>NC_133507.1:86595496-91595496 GCF_049354715.1 Callithrix jacchus
TCAACTGAAACCCATCTTCCTTGAGGACACTTTCCCTACTTGTCTCTTAAGCAAAGGTTGTTCCCCCCCACCCCCTTCACCTAGCTCAGGAGCAGGAGCTAGAAGATACATTTCCTTGTACTCTGTTGCCACTTTTAGGCTGTTGCTTTCCCTGCTGAAGGTCATGTTTTGAGGGTCATGCTATCTGCTACCACCCTTGCCTCATTATCTTTCTTCTCCTCTCCCATTTCGATAACAATTTGCTGAGACTTCAAATAACCACATGGATGACTCATTCTATACCTTGTCCTCATGGTTCCTAGACTTTCTTGTTCCTAATAGTTATTTTCTCACTTGGCTTCATCCATGATTCATCCAAGACCTTTTCGTCACTTGTACCTGCATCACCTCCAAAGTCTTAATGTAGTCATTGTGTTGCCTGCCATCTCTTATGTTTTTAGCCCATTTGATGTATTACATATATTGTTTAATTTCTTTTTTGTTTGGTCAGAAACTCAAATTCACTGGCTAAAGAAATCATCCTCTTCCTTGATCTTCACCCAGTTTGATAATGCCAGTACCCCAAAAAATGGCACTTTGACATGCTGAGCTAAAGGAGCCTCAAGGTCTCTGAGATTCCCTGCTCCTGTCTCTCAATCTCTGTTTCTCTCAAAGCACAGGATGAAGTTGTTATCTGAAGTTCCATCATCTGCCTAAAGTACCAACCTGCCAAAGAAGAGAACTATTACCTCTTGTTTCTTCCCCACATTTTAATTAACTGAATTAATATCACAGAAAGAAAGACCAAAGTCTGTCAACATAACTGAACTGGCTTATGTCACAAGCCGTTGCCTGCTCTCTGGTCCCAACAGATATTGTCCCAGGCCATTGTATGTTCTTCAAGCCCATTGTATTCCCTCTAAAAATCACTATGCCCCTGAAATCATCCACACTTCCCCATCTCCCTTTTCCCTGTGAAGTATATAACTGTCTGTATCCCACTGCATGGTAGATGGAGTCATCACTCTGATATTCCCTCATGTACACTAATAAACTTGTATATCTGTCTCCTATGAATCTGTCTTTTGTCAGTTGATTTTAAGTAAACCTTCAGTGGGCAAAGAAGTTTTCCCTTGGCCCCTGTAATATCCATTACATGTAAAGATCTATTATTTATACTTGTCTTATTTCGACAAAATTGCTCTTGTCTTTTTCTACTATAGTATGTGGCAAAATTAACCCTGATATAACTTAAATGTCCATCATCTCTTCTCCCTATTCATTTATTCATCCATTTTTCATGGAGAATGCCCACTCTGCTCAGAGCTACATAGAACAGTGAACAAATAGTTCCTTGCCTTCATAAAACTTATACTCAATACTGCTAGACTTTCTTAGACTCCTCTTTTTACCTTCTTAAAAACAGCTTTTTCTTTATTTCTTCTCACCTAGAACATTCCACATACTTCCCTCTCTATTCTTGGCTAGTCACCCAGCCATAGGGTAAAAGAAACTAATCAGAGATGTACATTTTAATGTTCCCACCTCCTAACATACCCAACTGTGCATGGACCCATCTGTCTTCCTTCAATTTGCCTGTTGTTTTCTTTTGTACACATTTCTTCCCTTGTGCTGCCTTCTTGAGGACTTTGTTTCCCTGAATCATCAGTTTTCTTTTCTGAGCTGGTTCTTACTAGCATGTAAGAATGCCAAAACAAGGATCTTTCATGTTAAAAACAAACAAACAGAAAACAAAACAAAACATAAAACCACAAAACAACAAACCTCTATTGACCCCACAGTCCTTTCCTATGCTTCAAAGCAAAATTTCCCTAAAAATTGACTAAACTGTTCATGTAATCTCTTCTTTGCCACTCTTCATGGTCTCCAAGCCAGATCCATCTTCTCCATTCCATTAAAAGTGGAGTGCCGTGAGGCACACCTTTCCTTAGTTGCCTCGACACCACATTGCCCTGGGATTCTTCAGTTTCCCCCTGTCTTTTTGGTTACACTTTCCCAGTCATTTTCAATGGACACTCCCCTATTTCTCCTCTAAATGTTGGCGTGACCTGTGACCAGTCCTAGACCATCTTATCTTCAGCCGCCTTCTCTCCCTAGCTGACTTCATCTAGCCTATGGCTTTAAATAATACACACATGTTTATATTTATATCTCTGGCTGTACCTTCTCCCATGAGACCCAAATACTTATTGCCTATTCAGAACGTCCTCCTGGATATGTGGTAGACATCTAGTCATTGCAAACTTAATGTGTTTAAGAAAGAAGTCTTGATTTATCCCTTGACTAAACTATCTTTGCTCCCCAATCTTTACCATTGCAATAAATGGCACTAACATCCAGCATCTTAGATGGAAAGGTCCCTGATTTCCTGCTGCTCTTCTTCACTCTCTAAGATCAATCCATCCATGTGTCATCTTGATCATTTTTCTGAAAGGTACTTCCATCTCCTCTGCTTCCATCCTTATCCACACCATTGTCTGTTGCTTGGTCTCCCTGCTTCCATTCTACAACTGTTGTAATCCTTCCATACCCAGAAACTACAATGATCAGTTAAATCAGATCATGTAGCTCCCCTGACTACAATGATCTTAGACTTCCAGTATCACTTAGAATGAAGCCTGGACACCTTGTAACTCCCCAAAGGGCTCCCTCTGCTCTGTCTGGTGTCATCACAAAATACTTCCTGCCTCACTATTTTCCCACTGTGCTTCTCTCTCTTCTGTGTCAAAACTGCATGAATGAGCTCAGCTATGCCCTTGTGGTTGCCTTTCCCTGGAATGTTGATTTCTGGTCTTATCATGTGCTGTCTCCTTTCATATTTGTTTCTAAAACTTCCAGTGAAATATAAGCACCTCTTAGACCTTCTAAAGTGGACCCTGCCTTACCTAAAGTGGATATCTTATCACCACTCCATATCCTCATAGTATAATTGTCTTTATTCTCTGAGAGAAGTTATAAGCTAAGACTATCTTGTTTATTTGACTAATTATGTGTTGTTTGCTGCTTCCAGTAGAACACAAACTACTTGAGGGCAGGGACCTGGTCAGATTCAATACATTCTGTATCTCCATAACCTAAAACAGTGCCTTTCCTATGCAAGGCTCACAGTAAATATAGGTTGAATGAATGAATGAATTATAACCATTAATACCACAAAGGAACTCATAGGTAAAAGGAAACACGCCTGCAAGAAGGCAGGAGACAGAATCAGTTCTGGAATGGCAAATGTGTGTCCCAAGGATCCTGGAGAAAAGTGTTGGGTTGAATTTTTCCTCCCTTGGTTACAAAAAATTAGTTGCTATATCGTATTTAAAACCAGTGAACTACATCCGTATACCAGACTGCCCAGATGGTAAAAACAACATGAAAGTGAAAAAGTAAGTTTTGAAATGAAACAGAGTATCCATGTATAAAAAATGCAAGCTACATAATACATATATTGTTTATATATGCAACTTATGTGGTAAAAGTCTAAAACATTGATTTTTTTTTTTCCAGAAGAATCCATGCCATATTCATTATAGTGGTTACTTCTGAGGTGGGAAGGGAATGAACTACAGGCAGGAAACAAAAGACACATCGATTTTATCTGCAAAGTTTCTTTTCTGTTATTTAAAAAGTCTGAAGCAAGTTTGATGAAGTGCTATCATTCTGCAGTTGGGTGGGGGTGGGTTGATGCACATTTATTATATTTTTCTTTATAATTACTATACTTTAGCATTAAAAAAAAGTTAGGGGCTATTATATACCTGTGGCCTGAGGGTAACTTTAGGAATTGAGTCATAAAATATAATGTTCTTATATTTAAATCAAGGACTAATTAAATTTGGCATCTATCTGTGTGATTCTTGGGTGGGCTCCCTTCTGACTGGCGTCTGTGTTTTTGGGTCAGACTGAAGTGGTGTGGAATGTGGAAATAGGAGGGAAAACATCTGTGTACTAACTCAAATATCTCCACTGTTCCTCCAGGGTCTTAGTTTGCATGTTTGTTTTGCTTTGTTTTCTGACATAAGGGTGGCAAAAGCAACGAATGTTGTTTATTGAGGATGTTTAACATGTTTGGGACTCTCTGTACATTATTGCATTCAATACTCACAACAATGGTGTTAGGTGGGTATTAGTATCCCTGTTTTATAGGTCAGAAGGCCGAGACTTTGAGGTAACTTATACCCAGCCACACAGCCAGTAGATGCAACAGAGGCAGGAGTCAAAGCTAAGTTCATTTGACCCTAAAGCTGGTGGGTTTCTATTATACTACTTTGCCTATTGCACTCTGACCCCAAAATGCCTCTTTAACTTCTAGAATGTTCATTTCAGGCATTGCTTTGGATTTAAAGCTGCCTCCCATTCACCCACACATTTGGTCAATGATCTAGATCTTTCATGAAAGATGGTTTAAACTGAGCTGAGTTTCAAGTCTAAGAGACTGATAGCCATATGACTTAGTATCCAGCATTCCTACCACAAACTGGAATTTTATGGATAAAAAGTCATAGATGTATGTCATATGTGCATATGTACTAACTTCTCAACAAAACATATATATGTGTGTGTCTTAAGAGTCCAAGTGAAAGTAAAGAAGCAAAAATGAATAATATTAAAAACCGTATTTTCCAAATTTTGAATTTGAGCTAACCAATACTGTGCTATGTGAAGTAGTCAAGATTTATTATTTCATTATTTCACGATTCATTGCTTTTTTTTTTTTTTGAGACAGAGGGCTGGAGTACAGTGGCATGATCTTGGCTCACTGCAACCTCCACCTCCTGGGTTCAAGCCATTCTTCTGACTCAGCCTCTCGAGAAGCAGGGATTAAAGGCACATGCCACCACACTCCGCTAATTTTTGTATTTTTGTAGACACAGGGTTTCACCATGTTGACCAGGCTGGTCTCAAGCTCCTGACCTCAGGTGATCTGCCTGCCTCAGCCTCCCAAAGTATTGGGATTACAGGCATGAGCCACGACTCCTGGCCTCAGGATTCATTTCATTTTGATATTCCCCAAAGCAGCTAGAGCAATGTCTTTGCAATGAATGTGTCAAACAAGTGACATGCATTTGGACAGCTATCCCCTACATGGGGCCCTGCCTCTCATCTGAATTTTGCATGTTGGTCTGGTGTGCCGGAGTCTGGTCCCCAGGATTCACCCCCAGGTGCCACTCCTAGAAGCTCCTACCACAGCAGCAGCCCATGAGAGATGAATCTGCCTTGCTGTCTGCTGGATGGAAAGGTCCATGTGGGCTACTGTGTTCATGAATGTAAAATGGCTTATAAATTATTCAAAAACAAGTCATACATTTTCCTTTTAAAATGTCTTTCTCACTGTCTTGGTCTGTTTTCTGTTGCTACTAACAGAATACTTAAAACTGGGTAATTTATAAAGGAAAGCAATGTGTGGAGGCTGAGAAGTCTACATCTGGTAAGAGCCTGCTTGCTGGTGAGGACTCTCTGAAGGGTGGCAGAATGTTCCATGGTGAGGTGACTGAGTGCACTACCATGCTCACTCAAGCCTTTCTTCCTCTCCAGTAAAGCCACCAGTGCCCCTCCCATGATAACCCACTAACCTATGAACCTATTAATTCGTAAATAGATTGATCCATTCAGGAGGGCAGAGCTCTTGTGATCCAATCACCTTTTAAAGGCCCTCCCTCTTGGTATTAACACACTGGGGATCAAGTTTCAACATGTGTTTTGAGAGAGGGCACTGAAACCATAGCACTCACCCCCCTCACAAGTGACTGAGTTTTCAGGCATTATGGCATAAAAATAGAAAAAATATTTTTGGGGAAATGACCCTTCTATGTGTCTCAAAGAAAATAAGTTGCTGCCTTTCTGTTTTTTCTGTGTTACGGTTCTAGAATTCCTATTGTCACATAGGACACCAACAAAGTAGACAGTATTTCTCTTTCAGGGCTGATTGAAGAGTAGATTTTTTTTTTTTTAATGAAGGTAAATGAAGAATATTATTTAAAGTTATATAAGCAGAGGTGAAAAAGGATTTTTAACAAAGTCGTAGCCATGATATTGAAAATATGAGAGAGAAGAAATTTTAAAAATCGAGACATAAAAATCGAGCCTGGGTCCTTGGAAAAATAAAATTTTATATTAAATGTATAGATGCATGTTTTCTCTGATTTGTTGCTGTGAAATCATTTTGTTGAATTCATTGAATATCAACCTGTGGGCTTTGAGACATACTTACATTGGCCAGGATAACAGCAACTGTAATGCCACAAGCTTCTTGGCAGCCTTCCTCAGTATTTTGAAGAATCTAAACGCTAACAAAAAATCAATTTCTTGGATATAGAGGGCAGTTATACAAGTCAGTTTGTGCTCACCTGGGAGAGTGGATTTATTTGTAGAACTTTTAAATAACTCATCTAAGGGGAAAGAAGAGATTAGATCATATAAAGGAAAATTTCTGAGATTAAATAGGTCTTCTTTGTGACTTTTTATTTTGATTCCTTCATAGATACACTTGAGAATCACTTTGGGGTGCGGCTGGCAGGAGTAGTCCAGGCCTAAGATTTACTTAGAAAGGTAAATAAAGCTTCTTTTTATTGTCAAGTAGATTGAAATGCACTACAGCCAGATAACTGCAGCCCATCATGACAGTTTTCATTGGTCTCTATTGCTTCTTGGGCTCTGTGTCCATTTTGAGAGCAGTGGTCAGTTATTGTACCCTTCCCCCATCTGACTCATGAAAATGAATTTGTCTTTTAAATTTCTTCAATGCTCTGTAAGTTGATTGGATGGTGACATGGTTTGGCTCTGTGTTCTCACCCAAATCTCACGTGAAATTTTAATCTTTAATGTTGGAGGGACGGGCCTGGTGGTGGTGATTGAATCATGGGGCGGGGGCAGGTTTCCCCTTGCTGTCTCTCATGATAGTGAGTGAGTGCTCATGAGATCTGATGGCTTAAAAGTGTATGGTGTTTTCCCCTTAGCTTGCCCTCTCCTGGTCTGCCACGTTAAGACGTAATTGCTTCCCATTTGCCTTCTGCCATGATTGTAAGTTTCCTGAGGTCTTCCAGCCGTGCATCCTGTACAGCCTGTGGAACTGTGAGTCAATTAAACTCTTTTCTTTATAAATTACCCAGTTTCAGGTATGTCGTTGCTACTGTGGGAGAATGGGCTAACACAGATGGTTAGGTGAGATAACTCATGAAAAGTCACTTCTGTCCGATCTAGTTTTGTTTTACCTGCAGTATAATTTCTGACTGTATAACAGAGGACCTTTTCAGGTACCTTTTTAACAAATTTACAGGTGAAATGAGATAATGGCTCAAATGTGCTTTAAAACATTCAAACAAAAAAAAGTGGTAGACAGATGAGATAAGATTAGAAAAATGTCACTACCTGTTAAAGCTAGGCAACGAATATCTAGAGCTTTATTACATTATTCTATCTACTTTTGAGTATGTGTAAAATTTTTCTTTTGCATTTCTTAGCTGAAATTTTATTAAAATTTCTCCTAATCAACTATTTGGTTATCCTGAAATACTACTCATATGAGAGTCAGAATAAGTGCTTGGTTTGTTTCCTTTTGATATCAGTTTTCAGAATGTTCGTTTTCTTTGCGTCTTTTTTTTTTTTTTTTTTGGTGAGCAGTGAATTTGTATTTCCTTTATTTTGTTAGTATTGTTACCTGGATTTAGGAAACATTTTTGATATCTTTTGATCTACTATAGTTATTACACATTGTGCTGCTCAGTTTATGACATCTTATGCCAGTAGAAGTCTCTTCAGGTTGGTTTTGGCACCTTTTGAGCCAATTCTATTACTCTTTGGTGGTTCCCTTGTCTTTGGGCACAATGAGCTGCTCCAGAGTCACACTTTGTACATTTCCTGTCCAAGATCAAGAATCTGTTATTTCTCAGAGAGCTTGGGCACTTTAATCCATGCCACAGAGGTGTCTACCTGTTCACACTATATGTAGTGCACACTGTGAAGTAAGGTTACATTATGATAATATAGGTTAACAGAAATTTAATGGAAAGTTTCCTTTGGAAAAGCTTCTGTCAGATATTTGTTCTCATGACTGGGGGTGTAGCCCAGTCCTTGCACAGATACTACTTAATATTGTAGCCAGCCTGTACCAGCCAGCTAGCTCTTTTTACTTGCTCAAGATTTATTTTGGCTTCCAAACTCCTGTCCTGCTGGGTTCTATATGTAATAGGTTCAGTGGACTTAAATTTTTCTAGTGTCCAACTTTGCCTGTAGAATAACTGGCTTCTCAGTTATATTTGGTTCACACTCTTCCACTCAGTGTCTAAAGGAGTCAAAAGAAGCATCAACATTGTTACCAGTTAACTTGTCTTAATAACTTTTTTGGGCATGATAGTGATTGCTAAAACTATAGTTACCAATTAGTGCACACTTGTCCCCCCCAAGGCTTTGCATATACAATCTCATCCTCTCACGTAATCCTCACCACAATCCTATGAAGTGAGTGTTAGTGTTGCCATTTTACAGGTGAGCACACTGAAGTTTGGAGAGGTCAGGCTGCTGCTTTAAGGAACTGGGAGTCACACACAGAACTATCTGAATCCAAAGCTGGCATCTTTAACAATGATTTAATACTTTCTCCATGGCTCAGAAATGTTAGAGATACAAAGATATGTAAGGCATGGTTTTTCTTTTCAAGGATTTATAATCCTAATTGAGAAAGATAGGATTATATCTACAGAAAAATATATATATATTTCCAACATGGAGAAGCCTATGAAAAGACACATGTAGATGTTTCCCTTTCAATCCACCTACCTGGTGTTGCCAGATTAATTTTACAGAAACGTTTTGCTGTCATTACCCCCCTGCTTAAAACTTCAAAGGTCCCCCACTGACTACAGGATAAAGTCCAACTCTATTGCTTGGCATTACAGGGCTTCCAAAATTTGGCCCTTACCTGTCTTCTCATGTGTGAAATTCTGCTGTGAAGCTGGCTCATGAACTGGGCTCCTACACTAAAGGACACGTCTGGTGCTCCATGCTTTTGTGTTTGAGAAATTTTGTCACATTAAAGGCAACCTTGTTTTCCTTATTTATTTATTCATTTATTTTTTGAGACAGTGTTTCGCTCTTGTTGCCGAAAGTGGAGGGCAGTGGCGTGATCTCGGCTCCATCTCCAGGGTTCAAGTGATTCTCCTGTCTCATCCTCCTGAGTAGTTGAGATTACAGGTGCCTACCATTGTGCCTGGCTAATTTGTTGTACTTTTAGTAGAGATGGGGTTTCATCATGTTGGCCAGTCTGGTCTCAAACTCCTGACCTCAGGTGATCTGCCTGCCTCAGCCTCCCAAAGTGCTGGGATTACAGATGTGAGCCACTGTGCCTGGCCAACCTTGTTTTCCTTAGTTCTCCCTTTTAAAAGATGATCCATAAAAGATGCAAAGCCAATTGTCCCTCTAACTCCTCCATGGGCACTCAAACTGGTCTTACAAATACATCTTGTCAATTTCATCTCTGGGCCTTTGCTTGTGTCACACCTCTGCCTCGATGACTTCCTTTATTCCTTGAGTCAACTGTTCAAGACCCCCTTCTATCATGGAGCCTCTCCTGGTTTATCCAGGCCCTCATTTAACATGATCTCATTTGAAATTCTATAGAACTTTTTGTCTGTATCAATTACCATATATAGCCTTAAATTATCACTTATATATTTTTAAAATTATACTTGGGCTTTTTCTAATTATGAAAGTAACAAATGCCAAAAGCAAAAACTTGAAGATGTGCCAGGAGCAATGGGAGAAAATTAATTACTGACAATCTCACAACCAGAGGATCACTACTGCTAATATTTTGTTGTGTGTGTGTCTATACATAATACAGCATATAAACAATAGCATCATATTGTACCTATGATTTTGTAACCTGCTTCCTTCCATTAGCAAATTTCTTTTGCCAATAGTATTTAAACACAACTGATTTTAAATGTCTCCATGATATTTCATCATATAAATGTTCCTTTATGTAATTACTTGATTATATATTACTATATATTTATATTATTTTTCTATTATAAATAATGTTAAAGCAACTATATTTGGAGTAATACTCTAATACTTCTTATCTTTTTGGTACAGAGGAGCTAAAAATATTTGTCTAAAGGTAGACACACCCGTCTCAAAGTCACTTCTTAGCTCTCTTCCCTTGGGCAATGATATAAGTTTTCTAAGCTTACAATTTCTCATCTTTGAAATATTCATTACCTTACTTCCTCCATCATAGAATTGTTGCAAGATAACTGGCATGTAGTAAGTTGGTAGTAAGTGTGGAACATTATGATTTTTGTTTGTTTTTTTGCCTCATCTCTCTTCATCGATGACTATATAATAAATCCCTTAAGAAAAAGGTTTTGTTTCTGGGGTCTGTGTTTGTTATCCTCACTTCTGTACCACTGTATTGTGCATAAGGCTGACAATTGTTGGTTGATAATGACATGGATGCCCAGATAGGTACTGAATATTTGCTGCGTAAGAAGTTACCCTTAGCAATACCTCCATGCAAATTCTAAACTTTTCTTGAGACCTGAAGACTTTAAACTTTTCTCATCCAAATGCTCATTCTTGTTGCTAATCTTAGTTTTCTAATGTTCCATTTTTTCCCTGTGTTCTTTACCTTCTGGTTGTTACCATCTGTGTTGACTGGCCCTCCTATTGATAGATTGTGTTTACATACAAGGGGCTGGGAAGATCTGTGCTCCCTTCATGTGATGGTATTTCTGGGGCACTAATGCATGGCACTGTGAAACACATCTTTGGCTGAGCTAGCCAGTTCAAAAGCCAGCTTCACAGCGGAATTTCACACATGCAAATGAACCATTGTGATCTTAGTCATGAAAATTCATGGAATAGTGGCTAGTTCAGTGTGGATGACCTGTCAATTTGGCAGCCAATCAGTTGGTTAAACATCCAAATTACTGGCCAGTTACTCAGTCTAAAGCTAGTCTTCTTGCTTGTTACTGGGTTCTATGTAATCCTATTAAAAGCAATGACATTCCCTTTGATTTGTGGCAGCTAATGGTGTGGAAGTACCACACAGGCACAAGACATGTGTCTGGCACAGTTTACATATGGGCATTGTGAAAATGGACCACTTGTGTTACTGTTGGATTTATTCTTAAAACACTAACTATCTTCTTTTGAATTATAGGCAAAGTATCTTAATTTCATGGGTACCTCCATTTATTATTTTTATCAATTATAAATGGGAATTTCTCTAAGGATTGAATTATTTTTTTGGTATGTACTAACTTTGGTTGGAGCTATAGTTAGCCCCTTGGACTTACTTGTACTGTCAGGCTGTTGGACAGAAAGCCATGGAGACTCCTCAGGGCCTAATAGAACTTGGAATTTGATTGACAGTGACCCATCTGCAGTTCAATTTAGACAAAAGATAGCAGTATTGACAGGCTGGGAACACGAATTCCTAGTCACAGAGCTCTTTGAGAATATGAGAACTCCAGACTTGGACTCCAGAAAAATGTGCCAAAAATCTAGCATGAAGGTTCTGAGAGTTCATGCATCTGTTGAAGTCCAGGGATCCAGGGGCCCATGAAACCTATGTTAAAATTCCTGCATGAATGTCAGGGTAGAGAGTGGGAATAAAGACAGACAGAGAAACAGAGAAGGAGACACAGAGATAGAAAAAGATAAAGAGAGCCACGGAAGTAGGCCTGGAAGCAGAGAGAGACTGAGAGGCTGAAAGTAGATGTAACTGCAGTTCTCTGAGCGGAACATAATCTCCCGATGCTGTGCACAATTAGGTGCTAATAAACACCTTCTCATATCCAGAATCTTGAGTTATCTTATCAAATAAAAATCTCCCATATGAAAGACATGATATATCTTTCACCTGAGAATTTTTGACAGTGTGGAGAAAATATACAGGAATAAGCATTTCATTTTAAAGGCAAGTATGAAGACTTTTAAGAGAATAGTATAAGTTAGAGGGTCAGTTGGCTTATAAATGCAAAAGCATTTGTGTTTATTGAAGGCTACTGATAGAAAAATTGTAGTAAAAATAATGCTGATTGGGAAGCCCCAGTCATATTTTTATTCAAAGAGTTTTTAATGAATAGTATTGTATTTTCACAACAATACTTTTTGTTAGATAGGGCAAAAACTGCCATATGTACTTTGAATATGAAGAAATTTGAGACATGTATGGAGACTTCTCTGGATTGATGAATACTTCATGAAAAAGTGAATTCTGGAAACCAGATTTCCCAGCTCTGATTCTCAGGTGAACCATATATTCCTGTTGAATATTAACACCCATATAGCCAGTGCATATTACAAATACAGTGTTACAGTGTCCTCTTGTTTCTTGAAATGAAATAAAATTAATGAATTTCAACATATGAACTGAAAATATTGTTCTTGAAATACAACAAAATAACAGGATCATAGAACTTTAGAATGGAGAAGACCCTGGTCATGAATATTTCTCCTACTCATGCTAAAGACAAGGGCCTGACCTACATGGCTTGAGTTTTGAAAAAGGACCTGGTGAATGGAGACATATAGAAGAGACACTAACAGTATAATGATATAAGGACTTTGCTCTAAATTCTTTTTTTCACCCCCGCCCCCAAGGGGAGAAGAAGGATTTAAAAGCATCTCTTCTATGTTTCACATAATTTAGGTGGAATGATTTGGTAACAATTTTGAAAAATCAGGTGTGAATCAAATCCAGTTTTCTTCTCAGACTCTACTTGGGAACTTTAAAATTTCAAACGGGGTTTCTAAGAAGCTGTCTCTATAGGATAATGTAAAATTCTTTACATTCCGTTGGCCTGGGAAATTTTATATGGCTAAGGAAATACAGCAGAATAATTGCTCTGCTTCTCAGACTATAGCAGAGATTCCTAGGGTAGGATAGGATGAACATGTTCATATATATCCACACATGTCCACATTCAATTGTATATGATTGATAGATACACACACACACACACACACACACAAAATTGTGAGCATTTATAGAAGTATTAGGTCTCCGGGATATTTTAACACCCTTCATTTATAACTTGGTTTTTTTGGGGAATTATTTAGCTATACAAGATATCACCATATTCAGTTTTTTTTAAAATATAATAAACATGTCTAGTCAAAGAAGGCATTAATGAAGCAATTCCCTAAATAAAACAGCCCATGATATCTGAGTTGCAGCAGAGAGAGAGTGTGGTCTTTGTAGTTTAATCAAGATCACAAGACTTGTTTTGAGCGTCTGTCATCTTTAATTTTACGGCACTTCATTTCAGAGTAGGACTGCCAGGGTCACATGCAATTAAAACACAGGCAAGATTTGTCTTGTGAAATCTTAACATAAAAAGTAATGTGTTACTCCATTTTAACTTTTCTACTGAACTCTGTGAACTCACTAATTACTTTTCCCCCCTCTTGTCACCTTTTTGATATGACATGTATTTTATAGAGGAGATAGAAATTTGGATTTTTTAAATATCATGCATATGATTGAGGATAACAAAATTAAACCAGAGAAAAAAGGAATGCGTTTTTCAAAAATACATTTTTTAGTAATATCTGAGTACTCCAGCTTCAATTACAAAGAACCTCATAGATCAAATTCTAGGAAATAACTGTTAATCTGCTTAACTAGGGCAGGTAGAAGTGTAATAACAGACCAGGGATTTTACAGAGGCCAGGATCGTGAACCGGAGTTTATTCTCTGGGGTGCGGGCAAAAGCGCTTTTATGTGATTGGCTGAGAAAAGCATTAAAAGCCAGCGCCTACGTGGAGATTTGGAGCACAAGGAGGGTTGTTGCATCACAGTGATCAGTAAATTGCATAGACCCTTATTAACCTTATTGATAAGGAGCTTAGGGAAGACCCAGTCAGGCTGCAATATATTATTCTTTTTGTTCTCCTGTCTGTCTCAGTTTGCAATCCCGGCCGCTTTGTATGGAGAGCTTTTATGCTGCACCTCAAAATTCAGTGTGAGTAGCTGTGCCTTTAAGTTAGAGCCAGGAATGGCGCGAGAGCCAGCCCGTGCACAGGGGTCTCAGGGCCTATTTAACTGGTGCTGGGGACACCTGGAGAATGTTTGAAAATTTTGTGCTTAAAGAATCTTTTATATTACCCCTCTTTCAATGCAGCTGGGGTCTGTGGGGATCAGGGGATTATTTTTGATACCTGTCGAAAAGAGTTATGTCTACACTGATTTTCCATCCCTCACTACTAATTAACCTTATTGTATACAGGAAACAGTCTATTTAATACCTGCATTCTTTCTGTAATGCCAAGTAAAATGAAATCCAGTGTGAAATCTAGTTAGCGTTTGCCTTTTTGAAGTCATTTTTAAGTTTCCAGTTTTAGTGACTGTGACCTCAGAACTGATAGCTACAAAAATGGTGAGCTCAAACCAATTTTGGTTTCACTTGTATTCCTCCAACTTAAACGCTGCCTTTCTTTCACCTGGTCTGGTGAGGAGACTGGAAGAATGGAACATCCCGATCTGGACCATGTTTCTCTGGAGTATTCCATGTTGGCCTCTGCCTGTAGTTGTGAGGTTTCCCTTTATGTCCCATAGACTGACCCCTATCCATTAACCTGGTTTCTCTCCTTGGCAGTTGAACACCCGTGTCCCCTTCTTTTCAATCCAGGAGGTTGAAATTTGACAGACACATCATGGCAAAGTTGTGTAGCAGCGATGCAAATAGATGCTGAAGAAAAGGGAGGAATCTGAGCCCAGGATAAAATGCTAAAGAAAATCCCATTGGTGGAATGTTTGTGAGAGAAAAAAAAGGTAGGGTCTAGCAAGAAAGAGCAGAAATTAAACTGTGTAAAATGTCACCAAATGATGTGGAAAAATCCACATGTCTTCAAGTATGCTGCACAATATGGACTTAGAATACATTTTGCGAGTGATGTGGGAATGGTTAGCACAATGGTTACATTCCTGCTCTTCAAATTCCAGTGTGTGTACATGCGCGTGTGTATGCACGTGTGTCAAGCAAACTTGTCAGCTTAAATGGTGCCAGAGGAAAGTGAGGATTTTCAGGCCACTGCCTTGTATTTTCCAGATTTCTTGGCTTTTAAGATTTTCATATGTGGTCGGAATGCCTGTGCCCTATAACGTTTGTCTGACATGTAAACCACACATGGATAAGTGCAGGGAAGGGGAGTGGAAGATGCTGCTGGGTGTCACAGATGCCTAAGACCTCTTCCTCCTCCCAGCTGATATGAAGCAGGATATCAAAATTTGCTGTCAGATATGTATGAGTTAGATTGGTGAATCTTACCAGCTCTCTGCTGCTTCTGTGATTTAGTTAAGCATTTCTTGGGGACTTACACTTCAAGAGAGGTAGCTGAAGGAATGTCTATCTGTGGCCCTTGTTTAGGTGGGACTAAGAGTCAACACAAATTCCAGTGATTTGGCTGCATGCAAGATGCTACATTTAATTTGATAGGAAACCCAACAGTGGATCACAATTGTATTTAATGTTGCTTATGTTCTGGGTGTTTGTCTGGGTTCATTGATCGATCAAATGTGTACAGAGCCCCAGCCATGGGCATGGCGTGGCCACTCTCACTCACTGCTTTCTTAGTGCTCTCCTTATTAAAAGAAGAGTGTTCTATAGAATCCAGATGATTACTTGAGAAACTTGTGGACCCTGCATGCTTCGCGTCAAGCAAAAAATAGCAAAAATCCGCTGGAGAAGTCTATATGGAGTGTGTCTATGTGTGTGTGTATGTATTCTTCTTCCAGCTTCTCTTACCAAGACAGCTAGACATTTTCATTTTGACAATACTACTACAGAAAATTGTCATCTTTTTGTACAAAATGTTCACTGCATTCTCATCATTTGAATGATTCAGGATCACTCTGACAGCATGAGACATGGCATGTCTTGATGCCTGCCTCTTTTTCAGTTATATTTAAGAGGAAGGCTGCTGGATCCCACTTTTTAAATCTTTCACAGGGACCCCTAATGGGCCAGATTTTAGTTCAATACAATATTAGACAGTATGATATGATAGTTGATAACAGGATACTGACAAATATGATCCAACACAGCATAATATGATGTAATGTGGGGTCGAAGCTACCCCTACAGGTACCTGTAAAGATAGGTAAAGATGCTTCTGTTCTGTCCTCTCTGTAATGCAGTAGGAAAATATATTACAATGTCTGTGAAACATGTAGGCAAATGAAATGCTACACAAATATTAAAATTAATATAAATAACATGAATGAGATTAACCATCTACTCATAAGAACAGAGGTACTCTATATTTATTTGAAAAAAATGCATAATATCCCCCTTGTTCTTCTATGAAAATTCATATGAAAGTGAAACTTTCATCAGGTATTTTAACAGGAGAGTGATCAGGTACCCACACGAGTAGTAGAAATAGTTGGGGATGTTTATGCACTTAAATTTTTTGGTGTCTTAACTAAATGATCATATGGTACAGTGGGTCATATTTATATTCAATATACGACCACTTGGTCGTATTTATATTCAAATATTGACCTGGCACATACTACTTACATACATGAACTTGGTAATTTCATTATTTTTCCTCTCAATTTCCTTATGTATAAATCAGGGATAATAATAGTGTCTTCCACCATAGAGTTACCAAGATTAAATAAAACAATATGTATCAGTTGCAGTTCCTGGCATATAACAAGTACTCTATAAATGTTAGCTAATTAAAATTAGTCTTCCCAGGACTTAATTACTTGATGATCCTCTGGGTGGTCAGGGAAGCAATATTGGCTCAAGAGAAAGGAGGGAGAGGTCAGAACCGGGTGTGATAGAAGTGAGCCTACGATCATCTGGGGATAATGCTGGTACCATCCACGCTCAATGACTTGGGCATGACTTGGCCAAAATAGCTTAAAATGGTTACTGTCAAATGCCAAATACATTGCCAGAATCCAGAATTAACCTCCATTGCAATCTAGCAAGTAAGTCAGAAACAGGCCTGGTATGGGGGAGTTCTGCATAACAAGAGATGGCCTTTGCACTTAGCAGTCGTAATGAAGAGATGTCAGGTAAAGCCTCAAAGAAGTTTAATAGCATGATGCACCATAGTATCAGTTTCTCTATGTGCTGCTGCTCTCTGAATTTAGACTTGCGTTAACAGTCCTATAGCAATAATCTTCTGTCTGGCAATGGTGCCTATAATTTCTTCCTGCTTCAAATTCCACTCCAAAATGTTGCCATGAGAATCTTTACGGCTTTGATAAAGTTACTTCCCTGCTAAAAAAAGACTTTCAGGGTCTCAAAATTGACTAGACACTTAGGATAACACATCTTAGTATGCTATTCAAGATTTTTTTTTTTTGACTTGGTTTCAACCTCCCTTCTCATTGTTTTCAGAACATAAAGTTATTATTAGTCAATAAACTGGAAATCCATCATCCACATCTTTTAGGGATAACTTAAAATTTCATGACGTATTACCTGTTTTAATTTCTTTCACTTTATTTACTCTATGTAATTCCATTATATAGCCCTGAAAGGCAAAATAAGACAAGTAGAAAACAGAGACCCAGTTAGAGTAAATAATTTGCTCAGGGTTGACACGGTAAGTTCTCCTAAGTGCAAAGTGTGCATGTTTTTTGCTCTTTCACGTTGTTCTGGCTCATTCACTCATCCCCACAATGTGTTCCATGTGATACCACTTTCTGGGGAGCAAGTTTTGTGACATTGAGGTCCTTGGGCTGAGTCCACTGAGCTGTTTTATTTGGTGCCCTTAAAAATCAGATTTCACATAAGATCCTGCATTTCTGGCTTTTCATGAAAGAGCTGAAGGTCTGGCAACATTGAGCCCACATTCCCACATAAGCAACATCAGCTCCAACTGAGTAGAAGCCGACCCTTTTGGCCAGGCGTTGAGCTTGACTTTTCCACAGCTGCTACCGCTTCATACGCCTGCTGCCTGCTCCTCTTGACTCGTTTTTATCACTGCCCAGCCCCCAAAGCATCTGAGTTTGCAAACCTTGGTTTAAAGAAAGAAAGAAAAAAAAAAAGAGCCATCTATGTTCTAAAGATAAGATGAAACAGTGTTGAAGATATAAAATGTGATTATTATATTTCAAGAAAGTCTTCAGTTTTTGGTATTAAGATGTAAGTTTCCCAGGAGAAAGTTGATGTTTTTGTTTTATTTTTCATTTTTGACAACAGAGCAATTTGACCCAGAACCCTTAGCAACAGTCCTTTTTGGATGAAAATCTTTGCCGGGCCTTTTAATTAGGAATTGACAGGGTGATTAACTTAAAATTCACAAAAATAAATGTGGAAAAGAGAAGTACAGGTCAATTTCTAGCTGTGTTAAACTGTAAGGACAGCACCATTGGCAAGTGATTGCTTCCTTTAACAGCTTTTAAATTTTTTCTTAATTGGATCCTTTGTTTTCTAATTGGATAGGGAGAACCATCATATGGCTTTCAATTATTAGCTGTGGCACGGTGATCCTGTCATATGGCACACGCTAAGAAAGTCAGACTGTCAACATATAAGATGAAATATATACCATCTCCAAGAAGCTTTTTGTGTCAATAAGAAAGAGGGGAAGGAAACCTCCCATGTCCTGGGTAGGTAAAAGCGTGCTGAAACGGGACATAGTAACTAGCTTGATTTTCCAGGGGCTTGTGTTTCCATTCTACAGACTAGGTTATAATTTCTTAAAATGTTTCATCATCGTAATTAGAACTGACCCTAAGAATATAAAATTATAATTTTATTCCTAGAAAGTGTTACAAATTTTACAAACACATATACACTAACACACAAACACATACATGAGAAAATGCTGCTCTCATCAAACTAATTTTTCCCCTGCCCATTGGTGAATTTAGAGATTCTCTAAGAAACAAAGTTTCTCTATAGCTTTCTGACTTTACAACCTCGATGGAATCCCTTTGGCCTACAGGATTAAATCTGAGTATTTTATTGTGGTCTATATCTGATTCCAACATCTTTCTGTAGCTTCATATTCTGAAATTGCTAGGCACTTCACCCTTTATTCAATGAGCTTTTCACTTTTCCTTGAAGATGTCTGTTCTTTCATGACTCTGTTCATGCCATTCCTGCTTCCTGGTACATCTTCAGCATTTTTATTTGGCAAGTCTTCATTGGTCAAGATTAGATTGAAAAGGTTCCCTTCCCAATGAAGCCTCATCTGACTCTGTAACAGAGTCAGAGGACAGTAACTGTAACTGAGTTTTTTGGTCTTCTGTCAACCACTGAGTATTGTTAATATCTCCAGAATAGCTTCTGTTCTGTTTGCCCATTCACTCAACAATATGTTTGGAGCATCTTTATGTATAGGTACTGAATCCTGGGTCTACATGCTTACCAAGGTGGCTAAGGCACTTGATTGTGTATTGAACCGTAATTAATCATTAGGGATAGTCTCCCTCACTGGACTGAAACTACAGAGGGTAGAAATATTTGTCTTATTTTATATTTGTATCACCAGTGCCTAGAATTTTGCATAGTGCAAACGATGTGATAAAGAAATGCTCAGTGGCTTTTCATGACTTCTTGCTTGAGAATATTGACCAGTTTTATGAAATGTATCCTCTTAGTCAACCTACTATACTTATAATCTCAGCTTTTAAACATGGAAGACTTGATATGTCTATCGTTGCTGTATTTGAGATGTTACTGAATCTAGTAACTTTTTGGTGTAACCCTTTTTATGCCTTTAGTGTGTTAAGTCAGATCCTGTGATGGGCACTTTGGCTCAGCACCTTGGAATGGCCTTTTCCTGGAGAGGAAACACATTCTCTAATTAAATGCCCTTAGCAGGCGGGGACAGGACACAGCTGGGGTTTGAATCAGGCTAAATCCCATCAGATTGAAAATCAAGAAGCTGGTGCTTTTGAAGATTATAAATCTGGAAAGCAGCAGAGACAAGGGGCTGTGAGTCCCTGCCCAAAGCAGGTAGTGCCACTTCTCTTTGGCTTTCAGTGCTGCTTCTCTCTGGCTGATGCTTCCAGAATAACTTTAAAGATGGACATGTGTGAAGGGATAAGATTTTAATGCTAGAACGACTAAATCTACTCTCCCCCAACCCTTCAAAAAGGGAAGTAATCAAAGGCTTGGGAAAGACCTAATTGAGAGTATGGAATGGCATGGAAATGAGAAGGACTTGAAATAGAATGCCAGAAACTCTTGTTTCATATCTCCATGTTTTTCTGAAAGGCATAATTATAATTTTACATTTAAGAATCGATTAAAGCTAGCAAATCTGCCAACCCGCTGTTACTGGCGACTTCAGATCATGGGGTTCTGATTCATGTGACGTTTTTCAGATGAAACTGCACTTCAGCAGGTATTGTGATGGCTTCTCTGTTCTTGGCCACACGCCCACTTACTAGCGCCATTGCTAAAATGAAGACATTCAAAGGGGCAAGGGAGTCCTCTGCTTCCTCAGGCAGCTCCATGGATGCTAGAGCTGCCTGCACATCTGGCTGTCTGTTGACCAGACTCTCCCCCTCTTCTGAATACTCCATCTAGACAGACAGCCTATGCTGTGGAGCTCATTATTGCTCTAAGTGTTTGCTCTGGATCTGTGCTTCATGAGTTTTATTTACATGCTTTATTTTTCATTTTATGAATAAATCGATAACTTGACTTACTCTTTATCACACTGGATTAGTTTTATTTATTCCATTTGAATTTGATTAAAAAGCTGTCAAACACAAGTCTACATTTTTATCAGCAGAAGACTTTCATAAAACCAGTATGAGATGTGTTCAACTAGAACATACTTTTCAAAATAAAACAATGTTTGATATATTCTAGACAGTTACCCTTTTGTTTATCCATGACAACTGAAAGTAACCATCAAATGGATAAAGCAATCTAAGTCTAGTGAAGTAATCCTTAGGGCATATGAAAAAAAGCTTTTAAAAAAGTTCTTTCTAGATGGATTTAATGTAATTCACCAATAAAGCATCCTCAGAAGCATAATAAAAATTCTACATAAAATGACATAGCCAGGGAAAAGGAAGATATACAGTTTGATGAAGATTCAAAATGGATGTTAACATTAAAAATGAGCAGTCATGCAATTCCTGTGTAATATAAAGATCAAAATTGCCGGGCACTAATTTTGCTTCTAATTTATAAGATAGTATGTTTATGGGACTACAAATAGTATTTATAAAAGAATTCAATGGCAAATGCTTTGAACTGTCATTTTTCTTGAGAAAAATTGCCATTCAACATGTTATATTTATGAATTTCACTGTATAGCACTGCAAATAATTGGACTATATTTATATATACAAAAATGTTCTGGAAAGATGAAATATATCTGTTTTGGTTGTGAACCTGATCTCCATCATTCTATTTACAAATTAGCTTCTGCCCTCCTACCTCTTTGTGTTCTGTGTCCAAGTAAGTATGGAGTCATGCCTAAGGCAGCGTGGATATTGGGGAGGCACATGTGTGCACATGCACCCCTACTCTCAGCCACACCCACTCACATCATGTACACAACCACACACCCAATGCCCTGGAGCAGCATTAAGGCAATTTTTGAATCTGTGCTGTTCTTTCCATGTTATTTAATAGCATGAGTTATGCATAATGTGCTCCTGGAAGTGCTAGAAGGCATAACACTGAAGGGGTTAATGTAGAACACATATACACAAATATTGTCAATTATTTTATTCAAATGTTTGGAACTTAAAATCATCGTTAAGTTTTCACAAAATGAGGCATCTGTCACTTGAAAGGCAAAAAATGTTTCAGAAATATGTTTACAGAAATGTAAAAATATTAGGCATCAAGACAGATGTGGATGTATTCAGTAGCTTGTCTGTCAGTCTTCCTCTGAGCCGAAGATCTTACTGTACTCGCTCAGCATGAGCTCAGCTATCTGGTTCTGGTAGACCATGTGGATCGCCATGTTTCCTGTTTCATTTTCAGCTCGCAGAAGGGTGGGTCCAAATACAATCCCTAAGCTTTGCGTTGACATGAGATTCTTGGAGGATTTGGCCACTATCCTGTGGGGAGAGAGAGAGAAAAATATTCCACTGGAGTTTGAAGTGAAATGGTACTTTGGAGTGATTAAAAAAGGTTTCTCATTCAAAAAAAATAACTATATTACAGCACTATTTAGTCTTTTACCCTACATACTTTTTACTGTATGGAATTAGAACATATGAATTTTGGTGAAAGTATACATTGCCTTGTCCAACTTTTTATCGCCACAATACCTGGGTATTGTGGGTACTCAACAAATATTTGCGAAATGAATGAGTAAATACATTAAACAGCAAAAATGACTGTGAAGTTAACATGATTCAGCCTTTGAAATGCTTAGCGACAATTGAGGAGACAGGTAAGAGGCATGCAAAAATATGTAAGAATCCAAACAAAATACCCAGAACAATATCTGTATAATTAATAGCTGAAGGTAGACATGAGGGCTGAAAAAAATTAAGTTGTTCATGATTAGCACCGAGTAAAGTGTTCTTGGCAAATGCTGATTGGAATATGTTTTGTGGAGGAGATAGGTTCTGAGACAGTTTGCTATATGGCAAAATTCTAAGTGTCTCCATTCATTTGGACAGCCAATTTAGCTTATGCTGCAATAAAATGCAGAATCCTGTAGCACTTGCACAGGAAAAGAGCTCCATTGGAATCAAATATGTATTTGCTTGTGTGAGGACCCTATGGAGAGCTGGAATACCAATGAAACACTAGGATTGGGTTTTATTAATGGTAATGACTTGCCTGTTCCAACACAGGACTCCTAAAAAAGAAAATAAAGCCCTATCCCAGAAACTGATAATTAAAAAAGTAATACTATTCTGATGGCTGAAGCCTACTTGATTTTATATTAAAATTCAGAAGAGTGGGGTTTAAGTGATAAGGAAATAAGGACAGCATATGGAAGAACAGGGTGCTAAGAAATATCAAACTCTTCATTCTACCAGACATCCCAACACAAGGGAAATAAGAGTGTAGAAAATAAAGCAAGGCAAAGGAACACTTTTTTTTTTTTTTTTTTTTTTTTTTATTACGAGACAGTGGGGTCTCTGGCTTCAGAACTCAGTGTGGAACATAGTTGTGTTGGTTGGACTTTCGTAGGCCTCTGTTTGGCCTAAGTGGGCCTACATATCTCTGAATCACAGTAGGCAGAAAGACTGGCATTAGAGTAGTCCCCCCATCTCTTTGGGGAATATGTTCTAGGATCCCCCCTCCCACCTGTTTCTCACAGTGGATGCCTGAGACCTTGGATAGAACTGAACCAGATTGCCATCAATTAGAACATGTTTCTGTTCCATCCACAGATGTAATGCCTTTTCCATCTTCACTCAGCACTCATCATGCACTGTGGCCATAACTTTTGCAGTCTGAGGTAAAACAGCAAAACTAGCATAAATTTATTTTTCCTTCTTGACAATTTCACAGATGTAAGATTTAGTCTTACTGTAAATCATAGCAACCTCAGCATACGATTTTTATTCTTTCCTTATTAAGTCGAGACCTTCTACCCTTTCACTGAAAGGAAGCACGTTACAGCTTCTCTTTGGCAATCTGAATTGCCAGCATCGCTGCTCTTGTGCTTTGGGGGCCATTATGAAGTAAAATGAGGAATCCTCGATCATAAGCACTTTGATGCCACAACAGTGGATTTGATAACTGGGAGGGCTACTCTGACTAACGGCACTGAGTACAGACAGCTTGGAGACTCTAGACAAAGGGAGGAGTTATGCCCCAGGTGGGAGAACTCATCATGCTATTCAAAATGCTGTGCCACTTATTAATTGTATATTTCTAGAATTTTCCATTTCATACTTTCAGACTGTGGTTGACTTTGGGTAATTGAAACAACGGAAAGGAAAACCACAGATGACGGGGACTGCTGCATTTTTTCCCCCTTCACAAACCTGAATCTCTGAAGACCCACTTTTGTGACCAAGAGAGCCATGCTGTCCATCTCTTGAAAGAGATTGAGCAGGGCCAAAGCCACGTGCCTACTGCCTGGTACCTACCCACCACCAAGCAAACTCATGGCATGTACTGTGGTCTGAAAACCATATGTGACCTGACCGATAATAACTATTGTTCTAAGCAATTTTATTGTCTGATTTCATCATCATAACAATCCTATGAAGTAGCTTCTACTATTAAGTTCATTCAACAAATGAGAAGACTGAGGCATAGAGTGGTGTAATAGCCAGTGTCACACAGAGCTGGTGTTCAAGCCCAGGCAGTCTGGGTCTCATACATGTGGAAGCCTCACTGCCCGTGTCTGTAATGCCTCCTGGACCTAGTAACTGGGCCTGCTTTTCACTCTGCCACCTTCCACATGACTATACGATCCATTGTAAGAAGGTCTGAATTTTCATTTTTTCCTCTTAGAATTGTAATTGACAGCCTGGTGATAGTAGATTTCTTGTGTGCAAAATGATTCAAATTTAGACTGAATATTCAGGATATGCTGCTTCCCATCTTCCCTTTTCTTCTGCTTTAAGAAGAGAGCATTTGTACCTGTGAGCACTGTTGGCATGGGGACTTTTCTGGAAGGGATTCTTGTGTTTTTAGAGCGTCAGTGAATTATCTGAGACTTCAAATTGAGTTTCCTTTGGAATATAAGTAGCTGTGCCACAGTGCTCTTTCATTTGCCAAAATCCTATTGAGTGAATGAAGCATCCTCCTATCTGTAGAGGGCAAGTGGAATGGACCTTTGCTTCTCTTTAACATGCCCATCTACCTCAGTTTAAGATCTGTCCTGAGTCTCTCCCAGACATGCATATTGTAAAAGCCATTAGTAAGAGTCAATACAGCAATGCAGGTTTTTCCTTTTTGGTTTTAAATGAATACCTTTTTATGATGCTAACTCCTTTATTCCTTACACACACACATTTTAGAGGCAATTATGGAGACAGATAACATAAATAGTTGAGTACTTATTAGATGAAAGTTGTTTTAATAACTTTACATATTGGTAGCAAATGTCTAAATTGATAAGATTTTTCTAGCAGAGAACAGGGCTCAGAGGTCATGGACCATGGAGAAGGTAGAAGCAAAATCAAGACTGCATTGAAGGTACAAAGGTAAAGGGGGTATCTTGGCCAACAGGGTGGTAGAAGTACATTAGGACTTGGAGTCCAGGAAATCTGAAAGGGCAAAATGGTGATGTAAAAATAGAGGATTGAAGATACAGTTATATATTTAATTATGGCTATAATTTTAGTTGGCACAGACACAGTGAGATTAAGGTATCTGGGAGCCAAAACTGGGTCAGATCCATAAAGGCAAGGCTAAAAATCAAGGGAGGTCCAAGAGCTTATTGGTGGAGGGACAGTCTGAGGTTATGGGAGTGGAATCTGGAAGGAGTCTATAACTTTGGAGGAGCTTAGGTGGGTGGATGAGCAACTCAGCACTCCAGAAGGACTCAGGCCTTGGAGAGCAAGAAAACTGAAATGGGGCTAGATTATTTACTATTTCTGCAGCATTCTTTGTATTTTTCCAGCTCGGCAAAAGACCTGGTCTTAGAAACCAGAGTAGGGCCAAATGTAGGGGAGGGAACCAAGGAAGTCTGAAGGGGGAAAGAGATGAAGATACAGTTATAGAAGGAAGATTTGGAGGCTAGAGCTGCGTGTCCAAGTGCCTCCCTGGGGGAATCATGTGTCTGCATGTCTGAGTGCCCCTTGGGAGAAGGCTTGTCTATCTTGGCCACTGGGCCATCATGGGGGACTCCCGTAATGAATTTCTCCGAATGCATGTTACCTAAATTTGCTGTGGAAAAATGTTCATTTTGTGCCTTTATGCCTGTGTAAATATAAAATATTAATTCCGCCTCAAACCTGAATCCTTTATATACATTTCTCGGCACATTTTCCATTTGCTTTTAATAAAATTTAACTTATGAATGTTTTAAATAATCTCATTTAAGTAAAATTTAAAAAATAACACATAGCTTTGTATTCCTGTTATATTTGCATTATTGCAGGTTAAATTTTTTCAGCAGGTTGGAATTTTTTCCCTGAGGTAGGAAAATCAAGTTACTTATAGTAACTTTTAGGAAAATTAAGAGTCATTAAGAAAGAAAGTTAGTAATAAAATATAGTATTATATACAATGTAGGCTATCTTGCTTATTCATTATTTCAAAATTTTGTATACATATATACATATACACATGTATATATATTTATACACACACACACACACACACACACACATATATATATATAAATTGGCAATTTGTATTCTAAATATCAACCAAACAGTAGTTCATGTGTTAAGAAATCATTCCGTTTTTAGGTTAGAAAAGGTGAGGGTAAAGATCAATTTGGGGTAGAAGTCACCAAATACTGAACTATATAGTTCATGTTGACTGACTAATACATTCTCATATTAAATTTTAAATTATGTGTGGATAGACATTTCCAGCAAAGAAGACCCCAAACTGGGGATGTCTGGGAAAATGTATTAATGCTGTTATAAGTGTCATGATTCAAATGGAAACTTATGTATTCCCTACCATACTGGACTCCTAAATAGTTAAGTGGTTGATTTAGAACCATAGAAGGAATCGACTACAATTTCAAAAATATAGTTAGAATACTTTCCTGAAAAATTATATTATTATCTCTCTCTCTTTTTATATCTAATTATTGTATATATCTCTCTTTTTTTAACCTCACATTGATAGATATAATTTTTACTCTTACTATGGGGACCAGCTGGGCATTGCAAATGCCATTATTTCTGAAGCTTTCAACTAGTAAAACATATGTAGAAAAGAAATATAGGCTGCTGGAAGAAATAAAAGCCTTGCATGGAATAAAATAATTCAATTTAGTGTCTTAGATGCAAAACTCTCAAAAAGTCAGTTGTCCTTCAAGTAGCTGGAACTTCAGTTGAGTTGTACTGTTGGAGGGGTGAATCTGATCCAGAAACCATACACATTTTTTACCATGGTTTTGGCAATACCTTTCAATAAAGTGGATTCTGTAAAACACCATTTCTCTGATATGCCACACGAAAATGGCATTCCAAAGTAAAGGTTTTGGAGGAAATTGAGTGCTACTTTTCTTCTTGGATATTCACAATTATGCACAAAAGCATAATAAAGGCTCCGAAAAGTCCTGCAGCAAAAAAAAAAAAAATACCTTTGCCTATCTTTAACTTGTGTTCTCCCTAAATTACCTGAATCTTGTTCATAGATCCTCTTTTTTGAGTAACACTGAAGAGTGTATATTAAGAAATGCTGCTCTCAAGTGTTTTGCTAAGGACCTACCATTATGTAAGTCTCAAAATTTTAGGAATTTATCCTCCTATACGACCATGGCTTCACAGCTCTGTAGCAGCTAACTCAGAAGTCAGATTGTGGTCATTCTGGCTAGTTCCACCCCTCTGGAAGGGCTTAGGTTTCATTAGGCTCTTAAACTCCACGACTGGTGTTATAAGTTTTGAGCTACCATTTAACCTGTTTTTAGCAAAGAAATGAAAGAAACTCCTCTTTTATGACAAAACAGAGGCCAAAAGGCAAAAGAACTAATCTGAATGAGAAAGGTAAGAGAAAGACTTGGTTGAGACATACACTGAGCTGATGGTGGGCAAGAAGGCACAAAAACATTTAGACCTTATGTCAGTATTTGGGAATTCTTCTTGTTGTTTATTGACTTACCATTAATTTACTCCCAAGAAATCATAGCAAAGATACCTGATTCTAAGCAACATGAAGAGCTCAAAGTTAGTGCCTCTGAATGCTTAACTAATAGAAAAAAAGACCCCAATTCACTTCTTGAGAAAGGCTATTTATTTATACTACTTAGTTTCAAATAGCCTGACAAAAATAATTATAATTTTATGAATTTGTTCATGAAATAGCACTTTGTATATATTCCCAATAAAAGCATTTCCTATACCACTAAGTAAAATTCAAGTTTATAAAATCTTAAAATAAGAATTCATTTTTCTAGTAAGAGCTGGAAAGTGATATACAGTTTATGGCATTAAAAAAAACACTACCTTTTGTCAGGCCCAAATGGGAAGAACAATGATCCATCAATTTAAGTTTATTTTAGAAACAATTTACAATCCAGTGCTACAGATGTTGGACCCCCAGAAAAGAAATCCTCTCAAAAAAGCCTTATGCTGGATAAGTTTTTCCAAAAATGAGCTGAATTGCTAATTCAAAGAAATTTCTTAGTCGCATAAAATCACAGCCAAATGACTCGAACTGAAAGAAAACTTTACTATACAACTAAAAATTAATGCTGAATTAAGAAGACCAAAGCATTTAATAATAGTTCAGCTCCAAACAGACTTATAGATGTGAACTTTCTTTCAAGTTTGTGCTTTGCTGTTACCATAGTGACTTGCAAAGTGTGTTAGAAGCAGCATAATTGCCTGCAGGACAACTCTGAAGTTATGAAGGTGTATTAGAAACGTTCTCCTCTGTATCTGTAGAATGCCATGATTTTCCAACACATGTAACTTTAGGATAGTTTTACTGGAATGGAGAAAGTGGTGGTAAATGTATTCCTGCCATCAGGTCACACCTGGCTTGCAAAATATAGCTCAGCCACTGCATGTGAAATGTTAATTGTGCCTTTGACCACTTAACTAAAGAGAGGCTGTTAAAAATAGAATAAATTTTCAATATGCTCAACTTATGTTTCCTATGTGCTATAACTATTTTGGGGGGGATCCATGCTAACCATATGCTTGCCTACCCTCAATCTGCACAAACTATACTGCTGTCTACACTGGCCTTTTTATAAGATTGAGGACTTTGCAGAAATTCCACCTTCTTCTTTAAAGTTATAATTGTATGCCAGAAACATTCTCAAGTATTGCAAAAGCAGAAGAACATTCACAAGAGTTCTTGCATTTAACATTAGTGTGTTTCAAGGTGGTCATTCAAGATAATTCAGCCATTTTTATATGCCAGTTTATATATCCATTGGCTTAAACAAATAGAAAAGTCTTCAATTTTATATCTAAACATCATGACATTATTTTCCAAAATAACTATCATCCTAAATAGGAATTATTGCTGTATTCTGACATTTTTGCTTTTAAATAAAAGCAAAAAATTATAAACACATTGCTTTAAAAGTATGTATATATAATTATTAAGTGCATTATAGCAAATAAGCATTATATGGCAGTTGAGTAATGATAACTACCATGGCCAGATTCTTCCCATTTATTGCATTAATTTCAATGTAGAAGATTCAAACATTTGCAATTATTCACTTTTTTTCATATTTTTATTGATTGGGCATTATAGTGATACTCTAAAGTATCTCTAAAGCAATATTTAGAATTTTAAATGTGAGAACTAAAAAGTATAGCAGTGGCCCATAGGCTTCAATTAATAATTTATTTCTAATCAGAATATGTGTTCTGTAAGGTGATAACAACCACAGATAAAATGGAATATCAGAACCAAACTCCTGCCACAGTAGATAATACCAAAAAGAAAAATTTACAGTAGTTGCTGTGTGTTACTATTAATACCTTCTATGTGCTAATCACTGTGCTTCAAATGTATCACAGATTTTAAAGGCAGATTTAAAAATCAGCTTTAATTTTTTTTGATGATAAAGAAATGCATTCTATGAGAAAATTTGAAAAGTTTAGAAGAGTATAATTAAAAAACACTGGTAACTCAATGTAACCATTTATGCATAAAAATCTGTTGAGTGCTATGTGTTTGACACTATTCTGGATATTAGGGATGGTGCAATGAGTAAAATAGCCAACATCCCTGCCCGGATGAAGGTTACAATCTAGTGGGAAAACAGACAACAAACCATATACTAAGCAATGTATAATGTGACTTCAGGCCCTGAAGTACTCCAAGAAAAGCTGAAAAAAAGAGAAGTAATGGTTCTTCCACTGACCCTAGGGAGCTTTAAAAAAAAAAAAACCCTGATGGTCTGGAATCCATTCCCAGAGATTCTCTTATTTAATATTGGGCAAGCCAGGCTGCCTTCATTTTTGAACAGCCCCCAGGTAATGCTAATGAGCAGAGTGGTAAGAAGTGCTATGTGAAGTGGTAAGTGGTCAGAGAAGCCCTCTCTATGGAAGGGGGATCTGAGCAGAGTCCTGTCGAGGTGTACGTATCAGAAGAATGAGAGTTCTGGGCATGGAATGGTAGGTACAATACCCTGTTGGTGAGGAATGTAGAGCATAGTCTGGCTGGAGGTGAGGGAGTGAGGGCAAAGAGGTAGGAGATGCTATGGAGGGATTTGGGGGTCATGGTAAAAATCTGAGACTTATTTCTAAGGGTGACAGAAATCATTTCTTGGGATTTGAGCCGGAGAATGATACTGCTAGAATTTAGAGATGATAGAAATGTTTATATAATATATCTACACACAACTTTGAGAAAATATACTTTATATAATTCTGCATCTGGCATTTTTCACTTCTAACAGAAATAATTCCTATGTCTTATGTATGTAATATATATCACTTCATCATTACCTAATATGGAAGAGAATGAGTTGTGCCCTATGCTTTCTTAGTATAAGTGAGGTAAATAAATAAAATCTTTCCATGTTCTCTTCCTCCACATTTTGGAGTATTTCTTTAGGCAGTGGTTCCCATTCAGGAGCAACATTGTACCCTACCCCCAAGCCCCACCCCTCCACCCATGAGGCACTTAGCAATATCTGGAGACAGTTTTAATTATCATGAACAGTTGGGTTGGGAATTTGCTACTGGTATCTAGAGGATACAGGCAAAGGATGCTGCTAAACATTTTGCAGTGCACAGGTAGCCCTGATGACAAGAATTATGTAGCCCCAAATGGCAATAATGCTGCAGTTGAAGACCCCTGCCTTAGTGTAAAATAATAGAAATGTAACAATGTGACCAGTGGTTCTCAAACTTTACACTTCATGATCATAATTGGAAGGTATTAAAAGGTAGCTTGCTGGGCTCCACCCCCAGATTTCTGATTCAGTGAGCCTGGGTAGAGGCTTGATAACCAGCATTCTGTCAAATTCCCAAGTTGTAACAGTACTGCTGGTCTGGTTGGGATCCACACCTTGAGAACCAGCACCAGATTATCAAGGTATGGCTCTTTTTTCCTTAAAACATAACATGTGGGAGGGTCTATTAGTCCCGTTAGTAGTAGTATACTTTGGTATTATTCTTTTTAAAAATAACTACACACATGAAAAATAGTCTGTCATTCTTTGAACTTAGGAAATGGGGAAGAAGTTAACAGAGCAAATACGCAGCCATGTGCATTTCCTCTCCTGTGAATATCTCCTGCCCTCTTTCACATTTAGAGCATACACTTTTATGTTTGTTTAACCCATTTTTTTTTTTTTTTTTTGAGATGGAGTTTCGCTCTTGTTACCCAGGCTGGAGTGCAATGGCGCGATCTCGGCTTACCGCAACCACTGCCTCCTGGGTTCAGGCAATTCTCCTACATCAGTCTCCTGAGTAGCTGGGATTACAGGCATGTGCCATCATGCCCAGCTAATTTTTTGTATTTTTAGTAGAGACGGGGTTTCACCATGTTGACCAGGATGGTCTCGATCTCTTGACCTCGTGATCCACCTGCCTCGGCCTCCCAAAGTGCTGGGATTACAGGCATGAGCCACCACGCCCAGCTAACCCATTTTTTTTTTTTTTTGTACGACAAAACTAATACATAGTCTTTGGGGGAAAAAAAAATGTACTAATCGGAATTATTGAAAAGTAGAAAGTAAAAACGTCCCATTTCCTAGTCAAATTCCTTCATAACTATAATTAACAGATGGGTGTTCCTTCTGGATGTTTTTCAACTCATCTATCCATCTACCTATCTTTATATATATATACACACACACACACACACAATTATATATATATATATATATATATATATATATATATATATATATATAATTTTTTTCCTTTTTAAAAAAGATAAAATAAAAAATACATAATGTGCTATAATTTGCTTTCCCCCCTTAACTATATATCACGGGCATGTTTCCAAGTCGGTACATATAAAAATACCTCATTCTCTTTAAAAAGTTGTTACATTTCATAGTATGGAAATACCTTAATTTATTTAACCATTTCTCTGCTGTTAGTATTTTAGGTTGCTTCGTCTAATTCTTTGCAATTACAGACAATGCTACAATAAAATCCTTGCATATGTAGATTTCTAAGTTTCTTTTGTATTAAGAAGAGTAACTTTCCATTACTTTTGTGGCACATGCGTTCTCCCAATTCTTGTGTTTCTAAATTTTATTTACTTAAATTCTTATGCAGTCATACCTAGTACTATTTCTTTTGGATTATATAATTGTTTTTATTATTATAAAATTCATCCATTTAAAGAGATCAGGTAACTATTATCAGTCTTCTTGTTTTTAAAAATGATTTTAAATAGTTTCTAAGAGCATAATGTAATTCATTGTAAGTATGTTTTATTGTGTGAAATTTGATGATAATCTAAATTCACTTATTTTCGGGAAGCCGGCTAATTTTCCCTGTGACATTTGTTGAATAAACCACCATTCTCCATTGATTTGTGATACTGCCTTTTTTTGTGCAGTTTTCCTGCACTCAGCCACACACCCTGGTATACCCTACTGTGTTGATTAGCTCTCTGTATGTAAGTGTGTATATATATATACACGTATATACACACACATTTTTGTATATGTGTATTTTAATATAATTTACATATAATCAGATATTTTAAAATATATATGTATGTATAAAAATATATAAACATGTACATATACACACACACACATACACACACACACACATACACACACACGTATTTTTGAGACAGAGTCTCACTCTGTCACCCAGGCTGGAATGCAGTGGCATTATCTCGGCTTACTGCAACCTTCACCTCCCAAATTGAAGCAATTCTCTTGCCTCAGCTTCCCAAGTAGCTGGGATTACAGGCATGTGCCACCATGCCTGGCTAGTTTTTTGTATTTTTAGTAGACTTTGGATTTCACTATATTGGCCAGGCTGGTCTCAAACTTGTGATCCCAAGTGATCTGCCTGTTTCAGCCTCCCAAAGTGCTGGGATTACAGGCATGAACAACTGTGCTTGGCCTCTCTGTGTATTTAGAACTGGTACTCTGCTGTTTAAATCACTGTGACCTTACTGTATAATGGGATATTTCTCTTCCCCTTTTTTTCTTTTGTTCAGCAGTAGGAGAAAAATTTCAGGTGAACTTTTTCAGATGAGCAAAATAAGCCTGAGAAAGACTGAAAATTTGATTCAAGCCACACAGGAAGTAAGTGGCAGAGTATAGACTAAGATGCAGATCTTTATTACTCTGGGATATAAATATACTTTCTGCAAATAGCTAAGATCCAAGCATTTTGAGTTTGACATCAAGGGACTTCCTAATGGAGAGCCCTGAGACCTGAGGAGGACTTGGGAGGAAAGTGAGTCAGAGTCAGCAAGAAGTCTTGGGTGACATGTTCTGATTTTTTTAATCAGCTAATTCACATCCAAGGATATATCTGCACATATGAGAAGGGTGTTCAGATGGAATAAAAACCAAATTAACATGCATTACCTTTTTTTCCAGATTCACACAGAATTAAAAACTTCTGAAAACATTCATTTCTCATTATAAATGGAAATGCCCTATTAGCAAAATGATTATTTTGGTTATTGTTTTTTTTGAGGTGTTTTTCCTCATGCTTTTAAAATGGTTTTAGCTATTCACATTTAACTGTCTCAGCATTAAAAGAATTCTTAATTTTTATTCCCTGGGCTCTGCTGACATACCAATAACCACTGATAATATCAACATCCTGGGAAGGCATTGCTCTGCGGTTAGGGGAGAAAGGCTAGAAAATATATTATGTTGGGAGTACTTTCAGAAAGAAAAAAGTTATAAGACTGTAATTATTTTCTACCTAAATGTGTCCAATGTAGCTGTTCAAAAACTAGTATGTGCTAGTAACATTCTAGACAGAATATTGAGTGTTGTGCGTGGATCAGCATTAATTAAGCCAAGCAGAATAATGCACCTAATTATAAGATATTAGTGGAATATATGGTACTTAAATATTTGCCTTGTGATGTTACATAAATGTAAAAGGAATATTTTCAGTATGCAGAGTATTCCTCAACTTTTATTTTTCCTTTTCATATAGGTGAAGAGAAGAGTACTTTTACTTTTCATTAAGGGCACCTACATAAAATCTTTAGCAGTTTTCTTGAAAATTGTCTCCTTGTTTAAAAGGTTGTAAAATAGTCAAAGGAGAATCAATTACAATTCGGGTATCATTATTCAATTTGCATGTGTTTAATTTTACTTTCTGAGGAAAAATAAGTTTTAGACACCTTCTTTCTTTTTTTGTGAGACACACTTTTGCTCTGTTGGCCTGGCTGGAGTGCAATGGCAAGATCTCGGCTCACTGCAATCTCGACCTCCTGGGTTCAAGCGATTCTCCTGCCTCAGCCTCCTGAGTGGCTGGGACTACAGGCGCTCACCACTACACCCAACTAGTTTTGGTATTTTTAGGAGAGACAGGGTTTCACCACGTTGGCCAGGATGGTCTCAAACTCCCTACCTCAGGTGATCTGCCTGCCTAGGCCTCCCAAAGTGCTGGGATTAACAGGCATGAGCCACCATGCCTGGCCAGTTTTAGACACTTTCTGCAGTGACTTTAACATGGATGCTGTAAAACTAGTGAGCCCCAAGGTGAATGTGCCCAGCAGTGTGGCTCCTAAATGGAAGAGAACAGGAACTGAAGGTGTTTTGGGAAAAGAAACTTAAGGTGTTTGGTGTTGGAGAGGGAAAGAATAGTTAGGGAAGCCATAATGACTTAATGCAAAAAACCATCACATGAAAGAGTCAACTTTCCTCTTCTAATCCAGTTACTGGAATTGGCCTAGAGAAGAATTTTACCTTTGTATGAAGAATTAGTGTTGTAAACATAGAAAAGACTCTTTCAAAACAGTAATATGTTTACATTTACTATAGAAGATTTAGAAAATGTAGATAAATAGCCGTGCATGGTGGCTCACGCCTATAATCCCAGCACTTTGGGAGGCTGAGGCAGGTGGATCACGAGGTCAAGAGATCGAGACCATCCTGGTCAAGGTGAAACCCCGTCTATACTAAAATTACAAAAATTAACTGGGTATGGTGGTGCGCGCCTATAGTCCCAACTACTCAGGAGGCTGAGGCAGGAGAATTGCTTGAACCCAGGAGGCAGAGGTTCTGGTGAGCCGAGATTGTGCCATTGCACTCTAGTCTGGGTAACAACAGCGAAACTCCATCTCAAAAAAAAAAAAAAAAAAAAAAAAAAAAAGAAAATGTAGATAAATATAAAATAGGAATCACTCATAATTCTACAACTTAGATATTACCACTATTAATATTTAGTGTAGATTTTTTTCTCCCCTATGTACTGGCAAAGCATTGGGAGCACCTATCAAAGATATTAAATAATTTATAACAAAAAAAATGCTATGAGTTCCCCATCAGGATAAGTATTCAGGCAGGATGTTTGAGATTCCTGTATTGGATGGAAGTCTGAACAATCTTTAAAGTGCCAGATTAATGATGAAAGAATGGCCATTCTGGGAAAGTTAAAGTGTCATTTGGGGATAAGATGAGATAGTATATAATGACAAGGCGTCTTCTCCATCCTTCTTTGTACCTTGGGCCTTTCCCCAAGTTTCAGTTAGCAGCATGTGGCCTCAGTTCAGGGATGTTATAGCAGAAAAGCAGAAGTGCTTTTAATTTTTACAAGACAAGGCGTTTGAGTTGCAAAGGACTGTGCTTTTGAGTTTCAAAAGCCTAAGTGCCAAAGGCCTCAGAGCTGCAGCCAAAACATGGATCAGTAGATTGAAAGGTAGATGAAGACCCAGACTACTTTGCTGCCAGACTAGAGAAAGATTTTCTGGACTTTGAATGAGAAGGTCAAGGAAAGGTGAGACTTTGATTAGGTCCCACGTAAGTGGCTCAGGCCCTGGTTCTTCCTACTCCTGTTCCCTGGGAGTGCAGAGTGTTAGAAGATTTGAGGATCCTGAGATCAGACAGACCCATATTCTTGTTGGGGAAGACCTAGTAGTATGGCAGGATTCCAGAGCTGCCTACACCTAGTATGCCAGGAGTAGTTGAGTAGAAATTGCTGCCTTGTACATCCAGTCAGGGTGGCCAAAGATAGTTTCACAGAGTACTCCATGAAAAGTGACAACGATCCAGACCTGGGATTGGAAGTTGGGGAGATGACTGCCAATAAAAAGGGAATGAGGACTAGCCTGCAGAGGTGGCAAGAGCTCGACACTTTCTCTGCTGCTAATCTGCTTTATTATCTTTCTTCAGCAGAATATAAATGCCTTAAGCACAAGGACTTTGTTTTTTCTTAGTGCTGTATCCATAGACTAAGATTAGTGTTTGGCTCATGGTATTAAGTGCTCAATAAGTATTTGTCGAAATGCTCTATTAATGAATATTCTTTCTACCCCTCCACCAAATGCTTCGGCTCTACATAGCCCTGCAGAACTAACAACATCACCAGGAAAAATCTGGAAGACAGTCTTAATAGACCAAATTTAAGTGATTTGGAAGAAGAGAGCCTTGACAGAGAAATCAATTTTAATGTTGGCACAATAATTTCTTGCACACCTAAATTTCATATCTATGGTGAGAGGACAAGCAGGTGAAGGCAAAAATAAAAGGCGCAACTATTTGAGAATTTAAGGGCCTGTTATTGTTCAGTGTGTCTTTCCTTCCCATATACTATCTGACGATGAGTTTCCAACATGTACCTAATTTGAACAAAACTGGTGAGAGGAATTTAGAATAGAGAGTAATTTTTATCTGCTTTATACTGTGGTTGGATTGAAGCTAAAGATAATGATGCCATTTTTTTTGACCATCTAAAATTTGATCGTATAATTTTATTTTTGGTAAAATGCTCGATGCATCTGCAGAAATATAAACCCTTTCAAAATGTATATAATACTTTGTTTAAAGATAGAAAATAATTTATTTTGCATTTACACATATAAATTTATCATCTGTACTACGGTGAAGGAATGAATTGTGCCAGTTTCTGCATATGTCCCTGTAAATACGGATGCTGGACTAACTCATGATTCTATCGTCCGGCACGTAGAACTGTGATCACCTGTTCTAAGAATTCCTACGTGAAATGCTTCATGATTTAGGGACCACTATCAAGCATTATATTAAGCTTTATAACAGAGGCTCTTAGTCTCTAGGCTGTTAAGGGGTCATTGGTACATTTGTCAATTTGATTACTATGGTAGTTGCTTTGGTTGCAGAGATGGGCCACTCAGATCTCCTTTCATGGAAGGACCCCATACATTTGCAGGGGTAGCTGATGGCTGCCAGCTGTCGTCTTTAGGGTTTGTCTCAATAGCTATAAGCCTCCTTGCTCAAAGACGCTGACTGATCTGTCAACATATATTTTATTTATTAATTTATTTTAGAGACAAGGGCCTGCTCTGTCACCCGGGCTAGAGTGCAGTGACACAATCATAGCTCATTGTAAGCTCAATTCCTGGGGTTAAGCGATCTTCCCACCTCAACCTCCTGAGTAGCTAGGATTACAAGTGTGTGCCACCATGCCCAGCTAATTAAAAAAAATTTTTTTGTTGTTGAAATGGGGTTTCACTGTGTTTCCCAGGCTGGTCTCGAATCCTGGCCTCCAGTGATCCTCCTGCCTCAGCCTCTTGAAGTTCAGGGATTACAGGTGTGAGCCACTGCTCTGGCCCCCACTGTCAGTACAAAAGCTGGACCATTTCTGCCCACTGTGGGACATCTTTGACAGGCTCTGTGTGCCCCAGAGCTTCCTGTGGGTCTGGCTGAAGCTTTCTTTGGTCTGCACTTCAGTTCAGCTTCTTCCTCTGCCTAATCCTATTGACGCCTTTTTCCTCCTACAGGGATTAATCTTTAACAATGCCATGGATGCCAAACTCTGTTTTGGGGGCTCCTTCTGGTGAACCAAACCCATGATTATTGGTTCTATGAGTGGTCCCAGAAAGCCAGCAATAAGAAGGGAATTTGGAACTGGGTCACTTGCAGCCTGACTGGCAATGAAGAGTCCATCAATGGTGGCAGGTGGAATGAAGACAGGTCCCTGGCATGAGGTGGCACTCCGATTGTGAAAACTCACCCTGGTGGTGAATTAGGACATTAGATCTGTGTAGGAGACTAGCTGGTATAATGTATGAGGAATTTAAAAATGATAGTGGGAGGTTGTGGATAGTAACTCCAAGGTCAATGAAATTGAAGGGCTGTTGCTAAGCACCATTGATATTCTACAGAAAAGTTGTATGTGATTACAGGGGCCTTTACTCTGTAAATGAGGGTTGACTGTAGGAGAGTCTATTACAGAACTAGGCTCACTGATTGCAATGGGGATGCTGAGACACTGGTAATAGAAGCTGGGTGGTGGGGCTTAATTGCTAAAAGCCAGGTAGGTGCAATTTTAATAACAAGTGTCAGGGCTGAAGGGCAGCCAAAAATGGGGGCCGACTCACAGAATTATGAGATGGTCACCAGAACATAGCATCTTGTGGAGCAAAATAAATGGGCAATCAGAGAACTGTTTATATTATTGTATTTGAGTGATGTATCAAATCACTGATATATATATCTTCTAAGCTACTGCTGCTTTCTAGGCACGTGGAGCTTCTTGGGTTTAGGTACCAGCAGTCAAGGCAGAGTCACCATCTAGGCAGGTATAATTAGCTGTGATCATAGGGAGGAGGCAAGGTTGCTGTTGTACCGGGGGACAGGATGACACCCAGACGATCCACATAGGGCTTCCAAGTTCTCTGTTGCCCAATTGCGATGGGTCATGAACAGGGCAGAAATTCTTGTCTGAGACGACGTGGTACACAGGAGCTTGGATCCCTCATGGTTGAGCGTCTGGGACGCTGCATCAGGGAAGCCACCATGACCAGCAGAGGCCGTTGTTGAGGATGAGGGGAGTCTAGAATAGATAGCAGAAGATGGAGACAATGAGCTGGGCTGAGAAAGGCAAAAATAAAAGTCGGGCTTATTGTCTCCATCTTCTGCTATCTATTCAAGACTCCCCTCATCCTCAGACTACAGAGCTTTTAGTTCATCTTTCTAAAGCTTCCTCTTCAAAGGTCTCCTCAGGTAGAGAGGCCTCCTAGAGTCCTGGGGGAGCTGTTTCTCAAATGAACATGAAGAACACACACGAGCGCCACAAACGGTGTGCTGTGGTGGACACCTGATGTGGTGGGCAGGTCTCTTTTCGAGGAAAGACTTGTTGCTCAGCTTCCAGGTGTCAAGTCTGCAGGCAGCTTCAGCGGTCAGTGCCTGCAGGGTTTGCCTCAGCTGACCAGAGCCATCTCACCCCAAGAGACTTTTGGAGACAGCCCACAGCCAATGACTGATGGCAGTGAGTGTATCAAGGCCAAGCCATCTTCGTCCTCCTGGAGACAACTGTGATGGGCCTGGATGCCCCAGAGCTTCTGTGGGTAGCCAGGCTTTGTGGGGCCCAGTGTCACAGTTTGACTTCTCTTTCTGCCCCATGCTGCTCCATCTTTACTTCTGTTGGTGTTAATAGGTAACTGGCGCCATATGAAATCTAATCATGAGCAGCCATGGGCTCTGGGGAGTCAGAGAAGTTCCAATAGAAAGAGAGCTGGTTCATGAAAGAGAAAACCTGAAATCTAATCCTGAGCCTAGATCTGACCAGCTCTGTGTTCACACATCATTTTCCTTCCTCTTTGAACTCATGCTTAATTATCAGCAAAACTGTGATAAAATCATCATGCTGTTTATAGTACTTTATAACTTTATATTTTCCAAACTTGTTCTGGTCATTCTAGGGCAGAAATTCTCTATCCAGCCTGCATATTAATATCATCTGTCAGACATTCAAAACTGTATTAACCTCTGGGACACATTCACATAGAATCTGTTGCAAATGGCTTGTAGTGAGGCCTGGGTACATTTTAAAAGCTCTCCATGTGATTCTCTTCTAGCTGTGGAGGAAGAACCATTACTGTTGATCTGGAATCTCAAAATCTTAAGTGCTTGTTCTATAGATACTGACTGTGTGATCTTAGATGGGCCCTAGCAGTTCTCAGAGCCTCAGATTCCTCATTTAGAAAGTGAAGTTAATGGCAAAACTGATCTCATAGGTTGTTTTGGAGATGAAATTTATACATGTATTTGAAAACCCTTTGCAAAATATAGAAACATTATAATTTTTTTTTTTTGAGACTGAGTTTTGTTATTTTTGCCCAGGCTGGAGTACAATGGTGTGGTCCCAGCTCACTGCAATCTCTGCCTCCCAGTTTCAAGCATTTCTCCTGCCTCAGTCTCCCAAGTAGCTGGGATTATAGGCATGCACCACCATGCCTGACTACTTTTTTGTATTTTTTAGTAGAGACAGGTTTCACCTTATTGGTCAAGCTGGTCTCGAACTCCTGACCTCCGGTGATCTGCCCACCTTGGCCTCCCAAAGTCCTGGGATTACAGGTGTGAACCACCACACCTGGCCAGAAACATTGATTTTTATTATATGTGATTACATTTTCTTCTGTCAATTGTTGTTTTATAAGCAAGGAAAGGGAGATTAGAACTCACTGGTTTTCCACTCTGGCTCAAGCTTTAACAAAGGAAAGGAACTGCAGAGATTCTGATTTGGTAGTTCAGGGTTGAGACCCAGGACTCAGAGTTTCTAAAAAGATTCACAGATGAGCCTGGTGTGCAGCCAGGGTTAAGGACTTCTTGGTTAACGATCTGTCCAAAGGTTACACAGTGCTAATAAAGTCAAAGAACAGGGACTCAACTCTCACCCTTTCTATGCCTCTCTACAGTTTTATCTACTATTATCCATGCTGAGTGCTCATTTGTGTACATACTTATCGTAACATTGTATGTTAATCATAAAATATAATAGAGATAAAAGGGAGTTTGAATTTAAAACATTATATAAATATAATGTTATGATTATTAAATGTTAAAATAATTACTCCTATCCCATTAACACTAAATCATATGATTTGTATGCTTTTAGTAAGGGGTGAAACTCTGTAGGTAACACAAGCTATTTTTAAGATTATATGAACAGAGCATAAATTAAACAATGTGACACCAAGGCTGAAATAATGTAAGCAAGCAGTAAATGAAACGTTTAAGGGAATTCAAAATAGAGTAATGAACTGTTACCTACTGTTCCCCTATCTTGAATGTGCTGACTTAATGCGGCATCATGAAGGAAGAGAATGGAATAGAGAGAGAGAGAAGGATACACAGACAAATGAAGATCATTTTCGTGTGATCATGACCGGGCCATTCATATTTCTCATATGGCCTAGAAACAATTTCATACTTATTGGAAGATGTGACCTTTAAATGTTCCTTACTTGCAAAAAGACAAATCTTCTCAGAGCTGGGTGTTAGCTGGTGGACTCATCTGTCCTGTGTGCTCTTTGATTGGAGGCCACTGCAGGGAGAATGCAGACTGGAGGGAGAAAGTGTGGTACTTATTCTTTACATTTCCAGACTTTAGGGTAAGCTCTCTTTGACAGCTCCCTGATTTCTTTAACACAGCAAATCTTTAATCAGTGTAGATATGTTAAAATGTGATTTTTTACAGTGAATTGACCTGAGTTGAGTACTTGAGTTGTAATGTGTATTTCTTCCCTGCTCTCAAAAGCTGACTTGTAGGGAAAAAAAAGTCAGATATTCTATGATATACTTTGCCTTAGTGACAAGATGTTTTGGGGGAAATCATCCAAGCTTGAAATAAAATCTTTATTGAAAGTAATTCTACATTCATGCCAGTCAGATACATTGTTGGATTAGACCAGATCTCCCAGGGGAAAACTATGGTATATGCACCAGGCCGAGTTGATTATTTGGGCCTCCTGTCAGTTTTTAACTTCCTGACAATGGCTGAAACATTCACGGCTACAACTCTGTTTTCATCTTTGTTTTGAGAGAAAGTTAATATACTTTACCTTAACTATGCCAAATGTACTGGAAAATAACCTAGTAATAAGATATACCCCGCCTACCAAGTGATATCTGTGTGTAGAGAGCATTTAGCTGTGCATTTTAAGGAAACAAATACACGCAGCAAATGACTGAAAGATAATGTGATGATTTTTTCTGCTTGAACTTTAAAATTTTCTTGGCAAAGCCTCCTGTGTGCTGTTTTAAAACCAGTATGTATACATAATCATCGGGCCAAGTAAGTGGATTTCATTGCAAATTCCCTTCAAATGGCAGGGTAGCCTTTTTTTCTATATTAGAGTGATTTAGTTATCAATGTTATTTGATGTCAAAAACAAAGACACAGGTGGGCCAGGTGACATTTCTTTCCACATAGAGAATCAACAACAGCTTAGGATGTCACTTTTGAAAAGGTCATAGAATTACTTTTTGGACATAATTAACAGTGTAACCAAAGAAGAGAGAAAAAGGCATAATTTCAAATCTGGAATTATATTCTGATTCATTGTGAAGACAACATAGTGCTGTAGTTGCAGAGAAAAGAAAGACATGACCTCTAGTAGATGTTTGATAGTAGCCAAGTAACCACATGTATTTGAAAATTCGCAACTTAATTTCTCAATTCTCATCTTTTGGTTCTATATTCTAAAATTAATTGCTCTCACATCACCAGAGAACAAAAGAAGGTGAAGTGGCCTTTGATTCAAGTTTCAGAACAGACATGATAGTCTAGTATTGTGTTGCAGAAAATCACAATATATTCCCTCAGACAAAGGAGTCTCAAGATAAAAAGTATATGTGTTCTGAGAACCATATTTCCTACCCGAGAAATGTGTTGGTTAAAAACTTAAAACTTAAGTTAAAAAATTGTTTTTAAGTTCAAAAGGATCCTGGATGTCCTCTGATAGATGAATGGATAAACAGCTGTGGTATATCCATACAATGGAATATAGTTTAGCAATAAAAAGAAATGAGCTATCAAACCATAAAAGAACAAGAAAGATCTTTTTTTTTTTTTTTTTTGAGACGGAGTCTCTCTTTGACACCAGGCTGGAGTGTAGTGGCATGGTCTTGGCTCACTGCAACCTCCACCTCCTGGTTCACGTTTTGTGCCTCAGCCTCCCATGTAGCTGGGACTGCAAGTGTGCACCACTATGCCTGGCTAATTTTTTGTATTTTTACTAGAGATGGGGTTTCAGCATATTTGTCATCATGGTCTCGATCTCTTGACCTTGTGATCTGTCTGCCTCGGCCTCCCAAAGTGCTGGGATTACAGGTGTGAGCCACTGCACCTGGCCGGAAGAATCTTAAAATACATATTGCCAGGTGAAAGAGGCCAATCTAAAAATGCTGTATAATATATGATTCCAAGCACCTGATGTTCTGGAAAAGGCAAATCTTTGGAGACAGAAAAAGAACCATGGTTGCAGAGGTTTTGGGGAGGGAGGGAGGAATGAAGAGGTGGAACACAGGAGACTTTTAGGGTAGTGAAACTATTCTGACACTGTAATGGTGGTTACATGTCATCATACGTTGGTCAAAATCCATAGCATGCACAGTGCAAAGGGTGAAGCCTAAACTATGAACTTTAGTTAACAATAATGTCTCAATATTGGCTCACAAGTTACAACAAATATACCACATGAATACAAGATTTTACTGATAGGGGACATTGTATCTGGTGGGTGGAGAAGAGGTATATGAGAAAATGAGAAGTCTCTGATCAGTTTGTTTTTTTAAATTTTACTTTAGGTTTTGGGATACATGTGCTGAACATGCAGGTTTTTACATAGGTATGCATGTGCCATAGTGGCTTCCTGTACCTTTCAACCCATCATTTAGGTTTTAAGCCCCACATGCATTAGGTATTTGTCCCAGTGCTCTCCCTCCCCTTTCCTTCCAGACACTGACAGGCCCCAGTGTGTGGCTCTGATCAGTTTTTTTAAACCTAAATCTGCTGCTTTTTTTTTTTTTTGAGACAGTTTCACTTTGTCACCCAGGCTGTAGTGCAGTGGCATCATCTTGGCTCATTGCAATCTCTGCCTCCTGGGTTCATGCAGTTTTCCTGCCTCAGCCTCTAGAGTAGCTGGGATTACAGGCACCCACCACCATGCTCAGCTAATTTTTTGTATTTTTAGTAGAGATGGGGTTTCACCATGTTGGCCAGGCTGTTCTCAAACTCCTGACTTCAGTTGATCTACCCTCCCCCTGCCACCCCCCGCCCCCACCACCCTGCCCTCAGCCTCCCAAAGTGCTGGGATTACAGGAGTGAGCCACTGTGCCTGGCCAGTCTGCTTTGAAAAATAAAATCTATGAACTAAAAAAAAAAAAAAGTTAAAAAATGATAAAGGAGATTGCATCAATTTAGGGCTTAGAGGTCAATTTACCTGCTCATCTATCCTTACGGCCACACAAGTTTGAGTTATTTTGCACTTACATTACTACTATTTTTATTGCCACATCTATGCCAATCATGCTACCCAGAACCATATTTAAGCATGTTTCTACTAGGAAGCCTTTAAGAATCATATTCTGATCACTTGCTTATTTGCTTTCTTGGCATTTAAACATTCAGATTGTATTACATTGTTGTTGACATGTTTTATTTTTATCTCTAAGTTATTTCATGCACATATGTTTTACTCTCTCAATTAGATTGCAAAATCTTTGCATTTAGGTGGTTTGTTACCTTCCACTTTACTCCTATTTCATTTGTGGTAGAAAGTTTGGGCATTCTGTACCTTCTTATTACAAATAGCTTTTGTTTTATGTTTTATTGATGGAATATACTTTTTCTCATCCAAAAGGGACTAACTCAACAGAAGTGAGGTACTCCCCAATATTTTTCTGTCTGCAGTCAGAACAATGCTGTCGACAAACATTCATGTTTGCTAGATGTTGAGGCTTTTTCTGTGTCATTTCTCCCTATGTTCCATCTTCTATGTTTTACTTTCCTTGAAAAAATTATAGAGGATGACTGGAGGATATAATTTGTAAATACAACAATATAATGTAACATTTAGAGAGGATTTTTATTTGAAAAAGGAATTTGGTAAGTGCAAAATATCATCTGTGGATGCTCCATTTTCAAAGGTTTTATGAGTGTGAAATTACTTTAGATTAAGGTGTCAAAAATAGAATATGGAAGTCATGAGGTTTGTGTTGAAGAGTCTTGGTTATTTACGGATAATTTCTACATAATCCAAATAAGAATATATACAGAAGAGAATGTCTAAATAGTCTCCTTCACTGACTTACAGAATTGTATGGAGGTTTGTGAGGCCACCCCAGCCTATTCAGAATACCACAGGAATCGGGAGAAAAAAGGTGATTTGATGCAGCTGCTTTAGCCTCATTACTGCATACCAGTTTTAATTACTGGAATGAGAGATCAACTTGAACAAGGAAACAGCCTGATTTTCTCTCCTGGCTTTGCTTCTTACTACCTCTAGGACTTTGGGCACTCACTTAGCCTTGCTCAGACTCAGTTTCCTCATTTGGAATGATAGTTGGGTAGAAGGATTTCTAATTTCCTTGTGCTGCAAATCCTATTAATTTTAAACACCTTTTCTTCCTTTAACTTGAAATACTTTGAAAGTTGACAAGCTCAGAAACAAACTGTAAGCACAGCAAGAAATTGCAAAATTAATGAACCCTAAAATGTAAAAAGTTTGTAGTAATCTCTTGCATATATGTGTATATTTTAAAAATATATTTATACATTATATATAGGGTGTTTATATGTATCTTTACATTTATTTATTGAAGTGATGAATGAAATAGAAAGGCAGAAACAGATTTTTAAGGAAACAGACATGAGTCTCTTTCTCTTGGAAGCATAAGGGTATGTCTATAGTCTGTGTTTTTGTTTTTAAAATACTTAAAAAGTAATGGTGGCATTGGACAAAGAGACCCGCCCTAGCAGAAGGATGGCACACAAATTTGCTTCACCTGGCTGATGGTGGCTGCCTGCTCTGTGAGAAAGGACCCTGAAGGTGTAGTCACAGTGCAAAAGGGTGATATAATTATTCAGTAATGTCAACATGGGTTTGGGAATAGAGAATGGTGGCATGTGTGCCAGGAATGTGCCACTCAGCAGAAAAGTAATTTCAAAAGGTAACCAGATACCTCTATAGAAGCAACAAAAGGTATTCCTGGATGGGAAGGAATCTGCAAACTTGAGAGGCAAGCTGCTAGGGTTTTTGAACCATGTTGCCCTTAAGTCAATATAAAAAGAAGGGAAAAATCTTAAAGGAATAGAGGTATCAATGCAGACAAACAGTGACTTTAGGAATATATTAGAAGTAATTTAGAAAGATAAATATTTGGAGCAGATTTTAGAAAAATCTATATAAATGGGATATGACTTGGTGATTCCCTTCAGGTTAGCACATATAGATCTGTTTCATTTTTAAAAAAGCAACCTTACAATATTCATACGTATTTTAAAAATCCACTTCCCAATGGATGTACATATTCTCCTTCTCCCAAGTCAAAGTTTTGTTGACTTTACAATTGTGAAAAGTTCACGCCGTTCCATGGCTGTAGGTGCAGATTGAAGACAGAATCATAGAAAGGAAAAGGATAATACTCTCTCAACAATTAGAAGAATTTACTAATGTTCATTGTTAAGTGATAATTTTATTGTAGCAGTGATTATAAAGAGAGGGAAGATGTACAAGAATGCTGAACAAAGGAGGTTCAGTAGATTCCCTGTATTTTGTGTTTATACATTTGCACTCTTGTGTGGCGCCTCATTGCAGTGCCTTATCTAGGAGGATTACTAATATGACAACACTCCTGATTTATAGAAGCTCAATTAGGTTAAACAGTTTGATTCATTTCAATTGGATAGAAAAATCCCTTGTTGAATCTGAATTCTTGCTCTGCAACTAACACAAACTCGCACTCATTATTACTTATGGGGCTTTTCTTTATGGATGAAGTGCTTCTCAGCCAAGTAGCGGTAGTCACCCAGCTGATGACCATAAGGAAAAGCAAACACTGTCAGTAGAATAACATCCTTAGCCAAGTGTTTATGTTGGATACATATACAATGCAGAACTGTTCTTAACTAATGATACAAAGTTGGCCTCTCCAACTCTCTCCTTTTGTATTATCCCTTGCCACCCATGTGTTGAGCTAGATTTTCTCAGGACCTAAGCCCCACCCTAAAAGTAAGTTCTGCTTCTTTGCAAGCTGGATTTATTATTTCCAGCTTCCAAGTGAACATCATACATCAAATAACTGTGAGTTAGCTATAAATACAATTGTGATGTGACCATTAATGCTTTCCAAAGGTGATTAATTTACGTACACAGGGTATCTTAAACAATGAAATGATCTGAATAATTTGATATTTTAAAATATTGTCTTTATGGCATTTTGTTTATATTTTCTTTGTAAATCTTTTGGTTCATTATATTCTTAATAAAGAATTTTTCTCTGGAAGGCAGAGAGAACATCTAAACCTTCCTCCTAAGGACTTTATTTTCTTTCCTCCCCTTTGCTCCCACTTCCCCTGTTTTGAATCCTCTCTAACCTACAATCTGGAAGTTTCTCCTCAGTTGACTGAAATAATGTTTTGTTGGCATTCTTCTAACCAGATATCCCCTTGATATGTGTTATAACAAACTGAAAGATCTGGCAAACCGCTGAAATGGGGAACAAGGCATTGGTACAGCAAGGGAAGACAGGCCAGGCACAGCTGCCCCTGAACATGGTGCTCATGGCAGAGAGGTCACAGGAATCAGTACTGAGGTCACAGGAAACTAAGCAGCACAGGTTGATAAAGCAGCTTGATGCAGCCACAGGCAGGGGAAGACCAGCATCCACAGCAACCACATGGAGATTTTCCAAGTCAATAGGACACCATCAATAGGGCCTTCCCTACTCATGACTGAGGTAGCATGCCCCTCTATACCTCTACACCTCAAGGACTGTCTGAGGGGCCCTCTTCTAAAGGAGCTAATGCATGTTCAGTCCTTGTTGTTCTGCTGAAGTGCATGATCTTATTTTTCATGAAAACATTATGAGACAGGTATTATTACTATTCCCATTTTAAAGACAAAAACCTGAGGCTCAGGGAGGTTGCCCAGGGACATAGTGAAAATATTGTGCCAAGATTTAAACCCAGCTCACCTGAGTCTAGAATCTGACTGCTGCATATCCCACTGCCTACCCGTCCTCAGTTTGTTTGGTTTCTCCGTTTGCTATTCTTTTTCCTCAGTCACCACTCTCTTTAGTTTCCAATCAAATATCCCTTGTCTCTATACCCAGAGCTGGGAGCCAGCCTGTACCCTTTCTTCCCCTGGTCCCAGCTCACTTAACCCCACCCCGGGTCAGAGCCCCAGGCCCCTTGCTTTCCTGGCAGGAGAATAAAGACAGCTGGCAGTGAGAAAAGTCTGTGAAGGAGAATATGAGCAGTCATGGTTACTGCTTTGCTGTGTGAGAACTCTGTCAGGGAGCGGCATGGGCTTCCCACACTAGCTGCATGGACAGATGTTTTCAATTATTATCACTGACAAGCCTCCAGGCCAGGTTCATTTCTGATTGGCTGTCACTGGACTGTGAGGGGAATAAAGGAAACTGAGGCTAGGATGCAAAACACCTCAGTCATCACTTGAATCATGTTTCTCCAAAGCAACTGGTTGAGTTGGACAGTTCACCCAGAATTGGATTCCTTTTGTAAACACAGACTCAATTTCCTTTTAAACTTTCCTTTCATTCTGGTTTCAATTTTTCTGCCCATAGTTCTTCTGACATTATAAAAGTGAGACATTTGTCATTTCTTTACCAATTCTTTCCTTTTGTTGGTTTTCCAGTGTTTTGGGTATGTACCAGAATGTAGTAGGAGTTCTGACTTAGAGAAATTTAACTTGATATTATTAGACCTCTAGACTTGGCATTGCACAGTCTTCTACAAAAATGACCTACGTCTGATCTAGAAGCATCAATATCATCCTGTGTTCCATCTACAGTCACGTGGGAAATGTCTCTAAGTCAGAAGCCGCTTCTCACGTCAGGTTTGTACCAACCATGGAGCCATTTGACACAGCTCTCAGCATTACTAGAATTGTTGTCTGCCTTCCTAGCTTATGATCAGATCAGCCATAATAAGTCTTATTTCTTTTCTTTACTGCCTCTAGTGTGTCCTAAGTAGATCCAAAGACCAGTTGGTCCCATGGGAAATCTGACAAATCATGGGCACGGTCAATAATAAAAAAGAATGTAGACCTGGCTCTCTGAAGTCTCCCTGATAACTGTCTCCTCTATGCATCTTCTTTAACAGGAAGAAGTGGTATTTCGGTACCACTCAGTTTCTAGCTGCTCATTATTTTTTCTTCCCTTCCCTTTTCTATAAATGACAAGGGAAAATAAGGTCATCAGGTGGATTAAAGCTTTCTAAGTTCATTTTTATTTCTCATTTTTCATGTCATATATTTGGTTGGAAAAAATGTATTCAAGATGCTCCAGCATTTCTGAGTATTAGTTTTATATCCTTTTGATGTCGTGACATTCGGTTTGTGTGTGGTCCATCTTGCTCAAGTCTCCAGGCTGCCTTGTCTCTGCTGCCATTTTAAAACAATAGCAGCAGACATGCAAGTCTCCAAATGTATTTGGTAAAGCAGATACAATCCACAGTCTTAATTCCTGAATGCCCAAGTCTCCATTTCAATTTCTGAAAAATGTCTCTTTGACTTTCAAACTAAACTCTTTTTATTTTAAGCTCAAAGATAAAATATTATAGGATGTTAATTCATCCTTTTCAAAAAAGGCACATGAGGGTTAAAACATATGCTTCCTTCTTCACTCAGAAAAAAAAAAATTCATTCCAACCTTTTTGGGGGGATCACATATAGCTCTAAAACAGCTGAAGCTAAAAACATCAAAGTTGGCATGACTTCAGTTATCACTGAATCGGGAGGATCAAGCCAAGTTTTTGAAGAAAATGGTTGAGCATTTCAAAAATAAAAGAAGTCAAAATGCTTTCTCTGAGCATGCTCAGTGGGAGGTTTTAAAATATTTTCTTTAGGTCAGTTTTAATTTTGCTCATTTCTTTGGAAATATTTCAACAAAAGCCATCTAATTAGTCCTTAATAACATTGTTCACTGATGCCCCAGCCAAGGCCCAAGTGTCTGTCATCTGCCAAGTTTATGTTTTCACCGTGTTTGCCAAGGGACCACAACTGGGCAATGCTGGTGAGTTGCTTTGGTCCTTTTATATTTTTGTCATTGTTTGGTTCAGCGATTTGGGGTGGGACAAGAATGGAGCAGGGAAATGAGTGACAAGATGTGAAGTAGTTTTACAGCAATACAGCATATTGAACATAGCTGATAAATCCTCGCCTGTTTTCTTTTTCTATTAACTGCAGCTTCAATATTTCTGGAAAAATATGGATGGATGGTATTAGCATTTGAAAAACAAAAGGCAGTTTAAATCAATGCTGAAACACATAAATATGGCTCTCAAACCGGAAGCTGAGTAGATCCTGTGTTTCTAATTTCCTGAGAGAATTTCATTGTCTTTTAAGGCACTAAATAGCTCTGTGCTACTGACAGTTTTGGGCCCCACATTTATTCTGCAATAAGACAGCAGACTGCCCCTGCTTTACCTGGGACTACATCAACTGACAGACCTGGCGGATCTCGTTGACACTGCGCTTGTCATCACCACCACTGACACTGTTTTGATGTAAATTTCTCAAATGGTATCAACAGCCTGGTGAGAATATTGCTTCCTATTGCAGAACTCTTTTATGAGTTTTTACAGAGCAATTTCAGGAATTTCTTTCCTAGAGTTCTCTGTGAAATTTTCCAGTAGCAATTTTCAATTGAGGAAATATTTTGCATGTGTAATGGCTCAAGGGAATCGCCTTACTGGAAACATTATATTTCTACCAGTCACAAACTCAAGAGGTAGATTCTGATGTATCTGTTATTCCTAATATGCAGACAGATAGTGGTAGCCAGAAGGGTCAGGACATACACAGGTAGCCCAGTAGACTCTCTGCAGATTGGTTTAGATCTCTCAATCCTTGTTTAAGCTAATAAGAGATATAATAGTGCTCATCTTATAGATTCATGTATGTGAGGGAAAATGCTATTTTAATAGCTGACAACAAAATTCCTCCTAGGGGAGAAAATCATATTTATTTTCTGTTTTGCTTAGCAAAACATTTTGATGGACCATTTTGGTTGTAGAAACATAATCTTTCAAAAACAGCCAGAAAAAGAGAGAACCAAGTTCTCTCATAAAACACAAAAATGGACTTATGAGGGTTGTGTGCAAAAAGAGATGATGAAAGTAGAGTGTTGGGGCAGAATGACATGGTGGGAAGTCAGATACCAAATGGAAATGACAGTCTATGAAAATCCCTTAGTTGGGGGTGTGGGGAGAATGATCAAGGTGCACCTATTTTAGTAATGGGCTGCCTGTTATTTAAGTTTACATAGTTTACATTTTAAATTATCAGCTAGGTTTGGTGTGATATTATCTCTCTATCCCCCATAAATCTTCAGTAAAAGTCTACTGAATGCTACCGTCTAGAGTGAGCACTGGAAAACAGTGAAAAGGAATTGCCAAGATAAGAGATCATTGGCCAATGGTAAGGCATGAGTGAGTGGGTTCAAGGGTAGCAGGAAATCAGACCGGAAATACCCAAAGGAATATCAACCCTTTCTGATAACCTGAAAGACACTGACGTTCTAATTTCATCCGAGTTGGAGCTTTGAACAAATTTTATTTTCATTTTAAGAGGAATGATGATGCAAAATTCCCAAGGACTCTGGGCGCTATTTCTTGCCTACTTCAGCTGTACCCAAGTTTCTTATAAGAGCCCATGGACCTTGCCAGCTCACCGATTCCAGGATGCAGCAGGACTGAGCTGCATGTGGCCAGTTTTCCCAAATGACCTCTATGTTTGTGGTATTGATTATTGGTTTTATTTTTCATTTCACATGAGGACCAGAATCTAGCCTTGAACCCCAGCAGGATTGCTGAGGAGCTTGATTCTCTCATGTCATTTTTGCCACCTCCTTTTCTTAAGGCTGCTTTTTCTGTTCTCCCAAGTATACTTCACCTGTCATCACTGCTCCCAAACACAGGTCACAGAGCCTTCCAAGATTGAGTTTTCATGCAGGTGGGCTCTCTTAGCCTCATCACTGGGTCGATCTTAATCAGCTGCTTAAAAACCAGCAGCTGGTTCTGTTGTCCATATGGCAAAATCTCAGCTCTGTAATAGGACACACTATTTCTTTGATAACCTGGTTCCAGCCACTCTTTCCAGTGACCTTCATTCAAAATTCTCCATGATCATTCACCAGAATGTTCCTTCTTCTCCAAATGAGTAAACCTGACCATGCTTTCCATTAGGGCTATTTGAATCATGGGTGGAAGTTTCCACCAAGGAATGGGACCAACCCAACTGCCTTTTGTTGGCACTTAAACCTGGTGTTAAGGACATTTCAATCTGTGTGATTGTTGGTGAATATAAGTTCTTTACATAGTAGAGCATGTGATTTGCATTGTGGAGCTCAGTCAATTCATGGATTAAGAAAAGAAATAGAAAAAAAGTAAAAATGATACTTTTGCTCACAAATCTTTTTCTCACCAAAAGTAATTAGTAAACTTTAAATTGTTACACAAAAAGGTTTGACAGTATAGTGACTACAGAGAACCTATCTCACATAAATAATGATTATCAGCTAGTCTCCATGATGTTCAAAGAGAGCCCAGAAGTTGTTCAAGTCAAAGGAATTGATCTGGCTGAAGTCAGCTTTAACCAGTCAATCATTCTATACAATATTGGTATCTGCTGGGATGGCCAGTGATTACTTGGGAAAAATCCAAATGTTCAAGTCTACAGTTGAGGATTGAAATATGCCTTTATTGGCTAGAACTCTAAATGACTCCACAGACTACTAGTGAAAGGCATATTCCTTCTGGATTTGACCAGTTCTATATAATAGCTTATTTGCTACTCACATCAAAAATTTTAATTTCCTGAGGCACGGATTGAGCTATTTCTAAGGCTTGTCTCAGCAGAAGTACCTGCTTATAAATAAGAACTTATTTAGATTTTAGCTGCTAGTGACTATTACTATTACATAATTACAACAATATTTTTATGTATGAATGGCACCATGAATCCTCCACCAAACCCCAAATTAAAAAATATATGTATGCTGCCAGTGCTTCTCATGTTTGTGGTAATCTGATTCTGAAGATTGCAATGCAGTAAAAAAACAGGTGTCAAAAGTTTTTGTGAGATTACCGTTAGAGGTGGGAAGAATGGTCCCTTATTATTGTGCACTTGGCCAGTCAGAAAGCCAGAGGACATTAAATAAGCATGTTAGAATCTTCTTTTTGATTCTACTCAATTGACAGTGTCATTTTTGTGTGCAAGACACATTTCTATCATTACCTTCTTAGGAATGAATTTATAACCTATTGTTTAAGACTAGCAGAATAAATGTACAAAGGACAGTGCACAATATTCATCCTCGTGTTCTACGTTTTCTGTTGACATTGCTTTCTCTGCCCAGTATATGGCTGTGACTATGTAGAATAACAAAATGATTCTATAGGGCATATTTAAAATTCTAGTAATAAAGTTTTCTGCATATCAGCTGCCAAAGGATGTTTAGAAAATGCATAAATAGGTCAAACATGAGACAAAGTTTTAAGAACCAGGAGTATTCATGTAAATGAAGAGATTGCTGTAATGCAGTAGAAACTCTCTTGACTGACTCCCACTTAATCAGCTCTCTACCTCCCCCGTAAAACATACTGACCAATGCCTACAACACATTCAACGTCCCCAGCTGGTTAATGACTCTCAACTGCACACATCTGTTCCCACTAGAGGGAAGTCCCAGGAGAGAGTCCCCAACAGTTTATGCCGGTTGTACTTATTATTGTAATTATGTAATTTAATTAAATATTATGTAAACTGATGAAATATGAGCATAAAAGGAAGAGAGTTGCTTTGCAAACACTTTCTTCGGAGAGAAAAAATATCCTATTATATCTAAAATTACTTAAATGTTTTCTCTGAAGATAGGGATAGATATGGGTGAACTCTCAAGGTCTTGTCCAAATTTATCAGGATAGATGTGGGTTGGGTTTTGAAATATTACTTTCTTTTAGATCTAGTCCTTCATTCTATTTCATGACAATAGCTGCCAGCTATCATTTCCTGAGGGCTTACTATGTACCAGGCGTTGTATAAAGCAATTTGCTTGTGTTATCTCCTTTGATATACACATTAGTAACTGTTAATTTTTGAAAAATTATGTCATGTGCTTGGCTTTATTTTGGACACCTATATATTACCCATTCAATTTTTATAATTTGTAGAATTTGTAGCTTTGAAAACTGAAGGTCAGAAGAAATTAGAAATTTGTCTACGCTTCTATACTCTATACTTTGTATAAGCAAAAGAGCTGGGATTGGAACCCAACTCATAAATTCCAAAGCCTTATCTCCTATCACTATCCTCTACTGCCTCCACATATAGGTTTTTTTTTTTTTTGAGATGGAGTTTTGCTCTTGTTGCCTAGGCTGGAGTGTAATGGCACAATTTTGGCTCACTGTAACCTCTGCCTCCTGAGTTCAAGTGATTCTCCTGCATCAGCCTCCCGAGTAGCTGAGATTACAGGAATGCACCAGCACACCTGGCTAATTTTTTGTATTTAGTGGAGATGGGGTTTCACCATGTTGGTCAGGCTGATTTCAAACTCCTGACCTCAGGTGATTCACCCACCTCGGCCTCCCAAAGTGCTGGGATTACAGGCATGAGCCATTGTGCCCAGCACATATAGGTTCTTTAAGGACCTGGCTTACTTATTCTTGTAATCCCAGTGCCTAATTTAGTGCCTGTTTCAGCATATGTGCTCAAGAGTGTATATGGATGAAGAAATGCATGGATGGATGGATATTACTTTGATATTCTTGATAGGCCTTGTCAATTAGCTAGCAAATGAGAATGAGAGATAGGCAACCTTTTCTAATTGTAGGTGCTAGTGCCTTAATGTGAGTTAACCTTTATTTACTTCTATTATTGAAATATTATTGCACTCAGGGACAGGATAGTTTTGTTGGACAAAATGATTGTAGTTATACTTTACTCCTGTGGATAAGTGGATTTATTTTGCCCTCTAGTTACTATTTCTCCTTCTTTTTGGTAAGACCATCATAGGGGAAAACTGCTTCTCCCTCACTTCTAGTCTGTGTGGTTGAGTGGGCCTGCGTCTCAAGCCTGAATAATGAGAGCCATGCAGTCCTCTGCCATAGAGAATGGATCAGGAACAAACAAGTAATAAACAAGGGGTCTAATCCAGGAAAAAGAGAATAATTTTTTGAGAATTTTCTTTTCCCACAGTGAAAGAGAAGCTTATTTGCCACTGAGGATGCTAAGCTGAAAAGATAGAATTCTGGTGTTGCCATCTTGCTATCAGGGAGAAAGATTTTAAAGTCAAAACAAAGCTAACCCAGAGGCAAGCTGAGTTTGGAAATGGAAAGAAGCTAATTCCATGCAATACCCTTTGGCAATTGAATCCAGTCATGCCCAAAGTCACATCTGATTATGGAATTTTTAATTATGTAATCCAGCAAATTCTCTCTTTTGTCTAAACTGTTTGAGTTGGTTTTTGTCACTTGCACTGAACTTAGCATTTCTTAAGTACCTATGGAAGCCTACGATAAGTTTTTGGCTGGCATAGTGGCTCGTGCCTGTAATCCCAACACTTTGGGAGGCATTAGAGACCAGCCTGACCAACATGGTGAAACCTCATCTCTACTAAAAATACAAAAATTAGCCAGGCACGGTGGCACGTGCCTGTAATCCCAGCTACTCAGGAGGCTAAGGCAGGAGAATCGCTTGAACCCAGGAAGCAGAGGTTGCAGTGAGCTGAGATCACACCACTGGGCAATAAAGCAAGACTCCATCTCAAAAATAAAAAAAAAAGAAAAGAAAAGAAAAGAAAAGAAAGATTTTTACATAGTACATAAGTACATAATGGGATCCAATGGATTGATTCAGAAACCATGGCTTGTAAATATTTAGGAGAGAAAAATAAATTACGTTTTAAAGAAAACAAATTATACATGAAGCTGAATCTAATATCTGTCTCTAAAATCTTAGTTCTATGGGTGTTTTAATTTTGGTGCTTAGTACTGCTATTTTGTTTGTTAATTTGAAGGAATATTTGCTAATCTGCTAAATAAAAATGTCTTAAGAGAGAGGACACAAAATACCAGGATCTGTATTTCTTAGGAGTCTTCAGATAAAGTCAGAATATTCAGGAGGAAAATCCCCCACCATGTTTAAAATGAATTCTTTAATTCAAGACTTCTTCAAGGAGTATTTTCGTTCTACTCACTTGCAAATCACACACTCGTGTATACATATGCACGCAGAAACAGAAATCCATTCAGGTACAATCTAACTTGCAATCAAGAACTGCTAAAATAGGACCTTTATCATCAGCATGGCACATCCCAAAATGTCTTTGTAAAATAAATCAAATTATATGAGTTAATTGATTCCAGGCAACATCAGCAACTGCAGGTGGAGACAGAATAACAGGATGTTTATTAATGAAGTACTATTAATCAAAATTGACAATACCAATTTCTGTTTCTTGTATTTGAAAGCTACCTGCAGTGGCTATAGATATGTTTGTTGAATTTTTAAAACACATTTTCTCTACAAGAGATAAAAGGGGAATTTATGAAAACATGGGATTTTTCGTTGTGGATTTTGGACTACTGAACAGTGAAAATATACTCCTAAATGTAATTTGACAAGAAATGCCAAAGATGCCAGTAGTAATTAATTAGCACTTAATTGAGACCACAGACCAACAGGACACAGGAATTGGTCCTCAGTGCCATTTCCCCCTTAGGCTCCATCTCATGAGGGTCAGGAGTGTGGCTGCAAGCTGAAGGTCAGTAAGTAAATTCAGAGAACACATTGACACTGGACATTTCATAATGGATCTCCTTCACCTTTTGCCGCTGTCCCCGGCTATCTCTGATGAGAAAAGGACTGTGACTGTTCGAAGAGGAACTTAGCGTTCATGCACATCTAAACCAAGGTAGGCAAGGGCCTCCTCATCTGCTAGACTAGACTGGATGCTTCATGAAAAGATCAAGATCAAATATTAACATGAATGAGGGCAGGATTATAGTTGAGATTTCTGTAAAATACATTTAGATAAAAGAGAAATTTCTTAAATCTTTTGCAGAAATAGTTTTTTGGTAAAAATGTAGATAAGAAAGTTCTTAAAAATAATTTTTAAATAAAATTATAATAGATATTAGAATAGATTATGGACTTAAAGATTTTAAAGACTTCTAGAAGTTCTATCTTAGGTATTGTACATATTCCCCCAAGTCCTCCCCAAGATACATACTTTTTATCTTATTAGGTAGGGGTCAGTGCCCTTAAGCAGAGAGAAAAATTCTTGCTTCATAATCTCACAGACTAAGCAAATGAAGAAATGGAAATGAATTCTTTCAAGCTCTGAATAAATTATGGACAGCTTCTGACTGAAAATGTATGGTAGCTTGTCTTATAACATGAGTTGGGAAATAAGTTTGTTAAACTTGCTGCCATACTTTCTGGAAAACGAAGCTGGGACACTTTTTATTTTTCTAGTTTAGAGTTGAAATCAGTAATTGAAGGTATAGTTGATGGATGTGACTGGGAATTGAGGTCTGGGTTCTTGAGTACCAAAACCTCAATCCACACAGATTGTTTTACTTTTGAAGAGCCTTCACTCTCCAAAATGGGCTCAGAAAGAAGTACAAATGCTACATATATATCTGGAAAAAGACTCTTCAGGGATCTGCTTTATTTGGTCACACACATGCCTGCCATTAAAAAGAATCAGATCTCCATCCTTTTCAGCATTCTTAGAAAGGGCTTGACTCAGATTCTTCAGAGGTCCTTGAGAACTTGTCTTAGACAATTATGCTCCCTGATGGAGCAGAGGGCACAATGACGATTTGATAATGAGTACTCTCTTTCTTCTCCCAAATGCCCTCCTGCCCATGGCTCATTCATTGACCTAAGTTTGTTCCCATGAACTGAGAGTCGCCTCAACATCATTGCTCCTTTACCACAACTGGAGAAATTCCGGACAAAGCCTTTCTTTATGAAAGTGGAGATATTTATGCGACATGACTGGGGTAGATCAGTGGCTCCCAGCCTCCCTCTCTATTAGAAAACATAATTGTGTGTTAGTGATGGCAACAGAGAGAAATGCCATCTGGTGTTCTCAGAATAAAAAACCAAAAACAAAAATGGGGAAGGAGGTTCTCTTTATTATCTTGGTATTAATTTACCAAGAAATTTCAAGAAAATCATGTCTTTTAGTCTTAGTCAGTCCTCATCTCTGTTTCTTAAAAAGCAGTTTGCAATATGGGGTATTTAAAGATAAAATCATTTTCAAACCAGGAGATATGTGTACTGTTTAGTGAGTTTTTTTTTAATTCTATGAAAATTCCACATATTTTCCATTGGCCTTGACTCTTCTGACTTTAATACTGACCAACCTTTATTATTTAGACACCTCCTGGAAATCCATACCTTTTACATCTTTCCTGAAATACAACTTTACAGTCATAGTTCTATGCTTGGCTAAAATTAAATGTGAGGTTGTGAGCTACCTACTTATACCCTTGCGGTAAACATTTCTGAACTTATTTTGTACATATGAGCACCAATTTTATTTTATTTTGTATTAACCTGATTTATACTTCCATGAAGAATATACTGCCTTTAAAAATGCATTCAATATAAACCAGTTAAAATATATTTAAAATGACTGAGACAATAAAGGTGAAGGGAAAATAAGGGATGAAGATAGTATTCAAAATGCATACTATGAGGTTCCAAATGCTTGCTAGATTTGGGTCAAATTTGATTCAAGGCTTGCTTCATTCCCTGTGAGTCATTTTACCTCCATGTAGGTATCCAGTGATTGACTTTACTGTTAACTTGTGAGAACATTTCTGCTTTCCGTGTGCTTTCTAACTGACTGCATCTGTCCAGAGGCACCAAGATTCAGAATTTATTTCTTCATTTGCAAGTATAATTGGTGAAAGGAGCAGATTCCAAATCATTCATTCATTCATCTCCCCAACTCACAAATATTTAGTGATTTTTATGTGTGCAAGTTACTCTGAGAAGGAAGCCAGTTTTTCATAGAAGCTAGCCCATAAGGGCTTTGGATTCAAACATACCTGCATTTCAAATACTGGCCCCATCACTTTTTAGTTGGTTGATCTAGGAAAATAACATGTTCTGTTTGGATGCTAGATTTTGCTTCCATAAATTGAGGATAATAATGACTTTACATGGTTGTTGAATTGAGATCATGTATTTAAAGATTTTCAGCAAGAAATGGGGCATATGATTAGTACTCAATAAATTGTGTCTATTCATGCTAGACATTCTGCAAGAATTAAAAAAGAATAAGCATAGCCTTTGTCTTTCATTCACCATGCTATATGTAAGCATCAAATTCACCTATACAGCTATGCATAAGAAAGGCTACAAATTCAAAGTAGGGAAAGATCTCTGCAGTTCGGACCAGATCTCTGAGTAGCAGATCTAAGAGAGGAGGACCTTGAGCCAAGTCCTCTTAAGAAGTGGTAGAATCTGGGGTAAGCAGAGAGCACGCAGACGAACCTGAACTGGAGGGAAGAGTGTGGACAAAGTCCGAGAGAGGGGGATGTATGAGGCATGATTAGAACTGATGAGAAAATACATTCATTTGGTGGAGTAAAGCCTTCTTATGGAAGTAATAGTTAGGGACCACCAGGCAGAGCTAAGCCAATGAAGTACCAACAATTTGATAGAAAAGGGATCTCTGTAATGGAATTACCCTCACTGGAAAAGAGAACAATCTAATAACTCCAACTGTATTTAACAACCTAGAATAATTAATTACTCAGTTGGAGTTCAAATCCCTTCAAGGTAGTTTATATCTATTTTCTTTCCACAATTTAAAGTAAATTTGGGTTACAGGACATGCAAAGTAGCTAGATGACTTGGGAAAGTCCCAAGTTTGCTCATCTTTGAGAGGATTGGGCAGCTTCCTTTCCAGCATTTCACCTCTAAAACCAATAATCCATTTACCTCTTAAAAATGAGCATAACAGTAAACTATTATTCTCTATTGCTGCTCCACCTCTACTGGCCTTTTGGATTCCTCTGGTTAAACCCCCAGATGTCTGCAAGAAATTATCTGCACACTGAATTATTAAAAAAAATTATTTTTTAAATAAAGGAGTGGTTGGTCTAGGTGTTGATTGGATTGAAACTGCACACAACGGAAAACAGAACCAACTCCTTCCCATACACCATCCAAACAAAAACGTTCCATGTGCATCTGGAGGCCACTTTACTACTTCCTGATTTTTGAACTCAACATTTACATTTTTAAAGAAACAGTGCACTGTGAAATATAAACATGTGAAATCTAAATACAAATTACAGTGGAGTCTCTAGAACTAAGTCATGCAATGAGATTTTCTTTATTTTCTTTTTTTAAATTTTAGGCTAGCCAAGCACTTTTGACTTTTGAACTCTGTTTCTAGCTGTGCTGCTGTTACTTGGTGGCTTTCAAGATGAGGCCAGCAACTTCCTAAGTGGCTTAGTTCATGCATTTTCAGAAGACACCCGTTATTCTCGTGTTTATAGGATCCATCTTATAAGGGGCTCAGGATATTTAAGCCTCAACATTGTCCAATACAGAATAGCATACAGCCTTTCTGAATTACCGATTTGAGATGGTGAAAGACAAAGAAATATTGCATACTTTTGTGTAAGCATAGGAAACACCTTTTGTGATTTACTTTTCATGCAAACTGAGAGAGACATATAATTACAGTGTGTGTCTAGGCCTTTCTAAGCTTCCAGCTCTGGGGACACAATGAACAGTAGAGGATGGTGGCTGGCACCAAGCACAGGTGACCTGGGAAATATCTTCTCACTTTGGCTGTATCATGGCAGCTCTTATTTTGGAATTGCTGCTCTAGTATAACCCAATCATGTTACTAACAAACTCTTTTATATCTTCAAAGTGGCTTTCCATCCATGGTGGTCTTTATCTTCTTTGAAAGCCATTCAGCAGAACACTCCAAGTAATCTAACTTTCCTCTATTCTCAACTCCTTGCCTCCTCTGTTTTTCTAAAGTCCAATTCTAGTAATACTTTCAGGATTCCTCTGTGGTCTCACCCGATTTTCTAGAATACATACTTATTTATGATTTCTCCCTTTCATCATCACAAAAATCCCTACACTTATACTCCTTCCAGAAAACTTTTCCTGGCTAAATGCAAGACTAGTCAAGATAACTTTCAACATGTACTTTCTAAAAATCCATTTAGTCACTTTGATTTAAGGCAATCTAAATCATTATTTCACTAGGTTTTTAATCCGTGTCTGTAATATCTCTGCTTTGCTGTGATCTGTCTTAGCTTGTAACTTTGTAGAGAGAGCAGGATGTGTCAAATTCATTTTGAGAATGCCTTTGTAGAGTACTATGAAATCTGTTGTGTATACATCTCATATTTATTGAGGACCTACTATACGCCAAGCACTGGACCAATTTCTAGCATTACGGGGATGAACAATGTATGTTCCCTACTGTGGAAATCATCAAAAGCAGTAGCTGTTTCAATAGAAGTAGGCAGAATTTGCAATGATGATAAAAACTTAGAAAACAAAAATGAATCAGACCAGGCAACCGCCCTGCTGAAAATGTGGGTGGCCAGTGAAAGTTTCTCTCTAAGGCCTTTTGACTTGATGAAAGACTGTATTTAAATTCAGTGTCAAACAGGCTTGACCCGGGAAATAATGACCAGTGAACAATAAGCAGAGCCTGATTGATTTCTACTTCCTGCATTGCTTAATAATCCTTTTAAAAGTGTTATTGTAGATGCCCTTGATTAGGGAAATGTATTTCCATTTTCTGAGCTTTAGGGTCTAAAACTGCATTTGCTTTCTTTCTTTGTTCTTGGTTAGGTCCTTCATTTATCAGAACAACACTATTAAATGGCTCTTTTCTCAATTTCTCAGGTATTTGAGTAGCAGTGTTACTCAGACCCGAGTTGCCTTTTCACTTTTTTTCTTGCTACGCATGCACATGCAAAAACATCCACCTTCAGACTTTTTACTGGCACATCGCAGAGGAAACTTGAGCATTGGTTTAAGTCTGTATAACTGAGACCATAGCTCTGTGGCTTTCACTACACTTCCCAGTGCTGAGTAGACTGCTGGGATTCCACAAATAAATAATAAAAATAATAATGATTTTTCAAGCATTTGGAAATGCTGAGTTGAAAGGTGTGGTGTAAGTGCAATGTTTTATTGTGAAAGTGGTAGCTCACGCATTATCTGCTCCTAATGGAGGGCGGCAGTAATGGAGAGGGAGGCACTTATGCCTCTAGACTGGGGTCCCTGAAGGCGGGGTGGGGCTCGGTCAGGCACTGTGGTAACACTTACTGAACACAGGAACTGCTTCCTTCCAGTCTAGCAAGAAGGTATGAGAAGAGTCACGCTGCCGCTTGTTCCCCTAAACCTTACAAAGGCATTATTGTTTTAAACCCATAGAGGATGTGACTGAAAAATCATACTGGAAGAATACTCCAGACTTAAAAATACTAATTTAGGTTTTAGTTTGGGACTCAAATAAATACATCGTTGGCATGGAGCGTATCAGCAGCTTGGATGTGAATATACCCTTTGTGTGTGACCTGGGCTGAGTTATCCCACTCGACTCCACCCCAGTTTCTATGATAAAGCCCTAGCTCCTGTTAGCTCAGAATGTGACTGCACTTGGAGATCGGACCTTTAAAAAGGTACTTAAGTTAAAATAAGACCATTAGGGTGGATTTTAATCCAATCTGACTAATGTCTTTATAAAAAGAGGAAATTTAGACCTGTAGAGAGACACCAGGGCCACCAAAGCACAGAAGAAAAACCATGTGAGGGTAAAATAGTAAGAAGGTGGCCATGTGCAAGCCAAGTGGAGAGACCTCAGAAGAGAGCAAACCTGCTGATATCTTGATCTTGAACTTCCAGCCTCCAGAACCGTGAGAACATAGATGGCTGCTGTTTAAGCAGCCTGGTGTGTGGTATTGTGTTATGGCTGCCCTAGCAAACTAATACAGTCTGGGATTATCCAGACTTCAGATTCACATTGAGCACTATAGTATAATACAGAAAAAAGGTACACATTTTTAAATTCAGTATAGTCTGAATGCTTTTCCAGCTAATTCCATAACTTTAATTATAAAATGAACATAACCTGTGTCAAATTAGGAATATGTTAACATATTGAATAGGGATAAAAATAAGCACCAGATTTAGGCTCCATAGGCACTTGAAGGTAGAGTAAAAAAATCTGGTTTCCTTGACCACATTGTCATAATATGCATATATAACAGTTTATTGAATCCAGGCTGTGTAGACAACCAGAAGAATTCTGGCTCCATGCTATTACAATGCATGCCCACAACAAAGACTCGTGGAGAGGAGCCCCGTTCATTCGATCTCTCTGAGCCTTACCAACATGAGAGCTGAAAACCTTACCTCTGTCTAAAGTATATCTATGTATCCATCCATAAGTTATTAACTGGGCTCCCTGGGCTCTGCTGCTGAAAATATTAATATATTCAAATCTAATTCTAGCTACTGCAAAAACAGTATGCCAAATAAATGTATTAATATCGTTCTTAGACAAAACCTGATGTTACTTTTTAAAGTTGCTTTCTTTTTCCTTGGACTCCCACTAAAATATAGGTGATAAATGGCCTAATAAGGTAATGTAGCCATCAGATACCAAAGTGCAGGATTGAATGTATCTATAAAACTCTGTTTACTGTACTTAAAATACAACACTCGTGTTAACTGTAGGCTGAGTACTGTTCATCATATCCAAAGGCAGAAATGTTTTCTTTTTCCTTTCTTAGACATTTTACCTGGTAGAAATGACATGTCCTCTAATTGCAGATAATGCCACCTCTACCCTGTCAATATTCTCACCTCACCCTAAGGGCTGGCTCTTTTGCATACGTACAGCCTCAGTGGAGTTGGAAGGCAAAGCTTTGCTGAGAACCAGCAAGCCAGTGGAAAGGCCAGAGGAGTTAAGGCAGCGATGGAGGGGGCAACTGAGACATATCCCTTCAGATCACTGCTCTGTGTCTGTGCATCCCAAGTTGAAATAATATATGTGTGTATATATATATAGATTGGCCTTTGTACCATCCAGTTTTGTCTTTTCGCTATTGCCTGCACTTAAGGCCCTTTATCAGTGACAATGAACAAAGTAGGTGGTCTTATACCTCTTTCTTGCAGCAGGAAAAAAAAAATAGTGACAAGTTTTTTCACAGCCTGAAATAATTGTGGAAGTACAGATACTGGTTAGGTTCACTATGAATTATTAGTGGAAAAGTGGGTCTCAGAAGTACGTTACATGTGAAATATTTTTCGTCACTTGAACATGTGCCGTCCAGAGCTGGCCCTGTTCTAGCCGTCACAGGGAACAAACATTTCACATTCACAGATGCTCCCAATTTGGTGCGGTTTGGAGTGTAATTTAGATCAAACGTCTCCATGTAAATGAGTCAGGGTTTCTTAATTAGGTGCCTCTAAAGCAAAACCTTGGACCACATCAGTAGGTGTGGGTGTGGTACCCACAATACTGGAACCTTTCCTATAGACCAGGCTTCTCAGCATCATTCAAATAAAGCTTTTTTTTTGTGGGGGGGGGGGGTTGTGTTTTTTCAGGCAGAGTAATAAATCTGCAGATGGCATAGACAGAAAGACGCTACTTCAGAAGAGCTGTCTAAAAACACTGCCTCTTTGGCAAATGCCTTAAAGTAGGTCATTCTGCTGTGATTTAGCTTTTTCTTTAGAATTGATTGCCAGCTTTTTGTTCCCATTACAAATAGGGTGCATTCCAGTCCACAGACTTTTTCTTAATTTTTCCAACTGGTATTTGTTTACTAGGATTTGCAGATCTTCATATGAAAATGGCCAATACGCTGTCACAGTGCTAATCATGCACTTGACCACAAAGCGAAATGGATCCTGGTGATAATCTGGCAATGCTGAAATATTAAATGCCGTAAACACTCAGTCTTCCCACAGCAAAACTGCATTGATTTATATGGGTAGGTTTGTTGAAATAATTGTCCCATCTTTTATACATGTGCAAAGAAGAGGTGACAGGATGTAAATGGAAAACTTTTATAAGCCATAGAGCTGTTTGTATAGATATTCAGGTTATCTGCTTTTATACTTGTCATTGTTTGTGTTTTTTATAGGGGGAAAAATCACTGGGTCCCATTTCGCCATCGAGGCTTCGGGATTTACATGCCAAACCCCCGCCGGCATTAATGAGTTACCTGCATAAATTCCCTGGCAATCGATGGGCACATAGACCTTGTTTTGTTATATTAATTATTCCTCACAGAACCTTGACACTGACATTAAATGGGGCCTTAAAAAATCTTGATTAAGGTCTTAAGGTATCTTTTACTGTTCAAATATTAGCATTGCAAAAACTATCTCTAAGGCATTATTCATTTTGTGGAACTGCAGGGAAGGAGGGGTTGTGATAAGAAGAAAAGAAGGAAGGGCACAGGGAGTGAACTTTCTGGTCTTAACTCTTTATTACCGAGGGGCCAGTTTTCCCAGAACAAGCTATAATCCTCAAATTGTGATAATGATGTGATAATAAATGTTAAAATCATAATGAATTAAAAGAATAGAGCACGTTGTTTTCTCCAGATTGGTGTTGAATATGGTGTCTTCTCCACAGGCCAAATTTGTCTTGGCAAATTCCTGGTGTTTTCAGGTGAATTCCAAAATGTCAGTTAAAAAGACACAAAGAAGTGGGCTTTGGAGAGGCAGTGGAGATTATTGGCTAGGTGTGTCACAAGATTGACTGGTAAGTGCGTCCTTAAGAAACAGGCTATGATAAAAGGTTTTATGTGCAATTTTCTTTCATTCCCAATAAAACTTCTTTTACTTAGAGTATAGAAGGTTCTGAATAAGCAGATACTCTGGTCAAAAACACTTATCATATGTGGATTAGCAGTAATCAGACAACAAAATCAATGTTAAAATTACAATGGACATCACATAGTTATCCTTTGGGAATTCACAAAGAACTTCTGAATCTTGAAGCTCTCATGAGGAACTTGAGTTATCTCTGTGCTAGAGTGTGGTTATTAAGTAAGTGGGTGGGGGTTATTAGATATTTCTAACTGAAATTTCTGTGAAATAGCAGCTAACTGAAAATGTTTGGATGCTTTTGGAGAAGTTGCTTATTGAGTTACAATTTGATGATGCTCTTCAGGCTTTTATAATGCTGATCACAGTGAATTTACTTTCTCTATATATTTTTTCTTTCCTGGCTGGTGATTCTTACTGTGCTTGTCCCAAAGTGGTGTTTAACTCCATCCTTTTATTCAGGGGCCCTGAGCATGCTTGGTAAATGCATACACTTTCATGGTTTGAAATATTCCTCTAAAAACCTAATTCCCAAACCTGTGTTTTCTCCTTTAATATCACACCTTCAGTCACTCACTTGCTAAAATGATTTGTTAAATATCTCCTATTGCTGGACTTTCTACCAATTCAATGGAACACTACAAGGTCCAGAAGAAAATGATTCCTGCCCTGAAGGAATTAAAGCTAACCTCCACATGAGGAAAGATGACACCAGGTAGTTACAGTTTTACAGCAGGTAGAGTGCGGCTATCTATGGTTGCTGTAGGAGCCTGACAGTGGTGGTAAGAAACAACTTTGTCTCTGGTGATTTACAGTTTATAGTGAGCTTTCATTCACATGTAACTCCGAATTTTCTAAAAGTCCTTTGAGGCAGAGGTATTATAACAGAAGAGGAAACCAACACGCAGAGAAGCTGTTCTCCAAGATGACACAGTCAGAGTAATAAACTTAGCATGCAACCTCAGGTTTTCTGCTTCTGAATTCATTGCCCTGTCCATTCCATCTGCTGATTTTAATGTAAGATCAAGTTTCTATGCTTGGGTCTCCAATTGTGCCAAACATGAATAACAGTATATACTCTTGACTTTCACTTTTTTTACATCAATAGATCACACACACACACACACACACACACACACACACAGAGGTAGGTAAATTTAGTATTATTTCTATAATAAGATGATGAAACAGTGGCTGAGACAGGAAGTGACGTGCCTGAAGTCACTGTGGAAGCTCACACTCAAGCTGGGGCTGGAGGCCAGTTCTTTAGATTCTCTTAACCTATCAGAGGCAAATGCATGCAGCACTGTTCAACCACAAATAATATTTTCTAATTAAATTGGCAACTGCATAATGTATGTAGTTTTTGTCTGTGTCTACTCTTGTTCACCTACCATGTAGTCTCAACACAGCGATCCTTTAAAACAAGTCAGTTCGTGTCATTCCTGCTCAAAACACTAATTGACTCCCCCTTTTAAAATCAGAGCAAAAGACTAAGTCATCACAAAGACCCCCAAGGCCATCTGTGATTTGGCTTCATGAAAATGGGGCTCCCTTTCTCTTCTCCCTGCTTTCACTGGGCTCCAGCCACGCTGGCTTTCTTTCCTTCCTGGATCTCAAACACACCACGCCCCTGGAATGCTTTGACTCCAGGTCTCTTCCTCACTAATGCCCTCCCTTCCCTCAAGTCATTTCTCAGATGACATCTTCATAATAAGATCTATCCCAATGACTGCATTTATTACTGCAAACTGCCTCCACAGCACTCTTAATCCACCTGACTCTGCCCTACTTTTTCTAGTTCCTTAGCAATTATCACCAGCTAATATGCTATAGCATTCCCTTGTTTATGATGCTGATTTTTTTTGTTTATACGGTGTGTATTGTTTATTATGTAACCTACATGAGGGCAAGGATGATTTTTGTTAAGTTTACTGATGTATGATAAGCTCCTAGAACAATGTCTGGCACATGATAGGTGCGCAGTAAGAGTATACAGGTGATCTGGTTTTACCAGTGGCATCACCCCTCTCTTTAGTCTACAGATGGTATCCCCTGGCACTGTCTGAGATTCTTTCCAGTCCTTTGTGGAGGATTATATAAAAAATACCAGCAAGGGAGGCTGAGGCGGGTGGATTACGAGGTGAAGAGATTGAGACCATCCTGGTCAACATGGTGAAACCCCGTCTCTACTAAAAATACAAAAAATTAGCTGGGCACGGTGGCACATGCCTGTAATACCAGCTACTCAGGAGGCTGAGGCAGGAGAATTGCCTGAACCCAGGAGGCAGAGGTTGCGGTGAGCCGAGATCGCGCCATTGCACTCCAGCCTGGGTAACAAGCGAAACTCCGTCTCAAAAAAAGAAAAAAAAAAATACCAGCAAATACTCCTGACTTTAAAAGTTGCTCTAGCAATTCCTCTCTTCCCAGTGGGCTCTACAGCCAACACCAGAACAATTGCTCCGTAGTCATGTTAAGAGAACTGTTGGCTTCCTGGCTTTGCTCCAGCCTCCTCCTTTAGCCCTTTCATCCCTAAATCCATTTTACATAGGACCGATGGATAGGTTGTTTGAGATGCAGTGTATCGCTTAATGAGGGAAGTGCATTCTGCTAAATGCATCATCAGGCAATTTCACAGTTATGTGAACATAATAGGGTGTACTTACACAAACCTAGATGGTGTGGCCTACTGCACACCTAGGCTACATGGTAAAGGTTAGTGCTCCTAGGCTATAAACCTGTACAGCATGTTACTGTACTGAATGCTGTAGGCAGTTGTAACACAGTGGTATTCGTATATCTATAGAAAAGGTACAGCAAAAATTCAGTGTTATAATCTCATGGGACCTCCATCATATGTAAGGTCCATTATTGATGGATGTTTATTATGTGGTGGTGTGTGACTGTACTTAGAAAAATACAAAAGCAGAAATTATATTTTTCAATTGCTCAACAACCTGCCTTGGTTTCCTATGGCCTCAGATGTCAGATTCCAAGAAACTTTTCTGCCAGCCCCACCCATAAACTGGCCCCACCTTGCACTCCAGTTTCTCCTTCTCCTTTGCCTCTGGCCGCAGGACAGGCTGCTTATACCCATATCCTGGTTCCCTCTTGGTTTTTCTGCAGTCACTCCATGGAACATCCTTGTGCGTCCCAAATCCCACCAGCTCTGCGGTTCACTGGCAACTTTTCAACTCTTTCAGCCCATTTCTCCCTGTTTAAATTACAGGCTGCTTATACTGTTTGACAATTAGTCTCCATTATTTTTTTTCTTAAGTGCTTTGTTCCCTTCCTGTTACATTAGTACCACTGCAAAGGCAAAATCTTAGACTTCCGATTTTATACTTTTATCTTTCCCACTTTCCTGACTGCAGTAAGGAATAAAGCAGGAACACCATAGGCACGCTCCCTTCGTTGGTGCTTATATGCTGCTGCTTGTATATGTACTTTGCCGTGTTAGTTTCAGATAGCTGAACAGTTCAAATGATAAATATTGAAGGATATCTTAAATTTATATATTGTTGGCAAGTAACAGCATTTTTACAGCTTTACTGATGAGGTATATATTAGGATAAATGTATATTTAAACTCCAGCCTTATCTAGTTTACAACATGTTTGCAGCATGTTTAAACGTAGAAAACCATACTGCATCCACCAGCGATTAATTGGGTCTTGCCGTGTGTGTGTGTGTGTGTGTGTGTGTGTGTGTGTGTTTGTGTGTGTCTTTTCAAGCATCTAAAGTGAATTCTATCATTAAGAAGTCACAAAATATGTAGAAATTAGTATAAAAAGCACTTAGGAAATAACTAAAGAATACAAACTAATCTAACCAACAATTAAATTTTTAATGCTGTATTGAGGCCTTATTATGAAAGTCTAGGTAGCACAGCAATAAACCATGTTTGCATAATATAGGTTTAAAAAGTTCCATGTTTTTCAGCAGCCTTGATTTTATTTTGCAAATATTTGAGGAAAATTATTACTACCTCCGTTATTCATAAGTTAAGCTTTGACAATCTACATTCTGCCATCTTGTCTTCTCTTGATTCGTCCTGAGAGTCAGACACTTTTGGCTCTTGCAGGTCCTAACAGACCACACTGCTGGTATCCCCCTGGTACAGCACTACAGCCTGATGCCATGCAGAGCAGGCACCTAATTTAAAGTATATTCAGAGACCATGTTCTTTGCCCTTTCTTCTCCCCATGGAGAAAGCTATTCGGAGAGTGGATTTTGCATTGGATTATTATTTTGGACACTCCACGTTTCTGCTGCATTTAGTTCCTAGGACAAATAATGTAAACCTGATAATTCTGGGTTTCATAGACCCTGTTAAAGTCCTCTCTCTTTTAGCTCAGACTTTGTTTTCTTGGTCACAGAGAAATTCTTCCCTTCTCCTGTTTCTTTTAGATCCTGTTCTGAAAGTGTGGTCCGCAGACCAGCAGCAGCAGTGGCACCTAGGAGCTTGTTCTCTGTACAGAATCTCAGGCCCCATCCCAGACTTCCTGAATCAGAATATGCATTTTTAACAAGCTTGCTAGGTGATTTGGTTTGTGACCACACTGAAGACTGGGAAGTCCTGAGCCTATTTTATGGATGCTCTTGCAACAGTAGTGCTGGCCACAGGACTGGCAGGCAGAGGAGACTTCGCTGTTCCCATTGTCCATCACTTGACAACCCCCTTCCCCCCATGCCTTCCATTGTTGGAATCCCCATTCGCCCTAGTACTTTAAAGTGTTTCCTGTGCTTGGTGAATGAGTCACACAGCACCGGTGCATCTGCGTCGATAGAGGGCAGTCTTTTTTTCTACCAATTACTTGATGCCATTAGGCTCTTCTGATGGAGCCTGGGTTGTGAGAGGTTGGGACTTTCTTTGGGATGCAGGATGGCGGAGCTTACCACTTGTGGTCATTAAAGTTCCCGTGGTGCTTTTTGTGAGTGAAGGGATTGTTAACCTCTGTGTCCTGGCTGACTTCCAATGTGTGCAATTGCATCAGCCTACCTAAGTCGGCTCTGTAGTTTCAATTAGGTAAAGTATTGTTCACTTCTTGTACTAAACTGCTGTGTTGTGTGGCTACAGACTGCTAATTAGCTGGTGTTTTTCAGGTAGCTGCGTTCATGATGCTCTCTCTAGTCATCATATTCCCCGCCCCCACTCTCCCCAGTATCCACAATCCCGCATACAGAACTGCAGGCCAATTTTTAATATATTACAATTTCCTGGGGTAAAAAAAGTGCTTGGGGATCAGAAATTCCTAGTACATGACAATGAATATCTCTTTAGATTCTCTATGTAGCCACCTGCTTCTAACCTTATCTAACCTATTATGGGGTGTGTGCGGGGGAAACCCATGCAGAGAATAAAAAGAATGTGATAACGGGTGGAAGAAATAGGCCTTCCTTTGCCAAGATGAAGGGTAAATTTCTGTGATTGCCAGGGAAGTATAAATTGCTTTAAGAGCTTGCCACTCCAGGAATTGGTTATTTTCATTGTGATACAAAAGGAGGCTGAGGTCAGAGAGAGCAGGGCATGCATTTATTTCTCTTTTCCCACTAGTTAGAAAAATATAGTGGGGCATGTAAACTAGCAGTAAAATGCCTCAATATCTCTGTGGGGAATATTTGACCCTAAACCATAAATGTGGCACCAGGAGAGAGAATGGAATCCCTTTCCGATGACTGAAAAGTTAGCACCCAGGGAAGACATGGCTCTAATATGGCAGTTGGAACTGAAAGAAAAATGGAAAAGATGGGTGAGCAGGAAGCCAAGAGGGCAGAGTTGCACTTTCATCAGAGAAGAGATGTACTTGAGAGTGGACTCTTTCTGAGGCGTAAAATGATTGCTATAAAGTGTCCAAATGGAAAAAAAATTCGGATTTAGGTAAGATACCACTTTACATGCCTTTTTACTATGTATGTGAGCAATTTCAATCTGTTTTAATGCCCCCAAAAAAGATACACAAATTAATTAGACAAGAGTTCCATTGGAGTAATTTCTTTATCTTTTCATATCGCAAACTCTATGGGAGGTAAATGAAAATCAATAAATGAATAAATGAGTGCACAAAATTGATAAAGGGAAGACTATGAAGAGGCGCCTACTGACCACCAGTTCATGGAGAGCAGGAGAAGTGTTTTCAGTGGCAGAGAACCAGCACCTGTGTCTTGCCCATTCCTTACAGTGGTCCCGTCCCAACCTGTTCTACCTGTCTCTTAGAGAAAGAAGAGAAGGGGTTTACTTAGTCCAATGGATGCAGTGACTTAATGCCTGTTAAAAATAGGCTGGTTTGCAAATTCTTGTTAGAAGTGGAAGGATGTAGAGCCAGAAATTGGGGATTCAGAATGAGACTGAGGGATGTGAACACTCCCAGACATAAGAAGGGAAGTTTCCAGATCCTAGGGCTTTATTGCTTTCCTGGTAAAAGTGTCTTCATTTCCAGCTCAGCATCCACCACACAGTAAGTACTCAACCTGTACTTGTCTCATGAATAAATGCGCAAACAGATGATGTAGGTGACAATGTTTGGAATGTGAAGTGAGTTTTCAGAGTGACAGACGAGAAAGAATTTGAGGAAGATGATGAATATTGGATGGAAAGGTAGACAAAAGAGGAAAAATGAATGAGGAAAATTTAATTAAAAAGAATGTGGGTAGGATACAGAAGAGAAGACCAGAAATAAGATACAGGAACTTCTCTAGACCAAGGGCAATAATGTAATACAAAGTTTGTGAGTTCCACATGCATTTTTAAATTCTCTTTTTACATATTAATAAATGGAGCTGGGGAAAAGCTATAGACCAAAAAATGTCATTGAGGCAGAAACCAAACAGGCCCAAAAATGCGACCCTAAATTTGAGCTCTACAGTTTTGTAGCTGTTTCCAAAGAAGATTTTTCCCGATGGCCTGACCAAGACAGCCCCCAACCTCCTTTCTCTGCTCCCTGGGGACTCTCATTCAAGTGAAGCCAAGGTTTTTAGTTATATACTGCTTCAAAGTCAAGTGTGAGTTGAGTCTGCTACTAGCCACAGACAAAATATTATTTATGGCTGAGATTTCCTCCTGTCCATTGCTCAACTCCAGCCTTTTCTCAGCCTAGATATTACAGTCTTGAGAAGTGAAACCTCATATATAATATGCACTTTTTTCTTGCATGAGAAAAAACCCCAATGACATGGAAATTTGCAGATACCCTGTGTTAACTATTCCTGGATGTCACCCTGCAGCTCTAATTTCTGCTTTCTCCTCTGCATTCTGGGTACTGCTGCCGGACTTGTCAGCACCTTGTCACTGCTTCCTGTTGCGTGGGCTACCATCGGACTCTGTGTTCTTAACAATTATCCATAAAAAACCCCACAAGATCCTTCACAATTAAAAAATATGTATTAACAGGTAAAAAAAAAAAAAAAAAAAAAGAGAAAGCTACTTTAAGAAATGCAGTTTCCTGGAGTGGGTGCTATGTGTAAAGGCTGCAAAGCCTCGACTAACTGCAGCATCGTCTTCGTCTTTCCCAGCCCTGTGATGCTCTTTTGTTCGTGGTGTGACAAGGATGTGGGGAGCCAGTATGATTTAACTAAATAATACGCAAATGTTAAGAACACTTTCATGTCTTGTGTACAGACCAGAATAAATGATTTGGATGGAATGTTTTGTTTTTCTTTTCAGGGAACAACTCCGCAGATTACAAGGAGCTTTGCTGACAAGAAGTGGCTAAGAAATATTATTTAAAATAACCTATTTTAAATGTAGGAGTAAATGACTGAGGTTTTCACTTGGGTTCAAAAGATGGAAGTCTGGAAAGGAGATTGACAGGTAGAAAGCAGTGAGGACTTAGATTTGTCCTGGAATTCTTATGGACAGTGGGGAGAAAAATAAGTCCAGTATGAAATGAAAATGAGGAAACTAGTTTCTCAGAATTAAAGGTGAACAGAAAGGAATTGGCAGCTGCCGGGACATGCCAGCCAGAGAGGCCATGGTATCTGATACACGTGACAGACCGAGAGACAACAGCAATGCTCCCCAAACAACTTGCCTGAAGGGCTTGCCAGGAAGCCAGATGCTGCTTCTGGAAGAATATCTTCCGTGGTTGGGCATCTGGGTTCAGTGCTTTCCATTTAAAGAGGAGAAAGAAGGTGATAAAAGGCAGCACCATTACTGCTTTATAAAAAACGTGCTCTAAGTGTATATATGAGGCAAGCATGTGCATGCAAACACAGACACACACACACACACAGAAGCATTAATAAATGTTGAGATGGAAGTTGTTTTTAAAAAGAACCCCTGAAAATGAAACTTTCCCCAGTGCTTTTTAGATGGAAAGAAATGTATTAGAGGCAGGAAAGTGGGGAGGGTGGGGGGAGAAGACAGACACTAAGAAAACCCCTTATATAAATATAAGGGCTTACTAATTAATTAGGATTAATTAGGTAATTTTATTTAAAGGGTTGGGATTATATCTGGTGTTCAATTAGAAAAAGGGAGTCTGAGGGATTGGCCTGTGTCTCTATCACAGTTGGCTCAGCTTTCTCACTCTTTGTTTTACCATTCCTTCTTCCCTGGAAACACAATTGAGTATTGGTATTGGCAAGAAAGCAGAGTGTGGTTTAGTGGACTGGAAATCAGGTGACTTGAGGTCTGCTTGGTTTTTTTCTTCCTTTCACTTTGAAGTTTGTTCCATGAAACAAGGGAACCACATTTCTTTATACACTTAAAAGCAGAGGGCAACCTTTTTAAATCAAGGTAATTTTCTTTTCTTCATCTGATGCTAAATAATTCAAGGTAGGATATTTAATATTGGATCTCAAATGATGGACAGGGAAGCTGGGTTAACCTGATAGGAGGGAGAAGTGGTAGAAGTTATTCAACAGTGGAAATTATGATGGAAGATGTGAAAATCAATTTTTGTATTTCAAGATATGCTACTAATCCCAGATAAGAAACCGGAAGAACTGACAGTCTCACGATGTATTGCAGTAATTAATCTAACAGGCTCCACCCATCACTGATGGGTGGTCACAGATTCCCTGACTGAGGCTCCCTTGGCATGGCCAGCCTCTTTTAGAACTCATTCATTGTAGTACTTGCATCCTCTTAATATGTAGTCTTAGTATTGACAGTATCTCTTTTTCCATCTTTTATTTTAAGTTCAGGAGTAACTATGCAGGATGTGCTTTGTTATATAGGTAAATGTGTGCCATGGTGGTTTGCTGCACAGATTTTCCTATCACCTAGGTATTAAGCTCAGCATCCATTAGCTATTCTTCCTGATTTCTCTCCTTCCTCCCATCTGCCCCCTTACCTTCCAACAGGCCCTGGTGTGTGCTGTTTGAAAGGATTTCCTATTTAACAAATGATGCTAGCTAGCCATATGCAGAAAACTGAAACTGGACCCCTTCCTTATACCATATTTAAAAATCAACTCAAGATGGATTAAACACTTAAATGTAAAACCCCAAACTGTAAAAACCATAGAAGAAAATGTAGACAACACTATTCAGGACATAGGCACAGGCAAAGATTTCATGATGAAGATGCCAAAAGCAATGGTAACAAAAGGAAAGATTGACAAATGGGATCTAATTAAACTAAAGAACTTCTGCACAGAAAAAGAAACTATCATCAGAGTAAACAGAAATGCTACAGAATAGGAGAAAGTTTTTGCAATCTTTCCATCTGAAAAGGTCTAATATCCAGCATCTATAAGGTACTTAAGTTTACAAGAAAAAAAATCAAAGGACCTCATTAAAAAGATTATCTCATTTCTCATGAGAACTCTGCTCATTTCTTTGTTGGGATGATAAGAAAAGTATCAGGTTTGGGGGAGATAAACTTGAGAGGAACAACTTGCTTACTAATACCATTAAGATGGAATATTCCCTAGTAGTAGTCTGAAAATACCAAGTTTCTAAGATTCCAGGTGATATGGTTTGGCTGTGTTCACATTCAAATCTCAATTTGAATTGTATCTCCCAGAATTCTCATGTGTTTTGGGAGAGACCCAGGAGGAGGTAATTGAATCAAGAGGGCTGGTCTTTCCTGTGATGTTCTTGTGATATTGTATAAGTCTCATGAGATCTTCTGGGCTTATTAGGGGTTGTGATTTTGCTTCTTCCTCACTTTCCCTTGTCCCCTGACGTGTAAGATGTGACTTTTGCCTCCTGCCATGATTCTGAGGCCTCCCCAGCATGTGGAAATGTAAGTCTAATTAAACCTTTTTCTTCCCAGTCTTGGGTATGTCCTTTATCAGCAGTGTGAAAATGGACTAATACAGTAAATTGGTACTATTAGAATGTGGTGTTGCTGAAAAGATACCTGAAAATGTGGAAGTGACTTTGGAACTGGGTAACAGGCAGAGGTTGAAACAGTTTGGAGGGCTCAGACGAAGACAGGAAAATGTGGGAAATTTTGGAACCTCCTAGTGACTTGTTGAATGGCTTTGACAAAATTGCTGATAGTGATATGAACAATAAGACCTAGGCTGAAGTGGTCTCAGATGGAGATTGGAACTGGAGCAAAGGTGACTCTTGTTATGTTTTAGCAAAGAGTCTGGCAGCATTCTGCCCCTGCCATAGAGATTTGTGAAACTTTGAATTTGGGAGAGATGATTTAGGGTATCTGGCAGAAGAAATTCCTAGGCAGCAAAGCATTAGAAATGTGACTTGGGTGCTGGTAAAAGCATTCTGTTTTAAAAGGGAAACAGAGGATAAAAGTTCAGAAAATTTGCAGGCTGACAATGCAGTAGAAAAGAAAAACCCAATATCTGCGGCGAAATTTAAGCCAGCTGCAGAAATTTGCATAACTATCAAGGAACCAAATGTTAATCCCCAAGACCATGGGAAAAATGTCTCCAGGCCATGTCAGAGGCCTTCATGGCAGCCCCTCCCATAACAGGCCCAGAGGCTCAGGAGGAAAAAGTGGCTTCATGGGTTGGGCCCAGGGTCCCCATGCTGTGTGTAGCCTAGGGACTTGGTGCCCTGCATCTCAGCTGCTCCAACCATATCTGAAAGGGGCCAATGCAGAGCTCAGTCTGTGGCTTCAGAGGGTGGAAGCCCAAACCTTGGCAACTTCCATATGATGTTGAGACTGCAGGCGCACAGAAGTCAAGAAATGAGGTTTGGGAACCTCCACTTAGATTTCAAAAGATGTATGGAAATGTCTGAATTCCCAGACAAAAGTTTGCTGCAGGTGCAGGGTCCTCATGGAGAACTTCTGCTAGTGCAGTGCAGAAGGGTAATGTGCAGTCAGAGTCCCCACTCAGAGTCCCTATTGGGACTGCCAAGTGGAGCTGTGAGAAGAGGACCACCATTCTCTAGACCCCAGTATGGTAGATTTACTGACAACTTGAACTGTGTGCCTAGAAAAGCTGTAGATACTCAATGCGAGGCCATGAAAGCAGCCAGGAGGGAGGCTGTGTCCTGTAAAACCACAGGGGTGGAGCTGCCCAAGACCATGGGAAACCATCTCTTGCATCAGTGTGACCTGAATGTGAGACCTGAAGTCAAAGGAGATCATTGTGGAGATTTCAAATTTGACTGCCCTGCTGGATTTTGGACTTGCCTGGGGCCTGTAACCCCTTTGTTTTGGCTGTCTCCCATTTGGAATGGCTGTATTTACTCAACATGTATACCCCCTTTGTATCTAGGAAGCTTGCTTTTGATTTTACAGGCTTATAGGTAGAAGGGACTTGCCTTGTCTTAGATGAGATTTTGGACTATGGACTTTTGGGTTAATGCTGAAATGAGTTAAGACTTTGGGGGACTGTTGGGAAGGCATGATTCGGTTTCAAATGTGAGGACATGAGATTTGGAGGGTCAGGGGTGGAAGACATGGTTTGGTTGTGTTCCCATCCAAAATTCAACTTGAATTATATCTCCCAGAATTCCCATGTGTTATGGGAAGGACCCAGGGGGAGGCAGTTGGATCATGGGGACTGGTCTTTCCCATGTTATTCTTGTGATAGTGCATAAGTCTCATGAAATCTGATGGATTTATCAGGGATTTCCATTTTTGCTTCTTCCTTATTTTATTTTGCCACCACCATGTAAGAAGTACCTTTTGCCTCCCGCCAAGATTTTGAGACTTCTCCAGCCATGTGGTATTATAAATCCAATTAAACATTTTTTTATTCCCAGTCTTGGGTATGTCTTTATCAGCAGTGTGAAAATTGACTAATACACTAGGCTTATGAAGTTGATCTTACCTGGAGCCACTCACTAGCTATTAGATTATCATCTGGTTTAATGAAATAATGTGATTCCATTTGTTCAACAAAAATTAATGAGTATCTATAATAGGTAGGACATGGTACTAGGGGACATAGCAAGAATCAAAATGACATGAATATCTGTCCTTCTGGAGCCAGTGCTCTAACAGCAGAAGAGGCCAGGTTAGTTCTTTGTAATTTCCATTCTCACCAGTATTTTCAGGACCTGGCTATGCTATAGAATACCATTTTTCCCTGCTAGATTATATTTATTCCTGTGTTTTTTTCAAAAGCTGAAGGGTGAAAGTAAGAACAGTAGCTGGTCATTGTTATAAATTCTGCCCAACGTCCTGTTAAGCTGAGGTTATTCTAGGTCTCTCTTGTGTAATTAGTAGTTTTAGTCACAAAATATAATATCTTTGCTTTTGCCAAATGTTTTTTCTACCAACATGCACACAATTCTCAGACTTCTTTCCTGCTATCTTTTTCTCTGGCCACCCATTCAATGTTAGAAGTTTCTAGGAATCTGCCTTGACTCTCTTCTGGGTTCACATGGTCCCTTGGAGGTATTTATGACCTTACCCCATTTCCATCTTTAAACCAATAACTCCAAAATTCATACCTAGATCTCAATCATCTTTCTTGCATTCCTAGCATATATTTCTTATTCTCAACTGGATTTTGCTAATAGAATATAACAAGGAGCAAGTCACATTATGTTAACAAAATTTCTGCTTTTTTCAGGCCTCCAATTTGGTTCTTTTCCTATATGAAATGTAAGTTAAGGGGGTATCACCATTTGCCTAATTCAAACTCTGGATACCATCCTGGAGTCCTTCGTCTTCCTAACCTCTTGCATGTCCTTGGTGCACATGTTCTGTTGAATCTGCCTCTTCAATGCCTCTTGTATGCATCTCTTTCCCCCATTCTCCCTATCACTCCCTTAGCTGGGGATCTCTAGCTTGGACTATTATACCAGCATCTTCACTGTTTTCCCTACTTCTGGCATTGCCCTTCTACAAGCTGTCCTTTACTCTTATAAAAACTGTGATCTTTATGAATACAAATTTCATTACCTTACCTCTCCATTTCAGAGCCTACAGTGATTATCCTAATGTCTACAGGTTTTTTGAGACATGATCTTGCTCTGTTGCCTGGAGTGCAGTGGCAAAATCATAGCTCCCTCTAGCCTCTGACTTCCTGGTTCAAGTGATCCTCTTGCCTCAGCTACTTGAGCAGCCGGCACCGTAGGTGCACACCACAATGTCTGGCTAATTTTTTAATGTTTTGTGAGATGAGTTCTATGTTGCCCAGGCTGATCTGGAACTCCTGAGCTCAAGTGATTCTCCCTTTTCAACCTCCCAAAGTGCCAGGATTACATGAGGGAGCGAGCAACATTGCTTGGCCTACAGAAAGAATTTCAAGCTCCTTATCAGAGTGTATGGTGTTCTTCACAATTTAAGTTGTTTACAATATTCGAGGCTTATAATCTGACATGCTTTATTTTCTTTATGATTTCGAATTCTCTAATCCTTCTAGAGGACTCATCATTTCTTTACCACATGGCAGTTCTTCTCCATGTCCTTGTACACAATATTCTCTCTCTTTATAGTAGGCCTGTTGTCTGCCAAACCAACATTCTTAAAGATAGCTTGTTTCATGTCCTGTGGGAGGCATCCTTTGATTTTTCTAAGCTAAACTGCAGCTTCTGTCTAGAATTCTCATAGCATTTTAGACATTGCATCACATTTTTTATAATTGTTTACTAATTTATTTGCCCTCCAGGGATGATAAGATATGTGAGGGAAGGAATCCTCCTTATGCCTCTAACATTGAGTTGAAGGGTCAGCATTTTTTTTCTGTGAAGGGTCAAATAGTAAATATTTTTGGCCTTGTATACCTTGTTGTGACTTATTGTGACCTCTTGCCATTGTAGCATGAAAACAGTCATAGGCAAAACATAAATAAATAGGTGTGTTTGTGTGTTTCAATAAAACTTTATTGACAAAAACAGGCAGGCTGAGTGCGGCCTGTGGGCCATACTCTTCCAACCCCCAATTTTGTTTAGGCCTAGAATATAGCAGGCACTCATTTGAGGCTTCCTGAAGGAATTCATAGGTAGAATTTTAGTTACCAAACATTTTCACAAATATAAATTCATTTGACTTATTTCACACATGAACAAAAGGGATGGCTACAGACTTTGAAAGATTTTCTCAATATTGTACAGTTTCTAAGGGCTGAGGCTGGGACTTGAGACTATATCTTCTGATTCCAAATTCTTTCCATAGGTTAAAGGCCTAATGGAAAGAATTTGGAATCAGAAGATATAGTCTCTGATTCTCTACTATGAGTAGAGAATGTCAGGAGGGGGCAACTTAAAAATTTTAGCTCTCATGAGAGAAATACCCTCATGCAGTTGGCTATCACTTAACAGTAGGGACAACAATGATAGATGGGACAGTAGCAACTTTAGGTTTTGTTGTTTCCTATTTTTCAGTGGTAAATGTTTCCATTCAAATATTAAATCTAAAGATCTAAAGTAATAATTTCACTCCCTCTGAAAACCTATCTCCCACAGCCTTCCTCTACAACGAGGAGGCACTGCTGGAAGGATCATTGAACCTTAGTCCTCAGCTCACAAACCTTATAAATCCCATGCCAAGATGTCTCCTAAGTAGATGACATTTTAATGATTACTATGGGGAGTTAGGAACTATTGCTTCACCCTCGCGATTGGAGTAATTAATTTTCTTAACTACCAGGCCAAATTTTGCCATGGGAGTCCCGTTGAGAAGTTTCAGGCCGATAGGAAGTACATTAGCTCTTCAAAGTGATTAGGGTGCCATTTTAAATACAACGAGCAAAGGAGCTAGGAAGCTTCTGGCTTATTTCAAACAACTTGCAACCCCTGTCCCACAGGAAAGGAAAAAAAAAAATAGAGAGTAAAAGAAAATAACAATTTGTACAGGTTCCTCATTTTCCAGTATAAATACCCATGTCCTGCAAGTCTTTGGATATCAGGTATTGTGGTTGGGTGAAAGACCAAAGTGTACAGAAAAAGAATGGAGTGCCAGAAGACAGCACAGAAAAACATGACCCTGCTCGAAAGCATAGTGAGCTGAGCATTCAGAGACCTGGATCGGAGGCAGAAAGCATCACCAGCCATGGCCCCCAACGACCAGAGAGAAGGGTGATGGCTGTGGGCTTTGAGGTTTATTCTTTAACTGTATCTAATTTCTCCCCACCAAAATGTCAGAAATACCTACAGTGCCATTTTAAAGACAGGGTGGATGAATTAGTTTGTCTCCATTGTTTTCTGATACAATGCTTATATTTCTGGGTCATTATCATTTCAGTTGCCTCTGAGATACTTTTGTAGCATATTTTATTTAATATCCGTGAAGACCACAGAGAAGCTTTAAGTATCGGTTTACTTTCACTAAACAGCCTCAGCTCAACAGTGTCTACTTTCAACGAGGCATTCAACTGGCATGTGTCCATGAGATTTGTCTATTCAGCCATATCATTTTTTCACCTTGGAATTCTATGAACAGCTGGACAACTTTCTAACAGTTAATGCAAAAGGGAAGATTTTAACTTTCCTTTCAACCTATTTTACAAAGTGCAAGTCTCCTATAATAAAGTCTATTTGCACCTAAAATCTGTGGGAAATATATTCTTCCAAAGCTATTTTAAAAAATCAACAAATGACATTACTTCCTACGTCATTCTTAAAAGTCACCCATTTATAAGACACTTGGATTTTCTCTGAATAATGTGTACATGCATAACATGTACATGAAAGTTCTTTTGAGTCCTTACCCCACTCACAAATTTGAGATTGTTTTGGCTTCCAAAATGCATGCCACAAAGGAAATCTGGCTAACTAGTTAAAGTCTTTCCACAGAGCTAAATTTAATTTATTTTTAAATTTTCCATAATTCTCATGTATTATTTTTATCATGGAAATGAAAATGTGGAAAAAGACTTCAGCCATATCGAGAATACTTTGCTAATAGTAATGACAACAAAATCCTAGTCATTACAAAGGGTAGCACCAGGTCTAGGTGGATATGTAATTGATAAGACTCTAGGTGGATAGGTAGTTGATAGGATTCTAGGAGTGTTTATAGTGGTGACTGCCACACAGAGTACACCCTGCTGGCTTCAAGATCTCTTGCTTACCAGGCTTTCACAAAGCTGGTATTCTGTTTGTCTTGACAGGAAATTCTGATCATGAAAATCACTCTGATAAGTTATACAACAAAGCAAGAGAACTAGAAGTCTCCATAGGAGACTGCTGTAACAGAGAAGAAGGCTCTTCATAAGAGGCCTAGGAAAACCTGTGCCTATTTCCAATCTCTTTATGCCTGCCCTAGAGGCAGGCAGACTAGATGATCATACAGCAAACTATCACTTGGAAGGTGAAGAGTTGGAACTAAGACCATGTGACAATATGCCAGCCAGGATGACAGGGAGTCTAAGACAAAAAAGAGTTGTGATTGGGTATGAGGATGGGGGTGTGATGTAGCTTGTCAAACATGTGAAATAGTCTTTCTGGGGCTCTGGGAAACTAGTTGGGTCAGGCCACTAAGGAAACTCAAGTTTTAGGAAAAGATCCGGAGGTGGGATAAAGAATTTTCTGGAAGCCAGGAAATTTAGCAGTAATTTAGCCTGTACTGCCTTGGTAATTCTTCCTATATTTATTTCATAAATAATTTTATATTTTCCTCATTATAAAAATACTGTAATATATGCAATATAGTAATACATGTAGAAATAATACATTGGTGTAAAATGTTTATTTAGTACATATGTGCTAAGCACTACGCAGAACTCTTCGAAAGCATTATTCATTTACTTCTCACTACAGAAATAAGTTCTATTATAATCTCGCTTGGACAGATGACAAAATGGAAGCTTAGAGTTGAATAACTTGGCCAAGGTTACACTTCTGTAAGCAGCAGAGGCAAGACTTGCATTTAGGTCAGCCTAACTCCAAATCCTGGTTTCTTTCTCTCCTTAACCTCAGTGTCTCCTCCTATACCATTGTTAGGGGAGAAAAAGGAACACAGGAGCAAAACTTTCACAATCCAACAACTCAAGGAAAGAAATATTAACATTTTAGTAAATATTTTTATAGTCTTTTCTACATTCATAACTTTTTTCACATATTTATAATTAAGCGCTCTTTGTATGCAAAAGACTATATCTCTGATTTTATTTAACATTTAACACAGCATTTGTGCAAGTTAAAGCAGAAAGAAAAACACGAACTACACTTTACTAAGCCAATATGATATATCCTGTTCTATATAACCCTCCCCATCACTGAACGCATACATTGTTTCTAAAGTTTCACCATTGCAAACAGTGCTGTCACAGACAATTTTATCTGCATAAACTTTTTTACTCTTTATGATTGCTTTTAAAGGTATGAAACTTTGAAGAGTCTGCATTCTTGAGATATATTACATTCACGGGTTTTCCAATATGCTGGCTGTACATCCCAACAGGCAGCATAGAGAGGGCTTAATTCATATACACCTGCCAAAATGGGATTCACCCTGTTTCATTAGTTTTCTACAACCTCATCTTCTTTCTCTTGTCTGTTTTTGGAAAATAGAGAAAAGGATACCCTTCTAAATAACATCTCCTTTTGTAAAAATAATGCTATTGGGGGAACAATTTTCACAAGAACTCATCATTGAAATCTCAGACAAATCTCTATGGCTGACTGGATATGGGAGACACAGAAATGAGACAAATGAAAATTGTGTGGACTTTTTCTTTGAAAAATCTCAAGACTTTGGCCATTTCTTTCCTTTTGACGCCTATCACTCCAATCCAACTGCAACTCCCCTGGGGCCTCCTGGGTTTTCTCCTCTTTCTATGTCTTTCATCCTATTCTCTGCTTTCAGATGACTCTTACATAAACACTGAGCACATCATGCAATTTTCTGGTTCATAAAATGTTAAGGATTCCCTAGTTCTTATTTAACTTCTTTACTGACTCTCAACCACCAACTACTACCCATCAGCAAGTAAACCATCTTTCTAGGTCCTCCCTCCCATTAACTTCATCTTCACTCTGCCTCTCTGCCTTTCCAAAGATGCAGGCTATAGGAAAATGGATTTGATACTTGTATATTATGGAGACAGTTTTGCCATTTATGTGATGATTCAGAAGGTACCAGAGGACCTTCCAGGGCCTATCACTGTAATGTCAATTTGTGAAAATGGCTATTAATAAGGGTTTCTGGCTGACAGCATCTTGGACAATAGCTTATTCTGAATTCCTGGTCTTAAGTTACGATAGCAGAAGCATAGAACTTGACCTTGAGTTTGATTAAGAATGAAGACTCTGGACTCTGAGATTAGTCAGCCTGTGCAGCCATTGTGCAACCTTATGCTTAATATAATCACAGTCCTTTAAAAATTCTGGCTTTTGTGAATAGGATTTACATCCACCTTCTAGTCCAACTGTGCTGTATTGTTTTCCCAGTTGTTAGCCGATCTGCTTTGAGGAGTGCATTTAACTCAGAACTCTGGAAAAATATAGTGCTTTTCTGTTGACTGTAGAGTACGTAGGTCAAGTGGAATTTTTGGCACTTCATGACATTCCCTGACCCTCACCAAACAAACTTCAAAATATATATATATTTGCAACAATTTGGAATAAACACTACATACAAGTGTTGACGATAGATTTTCTGAAGAACTACCAAATGCATCAAGACTAAGGAAAACATTCTAATGATTCTTTCAAACACGAATATATTTAAATTCCTGTTAAACAATCTTCTTATTTAGTCTTCTCAGGCTTTGATGGCATGCCACGATTGGCTGTTTATCAAAAACTTAGCAAAAAAAATGCTTAACAAGATATAATTGTGTGTACATACTCGTGCATAATTAAACCCAGTTTATAAATTGGTACAGGGTGAAATATCGTCATACCACCCAAGAAAGGTTAGTGGCTAGCAAATAACACTTCTTCCCATGTATAATAATCAGCCTTAAAATGTGAATACTGTGAAGTGATATAATAATCTAATCTTAAATCATAATTTTAAACATCTATTTCCATCACTATTTAACTAAATGAAAGTTGTAACAAGATTAGGAAATGAACTTAGATATAAAAACCAGGATCAGGCATTAATTGTTAAAACTGGGATTATGTGGCCTAGACATAGACCATAGTCATCCTTTGAAGATTTTTAACTAGATAGATTCTCTTCTTGTGCTTTATTTATTTTCTTTGAAGGAGGATTTAGCTGACTCTTAGTTTCTTTATTTTATAGCTGTTCCTTCAGTTGAAAAAAGAGGGAATAATTGGGATAGAGTAATGGATATTTCTCAAGAACTCCAAGACTAGGTATTGCATAGCATTAAAGGGTATCCTTCTCCATTTGTTTTATGACTTTGTCCAGTTAAAGTTACTGAGATAAGCAATCCAGTATTTACTTGTAACTTGAAACCCCTTTCATGGTGTCTGGATCCTAAGGGAAAAGAATTAACATTTGAGAAATGCTTACCTTGTGCCAGGCATTTTATATGCATTATCTCATTTAATTCTCATAACCATGAGATATGGTTGATAGTATTTAATCCGATTTTACTTGCCTGAGATCATAATGGGAGTGAAGTATAGAGCAAGGATTTGACTGGAGGTCTCTCTTTCTATTGCTTTAAAGCCCAAGATCCTTTCACTAAACCACATTGGATTTCCCATGTAGCCAGTATGTGGAAGTGAGAAGAAGGAAAACTCTAAGAGATTTTCTGAACTTTAAAATAAAGTTCCCCTTTGAGAGTAAAATAAGACAGAAAATGAAATGATGAGTTGATTAAAACACGTTCCCTAATGCAATGAACTGGTTTAGTAAGTTATGGACTGTGTATACCATGAAATACTATGACAGCATTTGAAAGAATAAGTCTTTTAATGAAATAGAAGTCTGTATATGAGTTGCAAAATAGTTGTATAATGATATGTGCAATCTGATGTACTTTAACATAAGAAACAACCACACACACATGTTTGCATGTGCTTAGGAACAGGTCAGGAAGGATACATACAAAAATATTCGTTACTTCTGTTCAGCAGGCTAAGAGTGTCTGGTAGGCAGATTTCATTTTTTAGGGTAAATGCATCACTGTTGCTTAATTTTGGGGGGTGCAATTGCATGTATTACATTCGCAATTAGAAATCATGTAATGGATTAGTTGAACAATCTGTAGGAATGACTCTTCCCAAATTATGAGTGATTGAGGTGTTTAAGGAGATTTAATCTCACAAAAGCAAAACTGCTCAATCTATTTGAAACTCTATCAGGCTTCAATATTACTATGCATATATCATGAAAGCTAAAACCTCATCACTTCTGTTGCACTCTGCCTTATCTGAAGAAGGTATTAACAGAAGGCAAATGAGTAACAGTCATTTTAGACTTAACATGTCCAAAATAGAGCTCTCAAACCTGCTTTTCCTACTCAACTTGTTCCTCCCCCAGTTTTACCCATTTCTGCAGCACTATGGTTTCTTCACTTGCCCAATTGAAACCCTAAGTTACATACTTGATTTCTCCTTTCCTTTCCCCATGGTATCCCAATCAGCAGCAAGTCTAGCCTGATCCGTCTCCACAATATCTCTACCCATTTCTCTCTGAGGGCTCTGCTCAAGTCACTGATACTTTTACCTGGACTACTGTGGTTGTCTACCATTAGGTCTTCCTGTCTTCACATTTGGAAGCATTCTCTGCTCAGCAGCCAGAGCAATCTTTTACACTCCATCAATGTAGCATTCTTCAGTGGTTCTTCCTCATATTTAGAATGAAATCTAAATATTTCACCATGAACCACAGAACCTATGTGATCTGATGCTCGTGTGATGTTTGAGACTTCAGCTCCTGACCCCATCCTGTCTCCACAGTAGGCCCTAGCAGTTCGGGTTTAATTTCTGCTTTTCAAATACTTCAAGCTCTTAGAGGCCTCTAGGGCTTTACATTTGTCTTTCTTCTTCCTGGAAGACTCCTCTTTTAGCTATTTACACAGATAGCACCCTAGCAATCTGAGCCAACATTTTACAGATGAGGAAATTGGATGCAGAGAGTTTAAATAACTTGTTTGTGGCCATAGCACTTGGTACTTGTTGGGACTGAGTTTTGAATCCATGTCTGAATCATTTCATGTTCTTTCTATTATGTTAGAAAACAAAGTCCAGTGACCCATCCTGGGGTTCAGGCGATGGTTCTGACAATCAATCAGCAAACATATACTTGTTGAAAAGGCCTTGAAAAATAAGCTATTTCAGAAATTACTTTTGTAGATTCTCCTTCCTATCCCTAGCACATTCTCCAGCTTCTGCAGTAAGACCTAGGTCAGCTATAAGGGAAAATATGAGGTAGACTCACTTGGAAACTCTTGCCTTAGAGATCTAAAATTAAATATTGCCCATTTATGAAATGACTATAAATTGACACATCCAGAAACCCGTACAACTTACTTAGTTAGATGTCCAAAGAGCACTTTCATGGTGTCACGATTTGGTGGAGGCAGTTTTTGTACAAGAGACTTTACAGCTTTAATTCTTGTGTTGTTGTCTTGCTTTTCTGAAAAAAAAGAAGGAAGGTTAGGGGGGAAAACCCACAAGATTTCATAGGTACAGATACATAAGAAAATTTTCTTGGGCAAATTTTGGACTAAGACTAGCAACTAAGAGTCCTAGTCAGTAGCCAAAGGGAATAGGTGGACTTGACCTGGTTATTGAGGAGTTTCTTTTTGACTCTGAATTTGACTGTGGCAGGCCTTTTGGGAGGCTGTGTACGAGCTGATGTAGCTTTTAACATTTGTACATTTTTCCTTTCTGCTTCAAATGTAGATGGAATAGCTATACTGTGAGATAATCAACGTGAAAACAACAACAATGTGACTTTGACATTGCCTTCCTTATCTTAACATTTGGTTTTCTTAAATGCCCTGTTTTACAAGGTATGGTAGCGCAAATAAGGGCCTTCCAAAGATGTCCATGTCTGAACCCCTGGAATGTGTGACTGTTACCTCACATGGCAAAAGGGACTTTGCAGATATGATAAGTTAGAGATTTTGAGACGGGAAGATTTTTCTGGATTATCTGAATGGGCCCAGTGGAATCACAAAGATCCTTATTAAGGAGAAACAGGAGGATAAGGGTCAGAGAGAAAAGGTGATGTGACTTCTCACATGACAATGGGAGCAGCGTGAGAGGCTGCTGTCTGAGGAATTGCGATAGTCTCCAAAAGCTGGGAAAGGCAAGGAGACAGAGCCACTAGGGGTACCGCAGGCCTACCAACCTCTTGCTTTTGCCCAGTGAAGCTGATTTCAGACTTGCAGTCCTCCAGGACTGTAAGAGAATAAGTTTGTGTTTTAAGCGTGTGTTAGTGTTACAGCAGCAATGGAAAACTAAACAACATATAGTGCAATTTGATTACAAATATTCTATCATTGCTTGATTTTGTAAAAGGGCAAAAATTTTTTAAAAATTATTTCCATGTTATTCCTTTTTCCTTACACATTGTTTTTCCTTTAAGAGAGTATTAAAAAAAATTGAAATAGCATATTGCCTGGTCATGCACAATTTGTAAAATAGGAAGTTGTTCAAAACTGTATACCACATAGATTGCTTTCTCTCATTTTGTTTTGTTTATGGATGGAAAAGTAAAAATTGATTTACTTAGTACACAAGAGAATTCATCTTTCCATAGTTTTAACAAGGGCCTTCCCATCTAGAGATGTAATTATTTATTAAACTTAGACACCTCATGCACTTCCCTTTCTATGCTTTAGGTATCTTTCCTTTCTATAACTTCTAGCATAGAGCTCCTGATGATTCTAAACAGGCTGCAGCTGGAAAATAAGATATAAAAAAGAATAATATGTAAGACAAACATCCACCCAGTAACTATTTTCTTCCTTAGCAAGATAACCCCACTGTTGAGAGGATGGTAATAAATGCAGATGGCCTGGAGCTAGAGTCACCATGAGACTAAGTCTGGCCAGTGAGACTGAAGTCAGTGTTGGTCAGGTCTTCTGGGATGGCATGTATGAGCTGATTTAGCTTTAAGCCTTTGTATCTTTTCTCCTTTCTGTTTCTTTGAATATAGACAGAGTGGCTTTTCAGTGGTCTAATCTGGAGAACTGAAGCTCTGTGAAGCAGAATATACAGGTAGAAAGAGCTTTCTTGAATCTGTGGAGCAGTCAGACCAGTCCTGCACTTCCTGCCTCTGGGTTTCTTTTGTATTTTTTGAGATGGGATCTTGCTCTGTTATGCAGGCTGGAGTGCAGTGGTGTGAACACAGCTCACTGCAGTCTCAACTCCTGAGTTCAAGCTATCCTCCTGCTTCAGCTCCTGAGTAGCTGGGACTATGGGTGCATGCCACCATGCCCAGCTAATTTCATTTTGTATAGAAAAAGGGTCTCACTATGTTGCCCAGGCAGGTCTTGAACTCCTGGGCTCAAGCAATCATTCTACCTTGGCTTCCCTAAGTGCTGAAATTACAGGCATAAGCCACCACGCCTGGCCCTCTGGGTTTCTTTCGCATAAGAAAAGAAGCCCTTGTGTACTGACACCCTTGAGGATGGATCTCTGATATTAAGGTCAAACACAGTTCTTAATAATATGATGTACTTACAAAAGTCTAATTCAAGAGGTATATAAACTTTATGACAGTCAAATAAGAAAGAGTTAGACACTGGCAGCTTCTTTAATATGTTGTCACAAAAGAAAATTTTTTATGAGGAATTATAGGAAAATATCCTGCAGAAGATGGTATTTGGCTAAAGTGGGATGGGGGCAGTCTTCCTAGTAGAACTCTGCTTGGAAGCTTTTATTTTTCCTCCTAAAACCACAAAGGCCTATAAATAATGCCTCCCACAGTCAAAGCTTTCAAAATTGCAGTTATTCTTAGAAGAGTTCCAACATAATATGGCTTGGACAACTGCAAATGAAAGAAACAAAGGGGAACGAGAAAGAGAAATAAAAGAAAGTTACAACATCGTAGCCGACACCAGACCTCATCTTTTCTGCCAAATAGTAAAAAGCTCTCTTGGAGCTTAATGATGGTCAGAAAATGTGATGCTTCACAAGACCAATTGGAGCCTATGAAATATCGTAAACCAGAAAAAATGTACAATAAGTTAATAAAGAAGAGAGTGAAATTGGTATAGTATGCCCAGGTCAGAGCTATTAGGGATGCTTGAATGCCTTGTATCTATTTGAAGCTAATACCATACAACAATAATTGTATACACACACACACACACACGTATACACACACTACATATATATTCAAGGGGTGGGTGCATTCTGTACAGTTTGGCATGATGCCAGTAGTGCAGTTTACCTGAGGATCTGGTGAACTACTAGGTGCAAGCAATCAGTATGATACTGGGAAGGGGACGAGGGGAGAGAGGGAGAAGACACCTTTCTAATTTCACTGAAATATCTGACTGTAGTAATAACCGGGTTAATGTCAGACTCTCCAAAAAAGGACCAGTTGACATCAAGGGCTACAGAAGTAACAGCTACCAATTCAGCTTGACAGGCAAGAAGAGGGGAGTAGTCTTGCTGGCTCTAACTAGCAAACTTTACTCATAGAGAACAGATGATCCAGTCAGGGTGGGGTCAGAAGAGATTGGCCATTGCTTCATGGGAAAGAGTTGATTTGCAAGGACACTTCCATGGTGTTTGGGCAGGAACTAAGACATAATCACGTCTGTTAAGCCAACAGTTAAAAGAATTATGAGCTTTCTTAGAGTCAGCTCTCCCTCTCCTGTGTTCTGTTGCATTTAGAATATTCTACTTATAAAACACTTTGCATGGTATTTCTACTGCTCGAGTACTTGTCAAATTCCTCCATTACATATGGAACTTTTAAAGCCAGGCAATTTTTATACAGGCATGTGGTGGGTTAAATGAATGAAGAATTAGTGAGTGAACTAATGAAAGTTGTGAACATGAATCGGAATACTTGGACCTTGGTTTGAATTCTGTAATGGCTTTTGTTTAGCTGTGTGGTCTTCGACAAGTTTCTTACTCTCTTTGAATAAGATCTAAAATGGTAGTTTTGTTGAATAAACAAGATAGTATGTAATGTACCAGGCACAATTACAAGTAAAACAAAGTATTCTATCTTTGCTTTCCCCTGCACCGCTCTCACCTTTTTTGAGGCCCACTTCACGGGGTCTGGTTCACCTTATAATTCCAGCAGTTAGCATACTATCTGGTTGCAAAGACATTCAAAATGTAGTTGCTAATTCTTGAACTGAGTTGGTGCCGATTGGTGAAAATACAATTGCTATGGTAGCCCAACATGACACAATAACCTAAATACTGGGTGATAGGTTGAGAAATTGATGGTCTGATTGGTGAGCAGGTTCAGTTATGTAGATGTAACCCTATAAAAATTACATGTTGGTTTCCAAGTCTGCCTATAAGAAACATTCTACATGAAGAATATTTTATAGAAATATTTTTCTCTCTTTTTCCACTTTCACACATTCTTGACCAATCAGACAACTGGATATTGGTGCATGCATATTTGTGGTCAAATTATACTTAAGTTCTAAATGGGGAACTGTACCATGGCTTAGAGAGAGCTGAAATATTAAGGAGAAACAATTAATTTTTCTTACAACATAATCAGAACAAAATCTTCTGAAAAGGTTATAGGAAAGCAGTGTTTTTTCATTCAAATCAATACCACACCCACTCTTCCATAGCTTGTAAAATCAGGAAATAACAGAAACACTTCTAAGTGGAGGAACATCTAAAAATACAATTGGATACATTAAAATTGAAATGACACCTTTTCAGATCTGGTTTATTGATGTGTCATATTAGGAATTGGAATCAACATACATAATACAGGAGTGGTTAATGAGCTAAGATTCATACACAGCTTACTAAAGATGTGTCAACTGTCTTCAATTGATTCAGTGAGCATCTGAAAGACAGCATTTTCTATTAATATTTCTCCCTCAGCATATGTTTTTCTCATTATGAAGCATTTAAAGTTCTGAGAAGACTTTGAGATATCTCTAACTTTTTACATTATGACTGGTGGGAGGAGGAAGGAACTTTTTGCACTTAGAGAATTAGAGAATCTCTTAGGTAAACTGTATATGAAGAGACTTATACAAAATCTTTCCAGAAGTAATGAATTCCATAATTCTTTCCCTCTTTCATTTGCATTTACTCCTGCCCTCATTCTATTATGATTTTTGTATCTATTCCATATAATACCTCCATTTAGTTCTCCATCCATATCCAAATCGCCTCTTCAGTCTCTAAGCTGTGAACTCACAATTGCACCACCACTTTTTGCAGTGCTTCATTTTTGCCATCCAACAGTGATTCTAAACTGTTACCTACAAATACCCACTCCTCACCAACCTACCCCTATCTTCTCAGACTACATCAAATTCATTGTTGTAAATGAGCTTCAAAAACAATTCCATGCTATTTAGAGAAGTAACATCTATGTGATGTGAAATAGCCTTTAAGTTATAAGAATGTGGCTTTATAGTTTTCCCCAAATTCATAGTTTTCAGGGCAGATTTTTCAAAATATGGTTTATGATAGTTATACTTGCATACATCTGCATGAAATGTTGTTACTAAAGCACATTTACAGCCCAATGCCTTTTAGAAAAGAGGTAACACTGTATACGATGATGGAAAAGGTTCTGTACAGTGAAGAACCTTGTATCTGACGTCCCTGGACACTTTTCTGTCCTTATCATCCATGCCTTTATTATTCTTATAGCTTCATGTTAGATCATGGTTAAAAATAAATTCTGCTTTGTTATATATGTTCCCTCAAAGGAAGGAAAGACCAGATTATCCCAGTAATCAATGTATAGGGAATACTATTCATCTCATTTGCCTACAGTTCTTAAAGGACAACTGTATTTCCTTATTTAAAGAGGCCAATAGTAGTACCACAGCTGTTCTGCTTCTGAAAGTTATTCTGAAATGTTTAATGCACCATGTATGGAAAACATGGTAGTCCCTATACGTCACAGCAGTTCCAGTTTCTATTCAATTTATACTTTTTGTACTGTGGCCATTTCCGAATTTAGTTAGAGACTGTGCTTGCTTACAGGAGGAAGGAGTGTCTTCAGAGAACAGTTTATTTGTTTCAGCATGCCTTACAATTGGATACAAACCTCTGGGGATACTCTTTTTAATGACAAAACTTGAGTTGCCCATTGAGGAATCATCCCAGGGATGACAACAATTGCTTGATAAATGTCTTTGAGTAACTTAGAGTTGCTTCAGGAGGAGACGTTCTGGGACAAATTCAAATCTCACAAATAGATACAAATATACATATGCTTCAAACTCACATTATAAATAAGAGAATTGACATATCCAGTGACATACCACTTCTGAGGAGTCCGGAAAAAATGGGACTAGAATTTTTGCTATTCTGTATGATTTTAGGCAAGTTTCTTGAACTATTGATGCTTCTAGTTTGTACTTTTTTTTTTTTTTTTTTTAAGATAGGGTCTGTCCCTGTCACCCAGCCTGGAGTGCAGTGCCATGATCTCAGCTCACCGCAGCCTCGCCTTCCAGGTTCGAGGAATCCTCCCACCTCAGCCTCCCAAGTAGCTGGGACTACAGGCATGCACTGCTATGCCCAGCTAATTTTTGTATCTTTTGTAAAGATGGGGTTCCCCTGTGTTGCCCATTCTGATCTTGAACCCCTGGGATGAAGCAATCCACCCACCTCAGGCTTCCAAAGTGTTGGGATAACAGGCATGAGCCACTGTGTCCAGCTTAAGTAACTTTTAATAAAGGGTATTGCTTTGTTACAATCAATTTTAGGATGATAACATTGAAAATACAGAAAAATTGTACATCTTACTGGGCTTTTGTAGAATGAAATATTTCAATGCACATAAATGTAGATATAGTAAGTGATCATTTAAGTAAGTCTCCTGTAAGTCCTCTTTCCTTAAAACATTTTTCTTTTTCATTGTTCTATCATCTCTGATACATAACTGTTCTTGGTTCAAGGTTGTTTCTGAAATCAAACGAAGTGATACTTTTTACTATTTAGTATGCTTTCCTAAAAGTAGGAACAGGGCACATTATGTTATAGCTTTGTAAATATATAGAATGCTGTCAATTCTCAGGTTTGTTTAAAATTCCTAAGTAGTTATAGTATATCATAAATAGAAGTGTCATTGCATCATAAACAAGGAACAACCACCATCTTTAGCATAGCCTTAGTTGGCATTTTGTAAGTTTTCAAGGTTCTGTGCCCTTACCCCTGAACCTCAGAAAAGCCGTATTTACATTTAATTAAAAGAAAGTCATATTATCAATGTCTCAATGTCAGATACATTGTAAGTTTGGCTTTTGATATTGATAAACTATGTCAAAACAGTTCAACCTGCCAAGAGAGGTACTTTACTTGCAGGAAAGACCAAGCAGGAACTGAGTCTATTTGACTCAAATAAGACATTTACTTCTCTAGGGAGGATCACCTGACACTTGGAACTGATCACCTCTCTTCTACACCAGATTTCCTTGTATTCACAGTTTCTCCTTCCAGGAGATATTCATGTTTTGGCTGGTTTTTTTTTTTTTTTGAATAAACAAGCCCTTTTAGGAAGAATTTTAAAAATGAGAACAACTCTTTATAGTCAATAACTGTCAGTATCAAAAAATACTCTGGCCATTTTATTGGCATAAGTCCATGGATTTGTTAAATGAGGGAAGCTTCAGCTCACTGGCCCCTTTAGCACTATTTCTAGAACTATTTCTGGTCATGGTCCAGAAGGAACTAGACCATGTGGAACGTGCTGTTAGGAGTGTGAAGAACAATCTTGTTATGGGTAATCTCTGTTTCCTTCCACCTCTATTCCTGCTCTCGGGCAATAAACAATTATGAAATTATTAAAAATAAATGTATAATTGCTTAAATAATTAAGAAATTAAATATATATCTATATATGGCTGAAGAAAACCATATTTGTTCAGGCCCATGTACAACCTGTGGCAGATACAAAGTTGGTCGCTATCTTTTCATTTTACAATCCGGAGGGGCAGATAAAATACAAAATGTCATAATAGATGTTTAAACATAAGACATGTCATAATACAGGTGTCAGTGAGGTTTATGTCTTTCTTCTGACTGAAGGGATCATCTGAGATAATTGTTAAACTCAAAAAGCTTCTGAGATGTTACTCATTTCAAAAACTCAAAAAGCTTCTGAGGTGTTACTCATTCCAAAATAATTCATAAATGCAATTGATATAAATCACTGAGTGTAAAATTCTATTTAATCAATTTCTGGAAGTCATCAAAATTATTATGCTTAACTTCTTGATACATTCACAAATACATTCAGGAAAGTAATAATATCTTTCTTCTGTAACTGTATCTATATTATTCTAGTGACTTTTGATGCAATCTGATCTCACATTGTGGTGAGTTTGGAAAATGTATTCAAGTTTTAATCTTTAAGTAACCTTTTTTTAAATTTAGGCAGGGTCTGTCCCTGTCACCCAGGCTGGAGTGCAGTGGCATGATCTCAGCTTGCTGCAGCCTCTGCCTTCCAGGTTCAAGGAATCCTCCCACCTCAGCCTCCCAAGTAGCTGGACTACGGGCATGCACTGCCATACCCAGATAATTTTTGTATTTTTTGTAAAGATGGGGTTTCACTATGTTTACCGGTCTGATCTTGAACCCCTGGGCCCAAGCGATCCACTCAACTCAGCCTTCCAAAGTGTATGGATAACTGGCGTGAGCCACTGGGTCCAGCTTAAGTAACTTTTAATAAAGGGTACGGCTTTGATACAATCAATTTTAAGATGATAACATTTCCCCAGACTCACCAATCTGAAACTGGCTCTTACACCAAACTTATACACCTCAGTTTTGCAGTGATGCCTCTATTTGTTTGAATTGAAGAGTGAGGCAGTGGCTGACAATCCAGCAGCAATATTCACAGGAAAAGTGTGATCCTATTGTCTTTCCTAGAATTTCTTGCTCTTTAAAGTAATGTTGGAGGTGTCATGGTGGCCAAGTACATTTCTGTAACTTACAATGACACTAATTCATCCTTAGGCGATAGTCTGTGCTGAGAAAATAAAGCTTACTGGTTTATTTCTCTGAACATCTCTAATTCAGTTTTTCTATGAAGATTTTCTTGAAACTATATTTATTCATTTATGTCTGGTTTTACAAGCTCTTTCTTATTAAAAATATCTTTACTATTTTGAGTCATCTGATGTCTTTTTCATCATAAGCCAGTAATTCATTTCAAATACTCAAGTAGCTATTTATATTAAGCATTATCTTTGTACATTTTCATAAGGGTGGAAATCCTACAAACACTTTGCAAGGTTTGAAGTTTTTAATGTGTGTTTTTCCATTAATAGACAAATTAAATCTATAAGAGATTTAAAAAACTCACTTGAAAACAACTAGGATCTATACCACAATTAGAAAAAATGTGGACTAAGAAATACTTTGTCTTTGGGTTAAATTTTTTTTTTTTAAAGAAAGCATATTAAACTTCATCCATAACCATTCATTTTGAACAAAAGACCTCTGAAGAGATAATTGTTAGTATAGTAAACCATCTGGCCAGTTCATTTGACATGGCCACACAGTGACCCTGAGAGCAGAGAGAGTTATTAATTAAACAAACATCAAAATCCTTTAAAAAATGGGTTAAAAATAATTTTATGATTCAGCTTTTTTTTCTTTAATTGTGAGACTATTGTAAAAGAAGAAAAACAGGCAACATGTGGCAACTTTAGTCAGCATTTCTGAACTGGGAATGATAAACACCTCTGCCTGGCTCTGGCATTTATCAGGACTGAGATATTATTACCACATAGAGTCACAGCATGGTTACTGTTATCATCGGAAAAAAGAGCCAGCTAATCTTAATGGTTTGTAAAGCCGTTACCTGCACTGGTCTGACATTTATCATGATCATTTTACCACATGGGTCCTACATAGCAAAGGTCTTTTATCTGGAAGGGACATCACTATGAATTATTATTTGCAGCTAGGTAGAAAATTGTATGTTGTAGATACCTTTTCTCATTATAAATCACATAGTCACATTTCACCATTTCCCCCAGAAAGCTGCTGAGCCTAGATTTTTTTTGCCACAGTTTGTATTCTTTTCCCCTACCCCTTTCTTTTTATAGTTTCTTGAAAATATTAGCCATTTTAAAATTCTCACCTTTAATTTTTGAAGAACCACAAATGGTAGATGTAAATATGAACATACTTTCATTATAGTTAAGAAACTTTCCTGTACATTTTGTAAAAAGCCTACACAGTACTTTAGAAATTGAAGTTGATAAACTGTCTACTTAAAAAAAAATTATTCTCTCTTCTGACATGGTGGCCAGACTTTCTCTGTTCTTGACCTTGTCAATAGAATATTTACCAGTAGATCAGACAAAATTTCTCATGCTTGATTTGAAGTACTCAAAACAGGCCACTTCTTGCCTGAAATCCTTAGCTTGGAATTATGTTCTGACGAGAAGTAAACCAGTTTTATTTTGTTAGTGAGTTCTTTCAGACTCAGTCTTAGTAAGTTATAATGGAGTAGAAGATTCCTCCAACACATTTGTTTTATAAGATGCTTAGATTCTATCCCTAACTATCAATGTTCTAATGACATACATTAACACCTAGTGTGGAAGAGATAAAGATATGAAAAGGTCTGATGTTTTGAAACTATGGGTTCAAGTCAGTAAAATGAAATGCATTAATTTTACAATGGAAAATTACAGTGCAAAGCCCAAGTTGTTTACCATGAAGAAAAATGAACAAATCCTCTTTTAAAAAGATTGAGACAACTAATCTTCTGAAAGAGATATTTATATATTTTCTTCTTTCTCAAGTGTTCCATTAGGAATAAACAAGCCAGAAATTCTGTACTTTTATAATGAAGAGGGAGTAGAATTCTTTGCCATTTTTTCATTTAGAAAGAAATGTGCAAGAAGAATGTGACAATTTAAGCAAATCAAGATTGTTTCAAATGGATCACAAGCGGGACTTTGTGGGATATTTTATACTAGCACATGAAGCAAACAGTAAATTTGAAAGGAGGATTTTCTCAATGGTCTAGTTCTGATGTGTTTTCCCATTGCTTTGTGTGTTTAAAAGAGGTTTGGATGTTGTGTCTAATATTGCTTTGGCTCTTTTGCAAATGAATTCTGGAAAAATATTCGCACATGAAGGAACGCTGGTGTGCTGCATTGCTGACAGCAGCTGGGGGGGATATGAATGAAGAAACCAGATTCCCGTATCTGGATTTAGCAATAATAAACACCTATCATTTCATTAAAAAAACTATCATTTTAAATATTTGCAGGAATCAACAGTAGACCCCTCTCCCTTTGAAGAAGTCCAGTATTTTTCTCAAATGGCTTCATTCTTGAAGGGGGGTAAAATTACTTTAACCTGAAGTACAGTAATTTGCAGTGATGTGTATTAGTCTGCCTACCTTGCAACATTTGGTTCCATATAATCTTTTGTATTATTGCCAATTTCCTCCAAAGGAAACTGTCTGTTGCAGAGACTTGTGAAATATAAGCATGTAAATTTGGAGGCCAAGTGGAGGAGGTCATTTGTGAAATTAACCTGTACTTCTGTTGCTCAAAAGGAGGTGCACACAGTTTGGTGCAGTATTCTAAAATTTCTTTGTAAAATGGTGGCCTAATATTCCATCACACTGCTTTACCCATCAAACGACGGGATACACTGGTTTAAAACAAACAAACAAAAACAACAAGCAACGAACAAGCCCCTTCATTCTTTTTCATTTCAGAATAACTCTTTTGTTCTAGTTTAACACCCTCTTGCCATTATTGTCCCCCAAATACTGTAACCTGGGAGCATTTACAATAATTAGTGAGGGGCTTTGCTGCCTGGGTTTTTCTCCTTTTCTGGGGAACTAGGTGAATTGCTGAGTGCTAATGAAAGTCGGAGACATCTAGCAGTAGTTGAGCCAGGCACAGCGCCGGCAGACGCTTTAAGCTTCCCACTGTGCAGCAGTGCAAGCTTCCCCACTGTTATGTTTACCATAGTTTTAATGTCTGTGAAAAAATTCCTGATGCAACTGAATTATGTTATGCCCTTTTGTTTATCTAACCCTACTCTCCCTGCCCCAGTTGAGCAGATTCCTGTTGCCTCTGCCTATTACAGAAAGCTCCTCCTCAACTTTGTGACCATCTTACTACTGCAATTCTTGCCATGAGAGCCTAGCTGCTTTGCAGCCTTGCCTGCAAAGCCTATCCAGAAGTTTTGGGAGGATTACACACACACCCTGCTCTACTTCTGTCACCTAACAGCAGACATCCATCCTTCTCTCCACTGCATTTTAATTTCATTGGAGGTAATATTAAAACACCAAATTCAATCATCTGGCATTGGCAATAACAGATTAAAATGCAAATGTACTTGGTGAAGTGCACTGTGTCTTTAAAAGAAACCTATTGAAAGACCTCAAACTCTCACTGCCAACTAAGATGAAAACAGCCAATCTGCAATGGGAGTTGCCCTTTTCTTAAAAATGGTTATCACTAAGAAGATGACCATTCCATTATATTGTAAATTGATGAATTCACCAAGTGTGATGTACAGTGAAATTATTAATAAATATTCATACAAGTCTTTCAATCCATTAACAAGACTTAAGACAATGAGGATGCGACTCATTCCCATTTAGATAGTGTGTGTGTGTGTGTGTGTGTGTGTGTGTGTGTGTAAGGGGAGTGGAATTAATAACAAAAACGGTACTTGAAAAAGTTGAACTTTCATGTATCAAACTCCAGGTGCCAGTTTGAGGAGAATAACCAATAATAGCCATTTTTTACATATTTGATGGGACTGATTATGCAATGTGCAACTCTAAATGGCTTATAGCACATTGTAGCATGGTTCCATCCCATTGGCTACAGTAGGGTGCAGGCAGATGGATGACAGTGACAGGGAGAGAAGTGCTTTTGCTTAGCCGTGCGTTAAGATGCCATCCAGAAGCTCTGTGCACTGCAGACACTTCATTAGGATGCCAGGATAATGGTAAACTACCACTCAGAGTGACACCCCATTTCCTGCTTACTGAGCGCTCCAACCTCGGCAGATGTCAACAATCTCACAGTGCTACAGAGCAGACCTAACTTTCCAGCCACTTTGACTCCAATTTTTTCCTCCTAACAGTGCCATACATTATGTGCAATATGTAATGGCAAACACCTCCCCGAAAACAAAATCTGCACAATTCGTTATGACCGGAGTGCTTCATTTTTTCCCCCCTTCTTTAAAAAGATGAAGGGCTATGAGTTGGGCAAGAGAATACGTCCATCCACTGTCCTAACCTCAACATTTCTTGCTGTAATTTCATTTGCTAATCAGTTCAAAGTGTTAATTGTGTGGTGAACTCTGATTAACAGCAGTTAAACTCTGATCATAGGGGATATGACTGTTTATTTTAATTAATGTCCTTTCCAAAGGTAAGAGCTTTTGGAATTCTTTTGTTAAAGATTTGAGACTTGGTTTTGGTATGGTTTGTAACTGTCTGCCAAAAAAAGGCTGACTTGAGCATCTGGATGGTATTTCCTCTGCAAATGTATAACTTGAGACCATTCGCACACCTCCTTACCAGCAAGTCAAGCCAAGAGAAACTTTTTTTTGTGTGTGATGTAAAATCCAAAATTCTTTTTATAAAGAACCAAGGTGTGGTTTAGATAGTGAAAAAAAATTCCCCAAATGGAAAAAATAATACTCTGAAATCTATCATTACAATGAAATAATTGATTGACATTTTGTGACCCTAAGCATCTTCTTAGAAGCTCAAAGACCCTTGTAAATGGCAGGACTAAAAATAAATATCCTCCACTGGGGCCTGTTACCATTTCCAGGTAAAGACACAACTGTAAAGAAGTAGCCATAAGCAGAGGTCACACCCCAAGGAAGAATTTGAATGCAACTTTCAATGTGATGCCCTCTGCAGAGCTGATGTGAATCGTGACTTTGGTTTTAAATGGCATCTGGTTGGCAACACCTAATCACCTCTTGAAACTTGTCACTAAATTTGCTTCAAAGCAACAAAAATATAATAATTCTTAGAATAATTTAAACAGGAACTGACAGTCAACATAGTGACAAAAATTTAAGGATAATTTACTCAAAGACATGTTGGTCTTAACTGGAAAGTGCCAGTAGTGCAGCTGCCTGAGCTATTGAAGTGTTGAACTAGAGGCTGTTTTCCTGAAAGCAGATAGAAGCAGCCTTATTTTTCTTCAAGTGTCTGATTTTTAGAATCAAAGCCTCAAGGCCTATGCCAACCAAAAAACTGGGCAGCTCTTTCCTACACAGCTAATGCTGTTTACAAGTAGTGTGAATGCTTCCCTTCTGCCCCTTCTCACCAGTCCTCTTCCTTCTAAGCTACACATCAAGACTACTCTTCAAACTGGGATAATCTAAAGACAGCAATTTCCATAAAGTATAATAACTGAGGATACTGTAGGTAGAAGGCAGAAAGAGTCCCGATGATGGCACATATCCCCATAGGAATTGTAGTCCCATATGTAAAACATTAAAGGGGAGAAAGGGTGGAGACTGGCAAAATTCTTTAGGAAGATATTCTTGGAATTCTAATGCTTTATGCGTTTTATCTTTTAGAGTGCCACAGAATCAAGGAGTTAGGGTGGGAGAAAATTCAATGTCAGGACACTAGGGCCATAAGAGAACAAGTATGCTAGATAAGAATTAATGTAAGAGCTATGATCAGTTTGCCATTTGAGTATAGCTCCAAACAAAATGCTAATGCTGGAGCTGAAGCAGAGGATAAAAAGCCATGTGCATAGAAGGTTCCATACATTTTTACCTTGTGAGATGCGTAAACATACCATTTCCAGCAATGTTTGACCTATGAAAAAACTGCTTTCAGAGAAGAGGACAATGCTCAGAAAAAGCTTAGAATCCTCACAATGATCCCTAGACAATTAAGAAGCTACTTAGTATCTCTAATAGAATTTGAACACAAGAAGTGGAATGAGAAGGATCAGCAAGCCGTAAGGAGGGGACAGGGGAAGATGAAAAGATCACTAGGATAAGATTACAATTATATAGATGATTTGAGGAAGGACAGTGTGAAAACTAAAAATGCAAAACAAAATAAGATTTTGCACTAAAGTTCAAATTGTTACTGCAGAAAAATTAGGTCAGTGATACGGATGACAAACCAGAGAAGTTTTCCCAGAATATGGAGACATAAAAAGTGACGAGGAAGAAGACATTTTGGAAGTCAAAAATGGAGAGATTATCTACAGCTTGTAAGTATACTTGAGGAAGAAACTAGAACATTTGAAAAATATGCAATAGTCAAGCACAAAATTAAGAAAACTCCTGTGAGTTAAAAAACTCGCTCAGTATTGAAAATGACAGCAAGGTTCTAAGCAAATATAATGGAGTTGGTATACTATCTTGATATATTCTGGCAAAACTTTCAAATGACAAGGATAAAGCATCATTCTACAAATATTCTGATAAAAAAAGACTAAATAAATAAACATTTAGGCTTTCCTAACACTTTTCTCACTAAATCCTAAATGAAAACAAGGCACTATCTACTAAATTTATAGGGAAACAATTGTGGCCCTCAAATTCTGTGCATACTCAAAATTGTCTTTTGCATGTTAAAATAACAAAGATATTCTCATGTATGCAAAGATTTATAATAGCACAGCTTTCTTGAAAAGTTTACTTGAAGGCTTATGTAATTCAAGCAATGAATCAAAATTTACAACTCAAGAATAGAGACAATGTAAACAAAACTAAGCATCTTCTTTACTTAATTTGGATCTAAAACTCAGAAGACCTCATTGGATTATTTCTCTCTGGGCTTCCACTTAGCTCTCGGTGACAGGAAATGCCTTTCTTGTGATCCACTCTTGATGGTTCAGGTGAAAGAGCTCTGGGGGCACTTGATGATTATTTAAAACAATGACTGGTGCTATTCGTTCTGGAGTTAGCTAGAAAACAACTTTGGAACATTGCTCTGGAGAGATACTAAGCAAGTGTTTTCTTCTCATAAAAATCAAAGCTGCAGAGACCGGTAGAATGTTTACTTCTCTTTGTAGGAATACTTGGCAAACCTACTTTGTATCTGTAATAACAGGGTTGAAAATAACTGAGTGGAGGGCAGATAAGGTGATAAAGACTAGAAAATCAAGCAATTAGGTATATTTGCGCAGATCAAAAACTTCTAGCAAAATCGTGTATTAGACTTTCCTCTAGGTATTTCTGTTGCAGTTAGTCTTTTATTTAGTGAATATATTCTAAACTCAAGAAGCAAAGTCTAAGTTTGCCACTATCTTCTATTGGGGGAAGTTATTGAGCATAGGGGCACTTGCAGAGAAAGTACAGAAGATATAAAATGCCTTTAGACTATATATTTGCAGTCTGAAGGAGGACCAACGACCCAGCAGTGCCATATATGTAACTATGTTCTAGTTTCATATTCTAATTTCTGGCTCTTCCTCAATCAAATTCTTTCTCAGGAAATTTTTGCCTATTGGACCGAGCCTCCAAAGAGTGGAAAACAAAACCTATACATACAACACTAGTTCATGGATGAGAAGTCATAGGAATATTTCTGAGTAAAAAAATAGCTGTTCATTTCAAAATATTTGCATTGAAACACATTTTTTCTCATACCTGAGCCTTTAAGCCATATCAATTGCTGTTTTCTTTTAGAAAAAGAGGTCCATTTAAGTTTTCTCTACTGGTAGAGAAAAGTGGAGAAATAAGGTAGTTATCCAGCTGACTCATATCCCTAAACGTTAATTTTGCCTCAGTTGTTCTACATGTATTAGATGCCCATTTAATATCTATTGATTAACTAGTCCAGACAATTGACTCAATTCTTTGGTGTACCTTACATGCAAAATGAACTGAAAAAATTTCCTTTACAGTTAACATTGATAGTTAGCTCCCAGTTTTAGTCCACAGGTACACAAGGAACCAAAAGTTAAATATTTTGAATGCAGAAGTTGTAGGACAAGCAAGAATTGAGTTTTTTGGCTCGATTTCAAGTCAAAATTGGTGTTAAATTTGTATGGACCACTAATTTGAAACAGTAGGACGCAAGTGTATCAGGAATATTTAAGAGAGCCCCCTATTGGTTAATCTTAGAAATGTATTCGGATTTACGTCTCCCAGATGCCCAGACATGTATAAGCATAGGAAATTGGCCCTGTGATTAAAAGTGATTTGGGATGGGGGCAAAGTAAGCCTTTATATGTCATTAATACCATTTTCAGAAACAGTCATTTAATTTTCAGTGTTAAGGGATATAAAAAGACAATATTAATTTCCAACAAATGTAAGCAATGTGGGAAATATTTTAAACAGAATTAATCTAAAAAGTAAATGTGTGCATATAACAGTGAGATTCCTTATGGGTTGGGAGTGACTGCTGTATTGAGACTAGTGCTTTGCCAGGGCTTTTTTTATTTTTTTTTGAGACGGAGTCTCCCTCTATTGCCAGGTAGGAGTGCAGTGGCACGATCTCATCTCACTGCAACCTCTGCCTCCCAGGTTCAAGTGATTCTCCTGCCTCAGCCTCCTGAGTGCATGCCATCACGCCCTGCTAATTTTTATATTTTTAGTAGAGACAGGGTTTCACCATGTTGGCCAGGCTGTTCTCGAACTCCTGACCTTGTGATCCACCCGCCTCAGCCTCCCAAGTTGCTGGACTTACAGCCGTGAGCTACACCCAGCTCTCTTTTATGTTTTCCACCTCCAATTTCTGACCGATTTGTAAAGAGAATATAGTTATTTTCTCACACAATCAAGCAATGGTCCTTTTCACTGGTAGACATATTCCAGGGCTTTAGAAATATTAAAAAAAAAAAGAGAGAGAAAAAAAGGACACAAATGTTATGCTTTTCCAGCTAACATAATTTTTTTTAAAAAAGTAAACATCAGCTTCTCAAGGGAGATTTCGATTTGAAGACTGTTTATTATATCATTTGAATAGGACTAGACCTGGCCTTTTGACTTTGAACCACTACCAAATTTCAGGCTGTGAGGAAATTGTTCTACATTTCCTGACAAATTGAGTTAAGCAGACATTAAGTGGGCTTTAAGAAAACAAATGGCCATCTTTATCACAGGTGGACACTGATGGCTTAATGGGGCCTGGGCTGATTGTATCACTTCTAATGGCTTGACGGGAAGCATTAGGGTTTTTGCATAAAGAACTGGCATTGCGAACCCTGCTAACACAGACCTGTCAAGCGCTCTGTATCCCTTTGTGCACGGAAGCAGATGTTTGTATGTATACTATGAACTGGCATTAGAGCAAGCGACAGATGCCTGTATGAATGCCAGGTTTGTGAATTTTTACAGCAGGAGCATGTTCTGAGGAAGTGCAGCCCTGCCCTCTATCATAGGTAATTCCCAGTGGAACTTGCTAAATCCCAGCTATGTTTTCATTATTTGGCTTTCCTAGCAACTGGATGAATGTGTCTATCCTGAAAATACAAGATGAGAGCCCTACCAAATTCTTACAGATTTGCAAATAGCTCGGCTGTGTTTTGAACTTGGACTTTCCAAGCAGTGCTTTTGCTCTGTAATCACAACCAACTTACTCAGAGGAACGGGTGGTATTACAGCTCTCTAATTAAAATTTACTTCAATGTTGATCTGTTAGGCCTCCCCCATGGTCGCCCTACATTCCCACCCCCCACTCCTGAGGCAATTCGACTTTGGTGTGGAGGTTTACTTTCCTGCAACATTCAAAACTTACACTCTAGTTGTCTGTCAACAATAGAAACAGGTAGCTTGCAGTCCATTAAACAAACATAGTGCCCCCCTCACTTTTATTTGACATTTTATTTGGCTGTGACAAATGAGCAGCAGTTGGATTATAACATAATTTGTCTTGTCTTTATTACCAGCACAAAGGACACCATTCATTAATTATTCTGCCGTTGCAGCTTAACACTGACTGGAAAGGTCTCTCTTCGGACAGATGGCGGGGACGATGTTATTTATATCAATCAGCCAAAATCCTCAACAAGGATTACTGTTCCTGAGACTACAATGATTTATTTCTTTTTACCTCACCCTCCCTCAACCCCTTCTGCTTTCAGAGATTTCTCTATAAAAACGAAATTTGATGGGAATCTTAAAGCAAAGCCATATTTAACCTGTTAGCTTGCAAAACAACATGCATGCTACATCAGTTTAACTACATGACATTAGCTGCATATTTTTTAAGCTGCTCGGCGTTTTTTGATCTTCCTTTCTTGAGAGAAAGATTAACTGAAGGTCTCAGGGCAGCAAGTTCAGCAGAAGTTTGCCTCTTCTGTGACATTGTATTGCTGTGGCCCATGGGACCCCCAATAAGGATATTGTGCTGTCAAGATTTTTTTTTTTGTCTCTGCTGAGATAAGATGATCCATCCTATTTCAGAGTCCAGAAGACTTTCTGCAAGATCAGTGAGGGTATTTCAACAAAAGAAAAGGAACCACTAAAACCTCCCCCAAAAAGCAGAAACACCCTTATTCTCCCTGTCTAAACTGGAATCAGAACTAATGAGCGAAGGATGTCCTTTGAGATCTCCTGGATCCACATTTTCATTCAGTGTCACAAGGTGGTTATCAGGGTGGTAGTGTGTAGTGGATGATTTACCTTGCTTGTTTTGTGTTGTTAATGATTCTGTCCAATACATGCTGATCAAGCACTAATAAAAGACTAGACCGAACCCAGATATGACATTCTTGTACACATTTTTCAATAGTGCTTCTGAGATGTGACCGTTTCTCTAATTAAAATGTTTAGGAGAGAAATGTGTGCAAAAAAGTGTACAGATTACTGAGGCTAAGGCACTGGAAGTTTTTTTTAAAGTTTTCTGCTTCAATATAATAAAGAAAATAATGCAGAAAGTTTTTTGTCTTCAGAAATTATTGGTATAACCTTGCTATCCTGATTAGTTTGCAAATATTAAAAGTCCCATCAAGACAAATATCAGCAACATGCAAATACCCTTGCAGGTTGTGATTAAGATTTTAAATGTATCCTTTTGCTTTTAGTTAATGAAAAACAAAGTCTTGGAGGATCTAAGTTGTAATTTATTAAACATGAAAGGCTCCTTGATGAAATATAGAAATGAGATATATTTTGCATTTCAAAGATTTAAGCTGACAACTTACTTGCATGCAAATAAGAGCAAGATTTGTAAAAATATTTGAAAAGAAATTATTCCTGAATGTACTTATTACAATAATGTGGCATGTAGATAAGAGAAACACACAGCATTAAAAGACATTCATTTCTCCAAAGTCTTAAAATTAGCTTCTTTCTGCCATTGTGTATTAATGTTCTTCTTCAGGAATGCAGCATATTAAAGAACTGAACAGAATTAGTAATAAATTTGTTAATTACAAATTTAAGCAACACAACTGTGTTGTTTTCCCAATATGTTTTTTTTTCAAAAGCAGAATTGCTAATGCATTTTAATCATTTATGTATAAACATTTGAGGATAAAATATTCTGAAGTTTATCAATTTCAAGAGCTGTTTATTTGCTAGCAAAATAGGCCACGTTATACAACATATATCTTATCATTTTTGCTCATCAAATCCCCATTTGCTGAATGCAAATTTCCCTGGTCTAAGTGCTCTTGCACCTCAATTTAAATGAATAATAGGATCGACTCTATTAAAATCAGTTTAAGGTTGCCATGGGTGACATATCAGTAGGGTTAAAATGAGAAAAAAAGGTCACAGAATCAGTCCTTACAACCTGTTTTTTATCATAATGAAGCATATGTAAGGCTCGACGAAGGCTTAAATAACAATATGTCACTTAGGCAATACTTTTTAGTTCGTGGGCCTTCTTAAAAAAATCTTTTTTTTTTAACCACAATGTACTCCAAACAAAATAAACGTAAAATTATAGTGCCATCAATAACTCTGGGAATGTATTCAGTTGCACTGAAAATTAGAGAGTAAGCTCTTGTGCTATTACACCAGACTGGCAGATTGTGGATTCGTTAAAATAACAGAAAACTCCTCAGAAAAAGGAGACGTGGGTACGTTTGCTGCTGTAAATCTCTTCTTGTAAGGATACATCCAGGTGTTATACTCAAATCAACAAAATATATAGGAAGTAAACTCAAATGCGTCATCAGAAAAAAATTCTGTGTGCTCTGCTAATGAGATTGAAAGATTATTCATGTAGTTATTGGTAAGTACTGAAACACCAGCACCAGACTTGGAAGATATCATAGAGCAAAGCTTTTGGTTGTAGTTTTAGGCTTTTGAAAGCTGAACAAGCAAGAGTTTGGGACTGCTGGAATGTGTGTGTGAGTGTGTATGTGCGTGTGTGTACACACACATGCAGTCATACACATATGAGTGTATGTATATATGTGATCATGTTTTTGCATTTTTATATTTTTAAAGTCAATTCTATTAAAGTCACACTCAATGCTGATTTTATATTATTTATGATTCTCGTTTGGCTTTCACAGAATCACATTTTTGATATAAGTGTTATAATTCCTATCTTTTTAAAACCTGCAATAAAAGGAAAAAAAAAAACCTTATTTGCTAAGGTTACAGTGTTAGTTTAATTTTCATAGGAGCGGTGGAATATTTTGAAGTGAGTAACATTTACTAAGTCATTAGTTTTATGCAAACTAGGAAGGAAGATGAAAGAAAAAAAATTATCAATTATTTATAGATTGTTAAAATGTATCTTAGTGCACTGCTACTGTATAGAAATGACAATTAGCCAAACTTACCTTCTTTAATTAATAATGCATACATTATGCTCTTTGGGCAACTAATCACCAGCTCTACAAATTTGTTTGACACTGTTGAAGATACCTATCACATGGGTTAAAAAAAAGAACAATGCTCTATCAGCTGCAGGCAACTCTTAGCCTTCTAGCAATACTTAAACTGCTGTAGCAGTTCCAAGGAGCAAAATGGTGGTCCTGGAGCTGCTTGACACTATGAATATGACACCAAGCTGCAGAGTGCTGCCTGCCATGCCTCTGCCACCAAAGAATGCATTCTTTATCTCAAATTGCTTACTTGGAGACAAAAATCCTCAATCTCTATCTCCTATGTTAACTTCTGTAATCTTAGAGTGAAAAATTCTTGCAGGTGAATTGGTCCTGTTGCCTTAAAGCTGCATTGACCATATTTTTTGAACAAAAATAGGAACATATGGTTGGATAAAAGGAAGAACTATGTGAAAAGTGAACTATTTATAGAGAATCTGGATGAATGGTCACTACACTTACCAGAGAAAATTCCGATCAAAGTTGTGATAGCAGCCTTTTGTGGCCATAACAGCACAAATGTATTTTTAATAAAACAGAAGATTTATTTATAATAGTTTTAGGACTGGAAGGAAACGTCAAGACAAAATTTCAAAGAAATTTGCCTTCCTCTGCATCTTTTCATACTTTAAGAACTGCAAATCCAGTCTCCTAATTTTACCCATAAATCTGAAGGCAATGGCAGCTACTGGAAAGTTTGCAAAAGTTTCACGTATGCTACTAAATTCACATAAAGGCCCAGGCATTCTATTTCTCAGAGGTCACTAAAGCCTCATATCAGATTGAACTGCATCCTTAAGTGGTCAACAAGCCAACTGACATTGGGACCAGGTAGACACTAAGCTGTCACTGATCTCCCCCTAGAGTCACACACACCACAATGAGGTGGCAGCTTGTAGCGTTTGGAAGGAGAAATGAGACTGGTGCAGCTCCATCACATATGGTGTTTAACAGACTACACTTCCCATTTGCTCCTTCGAAAGGTGTGCATTTTCAAAGGATAATGCCAAGTGTTCTTTGTGCTATGGTGTCTTTGCACTGAAAGGTGATGTGTCTGACACATTTTGGCAGGCTACTATGAAGAGATTTAGAATTTTCTACTGACTTTCAATAAGATTTCAGAGAATACGATTGTCCCTTATCAAAGGCAGCAATCTGTCTTTTGGGAGGCTAGAATCACAGTTCTGGAGTGAACTGAGAAGCATGGATTTTTATTGATGATATTCCTCATTGCCCTGTAAAATTTCTGTTTTGTTGCTTTTTATGTAAATATATACTGATTTGTGGCTCTGCCACCTATACAGGCTTATTTTAAGGAGATTTGGAATTAGAGCTTTGAAATGTGGGTACAGGAAAACTAGAACATGTCTCTGGTGAAAGTGTCTCCTCTTTGTCAGCTGTTTTAAATGAAATGCAAACTAAGAGTCGGGGGAAATGCAGGGGACATAGAGGCCCGAGCGAAGAACCAATTCTACATGTAGACTGAAGAAAACTTTTTTTCATGAACATTGGGTATTTCCCCACCCAACATTTAGAAGGATTTCTGTTAGTCTTTTGTGAAAGATTGCTCTCATTTATTTAACTCATGCCACATGGCTTAGCTCCGTAACCAGTATAGGGTTACTAGAGATTAAAACGAAATCCATTTTGTATCTATGGAAATACCAAGCTGGAATTTAAGCTAGAATTGCTGCAAGTTTTCCACATTATTGTATAAAATTGCTAGATTTATTAATGTTGGGCATACTTCAACTACTCCATGTTTTGCCCTGGTCAATGGTTACCTGTCAAAATGCAGAACAATTTTTCAATAATATTCTGTGCTACAGAGAAAAATATTGTGTGGATTTTTTCCATGTTTTTGTTTGTTATAAGCTGAGTATTTGCAATAATTTATGGAAAGTCTTGGAATTATAAATACTAAGGCATTGCCAAATGATTTAACTATCCCTACATGGCAAATTGTCTTTAAACACTACCATTTTTTTCCTTTTTTTTTTTTAATCATTTACTTGTGGACCAGAAACACTTGCAGGCTCTTGCCCCTGGCCTTCTGTGAGAATGTTAGTTAGCATTGCTCATAAAAACTCAATTCATCAATGTGAACATAATTTGCTATGAACAGAAAGCTCACAAAAGGGTGAATTTGTCAGATAGACAGGTGGCCTGAGATCTCTCCCTGATACTGAATGATATGAATAATAGATTCTGCTAAATGTATGCCAAGACTTGAGCTGTAAACACAGCTGCCTCCATTCCCTTCCAGAAAAACAGCTTCGAGGACGAAAGCACAGGAACCACGGTTCCACCTGAGGACCTAAGCTTGTATACACACACACACACACACGCACACACACACACACCCTAATTCAAGAAACAAACAACATCTATAAAAAAGGACAGAGCTGGAGGAATCTTCATGCTTTTCTGTTTCTATGAGAAAGACACTTTCAAGCTATCTTGGGCAGAGGAGACTAGACAGAAAAGAAAAAGGAAATAGATTTTCCTAATGGCTCTGGTTCTATGTTAGTCAAATGTCTTATTTTATAAAACACACAAATCAACAGAGCTAATAAACTTTGTAATATTATAACCCCTGTTTTATAATGAGCAAAAATAAGAGAGCAGGTTGACTCTATGCAGAAGCACTGTGCTTGAAATCATTCTAGTAATTCATGGCTATTTGTCTTATGGGTTATTAAGTATTTATTAAGGTTCAAATGTAATGTAGCCTTTTCTCCAATTTACTCTGAACTTTAAAAATCTGTTTTGCAAATTGTTTTCCAGGTAATGCACATACCCACTTAAGAGCCGAACCCCAGGATTTTAGAAGATTCTGGTTGAGTGAAGCATATATTTTTTTAGCCTTTATGGATACTGGTGGATATAGGTTGACCTATTCTGATAGCATTTATGATTGACTTTTCTAATCAACTAGCAAAGACATTGGATCAGACTTTCCTACTTACTACAGCAAAGCAGTGTTTCTTAAAGTAGAATATGTATATGTTATTGGTGGCATAAAAGACAAATTTAATGGTTATTTAGTTTAATGCATATTTAAAAAACCACAAGTAACACTTAAAAATGTATGTTTTCATAGATATTATTGCTTAGGATAAAGCTAAATATATTTAAGTAAAAGTCATTTGCTTTTAGGAAAAATCATTAACATTGATATTACTGAAAATATAATCAGTGAAGTTAGCATATGGATCAATGAAGTTTGGGAAAGTTGACAATCTCTTTCCAATCACCAAAATCACATAAATGATCTTATCAAAAGGAATTAGGATCACAGAGCCATAGAATATAGAATCATGACATTTTTAGAGTTGGAGTAGACCTTGGAAAACATTCTGTTCTCTTCTCTAATTTTATGGATGTAAAAACTATGACGCAGAGGGATTAAGTGAATTGACCAAGACACCTATGTAGTTATGGGCAGAGATGAAATTAGAAACCAGAGCCTCTCATGGGCTATTGCTCGCTGTTGTGAGGAAGAAAGGAACAAACTCAGTTTGAAATGTTGGCATCACTTCCCATTCACTTATAATTCTAGAAGGAATACTGAATTTTTTTTTTTAAGGAACGCTTTGACTCTTTATTGACAAGAAAATTTCTTAAACTACTTGCTAGTATTAACTTTGGTTTTCTCAAGATACATACTCCAAATAGGAGTTAAGTTTGGTTTAAAAGAAAGTAAGTCTTTCAAAGTGTAAATAGAAGCAAAGACATTCTTTCTTTTTTGGATCTTCTCTCTCTCTCTCTCTCTCTTTCTCTCTTTTTTTTTTTCCCTCCAGACAGGGTCTTGCTCAGTCACCCAGGCTGGAGTGCAGTGGCATGATCACAACTCACTGCAGCCTCCATCCACCTAAGCTCAGGTGATCCTCCTACGTCAGTTTCCCAAGTAGCTAGATTACAGGCATGTGCTTCCACACCTAATCCTTATGCTTTGTATAACAGAGACAAGGTTTCACCATGTTGCCCAGGCTGGTCTTAGACTCCTGGGCTCAAGTGATCTGCTTGCCTTGGCCTCCCAAAGTGCTGGGATTATAGGCATGAGCCACTACACCTGACTTCTTTTGGATTTTCATAAGAAAGCATCTTTTCCTTTTTTCCACGTGACTTTTTGCTTGTTGTTATCAGTTGTACACATTGTCTTTTCCCTGTCAAACTGGTAGAATTTTGCATGCAGGTACTACATGTTATGTATCTTTGATTTTTAAAATTTCTTAACTCAGTGTCTTGCATGTGATAAGTACTCAGTAACAATTCATTATATGAAGTCACAATGAATTCAATTCCTCAAATTCCTGGTCTGTGGTTCCATTAAATACAAAGATTATTTCATCCAGTCCCATCAGATTCAATCCATCAAATATTTGAAACTTTTACCAAGTACTTAACCTAAATTAAAGAATGTTCTAGATGCCATGGGTGGCAGAGATAGTGAGCAGAGTTTAGCCTTTCAGCCACACCACCTAGAAGGGGTGATATGACACAGATATGATTAAAATGCAAAGCACAGGAAAATGGTACAAATTTCCATGGGTATTTGAGGAAGAAAAATATATCTATCTGGGAGAATCCAGAAAAGTTGTATGTAAGTAGGGATGAGGGTTGCAACAACCAAAGAGCCTTGCTTCATTCCTTACACTAATGTCTAAAGATAAATAAAACAATATACAGTCCGTGGTTCCACATGAATGATTCAATTAACAGATATACTAACCATGCATTCCAAACACTTGGTGTTCACCACATATAAATCTCTGAGCAAGCTCATCAGGCCTGAATTCTCTATTTCATCTCTTTTGCTTTAAGCCTAATTAACTGGCACTATGGGTTAATATTAGAATTATTGGAACCATGAAGATGAACAATGAATGGGATGAGTACCAGAACCATGTATGATCAAAACACAATAACACATACTGAAACATATCATAAATGGCCTTTCAATCACTTTAATTTTTTTGAAGTAAAATTTAGGTGATAATCCTACACTGAGATGCACAAATCTTAAAGGTATAATTTAATTGTAGGCACACCTCATTTGATTATACTTTGCTTTACTGCACTTTGCAGATATTGCAGGTTTTTGTATTTGCAAATTTAAGGTCTGTGACAACTTTGGTCGAGCAAGTGTATTGGCACCTGTTTCCAGTAGCATGTGCCCACTTTGTGTCTCTGTGTCACATTTTGGTAATTCTTTCAGTATTTCAAACGTTTTCATTACTATTTTATCTGCTATGGTGATCTGTGTTCAGTGATCTTGGATGTTACTATTGTAATTGTTTTGGGATGCCACAAATTGCACCCATGTGAGATAGCAAACTTAATAAATGTATGTGTTCTGACTGCTCCACTAATGGGTCACTCTTTTGCCTCTCTCTTTTCAGGCCTCTGTATTCCCTGCAATATAGCAGTACTAAAATTAGGCCAATGAAAAAACCTACAGTGACCTCTAAGAATTCAAGTCAAAGAAAGAGGTGCATGCCTCTTTTCCTTTAAATCAAAAGCAGAATGTGATTAAGCTTAGTGAAGAAGGCATATCAAAAGCCAAGATGGGCTAAAAGCTAGGTTGCTTCTGCCAAAGAATTAGCCAAGTCGTGAATGCAAAGGAGAAGTTCTTGAAGGAAATTAAAAGTGCTACTCCAGTGAACATATGAATGATACGAGAGCAAAACAGCCTTCTTGCTGATATGGAGAAAATCTGAGTGGACTGGATAGAAGATCAAAGCAGCCATAACATTCCCTTAAGCCAAGGCATAATCTAGAGCAGGACCCTAATTCTCTTCAATTGTATGAAGGCTGAGAGAGGTGAGGAAATTGTGGAAGAAAAGTTTGAAACTAGAGGAGGGTGCTTCATGAGACTTTTAAAAGGAAGCTGTGTCTACAATGTAAAAGTGCAAGGTGAAGCAGCATGTGCTGATGTAGAAGCTACAATAAGTTATACAGAAGATCTAGCTAACATACTTGATGATGGTGGCTGCACTAAACAAATTTTAAATGGAGATGAAACAGTGTTGTATTATAAGATACCATGGAGGACTGTCATAGCTAGAGAAGAGAAGTCAATGCCTGGCTTCACAGCTTCAAAGAACAGGCTGGCTCTCTTGTTAGGAGTTAATGCACCTGGTGACTTTAAGTTGAAGCCAGTGCTCATTTACCATTTCCCAAATCCTAGGACTCTTGCAAATTATGTTAAAGCTACTCTGCCTGTATTCCAAAAATGGAACAAGAAAGCCTGGATAACAGCATAGCTGTTTGTAGCATGGTTTACACAATGTTTAAGCCTACTGTTGAGACCTACTACTCAGAGAAACAGATACTTGACAATATATTACTGTTCATGGATAATGCATGTAGTCATCCAAGAGCTCTAATGGAGGTGTACATGGAGACCAATGTTGCTTTTATGCCTGCTAATATAATATCCATTCTGTAGCCCATGGATCAAGGAGTAATTTTGACTTTCAAGTCTTGGTCTTTAAGAAATACATTTCATAAGGCTATAGCTGCCATAGACAATGAGCCCTCTGATGAATGTGGGCAAAGTAAATTGAAAGCCTTATGGAAAGCATTTATTCTAGATGTCATTAAGAACATTCATGATTCACAGGCAGAAGACAAAATAGTAACATTAACAGGAGCCTGGAAGAAGTTGATTCCAATTCTCATGGATGGCTTTGAGACGTTAAGACTTCAGTGGAGGAAGTAACTGTAGATGTGGTGGAAATAGCAAGAGAACTAAAATTAGAAGTAGAGCCTGAAGATAAATAACTAATCTGCTGAAATCTCATGTTAAAACTTTAATGGATGTGAAGTTGCTTCATTTGAATGAGCAAAGAAAGTATTTTTTTGAGATGGAGATACTGTGAAAATTATGAAAATAACATGATTTAGAATATTCCCTGGTGAAGATACTGTGAAAATTATGAAAATAACATGATTTAGAATATTACATGAACTTGGTTGATAAAGCAGTGGCAGAGTTTGAGAGCATAGACTCCAATTTTTAAAGCAGTTCTACTGTGGGTAAAATGCTATCAAGTGGCATTGCACACTAGAGCAATTTTCTGTGAAAGAAAGGGCCGATGATATGGCAAATTTGTTGTCTTATTTTAAGTAATTGCCACAGCTACTCCAATCTTCAGCAAGCCCTCACCGTGATCAGTCAGTGACCATTAACATAGAGGCAAGACCCTCCACCAGCAAAAAGATTGTGACTCACTGAAGACTCAGATGACCATTAACATTTTTAAGCAGTAACACAGTCTAAAATCAAGGCCTGTACATTGTTTGCATAGACATAATGCTATTGCATACTTAATGGACTAAAATATAGTGTAAACATACCTCTTATATGCACTTTTATATGGAAACCAAAAAATCTGTATGACTCACTTTGTTGCAATACTCACTTTACTGGGGTAGTCTGGAACTGAACCTGCAATCTCTCTGAGTTATGCCTGTTAAATTTTGACAAATGTAGGCCCTCGCATAACCAACACCAGATGAGTTACAGCACATTTTTCTCACCCTGAAATTGCCTGCATACATCTTTCCAGTCAATATCCGTCTCCCTCATATGCAACCATTGTTCTGATTTTAGTCATAATTTCACTTATTCTTGAATGTTTTATAAATGGAATCACATAGGTATATACTCTTTTGTGTCTGGATTCTTTAGCTCAAGAAAACATTTTAAAGATTCATCCATACTGTAGTCTATAACTCCAGTTCATTCCATTTGAATGCTCTGTGATTTGTTGACAAATCCTCCTTTTGATGAGCTTATGAGTCATTTTTCAGTTTTTGGCTATGACAAATAAAGCTTGTAGATTCTTGTATATATCATTTTGGTTGTCAAATGTTTTAATTGCTCTTTAGTATACAATTAGGAGAAGGATTTTGGGGTCATGGATTAGCACTATGTTCAGTTTTTAAGACAAATGCTTTTCTAAAATGATTGTACCATTTATACTCTCATCAGCAATGTACAAGGGTTCCAGTTGCTCACTATTTTCACCAACATTTGGTGTCAATAATCTTTTTAATTTTAGCCTTTTTGGTGGGCATAAGCTCATATCCCATTGGGATTTTAATTCCTATCCACTGGTAACTTTTAATATCAAGCAGCTTTTCATGTCTTCATTGATCATTTGTATATCTTCTTTCTGAAGGACTGTTATTCTTTTCCCCATTTGTATAGGGTTGTTTGACTTTGTCTTATTAATTTGCAGGAGTTGTTCATATTTACACACCCACACGATATATTTATATATAAAATACCTTTGTCAGATATTTGTATTATGAACATTTTCTCTCAATTTATGGCTTGCCTTTTTGTTAATGGTGACTTTTCTAAAATCCAATTTATATTTTTACACTAAGATTGTGTTAGGCCAGGTGCAGTGGCTCAGGCCTATAATCCCAGCACTTTGGGAGACCAAGGTGGGTGGATCATTGGATTTCAGGGATTTGAGACCAGGCTGGCCAACATGATGAAATGCCATCTCTACTAAAAATACAAAAATTAGTCAGGCATGGTGGCACATACCTGTAATCCCAGCTACTTGGGAGACTGATGCAGGAGAATTGCTTGAACCCCAGAGGCAAAGGTTGCAGTGAGCTGAGATCGCGGCACTGCACTCCAGCCTGGGGGACAGAGCGAGACTCCATCTCAAAAAAAAGAAAAGATTGTGTTACTGCTTTCCACATCTTGTCTAAGAAAATCTTTGCCTATTTCACAGGTCTCAAACGTATTCTACAGTATTTGCTCACTTTATTTTTCTATACACTATATAGAACTGAATGTTAACTTTAAGTCAACTCAAATGTTGTATATGTTGTAAGGTAAGAACCAAGGGTTTTTTTTTTTTCCTTTTCATATTCTTACCAATGTCAAATCTTCTCCATGCGATAGCATCAAGTTCCCCAGGTGGAAAGCTGGCACAATCATGGGGCTCATATCGTGTAGTTCCCTTTTCTCAATTTTTCAGTATAAATAATTTGTAATGCCTCTTATATGGTGTCTAATTTTATAGCTCTTTAGAAGAGAAAGTTCATTAGCAGGCATTCTATTATGGAGAGAAGCAAATACTTCCTTTCTGATATATTTTTTAACTCAACTCTTCAGTAATTCTTGAAAGTACAGGAATGCAGAATTGCTGTGACTCAATAACTTCTTGATTTGCTCACTTATTCAGACTTCTTGATTTGCTCACTTATTCACACTAGAGTTTCAATCAACTCTAAATTACCATTTAGATGTTTTACCATTGTCTTTGGATATCTCTACTGTTGGCAAAGCAAATAATGTAGAAATTCATTTTATTTAACTTATTCTCAGACTAGAGTGTAACAGGGTTCCATGGCAAGTAGAGGAGGGCCCAGTATCGTACTGTACTGACTTTTTGGCCCAGATTTTAATTTTACATATATCAGTGGACCTGATATAGTTTCTGCCCCTTTTTATTAAATTGAATGCATTTCACTCAAGTGCACAGTTTTGCTAAATTTTGATATAAAAACTTATCACAGATATTATGTGATAAAATGTATCACAAAATAGCTGTAGTGGTGTCCATTAGTTAAATCATTTGAGTTTTCTATTATATGTTAATGGGCATCTGTCTCATATTTGGGCTCTTTTCATCCATGAATTGTGAAAGTTTCTTGTATTCTAACAATGAGCCACTTTATGAGTTTTCATCTGTTATTTATGTGTGTTTTTATGTTCCATTTTGATTTTTTTAAATCTGAGAACCTTAGTTTACACTGAAGCCCAGCTTAGATAAGTCTGCCTAATACTATACCTCAATATTTTAGTTTTACCAGACCCTAATGACTTTCTCTATATCTTATACCTTTTCTCTTGAAGTGAAAATCTACCAATTTGTTCCAAATAACGTAATCCATCTACCTTTATATAGGTAACATATTCTTTTTATTAAAGCAGGCATGACATGGCCTGACTTACAATTTCTGATCTGTTTCTAAAACTTTATTAATAATTGGCATTTCATAGCACCAAGTACACATTATTTGTCTGTCTTATACGTAAACCTGTAAAGTTCCTATTATGAAACCTGAATAGATCAAGAATAGACTTGAATAGATCAAGAATCACAATTCTCTTATCTTCAGCTTATAAAAGGAAAGTGCAGGCTGGATGTCACATTAAGCAACTGTTATAAAGCTGCCTATATGGATATTCCACATTATGTTTAAAGGAATACATAAAGACAAAAACTTTACAAATAATGTGTTAGAAGACAGTTGAATACGCTGCATAGTGAAATCTTTAAAGATTATACAGAAATATGGATAAATGTTAGGTAATTGGATTTCATGAATGTCCCTCCAGCAAAATGAACTGAAGGTACAGTACAGCTACAGGTCATTTTTCATGTTCAGTCATAATGACCCACTAAAGAGGATACCTGAAGTAAATAAAATAACTTTTTTGCCACTATCAGTTTAATTGGACAACTATAAGTGTGTTATCTTCTTAATCACCCTAAAATTTTGCAAAGATAAAATTATATCTAAAACAATCTCATCAAAGATGTCCATAAAGATGAAGTTCTTTAGTCGAATCAATAATCCTTCACTTTTCTCACCAAAGGCAAAATTATGTCAAGAATGAAGCACTGTAACTCCTCTGATGTGTCAAAAAGAGCCATTGCTAATGACAGATTCTAAGGAGCTACTCTTTCAGGTAGCCACTCAACTAGAAATGTTCACAGTATCATACATGCTTACCTTGAAGCAAAATCCCACACTGATATATATTAAGAAAAAACTGGTTAAAACGCCTACCTTTTGAACCACCAAACCAAAATAATAGTTTTGCAAAAGGACCCTTCAAAAAAAAACCTAAAGCTGCATCTTCATTATATTGCATGAACCTTGTTCATACTAACGTTCAATTATTGTTCAACCAATAATATAGACTATGTTATTTAGCTTTCTGACACATCATTTTCTCAGTAGGTATGCCATTAGTACATTTTCTCAAAGAAAATATAGCTGTAGAAAGGAGGTAGAGTAGTGAAAGCCAGAAGAATAAATGAGTATTCCTGAGAGTACTTTTTCAGTAATTTCTGCCAATAGTTTTCTTGGTCCTTTGCTATTGTTTTGCCTCAGTTCACCCACTCTGTTTAATGCATCAGTTCACCCAGTGATTAAACAGAGATAAAGTGTTCATATTTGGAAACTCACAATATACAAAGAAATTGTTTTTCTTATATACTTAGAAATAGTTTTATATATAAAACACAGTTTTCCTGTAGATTTATTTAGTAGGCCAGGGCTGGTCCTACTCCCTGCAGTGGACCTGATGATGGAATAACAGATGAGGAGAATGAGAGGCATTCAAGATGGCTAATAGGAACAGCTCTGAAGTGTAATTCCCAGAAAGAACAACACAGAGGGTGAATGAACACCACATTTCCAAATGAGTTATTACTGTCCACAGACCAGGAGACTGTTGGGCTGAAAAGCACCACGAGTTTCCAGCATGGCTGTTTCAGCCAGTGTAGTGGGTCTCCGCACAAAAACACACATCTGGATGGCCATTTCAACTGGTGCCTGAGAGACAGAGCCACCCATTCAACTGAGAAAAAGGGGACTGAAACAGGGAGCCAGGTGATCTGGCTCGGTGGGTCCCACCTTCACAAAGACCAGCAATCTGAAACACTCTAAATTGAGAGTTTTGCAGCAAGTGCAGCAGGACTCAGGACAGTCCAGCTCTGTTGGGGAAAGGGCATCCACCATTACTGAGGCAGTCTGCCATTACCAAGGCAGTCCACCATTACAGAGGCAGTCTGCCATTACTGAGGTAGTTCTAATTATACATCTATAAACAAAACCGCAAGGAAGTTCACACAGCAGCTGGGCAGAGCCCAGGGCAACACCTCTGCTGGCAGACTGTGACTAGGCTACCCCCTTGCTGGGCAGGGCAGCTCTGAAAAAAGGCAGCAGAACATCAGGGACTTATAGATAAAGCCCCACCTTCCTGAGACAGAGGACTTGGGGAAAAAAGGTGGTTAAGTGTTCCTCTGCAGCAGACTTAAATGTACTTGCCCAGCAGCTCTTAACAGAACAATGGAGCTCTCACCTCAGCACTTGAGCTCCTATAAGGGACAGACTATCTCCTCAAGTAGCTCCCTGACCCCCATATAGCCAAAGAGTCACCTCATAAAGGAGCCGTCAGGCTGACATCTGGCAGGACCCTTCTAGGATGAAGATAACAGAAGAGGAAACTGGCAGCAACACTTACTGTTCTGCAGCTGCCGCAGGGGATCCCTAGGCAAGCAGGGTCTGGAGTAGACCTCCAGCAGTCCTGCAGCAGAGGGGCCTGACTGCTAGAAGAAAAATTTAAAAACAGAAATAACTTCATCAACAACAAAAAGGACATCCACTCAGAGACCCTATCCGAAAGTCAACTGCAAAGACCACAGGTGGATAAATCCACAAAGATGGGAAGAAACCAGCAAAAAAAGGATGAAAACACTGAAAACCAGAACACATCTCTTCTTCCAAGTGATCATAACTCATCACCAGCAAAAGAACAAAGCTGGATGGAGAATTAGTCTGAGGAATTGACAGAAACAGGCTTCAGAAGGTGAGTAATAACAAACTTCTCTGAGCTAAAAGAAAAGAACCTTGAAAAAAGGTGTGACAAAATGCTAATGAGAATCAACACCTTAGAGAGGAATATAAATGACTTAATGGAGCTGAAAAATGACATGAGAACTTTGCAAAGCATAAACATTTCAATAGCCAAATCAACCAAGCAGAAGAAAGGATATCAGAGATTGAAGATAAACTCAATGAAATAAAACAAGAAGGCAAGATTAGAGAAAAAAGATTGAAAAGAAATGAACAAAACCTCCAAGAAATATGGGATTATGTGTAAAGACCTAATTTATGTTTGATAGGTATACCTGAATATGATGGAGAGAATGAATTCAAGTTGGATAACACTCTTCAGGATATTATCCAGGAGAACTACCCCAACCTAGCAAGGCAGGCCAATATTCAAGTCCAGGAAATACAGAGAACACCACAAATATATTCCTCAAGAAAAGCCACTGCAAGGCACATAATCATCAGTTTCACCCGGGTTGAAATGATGGAAAAAATGCTAAGGGCAGCCAGAGAGAAAGGTCAGGATATCCACAAAGGGAAGCCAATCAGACTCACAGCAGATCTCTTGGAAGAAACCCTACAAACCAGAAGAGAGTGGGGGCCAATGTTCAACATCCTTAAAGGAAAGAACTTTCAACCTAGAATTTCTTATCCAGCCAAAGATTCATAAGTGAAGGAGAAATAAAATCCTTTAGAAACAAGCAATTACTCAGAGAATTTGTCACCACCAGCCCTGCTTTACAACAGCTCCTGAAAAAAGCACTAAACATAGAAAGGAACAACCAGTACTAGCCACTCCAAAAACATACCAAATGGTAAAGAGCATTGAAACAATGAAGAAACTGCATCAACTAATGGGCAAAACAACCAGCTAGCATCAAAATGGCAGGATCAGATTCACACATAATGATATTAACCTTAAATGTAAATGGGCCAAATGCCCAATCAAAAGACAGACTGGCAAATTGGATAAAAAGTCAAAACCCATTGGTGTATGTATCCAGGAAACCCATCTCACATGCAAGGACACACACACAGGCTCAAAATAAAGGGATGCATGAAGATTTACCAAGCCAATGGAGAGCAAAAAAAAAGCAGGAGTTGCAATCCTAGTCTCTGATAAAACAGACTTTAAACCAACAAAGATCAAAAGAGACAAGGGCATTACTTAGTGGTAAAAGCATCAATGCAACAAGAAGAGCTAACTATCCTAAATATATATGCACCCAATTTAGGAGCACCCAGATACATAAAGCAAGTTCTTAATGACCTACAAAGATACTTAGACTCCCAAACAATAATAGGTGGGAGACTTTAATACTCCACTGTCAATAGTAGACAGATCAACGAGACAGAAAATTAACAAGGATATCCAGGTCTTGAACTCAGATGTGGACCCAGTAAACCTAATAGACATCTACAGAACTCTCCACCCCAAATCCACAGAATATAAATTCTTCTCAGCACCACATCACACCTACTCTAAAATTGGCCACATAATTGGAAATAAATCACTCCTCAGCAAATGCAAAAGAACAGAAATTGAAACAGTTGCTCAGATCACAGTGCAATCAAATTAGAACTCAGGATTAAGACATTAACTCAGAACCACACAACTTCATGGAAACTGAACAACTGGATCTTGAATGTTGACTGGATAAACAATGAAATGAATGCAGAAATAAAGATGGTCTTCAAAACCAACAAGAATGAAGACACAATTTACCAGAATCTCTGGACACATTTAAAGCAGTGTCTAGAGGGAAATTTATAGCAATAAATGCCCACATGAGAAGCAAGGAAAGATCTAAAATCAACACCCTATCATCAAAATTGAAAGAGCTAGAGGAGCAAAATCAAAAAAATTCAAAATCTAGCAGAAGACAAGAAATAACTAAGGTCCGAACAGAACTAAAGGAGATAGAGATACAAAAAAATCCTTCAAAAAAATCAATAAATCCTGGAGCTGGTATTTTGAAAAGATCAACACAATAGACTGCTAGCCAGATTAATAAAAAAGAAAGGAGAGAAGAATCAAATAGATGCAATAAAAAGGGATAAAGGGGATGTCACTACTGATTCCACAGCAATACAAACTACCATCAGAGATTACTAGAAACAACTCTATGCACATAAACCACTAAACCTGGAAGAAATGGATAAATTCCTGAACACGTGCACCCTCCCAAGCCTAAACCAGGAAGAAGTCAAAACCATGAATAGACCAATAACAAGGGCTGAAGCTGAGGCAGCAATTAATAGCCTACCAACCAAAAAAAGCCAGGTCCAGATGGGTTCAGAGCCGAATTCTACCAGACATACAAAGAGGAGCTGGTAGCATTCCTTCTGAAACTATTCCAAATAATCCAAAAAAAGGGAATCCATCCCGAATCATTTTATGAGACCAACATCATCCTGATACCAAAACCCAGCAGAGACTAAACAACAAAAGAAAACTTCAGGCCAATATCCATGATGAACATAGATGCAAAAATCTTCAATAAAATACTGGCAAACTGATTGCAACAGCACATCAAAAAGCTTATCCACTAAGATCAAGTAGGCTTCATCCTGGGGATGCAAGGCTGCTTCAACATACTCAAGTCTATAAAAGTAATTCACCACATAAACATAACCAAAGACAAAAACTACATGATTATCTGAATAGATGCAGAGAGGACCTTTGACAAAATTTAGCAGCCCTTTATGCTAAAAACTCTCAATAAACTAGGTATCAACAGAATGTATCTCAAAATAATAAAAGCTATTTACAACAAACCTACAGTCAACATCATACTGAATGGGCAAAAACTGGAAGCATTCCCTTTGAAATCTGGTGCTAGACAAGGATGCCCTCTCTCACCACTCCTATTTTATATAATATTGGAAGTTCTAGCCAGAGTAATCAGGCAAGAAAAAGCAATAAAGGGTATTCAATTAGGAAAGGAGGAAGTCAAATTTTCTCTATTTGCCAACGACATGATTGTATATTTAGAAGTCCCCATCATCTCAGTCCAAAATCTCCTGAAACTGATAAGCAACTTCAGTAAAGTCTCAGGATAAAAAAATCAATGTGCAGAAATCACAGGCATTCCTATACACCAATAATTTTAGACTTAAAGAGAGCCAAATCAAGAATGAACTGCCATTCACAATTGCTACAAAGAGAATAAAATACCTACGAAACAACTAAAAAAGGATGTAAAGACCTCTTCAAGGAGAACTACAAACCACTGCTCAAGGAAATAAGAGAGGACACAAACAGATGGAAAACATTCCATGTTCATAGTTAGGAAGAATCAATATTGTGAAAATGGCCATACTACCCAAAGTAATTTATAGATTCAACACTGTCCCCATCACCTACCTATGACCCTCTTCACAAAACTGGAAAAAATCACCTTAAACTTCATATGGAACCAAAAGAGAGCCTTCATTGCCAAGAAAATTCTAAGCAAAAAGAACAAAGCTGGAGGCATCATGCTACCTGACTTCAAACTATACTACAAGGCTACAGTAATCAAAAAAGCCTGGTACTGGTACCAAAACAGAGATGTAGACCAATGAAATAGAACAGAGGCCGCAGAGGCAACGCCACACATCTGCAACCATGTGATCTTTGACAAACCTAACAAAAACAAGCAATAGGGGAAAGGATTGCCTATTTAATAAATGGTGTTGGAAAAACTGGCTAGCCATGTGCAGAAAGCAGAAACTAGACCTGTTTCTGACACTTCACACTAAAATTAACTCCAGATGGATTAAAGACTTAAACATAAAACCTAACACCATAAAAACCCTAGAAGAAAACATAGGTAAAATCATTCAGGACATAGGCATAGGCAAGGATTTAATGACTAAAACACCAAAAGCATTGGCAACAAAAGCCAAAATAGACAAATGGGATCTAATTAAACTGCAGAGCTTCTGTACAGCAAAAGAAACAATCATTAGAGTGAACTGGCAACCAACAGAATGGGAAAAAATTTTGCAACCTACCATCTGACAAAGGGCTAATATCCGGAATCTACAAAGAACTAAAACAGATTTACAAGATAAAAACAAGAAAACCCATCCAAAAGTGGGCAAAGGACATGAACACACACTTACAAAAGAAGACATATATGAGGCCAATAATCATATGAAAAAAAAATGCTCCTCATCACTGGTCATTAGGGAAATGCAAATCAAAACCACACTGAGATACCATCTCACGCCAGTTAGAATGGCAATCATTAAAAATTCTGGAGACAACAGATGCTGGAGAGGTCGTGGAGAAATAGGAACACTTTTACACTATTGGTGTGAGTGTAAATTAGTTTGACCATTGTGGAAGACAGTGTGGCAATTCCTCAAGGACCTAGAAGTAGAAATTCCATTTGACCCAGCAATCCCATTACTGGGTATATATCCAAAGGATTATAAATCATTCTATTATAAAGACACATGCACATGTATGTTCATTGTGGCACTGTTTACAATAGCCAAGACCTGGAACCAACAAATGCCCATCGATGATAGACTGGACAGGGAAAATGTGGCACATATACACTATGGAATACTATGCAGTCATAAACAACGATGAGTTTGTGTCCTTTGTAGGGACATAGATGAATCTGGAAACCATCATTCTCAGCAAACTGACACAAGAACAGAAAAACAAACACCGCATGTTCTCACTCACAGGCAGGTGTTGAACTATGAGAACACGTGGACACAGGGAGGGGTCCATTGGGGGGCAGTAGGGGAGGGACAGCAGGGGGTAGGGAGGTTGGAGGGATAACGGGGAGAAATGCCAGATACAGGTGACAGGGGGATGGAGGCAGCAAACCACATTGCCATGTATACACCTAGGCAACAATCCTGTATGTTTTGCACATGTACCCCAGAACATAAAGTGCAGTAATACACACATATATATATATCTCCAAAGGATTATAAATCATTCTATTATAAAGACACATGCACACGTATGTTCATTGTGGCACTGTTAGAGTTACATATATATATGTATATGTATGAAAAGAGACAAGGAGGACTTGGGTAGATGTTACTGGGGCACGCAGATTTGGTGTAAGGTGGTATGGTGGCTTTGAATGGTGACGTGTTTACCATCTCTGACTAAACAGTACAAAGAACAGGATGCCAACAGAGGCTTCTGGTCTCCAGTGACCTATTGGGTCCCTTACTCTATTAGGCTATGGACACTCTGGAACTTGGAGTATGCTGCTGTGAAGAATTGGCACAGGGTGGCACAGTGTACTTAGGTGGATCCCTGATCTGCATCCTTTGCACTGCCTTTTTGTTGGGTGCAAAACTAACTTATCAGTCTCACTGATCTTCAAACTCAGATTTTGTCATCTGGCCTGGCTCAACCTTTAAAAAAGATACATGTTTTACACAGAAAATTTTACCAAGAAAAAATACAATAGCACTAAAAATACAGAGAAACAGGTGAGGTCTCTTCATTATAAGGGGAGTAAAAGTTGAAGATATAAATAAAGGAGGCTGAAATGAGGTTGGGAGCAGAGGTGGTTTGCTCCAAGGATGCTGAGAAGCAGCAAAAGCTTTTCTATATGGGGTCTGATTCTTAGAGTTTTTAAGCCTCTTCTGTTTCATGGCACTTTATGGACTGCCACACTGGGCTTAATTCCTCCCTGGTATCTGAAGTCTGCCTTTACCTTAAGCACTAATGGGCACTTGAGAAATCCTAGTCTACCTGTCCTGCATGCTCAGCTTGAACAGGATGCTACCCTTGCTGCTTCTGTTAACCTAAACTTAACTTCAGCATGATACACTGGACTTCCACTTGGTCCCGTTTTGCCTCCATTTTGGTGTTAGTTCTTAGATCAGATATATTCTGGCTCCTTCAGTACTGTAGCCCTGTGGCCATCTCCCTGTCCTTCATGTCTGAGAACTCTCATTTTCCCAGATCAGCAGAATACCTTGAGGCTAGTGTTTTGCTGGATTATAAAATATATCTTCTAGGATATAATGTTAGTGTTTCCTCAAAAGTCATATGTTGAAACCTAGTCACAATGGTGGTGATATCAGAAGGAGGGGTCTTTGGGAAATAATTAGGTAATGGGATTAGTGCCTTTATAAAAAAGCCTCCAGAGAGCTGCCTTGCCCCTTCCAACATGTGGGGACACAGCTAGAATGTGTCATCTATGAACTAGGAAATGTAGTTCAACAAACCATGGCTGCTACGATTACCTTTTAAAATTTCCGAATGGTACCTACACTTGTATCTGTCCTTCAAAGGTCTGAGCCATGACATAGGAGGTTTAGTTTGTTCGTTCGTTCATTCATTCATTCATTCATTCATTCATTCATTCATTCAATATGCTGTACTCTAGGTGCTGCTCTAAGCATTAGGTCTAACTTTGTGCTTTTATCACTGGGTTCCATCCTGATATAGATAACTGATTCATGTCCAACTATGTCTCAAAATAGGAGACATGGGAGAGGTAATATAGTACGGTGGCTAAGGAAGCTGCCTTTGACCCTACACAGGCGAGGTTGGAACACAAGCCTTTCAACTGGACAGCTGAATAAGGTAAATAACCTTTCTATACCTGAAATTTTCTTATCTGAAAAATAGAGATAATTATAGTACCTATCTCTTAGGGTTGCTGTGAAGCTTAAGCGGACACTTAGTGTGCTTAGATTAGTACCTGGTCCATAAATGCTCAATCAATGTTAGCTGTAATTGAGGTTTTAAGGTTTAAGCTCAGGGATATGAAGCCTAATAGAAGTTTAAACTTTCAATCTGGTTACCAATTCCAATAGTAAAAAACAATTAAAATTCTGATTCTTTTATAGAGAGAAGACTACTTCTTTTAAATTATATTTTACTTCTAAATGAATTTAATTTTTTTCTCATCCATCCTCTTTGGGAAATGTTATTGGAACCAAATTTTGTGGTATAAATTAGAATAATTTTGTGGCCTAGATCCTTGATTTTATGAAGACTTCTTGAAGCATTTCATTGGGATTGTCTATGTATTTAGCTTCAGATGGAAAGCTGAAATTACTTATCAAAGGACTGCAGTAAGAGTGATTTGAACCAGAATTATATCAGAACTTCAGGCTTCTCTAAGACAAGAAAATAACTGACAGATGAACTGCAGAAAAAGAAATGGGGTGACTTATTCAGAATGAGATGGTCATGTAGGCTGTACAAAAAAGAGAGAACAGGCTTGTCAAACAGCTAATTGCGCCTGCAAACAAAGGACACAGTTTAAAGCATGGGGTTTTAGAAAGGAATACTGGTCTCTCGTTTGTCTTTTCAGCTGGATCTGCATACATGGGTAATATCACCACAATCGACTATGTCATCTTTGAATAGAGAGAAATAGAGGCTCACACAGAGCTTGCACCAGGGAGATTCTACACACAGATGAACAATTCATTAGTCATTCAGAGCTGAAAGTTGTCGCCAAACTTTGCTCTGTATGCTGAAAACAATGCAATGATGAAAATAAAAAGAAAATAGAATCAAGGCAGTGAGGTAACCCTTTAGGAAGTGATGGGAGTGTTACATCAACATATTATCAAGATCCAGATAAACCTGAATATCTACTCAGTTATTTTTTATCTTATGAGATTTGAAACTTAGACTTCATTTCAGATTTGCCAACAGTGTTAACTAGTCCCCATTCTACAATTACTAAAGCTACAAAACATGCCTCAACCCTTTCTCCTTGCTTCTCTTCAACTTAAAAAAAATTCTCTTTTATAAAATATTTATTTTTAAAATGTATTTTTTTATTTATTTTTTGAGACAAGGTCTTGCTCTGTCACCCAGGCTGGAGTGCAGTGGCTCAAACATGACTCACTCTAGCCTCAACTTCCTGGGTTCAGATGATCATCCCACCTCAGCTTCCTGAGTAGCTGGAACAATAGGCACATGCCACCTGATTTTTGTATTTTTTGTAGAGATGGAGTTTCACCATGTTGCCCAGGCTGGTTTCAAACTCCTGAGCTCAAGCAATCCACATAGGTTTCCAAAAGCGCTGGGATTACAGGTGTGAGCCACTGTGCCTGGTCATCAATGTATTTTTCTTTTCTGAACCTTTATCATAAGTTACCACAAATTATGATAAGTTGCATTTTACTGAAGATCATATTGACAAACTTCTCTTGAGCACTTAATTTCAAGGCAGTCATCATTTGAAATCTTATTTTCTGAATAAGAACACATAGTCCTTAAGAAGACATACTTTTTTCATACCCTGTCTCTCTCCTCATTTACTCCTTATCCCTTTAGTCATAATTGACATTCATTGAACATCCATTGTTTTATTAATCTATATAAAAACAATGTCAGATTTTTAGTGTTTATCATGTAAGCAATGTTATATTGACTTAACATGTGGTAGGCAGAATAATAGACCTTCAATGATGACGGCCATTTTCTAATCTCTGGAACCTATGAAAATGCTCTCTTCATGGTAGAGGGGACTTTGCAAATATGATTAAGTTAAGGACTTTGAGGTGAGGAGATTATCCTGGATTATTGGGGTGGGCCTGATCTGATCACATGGGTTTTTATAGTTTTTATTTTTTAAATAAATTTATTTATTTTCTTTAGGTGCATAATATATCTGGCATTTTTTTCCATGTTATACCTCCCCAACCCTTCCCTCCCTCCCCAGACCCCACTGTCTCTCCCCTACCCACCCCCACTGTCCCCCAGTGTGTGATGTTCTTCTCCCTGAATCCATCCTCATTCAAAAGTGGGCAAAGGATATGAACACACACTTTTCAAAAGAAGACATATATGGGGCCAACAAACATAGGAAAAAAGGCTCATCATCACTGGTTGTTAGAGAAATGTAAATTAAAACCACACTGAGATATCATCTCACACCAGTTATAATGGCAATCATTAAAAAATCTGGAGACAACAGGTGCTGGAGAGGATGTGGAGAAATAGGAACACTTACACAGTTGGTAGGAATGTAAATTAGTTCAACCATTGTGGAAGACGGTATGGCGATTTTTCAAGGATCTAGAAATAGAAATTCCATTTGACCCAGCAATCCATTACTGGGTATATACCCAAAGAACTATAAATCATTCTACTATAAAGACACATGTATGTATGTTCACTGCAGACCTGTGTACAAGAGCAAAGACCTGGAACCAACCCAAATGCCCATCAATGATAGACTGGACAAAGAAAATGTGGTACATATAAACCATGGAATACTATGCAGCCATAAAACACGATGAGTTCATGTTCTTTGTAGGGACTTGGGTGAATCTGGAAACCATCATTCTCAGCAAACTGACACAATAAGAGAAAGCCAAACACCATATGTTCTCACTCATAGGTGGGTGTTGAACAATGAGAACACATGGGTTTTTAAAAGCAAAGAAATTCTTGTGGTCAGTGAGAGATATAAGAATGGAAGAATGTCAGAGAGATACAACGTTGCTGGTTATCAAGATGCAGGAAGCTGGCTATTTTCAATTTAGGGAATGTGGAAGGCCTCTAGAACCTGGAAAAGGCAAGAACATGGGTTCTCCCTAGAGCTTTCAGACAGAAACACAGCTCTAAGAACACTCTAATTTTAACCTAGGGAGACCTGTGCCGGACTTCTACACCATAGAACTGTAAGATAAGAAGTCGCTAAGTTTGTGCTAATCTGTTACAACAGCAGTAGAAAACTAATAGAACATGGGATAAGATACAATGAGGACACAGCCTTGTGTTGTTTGCTGGCCATCATAAATGCTCTTTGTTGTTTCTACTCCTAGGTAAAAGATCATGAACTAGGAGAAGATTTATCTCAAGGAAACATACATCATAAGCCCAATCCTTTCTTTCTGTAAACACATACCCCTTACTTGTCAATTTATCATACTTGTACTCAAATCCAGATGATCCCAGGGAAGATACATCACATGTACAGTTCATTAAGGTTTACATAGGTCTATCTCTTAGTGAGTGATTTCCTGATATGTTCTACTAATAATCCATAAACTGCTCATTTTAGGGTTGATTCTTGTTCTTATGATTTTTTAATAAAGTCCTCCTTGTTTCATACTCTTTGATTCTTAGCCATATTAAACCACTAACCCTGCTTTAATCTGTTAGGGTATGTATCCCTTTTCTGGTTCCCAAGTGCTGCCAAAAAGTCTGAAACTTTGGTATCTGCTTGAAAGCAGTATCAGCAAAAACAACATTTTCCTAAATGCATTTGGAATTCCCATTGTCTACTAAAATTTTGGGGATTACAGAATAGAAAAGACATTCAGTAGCTGAAAAATTATACAGAATGTGGAGGAGGAAGGAGAAATACATTGATACAATTAAAAAAAAAACAGATCGAATGGGTATGCTTTAAGTAATAGATTTTACAGAGAAGTAAGTTCAGGTGGAGGAGTTAGTATGGTAGGGATCATGGACCCCATCATCCCAGGCTATGAAGTTTGCAATTATTCTTGTCACATGGCAGCAGAACATTTGATGAGACTCAGATCTGTTGTATTTTGGAACACAAACCATGTGCCTACTCACATATTAGGAACAATGGTAGAAAAAATTCAAAATTCAAGATGTTGGCCCATGGTAACTCCTTCTAGTATCTTTCCTTAAGATGAACACTCACCTATTACTTCAAATTCTGTTGGGGGAAAAAATTTTAAGATAAAAAGCACTGACCAAACCAAGTGCCAGAGAAATGGGCAGAACACAGAAACTAGTTGCTAGGACATGGATATTTCCAGAATTCTCACAATACAGTATACCTCTAGAACTATTGAAAGATTGATATAATTGACTAGAAACAAACCAGAAGTCTTCTAAATTTTTTAAAAGGGATTGTATTACCACATAAAGTCATGCCGGGCTAAGAAAGGCAGACAACTCCTTAATGTCTCCACAGGCCCCTAGGCAGTAGTGTCTGGGAAGGGATACTGCCAGAGAACATCCTCCCTTCTCACCTGTGACTCTGGAACAGCGGGTACCTAAAAACCTTTCAGAAAGTAGAACCAAGAGCTATCAAACTGGCTGACCCAGGAAATCACTACCCAGCTATGGCATGGAAGACATACTCTTTCTGCTCAGCCGAATATCACACCATAAGATCTCCACTGCTCAGTTTTCCAAATTAATTTTTTTAAAAAAATAATGAATAAAGATGAATATATTCAAGCTGCATGATGTGATAATTTGATATACGTATATACTGTGTAATAGTTCCTACAGTTAAAGTAATTAACCTGTCCATCACCCCCTATGCTGCATATCTGATCCCCACCAAATAGAAATTTTAGTTATTATCCCTTTTTCCCCTACTTATAAATTTTAAGTGCTTTGGGGGCAGATAGCTTTTGTTAAGATAGAAAAGTCACATCACACCTCAGATTTTTGGAGCCAGCTCTATTTGGAGCATACATGGAACTTATATGAAAGAGTGGCTGTATGTGGCTGTGTAAGTAGCCTCAGGTAGACACGAAGGCTGTAAAAGTAAATGAGTAGAAGGATGCATGTATGTGTTGGGCAGTCAATGAGTTGGGCAGGAGATACTGTTGACTGTCCTTCCTACATCTATTCTTCTCCTTCTCTTTCTTAAGAGAATTCTGATATTGTTCAGTGATCTATTATATGACTCATCATTAGCAGACCTTAGTCCCTGATTTGAGATTCAGCCATGATTAATTCAAATAGAAATTTCCTGGCTATATTAAGAAATGGGCACATGATAAGGGTCAAATCAATTAAGGCAAAGGAAGTATTTGAGATTTCTGAAAAATGCGCTCTTCTATCCCTTACCAGAAGTGACCGAGGAAGGACATGGTTTGTGTTGCTACTGGTGAGCATCCTACACAATGGTGGCAATCAGCATTAGGATGAAGCCAGCCCTACAGGTGGTAGAGCAGCAAGAGAATAGGCCTGTGTCTGTGATCTCCATCCCATATGAACAAACCCTGTAATTTACCCTACCTCCAGATTTCTAGTTCCAGGAGCCAAAAAATTTCCTCTTTCCTTAAACCCTTTTGCGTTGATTTTCTGTCAATTACAGCTAAATACTATCCAGCTGACACAGTACTTGGTATAGACATAAGAATAACTGGAAGTCTCTTAGTAATTTACAGGAGAAGATAATTAGGAAAGTTTAATTCTGAGATATCAGATACTGAGATATCAGATACAAACATAATGATTAAGAGTATAGGCTTTTGAGAAAAATATACCTGAAATTCTACTCTGCTCTTTCCATTACTGCCTATACATATCTTCCATGAACTCTAGTCTTCCTATTGGTACAATGAAGACAGTAAACCTAGTTTATAAGAGAGTTGTAGAGAGTAAACAAGATAATGCACATAAAATTCCTGTCATGAAGTAGATGTTCAATAATTGCAACAATCATTTTAATGGCCAGAGAAAAAAATTAAGATCCCTTGGTGAGAATTTCCATATAGGAAGATGGCTCAAGAGGAATCCAGTGTTCTAAAAGATGAAATTCTGGGAATTACATTTCAAATGATGAGAAATAAATGGAGTAGTTAGCTGAAGGAACTGATGTGGCTGCATAGGGATGTTGTTAAAAAATGTATATTGAAAGATAGAAGAGAACTGTTATGACAAGGAATGAATATAAAACAGGAACACCAAACTGAAGGAACAGAATCAGAATGACTGAGGTACTGAAAGAATTTGAACTGAAAAGTCTCAAAATTATGTCCTGAGGCCACAATGATAGGATCAAGTCAATGACAAATCAACAAATCAAATCATGTGGGAAGAGACTATGATATAAAGAAATGACAAAGAGAAAACTGTTTAAAAGCTGAACTAAGCAATAAACAATACGATAGACATGATATAGGTGGAATAACCAAAATAATAGTTTACTCATTTTCAAGGTAAAATCTTAGCTCTCTGAACTTTTAAATTACACTTTGAAACATTACAGGCCACGCTGACTTGATTCCTACTTAGTTATGAAAAACATTATGAAATAAAATATCATATAAATTATATTCATATCAAATTGAATTCATAATAAATTCCAGGAAGAAATCTTGCTAGTACAAAAAGATAACTCATCTTTAGCCTGCAATGTACATCAGTGACATACTAGTTTTCTGAATAAGTGTGGTATTCACAGTTTGCCTCAGAAACACATATACATAATATTTGGTTTGCACAGAAACAGGTTTTTTAAAGTATTTGATCAACTATAAATTCTAAAAATGTTTATTAGTTATTTTACTAATAGATAGCACACACACACACACGCACACACACACACCAGAAATTTTGTCGTAGAAACTTTGTCCATGTCTGTCCGAAATAGAAGTCAGAAGGGAGGTCTTCATGACCAAGTTCCGCTTCAGGTCTGACCCAGTTAATCTCCTTAAGAGGAGGAGGAAGACTCTGACTCAGGAGGCTAGGAGACAACACAGTTTCCTCACCAAGAAAGGCTTTGGAAATAATTCACACGCAGGTAAACTGCTTTTAGAAAGCACTTTTACATTACCTGCCCCCAGAGTGAAGTTCAAAAGAAAAGGGAGTAAAATGTTCTCAATCAAGATCTCTGGGCTGTGGTGTTTTCTACCACTGGAGAGTTGCTTGATTCAGAACATTATTACCTTCAGAAATAGGAAACAGTCATTTCTTTACACAGACAGTCTTTTAATCTTGGAACAAGGGGTCTAGAAAGCTATTCTCACAGAAGGCTTTTCTTGCTTTTAAAAACACAATCAAATTGGTTCCAGTGGAGTGGGATATAAGGAATAGCACCTCTTCTACTTCTGCACAAGTAATTGACTAGCCTAATTAGATTGCCCAAGTGTTTAGATACCATGGTGATGGGCACTTTATAAATACTGTATATAGTGAAACCGGGAGCATCCCTTGTGACAATAATAGCCATAGTTATCTCTGAAAGGTTGGGAAGACACAAGCCAAATGCTTTGCCACATTCCATAATATTTATCGATAGTTATTTATGTTGACACTTTCAGCCATTTGTGGTGTATTTTTACTCTACATCTGTGGTTAGTGTGGTCAAAGATGACTTCTGCAGATAAAAACATCATCTTGTATGCAAGGTAAGCATCGTTGTGGATTCTGCACAATAACAAAAACTATTATAACTAAGAAATATTATAAGCAACTGCCATCCAGAAATCAAGCAGCACTTAATCAGTTCAGAATGAGAACATGCTTAAACAAGACCTGTAGTGAGTGAAAAACCACATACTGCATAGAAGCTAATGGCTTTTTGATCCTAGAGGAAAACCAAATGATATTCTCTAGTTGTTGACATAAATACAGAAAATGGACATACTGAATGCTGAGTTGTCTTGTTCTCCTGCTGGAACTTTTTTGGGCATCACTTGTTAAGGTGGGGCAACCTTGGTGAGACTGACTACAAAGAGTCAAACTGTGGATTTATGGAAGCAGGAAGACACTGATTCTTGTCTTCAGTCTAGGTACTTCATTCTTCCAAACTGCATGGTAATTTTTGATTTTTACCAAGGTTAGTAAAGCCCTTTATACCACCAGGCAGTTACCTAGTGTAGTGATGTTGTGATATATAAAAGCTAAAATCAACTCAACTATGGGGAAGAAAGGAAAAGTAACATTTCACAGTGCCGGGCCTCATGCTAGAAATTACCTGTCGAAAGGTATTAATACTTAAAATAATCCTATCAGTTAGATAACAGATTCATTCTAAAGATGAGAAAATTGATGTGTTGAAATCTTGTTGATCTCCACACAGTGTCTGGCAGTATGTAGTAGGGCCTGAATTCGAACCCAAGTTTACCTGACTTTAAGGCTTATATTCTCTCCACAACAACATGTTTCACTTCCTCATTGAAAGAACGATGCAATGGACTTTGGGGACTTGGAGGGAAGGGTGGGGGAGGGGTCAAGGGATAGAAGACTACAAATATGGTGCAGTGTATATTGCTTAGGTGATGGGTGCACCAAAATCTCACAATTAACCACTAAACTTACTCTACATCTTTACATGTAACATGTAAACTTACTCATGTAACCAAATACCACCTATACCCCAATAACTTATCAGAAAAAAATGCTGACCTAGGGAAATAAGTTATTACCTTTCCCATGAGTTTATCAGAATTCATATTTTAACATTTTTTGATGGAGAGTCTTGCTGTATTGCCCATGCTGGTCTCAAACTCCCGGACTGAAGCAGTCCTTCCACCGCAGCCTCCAGAGTAGGTGGGAATACAGGTTTGTACCACCACACCCAGCCAATTCTTTTTTAATTTTTAGAGACAGGTATTGCTTTGGTGCCTAGGCTAATCTCAAACTCCTGGCCCCAGGTAGTCCTCTTGCCTCAGCCTCTCAGGCCATATTTTAACTTTTGATTGTTCTTTTGTCTTTGTAATTAATTTCCATATATTAATGAGAACATTACTGGATAATATCATAATATACATAGAGGTAGTTTAGCAAGGGGGAAGAAGCCAGATTTAGAATAAAAACACTTGTTTTAATAGTTCAAAAAGGTGACACTAGAAATGTCAATCTTTTTGAGTCTCAATTTATTAAATGGATAAATGAGGATGCTTATAATATCTATTCTCAGAGTGACTGGCAAAAACAATCTGAAAATAGGAAAAGTATGTAATGCATTTTAACATGATTTCTATAGAGAAATTGTTATCAAAATATTTGAAATTTAAAGGGCTTTTTCACTTTTTGGGAAATTCACTTATATAAATCCATTGTAGTGATTTTACTGAATCAGTGCTATTCTTCATAATGAAACATTATAATGAACCTAAGTATATTATGCTTTTCTTAACTTCTTTTTGAAGTAATCTGGTGACCTCATTGAGAATGATTGCAGGGAAGAAATAATCAAAGAGCCAATTTATATAGGTAACAAACTTGGCACCTGTCATTTTGAAATATAAAGTGTTCTCTTACACCATTATTTTAAAATTTACTTAATGGCACCATATTCCAACAAATCATCTAAACCATAATTCTGAGAATCTGTTCTGTTTCATTTTTTTCTCTCAATCCCTAGATCTAATTTTCCTTACTCTCTATTGTTGACTAACTGGCTAACAAATTCTAAAATTTCTACTCCCAAAATATTGCTTAAATAACCAATAGCTTCTTGACTGACCCCCTAGCCCTAGTTTTCTTTTGTCTACCCCCTTGCATCCTGTAAATATACATGTTATATTTCAAATCTAATCATGCCATATACTTGTTTAAAATCCTTGGTGGATTTTATTGCCCTTAGGATAAAAACTAAGTCATATAAAAATTTCCAGAATCTGGGAAGGGAGTAGATTCATTCATTCATAATACAATAGAATAATAACTTTTGGCACCTATTATGTGGCAAGTATTGTGCCCTGTTCTGGCACTATGGAAACAAACAAAACAGGAATTAAATGGTGAATCATCCCAAACTGTACAAATAAAATTAATCAAAGTTGTATAAATGAGGAAAAGGATTGGAGATGAGGGGTGCTGACCCAGTACTGGGGGCAGGTAGTATTCCTTGTGGGAGTCTTATTTCTCTCTTTTATTTCATGATTCTTTTTAATCAGTTCCCTAAATATTTGTATTCTTCTTCCCTTTGAGGCTAAAGTCAGGAATGAGGGAGGTGACATCACTATTCCATAGGCAATAAAAGAATGATAGGAAGATATTATGGACAAATTTATGACAATATATTTAGCAAAGTAGATGAAATTGAGAAATTCCTTGATATAAGGAATATCCCTGCCTCTACTAGAAAAATTGAATTTTAGTTAAAATTTTTTCACAAAATTGAAGAGGAAGGAATACTTCTTAGGTCATTCAGCTTGCACCAGCATTGTCCTGATACCAAAACCATACAAAGATATAAGGTGGGAAAAATCATTCAGATTAAAATGAAAATTCTAAACAAAATTTTGACAAAACTCAAAAATGAATACATCATGACAACGTGGATTTGTACTGGGAATGTAGTTTTGGTTTAGCATTTAAAAAATTTATCAGTGTAATATTCTATTATCAAACTAGGAACGGGAAACCTCAGTAGAAACAGAAAAACTTCTGAGAAAATCTAGCATCTACTTGTGATAAAAACTTAGCAAACTAAGGACAGATAACAAGGAAATATCTAAAGCTAGCATTGTACTTAATAATGAAAGATTGATGCTTTCCATCTAAAGAAAAGAAAAAGACAGAAATGTATATTCTCATCATTTCCACTTAACATGCTACTGGAGATTTAGCCAATGTAATAAGGCAAGAAAAAAATGTATCTAAATTAAAGGAAAAATATATTATTATTTTAATCCAAGGATTACATAATCTTCAATGTAGAATATCTGATGCTCTCCCAAAAAACTATCAGAACCAGTAACTGAATATTGCAATGTTGCAAGGTACAAAACAAAATACAAAAACCAGTTACAGTTCTGCATAGTAGCATTAAACAAGCAGGAAATACAATAAGAGGTACAATTTACAATAGCATTAAAAATATGAAATATTCAGGAATAAGTATGACAAAAATATGTATAATTAAAATTGTAAAACACTATTGTGAAAAATTAAAGAAGACCTCATTAAACAATGAGGTATAACTTGTTCACTGGTTGGAAAACCCTACATTATGAAAATGGCAATTCCTCCCAAATTAATCTATAGGTTTAATGGAAAGCCAATTAAATTTTGGTCCAGGTGGTGGCTCACGCCTGTAATCCCTGCACTTTGTGAGGTGAAGGCAGGCAGATCATGAGGTTAGGAGTTTAAGACCAGGTTGACCAACATAATAAAACCCTGCCTCTACTAAAGATACAAAAATTAGCTGGGTGTGGTGGCAGGCATCTGTAATTCCAGCTACTTAGGAGGCTGAGGCAGAAGAGTCACTTGAACCTAGGAAGTGGAGTTTGCAGTGAGCAGACATCTCACCATTGCACTCCAGCCCAGTAGACAGTGCAATACTATGTATCAAAAAAATTGGAAATCTTTTAAAATTATATATACATATATATATGTGTGTGTGTGTGTATGTGTGTTTGTGTGTGTGTGCATATATAATATATATACATATATATATATAATGTTGGCAAGATGATTCTAAAGTTAATGTGGAAATGGAAAGAACTTAGAACAAATGCCAGCAAACTATGACCTGCAGTAAACTTCCAGCCTGTTGCCTTCTTTTGTAAATAAAGCTTTACAGGGAATACAGTTATATCATATTGCCTATGGCTGTTTTTTGACTACAAGCGTAGAACTGAGTACTTACAAAAGAAACCATATGGCCTACCAGCCCTAAAATATTAACTCTCTGTCCCTCCACAGGAAAAAATAAATTGTTGACCCTTGATCTAGAATAGCAAAAACAAGTTTGAATAAAAAAAAGTGGAGAGCAAACTCTATCTGACTTTCAAACTCATATCGAAATTACACTAATAAAGAAAGTGTGGTTCTGGCACTGAGTTAGATATATAGATCAATGTCCCAAAGTGGACAGCCTCAAAATAAAACCTATACTCACATGAACATCAGACATCTGATAAAAATGCAAAGATGACAGGGTAGAGAAAGGATGGCATTTCCACGATATCCAGAAGATATAAATAACTGTCAAAACTCTATAATCAGTAAAAACCTAATAAAAATGGGCAAAATATTTTAATAGACACTTCACCAAAGAAAACATGAAGATGGCAAATAAGTATGAAAAGATGCCCAATATTACTGACCAGTAAGGAAATGGAAATACAAACCACAATGGAACACCTCTACAAACCTACTTAAATGGCTAAAATTAACTGACTATCCCGAGTGTTAATAAGGATGTGGAGGAAATGCATATCTCCTATGCTGCTGGTAGGAATGAAAAATGATATAGTTACTCTGCAATACAGTTTGGCAGTCAATTATAAAGTTAAATATACATCTACCATATGACCCAGTCATTCCACTCCTAGTATTTATGCAAGAGAAATGAAAGCATATGTTCATATAAAGGCTTGTACACAAGTATTTATTGCAGTTTTGTTTGTAATAACCCCAAACTGACCAATCCAAATGTCTATCAACAGGTAAAGAAATTCACAAGCAAATTTTGTTGTATCCATACAGTGGAAGGCTACTTAGCAATAAAATCACTGATACACAACAAAAGCATTAATCAAATGTAAAATAAATTGTTCTACATAAAATAAACCAGATAAAAAACCAAATCATTTGCTATGGGGCAGGAACCAGGGAGTGGAAGAAAGGAATTATGAAAAGTGTGAAGAAACTTTGAACCCGGGAGGTGGAAGTTGCAGTAAGCTGAGATCACGCCATTGCACTCCAGCCTGGTGTGCAATGATTTTGATGTGTTGTGCTCAGGATTTTGATGATAGAAATCTGTATGAAGCACTTCAACACAAAACAATTCAACCTTTTTATTACTATTGCTTTTATTGAAAATGAACACACTCAATAGCAAACAAATCTAAATGCACTCTGATCTTTATTCTGGATAAGACTAGGAAACCTATATTTCAGTGAATTAATTGCAGTTGACTTTTTCTGTTGATGTCAAGCCATAAGTAACTGATGGTCCTATGTATAGACAATGTACTTAGTGCTTTGAGATACAGGATTTTCCTCCAGTAGTCATCTAGGACACCATGGGAATGTATTACTAGCACAGCAAAAGAGCACAACTTATGGGAATGTGTTGATTTGGTTAAAAATGAACTATGAGATGAATGCTTTGTAATCACATTCTAGAGTTAATTGTGAAGACAATGTTTTACTGTAAGGATTTTGGTAATAACTTTTTTTTTTTTTTTAAGACTGAGTCTCACTCTTTTACCAGGCTGGAGTGCAATGGCGTGATCTCAGTTTACTGCAACTTCCACCTCCTGGGTTCAAGCAATTCTCCTGCCTCAGCCTCCCAAGTAGCTGGGATCACAGGTGTCCACCACCACACCCAGATAATTTTATGTATCTTTAGTAGAGATGGGGTTTCATCATGTTGACCAAGCTGGTCTCGTACTTCTGACCTCATGATCTGCCCACTTCAGCCTCCCAAAGTGCTGGATTACAGGCATGAGCCACTTCACTTGGCTGTAATAAAATTATATTTAAAATTTTAAATGACATTATATTTCAAAACTTACCGAATAGAGAGGTATGTTAACTGCCACCATATAGTTATGACAAATTAAGCCAAGAATTTAATTTCATTTTCAGTACTATAGAAACACTAGCAATACCAAATGAATTGTATTGACAATCAGGATTTGCCGTGTATAAAAACCTTTAATTTTACTCTCCTCAAAACAAGGCAAAGGTGATGTCCTATCTCCTTCCTTTGGCTATGCTTTTCATCTTGAGACTACTTAGTGGGTGGAGTACCCCAGACTATGGGAAAATCAGATGAAAGACTTGGTTTACTAAGGAAATTCAAACAACTGAGGAAGGTACTGTAAGGTATAGTACCATAAAACGGTCACATTTTAGAGCCAGAAAAGATGATTACAGATTACTTAATTCAATAATCCCACTTTAAAGAGGCAGACTACAGATCGGAGAGGCCACATGACTTGTTTGATGTGGTGGCACTAATTGGGGCCTGAACCAGGAGAATTTAAATCACTTCTCAACCCATTCTTTTCTTGGTAAACCATTCTTACTCTTTGAATAATGATGGTGCCACCTCAGGTAGGTAATAAAAAGTACCTACTGAAATGTTATCATATCATTTTGGAGAAAAAAATCTGCAGAGTCCCAGCATCTATTTCTCAGCCCATCAGGATCCATAGCTAGATAACATTTTTTAGAGTTATCCTTTCCCCCCCCCGCCCCCCAGGGTACTAACTGACTACTTAGTTACCTGAGTTTAAAAAAAAGAAAAAAAGAAAAAAAAAAAACTCCAACAACAAACGGAAGGCAAGCAATAATTCATAAAATTTTGGAAAATCTTAAACATTTGTGGTAAAAATAATTTTCAGTGAAATGGTTGTATTTCACTTACTCTGGCAATCCCTGAAATGTAATGTACTTTATAGGAGGAAGTATTTCACTGCTGTCATTCATGTTAGATACTAGTTCCTTCCATCTGTAAAATGGGTAGAACCCTGAGTTCTAGTCATCCAAAGTGACCAATTCATAGACTGCCCAATTAGCATTTCCACAGTATTGGCATGCAGGCAGAATCTTGTCATTTTCATTTCCTTGTATTAAAGGGCACACATTTGTTCGATATCTTTGTTATTCAATGATTGTGGAAAACTGACTACATCTGCTGGAGAGCAAACATTGTTTCTTCTCTCCAGATGTCTGCTTTTTCTCCCAGAAGTTGGAGAGCATTGGACAAGCAATAACAGATGATGAACACATGCATAACTACAAATGGGCAAGCTGATTGTTTTCAAAATTGGTATAAACATTTGCTCTTGGGTTGAGATTTAGCCCATAGCAAATCTTTACATTTGCGTTATAAACTCCCAACTAAAAAAAATGTTTATAATGGAAGTGCTGACAATGTGAAAATTCAGTTACGGTCAGAAAAGCAGTTTTGTTTAAAAATGCCATTTTGCACTTCCATATTTACATCCTAACCAGGGACTGAGATGTCAATTTCTCCAAAGTTTTCTTTTCTTGTCCAAAAGAGAATTTGAGGACTGTTTTTGAAATGAACAAGAGATCTGATTTTCAAACATTGAAATATAGAAGCACATGCTGGTTACTTAACTGGTTACACTGATGATGAGGAGGATGAATGAGATAGAAGAAAATTAAGCTTGTTGAGAGAGAGAGAGGTTTTGCTTTTTTACAGTATTTGATAGAGAAACGTAGCAATTTTTAGAAAATACCTTGTTTTCTATAAACTTGACTATGCTAAGACCCAGTGAGTACATTGACTAGGGGAATAACATAACACCAGAGAAATCTTTTGACTTGCTTATAAATTACTTGGCCTGAAACTCAAAGTGTAGTTTGCACTATGTCATTATATTCATAGATATATGACTCTCTTTTACTGCAAGGACTGCCTTACTGTTCACTCCCAGAATGGCAAAAACAATAATAATAGAAATGAGATGAAGATATAGAAATTTGCATCCAACAATACATCTTTATGAGCAAATAATTTTCTTTGAAATAACTGATTGTCTGAAAATCATAGGAAATTTTATTTGTGATTACAGGGCATGGTGGAAACCTCTGCTGTCATATTGGATACAAGACAACTCTTTAATTTGAAAATTTAAAGCTATTATTTCTGATTACTTAGATTTTTTTCCTAGATCCACACTTATTTTCAGATAAATGGAAGTTATTTTACAACAAATGGTGAAGGGGAGGGAAGGAAAACCCCAAAATATCCCAAGGATTTAGTAGACATGAATAGTCAAGGACTTTACATGTCCAGCTTCAACATGTAGATCCAAGTCTTATTCTCTTGAGTTCCCAAATGAGAAGAGGAACAAATCACTCTTATTCTTCACATAAAAACACCCAGCAAATTTTCTTGAAAACATTAGAATCTTCTGAGGGAAAAAATAATATAGGTCCAAGTCTGAGTTACCCTGTAGGCTACTAACACTTAGATTTGCCTACTATTGTTACTTGAACAATTAGGGCATGCATGTAAAATTTTAACATTTGTATGTTTCATCATTTAAGCACACAAATTACAGGATGCTCACTTTATTCAATGGTTGCCGCACAATAACTCTTAAATTAATTCATGAAAGAAGGCTAAAGTTTAAATTATAGAACTCCAGTAACAAGAAACCATCTAAGCATTAGGACAAAATGTGCATTTTGCTTTTGTACTTTTGTTTGCAAACCTCAAATCATGCAAGTGCTCAACCTAGCCCTGGGTTAAGAGGACTCCCATTGAGCTTATTAGTAAATGTAGAGAACAAGCTGGGTGCTGGAATATCAATCCTCTGTATGGGCTGATATTCTGAGGATTACTCAGCCCTCTTAGGCTGCTAGATTTCTGAACCTACTTTGAAATGAATCTTATACACATCAAAATACAATGAAGAGGGCATGTGTGTGAAAATATGGAAACCATTCTTATTTTCCATATTAATGAGAAAAGTTAATTTATTTCTCACACTGAGACACTTTGAGTGAAAGGCATACCTTGAATAAAATGACACGATATAAATCTTGGCTAGTTAACATTGCTAGTTATTTTGAATTTTCATTGTAATTTAACATTATATAAAGTGATATACATTTGTAAATTGAGACAAAAGAGCTCTCTTGGATAGAAAGAGTAGAATTAAAGATTACTTTTTTTTCCCCCAAATGGGATCTTTTTGGCTTGTCCTCTTCCAATTATTGCTTGGAGGACTGAAATGTGTTGTTTGTAACTCAATGATTCACAAAAAGGCAGCCCTGCAGTACCACATAAAATAACTATAATAATTTGTTGTAATTGAAGAAAAATGTGTTTGTGCAGAAAGCACCTAACAACTCCTGCTTTGGTGTATACTTTCCATAATCCTTCGATCAGCACTGTAGTGTGAGCAGATTTTAAAGCATACTTTCTAATAAGTGCCTTGCTTTTTTTTTTTTTTAACTACTTGGTGATATCCTAATTAACCATGCTCAATTGATTGCTTTCAAAATAAGAACTAAGAGCTCTCATCTAGTCAAGTGGAAGCTAATTCAACTCTTTTGTACTATGGCAATGATAAATCACACACACACATACACACACACACACACACACACACACAGTCTACTCACACCCACCACATGTATTACATTAGTAATATCATATTGTAGGTCTTTGGGTTTGAGTCAGTATAGCATGATAGGACAATTCTATGGAATTTCATGCATTATTTTTCTTTTAATACTTATGAAGGTAAGTATGAACGTTCATTTCTCATTCACAGATTAGAATTATTTTTTGACTTTTTTTGTGATCATTTGATGAACTCTCATATCCAGAAAATGTACCATTTCACTTGAAAAAAAGCAAAAGAGTACATGGAGAAAATAAACTCAATGCAGGCAGAAGGAAACTCACCATTTCATGTCTTAACCCAATTGCTACTCTCGGTTTCCTTTTCTTTTTAAGTCAAAATTAAACACATTTTATTTGGATTGACAAGCACTTCATCATTTGATTATGAGATTATAGTATGTGGTCAGAGCATCTACTGCATGACGTTATTTTGCAGGAGAGGACAGGCTTTTTAGATCCCCATTACTGTGGGTCACATCCCTTCTCTGGTCTCACAGATAAATGAGAGTAGACAATACAATACATACTAACTGCCATATACAGAACTGAAAAACTGTTTTCAGCATATATAAATCCCAGTCAAGGCATTACACAACTGGAGTTTAAAATGTTACATGTAAATCATCCAGACTTAAGCTTCTTAGGAAACACAAACCGTTCTCTAAGGACATATGAGACCAGAACATCAGAAGATGCTGTCTCACTGTGGGGTGGCAGAAAACAGTGGCTCGCAGACCACCCTGGTGTGTAGTAATCAACAATGCAGTGGCCCACTTTATAAAGGCGTCAGACAGTCTGTAAGCAAAAAGGCAGAGCCTCCAACTGAGACAGGCCCTGCTAATAAGTGGTTTCTAGGAAAAAGAAGAAGAAAAAAGCAGCTTTAGCATATGCAACAGGTCTCCTATCATAATCTTTTTTTATTTTTTTTTCGCATTCCACCTTCTTTCATATGAAACAACTCCATCAAGAGTGTCATTGGAAACACCATGAGCAATAGAATAGAAGAATGCATTGACATTCTTACCCTTCTGCTCTCACAGCCTTTCAGACATTTATTATGGTGCTGCACTTGTAAATATCTCATCACATGTCTGTTTCCCCTGCTGGACTGTGAATTTCTTGAGTGCAACACCATGCCCTGTTCATCTTACTGTTTCTACTTTCAACATTAGTGTGTGCTGAAGAAGTCCTAAGTACATATTTGGTGAAAGAGCTTTTCAACTCCATTACTGCTGGAATAGCTATCTGGGAGGCTCTGGAAAAACCACTTCATGTGTTTTGCTTCAGTTTCCTCATCTAATGAATGGAATAATGCCATTTTGAACATGTTGCAAAGACTTAGCAAAAGAGATTCTGCAAAAGAGATTTCATATTTGAAAGTATTTCAAACGTATTTTTTTAAAAAGCATTTGTTTTCAAGGTGCAGGTTGGGGCATTTCTTACAATATACACTGAATTTCCTGAATAATATAATGATTATGTGATACTTCAATGTATTATTGCATTTGACTTACTCAGGCAAGTTATTTGATCTTATACTCTCTACCATTTAAAAGAATCTTATTGGAGCTTCAATCCAAGATGGACCTTTAGGAGCAGCTCAGGATTGCAGCTCCCAGAGAAAGTGCAGAGGGTGAGTGGATGCCACATTTCCAGATAGATCTTTATTGCCCCAGACGAGGAGATTCCCAGGTGGAGGAGCCCTATGGGTTGCCAGCATGGCTGTTTTGGCCAGTGCGGCTGTTTTGCTGGTGCCACAGCCTAGGAGCTCTCCATACAAAATACACTGGTCTGGTTGCCCTTTTAAGCCGGCAATTGGCGCTCTGGGAAGGCAGATTTGCCCATTGACCTGAATAAACAGGTCTGAAACAGGGAGACAGGCCAGGAGATTCCTGGGCAGTGCTGTTGTTTCAGCCGGTGCAGTGGGTCGCCGCACGGGAAATCGCACAGATCCTGGCGTCCTTTCAGCAGACGACTGGAACACCCCAGGGAGAGTCAACCATTCAACTTAAAAAAAGAAAAAAAGGCTCTGCGGCAGGGAGCCAGGTGATCAGGCTCGGTAGGTCCCACCCCCACAAAAACAAACAAAACAGCAATTGGAAAGCTCAGGGTTGAGAGTTTCATGGCCAGCACAGCTGAACCCAGGATGGTGCAGCTCAGTGGCGGTGGGGCGTCTGCCATTACCAAGGCACTCCACCCCTACGGAGGTAGTCCGCCATTGCTGAGGCAGCCTGCCATTGCTGAGGCAACCCGCCATAACAGAGAGAGTCTGCCATTACAGAGGCGGGCCACCATCGCCAAGGCAGTTCTAACCACACCCATATAAACAGGACTGCAGGGAAGCTCACATGGCAGCAGGGTGGAGACAGCAGCAGGGCAGAACCCACAGCAGTTCAACAAAGCCTCTGTAGGCAGACAGAGACTAGGCTGCCTCCTTGCAGGCAGGGCAGCCTTGAAAAAAAAGGCAGCAGCACAATGGATACTCATAAATAAAGCCCTAACTCCCCCGGACAGAGCACCTGGGGAAAAAAGGCGGTTTATGAGTTCTGCTGAAGCAGACTTAAAGGTACCTGCCTAGCAGCTCTGAATGAACAATGGAGCTCACAGCTCAACACCTGAGCTCCTATAAAGAACACTGTCTCCTCAAGCAGCTCCCTGATCCCCGTATATCCAAAGAGTCACCTCACAAAAGACTGATCAGACTGACATTTTGTGGGCATCATTCTGGGACAAAGTTAGCAGAAGAAGAAACTGGTAGCAACTCTTACTGTTCTGCAGTTGCTGCAGGTGATCCCCCAGGCAAGCAGGACCTGGAGTGGACCTCAGCAGTCATAGAGCAGAGGGGCCAGACTGTTAGAAGGAAAACTAAGAAACAGAAATAACGTCATCAGCAACAACCTGGACATCCACTCAGAGAACCAATCTGAAAATCAGCAACTACACAAATGACAGGTGGATAAATCCACAAAGATGGGAAGCAACCAGTGCAAAAAAGGAGGAAAACACCTGAAACCAGAACACCTTGCCTCCTACAAGGGATCACAACTCCTCAACAGCAAAGGAACAAAGCAGGATGGACAATGAGTGTGATGAAATGACGGAATCAGACTTTAGAAGGTGGGTAATGAGAAACTTCCGTGAGCTAAAAGAACATGTTCTAACTCAATGCAAAGAAACTAAGAACCTTGAAAAAAGATTTGAGGAAATGATAACAAGAATGGACAACTTAGCCAAAACCCATCACTGTGCTGTATCCAGGAAACCCATCTTACATGCAAGGATACACAAAGGTTCAAAATAAAGGGAAGGAGGAAGATTTATCAAGCAAATGGAGAACAAAAAAAAGCAGGAGTTGCAATTCTCATCTCTGATAAAATAGACTTTAAAGCAACAAAGATCAAAAGAGACAAAGAAGGACATTACATAATGGTAAAAAGATCAATGCAACAAGAAGAGCTAATGATTCTAAATATATATGGACCCAATACAGGAGCACCCAGATACATAAGGGAAGTTCTTAATGACTTACAAAGAGACTTAGACTCCCACACAATAATAGTGGGAGACTTTAACACTCCACTGTCAATATTAGACAGATCAACCAGACAGAAAATCAACAAGGATATCCAGGACTTGAACTCAGACCTGGAACAAGCAAACCTGATAGACATTTACAGAACTCTCCACCCCAAATCCACAGAATATACATTCTTCTCAGCACCACATCACACCTACTCTAAAATTGACCACATAATTGGAAGTAAAGCACTCCTCAGCAAATGCAAAAGAACAGAAATTATAACAAACAGTCTCTCAGACCACAGTGCAATCAAGTTAAAACTCAGAACTCAGAAACTAACTCAGAACCACACGGCTTCATGGAAACTGAACAACTGGTTTTTGAATGTTGACTGGATAAACAATGAATGAAGGCAGAAATAAAGAAGTTTTTCAAAACCAACGAGAATGAAGACACAACATACCAGAATCTCTGGGACACATTTAAAGCAGTCTCTAGAGGAAAATATATAGCAATAAGTGCCCACATGAGAAGAGTGGAGAGATCCAAAATTGACACCCTATCATCAAAATTGAAAGAACTAGAGGAGCAAGATCAAAAAAACTCAAAACCTAGAAGAAGACAAGAAATAACTAGGATCAGAGCAGAACTCAAGGAGATAGCAACACCAAAAACACTTCAAAAAAATCAATGAATCCAGGAGCTGGTTTCTCAAAAAAATCAGCAAAATAGACCACTAGCCAGATTAATAATAAAAAAAGAGAGAGAATAACCAAATAGATGCAATAAAAAACAACAAAGGGGAAATCACCACAGATTCCACAGAAATTCAAACCATCATCAGAGAATACTACAAACAACTCTATGCACATAAACTAGTAAACCTGAAAGAAATGGATAAATTCCTGGACACTTGTGTCCTCCCAAGCCTAAACCAGGAGGAAGCCGAAACTATGAATAGACCAATAACAAGGTCTGAAGTTGAGGCAGCAATTAAGAGCCTACCACACAAAAAAAGCCCAGGTCCAGATGGGTTCACAGCCGAATTCTACCAGACACACAAAGAGGAACTGTTACCATGCCTCCTGAAACTATTCCAAATAATCCAAAAAGAGGCAATCCTTCCCAAATCATATTATGAGACCAACATCATCCTGATACCAAAACCTGGCAGAGACTCAACAAGAAAAGAAAACTTCAGGCCAATGTCCATGATGAACATAGACACAAAAATCTTCAATAAAATACTGGCAAGCCAATTGCAACAGCACATCAAAAAGCTTATCCACCATGATCAAGTAGGATTCATCCCAGGGATGCAAGGCTGGTTCAACATACACAAGTCTATAAACATAATTCACCACAAAAACAGAACCAAAAACAAAAACCACATGATTATCTCAATTGATGCAGAGAAGGCCTTTGACAAAATTCAACAGCCCTTTATGCTAAAAACCCTCAATAAACTCGGTATTGACGGAATGTAAATCAAAATAATAAAAGCTATTTACAACAAACCAACAGCCAATATCATACTGAATGGGCAAAAACTGGAAGCATTCCCTTTGAAATCTGGCACTGGACAAGGATGCCCTCTCTCACCACTCCTATTCAATATAGTCGTGGAAGTTCTAGCCAGAGCAATCAGGCAAGAAAAAGAAATCAAGGGTATTCAAATATGAAAGGAGGAAGCCAAATTGTCTCTATTTGCAGATGACATGATAGTATATCTAGAAGACCCCATCATCTCAATCCAAAATCTCCTGAAACTGATAAGCAACTTCATCAAAGTCTCAGGATATAAAATCAATGTGAAAAAATCACAAGCATTCCTATACACGAATAACAGAATTAAAGAGAGCCAAATCAAGAACGAACTGCCATTCACAATTGCTACAAAAAGAATAAAATACCTAGGAATACAACTAACAATGAACGTAAGGGACCTCTTCAAGGAGAACTACAAACCACTGCTCAATGAAATCAGAGAGGACATGAACAGATGGAGAAACATTCCATGTTCATGGTTAGGAAGAATCAATATTGTGAAAATGGCCATACTGCCCAAAGTAATTTACAGATTCAACGCTATCCCCATCAAGCTACCAATGACCTTCTTCACAGAACTGGAAAAAACCACCTTAAACTTCATATGGAACCAAAAGAGAGCCTGCATAGCAAAGTCAATTCTAAGTAAAAAGAACACTGTGGGAGGCATCACACTACCGGACTTCAAACTATACTACAAGGCTACAGTAATCAAAACAGCATGGTACTGGTGCCAAAACAGAGATATAAACCAATGGAACAGAACAGAGGCATCGGAGGCAACACAACATATCTACAACCATACAATCTTTGATAGACCTGACAAAAACAAGTAGTGGGGAAAGGATTCCCTGTTTAATAAATGGTGTTGGGAAAACTGGCTAGCTATGTGCAGAAAGCAGAAACTGGACCCCTTCCTGACAACTTACACTAAAATTAACTCCAGATGGATTAAAGACTTAAACATAAGACCTAACACCATAAAAAACCCTAGAAAAAAAATCTAGGTAAAACCATTCAGGTCACAGGAGTAGGCAAGGACTTCATGACCAAAACGCCAAAAGCATTGGCAACAAAAGCCAAAATAGACAAATGGGATCTAATCAAACTCCACAGCTTCTGCATGGCAAAAGAAACAGTCATTAGAGTGAATTGGCAACCAAAAGAATGAGAAAAAATTTTTGCAGTTTACCCATCTGACAAAGGGCTGATATCCAGAATTTACAAAGAACCCAAACAGATTTACAGGAAAAAAACAAACAAGCCCATTCAAAAGTGGGCAAAGGATATGAACAGACACTATACGAAAGAAGACATATATGAGGCCAACAATCATATGAAAAAATGCTCATCATCGCTGGTCATTAGAGAAATGCAAATCAAAACCACATCGAGATACCATCTCATGCCAATTAGAATGGCAATCATTAAAAAATCTGGAGACAACAGATGCTGGAGAGGATGTGGTGAAATAGGAACACTTTTACACTGCTGGTGGGAGTGTAAATTAGTTCAATCGTGGAAGACAGTGTGGCGATTCCTCAAGGATCTAGAAATAGAAATTCCATTTGACCCAGCAATCCCATTATTGGGTATATATCCCAAGGATTATAAATCGTTCTACTATAAGGACACATGCAGACGAATGTTCATTGCAGCACTGTTTACAATAGCAAAGACCTGGAATCTACCCAAATGCCCATCGATGATAGACTGGACAGGGAAAATGTGGCACATATACACCATGGAATGTTATGCAGCAATAAAAAAGGATGAGTTCATGTTCTTTATAGGGACATGGATGAACCTGGAGAACATCATTCTCGGCAAAATGACACAAGAACGGAAAATGAAACACCACATGTTCTCACTCATAGGCGGGTGTTGAACAATGAGAACACATGGACACAGGGAGGGGAGCATCACACACTGGGATCTGTTGGGGGGAATAGGGGAGGGACAGCGGGGGGTGGGGAGTTGGGGAGAGATAGCATGGGGAGAAATGCCAGATATAGGTGATGGGAAGGAAGGCAGCAAATCACACTGCCACGTGTGTACCTATGCAACTATCTTGCATGTTCTTCACATGTACCCCAAAACCTAAAATGCAATAAAAAAATAAATTAAAAAAATAAGGTATTTTCATCTCTCTACGTAAAGGTAGAGTTATTTTTGGTTAAGAGTCCTGTGATGTGCTTCAGGGAAGAAGAGTATAGGAAGGTCAGGGAGTGGCCTTCCTAGGTTTTATGACCTGCTTCAGGTGAAAAACACAAGGGGAAGTGTGAGTGACCTTCCTTCTCCTGCTGATTTTTCAAATACCAACATGCCACATTTTAGGATAGAGTGTCATCTATCCCATCATCAAAAGCATTTTAAAAAGTAACTTAAAATTTTTTTAAATACCACTCTTTCTAGGTAAATGTAACTGCAAAGAATTTCAGTGCTATTTTTCCATCACAGACAATTTTAATTAGATACATTAGCAATATATTAGAGGAGAATATGAAATAGAAAAGTGGCGTCATATCTAATGGGTTATTTTTTTAAAATAGTACTTTTAATGATTCATTGGTAACTTCAAGGCAATGTCCACTTGTATAAGCCCCACAAGACGCAAATCTTCCAATCTAAATTCAAAATTATAGGTAAAAATATGTAAATTCACCTTCTCTAAAAGTCATTAAAGATATTTCTAATAAAAAAAGAATCTTATTTTTATAATTTATGTATTTGATAATGAAAAATAACAAAAAACAATTATTTAATAAAGCATTGACAATATTTTAGTTTCCTTATAATTCTGACTTTATATGAGCAAAAGTACCACAGTGAGTGCTTATACCTGCTATGTTAAGTACAGAGACTAAACGACATTTTGTCAATAAGGGGCAACTTGTCCAAACTGGGTACACAAATAGAAAATAATAATGTTGAAAAAAGTATAATTAATTAATTCAAGCTTCAACATCAGATCTCTGGATCCTGCTGACCCTATATGTTAATCAGTTGATTAATTGCTACAATCATAATAATTACACTGTGCAAATCTAAGTACACTTAATGATAGTGTAGACTTAGAGTTAAAAGTTCTTTTCAATCTGCTTATCTTCTCTTTCTTGAATTAAAGGAGTTGGTTTCACTTATAAAGATACATTTTGGCTTGTAGAACTGAAGAGCTTATGTCAAAATTAGCCAAAGTTCATTTTTGCCTGTTCAATTAACCATTTTTGATTATTTCTTATTGCTGTTTAAAAAGCAATCTCAAACCTATGAAATAGGAATTTTGCATTGGACATATTCATCTAATTATTTACTCTTATTTTGAACATGCTCACTGTATGAAGTGGTTTCGCAATTACATGGCAGTAGTTGTCCCCCAACAGACAGTTTTCTATACTTTCTGTTCTATATTTGGATAGCAGATAGAAGGGGCCTGAGTTGTCATTGACATGCTCAGATAAAAGTATGTGCTATAAAGTCAATGTAACTTATAAAGAACTTTTCAGACACTTAAAATGAGGACTAGAACTAAAATGGCTTAACAGGCATATACATTTTTATTTTTTACATGTGGGAATCCCAGTTTTAGGCTTGAATTTTTTTCTACACACACGCACACAGCAATTTATATCTTGGTATCACTGATTTGGTCAAACTTTTATTCTGACTGCTATCGACTTCTAACTGGCTATTCAATGTTTCAATAGCTGTAAAGATTCAGTTGGGTAATCTTGAACAAATTCCTTGCAGCACAAAGATACACTAAACTGTGTTGGGGCTCAGAACATTACACCTCTAAGTATGGCCCTTTGGCGCACTGAGTACTTTGAACTGAAGAAGAATTGGAAGGGCCTCAGAAGCAAGAAGTTCTCTCTGATCTTTGCCTGCACTCCTTTCTCCTTTCCTTTCTCCCCAGAAGCTGGTCATATAAACTAGAACTCTTCCCCAAAGCAAGTCATAAAACCTAGAAATGTCACTCTCTGACTTTCTCTCGTTTCCCCTGATGTGACAGGTGTCCTGCCCTCTACCCAGAGAAAGGAATGTCGTACAGAGACACAGAAAAGAATTTGAACAAACAGGCCTTGCTGAGTTCCACCCCCCTACCCACAATCCATTACCATTAGATCATACTTTTTTTGTCCAACCACATTTCTACATGGCGTTTCATTCTTTATCAAACCTTAACTTAAAAATGCAGTTTTCCCTAGGTCTTTGGATCTTCATTTCTGAAAGCTCCTGTGTCACATTTTTGATTAAATAAATCTGTTATGCTTTCCTCTTGCTAATCTTTCTTTTGTTATAGGGGGTGTCAGCCATGGCCCTCAAAGTGGGTAAGGAAAATGTATTGTACCTTTTTGCCCCTACAACTGTCCAGATTCTGTGTAGAAACAATGCCAGTAAGAAGAATCATCTGACTAATAGTTTGTATTTGATTCAGTTTTCTACTGTGTGTAAAACAACTCATCGACATAGCTTCTCAATTTCTGGCAAGTACATTTCTATCCTCATGGTTATCTAGTTTCAAAAGCTAACCCATCTCTTTCTTCCCAGATTGTTTATCTGAGATGTCATTAAATCATTGCAACTTTTCTTTTTTGTAATCTTTTACATGCCATTTCTTCTTTTCCTTCATTTATTCCTTTTATTCTTTTGCAAAATAGTCATTTTTAAGTTGGTGAACACCTTAGATGTAACCGGTCTACTAGATGCTTCTTAAACTTTTGCCTGCGTATGAATAGCCTGGAGAGCTTGTAAAAACAGATTTCTAGGCTCCATCTTCACTGGTTGTCATAAAGGAGGTCTGGAGTGGGGACCTAGAAAATACAGTCTAACATGATCCCAGGTGATTCTGATGCTACCAGTCTTTACACTTTGAGTAGCACTTATTCTATAACTTTTCTTTGGTGGGGGGTGTCACACATCTAGGAATCTTGCTCCAGAAAATACACAGATGCACATGTACACAGTTTGGCCAATCTTCTGGGGAGTGGCGCATGAGCCTCTTGAAGCATATCCATGCATGAGTCCCAGAGCACTGAGGTCACTTGCCCAAGGTTGTACTTGGGTGATAGCCAAATGTGGTGCCAAATCATGATGGGGTTTCTTGCTTCCCTTCTCCTCTTAAACATATCCTGACAATTATCACTACATTATTTTCTTCAACACATGAGTTTCTGCTTTCCACTACCTTTCTCAAAAATCTTTAATGGAGTTTTCCCTGCCTACAGCATAAAATTTAACCCATAGGCAGTATTGAATTCTCTGCAATTAATTAGTTAACTTATTGACGAAGAATTTACTAAATTCCTTTTCTGTGGAAAGTACTATGTTAGGCAGGAGGACACAGAATTACTGCTTTGCCTTCAAGGATTCATAATATTGGATTAATTGTAACTGCTCTCCTTTATTTTGTGCTGCTGTCTCCAAAATCATTGCTGCCTTCAACCCAGAATCCTCACTTTCCACAAAACAGCAGCTTCATCTCAGAGCTGGAGTCAGTGCTTGGCTGGAGCCAACATTTCCTGGCTGGCTCTTCAAACTCCATATACTCCTAATGCCTCCTTTATGGAGTCTTCCCAAATACTGCATTTTTGTCTTTCCCTTCTGTAGAGTGTTTATTGTCTTCATCATTCATTGTGCTGCTAGATCATATGTGCTCACATGTTCTTCTCTAGTTCAGGGTATACACCTGTTACTTCAGTACTCTCCTCGAGGAGCATACAGTATGGCTCAGACCAAGATGCTGTGGTATCAACATACTACAAGTAGGAAGAGCTGCTCTTCTCTTATTTGGCTTCATCAAGGAAAAAGAACCAAAATAAATGGTTCCCAAATGTGACTGTCTCCAGGATAACCTGAGGGTTTGCTCATGGTTTTTTTTAGAAACATGTTTAAACCTCACCCCAGTCATAATGAATCAACACCTATCTGGGTTGGTCCCGGAATCTGTTTCTACAAAGGTGAGTTGGGTCAAAAAGCCGGGTATGAGAGGCCCTCGAGCAACTGATTCTGAAATCCCCTCCAACAATGAACAATGTCTACTCACCCTCTTCTTACACTTAAAAAAAATCACTACAAATACTTACTCTTAGTGTGGAAACTTGAACACAGGAAAACAAACAAAAAGATGAAGAAACAAAGGCTCTATAATCATTACCTGCTAATGTTTTTAAGTAAATCCTTTCATTCTTTTCTCTACATATAAATATTTACAAACATATTTTACAATAGGCTCATACTATACATGCCATATCATACTTATAGTCTCGTAATATTTATTGGCATTTTACCTTGTGAAGTAATGCTTTCTATAGCACAACTTAGCAATTACTTAGTATTTTATTATGTAAATGGGCATAATCTAACCTTCCCTAAGTTTGTACACATACTTCTGTAGTTTTCACTACTATAAATAACATTTTGAGGGGCACATTTGTACACATCCTTGTGCATGTCTCTGAAAATTTCCTAAGATAAATTTCTAGATATATAATTGCCAATACAAGGCACGCACATTTTAAAGGCTTTTGATAAGTATAGCCAAAAGTCCTTCTACAAATTTTCTAAGAGTTCCGATTTAAAGCAGTAACAAGTCTTGCCTCATTTTGAACTTTGGCATTTCATCTATAGCCAAGTTTATATCATAAATACTTCTTTACAGGCAGCAGCAACTTACATCCTCATAGCATCCTTTACTATGGGAAAATCACATCTTTTGTTAAGTTTACTATAAATTTACTGGCTATCTTCCTTGCAGATTTCCACCAATGTTAGAGAAAAGAAGATTTCAAAATAATTAATCTCCTGAAGTAACCTTTGATTAAATGTAACATGAAAGCTAAAAACCTGAAGCAGGAGAATGCTATTTTCTCATGTGATACCTTATTCTTGCCATCTGTTGAACAATATCTGGTTCCAAATAATGTCAATTAAAACCAATGGCAAATCTTACTTTGATTTGTGGATATTAGCAGGAACAACATTGTGCTACTTGTGTAGTTATCTTATGGCTGAAGTACTCTATATGAATACACAGATTTTTTTTTTTAGGTCTTTAACCTCTCAGCACCAGTTGTATGGAACACCCACCGCTAAGCAAGTATGCAAAATGTAGTGCTGCTTAGCATTGGGAAATCCCCAGTCTGGTGCCAAGAAGTTCATAAATACAGTAATGGACCCTCTTATGTCAAAAGTGAGCATTGTTTAACAGTGTAAGTTGGAACAGGCTTTGGGATGCATTGCAGCTGGAGTTGTTCCACTGCAAGACATTGCAAGCTTCAGGATGATGGTCGTCACACCAGGTCCTGGAAAGGCAACCTACTTCAGTCTGCAAAGTGAACTAAAAGGGAATGGTTGTTTACACATGGTCCTGATGCCATCGACATAAGAAACATAACGACAGGAGTGGTGAAGTAGGAATTTGGTGGCAGATGGTCAGGTCTGCAGGAAGTGTCCACCCAGCATTGTTTGGCCCATATTCTGAAACAACTAGAATAAACACTTAGTGTCATAATTTATAAGCATATCAGTACCAATAAATCAGAATCATGCAAACAGTCATGTTTATTATATTCTTGTTGCTTAATATTCATGACAGTAATTTATTTTTATAGTACAGTTTCACTGTTCCCTCCACCACTGCTCTGCATTTAAGGCTGGCAAGTTGTACTAGCAGAGGTTCAGGTAACACTTTGAAAACTGCAGAAGTTCACTAGCCTGGTCAAAAGACTTGATTTGCTCATTTAATTTTTCCCTTCTTTTCTCATAAACTTTTAAACCACCAAGATGAAATTTCTGGAAATTAAGTAGTAACAATGCTTCTTTGACATGTAGAAAATGTGAATACTGGAGTCCACCTAGTCCTGTGGTACTAGCTGTATAACAGAGCTCATAAGGCAGATAGAAACATTTGGGAGACATAAGCAGTTAATTGTTGAATTTACTGTCAACAAAATGGATTGAATTAAGCATTGTTTCCACCTCTGCCATTCACCTTCTCGCCACTCTTTCTTCTGATTCCCCACTTCGGTAGTGTAGGGTCATTGCTGCTAATTACTATGGATTGTTCAGAGAGGAATTACATGAAACAACCACCACAGAGCACATTGTTTTAAAAATTCATTTAGTGCCAGTACTACAAGCTCAGAAAAACATGTCTTCTACTCCAGAGAAGTTTATGTCGGATAAACAGATATAAAACAATATTACATTGGTCTGTACTTTGACACGAGACAACTTATATCCAGTTTGGTAATGAACTCAGTAGAGAAAATTTACAATTGCCAGAAAAAAGGAGTCACAAACATATAAGCCTGAAAAACAAATTTCATTAAAAAAATTTCCCAACCAAAAATAGTCTTACAATACTATTAAGATCTGTGGTCTTATTCTGCAAGGTTGCTGTGTTTTAACAAAGATGTTAAGCATTTTTTAAAAAGTGGAATACCACTGAATGTAAGTAGACACAGTATTAGTATTTTAACTATAATTGGGCTCTTTTTATTATGGGTATGGAGGTTTGAAATGATGGATTTATTTTGTAGACTCCATGAAAATACTTTTCTAGAACATGGCATGAGGGATGAAGTGACACTTTGCTATAGTGTCACCTTTTAACTAACACATAGGATAAAAGTTGTAAGAAATTTTACAATATTCTTTCCTAATTCACTTGCTGGGGATTGCAATAAGGATATAATGCCTTCTTTTTACCTTAAAGCATTTGGAATATGGGGAGTGTGTTGCTAAAGTGATTGTTGTTGTTTTCTTCTGGTGATGCATTCTGCACAAAATAGGTGCACTTAGCTAACATTCCTCAAAGATAAATTAAATGTTTGTTACAAATAAATTTACTTACCCTTTAGCCTTCTCCATCTGCTAGGTGTGTTTGAATTTCATTGGTGTGTATTTTATTTTTAAAATTTTTTTCCAGTGACCCAGGCACAAGAATAAGTACCTATAATGTTGCCTTGGATACAGAAAGCAATTAAAAAATTGTTGAATTTGTTTTAAATAGTCAAGATGGAAGCTTTTCTTAAGTAAATAATGAGGTTTTGAGACGAAGTGTATAAGCAGAGAAATTCAATTGTGTTCTGTTTGGTTTCCCTCATTGTAGTTTTTAACAACATAAAGCCTTTATCTGAACTACATCTAAATCTACTAATTATCTCATTTCTAAATAGACACTTGTTAATCATTTTGTTTAAATTGGTCAAAAACTATAGTTGTGTGGTGAAGAGTAACACCTTTGGAATTTTTCAGTTATGGGTTCAAATTCCAGCTCGGCAAATTCCCAGCTGGTAGCCTTAGGGAGGCTATTTAAAACTGATTAGTCTAAACTTCCCAAATGAAAATAATAGGAATAATACTGACCACAAGGGAGTATTATAAAAATGAACTTAAATGGTGAAATGTACATATAGCAATTGGCTATATGTAAGTAAAAGTATTGTTAGTATACTATAAATTGGAATTGTAATCATACAGGCAGCTATGGGGTTTATTTATATTCCCACTACTCTACTAGTTTATAGTATTTATGATTCAAATTCTTTATAAATATTGCCCAACTTTCTAGAGAACTGCACTTTTTACATTTGGAATGACTCTTCTCTAAGTTTTTTATTGGCATGATATTTGAAGTTCTTCCCCCAAATGTTGTAAATTTTTGTCTCTAACTGCTGTATTGTTTTAAATGGTCTTGCAGTTTGTCTTACGTGGTCTTGAATGTATTTGAGGATATAAATGTGGACTTGGAAGACAAACCGCTGAGGATTGTAAATATCATAATACTAGAAGGAAGGCTCAATGAATTTGTAGTTAAAAAGTGGGTTTTGTTCCCAGTTCCGGTTGTTATGAGACTCAAGTGACATAAATCTTTTGAATATGCAAAACTTAAAGCAAAACTCTCTTGTACAATGGTACAAGATGGCATGCACACTTCTTCATGAAAGTTTAAAAGTGTACAAATTTATCTGAGAGAGAAAATGGTAAAAATGACACCTTGGACTATAAATTCAATTTCAGATCCTGATAGTATAATAAAGAAAAAATCAAATCTCATATCACAGTAATAGAAAGATACTGTGAGAATATAAGAGGAAGTTTTATTCTGTACTGATAAAGTTGTACACCTAAAACAGTCCACTGAAGTATGATTTCTCTTATTCACTGAATGTTTTTGTCCCCAAAATTCATATGTTGAAGCCCTAACCCTCAATATTATGGTATCTGGAGTAGGGTCTTTAAGGGGCACTTAAGTTTAGGTAAGGTCATGAGGGTGAGACTTTCATAGTAAGATTAGTGCCCTCATAGGAAGAGGGAAAGATTAGAGCCCACTCTTTCTTATATTAGAGGACACAATGAGAAGGTGGCCATCTGCAAGCCAGGGTAAGGTCCTTCAGCAGGAACTGACCATGCTGGTGCTCTCATTTTGGACTTCAAACCTCCAGAACTGTGAGAAATAAGTGTCTATTGTTTAAGCCACACAGTCTATGGTATTTTGCTATAGCTTCCTGATCTGACTGAGACAATTTCCAAACCTTAGGAAGGCACATTTGGGGGAGTGTGATCTTGGTGATGAAGTGTCTGGAAACTTTGATGCATGATAAATTATTGAAAGTGTAGAGGAAGAAAGGAGAACACCAAACAGGCTTTGTAGGTTACACCTGAAGTGTTTTTAAAATACTTAAGGGGCTGCTAGAGGAAGATTCTGCTGGAAATCTGACATTAACCAATGTGGTTTTTCTAGTTGTGCTCTGGCTGGTCTGTCTTGTGGGTAGAGATTTCTACTCAGCTAACACAGGGGGTCCAGCTCTCAGAAGCTCTGAGCATCACAGATCCAAGCTTACAGACAGGAGCTTCTGAGGTCTTTCTGGGTCCAATATTTGCTCGGGATCATTCTTCTTTCCCGATGACTTTTTCTAAAACACTTTCATAACATGGCACAAATGCATAGAAATTTTCAAAGAATATTTCAATGAGGTAATGGTTTCTCCTTGGGTACCAATTAGATGTTCAGAGACTAATACACACAAGGTGTTAAAGAAGAATGTTACCATTGTGCCTGGAGTCAGGAACCTGGAAGAAAAGCTCAAAAGATTGTTGCTTTCATCTCTTTGCAAGACCGTAACCACCTGCAACTAGTGGAACAGATGGTACTAATTAGATCTGCCCATCCATTACTTGGCAGAGCAAGGGGCTGGAAATGTGAAAGGGTCAACCTTTCACCTGCTGGACACTCAAGGTGAGAAGAAAAAGGAAAGGGGCCAAGAACTAACTGTCTGGCTAGACAGTTATCATGGACTTGAGCTTTAGGTATTTGATCTTTTCGAATTCCAATTTCTGAAAAATAAAGGTGTTGTATGGAATGAAATGGAAGTGGGGGGAACTACACATTTAACTAGAAAACTGTAAATAAACCAACAAAAAGAGAAAACCCTCAATTATCCAATACAATATTTTTATAGTTCATGGTTTAAAAAAAAATCTGCCTTCATCTTTCCAAACATATTACTTTTACCCTTAACACCAGCACCACTACATATTTTCTTTAATAGTGTATTCATTTTCTATGTTTCTGCTTTCCAAAGTGTATGTAAAAATGTATGAGCCTATCCCTAGAGAAAAAAATTTCATTCTCTAAACCACATGGCAATTCTCAGGGCAGATATTCCACTGTTCCAACATGAGCAGAATTCCCCTGGGAAGTTGACAGTACTCCAGGAGCCATCAGATCTAATATTTAATTCTGCAGAGCAATAGGAATGAGCCAGTTGAAGAAAAGCCGCAATTCAAGGAGCTTATGATAGTCCTAGAAGCTATTTCAGGAAAATTCTTTTATTGACAGACAGAGAGGTGGAGGGCTGGAGAAAGGAAAAGTGCCTGGGCGAATGAGAAAGTCCAGCTGAATGTGGGCAAACAAGAGAAACAATGGATAAGAATCAATTCTTATTCCATAACAGGCTTTGAAAATAGCACATGAGGCCCGGCCTGGTGACTCTGGCCTTCCCAGCACTTTGGGAAGCTGAGGCAGGAGAACTGCTTGAGTCCAGGAGTTTGAGACCAGCCTGGGCAACATAGTGAGACCCTGACTCTACACAAAATCATAAATAAATAAATAAATAAAAAGCTCATGAGAGGTTAATATGAAAGTTATCTTGAGAGAATTTTTTTTTTTAAAGTCTACATTTTAAAGCTAGAATATTGTGTGGCAACTGAAAGAAAAAATGGCATATTTCCAGTTTGGAGAATGAGTGTGTGTGTCTGTCCCTGTGTTCAGCTATGCCTGTCCGTGTGTTCAGCTAATAACTCTTTGATCATTTTAGTTGATAAGTCTGAACATTTTGGGATCTACAATGTTAGAAATTTCCCAACTGAGAGAGGGCATCACTTTGGAGTTGGCTCTTCTGATGCCACTGGGAACATCACAGATTTATTTGGTAACACTTAGTAGAAACAAGGCAGGCTCAGGTCGGAGAAGCTGGATAGCTTCTGGGTTATGTTGAAGGCGTAAGTTCTATAATAAAGCAATAGGCTTTGGACTATCCAAGTGGAGTTGGACTTGGGAAGAGCTGGCAGAACAAAGCAGAGATGTCATGAGATAAAGAAAATGTGATCCCTGGGTCATGAAGCAAGAGACATCCTGTAATATTATCTTAAACATGTTTGGTGCTGTGTGGTGCAAAATATTAAAGCAGAATGAAGATGGCTGCTTTAAGACATATAATTTGAAGTAGCTTTACCAGAGAAGTAGAAAGATTAGTGAGAAAGGACAGCAAGGCCCTCTGAGACTCTTATCTAAAGAACACTCTGATTGTGTTATAATATAATACCAGCAAACATTTACTAGATACTGTGTGCCAATGACTGTAAATAAGTACATTCCACGAAATTCTTTTTATGATTGCCATGGTGAAGATACAACTTTTCCCTCCATTTTAGAGATGTGGAAATGGAGGCCAAAAGAGATTAAAAATTTGCTCTAGGTCTAGATAGTAAAACGTGGAGACAGGATTTGAATAGAGGGGGTGGTGGTGTGTAGTGCAGGCAGAAACTTGATCTCAGCTGATAAGAGTAGACTTCCCTGAGGAGCTGACAGGGGAGTAGCAATCTGGGAGAGTGTGTTTCAGTAGGGAGATGGAGCAGTCAAAGACCTTCAGTGTGGTTGGGGTATTCGAAGAACAGCCAGGGTACTAATGGGCTGGAATGCAATGAGCAAGGCAGGGAACAGTAAATGATGAAGTTGGAGAGCTTGTGGATGACCAGATCATAAAGGACTTTGAAGACCTTGGAAGGAATTTGGCTTTTTCTCAAAATGAAATGCAAGCCAGTTTTATCGGTTTGCCTGTTTTTAGAACTGGAATCATGTTGGGTTGGGTGAGAGAAAGACATTTTTATGGGAAGTAGGAGAAACTATTCTCCTAGAGATGGCCTGAGTCAGAGTCGGGGATCAGTGGGCAGATATTTTGGCAGAATCATTAGTGATGATCACAATATGATGTCGAGCAAAGCATAAGAAATTAGACAGGAGCCTCTGTGTGGGATAGAAGACCTCCCAACCTTCAATTTTATTATAATCTATTGATGCAGTGAACTTGATAACAGGCAAAAAAACTGGCCACTCAATTCCACCATTAGAGGAACAGGTCAAGATAACTGCTTTTTTGAGGAGAAATTTTGCATTTTGTTATATATATATTTTAAACAGGTCTATTCAGTAGAAGTAAAGATGCTAGGGAAGCTGACTCATGAAGGCTGCCTGGCTGGTTGCTCAGCTTGAAGAGTTTATTGCTTTGAAAAAGTGACCTTAAAGAGATGGAAGAAAGAAGTGCAAGTAAAATAAAAGTTTTAAGGAAAAGCAAAAAGACAAGCACTACATTTTCTAATGGAGCTGATGTCTTACCACTCAATTAATTTCTGAGTCAAGGCCCAATTTTAATTCTGAATCACCGTCTAGTTTTACTTATAAAGGGCTTTTCATTAAGCCAAATTAAGGAGCTGGAGGTCCAGTTGTTTATTATCTAGCACTAAACCATTCCTACAAAAAGACACCTGTGCAAGCCATTTGGCTCTAGTCAAATATTTTTTTTCAATTTAATTATGAATATAATTAGAATGAGTTAAGAGACAATCTAGGCATTAGCCATAAAATTTCCATGTTGCACGTGCACACACACACACACACACACACACACACACGCACACACAGATTAAAAAGCAACCACAACAAAAAAACTAAGTCTGTGAGAATGTTAGCTTGCAGTGGACACTAAAAAGAGACTCTTTGTAAAATTTACCTTTATTTCAATTTCATATTTCCTTGAAATGGTGCAATAGAGGATATTTTTATACTGCATTATTTTTACATCTTTGGTTTCTCTGTGATGAACCTTTACACCCCGCTCTTTACTTTCTCTGGTTTTAGGGCAACTTGTCACTTTTGTAGCAACCATTTTTACTCAAGTGCCTTGCAAGCTCTGTTTCTTTTCTCCCAAAGAGTGTCATCATGGAGTTGATGATGCATCAGAAATAGTTTGACCAAAGGGCAAGATAAAGTCAAGAGTAAAGAAAATATTTGCAAATATACTTGACTGGCTTTTTTACCCCCAATTACCTATTGAAAGTTTGCTGTAAAGGCAAAATGGAATAAAGGCCTTAGGGGGAAAAACATTAGAACATGCAATAGGTACTTTTTGCCATAGGGCAATGTATTTAACTTAAATTATTTTATATGAGGATGTTGTGACTGATGTATAGACAGGGATATGAGTTTTGTTTAAGGACTAGGCATAGGGTTATCCCTACCTTCGGTGACTAATGGTCTGCATTTTAACAATGCTCAGTTGATCTTATGGGTACCATTTCTCACAACTTGTTTTACTGATTGTCATTTTTTAAAAAAACAGGCATTTAAAAAATACTCTCTTCAAAGGCATACGTGATTGTTTGTGGCCTTTAAATTGAAGACTTCTATGTAATATCATTACCATCTCAATTCTGTACCGACTTGCCTAATCTCTGTGTCCTATGCATACGTACATTCATATGTATATACAAACACAAAATATATTATGTATGTTCATCTGATGTTTTATATATTATCATTAGATATATTTACTTAGTCAAGCAAAAAAAAAAAAAAAAACACAAAAGAGATGGTATTGGAACCATAATTTAGTTTTTGACCAAGGAGTTAGTATTGATTGCCTTCTAATAATGGGAAATATATGGAACATTGCCCAGGAGTGGGAAGAAAGTTATTTTTGTATACAAAAGGCAACTTTGGAAACTTACAATTCAACAAATCAACAACTGCCAGCTCACATACCCTGATTTGATCATTACATTCTGTATACATTATCAAACCATCATATTCTACCCAATAAATACATATAATTTTGTATCAATTAAAAATAATAAAAGCAAAACCAGCTAGAGGAAAATTAGACACTTTGAGACAGAATTTATTTAAAAGGCAAACTTCTAGAAAGAGTATCTGCAATGCCTGAGATTAAAAAAAAATCACTGGCTGAGACTAACAACAGAATAAATGTTGAAGAAAGTAATATTAGTGCACCTGAAGGCACAGCATGATTCATAAAAGATAAAACGGATAAATAGGACTTTATCAAAATCAAAATGTCTGCTCTTCTGAAAACACTGTTAAAAGAAGGAAAACAAAGCCATAGAATGGGTGAAAATATTGGCAAGTTATATTTAATAAGGAACCAACATTGAAAATATATAAGGAACTCTCGAAACTCAATATCTAAGAAACAGCCAAAATTTTTAAATAAGTTTTCCTAACTGGATAAAATAATAGAATTGCCAATAAGCAAATGAAAAGATGCTTAGCATCATAAATCTTTAGAAAAAGGCAAATGAAACCACAAGATACCACTTCACACAAAGTAGAATGACTAAAATTAAAAACACTGACCACACCAAGTGTTGCTGAGGGTGTGGGGAAACTGGAACTCTCATATACTCTTGACAGGAATTGAAAAACGGTGCAATGACAATGGAAGACAGTGTATCAGTTTCTTAAAAAGTTCATAAATACCTACCATATGAACCAGCTCTCCATTTCTAAGTGTTACCAGGAAGACTAAAAGCATTTGTCCACACAAAAATTTGTATATAAATGTTCACAGATTTGTAAATGCTTCATTTGTAACAATCAAATATGGAAACACCCCAAATGTCCATCAACAGATAAACAAATTGTGTTATATTCAAATAATGAATATTACTCATTAATTAAAAAACAAACTCGTAATATAACAATATGGATAAATCTCTAAATGATTATATTGGATGAAAAAAAGGGTCCTCTGCTAAAAGAGTGCATACTGTATGATTCAATTTATATAAAATTCTAGAAAATGTAAATATATTGATAGTGACAGAAAGCAGATCAGTGGTGGCTTGGGATGGGAGTGCAGAGGGGGTGGAAAGGGGAAGAAAAGAGAATTGCCAAGGATTAAAAGGAAACTTTTCGGAATGATAGATATGTTCTTTACCTTGGTTGTGGTGCATATATTTGCCAAAACTTATTAAAGTTACACTTTTAAAATGTGCAGTTCACTGTATGCCAATTATACCTCAGTAGGGCTAGAAAAAGCCTCATTATTAAAAATTAACAAAAATAAACTAGAAAAGGTGAAGGAAAGGGTGGAAGGAGTACTTGGTCACCTTCTGAACTGAAGAGATATTATTATTCTTAACTGAAGATATTATTGAATGTTGATGAAACAAGTAAAAGAGGTTTAGGCATATTATTTAGCATTCAATGATAATATGGCTACCAAATACTAAAATAAATGGAGTAGGATGAAAAAAATTAGGTAACAAATATTATCCATGGTTTATAAATCAAAAGCAGAGATATTATCTAGAGTTATGAGAGCAACCAGAAGAGGTAAAAATTAAAATCATTACATGAGGTTTCCTCTCATGAGTAGGTCAGGGGATATGAAGTGATATGGCCCAACCCATTGCTTTTCATCCTAACTTCTTCTGTAAGATTTGGTTTGTTGCATATTGTAATTTGATGAAGTAAATAATTATAAATAAGAATCCTAATAAAATAGTTACTCATATGAAATAGAAAAGTAACATGGACATAAAAATAAATTTCAAAAGATGGTAAGCAACTGGTCATAGAAATCACAGTGCAGGGTTAAAATGTACTTAGAGAAGTCAACATTTAAGGCATGAATGCTTTTAATATCTAGTAATAAACATTGAATCATCACTCACTCTTGGAAAGTTCTACTTTATTTCTACCTAAAACTCCAATACTGAAATTCCTTAGCATTAACTTAATTCTAAACTCACTCAGTTTTTAAAATGTAGAAAAAAATGGTTGCAGTCTTGTATAAGACGACATAGGACACAGAGGTCTTATGTAGGATGACATAAAATACAGATATTTGGCAAGACCTATTACTCAAGGCAATATACAATGATACAAAGTATTTATGTTTGTAGCTGAATGCCAAGTCTAGTTTTTAGAGCCATGTGCATTTAGAACTCCTGTGAAAATTATTTATTTTTAAATCATTTATTAAGTGCCTAACATGGAGTAAGAAAAATACTGTTCTATTTCATTCTCATAGTAACTTTATGAGCCAGAAATTATTGTGTACATGGTCTTTCCATTTCTCCAGTATCTCCTGCTTTCTTATTTTGAGAATTAAATGAGACAATTATTAGAAATGCCAATGGGTTTTTCTCCTCCCTTTCTCTTTTTCAGGAACTTTGGAAAAATGCAGACATTAAAACAGAAAAAAGCATTTCTTGTTGTCTTTCTCCCTTTGAATCTGTAGAGTTACCAGAAGAAAAAGATGGGAACAGAGGTAAAGTTAGTACATTTCCTAGGATTTAGATCTACTGGAAATGTCTGGGTCCCCTGCAGGCCTCCAGCCACAAGATTGCATCACCTATCATAAAACTCCCTGGCTGTGCTTTTCTACTGAGTTCACATTTACAGTACTAATAATGCCTTCAGCACAAGTCATTTCCAGGGAATTAAGTCCTTGCAGTCAGTGGGTTAAATCCCCATGAAATAACCTGCAGCTGACCCAACTGGATTGACCTCAAGTATAGAATTTCAGATCAATAGCTGCAGTACTTGGATTCTGAGATATAAAACAATCCCTAGTGTTTTTGTTACCCCAATGAGTATTATCAGACAGGGGATCACTATGGCAATGGTGGGGTCTTATGATATTAATGGTTTTTTTGGTCCCAAAATAAATTATTTTAAAAAGTAAATGTCTTCTGTTCACTGTTTTTGGACTATGTGATAATAGTTTTCAAACATATAATAAAAAATAAAGTAATTCAGACAGCACCAGTGGTCATTAATTGTCTGTATTAAAAATAACACTTTCTCCTCAGATGCACGGTTTTCCAGTTGGATGCAAAATTCCTTTTGGTCCAACCACCTTTTATGTCTTCCATGAAAGGGTAACAGATCTCTCAATCTGGGGCCAAATAAAAATGTTAACACTTCACAAACTGGGCTTGGGGGTAATAAAAGAGAAAAGGGAATAATGTTATGACGACATGAACCATGACATCAACTGACATGGTGTTTTACTTGTGTGTAACCAAAAAAAACAGAAACCATTTTAAGTATGTACACCAACAGAGGGAATTAATTTGTTGCAGAGAATTGGTTACTCAGGTAATGAAGAAGCCAAGAACCAGATAAGGAAGAGTGAAGTAACCAAGAAAATAGACACACCAGGAAGCCACTACCTTCTCCAGGCTGGAAAAGCAAAGAAAGGAGGGTCTACATCACCAGAAGGGAGCTGAAACCAGAGGGGCCTATCTGGTCAAAGCTGAAGCTATGAAGGAAAAGGAGCCTCAGGCAGAAAAGCTACTTGAGGCAGATGTGTGGCAAGTCTGAGCAGGTGGGGGATAAACTTATAAACTGCTAGCCTTCATCTTCACTCTCTCTCTCTGCTATCTCCTGCCAGTGGCTTTGACTGGGTACAACAGCATCTCAAGAACACTTGCAAGTTTGGAGATTTCTCAAAGAACTTAAAACTGAGCTACCATTTGGCCCAGCAGTCTTATTACTGGCTATAGATCCAAAAGGAAACATACTGTTCTACCAAAAAGACCCAAGCACTTGCATGTTCATTGCAGCACTGTTCACCATAGTAAACATATGGAATCAACCTAGGTGCACATTGATTGTGGACTGGATAAAGAAAATGTGGTACATACACAGAATACTATGCAGCCATAAAAATATGAAATCATGTCCTGTGGAGCAACATGGATGCAGCTGGAGGGCATTATCCTAAGCAAATTAATACAAGGGCAGAAAACCAAATACCACATGTTCTCACTTATAAGTAGCTAAACACTGGGTACACATGGAATAAAGATGGCATCAATAGACACTGGGGACAACTAGATGGGAGAGGGAGGGAGACAGGCAAGAGCTGAAAAACTAATTGTTGGGTACTATGCTGTATACCTGCATGACGGCATTATTTGTACCCCAAGCCTCAGCATCATGCAGTATACCCAGGTAACCTGCACATGTACCTTCTTAATCTAAAATAAAAGTCGAAAAAGAAAAAAACTATTAACAAAAAGAACATCGGCAAAATATAGCTGGCTAGGACCAATCCTCTCATGGTACAGAGAATAAAAGGGAAGAGCTGGGATCTGAGGACAAAAGGCCTAAACCCAGCCTCTTTGTCCCCAATTCATCCTCTCCTATGAATTTACTTTACCTGGTTGGTCCCTTTTCGTATAGAGCCAAAAACATGTGAGTTGGATCTGTTGAGCTTCTCATCGTATAGTTCTACAAGAGGCTATGTGGACTTCACTAAAGCCCTGAGACTGGGTGGAAATGTCATAATTTTGAAAGATTTCTTAGTACAATGGGTACACATAGAAAAAAAGTATCTCCTCTGGGGTGGTTTTCTACCATTGCCAAAGAACTAGGTGGCTATTCTCTCACTGATTAAAAATATTTAAATATGAATTACAACCTACAGTTTATCCTAGGTTTAGAACACAAGGACTAGCTTCAGGTTTATATAAAAAATACATGGGTTAGTAAACATATGTCTCTGTTCAACATCATAACATGTATCTCAGCCCCATTACCCTATTGGTTGATCCCTCCATTTTACATATTAAAAACTAATGACATTCTACAATTCTATTGTGAGTTGAGGTAAGGTTTCTGAGTGTCTTAGTCCATTTGGCCTACTATAAAAAATGCTATAAACTTAGCAATTTATAAAGAACAGAAATTTCTTTCTCACTGTTCTGGAGTCTTGGAAGTATGAGACCAATTTGACAGCAGATGTAATGTCTTGGTGAGGGCCCACTCACTTCTAGTTGTGCCATCACATGGTGGGAGAAGATTCAGGTTTCTCTTGGGCCTTTTTTATAAGGCCACTAATTCCACTCATGAGGGCTCTGCTCTCATGACCTAGTCTCCAACCAAAGCCCTCATATCTCTCAATACCATCACCTTGGCGAACTTCAACATATACATATTGATGGAACACAAACTTTCAGACCCTAGCACTGAACTTGATTCTCCTTGCCTTAAACAATGAAGAAAGAAGTCTCTCTCTTCTCTTCCAAATTACATTCTCAAACAAAGCTCACATGGAGAAACACTGTTAGCACTGTTTGTGTACCCTCTTACATTTTTTTTTTTTTTTGAGATGGAGTTTCGCTCTTGTTACCCAGGTTGGAGTGCAATGGCGCAATCTCGGCTCACCGCAACCTCCACCTCCTGGGTTCAGGCAATTCTCCTGCCTCAGCCTCCCAAGTAGCTGGGATTACAGGCATGCGCCACCATGCCCAGCCAATTTTTTGTATTTGTAGTAGAGACGGGGTTTCACCATGTTGACCAGGATGGTCTCGATCTCTTAACCTCGTGATCCACGGATGTTCTTAGGCACTTTCTCATTCATTCTCACCATAACCCATTTTATAGGTGTTGGCCAAAACCCTTGCCAGAGTCATCAACCCTATTAGTCTGCTGCCTGCCTCAACTCTGACACATTGAGTTCTTGCCAGGCCTATATTTCTCAAATTCTGTCCAATTTGGATTTAGGTCTAGAATATCCCTGAGATGATCCTTCTCCTTAGAGAAATTCAAAGGACATACTCTTTTGTGGGTTCTGAAGGCCTGCTTTCCATATATCTCAAGCTAAGAGAATGACTTTCCTAATAATGTTAGAATCAGGAGAACTATGGAAAGCTTAAATGATGGATATCTTAATTATAAACCCCAAATAACACATACTGAAGTATGTTTCCAAATGAGATAATCCTCACTTGAAAGTGTGGAGATCATGATATGAAATTTGTCTGACTTCTTTAAATGTACGCAATCAGAGGTAGGTATCCAAACTCAAGTCCTTCCAATTTCCTACCAGAACGCTGTCCCAACACTGAGTTGCTTGGGTGTTCCAAGACAGAATATCAGAAAAAGCTGTTATGAAAATGCCTGCTTATTTATTTTTTCTTTATTTCTTCTTCTCAAATGAAGTTAACAGAGCCTGCTTAACAATGAAACACTGCTCTTCTGAAGAAGTAGAGGGCTTATGAAATGAAGTCATGACAAGGGATAAGAGCTCCACCCTCCACTCAGAACCCATAATTAGAGTACTGTTACTACATTCAACAACAGCAGCAGCAGCAGCAATAGCAACATCTGAAATTGTGAGCAGGCAACGAGAGAAAAACCTTGGGAGAAAAATTTCTTATTTTTCTTGATACCATTTTGCCAGAGCTTTAAACAAGGGTAAAGACTTTGTGAATAAAAAACAGAATTAAAGGGCACATTCAGGGGCTGTTTTCCAACACAGGACCCCCAGATCTCCACTTCCACTAATGGGAACACTGCACACCCAGCCATCCAAGATCAGACCTCCTGAGTACAGCATTTTTTTCTTGGAGATTTGTCTCTTTAGGACTTTAATTAAGCTCCTGCAAGGCTTGTAAGGTTTTTAATGTTACCTTTCTTCTTTCTTTCTTAAATCAGCTGGCTTTCCAGGAAACTTTTTCTAAGCTGTCACAGTTATAGTAAGCATACCTTAATATATTAAATTTAGAGATGTACCAGTAGTTGCTTCTCCAGGGATTAATAGCAGAAGTACCCTTGCATTTGGAAAAGATTTTCCCTGATTCATTCATTCATTCACTTTTACTTAAGTGTGTGTGTTTTGTGAATTAAAAAAAAGCAGAAAAGGAAGCTTCATGAAGTGTACAATGACTAATGGTCAAAATTCACTCTCAAAGTCACCAGTTTAACGGAAGAAACTTGCCATTACTTAATTTGATATTCACGCTGTTCATAAGCAAATTGTGGCTGACTGTTTACTAGTGTTGGTGGGTGAAGTGTGAGTGAGCCAAGAGAACATGATGCTTCAGTTGATCATTTGACACATATTTCATGAAATGTAATATTTAATTTACGTAGGTTTCTTTACAAGACCCCCTTGTATTCAAACTCATTGCAATTCTGAAAGTATAAAGGCAGAGACAAGGGGTGCACAAGGTGAACCCTTTAAAACAGATTCAATGAGACACTACTTTAAGGATGCTTCAATTGGCCACCCTAAATAGAATGTCATATTTTCTTTTAATTAAGAAAAAAAAAAACCTCGGATAATACTGCAGGGCCAGATATAAAACAAGCCATCAAAACACAAAAATCGAACGCAAGATATGGAGCATCAGGGATACTATCTGTTCCCCATGATTATTATTATAAGCATTCTTATTATTTACTTAATAATTCCAGGATGTCAGGTTATTCTGCCACCTGCCCCTTTCTGTGAGGTACTTACTGATCGCTTCCACAAACTGCTCAAAGAAACTGTAAGGGAAGAGTGGTTCAGGCAGCTCCCGGAAAAACATCTTCAGTGCTCCGGTGACAACGTGGATGTCCTCCCACTGGCTGTCGTCCAAATTCAGCTTCTCTTCTGGGAAAACACGAGGAGAAATGGAACAACTGGTTTTAATGAAACAATTACAAGACACTAATTATTATGTTAATGTTTGCCTACTATCATCAGCAACCGTTAACAGCCTTCTGTACCTAGAGGTTTGGTGCTGTGCATGTTTTTTTTTTCTCCCTTTTTCCGTAGGAAGGGAACATTTTCAATGGAATACCATCTGTAGGAATGCAGCTAACAAAAAAACAAGAGACACAAAGAGACAGTGCCATTGACACAGTATGTCAGATACATTTATTCCCATAATGCATCAGTATGAAAATTAGCATCACAGCTCAACATGATTCAAAGCTATTCGGTTTTGAGGCCGAGGGGCTAAGAGTTGCCAATGATGGCCGGCTCAAGGGACTGGCCTGAAGGCCTTGCTGAGCCAACAGGAGACATATGCTAAACATGGCAATAGAAAATGAGTTATTGCTTTACATGTGTTAGCCTTGCTATGTACAAGGGAATAATGGGTAACACTTTTTCCCTTTTTTTTTCCTGAATATAAAGTCAGCAAGGAATAGAATACTGAGTGAGAAAGGATATTAATTCTTTCTTACTGCTTCAAAAATATCTTTTTTTTAGTTTTCATCTCAGTGAGGAAAATATGCCCAGCAACAATATTAGACAGACCCCTGTTGGCCTACGTAGGCTATGCAAAGCTGTCAAAAATGATAACACACTAAAGACAAACCACAAGCGCTTACCAACTCTTTTTAGAAACAACAGAAATATTTGCAAGGGAAGCTTAAGTGAATGGAGATGTTGAAATATTAGGGAAAGTAAATGCCGAAATGAAGGTTTTAGTAGAAATAAAGTATGCTAGGCAATTATTTTAGTCCTTTTCACCCTTAATATGAAAGTCTGGAATTAGTCTCACCCAAGAAGTGGATGCATTCATGTCTGAAAGGGACATCTTGATATAAAATGAACAGGAAGCAAGGTACAAAGGCACTGCTGTCGAGTTAGACGATTTGTCTTTCTAAACGTGCAACATGAAAAAGGTTTTGGATTCTGAGCTTCATAAAAAACTAATCATTTCAGACAATCTGGGGGTTAACTGAAAAGCTGAGAATCCTGGCAAGCACCAAGGTATTTGGTCAACTGGAATTTTGTTTCTTTACTGATGTCTTGGGCTCGCATTCACATGTCCCTTGGATGTCAGTTTTATGAATGCAGAGAAGCATTTTGCACCAAAAATGTATGAAAAGCTGAGAATTGTCACTGTAGGGATTCTCTGCATGGGGTGTTTTGCTAATAATGTTCATGTCCTTTAAAAATATTAGCCCAAACCTTTAGCAGATCTTTTTAAAAAAATAATAAATGAATGATCATTTCTAGGGCTTATTTATAGTAAGTGGTGCTCCTGCTCAACAGTATGTTTGCAAAGAGAAGAAATGAAGGTGAATCTGTTTATTTCAGATGACTAATCTTCCCTTTTAGTCTTCATTTCTACCTCAATCATAACACAATAATATGATCCACAACAAAATCAGCAGAGGAGACCTTCTTGCTGCCCTGCAATCATTTTTGATTGATTGTATTTCAACAATTAGTCTTTTATTTGGCTACACACTATTGAAATAGGCCGACAGCATCTTAGCAGGCCAGCTTTAAACAGTCAACTGTTAACAATAACATCAAAAAGGGAGACCTGATGGGGTTTACTGTCACTTTAAAGAACGGGGTTTTCACATTGTTGAAATCTGTCAGATATTTTGAAATGTCCCTCTCACTATGGTGCCACACCCCCTGCGTGCCCTTATAATAAAATTGGTTTTACTCCTGATTAAATCATTTTCTCCCTACCCACTACCATACTTCTCATAATGGACCTGTGTGCTCTACAGCTGGTGTTCTTCCCATGGTACCAATTCTTACTTTATCTTTTAAGCACTTTGCTGCTAAGATCTCATGCAGAGTGCTTATGTTTTGTTAAGAGCTTCATTCTTAGAGAAATAGCTTAACACATGTTCTAAAAATGTTGTACAACTTATTGCTTAAAACACATTTAGAAAATGTATAAGTATTGTAGCTTTGGCACTGAACTTTAAGTGGAATCCTACACCTACACACACACACACACACACACACACACATGCACACACGCATGCACACACACACACACACCTATCCCTACCAAAAATCTATCAGAAAATCCAACACGAAATTCCATTTTGGTGCATAAGTTTGAGATTGCTAAAGGAAAGTGTTCATCAGGTAAAAAAAAGAATGATTTTATCTTGAACAAGAAAATGACACCAACAACAACAGTAACAAATAATGGCTTAACCAAAGGAAAACAGCATTGAGATTGGTCACCTCCACATTAATATCACTTAATTCAACTGAACGTGACAACGGACTGTATCTATATATAAAGAAAATTTACCAATAGACACCAATTTACCAATAGATATTTTCTACTTAAAATACCACATAATATTAACTGCATCACTTAAAGCAACATTCTCCTATGTAGTCTTCATTTAAATAAATAATAATTTGTAGCCCTTCAAGAAGTATCTTAAACAGGCAATATGGCAAATAGTTGGAGTATTTTGAAATATAATACTAATTTTTATATTAAGTTTTCATAATCAACCAAGGTTAAGATCCCTTGTAAAGAAGATGACGTTATGGCAAATTTTGCAAGGACACTGAAGTTTATCTAAACATAAAATTAAGCCCATATAGTATGCCTTCTTATGAAGCCAACAGGTTCTGAAGATGAAATAACCATAACCCTATCCCAGTGTTAACAGGCATTATTGCAAATGAAATTGCATTATTTGATAAGCATTTTTTAACTAGATTCTACACAGTGATGATGTCATACTTTTCCCTTTTCTGATAGAGTAGGGTTTCTCAAAAGCACCACACTATTGACATTTGGGACTGGAAAATTATTTGTGGTGGGGGCTGTCTTGTACATTCTAGGTTGCTTAGCAGTATCCTTGACCTTAATTTATTAGATGCCAGTAGCACCTCCCAGTGAGGAATGATAAAAATTGTGTCTAGAGATTGTCACGTATCTCCCATGGTGTAAAGTTATTCTTGGTTAAGAACCATTATAATTAAGTCCATAAGTGTCTATAGAAGCTACTCAACAAATATATATGCAGTTTACCTCAGGTGGGTAGGGAACTAGAAAATTAGATATACACATATTGATATTTCTTTCATATGAACTTAAGAGTTGGTAATTATTCTTAATAAAATCATAACTTTTTATAAAACAAAATCCATATGAACACATTCAGGGTACTTTGCAACAAAAGCAATAACCCTCAATTACTTAGAGTTTACACTGTAATAGGGACTGTGCAGTGCACTCTACATTCATTAATTAATTTAATGTTTGCAGCAAGATGAGGAAGATGCTGTTATTAGTTATCATCATATCTGTTTCACAGATAGAGAAATGAGGCATAGGTAGATTAAACAATTTTCCCTCGGTTGCCAAGTGTTGAAACCAGGGTAAGGAGCCAGTAAGCACCTACTATGTTTAAAATCACTGTGTTCAGACTTAATCTTGGCTGGCAGAAGCAGAAAGGGAAAAGGCAAATAAATAGTAATTGCAAATGGTAGATTATTATGTCAAAGATTGTAATTTTTAATTTTATCCTTAAATGTCTTACTTGAGGCTATGCTTTTACCTGTAAGCTGACTCTCATTTTTGGTAATTACTCACTTGTAGAAGGCACAGATTCTTATATAAACAGACATAAAACAAATTGGTAATAAAAAACTGCATTAGGAAATGGGCAAATTGATATGTAGCAATGGAGCGAAGAGGAAATATGATAGATTAGGAAAAGAGACCATACAAAACACACCTTCCAGCTGGGATTTACCACTAATTCATTGTATATCTATTTGTTTATTTATTTATTTGCAAAATGAAGATAGAAGGGTAATTGTTGCTATCAAATGGCAAAATGTATCTGAACATTTTGAAAGCATAAGGCAACAAATATATACACAATGTCACCAGAATGGGGCAGGTGAATAAAGGCCAAAACAGTAAAACAAGAAAGAACTAAGGCAATTGAAACATTCAGCAAATATTGTAAACTAGCCTGGTTGTTTTAGAGGATTTATCTCAGTGTAATGCAGCTTCTCATATGGGATCAACAAAAACTACACTGCTATAAAGAACTACCTGGGCTGGGTAATTTACAAAGAAAAGAGGTTTAATTGGCTTATGGTTCCACTGGCTGTACAGGAAGCACAGCTGGGGAGGCCTCGGGAAACTTCCAATCGTGGCAGAAGGTGAAGGGGAAGCAAGCACATCTTCACGTGGCCAGCAGCAGAGAGAGTGAAGAGGAAAGGGCTATACACTTTTAAACAACCAGATGTTGTGAGAACCTACTCGCTATCAGGAGAACAGCAAGAGGGATGTCTGTCTCCATGATCCAATCACCAGGTCCCTCCCCCAACATTGGGGATTACTATTCAACATGATGTCCATCTGGGTGGGGACACAAAGCCAAACCATATCCACATGCTGTAGTCCAATCCTAGGAAGAAGTCTGGTTGAATCATGATATCTCACAATCCTTATAATCTGTGCTGGTTTCTCCTGGCCCTCTAATTAGGTTATCTTAAATTCATTTTGGTTATGGTTTTGCCTTAAAGCATGTAAACAGAATTAAAGATAGGTTAAGCTCCACAGTGCAAATACCATGTGACTTTTATGAGATCACACACACACACACACACACAAACCTAAATGACGTACCCAGACAAGGCTATCCTGAAATGCTCGTCCTTGAAGAGTCTTTAGGGTACTTTTTAAAGTAAAAACTTATCTAATATGAAGATTTACAAAATTGTATGTGAAAGAAAAAATTTGACAGTAGCTATTAGGAACAATTTTTCTTAAAAATAAGAACTGAAAGATGATCTTTGATAGCCATAGTAGGTCAAAGGTAGTTTCCAAGGAAAAAAAAAGGAGCATTTAAATATCATTAAGTGTTTAATTGCCATCCCAGCATGGTGGCTCATACTTGTAATACTAGCACTTTGGAAGGCTGAGATAGGCGGATCACTTGAGGCCAGGAGTTTGAGAACAGTCTGGCCAATATGGTGAAACCCCATCTGTACTAAAAATAACAGAAATTAGCTGGGCATGGTGGCATGCCTGTAATTCCAGCTACTCGGGAGGCTGAGGCAGAGAATTACTTGAACCTGGGAGATGGAGGTTGCAGTGAGCCGAGATTGCACCATTGCCCTCCAGCTGCCTGGGTGATGGAGTGAAACTCTACCTCAAAGAAAAAAAAGAGTTTACTACTTTCCTCTTGTATTATATATTGCTCTGTAGATATTGGCGTATATGACCAGCAGTTGTGATATCAGGTCCAATTTTAACTAGACTCAAACTGTCTTAACCTAGTCTTTGTTGAGATGTGCTTGCACTTGAACTATACAGAATAGAAGAGCAACAGATTCAAGAAGGAATTCTTCTTTATGTATTGAAAAACAAGTGCTTTTTTACCTTAGGTAATATGTTTCATGGCACTTTTAAAAATCTCTTTCCAACTTTTGTTTTATTGTTGCAATTTTAAAAAGAGGAAAAGACACCCCAGCTTTCCCAGGATACAGAGAGAATAGCCCTGATCTCATTAATACAGCGCAAAGAACCTGTTACACTATGAAACTCTCATAAAGGATGGTGTTCCTGCTTCCAGCACAGATGACCATTTGGATCCCTTATCTAAAAGGCCTGCTGGGTACATGAAAGTCACATCCCAAGTGAAAGAGATGCCAGAGGGATGATCGATCCAAAACATAATATATTTAGCCCTAAAACCAAATCAGAAGATTAGATATTAAAGTGTATAAAACGACACTGTTTGTAAAGATATAGAAGATTTTTAAATTAACATTTAAAGGAATAGATCAAAAAGAATTTGGCTGAATCATTCATCTAGCTCAACCTTTCCTGCTGTGCTGGTTCCTGAAAGGGATGGTTCGGTCTGATTTCTGGTGGATTAGAGAGGTTCCACATTCTCAAACACAGTGACGTCAACCTTGGGCCAAAAGCAGCATCTTTCTGTGTTGTACTGGCTAAAGCTCCTTCCTTCCACACCTTGGCTGTAACATGAGACTTCACTGAGGAGATTATCTGAGAAAACTAGACCAGTTGGCCAGTTAATTTGTTTGCTCACATAATTTTTATCAAACAGAGATGGAAGGAGACTACATGCCAAGCATTGTGTTTTTAAAGCTACAGCTGTTGAGGCTGCTTTATATTCCTCAAAGGAGAGGGCTTTACCAGGTGCTTAGAAAGTGAATATAGATAAAGTTCTGGACATTTTACATCTTGTTACTCTTCCCTAGAATCATATTATTTTGACTTTGGGGGCAAGCTGGGACAAACTCAAAGAACAAATATACCACCCAAAAATGTGCATCGTGCTTGTTATTTACTGAATCGGGTCCTTCCATTCCTCAAATTCATACATTGAAATCTTAACCACCAATACTTCAGAGTGTGACTAGGTTTGAAGATTGGATCTTTAAAGAGATAATTACGGTAAAATGAGGTTATTTGGGCCCCCATTCAATATGAATGGTGTCCTTATAGCAACAGAGTAGGGTGCACACAGTCGAAAGACCATGTGAAGACACAGGAGGAAATTAGCTGCCTATACGTCAAGGAGAGAGCCTTAAGAGATCTCAACCTACCAATACCTTTATCTCAGACTTCCAGCCTTTAGAACTGGGAGGAAACACATTTCTGTTGCTTAAGCCACCCAGTCTGTGGTGCTTTGGAATGGTAGCTCAAGCAAACCAATAAAATGCCCCAAAGTTTTGGGCAGAGAAAGACAATGTCAAGCTTCAGGATAATAGACATTTTCTATACTTGTGAAACACAGTGAACAACAGAGATAGCTCTTTAGGTAATTCCGTTTGAAGAAAAATAATTGCCATTATTCAGAGAACAGATTTGAAGGTGGAATTAGTTGAAAAACTGCTTGCTTATTCAGGCTCAACCTATTTCAAATGATTTGCTCTATGAACATGCAGAAAACTCTCCAGTGTGGTCTCCAGACAAAGAATAAAATTATGACTGCCATCTTTTTACTCATTCGTTGTCCAACTACTATGTCTACAGTAGAAATACTGCATGGTTGCTGTCACCTGAGACTCACAGTACTACTAGAGAACATTGGAGACTTCCTCAGAAAAACTCAACCCAAGTCCAGTCAACTGTCTATGGCCATGATACCTATTAAAGAGAAAGGAGCAAAGTGGTTTTAAATATGAAACTTTGTAAGCAAAATCAAAGAGATTGGTTTCATATGATTTATCACAGTAACCCCCCAGGAAGCTCTTAGGAGTCCTTTGTTTGACAGTTAAACCTATGGGCAGAATAGATGGTTCTATTACCACCTGGTCTACAAAACTGGTTTTCTGTGGCCTCCTTGAATTACCTTGAATTATGAAAGAGGGAGGAAGGAAGTAACCACATAGTTTCTAAGATTTTAAAACTTTTTTTTAAAAGAGCTTTGATTTTTGCATATCTAATGGGCTACTTTGGCATATCATGTCAGCTTGCTTTCTGTGTGCTCTCATGTAGTGTGCATATCTTTGGAAATTATTTGAGAAGGCCAAGGCATGCACATGTCACAGGCTGATATGGACATATCTTTAGTTACTCTCTTGGAAGGAGGTGGAACAGACTTCTATTCTATCCAGTAGGGAAGTGAGTCAGAAACAAGGCTGTCTTATTTTTATTTCTGCTCAGATTTCATTTGAATGTAAACAATAACATAATAAATAGGTACAACTGAAACTTGTGAAGCAAGCACCACAGATGGAAAGTGTAACAAATGTGTCACTGCTTTGTGCATTTTTAATTTATAACGGCATAACATAAAACATCTTCCCATCGTCATAACTCGATGCATAATGCTACCTTATAAAATGACATTAGTGACATTATGCTTCTCTCCAGGCTTTTAGATATTTTGTTTGGTAGCTGAGAAGAGGTAGCCCTGTTCAGAGGCAACAATAGCAACAAAAATGAACTGATTTTTCCTTTCAGTGAGGATCGTAAAAAAAAAATTGATGGATTTCATGGTACCCATATATATTTCTTTAATTCCTTTCTTACTCAGAGCTTCCAAAACTGTTCTTATTTCCATTCAGTCAAAGGCTTTTTGTACTCTATAGATATTGTACACAATGGTTCTTTTTATTTAACCATCTTCTCCAAACAGATTCTGAATTTGCTTGAATTCCATGGATGATTTCATACATTACATACTCCAAAGGGGAGAGAATTGTAGGCTTAAATTTCAACAAAGTCATTTTTGAAATCTTGCTTCATAGTGGCTTTAAATTTCAACACCATTGCTATTGTTCCCTTGCAAATATGAAGCACAGGGCCAAGTCAAAACAAATCTCATAATGATATCTAGGAAATAAACGAAGTCCTATAAATGCCCATATACAGATAATATGATTCTTATGGGCAAAAACACATATATAGGAGTTACTTAATATCCTGCTTTCTTCACTTGTCAAATGAGAATTCTTAATTTTCTGTTAGATTTCAGTGACATATATATGAGAAGCAAATAGTACAGCCATACTTGGACAAATATTTCCAGAATGTAATATAATTTCTTGCTTTTATCATTCCCCTTACTATACTGGTGATATGCGCAGGATTAGCAACGTTAACATTAAAAAGGACAACGTTAACATTAACGTTTGGCTTTTTGTTAACTTATAATTTTCTGTCTAGAAATATTTCTTCAGAAAAATAGAAATGAAAGGTAAACAAAACTGGTAGATTAAGATATTGCTACTCTCATTCATTGAAACTATGTTATCCCCAGATAAGACATCTGTTAGTTGTCAGTTAAGATAACCGAAATGAAGGAAAGATTTCTGGAATTATTAATGATCATTTTAAACTTAAATTATCTTGCCTAGCTTGATTCATGGGAGTAAACTGAATTTTCTACATCTCAAGACTTTATCACAATCACCACTAAAGCTCTACAAAGGTACACAAAATAAGAGTTGGGAGATTTATAAATTTTACAACTACTTGCATAAAGTATGGTAAAATATGTCAACATGCATCAGTTTCCTGTTGGAACTACTGAAAAACATTATCATCTTAATTATTCTAGCCTAAACAAACTTGTGGTACTAATTCCAGTCTCTGCCTAGAATTTGTGATGCCCAGTTATCTATGCTGTTAATCTTGACTCTTCCCTGCATTGGGTTTCATTTCAAACTTTGCTTACTATGTTTCTTTTCTTTTCTTTTTTTTTTTTCTGAGACAGTTTCGCTCTTGTTACCCAGGCTGGAGTGCAATGGCACGATCTCGGCTCACCGCAACCTCCATCTCCTGGGTTCAGGCAATTCTCCTGCTTCAGCCTCCTGAGTAGCTGGGATTACAGGCATGTGCCACCGTGCCCAGCTAATTTTTTGTATCATTAGTAGAGACGGGGTTTCACCATGTTGACCAGGATGGTCTCGATCTCTTGACCTCGTGATCCACCCGCCTCGGCCTCCTAAAGTGCTGGGATTACAGGCGTGAGCCACTGCGCCTGGCCCGCTTACTATGGTTCTAATCCTAGCCTGAGAACCCCATCACTCCTGGGGCACCTAATTAATTTAACTATAGTGATTTAAACAAAGGGTCTCTCCTCTATATCTGCCTCAAAGAAATTTGTTTTATTTATCTTATATCCCCAGGCCTTAGCCAGTGCCTGATGCACTCCTTTTTATTAGCTATTAATATATTTGCATCACCTATCAAATTTTAACCTCCTTTGATAGCAGAGGCTATTTCATAATACCAATGATGATGACAATACATTTATGTACACACACATACACACAGAGCACAATCTTTGTTTTTATCTTTCGCTTTCAAAACATATAACCAATATTGAAGACATAAGTAGATTATTCATTCACTTATCTAATGTTTATTGAACTCAAATTTTGTGCTAGGCGTTATAGCTGCTGGGGGCAAAAAGAAGATAAATAAAGATCTAGGTTCTATGCTCAAAGATTTCACAGTATATAGGAAGTTTAGTCAAATAGAAAAAATGTAATCAAGTATGGTAAATGTTATTATATAACTTGTAGCAGACTATATGGGAACATAGATGATTAGCATCAAGCTTCATCTGGGTATAGTCAGAAGGCTTCCCAGATGAGATGTCACATGATAATGATCTTAAATTATGATCAGTCAGGTGAGTGAGGGTGGGCAGGAGCTGGAAGAGAGGAAGAGAAGAGATGGATGAAGAAAAATTCAAGTAGAAGTAATGATCATGCCAAGGAGTGAAGAACATGATGCATTTTGGAAGCCACAAGTTGTTGGAGACTCTAGAAGTGTAGATTCCATGACTCAGGGTATTGAGGATAGAAAAGAAGGCAGAGGGTAGAGCACGGAGGTCCTTACAACTGGAAAAGTCTGGATGACCATTAGCAGGTACCAACATTCTAGAAAGATGCTCTGTGAGTGGCATGTGGGTTGGATTGTGTGTATAGAAGAGGGGTGATGTGTTCAAAAAGACACAATGAGCAAGAAGTTCAGCTGAGAGGCTTTCACATGTTCCAATACTGCACATTCACTGAGAAAAAAATGTTTTTAAAGGCAGCCAGTTAATAAGAAACAGGTGCATTTATGAGCATGTTACATAGCAGAGAAAGTCTAGAAAACTGATGGCTAGCATTTACAAAGGATTAGAGTTCAGAGACCAATTTTTGTGTATCACATTTATTATAGGTTCAGGGAAGTCAGAATATTCTATTTTCCTGAAGTTTATAAAGACCTGCTGGTAGTTCGCAAATGAGAATCCATTTGGATTATCTGACCAGAGATAAGACTTCAATGGTGTTTTAGTATCATGAACTACTTTACTGACACTACAAAAGGGAATTACAATTAATTGGATTATGTTGGTCTCCACATGCTGATTGTAAGAAAATAAAGTATAAAAGTGTAACTATTGCTAACAGGTCATATCTATCATCAACCATGGGATTTGCTTTTTTACTTACCAAGATTAATTTCTTCTTAACAATCTTCCAATTTGAAGTCATTTTAATTATAGAGTTTAGAAAATTCAAAGGAAATGGCAAACCTACTTTCAATGTATTATTAATAATTGACCTCATTTTTATTCATCTTTATGATGATGGAAAAAGAAATAGATGATTTGTTTATTGTTTAGAAGAGTTTTACTCACTGAAAATCCTTTTGCAATCTTTCATCAATCTCAACTTAATTAAAATTTTTATTTACTGGATTTCTATAAAGTGCTAAGCCCAGAGCTATGTTTCTGAGGATTCACAACAATGTAATCTCTGCTTTCAAGGAAAGTAACATCTAGAAAAGGAGGTAGGCCTGCTAACTCTAAACATAGTGTGACTAAGTGGAGTGTTGTATTAAAGGCGTAAACCACTACAAAACCAGTAATGGTTGAGCACTTCTCAGGCACTATTCTAAGTGCTTCACATGCAGGAATCCATTTAATCCTCACATCAACATATGCTGGATGTACTATTATTAGTTCAATTTTACTGATGGGAAAGTAGCTCCAGAGATCAAGCAACTTGTTCAGGTTCACTCAGGCATTCAGTAGCAGAGTCCAGGCAATCTGGCTCCACCTAAAAGCTTAATCATTCTGCTAGTGATGCAGGAAAGTAAGCCCTAAAACTGGGGCCTTACTGGGAGGGCTTTTGGCTTTGCCCAGATCTGCCTCATCCGTTTTAGCTAGTCCTCATTTTGGTCTGGTGTCTGAGTACCGCATCTGTGCTTGAGTCCTGCCTCTGATTTCATGAACACAAAGTGTGGAATGGTTCATTCTGACAGGTGACAGATGAAACTTCTCCCACACAATGTCAGTGAGAAAGGCATAGGATTTTGTTGAACTGAGATAGGTGAGGGAGGATGTCCCAGGCCAGTGTTTCTTAAATGTGGTCCCAGAATCAGCTATATCAGTATACCACACAGGGCATTTAAGGCAAATTATCAAGACCTACCTCAGATTTAACTGAAACAGAGGTGCTTGGGTGCAACTGGTAGTCTGTGATTTAACAAGTCCTTCAGGTGATTTTGATGCATGTTAAGCTCTGAGGAACACTGTTCTAGCAGAGAGGTATGAAATGGATCAAAGTTTGATAGTGGCAAGAGGCCTCGTTATGACCAGTGCAAAGGAGAATGATGAAATATAATGAGAACTTAGCTTGGAAGCCAGGGAAAAGTGTAACTGTTATACTAATAGATTAAATGTTCTCCTTTAGATGTGAGAGAATTGTCAGAAGTTTGAATGAGGAAATATCATCATCCAGACTGCATTTTATGAAGATAAATCTGTTGGATATAGAATAATGCATTTGAGAGGTGAGAAGTAGGAATATGCTTATATTAGAAGGCCCTGGAAACAGCCCAGCAAGGTACCATGAAGGCCAGAACTAAATAGTATTTGTAGAAGTGCAATGAAAAGGCTATGTGAGACCTTCCATTTAATGAACAAAGAGGTGGTAAAGGGGGAAAAAAATCAAGTAAAATTATTGTTTGTAGCTAGTTATATGTAATACTTGATAAAGAGTAGCTAGGATTTTTAATTTGTTCAATTTGTTTTTGATAAAAGATGCCAGGGATAATGAATTTGGTAGGGAGATGCTATTGACACTTCTGTTCGGTGATACTAAGCAGATACTTGGACTTTGTACTACGGAGCTTGGCCAAAAGATCAAGATTGGACAGACAAATTTGAAAAATATCAGCATAGAAGTTAAAGTTGAGTAATAGTAACAACTATAAAAAAGACGACAAGACCATTAACTTAACACCGGTTGTGTCCCAGCCATTGTGCTTGGTACTTTATCCACATGATCTTATGTCATTTTCATAGTAACAAAGCAAGGAAGTTGTTATTTACAGATTTTATAAGTGAGGATCTAGGGACCAGAGAAATTAAATAACTTGATCAAATTCATACTAACCCTGATCTATCTCACTCACACATTATTTTGCAAAACTACCTGAAACAGTAAGGGACAAAAATAGTTGTATAGCAACATGTAGAGCAAGAAGGGGAAAAGTGTCATTCAAGTCTATGTCCTGGAACTAATAATAGAATTATTTTTACATGAGGCTCATAAGCAAGCAGCTTCAAACCATTACATTAAAAAAACTACCAAACAACATGAATTCCTGCATTAATAATTTATTTCCAATGATCAGCATCTAAACAAATCAGCTTGTTTGGCAAGGTAAATTCCATTACAGTGTACAGTCTTGTTTCTAGAGGAGTAGTGTTAGTCTTAAATACACTGTAAGAGGCCGGGCTGGTGACTCATGCCTGTAATCCCAGAACTTTGGGAAGCCAAGGCAGGTGGATCACTTGAGGTCAGGAGTTCGAGACCAGCCTGGCCAACATGGCAAAAACCTGTCTCTATTAAAAATACAAAAATTTGCTGGGCATGGTTGGTGCGTGCCTGTAGTCCCAGCTACTCAGGAGGCTGAGACAGGAGAATTGCTTGAACCCAGGAGGCAGAGGCTGCAGTGAGCCAAAATCATGCCGCTACACTACTGGGTGACAGAGTGAGACTCTGTCTCAAATAAATAAATAAATACACTGAACAAGTAACACTGTCTATGATTCTAGTCATCTGTGCTGAAGAACATGGCCCACTGCTAACCCAAGCTACCTTTTTGCATGTTAGAGCTATTTTGAAGTGGTAGAAGAGCCATACATTCATTTGAATATGTGATAAGGCACTTGAATAAACTTCCACTTTCCTTATCATTTACAGATTGGATTTACTGAATACATCTTCGTCATACATTTTAAATACTAAGTTTTCTAATTCCATCATTCAAGGCCTCTTTTTCCTTGCCACAACCTGCCTTTCAATCTTAAAATTTGATCTCATTCAGACCTGAGCATCTGGGCCCGTTATCCTAGTATACTCGATATTCCCAAGCAAGAACCAAAGATAAGCTATCATGACCTAAGCTATCATACGCACCCACCTCCTCTGGCCCTATCCCACAACTTCTTTAAAGCCCAAAGGAAGATTGTTTATCCCAGGAGTTCTGCCTAGAGCGATCCACTTTTCCTTGATCTCACTTTCCTCTTAGCATGAGCATTTAATGCCTTTGGCACCAATTCTGTGATTACGCACTCACAGTTCTGCCATTTTTGCATTGTCTCCTGCCCTCTGCTCTGCTGCAGATACCTCTCATTGGCCCAACCTAGTCGGAAGCCTGTTGGCAAATGAGGCTTGGTGATGCAGTGCACACACATCCCGGGTACTGAACAGGATAGTGAAGAGTGGAGAAAAAGACATGAGGTAGGGGAGCAAATAGAAGATTACAAACACCTCAATCCTATATTCTGCCAGTTGAAATCTAGAAGTCCAAATGCCCAGAGAAATATTTCAGAATCTCAAAACAGTGTAATTTGGATTTGAATTTGTAGAAACTTTTTGGGTGGGGATGGGAGGGACAAGAATCTTTTGTGTAAGGCCATACCTAACATCCTTAATCCCATAAAGAAACACATGTACACGCATTTATTCCAATGTGTAATTATTGACATAAACACAGCTGCTCTCTATGTTAAAGGAGCATTAAACTCACAAAAGCATGGAAATTCCTACTTTGAGTGCCTACTCCATTCTTAACATGCCTTGTTGTGCCCAGATGCTGCATGTATTTTGTACCATTTAAAAGGTTGATGTACAAAAGCAAAAAGGTGGCAGAAAAAAATAACTAGAGAGAGGATTGAGCCAGTAGAGTTGTCCTGTCCTTAAATTTTATTATGCACTAATCTCCATAATGCCTAGGCACAATAAAACAAATTAAAAATTAAAGAAGAGATAATTTGACTGTGGATTTCTGAATTTGGGGGCAGGAAAGCTACACATATAAAGATACACAAGACACATACAGCCAAAACAGAAGAATACTGAAATTGTGTAGTTTATGTTAAACTTAAAATAAATAGAGATTTACACTTCCTTTTAGATCCAGAAATACATGAAAACTTGCAAGGCAGCCCACAACAAAGCAATTGACAAGAAAGATAGCATCTGCTTTTCTGTCTATTCAAGCTGAAGTTTTTCATTCTAAATGCAAGCAATGCTTCCCAAGTTAACATAATTAACTCATGACAATCCTGAAACATCATAATATAAGATACAGATGGAAATTCAAAGCTTTAAAAATGTCAGCTAACTACATCAGGATTATCACTTTTTTTAAAGTGAACAAACCATAATGCTAATTAAAACAGGTGTTTTTATTTCAAACCCTTTTGCCTGTTATGAAATTACAACCAGGGTTATTTATTTATTAGTCTGCTGTGAAACATACATCTTAGAAAAAAGAGGATCTGTGAAAACAACAAAGTAAAAAGATAAAAAGAACGACACTCAGTACTGCTTTCTGACACAATAGAGGACCAGTCGTTCAATTAGTTAGTAATTTCCATGTGACTACTTGACAGAATCTACTAATTGTTAATCTTCCACTAACCATTGCTTTACATAATTAATTATATTCAAATAAAAACAACAAAGACATGTGGGCCAGTTGCCCTTTTGAGAATGTTTTTTCACAAACTGGTTCTGCTTACTGACAATATTTCTAGTATGAAAAGATATTAATCTCACAGGAAAAAAACACATAAAAATGTTAGCACATTCTGCCTTTTACCTTGCTTATAGAGCACGAGCCCCCAGTCCCCCGCCAAGGACAATAACAACAGCAACAAAACCCCAAAGCCACTAACTGCTTTACACAAATCTATTCTTGAAGCAATTCCTAGCAGCCAAAGCCCTTTGAGTTGGGATCTTTCATATTAATTTAGAATTGCATAAAATTCAGAGTAACCCATCCAGAGGTCAAGCATCATTCATCATTAGTTGAAGTGACATTTTCAACCCTTCATATTGCAGCTGCTAAGAAGGGAGGGGGAAAGGTATTCTTTGAGAGGAAAAAAAAAAAAGCAAGAGACAGAACACAATCCTTGCTCTATCCACAGAGGAGAAAACAAGGTGCCTCTATGTCAGCATGATAATATGCTTACATTTGGTGATGTCATTCTTCCCTAACCCCAGAGTCACTAAGCACATGGCAGCTGCATTCCTCCACTTCGGAGTTCTGGTGCAGATCAGTATTAACCATTTTAGATGTAAATAAAGCCCTTCAGTGGGGTGGAGAACATGGCTTTGTGAACTGAAGTGATGATTTATATCCGAATCCTATCTTGTTTTTGAGAGATTGGAACTTGTTAACAAGGCTGCCCTTGTTCTTGTGGCATCCTCCAGGCATAAAAAATTCTGGGAAGCTGAGTATGATCACTTTTGAAACTGCAAAACAGCATTCCAAGGCTTTGCAGCAAATACACTGGCCAAATTAGGACCTCTGAAGCTTTGCAATTCACAAATGAAAGATACCGTGAGCTCTCTCTCTCTCTCTCTATCTCGTGGGATGCCTTTTCACTGAAACATTAAGGTCAGGACAGGAAATGGGAGCAATTAAAATGAAAGCAGTAATCAGCTAAAAAAATAGGTAGCTGATATTTAAATGGCAAATAATTCACAGGACTTTTGATAATGCATTGATGTTTGCAAATTCATAAGACAATGTCTGAGTTCTAAATTATCAGGATTATTCACCCTAGGAATAAAAGTTTTCCTGGCAAATGTTCTAAGTCAAAAGATAAGTGTTATGAAATACAGCCATAAAAGAAGTGAGATCTGAGGTTTCTGCTAAGTAAGACTCCAGCCTCTCTTTGAGTTGTCTTCTCAGACTCTGCCCCACCTGAAACATTGTAGAGTTTTGGTGCTGATTCTTCTCCCCAGTTAGAGCAGTGTGATTGAAATGTTTCTGCAGCAATTGTTTATAGTGTGTAAGAAAACCAGGTTCCAAATTTTGCAAAAATTAAAACTAAAAATGACTGACATTTCATTGGGGGAAAAGAAAATAATTTCAAGAAATCCTCCACCATCATGTCTTATGTAGATATGAATTACATATATAGTTATAATTATGTTGCATTATATAAAATGCAATATAATGTTCCATTTACATCTGTAGCATTATATCAAATGTAATATAATGCACCATTTACATTTGTAATGGCTTTCCAAATTTTATTTAACTTTCCCCTTTACTATGTTTGTCTGGGATCATACACATTCAAAAGAGGCAAGTGGAGTAAACAATGCCACATGATTGAGGCAGGTGAGAGCACAGGTCCTTTCGCTTCTCACACATGTGGTCAGAGCCTGTAGTGGTCCAATTCTTAGACCTGACCTTGAGGAAAGTGTACACCCTTTAGTTACATCAAAACTATATGGGATTTCTGGAATCAAAAACTTCTTTACGACACAGGCTTTAAGTTTGCACATGGGTGTATCATATACCAGCTGACAACAAATAGGAGTTATCCATATACAGTGGTTCAAATAAGGACTGTTATGAATCTCGGCTCACTGCAATGTCCGCCTCCTGGGCTCATGTTTTCCCATTTCACTTTCTAACTACTCTGATATGGACTGAGTGCAACACAGATATCAGATTGGGGTGTTAAGATGGTGATTAGCTAGATAATTGAGGAAATTATCTTCAGCAAGCTAATAAACATATTGATGTAGAATATAATAATAATATTGATATAGGGCATCACAGAAAAAAAAACCCACTCACATTCACTATCCCACTTAATAATCACAGCAATCTGGGGAAAAGTTATTAGTTGGTATTCTCCACATTTTAGAAGATAATAAATAGAAGTTCAATGAAATAACCACTCAAACTTTGTGAATAGGAGAGCTAAGGCTTTGAGTCAAATACTCTTTTAATTGCACTGTTGTAGCATGATTGCTGCCATTTAAACCAGCTTTCCATTTTAATTGGTAAACAATACTTATGTTAAACTATGAAGAGAGCATCGAAGGATAAAAATGCTATAAAACCATTTCAACTGCAAAACACAGGTAGTGAAAGATACAGGCGAATGTTTTTTCTTTTCTTTTCTTTTTTTTTTTTTTGAGAGGAAGTCTCTCTCTGTTACCTAGGCTGGGGTGCAGTGGTGCAATCTGGGCTCACTGCAACCTCCGCCTCCTGGGTTCAAGCAATTCTCCTGCTTCAACCTCCTGAGTACTTGGGACTACAGGCACGTGACCATGCCCTACTAATTTTTTTTTTCTCAATTTTAGTAGAGACGGCGTTTCATCATGTTGCTCAGGCTGGTCGTGAACTCCTGAGCTCAGGCAATCCACCCACCTCGGCCTCCCAAAGTGCTGAGATTACAGGTGTGAGTCACTGTGCCCCGGCTGTGAATGCTTTTAAGGTAGGTTTCAATTGGCTCCCTGTGGCCCATCAGTTCTATCTTCCTATATTGGAAGTCAAGTTTCTTACTTTAAATGCTCTGAGTCTGACTCCTGGCAGGATACCTTGGCATCATCATTAGCTATGGTTCATTTGCTATGGACCCTAGCTAGGGACATGGTTTTTTCCCTCTGGTTATGTCTTGTTTTTGACCCTGGGTTCCAACTACCTTGTTGTGAGGTGCTATACCTTATGCTGCCAGAAATGCCTTTTTCTGGTGCAGGACTAATTCTTTACCTGGATATATATTTTAAGGTGCTAATTATGTGCCAGTCCCAGCAGAAGAGAATACCACATGAGAAACGTTCTTCATATGAGAGTTCAGCTATGGTGCCAAGGTGGACCAAACAAAGAACTTAGAGTCAGAGCTCCATCCTTCAAGTCCTGGATCTCGTCACTTAATCTCACCCTCAGTTGCTGGGTTGTTGTGAGCATTTGGTCAAAAAATACAGGTGGAAACAAGCTGTAAAACTGCAAAGTATGGCTGGCTGCAGGGGCTCATGCTTGTAATCCCAACACTTTGGGAAATCAAAGCAGGTGGATGAGGCCAGAAGTTGGAGACCAGCCTGGCCAACATGGTAAAACCCCATCTCTACTAAAAATACAAAAACTGGATAGGCACGGTGATACCTATCTGTCATTCTAGCTGCTTAGGAGGCTGAGGCATGAGAATTGCTTGACCCTGGGAGGCAGAGGTTGCAGTGAGCTGCGATTGAGCCATTGCACTCTGGCCTGTGTGACAGAGTGAGATCCTGTCTCAAAAAAAAAAAAACCAGAAAACAAAAAACAAACAAACCTGTAAAATATTACGCTATGCAAAGTATTACCATTACTTTGCTCTTTTCTTCACTATAATAAAACAAAAGAGAGTAGAGCATTTACGAGAAAGTGCAGTCGAGTTTTCAGACTGCATGCCAAGAATTTCAGAATTAAAATTATCTGAGTGCCACTATTTAGTTGCAGCACATTCTATCACATCTTCTTTAATTTTAGTGGGAATATATAACATACATGTATCAAATGAATTAAGTCATGGTCATCAGCACTAAGGTACTGGAGCTGCATCTCAAAGAATTGATTAGGGAACCTCTCAGTCACTGTCTAGATGCAATACTTTCTCTGAAAGGGCATCTTACATATATAAATTCAAATTGGCAAAATGGTGGTGATCCAAAGTTTGAATTTCGTAATGGCAGGTTGTGTTACCAAGTTAATAAGGAAGCTTGATAAACATTGTAAAGTTGAGGCAGAGAGAATCCTCCAACTGCATTTAAAATAATTGTGACGACTCCTCTCTTCAGATGCTTGAAGAATAGTGCACATGCACAAACACAATAGGGTGTTTCAATCTGAGTCACCTGAAACAGCTTGCAAGGATCCATGGTGGAGGACATCGAAAAATTCCAACCCTATATTATAATCTGAATTTCCAAGCAAAGGAACTAAAAACAAGAGAAACAGCTAGGATCAAAAGAGTAGGTCCCTCCAACTTCTGAAATAACACTCTGCATTTGAGCCTGATGATCTGTGGCTGTTTTCAGTCTAACCTTAAATGTTAAATGTTATAAGCAACGCAATCACTACTTTAAGAGATTATTTGGTAGTCTAATGGATTTCATTGTCAGGAAATGGTTTTTGATATTCAGCCAAAATCAGGCTTTCCAGAAACAAGTTTTATTTGTGCATTTCTCTCCTTTAATATTTATGGCTAAAGTAGATATTTCATTTATGGGCTTCTTTTTTAAAGCTTCATATTGGTAGATGAGAAAAGGAAGAAGAGGAGTTTATTCTTTGATAATTTTTTTGTTTCTTAACTGTAGAGTTAACTGCTAATACGGCTAACTACTTTTCCACTGAGAACATGATAAATCTTTAGAAGGAGCAGCAGCACAGATAGGTGGGAATATTTGAACAGCACCTTGTAAGAGCTGCTGCTGGAAGTTCACCAAACAAACTAAATCTGTAAGAAGACTACTTCAACTTCAACAGCTTTAAGATTCTTTGTATTGCCATCATTCATTGGTAACTGGGGAGTTTTTACAGCCTTTCAAATCTTAGAGTCCTTTCAATCATTAGATGCCTTAAAGGGACAGAAGGCCTTAAAATGTGCTCCCGATCTCCCTAGTTGAAAAAGATACATAGACAGAGGGGGAAAAGTCAAACAACAATACAAAAAGCATTAATGCAAAGAACAGTGGGGTCTCTCCCTAATTTGACTTTCTCTACAGGTGGCCTGCAGCTGCGTCCAAACAGGTTTCTCCATCGCCTTCCCATGAGCAAGACAACAAAGTGCTATCTGTATTCACAAGAATACATTTAGTGGCATAGACTGATTTAGGTCTAAAAATAAGAAAAAAGCATTTTTCCTGCATAGCCTGAGGTAACTCTGCACCAGCAGAAGACAGTAGCACTCTTGTCTCCCTGGCTGTGCCTGAACATAAAGGAATCAGAAACCTACTTCACATGACTCAAGGAGGTCCAGGGCCTGCAAGGAGTTGATTCACTCTATTTACATCCACGTAAGTCCCATTGACTACATGCAGCAGCCAGGCAGGCAAAATCAATAAGAAATATTCTGTTTTCAATGGACTTCAAGGTAAACTATATATATAGATCTCTGAGATTGATACACCTGTTTAAATAAGTATTTTATCATGCTGGGCAACACTATGCTGAAATAGGCAAGATTAGAGCATGCCTATTTGGTTAGGCTTAAAATAATTGATCAGGGCACCTTCACTAATTCCATTTAAGGAGAGACATACACCCTGTCTGTGTGGTTATTTGCTGGGAAGATGACAAGGAGATGAAAACCCAAAAAAATATATTACATGAATAACACTCCTAACATTGATTTCTAATTTATATAATACTTAAATATCTGATAAAGTGAATTTTCAGTAATATTGCTTCTCGAATATAACATATACATGTGAGGGAGTTCAATGTGTCTCTGGAGAATCCTTCTTTTTGTCCTCCCTCCCTCCCTCCCATACTTCATTGCTTTTCTCCCATTTTCTGTCTTATCTACAAAGCATATATTCACATTTTTTTTTCTTTCATGGAATCTCTACTCTTCCCAGTTAATCAGGCTGATTACATAGAGGGTGCTTTCCCACTCATCCCTGAAAAAAGAAAGAAAGAAAGAAAAAAACAATCTGTCTTCTATCCTCCCCTCCCTGGATATCCTTCCCTGGATTTCCCAGGGAGCCATCCTTTTTGGAATGCAACTGTATTCCCAGGGCCAAGCAGGTCATCTCAGAGATATGTTTAATCCTTACTGACCCAAGAAGTATGAATCTCTTCTTCTAAGTCCATATCTTATAAATGATTTTATTAGCCAATTGCTTCACTCCAGAGCTTTCTTCTTTTTCAACTTTTTGATAGCTCTGCCTTTTCCCATCCAGTTAGAAAGCTGTATTATGTTATTTTTGTAATGTGTACATGACAGCCATTAGTACAAACTTTTCTCTACTTTGGATATCCAGATGGTTCCAATTTCTCTTCTTATTTCTTTTTAAACCTCCACCTATATTGTTTTATGAAGATATATCATTTAAGGACACCTCATAATAACACGCTTTTGCTGATGCATGCCAAAAAAAAAAAAAGACTAGCTGATTTGCCTTTAGAATAAAAAGGAAAATTATGAATTTAATAGTGATTAATGAGTGCCTGACTGTTTTAGTTTATATGAAAGAAAAGCCTTGAAATATTGAAATATGTATCTTCTAAAAAGGTAAGATGAGTGAGTATTCAGTAGTCAATGTTCATTGTTAAGTGAAGACAGATAGCTGGGACTGGGATTAAATTAACAAATTATTCCCAGAGAAAGTCATGAACAATTGAGTGACCATAATAAAAAGGAAATAGATGCAGGTTGAGCTATAGAACAGTTTACTTATTTGAAGGCCTCTAATAGCAGGGAGCCTAAAATATGGCTTTTAGGAATTAGAATACAAAACTTCGAAACCTGCATCATACAAAATTTTAAGCACCAGATGAAGTAAAAAATACTTAATTATACTTACGACTGGTATGTAAAGGACAAATATTTACTAAGAGAAAGGTGACAGACTCCAATCCACGTCATCAGAATAATCATAGAGCTCAACTTTTAAGTGGTCAAATCCTGTGTAGCTGGGCAGATTCTGCCCTTCTGTATTTGAAACTTTGACTTTGGTTGATTGCTGGCTAATGTGAATTTAAAGATCTATGAATATTAGCTGTATCAAAATAAAGCATTCAGCTTTCAAAATTTATTCTATTACCTTTCCTTTGCTATCATGTCTACTTCTATACTCCCTGGCAAGAAACTTTCCAGGATTAAGGAAAATAAAGATTTTGAAGAGACATCGTACAGGCTGCTATAAAACATTTAAACTTTTGAATCAAAATAAATATAGAGACTACCACATGGTAAAAAAAAAAAAAAAAAGGATAAAAAGAAATTGAACAGTATTTGGAGAGTAAGTCAGATAAGTTGTTCCGTTTCCTTCAAACTCAGCAGTTCTGTTATTCTAAACTATGAAGGCCAGTTTAGGACCTCTACAGCCATCCATATTCCTCAGCCAAACATTCAGAACTACCATATTGCTTTAGGACAGAGACTGGCAAACCATGGTCTGTGACCACATCTGGCTAGTGACATATATAGGTAATATATTTTAAAAATACATCGTATTTTAAATGTGACAAGCATTAAGGAATATCATGCATATAGCTGACACTTTTTAAAATGCTGTTTTTATTGCATTTCCTTAGCTTTCAAAAAATTAGATTGTAATAAAAAATCCAGCGAAAGATAAATGTACATTGTGCATATGAATCTTTTACCTAAAATAAACAGAGAGTTCACCAAAATCATCTAAAATACTACAGTAGCTGATACCATTGTAGACAAGTCCTTTAAAGCCCAGTTTTTCTGGCAACTGATTTAATTTACTTTATGAGTCTCTAAGCTCCTTCAAGGCAGTAGGTAATTTCACTGTAGTCATTAAATGAGATGAGGTTTGTAAAAGCAATTTAAAGCAGTACAGAACTATGTAAAGTAGTAGTTGTGGTTGTGACACCAATAGTAGAAGTAGGTGTTTAAAAAATATTTGTTGGATGAATTAAATGTTGGCTCCATTCTGAACTATGATTTTAAGAGTTTTAACTGCTAAGAAGAATATTATGCAGATGAAATAACTGATTAGGATCTAAAGGCCTACTGAGTTATATATGATATGAATACTCCGCTAGTTATGCAATGCTTGGAATTCCAAGTGGGAGTTTTACTCATGGAAGAAATACAGTATGTGGCCCTGTGACTAAAAGATAATAGGAACTATTGAAGATGGAGATTTTTTCCACTTGGTCCTGGGCACGGAATCAAATCTAAGTTTAACTTGGTGATATTTAAAAATGCATAACATGCAAAAGTCTGTAATCATTCTGTTTCTCAGCTAGTGAAAATAGAAGTCTACAGCATAGTATGTGTCAATTTTGAAAATATAGCCAAATCAGGCCGACAAGAAAAATTTTAAGTAAATAACTTCATCCATGTGTTTAGTACCATCCATGACTCTATGCCAAATTCACTTCAAGTTCCCTTCTTCAGCAACTTCTTTTATAACATGTGCCTGCGGCTATTAACTATCTGAAGTGTTGATGAGGATAGGAAAGAAATTACTTTCATGGTTATGTTTTAGGGGGGCATTTGGAATTCAACAGCATGTGACAGAAACAGCTTCAGCTAGAAATAATCTGTTAAGAAAAACACCTGAATTCTAAGCAAATAATTTAGCCACTTAAAACTCATTGAGACAGATACACAACATAAGAAATAGCAAAACTGAAAACAAAACGAGAGAAAAGTGATCCATGTCACCCAGTAGCAATGGAAAAGGCCAAGCATAGATTAGACTAGAAATATGAGATAAATTCTGCGTGAAAATACTGGCTATTTAATTTTGGATCAAAAGTGTTTTCTGGTCTCTGAGACATACATTTCTGGTTTTGGTAGCTATGGCTTTGTTTCTTTCTCCTGTATTATTTGTTTCTGATTGACAATATTTTTGTTGTGTTTTAGTTACCACTATTTTTGTTTCTGTGTAGATGTTGGGGGGAGGGAGTGTCTCGCTTTGCTGCCCAAGCTGGTCTCAAACTCCTGGCTTGAAGTGATCCTTAACACTAGCATTGCTTGTTGCTCATGCTCAGATTAATTTTTGTGATAAATGTGTATTAATGGTAACTTACATGTTCACACATCTTTCTCAAAGCACATTATTGTCTGCTGATAGGAAAACTACTTAGGCTCTCATCTCTGGACAGCAACAACACTATCCAAATGTCTATGTTCATTAACATGATTTTTTGTTCTTCCATGTGGAAGCATCTAGATAGATGGCATTTCATGAATAGACAAATACATGATTTACTTCATAGCAAACACTTCTTCCAGAATCTATTGCCTGTGTTCCTATTTGCTATTAGTGGTTTCCTTCTAAGAAAACACATAGGCCTCCTTCTATTTAAAAGTATCAACTTTGCAACCCTGAACAATGTACCCCTACTCTCCCTTCGTTTCCAATGTCTAAAATATTTCTCAGGGTTTGGTCTCATGCAAACATGTTGCATGCTTTCTACTTTCAAAAAATAAAACTAAACTTAGTTTTTTTTTTTTTTAAAAAGCTATTTTTAAAGATAAGGTCTTCCTGTCTCCTAGGATGGAGTGCAGTGGTGCGATCACAGCTCATGGCAGCCTCGATCTCCTGAACTTAACGGATCCTCTCACCTCAGGCTCCTGGGTAGCTGGGATTGCAGGCATACATCATTCCTGGCTAATTAAAATTCTTTTTAAAAATGTTTTTATGGAGATGAGGGTCTTGCTTTGCTGTCCAGGCTGATCTTGAACTCTTGGCTTCAAGTGATCTTTCTGCCTCAGCTTCTCAAAATGCTGATAATTACAGGTGTGAACCACTGAGCCCAGCCCAAAAAGGGTGGACTACTCATTGTTGCAGTGGATCACGCAGGGTATAATAAAGGGGTATGTTATAATGTGGCTGACCCCACTGGGTGGCTACCCCAAGCCAGCTACTCATCTCTTTCCCTTTAGCCACCTTACAGAGAATGGTTACCATCTGTGTAACATAGCATGATGGTCTCGGAATTTTAACATATGCATTTCACTTAATACAACTGAAGTCTTTACTTCCTGAAATACTGAAGGCATTGGAAGTTTTTAACCTTGATCACTCCTTTACCCACATTTGATGCTGTTTTTGACCAAGATTTGATCCATATCTAGACTTTTATTTTACACCACAAAAATGAGACTTCCTTGTTTCATGTAGTTTCTATGGAGTTACCCACCAGTTTAGATGCTCTTTGTTAGCCTTAACTTCATGCATTAAGACATTCCTACTGGGATAATGTAGCTTATTCTTGAAATATGTCCTTATAATATCTGCTAGGGTCTGTATGTGCCCTGTATAATTCACTGTTGGAAATGTAACCCTCAACGCAACAGCGCTGAGGTGGCACCTTTGGGGAGGAGTTTAGGTCACAATGGCTTTGCTGTCATGAATGGATTATTGCCCCTACAAAAAGGGGTTGCAGAAGTAGGCCCAATCTCTCTTCCTCTTCTGCCTTCTGCCAGGTGAGGACATAAGGACCCTCACTAGATGCTAATATCTTGATCTTGGACTTCTGAGATCCCAGAACTGTGAGGGAATAAACTTCTGCTCTATAGAAATTACCCAGTTTCGGGTATTTTGTTATGACAGCAGCAATTGATATAATACCTTTTCAAAAGAATCTGTTTATATTGTGCCTTCAGGTTTGTTTGCTTGAAATTTTTATTTTACTATATACCTTAAGAAACAAACATAAAATATTTGTTTAAAAGTTATTTTCCCATGTAAGTAAATGCTATTTATTTATCAAAACTGTTACTTTCCACCTTTCTGTGACATTTTAAAAAGTTAAATATTTCCCCTTTGAGATTAAGGTCTCTCTTCAATTAGAGTTGAGTAGGGAACAATATGAGGGAATTATTAGGCTAATTAAATGCTCATTCCTATCAAGGTGGTGACTGGCATCTTGAGAGACTGCTGGACTAAATGGTTCTCATGATTGGTCTCCTGCTTTCTCCTAGAAAGGTGACATTAGGACATTTCCTCATAAACTGGGTTACAGGTAGACTTTCTACATTCATCTACATTTATACTGAGATCTGTAGGTGTGTGCGTGTGTGCGCGCGTGCACACACACACACACACACACACACAATGTATCCTAAATTGTAATTTTGTCATAGCTCTTATAAAATACTAATTTTATGTTTTTATCTCTTTATTATCATATTTTGCAATTAAACAAATCAACTAACAGTGATTTTAAAATAAAAGAATTCCCAGATTTTGCTGTGTTTTCTAACTTGCAAATTAATTCTCAAAACTCTGCTCCATATCCTTTATACTTTCAATCCAGTTAGTAGCCATGCATTACCAGGGGAAGCTTGAGGGAGGGGTAGGAAGAGGACAATTGGAGAGGCCTGTTTAAATTAGTGAGAAATAAATATTGTAGTCAATTTTGAGATCATTTAAAATAGGATTCATATGTATTACTGAGGATAATAAATGGTTCTTAGTGGAATTCCTTAGAGGATCTGAATAAATGATTAGTTGTAAGGGATTTATAGTTAGAATATTACTTTTGTAAAGATACATAGATACCTCTAAAAATAATTAAAAACACTTAAAAATGATCCTGGAATTTTGGAAGTATTTTTTGTGAAGACTTTTTGGATAATGAACAGGTAAACATCAATCCATTCTCTCTCAAGTATGTATGAATCATTAATTAGTGCAACATGAATTATTTGTAAAGATAATACAGACTACTCTAAAGCACTGACTAAATGGTTTTAAGTACAAGCAAAGATAACAAATTTGGGCAAGGGTTAATACAAATGCTAGTTTATAAATAAATATATTTAAGTAAGTAACTTTCAGAGATTATTTTAGGCAAATAGAGTGGCTTTGGCAATGGTAGTTTTTATTCAAATAATTGTCGTGAGTTTAAAACCAATTTAAAGTGATCATCCTATAGGGTGACTCAAGACCTTTTTGCCTAGCAATATTTTAAAGGCAGACTTTGAGTTGCAACTCTTCACAAGTATTCAATTTTAAATTTAAGGTGCCTCCAACTTCTCTGATTCCATCAACCCTGTTTCTCTGGGGTTGTTATGATATGCATTGAAAGTTTTAGCATTCTTTGAACAGTAGAAAATACAACCTTTTGCTTGTTTCTAATTTCAGTGGCACATTTTGCTTCACCATGACAGTAGTGTGGGTTTAAAAGGCTCTGTTCCAATGCGCTAGATGGTTCTCTTCATATTGACTCAGCCTAAAAGGACTTCATGTTAGTGCAAATTAAAACCATAGTATTCTCCCTTAGCTAGGCCACATTTCCATTCTAAAAAATTCATTTCAATTCCGGGTAGAATCTGCATGCCACATAATCCTGGAGAATGGAACCAATATCATCTCCACCTGGCACCAAGCAAGAGTGGTTTGGGGAAAAATTGAGTGAGTGCCTCTCTACTAAAGAAAACCAAGATGGCACCTTCACTGTAAAAACTCTTCTTTACATAAAAAGTAATGTCTGATACCCTCAAATTAATTTTCAATTTCAGTTTAAGGGGTGGATCTTGGTTTGAATATAAATGCCCCTGAAAAATACAATACTTTAGAAGATTCTTTATATTTTATATCTTAATGTTTATAAGTTTCAGATACTCTTCTGCAAGCAGATTTTAGAAGAAAAGACAAAGAAAAAGGTATATGGGAAATATGCATCTCAAAGATGTCTTCAAAGGAGAAGGCATCTTCAAGAAAGGATGAGTTGCCGTGTATGTACCTATGCAACAATCTTGCATGTTCTTCACATGTACCCCAAAACCTAAAATGCAATTATATATCTATATATAAATTTTAAATATTAAATTTATATATAACATGTAATATAAAAATTATAATTTTACATAAAAATTTATATAAGTTACATATAATTTATATATAAATATATAAAAAGAAAGGATGAGTGGGAAGATGTTAAAGCAAATTCCTCCCTCATCACAATTTCAATGAGGGCTTCCCCAATATGCACACATTTATTCATTCTTTTGACTAGTTTTAGTTTGGCACCTACTATATTCCAGGTAGTACCAGGTTCTGAGGGTGCATTAAACATAATACATATTTTTTTCTGATTTGAGGAATCCTACTCTAGTGGAGGAGAAAAAACAATTACAATACATAATGACAAATGTGTAAGTGAAGATGGTACAGGATTCCACAGGGGCCTTAAATAAAATAGAAGGACCCGATCTGCAAACTATTTCTGGAGTAAGACTCTTTATTTTTGGAACATGAGAATGGTACTTATTTAGTATAATGCACTTTGGATCCAGTCAGCCATTGCAGTTCTGACATTATCAGCTCTACGAAGGGCTGAGTTCTGATGCCAGCAAAGTTGAAAATATTTTAATATCTGCTCAAGTCAGTTGCTCTGACAGCAATTGATTTGTTGAATGTCAAATCAGTTCACTCTGGAATTTAATGGGTTTTAATAAGGTTTGGGATGGGATAAAATCTAAATAATGCTTGAATAAGTATTTGCCAATTTAGCTTTTTGTACTTTGGTTGAATAGAAGAACCATCTCTAAATACGGATTTACATCATGGGCATGAAGGCAGCACCACTCCTCATTTTACGGATTATAACATGCCTTGACATAATCCAGGGAATTTGAAGGTGGAGTTGACACTCCATCATTTGCTTGTACGGTTGTGTCTTTTCCTAAAATGGAACAACGTAAGCAGGGGGTGATTATAGATGTTAACTTTGATGCTGCTGACATTTGTCATCTTCTGTCATAACCTTAACATTATTTAAGCATATTTGTGGAAGGCCTTCCTGATTGTTCAAAGCACAACCTAGAGTTCTGAAATGTACAAGCTCCCGTAACATTTGCTCCATCAGCAATCAACACATCAGATTTTCTTTGAGAGGTAAATATTATGTGTCATGTTCCATAGGGGAAAACATTAAGAACTGCTGTGACATGGTCTTTGATAATTTTTTTTCCCTATTTTTCCTTTGTTTTAGAGGTTACTTACATCAGAAACAAAATAGGCTGTGAATTTCTCTTTGTCCTTCATCAATCAAAGCTAATCAATTATAAGACCAGGAAAACTGGATCACAACTCCAAGCTACATGGTCATATTACATTCATATTATTACTAAAAGCCACATCTATATTCCAAACTGGGATACTATAACCCCTTTGTCATTTTCCAATAAAAAGACCATACCAAATAGGCCGAGCACACCGTAATTAGCAGCTGGCGGAGAAAGCTGTAAATCTGTATGAGTTCTGAACGATTTGCTTACATTGTTGCTTTGTTGACAAATGATGCTGTACATGTTAATGTTCCTGAAATGTCCCCATTGCACCTGACGTGCCAATAAATGCCAGCCAGCTGTATGAATTATGGAAATAAGATTTTTGTTTATGAAGGTATCCCAGACATTTATTTTACAGCATTCCTCTCGACAGATTTAATGTCTGGAGTTACATTGAGAAGATATTTGCTACCTGACATAATGGATAATGGAAACTTTAAAGGCTCTTTTTTCCTCCTTTTAATGATGAGATTAATACATCTACACACGCACACACATGCACACACATATATATGTATTTTAACACTTACCTTGTGACTTCATAATTTGCTATTTATTTTTAAACATCACACATTCCTGCTTAAGAGTTGAATAAGTATCAGATTCCAATTAATACTATCAAAGGATGGATACTTAGAATTATATTCCAATAATTTTCATTTTCATTTCAATCATTCTTGTAATGTCTATGTGAATAGCACATAAATATTTTACACAGATCATATTATTTTGCATTTGTTGATTACTTTATTGTTCATTTAAAAGAGCTTTCTTTACTTGTGGGTGTTTCTATTATATAGTCCAGGAGTATTTAAGATAAGGCTCTGTAGAAGTTAGCACTGAAGAAATAGTTTTATCTCTAATATACTTTAAAATAATATATGCTATGGCTGGGAATTCTCCAGAATTTACCTTACTGCCCACTGTACCCTTTAAACCCCTAAGTCAGATGAGAGATTTAATTAATTCAGTACTATTAAAGAGGTCTCATATAAGATAAAAATTACCTGATCACATAATCATAAAATAACCACTGGTTCTGAATCCTATAAACCTAACAATAAAATAAATTAGATCATACTCATATAAAAGCCTTTCTTCTAACATCAAAATAAAATTTATAATTCCCACATGTGAATGCCAATCTTCTCAAGTTTTAATCTTCAAAACATTTGTGTGATAGAGGCTCACTATCATCTTTAAATTATTCTACTTTGCCATGGGTCAAAGGCAATTCGAAATTGTGATTCCTGGGCTATAGCTTTTGTTTTTTTGTTTTCAGGTTCATTACTAATAGAATCAGTACCTAAACGAGATAATAAGTAGGTGTCCAACAAGCATTTGGATTTGAACATTGATCTACAAATAATTTGCCATATTAAGTGACTTGCATTTTAGGGAAAATGCCAATGAGTCCTATGTGAGTGACTGACTGCAGGATTATTACTTGGATTAAATTATTTAGTTGATTTTTCCACTTACAGGCCAATTTCCTTTATGTGTCCAATTTGTCCACAAAAATGTTTGATACACTTTCCCTCATCTTCTTCAGGCTCTCTAATGCTACCTAAACTCTCAAGCAGTAGTAGAAAAAAAAGTCCTTTTATGCAACTTTGAACAATGGCGCCTATGGGATGATGAACATATAAATAGAGAAAAAAGTCAAATCATCTTTGTGACCAAAGGCAATTCCCTTTGAATGTTTCTTTTCCCACAAAAGAATCCAGATGGCAAAAATGATGCTTAAATAAATGCTGGCTACAGCTCAATTCTTTTGGTTCATATTGGCTATAATACAAATGACACTCACATTTCTATATTAACCATTTCACAGGTTTTGTGTAAAGCGTAGGCTAAGTGTCCATGGGCCCCTTGTGTCCAAAGAGTTAAGTCTTCTCTTCTTGGCATAGCTGCTGTAGTCTGCATTTGCTCACAGGAGGATTAAGGGTAATGTGCAGCAGAGGAACAACTTAGGGAGACCTGGACTATATCTCTCTCCTCAATATACCTGCACAACAGGAAACACAGGGCTGCAGACTCCACTCTCCAATTCTCTTTCACATGCATGGAATTCATTGAAACTAATGGGAAGGAAATTATAGTCATCTCACAGGTCTTCTAACTATAGGTTTCTGTATGGATAAATTTAACTTGTCAAGGTTTCTTACAGAATGACATAACTAAAGTCAAATAGTCAACTAAGAATAGCAGAAAAACCTAAAAGTATTCAATTCCCCCATTTCAGTTAAATAAAACCAGATACATCATAGGCAAAGATTGGAGTTTGACTGGAGATTTTCCAAAATGATGCTATAATTTCTTCCTGAGTTATGAAGTTAAACACATATAAAGTAACAATTATCTGAAAAATAAAGACACTTCACTTATTTTATGAGAGTATAATTTTAAAAATGAATTGTTTATAAACAAACGAGTATATATAGGATTGTTAGAAAAAAAAAGATGGAATTATTGAATGGTATTTGACTGCCATTCTGAAAGGTCATACTATTCAGGAAATATTCAATTTAATAAATAATATGTGAAACAGAGAAATGGATTATAGTGCTTTATTCAGGCAAAGTAAAGTGATAAAAGAAAGTTTCTTCAGACACAAATCCTTCTCAAAACAGAATTATAAAAATCTTGTCTGAGCAACACTTGTATAATAACAATAATAATAATCATCTATTGCGCTTGAGTTTTATATTAAAACCTTGTAAATTAGGAAGTATTATTAGCTTTATTTTGTAGTTGAGGAAGCAGAGCTCTCAAGTATTTTAACCAATTCAAGGCTGTGCCATTTTTGCACAGCATGGCATAAATTTACCCCAAACTACTGTGGTTCCAGGATCCCATTTTTTAAGCTCATGTTGTTTTGTGCCTGGAAATGAATGGTGTGATTGTCACAATCTAATATTATGTTTAATGCACGTGTTTTGGAAACTTTACTGAAAAATAGAAAGCAAAGTCAAGTGGATTGGAGAAGTGGATCCTCTGGATAGAATTCGCTGGAAAGAATTAGTAGGAACAATGATCAAGTAACTGAATAATGAGATAGATGCATGAGGACAAAATGTGTGCTTTTGGAAATTTACAAAATATACATTTGTGTATTTATATACACAAAAAATATACATTGTGTATACACACACACACAAATATATATATATAGGCTCCTATGTACACATGATACCCCAAACTCACGTTGTTCTCACTAGGAGAATAAGAACATGGATTGGATGACTAATTTTTATGAAGCAATAACTCCTAGGTAAGAAATAAATGATAAAATGAAAATCTTTGTTTCTCAAATGAAGTTATCATCTGCAATAGCTACTGAATCAAGAGAGAGAAAAGATACCTGTATTAATTACTAAGTCTCTGAAGTAGCAACAACAATACTCATTACTTCATAAAAAATGTGCAGCTATGCATGGCACATGTACAAACCTTAATTTTTTTCTTTTTGGCAATAAAAAGCATTCAACAACAATTATCCATTGGAAAAATATCTAGCGAAAGCCCGAGTAATATGCTGGATGCTGCTAGTAACAAAACAAAAGACACAATCTGCTTTCAAGTATTTTGTAATCTACTAGAAAATGAAGATAATTTTTAAAAAATTATAAAAGGTGATTCTGAAAGGATTGCTAATCAGGACTTAGATTCCATAAAGATGCCTAGGAGGAGTAGATGGGTGAGGGTGGGGAAAAGAAAGGGCCAGGCAGCTGAGGCCTGATGTCCTTCATGCAGAGGTTAAGAAAGCAGTGGCCTGCAGGAGAGGAGCGAGGGCTAAACTGGCTGTTGTCCCAAATCTTTTTATTTACCCCTAAAGTCACACAGCAGTTACTAAATCCTACCATGGTGTCAGTCTTTGAGGATATAGTGGTGGGTAACACTGCAAGGTCCTTCTGCTCATGGAGAGAGACAGGACAACTGACAGGGTAGCTTAGTGCTGTAATACTACAAAGAAAACAGAGCAAAAGTGTGTGCTAAGTGATTTTGGAGCTACTTCTTTTTTTAATTGCATTTTAGGTTTTGGGGTACATGGAAGAACATGCAAGATTGTTGCATAGATACACACATGACAGTGTGGAGCTACTTCTTAATTGGAAATTAAACAGAAATTTTGCCTGTTAGCATTGTTGTCCACTATGGAAAACATACTGGACATGTAAGAAAACATTTAAAAGATAGTGTTTTCTCTCAAAAAGGAGAAATGAGGCACGCACATGGAAATGAGCTACACAGCCAGGGTATGGACATTCAGGTGAATCAAGGGCACTAGAAAGCAGTGACTGCTTTATGGAGAAAATACAAAAGGAGTTTTAATCCGCATTGTCTTCACCAATGTTTTTCTGTGCAAGTCAAGTATCCTGCTTTACACTGTATTCTATATTCTAGAATCATGTGATGAAACACACCTTTCTGCCAAAATCAATCTTGCCGAGTTATAAAATTAAACATATATAAAGTAATATCTAAAAATATATACTTCACTCATTATATGATAGTATAATTTTACTTTTTTAACAGTTTCACTTTATTTTTCATGAATAAAATTACTTCCAAGCTTTAGTGCTTCTGTTTTTCACTACCTCCAAAAGTCTTTTGAACAGGAACCTCACCTTTCCATCTTTATATTCTGTTACCTTGTGTCTGGGATATCATAGTCATGTGATCGATGTTTGCTGAAAAGAGAGTAGCTGAAGACTCCAGAAGCCTGCCCTAGACTTAAAAGAGATGGGATTTAAGGCAATGATATGCATAATGGCTAAGAACACATTGACTTTAGAGTCCATCAACCCCAGGCTTGAGTGCTGGCTCTGTCACAAACAAGCTGGGGAACCTTGGGTAAGTTAACCTCACTAAGTCTCAGTTTCCTTACCAGAACTACTGAGACAATAATGTCTACTTCGTTGTGCTCTGTGATAACTAAATGAGATAACATAAATAAAGTCCACAGTTTGATGCCTGGCAAATAATAAGTGTACAAGAAATGCTATTATAGGTGTGGTTGAGACAGGCAAAAAGCAGGTATTAGAAATGACATAAACGTGTCACCTTTGGAAAGCAAAAGCAGTCAATTTCTATAAGCAGTAGCGTATACGCAGAAAGTAGATATCTTGGAGCAACGATCAAATTTCTCTGTCATTCCAGTGACCAGTGACTACTCAAGTGGTGGTATATCTTCAGGCAATGAAAATCACACTTCTAATGATATGTTGAAAGGTGGGATCTAAGGGTTGGAAATGTAGGTATGAGAATAATTTGATTGCAAGTGATGCTTGTTTAACTTGCAAGTTTTCTGAGGAAGTAGTGGGTAGGGAAGAAGGCCCAAAGGTGTGTTTTTGTTCACGCCTAGTTTAATAGGTGAAATAATTAAGAGGAATCAGCAAAAGGGAAGTGAAGACCTTTTAAAAGTCGTGACCCAATGTCTTGCATCAGGAAGTAGGCTACACAAAAGGCATAGAAAATGTCAGCTGGTTGACAACAAACATGAAAACAAATTTATTAAAGAGTATAGAAAACTCGCCCAATCCAAAAAGCAGAGGGGTTAAACTGGGCAGAAAAGAACAGGTTCCAGAATCATTTATTGCTTACCACAGTACGGGAGATGTTTGTTTGTGGGAGAATTCCTGATGGGCATGCCCAGAGTGTATACAAGTCAATTTAAGTAGCTAAAAATTTCCACTTAAAGAGGAAGTCAAATTGTCTCTATTTGCAGATGACATGATTGTATATTGTGAAGACCCCATCATCTCAGCCCAAAACCTCCTGAAACTGATAAGCAACTTCAGCAAAGTCTCAGGATACAAAATCAATGTGCAAAAATCACAAGCATTCCTATACACTAATAACAGACTTAAAGAGAGCCAAGTCAAGAATGAACTGCCATTCACAATTGCTAGAAAGAGAATAAAATACCTAGGAATACAGCTAACAAAGAATGTAAAGAACCTCTTCAAGGAGAACTATAAACCACGGCTCAAAGAAATAAAAGAGGACACAAACAGATGGAGAACATTCCATGCTCATGGTTAGGAAGAATTAATATCATGAAAATGGCCATACTGCCCAAAGTAATTTATGGATTCAATACTATCCCCATCAAGTTACCAATGACCTTCTTCACAGAACTGGAAAACACCACGTTAAACTTCATATGGAACCAAAAGAGAGCCCACATTGCCATGAAAGTTCTAAGTGAAAAGAACAAAACGGGAGGCAACATGCTACCTGACTTCAAACTATACTACAAGGCTACAGTAATCAAAACAGCATGGTACTGGTACCAAAACAGAGATACAGACCAATGGAACAGAACAGAGACCTCGGAGGCAACACCACACATGCATAACCATCTGATCTTTGACACACCTGACAAAAACAAGCAATGGGGAAAGGATTCCCTGTTCAATAAATGGTGTTGGGAAAACTGGCTAGCCATGTGCAGAAACCAGAAACTGGAACCCTTCCTGACACGTTACACTAAAATTAACTCCAGATGGATTAAAGACTTAAACATAAGACCTAACACCATAAAAACCCTAGAAGAAAATCTAGGCAAAAGCATTCAGGACATATGCATAGGCAAGTACTTCATGGCTAAAACACGAAAAGCATTGGCAACAAAAACCACAATAGACAAATGGGATCTAATTAAATTGCAGAGCTTCTGCACAGCAAAAGAAACAATCACTAGAGTGAATCAGCAACCAACAGAATAGGAAAAAATTTTTGTAATCTACCCATCTGACAAAGGGCTAATATCCAGAAACTACGAAGAACTAAAACAGATTTACAAGAAAACAAAACAAGCTTATTCAAAAGTGGGCAAAGGATATGAATAGACACTTTACAAAAGAAGACATATATGAGGCCAATAAACATATGAAAAAATGCTCATCATCACTGGTCATTAGAGACATGCCAATCAAAACCACATTGAGATACCATCTCATGCCAGTTAGAATGACAATCATTAAACAATCCAGAGACAACAGATGCTGGAGAGGATGTGGAGAAATAGGAACACTTTTACACTGCTGGTGGGAGTGTAAATTAGTTCAACCATTGTGGAATACATTGTGGTGATTCCTCAAGGACCTAGAAACAGAAATTCCATTTGACCCAGCAATCCCATTACTGGGTATATCTCCAAAGGATTATAAATTGTTCTATTTTAAGGACACATGCACATGAATATTCTTTGCAGCACTGTTTACAATAGCCAAGACTTGGAACCAACCAAAATGCCCATCAATGATAGACTTGACAGGGAAAATGTGGCACATATACACCATGCAATACTATGCCACCATAAAAAACGATGAGTTTATGTCCTTTGTAGGGACATGGATGAACCTGGAAACCATCATTCTCAGCAAACTGACACAAGAACAGAAAATTAAACACCACATGTTCTCACTCATAGGTGGGTGTTGAACAATGAGAACATATGGACACAGGGAGGGGAGCATCACACACTGGGGTTTGTGGGGGGATCTAGGGGAGGGACAGCAGGGGGTGGGGTGTTGGGGAGGGACCACATGGGGAGAAATGCCAGATATAGGTGATGTGCAGGAAGGCAGCAAACCACACTGCCATGTATGTACCTATGCAAAAATCTTGCATGTTCTTCACATGTACCCCAAAACCTAAGATTCAATAATATATATATTTTAAAAAATTCAATGAAATACCATGTAGCCATAAAAAGAAATGAGATCATGTCCTTTAGAGACATGGATGGAGCTGGAAGCCATCATCCTCAGCAAACAAACACAGGAACAGAAAACCAAACACTGCATGTTCTCAACTCATAAGTGGTAGGTGAAATGATCACATGGACATAGGGAGGGGAATGATACCTACCAGGGCCTGTTAGTGGTAGGTGGGTGAGGGGAAGGAACTTAGAGGACAGGGAAATAGATGCAGCAAACCACTACGGCACATGTATACTTATGCAAGAAACAAGCATGTTCTTCACATATATCCCAGAACTTAAAATAAAATTTAAAAAAGAATCTACACCTGTCTCTTCCATTCACAAAAACAAATTGTGGTGCAGTGGAGTGTGCTATTAAAAAAGTAGAAAGCTTAAATTTTCTGCAATATTAAGAAAAAGGCAAACACATAAGTACTTAGAGCAACTGAGATGGCTTCTCCAGAATGTAGTGAAGGGAAGAAAGTAAGATGGAGCAGTAGACAGAGATGCCATTGGTGCACCAGAGCTTCAGTCCAAACGGGTGTAAAACATCACTGAAATCTAATGAGTGGGAGAAATTTATATTACTAGAACTTCAATTAGGGGGACAATTACATACCCTTTTTTAACAAACTGGAAAGAAGGAAGAAGGTTAAAATTCTAATGATTACCTTTGAGTAGAAAGATAAAAGGAAGGTGAGTCCAGTTAAGAGAAAGGCTTTTGATTTAGTGGGTCCAGTCAGTTGAGGTACTAACAACAGTAGACTTATGTTTTGCTCTTCTATCACTCACTATTAGGGCTTGCCTCTAAAAATATCTTAATATATATAAATATTGGTTTAATGAAGTGATGGATTGTTGGCTTGTTCTGGAGGTCAACTGACCATAGTGAACAATCTTTAGCCTATCGGGGTGTCCACAGGTCTCCATCCAGTTCTGATGGAAGGGGTAGTATTCCAGAAACTGCTGTGCAAGAAAGAAGACAAAGGAAAGGAAAATCTTCATCCTTCACTATGGGCAAGGAAAAGTCAACTAAAGAAAGGGGTAGTTAGGAAAAATGATATATTTGATTTGTTTAAATTAATTCAATGGAGGGAAAGAGGCTTTTTTTTTTTTAAAGGAATGTTTGAAGTAAGACCAAAACACAATGGCACAAACTTTAGAAGTCCACAAGAGCTCAGGTCAGAGATTATTTCATTGAAAAGAATCAGAACTTTCTTTCAAAACATTCCCAAACCAACAAACACTGAAAAGTAGAGAGCTACAACACAAACAGTACAACCCCTCAATCCTTAATAAAACAAAAATAGCCACAGCATCAAACCATACATAGTCATATGCACTGTGAAACACTGTAAAAATAGAAATCAAAGTCTGTACCAAGATGAGGGAAGAATCTGAGAGCCAATACAAACTTCAAAAATGGCAGAAGAAATACGTTTCCTTAAAAGGATCATAGTTTTGAGAGTAATATCTGACAATCTGATTAGAGTATCAGGATATGGGAATGGGTGTGGCCTATGAGTAGGGAAATACCCTAGAAATTTCATGCCACAGAAAATCAAGGGAGGTGATACTAAAGGCAAAATCATTGTATTGCCCATTTCTCAGGATTATCACATAGGAACAGTGCCAAAGAGGAAGCTGCATGAAAGAGGAAGAGGGAACAGAAATCTGTAGATTCTGACACACAGAGCTGTGTTGGAGAGAGGGAGGGGGGAGGGGCAGGGTGGGAGGAGAGAGAGCGAGAGTGAGAGAGAGACTGAGATTGAATAAAATGGACCTATATAAGAATTAGAGTAATTGGGTAAATGGCCTTTTTCAAGAAAAAGTAGCTAATCACAGAAACAACATGGGATCATCAATTAAAAAGACCCAAGTATAAAGAAGAAGGGCTATACATAGAAGATGAATTATTCAAGTAACGAGTGGAGTTCAGACAAATAGTTACCTATAGTTAAAAAAATTATTAACATATTATGCATCAGAAAGAGTGGTTAAAAAAGAACTGTAAGTATTCAAAAAGTGAAAAGCAGTGGGTCAAGCTCAGGAAATTAGTGGAATTAAAAAATCCCTATAAATGTCAAAGCAGAAGCAAAATACAATATGCATGAATGAAAGCCCAGAATGGTATACAAAGTAGAAGAAATTATACCCAAAGAAAAAGATTAAAGACATAAAATATGTCTAAGATGTACATAAATAAAAGTGATTACAGTACACAGGTAAAATAGGACTAGTTCTCTCAAAGAAAAGAATAGAGCAAATTAAACAGAAAAAAATGTTAAAGATGTAATAGAAGAAAAGTTCTGAAAACAGAAAAGGACTTAAATCTGCTTAATAAAGTGATACACTTAGTCCCAGGAAAATTTGACATAGAATGATTAATCCAACAAATCCTAGTGTACCTACTAAAATTTAGGGATTAAAAATATAGTCATATGGTGTTCTAGGTGGGAGGAATGACCTCAGAAAACTTCATGGCAACACCGAGTGCTAGCTGGAAAGGTGTGCAAAATTTAGAGAATTTTAAATATAGAATATATGATTTTATACCATGACATGTTCTTCAAGTATAAGACCATTTGCAGACATTGTGAAACATTCAGAAACTAGAGAGTAGCCTACCCATGTTTCTTTCTGGAAAAGTAACTGAATGATCAAATCTAATAAACACAAAATTGCAGTGAGGCACTTTTTCTTCAGAGAAAACTTAGTAAAACAAGGAAGGGGTAGACATATTTCCTGTGCAGCATAGAACAAGACCAAACAATATTAGGGATATATTTATAAATGTAAATAGTATAATGTTTTCAATAGTAAAATCCTAAATAACTCAAAAGACTATCAGAAAGGAAGAACAATTGTACTAATTTACTCATAAATGAGAAAAGAAAGATTTGGTGTAAAACAAAAACGCTTTTTTAAGGACTCTAAATTCTTGGCATTTTTCTTAAGGTTAGGTTATCTTTCAGAAGCTAATATTTCTTGGATCAAATAAACATTTATTTGAAGTTCAGCCATTTTTCAAGTTCATTTAATTTCATTTTCTTTTTAAAATTCAAGTAGAACTGAACATAAAACATTTTTGCTAAGGAATAACCACTGTGGCAGAATCATAGTTTAATCTGACTATTCATCTTTCTACACCAACACATGGCCATCTAGAATGGTGTTGTTTACTAAATATTACCATATTTATTTATGTTTATATTTACAAAATGACTAGATGATGGAATTTTTCTTTGTCTACTTTTGTATTAAATTTTAGAGCAGTTATTTAAATATTCTTAAATACAGTTTTTAAATATTCTTTTGACAAAAAATTTCAAGTATTCTTTCAATAAACAGCAACATAGTTGCACAAGGTCATGCTGGGGTGTTTTTATAATTCTCTACTCAGTCACTATATAATTATCAGAAAAGTCATGGAACTGAGAAAATCTCTGCATTCTTTTAGTTTTAGACATCTATGGAATTGCGAACTTCCTGTGGGATTTATCTTGCATTTGTCTAAATTTAGAGAGAACATTTTAAACCTTGGGATGATGGTTTAACACCCAGTATGTTTCTGATCTATCTCTCTACATCTTTATCAGTTTGTTTAGAAAATGTTTTAATAGCAAAAAGTAAAATACATGACAAAGATACTAGCAAGACATTGCAAAATCAAATATAAATTATTTGATCCAATTTATAATTCGAGATTTTATTGGCCACTCATTCTGATATGACCGTAAGTTATTTTCCAAATTATTCAAGAAACGTAGATTTAAAATCTTTAACTGAGAATAAAAGATGGATTATGTTGGTGCAAAAGTAATTGCCAAACCGCAATTACTTTTACATCACCCTAATATGACCTGACTTACTCACATTCATAAAGATTGCTTTGCAGAATTCCGGTTTGACTTCAGTTGGCTTTTGTAGCTATGTATTGTGTGTCTACACACACACACACACACACACACACACACACACACACACACACACACATATTTTGAGACAGAGTCTCATTCTGTTGCCCAGGCCAGAGTATAGTGGCATGATCTCACTCACTGCAATCTCTGCCCCCCGGGGGTTCAAGCGATTCTCCTGCCTCAGCATCCTAAATTGCTGAGATTACAGGTACCCACCACCAAGCCTGGCTAATTTTTACGTTTTTAGTAGAGATGGGGTTTTGCCATGTTGGCCAGGGTGGTCTCGAACTACTGACCTCAAGTGATCCACCTACCTTGGCCTTTCAAAATGCTGGGATTACAGGCATGAGCCATGGCAGCTGGCCTAATGCCAGATTTTTAAATGCACTCATTATCCAGATTACATAGTAATAAGCATTGCTATTCTCTTCTAGAGTCTTAATTCTGCCAGAATGCTACAAATGAACAGATTGTGAATGTCTAGATACCTTGATACCAAAGAAGACTGGTCTTTAGTGCTGATTCTCTGGCCAGCTTTTCATCTACCCTGTTGGGACAGCTTTATTTAGGTAATTTTGGACACCTGCTTTCAGTGTTGTGAAACTGCAATAGAATGTATCTTTAACAGTTCACAAAATGTTAATAGTTACTCTTGGGTGGCATTTTCTTATTCTGTAGGTACTAAAGCTATCAGTCAAAGGATAATGCAAACTAAAATGTTTCCATTTTAAAATTCCAAAATTTCCAAATTTACCTAGAAGAGTTTCACTTCATTTAGCTAATCAGTAAAGTTTAGTTGAAATTGTGAGAAATGACAGAAGAAACTGGTTTTCTTAACCAATAAAATACCTAAAAATTGGTAGTAGACATAGAACTATAAAATTAGTGTTCTATGGTAATTGGTTCAAATAAAAAAACATAAAACTTTGGAGAACTCCCATTTACTCAGAATAATTTCTGAATAGAAGTAGGTGTTTGTCTTTGTTCACAAGAGGTCTTCTAGGCTGAGCTTTAACTTGCTCATGTTTAAATAAACTCACACAAAAATCTTAGATATGTCCCAAATGGAACCTAACTCCCTACAATAATTTTTCAATTCTCTAAGAATTCAGAAGGGTTGGCTTAAGCAAATTTTGTGAGGAAAATCCACACTATCTACCTTTCTGACCTTCCCCATCCCATATTTTTGTCTTTATGAATGCCAGCCGTATCTATCATGAGTAACTCAACTTTCTATAAAAGCAACAGTTGATAAAAATCTGTAAAACTGCTACTGGGAACAAACAAATTAAACAAATGACAATGTTATACAATAAAACTGCTGTTGTCCTCCTGTAGTAGAAGAATTGCTTCTTCTGTGGGACTAATACATCTTGCTGAAACAATTTTAAATAATATGTAACATATGGAGTCAGCTTTTATTATTCTTCTAAAAGAAGACGATTATATTTATGTGATAAACTGTTCAGTGTTGGTAGCATGATACTCATATTACCAGCCACTTAAATAATTTCTGACATGTTCCTATGTATATCTGCAGCTCACTTCTCTTGAAATCCTTCTTACATTTTAAGCCCCATCTCTTAACGATGGCACTCATGTGCCCCTTTAGCAAGATCGGGGGATGGCCAGCTATACGTGAGACCAGTGGAGAAATGATTTTCCTGCAGTAGATGTAGCCAACGTAAACTCATTTCTCCCTTTCCACACATCTTCCATCTACAGTTTCCATCTGAGAGTTCCCCTATCCCTGAAGAAAAGCTGTGACTCAACCTCAGCCAGTTCTTGGTAGAATGAAAGAAAAGCAGCTTTCAAGATTTAGCTTTGCTAAAGGAGCTATCAACCTGGTGTTAACTGAAAAGTTATTAAAGTATTGTCTCCTCCTCACCCACTGGCAAGCTGATATGAAATGTGTTTCATATGACTTTAAGAGAGGTCCTTGGGGAAAGAGAGACACCTGTAGACATCTCCTGAGTGCCTTTCCACAATTCATCTAGAAATGCTTAATAAAAGTAGAAAAAAGTTTGTCTCCACATCTTTTAGTTCTACTGCTCCCAACCCACATAGACATTTCTGAAGGAGAGAAATGCATTTCCAAATTGTCGCTTTGGCTCACTCATCAGTTGCCACTGTGTGTTTAGATAACGTTTGTTAGCAAGTGATGGAGTTTGCTCTGCAACCTCATGCTTCTGTAACAAATCTCTTACAGAGTATCAGTTGGGGTAGGATTTATCAATGCCCCTCCTCATTGCCCCACAGAGTGAGTTGAATAATTCTAATAATCAAAAGCACAGAGTCTGCATCGAGTTTGGAAATGAAATCATGGGTAATTTTCAAAAGCAGTGCCCTCGATTTTTGATGAACTGTCACAGAAACAGGAATTACCACAATTCAAAAATCACATCCACTAACCAACAGAGATCAGCATCTGTGGATGATTTCTTCTAACCTACTACCCTCAAATTTCTTCCCTGCCCCCCTAATAAAAACACACCCTCTTGCCTCATGCTTCCAATTTAGTACAATCATGCCTCTTACTGGCCATTGCCTTGCAGGACAGCAGCTGTCAAATACATACAGGCAAGATATGGGGGTTTGAAACATAAAGCTTCATAATGTAAAAGACGTGCACATCTTATATCACATCTAATATTAGACTCCAGTGAGGCTGCTCAGCCTTCAAAAGCAAACACTCTTGGCATCACAGACACTTGAAATAAAAGGGTGCTAAATGGCACTTATCACTTTCCAGAGTCTTTAGATATAATGTCATTCAGGAAAATAAACTGCCCTCTTCCTTCCTCCCTTTACCCTCCCACCAATGAAATGATTGTGAAAGAGAAGCTTCAGTCCTTGGAAGGTTTTAAGGAATTGTCTTTGAAGATGAGTTTTTTTGCTCTTCCAAAGATTCTAGGAATGTAAAGTTTGGAGAGACGCCGGAGAACGGGAACAGAATGTGCCATTTCTGGAGTTGAGACAACTAACTTCAAGTATAACCTACATTTTTTTTTCAGTAACTCATTTAAGACCTATTTATTTACATCACTGTTGTGCTAATCGCTCTGCCAGGCAGTAGAGTAAAGGGAGCAAGCCCTCCCTACTTGCTATTACAGAATTCAGGCTCTTGAAGTGAGAAGGTAAATGACTATACAATAGAAAATGCTATGGCAAGTGCATGGATAAAATGGAGGAAAACCAGAGAAGAGAGAAGAGGTTACCTCTGCCCAGGAAAGTTAAGGACAGTTTCAGAGAGGTGATAACATGTTAGCTTGATTTTGAGGGATGAACAAGAGATTTGTAGGTGGGTGTGGGGTGGAAGTGCACTCTCCAAGATGTGACTGCAGTGTGGGCAATGACACATAGGCATGCACTAGCTGGCATAGCAAGTTGCTGGTTTGTCACAATGAGCCCAGTTCTCTGTAAAGTGAAACTATAAAAATGACGTTTCTCTAACCTTTATGGCATATTGAGATAAATGTCACTTGGCTCTTGCTTCTTCTGGCTTTTTGTGGAGATAATTAATCTGCTGAGTATGCCTGAAAACATGGACGGTGTTCAAGCATACCTGTTTATAGCTGGTTACCAATTCTGTGCCCGCAATCAAGTTACCTATCACATACTACCCCAGTTCCTTTAGTTTAAGATGAGAATGAAAATAGAACTTAAGCAGGATTATTTTATGACCAGAAGATATTATTGTTCAAAACTTAGCATGTACAATACCTAGCCCATAGGAAGTGCTCAGTATATATTAGTTATCATTAAGACCATCATTATTAAACATCCATTATTTATAGGTACTTTTCAGTACAGCTTGAGGGTTAAAAAATATAAAAGTCAAATATGATCCTATCTATGAGGATCTAGATAGTTTTGGTTGGGAAGACAAAGCATAAGTGCATGAATTAGTATAAAGGGAAAATTACATATATTAATTAGAATTATGTACTAATATATTTGTAATGATACAGGAAACCAAAAACTAGGATAATTTATTTTAAGATATTAAAATATTAAATATTTTAAGGTATGAAAATACTTGTGATAAATGCATATTTAAATTTAAAAAATAAATGCAAAAGTGAGTACGAAATGCAAAATGAGTAAGAAAATGAACTAAATTCATCACAGGAATTTGAAACCTCAGTGGAATTTTGAAAAATGGGCTAAGCAAGAGAATTTCAGGAAAAGAAGAGATCCAGAATACAGAATCTGTTGTCATCAGCAAGTCATCGAGGTGGAAATAAACATACCATTCTCTGCCTGTAATAATTGTATTTGCCTGCAGGAGCATAAGATGCATGTTGGATGTAGGCTGGAAATAATTGGATGTGGTCAGCTTCTGGAGAACATCTTGACCTCTGGAGAAATTTATCTGGTTTTCGTACTAACAGATACAGGAAATCTTTAGTCAAATTTTGTCTTTTCATTTCCTATTTAATTGCAACGGCACAAATCTCTGAAAAAATTGACCGATCAAGTACTCTGTATTGGGACAACTTCTTTCACCTGTCTTTAGCCCCTAATTAAGTCACCATTACATAAAATGAAGTAGAAAAAAATTGCTCAAGTTTCTACTCCAATTTTAGACTATGCCATAAGCCTGGACTGTTAGGCTTGTATTCACATCATTGAAAATTTAGGCAGAATTAGAAATAAAAGAACTTTTCTTTAACTCCCAGTGTTCTTTCTTAATAGAACAAATGTTTCAGTGCTGGTAATGGAGAAAAAAAAGCTCTGTGCAGGGAGGGCTGGAAAAGCTCAGAATCTTAATTCTTGCTCCCTTAAAAGTATACACCCAAAATATTTAACAAGAAATCAAGCTTCATCTTCTACTTAAGTTGCATGATCAGCACTGCCTTCCGCAACAAAAAGATCTGGCTGATTTACACTAAGTGGGGCATAGCCTTTGGGCAGTCTTGCTGGAATCAGAGATGAATTTGAGTTGCTCCATTTATTCTTTCTGGACCAGCTCCCTCACAATCATAGGCACACCTATCTGTGAACGCTGGTCTGAATTAAGGGCACAACTGATATCCATGGAACAAAGAGCATCATCTATCCCAGGCATCCTGCATCCATCCTAAGAACACTGAGCTCTAACTCAACTAACTAAAGGTGGTTCTTCAGGGACAGAAAAACGTGGTCCTCAAATTAAAACAGATTCAATTGTAATGACACAAAGTTAGTACCTATGATTTTGAGTTGGCTACAATTGTTCTCCATGCAAACTTGTATCTGAATTAGCTTTTCATTCAGTAACAAATATTAATTGCAACTTTATACTCTCTGATTTAACCATCCTGAGAAGTTGATATACATAGATGCTTCCTATCACATTTTAAATGCTCTCTTAAATATTCAAATTATATAATTATGCTTAATTATGCAATACATTGTATTTGAATACACAATCATAATACAATTTTGGCATCATTGTCATCTTATAGCATTTGCCTTATTATGCTCTGGCATTTTGAGTATTTCTGATCAAACAGTATAAATGGAACAGGTTTTGCATACTGAGCATCTTAAAACCCACTTTAAAGAGATTTACTATCAATGCACATTTTCTGTTCAGCTGGAAAAAATAACTTTGTAATATGTACTATGAAATGTTAAATATTAATATTATTTAAAGTTAATGGTATGCCAAAGAAAATGGCTAATAATACATTATACAATTAAATGCCTATCATATTAGCTCATCTATTAACAAAATAAAATAGATTCAAACAGAAGAGTTCTGATTCATAGTTTTTTAGCAAGAGTTGCCCATGTGTAAAAGCTAAATTATTTATTCAATTTTTAAACTGCTGGATACATCAGTTTGCAATTATTTGCATTATACTTGAATGCTTTGTCATGTGTCCCTGATACAACAAAAACGGTAAACAGTTTTCTCTTCTTGAATAAAGGCATCTTCTTCTGCACGGAGGCCACTAACAAGGACCAAAATTATCAACCGAAAAAATGCCCCCCCCGCCTTTTTTTTTTTTAAAGTGTAGAGGGTCACTGGTGCTTTCTAGATGGCCTAGACTCATCAAAGATCTCAACATTACTCTCCCTGGCCCTTTGCTGGACCGAATTTGCTATCAGTCCTTGACAAGATTTTCATCTAGATAATTCTACATCATTATTCTGGCCCTCCCAATATTTACTGTTGCCCATTGAAAGTTAAATCTTTCCTCTTTCATACTCTGTGTTGTAATTTTCTATCCTATATCTTGGTACTTGAATGCTAATACGTGGTTGGCTTTAATGATAGTTTTTTTTTTTTCTTTTCAATGTTGGTTGCCTAAAAGACCCTGAAAGCATGCTGTTTTCACTCCTAAAACATTCCAAACATTATGTATAAATGAAATGCTCAGGACATGTGAGGGTCCATGCTACACCTGAGCTAGCAAACCAACTTACCTTGGACATGATTACCCCTTTCCTGAATCAATCAATTGCTGCAAGGTTTGTGTACATCAGCTCCCAAAGCAATTACTGAGTATCTCTAAAGGTCTCCCAAACCCTGCAAAATTAATTCATCTAAAGAGTTTTAAACATGTTCAATGACTGCTTGAAAGTAAGAGAATTACCTGAGAGGTCTGACATCTCTTCTGATCTGTACAGGATGGCATTTGTTGTCTTAACTGCAAAAATTCACTTACTCATTGCAGAGAACATCTAATTTCTGAACACAGTGTACCAGGTTTCCTCTGGGAAGTATCCTTCTTTTACCTCAGTTCCTGAATTCTGGATGGGATTCTTCCTCCACCTCCACATAGAGCACTTGTTACCTTATTGTAAGCCAATCAGTGCATTCTATTTCCTTAGCCACAGTGATTGATTCAGGGATGAGTTATTGACACAATTTTGGTTAACCATAGGTACATTGGGAAAGGAATTTCCTGAAGGACTAGAAGCAGGGATCATGTTGATCTAGAACTGCTCGTGGTCATTTTACAACCATGCAAAATCTGAGTATGAAGCTAAAGGGAAAAGAGCAAAGCTGAGAGACTGAGAGAGACTAGGCCCTAGGATGCTGTTTAAGCTTCAGAATGTAGTTATGCTTGAAGCTGCATCACTTCCGGAATTTTTCAGTAACATAAAGGAAACCCCCATTTTTTTGTCCCTTAAAATCAGAAGAGTCCTAACTGATTCACTTGTATGTTTTATTTACTGCTTTATTTTTCAGCTGCAGCATTCTCCTATATTGAAAGACCAAATACGTCAAGAAATCGAAAGTCAACATTTATTTATAGTCTCTAGTGAAGGGGATTACACTTTAGCTCTTATAAGGAATGGTATACGCGCATGTTCAAAGTCAACAGATGAGTTAAATCGAATATTGAGTGGGTTTCATTTACTTTTTTTCAGGGCCTAAGAATTTGTCTTAATGAAAAATCTCACCAATGTGAGCCCAAAGTAAGTAAAGGTAAAGTAGGGAAGAAGACAGAAAGATCGTCACTATTGTCATCAGCTAAAATCATTAATCGAGCTGGGACATTTCTTCAATAGAGGATTATTTTGTAATTTCATTACAATAGAAATAACCTCAATATTTGAAATAGAGTCAACTAAAATAGTCTAGTCATACTTTATATCAAGAAAGAAATTTGGTCAGTGGGTGAAAAACTGCTGGTAAATAGTTAAGTAAAAGGTGGCTTTTTAATCTAACTCAGCTCCCCCTGAGTTCTTTGTTCTTTATCGTATAGTCCTCCCTTCTTCTGATTCTTCCGAAGTTTCCTGTTCTTTGCTATATTCCCTCGAAGGTATACTAGGTTATATGATGTCCTTCCAGAATAAAAGATTTGTGTTCACAATTATTTCTATAAAGCATAAGCCTCATATGGTATTTGTATTATAATAGTCCATTTTTCTTAGTCCAATATCTGAAACCAGAAACATATCAAGTGCATGGCATGCATATTCAGGCACTTAAAAAAAATAATATCAATGCCATACATCATTAATGTGATCCATCAGATGACAGAACTCTTTCTCTCTTATTTAGGACAATCCTTCAGTATCCTTCTTAACACAAGCATCTAGTCTGTCACCAATAAACAACTGTACTTAGTGTAAGAGGTGAAATTATTTGCCTTTCCTGCCTCAGCCAATGAATTGATTTTCTAATCGTGGCATCTCAAGCACAGTGAAATGCTGGTGGGAAATTATTTTGTCAAGAATTCCCTTCAGTGGCACATAAGCATCCACCTACACTGCTGTCAAATCAGGTTAGTCCATGAGTATTTTAAACATAGTTAAATAAGAGATAGAGATTTGGGTGTTAATGAACAGTGCTTTTTATAATGTCATTTGAATATGGATATACTCAGTGACCTAAGTGAGTTTGTGTTCCACCTCCTCCAGTTTAGATTATTTATAAAATAATTCAGGGCACTTCTTTGTCAGAATAACACATTCCTTCCATCTAGAGAAGGCTAAATTGAGTATTCTGCTCTCTGCCTCCCTTTCCTTCCCTTTTGCCCCCAGAATAAGACTATTAAAATGGAAAGCAAAATACAGGCTCTGTTTGAACGGTATCATCTCTTATTTACTTCACAAAACAGAATACAATATGGGTTGCTGTGAAATACAAATGAACTGTAATCCTCATCAGGTTTGGAAATAATGGATTCAGGCTAACATTTCCAGAAGAAATATGAAGGCAGTATTCTAAATTTCCTATTCTTTCCCAAATGAGTTTGCACAAAATGTGTCGCTAAGAAGAGTAATGTGCCCATCACATTGTGAAATTTCCCACTTGCAAAATGAAAATGAAAAGTCTGCATTTTAGGATGGCAAGTGTAAACACATGCACCATGCTGTCCTTACAGTAGGGAAAAGAAAGCTCCCCCTACTGGGGCATAAAAATGCCTCCTCTTTCCTGCACCCCATGGCTGTGTCATATGCAGGAAGGCACAGAAACATATAGTCTTCTCATTATCCCTCACAGAATCCTGGTTCTCTCATCAAAGTATTACATTTCCCTCATTTTAGTTAATTAAAGGACAGCTGGACGTTTCATTATTACACTAGTCTCAGCTCTGTCTAGTTGAAATGGGGCATATAAAGGTCTTGGTCCCAAAGACATTTTCACCAGAGATAAACAGTTCAAAAATCCATGCCTCCAATGGAGAAATTTGAAAAAGAAGTAAAACGAACCTTTGAAGTGTATACATATCTGTGTCTGTGCACAGCTTTTACAACACACAAGTACTTACACATATAGGGAGAGTTAAACTCAGCACTAAGAATTTTTACTAGAGAAATATATATATACATGTGTCAGAGTGAAAAAATAGAGTTATGTGATTTGTGAGTTGGTATTAGTGATTGGATGTTAGCATTTATTGGAAAACCTCTAGACATGTGAAACTCAATATATATCTATTTTACTCTGTAAGCACAACAAACTGATGTAAATGTGAGAGTTTAGAGATTTAGAGGCATAATCAAACTAAAGATAAAAATAATTGTTCCCATGACAATACATAAGGTAGCACATTTTGTCAAGAGGGCAAAGAGGTTTACATTGCAAAGGATTCTAATGAAAACTTTCCTCAAAAGACATTTCTAAGCTTTTATAGTTGAAGTGTTTGCTGCCTACAGGAAAAAAAAATCTGTAGTTAACCAAACCTAAATATATTTCTACCAATTCTAGCTAATGGGGGCATGGCCGAGGGATATTTAGCATGTTCCCAATATTTTTTTCATGCTTTTACTGTCACTGGCATAAGACACTTTGGAGACACTCCCTGCTCATCATAACTAAGTGGGCAGCCTTTATCAATAGAGAGGATTCGAACAACTGTTGCCTTCAAAATAGGTTTAATTAGCAGTTCGTGATTTTCAAGAAGAGGCTCATATTTTCATCCTTTTTCTTTTGAAATAAATCCTAGAGATTGTGACTCCTTGAGAATCAGTCAATAAACAAAGCACCCTAACATTCTCTCCCCATTGGACTGAACAAATGACCTACTTCCAAAGTAGCTTTAGGCTCTTTCACCAATAAAGAAGGTCTCTGGGCTTTGTACATTGGAAACTTGGGTGTCAAGGTTGCCACATCTTAGACTTCTGAGGCATTACACTCACATTGTTTTGCAAATCACACTGATTAGATTTTTGACCAGATGATTCCAAACTCTAAACAGGTGTGTGTGAGTGAGTATCTGTGTGGCTGTAGAGGTAGATATCAATCATAGATGTTCTTTTCCTTTTTCTTGTCTTCTTTAATAGGTTCAGGTACAGTTATTTTCAGATATAGGTGATCTGGTTCAGCCTCAGTCTGAAAACCATCCTTGGTGAAAATCTCCACTGACAATGCACATTTTCAAGAAAGTAATACAAATAGTCACAGACTAAAAATAATCCAGATTTTTTTCTCCTCTCAATCTTCATTTTATTAGACATAAAATATAAGAGAGGCAACCTTCTCTAGCAATGGACCAAATATTAGTCTGAACAAACATGGATAAAGGAAATATATAAATCAGAGATTTGTCACTCATTTCCAACAACTAGAACTGAGTTACCTCTTGTAAAGGAAGAGTGCACCTCCAAACCCACTATACTAGGTATGTTGGATCTCATAAAATTTCCAATTACTGCTTCAGAATTTATTGTGCACATATGGAAAATAATACTTGTAAAACAGAAAGGGGTTTGTTCCTTGTGCTGTCAATACTGTGAAGGATGGGGTGATTATAAAGCAAATTAACAATACTTTTAAATGTGCATTCACTTATCTTTCCAATTAAATCCTTGTTAAACAACTGCACAGACAGTAATGGCGCTTCTGCAAAGCACTGATCAAGACAGTTTTATTGTAATTTTTACTCTGTAACAATTAATCAAGTAGGCATTTTCTTTATTATTAAATTATTTAGTTAATAAATATTCTCAATTGGCTAATATATTTGTAGTTTACATGTTATTTTTGATTTTCCTGGAGTGGAACATGTTTGGAAGTATTTTCATTTTCTAGCAGAGGGACCATTAATGGATGTGATTTTGTAAATTTCTTTTCTCTAGAAGAACAAGAGAAGTCCTTGAAACTTTAAGCCCTTTAAAAACCTTATTTCAACCATTTTATTTTGTAAGGGATGCAAAACGCATTGCTTTTAGCAGATAAGAAATGTGACGTTTTGCTTTAAGGCATCTTTCTGTTGGAGTAAGCATTAAAATTAGCATTTTAAAAGTTCATTAATACCAGTTACAGACTTTTGAGTCATGAAGCTGCACTGTAGCATTTCCATTTCTTATCCCAGTAAGATTAAAAGTACCTGAATATTGTTTCTTCTATAAACACACACAATGGAATAAATGAAGAAACAGATGTAAAGGTATCTAGAGGATTTTTTTTAAATTTGTGAATTTCCATTTTTGTAATCTAGAGATTTGAATTTATCTAGCTAGTATCCTTTACCACTTTTAAAGGACTTTGCATTGTTCTCAATATGGCCCTTTGTGTTTTGGTTGTAGGTTTTATATTTTAAAGTTTTTAATTTGGAAGTATTCCTAAGTAACCTCTTAGTAGTGAGACTAGTGATCTCTGAAATCACATGTGGATTTAGGATTCAGAATGGCTACGTTAATTCAGAAGTAAAAACAAACATATGACAGAGACAAATTTCTTGAGTCAGAAAAAGAAAATTTCAGGTAAGCTGGCTTTATAGTTGTCTAAGTGGTGTGTTTTGAGATGAGTCCACATTACTGTTGAATACAGCTTATGTAGAGACCTGAAATCCTCACAATTGGCCTGATGTTATGAGGTCTCTTACCTTATATCCCCAGGAGTAGCAAGGAGCATGACCTACTGGACTCAGATTAACAAATGATCACCTTAGAAAGTCAGAGCAGGCTCTTGAGAGATGGGGATGATAATGCTGAGAACAGTGAAAGGGAAAGGGAGAGGGAGAGAGTAATGGGGCAGATGGCTTGGTGCATGCAGTATGACTATGGAGAAAGTGGGCTGATTAAGATTCAGTATCTTACAGGTGTCAGGGGTGATATGAAGGCTCCAAAGGCACATAGAGGTAGGTGATGATTTTAAGGCAGGTAGATCTTTATCGGGTAGAATTGTAATGCAGAGTATTTTGACAACCAGAAGTAAGAGCATCTTTCAGGCACAGCTTTCCTGAAAACCTACAATGAACATGGCACATGATGGGCATAGGGAGGACACCAAATGAAACTGAAAAATAGTTCACTCTCCAGCATCTAACAGTCAGGAAAGGGAGAGAGGTGGCATATGAAATAGACTAAAACCAATACTGAAAAACAGGTACAACGTGCTATGGAAACATAGTGGAAGAAGCAGCTAATTCTTGTCGAGATTTATGCCAAGAATCATGAGATCTGTGTCAAGGAGGTGAGCTCATCTGTCAGCAAAACCACTGATGATGTGCCTCTTGCTCTGAAAGACTGTTCTGCTGGGACCTATCAAATAATAATATGCACACATACTCCAGCCCCCAGGACTGATGGGATATTGAATTCCAACATCCTGAGCAAAGAATGGTGAGTGAGCCCCTTATGGTTGCCAGACATGAAATGAATAGACTAACAAGAAGGGAGAGTAGAGGACTTGCTCAAAAAAATGTAGCCCAGGACTGAGAAAACCACATAAGGACAAACAATCTGGAGAAGCATAAAGGATGAGAAGATGTCAAAACAGCCAGAAAGACAGATGCCACCAATACCTGCTGCTATTTAAGGGGAATTATTCCATGGGCTTTTTAGAATCACATGGATGGTAGAAGACCATGGCCTGGCTTTAATGCCACCTTCTCTCTAGATTACCAGGAAACACATAATGCCTTCTCAAAATCTCAGCTGAATGAACAAATGCAACTCTTAGCAATTCATTTAAACTCATAGGGACTTTAGTTCATCTATAAAGTGGGTAGCTTTCTTACAAAGATTTAGTGAGATAGCATTTCCAGTGCTTTAGAGCAGTGGTCCCCAACCTTTTTGGCACCAGGGACCAGTTTCATGGAAGACAATTTTTCCACGGATTGTAAGGGGCGGAGTATGGTTTCAGGATGATCCAAGCACATTCCATTGATTGTGCACTTCATTTCTATTACTATTACATGCTCACCATAATGCAGAATCAGTGGGAGCCTCAAGCTTATTTTCCTGCAACTAAACAGTCCCATCTGCGGGTGATGGAAGACAGTGACAGATCATTAGGCGTTAGATTCTCTTAAGAGCATGCAACCTAGATCCCTCCCATGCACCGCTTGCAATAGGATTTGTGATCCTATGAGAAACTAATGCCACTGCTAATCTGACAGGTGGCAGTGCTCAGGCGGTATTGCTCTCTCACCTGTCGTTCAGCCCCCTACTGTGCCACCAGGGTCCTAACAAGCCACGGTCTGGTACTGGTCCCTTGCCTGAGGGTTGGAAACCCCTGCTTTAGAGAATTCAAATACTGATATTCTCTTGGCATGTTCTGAAAACTCTCTTCTGTTAAAAAAGAATTTGACCTAATTCTTTGAAACAAGGCATTTATTTTCTTCCCTCTTTTAATATTCATTTTCAAAATAAATATGTGTAAATTGCAGGAAATTGGGAAAGAGTTTTAGAAAAAGAAGACAGTAAAAATCACCAATATCTAATGCTAACATTTTATGTATTTCTTGCTATTGTTTTTGGAACTGAGTTCAATAGTACACAGAGAAAAATAGTTCATTTTGAGACTAATCTCTAGCATATGCAAAATGCCTCACCTTCTTTATAAAAGGAATGGTCCAATTATGAATGGAATCAATCAACAAATTAAAATGTGTAGTGCTTCTATCAAGTGCAAGGTATTCTTCTAAGTAAAGCAGGACAGACAGATTTTAAAGACAGAAACTCTGTCCTTCAAAAATGTTTAGTGTGTGAAGATAAGATATAAGCATGTGATTTTCACCAATGATATATAACATACACAATATGAGATTATTGTAGATTCAATAGTTAAAATTGTAAACATAGGATTTAAAATGAGGAGTGATTCTTGGGGATTAGAGGGAGGTTCCAGGGAAAATTTGAGTGACATTTAAATAATCCAAGAAGAAATTGAGATAAGCCCTTTCTTTATAAAATACTCTTTCCCTTAAAAAATGTTATACTTCATTATATTACAATAGATATCTTCATTAGGACAGTTGTGAGGGACACATTTAGATATAACTTCCATATGGTGTAGCATTTTCCACTGTAACAGGTTTATTATCTCATGTGATTGACTCATCTTAAAAGATATTCTTGCTTCAAAGATACTAAAATTGACCTAGGGAGGTTAAATGACTTGGGCAAGATGACACAATTATTAAGAGGTGACATGAAAATTGACCTAGGCTTTCTAACTCCTGGGCCACTATTCTCTCTATATTTTATTGTTTAAAGGAAATGGTTTAAAAGGCATACGGAAAATAAGCCAAATAGAATATGAAGGTTTCCCTCATATAAGTCAGCTACCATTATTATAGCTTGACTGTATTACCGTAACAACCTTCTAACCGGTACCCTGTATCTACTCTTTCTCCCTACAATTCATTCTTCTCTTAGTCAATTGAATAATTATAAATCAAATACACAAATAACTTCAGCTAATTTTCTTCTTACTGCTGCCCTACACCCCACTGACCTTCCACTGAGCTTATAGTAAAAGCCAATCTTCTAATCTCAACTGGCAAGGACTACCTGGCCTGGTTTTGTCCATCCCTCTGGTCTTCTGCATGTCCTGATATCACGAAAGCCCTCATTCCCCAGAACCAAAGTTTCTCTGCTTTGCTCTCTCCCCACATGTCTCCATGGCTCCCTGCTTCCTATCACATCAAAGCTTTACTCAAATGGTTCTTCCTCAAAAAGACTTTCTCAGGTCACCTAATCAAGGGCTACCTCACTTGTCCCTATCAGTTATTCTTTATCACATCACATCACAACCTTGATTATAAATTCTGATATAATCTAAAATCATATTGTGTATTTGTTTATTATGTATCTCTTGACACCAAAATGGATGATCCACCAGAGCCTGATTTTCCTAGGCTCTGTTTGGTACTCAGAAGAGAGCCAGGTTCATAAAAGGTTTTCAAGAAATACTTTTGAATGAATAAATTTTCATTTGAAGTCTTCCTTTCGGCCAATGTTTTAGGCCTTATTTTATATTCTTAACTCATTTCCCTCCTTTCCTGATTATTCTAATATATTTTTCAGCTTATATTACTTCATTGGTGCCATAGCAAGACCAGGACATTCACTTGTAATTTGAGCCAGAGGCGTTCTCTGGCAAATGGAAGATGAGGTGTGGTGAGATATGGGGCTGACGGGGGCTTGGCAAAAATCCATCTCACTGAAAGGGATTAGAAATTCACATAATTCACATAAGACCCTAAATGTGGCTTTAGTATCACCTGGGCTTAGGGGTCCCTCCATTGTCTAGGCAGTCTTTTTTGGACTAAAGGACCAAGCTGGCAGGGCTGGCTCTGATCTTCCAAGCCTGGCAGCTTCCTCTTCTTCCCAAGTCTTTCCAATGTATTCAGTTGGGCTGGCAGATGGTGAGTTCAGGTGGAGGTGGGAGGTGAGAGTTGGGAAGAGGAACATCTTCCACTGGACTGATTGGACAGCAACTCTCAAATTCTCAAGATATTCTTTTGGGGTTGTATGTTTTCCTGGGTCTAGGTTGTGGTCTTGAGAGCTAAAGGCTACTTTTTGATCAGAGCCTAGCCTTTGCTGGTGGCCCAACATAACTTATTAATGCACTTGTTAGATTCATTCATATTCAAAAAGCTTTTATTTGAAGGCATAGTAAGAGCTGGGGATACTGAGGAGACCAAGACAGGGAAGGTCCTGCTTACATAGATGCTACAGTGTGGAGGAGGAATGCAGGCACTGAGGTGATGGATAAAGAATCAAGGTAGTTTGAGAGAGCATGTGCTCTGAAGAAAGTTAAACACAATACTGGGAAAGATAGTGGCTGGGTGGGTACAATGAAGGCAGGTCTCAGACTTGTTATTCAGGGAAGGGCTTCCTGAGCATGTGACCTGACTGTGGAGAGGAGGGTATCTTGTGGGGATCTGCTGGAAACTTAATTCTGGTAGACAGGAGCAAAGGCAAAAGCCCCAGGAAGAAGACGAGCTTGATGAATCTGAGGAAGAAAGGAAGCCATGGCGTTGAAAATATTGAGAAGGAAAGAAAGCTACACAGTGAGGTCAGAGAGAGAGAGGAGGGAGCAGATTTCGGATGCCTGCAGATCCTAGTATTTTCTCACTAATTCACATTGAACCCATCATCAGGGTTCTTAGGTGAGAGATTACAAAGTTCATGCACATGGAGGCTCTATGTGAATGGAAAGGTCATTTGTCCTATTCACTGCTGTATTTCTGGTGTCCCACATACTGCCTGGCACCTAGTAGGAGCTCTTTAAGCATCTGTCAAATGAATGATGTCAAAGCTAAAATCTTATTTTATGGAGTTCATCTCTCCTTTCCATATTAATCCTGCTGCACTGGGACCCTCAGAGAGGAGAGAAGCAGGTAAGGCTATCTGCCATCATTTCTCCAATGGGTCCATATCCAGGAGAGCATAATAAAATATGTATGGCTCTAAGTCATTCAGACCTTAGTTTGAATGTTGCTTTAGCCCTGCATTTGTTAACTTTGAATATTTATCTTCACGTTGTGCTCAGGGACCTGAAAAAAAATTTCTTCCCATCTCTGCAACTGTTACTTTCCTTTTCAGGAACAGCTTTAAGAAGATGAGAATAGTTTTTTCCTACAGCACACTTTCCTTAGGAAATGTTTCCAAAGTACATGGGGCACCTTGGAAAAGAGGTGCTATATAAATATATGTGAGTCACTAAAGCTGTAATTACCAGCAACAGGGATCCTTGTGTGAAAACAAAAACAAAAGACATACTTTCAAAATTCAGGGCCTAGGGGTTAGCAAGAGCACTATGGTTTCATTGCCATTTATCCAACCCTAAATAGTCATTCCCAACATTTTGGAGGGCTGAGATGGCATGCCAGGCTATGCCACTATTTCCAATATCATGCCTGACATGTTCAGTTGCTAATAACATACTATGTTGAGGGACAGTAAGTTATCTTGCTTCAAGCTTTGTTTTGTTGAGACAGAAAATGGGGATATAGGATCCCCCATTCATTTCTTTTATCCAGTCTAAAATTAAGTGCTAATTTATAGGCATCTGGGAGAAAATATAATGTAAAACATAGCTTGAGTTTTCTTTGCTGAGAAAATGGAACCTAAAATAATGTACTAATGAAGTTATTTTATACAGAGTTGGTTTATATTAGATGTTAATCATTCTCTTATTTTATTTTGTAGAAGCAAACCTTTATTTCATACATTCAAAGTGGCAGGCACTTTGCTATGCTGGATATACAAAAATGAATCAAGTTTCCTACTCTTGATAATCCCCAAAGCATTTGGGGGTTATTTATTAAAAGGATAATTAAAAATGGATTTTTTTTCTTATAAAGGGTCCCACAGGCTGAACACCTGGAAAATACAGTATTATAATGAGAATAAGTGATTTGGGATTCCTTAATGTTAAAAAGATGATAATGTCTCTCTGCCCCCTTCCCCATGGTAAACTGAATCCAGCCACCAGGCAATATATTTTTGGGAGTAAGTTTAAAATAGGTTCACTTTCTGGCTTCAATACTGTATTAATTTTGTGGCCTTAGAAGAGTTACTTAATTTTTCTGAAATATGACTTTCTATGTGAATAATGTGAATAAGAAAGTTTATCTAGCTTGCAAACTTCTATAAGGGTCAGAGATACCTCTAACTTTTGAGTATCTGTCATTTAGTAGATTCTCCATTAAATGCTCCTATTATCAGCAATGACCTAATTTATTCTATTTTTCCATACTATATACCTCTTAGTTTTGTTAGCAAATGGTTAGGGAAAGCACCTTTTATTTTCATTTATTTGAGAACTCACAACCTTGGAAAATGATTGTGATGGTAAAACATGTAATTTTAATCATATTAAAACATACATAATATATCCATGGTAGTTTTTAGTTATATAATGACACAGTTCGTAAAAGTTTGTGAATATTATTAATCAATTGCCAAAAAGAAGACTTCCTTTCACTAGAAAATTGGTTATCAAAATAGGCATTCAGGGTCTATTTCTGCTTTTTTCAAATGCAAATCTTGTATATGTTACGTCTTGGTAAGTCATGTCTCCACTAGAGAACCGGAATAAAACTAGCTTGCGGTTGTGAAGGGGTTTCCAAACCTGGCTATGGGCTCTACTAGTCTGGGGGGTTTTTCTTTTAAAATACTTACTTACAGCTCAAACTGTAGACTTTTACATTGGAGTTTTTAGTGAATGAGCTTCAAAAATACTTATTTTTGAAAAGTTCTCCCAGTTGATTCTTATGGCATTCAGGTTCTAAGATGACCCCCAATTATCCCCCCCTTTCTTGTATTTATACCTTGTATAACCCCCTCTTTTAGGAAGTAAGATGGGAACTATGAATTGCTTCTAACCAACAGTAGATAGCAAAGGTGACGGGATGTAACCTTCATGATTGTGTTACGTGGGATTATAACTTTTGCTTTACTAATAATCTGTCTCTCCCTTTCTGCTTTGGTGAAAGAAGCTGCCATGTAGGGAGATGGTCCATAAGGCTTTTGGCCAACAACCAATGATAGATTGAGGCCTTCAGTCCAACAACCCCCAAGAAACTCAATCCTGCCAATGACCATGTGAACCTGGAAGCAGACTTTTCCTCAGTTGAGCCTCTAGATGAGAACCCACCTATGGCTGACACCTTGATTGCAGCCTTGCAGAGGATTCAGCTAAGCTGTGCCCAGACTTCTGACCCACAGAAACTGTGAGATAATAAATTTGTATTGCTTTAGGTAGCTAAGTTGGCAGTAATACGGTTAGGCAGCAGGAGATATGCAATACAATTCTGATACGCAGTCAAGGCTGGGAACCAGTGTTACAGAGTATTGTTATAGCAGAAGTAAACCAAGAAGAAAAACTTCATAGTTTTTCTATGAAGCTTTTAATAACTACTTATAATTTTGATAGTTATGGCAATGATTTGTGATGAGGATGATGATCATGATCATAACAGAATTTTGTAAATATCTTATGGGTTTTTTCTTGGGGATTAGTAGTTACATAGCTCTGACTAATTTAATTTCTATATAATAGAAAAGCCACAACTGAATTAATAGTTAAAATTTCATTAGATTTCACTTTCCTTCTCCAATGAATGTGAAGCTATTTTTGCAATTTAGAACATTCTCAAAACATATTGACAATATGAAATTTTCTCTTTTGTATCCAAGAATTCTGAAGGCCTAAGAATTTGGCTAGCAATGATTTCAATCACTGGATAGTAAGGAGTTTCCAAAGTTGTATTTGGTTTTTCTTCCAATTACCATCAAGAAAATTAAATCATGTGGAAGGCAAAAACCATATTTGATTATAAATTATTATATGTCATTAATAAGAAAATATAATCTTTATCCAATTTCATCTATCTACCTGTCATCTTAAAGTTAATAATAACTATCCCCTGGCTGATTCAGTTTTTAAAATCCTCATATTTTCATTATTATTCCCATTTTTGAAATGAAGAGTTTGTGATTTAAAGAGGTTAAAATAGTTTCTATCAGGCTTACAAATAGTTCAGAATCAAGATAAGAGGTCAATCCTTTAAATTCACCTAGTACTTTTCTCCATTAGATGGTGTCTGTCTTCATTTTACAACTCCATTACGTCAGCTCCTTATTGGTTGATATGTAATTAATTAGAAAATACAATCCACAATAAATGTGTGGAAGAGTTTTGCTTTAAAATAAGTAGCCAGGATTTGTGTGACTTGGAGACTAACAGGATTCATATGCTTACTTTTGGAATATAAAACCAGAAAATATGTAAATGTGCATGAACATGAATAACTTGTTGTTTTGACCTCTGTGTTCAGCATTATTTATTAATGCCAATACATTTTCTTAGGCAGCTAGAAAACAATACAAGCTTCATCAATAGTCTTTGAGCTCCCTTGCTCGATGTAGCTGAAAAATGAGGTCTAAGAAAGTTTCTAAAGCCCTGAACGATGTTAGAGTCTGGCTCTTTTATGATCAAGTGATCTTTTCAACTTTAATGGAAAAAATAAATCATTGTTAAAAGATAATCTTGTCACATGAAAGCCAAAAAGGTGCAATATCAATGATTCAACTTACCAAAAAACCACCCTGCAGATTGGCATAAAGCGTGTAACACAGTTTGTTTTGTTGTTGCTGTGGTTGGCGGTGAGAGTAGAGTAGGCTTAAGGAAATACCTCGTTTTAAAAATAATAAGAGGGCAGTATAAACTTACTTAATAGAAAAATGAATGGACTTGATACAAGGGGTATTTTATAAGAACAGAAATTTGAAATCCTTTTTTAGATCTTTTTCTGTTTCATCCAATTGCTTATTTCATGATGAAACTGCCAATTGTTCACATTCTTTCTCCCTTTCTCTCTCTTTTATTCAATTTTTGATGCTGTGAACAATATGAAAAGCACAGGGATAGCTACTAAAGTTAATGCTTGCCTTTGCTTTAAGGTGCAAACCTATATAAAAGTAGTTTAGGTACAGTTGGTAAACAAAATTTTTCTAATAGTTTGTTTTAAACGGAGCTTATTCTTAGCACGTTCAAACTAAGCACATCCATCTTTTTAAGCCAATATCTAATTTGGATTATTATGCCAATAAAGTCTGGGTAGACAAAAATATCTACAATTACAAGACTATAAATTAATGGAAAAATTCTCTCGTTTAAAACAACAAATGCACACATGTATGTGCTCACACACGCTCAAGATTATTGGTCATGTAGATTTATAGAATTTGTATAGTTTGTCCCTCCTTGTTTGAAAAAGTAGAGAAAGTTGTCCTTAAGAGTTTTTCTTTAAATTTTTTTTCTATAAATGAAAAACATGTCGGCCAGCCGTGGTGGCTCACTCCTGTCATTCCAGCACTTTGGGAGGCCGAGGCGGCAGACCACTTGAGGCCAGGAGTTTGAGACATGGTAAAATCCCATCTCTACTAAAAACACAAATATTAGCCGAGCATAGTGGCATATGCCTGTAATTCCAGCTACTCTGGCGGCTGAGGCAGGAGAATTGCTTGAACCCCAGAGGCGGAAGTTGCAATGAGGCGAGATCTCCCCATTGCATGCCAGCCTGGATGACAGAATGAGGCTCCCTCTCAAAAAAGAAAGAAAGAAAAAGAAAGAAAGAAAAAAAGAAAGGAAAAGAAAAGAAAAGAAAAGAGAAGGAAGGAAGGAAGGAAGGAAGGAAGGAAGGAAGGAAGGAAGGAAGGAAGGAAGGAAGGGAAGGAACATGTCTAAAATCTGGGTAAGAAGTAATTTCCTTCAGTTCAGAAAAACAGGGAATATTCGTAATTGTGTCCTAAGACACCCCTCTGAAAATTCCCAGTCGGTTCTTCCCGCAATGCTTCATAGCTCTCCCACTGGCTCATGGACTTGGGAAGATTCACAGCTAGCTTTTTCCAAAAAGAATGCCAATCTCTCTTGTCCCTTTTTTAAAGGGTGAAAGAGGATGTCTAAGTAATACCAAGTGAGTATGAACTGAATCTGTAGTTTGGGCAATAAGCCTAAGGCATAGATGGGCAGCTCAAACCTGTGTCAATGTGGGAAGGAGGGGGAATTTAGCCTGGGGGAATTTCCAAGACTTTCTGTCAAAAGTTCTCAAGACATGCAGCATCTTCCATGCTGAAGTCTGTCCTTTGCAAAGTACCGCACATGCAAGAAAACTGTAAGGAGGTCACAGATCATTCTGAAGAGTCAATGCAATGTCACAGGCTGATGACAGGTTGACATCTAAGGTCATAGACCAGTTTTCTTTGGGGGAATGTATTCACAGAGCAGAAGAGCTGTATCAGCAAAATGTCACTGAAAGCTGTCACCAAATTCAACGAACAAGGTAGAGCACTGCTCACAAACACACCAACAGCCTAGTAAATCGAGAATCCTCCATCCCTTTTGCAAAGGCTGCAATAGAATAGCGTGTTATAGTAGTTTCTTGGGCCAAACGTAGATACATAAAGCCCTATTGAGAATGACAGTGCCAAGCTTTTCCATAACTGTGATGTTTGGAGTTTTTCCAAGCATCTCTTGAACAATTTTAGCAAAACTCCAATGGCAGTACTCATCACTTACCAACACCAAGGGGCAGGGTATAAAGGAAAGTCATGAATGAGCATGTGCAGCATGTAAAGACTAATCTCTGCTTTTATAAAGAGATAATCAACAGGTGATCAATTGGAAATGCAGAATAATGGCAGTGGTTTGCAGCATAGACCCTGAGTCAGACAGATCTGTGATCTAGTCTTACCCCCTTCATTTAGATGTTGTATGACATCAGGATATTATTTAATATCTGAACCTCAGTTTTTACATCTGTAAAAATGGGAGTAATAATAGCGCCTATTCTATGGGATGGAAGAAAGGATTAAATTAAAGTATGTAAATAAAGTACTCAGTACAATGTCTGGCACATAATAAATTATAAAAATGCTGCTTACTTTGATGATAATAATTACTATTATCATCATTACTAGTTACAATTAGCAAATGCTTTTCAAAAGTGAACACTTTGAATATAACTTGCATGTCATCTGATCTGGAAATATAATAAGGGTATCTAATTCCCACTGATTTAGTGAGTCAAACAGAAAACCAAAACAAATTGAATCATTCAACTGGTGTATTTAGAATTGCTGATGATTATAGCATTCAAGAAAGTTAGTGAAATACATAAATTGTAATTCACCTATCTTGAAAATCTCAAAAATAAGTTATTTGTCTAGTCTATCAGTGGGCAGGGCTTAATTGTTTAAAAATGTTTATTTAGAGGCTTCTAGAAAAGAAACATGTGCAAGGTGAATAAAGAGGGAATAAAGTGTGTTAATACAAGGCAGGTATGCCAAAATCATTTATGTTTCATCATAGACTTCAAAAAAGGATGCACTGCTTTTACACAGCACTTTATGCTTTTCATGGAATTTTCTCTGCATTGCCATCTTATATTTTTAGACACATACAGAGAGGGCCACATGTATACATACAATCTCTTTGAACCCAGCACTGATTATTTTCAAGTCAGCTCTACTATTGGAGTCCTCGCCCAGAGGGAGGAGAAGGTATGGTATTAGCAACAAGGTTGTAGGGCCAGTCCAGAAAATGCATTCAATGGACAATCTGATTAGCAAATTTTGAAAGGGGTTGGTATATGCATTTTACTTATCATCTAATTTAAAAAACTCCATAACACAACTTGGACAAAGTTACCAGTATCAAAGGTCCTAATGTAGCATAATTTGTGTTGAGTGTGTTACATTCTGACAGTGCTATAAACCAGAAAGACAGTTTACTGACAATTCTGTGCTACCAGATACCAACTCAGGCCTCTGTCCAGCTTTACATTGTCAATTCTCATGGAAACATGAGCAGTTACATAGCCTCAGAGGACGCTGAAGTTTGGATTGCAAAAGACGAGATGGACAGATTTCATATTTTCATTGCAGATTTTTTTCTTTGCCTTTTCAAACTGCTGAGCACAATTTTTTTTAAAGGCAGGAAATGCAACTAGTGTTTGTTTCTAGCATGGCTTCTGTTTTGAGATTTCTTCTTTGTAGAAGAAATGTGTTGCCCAGCTGTCTAGAATCCCAATCAGGATATCGTTTCAGCATGAAATATATTACAAGAATGATTTTAGCTGGTTATAAACTAGAATGAGTATTTGTCCAAATTTTACCCACAGAGGGGGCACTCTGATTCAGTTAAATGGAAATAATATAAATAAATGAGGTAAAGTTTAGTTCTGTGTTTTGCCCAGAAAAGAGTAATTGTGAAGGACAAAGAATTGCATTAGTGAACAAGCAGAGCTGTGGAGATTCTCAGTTACAGAGATTCTTAGAAACAAGAGTCATGTGGCAACTGGCCAAAAGTATCGCAATCAACATTTAACAGACTGGTTCAACCCAAGTTGAATTGCTGGAGAATTGAATGCTTTCCAGTTTTAATACTTCTCCTACCTGCAACACCCACACACATTGTTCAACAAATATTAATTAAAAACTCCCTGTATGAGGAACTCCTTGTATGAAAACACCAACGCTAGAACTGGTTAATGGGAAAAGATACAAAGATGATTCAAGTCCTAACTTTTTAGAGATTTGTGAAAGAGACAGACATTTCAGCCAGTATCCTATTTTTGATTCCAAGACTTACAAATTTTAATGTTTCTGAAATACAATCACCGAGTACATTTGATTATATCCTTTCCAAAAGTTGGCATTAAATCTATGGGTCTTATAATAGATGGAATTTTAAAAGTTAGAAGTGGATGTACTACTGTAAATTCAGCTACCCAGTGTAAGGGGAACAGAAAAGAAGTCTGACTGGATGATTCTTGAATGAAATTACTATAATCTGGGCCTTGACAAAAAAAAAAAAAAAAAAGAAGAAGAAGAAGAAGAAGAGGAGGAGGAGGAAGAGGAGGAGGAGGAGGAAGGAGGAGGGAGGAGGGGGGAGGGAGGAGGGAGGAGGGAGGAGGGAGGAGGGAGGAGGGAGGAGGGAGGAGGGAGGAGGGAGGAGGGAGGAGGGAGGAAGGAGGAGGGAGAAGGAGGAGGGAGGAGGAGGAGGGAGGAGGAGGAGGAGGAGGAGGAAGAAGAAGAAGAAGAAGAAGAAGAAGAAGAAGAAGAAGAAGAAGAAGAAGAAGAAGAAAAAGAAGAAAGAAGAAAGAAGAAGAAAGAAGAAAGAAAGAAAGAAGAAAGAAGAAAGAAAGAAGAAGACGAAGAAATCTTCCAGGGCTGGAAGCTTGTGTATGTGGGATGGGGAGGAAGAGAGGAGGATATTGAAAGTAAAGGGAAGAGCATATGCAAAGACATTAAAAAACACAACAGTATGTAAATGTGAGAGTACAGTTTATATATTAAATAGATGTACTATGAAAAACAGAGGACCTGAAGCCAGCTATTATAGAAGCTAAGTGGGAAGCTAGAGTACAAGGATTTGGAGTTCTTCTGAAGACACTATTGACTGTTTTTAAGTGAAAGGAAAACTAACATGAGTCTGTCACATTCCTAAGGCAGTGCCATAAATGCTATCCAATTTAATTCTCCCAAATGTTTCCAAGGCATCCCCCACTGTTTTTCCTCATAGGCAACAGAGGCACAGGGAGGTTAAGATGCCAAGGATACATGCAGTAAGTCTAAGTTCTACCCCATCTGTATGATTTTAAAATCTAAAAACCCAGGAGTTGTCTATAACACCAACTTAAGATGTTTTGGTCTTTTCGTTTTTCATTTGCTAATTTTTTATTTTTATTTTTTGAATTAATATACTTTTTAAAGAGCAGTTTTAAGTTTACAGAAAAATTGAGTAGAAAGTACAGAGGATTACCATACATCTCTTCACCCTTCCAAAAGTTTTCTCTATTAATAACATCTTGTATTAATGGGGTAGATTATTACAATTGATAAGCCGATTTCCATGTATTATTATTAACTAAATATTATAATTTACATTAGGATTAACTCTTTGCATTGCATTATATGGGTTTTAACAAATACGTAATGACATGTATGCATAATTGCAGCATCATACAGAAATGTTTGACTGCCGGCAAAATCCCCTATGCTCACCTATTCATCTCTCCCTCTTTCCCCCGAACCCCTCCCACTGCTTCCAGTGATCATTTACTGTCTAAAGTTTTCCTTTTCCCAGAATGTTATCTTGTTGGAATGACACATTGTTACACTGGTTTCTTTTACTCAGCAATATGCATTTAGATTCCTTTAAGTCTTTTCATGGCTCGAAAGCTCATTTCTTTTTATCCCTGAATAATATTTCATTGTATGGATGCATTATGGTTTGTTTGTCCTTACACCTATTGAAGGATATCTTAGTTGCATTCTCGGTTTGCCAATCATGAACAAAGCTGCTGTAAATATTTGTGTGTAGGTTTTTGCGTGTACGTGAGTTTTTAACTCATTTGGGTAAGTACCAAGAAGTACTGGATCATACAATAAGAATACGTTTATTTTAATAAGAAACTGCCAAATTGTCTTCCAAAGTGACTGAATCATTTTGCATTTCCACCAGCAATGAAGGAGAGTCCTCTTGCTCCGCATCTTAGCCTGCATTTGGAGTTGTCGGTATTTTAGCCATTCTAACAGGTGTGTAATGGCATCTCATTGTTTTAATTTACAACTCTTGGATGGCATATGTACTTTCTAATTTAATTTGTTACCTATTATGTTTTTCTAATATCTGGTATTTCGACTTTTACACTTTCCATCATTCATTCTTCCATTCGTCAACATATAGTAAGTGTCCATTATAAGCCAGTAACATTTTTTGAATCTGGGTTATTTTTCTTTCTTTTACTTTTTCTATTCTTTCCTCCATTTTTACTTTGACATGTTCCCTTCATGATTTATTTTGCATAAACTATTAATTTGTCCCTCTATATATTCTATTCATTTCTAGATAAACTGGTTATCCTTTATTTTTCTGATAATTTTTTCATTTCTACCACTCTTTTTTTCCTGTTTTATTTTTATTCATAGTACATGCAGCACAGAGTCTGAAAAATTGTTAGATATGAAACTGTTGAAAAAAATGTCTGAAGTGGAAATCACCTACCTTGGTTGACGATAAATCTTAACTTTTGTATTGTTGCCAGATTGCCACTAACTCGATATATTCCATCAACATCTAGACCTGAAAACAAAAGGGCATATTTTATATTGGCACATGTAAGAACTGAGATGGTAAAATTAAAAAAAAAAAAAGCTATGAAAACAAGAAGTAAATCACATCAAATATCTCTTCTCAGAGAAAAGTAATTTCTATGTTCTAAATCATGTAATCTTCAAAATTTTAATCCCAATAAAGTAATCATAGTATTCAGTCATAATTAAAATTATCATCATAAATTTGAGTCTAATTAAGGCACAAAAGAGCAGTAGGCAGAATGTGATTACATTTTATATTTAAAATTCATTTCCAATGAAAAAATAGGAATCAAACTGGATGGTGGGGGAAACCTCCAGACATTTGTGTATTATTGCCCTTTTTTTTTTTTTTTTTTTTTTACAAGGTAAAATAAGTCTACACATTTGCGAGACATTGGTACTGGCCTGGCTTACTGTCTTCCTGCCTTTCTGTCTCTCTTCTTTCCTCCCTCTTCTCCCCGCAGCTCCTTTTCTTCTCTCCATTTCTATTCTATTCTATTCTATTCTATTCTATTCTATTCTATTCTATTCTATTGTATTCCACTTTATTCTATTCTTGTTTTTCTGTGATCTCCACAGAATAACATATTTTGGTCTGATTAATTGAAACTAAAGAGTAAAAATTCTACTCCAGATATAATGCTAGTATATTATAGGTAATGGTGTGCCTCATTATGGAGAGAAAAATAACCTTTGGCAAAATGGTAAAATGAGTTTCAGATTATTTCAGAACTGGTCATCTGTAATTTAAAATAACTTATTCTGGCAGTGAATTTCAATAATCATTCACTTGTTTTCCACACATCTATTTATGGAATCTAGGCATTTTCACGACCACATTATGAGGACAACGAAGAAATGGCAAAATGAAAAAGAAAACACTTAGTCAAAAACTATAGTACCTAAAAATGCTGATAACATAATTGTAATGTCAAGAGTGTGTATTCTCTGGGCACTCAGAAAGACCTAGGTGAGATTGCCAGCAGATGCAGAGGTCTTATCTCAACAGTTTCTCTATGGAGGTGATACAGCATCATGGATAACCATTGTAATTCACAGTAGTATTAAATATATTGGTAGAAATTATTACCATAATATAACAGAATAAAGGCTTTCCAAAGCTCTTTACTGATATAAAAGGAGCTCATTTATTGCTTTACCATCTCTACATTTTTATACACTTTATATTAGGAACAGTTCTGCCATTATGAAAAATATTTCATTGGGAGGTTATGGTAGAATAACATAACTTATAACATTGGTAGTAATAGCATAATTTAGGACAATCATTCACTATAGTTTTTACTCTTCCATGTAATAAAATATAGGGTAACTTGAGATAATGGCAATAAAATGCAATAGCTATTAACACATGTATTAATTCATGTGAGTTTATAGTTTTAGAATAATCTAGAAAATTACTGAGACTCTGTCTCTTCCTGAGAACTGTAAATTGTGAGGAACTAGATGAAGCTGGATACCAGTTAGCCAGTGGTGAAAGTTTGTAAGACATATATATTTGTAAAAATCAAATATATTTTTTCTTTGTGATGCACAAAATACCTCCATTAAGCTAAGTCTCCTCTAGTTTGTTTGTTTTAAAGTACAATTTCTGCTTGACACCTTAAATGTGATAATAGTCCTAATTATAATTTTCTAATATTTAATTCCTAGCTTTAGTATTGGTCCATTTTGGTCTTAAGTTCATGTACTTACATCCAGAATGTTAAAGGAGTAATTTATGAAAAACTTATTGATCAGTTTTTTTCCTTTGTCATTAGATGCTGTTTGGCACTTAGTTTTAACCTATGAAATTTTAAATAAGGTGATAGATTTTAAAATGTCAAAATTATATATTCAAGTGTGTCTTTCTCAAAGTTTTCTTTCTTAATTTTTTTGAACTTGTAGCTACTGAGGAAATTATTTTAAAATTCTTCTCTAAAATCACCCTCAGAGGCCCTGAAGTGTTTACACAAAAATGTTCATGATGGTATGCTTGGGGCTTTTGAGGAGAGTTTTCAAGTTGGAAGTAGAAAAACATCATCAGAACCATGAGTGGTGAATAAAGTCACTTTGATGCTTGCCACCACAAAGTTTTATCAAATGAACGTGGCTCTGATTTGTTCCCATTGATTATCAGTTGATTTTAAGAAAAAGAATATTTTAGAAAATACAAACATCAATGGGTCTTTGTTCTGTAAATGAGAAATTCTAATATGCTTTTTAAAGAATCAATCAAATCATCCTATTTGCAATAATGATTAAAGATGAAATATGAATATCTATTACAATAGAAATGAGATGCATATTTTTAAAAATTAAGTTTGTTTTGCTAATTAGCTAGACCCTTATCAGAGGTCGATTATAAATAAAATTATTTGAACTTCAAAATTTAATTGCAAATAAGGGACTTAATCCTGACTGTATTTTATTTATTTATTTTTTAATCCTCATTTTAATATGCTTATTCCTTTATTCAAGGTGCAAAATCAAGTGTATGTCTATTTTGAAGTTAGCACTCTTCCTTTTCAAATATTATTATAAATGCTATTGGAATGCATAGTTGTAAACTGGTTTTTAACTGCCGAAATTCCGTGTAATCAAAACTTTCTTTTTCTCTTAGAGTTATAATGCAGAAGTGCTTTCTGTGGTCTTCCATAAATTTCTATAATATTTTTTTAAGTCCAGTAATCAAAACCATTTGAAAAAGCAGTATGGATTGGACATATTGCATATGAACAATTGGAAAGCAGTATATCATTTAAAGAAAGCAGCCTCATCCTAAAGTAATAATGCAACTTTCTTTTGGCATAAAAGGAGGGAGTACGGTTGATGGAGAGTGGGAGGGTAAATCAGACCTGTGCCACCACTGTGGTCGTAGACCTGAGTCACAGCAGAGAAACTGCTTTGTGGCTGAATACAGAAACCAGAAAGAAAAAAGGAGTAAAGCAAAACATATTAGATGCAATATGAATCTATCTTGACACAACTTCCAAGCTCCTTGGATTCAAAGATATCAACACTATATATCTTGTGAACGATAATGATCTCTGACATTAGCAGCTCCTGCTTTGAATGTCTCATGCTTTCCTGCTATCATACTTTTTAAATTACATAAATAGAGTGAAAATGACAAAGCATATAAAAACAAGGGTATTACATTTTGCAAAATAATCTGGAACATATCAGTGAATTTTAACAGTTATAAATTATATAGGTCCAGTGTTGAAGTTGATTAGCATTTTACAGAATGGCTCACAGAACGGCAAACCCAAAGTCCTAGGACTATTACCTAAATTACAATTAGTCACGTGCCATCCTCCTTTTATTCCAAGAACTTTGAAAGTCATGCCAAACCAAACCAATGTAAATTAGTGGATTTGGACATCCTTTTCAGGCCCACATTATTCTTGCTGGATTGCAAACTACTTATTTTGGAAATATAATTAGACTTCATATGATTTTTAAATGAGCAATGTCTTAAAGGTAACTTTTTTGTGCTTTGGAGAAGTTTGGTGAAAAATCGCTTAGAGAGGTACCCCTTTCAAGAAAATAACATGATTGTAAATGCTGACAGGAATTTTGCCTGTTATGCTAAAAATACTTTGGGAACATGGTAAAACTAAATCATTTTACTTTTTTAAAATCAGACTGGCATTAACAGTAGCAATGAAAAATTCTCTGAAGAAATCTACATTCACTGAAATATTGTTTATTTCTTCATCATCGGCTGACCTTCTTATATTTCAAAATAGTGTTTACTGTTGGCAGAAATCACTGGGTATTGCTGTAGGGGATTTTTTAAAGTCTTCCTACCCCTTCCCTCATTTATTCTGAAGAAGCCTACAGTGCGATAGACACACAATTAGGAGTTATTAGACCAAATGGTGGGTCTAAGCTCAGTGGAAAGAATGCAGCTGTCATGAGTAATTCCCACCATAAATCTTAGCCACTTTGTAAAAAGAAATCTAAGACCAGCACTCTGTCCAGAGTTGACTGGCTTATCTGCCAAAATATGACAGTTTTTGACAATGCAGATGAGTCTGTTAAAAATAGTCTAAAACTGGTTTAGGTAGCATTTTTGGTGGAATGCTGGACAAACCATGCAGATGTGGAGTTTGAGCCTGGTTGAGTGGTGTGCCCCCAAAGCCTGCTTGTTTTTTTGATCCATAACAAAATGCATCTGATCCTCTGCAGTCTGCAAATGTGGGCTGGGAATTTTGCACAAACAGTCCCTCTCCTGAGATTTATGGCACTTCCTAATTCCTAGGAGGCCAGAGCTACCACAAGAAGAGTCATTCTCACAATACTTTGGACTTCTGGCTTCTCCCTCCAGCAAAAACCTTTGAACACAGAAACACTCAGATTACCCTCAATCTCTGCACATTTCTCTCTCGATCCTTTCAAAGTTCTACTTGGGTTCTGAGCTAACATGAGAAGTTTTGGTGCCATTCAGACCTATCCCACCTCAAGTTGAAATGTTTCAAACATTGTTTTTCTAGCTTATTTGTTCATACACTTTAAATTCAATGACTGAGAGCACAGCATATAATTTAAAACTTTAAATTCTCTTCCACCTCAATGCCTGGTGTTTATTTTGTACCTATCTACCATCTTTATTCAATTATTGTTAATTTCTTATGAGATTCCCATCTTTCAATAGCCTTGCTATTTTCTAAGAATGATTCTCTTAGGAAACAGCTGGCAGAATTTTGACTTTCAAACAATAATAATTTTATTCTACAGGGTAACTATATAACTTCATAAAAAACATTCTAAAGATATAAGCAGTTTTTTTTTTTGCTATACTTCTATGGTTAAAAAATAAAAAACAAAATTAAATCATTAGAACAATATATAGTCAGAACTAAGTACTGTAGGTGCTCCAACATGCTTTCCAAAAATAGTCATTGTTAACAGTTCTATTCTAGGCCAGGCTCAGTGGCTCACACCTATAATCTCAACAATTTGGGAGGCCAAGGCAGGAGAATCACTTGAGCCCGGGAATCCACGACCAGCCTGGGCAACATAGTGAAATACTATCTTCACAAAAAAATTTAAAAAATTAGCCTGGCTTGGTGGCAAATGCCTGTGGTCCCAGCTACTTAGGAAGCTGAGGTAGGAGAATCACTTGAATCCAGGAAGCTGAGGCTGCAGTGGGCCTTGATCACAACACTGCCCTCTAGCCTGGGTGACAGAGTGAGGCCCCGTCTTAAAAAGAAAAGTCCTATTTTCATTCTTTTTGTTCCTTAAGGTTAATGTCATATTTCTGCTTATTAATTTATTAACTTTGAATGCGATTTGTTGACCTCTCAGAAAATACAAAGAGCTTAGTGCATTCATAGTTCCTACCATTTGTCTGTATACCCTTTCTCTTCATTGAGTTAATTTGCCTATTTCTATATCTTAACATATCAAATTATTTCTGAGCTATGAAAGATAAAGTAGTATATTTATTCTTACTTCTTTTCTCCACCACTTCCCAATTTTATTCTTTATGCTTTTATTGCTTATATTCTTAAAATTTGGGACATTTTGTTTTTTATAATTATTTTGTGACTTATGGGTGGGTTAATATTAGTCACCATTTTAAAAAAGGGAATGTGATTGGGTTCAACATTAAAATTTAGTTTCACAGAGGAGATCTCCCGAGTGTTAAGACTTAATGTGTCCTCGTCTTCCTTTCTAGGTTTCTTTATTTCTTCAAATTAAGTGCTGCCCAATAAAAGTTTCTGCAATGACAGAAATGTTCTATGCCTTTGCTGTCCAAACCAGCATTCACTGGCCACATAGGACCGGCTACAGAGAATATTAACCACTTGAAATGTGGTTAATACAACTGAGGGACTGAATTTTATTTTATTTAGCTTTGAGTAACTTAACCACATGTGGTGGCTGGTAATGACCGTTTTAGACAGCATGGCTCTAGGTCAGCATTGACTACCCTCCTTTTCTTGTATTCCATTGTTATTCTTTCTTGGATTGAATTTTAAATTTCTTGATTCATAAAAGTAAGTAATTAGTAATTTTTCTTAGTTTACCCATCTCAATGACTGTTTTCTTTTCCTTCCCAATTGATTGTTGATTTGAATATTTCAGTTTCATAATCTTTTACTTTTTTAATTTTGAAAAATTGTCTTCTATTTAACTTCCATTGTCTTCTAGCATCCCTGCTGTTAAGTCTGATGTCAAATTGATTCTTGACACTTTGCAGGTAAATTGTTTTTGCTCCCAGGGATTAAAAAAAAATCCCTTTAAACTTGTAGCAGTAAAATGTCACTCATATGTGCTCCCCATCTGGGCCTTCTCATTTGGAAAACATTGTCTTATATTATTTATTCAATATTGTTTTCCCTCTATTATCTCTCTCCTGTAACTAGAATTTATTTAAGATGGATGTTGTTCAAATATTGGATTACCCTTGAGACTGAATTAATTAAAATAAACAGTGGTCATGGGTACCTATGCATGTGTCCAGATCTTTCCCCCTGCCAACAACTTGTCCAATCTTAAATGGAAATGGTGAATGGGGGTGTCTTGCAGGATAAATGGGTGGTGAGTAGACAAGAGGCCAGGAGTTCTCCCCAGTTATCAAAGTAAGGAAGACTTAACTTGGTATATAGTGGATTTTATCTATTTTGCTCCTGGGCAAAGGTATTTCTAACTCTCAGAGCAGACCTGAGATACTTTCTTCTCTACTGCCTTCCTTCGCAGATGCCAGCAACTTTTCTGTTTGTACAGAACTTGCTATCAGGCTCAAGTACCTGCTTCAGGTGCTCCTTGGTGCAGGATAAAGAAAGAGGAGCCCAGCTCTCACAGCCATTAGATCCTATTATTTAATGAATTACTTTCTTTACTGCCTTCTTGATAATTTCTGTTCTTTTTATTTGTTGACTCCAAGTTTTGTTATTTTCTGGGACATGCCTGGAATGAACTGTGCCTAATTGTGGTGTCTGGGAATGGTGTTTCTCCTGCTTTCATTTCTCCACTTGTTTCGGTCCATCTGCTTTTTCTCTTCCTGGAATTTCTATTTCTCATCTGCTGATGGCACCTTTTCTGTTTACAGCACCATTATCAGTTTTTTTCTTTTTAAAACACATATTTTCTATTATTTCATAGGGCTTATTTATTTATTTATTTAGGAAAGAGAATCAAACATGTTTTTTTCAGTCTGCCAAGTTGAATGTGAGGCCAACATAGTTTTTCGTAAAAACAGAACTTTCAGAGTTGAAAACAGAAGTTTCATTAGTTTGTGAAGATACTATATAATTTTCATTATTGGTACATGGGAAATAAATGGTGAGGAATTCAGCTATGAATATTTAAAACAGTCATTATGTGACTGCAATTCTAATGTTGGAAGAATAAGTTGATATAGGGTGAGTTTCAGTGTATCTCTCATTCCATTTTTCTCACTCTTGTCCTTTTCTGTGTTTATGGAATTTCCTATTGTCACTTATACATTTTCCAATTCTCCTTTTATTACTGAGATTGTCTTAGTTTTCTCTTCCATTTCTGTCATGACCCTTTTCTTTTCAATTTTTATCTCATTTTGTTTTTTGGTTTTACCTTCCTCATATCTCTGCCATAAATGCTTGCTTCATAGACACAATTATTGCAATAAGTTTTTCTTTTAATGTCATAAAAAATACCTTCATTTTTTCTTTCATTATTTTGTTTATTTGCTTTTGGTTAACATCAGTATATAGATTTTCGGCTCATTTTAAATTATTTATTTCTGAATAAAATATTTTTCATCTCAGGTTATTTCTAGGGAATTCATATGAAAAAATAAGAATTTTTATTCTCTTAAGACATGGAAGGATAAATAGTTGTTGCTAATTTTTCTTTAATGTTAGACTAAAAAGAGGTCACTAAGAAAAGAATTTTTTTTCTGAGAAAATAAATAGCTTAGAACCTATGATACTAAAAAAAGAGTAATTATTTAAAATTGTTTATATAGCCAGTGTCTGAGCTACTATCAAATTCCAGATTTAAATACCTTGAAAGAGCACATAATAAAGGGGACACACACACACACACACACACACACACACACACACACACACTTGTGGTACTAAGAAAAAGGCGGTGTCAAGTAGACTCTGGAATCAGAAAGAATGCTTTTCAAGAACTTTTCATTGAACACTTGGGAAATTGGGTTCATTTTCAAATGCTTCACCCCTACTTCCTTCCTTTGCCCCTGTTACTTCAACCTGTTATTAGGAAATAAGACTGTTGTGTTCCTGACAAAAATATTTATTTATCATTAATATTAGTCCTATTTGCTCTTCTGCCCAATTCTGAACTCTTAACAAGCCTTGTCCTGTTTAGACACCTGGGAAGACAGGTGCTCTGATATTGCTCCAGCATGAAAATCTGGAGAAGAAAAGAACTAAATACCGGCCGGGCGTGGTGGCTCAAGCCTGTAATCCCAGCACTTTGGGAGGCTGAGGCAGGTGGATCACGAGGTCAAGAGATCGAGACCATCCTGGTCAACATGGTGAAACCCCGTCTCTACTAAAAATACAAAAAATTAGCTGGGCACGGTGGTGCGTGCCTGTAATCCCAGCTACTCAGGAGGCTGAGGCAGGAGAATTGCCTGAACTCAGGAGGTGGAGGTTGCGGTGAGCCAAGATCACCACTGCACCCCAGCCTGGGTAATAAGAGTGAAATTCTGTCTCAAAAGGAAAAAAAACAAAAAACAAAACTAAATACCCTGAGTGTTAAGTGTGTTACCAGTTTGGTTTTCTTAGTGGTTCTGCATTGTACCATTTATGTCTTGAAAAGTTCTACAACAATAGAATTTATCGATTGAGTAGGGGTCTTGATGAGGGGAAGTGTGGGAAGGAGAGTGGTTGGCTATCTTGCTTTTTACTATTATTAGATATTCTTATATAGAGGCACAGGGTTGGATTCAGTCTTAGAAAACAATTTGTTGCATTACTTTTCTAGTTTCCTCATCTTTCTCATTCTTTTTAAGTAAGATATTGGACATTTCAATAAGAAGAGAATTTCACTGACTTCTTCAAATGTCACCAGAAAAAAAAAAAAAAGAAGAAGAAATAAGTCATCCCTCCTCAGTGTGGATACAGGGCTAAAACCACTGTCATTCCTCATTATTAGAATTTTCCCCTTATATTTATACTTAGTTCTTGCCACGTTATCTCACCAATTTTCTTATAATCAGAGATGCTTATCCATATCATTGGAATCTGGAAGTGTAGACAGTAGTATACTTTTAAAAAATCTTATTTTCTGGTTTCCATTTGCTGTGATTCTTTTTATGGATCAAGCATGTTTGTGTGTATAGCCTCTATACATTTAATTTAACTCCCACCTTTAAAATGATTTCTTTTAACTTAAGGATTACCAAATGGTAAGTCAATCAGGGAAAAGACAAGGGGAAAAAGTTTCAATGTGGTTACTGTGATATAGATTGTGAAGTCATTTCTGTACCTTGCTTAATACATGGTTAACATGAAACAATAGTTGAACAATAGTGTCCTATCTGTGGCTCCTCATTTTCTGCACATTGATTCTTAAATATCTCTCTAAGCTCAGCTAGAAATTTGAGGCCTAATTGCATGAAGCCTGCAGGATAGTAGACATAAATATGATTTACAGATGTATGCCAGCCTTAGGATCACTTGGAAATTGCTGAAGATAGGAAAGATATCAGTAAGATTCTGAGTTTGCTTGTGAGATTTCTCTAGAAAAGAACCTAGCATTGGTGGTCTGATCAGACCAAAGATGACGAATTGAAATGATTTCTGGAGAGTGGGAAACAAGGCACCTCTAAACAGTCATTGATAAATTATCTTACGTGTTTTTTATTTTAAATCTAAGTCTTAAAGACAAATTTTAGTCAATAATTCTGGTTATCATTAAGTGAGAGCTGTTGCCTTCAGTGAAAACTTAGTGTATCTGGAAGATATTGAAGTTGGAGGTTGTATTTGGTTTATCTCATCTCATTTTCTGCAATTCTTTTGTGTTGCAGTTCCACTGTTATGCTGTGATCATGCTGATGTAAATAAATCATTCATTTGGTAGTATGACTTGCTTAGTTGTGTTTGATTAAAATAAATAGAAGTAACAAGAACAAGGGATCTAATTTGGTCCACCATTATCATCTGGTAGTTTATAAGCCAATACACCAGCATAACCTGAGGACTGCAAAGCAGTGGGGTGGCCACAGCAGGTTTTAGGAAAGAAAACCAGCTTCCTGGAGATGCTATTCCTAAGGAAAGCTTGGGGTCTCAGGAGGAATAATCTGTACTCTGTGCCCATGTACACTTTTTTTGCTTTTAAAAATTTTAGCAAGAGACTATTTCATAAGTTAAAGAAACACACAATAAAAGGCTCACCAACACAAACAAGAAGAAAACTGAAAAATGGCTCCTTCTGGGATGAAGTCAGAAGAGTTATATAAAGTGTAGCCTTTGATCCCACCATATTTGAAATAGATATTGATTTAAAATTCATATATTTGCCATCATTCTTTTCAATCCCTCTACTCGTATTTTTTTTTAACATCTAAACAAAGTGACCTCATTGTTTTCCATTGGATTTTTTTTTTTTAAACATTGGCTGGGATGATTGAGATTCAGGAATGTGGGAAAATGGATTCCCAAACCACGTCCCTCCACTTTCATTCTGAACTGTAATTTTTGGCTTGGCTTGAATCACAGTCATCACATTTCAGCCTGACTCTCTCTGTAAAGTGATCTTTCTTAAACATTTCTCTCACTCATCAAGGGATCAGAAACAAAGCTGTTCTAGCCTTTCAGCAAAACACTTACAGGCAGCTTTTACGGAGAAGTCGCAAGAGCTAAATTTCCTCTAAAATTGTTTGAAAAGCGAACATTTTCAGTGCCTCATTGTCCTTTTTGTGAATCTTGTCATCTGTGTGCCATGAGCTCCAGCAGCTATTTTAATCTGTTTTTGTTTGCAATCCATTTGGTGTCCACCCAAGGAAATGCAGGTGATTCTAATTAACTTACTGCTGAAGATGTAGGAAAAAAAAATCTCAATCGTGATGTAGCGAATTATATACTTAAAACCTTTCTTCTGTTATTTATAACATATTATTAATGAAAATGATTATAAAAAATATTTATCACCTAAATCATTGCTGTTCACTTTTTAAAAATCAATGGGGATTATGGCACAAGAAAAAGCCACACACATACACAGACACAATACAGACCCCAAGAATGCTTGCCAACTTTTATTTAACAAGAGTAGCAACTTAAAAATAACATTATTTTTACTTTGTGCAACATAGTTTAATATCTGAAATAACCCTGTTCCAATAAAAATCTATTGAAATACTCTCAGGCCTAACTCTGCCCTGAAGGTAAAAGTGATTAATTGAAAGATTTTGGCAGATCTCTGCTCACCACCAGGGCAGTTTAATTTAGAACACATTCAACCGTTTCTCAGTGTCTCTGTGTTGGTGGAGCATAACTTTTGATCTTCTTTGGGGAGGTGCCTCTAATTCAGACCCTTTGGCTCACCACTTCCTGGAGGGTTTTGATGGCTTGCCTCTGCTAAGCATTCAGGTGAGAGAGACCCCTTCCCTGGCCACTGCCTCTCAAGTGAGTTCATAAAAGCAAATTCCAGGCACAAAGACAAGATATTCCACAAACCCATTTAAGTACACCAACTCTCAGCAAAGTTGGTTAGTGTACTTAAATTAGTTTGTGGAATATCTTGTCTTTGTGCCTGGAATTTAGATCTTCTGTTTAGATCACAGATAAAATAGTTCTTTTCAGCTTCTTACTGTTTTCCAAACTTCTGAGAAGTTATAATGTCACTAGCTTTTTTCCCAGGCAAGGAAGAAGGTGCTCCTAACCATGAAAGTGGATAAAGCCGAGACATTCGAGCTTCCTATTCCTGGGAGACACAAATAGGATGACTGTTTTCTTTTGAGAATACAGGAGAAACTGCCTAGTGGATATCATTAATACTTCCACTAAACAGAAAGATGGGATTAGTACATGTTTCTTCCGGCTTGGCAGATGGACCGGTGTTAAACTGTGATTAAATGGAAGAACAGATAAATTCTAAGATCTTCTGGGGGCCTTGAATTGCTGAATTCCAACTTTCCATGCAATTTGACAGATACTGTGTAGGCACCTATTATGTAGCAAAAGGGTGCTAGGGATTGGGAGTACAGTAACAAACACTTCCAGATGTTATGAAGCCATAACATGCACTAAAATGTGAGAACATATATTCTCCGTGAGGTAGATTATAAAAATCATATGTTTTTAAATCATTTTATGTATTTCCCAACTCTTTTATAAGTGTATATGTGCTTATACATATACATGTGTATAGTGTATACATGTATATTACTCTTGGGAACAAATATTAATGACATTATGAAAACATTATGCTATAGATTAAAATTCTTTGATAATATATACTTATGAGTTTATGTTCCCACAGATCTACTTGAAAAAATGTCGGGAGATTATCATAAATCTATTCTGTATCATTGAATGCTGTATTTTGTATCTCTAGTTTAGCTGAAAGATGGTTTAAGACTCTTGAAACAAGGTTCAAAATCTTCTTGAGACACACAGTAGAAATTTCAAAATTAAGTATTTCAGAAACTATTTCTTATTTGGAAAATCACTTAGAGATTTGGTGATATAAACATAAGGTATCAGAATAGAGCTGAAAAGACAAGAACATTTTCCCTACTTAGAAGCTCTACCTTTCCCTGGACAATTTATACCATTGACTTTTGTGATTTTGGGACTCGTACAAAAAGAAATGTATAAGCAAAAGCCAAGAGGTAGCAATAAAGTTGCCTTTCTGACTTTCTATTATTACACCAGAAAGATTAGACTTCTTCTAGTGGTCTAGGAGAGACTTAACTTCTCAGCTTCATTCTGTACTACATAAGGGCTGTTAACTATCTAGCAAAGAACTATACACCCTCTGGTTACTCAAAACACTATTGACTTAAAAAAAGCCATTCCACTACCAATTGTTCCCTTATTTAAACTCATCTAGCACTAGTGTAATACAAACCAGATTTTCAGCTTCTGGGTGATTTTGTCACATAGGTCTACATTGAAAGACTTGTTGAAATAAGTGGGTATATGCATGTATATATACATATATTTATATATATTTAATATCTCTCATTTCATTCTGATCTATTGTCATGGAAAGAAAGTATATTAAACTAACTTGTGCAAAAAAAAATAGACAAATGAGACTACATCAAACTAGGAAGCTTCTGCACAGCAAAGGAAACAATCAACAGAGAGGAGAGACAACCTACAGAATAGGAGAAATTATTCTCAAACTATACATTTGACAGGAGGTTAATATCAGAATTTATAAGGTACTCAACTCAATATCAAAAAAATGACAAAAAACAAGCCAAAGCTGACCAAAAAACAAGCCAAAAAACTTAGCCCAAACTAAAAATGAGCAAAACACTAAATAGGCATTTCTCAAAAAAGAGACATACAAATGGCCAATAGGTAAATGGGAAAATTATCAACATCACTAATCATCAGATAAATGCAAATCAAAACAATAATGAAATATCACTTTATCTCTGAGAGAATGGCTATTATTAAAAAGACAAAAGATAACAAGAGTTGGCAAGGAGGTGGAGAAAGGGGAAGGCTTTTATATTATTGGTGGGAATGTAAATTAGTACAACCATTATGGAAACAAGTATTGAGATTCTTCAAACAATTAAAAATAGAACTACCCTAGGATCTAGCAATCCCATTCACTGAGTATATATCCAAAGGAAATAAAATCAGATGTCAAAAAAACTGCACTCTTATTTTATTACAGCAATATGTACAATAATCAAGATATGGAATTAACCTTTGTTCATCAATAGATGAATGAAGAAAATCACACACACACACACACACACACACACACACACACACTCTGAAATACTATTCAGCCATTAAAAATTCTGCTATCTGTGACAACATGAATTAACTTGGAGGACATTATGCTAAGTGAAATAAACCAAGGAACAGAAAGATGCATATTGCATGATCTCACTCATCTGTGAAATTCAAAAAAGTTGATCTCACAGAAATAGAGAGTAGAATGGTGGTTACTAGAGGCTGGGATGACTAGGGGAAATGTTAAGGAGAAGGAAGCAAATATTGGTCAAAGGACACATAAATTCCATTAGATATGAGGAATAAATTTTAAGGGATCTATTGAATAGCAAGATGACTACAGTTAATAACAACATATTACATTCCTGAAAAATGTAATGAGAGTCAATGTTAAGTGCTCTCATCTATGATAACTATGTGAGGTAATTTGTTAATTACATAGATTTTACTATTCCACAATGTCTGTATACTTCAAAACTTCATGTTGTACATGATAAAAACACACATTATCCACAAAACACTAAGATGTTTTATATATGCTGCTGTTCATTCATATATTTATGAAATATGTAACCCCATATATGTGACTTTCTAAAGAGGTAAGATATCAATTATAAATACTTTTCATGTTTTCTTTTGTATAAAATGTAAATAAAGGATGACTTAATTTCCTTATTTCCTACAAGGGATGACAGACTTTGGATTACGAGAATGTTAGAAAATCCATAATCAGTCACTATTATGTTGCTAAATCTTGAAGTCACTATATAAGTCACTAAATCTTGAAGTGCCATGGAAGGTAGAAATGAAAGATTATCAATTTGAAGACTTGGATTTTATGCCATTGGTTTCCAAGCTAAATTTTAATATTAATTATAGAAGCTACATTTGTAGTTTATTTTCAGAATTTGGGGAAGATAATTCTGTCTTAAAACATTTCTTTCACACAGCCTTGCTTATGTCTAAAATTCTGTAACTAGAATTCATTCCTTTGTCTCGAAATCCTATTGGAGGAATTCACATAAAACCTCACTAGTCATACATGCTTTAGTATGGATTAATTTATTGGATCCTTTACTGGGAGCAGACTTTAACTGAAAGTAAGGCAAGTACAATGAGTTCACTTGTATAGGATTAGGAGAGAAAAGGAGGAGAATAAGGAGTCAAATATAATACATAATGGGAGAGGAACAGAAAGAGAGAGTGGGTGCACCATACTGATTTCAAATGAATTCAAGAGAGTAGTTACTATTATTCAAAGTTTCTCCCTTCCTGGGTTACCTGCCATTTCAGAAACACCAAAACACAAGAAAAGGTAGTAATCTTACTGTACTTAAAAATCTGGGGGATAAGAGGCACATTTTCAAATGTGATTAAACACTATTTTTAACATAACTATTTTTATAACAATTTTTTACCATAAGGAAATTAGGAACATGGAAACTGTAAAAGTAATCATCTTCTTCAGGGACAACTTGTAAAATAATTTTTCTTTCAGGTGAGTGTAATGCTCTAAACTGCGGTTCCTAAATCTTATAGTTTTTTATTTTTTATTTTTATTTTTTTGGGACAGGGTCTCACTCTGTCACTTAGGCTGGAGTGCAGTGGTGTGATCACAGCTCATAGCAGCCTCAACCTCTAGAGACTCAGGTGATGATCCTCCCACCTCAGGCTCTCAAGTAACTGGGACTTCAGGCACAAACCACCATGCCTGGCTTTTTCTTTTTCCTTTTTTTGTTATTTTTTTTTGTAGAGACGGGGTTTCACCATGTTGCTCAGGCTGGTCTCAAACTCCTCAGCTCAAGATACCTGCCCACCTCAGCCTCCCAAAGTGCTGGGATTATAGGCATGAGCCACTTTGCCTGGACCCATATAGGTCTTTTTTTCTACAGATTGAAATGTGAATATACACAGCATTCTCCCATGAAATCATCAGATCTCTGAAGCCAGGCTGTCTCCTCTCTGGGTAAGAACTGCAGAGAACGCAGTGACTTCTCTCACCACATCACTCTCCTGCAGTTTCAGTGTATGTGGCGTTATCTGTGTATACATCATTGGCTCTGTATTAGCCAATTTTCATACTGCTCTAACGAACTGCCTACGACTCGGTAATTTATAAAGGAAAGACGTTTAATTGACTCACAGTTCAGCATGGCTGGTGAGGCCTCAGGAAACTTACAGTGATTGTGGAAGGCGAAGAAGAAGCAAAGCATTGTCTTCTCAAGGCGGCTGCAAGAAGTGCCAGTGAAGGGGAAAGAGCTCCTTATAAAGCCATCAGATCTTGTGAGAACTCACTATCGCAAGAACAGCATGGGGGAAACCATCCCCATGAGTCAATGATTCAATTACCTCCACCTGCTCTTTCCTTTCACATGTGGGGATTATGGAGCTACAATTCAAGATGAGATTCAGGTGGGGACACAAAGCCTAACTTCATCAGCTCACTGGAGAAATGAGAGGTGTCAGATGGAGCCAATGATTTATACACAAACAGTACTACAAGTCTTAAGTCTTTCTCAGTAACTCAACCTAAGGCTTATTGGCCTCAGCTGGCGATGCATGGCTTTGAACTATGGCCGACTTATGAGGTCTTAGATTTCCAATCTGCTCCCAAGTTTTAAAACAACCCCTAATAAAGTCTATTACAACAGAAACAAATGCATTTCTATTAATTCACTGGCCAGAATATCAAAAGAAAGTGATAACCTTATTTCAGTTAAGAGCAAAGTGTGCTACAATGAAAACCCCTTGAGAGGAGGAGGGTACCAAGCTTAGAAACACAGCATGCTTTTAGAAGTGCCAGTGAGACTCCCTTTTTCCTTTCTTTGTCTTACCAAATGAACCAAAACAAAATCCTTTCTTTTCTGGTGCTTGAACATACTCTACTAATAGGAGACAAATTATTGATACCTTTTAAAACAGTTATGCTCAAGGTAATACTCAAAAGTATTATAAGGGTATCTAAATATCAAGTTGGGGTATAAATATTCTCCTGGGGCAGGTGTGCAAGAAGGAGGATATCAGAGGTCAGATAGCAGCTCAAGATGACACCATGGAATAATGTAACCACACAGTAAAGAAAAAGAAGGAAGTAGGTGAATGCACTGTTCTCCTTCAGATCCCATACATTTCCCCATGAGAAATTAAATGAACAGGCTCACACGTCTTCTCTTGTTTTCAGGGTTTCAGAATTCTTCCAACTTTAACCACATTACCTGCCAACATTTATTATAAAATCTTGTCATTAAAATAAAACTAAAAATTTACTATGTTTCAACATTCCACAAGTGAAAAGCACTCCCCCTACCCATCATTCCTTTGCTCAGGGCAGTGATCACAGATGATTCAGGACTTTGAGCAAAAAGGTATATTTTCATTCTAACGTGTCACCCTGTGTTAGGAAAGCTAGATGAGAATGAACTTCAATCATGTTAAAAAGTGAAGTTGTTGTTCAGAAAACAGTAGCTCTGTACAATCTCCAGTAATTCTAGTTAAGCAGGAACGCTGGGATGCGTTTTTGAGTTTGAGTTTTTTGTTTGGAATTTTGGGGAATTAATTAAAAATGTGTGAAATTTAAAACGTTCTTTTAACCTTCTCCTCTATCCAAAGCATTGCCCATTTGGTTCATCTATGCTGTATCTTTTTAAATACTGAAAGTCACCATATTCTTGTCTGTAAATATGTGGGAAAATATGGTGAAACTGTATTATTTTAACCTGCGATTCTGCTTAGAGTCCCTGGTAATTGCTTTTGCATGTGGTACTCTAATTGTTAGCTGCTCAGGAGTCTACAGTATATCTATAGACCTATTTTAAGTCAAGAAGAGTTGATTTCCAGCATTAAGTCAGTTTAGATCCAAACAACTTTCCCCTTTATGTATCATTTCCACCAGTTTACCCAGCAAGAAAATTGTTTTATCTGCTCTCATCCATAAAACACTTGTGAAAAGAAACCTCACTGGTGGGAAAAGAATTTGAATGGAAAACATGGACATACATATATCAGACAAAGGATTAAAAGATGAACATTATATGTGAGGAAACATTACAAGAAGCTTTCACTATATTAGTTTTTCCAAGTCAGTGTTCCAAGTCAGTCTTGGATTATGTGTGAAAAGTAAGAACTCTATACTGTAACAGGTGCTGGCAGGAAATTCCCATTAAAGCTTATGGAAGTTATGCCTGTAAAGTCTTGGCATCTGAGAAAATTCTCTCATAAGAATGCATTATGCATCAGATATTTTTCTCACTAGAAAAACAATGTGAGAATGTAACTACTTAACAATATTCCCAGTCACTATTTTGTTAACACCATTCCTTGGTGATGCCATCTTTGGTGACCTTGTCCTATACAGAAAGTACATATCAAGTACATATCAGCCTTCATTTCAGCTTGTGAACGTGCATTGTCTCCTGTACACAACAATAGAGATCTTGATATACTATCTGTCTGTCCATTCAAAGCATAAACTTGAAAGTACTTTTTTTCTGGTAAAGTCACTGGATTTATACTAATCCATCTACATTCTGAAGATTGACTCTTAATATGAAACATGACAAATGTTTATGAGATTTTGCTGGAGTTAAGAATATAGACTATGTATCATGTAGTAATTAATATAGGCTTTTATTCCATAGTATTGGCGTGTATGCTGGAAAACACGACCATTATGTGTGGCTCATAGTGTGTGCTTAATAAATGTCATCTTTGTTTTCCCTATATAAATGACACAATATTTGTATATCCACACCTTCAAAGATTTATAACATAACTCTTTGAATATATTCTGGCCTACCTTCAAGTTAGCAGGTTCTGATCAAACTCAATTTTCTAGCCTATTAATTGTAGAGGTTAAAAATATTCTTTAATGGAAGTTTGCATGTTGGATACAACTGAAAAAATTCTTTTATCTTACCCTATTAACCTACTATTTACAAAGAATTTGATTCAAATCCAAGGGTTAATTTGGATTTAAAACACTAATCAAGTTAAGGACAGAGATAATTTTAGATCACAGTAATGCTAAAAAATCCCACTAAAAATGATTGCGCATTTGCATATATCCAGATGTATGGATCCGTATCTAGGGTTGTAAGTACACTATGAATTAGACATTATTAGCTTACCTTTTATTGTATTTAAAACTATAAATACAAATGTATATTAAACTATTGTATTTGTATTTATAGTTTCAAATATCCTTTTCATATATCCATAAATATATCCTTGGTAAAATGTCCTCAGTAAGGATATTAAAGCTACCTTCCAGAACAGAACACAAACACACACACATACACACACACACACACACCCAGCACCAACCCAGGCAATATGCCAAAGTGTAGTCTCTGTGAAAAAGGTTTCGCTTCAGGGCAATAGCAAACTAACTCACCACCCTGCTGCACTGTCCACTCCTCACCACATTGTTCTTTGCTGTATCCTTAACTTCCCCTCCTGCAGTGAGGGAACATTTCTTTGGACTGTTTTATTGCCAATACATTTTTACTTTGTATCATGAAATGAAACAAGGGACTGGTTTCATTAGAAGGAGAGGTAAACAGAGCATTAATTAAATTTGCTGATGATACTAAATTGGGAGGAACTGTGGACATCTGTGAGGACAAAAGAATCATACAAATGGACTTAAGGAGTTTAGAAATACGAGCAGGAAATAATAAAATGAGATTCAGCTTTAAATAATGCAAGCTAATACATTTGGGAAAAGATAATCAGAAACATGGCTATTCAGTGGATGGTAGATGCCTGGAAAGTGGTGATGGTGAAAGATACCTAGGGGGTGATAATGGGAAAAATTATACACAAACTTACAAGGAAGTAGGCGCGATGCCTGAAGGCTTATATATAAAAGAGCATAATTTTTGAACCACAAAGTGTATAGTGCTATTCTTATGACACTGGTAGGTCTCAAAAGCATCAAATTTGGCTTTAGTTAGTTGAATCTCTCAGGTCTATGAAACAATTTAACATTATTTGTTGAGAGACTGGTTTCTCCCTATTAAAAATGAGAAAGTATGTTTAGTCTGAAACCTGTATTGGACACCTGGGTCATTGCCCTATTTCTGTCCTGTCCTAGATTACGACAAATATGGTATGTCATACTGGTATAGATATATATCGTGCCCCCTGAGAAAACCAACAACAAAGAACAAAACCCTTACTTTCACTTTTATGGTAGTTTCTTTACATTCTGGATAATATGACTTTATGTTATGTTTAAAGAGACATTTAATCACTGTCTCTTCTAGTAGGTCACGGAATCTCCAATCTGTAAGCTTTGTTTCTCTAAGGATAGAAGCATGGATGAATGGATAGATAGAAAGCTTGGATAGTATCTGTCTCTTCATCAATTTAATCATCCATTATGATCTGAGGCCCTATCTTATGCCAGGTATAGTGTGCTAAGCAGTATGGGGACAGAAGTGAGCCAGCCATAATTCCTAGATTCAAGGACTCACACTCTAGATGGGGAAACAGACAATGAAACTAGGCATTATATAGTCCCAGGCAATAAGGGCTCTATCAGGGAAAGCAAAGCTGTCACTGGAATATTGTGGAGGAAGGGCCTAATGATGTTCAAGAGATCATGGGAAGATGGTTATAGATTTAAGTTAGAGAATATTCCTTGGAGAAGGTGATTCTTGTGATATTCACAAGAGGATAAATGTGAATTTGGCAGATGGACAAAAAGGGAGAAAGAACATAGGAAAGGAATAGGCTGTTGGAAAACGTCACGTAGTTGGTGTTCCTGGAGCATAGAAAGCAGCTTATAAGGACATGAAGCTGAACAGCAGACAGAGATCATATGCTTATCCTTTTTTATGGGGATAATTAGTGTGGAATTTTGTTTATCCTTATGAGATCAAGGAATCATTGGAGGATTCTAAGAGGGGATAACACAATCTTATTTGTTTTTAAGAGGGATCATTTTGGCAGCATTGAAAAGAGTGGCCTGGCCAGAAATGGGAACAAAGGCGAAGACCTCCTTAGGAGATTCATCTCAAGGAAGTATGGAGGCCCAATCAAGATCATAGAGGGTGAAAATAAGACCCAGATTTAAGAATAGAGTAGAGATAATGAGACTTGGGGAATTATTCTGTCTGTAATGAGAGAGAATAATCTAAGATGTCTAACATATTTCTAGGACAATGGGGAATATAGGCTGTGATGCTATGGACTGAGTTAAGAAATAAAATAGGAGGAACATATTTGTTGGGGAAAGTGATGAGTTCGATTCAAAAAGCTGAGTTTGAAGGAACCAGAGAAAAATTCAAGAAGAGTTGTTTCTAGACTATGGGTCTGAGTGAAACAGCCTGAGTAATTATTTGCATATAGGAGCTCTGAAGTCATTGAAGGTATCATTGAAGCTTTAGGTATGATTGAGATCACCCTGAGAAAATCAGTAGCATGAAATGTCAGAGTCAATAATGAAATATAGAGGAAATGCATATTTCTTACGCTGTCAAACCCTAGGCCAAACACATGAACTCCAATATTAGACTATGCAATATCAAATACATGGTCAAATGCCTATCTTCAAGACAAAAGGAAGAAGAAAAGCTCACTGCTGTGGTGACAATACCATCTGTTCGGTGTTTCACTGTTCTGTAGGGAGACTAGAGAGTTAAGTCATCCCAAACTGTCAAAAAATGCAAAATATAGCAAGAACAACATCATTTTAAAGCAAGAAAGACAACAGTCCAATTTTAATGACATTGGTATATTCAAAATCTTTATAGAGCTTTTGATAGCATCAGCAGAGTTTAACTTTTCTCTGCTAGGAAGTAAATTTGGAGAAAATGAAATCAATATCCAATAGCAAAATCATGTATTCTGTCTTCATTAACTTCAAATTGATAGATCCTTTGTATTAACCACATATTTCTTATTTTAATACTTTGACAGTTTCTATCAACTCAAAAAAATTATCATCCAAATAAAAATTTCCTGAGAGGTATATGGAAAACAAACAATGAATCAAGAGGGTGATATATTCACATGGAAGTAAACTAATACAAAACAGCACTAACATGGCATTCCAACTCGGAATTAAAGGAAAAGATGTGGTGCTCAACTTGCTGTGTGGTTATGGGAACTGAGCCTAAGCCTGACCATTCTCAGGCATGTCAATTACAAGTCATAGTTACCATTCAGTTACTTGATTAAAAACAGCAGGCTATTGGAATTGAAACAATGCCTAATGGGATATGACTTCCTCTGATGAAAATGAGTAGAAAATGGATATTTTAGTAGTTGCTGGATAGTTAACTTAAATGGAGTATCCAAAAATCGATGAAAATAAAATCGTTAAGGAAACCTAACTTCAATTTTTAGCATAGCTAGGTATTGATAGAAAGAATAGTACCATACTGAACAATATAATATACTCTTATCAGAAATGAATCTGTTTAAACGTTTAAAGAGCAGATCTGCAGACCACGTTATTCTCTGAGCTGCCTTCAACCAACAACTGTTGGTTATTGATCTTTTTATAGTGTCAACCAAATGCACAGGTAGCAATGGTGTGTAACTCTCCAATGAGGATTTAAGCAATGTTGAATATAATTTATTTAATTATACACCATTTATGGACAATTCACTATGTGTTAGGTACCATATGAGAAGTTGGCTTATATATGAAGGAGCACTCAGTGTACTTAATGTAATAAATATTTTTCTTCCAAAATTTCACCCTAGATCTCAGGGCTTTATTATTTTCTTAAAAAAGAGTGTGTATTTACATATTGGGTCTCTGGTCTACTATAACCTCAAGAATTCTTTCAGCATTATCATTTCAGAGCTATTTTGGTTTTGCACAGTTAGCTTTCTTTTAAAGTGTCCCCCCTTGATTTTTTCCATTTCATTGTGTTTTTTTTTTTGTTTCTGAACTGAAAATAGGAAGTGGCTTTAAAAGTATAAAATCAAGCAAAGAGAGATAAAAGAAGAAAATAAATGATTATTTTGAACCCAAGAAACAGTTTTAACTGTATATAGCCTACTAGTCTTTAAGATAATCTCCCAAGAATTTAGAGGAATCTCCAAGAAATGTATCTTTTAAGGAATCGGGTAAAAGGTTCTAAATATCCTCTACAAGAAGATATGTCATATTCATTCATACAGACCACAGCAATTATTTCACCTGGAATCTGTATGTGTCTTTTACCATATATGTGTAGACTGATTAATGCTTAAATTGAACACACAATTTGAAAGTGAAAATTCCTTGGAAAATGTCATTTTTTTTCATGTAAAATTTAAAAAAGAACATCATTCATTAGGAAACTCACAAATGAGCATAATATTTGGGTTTCATTTATAGCTTCCTGAATTAATTTGACTTCTCTATTATCACTAATTTTTAGGCCCTTGGGAAATGCCTACACAAATATAATGTATAGGTTCTTTTTCTATCAGTAAACAACAAATTATTTCATATAACAGAGTGACACTATTGTGAAAGTTGATAATTTATTTATTTTTAATAATCAGTTCACATTACATGACAAGAATCAAAACATTTGTATTGAAAAGCTACAAATCAGTTTTTGAATGCTAGAGCAACAAAATCTGAAAATCTCTGACTGCCTTATTATTATTATTATTTGCTTCTGCTTTTTGAAAACCTGAAAGCTTTCCAAATGCATGCATTTTTTTTTTTTTTCAAATTTTGTAAACATTTGCTTCCAGGCTAAAACATCCTGCCAACTTTCAGCCAAGATTATTTTTATGGTTGAACTATTAACTTCTGCATATAGGGCCTTGTAATGGAAAAACTCCCAGTCCTAGAACACCCATTGTGTAAATGACACCACTATAGGCTATTTGAGAGTATTGCATCTTGGTATGTTGAGGTGTTGCATTATTTAAATTCCCCATCCACAATAAGAAACTAATTTCCTAGGGTCTTAATTTTGGCTCTGTTCCTTCCAACTGACTCCAAGGGAAAAGTATGTTAAGAACCTAAACTTTACATTGTGGGTGGAGGTTGGAAATTAGACTCAGGCTGTATCTGGGAAGAGACATTATTTATTCTGATGCATTGTGGATTTTAAAGTGTGGGAATATCCGCTGACTGATTTGACCAGAGCCACATTGCTGTATTTCTTAGATAGCCTCTCTGGTTGTTGAACTGCACATTTATTTCTACATTAACCTCTGTTATGTTTAAGCTTTCTTTTTGATAGTAAGACTGTCATGTATTGCTAGACATAAACTCTGTTAAATGTCACTAATAAATACAGTGAATTAATTAATAACTAGTTCTGTATACAGAGTTTCTTTACATTCAATGCATGCCATAAATTGCAAGGTTTAAGTTTCAAGCATTTTCTTGAGCGTGAGTAAGTTTCTCTGGAACGGCAAAGCAGGTATCAGGTACTTATGGCCAAAATGGCAATGTGTTCACTAGTTTGTCTTCTCTTTCTTATAGAACTCACAAGCATGTCCTTTTATCCACATTTGTTTTCTTAATTGCAAAATGCAGCTTTTCCCCTGCCTCTCCACCTTGTCATCTCTGATTTCTTTTGGTTGTCTTTTTCTAGTTTCTCTTTTATACTCTTGCTGTCTATTTCCTGTTTATTCTTTTTTGATTTTGTCTTCCCCTCAAGCCCTAAATATGGCTTTCCTACAGACACGGAGGCCCCAGCATGACTACCCCAAAGAGCCAATTCCAGCTTGGACCCAGCACAGCACTATGCTGTCAGGAAGGTGGCAGTCTTTGTGGCTGCATTAAAACAAAACAAAACACAAAATACCAAAGCACTAAACTGGTCTTAATTTTAACTCAGAAAAGCCAAGGAGATTCACTGCAAACATTCATAGAGTTCCTTTGAAGATCATCTCCATTGTAAATGCACGCGGATGCCTAACATAAGGCATGAAAAGCAAACACTTAAAAAAAAACACATAGGTCAGTGCCCTCAGAAACATTTTTGTTCAGTCCACAAATATTCTCCAGGGAAAAAGAAAAAGTGCTTATCTTGTACTCTCGATTTTTTTTTTTTTTGGAGCATGTAATTTTTATCAGTTTGTTTTGTTTTTGTTACTTTTTTTCACTCACTGCTTATAAAACTAGCAAGCAGAAGTCTCTCTGGAAGAAGATAGAATCATAAAAGTTTTCAAGAATCTCGTCACAAACTAAACAGTACAAATTGCACATTCTTCATGGAAGTATCAGCCTTTAGTGCGTGCCTGGATCCAACTATGATAGATTATCCCAAAGTGGGAAAGAATGAACAGTATAAAATTAGCAGAACTGGGAGCAGAGCTTGTCTAGGGAAGGCAATACGATCTGCAGTTTCGGGGCCTGGATTCAAAGGCAACGGGAAACAACGACGTAAAGTTTTATTTTTGCAAGTAAGCACTCGGTAGGATCTCAAGAGGCAGACTGGTGCACTGGATCAAATATCAGGAAAATTATATTAACAACTACAATGCTTGCTACAATACTGTACTATTTGTACTGTATGATAGCTGTACTATCATCATGCCTGTCACTTATATGACACATACATTGCACATACAAATGAAGCATGTATATGGCAAATATTCAGATATTTATTTACACACCATGTTTTGAATTTTTGTGAGTTAGGTAAGTATATTCCCGAGTAGGTGTCCAACCACACTTTCTCGTGATATTAACACACATATCCAAATAAATATTCACATAATGAGATAGGTTTCATTTATAACATCACAGGCTTGTTAATTTTATATTCTCTCAAACTTCACCTAACAGTAGAGGAATTACCAAAGTAGAAACAGTTAAGGTATAATAATAATTTTAGCCCTTCTTTTTCCTAGTTGCTATAATCTACCCAAAGATAACTAATTGTTCAAAGTAAACATTCCACTCAGACCACAAAAGGAATCCATTACACAAACATATAATTCACAGTCATTTTTAGTGGGTTGTAAACAGTTTGGAATGAGCATAAAATGGGACAAAAATCAAAGTGAGCATTTTGAAATGAAAAAGTGTTTGCTACAAAAGGTCAGTCCCTTTGCTTGGCAAACTATGTAGAAAAGCCTGGGAAAATGCTGATCACACAAGCAATGAGGGAATTTTAAAGCCAACAGCCTCCTTGTTTCTTTAAACAGACATCGGAACCTATAACTGGATCCTGTCAAACAAACGACAGCAAAAAAATATAACAGCTGCTAAGAAGTCAAGTTGAGAGATAAAGTTTTTGAGGCTAAGGACCTTCTCAGAAGCAGACTAAAGGTCTTTCTTAAATCTTTAAGCAAGGTTATGGATCCCAGGGTGGCTTTTAGGCACCAAGTCAAATATGTAACTTTGTGTACCATTCCTGTCATAGCATTTGGTGTTCTAGAAAAAAGACAGAAAGGACAAACTTGTTGATTAGCATCTGCTGAGGCATTCTGCAGAGTTGCTTATACCTGGAATTATCACATTTGAAAAACATGGTTTCATTTTTTTAAGAAAGCTGTGGTCAAAAGCATGTAACATGACATTTCTCACCCTAATCCTTTTTAAGTATATAGTTCGGTAATTATAAGTGTATTCACATTGTTATACAATGCATCTCTAGGTACCATTTTAATGTTTTAAAATAGTTTGGGTGCATATCAACACCAGAACTGGGAATCATGAAGAAAGCACGAATTAAGACATATTCCAAATGATGAATGCCAATCTAAATTATATTACAAACTTAGAAAAAATCAATCTTATTCTTTTAAAACCAAAAATACTCTGGGGAGAATGATCCAAGATGGCCGATCGCTAACATCCGGGGATTGCAGCTCTCAGGGAAGGCACGGAGAACTAGAGGACGCCCCACTTTCAGACAAATTCTGGTTGCTCACGGAGCAGAAGATCCCCCAGTGGAGGAAACACACGGGTGGCCAGCGCGACTCTCGTGGCCAGCGCAGCGGTTCCGCCGGCACCTCGGTGCGGCAGCTCTCAGAGCAGAGTAAACAGGTTCGGAGGACCCACACGAGCCCCCAGCACAACACCAGAGCCCGGCGCAGTGCCTGTGACGGCACTTCAGCGCGGCAACAGGACCGGTTTCCCTTCTGACCAAGGTTTGGAGCCCCGGGAAGGCAGAGTCGCCTACTACGGACACAAGAAGGAAGCCAGACAGGAGAATTCTGGGCAGAAAAGCACCATCAGTTTTAACGCCGCTGCTCCGGCCCTGGGAACTAACAACCTGGACATCCACTCAAGAGACCTAATCTGAAAGTTGGTAATTTCAAAGACGAGAGGAGGATAAATTTACAATGGCGGGAAGAAACCAGTGTAAAAAAGCTGAGAATACTCAAAATCAGAACGCCTCTCCCTCTAAAGATGATCACAGTTCCACATCAACAATGGAACAAGGCTTGATGGAGAACGAGTGCCTCCTGATGACAGAATCACTCTTCAAGGAATGGATAATAACAAACTTCAGTGAGTTAAAAGACCATGTTGTAGCCCAACGTAAAGAAACTAGGAACTTTGAAAAAAGGTTTGATGAAATCCCATTGAGAATAGACAACTTAGAGAGGAGTATGAGTGAATTAATGGAACTGAAGAATACAATACAGGAACTCCGAGAAGTATGCACAGGTTTAAACACTTGAATTGTTCAAGCAGAAGAAGGGATATCAGAGGTCAAAGTCCAACTTAATGAAGTAAAACGTGAAGAAAAAATTAGAGAAAAAAGGATAAAAAGGAATGAGCAAAGTCTCCAAGAAATGTGGGACTATGTGAAAAGACCAAATTTACGTTGGATAGGTATACCTGAATGCGACAGAGAGAATGAATCCAAGCTGGAAAATACCCTTCAGGATATTATTCAAGAAAAGTTTCCTAAACTAGCAAAGCAGGTCAACATTCAACCCAAGGTAATACAGAGAACACCACAAAGATATTCCTCAAGAAGAGCAACCCCAAGGCACATAATCGTTAGATTCACCAGGGTTGAAACGAAGGAGAAAATACTAAGGGCAGCCAGAGAGAAAGGTCAGGTTACCCACAAAGGCAAGCTTATCAGACTTACAGCAGATCTCTCAGCAGAAACTCTACAAGCCAGAAGAGAGTGGGGGCCAATATTCAACATCCTCAAAGAACAGAACCTTCAGCCGAGAATTTCATATCCAGCCAAACTAAGCTTCACAACTGAAGGAAAAATAAAATCTTTTATGAACAAGCAAGAACTCAGAGGTTTTATTACCACCAGGCCTGCTTTACAAGAGCTTCTGAAAGAAGCAATACACACAGAAAGAAACAACCAGTATTAGCCTTTCTAAAAATACACCAAAAAGTAAAGAGCACCAACATAAAGAAGAATTTACACCAACGAATGGATAAAACGGCCAGTCAACATCAAATGGCAGTAACCCTAAATTTAAATTGACTAAATCCCCCAATCAAAAGACACAGACACAGCCAAAACCCAATGGCATGTTACATCCAGACCTGTTTCACATGCAAGGATACACAAAGACTCAAAACAAAGGGATGGAGAAAGATTTATCAACCAAATGGAGAGCAAAAATAAATAATAAATAAATAAAAAGCAGGAGTTGCAATTCTCGTATTGGATAAAATAGATTTTAAAGCAACAAAGATACAGTGGTAAAAGGATCAATGCAACAACAAGAGCTAACGATCCTAACACCCAGATTCGAGACTTAGATTCAATGAGACAGAAAATTAATAAGGATATCAAGGACTCGAACTCAGATCCAGAACAAGTAAACTTAATAAATATTTATAGAGCTCTCCACTTCAAATACACAAAATATACATTCTTGTCAATACCACATCACACCTACCCATAAGTTTAAATGAAACATTGATTGGCCATTATTAATACCCAATTTTTTTCAAAATAAAGCAATATTTCCATTTACTCTCCCTCTTTCTCTTCTTCTTTCTTCCTCTCCTTTACTTATTTTTTTCTTTCCTTCTCTCAAAAAAAAATACTTTGGATGCATAAAAATATGTTTAGGGTAGAAATATGCTCATTTGTCTAGTTAACCCTACTCTTATATAAAATATATATTTGACTAAATGTATGTTTGGTGCTGTTGGGTAGAATATGACTGGTTCACCACTTAAGGCATGTCCTTTTAGATCTCACACCAAGGGACTCCTTACATACATTACATAGTCACAGTGTGTCAAGAAAATAACCTGCAAAATAAGGTAAAATTACACATCTGCTGGTTATCTTCTTTATAATGAAAATAAAATCAGACAAATATGAATTCATTGTTCAGGATTTATTACATCATTTTTAAGCACACATATTTTCCATTTTTTTATTCTTCTAATGGTTCTTCTGTCTTGTAGGGTCTGTTCTTTTCTCTCATAGCACTTATCACACTTTATGCTAACATACATACCCATGTGTGTCTGTCTAATGTCTATCTCCTCTGTATTATCAGCTGGTAACATGCAGGATGACACACAGTAGGTACTCAATAGCTATTTGGCTTTGACTACTCGATTTAACCACTATTTATGGAGTGTTCACAAGGTATCTCATGCTATATAAAGCTTCTTTCCAATAATGGACCTTCCCACAAAAGATAGTTACATGCTTTGAATAAAAATAACTATGAAATAAGGTCTTACTACTTGTTACAACAGTTTAGAATATATACTTTGTTTAGTTCAGGTCTCCTTGTATCTAACATACACAGGTGATCTTATTTTTAACTAAGCAATTTCTACACATATATTATGTCATTATAAACTACACAAAGTGTTTTATAACGTAGTGAAAAATGAACTTCCCACTGCTTATATCTACTCTATGTTACAATGCCTTTCTCTACATCAAACTTTTCCAACCCATGGCCCAGGGGTTTGAATGCAGCACAACATAAATTCGTAAGCTTTCTTAAAACATTATGAGATTTTTCTGCAATGTTTTTAAAGCTCATTAGCTACTGTTAGTGTTAGTGTATTTCATGTGTGGCCCAAGACAATTCTTCTTCAAATGTGACCCAGGGAAGCAAAAAAATTAGACACCTCTGCTCTACATGCTTGTTTCCTCAAACCTCCAAAATAGTGTCAGATGATCTCATGCTTTTGGTCATTGTACCCAAGATATGGAGAAAGCATTAGCTGAACAAAGTTTTAAAATTTTCATAGAAACATTAGTTGAGTGTTTCATTGGCTAATCATGATTTATTAGATACATGGTATCCAACTATAAAGGCAAGACAAGGGGGAAGAAACCACTTGAAAGAGCTTTAAAGACTAACATGCTCCTTAACAATTTGTCTTCCATGGATTAAAGACTTAAACGTAAGACCTGGAACCATAAAAACCCTGGAAGAAAACCTAGGCAATACCATTCAGGATAAAGGCATGGGCAAAGACTTCATGACTAAAACATCAAAAGCAATGGCAACAAAAGCCAACATTGACAAATGGAATCTAATTAAACAAAAGAGCTTCTGCACAGCAAAAGAAACTATAATCAGAGTGAGCAGGCAACCTACAGAATGGGAGAAAATTTTTGCAATCTGTCCATCTGCAAGGGCTAATATCCAAATCTACAAGGAACTGAAACTAATTTACAAGAAAAAACAAATCCCATCAACAAGTGGGCAAAGGATATGAACATACACTTCTCAAAAAAGACATTTATGTGCCCAGCAAACATGAAAAAAAGTTATCATCACTGGTCTTAGAAAAATGATCATCAAAACCATGTTGAGATAACATCTCATGCCAGTTAGAATGACAATCATTAAAAGTCAGTAAACAACAGATGCTGGAGAGGTTGTGGAGAAATAGGAACGCTTTTACACAGTTGGTGGGAATGTAAACTAGTTCAACCATTGTGGAAGATAGTGTGGCAATTCCTCAAGGATCTAGAACCAGAAATACCATTTGACTTGGCAATCCCATTACTGGGTATATACCCAAAGCATTATGAATCATTCTACTATAAAGACACATGCACATGTATGTTTATTGCAGCACTGTTCACAAGCAAAGACTTGGAACCAACCCAAATGCCCATCAAAGATAGACTGGATAAAGAAAATGTGGCACATATACACCATGGATACTATGATACTATGTGGCACATATATACCATGGATACTATGATACTATGTGGCACATATGCACCATGGATACACGATGGAGCTACAGTCATAAAAAAGGTTGAGTTCACATCCTTTGCAAGGAACATGACTGAAGCTGGAAACCATCATTCTCAGCAAAGTAACAGCAGAACAGAAAGCCAAATACCACGTTCTCACTCATAAGCGGGTGTTGAACAATGAGAGCACATGGACACAGGGAGGGGAACATCACACACTGGGGCAGGTTGGGGGGTGGGGAGCTGTTAGGGACAGCATTAGGAAAAATACCTAATGTTGATGATGGGTTGATGGGGTGCAGCATACCACCATAGCACATGTATACCTATATAACAAACCTGGACATTCTGCACATGTACCCCAGAACTTAAATTATAATTAAAAAATTAAAAGCAAAACAAAACAAAACAAAAAACAATTCTTTTTCCCAAAATTTGTGTGTGTTTTCAAAGCTCTGCTGACAATGTCAGAAACCACAGAAATGGGCCAGACACAATGGCTCATGCCTGTAATCCCAGTACTTTGGGGGGACAAGGTGGGCAGATCACAAGGTCAGGAATTCGATACCAGCCTAGCCAATATGGTGAAACTCTATCTTTATTTCAAATACAAAAATTAGCCTGGCATGGTGGCATATTCCTGTAATCCCTGCTACTCGGGAGGCTGAGGCAGGAGAATCGCTTGAACCCAGAAGGCAGAGGTTGCAGTGAACTGAGATTGAGCCACTGCACTCCAGTCTGGGCAACAGAGCGAGACTCCATCCCTAAAAGAAAAAAAGAAACCACAGAAATAAATTTAATCTCGTTATAACAGTTGGTGAGGAGGAGAGTGCTCTGGTAATTTAGAGTAATAAAGAGAACCAAATCAAGATAAGAAAGCATACTAAACAAATTATTAGCTAAATTGGTTTATATTCAGCTTATTAATAGATTTTTTTCTAGGCATATCTAAAATTTGAAATGTAACTAATGTCACCTTACCAGGGATGAATAAAGAATGTATCTTGCACCAACTACTGGGTAGAATTTCCCTGGAGAGACCTACAGAAACGTGAGCAATTTGGTTCTGTTCAATGCAAACAGGTAAGACAAATAAATGAAGGAATGAATGGTGAGATCTGCCTTCCTGATAATGTTTCATTTTACATCATCAATCTAATAAGTATTTTTTAAAAATATAGCTACAATTTATAGATGATTTTTAAAGGAGTAAAAAATAATCATGAGAAAAAAAAAGAGAAGGAAACAAATCTTTTTTTTAACAGCCAATGTGCCGATGTAGTGAGGGGAATCAAGACCATTTCCCTAAGACTGTGAGAATAAACACACAGTTTTTCATTAAATGTTCCTTTCCCATAACTGGTCCATCAGCATTTCCCATGACTCTGCAGTTGAGTATCTTGGCTGGAAGAGGATCTGGCCATTAGAAGGAGGGCTCCAGATATGCTGAGTCCCAGCCGTGCTGAGAGACTTGGCACCTTAATATGCTACTTCCTAATACCAACCCCAGCATAAAATGTCATCAGAAGCCTGCATAAACATTGGACTTAGATTCACATAAATTATTTCTGTTCTGAAATGCTTTATGCCAGAATTTCGTAAAAACAACACTTTGAGTAAATAGAATTGGTGTATAAATATAAGAATATTAATCCAACAAAATGATCATAGAAAATTATAATCAAAAGTACACACTTGTAAATCTTGCAATGATGTGAGAGGTTTATCTTGTGCTTCTTAGTTTTTATTGCATATTTCCATAGAGTTCCTTTAAGCTGATGCTGCCAAAGTGCTTTGAATTATCAGTTGCTTTGTGGAATTGTAAAGTCTTTGAGTTTCATTAAAATGCTTAGGAATTACTTTAATAATCATATGTGTGATTAGTGCCCGTTTAGTGCTGGATCTACAAATTCATTTTAAGAGTAAACACAGGGACAATGAAATATAATGCTAGATGTGATTGCTCCAGTCAGCAAAAACATTGTCTTATTTTATTAAAAATCACCAACAAAATGCCATGAACAAAAGATACAGTTTCTATTTATAGACATTTTCTACTCTACAATATTATAATATCTGCTCACTGCAAGGCTGCATCTAGCAGAGTTTTTTGTTTTGCCTAGGGTAGAGACATAAATCGAGAGGCATGGAGTACTTTGTTACACATGCACACATCTTATTATGTGCTTCCCCAATGTCCTATTTGGATTTTTGGTCTAATATAACAGTGCTCACACTGTCGGTGCTGAGTATTTATAAGTGGATGAAGATTTCCTGAAAATGATGACAATTTAGCTATCGGAAATAATAACATTATAATATTCTCAGTGATCCATTTTGGCTTTAAGTACTTATTAAAGAATATTTATTCCTAAAATATGTACTTATAAAATTAAATGAAATTGCAACTTGCAATAAAAACAATTTTTCTCTAAACTCCAATTGACTTCATTTCTCACAGACACCTCTCTTCATGTTCATCCTGCAGTTGCTGTTTTCTACTCTCACTGTACTCTCAGCTCTTCTCTCTGACATGTTGATATGCTTTCCCCAAAGTCACTCTCTTTATCCACATTCCCTACCCACTCTTCCCCTTCTTGATATTCTCTCATTCCCTACTGATAGGGGAATAATAGGATCCCAAGGCTGTCCTTACAGTATAATTAAAGTATGAATTTCCAGGAGTTAGAAATTGCAGACCATTTTTATTATGCTTTTATAATAAAGCCAGGTAACATTGAGAGAATTAAAATGGCTTTTTTCCCCTAGTAGATTACTGGGTAAAGATTTTTTCCCCTTGGTTCTATTGTCTTAAGAGACTAGGAGTTAGAAAAGGGAATAGGTTCACCAATCCTTTTTCTGAAAACACCTCTATCTTTTACATGATATATATCCCCCTAGATCCTGGGAATATGTTGTAAACTTGTAACAGATGGTGATGAAGCCTCGCATTTTTATACAATACATTTTTTTAAGATTCTGCATCTACTATATGTATCTTCTAGGAAAAATGACCTTGAATGAATGAAGTCATAGTTTGAAGGAAAAGCACCCCACAGATAAAGTGGAGTAGAAATGATGATTCAATTGGGTTTTGTTTTATTCTCTTCAGTAAGATGAAATAATTTCTGATGAAAAACAGAATGTTGAAATAGAGGAATCAAAGGTCATCTTTTGAGGTACATCTTTTAATTGTTCCTGAAAATCCCAATAGCACATTCAGTACTGAACAGAAACATGTGGAAGGTGAGATATCACTGTCTGCAAGTCGGAATGCTATTTGCTTAACTTGGGTAATGTTGGGGGCTTACCAAAAATTGTTCTGGCACAACGTCTACCAGCATGAATGTTAGGAGGGTTCTAACACTGTGAGTGCTGATATTTTATGAATGTTTTATCACTGGCTTGAAAACAAGAAGTTTGCACTTGAATCAACAGTATGTCAGACAGACAAAATATTAAAAAGAAAAAAAGAACATTAGTGAGAATTACTAATGTCCCTATTGTAGAAACAAACTGGAGTTAATAAGAAAGTTGATCCTCTTAACCGATTAACACAAGTCAAGTTTTAATTGCATGGCTTCTCAGACAAATCAAGTGGCACTGCTAACTTGAGTACTGGTTGCGTAGAGGATGCAGTAATGGGGGGATCTGATGCACATTCAGTTACCCACCTCTTTTCTCAACAGCTTCAATGCATTGCTTTACAAACCGCGGAACTGTGGAATTTTCACGTTCACACACTGTGTGCAGATGAGAGCCAAAAATTTGATCTGCAAAAGAAACAAAGATGAGCTTCATTAAAATCCAAGCTTGCGTTGTTCTTTAATTTGATTCTGTTTCCATATCCATTGCATGCTGAAATCTTCATCTCGCATAGGAATTGATTTTTTGCTTTATTTTCAAAGTGTCCGTGGCAGACATATGAAGACCACAGCTCCCTCCTTTATGCAATAGGACCCTGGCCCCAGAGTGAGAAAACTAACACTCAGCCATCGATTAGGCAGGGGTGACTGTGTAAGTTATAGTCTCTCTGGGCCTTAACTTTGTTGTCTAAAAAGGAATGACAAGGAATTAAGAAAAATTTCGCAAAATAATTAATCTTTGTGTCTTTGGTATACTGTTTAAGAAGAAGTTTACCAGTTAATGGTTATAAAAATTACAATGTTATCAGTATATTTAGGACATTCATTCTGTAACTCAACAGTATTTGAGGAGGCAAGTTCTAGAGGACTTGCTTCGAAGTGAATTACTTAGCAGTTCTCCTGACTTGAATGTCTTTCCTCTTCTCAAATCTAACTATTACCTTTCCTTTAGGGCTCAGCTTAGGTCACACTTTCTCCACTAACTCTTTCTTATCTCAGCTTTGTGTCTCCTGTAACATCAGTTGTTAGAAATATCAGGTCCTCAGGATATTAATACAGGATTCAGGAAAATGGGCTCTTGAACAAAATGATTCAGTGTCATTAGGTTCTGCAAAGTCAGACAGGTTTCTTTAATATGTATTTATTTTTGGAGCCTGTGAAATGCCGACGTGTGCTATGAATCTCCATGAGGGATGGAGGATGCATTATCCCCCAAACTTATTTGAGCAACTTTTTTTTTTTGAGACGGAGTTTCGTTGAGCAACTTTTTTTTATTTCAAAGAGCATGTCTCCAGACTAGTGTTTCTGAGAACACCCACTGTGAAATCCTAGCCTAGCCCTCTCATTTGGAACATGATTTGCACTACCTTGCATTGTGTATTTACATTTGTAATATATGGAATATACTCTCTCAAAGCAGATTCTGAGTGTCTGAATCATCTATGTCTTCACCAGTGCTTAGCACAGACTCTGGCCTGCAGTAATCACAGACGTTTGCTTTTTATAATTGTAGTATAACATACATAACATAGAATTGATCATTCTCACCATATTTAAGGGTGCCATTCAGTGGCATTGAGTACATTCACAATGTTGTACAACCCCCACCACCATCCCTTTCCAGGTTTTGCTATTGAGATAGTATCAATGCTTATTACTGATAATGAAACAAATATTTAGTGGGTTCAAGGGCTTCCCATTTCACTCAGAATGAAATAAAAGTCTCTACTGTGACTTACAAGGTATTATATAATCTGACCTCTCCTAATTAGTAGATTTTGAGTTTTCTCTCCCCATTTATAAATTTGCAATAACCCCAAATTGCTCTTTCTCATTGTTGCCAAGCACTCTTTGGCTGCAGGGGCTTTGCATTTTCTTCTTCATGGAACTCCATTGCCTTAGGTCTCTGATCAAATGGTATCTTCTCATTTTGGCCTTTCCTACACTCCTTTTAAAAAATGGCTTCACTTCATGACATTCTCTATGCCACTTTCCCAGTCTTACTTTTCTTAGAGCACATATATCCACTTGACATATGAGACTGATATGCTTTCTGTTTAGTTGTTTCCCTTGCTTAGAATGCAAAACCCAGGAGAGTAGGACTCATATCTCAACCATTTATTATTGGATCCCCAGTACCTAAACAGTGTTTGGCACATAGTAGAAGTTCAATAAACATTTGTAGAATGATGGACTGCAAGACATCATCTTAACCATCAGTGGAGGTAGTCAATAATTTTTTAAAAGCATACGTAAAATTAGATAGAATAATATATGATGCAGCATAATGTTCAGTGATATACTCAAAATGGAGTGTAGTGAGACTTCAGCGAATCATAATTTTTATTTATTTCTTAGGAATATGTAATGATTTGAATTGGTGACAACCGAGCATGGAGGGAACAATTAAGGCTAAAACACTATGAATAACACACTCCAATAGGGAAAAGTGCATTTTTATCCAAGTAACAGAAAAGCTCAAAACACATGAATATAGTATAGAGAAGTGGGAAATAATCATGGGTATTTGCTTTGAACACTTTGGTCAAGTAACAATGACTTGTTCAAAATACTTGTAACCACTCTAAGAAAGAACGACATAATATTTAGGAAAAAACAACCCAGTATATCAGATCAAATGACTTACATTGTCTTGAGATTACAGTCAGGAGGAAGAATTGCTATAAAGTAAAAAACCCATTAATGGATTTTATTATTCAAATCAATTTCACAAATATTTATTATCTTCTATCTTCACAGCAATGAGGGTAGGCATATTGAGTTGAAAAACAATATCAGGAAGTTTGTAATAATATTGTAGGGGCTAACCAAAGTATTAAAAGAATATACAAAAAAAGAATATAGCAGGTACCATAAAAGGTACTGAATGCTAAGAAAGATGTCCTTTAGTATAAGGTCTTTTTGTGTCATTTAGTGCAGATGTACTATGTGGTATAAGTATGTTTGTATGATGGAGAGTGGGAAACAGAGTTGTGTTTGGTGGAATTGTTTTGGTTTTGTTTGGTTTGTTTTTGCTAGGTGGATATAAGAAGATACAGGTAAGAGCATTCCAGGGCATTTACTCTGTTATTCATTTAGTTATTTCCTAAAGAACATCTTGAGAGGCCATACCATGTTTAGGGCTAGGAAAGGCACTGGTAATACAACAACCAAGACTCATTCCCTATTTTCTAAAGCTTTGCCTAGTAGGGCAGTATATAAGTAACAAGTAAGAACATTTCATCATGAGAAAACTGCTATAACTGGGGAAGCACAGAGGCAATGTGGGAGCATGTGGTGGGCAGGAGACCAGCCTTGGGTGCTTCCCTTCTCTCACAGATAAGTAAAGACAAGTAAAAGGGGGAACAAAGAGCATTTTGGGAAAATGAAAGGAAGTAAACAAATGCATGAATGATGGGAAGAATGATAGGAACACTGGAGTGTGCTGAGGAAAACATTCACTCTTATTTAGAGAAATCTTGATACATTCAGTTATAAAAGAGATGAAGGCTGTGTTATGAAGAATCTTAAATTTTGCCAGGTAGGTTAAATTATTTGAGAGTATGCAGATACCATTGATTTTCTACATATAAGTAATTCCTCTCCTACCTTATTTCTTGTTTTTAGAAGCCACTCATATGACAGAACCTGAAACTCATCTCTATTGATTTCTACCTGCCTTGCAGCTTTGGGAGATTAGATAGCTCCGATCAATGAAATGTCCAGGAAAGTGACTCAGGACCATAGAGGAAGAGACTTTTTTCCCCTGATGAAAGAAAAGGGACATATAAGGAGTCTTTTTTCCTTATTTTCATCCATCTTTGAATATAATTTTGCCATGATGTGATGCTTGGAGCTATTGCAGCTATCTTACCACCATGAGACAATGAATGCTAAGAACAGCAGCTAATGTATTAAAAATAAACAACAAAAACTCGAGACTCTGATGACATTTCTATGCCTTTAAACCAACACAAAACACTTTCTCTAGACTTATTTTCATATGAAATAATATAAGTTATTGTAAACTGGGTATTCTATTAACTGCAGCCAAAAGCATATGATAGGACATTAGGAAGTGATTGTGGTTTTTGAGTAAAGTGAGCATTATATACACACTCTACTTGAGAAGGTTTATTTGGTAGCACTTTGTAAAGAAAGTGGAGGGGGTATAATATAGTGGGGAAGATGAGGCACAGGGAGATTAAACAACTAATGTGATTGCCTAGGAAAGATGTTATGAGGACCTGAATCTGGATAAAGGTGTGATAAATGTAATCATCATGCACAATCCTTCTTGTCTTCTCTGAATTCGATGTATACATTCCTCCTTTGCCATGGGAACATGGCACTGGTACCACCCACTAGAGTGGGCAATGTTTATTTCCCCCAATTTCTTTGATATTGCGTTTGGCCTAATGTCTTCTTTGGAATAATGTAATGTGAGTGGAAATATGTCAGTTCCAAACCGAGACCTTAACAGGCATTGCAGATTTCTACTCATTTTCTTGCTTCTCTGCTATTGCCAAAGAAGAGCTTCCCTGGGTAGCTGCTGCCCCTTCCACGAGGAATCCAGAATAAATATATATGGCACAGAACTGAGGTCAACCCTTAGTGAAGAAACAAGTCCAGTCAGACCTGCAGCTTAAAGCAGAGTGGCCCGGTCAAGCCTGCACCACAGACACATGAGAAATAGATGCTCCTTGTTATATTGCCACTGAGATTTCATGTTTGTTTCTCATGTAGCAATAGCTTACTCATATAGGTGGTGATGAGTCCAGGTTTTTGGTGAAATATGATCTAAGCTATGCCATGAGAATGAAAACAAAGAGGGTTGGCAGGACATGGAAACTAAAACTGGAGAGTGAACAAAATAGAAAAAAACTTCTAAATTTGTTATGGATGTGGAGTTATGTCTTCAGTTAAATTTCAGTGCTAAGGACGAGTCTCAAAGAAAATTAGTTTTCACGTTAAAATTCAAACTATTTAGGGCTTATCAAATTTTATGGCACCTCTTCTGCACTCTCTTCAGATTAATCTGATTTTATCCAATTCCATTCAGTTACCATTTAGTGAGCACCTACCCTGTGCTTCATGTTGTATGGAGTGCAAAGATTGCTTTATTCATTTGGTAACTGTTTCATGCAGGCTATAAGCCAGACACTGTGAGCCAGCCTGAAAATGTAATGATGCGCCATCTCCTACAGTTTAGGGGGACAAAATAACTCTCGCAAGCAGCTACAATATCATGTGAATAATGCTATTGCAGATATGTGTAAAAATAATAGTGAGGGTTTATTGTACACTACAGTAAGCCAAGCAGGGCTCAACGAACTTTATATATCCTAACATTTAATTCTCTCATGTACCCACAACACTTTGAGAGTAGATACTGTTATTATCTTCATTTTACAGAAGAGGGAACTAAGGCCCAGAGATACTGAGTCATTTGTGCAAGGTCACAGAACATTAGGCTCTTGGAGGAGGAAGGATGAGGACTGAGCTAAGACAATAAACCTGACATGGCAAGAAGGGGTGATTCAGTGGGATTTGGCAAGTGGGTGCATGAGGTGAGCTGATCCACCAAGTAAAAGTGACTTCCAAGCCCCTTCCTTGGTTGGAGACAGAGAGAGATGCAGTTACTTGAGTCTTGAGAATAGAAATGGAATTTAGGTATTAAGAAAAGCATTTAAAAGGCAGCAGAATGGTAATGGGAGATAAAGATGAAAGTCCTTGCTGAACTTGGCAATTTGAGGATCTGAGTGACCTTAAGAAAAATGGTTTCAGTAGAAGAGTGAAATTGAAAAGCAGATAGTTGCAGTTAAGTCTTGAAGAGAAGGTAAAGAAGTAGAGACAGCAAATAGACCTCACTTTTAAGAACTTTCGAGGTGAAAAGTCTAGTATATGGGCACTAATTAGTTATAAGGGGAGACAGGTCCTGGAGAAGGATTTTGAGTTGGGGTGGATAAGGGAGAATTTCAACTACAGGGTATTTTTTATTGCCAGGGAGCTGGGTGAGGTGCACTGTTGACTAATTTTAGTGCTTATAATGCTGGAAGTGGGGGAGGTACATTACTGCCACTTACTGGGTGGTCCAGGCAAGTGCAGCCAGTCCCTCACAAAGAAAAACTATCCCTCCTGAACTGCCATTGGTGTTTTGTGAGTAAAAAGCCTAGACATCTTGAATTTCATTATATAGAGGGCAGATGTTTGCTTTCCCCAGTTACCATAAAAGGCAAAACTGGAACCCAGGATTGAAGCTCTCGCTGGATGCGTGGAGAGGGTGAGTCGGGGACGCATTTCCAGACGGATCTTAGTTGCCCACAGAACGGGGAAATTCCCAGGTATAAAAGAGACGCGGGACACCAGGAAGAAGCCTTGGCTGGTGTAGCCGGCAGCCAGTGTGGCTGCGGCCCACGCCGGAGCACAGAGTCACTCCACAGCGCTCCATACAAAATCGCACTGTTACAGGTGCCCTGTTGAACTGGCAAACTGAGACCTTAGAGGGCTGAACTTGAGACTGAACGGGACTTGGACAGTGAGCCAGCCCAGGAAATCCCAGGGACACAGCGTTTGGGGTAGCACAGTGCGTCAAACAAAACAGCGATTCCAAATGCTCCCGGTGAGGAGGTTTTCTTAAAGCGCAGCTCTGTGGGGGAGGGGCATCCGCCATTACTGAGGCAATCAGCCCCTACTGAGGTACACACCCATTGCTGATGCAGCCTGCCATTGCCGAGGCAACCCGGTACAACAGAGAGACTCCGTGGCAGGGCGTAGCCCGTGGCAACAAGGCGGAGACCGCAGCAGAAGGGCAGAGCCTGCAGCTACAGGGTGAAGCTCACACCAGCAGGGTGGAGCCTCGGCAGGCAAATAGTGACTAGACTGCCTCCTAGCTGGGCAGGACAGCGAGGCGGACACTCACAAGGAAAGCCCCAACCCACCCCCAGACAGAGCATCTGAGAAAAAAAGTTTTTTTTTTATGAGTTATGTTGCAGCAGAATTAAACATAGCAGCCTAACAGCCCTGAATGAACAACAGAGCTCACAGCTCAGCACTTGAGCTCCTACAAAATACAGACAGTCTCCTCAAGCAGCTCCCCGACCCCTCTATATCCAAAGACTGACATTTGGCAGGCATCATTCTGGGACAAAGATAGCAGAAAAAGAAACTGGTAGCATCCCTCGCTGTTCCGCAGCTGCTATACGTGCACCCCAGACAAGCAGGGCCTGGAGTGGACCTCAGCAGTCGTACAGCAAAGGGGCTAGACTGGTAGAAGGAAAACCAAGTCACAGAAATACTTCATCATCAACAATCTGGGTGTCCACTCAGAGACCCAATCGAAAAGTCAGCAACTACACAGACGACAGGTGGATAAATCCACAAAGATGGGAAGAAACCAGTGCAAAAAGGAGGAAAACACCTGAAACCAGAACACCTCGCTGCCTAGAAAGGACCAAAACTCCTCACCAGCAAGGGAACAAAGCTGGACGGAGAATGACTGTGACGAAATGATGGAATTAGACTTCAGAAGGTGGATAACGAGAAACTTTTGTGAGCTAAAAGAACATGTTTTAAATCAATGCAAAGAAACTAAGAACCTTGAAAAATGATTTGAGGAAATGATAACAAGAATGGCTACCTGAGAGAGGAATATGAATGAATTAAAGGAGCTGAAAAACACAATACGAGAACTTCATGAAGCATGCACAAGTTTCAATAGCCAAATTGACCAAGCAGAAGAAAGAATATCAGAAGTTGAAGATCAACTCAATGAAATAAAACGAGAAACCAAGATCAGAGAAAAAAGCGCAATAAGGAATGAACAAAGTCTCCAAGAATTGTGGGACTATGTGAAGAGACCTAACCTACGTTTGATAGGTGTACCAGAATGTGACGAAGAGAATGAATCCAGGCTGGAAAATACTCTTCAGGATATTATCCAGGAAAATTTCCCTCACCTAGCAAGACAGGCCAACACTCAATTGCAGGAAATACAGAGAACACCACAAAGATATTATGCAAGAAGAGCAACCCCAAGGCACATAATCATCAGATTCAACAAGGTTGAAATAAAGGAGAAAACACTAAGGGCAGCCAGGGAGAAAGGTCGGGTCACCCACAAAGGGAAGCCCATCAGACTCACAGCAGATCTCTCGGCAGAAACTCTACAAGCCAGAAGGGAGTGGGGGCCAATATTCAACATCCTTAAAGAAAAGAACTTTCAACCCAGAATTTCATATCCAGCCAAACTGAGCTTCAGAAGTGAAGAAAAAATAAAATCCTTTGTGAACAAGCAAGTACTCAGAGATTTTGTCACCACCAGGCCTGCTTTACAAGAGCTCCTGAAAGAGGCACTACACATAGAAAGGAACAACCAGTACCAGCCATTGCAAAATCACACTAAATGCTAAAGAGCATCAACATAATGAAGAATCTACAACAACTAACATCAAATGGTATCGATCCTAGCAAAACAGCCAGCTAGCATCAAAATGGCAGTATCAAATTCACACATAACAATATTAACCCTAAATGTAAATGGACTAAATGCACCAATCAAAAGACACAGACTGGCAAATTGGATAAAAATTTAAAACCCATCAGTGTGCTGTATACAGGAAACCCATCTCACATGCAAGGATACACAAAGGCTCAAAATAAAGGGATGGAGGAAGATTTACCAAGCAAATGGAGAGCAAAAGAAAGCAGGAGTTGCAATTCTCATCTCTTGTAAAATAGACTTTAAAGCAACAAAGATCAAAAGAGACAAAGAAGGCCATTACATAATGGTAAAAGGATCGATACAACAAGAAGAGCTAAGGATCCTAAACATATATGGACCCAATACAGGAACACCCAGATACATAAGGCAATTTCTTAATGACGTACAAAGAGACTTAGACTCCCACACAATAATAGTGGGAGACTTTAACACTCCACTGTCAATATTAGACAGATCAACCAGACAGAAAATTAACAAGGATATCCAGGGCTTGAACTCAGACCTGGAGCAAGCAAACCTGATGGACATTTACAGATCTCTCCACCCCAAATCCACAGAATATACATTCTTCTCAGCACCACATCACACCTACTCTAAAATTGACCACATAATTGGAAGTAAAGCACTGCTCAGCAAATGCAAAACAACTGAAATCATAACAAACAGCCTCTCAGACCATAGTGCAATCAAGTTAGAACCCAGAATTCAGAAACCAACCCAGAACTGCACAGCTTCATTGAAACTGAACAACTGGCTCTTGAATGTTGACTGGATAAACAATGAAATGAAGGCAGAAATAAAGAAGTTCTTCAAAATCAATGACAACGAAGACACAACATGCAAGAATCTCTGGGACACATTTAAAGCAGTTTCTAGAGGAAAGTATATAGCAATAAGTGCCCATATGAGAAGAATGGAGAGATCTGAAATTGATACCCTATCTTCAACATTGAAAGAGCTAGAGGAGCAAGATCAAAAAAACTCAAAACCCAGTAGAAGACAAGAAATAACTAAGATCAGAGCTGAACTGAAGGAGATTGAGACACCAAAAACCCTCCGAAAAATCAATAAAACCAAGAGCTGGTTTTTTGAAAAGATCAACAAAATAGACCACTAGCCAGATTGATTAAAAAGAAAAGAGAACAACCAAATAGATGCAATAAAAAATGATAAAGGGGAAATCACCACAGATTCCACAGAAATTCAAACCATCATCAGAGAATATTACAAAGAACTCTATACACATAAACTAGTAAACCTGGAAGAAATGGATAAATTCCTGGGCTCCTTTGTCCTCCCAAGCCTAAACCAGGAGGAAGCTGAAACTATGAATAGACCAATAACAAGGGCAGAAGTCGAGGCAGCAATTAAGAGCTTACCACACAATAAAAGCCCAGGTCCAGACGGGTTCACAGCCGAATTCTACCAGACACACAAAGAGGAGCTGGTACCATTGCTTCTGAAACTATTCCAAATAATCCAAAAAGAAGGAATTTTTCCCAAATCATTCTATGAGACCAATATCATCCTGATACCAAAACCCAGCAAAGACCCAACAAGAAAAGAAAACTTCAGGCCAATATCCATGATGAACATAGATGCAAAAATCTTCAATAAAATTTTGGCAAGCCGATTGCAACAGCAAATCAAAAAACTTATTCATCATGATCAAGTAGGATTCATCCCAGGGATGCAAGGCTGGTTCAACATACGCAAGTCTATAAACGTAATTCACCACATAAACAGAACCAAAAACAAAAACCACATGATTATCTCAATTGATGCAGAGAAGGCATTTGACAAAATTCAACAGCCCTTTATGCTAAAAACCCTCAATAAACTCGGTATCGATGGAACGTATCTCAAAGTAATAAAAGCTACTTATGACAAACCAACAGACAATATCATACTGAATGGGCAAAAGCTGGAAGCATTCCCTTTGAAATCTGGCACTAGACAAGGATGCCCTCTGTCACCACTCCTATTCAATATAGTACTGGAATTTCTAGCCAGAGCAATCAGGCAAGAAAAAGAAATCAAGGGTATTCAAATAGGAAAGGTGGAAGCCAAATTGTCTCTATTTGCAGACGACATGATAGTATACCTAGACGACCCCATCGCCTTAGCCCAAAAACTCCTGAAACTGATAAGCAACTTCAGCAAAGTCTCAGGATATAAAATCAATGTGCAAAAATCACAAGCCTTCCTCTACACCAATAACAGACTTAAAGAAAGCCAAATCAAGAATGAACTGCCATTCACAATTGCTACAAAAAGAATAAAATAACTTGGAATACAACTCACAAGGAATGTAAGTGACCTCTTCAAGGAAAACTACAAACCACTCCTCAACGAAATCAGAGAGGACACAAACAGATGGAGAAACATTCCATGTTCATGGTTAGGAAGAATTAATATCGTAAAAATGGCTATACAGCCCAAAGTAATTTACAGATTCAACGCTATCCCCATCAAGCTACCACTGACTTTCTTCACAGAACTGGAAAAAACCACCATGAACTTCATATGGAACCAAAAGAGAGCCCTCATAGCCAAGTCAATTCTAAGCAAAAAGAACACAGCAGGAGGCATCACACTACCGGATTTCAAACTATACTACAAGGCTACAGTAATCAAAACAGCATGGTACTGGTACCAAAACAGAGATATAGACCAATGGAACAGAACAGAGGCATCGGAGGCAACACAACATATCTACAACCATACAATCTTTGATAAACCCGACAAAAACAAGCAATGGGGAAAGGATTCCCTGTTCAACAAATGGTGTTGGGAAAACTGGCTAGCCATGTGCAGAAAGCAGAAACTGGACCCCTTCCTGACACCTTACACCAAAATTAACTCCAGATGGATTAAAGACTTAAACATAAGACCTGGCACCATAAAAACCCTAGAAGGAAATCTAGGCAAAACCATCCAGGACATAGGAGTAGGCAAGGACTTCATGAACAAAACACCAAAAGCATTGGCAACAAAAGCAAAAATAGACAAATGGGACCTAATGAAACTCCACAGCTTCTGCACAGCAAAAGAAACAGTCTCTAATGTGAATCGGCAACCAACAGAATGGGAAAAAATTTTTGCAGTTTACCCATCTGATAAAGGGCTGATATCCAGAATTTACAAAGAACTCAAACAGATTTACAGGAAAAAAACAAGCCCATTCAAAAATGGGCAAAGGATATGAACAGACACTTTACGAAAGAAGACATATATGAGGCCAACAATCATATGAAAAAATGCTCATCGTCACTGGTCATCAGAGAGATGCAAATCAAAACCACATTGAGATACCATCTCACGTCAGTTAGAATGGCGATCATTAAAAAATCTGGAGACAACAGATGCTGGAGAGGATGTGGAGAAAAAGGAACACTTCTACACTGTTGGTGGGAGTGTAAATTAGTCCAACCATTGTGAAAGACAGTGTGGCGATTCCTCAAGGCCTTAGAAATAGAAATTCCATTTGTCCCAGCAATCCCATTACTGGGTATATACCCAAAGGACTATAAATCGTTCTACTATAAGGACACATGCACACGAATGTTCATTGCAGCACTGTTTACAATAGCAAAGACCTGGAATCAACCCAAATGCCCATTGATGATAGACTGGATTGGGAAAATGTGGCACACATACACCATGGAATATTATGCAGCAATCAGAAATGATGAGTTTGTGTCGTTTGTAGGGACATGGATGAATCTGGAGAACATCATTCTCAGCAAACTGACACAAGAACAGAAAATGAAACACCGCATATTCTCACTCATAGGCAGGTGATGAAAAATGAGAACACAAGGACACAGAGAGGGGAGTACTAAACACTGGGGTCTATTGGGGGGAAAAGGGAAGGGCCAGTGGGAGGGGGAGGTGGGGAGGGATAGCCTGGGGAGAAATGCCAAATGTGGGTGAAGGGGAGAAAGCAAACAAAACACACTGCCATGTGTGTACCTATGCAACTGTATTGCGTGCTCTGCACATGTATCCCAAAACCTAAAATGCAATAAAAAAAAATAAAAAATAAAAAATAAATTTAAAAAAAGGCAAAACTGCTCTTCTCACTTATAGCCTCTCATGATACTTGCTGTACTCACACAAGAAGGTGGGGCTCTGGAATACAAGAATGCAGTACCCCAGGTGAACTTGGTTATATCAGAGGTCACCACATGGCCCAAGCTGGACCAAAGCAATACTCCTCCTACAAAATTTAAAATTTGAATACTGAGAGACAAAGGTGGTTGTTTCTAGGGATGTGAACTCTAAGCTGCCTACACTTAAACCCTGGGGGCTGGGACAGCCATCTGGGACGATGCTAATGTGCCACAGATGAATGGACACCGGACCTAGTTTACCGGGAGTGGCAAATGGAACTGATCCACCGCAGCTCCTGACTTTCCAATGCCTACTCCAGGCATTCTGTATCCTTGCTATGGCACTTGGCATACCCATGTCATGAGCTCTGTGAATACCATGAGATGCCCTCCCACCCATTTCAATAGAACTCTTGAGTAAATTTCTGTTTGTTGTAACCAAATACACTTGGCAAAAAATACGGATGTAACATTGGCCAAACATTTCAAGAAAGGGATTATGGTTACAGTAGGACAAGGTTTGGCAAATTAGCTCAATGGGATCCACTGCTTACAGATGACACTGGCTCAGAAGAGTATGGAAGATATCAATTGGTTTTGCGGGTCTTGTGTCTCTTCTTCTATCCTCTGGCAAGAACACCCTTATATTCCCTTAGGGATGATACCTTTCGCATTTTGCTGCCATTTGTTTTGGGTAGTGATGACTCCACCCCCTCCATCTCCAGTGACGAACATGCATTTTATCTTCTTGGCCACAGTAACTGGTTCAGGCATGAACATGTGGCCCAAGTGGATCCTATCAAGTAAATCCTGAGACTTTTCCTGATGTTACTGGAAAAGAAGAACCTCTTCTTATGAGAGATGTTTAACTATGCAGATATGAGTCTGAGTTTCTAGAGGCTATGCTGCCACCTCCAGAGAGACATACTATATAACTAAATCGGTAGGTTGGAAAACAGGGCTGAGTGATGAAAGACAAATATTTGATAGTATTTTGAACTCCTAGATTCAGTCATGCCTGAAGCTATCCCTGTCCCTTGGACTCTTCAATTAAGTAACTCAGTAAATTCCATTCTGACTTTTACAGTTTGGACAAGTTTCTATCATGCACAATGGAAAGAATCTTGACTACAACATTAGCTTTTGACAGACAATAAATTACATAATTGAGAAGAGGATAATGCACACAAGATGGCTTTGCAAAGTAAAAAGTGATGTCCAAAAAACAAAAGGAAATCACAGAGATTTGACTACAATGTCATTGTTGAATTTAAGTGCTGTTGTAGGATTGCTCTATTCTAACACACCTAGAACCTAGAATTTGATACACCAAGGAGGGTGATTCAATGATAGAAATGTATTTGAACCATGGAAACTTCTATCTTAAAACAGTATGAAAAAGAAGGCGGGACAGAGAAGGCATTCTGTTTTCCAAGCAAGCATTAATGAACTTTGTACCCTAAATGTCCATGTCTCTTGTTCAGGCACAACATTAAGTATTATTTCTACTCTCCTCTTCATCCCCTTAAAAAAAAAAAAAAAGAAAAAAAAGAAAGAACACTTCCAGAACCCTGAGCTCCTGACTTCCCACCTATACTCCCATCTGTGTGCTCACTGGTAATCCCTCCTCCCTCTCCTAACAACCATAACATATATATATATCTGAATATGATAAATTATATAATTATATATTAAGTATATAAATATATTAAATACATAAATTACATTATATATATATATTATTTAGAAAACACCTCTTGCTAGGGGTACCAGTATTTTTGGAATCTTCCGCAAATGCCTGTGACCTTGGCCAGTGTGATCATTACATCTTCATCCCACATTCTAGCACTTAGAACCAGGGGTGACAGGATATATATTGGTTGGAGAAAATTCATTTTCTGCAGTTTTCTTTGAAAGCATCTTTTGGTGAGAAAAATAAATAGAACTTCCACATGACTGCCCTTATAAATCATATTGTTTACATAATGAATTAGTGTTTAACTGGAGAATGGTGGTTTTTAATCTTTGAGCTCTCAAACTTTTGACCGATTTAGTTAGTTCATCAGCATAACCAGGTTAAGTCTTCCAGATTACAAATTAGTTTCATTCTTTCTCATCACTGCTATATGTTTTTTGACAAATAATGGAAAGAACACCCAGTAATGTGATCTCTGTCAGTTAGATTCCAAATGAATCAAAACTATGAGGATAACTGCTCAATAGAGGCAGTTAAATGTTCAAATAATGTGACGGTGTTATCATCATTTACACAGGAGACAGTCTCCACAGGCTTTTCAAAATGATGTGATTCTGTTTTCAGGAGAGAGGGCCACTGCAGTGATTCTAGTAAATTTTAAAAAGGAAGAATAAAGCACCTAGAAGGACACACACATGAGGAGTACAGAGAGAAGCAGAAAACAATAATGGCAGCCCAAATAGTTCAGTTACAAAAAAAAAAGTCAGACAATTATTGTGGTAATGAGATAATATATGTTAAGGTTTCTGGCTGCAAACAACAGAAAAATACAACAATGCTGTGGCTGTATTAAGCAAAGGAAAGTTTATTTGAATAGTTGACATCTATTTCCCATGACATTAGATGGGTGAGAAATTCTCTGAATTTATGAGGGGCTAGGGGACCAGTCTTATAGATATTTAGAAATCAAGATACTCAGCGAAGCCATGAAATGGAAGAAGGAGAAAAAGCAACTGTCTTTTAACTCTGGTAGCCGGGTCAGGGTGCTCATGTCATGGCCACCACTAGCACCAGCACTGTCATAGTAAGTTCCAATCGTCAATCGCTCTAGACTGGAAGTTTCTCTAGATGATGCTTCATTGATCAGGATAATGTTGTAAAAATGATGGGTGAGGAGAAGAAAAATACAGCCCTTGTAGTTTCCATATTAGGTGGCATTCATTAGAATAGGTGGCAAATTTAGAAATTTTCTCCCACAAAAATGCCACATATGTGGGCAGATTATTTCCTGATAAGTTGCTATAATGGAGAGATAGTGGATATAATAACGGGTTATTTCAGCAATTTAATAATTCTATCTTTTGATTTTAAACTATAAGTGACATTTGTTTTTTTTTTTTTTGAGAATTGGTTTCCAGCCCAAAACTTTTAGATTGCTTATCAAAGCATGTTGTTTCTACTCTCATCTTTTATATTTTCTCAGTTCCATTCCCACCATCTTTTCTTTTCCTTTAAAATACTCAAACAGGAGCCCCATGTCATGTAACTTTCCCAAAACTTTACTGAGAATGTTTGGAGACATGGCGACTCCAGTAAGTACTATAGTTTATGGAATGGCCTATGTTTTTGAATTAAGACACAGAAAAATACACCTAATGCTAAAACACTACTGAATTATATTGTAAGTGCCTCAGGAGGTACTGTGTTAACTTATGATGCTTTGGGACTTCAATTAAAAATATTGGTTGCTGCTTTACATTATATACATATCAAAAATTGGGGTGATTCTCTGCTGTATCTATGACATGCACTGAAAGTAAACCTCTCTCATTGCCTTGTTTACTTATGATTTTTTTTTCTCATAAGAGGCAAGTACAAGAAAAAGCTTAATTACTTTAACTTCTGAGTAGTTTGGAATCTAAATAAATAGGAGTTACCAAATATATGCACTTCTGTGAATAGTTTTCCCCCACATGTTTATTCATATTTTTTGCATTTCATCAAACCTAACAGATTCTAAAGTCTCTAGTGATAATGACAATATCTGCTATGGAGAGACGAGCCTGAAGGAGAGGATCTCCCTGAACAAGGACAGCTGAGTTGCTGTAGTTTTCAACTGAAGCTGGATATTTGGCTGCAGGGGTAGCACCCGTTGACCAAGGCAGACCAATGATGAGTTTCAGGAATGGGCCTGATAGAAGAGCAAATTTCTTCCCAGACCTTTCTGTTTTTTCTCTTTATTCCCTTTTCAGGCTTCCAGCAGTCTTCAATTTTCAGTTTCACTCTCAACCCTAAACAGTACTTCTGTGAAGTACCCTTTGGTCCCTCTTCTCAGCTCTGAAATTCACCTGAATATAGATGTCTACCCAATTTTGGTCTGACTAGTGCAGTAGACATTTTGGTGAATATATCATCTGGGGAGAAATTTGCATCTTAAAGAGCTATTAACCCAAATAGGACAGTAAGCATGAATTTTTTCTATATTTGTCTACTCAAGGCAAGAACTTTGTACCTAACTCTCCCACCCTCAGTTTATCACCACACACACACACACACACACACACACACACACACACACACCAGCACACAGAATTACAACAGCATAGAGAATGGTTTGACCAAGTGAATCCTTTATGCATTTATCCATTGAAATTAACCATCTGTGAGTATTTTTCAATGCCTACTGGGGATGGAGAAGTGAAAAGAACACTCTCAGTCTTCACACAGTCTATATGTAAATGGGGAAAACAAACATGAAAACACATTAACATATAATATAAATGTCAGATGGTGATAAGTGCTATGGAAAAAATGAAGCAAGGCAGAGAGGCAGAGAGACAGAGAGGTATTGGTGTTGCCAGGGAAGGCATCTCAGGCAATGGCATCTGAGCAGAAACCAAATGAATCATTGACTGAACCATGTGAATCTCAGGGGAGCAGCAAGTGTATAGAGCTTCTGGTGTAAGCCAGGTTCCTTAAGGAGGAGCAGGAAGGCCTGGGTGGTTGGAGTGGGGTGAACAAGAGGAAGGATAGCTGAGGAAAAAACATAAAAGTAGTCTCAGGGTCAAAGCAGGTAGGACCCTATAGGTAACAGGAAGGACCTACATTAGGTAAGAATGACTTTCTTCTAAGTAATTGATTATTCTGGAAGAGGGGAGTGACACTGTATTATTTACATTTATAAGTGATCCTTCTCATTGCGGTGAGAAGCCTAGATTTAAGGGGGTTAAGATGAGAAGTAGGAAGTCTAGTGAGGAGGGTAGTGAAATATAGGAAGAAATGATGGTGCTTGTATAGGAATGATCCCAATGGAAATAGCTAAAAGTGGTTGAATTTAGAATATATTTCAAAGGTGGGATCTGCAGATGAAGGAAGAGACAGAGTAGACAGTGGAGGTGACCCAAGGAGGCACATGGTGGTGGTATTTTCTGAGAGAGAGAACATGTGGGATCTGAAGAATCAAGGATTACTCTAGATAAATCTGAGACATCTACCAAGCATCCCAAAAGATGTGACATCAATATTGAATATGCCAGTCTGAAGTTTGAAACTGATGTTTTAAGTTTGGAAAGCATCAGCCTCTAGATGGAATTTGAAACTGCATGAATGGGGTATTTCAACTCTGAATGATTAGTGTCCAATGATCTGAGAATAAGAATGAAAAGAGAAAAGAAGTCCAAGGCCTTAATATAGGGGTAACCCAACATTCTGAAGATGGGGAGAAGAGCAGAATCCACCAAAGGGGCACTCACTGACATGACAGTTTCAACAGGAAGGAATAAGACAGTGTAAATAATTAATAACTCTAAAACCACTGCAAGATTCCATGTCCAGCTTCATCTCCTTCCTCTTTTCGTTCTACATAATGACTTCCCTGGAAGTATGGAGTTCAGTAAAATGGTATCTGGTCTACTAGATACAGCTAACAGTCCAATTGGAAGATATTGAAATAGTAAAATAATAGCTTTGGGATAAAGAGAAGGTGGGACTAATTGAAAATGATGAAGAAAGGGATAGCTTTGTGGCACTGGTAACTGAGTTGGAAGAGTAAAAATGATTACAAGTTTGATTTGCTAAGTTGAAGAAGCTACAAAATGATATTCAAGGTGAACAAACTTTACATGGTAGAAAAAGATGAAGGCAATTTGTTTCTACTTGTATTTATATTTATTGCATTTATTATATTACATGCCTTCTGGCTGCCTAATGAGTGCATAAATGAATGAATGAATAGATAAAAAGATAAATAAGAGAAAAATTTACAAAAGAAAATGATTTGTTTTGATATTGAAACGGCTTACTAATTATAAAGAATATATTTATCTTTTAAGGCAATATACCCTAATATTTTTTTCTAACAGACCACAGTAGGACAGACAAATTAGTCTAATATTTTCTCTCTGGGTTGTAGTCCAAGAAACTGATTTCTATCTAAAGATTGCAATATAATCACTTGAGTATGAGAGAAATACGTTTTTATTCAATTTGCTTTCATGTATTTTGAATAATTAACATGGCCAAATTGTGTTCAGCCAAATGTTGACATACATGGTGGATTGCTATTTCCTGCTTTTCATTTGCCTGTCTTCATCTCATTATAACTGCCGAGGGGGGCAGGAAAGGAAGAGAAGGGTAATACAATTCAAATATGTTAAGTTTCACTACCTTCTTCTATATTTGTATGCACTTTACATACTTCAAACCAAAAACTGTCCATGAAATTCAAGTGCTCAATTATATAACTACTATAATTAATCTGAAGTTAAAACTTACCAATTAGGTTGTCACTTACTTGACTAAGTAGGAACTTTATTAGGGGATTAAAACTACTGTGAAATTATTAATTGTATTTGTTTGAGTGACAAGTCTGAGGAGAAAATTTGATACACAGAAATTTTTCAGGTAATTAAAAATACTAAATGACTTATCTCTTAAGCACAACTTATATAGACTAAAGCTGGAAGTGTCATTCAGTGATTGAGAAGAGTTGAAAGATTCTTTTTGGGTGGGGAAAGTGTAGAAATTCCTACTCACTTTAGATTAAAGTAAAGCCCAGGAAAGAAGACTGTACTTTTCCTAATATCAGCATAGATTTGTTAGAATCCCAGGTGGTACGACTTCAATTTATTTGCATGAATGCATAGCTCAATAAGAAAAGACTCAAATTTAGTTGGAGTAAAACTGCTTAATGATTTCAAATATGACTTTAATATATTAATATAACAGGTTTGAATATCGATAATGGAGTCTCTTTCATTTGGGTCTTAAGGGTGTTCTCAAAGCCACTAATGCTGAGTGCTAGGTACGCACTCAAGTACCTAAGAGGAAAGCACTTTAGGTTAAAAGCACTCTCTCTCTCAGCCTCAGGTTAAAAGCTATTTCGGGATTCTGTTAAAGGCATTCTTTAGTCCTCAGTTTCAGCTTAAAAGTGGCTTTGATGAAAAGTGCTTTGAGGCAGGTAAAGGATTTTTTAATAAACCATATTAAGACCCAGGGAGTCGTGTGGTTCTGTGGAAGGGCTGGCTAGTTCCATGGAGGTGTGACGTAAGCTCTGCTCAGGAATGCCTGTTCCCCATGGGCTGTTCTGAGCAATGCAGTCCGCTAGTTATTCCATGCAAAGAAATTGAAAAACATTTCCAGGAATGTAATTGGAGAGAGGTGGTTATGAACCCAAATTAGTAGGCCATGATACACACATTTCTGAAAACATTTTGTCTAATTTGGTTTTCCAGTCAAACACAGTGTATGTTTCTCATTTTTCAGCTTATACTGCAGAAAATGACAATGCAACATCATTTCTAAAACACCTTATCCTGTCCCAAAGTTGTCCACCAAATTGAATAAATAGGTATCACATTGTAAGATTGTTTTGTATATTGCTCATTTTCCGGGTTTGCTGCATGCTTGACAGTTATGTTTCCAGCTACTGGGACCTCTCATGAAGGAAGGAAACATAAAGGAGGAATGGAATATCTCAGTCAGATATGCTGACTGAATTGGCAGAATGATGTTCACCACCCTGGAGGCTTACTTGCAAGGGTTGATATTAGTTGGTAAAAGACTGTCAGGAGAAATTGTGAGCTTGAGAAGGTCAATGGGAGTTCTGAGATGTGGCAATGCACTCTGGCTAAGTACCAGGGACTAGGTCTAACTTCTGTTGAGGCATAGCCTCAGACATAATGGAAAGAAGCGATTTTCTCACCTTGTGAGATTCAAAGACTAAGAATTCTTGCTGCAGGCCTTAAAAAATCAGGTGTACCATACAGGCGGGGTGGGGAGAAGAGCAGCCTTTTGTTTCCTTTGGAGACAAAGTGGGCCAGAAGTTCAGTGTGATCCAGAGGGATGGAGAACGTTCTAGCACATGGAAAGTTTTGCAGGATAGGAGTCCTGGACGGTACCTAGGCAGGGAAGCAGGTAACTCTCAGCAGGTGCTGGCTGCACAGCCCAGGTGAGGTGCTTTCTTCAGGCAGCTTATGGGTAGTGAGGGTATAAAAGAGAAAGAAACAAGAGAGAAGAACATGAAGGGGCAAAGACAGTATTCATCAAATTGTGCAGCACACTTCAGGGACTCCTTTGAGTAGCTAGGGAGTACTCCTTTGAGTAGACAAATAGCACAGGAAGAGTCTTGGTTGCCCCTGTCTTTCACTGTTGTGATTACACAGGAGGGAGCCATGACTTGGGACATTTGAGTCTTAAGGTCAGTGTTACTTCATTCATACCTACAGCTGCAGGGACCTTGGCCATTGGGATTGCATGGGAATTAAGTCAAAGTAGATAACAAGTACTGATTCTATAATATGGCCTTCTAATGTGCCTTCTTCCAGTGGAGCCAAGTTTTGGGGGTATGGAGGTGATTTTCTTGAGGCAGAATATTTTCTCCCAAATAGTGCTGGAGTGTCTAATTTTGAAGGATGGAATCACAACTTACATGTCTTTATAGACCCAATGTCCAGCCTGTGGTTTGCCACATTATAGGTCCTCAATAAATGTTTGCCAAATAATAAAAACAAATAACGAGTATTAAATGAATAATAAAATTGCCTATAAAGTAGAACACAAACTCCTAAGCTTGAAATTGTGCAAAACACTTGCCACAGACACTTCTTCTGATCGAATTCTCCACATTTCATCTAAGTCACTGTTCCCAGGCTTTTCTACAATTGTGCACCTCAAATGCCCCACCTATTTTTCTACAAGTCCAAGGCTCTAATTCAAGGCTCAGTTTAAAGACCATAAAATGAGAAAAGCATTAATCTTTCCCACACTTTTCCATTTGTAATTTCCCCAAATTTGTGACCTAAATACCCCTTAAAGGATTTGACATCTGATATATTACACCATATTTTTTGTACATTTATCTTCCTTACTTCCCGGGGACTTTGCTTTACATAGCTTTGTATCCTCTCAGAATACAGTGACTCAGAGAATACATGTCAGTAGGCAATATGAATAACAATCACATTTGTAGCATAAAGAAATACAAGCATAGCTCTTCATCCTCATCATTGGATAATGCCTGAAAAAGCTATAGTTACAGTACAGGCAAGCAGTGTTCAAAATGTTAACTGTATTTTAATGCAGTGTCACAAAAAATCACACATTATCTGTTTTGCAATTTTCAGAATATGTTATTTGCAGTAAGGCAAAGGACTGGCATGAAAAACTAAGTAGAATGAGGAGTAGAGTATAAACATTAATAGCTGTTGTTTGCTACTCTACTTGTTCCTTATAAAACATCACCAATCCTGAGAGGTATTAGGTGGAGAGAGTAAAATTTCATCATCTTGCCCAAATTCACAAAACAAGTAAGTAGCAGAGCCAAATCTACTTCAAAATTTGGTAACCTTTATGATTCTGCAATACACTGTTTCCTGAATAAATAAAATACTTGTAGCTATTTTAAATAGCACAGGAAGAGTCTTGGTTGCCCCGGTCTTTCACTGCAACCTATGATTTCCCATCATACACACTCAAGCACAAAAAGGAAAAGATTATTTTCATGTATTTAATTATTTCAGTAATTTATATACTTGATATACTCAAACATTATATAAAACTAATACCGTTAGTGTGCTCTAGTATCTCTTGCTCCCAAGAATGAACTACATATTTTCTTCTTTGCATCTAGGATTCTAAGCTGATCATAACTGGGGACCATTTCCTAGACCATTCCTAGCATGCAGATGGTATGCCAAACTGATCAGTGCAGACTCCTGTAGCAGATCTCTGATCCATTTTCCTGGTTAGCAAATGAAACTAAAGCTCAACATATATGTCCAAGGCAGCTCACAGAGAGTTGCATCTGTGAGGCCAGAAATAATCCACACACAGGGCTAGGCACAGTGGCTCATGCCTATAATCCCAGCACTTTGCGGGGCCGAGGCAGGCAGATCACTTGAGGTCAGGAGTGAGACCGGCCTGGCCAACATGGTGAAATCCTATCTCTACTAAAAATACAAAAATTAGACAGGTGTGGTGGTGGGTGTTTGTAGTTCAGCTACCCAGGAGACTAAGGCAGGAGAATTGCTTGAACCCCTGAGACAGACGTTGCAGTGAGCTGAGATTGTGCCATTGCAGTCCAGCCTGGGTGACAAGACTAAAATTCCATCTCAAAAAAAAAAAATCCAGAAACGTCCTCTAGGTTTTGGATAGTATTCATGCTGTAATAACTGATTACAGGAACAGATGGCTTTGGGTTATCACAGGGAAGTGCTTTCCACTAAGACTCGATCCCAAAGTCTTTTTTTTTTTTTTTTTTTTTTTTGAGACAGAGTTTTTGTTCATGTTACCTATGCTGGAGTACAATGGTGTGATCTTGGCTCACTGCAACATCTGCCTCGTGGGTTCAAGTGATTCTCCTGCCTCAGTCTCCTGAGTAGCTGGAATTACAGGCACCCACCACCACACCCGGCTAATTTTTGTACTTTTAGTAGAAATGGGGTTTCACCATGTTGGCCATGCTGGTCTCGAACTCCTGTTCTCCAATGATCCACTCGCCTCAGCTTCCCAAAATGTTGGGATTACAGGTGAGAGCCACCACACCTGGCCGAACCCAAAGTCTTTTACTGCCATTCCTAGAATTCCTCAGATTCCATGTCTTGTGTCCCCAAACATTCTCCAATGGACATTTACTCTCTATCTTCTGTTCTGGATCAAGTAAGTCTGTGGTGCCACTTTACCCACTATTTACCACCTGCGAGGTTAATACATTTGAGACCACAGCTCCCTGGCAAAAGCTTCTGCTTCCCATCCTGTCCTCCATGGTATAGCATAAACACCCAGGCAGTGGCCTCACCTATGGAAAAGTCCAGTCAGCTGCTACACTGTGTAGTCACATTTGGAGTATTTATATTCCTACACTGTATAGCCACCTTCAGAATCTCTGTGGCATCTCAAGTTGAACATAACGTCACATACAGATCTGGTTGTCTCTTTTCATGTGTTTAGTAGTATATTTCTAACCAACATTATTTTTCTTCAAGATTATTCCTTCATACTACAAATATATGATCTTTCTGATTACAGAGGCATGCATGCATACATGAATACAGGAAACTTATGCTAGAGAATTGGAGGTATCTGACATAATTGGGAATTCTGTTTTTGATGAAGTGAGGGTCTAACCTTGCTTTTCTTTCTAAAATGTTTATGATTTCTTCAACTGTTAATTATGTTAACAGATTTATAAGCAAAACAGTCTCTCACTTCCTTTTTGACATATTTTTTAAAAGGCATTGAGTGAGTTTCTGTCCAATTCTTTATATAATATCAAATGGTCTCCTATGCCAATTACTTTTTAAGAGATGTATACATTGTAACATGCTCAAGACCTCAATGCACTTAAAATGTGAAGTCCCAAATGATGTAGACATCATTTTTCACTGTTCAGGGAATGAATGAATGTATGAGGTGGTATAAATTATGAGACAGTCCAAGGGAGCAATGGCTCTTCTGAAATTTAGAATATTTGGAATATCACCATATTAAGATATCCTCAAGATATCATTTTTATACCATCAGCTTAGTTCTCAGCCTCTTGTTATATGAAAGATTCCTTCATTGTGAGGTTAACTGAGGCCAGGCATCTTCCAGCTCCATCTTTTCTTTCCTCCTAAGAATCTGAGTTCCAAGTTCAAAGGGACATGTTAGGAGTGATATATTCAAGTTAATGACCCTCATGCATGTTTAACTTAGATGATATCTCTTTTAAAATCTTCCTCCTGTCTCATACAGATGAAAAAAAAATCATTAAAAAACTGGAGCTGAACAACTGTTGAAAGAGAATGAAATTTCTCCTTTTATTCTAAAGGATTTACATCTTATGAAAACGTCATTCTTTGTAGCAGGTTCTTAGATGGCTATCTGTACAAGCTGTCTATCACAACAAAAGCATGATTCACTGGCTGTATGCTTCTTGAAGGCAATTTGAGTTAAGCAATTTTAAGATTTGGTCAAGGTATATACATAATTTTGGGCAAAATTTGAACAGTAAGTATGTAACATATTTTCTTGTAAAAACTGTCCAGGATATTTGTGGCTTGTTTTGTTTTAAAGTCAGAACATCCTTTGTAATTTGATTTTCTTACATCTGAACATATATATCACTATTCACTAATGCTACTGTCAAATATCTAAATCTCTTATTCCACAAGTTGTAATTAACATTAGGTAAAAATTTGCTAAATATATGGGGACATACTAACTAGGCACAATGATTCAATTTTTGGAAAAAACGAATATGTGAAATGAATATATACTCTATGGCCTTATATTTTGTCAACAAATCTCACTTAAATAAGTTATTTTAGATGATGCTTTTAATCAGTTAGCTATATAAAGTTCTTCTAATATATCCTGATAGAATATCAAAAGTAAAATACTAAGAGACATTTGAAAACAAAGGAGCTAGGTCACACTATATTATAGTGAGGATATCTAACTCTTAGAGAAATATTAAGTTGAGGGTAATAGGAGAAGATGGCACTGTAGGACCACCTCAGGATTGCAGCTCCCAGTGAATCCGCAGATGGTGAGTGGACGCCGCATTTCCAGACGGATTTTTATTACCCATAGACCAGGAGATTCCCAGGTGTAGGAGTTGCATGGGCTGTCAGCCCAGCTGTTTGTGACAGGGCCGCAGCACAGCAGCACTCCATACAAAGTACACTGGATTGTTTGCCCTGTTAAACTGGCAATTGGAGATTTCAGAAGGCAGATTAGCGCATGCAACTGATTAAATGAGACTTAAACAGAAAGCCAGGCCAGGAGATTCCTGGGCAGCAACATGATTCCAGCTGGCGCAGTGGGTCACTGCACGGGAAATCACACAGATCCTGGCACCCTTTCAGCAGGCAACTGGAACACCTGGGAGAGAGTCAACCGTTCAACTTAAAAAAAAAAAGGCTCTGAGGCAGGGAGCCAGGTAATCAGGCTCAGCAGGTCCCACCCCCACAAAAACAAACAAAACAGCAATTGGAAATGCTCAGGGTTGAGAGTTGCATGGCAAGCACAGCTGAATCCAGGATGGTGCAGCTTGGAGGGGGAGGGGCGTCTGCCATTACCAAGGCATTCGACCCCTACGGAGGTACACTGCCATTGCTGATGCAGCCGGACATTGCCAAGGCAACCCGCTGTTGCTAAGGCAACTCACCGTAACAGAGAGAATCCACCACTACAGAGGCGGGCCATCATCACCATGGCAGCTCTAACCACACCCATATAAACAGGACTACAGGGAATTACACATGGCAGCAGGGTGGAGCCCACAGCAACAGGGTGGAGCCCACGGCAGCAGCGCGGAGCCCATGGCAGCAGGGCGGAGCCCATGGCAGCTCAGCATAGCCCCTACAGGCAAGCAGTGATTAGACTGCCTCCTTGCTGGGCAGGACAGTGCAATGGATACTCATAAATAAAGCTCCAACTCCCTGGGGAAGAGCACCTGAGGAAAAAAATAGGGGCTTTATGAATTCTGCTGCAGCAGACTTAAACATACCTGCCTAGCAGCCCTGAATGAACAACAGAGCTCACAGCTCAGCACTTGAGCTCCTATAAAGTACAGACTGTCTCCTCAAGTATAAAGAACAGACAGTCTCCTCAAGCAGCTCCCTGACCTCCGTATATCCAAAGAGTCACCTCACAAAGGACTGATCAGACTGACATTTTGTGGGCATCATTCAGGGACAAAGACAGCAGAAGAAGAAACGGGTAGCAACCCTCACGATTCCACAGCTGCCACAGGTGTACCCCAGGCAAGCAGGGCCTGGAGTGGACCTCAGTAGTCCTACAGCAGAGGGGCCAGACTGTTAGAAGAAAAACTAAGAAACAGAAATACTTCATCATCAACAGTCTGGATGTCCACTCAGAGGCCCAATTGGAAAATCAGCAACCACTCAGACAACAGGTGGATAAATCCACAAAGATGGAAAGAAACCAGTGCAAAAAGGAGGAAAACACCTGAAACCAGAACACCTCACCTCCTACAAGGGACCACAACTCCTCACCAGGAAGGGAACAAAGCTGGATGGAGAATGAGTGTGATGAAATGACAGAATCAGACTTCAGAAGGTGGGTAATGAGAAACTTCTGTGAGCTAAAAGAACACATTCTAACTCAATGCAGAGAAACTAAGAACCTTGAAAAAAGATTTGAGGAAATGCTAACAAGAATGGACAACTTAGAGAGGTATATGAGTGAATTGAAGGAGCTGAAAAACACAACACGAGAACTTCACGAAGCATGCACAAGTTTCAACAGCTGAATTGACCAAGCAGTAGAAAGGATATCAGAAGTCCATGATAACTCAATGAAATAAAACGAGAAGCCAAGATTAGAGAAAAAAGTGCAAAAAGAAATGAACAAAGTCTCCAAGAAATGTGGGACTATGTGAAGAGACCTAATCTACGTTTGATAGGTGTACCTGAATGTGATGAAGAGAATGAATCCAAGCTGGAAAATACTCTACAGGATATTATCCAGGAAAATTTCCCCAACCTAGCAAGGCAGGCCAATATTCAAGTCCAGGAAATACAAAGAACATCACAAAGATATTCCACAAGAAGAGCAACCCCAAGGCACATAATCATCAGATTCACCAGGGTTGAAATGAAGGAGAAAATACTAAGGGCAGCCAGAGAGAAAGGTTGGGTCACCCACAAAGGGAAGCCCATCAGACTCACAGCAGATCTCTTGGCAGAAACTCTACAAGAAAGAAGAGAGTGGGGGCCAATATTCAACATCCTTAAAGAAAAGAACTTTCAACCCAGAATTTCATATCCAGCCAAACTGAGCTTCATAACTGAAGGAAAAATAAAATCCTTTGCGAACAAGCAAGTACTCCGAGATTTTGTCACCACCAGGCCTGCTTTACAAGAGCTCCTGAAAGAGGCACTACACATAGAAAGGAACAACCAGTACAAGCCATTCCAAAAACATACCAAATGCTAAAAAGCATCAACCAAATGAAGAATCTGCATCAACTAATAGGCAAAACAGTCAGCTAGCATCAAAATGGCAGTATCAAATTCACACATAAGAATATTAACCCTAAATGTAAATGGGCTAAATGCACCAATCAAAAGACACAGACTGGCAAATTGAATAAAAAGCCAAAACCCATCAGTGTGCTGTATCCAGGAAACCCATCTCACATGCAAGGATACACAAAAGCTCAAAATAAAGGGATGGAGGAAGATTTACCAAGCAAATGGAGAGAGAAAAAAAAAAAAAAAAAAGGCAGGAGTTGCAATTCTTGTCTCTGATAAAATAGACTTTAAAGCAACAAAGATCAAAAGAAACAAAGAAGGACATTACATAATGGTCAAAGGATCAATAATACCAGAAGAGCTAATGATCCTAAATATATATGGACCCAACACAGGAGCACCCAGATATATAAGGCAAGTTCTTAATGACTTACAAAGAGACTTAGACTCCCACACAATAATAGTGGGAGACTAACACTCCACTGTCAATACTAGACAGATCGACCAGACAAAAAATTAACAAGGATATCCAGAACTTGAACTCAGACCTGGAACAAGCAAACTGATAGACATTTACAGAACTCTCCACCCCAAATCCACAGAATATACATTCTTCTCAGCACCACATCAAACCTACTCTAAAATTGACCACATAATTGGAAGTAAAGCACTGCTCAGCAAATGCAAAACAACTGAAATCATAACAAACAGTCTCTCAGACCATAGTGCAATCAAGTTAGAACTCAGAATTCAGAAACCAACTCAGAACCACACAGCTTCATGGAAACTGAACAACTGGCTCTTGAATGTTGACTGGATAAACAATGAAATGAAGGCAGAAATAAAGATGTTCTTCAAAGCCAACGAGAACGAAGACACAACATACCAGAATCTCTGGGACACATTTAAAGCAGTCTCTAGAGGAAAATATATAGCTATAAGTGCCCACATGAGAAGAGTGGAGAGATCCAAAATTGACACTCTAATGTCAAAATTGAAAGAGCTGGAGGAGCAAGATCAAAAAAATTCAAAACCTAGCAGGAGACAAGAAATAACTAAGATCAGAGCAGAACTGAAGGAGATGGACACACGAAAAATCCTTCAAAAAATTAATAAATCCAAGAGATGGTTTTTTGAAAAGATCAACAAAATAGACCACTAACCAGACTGATAAAAAAGAAAAGAGAGAATAACCAAATAGATGCAATAATAAAAAACGATAAAGGGGAAATCACCACAGATCCCACAGAAATTCAAACCATCATCAGAGAATATTACAAACAACTCTATGCATATAAACTAGAAAACTTGGAAGAAATGCATAAATTCCTGGATACTTGTGTCCTCCCAAGCCTAAACCAGGAGGAAACCAAAACTATGAATAGACCAATAACAAGGTCTGAAGTTGAGGCAGCAATTAAGAGCCTACCACACACAAAAAGCCCCAGTCCAGATGGGTTCACAGCCGAATTCTACCAGACACACAAAGAGGACCTGTCACCATTCCTTCTGAAACTATTACAAATAATCCAAAAGAGGGAATCCTTCCCAAATCATTTTATGAGACCAACATCATCCTGATACCAAAACCCAGCAGAGACTCAACGAGAAAAGAAAACTTCAGGCCAATATTCATGATGACCATAGACACAAAAATCTTCAATAAAATACTGGCAAGCCGATTGCAAGAGCACATCAAAAAGCTTATCCACCATAATCAAGTAGGATTCATCCCGGGGATGCAAGGCTGGTTCAACATACGCAAGTCTATAAATGTAATTTACCACATAAACAGAACCAAAAAAAAAACCACATGATTATCTCAATTGATGCAGAGAAGGCCTTTGACAAAATTCAACAGCCCTTTATGCTAAAACCACTCAATAAATTTAGTATTGATGGAATGTATCTCAAAATAATAAAAGCTATTTACGACAAACCAACAGCCAATATCATACTGAATGGGCAAAAACTGGAAGCATTCCCTTTGAAATCTGGCACTAGACAAGGATGCCCTCTTTCACCACTGCTATTCAATATAGTACTGGAAGTTCTAGCCAGAGCAATCAGGCAAGAAAAAGAAATCAAGGGTATACAAATAGGAAAGGAGGAAGCCAAATTGTCTCTATTTGCAGACAACATAATGGTATATCTAGAAGACCCCATTGTCTCAGTTGATAAGCAACTTCAGCCAAGTCTCAGGATATAAAATCAATGTGCAAAAATCACAAGCATTCCTATACATCAATAATATACTTAAAGAGAGCCAAATCAAGAATGAACTGCCATTCACAATTGCTACAAAGAGAATAAAATACCTTGGAATACAACTCACAAGGAACATAAGGGACCTATTCAAGGAGAACCACTGCTCAGTGAAATAAGAGAGGTCACAAACAGATGGAGAAACATTCCATGTTCATGGTTAGGAAGAATCAATATTGTGAAAATGGCCATACTGCCCAAAATAATTTACAGACTCAACGCTATCCCCATCAAGCTACCATTGACTTTCTTCACAGAACTGGAAAAAACCACCTTGAACTTCATATGGAACCAAAAGAGAGCCCGCATAGCCAAGTCAATTCTAAGCAAAAAGAACACAGCAGGAGGCATCACACTACCGGACTTCAAATTATACTACAAGGCTACAGTAATCAAAACAGCATGGTACTGGTACCAAAACAGAGATATAGACCAATGGAACAGAACAGAGGCATCGGAGGCAACACAACATATCTACAACCATACAATCTTTGATAAACCCGACAAAAACAAGCAATGGGGAAAGGATTCCCTGTTCAACAAATGGTGTTGGGAAAACTGGCTAGCCATGTGCAGAAAGCAGAAATTGGATCCCTTCCTGACACCTTACACTAAAATTAACTCCAGATGGATTAAAGACTTAAACATAAGACCAGGCACCATAAAAACCCTAGAAGAAAATCTAGGCAAAACCATTCAGGACATAGTAGTAGGCAAGGACTTCATGAACAAAACACCAAAAGCATTGGCAGCAAAAGCCAAAATAGACAAATGGGACCTAATCAAACTCCACAGCTTCTGCACGGCAAAAGAAACAGCCACTAGAGGGAATCAGCAATCAACAGAATAGGGAAAAAATGTTTGCAGTTTACCCATCTGACAAAGGGCTGATATCCAAAATCTACAAAGAACTCAAACAGATTTACAAGAAAACAAAACAAGCCCATTCAAAAGTGGGCAAAGGATATGAACAGACAGTTTACAAAAGAAGACGTACATGAGGCCAACAAACATGAAAAAATGCTCATCAGCACTGGTCATAAGAGAAATGCAAATCAAAGCTACCTTGAGATACCATCTCACGCCAGTTAGAATGACGATCATTAAAAAATCTGGAGACAACAGATGCTGGAGAGGATGTGGAGAAAAAGGAACACTTTTACACAGCTGGTGGGAGTATAAATTAGTTCAACCATTGTGGAAGACAGTGTGGCGATTCCTCAAGGACCTAGAAATAGAAATTCCATTCGATCCAGCAATCCCATTACTGGGTATATATCCAAAGGACTATAAATCGTTTTACTTGTAAGGACACATGCACACGAATATTCATTGCACCACTGTTTACAATAGCAAAGACCTGGAACCAACCCAAATGCCCATTGATGATAGACTGGACTGGAAAAATGTGGCACATATACACCATGGAATATTATGCAGCCATCAAAAACGATGAGTTCGTGTCCTTTGTAGGCACATGAATGAATCTGGAGAACATCATTCTCAGCACACTGACACAAGAACAGAAAATGAAATACCGCATATTCTCACTCATAGGTGGGTGATGAACAATGAGAACACATGGTCACAGGGAGGGGAGCACTACACACTGAGGTCTATTGGGGGGAATAGGGGAGGGACAGCAGGGCAGGGGAGCTGGGAAGGGATAGCCTGGGGAGAAACGCCAGATGTGGGTGAAGGGGAGGAAGACAGCAAATCACACTGCCACATGTGTACCTATGCAACTATCTTGCATGTTCTTCACATGTACCCCGAAACCTAAAATGCAATTTAAAAAAAAAGTAAAATGAAATACCACTGGCAAAAAAAAAAAAGAAAAATATTAAGTTGAAAAATGTCTGTATTATAAAGATATTTCTTTTTCATAAACTTCTTTACATTTCTCTTAATTATTTTCCTTACTGTGCTTTTTCCTTAAGCTACTATTAAATGGTGAAGGAAAATTTTCATAAAGCCTGTTTTATGTAACTATTGCTGATTTAAGGAGGGGGAGAAAAGTTTTTTTAAATTTCTCTTTTGTGTTCTTTTTCTCCATGTGACAAGAAAGTATTCAGAACATCTTTTTAAATAATGAAAATAATAACTTTTCCTGGGAGAATAAGAAAGCAAAGGAGAGGCTTTGTTTGACTTATCTGTGATAAGGCACTTTGGAGCTTCAGTTTTATGAGTTGAAGAAAGAGATGTACAGAACACCCTAACCTTCTATTATGACAGTTTACACTTCCTACACAGCTTACTTAACTTAAATGCCTGGGAAATAGACACAATTACCACCTTATGGAATGCTACTTAACTTTAAATATTCCCTATAGAATAGAAACCCACTTCATCAAAATTTATCTGGTTCTCAGGAATTATTTCTCCTCTAGGCTCCTGAATATTCCTGAGCACTTTTAAAATTCAACTCAAGGTTGCTTAAAAATAACTACAATAGAAAAAGAAAGAAAAAATTCTCACACTACTAAAGTCTGTTCACAAGTGTTTCTATGAAAGAGCTGTGTCCTATGCCCATGTACACTTTAATCATTCAGTCTTTCAGCTGTTATCAATTTAAAACCAATGAAACTCCCACACTGAGTCCATTTGAGCAGTCAATTTTAATATCTCGAGGCATCTGTAGTTATTCTGAATTGGCTGCAAAAGCAGAACTAACAAGTTAAGCTCTAACCATAAGTCGACATCAGGCTGGTAAACCATACATCAAACACAGACAGTTAGTCAATACTCCAGTATGAAAAACCAACTAGCATTTTTAAGGAGAGCAATATATTCATAATATGTTTGGCAGTCTGGTTTGCATTTCTTTCTTGATGGCTGTGCATTTAACTTTTTAGTCAACGGGGTGGTTCTCAAGCTGGCAAAAAAGCAAATTTGAGGGAAAACTGGTCAGTCTTCCGATCTGCGGGTAATATTTTTTAATGAGAATAAAAGGGATGGAGGAATGAGCCTTTTGTGAATAAGAATCTAGAAAGGGTCTTAAATGGCTGCTTTTTATAAGAAAACTCTTTCAACCATATGTTCTGGATCTTTGAGCACAGTCCCTACTTCAAATATTATGGCATTGTCAGGCCATGTGTCTCAATTTTGTGTTTGGAAAATATGGTTGCTAGAAATACCTCTTTCCCTCCCAGGAATGACTCTGTGACAGGGTTGTTGCCTCCCATAGAGAGAAGAAGATAATGAAGAAGGAGTATTCAAACAAGATCAAGGCAGTCATCACTTCAATCAAATCATTTCCAAATTTTGGGGGGTGGGAGCTCTGGGTGAGGGGGAGTGAAGGGTGTTTATGACATATAGCTGCCTATTCCCAGAACTCTTTTATGTACTTTTATTTTATCTTCAAAAAGAAAAGACATATTAAAGGAAATATCTAAGGAGGAGCAATGCTACATAAAGTTTATGTTTTCAGATCTGTTGCCCCAGAAAATGCTTTGATAAAACACACTTAAAGCAATATAGTCCAGTCAAGGAAAAGCTGGGAGATATACCTCTCCCTATTGCAATTTGACTAGTACTGACAGACTACCAATTTTGACTATCCAAATTCTTATATGGCCTCTTGCCTCTTTCCCACAAAGAACAGAAAATGCGGGAAGAGCAGGTTTACAACATAGAGTTATTTTTCCTGATGACTCAGTTTTATTTTCATTGTCACTAGTCAGGTGGGTTAACAAGTCCAAAGGAAGATGCTTTTCATATTGAACTAAATTTGGGCCCCTGAAATAAAATAATGCAAGTTCTTTGCTTTATTTTTTGAATCTTGAAAATATATAAAATGTTGTTGATTTAGAACAGACATGAATTTGGAGAAAAAAGATTTGTAGGCCAAACTGTCAGTGATGCTAAAGGAAATAAAAGAGTACTCTCTTAATCTTAGGATGTCAAAATGAATTGTGGATATAAATATTTCCTTTGCTCATAGCAGTCTAACACATCTGCTGAATGGGGTCCCTAATGAGGATATCTGAGTCATGAGAGCTCTGATGTACTATCTTTAGAGATACACTCAACATACACACAATGTGAACTCTTAAATCTTATTAATATCATAAGTGAGGAAGGAGTGAGACCTCCTTTCTTGAATACGATGGAAAATTCAAATTGTCTCACTATATGAGCAGCATTCATTCATACATTTGCTCAAATAATCAATCCCCAGGTCTGGATGAACTTCTGCTTTCTTCTCCCTCAATTATCCACCTCCCCATACAATGGAATCACCATCTAGTACTTAGTGTGAGCAATAGAATTATACAAATTACAGAGGAGAAAGCAGCATCTGGCACTGGCTTTGGATACTGTTCGTAGGTCTATGGAGGCCCTGAAAAGCTAACAAGAACTAAGCTGAAGAATCTTCCACTGCTTGTGAAGCTGGCTTTAGGAGTCATGGGGGGACTATGTGGTACGAGAACACCTGCTGGAGAACAGCAGGGTATCAATAATAAATGCTAACCTTTAGAAATGGGATTCTTTTGAACACTGACAAGGGCCCTGCATCTTTTTCTTTTCATCAGGTGGTTTCACAGAGGAAAGATTTAGGATTTGATTAGAGAACTGAAACAGTCATGGGCCATCTCTCCAGAGAGCAACAGACTTCTGACACAGGAGGAAATACCACCTTAACCTGACTTTTGGTCATCTTCAACTAGTTGAGGATACGCTTCTGAGAGCACATCGACTTTGGTACAATGTTGGGTGTGTAAGGGGAGGTTTTGTATCTGTTTTATAATTTAGACACACACACACACACACACACATACGATTTGAGTTAGAGCACAGGGTATGCTTAAAACATGGCATAGAGTCACATGATGAAACAAAGCCTGCCTCCTCTTGTTACTGCTTCCTTATTGATGTGTATGATCTATTTCTTCCTATTTTATGGAAACTCATCAGTCCTCAAACTGGAAGGCTCAAATACATTATTTCAAACTGGCACCAGATTCATGTAACCCTATAGGGCTTGACAGAATTCTGGGCAATCTTTTAAGGATACATAGTCCACAGAATAAATAAAACCAGAATCTGCTGCCAGGGCAAAAATTAGTATGGGTTTAGGGGTCACTGGCTAAAAACAAAATGCCAGTATGCTGGTTTTAAATCAATTTTTTTTCATTTTATATTCCCAGCATTGAGCATAGCTATTACTAGGCATTGGGTCAGTTTTATGGCTAAAGCCTGGTATTATCTGGCATTTTCTTTTACTTGAGAAAAGGGAAACATCTTGAGGGCTTGACTTAATATGAAAGAAATGTAATTTAAAGGAAGAAAAGGAAAATTGTTAGCATCGTTGTTTGCTGACACATAAAGTATAGTGAGTTACATACCATTTACTGGTAAAACCGTTTTGTAGATAAAAGAAAATTTTTTTCTATTTTCTTTGTAGATAAAAAGAAAATCAAATGTATGTAAGTCACCATCTCAAATATTACAATCATACTAACATCTGTATAAAAACATCTGTCCCCATAAGAAAATAAATTCTTCAACTACAGGGAAACTGATTTATCACTCTGGCTCATTCTTCGGCCCTTACCTAATTTGCTCCTATTTCTGGACCTCATTTTCTCTAGTTTTCTCCAACGCTATTCTGCTTTTAATATCTCATAAGGTCTGGATTGTTTCCTCTGTGCATAACAGGCTTTTAGGAGACATGGGCTTAACCTACTACCCAGGTGCACCCTTTCCCCAACATTTCTCTATCTCTCATGGTGACCTGTAGCTCATTATTGAACAAAAGCTAGCTATGTGGTACTGTATTACCAACACATTTACTCCCAAGAGTCTTTAAATAACAGAAACTGCCTGGGAAGTATAAATGCAAAGGAACCAGGAAGCTTGTAGGCCAAGATAAAGAAGCTTAAGGTTGGCTATTAATTTTGGCTAATACTAAATCATGACACAGCTCACACGTAAAGATCACAGTTCAATTTTAAACTATAAAGAAGTTTTTTTAAAAAGAAGATTTACAATATATTTTTAAGCACATTAGTGCATATTGTGGAAGTTGCGAGAGTATTTCAGGCCCAAGCAATGATAGACCCATGCCCTAGTATATAAATTCAAATATAGTTATTCTCAGACTAACACTGATAAAGAGGCAAAGTTCGAGCATGTCTCTACTCAAAGCTATATTACAGTGTTGCTCATATATATTTTGCCCTAATCAACAGTGTGACAATTACGTTACTCTGTCATATATCAATTCTAACAAATTATTTAAAAATACTATTCTCTTAACTCAATGATTTTGCATTCATAAACATGACTGTTAAATCTAGGGCTGATAGCTTGTATTTGCAATTTGAATGGCAAATCTTTTTTATATCTCAATATAATTGACATATTTTAAAAAGAACTATAATTTTTCAAAGACTTTTTTTATGGCAGACACCTTAAGCAATTAGTTATGTCTGTTTGGGTAATTATTTAAATGTTCCAGCAGTTGCATGACGCTATATAAGTGAGTGTAGTTAGCAAAGAAAAATGAGCTAATGCCCATTTATGTATAAAGAGCATGATTAAAATTACCAAAAAGAGAAATATAAGCCAAGCCCAAGTTATCAATGTACATTTGTTGAAGTAAGTGAATCACTGCTGTTTTCTCTACATGCTTGCCTCGAATGATTTGTCAAGCTTTAAACAAATACTTCACAGAATGATTTCCCAAGGCCATCTTGGTCATAACTCCTTCTGTGCACCTAGATAAGGAAGAGGAAAAGGGAGAAAGGAAAGAAAGATAATAAGAAAGGCAAGATGAAATGAAGTAAAGAAGAAAAGATGAATCGAAAAAGAAAGGGAGGAAACAGTTTTGGGGTGGCCAGGATAAGCTGAGCACCATTTTCCCATATATCACTTCATTTGAACTTTTTATGTAAGTTTCATAAAGAAGAAGGCCAATAACCAGATATTAAGTTAATAGCTGGTAAATCACAAAATCCAGCTTCAAGCCTGGCTTGGTCATATTCCTAAACTGCTGTACTGTAAAGTAATCAGATATTTCCTCCTCATTTTTCTTAGTTATAAAATGGAGTTGAAAAATTGACCATCATCAGTAAGATTGAGTCAATTTATCAAGAGAATATAAAGCATCCTGCATCATGTGAAAATATATGATATTTGAGGTATGGGATAAGTGTGGGATGCACTGACAGATCACCCTAAAGCAAAACCATATCATTGACCAGGTCTACTTATGTATTCAGAGCTCTAGCCAGTCCCTATGAATACTCATTCTTTAATAAGAGTGAACAACCATTGCCCATTAGATATTTGGGCAAAGTCACTAATTTGATAAAAGTAGAATGAGTCAAATAAAGGAAAGAAAAGGACCATAGATGAAATTGATCATTTAAAGACCAGAAGAGAACAATTTAAAACAAAATCAAAACTCCAAAACCAACAACAAATTCTAATTTATGTCCTCAGGTTTGAAAAGATATCTACTTTTCCTTCATATTTAATTAGCTAATATTTATTGAGTTCTCTGTGTCATCCTTACTATTGTATGGGGGTAGAGTGGTCGACACACTTTATGTTTTCATGGTATGTGAGAAATGAGATGTGCAAAAAAAGAAAGAATGTGAAACAAATCTAGAAAATTGAAAACATGATTACTAAAGTTAAATAATGTAAATATTGGGGAACAAAACTGAGAATGTGTTCAAAATTTGAGAAAAGATAAACACTGAATAAACCATCAATCTGGATGATCTAATGGTCACATTGAAAAGATCTCGGGATAGGAAACAGAGAAAACAGGTGGGAGGAATGTAACAATGTAATAAAAAAAAAAAGAAAAAAAATGTCCAGTGTTAAAAATGAATCATAATCTTAAAATTAAGTGCAAAGCAGAATAAAATTTAAAAATTCTGTCAACTATATACATTATCTTGATTATAGACTCTCAAAACAAAGACCAAAAACCCCTAATGATTTTGAGAGAGAGAAATTCAAAGTAACAATGATAGGAGTGAAACAATTTTAAGAAGGGACTCTGCCTCTCAGTATTCGACAGGGAATTTTATACCCAGCTAAGCTACTGATCAATTGTGTGGGCCTACTAAAGGTATTTTTAGACAGTTGAGGACTCATGCTTTGCAAATGGGTTCATGGAAACTGTGACAGAGTAATAGAAGGGATTAGAGAAATAAAGAAAAGGCATGGGATCCAGAAGACAGTGGATCCAACTGAGAAGAACAGTGAAAGGAAATCACAGGGTAATCAGCTGGAGAGCAACCAATGCAAACTAGAGAAAGAGGCTGAAAGGACTTTAGAGAAGATATTCAAGGGAAAAAAAGCAAGGAGTGGTAGACTAGAATATACAGTTTGAGGGAATAAAAGCACATGATGACATAAAGGCTCAAAAAGCAAGAAACAAGGAGCACTCTGGGTAGGGGAAGAAATCTGTGCAGGAAATTCAAAATGGAAAAATGAATCAAACTAAAAGATAGCATGATTATAAGAAAATGATAGAGCATAAGGTTTGAAAGAAACAACAGTATAACTGGAGTGGCCCATAATTCACAGCATGTACCCTCATTGATATGTTAATCCAAACTGGCATATAACTTGGCCAAAGTTTGCTAATATTTACATGACTGAAATAAAACTGATTATTGTTTATTTGTTTCACCACTTAGTCAAAAATATGAAAAACCCATGGAGGTAATGTGAAACAGCATAAAATTGATAATATAACCCTCAAATGTAAAAGATAGGAGACATTTTTCACAATAATCATGGGCCTTACCCTTTGAGAGTCACAGGAGTTATAATGTTATAAGAACAGGGAAGTCTATGTGGTGCTACAGTAAACCTTATGTAAGCATAATAGTATGAATGTTGATTGACTGATTATTTGATTGATTTTTAAGAGAGGGAGTCTCACTCTGTCACCCAGGCTGAAGTGCAGTGATGTGATCATAGCTCACTGTAACCTTGACCTCTTGGGCTTAAGCAATCCTCCTGCCTCAGTCTCCCATGTAGCTGGGATTGCAGACATATGTCACTGCACCTGGCTAAATTTTTTCACTTTTTGTGGAGGAACAGGGTCTCTTTATCTTGCCCAGGCTCATCTCGAACACTGACCTCAGGCAATCCTCCTCCTTTGTCCTCCCAAAATGTTTGGACTACAGACATAAGCCACCTGTGCTCAGCCATTTTTTTTTTTAAGTTTTAAAATTTACCTATAAAGAAGCCATAATTATAAAAACAAGTAAAATAAAAGAAATTTGTATGATGTAGAAGTAAAATAGAAGAGGCAGAGGAGATGAGAGAAGAAGGTGGCATTAAATTCTTCATCTTAGGCTTATTATGGCTACATTTTCTAGGGTTAACAAAACGTAAGTAGAAATGTAGGCATGGTGTGGAGAAAGCTAATGGAGACTGTGGGATGAGCTGTATTTGACCATAAGTATCTGGTAAGAAGAACCAAGTAGGGCCAGGTATGGTGGCTCAGGCCTATAATCCTAGCACTTTGGGAGGCTGAGGTGGATGGATTGACTGATCTCAAGAGTTCAAGACCAGCCTCTGCAACATGGTGAAATGCCATATCTACCAAAACACAAAAAATTAGCCAGGAGTAGTGGTGTGTGCTGTGGTGTGCGCCTGTAGTCCCAGCTAATCAGGAAGCTGAAGCAGGAGAATTGTTTGAACCTGGGAGGCAGGGGTTGCAGTGAACTGAGATCACACCACTAACTCCAGCCTGGGTGATAAAGCGAGACTCCATCTCCAAACAAATGAACAAAAACACAAGAAGAGAAGAAGATGAGGCGTGGTGTAGTTGAGTAAAATTCATGCCAATTGTAGCAGAAACCTAAAGTACTGTCTAAGACAAGGGAAGACATTACAATATTGAAGATAAGAAGGACATTGACAAAAAACAAACCAACTTTCACCCTAAATAATGAGGATGTAGGTATGAATCCAATCGCCAGAATTATAAATAGAAACTATTCAAAGTAGTACCCCTTAGGGAGCAAAACTAAGATCAGGCTGAAAAGCACTTCTCCTTATCATAAATCCCTGAGGTGTGCTAGTTAATCTTCAAGCAGATTTTATAATACACTGATTCAAAAATAAGTAGAATGATACTAATTTCAGTTTCTGTTAATGCCATCCAGTATGGTTTTGTCCTTACTAGAAAAGGATTCTAAACACAGAATCCTCTCTGATGCTATGATTTTGACATAATGACATACTAATTGCTCCTAAAAAGCCAAACAACTTTTATCTTCTCTAAAAAAAATGTATTACCTAATCTCGGCTGTCCATTCTGTTATTTGAAAGATGACATAAGGCTGTTGGGCTAAAACTAAAGATCTGTTACTCCAGTTCCAGAAGCAGTTGAGGATATTTACAAACATACCTACCACCCTAAAATGGACCCTTTTGCCTATAATCTATATATTAAATTGATTCAAGTTTTGTTCCCAATGTGATGCTCAATGGTAATAAACTCATATATTTAAAAAGGGCTCACCATTCCTTGGCAAACTTGAGTGCACTTGGAGAACTCTTCCAAAGCTACCCTTGCAACGGCACAATGTTTGCTAAAGCCACCTGTGCTATTAAGATTTCTTTTCATTGAGCAATCTGTCATTCAGAATTTTCTTCTGACTCACTTTTTTTAACATCATAATGTGTCCTTCTCTTTAGTCATATTAAAGACATTAGAAAATACAGGGCTGGGTGTGGTGGGTCATGCCTCTAATTCCAGCCCTTTGAGATGCTGAGGCAGACAGATCATTTGAGGCTAGGAGTTCGAGACCAGCCTGGCCAACATGGCGAAACCCCATCTCTTAAAAAAAAAAAAATTAGCAGGACATGGTGGTGCATGCCTGAAATATCAGCTACTCAGGAGCTGAAGCATAAGAATCACTAGAACCCAGGAAGGAGAGGCTGTAGTGAGCCAAGATCATGCCACTGCACTCCAGCCTGGGTGACAGAGTGAAACTCTGTCTAAAAAAAGTTTTTCTTTTAGAAAATACAGCACCATTAAGTGACTGTTTCCAAGTCTAGGTTCTAGCTAATGAAACCACATATTGGTCACGTCTCTTTGAGTCCAAAAAACAGGTTTTGAAGAAGGGGTTTGTGATTGAGTTTAGATTGTGTGACATTGGGGTACTTCACATTAAGTGCTTTGTGTACATGACTCTGATGGGCATTATAGGGTCCATAAAATATTAACCTTTCCTGCCCCTATTGTAATGCTCAATACAGGATGCTTGAATTCAAAGCCAAATCTCCTCAACCTATTGGCAAATTATATGAAAGAGTAAACACTTTGAAAACTGACATGGCCTTGCAGAATCCCTCCCAGGTCTCAGGAAGCACAATTGTAAGACCCAAGCTACCAAGCACAGCTTTCCTGAACCTTGGTAATGGAGATATTTTGGGTAAATCTGGAAGATTAGACAGTGTATAAAGTATAATACAGATTCTCAGTCCAAATGAGCTGCAGAACAATTCTGAAGCCATTATTCCTCTTTCTAAATATTTCCTCTTTGAAAGAGTTATGTAATTTTGCTTGGAAATATTAACCATTTAACCATTAATCATTACTTTATTTTATGTAATTTTTCTTAACTGATTAAAAATACTTATTTGATTGTTTTTCTAAGTCTTTGCCTTAAGTGCAAGGGAAAAAAATGGATTAAATTACTAAGGGTGACTAGCCAGGTATTTTTTAAAATGGGTTTATGCCTTTTACTGAGATGGAAAAAAAAAAAAAAAAAAAAAACAATTTAGTAAAAGCCTTAAAAAAAAGTTCATAGTTAAACCTGAAACAAGCCCAAGAAGTGACTATATTTGCATAACTCGATCTGTACTTAAAAAAATAAATTCCACTGAAGACAACAATGGAAGCTTATCAAATCAGAATTTTACATAGATTTTCCATAGCCCTACTAATGAATACTGACTCATTGGTCAGTTATGGTGAAAATTTAATGGAGCTCTAAGATAAGAAATGCATGAATCAGAGTGTGTTTAGCGGTTCCAGTTCTTCAGTATGAAAACTGCATTAGCCATCCACCTTCCCTAATGCTTTCTGAGACCAATTCTAGAGCACTGTGGTAATTAATTCTTCAGCATTTCACATGAAGCCAGACCCTGCCACTGAAGTATAACCTCTTTTATTTTGCCACAGTCATGAAAAATTTGGATATTATGTAAAATTGGGATTATTGGCTGCTTAGCTAGTTTTATATTTTTCAAGATGACAGTTAACCTGCAACTGAATCTTTTCTAAGAAAATGATCATCCATAGGATGAATCGTGAAGTAGAATTGAGGGTACTCGTAATACTCTTAAGTGAAGTTAAATCTATAGAGGGTCAATTACTGTCTACAACTAAGAAGAGTACTATTCATCAGCAAGTAAAAGTCTGAGGCAAGTCTGATTTAAACCAGGGTCCCAGTTTTACCTCTAAATGCTCATGTCCTAAGAATTTTCTATTCTATTAGCAATGTGTATGCTTTTGCTTCATTCAATTTCACCTTCTACAATTGGTTGAGAATGCCAGCTAATTTTTCTGATCTGCTCATCTGTTTCAAAGGAGACTGAAAGTGATAGATCGAATAGTTGTTATAAATTATTTAAACTCTTGTCATTTTAAGTAATGCTGAAAAAATTAGGATCTGCTTTGCCCTTTTCCTGAGAAATGATCACTTATTAAATCACCTTTCGATTTCTATAAAGATTAGCATTTCAGCTTTTTTCTCAGGGTTAGGAGTTTCTTTTCACCCATTTTCAAATTCTTATATTTAATTTTCAAAAGGTACCCATAAGCTAGAAATTTGAAAAATAGAATAATGAATTTCATGCGTATGTTTTCTTGTTTTCATAGCCTATATATTCTATAAGGTAATTTCCAGTTATAGAAATGTACTAATCACTGGTTCTGCGTATCCATCCATCCTTTTATCTATCTGACACACTAACAGTGATACCAACAATAATGAATAACAACCATGTTAATAAGCAGAGGGCATTCATAGAATACTTACTTTTGTTCCAGAAACTCTGTTGAATGCTTTCCATAGGTTATGTCATTTGTTCCTCTCAGCGATTAATATAAGTATCCCCATTTAACAGATGAAAAAACTGAGGCTCAGAGAAGATCATAACTTGATCAATATCAAAATGAGTGACTGGTAATCCAATTAGTCTAATGCCAGAGACCATGATTTTCTATTCTGGTGGCAAGCATCTATTCTTACAATCATCTAATCTGTAAAATTACCTAGTTATATCAGTTTGGATTAAGTTTTTAGATTGCCAGTTCTCAATTTCCGTACATTTTCATTACATCTGTTTGTCTTAGACTTTCTTCCTAGCCTTACTTCAGACTATGACTAGGGTGATCAGATAACCTTTTATCCAAATCAGGAAATTTCTAATAGGGAAAAGGGCTGGGTTAGTAAATGTGCCGGTTCATACTGACTAAGTCCCAGGTGTGAACTGGAACCACCCAGGCACAGGAGGACATGGGATCATTCTAACAGGCCACTAGGATATTCTTTCTCTGTTCCCTGTGCAGAACACAGATCCTCTCAGGGCAAAATTCAGTATATTGTTCAGTGGTCCCATGATACCTCCTTTATTTTCTCAGGATCTCTTTCCTGGACAATTATTTTTCTTCTCTGTTATAGAGTAGAAAATTTAATAAGCAACCTAAGAAGAATAAAATATTCTAATATTCCTTTAGAGCTGATTAGCTGTGAACAAAGAGGTGCATTCATTTATCACAGTTACAGTACAAGTATAAAATGACCTGTACCTTTAATAAGTCCTTTTTCTTGCAGAGTTTTCAGGGAAGGTCTTCGAGTAATAAACTTCTTTAATCTGCTTTTAACTCGATTTTTGTCGCTTGTATCAGAAGCACTATGATGCAGCCTGAACACTGAGGATTTAAAAAAAAATATCAGAGGCTTTCAGTAAATTTCTTCTTTTTGATTATTACTTTATGCAAATCTGAATAGAAAAAAGTAGTTATGAAACAACTACCTGAATTAATAGCTCAGGCTCTTCTGTCTAGAACAAGGCATAAGAGTAAAATTTTCTCACATGAAAGTATTAGTCCTGTTGCAACACGAATGTACAATAAGAATGAGATTGGCTCCATATATTCACAATTTGTTTTCACTTTCATTTCCTTATATTTAGCATGATAACCTTTACATGGATAATTCCACCTATTTGTATTTATACACAAAATTATAGCCAGAGTAAAGAAAAATTCATTCTAAACTACAGGAGACAACTCTTTAGCACTGTTAATTTCAATTAAATTTGGTTATATAGTATCTCTAGCTAATGCAGGCATTTCTGAAGATCCTGCTTGTTTGAATAATTTTGCCAATCTTCTTTTTTATATTAACCCAAAGTGATTTATTTTTCGGAAGCAGAATTTCTTACTCTCCTTATTGATTTATAATTACTACTAGTTCTAGGTAAAATTCAGAAACATAATTTGCCTCAAACTTTCTCCATGTCTTCATTAGGCCCCTCTCCTCAGCTTCCTAGTCTCAGATTTATCTTCAAAGTCAGGTGCAAGTAAAATTCTTTCCAGAAAACATATTCACTGAATGTCTACTAATCAGGCTTCATGCTAAAGGCTGTGAATTCAGGGATGAATATAATGCATAAAGTCTGGGTTTTCATGAAGCATAGTCTTAAACACATTCAAGGTGTCTTCTTTTTCTTCTGACATAAGAACAGAAAACCAAATGCCGCATGTTCTCACTCATAAGTCAGAGATGAACAATGAGAACACATGGACACAGGGAAGGGAACATCACACACCAGGGCCTGTCAGTGGGTGGAGGCTAGGGGAGGGATAGTAGAGGGTGGGGAGATTGGGGAAGGCTAGCATTAGGAGAAATACCTAATGTAGATGACGGGGTTGGATGCAGCAAATGCATGTTCTGCACATGTACCCCAGAACTTAAAGTATAATTTGTGTGTGTGTGTGTGTGTGTGTGTATAATATAAAATCTCATACATATCTATCATCTATGTATCCATCATGAGCTATCTATTTTTTAAATGAATTGGTAATAAAAGTACAATGACAACAAAAAGTACAATGACTATCATGTGAGAAAGGTGGATAGTTTCTCAGCTATTGGGCTTTTAAGAATGGACACAGGGAGGGGAACAACCCACACTGGGGCCTTTTGGGGTGTGGGGGGCATGGGGAGGGAGAGCATTAGGACAAATACCTAATGCATGAGGGGCTTAAAACCTAGATGACAGGTTGATAGATGCTTCAAACCACCATGGCACACATATACCTATGTAACAAACCTGTACACTCTGCACATGTATCTCAGAACTTAAAGTAAAATTTAAAAAAATTTAAATTAAATTTTTAACAATGGGTTCTATAGGTGTGAGAGTTACTGGATGCCCTCAGCTCTAAGGGTAATTTAGGCAGGACCAAGACAGCCTGAGTCCTTGGGGCAGTTGTACTATGTATTCTTCAGCTGTGAGCAGTTTCCACCAGTGTGTTATACAAGTATTATGATTTTCTCTGTGTATCTCAATAGTTTGAAAAGCACTGCTTTAGACCTGTTCAATCCAATGTAGTAGCCACTAGTTATTTGGGGCTATGGAACACTTGAAATGCAGCTTGAGCCATATATTGAAATAATAATGTCTTGGGTGTTTTCAGCTAAATAAAATATCTTATTAATACATTATTTAAATTTTTTCTTTTTATTTTCTAAAATGTCACTACTAGAAGATTTACATTACATATATGTTTCATTTGGACAGTGCTAGAAGATAATAAAAAATAAATATACATTGACCACCTACAATATGCATGGCAGTGCTGGGTTTAACTGTTGTGGATAAAATGTATATGGCTTGCATAATTATTTATTTTTATTTTTTATTTTTTTATTTTTGAGACAATAGTTTCCCTCTGTCACCCAGGCTGGATTGTAATGGTGCAATTTCAATTCAATGCAACCTCCACCTCCCAGTCTGAAGTGATTCTTATACCTCAATTTCCTGAGTAGCTGGAATTACAGGCATGCACCATGATGCCTGGCTAATTTTGTTGCTGTTGTTGTTTTTGAGATGGAGTCTTGCTCTGTTGCCCAGGGTAGAGTACAGTGGTGGGATCTTGGCTCACTGCAACCTCTGCCCCCTGGGTTCAAGCAATTCTCCTGCCTCAGCCTCCTGAGTAGCTAGGATTATAGGCAAGTACCACCATGACCAGCCAATTTTTATATTTTTAGTAGAGAGAGGGTTTCACCCATGTTGGCCAGGTTGGTCTTGAACTCCTGACCTCAAGTGATCACCCCGCCTAAGTCTCCCAAAGTGCTGAAATCATAGGTGTGAGCCACTGCACTTGGCTTACTTTTCATATTTTAATAAAGGTGGGGTTTCACTATATTGGCCAGGCTGGTCTTGAACTCCTAGCCTCAAGTGAGCCTCCTGTCATGGCCTCCCAAGCTGCTGGGATCACAGGTGTGAGCTGCCATGCCCACCTGGCTGGCCTGTGTAATTGTAACGCAGCACAGTTAGGAGTCAAATGGAAATGTTAGAGACTAAAGGATCCGAAGAGGGATTTATCTTGGGTCATTTTGGAGAAAAAACAAGTGCCCTTAAAATCCAAGCAAACAAAAATTGCTTTTACAAGATTATGAAGCATGAGTATCAGCAATTAACTAATTCAAAATGGTCTAGTTGGAATAGTCATTCTGAGCATCTTAATAAAGTGTGTTTATGTGTTATCCTATCAACTTTTCTTCTAGGTCCCGTCATTACAGTGACCACCAGTCATCTATGATCTGCTTCAACTGACAGCTGTAGTGAAAGTCCCATGGGTCCGGGTTCTAGTGTTGGAGGCTAAAGAAACACTTGACATCCTTCAGAATAACTCTGCCTTAGGGCAATTTTGGTTTTGAGTCCATCTTTGAAATGAAACAGAATAATCAATCTAAGTTTTCACAAGTTACAAAAGCAATATTTTCTATTTCTGGTCTCACCTCAAAAACCTTGCCATTTCCCATGACAGTATGCCAAGAAATGCAGGGCCAAACAAGGTATTTCTTTTTCTTCCATTTGGAACTAGTAAAAATGATGCCATTAGAAAGTACTTTGCAAATTAAAATATATACACACAACGTATAAATGCTAGATTATGAAAATAATTATGGTGTGAGTTATATCTTTTTGGAACTCCCCTAGGTATTCTTGTGATAGTATTCTTAATTAGAGAGACATATATGTACATTATATTGTCTTCAATACCACCATCTGGCTCCACATGTGAAAAATGTGTGTAAGGTGCATTGCTTTTTCAAAGAAAATGAAAATATGTTTTTAAATGCTTTATCTTGTTTCCTTCTCATACATACTGAGAAACCAGCAGAGTCTTGGATATGATTACACAGTTTTCAACGTAGCCAAACTCTCCAAAGTTGCCTCTAATGATTACTTTCCTGGAGACAGACTAGAACATCAACTTCTATTTCCTGATGCCATAAATAATCGTCCTCAGATGACAAGTTAAATTACAAGGCCTGTACCATCATTCATTCCACTCATTTTGTTCTAAGAAGACTTATGCTGAAGTTGAAGTCAATAGATGACTATAATATACAGCATACTTTTTATTAACCAAATAACTTGAAAGCACTATAAATACAAAATAAAAATGTTAAGAAGTGCATGGATATAAAGCAAGGTCCATCACTGGGACCCTGTAAACAGCAGTAAAAGTCTTTGAATATTGTGGTTTACAAATCTGATTTTAACAGCCAAACTTATAAAACAGTTTACGCTTTTCTGTTGTCAAGGGAGAAAAACTTGCCAAATTATTCATTTTAAGTAAATACAACATAACCAATTAAGGAAAGCAAAATTTAAACACATGCCTGTGATAATCAGGACATAGTTTGCTTCTGATTTCACTACCGATTTTAACAGAACACTGTTCCTTCCATTTTCCCACAGCACCCAAGTGACCCCACACATACTTTTAGAAACTTGTAATCACACAGTGCAAATAAAAGGACACTTTACTGGAAAATACAGTGTGGTACAATAATCCATCATTTATGAAAAATAGAATTCAGCCTTTTCTTTTCCCTCAGAGATTCAAGTACTTTTGAGGGTGAACCTTCCTGCAGTTTAAAGATTTATGTTAAGCCAACGAGTAGTTTGTTTCCATTCCCATTTAAACTTTTTATTTGAAAATAAAAAGAGCCAAAAGAGATATGGGTTTCAACTCTAAAATATTTAATCTGATTTGCATAAGAGACAAAAGCAATCAATCACTCTTAATCCTACATATTTTTACCTCCAGTTAACCTTAACCTGAAATGTACTAGCTTTCCAGGTATTCTAGAATTTACTTATATTTCCTTTATGTTTTCCTCTGGTTTTTTTTTTTTCCATTGAAGTGAGATCTTTTCTTTCAAGCCTGAACAAATAGAATGTTTTTCAAAGACTAAGAATTTTCAATAACAATAGGCAATTTAAATCTCAACACACAGGCCAAAGGCATTAGCTTTAAGTACCATTCTTAACCAGTTGAGAGACTTAATTGGTGCTAAAACTGCTCTAGCTAGAGAGGAGTTAGAATCCCGGGCTTTCTAAGATGTTAGGATAGTGGGCTTTCCAAGATGATCTTCAGTTAATAGTATTACATATTAGAATAGGCATTAGCCCAATACAAGTTTTATACCTGACACAGCTATTATTGTGTTAAAAATCACCTCTAGAGCTATGGACGCTTATTGTAATGGGTGTCCTTTGCATTTTTATGTTCTCACTTTAGTAACAGGAGGGGGAAACAACACTAATGGATGGAAAATGAACATCTACTCCCATTTAGGGTATGGGAACCACAAAGGAAAACCCCCAAATCTTCCAAAATTCAACGGTTTGGATAATATGATCCAAAAGTGTGCATCTGCCAGAACTTCTTTCTCTGGGACCTTATTTTGAAATACCTTCTTTTCCTGCCAAACTGCTGTTCTCGCGGTATTCCCATGTTACAATTACATGTTGTTATTATTTTTTTCTTTGAAATTTGGAAATGCTGGAACAGCCAACATTTCAGAAATTTTGCTAAAGGAAAGCAGAGTCATTATCCTTCAAAAAAGCTATCACAAACAGCTTTCTAGGCTACTCATCCTCACTTTGTTGGTGAGGTTTGCATTGGGATCAACATCGGTGTAGATAGAGGGTTTTGTTAGCAGCTAAGAGCTCTAAACATTTCAAGTGAATTCCAAAAGGATGTCAGGGCAAAGCTGGTGACAGTAGCTTAGTGCCACCATCTTACCACACTGCAGTGTTCAGAGCAGGAAATTGAAGAAAAAAATGACAAAATAAGGTTAGATCAGGCTCTTAGTCCCCGGAGATTCCAAAACTCTTCTCACACCATCACAGGGATTACATAATAAAGTACTGAATTATCTCCACTCACATTTTCCAACACAAGCTTTTTGTATTGGAACTACCCTGCTTAATTACTTTCCAAGTTACATACATAAGAGCACCTTACCCCAAATTGACTGAAAAAAGAAATTAAGTTTATTACATTTCTTTCCAGCCTCCTGTTGATTCCTTTCCAGGGCATTCATACCTGTGCTAATTCATGGGAATGTAATAAATACTGCTTTGCCTTCTTCAGCCTGTGATTTTAGAGCTCCCAGAACTTTGCACATCACTCCCTATGTCAGAGTGGGCAGAAAGGGTAGGTTTGGGCTTAATGTACTGTTGGTCATTTAATATCTCTTTTTTTCACATCCTCAGTATAAAAAGAAGTCATAATTAAAAACCCCAACTTGCAGCCTGAGAAACTCAGTTATTGAACTTTAAGTGACTTGCTCAAAACACAAATCATGATTAAACCTGGAAATAATTTAAAAAGGGAATGTTGGGCATTTTAACTGCAGTGCTTGGTTTTAACCACTTAATTCCCACTTAGACACTGTGGAAATACAAAGTAGACAGTTAGATTCATAACAGAAGGGTGTGTTCACATCTCCTATTCAATGATTAATCATCATGCTATCTACTCATTTAAGGAGAAGTGAGAATTCATACAATAAAAATGTTTACTTTTAGACTACATTATGAACTTAAATAGTTTATATTTTCAGTATCAGTCAACAGCTGAAAATCTACTATCATTCAGCCGTAGGAAAATTTCATGGTACCTTTTCTCGGAAGTATATGTATCCATGTCTTCTACTTTTTTTTTTTTGAGACGGGGTTTTGCTCTTGTTACCCAGGCTGGAGTGCAAGCGATCTTGGCCTGCAACCTCCGCCTCCTGGGTTCAGGCAATTCTCCTGCATCAGCCTCCTGAGTTGCTGGGATTACAGGCACGCACCACCATGCCCAGCTAAGTTTTTGTATTTTTAGTAGAGATGGAGTTTCACCATGTTGACCAGGATGGTCTTGATCTCTTGACCTCATGATCCACCCGCCTCGGCCTCCCAAAGTGCTGGGATTACAGGCTTGAGCCACCGCGCCCGGCCCCATGTCTTCTACTTCTAATGCATTTATCTATGATGTAAATTCTTCACTGTCTTTACATGTATAGGCATAACATTTTGTGGTAATGCATCTTAGGTGTATCTAGGTTGATAATGTATTTCCATGGTGTAAGCCAGGGTGTTTTGTTTAAACTCTCTTTGTTATAGCGCTTAGCATACCTTTGGGTTTCACAGCAAGTACATTTAATGACAGTAATAATGATCGATGATGACGATAACTTCAATCCCATACTGCAAATATTAAGTATATCATCACAATGTGTAATTTCCTTTCCACTGCAGATTTATCTGGTTTCTTTCTATAAGCCAGAGTTTAAAACTATTTTCTGGGGGGGGTCACAGGTTTTGAAAATACTACATTTTCAGAAAAACAATAAAAAGAAAATAAACCCAAATGGCAAAACCTATTTTGTATGTAGAGAAACACAATTACATTTTTTTCCTGAAACAGAATCAGATACAGTATAACATGTAAAGATTCAGATCATTTAGACATTCTTCTATTGACTATATATTTTAGCTTGGCTTCTTATGACTTGATATAGTGTCAGTAAAACTTTGTCACTTGAGAGCTGTTCAAAACTTTGATAAATTTGCTAATAAAGTAAGTGGTTATTGAGATAAGGCAGTAGCTGATTTTGAAAGCTGAGTTACTGAAAAAAAGAAGAAAATAACATAGGGCATCAATCCACACAAAGGGCACCGTGAAGCAGAAATATGTTTTCCATGAGGAAAGACTGTATATTAAATACAGGAATGGGTTCTCTCCTAGTGATAGAAAACAGGCCACAGCCAAATCAAATGAGAAGAGCCTTATATACAAATGTGAACATCAGTCTATAAAAGAGAAAAAACAATAGAGTTGCAGGCGTGCTAATTCTACCAGAGAGGTAATAGCTTGGCAGCATTCTAGGAAATTAACACTTAGATTTCTGTAAAATAGTAAGGCAAGTTGGAGATTGAAATATATGCATATATAAGAGTCTTGAATATTTTAGTACTGATATATAGACTCAGATTCTGGACTATCCTTAGCAGTATTTCAGTTGAGTGGCATTTAAATACTCTCTCATGTATACATACATAGTGACAGCTACCACTGTATATCACATGTGTGTATTTGTACATTTGTGAAAATGCCTGTAAAGATACAATCTCCGCAGGTATAGAGGGGAGTAACATATAGTAATTTTGAGGCTTCTTCTTTAAATCTCTAAATTCTTGGCCTGGTGTGTGTTACAGTCTATCCCTAGTAAAGAATCTGCTATAATGTAACCTTAGTTTTCCACACAAAATTTAAGCCAGAAAAATATATATGACAGGTGCAGGTAGTTTGAGAAATGTCTTAAATGTTAATAGTTAAGAAGTGGAAAAATGTTTCTTAGATTATATAAGTTTTATATATATATTCTTCTAAAATAGTCTTAATTTCTACTTTTGCTAGACAATCTGATTATTCTAATGCCATTTATTATAAATGACTAACATTTTGAAGTTACTTGCTGTACGATAAAGAACTTACTAAGCACATTAGTAAGTTAAAGGATCTCATTTAATCCTTCTAAATATGGTAGGTTCCATTCTTGTCCACTTTGCAGATTAGAAATCTGAGGTTCAGAGAAGTTAAGCCTTGGTAGCAAATCAGTGGGGGAACCAGAACTCAGGTGGTATCTGATTTCTGCCCTAAGGCCCTGCCTGTCCATCTGTGTGGCAATGCTGTCAGCGTGTCTAAGGAATAGAGAAATGGTAAGGTGCCCCAACCCCTTGCCTCGCCATACTCAAGTACTTGCAATCTAAGGTCTTAAATTATATGTTTTACATGAACTGATCACTGAAACTATCTCATGTGGTATGTATCATTGTAGATTTGAGAGGGAAAATAAGTTGTCTTAGGTGAGATGAGTGAATCATGAGACAGCAGTGGAGCTGGTGGCTGAATACTCTCTGGATTGCCAGTGAGAACAGTTGAAGAATATGTCTGGACAGGACAGAACTGTAACCACCATGGACATGAATTGAGCTCTGCTGCAAGGATGCATACTGGGCAGAAGGCAAATCACTCACTATGCTCTATTGCTCTATGCAGCAAGACAACAATGAACACAAAAGGAGAGATGTAGGTGGGAATTGGGGGTTCCTTTCAGGCAAAAATGGCTAGCAACCTAGCTGTATCTCTCAATTTCACCCCTGCCCTCACACAATATTTTTCAGACACACACTTAGCCCACAACGGTGTAAGTGAACACATTCACTTCCGCAAATTCCTTAGTTCTTCGCTCAGCCAAACAGGGAAATCCCATTCTTCATGCCCAACCCCAGAGCTCAGAGGCTTGTTTTACTCCTGGTTGCTTCACAGGAACCGAGAGTAAGAGTTCAGGATTAGCCTTGGGAAAAAGCAGATAAGAACAATTGATATACTTCCTTACAATTGCTAATGCTATTGCTTGCTTTCTCTCTCTCTCTCTCTCTCCGTCTCTCTCTCTTTTTCTTTCTTTCTTTCATGTGTGTTCCTTTCTCTCCTACCAATTCTTTCTCTTTTGAATACAATAGGCTTTGGATTTTCAATTCCAACTCTGTCATGTAACATGGTATCTTATTCAAGCTATGTAAGTTTTGTGTGTCTCTGTTATATCATCTGTTAGATGGGGATAATATCCATGCCAAGGATTTTTGTGTCTGTTAAATGCCCTGATATAGGAAAAACATCCACCTCAATGTCTAAAGTATAATACAAATGTAGTTAACAGTTGTGATTATTAATCTTAATAGGTTAAGATTAATGATTAAAATATGATTAAATAATTCAAATATGATAGACGTCTTTTGTCATCATCACTGCTGTAATAATCAGGAAGTTCACAGAACAGGTGTTATAAAAAGGACCCTTTTCACCTTCCATCCCAGTGCCTCTCACTTTTTCAACATTTACTGATCATTCACTATGCATCTGGTATTATTAGATTAGACCCTTAGCTTCTGTATATATGAGTGTATATATACATATATGTATATTACATATATATACACATATATATGAATGTGTGTGAGTATGCATGTGTATGTGTAAATTATTTGACTCTCATTAAAAAATGCTTGTATACAATCCCAGGAGTTACCTGTGATTAATTTCTGCCAGGTAGAGTATATTTCAAGACTTTGAACATGTGTTAAAATCATTGGGTTTTGAAGAACTATCCATTAACGACTTTCTGAACTGTGACAATGGATATTGACAGGGCTTGTCAGACTAAACCACTATTGATTGGCTCACATCATGTGTATAGCAAAACCAATTTCTTTCAAGTGCTTCTTCCTAACTGAAATACATTATTGCAGCCTTCCTCTCTGTTTATTATAACACCCAAGCTCATTGCATGTAACACATCCAGCAAAAAGGTTTCACAATGAAGCAGCAAACAGCAACACAGAAAGAAGTGAAGGTACTTAGCAATCCAAATACTCTTGTGCTGTAAGTTGCTATGTGTTTGGAAAATATCGATTCCTTGCAGAATCTTTGTTTTTATTTTATAATCCTCTTGAATGAGGAAAGATCGTGGACTAACAGAGCTTTGCTATTGTTTAATGACCCTGTGACTCTCATGGTTTCTACCCCTGAAGAAAACTATTTTAAGTATTGTGTGTATGTTTAAGTTGTTGGAAAGAAAGTGTTTATGTTGGGTCAGTGCTCTCCTGCCTATAAACACACACAGCTCCATACACACACGTCTCCACACACACACATATACATAGGGCTGCATCTTTTTCAAAACCTTAGAATGTTTTCTTCATTTGTGACTTAAGCCAACTTTGGGCATATGCTACATATTGTACAGTTTTATTATTAATTTGAATTTGCATTGTGCCTTTCTTCCCAAGGGGACACATTTCTTACTGGAACAATGCTTTTACATAACAAAGAGCATTCTCACAAAACCCTCATGAATAAGAAGAATTCCAAATTTTTACTTGAAAATATTATTATTTAAAAAATTTCAAAAAAGTCCTTTCCACAAGTACTAAGGGATCATACCTCAGGCTTCTTGGAGTGTTTCAGAAGTACCCCAGAGTCCAAATAACCTTCAGCAATAGTTTTTATTCTTTAAGAAGCTCCAAGTTTACCGTATACAAGTGCCTGGAGAAAGCAGAGGACTTCTAAATTCTTAGGGTAACTCTCAGGGTATTCCTGAAATCGGCACCCCTCTAAAATGATTTTTCTAGCCCACATGAGTCACTTTTGATAAAAACAGGGAAGACTTTTGGTTAAATCTGGTGTGGTGCTGCCAGCTTCTCTCCCATTCTGAGCATGCCTGGCAATTTAAAGAAAAATAAGTTGCTTACGAGGCTGGCAAACGCTAGTTGAGAAAAATGTATTATCCTTCAAAGCCCCTCTGAAGCTGCAGAGTTCCAAATTTACTTGAAAGTTCTAGAGGAGGATTTCTCCTGAAATAAAGATTCCTTTGAGTCTTGCCTCTGGCTCCAAGCTATGGCCCAGGAGAATGGCTGTGCTCGGCACCCTGGGCTGTGCCCGGCACCCTGGGCTGTGCCCTTCCTTAGGCTTTACCTCTTTGCCTGCTGTGCTTCTCACCCTCACATTCCCCAGCTGTAAGTCCAGTTCCTGGCCTGAGGCCCATGCTCTTGGCACCCTCTGCAGGGCCTGCTCTGTCTTGAGGAACGGTTGGTTGTCAGAGTGGTAGCCTCCCTTGCCTTTTTCGGGACATCTAGTATCAGGAAATGTCAGGCCAGAGTCAGTGAGTCTCTCACAGAATAGTTTTGTTGGGACAGAATCCTCTATTAAAAGCATCGTTTTGACATAAGCTTCCAGCTATTTGCTCCAAAATGTGCGAGAGAAACACTGACACCCTCCCCCACAGGAAATGTATTGAAAATGCAAGGGGTGCTCTGAGCAGATCTGAGGACACAGTATGTCATCTACGGCTAAGTGATCAGGGATAGTGGGGCGGTTTGTCCTCACAAATGCTGACAGACAGCTGCAGTTTGCAGCTGGCAGGGAGCTTGTGCTCACTAAACAAAGATCTAGCTGGAGCCCGGTGAATACTTGGCTCTATTGCAATAATCATAATTCATAACATACATTTCTAAAGAAAGAGAGAAAACTAGAAAAGCCCCAGAAAGATCCACATCATTCTGACACTTGATGGGGTCTGGATATAGGTTGTTTTATGTACTGTCCATTTTGAAATCCCTCTGAGGTTCTGCGTGGTGATGGTGGTCACCATGTGTGTGACAAATGGAACTACTTTCTGCTTCCAGCCACCCTCTCAGATTAACTAACTCCTCCTTCCATTAAAAAATTGTGATGCAAGATTTACTTACTGCCAAAACTCCAGTGTTATCCCAAATATTTTTTTTCTTTCCTAAATGAGTTAATTGTAATCAAATTGCCAAGCGTTTTTTTCTGTTCTTGACCGTCAGATAACCTCATTCTTGGGCACAGTTCATGTTGGAGTCTCAGAAACATGAAATATTAAATCTGGAGGGAACTTGAGAGAGCATAGAGTGAATGTGCCTAGCTTCTCAGATGAAGAAAAAGACGCTCAAATTGTTTAAGCCACTGGTCAAGGCCACACAGTAATAAAGAGTAAAGGTTCAATCCAAATTTCTTAATCACCATTTCTGGTTGCCCGTCAGCACCTCTTTATGCCTTTCTAATCTCACACTTAATTTTATGGAAACACTGTTCCTAAATCCAGAAGAATGTTCCAGAGGAGACAGTTCTGTTCCTTGAGGTGCCCACTGCTGGCCCGATTCTTCCAGTAACCAAGAATTTTAGATTTGAATCTAAATGCAGTAATTGCCATCAATTAATTCTGTTTTATTCTACATTTTTTAGATTTGGGGAGTTTTAAATATAATATGGAAATATATTTAAATTTATATGCATAATTATGCAGACTAACCTGAAAAACACATGCCCTAAGGTGATTAGAGTAGCCTTCCTTTTGACATGTAGCAATGCTAAGTGTTTTGCTTTTATCGTTTTCTCTAATTTTTGGTAACCTGAAATCTGTAATAGATTATTATTATTTTGGATTTTAAGTCTTCCTTTTCCCTGGGGGAAGAGGATTTTGTTACTGAATGCCAGGACACCCCTACTGTTGCAGATGTCACTGAGAAGAGTGCCTGCTGGATATACTTTCCATGTGCTTTAGTCTAAGCTAGGAGGGAATATAGAGGATTGAGCTATGGATGGGAAAATGCATTTTGCCAAGTTCTAACCCTTCTGAAACTTGAACTTTTGGACTACTGAACGGGCTGAGATTTTGGTCTTCTTCAGGCTTGTTTACTCTTGACAAAATGGAACTTCTGGTCTTGGAAAAGAAACATCTTTGGGTTTTAAAGGCCTCCAAAGCTTCTTGAGATATTAAGTACCTCTTATATAAAATAACAAAGTGATGATTTAAGACCAGTGGAGTTGGAAATGCACAGATAAAATGACCTTTAAAATACACATAGGTTTAAAATCGAAAGGAAAAGGCACTTAGCAAAAAAGCATTTGGGATTTATTTCTAAAATATGGCTGGAAATATTAAGCAAACTCAAAATGAGGCAGTACGCACACATCCTCATTTTGACTTAAAGATCTACTTTAAATAACACAACAGATGTAGTCACCAGCATTTATTCCAACAGGGACACTGTGAATGGTGAGAAAGACATGGTAAGACATGGGTAATAACAAGAACTACTGTCATTGTTGTCCCTTAATCCTCCAAACTGTCAAAGCAGAACCAAGAGGAAAAGAGAAATATTCTGGCAGGATCTGACTCCCTCCCCATTTTTATTAGGCAGTTCACTTAGGAAATATCCACCAGGAAATATTTCCTTTACTTCATCACCAGAAAGAAAGTTTAGCTGTTTGCACTCTGGCACCACAGAAAAAAGAAAAGGCCACCTGTGAACATTAGTGTGAAAACATGAACAGGTGCTGGTGAATGCAATAGCTGAGAAAAGCTGAGGCGGATAGAAACATGGAGCATGGGTGGGCCCTTGCAAAGGAAAATAGAAATTTATTGCTTTATTGTGACTGAATGAGCTGCTGAGAATTTCTCTGGGTCATGTGATGGTTTGGCAAAAATATTTCTTTTGCTAGTTCTGTGGCCACAATATTGTTGGAATGCAAACTGGAGGTGAGTCTGAAGGTGGAGTGAGATGGGTCTTCATGTTCTAGTTTGGAGTTTAATGGTGGTTCCTACACTGTCATCAAACCTGGTACGTAGGGGTGACCAATAAAAATGTTTGATAATTGAATAGTATCAGAGCAAGATGTGTGGTGGAAGCACACAGGCTTGTATGCTAAGAGATCTAATTTTGAGTGCTGGGTCTACCAGTTAGCAAGTGTGTGATTTAACTTCCCCGGATCCCAGTCTCCTCATCTGTATAATAAGGATAAAACGGTCTTGATGCCATGTTGTAAGGATTAAATACTATGATGTATAATATCACAGTGCTTTACATATACTTAGGCAGATTACAGTCTTCCTCCACTCCTCCCTTCCTCCTCCTCTTCAGCACCCTTCCCATCATCATCATAATTTACAGCTTTCACTAGAGTTGCTGTCAAGTGAGTTAAATAAAGATGATCCTTAGGCTTTGTGAGCTAACAATTAAACCTCACAATACTGATGCATCTAAGCAGAAAGAGGATATGAATAATTTAAGAAACTTGGAATAAGTATATAAAAATTAAATTAAGCTTATATTAATACTAGCTCTCATTAAAGAGCCATGTTCAGATTGAATAGGGAGAGCACTAGGAATTGCCTGTTGAGAGAGTGCATTTTCTCACACTTTCAACACACTGCATACTCAATTCTCCAACTGCATGAATGTTTATTAATTGCAACTTGATAGCAACAAATGTACTGGCATTATAAATCTCCCTGGTGAATGCATGTTGTGGGTTACTGCTACCACTTCTACTAATAATAATTTTAAAAGAACAAATACAGATATCTTCTATTTTGTTCCTTAATTTAAGATTTATGTCCTGTGTCTACCCAAACAGAAATGACAGGAGATCTGATTTGATAAATGTAGAACAATGTTACCTTATATAGTGATAATAGCGATCAGAATTATATCAGACATACATCCCATGCCATGTAGCCTTAGGATGCACAATTGTGTACTTTGATAATCACAGCTAAAACATTTTATATATTAAAAAAATTTTAAAGACCTTTAACACTTATTAATTGCAGGTGGAATGTCCGTTCTGGGGAGAATCTAAAGATCTAAGGATCTGAGTTTTGAGTATGGAGAAGGGTAAGGGAATAAGTTGTGGGCAGGAGACTCTTTGCTTTGCTTCTGCAGGTCATGGGGCCATTTCCATTACTTTTCAGCTAGAATAGCTCTGAGCAGCAGAGTAAAAGACGGGTCCTCAAAATGAGTATCTCCTGGCTAAGCATCCAAACCTGTAGATGGAGGTGATTGGTTACATTTCTTGTCAGTCATTCATCCTAATCCAAACAGGTTGGCCTTCCTGCTCTTTCTTGAGTACACCCTGCCTCAGGTCCTTTGCACATGCTATGTATATATATAGAACAAAAGAATATTATGAATTCCTTTTTTAGAAAATTGAAAACTCTTAATTTCTTGTTTTCAACATTTTTTGTTCTTTTGCTCTATATAGATATGTTCTCTATATATTCCTGATGATTAGTAATTGTCACTAAATGACAGTTTGAGTTTATATACACAACAGGTCTTAGAGAAGATCCAGGTTCTCAGCTCCTTTTTCCAAACCTGGAACATCTAGAAAGAGTTGTAATGTTTTTCTCCTTATTGACCTATCCACAGATACAAATGCCAAATCATGTTATTCTTCTTAAGATCCCTCTTAAAGAAAAATAGAATTCATACATTAAAATTTCAAAAATTAAATATTTTTAAGAATACTTATACATACATGGGTATACCAAAATTATTCTAAGTCATCTTTATTGTGAGCAAGGAGAATGGAAGACAAAGGAAAAATTGTAAAGATAAGAGTAGTATGTGACTAATGACAAATATGATGAGGATGATAAAGAGAATTCTCTGTATCAGGGAATTAAGAAGAGAGAGAGAGACAAAAAAAGAGAGAGAGAGAGAATGAGAGAAACAGAATGAGGTTCCTGGAGAGAGTAGTCCAGCATGCGGATGAGGTCACAGACCCTTAGACCAGCACTTTCTATATAGAAATATAATGTGGGCCACATATATAACTTTAAATTTTCTAGTAGTAACACTAAAAAGAAACAGGGGTATTAATTTTAAAAATATATTTTATTTCACCCAATCTATCCAAAGTATTATCATTTCCTTATGGAATCAATACAAAATTTGTTAATGAGATATTTTATATTATTTTCCTTGTACTAAGAGTCTCGGAAATCTTGTATGTATGTCATACCTAAAGTGCATCTCAATTCAGCCTAGCCACATTTCAAATGCTTAGTGTTTGCATGAGGCTAGTAACATTCTTATTGGACAGCGCAGTTCTAAAGCAAGCCTCTGGGTGTCATATCTGAACTTGGGCATGTGTCAATACAAAGAACTGGCCCCCTGGAGCTCAAGTGTGGGCATTGCTACCGTTGGCATAGTGGCCTGCCTCAGAGATAGACTCACTATAACAGTGGATAGAGGTGTATCAGAAGAAGATAAAGTTTTAAAGCTTATTTATATCTTGAATAAGTAGAGCAGGTCATACAAGTTGCATTTCATTCTTTTATCTGCAATCATTAGGCTTATGAATTTTAGTATGCCTATTTTCAAGCACTGCTTTGCTGTGGCGTGCTACCTGTGAAACTTCACTCATGCTAGTCATCTCTCCGTAATTATATTTATACCCAGACTTTAAAAGATATCTGCCAGGAGTGAATGGGTTGACTACAGGTTCTCAGAGGTCCTAAATATTTTAAGTTTATAATCTGTGCTTGGGACAATTATAAAGGCTCTAAAGTGGCAGCGCTTATCTGACTCTCTTATTATACAATATTTTATTCTTGAAAACTCATGGCAAATTAAAAAAGTTATGAAAAGACAGTTTTAGATTATCTATTTTTTAATATAGGAAAGGCTGGATAGGCACTGTCTGGTTATAGTGCATTCTCCAAATCACGATTTGGGTCTGGGCAGAGAACTTAGAAAGACACAATCAGACAGACATAGTGTCTACTTGACTACAGAATAGATTGGTTTTGTTCAATCTGAGGTTTTATTTTACTCTTCATTGCCATATATTTGGCTGACTTGACTGTACAATGATTTGAATAGACCACTGATTTTACTTGTATGCCCTTTCCCAGTATGAAATCAATTCATATAGTCTCAGCCACAACTTATTCAAACTCAGAAGTATGTTACCTCTTGACTTTTACATCACACACACACACACACACACACACACACTCATAGCAACCTATGAGTGTGAGTTATACTGTGCTGTAATCCCTAGAATTCAATTATAGGGCAAACAATCCTTTAAGGCATCAAATACAAGCAAAACAAATTCTGAAAAGCAGTTTTATTAGTTGAATAGTAATAATCAGTATCCATTTCTAAAAGGTTTATGAAACCCCGAAACCAGTTCTGAAAACCAAAGCCATATTCACCTTATGTTCACAAATGATTTGCTGCTGAAACTTTCAGTGTCAGCTTTATTTTTTTCCACAAATTATTTTGTTCTTATTGAAAATAGTCATCAGAGGTTACTTAAACATGTTCATCTTTAAAAGTCCCTAAAGGAAAAAAGTTGACTACAAACAGAATTCCATTTTAATTTTAAGAATAAGAGCATGTCTTAAATATGATGAATAAGATGGAAATGTTTCTAGCAAAAAAGAAAAAACTGGTTCCCACTCTCCTTGAAATTTTTAGTGTGTATACAAGTACTTAAAATATAAACTACATAGTAATTGACACTGTGAAGCAATACATAATCAAATAAGGCACCATGAGGCAGATTGTAAACTTCATGTTTTCCAGCCTTAAGGAAGCAAAGGTCTAATAAACATGAACTTAGACTACAATAAACATACTCAAATCATCCTTAAAAAACAGGTATTTACGACAATAAAGTAGTACTGCTATGGCAAAGACAGATGAACTAAGCTTAGATCTGTGCAATATAAAAAAGGAAACAATGATTATATAGTACAAATAATTTTGCTGTAATATGACAGGCTAATGCCTTAAGTGCCCAATATCGTCATTATGGTTCTGAACTTCATGTGCATTAGCAATAAAGACTCCGTAAAAATACTGTATAATTCATATTTTTGCATGAAAATCTTGTTCTTCTTTTAAAACGGTTGTGTTTATAAGATCTGTAAGTCTAAATGGAAAAGTTAATAACTTGAATTATGTATTATATGTATGTTGTGATCTAAAGATATTCTTCAGGAACTTTCTAGTCAATCCTTATGATGGAAGGAGACAACAGTCTTAGGTACCTAGGTTTATTTTAATATTTTTCAAATCAGTAACAAATGCCCATTTGGCTATATTGATGCACTAATTTGTTGCACATATAATTTCCTAAAGATTATACAACCCCAAACAAAGTACTATTATATTTGTGATCAATGCATTTTAATTTTCTGGAAAACTCAAATAATTGAAAGTCTAACAAGTATTTAAAATGTTCATCTTTACTCAATATTTGCCACATATGTAACTATTAACTTTTTTTCAGATAAAGTAAATGAATGGTATTCTCTTTTCCGAGACTGAATAGATCAAGAATCAAACAAGAGACTGCAAAAAAAAAAAAAAAAAAAAAAAGTCATGGAGTAATTGAACAGCATGACTAAGCATTATTTCAAGTTTTCCTATTCTCCTCCTTAGATTCCCAGACTATATATTAGAAATATTTCCTCCATCATACTATATTGTGAAGGAAAACTATGCTTCTATGCTTAAGAGTACAGCAAGAGTAGGTATTTTCAGGCTGTCGAGCCATGTATCACTAAGTTATTTTTCGTGAGATGCTGAAAAACACAAGAAATTAAAGATGTTTTTCCTTTATTTTTTCTTTTTAAAGTTTGTAAGGCAGCAGCTGTGCCCAATTCTTAGAGTAAAAGGAAAACCATATCAATTTTACTCATTTTTGTGTTTGGAATGAACATGTGATGAGAAGTACATTTTGCCTTTACTGAATCAGGAGATGTGACAATAATTGCAATGGGTGTTGTTTCATCTACCTGCTAAACTGGTCCTCTTTACTCAAAATATGGTCTTGTAGGGTTGCATCAACCATCTGGCATCACACAATAAGAGTTTCACAAAGAAACTTCTTGGATGTCTAAAAATGATGTGAGGATAGACAAGCCCCTCAAGGGTGTCTGCACAGATGAAAAACACTTACATTTGCAAATGTGTGCACAAAAAAGAAGATGGAATTACCCAGAGAATAGCTCTTCTCAATTACCTGCTTTGTGCCTGAATATGCTTGATTTATGAGTATTGGACTAGGAGTTAGGAACTTTAAGAACTAAACCAGAAGACAAAGCCTATCATGTAAAATATTCTTTTCCACTAATTCTCAAAACACAATGTATGAATGCTTGGACAAATATATATGCTGATTTATACAACCAACTCCTTTTCCCCATAAGCAGAAATTGAAAAAAAAATTCAACCCAAGCTGTCTTTTCCATGAGTCTTGGGAAATTGCATAGTTCTGAAAAAAAAATTGGCTTGATTTTCACAATTTTTTAAAAAAATGGATATGGAAAGAATAAGATTGTGCCCATAAAAGCCAATTGTTTCCAAACCACATTGTATTGTTTGGCCCAAATAATTTGTCCTCCTATATAGAAGTAGGAAACCATGACAAAGTGAAAATACAATAGCCAATCAAAATAAAACTTCTCTTCTGGGCTACTTTTACCATCCAGGGGATATTTGCTGAGACCCAAGCTCACCCCTCTTGCCAGTGTGGCAAAGACAAACTACAAAGAAAATGACAAAAACACTTTGGAATGCAGGGAAATAAAGAAAGAAGTCAGTTTCCATTCTAAATCATCACCGTTCAAGGCAGCCGTTTGTTAACTGGCAGTGCTGGGATATCTGTTAAATGAATACCTAAACAGAGACATATATCCAACCCATCCAAGGGACTTTTCATCTTTTTGGAAGAGAGGAATTAGAGGTGATGTGAATTTGGTATTGCAAAAACTGTCATACCTACCCACAAATGGAGAAAGTGAAGCAAATTAGAAAGTCACTGATGTTAATATAACAGAAGGTAGACTTAAGTTGACTTTTTTCGGCTGAAATGTCAAAAAGTAATGATGAAAAGAAAAACATACTTATAATCTTTCTCGCTTGATTAGCATCTAAAAGGTAATTATGTTTTCAAATATTAATGCTTTTTTACATTTAATATATGCATGTATATATTAGCATTTGTATTTCTAAACTGGAAAAAATTACAAAGCATTACCTCCTTGCTAAAATAAATATGATATTTTAAAATACTGCCAGTTTTACCCTGAAAATGCAGGTATCAACTGAGTAAAGGCCTTCAGTGACTAGATTTGGTATATTTTCAATAGCCCATATCTGTAATATTTAAATGTAAAGATTAAAGTAATAATCCCTGAATAAAGGATAGTCAAATTCTTAATAGCAAGATCCTTACTTTGCTATGATTTAGTGGCCTTAGCAAGTTCTGTTGCATTCAGGTCCAGCTATAAAAGTGAGAGCTAACCACAGAAATTAGTTTAAAACTGAGAGCAGTGCCCACTGTTCCTCTTTCCTTCTTGCCCTCCCTCTCTTGGTTCTTTTGTTCAGGCCGTTGTTTAATGCTAGAACCTTTGGTTAATGCTCATTAAAATGTATTTTAAAATGTTAATGGAAATCAGAGAAAATAAATAACAAGAGAAGGTTAAGGAGGGGGAGACCTAAGGAAGAAGCAAAGAAAATAGCAACGGGTTGAAAGGGAGGGACAGACAGTAGAATCGTTTTGAGAGGCTGACGGGAGAAAGGCTTTCAGTCTCAATACTTTAATAGTGAAACAATTTCATTTGTGTAAGAAACTATTTTAAAAGAAGGGTGTTTTTTAAGTTTAAAAAAATAAAGCTTTTTATAATAAATATATGATCATGAAAATGACATAATCGCCTTACATAAGACAAAAAGGATTTTCGTGTAAGATAAAGCAAAATTTGCCAATAAAAAGCTTTATGGGAATGTAGGAATCCAAAGAATAGTGACAGAATTTTAGTGCCACGATTACCTATAATATTGACATAATTAAAAACAACAACAGAAAAAAACCTTTATTAGGGTACAGCCTATAATAGAAATCTCTGAAAATGTCATTATCCTCCAACACAAACTTCTTGAGATGTTTTGACTAACAGCAAGTAAAGAGGCAAAACCAGGCTTGATTACATCATTTCCACTAACAGAAGTTTGTCTTGACTAGAAATTGTCACAGAAATTTCTGTCATTTATATTTAGAAATATAAATAAGTTGTCTGGCAAGACTAAGCATAGTTTTCCAAATTTACATGAATATACAGAGGGTTTATTTATTTATTTATTTATGCTTTTTAAGGCAATGCTTGCTATGTTAATAAAAATTCTTTTTAGGTTATATTGTTGTATGCCTTAAATCACCAATATAATTTGTTCTGTTTACCCAAGGCTAGACATCTATTTTCTATAAAATTATATTTTCAGTCTATTCTTTATTTCTATCAAATTACATCTACCTTACTAAGTCACTATTAAAAGAAATAAAATGGAATAAAGAAATTATTATTGACCTTGATTCTCTTACCATCAATTTAATAAATTAAACAGGTTATCTGATTTCTTATAGGAAAATAGCCTATTTTTTTCCAAGACTCTAGAAGTTCTAGCGAGGCTGGCTTTAATTGTCATCAGCCTTACCAAATCAAAGCTAAATTAGTGGTTCTGACTAAAGTGTAATGAAAGTTATAGACATTCCAACAATTACAGGTCACTTTATAATCTTGTTCTTTGGAAAGAGGTAAGAGGTGGTCGAAAGCAACATTTTATTGTTGAATGGAGATGTTTTCAAGAATAGAAGAATAAAGGGTGTGAATATTGGATAGGTATACCCATCACAGAATGAACTGGGGAGCAGTGAGTCAATTTTAGGTCCAGCTACATGACAGCTGTGTGACATCGGGCAAGTGAATGTGCCTGTAATGGCTTTTTAATATGTCAACGTAACTATGCTGAACTATATAGCCTAGTCATTCCATCACACACCAATTTAGGTGCTGCTGGGAAAAACATTTTAGAGGAAATTAAAGCCTCTAATAATCAGACTTTATGTTAATCAGAAGGTATTGTTATTTTTAGACCAAAATTGCACTGTACAATCATCCTGGGTTCAACAGAGAAGCAGTACAACTATTAGTAAGGCCTAGTCTGATCTATTGTAGACATCCCTATCTATAATACATCTTTTTTTATCTTTTTTTTTTTTTTTTCCTGAGATGGAGTTTTGCTCTTGTTGCCCAGGCTGAGGCTGGAGTGCAATGGCACAATCTTGGCTCACTGCAATCTCTGTCTCAATCTCTCAATCTCTGTCTCACTGCAATCTCAGGTTCAAGTGACTCTCCTGCCTCAGCCTCCCAGGTAGCTGGGATTACTGGTGCCCCCCATCACCCCTGGCTAATTTTTATATTTTTAGTAGAGACAGGGTTTAACCATGTTGGCTAGACTAGTCTCAAACTCCTGACCTTAGGTGATCCACCCACCTCGGCCTCCCAAAGTGCTGGGATTACAGGCATGAGCCACTGTGCCCAGCCTGTAATACATCTATCTAATATGGATAGATGAGACTAGGCCAGGTGAGCTATTTGGAAGAGGGCTTATCAGAGGTTTCCAGTCTTTTGGCTTCCCTGAGCCACACTGGAAGAAGAAGAATTGTCTTGTGCCACACATAAAATCCATTAACACCAACAATAGTTTATGAGCTAAAAAAAAAACCACAAAAATATAATGTTTTAAGAAGGTGTATGAATTTGTGTTGGGCTGCATTCAAAGACATCCTGGGCCACATGAGGATTGCAGGCTGCAGGTTGGACAAGCAAACCTGGTTTAGATATTCCCTAAGCTCAGAGACTCCAAATAGCCCCTGCCTTGGGAAGTCCAGCCTACTGTAGCCCAGCCTGGAGTGCAGTATGGTCTTGACTCACTGCAACCTCTGTCTTCAAAATTCAAGATATTCTCCTGCCTCAACCTCCCAAGTAGCTAGGATTACAGGTGCATGCCACCACGCCCAGCTAATTTTTGTATTTTTAGTAGAGATGGGGTTTCACCATGTTGGCCAGGCTGGTCTCGAATTCCTGACCTCAGGTGATCCACCCACCTTGGCATCTCTCAATGCTGGGGTTACAGGTGTGAGCCACCATGCCCAGCCGAATCTTCTAGTTGCTCTTAGCAATTTGAAGCCTGAGGAAGGGGCAAACATCTTACTTCAAATAAGAGTAAGGCAGAAGGGGCCTCTATCCCCAGAGCTGATATGGGGCATGTTATTTACATTCCATATGTCTGTTCCCTTCTGACAGGAATGGTGAAAGTGCCCTCCCTGGAAGCTCCCTGCTCTTCTACTCCAGCATAAAGGTTCTTTCCCTGAATCAAGACATAACACCAAGACTCAACTGAGGCCATCCATGCTCTGGATTCCTCTCCTAAGTTTCTCTTAAAGTGGTAATGTTTCATCTTTCTCCTCATTTTCCCATTTTATTTTTATCAAAGAAAGGGGGAGTTCCACACACATGTTGTTTAAAAGTATCAAAGTTTAGGTAAAGTTTTTCTAGCAAACTATATCACTTCTTGGATAAAATCCAACTGAGGGGAAAAAATGATATTAAAGAGAATGATAACTCTAATACAATTACATATCAAGCAATAAACCACGATTTGTGATTCATATCTAAGATCTGGTTGGTATAAAATAAAGGTTCTAATTTAACATTATTCAGATACTTTGTCTTCAAAATCTTTACATTCCAGCTCTTTGATAAGAAATTATGTTTTCAGTGTCTGGGTATATATATTTTCCACATATCTGTCATTCATGCCTTCAAGAATACAGAGGATAAAATGAAATGAATAAAACTAGTAGTAAAAAGTACATATTGTAGACATATGTCAGGGACTGGTGAAGTACGCAGAAAAAAATTCATGTGAGCAAACCTGAAAGTTTTGAATTTCAGCAGAGAAGAGTCAAATATTTATAGGCACAATATAGTACACACTTTGTGAGATATATTTCCATTAATAGTCTTGCTTATCATCCATTGCAATTGTGCCATATTTTGATATTTCTGATACTGGAAAAAAAATTATGGAAAATTCAGAAGATACACAGAGATGACAGCAGAAAACAATAAAATAAACCCATGATCATTGTATTACTTATAGTTGCTGTTGCTATTTTACCTTTACATCCTGTATTCATTCACTTGTTTAACAGATATTTAATGAGCCTTACTTTATGCAGAGATGCATCTCTTGCCAAGCAGACCAGGCCTCTGCTTTAATACTTCATATCAAACGAGTTTTTGTACCATTCTCCCACTACTTCACATCATGCGCATTCATTCTAAGTACACTTCACTCCACAGTTTTCTTTGAAAACTTAAATTTTCTTGATTACATATATACCATCATATGGATGCATTATGATTTTTAAAAACGAAGGCCCACTTTCGAATTTTTTACTAAGATCAAAAACAACTTCAATTCAGACTTTTAGGTTGTTATCATTTTCTTTGGATTTGAAGAACTGAAATCATTTAAAGAGTCCATTTTTTTTTAAAATTCAAGAGTACACATATTTCTAAGGCTTTCAGTACATATTTCCAAATATTGTATACAGAAAGTATATGTATACAATATAGATAAAGTACTTATATATGCTTGAGGGTGTGTGTGTGTGTGTGTGTGTCCACACATACATGCTTTTATATCTACATGATTATGATGCAATGAAGTATAATAGTCGAGATTTATGAAAACAATACGTTACTTTCTTACTTTAGTTTTATTTTTAAATGATAGAGCTAATCATCTATATGATTCACAATGTTACTGAGCAGGATGGGAAAATGAGGCAAATAAAGCATCCTTTTTTTCCTCCCATTTAACCAGATGCACCATTTTGGCATTTTAATCAGATACTGGTACTTTGACCCTACAACTGGGACTGGATGCTGGCAAAAACAAATCTTTGCAACTCTTCTTCATTAGCTACTCAAATCTTTCTATTTCCTCTACCCCACTGTGAGCTTCAAGATGATGTTCACTGTGACTTTCTTAAATTCACTGTGACTGGCTTAAAGTTTCAAGTCTTAATCTGACATCCCCTGTTAAGCTTATTAAAGGTGGTCTTTAATTGAAGCCACTAGCAACTTTAAAACCTCTGAAGGTGCTGTATAAAAATATACAATTATGCCTCCAAGGATTGAGACCAGATGGCAAGATGCCTTTTCAGAGGAGGAGCTCACTGAGACTAAAGTTCTGGTCAGTTGCTTACATTAAAAAGAAAAAGAAAAAAATGAGTATCACGTACCTAACAGCTACATTTAGGAGGTCAGGTGACCCTAAGCATTATGACAAGTTTACCATTTTTTACGTACATTACTTCAAGCTGATCACAACCCAAGTATTGCAAATATATTTTTCAAAAACAAATTGTTCTATTTTGGCATATTTGGTTACCATGAAAATGTCAACATAGCTGAGTCATAACTTCAAAACAAAATGTAATGTTTCATTAGGAAAGGAGAGGAAAACATTATAAAGGAGGGAATAAACTTTCTCCTCACTAAACTATTCATCCAACTGATGTTTGTCTTGGTGACCTTAATTGACAAAAGCCAGAGCTCTCAACTTCCTTCCCCATTTGAAGAGTCCATTTTCAAATGTCAAGGTCGTGAAGAGCTTTCAGATTTTTCTTTCCTCTGGCTTCTATCTTCAGCCCTTCAACAGGAATCCCCTTCCCTTTAAATGGTCTCTGATTACACTATAGGTAGTACTCAGAGTCAGTGCACAAGTCTCAGTAACTGTCCCCCTGGAGGAATTTCCTGGAAAACCAAGGTCAAAGCTCTGGTCCTACTTGGGTTTCAAGTGCCTTCAGACTATCCTGATGCTATTTACTATAGCTGCAGACACAGCAGTGTTGGCAGGTTTCAGTTGCTTTATTTTTCAATTCCTTGAGCATAACTTAAGTATTTGAAGATTTTTTTTCACTGATTATTTGTGTGCTTTCAAATGACATGAAAATTACCTGTTTGTTAGAAGATTAACATCATTCACCAGTAATCTTTAGACCTGGGACCTTTTTGAGGCAGAATTTGCAGATGTGCGTTCACATAGCCTAGTTTTCTTTAGTTGCTTTGGTTAAGTTTTAAAAACTAATGTATTTCATTGGTTTCCCAATCTATTAGAATAAAACTATAGATAATATTGTCTTTAAATTTAATCTCTTCTGTATCTGCCTATTTTAAATTTTAGTTGTTCTTTATGTTCTTTAAAATTAGATTTTCAGAGTTTTTATTTCATTCTTGACTACTTTCTAAAGCACTTTTAGTGCAATAATGTTTTTGTTTTATACATGATTGATCTTTCTCAATTTTTATCATTTCTAATCTCAAATTTCTTTTGTTATATTTAGTTAACCTGAAATATTTCTTAGGGTTAGAAATATTGTAATATTGTAAATATTTTAAATATATTTAGTTAACCTAAAATATTTCTTAAGGTTAGAAATATTTATAATATTTTAGTTAACCTAAAATATTTCTTAAGGTTAGAAATATTTACAATATTGAAAATATTTCTTAAGGTTAACCTAAAATATTGTAAATATTTCTAACCTTAAGAAATATTTTAGGTTAACTAAATATATTAAATGTTTTAAAACATTTAATACTATGCATTTGCCTCTGAATGTTATTTTGATTGCATACTATTAAATTTGATATTGGATTCCTCCTTTAGATAAAAGCAATTGACAGAAATTTTTTAAATTAATAAATGACTTGGTGTATTTTGTTAGTTTCTTGTTATCAATTTTTTATTATATCTTATACAGATTACATTTTTACATAATTTCTGCATGTAGGGTTTTGTGGCTTTAGTATATAGTTAATAATAAATATTGTGTGGGAAATTTAAAAACAATGTCTAGTATTTGTATTTATAGTATAAAGTATAATATTTATTAATCAACAATATGTAAAATATATTTTTACATCTCATATATATTTATTTATTTATTTTAACACAGGGTTTCACTCTGTTGCCCAGGCTGGAGTACAGTGGCACAATCACTGTAACCTCCAACTCCTGGGCTTAGTAAGCTCTCACCTCAGCCTCCTGGGACTACAGGTGCATGCCACCACGTACAGCTAATTTTTTTATTTTTTATTTTTTGTGGAGACAAGGTCTTAGTATGTTGCCTAGGCTGGCCTTTAACTTTTGGCCTCAAGTGATCCTCTGGCCTCTGTCTCCTCAAGTGCTGGGTTTACAGGCGCGAGCTAGCATGCCTCACCTACATCCACTATAACTTTTTGGATGTTGATCTATGATTAAATTTTATATTTTGGTGCTTATTTGTACATATGCAGATTGTGAACAGAATCTGTTAAATGAAAGAAGTAAATTATTTAGTGGAAACTTTGAGTTGAAAGATGATTTCTTTTAAATAGAACAAGAAAATAGCAAACTTTTGAATAAGTTTGTGAAATAATCACACTAATTGTAAAAATCAAGTTACAATTTGAGATTTTGTTTTTACTTTTTAACTCACCATCTGTTAAATTAATAAATGTAGAATTTAATTATTGTTATTATATATTAATTTCTAAATCAACTTTGACATTTATTCTTTTTCCATCTGTCAATATGCCCCTTAAAATTTATTCTTATATACTATAGGCATATATGCATTATATATGCATGGATATCTGCTTATCTTTCAAAACACATGTACACAATTAAACAACATAATTACATATAATAAATAAAACTTAAAAGAAAAGCAAGATGAAAAAGCAAAATTATACAAAGCCTATAAAAGGTATAATAGAATGTGTTCTGATATAGACTGCTTAAGTTATAATCTAGACTCCAAGACCAAATATCTGTGTTTCCTCCTCTGTAAATGAATATAAAAATATTCTTAATATATAACATGTTTTGAAGATGAGAAAACACATGCTACATGCTTAGAACAGTTCATGGTGAATACAAAATTTTATTTTTTTAAATTCATACTGATATTAATATATAAAGATTGATTAAATTTTTTTCTTTTTGGAAGGGAAATACTTTCACTTTATGAAAATAAGTTTAGCCATGTCACTTTACATCTTTGTTTACTCCACATTGTTTCCTAATGTTCTCAATTTTAGTATATAAGACAATAGAAAATTCAAAATTACTATTTCATTTTTAACGATTCTAAATATTTCTCTACAACCTCCAATTAAGTTGTCACTCTGTCACTTATATTTTTAACATTTTGTTTTTAATATTCTGCAAGTTGTATGGATTGTTAGATACATTTGATCTAATAGAAGTCTCAATGTTAATAACCAACATTTAATGAGCACTTACTATACTCCAGACACTATTCTGAGAACTTTTAGGGGCTAAGTTATTTAGCCCTCACTGCCAGTCTTTGAGGAAGTTCTGGCAGGGCCAGAACTTAAGCTGAGGCTTCTGGGTTTAGTACCCAGATTTGTCATTACTACAGAGCAGCTGGATACCCAGGTGAGCTGCCCTCCTCTGGACTTAAATAATGTGTAGTATATGCTTCCTAATGGCTGAGCTCCATGTCATTTAACACTGTCTATTACTAATGAGTAACAGATTCTTCTTCCTAATGCCAGTCAGGAAATAATTTTAGCCTCCAGGGCATTTGGGATTAAAAAAAGAAGAAGAAGACACCAGGACTCAAGCTTGTAGCACTGTGATTTATTAAACTTTTTTCTTTTTAAAATCTTGGTGGACTAGGGTCCATGACACTACTTAACGCACCATAGACAAGAGTTTGGCACTAAGGTAAATGCAAAATTTCTAAAAAATTCAGTATGAGCTAGGCATGTAAATTGGATCAAAATACTGTACTCATTTTGTTAATAAGATCAAGCGGGTATATTTTAACAGTATTTCATCATGTGTAAATTCATCTTTAAATTAAATCAACTTGGTAGTGAATGGGAAATAGCTACTTAAAATTTGACCATAAATGTCAGAGGTGTTTGAACCAGAGCAACACCATCTTGAATAGGGTGTGGATAAAATAAGGCTAAAACCTCTGGGGCTGCATTCTCAGGAGTTTAAGATGTTCTTAAACTCACAGGATGAGATAGGAGGTCAGCACAAGGTATACGTTGCAAAGACCTTGCTGATAGAAGGATGTGGCAAAGAAGCCAGCCAAATCCTACCAAAATTTAGATGGCAATGAAAGTGACACTTAGTTGTCCTCACTGCTCCTTATACACTAACTATAATGCATCAGCATGCCAAATGTCTTCGAGTATGTCTTTTAGTGTGGTCTAAAAAGGGGAGGAACTCTCAGTTCCTAGAATTGCTCACCTCTTTCCTTGAAAACTCATGAATAAACCACTTCTTGTACAGTATACAATCAAGAAATAACCATAAAAATAGCCAACCAGTAGTCCCTAGGGTTGCTCTGCCTATGGAGTAGCTATTCTTTATTCCTTTACTTCCTTAATAAACTTGTTTTAATTTTACTCTACGGACTCACACCGGATTCTTTCTTGCGTGAGGTCCAAGAGCCCGCTCTTTGGGTCTGGATTGGGACCCCTTTACAGTGACATAAACTCTCTTTGTTAATGTGGAATTGAGAACATTTGGAGCCTCTTTAACTCCACTGCTTAAAACAGTGCATGCACAAAGCGACTCTCCAACAAATGCCTGTGATGTGGATGTGTGAACTGAGTTTTTGCTCTCAGTACTCCAGCTTTTTAGAGTTTATGTCATCTTTGCTTGTTCCCTAAATATGCATTCTATTTTTAGAGTCTATTTTGTCTTCCCTCATTCACCAGATATAAATCATTTTAATCTGAGTTAATCCACTCGTATGAATACAGAGTGGATTCTGTTGACTCGTACGAACAACAGAGAAAAATTATTAATCCACCCATATCATAAACATAACAAAAATATTAGGAGGAGTATTGCTCTGTGCAACTTGTATCTTTGTTGATTTTCAGAGTTGATAGATTGGCTGATCTTTCTGGTTGAGCCTGAGTTGCCTGATACCTTTATTATAATTCCATCTAAGTCCTTTCCTTTCTATCTGTTCAGTGGAAGAAGAGCAGAACTCAAGAGTAGATGGGCTTTACTTCACTGGTAGGACTTCCAAATAAGCAAGCAAACACTGTATATTTCAGTAAATATACAGTGATTGCTCATCAGACTGTATTCCCAGCCAAATAAAACACATCACTTGGTGTTTAAAATACCAGATTCTCTTTTTATCCCAATAGTTTTCCTAACATATTGAAAGAGTATAGGTAGCTGTGTATGATTCAACCCTAACTTACTGAACTTGGCTTAATAAAGACTAGTGAAAGATGGAATAGAAAAAAGGAATTCCAACTAATTCCTAACTTGCTTGACAAGCCCTTAAAATACCAGTTGTCTCACTATTTGAGCCTGATGACTAGGTATCAATTACTAGCAAATAAGGGTCCTTAGGGCCTCTCAATGACAGTGATTACAAAGAAAGTATTCTGGAACATTCTTTCCACCCAACTTTGAATTGACCAAACAAATTGGTCCTTTTGTTTGTTTGTTCATTCCCCATCAAAATGCTGATAAGTAATTTCTTTTCAGCTAAATGCCTGCAACTTCACTGAACTTTGTATTTTCACATTCTATTGCCAAAGTTTAACCCTCTCAATATGACAATTCAAGTTATGTAATCATACCAGTTAGCTGAGTTTTCAGCTCTCTTCTGAAGCCCGGCACATGCACTGAAGCATGTGTTGTACTATCAGATTTGGTATGAACAGTCTGTCTCTGGAAACAAAGAAATTGATCCCTATCTTTAACATCTTTTATTTTCTGATTGGATAAACTTGTTTTCACTCAGTAAGCTAATATGATATATTTATGTTATGTATTATGTTATTACTGAATCAAGACTTTTATAAATAGAAAATGAATGAAAACAGACTCATAACTCAGTTCAGAAAGTTTATAGCCTCTGTAAGGCACTCAATATACTATTTTTCCCCCATAAATCCAAAGATATTTTGCAAAGTACATTAATCTCTAGGAATTTCAATCATTTATCTTTAAGATAACCTTTTTTTAACCAAATTAGGAGAACTTTTCAAAATACTATGGAAGAAAAGAAAATACTTGTATTAATGTTATGATTAACATTTACTGAGTACTTATATTCTCCCAAACAATGCTATAAACATCACATTACTTAATCTAATTTATGCTTCCAAACAACTCTGTGAGGTAGGTACTGTTATTATTGACATTTTTAAGATTATATAACAGTAGCTTAGTGAGGTTAACTGACTGGCTCAAAGTTTGTAGAGCCAGTAAATTGCAGAAACCATCAGCCTCACTCCAGAAGTCGGAAGCTACAAAGTGGTTTGTGGTTCCAGGATGTGAAATTAGACTGCTTGGTTTTAAATTCTAACTCAGCTGCTTCTTAATTATGTAACTTTGTGTATATTGATTAAACTTTCAGTGCCTCAGTCACTTAATAGATAAAATGGGGATATAATAATGTCACTGAACTGCATAGGGTTATTGACAGGATTCAATGAGAGTGTATTAAAGTGCTTTGAGTTCTGCCTACAGCCTGGTAAGCTCTCTGAAGTATTTGCTATCGCTACACCATGCTTCCATGATATGGGAGACATAACAGCTTTCTTCTTACAATACTGTTCATAAATTTGACATAGTAATTGTCCTTGGGTAAAAATTAAATAATTTCCTTTATGCCAAATATTTTTAGAATGGGAAAGCTTGTGCTTATTTTGAATTCTACTTATCATCCCAATATTTTCTAGCAATAATCATTATTTATTAGGATAAATTACAGAAAGAAATGATAAAAGATTAAACAGAATCTTTGTGAGAAGTCTAATTGCATATTTTGTTGGCTTTCCCTTCTATCCTCCTATGATCAAATGAGTCCCCCTGTTTTAGATTGCTACAGCATTGAGACAAGAAAAAAAAAAAAAAACAAAGGAGCCACAGTTGAGGACTCTTGCTACAAGGGTGCACCTCAGCATACAGAAAGTTACACATGCATCTTTTACGTACTTATCCTTAAACTGTTTATCTGGCACATCGACAGGCAGCTGGTGGAACAAATAGGAAATCCTGGGAAGCACATTCATTTTTAAAGTGGTAATGTGCCCAATCCAAGAGACAGTAATGTGCTTCCATCCGTTAAGATCCCCTTTAATGTTTCGGATTGGAGGGCCATAATTTAAATGAAATGCATTATCCAACCTGGAAGGTATTCCACATCCTAAATATTTAATTGATTTCTCCATCAGGGGACGATGAGCCTACATAATAAGCAGATCCTATCTGTATCTAAGTGTTCGATTAATAGTGTCTCTAATTTAGGGTAATTTAGGAGTTTACAACTTATAAAATGGCTATTTCTTCCGCATTCCTCCCAAAGTACCAAGAGGATTGTGTCTGGATTAATTGCAAATAGCAGACGATCCTCTGTGTATAATGAAAACCTAGAGTCAGCATCATCCAGCCATGCACCTATAATTTGAGATCTCATCTGAATATTTTTCACCAGGGGCTTCACATCCAGTGTAAATTGAAGTGGCAAAGGAGGAAAGTTGTAATTGTTGCATCTCCCTATTAAAAAAGTTTAACAAGTCAAGCTCGTTCCTGCTGATTTTTACTTAGTTGGGTCTTAGCTAACTGAGTGAGGAAGATAAATCAAGCTACTTGCAGATTTTCCTAATGGTGCAAAGTTTGGCACCCTGAGGACTGTGGAAATGTCTATTACTACACTTGTAAAGAAGAGAAGTGGAACAAGACTGTGGGTGGCTGGATCCATATGAGTGATTTATTACTCCTGAATCCACTTAGTCATTTCCGGGTAAGCACTTAAGTGCCAAAAGTTTATGGTCATTTTCAGTTTAAGGAAAGAGCATGGCACATCTTAACATACGAAACAAATATATTACCTAGAGAAATTGGTATTTTTTTCTGAGTTGACCAGAAAATTGTAAAACTTGAGCTTACAAATGTAAAGAAACATTGAACTTTACCTAAATATGTCTACTTTTGATTTACTGAGGTCCTTTCCATGCTAATTTTTTGATAGAAAAAAAAATGGATGTTCTGTGAAACTATTTTGGGATTTGGGGTCTGATAAGAAATAAATTTAAAATGTAGTGGGTTATCAGGTCTATAATTTTTAATGTTAAATTTACCTTTTTGGTGGTAGTTTTCCTCTGACTTCTTGAAGTGCTACTTTCTAGATAGCTTAATTTTTGTTCAAACACAAATTAGAATCAATTTTCTGGGGAAAAATAATCAGTGTAGCTTCTGTGCTCCACAACAAAGAAAATACATTTGTAGACATATTCTGGAAATTTAAATCCCTGAATGCTCTTTTGAGCAGGTCCAAGGAGATATGAAGACTGACATTCTGTACTTTGCTATCCCCGAGAGGCGAATGTATGATCATCTTTACTGAGGTTTGTTTCCATCCCTGCTGAATTAATATGCATTTTCGTTAACTAATCTTGAAACAACAGGAATAAAGTTTATCCAGGTCTTTTATACCTCAGAGAACAAAACAAATACTACAAATCTTTAGAGAGAAAGGATATACAAAAGGGCTTGAGGTGAATATTTCAAAGCAAATACTCTTTAAATGATGTGCAAATTATTTCAGCTCTTGAGCAAGATTTATGAAAGGGGATTAGCCCACTGAAATAAGAACCAAGTTTAAACTGTTGGGTTTCAAAGTCAAAGATGAGAAGTGGTTACAAGAAAAGGATGGAGAAAGGCAGCAATAATTTAGAGGAGGGATTTGTCTCAGTTTTTCCCTGAACTGACTCGCCTTAAATTGTCACCAACTGTTGTTCGTAATAGCAGTTAAAAAAAATACATTTCTCCCTAATTTTCTTTTTTCCTGATCTTTAGAACTGTGAAGGTCCTCTAATTTTCTATAAACTTGAGAGTATACTAATTAAGAAATAATACTGGAATTTATATTTCAGCAACAAGGTCTCCACTTGCCAGGTAAATATATATACACTCCCAAACTGTGTTAAACAATTAAAACAATTCAAGCTGGAAAGAGTAACTTCTAAGAGTTTTGAGTCACATAACTTTTTTTTTTCAGTTCACAAGTCACATCTATAAGAATACAACACAAGACGTTCGAATATTTCAACATGCTCTTCAAGTAATGATTAAAAGCTTCTTGTAAGACTTATGAAAATGATCACTTTCATATAATTGTAAAGATTATTAAGTGAGCTCAATTCTTATGGTTCCATAATGCCCTGCAATTCTGGAAGGTAAAGGAAATTTTAATGACCGCACTCATATGTGATTAATATCTAACACTTCTTGACTAAAATTCTGGATTTTGTTCAATAAAAATGAGTTAAGCAAAAATTCTATGGGTTCTCAGCAAAACCCTTCTGTGGAAATCTGTTATGGTTATGCCCAATATTTTTTTTAAAAAGGCACAAAACCTCAATAACAAATCCAGGTACTCACTAGAAAAAGATTAATTATGAAACCTTAATAACAAACACAGGTACTCACTAGGAAAAAAAGATTATTCTTATGTAAGCTGTCTAAAAGTAATAAAGCTAAATAAGTCAAGTAAATCCTGGCACTACTAAAATTTTAAGAAACTCTTTCAGATCTGACTCATTACTATCCAACACATTTATGAAAGACTGGACATTTAGGGGCAAATTTATGAGAAAGATTCTTACTGAGAAAAGAATGATCATTTGCCCATTTCAGTTTCCATTTCCTATTTAAAAAAAAGGTAGACATAAAAAAAGGAGGTATTATTTCAGGAATAATCATTATTAGTTCTTCCCAGTAAGTAAAATCTCACTCTACTAAGAGGATTAATCAGAGTTTATTTTGAATCTTTCCCCTATTTTTTGATAACTAAATTGTGGGCTTACTTTTGTTTTCTTTGCAGTTTTTCAAAACAGCCTGGTGGGTCTTGATTGTTTTGGCAGGTGCAGCAAATAAACTTAGTCTATGAGTAAAAAGCTATGTTGCAGCTCATCCCAGATTTTAACATCTAACCTGAAAGGCCAATGGGAAATGAATTCAAGTACTCAAGAACAACATAAAAATAAAGAAATTTAAGCAATCAAATACTATTATTCTTGCCTTTGGAGAAGGGAAATAACAAAAAGAGGCTACATGTGAGATTATATGTTCCCCAAAGAAGAGTCAAATGGAAGATAAAGGATAAGTAGAATTTCAAATGGATTTTACACATTGAGCTATCCAGGGAATTCGTGGATAATTTCCAGGGAATTGCTTGGAGCTCTGGTTTCTTGTCTGTTTGTTTTGGTGAGGGTAGTTTCGGCTCAAAATCATTTTTTGATATTGTTGCTGTTATTTGGCTGGGACGGTTGACTTTGTGATATGGGAGTTCACAGATTGTGACTTAGGTGTGGCACAAGCAAAAGTTACAAGGCAGTGTAAGTCTTGATTCTTTCTCATTTAGTCTGTAATCATGGGTTGAAAGGGATTGATGAAATTAAAGAGTCACCATTCCAAATCATGCATTGTCATGGCACGGCCAATATAATAACCATATGAAGGGTTATTTTACACAAAGGCAGACAAGATAGATCCTTCATATGAGAGGGTCTTATCAGAGTCCCAAAGCCCACCCTCTGGCTCTGGACTTTCAAAAACCTCTTTAGAGAAGTTATTTTTGTCACATGGTAATGTGTTTTTCAAGCCTTAAAGTACATACAAATCACCTGTTAAACACAGATTCAGTTCAGTAGGTTTGGGGTGGGGTTTGAGAGTCCATATTTCCTAACAAACTCCCAGGTGACATTGTCATTGTTGGCCCCTGGATCACACATTGAGTAATAAGAATCTAGGAGGTTCCTGAAAGAATGAGATTCTGCTTAGCTCCTTGGATCCTGATGGTTGTTTTCCAAACCAGAGGCAATGGGTATTTGGGAGCTGCCAAGACTTAGAACATATGTCAAGAAAACCTATCAATATCACCTGAGACATCTCTGGAACCTTTCTTCTTCACCTTTTCCTACTGCTGAGTTTGGGCCTGCAGCATATGGTACTTGATCTACTATAATTGTCTCTGAATTCATTTCCTTACCTTTGATCTCTCACTTTTTGTGCTACCTATCTCCGCCATTCTCCACATTTTCCCCAAAATTATTATTCTAAAAATGAAATCTGTTCATATCTCCTGGCTGCATTGAAGACTTTCACTAGTCTCCCATTATTTATAGTAGAAAGTCCCAGTTTTTTAGCATTCCATGCAAGACCCGTTGCCAACGGTTCACTGTCTATTTCCAACCTGATCTCCAGTTGTTGCTCCAATGTTTTGCACATTCCAGCCTCACCCATCTATTGCTGTTCTTCAAACATTTTATACTCCGATTTTTCTTTCCTATCCTAAACTGTATCCATTCTCTTCTCCATCATTTTTTACATCTTCATCTGAAAAACTGCCAGAGTTCCACAGCAGCTTTAAACTTCATAAACCTCTTACTCTCCCTCGTAGGTATCTTCTCTTCCCTGGCTCTCTTCTGCCAGCCCCTACCTATGTGTGTCCAGGGATCACTTCCAAATATATTACCTGCGCTCAAATCTTTGTCTCGGTGACTGCTTCTAGACGAACCCAAACCAAAATACCTATCAACAGGACAGTGCCTCACAGTTCAGCCTTTCCCTTCATTCCTCATGCATAAAATTTGTAAGGGTTTCTTCAGGGGTCTCCTCTCACGATCTCAGTCACCTGTTTTCTCACTCACTCGGACATTTATTAGTTGGTGCAAATGCAATTTAAAAAAATGGTAAAACGGTAATTACTTTTGCACCAAGCTAATAAGACTGAACACCACTAGGTTTCAGACTTTGTTCTGGGTGACGGGGACAGCAAGGGGTAAATAGCTGGCCATGGCTTATACTCTCCAGGCACTTGCAACCTAATGGAATAGAGTGCTCCTGGCTTAAGCTAATGACTGAAGCTTGGTCAGCTAGGATTACATTCCAGAACTCAGATATCACAATCCTTTTGATAGAGGGAACATGGTGGGCATCCCTTGCCAGCTTATCAACACACTGTACTTTGGTGAGACCAGGCTTTCAGTAGCTTTCCGTTCATTCCTTATAAATGGCTCTATATCCATCTGATTTGTATGATACATTTACTTCAGTCAATAAAAGCCATCTTTTTTATCACCAGATGCTTTATGACACTGGCTTGATTCTAATATATATTATATATAACATCAAAATTAAATAAAATCTTTCTTTGCTTTTAAGTGAAATTAAATAACTCTGTCAAAATTCTACTCCTGTATTATTTTACTATATTATAAAAGAATGGAAACAGCAACAGACTCTTGACAAACTTATATAATCTCTAGAGATTGCCATCATATAGGCTCACACTCAGGAATGGCAAAACCGAGTATTTATTCCCCATGACACTCAGGATTCCTTAAGAAAACAAAAAGTAAAAAGATATATGTTAACTGGAGTCATTAAAATAATGAGGATATTAAGAAATTAAGCCTTTAAAAATTACACATTTGTTTATTCTGCATTTTGGCAACTGTTTAAATAGTTGCAAAAGTACATCCTTGCTATATTTCCAAAGTGGTAGATTTATAGTAAACAAACAAAAGTCATGATTATTTTACTCAGAATTCACCCATATGGAAATCATTTTATATCATAATATATAATGTACAAAGTTATTTGATATATTTTATATCCATTATATATATTTTCCCTAGATCAAATATATATATTATCTTTTTAGATAATCAACATTTATATTTATAGTATTTTATAATTACATTAAAATATATATTATATTTATCTGGACACTCAATTTCAGGAAACTTAAGAAACTTGTCCAAGTCATATGGCTGTAGATTTTGGAATTAAGAACTGTACTCAAATTTTTGGACTCTCAGACTCAAATTTCTTACATAATCTCATACAACCTTTTCAACAGGGTTCTGAGGGCTAGCATTTTTATAACTTTTGTGTTAAACTGGACTTTTACAAATAAACTGACACTACAGAAAATTATTCTCAGTCTTCTAAAAATAATCAAAATTACTGTAATTGTTATATATTACAGAGTTTTTCTTTTATCACCTCCAATAGAACCTTAAAAATTCCAAGTTAGAGTCCATAGAAGAGCCTCAAGAATAACTGTGAATCACAGTAACTCTTTCAAATAAAATAGAGTATTAGAATGGATGATGGGAACATTGGGAGGTATGATCTGTGCTGAATCCTAAAGAATGTTAGCTTCGTAAAGAGATAACCTTGATTTCAGGCTAAAAGTCAGCATGTAGCAGTGTGCATCAGGTATTAAGGCACTATTTACCTGGAACATAAATTCAGTCAAGAAGTGATGAAAAAGAACTGGAAAGGGGGCACAGATCATAATGAGCTCTCTCTACAGAAACTTGGGCTCTAATTCCAAGCGCAATAATGCCAATGCAGTCATTAGAAATTGTTCTTAATCTGGCCAGGTACAGTGGCTCATGCCTGTAATTCCAGAACTTTGGGAGGTCAAGCTGGACAGATCATGGGTCAGGAGCATGAGACCAGCCTGGCCAACATAGTGAAACGCTGCCTCTACTAAAAATACAAAAATTAGCCAGGTGTGGTGGCACATGCCTGTAATCCCAGCTTCTTGGGAGGCTGAGGCAGGACAATCACTTGAACCTGGGAGGTGGAGGTTGTAGTGAGTCAAGACCACACCACTGCACTCCAGCTTGGGTGACAGAGTGAGACTCAGTCTCAAAAAAAGAAAAAGAAATTGCTCTTAATCTTTGACTTCAATTTTGGAGAAGACCATATCTGATGGCAAAATCCCAGTTCTATATTTTCTACTTGGTTACGGCATTCCCCATCTTGTTTTCTCCCTTATTTGGCCAATTAATTTTGTGTACAAAGAGGGTATATTTGTTTACATTAGGAAAATTTGGCAGCAGGAACAACTGATTTCAGGTACTATTTAAATAATCAAAAAAAGATGAATTGGCAGATTGCTTTAAGTTTCTCAGGTCATTCATGAGCCATTTCTTGAAGCAAGCTAAGACTCCTAATGGTACAGATCACACTTCATTAAAGTTTGATAACAACATCTGGTATTTTTGGATTCAGCTAATACTTTTGGGTGAAGGCAATACCCGATTTTGCTTACATCAGTGAGGGCTACACTATGAGCAATAAGAAACTTATTTTACCAGAAAATCTCAACAATTCCATGTGTTAACAATGGAGTTTTGTTCTTGTTGTTGTTGTTATTGTTTGTCCCTAAGCATGTTAGTGGGCCTATTTGGGACATCCAAATAAATGCATCAAAAAGCAAATTACTTTCTTTTAGGATTTTGAAGAAATGTAGCGAAAGTTACTATACTTCTAAAAACAAAAAAGAATTGACCAAATAAATCCTGTATACAGAAAGAGGTGATCATTTGCATTCAAAATAATGTTTTGCTCTGCACAGGGATTCACTGTACAAATGCCTTAAGTGCTTAAATGCCATCTTTAGCAAAGATGCTTTAAATTTGATGCAACAACAATGAATGATGATTATATGCCTAGCTTTATAAGAAAACATTAATATACGCCGATTTTAAAGTCATGGAATAAACAAAAGAATACCTTCTGAGGACATCAAAGACCTTTTTTTTCTTTTGTTTACAATCACAGTAGTGTATTAATGCCAAGAAAATATTGCTTGCGAGTTAGAGCAAAGAGCCCTCTGGATTGGCCTATTATTGAAAGCAAGATGCCATTTGACCTAATGAAATCAGAAATTGATTAAATGCAGTTCATCTAAGGGGAAATATGGTCATGGTGTTATTGCCAGGGTCAGAAGGAAGATAGGGTGATCTAGTGCTTGAGCACTGATAGGGTTAGATGGACTTTCAGGGTAGCTGATGCTAATGAGATACATGACAATGGACGTCCACAGGTCAGAGGGCAAGATCAGCCCTTTAGATAGGAAAAAAAAGATTAATCAGGACATTCTTCGCTCAGCTCATAACTAAGTCTTATCATATGATTCACTGAAAAATGGAATGTTTTGAAGAAACTGCAATCCATGGGTCCCAGAACAAGTAAGTTACTGCTGCTTGGGAACATATGTCAGAACAATGGCTAGAGTCCACAGGGCCATGGTGAAGCCCTGAGACCTTTATGCATATACTGTTCTGATAAATTAATGCAGATGCTTGACTATCAAGTGTGTTTAATTTTTACTGTTTTCCTCTCACAATGTTCACATCCTGTAGCTTTACCGTAAATTTTCATTTATAATTTGTCCACTGTTTCTTTACCAACTGAAATATTATGAAATAAAGAACTCTCTTAACCTGTGAAAAACAACTGAAAAGATATTTGATACCCAACTATTCTTTAGATGTTGTCTGTGTTATAACTATAGTAAAATGAAATGATTTGTTTTCACGTCTTAGCTCAATAGTTTTTCTCAAGAGGGTATTAAATAAAACTGGTACCAGAGTGGCACTAACTACTTTGAAAAAAAATAAAAGTGAGTGACCATCTCACCTAAATCAGAAAAACTGTCCTCTTGATAATATAATAACTCATAATATTCCACACAAATATTATGACTTTTTTGTTGTTTCCAGGAAAGAGCTCTTCTATTTCTTCAGAAATAGATATGGTTTATCTGTGCAATTCTAATATTGTTTTCATTTTCTTGGCAGATGGCTTGTTCATCTTATTATTTTAATACATTGGCAGGATTAGACTGTTTTATACAAAATTTTTAATAAGAACAAACTTTAAAATATGTATTTATATAAGCCCCCAGAACAGACTTCACAGTATGTGTTTTAACAATTGATAATTATATATTTTTCCAAGAAACTACTATTAATTTTCAATTTTGCATAATAATAAATATCTTACAAGTTTTCTTAATTATATAGTTGCCAGAAAGGTCTCAATGGTCACAAGAAAACAATATATTGGTTTTGGAGGAAAAATAGGAAAACGAGTTATCGATGTTTCATGTAAAGAGGTCTTAATGTAACCCTATATTCAGAAAATTTGATCTTTCTTTGAAAGGTTTCAAGTCATAATTAGAAAATATGTTTATTCTTTTATTGAATTAGGCACATGGGAAATACCTAATTTTGTGTAGGTATGTGTGTTTACTTCAGTTTTTAATTGGGGAACTTCTGAAACATACAAAAAAGAGATGAAACAATAGGATCATGATCACTTGCATATGCATTACGTAGATTCATCGAATGTTTATATTTGGGACAAGTCCAGACTTGATCTGTCATTGCACATACTTTTTACAAAGAACGTATGTCTTGCTTAGAACTCGCTTCCCATCAATGTGGCAAAAATGCCTACTTAGCCCTGCATTCTCTCCTTTTTTTATGGCTTCTTTTGGCTTAGAGGCTTTAAATTTTCTCCCTGCTACTGCTGGGGACCTTCAGGCACCAGGAGAATCCTAGCCAAAGTCATTCTGAGGCTCCTAATTGCTTTGGTGGAACTGGTACAGAAGTGGGGAGAAGGAGATGGGAAACCAGATTGAAAGCAATGCTACTGGGAAGTCTTAGCTCTCAGGGCCGGAGGTGCAGCAAATTCAGAATGAACTATTCCCTAGAAACAACATTCTAAGTGACTGCAGAAGGTTCAAGCGTGCTTTTGTGGCTTGGTACATGGTTTCCTTGTGAAAATATATCAAGGTCTAAGCAACCGATTTACAGTTGAATTTTTAGAGCATAACTTACTTATATTGTAGAAGGCCAGTATTATAATTATTTAGATTAGTACACAAAATTACTGTCTTCTCTATGAAACTTGTTTTCATTTGGCATGGTCATATACTTCACAGGCAAATTTTTAAAACAAAGACAAGTTAACAGTCTGTAGCATTTTAATTTTTATTTTATAACTATCTTAATTCAAGTTTTTTATTTCTTTCTTTCTGTTGCCTTATTGCACACATCATTAAGGGGATATAGATTTGGGAAATCCACATCCAAATGCATTTAGGCATTTCACCAAGAACGTATTTGTTTTTTTTATAATAACTTAATCAAAAAAACGGCTAAAGGAAAATTCATTTCCTTTTAGCTCTTTTACCTTTTGACTTTAGTCTCTAACTCATGCTCATTTCAGGGTGTTTATTTATGATACTAAAGTGTTAATTTTATATTCAAGTTATCCAAGGTCTCCACACTCATGGAGTTTACAGTTTAGCAATTGATAGGCATGAGATATATTACTACTAAAGCATAACCTAAATACAAAAAGTTGTTTAAAAATTGAAAGCACAGATGAGTGAAATCAAGAATTTTAGTTGTATTTGTTCATGAAAAAGAATGAATGTGTGCATGAATTAATAAACTAGAGCTTTGTGTAAAGGAGTAATGACATGGCTAATGCTGAATCCTTCCCATCAACTTGAACTTCTGAACGACAGACTCTTCTGGGTTTAGGAGAATCAAGAGTGTTTCTTTGCCCCTTTCTACTGTTTCCTGGTGTGCTGCTCCCAAGAGTCCCCTACTTGCCCCTTTCACATGGAGTTGCCAAGGGAAAGACCAGCTGCTTCTGCTTATATTTTTTGCAGCTGTGACTCCCATATCCAATTCTGGCACCCTCTTCCTACCTTTTGTATACTCAGGGAGTGGGATGGCATGCATACATGCCCTACTCCAGTCTTTTGTCAAACACCACCCTTGGCTCAAGCCCTGTTCCAGTGCCATCTGCTTGGGGAAATGGAGGATAATAGTAAGAGATCCTACTTCCTGAGTGCCTGCTGTGAGCTAAGCATTTACAGGTCTAATTTCAAATTCTCACAGATCCTGCAAGGACAGTATTAGACCCATTTTTACAGACCTGAAGAGTAAAGCTCAGAAAAATTAAGAAACTTCGCCAAGGTTATTTGACGCAGGATTTATTATATTTGGGCCTTCCCCCTCTTTGCTGTCAGTGGAAGACAATTCTCTTTCCTCAGAGAAATATGTTCACATCTTCTTTGATTGACTCTCCTCTTTCCATAATAGCCCTCCCTGGAGAGCTGCTCTCCTACTCTCATCCCAGGCTGATGTCTTGAATTTCCCACAGTGATCTGGCCCTTGCATTAAATTTTCTGGCTTCTTGTCCATTAGACTCAACTGATATCTTAAAATATCTGATTAGTTCTTAATAGTGTTGGCAGGTTAAAATCATATTTTTTAAAAGGAAAGTATATGTAAACATAACTTTCTGAATTCACTCATTGAGAGAACATATTTTTCCCATGTTATATAGACAAACTGGACAATGAAATGACCACCTGTTAGCTGCTAATGATGTTCACATGCCTTTTAAAAAATAATTTTGGCTTTATCTATCTACAATCTTGGAGGCAAAACTTATGGGAACATCAAGGAAACAGGAAGCCAAAGGCAGAAAACTGACAATAAAGTTTGTGCTTAGACTACTAATAAGGAAGAGGATACTGTGAGTCTCTGATTCTGCATAATTATTTAATCTCCAGAGGGTGACATAAAACTGAATGCATGTTTTAAGAAACCTAAGTTTGGGTGTTCAAATCTAGCACTGAGATCATATGGGTTTCACAAAGATTTCCTACTTGAAAAAAAATGTTTTAAAAAGCATCACATATAAAAAATACGTCAATCACTGTCTCATGGTCAAATTTGATATTGTGTGTGTGGGTCAATCATTATGCCTTGCAAATGAAAATGAATACATACATATTGAATGAAGTTAATTCAAAGTAATAGATGGATATTAACTGTGCCCTACATTGCAAAAAACATACTGGCCCTAAAAAAAAAAAAGGCTTATAACTAACATACTCACCAAGATACAGAAAATAAGCATTTTCTAAAATTAGAGCTAATATTAAAGATTAAATTATTATTTTATAGTAAAATCAAAATTGAAATAAAACACCCAGTTTTAATTATTTTTGTCAATAAGTGTTTGGGTCCTGACTTAAGTTTACTGATTTCTATTAATTTAATTTTTAACATACTATTTCTATCCAAGTCTAAGGTTGATATAAACTGAGTTTACCTTTTACTTGTTCACTTTATTATAGTGTCATAGTTAAAAGTACAGGCTCTAAAATAAGACTCTTGGGGTTTGAAACATGTCTCCATAACTTGTCTTTGTACAAATTTTCTTAGTTCTTCATGTCTCAGTTTTCTCATCTATGAAATAGGGTTACTAATAGTATCTACCTCACAGGGTTGGTGAGAGGATTAAATGTATCAGTCTAAGGCAAGCACTTAAAACAGTCCTGGTGCACAGTAAATATTTTTACATTTTCTAGTTATTTTTTTAACTTCAAAGTAAAAGGTGAGTATGAAGTCATTGTACAATTAGTTATGTTTTGAAATGAATAGAATAAATCATGTATCTCTTCCCTTGTTTTCAAGTAGAATTGAATTTAAGCTCAAAGTAGAAAAACAATTGTCTTTCCCAATTAAAAATAAATTCCAAAAAAAAGTAGTGAGTGTTCTGTCTGTAGGATTTTTTTCCAGCAGTCTCTTAAAACTTTTAAAGTGACTGTTACTCAATACAGAATTCATTATCCTCAATGTTTCTCAAATACATTTTTGCAAACTGTAATTTTCTCCATAGCTTCAGGTTTTAGAAACATGTTAAAGTCTCCTCCAAACCAGCAATTATATCTAAGATTCCAGATTTACTAGTCATTGCATCACATATTTTTTATATGTACTACAAAATGTTACATAATCAACACTAAATATATATCCCCAATTGAATCCCAATTCTGAAATCTTAGCTTATGTCTCAAACCATATGAAGTAAAAGAAGACAATGATTAGGAATGAAACAAAAACATTCTTTAAATGAAATAATTCTAAACTATACCATTATATGGAAAAGTCTTTTAAAATGGCATTGTTAACTCTCCACAAACACACCATGCATCTTCTAGACATTAACATTGATAATCTTAAACTCCAACTTGCACAACTAGCTAGGTAAATGTATCTAGCAGTTATTGAAAATTATGGCATGAGTTTTTGCATAAAAACTTAATTTCAAAGGGTGCTTCTACTCTTAAATTCTCATGCAATTTCTAGATTTGTAGACTTCAGTAATTCAGCTTTGGAAAATATGTTATCACATATAAATAGCTTCTCTCTTCCCTATCATATGTGTATGAGTGTTTGTGTGCGTGTATGTGCATACATATACATATATATCTTTCTTAATGCACAGATATATGTATATGTACACAAATAATTATCTAGCACAAATAAGTGTGTGTGTGTGTGTGTGTGTGTGTGTGTGTACACTCTATTAGCAGCTCTTCTCAACTTACTGAGTGCTCCTTAAATTCAAAAGTTTAGGATGTCAGTATACTGATCTTTGGTCATAGGGAAAAAATGGAGATTCTCAAGATTGGGGTCAGCTAGGTAGAAGAACCCCCCAAATACTGTAATTTTTAAGATCTTGGAAAATAGGTTATCTCTGTTTCCAAAGATGTCTTCCTCTTCTTTCGGGAGGTTGAGACTCAAAGCAACTTTGTGAGATAGGTGTGACATATTTATAACCCCTTTTCATTGAGGAAAAAGCAATCTCAGGAACAGTTAAGAATGGTACTCAAGATCATTATGTAAGTAGTGAGAATATTCTTTTTACTCTAAATTCAATTCTTTTAGGATATTAGAACTAGGTGTGACCTTGTAGAACATTTAATTCATATCCCACATTTTCAGCCTCTCTGAAAGTATGTTTCTAAATCTTTCTGGTGGTCTGAAGGTATGGAAAGTAGCATAGCCTGTTGACTTAAGTTAGACCAATGCTAGTGATCACTCATATCCTTTAATATATGCAAATAAAATAGTCAAGATACCAAGGTTGGAGACGCTTGACATTTCCCACTTTCAAAATCAATCACCGATCTGAACACCATGGCTATTACTCAGAGATTCAGAGGTTTGCTGTAAGCAGAGACCATGACCTTGGAACAATTATTTTCTCAAAAGGCATTACCAACAATGATGTGAGCAAAGTGCCCAGACTGCCCTCCAGTGCATGAATCCCTGTCCAGGAAACAGCTACGAATCTTCTATGAGTACAATGAGTTTGGCTTAAATCTCATTTCAAAGCATTTATATTTCATAAGCACTGCATTTAGACAAACTTAAAATGAGCAAGTCAAATAAAATACTCACTTAAAGATTTTCTGTGCTCTGGTTTCTGTTCTTTTATATCACTGTCGCAGTGACTTAGCAATTCAGTGCTGGAGGATCTTTGGATTTTGAATAATTCCAGGTTTCTTGATGGACAACTTGAATCCTTTGGCTGGAAACAGCAACTAATTAGACTAAATAATTTTACCCAGAATAAAGGATTCACCATATAGTTTTATGGTCTATTTTGGTGTTTATGGGGAAATTTGAAATATGAAAATTCTTTGGGGATATGTCCTCTATGCTGAGCTCAATACTCAAATAATAGTTTATATATGTATATGGTACTTACTAAATGCTAAGCACTATACATGAATAATTCAATTAATCATTACAACAATTCTATAGAGTAGGTGGTATTATTATTATCCTTGTTTTCCTCATGAAGAAAATGAGGCCAAAATAGGTAAGCAATTTGCCTAAACCCACGCAGGTGGCAAATAACCAGAATTCAAACTCTAGCAGTCTGGTCCCAGAGTCCACCCTCAATGACAACAAACTATGTGTACTTGTGTGTATGTGTGTATGTGCACTCACACACATTCACACACATACCCCTTTAAGGGGGGGTTACTGATAATGGGAAAAGTTAATTTGTTATCTTACTTTTTAAAGTGTTAGTCCCCAAATGAATATAATTAAAGCCTGCAACTAAGTGTCAAGGAGATCACACAGAAAATCTTTTACTATCCTATTGTATTCCATATTAAGAACAATTTTTTCTCAAAATTTTGCAAATATTAGTTTTCTAAAATTAAATGCTCTAGAGTCTCAGTATGAAATGAGTGGTTTTAAATAAGTTCACTCTTAAAAAACATACTCTGAATGCATGTTTTAGGATAATTTCATGAAGTTCTAGATGTGTAATTTTCATGAGAAGAACAATCTAGCTTAGCTGGAATAATAATAAACATCAGTACAAAGGGTTATTGTTTACTGGTATTATAACAGTGAGTGTGGTCTTACATATATTGATATTTATTCTCAGGAATTTGCACTATGGACTGCACAAACTGAAAATGAAAAAATTCAGTAGTTATTAAGTGCTTGTGTGCTTTTTACAGCCTCCAGTAAATGAATGTCTGTGTTATTTCAGAAAAAAAATGTAAGAATGCACTACATTTTTGAAAGAGAGAAATTAAATGACATTTAGTTCTACAAATCCTGCCTGATGAAAATGTTTTTAGTGGAACCTATTTAAACTAAAAGAATTTAAATTCTCTCAGTCCATAGGATCTATTTAAATGTGTGTGTTATATGCCTGAGCAATAAGATTTAAATGACTACATTTTAATTAATAAAGGTAACAGCCAAAACAAATACATACCAATCTGTCAATTGCATTTTTGATAGCGTGGAACCAATCCAATATGATGAAGTCAATATCTGACTGTAGAAGGAACTCATTTCCTGATACTGTTGTGATCTGAAAAATAAAAAATCGACAGGTAAAGAAATTATGTAAGATAAATCTCTTACATGCAAAAATCCATTTTTAAAAAACACAGTTTAATACACTGAAATATTTTCTTGTATTCCAGTAATTGTCTTTCTGGGAACTGGGAGCATTTCGAACTGCTCTCTCTAAACTGTTTTTTCATGTCATAACAAATACATTATTGTTTTAATAATAGAACGATTAAGTCAGAGTACAGCTAAAGCTGAATTACTCCAACTTAAGGAGAAATAAGCCAGGAAGTTCAGAGAACTGCAGACAGTACACACTTAAGTCAGAACCCGCAGAAAAAATGCACCGGGTGTGTCAGAATTCATTCTGCACGTTCGCCTCTTTCCTGTCTGTCTTTTCAAATCTAATAGTATCTCTATATTTGATTTCCTTTTATGGAGGGCTCTAAAACAGATTATTTACCAAAAAGTCTAATTGCAGACTTACAAAAGGTCATTTAGATGAATAACATTTGATTATTTCTACTTTCTTATCACAGATCTATAGGAAAGTAATAAAAATATTTCCCCACAAAAGAAGTATATTAAAATAAAAGTTTATTTACATATTTGAACCTCTCTGGGAGAGTATTTATCAAATGAACATCCAGGTTCCTGACTCTCAGCACTGCTAAGTAGTTGGAAATGTTTAGCATGTAACTGTGTATTTTTCATTACAGTGAATCTTTTTCTCCTCAGACTTGTGAGAAAAGGATATGACCTTATAGAAACAGAGAAATAGTCTAAGTTTCACACATAAAGGGCTATTTAGAGAAAAAATTGATTAGAGTGGGTGTGGACACACTTTTTGTATTTGGCCATCAATCTGAACTGTGGAGATTTTCCCTTTGTATTACTGACTTTTTCTTGCAACAGGAAGATGAACATTTCCCAACTACTGTCACATAGAGTTCAGAGGTTTAGAGGACTGACATTTCAAAATACTCAATCAGGAGCCAGTCACCTCTTCTCAGCCTTCCTGGCTCTAAACAGGAGGTGAACGCTGAAATGTGGCACAGGTTCAGAAAATCACAAATCATGCTTTAGGCCATCTCTGTAATTCTATCATTAAAGTGACAATTATTACCCCAAATGGCTCATTCTGAAGGTTTCAAGGATTCTTATGGCAGCATTTAATGACACTGATTTTGGGGTTTCTAAAGAAATCTGTTACATATTTGCACATATATTCATTTGCCATTTGTTTTTAGAGAAACTCTATAGAGATTCAACATTAATCAGTACTGCAAAGCAACCATTGTTGATTGAGATGGGTTCCAATATCAAGTGTGGTCTCTAAAACTGTAAGGAGAGCAACTGTCTAAAGTGTATGCAATTATAAGAAGTGAAAGATTGAAAAATAATAGGATTTAATTGCCCACACTAGACTTTGACAGATCACTGGGGCCAATCATTTTTTCTCTCTCTTTTTAAAATGATACTGCATATAAGATTTAGGATGGCTCAAAACAGTCTTCTGTTTTATGTATTCAGTAAAAGACAGCTAAGGTGATGTTTGCCTAATTATCTGAACACCACTGCAATGTTCTCTACTCAGATAAAGTTCCAAATGTTTACTTTATAGAGTGTTGCCTCAGAAATTGTAATCTAAAAATATAAGATATTTTCTAACTAATACAAGAAAACTAGTAATATCCTTAACCTCTATCTTCATCCTAACCTGTAAATATTTTGATTATGAAAATATTTCTAACATCATAATTTGTAAACATACACAAAGACAAATGAATTAGCCAAAGCACAATGTACAATATAATATTTCTCTGCCAGTATAAATAAACCATTATTAAAATTATAAAAAGAAACAACATTTAAAAAGTACGAGAAACAAACATAATTAGATTTATTATATTACGAGGGTTTACGAAAGAGCCAACATAGTTCAGCTTTCAGTCTAGTAAATTCAAACAGTGATAAAATATAAGTACTTTAGCAGTGCATTTGCATTTTTGGTGCATGCTATGCAATGCAAAGGGTATCTTATATTGCTAACACAACCAAAAGCAAAATGTATTTTAGAAGTTCCTTTGTCCCAATATATTACTGCATTAATCATACATAATCAGTGATTTACAAATTCATTTTGAGAAGCTAGATCAGAGAGCTATATAAATGCAATTCATTCAAAACATGCTATCAGAGAGATACAGTTCACATCCTTTCCTCTGTCTTCCCACTAATCTTTCGAGTTACCAGGCAGTCTGGAGAAGTCTGCTACTGCTCTCTACAGTTTAAATGCATCCACTTCTTAATTACAGTCAGTAATTGACTTTGTTCTGCTCTATTCCAGTCACTCACAAAAAAGTAGTTTCAAAATCTTTGACCGGTAAAGCCCATTTAATTCAGGTTCCTCAATTCACTTTTTTACTTTACTTCTTTAGGATTTCTGATAAATGGTTTGCTGAATCATATTTGCACTTTGAACAATCAAATTTCCAACACTCTTGGGGAAAAAAGACATCAGTAAAGAATGTTAGCTTTGACTAAACCTTTTGATTGAACAACTTATGACAACAATCTAAAGTAATGTATAACAGAGATAAAGGCTTTGATACTAAGCTGTGCTCATGTACTCTTTCTATATCATGTTTTGCCTCTGTGACAGATTCTAGGGTGAGGGGATGAAGGAAGAACTTACAGAAAGCATAACAGGTTTAGATAAGAGATGCTGGCCTCCATCTTGCTTAGAAACCTACTTTAAGCAAATGTATCTTGACATCCCTCATCACCTCGATGTCGTATTTTGAAGGAATATATCAGGGCACCAAAGTAGCCTTAATGAAGTGTGCAGTTGTCAGTAATAAACAGCTTTAAGTATCCATCCGGGAAAATTTGTCTTGAACTTCTTCATACTAAATAAGGGTCCATCTGAATTCTTGCTGGTAAGAAATTCATGCCCAAGAAATTATAGAAGCATGTCTACTAAGCAACGTGCAGAGTGGGCACATTCCTTAAGGCTTTCAGGGATTAATTCGACAGTTTTCATGTGGGCTTAGAATAGCCTGTGTCCTTTTTACAGTTCCTCTAAATATGGAGGCAGGTAAAAGTCCAGACTTCATTGATAAAAGGTGAAGAGCAAAGAAATTTGTGTTTTAGATTTTAATTAAATGGAGTTTTCTTATGCTAATTTGAAGCATCTTAAAAGAGTTTAAAGTGTTTATGTATTGTTCTTTTAAATATTGTCAATTAAGATTTAAGAATTGCTCTTTTAAATATTGTCAGTTAAGTACCACTCTCATCAACATTTATTCTGGCAGTAAGATTTTATACTATTAGATTTTAATGAGAAAATAATGTGTAGAATAGCATTTATACCATTACAAATTTCCATACTTTTGTTTACTAGAATATAAATAAAACCTTTCTTAGAACTTAACTTTTTCTGATTATAAGAATAATACTTTATTGTGTAGAATTTGGGAAAAATAAAGAAAACAAAGTATCAAAATTATGCATAGCTACACAAAGTAAACGTTGGTATTTTAATTTAGTTATTGCCAGTCTTTTTATAAATAATAACCAACCAGATATAATGATCAATGATATAGATACCTCATCAGCAAAACATATTTGATGGTCAAATATTACCAGCTTCTTTTTCAATTGACGTCAGACGCACATGGGGAGATTACCAAAGATGTAAGAGGTAATGAGTGACAGGGTGCTCCTCTCTGTTTGAAAGCCCCACCCTTCCGATTACAGAATAAATCCCACAAATAATTTCGTGTACAGAAGACTAGAGAGGATGTTTTTATGATAGAACATCCTACTAATCATTAACAATGACTGATTAAGCATCCATTAAGTACAAGGCACATTGCTAGAAGCTAGGGATACACAGCCCCACTCTCAAGAACTCACGATCTGTTTGGATAAATAGGACATATGCATATACAGATAAATAACAATAGAAAATAGCTTATACTGAGTCCCAGTGTGAATGGCACACACAATGCTCATGTCAAGATTTCAGAGGAGGGAGTAATTACTGCAGGCACATTTACATCATGAAAGTATGCATAAACTGGTGGTCATGATATATTATTCTTTAAAGGTTGATTGTATCAGAACTTTAGTATATTAAGGATGTGAATACCACCACTTGGTATGCAAAGTGATATCAGCTTTAATGATCTCAAAGCACATAATAAACATTCTCCAAATGCAGCTTCCCTCCACTATCATAAAGTAATTTTGCAAATGAAGAAAATGAAGCAAATGAGGAAAATGAGAATGCCATTCTATCAAATTGGCATCATTTTAAATGATAAAATTAAGAGATTACAAAGATCTTGATTTCTAGTTCACTGGTTCTTAGCAAACAGTTGTATACAGTCAAGAACTGTGTGTTTGAACAGGGAAAGGGCTGTGATAATTTGGTTTCAGTTAGGAAATTTGGAATAGCAACTTTAGACAAAGTTGCCTCTTTCCTTGCAGTTAAGCTAAAGATAGCCCGATTTTAAAAGATCATGCAAAATCCTTACGCTGATTTTCCTTTCCAAAAACAAGCACTGTCTTGCTATGAAAAAATATATCTAAAACTAAATTGGGTTATCTAAAACTCCTTCAAATCCTAGAAAGGACTAAAGCAATCCTACACTTGAACAAGTATCTTTCACATTTTGATTAGAACCTAAGGAGGGATTATTCCATCTTAATGAAACTGAAATGGTATGTAGGAAATGTATAATAAAATATGCCAAATATCCAAAGATCCCTAAAACATGTTAAATAATATGGCTACAGTGGTTCAAGAAATGCATGGATAAGAGGAATGGAATTTAATTGCTATTATGTTTAGAGATACTTTGGACTTCATTATAGAAGTTTTATATTTGAATTAAGTAAAAATAAAAAGTTATATCAAAATACACTATTTATTTGAAGTGAATATGAATTATTTTTTTGTGATAGTAATTTTGTCCATATCTATATTCAATACTCCCAGCAGAAAATATACACAATATAGGGAGATATCGAGACCTAAAATTGAAGTAATAATGCTTAAAAAAACACACATAGATTCGCATTTTTTTCATCTTGTATCACTCCACATTTGATACAGCTGATCAAGTGAAGGTTGTCATGGTTATACTAATAGCTAAATTACTTGGTCTCGAAGGTGTTTATGACCACCAAAGAAATTACACTATCAGGCTGAATGTCTGTCTCAAATTACGGTCTGGTTTGAAAAATTTCTAACATTTTTCTTAACATGTTGAGCAAAGTTAAAATTAAACTAAGGGGAAAATATCAGTTAGATGTAAAAGGTCTTCAATTTGCCTTTCCAGAAATGTTACTTGTTAAAGCATTTTGTGAGAAAGTATCTGCCTTGTGTTCCCAATGTTGCTAGATGTTAAGTAAATATATGCTGATTACAAAAAAAAAAGTTGCTTTGGCAACTCTCTTATTAAAATGCATTTGTAATCCCCATCTGTCATGAAAGTTTTGAAAACTTTGTTTACTTTGGATAGCAGCCTTATCCAGGGTTACCCTAGCAAACAATGATAGCAGTCTTCAAAAGTTGTATGAGGAACAAGCCACTAGGGATCCATTTTTGTTTTAATTGGCACACACAAACACTTTTCTGGTCTGTCAAGAAGATCAAGCTAATATGCATGGAGGGTGTTATATTCTCAGCTTTGGGGAGCAGTAAAGCTCCCTTTATTTAAGTAATTTAAATGATAGACTGCAAAAACTTTGCAAGTCAGAAAAATGTTTTATACTTTCTTAGGGAATATTTGTTTTAAGCAACGGAAAATGTTCTACATATCTAAAGATGTTGAACCTTATGTTATAATTACTCTGTTTCTTCTGACTCTGTGAAATGTTCCTAAATCCACATGCTACTAAATAAACCAGGCCACCAATGAATCCAGCATTTCCACAACACCCCCTGTGTTAACAAATGTCCGTTCATTAATTTCCAGATGTTTATTGGATATGTTTTCAATGTGTTTGGGGTTGACTGATTTGCATGTACATTTATTGGAACCCTCAGTGGTGTCATCATATCAAAATAACCTGCCCATGTAAGCAATTTCTTATTAATGGAAAGTAAACAAATGTTGGGCTACGTTCACGATAGATCTCCAGTGCATTCCAAAGTCTAAGGTTTAAGGCCAACCTTTCAAGAAACAATGCTTTTTAAGTGAAATTGAGCTGTACTTTGACACCCAAATAATTTGGTCCATGTATTTGTACAACAGAGATTTGTTCTGCATAATAAAATTGGCCCTGTAGTGAACATTCATATCCCATATTACTTTCCCACTCTACCTTTCTGTTTAACAAATATCTAAACCCCAAATTTATTTTAAACAAACAAGCCAAAAAAACCCTCATGTTTATTCTTTTATCTGTGTTAAAATATTTTAAGTACTGAGAAACAGTCTTCTCAATATTCATGAAAGAATACTATCCAAGTAATTAGTAGATAGTTTAGCAGTTTCCACAATTCGGCAGCAGCTACACCAAAACTTTTGCCCGTGGTGCTCATAGGAAAAAATGACTGAAAAAGAGACTAATCGAAGCAGTTGGTGTATAAAGATATCAACTTAGACTTTTATTGCTCTTAATTTTTAAACTTGAGGGGAGTACTTGTCTGTAGATAAATGAATCATCCTGGGACTTGTCACCACCAGTCACTCCCTGCCAACCACAGATCACCTTCTTGCCTGAGCTATATTCACTGTGTTCAGTTACTCATCCAGTCACACGACACTTGGGAATCTGCTGCCCCCATCGTCTTCAAATTGGAATTATTTTTATTATTACTGTCCTTATGTAGGTAATGTTCAATTTTAAAAATTTCAATAAATTCAAAAGTGTAACACAAAATCTCCCTTTCTTCAAGATATACTAAATTGTCTCTTTATACATATCTTTCTGACCCATGAGGAAGTATTATATATGTTTATATTTTAATGAAAATATGTGTACTATTACGAAAATTTTTAACGCATTTTACTATCTATTCTACCATAATCTCTCATGAGAATTTAGTTACAATATCCCTGCTTTCTTGTCTCATCCATGTTTTTCCCTGAAGTCCATACTATACATTGCAGCCAAAGTGATCTCCCTGAAACTTGGATCTGATCATCCCATTCCTCTGCTTGATGTAATTGTGAGGCTCCCCACAGCTGTTGCAGTGCTGTGCAAATTCTTTAATTTGGCCTGCCAGCCCCTGTGTGCTCTGGCACTGACCCACTCTGCAGTTCCCAGCTCCATATTTTCCTCTGCATCTCTACCAACCAGCCATACTGATTTTTTTTTTGTTTCCTAGCTGTCCCATACTAATTCTCAATTCTTCCCTTAAAGCAGGGTGTTCCTGCTGCCTAGACCCCTTTGACATCCTCTGTCATATCATTCAAATCAATTGAGATGTCACCTTTCCAGTAAAGGCTTCTCTGAAACTGATATTCCCCCAAGTGCACTCATACCATCCTGCTTCTCCTTTATCATAGCACAAATTGGTCTATGTTCCATTACCTTGTTGGTCTTCCTCTTTCCCCAACTATGCTATAATTCTGAGGCCAATGACAATTGTCTACATGCATGGCTGAACAACTGATACATAAGGAATACTAAGAAAATAATAAATAGATAAACCTTATCTACTTTATTCATTTCAGTGAATGAATTGTATTTCATTGTTTGGTATGGCATAATATATTTAAATCATTACTGTCATAACTTTTTGAAGGTTCCAATACAATTGCATTCTTTCAGGTAATATAAGGAATATAATCTTGACATCTATTGAAAACACTTCATGAGAGTAGAATAGGCAAACTATTTTGAAGATTGAGAGTAGCAGTCTGAAGACTACATTTTCCCATCAGTCAACAATTCCTAGACATCAGACAATAGGATTTAATTTGGAAGGGCTGGAACGCACAAGAGTCATCTGTATTTCAATGTTTATTCTTAAAAGAGATTGTTCTTGATTAAATTCCAAAGCCACCCAAGTATTTTACAGGGATCATCTACACTAGGTCATCCAAGAATATCACCTGAAATATATAGGCTTTTGGAGTTGGGAGTTGACAGTATGGGAATTGGAACATAAGTTCAAAATTTAAAAGAGCGAATCCGTAAGTTAATGGGTCAAGTCTTTAGAGAACCTCAGTGATGCAAAGATGCTCATTGCTGTCCATCAGCATTGCAGCCATTAATTTTGCGAGAACACCATTAATACTAATAAATAAGCAAACTGTGGGAGGAGGTGTCAGTAGTTACGTTGTTAATAATATTTAGAAGTATTAGCTAACTTTAAGATACAGTGACTTAAGCAGAAGTAGGTGTTGTTGCCACTAGTTTATTACTCACACATGTCTCCTATTAATAAGTACTAAGAGTAAACAACAAGAATAAAAGATGTTACAGTATGTATCTTTATGCTATTGTAACACATTTGGCCATGATTATGAGTGTTTATAAAACATTCAAGAATTGTTCCATGTCTACTTACATTAATGAGAACACCTGTTAGCTTTAGTGCTGTACAGACTTATTTGCATCAGATTCAGGTTTTCACATACTGTACCTCACTTTTTGAAACAATTAGATGCTTATAGAGAAATATAGCTAAGTGAAAAACAGCAGCTTGGATGCCTTCCGGCTCAAGACAATTCAACTCCAGGTTTCAGTGAAAAACAAAAATCTGCTCAATTACAATACTGCCACTTAGAAGTGAATATAGGTGTATTTCATAATTTTACATTCAGAGAACAGAAGATACGTATGAAAATCTGTGCTTTAATCTTCAATTAAATTATAGCCAAATGAGGCAGTTTCCAAACAAGGATGCCAACAAGTAAGGAATTGCAATGCCACCACAACATGGATTCTCTGCAATCTTGGGAACTTGCTACCCAAAGTTGACCTCTTTACTGATTTCTGGAAGCTGGATAACTCCAGCCGGTCTTCTGACTGAGTAAGGAAATCTGCAGATCCTGTCCCTCCTTGTGTTGTTTCCAACACTTTGCCAAAGAGAGCTTTCTATGACAGAGCTGAAAGGAGCAAAGGAGCTGAGGACTCTCTTTGAGTCAATCATTTCTGGGCTACGGTTCACAGCATAGCCAGAACATACCAACCTAGGAGATGCACCACAATTTCCTTACAGAAGCCCACAAGTCTGTCTTATTCATTACTCACAAGTTTTATAGGTCTCACTCTATTGACCCATCTATCTGCTACTTCTAGGATGCTAAGGCTTCTGGGATTTAAATATTTTCAGTTATTGAAAAGGGAACACTTGAGCACATCTATGGATTCACAGCCTCTATTATCATCATTATATTTAAGAGGTGCAATATTTACATAAAAATAACTCAGGTGGTGATTTACTCTAAAGATAAATGAGTATTTGCGATCTGAAGAAGCATGATTTATAACTATTTTCTCAGATATAAACAGTGCACCTCTGTACTATACTAGTAAACAAAGATTAGCCTAGGCACACATAAACTGTTCCCATGGAATTTCTGATACTCTGTCCTGGGAAATAACAGAACTGGGAATGTGCAGAGTTTGTGGCTCACAAGAAAGAATGGTATCTATTTCCTCCTCAGCTGTCAAGTTATATAATCTGGATAGAGGAACAAATATTAGGTGGAGATTTGGGAATTAACCAGTGAATTCTTTTTTATAGAATCCAAACTACATAATTCAAGAAGTAAGTAATACTAAAAACTTACTTTTGGTGTCTCATAATTTTGAAATTGTGTTTAACCAAGAGCTTGACAATCTAGATTTTGTTCTCCATGAAATAGCATGATCATTCTTTAGAAATGATTAGCTATCTGTGTAATTAGGATGTTCATGAAAGAGTACTAATGTTTCTTTTTCCATAAATGGTAGGCTTAAATAAATGGAAAATGTTGAAAATTTTCTTCTGATAACGTGAAAAATTTGTAATTCCTCTGTTTTGAGAAAATTCCTAACTGCTTATTCAAAAAGGTTATCTTTAAACCAAACATGAAAAAGCATCTGACATTTCCAAAATTATAGTTAGTGGTTTATAATATATATAGTACATATGTACATATAATATGTTCATATATTATATATATCACTATATATGATATATATCAGTATATATTTCATATATAGTGAGATATGTCATATATATACATATGTGCTATAGTTATATATGTATGTATATTATATAAATTATATATTATGTATATATTATATAAATAAATTATATAAATAGTACATATGTACATATGTGTGTCTCTCTCTCTATATATATATATATGTGTGTGTGTGTGTGTGTATATTTAGAAAGAGAACACAACAGAAAGACAGAGAGAGAACTTAATGGTATTTTTATAAAAATAAACCACCTGTAACTCTATAATAGACAATGACATCTGTCAATTGAGCAACAGGCCACCCACCTAATAGGAAGACATCTGGAATGCCAAATGTGTGCAAAAATACCTTAACAATCCTTACTCTCCAAAGCAAAATGACATTTATATTGAAATATTACCACTTAAAGATGCTAGATTTCTAAAAAATATATCAGTAGCACTATCAGTAGGGTGACTCTATAATTTATTGTTGAAACTATGATAATTCTGAAGGCAAAAGGCACTGTTAATAATCATACCAGGACAATAGGTGTAAACTGGGCCTATTTTGTGTCTCTGGGACATATGGATCACTAGTTATCACATACTACACTGGGAGTCATTTAACAACCATTTAGGTGCCTAGTGAATACCTGCCTTTGCTCCAATTCTAAGAACGGTGATGTAGACAAAAAAGTTAGCAGTTACCCTTCCTCTGAATGATCTTCTACTCTAGTGTGAGAAAAGACCAGCCGAGGAAAACAATTAGAAACAACAATTAAATCATGATTCAAGATGGGACATATAATGGTTTTTATGAAGGAAACCATAATTTCCTTGAGGGTATAATGGAGGACTCAGAAAAGAATGTTGGAGAAGGATCTTAAAAGGATGGATGAGATTTAGTAGAAGAAAAGGACAACACAGGTGAAAGAAAAAGCTTGTACAAAGATCCAGAGGAAGAGAAGAATCTAGCATCTCTTAAGGACATGAAGAATCTGTTCCTACACCTTCTTTGTGGAGTTTCACTCTTGTTACCCAGGCTGGAGTGCAATGGCGCGATCTCGGCTCACTGCAACCTCTGCCTCCTGGGTTCAAGCAATTCTCCTGCCTCAGCCTCCTGAGTACCTGGGACTACAGGGACGTGCCGCCATGCCCAGCTAATTTTTTGTATTTTTAGTAGAGACGGGGTTTCACCTTGCTGACCAAGATGGTCTCGATCTCTTGACCTTGTGACTTCACTCATCTCTTAAATAAAGGTGTTACACCAAGCATTTTCCTGTAGGACATGATTCTTTTCCCTTCAGACACACTATGGAGTTACCTTATACTATTTCTCATTCTTTTTTAATTAGAGCTGTAAAATCGATAGATCCCTAATGTGTATTTCTAGTTCAATTCAAAACAGTATAATTTCTGATCTATTGTAATTTGGACCAATGTGACTTCTGGTCTGACCTCCTTACTGCCAGACAATATAGTTGCAGTCCATTCTTTATATCCACTCTTGAGTAAACTTCTAAGTTAACTGACATCAACTTTGTCCTTGGAGATCTTTGTAAGTCTGATTCTCACATTCACTAGAACCTGAAAGAATCAGACCCTGGGAATAGGGCCTAGTAGTCCGTTTGTTTACAGAGCTCCACAGGTGATTTGAAACTTATGCTGCATTGGAGTCTGCTGCTCTAGACCATGGAAAGATGACCTACCTAAATCCATATCTGTCATGTGCCACGTAAAAGCCACTGAATGGATCCCTTTTATCATCAGGATAAAACCTAAATTCTTTAATGTATGTTGCCAAACATTTCATCCATCATTTATCTCTCTATCTCTTATCTTTTCAATTCCTCTACTTCTGAATGGCGTAACTTTGAACAATTCATCAAAAAACTTTGTTTCTATATTCTCACCTATAACCTGAGAAAAACATTAATACCTACCTTATAGCAATTATAGGGCCTATATAAAATATAATCCAGGAGAAGAACTTAACATAGTACCTGGTACACCCTTAGCACTTAAAAATGTTATTATTTGATTTGATTTATTGACTGATTCATTGATTGTCACCTGGATTTTGCAAACTCCATCTCTTCGTTTGGGAAAGTACTCAGACATCGCCTATTCAGGAAAGTCTTTTATAATATCTAGAGGTCAGAAAAGAAGTATCCCTTCAGCAGTCTGTACTAACTTCAGAATGGCATGTGTCTCACTTTTGTACACATCCAGTGTCTTGACCTTTCAACACAATAAACTCCCTGAACACAAAAACCACATGTCCCTGCACTCAGCCAAGTACCTGGAGTAGCACCAGCTCTCAATAAAGGGGTATAGACTGAATGATAGCTCAGTTGGCTTAGGTTATAACTGAAGGGTTTTGGTATCTACATAACAAAAGGCCTTGAAATTTAGAACACAGATTTTGTTTGGTATACTGGTAAAGAGGAAAGCAGTGATTAGTCCCTAAGAAGATGTATTAGCAGAGCTATTCCACAGCATCAGAGTAGGGAAGACATCCTCTTAAAGCTGGCTCTATATTGCAACTTCCATAACTGTCAACATGCCACTGCCTTATAAGGTTGTACCAATGCATCTATCTGAAAAGATGATACGCCATTTTGATATGAAGAATGCCTCTTTCATGGGCCCCTGGGCTTTTCCAGCTCTTTCTGGTTCCTGATCTTTTCCCCTTCTTTCTACAAAACTCAACAGCTACTTCTCTGCCTTCAATGTTCGATGCCCCACTTTTGAGATGGTCAGTATTTGAATCAAGACCTTTACCGCACCCCAAAGTGACTTAACGTGATCTCAGGCCCTGCTAGTTGAGAATGCACCCTGTCTTGGATATCCTGTCTTCGCCAAAGCTCATTTCTATAGCTGTATCCTGTTCTTGTTTCTGGCTTGTGGTTCCCTATTTTGGTGGTTTATCTCACATACCAGACCCTCTCAGCTGATAGTGTCCTTTTGCCAGACCCTCTTTGAGGAACTGGGGCTCTGCAGAGCATCTCCCTGATCCTCACTACACCTCACTGTGTTCTTTAAATCCACTTTCCATCTGCCTCACCCATCTGAATTGTTACACACGTAATCAAGAAATAATCCATACTTGTGTTCGAGGCACCATAGTTATAAGAATATCTGAAAATGAGTCATGTCAGTGTATTCAGCAATCATCCAATGGTCTTTAAAATATCCTTGTTATTTCTGGTTGGAGCTCACACTCTAACAGCCTGGACTGAATTTTGTTATCTTACTTTTAGGTTCTGTATTCTGTCCAGAAGACACACTTCCTTCCAATAATATCAGCTCAAACTTTTCCATAGTAGTTGTCCCAACTATCGTTTTTTGCCTGCTTCATCAAGATGGTTCTATTGCCATTAACTCGGTTTTTCATGATCTCAAGAAAAAAATCCCAATCCCTGAATAAATGATATATAAAGATCACCAGTACAGTAAGTGGTTACCTCAATTTCTGAGTATTACTGTCAACTACTGTGCCATTTATCATTCTCTAGCATTCTGGCAAGTAGGACATTAGGAGAACATTTTTCCATTATGAGAACAAGGGTTGGGTTTGTAAGCTGCTACCCTTGAGGCTCACAGCATTGGATTCATATTCTACTGAGTTTCATCTACAACATTTTCTTAAAAGTTTGTGACTTAATTAGATTAGATTTATATGCAGCTTGTTAATTTACCTGAATGCAGATGGAGGAGGCACTAAGGGAAGAATGTATTCCAAATTTAAAGAAGCCACTGTCCTGGAGGTATAATCTGATGATGGATTTCAAACATTTTTGTTCATAAAACATGGTAAGAAATAATCATTGCCAATTAGTACCTCTCTTGCTCTCTCTCCCCCTTTTTTCTTTCTTTCTCTTGGATAGACACACACACACACACACACACACACACACACACACACACTCTCTCTCTCTCTCTCTCTCTCTCTCTTTCCCTCTCTCTCTCTCTCTCTCCTAGGTATCTGTCTACATATCAATTCATTCATCTATTATTCAATGTATAATAATAAAAAATTGGATATATATACTATGTGCATATTCATTTATATATACATATATGCATATATCATATAATTGAAACAAAAGCTTCATGAAATAATACTTCCCTTTACTATATGTGATGTAATCTGATATTTTCTATCCTGGTCTCTTTTTCTCTTTACTTGATTTCATTTTAAAAATCTGGTCCCAACTCACTAAATTGATTTTGTGACCCTCTAAGGGATCTTTAATGCAAAGTTGAAAAACTCTGGCCTAAAGAATAATGAAGTTGTGATCTTCCTGCCCTATTCCTTGATGCACATGTTCCCTCTCTCTTTTTCTCCCTCCTTCTCTCTCAGCCCCTTTGTCCCTCTTTCCCTTCCCACTGTGCATGCCCCACCTCCCTGTGGATAAGAGGCTTCAAAATGTCTTCATATATAATTTAACAGTTGGATATTTAAACCTAGGAAAAACTTCTAGAATATTTGTCCTGTTTGTGACTATTAGGCCTGGGTTATCAATAACCCTGTGTGGGCGATTCTGCACTAAGCCATTTCCTGCCATTTGAAAGTAGAATTAACATGTGGTTCTTTGGAATTTGGCATAGACCCTAGGTTTTCTAAATATACCTTCAAGCAAGTGTTCCTTTATAAAAGGAGAAACAAAGATGGGGCACTGTGCTGTTTGGAATACATTTGAGATACCTCACCATGATCTGGAGAAGGAAAAACCAAAGAAGTTAAAAGCCTGGCAAACTATCAGAGGTAGCGATGGCAGCTATTTGTTTTCAAGTCCCTTGTATTGAAACAATGAGTGCACTCCACGTTGCATCCTGCAGCACCGTGGTACAAGGTCTGGGAGTAGTTACTAGCATGTGTCTGTGTGATGGGAGCGAAAGCTAAACATTTTAATAGTGTTATGGCCTCTCCTTCTCAAGTTCCCATTAATGCAAATATAGCACATGTGGTTTAAGTCCCAAGAGCCTTGTAGGACACAAATCACAGATGTAGAATAAACATTATCAGAGAATAAGACTCCATGGTCTTCTTGCCATCAACACATGCCCTTATGCTCCCATGACATCAGACAGATACCTGATAGGATATCTTAAGCAAAATCACAAAAAGTCAGGGTCATCAAAGGACCTAGGATGGCAAGATTCTAAGTGGACTCTCAAGACTTCTTGGTAAATTATGGCAGAGGCTCCAGCTACATCAAGACTTTCAGAAAACACTCACCACTATGATAATTAAATATAGTAAAAATTACTCATCCTTCCTGCACCAAAATTACCAGAGACTTATGCTATGTGAGGAGTAGAGTGTTCTTGTAATGTAACCCAGATGACATGATGGCACAAGGCCTATAAAACAGAGCTGGTATACTTCAGATACACAGTACAATTTTCCCAGCTATCTCAACTCTTCTGTGCCATCTTTAAGATTAAAATTCAGGATGATTGCTGCTGTAAGATTGCTCTTTTCTTTTTCCATCATATTATCATCCCTTTCTTTCCCCATGTCATTCTTTTCCAAAATTCTCAGACAAAAAAAAAAATGAGTAAATTGAGTCTTCTCCACCTAGCTCATTATCATTGCTGTATTATAAAACTGCCACTACATTTGAGAAACTTGGGTAAACTCTTGTGTATTGGTGAACTGCATTTCCCCACATTTCCCATAAGTGAGACTTCAGTATCCATATGCTGACCTGACCTTAAAACATATATTGGCAGTACTGTCAATTGCATGTAGTGTGATTCTGAGAGCCTTAAGAAGCCTCCTTGGATGACAAACTAATTCCTTAAACCTGCTGTCTAAGGTCTGGAATTTTAATTATTTCTTTAGATGAAACCTTTAAAACAATTACATGAAAGGATATTTTTCTATACTTTTTGTTTAGATTTTGGTATATTGCTTTTCTGAAGAAAATATATTAAAGCAAACTTTTTCTGAATATAAATGCATACATGAAGACTTTTAAAATATGTAAAACCAGAAATGTATAAAAGTTAAAATCACTTATAATCACATTATTCAAATTTCCCTCTTAATATTTAATGTATTTTTTCAGACTCTTTAACACATATGTTAAATATGTTATGTTTATATACATATGTGTGTGTGTATATATTGGTCGTATATAGGTCATACATAGGTCAAATTAAATATACAATATTGTATCTTATTTTTTTAACATTATATCAAGAAGGTTTTTCCATGGCATTATTCTTTGAAAGCATCAGTTTAATGACTTACTTGAGATTTACTGTAATAAATTGAAGCATTTCCCTATTTTTCCACAATTTAATTGTTTCCAGTTTTTGTCATGATAAACCACGTTGCATGAGCATGATTTTTTGTTAAGATTTCTGATTTGTTTTTCTTAGAAGAGATTCTTAGAAACAGAATTACTAGGTCAAATAAAATAATTTTGAAAGGCTGCTCAAATGCATTACTAATTATTTTTCTAGAAAGTTTGTTCCAAGTTGTATTATCTCACCATAAATTAAAGCATAAGCCTATTTCAATTCATCTTTTCTCTGAAGTAACACAATATTATATACTTTGTGAATCTTATAAGAAAGCTCATTTTTTCCCCCTTAGGTTTGCATTTCTTTTATAATTAGGCATTTGTGGCTTCTTTTTTTTTCTTAGAATTTCTTACTAATGTGCTTACACATTTTTATGTTTTAGTATTTTTAAGATTTATCAGAATGTGGGTTTTAGGAAGTTTACTAAACTTTGGTGCCAATTACCGTATAAATTTTCCCCAATTTATTTTGAATGGCACTTTTAATGAAATTATTATCATTTCTTGGTATTTGGGGGAGTTTGATCCCAGGACTGCTGTGAATACCACAATTCGCAAATACCCGAGTCCCACCGTTGGCCCAAATCAGCCCTTTGATACAGGAAGTAGGTCCTCAGTATCAGGGGTTTCATATCTTGTGAACACTGTGTTTTCCATCTGCACCCTTGGTTGCAGATGTGGAAACATCAGATACAGAGAGACCCCTGTATTTATTGTGGAAAAAACTCTCTCATATTAATGGATCCCTGCAATTCAAACTGACATTGTTCAAGAGTCAACTGCATTTATATATACATGTGTTATTTTTCATTTTTCTATTGTAAGCTTTAGGTATTGCTGCTTTGTAATTTTTCCAATTTAAACTTTAAGTCTTAGGAATCATTTGAAGGACTCTAAGCCTTTTATGTGAACTTTAAATATTTCTTCTCTTCCTCCAGAATAACCCACTGGGACTTGGATAAGATTGTATATTAATTCTATATTAATTTGGGACAAACAAATTTCCAACTAGTAAGGCTTCTGCTTCAGAAAAGAAAGTATGTCTCACTATTGCAAGGTTTTGTTTATATCTCTTAGTAAATTTTGACAGTTTTATTCATATATTTATACTTAGCCTTAGGTATTTGAAATGGAATTCTGATAGAGGCCTGAAGAAGAACTTGAGGATAACAGATATCTCAACAAAAGAGAAGCTACAACTCCAAGAAAGGAAAGGCTCAGCACAAGTAGAAAGGGAGAAGTTTTCTATTGTGTCTTTTAGCATGGGGCTGTCCTGATGACTCTAAGGAGGCTGCTATTCTTCTTTCTCCTGTTCTTATTGTCAGGCCTGTAGCACGTGTTTCTCACAGGACATAGTCTCTGCAATGACTGTAAGCTAACCGATGCTACTAGGGTACTAATCCAAAGCCATGCAAATTTTCTGGCAATAAAAAAATAGAATTATTGTACCCAAAATATACTATTTCTCTTAGTTTGAGTGTCTTGTTCTACAGATGATGGCAGGTGAAACCCACCCCATCAGCAGTTGCAAAAACTTTCATCCAATTGTGGATCCACGTTTTTACGTTTCTCCAAAAATTGGTTTCTCAAGTTACTGTAAACTCTTCATAAACAATCTTTTTAGTAGTCATGTAATATTACATTGTTTGGATATACCATATCACATTCTCAATTTTTGGAATATGGCTTTAATTTCTTATATCTTTATAATGTCTAACAAAATGAAAGCCTGTAACTTTGAGTGCAAAAGCACAACATAAAAGTAGCAGAACAGCGAGACAGCATTGCTCAAGTTGAAACATATGAGCTCAGCAGATACCACTTTGGTCTTATCTGTGCCTGTCATTCACAAGCTCAGTTCTGCACAAGTCACTACACTACCTGGTACTTCAGGTGCTTCACCTGTGAAGTCGAGATTAAAAAGAGTAGCTACTGCATAAGAATGTGACAATAATTAAATGAAATCCATGAAAATCCGGTGACAAAGTGCCTGGTAAAAACTATCTAGGCCGGGCGCGGTGGCTCAAGCCTGTAATCCCAGCACTTTGGGAGGCTGAGGCGGGTGGATCACGAAGTCAACAGATCGAGACCATCCTGGTCAACATGGTGAAACCCCGTCTCTACTAAAAATTACAAAAAATTAGCTGAGCACGGTGGCGCGTGCCTGTAATCCCAGCTACTCAGAAGGCTGAGGCAGGAGAATTGCCTGAACCCAGGAGGCGGAGGTTGCAGTGAGCCGAGATCGCGCCATTGCACTCCAGCCTGGGTAACAAGAGCGAAACTCCGTCTCAAAAAAAAAAAAGTATCTAATTACTCATATTAAGTATAGGCTAGTAAAGAAAAAGGTGTACCTGTAAACACCCCTCTCATTTTCTCTCTTCCAGATGCTCTGCTTCTTGTGTGTTTTGTGAAGGAAGACAAATATTTAAAATTAATGTCAGCAGAAAGAAGAAAGTGTGTGTAACTGTTTATACCTATGCATAAGCATGTGTGGTATATCTCCACAGTCCATAGGTGTGATCATTTACTGCAGATAAATCACCAAATGCAATTAGAAAATGTGACAATTAATGAGCATATTATTGTAGGCTGCAGCAGTTAAATCCTGTGTAGAAGAGGATAGAGACCTGACTTAAGACCCCTGAGACCCAGGTTGAATCTTTCTGCTTACTCAGCCGCTACCCTCTCCATTGTCTCTTAGACCAACTTTTTCAAAGAACTTGTCACTACAATGGCAACTTCCAAGAAGCAAAAAAGGAAAGGAACACCTCAACCCTCGAGACTTTGCAGAATCTCTATTAGAGTGAAGATGCTTCCCAGGGTTCCCGAAAAGGAAATTGGTAGTCCTGACCCTGTCCCAAGAGGGGTTAGATGTGAGACAGTATGCTGAGAGAAATTTGCTGCCTAATCCTAAACTTCTGTTAGGGGTGGGTTGGGGAAGGAAGTAGCAGGCAGGGAGGCCGGGACAGAGGCAGGCTCTATACCTAGGACTAAGACAGCCTGTAAATGGCTTGGAGGAGTCCCTTTTTGTTACGGTGCCCCTGAGGACATTTACAGTCACACTAAAAGCCCTAACCTGAGGTCAGGACCAAGAGGTTAGAGAAAGAAGAGACCTCAGAGGTAAAACAATAGAAAGGGCTTACCAGCTTTGGCAGTGACAGCAGCTTGATAACAGCTAGAAAACAAACCAAAGCAAACTGTCAACAACAATAAAATCCAGGCAGGCATGACAGAGTAACAGAGCACCAACAACAAGGAGAGACCAGACCAACTGCAATAGAGTGAGGCCAGCAAGGATTCTCCTTAGAAGGCAAACTCTACGAGAGGAGAAATTTTGCCTCTTTGTACCCTGAAGGATCCCTAGGACCTTTAACTGAGTTTGGCACAAAGGAAGTACTCATTAATTATTTATTGAAAGAATAAATGAAAGATTTGGAAAATACAGACCGTTCTTTCATATGCCAAGAGACCAAGTAACTTCACCTTTCACCTAGACATCTTGAATAAGAATGCCTTTCACCAGCATTCTTGTAAAATAGAACATGATTAATCTTTTTAATATTTATCAACATAAGTAAAAATGGTGTCCCAATTTAGGCTCCAATTTTCTGACTCTTAGTGAAATTAAACTTTTTTTCTATAAGCTTATTTAAAATTTTAATTATTTGCCTTTATTTTTTCAGTTATCTACTGGCATATTTCTTACACATTTAGAGGTGCTGTCTAATATTTTTCATCCTTGAAAATATATTTTTCATCTGCCAATCCTTTTTTATGTTCTTTGTAGTATCTTTAGTCACAAAGAGGCTTTAAATTTTAAGGTTTTAAAATTTGTTTACATAAGTCATTTTTTTTCCTATGATAATCTGTTTCTATTGTGGTGCACTATTCTCTAAAATCAGATATTGAATGTTGTCATTTTTTTCCCTAAACAATAAGTGAGATGAACACTTGATTTTTCTTCTTTATTGTATCAGAGCTAGGATATACCAAAACAAATTTCATCCTATTAGAGATATTTGCACTCTGAATATAAAAGTATTTCACTTGGTCAATAAGATTTGATTGCTATATTGTATTTTGAAATCCTACCATTATCATGGTCAGCCTGCAGTTTCCTTTTTGGTGCTATGCTTGCTTTTGTTTTTTGGTTATTCCAGTCTCATAAATAGAGATGTTTTCCATGTTTATTTTCCTTCCTTCCTTCCTTCCTTCCTTCCTTCCTTCCTTCCTTCCTTCCTTCCTTCCTTCCCTCCCTCCCTCCCTCCCTCTCTCCCTCTCTTCCTCTCTCCTTCCTTTGCTCTCTGTCTCTGTCTCTCTCTCTCTCTTTCTTTCTGAGTCTCACTCTGTTGCCCAGGCTGGAATGCAGTTATGCAGTATTGGCTCATTGAAACCTCTGCCTTCCAGGTTCAAGTGATTCAGCCCCAGACTTTCAAGTAACTGGAATTTCAGATGTGTGCCACGAAGCCCAGCTAATTTTTGTATTTTTAGTAGACATGGGGTTTCACCATGTTAGCCAGGCTGACCTCCAACTCCTGACCTCAAGTAATCCACCAGCCCTGGCCTCCCAAAGTGCTGGGATTACAGGCGCGAGCCACCATGTTCAGCCTCTTTTCCATATTTATATGTGTAAGAGCTTACATAACATGGAGAGTGGTTGGTCTTTGCACGTTTGGTGATATGCGTTTATAAAAATATTCCTGATGTGCTTTCAGGTATAGATATTTTATTACTTTTCAAAATTTTTCCTTTGAGAAAATTTCAATCTCTTGAGTTAATTTTCTAGGCTTAAATTCTCCTAAATATAATTCATATTATCTATGTTTTGAGTCATTAATCAAGTTTTACACAAATATTTTTTTCTAAGACATTTCTTATTTGTAATCATTTTCTTATTTCCAATATAAGTCTGTCTGTTCTTTTTGGCAATCATTGTCAAATATTATCAGGGTTACCATTGTTTCTTTGTAAGGGACAAACTTTTCAGTTTTATTGATCACAAATCTGCTTTATTTGTAGTTCACTACCACATCGTTTCATTTTCGGTTTTTATCTTTATTAAACTCTTTAGCAGATTTTCTTTGGGTTTATTTTTATACATTTTAAATCTTTTTAATTACATATATATGTGTGCACATACATACGTATTTTTTACTTTCTAAATATTTGCAATAAGGTGATTAATAGTCCTCTAAAAATATTTTGTATTCTATCATGTTTTTCCATTAAGCAAATGTTTCAAGCAATGGCTGACTAGCTTCAGATTAACTTTCTGCCAGAGAAAACACACACACACACCCCTTCCATTTGAGGACATTGAAGAACTAACACCACATAGAAAACATGTAAGCCAAGATCTTGAAGAGAATGGAATCCCGGACAGGTGAGCTCACAATTTGGTCTTACTGCTTCTCCTGAGGTATTCTGCATTTAAAAGCTATGAGTGGGGCTCACTGAAGTGGCTCACACCTGTAATCCCAGCACTTTGAAAGATCAAGATGGGAGGATCACTTGAGCCCAGGAGGTCAGAACTAGCCTGGTCAACATAGGAAGACCCCGTCTTTACAAAAAATAAATTAGCTGGTTGTGGTGGCTTGGACATGTAGTCCAACCTATTCAGGAGGTTGACATGGGAGAATCACTTGAGTGAAAGAGTACACAAGATTACAGTGATCTATTTTTACACACAGCACTCCAAAGCCTGGTGAGAGAGTGAGACCCTGTCTCAATCAATCCATCAATAAAAATTAATTAAAAGTTATGGGTGATAGGCTGAGAAGCTTATCAGAGTTGATGGCAGCCTCACAGCCTTGAGAAACAAAATTGCAGTTTACATTCCACCAAGGTAAAGAGGCCCTGAGGCATTCAGTGGGGATCCTTTTATTTTTTAAGACCGAGTTTCGCTGTTGTTACCCAGACTGGAGTGCAATGGCAGGATCTCAGCTCACCACAACCTCCGCCTCCTGGGTTCAAGCAATTCTCCTGCCTCAGCCTCCCGAGTAGCTGGGACTATAGGCACGCACCACCATGCCCAGTTAATTTTTGTATTTTTAGTAGAGATGGGGCTTCACCTTGCTGACCAGGATGGTCTTGATCCCTTGACCTCGTGATCCACCCACCTCGGCCTCCCGAAGTGCTAGGATTATAGGTGTGAGCCACCGCGCCCGGCCTGGGGATCCTTTTTAAACAGAAGAGCAAACCAGAAATAGACCGTCCCTCCCAAAGGCAGAAACCCAGTATCAAATAAACTTAATCTCTACCTGGATTAAGATGATCTGTTCCTAACCTAAAGGGCGTGCCAAAAATAAAAAAGAACACATTCTTTCTGGAATAAAATATCATCCTCCAGATTCTTATCTCCATGCTTTTTAATATGTAATGTCTAGCACTTGATTAAAAAAGTAGATTCTTAAGAAACGATTGACAACAAACAGAAAATGTGATGAAAATGGATCCACAATAAATCTAGATAACCTAGGTATAGATACAATGTTTTCAAAATACAATTAAGATGAAAACCTTTGGCAGGTAATTGGAAACAACCAATAGAATGAAATGAATTATAGAACTGAAATATAATATTTGAAATTAAGATAGATTTCACAGTAAACCAAAAAATAAACCGAATAGGTCAGAATAAAACAGGCACACAGAGAAACAAAAGAATGGAAAATTCTAAAAAGAGCATAAGATACAAGCAAAAGTCTGAGAGATATATAACTGGGGTCTCAGTAAAAGAGGAGAGATAGGGGAAGAAGCAGTATTTAAACCTAATAGCTGAAAACTTTTCAAAGCTGCTGAAACACATTAAGCCACAGATTCAGAAATCACTACAAATCTCAAGCAGGATAAATAAATTAAAAAAAAAAAATCCTTGCTATACCATAAGTAAATAGCTGAAAACTAAAGACAAAGAAATTCTTAGAAGCACTCCCCCCAGAAATGGATGTTGATTTAAAGAAGCAATACTCATCAGTTAATACTACAAGTAAAAGTCATTTCCAGAAGAAACGTGTAAAAAGATAGTACTCATCCTCAATAACAATTTCTTGAGGTTGATTCTGATTTTTTACTTTGAGAGCTGGAATTTTTATTAAAAATTGCCAAATAGTGATATAATTCAAATATCACCATTATCTGTCAATACTTTTACAATAAATCATGTATTTGAAAAGCCCAACAATAGATTTTCAATGAAGTTTCTCTTTGTACTATTATATTTAGTCCATTTCTGTTTTGTTCTTAATCACCCTTGTTTCTACTACTCTACAGCAATACAGGGCCTGCCTCTTACCAGCCTAACAAGAGCTTCCAAACTGTTCCACTTGCCTCTTTCTAATCCTCTACACTCAATTTCACTACTCAGCTGACAGAGCAATCATTAAAATATTAACAGAATCATGTCACTTCTCTGGCACAAAGACCGTACTGGTTCAAACTGAAACACTGATCACAGTTTACAGGTTTATGTGACCAGAACATTTGCCTATACTATTGACCCCTCTCCTCTCACACCTCAGCCTCTTGCTCTGAGCCTTTGAGCAAGACTTGAGCTTTTGGACTTCTAGATTCCTCTTGCAGTAATCCCCTTTACTCAAATGATTCCTTCTCTTCCTGATTCTGCTTCAGTATCATTGCCTCTGGGAGATATAAGAGGTAAGAGAGTATATGCTTTCTCACTATTTGCTATTACTTTCTCCTCGATTTTTCTCAGAATATATTTTTAATTGACGTGTACTTTTTGCTTGTTTGCTTATTGACTTTTTCCACTAACATGTAAGACTTCATGAGTCCAGGTATTTTTTCTTAGTTACCAATGTATCTCCAGTTCTTAAAATAGTAGTATGTCAATGCATATTTATTGAATGAATAAATAATTTCTTCAAAAATCATAATAAATGAGTGTCACACATTACTCCGCTTTTGTACACAAGATGAAAAGATGAATATGTAGGGTTCTTAAATTCGATAAAGCTATAGAATAATAAGAAAACACAATACTAGTAATCAATATAATAACTATAATAGAGAAGCAAAATCCATGTCACAATGATGTAATGATGTAATACTTGCTTTGATAGAAAAGTAACTGATTAACGTATATATCTCCAAACAGTAGATTAATGATTACTTTAAATGCTTGTATTTAGACAATTATTTTCTGTTAAATTATTAAATACACAACTAAAGGCTATGGTTCCTAAAATATGAATCCTGCTATGGTCTTTAAAGTATATAGTTTTAAGAGTATTTTAACTAATGCAGCCTTTCATACTATATTTTCTTTCTTTTTTTTTTTTTTTTTGAGATAGTCTTGCTGTTGCCTAGGCTGGAGTGCAGTGGCACGATCTTGGCTCACTGCAGCCTCTGCTTCCTGAGCTCAAGTGATTCTCCTGCCTCAGTCTCCCAAGTAGCTGAGATCACAAATGCCTGCCACCACTCCCCACTAATCTTTATATTTTTAGTAGAGACAGGTTTTCTCCATGTTGGTCAGACTGGTCGTGAACTCCTGACCTCAGGTGATACCTCTGCCTAGGCCTCCCAAAGTGCTAGGATTACAGACAGGGGCCACTGTGCCTGTATTTTTTTATTATTACTCTGATTGAAGCTATCATAATCATATAAATCCATGTCATCAACAAAACCTAACCATAATTTTTAAAAACCCTTACCTCCTTCAGCTTTTACTCAAATGTCACCTTTCTGAGGCCTTCTCTGGCCACCCTATTTAAACTTCCAGTCTCTGCTCTCTATTGTAATTTTCTCTCTGTGATAGCAACACTTAATACCCTACATATTTTACTTTTTCTGCCCATTTCCAGTCTCATCAAGCTAGAATATAAACTCCATTGGGGTAGAATTATTTTCTGTTTGTTAACTGCTATTTCCCAGTATGTATCTTAATGCTTAGCACATATGCATACCACTCTGTGACACAAAGTAGGTGCTCAATTAACATGTGAATGCTCACACATTTTAGCATGCTTTCTTCCTCTCCAGGATGGACTATAGGCATTCTATCTCAAGTGTGAGAAAATGCTGACATAAAAGTGGTTATATTACACTTTTGTGGTTATGACATAAAAAGCTGCCGTTAATAAACACATTAAGCACATTTTTTATATTTGTCTCAAAGTTGAATTTGTCACTATGCACATGTGTCCACATCAGTAATTGATGAAACATCACATGAATCATCAAACTAATCAAAACAATAATAGATTTTCACAATACAAAGAATATGCCACTTTATAATAGAATTCACCATTATTTTTAATATGTTGATACAATAAATTTAAATTAAAATTTGATTTGGTTTTTATTTATTTATATAGTACTCTTTGAAATGATGTGTATCAATACCAGTTACAGAAAGATTTTTGCTTCTACTTAAAAGATCAATATTTCAGTTTATTTCAAAAATAAGAAGGGGAAAAAAGGATGCTTTGTAACATACAAAATACAGTCATACATCACCTAATGATAGGGACACATTCTGAGAAACGCACCGTTAGGCAATTTCATCATTGTGGGAATATCATAGAGTGTACATTTACACAAACCTAGATGGTATAGCTTACCACACACTTAGGCTACATGGTATAGCCTATTGCTTGTAGGCTACAAACTAGTCTAGTATATTACTATACTGAACACTGTAGGCAATTGTAGCATAATGATTAAGTATTTGTGTATCTCAATATATTTAAGCATAGAAATGGTATGATAAAAATACTGTACTATATTCCTATGGGACTGCCATTATATATATGAGCTGTCATTGATCAGAACATTGTTACACAATGCATGACTGCATTTGTAACATACTTTGTAATGGGGGCATATAGGTAAATATTAATTTTTCAGAGAGCTTAAACTATGATATAGGAATAATATTAAATAATGTAACATTAACATTAAGCTAAATAAGTTTGATTAAATAAGTGGTTAAGCCCAGTTAAAGGACTACTGGAGATATTCCCTTGTGGAATTAACACTTCAAATACAACTGTGTCTCCACTTCTGTTTCTGACATAAATTAATAAGATTCTATTTGGTTTAAAAAAAAAGATTCTCTCATTAGTGTCCCATCAAAAACAGCACCATTTGCCTCATTAATTTTAATGAGGTTGTTGTGTTGTTGTTGTTTTCTATTGGTAGGTGTGGGTGTATGATATATGTGTCAATGTGTTAGACTTGTATCTTCAAAGAACATGCTTTACACAGGCTAGCTTTTTTCTGAAGCTATAATAAAATTGCTTAACATGGTGGCTCCTGGTTAGGTAGCCAGGTAATATATTTTCAATTTATTATAAAAAAATAAAAAGTATTAGACATCATTGTTTTCTATGTCAAATACTCATAGTTAATGTCATTATCAGAATACCTTATATTGTCTGCAAAACATGTAAGATACACCCTTCAAACCAAATTTAAAAGGTAGAAAACATATCTTCTTTTATCTATAGTCCCAAATGAACAAAAATCTCAAAGTAACCAAGGGAATTAATTTAAGCTCTCATTCTTCCTTTCCAAACGAATGGTTAAAATATTATTTAATTATTACACTGATGAAGTTTGATGTTTTCTAACTTATGAAAATTTTAAAAATGAATGTTTTAGATATGTATAAATTCTAATCAGATGCTTCTAATACCTTCTGTATTTAAAGACATTTCTTTTACTTTTTGCAATTATCTGCATAATAGAAGTACTTAAACACATACACAATATTGATGTATTTCAAGAGTATAAGTAATGTCTGTGGAGTTTTTAATCTGCTTGAAATTATCTTTGGCAAAAATGATATGAGAACTATTAGCATAATGAGTGGGGAAGTTCTAAGAAAGGAGACATTGGGAAATTCTTAATCTAACTCAACTTTTAGATTGCTAGACTTGTACCTTCAAAGAACATGCTTTATATATCAGCATGCTTCAAAGAACATGTTAACATTTCATGACATGTTCTCAAAGATAGTAGCAGGCTTAGATATATGCAGCCTAAAGATGGAAGAGATCTTAATAGTGTGGTCCTGAGTTTCAGTAAGGAAGGAAAAGAAGCAGAAGTCCAGATATAGAAAAGTAGTATGTACATAAAGAATATGAAAAGGGAGAGGAAAAGGAGGAAGAAGAAGGGAGAGAGGGAGGGAGGAAGGGAAAAAGAAAGGGAGAGAGAACAAGAGAAAGAAAGAAAGAAAGATTATTCAAATAAAAATTAATAACTTTCTTCAGATTAAATAGTTTGAATTTGAAATCAACTCTTTCTATACTACGATTAATGAACAGAGAATATTCTGTTTCTTTATGGGGCTCAGGCACAGTCACTACAATTCTTGCTTTTACTTCTTCAGAAAAGAGTGAGGGGGAAAAGAGATTTTTAAAAACCCCACTAGTCAGCCTTTAAAAACCCACAGCAGAAGAAAAATTACTGCAGAAAACAGGAGAAAATGTCACACACAAGTTTTTCTAGGGGAACTTGGACCTGTTGAAACAAACACCCAAGAATAAATGCAAATGGTAAAAGAAAAGGTAATTTGGCAAAAATATAAAATGAGCATACTGAGAACTCAAAAGAATTGAGTATTACAAAAAAAATTATTCCAAAAATTAAAACACATTAAAATAGCAAAAAGTAGAAAAAGTACAGAGACAAGGTAAGGTAAAATAAACAAAATAAAATAAAATAAAATAAAATAAAAGATTTTGAAGAGAATATTGGATTTTATCAAAATGGTAATATGAGCACAAATATTAGTCCTACTCTCCTGTCATATTTCTATCAAAGCAACAAAAAAACCAATATCTATGTGAAGAATATCCCAGGATGTTTTGGTTTGTTTTTGCTGTTGTCTTCATTTCCACTGAGGGGAAAAAAAGCATGCTCAGAATCTTTACTCATTCAATGAATGATAATTTCTAAATCACCATACTGATGAAAATAGACTCCATAAAATCACTTAATTTTCTAAAGGTGGAAAATACTAAAGAAAATAATGGCCACTTATGGTTTAAAAATTAGCATAAAATAATATCACATAAATATTAAATACTTCATTCATCTTAAAAAATATGAATGGGTTATATTTTCCCATTAGTGAATAGAGCTTGTGAGGCTGAGTTAAAAGAGAAAGAGAAATCTATCAATACACTATTCACAAGAGACAAAACTAAGGAAACAATGAAGCTTGAAATGAAGGATGCAAGCGTATACTCATGAAATGTTATAAAATAAAATTTCAATGCTCAGAAAACAAAAGATATTATAGGAACAAGCATTAAATGGTAGCCCAAATATTTATATTTTTCACTAGAATTTTTTTCCTCCATGTAGGAACTCAGCTAGACCATATTTCCAATCCTCCCTTACAGCTATGGGTGCCTAAAGAATACAAACAGTAAATCCACCACTTCCAGACCTGGTCCTTTGCTGTTCTCCTGCACAACTTTCAGCCCCCTTCCTTTCCCATTAGCTGAATGGAGAGTGCGCTGAGATACTAATAGAAGATGGAACCATAAGATGGGAGAAATAGGGGTCCCTAAATGGCGATGGTGTTCATTGCCTTACAGAGAACACACTCAATGAAGTGTGATATGATCAAAAAATAAACTTTGTGTTAAGACATGGAATATGAAATTCATGTAGTTTGGTGCCTAGTGCGACCCTAGAAGTAGTCTATCTTGGTAAGATGTATTTTATGTGAGAAAACATAATAATGCCTGATTATATAAAGTACATAGAGGAAAAATGGTCAGAAATACAAGGATAAGTTTGAAAATCCATAATATATTGATAAGCATATAGACAAATGTAAATTGACAGATTCACAAAGTAGGAACATGAGGATTTAAAGAACACAATGATATAAACACAATGGTCTATACATATCACAAACAAGAATATTTGAAATATTTAAAAATGTTAACTGTAGCTTAAGCCACAAAGACAATATCAATGTATCCACAAAAGCCACACCTCTTAACTACAACGCCCTACAATTAGAAATTAAAAGCAAATGGTATAGGTGAAAAGAATCTATTCCCTTGGAGGTAATAACATATAAACAGACAACACTCTTCTACGGAATATTTTGGTAAAAAAGACATTAGAACTAGAATTACAAACTCTTCAAATTGAATATTAGCTTACCAAATATGGGCATGTAGTGAAAATACTAAGATCAAAATACAAACTAGTAAAAAAAATTATTAACTGAGGTACCTTCATTTATGAAAGCCAATAGATATGAGAAAATAACAAAAGACATGTAAAATGCTCATCATTGGTAAAGTTGAAAAAGAAAATTGAAATAAAATGAAACAAAAATATTCAAAGATCTGACCAATGAAAACTCCCCTGAAATAGAGAGAAACCTGAATTTACAAGTAGATAAGATGTAAGTGTTCTAGAAAAAATTGCCACAGAATTAAAATCCTAAAATATGATCTTGCAGCATTACCAGAACTTATGGACAAAGAGAAAAGTCCTATGGACCTCAAGGTAGAAATATGAAGTCACTTATTAGAGCAAAAACAGGCTGGCTTCAGACTTCTTTATATCAATATTCTTATGCGAGAAGTGATGGAGAAAGTCTAGGGTACTGGTAGAAATGAAGCATTACCCAAGCACTTTGTAACTAATCAAGTGTATGTTCACACAAAATGGCACCCAAAAAGATTGCCTTGAGCAGTGTGAGTCTCATAGTACATTTGATTCCAACCAGTCAATAATCGAATTAGTTTAAAAAAATTCTCCAGGTGAGAAAGTTGTTACATAAAATGAGAGACACTCCTTAAGCTAAAATTCACTGAGAATTAGAGTGACAGGAGAAAATATAAATATTGTCAACCTGCAAAATAAAAATATGACGAATAAATCTATATGTAGTTTGTGACACTGTGAAAAGAGGGGTGCAATTTTTTTTTATATTTTATAAAGGGAGTAAATTCTGCTTAAGTTGATGAAGCAAGTGTTAAAATTTACAAGGATAACTGTAAAAATAATGAATTTTTTTATTATTAAAAAATCATAGAGGGAACATTTGAAAAAATAAAAAACACGAAATGATAAGCAAAATTTGATTAAGGCCACAATACAAAATAAATAAAGAAAAAGAAAACCCTGCTCACAGGCATTTATTTATTTGTTTTGCTATAGAAGGTATACCTTATAACATCAAACTTACTAGATGTACTTCCTAAAATGCTTTCTACTACCACACATTAACCTGGTGTAGAATTTGTTAAAAGGATTTATTTGCATTACAAATTATTTAGCAAGGGTTAACTCTGTCATTCTAAAATTCACCTTGATTTTTCAGAAATTATTTTCACACTTTGGATACTTTGCATACTTTGGAATCACTGCAAAGAGAGAAAAATCTCACCTCCAGATTGATTTCATGTAAGTTGTAAATTTTGATAATATGGGTTTCATCTCAGGTAGCCTTTGGGAAACTTCATACTGTGTATCCCAACAGAATCTGTTTGTATTTTAATGTGTAAGTTCTCACCACTACCTAAGTAATAATAATTGTCATTAATTTTAAGAGCATGACCATGAGTCCCCTTATTTTTTTATTTTATAAACTTAATTCAATTCTCCAATTTTCCTTAATGCTGTTGCCTCATGAGACACTCATCTTCTTTTGGTTGCTCTATGCCAGAGCTTCTACAAGAACTGTCCCTACCTTGTGCCAGGCACCTGGTAGGAACCCATAACTGTTTGCTGATGAATTACTAAATCAAACGTGACTTCATAGTTTACATCTTATTTAAGCTGAACAATGACCGTTTAAATCAAACATTAATAAACTCATACAAACCTAATGGAAACCCGCATATGCAGTATCAGATATTTATTTTAAATTAGAAGTATACTACGCTTTAGGTGATAAACATGTTCCTGAAAAAAGTATAAATTTTTCTGTTAGATTAAATGAAATGTACCAATATTCTCAGTCTATAATTTGATCCCATCTGTTTCTGTCAATCTACTAATTTATATTCTCTACATATCTTAGGGTCTGTATCAAATGTTACTTCAATAGAAATTTATTCCGTAAAATGTTTTGCCTTCCAGATTTTCATAATTCCATTGTTGCCACTATCATTGCCTTTACCAATTCTTGTTCCAGAACTCTATCATTCTTGTTTTCTCCATCCCCTCTGCCCATGGTATATGATTGTTTATGTTTCCATTGTCCTTCAAATGTTCAGAATCATCAGAATATTCTACCCCCTATTTACTGATGTCAACGTTTGCCACCATGATGTCTTTGGACTCCCTTCTTTTTAATAACTGAATATTTAATAACTTTAATATCATGACTGCATCATGTTTCTCAACAACTCCAAAGCCAGTAAACATTAACACTATTGGGATTTTCCATTTAAACTGGAGAAATTGCAATCTACTCTCACTTGAATAAGTTTTGAGTAATGTGGCTCCCCACCCTTTCATTTAAAAAAAAATTACATTCCTGTACCAAGTATATGATCTGTACTGTACAGCTCCTGGTGAGTCTTGCATGGATAGTTGTCTCTGGTGAAAATTTAAATGCTGTTTATGTTAGCTTCATATACTCAGAAACTCAACAATAAAAGGGATTGAGTGATTTCATCGAATGATTATTTTAAAAATTTGAAGAATTGTATTTGAGGTTACACATGCACAGACATATACACATGTACATATGCACACTTCCCTTGACATTTCCTGAAACTCCAGTCTTTTTCTGGTCTGTTTTCATATCTCACTTAAAAATTTCTTCCATTTCTGAGTATATGTTCTCCATCACTATGTATTATATAATTTTAAAAAACAGTTTAAAAATTGGTTGTGTTTTTGTTTGAGGTAGTATTCTTTTTTTTCCTAATTTGATCCCTAGTAACACATACATATTTTTGAAAATAGTAACTACTATATGCTTCTTTGTAACCCTCACAATACTTAATCTATCTATCTCTGAGTTAGTGAAAAATAAGTTAAATTGAGTTGATGGAGTTTAAAAATTAGAAGGCATTTATTAAGTCTCATGAAAGTGAGGCATGTGAACTGGAAGTGGTCCACAGTAAATAATCCTCAGAGCTTTAAGGAAGACAGACATTGGCAAGTGGAGTGTTGAAAGAAAATAGTACACCTGGGTCTCCAAATTGACACAAGACTAGAAATCAGTCTTATTGGTTTCCATGCTAAAAAGATAAAAAATAAAAAATAAATTATCATAATTTTGGTGGAAAAACATGGTTTGAAGAGGATACAAACTATGTTTATTTACTTTAGAATATATCATCTCTTATTTCTGCCAACTAAATTTGAAGTTAACTTATGGATTGATATTCCTTTGTTTCCGCATAGCTATACTTACATAGCTTAGCATTTTACTAATTAAGTTTTTAAGGTTTAACTTGAATCCTTTAAATCTTTGAGAAACAAGGTTTTAATATTTGAAATTAGGTTAACAAAACCAGATGACTTAAGAATATATTCTTCTATGAGAAAATTATAGGTTGTTCTCTAGAAATTTCCTTAGCTAGGTGGACAGCTCACCGACAGGTGAAAAAAAAAATTCATGGAAGTCCCAAAGTGACCTTCAATTAAGAAAAACAATCGACTGATGTTTCTGTATTTGATGCCAGGAATCTCTGTGCAGTGTTTCTGGGGTTTTTCTTTCAATCAGCCCAACATGAGGCTCTTTCTCAAGCTGTGATTTTGTAAATCTTTTTTTAGTACCTATTGGGACATCCTGTGAATTGTGGTCTCTTCATATCTGCATCATGGGGAAATGTACACAGAGCAGAAAAGATTGGACAATTTCACATCTCAAAATAGTCCCCAGCCTACCCCCCTTCCAATTTAGAAAATAAAATTAGCTGTGAGCTTTTTTTCCTGGGGAACCACATATTTTGAAAACATCAGAGTTTTCAAGTTCTCAGGCAGAGTAATTCTTTTGTTTTCTCTGTCACTAATAAGCCATTTCCTTTTGTGAACTCAAAAGAAGCTAAATCTTCCCTCGTACCTTTGCTGTTTTCTATTTTTCCAACTTTAGTTTGATCTGTAATAAAACAACAGAATATCTATGCCTCTCTCTCTTTAATCCTACATGGCCTGACTAAATAAGCCAGTTCTTTTGTTGAGCCTTAATAAACTTATCCTGCATTTTTATATCATTGTAATAATATTATATGGCAGGCAAAAATATAATGATAAATGATAATTTGCCAAAAAGATTAAAAAAACACTGAGGTGTTACCTATCAAAAGTTCTCCTTCTGTCTGTGATGCAGCACAGATTGTGATCGTGACAGTAAATCTGGTGCTATTGTTAATGCCATGGCACTTGGGTTTTTGGCTTGCTTTAGTCCAATCTGTGACATGCTTGTGAATATCTTTCTTCTGTTCTGTCTGTATGGCATATGGATTTCTGGGATACAACGTCAGACCTATCCACATAACAAGTGTTCAGAGCACCTTATCATTTTAAAAAGCCAATTACTCAAAAAGACAAATGTGAAATGTTTCACATTTAATGATGAGCAAATCTGCAAAACAAATGCAATTTTGCTCGTTCTAAAAAGTTTAGTTTAACTGTAAATATTGCAATGGAGTCTTGCATGACACACACCACCGATAGGAAAAAGCTCATTTCATACATATTGTATATCATCACTGTCAATTACATCTGCACAGGATTTAAAACGAGGATGGTATAAGTAATTAGAAATAAAGCAAATAGAATATTCTAAACTACAAGCCTCTGAAATCACTGTAAAAATGTCACTGCTAACATTGAACACTCTAAAAAAATATTTTGAAAGTCTCACCCAAAAAACTGAAAACTGCATATGTCTACAGAGGTAAAGGTCACTCATGAAACACTCAACAACAAAAAATACCAATTCATTTTTTAGAAATATTTGTCAATATGTAAAGAATGTTTTGTACATAAGTTCTCAGTTACTGTTGAATCAGTGGCTGTATGTAATATTCCCACATGGAATGATGTCCTTTCAAATACTTTAAAACAAAGGTTTAGTGAAAATTTTTATGGTGACATCTTGAGTGCTGAGATTTATGCATTGGAAGTGCAGCTAACAAAATATAATAACATTGGTTTTGCAACTAACATATTCAAATTTTTCTATCTACTTATGATAGAGATAATAGCCAATTCATAACTACTCATTTCTACCTTCCTTTACCCCACTTCACTCAAACAAAACAAACATAAAACTAAAAAGAAATATTCAATGCTGCTCTTCAGCATATCCTATGTAGGTTATGTAAATAATTGTCACATTTATATGTCTTTACTTTTTTTTTTTTTGTCTACACATTCTTTAAATCTTATTTTAAACTATGAACGCTGGTAACAGAATATTATATGACATGGGAAATGGAATGCACCTGGTGCTGGTGATTTCAGAAGAAACTAATCTTGATATGTATAACATCATTTAGCAGGTGGAATGGTTTTACCAGGCTTGGAATGTGGAGATATGAAAAAGTTCACTCAGTTCTCGGACTTTCATTCTACATTGAAAGGTACCTCAAAATCAAAAAGTCTTCAATCAGCTGTTTCAAAACGTACATAGAAAAGTCTACTCAAAGGGCCGGGCGCGGTGGCTCAATCCTGTAATTCCAGCACTTTGGGAGGCCGAGGCAGGTGGATCACGAGATCAAGAGATCGAGACCATCCTGGTCAACATGGTGAAACCCCGTCTCTACTGAAAATACAAAAAATTAGCTGGGCATAGTGGCACGTGCCTGTAATCCCAGCTACTCAGGAGGCTGAGGCAGGAGAATTGCCTGAACCCGGGAGGCGGAGGTTGCGGTGAGCCGAGATCGCGCCATTGCACTCCAGCCGGGGTGACGAGCCAAAGTCCATCTCAAAAAAAAAAAAAGAAAAAGGAAAGTCTACTTAACTCCTCTATATGGGGAGAACTGAGACTAAACTATACCCTGCAATTTTCTCTACTGCATGCCATCTTAACTATTTGTTATCCAGCAAAAAATTTAAATAAGAAGGGCTGAACACCCTATCCATACGTTAAAGGTAGACAATAAGCATAGTCGACTGTACTTCCTAAGGGCAATTACTGAAAATAAAGGCCTCCCTTAGTATTTAGTTATCTGTATATCTGTTATAGGTTCATTTCAATTATGCATGTGTATCCTACCTTGAAGTGAATGGCTAAGAGGATTTGTATGACACTTGAATATTTTGATGTGATAGCTCATAATTCACCAGGTGATCTCAGGGTACTTTATTACAAAAATATGAGTTATACCTCAAAACTTTGGTGAAAAGATACAGAGTCTCAGTAAACAAACAACTAGATAACTATTCTTCCTTGCCTCTTTAAAATAAATGAATTTTATCCTATTTACAAATACAGTAATTTGTGGTGCAAACTCCTCCTGAAGAGCCACCACCTAAAAGTTCTATCATTCACTTTCAACAAATTGATTATATTTTTTCCTTGGGCTGAGACTAAACTCCTTGAAATATGATAAAATATGTAACCCATCCAAATTCCTATTGTAATATTTAATTTCTAACAGTTGAGACTTTTAAAAATTTAACATTGAAATCCTTAAAGTCAGACACTCATCTCACTGTTTATATTAATTGTTTGCACAGACATATTTACACAGAAGAAAATGATGATACTAATGGAGCTTTGTCAAAAACCAACCAGTTCACAGAACCACCTAGTGATAAAATCTAGATTTGGGTGTGATCCGATGTAACTTTGAGGATCAGATCACCCTTGCCTGGAGTCAAGTTGCAATGGATATTTGTTGACTAACCTGTTGCTTATTTTTATAATTCTAGTAGTTTATAATCACATTTCAAGATCATATTTTAAAGCTGGAAGGAGACTTAAAGATCATCTTTCCACCAGTGTCCTTATTTGATTGAGGCAAAGATTTAGATCCAGAAGGCTTTAGAGGCTTTCCAGAGGACACATTCCTAGAAAAGCCCTAGGCAGACCCAGAGTCAGATGGTCTGGGTCAGAGTTCTGTTGCCTAACTTACTCTGTGAGTGACTCTAGGAAGTATCTTAACCTTTTTAAGAGGCTTTTGTCCCAGCTGTAAAAATCTGGTGGCACCTATTTCACAGAGATATTATGAATGAGCTAATACATGGGAAAACCCTGTAAACCATAATGTTCTCCACAGATACATTACAGGGCCCTTTTCCAACTCATCAGCTACTTAGTTCCTTGTTTCTTTATCATTATCATTATTAGTATTATTTTGCTTTGCTTATCTTAGGGAACATAAAACATTAAACAACAAAGGAAGCATCAGGGCCTAAAATTCCAGCATTTATAGATAGAAGCAAAGCTGCCAAGAAGGACATTTTCTTTCGTCTCAGTCTCTTTGGGCCTGTGTGAAATGGTTTACTTACAGCTTGTACCCATCTTCTAAAGAAACAATGTCTAAAAGGATGAAAAAAACAATAATTATATAAGGGGTAATTACAACAGCTGCAAACCTCCATAGTCAGCCTCCATGTAATATTATGTGAAATGTTATCTGGGCAGTACCTGAGTCCATAAAGTGTCAGGTGGTCATTTGGCAAGACAAAAAGAAAGGAATCAGATCAACATTTTATAAGTGGTTTGCATTTTTTTTTTGCACCTGTTATTCTACAATTTCTTTCAGTTATATTTCAAAACACTACAGTTGGGATCTCCTTGCCAACCTGAGATGGCATAAGACTGGATAACAGAACAAAATGTGAGAAGGTCCTTCTGTCTTTAACGCCTGTTCACCAGTGAATCAGCCTCCAATTAATCTGTTTCTTCAGTAGGAGTTTAATAAAAGTCAAGCACACACATGTTCAGGCTTGTTTAGTATTGAAGCTGTGTTAATGTTATCTGTCTAGCCAGGTCAAAAATCCTGTGTAATTAGATGCCAAAAACTATTTCAAAAAAAATTAGGTTTTTTTCAATTATTATAAAAAATTGATTATTTGAGATAGGGAACTTTAAATCTAAAATGAAAGTGCAATGAGAGGGATGCTTCTCATTAAACATTGTAAGGGAAAGAAAGTTTGTTTCGTGGCCAAACTGCACATAAAACTCAATATATTAGGTTTGTTATTTTCTATTTGTTTATGAACCAGAAAATTCAGGATCATTCGGCAACTCTTATTTCCATTCCACTGTGTGGGTGATGATCAGAGTCGGTCGTTTACATTCAATCATATACAGCATTATGCTTGGAGGAAGCTCTTAACCCAGTCATCTGTGCCTATGAACTGAGTGTGCCTCAGTGTTTTCTGGAGGAAATCAACAACACTGCAGATGGAAATACAGGTTTGCATTTATGACAAGTAGAGTTAGCAACTACAAAAGCTTAGAGCTGAAAGCTTCCAAAACCCCAGCCAGGCTGCTGAGTTTAAGCAATGGTAGATGCTACAAAATTCTAGGAAAGTTTAATTCTCTTAGACTTTATGTAAATTGACATTTAACCCATAACTGAGGTGATACATTAACTTTGAATAAATCACAAAACAGAACTGCCTTCACCAGTACCTCTGAAGTCCACTTTGGAGTCTAACTGCTTAGACTGAGGAGTATGAAATTTGATTCTTGCTCTTACATTTGCAAAGTGGGAGGATAAAGTAAAGATGACTCATAATTACAGGACTTTCATACAATTGTGAAACTTTTAGAAAGCAGATTATTTAAGAGATCACCAGTCAAAGCAGAAATAAGTCATATCAAAGCAAAGAGGAGTTAATGATGAGAGGCTACACTCAGGTTACAGATTTCAAGCAGTTACTCAGAAAAATAATTTCTTGCTTTTTTGAGAAATGTTATAATCAATTCATTTAAGATATGAATCTATATATATATACATTTCACATAATTGCAGAGGAATACTCTAAATATTCTACATGAAGATGAAATATTGTCGATAGACCTGCATGTTAGAGACATTTCAAATCAGCAGAAATTAATGATGGTGATGACATCCAGCACTATACCAGCTATAATACACTGCAGAGCTCAGTTTTTCTTAGAGTACTTGGTTTTGTCACCTTAAATGTTGGGTTTTGTTAAATTGCTATTTATGAAAAAAGTTAAGCAAAAATGAGAAGATTGCAAGTAAAAATGCTAGGGTCATATTTTATTTTCTCTCTATCTTTTTTTTGCCAACAATCAAAACACATAGTTGTAAGATTCTTGTACTTTAACATATTGATTGCTTCCATAACAGTATCTGTAAGATATCAACTTTATATTCTCTTCCTTTAGAATGTATATTTAGCAATTTTTAATAAGCAATTTTAAAAATTATATTAAATATGTTCCATGCAAAACAAATGATCATAACCATAAGTACTATTTACACATTTATATGACAGTAAGGTTGAATATATATATATATAATATATTTGCCATTATCCATATTTGTCTTTCTTGTCATTCTTATCATTATTGTCCACATAAATCAGTGATCTTCATAACGACTTCATTCATGGAGATGAAATAATCATCCAAACTATGTTGAAGGATTAACGACTTCTGACCCCAGTTGTATTCCCTTGCCAAGAGTCTGGATCTACTTCCTTCTGTACATAGGTTGCACTTGAGCTGACAAAGAGGAGTCTGTTGACTTTTTTCTCTTTGTAGCACTGAAAAATTAGGAAATAAGGTGGAGGAGAAGAATTCTCTTTTTGTTTTCAAAAGAATTCTCTTTTTGTTTTCAAAAAGAAATGTCAACGACTTGACTTTTTACGGATTCTTCCTGTTCTTCCATCTCTAACTTTAGGTAAGTCATTGCCTCCCTATACCTCTTGTCTTTATCGTTGCATGTTATACATCTTGAGATAATTCACATAAATATTCTTAATAGCTTCAAAGAGCTATATACATATTACTACAATCACAATTGTTAAATACACTCCATTGTGCTCCTGGGAACGGTCCTGGGTATTGAGATGCTTCATTGCCTTGACTGAATATGCTTGAGCCCTTTGGACCTTGATGTTCATCTAGATGAGCAACAGACATTCCAATGTGTAGTTATTTTCTAGGACAGTTTTCCTTAGCACGAAGTTCATGAAACTATTCAGGAAGCTGGAGATGCCAGTTTAGATTTAAAAAGATGACTTAAATCCATTTTTCTTTGGAATCTTTACATGAAGCTTACTTTAAAAAGGACACAATAAGCTCCTTATTACTGAATCAAACTCTCTACCTGGCCTGTCATAGCATCATTAAATTGTTACATTAGTCTCTGGGGACTACTTGATTGGGAAAATTGCTGCTTATTTAAACCTATAAGAGGGTGTGGTCACCAATACAGGTGATGCTGTATTCCTGAGTCAGTTGGCCATCAGTTTACACTCTTTGGTATATTATTGAAAATGTAGTTATGCGTGTTATGGTTTGCTTCATAAAATTCTGGCAATTTTACTAATAATGTTTGTACTGTGTTAAAATGGAAGAATTTTCTGGAAGTACAGAAGCAATGATACTATAAATATCATTGTTTCTTTCTCCTGCTCCCAAACACAGCAGGGTAAAATAGACTCAGCAAAATAAACTAAAAACACAGCATCCTTTAACCTCATTTTTTATTAGAACATCAGTAAAACATCTTGATTTGTGATAAAAATCTTAAGAGACAAATTTGCTCAGAAGCTGACAGTGTCTAGGGTGTAGTAATGAAGACCAATAGTTCCACAATATCAGTTAATGTAATATGAAGTACTTGTGTTTCTTGGAATATTTGAGTTCTCGTTCTGATTTTGACTAGTATTATTTTCACCTGCCAGTACACCTCACTTGTATACCCTACACACCAGAACCAACTCATCTTGTCTCTGCTTGCCAAAACCATCAATGGCATCTCACTGTTCACAGATAAACATGAAACATGTTTAGTATAGCTGATGATCTGTATTACATTTCTGTCTACCTCACAGACCTTATGCCTTAACACACTCTGTCTTTCTTATTCCATGCTTTCCAGACCTCCTCTAGTTCAAGTAGGCCATGCTTTCTCCTGTCAAAGAGCCATTGAATGAGATATTCTTTCTGTATGTAACCCTTTTAGATTCTCTCTTCACTCATGCATGCTTACTCTTTCTCCTGTTATTAATTTAAAAGTCTCTTCCTTAGAAGAACCCTCCTTCACCCTCCAGACTAGATACTACTGAAGACAGCCTTTAATTATGTTCGCTAATTAAGATCACTAATTATGTTCCTTCACTTTTTAAACGGCAAGAACATCTTCTATAGGTAACTATGGGTGTGTTCCCATTGTACTCTGTACACTTCTTGAACAGCTCTCTGCAAATGTGTGAATATTTAATTATTTGCTTAGTATCCTTCTTTTGATTTAGACCACAAACACCATAAAGTCATGGACTTTGTTTTAGTCATGAGTGAATTCTTAATTCTAGGTCAGAAGTATAAGAGGAGTGGAAAATATGTATTGACTGAGATATCACTTATTCTCACTTGGAATCTCTCTCACTTCCTTACTTGTTGAATACTTACTCAATTATTTAAAGACAAGCTGAAATGCTCCCCTCCTCCCAATCTGATTTAATCCCTCTTTGATATTCTTATGTAATAATGACCATTCCTCAATAAATTTTAAGCTCCTTTAATGTAAACTGCTATTCATTTTTTTCAATTATATTATTCATATTACATAGCCTAAGTGCTTTGAATTTTTATTATTTATGTTTGGTTTTGTTACCAAATATAGTAGTAGGCGATCCAGAAAGACAGTGTCTTTCAGGCAAAAGACACTGTCTTTTCTTGCTCCCTGCCTTCTTTACCATATCTTCTTTGAATTGCTCCTTTGCTTCTTCACCATACCCGCACTGAATGGTAAATTTCAACCACTTTTAATATTTTTTCTTGAAAATATCATACAAGCTAGAGTCCTGGAATCTTTTGTTTCCTCAAGATAACTGGCCGATCAATAAACTGTCTCATTGCTCTCTGAAAATTCATTTTATAACATGACCTAGGATTTCTCCAGTCTTCTTAACTCTAATAAGCATTTCAAAATGTGAAATACAACTCACACTGAAGTATATGAAATGATTCTTTACCCTTTATCATAAGTCCTCAACTAGGATGAAAAAAAAAAAAAGCCTATTCCTGAAACATGGCTTCTATAACCTGGGAAACTCTTCATATTTTTGTTTCTGTTGTTTTCAGTAGGTAGAAGACACTACTAGTCATTAAAGTGGCCATTTGAATATGAGAGGTTGACAGACTTTCTCTTTATCATTATCACTATTAAAAGAACCTCTAGGTTGGTGACTTACAGAGGGTATAAGTCGTCTATAATATAGAGTCAAGGTCTCTTGGAAACCATGCTTGCACTGTGAACAATTATTCTCACCATGGTCTAATTACTTTCTCATATGTCCACAACTGAAGTATAGGATCTGTGATTTTGCAGTCTTTATTTTTAAAAATCTTTTCAACAAGGAAGAGAGCCACTTGTGTTTTTGTCTTGGCTATCACTAGCTCTTGAGTCACCTTGGACATCACCCCATGCTTCACAGACTAGCACATTTATGGCTGCTTTCTTCACCAAGAGTCTATTAGTTTATGCAGAATGGTAATAAGGTTGTAGCTTAAAGTTGTAGGGAAGTTAAGTGCATGTGGCATTGGATTAGCAAAGAAGTCCATTTGGAAAGCTCTAATTAAGTTGTCATTGTATGTATTGTGGGCTTATTTAGTGATCACTGTGTGTAAGCAACAATAATTAATAGCCTTGCTTTAGAAAAGGGTGGAGTTTTTAGAGAAACACTTGTTAATTTTTGCTGTCTTCCTAAACTACAGAAGCAGGTTGGACATGGCCCAGTTGGGTTCCATCCTCCAGCTCATAAGAATGCCAATACTGACAAAGATTTACTGAGAAGTAATGCTTGCCGAGTGGACATTTTCAATAGATTGCTCTTCCTACAGTCAGACTGGTTATATAGTAATAGCAATTTGAAGTGTCTCTTTCTGTTTTAATTACATTCCAACTGAGAAGACAGTCCTGTGAAAGACACCTCCATTAATGGCCTTCCTCCAAATTTCACTTGGTATTTCTTAAGTACCAATTAAGTAATAACATAAGATTTCCTGTAAATTATCTAGAGAGATTTTCTAAAAGATAAATTATGGGTAACTTGCATTCTTCTTTAAAACATTAATAATGATATCTACCTAGAGAAAATTATTATTGGTGATATAAGACCTAGCACTTAATGCATAAAAAGCAATATTAACAATGGTAGTCCCTAGATTATAAAATGTATAATAATTTAAATCTTAAAATTTAGGCAAAAGACAGAGGAGGCTAGCTTTGGCTGTATAGATCTTCTGAGCTCTCTAGGTTTAACTTTATTTTTCTTCAATTTCAGCAATCCAAAACTGAAAACAGGGACAGAAACCTTTAGAATAAAACATTTTAAATCATCTCTTTGTAAAAAAACTTTTTGTTTTTCTACAAAAATAGGGGGAAAGCTATGTCTGAAAAACAACCTCCCTTCTCCTTCTTCTTCTCATTTACACATACTTAACATAAACTCTGTATTTTTAAGCCTATGAGATTTTTTATCTACGAAGATTTCTGTCTTGAGACGCACATCTACAATGAGTTAGTTTGAAAAAGAATTTCTCACTACTGAAAAATCCTCCAAAGATAATGACTTTTGTTGAAAACTAGACCAGTCACCCAGAGGTCAAGATTGTATCATGGAAACATATGTGCTGTATAGAATTTTTTCTATAATCCAAAAAAACCAAATCAACAAAAAACTCTCAGCACATTCATTAGTTTTCTATTCATGTTTCTTTAATACCTCATCCATCTCTACCTCACTTGCTGATTTCATAGCATTACTTCAAACTGCTGAAACAGCTCCACTCATCCAAACCTAGCCACAATAAATCTCATTTGTCTTCTATGAGTATAGTATATGGGTAAGTGTTACTGTGAGCTAAAGGTATATATTGTGGAGATACACTTATTAGTTAAACATGCCACATCATATAGGTAGGATTTAATAACTTTATGTTGAGGATTTTAAATCTACAATATATCTGTTGACAAAATATATGATATATAAGTCATTCAGAAGATATAATTTTAATACATATTTTTTAAAATAATATATTTCTGCAAGTTGATGATGTGGATCAAATGACAAAAGACTTGGCAAGATAGTAATATTTCTTTTTAAAACATTTTCTATTATATACTTATTTGTATTTAACATTTCTTTAAAATTATTGGAAAATGGCAGCTTCATAAAAATCCATGCCATTGCAGAAAATAAAAGTTGTAAGTATTTGGAAAAGTACAGGGTGGGGCTGTAAGTACATTTCCTGTGTGTTCTTACAAGAACTGCGTCACATAATGGATTGGAGTTACTTTGGAACCTGACCACTCAGAGCATGATAAGTTTCTGTGGGCCCCTGTTACCTAATTCATTCCTGTCACCTTTTTTTTTTTTTCCCCAAAGCCAATGGACCTCTAATTTCCCCTCAGGAATCTCTTGGATAGCCTATGTGTTGGTTTCTAATAATACGTTATTTTTTGTGACCTGAAGTACCACAAGAATAACCTTTCCCAGGTTCAAATGACAACATGATAAATGTCTTGAAATCTGTAGTAATTATTTTTGAAATGTGAATTAAGGCAATGTTTGCTCATGATTTCCCTTAAAAAGAAAAAGGAAATATACAATTTCAGTTTACCACTGTGCTAGGAAAACCCTTGGGTCTTCTTCAGCTGTTCCAAATCTTCCTTCCCAGGGAAAGGAGTATCCTGCTCTGCAAGTGATGGTGGGAAGGAAATTCTGTAACCTGACAGCCACATAGTCAAGAGTGGTTCAGGGTCATGAGACTGTGCTCACAAGGTGGCAGGAAAGGGGACTGGTGGTAGTTATCATTTTCTCTTGTAACTTTATAATTAGGAGTTAATTGAGTGAAGTGCTTGCTTAACAACTGTCCTCCAGACTGAAGGCAGGCTCCCCAAAACCAAGAAAATAAAAACTTGTGCTGCATAGCATGAGTTGGTAGAAATCAGATCTTGCGTCACATAATGGCATAAATGTTTCTCTGTGGTTGCATGTAACAAAGGTATCACAGGGATATGAATCAACAAGGGTAACATACTTCACTACAGTTATTATCCCAATTTATCCCAAGAAACTAGGTTTTATTCTGTAATCTGTTAGGAAATCTGCTGTTCTAGCCTTAAATCCTTTCCTCAGCCAGGTGATTATCAACTACATTTTTGTACAGGAGGGAATTAATGCCACATACTGCCTAAGCAGCTTTGAAGGCAAAAAAAAGGCCTGGACCTGTAATAACTTTTGTGCAGAGTATTGATTCAGAGAACGTGAGAGGCCCACCGTCACAGGGGTTTCTGGGGACTTTCTATGCCCTTCGTTACCTTTTATATTCTACCACGATTCCACCTCCACCGTGAAATTTCACATTAACTCTCCATAGGAGACCCCAGGTAACTCTGTGCTGGTGTTACCACAAACTGGGTAAAACCCTAGGTAAAAAGCTGGTCCCACAATAAAGTCTAATTTTCAAGCCAGCAACAATCAATACAGCTTTAAAATTTGATAACAAGGAACTTTGGCAGAAAATAATCAGGGTTGCTGTAAAAAGCGGAGGCAAATTTTCTCTGGAGTACACGGATTGTTCCTTCCCTTTGGGTTGGTACTTTAGCAGGTGTATTTCTCTGTGTTTGCATGTGGGTGTGTGTGTGTCCATGTGTTTTCTGAGGGTGTACTTGGAAATATCCACGGGGGGAATCTGCAAGCTTTTGTTGGAACTAGGAAGCACAGTTGGCTAGGAGTTGGGGCTAAAGAGGGAGAAAATGAAGGGAGGGGGAAGTCGAGAGTAGGGTAGAGCATCTCCTGCTCCATGAATTTATTCAAAAGCATTTCAATCTGTGTGCACATCTTCATCACTTCAGTGATAATTAAATCTCAGCATCACAGGTGATGTCCTCTCACAGTCTCTTTCCCTGGTTCCCACTGGGCCAATGAAGCAGGCCTCCCCGTGAGGCCTGTTAGCACAGATCAGGTGGTAATGTGGAGGGACAGATGAGCTTTAGCTGACAGATGGCAAGATGACCTGGAAAACCTGCCCCCTTTTCTAGGATCAGGCAGCAGCTGACAGGTATTATTTCATAAAATAACGTCTAAAAGGAATCGCCAGGGTCTTCGCATTAATCTGAGGCTGCAACCAGCCATGTAACGTTTATGTCAGAACAAATCTGTCTCTATGCAGGAGAGGGAAAGTGGTTTTTGATGAAGTTGTTCATAAATTTTAATATAATATGCCTGATGGTGTCAGATATAGTCTCATATCTCTTTTATATTTAAAGGCTCTAGTGAAACATAGAAATATTCAATCTTCAACAAGCTACTTTTAAATAACTAAAAAGTTAACCAAGGATACCTTACTGCCTCTTTTTTTTTTTCCAATAATGGACTGGTTCATCTGAATTCCCTGTTTTTAAATGAAAATTATTTCAATGCCATGAAAAGCTTTTTGCCTGGGGTATCAAACAAAAGGAGTAGGGCCGTTGCAAAGTTGCTTTTATGGAAAAGTTGCTTTTTGGAAAGGAGGAAACTTGCCCAAACACACAAGTAAACAACAATGGCAGGAAGCCCCTGTCTTCTACATGCATAAATAATATTTCACAACTTCTGCTGAAAAAAAAGATCAACTACTGACTGGTTGGCAGAGATAACCCTTTCATTAAATGAGCTCTCCAGGCACCTGACTTTTGAAGGTTTCAGCACAGATGAATATGTGGGAAATTCTACCACCTGGATGGTATTTGGCTTTGTCTGCCCCATGTGGACTTCCCAAAAGAGGGATATAGAAAGGTACAACGTAAGCCTCTATTTGCATTTTCCTGTGAAATAGCAAACTCACTTTAGTCTTGTTCTAGATGTACAAACCAGTATATCAGCATCAAACTTCTGTACCTGCCAGGGGAAAATGCTGACATGTTTCTACTTATCTGACTGTTACAAAACATTGTGATTGTGTTAAAGGAAGGAAGTTTTTCTCTTACATAGACCTTGTGTGGTATAAGGTTGCTTCTTTCAGTATCTCTAAGAATAATCATAAAGTGAATTCATGAATGTAACAGACGCACAAATCACCTGGAGAGGCAAGTATTACAGAGATGGATATATCGCCACACACCTCATAATCACATTTTCACCTGCCCATCTGGTACAGACCTGGGCTTAACAGTAAATTCACCAGATACACTAGCATGCCAGTTTTGTGTTTCAAAAACACATACTAAATACAATTTGTAAAGAAAAAAAGAATAATGTCGGAGTAAAAGAAACAGAAAATAGAAACAAGATATTCCTTTTAAAAACTGAAATTATCAAGACATATGAGACAATTTCACAATCCACCTAGATACTTTTAAGGACTACTTACACCAAAGCCCTCTAAACTACTAGTTTACCAAACTAAAATAAAATTAATTCTCCACTTGACATGTAATAAAATGAACTGGAGACATGAAAGTATTCATACTGATGTTTATACTTCATTATAACATAATTGAATTAATCCTTTAAAAAGATTTTCAAAAATGTCACTGGCCTTTGTGAACATATTCTGATTGTTTCCACTGTACATTGGACATGCAATTAAATTACAAATTAATGGAATAAGTATGTAAGTTAGGTATAATAATTACAGAAGTACTCTTAAAAAAACAATTAAGACCAATACCTGATGAGAAATTTAAAAAGTTAAATGAAGAATCATTATAGCATTATACATACACAATAACTCTCTAAGCCTATTAATTAAATTTAAAACAAATACATATACATATTTAGTTGGCAACGTTCTCATGTAGGGCCAAAGCTCTTCTTTTTATGAAGGCCAGAGTTTGGGGATTTGTGCTCTCTCTCTCTCCCATAAACTCATCTTTAGTGTACCATGTATAATTTCTAGTTTTGATTTCATTAGAGTGCAAATTCATTGATGGATACAAAGTAAACCAAGTGCAGAATCCTTCTGGATTTTTAAGATTTTTTTGCAGCTTTTCACAGTTGCCTTGCTCATATCTAATTTGGGAAAATTTATTTTAGCAACTTATTTATCAAGTCTTTCAAAGCATTCACCTTTGGTTTTCATACAAACAAGTTTCTTTGAACACTGTATTTCATCAGTTCATGTAATATTGAGTTAAATGATGTATTTTGTATGTTAATTACAAATAACATGAATAATTTTGGAAACAAAAAGTTTTCTTTGTGAAAACCCACTCAACTGTCAGGTGCACAGTAAAACAGGCATACCAAAAAGTAGAATATTAGCAGTATTCAGGGTAGTGTTGATATGAGTTAATACATAAAGAAAAGGGAAAGTATTAGGCAGTCTTTGAGGCATTTCAGTGGACCTGTTTCAGAGCTCTTCTGAATATCATTTGCTTGTGTGTGCATGTGCCTGCGTGTGTGAGTCTGTGTGTATGTGTATTCTTTCACCTTCAGATAAGGGTACCGACAAGGGTTCTGGAACACTGTTCAGAACTCAGTGCTTTTCCCCCACTTTTTGTAATAAGGATCAATAGTTGGTATTTTTTTTTCTATTTTGGAAAAATTCAATACTGTGTTCTATTCTTTTTCATCCCTATGGCCTGTTTCATACCCGGTAATTAATAGAGGACAAGCTATATGTTCATAGGCAAGTTCTCTATTCGCTCTGTGTATCTGTTTCTTCATCTGTAAAATGTCAATACTAATAAAATGCCAATTTGTTTTATGAATCTGTTGACTAATAATTGAAAAGAGTATAGGAAGTGGGCCTGGCTCATAATGGGTGCCCAATAATTGGTATTTATGTTATTAGTATTATTGCCAGCTAATCTTTATTCTTGTAAAGAGTTCACTCATCAAAGTTAAGATCTAATGACAAATATGAAGGAGATTCCTGAGTTGGGACTTTCACATTCAGTTTAATTTTCAAAATTGTTGTCACTTATTATCAGTGGTATCAGCGTATCAGATAAAAATTACTTTCATGTAACATTCATCAATATTCCTAAATTCCCTTCCTTTAGTTGATTCAATGAGCTTCCACTATTACAAAAATATAATCACTATATTAATTCTTTTTCATCTTTTTTTCTCTGGGGATTAATGATTTTTTTTAACTTTTATTTTAGCTTCAGGGGTACATGTGCAGGTTTGTTATACAGGTAAACTCGTGTCACCTGCGGTTTGTTGCAGAGATTATTTCATCATCCAGGTAGTAAGCCTAGTACCCAGTAGTTAGTTTTTTCTCCTTTCCCTCCTCCAAGCCTCCACCCTCAAGTAGGCCTCAGTGTCTGTTGTTCCTCTTCGAATCCATGAGTTCTTATCACTTAGCTCCCACTTAAAAGTGAGAACATGCAGTATTTGGTTTTCTGTTCCTGAGTTAGTTTGCTAAGGATAATGGTCTCCAGCTCCATCCATGTTCCCACAAAAAAGAATGGGGAACTAATGTTTTGTAACTATCTGTGGTAAAATAATACATGGCAAAGTGGTGTGGTTGTTGTGCATGCCTGTACTCTGTTATGTATGTTCGTACTGTGAACAGATAACCTTTATACAATTTTATAAGCTAAGCTGGCCATTTTGAACAAAGATAAATATGTGCACAAGTAGACACAATAGTGTCGTATATGTAAATGTGTGTGCTATTGGCCCTTTATTATGTGAGTGAAAAAGGGTATTCTAACCTCGGTCTATTTCTCACACATATTTTTGAGTTTTGCTTTACCTAAAGAGCCTAGTATTTATTTACATGTTATCTTCTCAATCATGAGTCTTCAGGAGGCATTGATTTTTCTTTTAATTCAAGACAAGTTGTACTTTTTTCCTTTTTCCCCCCACTGGCATTTGCAAAAATTTTATTCCTTAACTACAAAACAAGCTTTAAATTAAAGAAAATTCTATTTTTTGATATATGGCTCATTTTACTAACTCATAGTAGAAAACTGCATATTTGGCTATATCTATTTAGAATTTTAACAGTTTTTTTCCTTGGAAAAACCCATGACCATTTTTCTGTCTAGTTTATTAACATCCCAACTGAGAATACACAAATGATCTATCAGCTTTGTGTTGGTGGCTAAGTGGTCTCAGGCTATAATACACCTCAGGTGAAATTCATCTGCATTTCCGCCCTCAATTGGTAATGTGAATTATATCATGTATATTTTAAGAAAACCATTTTTCATGCTTGGCCATAAACTGGACTATGACAATGATTAGAGTTGAATATGAAAGTTAAGAAGTCCCAAGAAACAACAGAGAGAAAGTATTTATTTATGTGGTTCAGAAGATTCATACTGCATTCTACTGTCAAACAGGATTGCTAGAGGCTGAGATGGCCTTTTAAATGGTTCTGTCTCTTCTGGTTATCTTAATACTAATACACGTATGAATTGAAGAACCTAATCAATGTTTATCTAAGACATTTACAGTTTCTAAAGAAAAATTACTTTTGCTTGATTAGTCTGTTTCATCTAGTACAAATAAATGGCTTTAGTTTAGAACAATAGGGTTCTTCAAAGCCATTCTACTTGCTTGATGTCTGAGAGTTGGAAATTTTTATTACAGGCTAGATAATGGTTACACTGAGTGTCCCATGATTTGGGAAAAGGAACTATTACTATAATTCCACCCTCCTTAGTACAGAAAAAAATATATGGAGATACATCTTGAATACATTCTGGTAATTTTAGTATTGGTATGAACTTTGGTGAAATGCCTGCTGGTAGGAGTGTCCAGAAAAAAAGCCTTTCCAATATCTGCAGGAACAGTTCTCAAAACATATGCCTTCATTTATAAGTTTAGCTATTATTCTGATGAAATAAAGTGAATTTTAACTTCAGCCCTCTACATGTTGAGTGGTTCTGTGCTGAGAGTTACAGTCAAGTGACAGAATACACTTCAGTTGACTTTTAGTTTAAGCTTCTCTACCCATCTATTGATCTTGTCTTCACGAGCTGTGCATAAAATCCTGTGTTCTCAATCATTGTAAATAACTGCAAGTGTCATCCCAAAGTGGTCCTAGATCAGGCAGACACTCTTCTACACGTTGTGTGACTAGAAAACATATGTTTGACTTCTATGAGCTCTATTCCCTCACTGTGGTTCACATAAAAACCTACGATTGGTAGATTTCTGAAGCAGTCATCAATTTTACATGGTGAATTTATGAGAAGCTTCTCTCCAGGTAAAATAAAATGGTAGCCTAGGGCTTCTATCAAGTGCTTGACAGTATTGACATTTGCAGAATGAAATAAAATCTCTTTTTCTATAAAGGAATGTCTTATTCTGTGTTCCAAAGTAAAGATATTAGGTGAAAGTTTTTTTTTTCTCTCTCTCTCTAAATGCACCGAAACTTTATTTTTCTTAATGGGGTAAGCTATACCCAGACAGATTAGGATTAATTTTTCTCAGAGGCAGAGGCAGAAATAGATGGACTTTCAAGGGGCCTTCATGTCTTTGATTGTGAGTTTACTTGCAAATACATCCAGATGATAGCACACAACAGAAGGACACTTCAAATACGGGTGATTCCTGAATGACGCCAAGAAAAGAGACAGCTATTTTGAATATCCACATCTCTTTTCAAATTTTACTTATGCAGGTGGGTTACATTCCCCTACTATGTACTTAGCAACAATTTTTTTTTAAACTCTAAAACACATAGGCCTTTTTGCCTGAGTTAAATTTGTTTCTTTAGCTGGTAAAGCTTTTCCTTTCCATATGGTCAGGATAGCTAATTTAGTTAGTCTCTGAGGTGGCCAACATTATAGTGTGGTATCATAGAATATAAAAATAAAAGAAGGTATGAAAACCTTATTCTAAAAATGAAATAAAAACAGATGGGGCATACGTTTCTAACGTATTTAATTTGCATCGTCTTTTTCTCCTTTTAAAGTTCTTGTGGACCAATCTTGCAAAAAGGCAAAACAAACCCTAAACACTCCAGTTCCATGCCAGCAAGCTGCCAGGCTGATCTTTTTATCTCCATCAACTCCATGAAAAATCAACGAAAAGAAAAAAAAAATCAACAGGCATACGTTTAAATGTCCTGAGATTTTTAAAATAAAAATTTTAAAATAAAATTCTTAAGAGTCTTTTTCACTTATGTATAGTCAAACTATTTCCAAGTAGAAGAATAGTCATCTGCAAGGTTGAATCACCCTCGGGAACCTAAAGAGGAGGATGGCAAGGACTTTCCAGGGTGGCCCCAGACGATCACACAGGTGACTGTCAATTTTAGTTTCTCTCCAATACCTGTTTCTTTCTTTATTGCTGCTATGAATATTTCATCATAGATTCTGAGACCCCATCTTGTAAGTCCTGCTCCTAGATTATTGATTTTATCAGATTTATCCAATGGGACTTGTTTAGTAATTCACTGCGTAACACCTTTATGGTCTTATAAGACTAGGTCTGTGTGATATCAAAGCAAATGAATTAGGAGACAAAATAATTTAGGCACATAATCACTGCTTTTGTCTGAACAATTGGCTTAACGACTTTGTTTTTCTACAGTTTCCTGAGTCAACTTTTAAAAAATTTAAATCAAATTAAAATACTGAAGAATTGCTTGAGAACTGCAAGGATCTGGCTTAATATCAAGCATGTGATACAAATTATTGTGTATACTTTCCATATTTGATATAATTACTTCAATAAAGTACTTCTGAGAGACAATTTGGATTCAACATAGGTTTATAGCAGCATTATTAACAATAGAGGATTTGCAATATAATTCTTTTTTGACATTAAAACATTTTAATTTTATTTGTAACCTCAAGAATATTTATTCATGGATATTTCTAATTTTTAATTACATATTCAAATAAAAGTATAGCCATGCTAACATTATATAAATGAGCCAAGAAATCTGCTTGAGAAAAATGTTTTTCCTCCATTTTCCAGAAGAAAATGAAACAGTTAATAGGAGTGACAATGATGAATTATTTGTCATTAGAAGAAAACTTTGAAGCCTTCTTAGGCAAACACTGCAATAGTTCTGAAATGGCTTTATTTCTTAGGTTTTTTCTTTTTTCTATCCCTAGCAGAATTCAAAAATGTTTTAAATGGTTTTATTAATTACTGAAAAAGGGCATTACAGTTGAGGGTTGAAATGCTTTTTTGGTATCCTCTGCAACCTTGATACATGTTTAGGTAATACAATTTGGGAAGGAAAATAAAACTATGGCCAGTGTTACTAGTACTTGATAATTTTTTTTCTTACAATGCTTGATAGTTTTTCTTTTCTCAAGTCAGGGTGTTTTACTAAGCAAATTTTACACAGTTCACTAAAGAGCTTCTTGCAAAGGTTGTGGTTCGAATCAGTGGCTTAAGCAAATGCTTTGCATGAGTGTTTTGTGTCTGACTCTGCCTTTTCTACGGGAACTCTCAAACCAAGAGAGCAAGTGAACAGCACAGAAAAGTCGCAGACAAGACAGCAGCCGGCGATGGCACTTTCAGCCTCACGGGATCTTCCCAATTGCTAAAAGCTGTCAACATTTCTTTTGGAAGCAAGTGTGAGGAAAATTCTATTCTTAGTTGGTGTTATGGGTTGAATTATGTCCCCCTCAAGAAAAGATATGTTGAAGACCTAACCCACAGTACCTTAGAAGGTGACCTGATTTGGATATAGGGTCTTTGCAGAGGTAATCAAGTTAAAATGAGGTCATTAAATGGACTCTAATTCAAAATAATTGGTGTCCTTATCAAAAGGGAAATTTGGACTCAGAGAAAGACGTGCACAGAGAATGTGAGGACATACAAGGAGAACACCATGTGACAGTAAAGGCAGAGGCTTGAGTGATCCAGCTGCACACTGAGGACTGTCAAAACAGAGAGGCAAGGCATGATTCCTTCAGGTTTCAGTTGGAGTGTGCCCTGAAGACACCTTGATTTCCAATTTCTAGCCTCCAAAATAGTGAGACAAGCTTCCTGTTTCTGTGGTACTTTGTTACAGTAGCCCTAGGATACAGTACAGTTTTTGGAAGCTAATGCCACTGAGGCTGATGGAAGGAAAGGAGAAAGTAAGACAAGGAGAGAGGGAGGGAGGAAGGAAAGAAGGTAGAAAGGGAAGGAGGGAGGGAGGTTTTGGGAAAAAGCAAAAGTCCCAAGAGAAGTGAACCACCTAAATAAAAATTGTGATGAATACTTTGAAAAAATAATAAAAAAGATACAAAGAGAGATATTAAAAAAGATAGACTGCCTGATTTGCTAACTGAAAATCACCTATTATTTGTATCTCCTATCCTTTATGCTTATTTTTTAAAATCTAACATACCAAATGTTTCAGAATGCTGCACAGTAGGGAAAGAATCTATTGCTCAGGGAACACTGGACGAGAGAAACTTTGTGAGGGGCTGTGTTGAGACAGTGACGTCAGTTTCAAGGAAAATCATGAGGGGTTAAAAAAAAACACACAAGGGGATGGTCATACGCTATACTGAGAGGGTACCTGTAAATCACTGTGTAAACACCCAGGAACTGCTCCCCCAAAGTCAAGAACCAGTCAAGCAGTACCAGCTGTAAAAATGGAAGTGTGCAGGAAGTAGAGGATTCCTCCAACATCTGTTGGGGCCATTAAAAATGAAAAGTAAATCCAAACTGGCAATATAAGAGATTTATTTTTCTACATTAACCCTGACAACAACTGCCAATTATTTTTCAATCTTTTGCCACACAAGTACCTTTCAAGGGGCATAAGAATCAGCGCCAACTGCAAAAGCAGCAATAGGTAGAAAAATCAGGATTAAGACAATTTAATATTGATGGCAGACATCCAATAGGATGAGGGTAAAGAAGGGAATATGAGAAGTCAAAGCTGGCGGGAATGCATCAACATTCCCCAGGAAAATATATACATCTGGGGAGAATATAAATCTGAAGTACACCTTAAAATCACAGCACAGCTAAACAACTCTTTGTAGGCCGTATAATACTCAGCAAAATGAAGAATTTGAATGAAGACTTTACTCGACTAGACTTGTTTTAAATACATGCTACTATACTTGTTTTAATACTAGTCTTATTTTAAATAAATGTAAATGACCCTAAACAATATTCAAATGTTTTCAAAATACAAGGACCAAGATGCCACATTATTTGATGTGCCACATTATAATGATGTGTTCTTAACACGTCATTCACACACAAAGATACCGATTTCCTTAACTAATAGTCCAGGGTCATCTCTCATGCACATTGCCGGGGAGGCTAGTTTCTTTCCGTAAATATTCAGAGCTGCACCTGTAATTATGAATTCTATAATGTGTTAAATTTCCCATTCCATCTACCCTTCTTTTGATTATTGTTTCCTAAATCTGTTTGCTAACCCTGATAAAAAGTTTGTACTCCAGTATCATGAGCCCATACATATGTGTGTATCTGTATTTGGGGTTCTAGAGTTTAGAGGTGGAAGGAATCCTGTAGATAATTTACTTTAATGTCTTCGTTTTATGTATATGCAAGGAGGTACTGCAACTATTTAACCAGAATGAGCATACAGAGTGGTATGTATATGGGCTTTAGGCATCGACAGCCTTGTATCAAAACTTTCTACTACTTGTTAGATTGCAATTATCAAATTTCTCATCAAATGGAGAAAATTTATTATATCATCCAAACTGGGGCACTCTTAAAGGTCAAATGGGACACTGACACTGATAACAATTGTACTTGGACAACAGGGCAAAAGTGGGACTATCCCAAACAAACTGGACTTACAGTCACTCGTATTGTCAGAATGATAACTTATGGTTGATGTGAGGATCGAACAAAACAATGTATGTGAAGCACCCAGGCAATCAAATAAATGGTAGCTATTCTTTTTATTAAGTCATTTGCCCATGGTCAGCCCAAATGTTAGCAAGAGAGCCAGGAATGGAAGCCACAGAGTAACGTTCTTTCTGCTAGTACAGCATTATTACTTCAAACAGAATAGATTAAGTAGGAGATTAATAAGAAGCAGAGTCCTAACATATTGTATTAGTGCTCCTTATTAATCTACTTAATCTGTTTTGTTTACACGATCAGATACCTATTCAATTCTCCAATTAGATTAGATCTGCTTGAGGGCTGTAACTACAGTTCTGATGTATTTCTCTTTATTTCTTCCCTTATCATTTTTCTTGGAAAGTACTTACTATACTACTTTACATAAGGTAGATACTTACAGAAATGTGTAATTTTGTTCTTTTTGCTCTGTTCCACCACATATTCTGAGGATTAAAATGAGAATCTAGTTCCTGGCACAATAAAATATTTGTTTAATAGACATTGAGTAAGAAACTCTTTAAAACTTACCTATTAGTATATTTGCTTCCTTTACTTTTTCTTTGAAAGAAATACAGTCATTCTTTTTCCTACTTAAATTTTAAAGTATATATATTTACTTGAAAAAGAAAAATCTATTAATTATTTCAGATTTCTTTATTTTCAATTTAATGTTTATAACAACTTTTGGTTGTTCACTTTTCTCTACAGTTGAAAATATGTCTTTTTAGAAGACAAAACCAATGAAGATTCAAATTAGAAAATTCAGATTATTTTTCAGGAAACTAAAGAGAGTGTGTTTATGCTATGAGGAAGCTATCTATTCAAAGTGTCTAAAAAATCACTTGTTAATGGTCAATGGTCAATGTGGATCATTTTACTATGAATTCAAGCATTGATAGGCACCAACAGGCAAATTTATGCTTGGATGATGATTTAGTCATCAGGTTGTGCATAAACTGATTTCCCAACCTTCACTTCTATTTTTAGTTTAGTCATGTACATGGGAGGCATGTATGCATGCACATAAGACAATTGATTAGTCATCTCTGCTTTTAACGAGTGTGTATTTAGAAATGCGAACATCTGAAACAAGTCATTGGGGATGCTTAATTTGCAAATTTTTGAAACTCTATTTAAAAACTTCATGGTTCAAAACTTTAAAATTTAAACGATAAAACTTATTGGTTCCAGGGTTATCACATAGACCACCAAAAAGTGCACCCAATCTTTTCAATATTTTAAATGCTTCAACTTACAAACTGTAATATTTATCTACTGCACTTTTTGTGTACAGTCAACTTTCAATACTTCAGAGATTGATTATCCAGTTGGTGGATAAAATTCAAACCTTTGACTTCTCCATTTCCCTGAAGCAACCTGTCTTTAGGGCGTATCTTCTCTTTCTAGAATCTTTGCTACAGGATGGCAGTGGAAGGGGAAGGAGATAAAACACATCAATCAATGTTTCTACTTTTAGCGAACTGGTAGAGGATGGTGCTTAGGAAGATGTTAAAAAAAAAAGAAAACTAGCTAAAATGATACTCTTGAGTGATTCAATGTTCCCATTGATTTTTGTTTGGAAAGTATATTCTTTTCTCTAAGGCATTAAGAGTGACTACAGCTCTTTTATAAACTACCACTGTTATCAGAGAGAGAATTCAGAACAGGAAGGATAATTGGTTTGATCCAGTATACTACTATTTTGGATAGATAACTGGGAATTGACCCCAATATGCCAAGAGGTAACACGGATAAATAACATTAGCCTTAATACCAGAAGAGATTTATAGAAAAGTGTCCTTATTTCTTAACGTTTTAGAAGTACTTTAATAGCTGTTTAATAAACTATTTCATATCTCCAGACTCAAGAATGGCTTTGAACTTCCAATCACCTGCAAGTTATTTCTAAAAGATCTTAGAAATTGTGCTTTATGACCTTATTTTCACAAGTGCTAATCACATTAACCACTATTATTAGATCACCTGCTTTCCTGAATTGAAACATATCTCTCAAAGTCACACATCCAAGGCATTGGTGAGGGGGACCCTTTACCATTCTGATGAATTTCAGTAAACATTATGTTTGTTTATTTTCCTTTCCGCATTTATCTCCAAAGGCTGTTTCAAAAGCCAGTATATTCTACTCATTAAGTATTATGACATTCTGAGTGTATTAAATTAATTATTAATGTTTAACTGGAGATAATATTTTGGTATATTTGTTGTGAGGGGAAAGGGTACTATTTAGATCAGAGAGAGATTTAAAGTATGTATCAAAAAGCCTATTTATAAACATCATTCAAAGAATTAGCTTTTGAGCAATACACTGAGAAGACTGAAATGTCTTAAAATAACTGATACATACTAAAATCAGAAACAGAAAAGTTCCGATGGAAAGGCATACGTTCTATAATATTTTGTTTACTACTTTGCTCATTTATTGCTGTAAATTAATATTACAAACTCCAACTCAAACCTTTTTAACATTGAATTTGCTATATTACATTTATTACAAACTTCATAGCAATTAAATTGTCTTTCAAAAAATATTTAGTGACTTGGAACTTTCACACTTTAAATTTAGTGAAAAAAAAATAGAAAACAAAACTAGCTATGAGATCCCAATTTACAAAATAAAAATGTATATGTAAAGAAAAGTAAAGACATAAAAATATGTATCTCTTATGTAATATATTTAATAATACTTTGGAAACTATTATTTTACTTTATTTTTTCAATTTTTTGAAATAATTATATGTAAAACTATTTTTCTCTATTAATGAAAATAACAAAATTATTGAGAATGTGCTAGCAATTTTTTATTCTTCAATTTTGTAGAATGAGGTCTTTAAAAAGTATATTAATTTGAACAAGAAACTAGAATAAATGATCACACTAAAGTTTCTACTTAAAAATACTCTTGTACGGTATATAACTTCATTTGGTAAGTATTGGCTGGATATTTTTTAAAGTATTTATTCTTTATAGGATTACAATTTTACTCAAATGTCTTAAGATACATTTTATTATTCTGTCACTAAAACTCTGTTAGATGTTGGGGAAAGCAGTTCGTATGTGCCATTTGTCAATGAAATCCAAAACTTTCACTTCTTCAATAAGCGAACGAAGTCTCATTTTAATGCCACTCAGATGAATTGATGTTCTTGTTTATTACTTACTGAGCAAAATATTTAAAGGCACTACCGGAAAGTATTTACCATTACAAATAATCCAAAACATGGTGCATGTGCAATCTAAAAAGCAAAAAAGGAATGCTTTTGAGGGGTGGAAAAATATGTTTTGTTAAATATTCAACAACTCAAACTATTAAACTCTAGCTAAGACCAGGTTTATCTTTTTTTATAGGCTCAAAAATAAATATAAAACATGAAACTGAAACAGAAGAAAGTGAGAGTAAATTGAAATATGAATTTAAATTAAATAAAAATATTAAAATGTTATAATATTAATGATTTATATGACATATCCTTTAAAAGCAATGTAATTAAGATCAGATTTTATAATGCTTAGTGTTAGCGTCCAGGGTACATGTTACTTTCTGAATTTTATTCTATTTGTTCTAAGTCTTGCCATATACATATCTGAAATTGATAAAAATACATGTTCTTAGCTTATGATATACAAAGCTTTTCTTCTGGTCAGGATCCTGATTTTAGAATCTTTGTTTTCTATACCAACCTTAAGCCAGACAGAGTAGGCCTCAGTGAACGGATTCTATCAATAATAACTGACAGACTTGAACATTGATTGTTCAGGAAATATTTTTATTGACAGGCTATAAACAATCAAAGGTAAGTAAAACCCAAGTTAATATCACACAAATTACATAGCATGTTCTGGCAATCAGAAATTTTAGTTCATTGATTTTCCTGTTTAGCTCAGAATGAATAAAAAGCTCTCTGCTTTTCTATCTTTGTAATTTAAATCTCTTAAAATGGCTTAGTTCATTTCTCCTTCCACTTTTAGAATTCTAAAGGGTTGCATAATGAAATATATTTGTAATGTTGAGAATCTTACAGAACCTTAGCAGACATTATTTTAAACACCAGCTCTGATTGCAACCAATGGGAAATGTGGAAGTTGAAGATGTCAGAGATGACAAAGAATGCAACTTATGTGCATTTCTTTGTTTTTCTCTTTGCGAAGTGCATTTTACAATGTGAACTTGTTCTATGAGCATTCACTACTTTTTCTTTAAAGGGGGCTTGCTCTTCTCACAAACACTCCTATTTTCAAACAACCATCACCAAAAAAGTAAAATCCATTTAAGGAACATTTAGAGTAGTTGGGGTCTCAGTTGGCGTTTCCCTGTTCTTGGCTGCCAGAATGAACTCTTTAGAGCTATAGTGTTGATAGAAGTTTTCAGTAAGAACTCTTAACCATGGCAGTGTTACCAGTGGGTTTGCTCTCTTTATCTTCAACTTATGCAATATCCCTTCTTTTGTAAAGAAACAGCATCTTCAACTTTCACAGGGCAGTCTAAGATTTCATTTCTAAATCACTGGAGCTCCCAGGGAGGCCATGTCTTTATGTATGTCACCACTGGATACTCTTGCACTGTTGTTCTAACACCTAGTGAGCTGTACAGTTCCTCCTCCGACATTCCACATGTGCAAGAGAGTATATTTTTCTTAGTTCATAAGTGCTTGGCAGAACTGTGATTCCCAGGGAACTTGGGCTATGTTGTTCTGAATTTTCATCACCAATCAGATTACTTACTTTCAGGCCATTAAAGTCACAGAAAAGAATTTGGGAAATTTATATTTAATAGTGCTCTGGGGAGGAATGGCAGAAGGAGAGCTGAAGAGAGGAGGAGAGGCCAATGACATTTCTACTGATTACAGTAGAGAGCTCTGATCTAGATAGATGTTAGTAATACAGTTATTACTAGGAACACACACACTTTAGCCTAACATCACTAATGTTAATCTTAAAATTAAATAAACATTTGCTTTTTAAAAATATAAACTGTCATAGATCAGTACCTGTTTTGTCATAAAATGACTCAGAATACATTTTAATGGCCCTGTCTAGCCAAATTTCTTTCTAACCTCTTGTTTGTTCATTACTTTACTTTACAGAAATATATCCCACTGGTGATCCACCCTCATCACTAGTTGTGATGACCATAATATATTCATTTATTCTCCCTTTTACAATCAATTGTTTTGGCACACATGTATTAGCAGCATTAAATTCTGAGATTATTAAATGGAAAAAGCATTGTACCTGTCCTGGAGGAGTCATTAGTCTAGTGGGGTAGAACAACTCTTTCAAAAAGTACCTACAGCCAGGAGCAGTAGCTCGTGCCTGTAATCCCAGAACTCTGGGAAGCCAAGGCAAGAGGATTGCTTAAGCACAGGAGTTTGAGACCAGCCTGGGCAACACAGTGAGACTCTACCTCTACAAAAAATTCCAAAATTAACCAGGTGAGGTGGTGCATGCCTGCGGTAACAGCTACTTAGAGGGCTGAGGTGGGAGGCTTTTGAGTCCAGGTGGTTGATGCAGCAGTGAGCTGAGATCACATCGTTGCACTTCAGCCTGAGTGATAGTACCGGACACTATCTCAAAAAACAAACATAAATGAACTAAAGGAGTTGAAAAATACAACACGAGAAGTTAGTGAAATATGCACAAGTTTAAGTAGCAGAATGGATCAAGCAGAAGAAAGGATATCAGAGGTCGAAGACCAACTTAATGAAATAAAATGACAAGGCAAGAATAGAGAAAAAAGGATGAAAAAGACTGAGCAAAGTCATCAAGAAATATGGGACTATGTGAAAAGACCCAATCTACGTTTGATTGGTGTACCTGAATGTGATGGAGAGAATGAATCCAAGCTGGAAAATACTTTTCAGGATATTATCCAGGGAAATTTCTCCAATCTAGCAAAGCAGGACACTATTCAACCCCAGGTAATACAGAAAATACCACAAAGATATTCCTCAAGAAGAGCAACCCAAGGCACATAATCGTTAGATTCACCAGGATCGAAACGAAGGAGAAAATACTAAGGGCAGCCAGAGAGAAAGGCCAGGTTACCCATAAAGGGAAGCCTATTAGACCTACAGCAGATCTCTCAGCAGAAACCCTACAAGCCAGAAGAGAGTGGGGGCCAATATTCAACATATTTAAAGAACAGAACTTTCAGCCTAGAATCCTGCCAAACTAAGCTTCACAATTGAAGGAAAAATAAAATCTTTTATGAACAAGCAAGTACTCAGAGATTTTATTACCACCAGGCCTGCTTTACAAGAACTTCTGAAAGAAGCATTATACATAGAAAGGAACAACCAGTATGAGCCTTTCTAAAAATATACCAAAAAGTAAACAGCATCAACATAAAGAAGAATTTACATCAACGAATGGATAAAATAGCCAGTTAACATCAAATGGCAGTAACCCTAAATTTAAATCGACTAAATCCCCCAATCAAAAGATACAGCCAAAACCTAACAATATATCCAAAGATACACAAAGACTCAAAACAAAGGGTTGGAGAAAAATTTACCAACCAAATGGAGAGCAAAAATAAATAAATAAACAAAAAGCAGGAGTTGCAATTCTCACATTTGATAAAATAGATTTCAAAACAACAAAGATACAGTGGTAAAAGGATCAATGCAACAATAAGAGACCTTAATACCCAGATATATAAGACCCATAATGAGATTTAGACTCAACAAGACAGAAAATTAATAAGGATATCCAGGACTTCAATTCAGATCCAGAACAAGTAAACTCAATAAATATTTATAGAGTTCTCCATTTTAAATACACAAAATATTGATCAGCCATTAGTAATACCCATTTTTAGAATGAAGCAATATTCCTGTTCTCTCTCCCTCTTTTTCTTCCTCTTTCTTCCTGTCCTTCTCTCCTTTTTTTACTTTTCAACATCCTAGTTCCTCACCTCTACTCAATACATTCCTCTGAACACCTGATTCCTTGTGATTCTCCCGTCCAAAAAAAAAAAAAAAAAAAAAAGAGAACCTGAATAATCTATTATTATTTGGAGACATTTATAAAGTTTCTTCAAGTTTGGGTACAGGATTTTATTTAATGATTTTTCCACACTGTGACCACATAGCTCTGTATCAAGTTTCTGAATGTAATCTTAAGAAACAGAAACTAGAAAAATAAAAGACTTTCCTTTTTCTTCCCTTTCTTCCACCTTTCTCCCTCCCTTCTCCACCTATGCCAATTCCTTACCACCACCACCACCTCCTGCCAAAGTAGAAAAAAAAAAGAAAACTTTACCAGAACATGTTATGATCAAATTGCTTTAAAAACAATGATAAAGAGAAAACCTTAAAAGCAGTTAAAAAAAAAAAAAAACAGAAAAAAAAAAATCTACTATGGTCCTAGGGTGGATTTACTAGAGGTGACATGTAAAAATCATGGGACAAAGAAAAATCAAATCATGGATTGTCTCTGTACAGGAAATGGCTGGGTAGGGTAGCAGTGGGAAAGAAATGGGTTTGGAAAATGGCAAGAATAAACATCCACTGATAGCAAACAGGGTGGCTCCAGGTAAAAGTGGCACATTCCAGTAACAACATCCCATAATCTACCCATAATATTTTATATCTCATTTTTTAAAACTAGGAACTGAATAATATGTTCCCTTTTAGAAAATATATTCTTGCTTAGCCACCAGATTTTATTTTACCCATTATAATGGCTTTTGTCCACTTACTTTGCTGTGCCCTTTGCCAACTCTTTGAGAAGTAACAAAAACTACACATCTATTTATACGTAACTCAGTAATTTTACCTCACAGATATGCAATATTTGGGATTTGATGATATAGACCTGTTTTTAAGAGCTAACATATTTCCAAAAAACAGTTTAGCCTCAGGAAAATAGTTTTGCAGGTTTGCTAAGTCCACAGGATGTTTCATGTATTTGGGACTTCTTGTTTACGAGTAACTCAATGATTATGTTTTACTCTTTCTTTAGGATACATAGAACTTTATTATTATTATTATTATTATTATTGAGACACAGTCTTTCTTTGTCACCCAGACTGGAGTCCAGTGGCATGAGCTCGGCTCACTGCAAACTCTGCTTCCCGGGTTCAAGAAATTCTCTGCCTCAGCCTCACAAATGGCTGGGATTACAGGTGCCCACCACCACGACCAGATAATTTTTTTTTGTATTTTTAGTGGAGATGAGGTTTCATCATCTTGGCCAGGCTAGTCTCGAACTCCTGACCCTGTAATCCACCCACCTCAGCCTCCCAAAGTTCTGGGATTACAGGCATGAGCCACTGTGTTGGGCCAGAACATTATTAATATTAAACTGAGCATGATAAATCATATTTTTATTTTAAGACACCCCACCCTAGGTACCATATATCTCTTCTACTCTTTCAATGTCTAACACAAATTTGATGTGCTTCTCTGAGACTTTTCCTAGACTACCAAAAAAATAATTGTTCTTTCATCTTGCCATTACATATTGCTTGAGATATTTCTGTTACATTTTTATGAGAGACCGAAAATGTGATGGTTAAGCACATGGATTCTTGAAACATATTACCTGGCTTTAGATTCTGGTTCTGCCAATAATATTTGTACAATCTTGAGCAAGTTTCATTACTTCTCTATTCCTTGATATTTTCTTCTATAAGATGGGAACAATAGCAGTACCTAACTAATAATGACCTGAGAATTAGATTAATAAATATGCAAAGGGGGTAATAAAGTTATCCAGTATAAAAGGTGCTGTAAAATTGTAAGTACTGTGTAAGTACATGCTATCTATCTATCTATCTATCTATCTATCTATCTATCCATCCTTTGAACACAATTGCTTAAATGTGTATCTTCCTCATTAGAGTATTCTTTAACATCTAGAACATATCATTTGTTTTTGTGTCCAAACTTTTCAGGTCTTCTTAAAATTGCTTAGCATACAATAGGAATTTAATACATGTTAACTGATATAACATTGGATTCAAAGACTTCAGGGAGGCTGGTGAATGAGCTTCAGAAATTCCACAATTGGACATTTTTCATGTGAAAATTTTTCTAAGGCAAGTATCCATATCTTTCATCAGATTCCTAATGATGAAATAATGTAATGAAAGTGGTAAAGAAAGAAATTTCCTAACCTCCATAAAAATATGAAAATTGGGAAAATGTGGCACATATACACCATGGAATACTATGCTGCCATAAAAAACGATGAGTTTGTGTCCTTTGTAAGGACATAGATGAACCTGGAAACCATCATTCTCAGCAAACTGACACAAGAACAGAAAATCAAACACTGCATGTTCTCACTCATAGGTGGGTGTTGAACAATGAGAACACATGGACACAGGGAGGGGAGCATCACACACTGGGGTCTGTGGGGGGGAACTAGGGGAGGGGCAGTGAGGGGTGGGGAGTTGGGGAGGGATAATATGGGGAGAAATGCCAGATATAGGTGATGTGGAGGAAGGCAGCAAACCACACTGCCATGTGTGTACCCATGCAACAATCTTACATGTTCTTCACATGTATCCCAAAACCTAAAATGCAATAATATATATATATGAACATGAAAAATATGAAAATTCCCAGATCCCTTTGGAATATATAATCTGATATTTATATATAAATTTACCAATACCCACTCTTTAATGTGACATCTTCATTTTTTTTTGCTCATCTTAATTTGTCTATGAGCAATTTTAAAATTCAAATTTATATAAACACAGGCACACATACATGAGTAGATTATTAAGAAGCTATGTGTCATTGTCATTGGTGAAACATAATTCCTGTGATCCTTTTTTGTTGTTATTGACTAGTCCCTTTATTTTATTTTATTTTTGTCACCCAGGCTGGAGTGCAGGGAAGTCATCAAGGCTCCCTGCAGCCTTGAACTCCTTAGACTCAGGCAATCCTCCCACCTCTGCCTTCCGAGGAGCTGGGATTACAGGCACATGTCACCATGCCTGGCTTATTTTTTTTCTATTTTTCATAGAGATGGGGTTTTACTATGTTGCCAGGCTGGTCTCAAACTCCTGGGCTCAAATGATCCTCCTGCCTCAACCTCCCTAAGTGCTGGAATTATAGGTATGAGTCACTGTGCCCAGCCTACTAGCCCTATTTATTTATTTATTTTAAATTTTTCATTTCCACAGTCTTGTGAGCTACAGGTAGTATTTGATTATATGAGTAAGTTCTTTAATGGTGATTTTTTAAGATTTCCTATTTTTGAAAGACTAGTGATATATATTTTTAAAGTCAAAAGAGTGATATTAACTGTATGGGTGAAGGGCTAAATCATTAAGTTGCTTCTTAGTACATTCATGATAATGGAATGCACAAACTGAAAACTCATTGAAGTCTTATGTACTTGGAGTAGACATATAAATGACTGCTTAAGAGTGGGCCATCAAAATATACAACAAAATAGTGGGCAAAGTATAATATTGGTTTTAACGTGATGTTTCAATAGGGAGGAAATTTTCCAAAACAGGAGAACAAGCTAGCCTTGAAAAAACTAAAACGAAAACAAAGAAAAATAAAGCACTTGGCTCAGTGCATGGATTACTACCAAACCAAATCAAAGCAGATGAAACTGAATCTGTATGTATATATTCTGAATATATTCATTTCTGTCACATTTGTGGTGGGGGTTGAAGGAGGAGACAAAGGCAGAAACGGATAGACAGGCAGATGGATGGATGTATAGGTAGGTATGTAGGGAGACAGAGAGATGAACAATACGTCATTTTGGTGTCTCATGCAGAAACTCTAGAGATTGCCAAATAATATATTAAACTCTTTCTTCATTGTTGGAGGAAAGGTCCTCACCAACTTGTCCTTGTCATTATACTTCTTTCAGAAATTTATCTACCTAATGGATGTGGGGCTTAAAACCTAGATGACGGGTTGATTGGTGCAGCAAACATCATGGCACATGTATACCTATGTAACAAATCTGCACTTTCTGTACATGTATCCCAGAATTTAAAGTAAAATATTGTTTTCTTGTCAATAATATTTGAATTACTTTCTATATCCAATAATATTCTTTGTCAAAAGCAGACCTAAAATAGGTGTCTATAGTCAAAACAATAACCACAACAAACAACAATAAATAAAAACTAACAAACAAAATCCCCCAATAACCTATTTCCCCCAATTTAGTAGTCGACATTGTACAACTATTCTGATAGTCACTTTGGTCCAAGACATTCAAAGGAGAAAAAAAGTCACGATTAAGCAAACAAAGTCTGAATAACACAACTGAAAAAAAAAAAAAGTTGCATAATCATTTGAATCCTGAAAAAACCTACTTTTAACATGGGTTTACAAGATGCCATAGTAGAGAAAGAAATAAATGAAAGGAAATGTTATTCTTGTCTTAAATATCACATGTCACCACTGGGAAAAGGAATCTGAAGTTTCTTTGAGTATCATGACTTGTACTAGCTCACATAGAACAGACACAAACCCTGCTTGGTAGATTCTTGTCGAGTTAAGAATTTTAACTATTGTTGAGGAAATATAATAATTTTAGAAATGATGCAGAAGGTCTTCTAATTAGATGATTTCTTCATAAGGCATCACAGCTATATTGAATAATTACAAAAGCTATACGTATATACAATATAATCAATATGACTTTTGATGCAATAGTACTATTGACATGGGCTGGAGAAATGAAAAGCAAGACCTATCAAGAATCTTAAGTATGGAATTGATAAAATTCACTGTTTTTTTTTTTCAGTTTTGTTATTAAAAAGAAACCATGAGCTAAACTTCTCTGGAAGAAACTGGCATGCTTGCATAAGTCCTGTTTGTTGTTTAAAGTTTGTGTTATCATTTTTTAGGGTTCTATGGTTCACTTTTTGCTACATAATATGATATAGTACTTTTGAACCAAAGAAGAACTGTTTTGTTTAAGACCTACTCCCTATTTACTTCTTACTGCCCCAAAATGATAATGATGTTGCTACATTATGACAACATAATTCAGTGGAAGTGAGCATGGATTTTATATAAAACAGATATGAATCCCAATTCAGTATTTATATCTACAAAGGGAGGAATATTGGGAAAATTACATAACTTCCTGGAAATTTAGTTTCTGATAAATAAATTGATATAATAATAATAGGAGGAAGAAGAAGGAGAGGGAGGAAAAGAAGAAGAAAAAGAAGACTGTGTTCTTTGAAATGTTGTGTTACATAAAATATTCTCTGCAAAGTGCCTGGTAGACTACCGTGCACTAAAATGGTCTCAGTATATCACAAGGGATTACATAGCTTGAATAGATAGTGTACTATATCTATGGTCCAAATGCCTGCATTATCTATGCCAAATTCAACCTGTAATTATCTTGGATACTGTGGAAGTTTGGATAAGAAAGTTGATTAAACTGAAGTCTGTTTAAAATCAACAGCTCTATAATATGCATGATTACCTTTTCAAATTTATAATCTTTCAATAAACTGAGGAATTAAAAAATTATATGCTCTGTAATCAAAAGGTATTCTAATCCACTTTTAAGCTAAAAGGTTTGTCTGCTTTTGGTCCTTGTAAGAAAAAAGCGAAAAACAAATTTTATATAATTTGCCATTTTAAGGGAAAATTGGCATTATATTTATGATATTTACAGTCTTTCTCTGATGTGGTCTATAGTTCATAAAACCACAATTTAAGATAAAAAAGAGATAAAATATGATCAGTGAATACTATTTGAAGAGCATAAGTATCACTGAATTAGATTATGGAAATGAGATGAACAATATACTATGAACATAGTTATAAGATGTCTTTTTACATAGTATGCAAATGTGGAAGTTGCATTTAAAACTAAATTCTGCCATTTTTAGAATTTACTACCATCAGTGTTCATTTTGCATGAATGTCTGTGTAATAATTTTTTATTGTTTTTTGAGCTCCCTTGCTGCACATTGGGAAGTCTGAATGTGCTACTATTCATTTATGCAATAAACTATTATCCCAATATTAAGTTATTTTTATTTTCTCTGTTGACTATACATTTAATTTATTCAACTGTTAATCATAATTCATTAACTACTTTCATAAGGTAGTAGTGATCTAATAGTCAATGCAAACTGGAAAATCTATCTGGATGAAATTAAAGTTAATAGACAGCCACATCAAAGCTCTATTTTTCTACTTGAAATTAAGTGGGTGGCTTTGAATCCTATGGAAAAATTGCTTTCCACTTGCTTCTCACTTGCTTTCTCCTGCCCCCGCTTAAGTGTCCTCAAGTTCTCTTGACTGAACCTTTTAATGACTCTCACATAGCTTCTAATTATTCCTTCAGATTCTGCCTTAGTTTGTGCCCTCATTCTGTCTCGATATTATTATTTTACCACTCTAAGTGGCTGTGGTGCTTGCAGGCCAGTTTCTTCATGTCTACTAGAGTTCTTATTCCAAAATCAAATCTGATCATGTCACTTCTTTGCTTAAACTCTCCAATGACTCCCATTCAACTGCAGGAAAATTCCAAATGTCTTAGTAAAAGATATGCTTATAATTTATTTTTCTTCCTGCCTCACTTCTTAAGTCTCCTTCTCGATTATAATGTGGAACGACATCTCTGAAGACTGTCCCTTATCTCCATGTGGCAATGTGGCAATGTGTGTATGATTCTTTGATACTCAGCTGAATGTTATTTGCTCTAGAAAGTCTTCTAAGGCCCTCTTCATATTTCTTTACTCCAATCACAAATGAAGTATAATGTTATTTAACATGCAATATTCCCCACATTGGACTGTAATTTTTTGGTACATTTTTATTTGCCTCAAATTTGTGCTTCTCAAGGATTTTCTTGAAGGGATATCTGATTTTAAATGTCTCCTTTATTATATGCACGAAGGCATAGAAAAGTATGAAGATTAATGATTTTAGCATATATGCATCACTTTCTTATCAGTGAAATACCTCCAAAGGTCTAAACATATCTCTCTTGAAATAAGTTTTGCATTTGTCCATTAATCTTTCAATAAAGTACCCTTTTCTGACCTCGGGTCAATAAATTATAATATCTGAGGTCCTTTTAATTTGTAAAATTAGCTTCTAATTATTTATTTAGTTAAGCCTTATAATATGGCTGTAAAGAAGGTGGCTGGAAAATTGCAGTACAGTGAATCCAAGCCTATTTTTAGACGATTCAAATTAATGTTGTTTGTGACAAATACACAGTGGTTTATTTTATAAACCCTCCTAATAACACATGAAGCATGAATTACAGATATGAAGGCATATTTTAAAAGCAACAACAAAAATAATACACCAACACGTACAAGAAAAGTGAAATGAAATGGAGGTTGCAAGAAGAAATATATAAAGAAAACACACAGAGACTAAATGGAAAATCCTCAAAGATAAATTAATGTATGCCCAAAGGCAATGAATGTCATTTCGTTATAAATATACTGGAAATAAAAATGGAGCCAATTAGTATGTACAAGAAAATGCAAAAATAATCAGAAATAAAGAAGAGCAATATGCAGGGTATGTTGCGTGAGATTCAAAACAGGACGGGGAAGATTATAACATGAAGTCAAGGGTGTACAACATGATAAAGGAAATCTGGCAAATAAAGAGGAAATTGTGTAGATGATGAAGAGAAATGAAACAACACTTTTCAACTGTAGGAAAGGCAAGAGGTCAGATCCCTCTGAGATGGAAGAGATCACTTATTGACAGCAAAGGTAGAGGTAATGATAAAATTAATTCTGGGGGGTCCTCAGTGTCCACAAATAGTGGAGGGGTTGACGAGCAAACATAGTCATACATTTCCAAGAAAAAAGGAAAAAATGATGAAGAAAATTTAAGATTGCTATGGAATGTCTAATCAATTGATGAAGTTGTTTTCTATATTTCATTCTATTTAAAACAAAAAGTAAAATTAAACAACACTACTAATTTATTTTGGCTACTATAAGCATTTTTAGAGCCAATTGCAAGTGTCATGGATCTGCCAGTTAGGTGGAGAACATACAGGACATTTTGAAAAGTATCTTTAAGATAAATCTAGTAAACAATAAGCCAGCAGAGTCAAGTTAAAAGATGTTGCCAAAGACAGAGAAATATCCAGGTCACCCTTTATTATATATTTTATTTTAAATTTCAGGAGGAATGAATAATTATATAACTAGGATTTTTCCAAATGAAACTTTTAAAATATTTTTTTCTAAGTTGGACTTTAAGTATTAAACAGCCAATAGATTTTTGTATGTGATTTTATTTTGCTTCTAAATTTACTTGAATCATTTCCTTAAGTCTATTAAATAAATCTTCAAATAAACTGCAACGTAAGGATTTTACTTTTAGAGAAATAATCTAGAAGGCATTAATCAAATTCCTTAAAGTAAATTCACAAAAAGTCAATACAATACCAAAATGCATAATTTTTAGTATTTTGTTTATTATCAAACTGTAACTTTGACCTTAGAGCAAAATATTATTTATTTGCCTTATGGGAGCTTTTATCAAATGTGCAAATTACTATTCTTTTGAATTGATGATCTTGAACAGATTTTAGGCAGTCTAAATAATATAACTTTGTTAACTAGAAACTAAGAAAATTTATGTATTAGCACTGTAATATCTAGTTGTCCACAGCAAAGTATATACTTTGTTAGGTAAATTACTAGATATAATTTTACAGATTTTGCACAGTCTAAATTATTTCACAGCAATTTAACATCAAAAAGAATCATTCAAAAAGAGTGATTCAACATGTGTATATACAGAGTGTGTTACTTGAAAAAATAGCATATTTGATGCTGTGAGGATACAAAATTGAAATTGGATTTCAACACATGATAAGAGAGAGACTATGTATCTGTGCTACCATAACTAAGGCAGAGAATAAAACACTACCATTAAAGAGTTTCAGATAAAATTCGTAGAGAATTTGGAAAATGGAGAAATTAGTGGCAATAAAATTTTTTAATTGGTCATTCAAAAATATTTTAGAATATATGGAGGTTGAATATAAAAATAAGGATAAAAGTTAGACAGATTGAAATGTGAAGTAAGCTTTCTAGAAGAAAGGATTGAAAAATCCAAAACAAGGAGATGCTAATATCTATTAAGTTCCTAATATGTACCCAGTGTTGTACACACCTTCTGTCATTGATCTTTGGAATATTTGTGCATTAAAGCAAAAACAGTTATGGTTGTGACTTCACAAAGTTAGTTCTTTAAAAGGTGAGTATGATTATTGCCATTTTACATATAAAGCAATTTAGAATTAGCAATGTCAAAAAACTTGCCTAAGATCCCTTACATCCTAAGTGAGAAGGCAAGATTCAATTTCGTAAAGTTCTACCTTTATAATCCAGGCTCCATAAGTTCTTGCTGGTGGTTTGTATGATGTATACTTAGAAGATACAAGTGAGAGTTCAAAGTGGAGGTGATGGTTGGTGCCAGATCGTGGTGCACGTTTTTGAGTGCTTAAAAGGCAAAGTATGCCTGACAATTATGGCAATCTGCAGATAGAGGGATCAGCATTGTCACACAGAAACTACCCACCAGAAAGTTAGCCGCAGAAAACTGAATCAAGAATCTATAGATTTTAATCTGAAAGGATGACTCCAATTTCCCTAAGACCTAAAGCAACGGAGCCTTGTCCCAAAGCATTTGCTGAATACCCTGTCCTAATGATACTCAGATGAGCTTCTTATTTATTTTACTCCCTAGGACTGGAGTAGAAGAGAAGCAAAACATGAAAATAGAAAAAGGCACAAAATAGGACAAAGTATAGGTGATAGGAGCATGAGGTTTTAACAAAAACTGGATAGTCAGTTGTTTTACATGCTACAGAGAACTTCAGAACATTTCTTTTCCTTATTTGGGTATACTATATCCTCTATATTTTAAGACCTAAAACTACCATTCCATTTTTGGTTCCTGTGTCTTGTTGGAATTAAATTACTCATTCATTCATTCATTCATTCCAGGTAGAGTCTTGCTGGAGTCTCCAGGCTGGAGTGCAGTGGCCCAGTCTCAGCTCACTGCAACTTCCGCCTCCTGGGTTCAAGCAATTCTCATGCCTCAGCCTCCTGAGTAGTTGGGATTACAGGTGCCTGCTACTGTGCCTGGCTAGTTTTTGTATTCTTAATAGAGACAGGGTTATGCCATGTTGACCAGGCTAGTATAGAACTTCCGACCTCAAGTGATCTACCTACCTTGGCCTCCCAAAGTGCTGGGATTACAGGCGTGAGCCACTGCACCTGGCCTGAAATGACTTACTTAAAATAGTACATGTACTCTGTGATAGTCCTTTTTCCTTTAAATATCTTTCTTCCCCTATCTGCAACATGGTAAAATTCTGTGTATACTTCAAAACCAAGCTTTCTTGATTTTGCCAATACATGAAACCCTACTGATTTTTCATTGGGGCATAATTTTTCTCTCTTCTGAAGTTTCCCAGCATTTACTTGGTATGGATAATATAATACCTGTACTTGTCTAGCAAATAAGTATTATGCTCATGTTTTATATCTTCTATTAGATTTTAAGCTCCTTAAGAAAATCTTCAATATTTCTTAAATAATGAAATGTTGTCCCCCTCACTTCCCACTCCCACTCCTAAATGAATCTCTCACTTCTGTGAGAGAACATAACAATTTCAAAGTAAAAAACCAAGGAAGGAAAAAATTAAATTTCTATTACATAGTAGTACAAGAGTAAGGTGAATCTGTGCCTACAATATTATTATAATATTCAGGTATCTGTTAGTTTATATAAAGGATAATTGAATGTCTTGCTTTTTTGCTATGGTTTCCTCTTTGATTGTTAACTTGTTTCTCTAGGGAGAAACAGTTGAAAGAGAGATTTGGCTTCTCTAGTACCTCTTAAGACAACATCAAGTACTTTATAAGGTCCTTCTCTACCATAGATATTGGTGTCTTTGTTAAAGAAACTTTTTAATCTTGCTCATTGATCTTACTAAACATTTTAAAATTTGAGAAAAATACATGGAACCTTCTTCTACTACTCATGTACTGGTACTATTTCTCAAATAAGTTTCACTCATTCAAATGTGATTCCCCATGCAATTGCTACTTCCTTTATCTGACACTTATTTTTGAGTTTCTACTGTTTAGAACCCAGTGCTAGGTGTTGAAAATATTTCAATGAACAAGACAGGCAAACCCCGCGATCTGATTAAGTTAGTATTTTGGTGAGTTTGGAGATAAATCAATATTGACTAACAAACACATATAGATGATAATAGGGGTTATGTGGAGTATTAAAATGATAGGTGATATGCAGATAAATATGTGATAATGGTAGGTGGTATACAGTGTTGTGATACCAAGTGACTAAGTGGCTACTTTTGAAATGGCACTTAAGGAAAGCCTTGGCAGGCAGGTAAAATGTGAATGACAGAAAGAAGAAAACTATATAAAGAACACTAGAGTAGCAAGAGTGTTCTATTTTTTTTTTTTTTTTTTTTTTTGACAGAGTCTTCCTGTGTTATCCAGGCTGGAGTGCAGTGGTGCAATCTTGGCTCATTGTTACCTCCAAGTCCCGGGTTCGGGCAATTCTATGCCCAACTAATTTTTTGTATTTTTAGTAGAGGCAGGGTTTTGCCATGTTAGCAAGGCTGTTCTCAAATTCCTGGCCTCAAGTGATCCTCCCCCTTGCCCTCTAAAAGTGCTGGGATTAGAGGCGTGAGCCATTCCACCTGGCCAAGAGTTTTCTAGACAGAAGAAACAGTAGGTACAAAACGTTAGGACAAAACTGAGTTAACATGTTCAAAAAAATGAAGACCAGTGTGTTCATAGCGAAGTGAAAGAGCAGAATGGGATGAGATGGAGCTAGAATGTTGGAGATGGTTGAATCATGCAGAGAATATTAAGCCAGGATTAGATGTCTGATGTTTTTCTAAATGGAATTAAAATTATTGTAAAGCTTTGAATAGGAAAATGGCTTGACTTCATTTACATATTTAAAAGATCATTCTGGCAACTCCTGAAGAAGGTATGATAAGAGAGTTAGAACATAAGTGTGGTGACCAACTGGAAGGTTACTATAGTAGTCCAGAGAATGATGATGATGCCATGGACCAGGATGGTGAAATGGAGATAGAAACAAGCAGATGGGTTCAGGTTGCTTTAACACAGGGCTGAGAGGTCACAGTGGTTATTTAGATTGGGGTGTGTTCAGATACAAGTCACCAATGAATCCTAGATTTTTACCTTATACAAACAAGTAGTTTGAGTAGTTGATTTATTATGGTAGGAAACAACAAGAGAGAAACAGATTTTGAGTGGGAAGGAAAATAAGTATTCTTGTTTAGTCTTGTTAGTTTAAGATGCATATTAAACATCCAAATAAAGACATCAAAGAAACAGTTGAATGTATAAGTCTGAAGATCTATGGTGAAGACTGACTGTAGAGATTTTGGTCCTGCATAAAATCATCTAGACTATTGTAGATATTAAGGAAATAAAGGGGTTGAAGATTGATCTTTTGGAATCTCCACAAATAAAAGGTGAAAAGGAGGAGGCAGAATTCTCAAAGAGACTGAAGAAATGTTTCTTATGATGCCTAAGAAGCCCAGAGAAGAAGGTATTTCAGGACAAGGCTTAACTGTGCCAAATACTGCTATTTGCCACAAAAGTGCCTGGGCCCTGGAAGTACCAAAAGTAGTATCACCTGGCCGCTGAAGTTAAAGTTCATATTCTAATGGGAGACACAGGGAAACAGACAATACTCTGATATATAATTGTGATAATTCATGGTATTGTAGGAGCACATAAGAAGGGCACATCCACCCAGACTTCGGTGCTGAGGAAAGTGATTAAGAATGGCATTTTGGAGGAAAAATTAGGAAATGTGGCTAGGTAGAAAACAGCATTCTTTGTTCAAAACATCTGAGAAACAAACTTAAAGTTTGGTAACTTGTAGGAAGGCTTCCAGGATGGATAGAACTTCAATTTGGCATAGAATATAACGCTAGAGAGAGAAGCATCAGCCAGATCATGGAGAACTTTGAAAGTTATAGTGAAGACTTTGAACTGTTTTTTCTAAAGGCTATTGGGATTCATAGCGAAATTATTAACATTGAACAACCAGAAAAACAATGTGCATCTTGGAATAATCTCTCTGGCAGCCAGCCCCAGGAGAATGGCTTAGAGTCCTTAGGGTCAAGAAATCTGATGTGAATATTGTTTATGAACCTGTGGTAGAAACTCAATCAATAAATGATGAGAACCCGAACTAAAGAAGAGAAAGTAGAATCTTTTAAAAAAAAATCTCAAAGTCCATCAAAATCCATGTATCTTATAATAGGTCATAATAGTAAAGGTCATAAATAGTAAAGATGGACACTATTTTTAATTACGACAGAGGTTAAGTTTGAGCCAGTAAATGGAGCTCCTTAATTTGGAATTTGGTCAGCAAAAACTGGTAAATAATTCCTCACAGATGGCAACACAGAATCTTCTGTGACCATTAACATCAAGATCTCTGCTTTATGCTTCATCCAAGAGTTGCAACTTCTGACAACGTAGACATTTCCAATTCTTTAATAGGTCCTTTGCCATAAGAGTGCTCTTCCCTTTTATGGAAATACAGAGGTCTCTCTTATTTAATAATGTTTATAATAATGTTGATAGTTAATATAATAATTATTGGAGACTTTATATATTACACAAGAATTGACACATGCCTCTCTGGTGGCTAATAGGTGACATATCAAAGTGTTGAAGACTCAACTAGAGATCAGAAGCCAGCTCCAAGGATTTTGATAAATTGGATTTCTAATTCAATCTTGAGTACATAAGTTTTGCTTGTGTAGCTCACTTCTGCTACTCACTTTCTCCCTAGCATCTACAGATACAGCTCCTCTCTCTGCAATTCTGGGACCTTAGATTCCCTAAAAATGTTGAACTCATGCATGGAACATGCCATTGGCATTTCTGGTGATAATATTCTGAGACATGGAGGGTGTTACATAATTTTGTTTGAAGATCTACAGAGAGACATTTCCCATTGTTAATGTCTCAACTAAAGTGGCCAAAATGTGTTTCAATTTATATATTAAAAATTATGCAATGAAAAATTTAGAACATAAAACATTAGGAACCCATATAAATGTTTACCTAGTTTCAAGAATTGCCTGATTCTCTTATTCGGTAATTAATCCTGTGTTGCTTGGAGATAAAAATATACTGTGCTATTTATTGGTACTTAACTCTTCCACCTTCACATAGCCAGGTAGTGTTTTGTAGGTTATCAAAATACTAGAAATCATTAGAAAAATGCTATAATTATACGGGTGAGGAAACCAAGGTCCCGAGATATAAATACTTCATATATTTCTGTAGTCTGCCAGAGGCAGAGCTGGAATGCAAACTCAGGTTTCCTGTTATCAAGTCCAATGTCTTTTCTTAAAACTCTTGGATAGAGGAGATATGCCTTATATTAAACACCGTATTATTCTTTACTAAAATTTACATCACATTGACTTGTTCCTTTTAAGTTGTTGATACCTATAATGTCCTAGAATAATCTGTTGAATAATCTTTTGAGCTATGACTGTAACACTGCACTCCAGCTTGGGTAATAGAGCAAGACCCTATCTCAGGGAAAAGAAAAAAATGAAGAAGAAAAAGGGATGAATTCAATGGCAAAATATAACAATCCTAAATAAATAGACATCTATAGGTTCAAAATATGTAAAGCAGAAGTTGAAAGAAAAGAATAAATTAACTAATCTACAAACATAGCTGGAAAACATAAAGCACCTCTTTCAACAAGTGAGAGAACAAGAATATACATATTTTAGTAATATACTGATGAACTGAACTCCCCTATGAAGCAATTATATATTTTATCTCCATAAAATATTGCAGCAAAATTTTTCAGAGTAGGCACGCATTCCAAGTGCACGAGAAACATTAACAAAAGAATATTAAGAGAAATGTGATTTTCAAATTATTTTTTATTTTTACTTTTTAGAGACCGAGTCTTTCTCTATCACCCAGGCTTGAGTCCAGTGGCACAATCATGGCTCTCTGCAACCTCAAACTCCTGGGCTGAAGCAATCCTCCCTCCTCAGCCTCCCACGTAGCTTGGGACTACAGACAAGCACCACCACAATGTGTCAACTTTTTTTAAAATTTCTTGTAGAGACAGGGTCTTCGTATTTTGATCAGGCTGGTTCTTAACTCCTGGCCTCAAGCAGTCCTCCCACCATAGTCTCCCAAAATGCTGGGATTACAGGCATGAGCCACCATGCCTGGCCTTCTGAAATGTGATTTTACAGGAAATTTGCATTGTCAAAAGCAACCATTAAATTTTCCCCCTTTCTGTTCTCATCTGAGAACGGAAATCACATTAACTCAATCTTTCCAAGCCTTTTTGAAACTCTATGTTATTAACACTTTTTTAAAAGAAAAAAAAGTATCTATAAATATCATAAAGTAGTTCCTTATTTTAGGTTTGGGAATAAAGTGATAAACTACTTTATGATGTCATCCTATAGTGAAATTTTCCTACCAAATGATGAAAACATTGCTTTGTGTAAATATCATTATAGTTGAGGGTTTTGCTTCCTAATGTAAACTAAATTAAAATAAAAGTTAAAACCAACAGGCACATTATTGTGTGAATAAAAACTAAGCATATTTCCCAAATGTATTATGATAAATACTTTTGTTCTTATATCTCCTTTTATAAATACTGACCTGCACACATCTCCTATTAATGCACATTTCTTGAATTTTTGAGTGAGGCAGAGAAAGAAGCTTCTGCATTTTTCTTTATTTCTTTGCATCGATTTTGGAAGAAAACAGTATTACAGAAAAGGACATATTGGTGAACGAAGACACTGGCAGGAACTGAATTATGAAGAAGAGTTACGAAGAGAAGAAATTAAGACGAATTTTCCTAAGTGTAAGTAAGAGTGACAATACTTTTCAAAAAAGAGGCAATAGTAAAAAGGGGGAATTGTGAAAGCTGTTGATGATAGTCCTAGAGTGGAGAGCTCAAGTTATTTATATAAACAAATAGGGTATTGGTAGCATTTTGTCAGTTTGAGAAATGTAGATGTTGCAAGATGGACTAAAGAAGGTTACAAGAAATTCCCTCAAGTCAGTGAACTTCAATGAAAGTATGCCTAAGAATCATTTGAAAGAAAAAGTGTTGCTTGCAATAATGAGGAATCATAAAAATTCAGTGGAGAAGAATAAGAAATTTTGTTACCCGCACTTAATAGAAAAACATATTTTGAAAAAATATTTATGATATAGCACAAACCATAATCAGAAGACTTTGCTGTTTCTCATATCATATTATGTAGATAGTACATGTTTAAGTCAATCACACCCTAATGGAATATGTTGACATTTTATACATATTTTATACATATTTTGTTTTATATGAATTACTCCATGATTTTAATTTACTAGATATGTATGCATTTTATCAGTTGGTTTTTTTTTTTACATTAAACAGATGGCACTTACTATCCCTTTTATTATAAATGATTAGAATTTGGCTACCCACTCAATATTTTTATTTTGTCTTCCTGATTTATAATGTCTGTGTTGATGATGAACTCCATTCACACATATAAAAACATACATATACATACATAAGTATACTATATAGAAAAATCAACTATAATTCATTTAATATTTTGAAAGAATAACATATAGAAGAATCTGTTAGTATAGATATAATGTTGCATAGCTATTTCCTTATAGAAGGAAACTATTTCATACATGCAGCATATTTATAGACATGTATGAAATATTTTCCTTCTATAAGGTCCAGGTTTGTAAAGAAAAAAGTTCCTTTTCCTAAGAAATAAATGCTTCCTTTTTTTTCTTACTTTACATATTTTCATTCAACAGCAAAAATATATTTTATTTTAAATATATTTTTTACATAATGTCATATTAAATGTGGCTTTTAATGATTGGTTTTGGTGATTTTTGAAGATTTTTGTATTTAGATGGCATACACATTTTCAATCATGTCTTAATTACTTTTAAAAATGCTGCACTGGCTTAGGGACAAGACAGATAACTTGTTAAGCATTCGAAATTTCTGAGCTGTTTTCTCAGTTCTGGCAGTCACTACCCAAGTCCAGATTGTAACCTCCTTTCTGCCTCCAAAGCCTGCCTTGGCTCCGTGTCCAGTGAGGGATTATGGATTTAGCAAGGAAGGTAAGTGTGACTACAAGCATTGGCTCACCATCTGCTCCCCAGCAGAGCATGGGCCAACCTGCATCGCCTGCAGCAAGACCAGGGCACTGTTCTGCAGCCAGCCCTTTCCAACCTGGCTCAAGGCACACAGCACATTCAGTCAGATGATTAGGTCTAAGTAGTCCATATGTAACAGAATATTTTTCCTAAATACCAAAATGAAAACAAAATGAATGCCATTTTTTTCATTCTCCTTACTCGATACATCAAGTTTTACACAAATAAATACTCTCTTAAGGTTTATGCAAATGATAGAAAAATAAAACTATGCATTATTTAGCAGTTCTCCTATTTCAAGATCTAACAGACTTTATTCACAGCATGTTTTTCCCTAGTTTATGCTGGCCTTCTTTTCTGATTCGACTTTTTAATTCATCTTTTTAAATTATTCCTTTTTAAATCATTATCTTATGTGTCTTCATAGATTTTCATGTATTAATCTATTATTAATTTTTACTATACTCAACTTAATCTTAAATTGTTTAAAGCTCTTTTAAGAGTAAACACTTGCCTATGCTTTAAAAAAAGCGTGTACTTTTAACATTTTACATATTTGATCCAGTAGCCTCATTGAAACCTAACTGTCAAATAAATTATAATTTTATTATGTGCATTTTTATGCGTAGAAGAATCAAGCATTAAATAGGAAAGTTAACCTTTGGGTTCCGGAATCAAGATTATTTTTCAATTCTCCAGAACTAAGACTTTCAGCCACCTACATTAGCACATTTTATTATCTTTTGTATTTATCAATAATATACTATTATATATTTTTGTCTTTTGTTTCAGGTCAAGTGCCTTAAAAAATAAAAAGATTTCCATAAATAGCAGAAAAACATGCAGTTGAAAGTAGCTTTCTGCTTCCTTTAGCCCTGTTGCTGATTTGAGCACACAGAGTGAACATGAAAATAAGCTGAACAAACATCTCACCCTTTTTACTTAAACTGTTGTCTGCCTGACTGCAGAATGCACACAGAAAACAATCTAAAATTGTATAACCCATAATACAGTATATTAAATTACAACATTGGTCAGTAATGGAAACTTATTCCCAGATATAAATTATTTACAGCCCATTTAAGTAATCCATATTCAGGTGTGGCAATGAAAAAAAGTGCAACATAAATCTTTAATGCTGACCGGTTGAGAGAGCAGAGCTGAGGATTACAGGCATTTTAAAGAAAAAAACTAAACGAATTGATATAGCCTGTTCAGTGGCTTACTGCACCAGCGTGCTAATAAATTGACGGATGGCGTGTCAGCGGTAGGAGTTGAAATCCTAGCATTTCTAACTAAGGCGGGATCTAATATCAGACTACCAAAATAAGGAGTTTCTGAACCTGGTTGTCACAGGAAACAGCCTGTGCATCTTTTTGTATATGCAAGTGTTCAAAATATCCTATTTCAACATGAAAATCCATGAAGGATTTTTTTAAAATTAACTCAGTAACTGCATTAGTAATTTCAACGAGCCACATAAATTGTGTTATAAAACAGAGAGGGTATATTAAAGGTAAGCATTTCTTTTTCTTCTTCAAGGAGTTGGGGCCAATGCTTTATTTTGGGAAATAAACTTATCAAAGAAATCCCTTTAATCCTGTTTTACATTTCCATAGTATATAGAATAGAATTCATCAACCAACTTAAAGGGGGAAAGGAAGCAAAGACTTCTGGAGTGTTTTGCACTATTTTTAATACAAATTGTGCAAGTGGTTAGCTACTTCAAACTGAAGTATAAAAGATCATGGTAGGGGGGAGGGGGGTGGGGCCTTCATGTTGCAATTTCTTTTGTTTCCTGGAGCAGTACCTATATTAATTCATCTTACAAAGATCATTGCTCAGAACTAAATTTTGCATATATTAGAAAGCAGAATTAGCATTGCACTGTGTACAACATTCCACGCTAACTTCTCTCCAAGCAACCATTAAAGGTCATGTTTTGACGACTGAATGGCATGTCGGCACCTTGGTTCCCTGGAGAGGCATTCCCCAGGTACATGCAAAAGGTTATTAAATTACCTTCCGAGCAACACTATCTCTTCGGATGAAAATAATTACAGGCTTTTAGAGGCATCAGAATGCTTTCTTTCTTTCTCTCTCTCTCTTTTTTTTTTTAATAAGATGAAGATGCAGTACCTAATGACCATTTTTGTGTGTGAGTCATATAGCCTGTCAGTGGTGACAGGACAAATGAGCGTAATGGCATAGCTTAAAGGGGAAAGGTTCATTTTAAATAGTGACAAATAATATTTAAATGGCATTGTTGGAGACCCATCATGCTTGTAAAATGTAGTTTGTATCTCTTCTTCATCCTTTAATTTCATCACTGTCAAATGGCATTAGCTGTTAACATGCAACATCAGGTGCAGATATAATTTTTAACTGTTAAATGTGCCCATAACCAAACATAATATATCTTGATTTTTCCTGATTTTTTTTTTTTGGTACTATGGGTAACTCATTCCATAATTCAAAAGACAAAAATGTATCTAGGGATTTGATTGTAAAGACAACTTTACTAGATGGATAAAATAACAGCTTTAAAATATCATTCCTTGAATGTTATTTCTTGTCAAGATTCAAAAATGGAAATGACTTGTTAGGCTAACCATAATTAACCTATTGGTAATATCACGGACAAGCTTACCAGCCGTAGTGATTTGGTCAAAATAGTCATGGGCAAACCAAATATAATGACATGTAGACGGGGTATACTTGGAATAAGATGGTGAGCATAAAACAGATTTTCCTTTCATGCAAATGCATAACTTCAGAACATGTAATAAGTGCAAATCACATCACTGACAAGCAAGATTTTTCTATTCTTTGTCTAGTTATGGAACTTGAAAAAAGTTAACCGAAAGTCTACGCTGTCTTTTCAGTTTTCTTGAGATAATACAGTGCCATAATAAAAAATATATGGAGAATTGGTAAATGCTGATATATCCTGTGCATAGAATTGCAATTCTAATTTCAAACTTTCATATAAAGCCTTCTAATTCTTAAATATTTTTACACAGCTTCATCACATTTATTGCTACTTTATTATCAGATCACTTAAGCCAAAACTGGAGACAGTTTAGGTACCTTTGAGTTGTTAAAAGTTATAGCCAATTTTCTCAAAAATTATACCAGCTAAAAACACAACATTAAATATTTACCCTGTTGGATGTTAAAAAACGCTTACAATGAAAAATGTTCACATATTGACTATTCAAAATGGCCTTCACTTTCAAATTGTGAAATGGAAGGGATTGCAGATGTACAAGAATAAATATAAAAACAAATGAGTTGACTTGAAGTGTTGCCGGCTTTCATAAACATGCTACTGCAATAACATGTGACATTAATATTTAATTACAAAAGCACTGCTGCAAAATCTTTGAAATTAATGTTTTGCAAAATTAACATTCAGTGCACAGAAGCAAAGTCGTTCCAGGCGCGACTGTGATTAACAATGCCATTCACTTTACATATTATATTAATATATTATTCAAGCTACGAATTAACACCTCCTAATTTAAATAAGGTGCTACATATCATGATGAACTAAAATGCTTTTCTTAAAATGGCCCATCTGATTTTAAGCAATCTGTGTTTATCATTTAATATTTTGTTATTGAATACTGTTCTCTGTAAAACTCCTTCCACTTTAATTTCAAGCAGAGGAGACCTCATTAAACTGGTGCCTTCCGTTTCTAGGACTGTTAAGCCTTTTCAACCATATTTTGTTTGCTAGCTATGCCAGCAGTACTGAAATACTACTGTGTGTATGAGTGTGCTCGTAGACAGCCATACTTTTACTTTTAGGGCTCTGAGGGATTCTCCCAAGCATGTACTTCTTTGCTTTCAATGAGACACTTGTTTGCACAAATGTCGAAACTATCATTGTGTCACAGATTTCCACTTATTCACTCCAACTGAGGTGAATCAGTTTCTCAGAGGGAGGAGCTGTAGTTTCAAAACTGCCTCTCAAACTGAACCTCAGAGGTTACCAGGTCCCTTTGAAAGTGTGAAGAGACTTGGAGATGATGTGAATTTCTCATTCTAAACTATGAATGTGGGACAACCATCATTCCTGTTCAGAATCCATTTATCAGGAAGGAGTTCAGAGGGCCATTTCTGTTTTCCTGAGCCCAATGAAAAGAAGAGGTTGTTGCTTGAAGAAAAACAAAACACCTGAGCAGGTAAAAATCAAATAACTGTTTAGACGTCATTTCAGAGCCTTAAAATCTGGTCCATCATTACAACTTTGGGGCAACAAACTGCAATGATAATTTGTTACCATAGTGTTTTTGATATGTTTGAAATGAAAAGGCAATTATTGATGCTCTGAGGAAATATTTAGTAAAAAAAAAAATCCATGTCTAAGACACCACAGGATAATTTTGGTGTATTCTAAAACAGTTTCTAAGTTATAGTACCTTGGTTTCCCAGCCACTCAACAAATGTATGGAAATTATGAAATTGGGCTGCAACTATCTCACAATTTTAGGATCCTGGAATGAAAAGAAGCTTTTGTTCATCGGTTCTAGGCGGTATTTCTAGATATCTCCTGTGTCGTGTAATTCGGACACAGGTTCATTTATCTGACAGAATAAGTAACAATTTTGAGATCCTAAAAAAATGGAAAGATCTTTAGCAATCCAAAACCACCTTATATTTAACCTACATGAATAGTGTAGAGACCAGTAGGATATTAACCAGTGAGACATTAAGTATACAGTTGCATTTTCCCACTTTGCTAAAAAAGCACCAAACCCTTTATATTGGAACAAGTTTATCTTAAAAGCCTAGACTAATCTTGGTTGGCCTTACATTCAATATCAATCTGTTATTTTATTTAATTAATTTCAGAGACAGGATCTCATTCTGCTGTCCAGACTGGAGTGCAGTGGTGTGATCATAGCTCATTGAAGCCGCAAATTCTTGGGCCCAACAATCCTCCCCGTCAGCCTCCAGGGTAGGTGGAACTACAAACACGTGCCACTAGGTCCCCTTGTCAATCATTTCTTGCTCATCTGCCTTCTAATTTTTTATTAATGTATTACACATCTATCCTTTTCCTGAAAAATGATGTTTCTTTTAATTATTTTATAAAGGAGTATTGTAGTTCAGTGTTACGTGTCATTTCAACAGGAGAAACCCTATTTATTAAAGTAAAATTATAAATAATGGTTTTGATGATAATAATGATGCAATGGAACTTTCAAAGATTGTACACTTCTTTTTAAGGAAGACTCATTTCCAGCTCAGTAACATATTTTAGCTATTCAATTAGCAGATTCAAAGAATGTGGAAGAAATTAGAATTTTTCAATGAAAAATAATAGAAATAGAAATAATCTGTCTATGCCTTTCACGCAAAAGAATCTGTGAAATGTTAGTCAATGTGAGTTGGTCTACCATCAGTTCTGCAGTATTTAATAGGAAGATAAAATAATATTCCATAGTTATATAAAAACTTTAAATTCTGAATTAAGCAAAGTAATGTTTTTATTGAGAACTTCTCACAACCTTGATGTTAATTTGTATTGTGGCTCTACATGTAGAAAATATAACACATACAAATTTCCTCAAACTTATTTGACCACAGAAAATTTTTCCACAGATCATCATGAAAAGTGTGGGCCACATTTTGGAAAATATTAGTCTTAAAATGCTAATCATGTGTGATTGAAATTAACTCCCAAATATTTAGGTGTTTTGAACACAACCACATTTTAAAGATCATTGTTTTAGGCTGGGCGCAGTGGTTCATGCCTGTATTCCCAGCACTTTGGGAAGCTAAGGCAGGCTGATCACCTGAGGTCAAGAATTCAAGAACAGCCTGGTCAACATGGAGAAACCCCATCTCTACTAGAAATACAAAAATTAGCTGGGTGTGGTGTAATCCCAGCTACCCAGGAGGCTGAGGCAGGAGAACTGCTGGAATCCAGGAGGCAGAGGCTACAGTGAGTGGAGATCATGCCACTGCTCTCCAGCCTGGGCAGCAGAGCAAGACTCCATCTCAGAAAAAAGAAAAGAAAAAAGATTATTGATTTATTTCAATGACTCTAGAAGGTGAAGGAAGGAAAATCTATTTTTTTAAAGTCTATTAAATAAATCTTAAAAACAATTTTCTGGTAGTAACTTCTTAACAATATTTATTTATTTATTTAGATTGCAGTAGTACATAAAGAAAGCTCTTTAAACAAATGTTTTCTAAACTATACATTTCTCTGGAAAATATATCATAAAAATCTAAAAATTACTAAATATGTTAGGGTATTCTTTGCCAAAAGGGGGGCCATTAAAAATACTGCAATAAATGTAAACCAAACTGCAAAGAATTGGAATGTTGTTCGAAAATTGAAAGGTTATTCAGGGTGAAGCTTTGTCTTAATTCTTTTGTCTGTTTCTTATGATTTAGTACAAGATATAGGTTTCTAGGAAATCCACATCTTCTAAATAAATATGTTCTATAAATAGTGAACTGATCCTTTTATTTATATTTTAGATAAAAAATACTATAATGATAATCTATGACTTTCTGGAGTAAATACCATTCTCTGTTATCAAAGAGAGAAATATCATATTCCTAATTCCATGCCATATTACAGCAAAGCTCCAGGGTACCAGAGTAGTTCATTTTCTAAATGCCAATTAGCAATTAGTTCAATCTTATTGATGTAGACACAAGATTGAAAAATGGGGAATCTTCTGACATTAATCCTCCCACCACAAGTCGGCTTAATTGCAAGCTAACATAATTACAGTTGCCCAAATTTGGGCCACTACCATAGGCATCACATATCCCCCCAGGTTAAAAAGCCATTCCTGTAGAAGAAATGAACCCAAGAAACTGGTAACTCTGACCACCTAGGGCAAATTCTATTCATCATGGCAAATATATTTTGTCCATATAAGCATTTTGCTTAATGAAGGTGAAATCTGATTAATGGTGTTATATCCAGAAATTTAGTAGTCTCACTTCCTCTCTCCCCTTTTCCCCCTTCTCCTCCTTTCCAGGTGTAAATGAGCTTTGAGATCTACAGTTATTTGCTGGACAATTCCCTGATAATATTAAAGCACCCAGTAGAAGAATGTGCCTTGTCAAAAACATATCAATCACAATAATCCTTCAAGATATACTTATTATTAGTTGACTGCTTATGGCTATTTTAGACTGAAAGACCAACACAAAATGGTAAGAATAGACTAGTAGTCCTTATACATACTAAATAACAATCAGGAATTCATATTCATGCACATAATATTTTGCACTTATTATTGTCAAAAGCATAATTGGTGTGTACTGAATCCATTCCAAAACGTTTAACTTTCACAGCTACAGCATGTCTACTTCCTTTACAACTCCAGCTTTCTCTCATAGAGACCTAGATGACCTTCTGGGTGCAATATAAGCCCCAGACTTTCAAACTGGCTTTACTTATATACTATAATAGATATTTTAATGAAGACTAGTAAGATACATAAAGAGAACAGAGACACTTGACTAAATATTTCATATTTTCTATTTGCTCCTTGAAGCCATCTTACCACAAAACATATTATTTCATATATCGGAAAAATAAATAATAAAATAAAATAATAAATGGATTAGCATCCTCTAGGCAGTTTTCAACTTTTCTTTGATATAAAACGAGTTATGATCCATCTTGAAGATACTAGCTTTAATTTTAAAGGCAAAAAGTTTTCTTATATTCATGAGTATAGAGTTCTACATGAAATCTATTACAGATGTTGAAACTCAGGCAAAGGATAAAAATCCCTGGTCGTTCCACTTAGAATACATACGGGAGGCACACAGTGCTGTATCAGTGAATCAAAGGTACACTTTTTAAAACATGCTGAAAATTAAACTAATTATAAACCTGAATACATATAGACCTAAAGTAGTTTTCACTGAGAGAAGATAATCCAAAAATAAATGTGTTTTGTGATGGTGAAACATATTTTTATATACTCTCTTCATTTTTGGGGCATAAGCAAAAAATTAATAAAATAATAGAAATAATAAAAATGATAATATTATTGCTATCATTGCAAGGAGATATTTTGTAATGTGTTTATTTTAATGTGTTGTTAAAAAGGACTGTTATATTTTAACTAACTGCCACTAAGTTTAAATTGAAATGGTGGACTCATAAACCATTCTTCTTCTACAGATCTTAATATTTTATCATCCGTATGCATATCCTTCAAGAAGCAAGCAAGTAAGGTAGCATAAATATATAATAGAAGGGAAATTGAGGCCCTGAAAGGTAATGCACTTGTTCAGCCATACACAGTGGGTTCGTAGCTAAGGCTGAAATTCACATTGCTTGATTTCAGATTTATTCATTGCTTTATTGCTTTACACTTGGACTCTGGAGTTTGTTGTGGGACACAGGAAAAGCAACAATCCCTGCACATCGGTTAACAATGTCATCACACCAATACAAAAGATATTTATTATGCATCAAACAATTTATATAAAAGTTTAGTTATCTAGGGAAATACAAATATATATTTAAAAAAAGAATATACCAATTGGCCTCAGCAGAGATGTCTTCACTTGCAAAGTGACCCTCACCTAATTTCAACCTAAGAAGCTGAAATATTTTAGAAAATTACAAGTTAAAATGATTGCATCACTTTCCATCTTTAAGAATGAAAGTGAATTAATAAATGTCATGGATAGGTATTCATCCTAAGGAACTGGTCAGAATTACTGACACTGAAGACAGGAAATAAAGACTTCTTGGAGATAGTGGTGGGCTTCCATGCCTCTTAAATAGACTTTGATGAATTGATCTTGTTTCAACAATAGTTGATGCTTTCAGCAGTTCCTTTTATCTGCTCACTCAAATCAATCTAAATTTCCAAGTTCAGAATGAACATTTTTATTGGCTGGCTTTCCTAAGTGTTGACTAGATGAACAAATAAAAAGGCAATCCTCACGTTTCTTCTCAACAACTTCCAACAATGTCAAAATAGACTTTGGAAGGTCTAAATAACTTGATATGTCATCAGAGTCCTTCGACGTTTTATATTTGTATGTGTTGTTCAGGATGTTAGGAGTTATTTCATTCCTTCCAGTATCCAAATTTCTCTTATCAAACAGTTACAGATTTTTAAAAATCTACTCTACGTAAACGTCGTAGTCAGGAAGCGATTCATATAGAATAGAACACCCTCTGACTTAATTTACTTTTCCCATTTCTTTATTTGGAAAAGTGGTAGTAAATCTCCATATAAAAAGAATCTGGAGTTTTCAGCATCTTCTAGAAGATCAGAATTGAAATGACAGGTAGTGGAAGCATGGGAAAAACTGTCATCATTGAAATTCCATTCTAATTATTTAAAATCATAGATAACACTATCTTTAGGTGTAAGAGGGAATGAGAGAAATCACACATGTAAACATGTACCTGTAGTTTGCTGCTCACACCTACAGACCAACACACATAGACACCTTTACCACTTTAAGCAACGTGAATGATTTCATAAGCTTTGAGATGAGACTGACACTTCAAAAATCACCCTAACTTCTAATTATCGTTGTAATGAAGCACCAGTTTAACACTGTTTGGTTTTATTCTTCATTAACAATTCAAAATAACAGTTTTTCTAGTCGGGAAAATAGGCAAGTGCAATTTTTCAGTACTGAAAATTTCTGAAAGAGTTAAAAAAATCATAAAGAATGACAAAGGCACTTTCAAAAAAAATAATGTTGCTATCACAGTAGAACAGTATTTCAGAGAAATAGTGCGCATTTGATGACTGTCAGAATTTACATAACTTACTCTGCATGAATTAACTATGAGACATAAAATTCAACTTTGGCTTAAATGCACATGCAGTAATTGTCATGTGACATTTTGAGGCATTGTATGACATCAAGGTATTGCCTAAATCACCAATACAAATATGTCAAAAATGACTGTGACTTATAACCTTAGTGTCCCAATAGGTTAGAGAGGAAAACTGTGATGGTGTCAGTAAAAGAGCTGGAACAAAAATGGGTCCATATCTGACAGCTTGTTTAGGACTTTCTAGTTGAAATGGATACTTGTCAATTGAGTGTCCATGATCACCACTCTGATATATTAGGGTAACAAACTAGGCTCACACAAAATAACTCACAGATATCAGAATCTCTCAAAATTATGAACCAGGAAGAAAATCAAGTTCTAATATTTAACATCTGTCCTAGGATTCTTACCATTTATCTTCTGATCAAAATTGCAAATGGTGCCAAAAAAAAAAAAATCATGAAGTCAAAAGGACTTGGTGGGGGTATCTTTGTTTCTCTCCCAAAGCCTAAAAGTTATACTCAACTGCAGCACAAAGAGTAAAGAGGTTGTTATTCATATTAACTACATTTACATTCCTAACGCAACATCCAGAGAGCTAATAGTGGGGTTATTAACATAACAAACGTAAATGTTCTATATAAATAATACTGTTTCAGGCCAGCAACCGCTCATCTGACAGCATTTAGGCACAGGCTCAACATCTGTTTATGAACACTTTGCCTAATGATATCATCAGATATCATTAAGTGCGGCAGAATACAGCATAGAGGCAGGTGCAGCTGCCTTCACAACCCATCACAGAGAAAGAAAAGAGCTGCATTCCCCATCCGAAAACCCATCATTAGGACAATTTTCTTCGACAAACCAGCCCTGTGATTTCAATCTGTATATCACCTGTAATTGTAGTTTTTAGCAAGAAGCTGATTCTATACATTTAGCGACGAATCACGTTGATGGCCTGAATACTGGAAACACATTTGTGGTACCAGCTGCGGCAGCTTTTTTTAGAGCCTGTGTTAACAAAATACTGCTAACAAGGCAATGCTGGGAGTGCAGCTTTGTTTCTCTTTCTTGTTCATAGTGTTTAGATGTGCATAATTATGGAAATTAGCAATTGATTGCTTCTCAATAATAATTGATTACTGGTCACTGAACTCTTCTGTAGCACTTTACCGAAGGTGAGGACATGAGATAAGTGAATTCTTACCAGTTCCAACCATATAGAAAGAAAGAGACCAAAAAGAACTCTCGATTTGTACATCAGTTTCCATGATAAACAGACCAAAGGGATAATAGAATATCCCAGAATCTAGTTTGCCCTGAAGCAAATTGTAGAGATCATAGCAAGCCTGCAGAAATCTCCCTGTGGACCATGTAAGAAACATACATCATTTTTATATATGTCAGTTGGTCTTTGATTTGAAAATATTTCTACCCATTTAATTTATCTCTTTCAGTCAGTTTTCTTAAATTGTACAATTTAAGGGTTATATCAAAAAAATGAATACCAATTTTCAACACCTCTTAAATTGAAACAAACTGACAAAATAATGTGAAGTCTCTTTTTGCAAAGAGGTACAAATTCAGAAGCCTATCGTCTCAGACAGATAGCGAGCACTTCAAAATGATTCTCCTCTTTTTGATCTGCTGTATATCCATCAACATTTTGGTCTGTGCCGACTGACTTGTTTCAGTATAGCATAATGTAGGGAATGTTACTTGATGCGGCAGCTAACATTTAAAGGAAAATGCACTTATTTTTGGCTTAATCACTACTGTCAATTTGGACATAATATATCCAATTCAAATTTACTGCAGTACATGGAAGCCTCTCAGACAATAAAGTATCCGTGGTGTTTGTTAAATGGGAAACACCGTGACTCATGGTGTTTCAAAGATGGAAAGAGCAGTAAAGAAAAAAAATTAACTCTTTATTTTGGAAGAATAATGAGTTTCCAAGTGTTTAACAAAATGCTCTCCCTGGTGTGTTTGTGAGTGTGTTAGTTGTGTGTGTGTGTGTGTGTACTAATTTGTACAGGACATGACTGTATTGTGGTAGTCAACTTTACAACCTGATTCATAAAAAATGCAGCTCAGTTAAAGTTAGTATGCTCAATTTCAATAGTGTTTTTATCCCAAAATGGGTAGCAGATTGTACAATCATGACTCAAAAAATATGCACAAGTTATAAGAATTAGGCAACAGTTTGAGAATAAAACTGAATCCCTCCTCTCTGCCCACAGAAGGATTTCTCACATAATGAACAGGTGCAATTTCCAGAGATCTCTGTTCACTGAGATGGCAAAAGCCACTGTTTGTTGCTTTCCCCAGCAGCAACACAAGATAATATGGTGATAAAACTGCAATCAGAATCTGAAAAGCCACATCACATATATGTACAATTCTATTCTCTTAGTATATATTGCAAACACAAATTCAAATTCCTAGCATCCTAGCTCTTTAACATTTATGCACTGAATAATATAATTACAAATTTTTGCACTACTCTGTACACAAAACCTGCAAAGAAATAAAATAAAAGGAATTTAGGCAATGTGTGTGAGTCCATGTGCTTACGCCATTATGTTAGTGCCAAAAGCGTAAAAAAAAAAAAAAATACAGACAGATTCCCTGTAATATATCTCTGAGTTTATTATCAGCATGACATTTTAATGTGTGTTATTAAAATTATATTTTAGGGGTTGGGGTGGGGTTCAGGTGGAAGAGGACTTTGGAATATTGCAAGAAGTTGCACATAAAAATGATTTTGGTAACCTAGTGATGTCCTTGACACACTTTGGCACTACAGAGTGTATCTGCTTAAAGAGACATATGGCTGGAATGGCAGAAGTCAGAATTTGAAGGGTATTAGTAAAACCATGTGGGGGAAGCTTGAACTGATACTGGCTTAGGCTAATTGTAGCTCTTCTCTGATTTCACATGTTCCAAACCTGTAAAATAATTTTAACTACTGAAACCATAATTCCCTCTTTTTTAAAGATAGTTTTAAATCACATTACTAGGAAATGAGATTGAAAATAAATCCACTTACTAATAATAATGTGGGTGCCTCTAAAATATTAACAGTATAAAGTTTAAAAATGTGGTAAATGATCAACCCAAACCTTTGAACTGCTGGTGTGATTTGTTACTGTTATTGTTGAATCACACCTTGTTGAAGTAAGAAAGGCCCTCTGAGAAAATCAGAGATCAACTTCAAGTCCTGTCTTCTCAGCAACGATTTTCTGACCACTTAAGAGCCCTGCAGAGCAGCCCTGCAGCCTTCCTCATTAGTTCTGTTTTCAGCAAAGCCCTTTTGACTATGTGATATTCCTTGTAGTTTACTTGTTTATTTGTTTATTGCCTTTCTCCTCTTTTTACTTAAGTGCAAGTGCTGTCACAGAAGGGATCTTGCTGGTCATCACTCCTCTCTGCCTGACATCTACGAGGCATCCAGTAAAAAATGTGCAAAATGAATAAATGTGATACAATGTCCTTTTAAAGCGATGGGCTGCATAATATTCTCAACTTTTCCATGGGATGGTCAGAATTTACTAACATAGTATACATTTGTAAATAATTTATGCCTGAGTTTACACAAAATATTATTTCATTAATGAAAAATGAGGTTTTTTTTTACATGGTACCAAAGCTGATTCATATAATCTGAGCAGAGAAAAAATTTATTTAAAGAAAATTAGGTCAGTACTTCCTTAATACATACTCTATTACACTGCTACCTAAACTGTGCCTTGAGTAAATAATTTTATAACTGAAGACTTAGGTCAAAAGCATTTTTTTAATTAAGCAATTCATATATCTTTAAAAAAACTTGTTGATATTTACATACAAATAGCAGTTTAGAGAGGATCTACACTTAATTTCTGTTCTTGATAAATGCGTTACATGAGGCTTTGAAAAAATGATTACCAAATTGCCTATACTACTTTTCTACTCAGGGTTAAAGATGCTAACCACATTCAAACGACCATCTGAGAAAATTATTTTTCATTCAAGACCTAATTCCCAATGTATTGGAGTAGGTGAGAGAATAAGAGGTGTGTTATTGAAGGGAATCTGGAACAAGTAATCATTCTGAATGTGTGTACATCAGAGACTCCTCAAAGCCTGCCTGACAATCTGTTTTTTATGTAAGTTTGTTTTTATCTGTGGTGGGGAGTGCTGATATTTAAATCTGCATTAACTACTTTCCATAATGAATAAGAAGTGCATAGCTAAACTCGATTTGTAGCAAATCAATTTTGGCAGACAGCAAAAAGTCAAAAATTGTTTTTGTTTTTAAAGTAGAAAGCTTCTGTTTAAGACAGTTAAAGATTTTCAGAGAAAATAGATTATTAATGAGTAAGCTAGATTAGCGTAATGATAGGAATAGTTGCAGAAATAGTAAGAAGCTGAGAGAAAGCTCCCCAATTTTAATGCCCTGAAAAATTGGGTGCAATCTTGTCTTCCTCACTAGAGCTGCTCCATCACTCAGAGTTATTTATTTTCTCAATCTGTCAATATTTATAGTAAAGCTTGAAGAATCACCAAATTGTAAGGTCTAAAGAAACGTTGAGAAATCATTCATTAACTCAACAAATATCGAGTTTCTATCCATCCTCCACACTGCCAACACAGTGATCTTTCAAGGGCAAATCTGATCTTTCCACTGCCTTGCAGAAAATCCTTCAAAGATTACTCATTGCTGCAAGGCTGAAATTTAAACTTCTAACCAAGATATGAAAGATTCTTAGTCCAATCTCTACCTGTTTTCTGATCTTCTTGCAGTAACCTTCGTCTCTGACACTTTCTGAGCACCCCGCCCCCTGCCAAATTTCCTTAACACCTGTTGCCTTTATTCTCTATTCTAGAACTGCCTGCCATTTTTCAGCATACATCCTCATGCTCTGTAGATGCTCTTCTCTCTCCCTGAAATAGCCTGTCTCCATGCTGCCTTTTCCCTATGGTGAGCTCCTACTTATACATGAAAACTCAGATTAAATGTAGTTTTCCTGTAAAAACTTTAATGAGCACGGGCGCTACCATTTGTGCTGTCACATCACTGTAAAAGTTCACCCTACTACTAATCATACCATCTTCATTCACTCTAAAATACTTATCAAGCTTGCATCAGGTTGCAGGTATTGAGAACACACCACTGAACAAAAATAGATAAAATTTGTAATCTCATTAAATTTTACCCTCAAGTTGCAAAATAATACAACTAAAAAAATACAACTAAATTACACACACACACACACACACACACACACAGTTAGGTAGTGTTAAGTACTAAAAAAAGAATATTAAAACAAGGAAGGAAAGTGTGTGGTATTAGAAGAGGTGATTAATATTGTCGATATTATTATTAGGGAACAGCCCATAAGAATAGAGATTTTAAGAAAATATATCTAGTTTTCATATATTCACAATGGGTCTTATATGCATGATAGGACTCATGCTACTGAAGGTGTTATACTATTTTGCCTCATCCAGAGCACAGCATAATTTCTGACACACAGGAAATAAGTAAATAGATGGAGTCTGGGACTTATCAAGAAATAATTCTATGCAAACTTAAAGGTTGTCAGAGTGACAGTTGGAATGTTATAATTTATTTTTGCCTTTTGGAACTTCAGTGCTAGACATAAGACCCTATAAAGCGTATAGCCTTTAAAATGCAATTACTTATATAATAACACTGAAGAATCATCATGTGTCTGGATGACTACCCTGTAAGTAGTCAAATTACTCTATTGCCATACAGGCGAGAACAATCATGGCATATTCACATTAAAATCCCTTTATTAAGGCTATATTAATAGCATAAAAAGTAAATCATCTTATCTATTCGAGGCACTTCTTTTTCTTATGAAATATTAGACTGCTAGATGAGTATTTTTTCCTTCCAAAGACTGTACTGTCCTGCCTTTCTAGACATATAAACTTCTTTTATGAGTGTTCTTTTTTCTTTTTGACAAAACATTAGCAATACCCATGATCCCATGAAAAGTCCAGAAAGTATCTGTTGATACTTAGGATATAGCTTTCAACTTTTATGAATCTCCAAATCATCATAATTGTCTGTCATGTCATTATGTACAATGGGTAAAATTCTGCACTTCAATAGCTTGCAATAAGTCTTCTGGTATTTGAAAACATAAATATGGAGTTGTCTCCAATTCTACCATTAATGAATGGGCATTGTGAAGAATTTTGGGTAAGCCAAATATAAAATAGGGGTTTATATTTATTTTTAATGATTAAAACGACTTCAAGTTTGAAACAATGTAACTTTTTACATCATCCTACTCAAAACATCTCATATTTTGAAATATTTAAGCAGCAGAATTGCTGAGAGTTAAGAAAATCAGTATTTTGTGAAATTCTAAATTTTATTTGTGAAATAAAATTTTAATGATGGTTCTGTGACTCTGGTTAGGGCAATGTGGGTCTACTGAGTTTATTAAATAAACAGAAAGGGAAACAGATATGTAATATCTTTGGCTGGAAATCACTGGGAGACATTCTATTTGTTGTAATTCAGCATTAATGCAGAGTAAGAAAGAAATTTTAGGAACTTACATGAGTAGGGGAAAAAGGAGAGTTTGGTGAGATGAAATTTGGCGTAGAATTCCTTGTTCTTTTGTTTTCAAATGCACATGTGACTTTAAGCATAACCAAAACCAGAAAGGAAAGAAGACGACATGGGGAATCTGAAGCTGTGACAAACAGATTATATATTATTTCCAAATCGTTTCCAGAAAATGTATTAGGAGTGCGTTTAAAGGCATTATTTATCCAGAGAAAACCTTGCATATTGCTACAAACTTCAGGACAATCTGTTAACTTCCCGTATAAAATTGTTATATCAATAAAATCTTCCCTAATATTTTTATAACAGCAGTGAATAATGTGAAAGATCTCAATTTAAATATAACTATGTCTTGAAGAGTGATTTTATGAGGAGGCTATGGTTCAGGGGCTATTCTAAGATAATGAAAATGAATAAAAAAGGGGATATAATTCATCCTCTCAATGAACTTCTGAAAGAAGGGATGCTGGAGAGGTAAATAAATACCATATTTAAAGGATGATGTGACAGGACCACAAAAGCAGGACCCGCAGGCTTCTATGTGTTCATAGAGAAGAGAGGAGGGAATTTCTCTGCCATTTTTAGAAAACACATCATGCATGGACAAAATAAGTCAAATAAAAGAATAAACACTCCCAAAAGTGTAAAAACAAAAGGCTACCTCTTTTATATTGGTCAGCTGACAGTGAACATTTCAGTATTCTGATTTATTAGATCAGTTTCTATTTTTTCCAAGTATAGTTTCCACTTAGCATTTTTTAATTTAGCACTGCCAAGTCAAAGTTCAGAAAAACAGAAAAAGAAAAATATTTTTTCAGCAAGTGTGCTTCCCCATTGAACGCCCCAACTCGTTTCATTAGTGTTAGGGTTTCATCATATGAACAGACGAACGAATCTTGCCACCAAAGTTGTATTCTTTCAGAAAAGTGAGCCTATTGATGAGCTCTGTTATGACAATCAACATTCCAGCAATATCTGCCCTTAATGCCACCCTGAGTTTTCCAGTTTAGAAGTTGCCAGATTTGTGGTTTATGATCAACTCGAATAAGGTGCTTGCACACTGCTTGCCCATAAAAAGTAATTACTTTCTTTTAAAATTTAAAAAAAGAAAAAAAATCTACCACTAAAAATTTAGGGTAGGCTGGGCGTGGTGGTTCAAGCCTGTAATCCCAGCACTTTGGGAGGCCGAGGCAGGTGGAACACGAGGTCAAGAGATTGAGACCATCCTGGTCAACATGGTGAAACCCCGTCTCTACTAAAAATACAAAAAATTAGCTGGGCATGGTGGCGCATGCCTGTAATCCCAGCTACTCTGGAGGCTGAGGCAGGAGAATTGCCTGAACCCAGGAGGCGGAGGTTGCGGTGAGCTGAGATCGCGCCATTGCACTCCAGCCTGGGTAACAAGAGCGAAACTCCATCTCAAAAAAAAAAAAAAATTAGGGTAAAATCAGCTATAATAGGCAGCAAATTAAAATTATATTACTAAGTCAGAGAAAACCTTCGAAATCTTTCCTGAACTCTGTACCAATATCTTGTACAGTGTGGCACATGTTAAGATTATCCCATTCATTCCTTCAAAATTTCTCAACACTATCACATAAAACTCAGCACCCACAGACTCTTTTTTTCTTTCAGCCTCTTCCCTCTGGTTTATTATTGGTCTCTCTCCCCCTGAAAAGTTTCCAACCTGTCTCAGTTCTCTTGGTTCTGCAACTGAAACCATTATTCCAATAAGTAAAACAAAAGTACAGAAAGCGCAGCCTGGCAGGTATCTGCCCTAATCACAAAATGTCCCACTCTCTTTGGATATAAGAAATGAAATAGTTCTGTTTTTTTATCTTTGTCATATATGTGTTGCTTCTCTATATAGGAGCAGTATGTTTTAAACATACTGACTGTAGTTTTCAAAGAGAAAGAAAGAACACTAACTTTGGGTTATGTGAGTTTGAAACGTTTAGAAATCAAGAAGGGATAAAATGACTGGTTTGTTGAAAGAAGACCCTTGCTGATTTATGGGCCATCTAAAAAGTTGTATGAGAACACCCAAAATATTCTCTAGAGAGTTTCACATAGTAAGTGATACACAGGATTAGCTTCAATACTATAAATACAAATTACAACGATGATGCTGAATACAATCTCTGGCTGCATTTTAAAGTATAGTGTGCTATTTTATGCGATCACATATAATGCATTACTTGAGAATCTTAGTCATAGATTGTTAGTAGACAAAACCATAGGCACCATGGAGAAGCAAGACAAAATCTAATATAATTTTAATGAAATGGACAGAGGTCTGGGCTTCATGTTTGATGACATGGGAGAAATAAGTAGGAACTGGCTTGTTTTGGTGGCCTTGTTGCCGGTAGACTAATTCCAGACTCCTTTCCTGGCACCCAAGATTGTCTGGAATATAACATAATCTGTCTTTGTAGCCACAGCATCTCTTTTTGTAGGTTTGCTTGATGTTTCTGATGAGAAGTATTACCCACTCTTCCTATAATTCATCTTTGCTACCCTATTATATCTCATTTCTGTAACCTATATCTATCAAAAATTTGTAAATCTGACCCTATATTTGTGAATAATATTTGGCTCAGTATGTTACCTAGTCTTTTTTTTTTTTTTAGAGATAAGAAATTGAGTACTCAGGAGTAAAGAAAAGAGACTTGCTCAAGGGCACCAACCTGGGAGGCCTATGCCTACCACCAAGGTCACATATTCTAGCTCAGTTATCATTTTCACTACCCAACCCTCCACAACACTCAACAACAGCAACAAAAACAACAGGCTCTTTCCTGCTCTTTAATTAAATATTAGAAGTTCACATGACATTTAAGGAGCATATCCTTTAGAATCAAGTCTGACATATAATGGTCATTCAATCAATATTTATGAAAAAAATGGATAGCTATCCCCAACAGAGAACACATTACCTCATATTTATTGCTTGTTATGGTGCTCTTTCTTGTTTTCTATTATCTAGAATGGCATAGTGAAAAGAACATGAATTTTGGAACCCCGGATTTTCATCAACAAGTGACAGAGGTACTGTTCTAATTTTATAAACAAATTGAGATACAGAAAGGTTGAATAGCCTGTAAAGGATAACTAAGCTATGAAAGAACTGAAGAAGAATTTGAACCAGGCAGTCTGACTCTAGGGCATTAGGGCACAGGTTTTGTGTACTTTCTTTTCCCTGATAGAAATCTGGGTCAAAAGTCACACCTTACAGTGAAGTTTTGGTTTGTCTGATATCACTGTAAGCAGTGTTCAAGAAAAAGCTAGTTAAATGGAAATATACGAAGTCATTATTCTGATAGTGTCTCTACTCTTATTATTTAAGAATTTAACATTAAATTAGCTGTACAATGCCTTCTTTTCATTTCCTACATCCCATCATGTAACCAAATGTAGGATCCAGATTGCATTTGTTCGAGAAATTGTGGATGCCTTTTACGCATTGTACTTTAATGTCACATAGGCTTGCACTAACAAATTCTGATCTGAGATAAATAGTTTTGCTCCTTGACAACAATTTTCCTTACAATACAAAGAACCACTGAATTGATCCACATGAGTTGAAGGTACTAGTTCTTTTCTTCTTCTGTGCACATGTTAGAAATTTGCTAGCTACCATGAAAGATACAGCTCTGTGTTTATTTACTTTCAAGGCAGGTTACTACAGTACTTAATCACCGTGCTTTGATTGGACTTCTTGGGTTAAACCTCTACTCAGCCACTTACTCACTGGGATACTCCTGAGTAAGTAAGTTATCTCTTCTAAAGCCTCTCAAAGAATAATAATAGCACTCCAACTTCATGGAAGCAATTGTAAGGAGAAAATGAGATAGAACATGTAAGACTTAGATTAATTCTCACCATATCTTAAGTGCTCAATAAGTGTTTATTACGGTTACTAGACACATTAAGGAACATTTGAGAACTAGAAGTAAAAGGGTGGAGAAATGCCCTCCAAAATTTATATTTTAAGATGTCTAACAGTACTATGTCAAGAAGAAAACACTGGGGATTTAAAAATCAGAGAATTACTAAATAATTTCCAGCTGAGCAATTAATTTAATGCTGTGTTTTCCCCTGCAAGTTAATTATCATAGGTCAATGGCTTTCTACCTTCTAGTGTTTTGGTAGGATTTTGCTATCGTATAAGCAGCACACCTTCTACTCTATCTCTCTTTTTAAAATATTTGATATTTTGCCAGTCATTGCTGAATTTAGTTGACCTGGAGTTATTCTGAAAATAAATACTATTATCTTAGAAGTATGAAAACCTAAAAGGGAACTCCAGAATGTGTTAAATTCCTAAAAGTCCCAGAAAAGAAGGTATTGTACAGCTAATTTTGCATCAAGTTGTCAAATAACAGAAGAGAGACCTTCAGAGTAATGACTTTATATATTTCCATTTAAGTAGCTTTTTCCCAAATGTAATGCAGAAGCCTAGGTAGGCAAAATCCCTGAATCTGGAATGTAATACAAAATTTGACAAATTAGTCACATTCAAGCTATAGAAACAATGCCACATGTCAAAAAACAACATCATGCTGCACTGCCTTGAGTCATCTCATGGCTTCCCACTGAACTTCAAATAAATATGAACGTTTTAACTGAGCCTTCAAAACTGCAATCTGGCCCCTTCCCCCACAACCTCCCCAGCCTCCTATCTTCCCCTACTCTCCGCTCTGTTCAGCTAGATAAGCAAGTTGAAAATTCCTCAAATAGACCATTTTCACCATCTTCACAGGACTTTTGCACACTCTCTTCACTCAGTCTGGAGTTCACTTTCAACCCCTTACCTCCCCACCTATCCAAGCTCTGCCTTTTGCCCATTCCACCTCACTGAAAACCCCCTCCCTCTGGCTCCTTGACCAGATTACCTGCATGCCTTGGGGGTTCCTTTTCCACCCTCTTCCATCCCCTGAAACACTGCACAGTGGCAGCTTCATACCTATCTATGGCCCTCTTCCCTACAGCCTGTAAACCCCTTGGTGATAGGAATCTTATCCATGATCACCACTGTTTTTACAGTGCCCAGCCTAGGGCCTGGCATATAGCATGTTCTCAATAAATATTAATGAGGGAAGAAATAAAACCAAAATGTGAAAATAATTTAAAAAGAAAGCAGAAAGTCTTCTTCGAACACAAAATAGTCTTGTTAGCATGTTTGGTCAAATAGATGACTTCTCAATATTGAATGATTTTCAAACTCTGCCTCCTCTCCTAGGGCCCACCTGGGCCTGGGAAAGAAAGAAGCTATGTGGAAAGACAACACAGGGTAGTTGCCTGGGGCCTTTGATACCCACATCGTCACCAATCAAATACAGCCATGCCTGCTTTATCACTGCATTTTTTTTAACTGTGGAATCCATGAGCAAAGTATTCAGAGGCTAAAAGTAATTTGAAAATCAGTGATATAGAGTAAAATCACCTAATAATGAATTATTTTGTCTTTCAATGTCATAACAAGGACCAACTGCCCTCTGTATATTTTGTTAGTTGACAAGTTTTCAACTCTCCAAACTTATTTCTAAACTGGTCATGTTCTTATACATTCAAGCACATCAGAAAACACAGATTTTAGTATTCATCTCTGGCTTTTTCTCTATCACTCATATGCCTCTCCCCTTTGAGATGTACATCCTTCAGTGTTTCCTCTATTGCCCAGGAGAAAACATCCAAGTCTGTGTCATAACATTTAAAAACTCCAGGCTGAGCAATGTGGCAAAATCTTGTCTGTACAAAAAATACAAAAATTAACCAGATGCGTGATATGCTTCTGTGCTCCCGTAGTCCCAGCTACTGGGGATGCAGAGGCAGGAGGATTGCTTAAGCTTGTGAGGTCAAGGCACAGTTAGCATAGATCACACCCCTGCACTCTAGCCCGGGTGATGTGGTGAGACCCATGTTTCAAAAAAATAAAACTAAAAATAATAAAAAATAAATAAAAACTCTATCATTATTTTCACTTACTATTCCAGCTTCCTTTCTCCCCTGGAATTTTCATAACTCATGAAACATACTACGATTTTCCCCACACTTGTGCCTGTGTGCTTGTCATCCTATCTTCTTGGAGTGTATTTCCTCTGCCTGAATAATCCCTTCAAGTCCTTCATGAACCATCTCAAATGTGACCATTGGCTTTTCCCAGTCTGGGTAATTTACTCAAACTCCTACCACACACACCTACGGGACTCTATGGTTTCACCTGACACCATCGTCCTTAACACACTGAGTGACTTGCTTTTTGTCTGTCTTTTCTGTGCAGGTAGTTATACCCCTGAGTGACTTGCTTTTCTGTCTGTCTTTTCTCTGTAGATAGTTATACCCCTAAACACAGATTCAGCTTCATGCCCTTTCTTCCTGGGTTATTGCTTGGCATAAGCATACACTGGATGAATAGAAGAGTTCCAATCCCTTTGAACATTTCCGTGGCATTTAAACATTTAGTATTTATGATTTCACTTCCTTGGGAAATTCCAAAAGTGTGTGCCATAAAGAAATTTGTGGAATCCAAAAAAAAAAAAAAAATCATCCAAGTGTGGGGACTGCTGCCCACAGACACCCTTTAGCTGGTTAGAGTCTACTCAACTTCTTTGACTCAGCATATAAAATAATTTTCCCATTTTTACTTCAAACAGTACTGTATCACTATAATAATTTTCAAGAGGATTTTCCATTCTTGTGAAATATACTGGGAATAGCACAGCTAATCAGATTTGTTGCTGATATAGGTCAAGATCAGTATTTCTCAGAGTATGTTTCAGTACGCAGTGGTCCCTTGGGATTCTGAATAAAAATGTTAATAATCAGATATGTTTGGGAACACTGAACTCCAGGCCCTAAGCATATTAAATGCCCTGAGAAATTCTCAGTAAAGATATCTATTTATCTTATTTTGCTCGATGTTTCCCAAACTCCTTTGATCATGAGCTCAATGAACATTCTAAGAACTCACTATGGAAAAAGCTAGTCCTGATCACCAAATTCTCATCCCAATGTTTGCCTTTTAATTACAGTAATATGTGCATATGCAAAGTTGAGATCTGAAGCAATTATTTGGGATAAATCTAGTTACCAGTTGTATTTTGCAGGGCATATATAAATATGAGCATATATTTTAGATACTTCTTTGCTTATTCTTTAGTATGAAATATTTAAGTGCTTAATCTTCTTTATGGTGATTAGGCATAAAAGAAATAACTTCTTGGAATATGCCGCATAAAGAAAAAATATCACATTATTTTATACTGCAGTTTCTTCCTACACTACTATTAAAGTTTGGCAATCATGCTTTACATGTTATCACCATTGCCATACCACAGCAGCAGGTTATAGTATTTGAGTGGCATGGATCTTAAATTTAGATTAAATTTAACTTTAAAAATTGGCTGAAATGACACATATATGCCTGCAACAGTTGGCATCAAACAATGGATACATTTGTGGGTCATGTAAGACTAAATCCAGAATAAAATAAAGCATATAATAGCCATTTTCTTTTTGAAAACTTCGTGTTGAGAATAAAAAAGTATTTTCTATAAGGATTTGTTCTCCTTATTTAGACTAAAACAGAAATTAGAACCAAACAGAAAAAAGAAACTCTTATTTTTACCAGCTTAAGAAAAATTATAGTGATCTGTGGTTGTTGATTTTCTAATAAATATAACTATATTTTCTAGACTCATTCAGCTCCTAACACTTCAGTATGGTCTATCCTGCAAATGTACAAGGGGAGCTTCAACTGGGATACTGCTCGATAAGTAGCATAAGATGGAAGTATCTGAACACTTAGGTTGTCACCTTAAAACAAACTGTCACACATTTTTCTTCACACATTTGAAACCCAACTTATCAACCTTAACAAGGGTTGTTATCAAAAGAATTTTGGTGCCTTTGTTCTTTCCCTCTTGCAAGTAAATTACACTTTTAGGATTTATTAAGACAAGAAACAATTTTTGAATAGCAGGTCAAAACTCTCTACGGAAAAATTCTCATTACTTTCTAGCCTGAAGCAGTATTTACCACCCAATGTATCCATCTTTTTCCTGTTTCTTCTATATCTATATTTCCTGAATCTTGTTTCTGTGCCTAATGCTATAACATTGCAGCAGTTTGTTCAAAGCAACACTCTTATTTTTGCTCTTAGCCAGTGCTATACAAACCCTGATCAATTATTGAAGTAGAAGCCCCGAAGTAACACAGCCATTACTGCAGCAGGCGGATAAAAATGGAACACTTTGAGCTACAGTATATTTACTTTTGAGTTTCAGCAAACAAACCAACAAGTTAAACTACTTTGTCTTTCACTTTGCCTGATGGACTAATATTTCCTGCTTTCTCCACAGTCGTCTTCTTCATAAAGCAAGTCTCTGAAAATTCGTTTCTTTTTGGAATTGCAGTAACCTTAACATTTACGCAAAGATCCCTGCAAAGTTGGACAAGAAGGCTCAAGTGAGTTACATAGGCACGGCATGCCAAAAGCTGCATGGTATTTGATAAAGTTCGCCGACGTGTCGTCTTCATATGGTAATAACACTGCAAAGAGTCCACAGTGATATTTAAAACAAATAGTATCACTGAGGAAAGTATTCATTAAAGCTTTTCAGAAAAGCCAAATTAGAGGTGGAGAAAATTTCTCATGAAGACCAACTGCTAATCACATTTGGAATTTTTTCTCTCTTCTGCTTACCCCATTATTCACAAAGGATCACCCAAGATGTTGTAATTTTATTTTTTAAACTGCTCCGTTATTTAATTATACAGAATATATCTGGTCAGGTTGCCAGTGAAGGCTACAAGTATTCATCTTCTGACGATGCCAACTTGCATCTGCAGCCTCAGTATAATGGCGATTTTTTTTTTTTTTTTTCATTTTAAATGTCTGTTCTGGGTTTTAAGGACTAAATGATAGTGAAGATAACTGGAAATGTTCCAAGGTTTTTATATGTACTATGCAGTCGAAACAAAAATTAGTAGTTATACTCCAGACATAATAATATTTGACACTTATTCTCACCATTGCCTGAAGTTTGGGTAGAGAGTTCCAGCAAGTTTCTGAAAAGAATATAAGAAACTGGAAGTGTTAAGCAACTGCATCCCACTCAGAGCTCTTCTTTTCCAGCCAAGCAAGTAAAAGCAATCTGCATAACCTCTAAGCACCAAAGGTGAGCAGATTATGAAAAACACTTTCATGAATTCATAAGTATGTCATCAAAGCCACTTGAAGCACTTTGATATTTGAATAGAAAAGCCATGAATGAAAAGGCCATATGCATTGGGAAGCCTGCGTAATTTAGGATAGTTTATCTCAATGTCTTGTTATGAAGTGATAGTCATCTTTCCCCTCATATATTCTTCATTTGTGAATAGGCCTATTAGATAAATATAAAGCATAAAAGATTTCAACTGAAAAATACAACACATGAAGGTCTTATGAAGCAACTTAAAAAAATATGAGGACGTCTGTTCCTCTAGCATTTTGAAAGGCAGCTATATTTCACCATCGAGACCACCGTTGGAAGACTTTAAAATTCCAGGCTTACTTTAGCGGGTAGGCAATAATGTCATGTTTTATTATTAGTTCCCTTTCCCTCTACTCATTTCAAAGAGAAGAAATAATGTATTTGTATAACCAGTTCCTAGGACATCCGTTTCTTTGTTTGAACTGATACTATAATCTAATCATTATACAAATGGGTAAAAGGGAACAGTTTTATTCACGTACTTGGTTGACTGAAGGAGAAACAGACCATTTACTGACTCGAACATCTACATAATTATTTTTTAGGGTTTCGTGGCAGCTACCTCATGAAAGGTACCTAGAATGACAAGAAATGTAATTTGAAAAAAGGTGCAGAAAGGACTCTCTAGAAATATATGCTTTGTGAAACTGTTCTTTATTTAACATGGCTCTGGATAGTGGAAACAAGCTAACTAAATTTATGAGGTATGAAGCTTATGTCTTATAAGATGTAACAATGATTAACATTAGGATCACAAGTTAAACCTGAGGTCAGACTTAAGAAATGATACTACCCCCACCTCTACTGCTAAAATATCCAGCCATCTCCCTTTTCACCTCAGAAGAAACTCTTAAACTTTCTAAAGTAGAAACATGTTTCAAATCTTTTCTCATGTACTCAAGAGCACTTCGTTGTTTTAATATCAACATTTCTTTCAGAAAGAAATCTATGAAAGAAGACGCATATATATAATTTTTGCTTAGATCTGACTGCTAAAATTTTCATTATTCACTCATTTATTAATAGATTCCTTTATCAAAGGATAACATCAAAAATACTTTATTGAATGATAGCTATACATTATGTACTCTGCTGGATTTTAACAAAACAAATCACATACCAGACACTGTTCCTGCTCTGAAAAAGGGATAGTCCAGTAAAGGAGACAGAAATAAACAAATATGTATAGTTAAGTATCAGCCTAAAGTTATAAAGGTCTATGGTACACTACTGACCAAAGAAGGCATGCCTTTTTATAAAAAAGGTTGGAGTGAGAAGAAGAGTGATGAGGGCAAGGAAGGCTTCACGAAGGTGTCCTAAAGGCAGTGTATAACACCAGCAAAAATAGAAAATTATGAGAAATGTATTATTAAATGTAGTTCCCAGAGGGAAAAATACATGTTTGGTTGTTATGTATTATAATAAAGTAAAAGACAACTCTGGTTTGTGTATGGGTTCATAGTTGGCAAACTCCTTCAGCCACATCTGATCTTCCTAGTAACCTCTTGCTGCAGGTATCTCTGTCCTATTGAAGCTGAAATAAATGATATATGTTCAATTCAAAGGTTTACATTTAATGAAGAGCACAATGAGGACCATCAACTTATACCTCAAACCAAAGAAATGATTATCTTTAGAAAGAAAGTGACAATGGTTTAGTAATAGTTACTTGAACATCCTCACAAGGAAATCTAAAGTGTATGCATACAATGTAGGTTATTTATGTTTAATTTGCAAATAAATACTTTCCCTATGGACATCCAAATTGATCTGGGGACACTGACAGTTACCAAACATATTACTTTAGAAATGGAAAATTACAACTCATCCTGTGTGTATTTATTGCCTAGAGGAGTTTTCTAATATATCACTGATGTAGAAATGAAACCTTAAGGACAAACTGAGTTAGAAAGAAATCATAATTCCATTTGTGTAATGTGTTGAAATTGCATAAACCATGTAGCAATATTGCGTATGTGCTACTTCAAAACTCTGAAGGCATGATTCACTAGGTTTCTTTGCTCTTACACAATGTGCCCAAGAGCCTGAAAAATACAGATTTTATTCATCTGTAAAGTGACGGAGACTTAGGAATCATACCTGACTAATTATAAAATCTTAAAAATTTAACACAAAAATTACTGTGGATATTTTATGTATTTTTCTTATAAAGTGTCAATTGAGAATTGTGTTTCTATTATGCAACTTCATTTTGTATATTAAAATTTGATGGGAAAAGGGTATAGTTGACCGTTATATCTATAAAATTTTTGAGGCAGAAAGTTGAAATATTAACATTACACCATATGATTTATATTTTACAGATTCTGTAGGCCAATTTCCACTTAAACTCGTCTCTTACTTTTGACAAATAAACACCAAACTTTTAAGTTTTAATGCCAACTTTTTCCCCCTGAAATTATAAATTCTTAATCATTAGGATCTTTTTTTCTTTTTTCGAGACAGATTCTTGCTCTGTTGCCCAGGCTGGAGTGTAGTGGTGCAATCTAGGGTCACTGCAACCTCTGCCTCCTGGGTTCAAGTGATTCTCCTGCCTCAGCCTCCCAAGTAGCTGGGACTACAGCTGTGTGTCACCATGCTTGCCTTTTTTTTTGTAGTGGTGGGGGATACAAGGGGGTAATTTTCCTAAAAATATGTTCTTTCATAACTTTGGTAGAATGACTCCGCAACTTCAGTTAAAGTTTTGCAATTAAAACTCTAAGTCAGAGATGCTGCTGCTAAATTAGGGAGAGGTGCATGCATGTGTGAATATATATAAACTGTATGTGTGTATATGTATATAATTTCCATATAAATTGGCAAGCTTTACAGTGCATCAGCTCTGATTTTATGTTCTAGTCGCCTATGGCTGTGTAACAAATTGCCACCAATTTAGCAGCTCAAAACATGGTATTTCTTAATTCACAGTTTCCGTGGGCTAGAAGTCTGAGCACAGATGAGCTGGGTCCCTTCTTTGAGATCTCACAGGTTGTAAGCAAGGTGTCAGATGGGGTTAATGTGTCTTCTGAGGCTTTGGGGTCCTCTTTTAAGCTCCCATGCTTGTTGGCAGAATTCACCTCCTATGGTTGTGAGGCTAAGACCCTCACCTTCCAGAGCCTTCCCTTCTTCATTTGCAGTATATAACATGGCTGTTTTCTGCTTCAAGGTCAGTAAAATATTGTCTCTCACATCTAGACTCTCTTTTATAGAATTTACATGATTAAATGAGGTCCACCCAGGATCTTCTTCTTTTTGAGTAAATTCAACTACTTCGGGACCTTAACTGTGTTTTCAAAATTCATTCACCATTGCCATGAAATATAACCAAATCCATCATCTTTGCCATATAATGTAAACAGTTACAGATATAAGACAGGGGACAGAGATCATGGAGGCACTGTTGGAATTCACCTACCACACCATATTTGAAAATAGTAAAGTTACTGCTTTAACATTGGGGAGGTGTGAGATTGTATCATTCAGAAATCAACAGGAACCTTAGAGAATATAAATGTACAATACACATTGATAAATTCCTTCCATTTTTTTTTCACTTTTAAAAACTTATATTTTTTACAGGTACCATAGCAGGTGTGCATATTTATGGGGTACATGAGCTATTTTGATACAGGCATGCAATGCATAATGATCACATTAGGGTAAATGGAGTATCTTTCACTTCAAGCATTTATCATTTCTTTGTGTTACAAATATTCCAATTATGCTCTTATAGTTATTTTTAAATGTATAATAAACTATGGTTGATTGTAGTTAGCCTGTTGTGCTATGAAGTAGTAGCTCTTATTCATTCTATCCAACTATATGTGTTTTTTTTATTATACTTTAAGTTCTGGGTTACATGTGCATAACATGCAGGTTTGTTACATAGCTATACACTTGCCATGGTGGTTTGCTGCACCCATCAACCCATTCCTCCTCTAGACCCCCACCCCCCAAAAGGCCCCAGTGTGTGATGGTCCCCTCTCTATGTCCATGTGTTCTCACTGTTGAACTCCCACTTACGAGTAAGAATGAATGGTGTTTGGTTTTCTGTTCCTGTGTTAGTTTGCTGAGAAAGATGGTTTCCAGCTTCATCCATGTCCCTGCAAAGGACATGAACTCATCCTTTTTATGGCTGCATAGTATTCCATGGAATATATGTGCCATATTTTCTTTATCCAGTCTATCATTGATGGGCATTTGGGTTGGTTCCAAGTCTTTGTTATTGTGAACAGTGCTGCAATAAACACACGTGTGCATGTGTCTTTATAGTAAAATGATTTATAATTCTTTGGGTATATACACAGTAATGGGATTGCTGGGTCAAATGGTATTTCTGGTCCAGATCCTTGAGGAATCACCACACTGTCTTCCACAAGTAATTTACACTTCCACCACAACTAATTTACACTCCCACCAACCGTGTAAAAGCACTATTTCACCACATCCTCTCCAGCATCTGTTGTTTCCTGATTTTTTAAATGATTGCCATTCTAACGGGTGTGAAATGGTATCTCATTGTGCTTTTGATTTGCATTTCTCTAATGATCCGTGATAATGAGCTTTTTTTCATATGCTTCTTGGCCACATAAATGTCTGCTTTTGAGAAGTGTCCATTCATATCTTTTGCTCACTTTTTGATTTTTTTCTTGTAAATTTGTTTAAGTTTCTTGTAGATTCTAGATACTAGCCCTTTGTCAGACAGATTGCAAAAATTTTCTCCCATTTTGTATGTAGCCTGTTCACTCTGAAGATAGTTTATTTTGCTGTGCAGAAGCTATTTAGTTTAATTAGATCCCATTTGTCAATTTTGGCTTTTGTTGCCATTGCTTTTGGTGTTTTAGTCATGAAGTCTTTGCCCATGCCTATGTCCTGAATGGTACTGCCTAGGTTTTCTTCTAGGGTTTTTATGGTTTTAGGTCTTACATTTAAGTCTTCAATCCATCTTGACATTTAAGTCTTTAATCCATCTTGAGTTAATTTTTGTGTAAGGTATAAGGAAGGGTTCCAGTTTCAGTTTTCTGCATATGGCTAGCCAGTTTTCCAACCATCATTTATTAAATAGGAAATCCTTTCCCCCGGCTTATTTTTGTCAGGCTTGCAGATGGTTGTAGATGTGTAGCATTATTTCTGAGCCTCTGTCTTGTTCCATGGTCTATATATCTTTTTTGGTACCAGTACCATGCTGTTTTGGTTACTGTAGCCTCAAAGTATAGTTTGAAGTCAGGTAGCATGAAGTCTCTAGCTTCGTTCTTTTTGTTTAAAAATTGTCTTGGCTATATGGCCAGTTTTTTGGTTCCATATGAAATTTAAAGTAGCTTTTTCCAATTCTGTGAAGAAAGTCAATGGTAGCTTGATGGGGATAGCATTGCATGTACAAATTTGGTGGGCAGTATGGCCATTTTAACAATATTGATTCTACTGAGCATGGAATGCTTTTTCCATTTCTTTGTGTTCTCTCTTATTTCCTTAAGTAGTGGTTTTAATTCTCATGTAGTGCTCCTTCACATCCCTTGTAAATTAAATTGCTAGGTATTTCATTGTCTTTGTAGCAATTGTGAATGAGAGTTCACTTATGATTTGGCTCTCTGTTTGTCTATTATTGGTGTATAGGAATGCTTGTAATTTTTTCACATTAATTTTGTATCCTGATATTTTGCTTATCAGCTTAATGAGATTTTATGCTGAGATGATGGGGTTTTCTAAATATACAATCATGTCATCTGCAAACAGAGATAATTTTACTTCCTCTCTTTCTATTTGAATACCCTTTATTTATCTCTCTTGCCCAATTGCCCTGGCCAGAACTTCTAATACTATGTTGAATAGGAGTGGTAAGAGAGTTGCATCCTTGTCTTGTGCCAGTTTTCAAAGGGGAATGCTTCCAGCTTTTGCCCATTCAGTATGATATTGACTTTGGGTTTGTCATAAATAGTTATTATTTTAAGATATGTTCCATCAATACCTAGTTTATTGAGTTTTTAGCATGAAGGGGTGTTGCTTTCATTTAAATAGCGCAGGATAGAAAAGTCAGGAATGCATACACTCAGAAATATTGGAAAAATGTGTTTGATTAAATGACTAAATAAGTAGCATGTACAGTAACTCATAAAATTGGTCACTTGAAATGAGTTAATTGTTGGAGAAGTCACTATTAAGGAAGAGATTTAGGCTGGTTTCTAAAAGATACAAAAGATTAGGTGAATGAACAAGGACCTTGCTGATAAAGCTGTGTATCATTCTTTGTCAACAGTGCTGTGTAGAGCCAGACAGACGTGAGTTTGAATTCCAGCTGTTAGTAATTAGCAGTGTGACTTTCAGTAAGTTATCTGAACTCTCTGAACTTCCATTTTGTCACTTACAATAAAAGGAGTAAAAGCACCTAGTTCATAAGTGTTGCTCAGATAATAGGAAATCTGATGTCTGAGTTGCTTACTCACAGGATCACTGGAAATAATATATAACAGCATATTAAATGAGAAAAGGACTTTGAAAATAATAAAGTGCCATAAAAATTTAGGTCACACATAGCATAAGTTTCCCAGTGATGTTTTTTTCTGTTTGGTTAAGTATCTCTAATCTATTGCCTTGCTGTATTTGATATAATAAACACATAAGCAATTTTAGGATCTATCTGAAACAAGAAAGTTTATAAATAGACAAATATGGCAAATAATAAAATTAGTCATTCAACTGAGACTCTGCAATTTAATACCACAAAGTGAAAAATAGTGTGGAATTTTCAGGGACCATGAACATCAGTGTGGGTAATCTTTAGGGAAAGGATTTACTTTTGTTTCCTTTTTTACTTGTCATCATTCTTTCTGGTGATTATTTCTGGCATTTAATAACTAGTAGAGGCAATAAGTTTTTATTGAATAGGTGCATTATAGATGGAAATCAAGTATTTAAATCATAAAATATAATCAACATAAAATCACTGTTCATTACAAATGTACATTCTATGGAAATAGAGGCTTATGGTGATTTTTTCTTATGTAAGTATACAATAGCTCAAGGTCCCCAAATAAAGGATTTAATGTCTCTGAGTGATTGACTTGGTTTGTAAGCACCCAAACGTTTCAATTCCTGTTTTTTATTTTTTGGAAAAGGAGAAAAATCAAAATAAAAACTAAATTTCCTCCTTGGATTTCAAATACTTTCCATTTGATAATCATTGTAAGTAAGGTGACTAGGGAGGACTCTAGGAATATTTATGGAATTGTGAAAGAAGAAATCTGACAAACAATATACTTAATCATTTTCTATTTATCATTATCATCCTGTGACATGATGTAAAAACAATTGTACTAAAATGAGGTGTTTTGTTGAGGAGAAGACTCTAGAGTATTTAAAAAAAAGGATTTATATTTGAGTAAGTAAAGTTCTGCTGGAACCAGAAATTGAAATGTATGTGAAGAAATGCTCTGAACTATGGTAACTGATTATTCTTCATTTATAATGTCTGTTTCAAGCTGTCTTGAACATACGGCCCAAGAAATTTTGAGTCAAGACAATACACAGCTAGGGAAATACAGTAACTTTTAAACAAACTACATATGAAATGAATTTTCAGAGTTATCTAGGTAAACTGAAACTGCTGTATGTTTAGCTGGCTTTCCTCTTTGATAGTTATAGCTCTGAAAAAACTGCGATTCATAAGAAATAATAAACCTTGAGATTGACTAGTAAATGTTCTTCTCCAGCCACGACTTCTGACCTATTGTGCACATGCTGGAGAATGAATCTAATTTTGAATATTCATTATAATCGTGTTTTTTAAAAAATACATTTTAATGTCACATAGAAACAAAAGCTGTTCACGGGCCACAGCCTAGTCACTTAGGTTTACCACAGAGTGATGAAAATTCATCAAAATGTCAAGAGATCTGTATTTACCAAGTTTGATGAAGAAAATCTGACAAATATTATTTAAGATAAGTGGCATTTTTTCCTAATTGTTTTCATATGGATGAATGAAAATCAAGTGCCCTGCTACTTTGATGAAATGCTAAATTGCTTAAGAATTCATATTTATACAACAGACCAGCATACAAAATCTGAATATAAGATTATGGCTTCAGAACCAATGTACAGGTTTTTCTCAGCTAACCTGTACATTCAAATACAGAAAAAAAAGTACTAGTGAATGCTTAAACTTCAACTAGTTTAGTTCCACTCTCCTTGCATTTCCTCACTTAAAATATAGTGCAAATAAATATTAGGTTATAAACTAGTAAGTATTTCTTCCATGGAAAATATATAGACTTTCTATGTTGGTGGTAGCCCATCAAAGACAAACATAAGAAATTTTTAGTGGGTAATTCACCTCAGGAATTAAGTATGTAAACACCAAAAGAAAACCATCGACTATTTTTCCAGTCCACATAGAATATGCTATAATTCTAAGAAAGGGGAAGAAAATATGTTAGAAAAACAAAGTATCAGACAAATATTAACCTTAGTGCATATTATAACTAAGGAAAGAAATGATCACATACAAATCTTTGTTGTCCCTGAAGTTTCATGTGTGAGTATGTTTCTATGTATGTACAGTGGGCGCATTTATAATGCAATTCTAAACCAAAATACCACAGACTCAACTAAAACTAATACGTAGTAGAGTTGACATTTGAATCCCAGGTCTGTGAGATGGGATAGCACATGACCTTGACCTCTTCTTCAAGCTTATATATCTTCAGATAGTTTTTCCAAAACTAATTATAAAGCATTCTAAGGAAATCCTAATGTTTGAAATTCACTGATACATGGCCCATTGCCTGCCTCTTTAGAATTAGTTTAAACTAGAAAATAAAATAAAACAGAATGGGGCACTGAATCATTTCTAAGGTAAGACTAATTACCAACATTGAAATAAATTTCCTCATACTTGTGGACATTTCATTCCCTTCTGAGGTGTTTGTGGTTTTGTGTGCTGAGTAAAGGTGATCACCAAGTCCAAGTCAATTCCCAGACTCAGAGACTTCTTAAGCCACCTTAGGGCAATGCACATATCCAGCTTCATCAAATCCTAAAGATTCCCGGAGAAAGCTATTCTTATGACCTCAATCATTATCCTTTTGCACCAATTTTGGTGAGCAATCCACTGTTTCAAAACAAAAAGCATGTTCACTATTTGGTTGATGGGTTCACTAGAATCCCAAATCCCAGCATCATATAATGTACCTATGCAGCAAACCTGTACAAGTACCTCCTGAATCTACAAAAAATTCTCACACGTAACATACACATAGCTTGTCTACATTTTCTAAATTAAAAAAATTTATAGAATGCAAGGAGGCAAAAGTAAAAATAGCACTGAAAAACTGCATCAACCCGAGAGTACCAGGCCAACTGGAAGGTTTGGTCAGGGGAAGGACAGATGAGTACAAGCCTTTAACTCTTCAGCAGCAAACATTATCTCTAAAGTCATCTAATTTTTATTAGTCTAAGACAGACAACAAGTTGGTTGGTTGGTTGGTTTATAATTTAAAATACAAGCATTAAAAGATAAAGAATTAAGTTCATAGCATTGTAAATGGAACAGCATTGCTTACTTATAACATCAAACCTTCACCTTAGCCATTCTCCTAGTTATCAGGATAAATGGAATTCCTCCTCCTTCACTAATCCCGTACCAAATCCAAGCAGCATGCAATTTAGATGGAAAGTAAACAAACAATTCAGTGACAGCAATAATTAGGCTAGATCCCGAGGTCATTCTATCCACGGTAATACGCTGAGTTCGATTTTTCCCATTAGGCAACTTTACAGCTTTAAATGGAAAAAGTGCAGAACTTATTTAAGCCTCAAAATTCTAACTAAATGAAAATGTTTAATTTCTTGGTTACTAATTATTAAGAATATCCCATTTATTGCTATATTATTATATTGTATTTCTACATTAAGTAGGAAGTCTATCATGCCATTTTAGATTAAGTATCATTGTTCTCTTATTTCTGTGTCACTCATTTCACAAGCTATGTAAGGTAAGCTATAGGGAGTTACTGAGAAGGTAACCCACTCTCTGATTAAAATTTTTAATTATGAATGAAAATAACACCTTAAATGGAAAATGTATTAGCTTCTCTAGGCTAAGAAAGCAGCCCCTTCTACTTAGATCATGGATTTTCTTGGCAAATCAACATGGTCTCTCCTAAGTACCATCAGTCAGTTTGATGGAAACAAACTGCTTAGGGGCCCAGCCACTGACAGCGTCCAACCCTGGTACAGATCTGGAGTTGAGCCTGGCACAGAGGGGTCGAGCAGCCTCATTGGAAATAAACAAAAAACAGTAAAAATAAAAAACACTGGACATGCAAAAGAGAGAGAAAATTTAAAAGGCATAGAATCTGGAGAAAAGGAAAATTAGTCAGAAAAGAAGGAATGCCCTAGATAGAGTGATTATTAACACTTGTATCTACTTATGGAGGATATCAATTAAGACCCCTTCAACTCCATTGGGAAGATAATTGTGGCCAAGGCCGGAGGATTGCTTGAGGCCAAGACTTCAAGACCAGCATGGGCAACATAGAGACCTATCTTTACAAAAAAATTAGCAGGGTGTGTGTCGGTGGTCCCAGCTACTTCTGAGGCTGAAGTGGGAGGTTGGCTTGAGCCCGGGAGATTGAGTCTGCAGAGAACTGTGATAATGCCATTACTTACTCTCCAAACTGGGTGATAGAGCATGACCCTGTCCCAAAAGCAAAACTAAACTAAAAAATTGTAATGGATGTCTCTCTAAGTCTACCTTGCACTCCTTCCTTTGAGGAAATACTCTCAGTTTATGGGGCCCAAGCCCTTCTCCATGTCTGGCAGAAGATCTCGGGCCAGAAGAAAATTTTATTTCTCTCCTCATAGTTATTGATTCAGGGAAGGCCATGTGATCACAGTGAGGACAATGAGAAGCCCCCTCAGGACTCTCCCCTGGAAGTTACTGGAAGTAAGCAGTCTCTCCTGTTAGTTGATTGCTTGAGTGCTAAGGAGGAGCACATCTGGGTGAGCCAACTATGAGAGCAAAACTGTTTATAAAGCTGGTGGACAAGAGGAGAGCAAAGGAACTTAAATCGGTTCATTCTGTTATTTGCTTCCACAAATTTGAGTTAAACTTTTGTCACTTGCAAGGTAAAAGGTCCTATACTTTCCATGACCTAACATTGGACCATGTGTTTATACATTTTGTATACACTTGAGTGTCCTTGTTCCAGTTCTCTGAGGACCTTTTCCTCTTTTCTACATTCATACCATCTTCTTTCTGAAACGGTGCTCTTCCCCAGTGAAAAATGCTCAGGATACCAGGAAAATGGTAGTGGGCCCCTGAGAGCCAGGGTAGGCATCTAGGTATCCAGGGTTGCAGCTGTGATTCCCCCCACAGGAAGTGGAGGCTGTTAGGTCCCAGGCAAAAGTGTGGTGCTGCTGCAAGGTGGTGATGCAGCTAGGAACAGCTGTACCTAAGTACAGCAATCTAGCCTCACCAGGTACATCAATTGTTACCTGATAGAGTCATGTTGCTGCAGAGCTTTGCATGCTCTGCAGCAACATGACTCTTAAAAAGTTACTTTATTGAAAATCTCATCCTGTTCACTTTAGGGCTTTAAACACCCAATCCATTTACATCCCTCTCCGACTCACCAGGGGACGCAACTATCCCATACAAAGAAAATGTAGTTATTCTATTTTTGCTGGAGAATTTTCCCAAGCTTCCCTGCCTAGTTTCATTTTTTCCTCTTTGATATGATCTTTTCTCCCAGAGTAGCATCTTGTTGATTCATCCCTGAATTCACCCTTTGCTTAGCCCAGTTAGATTCTAGGGTCTGACTTACTTGTGACTGCTTTCTCTCAATTATAGTCAAGTGACTTCCAGCATATTTTTGCCCCAAGTTTCTGGGCCCTGGGTGAATGCTATGCAGATAAATATTTATCATAGGCTCTCTTGTAGGGGGAAGGGGAAGTCCTGATTTATAACATTCACCGATTTCCCCACTGTGAATATTCCCACTGCTGACAATATTCCCAGTTTTGAGCTGACATTATGTCATGAAACATGGAGTTCAGAAGAGATGTGCACAATCAGTTCTGCAGCCAGCTCCAGCCCAGCACTGTCCTGGACCCTCCTTTGTCTGGCAGAAGGTGAAATATGGGAAGAGGAAATTGGTGCAGCTAAAGAATCCTAACCAGATCATGTATTTTATATTAGCAACTTCTAACGTTTTGGTTACCACCCACATAGTTTTAATTATCTTTCATTGAGTCCATCTGTCTCTCTACCTACCAAAAAGTGGGTAGAGATGAGGACAGAGGAGAGGTTTCATGTTTGGTGCTACAACACACACACACACACACAAACACTCTCTCTCTCTCTCTCTCTCTCTCTCTCTCTCTCTCTCTCTCTCATATTTATTATACCTTTCTGAAAAATGCAGATAAGTAGAAATGTTTACTTTTTATGATTAATAAACACCATGATTTAGTCTATTAAATGTAACAGCTGAAGACCATTTACATTTCTATCGGACGTGGTATACTCCACATAGTGTTTCTGACATAGCCTTTTCCTCTTCTTTGAAATGCTCCATTCCTCATGAGTTATATATTTAGCTCTCCACCTGTTATTTATTATTTTTGTTTACAGAAAACCATAAGTGCACAGAACACATAAAAGGCCCTATAAAGATGAGTTTTCTAATCCAATTAGGAAGATAATACCTTGAGCAAATGACAAAATGGGCAAAGAGATGAAAATATTTTTATAATGCAAAGCAGAAAAGAGTTTCATAAAACAGGTATGAAAGAAGAATAAATAGAAGAGAGTACAGGAGTTAGCACAGAATATGGGAATATATTATGTTATTTAAAATATAAATTAACATCATTAAATAAAATTGGGACTCGGCGGGTGCAGTGGCTCACACCTGTAATACCAGCACTTTGGAAGGCCAAGGTGTGTGGATCATGTGAGGTCAGGAGTTCGAGACCAGTCTGGCCAACATGGTGAAACCCTATCTCTACTAAAAATATAAAAATTAGCCAAGCATGGTGGTGCTCCCTGTAATTCCAGCTACTCAGAGGGCTGAGATGGGAGAACTGCATAAATCTGGGAGGTGGAGGTTGCAGTAAGCTGAGGTCACATCACTGTACTCCAGCTTGGGCAACAGAGTGAGATCCCATCTCAAAAAAAAAAAAAAGTGAAACCCAATAAACAAAATATTTTAGTATGCACAACAGGAGAGTGGAAGGGATAAAAATGGAAATGGAGTCATCAATCTATGAGCATCAAAAATATATATCCTGGCAAGTAATCAACAAACTGTGGGTTAGGAGACAACAGAGAGATGGCGTAAATGAATAGTGTGGGGAAAAGAAGGTAACTACACAAATATATAGGAAGAGAAATTTGTGGGCTAGAAGAGATTAAGAAAAAATTTCAAGTCTACAGTTGAGGTTTATCACTAGAAGATATTTACATGGGAGTTTTTGGAATCTGACCACTTGAAAGCTTATCGGTCAACAGTTTCAAATGTCATTATTTAGTTAGTGCAAACTCAACAGCATTCATTTATTTGACAAGCAGTTATGGAGCATTAATGTAGCCAAGATACTTTTCTAGGTGCTAGGGGAAAGAGAAGGCAATAGGCAACAAATATATATATTGACTTTCTACTTAGGCATAGAAACTTAGACTTAACTTAGATTATGTCATTTAATCCTCACCGTGATCTTAACCAGGTCAATGTTAATATTCTCATGTTGGGTTAAGAAAACTGTTGCTCAGAAATTGAAGCAATGAAGATTAAAGACTTGTGCTTCTAAGCAGTTTACCATCCAATAAACAAAAGTCACTTTTGAATATAGAAAAAGATTCTTGTCTTTTGCATTGACTGTTTGGAAAAAAAGAAACAAAAGGCCCTTAATCTGGAAGTAAAGTGATGGCTTTTTCTGAGAAGATAATAAACTCCTGTTTTTAGATTCATAATTGCCAAGATTGCTATGCTAAATCAGTTGAGCCTTAAACCAACAGAATATGATAATATCCATATCTCTCAAAGGATTGTTATCTACGCAGTTTATATTAGTACCCTCATAGTTCTGATTGTGTGAAAGTTTTATGGGCTGGGTGTGGTGGCTTATGATTGTAATCCCAGCACATTGGGAGACTAAGGCAGGTAGATCATGAGGTCAGGAGATCGACACCATCCTGGCTAATATGGTGAAACCCTGTCCTTGTTAAAAAAATACACACACACACATACCCCTAACTGGGGTGGTAGCATATGCCTGTAGTCCCAGTCCAGTTACTTGGGAGGCTGAGGCAGGAGAATAGCATAAACCTAGGAGATGGAGGTTGCAGTGAGCCGAGATGGCGCCACTGCACTCTAGCCTGGGTGACAGAGTAAGACTCCATCTAAAAGAAAAGAAAAAGAAAGTTTTATGGAGAGTTTTATTTGCCATAATAGTGATGAAGGTGTTGATAGCAACAACAACAACAAACTATACAAGTAATTGCTATGTGCTTTCCTTAGTATAGGAGGTAAAGCCACCAAAAGCTAGTCACTAGATGTTTTTCAAATGAACTGTCAATTCCACAGATATGCCCACTGTTTCACGCATAATACTCTAGATATTTCAACCCTAAAGCTTGCTATTTAACCTTGTGAAAATGTCAACACCATATTACCTACTTCCCAAAACAAGTCTTCTTTCTTCTATTCATGCCACTGAAATCACCCTTCAACTCCTGAGGAATTTATTTTGTGCACTATATACCTCTCTTATTTTTTATTCATGTATTTATTTCTCAAAAGCATGTACTATATTTTATGAGCCATTTTTTAGTCTGCCACAGTGACCTATATTAGGTTCTCAGTGAATACACTTCTTATGATGACATAACCACACAAACACTGAATATTCTAGATCATTAATTTGATTGAACGACTCATAAATTATTTGCTTCCTGTTTTTATCTAGTACTCTTCTAGGCACTAGAAGAGAAGAGACAAAGTCTCTGTTTTCTGGATCTTATATTTCCAAGTGAAGAGAGGCAGTAAACTATTTAATAACATGATACAATTGCTTACAAAGAGTGATGAAGACCACACGACTATAAAGGCAAATGCAGGATAAAGTTTGGGTGGGGGGTAGACAGGAAGTTTACTTCAAATGCAATAATTGGGAGAAGTTTATTTGAAGCATTACCTTTTGAGTAGAAACCTGAAATACATACACCATAACTATGTAAGTTCAATTTTGAACAGGGACAACGAGCCTAAGTCTTTTGAAAAGTCACTGAGCTTGACTACTTTAGAAAATATGGTATAAGAAGAGTGAGTATAGAAACAGGGACCAATTAGGAAGTGATTTACTATAATCTAGGCTGAAAATAATAGTGAGATTCTAGCTACATTTTGAAAGTTGATACATCAGATTATTTGATACTTACAGTGAAATTACATATTTGGAGACAGAATTGATCAGAGAATCTCATGTTATGGATCAAAGATAGTAACCAGAATTATTACTTTGACTCAAATCCAAATTCAAATGAAAGCTCCAAAATTATGTATTTTTTTTTAGTTTTATTTTTTGTTAAAATAGCAAGAGTCTGCCAGACAAAGATAAATCTCTGCACATCTGTATTGTTTCTGGGTACTCTAGTACCTAGTTTGGAGGTGGGCACACACAAGTGCTGGAGAGTTCTTCTCAAACTTTGTTGCACATTCAAATTGCTTGAGAATCTTAGAATACAGACTCCAATTCAGTGGGCCCAGGGTGGCCTGAAATTCAGCATTTCTAACAAATCTCAGCGGTTGTCAATGCTGCTTGTCTGAGAATGGCATTTATGCAGCAAAGTTTGATGATGATTGATTGGTTGGTTGGTTGATTTCCTAAGTAACTAGAAGGAAAGTCTGATTTTCTTAAATAATGCCCCATCTGGAACAATTTGAGTTAAAAAGTGTTTTAGACTTACAAATATTTGTTTATTTTTTTGAGACAGAATTTTGCTCGTCTCCCAGGCTGAAGTGCAATGGTGCTATCTCGGCTCACTGCAACCTCCACCTCCCAGGTTCAAGCGATTCTCCTTCCTCAATCTCCCAGGGAGGGTCTACAGGCATGCATCACTATGGCTGGCCAATTTTTAATATTTTTAGTAGAGATGGGATTTCACCATGTTTGCCAGGCTGGTCTTAAACCCCTAACTTCAGATGATCCACCTGCCTCAGGCTTCCAAAGTGCTGGGATTATAGGTGTGAACCACTGCACTAGGACTAAAAAATATTTAATATATATTTATTTCTTAAGGGATTAAAGTGATTTAGGAATATATAACACAACTAGTCATTTTTTAGGTTAAAAATGTCGGAGAGTAGATTTTCATGGTGTTCTTATTGGTGTTATTGTTTCTATATTAGTTATTAATATTATTCTGTAACTGTTGTTTCTGGCTTGTAGAAACTAAGAGATGATAGCATCTTTTTTTCCATCCTGCACAGGAGCACCTGGGAGTTTTTATAAAATACAGACATCTGTGTCCCACCCCCTGGAAATATAGTAAGTATTCTGGTATCTATATTTTTCAAAAATGATCCCAGCAATTCTTGTGTTTAGCTGTGTTTGGAAGCCACATGTATATCAAAGTAAGCTATTGTTATTATAATAATATCATGATTCTAAGATGATATATTAGTAGAATTGGCCTAGGATAAATTAAGCAAATAACATTTTATTAATGAAAGCTACCTAATTCCTTCTAAAATGTATTCTATAAATAAAACTCTAAATATAGTACCTCAATGTTATATGTATAGGCAACTATTTTAAAATATGTATCAGGCTATAAATGGTAATTATCAATTAATGGCATCTACTAGTTACATAAAATAAATCTTTTCCTTTTTTATAAGTCTGATATGTTAAAATTCTACTTGCTCAGAAAACTATTAAGTGAAATATAATTGTTGCCCTAAAAACTCATTATAATCTGCAAACCTCTGAAGGATTAAATAGGCTCCCTAAAATGTATGCATATGTATGTATATGTGTATACATAAAATAAAAATGAAGCTATGTACATATACATCAGTCCATAGCAAAATTACATAATTTTGTCATGCATTATACATAAGGAGTATATTTAAGAAAGGACAGTTCAGAGATATTAGATTTACTTATTAATGAATTGATTTGTCAAAGTGTTTTAACTGAGGACAGATGAGTGAAATTGCATTGTAATGTCATTCATTATCTTGAGCAATTTTCTTAAGAATTTCACATTGAATATAAATGCCAAACACACTTTTGCAAGGTCATTATCCTTTTCGTGTTAAACCTTGAATATTTTCCATTATCATTTAGATCTAATTCATTCAAGTTGTTTTAGGCAAATGTATGTCTAAAAATGTTTTCAGGGAAAACTTAAGAGATGTATAAGCTTCCTAAGAGTCTTTTTTTCTCCCTTAAAAACCAGGAAGTTTCATTTATCTTTGAGCATCTTATTAACTGAAAATAAAAGCTGATCTCATTCCAATTATGTACCAGTAACTCTCTTCCAAACTTTGAGCCCTGAGCAAATCCTGTGGTATAATGTGCTTCCAAGAGCTTAAGTGGCAATGGTCATGGGGGCCTTTCACTGCACAGCCTTGTCCCAGCCATGTGCTTGCCCCGGTGGAGTGAAATAACTGTCTAGTCCTAATAAGAGTTAATTGTAAAGGTGAGTTATTTGGAAACACTTTTCTAGCTTTAAATGTCATCTAGCATTTTTGGATGAGAAATGCAATTTTTTAATTAAAAATAAAATAAAATTCACGTATGTTGAAGTATTATAAAAGATTGGTTTCTTCCTTAGCAGAATGTAGGCTCTGGCAGAAATATAGTTTCAGGTGTGGGTGTAGGAGGGAACCAAACTTGGATGAAACAGGATTTTATCTTCCTGGGGTGGGCTGCCAGTTAAATTTCTGCAAATAGCAATGTCATAAAGCATGGTTTGAGAGAAAGACCATGTGCTTTCTGGAGTAGCAACTGGGAGAAAAACAACAAAATTACAAGGCGGCTGGAGGCTAAATGTAAAATCAAAAAACAAAACAAAACAAAAAAAAAAACAAGCTTTCTCCCCATCCACCTTAAGTCTCGCAAAAATAAAAATGCATTTTAAAAATATACTTTGCACAATAAATCTTAAAAATCAAAGTACAATGGCATGAATCTTAAAAGTTCCAAGTGCCTGCTTGATGAACTCTGCTATCTGGGCAGTAGGATATCAAGGTTAATTAAAGAAATGACAACGTGGCTACGGAAGACACATTAGCAAAGCCACATACAAAGCTGAACAGCAATTAGAGAGAATAAAAAAACAGACACACAAAATGGAACCTTTGGCAAACCTAAAGATAGACTCTACCTCAGCATCTGTCGTTATGTTACAAACATCTAAAAACCTTACGTTTCTGATTTTTGCTTCTTGTTCCACCAACCTACCCTCCCCCCCACACACACACTCTGCCTCCACACTTTCCTGTAGTATGGTTTTTATGGGGGAAATTGAAGGAAGGGAAAGGAGTTAGTTGACACAGGGGAAATGACCATGTCAGAATAACTAAGAACAATATGAGAAGAAAAAGAAAACCAGGGTTTAGCAAAAAACAGAAGTAGTTGCTCTGTTAAGAGGTTGAGTTATAAGAAGAGGGTATTTAATTTTCTATCCATAAAATTTCTGGCATCATTTACTTCCTTTTCTCTGAGCAAACAAATCAATAGTCTTCTTGGGACTTCATGTAAGTCCGTCATACTTCAAACTCTGTAGTTCAGTGGACTTCCTGTTTATTTATTGTTCTGTCTTCCATATAATGTTACCCAAGCTAAGTTTTTCTTTTTTTCTCTCTCATCTTGTCAGTATTTTTTTTAACTCTCCTGAGTCATTTTTAACATACAGTTAGGAATTTTTCCAGCCACTTGAAAATTCTATACTCTTTTCCTGCCATTTAAAATACAGTATTACAGTAAATTACTGCTACTGGGAAGAACATTCTGACTTGATCAGTGCAACCATGGTGTAAAGTGTGATAGACAGAATTCAAACACTAAGAGGGCAGTCTTAGTTTTTATATACCATTCTTTAGTTATAGATGAGTAGTACATTAGCTGTATTTAAATTAAGACATCATAAATATATTTGTATGTAGTTGATATTACTAATTTGTTAACTACAATGGCAATTTCACACAGAATCCCTTTTGTTGGAAACTGAATTTCTCATGTAATAATTAGCTGTGGAATATTATTACCCCAAACAGGTGTCTGTAGCCTGTCAAAGTCAGAACAGGTGATTTAGAATTAGCGTATTAAAAGAACTGTGAATTAGCGAAGCAAAAACGTGTTAATTTCTTGTTCCATCTGTTAATATGAATTCACTGCCAAATATTTTACTTTGAAGAACTGTGCTGGGATTGGCAAGAACATACACTATAAAAAAAGTTTAAAGGCCTGAATGTTTAAAAATCATGACATACGTTACTGCAAAAATAACTTCTACATTTTTGAACATGCTTTTTTTTTCTTTTTATCTTTGAAAAAAATAACTGCAGAGATTGCCATATAATATAGAAAGTTAACTAAAGAAAACATACGATCAAATGTTAGACCTTTAAAACAAAAATTGGAAGAAAATGTTATTCAAGAATGTTTGATTATAAATGAGGACTAATTCTTCAGTGCTACTTCTCAGATGGATCTGAGAACTATTCTGAATTGCTGAAAGACATGGAGAAAAATATCTGCTGCTACCGTGCAGCTCATATCCAATAATATCCTCTTAAACAGAGATGCCATTACAGAAAGATAAATCTTTTTTTTTCTATCCAAATACTGTAATCCTTTAAAAGATTATGGTGCAATTTGGGTCACTAAACCACAATCTCTGTATAATTCTGAAATCTTTTGTTCATTAGCTTAGTTTTGTTTCTCCCACCAAATTTTACTTGCATGGATAAAATCAAAATACATTATACCCTTAACTCCATATGCATGTATGTAATCATGTATGGCAGTGGCAGGAGTAGAGGGGAAAAAGGGGAAAAAAGAGGAAGGCCCATAATGAACTGTAAACAGTTCTTGATGTGGATTGCCACTTTAACACATAAAAGAATTTGGCCTGCAACTGGACACATTTTTATTCCTAAAACCTTAAGATAATCTAGGGTTACTGAATTGTTGATCCAATTTGCCATCTTTGTATCTCTTTTCTTTGGAGGCAGATCCACGGGAGAAGAAAGAAATTTGAAGTGAATTGAAATTTGTGAGCTTAGACATATGCTAAGAGTACAGTTAACTTGAGTTACTTTTTCCATGCTGCTGAATTGGGTCCTGAATGAGGCAGTTTTGTGACTTAAACAGATTTCACTAATTTTCCTTCCTTGCACATTTAAAAAACAAACCACACTCTCCCATATTGCTGTTTGGGTTTTAACGGAGCTAAGGCATGCACACCCAATTACTATAAGCACTTTAAGTAAACCTTAAAGATATGCAGCATGTTCTTAACTGCAAATGATATGATAGGTAGTGTCTTTCCTCTCTAGTTTTATGTCACATCCAAGAGATTAATCCTCTCATGAATCATCCATAATGACTAGAATAATTTGGGGAACTGAATGAAATTTTTCAAATTATTTATATCATGAACTCACAAGAATATGAATGGTGGGTTATGCAAATACAAACCATGCTTACAAAAGCTAAATACAAAAAAAGGGAGGGGAAGAGGGTTAAGTTTATATTTCTAAAACTGGACGTCTTTGAATTGACACACCATGTACTTATTACTTTACTGGTGAGTGATTCCTATTATGGTTTATGAAACACACAAGGGCAACTTTTATTGTTTCCAACATTTGAGTAGAAAAAAATACAGATCTTTTGTATAAGGTTACAGAAAATGTACCAAATTCTCTAAGGATTAAGATGTCCATATTATGTGAAGTTAGTAATATTTTAAGAAAAAATAACAACCTTTAAAAATAGCCAGAGATTTTTTTTCTATTTGAAACAGACTGAGCTTAAGTTCCGTAATTCTTCCTAAGCATGATCTCAGACAAAAGACAATACTCAATTTATCATCGTGTTTAAGAAATATAGTGTTATTATATAGGAATCATTAATGAAATAGTTCTAAAATTCTAAAACTTCATAGAAATCTATACAATACATAAAACATTTTATAGAGTTTTAAATTATATAGTACATCAAAGTTTTAGATGACTTATCTGAAAAGACATTTTTGATATGTAAGTAAAAATGCAAAGAGAAGAACCTGTCAGAAAGTAAATAAAGTATGAAAATTAAATAAAAGGTAAGGCAGCTACACTTTTTATATAAATAACTGTGTTAACAGAGCTTTATGCATATTACAATATATTCAGATGCATAGCTTTTGCAAAAATAAATTCATTGCTCCTCTCCAAAGAATGGATTAAAACAATTTATTTTATAAAATTTGGATAGATAGGGTAAGAAATGTAATAGCCATCCATGGAAAATAAATATAAAAATTATTCAAGCTCCATCTACTTTATGTTAGTAATGAGATGCACTTCATTCAAATTCCTTTCAATTGAAACTGTGCTGAGGAAGCAAAAACATGATTCTGTAGGAAATGATTTCTAATCTTCATGATAACATACCGATATAATACAATTATTTACAATTGACTAAAAGTTAATTTCAATAGTATAACATCTTTCTTGCAAAAATGTCAGCTTTTATTGATGAAACAAACTAAGAATAAAACATTTTTACTTGTAGTATTACAGTGCTGTTTTTCATTCTGTTAACCAAAACAACACAGTAATACTGTAAACAAAAAAATAACATCAGACTGCTTATGTTTGCATGATTTTATCAAGCACCATAAGCAATGCAATGAAGTACATTAGTTATAATTTTGGAAAACACTTGATTCTTTTAGACTATATTCATGCTATATGCAAAATAAGTGACCATTGGGCTAATTGTGTTAATTATCTATTATGCCATGAAAGAACATAAAATTAATAATTGATCTCACATATTCAAAGTACAATAAAAGCAACTAATATGCAACAAAGCTATTATCTATCATCTCTGTACACACACACACACACACGTGCACACACAAGTTTGTAGATGCCTGTGTTTCTCAAATGGGGTCAAAATGTTTGTAGATATTTTTGGTTGTCACAACTTGAGATGTCACTAGCATCTAGTGGGTAGAAGCCAATGATGCTGCTGAGTATTCTACAATGTACAGACAGCCCCCACAACAAAGAGTTATCTGATTCAAAATATTAAGCGTGCCTAGGTTGAGAAACCGTGATACATGCCTAGGGCTTTTGTTGTTACCACTTCCCCTTTTCTAATCAATAAATACCAAGTATTTGTATTAGCTAACTCTTCTTAGCCACCAAACTGGTTAAATAAGACCACTGTCATCACAGAGGATAGTATCCATTCTTAAAACATATTTGTGGAGTATATCCTCTGTGCTAGGCCTTGTTGCCGGCATTGGCATCAGTATAGTACAGCTTCTTCATTTAAAGGCTGTTAAATAACTATCCAAGTCAGTGATCGGCCTACACTCACTTTGGCATAGCTGGATTTGAACCGAATTTTCTTGACTCTGAGATTGTAGGCAAATCTTTTGTACATGGGAAACTCTGCTCTCAGCAGAGCCAACAGCAAATGGTAGTTGTATAATGTTGATTTTCATTGTATGTGTATTTTCTCATCTATTGGCTAAAACTTTAAATTGCTTTGACTCCTTTGAATGGCTCTTTCTTGCTGAATTTTAAAAATAGAGGTATAACATGAAGGGAAAAGATTGTTTCCACAAAAGAAGACCTCATGCCCTGAACAAACCTCCTTCAGTGAGTTGTATTTTAATATTATGCTGAAATTAATAGTCCTTCATAGAGACCACAAAAATGAAAATACCTTTGGCAATACACTAACATATAAAGAACAATAGGAGATAATACTATCTGAATAAAGTTCATAAAAAGTTTTCATTTCTTAAAATGTATTATTTTCTTCCATTGTTTTTGGCTGCCAGGAGGGTCAATGCTAAATACAAATTTCATTTGCAGCACAAATACTAGCCCTTATGTTTATCCTTTTTCCCTGATTTGCTATCTTTTTTTTAGAATATGGGGATGTATAAATAAATAATTTATTTAAGCAGAATTGGCTTCTGTTTTCCTAGGAAGCCTTATTTATGTCATTAAATAATAACACTATAATGGTCTTTAAACCCAGTAATTAACATGCACCTTCTTCTCCCTTGATTTACTCAATGATTTTGCAGTTAATACATTCCTCAGTATTTCATGACAGGTTACAGGGGATGCCTGTTCCATCGTATTCTTGCTTAAAAGAGTCTATACATGCCAATGGCAATATAAAGACTCATAATTACATTAGTTATCATAGCTCTTTCATGTGCTATGCACTGTGTAGTGTATTGTATACTATGTGTATGTGTGTGCTTCTTATAACCTCAATCCTGCAAACTGGGTACATATATCCTTGTTTTGCAGATTTTAAAGAATGGAATCTTGGAGAGGGTCAGTCAGTTGCCTAATATTATACAGTGAGCTAGTGCGACCTCAAGAATCCCATAGTGGATCTTTCTGGCTACAAAGTGCTTGCTTATTTCCCCTTATGGTGTTAGTTCTCTTAATGCATAAGAAAAGTTAAAAATGTTTAATAGAGTATGAGATGAAACTCTAATTTATAAATTTGCTTAGATATGATTTTATTCTATTTCTGATATTCTATTTTTATTGAATCTATTAAGTAATGATTAGTTTCATTCCCATTCTGTTTCTCTGTCCTACCACATAGCTATACCAAAGACTTAACAGCACAGCTTACCATCCAAAGTTTTTTTTAAAAAGTCGCTTACATTTAAAAGTTTGCATATTGTCTTTTCTCAAATTGTACCTGTTTGAGGAAAGAGGTTATGAATTATACTCTTTTTATCAAGAAAGGTATAAAACTGTATACTATGTCTAGTTTCTTGTGTATGAAAGACTAAAACTGACTAAGGCTTTGAACAAATATAAGAATCCATGAATAAATGCAGTGATGCCTCATTTTAATGAAACTTTTTCTTTGGAGAGCTGTAAGAATTGTATTTTAGAAAAAAGAAAATATTTGTAATTATGTAATTTTTTAACCAGCTGCTTGATCAAGACCCCTAATGTTCAGCTCTCTCAGCCCCAAGACATTGGAAGGTAAGCTTGATGGACTCCAAACAAATTTGCAGTAGGTATTTGAAATTTTTCTTCATTTGGACAAGAGGCAAGGTTTCTTTTTCTCTCTCTCTTTTCACACTGGAAATATTAACCAGTTACTTCCAGACCAACTTCTTTCCCTTATTATTCAATTTCTAATATGGAATAGGAGGCTCTGATCAGAATGTATTAACTGATGATACCTAAGTTGCATCTTGATCATATCATGTTACTACCTTTATTGAGCCTTAGCATTTAAATCTTTTCCATATTGCCAAATGAAATGCCCTTGATTTAGTTGAAATATATTCAAGGTATGGAAGGCAAAATTCTAATGTGGTATCCAAAATCATAACCCTTTGGTATAAATGCCCAGTATAAGCCTCTCTTTTCAATATAGACAGGACCTGTAAATATGAGAGATATCACTCCTGTGGTTAGATGAGGGGATTTTAAAGATGCAACCATGGTCCCAAAGCCATTGACTTTGAGTTAATCAGAAGGCTTGTTCTCCTGGGTGAACTGAGCTCATCAAGTGCACTCTTTAAAAGATGATCAGCCCTTCCCCAGAAAAAGGGCTCAAAATAGAAGCAATATTCTCCTGCTGGCCGTGAAGAAAACAAACTGCTATGTTATAAACTGCATGGGACTTGGGACCTCAGTCTACAACAGGGAACTTAATTCTCCCAACACCAGTGAGTTTCGACGAGGACCAAGTCTCAGAGGAGATCACAGCCCAATGATGATAGCAACTTTGTGAGACCCTGAGCAGAGAACCCAGCAAGGCTGTGCTTAGAATCCTGACCTATGGACACTGTAACATTATAAATGTGTGTTGTAAAAGGTGTCAAGTTTGTTGTGATTTGTGATGTAGCAATAGAAAACTCATACGAAGGAATCAGAAGGTTGGTGAGATTTGGGGAAAGGGATGGGAAAAGTGGGAGAAAAAAGACTATCTAAGGGCTGATCCCACTGAGGAAAGTAAAATCCTTCTCCTACTGAAGAGGTGGGTGAATTAAATGGAGGTATGGATTCAGGACTTAGGTCTGTCTTATCCAGGCACAACCCTAATGGTCTCCAGACTAGTTGTGTTTCTTTTATAGACCCTCTCCTAAGTAATTTTAAGGAGAATTAATGTTTTTGATTGTTTGCCAGGCATTGTGCAAGGTAATTTGCATATATCATCTATTTTGATCTCTATAAGCACCTGAGATCTATTATTATATACAATTATCAGCCCTATTTATCAGATAATAGAGTGGATATATGTAGGTTAAATGTGCCTGTCATTAAATAGCTAGTAAATGCAGAGCCCATGTTCAAAAACAGACTTAGCCAATTCCAAGTCTTATAATCTGAACACTTTGCAGCGTTTTTCTCGTCTAAGCAGGCAGTAGTCTGCCCGTATCTCTACAAATCCAAGCACTGTAGTAACCACTGTTCTCTTTGATCTCTACCTATAAATCTCAGGAAGACTTTCTATGTCTTTCTCGCATTTTTGGTAAATATATTAAGGCATTTTCTTACTGTCACATAGATGTGCCATGTCCTTATATAAGAAATTCACAATTTGCTCAATAATGTTATTGAGATTGTTCCAAAAGATTTTAATAAGGAGGTGGGAAACAGGTGTTTGAAAAATATTTTTCCAAAATTAAAAAACAACCTTTGTTAAAAATTCAATATAACTATCTCTCACAAACTGTTTTTTATAATAAAATGGTTTGTAAAATACACAGTGCATTTATTTAGATAATATATTTAATATAGTATTAATTAGTTTTATTTGATTGACATACTCTTGGCACTAAATGATATTTATATATTTTAAATTACTCTTAATTTGTTTATAACAGTTGCTAAAATTCCATTTGTATAGAGGGAACAGTTTTCCTAAGGCACTGACTCTACTACTTGCTTCATATTAGAGATTTATTTTTCCAAAGAGTTCATTGACAGGTAAAAACACTGCAAAAAGAAGATTGGTTATATCTCAAGTTTGATATGTCTAAATTATTTGAGTTTTAGAATTTTACCATTATTATATTTTATTTTGATTTCAGAAGTGCTGTGTTTTGTAAAGGTTTAGAGAGCCAATATTTGACTATTTTAAACTATAAAAATAACTATTTATTTGGTTTAAACAAAATTTATATCACGAGTCTGGTGAAGCACCCATAAAACTCAGTGAGTGTTGCTTTAAGACTGATCATACTTTTTTTTTTTTTTAAATTATACTTTAAGTTCTGGGTTACATGTCCAGAATGTGCAGGTTTGTTACATAAACACTTCCCATGGTGGTTTTCTGCACCAATCAACCTGTCATCTACATTAGATATTTCTCATAATGCTATTCCTCCCCTAGTCCCCCACCCTCACAACAGGCCCTGATGTGTGATGTTCCCCTCCTGTGTCCATGTATTCTCATTGTTCACCTCCCACTAAGGAGTGAGAATGTGTGGTGTTTGTTTTTCTGTTCCCATGTTAGTTTGCTGAGAATGATGGTTTCCAGCTTCATCTATGTCCTTGCAAACGACATGAACTCATCCTTTTTTATGACTGCATAGTATACCATGGTGTATAGGTACCACAACTTCTTTAACTGGTCTGTCATTGATGGACATTTGAGTTGGTTCCAAGTCTTTGCTATTGTGAATAGTGCTGCAATAAACATACATGTGCACATGTCTTTATAGTAAATGACTTATAATCCTTTGGATATATACCCAGTAATGGGATTGCTGGGTCAAATGGCATTTCTGGTTCTAGATTTTTGAGTAATTGCCACACTGTCTTATACAATGGCTGAACTAACCACACTCCCATGGACAGTGTAAAAGCATTTCTATTTCTCCACATCCTCTCCAACATCTGTTGTTTCCTGACTTTTTAATGATTGCCATTCTAACTGGTGTGAAATGGTATCTCAATGTGGTCTTGTTTGCAGTTCTCTAATGACCAGTGATGAGGAGCTTTTTTTGTATGTTTGTTGGCTGCATAAATGTCTTCTTTTGAGAAGTGTATGTTCATATCCTTTGCCCACTTGTTGATGGTTTTTCTTCTTGTAAATTTGTTTAATTTCCTTGTAGATTCTGGATATTAGCCCTCTGTCAGATGGATAGATTGCAAAAATGTTCTCCCATTCTGTAGGTTGCCTTTTCACTCTGATGATAGTTTGTTTTGCTGTGCAGAAGCTCTTTAGTTTAATTAGATCCTATTTGTTAATTCTGGCTTTTGTTGCCATTGCTTTCAGTGTTTTAGTCATTAAGTCTTTGCCTAATGCCTATGTCCTGAATGGTATTGCCTAGGTTTTCTTCTAGGATTTTTATGCTTTTAGGTTTTATGTTTAAGTCTTTAATCCATACTTTCAGCCTAATCTGCTTTAAAAAGTTAAATGGACAAGGCAAAGACAAGAAAATGATTCTAGTATCCTGTAAATGTGTGTGTGTGTGTGTATATATATATATACCTTGTAATTTTATACTTATTTACAGATGAGCAGAATCATTATATTTATCTTCAAAGATATAAGACCTTATGTTTATCCTCACTAATTACAAAATAAGTATTAGATTATAAAACCACAAGAGTTTATTTCCGGTCAAGCTCATGATTTATTCTATTGAGTCTTTTCTCTTTGATAAAGGCAGCAGCTTGTGAGAGGGCAGGGCTATTCCTCCTGAATTCACATGAAGGGAATAGATATGCATACAAAATATATTAGTTTATCTTTCTAATGGGCGGGGATGGATATTTCACTATCTGGGAGAATTTAGAATCATCTACAAACTGAAGAATGCTTGATTTCCTTCCGCTTTTAGACAATTTTTGTCATAAAAATCATAAAATAGAAATATTTCCCACCTTCCATATTATCTGTGCCACTAAGTTAAATAAGTATTTTCACCAGAAATGCAGATTTTTCAGCCCAGAATTTCACACCACATTGGACTGAAATTTTCAAAAAGGATATAAAGTGTCAGAATTATTTTTAGTCAGAGCAAGAAGTATTATTTATACCTTGCTATAGTTTTTTATGTGAAAGTTTAACCAAAAAATTAACTTGGGGAAAAAGTAAAATCTGTCAGTTGAATTAAAAGTCTTCTTTAACAGTCTTGTAGGGACAAGAATGGTGGTACTGATTGTGGAGAGGGTGATATTTTAAATCTAGAATGATACGAAAGGAATGAGGAAGAAATTGATGAGTATGCAACACCAACAATGCAATCTATAGGCATTTGATGTCCATATCTTAGGTGATCATTTCAACATTCCGATGTAAAAGAGGTTATTATGTCTACTTGGGAGATGAACAAACAGGTTAGCAAGATTAAAAATTCATCCAAGGTCATGCTTATAGCAAATATTCAAAGTCTAAAACAAAACACAGTTCTATTTTAGAAAAATAAAACTCTTAACTTTTCTTATATAATCAGCTTGGTTGACACTTGATTTGTTTAATCTAGTGGGATCATATTCATTGTTTAAAACCTTTAAAGAGCATTGATTCTGTCTCTATGTCTGTATCTCTCTACCATCTGTCTCCATATGTATGTGCATCTCCGTATATATGTTGTCTCCATAATTTGTGTATATATATCTAGATGGATGTATATAGGTACATCTGTCCATATGTATAATGTATATGTCCATATGTGTGTATAATACATATGGACAGATGTATCATACACATATATACACATATGGAAAGATGTATTAGACACATATTTGTGTGTACATATTTAATCCAAAAATTCACTGGAATATTGAACTCTTGCAACCCAGAAATTGTGCTAAATTAGCATTAAGCAAATTTCATAATGAAACAGTTTTGCCCTTAAAAATGTTCTACATCATAAACTCTAAGAGTGAAGATATTTTAAAGAGACAATGGTGGCAACATGTGTATCTTATCCATCTATCAAGTAATCATAGTGACTTATGGAGACAATTTTTATATATGTAGCTAAAGTTTATCACATATTGACTGTTGCTTTATTAGTGCTTTTGTCACCTTCAAAAAGTGATAAATTGACAAAGCTGATAAATGGGCTTTGTTTATCATCTTGAAAACGTATTAGTGTGGGGACATTTAACAGCTCTCCTTTAATAATTTAAGACTTAACAAGTAAATAGTGAAAAGGAATGTAAATATTAAGTTTCAGCTCGAAAATATACATTCTTGGTGTTTGGATATTAGATATAACACTTCAGGAACATCTCGTCTATACTTGCCTCTTGTCATATTTACCCATTTAGAATTTAACCAAAAAATAGTCACCAGGGAAAGAAAGATGATGGTAAAAAAAACAAGGGCATTGTCTTAAAGTTCATATTGAGGGTTTGACTCATAGACAAAAGTGTAATCAGACATTGTGTACACATTTTTAAAGTGTTCATTAATATAGTTATTTTAGCCATACAATGGTACAATTTCTACCAAACTTGTTGGTTTGATAGTTCTCTATGAGGGATAGTTCCTGTTACTACAGGAACACACCAGAGAGTGCCAAACTCCTCTTTTTTAACTTGTCCACAACCAGACGCCATTTCCCAGCACCTCTTGCATTTGAAATAACCAAGTCTGGTTTCTAATCATTGGAATGCAAGGGGATGAGATATGTCCTATTTCTGAAACAAGAGTCATAAGTAGCTATGTGCCCTGTCCACGTTCTCTCTTTGGACAAAAAGGATGAGGCCTCAATAGCAAGCAGAGCCACAAAGTGCAAGGTACTAGGGTCCCTGAGTCACCGCATGGGGGACAGCTGCCTAACCAAGAACCCCCAGTGCTTACAGGAATGTAGCGCAAGATCTAAATGTTTGTTTTGGTTAAGCAATTATACATTTCTGGTCCATTTGCTATACCAGCTAGGGATACACCAACTCATACACTGAGGATCTTATACGGATAACAAAATGGATGCTTAGAGATAACTTGCACCCATATGTAAAATAAAGTATATACCGTTTACTAAGTCTTCATATATGAAAAGTATATGATTATATATAGTGTTAGCAATTAATTTTGTCCCACCAAGGCCAAACCTGATCCTGAGGCCTCATCCTGTTCTGCTTGATTATAATTTTTGAATGTGATTAATCTGTTGACCAAACTGAATGATGGATTTCCATGTGCCTCCCTGGTACCAGCAGGCCTGGTCCCTTCTACATAGATATCAGGTTAATCACACTCCTTTAGGAAGTTTCCAGACTTTATGCCCCTTTGAATAGGTTTTATAGTTTGTCTAAACACAGTTCAATTTTCCTTTAATAATCCCAGATATTTCATTTATCAACTGTTACCAAATAAAATCATACAAGGTAAGTATCTTGCTGCTTCATTTACAAATGTGTTATAGATTTTTGTTGATATATGAGGGAGAAAAAAGAAAACTTTGTTGGTTGTTACCTGCCGGAAAGATAACAACCCTTCCTCTTATCTTTAATATTACTCAAATGCCCTTCCCAATACAGTTGTTTCCAAAATCCTCCATAAATATTTCCCAGGCAAACAAACAACTTGACCTGTCTTAATTCACGGTAAAACAATTTTTAAAAATTTCACTACTTATGAGTTACACATTCATGGAAAGCACTTGTACTTTGCCTACAGAAGTACTCTTTGGATCCTCATTAAGGACTGTGAGTGTTTATTTTAGACACAATTTTAAGAAAGTAGTTTTCTCAACTTGCAGCCAAATAGGAAAGGAGAAGTGCCATAGAAAGAAGCACAAAGGGTGGAAAAAAAAGTGGCAGATAAGGCTAAGACTAGAAAGTGAAACTAGAAGAGGAAAATTCAGTGTAGGATTCAATAATCTCTCATACCTCAATGATCATTGAGGGCCACTCTGTAACATTATATAATGCAAAGTATGTTTATAATGAGATGTCATCAACAGAGCATTATATTAAATTAGATACAGACAAGGTATAAGAAAGTGTGGTAAATATTTAGAGGATTTCCATTCAAAATATTGGCTACTATCTCTTGATGCTTAAAAAGGAAAATCTGACTCATTGAAAAAAATAGACCCCAAACAAATTTTCAGGGTGGTGAGGTTTGACTCTGTCTCTCTAGACTTACATAACGCATTGTGCATGCTGATTTTAATTACTGAAGTATGTATTTGTTCAAGTATGTTTTATAATGGATAAGTTGAATAAATAAAGTTTAATCCTTCTTCATTATTAGACCTTGAACGAGAACTTAAGAAAACTCAGTACTTGCTTTTATATCAGACTCACATTCTTGTTTACTCATATTCTTTTTCCATTTAAAAAACAATGGAAGGAAGGATCCAGTGTCGGAAATATGAATCAATACAGGACAGTGTGGCAAGATTAAAAGAATAAGGATTTTAGAGTCCATCAGAAGTATGTCCCAAAAAGGTTCTTGCTACACACACATTATGTGACCCAGAGCAAGTCACTTTTCTCTGACCTTCACTTATGATATCTGTAAAGTAGGGACAAAAATTCTCCTGGTAAATAAGATAATAAATATGAATCAACTACCACAGTATTTAGTATTTGAATTACTTTGATAATTATTAAATTCAATTTAATTTGATAATCTGTAATATGTAAGTTATTGTGATAATCACTTACCAAATATTGAGATCCATAGACACTATTGCCGTATATGTGAGGAAATTAAAACCATGCATGTGGATTTTATGAACATATTTTCTGATTAAATCTTTTCCTAAAAGTAGTATGAGACTGACATTAATAAGACACTCAATTTGTGTGGATTTGCTCAAATGAGATTCAAATCGATTTAATGAGTTTAAGTTTGAAAAGTACCAACACGTCCTAGAAAATAATTATTAGGAATTTTCTTTATAGCACTAGTTTTCCATTCACATGAATGAGGCTTAGCGAAGCTGTCATAATCATCTTTTAATGACACAAGTGGAAATTCTTACAGATGATGTTATAATGATAAGGTAAAACAAAGTGCTGTCAATACCATGGTATACTAAGAGGATAATAAAGAGTTTCAGTATTATGAGATGCTAACTAGGGATCACATCAATTTTAGGTGTAATCCTAACACTACCTTTTTTTTAACCATTTTTTCCACATGGGAATCATAATGAGTATTGAAGTACTAATATCTGCATAGCAAAACATACGTGGATAAGACATCTGAGAACTTGACGTGTTCTAGAGCCAGAAGGGGAATGATAGAGAAGAAATCAACTCTAGTTATCTACTTGATCTTGCAATTGATAGACAAATACATGCCAGGGAATAAAAAGATGAGTAAGAGGTTCCTACTAGAGAGAATGCTTCCTATGAACCCAGGACAGTATAATTTAAGAATTAAAATGGTAAGTCTACAAAATGACATAGGAATGTAGAGGAATGAGCTGAGCTAAGAATAGAAGAAAGATCACATAGCACATTTGTTACCAAGATTAAATGAGATAATGTATTCAAAACAGTGCTTGTGAGTAAGACTGACAATAGCTTTCCTTGCATTCACCATAACAAACCTGAAATAGAAGGAAATACTTGTAAAAGAGAGAATCACCAGTGTCACCTGAAAATGGCTTTGATTTGCTTCTAAAGACTAAAAGGTTTTTCCACACAAAGAGGGCAAAGGAGATCAAGGAAGAAATCATGGCCAGGCAACAGGTAAAATATCAGGATGACAGGGTCAAAGTCACACAGCAGAGCATTATCAAGATGACATTCACACTGTGGGCGTCTACAGGAAGGTGCAGAGTCAACCATGTTCACCCACAGAGTACTCTAGACTCAATACATTGCTCAAGTTCAATGCATTATGGATGGTGTACAAACTTGTGATGTCTCAGCATAGTCCAATCAATTGCTTCCCATTTTTGTAATCTGTCCACGTAGTGTTAAAACTACTTCAGTTATCAAAACAACTGACTTTATTTAGGCTTACATCCTCTTATTTGCTATGGCTTGTCAGAGTTGCTCTGAATGTTACAGTAATAATAACATTGAATTTAGGTCGATTTATTTGTTCACTCATAGGAAAGGTTCCCCCAAGAAGAGACAAGGGTATCTTTTTTCTTTCTGTTTCACTTTGGACACTAGCTTTTCAATCTATAATATGATTACCCAGATAGAAGAAATACAAATAAGCATATAACCTAAGAACAAAAGGTATATTCTGCTATTATCCTTAACAAACTAACTCAGGAACAGAAAACCAAATACTTTATGTTCTTACAAGTAGGAGCTAAATGGTAAGAACTTATGAACACAAAGAAGGAAACAAGAGACACTGGGGTCTACTTGAAGGGAGAGGGTAGGAAAAGGGAGAAGATCAGGAAAAATATTGGATACTGGGCTTCATACCTGGGCGATGAAATAGTAGTATGTACAACAAATCCCCATAACACATGTTTACCTATGCAGCAAACCTTCACATGTACCCCTATACCTAAAGTTTAAAAAAATGTTAAGATCCAGTTAAAAGAAAAGGTATATTCTATTAAATTCAGAGCTGGTAAGACCCCCATCTCATAGACCAAAAAGTTCTGAGATCTAGATTGGGTTTTCACTGAAGCCCAACTTTTTACCCAAAGATTTCTGAGAAAATACCTGACTGGATTGCTTCCACTTAGGAAGATATTCTTAGGGTGCAAGTACAGAGTAGCAGTTTAGATTCCATTCTGCTATTACATTGAAAAACCATTTCTAAATACTCATTCACCTTCTGAATCACCCAGCAATATGCTTATGAAAGCTGTTTTCTTTCTTGTAACTACAGGTGTCAGATGCATCACAAAAGCAGAAGTGCCCTTTCAGCTCTTCTCTGTGCCATTCCTTGTCAATTTCATGCTGCCTACAGCAACAACATATTACTGAAAACAGCCATGATGTCACTGGAAGTGCTCTGTGATTGACAGAGAGGGGCAGTCGTAGTCAGGGGTGGCTCCTCAGAGAATTCAGAACTCACTGGCTGTCCTCTAGGGGCTCATCCCTTGATTTGAAGGAGGGATGAAATATTCTCTGCATGAGAGAGCAGAGATGGGAAGTGATATAGGTATGGATGGATGGTCAGTTACTCTAAATATAGTTAGACAGGACAGCCTGAATACCAAGGTCTTGGTTAGGTCCTCTGTAACAAGTCCTAGAGGCCCAGAAATGTGATGACAGTGAGGCACATTTCTTAACTATCACACTTGTTGAAATGAGAAGGTGACATTTGTTTGGAAATCCCTCCCCAGCCTTTGTTCCCAGAACTCAGCATTCATTTTCCTGTGCCTACATACGTAGTTCCTTAGATAAACACTACTACTGCAGCAAATCACAGAGTGCCAGGCATTACCAGATGGTTACATAGAATTAAAAATATATGCAAAAAAATAAGTTCTGAAGTAAAAATGGATAAAGATATAACTCTCACTAATTCCTAAAATTGCTTGTTATTACAGCCAGGCTGCTACAAACACAGTGTCTTTACCCACCCAAAACTTTGTTCCCAGCATTCTTTTCCTCTGACATTCTCTATACCTCTCTATTCATGAAATCCTACCCATTTATTAAGGACCAGCTAAACATGAACATCCTTTATGGATCCTTTCTTAGTAATTTATGTATAGTAATTATAGCCTTTTCTGAAATCTTATTGTCTGCCTTTTATTTATCCTTTAATCTTGACTCTTCTTTCCTCCCATTTTAGGATCTCGTTTCTCCTCAAAAGAATCTACATTCCTTGAGATGAGAGACCGTGTTTAAACTTTTCCCTCTTCTGAGCCCACAGGACCTGGACAGGTAGGAAACCATAGGGAAAAGAACAGAGGCTTTCAAATCTACAGGGAGGAAGTGAGTTGTTCAGAATTACACACTGCAACTTAAGCCAAGTCTAATTAGAGAAAGTTTATTTCAGAAAAAAACTTTTTCTCTCCATTTTCCTCTTTGTTTTCAAATGGCATTTTTCTATCTTTGATGGAAGATAACATCATCTGATGGAATTAGACTACCCAGATTTGAATACAGATTTCAATGGATGCTTACCACAAGGCTTTGGGAAATATTCTCACATCCATGCCTCAGTTTCACCAACAGTAAAATGCGGCTAATAAAAATAATTTTCTTTAGCATCACCCTGAATATTAACCAAGCTAACCTATATCAAGTGCCTAGCACAATGCCTCAGAAATATTGAATGTTCAATATAACACTGGCTATTATTTTGTTATGATATTTCTTCTAATTAGCTGAGTATTCAATTTAATTTTCCTCTGGTTTCTCTCCAAATAGAGGTCAACTGTTTGCAGACAGAGTCCCACTAGCTGGAAAACAGTGATCTAGGAACAAGAACCTTTGGGTGGATGTTAGAGAATCTGAATCCTCCAGCCACTTCTTTGGACTAATCACAGACATTTTTGGATTTTGGATTGCCTTTGGCAGAGGATGTTATCAATCAAATACGTGTGGTCTTCATTCCATAGTACACAATTATTGCTGGGAAGTGGCTGTCCTCCAAAGACTACACTTCATCCTAAGACATAAGCAGAAGTGATGTGTGTCACTTCCAGTCTAAGTAGGCCCCTTCTCCTCTTCATTCCTTTTCCATTGGCTTGATATGGAGAAACAGTGACCTTAGAAGCCACATGCTGAAGACACTGGATCCATCACATGGGAAGAGTCAGCGTTCCTGATTTAATGGCTGCAGAAAAGCAGCCTGCCAATCAACAATGCCCATGCTGAACTTTACATGCATGCAAAATAAAATTATATTTTGTTAAATATCTGTTTTGGGGGTTGTTATAGCAGCTAGTATTATCCTAACTAATATGTTTAGAGAGAAGTCTACCCATCTAACAAAATGTAATTATTATCAAAATGTCAGAAGCATCAAGTAAATGCCTGTGGCAATATTTTCTTATTTACCTAGTGCTTATATTCCAAGAACATCATGTTAAAAGCTTGCATAATAGCTTGGTGGTTCAAACCATTCATAAACTTAAGTGTTGTGGGTTCCAGAGTATGTAAGAGTAACAGCAGAGACTGTCTTAGAATCTTTAAGGTGCTTATTGGGTAGGATTCAGTTATGGGGAAAGGACGGGCTTGGAGGAGATGATCATTTACCATTATGACAAATGCCAGAAGAGTTTTAAGTAAAGAAATTGAATAAGGCTAATTTACCATTATATTTCCAGAGCTTTAATGAATTTTTGTCAAATGAAATTATAGAGTAATCCAAATATTTATCCTTGAGTTTGCTGTTGTCTCTGCCTTAAGTATAGAATTTTCAAATTGAATAGTCAAAAAAAAAAAAAAAGAAAAGAAAGAAATAAATAGAAATTTTACCTTTGAGTTTTTTGTGTTAAACATTTGTCACCAAATGATACCTAAATTCAGATTTGAATATGAATAGCCCATGACCACATTATCATTTTGACACTTAATAGTTGCAAGACATATATATTCATGTTACTTTCCATTTTCTTCCTCTCAGAAAACCTAGCCTGAAGACCCTTATATAAGAAACTTTTAGTCTCTGCTTTTCTTCAGGTGCTTAGTAAATTATGCATCATTAACAAAGTCTGACATCTTTGACACATCGAAGTGGTCCAAGACGCCAAAATCAGTTTAACTATCTTCTGCCAAAATAAATAAAATCACACTTTTACTTGTATGAAATTGATACGTTTTGGGGTAGCCTTTAACATCAGTGGGTTTCAAGAGAAGAATATAAATGGAGATGTACAGGCCATGTGTCTAAATATTTAAAAATTGTAAATACAGCTAACAAACTTCACAAAAATACTTTGTTGTGAGGACTAAACATGTTAATGCACATTAAGAGTGTAGAAGAACACCTGACATGTATGAGAACCCAATAAACGTTAGTTGCTGGTGATGAGGATGATGACTTCTCTCTGCTATAACATTGCTTGATGAATAAATGACTCAATGAATGATTATTGGGTGGTGAAGATTCTCTAGACCATTGGGTGCCTTCTTGATTAATAAAACAGTGTTCAAGAGAATGGTATCAATACAACCAGACCCCAAATACATACCAAAAGGACTATAACAAAATACCTTAGGCACTCAAGCTATCATGGGCATTAATTCTATAATAAGTTTAAAACTGAGAATTCTAAAATAATTTAAATTTTACATTTATATTTATATATGATAAGCTAAGTGAAAGCTAAATGCTAAAGGAAAACTTTGCAGAAAACTGATTACAATCAGTAATTCTGGTCCTGTTGGATTAATATTTTGGCTTAGTAATGTTATCACTTAAAACTAATGGGGCCAATATATATTCTAGAAACAATCAACAATAGCTTCTAAATTATAGTTGTGTTCCCTAGCACTGCTAAAATTAATGATCTTGTAAAATTCCTATTATAAGAATGTATTTTCAAATATAGAAAACTCTGCCATAAATTATTTTACATAAATAATTATTTTTAAAAATCAATAAGACTATTTTAAAGTTTTGGAATTAAAAAAAGATTTTCTTAAAAAATTGCTTTGAAAGTGATTTATGAAAAAAATCAACCTTTCTACTATAATAATTTTTTAAATGACTATCTTTTCTATTAAAAAATTTAATTTAATTTTACAGGCTGTTACTCTATAAATAGAATAATCCATTTTAAATGGACAAGGTGAAGTATATAAATTACATTATTAGTGTTGCTACTATCAAGTTTTGAACTACGCATATTTACACATAAATAAAACCAAACCAAAGAGGATACAAATCTTAGAGTAAATGAATATTAGGGGTGGCATACCAATTACTTCCTTAGTTCAAGGTGTAAATGGATCAAAATAATTGAGTAATATTGGCATCTTCCTGCATTATATATAGAAAAAATACATTTGTAAATAATTAACTTAAAAAACATCAGCAACACTTATATAAAAACTATTAGATTTAAAGCTTACCTTAACTTTCTCATTTTGTAACATTCTGTTATTGGCTGGTAGCTAATAGTCACTACAAAATGGCTGGTGAAATTGATAAATCACTGCAAAACTCAAGTTATTGTATTTTAAAGTAAGAATAGGATGTGCTTATAGGACAGAAATGCCCACTATTATTTATACTCATCATGATTAATATGAATTTGGGGTACTTGGCTGTAGTTGTCAAATATCACCACTGTGAAATAGCCATTATATTAGAGGTAGCTACAGCTTTTCAAAAGTCTTTTAAAACTTCCCAGTTTCTAAAATACTTTTATTCTAAAAATTTGAAATATGCTGTGTCTATGTAACTGAGTGTGTGGTTAAATTTGTCCAGTGTCTGGGTACAACTCTTAAAGATACTAAAATCCTTTACCAAGAATTTACTTTTTAGTGCTAGTCTCAACTCTAGCCTTGGTGAAGTGAAGGAAGGTGGTCAATGATAAAATGGGTAGACTGAGAGGGGCAAGGATCACACCTCATTAACTTGAATTCCAATCAGCCCATTCCAATTAAAACACAAAAGTAAGAGTGTGATTTTATTTATTTTGGCAGAAGATAGATTAAACTGATTTTAGCATCTTGGACCACTTCGATGTGTCAAAGATGTGTTCTGAACTTATGTCTTATCATTTAGCTCTCATTCCTCAATACTTAGACCTTCTGTTTTACTGAACGTCAACTACCGCACTTTCAACATCCCTTTTCTCTACCCTTCTGCTAATCATAAATAGCTATTGGGAAAGCCATGATCAAGCCCACCAGATAGTTTGCTATCTGCTTTGAGCTTGGCTCTCTCTTGGGCGTTATCACATTACACTCTGAAAGTTTCATTAATTATTCAAATTGCTTGTAAACTCCTTGAAGATAGGAACTTGATTGTTTATGCCTTTGCAGCTTGAGTCCCTAACTTGCCTGGGTATCTAAGAAAGTCCATTCATTTAGATATTAATTCAAAGTTTATGAATGATTACTATAAAGAATCAAATTATCTAATGTTGGGTTTCCCATGATATGTGAAAACTAGAAAAATTTAGCAGCTGTGATATAATTCTCCTTCCTTTGTTTTTTTTTTTAATTTTTCGCTTCACCTTAGACGATGTGAAAGCCACTACACAAGAATTGAAAGGACAAATAATAAGAATAATGCACCACACCTTTGTTAAGAGGGCACCAGATTTAAGGTTTCTTTACTTATCCTTTACATAAATATCTCAGAACAAGTAAGAACCTACAGATGCTGCATATTGTCATTCCTGGGCACATCTGGGTGGGATAAGCAGGAAGAAGCTTTGAATCTCTCCAGCCTGTACCCTGCCTTCCAACCAGGGTTTTCCACCCTGTAAACTGCTATCCTGTGTACTGCCTTCCACAAAGATTTGAAATTCATCAAACAGACAAAGTGTATACTTAATACTCACATGAGGGAATACAGAATGCCTTTCAATACATCAAACTCCTAAACCTTTTACATCCTTCATTTTTAAGCTACATGGATTTTGATTTGTACAATTTTAAAAATATTCTGAAGCCTAGTCAATCTAACAGTAAAAGCACTGTTGCACAGTAAGAAATCAAGAAATACAATTCAGCAAACCTGGTATAGTTGGTCCCCAGGGAAGCTTTGTTCCAATTCGGTTTGTCATAGCCCAGATCCATCATGTCATGCTAGCCTAACTTACTACTACTGTCTTTCATTTTTTTCCCCCTTTTTGGCACACTCCAACTATTTTCTGTTAAACTAGTGCTGTCACAAGAAAACATATAAAAATGCTCTTTTGCAAACACACTGTTTGGTTCTCTCCTGAACTCTCCAGAGCTACAGATTTCTCTCACTGTCTTCATCAGGGGTGAATGTTGACAGATCACTGAACCTTACTGTCGGTGGTGACAGGCTTGATGCTGTTTTGTGCAAGGTGGAGAAAAAACAAAATAATAATTAAAAAAAAAAAAAAGGTTTCTGTGCCTTGCATCTAGAAGGTCCCTGATTCAACAACAAAGGCTTATGTTCAAAGATGATTAGCTTAAAGGCATTTCAGAGATTTCTGATTGTAGCAGCAGTTGGGTGTCTTGCTACTGGGTGAAATATGTATTCCCCCGAGAACAAAGGCAGCAGCAATCCTCTTCTGCTGAGATGGCACCTTTAATAATTCCATGTATTTATCAGTATGTGTGTCAAGATCTTAGGGATTTTGCCCTTCAGGTGAAGCTAAGAATAGATAGAGTGGATAGGGTCTTAAACCGTCCTCTAAGGTATCTGCAGACAAAAAAGAAAAAAAAAAGTGTCCCAAGGAATTCAAGGGAATGAGATAAAAAATATTCTGTGGATGAAAATGTACACAGCACAGAAAAATACCTTGAAGGTTTCTAAAAGGAAGACTGAAGAGCCCTTAGGTTATTCGAAAAATCTTAAGATAAGCTATTGCTCAGAAATAATTGTGCAGCACTATTTTCTCAAGTTTGAATCAAGTAAATCTCAAGAATGATATCTTTTAAAAAGTTGAAACTTTAAAAAAGGTAAACTTTTTTTTCCAGATAAAATCAACAAGCTCTGTATGTGCTGTTGCCATGGATTTCTCCTGCATAACCATTCTGAATGTTGTGTACGTGACTTCAAGAGGAAAATTGTTGGTATGCATTCATAAGTGTAGGATGTGCAAAGGACTGAACTAACTGTGCATACATACGAGTGACGCTCCCCCTGTGGCCTTGAATGACACCTTCTGTCACCACGGGAGGCCGCTTTATATACTATTGAATTACATGGCACTTTTTCCCATATGGGTTTGCACTGGGCCTGCTTCTCATCAAATGCAGAGCTTTCATAAATACATGTGCAAAGGTGTATGAGTTCTGAGCCATCAGGGAATACCAGGAACTTGAGAAGATAACTTTTCAAATAATGAATTTGATAAAACCTTTCAAAGTCTGGAAGATCAGATAGCTAGTCTGAAGAAATGGGACATTCAGCATCCTTCACTTATCGCAGAAGTCACAGTCTATAGGGGTGAGTTAAGTCTGGGCATTAACTTCCCTTGGAGAGACCAACAGAGAGAAGTCTCAGACTTTTTTTTTTTGAGACAGGGTTTTGTTCTTGTCCTCCAGGCTGCTGTGCAATGGCACAATCCCAGTTTACTGCGACCTCCGCCTCCCAGCTTCAAGAGATTCTCCTGCCTCAGATTCCCAAGTATCTGGGATTACAGGTGTATTTTTGGTAGAGATGAGGTTTCACCATGTTGGCCAGTCTGGTGTCAAACTGACCTCAAATGATCACCCTCTTCTGCCTGCTGAAGTGCTAGGATTACAGGTGTGAGTCACCTTGCCCAACCTCAGACATCTCCTTAAACAAGTCAGAAGCCCCTGAGAGCCCATTCTATCTTCCTCTTTGTTTTGGAATCGAACTTTCAATGACACATCTGTGATATCAGTTATTTTCTGGGTGACAGGCTGATGTCATAAAGTACAATTTCAAGTCTACAGTGAAATCAAGCAGAAGACAAGATGGATTTTGAGAAAGGAAGAAAGTGCTTGTAATAAGGAACTATGAGAATAGATAATTAGATTAAGTCTAATCTCTTCCAGGGTGTTTTGGGGCACATTTCATCCAAGTCAAAAGCAGACTTCCCTTCTAAGGACTAATATAATTAATTTTGTTTATTCAAATTTTATATCAGCATTAGGCAAAAATGAGCTACACAAATATATATGGAACAGGTTTATACCAAGAAACAGAATTATACATTTGTTCAGTTGCATATTTCTGTTCCATTCTCGAAAACTCAGGCAAAGCCATTCCAACTCTAGAACTTTGGATTCCTAAGAATTATGTATTTACAGTCCAGGATGAGCTCTACCCACCTGGCTATATATAGTCACGTGCCACATAACAATATTTTGGTCAACGACAGACTATATACATAATGGTGATCCCATAAGATGAATACTGTAACATATGGTGTAAGTTCCTGGTCTAGGAACAATAGGCTCCATCATATAACATAGGTATGTGGTAGACTATACCACCTAGGTTTGTGTAATTCCACTCTATGATATACACACAATGAAGAAATCGCCTAATTATGCATTCCTCAGAATGTAATCCTATTGACACAAGACTGTATTTTTTAAAAATAACAAATTTATGACTTCCTGCTGATGCATTTCCATTTTACTAAAGCCTTTGATTCCTGCCTGGTTACTGAGATTCTCTTTTTCTCTACTATTTTCTTCTTAGAACCATGGCAATATTTTTTGTAGAAGAAAATAAAAGAAAGCAGTGCATGTAACCCTATAGGAATTCATCACATGTATACATATGGGTGAGCACACTCACATGCAGACGCACACAAACATGAACGTGATTTCACATTGGAGTTATGCTATGCTCAGACAAAGCTGGGATTTCAACAAGGTCAGATTACAAAGAAAAATTCAAAAATTTAAAATGGTTCCCTTTACCTTCTTCTCATGGATTGAAAGTGTGTATAATGGATAGAGGAAAGACAGATCTGATCAGAAACCAGCATAGCACATTATGGTCTGTTAGAACACTCTGGCTGGCATTCAGAGAACCAGAGCTTCAAGCTTCAGTCCTGCCATTTATTTCTAGTTGTCTGATGATGAATTTGGTCATTCACCTCCAGGAGACTCTTCTCATCATTAAAAGCGCAAGAACACCACTTTTCACAAAAGGCCATAGTGCAGGTTAAATGTTGTATTGCATTTGAAAGCACTTTGTAAACTCAAACACAGATAGCAAATGTAAATGAAAAAGATTAAATCACAACACTGAGAGTTTGTTCAAAAAAGTTATGGGATATTTGGAGTAGACATTTTCTTCTTTCATAATTTTGTGCATCATGAATTTTCATTTCAAATTTCAGAGAATTTTTAAGTTTTTGCTAAAGTCAACATTTAAAAATATTGTATGGATGTAAAATTATTTTATCTACACTTAAAGGGTATATAATGGTTTGATGTTTCAGTTTTCATGTATAACTTAAGCCTTGTTCAAACACACTAAAGACAGAGTTTTATTAGGACTGGCAAGAATGATACCAATATATATTCATGGACTGATTCCATCTGTATGGAATATGTAGATCTCACTCTAAATATAGTTTTTCAGTGTTCTGAAATGCTTGTGCTAAAATTTGAAGTACAATAAACTGATACTATATTAACATGAAATTTAGTTTCTCAATTTAAAGAAATATGTACCCTCTTTTCACAAAATATTAGATGTTTTCTAATTCAGAAATGAATGCATGCAGATCAAGGGCAACTCAGAAAAATTCAGAAGACCTTATGCTATAGTATTTCATACAATGCATTTTTCGTCTTTATCCTAAAATATTCTAATCAGACAATTTGGCCACCTGACCTAGGTAAAGTTATTAGAAAATAATATTTCTAAAGCATACACGAAGTAAAAGTTTGATATTATTTACCGTCATTTGCCTAATTTATATTTAGCATAGATTTTATGATAGTTGGAGTGTTTATATAATCTTAACCATGTTTTAGTATATATTTTGCATTTCCTTTATGTTATAAAAATACCCTTTACAGAATATTAAAAAAATATTGAATTAGCTAAGTTTCCATAGTTTACCAATTTTCTCAATCAGTATTGGGTTTGCAAGTAAAAATCCCAAGGGCAAGGCAGTTAATATAATTTTAAATTTTATTTTGTAGTAAACATTGGATAAATTTATATGTGCTTAATTCCATCTGCGTTTGTCTTTTTGAAGTCTTAAGAGATCTTGTCACAAGATTGCTTTATGTCATCAGTATCTGTCTTTGACTGGTATATGTCTTTGGCTCAATCTCCAAAAGTCTAATTTTAGAAGTCTGTAATATTTATTTCCAAAGGAAATACAATATATGTTATGTAAAACCCAAAAGTACAGTGTCTTTTAAAAAACAGAACAATGTAAGAATTTGAGACATGGGAACCATAATGTATATAATTTGAACTCTACCACTCTTAGGCTGAAAATTTACTTTTCATGCCTCATAGTGCCTTTAAGGAAAGAAGCATAACCTGAGGCTTATTTTGGAAGAGTCAAGATGACTTTTTGTAGTTCCTGGCTGTGTGATTTTGCTTCACTGATTTAGAAAGTGTGATTTGTAATTTCAGGTTTGTAGTTTTAGCTCAATGTTGGTTATCTCACTGATGAAATTAGCCTATTTTTCTAAAACACCATGCTAAAGTCTTGGGATAACTGGAATGACTCCATTCTTTCGGGTTATCTATGATAGTTCCAGCATCATTCTCATAACCAAGAATACCTTTCTGCTAGTTACTTTTACTTATTTATATTTTTTTCCAATTGTCTTTTAGCTCAGCTGATTTCATAGTAGTCACAAATTGGCAGCTCTTGGAATAAACATACTGATATATAAACTTCATGTTGCTCGAAGAGTGCTGCATTTGTTTAAGTGACAACATTTAAATATATTGATAAATTTCACTATAAGATTGACATTTATCTTTTCCTTTGCCAAACTGCATCTGGCAAAAGTAGGCCTGCCTTTCTAAATGGTGACCATTAGGTGGCACTGAGTAACACAGGGCAAAGGCCCCAAGTTTGTGCCGCTGAGCCTGGCTCACTGCACTTCTGTACGTTAACTTCCGTTTCTTGTACATCTTTGCAGTGCCATTCTTGTGCGTTGGCCCAAGGTTTCAAGTATGAATAATCAAAAACAGGTTTCTATTCTTGAAAATAAAAAGGAAATCAGGAGTGGGAGGTGATTGAGGGGTGAAGTAGAGAATTCAGCATATTTATTTTAAAATCATCAGAGTAGATATGTCCAGTGAAGAGCTGAAAATAAATGACTGGCGCTTAGATGAGGGGAAAGGATTGGAGATCGAATTTTGGGAATCATTCAAGTAAAGGCATAGCTGAAGCCATGAAAATGGATGAGTTATCTGAAGGAGAAATTAGATAACAAGAAGAATGAAAGACCAATACAGGAAAGAGCTGAACACAGGAAAATATTAACAGTTACAATTCAGGCAGACAAGACAGAGCTGGATAGGAAAACAAAGTTTGAAGAGAAAGAGTGATAAAATCTACCTTAGCATTGGCTCACATTTATTGATGTTTTTTAATGTGGGAAAAGAGAAAGGTAGGCATCAAATGAATGTTGAACAAGTAAAGGCTTAATATTATTACAGGTGGAAATAAAATGTCTTAGTGCCTTGGATGACAGCAGTGTGAAGCCCATCTGGGCTCTTTGCCTAAGTCCCAATTTGCAACAAAGGCTGACAGCATTGGACACAATAGGCAGAAAACCAAAAATATTTTTGGGTATGTGAACATATACAATAGAATAGTACAAGAGTAGAGTCATGCATGTCATTTTTGTAAAATTAATTTTTTAAATATACAAACTGAATTTTTTGTTTTACTTCAAATTTTTGAGCACAGACAGATCATGTCTATTTTAAAAGATATCACCTATATTTTTAAAAGATGAAGAGAGTGCTCCTTACTTGTCCCTTGAATTTTTACTTTCTCATGCTGGCAGTTTCAAATTAAATAGTGTGTACATTGAGGAAAGTGGTGAGAAGGAAACAGTGTGAAATTATTGATCTCTTGCCTTGTGAAGTTTCACGAGTCCTGGCAAAAATTTACAAGTTTGCTGCAGGGCAAAATTTGATCATTTTGGACAGGGATTGAATATTTTGCCTTGAAAAATGTTAGCAGAAAACCTCCTGGGGGAAAAATCACAAATTGTCAAATCATTTGGGCATAGAAAGTCATCAACTCTATGTGGTGAGTGGCAATTTATACTCTATGCTTAGCTTTCATGGAAAACAATGACAAATTTAGAATCAATACTTCTAAATGATATACTCCCAACAAGAACTGATTGTTTTCACTGATTGTATTGAAGGGCTGGTTACAGTGTAATGCCAAGGGAGACCAGCAGGAGGCAGCACTTAATGATTTGTAAAGTAGAGGAGGAAGCCTAACCAGAAAAGGACTAAACTTCTAAATACCATGCCAGTGTCAGAAGAATACAAGTTTTGCAAACAGATATGAGTCCAAATTTTGGCTCTGTTATTTATCAGCTATGTGAAATCTGGCAAGTTATTTAACTTCTCTGAATCCCAGTTTTCTCATGTTTAAAATGGGACAATTAACATTTACCTGATGATATAGTTTGGCTGTGTCCTGACCCAAATCTCATCCTGAATTGTAGCTCCCACAATTCCCACCTATGTGGGATGGAACCAGTGGGAGGTAACTGAATCATGGGAGCAAGTCTTTCTTGTGCTATTCTTGTAATAGCGAATAAGTCTCACAAGATATGATGGTTTTATAAAGAGGAGTTCCCCAGCACAAGTTCTCCCTCTTTGCCTGCTGCCATCCATGTAAGATGTGACTTGCTCCTCCTTGCCTTCTGCCATGATTGTCAGGCCTCCCCAGGCATGTGGAACTGTAAGTCTATCAAAACTCTTTTTCCTTATAAATGACCCAGTCTTGGGTATGCCTTTATCAGCAGTGTGAAAACAAATGAATATACACTTGATAAAGATGTTATACAATGATAGATGGATGCATGCCTTATATATGCTACATCTAATGTTACTACAACATTAAAATAATTATTAAAGTAATAGAGAATCTCACATGGGAAGGCAGATTAAAATCTATAGACTTTTTTGAGGAAATAAAAATATACATATATCACAAATAGTATGATTCTGATATTTACAAATTTGTTTACAAGTATAGGCGGACTAGTAACACAATTTTAAAGTGACAACTCAAAAGTTACTAAAACTGAAAACTACTAAAAGACAAAACTCTTTTATACAGCACTGTAGATGGTAACCTTATTCGATTCCATCTATAACAAGTTGATTTAGTCTGAGTGAAGGAAGAGTTACATAAGCTTATGAATACGAGATTCATAGAAGACTTTAAAAATATTTTTGGCTAGGTAACACTTTCACATAATTTAGCAATCAAAAAGCATAGAAAAGGAATAAAGTGAGAAATGTTTTTCTTCTCTTTATCTCAATAGTAAGATTCTTTTAAATGGAAAGTAGAATACTCAGAGTCTATCACAGCTTCTAATGAAAATGAGGTGTCTGCCACACAGGTACATTTTAATCAAGTGCATGTGTGGTAACTGGCCATTGTATTACCATAATCTATCACCATAATGAAATACCATCATTAACAGTTGGCCAGTGTAAAGAGGACCCGCGGCTTCATTATAACGTCTGAGAAATTAGGTTCTTAGGCCCATTTTGTGGGGTTCCACATTCTCTGTGGAAGAGTATTTTGTATTTAAAGTATCTTTTGTATTTAGCTGTTGCTTCCTACATGAATTGTTGGAGGACCTCATGAAATATGTTTCTATTTGTAAGCAAATCTTAATTGCAAAAACATCCTAATAGTAAGTCATATCTTATCCTGCTACTATATTATATCCTAATATAAAACTCATCCTGCTATGCTTCTTAGCACTTTCCATATTAAAGACTTCATTCAAGATTTTGGCCTTTTTATATTAAAGTAGTCTAATGATGTCTTGTGATTGTCCTTCCTATGTGTATATTTGATGTATTTTGAAAATATGGAATTAGCATTAAGTATTTTCCACATTTTAAATTGTCTTCAGTATATGTGTAGCCTAGTAGTCAACATCAAGCCATCTATAAATAAACTGTCCTAGTTCTGGGCCTGTCTTTTACCACTTACTAATTATATGACCTTGGAAAAGTGACTGGAACCTTTGTTACTTTTCTTGGTTTGTAAAATGGACATAATAACTGTCTTAGTGATGTTTTAAGGTTAAACATAAGTAAAGTCCTTAGTGTCTAGTATACAGTAAGTAAAATATAGCTCTACTACTAATTAGTTGTAGCGTGTTTTAAAAAAAATCTGTACCTACTAATTTTTTCTTCTTCTGGCAACATATGAAGGTGTTCTTTTTGCATTTGTCATCTCTTTGTATCTAAAACTAAAGTATGGATACTTTCTTATAAATTGTCATTCATCACTTCACTTTATTTAATCGGTAGGATGAGAGTGGTAGTTGCTGAGGATGTGTCTGAATTTCAAAGACATGATTCTCCTTTCTCAAAATTACTCAGTAAATCCTTCATCAAAGCCCTAAAACTTAGCTTTCTAAGCTAATGTCAGCATTTCCCTTGCTGTGAATGCTTCACAAGAAGTCACTATGGACAGATAATACTTTTTTTGGTGAATGAAGCTGGTAAGACTAGGAAAAGCCATGTTGTCACCATACAGGGAAAAACCATTTCTGCCTTCTCTCATGCCAGGCCCATCTTCACTCATCCTCATTTCTAGCTTCTGACAAGAACAGAGGAGTTTATGATGAGAAGGATGAGGGCCCAATATCTGACTTAGGTAAGTGGATCGTAGCACATGTCTTAAGTACACTCTTAACCTGTTTATTGTTTTTCCATGTAATAAATAGACCTAGAAATGACCTCACCTTTGATTTTCTTCTTCACTTTGAGCTTCTAGCAAGGTTAAAGGCTATTCCCCTAATGACACTGTCCTCCCCACATCCTTTCTTGCTCCTACTGAGTTGCCCAGTTCCTGATGCCTGGCAGATTGAGTTTGGTATTAGTCACTGAGTCAAATTTGACACTCATTGCTCATTTCTCTCCTTTTCCTTTAGAACTGGAAGAAAGAAAAACAAATTTTATCTTTTTAAAAGAAAGCCTATAAATATGAAAACCTGATTCCAATAAATTCTTTTTTTTTTATTCCAATAAATTCTATAGCTATGCTTTTGCTTTGAAAGAATCTTTCATTTTGACTTGTGAAGAACTGTAGGTTGAATTCATTTCTAGAATGTGTGAATGACTGAAGGTTGTCAAAAGCTTCTCTAAAGTGTTTGGGGGAAGCAAACCTGGCTGTTCCCAGCAACAGCCACTTCCCAACCTCTCCCAAGATCTCCAGTGGATGCAGTGACTCACCGGCTTCTCAGACTGCTGTGGGAAAATAAGCCCGTCTCTATCTGTATTGAGCTGCCACACCACTGACCAGAATGCAGACTTGTTAACATCAAGTAGTAGTTGCAATTACTAAAATACACAAGGACTTGCTAACTGAATTTCTAAACTGGAAACCATCAATGTTAGAATTAGTGAAAGTGTTTAATGTCCAATAAAGCAACATAAAAGTCAAGCATAGTCAAAGCTCTGTAAAGTGGATCGTGTTGGAAAAAGTGCGTACATTTTAACTGTATAACCAAAACTGAGAATTCTGGAAGGAAATAAGAGAATCCTGTAATCTAAATATAAAAATGTATTGCTCAAAAGAATATTTAAATATAAACTAACAAGATTTATAAATATTTTACTCTCTATTTGTCTTCTATGTCCAACCTAATTTGCCTCAGATCATTTCCATAGTCCATGGTTGGGACCAGTTTTGTTCCTCCTGTACAAACCTCTGAACAATGTGGCATAGTCAAGACAGGACTCAGTTTGAAGGCAGGCACCCTTTGTTTGAGACCCAGTTCTAAACTGAGAATTGCTATCATTAGCAAATATTTCATGGAATAAATAGGGATTAGAAATGACCTCAAAAATAGACCCAGGTCACAGTCTGAACTGCAGTCATGGCTTGTTACGAATGTTGTAGCCAGATTGCAGCATCTATACAAGTTTGCAGGACAATGCTTTGAAATATTCAGTGAAACCCAGGAATGTACTTCCCATCATCAGAAGCAACACTTGAAAATCTTTTCTCTAAGTGCGACTACTTGAGAATGAGAAGGGTCTCAAATGGTGAATTAAAATCCACAAAATTGGCTCTTCAGCTGAATGAGTAAGAGGAAGAAATTCTAGAAGTGTGGACTGTCCATAAAAGAGATACTGCTTCATTCTTCCCTAGAAATAATAACATCTTTTACATACACCACTTCTCTCTATGGAGCTTTAAAGACTTTATCTAATTAATCCTCCTGGCTTCCCAGAGAGGTAGATGGGGGCAGGTATTATTAGGCGAATTTAGCCGTGGTAGAAATTAAAGTGTCCTGATTAAGTGACTTAGGTAGGAGGCAGCATTTGCACTTAAATAAGTGGGCTCTAAATTCTCTGCTGTTTGAGTAAAAACAGCACCTACAGTGTATAATAAATCTGCCTTCTTTTAATCCATCCTACATGTCATCTGGCAAAAAAATAAAATAACCTCTTCAGCATAGCTAGGTACAAAGAACAACATATCTGTATCTTAAAATGTGACTGTGAATTTCACAGTGGCTTCTGGGCTCAAGAGGCCAGAAGTTATTTTTATTAAACTATAAGATGATTTCTTATATTTTTAAGTTGCTGTAGTAGTTTACTATTTAAGTGGTTATATATGTATTGTACCAGAATAGAAATATTTCAGGCACTATAAACTCTGTATCAGGAAATGGAAGAAAACCTGCATTTGGACCAGATAGTTAGACACTTGGGGTAGGAAATGTGAAGGACAATAGGTAATGCCCAAGGTCAGTGTCTAAAAAAAGGGCCTAATTTTGCAGGCATTCCCAGTTACCTGCTCAAAAGCCATTTTCTTCTTTACTAGTAGAACCCCAAGTTGGGGGAATGTCAGTCCTCCTTCCTTGTCAACTGTAGTACCTCCATTCCTTTTGCATGATATGGGGTTAGATTATGGGGTAGGCATGTGATCGGTTCTGTCCAGTAAGACACAAGAGTGCCTGCAGCAGACTATCTGGGAGAGGCTTTTTTGATCTCCAAGAGGAATAAGAAAGAATACCTCAATCTGCTTAACTTTGTCAGGTCTTCACGGACTTTTTGGACCACCAATATGCAACATGCAGCCATGAGTGGGACAAGGTGACCGACACACGGGATGACAGGACAGGGAGAAAGAATGACTCTGTTCTCAATGATGTCATTGAGCTGTCAAATTAACCAACCCTGGAACTGCTTTATCTTGGCACTTTCTATATAGAATAAAATTTCTATATTGTTTAGTATAGAAATGTGGGATTTTAAAAAATATAAATGTAACAAATACAACCTGAAGGGAATTGTTTTCAGAATTATTTCTGGTTGAGTCTCAGACCTGCCACTATCAACCAATGTAAAATTATTCAAATAACGAACCCGAGGTTTGTGATTTGCTGGAGATGCACAGTCTATATCTATAAATTTCCTCATAGAGTATAAAAATATTCTCTGCACTTATCTCTAAATAAACCATATGGAGTGAACTGGGCAGGAAAAGGCCTCTACAGAAGCTAGTGAGAATGAGACCAGCAAGAGGAAGACGCAAAGACAGAAAATTTGAAGAAGGAATCATATCCCATTTTACCCTGAACTTAGAGAATAATCAATCTAAAGATTATTCAGCTGATTAAGATGCGTGTTGTGACTCCACTGCACCATGTAGGTCTTCTCACCAATTTCAAGTTTTCTCTATGAATAAATGAATTTAGTAAACAAAGCAGAGCAGTACAGTCTCTGGATTTGTCTGATTGGCTTCCTGCTTGAAAGTTTTCTTAGAAAGATGCCCAAAGATGTATATTAGCTTACGATTTAAAAGTTCTACCTGTCCAAATGCCCAGGCAGACAGTCCATCTGTATGTCAAACACAGGTACAGTTCTAAGGCATGGTGTGGACATTCTGGATCCTGAATGAGTCCCTGGAGATCCTGAATGAGTTTACCACACTCTTCTTTCAAAAAGTAAACAAGCCATGTCTGCCAGTTACACTAAACAAATAAACAACAAATGATTTGTAATGAAACTGCCCATTCTTTCTGATCGCGTGCAACAAATGAAAAGTAAACTACTTTATTTCTTGTTGTTTGAAAAGAGAATGTCTAAGAACGAATTCATTTCCAGGCTTAGGTCGCCTGAATGTACTAGAGTGGGGAAAGCAAAGAAAGTTCAGGAGGGTGCATGGCAGCATTTCAATAAATCCAGGATCAAAACATAAACCACAATCCCAACAACAAAAACAAGACAACTACAAAGAATGCTGTGAAATATGAGACCCCTGAGTGCATAGAAAGATAAGATGGCATGGTGAGGAAGTCTCAAAGGATGGAATTTCTAAATCACTCTACAGTTCTTGCTCATTTCTATCGTGTGCCTAAAGGTATGTCGATGCTTTAGCAAGGTACAAAATTAAACCAAACAAAGAGCAAACATACTATTAAGTATCACCATGCAAGAAACTAAGGTAGACACTAAGGTTTTTTGTTGTTATTGCTTTTTTTTAATTTTTTTTAACCGACAAGGTCTCACTCTGTCAGCCAGGCTGGAGTGTGGTGGCGCCATTATTGGTCACTGTAGCCTTGAATTCCTGGGCTCCTGTCATCCTTTCTGCCTCAACTTCCCAAGCAGCTAAAACTACAGGTGTGAGCTGCCACACCAGGCCAGAAGATTTCTTAAAAAGCAGTTGTGGCCCCTGCTTTGCAAAGGTGCAAAATGTAATGAGAGAGAGAATATGTAGGCAGATGAAAATATGCATTAAAATTCCAGTTAACAAAAAGTGTCTAACAAATGGAATTAATTCTAATAATTCACAGACAGCAAAGCTGTCATACAGAAATAGTATTAAATAACTGTTAGCAGTGCAGGCACTACAGGCAACCCACCTATGAATTTAAACCCTGATTTTGCCATAAGAACTTCACAGTATAGAGCAAAGTAACTAATCCCTCTGTAAATTCTTTCATTTAAATTAGAAAACAGACCAAGCTATACATTTGGTGAGTTGGCTGCAAAGCATAGAAATGATACATATGAAGGATCTAACAGAGTACTAAGGTCGCACTAGAGTACTTGGTAAAGGGTAATAATGAGATTAGAAATGGTGGGCTGAATAAATGGTCTTCAGAGACATAATTCATGCTTATTGCACGTGATGTGGGGGCCATTCTGCCTAAGCTGTGCTTAATTTTCACAGCAGTCTCTTTCAGGTCATAAGTACTACAGAAAAGTAGAGGTGGGAAAATCAATTCTAACTATGGAAGTCAGGGAAGTGTTCATGAAAAAACTTGTTGTAAAGGATGGGTTTATGGATTTGTCTTATTGTCTTGTTGCTTGAAAGTTGTCTAACAGAGGTGCCCAAAGATAACTAATAGCTTAAGATTTAAAAGCCCTACCTATTCAGATACCCAGGGTCTTAGAAGAGAGACAATGTTAGGGTACACCAGGAGGGAAAATGTCTCAGCACTGGGAAGTCAAACAAATGAACAAATGAACAGTGGTGTTAAACGTATTATGACCAAAGAGTATGGACACAAGCAAATCAGCATATCAGAGGACTACTGGGTCCAGGGAACTACATTATCATAGATGAATAGCCCTGGAAGGTACCTTATGTAAAATCATCTGGGAACTCACTTGGTCATTCCTCTGGAGTTGGAAACCTGAAGAGCAGGAAGCTTGCCCTAGGGAAAAATTGCTCACTGGATCTTTTCAAGTAAGTAATCTCACGTATACAAACTTAACCAGGTGGAGGAATGAATTCGGCTCATTGAATAATTTAATATGTTTATCTGAACTGTTTCAAAATTACTGTTTGCAAATTATCTAACTGCAACTCACTGTCACCAAGTTCAGTAATATGTGATATAGACAGCAGCAGCATAACATTCCATTCCTTTACTAGTTAATTTCCATTTTTTGCTATCAATAGTTCAGTGATGGTGTGGCAAGCCTGTGGGGTCTGTGGGATCTCTCCACCAACAGAAATTAGTAGCTATTCTCTGCCAAGGTTTGAAAGCAGCTGACTAGAGAATTTCCATGTTTCTCCTAAATTCCCCCCGGCCCTATCAAGAGATTCGACTTTGAGTTTGTGAGTGGTTTCTGCTTTTTTGCCTTTTTTTTTTTTTTTTTTTTTTGAGATGAAGTCTCTGTTGCCCAGGCTGGAGTGCAATGGCGCAATCTCCACTGTAACCTCCGCCTCACAGTGTTGTCCAGCCTGGTCTGAAATTCCTGACCTCAAATGATCTGCCTGCCTCGCTCCCAAAGTGCTGTTTTTGTTTGTGGGTGGTTACATTGTTGCACAGAAAGCAATTTCTTCTGTGTTTTCATCTTGATTCAGGAATTTTCCAAGGGTAGTGGCCTGCTTCATTGTGACATTTTTCAGTTATACATTGTTAGGTTCTCAAAGCAAGGTGTTCTGGGGAAATCAAAACATATTACTGTCATTATCTAATATTGAAATTAAGACTAAGATCACCTTACAAAACAATTCAATTATAAACATCGCGTGTTGTCTTGTTACCCAATCAATTGGCTGCTAACATGAGACAGTTATTATATTGCGCTGTGGAAGTCTAACTTCCTTCTCCTAATGTGATGGAATTAATTCATACAACCTGATAACAAGGCTATTACAATGTGAACAATGGTTTAAAAGTGGCTTGTGTGGAACAGCCAGGCACCATTGAACATTTCAGATCAAAGGTCTATTGAACAGGAAGAACAAATAGAATCAATTTCTTGAACTGTTTCAGCATTTCGAGACTGGCAACATTATACCACAGAATGTGACTTAATGAAGTACAGATGAGAAGACCAGAGAAAAGCTAGTTCTAATGTAACAATGAAAATTAATGAAGAACTTTGGATTTTTTTTCTCTATGGAAACAAACTAGTTATTAAAGACAGCTTTGTATTCCTAAAATCCCGGACTTTAAAGACAGCCAGGACTTAGATAAGTCACTAAGGCACAGATAACAAGGAATAGACAGACACATTTGCCACTTTTCCTCTAAGCTGCAAAAAGGTTTTGTTATCTAATTTTTTTATGTTTATACAACAGAGTACTTAATGAGGCCATCTAACTGACAAAGGTACCTGACAGGACATTTTACTTAAAAATCTTAAAGGGTACGTAGTGATTACAATAAAAGGGAAGGCCACTGAATGCAGAAAGCCATACTTTTCTGTAACGTTCATGTATAAAATTCAGATATTTTCCTGTAATAACGTAACAGAAGAGCTGTTAGAATTCCAGAAAAAAAACGTACAAAATGTATTTACTCGTTAAAAGAATTGAACTCCTCTGAGCCAGACTAGGTTCAATAATCTTTGGATTCATCAGGAAATAAATTAGCAATAAATAGAAAATCACTAACTGGATGCACTTTTATAGGAATAAAATATGGAAATGAAATGTTTGGAAATGACTAGCATTTAAAATCAGTTAAAAATTAACTTCAAAGATTAGCAGAAGTAGTTTATAAAACTAAAAAATTGTACAAATATTAGCCCACACTGACATATTTTTAATATTTTTTAAAATGTCATGCAACACACAACATAAAGATGCGCATGATTTTTTTATTTTTAACACATTTCATCTAACTAGTAAGTGGCCTGTTCATACACTTATTATTAACTAGAGTTAAGGTATAATGTTTTATACTCTAAAACCATTTAGTGCAGATATTCTCAATCTTACAATGGTATGACTTTTTGCCTTTAGGTTCACTGGGGGTATTAAATGCATCTTTAACTTAAGATATTTTCAACTTTCAATGGATTTATCACGAAATCAAACCATCAAAAGTTGAGAAGTATCTGTAATTATTATCAAACATCATCATCAAATAATTCAAAAATATGTGTTAGTTCCTACTAGAAATTGTTGCATTCTTTTTTAACTATTTTATTGAATGAAAGTATTCCCACATAATTTCTTTCACTTTTGGATGTTGTTAATTTAAAAATGAGGATCTTAGTGCAGCAATATTTTAGGCAGAAACATTTTAAAATAATTTGCTCACAAATAGCAATAGAGTAATGATATAGAAAAGTGTAAATAATTTGTTTAAACTAACCTTTAATTTTAAAACAATTTATTGAAAAGACACACAAGAACAATGAAAGGATAAACCAGCAAAAACAGATAAAGTACTTGAAAACATAAAATAAAATAGTCTATATTGACATCATTACTTTTCCATTGTCAAACTTGGGAGATCATAATGCCAAAAATTGAAAAAAAAATTAATTGTATATGGTTACATTTAAAACACATGAACAACTAAGAAGCAAGGTTCTGAATTGTTTGGTGGTTAAATACCTATTTGATTAATATTTTTCTATTGAAATCCTCATGAAAACAACAGATTAGGTCTTAGTACTGAAAATCAAGAGTATCAATTGGTGGTTCTCTCAAAGAGAGAGGACATAATAATCCCTAAATACTTTACAGATCACCTGGATTGAGATGAGCAGCTAATGCATTTCCAGACCTTGTTTTTATTTTTTATTTTTTTGAGATGAAGTCTCGCTTTGTTGCCCAGGCTGGAGGGCAGTGATGCAATCTTGGCTCACTGCAACCTCCACTTCCCAGGTTCAAGCGATTCTCCCCGCTCAGCCTGCTTCATAGCTGGGATTACAAGTGCCTGCCACCACGCCTGGCAATTTTTTTAAAAATAGAGATGGGGTTTTGCTGTATTGGCCAGGGTGGTTTCGAGCTCCTGACCTCAAGCTATCTGTCCACCTCAGCCTCCTAAAATGCTGGGATTACAGGCATGAGGAACCATGCCTGGCCCATTTCTAGAACTTTTAACTAAAATACAGTAGAAAAAAAATATGGATATTAAGAAAGCCCCTGTTAGCTCTGCTCCCAAATACGTTCTGACCTGCCCTGCTCACTGCAAAGCCTCACAATCATCAGCTTACCATGTGTGAGCTGTTCTCTGGGGCCCCCAGAACGATTCACATCCCTTTTTATCCCACCTTCTTCACCTACCACCACCATCAGCTTCTAAGGAAGCAGAATGAGAATAGGATACATTTCACCTGATGTGTAAAATCAGCAATGACTGGCGATTTGAAAGAACACAAGACATAGTTCATTCTTCCAGGGAATTATAGATTCATGCCTACATTCAAGTAAAAAAAGAACTACAAACTGAAATTCTACAAACCACTTAAAATTAAAATACATTTCAATTTAACTCTTGAAATAAATCCATCTCCTTTTAATGAACAGAACATGGAAAATGATATTTGATATTGATAAAGATAAATGATATTTTCCTTCAACTTTAAGATGAGAGAGTTTGTCAGTACTCAAGTAGATTTGAAAGTTAAAAACCTATAAAAAACATATATACCAACCTAGGTCCTAGTAAAGGAGTCTGAAAATTAGAAGAAGAGAACAAATCCTTGAAAGATACAGAGAAAATATATATTTGGGTAAGGGAAAGGTAGATTTATTACAATAAATAGAGCTTTTAGGAATATATCTGTGTTGACTTCTCAGCAGCAGAAAACTTGTAATTTATACTGCCAGAAATGGAAGATTTACTTTTTTTAAGGGTTAATACCTGGTGGAATGCATGTACTGCTGAAGAAGGTAAAGAATCAACACAGGAGAAATCTACATACAGCGGCAGAATTACAATCTTTATTAGAGACAGAAAAGAGCCTAATAGTGCATAAAATTGTACTGACAGTGGAAAGGAGAAACTTCAATTTCTAAGACAGAAAAAAGAGACAGATGGAAATTTTGAGATAGAAAATGGTACATATGAAAAATAGAGAGGGGCCATTGGACAGAAAGTTAGAATTCCTGAAGATGAAAAAACATAACATGAAGTTATCATCAGTGATATGAACATTAATACAAATAACTTGTTGGCCTCAAATATTTTTAAGTATACATAAAAGTATTTTGAATATTGATAAATATGGTTTTCTAAAATTGTGTTAAATCTAAAGATTTAAACACAATTGCAAAACAGGTTACTTACAAAGGCCAAACTCAGTATGTTACCATACTAACAGTCTGAAGATGCTAGAGCATTATCGAGATAATTTTGGAAAGAAAAAGTTGACCAGGAGATTTTACTTTCTAGTAGTTATAATAAGTTATATGTTTAAAATAATTAAAACAGTAATACTGTATCAATATCAAAGAAATAAAATAAATGTCTCTGAAATACACATATTTAAAAGAAAGGTAATACGTAATTACAAATAAGCATCACAAAGCAATAGAGGAGCAATTTATTAATTACCATATGGTATTGACTGTTCAAAGTACTTGAGTTTCTTCATACTATACAGCAAAGTAAATTACGAAAATATTAAATATCACCAGTGAGTCAAAAGGCTAAATGCTAAAATAAATATTGAAGTTCTTTCAAAAATAGGCAATATAGGTGAAAAGCTACTGATTTCAGGATGGGAAAGAATTTTAAGTGTAAATACCAAGAAGATCGTATTAAAAGCAAAATAGAAAGGTCTACAGTAAGATTGAAGACTACTGTGTAGCAACATTTTAAGCAAAGTTAAAATCAAATGAAGTTTTATAAAAAATATGTAGTAGGTTAGGAATATATAACACAGATTAATATTTTAATGGGGAAATACTTTCTCATAAACCATCAACAAAACATGTACACTTCATTGTAGAAAACTTCTGTAAAAAAAAGATACTGATACTTGCATGTAATGGGATGTATACACTTAACTGTTAACAGGTATGTTTGCAGGATTGGTAGCAAACACCTGTGGCCAATATGTCACTAAGAATGATTTTGTTTTAAACAATTTTCCTCTTTATTTTCTCAGTATAATCAATGAAATAGTAAAAATAATAAATATTTTAAAAATAGCTTGACTTAAAAAAAACTTTTAACAAATTTATACCTTAAAGGAAGTGACTTGGAACACTTTCTCCACTTAGAAGGTGTATATATATAACCAAGTCAGAGTTTTAAAATTCAGAATTGCTTTGTTCTTTGTCTTCATGAAAAATGGAGAGTCTAATTGGGTAAAAGAGAATTCATTCTTCATCTTACTAATGAAGAACAACAACTCATGAAGGAGATATTAATTCAGAGATCAAGAGTCTCTGCCATCAGCTGAAAAGAAGTGCTTTAAAAAATATACAATAAAATCACTATGATAGTGAAATTTAGCAACTGAAGAGCAACTTGATTCTAAGGATCATGCCTTGATTAAGACTCATTTATTTTCTATGTGACAAAAATTACAGCTTTAACGGCAAAAATTCAAGCTCATGTGTTAAATATCATCTAATTTCTGAAGATCCCTAAATCTATATCTTTATCTCTGACCCCTTTCTAGACTTTCAAAGTATTTTATTCTCTCTTTAGAGATTTATTAATGGAAAAGTTTGAGAAGCATTGCTTTAATAAGCTTTTAATTTCCATATAAATTAGAGAATTTGAACATAATGAACACATATTTGAAGATGTTGGCACAGAAATATTTGGCATAGGAAACATGCAAACCATAGTCTTTTCTTTTTCTTCAAGATATCTATCAAACACACAGCCTTTTAAACAAGGAAACATTTTATTTCCTTGAGAATCTAAGATATTCTAAGTTTTCATAACATTTTAGAATATATTTACTTAGGAAAGGCAGACACAATAGGGTCTTCCCTTTCCATTGCACTAGATACTTTTCTTTTAAACAATGTTGTAAGAGTTTATCCTAATTAAATCTTAGAAGTATCAATTTCCTCTTCTATCTTACTTTGAGTATTTGTTCTCATCTTGATATCTTCTACATTCTTTAACAGTAACATATCCACATTTTACCTTTAATCAGTTTGGTTGTTTAATGTGTATTCATACGTAGATTCAACAACTATCTCATTTATCCAAAAATACTACTAACAACTATTTATTCTATTGCTATTTTGAGGTAATTTAACTAATTAAATTTTCAAACTCTAAACATGTGTAATTTAAAGAAATAAACTAGTACTATCAGTTTTTTTTTACTTGCCTCATGTTTGTTCTAAAGAAAAAAATTATTTATACAAGGTGCAAAAAATCTTTTACTTGTTCTGCTCCAATCTGCAGCCATATACAGAACTATTTCCCATTCTTTTCTAACCTAAGACTCTGGTTTTTTATATTCTTGGGAATTTCAATCAGTTTAATTGTATGACAGAAGTTTTCTACTTTTCCTCAGAAGGTGTAAATTTTTCAAGTGTCAGCCACATATACTAGAATATTTCCCAAGAGTGGCAGCTAATTGCAACTTGGTTTACTGGGACTGTTGTTTGAGGGCCTTTTTGTTTGTTTTAAACCAATATGCTCTATATTAGAAAAATAGAATTTAACACCAATGTCTTCAAAGTAAAAAAACTACACTCTATAAAATTAGTTTGCCATGATAGCTACATACATAGGGTTGAATTGCAATCATTTTTCACTGACACTACTTGGTACTCTTGCTAAAATTAAAGTAGTTTTTACTTGCTATACCAAATCTAGAGCATTAAAAATGAGGTTTATGCCTCATTCTGAATATACAGATGGCTTTCTTCCCCAAGCAAAATGTGGGGTTTTCTTTCTATTAAGCAATTTACATTAACAACCGTCATTCTATCTGCCATCCCTTCTAATATTATCACTTTAGTATAAATCCCCACATGGATATATTTCATAAAACTAGCTAGAGAAAATAATAATTTTTGTGCCAGATATTTGTATACCAGAAAATAATTGTTATTTCAATAACAAAGATGCCCAACAGCATATCTTCTCAGTGGAGCATTTCCAAACACTCCAAAAAAAATTATGTAGGATATGCATGCACTGTGTATCTTTAAAGATGGTATACAAGTATCTGTGAATAGAACACCAATTCATTTGATGATGTATAACATATATTCATTTACTATTGGCAAAAGGAATAAACCTATTAATGTATTTCAATTACTGAAAGCAAATACTTTCCAACCCTTACCTCATTTTTGTCACCTTCAGAAAATACTTATTTCACCCTGAATTCTTTGACCTTAAGCTCCTATAATTCATGTATCTGCCTTGGACTTGGAAATAATTATTGATGCAAAATTTTCATATTCCCAACACTTCTGAACTAATTTTAAAATTAGATATGAATCGGTATGCAGGTTGACATATGTTGTTGAATAACTTGACACTCAGCAGGGTTTATCGAAGGAGCTGAATGGTTCTTTCAAATGAGTCATTATGTTACCATCAATTACAAGTACTCAGTAAATGATGTTAAATGTGCTTTTATCTCTGGAATGGCTTGATGAAATTTTACCCCATTTAAACAGCAGCAACCACCATGACAAACCTTTATTTAGATTGAGCAGGTGATCTGAATAGTTGTGTAGGGACCGTGGTAGGGTCTACTATTCTTTACTTTGCCAAATAGTGCTTCTTCCTGCCGTCACTGTACATATGGAGGGATTATGCATTTGTGCTTTGCTGGCTCTGTGACTTCCTTAGTCCCATGAAATGAAGACAGACGTGACATATGCCACTTTCAGGTAAGAGCTTTAAAGGCAAACATGTTGCTTGTCACATCCTTCCAGAAGGAGACTATTCCATCAACCTGGATCCCAGAATGAAGACAGTATGAAGCTGAACATCAGACATTTGTTCCCACAGCATAATTTAGCCTATTTTGGTGGATACAGGGGCTACACATGGAACTATGATAAATCAAAAGTCTAATGATACTTGGTCCTTTGTATTGTCCTGTTAACATTTTCTTCACTATTTTTATTTATCTTTTATTTATTTAGAAATATGAGCAAATCCTGAGGAAAGTTTATAAAAAAACATGTAAAAATTTTGTCCATACAATGGAAACGCTATAGAAAATAATTTAAGGAGAGACCTCTCTATCTTTTTGCCTCTGAGTCAGACTGGACCCATTAAAACAGAAAATTATCTCAGAAGCGTTTATTTTTAATAAGTAAATTTAACAAATTAATATGCTAAGTGAATCAAATAAGAAACATAACAATCATAGATACATATCGTTTGCAAAGTATATCTTTTGTAAAAGTAATCTACTTTCTTACAATGACAACTACCAACCACCTTTAGTCTGCCCTGTTTTGGGTTCCAGCAAAATAGTATTCACCAATAGCAAGTAAGCATGCTACATAATCCAAGTCTTAGTTACTTTCTCAGAGCTTGTACTGGAAATATATTTCAGCTACCTTTCTCTATCACTGAAATTTTCACCATCGTTTGAGTTGTATTACACTGAAAAAATAATAATTTTGCTTGACTTTAGAAGATAAATTTATAGTATTATCAAAATGGCATTTTATATGGAGTAAGAAAATTAATTTAAAATAAACGTGGAACAAGGGACATAGTGGAAAACAATGGGAAATAGTTGAATGTTATTTAATATCCTAATCATAAATTAGACATTTTTGAAAACTGACTTTTCCAAGTTTCTGGAGCTCTACTCAGTACTATGAAAAAGTAATAACTGAATACACAGTTTCTAAAATAACTATGAAAAAAAATAACTTAACACCTAGAGTTTGATGTAAGTGAATAATTTTACCCCTTGTTTTTCATCAGTTTCTATTCCTGAAGTTAACCTAAAATAGATTTAGAAATAATATGTTGTATTGAAATTTTAAATTTTAATTTAATTGAAGGAATTCAAATAAATTTTCAATCCAAGACAGAACAGACTTAACATTATGAAGCTTTAACATGAATACACTATGCTTATCTTTGGTCTAAATATGTTAGAAAAATTCAGAAAGAAAGAAATAAGTTAAACCTTGTTTACATATTTCAGGAAGGAAAAAAACCTAAAAATTAACGAAAGCAAGTCTGGGAATTGCATGTTCACCTTACCCAGATAAATATCACTAGTCTAGAATATTTTATGAAAACCCTCAGAAACAATAACACTTTTAATGTGTACATTGTTCAAAATTAAATAAATTATTGGAATACTTAATTCCAAATGCAAAACAACACGGTCTTCATTTTTTTTCTAAACTAATGATTTTTAGTATGCAAGATTATTTTCAACTCTTAGAAACAAATAGCAAAATATTTGCAATAAGAATATGTCAAATACAATTTTCTCCAGTCATTTTTGAGCTTTTCCATCAGCAGCACAGAAATCAAATTTCTTTTCTTTCTCTCAGAAGCTCTTAAAGTGCCAAAACTTTTAGGCTATGTTTAGATTTTCCAACTGTAGCTCTATCTGCTCTTATGTCTTACAGCTCAATTTTGGGGTTAGAACGTCTACAGTTGTTGGCCTAATAATGAATGATCTGTGACAACTCTGGATTCTGTTGGTTCATACTATTTTAAAACACACGCACATACACAGAAACACAGATATACAATTTTCTCCGATTTTCAAGAGGCCAAGGAAGATACAACCTTAAAGACCCTGAACACCCTGTTCTATGAGCATTTTCTGAAATTTTTTCCCTTGTAACTTTTCAAGCCAAATTATATTGCCTCCACCTAATGTTGCAAAAACTTTGGGTAAAAGCCCAATGTGATTCTAAGACTGTGGTATGATTCTGTGTAACCTGGCATCCTTCCTGGAAGTTAACTTTGTTAGGCGGCTATTTCTATAAACAAGCTGAATAAAAGAAAAGCTACATGACCAGATGAAATGCCACCACCTGCATGTTCTCTACAAGCCTATCAGGAGCTAGTGCTTGGTAATTAATTATTAGAACTAACACCAAAAACTGTGGTCTCATTACCTTTTTAAAGGCCCTTTATACAGTTGAACTTGACTTTTAAATATGTCACCATTTCTTGTAAAAATCAAACTATTATATCTGCAGTCATATTACTTGTATCGAGTAGCTACTGCTCTGTAACAAACTAGCCCAATATTTAGTGGTTTGAACTACCACTATTTATTTGCAGACAATCAGGAATCTAAGCCCAGATATTGTCATATGGGCTGACTATTCATAACTATCAATGCCTTCAGCAGTCCAAGCTGTCATGAGCTCCTTGACTCTTTGGCCATATGATTCACGAAATTTAGTGAGAAAGTAGAATATAATATTACTATGAAATGTGTGGTAAGTTATACTAACACTCTCACAATGAAAGTTTTTAAGATTCTGGAGGAAGACCTCACCTTCCACAGCAGAAATATCCTTCACAAATGAAAAGTAGCCCCTCTCCTATTTCAGGGTCAGAATAGCAAAGAAAAATCCAATTATAAGACATCAGACAAATCTATGATTTCAGCTTCTCATGATGACCTGGGTATTTTCAAATTCACCGAATCATAGAGTGAGCAACAATCCACAGGTTGAAATGCTATATTCAGAATTTGGCCCAAACAGGTCTAGAGGGCTTAAGAAAGTTCCATGAATGGATGGTTCAAATTCCCATTTTACTTGTCACTGTTAACCCTGGTGCCTCTCCCTGAGTTCACCCCTAGGGCTTCATGGACATGCTTGAAGCCAGCTGATAAAGGATGAAAACACAAAACAAAACAAAACAAAACAAAACAAAACAAAACAAAACAAAAACCCCAAAAGAACACAAGCCTGATTCATGGATGGGTTAGTTCAAGATATTGGTGAACACACACACACACACACACATGACTAAAAGGACTGCAGCTGCACAATAGACCCACTGGGTCATTTTATAAAACTGTGATGAAGAGAAATCCTCCCATAGGGCAAAGATGCAAGCAGCAAACTGGAGAGGAGGGTGGCATGAGGTTAGAATATAGACTGATTTCCAGGCAGTGGAGGGTGACTTTTTGATGTTCAGAGGCCTGAAAAGAGGCAGTCACAGATTAGAAACAAGAGGTCTGTAAGAGTGTGTCCAGAGCATGCAGACCCTTGTCTCATCTTAAGCCAGTGTACCAGATGACTAGTTAGTTCTCTAGCCTCTCTTTAGTTGCTTAGAACATGCACAATAGGCCCATGAGTAGAGAGGCCATGTGGCAGAGATGGAGTTGCTACACACACTCAACATCATGGCTCTTTCTCTTCAAGGTTACCTACCACTGTTGATTACATGATCTTCCAGCAGCAGAGGCAGATACTGAACCCTTCAGGACAAACCAGGTGCTTGACAGGAACCTATCAGACCCCGTCTATCCTCGGGGAACAGTGATTTGTTCTCTCTGGGAATTTATATTAACTCTATGGGCTTGCTTTCTCTGCTTATGGTGTCTCTGCCTGCCCCAGCACTCCAGATCTTTAAGAATGCTGAATTAGCATTGTGGGGCCATTCGTGATGTTGCCTCATATCAAGGAAATGAGGGAAATGCAACACCAGGCATGTGATCTTAAGATCTGCTGTTTTGGCTAAATGACATATCACTTGGAAGCAATCAACCTCATTTCATAATGAAGTGGCCTCTTAAAGCGTCTGCTTAGGTAGTAGTTTAGAGACAAGATTCTGTTTTGGAGGGGTTCAATATTCCAAGATACAGTATATTCACTGAATCAATGCGTGACACACAATCAATACATGATGTTAGATGACATGGTATCTCTAGTAGCTGCAATATATAGGTCTAACGACCAATAGGGAGAAGAGTAGCCCATGTAGTAACCTATCTGTAGCATTTATGCTTCTGGGTTTTGCAACTTTGGCTCTGCTGGATTAGAGATTCTTATTCTTGGGATACAGGAGAGTTCTGCTTCTAACAGGGATTCGTAAATATCATGAACTTAAAGCTAAGACCACTGCGTAATAACTATGGATACTCAAGATGTGTACCAGCAAGCAACTAAAATAGCTACTATATTCATGGAGATAACTGACCCTAATTATAATGAGAAAATAAGGTTGTGTATGCCCAGCAGAAGGAGGAAGAATGAATCTGGAAGTCAGATGATTCACTGAGATGTCTTGTGGTTCTCCTAGGCCTGGTGAGAGTGGTGAACTGTTAACTACAGTGAACAGGGCATGGAAATGTAAAAAAATCAAATGTTCACACCCCACATATATGAAGGTCTGATTGACTCCATCAGGCAAACAAAAACGACTAGGTAGTCTTCCTGGCTGAGGATGAGGAAAATCTAGAATGAGTGAAGGTGGTAGATGATACGTATCAAATCTCAAATAAATATCAAATGGCCTCATGGCCGGGTGCAGTGGCTCACACCAATAATCTCAGCACTTTGGAATGCCAAAGTGGGTGGATCAAGAGGTCAGAAGTTCAAGACCAGCCTGGCCAAGATGGTGAAATCCTGTCTTCGCTAAAAATACAAAAATTAGCCAGGCACAGTGGTAAGTGCTTGTAATCCCAGCTACGCAGGAGGCTGAGACAGGAGAATCACTTGACCCTGGGTGACAGAGGTTGCAGTGAACTGAGATCACACCACTGCACACCAGTCTGGGTGACAGAGTGAGACTCTGTCCCAAAACAAACAAAAAACAAATACAGCCTCCTACACAGTTGCAGTGGAGGAATTTAGCTTTCCCCACCCCACCAAAAACTCTTTTATTATCCCTTTGTAGCGATAGAGGCCAGTCACCATCTTGAAGACTTGGCAACAGATTAGATTTAATGTGAGATATTAGTAAATTTGAACATTGCAAGGGGTAAATTGCATCAGGTGCTTCCTGTGCCCTGCCTCACATCCTCTTAGCTATGTGGATGTGACTACAGCTGCAGCTGGTGCAACAGTTCTTGGTGAACTTCATCTCCTTTGTACTGACTACATCTTGCCTCAGCATATGTGACACATCTTTTACTTTCTGCTGTGGATGTTTTCTGGTTCTACAAAGTAGGAAACCTGAAAGAGCCTTATTGACACACCCATCCATGAACAGCCTGAAACTCAAGATCTAAAGATATTATCCCCTCCCAGAGGCAACCAGAAAGCAAAGGCTCAGAAGCTAATGAAAAAAATGCTTCATCTTGTCTATTTTTGGGTGGAAAATTTTGACAAGTATCCTAGCCACCCTGTGACCAACTCAATGATGGGTTCTGCATTGGCTTTTCTTCCTTCTGTTTCACTCCTGCTAGTTCTTAACTGCAATCAAATAAACTGCTTGCACACAGTTCCTAGTCTCAAATTTTGCTTTCATGGGAATCTAGCCTACACTAGAAGGCAAATACGACAAAACTATTTGCTTAAAAAGACTTGAAACTATATTTCTAAGAGAGAAAAGAGTCAATCAGGTGCAGTGGTTCATACCTGTAATCCAAGTACATTGGGAGGCCAAGGTGAACTCCTGAAGTCAGGAGTTCAAGACCAGCCTGGCCAACATGGTGAAACCCTGTCTCTACTAAAGCTATTTTTAAAAATTAGCAGGGTGTGGTGGTGGGCACCTATAATCCTAGCTACAGGGAGGGTGAGGAAGGAGAATTGCTTGAACCCAGGAGACAAAGGTTGCAGTGAGTCGACATGGTGCCACTGCACTCCACTCCAGCCTGGGTGACAAAGTAATACACTGTCTCAAAAAAAAAAAAAAAAAGAAAAGAAAAAGAAAAAAAAAAGGGTCATTCCTCCAAGATATAGCTGTCTCTATTATAAAATTTAGCATAAACAAATACACCATCAAATACCCACTATAAAATGTAACATCCAGCAATTACATACTAAAGGATTTAAGGTGACATCATTCATTACAGTATATGAATGATCCTCCTGACTAAATGGGAATTTAGTGTTAAGTAGCTGTAAAAGCTGCCAAAGAGCAAATGTTATTGAAACAAACATTAGCAACTTATGACTAAAACCTGGGGCATCCTGACTATAGCTACAAGGTTTACTATCTCTATTATGGAGCCATTAGAAACCACCACAGGATTGTATCCAAGCCTATTAGGAGAATAATTTACTTGAAATTTTATACTTACAGATGAAAGAGACAGGGACATAATCATTATTGATTTTACTTTCTTTGCAAGGTTTTATTGTTGTTGTTGTTCACATCCTCTTCCTAAATGTGGGTAGAATAGAGAACAGAGGAAGGATGGGGAATCGAGCCATTTTCCCAGAGAAGATGAGCAGCATTCTTCCATAAGCCAAATTACATATTTTGAAGAAGGAACTATTTTAAGTGTTAGAAATAGCTAGTAACAAAGAGAATATCAAGGATGTATTCAAAGATTGAAAATCTTACCCACAAATTTAAAAATAAAACCCAGAAGTCTTACTTTTAATATAGGTATTTCCACACTTTCTTGTAAAGGATAATATTCATTCAATATATAATTCTCCAGATTTAGTGTAATGGTTCTTTGTTATCTGACTTTTACTAAATCAGAAGGCAGTTTAATGATACAGGGAAATATTCACTGGAAACTGAATATTAACTATTAAATACCATCCCTGAGAATTCAGAAAAAAACTTCAGCTTTCCTCCTGGGGCAATTTTAACTCATTATCCCCTATAATCTTCAAAGACTTGTGATCTATATAAATAGCCATTTAAAGGGTCAAGGTTTTCACTACATACAAGGAGATTTTCAACAATTATTAGAAACTTAAAACCATACTAAAATTGCAGAGCTATCCTAATTCTAATTGGTTCTGGTTAAGAATGAGTTAATACACTGATGCTTGAGAATCATCAAGACTTCTTAAATTTTAACTATTTTATTTTCAACAAAAAGTGCAATGTAAACTGAATAATATTTGCCCTTTAGTTTGTAAATCCATGAAGAAAGATTACCAGTTTCTGAGTCATTAACAATCTGACCATCTTAACATAACAATTGAATGAATGGGAAGAAAATTTGAGCTTTATGAAGCTCTATACATTTTCTTTTTTGACATTCTAAGTTATATTATTTCTAAAGTCAAATTCAGTGAGTGATAACTTAAAAAAAATTCATGCTTGGATCCAAATGAGGGATTAAAGCATCTCATGTATATTCTTATTTAAGCAAAATAGCATATCTTTAGATTCAATAAATCTTCTTAATATTTGGGTACATACTTATTTATTTGCCAACAGAAATGAATGTCGATAAAATTCATCAGTCAACAACAGCCAAGAGTAACTTCCTTAGATAAGCCATGTAAAATATACTTTCATGTTCAGGACAAAAGATATCCAAATATCTAATTTCCTCCCCTGAATCCTCCACTCCAAAACGAGACAGGGAGAAAAGACCGCCATCAGATGAATGACATGTAGGGCCAGAGGATGTCCACGTTTATATTTTACCACTTAAAGCTCTTCTTTAAATACCTCCCAAGAGCACCCAGTCAAATCGAATCAGAGAAGTCAGTGTCGAAATGCCAAGTAGCCACCAGATGGCAGCAATGCTTTTATGAATAATGCAGCATTCTGTGCAGTCCATCTAAGATTTCCTATGTTAATAATAGAACAATCCTTACTTTAGTTAAAGGACAAATTTGCTCGTAATGAAGCCAGCATTTTTTCCCATATTGCTAGTTATATTTTGTGGGGTTCAATTGTTTTCTAGTATTTGCCCCCTCCAAATACTTATTTTCATATGCATTAAAAATTAAATTACGGTTGAATTTCATTCTGATACTGTGGTAGAAATGCCTGTAGCTTGAAACAAATATTTTCGTTTCTGATGGACAAATAACATCTGTGGTTGTAAATGTTCTAGTATAGCTGTCAAGAGAAGGGTTTCACATAATTTTCTGCCACCCTCATCAGTACATCCTACAAAAATCAAAGAGTATGTTCATAACCTCCCTCACCATGAATTGATTTCAAATCTATCACAGATCTCAAATATCAGAAGCTTGTCTTTTACTTGATCAAGGGCATGGGAATTTTGAAAATGAGGCATTGCTTAAATTCAGCTTCAAAAAAAAATAAAAAACCAATCATGGTCTTTCTAAGTTTCTTGGGAAGGGAATCCTCAGTATTGGTATTCCTTTCTGTTTTTGAGGTGTTTCAGCAATTTGTTAGTTTTGCCACTGTAATTTTTTTTGGTTTGCACTCCTTTACCCAGAAAGTGAGACTGCTAGAATTTCTCCCAGTACTGGAAATGCAATGTTAGGTAAATTGACGTGCTAAGGTCAAGAATGTAATAGCTCTCTGCTAAAAAGAAATGCATGTGAACCCTCCATGTGCACACTTCTTCCTTGGTTAAGTTACCTCGTACCCATCTGTGTTATCTGAAAAGAGTTCATACAGCTTCCTTCCTGATTTCTCCCCAGCATCAGCCATTTCATTTCAGTTTCACTTGGGCCATCTCTCAACATCCTGTTTTGTTAAAAGAGCAGCCTCCTCCCCTCTTCAAATACCAAGAATCCTTAACTGCCCTACAGTGTTTTATATCTTTGCTTTTGAATATTTTTTCTACTAAATTTTTAGTAGCATGTTTAACTCTTACATTGAAAGATTGTATGCATAGATGACATAAGTGGCCTTTCCAGTTATGTATGAGTATGGGCATTTTCCTTTCATCTTAAACTTACTATTTTTTTTTCTGTTCATTTCAAACCTTTGTTTATGGATGCTTGCTTTGTCATTTTCTTATATTGCTTTAAACGTTGCTCTGAGGTTTCAGCTTTGCTCACCATTGCCCAGATTTTCCTCCTGCTCAGTGGCTTGTGGCATATAAACACTGAATACACACACACACACACACACACACACACACACACACACACACACACACACATTATTTTTCTCCTGCGTTCAGATCCAGCCTCATTACCTTATGTTCCTAAAAACTGAACAGAATCATTTATTTATCTGCCAGTGATCCTATGCTAACCAAAAGCACTCAATTTTATTTCGCCCTGTGTCATCCTTATGGACAAGCTGTAAAATGTGATACCATTTACTGGCCCCATCTATTATGTACCAGCTTTAGGGATTAAATTGTTCCTTTTTCTGGAATAGGCCTGATTGCTATTAAAAAAAAATCATACACAGCATGAAATAAACATGGCTGCTCTCTTTAAAATATATATATATATATATATATATATATATATATATATATAAACAGATATGAAAAAGGATCACTTGGCTTGAATATTGTCTTGCTAGCATCAATATAATCTGTTCTATACTTTATAAATGTGATTAAAATAACAAGTAGAAAAGCAACACACTTGTTAATTCTGCTTTGACTCCATAAAATTCCCCAGTAGCAGTGGTTTCTTTTGCCCAGGTTGGAGTCCATCATGTCAAGTCTCAGGTTTGATCCCCATGTGGCTCAGTTAGCCTCATTCTGGTTATGGGAACACAAAGAAACTACTCTATGAGCCACAGGAGCCCATGGATGGCACAGAGACCATCACACTAGCTCTACCAAAACATCAAGATACAGAATATGTTCCATGAGAAGACGATATTCATGATATGATGTCGGTAAATGAAGAACAGCATCGTGCATTTAGCCTGGTATCACTAAAACCCAGAATTTATTCCAACTTCGCAACTATCTTTGAGCTCACATAGCCAGCTACTCCAGAAGGCAATGTGAAGTGAGCTATCCAGTTGTCTAAGTTCACATGCACACAATTCTTCTGCTAAAATGTTAGAAACAGAAGAAACCAAGTTGACAATTATTTTTATTTATTTTATGTTATTTTGGAAGCTCAAAATCTTAGTTCCCTTTGCTAGCTGGGAACCAAAATGTACTAATACCATTTTCAATCTTTACTGTCATCCAGTTGCATGCTGCTTTGATATTCAAAAAGAATGAATACAGTAAGGCAGCATTATGCCCTTTAGTAATAAAACAATGAAAGTGTGCAAATAAGCATAAATCCTTGGTGTCTAAGGCTTTGACTAGTGAGCTTCACAAAGTCACCAGGCAACATAAAGTTTGTATTGTTTTCCCTAACAATATACTTAGTTTATGTATCTTAATTCTAGATATCTAGAATATACTTTAAAAAGGTTTATTGTTTCTTATAAAATTAAACCTGCAAAAGGACAGTGGGTCCCAAGTCACATTACCTGAACCAATAGGCATGTTCTTCATTTGCAGGATGTACTTTCCATCCATATTCTTGTTTGTTTCTCTTTTCATCAGTCAAAGCTAACATGCTCTTTTGGTCTCATCTAGATTATTATAATCAATTTTATTTCCTGTCCCCAGATTTTATCATTTGCACTCAATCTTTATATACCCCTGACATTCATATTCCTAAATCAAATCTCTAATTATAAACTTATATGCCTCCCTTTATGCAAAATCTGCATAACCCCATTACAAAAATAAAGCTAAAAATCATACAAATAATAATATCTCTTTCTTTTCAATCAGAAAAACAGTACTGTACTGATACCTCAGGAGGAGAATAGTAAGTGTCACTATTGTACCTCTCTTACTTGGGGCACAGTTGCTACTCTTGTCTCTAAGTTACCTTTTGCAAGTTTCTATTAACAAAGCTCTACCAGCATGGTAGGGCTTTCAAGGTGATATGCTTTTTGAAAGAAGTGTTACTTTGAATATGTCATTAACTTATATTAATTGAATATTACATTAATGACACTGTAAGAATAGAACATTAAAAGTAACAAGTTTAAGGATCTATATTCTTAGTTACACAGAGAATGAAAAGATTTTCACATGGTATATTAAATATCCGTCTATTAAGTTCAGAAGGCAGCAGAAAGACCGTAAGTAAAGCAGAAATTCTATGTTGCATTTCACAGATGTTTACCTCCTTCAACCTGATTCTTCCAAAATCCATATCTGGAATTTCCCTCAAAACATTGTAAGATAATGTAGTTAGTAGATGAATAATGAAAGCCTGCTGTATTTATATTAAAATCACTCCTTTGTAATTGCTTTCAAACACACAACATACAGGATTGCTTCATTTTAGCATTGACACAGATGGGCAGGTGAGATGAGGACTGCCATCTCATATTTCCTTGGTGTGACAACCTGAGGAGGGATCCTGCCCTGTATTCTACATAAAGTTATAACTGACATAGTGCAAACTGGAACACAGGTCCCCAGACTCACATATTCTCTCCATTGCACCTTCTGAATGATGGATGAATATCTAAAAGGTAGGGAAAATGATTGGGGACAAGTTGTAGAGCAAAAAACAACTGTATTAGACATTAATGCTTCTCTTACTCTGGTCTATTTTTAATGTCGCATCTTTTAAGATACTTTGAGTAATTCTCTAAAGTGAAACCAGCTTTACTGGAAATCTAATGCATGTATGAATGTGAAGAATCATCCTTTTGCATTTTGTCTAACTACAAGCACTGAAAAATGAAAGAGAAAATTGGTAAAAGCTCAGATTTATTTTAAACCACCACTTGCAACAGAAGGAAATGGATAAAAGTGAAATACCAGTAGTTTTTTCTTTTGGTTTAAAATTATGTTTTTAAGATGTTATTAAATTATCTTCACATTAATAAACTTAAGTAGTACTTAAACATTTTAAGCTAAGACATATTCAGATTAGAAAGAAAAATCAAATTATGTTTAAATGTAATATATATCCATGGAGAATATTACATAAAAATATTTAATATACATTATAGTCAGAAGACTCCATCCAAAGTCAGAAAAGTAATATAAATAATGACAAATCTATTTTGAGGTTTACTTTTAGGGATAGAATCTGTCCCCTGAGATCTATTTTTTAATTTATTAAAAAAGAATCTCAAATCCAGGAAATGTAGCCATGATATTTGTTGAGGTTATAAATTGGTGGGGGGTGGGGGGAGGAAAACAGACTTTCATCTTCTTGAGTCATTTAATTTTTTCTGCCTTTCAAGCAGCAAGCAGGCAACTGATATATTCCTAATCAGCCACGATATATTAATTGGTAGAATTACCTTACTGAAAGCATGCAATCTATAGACAAGCCCAATATATACTTTTAAAACTTTATTTTAAAGGAAACTCAGGAAAACTGAAGCCTAGTCACTTTCTGGCTCTGAGAAAAAATAAATTTTTCGAGTAAAAATGATTTAATTGTTTTAAACAAATAATGCTATCTTACAATTTGTAATGAAAAAGACCCAGGAAACAGATAGGTATGTTAATCTTTACTCCCTATTTACATCCTAGAAAGTTTGGAGTTACAGGGCCTATACTGTGGATACAATACCCTAAAATTTTTTTTTACAAAAGTGAATTTGTTTTGTTTTACTAAAGGAATGCAACTCTAGCCTTAGCAGTAACAACTTATTCAGCTAAAAAGTGTTCAGTTTTCTGGATGAATATGTAGAAGGCAGTATGGGATATAGTTTGTGTCCATATACTTTCTCTGGGGAAACGAAACTAATTTGGATGACAGAATATTTAAGGAAAGAATATTTAAGTACTAAAATTAATGACAGGTAAATAATTATGGTACTTTGGGACTCTCATATATTTAATAAGGGGGTATCTCCTTGGAGGTTGGGGAAGTTTTTAGAGATGTATCAGCTGTCGATTGCATAGCCACGTCATGAACTTCCTTTCCCTAGACTTTCCAAAATACTTAGAAAGGTTTGTGTTCAAAGGCAAAAACAAAAACTAAGTGAAAAATTCCCTTCAACTTTGAAACAAGGTATTAACAGTTAAAAAAAAAACTTGTTTTAAATTATTTTGCAGTCATTTTCTCAGTTGAACTTCCTGTTGAAAGACTGTAACTGCCTAATGTGTCCAGCCAGGAAACAGAATGTGACAGTAGCCCCGTTTGTGTTATGGAGGCTGCCTGACAATGCTGCCATCCTTTAACATGGTTTTATTTAGTTATTACAACTATCTCTCTATAAATGACATTTAGGATTATTTAAGATTATGTTGTAATCCTTTTAATCCTTAGTGCTTTAAATTTCAGGCTAAACACCAAAGAGAAAACTAGCACTTAGCAGGAATGTTTAAAACATGTGGTTTGAACATAAATCTTTTTATTCAGTCTATCCCTGATGAAGACCTAGTGTTGCTCTTACTTAGAAAACTCGTACCCAGCTCATTATAGCTGAGTTGCTAAATGTTTCTCAAACTACATCAAACTTGTGATAGTCCTTGACAATGACCATAAATGCAGAGTTAAACAAAAGTTAGCAGCAATGGACATTTACTACTGTGACTTAGAATTTCTTTGATCTTTTATAAATGTGTAGTGTGTGTGTGTGTGTGTGTGTGTAAGTGTTCACTCTATTTCTTAAGGTCAAACTATTAGGTGTATGTATACATGGGCACACTATATATATATGTATATTTGCATATATATTTGATGTATATAAGTCTATATTTTATACATAAATACATGTACATATTTTATATAAATTATAACATCAAATATATATTTTATTATCAAAGTTAATTCTTTCATTATTTATTGTTCTGAGGTACCAATTAGGCCAAAAGTGTGCCATTATAAAATATTCAGATATTCTTAAACTTAGCAAGTGAGAATCATTCTGATTTACTGAAAGTTGTTGAATACCAAAACTTAATAATTAATGCTGTCATTGTTATGTTCCCACATACCAATCAAATAACATTGAATCCATGTCAATAGTTTGATATGATTTCAACTAGGAAGGAAATTTGGCTTTTAATAGAAAGAAAAACAACTCAAACATCCAAACAGCATATAGAACAAATGAAATAAATGAAATCTGTCCATTTTTGGTTGTCAAAAATGTGTGCTTCTGAGACTTGCAAGCACACACAATTTTGTTTGTTTTCCTATTCATTTTAAGTTCAACTTCTCCACAGACATTGTAATTATGTGGCACATAATTGCTAATCCATCAAACTTTTAAAGGACAGATTTCAAATTTTAAAATTATTTCTAATTTTGCTCTTTGATTTTTCTTGAACCAAAAATCTCAATAGTCATTTGCTATCTGTAATCTATAATTCATAGACTGAGATTGAACACCAAGCCTAATTCAAACTTGGAATTCTAAAGCTATTTCCGATGTAGCACATCAGCTGAAGCTATGATGGTCTTTTTCAGTCAGGAAGAAACACTTCATTATTCTGTAGGCAATGAAACCGTTGCAAGCACGTGTGCGCGTGCACACACACACACACACACTCACTCCAAGTCCAACAATGCCTTAATACCATGTTTTTGAGACATAATCATGTTTATTCTGATCATTTGAGAGTTAGACCAGCTAATGTATCTAATCAAATATTGATGCAAGTCATCTAGATTTAGCTCTCTGGCAAATCCTTCCCGATGCTTTTTCGTTAACAGAACTATAAAAGCTATTTATATTGTTCCTCTCGAAAGGCTTACTCTCATAGTCTCTATCTATGGATACGTATTAGTAAATTTTACCAAAACTCATGCATTTAGGTGATGAAAAGATTTCAGCACCACAAGGAAACCAGGGAATTCACTCAAAACGAATGAAACAGAACAAGAAACTTGAATCTTTTCTTTCACTTTGTTATTCACAGTACCCTTATAATCACCTCTTGTTTCTCTGAAAGTACAAGATTTAAAAAAAAGTGTCTGTAAGAACACTGAGACCCCGTGAACTGTTCGATTACATTATCAACAAAACTAAATGGCAAGATTTTTACCTCCAGAAAGTGACAAAAAGCAAGTATAGTTTTTAATATCTTTGGAAGGACCTGCATTCAGAAATATAAAAGTCAACTAGAAAATTGCAATAGGAGGTGGTTAGTCACATCCTGAAAAGATCAGAATGATACACACTATCAATATAGGTGGCTGAAATGTAGATCTATGCATGTTCACAGTTATGCAAAAATATACATAATTTTTTCATCAATATTTTTAGCCCTGTATACATCATATATAGTTGAATGTCATCCTCATTTGTGAACTCATTTAACTCTTTGTAAGGTTATCAGAAGAAACTGAAAAAAGCTGGCTTAGCCTATCTCCAAAGGGTTGATATAGACCAAGAATAATGTCTATGACAAATTTCAATGTCTTTTACAGCTTTGGTGATTAGGATACTAAATTTGCAGTACATAATGAGGCTTTACCACTGAGCTTATGTGGTCTAGTACAGAGCTTTCTTATGTGGTCATTGAGGTTGTCAAAAAGCTAGGATTCTAACCTCTAAATTTCGTTGTTTATGGCAGAATACTAAGAGTAAGAAATTGGGGAAAAGGGGAAGTCACTGATCTATAGTTCTTCCCTTCAAAATAAAGTTTATTTCTTCTTCTTGATTCTATAAAGCCATATTTTAGTCACTTTCAGCTTTAGAGTATTGCTTTCAGGACAAGCATGTTTAGTTTTCTTCTGTCTTTTCTCTCTCCCTTTTATTTCCTTCTTTTCTATATTTTTAATTGACAAATAATAATTGTATATATTCTCTCACTATCTTTTTTGATAAAAAAAGTCTCTATACCTAAATAGAATAAAACTAGAAAAGTAATTTATTCCAGAATGTGTTAAAATATTTGTTTTATTTTGGTAATCCAAATGGACCCAAATTATTTGGATATACCTCAATCGCATCTGGAAAATACAAACCAAACTAGAAACCAGCTTCCTCCCCTCAGTGAAAGTGTAGGTAGGAAACGTCACTTACCTATGCTTCTATAGGACCCACTATTAATTTCACCAAAGCATTTAAGAACAAAAGAATGGACTTTTATTCAAGGGCCAACATGCTCTTAAAAGACATTTAAAAAATAATTATAATAAATTATAAAAATAATAAATAATTTTCTAAATTATATAAAATTATTGGTTATTTCAGAAATATAAAATTTCATGTAAAATAGAACAAAAATAAAACTCCATAATTTAAAATCATTAATTGCCACTGATTTTGGAAATATCATGTGTGAAATTATATTTTACAATTTTATCTCTTTTAAGGATTTCATCTGGTTGTTTCCATTCAATGGAATATGATTATAAGAATCAAGCTTTTTTCAAAAAACGAAGTTATGCAATATGAAAGAATCTATTTTTATAGTTGTTCAGCCCTCTTCATTCCCTTAAGTTACACTCGTAAATGTAATTAATGGCTGGAAGGCAAGAGTGTCATGAATGTAAATCGCTTATACTTGGTGTATCTTAGTTTGTGTACATCTGAATATTCTAGATCAAATCTATTTAAGTCAAGCTTTTTACATTTGAACCCCAGTCATCTATCACATACACTGCAAACTTCAATAACCTTTGCGTGTTTACATTAATCAACATACAACATATATTTTGTGTTTAGATAGCAACCAGTCGCCAGGAAAAAAAGCAACAAAACAAACCGAAGATTCAACTGGGAAGAGGAGTCGCCTTTCATAATGACCTTCAGACAACTAGTTCATGTACATGAGCATATCACAAGAAGGTGGTCTTATTTTAGTTATCCAAGAGAGCTCAGATTTAGAGAGAATAGGAATAAATTGAATATATGTAACATTCTTACCTGAAAGACATTCTTTCTACTCGATTTTTCCTTGGCCCATTCAATGTGTGCACCACACAAATCCACACTTTCTGGTTTGTGCCCAGTTTTCTGTAAACCCAAAAAGAAAGAATAAAAGGATGCAACATTGGAAATGGATGTCAGAGAAATAGGAGTTTATTGAGTTAGTAGCTACACATATTTATAATCTAATGCCTTTTTTGTGTTCTCCAAGGGAAAATTTATAGGAATTTTCATTTAGGATCTAATATTTTTAAATGTCTAAAATTAGAGAACTGTTTTTAAAATTATTAGCTGTAGACAATAGGAAAAATATCTAGAATACTAATATTTTGAGATGATATTCTTTAGTAATTCTAATAAAATTTTAAAATATGCTATTCAGTAATATGAAATCTTGCTATTCAATGGTAAAAGTAACATGTTAAGTTATATTACTTTTAGAACAGTAAAAGAAATAATGATAAATTGTAGTACAATGCAAAAAATGGTTAGAGTTTTAGCTTTGTGACTTTAGTAAAGTTGCTTAGAATCTGGCTACATCATCTAGAAAACTGAGCAGGTGGATTAATCAATATCAAAGTCCCCTTGCAGGTTTGTGTTTCATATGCTAGCAAATTCGATACAGATTTGTTAAGTGTCAACTATGCCTTTTAGAAATTTACTTTTCAGACTTTAAGATTATACCCATAAGTATAATTTTTTTAGTAAATTTAACTTAGACCAAATAGATTACAATGCATGCTTCCTATTACACAATTACAATGTATTACTTAAAAGTTTTTTTATTTCAATAATTCACAATAATCAATAGGAATATCACCCACATTTGTCTTTTCATATTTTCACTTGATTCAAGTTAATCATACATTACATTTGCATCTCTCCAATTATTTTTTAAAAAGTTTGCCAGTTTGGAGAATTTCTTTACTACTTTTTCAAGAAGTTTCTCCATAGATAAATTCTCTCTGTTTCTCTGTAGATACATTCCATACTTTTCTCAAGTCATTATCCATAAAATACTTTAAAATTTTAGTATATGAAGCTTATAATATTTTAGACGATGTTTTTAACATTATGAACATTAGGATAAAACAGGAAATCATGAAACAATGGTAACTATATTTTTAAAACTTAATCTGCCCACGTTTGTTGTCTCTTAGCCATTATATCTAATTCTATTAGTTTAACATAGACTATTTTTCAGAAGGCAGAAATTTGTTTTACTATGGTAAATAATGCGATTTTTTTTTGGAAATTCAATAATTTGTTTGAAACATTGTATAACTTTCCTACAGGATAAACTCAGCTGGCAGGATAGAATTTGGTAACATATCTACCTTTTCTGTTGTTATTTAGGTGTAACCTCATGAGAAACCCATTAAGATGAGCCATGCCCCTGAAAGAGACTTTGATCAGTGAAGAGTTTTTGTTGGTTCACCCACACTCTGCCGCTCAGGTGATCACTATTATGAAAGATTTCAAAGCGTGATAGTGATATTCTTTATTAAGTGATTTGTGATGTAGAAAAATTAACAACATGCTTCTTCTTATAGATTTAATTAAATTAAGGGATACTCAGAGCCAAGAAAAATAATCATTAAGAGTATGTAACAAAATGGCTTCTTTTTCCCATATAATCCGGTAGGGGGTGGGTGGGGAATGTATAATTATCTTATTTAAGAAGCACTATTTATGTTCCAGGAACTTACCTAAGTACTTTTAAATTATTATTAATAATTCATTTAGTGTATGAGTTCTGTATTATAAGGAGTTTGTGGGCGATTATACAGAAGGCTAATATGAGAAAGATTCAGTATCTTCCTTGCCTCTGGAGTTCTAGGGCCCAGCACAGTGGCTAACACACCGACACAAAGTAGTGTGCAATCAATGGTAACCAAATAATTTTGTGAAATCTCACATTTACAACTGTATGAGGTAGGTATCACTAAGTTACAGGTAAAAAAGAAAACCTGCCAGAATGGTTAGGTAAATTTCCTCAAGGTTACCCAGCTAGAAAAGGAGGGGCCAGGATTTAAATGCAAGCAGCGTCACTCCAGAGACGGTTCTTAACCATTATGCAGCCCTTGAAAACTACATATGCACTGTGATCATATGCTAAAACATGTAAGAGTTTGGGAAAAGCTATGGCTTTCTCACTAGACTCCAGAATAGACATATTCATCTTGTTTTTGTCCTTCTCTGTTAAACCTGATCTTGCCTTAGGTCCTTCACACCACCTGTTTACCTGGAATACCTCCCAATCTTCACACGTCTGGCTCCTTCTTATCCTTCAGTTCCCAGTTATAAATGTCACCTTGTCAGAGGTCTTCTTTGACTGTCTTATATAAAAGAACTGTACTCCAGTACTCCTGGTTACTCTCCATCCCACTACTTGTTTTAATTTCACTGCAGCCCTCCTCCTAACTGAAATTAACATATATATTTTTATATGCTGACTGTCTGTGTTTCCCCCACTAGAATTAAGCTCCCTGAGCTAGGGCCTTGTTTGCCTTTTCCTCTACTGTTTTTCCCAATGTATGGAACAGTGCCTGGCACATAGTTGTTGTTCAATGAATATTTGCTGAATTCATGAATGAAGGAAAAATACCAAAATGCAACTAGCTTTTGTGTTTTGGAAGGTAGACTTTAGTGTCTTAAAATTCCCAATTTACAGCAATTAAGATTTGTATTTTCTTTTTAATGGTTAAGCTGTTTTTGGTTTGTAATTTGGAAAAATGACAGTTTAATGGACTCATATTCGGATTAATGTGAGATTTCACAGAATCATTCAGTTAACATTTATTGCACACCCACTATGTGTCAATGTGTTACACACTGTACTCAGCTCTGAAACCCCAGGTTTAAGGGAGATACTGACTCTTCCTTGAAGAATCTCATATTAGCCTTAGATTTCTGTGTAATCACCTACAAACTCTATATGCTATACAGCTAAAGGAAACCTGTGGGAAAAAGCAATCTAAGCTTTTACAGTTTTCTCATCATCTAGCTTTGTCAATTTCAAAACGTTCTCATCAGCATTTGTAGTGCTGAATCCTTTTAAACTTCAAATAGGGTTGAGGTTCAAGTGAACAAAGAAGAGACCCAGAGCTAACAAAAAAGATATGGAGTTTTACTAGGGGTTTACATACCCGGGAAAGGTATGGACAGGAGAACCACTTCATGTACAAAAATGTCCAGGAGCAGTGGGCTAGGCAACATAACTACATGGCCCAGTGGTGGACTGAGCAGGAAAACCACAACCTTTTGCTAACAGCATGCAGTTTATGTAGCATTTTCACTTAATGACCCTCCTCCTTAAGGACTCCCACCTGGCAACCTTCATCCAACCCAAAACTCATTCTCCTGTGTGGTCTGTGTTCCACAAGACTGTGAGGGCTCAGATGTTCTTCACCGACTCCAGGTTAGCTGCTCCTCGATTCCCTAACTTGAAACACACTCAGGTGTGCCTGCCACACAGGTTAATTCCAAGGGGATTATTAAACTATTGCTATCAGGTGTATTTACCCTAGAGCATCCTAAGGCAAACCCCACAGCACCTGGCTCAGGTTTATCACGCTCCAAACCCTGTTTGTGGCTATCTTCTCCGTGACCTGGCCCTGTCTCTTGGCCTCCTCATAATCTCACTCCTTCACCTCATTTACACTTCAGTGATTTTCATTCTGCTGCTCATCTAACAGATTCCACTTTTGCAGTTTTTCTTACCCCCACCCTGTTATGTATGTTTCTGATGCTATTAAAATCATCGACCTTTGTGCAATCTCCCAGTCTCTGAATTCCTTCCTGGTTTCATTTCCTTTCAAGTCCAGGCCTACATTTCTGATTCTACAGTCACTTCAACCACCCACTCCACTTGCCCTCGTCCAAGGATATCACTCTCATCTGTTTGCCCCTCCAAATCTTCCCATATCCCCGAATACTGAAGAAATAACTTTTGACTACTTAGGGTAGCAATACTACAAATAATAGCTGCCTTCTTCAGCTGGGCCTTTGACTCTGCTTAGCAAACTTTTTGTGTTCCCAGTCACTTTCTCTTCCTTCTCCTGACACTGCTCTCTTGTACGCTTCAACCCTTATAAGTCCACCCCACGACATGGTTGGTTCCTACTTCATGGAGATCACAACCCTTGTGCTAGAATAATCACAACGCTTCCCACTTTCATAGTCTGTGTAATCCAAATAAGCGAATATAAAGTTTAATGATAGCTACCTCTATTGCACTGTGAAAGCTCATATTGATTTCTCACTTACTTCCTACAACAATTTTGTGAAAATATTACCATTGCTTTCAACATACACATGAAGAAACCCAAACGAGAGCAGCCAAGTGCCTGACATGAGGTCATGTACTTAGAAAGTGCCTGAGCTGAGCTATGAATTTACCTTTATTGGATTCCAATTTCTAAGTTATTGATCACAATGGAATCCAGGGCCTGCCTTCCACACTCATCTTTTCCTCCTACTAGTTCACATGAAAATTAATGCCTTTTTCAGGTTTAAGAATAAGAATTCACATTTTCTAATTTTTTTCCTTGTGTCATCATTTTCCACTTTGTCTCCCAGCCCCAGAATTCTGGGGCTGTGACTGGCCCATCTGTCTAATAAACTCCCATGCCTTGGCAGGACCATGGCCTCTGTCAGTGTCAAAATTACCTGGCCTGTCAGTGCCATAAAGCACAGAAAGGACTTGCAAGGCAGGTCCTGCTTTGCCTCAGAGGAAGAGATATTCCTTCTGCCCAAGGCTTGTTTCTCTCCAGTTCCTAATTTCATTTAGTCTTGTCCCTGATTTCCTGAATTGTCCAGGAATAAGAATTTCACATTTCCTTCTACTTTCTGCCTCTTAAATAGATTACATCCTTCAGCCTCTAACCATGTTCATCACTCCTGTTAAAAGAAAAAAAAAGGAAGAAAAGCAATAATCAACTCCACATCCTCACTTTTACCAATCTCACTTATTTCCTTTCCATTATTGCCAGATTTGTCCTTCTCTTTGATTCATTTCTCTGTTTGCTCAGACTCCATTCTCCTCTTCAACAATGCAGTCTGATGTTTGCTTCCTTCCTTGACTTTTGTAAAATATCTTAACCATGAAGGTCAACAAAAACAATCTGATGCCTTGTTCCCCACCCGCATATTACTTGAACTCTGTACTCCCAGATTCTTTTGGCCCTTCTCCTTAAAGCCCTCTTGTTTCTTGGCTATGGAAGCATTTATTCCTCCAAATTCTTCACCTTTTATACTCTTCGTTTTCAGTTTCTTCCACTGACTCCTCTTCCTCTTCCTACTTTCTAAATGTTGGTAACCCAGGTTTAGCGTTCTCGGCCCTCATCATTTCTCCTCACTCATGCGCTTCCTGTGGGTTTTGGTCTTGCCCCATCACTGCCATATGTTGACTCCTTGATGCGTGCCTCTGGCCCAGCTCCCTCTGATGTGCCAAAATTATGTTTTCTACACTACCATGAGAGGGGATCACAGACATCTCAGTGAAATCATTATCTTCTCCCTCCTGCTTCCTTTTCTCTAATGTTTGTCTTGCTTAATAATCTCTTCACTTACTTCACCTGAAAATTTCTTAACTCCTTCCTTCCTTTCACCATCCATAACCAAAAGGCACAAAGTCTTGAATTCCGGAATTAGCTCTGTTTTCTCCATCTCTTGACCCTAACCTGAGTAGAGTTCTTATTTTCTCTTACCAGAATTCTTCTACCTCTTGCCTCTGTGGCCAGTCAAAAGCCCTTGCAGTTCATTCTCTGTATTTTGACCTTTCTTCCTTCTAAAACACAAACCTCACATTATTTAATATAGAAAATTTATCTACAGGATAGTGACCAAATCCCTCTGTAGGATATACGCGCTCCTTTCTGTCCTCTTCCAACCATCCCTCTTGGTTCTATGCATTCTCTCATTCTTCTCCATACCAGCTACGCTACACCCGGGGCAGTTTCCAAAACGCAATGTGTTTTTACAATGCCAGACGTTTGGGATTTGAGTATGCATTCATTCTTTTCATCTGAAATACATTTATCTCTCTCTTCAGTCTATCCTGCTTGCTTGCCATCTGCCGTAATCTTGCTCATTTTCATGACACAACTAAAAAGAAATTACATCCACAGAGAGAATTTTCCTCTGCAGGTAGTCACTCACTCCTTCCATCATTTCCCCTACTTTGAAACATACTGTGTTACAACTCTTGTTAGTCACACATTGCTACTCCTTTTTGATGTGTTTTTTTCCCCTAGCTATCAAGTCAGAGAAGTGAGTTTGTCTTATGATTCTTTATTTTTTCCAGAATCTAGCAAAGTAGCCCCAAACAAGTGTTAAACAGGTATTTGTGAACTATTGAAATAATTGAGGAACTGGATAGAGAATGACAATGGAAAATATCTGGATTGATTCCAATGCATTAATAAATAAAAATAAATAATACATGTCAGAATGGCAGTTTGCAAAGGGAGAAGTACAAAGGTGGTTATGGAATCATATTTCCACTCGAACAACTTTAAGTAAGAACTGATCATATGGTGCAATCAAAGCTAATAGAGATTTGGGGTGAATTCAAAAGTATGACAGAAAAAAACTAAAGTTACTGGGTAATAAGGAATAGATTCACTTTAAGAAGAGAAACTAGGATAAGTAGCTGAAGGACTGTGTAAAAATGTCCTCATAAGTAGTTTATTCTCACAAAGCTACAGCAGAAAGACCTATGCCTGAAGAATAGTTTTAGGGAATAGAGATTATTAGAATAAAAAATTCTCAGTATTTAAATGTTAAATATTGGAAAAAGTAGTTCAGAAAAGTTGTAGAATTTATCTGGAAGACAATCAAGATTTTATTCAAGGAAGGCTGAAATTAAGAATCCTTTAATAGAAAACATATTTCTGATTTTACAGCTATAAAACACAAGAAAAAGTCTGCTAATGAACTGCATGATGCCAATGGATCATATTATACATCATTATAAAAATAAACTTAAAAAAATGACTAAATATGAATTTAAATCTAAGAATATACACACCATATCTCTTCTGGGGTAAACTTAAAATAGAAATGACTGATCTTTAAAATATTTAAACAGAATTATTTAAGAGTTACTGCTTTTGGACAATAAAACATAAAAGACTCTTTTTTTAGAGGAATGTGAAGTCATTCAAAATTGACCCTAGGTCTCTCGCACTTCTGATTTTTATGATTCTCTTAGTCTGTCTTCACCATTTCCCAATAATAGCTAACAGAGTATTTTCTCTAATAATTTTTTCTCTGACTTAGATTAAACCTGTGGGATTAAGTTTCCCATTTTTCTTTATGGGATATTTGGGGTCCATAGTCTTCTAATGTATATTAAGAAAATATCAAAGGCCAGGTGCTCTTTAGCTTGATGATGGCTTCCATGATGAAGACTGGGCATATATGTAGGCCACAAATCATTTGGCTGCACAGCCTCATACCCTTATTACTAGATGTGGTTCAAAAAGAGAGACAAAGCTCAGCTTGTATAAAATAGGTTATTAGTGCCATTTTTTATTTTGGATTAATTGCTATTCCAGAATATAGACTCAGATTGTCCTTATCATTTTGAAACATAAAACACAAAATCTGTTTAGAGGAATTAAGTTTTATCACATAACTGGTTTTGATTCTGGAAAATCGTTCATGGAGGAGGATAAAACTTATTTATAAATTCTCATTTGGGCAAAATGATTTAGGAAAGAGGGTTGAATGGATACCTGATCTTATTAATGTCTAAAGTATGGCCCCTGTCAACACAAAAGAGGATACTTTGATTATAAGATGTGGATTTTATGTATATGAATATAAATGATGTTAATAATAACAGAAATTGTTTCTACAGTAAAATTTCTCAGTATATTACATGACCAAATCAAACCACATATTTAGAAAAATAAACCTTTGTTAGTGATTGTGGGCACTAGAATGTTATGCGCTTTTGGTTTGTTTTTGAGGAGAAAGTATTCTACCCTTTTCAAGAAATGACCATCCATTGCATTTGTTTCTGAATCAAAATCTTGCTGGAATAAATATAATTGCCTCTACTTAGTTTATTTGGTTCTCAACTGATATAGTTTTACATTTACGTTAAAAAGCCAATTTATTTCTGCAAGGTGAAGAGCTTGGGCACACTTTTGATGCCTCAGGTGCCTCCTCAGAGTTTCTCCTTAGACTGTCATCTACTCAGTCAACCGCAGCTGTCCAGGTAGATGACCACCCCTGCCTGGGCAATACAGTCCCACCTCTTAAGAATGACAGTTACCTTCTTGGAATGCCAGACCCTCCCTCCAGGCTGCCAGATTGTAGAGGGGCCTTTGACTCCTTCCACCACTTCCTACTTTAGATGAAATGCCACTTTGCAGGGTGTGGGACCTGGCTTTCTGAGTAGCCTCTCAAGGCTGGGGCAGGGTCCAATTGATGCAGACAGGTGATGACTTTGGGTGGTGAACTTCAATCGAAAGTTCAGGAAATGGGAAAAATGCAGGAAATGGGAAGAAATATGGGAGATAAATTCCTTTTCCACCTTCTGCTCCCTTCCTCCCACAGATTGTGTTAAGCTTTCACCAGTGTACTTGCAGCTCCTTTTCTCTCTGTCTCTTTGAGGCTCATTGTAGAGAGGAGCCAACATGATAACACCCCTGAACCACTCCCCATCATTTCTGGTCTGACTTCCTTTTCTTCATTCTCTGTGTCCTGGATTTGTACCTCCCAAATAAAGCCTGGTGCTTAATTCAGGCTTTGTCTTCCAAAAAAACAGAATTGAGACAATTGATATTGCTCTCCCTGTGGCAGAGATGAATCGCTCTCCACCCAAATGTATGCTGTGCTCCCTCTTCCAGTGCCTTGAGTTGTCCCTGGGAAGCAGCTCACCAGCTGAAGACTTTACCCCCAGCTCCATTTGCATCAGAATGTGGCCAGTTACTCACTCTCACCACTGGAATGTGAGCAAAAAGACGTCCAGGCACCTGCAGATCTTTCCCACATTCTCTCTTTACCCTTCCCTCATCTGCCACTACTCTTAACCACTATATTGTATTGCTTCATGTAATAATAACAATAATGATAAATACAATTAAGACTTATGTTTGCTCTGTGTGAGGCACATTGCATCAATTTTCTCACATATAGTTCTATGAGACAGTCCCTCATTAATCTCATATTGCAGTTGAGTCAGCCAAGAAATATGTAAAAATAAATTTATCATTAGTGTTTGAAAATAAACTAGAGCAGCAGGTGATCTAGTCCCAGCCCAGGTGATCTGACGTGAAAAGCCCTGTTTCTACCTAATGTGATATACTGCTTCTCAGAGCATTTGAATTTAGTAGTGAATTTTTAAGAAAGACTATGCATGTACTCTATAAATTAAAAAATGCACTGTGGGATAAAAGCTCATTTTATCTCAGAGAAATGCAAGCACCAAAACAAATGCATTTCATTGACCAAAATGATAAACCACAGAGAGTCAAGCTTCATAATTAAAATAGTTTTCTGAGAGAGCCTAAGGTGAGGTTTATTGAGGGACAGTAAGCTCTGATCCATTTATAAGGGATCCTATCAATTTCATGGATTTGTGAGTTTATTAAAAATTATGTAAGATACAGAATTTATTGTAGTTAATGGCCAAAGCTCAAAAAAAAAATACAAGCAGAGAACATGGCTTCATTTACAGCAATATCGATCACTTGGTTTTTTTTCCTCACAAAGTTTACATTAATAAAACACTGGACTTTAATTTCCTTTTTTTCTTCTCTGTATTTCCATCTCTACCCATTATCCTCCAGATTTTGAACTGTAACTTGGTTTTTCGAATCATTAAATGTATGATGAGGCCATATGATGGTGCAATCTTCAGCTATACTAATAGACTGCATCGGTGATAGCCATGCTGATGTGGCAAGAGTACTACAATTATGAGAATTAAATGATTAAACAGAGATTTTAAAATGCCTTCATTAGTCTCAGGTTGATAGATCTTTTGTTTGCCCCTCCATTTTTTCATGATCTTCTTAAGCAGGGGTCTGAATAAGGGCTCAATACTCACTCTACAAAGATGAAATCATTCCATATTCATTTTGCACAGAATACTCAATAATTCATGAATAGCTTTCTGATTGAAACTATTTTCATCTTTTTTGCTAAATCACATCATTTTCCCTCCCTAAATAAGTTCATTTTGTTGTTAAAGTCACACTACAGTGAATGAGCATTAGATATATTGGATTATTTAATTAATGTGTGTGTTCATTACTCATATTGAAAGTAAACAATATTTTTTAAAAGTAAACAAATTTTTATTTATTTTAGTTTTTATATTTTTAGAGACAGAGTCTCATTCTATTGCCTAGGCCAAACAGCAGTGATGTAACCATAGCTCACTGCAGCCTCAAACACCTAGGTTCAAGTGATCCTCCTGCTTCAGCCTCCCAAGTAGCTGGAATTATAGGTACATGACCACCATGTCTGGCTTTTTTTTTTTTTTTTTTTTTTTGACAGAGTCTCAATCTTTCACCCAGGCTGGAGGGAAGTGATGGGATCTTGGCTCACTGCAACCACTGCCTCCTGGGTTCAAGCGATTCTCCTGCTTCGGCCTCCCGAGTAGCTCAGATTACAGGTGTGTGCCATCATGCCCTACTAATTTTTGTATTTTTAGTAGAGATGGGGTTTATTCATGTTGGACAGGCTGGTGTCAAACTGCTGACCTCAGGTGACCCTCCTGCCTTGGGCTCCCAAAGTATTGAGATTACAGGCGTGAGCTACCGCACCCAACCAATTTTTTTAAATCACTTTTTTGTAGAGACGGAATCTCAGTATGTGGCCCAGGCTGAAAACATGTTACTTTAATGAGGCCTTTTATGTTGCCCATTTTTGCTTTCAAGTTTATGGCTGAATGAGTGGTTTAGAGAAGTTAGTAGTTCATTAAATGCCTTGGAGAAGTTTTATGTTATTAAAAGTAAAATTTTTATAAAGTCAAACTCATAGCAGCAGAGAGGAGAATGGTACTTACCAGGGCCTGGGGGACTTGAGGAAGGGTAGGGGGAGATGTTGGTCAAACTATACAAATTTCTATTAGACAAGAATAATAAATTCTAGAGATCCATTGTACAGCATGGTAACTACAGTTAATAATAACATACTATATACTTAAAAATCACTGCATATATTTTTATATACTTAAAAATCACTGCATATATTTTATATATTTCACACACAAAAATGATAAGTATATGAGGTAATGGATATGTTAATAGCTTGATTTAATCATTCCACAATGTATACATGCATCAAAACATCACATCGTACCTTTTAAAAAGACCACAATTTTTTTCTTCTTAGGTTCAAGGGCACATGCACAGGATGTGCAGGTTTGTTACATAGTTAAATGTGTGCCATGGCGGTTTGCTGCACAGATAGATCATCCCATCACCAAGGTATTAAGCACAGCATCCATTAGCTATTCTTCCTAATGCTCTCTCTCTCCCCACTGCCCTAATCCAACAGGTCCCAGTATTTGTTGTTCCCCACACCGTCCATGTGTTCTCATCATTCAGCTCCCACTAATACGTGAGAAGATGCAATGTTTATTTTTCTGTTCCTGTGTTACTTTGCTGAGGATAATTACTTCCACTCCATCCATGTACCTGCAAAGACATGATCTCATTCCTTTTTATAGCTGCATAGTATTCCATGGTCTATATGTGCCACATTTTCTTAATCCAGTCTATCATTAATAGGCATTTAGGTTGATTCCATGTCTTTGCTTTTTGTAAACAGTGCTGCGGTGAACATACATGTGCATGTATCTTTATAATAAAATTATTTATATTCCTTTGGGTGTAGTATACTCAGTAATGGGACTGCAGGGTCAAATGGTATTTCTGCCTCTAGGTCTTTGAGGAATCACCACTGTATCTTCCACAATGATTAAACTAATTTGCATTCCAATCAACAATGTAAAAGTGTTCTTTTTTCTCTGCCACCTCGCCAGCATCTTTTTGGACTTTTTAATAATCGCCATTCTGACTGATGGGAGATGGTATCTCACTGTGGTTTTGATTTACATTTATCTAATGATCAGTGATATTGAGCTTTTTTTTAATATGTTTTTTGGCAGCATGTACATCTTCTTTTCAGAAGTGTCTGTTCATGTCTTTGCCCACTTTGTAATGGGTTTTTTTTCTGGTATATTTAAGTTCCTTGTATACTCTGGATATTAGACTTTAGTCAGATGAATAGATTGCACAATTTTTCTCCCATTCTGAAAGTTTTCTGTTTACTCTGATGATAGTTACTTTTGCTTTGCAGAAGCTCTTTAGTTTAATTAGACCCTATTTGTCACTATTTGCTTTTGTTGCAATTGCTTTTAGCATTTTCCTCATAAAATCTATGTTTGTGCTTATGTCCTGAATGGTATTGCCTAGATTTTCTTCTAAAGATTTATTGTTTATTTAATAAATGGTGCTGGAGGAACTGGCTAACCGTATGCAGAAAATGGAAACTGGGCCCCTACCTTATAACATACACAAAAATTAACTCAAGATGGGGATTAAAGATCTAAGTGTAAAACCCCAAAATACAATTTTTAACAAGTAAAACTTGCCAGTTCTTGGCTCTGATTAAACATACATATTAGTACAGTGCAAAATGGAAAACATAAGAGTAACAAAAAACAGTCCCTTACACAACCAACATATTAGTTTTCTATTGAATATATCGACTTTAGAACTACACAATTTTAGGGGGAAAATATTCCCTAAAATGTTTACAATGTTTTTGAATTTATATCAAAAGTGACACTAAATTTTCTGAGTAGTATGTGATGAATATAATAGAAACATCCATCCAATTGATGAGAATAAATTCCACTACATCTGATGGTTAGTGGATGTAGATACAAGGGAAGTATCTCAAACCAGAAAGACTTTACACAATGCATTTGTTCAAGTAGGGTGTGACACTGAACAGATATTCTAGAGTCAGATGAAAACACCAGTAGGTTTGCAACTGGTGCTCACTTGGGTGGTGACACACCTAGTTTTTGGGAGAGCATGTTTTTACTTCTCCTTAGATGAATAGCTCTGCTTGTTCTTTTTGCACTAGAACTTCTTTAGAAATGACCATACTGTTGGAGGTCAGAGACATATGAGAATATCAAAATATTTTGTCACTGAAAAGATGTCCTGTGATTTACTAAATGCATTGAGCCAAAATGATGACAAACAGCCATTTTACAATTTTCTCTGTCATAGGAGTTCAGGCCTTACTGCTTTTATCTGTCTGCATAAATTTTTAGAACATGTCTCTCAGTAATTTACCAAGTCCTGCATGTGTTTTTATACACACACAAAAAAAAAAATTAAGAAAGACTTAATTTTATAGATTTAACATATATATATTCCCTAAAATTCTGAGTCTCTCTTAATTTGAGAATATTTCATATTGGTTACAAAAACTCCACTTTGCCTACTTTGCCTATCGAACGAAATGATCTCATCTCCAGTCCTGTTCAAGGTCTTTCATAAGCCAGCTCCACGCTGACTTTCTAACCAAATTACACTGCTTGCTGTTCCACAATGCTGTTCCTCAATTTAATTTGAAGCTATCCCTCACTGATACTACTCCCAGCTAACTAATAGAAGAAACACAAAATAGTCTGGATGAGGACATATTCACTCTAGGCCTCAGGGAATGCCCAATAAAAAATGTAAAGAACAGTGATTAGTATACAGTGCATAGGAGAAGGGAAGAGATCAGTCTACATCTGTAAATTAAAAAAATAAATAATTTCCCATATTTTACTATTAATTACTCTCTTATTAGTACATAAAATATCTTTTGTCCCTTTTTATATCAAAATCCTATTCAGCCTTCAAAGATGTGCTCAAATGTCCTCCATGAATATAGTTTGAATACTATCCAAATGGAAGCAGTCACGCACCTCTGAGTTATAAAATGAACCCATGTCTCTGTTCATGCCATTTTAGAACAACTACCAACACCCATTTTTTTCACTATACTCAATCTAAGGCCATACTTCATATTTGTTTCAATCTGGTTCATTTTTTATCTTTCAGAACACCTATCATAGTGACATAAACACTTAAGAGATGCTCAATAATATTTGATATAATGATAGCAAACAATATTTGAACAAAAGAAGAGATATGCAAGCAGAACATTACTTGCAACAATAGTTTCTCTGGGATAAGACTACCTATAAGTAAATCTATGGTTCCACAGCATGTTGTCTAATATTTTTGTAATACTTTAGTCATGGTTTTATTATAATAAACCTATATATAATTATGTCTCCTTTACCATATTGTGAGTACTGTGAGAGCAGGGATCATATATAATTCATTCGAATATTTCTGTTGCCCCTAAGGTAAAAACAAAACAATAGCAACAAAAAACAAAATTATGTGACACCTGGAAGGAGTTGTTAACTGTTGACAGAATAAATGAATAGATGCTCTAAATTGCAGAGCTGTTTCTCTATGATGCAATCTATTGAATGGGTTTTTTTAAACCAAAAATGCAGACTTGCCAAATCCCATGCATATGTCAGATGCCTCCCAAACACATTAAGCAGAAGCTCTAAAATCACAAAGGACAGCAGTACCTAGGAGTCAAGCTGCAAATGAAATGCTAGAGTCAATTGAAATACCTTACTGATAGTAGAATAGAAAAGTGTGTCTGAAAAATACAAGGAGTGTGAGTCAAGATAAATCAAACAGACAAATTCTGTTTCTCTAGTATTTCTTTAGCACCAGCTGAAACAAACCTTAATGTGGGTGCTTTTGAGGAAAAAGTTTTCACTTCTGTAGTAAATGAGATGAAGATCCTTGAAGAAAGAGCATCATCTCATGCTTTGGCTCTACGATAGACTTGGCTTTTTTTTTTCTTTTTTTTGAGACAGTCTCCCTCCATCACTCAGGCTGGAATGCAGTGGTGCGATCTCGGCTCATTGTAACCACTGCCTCCCAGGTTCAAGTGATTCTCCTGCCTCAGCCACCTCAGTAGCTGGAATTACAGGCACATGCCCCCATGCCCAGCTAATTTTTGTATTTTTAGTAGAGACAGGGTTTCACCATATTGGTCAGGCTGGTCTCAAACTTTTGACTTTGTGGTCTGCCTGCCTCAGCCTCCTAAAATGCTGGGATTATAGGTATGAGCCATTGCACCCAGGCCGAGCTCTATTAAGACACCTAAGACTGACCAGTACTGCTGTTCAGCATATGTTTGTTAAAATAATACTCATGATAGATTGATCCAGAATGAAGACACCTGGAGAATACTAACATAACTTATTAAAAATTTGCCCCTCATAGCAAATCTCAGTCCATGATACTCTTCTCAACCCTTTTCCTTTATCCTATCTTCAAACAAAACCAAAAATTCATTTCTCTTTGTTGTGCACAGACTCTGCCCATTCTCAGTTCTATACCACTGTTCATGTTTTTTATTCCCCTGTACTCCCTGCCTACAAATCTCCACATATTTAAATTATAACTGTCCTTCAAGGCCCAATTCAAATCTTTCACAGATGTGAGCTCTCCTTCTTCAAAATCTCAGGGAAAAAAAGCTTCTACTATGTTTCTTATTTCATCTCACCCTATTTTTTGGCAGAGATTTTATAAGGCAAAGACTATATCTTGATTATATCTCTATGTCTTATATGTAGCCCTAACGAGCAAGCTGTTCATTGTAGAATTTCAATACATATTCTTATGAAGTCTTTTTCCACCGAGGTTTATATAAATAGCACAAACTTGATTAACCAAATGCATACTTAAAATTAAAGTGAGGTAGATTGTAATGAGAAGCTATGTTTTTGGACCAACTCTCCCACTGAAAACAATAAAAATGCTGGATAAAATATTTCTTTTTTAAATTAAAACCTTAAAAGAATTGAAAGTCTGAAAAGACAGTGGGACTGCCACCATAAATATTTTTCTAGGGGTGGGAATCTGAAGTCAGTGAGGAAAGCCAAATATCAAAGTAACATAATTGCATTTTTCCTGAGGTCATTTGTTTATGCTATACACTTGAGCTTTGGTCAATCACACTCACAGAATAATGGAGCAAGGTCTTGTCCAAGGTCTTATAAAGAATAAGGGAGAACCAATACTAAACTTGTTGCCTTTCTCCAAACCCAAGGAAATATAAAGAAGATTGTTTTGGCAAATGAGCAAAGTAAAAGAAGAAAATAGGAAAAAGTGAGGCACAATCATGTCCCTGAGAAGTGGCAAGATAGCTACGGCCCTCCTATTATGCAGACATAATTGGAGAGTATTATACTGTTAATAGCTTGAGATAATCAGTCACTGAGAGTGTCCCAAACCCCTTGAGAAAAATCCAAAATACTCTGGAGTAGGACACATTTATCCTAGGCCACAGACAGCCTCCCATGATACTATTTCGATAACAATGATTAGCACACAGTCAAAGATAACCAGACACACAAGAAAACAAAGCAACATGAGTAAGAACTAGCAGAAACAGACTGACACAAATTTAGATGTTAGAATCACAAAACACAGATTATAAAACCACTATGCCTCCTAGTTATAACAAAACAAAATGGAGTCTTAAAAATATCTCCAGGAAAAATTAACTCTAACAACATACATAGTAGATTTTTAAAAGAAACAAACTTCTAGAAATAAAAATTACAATAATTGAATTAAAAGCTTACTGTTCATTACAAAAGGAGGCTTAAGAACTAGAAGATACATAAATAGAATTTATTTGCAATGCAGCTCAGAAAGACAAAAATTTAGAAAAATTAAAGTGTAAAACATTTAGAGAATATAGTGAGAAATTTAACAGGGGTTTAACTGGAGGTTTAGAAGGAAATGAGAGAGGGAATGTAAAAGGGGCTACATTTGAAAAGGTAGCCATTGGGCTGGGCACAGTGGCTCACACCTGTAATCCTAGCACTTTGGGAGGCCAAGGCAGGTGGATCACTTGAGGTAAGGAGTTCAAGACCAGCCTGGCCAACATGGTGAAACCCTGTCTCTACTAAATATACCAAAATTAGCTGGGTGTGGCAGTGCATGTCTGTAATCCCAGCTACTCTGGAGGCTGAGGTTGAGAATTGCTTGAAACAGGAAGGCAGAGGTTTTAGCAAGCCAAGATCACACCACCACACTCTGGCCTAGGTGACAGAGCAAGACTTTGTCTAAAAACAAAAAAAAAAAAAGAAAGAAAGAAAGAGAGAGAGAGAGAAAACACAGCTATGGTACTGGATTTTTTCTGAAATATATTAATTGCAACAATAAATATTTTTAAGAAGCATAACAATTCAGGCAGAAAAAATGAAAAGGAACTAACATCTGTATGCATCATGGTGCAACTGTAGAAAAACAAAGGTAATGAGAAAAATATTATGAGCAATCAGAAAAAAGCAGTTATATTAACAGGTGATTTGACTGTAATAATGGATGACAGAAGACAGTGTAATGATATATTTGACATGCTGACTAAAAATGACTACCAACTCAAACTTCTATACCCAAAGAGACTATATATTTCCAGGATGAGGAAGAAGTAGAGATTTCTTTCAAGTAGGCAGACCGTGAGATAGACTCCCCTCAAGACCCTTAGGACAGGAATTTCTCAGAATATATTTCAAGCAGAAGAAAAAGTGAACCTAAAAAGCAAATCCAAGGTTCATAAAGAAATAAATAGCAAAGAACGAACACTGCAAATATTAGGCAAATGTAAACAAACATTGACTCTATAAAAGAGAATAATGTCTAGTGGTATTAAAAAATTTAAACACCAGATAACAACATATATATTGAGAAAGTGATAAACTAATTAAAAATATTCTAAAGTAGTCTTGGGAGATGGTAAAGGGTCATAGTAGCTTTATACTTTGATAAGTACAGTGCTTTGATATGCACTATAATCCTAGGCTAACTATACTAACAGAACAGAAACAAAGTGTGTCCCTCCCAAATTGGTAGAGAAAAGAAAAACATGGAATGATAAAATATTAAAGGATAGAAAAAGCAAGAAATACTTAGTGAAAGAAGCAAAAAACAAAAGAAACATACACTATGATTCCATTTACATGATTTTAAGAAAACCTAAATTACATTTTAAGGGATATAGCTATAAGTGGGAAAATAATAAAAGACAATAAAATAATGACTAAAATGAAGGTTTGTGGCTAACTCCAGGGGAAGGAAAGAGGCTATGATGACAAAGGGACAAATGATATAAAGTGGAGCTTCTGAAGGGCTGGCAGGGTCTATATCTCATCCTGGGTGGTGCTTATATAGGTAATTGATTGATACATATTAAAAATACATATAGATGTTTTATAAATTTTGCTTAAAAATGGTTTCTGCATTATTTTATAATATTTTTAGATTTTAAGTGAGTTATAAATAAAAATACATGAAAAAAAGTGAGAATATGAACACTATCCTTTCCTTCATAATCCAGAAAATATGGATCTAGGGACACCAGTGGTTTTTCTTCTCACTGGAGAGCTAGCCAGTCCAGATCAACCTGCCTTGATGTGAGGTTAAATGAACAGAAGAGAGCATGTTAGGCAAATAAGGGGGACAGTTTCCTTTCCTGGTAAAGAGCATCTTTTTTTTTGAAAATTTTATCCTTCCTATATTTTGGATTGGGTATTTTATAATGTGCTTTCTGTTGTAAAATGTTGATGATAGTAGGTGGTCAGTTAGAATTTAATGTCCTTTTTATAAAACAAGGACAGAATAGGTCATTCTTCCTTCTCTTTTACTAACTCACTGAGGAACCTATGAATTGCTATGAAAATAAGCAAGTGATTCTGTGCTTATTTGCACAGTAAAGCTGCTTTTGATAAAACTGTGACTTAGATATTGTTATAGATTGAATGTTTCTGTTCCTCTAAAATTCCTACATTGAAATCTTAAGTCCCAGTGCGATGCCATTAGGTGGTAGGGCCTTTGGGGGGTAATTAGATCATAAAGGTGGAGCCCTCATGAATGGAATTAGTGCCCTTATATGAAAAGACATGAAGATCTGCTTTCTTACTTTTTGCCCTCTGCTGTGTGAGGATACAGCAAGAAGTCAGGACAGATGCAAACCAGGAAGTAGGACCTCAGCAGACACCAGATCCACCAGTGCCTAAATCTTGGGCTTCCCAGCCTCCAAAACTGGGAGAAATAAATGTGTGTGGTTTAAGCTACCCAGTCTTTGCTACTTTGATATAGCAGTCCTAACTGAATAAGACAGATATGAACTGGAAGAACTTCAGTGAGGAAGAAAAGTAGCCAAACATGGAATGTGGGGTCAGGCACAATACTTTGTGACATGCTGTATCAAATGTGAAAACAGTAAGGGTAAGAGCCAAGGGAAGAAGATGGGAGCCCTGGGAAACTTCATATGGACATTCAGGAGGTTAACATCTAGAGCCCTAAATGGATGTATGGCTTAATTTTCAGTATTAGTCATTGCTCTGAGATAGCATTTTATGCTGCTTACAGATACATTCTTTTGGAGGTCATGCATGATGGAGTTTCTTGAATTAGTATATTCTCTCTTCTATAAATAAATCAGGTCAAGTGCAAAACTAATAAACTGTAATAATATAATTATTCTCTATATTGTATACTATAGAATATACTATATTTCTGTATTTAATAGAGTATGATATAATAAATCACAATAATTATTTTTTGGTCATTATGTATTAGTTTTTACTAATTTATTCCTTACTAATTATGTTGGCAGAGATCGCTATGCCCGTTTCACAGGTAAGGATTCTGCAGCTCAAAGAAGGGAGTAATGTTATCAGCTACTAAGTGGTAAAAACAGAATTATATCCCCTTCAAAAGCTTTAGGGTCCAACTTCAAAACTGCTCTGGCTATTTTTGTTGCCTTGTCTCACTCTGCAGTAACACTTAAAGATCATTTGCATAAAGATTAATTTATTCTTTATATATATTCTTTTAAATCACATTCTGCACTCACTCAGGCAGCTTGTAATGACCCCTAGGAGGAAAGGGCAGACTTTTCTCCAAGAAGCACAATGAACAATACCAGAACAAGTCTAAGGGGGTACAAGAGAAATTCGGAAACTTGAGCATAAATCACTTTCAAAATAAAACCACAGCATCTTTAATCAAGGCCTGGCAATCATTGTGTCATTTCTCTAAGACTGGAACTGGTAAATGTGGGCTATCCCACTAGGCCTTTAATACTTGGTTAGAAATGGATCCAAGCAGTTGACTAGGAAGACAATTCATGCAACACAAACATGAATCTGTGATTCTCTTACCCATTACCACAAAACACAGTTAGTTCCTGCCCTGAATTGACTTTAAAAACATTGAGTGCCTGGGAGAAACCATAAGAGCATTAAAAATGGAGCCAGAAGTAATAAATAAGGACTGCCAAAAAATGTTAACAAATTTCTCCTACAAGTCAAGTCTATTGTCAATTTACAGCAGTTCTGAAGGTTGAACAAGGAGCATGCAGTCAGTGAGCTAACTTGCAAGGTTTGTCGGCAATCAAAAAGGGAGTTTTCTTTCACCTGTATAATATTTAACAGCTGATAATTTTATCTCCTGGTATGAAAAAATTAAAATAATAAAATAAAAATAAACCAAATGCTTTAAAATATGGACTCTTATCTCTCCCATTATCCCACATACTAGAATAAACACTTCTCCCAATGGAATTCTTCTCACTTAGCAGGGGAAGATCATCTTTTCACCAGCCAAACTCAGCAGGCCAGCGACTTTCCTCCCCTCCTGACTTCCCCCTAAGAGCTCATTCAAAGGGAAGACAAAGGACCTACAAGTGGATGCAAGTTAAACAACTTGTGCCTGGCCCTTAGGGGTACTTCATTTTCCTTAAAAAGATTATCTCAACCTTACTGTAGCCAAAAATAAAAACAAAATAAAACCCTAAAACAAATTTCTGAGGCAGTTTAAATTAAAAAGACAAAGGACTGAGAAATACTTTTAATTTATTAATAATTAGATTACAGATCGGACATCACCGAGACTCCAAAATCAGCAAGCCACTTGGGGAAAAAGGCTACTGCAGTTATTAGAAGCAAAGCCAAATGCTACCTTTTGTTCTTACTAAAATCTTCTTTTAAAAAAAATCTCATAGCAAATGATTTTCTATTTTCCATTTAAAGAGGATTACATAGCAAACACAACCAGTGGCTGGAGAGCAAAGCACTTCCCATCGTTTTATTACCTGCCAAATATAAATTAGTTCATTGTGGGTAATTCCTGCCAGACGACCCCTTTCCTTGTCATCCATCAGGCCGATGGGCTGTGGCAGGTTAGTTCCTGCCCGGAGTCCTTCCTAATCAGGAGGCTGTCAGATACGTTGCCTGCCCACTGTCTTCTACATCTTGTGGCAGCTCTTGTATTTGGGCAGCAGGGGCTTAAGCTTGAATTGCCCCAGTAACTGACTCTGAATTGCTCTTACTTACTATCACTGTCAAATCTTTGCAGGCATATGAGAGGGCCTCCTCCAGATACAAGGAAGAAACCCTACAAATTTCACTTTGTAATAACTACATGATACAGAAATTGTATTAGCTCCATTAGATGGAGTCATAGAAATATTCAAAAACATTAGCTGGATATAGTGAACATCATAGTTAGACTAAGATAAAAAAATCGCTTGTCTAATTTAGAGTGTTTCCTCATTGGTAATACCCTATATTAAGGTGCCATTTATAAACAGTTTATTATTATTTATTAATGTCTGAAGCACTTTATAGCATGCTAGATAACAACTTAAATTCATGTATTAAAGATGCACATACATGGTTTAATACGATTTACGTCTTATAATATTCTTTAAAACAGCTTCCCATAGTATCATCCGTTAAGCATTTATTACTAATGCATTTTATAACATACTTTATAATACATTATTTGAGCAAGTAGCTGCATTTAGTGATGATTTCATACATAAGAAGAAGGCATTTATAAATGGCACCTTAATTTAAAGTGTTACCTTTGCATTACTACATAGCTGCTCACCACACATCTCATTTTGTGATTATTCTCCAAATGCACCACTTAATAAAACAGACACTAAGTTCTATTTTCCCCTCATCTGATTAAAAGTTTATTGAGTCATTTTCACCATCTGTTTTCAGATGTTGGTAGCTTGGAGGTTTTAGTGTGATTTCTGGTAAAACCAAACTTTTAATTCTACAATATTTCTGAAAAGATGTTTAACAATAGAAATAGAGAATTACTTACCATATTGGACAGAGCCTGTTGCTTGGATTCTTTGTAAAATTCAATTTTTCGACTAGAAAGAACAACCCAGGAAGTAGACCAGTTTTTCCTTAGGGAAAAAAAAATAAAAAGGAAAAAAAAAGCATTATCGGTTGAAGAAATCATTTATAGATACAATATGAGCAACATTTGGAATGAGTAGAGACCATCTTTATTTTTAACAGTCTTCCTAAAAGTCTCCTCTTTATTAAAATCTATAGGTGGTATGGAATTTGGGTAATAATAAACACATTCTGGAATTATTTAAAAGCATAGCATTTATAGTAAGAGTTTCTCAATTTATAGTTCCTCCTAAAATCTTTTTCAACCACCAAAAATCCATTTTTTGTGTATCCATGTGCATCCTTCCCATAAAAAGTTTATGTTTCTACAGCAAACCAAAAATAGCAAAGTAAAAATGGAATCAGAACCCATTTCTTCCTTCATTGTTTCTTCTCTTCATTGGTTTAGTGTATTTCAGTCTTAAAAACTAACCAGCCTCATGTGTCATTGCTTAATTCAAAATATTTTCATAATGTTGAATCTTACAGAAGTCAAAGAGATACAAATAAAAATAGTGACATGCTTTTTCCCTCTTTGTACATCAAATTGTCAAGGAATAAAAGAAATAACATCTGAGAACATCTAGGGATAATCAGGGTGCAGGAAATAGATTCTCTTTTACAGTATTGGTGGGAGTTCAGACTGTTGCTTCCTTTCTGGAGTGCAATTTGACAACGTGCTTTTTAAAAATCTCTAAAAATGTGTATATCTTTCGGCTAACCATGTCCATTCCTATGAATTTAAATTTATTCTAGAGAAATAGTCTCAAAGTTGCTGAGTCTGTGTCCATAGAAGTTAATTGCATCATTGTTTGTTAATTCCATATATAAAATATAAAAAAAGATGATTGGTTAAATAAATTGCATATAATAGATCCATATAATGGAATAATGAACCCTATGCTATAGAAGAATACTAATGTGGGAAGGTTTTAATGCAGACATGCATGTAGCTTATAACTGTGTTGTGTTATTTACCTAGGACTTTCTTCACCCATCCCAGCCCCTTCTGTTTATTAATTTCATTAATTAGAAGTCAAATCACTGCTTTGTTATATGTGCCTTCCATGACTTCTTCTCATATCAGTTTTATTATAAATTTAAAAAATATTTTTCATAAATTTCTCCTCTATCCTCCATTAAGAAATGAGCCCCGAGATGGTAGAAATCATTTCATCTTTACAAAGGTATGCCCAATGCCTAGCATGGTGCTTTGGACAAAATAGACATGAAACAGATATGTATTGAGTCAGTGACTGAATTTGGGCCTGGAAAAAGTCTTGCTATCGAGTGGTAAAATCATGGCTTTTGAGTCTCCTTTGTATTTGTTGGTGTTTACCAATTTTTTTTTTGCATTGAGCACATATTCCTTCCTTAGTTAGAACATGTATATGTTCATGGCATGAAGGCACTCTTTTGTAGATAGTAAAGACATTAAGGAGATTAATGTACTTAGGTTTCTACCCATTAGAGCCTATTGCTGCAGTTTGCTGCGGCTTGACATTCACTTCAAAATAGGTGAATTCATTTAACAAAACTGATATTTTTTTTAAAGTTTATGGAAGGACTTTATTCAGGTCAATAGAAAACCACACCAAAATATTTTTTTAAATGACTATCGAAGATCTTTTTGTAATTTATTTCCACTTGCTTTTGAGAAACTAAGAGCTTGATTGAAAGGACAACTTTGATTCAGTAAGGTTAATATATATAAAAAGAATTATATTGCTCTTACATGCCTGGAACTTTCTTAATAATACACCATTGTGTTAAAAAGAACAGAATAAGAAGACACACAAGAAACATAATGTGTATTTTTCAACATCCAAATACTAACACTGTGTTCTTGTACCCACTTGTTTTTAAATGAAGTCTCAATTTTTCAATTAAATGATGAAAAGATGAAATAACAAAACCCAGAAAGAAAACTACATAGGCGTTTTCTTCTGCTTTTGCCCATTTCTCCTTTTAGGTACCAGGAGCAACAGGGTGAACTGAAGCAGCAATAGCCTTGTCTTCATGCAGGTCATAATAACAGGTAGCCCCAAACAGGAGAAAGAGAAACATTATTAGAAGTCTAGTCTGGGTATCTTATCACCCTTATTTTGCACGTATGTAATCAGAAAGTACAGAACACTCTTACACATGAAGAATCCATATTTAACCTGCCTATTATATTTCCCACTTTATTTTTCATCTTCTGACAAGGAGATACTACTATACCTTATTTGCGACCTATTTATACGAAGTTCTGGATGAATGGTTCTGATTTGACTCTGTTTCAGACATTGATCACTTACAGAACTTGCCATCAAAAGTCTCCCCATCCTTAAACTTGGAAGTGGAACTGGTTAGAATTGAAGTTGCATGAAATGCAATTATCTCATTTTTTCTTTTTAAATTAGGACTTTGAACTGCTGTGAACTGTGTCCCTGTTAGGTGAACTGGGTGAACAAACTGAAGAGGGTAAGAACTGCAGATCTTGAAACCTTAGCACATGACTTGCTCTGACACCTTATGTACAGTGCTACTTTGTTTTCAATTTATAAACTATAAACACTGTCTTTATCTTCTCTGGATAAAAGTGAAAGCTTTCCCATGGGTTGACTGTTATTGTTTGAAAATAATTTTATTTCAAAATCAATAATAATAATAATGCTGACAACCTTTTAGATGTCCTCTTTCATCTCAATTTTCCCTGTGATTTCTTTTAAAATAATAATTAGCATAAATTATTTAGAATACCTAGCATAAATCTTATCATCTAGTTTATGCTTAGCTTCATACATAAAAATGATGAAAGCACTAACATCTCTATTTACTAATATGAAAAATGAGACTCAAAGGATAACTTAAGGCCTTACACTTAGGTTTAAAGTCAAACCCAGTTTATCTGACTCCAAAATCTATAATCTGTTCATTACTTTATGCTGTCTAGTTTTTTTAATTCAAGTTTTTAATTTATTTTTTAGGGGCTCAATATATATTTTCTGAAAAACTGAAAGACATGAGTTTACACTAATCTGCCAATAAAAAAACGGATGTGGGTACAGGATTTGCAAGGCCCAGTGCAGGATGAAAATGCAGCATTCTGTGTCCAAAAATTCTGAGGAGGTTTTAGACAGTAACAATCTAGCATTAAATCGAGGGCAGAGTCCTTCAGATCATGGGGCCCTGGACGCATGCCAGTAAAGCCTGCCTTAACTACAATATGACTTTACAACAATGGCCAAAGAATAATTTCTTTTTTTAATACTGTCTTTTTAAAAGGATTAGGCAGTACTACCTTAGTTAAGGATATTGTCAAAGTCAGATTTCAACGTAATTTTGTCTGAAATCTTCAAATTATAAAAGCTAGCGGGGATAGTGTAAGATAAGATATCAGCTCTCCAGTCTCTGTTATTAACACTTTACCTGATCCTTATTAGAAAGACTGGGCAAAGCCTCAACACTTCCAAGCTCTCTTCCCCTAGAAGTTGCGCTGATTCAAAGGAATAAGATGATATACTGTTCAGCTCCTCATTAGAAGCCAGAAACAGGCTGGGCGTGGTGGCTCAGTCTGTAATCCCAGCACTTTGGGAGGCTGAGGTGGGCAGATCACAAGGTCAGGAGTTCAAGACCAGCCTGGCCAACATGGTGAAACCCTCTCTCTACTAAAAATACAAAAGTTAGCCGGGCATAGTGGTGGGTGTCTGTAATCCGAGCTGCTCGGGAAGTGGAGGTTGCAGTGAGCTAAGATCGTGCCATTGTACTCCAGCCTGTGTGACAAAAAAAAAAAAAAAAAAAAAAGAAGCCAGAAAGAGGTGTGTGTTTCTAACTGCATGGCACCTCTGTCTTTTTCCAGCAGGGATTATTCTGGTCTGTGATTAGCAGACTCATCTGCACTCAGTGGAAAACATAAAACCAGGAATGGAATCAGAAACCTGTAATCTGGGAGTAGCTGAGGCTTCACCTAATGAGAACATTTCGTTATGACTTAGGTCTGAACCTTCCTCTCTGATCAAAGTACTCTAGAAACTTGACCACTATCCTTATAATATCTGTCTAGTCTATTTCCCATTCTGACATGTCTGACCCATTGTGTTGCTCAGAGTTCTCAGCATATCAGTGGAATAGCTTCTTCACCCAATTCTCTAACATGGTGACTCTCTTGTAAGGCATTGTCAGCTCTGGAGTGTGCAAAGGGCCACTTGACAAGGTTTTGCCTTGACTTAAGGATTTGATACTAACATATGCAACCAAATCACTATATATGACTCTTATTCAATACATTGCAGGAAGTGGGTAACACCTACAAGCTTAAAGGCCTTACTAGGATAGGTGACTACAGCAGTTTTTCATGAAACTTTGCAAATAGACTATTTTCTAGGATAAAGCAGTTTCAGACTAGAAAGTCCCTCTATGGACAAAACTCCCACAAAGAGGTAGAAACCACCTCTATCTTCTTAGAACATTTCCACTATTGGGCATACTATCTGACATTTAGTAGGTGATTATTACATATTTTTTGAGTAAAAGAATATATGGCCTTTCAAATTTCAGGAGAGCCATACTTCTAGGTTCTTTCTACTCTGTATTTACTGTTCTTCACTAACAAGGACCAAAAGGTTTCATTTACTCTCTCCGTTCCTTAGTTTCCTAGTGTTTTAATATGGTATTTATAGCATTATTTTTCTTAACTATCTAACACTTCTGATTTAGGATATTTTTTCCTAACTTATACTTCTAGCAGCCAAAACCTGAACTTTCTTAACAGGGCTTCCTGCCCTGAGCTTGCACTGGCATCTGCTCTGTTCCAGGTACGCCACCTGGCATTTTATATACATCATGCAATTTAATTACTAAGCTGATCACAAGTATCCATTAAACATTTGCCACATACCAAACATAATTCTAAGGGCTAAAGAGAGATGGAAAAACAAGAGACCTCTAGAAATTTTACCTCTAAGAAGATGGAAAATAAATATGGCAACCAAGTCTTCTGAATGAGTTTTAGGATACCCCCATATTACAGAAGAGAAAACTGAAGCCCAGTGAGGCTGCATCCTAACCAAGGGCAAACAAGCCATAAAGATGGGATTCAGGCCCCTGCTCACTCCAGTGTCTCCATGGTCTCTAGGCAGGTGGCATGCGGCTCTCTTGGTAGTCACTCTGCTTATGCCTGTTCAGAGCTGCATGAGAGGAGCTAAGAGGGGGAGGTAAGGAACAGTTGTCATTGAAGTACTAGAATGTCTTGCTCTTTGGAGTAAAGCCACATCTTAGCCTGACCTGGGCTGTCCCACAATGCTGAACTGCAAACCTTTTATCCCTGTCTTCCATCCCTACCATGACGGCCAGCAGGTAAATTCACCCATTGACCAATCAGTGCCTCCACATTTCATCATAACTTTGAGAGATTAGTTTTCTACTTTTTTTTTTCCAAAGAGAGACAAAAAGCAAGGTGTTGGATAGATTAAAGGGGTAATTAAGACACATAACTCAGGAAATATCCAACTTCAGTAAGTCAGTTCAAAGTGCCATGAATAAGGGAAACAGCCACACATTTCCATAGGGATTTACAGGTAACAATTAGGTAAGGGTTTGAACCTAGTGATTCCATGCAGGAGACAAATCTTGGGGCAAGAAATGCAGGTGTTGGGCCAGGTGCAGTGGCTCACTCCTGTAATCCCAGCACTTTGGGAGGCCGAGGCAGGTGGATCACTTGAGGTTAGGAGTTCGAGACCAGCTTGGTCAACATGGTGAAACCGTGTATCTATAAAAACACAAAATTGGATGGCTGTGGTCATGGGCAGCTGTAATCCCAGTTACCCAGGAGTCTGAGGCAGAAGAATCCATTGAACTCCAGAGGCAAAGGTTGCAGTGAGCCAAGATCGTGCCACTGCACTCCAGTTTGGGTGACAGAGAGAGACTCAGTCTCAAAACCAAACAACAAAAAAGAAATGCAGGTATTTATTTTATTATATCTTTTGACATGCAAAACAATCACATCTAAGGGAAATGGGGTGTTAACTACAATTGGAAAGTAGGGAGAACTACATTTTTACAAGGGCATTTATGTACCATTTATGCAATTGGTGGGACCTTTTATCTATGTGAAACACTTCATAAAACTTTCCTAAAAACAAATCCTGAATTGTGAAGTTAGAAAATGCAAACAAACGGGCAAACAAAAGTTCAGAAACAGAAACAACGCCCAAACAACAACAAAACAACCTAAAAACAAAACAAAACTCAACAAAGCCATCAGCTTGGCATTCTAGAAAATGGACACCGGATGGCAGCACATAATAACAGCAACATGGATTGTAATAGCTTATCTGGAAAATGCTTGATGAAAAATGACTCTTAAAATATTCATTACCATTATAAGAATCTGTTGGCTTAAACTCTGGTTTGATGCATTCATTTACTCTAAACACCAAAGCTTTATATCCTACCTTTACCTTTCCTTTGCCTTCTTTAGGTAATGACAGCGCGACAAATCAACAAAAATCAGAAGAAAATATATGTGAGGTTCCTTGACAAATTTCAGCTTCTCTTATTTGATCCATCTGCCTTTGTTACCTAACTTGGTCATGCTGGATTTGACTTGATTCCACACCAGTGATGGGAGTGAAAGTGATTTATTCTAGTGTCCCTGACTGATTTACCGCAAAATCACTTAGACATTGTTAAATGTACAGACTCATTCTCAAAGTGGTTGGTCTAGGAACTTATTTCTTCTGTCTTATATTCTAAGCATCTTGTAATTATGACTGCTAAAAGGTGGGACAAAAAGACACTGAGGTGTAAAAACACCCATCTCTGTCAGTCTTGCAAGGAAACGAAGAAAGACAGATTCGGCCTGGAACAAAGTATTTGGATACTGAGCAGGAAGTACTAAAGAAAGAATATGATCACATTAGGAACACACCTTAGTCTCAGATTCTAAAGAAAGTCCATTCCAAATAACAATTGTTAAAACAAGAAAACAAAAACCCAACAGACAGCTTAGTAGCTGTGGGCCCTAGGATGAAAGCAGGCACTTGTAGACATAACCACTGAACAATCTTTTTTCTGCATTTCTTTTCATAGACGTCTTCTGGACATATTTTCACCCCCAACTATATCTTTCTATGCCCATCTAAAGAGAGCAGAATGTGACTGTATGTTGTGGTAAGATGTGCAGAGCCACACAGGAGCTGATGACAAGAAGACCTAGGTGCTGAGGAAGAAGCAAGTCTGAGGTGTTGAAATTTCATAAACATACTGTCAGGTGCCTTTTGTAAATGTAAGCATTGAAAATAACTTTTTACTAAGCTGTCATAGAGTTTCAGAGAAGCCAGGGTTACTTATAAGTTTGAGGACGGAATTCCCAAAATGAAGAAATTCCTATGCTTCATTGGAAAAGCTGAGGCCTATTTTCAGTGTTCACAATTAAAAATTAAAGTGAATGCTGAATGAATTCTGCTTTCAAGCCTGTCAGTGTATCACTGGGGAAATGTGTATAACCTCATTTCAAAACAAGGCTAAATGCATGGCCTCTTATGAATGTCAAATATAGCCAATAAGTAAACTTTCACCATCTCCTGCTCATATTCAGAGATAAGTTGAATTTTCTTTGAGAGAAAGAGAAAAGATATTGAAGAGACAAATAAATAAAGACTAATAAAAAGGAAAAGAAAGAAGGAAATTAAGAAGAAATTACAAGACATGATGATCTATTATGGATTTATAAGTAGAAAACCTGATAGAAATTAATGAAATAATATTTATTAAGTGACAATTGAAGTCCCTGGTACTGTTGATGGCATAAAATAAAAGAACCATTTTTGCTCCATAGTCTCAAATAGCTTAAAGGCAAGAGAGATAAAGCAAATGTGTTTCAAGCAGAGGACAAAGCTAAATTCTGTGATACTAACTATACATAAAATAAGATTTGGAGAAATAAGAGGTTAATACTGGTGACTGAGTTTCTCCACTTATAGAACAGGTAATAATAGAGCCTATTCTGTAGTATTATTTAAGTATTACTGATAAAGAATTCAGCCAAGTGCTTGACAGAGTAACATCTATTAATACTACTTATTAATTCATTAAAATTTATAAAAGATATAAAGATCCCTGATAAATGAAACAAAGGGTATCAAAAGAAATTTTATGTAAGAAGTATAAATTATAGTACATTATACTATTTATTAGTTACTAAAGTATCGATGAGATAAAAGCACAATTTTTCAAGGTTATGACTAAACTGACCATTTTTGTTGCTTGTGATAAAAGCATACAGATTTCTTGGGTAAGCAATATGGGAATGCATACTAAGAGTCATTAAAAATGGTCCTGTAATTTGATCAAGTAATCTAGACTTAGTATTTGTCTTCAGAAAATATAAAAGAAGTCTGGGTGCTATGGATCACACCTGTAATTCCAACAGTTTGGGAGGCTAAGTGAGTGGATCTCTTGAGCCCAGAAGTTCCAGAACAGCTTGGGCAATATGCCAAGACCCATATCTCTACTAAAAAAAAAAAAATGCTGGGTGTGGAGGTGAGTACTTGTGGTCCCAGCTACTCATTTAACCCCACATAAGGTGGGTAGGAGGGTGAGGGTGGAGGAGGCTGCAGTGAGCTGAGCTGGCACCACTGCACTCCAGCCTGGGTGACAGAATGAGACCCTGACTCAAAAAGGAAACAAAAAAAGAATATATAAGAGAAAAATTGACAAGCAATAGGAGAATTATTGCAATGATAACTTTTAATATAAAACCAGACACAAACATCAAAAATATAAAAAGAGGTAAGCTCATCATCACTGGTCATTAGAGAAATGCAAATCAAACCCACAATGAGATACCATCTCACACAATGGTGATCACTAAAAAGTCAGGAAACAACAGATTCTGGAGAGGATATGGAGAAACAGGAATACTTTTACACTGTTGGTGGGAGTGTAAATTGGTTTAACCATTGTGGAAGAACAGTATGATGATTCCTCAAGGATCTAGAACTAGAAATACCATTTGACCCAGCAGTTGTATTACTGCATATATACCCAAGGGATTATAAATTATTCTACTAAAAGACACATACACATGTATATTTATTGAAGCACTGTTTACAATAGCAAAGACTTAGAACCAACCCAAATGCCCATCAATGATAGACTGAATAAAGAAAAGGTGGCACATATACACCATGGAATACTATGCAGCCATAAAAAATGATGAGTTTATGTCCCCTGCAGGGACATGGATGAAGTTGGAAACCATCATTCTCAGCAAACTAACACAAGAACAGAAAACCAAACAGTGCATATTCTCACTCATAAGTGGGAGCTGAACAATGAGAACACATGGACACAGGAAGGGAAACATCATACACTGGGACCTGTTGGGGGTGGGGGGGGCTACAGGAGGGTAAGCATTAGGACAAATACATAATGTAGATGATGGGTTGATGGGTGCAGCAAACCACCATGGCATATGTATATCTATGTAACAAACCTGCACCTTCTGCACATGTACCCCAGAATCTAAAGTATAATAATTTTTAAAAAAAGAGGTAAGGATGATTTGACATATTATAGCCCATCAACATAATGGGATATCATGTTCTTAAACATGGTGATTACATACACAATGTTCAATTTGCAAAGTACTAACAATAAAAACAAAAACCCCATAAATTTGGAGGGGCTACGCATGACATGTAAAATTGACAAAGTGTTATATATATATTATAAGTTTCTCAAATCATTGAAAAAAGACAGGAAACTTAATAGAAAATAGTCAACATTTATTAATAGAATCTGAATGCAGAATCTGAATGGCTCTAAACAGATAAAGTGATGCTCAACTTCAATACCTATCAGTGAAATACAAGTAAAAACAGCATTAATGTAATGTTTTACAGATAATTATATTGGATAATGCTATGTGCTGATAAAATTATGGAAAATAGAATCCCTTCTGTATTGCACATTGACTGGTATGAATTCATGCACTAATTCAGGAGAAAGTGTGGCAACAGTAGTCAGTAGATTTACAAATGTGTGTGACTAACAACTGAGCAATCCTGTACTCCTGTAAATATTCCCCTAAAAAAAAATTCCTAACAGTTTCAAAAGAAACAGTATGTGTGATTTATGGAAATGTTTAGAGTGAAAGGAGTTAGAGGCAACTTAGGTGTCCACAGCTGGGAGACTGCATAAGTAAAACTTCATATACAGTCATGCTTCACTTAATGATAAGGATACATTCTTGAGAATTGTGTCCTTAGGTAATTACATCGCTGTGCAAACATCATAGAGTGTACTTATACAAATCTAAGTGGTGTAGCCTACCACACACTAGGCTACGTGTCATAGCCTATTGTTCCTAGGCTACAAACATGTATAACATGTTACTGTATTGAATATTGTAGGCAATTGTAACATGGTGGCAAGTGTTTGTGTATCTAAACTTATCTAACCATAGAGAAGGTACAGTAAACATCAGTTTTATAATCTTATGGGACCACAGCTGTATATGGTGTCCATCACCAATCAAATGCCACCATATGCCACATGACTATATATGAACAATGGCAAAGTGGGCATCAACGAACTAGATTTAAAGACATTCATGCACTGCACAAAAACATTTTAATCAGCAATGGATGACATATAGATAGTAGTTCTATGAGAATATAATGAAGCCAAAAAATTTCTAACATGATATTCTTCATAACATCAAGTGCAATGCATTAACTTTTCCATGTTTAGGTATGCTTAGATACACAAATAACAGTATGTTACAATTGCCTATAGTATTCAGCACAGTAACATGCTGTAAATGTTTGTAGCCTAGGAGCAATAGGCTATATCATATACCATCTAGGTTTGTGTAAGTACATTCTATGATGCTCGCATGATAATTAAATCACCTAAGGATGCATCTCTTAAGACATATCTCCATCATTAAGAGATGCATGTCTGGATAGCACCATAGATAGCTGCCCAAGAGCTAACATTGAATGAAAGTAATAAGAAACACAATAAGGTTTATAATACAAAAATGTTTATGCTATATAGAATACATTCACACATACACAACTATACATTATTTTTTGAATGCCATATATATAGCTAAATATAGACATATATGGAGAATGAGTTTGATAAACACACATTAAATACATTAAAATGAATGTCTACATGGGATTGAAGTAAGGATTGGAGACTAAAATAAAATAAAATAAAACCAGCTAGGGATCTTGCCCAGAATGATGATAACACAAGGCCACAAACTGAAGGATATAATCAACTCAATTATGTGTACCTGGGGTAACAGCAACAGCAACAACAACAGAAAAAAAAAAGGAAAACTAAAACATATAACTTTAAGTGGAAAAGGCTGAAAGAATGCATAATGGTATGCAAGGTAAAATAATAAAACAGAGTACAAACAAATGTTTATATGGACTTAACTATAACATGGAAATTACATGCAAACTGGAAAGTTACAGCAAATAAAAGAAATACACAATGGTATACAGACTAATCAAAACTGCCTAAGAACACATTCATGTGAGTTGGCTGGGGGAAGAAGGACCCTAGTCTCCAATTCCTCTAGACACTACCTTCTAGATGTCATAAATTTGGTTTATGGAGGGGTTATGGGCAAAGATACTTTCCAAAACCACACAGTAGAACCTCCTTTTGCTTTCTTGAAATTATTTCTTTTAGGATATTTCCCACTTCCTTGCAGGAGGCTGGAGGGTGGAACTGACCAATACTGCCACCTCCATTCTCCTACCAAGCTCTAGTGAAGAGCTGAACTGGCTAACTTAGATAATAAAGAGAAACTCTTTATTCCACATGGCTGATGAGGGAAGAAAGGGTCATGACTTACTCATCTTGATGAGAGGCATCATTGTACCCTCCACACTCCTTCCTGAGTTGATAAGGACATGATAAGGTCTAGGGGAAAGGAGAGCACTCAGGCTGGGCTGCTCAAAGACTTCCTCCTGTTGTTCCCCCAGAACCAGATGACTCTCTAAGTCAGATTCACTACTGGGGCAAGGACTAGCCAAGTCTCTTAAAGCAGCCTTGCATTTGGTCTTGTCTCCTGTGCATCTCTTGCCTGAACCCTTCAAGGGAGGGTGGCTAAAGGACCACTGCAGAGAAATAGTCCAGGTAAAGATTTAAGGTCCTGTTCGCTATCCCAGAATAAGACACAATACGGAGAAAAAATAGAGCTTGGTAGTTACAATCGAAAAAGCTATTTTAATTAGTGAAATTATGGATGATTCCCACCAAATTTTACTTTGCTTAAAAAAATATAAAATTCATTATAGCCACCAAACAAAAGCAGACTTTATTCTCTAGTGTTGACCACAGTATCATTCTAGTAATGAATTGTATTATACAAGTAATAGGTGTCCCATTGTGTAGCTAATTAGTATATTTATCCTACATAATTTTAATTGTTAGTAACACATTTATGAGTAAATGCCTTGTCTCTCAATTTGAGCATTTTCTACAAATTTGGTAGCTTGCATATCACCCAGCACAAAGCTAAGTATGTAACAGAACCAATATGAGAAATAGCAAAAATTCTAAAATGAAGGTGATTATTTCTAAACATATCATATATACAACACAATTATCATCTTTCTTTACCCTCCTATCAACCTTATTTTTTCTCTTCAAGGTTTTTGTTGTTGTGGTCTGAAGAGTTATTATTTCCTTTTCTAATTTCTCTCACCTCTGTATATGAGGCTAATTTTATTTGATCAATTTCTATTTTGAGCTGCAAAAGTGGTTCAAATCCTCCATCCTTCAGGAAATTATTCTTACAAGGTATTGTACAGAGACTTGTATATATTGCAGATGAATGCATTCATCCCCTAATCCTTTAATCATGGAAATCAAGAATGATTGTCATTTCTTTTCAGTTTTTTATGAGTTCAAGTTCAAGGAGGACAAAAAAGCATCTCATTTATATGTTCTGTACAAAAATATAGAAGGTAGTACCTTTCTTTAAAAACGGTAATTACATTAAAAAGAATATTGATCGTAGCAGTAGCAGAGGAGACTGTTCCGGTGTAATACCATAGGGCCTTGCTCCCAAACAATACCAGTGGCACAAGTTGAGGATATGAGGAACCAGCATAGTTATATAAGAATGAATTAAAGAATTTTATTACCTTAGTTTCTTTCCCCCATCTGCAATTTTAGCTTTTTGAAGATAACCTTCTTTTTCAACCATCTGCAAGAAGAATGCATATGTTAAAACTGTGACAAACTACTATGTATTGTCGGTTTGAGTAAACCTGTGCTTTTCAAGAGTCATTGCAGTGATGGAAGTTTTCAGTCATAGAACTTTATTAATAATGCATATATAGCTTATGGGAACTGCCTGCAAAGTCATAGTTGTTACAAGCTGTTAAATATCTGAAAGACAAATGATGAAGAGGAATGTGAATGATTTGTTAGATAGTGATACACCTTTATTGACTTTTCTTTCTGGGCATTGAAGTCACTTGCTTAAAAAATTGATTACAAATGGTAAAAGAAAGACAAATTGAATACCTTCCTTTATTTTACCAAGTATCCTTAGAAAAGTTCTTCCTTTCTAACCTCCCCATGTACCTTCTGAAGCCAGGATAAAGGAAGACTCCAATGGGAGCAGGTAAATAAGCTAGTTGAATCATGGACAGGCATTTAAAATAGCAACATTTTATACGTTTTGATCAATTACCAAGACACCCTGTAGTATCACAATCTCATTGTCTTCTTCCATGATGTAGGATTGTTTGCTTCGCTTATTTGCATGCACTGTACTGGCTTTCATTGCTAATACAGCTGCAAGTTTCTTGAAAATTTAATATGTCATTATAACTCTGCAGAAGTGTTTGTGGAGTTTTCTGCAAAATAAATGCACAATGCAAATTGTGACCTGTTGACTCCCTGCAAAGTCTATATGCTAGGTATTTTAATTTCTTAGCATCATTATTTCTTCCCTCCTCTGTCTGCCTCACATACCCCGTCCCAAGTCATTAGCCTGTGCTCCGTCTTTCACTCAGTGAATTGCCCACACCCTTTTCCCTGACCTGCCTAGTAACAGAGGACCACACTCCCTCAGTGTCACCCCATGTTATCCCCGCAGCTGAAGTATTCCACTGTGACCATGTCTTCATCTCAAAAATCTTAAGTATATTTAATGTACTTCAAAATTCAATTAGTAAAACCCGGCACAGTGGCAACTGTCTATAATCACAACTACTTGGGAGGTTGGAGAAGGAGAATCTTTTGGTCTTAAGAGTTTGAGACCAGCCTGGTCAGTATAGCAAAAACTCCATCTCAAAAAAATAAACAAGCAGAAAACCAAATTCTAATGTGTATGTTTTTTACTAGAGAACCTTTCCATGATTTATCTGCCATCTCTTTTAGGTGCACCATCCTGAATCTCCATTTTCAGTTTGCTCTTATCACTGTGACAGCACATATCAGATCATGTTTTAAATGACTGCTTATTTGTCTGTGTCTGCAGGCAAATAATGTGCTATGAGTCCATTGAAGGCAAAGGACTACTTTTACATGGGGATTCCTAGCTTCTGAAATATTTTGCTGGTACCAGTAGTCAAAATAATAAAATTGCTTGAACAAATAAGTAAATGAATGGATATTTAATTTTTTCCAGTCTTTATAGGAAACTGGGCAAGCCAAAAAAATTATCTGCAATGCTACAAGTGAAAGAGAGAGATATTTAGAGGTAAAGGAATAGTTCCAAATCACTAAAATCACACTGGTTAAATGTCTGTTTACAAGACTCGCTCTGATATAGGTGAGAATTTTTCTGCTTCGTTTATTGTTTTTTCCTAATACATAGCACAGGACTTAGTTTTAAAATGCATTTGATGAATATGTTTTTGACCAAATAAATAATGATAGAGATAACAATGATGATTTATGAGAATCATAGCAAAGTGTTTTTTACTTATCTCCACATCCAGGAAGTTTCTTTTACTTCACTGTGTTCTCCACAAGTCTAAAGCATCTAAGGAAGCTTTCTTGGATAACTTTTAGAATCAGGGTATTTGCTGGTACCTTTTTGTTTTTGTATTTGGATACATCTATTCATTTGCTTTTTCCACATTATATTCTATATATACTGTCCCTTTTTCTTGATGTCAGGGAATTTTATTTGTCTACCTCATAAAACCCATATAATAAATTTAGTGTTTACCTCTGGGCATCACTGGTATCCATGAATGTTTGGAAGAAAGATCTTTTCAATAGCAATTAGCACCACAGAGGAGGTCCCTTTCTTCAGGAATGTATACTAAGACATTTTGTTGTGTAATCATAGAAAATGGTTATTATTTTCAGCTTTCTTCTGATTAAAAAGTACCCAAAACCTGGATTTATCTACTGAAAAACTACAAAACCTACCAACCTATCATAAAAATTGATACATGCATTCTCAGCTAATAATATTCCCCCATTTTTTCCCAAAAATTCACAAAAGACCCCTTGGTAGACATTTGTTACCCACAAAGATAAATTGTTGATGAAAATTTCTCTGAAATAGATGGGAAATATGAAAGGAAAAAGCTAATACTCTTATAGGGAGAAATCAACATAAACAGGTTTAAGGTATACACCATAAAATTCTCTTTCCTTGAATACCTAAGTAACATTTCCCCAGACACTGTGGGACCTTTCCCAGAATACTTGAGAGTGAGGTCAAGGGCTAAATTTCTCAAGTTAAGACTCAATAAATGTGACATCATTGTCATGAATGACTGAGCCAACTCTATGGTCTTGGATCAATGCAATATACTTTCCAGGAATGACCACACAGGGGTCCCAGGAAAAATGAGAAAGAACTGAACAGCAAGTTAGTTATCTTCTCTCCTATCACTTTCCAAAGTCCAGGCTGTCTTCCAGGTCATTAGAAGAAGCTAATGACCCTTCTGCTATGTTCTATTACCTACTACACTTGCTACCACCATGCTTATTTGTTAAATGTTTACATGCACTATTCTACATGTAGTATATCTATGTCCTACTACCATGAACATATTCTCACTTCTGAGATCAGGTGTTTATTTTCCTTCATTGTCTTTTTAATACTTGATGCACACTTATTCATTCTTTTTAACACATATTTAATTAGTAACACTTCTTTCCTCTAAATGCCAGCTTCTCTGCTCACAATAGAACTGCAGAGATTAATAGGACAATTTAAATCCTCTTGAGTCTTAAACTCCTGTGAGTTCATATTCAAGATATTCCTGCTCCTCTTTTTTGAAAGACTCGGTACCATGCCTTGTTTAAGTCATCTCAGAGACTCAGGCCATCTTTTAGCCTGGATAGAAAATTCCAATTATGGTTTCTACAATGAAAGTACTATATTGTTTAGGTCTTATGCTGGCAAGTGAAGCTTCCATGAGGTAGAATTAATTACTATTCCTTGTCATCATAGTTTAAAATACGTCATCATATTTCAGACACCAGAAATCAGTTATTCTGCGAGGCTCGTAGTGCGCTGAAAGAAGTATTAGGGCAAGCAAAAAATTGCTATGCATTGTGCATGTGGATTTATAAATGGTACCTTACTAATTACTCTAATTAATTATTTCTACCCAATGTTAATCCCACGGTTTCAAGGGACAATGATCTATAAATTACAGTTGAACATGCTGGTCATCTAGGGCTCAGATGGTCTTGTCTCCAGTAATTTACAAAATTACTTAAAGCTCTAGGTCTAAGTTTAGGATTCTACATGCCAAATTCTAGGCCAAATTGAAGTTCCTTAAAGGAGTAGCAGTCCCTAAACTACGTATACTTAAGAAATGTCAACCGATCTTTAGATGCTAAATCTGGCTTCTTAAGCTATTTGTCCAATGTTCCTTAGAAGCCCTATTTAACATTAAATGGCTGGAAAGATCAGCAATTTGTTCAGATTGGACGCCAGCCAGTCTGCAAGCATTGAGGAAGTGCTCAGCAGACACAGCCGTGCTGAGATACAGATGAGAAGAATGAATGGCAGTGGGATATCCAGATAGCACCTCTTTATCAACCTACGTTGGAGGCGACAGACAAGACAGAGGAGCAGAAGACAACCTTTGATTAATGGTAACAATCATAGCAGAAAGACGAGCCTGTTAACTGTACATACAGACATTGCAATTTTTTTATGAGAATACTTTGTTGTTCTCAGATACAATTGTGAATAATAGGTTTTCATCTGCACCATTCCACCAAAGGATTCTGCTAAAATAACCCTATTTATAAATGGAAATAAACTTAATCTGTGACTTTTACAAGATTTTGATGAGAAGGATTTGGCTTTTAACACCAGAACCACATGGCCTGTGTGGCCTCATAACATTTTCTCTGCTGATGTATTTAAAGTTATTGTTCTCTTCCCCTTTTTCTGATTCTGTGTTCATTGGCAACCATCTGAATCCTAATTTGGCATCCTAGGTCCTTTGATGTAGAAAGCGGGTAACTTAAATAGTATCAGAATATTTCCTATTATGTACTGTGAGATAGACTCAAGGGATCATCATCTCAGTAAACCCTGATAATAATGATAAATATGACTTTTTTTTTTTTGGATCTACAAGGCTGAGACGGGCCCTAGCTCTAAACTGAGATGATCCCTTTAAAGTAGCATTGCCCTATGAAACCTTCTGTGTGACTGACTGACCTCTCTCTAAAAGAACTATGCATCATCCCTCTATAACTACAATCCTGGGCCACTATAATTATCAAGCAGATTTAGCATTTAATTATTTTCCTATTTAATAATGAGGCAGCTGTTATACTTTCTCTGAACTTTTAATAGATCATAGTACTTTGCTGGTAATCTTGTCTGTTTCAATGATTTCTATTAAAGAGCACAGAATGAGGACATATTTGGTTACAATATTTTACCCCCAAATGATGCTTCACTTGCTTGCTTAAGTCCCCTGCCTGCTGCCATTTTTTACTTCTCCACTATCCATACAAGTACCTACCTTATCTTTCTTTTTTCTTTGTTTTTGGTTTTTTTTTTTTGCCATTGTCTTTAGGTTTCACTCTTTCTCTTTGGAACTCATTGCTTATATTTTCTTCTCAATATTCACTTATTCTTATATTGGCTCTGCCATTCATGCTATATTTGATTTGTTCATTAATCTGTGAACTCACAGTGGACATAATCCATTAAGAACAGAATCAAAAGCAGAAAAAAAATCCCTTAAAACTCCAGTTTATCTATATATCATATAAAGTACTAATAGCTTTTAAATATTTTAAAAAGTCTTACATTTAGAACTGCCTTAAATATAGTTTGAGAATGAAATACTATGCCTTTAGAGATGCAATACAATGCTTTTATCTGATGTAAATAACCATTTACTGAGTGTTCACGTTTTTAAGAAGTGGTAAACCAAATACCTAAAGTTGGATGCAATGTTTGCGTGTGAAGAAGAGTAGAAGAAAAGCAAGGAAAAATGGTTCTGAGTCATACATGAGTGGTGCCCAGAAAGAGGTAACCAGGAATTCTCAAAGAAGTCTCTGAGGAGCAGGTTTGATTTCACCATGAAATTTGATTTCAGAGTTAGGCATGGTTTACTCATTGCAACTTATTTATACCCTTTGATACATTTGTTGAGCAATGTTTTCAATGATAACCTTCTTCTACTTTCTGTCACTCAGGATGAGATAACATGCCCAGCTTTGGGGTTACACTGAATGTCTTAAACCATTTTACTAATGTTAGGTTTGAGAAGCACATATTAGGTTTTGCCAAGTGCTTTTCCCTATCATATTAAACCTCTGTGTATTTTAAGGGAAATTTTATCTGCATGTCTCTGATTTATTTACCCCTAACTCATCAAAATGTCATTTTGAAAATTCTATTTGATGTTTAAGAACTCCCCCTAAGACTTTCTTTCTGAACCTTTTATTTTGCAACCAGTGTGTTTCATTTGGTCACCACCAAGAAATACAGGTTCTGTTCGGAAACAGGCTAACAAAGGCACCTACTTTGTATCTCAGGATCTTTTTTCAGTCTTCTGGAGGCTTTTCCTATAGCTCACCTCTCCCTTTCCTCATGTACCATCCCCCTTCCACCCACCATTTTTCTTTTTTTTCCCCTGAATTCTATTTCTTTGTGTCTTTGATGTAAATATGTTCCTCATTCTTTGCCTGTCATTGGACTTCAGTGAGTAAGGCCTTCCTGGTTACTGTCTGGGCAACTTATTAGTGTAATTCAATTTCTGTGTTATAACCTAATTTCAGTCTAGGCAGTGGGGAAGAAAGGATTGCTCAATGTTAATAACCTTTATTATTGCTGTTTTGTGTGTTCTTTTTCTCTGCTCTAGAGTTAAATGGATTTCAAATGTGGGGCTGGATGAGAGAGGTATTGTCATTTGTTTCCGTATTTCAGTGGCTTCTGAACTTCTTATCATCACCTCAAGGCCCTTTGCAATCTGGGCACTGCCTCCCTCTCCCCAAAATCTGTGATTCGTTTTCATTGTTCATGATATTCTGGCTGATAGGGAATTCTTGCAGTTTTTCACATGTAACAACTTTATTCTGACCTGGCGACCCTTGAATTTGTTGTTTCTTTCTGTTTCAACATTCTTCTTTTTTCCAGTTCTTTGCTTGGCAAACTCCATTGATCCTGCAAAATCTCAGTTAACTGGCCATTTGAAAGAATCCATGTATGACTACTTAATCCAGCATAGGTTCTCACAGAAACTTGTATTTCTTTCATCATAGCACATTTTGTAATTTGCATTTATAGAATTACGCCTTCCTTTATTTAGCAACTCTGTTCATCCCTAGACTGAAAGCTTCTCTGGAAAAGGACATGGCCAGTTAGCATATTATCACATATTCCAAGCCTAGCACAGTGATGGCCTCAACAAACACTTGAGTTAATAAACATGCTCTTACTTGAGAAAAGGAAGGGCACATGAAATAATGAAAACTTAGACATGGTTTCTATTAGCATTATTAAATTATATAATTTATTACTATTATATAACTTCTTATTAACAGCTTGAAGATCTGGAAGGATATTTGAGAAAACCTAATTTTGCCTTACTCAAGTAGAATTTGCAGACTAAAGAGATTTTGGAGTTTTTCTGCAGTTTAAGGAAAGCCCAGCTTGATCAATAGAATTATTTCCCCAAAGTCGCTGTCCTTTGTTTCAAAACAAGTAAACACTGTATTCTCATAATATCTTTCATGCTCAAAGCCCTCACAAGTATTAATTAATCCACAAAATGATATCTGGCTCCAAAAGGTAGAATCTGTGACTTAAGGTTTATCTGCAAAAGCCTGCTTTGCCCCCAAGCCATGGCAACTTCCTGAGCTCTGTCCTCAAAATCCTCCTAGCTCAGGAGGTAGCAGATGATTCTGTAAAACCTGCCACAGGCTTTTGACTCCTGCAGGGTTATCCATAGACATGTGTTATACTCTGTTGATAAAAATAAAGACGATAAAGATTTAACATGTTATAAACAGGGTTCTTTTTCTTGAATATTTCTTTCAGGGGAAAAGAAAAAGTACCCTGAAAATAATTAGATCTCATGAACAGTTATAATATGGAATATGCAAGATCAGGAAACAAATGCATATTGGTATTTTTGATGATTCATGTATAAAACTGTTGCAACATTATAGCACTTTTAAAGCAACTGCACTGATTCTCAGGGAATGATTTCTATCTCTTCTACTGAAAGCCTATGGATTTACATACCTGGGGCATAAATAACATCATCTGTCAATGAACTGGGTAGTTTCCACCCTGAAACTTTAGACTCTGATTAGAAATTATTTTGGCCAATATTCAAAATAAATAAATGCATTGTTCTGTTTAAACATGCTGCTCACAATCTATTTTCTTAAAAGAAACATTAACAGAGGAAGCATGACTCCCAAAGGATGTTAGCATCTATGAGACGCTAATCTGCTACAAAATGGCAGATTTCATTTTATAAAGTGAATGATTATCCTTCAACATAGCGGGACCTATCGGATACTTTGACAATTTCGCCCAAAGCCAAGGTCTCTCATGCTTCCTGGAGAATGTTTAGTAGAATTCTCTGAATATGAGATATAAAGAAAATGAGATTTATATATCTCAACATTTTAGAAATAAATAAGCCTGAAGATTCATACAGTAAAGATGATCAATAATAACACCAAAGGAAAGAATGTCGTTAATTCTCAGGAATGTTTTCAGGTGTGTTATTTCATATATGATAGCTCATCCTGATAGGTACGGTCAAAGAATCTACTGCTAGGACCCCTGCATGACTCTGGAAGCCACCCTAAGGCATGGTGGAGTTGAGGAGAGTTGGAGAGATGAAAGTAGGGAACATATCAGAGTGTGGAAAGATTATGTGAGTCCAGGTAAAAAGAATGCAATATTAGATCAGTCAGATGTAAAGACAACTTCACAGGTTCTGAAAAATAATTCAAGTTTTAATATGAATGATAAAGAATGGTCTATAATTAATCAAATTTTCTGTTTGGGGAAATGGGTGATTATTATTAGGCCATTGCTCATCAATATATCTAATTCATAAATAAGAATTTCAGATGAAGATAGCATTTCTACCTTTAAAATGATAGCAAGTAAGAAATTCAATTCAAGAAGAGATTGAATGTTATCCATGTTCACAAGACACAGCAAGATAAGTGCTCAGAGAGATGATCCAGGAAAACCCAAGTCAGGACTAGGAAGTAAGCTGATTGGTTCCAAAAGTTTTTAAACTAGTGGCACTGTGTGTGTATGTGTGTGTGTCAATGAGAGAGGGAGAGAAAGAAGGAGACAGAAAGAGAGAACAGAAAATTATACACATATGCAGAGAAAAAGATTGAGATAAATTACAAAGGTAAAACACTTAAAAATTATTATTTTTGCTTCTGCTTAGCAGGACTTCCCAATGTTACCTTTCCAAGGTCATCATAGCTAAAATAGAGTATTGGGCAAATAGATCTATTATCTATTCCTGTATTATCTATAATTAGTCATATGCAAAGTGAGTTTTCATTTATTTAGAAATGAGGCTGCAGAGAAAGCCTACTACATGCCAATAAATCAACAAATAGCCTTAAGAGAAGACAGATAAATTAAGAAAACTATTTCTGAATATTCTTTTTTAAAAATTATTATGCTTTAATTTCTGGGGTATTAATGTGCAGAATGTGCTGGTTTGCTACATAGGCACCATGGTGGTTTGCTTCACCTATCAACTTATCATATATATTAGGTATTTCTCCTAATTATATCCTTCCCCTAACCTCCATCACTGAATATTCTAATGGTTCTCCTGATATTAGCTTATGCTTGATATAGTGACATAGAAAATAAACAATTAAAAATTATATAATAATTATTAAGTTTTTTAAATAACCATAATTTGGATTTTAAAAATTTGTATACATTTTATGTAGAAAACTTTGGGGCACCTTCAGGCTCTGTTGAAATATAATTGAGTACATATTTATGTATACACAGACATTTACTGAGCTCCATTGTCAGCCTAACCTTTGCCATGTTTCATCAAATACTTCTGAGAAAACTTTATATGTGTTACTTTTATAAAATAATCCAGCTCTTTATAATTATTTTTGTAGTTATTTTCTGTGTAATCCAAACTTATTTAAAATAAAACCAAACAAATAAAGCATTTATTTTCCTATTTATTGGAGAGCTACAGTGTGCCAGCCTTTATACAAAGTTCTAATAGCAAAAAAAATAAAGAAGACAAAGGCCTCCCTTCAAATAGCTTATAGCTCAGTAAGAGCAATAAAAGAAATAGCCAATTTTAGTGTGATGGGGCTAGAATAGAGGCAAGACCAAGCTATTGAGAGACAGATCAAAGAAGGGCTACCTAATCCAAATTTGAGGAATTAGAGAAATCCTTCCTAGAGAAAATGCTCTCTAAGTTGAGATCCATGTAATTAATTTTGAAAACGAGATATTATTATATCTAATTATATTGAAAAATTGGCTTTTACTATGAATATCAGGCACATATTTATTAGCATCTGCAACTAGCAACATTGTTTTAATAAACTTGCAATTTCTTTTTACATCAATTCACAAACATGTCTTTCCTGAACAGGCAGTAGTGCCAAAAGTAATCTAAGTAGAAGTATGGTATAATAAAGAAAATACAAGTCATGGCCTCTAACTTCAAGATATTTACAATCCAGCCATGGAACAAGTCTATTACCTATAAAATAAGAGTGAACAACACAAAACAACATATGAACATGAGCTGGGATGAAAGGACTATAACTGCTATAGGAAATCCAGCTCCTTCAGGGTAAGAGCCATGTCTTAATCATGTTACTACTCCAGGCTTGAGGGTATGTGTTTGAGAGAGGATAATAAATAACGTAAATTGGGGACCATGATGCTAGAGAAAATGTGAAAATGAAATGATGAAGGTACTGTTGAAAGAAGGCTGCTCTGGAATTGCTGCATAGGATCAGTGGGGCGCACGGTGGGGTATGGTGAGGTCAGAAGCATTTCAAGGTTTGGATGAGGGTTTCAGGGTGCAGAAGAAGTATACAAACACTACAATCATTGAGGAGAAATTTCATCAGAAAATGATGACTTATCTGAAGGGTCTGGGATAAAATAAAAGACATAGAGAAAATGTGTTGCAATCCCAGATAAATGTTTCCTACTGATAGAGATGGGCTCAATGGAAAGGGGGAATCAGTTTGGGAAGGCGCTGATGAAGGGTTCAACTTGGGGTATTTCATTTCTGTGATGACAGAGACAACATCCTAAAACAAATGACTAATTCACACTTGAAGATATCTTGAAGATATAGGATAAGATAAAGGAGAGAGGTATAGGAGCATAGACCTGTGTATTACAAGCTTGGAAGTAAAAACAAAAGCCATCACATTTTCATTATGTCTTCATTCAACACATAGTTACTGAGTCCTTAACATGGGAGTGGAGTAATGAACATAGGAGACAATGTCCTGGTCCTCATAGAACTAAAATTCTAATTGGGATTACAAAGAAACAAAAATAAATGTAGTATGCCACCTGGTGGTAAAGTCTATAGAGTAAATTAAGGTAAGAGAGAAATGTAGATGGAAATGGTGTGGTTTCCTGTTTGTTCATTTGTGGGTTTCTTTCTGTTTTTGTTTGTTTGTTTGGTTGTTTCTGACAGAGTCTCACTCTGTTGCCCAGGCTGGAGTGAAGTGGCATAATCTTGGCTCATTGCAATCTTCACCCCCGGGGTTCAACTGATTCTTCTGCCTCAGCCTCGCAATGAGCTGGGCCTACAGGTGCGTGCCACCACACCTGGCTGCTGTTTTGTATTTTTTAGTAGAGATGGGGTTTTACCATGTTGGCCAGGCTAGTGTTCAGCTCCTGACCTCAAGTGAGCCACCCATTTTGGCCTTCCAAAGTGCTGAGATTATAGGCATGAGTCACCACGCTGAGCCCCTAAGGGCTTTTTTGTTTTGTTTTTAAAAGGAGATTAGGGAAGACCTATCCAAAAGATGATATTAGAGCAGAGATGTGAAGCAAAGGAACATATGAGATGTACGAATTTCTGGGAACCAAATAATTTTTTTTTTAGACAGAGTTTCGCTCTTTTTGCAATGGCACAATCTTGGCTCACTGCAACCTCTGCTTTCCAGGTTCAAGTGATTCTCCTGCCTCAGCCTCCTGAGTAGCTGGGATTACAGGGATGCACCACGATGCCTGGCTAATTTTTGCACTTTTAGTAGAGATGGGGCTTCTCCAGTTTGGTCAGGCTGGTCTTGATTCTCGACCTCAGCTGATCTGCCTGCCTCAGCCTCCCAAAGTGCTGGGATTGCAGGCATGAGCCACCATGCCTGGCCCCTTATTTTGTAAGAAATAGAGGCAAAAGTAGGTGCAATGGTCCTGCAGAGGAAGAGTTATCAGCTTCATTGGAGCAGAAGGAGACAGAAGAAAGGGAGAGGTGAGACTTGGGAGGTCAACGAGTCTTCTGGGGCCTAGTGAACCATTGGACATTTCTCAGCTTTTACCTGGAGTAGACTAATAGCCAGGGAGGATTTTGAGTCAAGGAGTGATGTGAGATGGACAACAAGTTTGTTTCCCCTTAAAATTCGTACGTGGAAATCCTAAACTTCAATGTAATTCTATTAGAAGGTAATTAGGTCACAAAGGTAGAGCTCTCATGAATAGGATTAGTGCCTTTTTAAAAGGGACTCCAGCTCTTTTGCCCTCTTTTTGCAATGTGAGGATCCAAGGAGGAGTCATTTGTTTGCAGCCCAGAAAAGGGCCCTTGCCAGAACCTGACCAGAAGGGAATGCTGATCTTGGACTTCAGCTTCCAGATCTGTGAGAAATAAATTTCTGTTGTTTAAAAGCCACCTTGTCTGTGTGTCTGTTGTAGTAACAAACCAACTAAAATAAGAAACATAATCTAGTTTACATTTTAACAGGATCACATCCACTGTTGTGTTGAAAATAAACAGTAGAAAGAAAGTGAAAGTGAGTAAACAGGAAGACTATTTCAATAAAATCAGGTGACAGATGACAGTAACGGTGGTGAGAAATGAACTGATTCTGAATGTATTTTGAAGACAGAGAAAACTGGGTTCTTTGGTGTTCATTTATGTTATGACAGAAACAAGGGAAGATGATTTTAAGTGTTTTGTCTGAAGCACCTGGAGTAATGAAGCTAGCATCTTGTGAAATGGAGTAGACTGGGAGAATGGGTTTGGGCAAAAATCGGGGACAGTTCTGGATATGCTAAGTTTGGGATGTCCATTAGAATTGTGTATAAAAATGCCACAGTATATAGTACTGAAGTTCAAAGCTGTGGTCCATGCTGGAAATAGAAATTTAGAAGTGGCTAGTGTTACATGGTCTCTTAGCCATGAACACTGAATGAGATGCCCTAGGGAATTACTAGAGAGAGAAGAATGAAAAGTTAAAAACTGAGTTCCAAAACGAAGAGGGATCAGCAAAGGGGATTGAAAAGGGGTAGCTCTCCATTAGATTCAGGAGATATATGTGCTTATTTGCTACATGGATGTACTGCATACTGGTGGGAGCTGGGCTTCTACTGTACCCATTACCCAAACAGTGAACGTTTTATCCAATAGGCAATCAATTCAAGAAGGGAGCTACCAATTGGGTTAAATGCTCAAATAGACCTACTGAAGAGATAATTGAGAAGTTACTGATGGATCTAACAATATGAAGGCAATTGGTGAGCCAGATAAGAGGTAAATGATTGAGATAAAAACCTAAATAGAATTGGTTCAAGAGACAAAGGCAGGGCAGAAATTAGAAACAGCAAAAGTAGGTAATTCTTTTGAGAAATTCTTATCCTAAAATAAAGCAGAGTAAAGAGAAATAGCTGGAGTGGGGATGTGGAATCTGGAACATGCAAAAGCAATTGAAAACAGGAACACTAAAGGAAAAAGAAATTATTTTTGGTGCTGAGGATGAGACATCCCAAAGATAACAGGGATGGAATAGTTAGAGACAGACAGGAATACAGTCATCATGGTGCAGTGTCCTATAAGCCAATAAGACTGGAAGATATCAACCAATATGAAATATAACAGAAAAGACAAGTTGAATGAGTATAAAGAAAAAGTGTGATATAGCTGGCCTAGAATTAGAACCTGTACAATGCCATTTTATAAAGAACAAAGCCGTTTCCATTCTCCTCACAAGGACTGCTAACCTTGGTTTCTGTAAACTTATAGATTATTTGCAGGATGCAAAGAGAGGTAAAGCTGCATACCTTCTCTTATCTGTAACTGCCAGAATTGCTGGCCTTTGTTTCCCAGAGTAAGCACCCCCAGATAATTCCATCCTGGCGCCAAGCAACTGAAAATCTATGGATCCCACCCCTACCCAGACGATGTGTAAATGAATACTAATCTTAGCATCTGTGAACTCCTTAAATGACAATCAGAATAGTCCCCTGGCTCTCGAAATGTCCGGAACCCCCTCACCCTCATCTCTGCCCAGAAGGTGATTTGAATCTACTGGCCCTCAGAATGTCTGAAGCCCCTCATCCCATCCTCTCCCCTCACCCCCAAGGTGATTTTACAGGTATAAAATGTCTTGTTACCCTCTTTTACAGGGCCAAGGGTTGGAGAGACGTGAGTCCTCCGTGGTCGCTGGCAATAAACCCTGTAATTTGGCATACTTTTGTTCTGGTGTTGGCTTTTCTGTTGAGTTCGATATAACAAAAGCATATTGTATTTATCAAAAAGGAGGTCATTAACAGAAAGAAGTATCAGAACATGTCAGAAAGTTTGGGCTTATGTGTTTTTAAGATATCTAGAATACCTTATTTATTTATGTTGTTTATGTTTCAGGTACTCTTTTAGTCACTAGGATATAACAATTCACAGAAAATGAAAAAAGAAAAGTGCCACTCTTATGGATGTTGAGTCTATTAATTTTTCCTGAAGACAACACCAACATTAACAAAGAAACCATCATATTTACAAAAGCCCTCAGTAGTCTCTGGTTCCCATTATTCACATCCTTATATAATCCTCTCACCTTGTGTGAACTAGACTTAGTGACTTACTTTTAACCAAAAGAATGTGGCAAAGCTGATGGCATTCTGCTTTTACAATTAGGTTACAAGAGATTTTGACTTCCATCTTGCTAGCAAACTCTCCCTCTTGCCTTCTCATCTTACATGATTTGAAAAAGCAAGCTGCTATTTTGGAGAAATCTGTGTGGCAAGGAAATAAGAGCAGCCTTTGGCCAACAGTCCTGGAAGAACTGAACCCGGCCAACAACCACATAAGTGAGCTTGAAAGCAGATCTTCCCCAGTCAAGCCTTCAGATGAGATCCCAATTATGACTGATACTTTTGGTGCAATGTTTTGAGAGACTCCAAGCTAGACCCCTCTACTAAGTGATGCCCTGATTCCTGACTCACAGAAACATGAGATAATTACCTATGCTGTGCTAAGTTGCTGAGTTTTGTAGTAATTTATTTTGTATAATTAGATGAAGAATATAATGACTTAACCACTCACCAGTTGTTCCAATGGAGGAATGACATCTTTCAAGACATGCTGTGAATGATTCCTTCTGTGTCGGGATATCTGCAAATATATTGACATTTGATATTGTTACATTATTTTTCTTAATAGATTTTAGTAAAAGTACACATAAAAATAACCATATTCAGTGTCATTCAAGCATGTGAATTAAGTACTATAAAATGAGAAGTGAATGTTTCAGACTTTGACTAATTTGAATAAAACGTGTGCTCAAAAATGGCTGGCTGCAATCACATCTCAAACCCAATGCTCTTCTTACCATGGACTCTTGACAACCCTTTCTTCACATGCTGGAGTCTGTGTTCTCTCATGTGAACCTGGGCAGACCATATGCCTACCTCAACCAAAAAGTACAGCGGAAGTTCCACTCTGTGACTTCAAAGATTGGAACACAAAAAAGTCATATATATCCCTGCGTCATCTGAGAACCCTCATTCATGGTAAATGTGTTGGAGGAATCCTAAATCACCCCTACAGAGTGAACACCTGGAAAGTCTTGAAGGTTTCTGACAGATAGAAAGGCTGATGCTCCAGGAGACAGCCAGCATCAACCACCAAGCTTATGAGTACAAAGAAGTCCTCTACCCTCCCCAGGCACTGGTAACCATCATTCTACTCCCTATCTCAATGAGATCAATTGTTTTATTGTTGCCCTATATGAGTGAGGACATGTGAAGTACAAAATGATAAATGCTCGAGTTCATGAGTATCCCAATTACCCTGATTTGACAGGGTAAAATACATTGTCAGGATACACTGTAGGCCTGTATCAAAACATCACACATATCCCATACACACACACACACACACACACATTATGTACCCCTATTAATTAAAAATAGAACATTAAATTTAAAAAGAGCTCTAGCCTGAGCAACATAGTGAGACTCCAACTCTCCAAAATGTATTTTTTAAATTAGCTATGAATGGTGGCACATACCTATAGTCAGTCCCTAGCTACTCCAGAGGCTCAGGTGGGAGAATCACTTGAGCCAGGATTTTGAGGCTGCAGTTAGCTATGATCACACAACTGCTCTCCAACCTGGGCAACAGAGTGAGACCCTACTATAAAACACATTAAAAATTAAAACAAAACAAAAAACTCCTGATAATGGCCTTTTGTCCATTGGGTTTCCCCCAACCTTCAAACTTTCCAGAAGAGACCTCATATATATTGTGGAGTAGAAAAAAGCTATTGTTGCTGTGCTTCATCTGAATTTTTCACCAGAATCTAAGGATGACAAACGCATTGTTCCATGTCTCTATGTTGGTGATTTTTAAGTAGAACAAAATATTTCATATTAAAATGTGTTTTTCTTTTCTTTTTTTTCCCTTTTTTGAGACAGAGGCTTACTCTGTTGCCAGGAGCCAGGCTGGAGTGCAGTGGCGTGATCTTGGCTCACTGCAACGTCTGCTTCCTGGGTTCAATCAATTCTCCTGCCTTAGCCTCCCAAGCAGCTGGGACTATAGGTGTGTGTCACCATGCCCAGCTAATTTTTGTATTTTTTAGTAGAGACAGGGTTTCACGGCTAAGATAGTCTCAATCTCCTGACCTCGTGATCCACTTGCCTCGGCCTCCTAAAGTGCTGGGATTACAGGAATGAGCCACTGCACCCAGCCTGAAATGTTTTTTGTTGATTATGTGAGCTCAGCTTTTTCAGAATCAACATTCCATTAAGTCTATGTCTTCTATTATTATCCAGATATGTTTAAATATTAAAAAATCACACTTGTTTTATGTGCTTTTAGAACAAGTGAAAAGTAATCTTAATGTTCTTTCCCCTAAAGAAGCATCATAGACATATTCTACAATAAAACAAAAAGAGAAAGAGAATTTATAACCAAATCTTATACTGCTTTATAATTTAATCAGAAACTCTCATTAATATTATTTCATATTTACATGGAGAGAAAGAAAGAGGGAGGGAACAAGAAGGGGCAAGAGGAGGATGAAAGAGAGACAGACAGAGAGAGGGGGGGTATAAGAAATTTAAGAAATAAAGCAGGCCTGAGTACTATGTCTAGGAAAGGACTTCATTGCCCTTGGCTCTGGTTACTGGCACAAGCAACTGACTGAAGGAATTACATCAATGTCTGTGGAGATTTTGAGATAATGGTTTTACCAAAAAATAATAAGTAAATAAATAAATAAATAGAATCCTGGCCTAAAAATATCTATGACGCTATACAACCCTGGAGCCCCACATTTGCTCTATGAAAACTGGATTGTGAATAAAGTAAAACTCTAAGGAGATAATTTTCTCCAATGTTCACTTCACAGATGGCCTATGGAAGATAATGGAGGAGGAAGAGACTTCAGAAAACAGAGCCAGAAACCCGGAGAACAGTGGCCATGGGGAATTCCAGAAAGGGGAGTCAGGGACTGTCTCTACTTTCAGGGAAGTTGTCTCAGAGAGCCTTACCAGTAGGATTTCATTATTGTTTTGGTCTAGTGACTGTTGGCTGTTTACCTTTTTTTCCTTTTACAAATGAGAAGGGGTTTTGTTTGTTTGTTTTTCCCACTTATCTTGCTCCATTGTTATCTATTGGATGCGGTTGGGAAAGTGGGAGAGAGCTTTTGTCTTAAGCTCTAAATCACTTACCTTTGCTGTCTCCCTACTCCTCCTATAAAACCTGGACCTCAGAGCCATTTATCACCAGAGATTCTGAAATTTGAGCTTGATGCTACAACTGGATGGGACTTCGGGCTGTGTCCTTTGGGGAGGCAGATGTATGGATTGCTAAGCATTAGAAAACAGTTGTAAATGGCTATATGGTCAAGGGGAGGGAGGACTGAATGGCAGACTGGCTGGTCACCAACATTGTATCCTCTTTTCTGGATGCTACATTTCTCAGCCTGCCTTGCAGTTAGGAGTGGCTGTGTGACCAGTTCAGACCAATGGATGTGAACAGAAACAATGCCAGCCATTCCCTGGCTAAGGCTATGAACCAGGGAGAACTTCCCCTCCATGAACAAAATTCTACAGTGGGATGAAGATGCAAGATAGAAGGAGTTTGTGCTCTGAACCACCATGTGGAGAAAAGCAAACATAAGCCAGTTTTTCTGGCTTTGTTTTCTTTAGTAAATTTTTATTGTGGAATAATTTTATACTTAAGAGAAAAGTTGCAGAGGGAGTTCCTGCAGAAAACTTGCATCTAACTGTTACATAAGTGACAAACAAGCTTCTATTTTTTGGAACCCTCATCTATTTTAGAGAATTTTACAGCTGCTAGCATTACCTTAAATATGGTACCCATAGTTGATGCTCAGTTAACATCTAAATGAAAGGTCTTATGCATAAGGAAACTGAGAGCAGAATACTTAATGGGAGTGATCCTAGAAACCTAAAATTCACATTTATTAATTATTCATTGATACTTCAGCTTCTTCTCAGGAGTGGAAGGATATATGCATGTGGTATCTAAACCTCTTGAAAAAACAGAAATTTATTTTATCTTGCTATACATTTAGAATGCACTACTCTTAATTACTACTCATTATACTAGATTTATACTCTCCACTGCAAATTTCATACATATGTCGTATATTTAACTTACAAGGGTGGAAGAGTTCCAAGATGGAAAGAGTTTTCTTGTTCTATTTCCTTAAAACCCAGCTAGATTACCAGTCTTAGGGCAAAAGCAATTCTCCTAAAAAGTGAGGTACCTCAAGTTTTAAGTGTTAGAAAAGCAGCAAGTAAATGTCTCCACAATACTGGCCATTTACTAAGTCAGTTGGACCATTTCTTCTATGGCTAACTCCATGCCCTCTTTCTTCTGCCCACTACTGATTCTGATGGGTATGGTGACCCACTTGCCTCTAAATATTCCCTTCCACTCACCTACAGAAAGCTTTTATTTAAGGCAATGTTGGAAATGTGTGGTGTACATATTGTTAGGGGCATGAGACATTATTTTAGCTGATGAGCATTTTCGTTGTAATAATTTATAAAATCCTAAGGTTTCATAGAAAAATGTATCACATCAAAACAAATGTATTACTAGTGATATATTTTGTTTCAAAATAAAGCTATTTAAGTTTAAATAATTAAATAATTTATGGTATGAACTATGGAAAAACTCACAAACATAGTAAGTGAATGACTGAAGTTTGGGAAACAAGTTTAAATGAGAAGAATCAAAATGGAAACTCAACACATACTTATTTCATCCTTGAAGGGGCCCATTGAGTCCATGGTATAAATAAGAAAGCAAAGTAAAAATTATACAAAGATAATATTATCTGCTAGCATTTATTGAGTACTTATTGTCTGCCAGGCATGGTTCTATATGTTTTGCATTTATTAGCATGTTTAATTATCACCCAAACCTTAAGGGGTTAATAATATTAACCCTTTTAAAAATAAATATTGAAGTATAAATACAGACATTTAAGTATTTGATTTTATTTTATAATAAATAAAAAGTATAAATACAGACAGTTTAAGTATTTTTATTTTATTAGCTTTAGATTTGAAAATCCATAGCTAATAAAAGGCATAGGTGGTATTTTAACCCAGATCTAAGTATAAGCTTAACTATGACACTTTATTGTTTCTCCAGCAATATAAACACGTGTGTGTGTGTGTGTGTGTGTGTGTGTGTGTGTGTAGGCAGTCACTAAATTCTTGGGGAACTAAGAAGTTGAGACCCTCTGAGTACATAAAAGGATATTTCTAAGGTGGAAATTTAGAGTCAAACTTATGAATCTTTACCCATTTATACAGGATGCTAGAAACCAGGTTTCAAATTTGTTATGAATCATCGTAATACTCCTTTAGGGGAAGTAATATTGCTGATCATTCCTAAATCAGTAAACTAGCCAATGTATCATTTTCAACCAGGTTATGAAGATGTTGAAAAAAGAGAACTTTCATCACCTGTCTTTTGCTCTAATGTTGTTCTCCATAAAGCATTAGGCCAAGAAATATGTGATTATTCCAAATCAGATTATGTTGACTGAGACTTACGATTTAGGAAATTCTGGATCCAAAATGGCTTAATTGCTTCACATAGATATCAGGAAAAGTTAGGACATTTCAGGTTGCCTTTACATAATATGCTTAATTAAAAAAATAATTATAAAGAAAACTTGGGGTCAACCAAAATCTTGTGAGGTAAGTTTGAAGGAAAAAAAAATTTTCTCCTAAGCCATAGTATAAATAATGGAAAATGATATAGTACTTACATAGATATTGATTAATAGCTTATTATTACTATCTGACAATTATATAAATTATTATGGGATGTGCTCTTGAGAAATATTCCAGTTTAAAACATTAGATGTCCCTATGAATCATTTATTTTTATTCAGAAAACATTTCACAGTTAATACATCCATATGTCAGTAATTTCTAATAGTAGGTGATGAAAAAAGGATGGAGACAGCAAACCACCTTGCCATGTAAGTACCTATGCAACAATCTTTCGTGATCTTCACATGTACTCCAGAACCTGAAGTACCATATATATATATATATATATATATATATATATATGTACTTGTTTGTTTATGTTATAAAATCTCCACTACCAGTATTGCAGGTAGGACTTCATTTTAAACAGTAGTTTAAATTCTACCTCAACAAGCTCAGAACTTTTTAAATGTATCTGATTTCTAAAGCCTACATTTTATTTTTCAAATTGCTTAGATTGTTTCCGAATGTTGACAAAGGAGGGTTCCAACATTTGATCTTTAATCCTTTTTGGTTTTGCTGGAATTGTTCATTAATTATTGAATTTTGAAAACTTGAATAGAAGTAATCATATTAGCAGTAGCTTGATACAACTTTATTTCAATAAGTGATTTTCTCTCTAAAACAGAAGCATTTCTGTAAGGCTTCTGAGAAGCCTTAATATATTATTTTTATGCATGTCTCTTCTGTTTTGTTTCCAAATGTTTTATGTAGTATGTAGGTCCTCCCTCTAAACAGAACATGTATATATGTCTACTGCATAATTAAATGTTCACGGCCTCATTTATTTTGCTAGTTCTTATAGTCATAAATGATGGAATGTTGGTTTCAATATCATGCTAAAATTCCCATTTGAAAAATTTTGTAAATTTTTACCTCTTAATTTACTTGCACTATTTTAGGGAAAAAAATAGCCCTGACAATTCTGTCTCTCTTACCTGTTTATTAAGAATATCACTTAAGAGTTTCACTCTAGGCAGCATAATTATGTCTCAAATTATTTTTATTATAATATTTTGCATATTAAGGAATCAAGCTTTCCTAATAAATATTTGAACTGAACTGTTGATAACCCTTCTTTTGGGGAGAAAAAAAAGTCCGACCTTATCTTTTACTGCATGTGTGTTTTTTTCAATGGCGCCATTTTCCTATTGAATTATCATGTCCGGCAAATAGGGATGATTTGTAACTACCACTGAAAAAACTTGAAATATAAATTTCTTCTGACTTGGATTCTTTTGAACCTAGTATTACTGAAAATCTGTGTTTTTCCTTATTTATCACCACCCACCACTTTCTCCATTTCTACTTCTGTTCTTCCTTTCCCAGGTACTTAGCTTTCTAATTGTACAAAGCAAAATGGAAAAAGATAGTATTCTGAATATATAATGCATATTTTCCTTCAAATTCCTCTTTGTTCTTATTAGAATATGTATCATAATTAAGTTTTCCAGATACCTTTTTCTCTGGAAACAGAAATTAAAAAGTCACTTTTTCAAAGTGTCTTCAGTTTTTCTTCCATTCTGTTTTCATTTTTATCTATTTAAAGGATATGAAACTGATGGGTGGGATTAGTACGTGATATATTACACACAGTAAAAATAACAGAATTTGGGCATATTATTTTCCTTGTGTAGGAGGGTCTACTATGAAAGTTATACATAAACATGAAACATTCCACATAGCTCTGATTTTAAATAGATTACCATTTTTGATGAAAGTTTATATCTTGTGGCTTAGAATTGAAATAAAATCACTTGAAGAAAAGCATTAGTTTGTTCCAACATTTTCACAGACATCTACGTTTCTGAGGCATACCTCCCATTAGCAACGTCCCTGGATACTTGGATGAAAAGCAGAAATAAATCTGTGGTTAAGTTTAGTTTTTATCTTTACAGTTTCTCAAAAGTTTTTTTGGTGCATCCCAATTCTTACATTCAAATCGTCATTTGTTTTGCCAAGTTCTATTTCTTAAAGCCATTACAATCAGAAATTAAGGAAAGTTAGCGAAGGTTTTTTTTTTTGGAATGTGGAGTATGGAGATGTGGCCAATATTTTTGTACTCACAACAATTTAGCTGTTTAGAGATAATAGACATCAACCTAAATGGTGGCTATTTTTTAAAAGCCATGTGTGTGTGTTTTTTTGTGTGTGGAAAAAAAAAGTAAGTTAAAATTGGAGGATTCTACCTGTACCATATATTTAATCTTCTAATTTTAACTATTTATGTACACATATAAAACTTATTTATGTCCCACAATATTCTAACACTACCTAAATGCATCTTTTAATAATGTTAATGAGATTAAATGTCATAAACCAAAGAAAGATTCAATTTTTCTTTTTTGTTCCTTATTAATGTATGATAAGTAAATGGTTTCACATTTCAACTTTCCTCTAACTGCCCACAATATCATTCAATTGCGATAGTGGGCATCCAGAAGCAAATGTTCTCTCTTTTTTGGGAGTGGGGCTCTTCCTTAAGCCTCTTTTGATTGTATATTATCAGTCAGAACTGTGACACTCTCTTATTTTGTTTTTTATCCACTGCACAAAATAAAAGGAAATTATTCGAAAACCTTCTTGAGTACAAATAAAAGTGTATCAGCTTTTAAAAAAAATGTGTGGAATTTTTTTGGTAAACATTTGTGTCACTTGCAGTTCCCACCAGCCTCTCACTCCTGGGGTAAGTCTAGCTCAGTTACAAGTCAGCTTCAACCACATTTTCCTATATCCCAGATAGTCAAAGAGAAGAGCTTGCTAAAATGATTCTAACTCCTTAATATTCTTTCCCTGCTTATTTAGTCCCAAACATGTGTTCCACCCAGAAAATCAAACTGCGTCATGACCTTTCTATTTAAATAAAAATTAGTTATAGATAGTACATACATTTTCTTGTTTACTGCTGAATACCATTTCCTTTAGCTTTCCTCTATCTTTTTTTATAGATCGTTTCTCTCTAACAGTTTTCTGAGACTGAGAAGGGTCATTCATATGGAACCTGGACATACCACAATTTTAGCCTTCAAATAGGCTTTTAGGATAAGAACCACCAGAGTCAAGAAACTCAGAGATGCTGGGTAATATAATTTTCTTGTTTTTTCTTCTGTAGAATCACCTAGTTTTTAGCCATGAATTTCAAAATTGATATAATGAGAAACTCAGGACCAAAATAGCATATGAACACATTTTATTCTACTTATGATATTAATAATGGTATTAGATCTAAGATATTATATAATTCATCAAAGCCAAAGCTATAGTTTCCACCATTAGCAGATAAAATAACTTATTCATCTCTTTTACTCCCCATAATATGAGCACTCTCTCTCTTGATATAATCAAAATAAAATCGCTTAGGGAGTAGATTAAGAAAATGGAGATGGGTAATCTTAAACCAAACTGATAATTTCTCCACAACTAAAGTCACATGTTATATTTAAAATAAAAAGATTTAAGATAACAGAAAACAATGCAAGAACTACCTCACAAATCCCTTGTAAGAAAGCAAAATAGAAAATAATTATTGAGGATCTGAATCATTAAAATTATCTACCTATTCTCAACCAAATAAAACAAATCATTGTCAAATCACCATTTGGCTATGTTGGACAGGAACAATTTCTATCTAATTTCATGATATTTAACTGTTTTGAAATTCTTAACAAATTAGAATCAGGCTTTATTTTCAGTCTCAAATAAAAACGTTTCTTTCATTGCCCAGAATGGCTTTGGTTGAAATACAAACTTTACTTCTTACTTCTTCAAGTGTATGTTCCACCATTGAGGAAGAAATTCTCTTTGGTGAAAGCTCTGATCCACTATATATCTAATTTAATCCATGATATGTAAAGTTTGACAAAGATGCCTACCACAGTCAGCTGTCAATAGTCTACTGACACCTTTCTTCATACATTTCTATTTCTTAATGCAAAGGTGGAAAAATATTAACTCACTGAAAATGGTCTGCCTGTTTTGAAAGGTCACCTCTAACAGCACTGAAGGAGGCCAAGGTTTGAATGATTATAACATTCTTTCAAGAATTAACAGGTTCTCAGTCAAAGATTTAAAATAAGCATATTGAATGTCCTCAGCATCTTTAGTCAATAGCAAATAATTGTATCCTTTCAGTTTCCTTTCTTCACTTATTCTTTGAGGTTTTCAGAGACCCTAAACTCACCTTCTGCTGCCGAAAAAGCAGATTTAGTTCTGAAGGTTAATCCAACTCAGCAGGATTGAAGGATGGCACTTTTCCTTGGTCGTAAGTATGTTGGCTCAGGCCAGACAGCTGTTAGGACATTCTCCTCTGGGAATCGTGCCCTCAACACCCACCGTTGATGCACATACATGGTCTACTGGCTGCCGACTTCCATGCCCATCTGCTCAAATGGCATGGTGCCCACTCACAAGTTGGCTGGATTCTTGCCCTTAGTGTGTAGGTGCCAGGCAATGATGGGTTTAGATGGGCAGCCTGCATAATACTACAAGTGACAATTTTTTTCTTTTTTTCTCTGTATAATATCCATCCTCTGTGCTTCCCTGAAAGAGAAACTTGTGTTTCTCCACCTTCTATTATACCTGTGGACACATGTGGCCTTGTACAGGTATGTTCAAATGTATCCAACCTGCCACCGACAGTAAGATGAAAGGGAAGCATTCACAGAGCCCCACATGACAAGTTCTAACACTGAAATGGGTTGGATTGTGAAAATCCTGACCACCTGGAGTCTGTCAGAAGATATTTACCATGGGTGTAAGTACAGCAGACCTCTCATAGATAGCAGTGGCATCAGGAAGCAGCTTAAGTTACAGCACTTTTGTCTGTTGCAGTTCCAACACAAATCACTTGTCTTGCATTGAAAAGGCACATACACAGCAATGGAAATAAATCAGGCAAAAAGAACAAGCTTAATGGGCACACAATTTATATGTTCAATGAGGGCAAGGGCGCAAGCTATGATATTCAGACCTCAGAAATAACCCTGACTAGAGGTCTTAATGGAAAGAAAAAGAAACAGAAATAGCATCTCTCTTTCTAATCTACAGCAAACCCATGGAGAGGAATAGATTGGCATAGGAGGTTGTGACTTTAATGATCCAAAGCATATGAATGCTTGTTAGCAGACAGCAGACAGACATAAGTAAGAACAACAGTAATGGCTGCATCTGCAGCCTGGCCTATGGCACTAAAACCAATCAGGCAGCATTGGAGAGCTGTGCCGGAAGGTATGTTAAAGCCGTGCTTTCCTTGTGTGTTTGTTTAAGGGTGACTGAATTCAGGGTGCTGTCAGTCTGCCTTGGAGAATGGTTACCCAATGTGTAGGCATGATCTTTCTCTCTGAATATGCTCTGTTGAGTCAGTTAGTTATGTGTGACTACTTGATCTGTCCTAGTCTTTATACAGTGCCAACATCCTCCAGTCCAAGTTCCAAAGGAACAGGGCCTAAAAACTTTTGGCTCCAGAATCAAATTAGGCTTCTCTGCTTCCCCAGCCAGAAGTGCATAAATACCCAATGGCCAAAACCAAAGAATTTGACATTGTGGAATGAATAGAGCTGTCATATACCACTAAAGTGTAGAAATATCTACTGTTTGAAGTCAAGACTAGTTCAACATCTTCAGTAATCAGAACAGACTTCTTTGGACACCTTTATGGGTTAGTCTGGCTTTTGATTGGAAATGTTTCTGGCAAGCTGTTGATTACAGATATCAGAAATGTAAGAACATACGGTTTATAAGAGAAAGTCTGCCATTTTTTCTGTTAAAAAAATTCTTCAAGGCAGCACATTTTTATAAAAAATGGGTCCTTCATTTACCTCCAGGTTATCACAACTTGCTTAGATGTATTCTAAACGAGAATTGGAAGACATAAATCAATAGGTAAATTGGTATAGTTGAAAATATTATTTGAAGCTGAATTGGGAGTTAGCTCAGGAGTTTCTGGTGAAAATAGAAAAAAGAATGAGTAGATTGATCCAAAACTTGTTAATCTAATTGTTGTGCTATGATTTAGCTATCAGAGTTCCCTGATAAATCATTTGTCTCACAACTTGTCACATCCCAAGGCTGTAACAGTAAGAGTCACATACAACCAATTTCATAAAATTGAAGAAAAGCAGATGTCTTATCAAGGAACTCTTAAGGGCAAGGAGCATGGTTTATTCATCTTTAAATCTGCAATACTTAGCATAATGTATACCATCACATTGGAATTGCTCTTTTAATCTTTGTATTGTACCTCTTTATACATGTGACCTATTATTTATCTGAATTCACAACAATCTTCAATAGCTTTACCCTAAGATCTCTTATTAGCAACATATTCACCATTCTTTTTATAATATAAACCAAATCAATTGCTAGCCTTTTCCAGGTGGACTTCCATAATTTCTCTTAGGAGCTCTGACATCTATTTTTACTGAAATAAGATTGAATTTTCAAAATGACCCCCAACAGTGAGTCTATAATTGCAATAACTGATACTACTTTGAGTACTAGTTCCTTGACCTGTGTCACATATATAATACTTGAGGCTTAGATTACTCTTCTAAAGGGAAAAAAACCTGATCTTTTGATTGGAAATGTTTCTTGGAGAAGATATAAAAATTTAGAAAGGTGTAGATATGAATATAGATATGGATACATTTCTGCTTCTAATAGAATTACACTTACATCCATTATTGTTTTAGACTGTCTCATATTCTATTATCATTTACCCTCTGGATGAATTATTTAACCCATGGTATTTTATTTTCTCAAAATATGACATGTTTTGAATATAGGTATAAGTACAGTACTTATACCTTATAGGATTGCAAAAGAAATTTAAAAATTTATACACATACACCTTAGAGTACATGGTAAGCCTTTATAATTATAATCTTCCCTATACCAACTGTATTATTCCTCTTTCAGCTGATATTCTAGTAAATGGGTAAATACATTCTAGTAAATTGATAATTATCATTAAGCCAATGTATATACGAAATTCTTTCATTTCTACAAACTCTTTTGAAGTGATTTATTTCTTTTCTTGAAAAGAAATTCTAACAATTTTCTTCTAAGACATTTGAAAGCATTTTATTTGAAAAAACCTTGTTCACGAGGAGGTAGGAATCTTAAGGTCAACTTCAAATTCTGTCTATTCCAGTCTCACCTCTGATCGCAATAATTTGCATCACACAAACTACATCTTTCCTTTCCATGATTCCTAAGTCTTATCCTGTTCTAGCATTGGCCTAATGTCCTAAGTCTCATTATCTAAATCTAAATCTTATTATCTGACCAACTCAGAGACCAAAATCGATTCCTCTACACCACCTAAATCCAGTGTTGAAGGAAGTCGAGCTAGACTGAGATCAGCTATTAAGTAACAGGTGGGATTCAAACGCAGGTTATTTTGTTCTAGAGCCAATGGTGCTTAACAAGTACTGTGTTCTGCCAGTGCTATGAGGTAGTTATGATCACTGCCTCTACTGCATCAGCGATGAATCTAAGGCAAGTGGGAAACTGTTGCAAAGGTTGTAAGAACCACATTCTATTGGTTAGCCTAGATTCATCTGATTAAAAATGCAGATTCGTCCCCAAATTCCCCATGCATTTCGTCCTCAAAGCTTTCAAATGCTGTACCTACTGCCTCTCAAAGTGGATATTCAACATATACCGGTTAGCTCATTATCCTTTACATGGTATTGTTTGTAGGCTAAGATATGGAATAATATTTATGACACCTTTACTCTGTTATTTTACTGATAATCAAGTGCCTATTTTCTATTTTAATCATATTTCAGATAAAGTATTTTTTATAACCATTTAGAACATTATCTAAGGTGAAATAATGATAGCAATGCTTTGGAAATCAGGGAGATGAGCAGACTAAAGCTGTGTGTTTACCCCATATTCATTCAAAAATAGTTATGAATTTTTATTTGTTGAATCTTGAAACTGGAAAACATTGTTCAGTAATTGATCTATGAAAGATATTATACCAGCTGAGGTAAAGGTGTTAGGATAGATTTCTAGTTGAAAGTAGTGAATCAATCATCTATCTTAATCTCCCCTACCTATTAAAATCCTATTGATATCACAGTAAAATAATCAAAATGTATTATCTTCACAAACTTGTAGAGAATGTGAATATGAGCAAAAGTTGATAATATGCCTCAGAAATTTTTGGAAGACAAAAAGATGAAAGCATTTTGATGATTTTGTAAAATAAAAGAAGTTAGAACCTGTGTTTGCAGTTGTGGGGATGAACGTATTAATGACAAAGAAGTTAACAAATTTGCCTCTTGCCACAGAATATCCAAGAGGCTTATCACTTGGTAGTGCCTGGTACCATGGAAGACATGGTCAAGACTGCCTATAACAGCCATCATTCAGAAAAGCTAGACTCCCAGACTCACTCACCCATTACAAATAGTCAGGCGACAGCTCCTAAACCTCCAGGAGATAAGATGCAACCAGCAAACTTCTCGAGTCTAGACCCAAGGTCACTAGGCATTGCAGAGGGAAGAGGTGAGTGTGAGGCTGCAAACTAGGGGATTAAAATCTATGTTATTAGCAATAAGACTTTAGTCCCCATCCTCAATCAACCTCCCGGATATGTCAGAGGTAAAAATATATCCCTTCATCCAGAAGACTTGAGGAGTCTTCTCTAGCAGATGTGAATGGCTCCCAGGTCCTGCAGACACTAAAATTTAGATATCCTCAATGAAAAGTCAGCTTTATCATCTGATTGATTTAGAAATGACTGTCAATCAAGAAGTTCAATGCTCCTGCTCCAAACACAAAAAAATTTTGACCAGCATTTTAAATGCCTCTTTAAAAAATGTGAATAGGAAGGCATGAGTTATAATAAATTCATTACTAACTTACAACTAATAATTGAAGAAATATTTATTATATGAATAACATTGAATCATATGTACAATGTACTGTTTCAAATGCCAAATAAAATACTCTCTGCTCTCATGAAGCTTATAGACTTTAGAAAAAGTTGTGAAATGAAATAAGAATATCAAAATAGGCAAGCTTAAAAAGAAACCCAAAGTAAGCAGATATAATAAAAGAAGCAAATGAAAACAAAGAAACAAAAACTGTTAGCACTATAAGATTTAAAAAATGTAGGATTCACAAAAACAGAAATAATAATAAATAAGAACGGCATTAGGAAAGTAAAAATATACAATTTTTTTTTAATCACGTAAATTTCTGGAGGAAAATAATGAACTAACCCAAAAATATCAGGAAAAGTAAAGATCTGAGTAGAAAGAAAAGATCAAGGCTGGGAGCCGTGGCTCACGCCTGTAATCCCAGCACTTTGGGAGGTCAATGGGGCAGATCACTAGGTCAGGAATTGGAGACTAGCCTGGCCAACACGGTGAAACCCCATTTCTACTAAAGATACAAAACAAATGAACAAACAAAAATAGCCAGGCATGGTGGTGCATGCCTGTAATTCCAGCTACTTGGGAGGCGCCTGCCTGTAGTCCCAGCTACTTGGGAGGCTGAGGCAGGAGAATCGTTTGAACCCGGGAGGCGGAGGTTGCAGTGATCTGAGATCACACCATTGCACTCCAGCCTGGGCGACAAGGCGAGAATTCGTTACAAAAAAAAAAAAAAAAGTGGGGGAGGGGGTGCGGGAATAAAAAAGAGAAATCAGGCACAGGAACATAGGAGCATAGCAACAAGAAGTTCCATGTTCTGTACTGCGTGTTAGGCCAATAGAGCCTTTAATCCAAGATGGATTAAGCAAGAAAATGGAGAACAATGGGAAGAAACTTTTCTTTAAAAGGAGGCACTACATTATTTAATATTTCAGTGTTTGGCAAAAAGATAGGAATTTGGCAAATGTGCTGATATTTTTGGGAAAAAGCTATAATTATGAAAAAATATAAGCAAATTTAAAATGAAGGCAATCATTTACTCCATGCAAGAAAATTGAAGACAAAGGAATTTATATTTGTATAATTATTGACATAGTTGGAAGTATTTAGAAAAATCACAATAATGTCAATTAGTAATTGAACTAAAAATCATGAAAAACTATAATGAAACAATAGAAAGAAGGGAAGAAGCTGTGAGGTGCAAATGAGATATTAAACTATAGTAACAGAAAGTGAGTAATGCCTAGAACAGATAAATCAGGGAAAACAGAGTATGCATAATATTTTTAAAAAAGAAAGTGAATACAAATACAAAACAAGACAAAAACAATTAAAGCTGTTGAAGGCAGTTGCCTCTAGGAAGGGGGATTGATGAATATGCAGGAAGGGAAGTCAGAGAAATGGTATTTAATGAAAAGCTTTCTATAATCATGTCTTAACTTCATGTGTAACTTTAATAAACATAAATGTTCATAGTAAGTTCAATGTAATGTATCATTTTAAGAATAACCTTTTTTTTTTTTTCAAATGGTTGAAAGAGGAAGGGACCAGGCTATTCTCACACCTAATTGGATAAATGAGAGCTCTCACTCATCAATTTACATCATGAAAAGTCCCACTTCTCTATCAGGTCCTTCAATATAAGGTGACTACAAAAACAATTATAAGGATGACTTGGCAGAGAATAAATTTGCAAAATCACAAAGGTAGTAACTAGTAGATACAAAGTCTGGATGCACCACTCATCTTTGTGACTTAGGGCAAGTTGTTTAACATCTCTGTGTCTCAGTCTCCTCATCTACAGGATGGAGACAATGATAGCTTCTATCTCCTAGAGTTGCGAGGTGATCAAATGGATTAATATTTCTAAGGTGTTTCAAGAGTAAACAATGTGTCACAAGTGCTCAATAGATACTAGCTAGTAGTACCATCAAAAGAACCCCTGAATTCTTAATCCGCACAATATCTTTTTTGAAGTAGAGGCCACAGCCTTCTGATCTTAGGGCTTCAGATTGATGACTCACTCAATCTGAATCACTAATGCACCTTCTAAGGGCTGTAAACATAGGGTTAAAAAAGAAGGCAAAGGAAAGCGGGGACTCCAGCCCTTCTCTAATTCCCTGTGGCTTTGACTTCCTCTTGTTCTTTGAAGGCATTTTACAAACGAGACTTCCCCAAGAAATAGTCAACTAGTGAAATGCTTACATTTGCTTTACTACCATACAAAAAAAAAAAAAAAAAAGTCAAGCTATTATTTAGCCCTATGCTTATCTTTCTGGACATTAAGTGAAAGGAGCTACAAAACAACCTCGGCTATTACTAGTAGGTGAGGGGCCGCTAGGTCCTTAGCTCTAGAAAGTCCACAGAAACATTTTCAAATTTCCACTGTTTACAGACATCTACAAAGAAAAGATAAAGTCATTTCACTGGTCACCTACTTAACACCATTTCATATTCAAATCAAGGGAAGCTGCCAAAATAGTACTAATTTTTGAAAACATAATTCTCTCCCTAATGCTCCCCTTGGAAGACTAAAAAGGGAGTCCAATTCCGAGCCCATTTTTAATCCTCCATTGTGTACAAACCACAAAGCACAAGTTTGCTCATTAGAGTTCTCGGCAAGGGCCATCATTTTTAAATGATCAAAGTGTTTGGGGAGAAATCAGTCACATAGGGTAATGATTCCCAAATCCTGGTCCCAGGCATTTATCGGAGAATCCTCTGTGGTTCATTCAAGAGACATTTTAAGGGAACTGTGAAGGCTAATAAAATATAGGGCAAAGTGGGAATGTTTTGAAGATAGACAAACATAGAATGGTCATTATATTGTTTTGGAGACAGGGATTTTGAAATCAGTGGCAATTCAAAGATGAGGAATGAAGAACTAAATAAATGAGGAATAAAGAACTAAAGATAAGGAATGAAGAACAGGTACAAAACATAGCTAGGAACCAATGATGTAGGTCCCATGCAAAAAGGGCATTTTTTGATATAAACACATTTTATAACATTAACTTTTTTACCTCTAAGAATAAGAATTATAAACACTTAAAACAAAACTATATAGCTAAACTTTAAAACAGAAAACTTTAACAGAATAATCTTTAAAATAAAATTTTCATAGTGCAAAAGGCAAAATATTTTTGCTCTTCATAAGTAGAGATGATTTAAATAGATTCCTAAATTTTAATAATAAGAAAATGTGATTGCATTCTTATTTCATATTCTCAATTTTCTCTGGTAATTTGTGGCTTTACCACTGATTTTATGCCCCTCATCTAGCCATAGTGAAAGACACACCCAACTCAGCATTAATAAAAAGAAAAAATTGAGATTATTTTTGAAATGTTAGCCACAAACTCAATGGAAGCTTAATGGCAAAGTTATTGAAGGTATGTAATGACTATTTATTAAGTGTCCTTTACAGAAATTTGGTGGGGCCTTCCTTCCTTCCTTCCTTCCTTCCTTCCTTCCTTCCTTCCTTCCTTCCTTCCTTCCTCCCCCCTCCCTCCCTCTCTCTCTTTCTTTCCTTCTTCCTCCTCAAGAACCAAGATACATTGTAGGGAGCTCTGGAGAAGTTAATTTGGGGTCTAAAGCTAAGCAAGAAAAGTAGTAAGTTGGAGGCTGGCAGCACTTGGTGAAACTAATAAATTTGGGGTTGGAAAAATTTTAAATATGTATTTCATCACTTTATGCTACGAAACATCATTTAAAATTTCTGCTTAAAAGAAAGCACTTTCACATAGTTTATGAAGTCTTTCTAATGGTGCTGGCAAAGAATAAATAGATTTCCTATGATAGCAAATAATGATGGGAGTGTATAGTGCATGATGAAAGCGAAGTGCATTCTAACCATGAAACAAGGATATATCGGGAATGAGGAGGTCTACTATTTTGACCGCTCTCAAACACACCTGAAGGAAACACATCTGTAAATGACAGCTACTCATATTGCAGTAATTATAGTAAGTGGGTAGCACTCGTAGGAGATATTGTAGAATCTTAGAAGACATTGTAGTTTGAAAGAAACTCCCATGTGATTTTGACCTATTCCCAGCCTGATCAGAGATTAAAAACCAATCTGAGAACCAAAAGTTTCAAGCAAAGAAAAATACAGGTTAAGTTCAGAGTATGTGACCTTCAATCTTTGTGTCAATAGTTTAAATCAATGAAAACCTGAAAACTTTAATAGGGATAAGTAAATTAAAGAGAAAAAGATTATCTTTCATTTTTTGTCCCTTTTCCTTTTTTTTTTTTTTTTTTTTTTTGAGACAAGCTTTGCTCTTATTGCCCAGGTTGGAGTGCAATGGTGCGATCTCAGCTTACTGCAACCTCCACCTCCCAGGTTAAAGTGATTCTCCTGCCTTAGCCTCCCGAGTAGCTGGGATTACAGTCATGCACCACCATGCCTGGCTAATTTTGTATTTTTAGTAGAAATGGGGTTCACCGTGTTGGTCAGGCTGGTCTTGAACTCCTGACCTCAGGTGATCCGCCCGACTCGGCCTCCCAAAGTGCTGGGATTACAGGCGTGAACCACCACTTCTGGCCAGATTATTTCTCTTTTAAGTAGAGACCATATCCAAACCATTCTAGGAAATAGATGAGCGGAGTACTTGGTACACAGCAGGCATGGGATAAATGTTATACAGAATAGGAAAGTATTAATACAAATGTTTCATTTCATTTTTCAAAATGATTTTACACATATTAACCTCATTTTGTGAAAGCAGAAGCACTGTATTATATAGAGGAAATTATTACATTCATTTGGAAAATGAGCAAATTGAGCTACAGTTTAAATGAATATTTCTTGAGTAATTTCTGTAGGCAAAATACTGTGTTAAGAATTGTGTTTGCTGAGCATAGTGGCTCATGCCTGTATTCCCAACACTTTGGGAAACCAAAAAGGGAATATTGCTTGAGGTCAGAAGTTTAAGACCAGCCTGAGAAACAAAGTGAGATCTTAGTCTTTACAAAAAAAAAAAAGATGGCTGGACCTCGTGGTGTGCCTGTAGTCATAACTGCCTCAAGGCAGGAGGATTGCTTAAGCCCAGGAGTTCAAGGCAGTGGTGAGCTATAAACATGCCACTGCACTCCAGTCTGGACAACAGAATGAGACCTTGTCTTAAAACAACAACAAAAGGACTGTATTAGCCAGGCAGAATTATTTTTAGTTTTTATTTTTTACCTACCTGCAAAATGTTATTTGATTGACAAAAATCAGTCTCTTAAATCAGTATCATTGATTGTTAAATTTATGCTCACATATATCAAGTAACTAGATATTACATAGCTAGTTATCTAGTCCCATACTGATACATAATGTTTACTTGAGGCCACATAAGAAAGAATCTACTTCCCTTTTACTATTGCACTGTTCCATCCCCAAACATCCAGCTAAGATATAGATGGAAATGTGGATAAAGGAATTAGTCTTGCTTTATGGAAATTAAAGTCATCAGGAATAATTCTTAAGTAGTCTAGCTAGATAGGAACACCACAAAATCAGTTCTTTCAGTTTGCTATCACTCTCTTGACTACATAGCACTGTCCACTTTTGTTGAGGTCATATTATACAGTAAGACTTTCAATTGATGCTAAAGGCACTTGTCCTTCAGACTTTTGCCTTACCAAGAATCTTGCCTTCTCTTCAGTGTATGCAACCCTTCACCCTGTCGAATGCTATTCTTTGCAATTCAGCTCACATGATATACTTCAAAATATAAGCAAGCACAGCAACAAGCTGCATCAGCGGCTGTGTCATTTCAGGTTACGTGTTTCTGTCTTTTCTTCCTGAGACTTGGGCAGCTGGGAAGCTGACCTCCCCAGTTGAGTCAACTGCCATGGGCTAACAGTCAAAGGGAAAGAATGAGCTCTCAAGAGCAAGGGCAATCACAGCAGAGAAAATTCTGGTTTGCCTAATCTTACATTTCTGTCTTTTACCCTGACATGCCAACTTGATCATTTATAAAGACTGTCTTTTCATGAGGTTCCAACTTTAAACTTCAATTTAGGGACAGTTTCTTTTGGTCAACTTTGCTTCCAGTGAACAAAATTGTAACATGACAGCATTTCACCTTTAGCCCTAAAGAAAAAAAAAAAAAAAAAAAAAAGAAAAGAAAAATACAATCTAAAACAAAGAAATCTCTGGGCATTTAGAGATTTTTAAAGTGTTTTAGAGTGTCCTAGTCTTATATTTTGACTGAAACTGAGAGACCCTTTTAGTTTTTCAATACTTTTATTGTTCCTTTGTGAGCTCCTATTTCTTGTCTTATCCTTTTCACTTTTATATACTCAATCATTTTTTAAAGATGTATTTATATTAGTAGAAAAAAAATTGTAGCCTCTGATGGTACCCACTGATGCTGTTTTAATTTCCTTTTTAGGGGTGGGGGTGGGGGATGGAGTCTCATTCTATTGCCCAGGCTGGAGTGCAATGGCATGATCTCGGCTCACTGCAACCTCAACCTCCTGGGTTCAAGCAATTCTGCCTCAGCCTCCAGAGTAGCTTGGATTACAGGTGCATGTCACCACATCCGGCTAAAGTTTTTCTTCCTTTTTTTTTTTTAAGTAAAGATACGGTTTCACTATGTTGGCCAAGTTGTCTTGAACTCTCGACCTCAGGTAATCTGCCCACATCGGCCTCCCAAAGTGCTGCGCCACCACGCCCAGCTAGTTTTCATTTTCCTCATTGTTGTTCCCTCTACCCAGAAGAAACATTGCTTACACCTGAAAGACACCTTAAATCTCTATAATTCCAACAATATCGACCTCTTTAGGCTCGTACTAATTGATCATTCGTAATGAAAAATCCATTTATTTGTTATGAATAAAGTACAATATCTGGTAACGCTTCACAGCCAAGCCGACTTTCTCCTACTGTTGCTTATCTGAAGACCAGCTCTTCTGACAGGCTCGGTTTATCTCCATAACTAGTTAACAGAAGCCAGAATAAAGTCAGGCCTCTCACTTCTACTATCTTGAGAGAATGAAAATTCAGTGAGCCTGTCAATTCTCAGTCGGTGAGTACCTCACTTTGAATCTTTGCTGCAAGTTGGGCTGAAGTGCTAGGTCAAAATGTGAGCATTCATGTAGCCCTTCCCGTTATCCTTTACCTGCTTCTAGTGTTTAATTAATCTGTTTAGGTTAATCTTCTAACCCGGGCAGCTGGCCTTGTTTCCCGATCCTTCCAGTGATGGGGAGTACTTACCCTGTACCACACTTGGCTGCTTGAAGGGCTTTCTCCCCTGAGGTCCTGCTCATTCTCTTTTCTGGAAGTAGGTTATGTTGTTAGTATCCATGCTACTTAGTAGGGGCCCTGTTATGTACAGTCAGATCTCTTATTACATAATGCCCACTCACCTAAGTCCTTGTGACCTTGCTACTGCCAGGAACTTAGTCTAGCTGTCTCATGTGATTGCCTCTAACATCTCTGAGGAGTTTCTTGTATCCTCAAACATCTGCCTTACTAGAGCCAGTCCTCAAAACTGTACTAATTCTCAACCTTCTAGAAACTGAGATTTGCTGGTGAATGGTAGCAAGGGTGAGTAAGTAAAGGCCCCTACCAAGTTCATGGAACAAAATTGATCATGCAATAACTCAATATTCTCTCTCCTCTTTTCTTCCCCATGGCCTACCTTTTTCACACGTGCACAAAACCTTAGGAAAATGTTTTGTGGAGAAAGATAATATAAATACAGACACACTTCATGTTATTGGGCTTCACTTTATTAAGCTTAATTGTGTGTGTTCTGACTGCTCCACTGAGAGTTCCCCTCTTTCCCTCTCCTCTGCCTCCCTATTCTCTGAGACCCCACAGTATTAAATTAGGCCAGTGAAAACTCTGCAATGACCATTAAGTGCTCTAGTGAAAAGAAGAGTTGCTATCTCTCACTTTAAGTCAGAAGCTAGAGTAATCCCAGCACTTTGGGAGGCCAAGGCAGGTGGATCACTTGAGGTCAGTAGTTCAAGACTAGCCTGGCCAGCATGGTAAAACCCCATTTCTATTAAAAATAACAAAAAATAGCCAAGTGTGCTGCTAGGTGCCTGTAAACCCAGTTACTTGGGAGGCTGAGGCAGGAGAATTGCTTGAACCCAGGAGGCAGAGGTTGCAGTGAGCCAGGATTATGCCATTGCACTCCAGTCTGGGTAACAGAGGGAGATGCTGACCAAACAAACGAACAAACAAACAAAAACTAGAAATGATTACATTTACTGAGGAAAGCATGTCAAAAGCCAAATTAAGCTGAAATCTAGGCCTTATGTGCCAGTTTAGTCAAGTTGTGAGTGTGAAGGAAAAGTTATTGAAAGAAATTAAAAAGTGCTCCTCCAGTGAACACATGAATGATAAAGTAAAACAAACTTCTTGCTGCTATGAAGTAAGTTTGAGATCAAACCAGCCACAACTTTCCCTTAAGAACTAATGCCTAGACCAGAGCAAGACCCTAACCCTTTTCAATTCCTTGAAGGCTGAGAGAGGCGAAAAATTGCAGAAGAAAAGTTTGAAGGCAGCAGAGGTTAGTTCATGAGGTTTAAGGACAGAGTCATCCCCATAACATAAAAGTACCAGATGAAGCTGCAAGTGCTGTTGTAGAGGCTGCAGAAAGTTATCTAGAAGATCCAACTAAAATTACTGATGAAGGTAGTCATGCTAACAACAGATTTTCAATGTAGATCAAACATCTTTATGGTGGAATGTGTCATCTAGGATTTCCATAACTCTAGGGGAAAAGTCAATACCTTGTTTTTTTTTTTTTTTTTTTAATTTTTTATTGGATTATAGGTTTTGGGGTACATGAGCAGAGCATGCAAGACAGTTGCGTAGGTACACACATGGCAGTGTGCTTTGCTTTTCTTCTCCCCTTCACCCACATTTGGCATTTCTCCCCAGGCTATCCCTCCCCACCTCCCCCTCCCACTGGCCCTCCCCTTTTCCCCCCAATAGACCCCAGTGTTTAGTACTCCCCTTTCTGTGTCCATGTGTTCTCATTTTTCATCACCCACCTATGAGTGAGAATATGCGGTGTTTCATTTTCTGTTCTTGTGTCAGTTTGCTGAGGATGATGTTTTCCAGATTCATCCATGTCCCTACAAACGACACGAACTCATCATTTCTGATTGCTGCATAATATTCCATGGTGTATATGTGCCACATTTTTGCAATCCAGTCTATTATCAATGGGCATTTGGGTTGATTCCAGGTCTTTGCTATTGTAAACAGTGCTGCAATGAACATTCGTGTACATGTGTCCTTATAGTAGAACGATTTATAGTCTTTTGGATATATACCCAGTAATGGGATTGCTGGGTCAAATGGAATTTCTATTTCTAAGGCCTTGAGGAATCGCCACACTGTCTTCCACAATGGTTGAACTAATTTAGACTCCCACCAACAGTGTAAAAGTGTTCCTTTTTCTCCACATCCTCTCCAGCATCTGTTGTCTCCAGATTTCTTAATGATCGCCATTCTAACTGGCGTGAGATGGTATCTCAATGTGGTTTTGATTTGCATCTCTCTAATGACCAGTGACGATGAGCATTTTTTCATATGATTGTTGGCCTCATATATGTCTTCTTTCGTAAAGTATCTGTTCATATCCTTTGCCCACTTTTGAATGGGCTTGTTTGTTTTTTTCCTGTAAATCTGCTTGAGTTGTTTGTAAATTCTGGATATCAGCCCTTTGTCAGATGGGTAGACTACGAAAATTTTTTCCCATTCTGTTGGTTGCTGATCCACTCTAGTGACTGTTTCTTTTGCCGTGCAGAAGCTGTGGAGTTTCATTAGGTCCCATTTGTCTATTTTGGCTTTTGTTGCCAATGCTCTTGGTGTTTTGTTCATGAAGTCCTTGCCTACTCCTATGTCCTGGATAGTTTTGCCTAGATTTCCTTCTAGGGTTTTTATGGTGCCAGGTCTTATGTTTAAGTCTTTAATCCATCTGGAGTTAATTTTAGTGTAAGGTGTCAGGAAGGGGTCCAGTTTCTGCTTTCTGCACATGGCTAGCCAGTTTTCCCAACACCATTTGTTAAACATGGAATCCTTGCCCCATTGCTTGTTTTGGTCAGGTTTATCAAAGATTGTATAGTTGTATGTATGTTGTGTTGCCTCCGGTGCCTCTGTTTTGTTCCATTGGTCTATATCTCTGTTTTGGTACCAGTACCATGCTGTTTTGATTACTGTAGCCTTGTAGTATAGTTTGAAATCCGGTAGTGTGATGCCCCCCGCTGTGTTCTTTTTGCTTAGAATTGACTTGGCTATGCGGGCTCTCTTTTGGTTCCATATGAAGTTCATGGTGGTTTTTTCCAGTTCTGTGAAGAAAGTCAATGGTAGCTTGATGGGGATAGCGTTGATTCTGTAAATTACTTTGGGCAGTATAGCCATTTTCACGATATTAATTCTTCCTAACCATGAACATGGAATGTTTCTCCATCTGTTTGTGTCCTCTCTGATTTCGTTGAGCAGTGGTTTGTAGTTCTCCTTGAAGAGGTCCCTTACGTTCCTTGTGAGTTGTATTCCAAGGTATTTTATTCTTTTTGTAGCAATTGCGAATGGCAGTTCGCTCTTGATTTGGCTTTCTTTAAGTCTGTTATTGGTGTAGACGAATGCTTGTGATTTTTACACATTGATTTTATATCCTGAGACTTTGCTGAAGTTGTTTATCAGTTTCAGGAGTTATGGGGCTGAGGCAATGGGGTCTTCTATGTATACTAACATGTCGTCTGCAAATAGAGACAATTTGGCTTCCACCTTTCCTATTTGAATACCCTTTATTTCTTTTTCTTGCCTGATTGCTCTGGCTAGAATTTCCAGTACTATATTGAATAGGAGTGGTGAGAGAGGGCATCCTTGTCTAGTACCAGATTTCAAAGGGAATGCTTCCAGTTTTTGCCCATTCAGTATGATATTGGCTGTTGGTTTGTCATAAATAGCTTTTATTACTTTGAGATACGTTCCATCAATACCGAGTTTATTGAGGGATTTTAGCATAAAGGGCTGTTGAATTTTGTCAAATGCCTTCTCTGCGTCAATTGAGATAATCATGTGGTTTTTGTTTTTGGTTCTGTTTATGTGGTGAATTACGTTGATAGACTTGCGTATGTTGAACCAGCCTTGCATCCCTGGGATGAATCCTACTTGATCATGATGAATAAGTTTTTTGATTTGCTGTTGCAATCGGCTTGCCAATATTTTATTGAAGATTTTTGCATCTATGTTCATCATGGATATTGGCCTGAAGTTTTCTTTTCTCGTTGGGTCTCTGCCGGGTTTTGGTATCAGGATGATGTTGGTCTCATAAAATGATTTGGGAAGGATTCCCTCTTTTTGGATTGTTTGAAATAGTTTTAGAAGGAATGGTACCAGCTCCTCCTTGTGTGTCTGGTAGAATTCGGCTGTGAACCCATCTGGACCTGGGCTTTTTTTGTGAGGTAGGCTCTTAATTGCTGCCTCAACTTCAGACCTTGTTATTGGTCTATTCATAGTTTCAGCTTCCTCCTGGTTTAGGCTTGGGAGGACACAGGAGTCCAGGAATTTATCCATTTCTTCCAGGTTTACTAGTTTATGTGCATAGAGTTGTTTGTAATATTCTCTGATGATGGTTTGAATTTCTGTGGAATCTGTGGTGATTTCCCCTTTATCATTTTTTATTGCATCTATTTTGTTGTTCTCTCTTTTATTTTTAATCAATCTGGCTAGTGGTCTGTCTATTTTGTTGATCTTTTCAAAAAACCAGCTCTTGGATTTATTGATTATTTGAAGGGTTTTTCGTGTCTCAATCTCCTTCAGCTCAGCTCTGATCTTAGTAATTTCTTGTCTTCTGCTGGGTTTTGAGTTTTTTTGATCTTGCTCCTCTAGCTCTTTCAATTTTGATGATAGGGTGTCAATTTTGGATCTCTCCATTCTCCTCATATGGGCACTTATTGCTATATACTTTCCTCTAGAGACTGCTTTAAATGTGTCCCAGAGGTTCTGGCACGTTGTGTCTTCATTCTCATTGGTTTCGAAGAACTTCTTTATTTCTGCCTTCATTTCGTTGTTTACCCAGTCAACATTCAAGAGCCAGTTGTTCAGTTTCCATGAAGCTGTGCGGTTCTGGGTTGGTTTCTGAATTCTGAGTTCTAACTTGATTGCACTATGGTCTGAGAGGCTGTTTGTTATGATTTCAGTTGTTTTGCATTTGTTGAGCAGTGCTTTACTTCCAATTATGTGGTCAATTTTAGAGTAGGTGTGATGTGGTGCTGAGAAGAATGTGTATTCTGTGGATTTGGGGTGGAGAGTTCTGTAAATGTCCACCAGGTTTGCTTGCTCCAGGTCTGAGTTCAAGCCCTGGGTATCCTTGTTGATTTTCTGTCTGGTTGATCTGTTTAGTATTGACAGTGGAGTGTTAAAGTCTCCCACTATTATTGTGTGGGAGTCTAAGTCCTTCTGTAAGTCATTAAGAACTTGCCTTATGTATCTGGGTGCTCCTGTGTTGGGTCCATATATGTTTAGGATTGTTAGCTCTTCTTGTTGTATCGATCCTTTTACCATTATGTAATGGCCTTCTTTGTCTCTTTTGATCTTTGTTGCTTTAAAGTCTATTTTATCAGAGATGAGAATTGCAACTCCTGCTTTTTTTTGCTTTCCATTATCTTGGTAAATCTTCCTCCATCCCTTTCTTTTGAGCCTTTGTGTATCCTTGCATGTGAGATGGGTTTCCTGGATACAGCACACTGATGGGTTTTGGATTTTTATCCAATTTGCCAGTCTGTGTCTTTTGATTGGTGCATTTAGTCCATTTACATTTAGGGTTAATATTGTTATATGTGAATTTGATACTGCCATTTTGATTCTAAGTGGCTGTTTTGCCTGTTAGTTGTTGTAGATTCTTCATTATGTTGAAGCTCTTTAGCATTCAGTGTGATTTTGGAATGGCTGGTACTGATTGATCCTTTCTATGTGTAGTGCCTCTTTTAGGAGCTCTTGTAAAGCAGGCCTGGTGGTGACAAAATCTCTGAGTACTTGCTTGTTCGCAAAGGATTTTATTCTTCCTTCACTTCTGAAGCTCAGTTTGGCTGGATATGAAATTCTGGGTTGAAAGTTCTTTTCTTTAAGAATGTTGAATGTTGGCCCCCACTCTCTTCTGGCTTGTAGTGTTTCTGCCGAGAGATCTGCTGTGAGTCTGATGGGCTTCCCTTTGTGGGTGACCCGACCTTTCTCTCTGGCTGCCCTTAGTATTCTCTCCTTTATTTCAACCCTGTTGAATCTGACGATTATGTGCCTTGGGGTTGCTCTTCTTGCGGAATATCTTTGTGGTGTTCTCTGTATTTCCTGCAATTGAGTGTTGGCTTGTCTTTCTAGGTGGGGGAAATTTTCCTGGATGATGTCCTGAAGAGTATTTTCCAGCTGGGATTCATTCTCTTCATCCCCTTCTGGTACACCTATCAAACGTAGGTTAGGTCTTTTCACATAGTCCCACATTTCTTGGAGACTTTGTTCATTCCTTTTTGCGCTTTTTTCTCTGATCTTGGTTTCTCGTTTTATTTCATTGAGTTGGTCTTCGACTTCAGATATTCTTTCTTCTGCTTGGTCAATTCGGCTATTGAAACTTGCGTTTGCTTCGCGAAGTTCTCGTATTGTGTTTTTCAGCTCCTTTAATTCATTCATATTCCTCTCTAAGGTATCCATTCTTGTTATCATTTCCTCGAATCTTTTTTCAAATCTTTTTTCAAGGTTCTTAGTTTCTTTGCATTGATTTAATACATGATCTTTTAGCTCACAAAAGTTTCTCATTATCCATCTTCTGAAGTCTAATTCCGTCATTTCGTCACAGTCATTCTCCGTCCAGCTTTGTTCCCTTGCTGGTGAGGAGTTTTGGTCCTTTCTAGGAGGCGATGTGTTCTGGTTTCGGGTGTTTTCCTCCTTTTTGCGCTGGTTTCTTCCCATCTTTGTGGATTTGTCCGCTGGTCGTCTGCGTAGTTGCTGACTTTTCGTTTGGGTCTCTGAGTGGACACCCAGAATGTTGATGATGAAGTATTTCTGTTGCTTGGTTTTCCTTCTACCAGTCTAGCCCCTTCGCTGTATGACTGTTGAGGTCCGCTCCAGACCCTGCTTGTCTGGGGTGCACCTCTAGTAGCCGTGGCACAGCGAGGGATGCTACCAGTTTCTTTTTCTGCTCTCTTTGTCCCAGGATGATGCCTGCCTAATGACAGTCTTTTGGATATAGAGGGGTCAGGGAGCTGCTTGAGGAGACAGTTTGTACTTTATAGGGGTTTAATTGCTGAGCTGTGCACTCTGTTGTTCATTCAGGGCTGTTAGGCTGCTATGTTTGATTCTGCTGCAACACAGCTCATTAAACAACCCTTTTTTTTTTTTCTCAAATGCTCTGTGTTGAGGGGTTTGGGCTTTATTTTTGGATGTCCGATCAGGTGTCCTGCCCAGCTCAAAGGCAGACTAGCCACTGTTTGGCTGCCGAGGCTCCGCCCTGCTGTTGTGTGATTCGCGCTGTTCCTGCCGGCTCTGCTGTGGTCTCCGCCACGCCCTGCGGCGGAGTCTCTTCGTTGTAGCGTGTTGCCTCAGCAACGGCAGGCTGCGTCAGCAGTGGGCGTGTATCTCAGTAGGGACGGGTTGCCTCGGCAACGGCTGGCTGCGTCAGCAGTGGGCGTGTATATCAGTTGGGGTAGGTAGTGGTGGACGCCCCTCCCCCACAGAGCGTCTCGGACCGTCTGCCCGGGATAGTTTGAAATCGCGTTTTTGTTCGTCCCACTGGGTATCCCAAGCGATCTGCCCCTGCAATCCCCTGGGCTGGGCTACTGTGCAAGTCTCGTTCAGTCTCAAGTCCAGCCCTCTCAAGTCTCAGGTTGCCGGTTCAACAAGGCACCCGGACAAGCGCACCCTGTGGGGATTGCTGGGTAGGGCCGGCCGCCGCCGCCCCGGCTGCCGGCTTCGCCAGGCACACCTACTGCCTGGCGTCCCGTGTCTTTTTATACTTGGGAGTTTCCCCGTTCTGTGGGCAACAAAGATCAGTCTGGAAATGCAGCACTCACTCACCGTTTGCGAATTCAACGCGGGCTCCAATCCTGGGTTGTTCTCACAGCGCCATCTTGAGTCCCCTCTCCTCAATACCTTGTTTTAAAGCTTCAAAGGACAGGCTGATTCTCTTGTTATTGGTGACTTTAAGTTGGAGCCAATGTTCATTTGCCATTCCTAAAATCCTAGGGCCCTTAAAAATATTAAATACACTCTGCCTGTGTTTTACAAATGGAACAACAAGGCCTGGATGACAGCACATCAGTTTACAGCATGACTTAACTGAATTTTTTTTTTTGAGACAGAGTCTCCCTCTGTCTTCCAGGCTGGAGTAAAGTGGTATGATCTTGGCTCACTGCAACCCTCACCTCCTAGGTTCAAATGATTCTCCAGCTTTAGCCTCCCTAGTAGCTGGGATTACAGGCACCTGCCACCATGCCTGGCTATTTTCTTTTTTTGTGTGTATTTTTAGTAGAGACAGGGTTTCACCATTTCGGCCAGGATGGTCTCAATCTCTTGATGTCATGATACTCTCACCTCAGCCTCCCATATTTTAAGCCCATTGTTGAGACCTACTGCTCAAAAAAAAAAAAAAAAAAAAAAAAAGGGATTCCTGGCTGGGCACAGTGGCTCAGGCCTATAATCCCAGCACTACTTTGGGAGGCCAAGGCGGGTGGATCACAAGGTCAAGAAATCGAGACCATCCTGGTCAACATGGTGAAACCCCATCTCTACTAAAAATACAAAAAATTGGCTAGACATGGTGGTGTGTGCCTGTAATCCTAGCTACTTGGGAGGTTGAGGCAGGAGAATTGCCTGAACCCAGGAGGCAGAGGTCGCGGTAAGCCGAGATCACGCCATTGCACTCCAGCCTGGGTAACAAGAGCGAAACTCCGTCTCAAAAAAAAAAAAAAGAAAAATATATTTCATAAGACTATAGCTGCGTATGTAGTGTTTCCTCTGATGGAGCTGGGCAAAGTAATTTGAAAACCTTCTAAAAAAGGATTTACCATTCTAGATGTCATTAAGAACATTCACGATTCATGAAAGATGGTCAAAACATCAACATTAACCTGAGTTTCGAAGAAGTGAATTTCAGTCCTCATGAATGACTTTGAAGGGTTCAGAACATCAATCCAGAATATAACTGTAGATGTGGCAAAAATAGCAGAACTAGAATGAGAACTGGAGCCTGAAGATGTGACTAAATTGCTGCAATCTCATGATAAAACTTTAACAATGAGAAGTTGCTTCTTACAGATGTGCAAAGAAAGTACTTGACATGAACTGGACCCCTAGTGAAGATGCTGTGAACATGGCTGGAATGACAAAATTTGAAATATTCCATAAACTTAGTTTATAAAACAGCAACAGAGTTTGAAAGGATTGCCTCCAATTTTGAAAGAAATTCTACTGTAGGTAAAATGCTATCAAACAGCAACACACGCTACAAAGAAATCTTTCACAAAAGAAGAGGCAACCAATGTGGTAAACTTCATTGTGTACTTATTTCAAAGCATCACCACAGCCACTTCGCCCTCCAGAAATCACCACCCTCATCAGTCAGCAGCCATCAACACGGAGGCAAGACCTTCCACCAGCAAAAAAAAAGATCATTCTTTGAAGGCTCAGATGATTGTTAGCACTTTTTGCAATAACATTTTATTAAATTAAGATATGTTTTTTTTTGAGACAGGGTCTCACTTTATACCCCAGCTGGAGGCTGGAGTGCAATGGTGCCATCATGGTTCACTGCAGCCTCCACCTTCAGGTCTCAAGCAGTCTTCCCACCTCAGCCTCCAAAATAGCTGCGACTACAATGTACAAAAGCATGCTTGACTAATTTGAAAAAAAAAAATTCGAGTGACAGGGTCTCACTACATTTGCAAGGCTGGTCTTGAATTTCTAGGCTCAAGTGATCCTTCTGCTTCAGTATCCCAAAGTGTTAGGATTACAGACATGAGCCATTATGCCGGGCCCATATTGTTTTTTATATAAAATGCTATTGTTCACTTGATAGACTATAGAGTAGTATAAACATAACTTTTATTTGCTCTGTGAAACCAAAATTTTTGTATGACTTGCTTTATTGCAATATTTGTTTTTGTGGTAGTCTAGAACTAAACCTGTAATATATCTGAAGTTTGCTTGCATAGATTTTCTTAGACACTGTTGAGCTATGTCTAGACCTTTTTTAAGACATAAAGGAAGTTGGAGACTTATAGGCAGGAATATATGGTGGATATTTGCAGCTTTTGATGATTAGTATTATATAGTGCTCTTTGTTTTATAGGGTGAGTTTCAAAGCAAAGGCAGGCAAATATAGGGACTCTTCCTAGTTCTCATTCATTTGTTTGTTTAGCTTTGAGATGTCAAACATTTGACACTCAGTAAATAGTAGAAGCTGGATTCTGATTTGTAAGGTCTAGATTAGGTGCGGGAATCTGAATTTTAAAAAAGCTCTATAATGATTCATATCAGCTAAATTAGGTAATCACTGCAATAGAGAAGGGTGATGATAATTTCCAGGTACCCTGTATAATTGCATGCATCTTGGCATGGTAGTAAATAAACATTTGTCATTCTAAGTGGGCCTAAGACTTCACCTCTAGGATTTTAGTGTGGCTTTGTAAAGACTCCAAAAGCATTACCGAATAAAATAAATTGGTGATGCCAGACTAGTGATGAAAAACGGTGCTCAAGGAATTCTAAATTGCATTTCTATGTTACAATCTGCATCTAGCCTAAAAAAAATCAAGCTCAAAATTTATGAGGCATGTACCATGTACACTCAGTAGCAGGAAAATTAACACAAGATTAGAAAACTGGGCCTAACCCAGTGGCTCATGCCTATAATCCCAGAGCTATGGGAGGCTGAGGTGGGAGGATTGCTTGAGGCCAAGAGTTTGAGACCAGCCAGGGCAACACAGTGAGACCCATCTCTTCAATTAATAATAATAGAAGAAAAATAGCCAACATATTGTTTGTAGATTTATAATAATCCCAAATTACTAAAATGCACTTAATATCATTTTTCGGAATGTGAATTCTTCAATACAGACATCATGAACATTTATATGTCACTTTAGATAATATTTAGACATCAGTTTCTGATAAACCCAAGATTTTAATGAGTTCTTTAAAGCTGATAACTTCTCAATTTTTATTGCCACCTTAGAAGTAAATTAGTAAGAAAAATTTCATCTTTCAATGGATTTCATGAATATATAAAATGGAATACTTTTGTATTACTCTTTGAAAAAATGATAACTATAATTTTTGAATTTTTTTCTGAAAATAATATATAGTCTCTGCCCTCTTGAAACTTCGAGTTTTGTGGAGGACTTGACCATGGATAGATAATTATGGTGCAACATGATAAATCTTGTAATCCTCCTTGAAGCAGGCTGGCATCTCTTCTGTGCTCAGAAAGCAGAGGCTTCGTTTACTTTGCTGTATACCACATTTCAACTTACATGCAGGTTCTCAAACATTTTTCATAGGACTTTACATTCCTAAAACTTTTGTTTAATTCTTTCAAGACCTTGGTAATGTGGGTTACAACTATCAGTGTTTATCATGTTAGAAACTAAATTTGAGTAATTTTAATAATGCATATTAAGTAGACCCAGTAATAAACTCATTGCTTATTAACACAAATAGCATATTTTAAATAAAGTAACTATTTTCTAAAATAAAGAAAAATTCAGTGATGAGAGAGGCCATGGTTTGTATTTTTATAAATGCCTTCAATGTCTGACTTAAGAGAAGACAGCAGGAAATCTCTTTACTGTTGTGATACCACATGTCATGTAGCCTCTGGAAGACTTCACTGTACACCCTTATAAAAATCAGAGTGAAAAAAGCAAATCATATGTTAGAATTATTATGAAAATAGATTTGACCTCTTGGACCCCCTGAAAGGATGAGGAACCCCAAGGGATCCCTAGATCACCCTTTGAGAATCAGTGGTTTAGAACATCGCCTGTCAGAGAGTGTACGTACAAATCCGTGTGTGAATACCCAAATGAGTAGGCAATAGAAAGTGAAATGTAGGTAGCAAAATGCCAAAGACCATTTTCTGTCATCAGAACTTTTAGTGGACATTCCTTATGTTGTTTGACCTGAATGTAACCCATATTTGGTGAGAGTGGGGACAATCTTTCCTAATTATGTTTCTGATGAGGACTGTCCAAATTCGAACTCTGCCTTTTAAGCCCTTATTCCCCAATCTACTTGACCAGCAATTGGTCTATGAATTGGTTCATCACTACTGCAACAAAGCCAGATAGAGTCTCTGCCTGCAGTTCTTCTGGCTCAAGCTGATGGAGAAGAATTCCTTTTAATTCTTCAACAGACTAAGTATATGAACACCCAGCTGTCAGCTGGAGAAAGACTATCTTTACAGAGGAAAAAGAAGGCAGCATATAAAAGGCAAAGGGGCATAGATAGAGAAAAGAGCATATCTAAATTTCAGTTATGTAGCAGGTTTTATTTTCCATGGCATTCACAATACTCTTCCCTGTGAGAATGTCTGTTCCTTTCCCTTATGTATGGCAGGGCTGTAACTACCAGGAAAGTCACACTATAAGATGTCCAAAACTGGTACATAAAAGGTTATACAACTTTTATCTGGTCCTCTTGGAACACTGGCTCCTGGAATTCAGTCCCTATGCCATAAAGAAGCTGAAGGAGGCCATGGAAAGGCTCATGTGAAGGAAATAGAGCTCCCTCCAATCTGCGACCCTCAGCCTCAGATGAGCTTTCAGGAGACAATGGCATTAGCTTTCAACCATGTGAGAGAGCTGTTTTCAAGAGAAATCTTTCAGGACTAAGTGGAACTGCCCCAGCCAATCAGATGAGCCTTTCCTTGTGAATCCTGCCCAAATTGCAGATTTGTAAGCTAAATACACAGTTAGGGATGGTTTATTAATAGATCATGAATATGTGCTATAAAAGCAAACACACATTTTTCTTTTCTAGCTAAACTAGTTTAAATTGAGTTTCCACGTTTGCAACCAAAAAAAACCTGAGCAGTACATGATTACTCATATATATTATCTTATTTACTAGTCATTTTTTTACTACTTAATATTAGATGACAGAGAAGACAAAGAATGAAGCTACATCCTCAGCTATCATGCAATAATTTAACTACCTGCCCAAAACTCAGGATTATTTAGGATATATAATGATTAATTTATTCATAGCTCATCTTCTGCAGATGAATATTAATTCCACTTTTTAAAATAACACTATGAAAATAACCCAAATTAACAAAGTGGTTAGATTTATTTTCTTATTAAATAATTTTCTCAATTGTTTTGAAAATTGCAACTAAGACTTTGAGGAAAATGTTTTAGTGATATAGGTGAATAATATAAAAGTTTTCTTATATAATTGCCCATTTAATATTTTCCATCAATATTAAATGATTTTTGTAAATCCTTAGAACCATGTGACAAAATCCTCCTGAAGTATTTTGCTTAAGGGAATGAGGTCATCTCTCTTTGTCACGTGACCAATTGTTGATCTGAAGGAAACTTTGAAGATATAGGAACTCATTTGTGTTCAAGCAAAACAGTGAAATGATTCCCTTGAAATTGGTCAATCTTTAAAAAAATGGTCTCTAGACAGACACGTCTTTTATTTTCAATGTATAACATACGACTTTCTTTCAAGTATTATATATGTTATACTCTTTGATTATGTCACATTATTTTTTATATCACTCAAATAGACAACGTCGCTCTCTTTTCTGATTCTCTGACTCTTTTTTCCCACTGAAACCACATCTGCTACTAGACTGAGTTTTCAAATTGATAATCATTAGTAGCCTTAGAGATACTGTTAAATGCATCTCAAGGGCTCCTAATAGCCTTAGAGTAGCAGTTGAAGAGGCCTCCCCCAAAATACCACACTCATTTCTAAGTTCAAGGAGGCTGCCTTAAGAGTAAAAGAGTCATAGTGGCTTCTGAAGATGAACGTTGTTTTAACCTTCAGAGAGCATTAGTCACCCCAGCATCTGTGATAGAAAATGAGAGTGTTGAGTATCCCCACTACTTTTCTTCACTGTGCTATGCAGATACCTGGTCCACACCCATGGAAATATGAGAGCTTCTGTTTTTCAGGCATTTGCTTCCTCAGGGAAGAAACACCAATGGACGCAGATCATTATCACAGGGATCTCTGCCAACCAAAAAGCCTTAAAAGGCTATCAGGCCATTTTCCATGATAGCTTTTCTCTCCTCCTGTCTTTCCTCCCTGAATATTTGCCAATTACTTCCGCCAATTGCTTCCTGTCCCAAAACTTAGCATTTGATCTGTGATGGGCCTTAACTTTCTATGTGGTTAATACATTTTCAAATTAGTCTTTGGTTAATATTTTAATAGCATTGAGCACTGCTAATACTTGTGCTCTTCCTCATTTCTTTCACTCAGGTCAGACTAGAGTCTTCCCAAGACTCTCACTTCATTGGTTTAGGAGCCCTTGAGATGCATTAAAGAGCTAATGACCAATAAAAACTCAGGCTTGCTATTTTTTAACCCTCTGTGGTTTCCTTTCTGTGTATGCATAGTCCACCACTACAAAGTGTCCATTTTCAGATTATGCATCTGCAGGTTCATTGGGAAGATTAATAGTCTACAATATAAAGTTGATTTAAAACTTGGATATAAAAAGTCTCTGTAGTGTTGTTACTTTTTTAGCAGTGGAGTGAATAACTTTGATATGTCTTATGAATACCCAAAGAGATTTTTTTTCCCATTTGATCAATTACAAAAATATTGTTAATATTTTTTCAGGATACATTGTCTTTGTATAAAGACTTCATTATAGAGTCATTATTCTACTTTTTCCAGGAGGAAATGTGAATATGAAAGAAACATCGAGTAGCTCCATTATCCCTCCAGACATAGGGGAGGACACACTGATTAATCGGTACCAATTCTTTTAACAAGTAAATCAAATAGGCACTCAAAACTGCCGCATAATTTCTATTACTTCAACTGAATTTATAACTCATCTCAGTTCTTATGAAAAGAAAATGAATAAATTGTTAGAAATCAGAATATAAAAAATAACCTATAGGCAATCAGCGTCTTTGTATGACCTGGAAAACAAATAAAGATATAGGGCTAAACATCCTTGGCAAAAACAACAAAAAGGGAGATAATTTTTTTGAAAAAATAAGTTTCTTTAAAGTATTTTGTATGTTTCTTTCTTTTCTTTTCTTTCTTTTTTTTTTTTAATTAAAAGCTCAGTTAGTGTTTGCCAGTTATGGATGGGAGAGATGTTGGAACACAGTGCTCTCAAAGGTGGTGATCAAAGTCTTTTCATTTAGCTTTTTGTGACTATTAAGCTGCTCATTTGGTGAAGGTGATCATTAGTGTCTTAATGTGAAACAAAAGCTTCGGGACAAGAACTTCTGGTTGAAGATCAATATGAGAGATATCATTTCAGTTACAGCTTTAATAATTGTAACCGTAGGGAGCCTGGCAGAGCTGGTATTATGAATTAATATAATATAGAATCCACCAGGTACAAATGGAGAGTACAAATAAAGGAGGATTGCTGGCAGTGACTACACTGGGAATATTTGGGTGAGAGGGATCTGTTTGATAAATGTGACATTGACTCAAAGTGGGCTCTAGTACAGTCGCCACAATCACATCTTTCAATAAGCGAATGCATATCTGAGGGGCAAATGGGGAGGGAATTCAACCAACGAGAATAAAACTGGGAACAACCCCTTGAAAAGCGATTAATTTTGCACATTCCATTATCCTATAACGTTTCTTGTGGGATTTTTTTCTTTAAGTGGGTGAAATCTAACATACGGTTGACAATTTCATGTGATTGCTGCTGAGGTACAGTAGTACTCTTGAACCGAAGTTAAAAACAACTTGGTCCAAAGACTTATCAATCCACCAACAAAATAATATGTCATTAACCTTTTCTGATCAATAGAGCTTATCATTTTATCCTGGGGCAAACTGTCAATGAAAAATGAAGTTCAAAATATCCACTGAATTTACTCAAGATAAAATTAGATTTTTTTTTAAGTTTTGTGGATTATCTTTATTATCTGTGTGTAGCTTATTTCTTTATTTTTACCTTGATGTTTGCCCTTTGATTCTATCTTTGAACATTTATTTTGCATGTTGAAGCCAGTTATCATTTTCCAGACATTTTGACTTTTTCCTGTTTCTTCTGATGTTGCAATGAGATATTGCCTCTCTTGAACCAGAATTGATACATTTATGGGAAAGTTAAAAGTACAAAATATATTTTGAGTTTTCCTTTTATAGGCAAGGAAAAAACATTTAAACATATAACAATCTCTAAAATTGCTTAGATTTTATCAAAGCATACATTTAAATAAATAAGGATAAATACCACTTGTATAACCATGCAAATTTATAAATTATATCCAAAATACTTCTACGTAAGACAACTATCTGTTTGTTTTTTTTAATACATATTTTTAGGTCACATATACCAATATCTACTAGTTTTGACTCAGTTCCAATTCCTTTGCAGTATTTTTTGTCTTCAAAGAAACTGAATCCATAGGTACCTAAGTGCGTGTGTGTGTGTGTGTGTGTATTTATTTTTTTAATTTGAGTCTTCTTGGGCATCCCTATTTTCTTGAAATTTATGGATGTCAATTGACATCGTCTGGTTCACTCTCACTTTTCCAATTAGTCTTTTAACTTCTTTGTAGGTTTCCTTGGAGGTTTGACCCTCTCTTATTTCTATACTTTGTCTCTGGGATCTTGGCTATTTCTGTAGCATTAAATACCACCTGTTGGTTGTTGATACAAAAATTATATCTCCAAGGCATCTCTGTTCTCTAAGCCTCAAACTCACATAATTGATTTTCCCTATAACACTTTCACCTTAGTGTGCACTGAAATCTCAAGTTTCTCACAACCAAATAAGACCCTCTTGATGACACCACACCTCGCCAGATCCGTATAATATTTGGTGCTTCCTCTCAGTGATTGGCACTACCATCCACCCAGTTTCTCCATCTTGACTCTCAGAAAACCCCTACTTTCTTTCTACCTACATCCAACCCTTCTGCAACTCTTTTCATTTCTATATTGAAAATGTTCTTTAATTGTTTTGTTCCATCTGTTCCCACTCAACCAATCTAGCACAAGCCACCATGATTTATTAAATAGAGAATGGGAAAGACAGGCTCCTTAATAGTGTCCTCATTTTCTCTCTTCCTTTCCTAACCTATGCTTTACCCAACAGAGAGACTTATGTGCTTAAAATCTTTTCATGGCCTCTGATTGTGCATCAAATAATAAAATCTAAACTCCTTGCAGTACACTACAAAGCCCTGTGTGATCTAAGGAATGTCCCTACTCTCACCTCACTCTTAATGCACTCTGATCTTACATTAGCCCTTATCTCTATCCAGTGTTATTTTGTTTGCAGCAGCGAAGTGTCCTGATTAAAAATCACATTTTCCAGTCTTCCCTGAAGCTAAACGTGAACATTTGATACACTTTTGAACAATGAGATGTAAGTAGAGATTGCTGAATGGGCTTTCCATGGAAGCTATTTAAAAGAGAGCAGGTTCATCTTGCACATGCCTTTTTCCCTTAATGCTTGTCTTCTTTCCTGCCTGGAATGTAACTGAAATGCTAAAGGTAAAGCAGCCATCTGCTGGCCATGAGAAGAGAGGCAATAGGAAATAAACTACATTCTAAAGATGGTGAGGAGAAAAAGGATAAACCTGTGTCTTTGATACTGTGTTTAGCCAAGCACAGCAACTGCTCTGAATTATTGTTATATAAACATTTGAAAAGAAAAAAGAAACTATGAGTTTATTTATTTAAACTGCTATGTCCACTTTTCTGTCACATAGGGCCAAATACAATCTTAAATGGTTATAAAACGTCATGTGACTATTTCTGGACTGAATTAATTATTCATAGGGTTGACTGGATTCCTTTCTTAGGGTTAGGTACAGGATGAGGCAGTTTGATAAGCATTATTCTTTACCAAATTTTCATCAACAAGACTGCTAGTATAGTTTTACTAGACGCAGGTGGAATCATCTCTGACTTTCCTTGCCTGGTTTTAGATGTAAGGGTGTAGTTCATATACATAAAAAATTAAATCCCCAGACTGCCTTTCTACTGGTGCTCACTGTAACTCCAGCTCCATCTTTAGCAATATAATTGTGGTTACTATAATCTCCAGGATGCCTTATTTCACTGCCAGTCCTCCACTCTTCCTGCTGTGTTGTTTCCCGTGACTTCCAGTCTCTAAATGGATATACAAAGATGGGGGAAAGAGGAAGAGGAACAGAATTCTGGCCGTTTTAGAAAACAACACCTGTGTAGCAGAGATGCCTGCCTAGTTTTTGGTGGGCTTGCATATTATAAACTGAACCACAAGGCAGGCAGTAGAAAAGATGAGCTGCCAGTTTGAGCCTCAATGGATACAGTAGTGACTTCCTGAGGTCACTCCATGTTCATGAGGTGAAGCGTAGCTGAACTATTATTTTTCCACTTTAATTCAGCTCCTTTAGCTTTATGATTATGAGGTATCTTTAGATTCTAATTTTTTGTTATTCTTGTGTTTTTGCCCCCTCCGTGTCTTCAGGAATGTTTTCTCCAGAAATTAGAATATTATTAGATGCTACTAGCCACATGATATTTAAACCTTTTACAAGTACTTTAGGTTGAAAAAAAAATGCTTATTTTCATCAAGGTTCTGTTGAGGTTAGGCATGAAGTCTGACTTCAAGGAGTCTTCACTGTAATAGGAGATCTATGATATGAACACATAAAATGCTGAATAACAATAATGTAGATAAATACGTTTTTAAAATAAAGCAGAAAGAAATGCACTAAAGCTATGCATAAATTACAGAATCAATCAAAGGAATATTGTTATAGGAGTTCAGATGAGGGGAAGGTCTGTCAGAGAAAAAAGTCAGGCAAGAGGTTTAGTTTTAGTTGGCTCTCTGAAGTTAAATACAATTTTAACAGGCATAACCGGGAATATACATCTGATTCTCCCTTATTCTCTTAGCCACAATGGACATGGCAGAAAGTATCCACAAGGGCATGCATCAAGGTAGAGCTTCAGGGCTTAGGGTCAGTAACACAGAGTGTGACTCAGCATGTTGCAAGCTTGAGTTCTGGTTGGTATCAGATATCTTTAAAGTCACATCTCAGTCTAATCATTGATTTGTTGTTATGGGTGGTGGTGGGATTAATCAAATCTTTACAAGTGCATTGCTTCACTTAAATACAAAGTAGCTTCTCATTAAGTTACAGCATTTAGCTTAATCCAGCTACATATAGATGCCTCCACATGGTAAACATTTGTATCATTGCAATGTAAGAGCTCACTGTGAATTTATAGCTGAGGATGGAAGTCAGCAGACATTGTTGCAGGAAGAATAATAAAACACAGAGATGATTTTCCCTAAGAATCAGAAGCCTAAATCAATCAAGAACAAGTTGAATAAGAGTTTGGATTGGTTTAAATGATAAAGGTTCAGACTGTAGGTGGGTGTTGGGAGCTCATTTGCTGTAAAGTGATGGTCAAATGGCAGAGTGAGGCACATAGAGCAGCTCAAAGGTACAAAGCCAAGCCTGAGAAAAGGACTTTATACAAACAGGTGGCATAATGATAATAGCAATGTTGTATAATTTTTATAGACTGCATCATGAAGATTTACTTGAGGGGATAATTTACATCTGGCTTTCACTTCCTAAAAATATTTCTAATCCTGGCTAGAGTGAAATGTTACTGGTCAGATTACTGACCCTGCTCATAATTAACAAAAAAAAGCATTAGTACCTCTATGACACTGGCCACTGACAGTTCTGACTGAATCTGGAGGGCCCACTTCAGGGACAAATGCTTTCTGTATCTACCTGTAACTGACACTTTGATTTGTCATTGGCAATTGGCATGTCCCAGGGCCACTAGTGTCTTTGGGAATCGGCAAAGGATAATGCTTTCCAAAGTTTCATTTACACAAATAACCACCTGAATACATGAAAGAACTATTTTCTCCTGTTTCAAAAGCTTCTTCCTACCTAGGAGGCAACTTGGAAAAGTTATTCTCAAAAGAGACATGAGTTTTGCTGTTATCTGTGTGACAACTCGGTTTCTTATAGTAATCAGGGGACATGCAAATAAGGTTGGAATAGATATGCTAAAGCCACCATTACCAACTTAAATGCCAGGTAGGTAAAAACACCCCATGAAGGGAGCCTGGCTGGACTGTTTTGAACTAGGGAGCACTTGCCCCATCTAGAGGAAGCAAGAGAATATTTAACTTCAGCTGGTTATTGCCTGTCCCTTGGGGAACCAGCCCCAGTTGCCGGAATTTCTGACCTTTTGAGAGATGTCACAAATACAGATTTTTATGTGAAATCTCAGAATGTCAGTATGTCAGCTCAATTAAAAAGCAAAAAGGAGAAAGCACTGTCTAGGCAAAATAAAATAGATCTTTAGGTTAAATTTAACATGCCAGTGGTGAGTCTAGAGATTCTAAGAGGCCCTTGGCAGTTTTATTCTAAGTAGTGTTTTCTTCCTCATGTGAATCTGTTTCTCTTTCCATTAGGGCTTCTATTTGGTAAAACAGATGCTCCTGAAAATGACATTTTGGCTATGAAGAAGTGAATGGAGACTGTTTGTAGAGTTCATTTTTTGGTGTTTCATTTCTTAAGAGATATTGCATGTCAATGGAAAAGGAAATAAAAATTCGAACAAAGTTGAAAAGTCTCCAAATTAATTAGTGAGAATATAAAGCAAATGATAATAGATGACTAGTCAAATCAAAGTTGATTTGAATTTTATATAATATTGTGAAATGTTACCATCATTTGTCTCATTTTTAAGGGCCTTGTGTGATTCTTTGTGATAAGATTTATAAGTGAACTGCTTCACTTAAATACAAAGTAGCTTCTCATCAAGTTTTCAGAATGGTTAAAGTTAAATCATAGATAACCCAGAATAAACAGAATATTTAAAACTTGGTGATAAGAGAACACCTTTTCCACAGACAACCAAGGTGATCTTTTAGTGTCTATTGAAAGGCAGCAAGATGTTTCTTAATTTACAATAACTTAATAGTCTAAAATTGAAATTAGGACCAGTCATGGTGGCTGATGCCTGTAATCCCAGAACTTTGAAAGGCCAAGGTGGGAGGATTGCTTGAGGCCGGGAGTTTCAGACTACCCTGAGCAACACAGCAAGACCTCATTTTTACAAAAAATTTGAAAAATAGCCAGGATTAGTGGTGCGTACCTGTAGTCCTAGCTACTGGGAAGGCTGAAACAGGAGGACTGCTTGAGCCCAGGATTTCAAGGCTGCAGTGAGCTATAAACATGCCACTGCACCTGCCCTACAGCCTATGTGACAAAGCCAGGACCTGTGTCTAAAATAACAAATAAATAAATGAAATTAAGTCCAAATGAGAAAACCCAAATAAGAAAATTCCTGTTTAGCTATGTAATATAAACTATTTGCACTACCAGTGAAAGGCGATATAGACTACATTTCCAGTTTATGCTTAATAATTGTCTTCTAAGTTTTCAAATTCATGACCAACAATTGTCATTTACTGACTTGCCACATTTTGTCCACACCTCTGAACAGCCAATCAATGGAATAGCTTTAAGAATACCAAGTTAAATGTCGTTAGGGCCAAGCAGGTAACCCAAGCTGCAGGAAGACACTACAACTCCAAATAAAGGCTTTCAAATTTTAAAATCACCATTCCAACCAAATAAAAAGTACCTGTGGCGATATTGGCGGGGGGAGCAGCCACTTGATGGTAACACCTGTTGTTTAGACCCATCATCCTTGCCCTAGGGTGTGAATAGTAGACATGAAGTTGTCATTATCCTTGATGGGGAACAGTCTGAAGCAGGCCTCTGAAGGATAGGTAAAAAAAGCAACCAGAGTTCTAGGAACATGTTAGTGATCTTGAGGAACAAGGATCTTCAACGACTGGAGATTTTCATCAAAGCAGTCAGACAGGAGATGGGGGCTCAGAGTTAGAAAGGGCAGTGGGAGTGGTGGCAAGCTCAGGTTATTAGTCAAAAAGTGAGAAACCATGGTCTTGACTGCATCCTGAATCCAAACAGGGTTTCCTGGTCCATTCTCATATGCTGTCCCATTATCCATATGTAAGAAAAGTAAGGAACTGTGAGGTCTCAATAGAGCCTATTTTGTGCCTGATTAAGTAATCAGAAAGCAGTAAGGCATACCTTGTTTTAGGCAGAAATAACTTGTAATCAACTACTTAATTTCAATACCTGGCTGATATATTTTGCTCCTACTATATCTATACACAATTTGAATAAATCACTGTTCAAAGGGTTATATTTTTTTATAATGTTTTTCCTGGATTCAATAAGCCTCAAGGTAGCTCATAATGCCTGCTGAGCCTCTGTACTCTGATTTTTGTCTCCTGGTTAATGTGATCACTTTTGCTTTGGTGCGGTGCACATTAGGAAAATGGCCAGCAAGTATTTTAAAGGCTACAATGGCGTGATAAGAATAAAGAAAAGATAAGAATAACACTAAGGATAGATACCTGCTTTGGTAGGTTTATAATTGGATCATATACAAACGACAATCAACTCCCTAAGTTATGGTTACTTGAAGGACAATGCTCAGTCAGACCCCACTAGCAAAGATCAAAGTAAATTTTTTAAGTCAAGAACTTGAAAATTTTGAATGCTCTGTAGAACTTTAAATTATGTCTGGGTTCAGGTTTCACGCTGAAACAAATATAGTCATAGACATCAAGTAAACACATTAACATTTTTATTTGTATTCATAAAAATGATTGCTTTAACTTCAGTGAAAAGTTTATCATAAATTTAAAAAAAAACTAAGGAAGAAGGAACAAGAAAGAATGATGAATAAAAGAGGCTTTATAAATCTAACCAGATAAGAACACAAGCAGCTTGACGTACTTCAATGATTTGGGTACACCAAAGATAAGACATAGGAAATAGGTCAAAGTGTGCAAGAGAGTTTAAAGCAGGTTAAAATCAGGTGGAATTCTTATAATTTGAAGTTTAAACGATCAAAGTTTGTCATTTCAGATGTTCAACACACAGAAATGCATCCTACAGGAGGTGAAGAGATAGTGAACGTCTCTTTTTTTACAGGTCATTTTTAAGCATGGTGTACAATATTTCTGATAAAATGCAAGGTATACAACACTAATAATAGTGTAAAGAGGTGGTGGTGGCAGTGGCAATGAGGATGTGTAGGTAGCTAACAGCAGAGTCTGGGCTATACCAGGTAAGGGTTTTACCTCACTTGCATGTAACCTCCAAGAGGACAGAGAAACTTTTGTTTTTTGTCCCCAGCCTTCAAAGCAGTCTCTGACATACTGTTAGTGCCAATAAAAATGAATGAATAAAGAAATGAATAGATGAAATGAATAAATGAAACCTGTTTTCCTACTTCCCACTTTGGGGACTCTTAGAGCGACACACCGAGCAGGAATTATTAATGCAGAAACCTCAGGACACACCATTAGAGTAACATTTCCTAGGATCTATAAACTATTAGAGGATACTAGGGTGAAAATAACAACAGCAAGATTCCCTTAAATATAAGGCTGTGTTACCCAGAATATGTTGTAGATAAGAATTATTAGGATGTCACATAAATAACCTGTGTAAAAGTAAAAGCTAATTCATTAGCATTTTCAAGACAAGGAAGAAGACATTTCCCTCCCTCCCTTCCTTCCTTCTCTTCTCTTCTCTTCTCTCCTCTCCTCTTCTCTTCTTTCTTTTCTCTTCTCCTCTTCTTCTTCCTCTCTCTCTCTCTCTCTCTCTTTCTCTCTCTCTCTCTCTCTCTCTCTCTCTCTCTCTCTCTCTCTCTCTCTCTCTCTCTCTCTCGACATTAAAGGCATGAGGTTAAGGATAGTCCATCCAGGAATGTAAATTTCTTTCCTGTCTATCTGATCATGTCTTATTGGCATTAACACTGTCAATAATTTATGGTAAAAGAGGAAGTTGCCATGAAAGGTTACCCATTGTCAACCTATGATCAATAGGTAAGACCACAGTGTGTGATGTATTATCTAGTATCAGCCAGATTCACTTTCTCGTGGCTTTAAAAACAGTGGTACTTACACTCAGTTTGTCTAATCTGAGCTAAGCTTATTTGTTCATTAACCTTTCACTGCTGATTACAGAATATCCCTGAAATACATTTTTTTTTAAGTACAGAATATCAGCTCTTGCATTTAATTTGTATGATCTGGCAGTGGGCCTCTAGGATTTTCCCCATGTTTTGATGTTGGAGTTTATATTAGAGCAAACAAAACTGTCACTTTGTTTTCCTGTCTTCCTATATTGGGTCACATTGTGCTACATGATATGATTTAAGACAATTCAATGCAAGGAGACACATGTCCCTTCTCATTGGAAATATGAAGACAGCAGCTTTATTTTACCCTGTGGGAAAGAAAGCAGGTTTGATGTCCAAAAGTAGTGGAGGAAAGTTGGTGTCATTACTATTCTTCTTTTCTCACAGAGATAATATAAGAGCATAAGGCAAGAACAACACTGGTTTCTTCATAAAGAAATAAAAAGAGATCAGCACTTTAGTCATTTATATTTATGGTACTGTAGAAAGGTACTTTCTGAAAACTTTCAAATACGTTTTTAATGTAATAACATCTTGGAATCTCAGAAAAATATGTTTATTAAAATCACTTCTTAAGGAATATGTAAAAAAGAATCATGAGTAGTCATTTGGCTTCTTTGTTTGATTTAGGAGGTAAAAACATGATTTATTTCCTTTTGATTTTCAGGGTTTCTGTCTGACCTCTGAAACACTTTGATACTTACACATTTATGCTGAATTTTGTTATATGGTTTTCAAAAATTTCACTCAAATAGTGATAGATAAAATAATTTTGACATAAACTGATGGCATGTATGTGGCAGCCAGTGAAATTTTTGTTATCAGTGGTTTTTGCACATGGAAAACTGCACCAGATATAATGGTGACTTTAGCATTTACTGGAAGCAACATGCTACTTTTTCTCCAAAAAAAATTTTAAAAATGCATGCAATGTAGTAATAATAATGATGACATGAAATGTAATAGGAATAACGAGGAGTAAAGTCAAGAAGAAGAGGAGAAAAAAAATCAAGTAACTGAATTTTTCCTGGGTTTCTTAATTTTTCCCCATACATCCTGTCCTTTTTCTTTGGGTATATGATTTCTCTTTAACTTTAGCACATCCACAAATCTTCTTGACATACGACAACTATATGTCCTATTACAAATCAAATTCCATGTCTCTTCCCCCAGTAAACTTATTGTCAGTGCATTGGTAGTGAATAGGAATCATAAAAATCCATCACCTCAAAGGAGAAGCATATGAGATTGCATGTAGAGAAGATGGCATCATTTCCATGAGAGTGCCACATTGCTGTACATTTGCTAATTAGTTGTAACATGCATTAATGTAAAAAAAATGCCTTTGTCTTACATGTTATTGTTTGGAGATGGTTCTGCTTATCAGTTTTTAATATGCTGTTTGAAAACTGACATGTACTTTACCCACATCTCTTTAGGAACACAGGGATTCAAAGGCTGGATAGAATACTTTAATGCTTCCCAACACAAACCTGAGAGGATAATTAAACAGATGGTAACAATAAACCGAATCTGAACACATCAGGGACTGAAGTCCCTTATTAAAAGCCTTACACACTGAAGGCAGCGGAAAGAAAAAGAATAAAACAAAAAACAGAACTCTGGGGAAGTGTATTAGCAGACAACACCTTTATATCTGCCTTGACCTCCGAAGCAGAGGATAATCAACCATTTAGGAATGGGTTTCCTACCACCTAGGAGAGGCCATGCAAGAGGTCTCCTGCACTCTCAGAGGAGCAGAAAGGCAGAGTAATTGTGTGATTCTCAAGGAATGCAATTGTTCCTCAGGGTTGCCTTTGAAGTTGTCATTTTTAGACACACAAATCTTATAGCTATAAACATACCACTGCCCCCTCTTATACCTCATCCTTCAAATAGCAAATCTTTCTACGACAGAGAACTTGTCCTTTTTTTTTGCCAGAAGCCAAAAACTAGGTACTACAGATTTCTGTGATGACACAGATATTAAAAATATTTTCTGCCACTTTCTTGGCAATAGAATGATCTCCTATTTATTCTCACCTTGAAACATATTGGAAATCTACTTGTTTCTCTGATCTTATTGTCAGTTTGTCCTGAGTTAAATCTACAGAAGAAGAAAGTTGAGAAAATCTTGATATGTCAGCTTGTAAATACACATACATACTTGTTAAGTATATTATTTTTCCCTGGCCTATAAAAATAAGTCTAAACATATATTATATACATCTCTCTATATATTTATATGTATATAGACATGTATATAGTCTATATGTGTGTGTATATATGGATATATTACATGTACACATAGAATCTACTGTATACAAGGAAGTCTATATATATTCTATATGTGTGTGTATATATGGATATATTACATATACACATACATAGAATTTACTGTATACAAGAAAGAGTCTAGATATTATGGAGGCTTGCAAAAATGTTATTGTGCCACCACACAAGGAAAGATGCTACCGTGCCATTACATAAAGCGCTTACAACCTGGGGGAAAATTGAGCCAGTGTTTGCTCTTCTGTTTCTCAACCTGCTTCAGTTCTCTGCTTCACTTGCCAAGATTTTTAAGTGCCATTTATCAGAAACATTCAGCATCAGTACAGTAATGATTTAGCTTAACTAAGTGCTAGCAAGCAAAGGATAATGTTTGACATACTGTGTTTTAGATTAATCAAGGTCATAATGATGATCTATTAAAATACATTTTTGAAAATTGAGGTAGATATTAAAATGGGAAAATGTACAAGCCATAAATAAATGTAAGTCAAATGGCAAACACCGTTTTCTAGCTTGCCTTTTACCTGTTTGTGAATGCACACTGCCATGAAACACTCCCCAGTTTTAATTTTTGGGTGTTAATACCTGGTAAAATGTAAAGAATGTTCCCATCTGCTGATACAATTGTATGTAAAGGATTGCATGTCACCTTGGGAGTTTGCCATAAATTAAAACTCTCCTAGTAATATTGACTGTGCTTCCAAAGTTATTTTAAGGGTGAAGTGTATTATATAAATTAAATAAGAGATGCTGCAAATAATTTAGTGGAAAAACACAGTTGCTGGCATGCAGCGTATTAGGTAACCTTTTTTAATTAGAATGTACACTTTTGGATTACTGATTATGAACATCAGGGGGCCTGAGATTTTGATTCATCAGTAATTCTCCTTTATGTCTACACTAAGATGTAAAAATGAGACCTCTGGCTCTAACTCCGTATTTCAGAGTCTTCCCGTGCTGTTGCAGAAGCTGTTTTACCTGTAATCTCCAGTACTGCTCTGCCCCCTTGTGCTGCTGCAGTGAACTCGACAGAGGAACAGTGTGCCTTCGTCTTTGTACATGAACTACAGAAAAACCCCACTGTCACTTCTCACTTTTCTGGTAAGTTCAAGGTCAGTGTCTAGCTATTTTCAGCTCATCTCTTCTTGATCCATGCAGAGAAATGACAAGGTAACGTGATTCGGGGTCAGCTGTATTACAGGAACCGTTACATAAACGGAGAAAGTGAAAATCAATCCTAGCTGACAGTGACTTCGGGATAATCAGTGCTCACTGGATGCCTCTGTCAGCTCGCCTGCATCAAACACCGTGTGACTTCTGTCAGATCTTTTTAATAAAACTATATTCTCACTTTCAGCAACCTAAACACATGTTTCACTGGAACTGAATTTTTTGGACTATTTTAGCCCTCTAGATTTGTAAACTATCCCAACATTTCCTTGAAACATCCCATGAATGATACCTATTATCTGTTGCTTTGTTATTGACCTGAGATGAAAGGTACGACTGAAACATGCCACCCTTTGAGTGATCTCCTACAGACTGCCGCATCTTCTGCCTTGAACTCAGAACCACAATCTCAACACCATTTCCCAAATTATCCTCAGCTCTCACTCTTCTCTCCTCCTCAGCAACAGAACACTTAATCAATCATTTCTGATTGGGAGAGTAATTTTCCTTGCTCCTTTCCAGTTGTTCACTGTTGCTTTCCTCCTCGCCTTTGTATTTTCCACTAGTTCATTTCCTCCTAATATAGAATTGAAAGCAGTAGTTGACAAGATGTTCCATGTTAGAGGCATTCTCATCGACAGCACCTGATCTGTCAGTCTTGAGAAGGAGCTGTTTTATCCCAACCACCTTGTGGTCCCTTGAAATTATGAGGCACGCAGTAGGCGACTGAAGTACAATTTACCATATTAGTTGTCAGTAAATTCAAAGACAGAACTCCTAAAGCTATAAAATGGATTAGAAGCAATTTAAAAAAAAATTAACAAACTAGAGTAAGAGTATACTGTCAACAAACAAATGCTCCATCATAGGACTGTAATTTGGAATTTTAATTACCCCTCTGCTCTGTAACAAAACAATGTCTGAACTGGCAGCGATTTGAATCTCTCACAGGTCATTGAGCATTCTAGTTAATTACTCTATGAATAGCCTGTTTTTCTCCCCTCTGGAAACACGTTTCTAATGGCAGTCAAGGTCTGACAAATGTGTCATCTACATAATTAGCTAGGAAGCAACACAAAACATTAAACATGCTTTGTGCCGACAACTATCAAAACATTTCATTTGTTGTCAATTATTCATTACTTTGTAGGTTCTGAAGGGGTTGTTATTATGGAAATAAGTCCAGATGCTAACAAGGTTAGAGTTTTGGATTCAAATTAGTAATCAGAGGACTAACTTTTAAAAAAATGTATCTCATGTACATTCAGCGCCATTTCAATCAGTAGGAGATTATAAACAAATTTAGCTATGCTCAGGTTAAGATGGAAACGGCTCAACCACATAAGTGGATGTAAGAGCCCTAGCTCTTTCTTTGAAGTATGGACTCTTCACTGTTGTCATAAACTTTCTGAACCTTTTGACAAGTCCAATTTGTGCTTGGTAAATAGAGTTAAAGATTTTTACAGCATGAGATGGCAAGGGGTGGCAAGGACAAGGAAAGAAATCTCCAGTGGTTTTTGAATCTTCTTCCCCCCAGGGGCATATTGTGTAAAAGTCAAAATTCTAGCTAACAAACTTTTTCATCTGTTCTACAGCATGTCTGCAAACTATATCAGACTAGTACCTTAGAAAACCTTTGAATTTCATGCTTATTTGTTTGTTGCTGTTTCTAAAATCTTCTTTTATTATTTTAATATTGTATTGAAAGCACTGTCTCAAAAGCAACACTCCTAATGCATACAGAAAATATTAAAAAATCTCAACAAAATTGCCCTCGCAGTGGCAAAGAAAATTGCAGTGAAAGACACATTATTGCATAGTCATATCAGAGGCTTGGATCTTTGGAGAGTCTCACTCCACTGTCCTCCAGCTTTTCCTTATAAACCAAAATGGCTTACAAATGTCATCCACAATAGTCCAATAAAGATTAGGAACAAAACACTGTCCTTACATTGATGAGATAAGAAAGATTTAACTGAAGAATGCAGTGTATAAGAACAGTTCATAAGGCTTGTTCTTGAATCAGAAAAATAGAATTTAAATTATATTTGTATGTGTCTAGAATTTAATTGAGATGATCAGTTTATTTTCTACATAATGTTTGGTCAGATGCCTGTACTACGGGGCTAGATTAAAGAAAAAGAAAGAAAACAAATTCTATCAGGGAAATCAAGAAGACCCATTATCTACAGGGTGTGCAAAATATGTCAGGAAATAATTCTACCCTGAGCACTGAGAATGCCCGGTTAATAAAAAAAGATCAGCCACTCGCTACGAGAAAATAATTGTCTGTATCTATATTTTTCAAAGCAAAAAGACAGTCACATCTTACACTAAATAGGACACATTAAAATAAGCTTTAATAATCTTTATGCAGAAGGAAACTAATCCATTTTCAGATCATACGATCCACAGCAATAAAAGGAAATCATCAAACTAAAAACAATTTTAGAAATGGCTGCAGACTCTCATTTAATTAACATGCAACAGATCATATATTTATGAGGAAGTCAAAATATTTAGGAATCCTATAATCCTGTAAGCCTTAATGTGGTATAAAAACAACAAATAAATGCAAAGTGTTACTGTTACACATGCCTGCCTGATCAATGGTTTTCACATATTGATCTATAAATGGAGTTGACAGTCTGTGTTGGCTGCACATTTTCCAAGCAGCGCTATTTTTGCACAAAACCAATACGGGCAATTACCTTTGTTTGAGATGCCAAGTCTTATCAATTCAATGTGATTTAGTGTCATTTTAATTAAATATCAGGATCCACTTCAGGACAATTTATACAAACAAAGCCTCATACCTAACTATAAGCTTGATTTGAAGGAAACATGGACAAGCCCTACAATCTCATAATATTTCTTAAAAACTCTACTAAACAGAAGGTTTATATTTTTAGTAGCATTTTTTATGTCTGCCTTTTGGCTAGCCACAACTTTGGCAAGTATCCTATCATCACAGAAGTAAGAAACAAAAGAAAATTGTTTCCTCTTTTTTTCTGATAATATATTTAAAAAGTGAACAAACATAGTCTGCTAATGGAAGTAAAAGGAATCTTGTATGTTAATGTTTAAAAATGGCTCCACCTAAGTCTTTATCTGAACACCAATAAAAAAATATTTTCCTGTTCCTGATGGCCATGAATGAAGTAATGCCCTTCTATGGGGTTTACAAGATGGAAACGGTGAATATTCATACATGTTGCTGCTTAAGACACTAGCATTAAATGTTGAAACTACTCTTGCCTGCAAGTCATATGTCTGCAGTTTCCTGATTCTGGCTACTTAAACTCCTCATTAATATCTATTCTAAACTGTGTCTTAGGCAGGAGCATCCTTCTTATAAATAACATCAAAACCACATTAAACCTTTTGCAATAGCTATTTGCTGGATTGCACATTCGCCTTTTTAGCCCTTAAACAGGCACAGTTCACTTGCCCCTATCTACTGGCACTCAGCTGTCTGATTTTCTGTTTAACACATTCTGGTTAATAAGCTGTCTACTTTTAAGAGGTCTCACTCTGGTGCTCAGGACAGGACAACAAATCACTGCGACCAAAGACTGTTCCTTCCCCACCAAAGGGAGCTCTCCAGATCTCTCTTAAAAAGGGTGATTTTCTCACAAACTACTTCCCCTTCTCGAAACTGCCTACCTCTCCAACATTTCCCAGGTCAGAAAAGTACCCTCTCTGAATTTTGAAAAGGCATTGATTATATTAACCAAATTTTAGATGATCATTTGATGTCTAAAGAAAGAGATGCACACCACCAATAAAATACTAATGGAGCATTCATACCTGTTTTACTGAAATGCTTCCCTGCACATTTAAGTTATCAAAATTTCTAATTTAACCAGTAAATTTGCCTATGTTTGCATAGCTTAGGGTTGGATAAATGTTTCTATTGACATTTCAAAGTATTCCTTGATTTAAGACACTAAGAATCTAAGCTTTTACGACATACATAGGAGAATTTTGTATTGTGTTCTAAGTTAAGAGTCATATTAAAAACATTTTAACCGAACAAAATTTAAGAGAGGAATTTATGAGTTCATGAGAATTGATTAGACCTTAGAATATTTTTATCATTTTTGTAATGAATTAAATCATGATGAATGTAATAGCAAATCCTTGTGTTATTATATAGTCCAGTAAGTCATATGAGATTTGCATAATTGTTATACTAGTGAACAAGTAGTATGCATATGCCATATATATTAAGTAGGGTACATGACATATGTATGATCTCTAAATACTTTTAATTTTTTTCTGTAAAGACTATATACAGATACCTCTGTTAAAACAAACTCTACTGCATGTGAATATGTGCACACATGTCTAGTATCCACCTTTCCCCCTGCTAAATTCAAAATCTCCCCCTTGACCTCACCCCACCACCCAACTTCTGAAAAATCAGGTTCTTAGTTTAGCTTGAGCAGATAACTTTAACAGGCTTGTTTGAATAAATATGCCAAAATACTTTACATTCTGTCAGTATCTAGTCAGAAATTTGTGCATGGAAAAAAGAGATGAAAAGAACTGAGACAGAAAGAAAATTAGTGCCATGGCAAGCTTTCAATACAGTATCTCTGAGCCAAGTTTTCTCGGTGAAATGACACATCCTCACTAAAATACCCCTTTTATATAATTATGCACTGAGCACACATAACCAAAAGTAACTTTTATTTTTGTTCCTTATCGAGGAATACATATTGCCCAGGCTAAGAATGCGGAAACAAAAGCTGGGATAATTATAGCTAATTTAACTTTGGAAAACTCTTATTCTCTAGCAGTCCAGCATACAACCCCCCAAACTAAAGTTATGTAACAAGGTAATATCAACAATGAGAAACTGCATGATAAAATCCTGCCCAAAAGTGAAAAATGCTAATTTTGTCTCATTTAGCAGCTGGATACAGAAATGCTCATTAGTTTTAAGAGGGTTAATCCTTTTAACTTTTGCATATTGATATGCCAATTATGCCTAATTGTACAAGAGGCATCAGTCAAGGTAATAGTGCATAAACACATGAAAGTTATTAAGTACATCCCAACATGTAATAAAGTAGGTGTTAATTGGTAGCTGAGTTCTGCGGGCTATTGAGGTGGATAATTCATTGAGAGATGGATCACTTGTAATTTCTCTCCATAATTCCTTTTGCAGTCTCATGCTGTGATGTTTTCATGCTTGTCAAAAACAACTGCGGCATAGTGCCTTTTGTTAAACACGGCCAATAAAATATGTTAGGCATCATTAAATATACTTAACTTTTAAACTTTTTCGAAGGTACAGTTCTTACCGATAATACATTATAGAGATTCCAATAATTTAACCACTGTCTCAAGTTCATAGTTGATGAACATTTTAGCTGCTTTAAAAGCAAAGTCAGGCTGGCAGCATTGTACCTCCCAGGAGACAATACTTTTAAATGAGAAAGTAAATAAAGGAAAATGCATATCTCATTAGTTACTTTATCTAAGGATGTACTTCTTACTCCCCAAATATAATTGCTGGATTCCTCATGCTAAATTTGTCTACAACATCTGAGTAAAGAATGATTACAATCACGTTTCTCAAGCTCCTGAGATTGCTGTGGGTTAATTTTTTGAGTGAAAAATGGGGAATAAATATAATCAGTAACATGCTACTCAGCAAGTTTATCTCATTTAATAACTCAGTTAGGAAGCTGAATATTTCATAGGCCCCTATGATATTAACAGAACACTCAATTAATAGCTCACATGTTTCTGCAGGGTGACTGGAACTCAGCCTGTCCCCAGCTAACTTATTTCTCCTCACTCTTGCTCTCACTGTGAGAAACAAAATAGATCTAGGGTCCAAAAGAGTGGCTAACATTGCATAAATAATTTTGTAACATCCTATGGCCTCAGCTGCAAGTTACCACCATTATGGAAGAAAATTAACCAGAGGAGACCCATCGCAATCAGTGGGTTTAGTGGCTCAGGATGCGTGCAGGGCCAGCGACACAATTGGCAGTAGAGTTCATCTCTAACTATTTTATTTCAAATCTTCCTAATGACACATTATCGAGACAAAATGGCTTCCTCTCCAAACCTTAAATAGCCACACCATTTCAATCCTGTAAGCCCACTCCAAATCAAATCGTACTTTCCAGTAACATATATTATTGGGAGATTTTAAGGAGGAGATTTTCACTTTTTTTTTCTCTCAATTCATTCTTAGCTAATTTTAGCCTCTGGCTTTTCAAAGTGATGTACTGTATTTGGAAGTACAAACACCACATGCTAGCATAACCTCATTATTTTTATGACACTGAAGCATGATAGTAGAGGCCCTTAAAATGAGTCAAAGGTGCTCTTCAGTCTAGCTCCAAATCCACTTTATCACTCTGGATTAAGCCCAGCTCTTCTCTTGCAACTGGGGATATTATTATGACTATAAGTAGGCAAGATAAAATGCATTCCAAAAACTGTTTTCTCATGCACATTAGGCAAACAAATACAACAAGACTAACTAGCTTTTTTTCTTTTACAAAATTCTGCATGACAGAAAACTTGGGATATTTGGGGTATTTGACTTACGGGTTCAGTGACCTTCCCAACATCGGTGAGGATCATGGATTTACTTTGGCTGAGCCTGTCATGGTGGCTGTTGGCATTTTTGATTCTCATTTGTATAGCTCCTGTGCCTTGGCGGGTAGAATTCAGTGTTTCCACAGAAGTATCAGAATTTATAGATTTCTGCATATTCTAGTGCTATCCTGATAAAATATAAAATATATTATGTTATACTAAACATATGCTTTTCCATGAGAAACTTTTGATGGAGTGTCCCTATTAATCATTAGGATATTAAAAGTTGATAAACAAGAGTCTTCAACTCTCTGAGTAGTGAATAAAAAATTAGTGATTTTGTAAGTATTTTGTCAGTTGGGACCTTTATATGTGGATAGTACTATACATAACACAGGACTTCAGAAGTTTATAGGTAGCACAACCATCAATGTGTATATCTTAATTCCATTAAGAAATTCCTCCAGGCAATGAGATACAGTATTTCTTACATAGAAATGATGTTGCCAACCAATGATCTTTAGGATATATGCTTTTTTTATCCACAACTTCACTGGTCTATTACCTACTTTACCCCTACATGCTACCATTAGCACCCTCTCTTGGTGAACAAAAATCTTTATGAATAAGGTCAAATTTAAGCGAGTAAAATTGGTGTCAGAGCAAAACAGACCCCAGAGCCCCTACCTCCACTCACAATATCCACAGGGGGAAATTAAAATTCCTTCATCCACTGCCATCTGCCAACTGAACTAGATTTGCTAACTTAGTTGGACATCATATTTATAAAGGATATGAAGAAAAAGAAAATCAGCACCATTTATTTTAATAGAAGGAGTCTGATTTAGGCAAGAAAGTTTAGTATGGGCACACTTTAAAGGAGCAGCAATGAGAAAAATAGAATTTAGAGGAAGAAAACGAAAAGAACTAAACTGTGGCAGCATCAGAGGGTGAACTGGGAGAGTTTTAACTGAGCCCCTCATCCATACATAATCCTCTTCAAATGCCCCTCCCCAAAAGTCCCTCAAGTGAACACAACATCTCTTTACAAACAGAATGGTTGCAATACAAACACATCTTCTCATTTTCTGGAAACAGCCCTCTTCTTGCCTGATTCTCGTCTCCAAGTCTTACCTAATAGACCTCCCAAGGAGGGCACCGAGCAGGTGTGTACACTGAACAATACTGTGACTAGTCTGTTATGAGAGCGAATATAACCCTAAAGAAGAATCATGTTTTAAGGAGCCAAGGGTATAGCTACCCCGATGTTTGTTGGACAGACAATGAGGCTAGAATCATTCACTGTAATGGTCAAGCAGGCAGACATTAAGATGAATAGAAAAGGAAGCATTTTGATAGGAGAAAAAAATGTTACTTTACAATAAATACCATTATGCCAATTAAATGACAACTTACAAAAGAAGCTAATACTTAGTATCTACTATGTGCTAAGCCATGTGTTCAATGATTGAATCTACCAAAAATCCTATAAAATAGCCATTAAATCCATATTTTTATAGAGAAAAAAATAAGGATCAGAGAGACTCATAACTTTTCCAGTAAAACAGGCAGAAAGAGGTGGAGGAGCAGGTATTTTATTCCTAAGAGAAGACCCATACATCCATCAACAGTTGATTAGCTAGACAAATTTTAGTTTACGCAGTGAAAAAATAAACAATTAAAAAGAACAGACTATTGATGCATAAAACCACATGGATGAATTGGAAATTTTTTCTGCTGAGTGAAAGAAGCCAGTAAAAAGAGAAGAAGAAAGGGAAGAGGAGGAAGAGAAGGGGAAGGAGGAGGAGAAGAAAGAGGCATTTTTGTATAATTTCATTTACATAGTATTCTCAAAAATGCAAACTAATATATGCTGACAGAAAGCTGATCAGTAATTGCTTAGGGAAAGGATCGAAGCAAGTATGGATCACATTAGACAGGAGCAAACTTTTGGGGATGATGGATATGTCTATTACCTTGATTGTGGTGATGGTTTCATAGGCATTTACACATATATAAAAACAAACAAATTTATACATTAAACACTTGCACTTTGTGTTTCTTCAGTTATAACTCACAAAGATGCTTACAGAAAAGTTTTAGGAATTGCTTAGCCAATTTATTTTGCTCTTATTTTTTACTTTTTATGTGCTTACATGAGTAATGCATTATTCAAAATTATCCAATTGAGAGTGCAAGAGTTTTTTTTCAATAAGTATAAAAAAAATGTGAAATATGTATTAAGAATAAAATAATATATTTTTCTAAAAAATATTTTCTTCTCTGAATTCTCCTCTTAGTGCATTCAAGGATTGATCTTCCACATTTCTTAACAGATTCAGACTCTAAAGACAGTGTGTTTGTAATATTGGTGGGGGAAGTCACTCAGGCTGAAGCCACTCTCTTCTAGCCAAGAGCATCTAGCCACAGTATTTACATAGCTCAAACTTGCACCATTTATATGACATGTTGCTTCCTCAGAAGCTGCACAAATTTCAGTATCAAATCACAATTTGCATTCCTGTATTTCACAATCAAACCATGATTTTCCTAGTGATGTGCTACTGTCAAAAGGCTGGATTACAGCAAAGCCTTTTATCTGGCTTCCCCACCTCTGTTTTCATGGGACAGGCTGCAGAAAACATTTTTAAGATTTTCCTTCCTTGGATCTTTCCATCAGGCGGATCTCTCTACCCACCACAGTGTTAATGTTATTTTTCCTAATTTGCTCGCTGTCTCTCCTCCAGCGCTAGCTTCCTTTTCCATATGACCCCATCCTTACATTTTGTTAACACTACTTTGTTAACTACTCCGCTTGTTCTCTTTATTCTTTTTCCCATGCATTTTGTTCTGCAAGGTCATTCACTTGATGCTATTTCATAATTGTTTTTCTATGGTTAAATATTTGGGGATTTCTAATTTTGAAGAGCACTATATTGCTCTGGGGAGATAGAGTAAAATGACACAAAACCTCATCTTAAAGATTTCTATCAACAGAAAACATACATATATCCCTTCAATCTGGCACCATCTTGGAGACTAGAGATAATCTTTGTTTACCAAGTGTCCCAGAGTTTTGTGAGGGCAATAGAGAAAAAATAAATAATTAACTGAGACTAGGGCTGTGCCCAGGTAGGGAGAAAAGCAATGGCATTAAACTCAGGTGGAAGTGAGAGGTGGAGAGAGAGAAAGTCTGCAAGAAAAGATGAGATCATACCAGAGCTAAGTCAGCACAGGTTGGGCATTTCTGGCATAGGGTTCGGTAATGCGGGGATGTGCAGATACCTGGGATATTATAAGGTAGGTACTGAAATGTGTCATGAAGGAAACATAAGTAGGAGGGAAGTTCAAAGAAAGAAAGAAACAATGTATTTCATGGAGAAGGTGGTATTTGACTTCTCTGTGGGGATGTCTGATCATCTTGCTTACCTTTCATCTGGCAGAATGATTGACTGAGAGTCCCATTCCATCTAACCCAACCAGCACCAGAGGGATTGGTATTCTAGACACTCTGAGGGAGAGAATGTGGGTTGTCCTGGACTTAAATGGTTTTTGTGGATGAACTGAGAATGGAGACAAATTGAGAGGGAAGCAGGGCCCCTCTGCAGGACATAAGGAGGATGGTGGAGGATGGAAATCTGACAAGACAGTAATGACAGCTGCGTCAGTGGCTGTGGGACCTGTGACTGCAGTATATGTGGGTTCAGAGATTATTTCTTCTCATTCATCCCATTAGGGGCCTCTCATACCAAGCAGACAGTGATATTTCTAGGCCATATTTTGTAAGTTGTTTTGGGGTCCCACTTAGACCCCTTTCTTTATTCTCTTTCAACTCCCCATTTTCCTCCTGTCTACATCTTAACCACGATTTTTCCTCCATCAGACACCCTGTCATCCTTTTCATATTTCAGCTCCCAGAGCACCCACTGCAGCATTAACTTAGGTCTCATCCCAACTACAGAGTCAACATTTATAAAAATTTCCATCATCCATTCTTCCTTACCTATGAATCACTTAGATATGGGAGGGAATGATTAGACTAGCTAATACAATGTTATTAATAATTAGTCAGACTTTCCCTTAACTCCCAAGGAAGCATTTAACTGAATCTCAACCTGGAAACTCTTCTGGCTACATGAAAGAACTGTCTTCGAGTAGAAGAGCCTTGATCAATCCCCTCCATTTATGCCCTTATGTAAATTCAGAGAAGGTGGGATTTGTGACTGGGGATAGGACATTAGCATTGCATTCTATAAAATGGTGCCTCCTAGAGCTGTATGATGCAATGTCCCTGCCATGATGATCTTATTTTTTAGCCTTTATGAAATAAGATTCTAGGGAATAAACTCCATTGCAAAGCCTGTTCAACATCAGCTCAAAGGAAACCTTCACACTCCAGAGTCCATCTTGACTTGGCGTCCAGAACCTAGGTGTGGTTGTACTAGTACCACAATATCTGTATTAATTTCAGGGTGTTCTCTGAAAGAGAATGAGGAACTCCAGTTTTGTGAGTCTTTCTGCATTATTATTCCAAAACTATTCACAGGAATGTTAAATCATATTCTGTTCTTCCACCCATGTTTTCATTCTTCATTGACCCTCAGTTTTCTAGATTTAGTAGAGTAGATTACAAAATCAATAATATTTGCTTATGCTTATTTCTATGTAATTTAGTAACATCAGGCATGTTAACTACAGGTCATATTAAGTTGAGGTTTTGCTTGATCTATGTACCTCTTTGGTGTTCCCCTTGTTCTTCCTAGAACATGTCATCCACTTCTGTTATCATCATTGTTGTTACTATTAAATTGTGTTAGAGAAAACATTGATGCCTTGTATATTTATGTTCTTATAGGAGGCACACAGAGCACTGGTGAATAACTAATGAAAATATTGAAGAACTGGCTCCTTTTGCATGTGTTTGAGATATCCATGATTTTACTAAACTCTCCGAATAAATATCCCTGAGTTAGAAATTGAAATGTAAATTACTTGGGACTGGCTTCACTCTTTCTCTAGATGTCCTGATTTTACATGTACTAGCAGAAGAGCAAGAATACCTTGTGATATTGCACTAGTTCTACTTTCAATCTTGTTTGAAAACAGGAAGCAGTAATGAGAATGCACTTTATAAGAGCAACACAAACTCTAGCTCTGCTCAGGAAACCTGGTTCGTTGGTGTCCTGTACTTCTGGGCTCAATTTCCCCACTCATACTGCAAATAGGAGGGAACATGATATTTCATCTAATCATAACTTTCATGGCTGCTCTCTCAATTATTTGTTGCACTCTGTTAATTACACTAAGGCTCAGCAGCCTGCCCTTTTGAGTTAGAAAGTGTATTTTTGACATCTCTTTCACATCAACAGCATTAAAAGTAAAAACTTATTAAGACTTTTTGAGATGAGAAAAACTAAATAGGCACTATGATATAATCTTTATGCTTCTGAGCAGAGAAAATTTAGGCTTGGGTATCCTGAACATCTTCCCCAAGGTGCCACATCCTGTTCAGAACAATTATAGGATGGCACTCAGGGCCTACAACCCCCAGCATCTTTGATTTCACCATAGGCCCCCAAATCAAGTGGAAATTGTATATGGAAAGAATAGGTAACAAGAACTGTGAGGAAAATCTGGCAGATAAAATGATCATAATGTAGCCACATTAGGTATATATCACGCAAGTCTTTCATTTAATCAATTATAAATGTTCCTGTGCTTCCTGACAAAACAACAGAGACTTAAATGTTTGTTGAATGTATAAATGAAAAACAAATATGGAAACTAGTTAATGCCAGTGTATGTAGCCTGGCAAAGCATTGTCAATAAGAAAATGTATTTGACCAAGTTTCTAACTTTAAAAATGTATAACTCATCCTCACTGATATTTCTTAGTCAACTAACTATGGATATTTTATTGTAAGTCAGAGGAAGAAAGAAACAATGTTTCTCATGCCTTCTGAGGCCAATAGTAAAGTATGGTTGGAGAGTCACATAAATTTTTTTAGTGTGAAAAAACACCATATTTCTATTTCCCAATAATCCTATGTCTTCTTCTCATTAAAAAATGGCCATATTTATCACAATCATACTATTTGCAGGAATTTTTGCTTTGAGAATAGTCTTCCTTGAATTTCAGATTTCATTATGTACTTGATACATTTTCCCTAAAAAAAGAGGGATGCTTCTGTAAGACAGGTTATCGCTGAGAGTTTTGTGAGGAAATTATCGGAGGCTAGCAATGGCCATACACTCAGGGAATTCCTATTTCATGAGTGTTAGCCTGGGTTTTCACTGTGTGGCAAGAGAGCTGTATATTTAGCACATTCACCACGAGGAGAGATCCCCCCTGTCTAAACATGCAGGAACTTTCTGTGGTGACATGACCCCATTCCCTTCTCTGCATGTATGAGAAGAGCTCTTTCTCCAGGTCTGCTAAGAGCTCATGGCAACTCCACAGACAAATAGCATTTTTCGGAGAAACTCATTTCTATCCCCCGGAAAGATCTTATGTTGATCTGTGATACAAGTCTGTTCCCCTGTGGAAATGACTTGTGGTCGTGGTAGCTCCAGTAATGTGTGCCACAACCTTCGCGTCACACTTTCCTGACAGGTCAGTAATTAACTTGCATTGCAATTGTTTGTTGTCTCCACCACAGCAGCCATTTACCAAAATAACATTTTAATTTCAGTTTCCTTCCAGTTCACTTTCCTTTTCTTTTCTCCCTGTGGCTTCTACATCTCTATTAAGTCTAATTTCCCCAGACCACTTCTGTAAGCTGAGAGAGTGCAATAAAACTCAGTTTCAAAAATGTCGAATGTAATGAGAAAGGAAGATCACAGTAAAGGAATGTGACCACAGCCACCCCATTGGGTAACATTGTCTTTGACAGGGTGGGTGTTATATATAGGAAATGTGATAATAAGGCTTTGCATTTATTTAACTTATAGCAGGGAAGCTGGAGTATATGCTGCATTGGCTGACAAAGTCTGACAAGTCTGCTGCATGGTAAATTGTAATACAGTTATTATCACTGCACATAGCCATCTTAAATGGTGACAATGTCAAGTAAAATATATTTTGAAAGTAGAATAATGTGTGGTAGGCAACCTTGATCTTTCTTAGCTCTTAGCCTTTCAAACTCCATCCTATTGGGAGCAAGGCAGCTGATTTTACACTTCAAATATTTATTGAGCCTCTACTCTGAGACATAGACTTGCTATATCCCACAGGTTCTGCAGAGTTATTAAGCACCCTACAGTAGAGTTAGGCACAAGCATGCTTGTCTACCATGAAGTCTGATTAAAGTGTAATGGAGAATGGGACTGGAGATGATTTCAAGGTAAAGATGATGTTAGGCCTGGATGCTGTATGATAAACAGGACTCTGATAGGCAGAGAGGGGATATCAAGAGCAGTACAGGCTGAGATCATGGGATTGAAGGAAAGGAGGAGTGAACATTCACACAAGATCATAGGGTGTTGGTAGCTAAGTGGGAAAGCTATCGTAGATTAAGCCTGCATGAGGAGAACTAGACTATTTTGATTAAAAAATAGGGGTTTTGTCTTATAGAGCCTGGGGAAATTTGATGATTTTATTTAAGATATAACCCCTTTCTAAGATCCTTGATGAAAAGTAATCCACAAGTAAGGATCCTTGACCCTTGAGGCTGCAAAACAAATATATAACATGCTTGTGGGATGCTTCTTAATTAACTTTAAATCAGAATAAATATTACAGTGTCTATTTGTGAACATTAATCTTATTAAAAGAGCATCCTGTGATACAGAAAAAACATTCCAGATATTTTAGGAACCTCACTTTGAACATCTAGGTACATGTTCAATGCTGCTGGTCACCAATCAAATGAAAAGAAAGGTAAAGACTTAATAGGAATAACTAAATAAAGCATTTAAAGAAAAGGTCCCCAGGGTGCAATTGCATCCAATTGAAGAGATAGAAGGAAAATAAAGTTAAGATTAGTAGAACTGTTTCTGAATTTCCCTCTGATGATCAGGCAGGTAGTAAAAAATTGAAAAGCAAATAGGAAGAAAATGCCTGCACCATTGTAATTACATTTAGGGAGCATAAGAAATTTTATGAAATGGCAATCTTCTTAGATACAGATGAGAGCCATAAGGGGCATAAGTAATGCAATCTTCTCTGTTTCCTCTGTCAGTTTTGACCTAATCTAGCAAGAAATGCTGAGCGATTTTCCGCCTCTTGCGTACAAGTATCAATTAAGGGAAAACAGGGTGACTATCTTAGGGCACTGATGATGAAATGTCACTTAAAGAGAAAACATCAGCTGTAGAGCAAGTTGCTCAGCAGCCACAGTATTAGAAAACACTGGGGAAACAAATGGAGTCTCAGACCCTTGCTGGGACAAGCTAATTCTCTAATCTTTGTTGGGAGAGTATCAAGTGCAAAAAGTACATTTTAACCTGCAATTGTTTCAGTTTCCTGGGATTTCTTGTTCTACAGTGTTTCTTTCTTAAAGTGCTTGACTCAGTTGGGAAGTCTTTTTATTAGGCAAAATAAATGTAATCACCCACTGGTTGTAGCTATGCCAGGCTATCTGTATTTTGGCCTGCCCAGAGTTCAAATACATGGAAGTTGCATATTGCATAATTAGTACTCCACAGTAATTAACGGTAATCAGTAATTGACAGCAGTCAAATATGGTTGACATTTGTTTTATTTAGCAAATTTTCTGTTGTATCTATTAGTCTTTTCCTAATGCTCATGTCTCCACACTCTGAATTTATTAGATTGAATTTCAGTGCCAAAAGGGCATGTCTAATGATGGGACAGTAATGTCATAGTGTATTGTTGTGAAGGATGATGACTATATCATTAAAATAAAAGTTTTTGGAATATCTTCTTTAATGCATTTAAAAATCAGTTCTCTCTTACTCAATTATTTATGAGTAAAATACATTTCAAATAGCTTGTGTGTGTGTGTGCACGAGCATGCCTATGTTTGCATATAAAGTTCAATGAATTGTCACAAACTGAACACATTCTTGTAATTACAGCCAAAGTGAGAAACACAATATTATCAGCACTCCAGAAGCCCCTAAAAACTCTGTTCTAGTTAGTCGTTACCCACCTTGCCCCGGTAAAGCTGATCATTTCTGTCTTCTGAGTTTTGCCTGTTTTTGAACTTTATATCAAGGAAAACCTAAAGAGTATACTTTTTCTTTCTGGGCTTATTTCACTCAAACTTTTATTTGTAAAGATGATTGCTGTGCAATATTCTTTGATGACGTGACTGTGCAATACTTTTGCTTATTTTTTAAAATCAGATCGTTTGTCCTTTTCTGACCACTTTGTAGGAGCTGTTTAATACTACAACCACAAATCTCTTGTTAATATTTATGTTGCAATAATTATCATTTCCCACTTGTAGGTGGCTTTTTCACTCTCTAAATGGTGTCTTTTCATTAATAGAGGTTTTTACTTTTAATATTATCTAACTTATCATTTATTTGTTTTTATGATTAGTGCTTTTTATTGCCCTCTTAAGAGACCCTTGCCTAATTCAAGGCAAAAAAGACTATTCCCATCATTTCCTCAAATGATTTGTTTTTTCAACTTTTATTTATTTGGATTCATCTGGAAATAATGTTTGTGTCTGGTGTGGAAAGAAAGTTATACACACACACACACACACACACACACACCTATACGTACATAAATTGGAAGGACCTGTCATCTCTCCTGAAAGGACCAGGAACTGGCTTTCCATCTGAAGTGACCAGTTGCTGGAGAGCTCTCCTAGCCACATGTGGTCACAAAAGATTCAATTTGAAAGGTGCTAACAGTGTCAAGTAACCACATAGATTAGTGGTCACAATCTAGGCCACTATTGGAAACTGGGGATACAAGTTGAATAGGAAGAGTTATACAACAGGTAAGTAGAAACAGTCATTGATAATCTGAGGGGGGCAATACTGAGACGTACAGATTTTCAGATTGTTATCAACTAGGTTTGTTTCTAGGTGGCACAGTTCTCAATACCGGGTATTTGTTCAGGTCTAGCTCAATTACCCACAAAGGAGATTGGCAATAGAAAGGTAGAACCTCAAACCTAGCAAGAGAGTGAGGCAATGAATGACCAGGTTACCAGCAAAGGAAGTTGTGGTCAGGGACAAAGCAAATACCCAGTGAGGAAGAGCTGACCCAGTAAAATGATGGGACTTGTAAATAAGGTGGGAATACACTTGATTAGAACATCACAAGTCCAGACCAAAAGGTGATATCACTCATTATAATTTATTGTTGAATCCACAAAATCCCATTCTACTAGAATTAAAGATTATCTATATTAAGTTAATGTTTCACCTGAAAGTCAGGGTCAGAAATAACTCAACCAGTTACAGATGTGCAAATGCTTCTGGCAGTGATGAGAAAGAGAACTATAAAGTAGTAATTCTCAGTGGTCAATGTGTGGAGCTTATTAAGTACACTGACTTAGCTGAACCTTCCACAGATATTCCCATTTAAAGAGAATGAGAGAGAGGCTGAGAAATTGCATATTTTGTCATAACCCCTAAGGGATTCAGATGCACCCAACCCAAATGCCCATCAGTAATAGACTGGATAAAGAAAATGTGGCACATATTCCATGATGGTGTCATGGAATACAATGCAGCCATAAAAAATGGATGAGTTCATGTCCTTTGCAGGGACATAGATGAAGCTAGAAACCATCATTCTCAGCTAACTGACACAAGAACAGAAAACCAAACACTGCATGTTCTCACTCATAAGTGGGTGTTGAACAATGAGAACACATGGACACAGGGGTGGTGGGGTGGCTAAGGGAGGGATAGGAGGGGGGATGGAGAGATTGGGGAGGGTTAACATTAAGAGAAAAACCTAATGTAGATGACAGGGGGATGGATGCAGCAAACCACCATGGCACGAGTATACCTATATAATGAAACTGCATGATCTGCACATGTACCCTAGAACTTAAAGTATAATTTAAAAAGTTATTTTTATAAAGGTTTATATGTTATTTTTTAGATTTTATACCTGTATTATTCTAAAATGGTTAGTCATTACTATAATGTCTTATTTTTACAGCCCATTCCTGCTATCTTCATTTTATTCATATTACTGCTCTAATTAAGTTTTCTGGGAATGAAAGTTCACTTTAGAACATGTTGGTGAAGGGGAGGGGTATGGTCCATAGTTGGAAATAGAGATAAATGAGTAGGTAGCTAAGTGGGTAAGTAAATAGATACATAGACACACAGGTGCATGACAGTGATGCTGTAAATATTCATATATATCCCTGAACTTAAAATAAAAGTTAAAAAAATAAAAAATAGTGTATGGAATGCCCATCCAATTTCAGTTCCATTGCTTTTTGCAGTAGGTTCTCCATAGAAGGGCTTAGAGTGTACTCTTATTACTGTGAAGTTAGTCCCAGTCTCCTGATGGCTCTCTATTTCTTTTTCTGGAGGGAGATGACTTAGTGGTTCAAGTAATTGTCTGAGGGGGGAAAAAAAAGAAAACAGTTCTCCTTGATAAACACCAAAGGGTGTGAGAAAAAAAAAATTCCACAAAATATTGTATCCTTAGGCTTTCTTTCAAGAAGCCAAGATAATCAAAATAGTGAAAAAATATTTGTCAGTTTATATTACTTAAATTGAAAACTTTTACTGAGTTTTTCAATCCTTGCCTTTGAAGACAACAGATACAATATACTACATTCATTGTAAGCCTTAAAATGTATACTGTTTTCTCTAGGATGAAGAACTGAAGGTTCTCTTCATGCCTTTAGTCTCTTGAAGCGTTTCAACTTCCTTGTCAAGAACCTTAATCTAGGAGTTATTCGGGGGACTAGATACTCCACTTAAACAAATTTACTTTGTTTTTTCTTCCTCAAAGTGTATTTCCCAGGCCTCTCTCCACAAAGTGAGAGGCAGAGGAGATGGTTACATATGTGATATAACTAATAGGTAACAGTTGAGTGCTACTGTAATTCAAATTAGTGTGGCCAAATTTCTAAATTTAGGTTCTTCACAAAATGAAATACAGGATTTTTACTTGGACACATGAAAGTAAAAAAAAAAAAATGCATACATATTTGGAGTCTTAAATGGTTGGTAGAATTATCCATTTAATTTAAAAATAACACTTTCTTCTCTGTCTTGTTTGATTTACTTACATCCTTTGTTACACCTACGTGTGAGACAGAGAATCTAATCTGTCAAAAGAGAAAACGTGATGAAATGGGTTATGCAACCAAGCTCCAGTGACATTTCCCCATCTTGTGCACTCACTGGTGGATTTCTTGTGTGTGTTTATGTGTATGTGAGCATGCACACATGCATACGTATTTAAATGGTTGCCACTGTTATCACAACACAAGGTGTGCAAACATCTCTTTCATCTCACTTACAACAGTGCATCCACACACGTAGATATTTTGCTCCATTCCCTACATCATGTGACTCAAAAATAACAGTCAACCCAAAGATAAATGTATCCATTTAGTCAAGTTTAGTCAAGTTAAACTTTTAGAGACATCTTTTAATTATTTAAAAAAAAAATGCTTTGGGGAGGGTTGGCAGCAAAAGAAAGTTTGTTCTTTCAAGTTAGGAAAATGAGCCCAGTCATGCAAGCTAGATAGACACAACAAGGACCTAAATGAAGAAGCTATACATAAATGGATGTTTTTTTCACAGAATAATCTAATGCTCTAGTCAGTCTCTAAACATTTATTAGGATTTATTGCATACACAGAAGTTATTTGGAGGACTCTAGTTCTCTCTAATCATTACCCTCTGCTCCTGCTTTTTTAGGAGCAGCTATAAATTCAGGAAGAGGTGGAAAACTGGCAGACTGCCAGCCAAATTCAACCCACAGACATATGTTGTTGGGCCTGAACAATGTTTTGGAATGTTTTGAATCAATTTCCAATTGAAAAATGAGGGTTGTTACTTTTTTAAAAAAACAGAAAAGGATGTTTATGTGTCTTCTCTTGAAAAATCATAAGATGTGGCAAACTGATCCAGACGTGTATGGTAAGAGACAGCTTCAGGTGGACAGCTTCTACATCCTTTAGACAAGCCATCATATAGACATCCTCTGGTCCACAGGTCCCCTCCTACCCACTTCTCTTGTATAGATATCCTGACTGGTCTGGAGGCATTCCTGACTGTGGCTTGTGGTGTCAATCTCCTCTAGGAACATTGCTCCTCTGATGTATAGGTTGAATGGTGATTGTGCTGCATATTAAGTCAATATTATTTTCAGTATTGTATTATTTTTAAATCTAAGCTGGTAAGATTGCAAATGAATAGCAGAACCAGGAGACTGCATTTGCATTTGTACTACTGATTTAGAAAGAGGATCATCAAACATTAACATTACTTCATTTAGTCTTATAATTTTCTCAACATGATCTTAGGTACAAAGAGTAGGGTATTGTGCTGTGCTCTTTGTTCTTGCTAAGCAAGTTCCTCTTTTCCTCCCTCTCTTTTCTCTGGCCTCCTTTACTGTTCCTATTATATTTTGGCAGACAATTATATCCTGCCTTATATTGGTTTCTGTTCTCTATATGAGCTGTGTGCCTTTTCTGCCCAAATTGACTGTGGATTCCTTAAAGTCAGACACTATATTTGTCAGTGTTGTTAATTTGTATTGTACTTAGAGCATTATAGACACTTGGTCTCATGCCTTGCTCTCATTAATCAGATGCCTTAATACCAATTGCTTTCAAAATTAGAACTGAAATTGGTATGCTCATTCAACACTCTGAAATCCCCTGCATCGAACTCCCCCAGGCCATGAGCACTTCCAGCAAGTTCAAGTTTGCTACCATGATTAGAATGGCTGTGACTCCAAGTCTCAAGTGTTGTGGGATTCCTGTGTTACCTGCTTACCTCTCCACATCCAAAGCTGCCAAATGTATGCACGAGACAGCTTATCATGGTCAGGAGAAGTCAGATCACTGCATTTCACCTTCCCCCATCCCTGCCCCAGGGTGTGTATGCTCTACACATCTGCCAAGCTGACTAGTCTCCAAAATTTTGTCAAGCTGGTTTCCCACCCTGAACCTACTGCCCACTTGCTAATCCCCTTTCCTAATGCCAGACTTCAAACCTAAAGCTCAGTGCCAGCTGGCCATAGGACACAGCAGGCTCTCTGTGGACAGCACCACAGCTGCTTGTCTCCCCAGCATTTTGTCAGCCCTTGGGCTCACCTCCGCCATACCCTGCTCCCATTAAAGTAGATGCTCTAATACCAATTGCTTTCAAAATTAGGACTGAGATTGGTATATTCATTCAACCTACATTTATGGAATCCTGAGCTATTCCCCTGCCCCTCCCTCAAAACAATGAAACAAAAGCAAGCAAAAAAAAAAAAAAAAAAAAAAAGACAAAAGACTTCTTAACTGGGGTTAGCAACCTACATTCCTCTCTGGACTTCCTAGTTTCCTTTTATATTTTTTCCTCTCAGATTCATTTTTCTAGGACCCTGGTAGATCTGCCTTGTAGACTATCTACCTTACCACCCCATGCAAAAATTAGATTTAAAATCAAAGTGCACGAAAAGAATTCTACTTTCTTCTCTCTCATGTCTGCAGCTTTTATTTGCTTCATTTTAACTTCAGGTCTAAGAGTAAATGGCTGCCTACCTGTTTTTGAACTGCTTTATGTGATAAATATTAATTCTTGGTAATTAAAGGGTATTTTTAGTGAGGGCACATCTTGAGCTGCTTGAAGGAAAATTTCCATATCAACCAAAAATTGGTAAACAAACAAGAAAAGAGTTATCTCTTCTTCCCTTTCCCCACACAGCTATACTGTACTCCCCCACACAGCTGTATAGAGGAAATGAAACTAATAGCAAGAAATTGCTTTTGATGAGTTTCATAATCTTATCGTAATACTTAGAATTGAAATACACCAAAATTATCCTAGCATGATTTTTATATCATAATAAAGAAAAATAAAAGGTCACTCTTTTATTCAAAACCTGCTAAAACAATTATTACTACGGCTACTCTTACCACTGCATTTAACCTTTTTAAAATGATTCACTATGTGCTTCATGCAGGGTAAACATCTTTACATACTTCATTTTATTTTTTTTTCTTTGGGAGGAAACTCACCATTTTACAGATGAGCAAACGCAGACTCAGAAAGATTAAGTAACTTGCCCAAAATAATACATATAGTATCTAGCAAGTGGTAAGGCCCAGAATTGAAATTCATTTTTTCTGTCTTCATCCAGCCTGTGCTTTTAATACCTCTACTACCTCTGTAAGAAAGAAAAAAGTTTCGGACTAGAATTTGAGAAAAAGTACATTTTAATGCATATACCTGAAATGTATTCTAATTCTTCTGTGTCCTCCCAAAATGCAATTTCTCCATGCTTCATTGCCTTTTTCTATGAAGTCTGCTAAAACCTCCCACTTTCTCCCTGGCTTTCTAGAATAATCAAGTAAAATAATGTATGCAAATGACTTTTAAAACTCTAAATAGAATACAAATAGGTTATAGACATTCTTACTTGTATTAGTTAACTCGAACCCAACTATCACCCTAAAGCCTTAAAATACATTTATAAGAAGCAAAATAAAGAGGCAAGAGAAATAGCAATATAAAAGCATAAGACTCTTGCCATACTCTAGATAAGACTCAATACATGACCAATTAGTGACCATGATGATATGTGCAAATAAAAAGAAAGAAATAAATAAATGCTACTTAAGTATGGAAATTGATTGGATGTATGAAATAAGTGGTATGGAATACATGATATGGATTATATCATGTCACCTGATAACAAGATTACTTTGGGTGACTTCAGGAGTAGAGATGTAATTGGAATTGAAAGGAAGACAAGAAGAACCCTTGAGAGTGGTCATGGATTTAATGTGGAACATAATCAGTTTAACCTGCTGATGGGACATCATAGAGGAAGTATCAAGTGACAATTAGAAATAAGGAACAATTTTGACAGAGACACCAAGGCTAAAGATAGAAATTTAAGGACCATATTTGAGGAATTGAAATCATAAGAATGTGAAAAGAGAGACCAAAAAGAAGATAGTTTAGAGCATGACATCCAATAGAAATATAACGTGAGCCACACATGCAATTCAAACATTTCCTGTAGCCACATTGGAAAGGTTAAATGAGATAGGTAAAATTAATTTTAATAATTTTATTTAACCCAATATTTCAAAATTTAATCATTTGAGCACATAAAAAATACCAAAATAATAATTAGATATTTTATATTTTCTTTACTTGTATTAAGTCTTCAAAATTTGGAGTTTAGACTTAATTCATACTAGCCCTTCTTCAAGTGCTCAATAGTCACTTGTGGCTAGTTGCTACCATATCGAATAGGTGGATCTAAGAAGGAATTTTTGAGAATTAAGGGCCAAGAGGAGACATAGAATCCAGAGGATACAGAAAAAGAGAAATAGAAAAAAACACAAGAAATGTAGAAAAAAACTAAGGCAAAAGAATGTTTTCTTCCTCACATGTTTTACAGCACTTCTGCATAGGAAATATATGCAGAGAAGAAACAACAGGTTTCCTACAGATGGCATTGTTTTAGACATCAAACACAGTAGGATTCTTATAGAGCCTTTTAGACTCTAGGGCTTCATGAATAAAGCTCAGCATTGCTTAACTGCTAACACTTAACAGGCTTCTAAATTATAGCACGGCATACCGAAAATAACATGGTCTTTGCCTTACCCAGATCCATCTACAGATCATGACCCAGCCTACCAAATAACTCTGTAAATTTGGGTATTTGACCTCTTAACCCTAGCTTCCTTATCTTTAAAATGGGGATACAAACTGCTTTACATGATTTTTGTGGATACCAAATGCAATTAGGTATGCAAAATGCTTGTCCCATAATCTAGACAGAATAAGTCATAGCTATGATAATAATTATTAAGAATCCCACCATAATTTATGTTGATGAATTTCTCAAGCAATTGTAAACATCTTGAGATAAGGGAATATTGTCTAGTTTTGGTAACACTGTCGTACTTGCCACAGTGCTTGAGACACCACTGAGGTAATCACCATACTTTTTTTTCCTCTAATGTTCTACTTTAGGAGAACCATCAAAGTATGAATAGGTGGTATTATACAGAAGCTCAGATTACTTGATTTCCCCAGTGCATTTAGCAGAAAGATGAATTTGGGTTCCATTGCTCAGTTTCTAGTCTTTAAAATTCTAACATGAAATTAACTAAAGCAGAAAGATAAATGAACAGAAACAGAAGTTTCCCTTGACTCAGCACCCAATTTCCTGAGTATTCTACCTTCCGTAGCTCTTTTAAAAAGATGTCCTGTTTTGACTCTTTTAGGAAATGGATCTAAAGTGAACATAAAATTAGTCAATTTTAATACCACAGTTTTAGTAAAATTGCTTAAAATTTAAATACTTAGAGGTAGTTGCTGTTTCTCATCAGTTTATGGCAATATGTTTTCAGCTGGTGGGTTGTTTCATTTTTCAGAAGCACATAATGGATACAGAATTCTAACCCAACCTTTCATCACTGCCAACTTACTAAAATTGTACCATATATATAGTAGATATAGTGTCATTTATTTGAAATAATTTCTGGCTTCTCTTCTAAATTACCCTATTTTTTAGAGCAGGAAAAGTCACAAATCTCCAGACAGTCTTCCTTGATTCTGTAACCCAAAGTCAACCTTTATGGCATTTATCTTTTCACTAAACAAATATTTATTGACATTATCATATACCTGCCCTTTGTTCTAGGTTCTAGGTATTCAGTAGTAAAAAGACAGGCAAGATCAATACTCTCATGGACCATATATTCTACGGTGAAAATAGCCACTAAGCACTGAAAAATAAATAACAGATTTCCATGTCCAAACTAACGTGAAGTAAAACAAAAGCAGAGTAATGAGATAAAGAGGGCCTTACAAATCATGAAAGGAGATTGAATCTAATTTGAAGAATAATAGTCAGTCATTTGGAATATTGTAGTAGAAGAGTTGCATGCTTGAAATCTTAAAAAGGCCGCTCTGTCTACTCCATGGACAATGACTATTGTGGGGAAAATAGAAGCAGGGAGGACAGGCAGGAGAATTCTGCAGTAACAGAAATGGAAGTGGAAAGAAGTGATTGAATTCAGGATATTCTCATGTACCTATACCACTTGCCTAATGTCTAATCCATTCCTGTTGAATATAGGGCTATTCAATAAGAGCCTAAGATTTCCAATCATCATTTACAAGTATAAAAATAAGTCAATAGCACCAAAAATGGGCTCAAGTACATAAAGGCAACAATTTGAAAGGAAACAAATTGTACATAAAATGTAATATAAAAGGAGTTTTATTTACTATATTTTCTTTTTTGTACATTGTTTTCTTCACGAATATTTTTAAGGATTGCGAGACTTCAGGTTTTGTGCTCTCAAAGTGTACTTAATAATAAATTACAGCACAGGAGTCACCTGGAGTGCAACGAAACAAAACAAAAACAGCCTGACTAGAAGGTTGTAAACATTGGCACCTCTTCAGCCTTCTTGAATTAATTCAAACGTACAAATTGACACTGTTTTATACGCTTATTATTTTCTCTAACTTGAAACTAGAGGGTAAATTGGTGTGTGCGGTTTTGTCTCAAGTTTGATGTTCATCCAAGTGTGACGTTGCAGTGTATTCACTTAGCAAGACTTTTTGAGGAAAGTCATTCTATTAACAACCAAAAAAATCAAAGATAAAAGAACTGTTAGCCTGAAAAAGAAAAGATATAACACTTTAAGGGCCATTATTGAGAAAAGTCATGTGAAAACAATAATGAAAGCTAAGTTTATATCTGACAGGCTGCACTTATTGGTGATAACTTAGATGAAACTTCAGGTAGGAAGTGGTAGGGAAAGAGTCGAATCAAGGATAACTCTCAGACTATTGTCCTGAAAAGAGAGATGGGTATGGTGTCATTAAGTAACATGGAGGAACAAAGGAAAGAAGCAGATTGGTTTGGGGACAGGTGGGCAGTAATTAGGAGATTTGCTTTGAGTACTGTATACTTATTCTGATGTCTCTATGAGACATTCAAGTGGAGAAGATGAATGAGGAATCGTATTTGTAGTTTTACTGCTAAGAGAAAAGATTTGGTCTTGAAATCTAATTAGTATATAGATAACATTTAAGGTAATGAAACTCAATAAAATCACAAAGGAATAAACCTAGAAGACAAGTAGGAAACCAAAGACTGTTCCTAGGACATTCCAACATTTAGAGAGCCTCATGATGAGGAAGTGTTAGCAAAGGTCACAGAAAGAGCATTCAGGTGGTTTGGAGGAAAACTGGAAGAATAAAATATCCCAGAAGTCAAATGAAGAGAGAGTTTCAAGAGTGAAGGAGTGATGGATAGCATCCAATGCAGCTCAGACAGTGACTAACATAAAGACACATAAATGACAATTAGATTTGGCAAAATGAAGACCTCTGAGATTCTGTCAATGGCATAGTCTATAATATTTCTATGGAACTGGACTTACATGCATAGATTGATATTTAGATCCTTATATTTGCGTACCTTTTACATTTTTCATTGGCTAAGTAGCATATCTAATTTTTATGTCTCAGTAAGTCTTAGGACAACATAGTATACTTAGTTGACTTTAAAATTATTTATGGAGTTGAACTGAATTGGGCTAATAACCACCGAAAGAGAAAAAATAAGCTGCAAATCCACAATTCTATTGTGTGTTACTGACAGGGACAAGTTTTAAAATAAGATATTCTGTCTAGTTTTTGACATGTAGAAAATACTTTCATCAGATGAGCTTTCCTACCATTTAAGCAAAGATAGAAATTATGAAGCATGTATTCCCTCAACTTCCTCTCCTCACTTAATCTTATTTATATCCAGTTCATCTGCATTCACACTCATTAAAGTGCTCTCTCTTCTGTTTAAGGTTAATTCATCTACTTGAGCCAGTGATTATACCCATCTGTCTTAGTCTACTCTGAGACCTTGTTAGATTTCTTTTTTTTTTTTCATTTCTTTTCTCCTCCTTCACTTGAATATTCATATTTTATCCCCCTTTTAAGCGACTGTCTATTTCAAGCTTTAGAAAAGTAACACAGCATTTTATGTATGCAATTCCTAGTTCTTTGCTTCCTTTGACATCTCACTCAAGGCTTGAGTGTCACTAAAGTCACTAATGTTATTGTTTTTAGTTATACAGCGAGACAGAATATGTTTTCTTATAATAAAAGCAAATCGACCTTTAATCTTTTAAAAACAAGATCAATTTTAGCCATAACAGCAGAAATACCAATAAAAATGTACTGAGATACAGTTGTTACAGACCAGCAAAACCTGGAAAGCTTGGCAACACAATTCCTTGAAAAAGCAATGGAGCTTCTGCAAGCATTCTCACTGAGTGCTGGTGGAAGTTCAAAAAGTTTCAAATAATGTGAAGAATAGTTTGGCAACAACTATCAAAATTATTTCATCCTTTGCCTCATAAATGTTATTTCTGGAAATCTGTCATAGATAGATTAGAATAGGGCAGAGAAAGAGAGATAGACAGACAGACAGACAGACACACACACACACACACACACACACAGATTTTCAAATAAAAACACACAGATATTCATTGAATTAGAAAAAATTGAAAATATCTATCACTCTTTGTATAGGAGGCTGGTTAAATTAAGTATGACATTTCTGTATGGTGGAATATTATACAGCTATAAAAAAGAGAATCAGATCATTTCTTATTTTTGTGATAAAATATCTCTAATCTAGATTCCTAAAAAAAAAAAGCAAAGTGATGAGGTACATGCAGTTATGCTAGATACAAACACATATAGATGTGCATATGTTTTTTGCATAAATTGTGAAATATAAATATATATTAAACATATGTAAAAGTGGTTATGTTGGATTAAGATGGGAATAAATGGGATAGATAGAAATAAAAATATAAGAAATAATTTCTCTAAAACCTTTGTGTTTGGGTTTTATGCTGATTTCGAACCATCTTCGCTATATCATCTATTCTAAAATTAAAAACAAACAAAACAAAAGGCCTTCATCAAATGAAAAAAAAACCAAAAGAGGTTGTTATAACCATAACCTGAATAAGAACCTCAGGCACCTGAACATTGTAAGTCAGTGCCTGTCCTTACAGGAATATCTTCATTGACTGCAAACTCTTCTGCAAAGAGAATGTCACTTCACAGTAAGATAAACAGAAGAAACAAATAAATCCTGACTCTAGATAGACAGCCCATCAAGATGTAAAATTGTGGACATCCAATTATGTATTTCTGCTCAAAAGCCCTGTTGTTACTTATATCCAGGTCTACTCTGTTCATGATCTCACACCATCTTTCTATACTTCTGTCTAACAAAGCTGGAGAATTCACACTGCCTTGGAATTCTCTGACACTCCATGTTTTGACACATTTCCTTCCTGTCCCTTGGAATGTTTCTCATCTTCCCAATGCTAGATTTTCCTGAAAACTACCACAAAGATTTCCTCCAAAACTGTCCAAATTCCCAGAAAGGATAAGATCAGATGATACAACACCTACCAAATTCTCTAGTTTATGGCCTGGCAAATAACAGGAATGCATAAATACTGGATGAATTCTCTACCCCAATAGAGTATTCTTTGTATCTTCTTGTGGTACTTGACAAATTTTATTTGCATCATAATTATTAAAAATAATAGTCACTCTAGATTATAAGCTTTTAGAACGCAAATGTTGTGAGGAGTTGTCACACATACAGTAGCTGTTGAAAAATAATTTTATATTGAGTTTAATTGAAACTCATGTTTCAATCAGATCTGCCTTTAAATTAAAACTGTATTTTTGTATGAGTGTGGAATTTGAAGAAGTTGGAAAATAATGATTACTTAAAATGTGACCATATGTGACTCTGTAGTAGAATTCTGAGGTTTTGTCCTTTCTTTTGGGGAAAGCATTTTAATTTCTACATCAGGAGAGTCCTCTTTTCAGCAGAGAGCCCAGGTGCTGCATCTGTAGTGCCCGTCAACTACAGGCACGAGAGGGCCTGTGAGCTAGGCCTGACCACACAGAGTGTGCACCCAAGTTCAGTAATTGTTCAGCTATGGTCATGTGATCCAATTCAGTCCCATCAGCTCTAAATCTGACACTTTGTTGTGGTGATTGGGTGAAGCCATTCTTTCCCCACAGTTTGCTGAAAGGATCAACTCAGTAGGAACTTGACAATTTGGTGACAGCTTCCACCAGAGATTCTTACAGTACAGTGAAAAGAAGTGCTGAGGAATGAAAAAAATGAGAGCTAATCCTGATAATCCTGTGTGAGCTCCTGGATCCAGCCATTCCTGACTTTGTTGTCCTTGGACTTTTCACACATAAAATACTATCTCTTTTGCCTAGGCTAGTTTGAACTCATTTTCTATCATTTGCAAACAAATAAGTTTTTCTCATTCTAAGCTGAAATTTAGAATACTTATAAGGACATTTTAAAGTCTAATTATATAATATTTATTGCACAGTGTAAAAAATACACTTCTGGTATCCAAAGAGTATCCAATGACTTTTAAAATACATTTATTAAAATTAATTATGAGAAATATTTTTTTAAAATTATACTATGAGTTCTGGGGTACATGTGCAGATTGTGCAGAACTGTTACACAGGTATACACATTTTCTAAGTGTATGGGAATATCACAATTATCCGAAAATGTAGTGCAATAATTTTTTTTACCTGTTACAAGAATGGTGTTTATTTCTTTAGGAATATCTTAAAGAGATGAATACATCTCTGGGATGAATCCTTCATATGAGACACTTTCAGCAATCCTGTGTTTAAATACCACAGGCAGGACCAATGGCTAACAAAACACTCTCTCTCGAAAGTCTTCCCCTAACCATTTACCGTGGCATCAGTCTCCTCACTTGAAATCCAGCATTTAGCTGATCCTTTGGTCCCTGTCTGCTGAAAGAACATATTAAAATTCCACTGGGAGGAGAAAGAGAGGCCTGGCTAGGAAGTCAAAGCTCTGTAGCCTTCTCCTATAAGTGTGAATTATTATTATTATTTATTTATATATTTTATTGCATTGTAGGTTTTGGGGTACATGTGAAGTACATGCAAGATTGTTGCATAGGTACACACATGGCCATGTTGTTTGCTGCCTTCCTCCCCATCACCTAAATCTGGCATTCTCCCCATGTTTTCCCTCCCCAACTCCCCGCACCCACTGTCCCTCCCCTAGATCCCCTCCGCAGACCCCAGTGTGTGATGCTCCCTTCCCTGTGTTCATGTGTTCTCATTGTTGGACACCTGCCTATGAGTGAGAATTATTTTTATTAGATTCCCTAAGTGCTGGAAAATGGGCTGAGTACATTTTAAAAATTCAGTTGAATGGAAGAAGCCATTGAAAGGAAGGATCTGTCCCTCTAGGTACCAAGGCTATGAGACCCTAAATTAGGAGCAGAGTAGTCTGCTCCAGAAGAGAGTATTAAAAAGAAGCAACAGGAGGAATATCAAGGAAAGATTTTCTCCTTTCTGAATTTTGCTGAATGCTGGCCCCAAGTGAAAAAGAATGACATTCTTTGAGCAAATCAGCTTTCAAAATGAGATCTTCTATATTATTTTCATTTCATCAAAACTTGTTTCTGACTCAGCCACTTAAAACATATAAAGTAATAGAAAACTATATAACTCAGTTGCAATTAACTGTCTTAAAATTTGCTCTGTACATTACCTGTGTTTATAAACAATTCTGAAGGTATTTTAATTTACCTATCATCTGTACTCATTGATCTTTCTAAATTCCTGTCAAGCTCTCTTCAATTCATTCTTAATTTTAAACATATTCTATAAAATATGTATATATTAATTTAACAGTTTTTGCAGAAAACACTCATTTTTTACAGGGAATTTGTTTTTTAAAAGCATTAAACAGTTAAAAAAATTTTTGTGGACTTTTCTTCAATGCCACGTTTATCTGCATATTCATTCTTGCTAAGGTGTAAGTATTGCATGTGTTTATTCATGTGATATTCTTTTATAATAAAATGAAATAAAGTAATAACATATGAACCAAAATTATCTGAATTATACAGCTTCTATAGATGCAGAGGTTCAGGACCACAATATTGAAGACAGATTTAAATAACGCTTTCCATTGTGAGGAAATGCAACCAATTGAAAATCTAATCAGAATATCAAAGCAAATACATATTACCAGGGTCTTCGTACACTCTAACAATAAAAAATGTATTGAACACCAAGTCCTAATCTCTATTTTTCTGTGATAATTTTACTAGTCAACAAGTAGCTAGCTTCAGTATTGACAATTGAAGAGGTCTTAAAATGAAGTGTGCTAGTATGCCTAATAATTTCCTACTAAATTGACCATGTCAAAATACATTTATGTGTGTCTTTCAATAGAAGACAATAAAAGAAAAGAAAATTGTTGTCACTTATCAACCCTGTAACCATTTTTTAATAACACAATAAAATAGGTGTTGTGGGGGCCATCACTTCTCCCATCCAACAACACAATAAAAATAATATTAGGGAAGAATGGATCATATCTTGGGCTGTTATTAAAATTCTTTCAAAAATCTACAGTCAGATTTATTTTAAGTATTTTCTCTGAGATTAGCAATATTTTGATGTTTTCTGCACATATGTTGCAGTATACAAAGACATTCTGTAAAAGCAAGAAGTCAATATAAAAGAAAATTACTTGTCAGCTTATAACTAACAAATTCTTTTCATTTCTAAGGTTTATTTTGGAATATTTCAAATAAGGAAAATTATATAATTACATAAATAACAAAAGTATTCCTCTAATTTGCGTCTCCTCTCAGAGTAGCCTTCAATGAAATCAGCTGTGAATTATTTTTTAAATATACAATTTTGCTTATGGATTAGAAACTTACCCTCATTTCACCCTGTATCTTAAATGAAATTTAGACAAAAATTTTAAGGATCAAGATAGAGGGTACTCCTTTACATTTTAAAACCCCCTTGCTTTTTACTAGCTATTTATTTAGCTACATAGTTGCTAATCTTTTTAAGGGGTTTTAATGCTAACATTAATACAATGCTTTAAAGTGAGTATCTTTCATGCTGAAATTCAAGATATTTCTCATTGTTATGAAGTGACCTTTCTCTTTCCTTATTTGGACGTTGAACAATACATATTTTTATAAAACAGTTGGCTAAAGGTGTAAAGTCTCACATTATTTCTAGTAGTTATTTTTAAATGCACTTCAAACTAAAACTTTATACCTTATTCTGTCTTTAACATCTTATCACAACATCTTAGCAAATCATCCTATTATAATATTTTAGTAAAAGACAGTGAAATTTGACAGCTGCAAATATGAATAGAATCTTCTTTTCTACACCAAAGGAAACCAGCAGATGTTTGAATCATAGGTAAAAGCGCCATATTTTGTAGAAATGTTTATACCTTCACACCAAAATGTAGGAAACTCTGCCAAACATGTTCAAGTTTAAATTTCATGTACAATATAAAGTTAAAACTTACCTTTTCTCAGCAATGACCTGTTATTGAAGCTGCCATCAATTCCGGTTAATGACTCTTTCAACAAAAACGGAAAACAGTAAAGTCACATGTCGTAAGAGTAGGCCTGTGTTGGATGCTGCTTAATATCACTACTGGGGGAAGAAAGGTGGGGGGTGGGGCGAGCACAAAACTTTTAAATAAAACCACTTCCTGGGTAGAGACTGTTAACCACACACATCACATCTTTACTCGGTTTGAAGAAATTTGCCTTGCATAGTCAACAATATTGTTATTTTTCAATGTGATTATCAATTTTCAAACATGACACATGTATAGAGATTTTATCAATTTTGACTTAAGGAAGGAAAATGTTGATTAAAAATTTATCAGTGGGAGGAGCAGACTGCTAAGCACTGAAGAAACTTCCCCTTTTTCTGCCTTCTAGCAAGAGCTTAAAAACAAAGCATCTACTCTGCTGGCTAAGCTTGAGATGTTCCCCTGCTCTCAGGACACTCTGAATATTGACTTTGGAAGCCAGGAAGCCACCTCCAATTCACAGAGCTGGTGCTTCTGCCTCATTCATGAAAGGACCCGCCAAAACCTGATCCAGTTAACAGATTCATGGGGCCTTGGGTGGGTTGCATTAGAACTTCAGAAGACATAGCCCAGAGCCATGCTGCCATCTGATCATCTGGGGAAAAGGAAGATATTCATCATGCTCATTGAATACATGTTGTGGCATTTGCTCTGACTGTGGCTCTCATACAGATGTGTCCATTCTGGCAGTTTCCTGAGCAGTTCTGAAATCTGCTGAGGAGCTTTTGCTTTCGCTGAATGATTCTTTGTGTGGTCTGACTTAAAAATAAAACAAACAAACAAACAAAAAATATATATATATAATAAATTAAAAGGGTATCATTTTGGCATTCTGCTCTGTGCCCTCCTATGTCAAACTTCAACCAACCCAAGACATATTTTTAAGGGATCTCAGAAATAATTCTAGGATATGCGTCTTTATTGAGCCATGGAGTTCAAGAATAAGCTCCTGGATTTTCAGGCTTGGCTAGTTTTGTGATTTTTGCAGCATAATCACAAAAGGAAATGAGAAAATGCTTTCCTTCCAAATATATGAGATAGTTAAATCACAATCTCTTGTCATACAAACCAATTAGACTAGAAATCTGTGTAATAGAGCTCAGTGGTATAGAATGTTTGGCATACAAAAAGTCAGTCTTTAAACCTAGTTTGGGTGGATATGGCCCAAGTTAGGGGCAGCATGCTCCTACCAGTTAATTTAATTGCTCTGGGTTTTTTCCTAAAAATCACATTTCAGATTGACCCTAGAATTCACTGTCAGTTGTCATTCCAGGAAGGGCCTTTTTAAGTGTTTAGAGTCCTGAAGATTTTTACTGAATCCTTCTCCTTCACACCAAAGAGAAAATGGAAAGTGCATAATATTAAAAGTGAGGAAAGCAGAATTCAGGCCTTAATTCTGACAATGCTATTTACTTAACCTTGGTCAAGTTACTTACATTCTCTGAAATTTAGGTTGTTTATCCATGTAATGAAACATCTGCATAAAAAAACCCATCTTGAATAATATAATAAGTAAACAGATGTACGTATTTTGTATATCATAAGGAATTGTAGATGTATAAATTAGCATGAGCTGGGAAATGTTGATACCGCCTAAGAAGCATCAGAAAAACTTCAGTGCATTCTGCTTGATTTAAGCCTTTTTACATCTGAGTCAGGCTCAGAAGTCTAGGGCAAGGAAAATAAATTAGGTCTTTTTTTTTTTGAGTCAGAGTCTCACTCTGTCACCCAGGCTGGAGAGCAGTGGTGTGATCTCGGCTTACTGCAACCTCCACCTCCCAGGTTCAGGTAATTCTTCTGCCTCAGCCTTCTGAGTAGCTGGAACTATCGGTGCATGCCACCATGCCCATCTATTTTTTGTATTTTTAGTAGAGACAGGGTTTCACCATGTTGGCCAGGATGGTCTTGATCTCTGGACCCTGTGATCCGCCTGACTCGGCCTCCCAAAGTGCTAGGATTACAGATGTGAGCCACCACACCTGACCAGGCGTTTCCTTTTAAACAGATACTAATATTAGCCATCTGACTGGGAAACATATAAAATACCAATATACCCTTATGGTAATAAATAAATTTAAATTCCTACTTAAGGGTGACACAATATTTTTTGTCATCAACAACTACTCAATCAACAAATACAAGAGCCCATTTTCTTTGTATGAGGTAGAAGATGAGCCCCTTAGGCAATGTGATAATCCTGGATTTGATTTCCTTCCTTCCTTCCTTCCTTCCTTCCTTCCTTCCTTCCTTCCTTCCTTCCTTCCTTCCTTCCTTTCCTTCCTTCCTTCTCTCTTTTTTTGTCAAAGTCTCATTCTGTCACCCAGGCTGGAGTGCAGTGGCATGATCTTGGCTCAGTGCAACCTCCACCTCTCAGGTTCAAGTGATTCTCGAGTCTCAGCCTCCTGAGTAGCTGGGATTACAGCCATGCACCACCACACTCCACTAATTTTTGTATTTTTTTTTTTTTTGTAGAAACGAGGTTTCACCATGTTGGCCAGGCTGGTCGTGAACTCCTGACTTCAGGTAATCCACCCACCCCAGCCTCCCAAAGTGCTGGGATTAGAGGCTTAAGCTACTGCACTTGCCCTGGGTTTGATTTCTAAAAAGAGACCTACTCACTATGATTAAAGCTATAGATCAGTGCTTTGACACTTGTGGCTTGATATGTTCACTGTTTTTAGTAGCTAAGATTTATTGAATATTTGCCATAAACCAAACATTGTACCAAGCACTTTACATTCATTCTGCCTTTCAATCCTCACAACAAATTTGTGAGCTAGCCAATATTACTGTATTCTTTTGACATATGAGGAAACTGAGACTACTTTGTTGCCCAAAATAGTAAGGAGTATAATCAGGAGTCAAACCCAGAAGCTCTGACCTCAGAGCCCTTTTTCTAAATTACTGTGATAGCTCCTAACCACTTGCTATGCAGCACAACTCTAAGTCAATAGTCCTCAGGAAATATTTTACTTCTGGTATTCCTTTTGCTTCTTCACTGACTAGAATGATAAACTTAGCAGGAATAATTTCTGGGAATCATGAAATAAAGTCCCCCCCCCAATTATCTAAAATCAAAGAAAAGAAGATCAGGATAAACAGAAATGTACTGTGTTCATAGATTTTAAAAAACAGTGGAAATGCATCAATCTACTCAAATTATTCTACAAAGAGATTCAATAAAATCATAATTATAATTCCAACTGGACTTTTTGAAGAATGCAATGAGCTCCTTCCAGAATTTCCTGGAAGAACAAATGTCCAAGAAACCTAAGCTCATTCTGAAACAAAAAGCAAGGACTATTGACTTGCCCTGTTAGATTGACATGATCCAAAATCACAGTATTAAAAACATTTCAATGCTGGCCCAAGGAACAGCTCAGAAAATGACGGTATTTATTTGGGAAATTAATATATGACAAAGATAGCTCATAGATAAACAAAAAGGAACAGAATTGTTTTAATAGATAGTATTGGTAAGATATATTTGCTAAATAGAGGATAATAGATTAAGGCTTCGACATTAGATCACTTGCAAAGACGGACCACACACGGATAAAAGCACAGTTGAAAGGTCAAACCATGCTTTGATACAATAACATGAAGGAAAATATTTTTACAAAATGGAACTTTCTTAAACAGTATCCGTACATTAGAAAGAAAAAGAGCAAAAAAAGTATATTTCACTATACAATAATTATATATTTCTGTTACAGAAATATGTAGACAAAGATTACAGAAAAATGACAGACTAGTAGAAAATACCTATATTTATGAAAGATTTATACCAACCAATAGAAAAACAATAAGCATCCCAGTTGGAGAATAAGAAAATGAGTTGAATAAGTAAGTCAGTAAATAACAGGATTGTCCTGATATCCAACAGATGCGTGAAGAAATGCACAAGCTCTACAGTGATCACTGTAATACAAGTTAAGTCGGCTCCCATTGAAATGGTAAAAATCTAGCTGAGAATGTATAGAAAAAGGAACTCTCATACATTTGCTGGAGGAACTGTAAAGTGAAACCATTCTGATAAGCAATCTGGCAAAAATGAACAGAATTCAATATATGCATGCACTGTGTTCCAGCAACCCAAATCTGGTGTTAATATATGGTCCAGATAAATTAATCACACAGAGTTGTTTTTACTCCTTTAACACCATGAGTTAAATGATTTTGGTGTTGGCTCTTGTGGCTCAGGTAATATTTACCTGCATTGTGTCTGTGTGTTTGCATATGGTTAGGGAGAAAAACAGGAGTTTCCAGTTCCTCTGAATAGATGGTGTGAGGTGGACTAGAAAAGGAGACTAGAAAAGGGAGGAAAGACTTGACCTAACCTGAGAAAGGGTTAGATTTCCCCTGACAAGGATGAGAGAGGGATGGGTTTCTCTCCCATGCTTCACTCTCAAACAGTTGCCCAGCGCTGGCAAAAGCATTCATCTGGAGGGAGCAATCTATTAACTTATTGAGCACTTACTCTATGCCAGGCAATATAGTAGAATTTACATGTATTGTTGCTATAGATTTGCCCCCCCACCCAAAATTTATTCACTGAAATCCTAAGTCCCAAGATAATGGTACTAGGAGGTGGGACCTTCTGTGGGGTCAGTAGAACATGATGGTGGACCTCTCATAATTGGAATTAATGCTCTTCTAAAAAAAGACCCCAGAGAGCTAGCTCACCCCTTCCCTTGGAGGAGACAGCGAATAAGTGCCATCTACAAGGAAGAGAACCTCACCAGGCAGAGTGTGCAGGCATCATGATCTTTTACTTCCCAGTCTCCAGAACTGTGGGAAATACATTTTTATCATTTTAAAGTAACCCAGTTTGTGGCATTTTTGATATAGCAGCCCGAAAAAACTAAAACAACTATATCTTACATACTAGTTAGGAAAATAATGTGAATAAACAAAATACACAATAGATTAGATAGCAATGCTGTAAAGAGAAAAAAAGAAAAGCAGTGAAATGGGTCATGAAAGGGTGATGAAGTATAAAACTTTAAGCTGTATGAAAGAGGTCTCACTAAGGAAAATAAAGACCTAAGAAAAGTGAGGGAACAGGCCTTGCAAAATTACGGATGGGGTTGGCCACATTCCAGGCAGAAGGAATAGTAGGTGCAAAAGCCCTGAATGAAGATTGTGTCTGGCATGGTTGAAAAGCTGCATGGGGGTGAAAGTGACTCCAGTGGAATGAGAAGCAAGGGGCACAGGGACTCATGTCAGAGGCATAATAGATGGCTGAACCACATGGATCCCCTTAATATTTAAAAAAAATCTGGATGAAGAGGAAAAACGTTAAGATGATCTGACTCACGGTTTTATCAGGTAATGCTGTCTGCTGTTAGGAAGAATTGACTGAAGAAGGGCAGGAGTCGAACCAGGGAGATCCGCCAGCTAGCTATTGCTATTCATGGCAGACGTGATTGGGACTTTGACCAAGGTGGGGGCAACAGGTATAACCAAGAGATGGTCAAATTCTGGATGTGTTTTGAATATGGACTCAATAGGATTTTCTCTTGAGCAGCAGCCAAGGAGAAATCAAGTGTTACTGAGACAGAAATGCTCTTAGAGGAGCTGGGTTTGGTGCATTGGGCACATTAGGTTGCATGATGTACCTGTTCATTTTGAGATGCTTGTTTGTCATTTCAGTGAAGGTGACCAAAATACAGCTGGATATGAAGGTCTCGAGGTCAAGGATGGAGTTCAAGTTAAAGATATAAATTTGGAAATCATCAGTATAAAACCACCATTTAATAGCAGGAGACTGGATATGATAGCCTATGGAATGTGTGTATCTGGGAAAAAGAAAATGGTCAAGGACTGGATGCCAGAGCTCAGTTTAAAAACTGGGAGACACTGGGCGTGGTGACTCACGCCTGTAATTCCAGCACTTTGGGAGGCCAAGGAGGGTGGATCACCTGAGATTGGGAGTTCAAGACGAGCGTGACCAACATGGAGAAACCTTGTCTATATTAAAGAGACAAAATTAGCTGAGTGGGGTGGTGCATGACTGTAATCCCAGCAACTCGGGAGGCTGAGGCAGGAGAAGCGCTTGAACCTGTGAGGCAGAGGTTGCAGTGAGCCGAGATCGCACCATTGCACTCCAGCCTGGGCAACAAGAGCAAAACTCCATCTCAAAAAAACAAAACAAAAAACAAAAACAAATAGATTGAGAGAAAAAAATAACAAAAGGACAAAACAAAACAAAACAGGAGCCAGGAGGGAAGGAGGGGGAAACAAGTGAATGTGGTTTCTTGAAAACCAAGTGAAAATGTTTTTGTAAGGAAGAGGTGTTGATAAATTGTCAGATGCTGCTGACACCTCAAGGGAGAGTAGCAAAATCACCCTCCGATATAGCAACACAGAAGGCACTGTGACCTTGAAAAAATAAAAGCAATTTGTGTGGGATATAGATGAGGAAATCTTCTTTTAATAGAGTGAAGACAACAGGTGTAGATATCTTTTAAATTATTCTACAGGAAAAAATAAAAGTAATAAAAATAGCATGGCACCTTCAGGAAGAAATAAAGTCAGAGGGCTCTGTTTTTATTTATTTATTTTGTTTGTTCAGTCTTGGATGGGAGAATAGCAACCTGTGTGTATGCCATTTAGGGTTGAGTCTATAGAGGGAAAAACTGATGATGCCAGCGAGAACAGGAAGAACCTAGGGAGCCCTGCCCTCAAGCCGAAGAGAAGGAATGGGATTCAGGGCTCAGGGGGCCTCGGTGAGAAGCACAGACAGCTTCACTCATTGTAATGAGAGCCAAGCTGGAGTACCTGAGCAAGGTGCAGGTAAGCTGGGAGGTGCACTGTTTGGTGTCAGTGGAAGTTCTCTTCTGATTGCAACAACATTGCCAGTCAAATAGGAACATGGGAGTAAGAACTAGGATAAGGGGAAAAATGGGGTAAAGTGTTAAAAGTCTTAGGAGGGTGGAGGCAATGTGAAACAGTCCAAAACTGTGAGGATTCTTGGGTACCAGGACCATCAGAGCGACATGTTACAAATTGTGCCCCTAAACTTAAACAAGGAGCATTTCAGACACATTCATAATGGCCTGAGGAGCTTGTTTGAGCACCACAGAGGCATCTAGGGGTTCTGCATAGTTTCAAGGGCTGAAGGTTGATGGTGAAGCTGGGAGACAAAGTGCAATGGAAATTACATTTCTCACCAAAGAAAGTAGTTCAGGACATGACCAAATTTATATTGCCTTAGAAATAGAAATTCCATTTGACCCAGCAATCCCATTACTGGGGATATATCCAAAGGACTATAAATCATTCTACTATAAGGACACATGCACACGAATGTTCACTGCAGCACTGTTTACAATAGCAAAGACCTGGAACCAACCCAAATGCCCATCGATGATAGACTGCATTGGGAAAATGTGGCACATATACACTATGGAATATTATGCAGCAATCAGAAATGATGAGTTCATGTCATTTGTAGGGACATGGATGAATCTGGAGAACATCATTCTCAGCAAACTGACACAAGAACAGAAAATGAAATACCGCATATTCTCACTCATAGGAGGGTGATGAAAAATGAGAACACATGGACACAGGGAGGGGAGTACTAAACACTGGGGTCTATTGGGGGGAAAAGGGGAGGGCCAGTGGCGGGGGGGGAGCTGGGGAGGGATAGCCTGGGGAAAAATGACAAATGTGGGTTAAGGGGAGAAAGGAAACAAAACACACTGCCATGTGTGTACCTATGTACCTGTCTTGCACGTTCTGCACATGTACCCCAAAACCTAAAATGCAATAAAAAATTAAAAAAAAAAATAATAAATGGGACATTTCTTTCATGCAAGTGTCATACTCTTATAGGGAAAAAAATGTCTGTGCTCAGCCACTGATACATTCAGGAAATATATACAAGCACTTGCTTTATTTTAGACACAGGCACCAAGCGCCAAGCATCTGATTTCCTGGAGATTACTAAAGTCATTGAGTGGGGTATAACAGATAATAAACAAATAAGAAAATAAAACATATTTATAAATGATATGCCCAAGTAAGAGCCAAGAAGAAAGGAAGATGAAATCAGCGGATAGCAAGTATATACAACTCTTTCAAGAGATCATGATCTATAAGGAAGTTAGATATGCATTAGTTCCTTGAGGTGGAAGAAGGGACTGAAGGGATTTATTTCTGTTTTCTTTTTCCAGATTGGGAAACACTAGCTTGACTGTATGCAAATTGGAATAATATAGTAGAAAGAGAAATTTTGTTAATTCAGCATAAAAAATAGTGTCTTGGCCGGGCGCGGTGGCTCACGCCTGTAATCCCAGCACTTTGGGAGGCCGAGGCGGGTGGATCACGAGGTCAAGAGATCGAGACCATCCTGGTCAACATGGTGAAACCCCATCTCTACTAAAAAATCTACAAAAAATTAGCTGGGCACGGTGGCGCGTGCCTGTAATCCCAGCTACTCGGGAGGCTGAGGCAGGAGAATTGCCTGAACCCAGGAGGCGGAGGTTGCGGTGAGCCGAGATCGCGCCATTTGCACTCCAGCCTGGGTAAGAGTGAAACTCCGTCTCAAAAAAAAAAAGTGTCTTACTGGAGTGATGACCTCAAGTAGGTTAAAGGAGAGATATGGACCCTGGTGTCAAGAAAGGCACTTCATGAAGCAGAAGAAAAAAGAAAGTATCCAGATGAAGGCAGATGCGTATGATACTTCCGATAAGATGACATTTGATGCAACAGCTCAGAAAACTCAGGGAAGGAGCCTGGTATATACCCAAAGATGAGTGGTCTGGGCAGAGGAAAGAGTCAATGCAAAGTTTACTCTTTGCATGCTTGACAATTTGGTGAATAGCAAGAGATGTAAGCCTGGAAAATAAAGAACGAGGGGGAGATTACGTACGGCACTGAATGGCAAGGTAAGAACCATGGTTTATGCATGCTGTGCAATTTATTATGTGAGGTAGTGCGAATTTACAGATAAAAGTGTTCAGCTTCCTTTTGCCATCTTTTCGATCGAAGCACTATAATTACATCTTGGTTTCTTCTATTCATGTCATTCATTTTAATTTCATAACAGGGACAAGAGCCGCCTTTCTTTTATTAACTTATCTACCCACAGGGAGAAGTCTCTAGGATTTGCTCTTGGCTCAGCAATGTACTCTAGAACCACAAGGCTCTGGGCCCCTGTACCTAGCCCAGGTCTCAGGAACACAGGCTTTACCTTCTAGCCTCCATCTCTATTTTAAGAACCCTCAAATATATCAACTTTCTAATGAGAGAAACTCATTAGAAAAGGAGGCAAGCTATTTCTGAAACATTGCAGTTTATGCCATAATGTGTATGCAGACTGTAATGGAGAGACTTCCTTTTCTAGCAACATTGCCTACTGAACTGACAAGGATCTGCCTCCCACTGCAAACACACAGAAATGCAAGAAAACATACAAATTAAGAATATTAACCACATAGCTAGACTCCCAGAAAAGAAAGTAAACTCATGGAAAGACAAAATTTAAACGGAAATATCTAGCTAATGAAGTAAACTTGCAAGCTGCTGCTATAGCAAATTGAGGGGGAGTGCAGTCCTTTAAGCCAGGGATTTTCAAATTCATTGAGGAAAAGAAACCATGGCATTGGGTTTATCCCAAACAAGGAGTTAGTAGTGACTCCTGTTTAAAGATGAAACCATAAAGTGGCTATGATCATCACAAAAGAGGAACTAAAACAGATAAAAGCAAGAAAGTCTACCCTTGCCTGGAGTTCTAGGTGGGAAAAATGTCTTTAGTGAGAAATTGAAAACTGATTCATGTCGACTATCTAGAATCATAATCTTTTCTCTTATACTGGAAACCCCAAAACTACAAATTCATATAAACCTTCTTTTAGTAAAGAACCCAGAAATAAACCTGAATACTTACAGCCAACTGATCTTCAACAAAGCAAACAAAAACATAAATTGGGGAAAGGACACCCTATTCAACAAATGGTGCTGGGATAATTGGCAAGCCACATGCAGGAGAGTGAAGCTAGATCCTCATCTCTCACCTTACACAAAAATCAACTCAAAATGGATTAAGGACTTAAATCTAAGACCTGAAACTATAAAAATTCTAGAAGACATTAGAAAACTCTTCTAGATATTGGCTTAGGCAAAGATTTCATGACCAAGAACCCAAAGCAAATGCAACAAAAACAAAGATAAATAGGTGGGACTTAAACTAAGAGTATTTGTACAGCAAAAGGAGTAGTCAGCAGAGTAAACAGACTACACACACACACACACACACGATGGAATATTCAGGCATAAAAGGAATGAATCAATGACATTTGCAGCCACCTGGATGGGATTGGAGACTTTTATTTTAAATGATGTAACTCAGGAATGGAACACGAAACATTGTATGTTTTCACTTATAAGTGGGAGCTAAGCTGTGAGGATGCAAAGGCATAAGAATGACACAATGGACTTTTGGGGACTCAGGGGAAATGATGGAAAGGGGGTGAGGAATAAAAGACTGCAAATTGGGTTACTGCTCAGGTGATGAGTGCACCAAAATCTCACAAATCACTACTAAAGAACTTACTCATGTAACCAAATACCACCTTTTCCACAAAAACTTATGCAAATAAAAAATTAAGAAACAAACAGTTTTTAGACCAGTGAAACCCATGTGACATTTTTTAGAAGAAACAAATGTAAGATGACTATGTAGCAAACACTTTCTTAACCCAGACTGCACGGAAGTCCAGCCCCTTTCACATACTCAACCTCTCAGCATAAAATGCTTTCACCGTGTGAAATGACACTGCATATCAAGAAGTTGTCAAGCACCTGGAAAAGTCATCAGGAATAAAAAATGGGACAAATACATTTTTCAAAGTTTGTTTATAGAAAACCAGAAAGAAACTCCAAAATGAATATAGTAAAGTTAAATATGAAGATTATAAATAAAATGGATGCCATGAGGAAAACCAGCACTTGATAAAATATGACTGGCATATTTTTAAAGAATCAACTGGAATTATGTAGTAAGATTAAAAATTTAAAAAATATACCAAGTAGCAAATCAATGATAAGTGAAGAGATAATTAGCAAACTTGAAGAAAGACATGAAGACAAAAAATAATATGGCAAGAATAAGGTTCCAAATATGAAGGAATGAATAAGAAAAATAAAGAATTTAATACATTTCAAAGGAGTTTCAAAGGATTTCAAAAGGAAAGGAATAAATAAAAGGGTAGAAAACAAAATATAAAGACCTAAAGGCTTAGAAATTCCTTCAATTGATTAAAAGACATGAAGATGTTACAGGGGAATAGGATATAAGATGGTAGATTGAGATGAGTATGATATCCATGAACTGAGATTTTTCTGAACTGAGTTTTGAGAAAACATTCTGGTGAGTTATCAAGCTGTGTTTACATAAAGAGAGGTACTGATTGATGAGGTTGTGCTCTCCACTCTGGTGAATATGATAATTTATGAGTACAATACCCACCAGAAGGAGAGAACTGCAATTATTCTCTGTGATTATCTGGCTGCTGACATATTTGGGTATACATTTTATTTTGCCAACTAAACACCAAATTGTAGTCTTCCAATTTTTCAATGAGCCCATATTACAGATGGAAAGCATAAGTACCTGATAAGGATATCCAATAATGTCCTGAAGCAGGCTTGAATGAGTATTTACACCACAGAAATTGGCAGCATTTCTATAATATTGGTCCTTAGGTCTTAGAGATTTTATTACTATGTGTTGATCACATACTAATGGAGATCTGCTGTTGATGGAATGAGGTAACCCAATAGCTCTAAGCAACAACAGAAAGTTTTCATTGAAAAAGTTATTTTCATTTTTAAATTCACAAGTAAAAACTGTATATATTTATGATGTACAATGTGATGTTTTGATATGTAAATGTCATGGAATGGTTAAATGAAGCTGTTTAACATATTCATTATTTCACATACTTACCCTCTTCTTCTGTGGTAAGAACACTTAAAACCTACCGAAATTTTTTAGTCCTTTGGCCAATATCTGCCCAATCCCTCCACTCCCCAGTTTTTGGTAACCACCATTCAACTCTCCTCTTTCTATGAGTTCAACTTTTTGCACTCAACTTACATGTGAGATCATGCAGTACTTACTATTCTATACTGGCTTATTTAACTTAGAATGATGTCTACCAGGTTCATTTATGTTGTCACAGATAGAATTTTTCTTTATATATTAAGGCTGAGTAGTATTCTATTGTGTATATACATCACAGTTTCTTTATCCATCCTTCATTGATTCTTGGCTATTGGGAATAGTGCTGCAATGAATGTGAAAGTGCAGATATCTTTCACATACTGATTTCATATCCTTTGAAAGTATGCCCATGATATAGTTTGACTTTGTGTTCCCAACCAAATCTCTCATCAAATTGTAATCCCTACATGTTGGAAGAGTGGGCTGGTGAGAGGTGATTGCATCATAGGGGAGGACTTCTCTCTTGCTGTTGTCATGATAGTGAGTGAGTTTTCATGAGATCTGCTTGTTTGAAAGTGTGTAGCACCTTCCCCTGCTCTCTTTCTCTTTTCTGCTACCATGTGAAGAAGATGCTCACTTCCCACTCTCCCATAATTGTAAGTTTCCAGAGGCCTCCTCAGCCATGCCTCCTGTACAGCCTGTGGGACTGTGAGTCAATTAAACCTCTTTTCTTTGTAAATCACCCAGTGTCAGATAGTTTTTTATAGCAATGTGAGAACAAACTAATACAACCCAAAGGTAGGATTGGTGCGTCATATGGTAGCTCTAATTTTAATGTTTTGAGGAACATCAATACTGCTTTCCACATTGGCTGCAATAATTTACATTCCTACCAACAGCATGCAAGTATTCCCTGTTTTCCACATCCTCGCCATACTTGTCTTTCATCTTTTTGATAATAGCCATTCTGACATGTGTGCGTTGATAACAAGTTTTGGATTTCCATTTTCCTGATGATCAGTGATGTTGAGCACCTTTTCATATAATTGTTAACTATTTGTATGTTTTCTTTTGAAAAAAAAAAGTCTATTCAGGTCCCTTGCACACTTTTAATTGGGTTTTTGTTTTCTTACTTTTGAGTTGTTTGAGTTCCATATAGAGTCTATACATTAATCCATTATCAGATGTATGGCTTGCAAATATATTCTATTCCATAGATTGTATTTTTATTCTGTTGATTGTTTCCTTTGTTATGCAGAAACTTTTTACTTTAATGTAATCCCATTTGTCAATTTTTGTTGTTGGCCAAAATGTGCTATTGAGATCATATCTAAAAAATCTTTCCCAGACCCCTGTCACAGAGCTTTCCTCCTATGTTTCCTTCTAGTAGTTTTAGAGTTTCAGGTCTTACATATAACTCTTTAATTTATTTTGAGTTGGAAGTAGTCTGAGATGAGGGTCTAATATAATTCTGCTGCATATGAATATCCTAGCACCAATTATAGAACAGAGTGTTATGTCTCCATTATGTGTTCTTGGCATCTTTGTCAAAAATCAACTGACATTAAATGTGTGGATTGTGGATTCACTATTCTGTTCCATTGGTTTATGTATCTGTTTTAATGCCAGTATCATGCTGTTTTGATTACTAAAGCTTTATAGTCAATTTCGAAATCAGGTAGGACAATGTCTTCATTTGTTATTTTTGCTCAGATTACTTTGGTTGTTTGGAATCTTTTGTGATTCTATACAAATTTTAGGGTTTTTTTTCTATTTCTGAAAAACAAAATGACATTGGAGTTTTGATAGGCATTGCATTAAATCTGTAAATCACTTCGAGTACTATGGACATTTTAACAATACAAATTCTTCCAATCCATAAACATGGAGTATGTTATCATGTATTTTTGTCTTCTTCTATGTATTTCATCAATGTTTTATAGTTTTTAGTGTACAGCTCTTCTCCTTGGTTAAATTTATTCCTAAGTATTTAATTAGTATATATATTGTAATTGGTTTTTTTTCTTGATTTCTTTTTTAGATAGTTTATTGTATTTAGAAATGCTACTGATTTTTATGGGTTGATTTGTATCCTGCATATTTACTGAATTAATTAGTTCTAACAGTTTTTTGGTGAAGTCTTCAGGGTTTTCTATATAGAAGATATGTCATCTGTAAACAGAATATTTAACTTCTCTCTTGTTCATTTGGATGCCTTTTATGCTAGGACTTCCACTGCTGTGTTGAATAGAAGTGGCCAGAGTGGGCATCCTTTTCTTGGTCCTGATCTTACAGGAACAGCTTCCCACTTTTCAAAGTTGAGTATGATGTTAGCCATGGCTTTCTGTATATGGTTTTTGTTAAGCTGAGATACATTTTTTCTGTGCCTAATTTGTTGAGAGTTTCTATCAGGAAGCGATGCTGAATATTGTTGAATGTCTTTTCTTCATGAAAAAATTATATTCTAAACTAAAGCATGCACATTTACACACACAGGGGTCACATAGCTCCCAGAAATGGAGTTTGGGTTATTTTAAGGTTTTTATATTACAATTGATCACTAATGAGTTTCACACTGAAACACAATAGAAGCATTTCCATCTGGTTAGATTCAAACATAATGTTAGGACCTCTTTGAGAGAACATAATAATAAAGCTAAGCAGCTTTCTTTTTGTTCATCACTAGAACTGAGAATGATTAGGACATGAAGAAAATATAAATAGCAACCTAAATATAAATAGCAACCTGCTAGGCTTGGCAAACACAATGATATATTTTCATCTAATACAGTAGCAACAACAAAAATAAACAAAAATAAATTACTGAGAATCCTGAAAAATCACTTTTAAAACATGTATGGCAAAAAAAAAAAAAAAAACCTAAAAATGTTTCCTTAAAGCAATATCTTTATGGGTTTGTCATGGGTCTTATACACATTTTTATCTTACAAACTGACCAAGCTATGCCTTCTTGCTTTGCTCAGGAAGGACTCAAATAAGCAGTTCTTAAAAGATTACCTCAAAGAATGATTTGTACAGTAATATTTTGGTCTAATAAAAAGGACTGTGAAGATATAAAGTGGTACAATGTTGCAGAAATACTAGTAAAAGCTGCTGCACCTTCTACATACTGTTGGTAGTTAATCTTCCATGGGTCTCTTGCATTTCTGGTCATTTATGGGCTAGAGGCCATAATCGCTTTCTCTGAAATATCTCTTCAGAGAATATTTGTGCTGGCTTTGTGCTGGAAAAAGCATTGGAACATATAGTGTCTTTCTTTGGAGCAAAGAGGAGACTTATTCACTGCTGAGAATAATAAAGATCATGTTGGCTGGATATGGTGGCTCACCCTTGTTATCCCAGCTCTTTGGGAGGCCAAGGTGGGTAGATGATGAAGTCAGGAGTTCGAAACCAGACTGGCCAAGATGGTGAAGCCCTGTCTCTACTAAAAATACAAAAATTAGCTGGGCATGGTGGCATGTGCCTATAGTTCCAGCTACTTGGGAGGCTGAGGCAGGAGAATCACTTGAACCCGGGAGGCAGAGGTTACAGTGAGCCAAGATCACACCACTGCACTCCAGCCTGGGTGACAGAGTGAAACTCTGTCTCAAAATAATAGTAATAATGATAATAAGTTAAAAGTAAAAATAAAATAATTAATTTTAAAAATAAAGATCATGTCTATCTTTGCTACAAAAGTTGATTGGACAGGTTTTTCTTTATATATGATTGGGGTTTTCTAATTTCAGGTTTTCTCAGCTGTGATGGAAACCTCACTGTGTGAACATTGTCACTTGAGCCCAGGTCCACATTGCTTCCCTGGGACCTGAGGGGCAAGAAAAATTGATGTGAACATGAATCACATGCTGCCTTCTGTGCTGTGAGTAAAAGTCCTTTGTATCTGACCCAGGACTCTCCTGTCTTCTTCCACCATCTTTAACACTTCAGCAGACTTCCTTGCTGGTTTGTACATAGGACAAAATCTCAAACCCTTCAAGGCTATCAATCCTTCCAATTATGACTTTTCTCCTTTGTATATTTCATCACTTTAATCACTGGTCATTTCATTCTTTCTTTATATCTTTATTCTATATTGTCTTATTTTTTTATTCTTATTTTACTCTACCTGACCTCAACCTCAATATATAAATACAACACCCCATATGGGACTTGGCACATAATCTGTATATGTGGAATCAACTAATACATTTAACAGTTTCTATCTCTAAAGAGCATTTCTCCCTGAGTTTATCACTGACAACTTAAATTAGATGTACATAATGTTAGTTAATTCAGTGTTGGGTTCCAATTGTTAATTTCCTTTTAAATTGTAGGATGTAGAATTGATTATAGCAATTTTATGAACTATGTTTTTCAAGAAGGGTTTTCCACACCATTTCCTTCTTTCTAGGGGATTTTTTCTCTCTCTCTTCCTTTTGATGTACGGGGCCATTTAAGTCCTCCATGCATTTCTGGAAAACTAAAAACCCAAATCTAAGCCTGTTGAACCTCTTGTCACACAAGTATTTGAAAGAATGATACTTAAGGGAAATAGAAAATGACACTTTTCCCCTCATCTTTTGAAGACGAAATGATCCACCCCCCTTCAATTCTACCAAAGGAGATTCCCAGCTCATTTTCCTTAGCAAGAGCTTTAAAGTGTAAAAAACTCATCAAACATCTTTTCCTCAGAGACAATGTCATCTGAGTTCAAAGGATGTATACAGCTTTGCAAAACTGCTGTCTTGTTTCAATGATAAGGCCTTGGCTTTCATTTTATGTTTGATTCTGAGAAAATCAAATCTGTTTTTATGTACACTATGACCATAACTAAATCAGAAAATTAAGAGAAATAATCTATTTCTGTAGATAGCTGGGGGCAGGGAGAAAGTTTCCACTTAAAAAAAATCCTATAATGATTCTTCAGCTGGGTTACATTTTTACTCTCTAAAATATGCTTGATAATGTAAACTGAAAACATGTATTTATCCTTCTTTACAATAAAGAAAATATCTGTTGTGGCTCTTGGGAAACAATACTATCTTCTTAGTATGGTTAACTCATTGTAAAATATTTATTGGCTAACCAGAAGATTGAGGGCAATGTTTGCTTGTTTTCATTTTTCTCAAAATCTGATCAAAATTCCTGTACCATAATGACTATGACTTTTTTATACATACACACACACACACATACACATCAATATATTTATACATATGTGTGTGTGTGTGTGTGTGTGTATATATATGTATGTAAATTTTAATGTCAATGATCTTCTGAATCAAAATTTTTAGTCATGGGGCACAGAAAATTTTCATTTAAAAAAATTCTAGGCCATGCAATTTTATGTCAACGTATGCTAACCCATTTTGAAATAGTGATAACAATGAGAAGATTGGAGTATAATATGCTAATTTTCTTGTACACGCAAAAGTAATCTGAAGACTTTAACAAGTATATGTTAATCAGACTGAAAATATGAATCATTAACAACTCCCTCTCTCAAATTCAGTTATAGCCATTTAGCTACGGAAATTGAACAAATTATTTTGTTTCTTCCAAAGCAAAGATGTAATGGTAAATATTTTTTCTTCAAGTTTATACACATTTGAAGTAAAATATTCACCAAAGTGACATACAAACAACTTTCTTTTGAAGATTTTTTCCATTTTTTAACCCGAGATATTATATTATGTAAATATTTAGAAAACTATATTCTCTGTGTGTCCTGATCAAATATATAGTAGATATTTGATCTCTAGAAATAAGTAGATATAAGTAGAAATATTAGAAATAATAGTACAAATAAGCAGATACTTTTAGAATAAAGGAGTTTGAGTCCTCTAGAAAGTTTCCCCATCAATTTCGATAAACCTCAGTAGAACTTTTCTAATATCTGATGAACATGGCCATCTGCAGAACAGAGAGAAGCCAATGTAGGCAACAGACTTGGTTACTGCTGTCACTCTTGTACCTTTCAACTTCATTTAGAGATTTGGGTAAGTTTTATGAATATTCCAATAAATGAATTAAGTTGAACGATACTCACAAATGGAGCCCTGAAAAATATTACAAGTTTAAGAATCTATCAGTGTTACGATGCGCTCTTCTGCTGTTATCCAGTTATTACATTTTGGTTTATAATGAGAATATTGCCGCAAAATATATGTTACAGGCTGAGTGCATTGGCTCATCCTTGTATTCCCAGCACTTTGTAAGGCAAAGTAGGGAAGGTTGCTTAAACCCAGGAGTTCAAGACAAGCCTGGGCAACATAGTGAGACCTCGTCTCTACAGAAATTTAAAAAATTGTCTGGGCATGGTTGCACATGCCTATAATTCCAGCTACTCAGGATGGTGAAGTGGGAGAATCACTCGAGCTAAAGTGAGCTGTGATCATGCCACTGCACTCAAGCCTGAGTGACATAGTGAAACTCTGTCTCAAAAGAAAAGAAAGAAAAAGAAGAGAAAAAGAAAATATAAGTTATAGACAAAAATTGAGGTATTTAAGCATATGATTTTTTTTGAATTTCGGTCCTAATTATTATTGATCAATTATATCAACATAATTGTTTTGCAGTAGTCACGCTTGCTTATTCTACAAATATATCCTGAGCATTTACAACATATTAGGCATTCGCTCCTTTGTGTGTTGCTCTACCCCCACACTATCTCTTCTTTCAGTTATTCAAATATGCCAAGTTCTTCCCACCTGGAGGACTTTGCTTTAGCCGTCTACTTTGCTTCGGAGACTCTGCACCACCTCCTCGTGCCCAGCTTCTATGTTTTCCATAGCTAGTTTCTGCAAATTTCAGCTTGAAATTATGACTGTCTGTTCAACTTATCTATATAATATCACCCCTTATTTCACGTTTTCTACCTTGTCCCTTTGTTTCTTTCTCATGGGACTAAATTTTTTGATTTATTTTTCTATTTATTCATTTCATTTCCTCTTCAAGAATGTGAACCTCCATTAGATCAAGTAAGTTTTTGTATTATCTACAAGATCTATCTCCAGTATCTTCTTTAGTGCCTGGCATTTAGTAAATGCCTAATAAATAATAACTGAATTAACTGTATTTTTGCAATACTCAAATAAGCATTACTTATAAACTTGGTTAAAAACATTATAGTTGTAAAAAGCTATGCAAAATATTAGTTCGACTCACTTCAATAAACACTTATGGGTATCTAGTTTTAGAGCACCTATAAGTTTAAGACAATGATATAAAGATGATTGATACTTATTCTCTGTATTAGTTAGGATTATATTCAGTTACTTATAAAAGAAAATGCAAAATATTAGTGGCTTAGACACCTAAGGGTTTATTTTTCTTACATAATGATAAATGTAAAACTAGGTGGTTGCTGGCACTGCTTCAGTCTCTTAGAATAGCAAGGGTCCGGGTATTTATGACTCTTTTATCTTTGATGCCAAGACAGCTGCCTTAGCTCCTGCCTTCATGTCTGAGTTACTTGTGGTATAAAAGGCAAAAGAGCAAAACAGTACTGTCTTAATCATTCCACTTAATAATTTTACTTTTATCTTATAGACCACTATTGGCCAGGAAAACAAAGTTTGTAAATGTGTTCTTTTAGCTGGGAACACTGACAGCCAAAAAGAAAATTGGGATTCCATAACATAGAAAGAAGAAGAATATGATTATTGGATAAGCCACTGTTTCTGGACTCCAAAATGAAATCTTAGGTAAAGATTATATTATTAAGTTGTATTAATTTTAGGTGATTAATATGATTTGTTTTTTGCTTTACAGATGACAATATCCAGGAAGATACAAAATCTACTGAGATACTCTACCTTCAACTATAGACAAGTAAAACCTACATTATTAATGAAAAAAATAGCTCTGTGTGTCGAGTTTATATACAAGCGTATATAATAGCATATATATGTAGATTCATATGTATACACACAAACAAATTAAGGAGTTAAATAAAGGTGAAGTCCTGTGATTAAGCCAAGGTCCAGTTTAAAATCATGTCATTCCAAAATCCTCACTCTTTATTCTTAAATCAAAGTAAGGCCATCAAAAATTCGTTATACTCTCTTTGTTAACAAATATCATTTTGGTGGATGGATTGTGGCTGCTTTTATTATTTCACTTAATTTAGGGAGATACTTCTTGAGATATTGGCCAATACAAAGCCATGTCACAGAGTAAGGAAATGCTGCCAATACTGATAGCATTTTCAATGCTGAGCCCTTCTCTAGTTTGTAGAATTGCACATAGGCATCCTTCACCATAGTAAACATTTGACTGTCCAAACAAACTTGCTACATCTCTTCCACATCTTATTATGTAAATGTTTCTATTTGGTTTTACTGATTGGTGTCTCTATCTCCTCTCTCTTTTATTTATTTGTACAATAAAAAGCCTCTAAGAGAAGATAAATGAGACCCAATAATAAAAAAAAATCATGCAAAACCTAAGACTATATTATTGCAAGGTTAATGAAATGGCAGGTGCTGTCCTGTCATCTAGCCTGCTGAAAGTTCTGGGAGATCCATCCATCCAAAGAATCCAAATTGGCATCAGTTTCATCTGTGGTTTGGCGCCATCTTGTGGCACTTGTTCACATCAGCTTAAATAGAGACGGGGATCATACTGCCTTTTGTGGCTGCCTGGTACTTCTTGCAGGGACACTAAATTCAGAAATCTCACATTTACATGATTCTATAGTTAGTTGGAGACTTGGTTACTTCCATCAGTCATATATAAAGAGATTTGGGCAGAGAAAATACTGGAAATGTAGAACACACTGTCTCCTGAGTCATGCTTCCTGAGCTTGCCCTCTGCCCACCGTCTCCAAAAGACGAAAGTTAGCCTGTTTCATGACAAAAGGTTGAATAGTGGAGAACTAAAGCCATTCTTTTTATATCTGAGCTTAACTTATTGCAATGTTTACTATATTTAAAATATATTTACCATTTTCTTGTGTACAGCTTACTTGAGATTATGTTTCAGGTAATTATTTCATTTAGGCCCAAAAGCAATGAGCAAATCCAATGAATAAGGGTGATATACAAAATACTTAAGTGCTGGTAAGGCATAGACATTGACTGATTATGAAGAGATATTGTCCATAAACAACAACTATAGCCTTGTACCCATCTGGCTTGGTACCAGTCCCACCAGCAGGCTATGCCCCAGATTTAGACTGGCAAAACAATAGAGGGCCAGCAGCTTGCTCTCCCAGCTCCCTTCTTATATTACAATGCTCCTTGAGTTAAGGAGATTCTGATATAAATGGTCCCAGGATATTAGCAAATGAAGTCATGATGAAAAGTTGACATTGAGAGATTTTGAATTTTATGAAGAGTTACAGAAAACTAAATAATATCTGGATTTTTTCCTTTAATATTTCTGTATGTAATTTAATTAACTAGTGTGGCAAGATTTGTGCCATCTCTCTTTTTCTTTTCAATAGTATTTCAACTGTATTATAAACTATGAAGGCTTTTGCTGACCCACCTGACAACAGAATTGCCACTTTCTACCTTCCAAGTTTCCAACTACTACAATACAAATTGGATCCTTAAGATGCAAGATTGGTGACCTCACTGATTTCAGTAAGGGATCATTTCAACCCTACTGAAGAATAATTAGTACTATTGGCCATTCACATGTTAATATGAATGACCTTAGGTTGCTTCTTCTCTAACATAAAACTGAGACAAGTGGAGTACCTGCCTTGAGATGAGACTTACATATTTTAGGCTTTGCTCTGGTTCCCTTCCAGTCATTCTCCTTCCTATAGAGTAAGGAGTCCTCAGGACCAGGGACATGTGCCTAGCTGAAATCCGTGTCTCTGTCTTCTTAGACATCTGTAGGTACTGAAGATTTGGAAACTTCCTTTCCAAAAAGGCTTGAGCCTGTTGTCAGATCTTAGTAAAGTTCTTTCCTTTACTGCAAGGTTGTGTGTACCACTAGGCCCCAGGTTTGATGATGGAAGAGCTGTTTTGGGGTAAGGGTTGGATAAAGCTTGGACATAGATGTTTGTGAGGCCCTTGATCTGTGGGATGGAGCACAATGTGAGAAAGAAACCAGGACTTAAACTAAGAACCAGGAGTAGGGGACTCTGTTCTCCTGCACCCTCATTTCAGGGTGGACTCTAAGAGCATAAAAATTCTAACTTTGAATCAGTTTTCCAGGTCATTATAAGGGAATGTATGTCAGGGTGGGAAGATAGAACCATGTTTTATTTAATAGTTGATTAACAATACATTTTACAACTTCTAATTATTTTTTAATATGGTATAAATGTCTCTATTTGTACTCCTGCTCTGGGCTCTACCACTGTTCAAAGTTGATTTAGGAGGTGAGTGGGGAAAAGGAGCATTATTTTCCTAGTTCTGTAATACCAGACATCATCTCATCCATTTGGATACAGAAGAGCAATGGAATTTCATATTTCCATATAGTTTTTCATTTTCCTTCTTGCTTATCTGTAGACCACATCAGTTGCTGCCAACTTCTACTCCTAAGTCCCTGATCTTTTTATTTAAAGAAAAAACCTCAAGAGAGAGAAGTTGGCAAATAGAAATTCGGAACAAAGTAAATTAAGACATACAATCTGAAATTAATCAATCAACCTGATAAATCTTGACCAAATTAAATTCAAAGATAAAATCTACCAAACAAAGCTCTCCTCAATTAAAGCAAGAATCTAAAACTTGACAAAGGACAAGATGGAAAGGTAATAACATGAAATATATCTTCTGAAAATAACTGATAGTCAGGATCATATGTATATGGTTGATTTTGTTATGGAATGTTAAAAATAATTTTTTCTTAGGTTGTAGGTTCATCTTTAAGATTCAACAACCTTGGTGGTCTCTCAAATAGTTGGTTAAGTATGCAGAAGTTGACTGGGTGCATATATTGATTCCTCAAATAATCTCATGTCTCCTCTAGAACCCAAATGAAGTAGGACATCTGAATATTAAAACAGCATTAAAATGTAAACAAGCAAAATTTTGAGTTTAAGCAGAGTTTTAGCAAAAAGACTGTAATATAGGCAATTAAAAGAAATTTAACTGGGCTATGATCCAATACAGCAGAAATATTGAATGATACTATTGGATTGGAAACTGATATTTACAGGGCTTTCCATCTTTAGAAAACTTAGTATTAGTAAAAAAAATATAATTTTATATTATCTATATAACTAATTTCATTCTTAAAAAAGTTATTGACCTATTTGGAGTCTCAATGTGTTTTGATATATGAACAAGAGAAATTTCCCATTAAAAGCAGTCTTTCTGTAATTTCAAATGGAAGTCATTTTCAAGTTCATGTTATCCATTATAATTCTTCATAAATATTCCATGTTGTTGTAACTTTGTATGCTCTGAATTTTACTAAGTGTGCTTTTCATGTTTTTATTGGTTCTATTTACTTTGTATTTCATGCCACTGTATACTGAGATCTTTGAAAACTTTTAATGCCATATTTGTAGAAAAACAATGTCTTAATAAATAGAAGTGCTGTACATGTAAAGCAACCACCACCAAATGTATCAGCTCTATTTAATGAAATTTTAAATGTGGGGTCTGTGTTTTACTTTTAGCCTTTGCATATTGTTTGATTCATTACTTAAAACTGAATATGAAGACAAAGAGAACTTTGAAATGCATACCTTAGAGTATTAACAAGTACTCAGCTCTTGATGTAAACGTCAGAAGAAAGAAAAAGATCTGATGAAGCCTCTATTAGTGAAATACTGAATTGTTGCTGAATAGAATTATAAATGCCACTGAGATAATGCTTCAACCTGAAAAAATTAATTGTGGTGCCATTTACTTTTGATGTGAATCTTGGCTCAATATTTATGAAATGTTGCTCTGGAAGTAATTTAGGAAGGTGGAACCACAATGTAACTGTCCAGTTCACTCTTGTGCTGTAATGTCCTAGATTAGAAATTGTCCAGGAAATAATATGTTCTAACTATTAAAGTCTTTTCCCCCCCAAGCAAATTATAGCACCATAAGTTTTCATTTTCCCCAATGTCTTTTCTGCTATAATAATGGCTTGAGGATTTAAATCCTGTGCTGTTATTGTGACTTCAAAGCCTTAAAACTGCAACTGAATGAGGCAGTTCATCTGTCATTATTCAAATATGAAGCAATTATGATGAAATAAAGATAAAATTCCAGTGAGAAATACTCCAATCAATTTTCACTTATATTTAACTAGAAACATAAAATGATATTTAGAAGAGTAAGTTTAGGTAATAAAATTGAAGAATCAAAAATCATGAATTACTGATATAAAACTGAGACATTTGTGAAGGTTTCAGGGCACGTAAATAAAATGTGTCACTGATACTGAGTGAAAGTTTGTTGTATGGCAAAAACAAAACAAAAGCCAAAAACAAACAGACAAAACAACCTTATTACTTAACTGGTGAAAACAACGCTGAAACCCACCTTACCTATGAGAATTCGCCCATAAAATATTTATGTTAACATTAGCTTTCTAGTGTTTTTCAGAAAGATACAGTGACAGACACATGACACAAAATCAAAATCAAAATTTCTATTCTGACCGAGCATTTTACATTCTCTCACTTGTACCAACTGTATTGTTTTATAACTTTCTGTATTATTTTTAATATTTACATTTTTATCTAAATTTCAGATCCCCACTTGTTTAAACTAATCAAAATGACCCAAAATGCCATCCAATGGAATACTCAGCTGTGTTCTAAAAGGAGCTAGAAATAAACGATAATTTAAATATATAGCATTATGTCATATAATAATTTTATAAATATGTTTTTATTAACTATTCCTCCATTCATTTAGCACAATTTTATTTAAAGGCTTTCTACATTAATCTTATTAAGTTCTCATGCTGTTCAAACTCATATAGGCATACTGTTCTGATTTTAGTTAGCATGATTTCTTATTTTCTTATTTTTTGCTTTACAAATTTAATTTCTAATATAGGGTGGGCCTATTAAAAACTTGTGTTTCAGCTATCTGAAGTCTCATACATTAAATGAATAACAAATATGAGTGAGTTTAATAGTACAAATGAACAAACATTCTATCAATGACTACTATGTTGCAGATTTCCGTCCCAAAGTCAGGATGTGGGGATCGATACAATAATTAGGATGAAAAAAGAGAAGTACACAATTGTAATGGGGACACAAATAAGGGAGTTGTTAATTTTGCCATGAGACTATATAGATAGTTCATAAGACCTTGTTATAGATTACACCTGTACTCATCAACAAAGATTTCATTAGCAAGTGAAGACTTAGCTGAGACTTGAGGATGAGTAGAAAGGAACCAGTAAATAAGGCATTAGAAATATTTTCTCAGCAGAGCATGGCTCATGCAACAAAGCAAGAGAAAACATGGTGAACTGTAGCTGACTAGTTATTTTAAGGAAGAGGTAAATAGTGAAATATGGGGCTTGAAAGGGAATGAGAGCCAGATAAGAATTAATATTTTGTCCCCAAATTCCTAGAAATAGTGACTTTTTTTTAAAGGGATCAGTCAGAACACATTTGCCTTTTAGAGAATATTTTTGCCTGCAATGTGGAGAACTCAAAGTTTATGACCCAAGACAGAAATATATGAGGTCCATTTTTATCAATCCAAAGTTAAAAAAAAAAAAAAGATAATGACTGAACTATGATCCTAACAATGGGAATGAAGAAAAATGAACATATTCTGAAGGTGGTAGGATGTAGGAGGTAGTCAACAAAATTTGGTGATTGATTAGAGATGTAGGACATTGAGGGAAGGGGAAGTCTATCAATGACCATCTAACTTAAGCAAATGAATGGACTGTAAGTTATTAAATGAGATAGTGGGTGAAAGGGAGCAAAAACAAGGCTCATTTGGGGCAGTTAGAAAGACAATGAGTTCAATTTTAACTGCATTGTGAATGAGATATCGGTAAAGTTCCACTTTAGACCTGTTTAAGAAGGATGGGAATGGCATTACTGGAAAATTCTGAGGATCCACTGGGTGACAGGCGCTTTGAGTGCAAACGGTGTGTACAAAATGTGGGTGGGGTAAGAAGGCATAGAGATTTGGCACATTTTACATTTTCTCATGTGGCTGATTCAATAGGATAGTACTACATTTAAATCAACTCAGTTGAGGAATACAAGTACTTTGTTAAAGGGTTCTAATAAGAATGCTCATCATTTAGGTAGGACATAATTTCAACACTACGCAGCATTCAGTACTCACTTCATGATCGGGAGAAAGGCTCTTAGTTTATTGGTGAAATCAGATGCCCTCCATAGTCTGGCCCTGACTCTTCCTCGATCTTTATCCTTTGACAAATCCCTTGACTTCTTAAGCGTCTCAGTAATGATAATAAATGGTGGTAATCCAGCCTATCTTTGTGGGTATTGAAAGGCTTGAATAGTGTGCAAATACTTAGAGTATTGCAGAACTAATGCCTAAAGTATAGAACTGAAAAATGCCTCCTATAGTGCAGAACTGGAAAATATAAGTTTTTTAAGGGTTCATGATCTTTTCTCATAAAATATCTCTTCTGCTAGAAGTACTAAATAACATAACCCTATGTCCTTTAAAAAAAACAAAAAACAAAACTGTTTTCCCCTTTCATTCAGCAACTACTTCCTTGGCTTCTACCCTGTGTGTTGAGTGATGTTGTGTGTCATCAAGGAGACCGAAACAATATGAAACATTCTCTGTCTGGGCACTACTTACTATATAGTTAGTAATATACGTCATGCAAAGAAAAAAACAGCAAAACAAACAAACTAGCTAAACAATAAAAGGCCAATAAAAGGAGGTTTAAGAAAAGTATGGTGAAAGAAATAATGGATCACCTCTGTAACAAGACTGGGTTGCTACTATCTAGACTGATCACTGAAGACATTTTTGTTGCCTACAGCACTTAGCATATAGGGCTCCTTATATATAGCCATTGCTTATATAAAAAAAGCCATCCTTGTAGTTCTTCAGATCCTGTTTAAATTCTGTTTCCACCAATATTAGCATCATAACCATGGGTATATCACTTAAGCTTTGAAAATTCTAGTTATGAGGTAAAAATTACAATTAGGTTGGTGCAAAAGTAATGGCAAAACCACACTTACTTTTGCACTGACCTACATTACCTATGACATGGCATTGCTAGATAATATGAAGTCTATTGCAATGGTTGGCCTAAAATGAAAACTCAATAAGGGGTGGTTTTTATAAAAAACCCATCCCTTTAAAAAAAACTGTTTGCCCCATTCATTCAGCAACTACTATTACACTATTAGTTGAACTATTACAACTATTGTAGTTTAAAAAAAGCAGCAACACTCATTTTATTACGAATAAATTTTAGAAATACTACCCAAGTAAGTCCTCACAACAAACTTGTGAGTTGCACAATATTCTTACTTTGCAGTGAAGAAAATACAGATTGTTGACATTATTTTCAAACAAGAGAAGCAAAAAGTTCAAGAGCTTAGAGAAAGAACAATGCCCACAGAATGACATTGGTAATTGTGACTTGATAATTACACAGACTTAAGAAAGATATATGGATTTCATTGGATATCATTTTTGTATCTGCTAAACTTATATGAAACTAATATATTGTGAAAATCCTTTAAGCTCATGGGCCTTTAGATCTGTAATAAGAGATATTGATGGAACGTATCTCAAAATAATAAAAGCTATTTATGACAAACCCACTGCCAATATCATACTGAATGGGCAAAAACTGGAAGAATTGCCTTTGAAATCTGGCACTAGACAAGGATGCCCTCTCTCCCCACTCCTATTCAATATAGTATTGGAAATTCTAGCCAGAGCAATCAGGCAAGAAAAAGAAATAAAGGGTATTCAATTAGGAAAGAAGGAAGTCAAATTTTCTCTATTTGTAGATGACATGATGGTATATTTAGAAGAGCCAATCATTTCAGCCCAAAATCTCCTGAAACTGATAAGTAACTTCAGCAAAGTCTCAGGATAAAAAATCAACGTGCAAAAATCATAAGCATTCCTACACACCAATAACAGACTAACAAAGAGCCAATTCAAAAACAAACTGCCATTCGCAATTGCTACAAAGAGAATAAAACACCTAGGAATACAACTACCAAAGGATGTAGAGGACCTCTTCAAGGAGAACTACAAATCACTGATCAATGAAATAAAAGAGGACATAAACAGTTGGAGAAACTTTCCATGCTCATGGTTAGGAGGAATCAATATCATGAAAATGGCCATACTGCCCAAAGTAATTTATAGATTCAGTGCTATCCCTATCAAGCTACCAATGACCTTCTTCACAGAACTGGAAAAAACCACCTTAAACTTCATATGGAACCAAAAGAGAGCCTGCATAGCCAAGTCAATTCTAAGCAAAAAGAACAAAGCTGGAGGCATCATACTACCTGACTTCAAACTATACTACAAGACTACAGTCATCAAAACAGCATGGTACTGGTACCAAAAAAAAAGGGATATAGATGAATGGAACAGAACAGAGGCCTCAGAGGCAAAACCACACATCTACAACCATCTGATCTTTGACAACCCTCACAAAAACAAGCAATGGGGAAAGGATTCCCTGTTTAATAAATGATGTTGGGAAAACTGGCTAGCCATGTGCAGAAAGCAGAAACTGGACTCTTACATGACACCTTACACTAAAATTAACTCCAGATGGATTAAATATTTAAACATAAGACCTAACACCATAAAAACTCTAGAAGAAAACCTAGGCAAAACCATTCAGGACATAGGCATAGGCAAGGACTTCATGATTAAAACACCAAAAGCATTGGAAACAAAAGCCAAAATAGACAAATGGGATCTAATTAAACTCCAGAGCTTCTGCACAGCAAAAGAAACAATCATTAGAGTGAACTGGCAACCAAAATAATGGGAAAAAATTTTTGCAATCTACCCATCTGACAAAGGACTTATATCCAGAATCTACAAAGAACTAAAACAGATTTGCAAGAACAAAACAAACAAAACCATTCAAAAGTGGGCAAAGGATATGAACAGACACTTTACAAAAGGAGACAAATATGGGGCCAACAAACATATGGGAAAATGCTCATCATCACTGGTCATCAGAGAAATGCAAATCAAAACCACATTGATATATCATCTAATGCCAGTTAGAATGACAATCATTAAAAATCAGGAGAAAACAGATGCTGGAGAAGATGTGGAGAAATAGGAACACTTTTACACTGCTGGTGGGAGTGTAAATTAGTTCAACCATTGTGGAAGACAGTGTGGCGATTCTTCAAGGACCTAGATAGAGAAATTCCATTTGACCCAGCAGTCCCATTACTAGATGTATATCCAAAGGATTATAAATTGTTCTATTATAAGGACACAAGAACATGAATGTTCATTGCAGCACTGTTTACAAATAGCAAAGACTTGGAACAAACCCAAATGCCCATTGATGATAGACTGGACAGGGAAAATGTGGCACATATACAACATGGAATACTATACAGCCATAAAAAATGAGGAGTTTATGTCCTTTGTAGGGACATGGATGAACATGGAAACCATCATTCTCAGCAAACTGACACAAGAACAGAAAATCAAACACTGCATGGTCTCACTCATAGGCAGTTGTTGAACAATGAGAACACATGGACACAGGGAGGGGAGCATCACACACTGGGGTCTGTGGCAGGGAGCTAGGGGAGGGACAGTGGAAGGTGGGGAGTTGGGGAGGAATAACATGGGGAGAAATGCCAGATATAGGCAATGGGGATGAAGGCAGCAAACCACATTGCCATGTATATACCTATGCAACAATCCTGCATGTTCTTCACATGTACCCCAGAACCTAAAATGCAATTATATATATATACGTATATATGTATGTTTATATATATACATGTTTATATATATACATATGTATATATGTTTATATATACATATATATATGTTTATATATACATATATATATGTTTATATATATGTATAGTATATATATATGTATATATATGAAAAGAAAAAAAAAGACTATCACCCAAATGTCTGCCCATCTTTAGTCAGAAAGGCTCTCTTAGATCCTATAATAAACATGGGAAGTTTAATTGGAATCCCAGTTAAGGATCCATTGCTTCTGGGCCAATCAATATATTCTGGTCTTTAAGAACCAGAAAAGTATGTCAGGCATGGTGGCTTACGCCTCTAATCTCACCGCTTTGGGTGGGTAGATCACTTGAAGTCAAGAGTTCAAGACCAAGCTGGCCAACATGATGAAACTTCGTCTCTACTAAAAATACAAAAATTAGCCAGGCATGGTGGCAGGAACCTGTAATTCCAGCTACGTGGGAGGGTGAGGCAGGAGAATCACTTGAACCTTCGAGATGGAGGTTGCAGTGAGCCAAGATTTCACCACTGCATTCCATCCTGTAGGTAGAAGAGCAAGACTCAAAAAAAAAAAAAAAAAAAGAAAGAAAGAGAAAAAGAAAAGGGAAAAGCAAATCCCAAAAATTCATGGGAAAGTAACCAAAACTGCGCTTTGTGACATAACTGTATAATTGTTTCATCATGTGTAACTTTTGTGTTTTTTTTTTATGGCCTTCGGATGAAGTAGAATTAAGCAAAAAAATAAAAAAATGATGCTTAAGAAAATCAGTTATTATATTATTATTATTTTGCCATTGTTGTTAAGCCAATTGTGCATATTTAATATTTTAAATATTTGAAATATTTTGGAGAATTTGATATATTAAAAGAACAGGTTAGGCTTGTAACTCCAGTTTAAAACATGCTATTGTGTAATCTTATATTTGAAATCTTACCTAAAAATCTCAGTAAGTTTATGTAGAGTACTAGAACATCATTGGTATAGGTTTATTCTATTTTTTTAATTTAATTTAGAAAATTTTATAAGAATTGTTTCAGTACTCCAGAAATTTTCACCCAATGTAAATATTTAATTAGTGAAATTGAGGACATTAAAATCACACTGTAGCTTAAAATGTTTAAAGGATATGTGTTTCGAAATGTTACCAAATATTAGTGAAATACTTCGCAGATAAAAAGGACATTTTCCCTGGAAATTTAATTATATGCACTGATCAAATTTTATTTCCAAATTGTTAAAAAAGAAAAAATCTTGAATTAGACAATTTGAAGCTTTCAATTGATGGTTAGATATCTTTTTTAGCAAAAAGGAAATATAAAAAGATGTCTGCAGAAAGACCATTTAACTCTTGATTATCATTCAGCTGAGTGAAATGACAACTGGTTTCCCAGAAGAGGTCTTCACGCCATTAAAAGTTTGTCTGAAAATTGCTCAATCAGTTTATCGGGAATGCTAATTTCTTCCCAGAAGGAGGTTATGATTTAAAAGGTCTGTTCCAAGCCAGGTCAGGGACAATTTCCCCTTTACAAATTTTTTAATTATTAACTTTATTAACATTTTCTAAGCTAATACATAAAAAATAAATTTTGTGATCTACTTTTCATTCTTGTAGCTACTAAACATCTTGATTTTTCTTTCTTTTTTAAAGAAAAGCAACTTCAGATTAGACTTTTAGTTACCCAAAAATCACCTGCAAGAATATTCCAGCCCAAAATAACCACAAACATTTATCAAACAGAATTTCCTGTTTATACAGATTTTTGTATATGTATGTTTACACATACATGTACATATATACATATATATGGTAGTTTATATTTTACAATGTTTTCATATTAAGTGTGAGTTTGTTATGGCTTGCTGTAAAATATACACATATGCACATGCATCCAGTCCCATTAGACTAAAGAGAAAAGATTAGAAATTACACAAGGAAAGAGAGAAGAAGCAGGAATGAGATTATGACCTCTTTTCTTTTCCTAATAATTAAACGAGACATTTCACATAGGTTCAAATCTACAAACAACAAGAAGCAAAAGTGATTATTATGGGAAATATTAGCCTATCCCAACCCCATTTGCTTCCAGATCTTCCCTCTTATTTTCTAGTCCCAGTCATTTATCTTTGCTCCCTAATTTTGATGTCAACCCCTCACCCTTCAGAATCAAAACATTCATTCTCCAAAACATTCATCGATGGGAATGCTGGGGACTAACCTCTCAGTATATATCTGTCCCTAGTCTGAGGTGGGCTCATGTTCCCTCTCCAGGAATGGCTTGTGTCTATGGAGATGTGCCCAGCACAAAGAACTGCAATTGGAAGGCAATTCTGAAGGACCATTCTCTGCTGGGAGCTCTCTGTGCAGTTGGCCAAGAAGTCTTTGAAAGCTCATCTTTTCTCATCAGCCCAGTTACTGCTTCCTTCTCCTCCCCGGAAACAGAGTGTGTTGATTTCAAGAGCATTTCCCAATACCTCCTGCACACATACCTCCACCTGAGTCTGCTTCCTGAACCATGAACTTCAAAGAAAGCATGGGTGAATGATCTGGAAGCCTTTTAGGAGAAAATCGGACTGATTGCTGCCAGAGAGCAGGGGATGAAGGTAAAGCATTTCAGGGTAAAAGGATCAGGGATTCTATAAGGCAGCTACAAAGTAGAAGCGGGGGAGAGAGAAAGGAAAGGTCAGAAACCAACCATTGGTAGCCAATATAATGGCCCCAAGAATGTCCATGCCCTAATCCCTAGATCCTATAAATATGTTATCTTACATGGCAGAAGGGACTTTGCAGGTGTAACTATAGTAAAGAACCCTGAGACTAGGAAATAATCCTGAGTTATCCCAGTAATTCTATCTAATGATATTGCTCCATAAAGCTGAGAACCTTTCCCAGCTGTGGTGAGAGACTCCAGAACAATAATGAGAGAGATGCAATGTTGCTGGCTGGAGAAAGGGGCCGTGAGCCAAGGAATGTGGGCAGCCTCTAGAAACTGGAAGAGGTAAGGAAAAGGATTCCTCTCTGGATCTTCCAGAAACTGTTGCATCCCTATCAAAACCGTGATATTAGCCCAGTGAAGCCCATGTTTGCCATCCAACCTGCAGATCTGTAAGAACAAGTGTTTGTGTTGTTCTAAGCCACTAAATTTATAGTAATTTGTTATAGCAGCAACAGTAAAAGTAAATTAATACTGCAAACTAGGATAGAACTTAAAGAAAACAAAGCTTAATTGAGGAGGTGGTGAATTATAGTAAAAGAAGCAGATGGCCACTTGAGGAAGAAACAGAAGTCAATTCTCATGTAAGGTCCTTCCCAGATGTTGAGGAACAATAGTGGGTGCTATCAGATAATTTTATTTTTTCCTCTTTGGCCACCGGCTCATGATAAATCTGAGAAGACTTTCTTACATTGCTGATATTGGCAGGATATTAAAATATGTTGCAAGTGCCTCATTCTCCAATTAGTAGAAAGGGTTATAACTGGATACAACAAGCAAGCATATAACCAAAGGTGCTAAATAATGAGCACAAGCAAAATGAGGCTTTGGAACTCAGTAAAGCCAGACTACCCTTGTTTATCAAGTACAACTAGGTATTTAAGGGCCATGAAATAGGCAATCATTTAAAAAAAATCATGCTCATTTGGTTAATTATGAAATCTAAAAGGTATATTTAGCTATTGAGGAGAAGTAATATTTTAGTTAAAGTAGGTAAATTACTCCTATGAGCATGTCAGGTAGGGATTGCTTCTAGGAGAAAGTATTTTTTGCATTTTAACATTAATTTAATAATTTATTATTGTAGATAGAATGAAAGTTTTGTGTGGCATGAGATTTCTCCGTTTCCTCTAATTTCCTGTCTATACATTCTTTTCAAAGTTTTCTGGGCTAGCAGGAAAAAGAAACAAACAAACAAAAACCTGCCCAGTATGTCTCTAGAGCTGACGGATTTTTGTCTTAGAGAGCTGAGGCCAAGACAGTACCAATACTCAGGGTATATACATCATACTCTATGGGTTTTAGGAGGTGGGATTTGATTACTATCAGTTAAAGGCATATACCTTAAAGATAATGCTGCTTTGGTTCCAGACCACCATAATAAAGCACATATCTCTATAAGTTGAGTCATACAAATTTTTTGATTTCTCAGTACATATAAAAGCAAGGTTTACACTATGCTGTAGTCTACTAAGTGTGCAATAGCATATGTCCAAAATGTGCTATTTCAATTTAAAACTACTTTATTATTAAAAAATGGTAAAAATCATTGGAGACCCCAACCTTCAGCTGGTGGATGGTCTTGCCTCAATGTTGTTCGCTGCTGACTGAGCAGAGCAGTGGTTGCTGAAAGTTGGGATGGCTGGTGTAATTTCTTAAAATAAGACAACAATGAAGGTTGCAGAATCAGTTGACCCTTCCTTTCATGAGAGAATCCTCTGCAGCACGTCATGTCGCTTGATGGCATTTTACCCACAGTAGAACTTCTTTCACAATTAGAGGTAATCCTCTCCAAACTTTTTCACTGTTTTATCAACCAAGTTCAAGGGACAAGGGATATTCAGAATCCTTTGTTGTCATTTCAGTGTAGTCATTTCACAGTATAGTCATCAGAAGAAGATTCCAGCTCAAACAAAACAAAACAAAACAAAACAAAACAAAACAAAACTTGTTTTGCTCATTCATAAGAAACAACTCATCATCTGTTAAAGTTTTATCAGGAGACTGAAGCAATTCAGTCACATCTGCAGGCTCCACTTCTAATCCTAGTTATTTTACTCTTTCTACAACATCGGCAGATACTTCCTACACTGAAGTCTTGAACTCCTCAAAGCCATCCATGAGGATTGAAATCAACTTCTTCTACACTCCTAATATCACTGATATTTCGACCTCCTCCCATGGATCATGAAATATTCCTAGTGACATCTAGAATGGTGAAATATTTTAAAACGTTTTAAATTTTCTTTTCTCAGATCCATCAGAGGAATCACTATCTATGATATCTGTAGCCTTACAAAATGTATTTCTTAAAGAATAAGACTTGCAAATTAAAATTACTCCTTGATCCATGGGCTACAGAATGGATGTTGCATTAGCCAGCATTAAAACAACATTAATCTCCTTGTACACCTCTATCAGAGTTCTTAGGTGACCATGTACCTAGCCAATGAAGAGTAATATTTTGAAATAAATCATTTTCTATGAGCAGTGGGTCTGCATAATAGGTTTAGGTATTCAGTAAATAATCCTGTAAACAGATGTGCTGTCATCCAGACTTTGTTGCTTCATTTATAGAACATAGGCAGAGTATATTTGGCATAATTCTTAAGGGCCCTAGAATTTTTAGAATGGTAAATGAGCACTGGCTTCAATATAATGTCACCAGCTGCATTAGCCCCTAACAAGAGAGTCAGCCTGTTCTTTGAAGCTTTGAAGCCAGGCATTGTCTTCTAGGCTCTAGCTGTGAGTCTCAGATGGGGATCTTCTTCCAGAAGAAGTCTATTTCTTTTATTTGATAACCTGTTGTTTAGTGTAGCTAGAACTTCTGGGTACTTTGCTGCAGCTTCTACATCAGCATTTACTGCCTCACCTTATACTTTTATATTATGGAGCTGGCTTCTTTCCTTAAACATCATGAACCAACCTCTTTAGCAGTGCTCTCACCTGTAAGCCTTCATGAAATTGAAGAGTTAGGGCCTTGCTCTGAGTTAGCCTTTAGGTCTTAAGAGAACATTGTGTGACCCGTTTGATCTTCTATCCAGATCTCTCAAACTTTCTTCATGTCAGCAATAAGGATGTTTGGCTTTCTTATCATTTTGTGTTCATTAGAGTAGCACTTTTAATTTCCTTCAAGAGGTTCCTTTTGCGTTCACACATTGACTAAACTGTCTGGCAAAAGAGGCCTAGCTTTCAGCCTATCTGTTTTCAACATGCCTTCCTCACTAAGCTTAGTCATTTCTAGCTTTTGATTTAAAGTGAGAGACCTGTGACACTTCCTTTCACTTGAACACTCAGAGACCATTGTAAAGTTATTATTCACTGGCATATTTTCAATATTGTGTCTCAGGGAGTAGAGATGCCCATGCAAAGGGAGAAAGACAGGGAAATGGCCAATCAGCAGAGCAATCAGAGCACACACATTTATTGGGTGAGTTCACCATCTTATCTGGGCATGGTTTGTGGCATCCCAAGACAATTTTAATAGTAACATCAAAGACCACTGGTCACAGATCACCAAAACACATATAATAATGAAAAAGCTTGAAATGTCACGAGAATTACCAAAATATGACACTGAGACATGAAGTGAGCACATGCTGTTAAAAAATGATGTTAATGGACTTGCATGACACAGGGTTGCCACAAACTTTCAATTTGTGTGAAATAAGATATCAGTAAAGTACAATAAGTGAAATGCAATAAGGCAATGCATGCCTGTATATAATATAGGAGTATGCTTAAATTAATTTCTTTCTTTTCCTGAAAGTTCATGTGAGAGCAGTGAAAGCAAGTACGGAGAGAACAAGGAAAATGTTACAGGCGCCCACCCTTCCTAGCTGGGATGGAGTTTGGCATATGGTCAGAGTTGCTCACGTATTCTCTGCAATTCAATGGATACTTCCTGCTTGCAATGCTAAATATTCCATATTTTAAACAAGTGTGTAGTGACTGAAGCCAGAGAATCCTGTGAAGGACTGTCTCGTCAGGAGAGAGGCAGGTTTACAAAGAGGCTTAAGCAGCTAAACAAAATTATCAGTAATTACCTGTAACACTATTATCCCCCTAGGGGATTGTGTAGCAATTGAGAATTGTAGAATCCCCACAGAAACAGAGTGTAGAAGAGAGAGGAAAATGGAACAGACAGAATTAGAACTTAAGGGTTCTAGGCTTTGACAACTTTGGTCCTTAGTTTCTACATCTGTACAAAGTGGATGTAGGATATGGGGGCCTCAGTGACCCCTAAACAGACTGTAGATCTTCAATGGAGGCAACATGCCAATGGCCTATATTCTTTAAATAAGTCCAGCATGGACAGTTTTTGCTCCATTACTGGAAAACATAACAATTTGGTTGATTCCCAGGTAACATATCTAATTTATATTTTGAGTAAAAAATTTTTTTTTAATTTAAAAATAGACCTCATATAAACACTAGAATCCCATTTGCTGTGGGAAATGCTTGTTCTTGAAAGATACTTGAGAGGCAGGAGGAATCTGGGTCTCCAGCTCACTGAGAGGAATGAAGAGCTACATCAGCCACCTCACAATTTAGGCCATTCTTTATTTTAAATTTCTTTTGATTGAGCACATTTCATCCAAGTGTTTCAAAGTGAAACCTTCTGCATGCAACAGTGCCACAGTATTTAGATGATACCATTTCCTTTCTGATTCACTCATTACTGCTCATGAAGAAAGCCTGAGAAGCTGAGTCTCCTGAGGAATTCCAGAAACTGAAAAAAAAGAGGAAGTCTTCTTTTATCCCCATTGTTGGGATTAAAACTCTCCTCTTCACTTTCATAAAACTTGCTGAAAGTACCTCTGTTCGCTTATTCTGACTTAGATTTAATGATATTTATCTATATTTCTAATTCCTGTTCTTTGGGAGAGGGAGATCAAAATTCTCTATTTTCTATATTTTCAAAGTTGGATTCAGGGCATTTTAAAATGGTACAATAATTCTAACAGAGAATTTTTTTTTTTTTTGAGATGGTCTGGCTGTGTCATCCAGGCTGAAGTGCAGTGTCGCAATCTCAGCTCAATGCAGCCTTAATTCCTCCACTTTTGGATCCACTGGTTGGATCTTGTTTTATATCTGCAAATAAACAGCTTGTTTGTGGGGGGAAAGAAACCTTCCAGGCTCAAGCAATCCTCCCACTTCAGCCTCTTGAGTAGCTGGGACTACAAGCGTGCACTACCAGACCTGGGTACTTTTTTGTATTTTTTGTAGAGAGGGGATTTTGCCAGGTTGTCCAGGCTGGTCTCAAACTCCTGGACTGAAGCCATCTGCCCACCTCAGCCTCCCAACGTGCCATCATGCCTGGCCCTAAAACAGGATTTTTAATGATGCAATAATTGAACCAGTCCCTTACAGTTGCACATTTGATTCCTGATTTCTAACTTTATAAATAATTTTTAGACAAGCTTTCCTGAATATATCATCTTTATAAATTTTCTGGAGTCTATTGTATTTCCAAAGGTAGCCACAATGATACATCCCATCCATGTGGTCTCCCACAGCATGCTTGCTTCAGCATCAAGAAGTAGAATCAATTCCCCCTTCCTTGGAATCTAGGCTAGCCCTGTGATTTGTTTTGATCAGTAAAATCTGGTGGAAGTGACACTGAGAAACTTGCAAAGTTTGGTCTAAAGACATCTACAGCTTTTGCTGTCACCACATAGAATGCTAACTCTTTGGATCTAGTCACCATGAAAAGGGGCCTAAGCATCCATGGGGGTGGGATAGGGTGGGAGTGGGGAGAAAGAGAGAGAGAGCAGTCTCAGGTGTCCAGCATCTCAGATATCCCTGCAAAAAGTGCCAGATATGTAAGTTAAGTCATCTTGGATATTCTGGCCCCAGATGCCATTGGAGTGGAATTTAACTCTGCAAGACATTCCAGACAATGACACATAAGTGGAAGAACCACCCAGCTGAGTGCTGTCCAATTCCTGACTTACGGAATTATGGGCAAATAAAAGCATTTTTCTCCCAGCTATGAAATGTATGCAGCAATAGATAATTGAAACATTTTTTATTTTAGAAGAAATGCTTAGAAATACAATTATAATTCTAATTTATAGAAAGATAATAGTCCTGGAAAATACAAAGCAGATGTCTTTCTGGTTTCCTTAAATCATAATTCCTATGAGTTCTCATAGGGGATTTTAGATTTAAGGAAATACCGATATAGTGTAACATAATTCATTGTCCAGTTATGTGAAACTAGGCTTTCCTGCATTCTTCATTGAGACTTACAGTCTAGAAAATCAGGAACCTTATCAAGAGGAAAACAGGTATTAAAAGAAAAACTGCAACTGAATTAAGTTCAAAGGAGTTTAATTCAGCAATGAATGATTCATGAATTGGGCAGCCTTCTGAGCCAAAGTAGGCTCAGAGACTCCTGTGTAGCCAGGTGGTGGAAGAAAATTTACAAACAAAAAAAGGAAAGTGACGTACAGAAAACCACCTAGTTCTTCCACTACCTTGATTGGCCAAAACTCAGAGACTGGCACAAGTGTAAGCTACCGTCTGTTTACACCTCCATTTGTCATCATTCACAACGTACAGAAAAACATTTAGGCCAAACATAAAGTATGTGAGGAGGCAGCTTTAGACCAAACTTGATTTAGTTAGGATTTAAATGTCAGCTAAAATTGTAAACATATTAAGAAGCAAATCTGGCGGACTAGGTCTCTACAGTTTTTCTCTAAACTGGTGGTTCACATACTTTAGCACATGCCAGATCATTGGGCTTTACCCTCAGAGTTTCTAAACCATGAGATCTGTGGTAGGGCCCAAGAATTTGTGTTTCAACTACTACCAAGATATTGCTGTTGTTGTTGGTCTGGGAACCACACTATGAGAACCACTACCCCAGACATCATGGTGGGATTAAAAACTCAGAGGATATGCTGTAAGTAGGGCACCCATCTGAAGGGAGCCTAGGAAGATTTTTTTTTTTTAATGACAGGAACTTCCAAAGATTGGGTTGAGGAGAAAGGTAGGCAGAAGAAAATCCTGAGACAGTGTTGATGAGCCAAAGGAAGAAAGGCTTTTTGCTTTGATCACTTTTTAAAACTCTGAGTGGAATCCTGCCTAGCAGAGTGACCCACACCTAACTGGGGTAGCTACAAAAGAGCAGACATGTGGCACTTGATAGGACTATTGTGAAGATTAGAGGAGTTTGTATATATACAGATCAATGAGAAGGCACCTAGCACAGAGTAAATGCTTAACAAGTTACTTACTATTATTATTATTATTAATTTCCCCTGACATATCTATAGCTAAGCAGTTGTTGGCATAGGATGGCTCAGATATTAACACCTCTCTCCAGACAAAAAGCCAAGGTAGATGAGAACTAAAATGCTGCATACGTTTCCCAAAGTAGACCTCAGAAGTGGCATTTAGCAAGAAAGATGTCCAGGTAGGAAAATGTCATCTTTGCAAAGTCCAGCAAGGACAAAGACATGGTTAAGAAAACCCCTCCCCAGGTGCCATAAAGATATTTAAGTTCTCATCCATTACTGCTTTTTAGCTATAGGTATGTGGGGAAACAGCAAATAAATAATAATAATAGTAAGTAACTTATTAAGTACTTACTCTGTGCTAGGTGCCTTCTAATTGATCTATATATAAAAAAACTTATTTAATCTTCGCAATAGTACTGTCAGGTAGGTCTCATTGTTATCCCCACTATGCAGATGGAGAAATTAAGGTGCAGAGAGATTAAGTAATTTGCCCGTGGTCATATACTAATAAGTGACAGCTTTAAAATTAAACCCAGCACTCTGACTCCTGCGATGATATGCTTATCTGCTTGAGATTTAGAATTTAGAGATTTTTTTGAGTTTACAAAGAAAATGTTATATACATTGTACAATACCTAACACTCCCAGTGGGGCTAGGGCAGTACCACTTAAATGCATTCATATAACTGTAGCAAGATAAGTAAATATTCAATATACGAATATTCAGATTAATTGTAATCAATAAAAAATGATACGTAGCCTCATCCCAATTTATATCAAATGAATTAAGAATACTTTTAATCATGAAGTTGGAGTTCTCTCCCCACCCTACTCTCAATTGTTTCATGGGATTTTGGAGCAACAGAGATTTCTCAAAGATGGGAGGTCAGGATGTGTTTTTCTTTTCATAATTAAGTTGGAATGTTAACATTTTTACTTTGCCATCAAGTCATACGCTATCTGGTAATTTAAAGCCTATTTCCCTGCTTCTCTATGCATCCCACCAACATTAGAGATTACCATTGTTCTGATTATCTCTTGCTATTTAACAAATCAGTCTACAATTTAGAGGCTAAAATCAACTCATCTCATGAATTTTTGATCCAGAATTTGAATAAGGCTTGGTTTAATGATTCTTCCGTTTTGACATCAACTGAGGACACTTACATTCAGCTGGCAAATGTGTTGGCCTAGAGGGCCCAAGATTTATTTACTCACATGTCTAGTACTTTAATGGAGATGGGTAGATGGCTAGCCTCAACTGGGTCTGCTGACAGGAATGGGAATGCATATTATATGCGCCTTTTCTAGCACAACACATTTAATCTAATACATTCATTCAAAATAAGAAAAAAACTGATGAGCATTTTTAGCAATTTCTTTCCACCCTCAGTGTTTCCATTTTAACTTTATCCTTTAATAGGGTTGAAATTATATTAAATATTGATTATGTATAGTGATTATGCATATATGTATGCATTGTTTGTGTTCTTTGTCCTTTATTGGGTATTGTACTTTGCCTTTATTGATTTATTAGGGCTCATTAAAGTTTTCATATTACTAGAAAATGTGTTTGCTTATATATAACATACAGATATGGAAGAACATTTTATATTTTTAGAGAGATTTAGAGGTATGGAATAGATTTGATCTTATTTAATCCCAGATTCTTGGGTAATCTTTCTAAGCTTGGTGCTATAAAGACAAAAGTCCCTTGAGACATATACAACACACACACACACACACACACACACACAAAATTATGTTTTCTGTGATTAAATTATTAGAGATAAGAAATCTTTTTTGAAGGTCTGTGTCAGGTTCTTTTCTCATGTTATATTGACCCATTTAATCAAAATAAAGGTAAAAGAAACATGAGAAATGACAGGAGAGTGCTAACATTTGTGGGGCATCTATTGAGCCAATTACTTTGACAAGTGATTTATGAAAAACAGTGTTAGAATATTTAATCATCACAGCAATACTGAAGAGTAGAAACTAGATAATTCCTTGCTCCACCTACAATAATACAAGTTAGAAAAGTAAGGCATAGATAAGGTTAAGGAAATTGCTCCTATCCACAAAGCTATCAAGTACTGGAGCAGGAGTTCAAATTCCATATCCTTTCCAACTCATTATAATGCTTCCCTAGTATTCTCCCCAACAAAATTAATTTGCCACTAATGGTCTCTATTTATTTAGATCACTATAAGGAACTTTTAGATGATGCTTGTCTAAGATGGTTTTTACACCTTCAAACGACTAAAAAATGAAAAAAAATTATGACACACAAAAATTATGTAAGATTCTTTTTTCTCTCAATTTTTTATTTTTGGAATTCAACCATGCTCATTCATTCATGTACTGTCTATAGTATCTTTCACACTTAATGTCAGCTGTGTAATTGTGACAGACTTTTATCATCCCCAAAACCTAAATTATTTACTCTCTGTTCCTTTACAGAAAAGATTTACTGGGATCTGTATTAAAACACTTGTTTCTTGATACTATGTTGCACCATGTTAATATCTATCCCTACTCACAGGCATGTGGAAAAAATGTAGCAGAAGACACATAAAAATGATTTCTAAAAATTTGTTTTGTAGATGTCATAAAGAACATTTCATTAATAAAGAAAACAAAAAAAAGGCAGAGAAAACAGTATAACAAGAGTTGAAGTTTTCTAATAAAGATGCTGTCTGCAATAATGCAACACATTTTTCATTGACACACACTAAATAATATGTAAAATACTGACACCTAATGTTAACTTTTTGTATTATAATTTCAGAGAATTTTTCAATAGCCCAAAATAAAATTTAGGAAGCTATTAAAAGTTAAGGTTAAAAAAAGGTCATACAGTTTTTCTAAACAAACATATTTGATTTGTGTGTTTGTATATTAATGGGATAATATTTCTAAAAATTAAAAGAAGAAAAAGTAGCTGATATATATTTAAAGATTACAGTGAAAGTCATGGGCCTGCAACTGAACTGAATATTAGTAGCGTGAGTGTGTTACTGATAATATCTCAACGAACTAATGTTTTAATGCAGGCATCAGTAAACTTTTTCTGTAAAATAATAAAACAGAGGTTGAGTGCAGTGGCTCACACTTGTAATCCTAGGACTTTAGGAGGCTGAGGGGGTGGATCGCTAGAGGTCAGGAGTTCAAGACCAGCCTGGCCAACATGGTAAAACCCTGTCTGTACTAAAAATACAACAATTAGACAGGCTTGATGGCACATGCCTGTAATCCCAGGTACTTGGGAGGTTGAGGCAGAAGAATCGCTTGAACCAGTTGCGGGGGTGGGGGAGTGCAGGCAGAGGTTGCAGTGAACTGAGATTGTGCCACTGCACTCCAGCCTGGGTGACAGAGTGAGACATGGTGTCAAAATAAATAAATAAATAAAATCAAACAAATAATACATAATTTAAGCTTTGTGAATTGTAAGGTCTGTCACAACTGCACAACTCCAACACCATAGTATAAAAAAAGATAGCATAAGCAGTACATGAATGAATGAGTATAGATGAGTTAAAAAAGAAGTTGATGTTGAAATCGGAATTTCATATGATTTTCATGTGTCATGAACTTTTTGAAAAAATTGTTTCTGGCCAGGCACAGTGGCTCACACCTGTAATCCCAGCACTTTGGGAGGCTGAGGCGGGTGGATCATGAGGTCAGGAGATCTAGACCATCCTGGCCAACATGGTAAAACTTCATCTTTACTAAAAATACAAAAAAAAAAAAAAAAAGAAAGAAAAAGAAAAAAGAAAGAAATTAGCTGGGCGTGGTGATGTGCACCTGTAGTCCCAGTTACTCAGGAGGCTGAGGCAGGAGAATTGCTTGAACCCGGGAGGCAGAGGTTGTGGTGAGCCAAAATCACACCACTGCACTCCAACTTTGGTAACAAAAGCAAAACTGTCTCAACAAGGAAAAAAATGTTTCTAACCATTTAAAAATATACATAGCATTCAGGGACAATGGCTCATGTCTGCAATACCAGCACTTTGGGGGACTGAGGCAGGAGGATCACTTGATGCCAGGAGTTCAAAACTAGGCTGGGTGACATAGCCAGATTCCATCTCTATTTTAAAAATTACAAAATTAGCTAGGGGTGGTGGTGCATGTCTGTCCTTCAATCTACTTGGGAGGCTGAAGTGGGAGAACCGCTTCTGCCCAAGAGGCCAGGACTGCAGTGAGCTGAGATCATGTCACTGCACTCCAGACTGAGTGACAGAGCAGGACCCTGTCTCAAAAGAAAGAAAGAAAAAGAAATAAAGAGAGAGAGAGAGAAAGAAAAAAGAAAGAAAGAAAGAAAGAAAGAAAGAAAGAAAGAAAGAAAGAAAGAAAGAAAGAAAATGTGCAAATCATTTTTAGCTTCAGAGATTATAAAAAACAACACACAGATGGTGCGCTGAACTTGACCAAGGCACCATAGTGTACCAACCCTTGCATGAGGCCTTTTCATTGACTGGTCAGTGTAGGACAGAATGCAGAAATATTTCTGTTTCTGGGGTGAGAACAGATAATTTTTTTTAAATCCAAAACTTGAATAGATGTTTTGGTTCATAATATTACTCCTCACCTCAGACTGATGTTCCTTGATGGGCTTTTTTGTATTAACTGAATTAGCTGCAAAAAATAAATCAGCTAACTTTTAAAATTATGCTCTCAAATGGATGTTTTTATTTCATCCAATTATGTAATAGTCAAAGTGGAACAGATATTAGAACATGTAGAAAAAAGTTTTTGAACTTGTAAATAGAAAATCTTGGCTATTAAATGTTTCTTGAACACATAAAGCACATTTCCACATGAACCCCTTCTCTACCACATGCACTCTGTCTTTCATTTGGAAGGCTCTTTCCCCAGTCCTCTATTCCATTTCTCATCCTCCCTCTATATTTCATTTAAATCATTCCACCCAGCTGGACGCTGTGGCTCATGCCTGTAATCCAGCACTTTGGGAGGCTGAGATGGGTGGGTCACCTGAGGTTGGTATTTGGAGACCAGCCTGATCAACATGGAGAAATCCTGTCTCTACTAAAAATACAAGATTAGCTGAGTGTGGTGGCACATGCCTGTAATCCCACCTACTTGGGAGGGTGAGGCAGGAGAATTGCTTGAACCCTGGAGGCAGAGGTTGCAGTGAGCCGAGATCGCCCCATTGCACTCCAGCCTGGGCAACAAGAGCAAAATTTGGTCTCAAAAAAACAAAAACAAAAACAAAAGCAAAATCATTCCAACCTTGACCCCTCTCAAATCTCATGTTTTTATATTTCAATACCCATTATGCCTTCCGAAACATCCCCCAAATTCTTAACTCATTTCAGCATTAACTCAAAATTCCACAGTCCAATGTCTCATCTGAGACAAGGGAAGTCCCTTCTGCCTATGAGCCTGTAAAATCAAAAGGAAGTAGTTACTTTCTAGATGCGATGGGCATACAGGCATTGGGTTAATAAAGCCATTCCAAATGGGAAAAATTGACCAAAGCAAAGGGACTACAGTTCCCATGCAAGTCCAAAATCCACTGGGGCAGTCAAATCTGAAAGCTCCAAAATGATTTCCTTTGACTCCATGTCTCACATCCAAGTAATGCTGTTGTAAAAGGTGGGTTTCCATGGTCTTGGGCAGCTACACCCCTGTAGCTTTGCAGGGTAGAGCCTCCCTCCTGGCTGCTTTCACAGGCTGGTGTTGTCTGTGCCTTTTCCAGGCATGTGGTGCAAGCTCTTGGTGGATCTACCATTCTTGCATCTGCAGGATGATGGCCATCTTCTCACAGCTCTGCTAGGCAGTCAGTGACCCAGTGGGGACTCTGTGTGGGGACACTGACCCCACATTTTCCTTCTGCACTGCCTTAGCAGAGGTCCTCCATTAGGGCCCTCTGGAGGTGGAGGTGTTTTCATATATTCTCTGAAATCTAAGCAGAGGTTCCCAAACTGGAATTCTTGACTTCTGTGCATTCACAGGCTCAATACCATGTGAAAGCTGCCAAGGCTTGGGGCTTGCACCCTTTGAAGCCATGGCCTGAGCTCTATGTTGGCCCCTTTCAACCATGGATGGAGAGGCTGGGAGGTAGGGCACCAAGTCTCTAGTCGGTACACAGCATGGACCCTGGGCCCAGCCCATGAAACCTTTTTATTGCCTAGGCCTCCAGTCTTGTCATTGGAGGGGCTGCTGTAAAGACTTCCGACATGCCCTGGAGACATTTTCCCCATTGTCTTGGGGATTAACATTCAGCTCCTTATTACTTATGCAGATGTCTGCACCTAGCTTGAATTTCTACTCAGAAAATGGGATTTTTTTTCTTATATTGTCAGGATGTAAATTTTCCAAAGTTTTATGCCCTGCTTCCCTTATACAACTGAATGCCTTTAACAGCACCCATGTCAAATCACATAAATTGTTGCTTAGAAATTTCTTCTGCCAGATAGAAATTTCTGCCTAAATCATCTCTTTCAAGTTCAGTGTTCCACAGATCTCTAGGGTGGAGGCAAAATGCTGCCAGTCTGTTTGTTAAAACATAACAAGAGTCATCTCTGCTTCAGTTCCCAACAAATTCCTCATTTCCATCCGAGACCAACTCAGCTGGACTTTATTGCCCATATGGCTATCAGCATTTTGGTCAAAGTCATTTAACAATTCTCTAGGGAATTACAAACTTCCCCACATTTTCCTGTCTTCTTCTGTGCCCTCCAAATTGTTCCAATCCCTGCCTGTTACCCAGTTCCAAAGTTGCTTCCACATTTTTGGGGTATCTTTATAGCAGCACCCCATTCTACTGATACAAATTTATTGTATTAGTACATTTTCATGCTGCTGATAAAGACATACCCAAGACTAGGCAATTTACAAAAGAAAGAGGTTTAAAGAACTGACTTGAAACTGTGGTTCCACGTGGCTTCTCATAATCATCGCAGAAGGTGAAAGGCATGTCTCACATGGCAGCTGACAAGAGAAGAGAACTTGTGTAGGGAAACTCCCCTTTTTGAAATCACCAGATCTCATGAGACTTATTCACTATCACGAGAAAGCATGGGAAAGACCTGACCCCATAATTTAGTTAAATCAAGTCTGGTCTCTCCCACGACACATGGGAACTGTGGGAGCTACAATTCAAAATGAGATTTTGGTGGAGACACAGCCAAACCATATCAATGAGCCCATTAATCTTCTATATAAATTACCCAGCCTCAGGTGTTTCTTCACAGTGATGCAAGAATAACCTAATACAGTATATTAAAGAGAAATGCACCGAATAATACGGTGAGAGACAGGGACAGAAAACCACAATAGAGATGCCCATTCAAAAAAAGAGAAAAAGTATGTAAGGTACTTAGCAACCAGTGGTCCATAAAAATCTGAAATCCAGTTGGCACATGTCACCAGTTCCTTGATTAGGATTCTGTTTTACTCTTTTGGAATGATTCTCTCAGGCCTTTGTTTCACTTCTATGCTCTTGATTCTATATTTTGAATCTTTATTTCCTTTACATGAGAAATAAAACATTCTTGAAACTGAGGAGGTTTCTCAACCTGCTTCCTGCTAGATTAGTTATCTATGGCTGTGTTATGAATTTCCTGAAAACATAGATGATTAAAACAGTAAGATTTATAATGTCATTGTTTCTGTGGCTTAGCTTCAGTAACTTAATTAGGTTCCCCAAATCAAGGTTGCCTGTAAAAGGCTGCAATCAATGTGTTTGCTGGGGTTTCAGTCATCTCAAGGCTCAAACAAGGCTGGGTCTTCTTGCAACTCCACTTAAGGGGCTGTTGAAAGAATTCAGTTCCATATGAGCCATTAGAATAAGGGTCTTCATTTCTTGGCTATTGAATGAAGGCCTCTATTTGTTCCTCGCCATATCATTCTCTCCAAAGAGCAGATAACAATATTGCACCTGAATTCCACTGTAATTGGAGGGGCTGCTGTGAAGACAGCATTAAACTGAGGATGTGTGAGCACAAGAGAGAGCAAACAAGAGAAAAGCCAGAGTTTTTATGTAGCCTAATCTTGGCAGCTGTATCCCATCACTTTTGCTATAATCTATTATTAGAAGCAAATCAGTAGTTTCAGCTCACACTCAAAAGGAGAAAATTACACAAGGAAATAAATACCAGGAAGTGGGTATCATTGGGAAACATCTTGGAAGCTGCTATACCCCACTTGTTTGGGAACATATAGATCCCTTCACTTTGAACTGTCTTCATCTTTTTAAGGCCAATTGATACAATGCTTTTAAAACTGTAGATTTCCTATGTATCAAATTTTATAATTTACTAGACAACAGTAATACCCAAAAAAGTCTCATTTCATATTGGGCAAAGAGTTAAAGGGCTAGAAAAAAATACTGTTAAGATTTTCAGAAGCAATGTTGTTTGGTTAAGAAGTCCTACAAAATCTCAGCAGAATATCTTACATCTGTACTTTTCATCTGATATTAAATCTGAAGCCATGTTTAATTGAAGAATTTGATCTTTTCCATCAGGCTGCATTTTTATTTGATAATCTTGCAGGATGAAGAGGTTTATAATTGAGAAATTGTCTTATTTCTCAACTCTGGAAGTCCTGGTTGAAAATGTTTTCTCAATATTTTGAAAATTGAACATAACTCTTTATTTCATCTCTTTATATCTGATTCTTGTCACAGGAGAAAACACAAAACAAAATAAAAACACTGTTGGCACTTTGCACATTCGGTCTGAAAATCTTAGCCAAATCCCACAAGTTCATTAGATATTTTTTTCTATCTTTTACGTTACCTCTCGTCACTAACATGAGTCAACTTTTCTCAGGCTTCCAGTATCAAAGCATTCATTATCTTTCCAATTTCCATTGATATATATATTTGCAAAAGTCCTTCTGTCTCTACCTACTCTCTTTCCCTAAAGCCAATGGCAGATATATAAATTTGATTTCAAAAATATATGTATATATACACACACACATACATGTGTATATATACACACATATATACAAATATGTGTACATATATGTGTGTACAAATATCTATATATGTATGTATACATATATTTGTATATATGTGTGTATGTATACACATAGATACATATATTTTGAAATAAAAATGTATTCGCTTTGAAGTTCCATTTCAGGTAACAAATATTTGACCGATGAACTGATGTCTTTTAGTTTGGCCATTGGGCAAGCAAATTCTGCCTTTTTCCATAATTGAGTGCAGCACTGAGGTGAGCAGCAATGGTTCCTCTACTGCTTTATAGAATAGGATAAAGTTAAGCCTGAAACAACTTTTTGCCCTCATTGCCAATTTTATCCTCATTGCCAATCAAGAAATCACCCAAATTTCCCTCCTTTCACCACCCCCAAAGCCCAAGTAAAAAGGGTATAAATTAGCCCTGTGTAATTCAAACTTGCAAGAATCAGATACAATCATTGGCAAACTAAATTCTTGGTTTTCCACCCTCCTATTCAACATTTCCCCTGTATACCTAAAAATGCAGGAGTATAGATTTTAAAGGAAGCTCAGTAGCAAGTCAGCTAATGTCTGGATTAAAGATAAAGATAAGTTAAAATTTTAGAAACCAAAGAGGTTTGCTGCTGGTGGACTGGAGCACCTTATAATAAGAAACAGGATGCAATAGGAGGGGGAAGGACTCCTAGCCCCCACATCTTTCCCTGTGTGAAAAGCTCATGCTTGTTTGAGGTAAAGCAACCAGGCCCACCATACAAGAGGGATGACTGATCCCTCAAATATACGGCACAATGTGGCTTCCAGAAGTCCTTCACCTTGGGCCTCAGAAACCAATGACATGTTCTCAGCCATATTTCAAAATATACATAGCATTCTTTATGCCAGGGTAATGGGGAACTCTGCCTGGCAGGAAGCAAACACCTGTGAAACATGTTTTCAGTCTGAAACCACATCTTTCTTCATAGGATCTGATGTAAAGTAACTTAACCTGCAATATTATATATACAGCTTGGGAAAGGGGAGTGGTATTTTACAGACTGACTTAGTCAACTCCTAACTAATAGTACCCCCTTTTTAAATAATTTCCAGTTCTTCATATCCTTGTTCTCTTGATATATATAACAGTTTTATCTAACTTGTTCATATTCTATTTTTTTATGTCTAAAAAAACCAATGAAACAGTAAGTCAAGTCCTGTTTTGCAGTGTTTGCCAATTTCCATGGTATAATTAAGTCTAAATACTTCTTTCCACAGTACAAATACCTCCAAGATATAAATTTTAAGCTATCAATGTAATGTTAATAAATGCAGAATTAGGATAAAATATGCCATTTTATAGTATTTTTTCATATTTTGATATAGTAGATATAAATAAACTGAAAAGTACAGATAAAGAGTAAAATGAATAGGAAGGGATAAGTTTTGCATGTTTATTGCCAGCTTTTTAAAAAAAACTTTTGTAATGCAGAAGTTGCCAAGAAATACACAGGGGGATCTGGTGCACCTTCCCTTCCCTTCTATAATGTTGCTGTCTTGCATAACTATAGTACAATAACAAAGCAGGAAGTTGACATTAGTACAATACACACAACCTATTCATATTTCACAATCACACATGTGTGTGTTTATAGTTCAATGCCATTTCATTGCATGATACGGTATTATAGCATTATATAACCACAACAATTGAACTACAGAACTCCTTCATCACCAGGAAGTACTCTCAAATTACCCCTTTGTAGCAATTTCTTGATTCCCAATCTTTAACTCCTGGCAGCTACCAATCTCTTCTTTATATCTGTAAATGTGTTATTTCACAAATGTATAAATTGAGATACACAATGTGCAACCTCTTGAAATAGGCTTTTTTTTCCTCTCACCATAATTCCCTTGAGATTCATCCAAGTATCTATAAGTATTACTAGTTTGTTCCTTCATCATTAGGGGTAATATTTTATGGTATGGCTGTACCACAGTTTGTTCAACCATTCATCCATTGAAAGACATGTGGCTTGTTTCAGTTTCTATTATGAATATAGCTGCTATGAATATTTGTGTGCATGTTTTTGCATTAACATATGTTTTCATTTCTCTGGTATACATTTCCAAGAGTCCAATTGCTGGGTTCTATTGTAAGCATAGTTTTGGTTTTAAAGAAAACTTCCAAGCTAATTCACAGAGTGGATATGCCACGTAACATTCTAACAAGCAAAATATAAGTGATCCAGTTTTTCTGCATCTCAACAGCATTTGGTATTATCATGATCTTTAAAGATATTCTAATAAGTGTGTAATAATATCTCATTTTCATTTTAATTTGTATTTTCCTAATGGTTAACAATGTTAAACATGGTAATTAATTTTTAAATTAAATATACATATATAGTGCTGATTTAAAATCTGTATATCCTTTTCAGTGAAATGTCTCTAGGGTTTTTGCTCATTTGATATTTGAATTATTTGTCTTACTAATGTTGAGTTTTGAAGGTTCTTTATATATTTTAGCTAGAAGACATTTCTCAAATATGTGGTCTGAAAATATTTTATCCCACTGTGTAGGCTGTATTTTCATCCTTTTAACAAGATCTTTCTTGGAGCAAAAGTTTTCAGTCCTGATAACGTTCAACTTATTAATTTTTTAATGAACTGTATATTTGGTATTAAGTCCAAGAACTGTTTGCTTAGCCCTAAGTTCCAATAATGTTCTTCTAACTATTTTTTAATAGTTTATGGTTTTATGTCTCACGTGTCTGTGATTCGTTTTTAGCACATTTTTGTACAAGGCGTGAGGTTTAAGTCAAGGTCTCTGCTGATGATGAGTATCTAGTTGTTCCCATACCATTTCCTGAAAAGGGTATATTTCTTTATTGAATTGCTTTTTCACCTTTGACAAAAATCACTAGGACGCTTTTGTATGGGCCTCCATTTTCATTTTCTCTTCTGTTCTGTTTATCTATTTGTCTATTTCTCTGCCAGTACCACACTGTCTTGAATATTGTACTGATATAGCAAGCCTCAATGTCAAATAGAGTGATTTTTTTCACATTTTTTCTTTTTATACAATATAGGATAGTTTTGCTATTGTGTATCCTTTGTCATTCCATAAAAATTTGAAAACAGACTTGTCTATGTCTATAAAAAGCTTCAAGTAACCAGCTAATAATAAATAAATAAAAATATACAAAGCTGACAAGGTTTTTGATAGAAATTGTCTTAAACTTACAGATTTAGGGAGAACTGTTATCTTTACCATGTTGACTCTTCCAATCCATGGATACATATCCCATCAACTATTTAGATCTTCATTGATCTCTTTCATTAACATTTTATAATTTTCAGCATACAGATTCTGTGCATGTTTTATGAAGTTTATAAATGATTATTTCATTTTCTTTGGAGCACTTGTAAAGGGTATTAGGTTTTCAGTATTGAGTTCTACCAAATATTCATTGTTTTCATTTCCACCAATGTTCATTGTTAGAATATAGACATGTAATTATTTTTGAGTATTGATCTTGTGTCATGTAACCTTGCTAAAATGATTAATTAGTTCTAGAACTTTTCTTAAGAATTGGTCCTTGGAATTTTCTACATAGACAATTATGTCATCTGCTAACAAAGACAGGTATATTTCTTCATTTTTACTCTGCATGTATTTTTAAAATTATTGTCATTTTTTGCAATAGTATGCTGGTCAGCATTCTGTGTTGAATGAGAGTGAGAATAATAGACATTTTTGCTTACTTCCTAATCTTTGGGGAAAGTATTCAGTCTCTTACCATTAAGTATGATGTTAGCAGTCAGTTTTCTGTAATTGCTCTTTTTGAGTCAATATCCCTAATAGATATACTCAGTAGTTTTCTTTTCTTTTCTTACGATCTGATTTTGTTATGAAGAGAATACTGGTCTTGCAGAACACGTTGGGAGATTTTCTCTTTTCTATTTTTTAGAACAGTTCATAAAGTACTGGTATTAAGTCTTTAAACATTTGGTAGAATTCACCATTAAGGGTAGAATTAATCTACCTTTAATGGTAAATTCAAAGTTTCTTTGTTGGATGTTTAAGTGTATTTGGATTTTCCATGTTTTTTTATATCAGTTTAAGAAGTATATTTATGTTTGTTCTTTTTCATATGGGTTAACTACATTGCTAGGACACAAAATTGTTCACTGTATTTCCTTCTAATTAGTTTTATTTCTGTACAATTATTCATAATGTCTCTTCTTTCTTCCTAGGTTTCAGCAATTTCAGTTTTATTTCTTTTTTCACCTAGTGAAAGATTTGTCAATGTTGTTAATATCTCAAATAACCAATTATTGGCTTAGTAGATTTACATTATTGCTTTTCTACACTTTATTATATTAATTTCCATTCTGAGCTTTACTATTCTTGTCTCTCTGTTTTCTTTGGGTTAAGGTCACTTTTCCTTTTCTAATTTCTGAACATGAGAGATCAGGTTATTAACTTAACTCAATGTTTGTTTAAAAAAATATGTTTTAATTACAAATTTCTCTCTTAAGCACTGTCTTTGCTGTATTCCATAACTTGGTATGTTGCATTTTTGTTTACATTTGCCTCAAACTACTTTTATATTTGCTGTATGATTTCTTCCTGTACCCACTGGTTATGGAGGAGTATGCTGTTTGACTTCCACAGATATTTGAAATTTAAAATTTTCCTTCAGTTACTGATTGCTAGTTTTATCCCACGTGGTAAGAAAATAAATTGTATATGATTTCAATCAACACTTAAGTTTTTTTCAAACTTTTTTTATGGTCTAATGTATGGTCTATTTTCAAGAATGTTTTTTATGCACTTGAGAATAATTTATATTCTGCTGTTATGGAGTGAATTGTTATATATATATATATATATATATAGACTATTTTGTCTATATGATTTTTAGTCTTATATTTGTTTGTTGATCTTCTATCCCATGTTATCTTAAGTGTTAAAAGTGTTATAATGAAGTATCCAACAATTATTATTGAATTTTCTATTTCTCCCTTCAATTTGATTTGTGCTTTCTGTGTTATTGAGTTTTGTTGTTAGGGGCATATATGTTTAAATTATATGTTTTACTGAATAACCACTTATTATTACAAAATAATTTTCTTAGTAATTTCCCTTGAGAATAAAAATAACATGGTAACTTAAAACATTGTAGTTTAAATGAAAATCAACTTAATTTCAATAGTATCCAAAACATTGCTTCAATGTATCACTATTCCCTGCTCTTTTTTGTTCTATTATTGTCATACAAATTATACTCTTATACATTATAAACCTATTAACATGATTTTATAATTATTGCTTAATAAAATTGTCTTTTAACTCTGATATGAATTAACTCTGGTAGGAGTTACTAACAGAAAAAGTTCATATTTAACGATGTAGGTCTCTTTATTTCTCCCACATACCTTGTCCTATATCTGTGAAGTCATTATTTAGAATATACGTAGTTTACAAATTCACAGTATGATTTGAATTGAACACCACTGCTCTATATTTTTTCATTCTAAGGTAGGGCATAAGCCAATTGGCAGGTTTACTTTTTATTTTAATTGACACGAGTAGATGAAGTAGAGGTAGATTTTCAGAGTCTTTGAGAGATATAACTTGTTCTCATTATAACCATCCAAGCAGCCAAAATATTACATTATACATCTTAGGCACTCAATGTATGGCAAATATTTTTTAAATTCCTACTATATGTAAGATTCTGTAATTACAAGTGATTTTCTATTTAATTTCTAGATATACCAAATAAAATGAATTGAATTTTTTATATGAAAAATGTTTCAAAAGAAAACCAGCAATTCATCTTCTCAGTCTTACTAATTTGTTCTCTTTTCCTTTTTATTCTTTTCTCATTCTTCAATTTCTCTCTTGTAATAAAAAAACTACAAAAATAAATTTAAAATGCTGTACAAGGTGCAATTAACTTATAAATAGCTAAATACAACATAAGTTTAATAAACAGAGGAAAATGTCGATATTTTTTTTTATTACGTAGTTTCTCCATACCTAAACTTTTTTGACGAGAAATGTCCTTAAGTGTTATATGCCTGGTGGTAATGATTGGATTAGTCTTTGTCCTTTGAATAACTTGTTCTTTCCTTTAGTTATCACACCACACACACACACACACACACACACACACACAACACACATTAGCTTTACTTTTTTCATAAATTGTATATTATTCAGAATTTCAAGGGTCTACCTAAGCTTGTGGAGAGAAACATGTCTCACTGTGATTCTTTCCTGACCCTCCGGTACTCAAAATAAAATACTTCCAGGTCCAAATAAAATGTATGATGCTGTATACTATGATGTATATTATCACATGATATCTTTCCTCTCTTTTAGATTATGTATGTTAAATGAAATGAAAACTAAGTATTTACTTTACAACATGAACCTCTATTTCTTCATATATAAAATGAAAATGATGGCAAACTTTACTTCACAATATTGTTATGAGAATTATATGTGATATTGTATATAAAGCATATACTACAGTGTTTGGAATTGGTAAGTTCTCAATAAATTCTATTTCTAATTATATATTCATGTTTAAGAAAAATTAATAATAAATCAATTTAATAATAGTGATTTTTAATGTTTTAATTTTTATTACTTGGAAACATGAAAGATGATTATTTGGCTCTTTAGAATTTTAATTTTCAGCAAACATTTATTAAAATATAAATTTCCACATAATATTTAAATTAGGAAAATTGAACTTTTATTTTTAGAAGCGCTTAGTCTACATGGTAAATTTTCTTTCTGTATTAGTCTAAGAAAATTGAATCAACCATAGAATACAAGCCCAGTTCTTGGTGTTGTGGCAATGTAACTTTGCAAAATTGGCCAAAAACAGCTGTATTTGTATTTCTGACCTTCCTGAAGGTCAGCTGTACAGTAATCAACTTAATTGACAATACAAAGACTACCCTAAATGATGATTAAGACTCAAAACAATTGAAAGTGATGTATTGTCTTTATTTTTAAATATGTAGACCTGCTTAAGTTTTAGTCATGCTATATCAATTATGAATTGAAATAGCTTAAGGATTTATGCATGTTATACTGACTAGTAATTAATATAATGTGTGTGTGTATATATATATATATATATATATATATATGTAATATCCCTCAGTAATAATCTTTGCCCATGATATGTACCATACAGTTATGCTTGTTTCTTCAGTTACCCCATACTTCCGTATAGAGTGTGTTGTGCATGAGGACTTTCAGCAAAGATTTGGCCCATGTGTGGAAGAGCAGGTTTCTATTTATACGACACCATTCCTCCTCAACTCACTCAAGCCTGGATTACAGTATGTTGTCTAGCTTCTCCAGAAATCTTCCTTTTTCATTTACAATAATAAAAATTCAATTTTTTGTCCACATGTTTAAAATGTTTCAAAGCTGCCATTCACTAACAGCCGTAGTTTAGTTACACACAAACTGTTAGAATGCCATCAGAACTTCTTAAATTACAGCTTTCTCCCTAATTATGAGCCATACATTATTGTCTATATCATCTGTCGAATAAACAGTTTTTGTGCCTGCCAAAAGAATATCTGGAGGTGTTCTTATTTACACTGTATGTTGAAAATATAAATAAAAACACAAACATGATTTACTGAATGTTATCATTAATAAAAGCACTATGATCAAAACATTACCTGTTTTTTTTCCCTTAGTTAACAGCATTTCTTTAAACAGAGTTAATATTTGAGAGGGAAAAAGTCTTTTATTTCTGTTGAATGGGAAAAAAATGTAAATACCAATTTTCCTGACATTTTGAATTCGCTACATATAAAAAGGTAGAGATGTATTAAAATATGTTGAGATTTTAGGATTTTCTTAATGTTAAATTGAGATATAGAAGGCATATCTACTAATATATGAGCATATCTAAATCAGATTTGGTACTAATGTCCAGCAGAACAGAAGAAATATTAACATAAGGATTAATTATCTTTCTGACAAACATTAATTATTAGTTTGAAATCAACTGTACTGCCTTGATTCTTTTTAGTGAAGGAGATTCCTATTTTTTTTAAAAGCCTCTTTTTAATTCATACCTTTGGCAATATATTCACATACTCATAGTTACAAAAGACACAAATGAATTTTTCATGATTAAGCATAATTAGCGAAATGTTCTTGCTTACATATTAGACAATAAGAAACATACTTTATTTCATTATTAAATATTAATCAATTTTCAGTTTTGAAATGTAATGATTCTTTCTAGTTATTCGCCACTTTCCATGTATCTTACTATGTGTTATGTCTTCTTTGTAATTGTTTTAGTCAATTAATTCATGTAAATAGTTAAGAGCCACATGGCAGTACTAATACTAATAAATTGTGCCAAATATAATTTAATTAATTTCACATATTAACTCATTTAATAAGATATCCATATAATTTGGTAATATTATTATCTAATTTTATAAACAGCAAAATTAAGTCATTAAATATCTAAGCCACAATAGCACAACTATTAGGTGGTGGAAACGGTATTTGAACCCTATATTTGGTTTCAGGGCCTGTGAATTGAATGCTTACAGAGTAGTAGTTTTTTGCAGATATTAATGCTTATGCTAAAAACGATGGTCCTCTGACCCATTCACACCTATCTTAATTTTGGCAAATAGGGAATTGCTTACAACTATTTTTGCTGTTTCTACTTATATTTTGTTTAGTATTATTAAGTAATAAGAGTTGATTGCTATTTTTATATTCAAATTTCCATCTTTTCCCTATTGTAAAAATTCAGAATTTAGCTGTTACATATCTTCCTCTCCCACGTTGTGTGTGCTTGCAAACACACACATACACACCTTCTATTTTCTCAACCTCCAAATATAATGAAATCATGACTTTGATTGCATTGATATTCATTGTTTGCCTGCTGATGGCTACATGAATATTATTTACAACTGCTATTGTATACATATGAAAGATTAGGGACATAGGTAAAATATATTAGGGACTTAGCAGTGTTTAATATTAAATGCGGTATATTTTGTACATTACTTGGTTTGATACATGTTCCTTTCACTGTATAGTTTTATTTTAGAGTTAATTGACTTCATTTACATTTGTTCAACATTTTTGTCTGTTTATTGTGACCCTCAAATTAGTTCTGACAGAGCTTAAAGTAGTAGATGGGAAAGAAATATTCTAAGACCTTGCTTACTGAAAAATATCTTCGGTCTACCTTCACATTAATTGGATAATTTGGCTTGGCATATAATTCTGAATTGAAAGTTACTTTCCATCTGTTGACTTCTTGCATTAATCTAATTTCTATTATCTTTTGTTCTAATTTTGAAACTGCTTCTTAATTTTATATTACAAAATTTTCTTGAATTATTTATTTTCTATATTATATCTTTCATTTTCACATGCTCTTTTGTGTTCTGTGTATCTTTCTAAGAGGATAGTTGTTCCAGAGTATTTTCTTTCTCTTTGAATAAATTAATTATACCTTTTTTCTCTGTGCTTTCTCTTCACTGTTTCCACTGAATTGTTTGTTTCCTGTTTGTTCTTTTGGACTCTGTCCTGAATTTTAAACGTTATGGTTGACAGTCTGGTGATACTTTGGGTCCATTCATTTTTAAAACTGGAACTCTAAAAACCAGGTGCAAGCATTTTGTGAAAGGGCAGAACTTCTTGATTGGTGGACACCATTGTACCACAATGAGCCCAATGTAATGATTTGTAGCTCCTATCAATTGGACTGGGCAGTTTTCCCAGAGATACATCTATAATCATATTCCTGGGGGAAGGCGGGTATAAGCCTGGGTGTATGTGTATGGGTAAGTTCTTACTTAAGTGGGGAAAGGAAGCTGTGGCTTTCACCATTTAAAATGCAAAATGTTGCTGAAATACCCAATTTTTCTATCAAATGGCTCACTCATCTGTCTCCTCAGATGTACTCATATCTCTAAGCCCAGAGCTAAACTAGTTCATCTTCTCCAGAGAGTAAACTCCCACTATGATGGGTGTGGAGAAGATTCAGTGTTCTGGTTGCACAGGCTGGGGGAAACAATCTGGGCTCCAACTGCTACTTTTATAGACTTTCAACCACCTGTTTTTCAACTCCCCTGCATCATAGCCTTCAAAGATAACTAGTACCTCCAATGCTGAAACATTTCCATGGTTCTTTGACTTGGATCAATTACTACTCTTTGATATCCTCCCTTCCAACATGGGCTTTTACATTGAAGCTTTTCTGCACCCTGCTAAGCCAGTGTCCTCAACTTTCCAGCTTTGAGTATGTTGACATTCCTAACATGCTCTTGTCCTTTATCATTTTGGAAGGGCTTTTCATGTTTGTACCACTTTTATTCATTTGTTAACATTTTCTGTGAGTTAGATCACCAATACTACCTGGAAGTGTGGGTTATGATACAGTAATTTTTCTCACTTACGATTATTATGCTACTCAACTTTGCTAAAAAAAGTACTTAAAAGTTTAGTTTTTTTGTTGTTGTTGCCTTATTTTTGCTTTCTCTGATGCAAGTATACATTTAAGCTAAATACGTTATTTTCTAACGAATAAGTAATCACACAGGCAATGAATCCTAAACTGAACAGAAGTGCATGAATTGATTGCAATGAAAATGCCAGCCTTTGGCTAGACAGACAGAAAGCCATTCAAGGAAGTGTCCCCTAACCTTTAACCGACTTCTCTGCAATCCTCCTAGGCACTGTTGAAACAAACAAACATAAGCAAGAGAAAGACAGCAAATATATAAAAATATATGTAACAACTTCGTTATGAAATAAGTTAATATGGCCACCTATACAACCAAGTAATTGTTATAAAATAGCAATATTATTTAGCATTCAGTGAAAAATGTGACATTTGGAGTCAGTTACCAGTTTCAAGCAGTCTGGTTCTGTTGTTGCCACCTAAAAAAAGACTGTCTGTGATTCTCTCTTTCTGTTCTTTTTTTCCCCTCTTAATTGCCATTTTTTCCCAGACCAGCTGTAGCATCTATGTCCTGACTTTGATCCAACAACTTACTTTAACCCATAGAGAAAATGTCTCCCATAGACTGTGTATATTGCTGCAATGTCTCCATTCTTGACAAGTTTGCTGTTTTAACACAATAGAACGCACAGAGAGCTGCACGAAGTGAAGCTCCCACATACTGGGAAAGAGAAAATTAAGACCTCTGTTTAGTAAATACTGGCATAAAAATGAAATTCTTTTCACCTAAAATAACATTGTGAGTATTTGAAATTGAAATTTTAACAGAGGCCAAAAAATCCAATGTTAGCTTGTTTGTCTTTCCTGACAAATCATTCTTTAAAACATGTTTCTCATTTGATTTAGAACAAATAAGTCATTTTCAAGTTAAGTTCTGGGTGGGGCACTGGGAGAAGGTCTTTGAGGCCCTTCTAAGGCAAAGCTGCAGTGTGATAATAAATATGACATAGCCAGTGTATTTAGATGCTCTCAAAGCTAAAGATTTTAGAATTATCTTCAAACTGGATAATGGAGTAAAAGTGAATTTCTACATGTGAAAAACTGGTATCTATTAAATTAGGTTTTGTAAATATCATGTATTCCTGACTTTTCTACTGGGCTTACAGTGAATCAGATTCAATTATAAAGGAGTTTCTATAAGCTGCTGTTTTGAGGCAAAGCTCCACTGTCAAACTCAAGGTAAATATGTACAGCAGATATGATTGTCAGAACTATACACAACTCATTAATTATCTGCTCATGATGGAATAGGCTAAGTGTTCAGCACAACTGCAAGTATTGTGTACACCAAGAAAAATGGAAATATTAATCACAGAATTAAGCAGGATATGTTAAAGGAAGGAGAAAACACATTGTTCACAAATACAATGTGGGATCCAATGTTTCCCTCAAAGCCTATTATGAGAAAATTACAGAGAAAAGCTGTTGAAATATGGAGGCTGATATGGTTTGGCTCTGTGTCCCCACCCAAATCTCATCTTGAATTGTAATCCCCATGTGTTAGATACCTGGTGGGAAGTGCTAGGATCTTGGGGGTGGCTTCCACATGCTGTTCTTATGATAATGAGTAAGTTCTCACGAGAGCTGATGGTTTTATAAGGGGCTCTTCCCCCTTTGCTCTTACCTTATTCTCTACTGTCACCTTGTGAAGAAGGCACCTGCTTCTTTTGCCATGATTGTAAATTTCTTGAGGCACTCTCCCCTCAGCCATGTGGAACTGTGAGTCAATTAAACCTCATTTTTTTTTTTATAAATTACCCAGTCTTGGGTAGTATATTTATTACAGTGTGAGAACAGAGTGATACAATGAACAGTAAATTGGTACCAAGAGAATGAGGTACTGCTATAAATATACCTCAACATGTGGAAAGACTTTGAACTGGGCAACATGCAGAGGTTGGAACAGTTTGGAGGGCTCAGATAAAGACAGAAAAATGTGGAAAAGTTTGGAATTTCCTAGAGACTTGTTGAATGGTTTTGACCAAAATGCTTATAGTGACATGGACAATGAAGTCCAGGCTGAGGTGGTCTCAAATGAAGATGAGGAACTTATTGGTAACTGAAACAAAGGTCATTCTTGCTATACTTTAGCAAAGAAACTGGTGGCATTTTTTTCCTGCCCTGGAGGTCTGAGGAACTTTGAACTTAAGATAAATGATTTAGGGTATCTGGTGGAAGAAATTTCTAAGCAGAAAAGCATTCAAGAGGTGGCAGGGTGTAAAAGTTAGGAAAATTTGCAGCCTGACCATGTGATAGAAAAGAAAAATCTACTTTCTGGGAAGAAATTCAAGCTTGCTGCAGAAATTTCCATAAGTAACAAGGAGCCGAAAGTTAGTCACCAAGGCCAATGGGGAAAATGTCCCCAGGACATGTCAGAGACCTTCCAGGCAGCCCCGCCTATCACATGCCTGGAGGCCTAGGAGGAAGAAATTATTTCCTGGGCTGCGTATAAGCTCTGTGCAGCCTTGGGACTTGGTGCCCTGCATCCCAGCACATAGAGCTGAAAAGGGCCAAAGTATAGCTCAGGCCATTGCTTCAGAGGGTATAAGCCCCAAGGTACAAGCCTCTGTGCGGGTGCACAGAGGTCAAGATTTGAGGTTTGGGAACCTCCATCTACATTTTAAAGAATGTATGAAAATCCAGGCAGAAGTCTGTCTGCTACATGGATGAAGCCTTCATGGAGAACCCAGGCTAGAGCAGTGCAAAGGAGAAATGTGGAGTCAGAGCCTTCACATGGAGTTCCCACTGGGGAACTACCTAATGGAGCTATGAGAAGAGGGCCACCATCTTCTAGACTCTAGAATGGGAGATCCACTGACAGCTTGTACTATGCACCTGGAAGAGATGAAGACTCTAAATGTCAGCCTGAGAAAGCACCTGGGAGAGGAATTGCACCCTGCAAAGCCACAGGGTCAGAGATGCCCAGTACTGTGGGAGCCCCCCTCTTGTATCGGCTTGACCCAGATACAAGATATGGAATCAAAGGAGAAAATTTGAGGGCTTTAATATTTAATGACTGCCCTGGTGAATTTCAGAATTGTATGTGGCCTATGGCTCCTTTGTTTTGGCCAATTACTCCTATTTAAAATAGGAACATTTATCCAATGCCTGTACCCTCATTGTATCCTGGAAACAATTAACTTGGTTTTGATTTTACAGGCTCATAGGCAGAAGGGACTTGCCTTGTCTCAGATGAGACTTTGGATTTGGATTTTTGAGTTCATGCTGGAACAAGTTAAGACTTTCGGGGACAGTTGGGAAGGCATGATTTTGAAATGCAAAGACCTGAGATTTGTTCAGGAATAATATGATTTGGCTTCATGTCCCCATCCAAATCTTATCTTGAGCTGTAATACCCACATGTCAATGGAGAGACTTAGTGGAAAGTGATTGGATCATGCTATTCTTGTCATAGTGAGTGAGTTCTCACAAGAGCTGATGGTTTTATAGGGGCTATTCTCTCTTCTCTTTTCCTTTCTTCTCTCTCCTGCCGCCCTGTGAAGAAGGTATCTGCTTCACCTTCTGTCATGATTGTAAGTTTCCCAAGGCCTCCCCAGCCATGGAAAACTGTGAATCAATTACATCTCTTTTCTTTATAAATTACTCAGTTTCACCTATATTTATTATAGCAGTATGAGAATGGACTAATACAAAAGCAGAAGGGATTGTTTCCAACATCAGAATATATGGCAGAAAAGATTATATATAAGATGTTATTGAAGTCATTAATTTTGAGGAAGGTGTCATAAATTTTCATCCAAGTAATCACTGTTCATTGTTTTTACTTAAATCTCAAACATTAACAAAAGTAGAGAGAATTCCACATATTACCTACCCATTTTTCAAATTTATCAAGATTTTTTCATACTTTTTTCTTCTTCCCTTTTTCCTTTCATTCCTCCCTCCCTCTCTCCCTCTCACTCTCCCTTCCTCTCTCCCTCTCACTCTCCCTCCCTCTCTCCCTCTCACTCTCCTTCCCTCTCTCCCTCTCTTCCTCCTTCCCTTCTCTCCTTCCTCCCTTCTCCTTTCCTTCCCTTCCCTTTCCTCCTTCCTCCCTTCTCCTTTCTTTCCCTCCTTCCTCTCTTCTCCTTCCCTTCCTCTTCCCCTTCCTATTCCCCTTCCCCTTCCCCTTCCCTTCCCTTCCTTTCCTTTCCTCCCTCCCTCTCTTCCTTCCTGTGGTAAGATGACTAATGACCCTCAAAGATGCCCATGTCCTAATCCTCAGAGACATGAATATTTTACATTATATGGCAAAGAAGAATTGTGATTATAGATGGAATTAGGTCACTAATCAATTGACCTTAACATAGGGAGATAATCCTGGATTGTCCAGTTGGACTCAGTAGTGTCATAAAGGCTCTTGAAAGTGGAAGAGGAAAGAAAAGGAATAGAGTTAGAGGAAGATGTGACCATAAAAGAATAGGTAGAGAGATGCAGCAATGCTGTCTTTAAAGATGGACCTTAAGCCGAGGATTGTGGGCAGCCTCTAGAATCTAAAAAAGGTAAGAAAACAGAGTTGCCCCTGGAGCCTCCAGAAAGAAACTTTGCCCTGCCAAGGCCTTTCTTTTGACCTCATGAGAACGATGTTAAACATCTAACCTATGGAACTGTAAGATAATAAATGTGGGTTATTTTCAGCAACTATGCTTTTTCAGTAATTTGTTTTAGCAGCCACAGAATAATACTATGACTTTTACCATTCTTTTTTATATTTCTGCAGATGAATTTTAAGGCAAATTCCAGACTTTGTATTATTTCACTTCTATGTACTTGATATATATATCTAGACATATGAATAGATTCTTACTCCCACAATACTATTATCACAGCTAACAAATTGGGTAAAAATATATTTCTCATTCAAAGTTCCTCAATTCTCACAATAATATATTTTTATAGCTGGTCTTTGAATGAAAATTCAAGCCAAGTTCACACATTGCATCTGTTTGTTATGTCTCTTCAGTATCATAATTCAGGGTAGTGCCTTCTCCCTAATTTGCCTCCGATTGCACTCGTACCATTGACATGTTGAATAAATCCAATCAGCTTCTATGTTGCATGTCTGGCATTTGATTCCTTATGGTATAATTGAATTGTCCCTCTATTCTTCATAGTTTTTATAAACTGGAAGGTATTTAGGACTATTTTGATTGGACTTGGTTTCTTATTTCCTGAGTGTACTGCATAATGGTGCAGTCAACTTCATATTCATCACATTGAGCATATAATTAAATGTTGTTCCATTTTTAGTGATATTAGTATTAAGGTTGTAACAACATGATGCCTCCACTATGTATTAATAGTTCTCACCAACTTTTCATTTAATGTTTCATCTTTGCCTCAATCTGTTATCCTAAGTGTTGAAAAATGATTATTCTGTTATTTCTTTCTTAGATATTATCTGTAATTTTCTACAGCAAATAATTTTCCAACGTGGAGTACTTATGATATGTGCTATATTATATCTGAGAAAAGAAAGAATTGTGAATATATGTGTGTGTACATATATATACACATACACACATACAAACACATACCTAATTGCCTACATACCTCTACTATCTAAAAAATAATAGAAGGATAAAGTGAAACATGTGAAAAATACATATACATGGTAGGAGGGAATAAATTGAAAAGGTTGAAGATATTATGGAATCTGAAATTTTAAAAAAATTTATAAAGATTAAAAGAAAAATTTCAAAATACTGAAACAGTGTATCCAATTGGTGGTTGTAAGGATACAGGGGAAAAAAGTGTTATTTCTATTCTCTCACACAAGAATCAATATAAAATGCTTTATCTTTGGTCACCAAAATATGTTTAGGGATTTCTCCTCACCAGCAATCAGTTCTACATTGAACACCAGCCAGGTATCTTCTAACCAAATTTGATTACAGGATGTACCTGGAGACAGCATTCAACTCAACAGGCTAAGGGCTCAGTTCCACAAGACTGCCCCACAACCCTACTTCCAATGCCAATGGCAAGTTCATGGTTGTTCATCTACTAGTTATAAATCAGTGTATTAGTTTCTTTTCACAGGCTGATGAAGACATTCCTGAGACTGGGCAATTTACAAAACAAAGAGGTTTAATGGACTCACAATTCTATGTGGCTAAGGAGGCCTCACAATCATGGCAGAGGTGAAAAGCATATCACACATGATGACAGACAAGAGAAGAACTTGTGCCAGGAAACTCTTCAGATCTCATGAGACTTATTTACTATCATGAGAACAGCACAGGAAAGACCTGTTCTCATGATTCAATTATTTCCCACTGAGTCCCTCCTATAACACATAGAAATTCAAGATGAGATCTGAGTGGGAACAAAGCCAAAACATATCATTCTGTCCCTGGCCTAATCTCATGTTCTCACATTTCAAAACCAGTCATGGCTTCCCAACAGTCCCCCAAAGTCTTAACTAATTTCAGCACTAACTCAAAAGTCCACAGTCCACAGTCTCATCTGAGACAAGAAGGCAGATCTCTTCCACCTATGAGCCTATAAAATCAGAAGCAAGTTAATTACTTTCTAGATACAGTGGGGGCACAGGCATTGGGTAAATACAGCTATTCCAAAGGGGAGATATTGGCCAAAACAAAGGGGCTACAGGCCCCAACAAATTCTGAAATCCAGAGGGGCAGTCAAATCTTAAAGCTCCAAAATGATCATCTTTGACTCCATGTCTCACATCCAGGTCACACTGATGTAAGACGTCAGCTCCCACAGCCTTGGGAGGCTCCACCCCTGTGGCTTTGGAGGATATAGCCCCCTCCTGGCTGTTTTTATAGCCTGGCATTGTCTGCAGCTTTTCCAGGTGCATGATGCAAGCTGTAGGTGGATCTACCATTCTGGGGTCTAGAGGACACTGGTCCTCTTCTCAAAGCTCCACTAGGGGGTGCCTCAGTAGGGATTCTGTGTGGGGGCTCCCACCCCACTTTACCCTTCTGCACTGCTCCAGCAAAGGTTCTCCATGAGGGCCCTGCCCTGCTGCAAACTTCTGCCTGGGCGTCCAGGCATTTTCATACATCCTCTGAAATCTTGGTGTAAGTTCCCAAGCCTCAGTTCTTGACTTCTGTATACCCAGGCTCAACACCACATGGAAGCTGCCAAGGCTTGGGGTTTCCACCCTCTGAAGCCACAGCCCAAGATGTACTTTGCCTCCTTTTAGTCATGGAGGGGGCAGCTGGGACACAGGGCACCAAGTCCCTAGACTGCACACAAAAGAGGGACTCCGGGTCCAGCACACAAAGCCAATTTTCCTCCTAAAGCTCCTGGTATGTGATGGGAGGGGGTGCCACAAAGGTCTCTGACATGCCCTGGAGACATCTGCCCCATTGTCACAGTGATTAACATTCAGCTTCTCAATTTCTGCAGCCAGCTTAAATTTCTCCTCAGAAAAATTGGTTTTCCTTTTCTATTGCATTGTCAGGCTACAAATTTTTTGAAGTTTTATTCTCTGTTTCCCTTTTAAAACTGAATGCCTTTAACAGTACCCAAGTCACCCCTTGAATGCTTTGCCACCTAGAAATTTCTTCCTCCAGATACCCTAAATCATCTCTCCCAAGTTCAAAGTTCCCCAAATCTCTAAGCGCAGGGGCAAAATGCTGTCAGTCTCTTTGCTTTATGTCTAAAACATAATGAGAATCACCTTTGCTCCAGTTCCCAAAAAGTTCCCCATCTCTGTCTGAGACCACCTCAGCCTGGACTTCATTGTTCATGTTATTATCAGCATTTTGGTCAAAGCCACCCAATAAGTCTTTCAGGAGTTCCAAACTTCCCACACTTTCCTGTCTTCTTATGAGCCCTCCAAACCATTCCAACCTCTTCCTGTTACCCAGCTTCCAAATTTTTAGGTACCTTTTCAGCAATGTTCCACTCTACTGGTACCAACTTACTGTATTAGTCTGTTTTCATGCTGCTGATAAAGACATACCCGAAACTGGGCAATTTACAGATGCCATTCCACATTGTGGGGGGGAGATCTCTCTTAAAATAACGTAGGACAATATGTACTAACAGAAAAATTTCTCAGTAAATTGTTGAATTTTTTAAAACAGAGATCACAGATAATATGTGTACTATGATACCGGTTGGGTTAAAAAAACAAACCAAACTAACCTATATATTATGCTGTATACTTTTACAGGCAGACAAGCACATAAATCATAGTAAGGAAGGACACATTGATAATAGTGGTTATAGCAATTAAGATTAATAAAATACTTATGTAATCAAAAAGAAAGGAAAAAAGCCCAGATGAAATTTGTAAAAAGACTAGTAGTAGTCATTTCTGCAGTTATATTATGAATAAATTTTGTCTCAGGGTAAATATTTTATCAGAAAACATTAACTCATAATGGGTCATTTATAAATGGGAGATAAATAATGTTTTTTCTTTTATTTTTCTAAAAAAAGCAAGATACATGTGCAGAATGTGCAGGTTTGTTACATAGGTATACGTGTGCCATCGTGGTTTACTGAACCTATTGACCCATCCTCTAAGTTCCCTTTCCTTATCCTCTACCCCGCAACAGGCCCTGATGTGTTTTGTTACCCTCTTTGTGCCCATGTGCTCTCAATGTTCAACTCCCACTTATGAGTGAGAACATGTTTTGTTTGGTTTTCTGCTCCTGTGTTAGTTTGCTGAGGATGATGGCTTTCAGGTTCATCCATGTTTCTGCAAAGAACATGATCTCATTTCTTTATTTTTTGCTTTGAGAAGGATTTTTGCTCTAGTTTCCCAGGCTGTCATCCAATGGTATGATCTCAGCTTACTGTAGACTCCATCTCCCAGGTTCAAGCAATTCTCCTGCCTTAGCTTCCCAAGTACCAGGAATTACAGGCATGTGCCACCATGCCTAGCTAGTTTTGTACATTTTAGTAGAGATGGGGTTTCACCATATTGGTCAGGCTGGTCTTGAACTCCTGACCTCAGGTGATCCACCACCTCGGCTTCTCAAAGTGCTGGAATACAGGATCTCATTCCTTTCTATGGCTGCAGACTATTCTATGGCATATGTATACCAAGTTTCCTTTATTCAGTTTATCATTGATAAGCATTTTAGTTGGCCCCATGTCTCTCCTATTGTAAAGAGTGCTGCAATAAACATACATGTCCAAGTGTCTTTATAGTAGAGTGATTTATATTCCTTTGGGTATATACCCAGTAATGGGATTGCTGTGTTAAATGGTATTTCTGGTCCTAGATCCTTGAGGAATTGCCATACTGTCTTCCACAATGGTTGAACTAATTTACACTCCCACTGTGTAAAAGCATTTCTATTTCTCCACAGCTTCACCAGCATCTATTGTTTCCTGCTTTTTAATAATAGCCAATCTGACTGGCATGAGTTAGTATCTCATTGTGGTTTTGATTTGCATTTCTCGGATGATCAGAGATGTTGAGCTTTTTTTTTTTTTTCATGTTTTATGGCCATATAAACGTATTCTTTTGAGAAGTGTCTGTTCATATCCTTCACCCACATTCAGATGGGGTTGCTCTTTCGTGTAAATATGTTTAAGTTCTTTGTAAATTCTGGATATTAGACCTTTGTCAGATGGGTAGATTGCAAAAATATTCTCTTACTTTTTAGATTGCCTATTCTCTAATTAGAGTTTCTTTTGCTGTTTAGTTTAATTAGATCTCATTTGTCAATTTTGGCTTTTTCTACAATTGCTTTTGGCTTTTTTGTCATGAAGTATTTTCCCATGACTATGTACCAAATGGTATTGCCTAGGTTTTCTTCTAGGTTGCCTAGGTTTCTTCAGCTCACTATAAACTCTGCCTTCAAAGTTCAAGCCATTCTCTTGCCTTAGCCTCCCAAATACCTGGTTTTGGGTTTTACATTTAACTCTTTAACTCATCTTGAGTTAATTTTTGTATAAGGTGTAAGGAATGGGTCTGCTTTCAGTTTTCTGCATGTCGCTGGCCAGTTTTCCCAGCACCATTTTACCGAATAGAAGATCCTTTCCCCATTGCCTGTTGTGGCAGATTTGTCAAAGATCAGAAGGTTGCAGATGTGTGGTATCATTTTTGAGGTCTCTGTTCTGCTCCAGTGGTTTATATGTCTGTTTTGGTACTAGTGCCATGCCGTCTTGGTTACTGTTGGCTTGTATATAGTTTGAAATCAAGTAGTGTGATGCCTCCAGCTTTGCTCTTGCGCTTAAGATCGTTTGGCTATATGAGGTCTTCTTTGATTCCATATGTAATTTAAAACAATTTTTTTTCTAATTTTGTGAATAATGTCAATGGTAGTTTGATAGGAATAGCATGGAATCTATAAATTACTTTGGGCAGAATGACCATTTTCAGGATATTGATTCTTCCTATCCATGCAGATGGAATATTTTTCCATTGGTTTGTGTCCTCTCTTATTTCCTTGAGCAGTGGTTTGTAATTCTCCTTGAAGTCATTTGCTTCCCTTGTTAGCTGTATTTCTAGGTATTTTATTCTCTATGTAGCAATTGTGAATGGGAGTTGATTCATGAGTTGGCTGTCTGCTTGCCTATTGTTAGTGTAAAGGAATTCTTGTAATCTTTGCACATTGATTCTGTATGCTGAGACTTTGCTGAAGTTGCTTATCAGTTCAAGGAGTTTTTCGGCTGAGATGATGGGGTTTTCTATATATAAAATCATGTCTTCTGTGAACAGAGATAATTGGACTTTCTTTGTTCCTATTTGAACATACTTTATTTTGTCTGATTGCCCTGGCCAGAACTTTCAATACTATATTGAATAGGAGTGGTGAGAGAGGGCATTCTCATCTTATACTGGGTTTCAAAGGGGATGCTTTTGGCATTTGTCCATTCAATATGATATTGGCTGTGAGTTTGTCATAAATAGCTCTTATTATTTTGAGATATGTTCCATCAACACCTAGTTTATTGAGAGTTTTTAACATGAAGAGATATCTAATTTTATAAAAGGCCTTTTCTGTATCTACTGAGATAATCATGTGGTTTTTATCTTTGGTTCTGTTTATGTGTTGGATTATATGTATTGATTTGGGTATGTCAAGCCAGCCTTGCATCCCAGAGATTAAACCAACTTTATTGTGGTGGATAAGTTTTTTGATGTGCTTCTGGATTTGGTTTGCCAGTGTTTTATTGAAGATTTTTGCATAGATGTTCATGAGGTATAATGGCCTTGAATTTTCCTCTTTTTGTTGTGTCTCTTCTTGATTTTGGTGTCAGGATGATGCTCGTTTCATAAAATGAGTTAAGGAGGAGTGTCTCCTTTTCAATTGTTTGGAATAGTTTCAGAAGAAATGGTATCAGCTCCTCTTTGTATTTCTGGTAGAATTCAGCTGTGAATCCAACTTGTCCTGATTTTGTTTGTTTGTTTTATTTTGTTTTCAGCAGGGTATTAATTACTGCCTCAATTTCAGAACTTGTTATTGGTCTACTCAGGGATTCAACTTCTTCCTGGTTTAGTGTTGGCATGGTGTAAGTGTCCAGGAATATATCCATTCCTTCTAGATTTTTTGGTTGATTTGCATAGAGATGTTTATAGTATTCACAGATGGCAATTTGTGTTTCTGAAGGTCAGCAGTGATATCCCCTTTATCATTTTTTATTGTGTCTATTAAATTCTTTTTTCTTTGTTAGTCTAGCTAACAGTTTAGCAGGGGCAGAGGTTGCAGTGAGCTGAGATTGTGCCACTGCACTCCCCACTGCAGAGGGGGACCCTGTGTCAAAAAATACATATATATCTATCCATATAGATAACTATAAATACATCTATTTACCATATGTGACTATAAATATATATTTCTACTTTACTATACATTTTAATATATATTTAAAAACATATTTGCAATAAAATATGTATATTTAATATAAACATATATTATATATATTTAATAAATATTTTAATGTGGGTATTTTTCATGTGAATATTTATTTTAACATAAATGTATTTTAATAAAAAATAGATTTTTTCATGTATATGAACAATGAGAAAAAGTAGAATTTGAAGTTCCCAAGTGGTTGGCTACAGCCCCTCTGCTCTCACCATGTTAGCAGGCAAGCTCTTACTCCCACCTACGCAAGCTTTGTAACATCCCATCATCTGTTCTCACCCTGCACCCCCTGAAAAAGCAGCCCCAGCTCACTTGCGGAGGCTGGCCTGCTGTGCACCCTGAGAAGAGTTGAGCTTTACTCCAGAGATCCCACTTGACCCACTGAAGCCAGATAGAAGTAATCAGAGCCAACAACAATGAAAGAAGAAAGAAGAAACCCCATTGAATTTTCTAGCCAAAGTGTATATGGGGCTGTTATGTGAAAGAGCTCACATAAGCAAACTCAACCAGCTTAACTCCTGCTGGTATCCAGGTTCTCACATAAACTTTCCTTGCTTATTTTGGAAGGAGATGGCTGCAGAGATGAAGACAGAATTAATTTTTTTTTTCTTAAGAGAGCTCTTTAGATGCTGTGTCTGAATCGCTAGATGTTCTGAAGTTTGGGCACTGAAAATAGCCACAGAATGTTTGGAGTAGAGGCGAAATAGTATGGCCAGGGATGTCCTGGGTGGGATGTCCCTGTGGGGGCTTCAGCCACTTTAGCCAGGGTTATATGGACAAAGCTCTAATCTCTCCCTGGAATGCAGCTCCTGATCAGGAGGGGCAGTCACCATCTCTGTGATTTGGTTGACTCAGCCATTCTAGCCTGCAGGCTTTGGAGAATCCAAAGGGTCTGGACAAAGAAGGATTCCCCTGTGACCCGCCCACCAACACAGCATATCTGCTCTACTAAAAGCAGCCAGACCACTTTTTTAAGCAGCTCCCTGATCCTGTTCCTCCTGACTGGGTGAGGTCTCCAAACTGGGGTCTCTAGCCACTAACTACAGGCACATTCAGGCCAGGAACAGGTCACTACTCCTCTAGTACAGAGCTTACAGAGGAAGGAGCAGGCTGCCATCTTTGCTATTTTGCAGCATTCACTGGTGATACTTCCTGGTTTAGGAAAAAACGAGGCAACTGGGGTCTGAAATGGACCACCAGGGAACAACAGAAGCTCTATGGAAGAGTGGCTTGAGTGTTAAAAGAAAAACAAGCAAACAGAAAATAACAGCATCAACAAAGACCCCACAAAAATCTATTCAAAGGTCACCCACCACAAAGATCAAAGGTAGATAAGCCCCACAAAGATGAGGAAAAAAAAGTCAATGCAAAAATGCTGAAAACTCAAAAAGCCAGAGTGCCTGGTTTCTTCCAAATGACTGCAATACCTCAGCAAGGGCACAGAACTGGGCTGCAGCTGAGATTGCTGAATTTTACAAACTTTACTGAGCTAAAGGAGTATGTTTTAACCAATCCAAAAAATCTAGGAATCATGATACAGAATACAGGAGCTGATAGCAAGAACAGTAAATTTAGAAAGGAGCATAACTGACCTCGTGGAGCTAAGAAACACAATACAAGAACTTCACAATGCAGTCACAGCATCAATAGCAGAATAGACCAAGTAGAGGAAAGAATCTCAGAGCTTGAAGACTATCTTTCTGAAATAAGATAGGCAGACAAGATTAGAGAAAAAGAATGAATAAAAACTCTGAGAAATATGTAAAGAGACCAAACCTATGACTGATTAGGGTACCTGAAAGAGATGAGAATGGAATCAAGATGGAAAATATACTTCAGGATATCTTCCAGAAGAACTTCCCCAACCTAGCAAGATAGGCCGGCATTCAAATTTAGGAAATCCATAGAACCCTAGTAAGACACTCCATGAGAGCTACCCCAAGACACATAATCATAAGATTCCTCAAGGTCAAAATGAAGGAAAAAATGTTAAGAACAGCCAGAGAAAAAGGCCAGGTTGCCTACAAAGGTAAGCCTATCACACTAACAGCAGACCTATGAGTAGAAACACTATAAGCCAGAACAGATTGGGGACTAATATTCAACATTCTTAAATAAAAGAATTTCCAACACAGAATTTTATATCTGACCAGAATAAGCTTAATAAGTGAAGGAGAAATAAGAGCCTTTTCAGACAAGCAAATGTTGAGAGAATTCATTTCCAACAGGCCTGCCTTGCAAGAGTTCAAGAAAGAAGTACTAAATATGAAAATAATAACTTTTATGAGCCATTATAAAATACATAGACCAATGACACTGTGAAGCAACCACATAAATAAGTCTGCAAAATAACCACATAACATGATGAGGACAGGATCAAATTCACACATAATAATATACATATATTTTTTAAATGTATATTGGCTAAAAGCCTCAGTTAAAAGACATAGAAAGGGAAGCTGGATAAAGGGCCATACCACATTGGTGTGCTGTCTTCAAGAGACCCATCTCACCTGCAAAGACACACATAGGCTCAAAATTAAGGAATGGAGAAAAATTTGTGAAGAAATTGGAAAACAGAAAAAAGCAAGTGTTGCAATCTCAGTTTCTGACAAAGCAGACTTTAAATCAACAAAGATTTAAAAAATTTAAAAAAAAAGACTAAGAAGGGCATTACATAATGGTAAAGGGTTCAAGTCAACAAGAAGAGCTAACTATTCTAAATATATATGCACCAATACAGGAGCATCCAGATTCATAAAGCAAGTTCTTAGAGATGTACAAAGAGACTTAGATTCCAACACCATAATAGCAGAAGACTTTTAACACCCCACTGACAATATTAGACAACCATTGAGACAGAAAATTAATAAATATATTTAGGATCTGAACACATATATATTGGACACAGATCTGGATCAAGTGAGCCTGATAGATTCTCAACCCATATACAACAGAATGTACATTCTTCTCATTGCCACATGGCACTTACTCTAAAATTGATCAAATAATCCAAAGTAAAACACTCCTCAGAAAATGCAAAAGAACTGAAAGTATAACAATCTCTCAGACCAGAACACAATCAAATTAGAACTCAAGATTAAAAAATACACTCAACACTTTGGGAGGCCGAGGTGGGTGGATCACAAGATCAAGAGATCGAGACCATCTTGGTCAACATGGTGAAACCCCATCTCTACTAAAAATACAAAAAATTAGCTGGGCACGGTGGCACGTGCCTGTAATCCCAGCAACTTGGGAGGCTGAGGCAGGAGAATTGCCTGAACCCAGGAGGTGGAGGTTGCGGTGAGCCGAAATCGCACCATTGCACTCCAGCCTGGGTAACAAGAGTGAAACTCTGTCTCAAAAAAAAAAAAAGAAAATACACTCAAAACCACACAACTCCATGGAAACTGAACAACCTGCTGCTGAACGACCGCTGAGGAAATAATAAATTAAGGCAGAAATAAAAAACTTATAAGAACAGAGAGACAATATACTAGAATCTCTGGGACACAGCTAAGGCAGTATTGAGGGAAATTTATAGTACTAAATGTCCACATCAAAAAGCTAGAAAGGTCTCAAATTGAAACCGGCATATCACAACTAAAATAACTAGAGAACCAAGTGCAAACAAACTCCAAAGCTAGCAGAAGACAAGATATAAAAAGATCAGAGCTGAAATGAAGGAGATAGAAACATAAAAAACCCTTCAAAAAAGTAACAAATTCTGACCAGATTTGTTTTGAAAAAAATTAATAAAATAGATTTTTAGCTAGACTAATAAAAAGGAAAGTGAGAAGAATCAATCAGAAATGATAACAGGGATATTACCACTGACCACTCAGAAATAGAAACAACTTACAGAGAATATGGTAAACACTTCTATGCACATAAACTAGAAAATCTAGAAGAAATTGATACATTCCTGGACATAGATACCCTCCCAAGACTGAACTCGGAAGACATGAAATTTCTGAATACACCAATACTGAATTCAGCATTTGAGGCAATAATAAATAGCTTACCAATCAAACAAAATCCAGGTATAGATGGAATCAGAGCTGAATTCTACCACAATTACAAATAAGAACTGGTACCATTTCTACTAAATTATTCCAAAAAAAAAAAAAAAATAGAAAAGAAAGGACTCCTTCCTAACTTATTCTATGAAGCCAGCATCATCCTAACACCAAAACCTGGCTGAGCTACAGCAATAAAAGGGAAAACTTTAGCCCAATAACATTGATGAACATCAATGCAAAAATCCTCAATAAAATACTAGCAAACAATCCAACAGCACATCAAAAAGCTTATCCACCACAATCAAATTGGTGGGTTTTTTTTTTTTTTTTTGAGACGGAGTTTCACTCTTGTTACCCAGGCTGGAGTGCAATGGCCCAATCTTGGCTCACCGCAACCTCCGCCTCCTGGGTTCAGGCAATTCTCTTGCCTCAGCCTCCTGAGTAGCTGGGATTATAGGCATGCGCCACCATGCCCAGCTAATTTTTTGTATCTTTAGTAGAGACGGGGTTTCACCATGTTGACCAGGATGGTCTCGATATCCTGACCTCGTGATCCACCCGTGTCGGCCTCCCAAAGCGCTGGGATTACAGGCTTGAGCCACTGCGCCTGGCCTATCAAATTGGTTTTATCTCCAGGATGTAAGGTCAGTTAAACATAGGCAAATAAATAAAGGTGATTCATCACATAAACAGAACTAAAGATGAAAACCAAATTATTATCTCAAAAGATAAAAAAAGGCCTTTGAAAACATTCAACATTCCCTCATGTTAAAAACTCTCAATAAGCTAGGTATTGTAATAGCAAACCTCAAAATAATAAGAGCTACATATGACAAACCAACAAACAATATAATGCTGAATGATAGGTTATTTTGCTATACAGAAGCTCTTTAGTTTAATTAGATCCCATTTGTCAATTTTGGCTTTTGTTGCAATTGCTTTTGGTGTTTTAGTCATTAAGTCTCAAATCTTGGATGGACAGCCAATAAAGAAGAATGAAAAAAACACAATAACTGCCTAGACATATCATAATAAAAGTGCACATCATTGAAGACAAAGAGCTCTTAAGAGGTAGTAGTAGTAAGGAGTAAGTAAGAGGCAAAGTAATAAGAGGTAGCTGAATACTTAACAGCAATAATGGAAACCAAAACACTGTAACTTAATATTTTCTACTTCCTGAAAGAAAATTACTATTAACCTAGAATTCTATATCAAGTTAAACTATTTTTTAATAATGAGAAAAAAGTATTAATAAAAGTGTTTTTACCAAAGAGTAATACAACTTACCACTAAAAGTTCTTAATTAAAATGAATTCTAATAAATTATACATGTACTTTATCCATAAATAAATTTCTGAATGATAGGGAGAAATATAAAAGATTAATAAGACAGAGAGAGAAGGAAAGGTTAGGGAGGGAGGGAGGGAGGGAGGGGGAAAGAGAGAGAGAGAGAGAGTATGTGTGTATGTGTAGGGAGGAAGCCAGACTAAAAATGCTATAACGAATAGCAATAGTGTACAAGAGTTGGCTGTTTGATGTTAAAGCATTCTCATTTCTTCAACTAGTCAGAAGGAGAGTTAAAAAAATGGCTAATTCTAAACTTCATTATGTTTGCATGTTAAAATAGCCAGAGAAATTGTTAAAATAGCAAAGAATACGTGTATAATTTCCACTCAAATGGAAAGAAAAAACAGACTCAACATACCCACTACATCCCTAAATCCAACAGAAGAAAAACAGAGGGAAAGAAATAAAAATCAAGAAGAAAATTAGGGGCTGGGTGTTGTGGCTCATACCTGTAATTCTAGCACTTCGGGAGGTAGAAGTGGGCAGATCACCTGAAGTCAGGAGTTCAATACCAGCCTGACCAATATGGTGAAACTCTGCTCCCATGAAAAATACAAAAATTAACCAGGCATGGTGTCCCATGCCTGTAATACCAGGTACTTGGGAAGCTGAGGCATGAGAATTGCTTGAACAAGGAGGTGAAGTTTGCAGTGAGCTAAGATCGTGCCACTCTACTCCAACCTGGGTGACAGAAGCTGTCTCAAAAAAAAAAAAAAAAAAAAAAGAGGTCCAGGATTGGCAGCTCATGCGTGTAATGGGAGGCTGAGGAGGGAGGATTGCTTGAGGCTAGGGGTTTGAGATCAGCCTGGGCAATATAGCAAGACCTTGAATCTACAAAAAATTATTTTTAAAAATTAGCTGGGCATGGTGGAATGTGCCTATAGTCCTAGCTGCTTGAGAAACTGGGGCAAGAGGATCACTCAAGCCCAGGAGTTGGAGGTTGCAGTGAGCTATGTTCATGTGCCACTGCACTCCAGCCTGGGCAACAGAGTGACACCCTGTGTCATAAAGGGAAAAAAGGAAACAAGAAGAAACTGAAAAATGTGCTCATTTGCAGATAATTTCCTATATTTAAAAAAATCAGTGTATGTCAGTTAAATTCATGTATTTACAGTACCAACTATCAGTTAAATGTTAAATTTTATAAAAGATAACACATGGGGCTGGTGCAATGGCTCATGCCTATAATCCCAGTATGGGAGGCTGAGGGAGGAAGATTGCTTGAGGTCAGGAGTTTGAGACCAGCATGGGCAATGTAGCAAAACCTTGTTTCTACAACATATTTTTTACATTTAACACTTAAAAATTAGCCAGGCATTGTGGCACATGCCTGTAGTCCTAGCTACTCTGGAGGCTGAGGTGGGAGGATTACTTGAGCTCCGGAGGTTGAGGCTGCAGTGAGCTATAATCACATCAGTACACTCCAGCCTGGGTGACAGAGCAAGACCCTATATTTTAAAACAACAACAAAAAAGATAATGTGGAATGACAATATAAGTACTTAGGAATATGTCAAACTATAAATGTGCATTTCTATAATGGAGAACATAGAGATTTTTGAGAAGCATTAAAGAAATTGTAAATAAATAGAAATAAATGTCATGGTCTTGGGTAGGAAGTCTCACTATTGAGTCAATTCTTTCAGAACTGATCTAAAATTTAATTGCAATTCAATTGAAATCCCAACAGGGGTTTTAAAGAACACGATAGGTTTATTCTAAATCTTTTTAGATGTATTCATAAATATAAAAAAGTAGGGGGCCCAGGATAACCAGGACAATCCAGGGCAATCTTAATAAAAAGAAGCTGAGAGATTTAATCTAGCAGATGCCAGGCCCTCTATGTAGTAGTAATTAAGACAGTGAAGTATTGATGAAAAAACAAGCAAATTAGCCACTGTGAAAGTACAGATATCTAGAAAGAAGTCCATATATATATAGTTTTCATATATCTACATATCTATATTTACATAAATATATAGAAATGTGACTTATGAATAAGAAATTATTAATAATATAAATTATCTAAATGGGGAAAAATGAAATAGAATCACCACCTCACATCATTTATAAAATTACTTGTAGCATATTAGAATTTAAAGATGGTTTATGACTCTTTCCTAAAACAAATGTAAAATTTGAAATACAATACTGTGTAGCAATGAAAATGAATGGAAAGCTACATGCCACAAATGGATGAATCTAAAAATATGTGCAAAAGCAGAATATATACAGTATAATTGCATTTATACAACATTCATGGACATCCAAAATTAGCTAATAGATTTTTATGGGTAAATACATGGGTGTAAAACTTAAAGTAAGGGAATGAAGAAAACAAAATATAATTCAGTGGTTATCTGTGGATTTGAGAAGGGAGCAGAATATGAGCTGGAAGAAGAATTTTTAATGCGTTTTTTTTTTTTTTAATTTTTTATTGGATTATAGGTTTTGGGGTACATGAGCAGAGCATGCAAGACAGTTGCGTAGGTACACACATGGCAGTGTGCTTTGCTTTTCTTCTCCCCTTCACCCACATTTGGCATTTCTCCCCAGGCTATCCCTCCCCACCTCCCCCTCCCACTGGCCCTCCCCTTTTCCCCCCAATAGACCCTAGTGTTTAGTACTCCCCTTTCTGTGTCCATGTGTTCTCATTTTTCATCACCCACCTATGAGTGAGAATATGCGGTGTTTCAAATGCTGTTTTTTTAACCTAGGTGTTGAGTAGATGGGATTATGCTCTCAATTTTTTGTATATATAACTTGATATAATGTTATTGTGATTAGCATGAAATATTTTAGAACATTCATAAACTTAAAAGCACTTTCTACTACTTCCACTCACTCAACCATCTAATTAATATTCTGCAGTTTTCTTTACTCATAGTGTAATCTATTTATCTTTCATAGAAATTACAATTTGTCATTTTAGATTTACTTCTCTTCTTACAAGTTCATGTGTTTCTCCTACTAAGTTTGATGTTCCATGAGAACTGAAAACACATCTGTTTTGTTTATCATTGTGAGGTTGAAAAACAATTCCTGGTCAGGCATGGTGGTGTGTGACTAAATTCTCAGCTACTCAGGAGGTTAAGGTGGGAGAATCATTTGAGTCCAGGAGTTGGTGACCAGCCTGGGTAACACAGAGAGACATTGTCTTCTATCTTAAAAATATAAACATTCTTAAACACCAGTATAGGGATATAGGACAAAAAGAGCCAAATCTGGACTGAACTCCCATTCACAATTGCTACCAAGAAAATAAAATACCTAGGAATACAACTGACAAGTGATGTGAAGGACCTCTTCAAGGAGAAATACGAACTACTGCTCAAGGAAATCAGAGAGGACTGAAGTGGAAAAACATTCCATATTCATGGATAGGAAAAACTAATAACCTGAAAATGGTCCTACTGCCCAAAGTAATTTATAGATTCAATGCTATTCCCATCAAGCTACCATTAACTTCCTTCACAGAATTTGAAAAAAACTACTTAAAATTTAATATGGAACCGAAAAAGAGCCCATATAGCCAAAACAATACTAAGCAAAAGGAACAAAGCTGGAGGCATCACGCTACCTTACTTCAAACTATATTATGAGGATACAGTAACCAAAACAGCATGGTACAAAAACAGATGTATAGACCAATGGAACACAAAAAAGATCTCCGAAATAACACCACACATCTACAACCATCTAATCTTTCACAAACCTGACAAAAACAAACAATGGGGAAAGGATTCCCTATTTAATAAATAGTGTTGGGAAAACTGGCAAGCCATATGCAGAAAACTCAAACCGGACCTCTTCCTTACACCTTATACAAAAATTAACTCGAGGTGGAATAAAGACTTAAATGTAAGACCTAAAGTCATAAAAACCCTAGAAGAAAACCTAGGCAATACCATTCAGAACATAGGCACAGGCAAACATCATGACTAACACACCAAAAGCAATGGCAATAAAAGCCAAAATTGACAAATGGGATCTAATTAAACTAAAGATCTTCTGCACAGCAAAAGAAACTATCATCAGAGTGAACAGGCAGCCTACAGAATGGGAGAATATTTTTGCAATCTATCCATCTGACAAAGGGCTAATATCTAGAATCTACAAGGAACTTAAACATATTTGCAAGAAAAAAAACAAACAATCCCATCAAAAAGTGGGTGAAGGATATGAACAGACACTGTTTAAAAGAAGACATTTATGTGGCCAAAAAGCAAGAAAAAAAGGTGCATCTCTGATCATTAGAGAAATGCATATCAAAACCACAATGAGATACCATCTCACGCCAGTTAGAATGGTGATTATTAAAAAGTCAGGAAAAAACAGATGCTGGAGAGGATGTGGAGAAACAGGAACACTTTATACTGTTAGTGGGAGTGTAAATTAGTTCCACCATTTTGGAAGACAGTGTGATGGTTCCTCAAGGATCTAGAACCAGAACTACCATTTGACTCAGCAATCCCATTACTGGGTATATACCCAAAGGATTATACATCATTCTACTATAAAGATACATGCACACGTAGTATAGTGTTTACTGCAGCACTATTCACAATAGCAAAGACTTGGAACCAACCCAAATGCCCATCAATGATAGACTGGATAAAGAAAATGTGGCATGTTATAAACCATGAAATACTATGCACCCATAAAAAAGGATTTGTTCATAAAACCATCATTCTCAGCAAACTAACACAGGAACAGAAAACCAAACATCACATGTTCTCACTCATAAGTGGGAGGTGAACAATGAGAACATATGGACATAGGGAGAGAAACATCACACACTGGGACCTGTCGAGGGGTGGAGAACAAGGGGAAGGATATCATTAGGAGAAATACCTACTGTAGATGACAGGTTGATAGGTGCAGCAAACCACCATGGCACATGTATACCTATGTAACAAACCTGCACGTTCTGTACATGTATCCCAGAACTTAAAGTATGATATATATGTAAAAATATCATATATATAAAATATAATATATATATCATATATATAAAATATAATATATATATCATATATATCATATGTATATGTCATATATATATATGATATATATCTTTGATCTTACATGGAAGAAGGGAGCTACATTACTGGGAATGCTGATAGTTTCTGGAGTAGCAGCACCAGATAATTTGACATGCCTAGAGATCACTCTGGTTAACTTTAGAAAACACACACACACACGTGCACACACACATATATACACATATATACAAATCTACTTAGCCTTCAGTTTTAAGATTTTGAGAACTCTTCCATCTATGAGAATTAGTTGCAATGGGAAGATTTGCTAAGGCAGTTATGTAGCTACTCAATTAAGGGAGCTAACACGAGTAATGTAGCACAATATATGGTACATGGTAAATACTTGATAAATATCAGTAGTTGTTGGTATTAGTAGGTGTTGATGTTGGAGTTTCACATATTATTGTTTATCTGTACCATCTGAAGTGTTGGATGGTAGAGGTAAACAATACAGTAGGTATTTCTCCTAATGGTATCCTTTAGAGTAGGTATTTCTGTAAATAATACAGTAGGTGCTTCTCCTAATGGTATCCTTCCCCTTGTTCTCCACCCCTCAACAGGCCCCAGTGTGTGATGTTTCCCTCTCTATGTCCATATGTTCTCATGTCATCATGCTGCATGACTACAATGCAAGTTAAACAAAAATTGTATAATCAGGGGCAAAATTATGTCACTGTTTCTTTCTGGCTATGTATATAAATCTACACTATTTTGTCAACTTATAAATAATGACTGTGGCATCAACAATCGAAAACTAGGTAAGTTCAACAGAGCATAATGTAACTTTAGGTTTTTCATAGTGGGTAAGAAAGGTCCATAGATTTGAGATAAAGGTCAAGAGATGGAGCACGTGTTTCCCACCTCTAGTCCTCAAAAAGATCTTGGGTGATTTATTTACTATAGAAACATAGTAATACAATATCTAAGCTCTTATATTAGGGGAAATCCCCATTTAAAAAGTAAGAAATTATGATAATATCAAAGAAAAAAACATACTTGAAATGTGTGAATTAGGACCCACTATGGGGTGAATTCCTCACCTAATTCACGAGTGGGTGAGGAAATCAATGTAATGAGTTTACAACATTTCTTTCATGAGATAAAATAGAATAATACATATTAGAGTACAGGCAAATAATTGTAAAAGTTTTTATTTTTGCTATTTAGACTTTTTAGCAAATATAAGATGGTATCTATTCACTTGAGATGCATGTTAATTTCAGAGATGGTAATGAGAGAGATGCCTAATGGTCATTGTAAGAAATTATTCATTGAAAATTGAAAGATGTGTCCTCAGCTAATGCCCTTTTCGGCCTTAGCCCACCTGCACCCAGGTGAATAAACAGCCATGTTGCTCACACAAAGCCTGTTTGGAAGATCTCTTCATTCAAAGCGCACACTTTTCAACATTTGGTGCCGGACACCTGGGACCGGGGAACTCCTATGGGAAATCAAACCCCTGTCCCTGTTGTGCTCCCTCCATGAAGAGATCCATCTACTGACCTGGGGTCATCAGACCAGCCCACAGACGCACACCACCGGCTACTTTGGTAAGCAGTCTCTCTTTTTTGCTTTCCCATTGTTTCATCTTTTCCTTTCCATTTCCTCCCCCTTTCAGTTTCATTTTTTTTTCTACCCAAAGACAAGGAAAATCAGGTAAACCAGGCTCTTCCGTGAAGTTCATGACTGGAAAATCCTATGTAGGTCACAGATCCGGGGACCCAGTTTCCCCAGCGGTTTGACTATTGTGGAGATGTTCAACCTAGTCACTTGCCCACCAGGCTCATGGCCGATATTGGTGGCAAGTCAACGTAGAAGACGTGCTCTTTGACCACCCACCAACAACGAGGCTCAACCCAGGCTCCACTAGGGACGCCTTTTGAGCATTTGGGCTGCGTGCCTATTCTCCTTGTCTCTGCTGCCTTTCCAGAACCATGGGTAACCGTCTGTCCTCTATCCCTCCCTCCTCTCTGCTGTCCTGTGTTCTAAAAATCCTCAAGCCTCTTCAACTGTCTCCTAACCTAAAACGCAAACGTCTCATCTTCTGTAACATTGCGTGGCCACATACAAATTAAACAATGGCTCCAATTGGCCAAAAAAATGGCACTTTCACCCTCTCTACTTTAAAAAATTTAGACAATTTTTGTCTCAACACAGGCAAATGGTCTGAAACTTCCTACGTCCAGGCATTTTTTTTTTTTGCACACCAGTCCCTCCCTAACCAATCCTTCCAACCTTTCTCCTCTCCACCTGTCCAAACCAGGCCCTAATCCGGAACCTAACCCCACCCCCCAGAGCCTTCCTCCACTTCCTCTGCCCACAACCCACCTCCTTATGCCCCTCCTGTGACCTCCCCACCTCATATGGGGTTACAGCTTACAGTTTAGCCCCTCGGCTACCTCCTCTGCCCCTTCGCAACAATTCCCCCTTCCAGAGGTGGCTGGAGCCGGTTAAGGTGCACATTCCTTTTCCTTTATCCAATTTTTCTAAATTGGCCACTGATTAAGCTCCTTTTCATCAAATCCTCCAACACTTAACCCAGTCCTATCATCTCACCTGGAGTAACTTAAATGTCATCTTCTACTCTCACCCCTAAAAACGCTTAATATGCATTTTATCACCAGATCAACCCCAACATTACAAAAAGGTATAGAAATTAAAATCTGGCCCTCAAACCCCACAACAGGAATTAAGCAGCTTCACCTTCAAGGTGTTCAATAATAGGGAAAAATCTGCCGGGCGGCAGCGCACCTCAGAACTACAGATGCTTACCTCTTCCGTAAGACAAACCGCAGCCACACCACCGGCTCACAGAGACTTCGGAGCACCCAGACTGCAGCGCGTCCGGCCGCCCCTCCTGGACCTTGCTTCAAGTGTCAGAAACATGGCCACTGGGCCAGGAAATGCCTACAGCCCAGGATTTCTCCTAAGCCCTGCCCCATCTGTGCAAGGCCCCCACAGAAAGTCAACTGTGTGACTCAGGTCGCTGCTCCCAGAGCTCCTGAAGCTCCAATCCTCAGCTTGGCAGCTAAAAACTAAGGCTGCCCTAGTATCTCCGAAGCCCCCTAGACCATCACTGATGCCAAACTTCGGGTAACTCTTACGGTGGAGTGTAAGTCCATCCCCTTCTTTTTTTTTTTTTTTTTTTTTTTTTGAGACAGAGTTTCGCTCTTGTTACCCAGGCTGGAGTGCAATGGCGCTATCTTGGCTCACCGCAACCTCCGCCTCCTGGGTTCAGGCAATTCTCCTGCCTCCTGAGTAGCTGGGATTACAGGCACACGCCACCATGCCCAGCTAATTTTTTATATTTTTAGTAGAGACGGGGTTTCACCATGTTGACCAGGATGGTCTCGATCTCTTGACCTCGTGATCCACCCGCCTCGGCCTCCCAAAGGGCTGGGATTACAGGCGTGAGCCACCGCGCCTGGCCCCATCCCCTTCTTAATCAACGTGGGGGCCTCCCACTCCACGCCGCCTTCTTTTCGAGCACCTGTCTCCTTGGCCTCCATAACTATTGTAGGAATTGAGGGCAAGCCCTCCAGGCCTCTCTAAACTCCCCAAGTCTGGTGTCAATTAGGCCAGCACTCCTTTCCCCATTCTTTCCTAATCATCCCCACTTGTCCAGTTCCCCTGTTAGGCCAAGATATCCTAGCAAAATTGTGTACTCCCTTAACTATTCCTGGGCTACAGCCACACCTCACTGCCACCCTCTTCCCCAAACCGGTACCTCCCTCAATAGCTCCCCTTGTGTTCCCCAACCTTAACCCTTAAGGGTGTAAAACACCGCCTTCCCATCCGTTGCTACAAGTCACTCACCCTCATCAATCCCTTAAAACCTTACCACACTTATCCTGCCCAGCCCCAGTACCCCATTCCACAACAGGCTTTAAAAGTAAAGCCTGTTATCACCCTCTATTGCAACATGGCCTTTTAATTCACCCTCCTGCTTCTTCAGCATCTATACTCAAAGGGGTATCCTGTATCCCCTTCCAAAGCCCAAATTTCTTACCCATCTGTTTTAATCTTTCACCAGCATACATGAGCTCTCCCTGCGAACTGTATCCAGTTAATTTCCCAAACCCCAACCCCATCCACTAAACAACAGCTTCTCTCCTTCCTGGGTGTGGTTGCTACTTTCACCTCAGGATACCAGGTTTTGCTATTCTAACTAAGCCATTGTATACACTCACTAAAGAAAACTTATCCAACTCTAATCCTAAATCATTCCCTCACTTCTCCTTTCGCTCCTTAAAAAACATCTCTAAAAACTGCTCCCTCCCTAGCTCTCCCCAACCTGTCTCAACACTTTTTCATTATATACTGCTAAAATCCGGGGCTTGTGTGCTGGGAATTCTCACAAGGGAGCCAGGCCCATGGCCTGTAGCCTTTTTATCCAAACAACTTAACCTAACAGTCCTGGGCTGGCCCTCATGACAACGCGCAGCAGCAGCTGCCGCCCTAATACTCTTAAAATCCCTCAAAGTCACAGGCTATGCCCTATTTACCCTCTAGCTCTCACCACCTCCAAAGTTTTCTCTTTACACCTCACACACTTACTGTCAGCTCCCCGCCTTCTCCAGCTTTATGCAGTCGCTGCTACTTAAACCACACCTCAGAAAGTCTGTTTCTGTTACTTTCTGTCTGACTGTGCTCAGATTCACTGTCCTCATTGACTTTCACACGCCCTGCTTTTGTTTAGGTTGCCAGTTTACACATTTTCTCCAGCCAATTACAGCTAATATTTCACTCTTAATCTGGCTCCTGTTCTCTGCTCAAACCCAATCTTGTTAATAAAAGTGAGCGGTTGCTTATGATGCCACACGCTTCCTCATACACCATAAAACAAAAGCTGTCCCTCCACTCAGTTAACCTTCTCTAATACTATCTTTCTCCTTCTCTTATTTAAACCCTGTGTTTTTCCAATTAATCTCCCAATTCCTACAAAATTGTATACAAGCGATAACCAATCAGTCAATACGACAAATGTTCCTTCTAACAACACCACAATATTACCCCTTTCCCCAAAATCTCCCAGCAGTCTAAATACTTTCCCATTTTTAGGTTTCCACCCCGCCCCCAATCCCGCTCAAAGGAGCCTTGAGAAACTTCGCACCCACCCCCTAAAACCTGTTATCACTCCCTCTTCTCTAATTCTTTCTCCCTATATAAAAGGACAGGTATGTCAGTTCTCCATATGCAAGCCTGGAGCCTGAAAGTCTGAAGTCCTGCTTACCTCGGCTGATGTCTCCCACCCCTCCGCCTGCGTTCGCCATTGTCCCTAATTGCTCATCATAGGTTCCCCCACAAGCCCCCCACCCAATCCTGCCATCTTAACTGTTCTTACGATAATGTAAATACCTCTCACCTAACCCTGCCATTGTAACTGAACTCGTGGTCATGTATACTCCTTGCCCCTATCCCCCACCACTGTAACTGAACTTACTCTGCAACACCTCACCCCCCAAAAAACTACCCAAACCTATACAACCCACTCCTATCCCATTGCACTTTGCTAATGCCCTTATCGGCCTTAGCTCACCTGCACCCAGGTGAATAAACAGCCATGTTGCTCACACACACACATGCACACCAAAAAAAAAAAAAAAAAAAAAAATGTGTCCTCTTTCAAAGAGGTTAAAATATGACAAAAATGTCTTAGAATCAATACTATTTGGCAACTATATACATAAACATTGGTTTCTGACATTTGAGACCAGAAGAAGCAATGTGGATTATCACTCCAAAATATTTGAAAGGCACTATCCCAGGAAATGTATTATCTTTTCCTTAGATTGGAATTGGATGTAACATTTCAAAATAATATATATATCAGACTGTTCAACTACAATGAGTCAAAGAAACTCTGATAAATTGAAACTAAAGTAATATTTCCAAAATTGACACAAGAATTGCACACACATTATGAAGTCGTCAGTTAAACCAGAAATTAAACCAACATAAAACATTTCAATGACCATGAAATATGACAGCTTATTGAGACTGTATACATCATAATTGAACCAACAGTCTTTGGTCCCCCAAACACCAAGCAACTAGGCAGTCCTGTGAACTCCTCAGTGCCACAGACTCTGAAAAATTATATCAGATTTTCTGTAAGGTAATTATTTATTGTTAGTTACATGTGATCAATACAGTGACATACTTTCAATAATTAAAAATTGAGTATACTGAAATAACCACAGCAGTTTTCAGTATAATTTGTTTAAGTTGTTCTAGAAAACACTGCTAATTTGTTGTTTCTGCAGAGTCAAGTATAGAAGTGAGCAGATTGATAAATTTATAAACATCATGGAAAGAATTGTAGAGAGGAACTGGAGCCACTCGAATGCCATTTGGATTCCGCTTGTCACACTGTGGGGAAAAAATAAAGCCACAATAATGTTGTGTTTTTCACACATTGAAAATCTGCATTCGAGATAAACTTATGTAAAGCACTTTCATAATGATTTCCCTAAAAATTAATATATAAGCAAAATGTTTAAATAAAACACGGTGTTATTTTCTTAGGTATTTCTCTTAATGCTATCATTCCTCTATCCCCTGACCCCCTATCATTCCTCTATCCCCTGACCCCCTGACACGTCCCGGTATGTGATGCTCCTCTCCCTGTGTCCATATGTTCTCATTTCTCAACTCTCACTTATGAATGAGAACATGTGGTATTTGGTTTTCTGTTCTTGTGTCAGTTTGCTGAGAGTGATGGATTCCAGCTACATCCATGTCTCTGCAAAGGACATGAACTCATCCTTTTCTATGGCTTATGAAACTTTTCTCTTGATAATAATTTAAGAAGTAATAATGGATTGATGCATGAATAGCCAAGATAAATTCTGAAATCTATTCAGCAGCTATCTTCAATAGATCATATATACAGTGTTTCTTATTTATTTTTTTCCTGTGCGGACCCCTTGGAGGGACTAAAACCTTTGGATGAATTTAAATGAATGAAAACCCCATTGGGGTCTGGAGAGTTTTAGTATATCATACTTGAACTTAATTCTCTAATCTTTAATCTTGCAGGTAAGAAGTAGGCTACATTCCTGGGAATGCTGATAGGTCCTGAAGTAGCACCAGATAATTTGACATGCCTGGAGATCATTATGATTAACTTTAAAACTTGCTATAGGCTGGACAATATAGTAGATGGTTGATGGCTGCCCCATTTCAATCCAATCACAACTCTTGAAGGTAATTAATTTTACACCCCAAATACAGGTGAAAATTTCAAGCCAGTAGATCCCAATGAACTTTCCCAGGAGGACAGAGCTTGACAATGCCATTGGTTGATTTAGAATCCTGATCTTCTGACTAGTGCCTCCAGCATCTGGGGGAAATGTCTCCTACACGTTTGGAGGTAAACATGAGCCAAGCAGTGCCTTTATTACATTATCATTGGAAGTAGATACATTCTCTTTTTTCCCTGAAATTACTAGTTCACATTTACTTAGTTCTCTTCAAGAGACTGAGAAGGTCATATAGGGTGAAGGCTTGAAAAAAATTATTCCTATTTTACCAGGGCAATTTTTTCTAAAAAAAAAAAAAAAAAATCATTCCTTGCATTGTTACCACTCCTGAGAAGTGTATATGTATCTTTTTTGACAGAAGCGACAAGGTTGAAAATAACTTAATTTGATCAAGCAACTAAATAAGACTTTTTTTTAACCCTTCAATAAATTGGTCTAATCTTTAATTCCATTCATTCAATAAATGAATTATAGTACAAACTAGTGAAAACAATGTCATATTAATTACCACGAAATGGTAATGCTTTCTTTCCTGCAAACTGTTATGAAAAGAATGAGTAAGTTATGAAGAACTCCTCCTATAACCCAAGTTTGTGGCATCTTCTCTTTTATCAGAAATGACAGATGTCTATGCCTTCAGTTAGCACAGTGCTGCGGGATTAGTTGGCACTTAATTTATCCTTAATTGATGGAGTGATGTGAAATAACCAATGAATAAACCAAAGAATCCAAATTTTATCCCCAACACACAGCCCATAGACAAAATCTGGTAGCAAAGCAAGAGACGTACTTACAACCACACCCCTTTTTTCTAGTTCTTGGAAAACATCTTTGTTTGGAACAGAAAATGTTATTGTTAGCTGGCAGCCCCGTTCCTCTATACGGGATGGAGTAATTATGTTCACAACTGGTTTCTTGATTGTTGCTTTATCGTTGATATACTTTTGCTTTATCAGATATTCCAGATAGCCAGTTAGCAAAATAGATTTCTTTCGCAATGCCTTCATTGTCGCCTGCTTAAAGATCTGTGGAATGAGAAACAATCAGATTAAAGTGTCTTATTGATTTACAAAGAAGCAAAAATTAAGAGTAAATCATGCATAAAAAAGGAAATGCCCATATTTAACCTTTCTGATAAATATCTCCTTTTACACACTCTTTTTTGCAAAATCATGCCCTCTTTTAAATGCTTTGCTATTAAACAATGAAGGTAAATTTTCCATGATGGAAAAATTGTACAAATGTCGCTTAAATAATACTTGCAAAGGAAGAAAATGTAGGTTAATATCAGGTACCTGTGGCAGGCCAGGTCTCACTAACACAGGCCTCCATCACAACTGTTTTAGTACTGACTGAGTGATTAAGTTAACTATTAAAAACCTAAAAAGCCAGTGCCTTTATACGAAGGCTGGGATGTAACGAAAGCCCATCAAGAGTTTTGCCAAGGCCTTTCCTGGGCCTTAAAGCATAACGAAATAATGAAGAAATTCTTAACAGGAGCCATTTAGGATTAAACAAGTTTTATTGTGGATCTGAAGAAGCTCCCCAGGCCTCCACAAACAAGTTTACTGAAGGTCTAAAGGAACTCCTCAAGCCTCAGTGATTTAGCAGGAGACAAAATAAGGGTAATCACTCTAGCACCTGGAGCCATTTAGATTAAGTAAATTTACTGAGGCTCCAGAGAAAGGTCTTCAGGACTCAGACCTTTGTTACAGATTAAAAGAAGTTAATCATTGATGTCTTCAGAAGAATGCACACTTACACATATATATATATAACTTAGAAGGTATATAAGCTCTGGAAATCTGTAATTTTGAGTTGGTCTGGCGATAATTTCCAGGACTTCTCCCTATAACTGGTTACAGAAATAGAAACTCTCTTCCTCCCCAGTTCATCTGCATCTTGTTATTAGGCCACGAGAAATAGCAGCCTAACCCTCAGTTTCGTCTGGGAGCATACCTTCACAATTATTTTAAATTAACTTAGTATAATCCAGTAAAACATAGCTTAATAAATGCATTTAAATAGCATACAATGTAAGCTTTTCTCCAAAACCACTTTTTGAAATCATAAGAAGGCCTTTTCTACTTTGATGTAAAGTTTGTCCCACAAAAATTGCAATATGATCTAAATGTGCAAATGTGGAAAGCTCTGTTACTGGTGATATTTAAAACTGTTTTACTGACTCCTAAATCTCTCCCAGCTTAACAGTAAGAAAACAAGCAATTAAATAATAATGCTACGTTTTCTCAGTGAGGGAAGCAAATAACATTGGATAATGCATTTATTTTTACTGACGCATTTCTCTCATTTTGCCCCTTCTAAACTCTAGCACTGGTGTGAAAATACTGCCATTTGCTGCCTGAGATGTCTTATATTAAGATGAGTGACAAGGGCACACAGTAACTGGTGCTGGAATATTAGGGGTCAGAACAGATGTGCTTTTCTGGCTTATCTCTTAAGGTCAAGTCGAGTGTAAAAATATATCCTATGTATAAGGACGGAATGAACTGCAAACAGTGTGATGCACTGGCCTGCCACTTAATGTTCCTTTTCTGTGTCACGAGCAAAGATATCAAGAGCAAAGCTAGGGTCATTTGGTGATATCAAGACTTCATCAAGTCTATGAAAACAGTTATTCCTGTATGTACACATGGCATGTGTAGGAAGGCACTCTAATAACACTCATTCAGCCACAGAGTTCCTGGAACTATACTGCATGGAGGCTACGGATTGGCTGAAGGAGAGGATGGGAGCTGTACTGAAGGTAAATAATAGCTAAGCAAGAGAGGAGAATCAGAGAACAGAATAGCGCCTGCCTCTCTTCACGCACACGTCCCAGACAATGTCTGAAGCCTACAGTGACAGCTCACATATAGGCTGACATGTTGGTTTCATAAGGCCCCAAGATCTGGAGTGCCGATAACACTGCTCCAAGACTCAGACAACTTAGATGACGCAGAATTTGGTAGGAGGCATCTCTTCATGTTCTTGGGCAAAACAAAATGTAGGTAGACTTGGCATAATGAGGACTCAAGGGAACACGGCCAAGTTTTGGGTCAAGAGCCAGAAATCAAAATTCTCCCAGAGGAACAGCAAGGCACAGGCCACAGCTGGTTTCACTGTGAGGTTTGAATAAAAAACTATGTGAGGAATCTTTCCAAGATTCTCTCTGGAGCTTAATAATATTCTAGGAAATTCTAGGAAATTTTGTGGTTCTGCTATGGGTGCCCTACTGTGTACATAGAGGCAATCAATACATGAGGTATCACATTTAATGATAGTTCATTTGTATGCATAGGTTAGCAAAACTTTGAGGAATATTACTTGCATTTAGTTTTTAAAGGGGCTTGGAGGTGTTGCTCTTACAGCTTTCTCTGTATAACTAGAAATCAAATTTTTTTGATATGACAAATAGCTTCCATCTTAATATACTGGAGAATGTTATCACTCTTTAATAATAAAGTAATTTTAAAATATGAAACATACTTTCCCCATTACAACCACAATAAGGGCAACTGCATTCTGAGGCACTTTTAAATTCATCTCACACAGGGTAAAAGTCTATTCTGAGCCTCACATAAAAATATTGAGAGAAAATAATAGGGAAGTAACATAAATATTCTGTTTGCTTTTTTGTTTCTCATACATTTTATGCGTTCAATATTGAAAAAGAATAATTTTTTAAAATTAGAAATCAAAATTATAGTTTGAAAATATTCAGCTTAAAAGATAATTCTTGGCAGTGTTTCAACTACTTGTATTATTTTTTCTTACTGACTAAATGAGCATGAAGCTAGAGAAGCTAGGTAAGTTTTAACAGGAAAAATAAGTTTAGTGTAATGTTTTCAATAGTCATATTTTTCTCTTAAATTCTTAAAACTGGCTCCCTAGTAACTCTGAAAGAAAACATACAGTACATTTCTTTGTTGAGTCTTCTGACTCAGCACGTATTTTAATTAAATGCTCTAATTTTGTATTTTGAAGCTATTATTTCAGTATGAACTCAGAGTACTCATAGGGGCTGGAACTTGTCTACCTATTGCTACATATAGATATGAACCTTCAAAATATATGTATTGTTTACATTTAACTAATTTAGAATTTGAGGAGACTTCTGAAATAATCTTTTCCAAATATCTTACACTAAAAAATAAGGCAAATACATTCAAAAGGAGTCACTGCTTGTGTGAGGCCATACTTAGTATCCAGTGAAGGAGAGAGCACTTGCCTTCAGCTTCCTGGCCTCAGGCTCCATCCCTTCATCATAATACTTTAAGAAGTCTTGTATAAATGATTCCAATCCAAAAATATAAATAAAAGGACAGTTTGAAATGGATTATAAAATGCTATTTTAATATAAATCAACCATATACGCATAGTTTTATAAAAAATCCATATTAATATATATATATTTTTTTTTTTTTTTTTTTTGTGGGGGAGGAAGGCAGGAAGGAAGGGAAGAAGGACGGTAGGGAGGAAGGAAGGGATGAAGGAAGGAAGGGAGGAAGCGGGGAGGGAGGGAGGGAGGGAGGGAAGGGAAGAAAGGAAATCAAGCAATGAAAGAGACATTGCCGACCTGGATCTAGAGGTTTACAAGTTGATTTCTTTTTTTTTGAGAGAAGGAAAGAAAAAAAAAAAAATAAGTAAAGGAGAGGAAGAAAGAGGAAGAGAAAGAGGGAGAGTAAATGGAAATATTGCTTTATTTTGAAAAAAATTGGGTATTAATAATGGCCAATCAATGTTTCATTTAAACTAATGGGTAGGTGTGATGTGGTATTGACAAGAATGTATATTTTGTGTATTTGAAGTGGGGAGCTCTATAAATATTTATTAAGTTTACTTGTTCTGGATCTGAGTTCGAGTCCTTGATATCCTTATTAATTTTCTGTCTCATTGAATCTAAGTCTCCTATCTGGGTGTTAGGATCGTTAGCTCTTGTTGTTGCATTGATCCTTTTACCACTATATCTTTGTTGCTTTAAAATCTATTTTATCCGATACAAGAATTGCAACTCCTGCTTTTTATTTATTTATTATTTTTGCTCTCCATTTGGTTGGTAAATCTTTCTCCATCCCTTTGTTTTGAGTCTTTGTGTATCCTTGCATGTGAAACAGGTCTGGATGTAACATGCCGTTGGGTTTTGGCTGTGTCTTTTGATTGGGAATTTAGTCAATTTAAATTTAGGGTTACTGCCATTTGATGTTGACTGGCTGTTTTATCCATGTGTTGGTGTAAATTCTTCTTTATGTTGGTGCTCTTTACTTTTTGGTGTATTTTTAGAAAGGCTAATACTGGTTGTTTCTTTCTGTGTGTAATGCTTCTTTCAGAAGCTCTTGTAAAACAGGCCTGGTGGTAATAAAATCTCTGAGTTCTTGCTTGTTCATAAAAGATTTTATTTTTCCTTCAGTTGTGAAGCTTAGTTTGGCTGGATATGAAATTCTGGGCTGAAGGTTCTGTTCTTTGAGGATGTTGAATATTGGCCCCCACTCTCTTCTGGCCTGTAGAGTTTCTGCCGAGAGATCTGCTGTAAGTCTGATAGGCTTGCCTTTGTGGGTTATCCGACCTTTCTCTCTGGCTGCCCTTAGTATCCTCTCCTTCGTTTCAACCCTGGTGAATCTAACGATTATGTGCCTTGGGGTTGGTCTTCTTGAGGAATATCTTTGTGGTGTTCTCTGTATTACCTGGGGTTGAATGTTGACCTGCTTTGCTAGTTTAGGAAAATTTTCCTGAATAATATCCTGAAGGGTATTTTCCAGCTTGGATTCATTCTCTCCGTTGCATTCAGGTACACCTATCAAACGTAAATTTGGTCTTTTCACATAGTCCCACATTTCTTGGAGACTTTGCTCATTCCTTTTTATCCTTTTTTCTCTAATCTTTTCTTCACGTTTTATTTCATTAATTTGGACTTTGACCTCTGATATCCCTTCTTCTGCTTGAACAATTCGAGTGTTTAAACCTGTGCATACTTCTCGGAGTTCCTGTATTGTATTCTTCAGTTCCATTAATTCACTCATACTCCTCTCTAAGTTGTCTATTCTCAATAGGATTTCATCAAGCCTTTTGTCAAAGTTCCTAGTTTCTTTACGTTGGGCTACAACATGTTCTTTTAACTCACTGAAGTTTGTTATTATCCATTCCTTGAAGAGTGATTCCGTCATTGGGATGTGCTCGTTCTCCATCAAGCCTTGTTCCATTGTTGATGTGGAACTGTGATCATCTTTAGAGGGAGAGGCGTTCTGACTTTGAGTATTCTCAGCTTTTTTACGCTGGTTTCTTCCCGTCATTGTAAATTTATCCTCCTCTTGTCTTTGAAATTACCAACTTTCAGATTAGGTCTCTTGAGTGGACGTCCAGGTTGTTAGTTCCCAGGGCCAGAGCAGCGGCGTTAAAACTGATGGTGCTTTTCTGCCCAGGATTCTCCTGTCGGGCTTCCTTCTTGTGTCGGTAGTAGGCGACTCTGCCTTCCCGGGGCTCCAAACCTCGGTCAGAAGGGGAAGCGGTCCCGTTTACTCTGCTCCGAGAGCTGCCGCGCCGAGGTGCCGGCGGAACCGCTGTGCCGACCACGAGAGTCGCGCTGGCGACCCGTGTGTTTCCACCACTGGGGGATCTTCTGCTCCGTGAGCGACCAGACTTTGTCTGAAAGTGTGGCGTCCTCTAGTTCTCCGCGCCTTCCCTGAGAGCTGCAATCCCGGGATGTTAGCGATCGGCCATCTTGGATCGTTCTCCCCCCATATTAATATATTTTTAAAAGTCATCTCCTGCTGGCAGGAGAATCACTTGAGGCCAGCAGTTCCAGCCCAGCATGGACACAATAGCCAGACCTCATCTCTAAAACGATTAAAAACTAAGCTGAGTGCAGTGGCATGCCCTGTTGTCCTAGCTACTAAGGAGGCCGAGGTGGAGAGGATTGCTTCAGACCAGTAGTTCGAGATTGGCCTGGGGAACATGATGAAATACCGTTTCTATAAAAAATACAAAAATTAACCGGGTGTGTTGGTGCACTCTTGTAGTCCCAGCTACAGTGGAGGCTGAGGTGGGAAGATCAACTGAGCCCAGGAGGTAGAGGTTGCAGTGAGCTGAGATCCTGTCACTGTACTCTACGGGTGACAGAGGGGGACCCTGTCTCAAAAATAAAGAAATAAAATAAAGAAATAATAATAATTAGCCACGTGTTGTGGTGCAGACCTGTAGTCCCAGCTACTCAGGAGGCAGAGGCAGGAGGATCACTTGAACCCCAGGACTTTGAGGCCATGGTAAGCTATGATCATACCACTGCACTCCAGCCTGAATGACAGAGCGAGACCCCATCTCTAAATATTCATAAATAAAATTTAAAGGAAGATTAAGTAAGTATTAATGGAAACATTGTTAATTCACGGATGCTTACTCACATCAGAAGCCCGTAAATGTCTAGAAAATAGGATGTTTTAACAGAGAATGGGAAGCAATTCGATGCATTAGTTTGTAATTTTAAAATTTTGCAATTTACAGTAGGAAATAATTTTGAAAAACACTTTTACCAAAATAAAGCATGCCTAACTAAAGAATTTTGGTCGGAACATAGTCTTGGCAGTGAAATGAGCAGTAAGAGGCTCGAGAGAAATTCTAAGTGAATTAGAAGCTCCAGAGACGAGCATATCCTTCTTCTTGTGGCTTTTAGGGTTTTAAGTTTAGATCTTAACTGGGTAACATAGAGAGACTTTGTCTTTACAAAAACTACAAAAATTAGCCCGGCGTGGTAGCCCACATCTACAGTCCCAGCTACTCAGGAGGTTGAGGTTAAGGTTACATATTAAAAAGAAAAACAAAATCAGTCCTCAGATTATAATCAAAAATAAAAACTTTGTCTAGGTGACTGTTAATACAATGTGGTAGGAAAACAGTGGTAGGAAAAATAAGAATGTGCCTTTTTCCCCATAGCAGAAGGGTGACTACTACTAGGAAAGCCAACCCACTGCAGAAAGTACGCCAAAGTGAGGAGGTCTAAAAGGAAATTTCCAGGTACGTCTGAGAAGTTATTCGCAAAGACATGGTCCTTCAAAAGAAATTACTTTAGGTACAAGCTCTTCCTAAGGTATGTCATGGTGCTTCTGATGTTATCACACTTCTTTTACCAGATACAAACTTGGAACGAATGCAGACACTTAATTTTGTTTTAAAATGTTTAAACAAAATATTTCTCTGAATGGATATTATCAAAACAACTCAAATATCATTATCTGATTTACTAAGCAGATTTTTACTCAAAAAAGCTTTCAAAGATATATAGCACTGGCTGAAAAATCTCGTTACTGTGTCTATTTTCCAGGAAAAAAATGCTGCCATGAAGTGAAAACAGCACAAGCTCCATCTAGTGGTTAAACTGAGTGGGTGCGCTTTAAATTGGGATGGAATGAAATGAGGTAATTATCACTATCCAGTGGTGAATTTAATAAAAACAGAGGAGCTTTATGCTGCCATCCAGTGGCCAGAATGAGAAACTGCTGTACGTGTTCACGGAATTATGCCATTTTAGATTAGAAGGAATTTTGAATCTTCATCCTGTCACTCATTTGATGCTGGAATCCTCTATAAGTTTTTGCTAAAATATAATAAACTACATGATATTAGAAGGAAATGTGAAAAATTTCAAATCCTTGTTCGAATAGTTCTTTATAAAACCTCTATTCGAAATATATACACACATTTACTTAAAATGTATTTTGCTTAAATATATGTATACAGGCCAGGTGCAGAAGCTCACGCTTGTAATTCCAGCACTTTGGGAGGCCAAGGCAGGCGGACCATCTGAGGTCAGGAGTTCGAGACCAGCCTGACCAACATGGAGAAACCCCGTCTCTACTAAAAATACAAAATTAGCCGGATGTGGTGGCACATGCCTGTAATCCCAGCTACCCCAGAGGCTGAGATAGGAGATTCACTTGAACTCAGGAGATGGAGGTTGCAGTCAGCCAAGATCACGCCATTGCACTCCAGACTGAGCAACAGAGTGAAATTCTGTCTCAAATAAAATAAATAAATAAATAAATAGATGTATACAAAATATATATTTACTCAATATATATTTACATTATTATGAATTATATACTATATAATTACCAATATATTTTTACTTGACTGCATTTAGTCTAATCATAAATTCAACAACAATTTCATTTTCTTATTATGTATATCTGTCATTTCAGGGTAAGACTAAATTTACCTAAATAAAAATATAAATTAATTTAAAGGAAAATGTTGAGTCAGTGATAGTGAAGACTATAAACTGACATAATGTCATAGAAGTCCCAATTAAAAACTAAAACAAAAATCATAAAACCATCCTACCTCATGAGACAACCTTATTTAATCTTTCGTTTACTCTGATTATTCATTATTTTTCCCTTAAGTAAGTCTTTCCTAGCTTTGTCACATGGCACTTGGTCAGCTCATTCATCTACAATGAGCTAGAAGCAGCACAGACCCCAGTAATTACATTAGGCATGCAATATTTTCTCAATAAATTTATGTTGAATAAGTGAATTTATAAAGAACTAACTATTTCATGCTTATTTAGTATACAGAGAGACTAAGAGAAGGTTAAATAACTTATTCATGTTTAAACAGATTCTACGTAAAGTAAAAAAATGTATTTCCCCCAAAGAGTTCCATTTAATATTTACTATGTGCCAATAAAGTGCCAAGCATTGTGCTGGGAGCTGGTGACATGAATGAAGGGAGACACCCACCACAACATCACTGTCCTAAAAGAGAATGCTGCCTTCTTTTCCCTTGTTCATGCACAGTGCACATGTATCATCTTGCTGTGTAGCAGAGAAAGAACTACAAACTGTCACAGTCAGATCAGGAAAAAAGGCAAAGATGTGGGAAGGTTGAAACATATATCACTTACCTCTAAACTAGCATGTAAGGAAGAGACCAACAACATGGGAGGATTTGAAATTCGGAATCCACAGACCCCAGGGATTAACTGCAGTTCTGAGAAAGCAATATCACGTCATTGCCAAAGAGGGTAACTTCAAAAGTGTCCATAAAGTTACTAATGTACTGGAGAGTGAAAGAGCAAGACTTAAAGTTTTATTCCTGAGTGGGATTTCCGAGATAGTTAAGATAAACTCCATGGAGCTAAAATATCATTATTTCCCCTTCACCAGCAATTCCCACCTCCCTTGTCCTCACCTTCTTAGTAGAACACCAGAAATCTTAGACCCAAGGTAAAAATGACCTCTTCTGGAAGTTTCTCTGGACCCCATTCTCTGCCTTCCTATTCCCAACCCAGGATTCCTTGTTCTGCTCAACCTTTGCTTTCCTGTTATGAAACCATGTCAATGAGAGAGAGCATCAGTTTGGAGTGACATGTAATTGTAATGTTGCCCGCAGGCAGAAATATGAATGAAATGACCTATGAAGGTGACTTTTAGCTCTAGGATTGTTAGGTCAAGTGGTTTCTCTTAGAAACACACACACACACACACACACACACACACACACACACACCAGAGGGGGCTTTAAAAAAAAGATCTGCCTAAGTATAATATATGAAAAAGGTAAATTAATAGCAGGTACTCTCCTAATTAAGTCGATTGAACAGTAGCAAGTTAAATTCAATAGGGTTAAGATGGCTAGTCAGAGATAACACTATGACTGACTAAAAGAATGTTAAAACATATGACTCTTTATATAGTCATCCAATCCAAGATTAAGCAAATTGTGGTGATATGGTTTGGCTCTGTGTCCCCACCCAAATCTCATCTTGAATTGTAATCCCCATATGTCAAGGAAGGGAACTGATGTGAGGTTGATTGGATCATGGTGGTGGTTTCCCCCATGCTGTTCTCATGATAATGAAGGTGTTCTCACAAGATCTGATAGTTTAAAAAATAGCAGTTTTCCCTAAGCCCTCTCTCTCTCTCTCTCTCTCTCTCTCTCTCTCTCTCTCTCTCTCTCTCTTTCTCTCTCTCTCTCTCTCTCTCTCACCTGCCACAACCTCAGATGTGCCTTACTTTCCCTTTGCCTTCTGCCATGATTGTAGGTTTCCTGAGGCTTCCTTGGCCATGTGGAACTGTGTGTCAGTTAAAACTCTTTCCTTTATAAATTACCCAATCTGAGGTGGTATCTTTATAGCAGTGTGAAAGCAGACTAATACATATGGCCATATGGCCTGTGGGCCAAATTTGACCCACTAGTTTGTTTTTGTTTTTGAGACAGAGTATCACTCTGTCACCCAGGCCAAAGTGCAGTGACTCACTCGTGGCTCACTGCAGCCTTGACCTTCCCTGGGCTTAGGTGATCTTCCTACTGCAGGCTCTCAAGTAGCTGGGACTACAGGTGCATGCCAGCACTCCTGTCTAATATTTCTAGTTTTTGTAGTGAGGAGCTCTCACTATGTCACCCAGGCTAGCCCCCAACTCCTATGATCAATTGATCCATCTGCCTTGCCTCCCGAAGTGCTGGGATTACAGGTGTGAGTCATCATGCCCAGCCCTGTTTTTTTAAAACACTGTTTTCTGAAAACACAGCCACAATCTTTCATGTATGTATAATCTATGGCTGCTTTTACGACCACAATGATGGAGTTGAATATTTGCCACAGAGACTGTGTAGCACAGAAAGCATAAAATATTTCCCATCTGGTCCTTCATAGAAAAAGTTTGCTACTCCTGATCAAATTCAATTCCTCTATTTCCAAATAAGAAAACCCATCTCTAATAATTTAAATAGCCAGCACAATAACATCTAATTATTTTAACAGCCAAGGTAAAACACAGATATCCTGATTTGACTGGAATATCAAATCTTGCAATTTGGTTGCTGCAAATCTGAATACCAATGGGTCCTGACTTAATAATTTGACTAAAATTGTCCAATTTTACAGTGATACATAACTGGTACATCTTCAGTAGAAGCCATACTTTGAGTAACCATATGCCCATTCTGTTTTTCACTTTTAGTATAGTATTCAATATGTCATATAAAATATTCAATGCTTTATTATAAAATAGGATTTGTGTTAGATTGTTTTGCCCAACTCTAGGCTAATGTAAGTGTTTTGAGTGTGTTTTAAGGTAGGCTAGGCTAAGCTATTATGTTCCATAGATTAGGTGTATTAAATGCATTGTTTACTTAAGATAGTTGTAGCTTGTGAGAGGCTCATCAGGAAATAATCCCATTGTAAGTCAAACAGCATATGTATAGACAAAATATTATCTTAGGGCTGGGTGTGGTGGCTCAGGTCTGTGATCCCAGCACTGTGGGAGGCCAAGGAGGTTAGATCACGAGGTCAGGAGTTCAAGACCAGCCTGGCCAAGATGGTGAAACCCCGTCTCTACTAAAAATATAAAAATTGGTTGTGGTGGTGGGTGCCTATAATCCTAGCTACTGGGAAGGCTGAGGCAGAGAATTGCTTGAACACAAGAGGTGGAGTTTGCAGTGAGCAAATATCATGCCACTATACTCCAGCCTGGGCAACAGAGCAAGACTCCATCTCAGGCCAGCTTGTGCAACATAGTGAGACCTCATTTCTACTAGATATAATAATAATAACAATAAGGCAGTCATGGTGGTGCACACCTATAGTCCTAGCTACTTAGGAGGAAAAGGGGGGGAAATTGCTTGAGCCAGGGATATCAAGGCTGAACCGAACATGATTGCACCACTGTACGCCAGCCTAGATGACAGAGCAAGACCCTGTTTCAAAAAATAAAAACATAAAATCAATAAAAAATGAAAACAAAATTAAAACAATATCTCAGGATTTAAAGCAATCTGAAGGATCAAATTTATGTTGAACTCTCAAAGCATTTATGATCTTCTGTATCCCATATGGTTGGGAAATAGGGTCACTCAGGAAAAAGCAACTCTGCATGGTAGAGTTTCATTTCTGTCTGCTGGGGTTAACTGCTCACAGGAATTGCTACACTCTTTGGTACATGGCTAAAGCCACAAAAGGAAAATATTTAGGAAAAAAGAAGAATGAACATGAATATTTATTAAGGCACTGCTGTGTCCTGCTTGGCTTATTGCTTTGAACTTGACGAACCCTAAAACCAAATTTTTAAATAGATTTTATTATTCACATTAGGTAAATGGGAAAGAAAAAAACAAACACAAGATGACATAACTTGTGCAGGATCAAAAAACTATTAAGCAGCAAAGAGTGATTAACCCCGAAGTCTTTCTAAATCTGACGCCAATCTGCAAATTTCCTCCTGTCCTCTGTGCCCAACATTTCGGGCACTCCGTGTTGACGGCATCTGACCAAGCCACATGACCCTTAACTTGGACTTCTTTTTCTTTTACCTCTCTACTAAGGGATAAACTCAAGATCATGCTAAAATCTATAAATGTTTAGTCTTACACGCTGGATATGTCATTTCTTAGTTGAGAATTCTCAGTGACATTTTCGAAGTGCATTCTCCCTGGGGCATACACATTACACATAACATAAACACAGATGAAAATTGAAATAAAGTTAAAATAAAATGACTTATTAGGCAAAATAAATATACTTACTGTTATCCATTTTAAATCTGGTGCTGAGTTCATGGCCAAACCATCCCACTAATCTAAAATATAAATAAAAACATTAGATTTTTTTTTTTTGAAAGGAGTCTCACTCTGTTGCCTAGGCTAGAGTGCAGTGGCATGATCTCAGCTCACTGCAATCTCTGCCTCTTGGATTCAAGCGATTCGTGTGCCTTAGCCTCTCAAGTAGCTGAGACTACAGGCATGAATCACCATGCCTGGCTACTTTTTGTCTTTTTAGTACTGACAGGGTTTCGCCATGTTCGCCAGGCTGGTCTGACACTCCTGAGCACAAGTGATTCATCAGCCTTGGCCTCCCAAAGTGCTGGGATTGCAGGTATGAGCCACTGTGCCTGGACATAATATTTTGATCTATAAAAATAAATACTACTAATTTAGAAATCTGGGGCCTGCATTATAAAGCTATTTGTGATATAAGTCATCAAATACCTCAGCAGAAATGATGGTATCATAAGGTAATTAATATTTATAATGTTAAGAATGAGGATAAAATCTACCTATCTATATGATTAGTTATTTTATTTTTGTGCGGAATATCAACTTAAGAGTTATAGTTAATGATCATTTTTTATTTAAAATAAAATGAACAAAAATATTAAGTAACTTTCTATTTTAAAATTAAGCTAAAAGCTCAAAAGGTAAAACCATATGATATTTTCATAATAGAATCTCCAAAGACAAATGTACCCCAAAAACCCATACAGTTGTTGAAAAATTTAAAAATAATTTTCTAAAGAAACTGGTTGCTTTCAAATTGTTTTTAAGTATGTAAAATTAGTCAGACATAAAATACAAAATATACAGGAAAAATCATATACATGTGTGTATATATTAGATGAAAAAGACTACAAACTAATTTAGACAAAAATATTAAAAATTTAGGAAGGGAGTGAATTTGAAAGGGAGAGTTCTGGTAGGAAATAACTGGAAATCAATGACCATTATCTTTTTTAAAATAATTTTTTAAAATTTTAGAATAGTTTTAAATTTACTGAATTATTGTAAATATTTATTTACAGTAAATAAATTATCCCTAAATAATATTTTAGTTTTAGTGATGTCTAAATAAAAATTCCAAAGCACTATTTTTGGGACATGACAAAATGTTTTAAAATTTATATAGAATATATGGGTGAACATAACAAATTTTGAAATAGAAAATATAGAGAGGAATGTGTTATATTATCTTACAATAGTGTCTTCTTATATGCTTTGTATGATATAGCATATTATAAAATGCAGTACATGAATAAGAATAATTCTAGTAAAACTAATCAGTGAGACAAATGAGATATGATAGTAAATACAGAAACAGTCCTCAGATCATGTCACAATTATCACCTCTTAATGACATTTCCAAAATGCAAAAGTGAAAAAATATATTTATATACTCATGATTTTCAAAAGAGAAAATTCTCAGTATAAAACAGAAGAAGATTCAAAAGAATATACGAATAGATTTATAAACATTTAAATTAAATTCTGTATTAAAAAGATGGACAAAATTGGAAGACAAACTAGAGATGGAGAAGAGGAGTGATATTTGTCCCATACCAAAGAGTCTTTTCACTAAGAGGTTTTACATAGAAAAAGGACAATGTACCAACAGCGACCCAGCCACCGAGCATGGACAGGGTTTATAAAAGAAAACGTCCATGCCCCATGAATTCAGGAAAAGCAAACAAACAAAAACACCTCACTGTCACTAATGTTTCACACTATAATGTAAAGATGACACCATATTTTATGTACCAAACATGCAAAATGATTTAAAAATTATTGTAAATATTCTTATTAAAGATTCAAAGAAAAGAAAATCAGCCACTTGTTGAATAATGATAAATAAATAATAAAAATCTTTCTGGAGGACAATTTAAGAAGATATATGCAAAATATGCTTTGTTTTCTGTCCCAGAAATTTTACTCCTTCCAATTTATCTAAATTGGGTTACACTATTTGGATTACACTATTTGAAGTATGCCAAGATTTGTATACTAGTGATAGGGAAAGTGGGCAGAGAAAATCCAGGTAGAAAAGACTGGGTCCCCAGGAATCCCCACCCTCAAGTCAAAAAGCCTGAAACCACAGTCCAAAGTGAGAACTTCTATCCCTGTTTTCTCACTCAAATGTTGCCTTTTTCTAAACCACCCCATCCTGTGCCTATATAAATCCCAGACTCAGCCAGTAGACAGGATACAGCTGGACATCGGAGAAAAGTGGCTTGACTTCCAAGGGACAGCTTGGCAGCGTAACTTTAGAGAAGAATCTGGCTAGAGACAGCCAGACTTCAGGGAAAGATTACCTGCCCATCCCAACGCCTTCTCAGCTCCCCTTCCCGCTGAGAGCCACTTTCACCAAAACCAAAATTCCCCACATTCATCCTTCAATTTGTTCGCGTGACCTCATTTTTCCTGGACACCAGACAAGAGCTTGGGAGCCATGAATGCAGGCATGAAAGGCTGTCACACTGGCCCTTTGCCCTCACTGATGGAAGGCAGCCGCCTCCTGTGAAAAGGCAGAGGCCCCACTGAGCTATTAACACAAGCCTACTGAGGACGACAGAGCTAAAAGGGCACTGAAACATGCCCTCTGGGGCTTTGAGAGTTGCAGGCACCTCCGCCTGGACTCTGCTGTGGGGCCTCCACGGTCTTCACTCCTGCAGGTTCTAAAGCGTCGGGCCAGTTCCTACACCGGCTCACCTACGCGTTCCCTCCCACGAGGGGTGGAATGCTGTAGGTCTGAGTGAGTGGAGTTTGATCCTACCAGCGCCAAAGTGGCCAGCCAATTCCAGCACTCATTCATTTCAGCTCCCGTCCTGTGCTCATTCGCTCTTGCACTCCCTCCCGCAAGGAGTTGAGAGCAGCGGGCTGAGTAAACGAGTCACCCCTATCACGAGTTCCGCAAGGGGTCAGGAGAATCATGCTTCATTAGGACAGTTAACACAATACAATTATCAGTGTCAAGACTACCTAAATATCTTGTAATGGAGAACTGATAAAACAAATTACACCATGGCATATGAATGAGTACTCTGCAGCCATTATAAAAACCCCATTTAAAATAATATATACACAAAAAGATTAAAATGACGATCATAATATTTTGAGTGTGATTCTAGTTTTAAAACAATAAAATGTATGCATTTATATTTAACTATGGCCAAAATGTTAAATATTTTAATTTATGCTTTATTCCCATGTTTTTCAGATTTTTCTTAAAGAGCACATGTTGTTCCGTCAAAGAAAGATTCTAATTATCATTTTAACTCCTCTTTGTTAGTCCACGTTTATTTTAATTTCAAAAATATCTTATTTCATGCATTTTGCATATAGTTTTATAGAATTAATTAGCAGAGTCTGATTAATTGTGCAAAATGATTAATTTTTTTAAAATCCATCACTTAAAAATATACAGTTCTCATTAACTTATTTAAATTCAGAAAGTACCAGCCTAGGCAGACCTTTCAAACCTTATTTTTAATATTTATTCTCTCATTTCAAGTAATTTATTATGAGAACCTAATAATCCTCTCTTTTTTCCCCCACCAGTTCTTCAGCCTATAATGATGATATTGAGTGGAATCTGCATAGGAGGAACTGAAAAAAATCAGAACAAAATGGTAAAATCTCAAGTGATGGAATATCTACTGCAATTCCAGTTAAAAAAAAATAATAAAAATAACAATTCTCTAAAGAAAAGACAAGGTGCCCAATTTGAATTTCAAAAGCTACACCCTTGATACAATTATGGGTATAGATACAAGAGAGCAGGGCCATTTTTAGAGCAGCAGTTACATTATGTACCCTGCAGAAAAAGGAAGCACATCCATATGAAGAATCAACAGGAGCCCTAAAAGATGGAAATAGTGAGCAAATGAAAGGCTACGGTATCCTTTCTCCCTTATCCCTGCTTAGGTAACTCACTCAAATTGCTAATCAGGGAAAATTCAACACAATCACCGAACAATGAAAAAAGAACTGAATATAGCACTAACACAAAGATTTTCCATGAAAAATGGGAGAAATCTAAAAACAGACGAAAAATATGCATCAGGAAAAGATTGCCTGAAAGTGGATGAGAAATGTAATGAAAATGAATAACTCAAGAAAAAACAGAAGGTTAATGAAATAATAGTACATGTGTTTGGAAAAAGCCAAGTAAAAATGTAGCAGTAGAATGAATATATCTGGGAAGGATTAGAAAAGAAAAATAAGGCACATAAAAGAAAGGAAAAAAGAATTGAAAAACTGCAAGAAAGGCCAGGATACTGTGGAAAAACTAGCAAGGACAAAAAAGAGTTGTGAGAAAAAATAAAAAGATATATTTAAAATCATTTAGAGAGAAAATGACACATTTAGTAAACAGATAAATAAGTTTTATCATAATCAAAATGAGTTTCCAAAGAAGAAAAGCATAAAATAAATTTCCTTAAAGTTATGATTCAAGACAACTTCGATGAAATAAAAATGATCTGAATCTACATTGAAAAAATGTAACACATGGACACAGGGAGGGGAGCATCACACACTGTGGTCAGTTGTGGGGGGGAATTAAGGGAGGGACAGCGGGGGCTGGGGAGTTGGGGAGGGATAACATGGGAGAAATGCCAAATATAGGTGATGGGGAGGAAGGCAGTAAACCACATTGCCATGTATGTACCTATGCAACAATCTTGCATGTTCTTCACATGTACCCCAAAACCTAAAACATTACACACACACACACACACACACACACACACACACACACACCATCCTCTGAGTTGGGTGGGAGGAATTAACTCAGAATGGTCAATTTTAGTTACTGTCTATTAAAATTATTGGATTTTAAGGACAGAGAAAAATTGGAGTTCCACTCAAAAAAGGTTAAGTCAGAATAAAGAAACATCAGACTGGCTTCAAATTTATCAAATGCAACCATTCAATGGCAGAGACTAATGTAGAAATATATGTTCAATACTGAGAGAAAAAAGAACATGATACATGAATGCTATGTTTGACTAAGTGGAATTGTATAAGTTTTACTGCTATTAATCAAGCAAGTGTTCTGCTAATATTTTTCCCATGAGTTCTTCATTACCTGAAAAAGAATTTAAGTCAGCCAAGAGATGACTGGTGAAACTATAATAAAATGACATACTGTGACTATTAAATGTATTTAATTATAGGACTGAGACTAAACAAATGTGGAGATTAAGGTAGCAGTAAAGAGGAAACGTTATATAAAAGTGCAAAAATAAACAACTAAACAAATGGGGGGTTAACGTAGTTTTACTCACTATCTATAATTTAAACTTGACAGTTCAGGTAAAAAAAGTATAATCAGATCTAATAATACAAAGTAAATATGAAGAAAGTTAAAACTATTGATAAAAGTTTCCTTATCACTTAATATTTTTGGTCTGAATTTCACCTTGTCATATATAAAGATTGCATCTTGCTTTATTTTTCATTTCCTATTTATACTTTTGGTCATCCTTTTATTCTTTTTTTTCTGAGTTATTTATTTTAATTGAATCCCTTTGCTTTGTAGTACAATCTGGTAACTTTATCTTTCAATATGTGAATTAAACCTACTGATATTTATTACTTTGACAAATATGTCTGATCTTAAGTCAATGTCTTTTAATGTCGCATTTTCTATTTCTAATGCTTTTTTAAAAAGTCAACATGAGATGATTTGCTTTTTTACTCATTATTTTTTAGTTAGTAGTTATTCTGATATTTAAGGTTTTAAGTTGAATTTTTCTTTTCCTTTATTCTATTGGTTTTATTCCTTGAACAATGATAGATTCAGCAGCTTTCCTCTTCCTCTAACCTAATCTGTCATCACCTGATAGTTTCATCAATAATTTGACAAATTCACAATAAAAATAAAACAGTTAAGAATTGCTGTTCATAACATAACGCAATACCAACACTCATAAAATGGACATTACAGAGACAGTACGAAGAGAGAAATATCCTGTGACAGAAGTTTTATTAACTTCTCTAAGTCCATGATCAATCAAGTGGACAAATATATTGATTAAGACGGTAAATCTAACATAAATGTTTAATGCTGTGACTTGAAGATTATCGCTTTCAAAAGAAATGCTCATAAAATGTTTACTGTAACTACACAAAATCTTTAATATTTCCAAAATGTATATATTGCTGACCATAGTATCTGAGTAAAATTCAATAGGACTAATAATCAATAAAAAAAACTCAGAAAATGAAAAGACTCAATTATCTGGCAAGTTAAAAGTAAATTTATCTGAAATTACTTTTAGGATAAAGAGAAATACAAGCTGAATTGGTAAAATTTCCTTTATATGAATGATTTTAAAAAGTTCCTGATCAAGACTTTTGGGAAATTGCCAAAACAGTGCAGAGAGAATAATTCATAGCTTTAAATTGTAGCTCAATATAAAAATTAGAAAGAAAGCAAATAAATCAATAATAAGACTAAAAAGTATTATAAAAGTACACAAAAGGAGTCTAAAATAAAGCAGTAGTATGCAATTAACAAAGGACAAAGTTGAAATCAATAGTTAGAAAACATAAAATGATGGTTACATTGATACATAAATCAAAAGTTTGTTGCAGTGAGGTAGAGAAATACCAATTAATCAAGAAAACACAAGAAAGTATAGCTATGAAAAGAAAAACATATGCAGAGGGATATTCACAAAATAAGGAAAAATAAGCACATCATAAGACAGACATTGATTAAATTAATTTACAAATCTGGATCAAATAAATAATTTTCTGGGAGAATATTACTTATTCAACTTAATCTTAGAAAGGAACAAAAATGGCAACCAACAGATTTTAATAGAAATAGAGAAAAACCTCAAGCATCTAAAAATCACAAAAGAAGGTGATCTCATGGGGAAATTCTATCAACACTTTTCAGTAGATAATTCCAATGCTACTTAAACTAATTTAGTGCATAGAAAACAAAAACCAAATCAAAAAAGAGGTACGGGAGATACTATCACTTTTTGTGATGTTATTATAATATTAATATTAAACTAGGTTAGAATTTCATATATAAAATAATCTTAATAATATTAATACAAAAATCATAAAATACTACAGATTCTCACAGCATATTAAATAATAACACATGAATTGTAGCATTCACACTGAGTAAAAATGGCTCTATCTTAGCAAATTTATTAATATACAATTCATTTTGTTAGCTAAAGAAAAAAAATCTTAAGATTAACTATTTAACCTTGTAGATAACAATCTCAAATTATTCTTGTCTTTAAAAATCTAAAAAAAACAATAGTAGAAATATACTTAATGTATTGAAATACAGCAATCTCAGCCTGAAAGTCAAACTCAGATTTAACAACAAGAAAGTTACTCTCATTAATACTATGATTTTGTAGATATCAAAATTGGAAAGATGTAAGTTATTACTACTATACTTTCAAGTTACATAATGTTATGCCTAATATGATACAAAAATAGGTTAGTATGATAGTCTGGTGCAAAATTAATATAAGAAATAAATATCTGACATCTAAAATTGCTACAGATATATTACCAAAAAAGGTTAAGATCTACATTCCTAAATAATGAAAATACTTGAATAATACTCAATATTAAGAAAAATGTCAATTATTCTTAAACTGATGCACAAATTTAATATTATCTCAGTTGATATAAATTGGATATGTGTCCCTACCCAAATATCATATTGAAATGTCATTCCAAGTGTCAAAGGTGGGACCTGGTGGAAGGTGGTGACTGGCTCATGGGGATGGATTTCTCATGAATGGTTTAGTACCATCCATCTTGGTCCTGTCCTTGCAAAAGTAAGTTAGTCTTGTGAGATCTGGTCATTTAAAAGTGTGTAGCATCTCCTTCCTTGTTCTCTCTTGCTCCTGCCATGTGAGGTGCCCATCCCTATTTGCCTTCTGCCATGATTTTAAGTTTCCCAAGGCTTCTACAAAAGCCGAGCAGATTCCAGCACCATGCTTTCTGTACAGCCTACAGAACTATAAGCCAATTAAACCTCTTTTCTTTGAAAATTACCCAGTATCAGGTATTTCTTTATAGCAATGTGAGAAAGGCCCAATACACCAGTAAAAATAGGTTTTCATTTGGGAAACAGAAAAGCTGTTTCTAATGTCATTTGGGAAAATGAATAATATTAAGAAAACTCTAATAAAGAACAATGAAGTGAAGTATTTTGATAAGATATTAAAATATTGTAAAACTACAAAAGGAAAACAATATGGCACTTTGTTACCAAAACAATTAATATATAATTCATTATATTAATAAAGCTAGAGAAACTCAGGATTATTTCTATAGACTAATTTCAGAAGAGAAAGTCCAATCAAGCACAATTATACTTTTTAAAAATCCTTCACATATCATATTACAAAGGATTAATTAATCTTTCTAGTATAAGAGTATATAAAGATCAATAAAGCAAAAATAAAAATCTAATCAAAATAGCCAAAGGATATGAATAGATCATTTATAGAAAAGAAAAACAAATTCTTCTTTAAAGTTAAAAAGAAAATCTCTTCAATTACTAATAATATGGATACAAATTAAAACTACATTGTGATACCATTGTGCACCTCTCAGATTGGCAAAAATACAAAAGTCTGATTATGTGCTCTATTGGTGTGACTATGGGTAAATGCTAACTCCCATGTATTACCTTGGGAGTATAACGTGATGCACCTTTGTGAAAACAAATGAGCAATAGCTTCCAAATTTATAAAGACAAACATGATTGACCTAGGAAATTCACTTTGGGAAATTTAATCTCCAGAAGTATTTAAATAAGTATGAAGTAAATTATGTATAGTTATAGTAGTACATCTTTTTAGTAACAGTACAAGATTGAAAGGAACCTAGAAATAGTCCACACAGAAAATCAACAAAGAGATATCAAAGTTAAACTATAGTCTACCAAATGGACCTAACAGACACAGAATGCTTCATTCAACTGCTTTAGCATACACATTTTTCTCAGCAGCACATAGAACATTCTCCAGGATATACTTAGGCCACAGAACAAGTCTTGACAAATTTTATATCAAGTATCTTTTCTGATCATAAGGGAATTATACCCTTGCAATTATATCAAGTATCTTCTCTGATCATAAGGGAAAAAAACCAGAAATGAGTTACCAAAGGAACTTTGGAAACAGTACAAATATATGGAAATTAAGCAACATGCTCCTGAACTACCAGTGGGTCAATGAAGACAGTAAGAAGGAAATTTACAATTTCTTGAAATGAATGAAAACGAAAACACAACACACTAGAACTTATGGGATACAGCAAAATCAGTACAAGAGGAAAGCTTATGGCAGTAAGTGCCTACATCAAAAAAGTAGAAAGATTTCAAATAGAAAAACCTACTGATGCACTTCAAGGAACTAGAAAAGTAAGAACAAACCAAACTCAAAATTAGTAGAAGGAAGGAAAGAATAAAGATCAGAATAGAAATAAATGAAATTGAGAATAAAGCAAATTTTTTTAAGTGCTGTGATTTTTTTTTGTAAAGATAAACAAAATTGGCAAACCTTTAGCCAGACTAAGAAAGAAGACTCAAATAAATAAAATCACAAACTAAAAATGAAACATTACAGCTGATACCAAAGAAATACAAAAGATCATTACAGACTACTATGAACAGCTATATGCAAGAAATTGAAAAACCTAGAAGAAATCAGTAAATTTCTGGACACACACAACCTAACAGGATTGAACTATGAAGAAACAATAAGAAGACTGAAGCAATAATAAAGTCTCCCATTAAAGAAAAGCCAAAGGTCTAGTAGATTCACTAATAAATTCTACCAAACACTTAAAGACGAACTAATATCAATTTTACTCAAACTGTTTCAAAAATTGAAGAGGAGGGAATACTTTCAAACTCATTCCATGAGGCTGGCATTACCTGATACCAACAGCAGATAAGGACACAGCAACAGAAAAAGAAAACTTACTGGGCAATATCCCTGATGAACACAGTTGCTGAAATCCTTAACCATATAATAGAAACTCAATTTAAACAACACATTAAAAAGATTATTCATCATGATCAAGTATATTCACCCCAAAGATGCAAGGATGATGGTTCAACAAACACAAATTAGTAATGCGATAATCACATGAACACAATCTAGGAGAAAAACCCTATGATCATTTCAATAGGAGCTGAAAAAGAGTTTAATAAAATTCAGCATACTTCATGATAAATATTCTCAACAAATTGGCTGTAGAAGTAATACACCTCAATAACATAAAGGTCATAGATGCCAAACCCACAGCTTATATCAAATTGAACAGGGAAAAATTGAAAGCCTTTTTTCTAAGAGTAGAACAAGACAAAGATACCCACTTTAACCACTGCTGTTGAACATAATACTGAAAGTTCTAGACATAGCAATCAGGCAAGAGGAATAAATAAAAATTATTCAAATGGGAAAAGAAGAAGTCAAATTATCTCTCTTCACTGATGATATCCTCCTATACCTAGAACACCCTAAAGAATCTGCCAAAAAGGCCCTGGAACTGATAACCAACTTCAATAAAGTTCAGGTCACAAAATCAGTGTTAAAAAAAATAGCATTTCTATACATCAATAACAATCAATCTGAAGGCTGAATAAAGAATACAATCCTATTTGCTATAGCTGAAAAAACATGAATTAAATACCTAGGAATACATCTAAACAAGACAGTAGATGATCATTACACGGAGAACTGTAAAGCTCAGCCAAAAGAAGTCAGAGATGACACAAATGGAAGAACATTCCCTGCTCACGGACAGGAAGAATCAATATTGCTAAAATGGCTATCCTGTTCAAAGCAATCTACAAATTCAACACTATTTCTATATCAATCTATCAACATTATTTTTCACAGAACTAGAAAAACTATTCTAAAATATATATGAAACCAAAAAAGAGCCCAAATAGACAAAGCAATCCTAAGAAGAAATAACAAAGCTGGTGGCATCACATGACTTGACTTCAAACTACACTTTAAGGCTACAATAATCAAAATGGCATGGTACTGATACAAAACAGACATATAAATCAATGGGACAAGATAGAGAATCCAGAAATAAAGCTGCACAAAAACAGCCATCTGATCTTTGACAAAGTTGACAAAAACAAGCAATCGGAAAAGAACTCCCTATTCAATAAATGGAGTTGGGATAACTGGCTGTCAATATGCAGAAGAATAAAACTAGACTTCTACCTTTTACCATATACAAAAATTAACTCAAGATGGATTAAAGACTTAAATGTAAGACCTAAAACTATAAAAGTTTTAGAGGAAAACCTAAGAAATACCATTAGGGATATCACCTTTGGCAAAGAATTTGTGACTGCATCCTCAAAAACAATTGTGACAAAAACAAAAATAGACAAGTGAGACCTAATTAAACTACAGAGCTTCTGCACTGCAAAATAAGCTATCCACAGAGTAAACAGACAACCTACAGAATGGAAGACAATATTTACAAACTATGCATCTGACAAAGTTCTAGTATCCAGAATCTAAAGGGAACTTAAGCAATTGAATAAGAAAAAACGACCCAATTAAAATATGGGCAAAAGACATGAACAGATGCTTCTGAAAAGAAGACATACAATTGGTCAACAAACAGATGAAAAATGCACAACATCACTCAGAAAGATGCAAATCAAAACCACAATGATATACTGTCTTACACCAGTCAGAATGGCTACTATGAAAAGGTTAAAAAAAACAACCAATGTTGGTGAGCTTGTGAAGAAAAGAGAACACTTATACACTGTTGGTGGGAATGTAAGTTTTTTCAGACATGTGAAAAGCAGTTTAGATACGTCTCAAATAACTTACCTCTACCATTCAACCAGCAATTCCATTACTGGGTATATATCCAAATAAAATAAATTACTTTACCAAAAATACACATGCACTTATATGTTGATTGTAGCACTACTCACAACAGCAAAGACATGGAATCAACCGAGGCACCCATCAATGGTGGATTGGATAAAACAGATATGGCACATGTACACAATGGGATACTATACAGCCATAATAAGGAATAAAATCATGTCCTTTCCAGCAACATGGATTCAACTAGAAGCCATTATACTAAGCAAATTACTACAGCAACAGAAAACCAAATATCACATGTTCTCACTGATAAGCAGGGGCTAAACATGGATACAAAGATGGGAACGTGGACATAAAGATGATAACAATAAACACTGAGGACTACTGAAGCAAGGAGACAGGGAGCGGATCAAGAATTACAAAACTACTGGTACTATGCCCAGTACCTAGGTGACAGGATCAGTAGGACCCCAAATCTCAACATCACACAATATACCCAGGTTAAGAAGCCTTCATAGGCGCCCTCTCAATGTAAAATAAAAGGTGAAATTATAAAAATAAAAAACAAATGAACTAAACCATAAAGTCATAATTATCAGAAGTTCTAATTTTCTTTTTGGCATGGTTAGAACACAAGTCAGAACCTTTCTCATGTCTAATATAAACAGCAGTTCATATAACTGAACTACATCAGTTGGGGTAAACTAGGAGAAAAAATTATGACACAATTGTTTGTATGAGATGTCAAGTTAATCATAATGGATATTTACTTGGAAAATTATTAAGAACTGATTTAGAAGGCAGAAATAAAGTATTTGAGCTTTTCTGGTAGCAATTTATACAATCCATATCCACTCAGAAAATTCTCAAGCTGCATTGTGGACAGGAAAGAAATAATTGTATAATCCTTTTAGAGATAACCAAATTGTCTCCTAAATTACATATTAACATGTTGAAATGTGCATCTATGTGAAAAACAGAATTTGAAATATGGACAAATATGAGGTCTTGCCTCAGAGGTGAAGTACATAAATCTTATTCCAAAGGAAATAATCACTGACTGTAAAATTTTACATGATGGTAATAAACTTGATACTTTATCTGTAGAGACGTCCACTTTCACTTTTCAAAGCCTCAGGGCAAGCTTTATTTTAAATGATAACTTGCTAAAATATTTCAACAGGAGAAACTTTAAGAGAAAACTATATTCTAGAATTGGTTTTTGTTTAGATTACTAGCTAAGGAACAGATTTTGAATAGTCCAGAGGAAAAAAAGAAAAGGAGATAAGAATGTTTCAGGTGTGAGGAAATAGACTATACTTAGGGCAAAGACCTGCCTCTGGCATTACTCCAAGCTCAACTCAAGCCACTGAGTTAAATTCAAAGAACCTATCAATGAATTTCACTGTTGAAACTGACATTTTGTCTCAGCTGCACTATTCATTATTAGGAAAATCTGAGCTTCCAAGCTGACATCATTGATTCCAGTGTATCTCAAAAGATACAGTCTTAATTTGAGGGGAAATGTTTTGGATAGTCTCATCTATAAGCTCACAAATCTGTTTATATTTCCCTGATCCTGATTTCCCTCATACGGAACTTCATCTCCATAAACAGAACAAAATGAAAGAGGGACAAAAACCCAGGAAGAAAGAAGGAATATCATTCACATAAACATAAACAAATACCCAAGCTTATATCTAGCATTTAAGGACATTTAAGGACACACAGATGATCTTTATCAGGTCATGAGTCATGAAATATCCAGCATTTACATACTGATCATATTTTCAGTTGAATGCCTTGGCACTGAATAATTACCACGCAGTGATTCACTCTACTTGGCTCCAGAGCATTTTGCATAATGCCCCTGGTCTGTCCACTCCACCTCCAGTATGCATATAGGATAGGTATTTTGATTTCCCCATACCCTCTTTTCCATTAGAATTTTTATTTTTATTTTTGTACTGTTTGATTTTAAGTGAGTTATGCAGACCTTTTCCATTAAGTTTACTAAATGTTTAGGCATACACTTAATATTTAGCTTCAGAATTGTTGTCTAATGATTTTTTCCAGAAAAGCACTAAATCTGATGAGAAAACTTATCATCCATTGAGAGGCCAAGACAGAAGGACTGCTTGAAGCTTTGAGACTGGCCTCCATAGCATAGAAAGACTTGTCTCTTAAAAAAAAAAAAAAGCCAGGAATGGTGGCAGACACCTTTAGTCCCTCCTACTTGGGAGACTAAGGTGGGAGAATCACTTTAGTCCAGGAACTCGAGGTTACAGTAATCTATGATCGACTGCACTCCAGCCTGGGGGACAGAGCCAGACCCTGTCTCTAAACAAACCAAAAATAAACACACGAAACTCCTCATGTTCCAGTTTTGAATCTGTCCCTGTTTCTCCATCCTATATTAAATCTTGTGTTGTCATTTCCCCTGATTTGAAAACTGTATGGATTCAGAGTGACAAGACCAAATTTTCTGCAAGTAACAAATGTGGGTTCATGATAGAATTAAATTCAGATAGATAAAAGCAAAGAAAATAGAATTATTTGATCATTTAAGTTCATGGCCTGATGACCTTTACATATGCAACTTTTCTTTAAAATTGTTAAATTTCTATAAATTAAAAATAGATCTACCATAAGACCCAACAATTCTTCCTCTGGAGATATACCCAAAGGAAAGAGAATCAGCACCTTGTAAAGATATCTACACTCCCATGTTCACTGCAGCATATTCAAAACAGCAAAGATGAAATCAACCTAAGCATCCATCAACAGATGAGTGGAAAAGAAAATATGATGAACACACACACACACACACACACACACACACACACACACACACACTGAGAAAGAGAGAGATTAGCCCTAAAAAAGAACAAGGTCTTGTCATTTACCATAACATGGATGAGCCTGGAGTACATTATGCTGAGTGAAATAAGCCAGAGCCAGGTGTAGTGGTACACACTAGTAGCACCAGCTACATGGGAGGCTGATGTGGGAGGATCACTTGAGCCTGAGAGTTCGAGGCTGCATTGTGCTGTGATAGCTCCTGTGAATATCCATCACACTCCAGCCTGGACAACATAGTGAGACTTTGTCCCTAAAAAATTAATAATAGAAAAAGAAAGAGAAAAGTCAGACATGGAAAAATTGCATGATCTCACTTATGTATGGAATCTAAAAAAAAAAAAATCAAATATACAGAGGTAGTGAACAAAACAATGGTTACCAAAGACAGGCGTGATGGAAGAAAATGTGGACAGGTAGGCCAGAGAACACAAAGTAGCAGACATGCAGGATGAACAAGTCTAGAGATTGAATGTATGGCATGAAGACTATGGGTATTAAAATCGTACTATATTTGGTATTCATGATAAATGAGATTTTTACTGTTCCTGCTAGAAAAATAAATAGATAACTGTATGATGATGGGTATGTTAATTGGCTTCACTATAGCGACCGTTTTCTTGCTTATATGTATCCCATACATCATGTTACAGACCTTAAATATACACAGTAAAAAATTATGGGAAATGACACAGGGACCTTTCTACTCTATAGTTCCCCTTCTTTTTTTTTTTTTTTTTTTTAATGAGATGGAGTCATGCTGTCACCAGGCTGGAGTGCAGTGGCAGATTTTGCCTCACTGCAACCTCCACTTCCCAGGTTCAAGTGATTCTCCTGCCTCAGCCTCCCAAGTAGTGGGGATTACAGCATGTACCACTACTCCCGGCTAATTTTTTGTATTTTTAGTAGAGATGGGGTTTTGCCATGTTGGCCAGGCTGCTCTCGAACTCCTGACCTCAGATGATTCACCTGCATCAGCCTCCCAAAGTGCTGGGATTACAGACGTGAGTTACCACGCCCAGTTCCGAGCCCCTTCTGTGTTAAAACTGCTTTATTCTGTTTTCCCTGGTTGCAGGAAACATTTTATATTTTGGAGAACCTCCAACTTGAAGAGACCCTCCGATTTTGAGACAACTAGTGTTATTTTCTCTAGCTGAATCAGCAGTGACTTTGGATATTTCCTCCCAGAGTCATTAACATTCTAGGCTCTCCTTAGAGCTTCAGTGATTTGGGTTCTGAGGACTTCCGGGTATTGTCAGAACACAGCATGAACCAAAGCAATGTCTGCTTGTCACTTCAGGCTGCAGCAAACTTTACCTTGCTTTCCCTTCTTATCTGTTCAGACTGGTCTTTGTAAACCAATAATCTGTCGTTTTTCTATCATTCTTTACCCAGAAATATTATACGTTGGTGACAAAGTAATTGTGGTTTTTGTCATTACTTTCCATGGCAAAAACTGCAATTACTTTAGAACCAACCTAAATAGTTCCAGTTTTTTTCTCTTTTGCAATCATAACAAAAATACTTAAGAAAAAATGTACTATTGAAAATATACAAGGTTTGTATATTTATTCTATTTTATAATATATATTTTATACTATTACAAATATACAACTTTGAATATTTCTCCTCTCCTGAAAAATTTATTGACTTATGACTGAGCCTTTCTTCTTTTTATTTTTTTCATCAAGTTCTCATGCCTATTATAAATACACATGGGACTTGTTGACAAAGAGGGCCAGACTATTTTCTTTCTGGTTTCCCTAGGTCACTGGAAATTCTTAGAAGCAGGGCCTTGTTCTGGTTCTCTTTGCATGCCTGGGCCCTGACATGGAACCTGGCATATGGGAGCTCTACCAGTACTTCTTTTTTTTTTTTTTTTTAATTTTTTATTGGATTATAGGTTTTGGGGTACATGAGCAGAGCATGCAAGACAGTTGCGTAGGTACACACATGGCAGTGTGCTTTGCTTTTCTTCTCCCCTTCACCCACATTTGGCATTTCTCCCCAGGCTATCCCTCCCCACCTCCCCCTCCCACTGGCCCTCCCCTTTTCCCCCCAATAGACCCCAGTGTTTAGTACTCCCCTTTCTGTGTCCATGTGTTCTCATTTTTCATCACCCACTATGAGTGAGAATATGCAGTGTTTCATTTTCTGTTCTTGTGTCAGTTTGCTGAGGATGATGTTTTCCAGATTCATCCATGTCCCTACAAACGACACAAACTCATCATTTCTGATTGCTGCATAATATTCCATGGTGTATATGTGCCACATTTTTCCAATCCAGTCTATTATCAATGGGCATTTGGGTTGATTCCAGGTCTTTGCTATTGTAAACAGTGCTGCAATGAACATTCGTGTACATGTGTCCTTATAGTAGAACGATTTATAGTCTTTTGGATATATACCCAGTAATGGGATTGCTGGGTCAAATGGAATTTCTATTTCTAAGGCCTTGAGGAATCGCCACACTGTCTTCCACAATGGTTGAACTAATTTACACTCCCACCAACAGTGTAAAAGTGTTCCTTTTTCTCCACATCCTCTCCAGCATCTGTTGTCTCCAGATTTTTTAATGATCGCCATTCTAACTGGCGTGAGATGGTATCTCAATGTGGTTTTGATTTGCATCTCTCTGATGACCAGTGACGATGAGCACTTTTTCATATGATTGTTGGCCTCATATATGTCTTCTTTCGTAAAGTATCTGTTCATATCCTTTGCCCACTTTTGAATGGGCTTGTTTGTTTTTTTCCTGTAAATCTGCTTGAGTTGTTTGTAAATTCTGGATATCAGCCCTTTGTCAGATGGGTAGACTGCGAAAATTTTTTCCCATTCTGTTGGTTGCCGATCCACTCTAGTGACTGTTTCTTTTGCCATGCAGAAGCTGTGGAGTTTCATTAGGTCCCATTTGTCTATTTTGGCTTTTGTTGCCAATGCTCTTGGTGTTTTATTCATGAAGTCCTTGCCTACTCCTATGTCCTGGATAGTTTTGCCTAGATTTCCTTCTAGGGTTTTTATGGTGCCAGGTCTTATGTTTAAGTCTTTAATCCATCTGGAGTTGATTTTAGTGTAAGGTGTCAGGAAGGGGTCCAGTTTCTGCTTTCTGCACATGGCTAGCCAGTTTTCCCAACACCATTTGTTAAACATGGAATCCTTGCCCCATTGCTTGTTTTTGTCAGGTTTATCAAAGATTGTATAGTTGTATGTATGTTGTGTTGCCTCCGGTGCCTCTGTTTTGTTCCATTGGTCTATATCTCTGTTTTGGTACCAGTACCATGCTGTTTTGATTACTGTAGCCTTGTAGTATAGTTTGAAATCTGGTAGTGTGATGCCCCCCGCTGTGTTCTTTTTGCTTAGAATTGACTTGGCTATGCGGGCTCTCTTTTGGTTCCATATGAAGTTCATGGTGGTTTTTTCCAGTTCTGTGAAGAAAGTCAATGGTAGCTTGATGGGGATAGCATTGATTCTGTAAATTACTTTGGGCAGTATAGCCATTTTCACGATATTAATTCTTCCTAACCATGAACATGGAATGTTTCTCCATCTGTTTGTGTCCTCTCTGATTTCGTTGAGCAGTGGTTTGTAGTTCTCCTTGAAGAGGTCCCTTACGTTCCTTGTGAGTTGTATTCCAAGGTATTTTATTCTTTTTGTAGCAATTGCGAATGGCAGTTCGCTCTTGATTTGGCTTTCTTTAAGTCTGTTATTGGTGTAGACGAATGCTTGTGATTTTTGCACATTGATTTTATATCCTGAGACTTTGCTGAAGTTGTTTATCAGTTTCAGGAGTTTTTGGGCTGAGGCGATGGGGTCTTCTAGGTATACTATCATGTCGTCTGCAAATAGAGACAATTTGGCTTCCACCTTTCCTATTTGAATACCCTTTATTTCTTTTTCTTGCCTGATTGCTCTGGCTAGAACTTCCAGTACTATATTGAATAGGAGTGGTGAGAGAGGGCATCCTTGTCTAGTACCAGATTTCAAAGGGAATGCTTCCAGTTTTTGCCCATTCAGTATGATATTGGCTGTTGGTTTGTCATAAATAGCTTTTATTATTTTGAGATACGTTCCATCGATACTGAGTTTATTGAGGGTTTTTAGCATAAAGGGCTGTTGAATTTTGTCAAATGCCTTCTCTGCGTCAATTGAGATAATCATGTGGTTTTTGTTTTTGGTTCTGTTTATGTGGTGAATTACGTTGATAGACTTGCGTATGTTGAACCAGCCTTGCATCCCTGGGATGAATCCTACTTGATCATGATGAATAAGTTTTTTGATTTGCTGTTGCAATCGGCTTGCCAATATTTTATTGAAGATTTTTGCATCTATGTTCATCATGGATATTGGCCTGAAGTTTCCTTTTCTCGTTGGGTCTCTGCCGGGTTTTGGTATCAGGATGATGTTGGTCTCATAAAATGATTTGGGAAGGATTCCCTCTTTTTGGATTGTTTGAAATAGTTTTAGAAGGAATGGTACCAGCTCCTCCTTGTGTGTCTGGTAGAATTCGGCTGTGAACCCATCTGGACCTGGGCTTTTTTTGTGAGGTAGGCTCTTAATTGCTGCCTCAACTTCAGACCTTGTTATTGGTCTATTCATAGTTTCAGCTTCCTCCTTGTTTAGGCTTGGGAGGACACAGGAGTCCAGGAATTTATCCATTTCTTCCAGGTTTACTAGTTGATGTGCATAGAGTTGTTTGTAATATTCTCTGATGATGGTTTGAATTTCTGTGGAATCTGTGGTGATTTCCCCTTTATCATTTTTTATTGCATCTATTTGGTTGTTCTCTCTTTTCTTTTTAATCAATCTGGCTAGTGGTCTGTCTATTTTGTTGATCTTTTCAAAAAACCAGCTCTTGGATTTATTGATTTTTTGAAGGGTTTTTCGTGTCTCAATCTCCTTCAGCTCAGCTCTGATCTTAGTAATTTCTTGTCTTCTGCTGGGTTTTGAGTTTTTTTGATCTTGCTCCTCTAGCTCTTTCAATTTTGATGTTAGGGTGTCAATTTTGGATCTCTCCATTCTCCTCATATGGGCACTTATTGCTATATACTTTCCTCTAGAGACTGCTTTAAATGTGTCCCAGAGGTTCTGGCACGTTGTGTCTTCGTTCTCATTGGTTTCGAAGAACTTCTTTATTTCTGCCTTCATTTCGTTGTTTACCCAGTCAACATTCAAGAGCCAGTTGTTCAGTTTCCATGAAGCTGTGCGGTTCTGGGTCGGTTTCTGAATTCTGAGTTCTAACTTGATTGCACTATGGTCTGAGAGGCTGTTTGTTATAATTTCAGTTGTTTTGCATTTGTTGAGCAGTGCTTTACTTCCAATTATGTGGTCAATTTTAGAGTAGGTGTGATGTGGTGCTGAGAAGAATGTGTATTCTGTGGATTTGGGGTGGAGAGTTCTGTAAATGTCCACCAGGTTTGCTTGCTCCAGGTCTGAGTTCAAGCCCTGGGTATCCTTGTTGATTTTCTGTCTGGTTGATCTGTCTAGTACTGACAGTGGAGTGTTAAAGTCTCCCACTATTATTGTGTGGGAGTCTAAGTCCTTCTGTAAGTCATTAAGAACTTGCCTTATGTATCTGGGTGCTCCTGTGTTGGGTCCATATATGTTTAGGATCGTTAGCTCTTCTTGTTGTATCGATCCTTTTACCATTATGTAATGGCCTTCTTTGTCTCTTTTGATCTTTGTTGCTTTAAAGTCTATTTTATCAGAGATGAGAATTGCAACTCCTGCTTTTTTTTGCTTTCCATTAGCTTGGTAAATCTTCCTCCATCCCTTTATTTTGAGCCTTTTTGTATCCTTGCATGTGAGATGGGTTTCCTGGATACAGCACACTGATGGGTTTTGGATTTTTATCCAATTTGCCAGTCTGTGTCTTTTGATTGGTGCATTTAGTCCATTTACATTTAGGGTTAATATTGTTATGTGTGAATTTGATACTGCCATTTTGATTCTAAGTGGCTGTTTTGCCTGTTAGTTGTTGTAGATTCTTCATTATGTTGAAGCTCTTTAGCATTCAGTGTGATTTTGGAATGGCTGGTACTGGTTGATCCTTTCTATGTGTAGTGCCTCTTTTAGGAGCTCTTGTAAAGCAGGCCTGGTGGTGACAAAATCTCTGAGTACTTGCTTGTTCGCAAAGGATTTTATTCTTCCTTCACTTCTGAAGCTCAGTTTGGCTGGATATGAAATTCTGGGTTGAAAGTTCTTTTCTTTAAGAATGTTGAATATTGGCCCCCACTCTCTTCTGGCTTGTAGTGTTTCTGCCGAGAGATCTGCTGTGAGTCTGATGGGCTTCCCTTTGTGGGTGACCCGACCTTTCTCTCTGGCTGCCCTTAGTATTCTCTCCTTTATTTCAACCCTGTTGAATCTGATGATTATGTGCCTTGGGGTTGCTCTTCTTGCGGAATATCTTTGTGGTGTTCTCTGTATTTCCTGCAATTGAGTGTTGGCCTGTCTTGCTAGGTGGGGGAAATTTTCCTGGATGATGTCCTGAAGAGTATTTTCCAGCTGGGATTCATTCTCTTCGTCCCCTTCTGGTACACCTATCAAACGTAGGTTAGGTCTTTTCACATAGTCCCACATTTCTTGGAGACTTTGTTCATTCCTTTTTGCGCTTTTTTCTCTGATCTTGGTTTCTCGTTTTATTTCATTGAGTTGGTCTTCGACTTCAGATATTCTTTCTTCTGCTTGGTCAATTCGGCTATTGAAACTTGGGAAAAACATATCCCTAGAGTCTGGATGACCTACTTATCAGGAAGCCTCACTCTTAGCTTAAGCTAGGGCAAGATATTTTGTGTTGGTTTTTATTTAGAGAAAACATAATTTGTGTTAGCCTTGAGGAGATTTGACTATGATGCATCAGATCAGATGGCCCCAGAACAATGAAAATAATACTAGTGACCCCGTTAGTGGAGGGGTTAGATACTGGTCATGCCAGATTAACTTCTCTTCAGGTGAAATCTAATGAGCTATCATTTCCTCACCCTAAGTGCTTAAGTTAGTAGTACCTAGTTTAACTAGAATTTAGGAAACATTTAATAAAGATAGTATTGTATGATCAGGAGGAAAAATGAATATTGCCTTTGTTTTATCTTTGAGACAGAGTCTTGCTTTGTCACCCAGGCTGGAATGCAGTGGTGCCATCTTGGCTCACTGCAACCTCCTGGGTTAGAGTGATTCTCCTGCCTCAGCCTCCCAAGTAGCTGGAATGACAGGCACACACCACCACTCTTGGCTAATTCTTGTATTTTTAGTAGAGAACAGTTTTCATCATGTTGGCCAGGCTGATCTCAAACTCCTGACCTCAAGTGATCTGCCCATCTTGGCCTCCCAAAGTGCTGGGAACACAGGTGTGAGCCATCATGCTGGGCTACCTTTAGCTTTTATTCCTCCAGCAACGTCAACACATTTAGAACTATCCATGCTGAGAGCTGATAAGGAAATTTTTTACTGGACCTGAGACTTGAATTTCAATCCCACAACTTTCTACTAGTAGAGAGTGGGACACAAGTTATTCCATCTACAGCTTTATAGGGCTATGGATAAATAAAATGTGAAGCTTCTAGCACAGTGCCTGTCAAGTAAGTTGTTTTAAACATTAGATTCCCCTCCCTCATTAAATATATCTGGTATTGATCTTAAACCTTATGGTTGAAAATTAATACATGGGGAAGGAAATGTAAAAGCTTATCATCTAATGATTTTGTTAGATTTTGATGAATCTGTCAAAATGATAGACATATTAAGTAATTTGTCTTCTGGAAGTTCAAAGTAAATCAAAAGTGACATTTTTTCATGGAAGATCTTAATCAAATAATGGGGAAATGTCTTTGGTTGGAAGTCAGAAGACCTGTTTTCTGGTTCCACCTCTGCCCAAAACACAATATGTCAAACACAGCATTCATGTTTTTCTTTACATTTTTCATCAGCTCAACTCTTTCTGCTGTTAGGTAGTCTTAGACACCTGTATTGGACAGCATTACGTTATTTCCCTGTTCTCTTTGAGTCTCATGAGCCATTAATTTTATCACTTATTCCTCAAAATGGCTTTGTCATCTACTCCTTCCTTTATAGTCCACTGTTAGACCCTAACCCAACCATATCATCTGGTTTACAGAATAAAATAAATTAAAATAATAGAATTTCTGATGACAAGTAAAAATTAATAACAAAATTTTAAAGTATGCATACCAAAGTTTTGTAAAGAATTGTTTTTGTATTAAATATCAGAATCAGGATCAGAAAACTATCTTAAGTTAATTTGAACAGATAACTGAGCTATATTAATGAATTAAATTGTGTGGTGAAATGAAACCATTTTAGAAAGTAATTGCTTATTTAATGTACCAGTGTTTGTCATAATATATATTCAAAACCCATTCTTCCCACAAGCGTGAATGGCCCTGTGCTGAGTACTGAACAGAACTTATTATGACTCCTCCGTTAAGGCTGGTAAGATTATGTTTGCATAAAAAGGAGGAAATAAGGAAGGAGTTCTAGCCTAAATGAATCAGATACATTCACCATGGTTTAGAACCATAAGGGCCATTGACTATTATTTTATTTTATTTTGTATCTTTTGAAAAGAAAATTTATCAAAGAAAACTATTTGTACTAGAGTTGCATATTAAAGATAATATATGAACCTTTATGCACATAATGCTTTCTGTGGAAACTATTAAAAATTTACCCCTTGGTATTTTCTTGTTAAAAAACCTGATGCAAACAGTGGCTGTGAGACAGAGCAAAGAAAAAAAATAGCAACATGTATTTCCCATTTACTTTCAATGGGATCAAAACAAAAATCAGGAGCAATATTTCAGTATTTCAACCTTTTTTCTTATTTAGCAAACTTTTCTTTCATTTTTATGCATTCACTAAAGAACAGAGAGCTTGACAATTCTGTTTGTGGAGTGATATTAAAAATTCAAGAGTATGAGTTATGATGATTGCTGGGTATATCTGACAGAAACATCAAAGACCTCATGTTCAAACACAGTATCACAGGAGGAAATAATAACTTGTGCTTGAAAATACTGATGACATTTTCATAACCCAAATATGAAAGAAACAAGGGACTACAAAAAGAGTAAAATGTGTTCTTCTTATGAAAAAAATAACATAACTGATTCCATAACTGCGGCCAAGGCATCAGGGTTTTATTAATGTTTTATTTACTGAAGTTACAAAAGTACTTTATATCTGAAAAGTCTAAGTACAATATGACTGTTTACAAAGAGTTTCCAAGTTGCCTACCTCATTATCTGACGCTAGCATCTGTCTTTTTCATTTATTCACTTAACAAAATTATATATTTCCAACAGCTTCATACGAAGGACACAAAGGACCATCTGGACTTTGAACCAGCTCCACTGATGATTCTAATTGTTTGCCATCCTTTATCTTTCCCTACCCCCATTACCTGTGAATCTATTACTTCTGTATGGAAGCTATAAAATTCCATAGAACATTTAAGAATGGCCTGGCGAATCACATTATTGGCTCCCGTGCCAACAAGAAATTCTGTTCAGAAGAAATAGTTGAGCCACATTTCTGCACAGCTAGCAGCTAAGGAAAAAAGGATGAAAACTAAGGCATGTTTGCTGCAAAATGGGTACATTCACTTCCTGTATTCTCACTTAATTTTTACACGACTTTAAGGTAAACATTCTTTCTACCATCTTAGATTAAAATAAGCCTTAAAGTGGTTGAATGACACAACCAAATGGGAACAGCTAGTTAAGCCAATGTCCTGCTCAATAAATAAACAAGAACACTGACGACAAGCAAGAAGCTGTGATCAAGACAGCAAAACCAGAACAAAGCTGATAAAAAAAGGAAAACTGAGTATCTTAAAAAGCAGTAGTAAAGTAGAAGCCGAGATGTCCCTGGAAACAGAATGGAAGAGCAGAGGTGAAAAGCAAGGCTGAGTAAAGTCAAATGGTTTAATAACTTTACAGTTATTTCTTGTTTCTGCTCCTAATTAAATTATCTTTCTTTTTTGAGGCTTATTAGAGTTTTCCTATGTTTCAATCATTAATTCTCCAAAAATAGTTAATGAGAGGCTTTGCTAGAAGCCAGAGATAGAGATAGCATAATAAGGCAAAACAGACATTGTCTCTGCCCACCATCCCTGCCCAATAGTTTAAAGTCTATTGGATGTGAGTATGGCTGGGGTAGGTGGTAACTAAGAATATTCAATGAAATTGTGAGGAGCAGACTCTTAAAGTGCCCTCCATTTTTGACTCCTAGTGTGAATGCCTTTGTCTAACTCCCTCCCTTTTCCCTAGAGCAGAATTTGCAACTCCACACCAAGAAGTAAGAATCCAGGAGACAAAGTGAGATAGAAGGAATGAAAAGAAGGAAAATAGAATCAAAGCTAGGTGCCTGATATCTTAACAGGCAGTACATAAGGAAGACAAAGTGCTTTGTCATATTCCATCATGAGTGAGGCATTAAGTGGATTAAAACACTGAAATATATGAAACCAGAGACTCAAGATGTTTCAGTTTCATCAGCATCAATATTGAAGTCATTACAAGGAGAGAAGAGAGTGAATGCCACTTATACAAATTGGGTCATTCTTGTCATACTCACCTAAATCAAAATCTAAAGGCCAGAGGAGAAAAGCACTCAGGGCACATAACACTGCTCCAAGAATTGAATTCTCCACAAACTCAGCTGCTGAAACTACCTGCTGTAATCCTAAGACCAGTTTCAGTTAGTATTTGCTGAAACACATGCTGTAACTCTAAGACTAGTTTTATCCTCCGTCACTCACCAATCAGAGCTTTCCAGCTCCCAAAAGCTTTTCTAATGCCAGTGAGTTTTCTTTCGAAAAGATATGTAACATTTCTTTAAAATAAATACCACAGCATATTTTTTTTTTGTTCTTTAGACATACTGATGACTACCTGGTCTGCATGTGTGCCCCAAATTGCAATTCTGTGATTCTCAAATAAAATGTTAAATTTAGAGATTTGTGTATGTATTCTATTTTGACCTCATAATAGTAAGATAAATAGAGTAAAGAAAATAGTAGTTCTTAATAGAGGTTACTGATATTATAATTCTCTAACAATGAATTGTAAATGAAGCCAGAGTACTCTGGAGCTGGAAAATAATATAATTTTCTACAAAACATGGCATAAAGATTAATATCTTGATGTAAGAGTGATATCATTGAATTCTCTGGTTATAGCAATTACTTAAATACATTATTCATCAAAACAACTCAACCAGTAATAAATACAGACGCACATAGTTTTCTGCCATGTAGCGGTAGAAAAGGAGGGGAAGGAATATTTCATATTATATGTGCTATAAAGTCCTAGGAGTACTGGTTGCTAATTATTTCAGACCATCACTGATTTTTCATTGATGTTTTTCTTCCTTTATATCTTTATTTGGATATAGAGTATTAACAATTACATTGTTATCATAATAATTGGTATTAATAATTGGCATTAATTCAATCTTAATGAAATTCTAAATATTATTTCCTCTGGAAAAAAAACTGCAGCCTTGTAAGATGAATGCTCTACATGTTCATTTCTTAAAAAGAAATTTAATCATCTCAATGGATTATTATAGCAAGAAGATGAGATTTCTATCCCATTAACATTTATTTTTACCCATACCCCATGTGGGGCTCTCTTCTATAATGTATGGCATTTTTCAGGCTATTCTGAATATTTTCATGAGGAACAACATTAACGATACTATATTTTTAATATAAGAGCCCACACTGATATTAGGTTAACTAAAGTTTTGAAAAACATTACTGATTTAAATAAAATAAGAAAAGAAAAAATTCCATTTAGTAAAACTATATTGGAGAGCCTGTCTCCCATATTATCTTCCAAATGATAGCTCACAATTTGAACCTAGGTGATTGATGACTCCTCAAACACTAAGTTCTTATAAAAATAATCAAACAAGTTTAACTTAGAACATGTGTGTTTCCACTCCCCCACTTAGGTTCTTTTAGTTGTTTTAATAATGTTGAGACCAACAAAAACAAATATTAATTGAGGTTTTATTATGAGACAGACACCATTCAAAGTAATCACTTAATTTTCAAAATAATCCTATGAATTATACCATCATTATCCACATTAGAATACAAAGGAGGAAATGGAGGCTCTAAAATTCTTGATAAATAGTCTAAGATTCCGCAATTATTAATTGTTAAAGTCAGAATGTATATATAGATAATCATGACCCAGGATATTCACAAAAAATGCAAAACCATCAGGGGCAGGTTTTTAAAAATGAACCAGGGATTCTATAAAAGTTATGTTCTCCAGATTACTTAAGCATTGCCCTTAGGGTTTTGGACAGGCAGAACGCTTGACTAGGACAGACTCGAATAGGCTAAGATGACAGAGCTGCTATTCTTTTTAGTAGGTACAATGTCCTCTCCCTCAAAAAAAGAGTTTCTTTGACCTTTTCTTTTCCTTCAGAATCTCTTTAAGCAGTTGCCTTTCTTCAAAATGCACGGTCCTAGACATTTGATTTAGCGAACTTGAATAAGCATATCACTCATCTGTTATAAGTTCAAATCTTTACAAACAGAAATGGGGGCTGTTTAAAGCCTTTTAAAAAGCAAATAAAGAAATGATTATTTCAAAAAAACATTCAAAGACAAAATACATTGCACAGAACCTAGGAGGAAGTTAAATTCATTTGAAGAGCCCGTCACTTGGAAGGCAGTAAGGGTAAAATCCAAACACAAAAGAAATGCAACCTTAATGAAACTGCAAATTCTTAAAAAACAAATATTTGAAAGCTAATAAAGTAAAATTAAAAACCACCAAACTAGTTTATAAGGAGTTATTATCACAATGAATTCATAAATCATTCCTAAAAACTAAATTTAAACAATAACAATGAAGATACAATCTCATACTCGGACTAGATATTCAAATGTTTTCTCATCAAAAATTAAAAATCAAGAAGGGAGTTGATTTACTAAGAATGGAGCTATTAACAAACTCTGAGAGAAGTAAGTTGTTAGAAGAGAGCCAATGAATAATAAAAGCAGAAATCTTAATATGCTTTATGTTCTTTGAACATCATGAAGTCCCAAAAAGGAGTTTCAAATGAATGTTATCAGATGGAAAGCATTGCTTATCATAAAGGCATCTTTGAAGCATGATACTCAGATTCAGTAAGAGAAAGCCACCAGGGACCCAGTGAATATGATTTTGGATGTGAGGAGTTATGAAATGAAATATCTAAAGTCTTATTAATCTTCTTAGCAAGTTTTTAATGGTAAAATGCTCAATATGAATTCCTAAATATGCCATTCATTAAGTTATCCTTTAAACCCCTTACTTCTCCTCACCTCAACCTCACCAAAACTAAACAACAAAAATCCATTTCTTAGCTTATGTTAAATTATCAGTTCATCTTTGGCACAAAATCAAAAATATAATAAAATTAGTTCACAATCTTTCTTAAGAACATATATTTTCAGAGAAGACTGCTGTCATAAGTTTCTCTAATTTGGCAAATTATTACCATACATTTAATAATTTAAGTTTGTGTTCAGGAATGTGAACACCCTTTTTCCTCTTCTCTCTCTTCCTAAAGGCTATAACTTAAAATTAAATACAATCGTCCTACTGTTTCTTGGCTTTAAAAAATGTGCTGAATTAGACAAATTGTCATAGCTTTGCAAAAACATGGAACATGCTGGGTACAGCCTGATTGTTTATTCTAAAAATAAACAAAATCTGTAATAGCAACTTGAGATAAGTTAGAATGTCTGTCATCCTGTCATCCTCTATAACCTAATCCAAAGTATATTACTTATTTCCTCATGAAATAATCAGGTTCATGGAGTCAATATTTCCACAAAGTTTGTTTTGTTTAGAGAGTAATCAGAAATTTATCCATTTAAATAACTTAGATATAGTCTTAAATTTTATAGTAAAAACTTCAGCAACTGAAGTTTAAAAAATATATACATAGTACTCTTTCATACTTGAGAAAAGGAAAAAGATAAGAATGTTATAGCAAATTTGTCATAAAGTTGTCTGAACCCACTATACTTTATAATAGCATGCACTTATTTCACAAAGGAAGGTAAAGGAGGGGGTCACCAAAGTTATTGATTTAGCCAGTGATGCACGGATTTCCACCAAACTGGTTTTAGTTTCTGAGCTATCACTACCGGCAGTTCACTTAAATCTGATGCTTCATTTTTATCACTTGAGTATGACAGCATTAAAAAGTTGGAAGAGAATCTTCCAGAGATTATGTAGTCTTTATTTTTTCCACAGACAAACCAGGCTTTAGAGAGGTGAAGAGATCTGAATCTGTAATCCTGTTCCACATGAACAGTCAGTGGCTCCCCTTTGTCTTTAAAATGAAACCAAAATTCCTTACTTGGAACATAAGGATCTGAATGTTCTGGCCACTGACTGGCATGCATGGAAAATGACCCTGCCCAGCACGGCTACCCCACTGTTCCCTTTCAGTCAGACTGAAAGTTAGGGGATTTCTCCAGTTACCTTATATTTCATCTCTGTAAGGTTCCCCCAGCATCTCTCTTCTTTTACTGCCCACACTGAATGGTAAGTTCAGGACAATGGGAACTTGTTCATCCCTATATCCCCAATGCTTTGAATACTATAGTAAATTCTCAAGAAATACATATATATCTCTCTACATACATATATATGTATACATATATACATAATGCAAGTGTATATGTGTATAACCTGAGCATTCACTATACATATACATAGATACATATACATAATACTGATACATAATACATATATACACACATGAATTATGTATATAGATGTATACATATATGTATTTCTTGATCATTTACTATAGACAGGGCAGTATTTTCTATGTATATATATTCTTTACATGACAAATGAAGAAATTGTGTGGCATTGGATTAATGACTTAGCATTCCTTTACTCAAACATCAAATTTATCGCTGACTTTATTCAAATTTTTTTCTATGTTCTCATGATTCAATTTTTAAATAACTCTTAACTCTCTCCTGCTTTCTCCATCTCATTTGCTATTACCATATTTTAAACAATTACTAGCTTAATTTCATATCACTGCAAACTGCCAACCCTTCACTGATATTCATGTTTCTATTCTTTTTTTCATTTTTAATGTTTTCTTTCTTTAAAAAAAAATTGTGGGAGAAACGACCTGTCCTCTCAACAAATTTTACCCATACCTCTTGTTAAATAATGATATCTTGGGCTCTCCTCTTTGTTATGTGATACTTTTCAGGTTACTCTGAATATTTTCATAAAGCACCACATCAATAATATTATATTTTTAATATAAGAGCCCATACTGATATTTGGTTAACTAGATTAAAGTTTTGAAAAACATTACTAATTCAAATAAAATAAGAAAATAAAAAAATTCTATTTAGTAAAACAACATATTGGAGAGCCTGTCTCTCATATTATCTTCCAATTGATAGCTCATAACTTGAACCTAGGTGACTGATAACTCCTCAAACACTAGCTAAGATCTTATAAAAATAATCAAACAAGTTTAACTTAGAACATGTGTGTTCCCCCACCCACTTAGGTTCTCTTAGTTGTTTTAATAATATTGAGAACAACAAAAACAAATATTAATTGAGGTTTTATTATGAGCCAGACACCATTCAAAGTAATCACTTGATTTTCAAAATAATCCTATGAAGTATACCATCATTATCCGCATTAGAATACAAAGGAGGAAATGAGGGCTCTACAATTCTTGATAAGTAGTCTAAGATTCCACAGTTACTAATTGTTAAAGTCCAAACATGATATAGACCATCATGACCCACGATATTCACAAAAAATGCAAAACCATCAGGGGCAGTTTTTAAAAATGAACCAGTGATTCTATAAAAACAATTTTCTCCAGATTACTTAAGTATTCCTCTTAAGGTTTTGGGCTGGCAGAATGCTAGACTAGGATAGACTAGAATAGGCTAAGATGACAGAGCTGCTATTCTTTTTATGCAATGTCCACTCCCTTAAACAAATGTTCTTTGTTACATTTCTCTTCTGGAACCCTCTCAGAGTCCTGCCATCTATCTTTTAGGATAGAATCCAGACTCCTACTATTTATCATCACCACTCACCCCACACCCCACTTTAAATCATTTTAACCTCTTGCCAGCTACTGCTTTTCTAGTAGGTCTTCTGAAGTCCAGCCTTACACTTGTGGAATCCATTCCCAACAAAGCCACCAGGGTCACCATTTTAAAAGTTGTTCCATCATGTTATTCTTCTGCCAAAATGGGCATGGATTCATGTCTTTAGAGTGCCTTACATGGCCCTGCATTATCTGGATATCTTTACCTCCCTAGTTTTATCTGCTAACCTATTGCTCATTGAATTGATTACAACCATGCTAGTAACCCTATTGTTCCTCAGACACCCAAGCTATACCCATGTCTGAGAATCTTTGATAAAATACTTCCTCTGCCTGGAACTTCCTTCACCAGGTAACAGCTTGGCCCTCTCTCTCATTTCATTTTTGCATTCAAATCTCATTTTTTCATTGTGGGCTTTCCTGACTGCTTTTTGAAATACAGTACATTATCAAGGATATTACATAGGGTGTTCCTAATATCTTTTTCCTGTTGTACTTTTGCAATTGTCCATAGGACTTATTAACTTCTAGCACATGAACTAATTGGCTCTTTGACGTGTATAGTCTGCTGTCTCCTGTTGGAATATAAACTCAGTGTGGTAAGGGATCTTTATTTAATTTATTGATACATCCCAAATATATTTAAAAGTGGCTGGAATATAGTAGATACTCAGTAAATATTTCTGTAACCAGTGCAAATATAGCACAGAAGCATTATAAAGCTGTGACTTCAAGGAGTATATGTCAAAATTCTGGATTAGGCACCAGAAGGAGCCATATAGTCAGCAACAAATGCTGGGATTACAAGGTACTGTAATGCAAGCACTTTAAGAAGACAAGGTGGGAGGATCGCTTGGGCGACACAGTGAGAGCTTGTCTCTACAAAATAAAATTTTAAAATTTCAAAAATGTCAAAATACTTTCATAATGTTCAGTATACATACTCACTTTTCCTTATGAATAGGTAAAGATTTTCTGCTTTTCCTTTTTATTGTTCCAAGCTCTATTCATCTAGCATCAGCCAACACGTTTTTTTCCACCTCCACTAACAATTTTTTTAGCCAATAAATCTAATGTATGGCCTACTACAAAAAGCATAAGATTGACTATACTAAAATTCGGTCTTCAAGAAAGTAAGGTCAGTTTGGCAGAATGTGGGCATGGTTGCATGGGTTCATAAGTCCCCTAGTCAAGATCTTCAGCCATGTTTCCACAGTAGGGCATTAATATTGCTGGACTACCATGTGTAGTGACAAGAAAGGCTTAGGAAACAGAGAGACACTTGGTATAGTGCAAGCAGATATTCGAATTCAGAAATAACAGTACTTCAGGCACATAAAGAGAATGTAGAAATAGCGCCTATAGAATAAAAATCAGACAAAACAGTAGATATGAATCAAAACAAATGGTCAAAACAACATAAAACAAAAAATGAGAGAAGGAGCAGAGTCTAAATCCATGTGGTTGGTAATCACACAGCAGTAGGAAAATCAAAAGTATGGCTAAGTGACAAAAACAGATTCAAAGGTCCTAATGACAAAGAAAAGCTGTTGAAAACTGAGAAAGTAGGTCACTTCAGCTCATAAACTCTACATTCACCCCTTGATGCCAGCAACTGGTCCCCAAGCATGCCCATTAGAAGGCTTGGCATGACACGACATTAAGCAGGTACAATATTGCTAACATACTCTTAGTTTAAAAAGATCTCTATCCATTCCCAATTCTATAAAATATTCATTGAATCACAATTGTTCTGCTCTGTTCAAAGTTAGCTGATTTAATGCTATTCTAGAAAGTCGTTTTAGGATGTATCATAAAACTCAGTTCCATTTTTTTCTTCTCATTTGTCCACTCATCTGTAAATATTAGTGCTTCACTCGGTTCTGTTACATATTCAATTACCTCTTTAAATCTCATTCTGTAAGAGGCTCGTTCAAATATGTCCAGTAAGCTAACAGTATGATAAGCATAGACATAAAAAGTACTTCCAGAAATGATACGTTTAGTTAATAAAAATTATTTTCTGAAGTTTCAACATGTTGTTCTTGTAAGAGCTAAGTCAGTATTTTTGGCGTGAAACTATTAACAAAAAAGTCTTTGAACATTTTCTGAATATATATATTTTTGAAATATCTTATTATTTTGAAATACTGGCAAAATAATCTTTTGAGTTAATACTAATGCTCCAGCCCAAGAACAGAACGTTTTCTAGACTTAAGACTTTAGAAAGAACTACTTGAATTTTGTTCATCAATGTTGATTAAAAATTCATGAAGGATTTTAAAGTTGTCTGTAGCTAGTTTTCATGGATATATTTGGTCTTCATAGAAGCATATGGAAATGCATATTTAATTTGACAGTATTTTGCAAATCATCCCCACTTCAGAATAATTTGCAAAGTAGAAATGCTTCCATATGCTAGAAGATGGTTTGTCTATTATGATGAGAGTAAAGAAAGAGCTGTATATTCAACAACCAACATTAAAAAAATACTTTGTTGGGCACTGTAGATTATGAAAGTAAAGAAAAATTAACAGGACAATGTCCCAGGACTCAAATAATTTAGAATTAAGATTTCAATCTATAATAAACTTATTAGGCAACCATATCAGACATTCTAAAATGAATTTTCATAGGGATCATTGGGCCCTTAAAAAACATAGTGTCACATGGTTATTTTCTGCCTAAATTGCCATGGCTTGTGCCAAATCTTCTGAAATCCTGACCAAAGCTGATTGGAGCAGAGGTTGATATGGGAACCAAAGCAAGCAATCTATACATGAGCTAGTTGTGAGGACCACAGACACTAGTTCTGGACAAAAGAATATTTCCCATCCAATCAGATTCCTTCCTCTGGAGGAGCAAAAATGGGTGAACATAGAGAAGATGAATCATGTGGTTCAGAAGTTTGTTGTGAGTAATATATTCCAAGAATTCTTGTGTAGTCTGTGAAGTTCGCCTGCTCTAGTGTTGGAAGTTCTGGGATCCATTAAGTCTGTGTTGCTGAGGTAGCTTGCAATGCTGCTTCACACAGCATGGATTATTACAACAAATTTCCACCCTGGCTGTTTGGCAATCATAAAAAGCCAGATGGATGCATTTATGTTCTAAACAAAAGCATATGAAAATGTAGCAATAGGTCTTCACAGTTAATAGTTTAAAAGAACTAATAAAGCCCCTGCAGAATTTTTTTATATTTACTTTTTTTTTAATTACATTTTAGGTTTTGGGATACATGTGAAGAACATGCAAGATTGTTGCATAGGTACACACATGGCAGTATGATTTGCTGCCTTCCTCCCCATCACCTATATCTGGCATTTCTCCCCATGCTATCTCTCCCCAACTTCCCACCCCCTGCTGTCCCTCCCCTATTTCCCCCGCAACAGACCCCAGTGTGTGATGCTTCCCTCCCCGTGTCCATGTGTTCTCATTGTTCAACACCCGCCTATAACTGAGAACACCCCTGCAGATTTTAAAGGTTACTTTAGGGATACAACTTGAAGTAATTAAAACAAGAACTGAAGCTCTTTGACAAGTTTTACTTTCTATACCTGACAGGTTTATTGACTTTTCAGGTACCTATCTTCAGAGACACTGGACTGCAGTTTTAGAATAAAAAATAAATTTTTAGATTTCAAAGGACTTCAGTGTTCTCAAATAAATGACTATTTCATCATTGTCTGATAGGAGTGATTTATAAGCAAGAACAGCTTTAATGTATTTTTTATACTGATAATTACTATTTTGGCTTTCTTTAAGATCTGGGATTACTTTAGAGTTAAAAAAAATACAGGTTATTTACTAAATTTATTTTTAACTGTGCTCATGCCTCAATGCATGTAAGTCATTTTTAAGATCACAGCTTAAATTCACTACACTAGAAAATCATCTGGAGAATTTCACACGGTAAAAATTGTCAAGCCAGGAAAAAAATTGAAAAATTCTTTATAAATTATTGATACAAATGTTTTCTAATGAAAATAGGATTAGGTTGTATGTCATGATTCCCTAGATGAGTTTTCTTCAAGTGATGTGTCTACTTTTGGGTTCCTTACAGTTACCATTTGAGGACTAAGAAAGACAACAGGTGTAACCCACGCCATGAGTGTGTCCCCAGAGCTAAGGGAGAGCTTAAAGCAATCACGATTTTACCACTGCTTATAACGGCAAAAATGTTGTCAAAAGATAAAGAGCAATTTTATGATAATGAGGCAGGCTTTAAAATGTTAAGTCAATAACTCTGATTCCATAAAAATTCTAGTGAGGAGAATAAAAAGGAAAAGATCACTTGGCATATCCCTTTAAGAAATGACATTTAAGTAATTCTTTCTTCTTTTTTATATCCCCTTAAATTTATGGAACTTATGAAGCAAATCTCTCTCATCAGCAACAATTTTAGTTTTCAATGTAACAGAGTAAATTTATTCACTTAGTATTGCATTAAATTTTACAGAGGATTTGAATCTGTAAGTTTCTCCACCTCCTCGCTCAAGCTCTTCCCAAGCAGCTCTGAGTCAGTCAGCTATGCCTCTACTGCCCCTATGGCAAAAGCAGTCTGTGAATTCACCCAGTAATGAATCAGAGGTGGCCTTCCTTATGGCATATATTCTAAGCTTGGGTTGTCTGTGATTTAAATCACTTATTTGACTAGTTAAAAGATATATCTCCAAATGAATTATAACATTTTAAAAATCACAGGAAATAGCCTATATTTGTTTCCATCTATAAAATTTTTTACACAAAAATATTTGTTGGTTATGTATGTTCACATCTCCTTAATAAACTCAGGATCATTCTCTTTACATGAGAAAGCAAAGATTACCTTAGAAAGATACCTGTGTGAGATAAAATGCAAGTTTTGCCATATTTAGTTTCTGAAATGGAAAGAAGTGTGTGTATATACACACACATACACAGACATATCCAAATTTCTTATTGGCTGATGACAAAAGAAAATATGAAAAAACCACTTAAATAAATCAATTTTAAAGTCAATGACAGAAGAAAAGGTTTGACAGATGCTCTCTTAAAATATAGAGCTTAAAAGTATTTTTAAAATTTAATTTATGATTTGAAAAAATGTTGATTAGAGTGATAATAGTCTAATAATTAAGAATAATGATAAGCATGTTGATTTTTTTGGTATATTTGTTGACAAAATGCTATGGTAGCAAAATATAATCTCTTTTATAGTATACTTAACTTTTTCAGCATGTTTGTAAAAATGATAATTTTTACAAAGATTTGTGAGGCCTTCATCATTTCTCTTGAATGCTTGATATTCAAGTTATTTCCTTTTGAAATATGTTGTCTAATGTCCTCTGCTTTACCTGTTAACTGCCCTGGCATAGTCTCATTGCCCGTGATTTCATGATTTAGGTGTTTTCCAAATTCACTTGCTTCATGACATCCTAAATCTCCCTTGGAAATCTTACTTTACTGCACTTGAGGTCAGGAGTCCAAGTCCAGCCTGGCCAACATGGTGAAACCCCGTCTCTACTAAAAATACAAAAATCGGGAACGATCCAAGATGGCCAATCACTAACATCTCGGGATTGCAGCGTCCAGCGAAAGCTCAGACAAGGAGAGGATGCCACACTTTCAGACAAATTTTGGTCACTCAGGGAGCAGAAGATTCCCAGTGGAGGAGCTGCACAGGTCGCCAGCACTACTCTTGTGGCTGGTGCAGTGGTTTTGTCGGCACCTCAGCGTGGCAGCTCTCGGTGCAGAGTAAACGGGACTGGTTCCCCTTCTGACTGATGTTTGGAGCTCCAGGAAGGCAGAGTCGCCTATTACAGACTCAAGAAGGAAGCCAGACTGGAGATTCCTGGGCAAAAAAGCACCATCAGTCTTAATGCCGCTGTTTTGGCCAGCGCAGTGGGTTGCTCATATTTCGGCCCTGGGAATTAACAACTTGGACGTCCACTCAGAGACCTAATTTGAAAGTTGGTAATTACAAAGACGACAGGTGGATAAATTTACAATGATGGGAAGAAAACAGCATAAAAAGGCTGAGAATACTCAAAATCAGAACGCCTCTCCCACTAAAGAGGATCACAGCTCCTCATCAACAAGGGGACAAGACTTGATAGAGAATGAGCGCATCCCATTAACAGAATCAGGCTTCCAAAGAGGGATAATAAGAAACTTCTGTGAGTTAAAAGAACATGTTGCAGCCCAATGTAAAGAAACTAAGAACATTGAAAAAAGGTTTGACAAAATCCTAATGAGAATAGACAACTTAGAGAGGAATATAAGTGAATTAATGGAACTGAAGAATACAATGCAGGAACTTCGAGAAGTATGCACAGGTTTAAACACTCGAATTGTTCAAGCAGAAGAAAGGATATCAGAGGTAGAAGTCCAACTTAATGAAATAAAATGAGAAGACAAGATTAGAGAAAAATGGATAAAAAGGAATGAGCAAAGTCTCCAAAAAATGTGGGACTATGGGAAAAACCAAATTTACGTTTGATAGGTGTACCTGAATGCGACGGAGAGAATGAATCCAAGCTGGAAAATACCCTTCAGGATATTATTCAGGAAAATTTTCCTAAACTAGCAAAGCAGGATAATATTCAACCCCAGGTAATACAGAGAATACCACAAAGATATTCCTCAAGAAGAGCAACCCCAAGGCACATAATCGTTAGATTCACCAGGGTTGAAATGAAGGAGAAATTACTAAGGGCAGCCAGAGAGAAAGGTCAGGTTAATTACAAAGGGAAGCCTATCAGTCTTACAGCAGATCTCTCAGCAGAAACTCTACAAGCCAGAAGAGAGTGGGGGCCAATATTCAACATCCTTAAAGAACAGAACTTTCAGACCAGAATTTCATATCCAGCCCAACTAAGCTTCACAACTGAAGGAAAAATAAAATTTTTTATGAACAGGCAAGTACTCAGAGATTTTATTACCACCTGGCTTGCTTTACAAGAGCTTCTGAAAGAAGCATTACACATAGAAAGAAACAACCAGTATTAGCCTTTCTAAAAATATAGCAAAAAGTAAAGAGCATCAACATAAAGAAGAATTTACATCAATGAATGGATAAAACAGCCAGTTAACATCAAATGGCAGTAATCCTAAATTTAAATCGACTAAATCCCCCAATCAAAAGATACAGCCAAAACCCAATGGCATGTTACATCCAGACCCATTTCACTTGCAAGGATACACAAAGACTCAAAACAAAGGGATGGAGAAAGATTTACCAACCAAATGGAGAACAAAAATAAATGAATAAATAAAAAGCAGGAGTTGCAATTCTCGTATCTGATAAAATAGATCTTAAAGCAACAAAGATATAGTGGTAAAAGGATCAATGCAACAAGAAGAGCTAATGATCCTAACACCCAGATACATAAGACCTATAAAGAGACTTAGACTCAACAAGACAGAAAATTAATAAGGATATCAAGAACTTGAACTCGGATCGGGAACAAGTAAACTTAATAAATATTTATAGAGCTCTCCACTTTAAATATACAAAATATACATTCTTGTCAATACCACATCACACCTACTCATAGGTTTAAATGAAACATTGATTGGCCATTATTAATACTCATTTTTTTTAGAATAAAGCAACATTTCCCTTCTCTCTCCCTCTTTTTCTTCCTCTCCTTCACTCCTTTTTTTTCTTTCCTTCTCTCAAAAAAAGAAAAAAATATCAAATTGTAGACCTCTAGATCCAGGTCGGCAATGTCCCTCTCATTGCTCGATTTCCTTCCTTCCCTTCTCTCCCTCCCTCCCTTCTCTCCCTCCCTCCCTTCCTTCCTCCCTCCCTTCCTCCCTCCCTCCCTTCCTCCTTTCCTCCCTTCCTGCCTTCCTCCCTTCCAAAAAAAAAAAAAAAAAAGAAATCTTACTTTACAATCCATTTTCATTATGTTTTCACTGTATGATCTGATATTTATGACATCATATAATCAGCAAGAGACTAACACTTTGTAGAGTAATTCATAGAGACAGATGTTAATACTACCTGGAAAATTATATTCAGGTAAAGACAAATTTTATAAGTTGGGAGTTAATTAGTGAATATTTTCCTTGTATCTTTTGGGACTGAGATAATTTTTGAAAAATAACAAACTCTTGCAATTTGCAATCAGATGAAAATAAGGGATAAAAATTGTGCATGTGGTAAAGTTGGAAATGAAAAGTGGTTTCTTCTACATCAATTATGTACCATTGAAATAACTGTGGACAAGATACTTTTGGGCAAGAGGATTGAGGTTTTGAGAGAATCAATGAAAAGCTGTAAAAGCAAACCTTTTAAAATACAGAAGAGTTCTCACATCCATTGGAGCAGTAGCAAAAGAAAATGGTACCACAGAAGCAAATATCAGAGATGAAGCAAATACCAAAGGCAAATATTAAAGACAATGGAGACAGCCAATTATATATGGCTTAGAGGCCAAGAAGTTGTAGCTGGAAATTCATCTATGTTAACACTGGCTAAATACAGGCCAGATAAGCAGAACAGTTGCCTCAGAAGGCCAAGGTCATATTTCAACTGGGGATTCTATAAAAACTCTCAATGAAAAATCTACTGATACTGGTCTATCTCATTTGAAAGTATCAGAAGTGTTGTGAAGTCGCACATCTTGCCATTGCGACCTATACTTCCTGTCTCTCAAACATTGCACAAGAAGAGCTTATTTAGGTACTACATAGGGACTTGAGAAGTAGTAATTCAGAAGGGATCATTTGGAAACTAAAACAGGTTTTAAATTGTGGATAAGTTTTGTGCTACAGCATTTTTAACCATTGCCTGGAAAATTATATGAATTGAAATTTATAAGTCACTCTTCCCTAGAACAAATGTGCAAAAGATGATCTCCCTATACAATGTAAATTGTACAGTTGGAAAAAGCATGGTATAAAGTTATAAGTTTTTAAGTCTTTTGCTGAAATTTATGGATGTTTATTTTTATTCTTTCTGGGACTTTCCTGGGAATTTTTTGATGTGTATTATTTTTTAAATGTTATTGCCAAATAATAATAACTTGCATTTCCTTAACCATGCATTGAAGTCAGCCAGCCTCTTCAGCTGGTGCTTTTTCACCAGCAAATTACTTGTTAAAATAAAGGCCTTAATAAAGCCTTAAAAATGTAATATCTGTTTAAAACTTTCCCTCAAATACCTCTAACTGATTATGGAAATGTGTTGTCATGATTTAAAATTCAAGCATTTTTATCAAAATTGTCAGTTGGCCTCATTCTTGCCCATTCAAAAAAGCTTAGAAGAAAAGTATCCCAAGGGAAATGTGCATTTTAGAAGATCTAATACAATGGACACATGTGGAGGTTTGCTATGCCAGCATGAAAAGTGAGGAACAGTCATTTTTCAGCATGTATGATTTTACTGCCTAACATAAAAAAGTAAGGGATAGATGGGACCTTAATACCTCATATTATCTGCTCCTGTTTTCATAGTAGACTCTCTATTTCAAAAAAAGAAAAAGAGGGAGATGGCATCTTAAATCTCAGTGTATGGGCTCCTACAGAAGAGTCATTTTAAAGGATTCACATATCTTTGAAACCCCTGAAGTTAAAAGGTTAAACAGTCCTCTAAAGTGTGCCATGAGGGTTAACACTTGTAACTTAAAAAATTTTTAAATTTACAATGTTATTTAAGCATTTTTAGTGAAACATTTCAGATTGTCAAATTTGTACAATTAAGAGTAGTTTCCTTCTTGTCTCAGAGCAATAAATAACTGTGCAGACTGAATTAAAGTGGGGCAAAAGCATCAAATAAGTTATTTACTGATGACAAGTCCTAATTTACTGTACAGACAAAGTTTAGAATAGGATATTGCAAATAGCAAAGGTAATAATGAACTAGGAAAAGGTTAAATTCTAGTTGAGAATAACAGCTTGAGTTATGATGCTTAATGTATTGGGTTGACTCTGGTGTCTAATTTACTCATTCTCTTTATGGACAAAGGGCTCTTAGAAAAACCTTAGGTCGTAGGTTTTGAACAATGTTTAACATGTATATTTAAACAAAAAAGGAAGTGAAATATTTTGGTAAGATGCAATTTGCCAGTTGCTAATGGAAGCATCACATAGAGGGCTATTTCAAAATTATATACCAAATATTAGGCTTCTAAAATGCAATGTTATATATCTGGGGATACAGTCTCTATACCAGGTGGGTCACCCATGCTTCTAATTCCTTTCTTAGCTCAGCCTTTATGAACTGTTAAGCTTTCTGTTTAACCAAGCACCTAGATGCTCCCTCGGCCTTCCCTCCAATTTTCAACACAGTCTACCTCGTTACTGAAGGCTTCAACTGCACAATTATTACACTATCAACATTTAGTCAAATTATCAAAAAGAAGAACACATAATGCAAGCATATATTTTAAATAACAAGTAATTTAAAATACTTGTTAAAGAGTGAATGAGTGGACCAGAAGAAGAAATGTTATTTGGATAACATTTATTTGAAATAACAGGTTTAGCCACTAGATGTCACCCTTTTTATGCAACAAAGACTGCTTCACAAAGTGTGACATCAATAGCAGTTACATTTATCCCTATATTTGATGTTCTCCATATGGTTCTCTGCTACATAATGAATACCTTAACAGTGAAAAACTCTTTGGTCTCTCTAAAGCTCTAAAAGAACAGAAAGGTAAGGTGACGGAAGGCTTCTTAAACACAGTTAAACCAGCTGATCTTGGAGTTCTAACAACTGAAATATAATTATTAATTGGCAAATACAGTCAGTAGTCACACAGACTCTAAAGTTTACTGAAAATTTAAATTGGATTTGACCTTGGAACTATAAATGGTATTCGTGGCCGGGCTCAGTGGCTCACACCTGTAATCCCAATGCTTTGGGAGGCTGAGGTGGGTGGATCACCTGACCTCAGGAATTGAGACAAGCCTGGCCAACAAGGTGAAACCCTGTCTCTTCTAAAAATGGAAAATTATCCAGGTGTGGTGGCAGGCACCTGTAGTTCCAGCTACTTGGGAGGCTGAGGCAGGAGAATTGCTTGAACCTGGGAGGTGGAGGTTACAGTAAGCCAAGATCATGCCACTGCACTCCAGCCTGGGCAAAAGAGTGAGACTCCATCTCAATAATAATAATAATCATAATCATCATCATCATCATCATCATCATCATAAGAAAACCTCCTGTCCCCCATCTTCACAATACTTTTATATATGGAACATTATTGTAACATCTGAACAATCAGTCTTATTTGGACGACGTGATATTGTAAGGCTTTCAGGTCTTTGTTTATTACTCTTCTCAGGTGGTTTTTGATTTTCAGATGAATAAAAAAATGTAACACACTAAGGGACACAAAGTTAAGTTTCAGCAAACGGTTCTTTTCCTATCAGGGGCAAAGAAGAGATGATTGGAAAATATCTTGCCCTTGATTTGTCCAAATCTGCTGCATTCCATTCCTAATAAAAGTGCTCCATTCTCCTAACACAAATTAAGTGTAACATAAGATACCTAGTACAGAATGGAGAGCCAAGGCTAGCAGGTGACAGCACTGAAATTAGTCACTGACATCACTTAAAAAGAAGTTTTAGGAGTGTGAGAAAACAATAAACGGAAAAACAACCAAGGTTTTTCTTAAGGTGTCCTTCACGAGTCAAGCTCAATTTAAGTCCCATAAATTTCCATAGCTAAATTATTAAAATGCAACAATAGTTAATAACATATAATTTTCCATAAACATTAAAAGCAAGGTTCTCATACACATACAAAATAAACAGCCATAAGAAATTTCATTCAACTCACTAAATAGCAGGGGGAATCAGTAAGATGGTAGGAAGGCCAGAAAACTCTCTTATAGCATATAAGAGAGATTATATCTCCAAGGAATGGAGATTATATTGTACAGTCAGTCCATCAAAGGTGTGCAAAAATAAACTTGGTGACAGTTATAAACTAATGTCCTACAAAATTACAAACCATAAACTTTGGGGTTATAGTTTCTGCTTTAGAGAAATGGTCGCCACTGAGCAAAAGTCTACCTACATGTTAGCATGCAAATTCATAGTGAGTCCACAAAGTCGGTAGAAGTCAGTACTAAATAATTATCAAACAATACTTGGGCTAGGGTGTTACAGAATGCAACCCATCTTTTTCCTGTATTTTTTAAATTTTAATTTTTTTATATAACCCCACACATATTGATCATGTATAATGCTGTATTAGTCCATTCTCTCACTGCTGCAACGAACTACATGAGACTGGATAATTTGTTTAGAAAAAAAGAGGTTTAATTTGTTCACAGTTCCACAGCTGTACAGGAAGCATGGCTGGAGAGGCCTCAGGAAACTTACAATCATGGCAGAGGGCAAAGGGGAAGCAGGAACATCTTACATGGCCAGAGCAGAAGGAAGAGGGATAACGAGGAGATGCTACATACTTTAAACAACCAGATCTCATATGAACTCTATTATGAGAACAGCAAGGGCGAAGTCTGCTCCCATGATGTCATCACCTCCCACCAGGCCCCTGCTTCAACATTGGGGATTACAATTCTACATGAGATTTGGGTGAGGACACAAATCCAAACCATATTAAATTCTTAAGTAGCTACATTTAGTGTTTTATATACATCAACTCATTTTATTCTCACAATAACTGCTTATGGGTAGGGGCTGATACTATCTCAGTTGAGAGACCAGAACACTGAGCAGTCAAAGAAGATTCTCCAGGTTACAGACCACCAAGAGACCAACTGAACTGTGAACCTGGTCTACCTAGATGGTCTTTCTCCTGGGAGCATAGACTTAACACAGATTTAAACATTGTGTAGAAGATTTTGAAATTCCACAAAATGAGGCATATATGAGCACAATACAACCCCTTTGCCCTTGTTTCTTGTCCATGGTGAGAGAAATCTCAAGTGCAAGACCTGTGCATGCTAGGATGTCAAAGATTAACTCCTAACACTGACATCTCTAGAATTTGTGTTTATTACTTCTTCCTCGCCATCATCCCCTCCACCCTGGGGCTGGCTTGCCCTTTGGGTTGATATAATACATCAGGCCCTTTATCTCAATTTGAATAAATGGAGAATGAGAAATAGCCAGAGTTTGGAGTCACTATACAAAACAAGCAATATCTTATACACTGTTTATGTGGAAAACATGGTATTCCTATAATATATGCTTTTTAATCTTCTCAGAGATGTTGGGACATAGAGGGAAATATAATGCAATAACAATGATATTCAAGTAAGATGTCTGCCTGACTGAATACCTGTCTAAAGAAAATGTTCTGTTTAAGTTTAAAACCTTAAAACCTTGAAAAAATTTTAGACACAATTAAAGAAACTATAGAAAATCATTTTAAATTCCTAGGATTTATATGCATAGAACTTTAGAAATGTGAGGTGCTCCAAACTCTATTACTAATTCAGCTTCAATTCTTGTAAAGATTACACCACTCAGCCAGTGGCTGAGAAAATGCAGAAAAGTAATCAAACATTATTACATTATCTATTAGGAGTCTAGACAGTCTCCTCATCACACATACGCCAATACAACAACTATGAAAACGGTTTTTTTCCCCAGCATATTATTTCTCTATCTCCATACCACAAAAAGAGTAAAAGGAACACTTACGAGTTTCCCAGTCAAATAAAAACGTGTAAGTTTGTTGGTGTATTACATTTGCATTTATACTTGCTCTAAAATATGAAGAGTTCTATAAAACAGAAAAGTATTACTTTTTATGTAGTCAGTCTGTTGTTTGGCGTTCAGCTTCTTCGGATTTCATGGATTATAAAGTCTTTCAGGACAGAAGATATTCCCTACAAGCCATCATGTAACATTTATAGCTTTAAAGGTAGATGTAATTTTAATAATAACATGCCATATTTAAGGCTCTATTAGGCACAGCTCTGGTTGCCTTTGATTTATTCATCAATGTGAGGAATCTGAAATTTTCTGAAGTTGAATTTTTGAAAAAAATATTGAAGTGGTCTCTGCATTAAACCATCTGCTCTACATGATTGCAGTGACTCAATTTTAGCACTAAAGCTTTCCTTTTTTATTAAATTTCTTGTTCAACCAATTGAATTCTTTGAAAAGTATTTATTTCAAATGAAGTAAATTGTTGTTAGTAGAGTAAGAAAATAATTATGATCCAATCCTAATTCCTATTGGATATCATCTTAAATAACCCATGTAAATTTAACATATTATTAACAAAAATTAATTTATTCATAATCATAGAATTATCTGAAGATGGTACTCACGCAGGTTTAATCGTATGGGCATGTTTTTCATGAACAAAGGCACCAGCAATACCTCCTGCTCCTGCATTTAAGTACTAGATTGAAAACAAATTAAATTATGTGGGTTTACTTGAATATATGACAAAGCTAAACAATGCAGTCATTTGAATTTTTTAATCGAAACCACAACTTCTGACCAATTCAAAATATGTAATTATTTGTGTATTTATGATAAAATGCTTGGGTCACCTTCTTCAAAGAAAAACAAATTTAAAATAGTATTATTAGGTTGATAATAAATGTCTATTACTTTTACAGGGAAATTTTACTCCAGCTGGTAGAAAGCAGTTTTACTGAGGTCTGGCTTCAAAATTCATCTGTTGAAATTATTTGTCCTAAGATATTGTAATAATAATAAAAGTATATTTTTAAAACAAGTAAATTAAAATCGGTTTTATATTCATGCTCCCTGTAATTAAATTGCTTTCAAATATAAATTCTAAGTTGATTCTCTAAAAATTATATATGCAGAAATTTCACAACCTATCAATAAAAAAACTAAGAAGATCATCAATTTGAATTAAGTGTAGGACTTTTTCTCCAGAACCTCCTGACTTTTCCATAGCAGCCTAGGAATTGAAGGATTAATTTCTCTGTATTGATGGAAGTACTAGAATTAAATTACTTATCATACTATTCCATCATATAACTCTATTAACTAAAATCAGAAAATATAATAATAAAAGAAATAGGGAAAGTAACTCAAATACTTTTAAGATCCAGTTTCTTTTCCAGACTAATGTCAATGTGCAATAAAGGGATGTAACTGTCTGAACTCGTTTGTACCTTGTAGGAACACCAGCAGGCAAAGTCGACTCCCCAGTCATGTAAGTCGAGTTCAACATTTCCAACTGCATGTGCTAGATCAAAGCCAACATAACAACCCTAGGGAAAGAACATAATAATCAGTGTTAAATTGGCTCAATGATTAGAAATAATAAGTACAAGTATCTTTAAGAAAATATTTGACAAACTTTTGTACCATAAATTACGGTTTGCTCTTCGATGCCATGATTCACATAGCATGATCCACAATTCCCAGGATGCTTTCAGGAGGCGCACCAGATCAAAGCAATTGTCATAACACTAAGACATTCTTTGCCTTTTTCACTGGATTGGCATTTGCATTGATAATGCAAAAGCAGTGATGAGTAAAACAGCTGCCACCTTAGCAGGAGCCAAGGTAGCAGCACCAAACTGTACTGGCAGTCATTACAGTGGTCCCAGCCTTTCAGTTGGAGGCATGATGGGAAAGTTTCATGTGAAAATCTCCTTGTGAACGCAATAAACATGATCAATTTTCATTAAATCTCAATGTCTTAATTCTTATATTTTAAATGTTGAATGTGGGAAGTACACATAAAGAAAGCCCTTGACCACATTCTGAGGTAGGATGGCTAACTTAAAGCAATGTATTTATGCAATTATTTGAATTGCAAGCTGAACCTGCTATTTTTATGTCATGGTCAATCATTTCTCCATGAAAAAGCAACTGACAAACAATGATAATTCATATATGTGATGTATTTTAACAGATTTTTTTTGAAAATGGATTGTCACTTCAAGAAAACAACTTAAGTATTTGCTCCCAATGATAAAATCGGATTTGCCAGGGGAAATTAGAATACTGAAAAACTTATATCCGCCTCCATGAGTAGGACTAGCTCCCATTATTGAGATAATTCTGATGAGTATAGTAGTAATATGTACTAAAAATATTGTATGATTAAATATATTAACATTTGGAAAATACACATAATTCAACAAACCAATATTTTCTGAATGGCTAATGCTTGATGTTACATCTTGTGCATTGATGAGGGATCTATTCAAAATGCAAGTTCAGCCAATGCATTTTTATATAATAAAGTACAGAAAGTTCAGTGTTCAAATTCCATACCACAACTCCTAAAAAGTTCTCACTTGTCAAATTCTGATGCAATATCAAACAATACACAAAATTGACTGAAAGGCTATTCAATGACTCCTGCCTTTTCTGACTACGTATCTCATGAGTACCTATTTGCTTTTTTTTTCCTCAAAAAGAGGAAAAAAAGAGATTGAATGCAGGTATAAAAAAACAGCTGTCTTCTGTTAAGTCAGGTGTTAATAAGATTTGCCAAGTATAACAATGCTATTGATTTTTAAAGAAAATATAGTTTGTATAACAGTATTATGCTTATGTTAATATATAATGTATTTGTTGTTAATCTAAAATAAATAAATACATTTAATTTTTTTGTTTCAATTGTAAATACAGTGAATATAGATATAGAGCCAATGTCAAATCTCCTAAGATCCTCAGTGGTTTTTCTTTTTTATTATTTATTTATTTTTTAGAGATGGGGTTTTACTGTGTTAGCCAGTTTGGTCTTTATCTCCTGACCTCGTGATTTGCCTGCCTTGGCCTCCCAAAGTGCTAGGATGACAGGCATGAGCCACCATGCCTGGCCCTCAGTGGTTTTTAAGAGTGTAAAAGGTTTCCTTTCACAAAAAGTTTCTGAACTGCTGCTTTGGTTTACCCTAGTAATCTGAGTCAACAGTTTTCTTGTTTAGCACTTAATCCCACTTTATGTGCATATTTAATCAGTTCAAGTATATACACTGTTATAAATTGTACTAATAGTTCTGCTTCTCTGTCATCTCTTGTGCCCATGTTATTTGCCAGATAAGTTTTAGTTTCTCCCACTGTGGGCAAGCTGTAAGTCTGTGCCACTGAGATCAGCCATATGACTTGTTTTGATCAATAATGTTAGCACATGTCATAAAAAGTCTCAGGTAGGATGGCTATCTTAAAGCAATGTATTTATGCAAATATTTGACTTACTCACTTGAGTGTCTAAGCTTGCTCTTTATTGCTGTCTGCCATCTCTATGAGTAGAACTTGCTTGGGCCAAACTGCTGGCCCAGATGGAAGATAAAAGAAATGTGGATCATAATCATCCTCACCTGAACTCAATCTGGCTAAGCTGCTCCTACTTGCCCTCCCCACCCCTCGCAGTTGGCCACAGAAGCATGAGTGAGCTCAGCTGAGACTAGCAGATCCCTTCCAGCCAAGTCCTACCATGATGCTCTGACACCAAAGTGACCCATAAATCAATGGTTATTGTTTTAAGCCAACAAGTTTTGAGATGGTTTGTTACAAAGCATTTTAAGGCAAGAGCAAATTGATACACTCAGTCCAAAAAATGTAAGACATCCTTTATTTGGTCTTAGGAATTACAACTGCCATTCCTCTTAAAGAGTACAAGATGCCAAAGGATTAAAAGACGGAGGTTTGGATCTGTTACTGTTTGAGTTCTTTTAGTTCTCACATTAGAATAAGGTTATCAATCCTTGCTTAATGCTATTCTGTAAGCAAATATGCATACTTTGATATCATACAGATCCTCAATGTAAGTCAGCTGTTTTATATGGTGCTTAATTTTAAAAAAAGTATTCTTATCAAAAAATAAAGAGGAAGAATGATGCTATTTGGGAGAGAATTTCAAAGTTGAATGTTAACCGTACTGTCTTCTCCATATACAGTGACTTGTACCCTAAGAGTCTCTTCTCATCTGAGTCCATTCTGTCTTATTTACTTGTCAAGAGGTTTTAAGTGTTTTGTGTGTCTGCCTAGTGGCAAGCACAATGTTAAAAAAAGCAAATCTCTGTTTCCACTAAAGTCCCAGAAGACAAAATGGAACACTGAATATATATAATCCAAATCGTACCCAAATTAGAAATGGTAAGTTTCTAATTTAATTGCTGATGATCAAAGTCATTTAACTTTCTGCATATCAAAATGTTAAAATGTTTACTGAGAAAAATACAAAGATTCCTTCCCACATTGAGACAACTTTGTACATGAACATGAATTTTAAAACTGATCGTTAATTACAGGTGATAGAACTTTGCAAAACATTTTACCTCTGGTTTTGTTTATGATTAGTTTACCAAATCAAATGCACTGGAGGCACACAATCCTTAATGGAAATGGAATTAAAGTTTTTTTTTTTTTTTTTTTTGAGACAGAGTCTTGCTCTGTAGCCCAGGCTGGAGTGCAGTGGCATAGTCTTGGCTCACTGCAACCTCTGCCTCCCAGTCTCAAGTGATTCTCTTGCCTTAGCCTCCTGAGTAGCTGGGATTATAGGTGCCTGCCACCAGGCCCAGCTAATTTTTGTGTTTTTAGTAGACACAGGGTTTCACCATGTTGGCCAGACTGTTCTCAAACTTCTGACCTCGTGATCCACCCACCTTGGACCCCCAAAGTCCTGGGATTACAGGTGGAGTTACAGTTTTTGAAGTAAATATTTGAATAAATTTTAGAAGTATTCTAAGACCTCCTAAGAAAAATTAACCCCAAATTAGAAATACAGGTGTTTTCCCTAGAGAATAGGCATGCAAAGTATGGTCTGTTTCTGTAAATTTAATGCTGAATCGTAGCCGATCTTATTTGTTTCAATATCGTCCATGGCTGCTTTTACTCTACAGAAGCAGAAATGAGTTGTTACAACAGGGACCATATGGCCCACAAAGCCTAAAATATTTGCTACTTGGTTCTTTACAGAAATATTTACTTGCTTCTACCCTATAGCATTGGTTTACATAAAGAAAACTCACTATACTGAAAAGTTAATTAATTAAAAATGTCATTCACTATAATATGACTGGAGGTAGTATCTCACAAAAGGAAAGTTCTTACCAGCACAATATAACTGATTTTGGGGGGAGGAAGGGAGATTAATTTATTCTTTGTTTTACACCAAAAAAAATGAGCAATACATATCATGAAAATAAGACAAGTGCTCCATTGTAATGCAAGTTTAAAGAGTAATAGAACATAAATATAGTTAATCTTTATCAAAACTTAGAAGTCATCAAATCATCAAATCCTAGGTTTGCAGACTGTTTAGCTTTAATAGACACACACACACACACATTTATTTGTTTGCATTTTAAGGTACACTCATTACATGGAACTTCCATATGGAAAGAAATAAAAGTTAATTATTTTAAATTTTAACCCATCTTTTCTTCTCATCAACATTTCCAATTAAAGCAACTTTTATAAAGCAATTTTTACAGCTCATATTTTCAAAGATTTGTTTTTAGAACTCAATTTTTCTAGGAAAACTCAAGAAATAGAAAAAGCAGCACTTTTATTATCAATCACTTATAAAGAACGGCACGTTGAAGAAACCACAAAACTTTACCTACAACATCCCATTATTAAAATCCCTATGGCCACATTTGTGGCACCATGCTGAAAAATCAATTACAGCTTCTACAATATGCTTAATGCATTTGTAATTATTTCCCCATTGGTTGGTATACAATATAAATTATTAAAACATAAAATGTATTGAGAAAAGAACTGTAAGATACAAACATATCACTGCAAAGTGATTTCACAAAAGTGTCACTAGATGGCAGCATCGTAAACATAAAAAAACTAATCGTTCTCCAAAACCTGTCTACAGCCACCCAGTTAGATATTTTCATTGTTTTGCCTCATGTTTTTGCCACATGATAGGCACAGGTGAAAGCATACACTCTATACTTGAGTACCTACTTTATGCAATTTTTCAATAAAAATCAAGTATTTTTCAACACAGTTTATTTAAAATTACCCATAGGTGCTCACACTCATATTGACACAACCACACTCACACTGACTCAGCTCACACTCATCGACACAACCACACTCACACTGGCACAGCTCACACTCATGACACAACAAGCACAGCATTGTTAGCCAGCATGCCACCTTACTTTATAGTTCATCCAAAACTTTATAGTTCATCCAAAACTATTGCAATCATTTTCAGGCCATTCTGATTATTTCCAGCCTGCCTTCCTCCAAGGAATGTTCTAAATCATACATTTGATTATAAGATTCTCTGCCTCCTTTCAAAGAGTCCCCATTAACTTCAGAATGCAACTCATAGTCTTTGGTATGGTTATCAGAGGTGTTTGAACCAGAGTAACTCCATCTTGATTAGGGACTTGGTAAAACAGGACTGAGACCTTCTGGGCTGCATTCCCAGTAAGTTAGGCATTTTAAGTCACAGGATGAGATAGGAGGCCAACACAAGATACACATCATAAAGACCTTGCTGATAAAACTGGTCACAGTAAGGAAGCTGGCCAAAACCCACCAAAACATGATGATGACAAGAGTGACATCTGGTAGTCCTCACTGCTCATTATACACTAATTGTAATACATTAGCATGCTAAAAGACACTCCCACCAGTGCTATGACAGTTTACAAATGCCATGAAAACATCAGGAAGTTACCATATATGGTCTAAAAAGGGGAGAAACCCTCTGTTCTTGGAATCCCCCACCCTCTTCCCAAAAAACTAATGAATAATCCACAGCTTGTTTAGCATATAACAAAAAATATAATAATCATAAAAATGAGCAACCAGCAGCCCTTGGGGCTTCTCTGCCTATGGAGGAGCCATTTTTTTTATTCGTTTACTTTCTTAATGAGCCTGCTTTCACTTCACTTTATGGACTTGCCTTGAATTCTCTCTTGTGAGAGATCCAAGAACTCTCTCTCAGGGTATCTTGGATTGGGAGCCATTTTCTGATAACAGAGCTATTTATTTTTTATTTTTTAACTGTTTTGAATTTTTTTGTAGAGATGAGTTCTATGTTGCTCAGGCTGGTCTTGAACTCCTGGGCTCAAGCCATCCTTCTGTCTCAGCCTCTCAATGAGCTGGTATTGCAGGTGTAAACCACCACACCCAGCTCTCCTGGGTGAAAGGTCTTTACCTTTAGGATCTGTTAAATGCTCCTTGTTCAGATGCTCCATATACACCTCTCTCTATTTACATTAACTTTCCCCTTTCCTGGGGATGCACTTTCTCTCCTCCGTTTGCCTAGCAAGCTCAGATTGTGATCAACAGATAACTTTGAGCCAAGATTCTTTTGCCAACTCCCTCTTCCCTCTTATTCTACAGCCCTGTCTGCATATCTCTCTTGTAACAATTTTCCAATCCTACTGTCTTCTCTCACGCAATATGAACTGAAATAATTGTTGAATAAATACATAAATGAATGAACAAATAAAATCTTACAGAAGTCAATAGCTATTCTCTAAAGTGATGTTAAATTTTTAAGAATGTTATTTGAGGGATTCTGTTTCTGATGGAATTTTATTGCATATGCTATTTATTCAGACATGACATCTTTAGAATGGAGCATCTTGGACAAAATAGTAGTTGACAATATGTTCAAAATCATTCTCAATTAACAAGAAATATCATGTGTGTTTTCTCCTTGCCATCTTCACTAACACAATACTAATAATTTTTCTAATTAGTGGAATAATACGATACATATGGCCTGTGCTGAAATTTCCAGGAGAAAAGCTATCTCACTCTCTCCTAACTTTGATTAATTGCCTGTTTATTAAAATGAAATATGAAATGGTATAGCTGAATTATTTTCCTAGTAGCATTAAAGCTCTAATGTCTTTATTGATTGATTTGGTAACAAATTGATTTTAGACTATTATTTTTATTATTTAGTTTATTCCTTTTTCATAAAAAAAACAACCTATGAATTGTGAAGACTCTTAATAATTAGCAAATTTGGTGTGAATAAAAGTACTTGTACAAGATATTTGTGGCCATAACCAGGGCTGATATATAGATGGTATGCCTTGAGAAGCTCCTATTAATTGTTAAAATAATAAAATAGTTAAGGTACATAAAAAGTCTTTATCCTCTCTCTTTTATATTTTTTTGAGATGGAATTTCACTCTTATAGCCAAGGCTGGAGAGCAATGGCACAATCTTGGCTCACTGCAACCTCCACCATCTGGTTCAAGCAATTCTCCTGCCTCAACCTCCTGGGTAGATTGGATTATAGTCATGCGCCACCGTGCCCGGCTAATTTTGTATATTTTGTAGAGATGGGGTTTCTCCATGTTGGTCATGCTGGTCTCGAATTCCTGACCTCAATGATCCACCTGCCTCGGCCTCCCAAAGTGCTGGGATTACAGGCGTGAGCCATTGTGCCCAGCTCAAAGTCTTTGTCCTAAGCCACCAGAATAACCAACCGTGGTTGCAGTCCTTGGGTTCCTGAGAGGTGTCTGCGAATATCAGCCTATGAATGTTCACTGCTAGGGGCTGGCCCAGATTCCAGTGGATGAAACAATGCCTTTGCTAGTGCCACTATCATCATGGTGGGTGAATTCCAGAGGACTTTCAGTACCTTCTAATAGGCTAATGATGGATACCACCTGGTATTAAAATGGAGTATGACCTTCTTCATGACTGTTTGTGGGAAATGTAGCTACTATACCATACCAATCAGATCTTCAAGTGTTCTGAATATCACTCCTTGCTTGATGAAAAAGTAATAAGAAACAATCCAAGAACTACAGTGCTATAAATTTGGAAATATTACCTTTAAAAATGTATGATGTAAAATTTGAGGAAAATGGGCAAAAAAGAAAATGGTACAGGAAGGTGTGTGTGTGTGTGTGTGTGTGTGTGTGTGCACATGCTGTCATCTCTATATAGAGGGGATGAATAATGATTAGCAACATAGGTTGGCTAGTTAACTCTGATCTTGGAATTTTCCAAAGGAATTCCTAATTAGGGAATTGTTGAATAGTACTAGAGAAAGTTGGGAATGGAAAGGAGGAAGAGGAAAGCTGGTAGATAGGTTTTTTGGCCACAGTCTTGGAGCTTTTAGCTTTCCAGAATTCATTCATATGTTATGATTCAAAAGCATACTTTTGAATGCTAAGTGCTAAGTTAAAAACAACAGTAAATATTTCCATAAGAGGGACCTCTACTATCTCTGTAAATGTTTCTTTTCAAAGCGAATTTCTATTCTGAAAGTTCTGCTTTTCATGCAGACTAAATTTGCCATGGTCTTCAAAAATCCTTCTCACTCTTTCTCTATGTTTCCTTTTCTCCCAACTCTCTGGTTATGAGTAGGAACTATGTATTATTTGACATATTATGTTCATGCTATACTTAAAGTCAGTAAGTTCTATATGTCACAATTTCTTTCCAAAAATTATTTAATATAGCTATCTACTATTTTTTATGCAATGTGCTAAGCTTCACTTACTTATACCAATATAGTATAGTTCAATGAGAATAGCAATTTTTTACTATTAAAACATGAAATAATAGAAAAAACCAATGCAAATAAAAAGGAAAAAGACCCAATCTTCAAGAGGAGCTTCAGTGAAAGTTAGAAATCAAGCAGCATGGCAACCAGAACCAAAGCTTACGTTTTCTGCAGGACAAAACCAGAATACTGTTCTAAGTTATTTTAATCCTATGGCTCTTAGACATAATAATATATAAGATCAAAAAATGAATAAACAGCATGTAATATAAATCCACCCAAAATTCCATCCACAAAGCTAGTCACCTGTAAATAATTTCTAAATGCTCACATTTTAGTTCAGCACCCAACAGGAACGGAAACAAGAAAAATTCAGATGGTAGATAAGATATCAGTCTCAACCTTGTAGACCACAGATAAAATTCTAAGGCCAGAACCATCTGAATGGACCCCTCCTCACGGCCCAGGGCATTCCAGAGTTAACCTGAGAAGCTAGTTCCAGCCATGATGGAAGAGGGGAAGGACAGTTCTCATTATAGTTTCCAACATCAACATAAACACAGACCATAAGTCTGATAAGAAATATCTACATTCTATTCCCTCTGAGGCCTGCTACTTGGAGGTTTCATCTGGGTGATAAAATCTTGGTGTCCACAACCCCTTATTGAAACTCAGACATTCCTTTCTATTGATAATAATGCTTTCAATCAGTTACCAATCAGAAAACTTTCAAATCTACCTATGACCAGGAAGTCCAGCCCTTTCCTCCCAGGCTTTCAGCTTTGAATTGTCCTTCCTTTCTAGATCAAACCAGTGTAAATGTGATCTGAACTGACTGATGCCTCATGTCTCCCTAAAACATATAAAAGCAAGCTGTGCCTTGACTAACTTGGGCACATGTCATTAAGACCTCCTGAGGCTGTGTCGTGGGTGATTTCTTAACCTTGGCAAGATAAACTTTCTAATTGACTGAGACCTATCTCAGACATTTTTGAGTTTACAGCCTTCGAATAAATAAGCAAAAATTAAGGTAATTTATCTAATGATTAATTTCAAATGTATCTTTTACCAAATAAGTGTACAAAGAAGGGTGATCATCACAAAGAACCTTTACACAATAAATAACTTGGAAAAACCCCACTGTCCTAGAGCTATTGACTGATGATATTATGCCAATATATGCACACAGAGGAGACCACAGGCCCTGGTAGAGACAACATGGCTCCGACCCACTCAGGTGGGCTAATGCTAGAGAGCTGAATAGACTTGGGAGCTTCCAAAAAAGTTAATTGTGGAGTCCTGATAAGATACTTAAGCAACAACAAGGAAGAGTCCCCAGGTAGGGGAGAACAATGAATAATTGTTCTGAGAAATGCATGAGCACAAGCAACCTGTGGGCACAATAACCTCCTTCCACACATAGTAGCATGACTTCGGTCAGCATGTAGCCCCTTCCAGCACAGCCCTATAAAACTTCCCTCCAGCCCTTGCCTCTCTGCAGCCAGCCCCTTCTCTGTTGTAATGCCCATTGCTTTCTTGCAAGGTATCTTCATACTTTCTCTAATAAATCTGCCTTTCTTTACCTACGTCTGTCTTGGTAAATTCCTTTACCACCCACAACACAGGCCCCAGCTAGTTGCACCTGCGACATTAATTTTGAAGATAAGAAATCCAATAAGGAAGTGTTCTGAATAAAAAATAAAAAAAGATATCATGAGAAAAGTATGCATAGCAATTGAGGAACTCATTGAATATCTTTAACTTGGAATCAGAATGAAATCAGAATGAACATGTTTACCTAGTGATTTAAAAACTCTGGCTTGGATTCAAGGATAAGCTAAACAGTGAAATGAATTCGTCAAGAAATATTCATTTATTTATCAACTTGTGCAAATTAGACTAATACAGAATTAGGGAGATGGGAGAGCTCCCTGGACCCCTTCACAGGACTTGTGAAAAGGTATGTGGCTCACTTATTCAGCTGCTGTGCTCAAATCCCTTGCAGGGGAGGGAACACAGATTGTTCCCTCTGGGTCCAGGGTGAATGCTTTTGGGCCCCAGACCCATGGTAGCATCTAGGGGTCTGTTGCAGCTAATGCTCTTTTAGCAGTTAGGAAAAGTGTGCACAGCAATCAAGAAACTCATTGAATTAATAAATTAATTCCATGAATGGCCAAATGTTAAGAGGTTCAGTGGGGAGTCAGGGTGACAATCTTTTACATCCTGCCCGCTTGGGACCTGGGTCCTCATCCAGCATCCCGTAAGAACGAGGTCACACAGACTTAAAGGATGGTGAATGAGGAGGTTTTATTGAGTGATGGAGATGGTCTCTCAGTGGGATGGGGAACTGGACATGGGATGGAGTAGGTAGCTAATTTTCCCCTGTAGCGTGGCTGTCCCGGCTGAACCCCTCTCTGACTGTCCAGCTGCCTCTTTGATGTTCAGTCACTCCTTCTCTTTCTTTGTCATACCACTCTGCTCCTCTGCAAGAGGAGTTTGGGGTTTTATGGTTACAGGATTGGGTTGGGGGGGCTTGATGCGCCAGGATGGTTTGGAAAATACAACATTTCGGTGGTAAAACAGAGAAAACTGTTCTCATTTAGGGCCATTGTTTCCAGGCTTGAGGATGTGGCCTTTGCTGGGGAACTGCCCTCTTCTACCCAGTATTTCTCTGCCTCCTGACTGTATCATTAGAGTTTTATTGCCCACTAATTTCAAGCCATACCCTGATATTTTTAAACGTGTAGTAGCTTATCACCATAGTTACTCTAAAGGAAAATGTGACCGCAGTGTCCTGTGAAAAAACAGACACAGAATGGGTAGCTGGATAGAAGAGGGCGGACACAAGCAAGCAGGTGCTTGTCTTTGGATGAAAACCCTGGATTCCTGAACAGTCATGGTGAACATGTTGAAGATGGCCAAGCTATCACAATTTCTATAGGTCTTCTTGGGCTACATTTATTTCATAGGAAGGAGAGCCTTTACATTTTTAAAAATTAGTATGTAACTCAAGTTACCATTTGTTTAAGTTCCAGATTGCTTCCAGCAATGTGATTTACATAGCCAGCCAGTTACTCCTTGGAGAAAACTGGCAAAGAATCTGGCACCATTGTTATGCCCTCTAGTTATGCAAATAGCTGACAGGGGGAAATTACAGCTTCTCAACTTCAGTGGTGTGAAAGGAAAATAAAAACTGGGACCCCAATTCAAGAGGCCAAAAGGAAAAAGCTGAGAGCTGAGTCATACAAGAAGCTGCCTTTCCTATTTTTCCTAAGCAGATAGCTATAGATAAAAGGTTAAATCCTACTCTATGTTCACCTTATCTTACATAAAGTGAAAATTTGCTGAGCATGAGAGGAATACATAATTGGTTATTCCCTTTCCTGCCCCTTCTCTCATGCACTATGTGGGTTACCATAGCCTTCTTCTTGCCCCTCTAGCCCACATTTCCCCTTCAAATACTGAGGCCCCCATAATTATTTTTGTAGAAAGGCACAGACCACAGTTTCTGTGATTCCATGTTTATTTCTTCGGGGACATACTTAACCTTGGCAAAATAAACTTCTAAATTGAGCGAAACTTGTCTCAGATACTTTTTGGTTTACAATGGGAATGAATGTCCTGAACTATCTGAATGCTCTCCTTGAGGTTATTCACAGTTTGTGGTTTTGGCCACCCTTAAAGCTAAATGAATTGGAGTATACAAAAATATACTTTTCATGGTGTTAGAACAGGTTGAGATTGTTTTTCTAAGACACTTTAGGGAATCTATTGTCTCCTTTGTCAAGCACTTAACATAGTCTAAAGCAATATTCTCTTTACATATTTCTATGTCATATCTGATTCTGATCTCTTTAAGACAGAGACGGTGGAATTTTTATTCTCCATTTTCTCTCTGTCTCTTTTTAAACCCAGAGCCTGACATAAAATGAGAGGTCATTATACATCTGAAGAAATAAAATTTCTTGAGAGTAATGCGCACCTCAGCTTGTGCTAGAGAGTGGGAGGGAGAGATGAGTACTTCCTGATGGAATTCTCTCCAGTGTTTTGTAGCTGTGTTTCCCAATCAGACAGAGACTTGCAAGCTCTTAATTAGAGGGAGAGCTCCTGCAAACACCCCACAGGTCACTGAAGATACGCTGATGTGAGTGGTAATGGGGCCATCATTGCTGGGAGCTGTTGCCAATGGAGCAACTGCCTAAGAGAACTGCCAGAAGGAGAAAATGGGCATGGAGGGGCCAGTGTCTTGGGGCCTCCTTATATGTGGGTAATTGGAAAGAGTAGGTTTGAGATTCTGAGAAGAAACATTGATGAATGCTAGCACTGAGCAGAATCTAATACAGAAAGACTTTTGATGCCTATTCTTGACATTTAGGAGCAAAGTAAAACTTGGACTTGTAGGTTTTCAATATTTTCAGGAGAGACAATTATGCAGACTACAGAGACAGAGGTCTCAGATTACCAAGAAAAGACCAACAAAAAGATTTTATATATATATATATATGTTTGTAAATGCTGACGCCAATTTGCCATTACATGATTAGTTTATATATACAATATGTATATGTGTATATGTATGATTATTTTTATATATATAAGATGTATATATGATTAGTGTGTATGTATATATACAGCATGTGTATATACACTATAGTGTGTGTATATAATAATATATGCACTATGTATGTATGCATATTTATATGTATATATATATATATACACCTTATGAAGTGGCGAATTGGTGTCAGCATTTACAAACATCAAAGAAAAAATATATACTTTTTCTTGGTCCTTTTTTTCTTGGTAATCTGAAACCTCTGTCTCTGTAGTCTACTTAATTGGCTATGTATGGCAAATTTGTATATATATTATATATATATAATATATATATTTATATATGTATGGCCTCTGTCTCTGTAGTCTACATAATTGACTACAAATGGCAAATTCATATATATAGAGAGAGAGACAAGACAATACTGTGGAAAGAGAGCTTTGGTATCAGCCATAGCTAGACTCCAATTCTAGCCTTCACTTGCCTGTTAAATTGCCTTGGGCAAGTGCTTATACTCAGACTCACTTTCTTCAAATGAGCCATGGTGAAAGCTTACTGTTAGGGTTGCTAAGAAAATTGGAAGTGAACGTCAAGTACCTGAAACACAGTAGGCCATCAGCTGTAGCTATTATCATTCACAGTTTTACAAAGCATTATTTCAGAAACTAGATTCATTTTTTCAGCCCTGCTTGCTTAAAGTAGACATTGACAAGATTGTCAAATCCAGAGAAGAGATATAGGAGGGAAGAAAATGAGCATTTTGCTGATGAAATTTAAGGGAAAGGTGTGAATTGACAAGGTATGAGAGAGAGCTGACAGCTGCATGGTAAAGTAAAGGCTTTAGAAAAAAGGAAAAGCAAACCAACCTGAGATCTTAAACCATTGTGTAATTTGCAGGTACAATAACCATACTCCTTTAAAGTGTATGCTTTAAAAAGCATATTTCAGCTATTTCTTTTACCAGAAAAAAATAATTGTCTTTACTTACTGTCAAAAGTAAGTATGAAAACCAAGAAAAATTAAACAAACTCAGTCATGCTGTTCTCTTCTACAGTCTTTCTCTGGCTGGCAAGGACCTCACACAAAATGTAGTTTGTTTGATTTATTTCAGAGACTCAAGATGGGAAAAATAGCTTAAGGTAATTTTTCAAGCTTAATTTAGTTCATTTAATATTTAATGACTTAATGGAGCAGTCGGCATGTCCTAAGTGTGTCAAAGAATAGAAATGGCATTTGAAAAGGAACTCAAAACTTACAAAAAGTTTCTTGAGTTTTAGACTAATTAACCATTATAAGTAATTCTGTAAAAGCTTCTGATTCTTTTTAAACAAGAACACAGTTGTGCTTTTTCTGCAGTACTGTTCCATCAAATCAAACTGGCCCACTTGATTGCTGACGTACAGACATTTATGCAGTCACTGGTCTAGCAGGTATGTATTTAATGATGAAAGAATGTGCAAAGCACATGAATCTGTGAAATTTGCAAGGTCTACCCTCAATCAGTCTTTGAACACTCTACTGACACAGCTTCCCAAATTTGAGAGTTAAAATAGGCATAGAAGTAATTATGAGGCAGTGTAAATGGTGGCCAATGATATATTTTTCATCACGCTGTGGAAATATAACAGGAAGACAGATTTATCCTGATACCGAAAAGTGAGAAAATTTTGTTAATAAAGGTCAAGGATTTCACATACAGGTTTCTATAAGAGTCAGTCAAGTAATGTATGAGTTGGGCCTATAAGAAATACTTGATTTTGTACTTTACTGTAAGACTATCACAATGTAAACATGAATACACGCACACAAACATACACATACATATAATGTTGTGGTATTCATATACATATATTCACCAGCTGTGACTTGGCTTCAATAGTGAGCTCAGTGAGTGAACACAGAGGTGTGTTGAAGAGCTTAAGCCCCATCTAAGGGGCAGAGCTGCTACCCAGTGTCACCACCTATAGGAATGATGGTTCTAGAAGTGACAATAAGAAGTTTAATTTTTCTAATTTTTCAGAAGGTATTTGAAACCAGGAGTTTCTATATGAAATCTCATGATTTCTTATTGTTGGTATATGATTACATTTTTAAAATACACGTTTGCTAATATAATGCGGGCCTACAAAAAGCAAATCTCTAAGACAAGTTGTAACCTATGAAGCAAGTGATGGTTGAGCTGGAGTAGAGGAAAAGAGAATGTTCACATGTGGGAATATGTAGGTGGAGGAAAAGATAGAAAGACAAGGAGATACAAAGTAGGTTGTCTGGAAAGGGAATATATACAACTTTAGGCTTAGCCGATATAAAAGTTATGTGAAGGAGAACAGTGGAAAATATGATATTGATAATTGAGCATATGCAAAATCATAAAGAGCTAACGTTACTTGCATTCTATTCCACAAATAGTGAAAGAACAATGGTCATCCTGTGGGAGAAAAATGATGTAGGAAATTCAAGAGGGCAAAACATGGCGCCAATCACAACCCTCCCGACAAAGTCCAACTGACTTTTCAGACACATGGTGACTTTTAACCTTTATTTATTAAGTTACCTATTGTCTTACTATAAATTGGACTTGCAGCAAGTATTTAATTTATCCATCACATGCTAGTGACAATTATATCTGGAGATAGCCCCATTTAGATATAAAATAATAGTCTCCCATAAGGTATATTTTCTACCAAATACTGTGTCAACTTGAATGGCCTATTCCCCAACCAAATTTACTTTATTTTAAATTATTTATTTACATACGGAATTTGATAATATTGCATAGATACCTATGGGACAATTCTCAAAGACATTGCTTCTAAATTGCTTCCTTTGATGCCGGTTTTTATAGACAATGTGATGATAATCTTCTTCGCTCACCACCCTCCTCCATAAGAGAGATTATCTGCTGGGAAAAGGAACATTTACCCTTCAAATCGACTAGCCTTTCATGTTGACATCCCTAATCTTGTTTGCATAAATAATTTAACTGATGAAAGAATTGAATTTCAGAGAATGATGTGGAAAAAATCTCTCATATTTTATTAGGAAATTTTTTCTGCCCAAAGATCTTTTGGAATTCTACTTTTATTGCCATGAGACACAGCCTTCCCTTTCCATTTTTATGGAGGGTACAATAAATTAGAACTGATGTATATGTTTCATGTTGAAACACTTTCGTTTTTCAGTTTAACAAAGACAAATCTGCTTTCCTCAGTTAGTCAAGAGGCATGAAAAATGGAATATTCAAGAATACCCTGGGCCTTAGGCAACTTAAGTATTTTAGAAAATATATATCACCTACAAAAAACTTAAGTGTAATACTTCCTTTGGGAGTCCCTAAGTTTAGCTGTTATGCCAATGAATGAGACTAGATCAGGAGAAATGGATATCCCTCACGGCTTAGATAAGGGTGGTTGCAGAAGCAGAGATCCTGATTGACAACCAGGATGCTTGTTTTTCCCAGATCTGTAATCCTATAACAACATCTGGAGTCCAGGTTCAATTCTCATTGAGAATTAATCATTATTTTTCAAATGGTCTATTTAATCAAAAGCTTAAATTAAATACCTAATGAAGGCTTCTTAGAAATAGCTCAAAATTTTCAGATTCTTGGGCACTGATCCTCACCAACATATTTTAACTTATTTGATATATTTTAGGTTTCCACCTGCATTGATTTAAAACCACAGATTGTTCACTCTATGTCTGAACCAAACAATGGTCCACTATTTCCAAAGTGAAGAGTAAAGGCCAATTAGTTAATGGAACATTGCATTTAAGCTTTATGTCATTTTCGGCTTCATCAAAGTACAAGTCCAAATTCCTTAGTCAATATTTTTCATGAACAGATATAGTACATCTTTATCACCCTGAAAATATGTGTCAAGTAGATATACACACATACATATATACACATATATAAACATACATATAAATGTGTACAAATATATGTGTGTGAGTGGTTAACCTTTTTTTTTTCTTGAATTCTGTGACTAGAACCAAAGATGCATTAAATATAGGAGTTCAGTATAGATACTTTATTTCTGATGCTTATAAAACAGCTGTTTTTATTATCACTGAGGGAATGAGGATAAATAAAAATGATTTCCTGAGAGATAAAAAAATTATGTGCATAAAATGGATCACTCTTTTCATACTTTCATCTGTTGAACTGTATCATAATGACAGAGGGTGTTTATTTATTTATTTATTTATTTATTTTGAGACACAGTCTCACTCTGTTCAGCTAGCTGGAGTGCAATGGTGTAATCTCAGTTCACTGCAGCCTCCCCCTCCTGGGCTCAGTTAATACTCCCACCTCAGCCTCCTGAGTAGCTGGGACTACAGGCACACACTATCATACCCAGCTATTTTTAAATTTTTTAAAATTTTTATATAGAGGATGTTTCACAATGTTGCTCAGGCTCTCGAACTCCTAGACTCATGCAATCCACCCACCTCAGACTTCCAAAGTGCTGGGACTACAGGTGTGAGCCATGGTGCGCAGCCAACAGAGAGTTTTTAAATTCTTGCAAAAATACTTCAATTGCCTCTTTTCTTATTGCATTCCAGTCTATTCTCATCACCATGTGCAGGAGATTTCTTTGTAAAATTAATACAAATCTGGCTCCTTGAATGGCTAAAACCTTTCAGTAGCTTTCCATGGGTCTTCAGGGCAAAGCTAAATGGTTCAGTGGGACCTTCTTTAGCTGGCCTTTGGCCTGCTTTATAGACTCAGTTCTTGTCCTTCACCTACTAAAATTATACAAATCACACTGAAATACTTGCTTCCCTGAAATTCTACCAACATTTTTAACTTTCTAGAACAGCTCCTACCAACAAAAAAAGTCCCCTGCAGGGGATATTACCTGATAATTTCTACTCATACTTTGATAATTGGCTTAGATCCCATCTTCTTTAAGAAAGTCTCACCCTGACACTCCAGGCTAAATTAGGTGTTTGTATTTGTAACTCCTTTATTATAAATTACTGATCAAATATTTATGGGTAAAAGATCCAAATGCATGCTACTCCATGGTTCTACCATAGGAACAACAGAGACAAGATTCTTCTTATATACTAATATATACTAATATAATGATAAGATCCTATTGGGTGAATGGGCAGTGACAAGAGAAAATGTCTTTAATGTCAACAATTTCTGGTAAAGATGACTTACTATTTAACATTCCAATATTAAACCTTCATGAAAGAGGTTTTTATGAATAAAAATTTTATACATTATGCTAATTTATATTTGTATACAAAAGTGCTTAGTGCTCATTTATTCTAGCTAATTCATTGCTCAAGTTCTGATATCCCATGTATTATTGGCATCATTCTACCATAATAGAGATATTACAGAGATGTTATTCTACTATAATATTATAAGAGTTAACTTCTATTTTCAGGATTAAAAGCATCACAGCCAAGCTTTCTGTAGAAATTTGAGGTTTGATCATTCAATCCTTTATGTTTTAAAATAATCACAAAATTGTTTTAAAAAAATAATTAGGCCTACCTGAAGATAAGTGGAAGGGTCACTAAGATGGACATTTACATGTGAATGTGGTTTGAGTACCTGTGATTTCACTAAATGGTTTTATTAATGATGTCTTTATTCCTATTTCTGATTTTGCCTTAAATTATTTGCATCCGGAAGTAATTCATTTTTATTCAAACTGCTTAGGCTATCATTATGATTACTATTTATTAATAATTTAAACAGATGACAGTTGGGTTTGAGATGTGAGATATTTGCACCCAAACAAAGCATCTTATGGCACACAAAGAGGTAGATGCTAATAAAACAGTGTTGGAGTTTGTAGAATTTCATTTTTTTAACCGCCATTTGCATTGAATTTTCAATAAGCTAAAAAAATCTAAATATGCCAGCAACCGTGTAGGTAGATTAAATGTATAAAAGATGTGAGAAATTAAGGGAATCATTCATTTATTCAACAAATATTTATTTGGACCTTCCTAACTGCCAGGCCCCATTTAAGTTTCCATGTGCTGTAAGCCACTTTAGATGAAATTGGAAAGGGATGGAGTGTGAAGAATTTGCACTGAGTTTTTTAAAAATAAGATTATTAAAGTTTTTATAAGTTTCATCTCTTAACTTTTAAAAACTTAAGTCTAGTCCCTTGAGTCTTGACCAAACTGCTTAGTCTTTTTTTTTTTTTTAATTCTAGTATGGAACTATTCAGTAAAAGTCTTTAATAAAAAAAATTTCCAGATATTTTACTTTCTGTCTAAAAATCTCATTTGTTCATTATTTCTTTTCCAACAAGACTGGAAATTACTTTTTTGTTCTTAACATGTTGACAACTACTAACATTTACTAAGTGCTTACCATCTGCTAAGCACTAAATATTTTTTAAATGGTACCTCTTTTAGTTCTCGTTAGAACAAACCTATAAAGTAGACACTATTATTTTCCTCATTTGATAAATGGACAAATTAACTTACATTAGTAAGTGAATTAAAACTATGCTGAAAAGTAATGTAGAGACCCAGGGTCAAGTCCAGGTCTGACTGTGTCTTCCTGTTCTATGCATTATGTATAAAGCAAATACTGTACTGAATCTAAGAATAAGTCTCCTACTCCATCAGCAACACACAATATCTAGTTCCAGCTGTAGCAAAACTAACAGATGTTCTTGAGCATGCAGTAATACTTCATTTCACAGAAAAGGGCATGGGCTGAGTGTTAATCAATGAAATATAAGTGGAAGTAAATTTTGCCATTTCTAAGCAGAGACTTTTAAGAAGTCAGTGTGCATTCCTTTGACTGAATCCAGAGGCTCTAGGACACAAAAGCCAAAGAACACAACCCTGAGTCACTGGAAACCTGAATTAACGGATGGAGAGGAAGTTAATTTCTGCCTGATGCATGAATAAAATATAAATATCTATCATTGTGAAGACACTTGTGACACTATTTGTAACCAATAACTACTTTACCTAACACACCAAGAGTTCTTATTGAAAATATTTTTTTCATTATTTCTTTCCTATTTTGTATCATTATCTGTTTGTAGGAAAGTCTATTCATATCTCAAGATGATCTAGGCATATAGCCTTGATTTCTCCCTCTTTATGTTTTATTGTCACCTTATTAATTTTTCATGAATTGTTTCAAATGCTTTTTGAAATGAGATGATAAAAGCAAAAAGAAAGAGAGAGAGAGCAAGGAAGGGGAGGAAAAGAAAGAAAGGAAAGGGAGGGGAAATGATAAAGGGCGAGAAAAAAAGGAAAAAGGAGCAATGAAAGAGGAAAGAGAAAAATGGGTTAGGAACAATGAGATCCTATGAGGGCATAATTGAGGAACGTAAGAAATATTATGTTTAGCCAACTTGAACCTCATTCCAAATCCCTTCTTCATAGTCTCTCTCTACTATAGGGCCATAGATGTGAAATATTTCCTTACTCACGCTCTTTCTTTGCTGCCATTTCAGGAAGCAGTGAGTCATTACCAGGAATATGCTAGGTTTTTTTTCTGGTTAAGATTTAGCACTTAGGGTGAAAGATAGAGATGAAGCTGTCCTGCTGCTTCTCCTTTCTTCCTTCTCTCTGCCTTAAATAGAAATGAGATATCTGAATTTGAGACAACTATCTTGTGAGAGTGATGGAAAAAGTCTGAGAAAACTCTAAGGAGACTTGGGTGATGGCACTCAGACATAACTGAGTTGGTGAGTGCACCCAGCAGCCTCCTGCTTTAAGTCTTAACATGGTGAGAAAAAGAAATCTATATTTTTCAGCTGAGGTTAATATTGTTTCTTGAAGCTGAAAACATTCATATTTGATTCAGAAATTTTGAAATAAAGACAGACTCTGAAAAGACGAAATTAATAAGAGATTGGTTAGAAAGGTCAAGAACAGAAAAGCTGAGTGTAACTAGTCCAGAAAGATGGTGGAATGATAATACAGTAGAGAAATCCTGTGGGTGATACAAATCTCTTTGGAGCATATTGATCCCAAAATACACATAGGACATCAAGACATAGTGTGACAACGCAGGCTATTTACTATTGTATGAGTGGCCTGGAGTCTGAACTTGACAATGATAGCTGAATTATGGCAGTGATTAAAAATCACTACAGGTAATAATGCAGGAGACAATTGTAAACATCTACAATTAGTGGGTATAGAAAAGAAGAAACTCCTAGTAGAAACAAGTAACAGAATATGAAAAATATAGACGCCTGGAAGTAAGATAGAGCTCCAAAATAATGGGTTGGCACATCTTCATCTTGAAGAGACATATTCAAACTGATATCTCTCACCACATGCTGCCTTCCCTTGCTATTGAGCTCTCTAACCTGTTTTTCCTGCCTTCCCCTACTTGCTACAATCTCGGTCCACCTCAGTTAAAAAACAAACAAAAAAACCTTAGTATCTTGTGAATCAAAGTCATACTATCAATTGTTCTTTTTATTAATTAATTTCCTTCTTTGATGACTACTGGAAATCTTGTATTTTCTCTTTCCTTCAAAATCAATTACTATACTACCTACAATCAAATCAGAAAAATACAGATAACTATATAGAAAAATGGGCAAGATGCTTGAACAAGCACTTCATAAAAGATATCTAGAAAGCCAATAAATATTTGGAAGTTTCTCAATCTTATCAATAATCAGAGAATTGCAAAATAAAACAGCCATACATTACCACTGCAAACTGATTAGAACAGCTAAAATTATGAAGACTGAAAATAGTAACTATTGGAGAGGCTGTAGAGAAACAGAAAGTCTAATATATGCTGGTAGAAGAACAACTTTTTTGTAGGATTGACATTATTGATTAGGAATAAATATACATATACCTTATGATCCAGGAATTACACTTCTAGGTATATACTTAAGAGAAATATGTATAAATGTGTAACTAAAGAAATTTATGTAAATATTTAGAGTACTGTGTATTGTTACATTAATAGTTCCCAAATGAAAATAAAATTCAGATATCTACTCTAATTAAAATGGAACAAAAAACTGTTGTCTATTTCATACTATGTAAAAATACACTGAAATTAAAACAAAAACAAAATGCTACTAGATACTTCATGAATAAATTTACACATATAAAAGTCAGCAAATAAGTCAAACACAAAAAAATGTTTAGAAAAGATGAGCATCCAAAATCCCAAATTCAGAAATCTGAAAGGCTCCAAAATCCAAAACTTGAAAACTGACATAATGCTCAAAGAAAAAATAAATATCAATGGAGCACTTGAGATTTCCAGATTTGGTGTGCTCAACCAGTAAGTATAATGCAAATACTCAAAAATTCAAAAATATCCAAAACACTTCTAATCCCAAGAATTTCAGGTAAGGAATATTCAATCTGTATATGCCTTTATATAAAGTTCAAAACTAGAGAAAATAATGCATTTATATAAAGTTCAAAATGGACAAAGCTGACTATGTGGTTAGAAGTCAGGAGAATGGTAAATTTGAAAGGGAAATGCTATGGTCTAAATGTTGGTCTCTTACCTTCTACCCAATGTGACTGAATTAGGAGGCCAGGTCTTTGTAACTGATTAAGTGATTCCTCATGAATGGAATTAGTCACTTTATATTAGAGGCTCTAGACAGCCCCACACCCTTTCTGCAGGTGAGGAAGGGCAAAGCAAAAAGGCATCATCTGTGAAACAGACAGCAGCCCTAAGCAGACACCAAGTCGGCTGGCATCTTAATCTCATACTTCCAAGCCTCCAGAACTGTTAGCAATATATTTATGCTGTTTTTATATTACTCAATTCAAGGTATTTTATTATAGCATCCCAAGTGGACAAAGACAGAAGGTAATGAACAGGTAGTATTCGGAAGACACAATTAAGGATTCTGAGTATTGGAAATACTTTTATCTTGATAGAGGTGATGGTTACAAGGGCTCAAAATAACCCATGAAGCTATTTGCTTATGATTCATGCTGTTTTTGGTATACACACATTTCTTAAATTAAAATATTTTTCAAAATTTCTGTTTCCACTTCCTTAATACATGACTGTGAAGTTTTTACTTCAGATTCTTCTGACTGACTTTCATTATCCAACCCACTATCATTTTGTCTTCCCACCAAGCTTTATTTCTGGAAACTTTTTTATGCCTCAAATGTCCAAACCTAACAATGACTGTGTTATGCCCTTTGTCCCTAAATTTTCCATCTCTTTCTTAATTGGCACTTTTAATTTCCTTTCTGCCTCTCTCTTCAGCTTTATTCTTAGATGACTAGACCACCCATGAGACATACGGAAGTCTACATTTCAAAGAACTTTGCTTCATCTCAGTTGATAATAGGAGGCATTGTTTAGCAAGAGGGTAAAAATTTGTTAGAATAATCTTGATAATGGATACATCTACATCTGCTATATCCCCATTTTATTACCATAGTATTGATTGCTTCTTTGTAGTTACATTTAAAGCTTCTCATTCCTACCTTTATTTATTAGACTGAGAGATCTAGGAGACTAACTTAGTAGGCATTTATTATATATTTTAAGTTAAAGAAAGCCTGCAAAACACTTAACAAATGGCTTTAGCAATCAAAACTTATATATGAGATTTACGTATAAAACCTATAGTAAACAAGTTTATTTTGCATCTTAATGGGAAAAAAAGGAAGTGTCTATCTCAACCACTTTATAATGTCATATTCATTGAGAACAGTAGAAAGGTAAAGGAATCGTCATTTAATAGCAGAATGTATGCCAATCCATTTGGTGTTTTATATTCATCATTCCGACGCTGAATTTATAAGGTGGGTGCTGTTATCTTAAATTAGCACTCTCAAAGAGAGAGATGCAGAGAAGTCAAATAACCTGCTCAAGATCATATAACAATTAAAGGACCTAACAAAGATTTGGACTTCAGATTGTGTGATCAAAAACCCACGGTCTTTCTTCTGTATCTTGCTGTCTCATATCCAGGAAGGTTAATGAGACATACATGTATACTAAGGAAGCAGGGACTGCTGATTACTTGCATCAGATTAAAATATGATTTTTTTATTGGCCTCCCTTTATTTTGGTACTTAACATTTGATATCTAAATTAAGAAGACATTATCTTTATATCTTTTGTAATGCACCACTTTTAGAGTTATCCATCAAACCAGTTGGAAGTCGTGGTTAGAAATTCCTAGAGACTGCTGATAGCAGTACTGAATATCTTTTCATTAGTTCCATTCATTAGCTTCAATAACTGAATATATTAAGTAGACCTCACACATATATTAAACCATAACTCATTAATGTTCAGAATCAAATTCAATTGTCACATTTTTAAATACATGACTTGATTGCTAAATGCAACAGAAGTGCTATTTAAGGATTTTAAACACAAATTGTGACGGTTGAATGTTGCCCCTTTAACTTTTCTCAAATAAACACTAGAAAAACTTTTTACAAATACTTATATACAAAGAGACATGACTTCAAAACAATTTAACTATGATTTAGTAGTGTGTAGGAAAAAATAAAGCTCTCATTATAGGCAGTATAAAAAAATTTCAAGATTCTTAGGAATAAAACGGCCTCTTTAAAGTAACTTGTATAAAATTTGATCTACTGATAAAGTTTAATTCTGCATTTTTCCATCTTTAGATACTCAGAGTTAAGTGAAAACTGATTTATATTTAGAATGAGTTATAGGATGACAAAGTACCAGTTGAGTTTTTAACAGACCTAGCATGTAGCTCCTATCTTCAGTATTGTAGTCTGCTTCCTGCTGACTGACCAGCTGAGTACCAGTGACAGCACCTGCAGCTTGCCTGGCCTGCTGACTAGAGGCAAATGCAGAGAGCAGTTGCTACTAAGGAGGTGAGACCATGGAAGTTGAAAAAAAAAATAGCAGTTTTAATAGTGTTGCCTAAAGCAAAAAACAATACAGATTTTCTTTTAAATGTAAGGCTTACTCTTTTTTAACTATTGAAATAGTTTTACTGAGACACATGCTTAAGTACTTCACAAGTAATACAATTAGAACACTCTTAAGGAGAGTGATGTTTGGAGTAAGATGGGAAGAAGAAAAAGACGTACATACCTTCGCTTGTCCAGCTTTTGTGATGGCAGGAATATTAAAGTGCTGTCCAGTGTAAAAATGCACCCCACTGAACAGGATCACTGCGATTGAATCTCCTTCCTTCTCGATTACTTCAAGGATATCCTCTATTCTTAAGGTTTCTTCCCCCTAAATCAAGGTAGGCACAAGTTACGTCACATCAGCAATAATAAATTTGTCATTTCATATTTGCCAATCTAAATTTCACCATGAGATCTTCTGCATTATAAAATAGAAGATTTTTTTTCGGATAAAGCTCTTTAAAATTCTGCCATAAGAGCAGCATTTGAGCATAATTTTTATTATTAAGAAATGATAACAAAACATTAAAAAGCTGTTTTTAAAGTGAAAATCTGCAAAACCTAATTGGATTATTGTTCTCCAGTATTTTTTTAATTAATTTGAACTATTTCCACAGCTGTAAGTTGTTTTTACTTTATTCCTGGCCAACAAAACCGCCCAAGTGCAAGAAGTCCGTTAAGTTTATATAGCAAGGTACATTGCTGGAAACTGGTATTCCATTTGTCAATCTAATATCCTGCTATTTTTTCCAAAAAAAGGAAAGATGCCAGGTGTGGTGGCTCATGCCTGTAATTCCAGCACTTTGGGAGGCCATAGGTGGGCAGATCACTTGAAGTCAGGAATTCAAGAACAGTTTGCACAACATGGTGACACCCAGTCTCTATTAAAAACACAAAAATTAGCTGGGTGTGGTGTTGCATCCCTCTAATCCCAGGTACTCGGGAGGCTGAGGCATGAGAATAGTGCCACTGCACTCCAGCCTGGGCAACAGAGCAAGACTCTGTCTCAAAAAAACCAAACTAAACAAAGAAAACATAACACTTACGTATCTTTCCTCTGAGTATTACCTAGCCAATATCTTCTATTATATCAAGAGCAAAATCTCCTCCAAACTAATCTAAAGATCAAGACCCCAACAAAAAGAAAAATATCAATAAAACTCACTTTATTAGAGAAGTTTTTTTCCTTATATCTTCCCACTACAACTAATGATTGATTACCTACTGAAAGTTGTGAATAAATTTAGATTTGGTCTTGTCAACGACTAAAGCTGAAAAAATTTAGTTAAATACGAAGTACCTATGGGTATTTTAGCAATTCTGATCTACTCACGAAGTTTTCATGAATTTTCTCCAGTGCTGTCTGACATGATTTTGAGGTCAATGCATCATTAATTACATTAATATTTGGGGAAAGCTCATTAAGATATTATCCTACATTTTACTTTTAATTTTTAACTGTCTTGCTATCTGACAATTACTCTGCTCCATGTTAAGAGTGTGTGTGTGTGTGTGTGTGTGTGTGTGTGTGTGTGTGTATGTGATGCACTCTCTACTAGAAGAAACCTGGAATTTGTTTACAAAATGGGCATCAATAAAAATTGGCATCTCAGTATCAATGAGATTATTAAAATCTCTAAATTATTAAGTGAAGCATACTATATATAAAGAAAAGTGTTTTATTAATTGTAAGTAAAACTAATGACTTGGCAATCCAAAACTCTTTATTTTTAAAATCATTTAATAAGATTTACTCACATAATTTCCAGTAAAATGGTAAGGAAAATACTATACATATTAATACTTAATTTGCATCTTTAAAAATCTGTATTAAGTATATAAGAAATATATTTCTTAGTGACAGGATATTGCCCTCTCTCATGTTGACTTGTTCTAGATAATGCTCAACAGTGTTCCAAGATTATGAGTAACTCAGTAAACTCCACAACTTGGCCATTTATATTAGCAGCTATATTCATTTTTGCTAGTAATTAACAATTTACATCCTCTCTTCTGAGAACTTTCTATTCCATTAATTTATTGCATGTTGGCAAATGGAAGTGAATAGAGTACATCTTTAATTTATTCAAAGTAATCCTGGGTTGAAAGAAGTAATTGTTCAAACAATGACTTAGTGGCCTGGGAGCATCTTATGTGAAACCTAAAATTTATTCTGTATGATTTTCATAGTGACAGATTACACAAACTGCAGGGTTTATATGTCAAAGTCTATGCAGCTGAGCCTTATATCTCTATTAATGTAAAGTACACATTTAGATCTTAGGTCAAGCCTGATTAGATACATTCTTTTGTTACCTGTTTAAATATAAAGGAGTCTCAGAAAATAATATAACTTTCCCAAAGTCACATACCCAGTAAGCTAGAGAGTCTGCAATTTCACTGGAAATATTAGCCAGGCTGAAAAGTCCAAGCTCTTCCCCCTGTACCATATCCCGTTCTCTACTATCCTAGGCTAAACACAAAGAAATCGTCTGATACTTACAATAAGAGGGGACATGAAAGATAGTCACGATTCCACTTCAACAAATAATTCTGGTCTTTAGCATGATTTTAATGGCACCCATGGGCATGACATTTGAAATTGAAAATGGCATACTAAATTTGTCACCCTTTTCCCATCCCATTGAAGAATATGGCAGACTCCAGGGGTATTAATAGAAAAACAATTTGCTTGCATATGGCTAGCCCTTGAAAAATGAAAATAAACAGACAGCTGAGTTATTCTGTATTTTAAGCAAAATGATCTAATAGTAACAGAAGTATACATCCTTTATGCTTTCTTGAAAGTTCCACTAAAGTAATGAAGATTTTAATAAACTTCTGAGGAAAATGAAGAAAAAATCAATACTAAATAGTGCATAATGAATATTTATTTCTTTCTCATATACCTCTCTTGGCTTTATCATCCGCATACTTTCTTCAATATTAAGTCCATGAAGTTGTAGCTGTGACTCAATAGCATACTAAAAAGGAAAGATGATTTATCAAATCAAGCTGAGAGCACAAAAATACACTGAAATAACAAATAATAAAGTAAAAATAAAGGCATATTATGACATTAACTCCAAGGTGGAGTTTATAAGACCTAAACAAAATACACAAGAGAGAACCACTTAATAAAATTTACATATAGAATCCTGAACATTCTTTGAGATGATTGAAAACATGGGGATCTTCTTGACTTAAGGAATTATAAGAGATTTTAGAATAAGAAATTTAATCATCTAAGTCAAAACCAGAATTTGTGCAATAAGAAAACTGAACAGTAGAGATTTGCTGTGCTTGAACATAGGGTATATAAATGGTTTACCCTAGGAAGAGTAAGTTAGCTAAAAGAAAAAGGCATTATGAAGTTTACTTCATTAAGAATATAAGATATGTAAGGGGATAAGCACCACATTGACCTGGAATCTTTGAAAGATATTAAGTCTTTACACATTTTAGCAAGATATTAGGGTTTTATTCATTTTGACGTAATTACTTGCCCTAAAATTACAAGATGTAGGCTAGAATAATTGACAGGAATAATATAGAGAAAGTTTCTCTAACACTGAAACTAAAATATACAATGTAGTTTTAAAATTTAATTAATTGATTAATTAATTAATTACTTTATAGAGACAGAGGTCTCACTATGTTGTCCAGGCTGGTGTCAAACTCCTGGACTCAAGTGATCCTCCTGCCTTGGCTTCCTGAAGTGCTGAGATTACAGGTGTGAGCCACTGCTCCCAGTCTTACAATGTACTTTTTTCTGTGTTTGTGTCTGAAACCATCAAATTTCTTATCAAGTAAGAACAAACATTTTGTCAAGCAAGAAATCATCAAGTTTCTGATGAAATAAAGTGAAACATGACATTTTTTAGTAAATTACAAGAAATGCTTTTAATATCTAATAAATAATTTTTTGATAATAATGAGCCAACATTTATTCTAGCATGCTATGAAATCAAACTGGACAAATAAAAGTTTATATTTCTATTCTGTTTCGCTTAAGGGTTAAGCGCTGGCATTTGTATTGATTTGATTTCAAGAAATAAAACAGCAACAAGAATTCATAAAACATTTATAACTGCACTTGATTTAGACAAGCAGTTTGCTCAATTATCGTTAAAAAGACTAATAAATCAATGTTCCTATCCAATCCTCTCTTCCCTTAACATGTGTTTCATTTTAACAAAAGAAATAAAGCTACAATCTATTTTAAAAATCTAAATCAAAAGCATTTGATAGGTCCTTTAATTGTAAGATAACTTGGAAAAAACTAGTGAGTATACATTCAAGTCAGGCAAATGATATGCTCCTCTCAGAAGAATAGAAAAGAACATAAATATAATTTGAAGAAATCCTTACATGATCAGAAGGAAAGGCTTTGGCTTCTAGAAGAATTTTATATCGTTTTGTCGTAGGCTTAAAAAATGATAACTGCAATAAAACGGATTTATTGAGAAAGCATTAATGCACAATTTGTTCATTTTATGCCACATTTTCATTTTATAATCTCCAGCATTTTAAAGACATTAATTAACTCCACATCTAAACTGTCTGTCAAGGCTATCTTTTCAATTAAGCCATGTTTCCAGTGAATTGCAAAGAGAAAGAAGATATTGGCTCAATTTCCTTATCAATGAAACAGCAAACTTGGGGGAAAATGTGAATGAGATAACAAAGTCTCAAACTTTGCTTACATATTAATTGATGAAACTTAAAATCAGATGATTAATAAAAAAAAGATGTTAATTGAAAAATTACCTTCCCAAAACATTTCATAGTAATTTCAATGGCATGACACTGAAATATTATGGTCTGTGTATGTCTTATTCGTATTGACAGTAGCTCATTTGTTAAAGTGAGGCTGTTTCATTTCTCCATACCATTCCTAGAGAGTGACATTACAGTAATAACAATGAAGATGATAGCTACTGTTAACTGGGCCAGGGTGCTAAAGCAATTTTTCACATATTATTACATTTAATCCTCAAGCAGATCTTTGAGGTAGATGTCATGTTTCCCATTTTTACAAAAGAGAATATTAATACTTAGAGATGCCAAAAATCTTTTTCAATGTCAAATAGGCATTATGTAATTTAGCTGGGAGTCAAATCCAGGGATATCTGAACTTGTAGACATGTTTCCAAAATATACTTAAGAAATGAAGTCGACTTTTCAAAGCCTTGGGCAGTCACCAGTAACACAATATCCCAAATAGATAACACATTGGACATTTTAAGGTAAAACTATTCATTGAGTAAGAGGTAAGAAGTACTTTAAACACATTAAGTCTTTTAAAGTACTAGACCCCTTTTTAAAAATTTGATTCTCTGAGTCTTTTTTAACCTATATCAATCTACAAAACTATACTGATCTACAAAATTTATTCTGCCAAAGATATTGGAAAATTGTCTTTTCAAAAAGCTCAGTGCTTTGCTAGCATTGTACATCATTATCTTGTAGGCTTGAAAGTAGTTTGCCTATTTACCCAACATGGCTCTTATTCTTTATTTTCTCAGACAAGAACTGTTCATTATTCTAAAGCTCTTTTCAAGAGTCAACTCTTCCAAGATTAGGAAGAAGCTATTATATCATGGGCCAGCATTTCCTAGCAAAAATGAAAATAACTTCACAATTTGTTTTTAAATAAGTAAGCCCTAGAAGCTCATGGATTAAAGATAGAAAAACATCAGATTGTATAAATGAATGTGTTCTAAACTTTGGTGGGAAAACTTACCAGTAGAAGATGTAAATTTATAGTCAAAGCATTCATTAGGGCTATTTCGTTCTCGCTGGCTCCTGTAAAACAAACATATAATTTAGATGTTTCTATGATGTCTAAAGATACTGAAAAAACAAAGTAGGAAGGCTTCACTCAATCATTCCTGATGTCTTTAGAGATAAGGGCATATTTGAGGTGTCATCACAAAGAAATGGAGTTTTCCCACTTGACTCATTTTATCAAATGATATCTGGACTTAGAAGCACATAGCTAGCTAAAAATTATACTTATTTTATGATGTAGTGAATAACAACAAAATAATGAAACATTTACTTTTTCCTGTAAACTAAAAATGATATATCCTATTATCAGCTCGATTGTCAAATTCCCAAGGAGCATATTTTTGTGGTAAGTACATCTTCAAAGGAATCTAAAAAGATATTAAGGCCAATTACATTTTTAAAGTTGGTTTTTCTAACATCAAATTAAAATGCACCTTTAATAAAAGGAGGCTACTTTGTAAATCATAACTCACTGTTATTACAGTGATATATACAACAAGACAACAAAGCTGCATAGCAAATTATGACCCAAATAGCTCTGACGTTTATTCATACCCACTGAGATAAAAGATAATCTAGACATGTATTGTCTGATGAGAAAATAGCAAAAGTAAGACATCCACTACATAATTATTAATATAATCTGATCTAATTCCTGCTAACAAGGCTTTTGACACTAGAAACAGACCCAGAGACAGAGAATATATTGGTTACTTAAGAATTCAAAGCACAATAACAACAATAATAATACCTTCCATGTTTTGAGTTCTTATGATATTTCTTCAAGGCAATTAGACCTATGTAATAGAAATTATGCCCCTTTACTGTCACTGAGAAAAATGGGACGTGTACTTTAATCTTTTAAGGCTGAACTAGATGTTAGAGAAAATGTATAACACAAATCCTACATTTTGTATCCAGAGGGATATTTCTGATAGAATCCCATTTTAAAAGAATAGACAGTAAGTAGAATAAATGTAATAGATACATTCCAGGATAAGTTTACTAGAGGGGAGAAACCATGTAAATAAGTACATAATTTAAGAATTTATATTTTAACAAAGCCATTTAAGGAAGGTCCTGTATCTTTATTGGGTCGAGGAAAACTTCTTCTTGCATTTGCTATATAGATTTCTCCATTTGATATACAAATTTGATGAACAAGTGGTCCATGTTAAAAGATACATATCTGATTATTGTAAGGTGAATAATATCTAAAGTGAAGGGGCGATAAGAAAACTCTTACTGTGGCCGGGTGCAGTGGCTCACACCTGTAATTCCAGCACTTTGGGAGGCCGAGGGGGGCGGATCATGAGGTCAGGAGTTCGAGACGAGCCTGACCAACATGGTGAAACCCCGTCTCTAAAAAAAAAAAAAAAAAACTCTCACTGTATATTCCTAGAACTACATAAAATTTTTCCTAGATAAATTAAATAGATATGAATACGATGAGCTTATGTTGCATATCATGACATACACCTTCTTCTTCATGTTTCAAAGAGAAGATTTCTTTGAAATACGGTCTAAAAAATACCGCCATCTCAATTATATTTGTTTCTCTGCATTATTGTGGAGGCTAAAGCAACTCCATATTGGGTTTTATTCCAACATGGTGACTTCTGAGTAACCCTTACGCTGGAAAGGCCTTTAAGATTTCTATTTTGACTACTGCTACTATAAATCCTGCCCTTAGGTAGACTCACATAGCATTTTTGCCTTTCCCTGAGGGGTTGACTTCATTTGTCCCGCACAATCCTTCCCTTTGTTATATATAAGTCCTACGTCTGGTGGGTAATGGGGCACGGGACTCACTAATCTTGCAGTTGCCAGTTCCCAGGACATCGTGACTTCTGTGTCTCAGTCCCTATTAAATGTTTTCTTTCTGAGAAACTAGCTTTGTCAGTCTCTTTCTTGGGCCTTTCAGCTTCCTCGGATTTGTTGGCTTGAATTTGTTGGAATAGGTTGGCTTGAACCTGCCGCCCACAGAACAACCATGATGTGAACTTTTACTGCTGTTTCTAAAACAAAAATTATCTAAAGTATCTAACTTCATCTTAGTCTTGACTCTCTGTTATTTACACACATCTTTTGTGGAAACCATTTATTTAAAAAGAACAGCAGGGTGAGTAGAAGGGGGAAAGAAAAAGTAATGTGAAGAAAAAAACAAAATTAGTAGACAGAGAAGCATTTCAAAGAATAAAGTGAGGCAAAAATAAAAGAAAAAATAGTTACCACAAATGAACATCAAGAAATGAAAGAGGCAGAAGGGGGGACTTTCTGTAGAAGCTCAGACATTCTAATATTGCTTAAACATTACATTCTGATTAAAATGAATATAGTGGGAGGCTGAGGCAGGAGGAATGCTTGAGTCCAAGTGTTCAAGATCAGCCTGGGCAGCATAGTGAGATTCTGTTGCTGCAAAGAATTTTTAAAAATTAGCCTGCTGTAGTGGCATGCTCCTGTAGTCCCAGCTACTCAGGAAGCTGAGAAAGAGAGAGTGCTAAAGGCTGCAGTGAACCATAATTGCACCATTGCACTCCACACTCTAGCCTGGGTGACAGAGTGAGAACCTGTATTTAAAAAAAGCAAAGACAAAAAACAAAGAAAGAAATAACAAAACAAAAACATATAAAAAGAAATTTGGATATAGGCTGGGCGTGATGGCTTACACCTGTAATCCCAGCACTTTGGGAGGCCAAGGTGGGCAGATAGTGTGAGCTGAGGAGTTCAAGTCCAGCCTGAGCAATGTAGTGAGACCCTGTCTCTACTGAAAACACAAAAAAGTAGCTGGGTGTGGTGGTGCATGCCTGTGGTCCCAGCTACTTGGGAGGCTGAGTTGGAGGATTGTTTAAGCCTGGAGAAGGTGGCAGGGTGGGAGAGGAGAGGTGGCAGTGCTACCAGCACCTAGGTGACAGAGGGAGACTCTATCTAAAAAAAAAAAAAAAAAGAAAAAAAAAAGATTATTCCTAGAGCACTTCTGTTCTTCAAACAATACAATGTTCATTTTGAATCACCTAAAATTTTTCTGGCTTGGGAATGTGATGCACCTTCGCACATGTTCCCCTCCAGATGTGCTGGGCAGAATTAAACTACACTTATACTTGGTATGGAGCTTCCCTCATCTCACTTTCAATGCTTCTCATGCTTGGGTAAATTCTTTGTAAATAATCCCTTCCTGATTTGAATAATTTGTCTCTACGCATACACAAACATTATTGTACAATAGGCCACCTTAAATTAAACTTAACTGAACACATCAAAAAAATGCAATCTTTATCTGCTACTGACCTTTGTCTAAGAACAGGGTTAGTCCAACATGCATGAATGTGTATACTTGTAACTGGGGGTGGTGCTAATAGAAATTTTTAAAACACTAACAGAATTGTTTATTACAAATATGACCTAAAGACACTAAAGAATTTAGTGTTCTTAACATCAGCTACAGCAGACTGATTTTTAGTGTACAGGCACATTTTGTTTCATTAAACTTCACTTTACTGTTTATTTTTATTTGTTTTGTTTACTGTGTCACCCAGGCTGGAGTACAGAGGCAGGATCACAGCTCACTGCAACCTCTGCCTCCTAAGCTCAAGCAATCCTCCTACCTCTATGTAGGAGGACATTCCACCACGTCCAGCTAATTTTTTGTATTTTTGGTAGAGACAGGGTTTTACCATGTCCAGGCTGGTCTCAAACTCCTGAGCTCAGGTGAACTGCCTGCCTTGGCCTCCCAAAGTGCTGGAGGGATTATAGGCGTGAGCCACCACACCTGGTCTTTTTTTTTTTTTTTTTTTTAAACAAATTGAAGGTCTGTGGCAATCCTCCATCAAAAGAGCTTATCAGCACCACTTTTCCAAAAGCATCTGCTCACCTCATGTCTCTGTACCACATTTTGATAATTCTTGCAATATTTCAAAATCTATTATTACTTCTGTGATCAATGATCTTTGATGTTAATACTGTAATTTTTTTGGCATGCTACAAAACACACTCACATAAGACAGAGAACTTAATAAATGTTGTATGTTCTGACTGCTCCACTGATCAGCCCTTCCCCCATTTCTCTCCCACTTCTCCAGCCTCACTATTCCCTGAGACTCAACTTTGAAATTAAGCCAGTTAATAACCTTACAATGACCTCAAAGTGTTCAAGTGAAAGAAAAAGTCACAAGTCTCTCACTTTAAACCAAAAGTCAGAAATGATTAAGCTTAGTAAGGAAGACATGCCAAAAGCTGAGGGAGGCTGAAAGCTAGATCTCTTTTGCCAAACAGTTAACCAAATTGTAAATACAAAGAAAATGTTTTTGAAGGAAGTTAAAAGTGCTACTTCAGCAAACACAAGAATGATAAGAAAGATCAACAGTCTTGATAAGGTTTGGCTGTGTCCCCACCCAAATCTCATTTTGAATTCCTTTGTGTTGTGGGAGGGACTTGGTGGGAAGTAATCATGGGGGCAGGTCTTTTCTGTGCTGTCCTCATGATAATGAGTAAGTTTCATGAGACCTGTTGGTTTCAAAAACAGGAGTTTCCCTACACAAGCTTTCTCTTTGCCTCCTGCCATCCATGTAAGATATGACTTGCTCCTCCTTGTCTTCTGCCATGATTGTGAGGCTTCCCCAGCCACTTGGAACTGTGAGTTCTCCTATAAACCTCTTTTCTTTGTAAATTGCCAGTCTCAGGTATGGCTTTATCGCAGCATGAAAACAGACTAATACAGTAGATTGGTACCAGCAGAGTAGGGCATTGCTAAAAAGATACCCAAAAATGTGGAAGCAACTTTGGAACTGGGTAACAGGCAGAGGTTGGAATGGTTTGGAGGGCAGAACAAGACAGGAAAATACGGGAAAGTTTGGAACTTCCTAGAGACTTGTTAAATGGCTTTGACCAAAATGCTGATAATGATATGCACAATGAAATCCAGGCTGAAGTGGTCTCAGATGGGTGTGAGAAACTTGTTGGGAACTGGAACAAAGGTGACCCTTGTTATGTTTTAGCAAAGAGACTGGTGGCATTCTGCCCCTGCCCTAAATATTTATGGAAATTTGAACTTGAGAGGGATGATTTTAGGGTATCTGGCAGAAGAAATTTCTAAGCAGCAAAGCATTCAAGAGGTGACTTGGGTACTGTTAAAGCCATTCAGTTTTAAAAGAGTGACACAGCATAAAAGTTTGGAAAATTTGCAGCCTGACAACAAGGTAGAGAAGAAAACCCATTTTTCTGAGGAGAAATTCAAGGCAGCTGCAGAAATTCGCATAAGTAACAAGGAGCTGAATATTAATCCCCAAGACAATGGGGAAAGTTTCTCCAGTCATGTCAGAGATCTTCAAGGCAGTCCCTTCCATCACAGGCTCAGAGGCCTAGGAGGCAAAAGTGGTTTTATGGGCTGGACCCAGGACCCCCCTGCTTTATGCAGCCTAGGGACTTGGTGCCCTGAGTCCCAGCCACTCCATCTGTGGCTGAAAGGGACCAAGGTACATATAGCTCAGGCCATGGCTTCAGAGGGTGTAAGCCTTAAGCTTTGGCAGCTTCCATGTGGTGTTGAGCTTGTGAGTGGACAAAAGTCAAGGTTTGGAAACTTCCATCTAGATTTCAGATATATGAAAATGCCTGGATGCCCAGTCAGAAGTTTGCTGTAGAGATAGAATCCTCATGGAGAACGTCTGCTAGGGCAGTGCAGAAGGAAAAAGTTGGGTGGGAGCCCCCTACTGGGGCACCGCCTAGTGGAGCTGTGAGAAGAGAGCCACCATTCTACAGAACTCAGAATGATAGATCCACTGGCAGCTTGCACCATGTGCCCAGAGGAGTAACAGATACTAAATGCCAGCCCATGAAGGCAGCTAGGAGTGAGGCTGTACCCTGCAAAGCTACAGGGGCAGAGCTGCCCAAGACCCCATGGGAACTCACTTCTTGCATAGTGTGACCCAGATGTGAGACATGGAGTCCAAAATTATTTTGGAGCTTTAAGATTAGACTGCCCCACTGGATTTTGGACTTGCATGGACCTGTAGCCCTTTGTTTTGGCCAATTTCTCCCATTTTGATCAGCCTGGGAGATCAATTGTATTTACCCAATGCCTATACCTCCATTGTATCTAGGAAATAATTAACTTACCATTGATCTTAGGTGGAAGGAACCTTCCTTGTCTCAGATGAGATTTTGGACTGTGGACTTTTTAGTTAATGCTGAAAAGAGTTAAGACTTTGGGGACTGTTGGAAAAGCATGCTTGGTTTTGAAATGTGAGGACATGATTTTGGGAGGGTCCAAGAGTGGAATGGTTTGAATTCCCATGTGTTGTGGGAGGGACCTGGTGGGAGGTAATTAAAGCATGAGGCCAGGTCTTTCCTGTGCTGTCCTTCTGATAGTGAATAAGTCTCATGAGATCTGATGGTTTAAAAAAGGGGAGTTTCCCTACACAAGTTCTCTTTTTGCCTGCTGCCATCCACATAAAATGTGACTTGCTGCTCCTTACCTTATGCCACTCTCATGCTGCCTTCCCAGCTATGTGGAACTGTGAGTTCTCCATTAAAACTCTTTCCTTCGTAAATTGCCCAGTCTTGGGTATGTCTTTATCAATAGTGTGAAAACAGACTTATTGCTGATATGGTTAAAGTTTGAGTGGTCTGGTCAGATGATCAAATCAGCCCCAATATTTTATTAAGCCAAAGCCCAAACCAGAGCATGGCCTCAATTCTCTTCAACTCTTTAAAGCATGAGAGAGGTGAGGAAGATGAAGAAGAAAAGTGTGAAACTAGCATGGAAGCTTGGACGTTCAAGGCGGACATAAGTTTCAGGAAGAGGAGCATGGGAGCCAGGCAGTGACCAGGGTGCAGCAGTGCCACTGCCTGCATAGGGCCCAGGTATACTTCTGTATTGTCAAATGCAGATCTTTTTTTGATAATTTCTTCAGTGGACACAATTATTAGATCTTATAAATTTGGTCATTTCAACTGAAAAAAATAGAGGCAACTACTCTTCTAAAATAAAGATGCATCCAGGCCTGATTTGCAGGACCCAAGGATACAAAAAACTTTGAAGAGCACTCTCTCAACAGGGCATCCTGACAGCAGCAAACTGAACCCTGCTCTTTTTCAGCCTATAGCTATCTAGCCTTTCATGATGCCCATGGTATTTCTGTAGACGATGCCAGCAAAAGAGAGAAAGTCCATGATTTTACCCCAGGTTCCTTATATACTTACATGTAATTATAGCACAGAGCATTATCAGCAGAAATGCAAGCTGTAATCATTGTCCAAGAGTATATTACTAGTGGCAGGTGTAATTGCTTCTTTATTCTTCTTTAGAATAATCCCTCATTTTGGCCCAAATGAAGTATTCCCAGGATAATCTTTGAATCAACAGAACCTGGTGTATCATCTTTATCAACCAAGTAAGTGCAATGAATGCTTTTGCATTCCAGTTTTGAGCCCATTCAAGGGATCAAGGTAATGGGCAAGGAAGGCAATGTTATGGGCCATCTTGGAAGAGCTGGGAGAAAGACTTAAAGAAACAGCAATATTCAGGGCAGTGCTGTTTGGGACATTAGCTTTTATATTGACGTCTTCACCTACATTTTAAAAAGACACAGTATAGTAAGCTTGAAGAGGAAATCCCATCTGCAGTATAAAAACCAGAACTTTTCTATGACACAGGTGTGACCACTGGGTCATCCAGCCCTCATGGATGACTTTGAGGGATTCAAGACTTCAAGTGGAGGAAATAATTACAGATGTAGTGGAACATCCAAATAACTAGAATTAGAAGTGGAGCCTGAAGAAGTGTAGTGGCAAGTTTTACATGAATTTGTCTGGTTCCTACTTGAAAATCTTCCTCTCTCAAGGTTTCAACCTAGAGAACTCAAACGAAGTTTTCTTGGGAAACTCAGAGGTGTCTGTGTTAACAAGATGACTTAAGATTACACATACAGAGATCACTTACAGACCGGTTCTATCTGGGGTCTTTAAGGATGGCTGGACAAAGAACAACAAAAGGATACACTGTCTGACATCACTCACAGAAGTTGCTTGGGGAAGGAGTGAGGTGAGAATCAGCTCATGAAAGGGTACCATGAAATTACTAATAAACTTGTCTCAAGTTGGCTGTTTGAAAAACAAAAAGTGCAACGTGAAGCAGCAAGTGCTGATGGAGAATCTGCAGCAAGTTATCCAGAAAATTAAATTTGGTCATTGATTTGGGCTTCACTAAACAACAGATTTTCAATGCAGATGAAAGAGGCTTCTATTGGAAGAAGATGCTATCTAGGACTTTTATCGCTAGAAAAAAGGTCTTGGCTACAAAGCTTCTAGGAACAGGCAGAATCTTATTTGGGTTAAAGTAGCTAATGACTTTAAGTTTAGGCCAATACTTATTTACCATTAAAAAAAATTCCAGGGCTCTTAAGAATTATGCTAAATCTACTCTTCCTGTGCTTTATAAATGAAATGACAAAGCCTGGATGACTATTTACAGCGTGGTTTGCGGAAGATGTTAAGCCCACTGTTGAGACTTACTGCTCAGAAAAAAAGATGTTTTTCAAAACATTGACTGCTTATTGACAGCTTAAGAACTCTGGTAGAGGTGTACAAGGATATTAAAGTTTTCAACTTTGCTAAAACAGCATCCCTTCTGCAGTCCATGGATCATGGAGTAATTGTGACTTTAAATTAGTATTCTTTAAGAATAAAATTTGGCAGCCGGGCACGGTAATCCCAGAATTTTGGGAGGCCTATGCAGGTGGATTGCTTAAACTCAGGAGTTTGAGATCAGCCTGAGCAACATGGTGAAACCCCATCTTTACCCAAAATACAAAAATTAGCTAGGCATAGTAGCATGTGCCTGTGGTCCCAGCTACTTGGGGGAAGCTGAGGCAGGAGAATTGCTGGAGCCCAGGAAGTCAAGGCTGCAGTGAGCTGTGATTGCATCACCCTATTCCAGCCTGTATGACAGAGCATGACTCCATCTCAAAAATAAATAATAAAAATAAAAATAAAACATTTGGATAGAAGGCCAGGTGCAGTGGCTCATGCCTGTAATTCTAGCACTTTGGTAGGTCAAAGTGGGTTGATCACCTGAGGTCAGGAGTTCAAGACCAGTCTGGCCAACATGGTGAAATCCCACCTCTATTAAAATTATAAAAAATAGCGGGGCATGTTGGTGCCTGCCTGTAATATCAGCTACTCTGGAGTTTGAGACAGAATTGCTTGAACCTGGGAGGCAGAAGTTGCAGTGAGTTAAGATCGTGCCACTGCACTCCAGCCTGGGCAATAGAGTGAGACTCTGTCTCAAAAAATAAAATTGGAAAAAAAATACATTTTGAAGGATATTGTTGCCACAGATAGTGATCCCTCTGATGGATCTATACAAAGTCAGTTGAAAACCTTCTGGAAAGAAGCCACCATTCTGGATGACACTAAGAGCATTCATGATTCATGGGAGGAGGTCAAAATATCAATATTAAGAGGAATTTGAAAGATGTTGATTCCAGCCCTCATGGATGACTTTGAGTGGTTCAAGACTTCAAGTGGAGGAAATAATTGCAGACGTAGTGTAATAGCCAAATAACTAGAATTAGAGGTGTTTCCTGAAGATGTGACTGAATTTTTGAAATCTCATAATAAAACTTGAACAAATGAGGAGCTCCTTTTTATGAAGGAGCAAGGAAAAATGGTTCATTAAGATTTTGAAGATTGTGAAGATGCTGTGAACATTGCTGAAATGACAACAAAGGATTTGAATATTTCATTACTTTAATTGACAAAGCAGTGGCAGGATTTCAGAGGATTGCCTCAAATTTTGAAACAAGGTCTACCGTGAGTAAAATACTATCAAATAGCATCACAAGCTACAGGGCTTTCTTTCATGAAAGGAAGAGTCAATTGAAGTGGCAAACATGATTGCTGTCTTATTCTAAGAAATTGCCATACCTGGTTTAACCTTCAGGTAACACCATCACAATTGGTCAGCAGCCATCAACATAGATGCAAGACACCCGCCATCAGCAAAAGATTACAGCTCACTTTAGGCTCAGATGATTGTTAGCATTTTTTAGCAATAAAGTTGCTTTTAAATTAAGGTATCCACATTGCTTTTTAGATGTAATGCTATTGCACACTTAATAGACTACAGTATAGTGTAAACATAACTTTTATATGTACTGGTTAACCAAAAATTTGTGTGACTCACTTGATTGCAATATTTGCTTTACTGCAGCAGTCTGGAACCAAGCCACAATATTTTCAAGTTATGTCTGTATTTTCAAAAGATTATTTACCTAATTGGACTATCCCTTTCAGTTCAAATTAGATTTCTGAAACCAATATTGTTCTAAGATGTTTCAATATCATCAACATTTCATTAATGATCTTTTTTTAAAAAGTTAACCAAAGTTTATTCAAGTTGTTTTTCTTTATTCCTTTACTTTTTCCTAATTATTTTGAATTAATGTGGAAACATCGAGAGCTCCAACTACATAGGGGCAAAAATTTTTTAAATGCTTCCAGAAAGCTTAGCAGGTTTAGAAAGGATATTTACTTTATAAGATAATCTATGACTCACTGCAATAAATGTCAAGATTTGAATCACTTCTGAGATGAGTGTGAGCCAGTGCTCTAATCTGAAGAGCGCTTCTCTGCTTGTTTATTTCTTGTTTGTTTATTTATTGAACATCATGTTTTTGCTTTACCAGAAGATAAAGCTTAGTTAAGTGCAAGCAACTGCCTTCTGGTCTCAAAGCCTGGCAAGCTAGTGTTTATGGATCCCTTAAGTATTTCAGCACTTCTAATTATGTGACTTGTGTTATTTCAGTCTGCACGGCAACACAATGAGGTACCTACTCTGATTTTTTTCATTTCATAACGAGGAAACTGATGTGCAAAGAGATGAACTAACTGACTGAAAGTCTTGTAGAAGAAAAAATAAAATAAGAGTGTTCTTTTAGGATTCAAGCATCGTTTACAGAAAATACTCTGTGTATTTGACTTGAGACCCAGGCTCATAATCAGCGCTCTGTCTTTTTAATCCTAACATAATTTCAAATCTCTTGCAAAGTGGGGATGACAAGGCCCTAAGCTGTTTACCATTGGATAAGAGGGTTCATTATGGGTCTCATAACTGCCATACCATGTTCTGTATATTTTATTTAGCAGATGAAACTATTATTATAAATTGGCTGTAAGGTTTGTAATTAGGCTAACTCCAAGAACTTTACACTCCATTTTTTAAGTAACAAATTTCAGCGGCCTTTAGAAGTGGCTGGAGCATGACTGAGTATCTCTAACTGTGGGGAGACAGCTTCCAGGGATTATCGCTTCTCTGAGGGTCAGCCACAAATTTCATAAAGTAAATTTATGGTCACATTACACCATTTTTATAATCTCAAATGAATGTAGCTAACCCTTTGTGACTTTTATGTATCCAGGGGAAAGTAAGCTTAATAATAATATTAATAATATTCTTCAGCAATTTTATTTCTACCATGTTGATAATATGACATTAATTATAAGAGAAAGTTATTCCATGTTTTGCAGAATTGTTGGAGCTCTATAAAATGTTTCACTAATAGTTTTTCTTCTCATCTGAAATTGAAGTTTTTCTATGTCTATGAATAAATACGGTTGCTTATTATTTCTTTCTCTTCTTTATCCACTTTATCAATTTGTACACATAATATTTTTTATTATTCTCCTGTTCCTTTTTTTAAAAAAAATTATGGTAAACTAAAGGCTGTGGTTTTAAGAACATGGAAGATTCAATCATGATCCAAAATGTACAACCTGTCTGTTTGCTCATGGCACATTTAGATAGCCTAGTGTTACAGTAGGTAGTCAGGCAGGAATGAGCAGGGCAGGAAAGTGCTCTCTCCCATCACCAAGAATGTAAGGTGACCATCAGGTGATGGTCAGGCAGTTGTTAATTGTCCCTCTAAAATAATAATTGGTTGCATCCAGTGCTGGGGAAAGACAGTCTCCCAAAAGGTAGAAAAAAAAACTGAAACTGGTGATCAGCAGCTTTCCAATATCTCAGAATTTGGGTGAGTAGGCTTCAGCATGTACATTAAGAGACAAATGGCAGAGTTTTAATGCCTCTTATATGACCTCCTAGGGACATTCAGCTGGCAAGGGAAGAATGCCTCAAGTGAGCATATGCATGTCTCCAGTAAACACACTGCACATGCAGACCCTCCCAAGTGCTGGCAGGCCAATGTGCATTTGGAAAGCCCACCCCAAGGGAAAAATCAGTGGGGAGGGACACAAGCCCCCAGAAGCATGCCAACAAATAAAACCCAAAGTCAAAGGTCAAACCACACACTTGATCTCTCAAGTTGCCTGCCTCCTCTTTCAAGTGTACTTTACTTCTTCTCATTCCTGCTAGAAAACTTAATAAACTTTCACTCCTGCTCTAAAACTTGATCTTGATCTCTCCTGCCTTATGCCCCTCAGTTGAATTATTTCTTCTGAAGAGGCAAGAATTGAGGTTGTGGCACACCCATATGGATTCTCTACTGGTAACATTAGCAAGCAGGAAAAATAAATTTGACCTTTGCTACTCTTTACTGCAGTTCCAACACAATTATTTTAATCATTTCATCACTTAAACCACACTTCCAAAGAGGGTATGAGATAAATTGTAATACAAAACTATTTGAGGAAGAATGATAGAAAGCATCAACATAGTAAATACAGATGAGAAACCCAATTAGAATTTATGAAATGTTTTTGTTACTTCAAAATTGATCAAATTTTTCTCAGAACTTCTTAGTAACAGAAGCAAAATTGGAAGCTGCATGGGGTTTGCAAATAAAATTAACACACTCATACAAACACATTCTAAAAGAGTCTGTTTGAGTGAAGTTATACATTTTATTTTTTTCTGTCATCCATGCTGGAGTGCAGCAGCATGATCATGGCTCATTGTAGCCTCAAACTCCCAGGTTCCAGCAATCCTCCCACCTCAGCTTTTCGAATAGCTGGGACTAGAGGCATGCACCACCATGCCCAGATAATTTTTGTGTGTATGTATTTCTTGCAGAGGTGGGGTTTCACCATGTTGCCCAGGCTGGTCTTAAACTCGTGGACTGAAGCAATCCTCCTGCCTTACCTTCCCAAAGTGCTGGGATTACAGGCATGAACCACTGTGCCTGGTTTATTCATTTTTCAATTTGACTTAAGTAAGGACCATTTCTCTGACTAATATGTATAAAATTTTGGAAGTTAAAAAAGTTTGGAGATAACAGTATGTTCTGAGAGAGCAAAACAGATGCTCTTTTATCGATAAAGATGTACCCAAAGGTTAAGGAAGCTAAGTTACCTACAGGTCAGGTCATGGGTTCTGTGACAAGCCAGCATGGCAAATTTCTTAAATTCCTGTGGCTCTAAACTCCCTAACCATAGGAGCTGTCACACCCTTCATAACTCTGATTTACAACCCAGACCACTGAAAAGACTTCAAATAAAATGTGGCAATGCATCTGTCGTAAGGTTTGAGACTGGGAAAGTTATAAATATTTTGTTTAGGAAGTTTCAGATCTACAAAACTCACTTTGTCATTTTAAGAAATAGTTTTTACTATCTATATCACACATTACATTTGAGACCAAACACATCTGATTTAACTAATGCAGCATTCAAAGACAAAAATGCAGAAAACTAAAGGAACTTTGTTCCATAGGTGTAGTATAACAAGAAATATTTGGTTTTTGTTCCCAGCTCAGGGCACAGGCTTCTAAAACCCTTGGATATCCCAAGTGGTAAAAGTGCATTTTGTTATTCATAACAAGCCCCCTTAGATCACAAGAGAGTTGATGCTAATGAAGTGACTTAGGTTGTGGCCCTGAGAGACTTCTCAGGGTGAGGGGCTGCTCATCAAAAAGACAAGTGATTAGAGGGACAAGGGGTGAAATTTTAGCTCTACCCCCTGACTTCCCAGAGGGAGAGGAGGGCTGGGATTGAGCTTTATAAAAACTCTTGAACAGTAAGACTCAGAGAGCTTCTGGGCTGATGAACATATCTAAGTGCCAAGACAGTGGCAGGCTCAGAGAAGGCAAGGAAGCTCCCCATTCCCGTGCCCTACGTATCTTTCATTGGCTGTTTCTGAACTGTATCTCTATAATAAACTGGTAAACATAAAGTAAAGTTCTGCAAGCTGCTTTAGCAAATGATGGAACCTGTGGAGGGCACTGTGGAAATCCCTGAATTTACAGGTGGGCTGTCAGAGTAAGGGTGGTTTCTAGGACTTTTGACTGGCATCTGACATGGAGGCAGTCTTGTGGGCCAGAATGTAAATTATATTACTATGTGGTTTTTCAAAGACAGGTAGAAAACCCTCGCATCTATGGTTGATAAATTTTCTTTTAGAAATTTAAAATAAGTTTATTCCTTTTACTTTTCTAAACAAGACTGAATATTTAGTCTTTCTCTTATCTTTTATTTTTCCTTAGTAACAATAATGAGAGGTGGCTGGTTTGAAATTTCAGTGATCTTTATGTGACATATGTGTATTTACTGGGCAACAAAGCTCTTGCACATTTAATAAATTGCAACAGAGCTGTAAACTTTTAAATGGTCAAAGGAAACCTTTTTGCAGGTTTTATTGGCTTCATAAATAAATCTCACTGAATAACATTACTTTACCATTTCCCTAGCTTGTACGTAACCATTCTAACATCTCTTTAGAGGATGATAAATATTAAGAACAAAATAACAGGATTAGAATGCAGTTTATGTTCTGAAAGGAAACTGAATAAAATGAAAAAAAAAATCCACAGCTAAGAGAAACACGTATTCCCTGGTCAAATTAAATGCGATTCTTTTTTCAGCTTTTTGTTTGTTTATATGTTGAGATATTTGAATGTCTGAATTGGCTTCTAACAAATGAACACAAATGAAGGATTTATCACAGAACAATTTTGAACATTTTTAAATGCAATTCGGGAATGTTCAGATGAGAACTCTCTCCATCAGAATACGCACTGCTCTAGGTAATTCTGATAGCCTGATCAAGTGTACTGTGTTTTGAGAACCTACTGGTGTGGGAGGAGATTCTTGGTTTTGACCTTTACTGGACCTGGCTGTCAAAGATTCTGGCCCTGGGTTTCAGACCCAAGCAAATTAGCCCTGGAGCTTCTTGGGAAAGTCTTTGACTCAAGTCCTACACGGAGCCTGACTCCACGTGTGCTGCTCCAAAAATACTACTTTCAGATTTTGGACTGTTCCTTTCTTCAGTAATGCCTGTAAATTTCTGGTCTATGAAGATTTCTATTTACTTATTTTTAACTGCTTCTATATGTTTGTTAATTTTTTTTCAATCATTTCTCTGTATTTGTCATAGAAAGGAAGATTTTCAGTTTGTACTCAATGTGTTATCCTTTTTTAATTTTTTAGGATGGATTCTCACTCTGTTGCCCAGGCTGGAGTTCAGAGGCATGATCTCGGCTCACTGCAAGCTCCACCTCCTGGATTCAAGTGATTCTTGACTAAACTCTGACCTGTTTTCTCTCTTTCCCAAATTCCTAAGAGGCCTGGGAAGTAACAGTCTAAAAAACATAAAATCTCACCAGATGGGTTTTATTTAATCCTATATAACACAGCTTACTTTTCAACCTTAGTCTGGCATAACATCAAATGACAGATAAAGACAAAATATTTTACCCCAAAATATGTCACTTTGCAGTATTTTGAGTGGCCCTACAAAGTCCTCTATTGTGGGAGAAAATTTGTGTCTGTAAAGAATCTCTATAAATATAATGAAATCTTTCCCTTTTCAGTCCCTTCCAAACCAGAAGAGATGAACTGAGATACTAGAACCCTGTACAGGTGTGAATAGAAAACATTTGTCATCTATTATCTCTAAGGGTAGCCACCTAAGAGACTTTATCTACGTAATAAGAACCTTGGGTTATATCACCCTTTATCTTAACCCAGACACTCCTTTCTATTGATTCCAGGTTTTTAGATAATAACTTAACTCTTCCAACCAATTGCCAATCAGAAAGTCTTTGATTCCACCTACAATCCTATGACCTATAAACTCCTACTGTTCACCCACGCTAGTGTCCAACCCTCAACCCCAAACCAATGAATATCTCACATGTATAGATTGATGTATTTTGTCAACCCAACCACCTTGGACACATGTTCTTAACACCTCTTGAGACTGTGGATTATGACCACTCATATTTGGCTCAGAATATTTTACAGAATAACTTACTTTTCACATATTTTACAGAATTTGGCTCTCTTCATGGTCAGGTGATTAGAAGGGTAAAACAGATGACTTTTTATTTTTTGCCACTGGGAGATTAGAATTTTTTTCTTTTTTCCTTTTTTTTTTTTTTTTTTTTTTCAGGTAGAGTCTTACTCTGTAGCCCAGGCTGGAGTAGTGTCGTGATCTCTGCCTCCTGGCTCCCGGTTCAAGCAATTCTCCTACCTCAGCCTCCTAAATAGCTGGGATTACAGGCACGAGCCACCATGCCCAGTTAATTTTTTTGTATATTTTAGTAGAGACGGGGTTTCAACTTTTTGGCCAGTCTGATCTTGAACTCCTGACCTCGTGATCCGCCCGCCTCTGCCTCCCGAAGAACTGGGTTTACAGGCATGAGCCACCGTGTCCGGCCTAGGATTTGTTTTACTTTTTTTTTTTGACAAAGGCAATTACCACTTGTCTATCTGCCATCCAACTCTCCAGATATCATTAATATCATCTCCTTTGTCATTCTATTTTTTTTCAGAGTTTAGATTTTATAGTTGTTTTTTTTTCTATTCCATTCAGAATTCTTTAGTGAGACTTTAGAAAAAAGAGTAGTTACATGCATGTGTTCAGGCCTAAATCAATTGGAAAATTATGTTTCTTTGGTAGTGTGATTAATTTTATATTTCTTTGTATTTTACTTAGGTACATGGATTACTTTTGGATTTATTTGCATCTTCATTTACTGGCAGTCCATAAAGATAAGGATGGTGATTGTTCTTATTCTTTTTTTTTTTTTGTGACAGGGTGTCACACTGTCATCCAGGCTGAGGAACAGTGACATGATTTTGGCTCACTGCAGCCTTGACCTCCAAGGCTCAAGCTAACCTCCCACCTCAGCCTCTCAACTAGCTGGGACTACAGCTGTGTACCACCATGCTTGGCTAATTTTTGACTTTTTTTTTGTGCAGAGATGGTATCTCACTATGTTGGCCAGGTTGGTCTCGAACTCCTGAGCTCAAACAGTCCACCCGCCTCAGACTGTCAAACTGCTGGGATTATAGGTGTGCGTCACCATGCTCAGCCCTCATTCACTTTTATGTCCTCAGAGCTCCCACAAGTCATGACATACAGCAAAGAATCAGTAATTACTGTTTAAATAAGCAAGATACTCTCCAGATTTTAATGGTTTGCCAGTTGCCATAGTTTTTTCTACACATTAAGTCCAGCTTTCCTCACTCCATTTCCCTTCTAGCCATGTTGATTTTCTCTCTAATTACTGGTCAAGATTCAAGTGGAATGAAGCCATAAAGGTATTTTTATATTTGCTTGCAAGAGAATAAGCTTTCACAAAGGATTTGAAAACTTGAGTTTTCCCTAAGTCCTGCAAAATATCCAAATAGCACCACTCCAATTATCAAAATATCAATAATGTTTTTGTTCAGTACCTTAAATTTAAACAATGCTGAATATTTAAGCCAATTAAATAAATAACTTTTTCCAAAATGTTAACACATTTACCATCTAAAACTATCTTAAATACTACCAATAGTATATATAACTCTCTTTAATATAGCACGATTTAGACTAAAAACATTATCAGCTATGTCATTTTCAGTAACACGAAGCTAAAATTTAAATAGATCATCAAAGATTGAATTGAAATGAACAAAAACATGATTGGTGTTTTACACCTTTAGCATGTCAAAATGTTAATTTTATTAAATAGTGAAATTATAACAATTTTATTTCAGTCGATTTTTATGAAATTTATTCAATTATAAAAATAGAATGCATGTGTTTTTTATGAGTGTGATAAATATTACTTTTAAAGTATACAAGAAAAAATGATAACATATATTTAATTTTTATATAAATAACCTTATCATGCTCACAATAGCAATCTTTGAATTAACAAGTTTAAGTTAAAAGTATTCTTCCTCTTTACTGTTATAGATTAAAATAGAAAATCATGATGTTCTTCAATAAGATTTTGACTTTATAACCTGTGTTCGTAACTAAATTATAGTATCTTTACAATTCACTTGGAACAATTTCAGTGTTTTCTACTTACCTACAATGTCCTTCATAAGGCCTACAATACTCTCATCTCCTGTAATCCAAGGACGCTTCCCTATTTCATGACCATAGGCTGCTCTGAAATTGGAAAATGGAAAAACATTTCTTTTGTGTGCATGTGTGTGATTATTTCAAATATCAGCTTTAGCAAATAAACATTTCTACGTGGATCTTTCAATGTGTTAGTAATTTATATAAAATCAAGCTTTTTTAAAACAAAATATATAATATTTGGGATCAATGTCTTTTAACTTATTTTTACATTTCTTTTATTTTCTTTTTGTTAGAAAGCAGGGAGATTGTTTATATATTATTTTAATATTTTGCTACAGTCTAGAGTCTAATTGTTTTGGTCTTAATTATTTTGACATTTTAAAAATTATTTGGACACTGCTTTTATGCCTGTAGAATGTAGTATCTACACTAAAACTTACATATTTTTTTGTAAGGCTAGAGACTAAAATAATTATAAATTGACACTTAAAAATGGGTATAAATCTGTAAATTTAATAGAAGTATATAAAATATGATAATACTCATACCATTTTATAGGTAAATAACAAAATTTAGGAATAATCAAAGCCAGCACTACTTGGCTTAACCTATTTGGTAGCAATTTAATCTGTCACATTTCAGTTCAATTTTATTAGTCTAGTCAATATCCCAGGAGTCATAGCAGAAAAATGCAAAATACATAGAGTACTGCAAGTTTTAAGAAATTTCAGTGAAATGAAGAAGGCAAATACAGGAAAACATAAAAGAAGAAGAAATTAAAACGGAGGATTAAGGTGAAGTGCCTCTGAGTGCTGTTACGTTGTTGTATCTTATGACGCTCTGAATCTGATAGTTCTGTAAGCAGGCAGGGGGTCTCCAGGGATCATAACATTTATTTTATTTTTAAAATTTTTACCAGGGACCTTTAGATGTAAGTCATCAGCCAGTTTTACAGCCACCTGCCCTGACGCCTGTTTTTTTCCCAAGCCTGGTGTGGATGCTGTCACCTTGTTGGTTGGAGCCAGCTTCTAACAGACCCCCGAAACTCAGAGAGGAGCCCAGGTGAATTTTGCTCATTACCATGCTAAAGTCTCCATCCTAGGGAGGAGCTATAGCTTCATTACCATAACAAGCGACTTACGCACTGGAATGATTACTCACTGCATCTGTGCAACTGGGTCCCTTCCTCTACATGCGATGATGTACCTTCTCCTCTATTACTCCATAAAATGCCCCTGTCACTTTCCCTCTGGGAGATACTGCTTTTGTGAAAATTCCCAGTGTCCTCCTTACTTGTGCCAAGTAATCAAACTCCTATTGATCAAAACCTGCTCTCTTTTTTTTAACAACAGAAAAATCGTTTATTTTACATAATATTTTAGAATTAAGCAATATTTTAAAATTTATTTGATAATAAACAAATACCCCAAAGGCAATTTCACAATTAAAAAGATAAACATTAAATATTTGAGTCACTATATCTTCCTCTGACTTTTTATTATTATTATGCTTTAAATTCTGGGCTACAGGTGCAGAACGTGCAGGTTTGTTACATAAGTATACACGTGCCATGGTGGTTTGCTGCACCCATCAACCTGTCACCTACATTAGATATTTCTCCTAATGCTAACCCTCCCCTAACCTCACACCCCCAACAGGCCCTGGTGTGTAATGTTCCCCTCCCTCTGTCCACGTGTTTTCATTGTTCAACTCCCACATATGAGTGAGAACATGTGGTGTTTGGTTTCCTGTTCCTGTGTTAGCTTGCAGAGAATGATGGTTTTCAGCTTCATCCATGTCCCTGGAAAGACCTTTATTACTCAACACACTAACGAACCCCATTTTTTCTGGGTAACAGTTCTTAATTCTATAGGAATTCAAAAGCTTTGTCAGCTTGAAGGAAAGCAATGAAAATGTGCTTTGTGTATAGTACCAACTTGGGTTTGAATTCGTGTCAATAAACTGGCGGTGGTGGGCTGGTAAACATGCTCTAAGTGGGGTGGAAAGACCGGGGACTGGAGCACTGTTTTTCCTCCTTTGCAGGTTCCCAGGATATAAATACTCCCATCATGGGTGATTTCACACTACCAGCAAAAATTTTGAGTATTTAATAATTGGCTTTTGTCATCTAGTATAAGCCAGCTCCAGGTCACTACTGGTCATGAGACCACATTTATTAGAAGCTACCGGGCTTCATTTTTCACATTTGTGCAAGTAAATGGGTAACACTATGGACCTTAAAGGATTTCCATGAGAAATAAATGAGGTAACACATGAAAGAGACAGTTGCATAGCACCCGGTTCTGAGTCCTCTTTCCTGCTGTGAATCTAATGCGTAAGCTCCCTTCATTAGCATGTGGATAGAAGACAATTTTTAAACTAACATTTCTATTACCACATAAACTAAGATGAAGGAAGAGGACTTTCATTGAAAATAAACATAGACTGCTAAGAACTAAGGGTGGAAGAAAGGGGCATTTGTTAGTTATTATTATTCATATTAGTATTAGATAGCCTGCAGTTTGCCTCTTCCTTGATTTCCAATATAAATGCTAAAGACAAAAATCATTATCATTAAATGGTAGTTAAAGGCAGATACTTGGATCCTTTTTTATTTTAATCACATAGAGCTCCATAGCCTTTGCTGATAGCACAATACATCTTATTACATTTAGGTAGTAAAATTCTATGTTCTGCCTCAGAGAATTTATATCTCAGAATATTATACCACCTACTCCTCACTCTGGTAGACACGGTGTTAATAATCTTTAAGGATATGTTTCTTCCTGAAATGCTTTTGGCATCTCCCTCCCTTTAAAATACTACACAGAGTCTGCTTCTTCATTTTGTTAGCCCACTAGCCTAAGGTAGTGAAATGTATTTAGAAAGTGTTACCCAAATAGACCCAAAGTAAAGTGGCCTGTCATTAGAAAGAGTTGATGTAGATTAAAGTGCAGTTATAAACATCAGTATTAGAGTTAAGAAAAAATATTATATTGCTCATACAAAACTACTTAAAGTAGTTGCAGCATAGATGCAATCTTCTTTTACAAATGCTGGAAAGGAAAAGAGAGCATGGAAGAGAGTTAACTCACCTACAGGATAAATCATTGCAGTGAGTGGGTGTTTTTTGAGACCTCTACTAGGAGTGTTTACTCATGAAATTAGAATTGCAGGATGTAAAATTGAATTAGGAAGTTAAAAGAAACTTGGGTCCTATTTAAAGTAGGACCATGCTTTAACCATTCCACAAAATGAAAAATGGACTATTTTGAGAAAGCTTCCTTTCATAAGTAAATAATTAAGATTTCACAGCCTGCCTTAATTACATTATAATTTTTTTCCATGACCCAATTGATGATTAGCTGATGAAGATTTAGGGGTCCAGGGACAATGACTCGTGCCTGTAATCCCAGCATTTTGAGAGGTCAAGGCCGGTTGGTTGCCTAAGCCCAGGTGTTTGAGACCAGCCTGGGCAATGTAGGGAGATACTGTCTCTTCAAAATTAAAGAAAAAATTAGCCAAGCTTGATGGCATGTGCCTGTAGTCGCACCTACTCAGGAGACTGAGGTGGGAGGATACCCTGGGCTTGGGAGTTTGAGGCTGCAGTGAGCTATGATCACACCACTGCACTGTAGCCCGGGCAACAGAGTGGGACCCTGACTCCAAAAACAAACAAACAAACAAATAAATAAAAAGAATGTTAATTAGAAAAACAAAGACAAATAAAGATGTTGTGAAAAATCTTTGAAACATGCCATACTATGTATTTTTTTATGCTCTCTTATCCTAACACTATTGTTTTTAAAGGAAGCAATGCTTAAATTAAAGGAGACTAGAGGGGTCTGCAGGAGGCATCTGCATCTCCCTGGCATGTTTTATCAGTGGCCTGTCAGCACAACATGCTGCCATGTAAAGTAAACTAAGTGATTTATTCCTGATATGTAATTCGAAAAGATATTTTCATCTTTATATAACCTTACCTAAACTGTCAGAGTTCTTACAAGAATCCCTGTACAGGCAAAACTGTAGTAGGTTTTTGCTCTTATGAAAAAGAGAGAACACATGTTATGCAGCAGATTTGACAATGTAAATGACCTAAATGTTGTGATTCTATTTTTAGGACATACTACCCATTTCCCAGCTTATCATAATGCTGTTCAGGAGTGATATGTCCTTCTGTTCTAGCTGAATTGTGGCATCATGATCATTAACCACTGTTATTCTTCATTAAATAACCTAGGTCATTAGTAAATATTTAATATAAAATATTTCCCCCAAATACTTTATGCTTACTGCCTACTCATTCCAACAGACCCATAGAGTTCAGGCATATTGTTGCTTCTTATTGTTACAAAACCTTTTTGCTTATAATTATTAAGCATCAAACAAATGTAATCACCAAAAAAGTTTTCTGTTTCAGAATATTGAAATTGTCTAAATATTGCCATTTTGAAAAACAAATGTCTTCTTCAATATGTTATTAATCTTTAGAAATCCTGTAGAGTTGAAAATAAAAATGCAAAACTATGGTAATAGCATTTTAAAACTAATGTAGAGGTAAAAGCTTCTAAGAAAACTATTTTCACAGGTTGCCTTAACTAAGCGTGTTTCAGAAATCATTTGGTTCTGATATCATCTGAAAGTGTCTCCTTAAAATCCATGTGAAAACTTGATCTGCCAGTGTAACAGTTAAGGGGTAGAGTCTTTAGGAGGTGATTCAGTCATAAGGGCAGTGCCCTCATGAATGGGATTAGGACCCTTATAAAAGAGATGGGAGGCAGGTGTTTGCCTCTTCTGCCATGAGAGGATGTAGCAAAAAGTACCATCTTGGGAGCAGAGAGCAGACCTCATCAGACACTAAATCTGCCAGCACCTTGATCTTAGATGTCTAAGCCTCCAGAACTATAAGAATATTAATCTCTCTTTTCTAGAAATTATCCAGTCTCAGGTACTTTGTATAGCAACAGGAACAAACTAAGACAGATCCTAAAATATTTTTAGTTGTACCTCTATTCTTGGCTTTCCCTTAGTATAAAAAATCAAAGATGGTAGCCATAAATTACAAAATTAGGCTGTATTATGACAAAAAATCAGTTATGCAATACTTAAGTATGGTAGGCAGTATATCTACAATTGGCCATAAAACTGGAAAAGGTGGAATCCATGAGCCAAATGGCATTTCCTACTTTACAATATTTGGATGGAGAGAAATTTGACATCTATATGCCTGTGTAAAATCTTGCTTTGCAGACTCAAGATGGTGCGGTGAGAACAACCCAGGATTGAAGCTCTTGGTGAATGCGTGGAGGGTGAGTCAGGGCCGCATTTCCAGATGGATCTTTGTTGCCCACAGAACGGGGAAATTCCCAGGTATAAAAGAGATGTGGGATGCCAGCAAAGCGGTTTTGGCTGGGGCAGCCTGTGGCCGGTGCAGCCAGCAGCTGGTGCTGCAGTGCAGCGGTGCTCCACAGTGCTCCACACAAAGCACACTGGTCTGGATGCCCTGTTGAACCAGCAATATGAGACTTGAGAGGGCAAATTGGCATATCCATCTGATTGAACAGGACTTGGACAGTGAGCCAGGCCAGGAGATTCCAGGGAAACCGCGTTTGGGCCAGGGCAGTGGGACAAACAAAATGGCAATTCAAAACGCTCTGGGTGGAGAGTTTCACTGTGGTCACAGCTGAACCCAGGATGGTGCAGCTCGGTGGGGGAAGGGCGTTTGCCATTACCAAGGCAACCCGCCCCTACTGAGGTATACTCCCATTGCTGACACAGCCTGCCATTGCCAAGGCAACCCGCCACAACAGAGAGACTCTGCTGCAGGGCATAGCCCGTGGCAGCAGGGCAGAGACGGCAGCAACAGGGCAGAGCCTGCAGCAACAGGGTGGACCTCACACCAGCAGGGCGAGCCTCAGCAGGCAAATAGTGACTAGACTGCCTCCTAGCTGGGCAGGACAGCACAATGGACACATAAAGAAAACCCCAACCCCCCGAGACAGAGCATCTGAGAAAAAAAGGTTTTTTTTTTATGAGTTCTGCTGCAGCAGAATTAAATGTAGCAGCCTAACAGCCCTGAATGAACAACAGAGCTCACAGATCAGCACTTGAGCTCCTATAAAGTACAGACTGTCTCCTTAAGCAGCTCCCTGACCCCTCTATATCCAGAAGATTGACATTTCACAGGCATCATCCTGGGACAAAGATAGCAGAAAAAGAAACTGGTAGCATCCCTCACTGTTCCGCAGCCGCTATAGGTGCACCCCAGACAAGCAGGACCTGGAGTGGACCTCAGCAGTTGTACAGTGGAGGGGCTAGACTGGTAGAAGGAAAACCAAGTAACAGAAATACTTCATCATCAACAATCTAGGCCTCCACTCAGAGACCCAACCAAAATGTCAGCAACTACACAGACGACAGGTGGATAAATCCACAAAGATGGGAAGAAACCAGTGCAAAAAGGAGAAAAACACCTGAAATCAGATCACTGCGACTCCTTCAAAGGACCAAAACTCCTCACCAGCAAGGGAACAAAGCTGGACGAAGAATGACTGTGACGAAATGATTGAATTAGACTTCAGAAGGTGGATAATGAGAGACTTTTGTGAGCTAAAAGAACATGTTTTAAATCAATGCAAAGAAACTAAGAACCTTGAAAAAAGATTTGAGGAAATGATAACAAGAGTGGATAACTTAGAGAGGAATATGAATGAATTGAAGGAGCAGAAAACCACAATACGAGAAATTCGCGAAGCATGCACAAGTTTCAACAGCCGAATTGACCAAAAAGAAGAAAGAATATCAGAAGTCAAAGATCAACTCAATGAAATAAAATGAGAAACAAAGATCAGAGAAAAAAGCACAAAAAGGAATGAACAAAGTCTCCAAGAAATGTGGGACTATGTGAAGAGACCTAACCTACATTTGATAGGTGTACCTGAATGTGACGAAGAAAATAAATACAAGCTGGAAAATACTCTTCAGGATATTATCTAGGAAAATTTTCCCCACCTAGCAAGGAAGGCCAACACTCAAATGCAGGAAATACAGCGAACACCACAAAGATATTCCTCAAGAAGAGCAACCCCAAGGCACATAATCATCAGATTCACCATGGTTGAAATAAAGGAGAAAATACTAAGGGCAGCCAGAGAGAAAGGTCAGGTCACCCACAAAGGGAAGCCCATCAGACTCACAGCAGATCTCTTGGCAGAAACTTTACAAGCCAGAAGAGAGTGGGGGCCAATATTCAACATCCTTAAAGAAAAGAACTTTCAACCCAGAATTTTATATCCAACCAAACTGAGCTTCATAAGTGAAGGAAAAATAAAATCCTTTGCGAACAAGCAAGTACTCAGAGATTTTTTCACCACCAGGCCTGCTTTACAAGAGCTCCTAAAAGAGGCACTACACATAGAAAGGAACAACCAGTACCAGCCATTCCAAAATCACACTAAATGCTAAAGAGCATCAACATAATGAAGAATCTACATCAACTAATGGGCAAAACAGCCAGCTAGCATCAAAATGGCAGTATCAAATTCACACATAATAATATTAACCCTAAATGTAAATGGACTAAATGCACCAATCAAAAGACACAGACTGGCAAATTGGATAAAAAACCAAAACCCATCAGTGTGCTGTATCCAGGAAACCCATCTCACATGCATGGATACACAAAGGCTCTAAATAAAGGGATGGAGGAAGATTTACCAAGCAAATGGAGAGCAAAAAAAAAGCTGGAGTTGCAATTCTCATCTCTGATAAAATAGACTTTAAAGCAACAAAGATCAAAAGAGTCAAAGAAGGCCATTACATAATGGTAAAAGGATCGATACAACAAGAAGAGCTAACAATCCTAAACAATACAGGAGCACCCAGATATATAAGGAAAGTTCTTAATGACTTACAAAGAGACTTAGACTCCCACACAATAATAGTGAGAGACTTTAACACTCCACTGTCAATATTAGACAGATCAACCAGACAGAAAATCAACAAGGATATCCAGGGCTTGAACTCAGGCCTGGAACAAGCAAACCTGATAGATATTTACAGAACTCTCCACCCCAAATCCACAGAATATACATTCTTCTCAGCACCACATCATACCTACTCTAAAATTGACCACATAATTGGAAGTAAAGCACTCCTCAGCAAATGCAAAACAACTGAAATCATAACAAACAGTCTCTCAGACCATAGTGCAATCAAGTTAGAACTCAGAATTCAGAAACCAACCCAGAACTGCACAGCTTCATGGAAACTGAACAACTGGCTCTTGAATGTTGACTGGATAAACAATGAAATGAAGGCAGAAATAAAGAAGTTCTTCAAAACCAATGAGAACGAAGATACAGCATACCAGAATCTCTGGGATACATTTAAAGCAGTCTCTAGAGGAAAATATATAGCTATAAGTGCCCATATGAGGAGAATGGAGAGATCCAAAATTGACACCCTATCGTCAAAATTGAAAGAGCTAGAGGAGCAAGATCAAAAATCTCAAAACCCAGCAGAAGACAAGAAATAACTAAGATCAGAGCTGAACTGAAGGAGATAGAGACATGAAAAACCCTTCAATAAATCAATAAATCCAAGAGCTGGTTTTTTGAAAAGATCAACAAAATAGACAAACCACTAGCCAGATTGATTAGAAAGAAAAGAGAGAACAACCAAATAGATGCAATAAAAAATGATAAAGGGGAAATCACCACAGATTCCACAGAAATTCAAACCATCATCAGAGAATATTAAAAACAACTCTATGCACATAAACTTGTAAACCTGGAAGAAATGAATAAATTCCTGGACTCCTGTGTCCTCCCAAGCCTAAACCAGGAGGAAGCTGAAACTATGAATAGACCAATAACAAGGTCAGTAGTCGAGGCAGCAATTAAGAGCCTACCACACAAAAAAAGCACAGGTCCAGACAGGTTCACAGCCAAATTCTACCAGACACACAAAAAGGAGCTGGTACCATTCCTTCTGAAACTATTCCAAATAATCCAAAAAGAGGGAATCCTTCCCAAATCATTTTATGAGACCAACATCATCCTGATACCAAAACCCGGCAGAGACCCAACAAGAAAAGAAAACTTCAGGCCAATATCCATGATGAACATAGATGCAAAAATCTTCAATAAAATATTGGCAAGCCGATTGCAACAGCAAATCAAAAAACTTATCCATCATGATCAAGTAGGATTCATCCAGGTGATGCAAGGCTTGTTCAATATACACAAGTCTATAAACATAATTCACCACATAAACAGAACCAAAAACAAAAACCACATGATTATCTCAATTGATGTGGAGAAGGTATTTGACAAAATTCAACAGCCCTTTATGCTAAAAACCCTCAATAAACTCAGTATCGATGGAACATATCTCAAAGTAATAAAAGCTACTTATGACAAACCAACAGCCAATATCATACTGAATAGGCAAAAACTGGAAGCATTCCCTTTGAAATCCGGCACTAGACAAGGATGCCCTCTGTCACCACTCCTATTCAATATAGTACTGAAGATCTAGCCTGAGCAATCAGACAAGTAAAAAAAATAAACGGCATTCATATAGGAAAGGTGGAAGCCAAATTGTCTCTATTTGCAGACAACATGATAGTATACCTAGAAGACCCCATTGCCTCAGCCCAAAAACTCCTGAAACTGATAAGCAAATTTAAGAAAGCCTCTGGATATAAAATCAATGTGCAAAAATCACAAGCATTCCTCTACACCAATAACAGACTTAAAGAAAGCCAAATCAAGAATGAACTGCCATTCACAATTGCTACAAAAAGAATAAAATACCTAGAAATACAACTCACAAGGAATGTAAGGGACCTCTTCAAGGAAAACTACAAACCACTGCTCAATGAAATAAGAGAGGACACAAACAGATGGAGAAACATTCCATGTTCATAGTTAGGAAGAATTAATACGTGAAAATGGCTATATTGCCCAAAGTAATTTACAGATTCAATGGTATTCCCATCAAGCTACCATTGATTTTCTTCACAGAACTGGAAAAAACCACCATGAACTTTATATGGAACCAAAAGAGAGCCCTCATAGCCAAGTCAGTTCTAAGCAAAAAGAACACAGTGGGGGGCATCACACTACTGGATTTCAAACTATACTACAAGGCTACAGTAATCAAAACAGCATGGTACTGGTACCAAAACAGAGATATAGACCATTGGAACAGAACAGAGGCATCGGAGGCAACACAACATATCTACAGCCATACAATCTTTGGTAAACCTGACACAAACAAGCAATGGGGAAAGGATTCCCTGTTTAATAAATGGTGTTGGGAAAACTGGCTAGCCATGTGCAGAAAGTAGAAACTGGACCCCTTCCTGACACCTTACACTAAAATTAACTCCAGACGGATTAAAGACTTAAACATAAGACCTGGCACCATAAAAATCCCAGAAGAAAATCTATGCAAAACCATCCAGGACATAGGCGTAGGCAAGGACTTCATGAAAAAAACGCCAAAAGCATTGGCAACAAAGGCAAAATAGACAAATCGGACGTAATGAAACTCCACAGCTTCTGCACGGCAAAAGAAACAGTCACTAGAGTGAATCGGCAACCAACAGAGTGGGAAAACATTTTTGCAGTTTTTCCATCTGACAAAGGGCTGATATCCAGAATTTACAAAGGACTCAAACAGATTTACTGGAAAAAAACAAACAAGCCTATTCAAAAATAGGCAAAGGATATGAACAGACACTTTATAAAAGAAGACATATATGAGGCCAACAATCATATGAAAAAATGCTCATCATCACTGGTCATCAGAGAAATGCAAATCAAAACCACATTGAGATACCATCTCACGCCAGTTAGAATGGCGATCATTAAAAAAATCTGGAGACAACAGATGCTGGAGAGGACGTGGAGAAAAAAGAACACTTTTACACTGTTGGTGGGAGTGTAAATTAGTTCAACCATTGTGGAAGACAGTGTGGCGATTCCTCAAGGCCTTAGAAATAGAAATTCCATTTGACCCAGCAATCCCATTACTGGGTATATATCCAAAAGACTATAAATCGTTCTACTATAAGGACACATGCACATGAATGTTCATTGCAGCACTGTTTACAATAGCAAAGACCTGGAACCAACCCAAATGCCCATTGATCATAGACTGGATTGGGAAAATGTGGCACATATACACCATGGAATATTATGCAGCAATCAGAAATGATGAGTTTGTGTCATTTGTAGGGACATGGATGAATCTGGAGAACAGCATTCTCAGCAAACTAACACAAGAACAGAAAATGAAATACTGCATATTCTCACTCATAGGCGGGTGATGAAAAATGAGAACACATGGACAAAGGGAGGGGAGTACTACACACCGGGGTCTATTGGGGGGAAAAGGGGAGGGCCAGTGGGGGGGGGAGCTGGGGAGGGATAGCCTGGGGAGAAATGCCAAATGTGGGTGAAGGGGAGAAAGGAAGCAAAACACACTGCCATGTGTACCTATGCAACTGTCTTGCATGTTCTGCACATGTACCCCAAAACCTAAAATGCAATAAAAAATTTAAAAAAATACCAAAAATAAATCTTGCTTTGCCAAAGCACTCTAATTTTATATTACTGTTAAGATTATAATTTTTTTTTTGAGACTGGGTCTCACTCTCTTGCCCAGGCTGGAGTGCAGCATCACAATCTAGGGTCACTGCAACCCGCCCCTTCCAGGCTCAAGCAATCCTCCCACCTCAACCTCCAGAGTAGCTGGGACTACAGGCATGTGCCACTAGGTCCAGCTAAATTTTTCTTGTGTACTTTGTAGAGATAGAGTTTTACCATGTTGCTCAAGCTGGTCTCGAACTCTTGAGCTCAAGTGATCTGCCTGCCTTGGCATCCCAAAGTATTGGGGATTACAGTATTGAACCATGGTGCCTGGTCAAGATTATACATTTTTAACATTACCTTTTTCAACTAAGCAACTACTTTCAATGTGCATTATAGTATTTAGTAAATGTGTAGCTGTTTTTTACTCAGCAATTCCCATAATCTATCAGTCAAGAAGAAAGGGGGTCACTGACCTGGCTTGAGTATCTGCCAAGAAGTAGAGTAGAAGTGGCACTGAGGGAGGCAAAGAGGAAGAAATGATCAGGCAAAACTTACCAGGATAAGGACAGGCCCTGGATCTGGAGGCAGCTGAACACACACAGGGTTTGATTTTAGTACAAAAAACCAAGCAACAGTCAGAAAGAAAAATGAAGAGTTCAATAGCCCACTAAAGCATCATGAAGACTACTTGTATGTATGTATATATTTAAAGACAGGGTCTTGCTGCAGCCCAGGCTGCAGTTAAGTGACACAATCACAGCTCACTGCAGCCTTGACCTCCTGGGAGCAAGTCATCCTCGCACCTCAGCCTCTCAAGTGTCTGGTACTACAGGCATGCACCACTGTGCCCAGCTAATTTTTGTATTTTTTTGTAGAGATGAGATTTCACAGTGTCACCCAGGCTGGTCTGGGACTCCTGGACTCCTGTGATCCACCCGCCTCAGACTCCGAAACTGCTGGGATTACAGACGGTAGCCACTGCACCTGTACCTTTGTTGCTTAGGCCGATTTTAATTCCTGGGCTAAAGTGATCCACGTGAGCCCCCCAAAGTGCTGGGAATACGCTACGGGCCACCATGCCTGGTCTGACTACTTTGAACACATTTGAACAAAGAGCAGCCACAGAAAGAAATGCTATCTAAACTTAAGCAAAGCCTCCTAAAAATACAGCTGCCACTGACCCATCCTTAGAGTTAAATGGACCTTAGCACCTGGAGGTACAAATACAGCTGCTATTCATCTCCCTCTTGGGAGCTTCCAGCTAGGAAGGATACTGCCCATTAGCATTAGGATGAAAAAGCCCAGTAGAAACCTTTGTATTTTCCCATTGAAGCTCTAAAACTCTTCTTTTTAGTTAGGCTGGTATAAGCCTTTACCTGTGGCTGTTCAGCAAACTACCCCTTGTAGAATTCTTCTGAGTGTGAAATAAACTTTACTCCTGTTAACCTGTCTGTTGTCAACTAATTGGCAGGCCCCCAATCACTTTGACCTAAGTACTTGGTAGGAAAAAGTTTACTCCCAACAGAACTTCAGCTGGAAAAGTTCAGAAGTTGAATTTTAAGCTAAATATTTGGGAGGTAAAAAATAATAATGAGGAAAGCCTTTTGGGATCAAAAATGGTTGGTGAGGTAGGGAGAATAGGCATGTGATCGGTCACCCCTAACACCTCGGACATTTATGGGCAGGGCCATGATGTTGACTGAGTCACTATAGATTAAAACAAGAAGACTAAATAAAGTGAACAAAGTGAGGATGGAATAGATGTCCATTTGCTTAATTAGTCTTTAATTCACTGTACATTGTCTGAAGCGTTAAAATATACAACCTTTCTGAATCATCTGTCTAATGAAAACTCAGTGAGAAGGATTAATTAAAAAGATGAAATTATTTATCATCACCAGGTGAAATATAAAAGATGAAACAATAGAAGGGCAAGAGGTGCTTTCCTGATATGCAACTTTAAAGTCTTGAAAATAATCAACTGGTTTCTTACTTAAGTAGGATGACCATAAGGATAGGAAGAGAATAGAAGAGCAGAATATATTTTAAATGCCTAGAGGATAAAAATGCACAGCTCTTGCTGAATGAATGTCCAAGAGGCAAGGACACTCTATAAAGTTCAAATCCATTCAATCTAATTATTTGCCCTCTCTTACATTAAGGCCAAAAATGAATATTAACCATTTTTATTAACTATGACCCCCATTTGTTAAATACTAAAACCTGCTAGAGCAAATGTGGTGATACATATTTTGCAAATTATGCATAAAAGTTATACAGATAAAGTTATAATATGATTAATAAATTATATAAACTTCTATCATTCTTGCATCAAGTTGTGAAATTACATTCTTAATCACTAAAATTAAGAACTTTGCAGTGTTATCTAATAGCCATGGTTGTAATCATTTGCGTGGTCAGCGTAAGCTAAACTTTATTTATTTATTTAATATATACGGAATAGGCCTAGGTTCTATGGAAATATTACGCCATTTGTATCTAAGGGACTTGACCATTGCGGATTTTGGAATCATAGGGAGGCCCTGGAACTCCACAGATACCAAGGGATGACTGTACTAGGATTCTATTATACATCTTTCCAAATATTAGACAACCTAATGTGATTTTGTAAATTTTTGTATGAGAAATTTTGTACAGTAGCTTTTAAAATAATACTTACATTTTGGCCCACTTATCTAGTTCTTCTTCAAGATATGTTTTAACCATTTTTGGTTGAAGGCCAAGAGAATTTCCCAAGAAATAGATGGCATTTTCATCTTTATTCACTAATGATAAATCAACTGAAATAGAAGAAACGTCAAAAGAAAAAAATTTTCCATATGGTATTGTTAAGCCAGTACAAATAATTAATATAACCAACTCCAAGAGGGATAGAAAGTAACTAAAAATTACTCCCAAGGATGACCTCAGGTCCTCTAAAAAATAATTAACTGTTGCATTTACATTTTAAAATATAATTTAAGACTATAGAGGCTATTATGATGATCTCTGATATTTACTGTGCTCCATGAGGAAATCCTAATTAGCAACTACTTCCAATCATGAATACCAAAGGATTAGAAAAGAGTTAAAAACAATTTTTTTTTAAATAGGAAATACATCAGCCTATCCAATTGTATAAGAAGATTACCAGGATTTAGGCCAGTACTATCATCATATTAATTTGTGTTGTAGACATGGTAATTAAAAAAATGTAAATAATTATTTATCTAACTAAAGTAGATGTACTGGATTTATGCATTTTCTTCATTCTATATCAATACACACGTATGCATAGTACTAACGCATACAGGCAAAGATTGCTTTCCATATCTACTTCTTATTTATATAAATCAAACTTCGATGATTTTTATCCTCATCTTATCCACTGCAAACAAACCAATCCATATGGTTATAGCATAGTCCAGAAGGTCACAAGTTAACAATCATACTTGTAAACTACTGAGTTTTCTCTTAATTCTTAGGAAAAAAAAAGACTAAGCTGCTCATTTATATTTCATTGGAATCATTCAGTACTATGTTGGTCTTTACTTCAGACTGCTTAATTATACCTCTAAAGACTTTTAAAAAATATATTTCAACCAGATCCCTTTTATGGATATTGCTTTTCATTGGCATCTTTTAAACCTGACCAATAAAAGATATGTACATATTGTTTACACATGAGTGCCAGAAGAGTCTTCTTGGTTAAGATACCCATTATTTTCTGGACCTAGGGTTAGATATGCCTCCCCATTTCCCATCATCAAGGTTACCATGTCAGCCAGGCACTGTGGCCCTTGCCTGTATTCTGGCACTTTTGAAGGCAAAACTGGGAGGATCACTTGACCCCAGGAGTTCGAGACAAGCCTGAACAACATAGTGAGACTCCATCTCTATTTAATTAAAAAAATTGTTTTAAATAAAATGTTATCACATCAATGGTTCTTGTCATATTGGACATTCCTAATTATCTCCTTTTAGCTTGAGGCTAAGTTTAATGCCTTTGGGAATATATCCTCATTTTTCATGGCTCCTATGCTTTCTCTATACAACCCTTGAGAATACGAGAGCTCTAGGTTCATCCATAACTCCCCGTCCTTTAGTGCCAGCTCCTGCCTCTTGTACATCTCAATGTCTTATAGAATCTGCTGGACAGCTTGTTTAATATATAATGCTTATGAAGTGGGAGAAAGTCCCCTTTCTGAAGCATTTATTGTATTTACCCTTTTCTTCCCAAAGGCTAGTCAGGATTAACGTATACCAGTCATTCTTGTTCATCAGGATATTTTCTGTCTCCTGTACTGACAGTGTTTTAGCATATTGTGGGTTCAATGCTATGATAAATATTTATTGTAGAATTTATGATATTATTACATTTTTCTTTAAAGTAGGTTTTGCCAATTAGGGGATACATTTTTTGCAGTTTCTCAGTGGTCCTCCTGGTTTTCTGTCTCACTCAATGGCCTTTTCACAAAGGTCTTGGAGCTTAGGGGAACTTTCCTTTTCAAAGTGAACTGCTTGATTAACACATCTTGTTAGTAGATCCCCAAATTTTGGTTAAGTCACAGTGCTTCAAGACTATGGCTCACTTTTCTTCTAGGTATCGTTTTCCAACTGTTTCTTTTAGTGCCTTTGCTTCTTGTTCTCTGCAAAGCCTTCCTCCATTGAATTTAACCTGATCTTATTAGGGAAGGAAAAGGGAGGTAAAGTGTCTCAACTTCTTCGTCTTAATCCATACCGTCCAGATCTACTCTGAGAAAACACTGAGAGGTATCATGATCTGGAGATCCTGTGGGTTTATGTTCAGATCAGATCATTTGCTGCATTTATTCTATTAACACCCAGCAGGCAGGATCTTTAACCAGTACCCTTGACTTTTTCTGGGAAAAGTCAGAAAGTAAATATTTCAGGCTTTTTAGGCCATGTGGTCTCCATTGCAATTCCTCCTTTTTATTCTGGTAGGATGAAAAAAGCCATAGATAAATAAATGTGATAGTGATCCTAAAATGTTTATTCCAGAAAGAAAGGAGAGTTTCCTGAGCCTTGCCTGAGGGTCACACTTTAAATTCTGGCACAGATTGGGGGTGTTAAAAGAGTTCATCAGTTCTCCCTATCAGCCAAGTCTCCACATTCAGTAAATTCTTGAGCTGGGAGTACTTGTGTCATGTAATATGTCCCCTAGTTTACTAGGGCTTCTATAACAAAGTTACAAAACTGGGTAACTTAAACAGAAATTTATTGTCTCACAATTTTGCACACTCTAAGTCCAAAATCAAACGTTGGCAAGGTTGATTCCTTTCAAGCACTGTGAGGGAAGAATCTGTTCTAGGCCTCTCTGCTTGGCTTATAGATGACCATCTTTTTGTGCATATGGCCTTCTCCCAGTATGCCTGTGTTTTCCCAATTTCCTCCTTTTATAAGAACATCACAACATATCAAATTAGGGTCCAATCTAATGACTTTGCTTTAACTGGATTATTTTTTAAAGACATTCTTAGGCACATGTGGTTAGGCTGTCAACATATGAATTTTTAGGGAACATAATTCAACTCATAGCACTCTGCTTAAAGGTTCACTTGACTTCCAACTTGTTTATGCACTCAAGAGTTTTAGCTTTTGACAAACAGGGCTTGCTCCAGTTAGTCCTTAAGTCAACAGTGTTAGAGCCATTCTTCTGGAATGCTCCTTTCTCTGAAAAAGCTACAGTACGATTGCTATAAAGCTCATGGTTCTGGAAACTCATTTGATTGCTTGGGGAGCATTTTAGTGCATCAAAAATGTCCACCACTGTGAGCCTTATGAGGTTATTCTTTTAGTTGAAAGAATAAGCTTAACCTGGGAACCAGTTTCAAAATATCATTATCACTTCAGATTTAAATCTCCCCAACCCCAGCTCATGCCTGACTTAAATTCAGAAAACTACAGTTTAGAACAAAGGAATGTGTCTATAAACAATTTGTTTCTCTTGCTTCTCACTGCTGCTACTTCTAATTCCTCCAATGGAGTGGAAAAAGAAAGGCAAGAAAACCTTAGTCCAGCTTTGGTGCTTTTTGATTAGCTCTTTCCCTTATGAGTTACATTTGGTGAGTTCGTTAAAATCTCCTTCCCACTGGAGACCTCCAATCTCCAGTTTTCTGAGCTAATTAATGCATACTTCAGCTGATGTCTCATGATCTGCTCACTACCACCACTTCCCACCTCATGCAATATATTTCTAGACTATTTATGCAAAAATTTCCACAACCCAACAAGCAGACTTCTCAGGTATGACCCTTTTGACTTATCTTTTGTTATAGAAGTTAAGAAATTATTTTAGGGAGATAGAGACAAAAAGAGGTTCTTGGGAAGTTTTTGTTTCCTTTAAAGCAGCTCCAGAAATGTTTTTTGTCTAGCAGGAAATCCCCAGCTCTTAGAGCCAGGCAGGCAAGCTTTAATATGAGATGCAGGCTAGAAACTGGGTCCACCCAAACATGATGATTTCCATCATCTTCCTCCTGTCCCCAAATGTGCCTGGCAACATGGCCACCCCCCTATATCCCCACCCACATGTGCAGAACATCAAGGTGCCCTGTATTTGCATATTAAATGGCTAGGGTGAAAGGGCCAGTTTTTTTATGGGTCTACCTGAATGACATACCTCATCAAACCAATCCCTGGGCTCTATGCAAATCAAACAATGTCTCCTCCAGCCTCCTAATATAACTGGCTGTTTTCCGAGGCACTCAGGGTTTCCTGTCTTGGCTTTGACACCTCCCTCTGTCCCAGGGGGGCTGTTTCTTCTTTTCTTGCCTATTAAACTCTCTGTGCTGGCTGGGCATGGTGGCTCCTGCCTCTAGTCCCAGCATTTTGAGAGGCCAAGGCAGGTGGATCACAAGATCAGGTGTTCGAGACCAGCCTGGCCAATATGGTGAAACCCTGTCTCTACTAAAAATACAAAAATTAACCTAGTGTGGTGGCACATGCCCATAGTCCTGGTTACTTGGGAGGCTGAGGCAGGAGAATAGCTTGAACTTGGGAGGTGGAAGTTGCAAGAGCCGAGATCACACCACTGCACTCCAGCCTGGGAGACAGAGGGAGACTCTGTCTCAAAAAAAATTAATAAATAAAAATAAAAATAAACTCTCTGTTCCTTAAATCCACTCCACATGTGTCCGTGTCATTTTATCTAAATTGGCACAAGACCAAGGACCCTGGTGTTCCTCCAGTCACTGGAGCCGTATCATTTTCACTATGCTACTTTTCAGTGGGTTCACTTTTCTCAAAGGAAATGCTGGCATAGGTCGGAGAAATTGTGGGTTCGTTTCCACCATTACAAAAAAGTGAGAGTCACAATACTGCAAGTTACACAAATGTTTTGGTTTCCCAGTGCATATAAAAGTTATGTTTATACTTTACCATAGTCTATTGAGGGTGCAATAGCATTGTTTCTAGAAACAATGTCCATATCTTTATTTTAAAAATACATTGTTGCTCAAAAATGCAATCAGTGAGACTTCAGTGAGTCATAAATGTTTTGCTGGCAGAGGGTCTTGCCTGAATATTGATAGCTGCTGACTTATCAAGGTGATGGTAGCTGAAAGTTGGAGTGCCTCAGGCAATTTCTTAAAATCAGACAACAGTGATTTATTGCACTGACTCTCCTTTCACAAGATCTTGGAGTTCAGCTGGGTGCAGTGGCTCATAGCTGTAATCCCAGCACTTTGGAAGGCTGAGGTGGGTAGATCTCTAGGTCAGAAGTTTGAGACCAGTCTAGCCAACACAGTGAAACCCTGTTTCTACGAAAAATACAAAAAGTTAGCTGGGTGTTGTGGTCTGTGCCTCTAATCCCAGCCACTCTGGAGAGAGGCTGAGTCAGGAACCTGGTAGGCAGAGATTGCAGTGAGCTGAGAATGCGCCATTGCACTCCATTCCAGGCAACCCTGTGCAATTCTGTCTCAAAAAAAGAATAAATAAATAAATAAAAAGAGATTTATTTGGAGTATGCAATACGGTTGATACAATTTTATCCACTTTTATGGAATATTTTAAATTCTTTGTTGTTATTTCAACAAGGTTCACAGCATCTTCAGCAGGAGCATAGTTTACCTCAAGAAGCCACTTTTTGTTTTTGCTCAGCCATAAGAAGCAACTCCTCATTCAGGTTTTCTTATTAGATTGCAGCAATTCAGTCACATCTTCAGATTCCAATCCTAATTTTAGTCCTTTTGTGATTTTTACCACCTCTGCAGTTACTTCTTCCAATGAAGTCTTAAATCCCTCAAAGTCAGCCGTGAGAGTTGAAATCACTTCTTCCAAATTCATGTTAATGTTGGTACTTTTTGCTTCTCTTGTAAATCATAGAGGTTCTTAATGGCATCTAGAATGTTGAATCTTTTCCAGAAAGTTTTCAATTTCCTCACCAGATCTAGCAGAGGAATTACTAACTATGGCAGCTAAAGTCTTACAAAATGTATTTCTTTTGCAGAGGGTGGGGGCAGAGTCTTGTTCTATTGTCCAGGCTGGAGTGCAGTGGTGCTATCTCGGCTCACTGCAACATCCACCCCTCAGATTCAAGTGATTCACCTGCCTCAGCCTCCTGAATAGCTAGGATTACACGAGGGCACCGCCATGCCCGGCTAATTATTGTATTTTTAGTAGAGATGGGGTTTCACTATGTTGGTCAGGCTGGTCTCGAACTCTTGTCCTTGTGATCTGCCCACCTTGGCCTCCCAAAGTGCTGGAATTACAGGCATGAGCCACTGTGCCTGGCCATAAAATGTATTTCTTAAATAATAAAACTTGAAAGCAAAAATTACTCCTTGGTCACAGGCTGCAAGATGAATGTTGTGTTAGCAAACTTGAAAACATTAATGATGTCCCTTTACATCTCCAGCAGAGCTCTCGAGTGACCAGGTATATGTTCAGTGAGTAGTAATATTTTGAAAGGAATTTATTTTTTCTGAGCAGTAAGTCTCAGTACTGGGCTAAAAATGTTCAGTAAACCTTGCTCTAAACACATGCAGTGTCATCCAAGCTTTGTTGTTCTATGCATATACCACAGGCAGAGTAGATTTAGCAAAATACTTAAGACCCTAACAGTTTCAGAATGGTCAATGAGCATTGACTTAACTTAAAGGTACCAGCTGCATTATCCCCTAACAAGAAAGTCAGCTTGTCCTTAAAGTGCTGAAACAAGGGACCAACTTTTTCTCTCTAGCTATGAAAATCCTAAATGGCATCTTCTATTTTTTTTTTGGTCTTCATAAATCAGTTTTATTCCAGATTTTTATTATTTCTTGGGTGAGCTACTCCAATTGAAATTAATATATGCGCAAGTGATACAATCAATCTCAATATTTGATTACGGATTGGAGAGCCCCAGATCTGCTTTTTAGCCCATTTCTTTCTGATCATCTCCCCCAAAGAACTGAATATTCTTATTAGCGTCTATGAGTCATGAACATGTTTAGAAAGCAGATAAGACTCTTCATTTGTATACTAACAATGGAAGCCCCTGAAATGAGCAAGGATTCAAAAATAAAGACTTAAAATATGTAGCCATAACATCATCAAAAAAGTCTTCAAATTTCTTAATATTTTTCTTAAGATGAAGTCATGTTTTAAAATAACTATTCTTTTTTCACACCAAAAAAACTTGTTAATGCAACTGGTGACTATAAAACACATTCTTAGGGTGCTATCTGGTAAGTGATCATTTTTCATGACAAAGATGTTATTTATTTTCACATGCTCATTTCAGAGCTGACCCATACCAACTGGTTTAGGTTAACAATAAGAAAAGAGTTAAGGTGAATATAATACTTTTGAAGGTATCCAGGCTGGTTCTTTTCATTTTTGTAATTATCCAGGCTGGAAAGCCACCATCTGGGGGATTTAAAAGCGGAAAACAGCTCAACTTTAAATTAGAGAGCAAAATTGATTAAGTTGTTCCTCAAGAGGCCAACATTTATATATCAAACTCTCTTTGCTTTACAAACAAATTCATATCTTATGATCCTTTATATTCTCAATGCTTATTTTGGGACTCATGGTATCATATTATAGTTTTCTTGCCTCTGACTCTAGTCACCTGTTCTAGGTTCTTAAGCAAAATTTTTGCAAAAGCACAATTAAACACTAAATGGCATCTTCTTCCAAGAGAAGGCTGTTTCATCCTGAAAATCCTGTATATCTATGTAACAAACTGTTCTGCACATGTATCGCAGAACTTAAAGTAAAATTAAAAAAAAAAATAGAAAAAGAATTCTGCAAATCTGCTGTTTAATATAGCCATCTTCATCAATTATCTTAGCTACATCTTCCAGATAACCTGCTGTACTTCCCTGCCAGCACTTGCTGCTTCACGTTGCATATTTATGTTATGGAGGCAGCTTCTTTCCCTAACCCTCACGAACCAACTTCTGCTAACTTCAAACTCTTCTTTTGCAGCTTCCTCAGCTTGCTAAGCATTTATATGACTGAAGAAAGTTAAGGCCTTGCTCTGACTTAGGCTTTGGCTTTAAAAAATGTGGCTGGTTTGATCTTCTATCCAGACCACTTAAACTGTCTCCATATGAGTAGTAAGGCTGTTTTGCTTTTTGGTCTTTCACATTTTCCCTGAAGTAGCACTTTAAATTTCCTTCGATAATTTTTTTTTTTTCCATTTACAGCATAGCTAACTGTTTGGAATAAGAGGCTATATTTTCAGCCTATTTCAGCTTTTGCCTTATCTTTCTCTTTAAGCTTGATCATTTGTAGTTTTTGGTTTAGAATGAGAAAGCTGTGACTTATCCCTTCACTTGAAAACCTAGAGGCCATTGTAGGATTATTCATTGCCCTTATTTCAAAGTTGTCGTATTTTAGAAAATAGGGGGGACCAAGGAAAGAGGAGGCTGAGAACAACTGGTCTCTGGCACAGTCAGAACACATACAACATTTGTTGATAAAGTTCACCATCTTATATGAACACAGTTCATGTTGCCTCAAAATAATTACAGTAATAACATCAAAGGGAACTGATCACAGATTACTATGACAGATATAATAATGGAAAAGTTTGAAATATTGTGAGAATTGCCAAAATGTGCCACAGAAACACAAAGTGAGCACATGCTCTTGGAAAAATGGTGCTGATAGACTTGCAGGAATTGGAGTTGCCGCTATCCTTTTGTTAAAAAAAAAAAAAGCAGTATCTGCAAAGCACTTTAAAGCAAAATGCAGAACTCCCAAGGTATGGGCAGTGTTCCAGGTGAGGTGTTCCAAGTGGCTGACTAGAAATAGCTAGTGTGTGCTTGTGCTGCTCTAATGGAGAGAGGAAACAAAGTGGCGAGTAAATGATATGTCTTTAAGTAGATCATCTAAGAGGTCATGTTTGGATTCAACAAGAAACCACACGCTCCATGGAGAAAACAGGAGTGAAGCCAAGGACCTGCCCACTTGGGACCAGTATAGAGCTGGGGAAAGCTCCCTAAAGTCAGGAAAGGACTGATGAGCGAGGGTTCCCAGGGGATCTGAATTTCTGCCATAGACCTTTGCAATCCTGGGCATGGGAGAAGCCCTTGACCCCAGTGGAACTCCAAATCAACACAGAGATCAGCCTAGAGTCTTTGCAGGGGCACCACTGAAGCTCACAGGCCTTGGATCCTCGAGCAGCTAGGCATCAGCTGCCATATCCCCAATAGAGGCTACTGAAATGGTGCCAAGGAGTGGCCAGACTGTCTGAGCCAACACAATAGAACAGGTCAAAGAAGGGCAATACATAATGATAAAGGGTTCAATTCAACAAGAACACTAAACTATCCTAAATATATATATACAAAAAATTGGAACACCCAGATTCATAAAACAAGTACTTCTAGACCTATGAAAAGACTTAGATAGTTAACAATACTAGTAGGGGATTTCAACACCCACTGACAGCATTAGATAGATCATCAAGTCAGAAAATTAACAAAGAAATTTTAAACTTCTATTCAACACTTAACCAGTTGGACCTAATTGACATCTGCAAAATATTCCACCCATCAACCACAGATTATATAGTCTTCTCATCTGTGAACAGAACATACTCTACAATTGACCAATGCTTTGAGATAAAGCAAATCTCAATAAATTTAAAAAATCAAAATCATACCAACCATACTATTAGACCACAGTGGAATAGAAGTAGAAATCAATACCACGAAGATCTTTCAGAAGTGTACTATTACATAAAAAGTAAGCATCTTACTCCTGAATGACTTTGGGGTAAACAGTGAAATTAAGGCAGATATCAAAAACTATTTGATATAAATGAAAACAGAGACACACCAACATACCAAAATCTCTGAGATGCAGCAAACACAGTATTATGAGGAAAATTCATAGTGCTAAGCACCTACATCAATAATTTAGAAAGATCTGCAGTTAACAAAAATAACACACCAAGAGGAACTAGAAAACCAAGAACAAACTAATCTCAATGCTACTAGAATAAATAACCGAAATCAAAGCAGGAAAGAATGAAATTGAGTCCTAAATATTTATAAAAAGAATTATTGAAACCAAAAGTTGTTTCTTTAATGGGATTAACAAGATCAGCAGCTACTATCTAGATTAAAAAGGGAAAAATAAAAAAAGATTCAAATATGCACAATCAGAAACAACGAAGATGACATTACAACTAATCCTACAGAAATGCAAAAGATCCTCAGGGACTCTTTTGAACACTTTATTCATGAAACTAGACATTCTGAAGGAAATTCCTGGAAAGATACAACCTCCTAAGACCAAACCAGTTAAAAACTAAGACCCTGAACATTCCAATAGAGTTTCAAAGTTGAATCAGTCGTAAAAAACTTATCAACCACAGAAAGCTCTATGCCAGAAGGATTCACAGCCAAATTCTGTCAGGCTTACAAAGAAGAGCTGGTACCAATACTGCTGAAACTATTCCAAAAAATTAAGAAGGGGGTGACTCCTCCCCAACTCATTCTAGGAAGCCAGCATCACTCAATACCAAAATCTGGCAAAGAAATAACAACAACAACAACAACAACAGCAACAAAATTACAGGTTGATATCCCCATAGATGCAAACATCATCAACAAAAGACTAGCAAACAAAATCCAGAAGCACATCAAAAAGTTATTTCACCATATTCAAGTAAGTTTTATTCTTGGGATGCAGGGTTGGTTCAACACATGTAAATCCATAAAAGCGATTCACTATATAAAGAGAATCGAGAACAAAAACCATATGATCATGTGAATAGGTACAGAAGAAGCTTTCAGTAAAATCCAATATCGCTTTAAGATAAAAAACTCTTAACCATTAGGTATTAAATGAACATACCTCAAAATAATAAGAGCCATCTATGATAAACCCACAGCCAACATAATACTGAATGAGCAAAAGCTGGAAGCATTCTCCTTAAGAACTGGAACAAGTAAAAGTTATCTGCCACTCCTATTCAATATAGTACTAGAAATCATAGCCAGGGCAATCAGCCAAGGGAAAGAAAGAAAGGGCATCTAAATAAAAAAAGAATAATCTATTTTTACTAATGATAAGATTCTATACTTAGAAAACCCTAAAGACTCCACCAAAATGCTCCTAGAACTGCTAAACACCTTTGGTAAAGTTTCAGGATACAAAATCAACATTAAAAAATCAGGAGCATTTCTGTATGCCAATAATGTTCAAGCTGAGAGCCAAATCAATAATACAATCCCATTTGCAACAGCCAAAAAACAGTAAAACACCAAGAAGTATACCTAACCAAGGAAGTGAAAGGTCTGTATAAGGAGAACTACAAACTAACTCTGCTCAAAGAAAAATCATAGATGACACTAACAAATAGAAAATCATTCCATACTCATGGATTGGAAGAATCAATATTATGGAAACCACATATTGCTCAAAGCAATTTAGAGATTCAAAACTATTCCCATCAAACTATTAATGTCATTTCTCACAGAAATGGAAAAATCTATTCTAAAAATTTTTATTTGACCAATAAAGAGCCTGAATAGCCAAAGCAATCCTAAGCAAAAACAACAAGGCTGATGGCATCATATTACCTGTTTTCAAACTATAAAGTTACAATAACCAAAACATCATGGTACTGGGACCAAAACATATACATAAACCAATGGAGCATGATAGACAACCCAGAATAAAGCCACATATCTACAAGAGTTTAATCTTTGACAAAGAGGACAAAAACAAGCAATGGGGTAAGAACTCTTATAAAATAGGTGATGCTGGGATAACTGGCCAGAAATATGCAGAAGAATGGAACTGGACCCTTACCTTTCACCATATACAATTATTTACTCAAGATAGATAAGACTAAAATGTAAGGTTTAAAATTGTAAAATTCCTAGAAGAAAACCTAGGAAATATCATCCTGGACAGTGGCCTTGACAAAGGATTTGTGACTGAGTCCTCAATAGCAATTTCAAGAGACCCCAAAAGCTGACGGGTGGGACCTAATGAAACTTAAGAGCTTTTGCACAGCAAAAGAAACTGTCAGCACAGTAAACAGACCTACAGAATGGGTGAAGATATTCACAAACTATGTCTTTCACAGGTCAAATATCCAGCATCTATAAGGAATTTAAGCAATTCAACAAGTGAAAAACAAATAACTCCATTAACAAATGGGCAAAGAACATGAATAGGTACTTCTCAAAAGAAAACATACATACAACCAGCAAATATATGAAAAAATGCTTAACATCATTAATTGTTAGTGAAATGCTAATCAAAACCACAATGAGAGACCATCTCACAACAGTCAGAATGGTTATTACTAAAAAATAAAAAAATAAGGTTGCAAAGAAAACAAAAACTTGTACATCATTGGTAGGAATGTGAATTAGTTCCACCACTGTGGAAAGCAGTGTGGAGATTTCTCACAGGATTTAAAATAGAACTACTATTTGACCCAGCAATGCCATTACCAGATATATACCTAAAGGAAAATACATTGTTCTGCTAGAAGAACACAAGCACTTGTAGATTCACTGCAGAGCTATTCACAAAAGCAAAGATATGGAATTAATCTAGATGCCCTTCAGTGGTGGATTGGACAAAGAACACGTGCTACAAATATACCAAGAAATTCTATATAGTCATAAAAAGAATGCAATCATGTCCTTCGCAACACCATGGGTGTAGCTGGAGGCCATTATCTTAAGTAAATTAATTCATAATCAGAGAATTGAATACTATATGTTCTCATTTTTAGATGAGAGCTAAACATTTGGTACATATATCTATAAAGGTAGGAACAATACTACCTATTGGGTACAATGTTCACTACCTGGGTAACAGGATCATTTGTACTCCAAATCTTGGCATCATGCAATTTACCCATATAACAAACTTGCACATGTATCCCTGAAACTATAATAAAAGTTGAAATTAAAAAAATAATAATACAAAACAGCAAAGTGTAATAAAATGGATTATGCCTGTACACCCCCTTAATATATTCATTGTTGGCATCCCAATAAAGCTAATTTGGATTTGAATTGCAACTATGTTAAAGCTTTTGTGTAAAGATTTGTATCTTCTACCTATAAAAATTATCTATCAAAATGACTTCCACAAAAAAAGCACTTGATATATGTTTGGAACATCCTATTAACATAATCAACATTGGCCATACAAGACCACAATTGTAAATACATTGTTAGATATAAGTACCAGATAGTCTGTGTTTGAATGACATAAAATACCATTCATGTTAATATTATACATATACAGATATGTTACTGTTAAAACTGGTAATAATAATATTCCTGAAATAATTTGTTTTAATTCTATAATTAGAAAATAGAGCATTTTATATTTTATAAGGACTTAGATACTGGGCTATCACAGTCCCTGGGTGTGACTCAGAAACTCTAAATTTTTTGGCATAGGACTCTAATATGGGCATATTCTTAAAAAAGATCCCCCAAACAATTTCTTATGTGAACTCACTTCAGAAACTCTGGCATTTAATTTACTCATTAAAAACAAAACAAAAAGTAAACAACAAAAAAAATGAGACTCCTCTATTAAATTAAATTATCCAAGGTCACAGAAGGTAGCTTACCTTCAACTTAATACAGCATAAGTTTACTGTAATTTAAGATTTAATTAAGTCCATTTTAAATAATTTAAAATTCAGTAATAAAATACATATGAACCCAAAACTTTCCAATACTTTTCATGGTTGAAACATGCAGAAAATTCTACTGTTTGCATTTGCAATAAAATTAAAAGGCTACTTTAGGACAGAGGTGAAGGGCCCAGCCCAGTTGCCCCAAGAGCAAAAAGAATAAAAATCTCAACATACTTCTAACTTCCAAACTCACACATACGCAAACACTCAATGAACAATCTCATATTGAAAATCAGGTGTAAGTTTAATAAAGAAACTAACTATATTTTCCTTTTCTTTTTACAAATTGAAGAGGAAATCTAGTAGTAACAATATCTTTTGATGAAAAAGCAAAGACAAACTCTAATATTTTTTAAATGGTTTGTCTGTGTAAAGAATATTTGAAGTATCAGTATTTCCTCTCATTAATTTCAGTATTGCAAAATTTTAAAAATTCTTTTTGCATAATTAATGTTTATTTTTGCAATATTACTAGCTAGGTATTTGAGTTCAGAATGAAAAATTAGTTTGTAACATATTTTGCTTTATAACAATTTTTTGAAGTAAATATTTCTTGTGTTTATGTACCATTGAATCTAAATTGATTTTTTTCCCCCGAACTAGGGAATACGACTTCCTGCCTTTCATATTTTAGGAAAATCCTAAGACACAGCTAAGAATTAAAGCTCATCGAAGTTGTGGTCTATGATTTAAGGGCACATTTGATGCTAAACAGCTATTTTGGAAGTGAAGTCCTGGGATTGGTTGTAGAAATTGCTAGGATCTTGATGACAATTTTTTTGGCCTGGCAGTAAAGCAGTATGAAAAAAAAAAAAAAAAAGAAAGAACAAACATCTCTGTCGAAGTTAACTTCTATGAGAAATGTATGGTTTACTGGTTTTGAAAAGAATTCAGCTGGGTGCAGTGACTCATGCCTGTAATTTCAGCATCTTGGGAGGCCAAGGTGGGCAGATCACTTGAGCCCAGGAGCTTGACACTATGTCTGGAAAAAAATTTTTAAAAATTAACCACATGTGGTGGTGCATGCCTGTGGTTTCTGCTCCACAGGGGGCTGCAGTGGGAGGATCCCTTGAATCCAGGAAGTTGAGGCTGCAGTGAGCTCTGATGGCACCACTGAATTCCAGCCTAGGTGACAAAGAGACATACTCAAATAAATAAATACATAAATGAATAGAGAGAAGAAAGAAGAATTTACATTTAACATATTTTCCTCCATATCTGTATGTGAAAATATTACTCTACTAAAAGGCCAAATGAGTTTAGGAGTTTTATTAGAATGCTCTTCCGATTAGAAATCATAGGTTAAAATTCTGACATACTATGATTGTTCATTTGAGAAACTTGAATGTTGCTTATTTTTTTAAACCAAGAATTTATTTTCCATATTTAAAGAAAAAGAAGAAAAGCATATCCCTAAAGATATACAATGTTTCTCCAGATTGGTGAACCTGAAATTGTTGCTGATTGTATTATAATTAGTAATAGAAAGCATAAAGATTTCAGCTGTGTTTGTTTCATTTGTGGTTTGATTATTTGGATCTCTAGTATTACAAAGAAAAATACAAGGATCTAATATGAATTTATTGGGTAAGAACTGTCTAATTGTAAAGCTGTCCTTATCTTAATAAGTGTGGTACTAATGTGATTTATTTGTTGTGTTGTTATTGTTGTTAGTAATATTGAATTGAGTTTCAGCAATTTGGAATAGTGCTTAAGTGGGATTTATGATTATGTCCATAAATCTGTAACCAGGGTCCTCTGAGGAACTAGGTCTACATTTTATCAGTAGACAAATAATCCCCAGAACTGAAAAACACCATGAAGCAAATGAATGTAACTGGCTTTTAAAGAACACTCCAGCAAATAGCAGCAGAATAAATATTCTTTTGAATGCACATGGAGAGGCATTAAGAGAAAACATTGTCCTGGGTCAAAAACAAACCTTAACAAATGTTCTCTAACCACAATAGAATTCAACTACAAATCAATAATAAAAAGAAAACTGAGAAATGTCCAAAGATTTGGAAATAAAACAACACAGTTCTAAATAAATTATGGGCCAAAGAAATCTTTAGGACTGATGGTTGGTTAGGTGAGGAGCTTTTAGACAGGGTACCCAAAGCACAATCCATAAAAGAAAAAATAAATACATTTTGCATCCTCAAGGTTAAAACTATTTGTTCTGTAATAGATGCTAATAAGAGATTAGAAAGATAGCTACAGACTGTGAGAAGATATTTTCATATCACTTATTTAACAAACAACTTGTACCCTGAATGTGTAAAGAATTCTTAAAACAAAAAACATGACTCACATCTGTTGTCTGAGTTCCTTGGGAGGCCAAAGTGGGAGGATCTCTTGAAGCTAGGAGTTTAAGACCAGCCTGGGCAACAAAGTGAGACCCTGTCTCTTAAAATTAGCCAGGCATGGTGGCACATGCCTGGTCTCAGCTACTCGAGAAGCTAAAGCAGGAGATTTACTTGAGCCCAAGATGGTCAAGGATGGAGTGAGCTCTAACTGTACTACTTCACTCCAGCCTGGGAGTTGAGACAAGACTGCCTCTTAAAAATAATAATAAAAAAGGGCTCCGAACTTCCCCAAAACAAAATTCAACAATTAAAGAAAATTCCAATTAAAAGAAGTAGTCAAAAGATTTGAGGAGACATTTCTCTAGAGTATGGATGGTACATAAGCTTATGAAATGTTCAATGTTGAGTTCATCAGTCATTAGGAAAATTCATATAAATACCAAAATAAGATACTTCTACATACACATATGACTAAAAGCAAAACAGCAACAACAAAAAAAACCTGACAACACCAACTGGGGTGAAGATGGGGAAGAATAGACATTCTCACACATTATGGTGGCAATGCAAAATGCAAAATGGTACAGCCACTCTGGAAAAGTTTGTCAGTTTCTTCTAAAGTTAAAAATATACCTATAATATGATCCAGCAATCAACTTGTAGTGTTCTAAAACAGGACTGGACAAACTGTGGATTGAGTTCCAAATCAAGCCCATGACCTGTTTTTGTATGGCCTGAAAACTAAGAATGTTTTTACATTTATAAATGGAAGAAGAAAAGCTAGGAAAGGACAAAGAAAAAAAAGAAGAGAAATAATATATGAGGCCTGGCAAGGTGAAGTGGCTCACACCTGTAATCCTAGCACTTTGGAAGGCCTGATTAGGGATTACTTGAGTCTAGTTCAAGATTAGCCTAGGCAACACAGTGAGACCTCATCTCTACAAAAAGTTAAAAACTTAGCCTGGTGTGGTAGTGTGCACCTGTAGCTCTCGCTATGCAGGAGACTAAGATGGAAGTATTACTTGAGCCAGGGAGACCAAGGTTGCAATGAGCTGTGATTATGCCACTGCACTCCAGCCTGGGTGGCAGGCCAAGACCCTATCTCAAAAAAATAAAAATAAAAAAGAATACATGAGACCTGTTAAGAGTGAAATATTTACTATCTGATCTTAAAATAATTTCAGGTAAAAAATTTCCAGTTACATAAAATCCTGTACATGAATGTTTATAGTAGCTATCCATAATCACCAAAGCTGGGCACAGCTGAAATGCCCTTTAGTGGGCAAATGAATAAATGCAGTCCATTCTTAGGGTAGAAGACTATTCAGCAATAAAAAGAAACACTTCATTGACATAACTGCTAATCTCAAAGGCATTTCCTTAAATAAAGGAAATCAGTATAAAGACTGAATACAGTATATAATTTCTTCATAGCATATTCTGGAAAATACAATATTCTGCATATCTGGGATATAAAATAGGTTAGTGGTTGTCAGGGATTATAGGTATAGCGGAGAGATTGGTTACAAAGGGCTAGCACAAAGGAGTCTTTTGTGGGTTATGGAATTGTTCGATATACTGAAAGAAGAGGCGTTTATTTTATTCTATACATGTGTTAAATTCAGACTGTATGACAAAATATTCCATTTCATGAAATGCAAATTTAAATATTAACAATATCAATAATAAACTCTCCTGATGAACAAGTTATTTCACACTTCTGTCAGGAAAGAGACCATTGTACCAATTCCTCTTAATGGGGGATAAAAGATCTTAGGATGAAATTAAAAAAAAATAAAATGCAGGGAACATCGTGGTCCAGTAGCACTTGTTAAATAGAATTATGAACAGAAAAAGGTGTGTAATGACAGAGTCTCACTATGTTGCCCAGGCTGATGTTGAGTTCTTGGACTCAAGCCACCATCCTGGCTTAGCCTTCCAAAGAGTGCTGAGTTACAGGGGTGAGTCATACACTTGAACAAAAAGAACCAGTTGTAATAGTCTGGCTTAAATAATTGAACTATGACATTAGTTTAAAAAAGAAAGTAGGCCGGTCACAGTGGCTTATATTTGTAATCCCAGCACTTTGGGAGGCTGAGGCGGGCAGATCACTGAAGTCAGGAGTTCGAGATCAGCCTGACCAACATGGAGAAACCCCGTCTCTACTAAACATACAAAATTAGCTGAACATGGTGGTACATGCCTGTAATCCTGCTACTCGGGAGGCTGAGGCAGGAGAATTGCTTGAACCCGGGAGGTGGAGGTTGCGGTGTGCTGAGATTGCACCATTGCACTCCAGCCTTGGCAACAAGAGCGAAACTCCGTTTCAAACAAACAAACAAATAAACATTCCATTTCTCTCTCTATATGGAAACATACATATTTTCATTTGAAATCTATTTTCTATTAAACCTATTTTCTTAAATATATGAATAAGTTGTGGTATTCACATACGTTAGACCAGATCCACATGTTTGGGTCTTTGAATAAATAAGAACTTGGAGTGAATTTTAGGTGAAACTTCAGAAACTAATACTGGCTACAGAAACACTGGTAAACCCTAAAGAGATAGTACCTGAAGTTGGGTACAAGGCAGTTTCCACAAGTGCTGGCGATGCTGTTTCTTGATGTAGGATCTTGTTACACAGATGTGCTCATGTTGTAAAATTCATAGAGATGTATGATTTGTGCATTTTACTAAATAAAAAGTATATTCTTTTTACTATTATTTGGAATGTAGTGAGTAAAGATTTTTTTGTGTTGCTGTATACCTTGTAATATTAAATTTCTGGTGCTGAGGACATATTCACATCATTTTTCCAGTAGGGATGCCCCATATAAGGCTATACTCCCAACAAGCTTCTTGGACTTTGAATATTTTTCCTCTAATTTCAGGAGAAAGATGGAGAAAAATGTGGGATCATTACAGTTCACTTGCACACACTACTTAGATATTCTTGTCTAGCTTGGAATGCATTAGTTCTCTCTGAGGCCTAGATTGGTGGGTGGTGTGGCGTCTGAGGGAGAAATACTTTGTATTTCAAGGATTCCAAAAGAGATTTCCCACACCTTGGTGGATAAAATCCCTTGAGGAAAGAGTTCCCAAGACAAGACAGAAAAGACCAACCATTGACCCAGCAAAGTGAAAGTGTACTCTCCTAGTAAGAATCTTTCTATTCCCAGTCCTTTGTCCTATGGCTGAGGTATGCCTGTTATCACATTGCCAAAAATATGGAACAGTTGGTTGGGACCTTGAGATTTCTTGGTAAAACCTCAATTTGTCTAATGTTGACCTTAGACATAGATGCCAATATATCCTTAGAGAGTAGACAAAGGTGGTCTTCAGCAATTTGCATTATCTTAGAATATTGGGTTCCATGAGCTGAAAAAGGCAGAAATAGACAACAGATCCAGTACGGACTCTGCTTGGCTGAAAATAGGGTTTACCTCTGTTACCTGCCTGTTTCTCTTTTTCCCATACCTTCTTCTCAATGCATAATCATATTCAAGCCCCTACCTTCCTTGAAAAAAGCATTCATTCATTTTCTTTTGTTCCTTTTGTTTCTAGGTTTCCTTTTGTAGCAAGGTTTTTTTGGAAAAGAAGTCTAAAAATCTCATTTCCAATACTTTACTCCTTCAATGACACCTAGAAATAATGGTTTCCCTCCCTGTCATTCCATTGAAGATGTTAAAGTTAAGGCAATTTAATGAATCTCTCTTGACTGCTAAAATGAAAGGCTTATACAGTCTCTGTGATAGCTGATGATGGCAAGCCCTCTGTGTCACTTCCCTTGGTTTTAGAATACTGCATTTTCCTTGTTCTTCTATGTCTCTGGCTCTTTCTAGAGTTCTTTGTCAATGCTTAAAATTTTATTTCCACCATCTTCTTCTCACTTAGGTATGATGCCTTGATAATATCATCCATACCCACCCTTTCAACTATTACCTAAATGTTGATGATTGTCACATTACTACCTTCTAACCAAACTCAACTGCTAGCTGTACCCTAAGTGCCATTTCATTTTTTCTTTACAGAAATAGAAAATAGCTTTGTATGTGGCCATCAATAATAAAAGCCGTGTTTTACACTCAGTCTTCTTTGCAGATAGGCAAGGCCATGACCAAACACTGGCCCAGGGGGCTTAGGTGAAGAGATCACGAGGCAACCTCTGAAACCTTTCTCAAGGGAGAATGCACATACATATTTGTCTTTTCTTCTTTGTTCCTGTCTGCTTCTCACTGCTTGTAACAGCTGCCACCTTCTTGGACTTGGAGGTCAAGGCCACAGGTGACAGAGCAGCAAACAAACAAAGAAAAAACAAGTTTCTCTTTCAATGACTAGCTCCCAAATGAGTTAAATGGATCAGTGAATATCACCACTATTCACATAAACCAGAAAGTATGGCTCATGCTATGTCTCTCCTACTACTAAATCAGGTTTATTTAATAAGTATTTTATATATTTATTGAATATTTTCCTTTTAATCCACTTCTATTACATTTACTTCTTTAGATTTACTGCTAGTTTGAATCACTCATTTAATATCCATCCTATTATACCAATTATCCTAGTACCCTGCATTCCCCATTCCATACCTGATTGTTTACTATTTACCCACACCCAGTTTTTTACACGACATACTTTGATCATGTAAAACTATTTTTATGGATCAAAGCAACTATGTTTTCTCTTGTGTGTTTGCAAATGCTGTTCCCTCTTTGTGATTGGACCTCACTCTACTCTAAGGTCTACCTAGGTGACTCCCACTCATTCACAGAGAACGAAGACAGTTCCTACACTCACGGAGCAGACAGTCCAATGCAAATGAGATGACAAGATAACAAATATGCCCACTAAAATGCAGAATTCAAGTAACATGAAAAGTTTATAATGTTGGCCAGGTGCTGTGGCTGATGCCTGTAATCCCAACACTTCGGAGGCTGAGATGGGCAGATCCCTTGGCTCAGGAGTCTGAGACCAGTCTGGGCAACGTGGTCAAACCCTATCTCTACCAAAAATATAAAACTGATCCAGGTGTAGTGGCATGCATCTGTCGTCCCACCTAATTGGAATGTGGGGTGAGGAGGGAGGATTCCTTGAGCTCAGGGGGGTGGAGGTTGTTGTGAGACAAAATTGCACCACTACACTCCAGCTTGGGTGACAGAGAGAGGCAGAACAAGACCCCATCTAATAAAAAAAGTTGCAATGCCTTTAAAGTGAAACTTCTAACTAAGGAGTACACTTAATTACTTTTCTTATGAAAATTAGAGATTTAGGGGAGGAGCAAGGAAGATGGCGCTGTAGGACCAACTCAAGATTGCAGCTCCCAGTGAAAGCAGAGAGGGTGAGTGGACACCACATTTCCAGATGGATCTTTATTGCCCAAAGTCCAGGAGATTCCCAGCTGTAGGAGCCCCACGGGCTGCCAGCATGGCAGTTTGGGCCAGTGTGGCTGTTTGGGCCAGGGCCGCAGCACAGTGACACTCTGTATAAAATACACTGGTTTGGGTGCCCTGTTAAACCAGCAATTGGAGATTTTGGAAGGCAGATTAGCACATTCATCTGATTAAATGGGACCTAAACTGAAAACCAGGCCAGGAGATTCCTGGACAGCAACGTTATTTCAGCTGGTGCAGTGGGTCGCTGCACGGGAAATCACACAGATCCCAGCGCCCTTTCAGCAGGTGACTGGAACACCTAGGGGAGAGTCAACCATTCAACTTAAAAAAAAAAAAGGGCTCTGAGGCAGGGAACCATCAGGCCTGGTGGGTCCCACCTCCACAAAAACAAACAAAACAGCAATTTGAAACGCTTGAGGTGGAGAGTTTCACAGCAAGCACAGCTGAACCCAGGACAGTGCAGCTTGGTGGGGAAGGGGTGTCCATCATTACCAAGGCACTCAACCCCTATGGAGGTACTCTGCCATTGCTGATGCCGCCTGCTGTTGCTGAGGCAACCCACCATAACAGAGAGAGTCCACCATTACAGAGGTGGGCCACCATCCCCACTCTTTATATGGGCAGTTCTAATCACACCCATTTACACAGGACTACAGGGAATTACACACGGCAGCAGGGCGGAGCCCACAGCAACAGGGTGGAGCCCACGGCAGCTCAGCATGGCCACTACAGGCAGGCAGTGACTAGACTGCCTCCTTGCTGGGCAGGACAGTGTAGCAGATATTCATAAATAAAGTCCTAACTCCCCAGGACAGAGAACCTGAGAGGAAAAAAAGGGGCTTTATGAGTTCTGCTGCAGCAGACTTAAATGTACCTGCCTAGCAGCCCTGAATGAACAACGAAGCTCACGGACCAGCACTTGAGCTCCTATAAAGTACAGACTGTCTCCTCAAGCTGCTCCCTGACCCCCATATATCCAAAGAGTCACCTCAAAAAGGACTGATCATTTGGCGGGCATCATTCAGGGACAAAGATAGCAGAAGAAGAATCTAGTAGCAACCCTCATGTTTCTGCAGCTGCTATAGGAGTTCCCCAGGCAAGCAGGGCCTGGAGTGGAACTCAGCAGTCCTACAGCAGAGGGGCCAGACTGTTGGAAGGAAAACAAGGAAACAGAAATACTTCATCATCAACAATCTGGACATCCACCCAACTGGAAAATCAGCAACTATTCAGACGACAGGTGGATAAATCCACAAATATGGGAAGAAACCAGCACAAAAAGGAGGAAAACACCTGAAACCAGAACACCTCACCTCCTACAAGGGACCACAACTCCTCATGAGCAAGGGAACAAAGCTGGATGGAGAATGACTGTGATGAAATGACAGATCAGACTTCAGAAGGGGGGTAATGAGAAACTTCCATGAGCTAAAAGAACATGTTCTAAATCAATGCAAAGAAACTAAGAACTTTGAAAAAAGATTTGAGGAAATGATAACAAGAATGGACAACTTAGAGAGGAATATGAGTGAATTGAAGGAGCTGAAAAACACAATATGAGAACTTCATGAAGCATGCACAAGTTTCAACAGCTGAATTGATCAAGTAGAAGAAAGGATGTCAGAAGTCGAAGATCAACTAAATAAAATAAAATGAGAAGGCAAGATTAGAGAAAAAAGCGCAAAAAGGAATGAACAAAGTCTCCAAGAAATGGGACTATGTGAAGAGACCTAATCTACATTTGATAGGTGTACCTGAATGTGACAAAGAGAATGAATCCAAGCTGGAAAATACTCTTCAGGATATTATCCAGGAAAACTTCCCCAACCTAGCAAGGCAGGCCAATATTCAAGTCCAGGAAATACAAAGAACACCACAAACATATTCCACAAGACGAGCAATCCCAAGGCACATAATTGTCAGATTCACCACGGTTGAAATGAGGAGAAAATGCTAAGGGCAGCCAGAGAGAAAGGTTGGGTCACCCACAAAGGGAAGCCCATCAGACTCATAGCAGATCTCTTGGCAGAAACCCTACAAGCCAGAAAAGAGTGGGGGCCAATATTCAACATCCTTAAAGAAAAAAACTTTCAATGCAGAATTTTGTATCCAGCCAAAATGGCAGTATCAAATTTACACATAACAATATTAACCCTAAGTGTAAATGGGCTAAATGCACCACTCAAAAGACACAGACTGGCAAATTAAAAAAAAAAGCCAAATCCCATTGGTGTGCTGTATCCAGGAAACCCATCTCACATGCATAGATACACAAAGGCTCAAAATAAAGGGATGGAGGAAGATTTACCAAGCAAATGGAGAGCAAAAAAAAAGCAGGAGTTGCAATTCTTGTCCCTGATAAAATAGACTTTTAAGCAACAAAGATCAAAATAGACAAAGAAGGGCATAGCATAATGGTAAAAGGATCAATACAACAAGAAGAGCTGACGATCCTAAAAATATATGGACCCAATACAGGAGCACCCAGATATATAAGGCAAGTTCTTAATGACTTACAAAGAGACTTAGACTCCCACACAATAATAGTGGGAGACATTAACACCCCACTGTCAATATTAGATGGATCAACCAGAAAATTAACAAGTATATCCAGGACTTGAACTCAGACCTGGAACAAGCAAACCTGATAGACATTTACAGAACTCTCCACCCCAAATCCACAGAATATACATTCTTCTCAGCACCACATCATACCTACTCTAAAATTGACCACATAATTGGAAGTAAAGCACTCCTCAGCAAATGCAAAACAACTGAAATCATAACAAACAGTCTCTCAGACCATAGTGCAATCAAGTTAGAACTCAGAATTCAGAAACGAACTCAGAACTGCACAGCTTCATGGAAACTGAACAACTGGCTCTTGAATGTTGACTGGATGAACAATGAAATGAAGGCAGAAATAAAGAAGTTCTTCGAAACCAACGAGAACGAAGACACAGCATACCAGAATCTCTGGGACACATTTAAAGCAGTCTCTAGAGGAAAATATATAGCAATAAGTGCCCATATAAGAAGAGTGAAGAGATCCAAAATTGACACCCTATCATCAAAATTAAAAGAGCTAGAGGAGCAAGATTAAAAAAGACTCAAAACCTAGCAGAAGACAAGAAATACCTAAGTTCAGAGCCGAACTGAAGGAGATAGAGACACGAAAAACCCTTCAAAAAATCAATAAATCCAAGAGCTGGTTTTCTGAAAAGATCAACAAAATAGTCCACTAGCCAGACTGTTAAAAAAGAAAAGATAGAATAACCAAATAGATGCAATTAAAAAAAAAAAACGATAAAGGGGAAATCACCACAGATTCCACAGAAATTCAAACCATCATTAGAGAATGTTACAAACAACTCAATGTACATAAACTAGTAAATCTGGAAGAAATGGAAAAATTCCTGGACACTTGTGTCCTCCCAAGCCTAAACCAGGAGGAAGCTGAAACTATGAATAGACCAATAACAAGGTCAGAAGTCGAGGCAGCAATTAAGAGCCTACCACACAGAAAAAGCCCCGGTCCACATGGGTTCACAGCTGAATTCTACCAGACACACAAAGAGGAGCTGGTACCATTCCTTCTGAAACTATTCCAAATAATCCAAAAAGAGGGAATCCTTCCCAAATCATTTTATGAGACCAACATCATCCTGATACCAAAACCTGGCAGAGACCCAACACAAAAAGAAAACTTCAGGCCAATATCCATGATGAACATAGATGCAAAAATCTTCAACAAAATACTGGCAAGCTGATTCCAACAGCACATCAAAAAGCTTATCCACAATGATCAAGTAGGATTCATCCCGGAGATGCAAGCCTGGTTCAACAAATGCAAGTCTATAAACGTAATTCACCACATAAACAGAACCAAAAACAAAAACCACATGATTATCTCAATTGATGCAGAGAAGGCATTTGACAAAATTCAACAGCCCTTTATGCTAAAAACCCATAATAAACTCGGTATTGATGGAACATATCTCAAAATAATAAAAGCTATTTATGACAAACCAACAGCCAATATCATACTAAATGGGCAAAAACTGGAAGCATTCCCTTTGAAATCTGGCACTAGACAAGGATGCCCTGTCTCACTACTCCTATTCAATATAGTACTGGAAGTTCTATCCAGAGCAATCAGGCAAGAAAAAGAAATAAAGGGTATTCAAATAGGAAAGGAGGAAGCCAAATTGTCTCTATTTGCAGACTACCTGATAGTATATCTAGAAGACCGCATCATCTCATCCCAAAACCTCCTGAAACTGATAAGCAACTTCAGCAAAGTCTCAGGATATAAAAACAATGTGCAAAAATTAAAAGCATTCCTATATACCAATAACAGACTTAAAGAGAGCCAAATCAAAAACAAACTGCCATTCACAATTGCTACAAAAAGAATAAAATACCTAGGAATACAACTCACAAGGAATGTAAGGGACCTTTTCAAGGAGAACTACAAACCACTGCTCAGTGAAATAAGAGAGGACACAAACAGATGGAGAAACATTCCATGTTCATGGTTAGGAAGAATTAATATGTGCAAATGGCTATATTGCCCAAAGTAATTTACAGATTCAATGCTATCCCCATCAAGCTACCATTGATTTTCTTCACAGAACTGGAAAAAACCACCATGAACTTCATATGGAACCAAAAGAGAGCCCGCATAGCCAAGTCAATTCTAAGCAAAAAGAACACAGCGGGGGGCATCACACTACCGGATTTCAAACTATACTACAAGGCTACAGTAATCAAAACAGCATGGTACTGGTACCAAAACAGACATATAGACCAATGGAACAGAACAGAGGCACTGGAGGCAACACAACGTATGTACAACAATAGAACCTTTGAAAAACCTGACAAAAACAAGTAATGGGGAAAGGATTCCCTGTTTAATAAATGGTATTGGGAAAACTGGCTAGCCATGTGCAGAAAGTAGAAACTGGACCCCTTCCTGACACCTTAAACTAAAATTAACTCCAGTTGGATTAAAGACTTAAACATAAGACCTGGCACCATAAAAACCCTAGAAGAAAGTCTAGGCAAAACTATCCAGCACATAGGAGTAGGCAAGTACTTCATGACCAAAACACCAAAAGCATTGGCAACAAAAGCCAAAATAGTCAAATGGGACCTAATCAAACTCCACAGCTTCTGCACAGCAAAAGAAACAGTCACTAGAGTGAATCGGCAACCAACAGAATGGGAAAAATTTTTTGCAGTTTTCCCATCTGACAAAGTGCTGATATCCAGAATTTACAAAGAACTCAAACAGATTTACAGGAAAAAACAAACAAGCCCATTCAAAAATGGGCAAAGGACATGAACAGACACTTTACAAAAGAAGACATACATGAGGCCACCAAACATATGAAAAAATGCTCATCATCACTGGTCATTAGAGAAATGCAAATCAATTACTTTGGGATACCACCTCGTGCCAGTTAGAATGGCGATCATTAAAAATCTGGAGACAACAGATGCTGGAGAGGATGTGGAGAAATAGAAACACTTTTACATTGTTGGTGGGAGTTTAAATTAGTTCAACCATTGTGGAAGACAGTATGGCGATTCCTCAAGGACCTAGAAATAGAAATTCCATTTGACCCAGCAATCCCATTACTGGATATATATCCAAAGGATTATAAATCGTTCTACTATAAGGACACATGCACACGAATGTTTATTGCAGCACTGTTTACAATAGCAAAGACCTGGAACCAATCCAAATGCCCATTGATGATAGACTGGATTGGGAAAATGTGGCACATATACACCATGGAATATTATGCAGCACTCAAAAATGATGAGTTTGTGTCCTTTGTAGGGACATGGATGAATCTGGAGAACATCATTCTTAGCAAACTGACACAAGAACAGAAAATGAAATAGTGCATATTCCCACTCATAGGTGGGTGATGAACAATGAGAACACATGGACACAGGGAGGGGAGTACTACACACTGGGGTCTACTGGGGGAAATAGGGGAGGAACAGCTGAGGGGGGAGCTGGGGAAGGATAGCATTGGGAGAAATGCCAGATGTGGGTGAAGGGGAGGAAGGCAGCAAATCACACTATCACAAGTGTACCTATGCCACTATCTTGCATGTTCTGCACATGTATACCAAAACCTGAAATGCAATAAAAAAAATTAGAGATTTATTAGATTATTAAAATTAGTTATAAATACATGTCCTTTTATAGCTGGATAAAATCTTTTATTTAACACATCTTGATCTGTTGTTGAATAAGGAATTCTAGTTTATAGAGAAAAGTATGCTTTCCTATATTTCATGCACTCATATCTGTCGCAGCCTTCTAAGCCTCCAAACAGTTGCATTTAAGAGGCTCTCTACGATGTTATATGGAAGCCCTGGAGACAGACCTAAGCATGACTATTTTGTTATCCCAGTTATAACTGAGGACAAATAATTACATGGGTAAAGTCACAGATGATCTTGTTTGGATGGCTTTAAATTTATACCTACTTACTGAAGTCCACTAAAGTTGTCAACTTACTGATCTCTCTCCTGGATATGTGGTAAGATTGAAGTAGAGAATTATTTGACTATGAAAAGAATAGTGAAAATTATTTGAGTTAATAATTTTCTATACAGGTCCAAATAATGGCAAGTTCAGTAGATTACTGGTTGCCTAAGCTAGAGATAAAAAAGAGGAATGAAGAAATGTTCTAATTGGATTATGATGGTAGTGTAATCTTATGCACTTACTAAACATTATTAAATTGTATACTTAAAATGGGTGAATTCTATGGTCCGTAAATTATATTTCAATTGAATAATTTTTTAAAGGAGCAAAAGCAGGATTAAGTCAAGAGACCTGGGCTAGCAGTCACAATATTTGGAATCCATTTCTGGTTCTGCTATTAGCCTGCTATATGGACTGGACATTTTCACTTAAAATCCCTAAGATACATGAAAGAAGGAGTTTATATCCTTAAGAGAAAAAATAATTTTAAAATTACTACTTACATTTATCTTAGTTTTAAATTAAATTTATACATTAAAAACAATTTAAGACGAAAAGAAAAGCAATGGCCAAGGAGTTTATGAAAACTATCTCCAAAGGTTGTCTAAGAATTGCAAATTCAAACAATAATGGATTAATTTTTTTATTATCTAACGAGCAGATATGCTTAAAACTGCTAATCCTGCCTGGTCTGGTGGCTTGTACCTGTAATCCCAGCACTTTGGGAAGCTGAGGCAGGAGGACTGCTTGAATCCAGGAGTTTGTGATCAGCCTGGCCAACACAGCAAAACCCCACCTTAACAAAATATACAAAAATTAGCCAGGCGTGGTAGCATGCACCTATAGTCTGAGCTACTCCGGGGGGCTACAGTGGAAGGATCACTTCAGCTTGGGAGGTCAAGTCTGCGGTGAGCTGAGATCACACCACTGCACTCCAGCCTTGGTGACAGAGCAAGACCCTGGCCCCAAATAGCAGAAACAAAAACAAACCTACTAATCCCCTAAATTGTTTTTACTGTTGGAGGAAATGTAAATTTGCACACCTGGTTTCCTGGATGGCAGTTTGACACTCTGAAAAAGATTGTCTTTGTCTTGTGTCCACGTAAGAGCCATAAATCTTATGGGGCTATCCAATACGCTTTCAGAAATTTAGGTATAAGGATGTTTCAAACAGGAATATTTATGATTTAAAAAAATTTAGAAAGATGTCTTTCCATATGTATACCCTGCATTTCTTTTCCTTTTCTTTCTTCTTTCTTTCTTTTTTCTTCCTTTTCTTTCATTTTCTCTCTCTTCCTCCTTTCCTTTGCTTGTTTGTAAACTGTGCTCTTGAACATAAGGACAGAAACTGATTAAAAGTATTTTTGACCCCTTTCTCCGATAACATCTCAGACACCATCTTAGAATAGAATAGCACTTATTTTAATAAAATTATATAAGAAACTTAGAGAAAACATCATATATAATGGAAAAATTCAAAACTATAGGTTATGCCGATAGCCTTTCTTCAAGATTAAAAAAAAAATCTCGTGTTGGAAATTGTGATCCTCTCATTTGTTCAAAACTTGTTTATTTCTGTTCTTTGTTTTCCGTTGTTAACAGCTGCTAAAGGACATTTGTTTTTGGTGTTATGCTAGCCTCCCAAAATGATTTGACATGATTTATCATTTTTAGAGGCTCTTGGAAGGTTTTAATAAGATAGGAAGCACGGGTTTCCTGATGAATTTACATCTTGTCAAAACAAAAAAGAAGGAACTTTCAACACTGTTGGGGTCAGAACATAATACTCTAAAATATGGCACCTTGGAATGCTGAGGACTTTGAACTGAAGAAAATTGTTAGGGCCTTAGAAACAAGGTCTTCTGGATCTTCCGCAATCCACTGCCCTGTACTCTGCAGCCAGATGAGTCAAAGAAACTGAAATCCTCTCCTAAAGCAAACCATAAAACCTAGAAAGCTCATTCACTGACCTTTTCCCTTCTTCCTGATAGACCTTCATATGACAGGTGCTTGCCCTATATTTAGAGAGAAGGAGCGCTACACAGAGGGACCAAGAAGAATTCAAAAATATAGACCTTGCTGAGTCCCCCCCGCCACTGCCCATTGATTACTATTAGATCATAATGTTTTATTCCAATTCTAGTTCTTCACATTTATTCATTTCTTTCATTTGACTTAGCATAAAATCACAAGTTTTCTCTGGGCTTTTCTCTTGCTTACCTCTTTGTTTTAGAAGCATCAGTCATTCCCCTTATGATGAATATGAAAAATGTATTATCTTTTTGCCCCTATAACATCATGTGCTCCTGAATTGGTACCTATGTCCAGCATAAACTTGGACCACTGCCAGGCTCAGCTTCACCTGTGCTCCATGAGGCTCATTTCCTCACAGCGCTGTCATCTCTGCTCACATGGCACCTCACCAGCATTTCCTTTCCAGACTATCTTGGGTAAGATTACACCCTCATCTTCACAGTCCTCATTGTCACTTAAAGTGCTACCTAATGGTAGCACATAATTAAGTTGTTTCTAAGTCTGGTTATTATCTTTTGTCATACTAGATATACATTCATATGACAGCTTTGCTCTCTGGTTCTCTGAACTGTTCTGAGAGAAGTGTCTTGAGTAGGGTAAATTACTAATAAATATTTGCTGAACGGATGAATTCTTAGGCAGTAAGATGCAACTGAAGTGAGAATAGCAAGAATGGGAATTAATTGACCCAATTCTGGGATACCATCTCATCCTAGCTGATCTAGAACAGAAGGCTGGGCCTCACCTTCAGAATCTCTGATTCAGTAATTCTGAGTTAGGACCAAAGAACTTGCATTTCTGATAAGATCTCTAGTGAACCTCTTGCTTTTCATTAAGGGACCACATTTTGACAATCACTGATGTAGAAGAACACTTGGCATTAATAAAGTCTTATATCATTCAAAATTATTAGAATAATTATTGTTATTTAGAGACAGGTCTTCCTTTAACATTCAGGTTGAAGTGCAGTGGTGTGATCATGGCTCACTCAGCCCTGAACTACTGGGCTCAGGTGATCCTTCCACTTCAGCCTCCGGAGTAACTGTGACTATAGGTACATACCATCATGCCTAATTAATTTTTTATCATTAGTAGAGATGGGGTTTTTTCATGTTGTGCAGGCTGGTGTCAAACTTCTAGACTCAAGTGATCCTCCAGCCTCAGCTTCCCTAAGTGGTGGGATTATAGATGTGAGCCACTGTGTCTAGCAAAACTATATATTTTAAACAAGCAAATTATTTAAACTCTTTGTTAAATCAATTTAAATCTCTTTAAGAATCGGCAATGATTTATTCAAGGTTGTAATCCTTCAGAGTTACTTTATATTGGATAACTAATCAAAATCAATATTATACCATAATTAGGATACTAAGTCAACTCAAGTATAATAGAGGTGGTTATATGTACAATGCTGCTTGTTTTCTAAGGGAGAAATATTTTTATTTTTGATGAGTATTAAAAATACTGTGCTAAAATGCACCTAAAATTTACCCTCATAACAATTTTAAATATACAATTCAGTTAAGTCCCTTCACATTGCTGTGCAATCAATCTCCAGAATTTTTCACCCTTGCAAAATTGAAATTTTATATTCATTAAGCAATAACTCCCCATTTCTCCCTCTCCAAGCTTGTGACAACTACCATTCTACTTTCTGTTTCTGTGAATCTGACTAATCTAGATACTTGGTATAATTGGAATTAACCAGGATATTTCATTTTGCATCTGGATTATTTCACTTGGCATGATGTCCTCATGGTTCATGCATGTGAACCATGTAGCATGCTTCACAGTTTCCTTTCTTTTTAAAACTTAATAAGGTTTCATCACACACACACACACACACACACACACGCATACATATACAAATAGACACACACACACATATACACACACACACACACATTTTGCTTGTCTTTTCATGCATTGATGGACATGTGGGTTCATTCCACTTCCACCTTTTGGCTATCATGAATAATGCTGTTATGAATATGTGTATACTAATATATTTTGGGGATCTTGCTTTTAATTCTTTTGGCAATATATCCAGAAGTGGGACTGCTGGATCATATAGTAATTCTATTCTTCAGTTTTTGAGGAAACTGACATACTCTTTCCTAGAGTGACTGCACCATTTTATGTTCACACTAACAGTGCAAAAGGGTTCCAATCACTCTACATTCTAGCCAATATTTATATCCTGCACTTTTTAATAGTACTCAGAGGAAAGGGTGTCAGGTGATATCTCCCTGGGTTTTGACATACATTTTCCTGGTGATTAGTGGGGCACAATGCTACTTTTAAACTGGGTTCTGATTCAGTACAGGAGTCCTGTGGGCCAGAGAGCACATCAGGGCAGGGCCACTATCAACCAGACCTGACTTGACTCATGTGGGTCCTCGCTATTTTTAAAGATTTCCACATTGTGTGATGTACATATCACCAAGCCCCTTATCTCCCATTTCCCTGAGAATTCCTTTCCTAAATTTGTTTTCCTCACAATTCACTCATTAGCAGTATTTTATCTCTTAAGATTCAAATCAAAATTTCTTTTTAATTTTAGATTCTAGGATGACCTAGATTTTTCTTCTGTTGTCTCAGATCCCTTCACTTATAGCCTTGTTTTATTTGGTCTCTTCTAGTTGTCATTTCTATCAATGTCTCCCTCAATCGATATTATGCAATCTTAGGTTAGATACAGGTATTTTTCTTCTTTCATCCTTCCAGAGTTCTATAGTTTGTTAGGTACATAGTCAAAGATGAATAGGTGTTTTAACATCTGTTACACAGTATATATTAGTGTTATATGAACCAGACATCCTAAAATGTTATTAGCTGGCCTTCATGGATCCTGAGTACTGTACCCAAAATTGAACTTCATTTAATCTGAATAAAATGAAATCAGACTATTATAAAGCATGTGAAACCCAGTTTGGCTGACTAATTCCATTCAAACTGGGAACTTTTTTTATTAATAAAAAAATGGAGTAAAGCTAAATCTGACGAATTTCTTTTTATTGTTATACCTTTGCTACTTATATTTTATTTTCTTAAAATGATGTCCCCAAACCCAGAACAGAGTCAGATTACTATGTTATTTTAAAATATAGTATGTAGTTATTGTACATTCATTGTTTCTTTTCTTGGTGACTGTTACCCTTGCCAACTTTACAGCATGCAAAGATGGCTATTCATATAACATCTCTCCCATTATATCCAGGTCACAAAATAATATTCTCTCTAAGACAAACATCACATTATCATAAACTAAGTGGCACAATATAAGAGCTATTCTAACATTGTATTCTAAAAGAATTGCTTTGAATCCCAAGTGCTTAGAGAACAAATAAATGTATCTGCCTATAATTTTCAATCAGTCACTCAATTGTTCACAGAAGTAGTTGACAGTATAAGTACCCTGTATGCATTTTCAGAGGAGGGGAGAAAACAGAATTTGAGGCTAAGGTGCCTGACAGGTTGATTGAGAGCACCAGGGTCCTTTTGTTTTTCAAACATAATTGCAACAGCTCTATTATGTAATAGAACAATGATTTTCAAAGATGATAATGAACACATGCAGTAGCAAAAATAAATCAATAAATCCATTTAAAAAATCTTCTCAGTGTTCTTACTTGGAGGCAGATCTCGCATTTTGGGAATATAAAAGCACTCCCTGAAGTGCCTCAGCTTATCTTCCTCATCTAGGTAGAGAGCGACCCTTTCATCCGTTGGGTGGCATTTAAGTTGAGCTGCAATGCGCTGTACTGTGTCAGCCGGCAGCTCAAGAGATGAAGGCTCCATTACAAGTTGTTCTCTTAAACTGAAATAGAATAATAAAACATAATCTAGACACCATCATTTTCCTATGGAAAAGAGCCCTTTAGACTTCCTTTTTCCCAACCTCAGAAATAATATACATAACCAACCAGCATTAAACCCCATGCATGAGTTTTTCTCATGTATTAAAAAAAAAAAAGAAAGAGGAGGAGGAACTCAAGATGATACGGTGAGAACAACCCAGGATTGAAGCTCTTGGTGAACATGCGGAGGGTGAGTCAGGGCTGCATTTCCAGATGGATCTTTGTTGCCCACAGAACAGGGAAATACCCAGGTACAAAAGAGATGCAGGATGCCAGGCAGAGGTTTTGGCTGGTGCAGCCGGCAGCCGGTGCAGCCAGCAGCCAGTGCTGTAGCACAGCGGCACTCCACAGCGCTCCGCACAAGGCACACTGGTCCAGGTGCCCTGTTGAACCAGCAATCTGAGACTTCAGAGGGCATATTGGCATATCTATCTGACTGAATGGGACTTGGACAGTGAGCCAGGCCAGAAGATTCCAGGGAAACCGTGTTTGGGGTAGCGCAGTGGGAAAAACAAAATGGCAATTCCAAACGCTCCGGATGGAGAGTTTCACTGCGGGCAAAGCTGAACCCAGGATGGTGCAGCTCGGTGGGGGAGGGGCGTTCATCATTACCGAGGCAATCCGCCCCTACTGAGGTATACGCCGATCGCTAACGCAGCCTGCTGTTGCCCAGGCAACCCATCACAACAGAGAGACTCCGCCACAGGGTAGCAGGGCAGAGACCGCAGCAGCAGGGCAGAGCCTGCAGCAACTGGGTGAAGCTCACACCAGCAAGCGGAGCCTCGGCAGGCAAATAGTGACTAGACTGCCTCCTAGCTGGGCAGAACAGCGCAATGGACACTCTCAGAGAAAGCCCCAAACCCTCGAGACAGAGCATCTGAGAAAAAAGGGTCTTTTTTTTTTTATGAGTTCTGCTGAAGCAGAATTAAACATAGCAGCCTAACAGCCCTGAATGAACAACAGAGCTCACAGCTCAGCACTCGAGCTCCTATAAAGTACAGACTGTCTCCTCAAGCAGCTCCCTGACCCCTCTATATCCAAAAGACTGACATTTGGCAGACATCATTCTGGGACAAAGATAGCAGAAAAAGAAACTGGTAGTATCCCTCACTGTTCCACAGCTGCTATGGGTGCACCCCAGACAAGCAGGGCCTGGAATGGAACTCTGCAGTCACACAGTGGAGGGTCTAGACTGGTAGCAGGAAAACCAAGTAACAGAAATACTTCATCATCAACAATCTGGGCGTCCACTCAGAGACCCAATCGAAAAGTCAGCAACTACACAGATGACAGGTGGATAAATCTACAAAGATGGGAAGAAACCAGTGCAAAAAGGAGGAAAACACCTGAAACCAAAACACTGAGACTCCTACAAAGGACCAAAACTCCTCACCAGCAAGGGAACAAAGCTGGACGGAGAATGACTGTGACAAAATAACGGAATTAGACTTCAGAAGGTGGATAATGAGAGATTTTGTGAGCTAAAAGAACATGTTTTAAATCAATGCAAAGAAATTAAGAACCTTGAAAAAAGATTCGAGGAAATGATAACAAGAATGGATAACTTAGAGAGGAATATGAATGAATTAAAGGAGCTGAAAAACACAATTCGAGAACTTCGCGAAGCATGCACAAGTTTCAACAGCCGAATTGACCAAGCAGAAGAAAGAATATCAGAAGTCAAAGATCAACTCAATGAAATAAAATGAGAAACCAAGATCAGAGAAAAAAGCGCAAAAAGGAATGAACAAAGTCTCCAAGAAATGTGGGACTATGTGAAGAGACCTAAACTACGTTTGATAAGTGTACCTGAATGTGATGAAGAGAATGAATCCAAGCTGGAAAATACTCTTAGGACATTATCCAGGAAAATTTCCCCCACCTAGCAAGACAGGCCAACACTCAAATGCAGGAAATACAAAGAACACCACAAAGATATTCCGTAAGAAGAGCAACCCCAAGGCACATAATCATCAGATTCAACAAGGTTGAAATAAAGAAGAAAATACTAAGGGCAGCCAGAGAGAAAGGTCAGATCACCCACAAAGGGAAGCCCATCAGACTCACAGCAGATCTCTCAGCAGAAACACTACAAGCCAGAAGAGAGTGGGGACCAATATTCAATGTCCTTAAAGAAAAGAACGTTCAACCCAGAATTTCATTTCCAACCAAACTGAGCTTCATAAGTGAAGGAAAAATAAAATCCTTTGCGAACAAGTAAGTACTCAGAGATTTTGTCACCACCAGGCCTGCTTTACAAGAGCTCCTGAAAGAGGCACTACACATAGAAAGGAATGACCAGTACCAGCCATTCCAAAATCACACTAAATGCTAAAGAGCATCAACATAATGAAGAATCTACATCAACTAACGGGCAAAACAGCCAGCTAGCATCAAAATGGCAGTATCAAATTCACACATGACAATATTAACCCTAAATGTAAATGGACTAAATGCACCAATCAAAAGACACAGACTGGCAAATTAGATAAAAATCCAAAACCATCAGTGTGCTGTATCCAGGAAACCCATCTCACATGCATGGATACACAAAGGCTCAAAAGAAAGGGATGGAGGAAGATTTACCAAGCAAATGGAGAGCAAAAAAAAAGCTAGAGTTGCAATTCTTATCTCTGATAAAATAGACTTTAAAGCAACAAAGATCAAAAGAGACAAAGACGAACATAGCATAATGGTAAAAGGATCAATCCAACAAGAAAAGCTAACGATCCTAAACATATATGTACCCAATACAGGAGAACCCAGATACATAAGGCAAGTTCTTAATGACTTACAAAGAGACTTAGACTCCCACACAATAATAGTGAGAGACTTTAACACTCCACTGTCAATATTAGACAGATCAACCCAACAGAAAATCAACAAGGATATCCAGGGCTTGAACTCAGGCCTGAAACAAGCAAACCTGATAGACATTTACAGAACTCTCCACCCCAAATCCACAGAATATACATTCTTCTCAGCACCACATCACACCTACTCTAAAATTGACCACATAATTGGAAGTAAAGCACTCCTCAGCAAATGCAAAACAACTGAAATCATAACAAACAGTCTCTCAGACCGTAGTGCAATCAAGTTAGAACTCAGAATTCAGAAACGAACTCAGAACTGCACAGCTTCATGGAACCTAACAACTGGCTCTTGAATGTTGACTGGATAAACAATGAAATGAAGGCAGAAATAAATAAGTTCTTCAAAACCAATGAGAACGAAGACACAACATGCCAGAATCTCTGGGACACATTTAAAGCAGTCTCTAGAGGAAAATATATAGCAATAAGTGCCCATATGAGGAGAATAAGTGCCCATATGAGAGATCCAAAATTGACACCCTATCGTCAGGATTGAAAGAGCTAGAGGAGCAAGATCAACAAAACTCAAAACCCAGCAGAAGACAAGAAATAACTAAGATCAGAGCTGAACTGAAGGAGATAGAGACACGAAAAACCCTTCAAAAAATCAATAAATCCAAGAGCTGGTTTTTTGAAAAGATCAACAAAATAGACAGATCACTAGCCAGATTGATAAAAAAGAAAAGAGAGAACAACCAAATAGATGCAATAAAAAATGATAAAGGGGAAATCACCACAGATTCCACAGAAATTCAAACCATCATCAGAGAATATTAAAAACAACTCTATGCACATAAACTTGTAAACCTGGAAGAAATGGATAAATTCCTGGACTCCTGTGTCCTCTCAAGCCTAAACCAGAAGGAAGCTGAAACTATGAATACACCATTAACAAAGTCAGAAGTCGAGGCAGCAATTAAGAGCCTACCACACAAAAATAGCCCAGGTCCAGAGGGGTTCACAGCCGAATTCTACCAGACACACAAAGAGGAGCTGGTACCATTCCTTCTGAAACTATTCCAAATAATCCAAAAAGAGGGAATCCTTCCCAAATCATTTTATGAGACCAATGTCATCCTGATACCAAAACCCGGCAGAGACCCAACAAGAAAAGAAAACTTCAGGCCAATATCCATGATGAACATAGATGCAAAAATCTTCAATAAAATATTGGTAAGCCGAGTGCAACAGCACATCAAAAAACTTATCCATCATGATCAAGTAGGATTCATCCCGGGGATGCAATGCTGGTTCAACATACACAAGTCTATAAACGTAATTCACCACATAAACAGAACCAAAAACAAAAACCACATGATTATCTCAATTGATGCAGAGAAGGCGTTCAACAAAACTCAACAGCCCTTTATGCTAAAAACCCTCAATAAACTCGGTATCAATGGAACGTATCTGAAAGTAATAAAAGCTATTTATGACAAACCAACAGCCAATATCATACTGAATAGGCAAAAACTGGAAGCATTCCCTTTGAAATCCGGCACTAGACAAGGATGCCCTCTGTCACCACTCCTATTCATTATAGTACTGGAAGATCTAGCCAGAGCAATCAGGCAAGAAAAAGAAATAAAGGGCATTCAAATAGGAAAGGTGGAAGCCAAATTGTCTCTATTTGCAGACAACATGATAGTATAGCTAGAAGACCCCATCGCCTCAGCCCAAAACCTCCTGAAACTGATAAGCAACTTCAGCAAAGTCTCAGGATATAAAATCAATGTGCAAAAATCACAAGCATTCCTCTACACCAATAACAGACTTAAAGAAAGCCAAATCAAGAACGTACTGCCATTCACAATTGCTACAAAAAGAATAAAATACCTAGGAATACAACTCACAAGGAACGTAAGGGACCTCTTCAAGGAAAACTACAAACCACTGCTCAACAAAATCAGAGAGGACACAAACAGATGGAGAAACATTCCATGTTCATGGTTAGAAAGAATTAATATTGTGAAAATGGCTATACTGCCCAAAGTAATTTACAGAATCAACGCTATCCCCATCAAGCTACCATTGACTTTCTTCACAGAACTGGAAAAAAGCACCATAAACTTCATATGGAACCAAAAGAGAGCCCTCATAGCCAAGTCAATTCTAAGCAAAAAGAACACAGTGGGGGGCATCACACTACCGGATTTCATACTATACTACAAGGCTACAGTAATCAAAACAGCATGGTACTTGTACCAAAACAGAGATATAGACCAATGGAAGAAAACAGGGGCATCGGAAGCAACACAACATATCTACAAAAATACAATCTTTGATAACCCTGACAAAAACAAGTAATGGGGAAAGGATTCCCTGTTTAATAAATGGTGTTGGGAAAACTGGCTAGCCATGTGCAGAAAGCAGAAACTGGACCCCTTCCTGACACCTTACACTAAAATTAACTCCAGATGGATTAAAGACTTAAACATAAGACCTGGCACCATAAAAACCCTAGAAGGAAATCTAGGCAAAATCATCCAGGACATAGGAGTAGGCAAGGACTTCATGATCAAAACACCAAAAGCATTGGAAACAAAAGCCAAAATAGTCAAATGGGACCTAATCAAACTCCACAGCTTCTGCACAGCAAAAGAAACAGTCACTAGAGTGAATCAGCAACCAACAGAATGGGAAAGAACTTTTGCAGTTTACCCATCTGACAAAGTGCTGATATCCAGAATTTACAAGGAACTCAAACAAATTTACAGGAAAAAAACAAACAAGCCCATTCAAAAATGGGCAAAGGATATGAACAGACACTTTACAAAAGAAGACATATATGAGGCCAACAAGCATATGAAAAAATGCTCATCATCACTGGTCATCAGAGAGATGCAAATCAAAACCACCATCTCCATTGAGATACCATCTCATGCCAGTTAGAATGGCGATCATTAAAAAATCTGGAGACAACAGATGCTGGAGAGGATGTGGAGAAAAGGGAACACTTTTACACTGTTGGTGGGAGTGTAATTAGTTCAACCATTGTGGAAGACAGTGTGGTGATTCCTCAAGGCCTTAGAAATAGAAATTCCATTTGACCCAGCAATCCTATTACTGGATATATATCCAAAGGATTATAAATCTTTCTACTATAAGGACACATGCACACGAATGTTAATTGCAGCACTGTTTACAATAGCAAAGACCTGGAATCAACCCAAATGCCCATCGATGATAGACTGGATTGGGAAAATGTGGCACATATACACCATGGAATATTATGCAGCAATCAAAAATGATGAGTTCGTGTCATTTGTAGGGACGTGGATGAATCTGGAGAACATCATTCTCAGCAAACTGACACAAGAACAGAAAATGAAATACCACATATTCTCACTCATAGGCGGGTGATGAACAATGAGAACACATGGACACAGGGAGGGGAGTACTAAACACTGGGGTCTATTGGGGGGAAAAGGGGAGGGCCAGCGGGAGGTGGGGGAGCTGGGGAGGATTAGCCTGGGGAGAAATGCCAAATGTGGGTGAAGGGGAGAAAGGAAGCAAAACACACTGCCATGTGTATACCTATGTAACTGTCTTGCATGTTCTGCACATGTATCCCAAAACCTAAAAAGCAATAAAAAATTAAAAAAAAAAAAAAAAGAAAGAAAGAAAAGAAAATAGGCGTGGTGCGGTGGTTCACGCCTGTAATCACAGCACTTTGGGAGGCTGAGGTGGGCGGATCACTTGAGTTCAGGAGTTCGAGACCAGCCTGTCCAAAATGGTGAAAGCCCATCTGTCCTAAAAAAAATACAAAAATTAGCTGGGTGTGGTGTAATTACAAAAATTACAGGCACCTGTAATCTCAGCTACTCAGGAGGCTGAGGCAGGAGAATTGCTTGAACCCAGGAAGTGGAGGTTGTAGTGAGCTGGGATTGAACCACTGTACTCCAACCTGAGTGACAAAGCAAAGCAAGACTGCATCTCAAAAAAAAAAAAAAAAAAAAAAAAAAGAATGAAAGAAAAGAAAATAATAGTAAGAGAGACATTAAAAGAACTAAATTAGATAACAGTGCTCAGGACAGAGTAAGTTCTCACTAAACATTAGCTCATTCCATTCTTATTATCTAGAAATATGTCATTATTGGCTTCCAAGCATATATAATATCATAACCTTTTCCTCTAGGTATCTTATGAGGAGGAAATGGTAAGGATGATCTTTGTCAAAATGTGGAAAAGCAGTGTCCCACTTAGCTTGTCTTTCTTTGTTTCCCAAATCCACTGTCCCACCCCCAGTGTTTCTTGGATCATGGTGTTAATACTATGGGCATATTGAACCTGAACAAAATTATTTGTTTTGAGTAAAAATCATAATCATGGAAAAGGTAATTTTACTTAAAATGTTAGCATTTTGTTCATAAGAATACCAAAGAGATTCATCCCCCTGGTGCTGTTAATAATTTGAAATTTCTTCTTTGTCAACACCATATGTATTATCTTAGAACAAACAGGACTGTGTGACATTTCTTGAAACCACACTATACTCTGTTTAATCATCATGCCACATTTCCTTTTTGGAAAAGGATAAATGACCATGGATATTTAAACACATGTTTTTAAAATTTCACCCGAGGTTGTTTGTTTATATTTCCCCTAAGTTTATTTTTTTTTGAAATTGAACAAGAATAATATTACGGAAATAAAATTTCTTTGGACTAGTTAAATTTACATATAGTTTTGCTGATTTCATTTAATTAATTAATTTACTCTTTCAACAAATGTTTATTTGGTACCTACCATGTGGCTCCGAGCATTGGCAGGACAGCAGTGTAAGAGATAGTGCATTAGTGCCAACCCTTGTACGGTTGATTTTTAGTGGAAGAATAGAAAAACAATGTAGTTTCAGATTTAAGAGCTATGAGTAATGGGACAGCAGAGTAATGGGACACAGTCACTGGTGTGTGACTTTCTCAGAAAGATGAACATGACCCTTTAAGATAGCTCTTTAAGGTAGAACCTTTAAGGTAGACTCCACTGGAGCATGGAAGTGCTACCTTAGAGGGTCATATTCATCTTTCTGAGAAAGTGATAGATGAGCATTTTCACATTATGTGAAGACCTGAACCTGGAGGAACATGGCAACAAGTACAAAGCTCCTGGGGTGAAAATGGGCTTGGCTTATTCAACTAAAAGCACTAGGAGGGAAGAAGAGAGAAGGAGGGATAATGAACTGTGATGTGTGAAAAGCAGAGGCAGAAGGTAATCATTAAGAAATTTGGGAGCCAGAACGAAATTTAAATTGTTTCTAAGTTTAATGGGAAACCATTGGAGAGTTTTGAGTAGAAAGGTAATGTGATATAATTTTACCAAATAAAAATCACTCTGCTCTGTAATGAGTTTTAAGAGTTGAAAAGGGAGACCAATTAAGGCTAATGCAGTAGTTCAGGAGAGAAATGGTGGTGAATTAAATTTGGTGATGAGGGCAAAGGTAGAGAGAAGAGTGTGGATTTGTGAGAGATTTGGAGAAAAAGTGGATAGGACAGGCTAACAGATTACTTCTAGTAAGGACAGCAAAGGAGCTTTCTTCTAGCTTTGGAATATGGGCAAATATGTGAAATATGAAATAAAAATATGTGGGGAAGAAAAATTTTGAGGAAGGAAATTGAAATTCAGTTTAGTGTGCTGGGTGTGTAGGTTCACACCTGTTACCATAGCACTGGGAGGCTGAGGCAGAGGATTGCTTGAAGTCAGGAGTTTGAGGCCAGACTGGGCAACTTAGCAAGAGCTCATCTCTACAAACAAACAAACAGATGTGCTGGCATGCACCTGTGGTCCTAGCTACAGAGGAGGATGAGGCAGGAGACCAGGAGTTTGAGGTTGCAGTAAGCTAAGTGCATCCTACACTCCATCCTGGGCAACAAGTATGGAAAATGCAGGTAGAAATGTCAAGGTGGTCATTGGATATCTGAGTCTATGTTATAGGGAAATATTGGATCACAAGATATGTTTAATATTTTTCAATTCAGACTGTTCTTAATGCCTAGAACCTCTGGGGGGCAAAACTAAAACAGAACTAAAGCTCTAGAACTCAATTCAGTCTCTGTTCTTCTGTATCTCTTCCTCTTTTACCTTCACTAACACACACAGTGTTTGGCAATAAAGGGATGTATATCTGAGTGTTACGTAATGCCAGTAAAACATTCTTCTTGCACTCTCAATTTTCAGTGTTGTATTTTTTGGGCTTCTTTCTTTCTCAATTGGCAATGGTCTCCACTGATAAGCCATCCTTTATACTCCTAGACAAAGATAACAAGCTTCACCATTGCATGATTTTTACGTTGCTATCCGTCATGATTCCTAACTGCTTCAACCCATGGTTCTGTACAAAAGTGTATGATTTCAACATTGATGAATGGTTCTTTCAATATCTGACCATAAGTATTATTTGTCCTCCACATAAAATTTTCTATTTCTGCGATTTTTCTCATGCCATTTCCTTTGCCTAAAGTGTTTTGCTCCCTTTCCTCGAGCCAACCTTCAAAGCCCTAGCTCAAATAATTTTTCATGAGGCCTGTTACAATGTCTCGAGTAAAAGTAGTCTGTCTTCCTCTGATTACCAATAACAATTAAGATATGAACTTTGCTTATGATAATTCTACCAGGTACTATATTTATTTGAACACATGTATGGATAGGAAAGATCAAAAACACTTGTTGTGCCTAAAACTTGATTCTAAATGGGTCCCACCTGTAGCTTTCTGATAAAGGAAATTGCATTTTAAAGAGTGATGACCGTGTCTCTAACACTTGGCATTATCAATTGCCAGGTCATACTTTACTAGACCTCTGTTGGACACTTACCCACTAAAGACATTGTAGCCTCATCAAAGATCTGTGAATTATTTGCTGTAAAAGCTCTAACCAAACAGTGATGATGTTTAGCTGAGCATATAATCAAATTCTTTCAGGAATCTGAGCTGTGAGATGTGCTTATTCATTCAGTTAGATACAGGAGCAAGAAGTTAAAATAATCGTAGATAGAAGCTATGAAATGCTAGGGTCTAGAAGGAATACTGTCATGGGATGACTCATTTTTCAAAGTAAAACATAACCACTGATTGTTAAAGCATGAAAAGCATGAAGTGATTCCAGCAGCAAGTGAGAGTCACTTAGTTACACAATGGCAGGGGATTGAATAGCTATGTCTCCCGAAAAGGTGACAGGACAAGCCCATGTTGAGAGTCACTGAATCCTTCATGCAACATGTTGTGTGCAAGGCTTCAGGGAATCAATTTTTGTGGCTATTCCTAAAATTCCCTGAGATGCTTTTCTGTCTTATTATCAAATTAGTCTTACTGCAAACATGTTACTTATGGTAGCTGGACTGAGTTGCTATTCTACCTTATTGAACTGAACTCTACCAGGGGGCCTGAATCATGTCTAATTTATCTTTATAGCTACCTCATTTAGGCAGAGTACCCCTGCTGCCAAAGTGGCAGTTTGAGAGAATAAACAAAAATTGGTTGATGAATTATTTGACATAATGACATATTACTAGGTGCACACCCTCTCTCATTCTGACCATATGTGAAAGACCAGGCAAACATTTCTAATGAAATTCAAGTCAAGAGAGCTTGCCTTATATTTGCAACTTTCTTTGGGAGGTCAGCCCTTTGAGTTCATTGGAGGTGACTTTCACCTCTAAGTGGGGTTACTTAAATAAAGAGATTAGTTTGTTACCAACATATTTTGAATAAAATTCAACTTTCCTTATTATAAAAATGATAGTCATTAGCCTCTTTCTATCTGTATCTTATTTAATCCTTGTAGTAATTATGAGGCATCAGAATCCTTTTCCTCCATTTCGAGATGAAACACTGGCACAGACAGAATAGAAACACAAATGGACTAAAACGACAGCAGAGTGCACTGTACGGTACTTAACTGCGCCAGAGATGCTGAGTCCATTATGTTGGTCTTTGGCAGCCCCTGTGAGTGGAATGCACACAGCACAATTTCTGCTCGGAACCTTGAACCTCTCACTTTATTTATTTTTTTGCATTTTGCTTCCTGGTGTGTGTGTGTGTGTGTGTGTGTGTGTGTGTGTGTGTGTGTGTGTATTTCTTCAGCTCATTCCCTTTTTCTCTGGCTTCTTTTTTCAGTCCTACACTCAGTCTGCAAAGGACCACAAGGTATATATGAACTGATCTACCCTTTTGAATCTATCCTTCCCAGTCCAGCCTCAGCCAGGCAAAAGTTAGAGTGGCTAGTTCTTCCAGGCCTGTCACACCTGGGGTACCTTGAGATATTTGATGGGCATAGTATCTCCCAAATGAGTGCACCCTACCCCACTTCACCAGTGTGCACAACTTCACATAGTCTTAAATATAGTTTATAATTCCCAGGGTAGCATAGTGCACTCACTTTAAGGATGCAATTTATTCACTCATACTAATTGCTGCTTAATTCTGCATTCACCTCTTCAGCTAAGACAATTACTATTCAGAAGCCATAATGTTATGCCATTAAAAACTTCACCTTTTATGTATTTTACAAATTTTTCAAATTTTACATATTTAGTGTTAATTTTGTCAGAAGGGGGGACATACATATCATATGGTCTCAGGCAAGTCACCTAACTGCTCTGTTTGTCAATGCTATTTAAAGTTAAATTTTACTTTCTTCAGAGGATTGTGGTTAAGCTCAAATGACATTAGGTCCTTTATAAAAAGATAAAAGATTGTTTGTAATTTAAAAGAAATTATCAATACCTTCTGATAGACAGCACCAATGTGCCCTCAATTTAAGTTTGGAAATTGTGTTTTCACAATTTTTTTAGACAGCTACAACTTTAAAGTAAAAAAAAAAAAAAACTTGTATAATAATTCAAAACTGATTGGTTTTAAGGAAATCACAGAATTCATAATCTCCTAGTCATCCACTATCTAGGGCTAAATAATTAAATAAATAACTGTGAGTGCCAAACAGTTAATCTGTACACAGTTTCACATCCATGCCTGAAATGAGCAAATTGTACATAGGGGTTCAAAGTTTAGAACCAGACTTAAAAATATGTTGAAAAGTGTGTAGTTTTTCATTAATAAAGAAAAAGGAAAAAGAATATACCTACTGATCAAGATTCTTTAAGCATATCATTGAGAAATGGGTAACATTACTCTTTTACAAGTGTATATTTCATATTTAGGATATGAATTACTTGCTGAACACATTAATAAAATCAATACATTTGCTTCAATGTTACTGCTAAGTAACACCTTACCACCTCAAATTAAAAGCAGAACAGAAAAAAGAAAATCGAGTATATTTTTAAAAGTGTATCAACTATCTCTTCTTAGGGAAGTGACAGTTTCATAAAATGAAAGGGGAAGAAACTCTGTGCAAGAAATAGACATTTTCACTTCTCTAAATAAATATTTATTATGACATGTAGCAGAATAAGAAGACAATTAAAGTTACCAGGAAACAGCAGACTTAAAGTCTGTTTAAGGATATCTTTCCAGCATCTGGAGTTTGACCTAATCTTACTGTTTAAACTCAAGTAAGAACAGGACTAACTTTGATTTGTCAAATGTATCCATATTCAGTAGATGCACTGCAGTACACTCTGGACATCAGTTCTTTTCCATTACATTGGTAAAGATCTCTTCATTTAACCCATTTTTAAAGGTGGGGCCTTTAGGAAGGTCATACCATCTTTATTTATGAAAAGAATATGAGAAAAAAAAGAAAGAAGAAGAGAGTAACAGAAAAAAACCTTTAAAACACTATGACAAGGATTCCAGCTGAGAGAGTTCCATTTGGAATACACACAGAGTAAACATTAGGGTAGAGAGTTTTTATCAGCACCTTGAGCTTACCTAGGATTCCAGTGGGGTGCTCGGCTCCTGGAACCTCTCAAGGAACTCTCAAGAATTTCTTGCCAATGTTCAGGCCAGATCTTAGGGTGAGAGATTCAAAGAACTGCTCAGACTCCACCCAGTGGAGAATTTACAATTTACGTACTTTACTTCCCACTAACCAATCTGTAATCTCCAGCCACTGTCAGAAATTTAAGCAACATGTGCGCCTGCCCAACATTTTAAATGCCAGCACCTCCAGCGAGGGCTTTTTTCCAGAAGCAACTTTGCTCTTTAGACTCAGGTAAACATACACTTCCTTGTCCTTTAACTATTTAAATTTCTGGCACCTGAATTGGTGAGTTTGTCCTAGAACTGAATTCTAAATTTTGCCTTACTTTGTGCTCTGGATTTTTGAGACAGTACCCGTGGTCAAATGCACTGAGGATTTTTAGTCTGATGGCTAAACTTCTTAGTCAAATGCTTAAAATAGGCTCTCAATTCCAGAATACACCCCATTGCCTAATATATGAGTTTTAAAAAAACTAAGAAATAAATCTGGACAGTTAACAAGACAAGGAAGAAGAAGATTTGAAGTTTGAAGTGGAAACTAGCCAGGCAAACTCCATTAATGCAAATTATTCTTTTAAGAGTGTGAACTATTGTTCCACTTAGATTACTTCCTTAGGCTTATTCCGGAGCTTGGATCTTTCAATGACTATCCTTGTAGTTATTAAAAACTAAGAGCAAAGACTTTCGGTATTAGAACTAAGGGTGGAGACTGTGCCTGAATAATTGAATGACTTATACACACCTATGCTTTGTTTAGTAACCCACAACAAATCAAGTAAAGTGTTATTTAATCATTTCTAAGTGTTTGTTGTATAACCCTGAGAAATTCACTTAATCCTTGTGGCAGTTCAGTCTCCTGTTTATAAAATGAATTAACAACACCTTCTTCCCAAGATTATTGAGATGATGAAATCATGCATGTAGAAAACCACAGGTACCATGACACGAAGTCAAAAATGACATATTATCTTTTCTTAAATCTTTATTAACCAGACAAAAAGTGCTACTCTCCAGTTTCCAAGAGGGGAGATAAAGTCCATGAAACTACTTAATACAAGTAATTGACCAGTGATAAGAAAACGTATTTCATCAATTGTATCCTTACAGTAATCCTAGAGACTACCAATATATTAACTTGGAAGAGTAAAAATTTGAATCCATTCAGGGAATTTCAGAAGATATACTTTTTTTTTGGATCTATTCTGTGTATGCCTTATGCTGTAAAAACTGTGGAAGATTACCAGTCTCTAATATATGGGGAGTGAACCAGAGAGTGGGTCTGTGTCATTTTTGTGTCACTCTTTTAAAGACTGACTATAGATTTAGAGACAGAGATAGATATGGACCTACCAAGGTTTTGTTTCCACTTGATCTGCTTCTTCTAAAATCTCATAATAATATGATTAAGAACAATTTCATCAAAATATTATCTTAAAAACTATGTTTAACTTAGACATCTTTAAATAACTTGCTTGGGGGTCTAAGCTATACTTCTATTTCTTATGTTTTATAAATTTATTTCTCTTAAAATTTGTTACATTTGAGGAATAAAAATAAAATCTTAATCCTCTAACCAACTGAACAGACACCCTCTTGGCCAAGGGGACCCCAGAATAAACTTGAAAACTAAGTTTTTGACCATGACAGGATAGGAGGTGGAACACATACCTGCTCCATCACTAACTATGATTAGGCTTTCTGCCCTGTGGCTAAACAGAAACCAGTCATTTCAAAAGACTCCACCACTGACCTCAACCATCACCTGACATTATCCCTCCCTTTTGTGGTTTGGAACAAAAAGACATCACCGATCCTGGAGTGTTTCTGGCTATTCTATGGAGAATGTGCAGTAAAGGTTTTCATGTCTTCTGCTTCACATTGGGCTGAAAACAGCCCCCTCAGATTGTATTAAGGCTGTCATTTTATACACAGGAATCCCATGAAGAGGCATGAAACTCAATTGTGCATGCCCAACTTTCTCCTTTCATGAATATTCATGGTCCCCCTATAGCTTATTGAAGATGTATATTCAGCTACCCTGCTCAGCATAAATTCGTTTCCTTTTCCCCTCCCTCATAATGTCCGTTTCCCAGAGACTACGCGTCTCAGAGGTCAGAATGCCACTCTGCGGGCTGTAACCCTTTATGTGAAATGAAGCTCTCCTTTCCAAATTTACGAACCTATCATTCTTCAGTTGACATCTTCATTCATTCAAGAAAAGTATTACATGTACTATTTGCATGAAGCACAGAGTGAAATGCCAGGGATGTAATGGGGAGCAAAACTTTCATCATAACCCAGGCTGCTAAATACATAAGGGGATTGTGGGAGAGCAAGTCACGTGGGGACGGGTGAAAGCGAGACCCACTACATGGCCAGCAGTGGAGGTTAAACAAAGAACAGTGTAAGCTACCATTCCTTCTTTTTTGGAAACAGGAAGAAAAAGAGTGTTGCCAGAATAAGCTGTTGTAAAATTCTGAGTTGTCTATTCATTTCAAGGTATGTCATCCCCCTCACAACATGATGTTTCTCAGAGGAAAAGACTGATTTTATCCTCCTCATAGCTCTGTCTATATATGGAGCTAAATAAATATCTATTGAATTGGTTCATTTGTTTTTAATTAAGATTTCATTTATTTTATACAAACTGATGATTGGAAATATGGGGAAATTTTATTCTCCCAGAAGGTAATCTTGAACCACAAACTTTATTCTTATTCTTCGGGGCCTTTTTTTCAGTTTGGCCATTGCCTAGCGTTTAGTAGACTAAAATGTGTACTTGCTGGATCATTAACCAAATAATTCTTTCTATAAGAATCTGAAGCTGGGTGAGGAGGGATATCATGGAGAGAAATGCCAGATATAGTATGCACCTAAAGTAAAATAAATAAATTTTTTAAAAAAAGAATCCAAGGCTGCACTAGGCGTCCGATCATGACACTCTAAGGCTGGGTCCTCAGTACATAAAATGAGTGATGAGATTAGAGACTGGGCCACTGCTTGGTGGCTGATTATGGTCCCATTATGGAGAGTAGCCTCTAGAAATGAAAGGAAAAAACTTCATCTTGAGGGACAAGTTGGGGGAAGAAATAGTAAAAATCTGCAGTCTCAAACTAGGGTAAATAGAAAATTTCACAATACACTGTTTGTTTTTTGTTTTTTTTAATTAAATAAAAATTTGGAGTTCACGCCTGACTTCTTAGGAGGGAAATTAACTCTGAGTCATTATTGGGGCTCTTCTTTCCACAGGGCATTGGGAAGTTCCCATATGGGAGGGGCCAATTGCTTCCTTCTCTCTGCCCTCCTGACTCTCCTTTCCCCTCACCCTATCCCTGAAGCCCTGCACACTCAAACACTCTTTCCAAACTTCCCCTTGGGGATGACCAATATAACATAACAAAATTTTCTCACATGCCAGGTCAGGAGATTTGCCTTAAGCAACTTCTGCCAAGGAACACAGCAGTATCTTCCCTATAGGGGTAGGGGAAAATATAAAAAATAGCACACACAAAATTATCTCTTGTCCCTTCTTCCTCCTCTGCTTACCTTCCTTTCCTCCTCCTCTGTTTCCTTTCCTGCTGCCCCCTCTTCTTTCACTCTGGCCTTCTCTCTTCTTTCTCCAACGCCCTCCTTTTGCCTTCCCTTTCTCTCTTCCTCTCTCCCCTTTTCTTCTTTCCTCTCCTCCCTCCACTACATTCTCATTTCCTCCCCTATTCTCTTCTTTCTTCTCCATCTCCCTCACTTCTAGAACTAGGAAAGCAAAGCAAATTAATATGCTAATGAATCACTAGGCTATTTTAGACAATCTACATTTTTTTTCCTGTGAGGTACATATTCTGGTTACTAGAAAAATTTCTCAGTAATGGGCAGGGACTTTCCTATCCTCTATACATCGTATATTCAGTTTTTCAGAGAAAAATGCAAGGGCTCATTATAAGCAAATGACATTTTGTCAGTTGGTGATTAAAATTTATTTAGAATAGAAAATTCCTATAACCCATTCCTTTTTTACTAGATTAGAACTTTTCCCTCACTGTTAAATTCACAAAGGTGTAGAAGGCAATCTAAACCATGTGCTGTAGCAGGGGAACGTTAGTAGATTTCTGTGTATGTGTTTGCAAGTCAATTTGCTCAATTTTCTGATTGTTTACATGAGGATTTAGAATTAATAAAATAATCCACTTCTTTCCCTTTGTAATCAAATAGCGGATGATAAAAGAATCAGAGCTCAGCTATAAAGTGTATCCAAAATCATTTAGATGTAAGAATATGCTTTTAACATTGCTGGCCCTATTTTAATGAGTTATCATGTCTGAATATATAGAAGATTGATTAGTTAATAACTTACCATGAAGGATTTTTTTAATTGCATTTTAGGTTTTGGGGTACATGTGCAGAACATACAAGATAGTTGCATAGGTACACACGTGGCAGTGTGATTTGCTGCCTTCCTCCCCTTCAACCACATTTGGCATTTCCCCCCATGCTATCCCTCCCCAGCTCCCTCCACCACTGTCCCTCCCATATTACCCCCAATAGACCCCAGTGTGTAGTGCTCCCCTCCCTGTGTCCATATGTTCTCATTGTTCATCACCCACCTATGAGTGAGAATATGCAGTATTTCATTTTCTGTTCTTGTGTCAGTTTGCTGAGAATGATGAAACTCCACAGTAGAGCAATGGTTTGCTTTCAAATAAATAAACCATTTTGTAGTGGTAGTTGTTGCTGTTACTGTTTGTTTAATAATACAGTTGGCTGCAAAGGAATACTGTCACTGCTATCATCGCCACTTTGATAACTGCGGATTCCCTGAGGTTCCTGTAAAACATGAAAAACCCAAAGTAACTTGAGTAATGTTGACATCACTGACCACATAACAACATCACTGACATCATGATGACTCTGAAAAATGGGAACAGGCATTAGAAAACCTCCATTTAAAGACAAAGCGCTCATACACCAGGTTTTTTCCCCCACAGTACAAAGTACAATACAATGCCCTCTTTTACCATAACAACTCATAACAAAAAAACTTTCTTAATTTTAAAAATGACTATCAACCGGGGCAATATAGAGCTGACATTTGGAGATGTCACTCCAAGATCCTCTTCTGGCATTTGGCTTTGCTTCCTATGTTTGTCTGGCAAAGTGTTTTCTAGTGTCACTAATAAATGCTATTAGAGTTCCCATTTTGGAAGTGTCCAGTATTGGTGTACAATTTTGCCAGTCGTGTGACTTCCCATAGATGATAGTACACAGACACCAAAATACAGCAAATTCCTAAATTGTCTCAATCCCACATTGCAGACAGGGAGAAAGTGTTCACTTGACTCGAATCTGAAGAATGGTGCAGTATGTCCTCAAAAGCCAAAAAAAAAAGTACTTCTAAGGGGCTCTGAATCTAGACAAGGAAGGTGCAGAGTATTAGATAAGAATAAAAGCGCTGGGCTCAGTGGCTCACGCCTGTAATCCCAGCACTTTGGGAGACTGAGGCAGGCAGATCACGAGGACAGGAGATCAAGACCATCCTGGCTAACAGGGCGAAACCTGGTCTCTACTAAAAATGAATGAAAGAAAGAAAGAAAGAAAGAAAGAAAGAAAGAAAGAAAGAAAGAAAGAAAGAAGGAAGGAAGGAAGGAAAGAAAATAAAAAAATTTAAAAAATAAAGAATAAGAGCTAGCAAGAAACAAAAGAACAAATGCATTTGAAATTTTAACTTGTATTCATGTAAGAATATAGTATCCTTTATAGAAATATTTTTGTAATTTAGAGGAAAAATATAGTTAGCAAAATACAATTTTTTAAAACTGACCAAATAAGAGAAACACTTGAAGAAAACAGTTGCTTTAGAGGAGATTAAAAATGTGTTTAAAGAGTTAGTGTATAAAAGGAAACATCCCCATTGCCAGGAAGTACAGAAAAAAAATAGAAGGCAACATTATGTTTGAAAAGTTTTACATACGAATTCTAACACAACATTGAAGATTAGGATAGTCTCATGTTATTCAAACTATTCCAGACCATACAACCAGAAAAGTTTTCCTGCTCATTTTATGAAGTTATGCTAAAGTTCCAGAACTTGATAAGAATAGGAATCTAAACTGCAAAATACAACTTCAGTTTTAAAAAGCTGATAAGGATTTTGTATCACATCTATTTTCATCAGAGCTAATTATTATTTTTTTCAGATTTTATTTTCACCTTGAAAGATTCTGCATTTAATTTTTTTTGTAAAAAGATTATATAAAGTTTAATCCTACAAACATGCAAAGTAAGCCATCAAGTACATGTGCAATAACTTCGAGCTATATCACTGATACCAATGCTAATTCTTTTTATTCAGGATATACTAATTCTGCCTAAAATATAGCTTTTCCCCACTGCATCGTTTTACCATATTTGTTGTTTTACATGGCTTTGAACTGTATTTTCCTTTTTCAGCTTGTTTTTAACTAAAAACATTTATTCTTTCATAGAGATTTTATTCTATCCCATTTTGCAATTTTACGTTCATAGCAAAACTGAGCAGAAAGTACAGTAAAATCCCTGCATCCCCTTACCCTCAACTTATTTTTTTTCCTTTTTCTTTTTGAGATAGTGTCTCATTCTGCCGCCCAGGCTAGAATGCAGTGGTGTACTCATGGCTCACTGCAACCTCTGCCTCCTGGGCTAAAGCAATCCTCCCACTTCAACTTCCCCAAGTAGCTGGAACCACAGGTGCACACTACCACGTTCAGCTAATTTTTGTATTTTTTGTAGAGATGGGTTTTCACCATGTTGCCCAGGCTGGTCTCAAACTCCTGAACTCAAGCATTCTTCCCACCTCAGCCTGCCAAAGTGCTGAGATTACAGGTATGAGCCATTGAGTGGTCCCCTCAACTTATCTTTTTTAACTTTTTTTTTTCCAGTCAAGTTCATTGTCTCTTTCACTTTTGTCCAATTTGTTTCTTACATTTTCTTTTATTATTATTTCAATATTGATTCTTTTATTTTGTCATTTTTTAGTTCTTTTTATTTCTTTCCCTAGTTTATTTCATAATTCCACATTATGCTTATTTTTATTTTACTGATTTCAGTATTAATTATTTTAAATTGGTTTTCTGTTACACAATTTAACCTTTATTATGTCTTATATGATGGTGTTTATTCTTTATTTTTATTCAACTTTTTAGTTTCTTGGATTCTGTTCTTTGACTTTATCTCATTGGTTTAATTTCATAATTCTAATTATTTCCTGGCTGTTTTAATGTTCATTATTAAAAATTGTACATGTTTTTAATTTAAAAAATGGTCTTTTTATGGGATATGAAAAACAATTCAATATGGATGGCCTCAAGGAGAAAGGGTCTGTACCATGAAAAGATGACCTTGCAGTTTTCTATCAAATTTCACAGGAATAGTGGTTCTTAACCTCTTTGCCACAACACAGTGAAGGGAACAGGATCATTGACTCTCAGTAGTTCTCAGCTGTGATGTAGTCAAAACCTCTAGCTAAATGCTAAGGCAAAGGTAACCACAACTTTGGCTCATATTCCTGTTGCATTATTTGTAGTAGAACATTTTATATCCGAGTAATAATCAGTTCTATTTGTTGGAAATTTTTTCTTCCAACTTATAAACGTTATGCTAAGTTAAAACTGTTTCTTCACTGCAACTGCAAGCTTCCCATTCTGTGAAGGCTGGGATCTCTCCCTGCATTCCCCTCATGGTCATCTCTTGGCCACTTGGCCTCACGGATGCTTCAGACTCTCCAGTGGCTTCAGTGCTCTTTAGTTTCCAGGTCTGATGATCATGCCTCATTCCTGACTTTCCTGCATAAAGACAAAAGACAAATGACAAACTGGGAAAAAATATTGGAATATATAGTATATACACAGGTTAGTTTTTGATAGATAAAAACTATTATTATTTATTTTCACTTTACTCAATAAAATATTCCCATTTGTTCATGTTATACTTTTTCCCATGTCTTTAATTTTTTATCTTAATACAGGAAAAACTTTTGTTTATATTTCTCTTGTATATTTTCTTTGATTTCCTCTTTTTCAACACTTTTTTGTGTCATTTTATTTAGTTTTTTAAAAAGGTATATACCTAAATAAATATCTACATACCATTTATATTGATTCTGCTACTGTGTTTCAGCCTGTGCAACAAAGAGAGACACTGTCTCTATTAACAAACAAATAAAAAACAATTCCTCTGATACAGCATCTCTGTATCTTTACAGTGCTTGAAAAATGCACCTTTGGACTCACTGCACTGACACGGGCTGAATGCAATAGTAGGTTAATGTTTTACTGACACCAACTAGTAGCTAAGCAGGATACTCTAGATTTTTACTTAATAGAAAGACACTAATATAGAACAAAAAAATCATCAGCAAGAAGACATAGGCAGAAGAAATTGCTTTTTAATTTATTTTTATTCATAACTTTTCACAAAAAGCATAGAATCATAATTCTGTTGGTTTTTTAACAGAAAACATGAAGTCCTTACTTTGACCAATGACTGTCTACTACTTCCTTCTACAGCATTCCCCCTCGCACTGTGTGTCTCAGTCTAACTGGTCATTGATAGTGGCAGGAAACAGACAAATACCTAGGCAGACAGGGTTGGATTCCTGATAAAACCCAGTGTTCAAACCAAAGCCAACTTAAAGCCTGAAAATCCAGTTGCCAGTTCCAGATAGACTCTATGTCCAACCAGAATGAGAATATTCCTGTTTGTCCACTCTTTCCTAATTGGTCTTTTCTGAATAATGCTTTTTTTTTTTTTTTTTCTAAGACAGAGTCCAGGCTGGAGTTCAATGGTGCCGTCCCAGCTCACTGCAACCTCTGTCTCCTGGGATCAAGAGATTCTCCTGCCTCAGCCTCCCAAATAGCTGGACATACAGGTGTGCCGCCAAGCCTGGCTAATTTTGTATTTTTGGTAGAAGCGGGGTTTCACCATATTGGTCAGGCTGGTCTCGAACTCCTGACCTCAGGTGATCTGCCCACCTTGGCCTCCCAAAGTGCTGGGATTACAGGCGTGATGAATAATGCTTTTTAACCAATGGAATGTTGCCTTTTCCAGGCTACCTACAACCCCTGCCTCCCCGTCCCAACCTATAAAAACCCCAGACTCAGCCACACAGACAGCTACCTGCTTTTGGGCCCCCCTCTTACAAAGGGGGCTGCCCACTTTGGGTCCCCTCTTGTTGTTGAGAGCTTTTCTGTTGCTCAATAACATGATTCTCTGCCTTGCTCACTCTGCGGTGTCTGTGTACCTTATTCTTGGTTGCAGGACAAGAACCTGGAAACTGCAGAATAATGGGAGCGAAAAAGGCTATAACACTCCTGGCCAGCTCATGGAGCTGCGGGCGCGGGAATGAGAGTTGTGATCCTTCTAGGGGCCCAGACTTTGGGACTCTGAGCCAGAGTTGTAACACACTCCCAGGTTAATTCAAGCCACAGGCGGCTCGAGCGAACGAGCTTATACAGCACGTCCCCACTCTCCGAGATGCAAGAGGCAGGAAGGAGAGAGAGAGCTGTGGCATTCCCTGGCAGCTCAGACCTCGGGACACCCCTAGAAGAAGCTGTGACACCCACTTGGTGCTCCGCGGTTGCTCACGTCTCTGAGTTTTCGGGCACCACTGTGTCCCCCTTGTCTTAAGGCAGGCACCCAGCGGTGGAAGCCCCTTGGGGCACACCCGGTCCCACTGCGGGCTGTGTGCAGAGATGTGGTGATCAAGGAAGCTAGGAGTGAGCCAACATCAGCCTGCCAGGCCAAGCAGGCAGAGCAAGCCCAGAGGGACAGAGCAAAGCCTGGGCAGAGGAGCTGAAAAACCCAGAGGTTTTCAGCTGGCAAAGTGGCACCCCAAATAAATCCTGTGTCCTCATGTTACAACTTTTTTTGGAGAGTTTCCTAACTTCATTCCCTGTCTTTATATTTCCCCCTATATTCAAAACTCCGTGTCATTCAGAGATAATTGTTTTCTAAAATGCAAATGGAATCACGTCTTAAGATGTTATGTAAAGGCCTTTTGTAAAAATAAATTTTTTCTCTATTATGATTATTTTTTATTGCAGAGATGGGGGTCTCAGGATGAAGTTTTAACATGACACACAAGGCCTGTGCCTAGCTCTAGAGTCTCATTTTGAGTGTCTCTTCTCCACGGATGCTATAGTTTAGCAAACCTAATATTGAACTGCCCCAAACTCTCTTACTCACCTCTCTGTTTTTCCTTAAGTGCAGTTACTTATTTTCTTTGAAATATTCTTTTTGTTTCTCTTTCTTTTTTTCCCCATTCACCACTGATCAGAAGGCAGGAATATTCTTTTCTTTCTTGATTGCCGTCTTTAGGAAATCAATTTGAGTTTCAATTCTAGCTTTAAGGTATTCCTTTGAATTCCAGTCAGAGTTTTAAAACAGAGTTGCCTGTTTTAAAATGTGTCTGGCTGGGTGTGGTGGCTCATGTCTGTAATCTCAAAGCTTTGGGAGGCTGAGACAGGAGGATTGCTTGAGGTAAGGAGCTCAAGACGAGCCTGGGCAACAAAGTGAGGCTCCATCTCTGCAAGAAATTTAAAAAAAACAAAATAAGATAGAAAATAGGATAGTAACATAAAAAAGAGAAAATAATATAAAAAAGAGAAAATATAAGATCTATAGAGCTCTATAGATCAGAAGTATGACTGGAGGTATGAGGTATCCTGGAGGTATTCAGGGATTAATCTACCAATTCTCTTTGTTATTACTAAAGCAAGAAATCAACATGACTCAAGTTTAGCACCAGGTAACATAGGTTTTGTGTGGCGAGATAACTTAGCTAAACCTGATCATCCTGTGTGAAGCCATTGGCTGCTGATCTTTACTTCCCTATCATACCTGCTGCAATGCCTTATAATAATGGCTATGTCCTTTCTATATACTATCTCCTTCAGAGTGGGATGCAGTGTAGGGATTGCTCCCTGGCCTATCTAATTTTCCAAAATTACTACTTTGAGGAAAAAAATTAATTTTTTGAGATAAGGTATCACTCTGTTGCCCAGGCTGGAAGGCAGTAGCACCATCACAGCACACTGCAGCCTCAGCCTCCAAGTCCCAGGCTCAAGCAAGCCTCCCTCCTCAGCCCTATAGGCATGTGCCACTGCATCTAGCTAATTTTTAAAGTTTTTTTATAGACTCCCTACATTGCCCAGGCTGGTCTCGAACTCCTGAGATCAAGCAATTCTCTCACCACAGCCTCCCAAAATGTTGGGATTACAGACATGAGCCACCACACTTGGCCAAGATATTCTTCATTGCATTTCGTGGGACCATACTGCCTGCCCAGGGAGAACTCCCTGGCTCATAAAAGAGAGAGTGTGCTCTCCATGCCAACTTCTTTCTTAATTAATTAATTTGAGACAGGGTCAGGCTTTGTTGCCCAGGCTAGAGTGCAATCATGGCTCACTGGCTGACTGTAGCCTGGACCTCCTAGACTTAAGCCTCCTGAGAAGCTGAGACTACAGGCACATGCCACCATATCTGGCTAATTTTTGTATTTTTATTTTGTAGAGATGGGAATCTCTCTATGCTGCCCAAGCTAGTCTTAAACTCCTGGGCTCAAACAATCCACCTGTCTTGGCCTCCTGAAGTGCTGGGATTACAGGCATGAGCCACTGTGTCTGGCTTCACACTTGGATTTCTTAGGTCTGACACTTCATTGTATTCAAGAGCTATTCTTAATATAATAGTTTGTGGTTTAAGAGTATAGCTATTAACTTTTATTAAAGACAGAATCTTCTCCTCAGTTTCCTAAAAAGCTTTTTTTTTTTATATTCTCGTGGCTTTAAAGAGATAAGCAGTGTAAAAATGGCTAGCCTGCCCCTTTAACTGCAAGTTCCCCTGAAACCTTACTTTCACTTCCCCTGTGCTACTGAACCTCCTCTCTGACAAAGGTCTAATGACTTCCTAATTGACAAATCAAAAACTGCCTTCTCTGCTGATAGCCTCTACACTGAAAGCTCTCATTCCTATCACTTCTTTTACAGTGCAAATCTCAGCTAATTTCTATTCTCATTCTCCTTTGTCTTCTCTTCTCTTTCAATCTCACTCTACACTCTTTTCCTTGGGTTACCAAGGAGAAACATATCCCTTTATTTTTGTACTTGCAGGAGTTTTTATACTGCTCTTTATAACTCTTAGCACAGGCTAAGTTCACACTTTACCTGTATACATGATTACCACTGTGGTTTGTTTGTATGTATTGCTCCAAAGTCCATGTGATGGAGCTTAACCCCCTAAGTGTTGGTATTAGGAGGTGGAGTGTTTCAGAGGTCACTAGGCTGCTATGAGAGCTCTGCCCTCATGGTTAGGATAAATGCCCTTTTAGAAAACACTTCATAGAGCTGCCTCCCCACTCCCATGCCTTCTACCCATTTGAGGACACCTAGACCACATCGTCTCTGAGGAATGAGCCTTTTCCTTTCCTATTCTCCTTCTACCATGTGAGGACGTAGCTTTACTTTCTGTTCCATAGGATGCAACAATAAGGTACCATCTTGGAAGCAGAAAGCAGATCTCACCAGAAACCAAATCTGCCAGCACCATGATGTTGGATTTCCCAGGCTCCAGAACAGTGAGAAATACATTTTTTATTTTTTAAAAATGAGCCAGTCTAAGGTGTTTTGTTATAGCAATGCAAACAGACCAAGCCAATTATCTTTTTTTACTAGAATATTTGTAAAAAGGTTTTGAAGTTTTATCTTTCTTTAGTGCCTTTTACATAGGAGGTAATCAAATGTTTCCTGAATTCAGATTATTAAACTGTATAACAAATTAGATATATTGCCTCTGCGTTGTGTCTTCACCAAAATCTACTAATAAATAGTTATGTTAATAAATTAAATGTATTAAAATCTCATAAATTAAAATTGACAGCAAAAATAAAAGAATTATGACAACGGAATAGAAAACTTAAAAACACAATAAAACCCAAAAAACCAGGTTGAGCCATATGCCTGAGTATCAGTTTACTCTCTAGATCTAGCATGAGTAAAGTTTGGGCTCTTAGCATGAGTAGGCGTAAATTAAGTAGATAAAGGAGATAGTTATTCTACACAAACAACACAGGTTAAGTTTAAAATTCTTTAATATGCAAGTACTTACTTTCAGTTTTCAAATAGAAAAGTATGTTGAAATATGATCATGACTTTTAGTCATTGGTCAGTAAATTCATTTTAGTCTAATTTTCACTGACAACACTTTACAAGTAAAACGTGGCAGAGGCATGCAATTTCAACTAAAATTAAAAAAAATATCCACCAGAAAAAACAAATGCTCTTTTTAAAGAAGCTATCACATTAGACTGGGTGCAATGGCTCGTTCCAGTAATCTGCACTCTGGGAGGCCAAGGTGGGCAGATTACTTGGGACCAGGAGTTTGAGACCAGTCTGGCCAACATGGCAAAACCCTGACTCCACTAAAAATACAAAAATTAGCTGAGTGTGGTGGTGTGTGCTTGTAACCCTAGCTACTCAGGTGTCTGAGGCACAAAATCACTTGAACCCAGGAGGCAGAGTTGCAGTGAGCCAAGATTGCACCACTGCACTCCAGCCTGAGCGACACAGTAATAGCCTACCTCAAAAAAAGGAAATATAAAAGCTATCACATTAATAAGAATGCCCCTTGAGACCATTAAACTCTAGCTGTAGAAGCTTTATAAAAAGGAAATGCTTTATCAGCACTTATTTCCTCATTGTCACACCCAAAAGCCTACTTTCTCAAAAATAAAGTTGTTTCTGTGATGAGCATTTCCAGCGATGGTAGGAGAAACCCGCAGAATTAGAACTAATTCTTTCCACTGCATGTCCACAAAAAAGACTGTGTTTCTTACATTTTCAGCTGAAGATCATATGAAAAGTTTATTCTTTGCAACTCTGTCTCTTAGCTTAACTGTTGATCTCAAGTCTTTGTTTATTAAATGAGTCCAACTCATGATGTGTGAGATATCCCTATTGTGTCTATTACTCCATCTTCTTGTGCTCTATATCTTGATTACAGTACAATTAAAGTATAAAACAATAAAAGAAACACTTTTCTTTATGTTTGTTAGACTTGAGCCTATTGATATATGGTTTACAAAACAATTATGAATACACTTACAGTTCCCATTGAATTATGAGGGTTAGCTCAGTTTGGAAAACCCTAGCATATGTTCAGTTTCTAAATCTGTTATATCTGGTAATCTACCTATAAATTAATTAAATTTATTGATTAAAGTAATAAAAGTCCATAGCTGATCTGAAATCTTCCAAGAAAACTCATTATTTAAAATTTATATTTAGTCTGATAGATCTCCAGAGAACATGATTAGAATTGAGCCCTTCAAAATATTCTGAAATTACATCCTCATGGAACAGCAAGAGGTAATAATTGCTCTGCTTGGAGAAGTCAGAGAGGGTTCCAGTGTTTACATATGAACCTATTCCTTCTCATTTGCTTATGGCAGACATTGCTAATAAAACTCACACTTCACTCTTTTCCTCTGTACCTAGATGTGATCTTTCATTTCCACAGCAGAATACTCCGGGCACAAACACTAAGGAATGGAACGCTGTCTCTCAACCTTGGAAGAGTGTACACACTCCTGGGGCAATGTGCATCTTTGACTAATCTGATTTACATAATGCTCCCCATGACACCTTGCTAGTAAAGATGCCAACTGAGAATAGAGTATGAATTAGCAGAGCCAAGAATGGACATTGGAGTGAAACTTTACTAACTAGCAATTTACTTGATTGATTATATTAAATAAATGATTATTTCCATACAACATCTGAAATATTTTTAATGTTTAGAGAATTTGGTTAGCAACTGAAAGAAAACTTTCTACTAAGAAAAAATCCATGCACATTTAAGAACATTCCATTTGCCCCATTGTCTTACATATCTGTGTTTGCTAATATCTATAATAGAAATTTTAGAAAACGCATCTTGACTCATCAATTTATGAATGAGTTTACTCTCTACCATGACATTAGCAGAACATTTTTTTCTTTTCCCTTCTAGGTTTGTTTTTCTTCAGGAAAGGAAATCAGATACAACATATGTCTTGTGTTTCATGATGTCTTTTTAAAAATTTTTTGACAACCTGGGTGATACACCATGCAGGAAGGGCAAGAGTAATGATGATGTAAGTGTCACAGTTTTGAAAATATAAAGATACAGATTTGATGGATACTTTTGTGAGGCCCTCCATCATCAGCAGGTCAGGTGCCTGATGCAGACGGGAGGTCAGATTTAAGGGCAGGGTCTCTTTCCCACACAGGTAGGAGTGCCCAGCTAATGTGAGTTCAAGAACAGAGTAAGGCTCCTGACTTTCCAGCACATCTTCATCTATCACAGTAGTCTACATGCTAAACTTTAGGTGTCTAGTCTGAGATTTTGGTCTGGGATTAAATATGCTACTGAAAAAGCACTTAGTTTAAATCTAGATTAAAATAAATTTCCTAAATTTATACATATATCTAGGTACAAAAAAAAGTCAATTCAATTTGAAAGATGCTTAATAAATTCCTGGTAAATATTAAATTCTAACTATGTGTTAGATGTTGTATTAGTGTTTTATATGCATTATCTCATTTAACCTTAGAGGCAAAAAAAAGAAAAAGAGATATAGGTATTACTATTTTTACTTTACAAATAAGGAAACTGAATTAAAGATATAATGGGCCCAGTTAATAGGAAAGTAACAGATTAGGAAAATATTTATATCTAGAATATTTAAGAAGTTCCTCATGGAGAAAGGCAGAAAACTCAATAGAAAAAATGAATAAGGAATTAAGGAATTCCAAAAGGGAAAACCTGAATGGCCAATACATTTTTAAAGAGACGGACACTTTAGAAATCAGAGAAATGCATGGTAAAGCCATGCTGAATTTTTTTTTTTTTTTTTTTTTTTTTTGAGACAGAGTTTCGCTCTTGTTACCCAGGCTGGAGTGCAATGGCGCAATCTCGGCTCACCGCAACCTCCGCCTCCTGGGTTCAGGCAATTCTCCTGAACAGCTGGAGATTACAGGCATGCGCCACCATACACAGCTAATTTTTTGTATTTTTAGTAGAGACGGGGTTTCACCATGTTGACCAGGATGGTCTCGATTTCTGGACTTCGTGATCCACCCTCCTCGGCCTCCCAAAGTGCTGGGATTACAGGCTTAAGCCACCGCGCCCGGCCCTGAAATATTTTTGTATACTAATCATGTTGTCAAAAATTAAAAATTTAGATAATATTTACAGCTGGAAAGATTGTGGAAAAGTAGGAATTCCACTGTGGACTCCGTTCCAGTAAAGCCAAACCCAGTGTTCCAGAAGTTTTGCTCCTGGGTATGTTTCTGTATTGTTTTCCCCACATTAGTTATTTGAAGTGACTCACCAGACCTCCTTGAGGCTTTTAAGGCTTTTGCAACAACCTAATATCTAAAGAATGCAAGCAAACATTCGAAATCGAAGAGGTACCTATAGCGTGAGCTCTTCAGAGTCCTATCTTTGAGCTCTAGGATGAGCTGAGTCTCTGACTCAAATTCCCAGGATCTGTGCTAAGAATTTTGTCTTTGGAAGAGCTCCCCTCAAAAGTTCTCAGTAGCTTTTTAAAGAGTGAAGTCAGTCTTATCCAATGGGTTAAGACAAAGTCATCAATAAAGAAGCAAACTTTGGGCTGGGTGTAGTGGTGCATTCCTGGAATGCCAACACTTTGGGAGATCAAGACAGGCAGATTGCTTGAATCCAAGAGTTGAAGACCAGCCTGGCAACAGTGCAAAACCCCATCTCTACAAAAAATACAAAAATTTGCCCAGTATTGGGAGCATGGCTGTAGTCTCAGCTACTTGGGAGACTGAGGTGGAGAGACTGCTTGAGCCTGAAAGGTCAAGGTTGCAGTGAGCTGAGATTCTGCCACTGCACTCCAGCCTGGGTGACAGAGTAAAAGGAAGCTAAACTTTGGGTATCTAGGAAAGTCTCAAACTCTGAAGAGAATATCATGAATTCCACTGCCCTTTCCTTGGTAAAAAACCAGACTTCTAGGCATCTCCAGAACTACAGATAGAGCTCTTCCTGTCCAGCTGGAAATCAGCCCTATCTGCACTGGATCCCATAAAACACTTCTTCACTTACAGAGAGAAATGTGGGTTATTGTCCATATAAGCATGCTTTCCATAGCAAGGATTAGAAATGCTGTTAAACCTAAGGAAAATGAAGAGGCACAATATGTAATATCCATGTAAGGGAATACTACATAACAGTAGAAAGAATGATATCTATCTATATCGACAGAGATAGCAAAAGTAAAATATTCAGCAAAAAACACAGTCATGACATTTTCATGATATATAGTATAGAATGCAATTTTTGAGGATAAAACATACATGCATATACTACATATTATTCAAAAATCCCCTGGATATAAATAATGGCATGAACAGTGGTTTGGGAAGAATGTAGATTATGAAGGAAATAATCAATGCTTATTCGAAGAGGGAATTGAGATTAGGAATAGATCAAAGGAAAGAAAACAATATAAATGTGTGTATGTGTTTGGTGTGTGTGAGAGAGAGAGAGGGAGAGAGACAGGAAGAGGGAAGACTTCCACACAACATAGTTCTCAAAACAACAATAGACAATATGATAAAAGTAATTGATAGATACTATGATAAAACAATATTATGAAAACAATAATAGATAATATGATAAAAGTACAGCAAAATAATCATAGCTGTACTTAAAAGGAGACATACTTCTGTGAATAAGAAGTAGAAAAACAACAAAGCAGTGAGTCGGGCTGAAGTTATGGGCCTAAAGGGCTCTGGATGTGGGTGAAAAGAAGAAAGGATACAAATTCGGCTCCTGTAGGAGACAGAAGTGCCTCTGACAAGTTGGGCTACTGGAACTGTGACTGCTTTTTGGAAAAAGAGAGAGTTGAGTGAGTGGGCATGATATAAGTAAGGCAGTTAGAGTGGGAGGACAGAGAGAATATTAATAATCATATGAAATTCTTTCTTAAGTCTGTGAAGTAAAATTCCAAATTATATTAAGTAGCATAACACTAAGAAAGACATACACAATGATTAAGCACTCAGATGATAAATTTCTTCCCCATCAAATTATGATCAAAGGAATAAGTGTGTTTTAGGTTATTTAAGAAGTAAAAAACAGGAAGATTGAAACAATAAAATATGAATATAAAAGAATAATCAATTGAAATCTTGATAACAGAAATGTAGACACTAAAATAAAACCACATAGATGTAACTTCAGGCTGAGCACAATTGAATAGAGAATAAGTAAAGACTAGGGCTTTGGCTGTGCTTCAATAAAGCATGTAGGCTGACCAAATATCACACTTACTGTATTTATTATTTGACTTCTGGCATCCCCAATCTTGTTCCCCCTGAATGGAGCTCATAAAGCGTCCTTTTCTTGCATGGAAGATCTCTCATTTAAAGTCCTCTACAGGGATACTCGAGCAATCTGTTCTAATTGTTTGTTGTATGGTTTTAATTTGTTCCATATCTCCCCTAATGGGTGTAGAATAACATGATTTTCATTATTTGCATATCAATAGATAGCTTTATTTTCTCTGACAAATGAATGATTCAGGGCTGGGCATAGAGTCCTGGATTACAGTCAGTTTCTCTCTCCCTTCTCTCTGTTTTTTTTTTTTTATGTTGGGGTACCTCCCTTTATCAGCATAAGAATGAAAGTTCTAGATTAATCATATCATTGCTTTATTTTCACCATGGATTTTTTACCTCAAATTCTTTTGAAACTAAACATACTTTTTTGTAAATAGATCCTTCTGCAATAAAACTGTCTCCCAACCCACAAAGATTACACTTACTGTAATCTTTAAACTTCCATAAATATAATTTCATTTACTCATTTTATCCAATATACAAAAATCCCCTTTTTGTCAGCAGTTAAAAAAGAGAACCATAAAGTTCTCAAATGACTTTTCACCAAGTCATCATAATCCAATCACCAATATCCAAATCTTGAATCAATGACAATTTCTGTTTTCAAAAAAACATATTTATAGATTGAAATTCAAATTCTACATTGCCACCAGTGTAATTATGCAATAGCATACAAAGCCTTAGGAAAGAGGAAGTAGTTCATTACAAAGTATTTGTGATCAAGAAAATATTGCTTGCCTTTAAATAAATAGAAGTTGCAGAAAAATAAATATGTTTGAAGAGGGCCATTTTCACAAGTAAACAAAAAAGTATACGTTTAAGAAACAAAGCAAAAATATACTTGAACTTCAAAATGATTATGACAGTGCTTGGGCAAATTTGTTATAAAGCAAGGTTGTCTTAGACTTGCCCTCTCTCCAGTGTTTAGTTATGGAAATAGAAAAAGAGGCTTGTAGAGAGGGATTTCACCAAGCTGAATTCATGATAGGCATAGCCATTGGACAAAGACTGCAGTATTAAGTTTGGCCTATTATTGCTAGCAAAATGTAAGTTATTCCACCGAATAACCTACATTTTTTTTTAAGAGATGGGCTCTCACTCTGTTGCCCAGCCTGGATTGCAGGGGTGCAAACACAGCTCACTGCAGCTTCCACCTCCTGGGCTCACGTCATCCTCCTGCCTCCAGAGTAGCTAGGACTAAAGCTGCAAGCCCAGACAATTGTTGTGCTTTTTGTAGAGACAAGATTTTGCTATTTTGACCAGGCTGGTTTCAAACTTTTGAACTTAGGCAATCTTCCTTCCTCAGCCTCCCAAAATATTGGGATTGCAGTCATGGGCCACATCATGTCCGGCCCTAAATTTTTTCCTGTTTGAACAAAGAAATTTTCAAAATAACCAACTGATGCAGGTCAAAAAGAACTCTACCTGACTACTACCAAAGACCATTTCTAGTTCTAATGGGACACTTGAAGGCCGAAGGGGAAAATAAGATGTCAGTTGTTTAATGTAAGCCCAAGCCTTTCAGTCAATGCAAATTACATTTACCTGGATCTCCATTTTTTTAAAGCTCATTTTCACACCATGAAAGTATATTATTTGTCTGATTCTGTTTCCCTAAGTTCTCTGTCTCTCCCCTGTTGGCTTTTATTGATCTCTGAGGTCCCTAGAGATCTCCTTCAGTGCCAGCCCCAACTCTCTTTGTCCCAGACCAGGTCTGGATGTTTCCCCAGCTTCCATTTTCTCCTCACCCTGCAGAAATTCCAACACGTAACTACAGCAGAAGGTAAACAATGTAGCAAAAATAACACATTCTATTTAGAGTCTTTAAATAGAGGATTTATCCCTAGAAGATTCTTCACTGAACACAAATTCCATGACTATGGCTCTGACAAATTCTGTGTTAAAAAGGCAATCTGTCAAAATAGGCTTCTGTCTATATTAGAAATCCCACAATAATTAGGTCAAAAAGCTGTAAGGCATAAGAAAAGTCCCTCTTAAACAAACAAGCAAAGTCTTCAACATTTATGATCTGCCCCATTGTAAAATATTGCACATGACATTCAGTCTCCTAATTTTGTCTCTAAGGGGAACAAAAAAGAAAAAAAAAGATCTGTTCAGACACTCAAGTCTAACTTGAAAGTACGATATTCGAGTCAGGTGCTCATTCTAGTTCGATGTGGTGCCCAAACAGCATGAACAGGTGCTGAAGAGCATGATAAGTGATGGGGAAGAACGCTGCATCTCAATCACACATCCTCGAGATGAGAAGAACTGATCTGCCAGGTATAACACACGTGTGGAGCCCACACTACTTGAAGGACTTTGGAAACATGCATCACATCAAAGTGGCTCAGTATACTCCCAATCATAGTATCATTCTGTGGCACTTCACCTTTCAAAAGATCATCTTCATCTTCTGCCATCTCCTGTTTCATCAGTTTCTTAAATTCCTGAAGTTCTTCAGCACTTATGTCTTCCCATATCTGATAAATAGAATCAATGGTTTTCTTTGACTGCTTAAGGACACAAGGATTAAAGTGGAAGAAGGCATCTAATGGGTTGGTGCACATTCACACTGAGTTCCCACCAGCTGTACTTCTGGCCGTTGTTCCTCTCCCTGATAATGGAGCACACTAGCTGTTTTTTACCTGTGATAGCAGCAAATAAGGTAACTGCTGAGGGCAGGCAAATCTTCAGAGAGGATTTAGCTGACTAGTCACTATCCCTTAAAAATTTAGGCATTGAAGACATCTTAAACCTTCTTTCAGGTTTCCACTTAAAAGCTGCTTGTGTCTAAAAACAAAGGTGCAGAACATAGCTTGAAAGGCTGAATAAAGTGATCGATGGAGAGCATCATCACCAAAAGCCTTTGTTTTCCTATCCTTGTTATTAAGGTATGTGTATGGCCAGTTAACCAAAAGACCTAGACATGATTTTATAGTTGTAATGAGAGGAATGAATTTAACTCTTGCCAAAGAGCTTCCAGTATAATTTCCAGCATCTCACCTGATGATGGCAGGATTATTTGAATCCTGCATTTTTTTTTTTCCCAGAGATGTTCCAAAAGTGCTTCTGAGAGTCCCAATTTAAGCAATGGACGTAAAACATGAAAAAGTGTATGTGACAGTAGGCAGGCACGGGCAACAGGAGTTTGTCAAATAAGTTTTATCAGTTTGTGATATATTATAAATCATTTATTTTGTTGTTATCAACCTTACCATCTATCGTACATAGCAAATGTCACGTTCTGCAAAAGCAGAGACAGCAGGATGTCCACGTATTCAGCTACAGGGTGTACTATCTGACCCAGCCATTTGGGGTCAGCCCTCAAAACGGTCTCTTCATCTTCATTCATATTAAACAATCATTCCATGGAATCTGTCCCACCACAAGTTTGAGCTCCTGTTTCCTCAACATCTTCAATATCCTTCCAGGATGCATTCACATCCAACTTGAGTAGATTTTTAATAATTTCATTCCTCAAAGTTGGAAAATATATACTAATCCTTAGTAAGTTATGAATGTAACATTCCAATGTTCTCTCTGATTGAACCGGTATGGGCAATGAAACCACTGTGCCAGAGGGACACATCTTGCGATTTTTTGCAAGGTTCTATGACATACGTCAAAATTTGCAGGAAGATAATCATCTCCGTCATCTAAATCTAAAACATTTACATGGCTCTTCTTAATGATCATTCGGGGAGGGTACCCCAATCTGTTGATACAAATTACCTAGAGAAGCCAGGTACTCTTTCACCACTGTTTGAATTCTGTTCAATCAAGGCAATCTCAATATAATACTGGGGAGCTACTCAAAGTTTTTTGCCAAGTACAAGATAGAAGAGCGAAATTCTGGCAGCCAGTTCAAGAACTGGTAAACCTTTATGTCTAGATTTCACAACTGGCTCTTCAACAGCTCAAAGTCTTTTGTTTCACCCTTTTGGAACTTTGGCAAGACTTCTGTCATGATTCCATCAAGATGAACAGTTTTTCTTTGGGAAGAACTGGAAAAATCATTCTTGAATACAAGCATATCTGAAGTATTGGTCCATGACATACCCAGCTTCTTGACCACAGAAGCTGAAGCCACAACTTCCATCAGCAACCATGTGAGAAGCAACCTGGACACCACAGGGCTTAAAGTGATAGCTGCAACTCGGCCTGGAAACCCTTTCTCTTGATTACTATGTTATAACCTGACATTGTTCAGCTATTTGCTTTATATAATAAATCCTTTTAGGAAGAATTTCACCTGACTTCTAAAATTCATTATTTAAGAACTCTTTGTTGTGGTAACTCACTTTAAGTTTTTTGTTAAATTTCAAGTTTTAATTTTCCTCTCATTATTCAAAACATACTTAAATGCACCTATAGACAAAAATCATAATAAGCCTGCATAAAATAGTATGAAGAAACTGGAAATAGATACAGAAAAAAATCCCAGCTACAGCTTATATAAATCTGCTTCCTTAAATGCCACATTTGTTACAAACACTGTGGAATATTTCATTGAAGTCTCATTATTGGTGGAGAATAAGTTTTATATCTCAGGAAAATAAAACACAAACATATAATGCCTTTGCATCAATATTCAATATAATATTTTCTCTTACAAGAAACAATTTACATTTAAAATACATAAGCATCAGATGCACGTGCAGAGACATAACTGCACCTGCTTTGTGCCCTGAAGAAATGTACTACAATTCCTTCTAGTCTGTATTACAATCTAGTATCTAGATCCAAAAACTATTCAACTGTGTTGTTTTAAAAATTAAACTATTATAATGTAGCTCAAGCAAATGATGGATCTTAAACTTGATATTCAGAGTATAGCCCTCTACCACTGATAGAAATTGATCCTTCTAAATCTCCGAAGTCAAAACATATTCTAGGGGGAAAAAAGTCTCGATTTGACTTTTAAAGCGATGTATTTTATTCTGCCCAGGCAATAATTCTGTAGTATAATTTGGACACCTATTGTGTGCAAAATTCAACAGACTATCAGTAAGAAAGAGAATTTGAAGCTCTTTTAACTTTATTCACATATTTTTTGGAGACAGAGACTCACTTTGCTGTCGAAATTGGAATGCACTGGTTCCATCAAGGCTCACTGCAGCCTCAGCCTCCGGGACTCAAACAATCCTCCCTGCTCAGGCTCTCACCGAGTATCTGGGATCACAAGTATGTGCCACCATGTCTGGCTGTTTTTTATTTTTATTTTTTGCAGAGACAGAGTCTCCCTATGTTGCCAAGGCTTGTCCCAAACTCCTGAGCTCAAGCAATATTTTTACCTTAGCCTCTCAAAGTGCTGGGATTCAGAACCACCACACTTAGTCAGCTCTTGTAATTTCATACACCTTTTGTTTTTGTCCTTTGAATTGTTGCCCCTTTGCTTTTGCTAAGTGAATCTCTACATTTGCTATTGCTGAGCAGATGGTCTTCTGGTACTTCAGGCTGTGTTTTGATGAAGATTTCTCTTAAGTGAAATCTCTCTATTTCCCTATTTCCTTAATATACCATATTCAGTCATTTTTCACTGTTTTTGTTATGTTTGTTACCACTTCCTACAATAACTTTCATATTTGTTTCTGAAGCTTGTCTTAAATCCTGCTACAACGTCTTACCAAAAAAAAAAAAAATCTTTTTTTAAGCCCTTTTAGTCTTGATGATTCCACGTAACATTGATATTTAACTCCCTTTAATGTCATTATTTGCTCTTAAAATTTTAATTATTTAATAAATATTTAAATTTTGGAATATTGAAATGAATATTTGAAAACTTTGGAATAAATGTTGGAACTCCAAATTAATCTTTTTAAGCAAGATCAATGTCATCTATTTCTTTGATTCCTAGCAGGGACCCTAGTAGTGGCACGGCATATGAATGTTGACTGATTGCTTTTTTCTATTTGTCATGCTGTCCGTCATTCCCATTTGACTCACTGAACAGGAGCCCACTAATTTTTTTGCTATCCATCTTCATAGCTACACCACATGGTGGATACACGGACACGAAGGGTTTGATCAGCATTGAAAGCCGGCACTCAAAGTTCTCATATTGAATATTAGGTCCAGGCATGGAGTGATATTGTATATTTATAAATATTTGCAAAGAAATCCACCAAAGTTTGGAGGTAAGTTATTAAATATTATGCTCTGAGCATTTATCTGCTTGTAACACAATGCTTATCTAAGTTTCTAAGATTGGGATAATTCAAAGGTAGAAAATCTGCATGCATAAGTGGTCTATTGGTCCTTTTCTCTTAACATTGATTCTATTCATAAGTTCCTCTAAGGAAAGTTTAAAATTCTCTGTCTGTCATTTAAAAAATCTATTGCTAAGAGAACAAGACCACACTAACAATCCACTCAAGCTGGAATGAACAGCAGAAATAAAACATCAAATGCCACTAAAGGAATTAACTAGAGAATATTAAGAACTATCTGAGGATCAGTGTGGATCATGAAACAAGAGGGCAAGGCACAGGCAACACATCCAGCAGATCATCAGAAAAACTCTGGTCAATGGTTTCCATTAGTTATTCAATGGGAGGAGCAAAGGTTATAACAAAACTCATTGCAGAGATGTTACAGTTCATTGTGTATAAATATTTAGAGTAATATACTCAACTCATTACAGATATGGGTTCCACAAATTTTTGTTTTTTTACATATTCTTTCTTTCTCTTTATACAATCCCTTCAAAAATGGCCTCAAGATTTTGCTATATAGAGAGTCCTGGTCTGTCTGGATGCAGATTTTCCATTAGGTTCATATTCTGGTATGCAGAGGAGGAAAATGCATGAAAGCCTCACCTCTACAGAATGCTCTCAATTAATTAATTCTCAGTGTGCTACTTGTGCTACTGTGCTGAGATGTCAAATGTGATACAAAAATAAACCCAAATTATAGCATTCAATAATTTCAGTGAACTGTACAGTTTTAAATTATCCCTTATTAGTTAACAACACGCACTATCTATTTCAATCAGACTAACCTTTTAACTATGTAAAGTACCTCTTCTCCCATTTCCTCCATTGCATGCAGACTCTCCCATCACAAACACAGATGCCATGCTGTCACACTCCTTATGTCCTGTCTGTCTTTGCTCTCCTTGGATAGCCTCTTCTTTCTTTCAGACCATCTGTATCCTGACCACCTTTCAGAAGTCAAGTGTGGGTTGATACTCACTTGACAATACTGAGGCCTTTTTTTCTCTAATCCCCTTTTATTATTGTCAGTCAATTACATTGAACTTGTTCAAGCAGGTGAACATAGGACACACTCAGTCAACTTTAACATGGTTTATTTCTCTGCAGATGGCACTATAAAAGCAAAAGTATCATATCAGCCACATGGAGTCAGTTGGGTGCTGCCCCATCAGAATTCTGTCACTTAGTAGGTCACTAAAGGATGGGTAGGAAGAGATGTTTTGTACTTGATGCCAACTCAAATGTCAAAAAAGAGCTCCAAAAGCATCAGTATTTTCCTTGAAACTATCTATGGAACTGTCGTCAGTGCATTAATTTAAGATATTATGACCTAATTTGTGTTTCTAACATGTATAATCAATTGATTTATGAGCACGGTCAAATACAGAGAAAATAGTAAGATAGGAAGCCTCTTTATAGGTATCCTCCTTCATTATTCTCTGTCTCACACTTCGACTTAGCCAGTGTTCCCGTACTCCTTGCCTTTTCAATTATGTTTTAGTGCTTCACTTGTTTTAGAAATATTTTCATATCAATATTTGAGAAGGAAATGCCTGACATGAATTCACCCATTAAGGTTGGTTGAATGTGAAGCTATTGGAACTGGTCACTAAATAATATATGGAGACTGGAAATTTTTTATGTTAAAAAATTATACATACTATTGTCTTAGAAGGGAGATTTTTTGTGCTATTCTATTATGTTAAGTAACTAGGGGCTTATGAATTAAACTAAAAAAAGGCAGATTAGTACAGTTTAATTAATATTTTACATGCATGGGAATTCACAAAAAATAAGGAAAACTCAAAGTGATTTGACTTGGTGACCAGTTTTTAACAAAAGAAAAGGTATTTGGGCTTCAAGGGTCAAGAAATCTTGGAGAACTGACTAGAAAACTTATGAGGGAAGACAAGGTTATTTTAGTAAGATCTGTTGAAGTAAATATCTCTTAGTGTAAATTCTTTCTCAGTGATGAATGCTCTTCTATTCCTGACACAAGGAAAGAGGAGGATTTCTTTACAAAGGGAAATTTATGCTCTACTTTTAGGCAGTTAAAAGAGAGAGCAGAGAACTCTTCTGGAACTCAACTCAAAATAATTCTTATGTCAAAGTGGCATATTTAGGGTGGCATATTCTGACCCCCTTCGACTGCTTGCCATAATGGGCACAAGACTGGATCATTGTTTTTGATCCTTTCTAGCGATGTTTGTCAATTCCTAAGTATTGTTCGAAGGGATTGCGTCTAATGTCAAATCCAAGTTCAGTACAGTCAGCCTTCTGGATCCATGGGTTTTTTATCCATGGATTAAAAAAGATGCAGGTCAAAAATATTCAGAAAAAAAAAATCAGTTGAAAATACAGCAAAAAATAATGCAAATACAGAAATACATAGCATTTACATTGTATTGAGTATTGTAAATATTCTAGAGATGATTTAAAGAATACAAAAGGATGTACATAGGTTATATGAAAATACTGATTTTTTTTTTGAATATAAGAGTGTTGCTCCATTGCCCAGGCTGAGTTCAATGGCATGATAACAGCTCACTGCAGCCTCAAGCAAACCTCCCACCTCAGCCTCCTTAGTAGCTGGGACTACAGGTACACGCCACTATACCTGATTAATTTCTTAATTTTTTTCTAGAGACAAGGTTTTCCCAGGCTGGTCTTGACCTTCTGATCTCCAGGGATCTGCCCACCTCAGCCTCCCAAACTGCTAGAATTAGAGGTGTGATTTTTTTTTTCTAGGGATTTGAGCATCCATTGATATTGGTATCTGTGAGTGGTCTTGACACCAATCCTCTGTGGATATTTAAGGACAATTGAACCTACTGTGGGAAATTTTTTAGATTTCAGAATCTCTCTGGGTCATATATATGTAATACATAATATTATACATGTCTAGAGATGTTTTCATGGGAAGTTTCTTTGAAAACCTGTATAGAACTGTCATCAGTGCATTAATTTAAGATATTTATGATCTTATTTATGTTTCTGACATGCCATGAACGATCCATTGACTTACGAGCAAGGTCAAATATAGATGAGAATCACTAGATGAGCTCTTGGTCACAGGAAGTTTTACACATAATAACATGATCACTGAATGCCCTTTTCTCTCCTATTCCATCTATCTCTTAGTAAAATTTTCTGCGAAGCTACTTGGGAGGCTGAGGCAAGGTGTTTGTCACCAGCCTAAGTTCCATCTCAAGACCTCATCCCATACAATTTTGTTTTTTCTGTGGATATGAAGATAAAATATCAGTTTTGGATAGAGAAAGCTTGTATCTGGAAAGAATTCACCTTCGGAACATGAGTATGTTTTAAAAATCACATTTTAAATGACAAATAATAATTATGTGTATTTACAAGGTAACATGTGATTCTTTGAGAAATGTACGGAATGTGTAAATCAGCTTAGCTAAGGAATGTATTACCTCACACACTTATTTTTGGGGGATGAAAATATTTAAAATCTATTATTTCAGCAATTTTGAGATATACGATGTATATTCACTTATTCCAGTCACCATTCTGCACAATAGATAACCCAAATTTATTCCACCTGTCTGAAACTTTGTGCCCTTTGACCAGCTTCTCTCTTTTCCTCATTCATCCTCCTCCCTCAGTCTCTGGCAATCATCACACTGTCTGATTCTATGAGTTCAACTTTTTTGGATTCCACCTATAAGTGAGATCATGCGGTAGTTTTATTTTGGTACCTGGTTATTTCACTTAGCATAATGTTCTTCAGGTTCATCCATGTTATTGCAAATGGCAGGAGATCCCCTCCTTTTTTTTTTTTTTTTTTTTTTTTTTTTTTTTTTGAGACGGAGTTTCGCTCTTGTTACCCAGGCTGGAGCGCAATGGCCTGATCTCGGCTCACCGCAACCTCCGCCTCCTGGGTTCAGGCAATTCTCCTGCCTCCGCCTCCTGAGTAGCTGGGATTACAGGCATGCACCACCATGCCCAGCTAATTTTTTGTATTTTTAGTAGAGACGGGGTTTCACCATGTTGACCAGGATGGTCTTGATCTCTTGACCTCGTGATCCACCCGCCTATCCCCTTCTTTTTTTTTAAAGGCTGAATAGTATTCTACTGTGTATGTATACCATATCAAATATGTAGGCTACTTTCAGTCAAAGAGAGTGTGCTGTTTTGCTTGTAGCCATATGAAAGTTACTCTGGGACAAAGCATTACTGTATTAATGATGTAGTGTTTTACATACCTAATTACAGGTTGGTGAATTTAAAGGCTTTTGTTTAGTTCAGGAGAAAGAGGGAAATAGAAAAGGTATGCATTAAAGCAGTGCCATTTTAGAATTTGCCTTAACCAAGTGGTAGTTTAGCTTAGTCTGAAAATTCTTTAGATTCAATGAATAATAACAAAAAATGCAGGGGGGAAGTGAGTTAATGTAAGAAGGATAGCTATAATCATGTTAATGACATCTAGTATTTTATTTTTCTTCACAGCCCGCTTGCCAGACCTTCACCCCAACATACACACACCACACACATACCCACTCTTTCTCTCTCTTTCACACACACACACACACACACACACACTACAGCAAAGAAGACCAAGTTGCAATGTGCCTATGTTACTCTGTATTTCTAGAGGTACGTACACTGTGTGAGAGATGGCAAGAACTAACATCTTTAAACGGTGTTGCCATCCCTAAGCTATTTTATATTCATAGGTCAATGACAAAATGAGGAAAAGGAAAGGAAGGAAAGATACACATAAAAGATGTCATTATGTTCCTCTATGTTTGGTGCAACATGGTTTACATAGAGTTTACATAATCATGCCAAGCTGACTAATTCTCCCAAATCCACTGAACACACACACACACACACACACACACACACACACACACACAATTTACAAATGTGAATACTGAGAGAAGAGAATTAAATAGTGAATGTTTCTAAGAATCATGTAAATCTCTTAGTGGTTTATAAATGTAACTTTTAGAAGGTAAACTTGGGATTTCTACAAAAAGCTACCTTACATTTTGAAAAATGTTCTAAGTGACAGGTATGTGTATTTTTGATCACTGATTTATGAATAAGAGATCTCTGATTGGAGAGGAGAGGAGAATTTTGCCACATAAGATTTCTTTTTAAAAATTTCCTAAATATAAAAAGTAGATGAATCAGCATATAGAAATTCTAATACGTGCTAGTAGAAATGCCAATGTAATTTTAGAGAAGAGAAATAGACTGACCAAAATTAAAGTGCAATGCTCAATAGACTAAAAATATGAAAGACATGAATGAGCATGAAAGGAAAGTATAGAAGAGCAAAATGCTACAGAAACAGAGCCGGTAAGAAACTGTAATCCTGATCAATATGGAATAGCGTAAATAGAAAATGCATTTTAAACTGTAAATTCCACAGGAGAAAATACTAGGGGAATAGTTAAATGCATAAGTAATCAAATTAATACTGATTTATAGCCAGTAGGGTTGACTGAATTTGCATCTATTATATCAGAGCCAAAAGATGCAGCAAGTTTTTTATGTACTCTTGTTTATCCAATTAAAAATATTCTAAAGTTATATCCCATTTGTCAAAATGTTGGCACTCATGAATAGTTTTATTTTAAATGACTTTTACGGGAATTTGTTCTATTCATTTAATATTATTGTTATTATTTTTGAGACAGGGTCTCACTTTTTCTATTCATTTAATATTATTCTTATTATTTTTGAGACAGGGTCTCACTCTGTCACCTAAGATGGAGTGCAGTGGTGTGATCGCAGCTCACTGCAGCCTTGACATCCCTGGGTTCAGGCAATCCTCCCCGACTTCAGCCTACTGAGTGGCTGAGACTACAGGTGCACGTCACCACACCTGGCTAATTTTCAAGTTTTTTGCAGAGATGGGGTTTCTCCATGCTTCCCAGGCTGGTCTTGAACTCCTGAGCTCAAACAATCTGCCCACTTTGGCCTCCCAAAGTGCTCAGATTCCAGGTGGGAGGCACAGTGTTCAGCCAATAATTTTCTAAAAATGAAAACTCTATGTTTGCATTCTTTGAAAGTTTACTCATCCTGATGATCAACATTTACAGAGAAACACTAGCTAGAGAATTGCTTCAGTCTTTTACTTTGTTTGTGTATATACTGGCTAAAGTTACTCATTACTGCTGGTTGTCGTGGAACTTTTCAGGAAGCTCAAATACAATGCCACTAGTAAATCCAGATTACACAGCCAAAGAATTAGTTGGGTACTAGTCACCATCGTGTAGACTCAGAGTTGATCTTGCAATTAAAGAGGCAAATAGAAAGACATCAATTATATATTACACCTAATTGTGTTTGATTCACAAATTGTATTACCTACATTATGAGTCTGTGACTGGAAGCTCAGGGACCCCAACAGCAGTCCTCAGTATAATTAATGATGACAGTTTTCCTATATCTACTTGCTGATGCCATCTATTGCCTGTGATGTCTCACTAAGACAAATGACTTAGCCAATTGTGATTAAAAATGTTTTCCATCAAAGGTAGGCTGTGACGCTGCCATGGAGAGCAAGCTCAACCTGACTTTACAAATGGTAAAAATTTTCTTGCCAAAATGTGCAATGGTAAATTATATTGTTAATATTTATTTCTATCCGCACAAAGGTAACAACGTCAACAAGACCAATTGTTTTAGTCACATCTATGGTACAGGTTTAAATACCTACTTACTGGCCAAACTAAATTTGGTACAGCTTCATCGGTTAGACTTTAAATTTACTGTATTCTGTCAGGTTGTAGTTTTTCAGGAGGAGTAAGAAGCAAAATACTGATCATATTTACCCATTATAGTCAGCCAGAGTTAATATGGCATTTCTTTTAGGGCTGAAGTAAGCCAAAGTTTAGGGTTACTTTTATAGAAAGTAATAGTCTTGGACTGGAATTATTGTTATTAATTTTCTCTCCTACACCCAGGAGAATTTAGGTTAGTTCTAAAAAAAAAAAAAAAAACTAGAAAGGAAAAAGAAAAAAACTAAAACTTAAAATGTGTCTGAAGAAAAAAATGAAAAATTAAAAGTTTTATATTTGTGATGTACATGAATAAAATTATAAAAATTGTGACTTTTAATGCATAGAATTGTAATAGTCATTCAATACTACCTTTTTGTTACACTTTCTCATTGAGGAATTTAATAGAAACTACACATAATAAAGATTTTTTTCCCCCAAGTACAGCCTTTTCCTATATATAGCTGGAATATCTTTTGAAAGTAGGAATCAAATTGCATTATTTGCAGCATGACACTCTCCAGAAAATTACAAGGGAACAGGAAATGAAGACCAAATTCTATCCATAGTCATCTAAGCCTTACATGATTTAGCTCCTGATAACTTTCTGAGTTCAACTTACATTGTAATTCTTTTGTTTCTCAGCTATTTCCAAATACAATGGCCTTCATTTCATTCCTCAAACAGTCCATTTCGTTCACCTCTAGTGTTTTGTACTCACTCTCCTCTCTGCCTAGAATATTCTTCTCTTCAATCTCCTTGTAGCAAGTGCAATTTCCCCATTCTGCATCAGTTCAAAAGTCACCCACAGGGGAGATCGTCCATGAATGGTTTAAACACAAGTGAAATCCCTATTTTTTACTCACCATATTTTTTCATTTGAATTTAGCATTCTATGGGATGATTCAGTTTTTATATTGGTTTACATTTGTTTCCATGAGGTAAGAAATTCCGGTTTTTTTTTTTTTGTTAGAGTTATATGCCTGAAACATAGTAGGGGCTCAATAAGTATTTGCAGAATTGATGATTGAACACATTGACTATTATATTAGCATATTTTAAAAATCCCTACATTTGCTCATATAAATTGGAATGGAAATACAAATTATTCCCATATTCCTTCACACTGTTTTCTTGTATATTAATAAACATATAAGTGATTAAAATGATAAACTATAGAAATTGCACCAGGCTTCTATAGTTACAAGGAAAGATAATGATGATTAATAAAGTCACTTTTATTAATGTTTATTTTGAAACAGGGTCTCACTCTGCCCAGTCTGGGCAGGATCATTGCTTACTGCAGCCTCAAACTTCTGGGCTCAAGGGATTCTCCTGCCTCAGGCTCCTGAATAGTTGGGGCTATAGGTATGTACCACCACATCAGGCTAATTTTTATTTTTATTATTTTTTTAAAGACAGTTTCTCACTATGTTGCCCAGGCTGGTCTTGAACTCCTGGCCTAAGCTAGGACTACAGGCCTGAGACACTGTACCTGGAGGTCACTTCTTCTTTTAAAATCACAAATGCAATAATTTTATAATTCATCTAATGTTATGGATATTTTTTGTCTTGAAATTATCAGATTTTAATATGTTCATTTGTTCATTAATTTACATACATATGCCTTTATTAAAGATATTTATTGAGCCCCTGTTACATGTAAGGCACTATTCATGCTTTGTGGTATTCATCAGACAAGAAAACCTTTCACTTGTGGAACTTAGTGGGAATAAAGAGGAAAAACAGTAAATAAGGAACACATATAAGAATTCTAAAAGGGGAGTGAAACTATAATAAATAGGGCAGGTAGCAGGGGAGGAAGGACAGCAGGCTACATTTGTTGTTTATTGATTATCGCATAAGGACAGTATTGTTTACATGATGCGTGCTTTGCTATTTGTTCCTGGAAATCAATACTATTTTCAAAAGGTTTATTTCAATATGCGTGCCAAATTTGCCATTTTCCCCATATTTCATTATTTTTATTACCACTACTTTTAATTACATTTAGTGAAATGATTTTTTTACAAGTATTTTCAACACTTACCCAGGTTCTATTTTTTTAATAAAACTTACAGCAATTCACAACATTCAAAATAATTGTTTTTAACTTATTTTTCTATCACTAGATTTTACCTTCAAAAGACAGCCTAATGTTTTCATTAAAAAAAATGCATATTTGTTTTTATGTATCAGTGGCAAGCATATAATAGGCAATTAAAACAATTTTTGGAATAATTAGCAAATGTATCTGTAGATGTTCATAATGTCCTGTAATGCATCTAACCATTGCTCTGTGGGAAGAACTGAAGTGCCCATTAACCTAAATGCAGATGATTTAGCTGGAGAAGCTAAATCTGCAGCTTTGCAATATAAAATTGTATGCATTTTTCTGAGTCAGAGTTCTATCTCTGTTGACATTGTTGCTGTTTTTGGCCTGGGTGAGAAGACAGGAGGAAATAGATGGTAGAAACATCTCTTTTCCTTAAGAGATTTAGATTGGATTAAATTACATTAAACTGTATTGTTATATTGCAGAAATGAGTTCCTGTTGACAATGGCTTGGAGGAAAGACAGAATCTGGGACAAGAAATGAGAATTCAGTATATAAGCCTTGGGTTTGGGTGATGGGGGCATTTTCCTCCCCAGATTTCATAATAATTGAACCTAGAAGAGAATGCTCCACTGCTTTTTTGTTGGTGAAAACTGAGCTGACCTCTAGCAGTTGTAAACAAGTTGTCAACTTGAGTGCTAGATTTTTCCATAAATATAAGCCTGGACTAGTGGACTTTGACAAGAACCACAAGCATTGGCCATTAGAAATAACTGCTGATTGTATACCACTTGGTTACTCATGAACTTTCAGTGAAACTTGTAAACGTTGCAGTTTGGCCACAGTACTGTAGAGAGGGATTTAGAGGAGGATCTTTTTCACTCTAGTGTCAAAATGGTAAAGTGAAGGTCTGTCTTCCTCATCCCCATCACTCCACTCCCAGTTGCCTTCAGGATAGTAGCTGCAATGGTCCCAGCCATGGTTGTAGGGGCGGCAGTTGGAGAGGAAGCTGGAGGGTGAGGCAGACGTGCATGTAGTGCCAACAGCCACAGCAAGAGGCAAAGGAGTCTATTAACGTTTAGTGAAGGCTTATTCTGTTCTAAGTGTTATTCATATATCAATTCATGGAATTCTCCTAACTCTGTGAAGTAGCACTATCAATACCATGTGCTACTGGTATGAATGCAGGGAGAGAGAACATTGAATAAACAGCGGCCATTCTGACAAGTAGCTCAGTGTCATAATTTTAATATCAACAGAAACATGTCTAAGTTGATTTATATAAGATGATTAAGACCATACTTGTTCAAGAAGTTCTATTTGTTGAGAGTTCTTTGGGAGAGATTATAGGTAGGGGTAGACTGGAATAGGAAGCTATGGGAAAAACTCTTACTGATCACTAAGACTGGGAATTATGACTTAGATTAGAACATTCATTTTACAAAGAGTTCAGAAGTTCAAAGGTTTTTGTCTTAGTTGTTGGATCATTCTGGATACAACTTTGTGAATTGCTCAGAAGAAAAACTACTAAAACCAAGACCCTAAATTATGAAATAATTTGTACCATCATAAATTGTTACCTTTTAGCTCACAGGGCTTTCCTGGGGAAAATAAACTCTGCTGATCAATTCACCCTGAGTACAAGAAGTGATTTGGGGGTTAGATACCCTGGTTACTTCATTTTCACTCATTGCCACACATCAAAACCAAGAAGTTACTGAGGACACATGTGTCTTAGGCCCACCCACCCATCTTTACCTATGTCTAGGGGAGAGAAAGAGAATGTTTCATTTTCTTACTGAAACTCTAATGTCAAAAGTGGGCTATGCAATCTGTTTTCTATAAAATATTTGTAGAGAAAATGAAGGAAAAAGAGACCGACAGAGAGAGTTTAGTATCTGCAACCATGCCTGTCTAGGTTAGATAACTGAGCTAGGATGCAGTATAATTGGGAGAATGATTCTGATTGTCTTTACTATCGACATCAATTGCTATCATGAAGTCGATTCGGTAGTGATATCTACTGATTATTATTATTATTATTATTTTTTTTGAGACAGAGTTTCGCTCTTGTTACCCAGGCTAGAGTGCAATGGTGCGATCTCGGCTCACCGCAACCTCTGCCTCCTGGGTTCAGGCAATTCTCCTGCCTCAGCCTCCTGAGTAGCTGGGATTACAGGCATGTGCCAGCTAATTTTTTGTATTTTTAGTAGAGACGGAGTTTCACCATGTTGACCAGGATGGTCTTGATCTCTTGACCTCGTGATGCACCCGCCTTGGCCTCCCAAAGTGCTGGGATTACAGGCTTGAGCCACCGCGCCTGGCCTTCTTCTGATTATTAAGGTAGCTTTGTTAGCAGAATCAACTACGCTTTCGTGATGTTTTGGTACACATCCATAAATCCACCTATTTATTTTTCTCAGTATTTTATCAGAGGAAAAATAGGTGTTTATTCCCTGCATATGGTGAAATAGTTTAACCCTTTAATAAATAATTTCAAAATCAAAGCTTTTGGTGCTGAAAGATATAAATGTCAATCAACAGGCACTAAAATGGATAATCTCATAGGGCCTTCTAAGGTTATTAAGGTGAAGCCTTAATGGAGCAGAGAATTCATAAACATTGCAGGATAAAATCTGAAATGTCATGCTCAAGTTGACATGTCTATTGTAAAGTTTTTTGTTTTGAACTGATTCTTCAAGCAAACATAAAATATTAGAGACTATTATAAAGCATATGACATACACATATTAACAATACAACTACAAAGTATTATCTAATTATTTACATTTGAGCCGGAATATAACTTTAATTATTAGCTTGTTAACTGCTCTGCTTTATTCTTGCATATGAGTTGGCCCAGAGTACCAACAGTCAAAATGATTGAATTGTATATTCCCTTGAAGATGCCTAAGCCTCATGTCCACAGACACAACAGGCAGTAAGTCTGAATATGTTTAATATTCTTTTCTTGTTTCCTTTGTATAGCTGTGCTTATAATGCTACTGTGTTGTTAAAGAAAAGAGATACGTAGAAAATAGTTAACCTAAACAGCTGGGCAATACTAAAACTGGTTAATTGTTCATTTGAAACCATCAATCAAAACCTGCAATCATATATGAAAAGTTATTTGAATTTAGTGAAAGCAATGTGTATATACATAGAAAAGTGGTTGAAGTACACAAAAAGTTCATAAATGTTGAAATGTAATTAATAAATGTAGGAAAATATGTTCAATTTCTCTTGTAATTAAAAGGAAATGCCATTTTCCATTAAACTGACAAAATATTAAAATAAGCTGTGCTTATAAAGTTATTATGTCATTAAAGAAAATATATATATAGAAAATAGTTATCATAAACAGCTGGGCAGTATTAAAAACTATAGAATAGCCAAGTGAATACTTATGTTGATACCCATGTCAACAACCCAAGCCTCTTGCCTCAAATCAGAATTTAAAAAAAGAAGGGGTTTTTTTTTTTTTAGAAAAGGAAAATGCACAAGAGTGTAAAAAAGTTTGAAGCATGTATTTTAGTTTTCACAGTTGAATGTCTCTTCAAAAGGATTCAACCTAAAATAATTGTCATTGAAACCATGAAGTCTACTTACTTCTATGGTAATAGTTCACTGGAGTTCTGTCATTAGGATTCCTGGGCATTAGGGGAGCGAATCTCTGCTGTATCGTTTCCCTGCCTATTGTTCTGTGTACCTGAGGGAAAAGAGTATTGTCCTTTTGGCAAAGAGAGGTAACTGTGAGATTCCGGACATTACAAACTTCTCCCTTCTCGGAATTCTTAATCTTCTCTTAATGGTTGAATGAACATTACATATTTCTCTGATTTGATTATAAACTCTTTGAGAAGATAGACTTATTACATCTCCTACTTCTTTCTATATACTCTGAAACAACTGGGATTTCTGTGTGTAACTAATGTACATTATATTAATTGTTGATTCAAACTGATTGACACACGTGTCATAAAAATTGTAAAGGGGTATTTTTTATCTGTGTAATTTTATTTGCACAGCTTGGAGAAATAGATCACATTTTAAAAGCCTTCAAATATGTTTTTTAATCAATCAATAAATATTTACCGAAAGGTTTCTGTGTTCTCAGCACAGCACAGGATGAATAACAATAGTGCTGAACAAATCTTTGAAATCTACTTTTATCCCAGTTCTACAGAAAACAATTCTTTCCTTATATTTATTTCAAACTCCAGATGACTCTTAATTTTACATCAAATGTCACTTTATAAAATGTGGTTTAAGATAATCATTTAATATTGCACATTTTTAAGAATAAAGAAAACAAAATATTCAATAGCTTTTTAAAAGAAGGACCATGAAATGTGCTTTTACATATATATAAAGATATATATGTAAAGTGAAGATGTTATATACCATACTTAATTGTTTAGTTTGATTACTGTTTTAATGACTAATATCATTTGTGATTTAATTCCATTTATCTTACAATTAGTTATTAAGAACTACAATCATAAACATTAGTGGATATATGAAAGGAGCAGAGAAAAATGCCTGGAAGCCGATCCAGGTGTGTGTGGGTGTACTGAATTATTATATGGTATATACATATTTTGCATTTATATTAATTATTTTTTAATTGAGATCTTTTTTAATCTATTAGACAACTTTTACTAAATGAGAAAATTACATTTAAAATGTGTTTTAAAACAAAATGGAATTAGAAAAAAAGACATGCATTTTAAAGAACTTTTGCACTGTGCCAAAAATGAAATATCTCCTGCAGTAAGTAATACAATGCGCCAATTCATAAAATGTAAGTTAACAGGTTTCTCAATTTAACATTTTCAAAGATGATATTAAGGTCAAAAATGTCACATCTATGGTAGCACATATAGAAGGGCATTATAGATATGATGGCCGTCCCTATGCAGCTTACAAATTTGACAATGCTCAATAAAAGCTTTTAGAAACACATGCAATAGAGTCACAGCCAAAGAATCACACAAATCCGTGTCCTTTAAGTTCTCTCCTTCTAAGATCTTTATGTTAACTTTTCTACTTGTTGCCATTTGCTAATATTAACCCTTAAAAAAAGAGAGAATAGGAAAAGAAAGGCTGCAATAAACTCTTGATCAGGTACAGAAATTATTGCTACTATAGTTCACTACAAAGCATGTCTATACAATATCATATGACCTTTGATTATGAAAAATCAGAATAAAAATCTTTAGTGACAAAAGCCTTACAATGGTATACAACATTCACATGGCAATATTAGACAGTTAAGCACCCAATACTCATAGTTGACAAAATGTCCCACTGACCAGCATTCTTATTTAAATACATCCTTTGTATAGAGGGAGAAAAAAGAGATAGCGTCAGCTTTCCAAGGCTTGTCAAAAAAGGATTCTCATGAATCTAAAGGATTCTCTGTGAATCTAAAAACAAACAACAACAACAGTAACAAAAAACTCAAAAAAAACAAAACCAATGTAGGTGAAGGTGTGACCAGGAAGTTAAGCATGCCAAAAGGTGTTCCCTGAAAATTAAAACCTAAAGCCAAGGTACCACATAATGACATTAACAACTAGTTGGGTAATACTATATGAGCCTTATCTTAAAGTTAAATGAAATGCTACTGCACAATAGAGCATCAATAAGTTAAAAATTAGAGGCCGGGCGTGGTGGCTCACGCCTGTAATCCCAGCACTTTGGGAGACCGAGGCAGGTGGATCACGAGGTCAAGAGATCGAGACCATCCTGGTCAACATGGTGAAACTCCGTCTCTACTAAAAATACAAAAAATTAGCTGGGCACGGTGGCGCGTGCCTGTAATCCCAGCTTCTCAGGAGGCTGAGGCAGGAGAATTGCCTGAACCCAGGAGGCGGAGGTTGCGGTGAGCCAAGATCACGAGATTGCACTCCAGCCTGGGTAACAAGAGCGAAACTTCCTCTCAAAAAAAATAAAATAAATAAAAAATAAATAAATAAAAAATTAGAGTGCACAAATCCAAAGCAGTAGCAATTTCGGTATAAAGCAAAATATGCACTATTAGCTGTAAAGTTTGCCCAGTCAAACTGTATGATTAAAATCACTGGATTCGACAGTGTGCGTATTTTTTTTTTAATCAATCAATCTCTAAAATTCATTTTTAATGTACAGAGGCATAAGTTTTCTTAGTAAGATTAAACAGGTATCTAAGTAGGTAAATAAGGGAAAGTAATACTTGGTGAATGTCTTTAAAGCTCTTCCCATATTTCACTTTTAAAAATGTTTACGGAAAAAAATTAGACGTATTTGCTATTATTCTAGCGAAAAACAAACAAAAACACAAAACAAGGTCAAAATAATTAAACAACCAAGCAACACTAAAACCACATTACACAGATGGATCATCATGCTTTCATCTGGTTTAACTATCACATCTAGTTTAACTGGGATGCTTTTCAACTTTAAAAATTGTGATACGGGAAGATGTAACTTTAATGGATAATTTTGAATTTGGATTTAACTTTGTTGACTATAACAGAGTATACTTATTACAATACAGTGTAGCACATCTTTCTATTAGAAAAAAGTTTAAGACCCTTTACCCTTCTCCTTAAGTTAAAGGTGTGACATCATAAAGGGTGTCAAATGGCTGGATGGTTTTACAGCGCACACTTTTTATTATGAAGTATGTTCTTAACAAATCTGATGGTTTCTTTACAGAATTCCTTTCTTCACCTTTTCTTTGGTGGATTAGCTGTTTGAGGTGGAGTGACAGGATGTCCTGAATTCAGTCCACCATTCTGGTACTTAGCTTTCTTTTCAGATGGTTTCAATATCTGAAAGGAACACATCAAAGTTTCATGTACACTCATCATTCCACTAGCATTATCAAACTCGCCACAATAATTTGGGGCTGAAAATAGGGTGACCAATTGTCGTTTAGCAAATATTCATATCCATCTTCCACCACCTGATGAGCTTGACAAATCAAATCCAAATTATGACGATTCAGAAATTTACTGACTACATCAGCTCCAAAAGTAAAGGAAACACCACGATCATTTTCTCCCCAGCCTTGCACATCCTTATCTGGATCAGACCACAGCAAATCACAGAGCAAACCTGTATCGGGGACATCGGTAGGTCTCATAATTCTCCTAATCTGCTCCATAGATTGCAGGTCTGGTGACAATCCTCCATGACAACAGAAGATCTTGTCATCCACAATGGCTGCTATAGGCAGACAGTTAAAACAATCAGTGAAGGTCTTCCACAATTTAATATTAAATCTTCGTTTGCATTCATCATAGAATCCATAAATGCGATTGATGCCAGCACACTCATTGTTTCCTCTTAAGAGAAAGAAGTTCTCTGGGTATTTTTTTTTTTTTTTTTTTTGAGACGGAGTTTCACTTTTGTTACCCAGGCTGGAGTGCAATGGCGCGATCCCGGCTCACCGCAACCTCCGCCTCCTGGGTTCAGGCAATTCTCCTGCCTCAGCCTCCTGAGAAGCTGGGATTACAGGCACGCGCCACCATGCCCAGCTAATTTTTTGTATTTTTAGTAGAGATGGGGTTTCACCATGTTGACCAGGATGGTCTCGATCTCTTGACCTCGTGATCCACCTGTCTCGGCCTCCCAAAGTGCTGGGATTACAGGCTTGAGCCACCGCGCCCGGCCGGGTATTTTATTGTATAAGCCAATAGCAAACAAATAGTTTCCAAAGACTCCTTTCCTCTGTCCACATCATCTCCTAAGAAAAGGTAGTTGCCTTCTGGTGGGAAACCTCCATATTCAAATAATCTCAGTAAATCTGTATACTGTCCATGAATATCTCCACACATTTTCAGTGGTGCTTCCAATTCCAAAAGAATAGGCTGGCTGAGAACGATATCCCGAGACTTGATAGATAAACCCCGAACTTCTGCTTCAGTCATCTGCACAATCTTTCCTGGTCGACATCCTCCTACCTCCAGCAGCCGGGTGATGAGGCTGTCCACGTTCAACTCCCCGTCCGCCATCTTGTCGGCACAGACTCTGCTTCCCGGCAGCGGGAACGGGCTTCTCGGCGGCGGAGGCTTCGGTGACTGCTCGGCGTTCTCTCACCAGTGCCGCTGACTGCACCACCCGCAGCGCCACTCACTGCGCACTGCCCTTGCCCGCCGCCGCGCCACGCAGTTCTCCCAAAAATTGAGATCTTAAAGCTAAAGAGATAAAATATTATTTTATAATATACAGTGATAATTGACTGACAATTAGGAAATAGTAACTTAGATTCCAGATTTTACCGCATAAGTCAAAATAAATTCTAGATGTATTTAAATTGTAAGACATAAAAATTTAAAGTGACTAAAAAAATTGAGTGCACCTTAGGATGAGAAAGTACTTTAAAAGTATAATACCACAAGAGAAGCCATAAAGAAAAAAATCATAGATTTATCCACATAAAATAAAAACTTTTAGCATGGCAAAAGTTAGAATATAATTAAAAGTAAAACACTTTAAAGATATATACCATATGTGTAATAAAGAACTAACCTTACTGCAAAATAAATAGGTGAAATACTTTGGATACAGCTTATATTTGAGAACAAAAGGCTCAATTAATTGCCCAAAAGAATTAAGAAGAAAAGACACTGTTAAAATGTTAATTTTCTTCACTTGCATAAAAGGAGCTAGAGATACCCAAAGCAAATCTGGCTTGAATACTGATAGAAATAGAAGCATTTCATACTTTTAATTGTTCATTTGAAACCATCAATCAAAACTTGCCATGATATATGAAAAGTTATTTGAATTTAGTAAAAACAATGTGTGTATAAATTAAAAAGTGGTTCAGGTATACAAAAAGTTCATTACTGTTGAAATACAATTAATAAATATAAGAGAATATATTCAATCACTCTTGTAAATAAAAGAATGCCATTTTCCATTAAACTGACAAAAATGTTAAAAAGCAGCAATATCCTATATTGGTGAGGATGTGGCAAAACACTAGCACTCTTGCATGTTACCAGTTATTTGTAAATTGGCGCATTCAGTCTTAGTATAATTTGACAATTAGAATAATAAACCTTAAACATGCCCATATTCTTTAAGTCAGAAATTTCTTGTTTTGTGAGTAAATCCTTTGAAAATTAATCAGAGAAATGCACAGACTGTTTCTTTCAGGTGCTCAAGAACACCTTGATTATAGTTTTTCAGAGAATGGTCTTAAGTTCTAATTAATGCTCATTTGGATAATAAATTACAGAGTGAAGCAAATCTCTTTATTACACAGAGCACTTTGGACTGTGTCTCACATCTACACCTTTTTTCATTTTTCTCATCTTCTTCCCGTGAATTTTTACATTCACATTAGGCTCTGTAAACGGACTTTGCAGATGTTATTATATTCTCCTCTGCACAGCTAAATCCTTTTTTTTGCTTCATTTGCCCCTGTTCTTTGTGTATGACTTTGCCCGTGATTTATTATATTGTGATATACACTGAAAGCAAAAGGTGAAAACAGTGTCTTTTCCTGGAGGACCTCTCTGAAAAGTTGCATTTACATCAGTCATGGGAAGGAGAAGAAATTAGCCAATAACAGAATTAGAAATCAGTGTTTCCAACAGAGGTGAGATGACAGCAAATACAAAGGCAGGAAAGGGCTTATTTAAAGACTTGCAAGGAGGCATATGTGGCTGGATTGCAGTGAAAAAATGGGACTGTGACTGTAGGTGAACTAGGTAAGATAGGCAAGGGTTAGATTACAAGCCCATTCTAAGTCAAAACTATGTTATTTGAATTTGTTCAAGGTGTAGAGGCAAGCCGTTAAAGGGTTTTAAGGCAAGGAGTGACTTTATATAACTTAAATTTTTAAAGGTTGCTGTGGTTACCCCTAGTACTATCCAACATGTCCCTGAAAGCAATAATTAAATGTAGATAAACTATTCAAAGCAACCATTAAAAGGCATTAGAGAGAACTAAGAAAGGCAAGATGCAGGACTTTCTTTTCTTAAGAGAAGGGGAGGAAAAATACTGACATGCAAGTATTTTGGCTCTCTCCTCTCAAGGCATTTGCCAACTTTCAGTTCATGGTAATACAGCCCAAGCTGAAAATGGCCAACTTTATAGGTGTGTGTTTGGTAGGAAAAATGGATAGGATTTGACAGAAAAAAAGTCCTGGAGAGAGGAAACTTCAGAAAAGTGAGTTTAAAAATCTGCGCGCAATTTTCTCTCAAGAATTGGCTGACGCCTACAAAGCGAGATTCCAAGAAACTCAGCAGAAACAGTAGCTAAAAGTCAAACAGGTGAGCAGAGATTTCAGGAACACAGTGCTGGGGGGGCAGATGTGGGCATCTGCTTTCAAGACGGAGGGTCCCTGTTAGACTCCAAGAGCTTCCAGCTGTGAGATACCAGATGGGTCATGGCCTAACAACAGACTCTGCTGTAGGAGCACAGCCATGAAAATGATGGTCTAGGAGTAAGAACAAACAGAAATAACTGCTTAGAAATAGATTTAATGGAGGAAAATGACTTAGAAACTTTAGGAAGGAGGAGGTTGGGGTGGTTCAATTGATGAGATCAGAAGAATGAAGCACAACCTTGATTTTTTTAGTAGTAGAAACATTCAAGATTCATAAGGGAAAATCAACAATATTTTTGGTAATCTCTGAAGTATACACTCTGATACTTAGCTTGGCATGAAATCTATTGATTTATAAGAATTTTCTTAAAGAAGAAACATATTGTTTCTAAGGAATTTGTTCTATACTATTTCCTGGATATGAGTTCTATAATAGGGTTGTCCAGAGAAACTGAACCAAGAGGATATATGCATATTTTGCATCATCTTTTTATCTATCTAACTATCCATCCATCTAATTATAAATAATTGGCTTGCAAGATGGGAGTTGGCACATCCAAAAGCGATAGTGTGGGCTAGCAGTCTGGAGACCCAGGAGAGCCAATGGTGCAGATGAAGTCTGAGGGCAATTGGCTAGAGAATTCTTTCTTGATCAGCGAGAACTGTCTTTTTCCTGTCTTCAAGTGATTAGATGATGCCCAGTGACATCATGGGAGGCAATCTCCCCTATTCACAGTTCACAAATTTAAACATTAATCTTATTCAAAAACACCTCAAAGTTGACACATAAAATTAACCACCGTAAGATATATTTGACATAACATGCACAGATGTTAAGTGATTGGTTCAGTGAGTTTTCATAAATATATGCTTCTGTGTAGCCACCACTACAAATGAGAACATTTCTGTGACCTCTGCATGTTTCCTCATGCACCTGTGCACCCAATCTCTTCTCATGCCAGGTGAACATTGATCTAATCTCCGTCACCAATGTTTCCTGTTCTCTAACTGAAAGTAAAGGGAATTTTGAATATCTGGTGTCTTTTGCCCAAAATGATTTTTGTGAGATTCATCCATGCTGCTGTGTGGCCTGATTACATTTTGATTTATATTGCTGAATAGCATGCTGTTATATAAATACCTACTATTTGTTTACTCTTTCACATTTTACTTTGTTTACAGCTTTTAATATTCAAAATAGACCTATAACAAACATTCTTATGAAAGCCTTTTTGGGAATATACATTTTGATTTATTGGGAAAATAGGAGTTTATTTGCTAGGTCATGCAGTAAGTATTACTGTATAACAATTTGCCAGAGTTTTCCAAGTGATGACACAGTTTCTCTTTTATCGCAATATGTGGAAATTCCAGCATCTCTACATATTTATGAATTCTTGGTATTTCCATTCTTTTAAATTTTAGCCATTCTAGTGAAATGATTTCTTATTGTGGTTTTTACTGGCATATCTATGATGACTAATAATATCGTACATTTTTTATAGTTTTATTAGCCAGTTGTATGTTCTTTGGGGAAGTGTCAAATCTTTTGCCTGTTTTTATTGTGCTTTCTTTTTAAAAAAATTATTGGGTTTTAGAGATTTTTAACATAAATCCTATGCACAAATTCGTTATTAAATATGCACTGCCAATATTGTCTCCAAGTCTGTGGTTTACTTTTCCATTTTTTTTTTGAGACGGAGTTTCACTCTTGTTACCCAGGCTGGGGTGCAATGGCGTGATCTCGGCTCACCGCAACCTCTGCCTCCTGGGTTCAGGCAATTCTCCTGCCTCAGCCTCCTGAGTAGCTGGGATTATAGGCACGCAGCACCATGCCCAGCTAATTTTTTGTATTTTTAGTAGAGACGGGGTTTCACCATGTTGACCGGGATGGTCTCCATCTCTTGACCTCGTGATCCACCCACCTTGGCCTCCCAAAGTGCTGGGATTACAGGCTTGACCACCGCGCCTGGTACTTTTCCATTTTCTTAATGATTCATTTAATAAGCACATATTATTTCGTGGTTTAAGTCTTGTCTTTTTCTGATTTTTATTATTGGTTCTCTTTGTGCTCTGCCTAAGAAACCTTTGTCTACTATGAAGTCATAGAGATGTTATTCTTTTTTTCTAGAAGTTTTATATTTATGGCATTTATATTTTTGTCTGTCATCCACCAAAATTATTTTTTCACAGCTTTATTGAAGAATAATTGGTGTACATTAAACTGTACATATTGGCCAGCCTCAGTGACTCATGCCTGTAATCCCAACACTTTGAGAGCCAAGGTGAGACAATAATGAGTTCAGGAGTTCGAGGCCAGCCTGGGCAACATAATGAGACCTCATCTCTATAAAAAAACAAAAAGTGATTTGGACATGGTGGCATGCACGTGTAGTCCCAGCTGCTTAAGAGGCTGAGGCAGGAGGATCACTTGAGCCCAGGAGATCAAGGCCGCAGTGAGTTGTGATTGTACCACTGCACTCTGGCCTGGGTGACAAAGCAAGACCTTGTCTCAGAAAAAAACCCAAAAAACGGCTGGGCGCAGTGGCTCACGCCTGTAATCCCAACACTTTAGGAGGCCGAGGTGGGTGGATCACGAGGTCAAGTGATCGAGACCATCCTGGTCAACGTGGTGAAATCCCGTCTCTACTAAAAATACAAAAAATTAGCTGGGCATGGTGGTGCGTGCCTGTAATCCCAGCTACTCGGGAGGCTGAGGCAGGAGAATTGCCTGAACCCAGGAGGTGGAGATTGTGGTGAGCCGAGATTGCACCATTGCACTCCAGCCTGGGTAACAAGAGAGAAACTCCGTCTCAAAAAAAAAAAAACCCAAAAAACAAAACAACAACAACAAAAACAAAATCTACACATATTTAAAGTGCATAGTGTGATGGATTTGACACATATAGCTTGTTGAAGCCATCATCACAAATCAAGATAATAAACATATCCATCAGTGAACATTTTTTGATCTCTGTAGAAGTTGTCCATAAATAACACTTAACTGTACAAGAAGCCAGATCTGACGTCTCTAGGGCGATCCAAGTGTTTTGATCTGGTGGAAGCTGTGTTATTTCATTTTCTATCAGTTCTAAGTACATATTTTCAACACACAATTGCTAGCCATGTTATTTAATTTTCTCTCAGGTTTAAGCATGTATTTTCAACATACACCTGTTATATATTTTTATTCCATCAGTATAATGTGTGTTTTCAAGTCTGAAGCACCCTTTTACTCAGTATCTTTCCCAAACCTTTAAGACAGGCTAAATGGTTTCACTATCCTACCTGATAAGCCACACATTAGTTAGGAGAGGTTGCTTTTAGTGCCACTCTGATTTTCAAAGCGTAAATTATTTCTTTTCATTTTAATTATGGTAAAATATACATAATATAAAATGTACTATTTTATCTATTTTTAATTGTACAGGTTATTGGCCTTATGCATATTCCCACTGTTGTGAAATAATCACCATTCATCTTTGGAACTTCTCATCAAACACTACTGAAACTCTGTTAAACAATAATTACCCATTCCACCATCACTCCAACTCCTGATAACCACTGTTGTACTTTCTGTCTCTGTGAATTTGCCTATGCATTGTTTTGTATTGTGTGAGATGGAGGGAAAGATTCATTTTCCCCCCCTATATGAATATGCAATTACTCTAGCACCTTCCATCTTGCCAATTTTTACCCCCTAAAAATCCTTGCTAGGATTTTGATTGGGATAGCATTGAATCAATAGATCAACTTGAGGGGCACTGAGAGATTAAAAATATTGAGGCTTCCAATCTATGAATAAAGTAAATCCCTTTCCTTATCTAGCTCTTCTTTAATTTCTCACTGAAGATTTTTTGAGTTTCCTGTGCAGGCATTATGCACATCTCATTAAATGCATTCTTTATTTTTATTTTCTGATGGTATTATAAATGGGATTTTTAATACTTTTTTTGGTTGTTTTTAGGCAAATTTAAATCTTCAAATATGCCTTCTTTAAGTGCAAGGTAAAGGATGGTTTCAGATATTGGGAAACTACATCATATACAGGCCTAATTTCTTGGCCTATTTGGAGTAGCTGTGATATATATCTTTAATATATATGAAAGAGAGGTTAGAAAGCACTTCTAGAGTGGGGCATTAAGCCAGCAACAGAGCCAAAAAAGAACTCAGGGTTTTCATAGGGAATAGTTAGGAAAACATTACTTTAATCAAGATTAATAAAGCTCCCCACATAGATGTGCAGCTAATTTGTAAGTGGGAAAAACTGACATCTTTTCAATTATACAGGAGTATAACATTTTGATTATAAATATTCGTAATAGTTAAAGGTTATTATGATACAGGGTTCTTCATGAAATGCAGAATCACATTCACAAGCCCATTATCAGAAGTGCTTTCGTCAGTGACATCATGTGTTCAAAGGAATATTTTGATGCTCTTGTACAGGGATTGCATTAAAAACAGGTTGAATTAACTGTGTACTACTTGATCTTTTTCATGTTTCTGTTGAAATTCTCTTTCAGAAAGTAATTTTAAATGGTTTTCAGCAATTGTTAAGCAAATTTACTTATTTACTAAATGAATTGTTGTTTACTAAATGAATCACAGTATTTTAAGCACATTACTTATTTGCTAAATGATTCTTATTTACTAAATGAATCACAATATTTTCAAAGTTAGGATTAATGGCATATAACCATAAAGAAACATCTCTCCTAGTTCCTATGTAGGTTCAATAGGGACTAGATCTTCAATCTTTGATTTTCACCATTTGCAAGATGTTTCTGTATGATATAGTTTGCTGGTCACTTAGAATTTTTTAAAAAATGCCATGTCAACTTAGAAAATAATCTATGTAATACTCAAAACTTTGAGCTTAATTTAGGTGAAGATCTTTCCTCACTATCCCTGGCTGAGATTTGATTCAGCTGAAAGGCCTGCAATAGGAAAGAGGGAGTGGTTGGCTTTACTATTCAGCCCTTTCACATTTCCTCCCTGAGCTGCCTAAAAAGTAGTTTCGGACACTCTGGGTATGACCCCAAGGGAAGGAATGTGTTGGGGAGCAGAGTGGAAATGAGAAAATAGAAGCAGGGAAATTCTTATCTATTTGATACACTTATAAACTGGCATCTCACTTTCTGAGACTTGCAGATATTTACAGCTGTCTTTCTCTTCTTAGTGCTTTTGTATCTTGTTCTGAGGACCCTAGATATGATTCTGTCTTCCATGACTTGGGTTAGTGCATCTACATGCAGACTAATATGAGTACTTTAAACATCTATCCTTCTTCCACTTTCTTCTGCTCCAGTTCATTACCTTCTAGGCAGCCCTTATTTATGGGACCCAGATCAATCTCATAATAGCTTTCCTTCACATGCATGGCCCACAACTGACTCACAGAAGATCTTCACACATCAGTGCCTAGAAGACTCTGATTACGTACACCACCAATGCTAGTAAAGTCACCTATCATTCAGTCTAGGTTAAAGCAGATTGCTCTCACTTTAAATGATATAGGCAAGAAAAGACACCAGTCCTCTCTAATCAAATTACAGGGGTCACATATTACAATCTTTTCTCACCACTGACTTCAAATAAAGGGAATAGTACCAACGTCAAAGGTGAAAATGACAGCAAAATCACAATTTACTCTCTATATAAATTTTTACAACCTTCTCTTAATCTTCTACTGACCCTTTCACATAGGTAAGGGGTTTAGGATTTTTCCATTTTTTTAAACACCGATTTCCAATTTCTACATAAGGATCTTAATTCAGAGTGTATATTCTCTTCATTTACCAATTTAAAGTAAGACAGAAAACATCCATCTATAAATAGCTATATAGCTCAAACAAGTGTGTCCTGGCAGTGGAGGCCAGGGTGCCTGGTAAAAGGCCTGTGCTGGGGCAGACATCTGGGCCTGTCAGGAAGATTCCTCATTAACACATAGATTCTTCATGTTGTTTTTTTTGCAACTACACCCACTTCACTCTCCTCATTTTTTAGCTACTGGAAACCACTTATCTAATCTCTATTTCTGACATTTTGTTATTTCAAGACTGTTCTTTAAATGGAATCATATAGTATGTAACTTTTTGGGATTGGATGTTTCCACTCAGCATAATTTTCTGGAGATTCATTCAAGTTCCTGTGTGTATCAGTAGCTTATTCTTTTTATTAAGGAGCATTCCATGGTGCAAATGTACCACAATTGGTTTAACTATTCACTCAGCAAGAGGCATATAGGTTGTTTCCAGTTTTTGCCTATTACGAATAAAATTGCTATGAACATTCATATAAGAGTTTTGTGTGAACATTAGTCTTCACATTGCTGAGATAAATATTCAGAAATGCAGTTGCTAGGTTGTAAGGCAGCTACATATTTAATATTTTCAAAAACTGCCAAAGTGCTTTCCAGAATGGCCGTTAACATTTTACATTTTCACCAGCAGTTTCTCTGTATCTTCACCAGCATTTGGTGTTTTCACTACTTTTTATGTTAGTCATTCTAATAGACATATAGTAATATCTCATTGAGTTTTGGAGACTCAGATAAGTTACCTGTAAAGAAGTTTGATCCTTTTAGATGTTAAAATTTATTAGTTGTGTTCAGTTCATAGATACAGATGCCCATCTACTGAGATGAACTTTCCGAGTTCTGTGTCTCATGTATTATGAGTTTATCCAGCGGTGTGAAAGAGCTGGGCACAGCTCCCAGCTGTGTGTGTTCCAAACCCTATTCATTCTAATTATGGTTGCCATTTCCCCAGCCTAGGGCAGTTTTCTGATTGTGCCTCTCCCAGAGCTCTATGTCTGGGAAGCTGTTCTCTCTTTTCAGATACTTGGTTCTGTGAAATCTAGCTACCATGTTCTTTTCAGATTCTTAGTTTTGTCTCCTCAACTCAGTGAGTTGTCCATGTTGTGATGTGGTAAAAACCCCATATAACTGCACACCTCAACCATACCTTGGCTTTCTGTTGAAACTGCTCCTGTAACCCTGATGTGACAGGCAAGCAGTCCAAACCCACACCATCTTGGCCCCTGCGACTTGTAATAAGTAACTAAGGTAATTTCCACCCTACCCAGACAATGTGTAAACTAACACTTATCTTGACTTCTGTGAACCACTTAAGTAACAATCGGAATGTCCAAAGCGCCTCAACCTCACTCCCACCCAGGAGGTGGGTTTTGGGTCCACTGGCCCTCAGAATATCCAAAGCCCCTTGCCCTCACCCCTGCCCAGGAGGTGGGTTTTGGGCATAAAAGATCTTGACACCCTCCTTTTGTGGGCACGGGTTAGAGAGATGCAAGTCCTCTGTGGACCCCGGCAATAAAGACCCTGTAATTTGGCCTAGTCTTTGTCTCAGTGGTTATTTCGAGCTTGCTCGGTTACAACAATGTTATGTAGAGTTTCCTCCTTACTGTGCCATGGCCTGAAATTTCTCTGAAGACAGCAAACTAGGAAAACTATAGGACTCAATTCAAATGTTTATTCATTTCATTTCCCTGTAAGAAATGACTATCTTTCATTATTTGATGTCCAGTAATTTGAAAACAAGTTTTCATGTATATTTGTTTGTTCATTTTTGTTTTGCTTTATTTGGTTTATTTCTGGTGTGATGGCAAATCTTGGCCAGAGGTGCATGTCTGAGAAGTCCTATTAAACAACCATAATTTATTAGCTTTCTAATACTGCTATAAGAATTATCTCAAACATAGTGATGTAGAATGACATGAATTTATTTTCTTAAAATTCTGGTAGTCAGAAGTCTAAAACTAAGGTGTTGGCAAGGCTATATTTTTATTGGAAGCGTCAGAGGAGAATTCCATTTCCTTTTCCAGTACTTAGAGGCTGACTGCAGTCTTTGATTCCTGGCTCCTCCTTGTGTGTTCACAGTGCATCATTCCAACCCTTGATTCCATTGTCACATCTCCTTTTCCTGACTTTGTTCTTTCTGCCTCCTCTCTCTTATAATTCAATGTAATCTCCATGTCTCAAGATCCTTAACTTAGTCACATCTGTAAAGTTCCTTTTTTCATATAGGGTAACATGTTCATAGGTTCCAGGGATTGGGATTAGGACATGGACATCTTTGAGGGGCTATTACTCAGCCTATCACATATTACAAATTCATTTTAAGACAACTGCAGGGAAACAGGTAAGTATTTTATAACCAGGTATGCCTTATGTCTTTTTATGAACAATTACTTTTCTGTTCTTAATACTGTTGTCTGTTAATTTAAATTATTTATTTAATATTTATTACATGTAAATATTATCATCTATAGGTACAAATATGAAGATGTTCTATAGCTTAATTTGGAATAAATTTATATTAAAAAATGTTTAGTATGACTAGTTATAAGATAAATGATTAATAATTTTAAAGTGCCTGTATGGCAATCATCTATGCTAACATATTTGAGCCAAATTACATTGTGTTAATGACATAGTGTGTTATTTAACTTAGAATTAAACAAAGATATAATGAAAGGTATAATGCAGGTGACCATATTCAATTTACAGATTTGTTTAGCATGGTAGCAGATATACCTCAGTATTTCCTCAAATATAGATCAGTTTCAGTCCTCTCAAGTCAGCTTTTTAAGACATAGCAATGTTATGAATAACAGTAGAAATACATTTTAATCAGCCATTGACATTTCCACTATAACAAAATTAGTCTATAATTTATAAAGTGGTATCTTGTTATGGTATGTTACTTTTTTATTGCATCATGGTTAAGATTCGGGACTAGAGTTGGAAAGATCGGTATTTAAAATTTCTTAATCTGGGGAACGTTTCTTAACTTCTCCATATTGTTTTTCCGAGATTCTACAACATTACCTTCCTCGTGGGACTGTTTTGAGATTAAATGAGTTAATATAAATAGAGTATGTAGTGTTTAGTTAAATGTAATTACATACTTAGTGCTTAGTGACATTTAATTAGGGCATAAAAGTGTTAGTTCTTGGTAATATTATCACAGCCTGAATAATTTACAGTCAGAGAAAGGGACAGAAAAGGGAACATTCATCTTTTGTTAAATTATTGTAGAACATTATTAAGTGTATTGCTGTTTATCTCAGTGGAGGTAATCTTTGAACTTGAGATAAGATTGAATTTGGAAAATTCTAAATTTTAACTGTCAGGAATTTTTTAAAATGCTCTCTCTGCATTAAAAAGGAGAGAAAATATATGGAAAACAGTTGTTTAACAAATAAACATTTGATCTGTTCTGTAACTCTGCTTAGTTATATATCCAGAAGTCAAGTATGCTTACCCAGTAGTTATTGCCTTAAAAAAAAAAAATCTTCAAAGACTGGTTTATCTAAATGTCAATGTGAGTATACTATTTATTCACTAACTACTATTTGTAAAATTGTTTTTCTTAAAGTCAAACATGACTACAAACACAAGGCATATAAAGTTATTGATAGATATTTCACAGATGGTTGATGAAAAGCTCTAAAAATAAAGAAGAGGTTAAATAGCAACTTCAAATTAAAGTGTTTAGAAAATAGATAATTTTACTCATAACTAAAACCTATATTCTAAATTTAAGCAACAGGAGGAACCACAAAGCAGTAAAAAACTCTCTTTTTGTAATTTTATAATCAAAATGCATAAATATAGCAATTGAAAAGACAACAAATAATTTGTTTCAGTAAATATGATATAAAAATTACTCTAAAAATTCTTCCTAAAGCCATCACCAAATTGTTCCATGTTATTGTATATATGACATTAAAATTTATCTTAAAATATGGCAGGATGCAGTGGAAAACAAGAGAAGCCACAATAATAAAAGAAAGATAAAATTTGATTTTCTTAACCCTTGCCTTATCCTTTAGATTGAAAACGCCTTGCTCCCTGGACATCACAGATAACTGGGATTGTTCCCACATCAGTATATATACTCTTTATATATACATCAGTGTATATATGTGTATACTAAGAGCTTTTGAAGAGTTATATCTTTATCAACCTTATGCATGTAAGTGGGAAATAATAATTTCAAAACAGGTTGAGTTGTTCTTGTAAATTTTACATAATTAGACTACAAATTTTCTGAGTAACTTATCAATTCAGCAATTGATAAATAACATCTTCAAAAACATTGATAATATAGTATCTCCTAAAATCATATATAGAAGAACACTTTAGAATGGGTTCTTAAGATGTGTGTATATATACATATATACAGTGTGCATATATATAAGTGTATACTGATGTGTATATATATATATATATATATATATACACACACACATAGAGTATACTGATATATATATCAGTATATACATACTCTGTATATATTCTCTCTATAGATGCTGATGTGGGAACAATCCCACTTATAAACTTTGTATACATACTGTGTGCCTTTGAAAATATAGGCTAAGATTCGTGCACCCCTTTCTCATTATTAACAACATTCTTACATTTATATTGTACTTAGTATTTTTACTCAAAGCTCTTTTAAAACACCACATTTATTCATTCATACCACAAATATTAATTGGAAACTTTCTGTATCTCAGGTACTTCCCAAAAGCCACATATATAGCAGTTAGAAAACCTGATCAGTTTTTGTTCTGGTAGATATTATGCTCTTGAGAGACAGAACGGCCATACAAAATAGATGATAGAAAATGCTAATATAATGCATATTATGACCAAAGGAGCAGGTCATAGGCAGAAGCAGGTGACAGTGACTAAGATGTTACTTTATGTGTGGTGGTCAGAAAAACATTTGACTCAGTTTCTATTTAATTGTACTTATTTTTCTATTGTCAAAGAAACAGATGTACCTATTTGTTTTTCTATTTTCAGAAAGGATTATATTAACTCTGGCTCCTGAAGAGGTAGCTTCACTGACTTAAGAGTTGATGCTATATATTTGAGCTTTTCTAGATAGTTAATTCAAAAGTTGCTATTTTGAACTTCATTGCCACAGCACTGGTAAAAAGATTACTAAATGCAGTGTGCTATGCAGATTACTATTTTGTATATAAAAAGCCATGCAAAAATTCCACAACCATGTTTGAGACACTAAGTGAATTTACAGAATTACTTCTACCAGATAGTGTTATTTCCTAATCAATTGTTTTTATTTTTGCATTAGAGACCAATAAAATAAGCATTTTGGTGTCAACTAATGTTTTCCTGCAAGTCAATGTCACAATTAGACCTCTTAATTATGACTCAATGCACTTCGATGATATCACAGCCTCTAAAGCTAATTTAATCTTACTTCTGATTAAAAGAAAAACTATCACTTTAAAGCACATTGTGTACTTCATGCCTCTGAAGCACCATTCAATCTTAGATACAGTGTTAATTCTGAAAAAGATTAAAACTAAAATTCAATGCTTATTGTCACTTACATTTGTATTTTATATGTGTATACTAAAAGAGCTTTTTAAGGGCTATATCTTTATCAACCTTATGCAAGCATGTGGAAAAGAATAGTTAAAAACAGGTTGAGTTTTTCCTACAAATTTTATGTAATTAGACTATAAATATTCTGAGTAATTTTTCAGTTCAGCAATCAAAACTTCAATGTTTCATCTTCAAAAACATTGATAATATAGTATTTCCTAAAATCATACATAGAAGAACACTTTAGTAATAGGTTCTTAAGACAACTTTATAATTATGATGATCTAGCTTACTTTTAAATGCCACATCAAGATTTTTATTAAATATTGTCTTTCAATTTCTTTACTTATAGTATCTAAGAATTTTTTTAGATCACAAAATTATCTCTGGGCCTTCCTAAAAGCTACTGCTACCTTTTCTACAAGTTTTGATCTGGCATTTTGATGGTTGCCCATACATAAGTAATGACAATTATCCTCACTGGCTGGTTGCTGTTGGGAGACACTATTGATTTAATCACATCAAATTTCAAAGGTGTTAAAATGAGGAAAAAAGATCAGTGTCTCATGAGTGATGAAACAGTAGCATAGTGAGAATATTCAAGTTTCTCTAGTTTAACAGGGGACTTTAAGTTCTTATCATTTATGGTCAAGTATTAAAATCAAAGTCCAAAATGTTATATTAATACATTAGCTTTTTTATAAAAAGACATTCATTTTAGGATCAAAATAAAATATCCACATATTCTAGTTTTTCTTTTTGTTCCATAAGTTAAATTAATATAGACCATGATGCTTTTCTCTAAAACTTCAGATTCCTTATTTGTACTAATATAACTACATTCTCTGGAGTAAAATATCCCTGTGAAATCCATAGGATATTCTACAGCAAATACTATGGACTTTACACTCAAAACAGATCTTGATGGGAACATTTCTCATCATCTCTCTGTTACTACACTGGTCCAAACCACCATATTCTATTGTCTATATTACTGTAGAATCCTAACAATTCTTACCATTTCTACCTTGGCTCTGTTTTGCTCTATTCTCAACACAGCACCCAAAGATATCCAAATAATTTTTTTGCCTAAGACTCAGCAACTGCTTCCCATTTAACTCAGGGTATGATTCAAAACCTGTAACAACTTTTAACAATCCTTGTGCCTACATTTCATTCCCAATTACTCCCTCAAATTTATATCTTACCTTTTGCTGTATTTTTAATATCATCTACTATCATCTAACATTTTTACGTATTATACTACAATTATACTATAATTATACTATAATTTCCACATGGAAAGATTCTCTTGTTTTGTTTACTGATATATTCCCATTATGCAGAGCAGAGAGGGGTGCATGGTAACTATCTAGTACTCAGCTAACAAGCAAATTCATCTTGCCAAGCTAAGCACATACTTTTCTTGGGGGGATAGATCAAAACTATAAGATGTAGGTAAACAGATTCAAAAGAAGAGCAGTTATTTGTATGTTTCATACCATGATAATCCAGTGCATCTATTTCCATGAAGAGATACCATACACTACATTTAGAGTCCAGCCTGTGTGATTCAAGCTTTTACTTTCCTGAAAATGCTGTCTAAATCTTACTTTTATTTTCATTTTTTAAATTTTGGTGACACAAGCAATACTTTATTGCATTGGTCTTTTAAATAACGAGAATGTGAGATTGGAATTGAGGGAATGTGTTCTTTTTCCGGGTCAATGAGGGGTCATAGCTTTAAAGGCAATAATTTTCTGGTGCCAAGCCCCCTCCCATCTCTCTCTATTTGGGAGATTGAACGGTTTATGTTTGAATTTTGCAGGCTTGGGAAGAAACTAAAAGTCAATCACTCCTGCGGAAGTTCTAAGGAACTCCTTTCATTGGCCCAGGGTCTTGGAGAAGGTGGGGGTTTCTCCCAGGATAAAAGTCCGTGCTCTTTCACCTGCCCCGGATTTCCAGCTTTCTGGAATCCCCTCCCATACGGTAGGAGCTCCCTCCTGGATTTCCTCTCTGCAATCCCCTTCCACAGTCTTTGTGGAAGTCCTTCTCTTCTTCTCCTTTCTTTCTCTTTTCTCTACCTAAATAAAATTACCTTTCTGCAACACTTTTTGAGTCCGATATTATACTTTTGCGAGCATCTGGTGCAGCTGAAGCAGTCCCACCGCTTATTCTTTAAGAGTTTGGAGACCAAGAACCCACAACATCCGAGAAGAAACCCTGTTACAGAAGGTTGAGGTCATTTTGACAACTCTCTTCCACTTTCTCCATCCTTGCCTGATTTGTGCATTCCCTTATGGGAAAACAAAGAGACAGTTTATATTTCCAAATATATGCAAGAACATTTATAAAATTTGTGGTGCAGGTTTTTGATTTTACATAATTAAGAGTATGGTGTGTGTTTATTTTATAATTTTCTTTTTTTCCACTCAAATATGTTTTTAATCTGCCTATGTTAACCCATATATAGCCATACACTTTTTATTGATTGATTCTTTCTTGTGCTTTGCAAACATTACGGTTTTTTTTTTTTACAGTATAAAGGTTTGGGGCAACCCTGTGTTGAGCAAGTTTAAGAGTGCCATTTTTCCAGCAGCATGTGCTCACTTCCTGTCTCTGTTACATTTTAGTAATTCTGTCAGTATTTCTATTTTAAAAGTTACTAGTATTATCTATTGTAGTGATCTGTGAGCAATGATCTTTGACGTCACTCTTTTCATTGTTTTGGGGGTGCCACAAACCATACTTATATGAAATGATGAACTTAATCAATAAATATTGTTTGTGTTCTGACTGTTCCAGCCATTGGCCACTCTCCTATCTCTCTCCTCCTCCTCAGGCTACCCTATTCATGGAGACACAGAACATTGAAATTAGGCCCACTAGAACCTTACAATGGCCTCTGAGTGTTTAAGTGGAAGAAGAGTTTCTTGTCTCTTATCTTACGTAAAGAGCCAGAAATTATTAGGCTAAGTGAAGAAGGCGTGTTGAAAGCAGAGACAGGGAGAAAGCTGGATTTCCTGCATCAATTTTAGCCACGTTGTTAGTGCAAAGAAAACATTCTTGAAGGAAATTAGAAGTGCTACTCCAGTGAACACAGGAATGGCAGAAAGAAAACAGTCTTCTTGCTGATATGAAAAAAATTTTAGTGTTCTGGATAGAGCAGGAAACCAACAACATTCCCTTAAGCCAAAGCCTAATCCCGAGAAAGGCCCTAACACTCTTCAGTTCTATGAAGGCTGAGAGAGGTAAGAAAGCTGCAGATGAAAAGTTTGAACCTAGCAGAAGTTGGAGTCATGAGGTTTAAGGAAAGAAGCCATCTCCATTACGCAAAAGTACAAGGTGGGGCAAGTGTTGATGTAGAAGCTGCAACAAATTATTCAGAAGATCTAGTTAAGATAATTGATAAAGGTGGTTACACTAAAAAAACAGAATTTCAGTGTAGATGAAATAACCTTTTATTGGAAGAAGATGCCATCTAAAACTTTCAAAGCTATAGGGGAGAAGTCAATGCCTGGCTTTGAAATTTCAAAAACAGGTGGACTCTCTTTTTGGAGGTTAATGCAGTAGATGACTTTAAGTCGAAGCCAATGCTCATTTACCACTCCAAATATCCTAGGGCCCTCAAGAATTATGCTAAATCTACTCTACCTGTGTTCTATAAATGAAATAACAAAGCCTGGATGACAGCACATCTGTTTACAGCATGGTTTACTGAATATTTTGAGTCCATTGTTGAGACATTGCTTACATAAAAAGATTGGTGTCAACATATTACCACTCATTGACATGCACTTGATCATCCAAGGGCTTTGAGAGAGATGCACTAGGAGATTCATGCTTTCATTCATGCTAATGTAACCATCCTACAGTCCATGGATCAAAGAGTAATTTTTTTTTTTTTTCACCAAAGGGAGTACCTGCAACCATCCAGGAGTAATTTTGACTTTCAAGTTTCATTATTTAAGAAATACATTTTGGAAGGCAATAGCTGCCATAGAGAGTGATTTCTCTGATGGACCAGGCAAAATAATTTGAAAACCTTCTGGAAAGGATCCACCATTCTAGATGCCATCAAGAACATGATGTGTGGCTTGAGATCAAAATAACACATTAACAGGAGTTTCAAAGTCAATTTCAATCATCATGAATGACTTTTCAAGCCTTCAATGGAGGAAGTTACTGTAGATGTAGTGGAAATAGCAAGAGAACTAGAACTGAAAGTGAAGTCTGAAGATGTGACTGAATTGCTGCAATCTCATAATAAACTTTAATGGATGAGGAATTACTATTTAAGGATGAGCAACGAAAGTGATTTCTTGAGACAGAATCTCCTCATCCTCAAGATGCTCTAAACAGTGTTTAAATGACAGTAGATTTAGAATAGTCTGTAAGTTTAGTTAACAAAGCATTTTAAGAGAAGCTCTACTTGTGGGTAAAATGCTATCAAACAGCACCATATGCTACAAAGAAATCCCTTGTAAAAGGAAGAGTCAATTGATACGGTATTGTTGTCTTAGTTTTATTTTATTTCATATTTTATTTTATTTTCTTAGTGATAGGGTCATGCTCTTTTGCCTAGGCTGGAATGCAGAGCCCAATCATGGCTCACTGCAGCCTCAACCTCCCGGGCTCAAGTAATACTTCCACCGTGGTGTTTTATTTTAAGAAATTGCCATAGCCATTCCAACCATTAGCGACTAGCACCTGGTCAGTCAGCAGTCATCAACGTTGAAGCAAGACCTTTTGCCAGCAAAAAGATTACAACTCACTGAAGGGCTCAAATGATAGTAAGCATTTTTTAGCAATAAAATATTTTAAATTAATGTGTGCATTTTTTAGACATAATTTTGCACACTTAATAGACTGCAATACATTACAAATGTAACTTTTTTATGTACTGGGAAACCAAAATATTTGTATAACTTGCTGTATTGCAATGATTTCGAACTGAACCCACAATATCTCTGAGGTATGTCTGCAGGTCTAGTTTATGCTTCAAAGCTTCTGTGTATTATTCTATCAAATGAACAAACTAGATTTAATTGTTTTTGTAGTGTTAGGATTTCTGTTTGTTTTAATTTTTAGGTTTTGGAAAGCATGTCTTCATTAAACACCCTAATATGTCTCCATATGCATGCATGCATGCATTTGCTCCTTCTGTCTTAAATACTTAAAATTAGAATTTCTGATGCAATTAAAAAAAAAAGAAAAAAAATAGAATTTCTGTCTCTCAGTGTGTGCACATTTTTACTATTAACACTTACTGCCAAATGTCTTCTCCATCAGTGTTCCACTGGTTTACTTTCCTGTCAGCTATGAAAGAAACCACTATTTCCCCAGAATTTGTCAGGTCGTTATTGGCATATTAATATTATTTTCAACTGTTTACACTATTATGGGTGATAAAGTAATATATTATTGTTTTTACAAATTTAAATTTCTATAATTGCTACTGATAATATATATTCATAAATGAGGAATCATTTGAAATCCATCTACAAACTGCTTACTTTGCTGATGTATTCTTTGCTGATATATTCTCTAGATCCACTTTTATCTTCATGTTTTAGCAATTATATGTACAGATAAGCGTCATTGTCTAAAGTATTATTTTTAAAATTATTTTTGTCTTCTCAAAATATTTAAATTTGTTTCAAATTTATGAGTCTTTTGACACAAGCACATTTAGTAAAACTCATTTTATAACAAACGAGAATGACGAAAAATTCAGGATGGTGCTAAAATCAAGTAGGAGCACACAGGTATGAAATGTTCTTGTGATTACATTGTCGATAAGTTCAGGAATTGTTTTTTAATCTATTTATTTTTATATGTACTAAATTTTTATAGTATTTTTTAAAACTTATTGTTTTCAAACTCTTGATTAAGATTTTAGTTTTCAATTTTTTCAAGCACCTTCTAATCCTCACTGCTTTCTTTCTGTTATTTGATGCCAAATTAAGGTCATATCTCTGTCTTGTTTTGCTGTTTCTCTCTGTCTTTACCAAAACATACAATCTTCTCTCTACATTTTCTTTTGCACGCATCTGCTCTCAATAATGTGTTTCATTTGGCTGTAATATTCCCAAAACAAATATATTTTTGTCTCACTTTCTATGGTTTACTTTAGCAGTTCATCATTGAAAGAGGAAGCAGAGAAGCAAAGATAGTGAACTGTAGCAGGAAAATTTTGAACAGAAATCAAGGAAGTTACTTTTTGCCTTATGAGTGTTTAACAAAGGTCAAAGATTAAGTCTTCATAGCCTTAGAAGTTTGGTATTTCCGTGTATATAAAATGAGTCCTGTCTCTTCCATTTCTGTTTCAACCACTTTTTAACTGCCTGGGAACTCTGTGTGTGACTTCTTCTCTGTGCTAGATTGCTTAAATCAGTTTCTTTAAGGCAAAATATATGTTCTCAGATTGTAATCTATTGAAGGACAAAGGACACATCCTGTAGTTTTCTTTGTTCAGTGCCGGGGACAGCATTAGGATGATGTGGATTTTATTTGATTCCTACTTCTTCAGAGTAAATAGTGGTTATTAAATCACCAGAAATTTATCTTCTACTATGATGTACTCTAATACTAAGGCCTTTATTTTACTGGAAAATATTTGGAACAAGCAATGCTTTAAATCTCACTGCTGCCTTTATGAATTGAATACTAACATAGCATGTAAGGATGTTAGAAAAACACTTTATGAACATCACATAACATTATCCAGTATTTATTAGCCATATTGTGCTGGGATTCCCAGGAAGTTATTTAGCTATCAAACTGTTCTAAAAACAATACTTATACTATTTTAAAATCTAAAACACAATATAAGAGAAATTCAAACACTCCACTTTTTTTGAGGGGTCTTATGAAAAAGTGTTTTTCTATGTATTCAGATCTGATCCCTCTGGAAAAAAATTGAAAGCACACATTTCTTGTGTGTTCTAATTTATGACTTACTCATATATGAAAAATAATTTTTTATATTAATAGAAGTAATTTCTATTAACAAAAATTCTAATCTTGGATGAAAGGCAGTCTATGCTTAATTAATTTCCCTAATGGAACCAAAGATGAGAAGGATCCTAGGATGTACTAAGGAGGTTAATCATTTCTTTTCTATCCCATATTTTTCTGTTTTATTTAAAAGAAATTTCTTCAAAATCCATCCCAGCCCTACCCCATGGTTCACAAAAATGACTATGTTTTATATGAAATAAGTGATCTACTTTCATATACTTCATTAGTACTAGAGGCAAGACCTAGAGCAGTGGTTCTCAAAGTTTAACATGCATTAGGATCACCTGAAAGGTTTAAGACACAGATTTCTGACAGCCGTATTGGAGGTTCTAATTCAGTAGGTCTGGGCTGGGCCTGTGAATTTGCATCTTAAACGCATTAGCAAGTGTTGCTACTTTTACAGGTACAAAAATTGCACTTTGGGAATCACTGACCTAGAAAAGTTTTGAGCTTGGGCTCTTAGTAAAGGTTAATAAGATTCCCTTTACTAAGAATTTGGAATTAGAAAATGTTATCAGTTATCTTTGTGTAGTATCTCTAAATTTGGGGCTAAGGTGGCCACATTGGGTCATGGACAATTAGAGAAAGCAATTTTGCAGAGTAAGGAATAAATCAGATATTCATCAAACAAAGTAAAGAGCAAAGGAAATCCAGAAAAGAGAAATGGAGAAAGCAACTCTTCAGGTAATTTGCTAATTTCTATTTCCAATCATTTGATATGTCTGCTTAAAATTCTTCTATTTGGGTTCTGAAAGATACCCTTCGGTAACTTTCTAATAAATGCCAATGTTTTCATCGTGAAGTATTTTGCAAGGCACAGAATCTCATTTTAAAAATTGCTGAATAAGAAAAGAATAAAAAAATATTTTTGGACTAATCTTATATATGAAATGGTAGATTTATACATATATTTCAACATATGTATATTATGTTGAAATTTATAAAACATAAATTCTGCTAGTGTTTATGATGACTATGGCAAAGGCCAAGGATCTTCACTGATGAACCTATCCAAAATAGCATATGCATTATGTTGCTGATTCATTCGTTTATATTGTATTAGAGTGAGATCAAGGACCTTTGTTTGATTTATACTGTATTCTCCACACTTTAAATAATAATTGTTGGGAAAAACAACAAAGGAGAGAGGACTTGCAGAGTGCCTACATAAATTGGTTGTGAGTAACATATAAACAGGGAACAACAAACTGCAAAAGTCTGCAGGAGGCCTCTGAGGAGGAAGTCCTCTTCATGCCTCAGGATCCGTGCAAAGTGACCTCCGCTCCATTATCATAAACATTGTGCTCAAGGACGTAAAACCCCTTTGTAGCACTATGTGGTAGCAGACTTGTAGGCTCCTTTTAAGGCCCGCATTCCACCAGGTGCACATAGATAATAGGTTAAAGATAACCACATGTTCGGTTGAGGTCTATCTATCCCTATGGAGCTTTTCCTGTAGCCTGCAGGTCGTTGGAAATGCCTCATAGAGTCTACCTTACTCACAGGACTATTGTTAGATCTGTGGAAAGGAATGGAAAGACAGCTGCTGAAAGTTTAAAAATGACAGTTACTACATGTCTGAAAGACCTGATAATTTACTTTTTTACCTTAGGTATTGGCATATTTCCGTACCTGTACTATTCTTGAATGTGACTGCTTAGGAATGAATATGATTTGAACTCATTCATGTTGAAAGGGTGTTAAATTGAGAACCAGGCAGATCCACGACCTACAATAAAAAGTTCAATTTCTAGGACCCTAAAATAAATTGGTTGAAGAAAGTAGATCCCAAAGATTCTTGGTGAATTTTGAAGTCTTCATCAGTATATCCGTATTAAAAGGAGATGACAGAAGCCAAAATAAATTAATGGGCTGACAGGACAACTGGATTAAAGTAATCATCAGCTTCGTTAAAAAGGGCTAACTTGCAGCTCTTTAGAGGATCTGTAGTGACTTTGATGGACAGTGGAAGAAATCACAACATGGAATTCCGTGATTAAAAATTTATTGACTTTAAATATACACAATTTTAAAAAAAAGATAACCACATGTTCTTGTTTTGTGAAACTCCCAAACTGCCACTGTTATCAGTCCTTAGAACGATACACCAGTTCCAGCTCACCGATTCACTTCCGACTCACTGATTCATTCCATCATCACTCCACTCCTACTATATAGATCAAAGTGATCGTAATCAATAAATAGTGTGGATGATCAGAGCTCGGGGTCTTCACTGTTTCCTCCAGAGTAATAAAGTGCTGGTCCCCTGGGTCCCACTTTCTCTCTTAATCTGTCTTTTTCTCGTTCCTTTGTTGCCACCAAACTGGGGTACCCACAGGTGATGTAGGGCTGGTTCCCTACGTTTTGGTGCCCAACATGGGAAGATGGATCCCTACATTCGGGCACATCAATGTGTGGGCCTCATGGACTCCCTATAATAATGAATAATGAAAAAATACATAAATAAATAAAGGATAACAAATTTTTAGCTTAAGCGAAATTTCTTTTTCGAGAAATATTCTTTCTTTCTTTTTTTATGGGGTTTCACCATATTGGTAAGGCTGGTCTCAAACACCTGGTCTCATGATCCACCTGCCTCGGTCTCCCAAAGTGCTGGGATTATAGGCGTGAGCCACCACACCCAGCTGAGAAATATTTCTTGAAATTGTTGGCCAAGCCTATTAGTTGCTTTTTATGTTATGCAAGTACTGAAAAATTAATAACATTTTTATTTTCTCATGGCTTTAAATGAAATCACCAGATGTTATGCAGTCAGTCACAATAGGTTACAATGACAAGGCCAGAGAGTTGCACAGATATTGATCACAGGGATTATCTACATTATCAATTACATAGAGAGAAGTCAATAAGGTAAGAAAAGGTAAAATATAGAAAACAATGAAAATAGTAGCTTTGTCGGCATATCAACAAGTTCCAAAATCTCAAAAACAAATATAGCTTTTATTCTTCTTTTCTCAGGCCTGTAGTTTGGCTGAGACAACTGAGCTTTGGGCTGCATGTTGGCATGTGTGTTGGGGCAGTTCTGATCCATGCATAGATGAGAGAAGAAGCAGCCAATTGAAGCATGACTTTTTTCTGGTAGCAGTCAGGTTATGCCCAAGGGATTGACAGAAATATGCGATGCCCTCTAAGGCATAAGCTTGCTACTTTATTGCTGTTACTTACCTCATATCTCATGGATCGAAGGAAAATGCATGGCTATGTTCCACATCTATGGAGTAGGGAAATGTACTCCCTATACGGAAATCAGAGGCAATGAATTTTTATTGAACAATGTTCTAATTTACCTCAAGCATCAAAAAGGAAAAAATAATTTTGCTAAGACTACTCATAAACTCAAGGCAAACGCCTTCATCTCTTATTCCATAGACTAAAGTAGAACTGGAACTAGATGTTCAAAATAGTGCTGTTTCTGGTGATATGTCTTCCATCCCCATTTATGTGGAAGGACTGAGTCAGAGTTAGAGAAACAGAGTTAGAGAAACAGATCAATTCTAGTAATTTAGAGGAAATGCCCTAGGGAGGACCGGCTTTAAACATGTAGAAAGGACAAGAATATCAAAAGAGAGAAAGGGTGATGTCTAAAAAAAGGCAAAAGATATGATACTCAAAGGTCAAAAGCTGTGAAAGTCCTTGACCTGGAGTACATGAGCTTTGCCTGATGCAATTCTGTTAGAAACTCTGTTGTAGTTGCTGTTTGATCCACCAAAGAGGTTGCAGCTTTACCAGCCCAGGGCTGATACAGAAAAGGGAGCTTTTCCCAGATTGCTGAAGTCCTCTCTTTTTGCATTTCTAGCAGTTTTCAACAACTACCAAAGTGAATGAACCAGAAATAGAAGGTTTCTCTCTTTCTCCTGCTTTCTGATTTTATTTTCCCTCTCCTAATGATAAGTACTCATGAATAAGCCAGCTGTCAGCGGAGGTTTGAGAAATATAATATGCTTACCTCAGTCTCCTAACACATAGCAGAGTCAGGCAGAATAGAGTTTAGGGGTCAAGAACAAATAGAAAAATGATCTCCACAAATTGTCCTTACCTTTTGGCTGGAGGTATATGGACAATCTTTTTGCAAGAAGACTTAAGGAGAGGAGAGAGAAATGACAAAAATTGATAATTGATAGAACAGCATTTATTGGCTTACCAGTCAGTTGGATTAGGTTTTATATCTGATAAAAACAAGTAGGCTCAAGCTAGAAGCTTAAATAATTCAGTTCATTAACTGCACTATGAGATCCCAGGAATAGAGCTTTGGTGCTTCAGGGTCAACATGATACTGTGCATGAATTATAACACTTGCAGAAACTTCAAGGACTGAAAATGAGTCTCAGGACAAACTTGGTTCAGTTCCTAGAAAAGAATGCCAGAGTAGAAAAATTATACTAGAATCACCATGACATATGCAGGATACCACCAGCCTTTATATTCTGTACAACAACAATTTTGGAAAATGGGGATTTTAGAAGAGATGAATTTCTTGTTTCAACTGATGAAACTTTAAATCCAGTAAAAATTAGTGTTTAATGTGACATAGTGTTGTTACAGCCTGATGAAATATGAGAAAGTTTACAAAACTATAGAACTTTGGAAATAAAATAAAACTTGTCCATCTAATCAAAATTATATGTATGATGACCCACCAAAGGACACATATTTTATAGTGGATTATACACACACATCACATACAGGGAGAGATACAACCCAACATATCTTTAAAAAAATGTTCCATGAAACAGCACCTACCCTCATATGATACGTTTTAGTATTTCCTATTTTTTCTATTCCATACCATTTTATTTATTAGAAGAATGCTGGTAGTGACTCATTTATTTAATTTCATGATGACTTTTCATGACTTTAAAGGAGGTATAACAGCCCTCTTTCATTTTAAAAAACACAGATCACAGCTAATTTTCATCTTATAATTGAAAAAATTGAGACTTGGTTTGATAAATCTTTATATATTTCTTAATGTTCCTTATGCATTAGGTTGACTTATGTTGTTTTCTGTCATAAAATCCTTAAAAAGTAAGATTATTCCCTATTAAAGTGCATTTAACATTATTATAATTTTCATCTAGGTTTTTAGTGAATATTTTACAATGATTACAAGTATGTATTTGAACTACATGTTTCATGAGCTAATCTGATTTTCCCTTTAAGAACAAAGAAAAGAAAAATTAACAAGTGGGATTCAATTAAAGAGCTTAAGCATAGCAAAAGGAACTATCAACAGAGTAAACAGACAACCTACAGATAGGGAGAAAATGTTCACAAACTATGCATTTGATGCAGGTCTAATATCAGGAATCTATAAGGAACTTAAACAGTTCAAATAAAAATAAAAATAAAAATGGGTACAAGACATGAAGAGGCGCTTCTAAAAAGCAGACATACAGGCAGCCAACAAATATATGAAAAAAATGTCCATTATTACTAATCATTAGAGAAATGTAAATCAAAACCACAATGAGACACCATCTCAAACCAGTCAGAATGGCTATTATAAAAAGTTGAAAAACAATAGTGAGGTAGCAGAGAAAAGGGAATACTTGTATACTTCTGGTGGGAATGTAAATTAGTTCAGTCACTGGGTAAAGCAGTTTGAAGATTTCTCGAAGAACTTAAAATAGAAGTACCATTTGACCTAGCAATCCCTCTACTGGGTATGTATCCAAAAGAAAATAAATTATTCTACCAAAAAGACACATGGAATTGTATATTCATCACATTCAACAGAAAGACTATATGGGTTCAACTAAGATGCCCATCAGTGGTGGACTGGATAAAGAAAATGTGGTTCATACACACCATGGAATACTATGCAACCATAAAAAGAATGAAACCATGTCCTTTGCAGCTACATGGATGCAGCTGGAGGCCATCATCCCAAGCAAATGAACATAGAAACAGAAAACCAAATATTGCATGTTTTCACTTATAAGAGGAAGCTAAATGTTGAATAAACATGGACACAAAGATGGGAAAAACAGACACTGTAGAATGCTTGAGTGGAGCATGGGGATGAAAATCTACCTATCAGGTACTATGCTCACTGCCTAGGTGATGGGATCGTTTGTTCACCAAACCTCAGTGACACATAAGTTATCTATGGAACAAATCTGCACATGTACTCCCTGAACCTAAAATAAAAGCAGAAAAACCCCAGAGCTATGTCCAGTATTCCTACTTATCTTCTACAGTCATAACACAATTCTCAGTGAAGAATTCTAGGACTCCATGAAGACATTTAATTGAGTGACAGAAAAACTATTATGAAGACAAAATTTCTAAATTCACATGCCCCTGTGTTAGTGGACAGGTTTGTGTGTCACCCTTCAAAACATAAAACGTAAATCATAGCAGTTTCTTAATAATGTGGAAAAGCTAACATTTGTTTTTTTGGTCAATATAAACTGTTTGCACAGTGACTCAAAATGTTCTGGGTCTAAAGTCCATTACTATTAACAAAGAGTTTTTAGATTTATAAGCAAAGATTGACAAGCCTTTAGAATGTACAACTAACTTACAATTTTCTCAGGTTTGTAGAGTGCTGGTATATTGAACAACCTAGCAGGTGCACGAGATTCTTGTTCAGCTAAAGTGTTTGGATTTCATGAAGAAAACAAGCAGGTTAGCTGATTTTATATGAAAAAGAAAGAAAACAATCTCCACAGAGACTTTCAGTTCTGTCTTTCTATCAAATAGAATTTTTATGGCTTTGGCATAAACCCTTGAAAGGCTGGAATTTTAATAGAAATGCCAATGTCGTTTTAAATATAGCACCCCTGGGCTATGCTTGCATTACAAAGAAATTCAATGTCCTTCGTAGCAACTGAATATCAGAAATATGAATGGCATAGTTCCATTCAATATTTAGCTACTAGAAAATCTTGCTTTTGATAGGAAATGAATTTGTTGCCATTTACATTTTCAAGTACTAAATAATTTTTAAATTTGCTATAATCAATTAAGCCAATGTGCTTAAAACTACTGTTTAGGCAAGCCTAAGGATTATAGTGCACAAATATGATGAAATATATTTCTTACCCATGAAGTGTAACACTTCATATGCAGTCAGCAGAGTGCAGTAAAAAGAATACTACCCCATGAGAAAGAAAACTTGATTGTGAGAACTATGTTTGGCATTTATTATCTGTGAGATATTGGCAGATCACTTACCAAGTTAGGTCTCAGTAGTCTGACAGCAAAACTGAACAATAATGACATTCTTAAATGGCTATTGTGAAAACCAAGGAAGAGAAAAAGTGAGAAGTGATTTTCAAGCATAGAAAATATTTAATGATGTAAAGCATATATTTGTATGTGTATTCTGTGTATATATATATATATATATATACATTTGTATATATACACATATGTATTTCTATATATATTCTGATTTTAAAATATGTAGTTATTACAAACAGATATTATACTATATTGTAAAACACAGGAAATACTTAAAAATTATGAGCAGAGTGAAACCCTGTCTCAAAAAAATAGGATCACAAATAAATAAAAACATGAAAAAACATCAGTTTATCTGCAAAATTCTATAAATGTTGATATTTTATACTTTATATATTTAAATTATATCTGAGCTAAAAATTTTAGGTTATTATTAGCATAAACACCTTGGTAAACAAATATATACATGTGTATATGTGTGTGTGTGCAGAAATATGTGTATGTATATTTGTATATATGTATGCTCCACACACATATAATTTTTTTTTTCAGAAAAAATACTTGAAGTCGATTTATTAAGTTACATTGGTGAAGATATTTATAGCTAATTGTCCTCTGGAACTTAATGCTAACTTTTGATCCCATAAATAGTGAATCACAAGTCTTGGGTATTTATCACTTAAAACAAATCTTTGGTAGTTCCATGGTTAAAATATACTGGTCTTTCAATAAGTATGTTTGGGCTTACTAGAATAAATAGTTTTTAAAATTACTGGGCATCTTATTAATGTACTTTATTTTTCTATGAGGTAAGAAGTGTCTTATTTTATTAATTTGTATGCTAATGTGCTGAACTCCAGTATTCTTATCTGGAATATGGGGAGAATAATCCTTCTTCACAGAAAGTTTTTAAAAATTGTGATCATTAAATGAGATAATATAACCTAGGTTTTGGAGAAAATTATCAATAGAATGTCAAAGGTATAATGAATAAGGTAGCATTAGAAGATTAATTATAATGTTATGTAGCCCATGTTTTTTTTAAACATAGAAGTCTATAAAAACAAAATTGTGAAATCAGTTACTACACATTATTTCACAGAATGAAATATACAATTATACATTTTCTATATTTTTTCCTGGAAATTGATTCAAGCAATAAATATTTATTAATCCCCTAATAGATCTAGTCACCTTGCTGGGTATACATGTATTGTATAATTGAAAAATAGATATTAATAATGTATATCACTTTGGTAGGATCAAAAGTCAATTGTTAAATGTTCTGTGGGTGAATGTGCAAACAGATTGTGATTCATCCTCACAAGAGAATATGACTAAGCAAAATAAAAAAACAAATTCTTGAGACACGCAACAAATTGGATGATCTCAAGTTCCTTATGCTAAGTGAAAAAGACAATTTAAAAAGCTTGCATTTTGTATCATTCCACTTGTATACTATTCTGGAAATCATAAAATTATAGTGATGGTGAACACATCAGTGGTAGTCAAAGGTTAGTGCTGTGGGAAGGGTGTGAGTAGAAGATTGTAGCAAGGGGAATTTTGTTTAAAGTGAGAGAATATTACTGTATCCTGATTTTTGTGGTGGTTACAAATCTGCATATGTGAAACAATCATATAAAGCTATGCAGGCACACACATGCAGACACATGCACACACATAAAGTGTGCCTGTAAAAACCTAGTGAAGGCCAGGCACGGTGGCTCACGCCTATAATCCCAGCACTTTGGGAGGTCAAGGAGGATGGATCACTTGGTCAAGAGATCGAGACCATCCTGGTCAACATGGTGAACCCCCGTCTCTACTAAAAATACAAAAAATTAGCTGGGCATGGTGGTGCACGCCTGTAGTCCCAGCTACTCGGGAGGCTGAGGCAGGAGAATTGTTTGAACCCAGAAGGCGGAGGTTGCAGTGAGCCGAGATCGTGCCATTGCACTCCAGTCTGGGTAACAACAGCGAAACTCCATCTCAACGAAAAAGAAAAAAACCTAGTGAAATATATCTAAAGTCTGTAATTTAGTTAATCGTATTAAGCCAATGTCAGTTTCCCGGTTTTGATCATTATTCTTTGGCTATGTAAAATGTTATCATTGTGGGTAGCTGGGTGAAGGATGCCTTAGAATGCTCTGCACTATGGTTACAACCTCTATATAAATATATTTTTAAATGTCAATAATTAAAAAATACATAACCATTGTTCTATATACTTGTACAGTCTTCAAGATTATCATAGTTGATTATGACTGATATGTAGTTAATTCCAACAAGATAGGATCCATGTACAATGTCTCAACCCTCTATCTCCAACACCTGTAATGTTTCCAAGAATATACAAGGTACTCAATAAATGCTACTGACCAAAAAAATTAACACAAAAATTATCAAGCAGGTAAATCTGAAATAAATAAGGTAATTGCATATTGTTGTAATTTTAGACTGTTTCTGACTTCTGCAGATGTAATGTCACCACAAAGAGCATTTTCATAGATAGAGTTTTTCCCATACCTGCTAAGGTTTTTAAATACTTTTCCTTAGGTATCAATTCTAAGGAATGAGGCTACTGGTTTAGATCTACGTAACTTATTTGGAACTTAATATCGATGAATAACTTTTTTTTTTTTTTTTTTTGAGATGTGGTCTCCTTCTGTTACCCAAACTGGAGTGCAGTGATGCAACCTTGGCTCACTGCAACCTCTGCCTCCTGGGTTTAAGCAATTCTCCTGCCTCAATCTCCCGAGCACCTAAACATTCAGGTGCACGCCACAACACCCAGATAAATTTTGTATTTTTAGTGAAGATGGGGTTTCACCATATTGGCCAGGCTGGTCTCAAACTTCTGACCTTGTGATCTGCTCACCTCAGCCTCCCAAAGTGCTGGGATTACAGGTGTGAGCCACCATGCCTGGCCGAAAGTTGATGAATTACTTTACAATCTATTGTATTAGTTTACTTTCCTGAAGTGATATGGTTTGCATTCAATCTCATGTTGAGATTTAATACCCAGTTTTAGAGGTGGGGACTGGTGGGGTCATGGGGGCAGATCCCACATGGCTTGGAGCTGTCCTCACAATGATGCATTCTCAAGTGATCTGGTTTCTGTAAAGTGTGGCATCCCCACTCTCTTTCTTACTCTTGCTTTTGCCATGTGAAGTGTCTGCTCCCCCTTTGCCTTCCACCAATAGTAAAATCTCCCTGAGGCCTCCAGAAGTGAAACAGATGCTGGTCCCATGCTTCCTGTACAGCCTGCAGACTGTAAGCAATTAAATCATTTTTCCTTATAAATTACCCACCCTCAGGTATTTCTTAATAGCAACACAAATGAACCAATACACTAAGTATTATAATTTACTGTAACATTTTAACTGCTTCATCCACGACTTCATCTCTGAAATCCTACTCTATACCTGAGCCTTACCTGATGATACCTGCTATACAACTACTCCCTCAAATCCCTACCCAAATCTAAATCTCATTTCTGCACTGCACATCATGACCTAAGATGTGATAAGGAGTTTTATCATGTAGATTATGTTGCTAAGTGTCTTCACCGTTTGTGTGTGTGCATGCATGTGCATATCACATATGAGACAGTCATTAGATGAACATAATTGAGAAATTCCTTTACGAAGTAAACTTCAGGAATGTTTCAGTTGGTTTCTGTGTTAACCAATCTACTTTTTGTATACAATCACAGTATTATCAAAACTGACAAGTTCAAATAAAAAATCCTGAGTAAGTCTTCAGGATAAATGTTATTAATGCCATTCATTGAAATGTAGAAACATCTTGTTTTTTTTAAGGTAACTCACTAACCACATGCCATCAAGATTAGGGTAACATTGCTCTTTTGAATATTTGATTATTTTTCTACATTGTCTAACAAGAAACTAGATGGTTACAGCATTTAATGTATTCCTTTTGCCAAAATATGAAGACCCCTGCTATCTAAATTATTGCCTTAACATTTTCAGCAATTTTAGAAATAAACTGAAATATATTTGGAAATTTTTGTTTCCAAACTGGCTCTTAGCCTGTCATGGTGGAGCATACCTGTGGTCCTAGCTAATCAGGAAGCTGAAGGGGGAGGATTACTTGAGCTTTGGAGTGTGAGGCTGCAGTGCAAGTTTGAGACCATCCCTAGCAATATAATGAGACCTCATCCTTACAAAAAAGTAAAATAAAAAGCTGACTATGTATGGTGGCATTTGCCTGTAGTCCCAGCTGCTCCGGAGACTGAGGCAGGAGGATTACTTGAGCACAAGAGTTCGGGGCTGCAGTGTACTTTGACGGCACCACCGCTCTCCAACCTGGGTGACAGAGTAAGACCCTGTCTCTGTAAAAATAAATTAATAATTAAAAATAAATAAAATCCCGCTTGTAATTTTTTAAAAGAACAGTTATACCAATTTTTAGTTCTTATTAAAAGCCCATTCTTAGTTTACAAGAATTTTTACTTCAATCACAGAAACTTTTAATTACTGAGTCTTTCTACATTTCAGGAGGAACACTTACTGGAAATAGTATTTGACTTTCTGAGTCATGACCCTGCATTCTCTAAGGTGACTTTTGTGGCCAGGACATTTCAGTTAGTAGCTTAAAGTGATAGATGTGCACACCAAAATGAATTTTCTAGTAGAATATTAATCTAGAAAGCATTTAAGAGTTAAAGTTGATTTCTCTTCCAGTAATATTGTAAAAAGATCTCCCTTTACAAAAATTCATTACTCTCCTTTGATGGGATTTTATAAAAAGTAAATTTATAATCTATTTATTCTTTTGAAGGTCTATGGAAGATACCTGATTTTTCATTTGTATAAAAATGATACTTGAAAAACACTTGACTAGTTGGATGGCAATCATGGAATACTTAACCATTAAGCTCATTAATTCAAAGCACCAGATTATGTGACAGTCTGTGTAGGCAGGATAAACCCATTTAATAATGATACCGTGCCTAGTTTGAATTTACTAACTGTATGCTAAATGTTTAATATTTAATGACAGAAACAAAATGAGATTAAAACTCACAGAAGACTACAATGGGAAAGAACGATTATGTACTCATATTTGGCAACGCAGGTAATTATAAGCTTCTAATTAATAAATTATCTCAATTGGTTAATGTAGATTTTTTTCTTGCCATGTACTTATAATAGTGTAATAGTTTCTAACTCTGACAACTGGTCTCTCAAAACCTGCATTTTCAGTTCAAAGAAATACGGAGGGTGAGGTGGGTAGACAAAGTTAAATGAATCAATGTCAAGTCTATCATTTACTATTTTAATATATTATTAAATAATATCTCAAAACATTGTTCTATTTGATGACCTTATTTAGTCTTTTTTATACATAAATAACATATTGATTAAGTTTTGAAATTACACTATTGTTTTAATAGTGTAACTGGGATACATAAATTAGCACGTATTATTTTGAAGGGAGCACTTGATAGTTTCTTTCTTATCAGCTTTTGGCTCTCTCAAATGGTAAAAAAGAAAAGCTTGATACTCTGGGTGAAGGGGAGAAAGCAAACAAAACACACTGCCATGTGTGTACCTATGCAACTCTATTGCATGCTCTGCACATGTACCCCAAAACCTAAAATGCAATAAAAAATAAAAAAAGAAAAAAAAAGAAAAGCTTAAAGACTTAAAGGCATTTAGTTGCATTGAACTTTGAAGCAACTCAGGACCAATATGTCTCACTGCCAAGTTATATTTAATGTTTCTGGGGTGAATAGTTTTATCTTTTTAGATAGATGGAATTATAAGAGTTTTAAATTGCTCTTGTCTAATGTTAAATATGAATAATAACACTTATAACCTGACTATTTTAGAGAGATATAATGAGGAGGATTTATGAGTTGCTTGCAAAGAGCTCTAAGCTTCTTGGAAGAAAACCTTCACATATCTACATTTTTGGTAATATAAGAATAGTTGAGCATAAATTGTGGCATAAAAGATGTGCTGGCATTACAATATTTATTAAACTCTATGCACATCTGATCTGATTTTAGGATTTTGTCTATCATTTTTTCTTATAAGAATTTCATATCATTTAACAAATTTTCCAGTCACTGCACTCTGATGAACTATAAGCTAATTACCAATTTACAGGCAAATTTATATTATAATTTTGGGAGAGGGTGGGGGCTAGAAATAATAAATGAACATGGCTAAAATTGTCTTGGCCAGGTGTGATGATTCACAGCTACAATCCCAGCACTTTGGAAGGCTCAGGTAGAAGGATCACTTGAGGCCAGAAGTTTGAGACCAGCCCTAGCAACATAGCAAGACCCCATCTATTAAAAAAAAATTTAAAAATTTAAAAGCTGACTGGGCATGGTGGTGTTTGCTGTAGTCCTGGATGCTCTGGAGACAGAGGCAGGAGTATTGCTTAAGCACAACAGTTTGAGGCTTCAGTGAGCTGTAATTGAGCTACTGCTCTCTAGCCAGGGCAACAGTGTGAGACCCAGACTCCAAAAACAAAAGTTTTATATCGTAAAAGAAAGTATTTGATTTACATAAGCAGAAGATTTGTTATAGCACTGTCGTCAGATAATGATTGATTGAGAGACTCAATACTCAATGATATTCCCAAGGAAGAATGCTTCCTCTGACTTTCCACTTTGTTTTAAGATTGGTAGGTGTCATCCTAAAGCTTGTTCCTATCATGGCATGAAGATGGCTTCTAGCAGCTCATGAGACTACATGTTTGCTTCTTATATCGTAGCCTCAGAAATCTTTTAAAAACTCCAGAAATTGCTAATGGACTTAGCCTAGGTCACATGTTTTACTGTGGCACCATTAATATGTCAGTTTGTTTGGTATATAGATCCCCAAATAAAAATTGGGACCTGTTGTGAAGGTTGAGTTTAATTTTGAGGTGAACAAAGATCTCTCTCTCTTTCTCTCTCTCTCTGTCTCTCTCTCTGTCTCTCTCTTTCTGTCTCTCTTTCTCTCTCTCTCTCTGTGTATATATATACATATATATGTGTATATATATATGCATATATGTGTATATGTGTGTGTACATATATATACATATACATACATATATATAAATCTAGATATATTGGCTTCAAAAATTAATGCCTATTCAGAGCAAGTTAGTTATTGTATTGTATTAAAAACATAACTGTAAATGGTATGGTAACAGCTTACTTGCATATAAGCACCAAAATAGCTTATATTTGCCCTCGAAATTTGTATTTCAGAATGGCATGCCTCATTCTAATTTTATTACATATATATATATATATATATATATATATATATATATATATATATATAGTGTGTGTGTGTGTGTGTGTGTGTGTGTGTATTTTCACTAAGTTCCCTTCTAAATAATTTCTGAAAATTTCTAGAGTATACTTACATATTCTGGAAAGAAAACCTGGTCTTTAGTTTCCACTTCACTTTGGAATCTGGTTCTGATCTATTGATCCTTACTCTCTATCCACCTGTTGGACAGTACGACTCTGCTTTCTTTAAGGTCATGGAGTTTGGTGTTTCTCCAACAAAATGCTTTTACTAAGCTCCTTATGGAGCTCCATAAGAAGCTGGCTGGCTTCTCATCATTTCAGGTGTCTATTCAGAAGTCATTCTTAAGAGAGGCCTTCTTGGTCATCTTTTCAAATAATATCCCTGTAATCTATTATATTCTTATTTTATTATTCTGATAATACTAATTAGTGTCTAAATTTTTTATATTACTCATTTTTTAAAATTGCTGATTACCTAATTGATTTCATCACTTTAGAATGTTAGCTTTATAAGAGATGTTGTCTCATTTATCAAGACTGTTTCGCTTACCCATATAGTCCCTGCATCTAGCATAGTGTCCTCAGACACAGCGAGTGTGAGAAGCATCTGGAAAATGAGCAAATAAATGTGTTGTATCTGTGACTTTTCTTTCTTGCCCTCCTCAACTATCAGCATAAATTTGTACTTAATTTCTCATTGAGGAAGTTGAAACTTAAAACATTAGAAAAGAGAGACAAACCTTGTTTGTAATTTATAACGGGTACTAGACATGCCAATCTCAGAGCTCAAAGGTACACCTAAGCTATAACTTACTATTAAGTGGCTCCTAACAGGATAGCTCCTGTCTGGCTTCCAGTCTGTGTCTATGTCGTATTGGCCAATTTCCACTTCTCCTAATTCCTCTGCTTGCCACCCACCTAAACCAGTACTCTTTAATGTGACAATCCTACTACTCTTTAGCATGACAATCCTACTATCCGTGTAAAGACAGATATTTCTCTTTTCTTCCAGTCTAAGACTCACCAATTCAGTATCTATTCCAAGTTTGCCCTCTTCCTGAATGATTTTTATAAATATTTCGACTCTGTTCAAAGACAGTTTCACTTCCAATCACACACACATAAAATTGCTCAACCTCTTCTAAAGAACAATCCTACCGGGACAAAATAGTCTTCCATCAGCCCCTCTCTTGAAAAACACACTATTTGCCTTGAATACTAATAGCATGAGAAATCAACAATCTACTCTAATGGTTCAATGTTTAGCCAAGCCCAATTTATTTCCAATGTACAGTTTTGTCTGTTTGATTTTTGTTTCCCAAGCTCAAGTTAATTCAGCTTTCAGGTCTTTCCTGAAGTCCTGAGGGGTCTGTATTGCTGACATCTTGTGGCCATCGTTTGCACAAAAATTTCCCCAAGGACTTGCTATGATTTTCAGAGACAGCACATTCTAAATACATCCTTGGAAAAAAAATCCTCGCAGGGAAGCACAATCTGTGGAAATGCAACTCTGCTTGCAACAAAGCTAGCCTCTTTACATTGTCTTACAAGGCAAGTGAATTCCTTGGAGTCACATCACTGATTGACATTCTCAAAATTAAAAAGCACATTTTCAGTGTCTAGTGTTCCTGGAACAATAAAACAGCCTCTCTGAAAGTAGAATCAACTCTAACAGTTTGAAGGCAGAAAATTTCCTGTTGCTTTAAATGAACAATTGTGTTTAGTTTAGTTTTTGTTTGCTCTATCGCACTTTCAACCTTGCCTATGCTAGCTTTAGATTTCAGAGATATTAGCACGAAGTTTGAATCTAAATTAAATTAAAAGTGTCTGTTATACTCATAATCCATAGACATCACTGATAGTAAGATATCTGCTTAAGGCTTTCACATGCTCTTCCAGGGATCACTGCCTTTTCCATCTTCCAAACTGTTCTTATGTCATAATCAGCTAGTTATATCATCTTGGGAAGAAGTGAGCCAAAGTGAGATTCTCAAGTGGAATACAGGTCTGAGCAAAAGTATTGAATAAAAATTTTCACATAAACCTAGCTGTCAGTCCCAGCATTCTCCCAGGAGAAATTGCATCACAAACAACTTTAGCTACATTCTTCCAATTTATAGTTATGTTTACATAACATTTGGAAGAGTAACATAGGGTTAAGGTTTTCTCATATCAGGAAGAAAATGTATTTCATGCATACCATAAGGATTTTGGAAACTGATTGATTAATGATGAAGGATTTAAGCCAATAATCAAGAGTTGCTGCTCATATTCTCCGATAAATTTCAGTGTCTCCAGAGGAAATTCATACATTTATCTACATGTAAATCGTGTGGACAGCTCTCCTCTCCTCTAGGGATTATAGAATTCTTAATGCTTAACTTGGTATAATTTGGTATAATTTGGAGGTTAAATACGGAGTCATATTTGAGAATACTTTTTTTTTTCCTTAGGCTTTCAATGATATTGGCCTAATACTTGAACTTGGGGTTTGCTAACCTTTAAGGCCAAAAGTCTTAAGAGAGAAAAGTTCATGCTAATGGTTAATGTACAGTAGTGAAGACATCTGACAAAGGGAATTCATTTTAGTAGCACTTTAATGAAGTGAGAATTTGGCAAGAGGAGCTGAGAAGTCAAAGGTTGAGGTGGTAATGGACTGGATTTCTCTTGAATTATTGGAACTTCAGTTTGATTGATTTAGTAAAAGATATACTTAAGGCCATTATGGATAGAGCACTCAAAGGTGCCATTATATCAATTCTCTCAAAGCTGCTACTTCAATACTTCGAGAAATTGTTACTTCCTCTCACTTACTGCCTTTTTCTGTTACTGTATTAGTGTTTAAATTAGTATCTCACATGTCATGTCATTGTTTCTTGCTATAATACATCTTCCAGATTTCACAGAGAATTAGCATTCTAAAACAACTGCTAGAATTATATTTGACTTATTTGAAGGTAAATTTTTCCACCTTAATGTACAACTATGGCAATATCTATTAAAATTAAAAATCTCACTTAACCAAGTAGTTTCAGGAATTTGTTTTATAGCTTTATACTCATCCATGTGAAATGGTGAATACCTAAGAATATCCATTGCAGTGCAGAAGACATAAAAAAGGTTTGGAGAAAGCTAAATACCTATCTGCGATAACCTGAAAAACTATTAGTTTTATATTTATTATAAAGGAAGCTACATCTGATACAATAACAGTATTATATATATTAAATGCCATATATATCTATAATGTCATATATATATACATCATAATGTCACATGCAGGTGATATTTTGGAGATAATACATTATTATATACCTAATGTAAATACATAACAGTGGTGTATGGGAATATTTCTGTTGCCAGTTATCAATTTTAAATCTTACAAAATTTGCACTAACAGAGCTTTCTTAGTTTCTACAAGCCACGTAGTAGGGACTTTGGTGGTTACTGTTATAAATTAGTTCTGTGTGATTCGAAAGAACTGCTTAAATAGGAACATTTTTGGATTTTTTAAAATGACATTTATTGAACACTATATAAAATTAACAGTATATAAAAGATTAAATTCATAATCTCAGTACTTACAGAAACTTTTATAAGTGTGGGAACTGAGACTTAAGGGAGGTCAAATAACTTATCCAACATCACTCAGCAAGTAAGAGTCAGGATTTGAACATGGTTCTACTGGCTGAAACCTGTGCTTTGTCTCCCCTCAGGAGACACCTCCAGAGGTGATGCCACGATGGAGCAATGACAGTGTGATTGCAGAGTAGATTTCCCTAGGGAGGAGAAATCCTTTCAGGATAAGGCAATTGTGGAAATTCTCCTGAGGAAAGTGATATTGAATGAGCAGAATTTTAAGAATAAGATATAGTGATAATATTTTAGTTTGAACCACAGGACACTTTTGTATGTCAAAAATTAAGATATTGAAATTTCATCTGATTTATCTAAAATATGTTTGTGGCAGTGGTTATGACAAAGGTAAAGGTTAAAAAATGAGGAGTTTCCGTCCTCTCTCAGGATCTCTGTTTTCATGAGAGTTCCTGAATGTTAGAAGGAAAGGAGAAACTCAGAAACATGAACAGATTAGAGTACAGGTGCTCTGGGAAAAGAAGACTGAATCTCTAAATGGGACGAAGTTCAAAGATAAATTTTTAATGCCATGATTGCTAATATATGAGTAATTTATTTATATTTTTAGACCTTTGTTTAAATTAAGAGTGAAAATTATGTACTCACAACTCAAATGTTTATAAGTAATGTGACTGAAAGAATATGAAGAAAATAATTTAAATAATAAAATACTAGAGACACTTTAACACAGTGGACAAATAATTGAAGAGTAAGTATAGTTAGGAAAATAAATGCTGGCAATAGAGGTCTTCTTCAGGATTTGGCAGTACACTTAACATTAGAGAATATTTTAAGGTCTTACTTAAAAAAAACTTTGATTTTAGGTTTGGGGCTATATTTGAACATTTGCTGTATAGGTAATCTCATGTCACAGAAATTTGTTATACAGATTATTTCATCATGCCGGTATTAAGCCTAGTACCCAGTAGTAATTTTTTCTGCTCCTTTTCCTTTTCTCATCCTCCATCCTCAAGTAGCTCCTAGTGTCTATCATTCCTGTTTTTGTGTTCATGAGTTCTCATCATTAGTTCTTACGTGTAAGTGATAACGTATGGTATTTGGTTTTCTGTTCCTGCATTAGTTTGCTAAGGTTAATGGTCGCCAGCTCCATCCACATCCCCATGAAAGACATTATATTGTTCTTTTTATGGCTGCATAATATTCCATGGTGTACATGTACCAGATTTTATCTAATCTATCATTAATGGAGATTTAGGTTGATTCCATGTCTTTGCTATTGTAACTAGTGCTACTATAAATGTCTTTGTTATTATAAATGTTTATGTGTGCATGTGCCTTTATGGCAGAATGATTTGTATTTCTTTGGGTGTATATCAGTAATGGGATTCCTGGGTCAAATGGTAGTTCTGTATTCAGCTCTTGGAGAAATTGCCATGCTGCTTTCACAACAGTTGAACTAATTTATACTCCCACCAACAGTGTATAAGCATTCCCTTTTCTCCACAACCTTCCCAACATCTGTTATTTTTTGACCTTTTAATTGTAGTCATTCTGACTGGTATAAAATGGTATATCATAGTGGTTTGATTTGCATTTCTCTAATGATCAGTGATATTGAGCTTTTTCTCATATGTTTGTTGGTCACATGTATGTCTTCTTTTGAAAAGTGTTTATTAATGTCCTTTTTCCACTTTTCAGTGGGGTTCTTTCTTTTTATAAATTGTTTAAGTTCGTTATATACGCTAGGTATTAGACCTTTGTCAGATGCATAGCTTGTAAATGTTTTCTCCCATTCTGTAGATTGTTTGTTTACTCTGTTGATAGTTCTCAGCAACTATCAACAAGCTTTTGGCATGCAGAAAGCTTTTGCTGTGCAGAAGCTTTTAATTTTAATTATATTTCATTTGTCAAAATCTGTCTCAACTTTTGTCTCAGTTGCTTTTAGCATCATTGTCATGATATCTTTGCTCATTTCTAGCTTCAAGGTTGTGTTGCTTAGGTCATCCTCCAGGGTTTTTGTAGTTTTGGCCTTTACGTTTAAGCCTTTAATCCATTTTGAGTTGATTTTTGTATATGGTATAAGGAAGACATCCAGCTTCAATCTGCATGTAGCTGGCCAGTGATATCCTAGCACCATTTAATGAAGAGGAAGTCTTTCTCCCGTTGTTTGTTTTTGCCAACTTTGTCAAAGATCAGATGGTCATAGGTACATGGCCTTGTTTCTGGCCTCTTTATTCTGATCTACTGGTCTAAGTTCCTGTTTTTGCACAAGTACTATTCTATTTTGGTTACTGTAGCCCTGCAGTGTAATTTAAAGTCTAGTAATGAGATGCCTCTAGCTTTCTTCTTTTTGCTTAGTGTTGACTTGGCTCTTTTTTGGTTCCATATAATTTTAATTTTTTGTCTACTTCTATGAAAAATGTCATTGGTAATTTGATAGGAGTATCATTTAATCTATAAATTGCTTTGGGCAGTATGGCCAATTCAATGATATTGATTCTGCCTGTCCATGGGATGTTTTTCAATTTGTTTGTGTCTTCTCTGATTTTTTTGAGCAATATTTTGTAGTTCTCATTGTAGAGATATTTCATCTTTCTGGTTAGCTGCATTTCTAGGTATCTTTTTTAAAATGTTTGATTTTTTGTGATAGATGTGAATAGGATTGCTCTCCTGATTTGTTGGCTTGACTGTTGTTTGTGTATAGGACTACTAGGGATTTTTGTATATTGATTTTGTATCCTGAAACTTATGGGATATAGAATCATGTAGTCTGCAAACAGGGATAATTTGACTTCTTTTCTTCTTACTTGGATGTGCTTTATTTCTTTATCTTGCCTGGTTGCTCTGGCTAGGACTTCCAATATTATGTTGAATAGAAGTGGTGAAAGAGGACATCCTGCTCTTGTTCTGGTTTTCAAGGGGAATGCTTCTAGCTTTTGCCAATTCAGTATGATGTTAGCTGATGGCTCTTATTATTTTGAGGTATGTTCCTTCAAAACTTAGTTTATCAAGCATTTTTAACATGAGTGGATATTGAATTTTATCCCAAACCTTTTCTGTATCTATTGAGATAATCATGTGGTTTTTGTCTTTGGTTCTGTTTATGTAAACTTTTATTGATTTGTATATGTTGAACCAATCTTGAATCCTGGGGATGAAGCATTCTTGATGTAGTGGAACAGCTTTTTGATGTGCTGCTGGATTCCATTTGCAAAAATTGTGTTGAGAACTTTTGTATCAGTGTTCATCAAGGATATTGACCTGAAGTTTTTTTGTTGTTGTTGTATCTCTGCCAGGTTTTGGTATTAGGATGATACTGATCTCATAGAATGAGATCCATTTGCCCCATTAAGGGCAAATTAAATGTAATATTAAGTATTAATTAAATTAATATTTAATGTGATAGTAAACTCATTTAATATTACATTATATGAATATAGTACAGTTTATTGACTTATTTAACTATTAACATACATTTTAGATGTTTCAGATTTGGAGCTGCTACATTAGTGCTGCCATGCGTGTGTTAATTCATGTAGGTTGGTACACATATGTTCACATATATAAATATATTTCTTTCAGTATACTTTTGAGGTTGATTGGACATTTAGTATCTTTTTTTGTGAAGTGTCTTTTCAAGTCTTTGCTCTATTTTTCTGTTTGGTTGACTAGTTTTTTCTTAATGATTTATAAGAATTTTAAAAATATGTGCTCTTCAATGAAATTTGTCAAATATATGTAATTAAAATATATACTTGTGCTTGCTCAGTCTTTTTTACTCTCTTAATGACATGTTTGATCAACAAAAGTTCTTACAGGGGGAGACCCTCTCTCTAAATAATTTGAATAAAATAAATTTTATTAGTAGTAAAAGCTACATTTTAAGAGTCCAGTATTTCCATATAGCTAGTAACTGCTGTAATAATCAGCACAGATTTAGGACATTTTCCTCATCATGGAAAGTTCATAGAAGCTATTCATAAAAACTATAAAGTCACAGCAAATTCAATGGCCATCAATTGATGAATTTGATAATCAAAATGTGGTATAACCAATTACTAAAATATTATTCAGCGATTAAAAAGGACAAAGCCCAGGTACAGACTACAAAATAGATGAAACTTGAAAACATTAGCTTTTATTTGCATAGTCTATACATACAATGAAATTGTATGATTCTATTAATATAAAATGCCCAGAATAGAGACAATTTTAGAGATGAAAGTAAGGCTAATGGTGGTGATGGGGTGGCTGTTAAATGGGAAGTTACTACTGAGGGTTTTCTTTGTGGGTAATGAAAATGTTCTAAAATTAAATTACGGGAAGGTTGCACAACTCTGTAAGTATATTGAAAACTACTTTATTGTATACTCTCTTTTTTGGTATGTGAATTACAACAATAAAATTATTTTAAAAGATAAAGAAAATAAACATAATGGATAGCATGATAAAATGTATTCATAATATAAATTTAATCAAAGCCATATTGAGAAAAAAATTTGATCTTTCAAAACATTTTCACTATGCTGGGCGCGGTGGCTCATGCCTGTAATCCCAGCACTTTGGGAGGCCGAGGCGGGTGGATCACAAGGTCAATAGATCGAGACCATCCTGGTCAACATGGTGAAACCCCGTCTCTACTAAAGATACAAAAAAATTAGCTGGACATGGTGGCGCGTGCCTGTAATCCCAGCTACTCAAGAGGCTGAGGCAGGAGAATTGCCTGAACCCAGGGGGCGGAAGTTGCGGTGAGCTGAGATCGTGCCATTGCACTCCAGCCTGGATAACAAGAGCGAAACTCCGTCTCAAAAAAAAAAAAACAAAAAACAAAAAACAAAAACCATTTTCACTAATTTATTTACTGACCTCTTGCAAATATTTTCTGTAGTCTATCAATTTGAAATCATTTCTGGGTTTGAGTCAACTAATTGCCTGTTAATTCGATAAAACAGGTGGCTAGAAAGAGTATTCTGCCATAACTTGATCAAGGAAAGCTTTGATCATTATTTCTCGAAGATTAGAAAAAACATTCATATTACAATGTTGTGAGAAAAAGGAAGTAATGAGATATGCTATAACTTAAAAACTTTTTTTAAAAAAAGTAAATCAGAAATCAAGTATTGACTGAATCTTCTTATGAGTAGTGTGTGAGAAATAATAAAAAAGAAGCCATCTCAATTCAAAAGCTGTAATTATTGGAGCTATATAATTTTGTTTTCTGTGATTACCAGTAAATAATTTACATATTTTTGAAGCGTAATGCATTGGTAATTCCATGAAGAAGACAACTACCTTTACAACTTTCCCTATCACAAAATTTTAAATTTTACCTTCTTTGTGAATAATTGTATTAATCAGAATTCATTAAAGAAATGGAACCAATACATAAAGAGATTTATTCTAAGAAATTGGCTCACACAATTATGGAGGCTGGCAAGTCTGAAATATGGCTAGCAGGCTAGAGACCCAGAATCAGCACCTGCATCAATGAAGTCCTAATCAGTCTGCTGGAGAACTCCCTCATGCTTGAGGAGGCTGGTCTTTTTGCTCCAGTCAGCCATCAACTTATTGGATAAGGCCCACTAACATTATAAAAGGCAATCTACTTTACCTAAAATTCACTGATTTAAATCCTGAATTCAGAAATATCCTCTAAGTTGACATGTAAAATTAACCATCATAATAGTTTAAAATATATATTAGTGACATCTTTGAACAAACCATGTGAAGTGCACATTTCTCTCAAAATTATGTGTTAATCCTTCAGTCTTTTATCACTAGATATTACTGATAATGCTTATCTGTCATTACACTGCCTCAGTAAATACATCTGTCCTCGTGGGTCCTTCTACTTCTCTGTCGCTTCTCCTTGGCTTCCATGATTCTCTTACAAATTATATCCCTTACCAATGTCACTAGCTGAACATGTACCCAAAACATATGTTTAAAGGCTACAATTCCATGTGTCTTTTTTTATCCAAGAAACAGACATTCATAAACATGATACTTATACAAATAATAAAAACAGGTCAATAAACATGTAGCATAAAATAGAAAAGGTGAAAAAAGGAACAAAGAAAATAATTATTTGAATGTACCTTGATTTTAAGAAATTTTTAATGAGATAAATGGAATTAATTTGACTCATTTGGTTTTGTTCTAAAATAACAAAAAGATAAGTAGCTATGATACTTTTGTGCTCCTTACTTCAATAAAAACTAAGTTAATGAGCGCTAAAAATAGGCAGATACAGGAATACTAGAAAGGAAGACAAAAATTCTGACTGGCTAAACATAAAAATGTTGAAAGTTTCCAAGGTTATGTCATATTTCAAGTCAGGTTGCCTAACTTTGCTCTAATATGCACAAAGTAAATTAGTTTTTGACAAATGATCAAAAATTACTTTTGTAAGCACTTGAAAAATAAAATATAAGTATTGTAAATTGTCATCTAAAGATTTGATGTTAATACAAAAGACACACCCACTTATAGAGCTGTCTGCTCTACTGACAGATCTTTCAGAAATGTAGACAAATTTATTCCCTACTTAGTGGTATCAGATTCTATTTCATAACTCAGTTTCTTTTCCCAACATATTATGTATTCCCATTTGCCACTATTTAAAATATGCCTTGTTATTATAAAATATTGACGGTTTTAGTAAAAGAGAGCATCGACATGTTACAAGTTAGCAATCGGTTCACGGAATGTATGTCTTATTTGAAAAAGTACTTAAAGTGTTCAAATCTAAGATATTTTATAATTGCCTCAAAACTTTAAAAATAACAATATGTGGGCCAGGCGTGGTGGCTCACGCCTGCAATCCCAGCACTTTGGGAGGCCGTGGCGGGTGGATCATGAGGTCAAGAGATTGAGACCATCCTGTTCAACATGGTGAAACCCCGTCTCTACTAAAGATACAAAAAAATTAGCTGGGCATGGTGGCACATTCCTGTAATCCCAGCAACTCAGGAGGCTGAGGCAGGAGAATTGCCTGAACTCAGGAGGCAGAGGTTGTGGTGAGCCGAGATCGCGCCATTGCACTTCAGCCTGGGTAGCAAGAGCAAAACTCTCAAAAAAAAAAAAATGTAATTCATGTAAAATAAAATCTAATTTGAATTATTGAGGGTCAACAAAATAACGTTACTATCTCTTTCAACAAATTTTCTGTATATAGAAGTCTTAGGATGCATCATTATTGAACACACAGTATTAAAACAGGGTGCATTTTTGCTATTGACATTTCAAATATTAAAGTAGAAAAGCAACTGAAGTAAGAAGTATAGTGTAGAATGTCGACAAATTTGTTTAAATTTAATTTCAAACACGCATATGATAACCATGTGTTGGTTATCATACACATGTTTGAAATTTAATTTAATTTGAAATTTAAATTCAAACGTGTATGATAGAAGAATATGTTGACTGAGGCCAACAATACCATCTACATGTGTTGCTGTAGAAGATATAGTAGTTGGCCCCAGTCAACATACTTCCTAATCTCTTCACTTGCCCTCCTCTACTATAAGTCTGGAAAGCTAAAATTAAACCTCCATTCATCCTTGCAGGTATGGCGGCTGGGTGGTCTCTGGGTGTATAAAATTTATCCTGCCAACCAGGAAGAACAAGCATGAGAGTGAACACTATAAAAGATGAAAAGGGTGGACCATGAAAATTCAGGGGCAGTGGAGGTGGTGGAAAATAAAAGAACCCGCATCCTTCCTGGCACATTGAGCTTCTTCACCAGCTCTAGGCTGCTTCCTCTGAACATTTTACTGAATATATAACAAAACTCAAATTTTCAAAGTTGCTGTAGGTTATGTTTTTGTTTATTTGAAGCCAAATACATTATTAAATAATAAAGCAACTATGCATTTATCTGTCTCTTTTGTTTTAATGGCTCCTCAGGAGTCAACTTGAAGCAAATATGCATTTTAAAAATTCTGTATATTGACTTAAATAGTTTTAAATGTACACCTTTTTATGTATTTATCACTGATATGAAAATATAAGGAAGTGCCCAAAACAGATACAACCCATCAATAAAATAAATTATTGTCATCTTTGAACTTTAGATCTAAAATTATTTAGATCTACTTTATGTAATATGAGATATATAGCTCTCCTATTTAAATCTCATATTTAATTGTGGAGAACTACCAAATAGCGCCTGCAATGTTCCAAATACCATTCTAGGTATTTTATATGCATCATTCATTTTTAAATCTTCACAACAACCTTGCAATGGAGGTAATGACATTTATTTTACAAATGACAAACCTGTGATCAGAGTAGATAACCAGTCTGCCCAAATTCATGTGACCAGAAAGGAACTGAGTCGGCATACCTACCAATTCTCATCAAGGTTAACAATGTGTGCTCTTCCATGCTGTCTCATTTCCTCTGAACCTTTCATAATCTAGAAGCATGTTTGAAAATTTCATTTTCTCTCCTTTGACTATCACCCAAATTACTATTTCAAATATATTTATTCATGTACTTTTCATGTCTCACACTTCCATTTTGAAAAGAAAGAAATCTTTTTCTGTGAATAATTTCATTTCAATGCTTTAAATTTCCACACTAATCTATCAAATGAAGATTGATGGTGTATTGAATTTGACGGTTGAGGGATACAAGACAGATAATACCATGACATGAGCTTAGAGAGAAGTCCCCGATGAACGTCGTTTCTTCTTGCAGATAGATATTCATGTTGATATGTTTCATCAATATTCACTTATTCCTCATACATATGGTGAACATTTCTGTATGTCAGTTTCTGTGCTGCACCCTAGGGACACAGGTAGAGCAGAGATTCTTCTCTCAAGTTGCTTATAGTTTACCTGGTGGTGATTTTATATAACTAAAAGAAAATGTGCTGTGGGAGTAGGTTAGGACAGGCAGAAACGATTTTGTGTATTGTCATCTTACAAGGACTCCTAATTCTGGTGAGTGATATCAAAGTTCTAGCCAGTTCTTCCCTTCTATCCTTGTGCCTACTTGGAGGCTGTGTCCAGCTAGAGAAAGATCTGCTTCTTTCTCGTTGAATAAGGTTCCATTAGGCTGCCAACTCCGGTATAGCCCATGCCCAAATGGAAGGATTGCCCTTCTTTTTTTTTTTGAGACGGAGTTTTGCTCTTCTTACCCAGGCTGGAGTGCAATGGCGTGATCTCGGCTAACCGCAACCTCCGCATCCTGGGTTCAGGCAATTCTCCTGCCTCAGCCTCCTGAGTAGCTGGGATTACAGGCACGTGCCACCATGCCCAGCTAATTTTTTGTATTTTTGGTAGAGATGGGGTTTCACCATGTTGACCAGGATGGTCTCGATCTCTTGACCTCGTGATCCACCCGCCTCGGCCTCCCAAAGTGCTGGGATTACAGGCGTGAGCCACCGCACCCGGCTGCCTTTCTTTAATTCATAAGAAGACCAAGACAGTGGTAGAATCAGTTATTATGTCAGCATGTGAAAGGAACCCCCTATCTCATTCAAAATGGTAAAGGAAGTTTTTCTCAAATAATAGCAAAGAATCTCATTTTAGCACATTATCAAACTTCTTTGCTTAAGAGGATAAAGAGCTCTTCAGAATAAGAATACAAGTATATGTATGGATGTGGGCAAAGTAGACAAAATGTGTACAAGTAAGTTGAATTCTGGAAACTCTGAGTTTAGCAAATAGGATGGTAAGAAGGATGTTAATATATTTGAGGAAGCAGATCTTAAAGGCCTCATATTCCATAATAAGAATAATATTAATATTTATTGTGCAATAGAACAGTTTCTACCCATATAACAATAAGCATAAAGAGATAGAAGTTAGAGATTTACTCACAGGGCTCTGATCTTAACTACTTTAACTTACTTAACCAAAGTATCAACTCAAAGACCTAGGAAATGGTGATATACAGGAAAAATAGCCTCTTTTCTCAAGAGGAAACTGAAATTTGTTACTTAAAGATTGTGGAATGAGATTAGTTATAACTAGGAAAGAACTGCAGAACTCAGAGAATCAAGATTTTTCTCATTTACAGTCCATGAGACATTCACACATGGAGAAAATCCATTTAATGTACACTATAGCATAATGGATTTTAATATAATAGAGCATGTGAAATATATTGATATATTTGAATATTCACATTGCAACACACCTTTATGAAATTTACACTTGTTGACTTTTGATATAATATCAAATAATGGTCACAATTATCTGAAAAGGCTATTAAAATATTACTGTTTTTAAACTACATATCTGTGTAAGGCTGATTTTCTTCAGTAAATCAATCAGTACAACATACACCGATAGACTGAAAGCAAAATCATATGAGAATCTAATTGTTTTCTATTGTCAGGCTTAAAAAGAGATTTACGAAACTGTAAACTCTTGTCCCAGTTTTCAGTAAGTTTTTTGTCTTTGAACATAGTTATTTTCATGAAAATAACCAGGTAGTAGACTGTGGGCCTTGGGTAAGACTCTGAGGCTTGCTGGCTTCAGATTAGAATAAATACATTCACAGCTGTGGTGGTTTTGAAGCAAGACCCATTATACTTGAGAAAAGCAGAAATAAAAGTGCAGAGGACTTTGTCTTGCACCTTACATACCCAGCTTGGCCACAGAGGTTAGAGCAACAATGGGCTCTTGGGGTCCCCTATTCCAGGCTTTGGCTCTTATGTGGCATTATGGGTCTGCCTGAAGAGTGAGTCCCAGGTCAGGCAGCATTCACCACAAGCTGACTCAAGAACCTTTAGGCGATAACCCTTTTCCTGTTTTCCCAAGAATACTCACCAGAGGCAACTGTCTCTGCAGTGTCTACCCCGAGATAACTTTGTCATAAAATAGCTCACTTTTATTATTTTCACATCACTTTAGTACATTGACTTCGGAAACAAAAGATATCATTCTATTTATAGCATTCTGTTTTTAGTAGTGGTATTTCGGTTTAGTAATCCTCGATTGCTGAAAATGTCAAATCCTATAAAATGTAGTATCCCTATGTGTGATGTTAACATCTTTCATGACCAATTGTTGGCTGAAGACTCATTGGATGAATCTGATTTTTCCAAAATAGATGATTCTGATGATTCAGATGTTTCTGATGTGAGTTCTGTTTAGAAATAACTTCAGGAACAGTTTTTATATTTTATTTTTACATTGAAAATCAGTCAGATTTGCTTCAGCCTCAAAGATCATGTTTATGTAAAGTTAAATGAGCTCTGACAGAGAGCTGCCTTTTTTTTTCTAAACGGGAAAAGGGTTAAAGGGCATTAGCAGTAGTTTGGCAGTACTCCCAGTGTGCCTGTGGTGGCAGTGGCCATGGAGTGAGGCTCCTCTGCCTTTAAAAAGGGGACGGAAGAGTGGGAGTAGTTGTATCTTGTGATTGAGTAACAGCTTAGCCACAGTACAATAAAAAAGTAGGAAAATTTCTAAGGTTTTGGCTGTAGTTCTAGTTCTTGGCTCTCAGCAGAATTTTTAGACCTGCTGGGGCCTGGAGGATCTTGCCATCATGAAAGAAAACACACAGGCATAGCTGTCTTTGCCACCTGCAGATGGCAGAGCTGCAAGATCTTGAGTGAACATAGTCATTAGCCAGGGAGTGGTTAAGCAGGCCTCGGGCGAGACCCAGCACTGTGCAAGTTTCAGGACTGACCCAGCACAGCCCTAGTTGTGGTGGCCACAGGCATGCATGTGTCAGTTCACCTCAGGCTCCAGGTGGCCCAGAATAGAGAGATACTTTGTCTGTTTGGGAGAAAGTTAAGATAAAGAATGAGTTTCTGCCTGATAATCCCAAAACTTCATCCAGATCCTGTTCAATACAAGGTGGTACCTCTACAATTCTGCAAGAACCATGGAATTAGTTGGCTTGGGGTATCGCCTAAAGCAGAAACAGCTTAGAATACAACAACCAAGTCCTTCTGAATATGTGAAAAGCCTTCCTAAGAAGGATGCATATAAACAAGCCCAGACTGTGAAGTCCAAAATAAATACCTAATACTTCAATGTCCAGGCACAGATGAATATTTACAAGTATCAGGGGCATCCAGGAAATCACGACCTGAACAAATGTACTAAATAAAGCACCAGGAACTAACACTGGAGAAATAGATATATAAATTTTCAGACACACAATTCAAAATATCTGTTTTAAGGAAACACATAGAAATTCAATATAACACAGGGAAGAAATTTGGAACTCAATCAGATAAATTTTGCAAAGAGATTGAAATAAAAAGAAGCAGAAATTCTAGAAAATTGCAAATTGACATTCTGAAATTTCATTATGAAAAATGCAACTGACATACTGAAAAATACATCAGAATATTTGATAGTAGAATTGATCAAGCAGAGAAAAAGAATTAGTGAGCCTAAAGACAGGCTATTTGAAAATCCAGAGTCAGAGGAGCCAAAAGAATTAAAAACAGTAAAGCATGCCTACAAGATCTAGAAAATAGCCTCAAAAGGGCATATCTAAGGGTTTTTTGCCTGGAAAAGGAGACAAAAACTATGAAGAATTGACAAGGTCACTATATTCATAAATGGGTCAATTAGTAAAAGATTATAAAAATTTAAATTATTTTAACTATATCTTTCAACATTGTTAGGTCAGAAAACAAATCTTAAAGCACGCAGAAAAACTAGAATAATATAAAGTATTTTCTCTGACCACAGTGAAACAAAACTAGAAATCAACAACAAGAGGGATTTGGGAAATGATACAAATACATGGAAGTTAAACAATATGTTCCCGAATGGCTAATGGGTCAACAAAGAAATTTTTTAAAATTTTTTTGAAAAAATTTTTGAAACAGATGATATTACTTCACACAACACACCAAAACCTATAGGATATAGAAACAGGTGGACTAAGAAGTAAGTATATAGACTTAAGTGCCTACATTAATAAAGAAGAAAAACCTCAAATAAACAACCTAATGATGTATCTTAAAGAATTAGAAAAGCAAAAGAAAACCAAACCCAAAACTAGCAGAAAAAAAGAAATTATAAAGATCAGGGCAGAAATAAATGAAATTGAAATGAACAAAACAATACAAAAAGCCAATAAAACAAAAAGTTGGTTTTTTGAAAAGTTAGACAAAATGGACACATTTTTAGTCAGACTATGAAAAAAGAGAGAAGATCCAAGTGAATAAAATAAGAGATGAAAAGACAACATTACAACTGATACTGCAGAAATTCAAAGGATCATTAGGAGCTACTATGATCACTATATGTCATAAATTGGAAAATCTAGAAGAAATGAACAAGTTCCTACCTACCAGGTTTCCTATCTACTATACAACTACCAAGATTGAACCATAAAGAAATCCAAAACCTGAGCAGATCAATAATAATTAACAAAACTGAAATAATAATAAAAAGTCTCCCAGGAAAGAGAAGCCCAGCATGGCTTTACTTCTGAATTCCATAAAACATTTAAAGAAGTACTAATTCCAATCCTATTGAAACTATTTCAAAAAATAGAGGAGGAAGGAGTACTTACAAACTTATTATATGAGGCTGGTATTACCCTGATAACAAAACCAGACAAAGACACATCAAAAAAAGAAAACTATAGGCCAATATCTCTAATAAAAATTGATGCCAAAATACTTAACAAAATATTAGCAAACCAAATTCAATAATACATTAAAAATATCATTCATCATGACCAAGCTGAATTTATCCCATAGATGCAAGGAGGGTTCAACATAGACAAATCAATCAATGTGATATATCGTGTCAACAGAATCAAAGACAAAAACCATGTCATTATTTAAATTGATGCTGAAAAATCATGTTAAAATTCAACATCCCTTGAGGATAAAAGTGCTAAAAAAATCTATATATAGAAGGAACATACCTCAGCACGATAAAAGTCGTATATGACAGACCCACCACTAGTACTGTACTGAAGGGGGAAAATATGAAAGTCATTTCTCTAAGATCTGGAACATGATGAGTATGCCCACTTTCACCACTGCTATTCAATGTAGAATCAGAAGTCCTAGCTAGAGCAATTAGACAAGAGAAAAAATACAAAGGGCATTTAAATTAGAAAGAAAGAAATCAAATTGTCCTGTTTGCAGATGATATAATCCTGTATTTGGAAAAGCATAAAAATGAAACACACACACAAAATAAAGTAGAACTGATAAATTTGATAAAGTTGCAGAACACAAAATCAACATATAAAATTAAGTAGCATTTTTATATGCCAACAGTGAGCAATCTGAAAAATAAATAAAAATGTAATTCCATTAACAATCACCACAATCAAATTAAATACTTAGGAATTAACCAAATAAGGGGAAGATCTCTACAATAAAAACTATAAAAGTGATAAAAGAATTTGAAGAGGACACTGAAAAATAATCCCTGTTCATAGATTGGAAAAATTAGTGTTGTTAAAATGTTCAGACTACCCAAAGCAATCTACAGATTCAATGCAGTCTCTACCAATGATGTTCTTTACAGAAATAGAAATTAAAAAAAAAATTTTTATTGAACCACAAAAGACCCATAATAGCCAAAGTTAACCTAAGCAATTAGAACAAAATTTGAGGAGTCAGATTACCTTACTTCAAATTATATTATAGAGCTATAGAAAACAAAACAGCATGTAAATGGCATAAAAGAGACAGAACAATGTAACAGAAAAGAGAATCCAGAAACAAATCCACACACACCTACAGTAAAGTCATTTTCAGCAAAGGTCCCAAAAACGTACACTGGATTACAGAGGATGTATAGAAAAGACTGGATGTCCAGGCAGATGTCTGCTGCAGGGACAAAGCCCTCATTGAGAACCTCTACTGGGAAAATGTGAGATTGAAGCCTCTACTCAGAGTCCCCACTGGGGCATTCCCTAATAGAGCTGTGAGAACAGGGCCACCATCCTGCAGACCTCAGACTGATAGACTCACTAGCAGTTGACACCATCTGCTTGGCTTGTGGAGAGCCTTCAGGAAAGAAACCTTCATTCATGGCAGAAGGCAAAGAGGGAGAAGGCACTCTACATAGCCAGAGCAAGATGAAGGCGTGGGTGAGTGGGGAAGGTGCTACATACTTTTAAACAACCAGATCTCATGAGAACTCATTCACTACAATATCATGAGACTGTAGCACCAAGGAGATGGTGCTAAATCATTAATGAGAACTGCTCCCATGATTTAATCACATGCCACCAGGCCCTACCTTGAACACTGGGGATTTCTATTGTACAAGAGATTTGGACATGGATCCAAACCATATCACACAGAATGTGAGAAAATATTTGCACCATCTGGCAAGTAATTAATAACAGGAATATATAAGGAGCTTAAACTACTCTATAGAGAAAAATCTAACAATCTGATTTTTAAAATTGTCCAAAGATTTAAATAGACATTTCTGAAAAGAATACATATGAATGGCAAACAGGCTCATGAAAAGACATCCAGCATCACTAATCATCAGAAGAATACAAATTAAAACAACAATGACATATCTCACACTAGTTAAAATGGCTTATATCGAAAGACAAGCAATAACAAATACTGATGAGGATGTGGAGAAAATAGAACCCTAGTATGCAGTTGGTGGCAATACAAATTAGCACAACCATTATGGAGAACATAATGGACTCTCCATTTGGAGAGTCCTCAGAAAACTGAAAATAGAGATACCATATGATTCAGGAATCCCACTGCTGGAGAGATACCCAAAAGAAAGAAAATGAGTATATCAAATAGATAACTGCAATCCCATGTTTGCTTCAGCACTGTTCACAATAGCCAAGATTTGGAAGCAACCCAAGTGTCCATCAACAGATGACTGGATAAAAAAAAAGTGGTGCATTTAGAAAATGGAGTGCTATTTATCCATAAAAAAATGAGATTTTTGTCATTTGCATCAACATGGATTCAACTGGAGGTTATTATGTTACATAAACCAGCCAGGCACAAGAAGGGAAACATCACACATTCTCATTTGTGGGATGTAAAAATCTAAAGAATTGAACTCATGGAAACAGAGAGTAGAATGAGGGTTATGAGAGGCTTGGAAGCGTAGTGAGGATGTGGGTATAAGCTGGGGATGATTAATGGGCACAAAAAATGAGTTAGAAAACATGACTAAGACCTAGTATCTAATAGTACAACAGGGTGACTATAATCAATCATAATTTAATTGTACATTTAGAAATAACTAAAAAATTGTAATTGAATTCTTTGTAATAGAAAGAATAAATGCATGTGGGGATGAATATCCCATTTCAGTGCTGTGATTATTACACATTGCATGCCTGTATCAAAAGATCTCATGTACCCCACGAATAGAGATGCCTACTATGTATCTACAAAAATCAAATAATTTACAACTTTTATAATTTCTTCCAGAAATATTTGTACTTTTAAGTGCATTATTTCACATATCTTGCTTAATTATCCCTTGTCAGAAACTTTCCAAGTTTTAACACTGAAAATTCAGTAAATATACTTTGTCATAATAAAGTAAAATATTATTATGTAAGTAGATATTATAATTTCATACTTGGATGTTATTAGAGACATAGTTTCCATTTCAGCTTTAATTTATTTTCCAGTAGTTTGAGGCTAGTACATAAAATTGATTTTTTAAATTAATTTTTTATTCTTTAACCTTAACCATATCACTTCTTAGTTCTAGTAGCTTCTTTGGAGATTATTTTACTCATCTTATAGGTATAGAATCATTTTGTCTACAAACAGACAGTTTTATTTATTCCTTTCCAATTTAGATGCATTTTATTACTTTTCCTTGACTTATTACACTGGCTATACATTCCAATACAACATTGAGCAGAAATGAGATGAACATCCTTGATTTGTTTCTACTCTTAAGAGGAATGCCTTCAGTGTTTCGCCAGTAGGGATGATGTTACCTGTGAATTTTATACAGATGGTCTTTATTGGATTGGGAAGTTTCTTCTCTTACTATTTTGTTAATAACCATTTTTTAAATTTTGTCATGTGCTCTTTTTCTGCTGATATGATAAATTGTTGTGTTGAAATATGTTCATTGTTTATTTTTATTGATGTACATATTTCACAGATTTATGGAGTATATGTGATTATTTCATACATTCATTGGATATGTAATGATCAACTCAGGGAATTCGGAGTATCCATTACCTATGTATCATTTCTATGTGTTGGGAAAATTTCAAGTCCATTATTCTAGCTACTTTGAAATGTACAATACATTGTATCTAACTATAGTCATCTTACTCTATTATAAATATTAAAACGTTTATCTTCAAATTACCTGTATGTTTGTACCCATTAACCAGTTTCTCTCCGTTGCCTCTGTACCTATACATCCTTCCCAGCCTCTGGTGTCTATTATTTTATTCTCTACCTCCATGATATTAACTTTTCCAGCTCTCACATATACTAACAACATGGCATATTTGTCTTTATGTGCTCAGCTTTTTTCATTTAACATAATGATCCTCCAGTCCCATCCATGCTGCTTTAATTGACATGATTTTATTTTTTACAACTAAATAGTATTTCAATGTGTAGGGATACCACATTTTCTTTATCTGTTTATTCATTGATAGACATATGGTTTGATTTCATATCTTTGATATTGTGAATAGTGCTTCAATAAATATGTGAGTGCAGGTATCCCTTTTTATAATTTTTTTGATAAATAATAGTGTGGTTGCTGGGTTGTATGGTAGTTCTATCTTCAGTTTTTTTGAGAAATATCCATACTGTTTTCCATAGTGGCTTTACTATTTTACATTCCCACCAACAGTGTATGAGTCCCCTTTCCTCTGTACTCCCACCAGCATCTGTTTTTTGACTTTTTATGATAACCATTCTAACTGGGGTAAGATGATATCTCATTGTGGTTTTGGTTTGCATTTCACTGATGATTAATGATGTTGGGCATTTTTTTTTATATACTTCTTCGTGATTTGTACATCTTTAATATGGTTTGGGTCTGTGTTCCTACAAAATCCCATGCTAAAATGTAACCCCCAGTGTTGGAGGTGGGACCTTGTGAGAGATGTTTGGATTATGGGAGTATATTCCCCATGAGTGGCTTAATATTATCCCCTTAGTAATGAGTGAGTTCAGGTTACTGTTTGGCATCTAACCCTCTCTCTCTTTTGTTCCTCCTCTTGCCATAATATCATATGTTGCTGCTCTTCCTTCTTTGCCTTCCACCATGATTAAAATCTCCCTGAGACCTCCTAAGAAGCTGAGCAGATGCCAGTCTCATGACTATACATCCTGCAGAATCATGAGCCAATTAAACCTATTTTCTTTATAAATTGCCAAGTCTAAGGTATTTCTTTATAGCAATGTAAGAATGATCTCACACAGTCTTCTTTTTCTTTTCTTTCTTTCTTTTTTTTTCTTTTTTTAAGAGAGACAGAGAGAGAGTCTTACTCTGTTACCCCACCTGGAATGCAGTGGTGTGATCTCAGCTCACTACAACCTCCATCTACTGGGTTGAAGAGATTCTCATGTATCAGCCTCCTAAATAGCTGGAATTACAGGCATGTACCACCAAGCCAGCCTAATTTTTGTATTTTTGGTAGAGACAGGGTTGGGCCATGTTGGTCAGGCTGGTCTCCAAGCCCTAGCCTCAAGTGATCTACCCACCTCAGCCTCCCAAAGTGCCAGGATTACCGGTGTGGGCCCCTATTCTCAGCCAACACAACCTTCTTTTAAAAATATGTCTATTCATGTTCATTGCTCATTTTAAAATTTCTTTATAGGAACTATTGAGTTTCTTATATATTCTGAATATTCATTTCTTTTTCGAGAAACAGGTTGGAAATACTTTCTTCTGTTCCACACGCTTTCTCTTCACTCTGCTGTTTCCTTTGTTGCACAGAAACCTTTTAGAGTAATAAAGTCTCATTTGTCTGTTTTGCTTTTGTTGTCTATGCTTTTGTGACCTTAGACAAAAAATCTTTGCCTAAACCAATGTCCTGAAGTATCTTCCCTATATGTTTTCTTTTTGTCATTGTATAATTTCAGGTCTTTCTTACATTTCAATCTTTAATCTATTTTGAGTAGATTTTTGTATATGGTGAAAGATAAGGGTTTAGTTTTATTTTTCTACCCAAAGATGTCCAATTTTGCCAGTACCGTTTATTGAAGAGGGTGACCTTTCCCCACTGTGCGTTCTTGGCATCTTTGTAAAAAAACAGTTCGCTGTAATTAAGTGTATTTATTTCTAGACCCTATATTGATTCCCTTGATCTCTATTTATGTGTCTCTGTTTCTATACCAATGCTATGTGGTTTTGGTTTCCATAGTCTTGTAATATATTTCGAAGTTGGTTAGCATAATACCTGCAACTTCCCCCTCCCCAGGATTACTGTGACTATTTGGGCTCTTTTTTGATTCTTTACAAATTTAGAATTTCTATTTACATGTGGCATTGGTATTTTAATAGGAATTGCATTTAAATCTGTAGATTTCTGTAGGCAATATAATCATTTTAACAATCTTAATCCATCTGATCCATGAGCATAAGATGTATTTTTTTTTTTGTTTTATCCTCTTCAATATCACTAGTTTTATAGCATTTCTTGTAGAGATCTTTCATATCCTTGGTTAACTTATTCCCAGTTTTTTTGTTTTGTTTTGTTTTTTAAGCTATTATAAATAGAATTGGTTTCTGGATATGGTCCTCAGCTGGATCATTACTGGTGTATAGAAATGCTGGCCTTGTAGAATGAGCCAGGACAAATCCTCTCTTTTTCAATGTTTTAGAGTAGTTTGAGAATAATTGTTCTTTGTTCTTTGAAAGTTGGTAAAATTTGTCAGTGAAGCCATTGAGTCCTGAATGCTTCTATGTTGAAAACTTTTTATTACCAATTCAATCTCATTACTTATTATCAGTCTGTTCAGGTTTTCTATTTCTTCCTTGTTCAACCATAGTAGGTTGTAAGTGCCCAGGAATTTATCCACTTCTAGGTTTCCCATTTTGTTAGCATATTGTTGTTCATAGTGGTATTTGAAACAACTTTTGTGTTTCTGTGATATCACTTGTAATGTCTCATTTTTTCATTTTCAATTTTGTTTATTTGGATCTCTCTCTCTCTCTCTCTTACTTAGTATAGCAAGTGGTTTATCAGTTTTGTCCATCTTTTCAAAAAACCAACTTTTCATTTTAATGAACTTCTATTATTTTAGTCTTTTTTGGGTTTAATTCTGTGCTAATCTTTATTATTTCTTTCCTTCTACTAATTTGGGCTATGGTTTGTTCTTGCTTTTCTAGCTCCTGTGGTACACTCTTAGATTATTTTAAAATTTTCTACTTTTTTGTTTTTATTGCAATAAATTTTTCTCTTAACACTCCTCTTACAGTACCCCATAGGTTTTCCTATGTTGTTTCAATTATCATTTGTTTTAAGAATTTTAAAAATTATCTCCTTAATTTCTTACATGACCTAATAGTCATTCAGGAACATATGCTTTAATTTCCATGCATTCGTACAGCTTTCAAAATTTCTCTTATTATTGATTTATAGATTTATTGCATTGTGATCTGAAAAGATACTTCACTTGATTTTTAAAGTTTGTTGAGACTTGTTTCATGGCTTAACATATTTTCTATCCTGGAGAATATTCCACGTGCTGATGAGAAAAATGTGTATTCTATAGGTGCTTTATAAAATGTTTTGTAAATGTCTGTTTGGTCTAAGGTTCAGTTTAAATCCAGTGTATCACTCTTAATTTTCTGCCTAGATAATCTGTCTAGTGATGAGAATGAGCTATAGAACTCCCTCACTGTTACTGTATTGGAGTCTACCTCTCCCTTTAAATTTGGTAATATTTGCTTTATATATCTGGATACTCTGGTGTTGGGTGAATATACGTTTAGAATTGTTATAACCTATTGCTGAATTGATCTCTTTATTGTTATATAATGACCTTCTTGTACATTTTTATACTGCTTTTGTCTTAAAGTTTGTTTCATTTGATATAAGTATGCTCCTGCTGGCTTTTGGTGTTTGTTTGCATTAAATACCTGTTTCCATCTTTTTATTTTCTCTCCATACTTATTTTACAAGTGGGATGTGTTTTGTAGGCAGCATATTCTTAAGTCATGGTTGTTAATTCATTCATCCAATCTATCTTTAAAGTGGCAAGTTTAATCTGTTTATTTTCAAGGTGATTAGTGCTATCTGATAGCCTATTTCTTGCAGTTTATTAACTGATTTCTGGTGGTTTTATATATCATTTTTTCTCTTTTATTGTTTCTTATTGTCAATTAGTAATTCTATAATGCTAACATTAAAGTATTTTCTCTTTCTTGCTTGTATGTTTACTCTACCAGTGTTTAAAAAATATTTTCATGTGTTTTCTTCATAGTAGATATCATTATTTCAACTCCAGATGTAGGACTCCCTCAAACATTTCTAGTATAGCTGGTCTATTGGTAATGAATTACCTCAGCCTTCACTTGTCTGAAAAAAACTTTATTTATTCTTCATTCATGAAGAATAACTTTGCTGAATGCACTATTCTTGACTGCCAGTTGTTTCTTTTAGCATTTTAAATATCTCATTCTCTCCTGGCCTGTAAGGTTTCTGCTGAGAAATCCACTGTTAATCTAATGAGGATTTCTTTATAGATGGCTGGATGCTTTTCCTTTGCTGTTTTTAGCATTCTGTCCTTGTTTTTGACTTTTGACAGTTTGACTATGATGTTCCATGGAGAAGACCTTTTTGCATTGTATCCATTCAGGGGGTCTGTGAGCCTTCTTTATCTGGATGTCTAAATCTCTGGCTAGACTTGGTAAGCTTTTAATCTATTTAAAAAAATGTTTTCTAACACCATTTATTTCTTTTTGCCTCTGAGACTCCACAAATTCAAACATTTGGCTGCTTTATGATGTCCTATATTTCATGTAGTCTTTATTCATTCTTTTTGATTCTTTAAAAAATTTTTTATTTCTTTTTTCTCAGTAGTAGCCTGGGCCGGGCAATTCCAAGGCCCTTGGACAGCATGCTTTGGCACAAAGGAGTTGCAAAGCCAGGCCGAATGTCTTGTCCTCTGGCACCCTGGTGGTATGTACAAGAGCCAGCTCTGTTAGTCAGGGATGGCATGATTCTCAGGTCTCCATTTTTGTCTGACTGGATTATTTCCAAAGACCTGTCTTCACATTCTGAAATTATTTCTTCTGACTGATCTCATCTCTTGTTGATGTTTAAAAATATATTTGGTATGTCATTGGATGAATTATTTAGTTCCAGAATTTGTTTGATTCTTTTTAATAATATCTATTCTTTGGTTATTTCCCATTTATTTTCTTAATTGGTTTCTGATTTTTTGTATTGTTTTTAGCATTCTCTTTTATCTCACTGAATTTCTTTAAAATTATTATTTTTAATTCTTTTTCCAGGATTTCACAAATTTATTTTTAGATGGGCTATGTTGCTGGAGAATTATTTTATTCATTTGGTGGTGGCATATTTTCTTTCCCGTTTATGTTTCTTGTGTATTTGTATTGATATCCAAGCATCTGGTGAAACAATGTCTTCTCCTTATGTTTTGAATTTGCTTTCAGAGAGGAAAACTTTTTCCTGAATATGTGTCTATAGTATCTGCTGGATATGGTACTTTGACTTTGATTCTAGGTACATGAGTAGTGTAGTTTGTATGATTTCTCAAATGTAAATAGCATCCATGGTGTCTGTGATTTCCTTGGTGGGATAGGGTGCAGTTTTAAGTGGTGGTCATAGTGAAGTTTTGCTGGGGACTATTCCCAGTGGTGACAACAGTGGGCTGGCTGTGCCAGTCCTTGGTCAGCAGAGTGACATATGCTGGTACCAGTGTTAGCATATCCAGGCAGGTCAATTCTTGGGCCTCCAGGTGGCTTGCTTAGAAGCTGTTAGAGGCAGTGGTGGGCCAGATGGGTAAGTGGCTTTACAGACCCTGACCACAGGTGTGGCATGAGTGATATCAGTGGCAGTGACCTCTGGGTCCTGAATGGTGCATGCTGGTGTTGGTGATGGCTATTATGTGATTTTCAGTCATCTCTATGCCTGCAGGTAGTACATGCAGGTGAGTGCTAGCTATGGTAGTAATAGCAGGGTTGGTGGGTCCAACTTTCAGTCCCTGGGAGTAGTGCTCACATGCCAACAGTGTAGACTGGCCTGGATGATCTTCAGGCCCCTGGACTGCATCGTTTAGAACAGTGGAGTTGCAAAGCCAGCCCAGGCATTATTTTCCTTAGGTCCTATTGGTGGTACATGCAGGTGCTGGCTGGAAAAGGCAGTGGTGGGATGATTTCCAGGCTCTCCCAGAGTGGTCAGTTTAGGGGTGGCAGTGACTGTGTGAATATAGAAATACACAAGTTATCTAACTGTTCTGAAGTAAACTTTAGTAACTTAAGTCTTTTAAGAAACTGTTTTTATCTAAGATGTCAAATTTGTTGGCATAAAGTTATAGTTGTAATATCTGTCAATTTTTCTTTTTTTGACATGAAGTCTCACACTGTCACTCAGGCTGGAGTGCAATGACACAATCTCGGCTCACTGCAAACTTTGCCTCCCAGTTTCAAACGATTCTTCTGCATCGGCCTCCTGAGTAGCTGGGATCACATACATGCACCACCACACCCAACTAATTTCATATTTTTATTAGAGATGAGATTTCTCCTTGTTGGCCAGGCTGGTCTCAAACTACCATCCTCAGGTGATCAGCCTGCCTCGGTCTTTCAAAATGCTGGGATTACAGGCGTGACCCACTGTACCCAGCCATATCTGGCAATTTTTTAGTGACATCACCTATCTCAACCTTGACATTGTTAATTAACATGTTTTCTCTTTCCTGATCAGTCCGGATGGAGTTTTATTACTTTTTTTTTTTTGTAATTGCATTTTAGGTTTTGGGGTCCATGTGCAGAGAATGCAATACAGTTGCATAGGTACACACATGGCAGTGTGTTTTGTTTGCTTTCTCCCCTTCACCCACATTTGGCATTTCTCCCCAGGCAATCCCTCCCCACCTCCCCCTCCCACTGGCCCTCCCCTTTTCTCCCCAATAGACCCCAGTGTTTAGTACTCCCCTCCCTGTGTCCATGTGATCTCATTTTTCATCACCCGCCTATGAGTGAGAATATGCGGTGGTTCATTTTCGGTTCTTGTGTCAGTTTGCTGAGAATGATGTTCTCCAGATTCATCCATGTCCCTACAAATGACACAAACTCATCATTTCTGATTGCTGCATAATATTCCATGATGTATATGTGCCACATTTTCCCAATCCAGTCTATCATCGATGGGCATTTGGGTTGATTCCAGGTCTTTGCTATTGTAAACAGTGCTGCAATAAACATTCGTGTGCATGTGTCCTTGTAATAGAACGATTTATAGTCCTTTGGATATATACCCAGTAATGGGATTGCTGGGTCAAATGGAATTTCTATTTCTAAGGCCTTGAGGAATCGCCACACTGTCTTCCACAATGGTTGGACTAATTTACACTCCCACCAACAGTGTAAAAGTGTTCCTTTTTCTCCACATCCTCTCCAGCATCTGTTGTCTCCAGATTTTTTTAATGATCGCCATTCTAACTGGCGTGAGATGGTATCTCAATGTGGTTTTGATTTGCATCTCTCTGATGACCAGTGATGATGAGCATTTTTTCATATGATTGTTGGCCTCATATATGTCTTCTTTCGTAAAGTGTCTGTTCATATCCTTTGCCCACTTTTGAATGGGCTTGTTTGTTTTTTTCCTGTAAATCTGTTTGAGTTCTTTGTGAATTCTGGATATCAGCCCTTTGTCAGATGAGTAAACTGCAAAAATTTTTTCCCATTCTGTTGGTTGCCGATTCACACTAGTGACTGTTTCTTTTGCTGTGCAAAAGCTGTGGAGTTTCATTAGGTCCCATTTGTCTATTTTGGCTTTGGTTGCCAATGCTTTTGGTGTTTTGTTCATGAAGTCCTTGCCTACACCTATGTCCTGGATGGCTTTGCCTAGATTTCCTTCTAGGGTTTTTATGGTGCCAGGTCTTATGTTTAAGTCTTTAATCCATCTGGAGTTAATTTTGGTGTAAGGTGTCAGGAAGAGGTCCAGTTTCTGCTTTCTACACATGGCTAGCCAGTTTTCCCAGCACCATTTGTTGAACAGGGAATCCTTTCCCCATTGCTTGTTTTTGTCAGGTTTATCAAAGATTGTATGGTTGTAGCTATGTTGTGTTGCCTCTGATGCCTCTGTTCTGTTCCATTGATCTATATCTCTGTTTTGGTAACAGTGCCATGCTGTTTTGATTACTGTAGCCTTGTAGTATAGTTTGAAATCCGGTAGTGTGATGCCCCCTGCTGTGTTCTTTTTGCTTAGAATTGACTTGGCTATGCGGGCTCTCTTTTGGTTCCATATGAAGTTCATGGTGGTTTTTTCCAGTTCTGTGAAGAAAGTCAATGGTAGCTTGATGGGGATAGCATTGATTCTGTAAATTACTTTGGGCAATATAGCCATTTTCACGATATTAATTCTTTCTAACCATGAACATGGAATGTTTCTCCATCTGTTTGTGTCCTCTCTGATTTCGTTGAGCAGTGGTTTGTAGTTTTCCTTGAAGAGGTCCCTTATGTTCCTTGTGAGTTGTATTCCAAGGTATTTTATTCTTTTTGTAGCAATTGTGAATGGCAGTTTGTTCTTGATTTGGCTCTCTTTAAGTCTGTTATTGGTGTAGAGGAAGGCTTGTGATTTTTGCACATTGATTTTATATCCTGAGACTTTGCTGAAGTTGCTTATCAGTGTCAGGAGTTTTTTGGCTGAGGCGATGGGGTCTTCTAGGTATACTATCATGTTGTCTGCAAATAGAGACAATTTGGCTTCCACCTTTCCTATGTGAATACCCTTTATTTCTTTTTCTTGCCTGATTGCTGTGGCTAGAACTTCCAGTACTATATTGAGTAGGAGTGGCAAAAGAGGGCATCCTTGTCTAGTGCCGGATTTCAAAGGGAATGCTTCCAGTTTTTGCCCATTCAGTATGATATTGGCTGTTGGTTTGTCATAAATAGCTTTTATTACTTTGAGATACATTCCATCGATACTGAGTTTATTGAGGGTTTTTAGCCTAAAGGGCTGTTGAATTTTGTCAAATGCCTTCTCTGCATCAATTGAGATAATCATGTGGTTTTTGTTTTTGGTTCTGTTTATGTGGTGAATTATGTTTATAGACTTGTGTATACTGAACAAGCCCTGCATCACCGGGATGACTCCTACTTGATCATGATGGATAAGTTTTTTGATTTGCTGTTGCAATCGGCTTGCCAATATTTTATTGAAGAGTTTTGCATCTATGTTCATCATGGATATTGGCCTGAAGTTTTCTTTTCTTGTTGAGTCTCTCCCGGGTTTTGGTATCAGGATGACATTGGTCTCATAAAATGATTTGGGAAGGATTCCCTCTTTTTGGATTATTTGGAATAGTTTCAGAAGAAATGGTACCAGCTCCCCTTTGTGTGTCTAGTAGAATTTGGCTGTGAACCCATCTGGACCTGCGCTTTTTTTGTGTGGTAAGCTCTTAATTGCTGCCTCGACTTCTGACCTTGTTATTGGTCTATTCATAGTTTCAGCTTCCTCCTGGTTTAGGCTTGGGAGGACACAGGAGTCCAGGAATTTATCCATTTCTTCCATGTTTACTAGTTTATGTGCATAGAGTTGTTTGTAATATTCTCTGATAATGGTTTGAATTTCTGTGGAATCTGTGGTGATTTCCCCTTTATCATTTTTTATTGCATCTATTTGGTTGTTCTCTCTTTTATTTTTAATCAATCTGGCTAGTGGTCTGTCTATTTTGTTGATCTTTTCAAAAAACCAGCTCTTGGATTTATTGATTTTTTGGAGGGCTTTTCGTGTCTCAGTCTCCTTCAGTTCAGCTCTGATCTTAGTTATTTCTTGTCTTCTGCTGGGTTTTGAGTTTTTTTGATCTTGCTCCTCTAGCTCTTTCAATTTTGATGATAGGGTGTCAATTTTGGATCTCTCCATTCTCCTCATATGGGCACTTATTGCTATATACTTTCCTCTAGAGACTGCTTTAAATGTGTTCTAGAGATTCTGGCATGTTGTGTCTTCGTTCTCATTGGTTTCGAAGAACTTCTTTATTTCTGCCTTCATTTCGTTGTTTACCCAGTCAACATTCAAGAGCCTGTTGTTCAGTTTCCATGAAGCTGTGTGGTTCTGGGTTGGTTTCTGAATTCTGAGTTCTAACTTGATTGCACTATGGTCTGAGAGGCTGTTTGTTATGATTTCAGTTGTTTTGCATTTGCTGAGGAGTGCTTTACTTCCAATTATGTGGTCAATTTTAGAGTAGGTGTGGTGTGGTGCTGAGGAGAATGTATATTCTGTGGATTTGGGGTGGAGAGTTCTGTAAATGTCTATCAGGTTTGCTTGCTCCAGGTCTGAGTTTAAGCCCTGGATATCCTTGTTGATTTTCTGTCTAATATTGACAGTGGAGTGTTAAAGTCTCCCACTATTATTGTGTGGGAGTCTAAGTCTCTTTGTAAGTCGTTAAGAACTTGCCTTATGTATCTGGGTGCTCCTGTATTGGGTCCATATATGTTTAGGATCGTTAGCTCTTCTTGTTGTATCAATCCTTTTACCATTATGTAATGGCCTTCTTTGTCTCTTTTGATCTTTGTTGCTTTAAAGTCTATTTTATCAGAGACGAGGATTGCAACTCCTGCTTTCTTTTGCTCTCCATTTGCTTGGTAAATCTTCCTCCATCCCTTTATTTTGAGCCTTTGTGTATCCTTGCATGTGAGATGGGTTTCCTGGATACAGCACACTGCTGGGTTTTGGCTTTTTATCCAATTTGCCAGTCTGTGTCTTTTGATTGGTGCATTTAGTCCATTTACATTTAGGGTTAATATTGCTATATGTGAATTCGATACTTCCATTTTGATGCTAGCTGGCTGTATTGCCTGTTAGTTGTTGTAGATTCTTCATTATGTTGATGCTGTTTAGCATTTAGTGTGATTTTGGAATGGCTGGTACTGGTTGTTCCTTTCTATGTGTAGTGCCTCTTTTAGGAGCTCTTGTAAAGCAGGGCTGGTGGTGACAAAATCTCTGAGTACTTGCTTGTTCGCAAAGGATTTTATTTTTCCTTCACTTCTGAAGCTCAGTTTGGCTGGATATGAAATTCTGGGTTGAAAGTTCTTTTCTTTAAGGATGTTGAATATTGGCCCCCACTCTCTTCTGGCTTGTAGAGTTTCTGCCGAGAGATCTGCTGTGAGTCTGATGGGCTTCCCTTTGTGGGTGACCCGACGTTTCTCTCTGGCTGCCCTTTGTATTTTCTTCTTTATTTCAACCTTGTTGAATCTGACGATTATGTGCCTTGGAGTTGCTCTTCTTGCGGAATATCTTTGTGGTGTTCTCTGTATTTCCTGCAATAGAGTGTTGGCCTGTCTTGCTAGGTGGGGGAAATTTTCCTGGATAATGTCCTGAAGAGTATTTTCCAGCTTGGATTCATTCTCTTTATCACATTCTGGTACGCCTATCAAACGTAGGTTAGGTCTCTTCACATAGTCCCACATTTCTTGAAGACTTTGTTCATTCCTTTTTGCGCTTTTTTCTCTGATCTTGGTTTCTCGTTTTATTTCATTGAGTTGATCCTCGACTTCTGATATTCTTTCTTCTGCTTGGTCAATTTGGCTATTGAAACTTGTGCATATTTTGCGAAGTTCTCGTATTGTGTTTTTCAGCTCCTTTAATTCATTCATATTCCTCTCTAAGGTATCCATTCTTGTTATCATTTCCTCAAATATTTTTTCAAGGTTCTTAGTTTCTTTGCGTTGATTTAAAACATGTTCTTTTAGCTCACAAAAGTTTCTCATTATCCACCTTCTGAAGTCTAATTCCGTCATTTCGTCACAGTCATTCTCCATCCAGCTTTGTTCCCATGCTGGTGAGGAGTTTTGGTCCTTTCTAGGCGGCGAGGTGTTCTGGTTTTGGGTGTTTTCCTCTTTTTTGCGCTGGTTTCTTCCCATCTTTGTGGATTTATCCACCTGTTATCTGTGTAGTTGCTGACTTTTCTATTGGGTCTCTGAGTGGACACCCAGATTGTTGATGATGAAGTATTTCTGTTACTTGCTTTTCCTTCTACCAGTCTAGCCCCTTCGCTGTATGACTGCTGAGGTCCACTCCAGGTCCTGCTTGTCTGGCGTGCACCTCTAGGAGCTGCGGAACAGCGAGGGATGCTACCAATTTCTTTTTCTGCTATCTTTGTCCCAGGATGATGTCTGCCAAATGTCAGTCTTATGGATATAGAGGGGTCAGGGAGTTGCTTGAGGAGACAGTCTGTACTTTGTAAGAGCTCAAGTGCTGAGCTGTGAGCTCTGTTGTTCATTCAGGGCTGCTAGGCTGCTATGTTTAGTTCTGCTGCAACCTAACTCGTAAGAAAACCCCTTTTTTTCTTAGATGCTCTGTCTGGGGGTGGGTTTGGGCTTTCCTTGTGAGTGACCGCCTCACTGTCCTGCCCAGCTAGGAGGCAGTGTAGTCACTTTTTGCCTGCTGAGGCTCCGCCCTGCTGGTGTGAGGTTCGCCCTTTTGCTGCAGGCTCTGCCCCTCTGCTGTGGTCTCCACCCTGTTGCCACGGGCTACGCCCTGCAGCGGAGTCTCTCTGTTGTACCGGGTTGCCTCGGCAACGGCAGGCTGCGTCAGCAATGGGCGTGTACCTCAGTAGGGGCTGATTGCCTCAGTAATGGCTGACGCCCCTCCCCCGCGGAGCTGCGCTTTAAGAAAACCTTTTCACTGGGAGCGTTTGGAAGCGCTGTTTTGTTTGTCGCACTGTGCTCCCCCAAATGCTGAGTCCCTGGGATTCCCTGGGCTGGGTCACAGTTCAAGACCCGTTCAGTCTGAAGTTCAGCCCTCTCGGGTCTCAGTTTGCCGGTTCAGCAGGGCACCCGTAACAGTGCACTTTTGTATGGAGTGCTGTGGAGTGCCTCTGCGCTCCGGCACGGGCCGGAGCCGCACTGGCTGCCGGCTGCACCAGCCGAGACCTCTGCCTGGCATCCCGCGTCTCTTTTATACCTGGGAATTTCCCCGTTCTGTGGGCAACTAAGATCCGTCTGGAAATGCTTCCCCAACTCACCCTCTCCACGCATCCAGCGAGAGCTTCAATCCTGGGTTGTTCTCACAGCGCCATCTTGAGTCCTCTCGGAGTTTTATTACTTTTTAAGAAGTTAAACAAATTCATTGACTTTGGTCTATTTTTTTAATCTGTTTTCTACTTCATTAATATCTGTTTTGGTATTTATTTATTTTTCCGCTGACTTTGGATTTAGTATATTTTCTCTTTTAGTAAGGTAGAAGCTAAGCTGAAACTTTCTTCTTTTAAGTGTGTGTTTTAGTGCCATAAATGTCCCTCTAAATATTGTTTTAGCTGTATCTAAAGATATTAACATATTTTGTTTCCATTTTTACTCTATTCAAAATACTCTATAATGTTCTCTTTCAATTCTTCTTCAAACCATGGGCATTAATAAGTGTTTAATTTAGTTAGCAAATAGTTGGAGGGTATTAAACTTTGAGTTATTGATTTCTAATTTAAGTCCATTTTAGTAAAAGAATATAATATATATGATTTTAAATTTTTTATGACTTCTTTTGTGACCAAAAATATATTTTATAGTGGATTTACCTGCTTCCATCTTGACCAGATACAGAAGTCCCCTCAATAATTTTGAAGAGTGTAATGAAGTCCATAACCCAAATGGTTTCAGATCATGCCATGGAAAGATCACACCACAAAAAGTTGTAAAGACAAACTGAGAACATGATTTCATTCTAACATGTAAGATATTATCTTAATTTTTGTTTTATTTAAAAAAATTATTTCTTTTTATTACTATTGTGCAACTGGGTCAGGCTCTGTTGCCTAGGCCAGAACTGCAGTGGCCTAATTGCAGCTCACTGAAGACTCAAACTCCTGGGTACAAGAGATTTTGCTGCCTCAGTCTCCTGAGTAGCTAGGACTGCAGGTGTTCACCACCACACCTGGTTATTTTCAGATTTTTTTGTTAGATGTAGGATCTCACTATAGTTCCCAGGCTAGTCTCGAACTCCTGGCCTCCAGCAGTAATCTTCCCATTTTGGCCTCTTAAATTTCTGGGATTATAAGTACAAGCCACCATGTGGCTTTAGTTATTATTGGTTTTTTTTTAATTTCCATTTTTGTTTTAGATTCGGGGGTACATTTGCTGGTTTGTTATGAGGGCATATTGTGTGGTGCTGCCGTTTGGGCTCCCATCACATAGTCAGATAGTGAACATAGTACTCAATAGGAAGCTTTTAAGCCCTTGCCCCTTTCACTCCCTCCTTCTGTTTGGAGTCCCTGTGTCTAATGTTTCCATATTTATGTTCATGTGAACTCAAGATTTAGCTCCCACTTATAAATGAGAACCTGTAATATTTGGTTTTTGATTTCTGCATTAGTTTGCTCAGGATAAGAGCCACCAGCAGTATCCATGTTGCTGCAAAGGACATGATTTTGTTCTTTTTTATGGCTGCATAGTAACCTATTACGTATATGTACCAAATTTTTTTTATCCATCACCCTACTGAAGGTCACCTAGGTTGATTCCATGTCGTTACTATTGTGAATGGTGCTGCAATGAACATACAAGTGGATGTATCTTTTTGGTAGAATAATTTATTTTTCTTTGAGTATATACCCAGTAGTGAAGTTGCAGGGTCTAATGTAGTTCTATTTTTAATTCTTTGAGAAATCTCCACACTGTTTTCCCCATTGGCTGAACTAATTTACATTCCCATCAGAAGGGTTTAAGCATTCCGTTTTCTCCACAGCCTTGCCAACATCCGTTATTTTTTGACTTTGTAATAACTGCCATCCTGACTAGTGTGAGTTAGTAGCTTACTGTGATTTGATGATTAGTGATGTTGAGCATTTTTAAATGTGTTTTTTGGTTGTATGCATGCCTTTTGAGAAGTGTCTGTTTATATCTTTCACCACATATTTTAACGGATTTTTTTTGTTGTTGAGTCATTTAACTTCTTTATAGATTTGAATACTAGTCCTTTTTTGTATGTATAGTTTGTAAATATCCACTCCCATTCTGTAGGTTGTCTGTTTTTTTTTTTTTTTTTTGAGCTTTTTCGGCTGTCTAGAAGCTCTTTTGTTTAATTAAATCCTATTTGTTTATTTTTGATTTTGTTGCATTTGCTTTTGAGGTATTATTCAAAATTATTTGTCCAGGCCAGTGTCTAATACAGTATATTTGAAAACTCTGGTAAAAAATACATAACATGAAATTTATCATTTTTACCATTTTTATTGTACAGTTCAGTAGCATTAAGTAAATTGACGTTGTTGTGCAACCATCACCATCATTATCCATCCACAGATTATTTTTCATCTAGCAAAACTAAAACACTACTCATTAAACAACTCCCCATTACCTGTTACCCTTAGCCCCTGGCAATCTTCGTCTACTTTCTGTCTCCATGAATTTGATGTCTTTAAGTACTTCATATGAATAGAATTGTACATTATTTGTCTTTTGTTACTGGCTTATTTCACTTATTAGCATAATGTTTTCAAGATTAATGTATGTTATAGCATGTATCAGAATGTCCTTACCTTTTAAGGCTGCTACTATTAGCTTATGTGCCCTATATGTTTATCCATTCATTTGTTGTGATTCAGATACATGGTAGAATATATATTTTGCAGCTCCAAGAGTCATGTATTCTGTTCCATTATTTTGCTGTATATTATATTCGTTTAGTGTCTTTTTCTCTTCATACACTTTTTTTTTATAGCTGACATATAGTAACTGCACATATTTATAAGAAACAGATGGATATTTGATTCACGTGTACAATGTGTAATACTTAAATTAGGGTAACTGGCATATCTATCACCATAAATGTTTATTGTTTCTTAGTGTTGTGAATATTCAAAATCCTCAATTTTAGCTTATAAAAATACACAATAAATTATTGTTACAGCTATTCACCATAGTGCTATAGAACATAGAACATAGTCCTCCCATCTAGTTATGGCTTTGACTATTAATCATCCTCTCCCTATCTTCCTCTCCCTCGACTCTTTCCAGCCTCTAATAACAACAATACTCTTTACTTCTATGAAGAAAATTTTTCTTTTTAGCTTCAACATATGGGTGAGAACATGCAGTATTTATCTTTCTGTACCTGACTTTTTTTACTTAACATAATGTCCTCCTCCAGACTCATGCATGTTGCTGTGAATGCTAACTGGAAACCAAATTAGTTTCATTAGTTACAGTTATGATATTTAGACAACCCTTGTATAGAATTAGAGAACTACAGAATTGATGTATAGGGCAGGTCAAATAACTCTGGGCTATTGAGATTATCTTGTCAGTCTGGTTGTTTTGACTTTGCAGATGAAAATATATTTTTTGGTTCCAAAATTAAACGATTTAATATTTCAGATCATTCTTACAAAAATTAATAGAATAAAAATAATATTATTAAATTTTAAAGGAACAATGCCAATTTATGCCTTTATTAGTAATGATAAAACAATCATTGTGTAGGTAATGACTAACTAGTACAAAGGTACTATCATAGTAAAGTCTTGTGTTTTCTTGACCATGACAAATCCAGTTATGTGTCAGCATCCTGGTCATGTCACTAAAAATATTGTCAATGACAAGGTATTAAGTTGTATTAATCAAATATCATGTCTATATAAAGAATGTTAGTCATCCCATCTACTAGGCATTCATGCTTGAAATATTTTCTCTAATACTATACACCACAGGGTAACAGAGTTATTGGCAAATAAGTGTATATTCAGAACAGAAGTGTCTGTAAACTCTGACCCATGAGGAAAGATTAAAGGAACTTGGTGAATTTATCCTAGAGATAGAAAACTTAAGAAAGCTGGGTGCAGTGGCTTATGCCTATAATCCCAATGCTTTGGGAGGCTGAGTTGGGGGGATTGCCAGACTTTGAGACTAGCCTGCGCAACATAGAGAGACCCCCCATCTCTACAAAAAAAAATTAAAAATTAGCTGGGTGTGGTGGAGTATTCCTGTAGTCCTTGCTAATTGGGAGGCTGAAGTGGGAGGATTGCTTGAGGCCAAGAGGTCGAGGCTGCAATGAACCATGATCACGTCACTGCATTCCAACCTGCGTGACAGAGCAAGGCTCTGTCCTCCCAACCTTCCCCTTAAAAAAAAAAAAAAAAAAAAAAAAAGACTTAAGAGAGCCATAACAGATGCTTTTAAATATTTGGGTAGCTATTCTATTGGAGAAAGAATATATGATTATACATATTCTACATGTCTTTCAGACACCATTAGTATGTATTATTTAATGTTTTAGTAAAGCAGTTGCTAATGTCTTAAGGAAGATCCTTGGAATAATAAATGATCTGCAATTGGATTAGGCAAACAAATCATATTGTGAAAACATCTTTAGTAGAAATATTTGAGTAACAGATAATTCATTTTCAGTAGTGAATATCTGGTGAGCACATGCGTTTAACAGTGAAGTATTCATAATTTTAAAATGGACTTTAGAAAAAAACATCAAAATTAAATTGGTGAAATTAGTCATGTGCTGAAATTACTTGAGCGACTGTCCATTAATAATATGTGAAGAAATAATAAGAAATGCATTCTTAAAACAGGACTGAAATATGATTCTTGCTGAAGAGCCTAAACAAATCTGAGACCTCTGCTGAATATAGGCTCCATATAGGATACTATCTCATTATTTCATTTACTTGATTGCAACATTTTTGGGGAGCTTTGAATGTAAAGAGATAAATAGCTTTAAGATCAGAGATAGCAATGAATGAATCATTTGAGAAGGATGTGGAATTAGATAGAAAAAGACAAACAAAAAGAAGGAGGTAATAAGAAAACTGAGTCATCAGAGTGACTAAGGAAGTAGAGGTGTAAAGCCGCATGTATCTGAGAGTGTAAGAAAGACTAGGACCTGAGACCTTCTATTGGGTCACCAGAACTGAGGTTAACTATAATGTCCTAAATAATAGTTTACAATCTCAGTTTTACAGGAGCACAGGAGCAGCTGTGCCATTATTTAAAATAGTTTTTTTTTTTTTTTTACTCATTTTACTGCTCAGTAACTTGATACAAAATCCTGAGGCAACCTGAATCTGTTGCCATTACTTGCAATCTAAGGAATCCTAATTAGTATGTACCTTTAAGTTCAAATGTTTTATTTGAGAGAAGTGGAATGTGATCAGCATGAAGTCTGAGAAAAGCAATGGAGGAGCCAGGCATTAATGGAAGCATAAAATTAATGCATTTAGAACATTTTCTAATTCCATCACTTCCCACATTGGGCTGAATTCTTTTCAAATAGCAGTTTTGCTATAATTTGGACTTCCATGAAAATCACTCCTTAACGATGCACTTACAAATGTGACCCAGGGGCTGCATATATTAAAATTTCCAAGAGTATTTGTTTTACATGTTCCTGGGATTAATATTGCTACATCAGATTCTACTGAAACAGAATCTCTGGCTGTGAATACTGGGAACCTGCATTGTAAGCAAGTACTCATGTAACTTTTATGTACATCAAATTTTATAATCACTGTCCTATATAGAAAGAATGTGCTGGCAAGTCAGTGTGAACATGGCCCCAGATTCCACTAGATAATCCTGGTCTTTTGTCCCTGGTAAAACCACCTGCTTACTTTGTCCCTTTAGTTTAGTGGTGGAAAATGCAGAAACTTCCTATTGTTAATCTCCAGGTTACCTTATTGTCTCCTGTTCACTGGTTGTTTTCTGGAGTGTTTCATCATTAGTCTAGCTGGATCCTTACATTTTATTCCCTCTTGTTTTGTATATTCAGAGTGGTATCTTCTTTTCCAGTATGTGTTCTGACATCATCCCTAGAGTGGCCGGTATTTCCCAGTTTCATATCCTTTGAGAGCATACCTCTTTAAGTCAAATACTGAACTAAACATCAGGGTCAATTTTTAACTCTTTGATTCTAGGACCATTTGAATATTTTCAGTGGCTAACCATTGAGAAAAGCTGTGCAAGAAAGGAAAATGATTTAGCTGAAATTTATGTGATTTTTTAACTTGGCTATATATAACCCAAATCAGAGGCTTGGTAGCTTTGAATAGGGTTAGATGTAACATTTTTTTCTTCCATGGGTTCAGTTAAAGCCCTTTAACACAATTGTATATAAGTTATCATTCATGTAAAAGGCTCTGTTTTTCCACTGAAACCAGAGAGAGGTACTTTGCAAGCTTGAATGTTAATAGAGTCACTTCAAATTTATGAATAATCGAAGTGGAGTCTATCTTGACATTTTAAAAGTCCTACAGAGTGCTGGAGAATATTTAGTTTTCAACTTAGATCTTAGAGTAAGTTAGAAGAGTTACTTATTTCCCATGGGTGCTATCATATTTAAAATTTTCACTGTTACTCTTCTTAGCTCTGAAGAAAAATATGAAAAATTCATTCTCAAATTATTTTTAGTTCACCAAGTTAAAGGAAACATAACCATAAGAAATGTAAAACATATTTCTTACAAGTCAGATTCCTGATTGTCCTGATGTCTTAAGAACTGTGAAGTCACATTACTTCTGAGAGTATGATTATTATTTGAAAAAAAACCCCTCATTGTGAGGCAATGCGTTTAATGTACTCACCAAGAGACATAAATCATGTTTCCTGTCTTGGGCAATTGACCAGTAATGAAAAACATTAAGAAAACAAGTAGAAGTAACACAAATAAATAAATAAATAAATAAATAAATAAAATAATCAAGTTTGTGTATTCGTTTGTTTGTTTTGAGACCATTGAGGAAAGGATGGGAAATGAACCAGAGAAAAGAGACACTGTACTTACAGTGAGAAGGCAATCTTGTTGTGTATTCTGGATAGTTTAGATAATTAAAATTTGTGTCTTTTATCCTCTAGCAATCCTAAGTGGTAGGTGTCAATATCCTTATTTCACAGTTAAGTAAAAAACATTTGGAGAGATTAAGTCATTTGCCAAAGTTAATTTTGAAGTTTCCATTGTAGGTCACACGTCATTTCTTTAATCTCTAAATAGTGAAGTCGTCCAAGGCTCAGTCCTCACACCTTTCTCTTATCCATCTACACTTACTTCTTGCATTAGCTTTTCTCACTTCTCATGGCTTTAAATATCGTGTCACCAGTATGTTGACTACTCTCAAATTAAATCTCCAGCTCAGATGTCTTCTCTGCTCTCCACACTCACATATCCAACTGCCTAATTGACATTTACACTTGGATGTATAATGGGCACTTAAACTTAGTACATCCAAAATTGCACTTCTGATCTCTCTCATCTCTCAAACCACCTCCTCCTGTAGTCATTGCCATTTCATTACATAATAACTTGACTTTTCTAGTTTCTCAGGCCAAAAACCTTGAGTCACTTTTGATTTATCTTTTCCACACAAAGCCCACATCAAAACTCTTTTGTCTCATGAAGATATATTCAGATTTTGATTTCTTCTCATCATGATTCTCCTCTGAAGTTTCTTTTACCTTTTGTATTAGTCCATTCTTGCACTGCTATAAAGAACTACCTGAGACTGGGTAATTTATAAAGAGGTTTAATTGGCTTGGCATTCCACAGGCTGTACAGGAAGCATGGCTGGAAAACTTACAAAGATAGCAGAAGATAAAAAAGACCAAGTCACATCTTTCATGGCCAAAGAAGGAGGAAGAGGTAAAAGTGCGAGGGGCTACACAATTTTAAACAACCAGATCTCGAGAGAACTCACTTACTATTAGGAGAACAGCAACAGGGAATTCTGTCCCCAGGATCCAGTTACCTCCCACCAGCCCCCACCTCCAACACTGGTGGTTACAATTCAATGTGAGACTTGAGTAGGGACACAAATCCAAGCCATATCACCTTTTAAAGAGTGCTTTCCTAATACAGATCAATCACTGTATCTATCATCTATCTCTACATTTCTCTATCATCTATCTATCTATTTATCCACTGATAAGGGCTCAAATGGTCCCAGGTTCGGAAGGACCTATGTTTGGTTTAATTTCTGCTGTTGCCATCTTGAAAATTGTTGATAATTTTATCTTTGAACTTGTGATTTGTAAATGAAGTCCAATGGGACAATGAAGCATGCACATTAGCAGAAGAGAAACATAAAATAGGTATGTTTGCTGCCTTTTCTTGCCACTCAATTCACATTATAGCTTTTGTGATACTTTATCAGCACAGAATTCTGGTGGAGCTGCAATACATGGGAGCTCAACAATAATCAAAGTTGTACAGGAGAAGCATGTTATGTTGACTGAGCAAGTGGGGACGTTGACAGCTTGAAGAGGTCACACTTTCATTTGAACCAGAGCTTGCTTCCAACACCTTGTTTTACTCTGCTCCTGGCCATGCATTGTATGAATAAACTGCAATGTATGTATACATTTTTCTTTTTGATAGATATTTAGTGTTTCCAATTTTAGGCTGTAACAAATAACTCTTTATAAATATGTTTCCATTTTTCTTCGATAAAAATCTAGTAGTCAAATTGCTCAGGCATTGAGTAGATTTATGTTTAAATTTGTAATAAAATGTCAAACAGGTCTGTAAAGTGATTGTATTATTTTATCCTCCCATGAGCAACATATGAGATGTTCATTTATTTCATATAGTTGTCAATACTTAATAGCATCTGTCTTTTATGAAGTAGCTGTTTCAGAGGGTGAGAAACAGTGTCATTCTGGTTTAATTTGCCATTTCCTGGTGACTATTGCATTTATTAACATATGTTGATTTTTTAATCCAGTATCTCTTTATGACTTTTGACCATTTTTGATTGATTGTGTTTTTGTCAATATAGATTTGTAAAAGTTCTTCATAGATTCTAAATAAAAGTTTTTGGTCAAATAAATGTATTGTAAATATTTTCTACCCATTTGGCTTATTTATGGAGCACTGTCTAGGTTAAAAGTCTTGGCATTGCAAGCTAGATGATTAAAAGTTTCTTCCCTCAACAAGGTTTCAATCATTAGTGCTAAGAAGATGTTAGCTGGAAACTTTTAGGGAGGTTGGTAGATACAGTTTTGTTTTTTGCTTTGGAGAGGTGAATAGACATTTTTCTAAGGCTAAAATTCTCCCGTTATAATTATTAACACACCTCTAGATTTGTGTTAGGTTTGACACATGTAGCCTCTGATCTTCTGACTATATTTTCATATAGTTTCTCTTTTGGAGTTCATACCCAAATTTAAAGCTTTTACTTATAATAAATTTTGTAGCTATTACATGTGATCTTTTTTCAATTTGTTAATATGCATGGCGATGAATGGAAATTATTTAGAATGTCTTGATATCTGCCAAACACAAGCTTATTCTGGTCTCTATACTCAGGATAGGATATTAAACTAAAACATATAAGATTGTACATTAAAGTTATTTATTTACCTCAGAGATTACAGATTAGGTAAGTGTAAGTACTGAAGTCCAGCCACTAATTAAAAAAAAAAAAAGAAAAGATACAGTTATCCATGGAATTTTTTTTCATGGAAATTGTATAATTTTAACTGACAGTGTTATCCAGGAGATACTTTGTTTCCCAAGACAGATATCTGCATAATAAAAGAAAATATGTTTGCTTGTTTGTTTCAAAAAATCCCTTCCATAGAAAATGATCTAAGTTGTTCCATTCAAGCAGATTATTAATCAAAATTTCAAAAATGTTAATCAAGAGCTGTTGTAAAAACAAAGGAATTTTTTAACAACAGTGGAAATGTGAAATAAATAAATTATGCCATTCAATGAGGTAAGAGCTAAAACTGTAATTATTAGCATTACTATTTAAATGGTAACCTTGTTTGGCATTTTACTGGAAATCTTAAATAGGTCACACAGTTTCTAATTTCATATCTACCAAAAGTATTCAGAATTGGCTGCCTATATGTTTTTTGTATGAGGCATCTAAGAAGATATTTTTATTTCTTTTAGTAATCATATTTCATCATTACTGTTATCTATTCATTATTTCAGCAAGTTTCATTTTGAGAAACTTTGTATTTTTGTTCAATATTGATTGTGCTTTAGGATATCAATACTGAAAAGCACCAGATGCATCAATTGGACTTAAAGCTCAACTTTGATATTTTCTAGTTCTATAGCATTGGGAAATTATGTAACTTCTCTATGCCTTACTTTCCTCCTCTGTAAAAAGAGGTAATGAATATACTCATGTTGAGGGACTGACTATTCTCAGGTTGTATAAGTTAGTTTTAAAGACATACATATATATTATATAACAGGTATTATATAATATATAATATACATGATATATAATACAATATATATTATATGATACATAATATACATTATAAAATATAATCTATAATATACATTATATAATATAATATATATTTTATATAATATAAATATATATTATATATTAAATTATATATATATATGATTAGTGTGTGTGTGAGTGTGTGTGCACGTGTGTTAAAAACAAATTGGAAGGTGGTTCAAAAATGTATTCCCCTGAATTATTTTTTAAAAATTACTAAATACCTTTGAGCTCAAAGAATTAGAAATGATGTTATGATGTCTAGAACAAAATACAACGGAAATATTTATTATCTAAACACAATATTAAGGAGGGAGTTATACAAAATGCGTTGTTAGAAAAACAGAAAGAAATTAAATGAGCTAAGCATTTAACTCAAGGAATTGGAAAAACATTACCAAAGTAAACATAATTAAACAAGAAGGGAATAAATAAGATATAATGTAAATATCAGCAAAATCAAAAACAAAGAAAATCAGAGAAATGGAATAAAATTAAGTTTGTTTATTTGAAAAGACTGAAAGATAAGGAACCAGTAGAAAACTTATTAAAGAATGAGAAATTTAAAAATACATAAATAATAAAGGGAATATCAAAATATTAAAGTTTCAAAGCATGTTATAAAGATTGTAGAAAATACATTTTAAAATAAAACACAACTGATATATTTTTGAAAATTGAGAATGGCAAAATTTGGTTTTAAAAAAAAGGAACAGAAAAATTTTAATAGACTCGCAAAATCTCATGCCCAAACATTTTTAGAGACAAATCCACCCCTCCAAATAATTTTTTTAAAACATTAAACAAATAATCACAAAAATAAAAACAAGGACCAATTGCCAACTTATTTTGTTGGGGCTCATAGAATCCCATAAAAATAGAATAAGGAGAAAGAAGGAAAAGAAATTATAGACTAATTTTATAAATGCAAACGCATAGTTATTAAGTAAAATATAACTATCTTAATTAGTTTGTTGTCAATTTAAAAAATAAAATACTGTTTATTTAAAAAATGGAAAGATACTTATTGACAGAAAATTATGATATAGGAGTTAAGAAGAAATTATTTAGGCAGCTAGTAAAGTTTTCCTTTTAATAAAAAGGAGCCCCAAATTATTTTATTTTCTAACAAAGAGCAGCTTGTAAAAACAAGCCGCAGACATAGATAAGCAAGCTGGAAGGTTGCATGTGTGAATTACTGCAGTTGTGCCAATAGGAAAAGGCTACCTGTGTCTAGACACGTTCAACATGGCCTCTCCATCTTCCCCTTTCCTTGTCAACAATGTGCACAGTAAGGAGCAGGCAACATGGCTGGCCAAGTAGGGACTCTATTTGCATAATGAAAGATTAAGGTGGAGTGGCCAGTTTCCTAATGCACTGTGTAAATGTCACACCTGGTCCAACCAATCTATGAGCTCTCCGTAAATCAGACACTGCCTTCCTAAGCCTGTCTGTAAAACCCTGTGGGCTCCACTGATGGAGTGAAGTTCCACTGGAGCAACTCTCTCTCAGGAGAAAGACCTTTGCTCTCTTCTTTCTTTTGCCTAGTAAACTTCTGCTGCGGGTTGGGGGGTGCGGTGGCTCTCGCCTGTAATCCCCGCACTTTAGGAAGCCGAGGCGGGCGAGTCATTAGGTCAAGAGATGGAGACGATCCTGGCCAACATGGTGAAACCTCATCTCTACTAAAAATACAAAAAATAGCCCAGCATGGTAGGTGAGCATGTAGTCCTAGCTACTCTGGAGGCTGAGGCAGGAGAATCACTTGAACTAGGAAGGTGGAGGTTGCAGTGAGCCGAGATCATGCCACTGCACTCCAGCCTGGTGACAGAGTGAGACTCAGTCCCAAAAGAAGAGGAAGAGGAATAAGAAGAGGAAGAGGAAGATAAAGGAGGAGGAGGAGGAGGAGGAGAAGAAGGAGGAGGAGGAGGAGGAGGAGGAGGAGGAGGGGGGAGGAGGACGGGAGGGGAAGGAGGAGGAGGAGGAGGAGGAGGGGGGAGGAGGACGGGAGGGGAAGGAGGAGGAGGAGGAGGAGGAGGAGGAGGAGGAGGAGAAGGCACTTTTGTTCCCAAACACACTTCTTGTGTGTCCACCTACTTAATTCCCTTAGTATGAGATGACGAACCTCGGGCATTTACCCTAGCCAACAATGTAGCTTCAATTGTATCTGTTATCATCTAATCATAATGTTAATAAATGGTGATCAATGTATAATATTATTCATCACATTGAAGGACCACATAATAAAAAAACACTATCACTTCAATAGTTATGAAAAATAAATTAAACAATATCACACTTTTTTATTAAAAACTCAGAAAAATAATGGAAGAAAGAAGCATCCCTAAAGAATGCACCTATATTCTTGAGAACTATACCAAGTGCTATATTTAATTGAGGGCATTGAAACATATTTTATTTAAAAACAAAAGAATGTCTATTTTCATCAATAGTGTTTTGCACAGTTATCAAAACTATTAGAGAAGAAGAAGAAAAAAGTTTGAGATATAAGAGTGATACGGGTCCTCATCTAAATCTCATCTTGAATTGTAGTTCCCATAATTTCCACCTGCTGTGGGAGAGACCAGGTGGGAGATAACTGAATCACAAGGCCAGTTTCCTACATTCTGTTCTCATGGTACTGAATAAATCTCACATGATATTATGATTTTATAAGGAGAAACCTCTTTAGCTTTGTTTTCATTCTCTCTCACCTGCTGCTACATAATACCCTTTACCTTCTGCCATTATTGTGAGGCTTCCCCTCTGCTTGGAACTGTGAACCCATTAAACCTCTTTTTCTTTCTAAATTACCCACTCTCGGGTATGTCTTTATCAGCAGCATGAAAACGAATACAAAGAGGTAGAGTTAACAATATCTTCATTTGTTTATTGCATAATTGTCAAAATAAAATTAAATTCAGCAGAAAAAAAAATTATTGTAATAAAGTAGTTCGGTAAGATTGTTGCTTAGAAAGTCAGCTTAACCAAATCAATAGTTTCTTTCTTTCTTTCTTTCTTTCTTTCTTTCTTTCTTTCTTTCTTTCTTTCTTTCTTTTTCTTTCTTTCTTTCTTTCTTTTTCTTTTTCTTTCTTTTGCTCTCTTTCTTTCCTTCCTTCCTTCCTTCTTTTTTTCTTTCCTTCTTTCTTTCAGACATAGTTTTGCTCTTGTTGCCCAGGCTGGAGTGCAGTGGTGCAATCTCAGCTTACCACCTCGTCCACCTACCGGATTCAAGTGATTCTCTTGCCTCAGCTTCCCGAGTATCTGGGATTACAAGTGCATGCCACCACCCCGGGCTAATTTTTTGTATTTTTAGTAGAGACGGGGTTTCATCATGTTGGTCAGGTTGGTCTCGAACTCTTGACCTCAGGTGATCCACTAGCCTGGGCATCCCAAAGTTCAGGGATTATAGGCATGAGCCACCTGTTCAGCCAGATTATTCCTCTTGAAGAGAAATACTATATATATATATATATATATATATATATATATATATATATATATACACACACATATATATACACACACATATATATACACACACACATACATATATATGTATATATATATACACATATATATATGTATGTGTTTGAATAGTAAAATGTATATATGTATGTTTGTTGTACACACACACACACACACACACACACACACACACACACGTTGATTTGGGACATTGTGAAATTCTCCCTGCTATATTTCTGCTACATTTTTTCTACTATAGCATTGAAAGTATTTTTAAAAATTGAATATGGGCAAATTGACAAAAATGTCTTTTCTGACAACTATCAAAACCATAGTTAATTATACCTACTTTTATTAGCTTTAAGGTGGTTTCTTCCATATTTAGATTTTTAAACTATCTGTAATCCACCTCAATATAGCATATTATGCCACCTCATATATTATTTTTGTTTTTGTTTTTAATATACAAATTAGTGAACTAATTTTACTAACATCCTCTCTAAAAGGAATCAGTCTCTTCCCCAGAGATGTTTGTGCCACCTTTACTGTATATTAAACTATTGTATAGAGATGGGTGTTTTACTGAGCTCTTTATTATGCGTGTTAATTGGTCTATGTTCCTGTAATACTGTGACTACTACCACAACAATGTAGTGTCTTTTAAAATTGGCAGCATCTCACCATTGGTTTTATTTTTCCAAATTAACCTGTTTACCGTAGATGCATTTTTATATAAATTTAGAATAATTGTATTACTTTTTAACAATCCAAATGAAAGTTTAAAATGCAGTAAATATACAGATTAATTTGGTGTGTATATATATCTAAAGTTTATATAATTTATGTAATATATTATATAATTATAATATAATTTATTATATATATTTATTTATTATATATATAATGTAATTTATATATATATATATATATATATATATATATATATATATATATATATATACTAAAACGACTCATGTTAACTTTCAAAGGAAAGAAAGGAAACCCAATAAGATTTGGTAAGGAAGATGACAGGTGATTTACAAAGAAGTATAGTTGTTGCAAAGGTATATGAAAAAATGCTCATGTAGTCAGAGAAAAGTGAAACTGCAATGGAATACCTCTTTACAATCTCAGTAGGTAAAAAAACATCAGGTAAAAACAACATTGGCAGAGATGTGGAAAAATAAAAATATGATTATTATCATGGGGAACATAAATGAGAAAAACCATTTTGGAAATAAATCTGTCTATATTTAGGGATCTTAAATGTCTCCTGTGGGGCTTCTGTGCCCGTGAGAAATGAGTTCTAGGTGTATATCCCAAATACATGCTTGTACAGAGCACAAAAGTAATGTGCTGAAAATACTGTTGGGGAATGAACAAAAGGTATGTGATTGTGGACACTATGAAATATTTTGTGTCATTTAGAAGCAAGGAAACAAATTTTACATATAGCATTCAATGCCATTACGACATTTTGACAGCCAGTGATGGTTGCACTGAGGTCCGTGTTAGGAAGTTACTCATGGATTCCCAAAGAAGAGAGCTTTCCATGAGAAAAGAACATGTCTGGTCTGGTGGAGCTGTGCCTAATTTTGACAGACTCATTAGATAGGAAGAATCCAATCATGACCAGGATACATCATGAAAGCTCTTTTTGTACTGAGACAACTCCAGGAATATTGGAGAGTGGTTGGATATGACAGAATTAAATAATACTAGATGGCCACAGAATGCTTAAGTACTTTCTTTTTATAAAAAACAAATTTAAAAAAGATAAAACCTTACATGTACCTTAATCAAATATCACAAATAACAGTGGATTCTAATAGTTAAATCAGCAGTTACTTCCTTCACTCCCTCCTTCTCCTCTTCTCTTCCTACCTGTGAATTTTAAAGCTCATCATGTTTCCCTTTTTATACTTAATACTAGAAAGGTTAGAGTTAAATGTAAGGACCATCTACTGCCAAAGTCCCGTGTGCATTGTTTCAGCTTTATTTATTTATTTATTTATTTATTTATTTATTTATTTATAGAGATGAGGTTTTACTCTGTTGCCTAGGTTGGAGTGCAGTGATGTGATCATAGCTCAATGTAGCCTTGACCTTCTGGCTCAAAGGATCCCGCTGCTTCAGCCCCCACAGTAGCTAGGACTACAGGCTCACTCCTCCATGCCTGGGTAATGTTTTGTGTTTTGTTTGTTTGTTCTTTTTATGTTTTCTTGCTACGTTGCCAAGGTTGATCTTGAATTCCTGGCCTCAAGTAATCCTTTCATCTTGCCCTTCCAAAGCACTGGGAGTAAAGATGTGAGTCACCATGCAGGGCTAGTTTAGCTTTATAACTGAAATTATTGCAATAAATTAGTTTATCCTTGTACCCAGCTTTAAAAAAAAATCCACTTTCTAATTTTCGACATATGACTTCTTATAGTTTACATTTTTCTTCAAATTGCTTTAAACCTTTTCTGGAATAAGACACAGCATAAGTTATGACATAAACAAACAAGCAAATGCATATATGTATTAGTATCCAAATTAGAAAACCAAAACCACTTTAAGAACCTATAAGACAACAGAGAAGAATTACTGTAAGAAATTGATGATAGAGGTGATAGAGGCACAGAGAGACTGGTGAAATAACTCAGATAATAGGAATGGTAGAAGTAATTATCATCTGTAGGCAAGTGACATAAAGAATGTAGGATGATATCAAAGTACAGAGGCCAGGATAATGTGACAGATGCTGGAATTTAATAGGCCTCTCTAGTGGGAGCTAGAGCCATGGGTGGGGGATGGGGAAGTGGTGGAGTAGCTGAGGCAGGGGGAGGATGAGATATACTCTGGCTTCTGGTTTTCCCTCAACGAATCCCATTTAATCCAGGGAAATTCATCCTGCAGAGCTGAGAGAAAAGCAAAAAAAGAAAAAAAAAAAAACAACAAAAAAACAAATAAAACCAAAGAGAGATTTGAGGACAAACAGCCCAAGAGTGTCTCAATCATTTGATAAATAGCTCTTTTAAATTTTCCAGGAGTTATTCATTTTGCCTTGGTCTCTTATACAGAAGTAAACCAATGACAATGAGAAAACAGCCCCAGACATTTGACAGATGACCAGATGAGATGAATTTTCTTCATATGTAGTCTGCTATCTATAGCCTGCCTCAAAAGTAAATCAGAAACTATCTCATATGCAATAAGACTCATTTAGTAACTAATTGTAAGTTATAAAATAAACACTTGAGTATTTATCAAATACTAAATTTATTCAACTCCTTTTATCTTTCCCTATCAAGACCAAATGCTGGAAAATCATACTAAAAGAGGAATAGAAGCTACTACATTTAAGGATACTTTTGTCTGGGTGCAGTGGCACATGCGTTTAATCCCATAACTTTGGGAGGCTGAGATCAGCATATTACTTGAGGTCAGGAGTTTGAGACCAGCATGGCCAATATGGTAAAACCCCATCTCTAATAAAAATACAAATATTAGCCAGGCTTGAAGGTGTGTGCCTATAATCCCAGCTACTGGGGAGGCTGAGACAGAAGAATCACTTGAATCCCAGTGGGTAGGTCGGAAGTTGCAAGATTGCAGTGAGCCAAGATCTTGCCATTGGGCTCCAAACTGAACACAGAAGAAGACTCTGTCTCTAAATAAACAAATAAAAGAAAGAAAAAGAAAAAGCAATAGCAACAACAAAAAGGACACTTTTTGCTTGGTGAAATTGTTGCCACTTTTTTTTCTCAAACATCTTATGTGTCAATGTGTACCATTTAGAGGTACTTTCCGGGAAATGTTTGTTCATGGCCTCTTGACTTCCTGACAGATTATAACCTAGCATGCTGTCATACAGATTGCTGTTTAGGGAACTTTGAATCATGATTTTATAGCCAACTGGCTTTAAAATGTGCTATTAATATTATATTTTAATAGTTCTATAGAAAAATATAAAATATTATTGTGTAAATTTGAATATAAAATATGAAAACAAAATTACACAGAACATATTAACATTTTTAGCATTTAATTATATTGGGTTAAAAATATATATGGGTTTTTCATGCTTAAAACATTGAAGATGGTAAGGAAAATATTTTTTAAGTTATAAAAATAGAGAGACGGTTGGGTTTCATTGGTATTTGGGAGGCTGAGGCAGGAGAATTGCTTAGCCTACTAGCTTGAGACTGCAGTGAGCTATAATTGGGCCACTGCACTCCAGCCTGGGAAACAAAATGATACCTTGTCCCCAAAATAAAAATAAAAATAAAATAGAGGAAAGCGCTTATATTTTTTCATGAGTTGTTGATCATTGTTGCTCATAGGAAAACATATAATTTTTAATTTCCAAATATTTAGATTCTTGTGTAGTAATATCTATGACCTATAAGGTTAAATCTGCATCCTAAATGCCTTGATTCTTGTAACCTCAGCCTTTTGTTAGCAAGTCATGAAATCTTTCCCCTGAATAGGCCAGCATACCACCCATCATGTCTCCAACTTGAAGGCATAAATAGAAGCTTTATTAAAAGATAAAAAATAAATAAACATTATATGTTCCAGACGAGACAAATTGCTATTCCACAAAAGTCCAGGGGTGAACATTAAGCGTTTCCCAAAGCTAAGGTAACTTGATGAGCTATTCTTTTCATTCAGAGTTTGCACTGCTAATGTGATTGTGGGAGGGGGGAAGGCAGAAACATGAGTTTCTGTATTAGTCTGCTCAGGCTCCAATAACAAAATGTCACAGTTGCGGTGGATTAAATAAAAGGCATTTATGTTCTTAAAGTTATGGAGGCTAGAAGTCCAAGATAAAGATGTTATCATAGTTGGTTTCTATTGAGTTCTTTCCTTCCTGCTCATAGGTAGCCGCATTCTCTCTGTGTACTCACATCATCTTTCCTGTGTGCATGCATTGTGGAGGCAGCAGGAGAGACCGTGAGGGTGGGGGAAGAAAATTCTTCTTACAGGAACAGGAATTCTATTGGATTAAGGCCCCACACATATGCTCTCATTTAACTTTAATTATCTCCTTAAATTTCTTATCTCCAAATACAGCCACATTGGGGGTAGTAGGATTTCAACAAATGAATTTTGAGGGAACAAAATTCATTCCATAACAGTTTCCAAATTATCAGAACTTAGCGGTGACTGTGAGCCCCTGGTAGAAAAATCTATGATCATTGAGGAGAATGTGTATCAAATGCAGCCTGACTCAGTGATAAGATTTGAAAGCTGGAGAGGATGAATCATCCTGGTTACATTAGGTCAGCTTTACTTGAACTCAGGTTAACCTAGCGGCTATCCCTGAGCATTAATCCTGGAGAAAAAGAGAGAGCAGGAGGTCATGTATTTGTAAAGCCAGACTGAACTATAATAGTTCCAGCACCAAGCAGCCTCTACTACAATATATGTCCAAAAAAGAAGACCACATGGGAAAGAGAAGTTTTCTCCTTATTTTCTAGCAGAGCATCTCAGAGAGGCCTGAGTAGGGCAGTCAGCTGTGATGGCATCAGTGGTTTGAGTAGCGGTCTTAGAAAATTAAAAGAGAGAATGCCTCCAGGAAGCATTGCAAGAAGAGCAGCTCCTTGAATGTGGATGATGACAGCAGTTATGGTGCAATGCTGTGTACATGGTTTGGGAAGACATACAGGGATGTGATACAAATCCAGTGGCAACATTATCAGCACTGCCCCAAGAGCTTACAGGTGATATCAGTAGTGCACACAGATGTAAGTTTATTTGTAACTATGGTGTTGTCAAGAGCCATAAAGTCTGAGATTTCACATTGCTTTCAAGCTAACAAATTAGTTTCTACATTTTCATGAATGCTGGTAGAAGATATGAAACTCCTGAGTCAGAGACAAAAGGTGTTATTGCCCATAATACCACTGTCATCATCAAGTTTATGGTCATATCTGTCCCTTCTTTTTCAAATCCCATAGGGTGAAGCAGATTGGCCAGGAAGATGAGGTGCAGCCAATGGGATTGCATCACCGATGAGTACTCTTGGGCTTTGGAACTCCAACCTTTCAAAGGGGCTCCAAGCAAACTTGTCCAACCTTTGCCTTGGAGAAAGACATTATTTTTATTACCCTGATTAGCAAAAAAATCTGCCCTCTAGCCTGAAGGGAGAAACCATCTTTATCTTCCAAAGCCCTTTCCTATACAAAAATTCTTGACAAGTGTGATGGTTAATATTGAGGGTCACCTTAATTTGATTGAAGGATGCCAAGTATTGTTCCTGGATATTTCTGTGAGGGTATTGCCAAAGGAGATTAACATTTGAATCAGTGGACTGGGACAGCGAAGTCCACCCTCTATGTGGGTGGGCACTATCAAATCAGCTGCCTGCATAAAACCAGGAATGGAAAGAGCAGAATTGCTGAGTCTTCTGGCCTCCATCTTTCTCCCATGCTGGATTCTTCCTGCCCTTGAACATCAGATTCCAAGTTATTCAGCTTTTGGGCTCTTGGACTTACACCAGCGATTTGCCAGTGGCTCTCAGGACCTTTGGTCACAGAGAGATGGCTGCATTGTCGGCTTCCCTATGTCTGAGCTTTTGGGAGTTGATTTGGTTTCCTGGTTCCTCAACTTGCAGGCCACCTATTGTTGGACTTTACCTTGTGATTGTGTGAGTCAATTCTCCTAATAACCCCCCCTTCATATCTTCATCTATCCTATTAGTTCTGTCCCTCTAGCGACCCCTGACTGATACAATAAGATATTCTGAAGCATACCCGTCCAGGCCTTTTGTTCAGAAGACATGCAGAAATGTGAAAGGCTGTAGATAATTGTCTTTCAGTATGCATGACACCCCAGGGACTGGCTCAGCTATGGGTGAGATGGTCTGGAGATACGAATTAATCTCATTTATACCCATAAGCTTGAAATTACTGTGTAATACTTTTAAAGACAACTACACAAAGTATTTTTAAATATGTTTTATCCCTTTGAATTAACACACATTTTTGTTAACATGGAATCCGTTTTGAATGTGAAATATTTTCTGAATGAAAATCAATGGAAGAAAGTAAGCAAATAAATGGATAAATTAGTAACGTTTTTCTCCTTTTTTTGTCATTTGAACAACTAATATGACTAGTAACTGAAGAGAGACTAGATAACCAAAAATGATACTTTGAAAATAAATTTCAAGTAGGAAATGAATTTTCTAGTACTTAGTCCTTTCCTTTTTATGAGAGCTACTGGAAAGAAAGAAAACACATGTACTTGGCAACAGAACCCTTGTTTAAAATTACACCTGGGACTGGGAAGTCTGGTGGAGAAGACTCTAATATATAGCTCCCACTGTCATTTGAGGGGGCACACACAGCAAATCTTTGAGATAGATGGTTCATTATTTATTAAAAAGAAAACAAGAAGGAAAAGAAACACTTTTGAAAGACCTTGGTTATGATCAGGTAAAAGCAATGATTTAGTTCAAAATAATGAGTGGTAAAAATGTTCCTGCCTGGCAATAAATTGTTTCTAAGTGAATTGATTATTTGTGTTTTAAGAGATTTGGACATTATTTTGGGTGCAATTGAGAAGGCAGGAGTTTGGGGACCCTGGAAATGGGAAATGATATTAAGAGGAGATGAAATTTCCAGTTGGAGCAGCAAGCAGGAAGCTATAGCTATTCTTATAAGAGAATCTTTGAAGTTTTATTTAAGGGATATGAGAAATAATATTGCATATCATTCATTTTTTTAAATCATGAAGTTTAATGAGGTATAATTATATTGAGCAACATCTTTTTTAAAGATGTCTAGTTCTATGAATTTTGATAAATATATACTGTCAGATGAACATCTCCACAGTCAAGGAGTCTGGCAGGTTCTTACCTTCATAAAGTTTTCTCATGCTCCTTCGTAATTCATTTCTTCCCTCCATCCCATCCCTGTCCACCATGGATCTGTCTCTGTCTCTGTAGTTTTGTCTTTACTACAGAGTTTTGCCTAAAGTATAAATGGGATCATACCTTTTGAGTTTTGCTTCTTGTACTTAACACAGCGCATTTGAGGTTCATATATGTGGTTGTACATAATGATAATTAATTTTAATCTAGCAGCTACTTTTTGTTTTCTCTTTCACTCCATGGTTGCTCTCAGCAACTTCCCACTCTATTTTAAAAATAAGTTTTATTAACTTATGAAAGTAAATTTTGTCTTTAATTGCTCTGCCATAGAGAAGTAAGCATACTTTTGTTCATGTTTTGTGGTTTTAGCAAAGTGGAGTAAGCTGATACAGCATGGTAGAGGATGGTCAAAGGGTTATTGAGAAGTCTGCAGTGACAGGTGTAAGAAAACAGTAATTAATGTTCTCTTTCTTATCCTAAGCTGCATGAATTTGCAAGGCAGTATTTTAATTAATATAACCACACAGAATGAAGTTTAAGTTATTTAAATTTATACAATGAAGAAAAGAATAATTTCAATAGAGAATTTATAACCTGATAATATTTGGCTTTGTCTCCACCCAAATCTCATCTTGAATTGTAGTTTCCATAAATTCCACGTGTCACAGGAGGGGCCTGGTGGGAGGTAATTGAATCATGGGAACAGTTACCTCCATGGTCTTCTCATGATAATTAGTGAGTTTTCATGAGATCTGCTGGTTTTATAAGTGGCTTTCCCCCACTTTTGCTCAGCAGTTCTCCTTCTTGCCATCATATGAAGAAGGGTGTGTTTGCTTCCCCTTCCACCATGATTGCAAGTTTTCTGAGGCCTCCCCAGCCATGTGAAATGTGAATCAATTCAACCTCTTTTCAAAATAAATTACCCAGTCTCAAGCAGTCCTTTATAGCAGAGTGAGAATGGACTAATACAGAGCCTCTCTGGTTATAAATGCGATGGAAGATTTCTTAACATTGAAAAATAGTATCTCAAATAAAAATTAACCGTCATGTTAATCTCTGTTTTATAAAAAAAAAAAGACACACAGAAAACAGTGCCTAAATTTTATTTCTGCTTTTGTTTAATACTCACACTTAAACATGGCCACTATATCAAAACATAAATAATAGCAAGCTATAGTTTTTCAAAGTAAAATGTATTTTAGATTTGTCTTAAGCATTTCTTATAGAAAATCCTATTTATCACATGAAAAAATGTTCAACATCATTAATCATCAGGGAAATGCAAATTAAAACCACAATGAGAAACCTTACTCCTGCAAGAATGACCATTATTAAAAAGTCATGAAATAACAGATGTTGGCCTGGATGTGATAAAAATGTAATGCTTTTACATTGCTGGTGGAAATGTAAATTAATACAACCTCTATAGGAAACTGTATGAAAATTCCTCTAAGAGCTAAAAGTGGATCTACCATTTGATCCAGCAGTCCTACATCTAGGTATCTACCCAAATGAAAAGAAGTCATTATATGAGAAAGACACCTGCATACACGTTTATAGCAGCACAATTTGCAATTGCAAAGCGGCGGAATCAACCTAAGTGCCAATCAACCAAAGACTGGATAAGAAAATGTGTTGTATATACACCATAGAATACTACTCAGCAATAAAATAAATAATAATGTTTTTTTGCAGCAACATGGATGGAGCTGGAGGCCATTATTCTAAATGAAGTAATTTGGGAATGGAAAACTAAGTATTGTATGTTCTCACTCATAAGTAGGAACTAAGCTATGAGTGTGCAAAGACATACAGAGTGATATAATCGACTTTAGAGACTCAGAGCGGGAGGGTGGAAGGGCGGCTGGGGTAAATAAAACACATTAGGAACAGTGTACACTACTTGGGTGACAGGTGCACTAAAATCTTATAATTCACCCATGTAACAAAAAAACATTTGTAACCCAAAAGTTACTTAAACAACAATTTTAAAAAGAGAAAATTCTGTTTATTTACATAAGAAAATTTAACACAAGGGGAAGGACTATATACTAAGAGTTCCAGTAGGGAAAAATTGAAAAACATTCAGGAGAAATTCATCAAAGGGATTTTGTAAATTATCACATGCATCTCACAGGTTTGACATATTTCATTATGTTAACCAAATGAAAAAAAAGTGTATTGTACTAAACGTCTTGGAAAACACCATATTGAGGTCAAATTTGAGAAAACATTTTGCTTAGTTCTATGACATGAACTTATTTAGTGAGAAGTAGTGTTTCTCCAGGACATGAATGAATAAATATGGATTGCCAATTCATATTCCACTACCACTTGGAGACTTGAGAATGAACAAAAGTGATTAATTAATCTGACAAGTATTGTGTAATCAAATGAAATTTCTAATTCTCAAGTATTAACTTTTATAATGAGTTACACAAAAATTAGGTCCATATTATAGAATTGATACCTTGTAAACTGAAATAAGTAGGATATTTCTATAATGACAAGTATTTCTATCATTCTAGAATATTTTATAAAAATAGCATTATTCTGTTGATAAATTACTAGAAACAAATAGTTAATCTTTAATCGATGTGTGCCTTACAAAAATAAAATTAAAGCAATCACTCATGGTAGGTAGCATCGATCACTTAAAATGAAGTTGTAAAGGATTTTTATTTTTATATTTACATTTGATTATAAAATAAAAATTCTTTCCCCAGATTCCACACTTTTGCTTTTAAACCAGAATGATATATTGATTCAAGTGCTTAATTTTTAAAACATTTTCTTCATGAGAAATTAGTCTTCTGTCAACCCCTCTTCTATACACAATTGGAATTCATAGCATCACACCTAAGAAGCTTAGCGTTTATCTTTTATTCCATGGTGTTTAGCTGTGAGAAAACCACAGCTTGTTTTTCTTTGCAGTCATTTCCTCCCAAATAATTTCTTTTCCTTATGGGTTTTCTATGAGCAAGCATTATACTTCTACTGTATTTTTCCCAACCGTTTTATGTTCTGCTACATTAGTTGTCTTTAAAGGCCGTATTGCATACTCAATACCATGCGTTTTTTATTCTTCATGGTAACCTTAGCTCAGTTTGGGTGGGGGATGTGCTCTGAGATACTTTTATTTTCTGAAAGCAGGTTTATATTTTCTTTGATCCTGCTATACTCTTTGACTCAAATCCCACATGATTATGATGAATCAGTTGCTGGTTTTCTGTTCAGGATTCAAAGTGTATATAGAAAATGGAGATAAGTTTCCAGCCAGGCGCAATGGCTCACGCCTGTAATCCCAGCACTTTGGGAGGCTGAGGCAGCCATACATATGAGATCAGAAATTTGTGACCAGCCTAACCAACATGGCAAAACCTCATCTCTACTAAAAATACAAATAAATATATCAATCAGTCAATCACTCAATCAATCAATTAGCCAGGCATGGTCATGGGTGCCTGTATTCCCTGCTACTCAGGAGGCTGAGGCAGGAGAATCACTTGAACCAGGAGGTGGAGGTTGCAGTGAGCCAAGATAGCACCACTGCACTCTAGCCTGGGTGATAACAGCAAAATTCCATCTTAATAAATATATAAATAAATAAATAAAAATTAAAAAGTGGAAATAAATATCCAATGAAGGTCAAGACTATGACCTTATCAATATTATCTTCTATCAAGATTTAACATTTAAAATTTCAAATAGTCACTAAAAATTTCTCTACTTTTCAAATGTCAAGAAGATACTTTATCATTCTGTATGTATCATTGATTTAATCTCTCAGAAACCCAAATAATTATTCCTACTTTACAGATAAACGGACTAAACTTTAGAGTGGTTCAATATTATCCCCAAGGTTGCACAGTTAAGGAGTAGCTAATTCTGGATTCATCCATATCAGTTGACTTTAAGCCTCTATTCTTAAATACTGGGCAACTCTGATTTCTCAGAAAAAGTAAATGTGAATAGTAAAAATGCATCATTTTTTGTTAAGATTTGTCATTTTAAAAGTACTATGAGCAAACCATAGGCACTAATATTTTTTTAAAAAGAAATTGATTATATTGAATAATTCTCATTTTTCTACCATTAGATTTTACTTATTTCTTTTGTAATCTACCTGTGATCTCAGTAAACCAAAGTTCTACCTTGTTTTATTTTAAGATTTTTTTCTGTTCATATAATTTTAAAAAGTTTATGGAAATATTTTATTATCTAAGTGCTGAACAAGTTCGTTCTGCATAACATTAGTAGGAGGAGGTTGTAGAGTGATTGTCCATTCTTGTCTATCCAGATTCTTTGCTCATTCCAGTTGGAGAATGCTGCCTAATGAGAAAGATCTATGAAAGTTACACTAGATGCAAATCTTGGGCTAATCGTCTTTGGCTAAATTATCACGTTCAAGTTATTAGAGTCACTAAGACTCAGTCATCATTTGGAAAATGAGGCTAAAGTTTCTTGTTACAGGCTTCTGAGAGGATTAAATGAGATGATGTAGGAAAAGTTCTTTACAGGAATGGAAACCAAACAATTGCTATTATGTGTCCCTACACTTCACTTCCTACCCTCTGTATGCCCAGTGAATCAGGTAGCTTTCAGCACAATGCATCACATGATTACCAGTCCATAGAAACCAGCCTTCCTTCCCTCAACTTTTCTACTTGCTGCATACCTCCTCTCACTCTGATCTCATTGAACTTAGCTTTGAACTCTTGTAGACCTTGACATTTGACTTTTTAGTGTGTGCGTATTTATGTTTTACTTTTTGGCTTTTTGTAATTGCTTATACTGTTATTCCATGTCATCCCATATGCACCCTGGAGGGAACCTCAACCTCCTTCTTGCACTTTGAATTTGACTCCATTGGTCCTAAGTCTAACCTAAATCCATGGTCAGTTCTCTAACAAGCGCACCTCACCTATCCATCCATTACATGTGAGAGAAATTTTTAGATACACATCTATTTATTCCCCTTGGTTGGTATATTTTAGAATTTTTTAAAAAAAAGCTCATCTTGATTTATGGTGTTTTTGAATGTATAGTTGCATATATTAGGTGAGTGCCATTACTTTTACTTTTAATGGCAAAACCGCAATTACTTCTGCACCAAACTAGAGTTTAGTGGTCACTCAAGGGTTAGCAATACACATACATAACATATGCTAGCCTACCAGTACTGATGTTTTATCATGTCAAGTGAAGTACAGAAACCTTATTTCCATTTAGATTTCTTTAATCTTTCCCCTTTTACAATATAACAGCCTTGGGTATCTCTTCCATATACATTGAGTACCACATCAGATGGTGGTGTAACTTTTTCTTTAATCATTAAATATGTTTTAGGACCCATGAAAAGAAGGGTAGCCTATTGTATTTATTCTTATTTTTACCCATTCCAAAGGTTTTTTTTTTTCCCCTGAAATTTCAAAACGTTTGTGATCATTCTCTTTCTGTTAATATAACATCCTTTAGCCATTTCTGAAAGGTGGGTTTGCTAGAGAGAAATTTCTTAGTTTTCTTTCATCTGATAATATCTTTATCCTAAAGCATATTTGCCTCAGATGTAGAATTTTCAGTTATCCTCATTCAACACTTGAAAAATGCTATGCTATTTCTTTCTGGTGTTTATTGTTTTGGTTGGAAAATTCTCTGTCATTCAAATGGGTGCCCTCAAATAAACAATGCATCATTTGTGTCTGCTGCTTTCAATATTTTTTTCTTGTTTTTAGCTTACAAAGTTTAATCGTATGTCTTCTCACGGATTTATTTGGGGTTATGCTATTTGGGATTTACTCAATTCACACAGAGAAACAAACAAATACATACATGCATGTACATTTACAGATTTCCTTAAAAAGAAAGCTACAACTCATGAATATAGGGTTTATGAACATTGTAGGTTTAACTTTTCGATCTTTGTAAATTACACAAATGAATAACGTCTAGTGCATTAATAGTTTATATATTTCAAGCTGGTTCAAGTTGAAATAATAATTACATCTGTACTACTTCTAAATTGCAAATGACTCTTTGAACATATGGTTGAATCCTTTAAAACCAATTTTACAAATAAGTTAAAGAGAGGTTGGGAAAATTAAACTGTGAGTATTTAATTTAAGACTAATGTTCAATTATAAGACTTTTAAAATCACCTAGCTAATTCCTTTTGGAATGAGTAAAATGTTACATTTAAATTTTTTTTTCAAAAAACATTGAAAAATAACATCCTTATATATAGCTAGTTGAGTATTAAAGGCCATGATTCAAGCGCACAAAATGGAAAATTTCTTTGGACATTCTAACAGAATTTCACTTAAGTTTTAAATTGCATTTCCTCAATTGGTAGAAAAATCTTCTACTGGTTTAAAGGATACTAATGGCTTCTAATGTTTTCTGGGTTAATATTTAATCAGTTCAGAAATTTCTGCCTTTAACTTCTGTTTCTGTTTTTGCCAGAGGGTCATCTAAATTCAGGATTAGGTGATAAATCACACACTCAAAGGGAATAAAGGTAGAGAATATGAAAAAGGAATTATTTACAAACATGTGGGCAAGGCTGAGGGATATGAATAAGAGATGGCGAACTGCTCAAGGATTTGCAACAGGGAGAAGTTGTTACTACTCCTAAACCCTAAGGGCAACAGGAGAAACATTACCTGAAACCCTGTGAAGATGAATAGTCACAGACATGGAAAAGTCATCCCATGCCAAAATTTGTGTTTTCGGATAAAATGTGGAGAGAGCAATGGAAAATATAAGTGAATAACTTGACCTATTTATCTGTCCCCCTCTTATCTCTTACGTGCTTCTTATTGTCCAAATCAACCATAGAGTAGATGACAATATGGCCTGCCCAAAGTGGGTGATCCATGCAAGTCAGCTCAAGATCCAGAGCAAGGCAGAAAAGAATAAATCAGGAGGGACAAGTGGGAAACATTGGTCAAGGGCTCACATGTTATGCTCACATGGGGGAAAGTTGTCTGAACCTTGCCTCAGCAGGCATCTTCCTGGCTGCTCCTTTGGTATATAATTCCCACTGATTTTTAATCATTGACTCCTATTCTCACTGCTTCTGTTTTGGGTTCTTTGCCTCTTCCTCACTGGAAACGTTTAGGCTTACACCCTCCTCACCCCAAATATATAGCCCTTGGCTATATATGAGCTTCTCATGTCATGGAAATGGAGGAACATTAAAAGTTGTTAAATGTTTTCTTGTGCTTTCTCTGCGTATAAGATTTGAGGGACAGCAGAGCTCTCTTTCTGCTACTTCAACCCCTGACATTCATTCTCAGAAGTGTCTATTTACAGGTTCCAATACAGAAAGTCTGACACTAGTCTTTCTGCAATTAGGTTCCTCTAGAGGTAATGACCTTTTGTTATTCCCTAACCCTGGTAGGCAGCTGGGGGAATTCAATATCAGTGGGAAAGATCAGCTTATCCTTCATAGCCCTCAAAGGTACTAATTTGCTTAATTTTTTTCCACAGTTCTTTCATTTTGAACCATGTATTTTATCTAGATTGGAACCAGAGGTGATTCATATCATCACAGTTTTTTTACTTTGTTGTGTTATAAACTATGTCCTTTGATTTTTGAAGAAAAAAACTAAAATTAAACACCTTGATAAAACATCAAAAAGTGTTTCAAACAAACCAGCTATTCAAGTTCAAAAGTACCTTGGTTTCGAGCCGTGCATGGTGGCTCACTCCTGTAATTTCAGCACACTGGTAGGCTGAGGAGTGTGGATTGCCTGAGGTCAGGAGTTCAAGACCAGCCTGGCCAACATAGTAAAACCTGTCTCTACTCAAGTACAAACAATTAGCTGGGCATGGTAGTGGGTTCCTGTAATCTCAGCTACTAGGGAGGCTGAGGCAGTGGAATCTCTTGAACCCGGAAGGCAGAGGTTGCAGTGAGCCAAGATCGTGCCATTGAACTTCAGCCTAGGCAACAACAGCAAAACTCTATCTCAAAAAAAAAAAAAAAAAAAAAAAGACTATTATAGTGGGAGTTCTGAAATTTTAAAACAATCTATTAAGAAATTTGCTTGGCTATTTTGCATTTATTTTTATCACTCCTCCCACCCCACAACCTCCACCTGCCCAAGCAAGGGCTGCCATGAAATTAATGGGGTGAGATCAAGGCAGGAAGAAAAAATAAATAAAAGGAAATCAAATCTGTTATTTCCTGACATTTTATCACATGCAAGAGCAAAAAGCCATAGGGGGTTAATCTCACAGCACTTTGAATGTAACATGGCCATATTGAAGCACATTGCACTAAAGTTATAAACAGCAATGAGAATTGTTACAAGGTTAGCTGTAATGAAACATCATGTATGACATTCACGCTAAGGAATGTGAATTTTGTTCTGAAGGCTATTAAAGCCAATGAAACAAAAAGTTATATAAATGTTATCTAAACACTTGCTATTTGCACTGTGGTCCATGGACTGGCAGCAACAGCATCACTTACAAGATTATCAGAAATGCAGAATCATGGGCCCTACCTGAAATCCACTGAATCAGAATCTAAATTTGCAAAGCACTGACCTAGATTATAGTGGTTTGTGCCTGCTAGCTATTGATGACACTGTATATGCAATAAAACTATAATTTCTACTTCATTGTCCTGGCTAACAACACCCCAGTTTCATTCAGGACGAGTAATTTGTCTATGCCTATCAAGGTATTCTAATTCCTGTTGCTAGTAACTAGTTTAGCGTGAGCCTAAAACATAGCTTACCCAGTCAGATGTGAAGAATGTCCGTGTATACGTTAGAAAAGTGTCTCTGATCTTAAAAAAACACCTTACCTACTTTTAGATGATGAGGTGGTGTCTGTAACTACTTTACTCACATGAGGAACAAGCCAAAGGATCAAGGTGACATTCCAAAGTTGAATGAGGAGAAAGGTGCATAGTATCTGTGTTCCTGATGATGATGTTGAACCCCTGAGTCAACAACATTGGAACCAACCTATCCCTGAACTTCAATTATGAGATAGCAGATACCTCTTCTGTTTAAGTTATATTGAGTTGAGCCTTTTAACACTTTCATCCAAAGCATTCTAATACAAATACTAACGGATGGAAGGTTGGTCAGGTTGCTGTGTCAAAAACCTCTACCAGAACCTCAGAACCTCATCACTTTCCTCATGTCTCTTTAGAAATTTTCAAAAATGGCCAGAGGTGACTTAAACATGTTTCCAGGGTGACCATCTGTGACTTTTGATCCTATCTTTTTTCTTCTCTGGATCACCAAGGCATTTAATGCATCTGCCAGTGATTCTCTGTGATTATCTCTATATGGATCTCTGAATGCTTGGCGATTCATAACTGGCTTCAAAATATCAGGGACATCTGCATTTTCTCCACTTGAAACTGCAGATATTCTTACTCTCTATTCTACTCATTTCACCTACCTACTTCTCTTTGGATGGTGAAGAAAGCACTCCTTTCTTTAAATGCTTGTCTAAGAAGAGAAGATGCTTAGATTTAGAGATCCCAAGCTTCATACTACTTAATTACATCAGTATTTATTTAATGACACCCATATTTGCAGATTTCCTATATGCTTTGAAGGTAGGGCACACAGTTGGGTTGAGTGGATTCACGTGGCTTCCCAATGCTTCTTAAAACTAGCTTATAGTTGTTAGCAAACATGGCCATTGGGTGTAGTCCATGTTGAATAATTTGTTCTTTCTTTTTCTCTCCCTCTCTCCCTTTTTTTTTTTTTTTGAGATTTTCTTCTCAGAACCAAAGTTGTTACTTCCTGAAATCAGGTTTCTATAAGATCTTCCAAGCCATCAGACATGTCTGCATAGGTCTGATAACTCTGGCCTCCTGCTTTTCGCATGTTCAATTTTTTTTCTCATGATAGTTCCAAGTCCCAGGAGCTTAGGATATGTTACTTGACTCCTATTTGGGTGGTGAGCTGTTACTTGCCCAGGCACATTAAATGCCACTAACAGGGAGGCTGTCTATGTGCACATGCAAAGAATTAGCCAAGCAACCAAAGGGTTTAAATAAGAGAGAAAATAAATATGTGCTTTAGATCTATCTGTGGTATCAGTGTAGAATATAATGAATACAGTGACAGATGGGAGGTGGAGGGATCTGTTTGATTGCAGCTACAAACCAGGTGGGAAATCATAATAGCTTGAATTAAAGCTGGAGCTGAAGGAGATGCCGTGGAAAGAGCCAACATGTGAGACATTTTCAATGATCAAATTTAATATGGGGCATAAGGAAAAGGGGAAATCTAAAATATTCCCAGATTTCAGTCTGATCCACATAAATTTGTTCCCTTTTTTCCCCTCTTGTCACCTGAAGAGTATGTTTTATTTAAGAGATGCCATGAGTTTAGGGTACCATATAAAGACTGACTTGACCTCATTAGCCCCATGTACACTGTGTAATACCAAAAGAAATTATAGCCACTCTAAGGGGATCAGCTTGGGTCTTAAATAAAATGATGCAATGAGGATAAACAGCTATAATGCATTCTGCCTGTCCTTTCTACTGTGTTTGGTTCTTAAGGGAATATTTATTTGTAAGGGAATGCTAACACATATTATGCTGCAATTATTCACTGCCAGGACATAGCTATGCCCTCTTGGCCTATAATGGGAAGAAGAGAAAATTGTGGAAGATATGAAAATATACAGAGTTTGTATGCCAATTTCAAGTGAATTTTGCAAGCCAAATAGATTATCCTCACATATGAAGGTCTTCCAAACTAGTTTCAATATGGGATAGTTTGGTGTTTCACAAACAAATTGGTTTAAGTTTGCACAATTAAAAAAGGGTCTTATTTATTTCCTACAGCTGTGCATGAAAGTAAGCAATCATGTGTGTTGGAAAGTACAAAGGGCATAGAATTTTGAGACTTTCCAGCTGCTTGTGAAGTTGGTTGATATTTCTACACTCACTTCCAGGTGTGTGTGTCCGTGGTGGTGTAGCTAGAGTTCAGTCCCATGTCTTAAAGAAAAAATCTATGAATCTAATTGTTGGATGGTGTCTGCTGTTTATGATTCCTCTGGTACAATGTAACATTTAAAAGCAAATTCTTGTGCTTTCTCACATTCTAATGTGGATTTTTGCCCACATTCTAATGTGGATGGAAATTAATATCTGGTAGGATTTTGGTAATTATTCATTTACTCTCAATTTGTGCTGATAGCAAATTCTATAATGCTTTAAAGAGATTTTTAGTTTCAAAGATCATTCTCATAGCCCACTCTTCTCCCAGCAATGATAAATTTATTTAGCTTGTTATTTTTTCTCTTTGGGTCATGACACTTTGATTTAGTCATTCCTAAAATGCGTTTGTTATGAGATGAATCTGAAAGAGGTGTTTTAACATGCCCCTGAATTTGACCCTTTGGGACTGGGGGGTTGTTTTGCCGTTCTTTTTATTTAGACATGAATCAAAGTCCTTGAATGCATCAGTGCATGCATTAACGTGTTGTATTTGTTAGACTCATTAAAACCCTGGCAAAAAATACCTTTGAACTATGGTATTTCCTAACCCATGTAGTATTATTCATTGCTTTGTATTCAGTAAGTTATGTGACTTTACCTTATATAATGTCAGTATTGGTGCACATATTTTATTTTCAGAAATGTGCTGCTCTTTTCCTTCCATATTGCTTGTCAGGATTTTAGAGACAGTAGAAAATCTACTTGGACTGGCTGTGGCAATGAAAGAGAAACTTCCCTAAAGGGAAACCTAAAGCTGTATTCTCCTTTGAGTGAACCCCTGTGGAGCGAAGATGATGATTGGCAGCAGCTGACCTGGACCCTTGCCTTCTTTCAGTGCTTGGTTCCTGAACACAGAAATTCCTCAGCTGAATGCCAAACACCCAGTATTTCAGAAGTGCCAAAGGCACCAACTGTGATGGGAACTGGCATTTGAGAAGTAGCCTGACCCCTAGGGAATGCAGAGAAAACATATCATGTGTTTACCACTTGTGAAATGCAACTTTTGAGTTCTCTCTGTGTTGCTAGATTTGTGCCTCTGGACTTTTTGCTGATAGCTGTCCTATTGCCCTTTAGTATCAAGTGAGAGAGAAAAGAAACTTCTAGTTGTTTTCTCTCTCTTATTAACACAGTAGGCATGTGTAGTGTTCTACTGGTGGAACTTTTACAGAAGTTCTGCCTTGGGTAGCAGTCACATCAGCTTCTTGTAACTAGAGCTAGCAAAAGCAACCTTAAGAGGGCTACTAGTATCCCTCCCTTCTTCTGCTACTCACTGTGCCTGGAAACTGGCTGGCCGAAAGCCACGATGCCATGGGAAGACGCTGTCTTTGAATTCTCAGAAGGAGTAATGTCATTTTCACCATTATTCAAATCATCATTCGGACACCAAGTTTAGACCAACAACTCTGTCTCCATTATATGAGTGCCACCTTTGGTGGCAGTTCTTAACTCCTGTACACATGGATAAGTGTTGTGCTCTTGGCTCAAAGAGTAATGAAATTGTAAAGGTAAAATATAAATTAAGAGGTGTTATGAAGTATTGAATTTTTCCTGAAATCCAAATAAGATTATAAATAACAGATGAAATGCAATGACTTAGAACTTAAGGATAAGTGATTGTATAGAGATTTGAATTTCCAATTACATTCAGATAAGCATGTCAAAATTTGGTTCTTCCGTTTATTCAAAGCTTTGGTCTGCCTAGCTTTGGGCCAATTCTGTCACTTCAGTAACTCTCCATATTTTGTGTATGTGTACTTATTTTAATGGCTGAAGGGCTGGCAGGACTATTAATAGTCTGTTACTGATTAATCTGATGACCCATGGTCTAAAAGGCAACCCCCTCTACTACGCTGATTGCAAGTGGGCAACTGTGAGTTTTTCTCACTTGAATTCAATTAAGATATTAGAAATAGAGTCAAGAGATTCCCCTCTAGGAATTCACCATAAAACAGTGCATAATTAATCAAACTTTCGTAGGCAAAGCCTCCTCAATGTTCAAAATAATATCTAGGATGTAAACTGATTAAAGGAGCTATTTAAATCCAGCATGTCCCATTGGTCAAGAACTCCACATTATAAGCAAATGCAAATGACTGCACAAACACTACATGCGGTAAAGAGAATAATTACAACCTCTGCCCCATCCCTAAGAAGTCCACATTCTAATCCTTGAAACCTGTGCATATGCTGTCTTACACGGAAAACTTGACTTTCATATGTGATCATGAATACAGACTCGGAGGTAGGGAGATTATCTTTAATTATCTGGTTGATTTAATCATATAACATTTGTTTTTAGAAGTGGAGAACCTATTGTTGCTAGATTAGAAAGATGAAGAAGAAAGAAGGAGAGATTCAAAGCATAAAGGAGATGGGGCTGCCATGGAAGACTTTGAATATGAAGGAAGAGGACCACCAGTCAAGGAATTTAAGAAGCTGGGAACAGCTCTTGGCTGACAGCCAGTAAGAAAAAGGGAATCTCAACAACAAGAAATCAAATTGGCCAAGAATCCACATGACCACGGAAAGGAAATCAACACCCTAGAGCCTCCAGAAAAGAATGGAACTCTGCTGCCACCTTGATCTTAGCTCACTGAGATCCAGGTTGGACTTCTAGCCTAGACTACAGCATTGTAAGAGAATACATTTGTCTTACTTAAGCCACTAAATTTGTGGTAATTTGTTCCAGCAAGAAAAAACAAGCAAACAAAAAAACTGATACACTGCATTACTAACATGCTGCAACTAACACACTATAGATCAGGCATTTACCTATTTCATCTATCTAACTAAATGTCTGTATTTAGTTAGACAAAAATCTATCTTTGCAGTGTTTTTTAAATCTCAGAGTATATATGGCACCACAAATATGTCTTAGGAATTCATTTGCTTTTTGGTTGGAAGAGAGTAGAGTGCAGGCTAGTGGGTCTCCTGATTGTGACTAATTTCAAAAACACTAGTTCCCTTTCATATGTCATTTGAATCATAAAACATTCTGCTCATGAAAAAAATACTTCACCACTGTTTATTTTGCTTTTACTAAAATGATTAAAAAGAAAACCAGAAAATGAGGGCTGGTTCTAGTAATAAAATACAGGTTTCATAACTTTGATATACCTAAAGCAAAGGCGGGATTCATAGAACAGCTGAAAGTGAAAAAGAATTGGACTCAAAAGGATGATCAGTAAGTCTAAGCCTGTTAATTCTATATTCTATTGTAAAGGGAAAGAACAAAGTAAAGAAGTATATGACATGCTTGAAATATATCTGCAAAGATCACATCTAAAATGTGATATGCAATTAGAGATTTTAAAATATTTTAAGCTCCTTGGGAAGAGAATTCCCTTCTTTAAAACATGCAAGCCATATGTTTAAGTCAAAAACATTTTAGCATAATAACATATATGAAAAATATCTAGAGAGAAGATGCTTCAATCAAAAAAAAGGGTTTTTAGAAAATAATTGAAAAGAAAGTCAGGAGGGTGTATAATGGCTCTACGCCTAAGGCTGGGGAGAGAATGAGCCCTGGACCACATCTAATTGTCCAGTCTTTGCAGAAACTCTACCTTTATTGGGGAAAATAAATCATGTCCTCATGACTCAATGGCACTACTACTTCATATTCCAACAACAGTATTTCTGATATTAGTTGGACTTCATGTAGGCCTGCCTGCAGGATTGAAAATGCTGTTCAGTTAAAAACTCAATGATAATAGTTCTTATTATAAATAGATAACTTCTATCTACATAAATAAATAGATAAAAGGAAGGAAGGAAGAAAAAAGAAATAAGTGTATAAACAGGTATATAGATAGGTATAAATATATAGATAAATACATATAAAAATATATATAAAATATATGCAGATAAATATAGATATAGCAATTAAGTAACATATATATTGGTCTGCAGGTCTCTTTTTTATTATACTTTAAGTTCTGGGATACATGTGCAGAACAGGCAGGTTTTTAACGTAGGTATAAACATGCTATGGTGGCTTGCTGCATCCACCAACCCATCATCTACATTAAGTATTTCTCCTAGCCTATCCCTCTCCTGCCCCCCACCCCCCACCCCCTGCCACTGCCTGACAGGCCCCAGTGTGTGATGTTCCTCTCCTTGTGTCCATGTGTTCTAATTGTTCAACTCCCACTTATGAGTGAAAATATGTGTGGTTTGATTTTCTATTTCTGTGCTAGTTTGCTAAGAACAATGTTTGCCAGCTTCATCCATGTCACTGCAAAAGACATGAACTCATCCTTTTTTTTAATAGATGCATAGTATTCCATGGTATATATGCACCACATTTGCCTTATCCAGTCTATCCTTGATGGGCATTTGGGTTGGTTCCAAGTCTTTGCTATTGTGACTAGTGCCGCAGTAAACATACATGGGCATGTGTCTTTATAATAGAATGGTTCACAATCCTTTGGGTATATACCCAGTAATGGGTTTGCTGGGTCAAATGGTATTTTTGGTTCTAGATCCTTGAGGAATTGTCACACTGTCTTCCACAAGGGTTGAACTAATTTACACTCCCACCAACAGCGTAAAAGTGTTCCTATTTTTCCACATCCTTTCCAGCAGCTGTTGTTTCCTGACATTTTAATGATTGCCATTCTAACTGGCATGAGATGGTATCTCATTGTGCTTTTGATTTGCATTTCTCTAATGACCAGTGATAATTAGCTTTTATTCACGTTTGTTGGTCACATAAACGTCTTCTCTTGAGAAGTGTGTGTTCATATCCTCTGTCCACTTTTTGATCAGTTTGTTTCTATTTTTCTTGTAAATTTGTTTAAATTCCTTATAGATTCTGAATATTAGCCCTTTGTCAGATAAATAGATTGCAAAAATTTTCTCCCATTCTGTAGGTTGCCTGTTCACTCTAATGATAGTTTCTTTTGCTATGCAGAAGCTCTTTGGGTCAATTAGATCCCGTTTGTCAATTTTGGCTTTTGTTGTCATTGCTTTTGGTGTTTTAGTCATGAAGTCTTTGCCCATGTCTATGTTCTGAATAGTATTGCCTAGGTATTCTTCTAGGATTTTTATGGTTTTAGGTCTTACATTTGTCTTTAGTCTATCTTGAGTTAATTTTTGTATAAGGTGTAAGGAAGGGTTCCAGTTTCAGTTTTCAGCATATATCTGCTCAGTTTTCCCAACACCATTTACTAAATAAGGAATCCTTTCCCCATTGCTTGTTTTTGTCAGGTTTGTCAAAGATCAGATGGTTATAGATGTGTGGCATTATATCTGAGGCCGCTTTTCTGTTCCATTGGTCTATATATCTGTTTTGGTACCAGTCACATGCTGCTTTGGTTACTGTAGCCTCGTAGTATAGTTTGAAGTCAGGTAGCATGATGCCTCTGGCTTTGTTCTTTTTGCTAAGGATTGTCTTGGCTATAAAAGATTTTTTTAGGTTTCACATGAAATTAAGTAGTTTTTTTCTAATTATGTGAAGAAAGTCAATGGTAGCTTGATGGGGATAGCATTGAATCTATAAATTATTTCGGGCAGCATGGCCATTTTCACAATATTGATTCTTCTTATCCAGGAGCATATTTCCATTTGTTTGTGTCCTGTCTTACTTCCTTGAGCAATAGTTCAAAGTTCTCCTTGAATAGGTCCTTCACATTCCTATAAGTTTTATTCCTAGGTGTTTTATTTTCCTTATAACAATTGTGAATGGGTGTTTACTCATGATTTGGCTCTCTGTTTGTCTATTAATGGTGTATTGGAATGCTTGTGATTTTTGCACATCAGTTTTGTATCCTGAGACCTTGCTGAAGTTGCTTATCAGCTTAGAGAGATTTTGGGCTGAGATGATGGTGTTTTCTAAATATATAATCATGTCATCTGAAAACAGAGATAATTTGACTTCTTCTGTTCCTATTTCAGTACCATTTATTTCTTTCTCTTTCTTGATTGCCCTGGCCAGAACTTTCAATACTATGTTGAATAGGAGCGGTGAGAGAGGGCATCCTTTTCTTGTGCTGGTTTACAAAGGGAATGCTTTCAGTTTTTGTCCATTCAATATGATATTGGTTGTGGGTTTGTCATAAATAGCTCTTATTATATTGAGAGATGTTCCATCAATACCTAGTTTATTGAGAGTGTTTATCATGAAGGGATGCTGAATTTTATTGAATGCCTTTTCTGTGTCTAGTGAGATAATCGTGGTTTTTGTCATTGGTTTTGTTTATGTTATGTATTATGTTTATTGATGTGCGTATGTTGAACCAGCTTGCAGGCCAGGGATGAAGCTGACTTGATCGTGGTGGATAAGCTTTTTGATGTGCTGCTAGATTTTGTTTGCCAGCATTTTATTGAGGATTTTTGCACCTAAGCTTCATAAGTGAAGGAGAAATAAAATCTTTTACAGACAAGCAAATGCTGAGAGATTTTATCACCACCAGGCTTGCCTTGTAAGAGCTTCTGGAGGAAGCATTAAATATAGAAAGAAAAAACCAGTACCAGCCACAGCAAAAGCATACCGAATTGTAAAGACCATCGACACTATAAATAAACTCCATCAACTAATGGGCAAAATAACCAGCTAGCATTGTAATTACGGGATCAAATTCACACATAAGAATATTAATCTTAAGTATAAACAGGTTAAATGCCCCAATTAAATGACACAGACTGGCAACTCTGATAAAAGAGTCAAGACCTATCAGTGTGCTGTATTCAGGAGACCCATCTCAAGTGCAAAGACACAGGTAGGCACAAAATAAAGCGATGGAGGAATAGTTACCAAGCAAATGGAAAGCACACACACACAAAAATGCAGGGATTGCAATCCTAGTATCTGATAAAACATACTTTAAACCAACAAAAATAAAAAAAGACTAAGAAGGGCATTACATAATGGTAAAGGGATCAATACAACAAGAAAAGCTAACAATATATATGCACCCAGTATAGGAACCCCAGATTCATAAAGCAAGTTCTTAGAGACCTAAAAAGAGACTTAGACTCACACAATAATAGTGGGAGACTTTAACACCTCACTGTCAATATTAGATCAATGGACAGAAAATTAACAAGGTTATTCAGGACGTGAACTCAGCTCTGGAGCAAGAGGGCCTAATAGACATCTACAGAACTCTCCACCCCAAATCAGCAGAATATATATTTTTCTCAGAACCACATCACACTTAGTCTAAAATTTTTCACATAATTAGAAGTAAAACAATCCTCAGCAAATGCAAAAGAATAAAAATCCTAACAGTCTCTCAGACCACAGTGCAATCAAATTAGAACTCAGGATTAAGGAACTCACTCAAAACCACGTAAGTACAAGGAAACTGAACAACCTGCTCCTTAATGACTACTTGGGTAAGTAATGAAATCAAGGCAGAAATAAATAAGTTCTTAGAAACCAATGAGAACAAAAACACAATGTACCAGAATATCTGGAACACAACTAAAGCAGTGTTTAGAGGGAAATTTATAGCACTAAATGCCCACAGGAGAAAGCAGGAAAGATCTAAAATCAACACTCTAACATCACAATTAAAGGAACCAGAGAAGCAAGATCAAACAAATTCAAAAGCTAGCAGAAGACAAGAAATAACTGAAATTAGAACAGAACTAAAGGAGCTGGAGATACAAAAAACCCTTCAAAAAATCGTTGAATCCAGGAGCTCTTTTTTTGAAAAGATTAACAAAATAGATAGACAGCCAGACTAATAAAGGAGAAAAGGAAGAAAAATCAAATAGACACAATAAAAAGTGATAAAGGGGCTATCACCACTGATCCTACAGAAATACAAACTATCATCAGAGAATACTATGAACATCTCTATCCAAATAAACTAGAAAATCTAGAAAAAAATGGATAAATTCCTAGACACATACACACCCCCAAGACTAAACCAGAAAGAAGTTGAATCTCTGAATAGACCAATAACAACTTATGAAATTGAGGCAATAATTAATAATCTACCAACCAAAAAAAGCGAAGGACCAAACAGATTCACAGCCAAATTCTGCTAGAGGTACAAAGAGGAGCTGGTACCATTCCTTCTGAAACTATTCCAAACAATAGAAAAAGAGCAACTCCTCCCTAACTCATTTTATGAAGTCAGCGTCATTCTGATACCAAAACCTGACAGAGATACAACAAAAAAAGAAAATGTATAGTTCTCTTTTAACTGAAATATGTGAGAATTAGGCCCTGATGTCCCAAGACATCCATTGAATGTTAAGAGTTAACTTCTCACCTATCTCTCTAAAATGGTACTCATTGGAATAATTAAGAAAATTGTCACTCAAAGCAATTTCTATGTAATGTGGTTCAATGTGTAACTGCAGATAAGAAACTTCAATTAAGATGGATTGATTAGCATGAATTAAGTTGTTATTCAGAAACCTAAAATTTCCAAATTGGCAAACTTGGGGACCAGACTCTAAGATGTGGCACTCATACTGAATTTTTATTGGTGGGCAGCCAGTTTGCTTTCCTAAACATCAACTTTTCCTCTCTTCTATACTTTCCTTTGCATTGTAAACTAATGGTGAAATAACTCACCTTTTGGTCCAACTTTGTATAGTATTAGTCTCAAAATAATATTTAGTAATTGAAGAGGATTATAAGAGGTGCCTTTTACTCTACCCATTCACTCTTTGACTACTTATATATATATCTTCAATAAATCAACAGAACCTAATATATATTGATCAATTACTATAATGACAAATAGTATGCTAAGTGCTTTTAAAATATTATCTGTGTTTCAGCAACATTATTAGATAAAAGCTATCATGAACTCCATTTCATAGGAAGAGACTCCAAGGCTTAGAGAGCTTGCCACTGCCTTCAGATCACTTGGTGGTAAAGCTGGGATTCAAATTCAGAAAATCAGATGCCACAGTTCAAGAAAAATGTTTCCCCTTATAACTGTTATGTCATATTCACTATAGTATGAAATAGTTGAACAGATTCCATTTTGCATTTTTCCTCCAGATTACTGTTTTATTATTTTAGCAATACCTTATACATAGAGTTTTCCAGGAGGTAGGCAAACTAGAATATATTATCTCAACTTATCAAGGTAATAATTTTAAGAAGTAGGGAGAATAACCTATGATAAAGTTCCTTTTATCAATGTTATTCCTCTTCACCATCAATCAAGGTAGTATAGAACTTTATTTTCCATTTTTAACTAGGAAAATGAGGCTTGGCCAAAATAAAGTTATGCCCAAGGTAATCCCATGCAGTGGTGCAAAGATAGCACTTAGACTTTCTGACTCTACTACAGTGCACACACTGTCTTTCATCAGCTCTCCCTGTGAGGTGACTGCGATCTGAATATACTGTATTATACACATGTTGCTTGATATAAAACCCTCACTACAGATTTAAGTATGACCTCTTCCAAGAAATCCTCTTTTGCCAGTTGAGCCAGTTCTCCCTTTCTCAAGTTACTTTTGCCTTTTATTGAGTATGTTTCACCTTTTATTGAGTATATTTCACCTTATATTATATTTGGACATTACCTTTTTTCTGTTAACTTTTGATATCCGTAAGAGAAGACAATCCCTCTGTTTCTTTCTCTGACCCTGATTGTACTGCTCAACCTACAGTACTAGGTACACAATGCACATTGTTGCAATGATAAACTTAATTACTGATCATGTATCACTATCTTAAAAGACAGAGGATCAAAGGAAGATATTAATTGTATCAATTCATGTAATCTTTTGATCCTCATGCTATCTCATGCTTATATGTAACTACGGGTTTCACAATTCTGTTTTTTTTTTTTTTTTTTTTAAGAGATAGGGTCTCACACTATTGCTCAAGCTGGAGTGCAGTGGTGTGATCATAGCTCACTACAACCTTAAACTCCGGGGCTCTAGAAATTCTCCCACCTGAGTTTCCCAGGTAGCTGGGATTGCAGGCATGATCTACTGTGCTGGTATTATAGGAGTTATTAAGAAATTATTTTAGGCAATTAGAAAGGGTAAAGAGTCCTTGGTAAGGTTTTTTTCTTTTAAAAACAAAAGCAGCCCCCAGAACATTTTGTTTCTAACAGAAAGGGGCCTAAAAAACCAGACCTGTGAGCACTGATAAGCTAGCCATAGGCTTACATATGTACTTGCAAGTGGCTAAGAGCCAGGTCTATCCAATAGGTGGTTCCCGTGTTTTCTTTGTTGCCAAGTGTGCGGACAGCCAGGTCGAGGCCATTTATGCCAGGTTGAGGCCATTTGTGCCATGTAGCTGCATTTGCATAATGAAAAGCTAGGGACAGTTGTTTGTTGGCTGTTTGTGTATCTTCTTTGGGGAAACATATTCATGTTCTTTGCCCACTTTTGACCAGACCGTATGTTTTTTTCTTGCTTATTTGTTTGAGTTCCTTTATTCTGGATACTAGTCCTTTGTCAGATGTATATATTCAGTTTGTGAATATTTTCTCCCACTCTGTGGGTTTTCTGTTTACTCTGCTGATTATTTCTTTAGCTCTGCAAAAAGCCTTTTAGTTTAGTTAGGTCCCATTTATTTATTTTTGTTTCTGTTGCACTTGCTTTTGGGGTCTTAGTCATGAATTCTTTGCCTAAGCCAATGTCCAGAAGAGTTTTTCCAATGTTATCTTTTAAAACTTTGATGGTTTCAGGTCTTAGATTTAAGTCTTTGATCCATCTTGAGTTGGTTTTTTTATAAGGTAAGAGATGGGATACAGTTTTATTCTTCTATATGTAAGTGACAGTTTTCACAACACCATTTATTGAATAGGGTGTCCTTTCCCCAATCTGTGTTTTTGTATGGTTCATCAAAGATCAATTAGCTATAAGTATTTGGCTTTATTTCTAGGTTCTCTATTCTGTTACATTGGTCTATGTGCCTATTTTTATTCTAGTACCATGCTGTTTTGGTAAATATAGCCTTGTAGTATAATTTGAAGTCAGGTAATATGATGTCTCCAGATTTATTCTTTTTGCATTTCTCTAAGTGTGTCTTCCATTTCTAAAAGTTTTGATTGTTTTTTCTTTATGATATCTATCTCTTTTGAAAATAGTTCATTCATATCCTGGATTTAAAAAAAAAATCTTTAATGTTGGTTTTCACCTACCTCTGGCATCTCCTTGAGGAGCTTAATAATCAACCTTCTAAATTCTTTATCTGGCATTTTAAAGATTTTATCTTGGTTTGGATCCATTGCTGGGGAGTTAGTATGACATTTTGGGAGAATTATAGAACCCTGTTTAGTCATATTACCAGAATTACTCTTCTGGTTTCTTCTTATTTGGGTAGACTATTCCTTTAAACTGTTCTTGAATTTACTTTTAATTTTACTATGTATTTTTAAATTTCTTTTTCCCCTCTTAAGGATCTGACTTTACTGTTTATTATTTATTATAGCCTAATTTGATTCTAGGTACTTTTAGGGGTGAAGACTCTGTATGAGTTCCTTAGTTAGAGAGAATCTTTGTGCATGGGCTTTCCCAGATCTTGGTTGTAGTGTATGTCTTTGATGTGTGAGCAAGTTCACTGTCTGGGTTTGGAATGGCTTATCTCATTCTCTTATGGTGTACATATATTTATTTATTTTATTTACTGAGTTGATGATTCAGGCTTCAGGCCAGTAAAAGTGATATCCCTGGGTAGGCACTGGTTATAGCTAAAGCAAGTGGGTAGATGTATTATGCAGTGGTGGCCAGAGGTCCCAACCTTGATGAAGATGGCTGAAGGAGCTCTCAATTAGATGGACTAAAGTTTTTATTAGGGTGAAGGGTGGGATCTACCTAAGCTCCTCTGCCAGGGAAGTAGGAAAGCTGTCTACCTCCCAGCCTCACTCCTGTCCTAGCATTCCAGCTATTCAGATCAGAAAAGCATCTGGCATTTCCCATGATTCCTCCCTTAGGATGGACTGCCTGCTTGCACAGTGCCCTCCTTATGTTTGGGAAGGGAGCACCTATGGTGTGTTTAGGAAGTTGCATACATGCCTATCTGAGGCTTATCTTCCCTTTTCCAATGGATTGTCCCCAGAAAGTCATACTCCACCATTTTGTGTCTTAATGCACAAGCCCAGGAAATGGCTTGTCCCTGGCCCCTGCATTCAATTAACACTTTAGTGCAACAGATGTGGACCATCAGGAAACGGCTTCTTCTTGGCACAGGCTGCCAATTTATCACTTTTAGAGAAGCAATGCGGTAACTGCCAAATCACCACCTGATATTCCTACTGGGTTGGGGGATAGCTCACTCATGCCTTGCTCATGCCTCTTTAACTGCAACATCTCTGCTGCTCGGAAAAATTCACACAGGGAGTGGGAGTGGAGACTAGTGGTCAGTAGAAAGCTCCACCCAGCTCCCACAGAGTGCCTGAGGCTGGTATCACTCCCACAGTGCTCCCCTAAGAATTCCTAGGTTTAAATCTAGGAAGTCTGTTTACAGAATTCAGACCGGCCCCAGGCCATAAGCTTCCCTGCAGAGACAGCAAGCACAGCTTTCAAGCCACGCTCCTCCCCTTCTGCCTGCAAAGCTTCTAGCTTTTCTGTTCATGTCCACAGCACACTTCCTGCTGGCACCCAGGTTCTGATAAAGGGAGTTTTTCCCCACTTAGGATTATATTATAAAATTCAGTTGGGAGCTTGTTTCACTTTGCAACTCCTCCCTGAGATTTTGGCTGATTTCAAGAGCCACTGTGAGATACAGTCAGAAATGACTTCTTGGGATTATACTAGAGATTAGAAATGCCTGCAAGGCACTGCCTGCTGTTGCTTCTACTTTAATATTTCATGCAGCTTCCTAAATTCAAGCATTCCAGCTCTGGGTAGAATTAAAGTCTTCTCCCTGGCCTGTATTTTCAGATTCCCTGGTGGGGACATGTGCTTGGAGGCAGAATCTCCCCATCTCATACTCTAGGAACTCACAGTTTTTCACTTGTCTCAGGAGTAGGTTTCAATGTGCCAATTCCTTCAAAGCGTCTGTGGATTTTTTGGGTTTCCTGTTAAATTCCCTCATTGGTTCTTGGGGGGGAAAATTCACAGCGTCAATCTCTACCCACTATTATGTACTTCCAAGTGGAACAGACATGCTAATACTGCCTCCAGTCTGCTGTCTTGAAAGAAGAAAAAAATCATTTTTTTTCTTACCAAATTATGTTACTTGCCTTATTTCTTATTTCATATTAATTACTAGGAGATTTGTGGCCAAGTTTGTATTCTGTAGCAGAAAAGTATGTTGGTGAGCACTTCATGTATTGATGGCATGTTTGCTTTATTTTACTTTTACTTTTCTAATTTCTCCTTTGTCCCACTTTTTTCATCATTTAATTATATTGGTATTTTTAATATCATCACATGTACACATGTACATTTGTCTTAAAACCTTTCAGACAAGGATATGAATAAATAGATGGATATAAATAAAGGCTGATATTATAAAGTTACAAAATTTTTAAAGTTATCTTAATTCACACACAAAAAAGGAATTTATATTTAAAACTTTCATATTCAAATTTGGCATAAAACTATATGGTCAACAATTTTTTGAGAGAACAGGATTAAAAATCTTGACAAATTTAGAATTTAAAGCCATTTGTCAGTTTGTTTATCTAAATGTCAAGGGTGAGCAGATGTGTGTTTTAAATACATTTTTTTTTTGGTTTGTAAAGGAAGTAAAAATTACAACATTATAAGATTCATCTGTAAAGAACAACCTTCTGTTTTCCAAACAATTTTAGCCACCTCAACAGCCTAATCATCAGCTCAGTTAGCCATTCTTTTCTTATGCTGAGGTCACAATTAATTGGGTGCTCAGCCAAGAAAAAATTCAAGGGCGTAATGCCTTTTTATTTAATTTGCTTTAGTTCTGTAGATGAAAATTATTGTGAACCAAATAATATCTGTATATTTATAATTACTACGCAAGATGAATATTACATAACAGCTCTTGCAGCATTAGAAACCGAATTGGGGGTGTTGCCAACAGTAACTAAAGAAATTAGGCTAAAGTTAATGGAAGGTGATTGATTAGGCCACAGTTAGATTTGGACATCAAGACAATTATGTGAGGAATTAGAAATGCCTTTTCTTTTTTTTTTTTTTTTTTTTTTTTTTTTTGAGACGGAGTTTCGCTCTTGTTACCCAGGCTGGAGTGCAATGGCGCGATCTCGGCTCACCGCAACCTCCGCCTCCTGGGTTCAGGCAATTCTCCTGCCTCAGCCTCCTGAGTAGCTGGGATTACAGGCATGTGCCACCATGCCCAGCTAATTTTTTGTATTTTTAGTAGAGACGGGGTTTCACCATGTTGACCAGGATGGTCTCGATCTCTTGACCTCGTGATCCACCCGCCTCGGCCTCCCAAAGTGCTGGGATTACAGGCTTGAGCCACCGCGCCCGGCCAGAAATGCCTTTTCTTTCACCGTTACAAAGAGATAAAGTACTTAAGAATCCCTTGCAAGGAGCAATTTGATGCTAGAAGAGAAAGGAACACTTTATATAGGCCTGAAGACTGTGCCTTTATGCAATTAATTTATGTTACTCCTTCACATTATGGTAGTTACTGAAAAAAGGGTATACTCCAGAAGTGCTCTTTTTAAAATAGCATTTAGTATTTTACTTCTAATATGAAGTTTTTAAAGGCTGCTTATCTTTCTATGTTTTTACATTGAGGAAATGACTGAAAATTAGTGCCATATGACATTATCTTTTGATTCAGGGCTTATTTAAATACTGTAAGCACACTCTTTAAACACCAGGTTATCTTGAAAAAAAAAAAACAACTTGAAAAAAAAATTCCTCCCAGTTCCTGTTAAGTATTTTTGTGAACTGTTATTCAAACACCAGATGACCAACATGTGGCCAAAACCTTTTTTTTTTTTCTTTTGCAGAATGTTATAAATTCTTCTGAATGATCTTAACCTTATTGTTAGAGACAATTTTACATAATGCATAGAAAGAAGAGCCTATGGAACATTATTTCCAAAGAAAAATAGATTTTTTTAACATTCAATTAAAAATTAGAGTAAATTTCATTTTGATCATAAAAACAGTACATAATTAGAGGATTTGTGAAATACAAAGAAATTGGAAGAAGAGAGAAAACTGAAATTCTTATTAAGCAAATAAAATTACTGATTATGTTTCGCTATATTTCCTTTCAGATAAATATTAATTAGTATTTTTAATAAATTTAAATGTAGTATAGTTTTATTTTATGATTTAGATAATATGTAAATATAAAAATAATAATACATTCAGAAGTAATTACTATAGATTTTTAGTAAATTTGTCTTCCAACATTTTGGTTTATAGTCCTGTTTTTTTATTTATATAATTTTAATTTTATAGTCTAAAAGGTGTTATATTCTGATTTTGTAGTATCATAATTATTGCAGAAATGTTATTTTTAATTGCCACACAATATTATATTATATGGATCAGGCCTCATTAGCACATCTCTTCTCTTACACTTGACACTTAGTTTGTTTTATTTTTTTTCTTAGTCTTTAAAAAAATGTTATAATTATTATCTTTGCATGCATAAAGTGTTTCCATGAATTTTTGTTTGTTTGCTTTTGTTTGTTTTTGTCTTTTTCCTTAAAATAAACTGTGAAATAATAAATAGTGGAATTTTTAGGTCAAAAGCTGTTAATATTTTTAAGATCTCCAATACAGAATTTTTAAATGTTAACTTTTAAAAAATATGTGGTCTATGAGAAAAATTATTCATTTCTATGAAATGGTGAACTAGATGATTCAGATTTTCCCCTGCCAAAACTACCTAAAGAAGAGGAACAATTAAAATTATCTTAATAAATTGATGAGAACTTCACATAATAGGGAGGGAAGAATGTGCCACTTCTCGGGGGAATTTTCAACCATGAGAAACCACTGGAAGGCAGAAAATAGGGTCAGAGTCCTGGATGCATCTGAGAGGGAAACTATAATTTAACAACACTAATGTACTGAGCTGGAAAGTTGAGAGCTAATATTCTTGCTCTGGGCAGAAACCTGGAGAAACTTCCTTCAAGAGATAGGGTAAGGAATTAACTCCAGCAGGCCATCTAGATAACTACGTCACAAAATTCCCAAGTTTTGGTCTTAGTCTACTCATACACACCCCTGCAGAGGAAAACAGAAGTCATTTCTGAAAGAATACTGCAACATTTTAGGACTCAAATTATTTTTGAAAATAATTATGTAAGTAAACAATCAAAGACAACAAGCTAGAATCAGTGCACTGTCATTCAGTACATGTTGGTCCAGAGGAAGGCTGGTTATGAAAATTATCAGATACATAACATGATACAATTGTGCTTAGTATATTCAGAGGAAGAAAAATGAATTTAGAATTTAAAGCAAGGAACTGGAAACTATAAAAAGTGATACTGCATATCTGAGTAAAAGTTAATGAGAAATTATGAAACCAAAAATATGCTAACAAAACCCCAAAAAACAATATATGATTTTAACAGCAGGTCAGACACAGCTGAACTAGAAAGAAGCAGAGAAACAAATACAAGAATCAAGAAAATGGGTAAGTGAGAATACCAAGAGAGGATCTAATACCCTTTTAATGAAAGCAACAAAAGAGAATAGCCAAAATCAGGTATAAGGAGACTTTTATGAGATAATAGATGGGAATTTCCCAGAATTGCTGAATTAAACAAAGTATTAAAATATTAACAGTAGCCAGAGATTAGCCTCAAAGGAATGATTGGCTACTGAACAACAACAGTGGCCTAGGACAGTGCAGCATATTCAGGATGCCAAGGGACATAATTGCCAAGCGGAATTTCTCCACTGTATACAATGACATATTTAAAAATGAAGTAAGAATAAATGCATTTGCAGACACAGAATAAAGAATTCACTACCAGCAGACAAAACACACAAAGAAACTGAAAACTATTCTTTGGGCAGAAAAGAAAGATAATCCCAGATGTAATCTCAGAAAGGAAGCAAGAGGAAAAGACAAAGAACATGAATATGAGAGTAAATCTAAATGAACACTAATGATATAGAGTAATTATAACCTCACTGAGGGATTTAAAATTTTATCACATTCGTTACCACATCTAAAATATTATTTAGTAAGACAGCTAATGAAGTTAAAGCATGCCAAGTTCATGTGTTGTGCAAGAATAGGGCAAATGTATGCAGAAAATACAAATTTTGTATTTAAAAGGAGATTGGCAACAGTATTCATTTAGCTAGGGTTTCACTGATTAAATCCTTTTTTACGGAAAATACAAATTTAATAATAAATACAAGGCAGGGCTCCGTACGTAATGTTTGTTTTCATTATGTAAGAGTGGCCTTTAATTACTACTTACTTTGAATATTAGTTTAGTATGTAAAAATGTAGCCTATGGGAAAAGCCAAATAAAAGATTTTCTTTCCATTGTAATAGAGACTTATGTTTTACTCTCACCGCAGGTGCTGTGATGACAACTAGGTAAAAAGATTATTTAAAAAAGGATGGAATCACAATGTAGACGATGTACTCCTTTCTTCATCATGTTGTGGGATCAAGAATTGTGGAAAGAAGAAAAAAAGAATCTGAAACAATCATTATCTATTTGATAATGATTAACTAAAGATGCATAAGGACCCTAGATGCATCTTTGACCTGATTATTCACACATCAGAAAAACAATGATGAAATTTAAAGTCTATTCAGCAAAGTAATATTATCTTACTTCTGAAGACTAATATTCTGTAAATGAAGAAACAAGGAGCCTAACTGATCAGGAACATGAAGAGAGCTAACACTTCTGGCAACAAATTATTCCATTTGAAGAGTTTTAAGCACTTAATTAAAAGAAAACTTTTATAAAAGTGTAAAGAAACACTATGAATAGTGAAAGGGAGTAAGAGATTTCAAATGAGTTTGTTTCTTATGTATTTTTCTCATTAATTTGCAAGAAGGCAACTTACACATTTGCATTAGGATGAGGTTGGGATCATAGCGACTTTAAAGTGCTATTTTATTTTTGTAAATGTGCAAAACACTTAAAATATCAGAACCAAATGCTGCATATTTTAACAAGTAAAAAGAAAGCTGACTATCAATAATGTATGATATTACACTACATAATAAGAAATGTATGATTTTATTTTCTTTAAGTACATTTTTGTAAACATGAAATAGAACTGCTCTTACAATAATTTTTAAATTTATTGGGGTATTATTTGATTTGAAATTCAGTAAAGTAAAATTAGAAAGGATTTTGAATTACATATTAGACTTTGATCCGAAAGCAGATAGGTTTTACATTAACAGATATTACTAGACTGTAATTAAAGGGACTTGAATAATTTGCATCTTTTTACTGTTGTAGCCTAAGTATTTGACTGGAACACAGAGCATGAACCCAGCGTATACTCCTAGCATCTATGTGCTTGTCAAATAAATGAAAAGGACTGAGGATGAGTTAACAAAATGATTTTTTTGTTTAAATTTCCATCAGTAGTCCTCAACTTTATTTTTTCAAATTTAATAGAATCTGTGAATTTGTTTTCTGACAAAATATAAATATGCAGTCTATATTTTAAAACTGGTAGATTTATGGATACAATTTTTGACGGACAGCCCATGATGAGATACTACTGAGTTTCATAGATCCATCCATTTCCACAAATGCTAGTGAAGCTGTAAATATGCTCGAAATTCTGAAGTATTGGGATAGATTTTAATGTATTTTAAAAATTTAAACCTATACTATTATTATTTTTCTTTTTCAGCCTTAAGCTCCTGTTTGCAAGCATTTTTCTTTTATACTTTACACGTATGCTGGCAAATGATTTTGTATATGTGAAATCCTACCATGTGTTGTGCCATAGATATATTAGATAAACATATGTACATATTTTGTGTATAAACATATGTCCAAAATGATGGTGAACCAGCTTATGCAGGGACTAGATTTTAAACAGTATAAATAAGGTGTAAAATCATATGTGACCAAATACACTTTTAAAATCTTTTATGCCATCCTTAAATCTCTGAGACTTTGGCTCTTAAAAGTTCAGTCAAGAAATTCATCATTCATAAAAGATTTATTCAGTAGTTAGCTTGTTGCCAGTTATAGTTTGAGGTGCTGGAGATACCAAAGGCACAAAATAGCAGAAGTCTGTACCCATATGAAGCCTACATTTTCATGTGGGACACAGATAATACAAGTAATAAATACATTTTTTCTGTTTTATATATAGGGATACATTAAAGAGACAAAATGAAGCACTTTTAAATTTTTCACCTTTTCCTAAAGCAAAGAAAAATGCAATAGGGTAAAGAAAACTCTCTTCCTCTATCCCTGCTCCTCTCTCTATCTTCCTTCCCTTCGCTTCCCCTCCCCTCCCCTCCTCTCCCCTCCTCTGCCCTCCCCTGCCCTCCCCTCCCCTCCCCTCCCCTCCCCTCCCTTCCCTTCTCTTCCGCTAACCTACCCTCCCCTCCCTTCCCATAACCAACCCTACCCTACCCTACCCTTCCCCTAACCTACCCTTCCCTCATTTGTCTCTGCCAGCTGCTATTGTTAAATCCGGTTCCCTTCAATGCTGGAACTATATAATTTTAGATATTGTAGATCATTTGAATTCTAGATTTTGATGAAAATTGAACTACCAAAACATCCTTATCAAATGGTTTTAACCAGTCTGCAAAATGCTTGAGGCAAAGCTTAAAAGAGGTGATGAATTTTTGAGATTAGTATGGAGGAAAAGCCCCTTAGGTAAATGAGTGAGCCTGGCTGACCACTTATGTATCTCAGGGTATATATTTATTTTATTTTCTCTAGTGAGCTCCTTTTCATTACATTTGATGACCATCTCTTGGAACCTATCCACCATTTCCTCTCAGTGTAATTTTTTAGAACTATTTCTGTCATCTTCTCTAAATTCTTTCCATTTGTTGAGGTTCATATGATTATAATGTTTTTGATTCTGTATTTGTATTAGTTTATTCTTGCATTGCTATAAAGAAATACAGAAGACTGGGTAATTATAAAGAAAAGAGATTTAATTGGCTCAGATTTGCACAGGCTGTACAGAAAGCATGGCGCTGGCATTTGCTGCGCTTCTGGAGAGGCCTCATGAAACTTTCAATCATGGCAGAAGGCAAAGGGGAATCAGGCACACCTTATGTGGCTAGATCAGGAGGAAGAGGTTGAGGGTAAGGTGCCACATGCTTTAAATGACCAGATTTCAGGAGAACTATCTCACTATACCGAGGGGTATATCTGCCTGCCATAATCCAATCACCTCCTACAAGGCTCCATTTCCGACACTAAGAATTAAAATTGAATATGAGATTTGGGTGATGGATACAGCTCCAAACCGTATCAGTATTATATAGTAATATTTTGCTGTCTAACCCTTTCATTTCTCTGAATAGCAAACTATCTTTTCCCCAATGCTGCTTTCTTGGGATGCTCCTACTTTCTCAGTAATCTGTTTTCAGGCAACATAATGATTTCAATTCTTTCTTCTCTGTTTGTGAGTATTATATCTGAATCTCCAATGTTATCCTTTCTTTCTCAAACTCCAGCACAACACTTTGAATTACTGGACTCAAGTTCACTTTCTGGACATCTCTATTTGCAGGAATCTTCAAATCCAATGAGGCTAAATAATGAACTCATTTCTTTCCCTTTCACAATTGCCACTTTTCCCATGACCCTTATTCTAAAGAAGATTAAGACTAAAGCTATGTTTCAGAATCATCCTTGATGCCTCCTTCTCTGCAACCCTCCAAATTTAGTAATTAATTACTATCGAATTTAAAATATATACAATTTCTTTCTTTTTTTCTTCATCAACATGAGGCCACTATGTATGATCACTCAGGTTGTATACTGCAAAACTCAAGGGTTTCTATTTACATATTTATTCTCTGATGGGAATGATATCCATTAAAGATGTGTGGAGTCAACTTCCTAAAGCATTTCTTTTACTCTTTATTTCTTCTTTCTAATCAGAAACAAGGAATATGGGAAAGTGGAAAGTGTGCTGATAATTTGGTCAGATAATCTATGAAAAGTATTGTGATGGCTGGCATAGTGTCTCTTGCCTATAATCCCAGCACTTGGGGAGGTGAAGTCAGGTGGATTGTTTGAGCCTAAGAGATTGAAACCAGTCTGAACAACATGGCAAAACCCCATCTATACAAAAAAAATAAAATTAAAAAAAAACATAAAAAAATAGCCAGGCATGGTGGCGTGAGCCTGTACTACCAGCTACTTAGGAGGCTAAGGTGAGAGGATTGCTTGAGGAGGTTCAAGTTGCAGTGAGCCAACTTGGGTGACAGAATGACATCCTGTTTCAAAAAAAGAAAAAAAAAGCTATTGCTCTATGTCACACCAAATGCATGACCTCTGACAAGATATTTAGCATCTCTGAAAGTCTATTTTTATCTTCTGTAATAGTAATTGCAAGGTAGGCAATTTTTGAGGCAGTCAGAAAAAGCATTGCTCTATCCAGTGAGAAAATATTACCTGGTGGTTATGATGGGGGAATTCTGAATACCAGCGAGAAGAATAAAGGTTTCAGGCACTTAGTAGAAGGAGCCACAGAAAATAAAGATGCCATAAGGATGTGAGAGGATGCCAAATACCAATCTTTTTTAAATTATAGCTTGCTTAATATTAGACTGAATAACTCACTGGAATTATTAAATAATTATAAACATCAAAGATTTAAAGCACACCACCATTCTTTGTCCTTGCTTACCTTGCAGTGAAAACTTAAAATGGAACAAAGACACTGGGGATAATAGATTATCAATGTAGCCCTTATGGCTGTTTTTAACTCTGTTGCCATACCACATTCTAAATTGTACTTCTGTCAAGAAAGGTGGTAAAGTAGAATTAATAGTGACAAGAGAATTTGGTGCTAAAGAATGGTGTTCAAAATCCATTCATCTAACCCTGTCACTGAAATTAGATAATTAATTTGCATGGCAAACAGCTAATTCAATCAAAGTTTATAAAGGTTAAAATGAAAATACTATCTTAAGATCACAATCTTTCCCCAGTTAATTGAGCTAACACTAAACATTTTCTTCTGATAATTAAAATTGTTGCTTTAATAGATAAACATGGTCCTCAAAATCACCCACATTTTTTCTCTCAACTGTATATCAGCTAAAATCATTTTGTAGTTAAGCAAAACAATGAGATTCAATCAGTTGTAATAGGAAGAAATATAATGGAAGGTAAATATGTTATTTAAAAATTGCATCAGCTTTTCCAAAGGTTTTGTTTTATTATAGATTTTTTTCAAAAAATAAAATCTTAAATGATTCAAAAACATGTAATTACTTTCTTTTCAGAATAAAACAGCTAAAATACACTATTAAAACATGTATAATTCTGAAAAAATTATTAATGGGCTTTATGTTTCTGAATTAAGATGTAAAAAGAAAGAATTTAAAATGAGTAGCATTTAACTTAGAAAAAGACTTGCTGACTGTTCTATTTTTCCTGTCAAAAATGAAATATATTTTAGCTAAGTTTTGTTTTGGGTTGGGGACAAAATAGAAGAATACCTTAATTTCTCATCACACACAGCATTAATCAGTGGTTAATTGTAATTATTTAGCCTGTAGAAAAAGTGAAAGTAGAATTAGAATTTGACTTCAAGTCAAACAAACTTTGTCTTTCTTATTGATTGAAGCATTTTTAAGACAGCTACTCAATAGGGTTTGCTTAGCAAAATTTTAGTTGTGCTTAGTCAATGTGTTGAATAGTAATTGAAGTCAGTTGCTATCTCAAACTCTGTTTTTCTGTGTTTACTTTTAAACATTAATATTATTTAATAATAGAAGACAATAGTAGTATTGTTTTTCCAACATCAATGCATAATTGCAATTAAGTGTTTTGAGTAGCTGTAGAATATATTATCTTGGGCCGGGCACGGTGGCTCACGCCTGTAATCCCAGCACTTTGGGAGGCCGAGGCGGGTGGATCACGAGGTCAAGAGATCGAGACCATACTGGTCAGCATGGTGAAACCCCGTCTCTACTAAAAATACAAAAACTTAGCTGGGCACTGTGGAGCGTGCCTGTAATCCCAGCTACTCAGGAGGCTGAGGCAGGAGAATTGCCTGAACCCAGGAGGCGGAGGTTGCGGTGAGCCGAGATCGCGCCATTGCACTCCAGCCTGGGTAAACAAGAGCGAAACTCCGTCTCAAAAAAAAAAAAAAAAAGAATATATTATCATGCTTTTTGGACTGCAAGTTTGATATTAAGATCATCTAATTCTCTATTTTTGAATATGTTCCCTGATATTTTATTTAGAAGCAATTGAAAATGATCTAAATCATCTGTACAGATTTTCCCAGTACTGGTGATACCTCTTGCTAATTGTTAACTTGTTTAAGGCACAAATCTTGAGTTCTATCAGCCTCAACTCCCATTTTGCATGTTAAGAGCACCATTTTTTTTTTTTTTTTTTTTTTTTTGTAATTCAGGGGAGAAAATTGAAGAGCAAACAGTTTTTCAACAGGATGTCAGAAAATAAATAAACACCTTATTTCAAAATGTGAAAATATCAGTGGCATGCCTTGTCTCGTTTCTCACTTGGTGAAAGAGTGGCGGTCCTAGAGTTTCATCCTTTTCCTAATCACTATACTCAGAACTTTGCTATAATTTTTTTTAATAGAAATTGCTCACCAAAGAAGCAACACCTAAACTTGGTATTCTTTAGCTTTTCTTTCATCAGTGTCTAAATTATCCTTACATTTTCTAAATCCTATTTTAACAGGACTCTGCAGTCAAATGCTCAATGTTATTAACCTTTAACAAATTGGATTCCTGATGAATCCATGTTCTTTTCTGAAACAGTATCAGGAAGTCATTACAATGCCCCTAGTAGGGCTCCTCCTGTGGGTTTGTGAATGGACCCTGTCTACTTGGTCTTTACTTTTTAAGATTTTGATGCTACCTTTTGGTGGTTTATGAAGTAATTACAAACATCAATGCCTTTTTTTCTTTCTATTCAACCAATAATTTTTAGTGTAAGTTTTAAGATTAGTAATGTGCTTAAATCTGTGGACTATTAAAAAATATGGTATGTCCACAGTAGTGCTGCATTTATGTAGTATGTATGGATATTTGTGGTTTTACAGATATAAATGTCACAGTTTGTATTCTTCCTAAAAAGCAGGTACTGACATGTCAATTTTTATAAATTGAATTAATGAGATATGATATTATAATATAATCTATTAATTAGTATTTTATTTTCAGGTGTTTTTTGCTGCTTTTGTCCTCCCCCTTCTCCCAAAAAATGTCCTTCTTTGGAGTCAAAAGTAGATTTTAGAAGATGGCTGAAATATGGTCATTTCTAGGCACAAGAAAGTAACCTGCTTTCAAACAGCATTCTGTTTTCCATAACCTGTGTTGAAAGTAAATGATCTAAGAAAAGGTGGTAGCTCCAAAGCCAGGGATCATAATAAAGATGAACCACAGCAATTTCTTAGAATGTACCAGTGCAGCCCCAAACAAATTCAAATGTCAGAATTGTCTCTGTGATTTTTGCCCCTGGCAGGGGGGATATAATTCTTTTTCCTTGTCTATCAGTAGGTTCATGGCTGAGGACAATATTTTAAAAAAGACAGATTAACAAGAAAAAAGCATACAATTTTATTTAATATATTTTACATAACACTAGAGCCTTCATAAGGAAGTGAATATACAAAGAGACAAGTAAACGTGTGTTTTTTTATGCTTAAGTTTGATAACAAGTGGACAGTCATGGAGAAATATGATTGTAAGATAAAGGGGGTTATGATCCAATGGTAATAAATTGGAGATCTGTGTTCAGATTCTTCTTTGCGTCCTGGTATCTTCCAGATAAGGATAGCTGAATTATCCTTCCAAATCCCAAATCAAGGTGTTGGCATGGGAATGCTTCCTCTGACGGCTCTAGGGAAGAATCCTTTCTGTCCTCTCTCTAGCTCCTAGAGCTTTCCAGCAATTCCTTTGTGGTCTTTGGCTTACAGATGCAACATTCCAAACTGAGCCCTCATTTTCACATGGCCTCAGTCCCTCTGTACTTCAGTATCTGCCATCCTTTTATTCAGGATATTACACCTGGGATTTAGGATCCAATCTAATCCTGTAGGACCCCATCTTAACTAAGATAATTATCTCCACAAAGCCTCTATTTCTGAATAAGGTCATACTTTGAATTTCTAGGAGGACATACATTTTGGGAGGGTACTACATACAACTTACTGCAGGAAAGATTGTCACCATTACTATCAAGCAGCACCTCTGGGTATATGGATGGCCCTTCTAGAATAAGGAATTTAATCCTCTGCTTCAGGGGAGAAGGGCCAGAGGAAGGTGATAGTGATCTTCCTGCATCTTCTGATTTCTCAAATGCCAAATTGCCATGTTTGGGGATAATGTATCCTGAACCCCATCACTCACTTGATTTTCAGATCTCTAATTTCTTACTATCTCAGGAGCTCTTACATTTTTTTTTTACCGTTTTAGTTTTCTAAGCAGGAGGGTGGGTCTGGATACCTGATCTATCATTAACAAAGCTGAAGTCTGCTCCTGCACCCAGTGAGCCTTCCTCTAAGTGCCTCCTCATAGCAGCACGATTTCTTTCAGCTTGCCATTCAAAGAGCAACAAGATTGTCAATACATCTCATCACTTTGTCATAGCAGTGTTGGTGATAAAGAGGTCAATTCTTTTCAAACTTATGATTCTAACAAATCTTCATCAAAACTTCCAGTTTATACACATTTTCCTCTTTGCTTTCTCTTCTGTATTCCCTGACTCTTTTATAGGATACTTCAGCCTTTCAAGTGTATAACAGCATGGGATTACTGGGAAAAAAAAAGGGGTAATATAATGGTTTTAACTACAAAGTCAGTTGCAGCAGAAAGGAAAGGGAATAAGCAGCTTTGGGAATAAAGATGAGTTTCAAAAGTATGCATTTCAGAGAAGTATGGAGCAGATTTTTATTTTAAAAAAGACTTTCAAGATAGAAATACCCAAGAGATAGCAGACTAAGGATTTATAATAAAGGAAAATCAGGAAACTCCACTCTAGGCATTGTAATGAAGCTTTGGGTTAAGAAATTGTGCTGTTAGGGAAAGGATCTGAAACATCTGGCTTGTGTCTATGCCATACCACCCCGAACATGTCTGATCTGGTCTGAAATGCCTGGCTTGTAAGGAATTTGGATGCCAGGGTTCAAATTAGAACTAAGGACTAAACTGTTCTTATCACCAAAAAGATTATTCAACAATGCCATTTATCCATGACATGAACAAAAATGTGAGAAAAATTTAGATTAATCATGAAATCTATATTAAAGACTTATAATCATTATTTAACTTACGTTTTAGGAATTTTATTTGTTTTCTTGGAATTTACATAACAAGTTATCAGGAGCTGGGTGGCTTAGAATAACAGAAATACTACTTTTTCATGCTTCTGGAGGCTAGATGTCAAAAGTCAAAATGTTGGTATGGTCATGCTTTCTCTGAATGTTCTAGAAAAGAATCCTTTCTTTTCTCTTTCTAGCTTTTGGCCCTTTCCAGGAATTCATTCATGATCCTTGGCTTATAGCTGCACCATGCCAATTTCTGCCCTTGTTTTCATATGACCTTCTTCCCTCTGTTCCTCTATATCTCTTGTCCTCTTATAAGGACACCACTCATGAGATTTAGGACCCACCACTCATGAGGTTTGATCCAGAATCACCTTAATTTAACTAAATTAATTATATCTACAAAGACCCTATTTCTGAATAAAGTCACATTGTAAGTTTCTAGGAGGACGTACATTTTGGCAGAATACTTCATACAACCTACTACTGGCATAATTGTCAACATTAATATCAATATGTATATCATTACATGTGTCATATGACTTTTGATATTTTGTTTTGTTATGACCCTCTTTCTTATACTCATAGGCTTGGTCATAGTCTATATTTTCAATTACAGATTGGATTCAATTGTCCCTTTAACAAGCATTTATTTTACATCTGGTAGTTGATATGTACTTTGCTAGACCCTTAGGATACAACAATGAAAAAAAAAACATAAAAGATGAAGAAACAGAATGCAGTGGGAGAGGCAAGTTTCTAAATATCCAGTAAACATAAAGTGAGATTTGTAATGGCTACATTAGAAGTGGTAGATTCCAAGTAGAGGAAACAGCATGATAGAAAATGACAGCTTTGAGATATCATTGCGAGTTTTGAAAACTGCTGGTTATTCTACATGGCAAGTGGATACAAAGGAAGTTTCAGTGAAAAACAAACTAGGAAGGAATACAAGAGCCAAATTATGCCATATCTTGTATAACCTAGACAAGGTGACTCTAGTTATCTGGATGGAAAGAGTTACCGAAAAGTTTAAAGCAGGGTGAGGAAGATAAAGTGAAATGATACGCTTTGTTTCAAGTTTCTTTACTAGCTTCAAATTTCTAGAAATTACATCATTTACTAATCCTCTTCAGGTTTGTACATTCTAATATTATGTGCCATTTATATTCCTTCTGCATTTTGGAAGAATGTTTTTAAGGGGATGAATTTACTAAAAATATCTGTCTCCAACCCTGTCCCACCCCAAAGTCCCTCCACAGGTGACTATGCACCTGAGTATATTTTGAGGATTTGCTTGTTACACAGGCGTTTTTAATTTTATATACTTAATTAAAATCGTATTTGTAACTTTAAGTTCCTATGGACACTCTTAGGTGATGGGGGAAGCATGGAATTGCTCTGATATCAGCACTTCTATTGCTAAGGGATCCAACTGCAAGTAGAAGATAACAATTACTTTTTTACATCCTATACTATGATACTGTTTTGTTCAAAGTGTCAGTTACACACACACACACATACACACACATACACACATGCACATGCACACACATACACACACATTTATCTATTCTTTGATCACTGCCTTTTTACTGCCTTGCTCTGGTAAACCTCTTCAAAGATGAACATAAGAAATAGAAAGATTATACCTGTTGGCTATGGATGGAAATTGAATTTGAAGTCATTAATTCAGTGGAAATTGTCAACAGATCACACAGAGGACGTGAAGAGCTGTAAAGTTACCAATCAGGGTTTTATGTAAAGATACTCAGAAACAGAAACACACAAAAGAGGAATGGCACGGAGAGTGTATTTTGGAATGTGGCTATAAGAATGGCTAGACACTTAGGTTGCTGATACTGAGAAACATGACCTGTGAGTGCTTTGCAGTTGTGAGAATATTACATACACAGAACTTAACAGTCCTCTCGAAGTGCATATAGATTTCTATGAAAACAATTCCAGTAGTCAGGAAATTAGAGATGTACCTTTTATCTTTCTACTGGCTCTATAATAAAAGATTAAGAACTTTCTGGAACTAGTAGGCAATTATAACAAATAATAATAATACTTTTAACATAGAAAAATACAGTTGGATGTTATTAAGGTAGAAAGTATTTTATTTGTAGATGATAGATGTTTTCTAAGGAAGAATAGTCTTTGGCTAAGAGACTGTAAATATATGGTACTGAGAGAAAGTGACTTTAGATTGAGGGATTGCTAGTAGGATAAATAGTCATTTTAAAGCCTGAATCATTTATAGGAGCCACAGTGTGACTGGATGAAGACACACAGGAGGGGCTGGGTTTTAGAGAAATGATAAAGACCAAGTTCATCATCATCTTCAAAGAATTAGTCTTGGCACAGTAAGTTTCTCATTCTCTGCCTTATCCTTGCTCTGCTACAATAAGCATTTACACATTAGGATCCAGAACCGAAACTATTTTATGGGGATTGATGTAATAAAATGGATGGTTTACTATCAAACTGTGATAATCCGTATTTCAGATCTGACATGGAATACAACATTTTCTAAAAAATTAAGGTTTTGAGTTATATGAAAACTTAAAGATGAATAAGAAAATTTGTTTGTTTGTTTGTTTGTTTGTTTAATGCTGGCTTAGGCAAGTGAGCTCCTACTTAAAGTCCTCTAAGTGAAAGATTGAAATGGATATGTGAACTGAAAGAAAGACAGTCAATATGGACCTTAGCATTTGAGTTGGAATGTCACCCTCAGTGCTAAATTATGTGAAGATATTTCTTAAATAAATTAAAAAAATAATTCAATGGCATATATGAGACTCTAAGTCAGAATTTTCTCATAGAAAAAACAAAACAAAACATTATAAATTATGGATTCAAATCTGAGTTCAGTTCACAGACATGTTCTTGCTCTGTTTATAGAGGATTTGATACCTGTCTTTGGCATAAGTTGTAATTTTTTTATATTGTAATTTACCATACTTCTGATTGTTGTTCTTAAATTTCCACTACCGGAGCACTGTATAGTGTCAGAAAATAAGAAAATACTAAAACAAAAAATCCCAATCCCCACAAGGTTAGGATATGTTAAAGCCATACAGAGGACAGCAGAAAAAGAGCCTAATTGCCAAAGCAGGAACAATTTGAACAATAGAATAAGAATGTGGCATTGGATTATAACTCAAAGTATAAAATAAATATCCACGAGTCTACACTGCTATGAACAAATGATTGAATACATAAATAAGCTGGGGAGAATAGGCAAAACTCATGCAGAATAAGGCCAGATAATTTACATAGACACTCTACCCTCAAAGAGGTAGAGCATAGCTCCCTACTCACTGAGGGTACACACGTAGTAACTCCCTTCGGAAGAGTACAATATGGAATTAGGTGGAAGTGACTTTATGGTGGAGAAACCTCACAAACACTACCTTAGCAAGGTGATCAAGGTTAACATTATCAGTGTTATGTTGATAGGACATACCTGTGATACTACGTTTTGAAATGGCACGTTTCCTTTGTGATGTTCCTCCCTAAAAGACATAATACCAGTCTAATGTTGAGAAAAATATCTGGCAAAGCCAAGCTAAGAGATATTTTATAAAATACCTGATCAATATTATTAAAAACTATGAAGGTTGTCAAAAACATGTGTGAAAAACTGTCTCAGCCAAGAATAACCTAAGAAGGCATGATGACTAAATGTAATGTGATATATTGAATGGGATCCTAGAATGGAAAAGACATTACATTCAATTTTAGAAATCTGAAAAAAGTGTGGACATTTGTTAATAATAACGTATCAATGTTAGTTCATTCATTGGAACAAATATACGGAAATAGTAAAGAATGTTAGCAACGTGGAAACTGGGTACAGGATATATGGGAACTCTCTGTACTGTCTTTGCAATTTTTCTCTATCTAAAACTATTCCGAAATAAAACGTTTATTTAAAAAAAATCCACTTCCTACTTATTCTAAAAGATGATACATCTTTGATAGGGCTGGCTCAATGCCCAGTCCTGGCAGTGGCAATGTGACCCAGGCCTGGCTCATTTGAGCTTTGCCTTTTATATAAACACACAGACTTTTTACAGAGATAGACATCTAATTTAAAATTTTTAATTATTTTAATCAGAGCAAATCCTGAAGTGATTGCGGAGGAACAAAAGCATGTTTTTTCTTTTTCGACCAGACTTTGAGCTTTATGAATGCAGGCCTAGAGCTACTGGCCATCGTGACACCACAAAGGCAGAATTTATTTAGGACAGAATGAGAAATGGCACTGAGATTTGGAGATTTTGAGGCTAACTCCTAACCACATTCTTTGTAGTCTTGAATCTAGTCATTTTTAAACCAGCTTTGACTCTTTGATTTTTTCACTTGCATAAGGTAATACAGTCAGCCTTTTGCTTAAACCAGTTGGAGTTGTTACTTTTGCAACCAATCACTATGATTTCAGCTCGTGTAAAGTATTTAAGATAAAGCAATAAATTTTCAGGGAACTACAGAGCTTCTAACAGTGTTCCATTTGGAAGATGCCTTTTACATAGATTGAGTGATGAACCTTGCAGATGAGAGTGACAGTATGTTATACTGAAGAGTTATCTGATATGCTCCTCAGCATTTGTATAAAACACAGCTGTTCCATTTATGGTAGAGATTATGCATCTCCTTATAATCAATGAATCGATTGAAAAACAATATATTCCATAAATACATGAATGTTTATTGAGTGCCTCGGAAGCGGCATCCTTGTCTGGGATGATACCTGAGGTTTGTTGCCTGTGCCAAGAAAATTAAGAACATGGACACACGCAAGGAGTGAGTTTAAGTACGGAGGTTTAGTAAGCAAAAGAAAGAGAAAGGAGATTTGGGAGGCCGAGGTGGGTGGGTGGATTGTCTAAGTCAGGAGTTCGAGACCTGTCTGGCCAATATGGTGAAACTCCATTTCTACTAAAAATAGAAAAACATTAGCTGGGTGTGGTGGTGTGCGCCTGTAATCGCAGCTATTTGGGAGGCTGAGGCAGGAGAATTGCTTGAACCAGGGAGGTGAAGGTCGCAGTGAGCTGAGATTATGCCACTGCACGCCAGCCTGGGCAATAGAGTAAGACTTCGTCTCAAAAAAAAAAAGAAGAAAAAAAGAAAGAAATATAAAGGAGAATAGCTCCCTCTCCAGGGAAAGAGACGGGTGCCTGAACAGGGACTTCGAGCCCATGGAAGAGTGCACTAGATTTTACAGACAGGTTTGAGGAGGCAGTGTCTGATTTACAAGTGGCCCGCAGATTGGCTGGACCATGTGTGACATTTACATAGCATGCAGGGAAGCTGTGCACACCACCCTAAACTTACTATGCAAATGGACTTTCCAATTGGCTGCCCAATGTTGTCTGCTCTCTACTGCCCATGTGGTTGGAAAGGAAAAGGGAATGAAGCCAGCATGTTGGACATGTGTAGCCCCAGGTAGCCCCTTTCCTATTGGCACAACTGCCAGCATTCACCCATGCAAGCTTCCATGTCTGCAGCTCGATTTTACAGGCTGCTCTTCAGTAGAAAAGAAAATGATTTGGGGGCTGCTTTTTCAATAACAGGAAAACCTAAAAGAGGACTTTCCTATCCTCACTATCTGCCTAAGTAATTCCTTTTTGACTCCTGTACAACCTATAATGTACCAATACTTTTCAAGATGGGGGGCAGCAGTAGTGAACAAATTAGACAACCTCTCCTGTCTCATTCTAGTGGGGGAAGTTGAATACTAAGCAAAACAAACACACAAAGAAACAAAAACAAGTGACTATATTATCAGTCAAGTGGTGATGGGTACCACAGGGATGCATGATGGGGATAAAGGAAACCTGAAGGAGGGGAAAGAGGAAGGGTGTTGCACAGACATCTGGTGAAGGGGTATTGCCACAAGACAAAATGGTGCCAGAGACCTTGACTGGGATATGGAGATGCAATGGTTTTATGTGTCAACTTGGCTGGGCCATAACTTGTACAAGCATCATTCTGAATGTTTCTGTGAAGGTATTTTTTTTGGATAAGATTACCATTTAAATCAGCTGACTTTGAGTAAAACAGATTTATCTCCATAATGTGAATAGGCCTTATCCAATCAATTAAAGTCCTGACTAGTATACCCTCCCCCAGGCAAGAAGGACTTCTGACAGCAGCAGCCACCTTCAAACTGAGACAGCAACGCTTCCCTGGATTTCAGTCTGCAGATTTTGGTCTTGCTCCTCTTCAGTTTTATAAACCAATTCATTAAAATAAATCTGTCTCTCTCTCTCTCCCCCCACCCTGCCTCTCTTTCTCTCTGTCTATTTCTATCTCTCTCATTCTGTTAGTCTTGTTTCCTGGGAGAACCCAGAGCCCTCACTAATATAGCAGGGTTTTGGTGAATTAAATAAATAGCAGCGAAGCTGGAGTGGACTGGGCCAGAGTCAGTGAAAGGAGAAAGAAATGAAAGATGGTGCCAGCATTTTTAGCTTTGACTCAGATTTTTATTCATATGTTGAGGGTGGGTCATTGAGGAAATTGACAATCGTTAAATCCACTTACATTTTCCATCATCCTAATTTCTACATCATTTCTTTCATTAGCATAATTGTCATGTGTTGACACATTTTTATGATAATATACACACATTATTTTTACATTTGAAAATTCACCAATTATGTCTGGCTCTGACAATGATAAAACCACAGGCTAACAGTAAAATAAAATAGAATAGAATTACAAACTAGGTGTTTAACAACAGATGAATGGATAAAGAAAATGTGACACACACACACACACACACATACACATATGCAAAAGAATACTATTATTCAACTATAAAAAAGAATGAAATCTCACCATTGGAGGCAACAAAGGGTGGAAATGAAGGACATTATATTAAGTGAAATAATTAAGAAACAGAAAGTTAGATACTGTATGTCCTTATTCATTCTTGGAAATTAAATAATTGATCTCATAGAAGTAAAAAGTAGAGCAGAGGATACTAGAGGCTGGAAGGGCACGGGTAAAGGAGGGAAAGAAAGAAATTTGTAAAAGTATCCTTAATTACAGCCAGATAGAAGGAATACGTGCTACTTTCTACAATGCTGTGGAATGACTGGAGTTAACAATAATAATTATTTTATATAGCAATAAGAATATTGAACATAAAGAAGTGACAAAGGATTGAGATGATGGGTATACTAATTACCCTAATCTGAACACTATAGATTATCTGTGTTGAATACTACTATGTACCCTGTGATATGTACAATTATTGTCAATTTAAAATAATATTTAAAAATTAAAAATAGAGTAGAATAAAAATAAAGTAAAAGAAAGGTGACTGATTTCTTGTGTATTAAACAAAATGAAACAAAATTCTGCCCCCGCCCTCATTGTTTTAATAGATTTTCATTTTTTCAGTTGCTTTTCTGGACTTGGGAAAATATATCATAACAAATTAAAACATAAAATCTTTCTAAATTAGCAGTTGCTCACAACTGAAATTTATAGATAAACTTCCAAATTTTGATTCTTTGGGGTTGACGTCAACAATTACCATGTTTTTGAACTGATGTAAATTTTGAGGTGCAGAGTGGTTTTTAAAAAGAAACGTTTCTGCAGACTGTTAATCACTTAAATGCACAACAGCTAATTAATTCTAGTGCTTCTATATTTCTAGTTACTTTCTGTCTCTGACTCCTAATAGCTCTACTTCATCCTTTTCACTTTTGATTTTAACTACAAAGGTAATGACATTTGTTAGTTTTTAAAAGAATCTCTTTTTGTGTTTAATGCACTAAATTTCACTTTTCTGATTTCAAAGCTCTCTTCCTGTTCCAGAAGAATTTGAACAACCAAAACAAAAATATTTGATACAATTAGTAGACAGAACTAGGCCATCATATATGGTGGGATTCAAGAGAAATAAAATAGCTTTTAAGAAACATGCCTCTACTAATTGTTACATTCAAATTAGTGTTTTTTTCTAAGTGGTCATCTTGAAAAAAGTCATTTACTTATTCTAATGATGTGGTTTGTATTCAAAATATTTTAAGGTATTTTGTATTTTGTCTTGTTTTCATTTGGCTTTAGAAGCCAATTATTAGTCATATAAGAAAATTATTTATCTCTGTGTATTATTTATTTAAGAAACACTTACATATGCTAAATCTGATGCAGGCATTGTTCAAAGAGCTTTTAAAATATTGATCCTCATAACAACCTCTTGAAGAAACCAAAACATTGCCCAATGCTAGACACCTAAGAAGTTAGGGAGTTGCACTGGGTTTAGGAAGTCTCCTCTCATAGTACCCATTTAATTACTGGATTATGTAATCCCTCTTATTTTTTATTTTAAAATTATCAACCCCATTTTTCACACCGTTTACAATGCCTCCTGAATTTTTTTGAGTGTGTCTTTAATATATCAAGTGGCTTCTTCAACTGTGCTTCTTTGATAGATTAAGGAACTTGAAGCAAAACAAGACCTGTGTCATGAAAGATTCAATCTTCTATGTACTTATTAAGGGAAGGAAACGAAAAAATTTCTGCAGAAAAGTATTCTGCTTTGGGTTTTGTTAATCGGAAAAATGTATGTAGACAATAATCTCTTTTCTTTCATCTTATGGTGAACTGAAGTTTTACCGAGGCAAAAATAGCATCAATTATCTTAGCTAACCAATTCAAAGCTGTAATTCTGAAGTTTAAGATGTACTCTGTCAGCACTAGATTGACTTTCACTAACTTGATTTGACCATTACTCAGTAGATCTTCATGAATCTCTACTGGTAGGATGATTTTGTTGACCTATGAAATCTCCCTTGATGCCTTTTTCTAGCTAAGTCTATCTTTTGGTAGATTACAGACACAAGTTAGCTGGGAAATTTCATCCAAATCTAGACTCAAAGATTGTAGTGAAAAAGAATAAATTGTTGATTTTACACACACACATACACATACAGACATGTTGTGATCTGTTCTTTTATTCTTCTACCTACTAGGAATCCATGATCTAACCCAAAGAATGAGTCTATGGTTTTTTAATTGTTCACAGGTCTACTAAAAAATTTAGTCTCCTTTTACAGAACAAGTTATTTCTCACAGGGGTATAATTCAAGTAAAATTCTTGTCAAATGATTCGTTGACGGTTGAACTGCTTCCTGTGGCAGAAATAGCATTTGGCATTTGGTCAGAACTTTGCAGGGTGACTTGTACTTTTGGCATATTTCCAACCAGAAATGGCCATGGGCTGTCTTATTACAGAACTCTCTGGTGATTTAGTAACATGGAGACATGCCCCAGATGTTTAGTGAACGGTGTTCAACCTTGGAAATCGCTCATATATACCTGCTTCTGCATTTAGAAGCCCAGTCACTCTGATCTTGAGAAGAATATTCAGAATGTAGTCAGTGACAATCCTGGTTTTAGCTCACTAAAATTGTTTTTTTGTATACAAACTTAAAAAATCATCATCTGAACACTCATCTGGGTCCAGACAAGCAAAACAAAGTGAAAAAACATCCAGAGGTATGAGCGATAATTAAATCATAAATTACAATCCCTAAATCTTTGGTGTCCATAGAAGAAACATGCTTTGGTCTAATACAAACTGGTTATTCATATTGAATAACTTTGTAAAATTGGCTTAGTATTATTTGTTTGTAAAAGAAGATTGTTTTCTAAAGGAAAAGTACAGTAAAATATATATTTTTGCTACATCATTAGATATAATCATCAGAGTGATTATGTTTTTCATTCATGTTGTACACAGCAAATGATATAATGCTTGGTACCAAATAGTAGGTGCTCAAAACAGTTGTCAAATGAATGAAGACTATATTTTACCGTGGTAATTGTTATCCTTTTCAAGGCTGGTGGGGATAATTCATATCCCAGAATGGTCTTATGATATTTTAGGAATAAATTCAAGTGACATCAGAGTTAGAGAAATAAGTGATTTGGAATGCCATGATTAATACCAATACCTTGTTCTTTAACCTATTCAAGGTACATAATGCACACTGTTATTATTCATGAAAATATCCAGAAGAATAGTAAAATAGGTTTTGTTGCTTCTGCTGTTACAGATGATAAAATCATCTCAGGCAGTTTAAAACACCAGCTCAAGGGTCATACACTGAAGTCAAAAATCTAAAAAGGATTTGAACTTTTCACAGAGGTCAGAAGGGTATGAATCTGCCCAAACAGAACAAATTACTAAGAGATCTAGAGTCACTTTTCTACATTCCATTGAGGCTACCATATTTGCATATTTGTGATTGCAGAAGAGAGAGAAAACTCATGGTAGCTGGCAAGAAGGGCAAGCAAATTAATCAACTTTAACATGTTTAAAAACTCACAAAAATTTCAGGGGTTTGCAGTCTTATATCAGGGATTTGCTTCTCTTATTCCTTATGTGGTTTCTCACAGAACCTACACTGAACACCAGTGGCTGGTCAGTACAAATTTATTCAGTTTATTTATATGTTCTAAAAATTTTGAGATGTGAAACATATTTTCTTTAAATAAATCCTAGTTATTCAAATCAATATTATTTATTGTAAATAATGTATTGTAAAATGGCTAACTATAATTTATTATTAGCCTCCCTATACTCATTGTGCATAAAGTCATGAGTTCCTCACAGCAGGCTCTACTTTTATTAACCTTTTCATAGAGGCAGTGATCTCATTCAGAAATCTTTTTTGAACTATGTGTGCATACCACACACTGGTTCCTTCATACCTGGAGGGGAGAGGATCAATATGCAGTTGCGGATTGATTTTTCAAATTCACACTATTAAGGGAAGTGGAGAAAGATGAAAAGGGAAAGGGGGGATAATTTCACTAATATCGCTATTGAGGTTCCTTTTCAAAGTACTATTTTCTTTTTCTTATTGTTTCCTCCAGTCCAAAGAAAATGCCTTTTTAAAGGAAAAAGTTAATTAAAAAGTGACACATGACAATATAGTAGTCATAAAGAATAAAGTTGTAAGAGCCTCTCTCTTTCTTTCTCTCCCTCTCTCTCTTTCTTTCAGTTCTTCCCTCCCTCTCAACTTTCCTTCATTTCTCAATGAGTCTCTTGATAAGGACAATGAAAATGTAACCTCTTTCATCATGATTCTATCTCAAGGTAAATCTTTCCTCAATTCAACATTCCACCCTGTTGAAAGGCCAGGAAATTCCCTTATTTTTTGTTTAAAGCAAAATGTATCAGCAAAGTAAAGATAACATACTTTTTGCACGTTTTAACAAAAGGAGTTCGAGATAGCCACTAAAATTTTATAATTTTCATCTCCTCTCCTTGAAATATTCTTAGATGTCCATGAACTTCAGGAAGTACAGGGTGAGAAGAGGCTGTAAATGCAGTAGGGTAGGTGTAGGTCATGCTATCCGCTCCTAAGTACTTCTGACTCTTGATATTGGAGTCATTTCTATGAAATCTGAAACCTTTGGGAAAGTTAAAAAAAATCTCTGGGCTGTTAACAATTTTCCTTAGGATCAAGCCCCACTAGGCTGTTGATCCTACTTTAACTTTATACACCAAGCCTAGTAATAGGACTTTTCATTGACTATGATGAGGACCTTGATGTATACTACATTTCTAACTACTGCAACCATCTTGTATCAATATATAATTTTTTTCCCCTAGTTCTTCAGGTAATATTCAAGTTCTACTAAACTAAAATCTTTCATTTCTCTGTCCACCATCCTTCAGGAATATATTTCCCTTTTGGTTTTTGTTCTCAATGGTGTAGTCTTTGATTGTGGCTTTTAGATTCTTCTGAGGCCAATCACCTATAAATTCTTTAAATGTTATTTCTCTCTGAGGATGAAGACCTGTCTTACTCTTTTTTTAGTTTTTTAACCTATTTGGTTCCCCAGATCTTGGAGATTATTGATGGGATAATTCTATTCCAGCTAAGTCCTAATTGGATAATCCTATTTCCAACTGTGTCCTACTAATACAAACTATAGACACTGTTTTTGCATAAGTGTTTCAAGTATACTCCAAAAGCAAATAATTTTATCTCTGATGTAAGCATCAGCTAGGAGTAGTTCTGAAATTATTTGAAAACAAGTCACATTTGTTTGAATAAGTACAAAATTTAGGCAGTACACAACCTTTATATTCTTCCATAAAGCTTTTTAAAAACCATTACAAAAGATATTACAGTGAAATCTGAATTCTGTCACTTAACCACAAAAGTACCTCGCTTAATAAATCATGAAGAGAATCAATGAGGCTTGCATTGAATGCCTGAAAGAAAGCTGCGATCATTCATAAGAAGTAACTTTGGATGATTACTAAGTTTTCTAAAGTAGTTGAGACTGCAGAAAACCATAAATGCTTTGTCCAACAATTATCACTATCCCATACACCAACGGAGCCATTTTGAAAGTATTTCCAATAAATCCACAGATACCTTGTGGAACTGATATTTTCTTTTCAGAGAACTCTATTGAAACTCTGAGCTGCAAAGGCTGCTGTCTGAATGGAATAATAATGTTCTCTTGTCAGGATGATAAATATTTGTTTGTAATTGTAGATCTTTTAATCAAATGCTTCTACTCAAGAGGAAAACAACAAGGAAATATTGCTCCTATGTAGGGTAATATAAAGAACATGGAAGATGAAAGAATCACAAAACTGATTAATATAAGCTATGGGTGATTGAGGGGCAGCCATTTAGAAGCTTGGTTGAGTTAATTTCTTTCCTTAATATTTAAAAATATGTTCCTTAAGTATATTTTTTCTATGTGCCAAGCACCATGCTATCTTTAGGGATATAACCATGAGTAAAGTGGGTCTCTATCCTCAGAGTATGTCCAATATGGAGAAAGCTCATGAGGGATAAGTAAGAGTACAGTTACATGTGTTTGGCTAGAGACAAGGTATTTCTAGATATAATCATCCACATAGTCACCATCAGCACAGGGATTGTGGCTACTTCTAAACAAACTTGAGACCATATTGACTTCTCAGCAACTGCTATTGTTCAAGAAGAGTTTTTGAGTTCATTTGAAGAAAAAATATACATTTTTTTATATAGAAGTACATATTCCCTATTCAAGAAGGTGGAAGTTGCTTGAGAGCCAAGACTAGATCTTACCCTAAGCATGTCAAGAAGACAGAGAAGGTATTAATTAACTTGCTCATGACTGAATGAACCTAAGATAATTACACAGCCCATACTAGAAATTATTACTCATGTTGTACAGTCTGTGTTCATAAACATTGAATATATGCAGATTAATGATATGTTTAGAGATTAAAGATCTTAGAATGGCTTAGGAGAAAGAAGCTACTAGGTATAACTTAAGGCTAATGTGTTTGTTGTAATGAAGTCATCAATGTATAGGTCAGTAGCAATTTTTGTGATTGACGTATTTACAAGGACAAACTTGATTTGAGGTATGAATCTGCTGTCAAATCAAATGGATGATATGTGAAAACATATCTGCTAGAGTACATCATTGAAAGTCAGTTTACACTTTCAGTCTGCTCTTAAAAATAACTTGTTGTGGGCCGGGCGCGGTGGCTCAAGCCTGTAATCCCAGCACTCTGGGAGGCCGAGGCGGGTGGATCACGAGGTCAAGAGATCGAGACCATCCTGGTCAACATGGTGAAACCCCGTCTCTACTCAAAATACAAAAAATTAGCTGGGCATGGTGGCGCGTGACTGTAATCCCAGCTACTCAGGAAGCTGAGGCAGGAGAATTGCCTGAACCCAGGAGGCGGAGGTTGCGGTGAGCCGAGATCACGCCATTGCACTCCAGCCTGGGTAACAAGAGCGAAACTCCATCTAAAATAAATAAATAAATAAATAAAAATAACTTGTTGTGCAATGTGTTTCAATACAGATAATGTTTGGCCTTAGTTCACTGGAATCCAGAGTGTAGAAGAGCATCTGTATGTGCTCCCAATGGTGACACCTCCTCACTTACATCGTTATCTGAATCATTTTCACATTTTTCTTTGCACACTCAGGGTAATAATCTAAACGCTGAGTATTCTCTGAAGTCAATGAAAACCTGTGATTAGGTTAGCTTGATATGGATGTTACAAAAAAATAGATGTTTTTCCTTATGACTAAAAAACAAGGAAAACAGATGGTAGGGCGAGGAACGCGGAGGTTGTCAGATAAAGCTCTTGCCAACAAGATTTGGTGCTAACATAACATATTCATTCAATTGGAGCATCTTGATGTCACCAAATATAGAAAAGAAAGATGCTTCTCCTTGTCTTTGTGATTTATGTGATAATTGAATGAAAACTGACTTGGGCTGAGCGATATTTATTTATTATGGAATAGAGGTCCACATTTTTAAAACAAAATCAGTATCTTGCTCATGCATCTGACTTTTGTCAGTAACTAATAATTTTATTTTTTACTTTTAAACTCCAAAAAAGTATTAATTACAAAAATTCTGTTGATTCTATGGTCAAATTAAACTTACCTATTTTAGTTGTGGATAGATAAGACAAACAGATGTATTGTCATGTATGAAATCAATTGGAATTGTTAAATGATAGAAATAATGACCCATTTTCAAGTAAGGAAAAAATACTATATCTGGTTGGAGAAGATAATATAATATCCAACAGAACAATTATTTCTGCAGATAATCACTGTTGTATTCCAGTACAGAGCTGACAGTGATGCCATTTATGATAACAGAACAAATCTTCAGTGGCACTAGTCTACTGTATGCCCCTCTTTATTTTATTCTCTCTTTTGCAACTATACCCTGTTAAACAAAACAAGAGGCCATTGTCTTGGACTAAGGCCCTGCACTAGGCCCCAACAGATCAGACCCAAGTAAAATGGAGTCACTCACGTTCAGTGCCTCATAAGGAAACTTCAATTTTATGGCAAACCAATTTTCCCCAAAACAGGAGATTCCAGTCTACCTGAGTCAGTATAATAAGAAAGTCCTCTCTACTTTAACCCACAAAAAAGTAGCCTGGAGAATTTTATGTTAACTACTTTCTTATTTGCTATTGTTTTGTTTTGTTGTTTCCACCAATGAGAAAAACTCACTGCTTTCCTGCTTTCCCAGGGGGAACATCATTCTGTTTTATAGAATGAGATGTTGCCATGATTTATCAATCACAAATATAAGCCAATTAAATCTATTACTAAGTATGTTGTTATTTTGTCTTTTGACAACCCCAAGATTGTCCTTTGTCTTGGGCCTCCTGTCCATATCCTCTTTATATCTCCGTTCTTCTTTTGGTTATGAACAATATTTTCCCCCCTTCTTTAACTCTTCAAATTTCTTTTTCTTATGCCTTGGTAGACACATTCATCAATATTTTTAATGATCAATACTGTATCTTTGGGCCTAATGCATTTAGTATCTCAGCAATTTGAGACTGTAGATTTTGTTCTAGAATAAGAATTACTGATTCTTTTATATTTTCTTATGAGCAATTAAGAAGAAGGTAGAAAATAGGCCATTTTGTCCAGGGCTAAATATGATCAAGGATGTCTTCAAGAATAATAAGACACAAAGCTTGAGGCACTAGAGAAGCAAATTATATTTTTAACGTCTGTTTTATACGGTCATCCGAAGATCCATCCGCTGGTTATGAAGATACCATAGTAGTTTGAGGAAAAGAAAAACTTATAGTAATACAAACTTAAATTTAGAATTAACTCAGGCCTGAAATAAAACGCATTTCTTTTTCTCACTATGTTGTTGTAGGCAGTCACAGCTACTCTGAACCTGTTTTCTCCTTTCCGAAATGAGCATAATTGTATGATTTTTAAAGATTGTTGAAGTAATACATATGCAGAATCTACCACAGGATTGAAACTGTTCTATTTATTTTTATATTTTCCCATAGTAGCTATTGATGAGAACTGTGAGATAAATGATAGTTGTGGCCAGGCATGGGTGGCTCACACCTGTAATCCGAGCATTTTGGGAGACTGAGAGGGGCAGATCAGCTGAGGTCAGGAGTTCGAGACCAGTCTGGCCAAAATGGTGAAACCCCATCTCTACTAAAAAATACAAAAATCAGCCAGGCATGGTGGCACATGCCTGTAGTCCCAGCTACTTGGGAGGCTGAGGAAGGAGAATGACTTGAATCTGCAACGCAGAGATTGTAGTAAGTTGAGATCATGCCATTGCACTACAGCATGGGTGACAGAGCCAGAATCCATCTTAGAAAAAGAAAGATAGTCATGTGACATCTTCAATGAAGGCCACTTTATGCTAATTTCCATTTTCTCAATACTTACCAGATGCACTAAAATAACACAAAATATTAATACTAGATTTAGAATTTATTTGGTAAGTTTGATAAATTATTGTTTTTCACTTTAACCATTTTGTGTGTCTGAAATACTGAGCATTGAGTTCTTAACATGGAAATCAGCTTCAGAGAACTATTCCATTAATCAATGTGTACCTCTGTTGCTTCTGTTCTACAAATACTTAATAATACTCTCATTCTTGCACAGTAATTTACAGTATGCCAATATCTTTATAGAGATACAATGTAATCAAGAGGTATTTTATCTTCATTTTTTCAGGGAAAAAGGGCTGGAGGAAAACAAAGATCCTACAAGGTGAAAGGGTTTTTGAGTGGAGAATTGAACACTCAAACTGCACACCTCATCATTTCTTTAGCTCTACAATGCTCTACTTTGTGGCTCCTTAGCTTCCTGTGATCTTTGCTTCTGTTTTGCAGAGCTCTAACTTCTCCTGGATTAGTAGATTGGAAGATGAATTTGTCATGTTTATTTCTTGAATCTAACTAAATACGCTTAGATTTAAGTACATTTCCTTAGAAATAATGTAGGAGAAAGTGATATTCTACCTATGCTAAATCAACTTCATCTCACATATGTTTCTCCACATGAAAGGGAAATTGTTTTGAAATCAATAGAATGCTAATTTCACACTACGCATCCTTGACATTTTGATTAGGAAAGGCAGTCTTTTCAGCTGCTCTTTCAAATCACATTTCTTTATTTTTCTCATGAGAAATAGAATTTGTCTTTTTCAGAAGGTTACTAAAAAAAATAAATTCCTATATTATTTTATTTTTTATTCCTTAAGGTGCATTATATTCATTCCATTATGGTGCAATTTGAGAGCAGTAAAATTTAGTATGAATATCAACTTTTATAAATTGCTCCTAACTTTAAAAGCCTCAATTATATGCATTTGGTTTCTGACATTATTTTCTGTTTTTATGAGGCAGCTGGAAGATTCACTGTTGATTTTTTGTTATGTGTAAAATATTCACAGAATATGTCTTTCACTCTTGTTAGCACAAAACTCCTAAACTGGCCACCAAAGCAACAAGATTTTTAGGGTAGCTTTATTTTGTCATTATTTTTCTTATAGCATTAATAGATTTTTGTTAAGTAAGTGATGATATTTGGTATGTTACAAAAAATTTTTACTTTTTATTTTTTCTTTTATTTTTAGTTGACACATAATAATTGTACATATGTATGGGATAAAGAGTGATATTTCAATATGTGTATACAATGTATAATGATGCAATTATGGTAATTAGCATTTCCATCACCATCAAGACACTTATCATTACAGAGCAGATTTTTGAATACAAGTTGGTTATGTCACCAAGTTGATTGTTGGTAATTTGCCAGCATCTCATTCTTTTCAGAATTAACTTGTATAATATGTTTTTCAAGGTAGGTTAACCCACCAATTCATTCATCATTGGAAAAGATCCTAGGGGCTTTTAAAATCCCATAAAATACAGAAACTCCATAATATTACTAAAAATACTCACTTAACTTTAGCTTGAAGATGTCTGTGATTCTCATTACTTCAAAGAATGTCACTCTATTCCTTTCTGAAGATGAAAGAGCACCCTATTTCCATATTCATTAGGGAGCTGTTTCTTAGATGACTTGAAATCTACATCCCTGTAATTCCAACTCATTAGTTCCCACTCTCATGTATGAAACTCTGCAGATGAATTTTTATTATATTTCAACATAAAATTCCTCCAAATATCAAATATTAAATACCTAGGTTTCAAAATTATTCCTAAAATATAACAGACAGGATTGAACACAGTGCTATATATATTACCTAGGCAGTGGAATGTATAATGGTCCCTTTTCTAAGGACCAGGAATTGATGTTAGCACTAAGATCATTATCCCCCAGCACTGCTGCTCTGCTGGTCAAAATTGAGTAAATTAACAACTATACCACTACTAATGCTGACCACTTATAGGGTGGCCACTGCTATGTTAAATAAACAGTTTATATAACAGCCATCTTAAGTGGGTAATTTACTTATGTGAAACAGATAAAGAAACTAGAATTTACCCAAGGTAACATAAACTACAAAGTAACACAACTACAAAGAAGACTGGAAGCCTGAACTCTCTCATTTCACTGCTCATGTTTTAGCCATTAGGCAATATTGTATTTCCTAACTAAAACACTGAGAACTCTACATATAATTAGTGGTGTCAGTACTGCTGGTGAGATGATCCTCAGAAGAATATATCTGTCCTTTGGCTTTGAGCTGGATGTTTGGCACTTGAATCTCTAAACTGATTCTCCATCCCTTGTAGTAATTTTGATATATGACCTAGCCTGTTAGAAAAAGTAGTTTCCTTTTTATTAGCTCTTTTGCAGGGTAGTCTTTACATTTTTTTCTTTAAAAAATATCCAGAATTAGAGTCTGTGTTTACTATTAAGATAGATAGACCCATCTAAATAATGTTACGCCACCATCTTTTTTTTTTTTTTCTTTTTTGCTGTGGTCAGGATGCATTATGTTATAGTACTTTCCTTGTTTTCCTATTCAGTAAGCTTACTAAATAGGAGGTTAACTTTGCTTGTTCTATAGAAACTGCGTTCTTTTCTAAGTGCTTACCATTTTTCTGTTAAATAAATTAATTCATTTATAATTTTCTAGGGATTGTCGTAAACAACTAAATCTATTTTAGCAATAATCGTGTATCAATTTCTTATTCTGAAAATAATGTATTATTTATTCTTAGACTTCTGTTGAAAATAATATAAATAATATTGTCAACACTTTATATTTCAGGTCATAATGTTTGGGTGTCAGAAAACAGTTGTCACATAAGAACAATTTCTTTCTGATTGTTTTTGAAGGGAAACAACTTAAACATTTACTTGTATAATCAGTATATTTTATCTGACAACATGCTTGCTCTCTTAAAATTTTCTCTAATAGTAACTTATTACCTCTTTTAGTCATTCTCTAAGCAATTCTTTTTTCTATCTTTATAATCCTGGTCCTCTTTTTCTGCACCCATCTTTTATTCCTACATTCCAATATACATTTAAAAGACCCAGAAACAGTCTAGTCTTCAACAAAATTTTTTTCACTATGGCAATCTGCATTAGTAATTGTTTTCTAGTGCCCCTGGTAATTCATATCATACTACCTAGTACTTTACTTTAAACTAACTAATATGTTTCTCTTGATATATCAAATATGCATGTCTTGTCATACCCTCATTTGAGTTCAAAACTCTTTAAAAGGATGAAACTATTCACTTTCTGTCCACTCTTTCTGCATCTATTTCTGTATGGGAAACACAAGATCCCCAATCTTACATACTAGCCCTCTATTTCAACAGACTGCTTAGTTAGGAATTTTTCCCAAAGAAGCTATAAAGCTATTTTTGTATAAATTCAAGATCTGAAAAGTGACTTGCATTAATATACTTTTTTACTATAGCAGATATAGAAACGGTTTCTTTTTCTTCTTTTTTTCTTCATGGAGCAGGAGTGCTTATATCTTAAATTCACTGCAAAAATATTGTTTAGCTTGTTTTTAGATACTGTAATAAAGACCTTTCCAATCATCTGCAAAGCTCTCAGTGGGGGTCCTGGCAGCTGTGATTGTTCTGGGTGACTTCATTTTCCTGGACATAGCTATTTGCAATCGGTTTAGACACCTGGATAAATAATCAATTTTTAATTGAGATTTAGAAATACTAGCTAATTCTGGCTTTTTTTTCCTGTACTAAAATTTGTGACTACAAGGCAGTTGGGTAGACATTTTCCCCACATAAAAGAGGAGCAGGGAGACTTCAGGCAGAAGGACAGAATTTAAGGTACCCTGAATCAATCAGATCTGAAAGACTCCATGGCTTTAAAGAGTGAAGGGAGAGGGAAAGCAAGACAGGGAAGAAATGAATGAAGATAGCCAGAGAGAAACAGAGGAGCTGCCTTAATTCTTGGTGTCTTTTTTAGTTCTTTTTGCCCAAAGGCTGACCTAAATATGCCAACCTACCCCAGAAAGTCCATGAGCAACAGGTTTAGTCTTATCATACATTTTCTATTTTTATTAAAGCTAACCTGAGTGAGTTCTTGCTACTTGAAAGCCAAAGAACCTTAACCTAGACATGCAGCCATGAATATAAAATGGGGTAATGTGTTAAATTTTAAAGTCAAAAAAGATAATTTAATAGAGTCACACTCATTTTAATAAGCAAGAAATGTTTTGATGTATAATTAGAGTTCAATGGAATTCTGTACAGAATTCTGTAATTTGAATTCCGAGCAACTATATAACCTACAGTCTGGGAATTATTTTCAGTTAGTCTAATGCACGGATATGAAGCATTTACCATTCCAGCAGAGAACCCACTGCAAGAATATTCAATTTTGAGTTAATCAAAGAGATAATCCAGAGTGAGGTATTATAGAACATTTCTTTAGTCTAGCTAAGAATTTCACTTATTTCACAGTGAGACATAATTACAAGTCAGTTCCAGTATCATGCTGCACAGAATTAGTAGATTTTTAAGACTTTGACCCACATTAATTACATGGTTGTCATTCTGTAGTAAGAATATGATCTTTCTCTCATAGGATTATTTTGCATTTTTATTTTACTTTATTTTATTTCGAGACACAGTTTTACTCTGTCACCCAGGCTAGAGTGCAGTGGCACAATTTTGGCTCAAAGCAACCTCCACCTCCTGGATTCAAGCAATTCTCATGCCTCAGCCTCTAGAGTAGCAGACACCAACAACCATGCCTGGATAATTCTTTTGTATTATTGGTAGAGATGGGGTTTCTCCATGTTGACCAGGCTGGTCTCCAACTCCTGGTCTCAAGTGATCTACCAACCTCAGCCTCCCAGAGTATTGATTACAGGGGTGGAGCCACCATGCCTGGCCCACATTTTTATATATGACAGTTTTGTTTGTTTTGTTTCTGATGCATCCAACACAAATGACAGCTGTCTCAGGAATCCAACACATAATTTCTCTTTAGATTATTGAGCCTAGAAAGGCAAACAAAATAATCAGTATGCTTACCGAGCAGCCGTTATTAGAGTTTATTTCTATCCGTTGCCTCATACTACATATGTAATCCTTTCCTGCCTTGAATTTTGAGAAACTAAGGAAAGAATTAAAATCAAATGGCTAAAACGGATGCCTCGATAGCCCTAGAGTTGTATTTTGCCCATAAACTTCATTGATTGCTTTTTAATTAGGAAAATACCATGTACAAACTGGGGTGCAAAGATATTCATTAAAATAGTAATACAATTTTGAGTACTCAAATTAACTTATTTGTAAGATTTTGTTCACCCATAATCCGTTGGCAACATTTGCCACCACTGGTACAATGCTTGAGGCTATTTATAGCCCTTATGACATTTGTGCAGTCTGTATGCACACAGGAGTAACACTGCAGCTCACAATTAATGTCAGGATTTAGGCAGTTTTCTATTTTGTACACTTAGCCAAATTGATTAAAGCTTCCAACTCCTCGGCTAAAGGATTTCTCTAACACTTATCTGCTGACTTCACAAAAGTTATTATTATCCCAAAGTACCAATCTTTTTAGAGGGTTGATGGAAGTGAAAATGAGTAAACAGAAAGATTTAATTTTTTTTTCTAATATATTAAATAACAAGCATCAAGCATACCAAATCAGAACATTTTATAATAAGTAATATGGTTATATCTGTCATGCAATAGAAGATACAATGCTATTTCAACAATAGGATTCAGAGATTTCCTACTTTAAAAATGAATTGACTCATGCCTGTAAATCCCAGCACTTCAGAAGGCCGAGGCGAGCAGATCACAAGGTCAAGAGATCGAGACCATCCTGGCCAACATGGTGAAACCCCGTCTCTACCAAAAATACAAAAAAATTAACTGGGCTTGGTGGTGCACACCTGTAGTCCCAGCTATTTGAGAGGCTGAGGCGGGAGAATTGCTTGAACCGGGGATGTGGAGGTTGCAGTGAGCCGAGGTTGTGCCACTAAACTCCAGTCTGGTGCCTGGTGAGGGAGTGAGACTCTGTCAAAAAAAAATGAATTGAATGAGGAAAATGGGTCATATTTACCATTACCAGTTGAGATAAAGCCAGCGAAGTGTAAGGGGAGAGAAAGACTCTGGGACATATATTATTTTAAAAGAAGAGTGAAGGATACTTAGCTCTAAACTGAGGTTCTGCATCATAATTAGTGCTAAATAAATGTTTGAGGAATTAGCTGATAAATAAGGAATGGAAAAAAATGAATGAATATATGAATTTACTTTCCTGGTCCATTTTGGTAAAAGAAGTATCTCCGTTTTAAACTTTACCTATGTTGAATGGCAAAAGTTAGCATGGAAATTGAACACAGTATTATTGATGGAACTTAAACCAGTGACTTTTTCCATTAATTTTTCACATTTTGTTTACCTGCATTTTTCAAAGCAATGTTTGAACATTGTGAGATCTATATAAATAAATAAAATCATCCTTCCCTTGGAAGAAATTTTATTATAAAGAAATTATATAAATATATACAAATGATAGAGGGAAGTAATCAAAGAAGAGCAATGGGTGAATGATTAGAAAATGAGTTGAGAAATATGTAAACATTAAAGAAGCTAAATTTGTACTACAAACAGACTTGTTTTCTCTCTTCAAGCTTTTAAATTTACTTAAAGACATTTTTACTTTTTTTTTTATTGCACTTTAGGTTTTGGGGTACATGAGCAGAGCATGCAAGACAGTTGCATAGGTACACACATGGCAGTGCGTTTTGCTTCCTTTCTCCCCTTCACCCATATTTGGCATTTCTCCCCAGGTTATCCCTCCCCACCTCCCCCTCCCACTGGCCCTCCCCTTTTCCCCCCAATAGACCCCAGTGTTTAGTACTCCCCTCCCTGTGTCCATGTGTTCTCATTTTTCATCACCCGCCTATGAGTGAGAATATGCGGTGGTTCATTTTCTGTTCTTGTGTCAGTTTGCTGAGGATGATGTTCTCCAGATTCATCCATGTCCCTACAAACGACACAAACTCATCATTTCTGATTGCTGCATAATATTCCATGGTGTATATGTGCCACATTTTTCCAATCCAGTCTATTATCAATGGGCATTTTGGTTGATTCCAGATCTTTGCTATTGTAAACAGTGCTGCAATAAACATTCGTGTACATGTGTCCTTATAGTAGAACGATTTATAGTCTTTTGGATATATACCCAGTAATGGGATTGCTGGGTCAAATGGAATTTCTATTTCTAAGGCCTTGAGGAATCACCACACTGTCTTCCACAATGGTTGAACTAATTTACACTCCCACCAACAGTGTAAAAGTGTTCCTTTTTCTCCACATCCTCTCCAGCATCTGTTGTCTCCAGATTTTTTAATGATCGCCATTCTAACTGGCGTGAGGTGGTATCTCAATGTGGTTTTGATTTGCATCTCTCTGATGACCAGTGACGATGAGCATTTTTTCATATGACTGTTGGACTCATATATGTCTTCTTTCATAAAGTGTCTGTTCATATCCTTTGCCCACTTTTAAATGGGCTTGTTTGTTTTTTTCCTGTAAATCTGTTTGAGTTCTTTGTAAATTCTGGATATCAGCCCTTTGTCAGATGGGTAAACTGCAAAAATTTTTTCCCATTCTGTTGGTTGCCGATTCACTCTAGTGACTGTTTCTTTTGCCGTGCAGAAGCTGTGGAGTTTCATTAGGTCCCATTTGCCTATTTTGGCTTTGGTTGCCAATGCTTTTGGTGTTTTGTTCATGAAGTCCTTACCGACTTCTATGTCCTGGATGGTTTTGCCTAGATTTCTTTCTCGGGTTTTTATCGTCCCAGGTCTTGTGTTTAAGTCTTTAATCCATCTGGAGTTAATTTTAGTGTAAGGTGTCAGGAAGGGGTCCAGTTTCTGCTTTCTGCACATGGCTAGCCAGTTTTCCCAACACCATTTGTTAAACAGGGAATCCATTCCCCATTGCTTGCTTTTGTCAGGTTTATCAAAGATTGTATAGTTGTAGATAGGTTGTGCTGCCTCCGGTGCCTCTGTTTTGTTCCATTGGTCTATATCTCTGTTTTGGTACCAGTACCATGCTGTTTTGATTACTGTAGCCTTGTAGTATAGTTTGAAATCCGGTAGTGTGATGCCCCCCGCTGTGTTCTTTTTGCTTAGAATTGACTTGGCTATGCGGGCTCTCTTTTGGTTCCATATGAAGTTCATGGTGGTTTTTTCCAGTTCTGTGAAGAAAGTCAATGGTAGCTTGATGGGGATAGCGTTGATTCTGTAAATTACTTTGGGCAGTATAGCCATTTTCACGATATTAATTCTTTCTAACCATGAACATGGAATGTTTCTCCATCTGTTTGTGTCCTCTCTGATTTTGTTGAGCAGTGGTTTGTAGTTCTCCTTGAAGAGGTCCCTTATGTTCCTTGTGAGTTGTATTCCAAGGTATTTTATTCTTTTTGTAGCAATTGCGAATGGCAGTTCGCTCTTGATTTGGCTTTCTTTAAGTTATTGTTGTAGACGAATACTTGTGATTTTTGCACATTGATTTTATATCCTGAGATTTGCTGAAGTTGCTTATTAGTTTCAGGAGTTTTTGGGCTGAGGTGATGGAATCTTCTAAGTATACTATCATGTTGTCTGCAAATAGAGACAATTTGGCTTCCACCTTTCCTATTTGAATACCCTTTATTTCTTTTTCTTGCCTGATTGCTCTGGCTAGAACTTTCAGTACTATATTGAATAGGAGTGGTGACAGAGGGCATCCTTGTCTAGTGCCGGATTTCAAAGGGAATGCTTCCAGTTTTTGCCCATTCAGTATGATATTGGCTGTTGGTTTGTCATAAATAGCTTTTATTACTTTGAGATACATTCCATCGATACTGAGTTTATTGAGGGTTTTTAGCATAAAGGGCTGTTGAATTTTGTCAAATTCCTTCTCTGCACCAATTGAGATAATCATGTGGTTTTTGGTTTTGGTTCTGTTTATGTGGTGAATTACGTTTATAGACTTGCGTATGTTGAACCAGCCTTGCATCCCTGGGATGAATCCTACTTGATCATGATGAGTAAGTTTTTTGCTTTGCTGTTGCAATGGGCTTGCCAATATTTTATTGAAGATTTTTGCATCTATGTTCATCATGGATATTGGCCTGAAGTTTTCTTTTCTTGTTGGGTCTCTGCCGGGTTTTCGTATCAGGATGATGTTGGCCTCGTAAAATAATTTGGGAAGGATTTCCTCTATTTGGATTATTTGGAGTAGTTTGAGAAGGAATGGTACCAGCTCCTCTTTGTGTGTCTGGTAGAATTCGGCTGTGAACCCATCTGGACCTGGGCTTTTTTTGTGTGGTAGGCTCTTAATTGCTGCCTCGACATCTGAGCTTGTTATTAGTCTATTCATAGTTTCAGCTTCCTCCTGGTTTAGGCTTGGGAGGACACAGGAGTCCAGGAATTTATCCATTTCTTCCAGGTTTACTAGTTTATGTGCATAGAGTTGTTTGTAATATTCTCTGATGATGGTTTGAATTTCTGTGGAATCTGTGGTGATTTCCCCTTTATCATTTTTTATTGCATCTATTTGGTTGTTCTCTCTTTTCTTTTTAATCAATCTGGCTAGTGGTCTGTCTATTTTGTTGATCTTTTCAAAAAACCAGCTCTTGGATTTATTAATTTTTTGAAGGGTTTTTCGTGTCTCAATCTCCTTCAGTTCAGCTCTGATCTTAGTTATTTCTTGTCTTCTGCTGGGTTTTGAGTTTTTTTGATCTTGCTCCTCTAGCTCTTTCAATTTTGATGATAGGGTGTCAATTTTGGATCTCTCCATTCTCCTCATATGGGCACTTATTGCTATATACTTTCCTCTAGAGACTGCTTTAAATGTGTCCCAGAGATTCTGGCATGTTGTGTCTTCATTCTCATTGGTTTCAAAGAACTTCTAAATTTCTGTCTTCATTTCATTGTTTACCCAGTCAACATTCAAGAGCCAGTTGTTCAGTTTCCATGAAGCTGTGTGGTTCTGGGTTGGTTTCTGAATTCTGAGTTCTAACTTGATTGCACTATGGTCTGAGAGGGTGTTTGTTATGATTTCAGTTGTTTTGCATTTGCTGAGGAGTGCTTTACTTCCAATTATGTGGTCAATTTTAGAGTAGGTGTGATGTGGTGCTGAGAAGAATGTATATTCTGTGGATTTGGGGTGGAGAGTTCTGTAAATGTCCATCAGGTTTGCTTGCTCCAGGTCTGAGTTCAAGCCCTAGATATCCTTGTTGATTTTCTGTCCGGTTGATTTGTCTATTATTGACAGTGGAGTGTTAAAGTCTCCCACTATTATTGTGTGGGAGTCTAAGTCTCTTTGTAAGTCATTAAGAACTTGCCTTATGTATCTGGGTGCTCCTGTATTGGGTTCATATATATTTAGGATCGTTAGCTCTTCTAGTTGTATCAATCCTTTTACCATTATTTAATGGCCTTCTTTGTCTCTTTTGATCTTTGTTGCTTTAAAGTCAATTTTATCAGAGATGAGAATTGCAACTCCTGCTTTTTTTTTTTGCTCTCCATTTGCTTGGTAAATCTTCCTCCATCCCTTTATTTTGAACCTTTTTGTATCCTTGCATGTGAGATGGGTTTCCTGGATACAGCCCACTGCTGGGTTTTGGCTTTTTATCCAATTTGCCAGTCTGTGTCTTTTGATTGGTGCATTTAGTCCATTTACAGTTAGGGTTAATACTGTTATGTGTGAGTTTGATACTGCCATTTTCATGCGATGTGGCTGTTTTGCCCATTAGTTGTTGTAGATTCTTCATTATGTTGATGCTCTTTAGTATTTAGTGTGATTTTGGAATGGCTGGTACTGGTTGTTCCTTTTTATGTGTAGTGCCTCTTTTAGGAGCTCTTGTAAAGCAGGCCTGGTGGTGACAAAATCTCTGAGTACTTGCTTGTTCACAAAGGATTTTATTTTTTCTTCACTTCTGAAGCTCAGTTTGGCTGGATATGAAATTCTGGGTTGAAAGTTCTTTTCTTTAAGAATGTTTAATGTTGGCCGGGCGCGGTGGCTCAAGCCTGTAATCCCAGCACTTTGGGAGGCCGAGGCGGGTGGATCACGAGGTCGGCAGATCGAGACCAACCTGGTCAACATGGTGAAACCCCGTCTCTACTTAAAATTACAAAAAATTAGCTGGGCACAGTGGCGTGTGCCTGTAATCCCTGCTACTCAGGAGGCTGAGGCAGGAGAATTGCCTGAACCCAGGGGTCGGAGGTTGCGGTGAGCCGAGATCGTGCCACTGCACTCCAGCCTGGGTAACGAAACTCCGTCTCAAAAAAAAAAAAAAAAAAAGAATGTTTAATGTTGGCCCCCACTCTCTTCTGGTTTGTAGTGTTTCTGCCGAGAGATCTGCTGTGAGTCTGATGGGCTTCCCTTTGTGGGTGACCCAACCTTTCTCTCTGGCTGCCCTTAGTATTCTCTCCTTTATTTCAACCTTGTTGAATCTGACAATTATGTGCCTTGGGGTTGCTCTTCTTGCGGAATATCTTTGTGGTGTTCTCTGTATTTCCTGTATTTGAGTGTTGGCCTGTCTTGCTAGGTGGGGGAAATCTTCCTGGATGATGTCCTGAAGAGTATTTTCCAGCTTGGATTCATTCTCTTCGTCCCCTTCTGGTACACCTATCAAACGTAGGTTAGGTCTTTTCACATAGTCCCACATTTCTTGGAGACTTTGTTCATTCCCTTTTGCACTTTTTTCTCTAATCTTGGTTTCTCGTTTTATTTCATTGAGTTGATCTTCGACTTCAGATATTCTTTCTTCTGCTTGGTCAATTCGGCTATTGAAACTTGTGCATGCTTTGCGAAGTCCTCGTATTGTGTTTTTCAGCTCCTTTAATTCATTCATATTCCTCTCTAAGTTATCCATTCTTGTTATCATTTCCTCAAATCTTTTTCATATCTTTTTTCAAGTTCCTTAGTTTCTTTGCATTGATTTAATACATGTTCTTTTAGCTCACAAAAGTTTCTCATTATCCATCTTCTGAAGTCTAATTCCGTCATTTCATTACAGTCATTCTTTGTCCAGCTTTGTTCCCTTGCTGGTGAGGAGTTTTGGTCCTTTCTAGGAGACGAGGTGTTCTGGTTTCGGATGTTTCCCCCTTTTTGCGCTGGTTTCTTCCCATCTTTGTGGATTTCTCCACTTGTCGTCTGCGTAGTTGCTGACTTTTCGATTGGGTCTCTGAGTGGACGCCCAGATTGTTGGTGATGAAGTATTTCTGTTACTTGGTTTTCCTTCTACCAGTCTAGCCCCTTCTCTGTACGACTACTGATGTCCACTCCAGGCCCTGCTTGTCTGGGGTGCACCTATCGCAGCTGCAAAACAGTGAGGGATGCTACCAGTTTCTTTTTCTGCTATCTTTGTTCCAGGATGATGCCTGCCAAATGTCAGTCTTTTGTATATAGAGGGGTCAGGGAGCTGCTTGAGGAGACAGTCTGTACTTTATATGAGCTCAATTGCTGAGCTGTGAGCTCTGTTGTTCATTCAGGGCTGTTAGGCTGCTATGTTTGATTCTGGTGCAACAGAGCTCTTAAAAAAACCGTTTTTTTCTCAAATGCTCTGTCTTGGGGGGTTCGGGCTTTATTTTTGGATGTCTGTTGAGGTGTTCTGCCCAGCTAGGAGGCAGTCTATTCACTGTTTGCCTGCCAAGGCTCCGCCCTGCTATTGTGTGGTTTGCCCTGTTGCTGCATACTCTGTTCTTCTGCTGCGGTCTCTGCCACGGGTTATGCCCTGTGGCGGAGTCTCTCTGTTGTAGCGTGTTGCCTCGGCCACGGCAGGCTGTGTCAGCAGTGGGCGTGTATCTCAGTAGGGGCGGGTTGCCTCAGTAATGGTGGACGCCTCTCCCCCACAAAGCGTCTCAGGAACCGTCTGCACTGGGAGCGTTTGGAATCGCGGTTTTGTCCGTCCCACTGGGCTACCCCAAACGCTGTGTCCCTGCAATCCCCTGGGCTGGCCCACTTTCCGAGTGCCGTTCAGTCTCAGGTCCAGCCCTCTCAAGTCTTAGGTTGCCGGTTCAACAGGGCACCCGGACAAGCACACCCTGTGGGGAGCGCTGGGTAGGGCCGGTCACCACCCCGGCTGCCAGCTTTGCCAGGCAGTACCTCTGCCTGGCGTCCCGCGTCTCTTTTATACTTGGGAATTTCCCTGTTCTGTGGGCAAAAAAGATCAGTCTGGAAATGCAGCTCTGACTCACCTCTCCACGGATTCAACGAGAGCTCAATCCTGGGTTGTTCTCACAGCACCATCTTGAGTCCTCCCTTGACATTTTTACTTTTATATGTCCCCACCCACAGATGAAACTCTGGAAAGTACTTTATTTCTTCTACTCCACTTCCACTCAGCATGTTTTGCTGTGATTGCTTCGAACTTTCAGTTCCTTATAGCAGCTTGTATCTTCTATTTTAAGAAACTGTAGCTGAGACTGATTATATATTATCAGTCACTGTATCCTTACCTACCACGTACCACTGCATTTTTCTTTTCGTTTTCTTCTCATTGAGATCACTGATCTGACTCATATACTAGAGTCTGCTTGAATGTTCAGCTCTTTTTTTTTTTCCTGCAACCTTTGCCTCCAGGGTTCAAAGGATTCTCCTTCCTCCTGAGCAGCTGGGATAATAAGTGCTTGCCAACACACTTGGCTAATTTTTGGATTTTTTTTTTTTTTGAGATGGAGTTTCGCTCTTGTTACCCAGGCTGTAGTACAATGGTGCAATCTTGGCTCACCACATCCTCCACCTCCTGGGTTCAGGCAATTCTCCTGCCTCAGCCTCCTGAGTAGCTGAGATTACAGGCACGTGTCACCATGCCCAGCTAATTTTTTGTATTTTTAGTAGAGACGGGGTTTTTCCATGTTGGCCAGGATGATCTTGAACTCCTAACCTCAGGCAATCCACCCACCTCAGCCTCCCAAAGTACGGCGTTTACAGGAGTGAGCCACCATACCTACCCAGAATGTTGAGATCCTATTCAATGTAAAAATATATCCTATGAAGCTTATATACTTTCCATTGTTTTATTGCCAAGTGAAAGCTTTCTTACCTAGGTAGGTAAACATGTGGGTTTTCTGGCCAGGTGCAATGGCTCAAGCCTGTAATCCCAGCACTTTGGTCCCTTAATGGATTCACAGATACACACACATGTACACACACATGCAAGCATGCACACACACACACACACAATAAATAAATAAAATAAGGGCTAGAAACAGTGGTGGCCAAAGGTAAGCTTTTTGGTAGGTAGCCCTTGGTACCAGGTTGGTGAAAAAGTAATTGTAGTTTTTGACACTGAAATTAATGGCAAAAACTGCAATTACTTTGCACCAACCTAATAGAGAATTATTTATTTGTAATTATTGCATTAAAACTTTTCAATGCTTCAGTATGCACTGAGCCCATCCTTCTGCTGAAAGGGAGAGCCTGGTGGCTTTGCTTTAGCTTAGAATGACTGGTCTGCCCCAGATGTGCCTGTGAGGGTGTTTCTGGAGGGGATTGGCATATGAGCCTGTGGGTGGCATGGGGAATATCTGCCTTCCATGTGGGCAGTCACAATCCAATTAGCTGAGGGCCCAATGGAACAAACATGCAGAGAAAGGGCAAATACTTGCCAAATTCCTGCTCTCTCTCATCTGGAGCTGCGATATCGTTCTTCTCCTGCCTTTGGATGCCAGATCTTCAGATTCTCTCTCTGTTAGATTCTAAGACTGACATCAACAACTCCCAGGATCTCAGGCCTTCGGTCTTGGACTAGGAGTTATACCACTGGCTTTGTTTGTTCTTGGACTAAACCCTGCTGCTGGCTTCCCTGGTTTTCCAGCTCACTAGTGGCATATCTTGGGACTTCTCAGCCTTCAAAATTAAGTGAGTCAGTTATCCCTTCTTCTCTCCCTCTTTTTATATTCGTGCATATATATATATATAATTATAAAATATATGTAATATACAAAAACATATACATTTTTAATATTAATTAACAATAAATTTTTAATATTCACTTAACAGTAATTCATCAGCTTGCAAATGTAAAGTCTATTTTTCAGAAGCCTGAAAAATAAGAAGGAATATGATAAAACTAATTTAAATGTTTCATTAGAATTAAAATAAGTCCAAATTTAACCTTTATGTTTGCATGCCTATAATAATCTATAAATATACATATTCAAAGTGAATACATAATATAAATAAATATATAAAATAAGGAATAAATTGATATATATATATATATGTTTATATGTTTGGTCTCTCTGGAATCCTCACTAAAACAGTAGGTTAGGAAAGTTTCCAGAGTGCAGGCACCACTTGAATAGGGCCTTAAATAAGGAAGATGGATTTTCCATGTAGGTTACAATGGGAAGAACACTGCAGGATGAGAAAGCATCTGTGAAAACACAGAAGTATGAAATAGTGTGAGGACATTGGCCCTTATTGTGTTGTGCATGGTGGTGATATAGAGTGGGTAGGGAAGCTACAAATGAGATACTATGGCATAGGCATGAGCTTGGCTGAAACGCCAGTCCCTATAAGTAGTGCTGACAGTTAGCACTTTTTCCCATAGGGATTGGGGAGCCACTGATAAGTATGAAACACCTTCCTTATTTAGATCTGTCATTTAGTCCCAGGTTCCAAATTGTTGATAATCCACTGTGGCATTTTCAGGTCTGCACCTTAAGAAAACTGCTTTAATAAGACATTCTTATAGTTAGTATTGGTTTTAACTGAAGTAAAATAAGGGATTAAATAAGACAAGTTAAAAATCTGAATCATGGAGATTAGTATTTTTCTAATCAAAAGTTTTTTTTTTTAAAGGTGATACTATTTAGTTGCAGTCAATTCTCTTAATTTGTGTAAGCCCTTTTCACCTCTGGAAATAGTGACAAGAGGAAAAGAAACATATATGATATAGTTTATTTTAACAGTCTAAAGTCCAATTGTTTACACATTTTAACATCTCTAAAATCGAGATATATCTGTCTTACAATGTCAGCTTATGACTTTAATTCCAGGTTGCTTTTTCTTTGTTTTTCTCTTTCCTTTTTTTTTTTTTCGTTGTTGTTGGTTGGTTGTTTGTTTTTCCAGGGGTATACACAACAACAATGCATCATCTCAGATTTAGTGGTGTTGCAGTATCTGGTGTGTGTCCTTTATGTATATAATGTTACATTTTAGGAGCAAAGTGTTCACTCATATTCATTCAGTTCACTCATATTAATTCACATATTCAGGTAATCATTCATTTTCTGAAGTTTGGTTGCAGAGATGAGTCTAGTGGCATTAATTCCACAAGTCATTTTCTTATAATTTTGCAAACAGAATAATTGCATATTCTTCAAATGTTCTGGCTAAAACTTCAGAAAGACTATTACTTTTTAAATATTAAATAATTTAACAGAAAAACATAAAATTGCATCAAATACATCTAGTTCTTTTTTTTTTTTTTTGAGATGGAGTCTTATACTGTCACCAGGGCTGGAGTGCAATGGCTTGATCTTGGCTCACTGTAAACTCTGCTTCCTGGGTTCAAGAGATCATTCATTTTCTGTCTCAGCCTCCCAACAGGTGCCCACCAACACATCTGGCTAATTTTTGGTATTTTTAATAGAGACGGTTTTCACTGTGTTGGCCAGGCTGGTCTCCGAACTCCTGCCCTTGTGATTTGTCTGTCTCAGTCCCTCAAAATGCTGGGATTATAGGTGTGAGGCACCACACCCAGCTGCATCTAGTTTTTAAAGTTAAAGATGAGAATAAGATTACAGAAGAGGGAAAAATGTAAGTAAACATGATTTTTTTAACTCAATATTCAGAAATTTTGGGTTTTGTCTGGTAAATTCTATGATATATGATAAAGTCAAAATGCTCAAAGCATTGTTAACCTCCTGGGCTCAAGAAACATAGTAAGTAATTGCAAAATTGCAAGTTATTAATATCCTTTAGTTGCAAATTTCACTGAATGTTAATACACCCATGAATTAATAATGATTCATCAGTTTTCAAATGTCTTACTTTTTGTGTAAAGTCTATTTGTCAGAGGGTTGCAAAAAGAGAAGCAATATGATAAAACTAATTTAGATATTTCAGTAGAATTAAAATAAGCCCAAATTTAACCTTTATGTTTGCCTGCTATTGAGGGTTTCTACAACTATTTTCTTCTGTTGAAAACACATATTGGCTGACATATCAAAATACACATATTTTATAAAATATATGATTATTCTGTTTGATGTTCTGAAAATTTTAAAGTTTGCCTTTTCTTTTTAAGCTTACAACTCTTTTAAAGAAAATCACTGACATGCTCCTATCTCTGTAGGGAAAGTGTCAATGAAGTGCAGATTGGAACTTCTGAAAATATGTTTTACTCTATAGAAGCATTATCACAAGTGATCCCCTCCTGGGAGTTCATAAAAGTTGACAGAAACCACTGAAAGAATTATACATTAGTAAAATATTACTTGTTATCTGTATGCATGCTCAACATTAAAGCATTCTATTTCAAGACTATCAACATTGTTTTACTCCCTAAGAAGCCAGTGATGAGGCAATGACTCTTCTAGAGAAAGCCTAGGGTTCTAAGAATCAAATCACCTAATACTTAAGAAATTCCGTTTCCATAAGCTTGCCCTTTCTCATGTATATCGAAGATACATTTTAACATGGCTTAAGAAGAAATGCAAGATAATTCACACATACTCTAGAACAAGGCATATAGTAGGTGCTTAATAATTATTGGTACAGTTACATAGTCTTTTAACTCACTCTGTTTGAAATATCTCCAGCACACTCCAGCTTACTATAATTATTACAGGAAAAAGAATTCATGTTCGTTTATGATTACCTTCACTACAAATTTTTTTAAAGCAAGTAGAATATAATTAACCATGATGTAGTATCAATTTTTGACTTTAATTTCTGTGTTACCTGACCACTGTGTATAATTCCTCTATATTTCTCAATTATTTAAAGATAAAAAGGAGAAGGTAGATATGTTAGAAACACTATTGGTTCTCTGTTCCCTTAATTTCTTCCTTTATGATATTGACTCTACTAAGCACGTGGTTGAGGTATTTATTTGACATCTGTGTGTTTTGTTAGGATAATGATTTGTCTACCCCTATGATTTTAACATTGTAGTGTGCATTGTAATTACCTGGAGGGCTTGGTAAGATACAGATTGCTGGGTGTCACCTGTCCTCGGTGCTTTCTAATTCAGTTGGTTTGAAGTGGAACAGGAGGACTTCTATTACTAACCAGTTTTCGAATGATGCTAAAGTTGCTGCTTCAAAGAACACAATTTAAGAACTGCTAATCTAAGCCAACAACAGCTATTCCTAGTGCTATACAGATAGGCAGATGACACCTGAATATTCATCTGTAATGGTTGATGGCTTTGCCCATCCTGATTAGTTCCATTTGGTTCTAACTGCTAAGTGACCCTGTTACAATGATTGTTAAATATTTAAATATCACTTTCAATAATTCAATTCATTTTCCTTTATTGGCTAAGAAGGAGGCATTAAATTCACTTCTGCCAAGTAATGAGAAGAGCTTCACTGGAGATGTCTGGAAAAATTTTTCCTTGTTTTTGAAAATGATGCATGGGAGAAAAACACAGTTTCTGGATCTGGATATTGTCTTCCTATCTGCATGTGACACCTAGAAGTGTGGTAGCTACCTTTGGATCAAAAGGGGAATAACCCTAAGAGGATAAGTCAATCACTGTAAACGGCTGAACAGAGAGATGAAAGAAACTTGAGAATTTGATAATATTGTTTTGAAGTTCTCATTTGGGAAAGACCACCCAATCTCCATAATCCCCTCCACCTTCAAGCCCCTTTTTCATTGAGTTTTATTTGAATCCAAAATCATCCTACCTGGTGCAATAGATAATTCACATAGCATAGTAAATTTAAAAATACCACATTTCTTGATTGGAGGGCAAAATGTGAAAGAAGAAAACAGAAAGATAATCATTAATTAGATTAAAAGTCATTAGTTTAAATTACTTGTATGTGTATACAACAGGAAAAAGAATCCCATTAATCATTTATTGATTGCAAATGCTGTGAGATTTGTTTTAATTTTTTTGAATTTTTAAATTTTCTCATGTCTGAAAGATGTGATCATTGTCTTTTTGATTAAAAACAAGGTGAACTTTGTGAAATAGGAGAATTAAATTCAAATTAAAGACTTTCATTTGTTAACATACCTACTGTTGATTATTTTGAGGTGAGATAAATTTAGGGAGAAATGTAGTTTTAAAAATAAAATTACTGATTTTTTATAATTTCAACAAAAATTCAGTTATCTCTATTGTCAATATATTTTTATTGTTACTCATAAGTCTTCCTGTATTATAAGCCCACATCTTTTTTTTTAAATTCTCTGTTATCACTCACATATAGTTTTGGTGTTTCTGGGCAGAAGACACCAGGTTTTACACTGACTACTGTCTGCTGTCAAAAGTTATTCTGTAAAAACTAATATATATGCAGGATCTGGAAACTGGAAACAATCAGATTTTTGAGGTACTGGCAAAAGCGTAAACCCATTGGTTGACATATGTTACCAAAACCTCTATATTTTATCTGAAATAGAAATAACACTCTCATTCTTGCACCCTGAGTAATGTGAAATGTAGACACAATCGTTAGATATGTAGACATCATTCAAACAATTGGATATAAAAATTATGTTTATATTTACTGATAAAATTGATTGAAGAAATAATTATTGAATAGACAGAAAAAAAATGGGCTAAAATTCCTAAATTAAACTGATTTACTTACCTACTTAATGAGCCTGCTGGACAACCACGTCCTGCCCCAAAGGAACAGGCAAAATGCAACCTCCTCATGAAAAGGAAGACGTGGAAAGAAGCAGGATACAAGGAAACTAAATTTCTTCTGGCAAAATAATGAGGTAAGGCATTTCGTTCAGAAAGGGAATGAGAAAACAAAGCAGCTGAAGATGTTTCTTCCATTATTTTTTTCCACCTGAGTAATGGAATATAATTTTGTGGCGTCTATACATATAGGAGGAGTAAGAAATGTGTTCTTCCTCAATATCCTCACTCAATACTTCGTGATTTCCTGTTTCTTAATTTACTAGGCTTAACAATTAAGGTTTGTAGTCAATCAAGCATGTGGTTGGCTACATCTGGGGAGGAGATGCCAATCAGTGTGCCTTCCCGCTGTACCTAGTATTGTTCTGTTTCTTATTTTTTTTGGAGACACTCATGTTCAGGTTACTTGTTATTGCCAGAAAGCCCTCAAATTATGTCATAAAAGGATATTAATCTAATAAACTCTAAGATTAAATTTGTATTCTCTATTCTAATATTTATCCCAAATTTTGTCCAGATACTTTGCTCAATAGAGCTCATCAGAGGTTATGCAGCATAAATATTAGCTACATAGAGATGTACATGGTTTGAATTAAGAAATTCTCAGGAAGAAATTAAGTATCCAAAATGTAATCTTCCTACCCTAGTAAGTGAAAGTAGAGCATGATCAAAGTCCAAAGCAATTCATTACATATTCAAGAAAAAATAATGTCTGGAACAAAATTCTCCAATTGTTCACTTATTTTTCTCTGTCTTGCCAGAGTTGTCCTTTTCATGTTTTAAATTCTGAATAGATTTGGGGTTCTTTCAGCAGAAACAGTGGGCTGTCTTTGCACAGGCTGAGTATGGCTTCTTCAACATTTTCAAAATTGGAATAAATCCAACCAAAATTTACTATTAAAAAAAATTTATACAAGCCTTAACAGTATCAACTTTTGTAATTGGGCAAAGAAGATGTAGAGTAGAAACCTCCACCATAAATTTTAGAAATGAAAGTGACTCTGTGGTTATTAGATTCTTGTCCTATGCATAAATGATGTTCCCAGAACTCAGTACATCATAAAACAAAACAATCAATGTTCATCTTGTCCAAAACCACAGGAGAGACTCAATGATATCTATGGGAAGGGCCAAACTACATCCGCTTTCTAGTGTTCAGCTTCACAAGTCTGTTTATTGTTGCCCAGAGATCATGACTTAGCAACTAAAACTTAGTGGTGAAAAATTATCTCATTAAGACTATTTGCGACACTAATCATCTGATCTTTAATTTTCCTTGAGGAGAAATGTACCTTTGTATACTGTGTCTGCTCTCTGAGACACTTACGCTTTCCTACAAAGTTGAGACATTTGTGATTATGGCAACTACAGTCACCAGTAACCACTTGATATGCCTTCCTTTCCATCCAATGCAATAAAAATCTCCTAATGTATATTTCCCCAAGGGCTTTGCATCTGGCACCCTGGGCTACACTCAGTCATTTCAGTCTTCTTTTTGAGATCCTGCCTTTGCTTTTTCTGTTTTATAACATTGACCCGCATTCATCTTTTCATAGAGAATAATAACTAAAAGAACTCCTCTTTTTTCTTAATGTTGTTTTTACCAACAGATAGTTCCAGGCACATCTTTGGTATTTTTCATTTCAGCCTTGTCGTTTCAGATTGCAACCTTTCATTGAAGACAATCTCTCTTGTCACCTTTTCTTTCATCATATTTCTATGATGTTCCCATTGCTCCTGCCTTGGGGATTATATTGTAATCAGCTTTTGAAACAAATGCAGTTACCATTCAAATTCCGGAGCAAGCCTACTTGATAGAGACTGAGGTTTCCAAACACAGGCCTATAAATATAATTGTTTTATTCATATTTTGGTGTATAATACTTTAATCAGCATTCTACTCTTCAGTCAAAGAGATGGGTAGCTTCCATATCAATAGTCTTTAAAATGGGGTATGTGAGCCTCTGGAGTTACACAGAAATCTACAAAGGAGCATTGATCTGGCCTTTTAAATTTGATGTATTCTCTTTCCTTCTTTTCCTAATATGTTCCCCTTCCCTACCTCTCTCTTTGCAAAAGGAAGAGGGTTTTCTGTCCTGAATCTTGCTATTATTTTCTGCTCAAGAGGTAAAAATGAGGGATCTTAAACACAGGACAATTCAAACAATATATTTTGGAAAAATAAGTTTTTCATGAAAATTCAAGGTTTTGTACATCTACATTAGTGCTTTCAAAATGGAGTATCTTTCACCAAATATACTGCTTAGAAATGGAGAAATTTGACTTTTGATGAGATATTATAAAATTGAATATTTTACATAATGTGAATAAGAATGATGATTTTCATTTAAAGACTTTGTAACTTTTATTGTCCAATTATAGTTTACTCTTTTGAGGAAGAGTTTGATAAGAACAAAGTAAGACAATATTAGTTAAAATTATGGATATAAAATTATATTTAATGTCTTTAAACATAAAAATTATTTTCAGTTATTTTAACATTTAGCCAATGGATCTGTTATTTGCTAGAATCTTCTAACAGAAGATTACATGTTATGATATTATTTTAAATAAACTTTGACAACTTTTCAACTATTATCAAATAATCCAGGTTATGTTCCAGAAAACTCACAGACATTTTGCATGACTTTGTCTAGACTCAGTGAATGTTTTATTATATTTTATGTTTTGAGACAGAGTCTCTCTCTGTCACCCAAGCTGGAATGCAGTGGTGCAATCTTGGCTCACTGTAACCTCTGCCTTCCAGGTTCAAGCAATTCTCCTGCCTCAGCCTCCTGAGTAACTGGGATTACAGGCACCTGCCACTAAGTCCAGCTAATTTTGTATTTTAGGTGAAGACAGAGTTTCATGTTGTCCAAGCTGTTCTCTAACTCCTGTCCTAAAGTAATCCACCCAAGTGGGCCTCCCAAAGTGTTGGGATTACAGGTGTGAGCCACCATGGCCAGAGTCAGTGAATGTGTTTTAATCAGGTTTTACAATCTATTTAATCAAATCATATCACAACATATTCTACTTACAATCAAATTATCATTTAGTTCATCTTATAAAGTGCTTAGCACTTTTTCTACTTCAAATTAACAAAAACTAAATCATATCTAGTCTTAAACTCAGTGTATATCTTATATTTAATAATAATGTTAAATATTCTATGCTCAGTAACAGAAGTGGTGGGTTCATTCATACTCCAAACCTCAGCATCGTATGATATGCCTCGGTTACATACCTGCCCTCCTGAATCTAAAATAAAAGTTAGAAAAAAAAAAAAAAAAAGAAATCAGTAATAGAAAAAAAAATTGAGAAACTCACAAGTATGTGGACATTAAAATGTGTGTTCCTAAGTAACCAGTAAGTTTAAGTTCTAAGAAAAATTAGAAAATATTTTAAGATGAACAATATGAAATTTACTAAAACTTATACAATGAAACCAAAGCAGCACTCAGAAGGATATTTATAGCTGTAAACGCCTATATTAAGGAAACAAAATCTCAAATAAATAACCTCGCTTTCAGCTTTAGAAAACTAAAAAAGAAGAGCAAATTAAACCCAAATCAAGCAGAAAGAAGGAAATAAGCCTAGATTGGAAATAAATAAAATAAACAGAAAAACAAATAAAAAAATGTAGGAAACTAAAATTTGGTTTCCTGAAAAGGCTAAGAAAATTAGCCTTTACTATACTGACCAAGTAAAACAGAGGGAAGATTTGAATTATCAAATTCAGAAATAGAAAAGGGGCATTACTACTGACTTAGAAGTAGAAAACATTACAAGCAAATGCCATGAATAACTGTATGCTAACAAATTTTAAAACCTAGCTGAAATAGACACTTTCCTGAAGATACAAATTATTCAAACTGACTCAAGAAGAAATAGAAAAATTTTATTTTGATCAATTAAAATTAAGACTAATTAGAGTGATAATTTAATTAAAAATAGAATCTATAGCAGATAGCAATTTTAAAGTTCTAAATTAAATTTATCTTTCATTGCTGGGATATGAGGATGAACAAAAGTCATTCAAGCATGAAATATGTCACGTTGTGTAGAATTATATGATGGAAGTATAATGAAAATACGATTTCAGAGAAAACTAAAATATGATGTAAAATTTTTCATTTTAAAATCAAGCTTTCTTTTTTTTTGACAGATGACAAGCATAAGTCACTATGCTACTATGATACTTAGATTCCATCACTTCTATTTAAGCAGTTATTTATTTTAAAATCTCAATACATACACTATAATTGGTCCCATAATCTTCACAATTAGTTTTTCCTATGACCAAATTTTAAACATCAATGTAATATTTTGGAGTTAGAATGTAGTTTTTGAAAAATTTTAGACACACATAAACCATAGATAAAAGTACTGAAGAATGCTATACTGTGTAATAATATTCCCATTTCCTTTAATATGTATACTAGAAAATTTATTCTCTGATCTCTGTATGAAACCATAGACTAAACCATATTCCTTGAAATCTGAAGTCATTGTTGATGATTACATAGTGTAGACAGAGTCAATCTGAGATCACATGGTAGAAGAAGACTCCTAAGACTGTGGTGGAGACGCATAATTCTAAGAAGTTAGTTTCTCATAATTCTTTCTACTGGATCTGAATGAAGCTCCAAAGGACATTAGATAAACAAAATTTAGACAGCTTATCTAGTTCTGATTAATTAAGCCTGGCACAGAGCTCCACATTGCTCTATAATTTAAATGCCTTTGTAATTTAAGTTCTAGAACTATAGACCTGATTGAGAAATACTGTAGCCAAAATACCAAAATTGTCCCATCCACTAATGCCTAAAAGACTTTTATATGAAAGCTTTTAACTGGGACTTCAAGACTCTTCATTCTTTATAACCTAATATTGGTCTCAGCAGTACCTATTTTGATATGGGCAAGAATCAAGAGAAGGTCAGTTGAAGACATCCACCCTCCATAGGACCTAACCTCATGAAGGTCAACTTCTGTTAACTAACAAGTAGCCCTGAATGTATAATTGTATTCCCTTACTAGTAGACAGCATGCCCATTAATGGCAATGACCCACTGAGGGCAATCACATGTTAACTGCACTAATTTTAGTGAAAACTTAAAGCAACCTCCATGTCTTACCCATAAACGTTGATGTCCAATTGTATTTTGGCCACAAAGTACATGTGTTTGTCTATTTCTGAAAGTACTAGGACAAGACCAAGGTGTTATGGTTTTAGAATACTAATAAATACCTCCCACCTTTTTAAATTCTGACTTTACAACAATTCAAATAGCAATTTCTAGAAGGCAAATAAAATTTAAGATGTCACTTTTAATACTGATTACTACTGGTTGGAAGGTATGCCTTTGTATGTGCAGTGAAAAGAACTTGCTAAAATTCTGCACTTCTCTACAGTTTAAATCCTAAACAACTCACTTGTAACAGTAGCCAAGAATTGTTGCTTCTTACCTGAGATGGTAAAAGAGAAAGAATGAGTCTTCAGTATTGTCAATTAAAAAAAAATAGATTAGTTTCATCAGTTAGAAACATGGACAGATTAATGCTACCAGAAATTGGAACTTAACTGCATTTTTCATTAGGTGTAAACATTAGGGAGAAAAGTTAGATGCGGTACTCTAACAGAAATCCCTCCACATGAAACTACAAGCTCTAACTCCATAAATACAGAGGAAAAACCTAAGCTAGTGAGAGTGTTAATTCTTGGCAAGAATCAACTTGGCAAGATCCTGGGCAAACTTCAGTCTAGATGTTGTCATAAAGGTATGTTTTAGATGTGATTAACATTTAAATTAGTAGATTGAGTAAAGCAGATTACCCTCCATAATGTGCATGGACCTCATACAATCAGTTCAAGATCTTAAGAGAAGACTGGCCAGGTGCAGTAACTCACGCCTGTAATCTCAACACTTTGGGATGCTGATGTTGGACAATTTCTTGAGCTCAGGAGTTCAAGACCAGTGCAGACAATGTACCAAGACCCTGTCTCTACAAAAAACAAAAATAAAGAATTAGCCAGGCATAATGGTGCAAACCTGTAGTCCCAGCTACTCAGGAAGTTGAGGCAGGAGGATTTTTTGAGCCCAAGGGTTTTAGGCTGCAGCTATAATCTTGCCTCCACACTGCAGCCTAGGTAACAGAGCAAGACTCTGTCTCTAAAAAATATAAATAAATAAATAAATAAATAAATAAATAAATAAATAAATAAATAAAAATAAATAAAAAAGAGAAAAGACTTAGGTGTCTTGAGGAATATTTCCGCATTCAGGTGTTCTTTGGTCTGGAATTGCAACATGAGCTTTTCTTCCCTGAGTCTAGACTGCTGGCCTGACCTGCAGATTTTGGACTTACTAGATCACATAATCACATGAGCCAATTCCCTGAAATAAATCTCTCTCATATCTCTCTCTCTCTCTCACACACACACACACACACACACACACACACCCCTCCTGTTCTGTTTCTCTGGACAACTCTAATATACCTAGTACAAACATCTTGTGAATATGTTACCAGGATTCAGGACTTTCTCTTCTTTATTAACAATTAGCACCATTTGGACTGAAAATTGGACTTGAAATTCTTCAGTCCTTGTAATGGCTTCCATAGTATTTAAGATGGTAGCTCCATATTGTAAAATGTCATACTAACGACCACACTTTGAAACATGGGAGAAAAACCCACTGGGTCCTGCAAAATAACCTGTATTTTCTTCAGCTCTAGTATTATCAAATAGAGTTCCTCTTATTTTTGTATTTGATCTTTTTAAATCTTGATTATAACTTCTTTAAGGTTCTAACTTGCTTATTCTCTCTAGATCCCTCAAGTGAGATACATAATAAACTCTCAATATTTTTTGTATAAATAAATTAAAAGGTAGCAGTTTAAAATGCTTAAACAATATAATTTGTTTATTTTGCTGGGAAAGCATAAACTTTAAAATTCTTTCTGGCCTAGTGTTAGTGTATGCAGCATTACCTGTGTGAATAATGATAGTGTTTTTTTTATTAGTGATAGAAGCCTTTGAAGTAAAGGAAGTCTGGGAACACTTGTGATGAACAAGAAGGAACCCCAGAAAAGACCTCTTTAAAGGAGAAGCTAGCTGATAATGTTAAAAGTTTAGCTTATACCAAAAAAAGACATATTTTAGATGACCAATATTGGTTTTTCTATAAAGTATATGTGAATTAGGCTTTAAACTTCCTCCTTTCCTTTATTCCTTCTTCCTTCTTTCCACCCTTTGTTCCTTCCTTCCTTTTCTCTATTCCTTCCTTCATGTGTTTTTTAAAAAATATTTCATCTGTAATTTTAAATTGCTTAAAGTCAACCCTAATTGCAGCACATTCCTATTTAGACTGAGTCCTCATTAATTAATCTTTCTATGTAGTTCAATGACCTTACCAACATTACTAAAACATAATTCCAAAATTAAAATCTTAGTAGGCACCATAATCATATCAATTACAGTATCATTTTAACCAGATTGGATCATTTGAATACTGTTGCTATGCATGTATAAATATACTCTTCATGTTTTATACTACAATATTACTCAGTTGAAAGCAGTTTTTCTAGCACTTTAAAACATTTTCTGAACTTCTGTTATCATTATAAGGTGGTTTTGGGTGTCCCTGCAATGACCTTTCAGATGTCTTTGCTTTGGGGACATGCAATTTCACTGGAACAGCAACTTTGAATACCAGACCTTAAAAGTCAATACTGTTCTTCCTGTGACCTACTTTCCAGATAGCAATGTGACGCATGGGAAACATACATTGATAAATGAGGATCTTTGTTGAACATTAGAACAAAAAGGACTAAATTGGGTCTCCAGATATTAATTATTCTCAAAGAAACAGTCCATCTTAGTGATCTTCAAATTGAAAGACAATTTTGCACTTTAACATGATTGAGCACGAAATGTTTTAGACCTGGAGTGAAGTAAGAAATATTGCAAATAGGTTGGGGAGAATATAAAGAAGAAAACAAGTACACAACTTTTGAACACATTTATAAATTAAACTGAAAATGATAGTATTTCCAGCCCTGAGACATTTTGGCTATCAAAACTATCTAATTCAAAATCTGGAAATAAAGGATAATTCTATCCTCTTCTACTCAGACTATTAATACCCCTGGGAGAATTTGCTTTGTAAGACAGATCAAAGCACTTTTACAAGCAGACGTAGCTTGATCAAAGTCAACACAAATGATTTGGATTACTGTTCACTCAAGGTAAAATAATAAGCACATGCTTTCTTTGCCTTTTTACTTTTGCATAATGTTAGCTTATTTTAATTTTATGTGTAAAAACTATTCATAATCAACTTAACTTACTAGGTGGATACTATAATGGTAATTATTGTAGATCCAGGGTTGTTATGTTATCAGATTAAATAATGTATATGAAAGGGGTTTGGAAAATATAAAGCATTATACAAATGAAAGTGATTATTATGATTATAATAATCTTAAATAGTGAGAGTAACTGCTGTGAACATCTTAAAATATGCTTCCAATTAGAACAATTAGTTATTCTGTCAGTTAATTGCATTTATTTTCTGAGTACACTTGCAGAATTCTATATTATTTCAACTTTTGAGATAGAAACAAAGGAGAATATATGATCTGTGTTTTTTGGAAGACTTCACAATTTAAAAGAAGTAGATGAAAATCCTAAAGGTATATGTGGAAGATAACATGTGTGTATTATATAAAAATGCCAAGCATTTAAGCTAGGAGACTATTAAGACAGAATATTAACTCTTGAGGGACAGTAAGAAAAACAAATGCAACTGAATAACTACGATTAAATAGGTTAACGGGGATAATATAGGTTTGTACAAAGCACACGTACCTCATAGGCTGGACAGGTTAGCACATTGGTGGCAATTTGGCAGACAATAATTCCAAATCTGCTTGAGAGATGTGTTTTATTGGGATATTACAGGTCATACCTTTGTCCTTTCTTCCTGCTGGCCTGCTTTCCTATCTTGCTCCCTTCCTCCTCTCCTTCTTTGTCTCTCATTTGACCTTAAATTTGAGAGGTAATTTTATGCTTTAACATGATGGAACATGCAATCTTTTAGGCTTGCAGTGCAGTAAGCAGTATTACAAATGGGCTGGAAAGAAGAAAAGCAACAAAAACTAAGCATTCAACCAAATAATTTGCTGCTCTCTACAACTTTTGAGTATTTGAGTCTATAACCCCTACTTTTGATTGTCATAGAAATTTCATAGCAGGAGGGCACTTAAACCACGTTTTGATAGTTGAATACATTTATGAGATGTAGAGGGAAAAAAAAGACCACATAAAAAAGACAAGAATATATTATATGCTAAAAATATAATTATTTTCTATAAGATTTATATTGAAGAATGGTAGAAAATATAGGCAGGATTGCATTTAGAAGTCAAACTTTGAAGAAAATTATGCATAATCCTGAGAAGATCTGGCTTCGTTGCACTTTTCCATTTAAGGAGCCATGGCACATTTATCTCTAAAGCATTTGTCTTTTCAGTTCTTGGAACATCAGGAAAATTTGGGAAGCAGTAATATAAGTAATAGGAAACTGCTAAAAAGCTTTTAAGAAAGCTTAAAATATTAAATATATCATTATTTATTACGAAAGTAAGTTTGTTTATTATGGAAAGACTGGCAAATACAAAAAAGTAGAAGGAATTCACGCACAATTTTTCATTTTTAATAATTTTTCTTCTATCATTTATCAAAATTTGTTGATTTGTTAAGCATGTTACCCATGCAGTTTTCAAAGTTTTCTAAACTTTTCATTATGTCAAAATACTTTTCCCATGTAATCTTAAACCTAATGTTTAATGCCTACATGGTGCTTAGTAAAAAGGCCAATTCCCATATTGTTTAGTATTTATAGTATTTTCAAAGTTTCACCAATTTTAAAATAGCTACAATTATAGTATTTAAACGATTCTCTATATTTATGATATTTTCCTTTGGCCACTGAAATGCCCAAAAGTAAATCACAAAGTCAAATTCATACATTTTAAAGGCTGCTGTTAAATATTACTAATTGTTTTTTAAGTTATTAGTGATGTATTTTAAGAGATTTCAATCATAGAGATGAATAAAATTAGAAATAAGGAAATTGAGTGAAGCTTATTTAGAAAGTTACGATTGTCATCCTCTGAGAACTGGTAGTCCACAGAAAATTAGACCAAGAGATGGTAGGACTTGAATTAAACTTCCAGGAAAGAATTGGAATAAGGATGATCTATTTATATCTTAAATATGTAGTACTTGTTAAGTAATCAGAGTGATAATTGAAGAAATGAGCCACATTTAAATTATCTCTGACACTTCTTATTAGTGTCACTATGCATTATGTATCAATATTTAAATTAAAGACAGTATTAATGGAGAGAAAATATAGGGGGATTATAAAGATGAAAACATAAGGCAATTTTGGTTTAGTGATACAGCTATAAATACATACATACAAAAACATTAAATAAATTTGTTAAATTTTATTAAATGCATCAATTGGTATGCCTGGATAAAGAGCAAACATGAGAATGTTGGCCAAAATATACATCATTTTATAAATAAAACTTCAGGCAGAGAAGAAAAACTAATCCCCTAGGAAAAGATGAGTAGAATTCACTTGGTTATACCCATATCCTAAATCTATAACATCCCAAAGAAATAAAGAGCAATAATGATTAAGCTCACATAAAGACAGAAGGGATTTTGCACAAAAAGAGAAACAGAAAATCACAAGAAAAACAAATGAAAAAATCAGACACAATCAATTATTCAGAAAAGTTTCCCCTTCTCTGCAGCAGTAGATTGGTTAAAAATAATCAAATAAAATGTTAATTTATTTCCATATACAATGTGGTAGGCTAAATAACAGCCTCCCAAAGATGTTCACACCCTGTTCTCCAGAATCTGTGAATATGCTAAGAGAAATGTTGCAGATGTGATTATGTTACAAATTTTGAGGTGGGGAGTAATTTAGTCTACTCAGGCAAAATATCAAAGTACCATAGGCTGGGTGGTTTAGCAACATAAATCTATTTTCTCACAGTTCTGGAGGCTAGTTGTTTGAGATCAAGATGACAGCATAGTAGTGTTCTGGTGAGGGCTGTCTTCCTGGCTTGCAGACAGCCTCCTTCTCTCTATCCTCTTGTGACCTTTTCTCAGTGAGTATATGTGTAGAATGATAATCTCCTTTCTTCCTTTTATTTTGAGGCCCACAATCCTATAAGATTAGGACGTCATTCTTATAACATAATTTAACCTTTATTATCTCCTGAAAGTCCTATCTCTAAAAGTCCTATCTGTTTATCTGAGGAAGACTCGTTCTAGGACCCTGCTCCCTCACCAAAACCCAGATTCTTAAGTCCTTTATATAAAATGATGTAATATTTACATATAACCCACACATATCCTGCTATATACATTAAATCATCTCTAGATTATTTATAATACCTAATAAAATGTAAATGCTATGTAAGTAGTTCTTATTCTGTATTTTTATGGGTATCATTTTTTTAAATTTTTCTTTCCAAATATTTTTCATCTGCAGTTAATTGAATTTGCAGATGCAGAGCCCATGGGTATGAAGAGCCAACTGTACAGTTACATTGAGGGTTAGTATATTCAGTTTACAAATTTTAGTGGGATGGAATTCAATCTATAACATCGAGATTATCCAGAATTATTTTGATGCAATTACAAGGGTCCTTAACATAGGGAGGCAACTGGGGCAAAGTAAGAAAAATCCTGTGTGATGACAGAACCAAAAGGAGTGATGGGCTTTGAATGTGGAGGAGGGGGCCATGAGCCAAGGAATGCAGGCAGCTTCCAAAATCTGAAAAAGGCAAGAAATTTTATTCTCTCCTGGAGCCTCCAGAAGAAATTAACCTGTCAACATAACACATATAGGAAAGGGGAATTTGAACAGATACCAATTTGCTAATGGAAACTCAAGTCAACAAACTTAAATGGAGCTTGTTCAGAGACTCCCACATCTTTCAGCAGATGGAAATAAGTCTTGTTTTATAAAAAAGAAATTTGTCAAATTAAATAACCCAGAAGTTGGAATTAAACAGAAATGTGGTAGAAAAGAATGATTAAGAGAAACATAAATATGTGAGATTGTTCTATAGTTACCTTAATAGAATTTATCCTGTAAGTCCAGGAAAAAAATTGTACACAGGAGAACAAATATTCAAAGTGATAATGTTATAATTGAAGACACAACAGACTGAAAAATTTCATGGAGTCCCAAGTAACAGAATGGAAACAAATTCTGTCCTAGGACCGACCACCATAGTGAAAATACTGAACACCAAAACTAGTGAAAAATTAAAGAAGATTAATCTCACAGAATATATTTATTTATTCAGTAACAATGACAACAAAATTTTCATCAGTCATAATAAATGTCAAAACACAATGAAATAATAACTTCAACAATATAAAAGAAAATGATTGACAACTCCCTACACTTCCGCAGCCAGTTAAAGTATCAATCAAAAGTAAAAGCAAAATTTAGACATTTCAAGAAAACACTAAGATAATCTTGCATTTATAAACAAGCCCTGGGAAAATTACTGAAGGGTAATCTTTATCAAAGAAAATAAGCCTAAAAAGTAGAAATGTGTTCAAGAAGCAAAATAGGAAGAAAAATTAAAGCTAAACAGGAGCAAGTCTGATATGGTTTGGCTGTGTCACCACCTAAATTTTATTTTGCATTGTAGTTCCCATAATCCTCATGTGTCATGGGAGGGACCTGATGAAAAGAAATTGAATTGTGGGGGCAGTGACCTCCATGTTGCTGTTCTTGTGATAATGAGTTATCATGATATCTGATGGTTTTATAAGGGACTTGTCCCTCTTTGCTCAGCACTTCTCCTTCCTGCCATCATGTGAAGAAGGACATGTTTGCTTCCCCATTCTCCATGACTATAAGCTTCCTGACGCCTCCACAGCTATGTGAAACTGTAAGTCAATTAAAACTTTTTTCTTTATAAATTACCCAGTCCTGGGCAGTTCCTTATAGCAACATGAGAATGAACTAGCACAGTCTTTTAAAATAATCGCTAAAAAACAAATAATGATTCATTAGTTATTAAACACAAAATTAAGCACTAGTCAAGATATTATGTAAGATGATAGGCAGCATAAAGCAGTTTGAGAGCTTTATATTGTTTGGGCTGAGATATTGACTTTTTAAAGATTTTGTTAAATACCAAAAATAGAGTTAAATTTTAAGGATTGAACACTAGAAATACAATACATACCTTCACAACTGGATCTGGGAAAATTATAATAGTATGAAGAAGAAAAGCAGACATTTCATCAATTAGAACACAGAAAAAGTGAAAAAAGTGTACAAAAGTATAGAAAATACAAAATAAACGATTACAAATTCAAGTAGCTCAGTATTGACAATATATTGAGCTTTCTATCAATAAATATATTGAGCTTTCTATCCAATTGCAGAGATTCTCCAACTGTATTGAAAAGAAAAAAGTTAATGTTCTTTTCAAGGACACTCTTGGAACAGAAGAACATAAAAAAGCTGCAAGTAAATTTTCCAGGGAAATTTTATTCAAAAGAAGGCTATCAGAACAATGCTAATAAATAAAATTTTAAGAGGCTAAGTCCTATTAGGGCTAGAATGATCATTAGTTAATGCTAAAGAGAAAAACTGGTAGAAGATGTAACAATTCTGATCACAGATGCATATAGAAGTATGGCCTTAAATTTTATAAAACAAAACTGGCTACAGTTGTATAGCAAATTAAACACACTGATAATCCTGGTGAAAAATTTTTAATGAAAACCAGAAAGTAATGATGAAGATGGTATTTTAGGTGTTAATAGGACTATGAACAACTTAATTCATTGGAAATAAACATGCACCTAATCACTGTGTAATACTTACAAGCTACTAAATTAGCATGTTACTGTTTGGGAATGAAGTAGCAGAAGATGTAAGACAGCTAAGTTAGAGACAAAATTTTTATTACTCCTAGCACAGCAAAAACACTATATTTGTGACCATTCTCTTTGTTTCTCAGGACTCATAGGGGAATAGGGATAGGTCAAGATGTGTGCTTCTGATGCAGTGGATTGTGTTACAGGAAAAGAAAACTGAGCTTGGGGAAATGTATCAAATAATTACACTTAAGGATATAAATTTGAATAAATCCTTGTTAAAATAATTTTAAAAATTAATCCAGAAATGTATTGAAATGTATCATATCCTCCAAAATGATTATCCTAGGAATAAAATGTTTGACAAATCTATTTAAATATACATGAACAAATATCGGAAGAAAAATTACAGTATCATCTCAATTTATGCAGTCAATACTTGATAAATTCAATATCTATCAGTGAGGAAAAACAATTCATGACATATGGTTTAAGAAGGACTATTTCTTAACCTCCACATAAAGGATATCTACCAAAACTAACATCATTATCATACCTCATGAAAATAAATTTTGAGTATGCTTTTTAAATAAGAACTTTAAAAAAATCCTCAATAAACGTTATCTTTTTTAGAATTTTGATAGAAGCCTTAGCCAGTGTAACAGTCAAAGAAAAGAAATGAGAATTACAGGTTAGAAAGGAATAAATAAAATTATTATTTTAGATGACAATTTAAAAATACTGAAAGTAAAAATTTTAAAATGTTACTGAACCAAAATATATCTATATTTTGTCTTTATAAGTGGATCTGTATCTAAATACATATATGTTAAAAGCATTTCTATAAAAATGCAATCATTTTTATTTAAAAGTTTGTTTAATGTATCAATGACAATCATAATAAATCTAACAATAGATCTCACAGAAGATGTGCAGGTCTTTAAGCAGATGATTATAAATCTAAATTGAGGGTCATAATAAAAGCCCTCAATGGATAAAATGTACAGTGCCTCTGAGATTTTATTTAATTCTACTGAAAAGGTAACAAATCAGCCTTTTACTATTTCATACATTCTGGTAAAAGACACAAAACTCCTGGGTCAGAGACAAACACTTTATTACTTACAGCTAGGCAAGCAGCATATGTACCACCATCGTTATGTTTGTTCCCTTACCTGACTCCACCAAGCAAGACCATAGGGTAATGCCCAGAAAGATGCCTGCACATGAAGTGGGTTGGATTATAGGAAAGAAACACTTCAGTTTGGGAACTCCACTGCTTTTATGGCAAACAGTAAACAAGCTTTTTTTTTTCTCTGTTTTTAGGTTTAAGAGATGCATTGCCTTATTTCTCAAAGTTATCAGGTATAGAAACAACCCTGAGAAATGGCCTATGCAGCCCCAGCAACGAGCAGTTAGGGCCTTACATTCTTGCCATACCAATAAGATGTGTAGAAGTACAAGAGGTCCAAGAACTGTCTTTCCAACATACCATGGTCATAAATGTATGTAAAAATGGTATATATATAAATATATGTTAATTTTCCCCAAAGTAATTTATGAGTTTATTGCAAGTACAAAGTCCCAACAAACTCACTGAGGATATAGAAACATAAGATCACTGGAGGAGTATATATTGACACAATTATTTTGGAATTTTATTTGGCAATAAGTAAAGACTTGAACTGATCAGGCATTGGTGGCTGGTGCCTGTAGTCCTAGCTGTTTGGGAGGCTGAGGTGGGAGGATCACTTGAGCCTGGGAAGTTGAGGCTACAATAAGCCATAATCATTCATGCCACTGCACTCCAGCCTGGGCAACAAAGTGAGATCCTATCTCAAAAAACAACAAAAAGATTTGCTGCAATTTAAAAGTACTATTAGAAAAATGAAAAATGTTAACAGCGCCACAATATTATTTGTCTCTGTATGCTTAAAGCATTTTGATAATAAAAATATAAAAATGTAGATATTTTGCCTGCCTATGTATCTTAATAAATGAATACATATAAAATATTACAAATTTCCTCAATAGCTATGCTTTCCAGATATGTGTGATTAGTGTTGAGCATGAACTACATTCTTGTGTTCCAGTTTACAAATGTAATCATAATCACTGTGAAAAGCAGAAGAATATACAATTGTTGAAAAAGAATATTTTCGTAAAAACAAAAGAATTAGGATAAGCAAGACAAAATCTGCTTGGAGGGCTATCTGAAATAAGGATAAAGTATTCTTACCCCAAACAATGGGAGTCTTAATACCGAAAGTCTTGCAATGAGGAGGATAATTATTTGAGGGATTGTGAAAGCAGGTGGGGTCTAGGCAAATTAGGGGAAGGCTTTTGCAGGCATTTGGCTCTCTTTCAGTCCTCTTGAAAGAATTGCTTAGGGGTAAGAGATTAGATGAATAAAGGAAACAAATACCAGAGAAATTAAGTTTTAAGCACAATTTTTGCTAAATGATATTTAACCATGGAAAGGAATATGATTGCTATATAGTAGGGAAACAAGGCTTAAATATAGGTAAACTGAAATGATTCAATTAATCAGAGTATTTTATTTCTCATTTATTTCAGTTATGATGGTATTACTTGAATGCATGTGAATGTATGTGTTCACATGTATTTCTGATGTTTTGACATAGTAACCCTTTAAAGGTCTAGATCTGTTTTATCAAATACACCATCTGCTAGCCACAGGCAGCCAGTGAACATTTGAAATGGGACTAGTCAGACCTGAGATGTGCTGGAAGTACAGAAAACATATTAAATTTAGAAGACTTAGTATGAATAAGAAAAAAGTAAAATATCTCATCAATGTTTTGTATTTATTTCATGATGAAGGATACTATTTTGGATATACTAGGTTAAAGAAAATATACTATTAAAATGAATTTCACCTTTTCTTCCTACTTTATTTTTAATGTGACTCCTAGAAAATTTTGAGTTATATGTGTGGCTGCATTTACGGCTAACATTGAATTTCTATTGGTCTGGAAGACAACTAACAATGACAATGATACATGTAACATTCTACTTTATATATAAAAACATTTATTTATGTAATATATAATATATAATATAAACTTATATATGTTATATATTATATAATATAAACTTATGTTATATATTATATAATAAACATATAATAAAAATAAATAAATATATATTTATTTATTTTTATAACATAGAATCACCAAAATGCTTTTATCTACATCAAAGATTAGAAGATCACTTTAACTCTGAGTTAACTTTGTAATGGTACTGCCAGGACACATCCAACGGATGAATATTAAATTTCTCAGCACTCACTGAGACTGATTACAATAACTCCTAGCAATTTTGTCTTTATACATTTTGTGACTTTTATTTCAAATTACCCAAAAGTTTATAGTGTACTCTTTTCAATAACCATTTTGAGAGTTTTCACCTGGGTTCTAAATGAGGTGACACTTTGTGTTTTAAAATATAGCTATGTAAGCCAAATTGTCACCTTACGGCTGATAACAACTGCTTTGTAGGAGAGAACATAGTGTGAGAACCAAATCAGCCATCTAAAGATTTCCAGTAATATGGAGGGCTCTCCCGGCTATGCTAGGCATGGCAGTGCTGGCTTTAGGCAGCACTCTGCCTGCAGGGTACCCCTCCTCATACCTCCCCATATAGATAAAAGTACAAGACTAGGCTGAACTCATGTTCTCTGCCAGAGGAGGAGGAAAGCAGGCAGCACTGTTCAGGCATGCCTAGTCATTTTTGCCAAATTTAACCAGCAGTTAAATCACTTTATCTCTGTAGAAGACAGGGAACACACGAGCAGAAAGACTCTGAGAGTTGTGCTCATTAAACAGTCTTAGCAAGAAGTAAATTTATGGAGTAAAGAAATACCCCTACAAACAAAAATGTTTTTCTTAATTTTCCTTAAAATAAATAATAATCACATATATCTTTACACATCTCATAATGATGCTCATGCATATTTTATTATACAATCCTTACAGCTCTTTGAGGTCAGTAGTTATTTTATTGCCATATTTATTATAAGAGGATAGAGTCTCTGGGAGTTAAGAAATATGCCCAAGGTCACCAGCCAAGAAGTGGAAGATACTAAACATAACATTGAAATTAAACCTAAAATCTTGGAAACTCTCCCGTCAACTGGATCTAAGTTTTGTGAATAAATGTGTCAGGATAATGATTAAAATTTGCAAAAACAAAATAAAGAAAATGATTTTTCCCAGTGGTTCTAAATTATAATTGTAAAGAGAAGATCCAAACAAATCTATTTAACATTTGTTGTATTTTTAGAATTAGTGTAAAATATCCTGAAACAATTACACTGAAAAAAGATAATGCTATCAAGATTTAATAACTACACTTTTTTAAAAAAGGAAAAATACATATTTTCTATAAATAATTTTAGTCAAAGAACTTTTATTTTTATTTTTTTGCTACATAATGATGCATAGGGACAGTAATTATGGCTGTGATTTTGTAGATTACATTATATACATGTAGAGCAGAGCAAAATTTTTACAGTAAACTTAATTTTATGTAAAGATGACAATATAGATAATTTGAGGTTAAAGAAACCACCAGCTCTTTTCCCCTGATCCATTGATTTTATAAAAGACTGTTGGAAAATTATAAGCATTGAAATTTAATCTAAAGTTTATCTTCTTTTCCAAAAGTCTGCTTAAAAACACTGTATTCTAAATACAGCTACGTATTGCTTGATGACAAGGCCACATTCTGAGAAATGTGTCATTAGCTGATTTCATCATTATGTGAAGAGTGCATTTAAACAATCCTAAGTAACACAACCTACTGCACACCCAGGCTATATGGGACAGCCAATTACACCTAGGTTACAAATCTGTACAGCATGCTACTGTACTGAATACTGTAGGCATTTTTACACAATGGTATTCATGTCTCTAAACAGATATAAACATAAGAAGGATACAGTAAAAATACAATATAACTTTATGGGGCCACTGTCATATATGTGGCCTCTCCCTGACTAAAACATTGTTATACAGTTCATGGCTGCATATAAGACATTTTTTTGTTGTTAGTTTTGATTTTCTGTTTGTTAAGATATTTTGCTATGTTGTATTTACATTATTGTAATAGCAGTATTACTTTAATTTATATATCTTTATATATTTAAAAAATTCTGTGAATTATTTCTGTGGTCTCTTGGGACTTACACTGTAGTTTTTACCAAAGCAAATTATTTGGGTGGAATTTTTGCTTAAAAACTATAGCACAATTTCTATTAATATCACTACACAGTTAGATCATCGATAAGTAGGCTGTCTTTACATGCATATGAAAGCTTAGATTTTTCAACACTTTTTTTACACCAGGAAAGCTATTTGGCACTTGTTTCTTTTCATTTTATATCATTATTGATGCATAATTTAATGATGGAAGATTATTGATAAATAGGAGACCAGCTTTGCTCTCTATAGGATTACCATGTTCTATCTTCTCTTCATTAAATTGTCAAGGCTGCTATCCTCAATCACAAGTACATCCTGTAAATTAAAGTACAACAATGATTGGTGATAGAAGAGTGCACTAGAGAGCATTTCAATTTTTGAACTTCCTAATTTGTAGTTTTAGCTAATTATTCTACAATTGATGTGCATGTAAGGATGACATTGATCTCCATCTCCTAAATGCCTCATTTACTGTCTGATATTAGACAAGAATCCAGGGTGGTACATTAACTCTCTCAGGCCAAAGGAATACTATAGGATGAAATTATAGAGCCTTTATTATATTTGGGTTTTCCTTATGTCAGTTATGGCAATATAGTGTTGGAGCTGATGTCACAACACTGTATTCCTGGCCAATTATTCTATCAATGTGTGTCACTAGTTAGAATGATAATAATAGGGTTATAGAGAAAATCAGATTTTCTACTCAAACAGCCTCATTTCATGAAGGCATTACATTTTAGTCCTGAAGAGTTAAAGATCGTGTGACATTAGAAAGACAATAACACCTATGGAAATAAGAATAAATGTGACTTGACCTTCTACACATAGATTTAAGAGTATCTATGATTTTTCCACTCTAACTAGCTGTGTGATATTAGGGAAGTTACATAAACTATTTGCTTCTCAACTTGTTCATTTATTCTATATTGATAATAATGACATAGATTTTTGTGAAGAAAAACAGTAGATATGCAGTACTTGTTGAATTTCTTTCTCTTATTTTTATAGCTTCAGAGAAGCTCACCAGTAGATCCTCAAAATTTTCCTTAATTATAGAGTCTTGGTAATATTGTCTTTATGATTGTAGGCTAGCAAATTTTATTTAAAATCATTATTTTTAGTCAAAGAGTTAGCATGTTTGAAAACACTTAATTTTCTTTGGTAAATGAGCAGAGGAAGGAGCAAAAAAGCACTGAAAAAAAGTTTGAGTTTTAATCTTACCACATTAGGAAAAAACTGGAGCCAGAAAATTTTAGTTCTTGAATCTTCTTGAGGTAGAGAATTTTTTGTGATTTTTTTTTTCTTCTTCCATTGTATTTCCATGAACAAGAATGAAACAAGTGCTGATTTACTTGTCATCTACACAGCTAAGCCTAGTTAAATAGACTCCTGGGATTCTATTATCATAGTTATTTTTTTTTTCTACTGAGTAAAAATCTAAGTAGTATATAATATTTATGAGATATTGCAAAGATAACAATATTGAATTGTTTGTTGATTTGGATTCTGCTGAAATTCAAGAAATAGAATGCAGTTGTTGAAATCATTTATTTAAAATAGAACCTTTAAATCTACAGATATTCCAAAATTGAAATACTATGTTTCAACCCATCTTTATTTCTTTGTTGTTTACTCTTGGAGGAGAAATTAAGTAAGTGAATTCTGATATTTTATAAACATTAGATAAAAATTGCTTAACCTCACTCTAGACCTGTGAGTTGTTAAATATATTTGGGTTGAGGCACAGTAGCATTAAGAAAGATATTACAAAAGATAAAGGTGCCAACAGAGACCGGTGCTGTGGCTCTCAGCTGTAATTCAAACATTTAGGGAGGCCAAGGGGATGGATTGCTTGAGCTCAGGGATTTAAGACCTGCCTGGGCAATGTGGCAAAACCCCATATCTACAAAAAATACAAAAATTAGCTGGGTGTGGTAGCTTGACCCTGCAGTCCCAGCTACTAGGGAGGCTGAGGTGAGAGGATCACTTGAGCCCTAAGGCAGAGGTTACAGTGAACTGTGATGGCACCACTGAACTCCAGCCTGGGTAACAAAGAGAGATACTTTCTAAATTTTTCTCAATTAGAAGCAAAAGCAAAATACTATGTGCACTCATATTCTAAAATACAGTTCCCCTTGGATGTCTCATGTAATTTCTGCTGAGGCAAATGGAAAGCCTTTTTTATTCTAAAAAGAGTTGCTTTTTAGAATAAAGACTTTTCTGACAATGCAGAGATACATTTATTCACTCCTTTGATCTCTTACAAGCACAACAGAATTTTACCCTTCATAGCATATTGCTAAAATCTATAAATTAAAAAATAATTGATTATATGTTTTATATTGGAGAAATTAAAAATTTTAATTAAATAATGAGAAATTAATAAATGCCTTACTAGTTTTTATTAAAGTGATTTCATCACAGTCCTATAGATTAACATTTTAAGGTTAAATAAATATCACATTCCTGAAAGTAAAGCCTTTTTAATTTTTAAATGAGTTTCATTGGCTTTTCTTAGCTAAATACAAAGTTTTTAATCTGGATATCCTTTGCAAACCTGAATGATGTTTGCCAAAAGAAATTTTATTTTTAAAGAGGACTGCATTGAAAAGAAAAAAAACAATGGACTTTTATTGTGAAGCTGAATTCTAAGGAAATTAACTATAGGTTTGCAATCTTCTCTTTATTCAAACATAACCAAAGAAAATTCTAAAATTTAGCTAAAATAAAAATACTTAAAATGAAAGGAAAACTAAGTGAATTTGCTGAATTAGATAGTCAGCTTCCTGAATGAGCAGGGAAAGGAGAATTGCGAATATGAGTCATCAAATTAGAAAACAGTAGCTATATCAGCAATATTTCAAGTTAGGAGAGAAATCACTGAATTCTATAATCTTAGCAGAACATTATACATTGTTCTCCTGTTAAGAGAACAATGGCCAGTAGAAGGACTTTTGGCTCTAAAATATCTTTAAACACCTCCTTTCTCCCACAAATTACAAATTCTATCTTCTGCCTAATATCTTTAAACGGCATGTTCTAAATTTTCTCCTCTCCCTTTCATGTTTCCTATTACCATCCATTAAGTGCCATCTCAAATTCTATATGTGCTGTAATTAATCTGTTTTCCCCCAATATATTCAAATCAATTTCTTCTAGGGTTCTTTGACTAGCTCTGTATTACACAAAAGTAAAACTATTACAATCAACACTAAAATTATACTTTGTGGTATATATCTATTTTTCTATGTCCTTGAAAGAAAATAACTTTCTCAGTTTATCTTTTAAGTTCTCATGTTATCCAACCTACTTTTTAGCAATAATACATTTTCAATAAATGTTTGAATACACTAAAATGTGTATAGCTATTCAAATGTTTTAATATGAGTCTATTATGCTTAAGAAATTACCAGTTTTGAAAGAGGCAGAACAAGATCACCTGGGAATTAAGGTCAAAAAAAGTACAAAAATAGATGTCAGGAAGAGGGACAATAATCTCCTAGTTGCTAATTTATAATAGATAAATTAGCCAGTCTTATGCTAAAAGTAATCTCTATTACATATATGTAATGGTTGATATTGCCTGCTATAAAATAATTTGTAATATTATTGTGTTTCCTAGCCCTGAAAATGAGTATAAGTAATTGAACTGTGACATTTTTTTGCAACACTTGAAGTTTGTTGAGTTACATTTTCTTCTGCTCTGCAAGATTCTAATATCTTTCTTGACCAGAAGTTTGAAGTAATTTTTATTTCCATATTTAGGCATGTAATTGATTACCACCAGCCAAAATATACATTATTACAAAAACTCCCAAATGACTAAATAGACAGAATAATTTATTTGTTTTTAAGCCTTTCAAAAAATCAGATAACTTTAAATATCTTTAAGTGCTTACTTTTATTCCATGTGCTATGAATTTGTTCCATGGTAATGCCATGTGTATTGAGAGTATTTATTTTTTGACCTTGCTATTTTGAGATCTTTCCATTAGAAGAACTTTAAGTTTTTATTTTAAAAGAAAGAAAGAACAAGTATTAAATTTTTCCATGAATAATTTATTATATTTAATGTCTTTTTTAAGCTTAACAGAAAAGAAAACCATGACACTTTGATAAGAAAATGAAGGCTGATGAAGCGTTCTGCCAAACTTATTACGTCCAAATATAAGCAGACTCTTTCTTCATAGATATATAGGGTCATCCTCTTAAAATGTTAAAAAAAAATCAAGTTTGAAAATTTCTGTTAAAATAAATAGCTTTGCTTATCATCATTAGATAATTATTCTGTGGACATACTATATAGTTTTATTAGCAAAAAGAATTCTTCTCTATATTTTATTGCCATATTTACTTCTTTTCAGAAGCAAAAATATGTCTTTTGGATTTGATTTTTTTGGTTAAATATTTCTTTACTTTATTGACAATGTATATTTTATTTGTGATAATTAACTTTCTAGTGCCCTTTGTCTATCTTTCTTTTATATTTTACTTTAAGCTCCATGATATATGTGCAGAATGAGCAGGTTTGTTACATAGGTATACATGTGCTATGGTGGTGTGCTGCACCTATCAACCCATTGTCTATGTTTTCAGCTCCACATGCATTAGGTATTTGTCCTAATGCTCTCCCTCCTCTTGCACCCTACTCCCTGACAGGCCTCAGTGTGTGTTGTTTTCCTTCCTTCGTGCATGTGTTTTCATTGTTTAACTCCACTTATGACTGAGAACATGCAGTGTTTGGTTTTCTGTTCCTGTGTTAGTTCACTGAGAACAATGTCTTCCGGCTTCATCCATGCCATTGCAAAGGATGTGATCTCATTCTTTTTTGTGGCTGCATAGTATTTCATGGTATGTACTGCCACATTTTCTTTATTCAGTCTATCATTGATGGGCATTTGGGTTGGTTCCAAGTCTTTGCCATTGTAAATAGTGCTGCAATAAACATACATGTGCATGTGTCTTTATAGTAGAATGATTTGTAATCCTTTGGGTATATACCCAGTAATGTGATTGCTGGGTCAAATGATGTTTCTGATTCTAGATCCTTGAGGAGTTGCCACACTGTCTTCCACAATGGTGGAACTATTCCACAACCAATTTACACTACCACCAACTGTGCAAAAGCATTCTTATTTCTTCACAGACATGCCAGCATCTATTGTTTCCTGCTTTTAAATAATTACCGTTCTGACTGGCCTGAGATAGTATCTCATTGTGGTTTTTATTTGCATTTCTCTAATGACCGGTAATGATAACCCCTTTTTCATATGTTTTTGCCCACATAATGTCTTCTTTTAAGAAGTGTCTGTTCATATCCTTTGGCTACTTTTTGATGGGAATGTTTGCTTTTTTCTTTTACATTTAAGTTCCTTATAGATTCTGGATATTCAACCTTTGTCAAATGGGTAGATTGCAAAAATGTTCTCCCATTCTGTAGGTTGCCTTTTTACTGTGATGCTAGTTCTCTTGCTGTGCAGAAGCTCTTAATTAGATCCCATTTGTCAATTTTGGCTTTTGTTGCAATTGCTTTTGGTGTTTTAGTCTTGAAGTCTTTGCATATGCCTATGTCCTGAATCATATTGCCTAGGTTTTCTTCTAGGGTTTTTGTGGTTTTTCATTTTATGTTTAATTCTTTAATCCATCTTGAGTTAATTTTTTATAAGCTTGTGTAAGGAAGGGATCCACTTTGAGTTTTCTGCATATGGCTAGCCAGTTTTCCCAACACCATTTATTATATAGGGAATTCTTTTCCCATTGCTTGTTTTTGTCAGGTTTGTTGAAGATCAGATGCTTGTAGATGTGTGGTGTTATTTCTGAGGTCTTTGCTCTGTTCCATTGCTGTATATATCTGCTTTGGTACCAGTACCATGCTATTTTGGTTACTGTAACCTTGTAGTATAGTTTGAAGTTAGGTAGCATGATGCCTCCAGCTTTGTCCTTTTTGCTTAGGATTGTCTTGGCTGTATTGGCTCTTTAATGATTCCATATGATATTTAAAGGAGATTTTTTTTCTAATTCTGTGAAGAAAGTCAATGGCAGCTTGATGGAAATAGCATTGAATCTAGAAATTACTTTGTGCAGTATGGCCGTTTTCATGATATTGATTCTTTCTATCCATGAGCATGGAATATTTTTCCATTTGTTTATGTCCTCTCTCATTTCCTTGAGGAGTGGTTTGAAGTTCTCCTTGAAGAGGTCCTTCACATCCCTTGTAAGTTTTATACCTAGATATTTTATTTTCTTGGTAGCAATTGTGAATAGGAGTTAATTTATGATTTGGCTCTCTGCTTATCCATTGTTGGTGTACAGGAATGCTTGTAACTTTTGCGCATATTGATTTTCTATCGTGAGACTTTGCTGAAGTTGCTTATCAGCTTAAGGAGTTTTTGGGCAGTGTTGATGGGGTTTTCTAAATATAGAATCATGTCATCTGCAAGCAGAGACAATTTGGCTTCCTCTTTTCCTTTTTGACTGCCCTTTATTTATTTCTCTTGACTAATTGCCCTGGCCAAAACTTCCAATAGTATGTTGAATAGGAGTGGTGAGAGAGGGCATCCTTGTCTTGTGCTGGTTTTCAAAGGGAATGCTTCCAGCTTTTGCCCATTCAGTATGATATTTGTTATGGGTTTGTCATAAATAGCTCTTAGTATTTTGTAATATGTTTCATTAATACCATTAATACTTAGTTTATTGAGAGTTTTTTTTTTAACATGAAGGGATGCTAAATTTTATCAAAGGCCTTTTCTGCATCTATTGAGATAATCATGTTTTTATTTTCCCATTGGTTCTATTTATGTGAAGGATTACATTTATTAATTTGTGTATGTTGAATCAGCCTTGCATCCCAGGGATGAAGCCAACTTGATTACGGTGGTTAAGCCTTTTGATGTGCTGCTGGATTTGGTTTGACAGTATTTTATTGAGGATTTTTACATCAGTGTTCATCAGGAATATTGGCCTGAAGTTTTCCATTTTTTGTTGTTCTGTCTCTCTGTCAGGTTTTGGTATCAGGATAATGCTGGCCTCATAAAATGAGTTAGGGATTTTTGTCTTTTTCAATTGTTTGGAATAGTTACAGAAGGAATGATACCAGATCCTTCTTATACACTCTGGCAAAATTTGGCTTTGAATCCATCTGGTCCTGGGCTTTTTTTGTCAGTAGGTTATTAATTACTGCCTCAATTTCAGAACATGTTATTGGTCTATTCAGGGACTTGACTTCTTCCTAGTTTAGTCTTGGTAGGGTGTATGGGTCCAGGAATTTTATCCGTTTCTTCCAGATTTTCTAGTTTATTTGTGCAGAAGTGTTTAGAGTATTCTCTGATAGTAGTTTTTATTTCTGTGGTATCAGTGGCGATATCCCCTTTTTCAATTTTGATTGTAGCTATTTATTTTGCCTCTCTTTTATTCTTTATTATGCTAGCTAGTGGTCTATCCATTTTGTTTTTTTTTGTTTTTGTTTTTTAAAAAAACAGCTCTTGGATTCATTGATTTTTGCAGGGATTTTTGTGTCTCTATTGTCTTCATTTCTGCTCTTAGTTATTTCTCATCTTCTGCTAGCATTGACTTTTTTTTTGCTCTTGCTTCTCTAGTTATTTTAATTTTAATTTTAGGGTGTCAATTTTAGATTTTTCCAGCTTTCTTTGTGGGCATTTAGTGCTATAAATTCCCCTCTTAACATTGCTTTAGCTGTGTCTCGGAGATTCTGGTACATTGCCTCTTTGTTCTCATTAGTTTCAAATAACTTTTTTATTTCTGCCCTAATTTTGTTATTTGTTCAGGAGTCATTCAGGAGCAGGCTGCCAATTTCCATGTAATTTTGCAGTTTTGAGTGAGATTATTAATCCTGAGTTCTAATTTGATTGCACTTTGGTCTAAGAAACTGTTATTATTTTTGCTTTTTTTGCATTTGCTTAAGAGAATTCTACTTCCAATTATGTGGTTGATTTGAGAATATCTGCCATGTAACACTACAACAAATATATATTTGATTTGGGGTGGAGGGTTCTGTAGATATCTATTAGATCCACTTGATTCAGAGCTGAGTTGAAGTCCTGAATATCCTTGTTAATTTTCTATTTCATCAATCTATCTAACATTGACAGTGGAGTGTAAAGTCTCCCATTGTTACTGTGTGGGATTCTAAGTCTCTTTGTAGATTTCTAAGAACTTGCTTTATGAATATGGGTGCTCCTGTTTTGGATGCATATATGTTTAGGACACTTAGCTCTTCTTGGTGTTTTGATTGCTTTACAATTATATAATGCCTTTCTTTGTCTTTTTTTTATCTTTGTTGGTTTAAAGTCTGTTTTATCAGAGACTAGGATTGCAAACCTTGTTTTTTTTTTTTTTTTTTGTTTTTTGTTTTTTGTTTTGCTTTCCATTTGCTTGGTAAATATTCCTCCATACCTTTCTTTTGATCCTATGTGTGTCTTTGCATGTAAATGAGTCTCCTGAATACAGTACACCAATGGGTCTTGACTCTTTATCCAATTTGTCAGACTGTGTCTTTTAATTGGGGCATTTAGCCCATTTACATTTAAGGTTAATATTGTTATGTGTGAATTTGATCTTGTCATCATGATGCTAGCTGATTATTTTCATATAAGTTGATGCAGTTTCTTCACAGTGTCATTGGTCTTTATATTTTGGTGTGTTTTTGCAGTGGCTGGTAGCAGGTTTTCCTTTCCATATTTAGTACTTCCCTCATGAGCTCTTGCAAGGCAGGCCTGGTGGTGACAAAATTCCTCAGCAGTTGCTTGTCTGAAAAGGATTGTATTTCTCCTTCAGTTATGAAGCTTACTTTGGCTGGATATGAAATTCTGGGATAAAAATTCTTTTCTATAAGAAGGGCAAATATTGAACCCCACTCTCTTCTGGCTTGTAGGGTTTCTGCAGAAAGATACATTGTTAGTCTGATGGGCTTCCTTTTGTAGGTGACCTGACCTTTCTTTCTGGCTGCCCTTAACATTTTTTTTCTCTCCATTTCAACCTTGGAGAATCTGATGATTACATCTTGGAGTTGATCTTTTTTGTAGATTATTTTAGGGGTGTTCTCTGTATTTCTTGAATTTGAATATTGGCCTGTCTTGCTAGGTTGGGGAAGTGAAGTTCTTTTGGATAATATCCTGAAGTATGCTTTCCACCTTGGTTCCATTCTCCCTGTCACTTTCAGGTACATCAATCAATCGTAGGTTTGTTCTTTTCATGTAGTCTCATATTTCTTGGAGGCTTTGCTTGTTCTTTTTCTCTGATCTTGTCTTCACACCTTATTTCAGCAAGATGGTCTTCAATCTCTGATATCCTTTCTTCAGTTTGTTTGATTTGGCTATTGATACTTGTGTATGCGTCACAAAGTTTTGTGCTGTGTTTTTTCAGTTTCATCAGGTCATTTATGTTCCTTTCTAAACTGGTTATTCTGGTGAGCAGTTCCTGTAACCTTTTATCAAGGTTCTTAGCTCCCTTGCATTGGGTTAGAACATGCTCGTTTAGCTCAAAGGAGTTTGCTGTTGCTCACCTTCTGAAACCTACTTCTGTCAATACATCAGTCTCATTCCCCAACCAGTTTTGCACTCTTGCTGGAGAGGTGTTGTTATCATTTGGAGAAGAGGCCTTCAACCTTTGGAATTTTCGGTGTTTTTGTGCTGCTTTTTCATCATCTTCCAGGACTTATCTACCTTTAATCTTTGAAGCTGATGAGTTTTGCATGTAGTTTTTGTGTGGGGTTCTTTTTTGTTCATGTTGATGTTGTTGCTTTCTGTTTGTTAGTTTTTCTTTGAACAGTGAGGCCCCACTTCTGCAGGTCTGCTGCAGTTTGCTGGAGGTCCACTCCAAACCCTGTTCGCCTGGGTATCACCACTGGAGGAGGCTGCAGAACAGCAAAGATTGCTGCCTTCTCTGTCCTCTGGAAGCTTGGTTCCAGAGAGGCACCAGCCTGATGCCAGCTGAAGCTCTCCTTATGACATGTCTGTTGATATCCATTGATAGGTCTCTCCCAATCAGGATGCAGTCTGTCTCTTAGTGCTGGTGCTCTGTGCTGGGAGAATACCCCTTGTCGTTTTCAGCTGCTCTCTTCTGAGATAGCAGGCAGGAAAGATAAGTCTGCTGAAGCTGTGTCTGTAGCTGCCCCTTCCCATAGGTACTCTGCCCAGGGAGATGGGGGTTTTATCTGTAAGCCCCTGATTGGTGCTACTGTCTTTCCTTCAGAGATGCCTTGCCCAGTGAGGAGGAATCTAGAGAGACAATCTGGCCACAGCCACTCTGCCACACTGTGGTTACTTCTGCCCAGTCCAAACCTCCCAGTCTCCTTAGCACTGTCAGGTGAAAACTGCCTACTGAAGCCTCAGTAATGGCAGATGCCCCTCCCTCCACCAAGCTCATTCTTCCCAGGTCAAATCCAGACTGCTGTTGGCAGTGAGGATTTCAAGCCCATGGTTCTTAGCTTGCTGGGCTCCATGGGGGTGGGACCTGCTGAGTGAGACCACTTGGTTCCCTGGTTTCAGCCCCCTTACTAGGGGAGTGGATGGTTCTCCTGTCTCACTGGGGTTCCAGATGCTGCTGGGCATGAAGAAAAACTCCTGAAGCTTGCTTGGTGTCTGCCTGAACAGCTGCCCAGTTTTGTGCTTGCAATTCAGGACCTGGTGGTGGAGGCTCACAAGGGAATCTCCTCACTGGAGTATTGTAAAATTCCATGGGAAAAGCCTAGTATTTGAGGCAGGTAGCACAGTCCCTCACCACTTCCCTTGGCTGGGGAAGGGAGGTCCTCCATCTCCTTGAACTTGAGGGATGAAACAATGTCCCACACTGCTTCTGCTAGCTCTCTGCGGGTTGCAGCCACTGACTAACTAGTTTCAATGAGATGAACTGGGTACCTCAGTTAGAAATGCAGAAATCACCCACCTTCTGCATTGGTCTCACTGGGAGCTCCAGACCACTGTTTCAATGTGGCCGTCTTGGCCCCCCCCGAATTTGTTTATTTATTTATTTTTATTATATTTTAAGTTCTGGGGTACATATGCAGATTGTGCAGGATTGTTACATAGGTGTACACATGCCTTGGTGGTTTGCTGTATCTATCCCCTATTTGCTTTTAAAAATAGTTTTGGCCAGGCATGATGGCTCATACCTATAATCCCAGCACTTTCGGAGGTCAAAGCAGGAGAATTGCTTGAGCCCATGAATTCAAGACCATCCTTGGCAACAAAGTGAGACCATGTCTGTACACAAAATAAAACAATCAGCCAGGTATGGTGACATGCACCTATAGTTACAGCTACTTGGGAGGTTGAGGCAGGAGGATGGCTTGAGCTGGGGAGATTAGGCTGCAGTGAACTATGATTCTGCTGCTGCACCACCAGTCTGGGTGAAAGAGTGAGATTTGGTCTCAAAAAATAAAAAATAACAAGTAAAATAATTTTTTTATTAATGTTTTAAATTTCTATTCTTACTGTTTTGTTTGCCTTTTTTTCTTTGCATTTTTTCTTTTAATTTCTCCTGTATTGGAATTTGGTCTTAAAGTAATATTACTTGATGATGCATATTAGAATTATTAATTTCACTTCTGTTATATTGTTTTCTGTTCTTGCCACTCATCTGTTACCTTAGTTTCTTTTAACTTTTTTTGGTTGACTTTGAATAATCATTTATTCTTTATTAAATCTGTTGACTCGCAACTTATACTTTGTAATGCTTAATTCAAGAATCTCTTAGAGTCAAATGGTGATCCAAAGTATACATTTCTGAAAGGCTCTTAGAAATGTGCATATAAGTACAAAATCCAGAAATAAAACTAAGACTTAAAATGTTTGATTTTGTCCACATTTGAATGTAAAACTCACAACTAATTAAAGAAGGTCTCACCTCTTCATGAAGCTTTCCCAAGTTATACCCTATAAATCTTTTCCTTTAAATTTCTATAACATTTCTATATAGGTAGAGTTTTTATATTATTTTCTACATGTTTTACAAGTATTAATATAAACCTGGATAAATTATACAATTTTGAAGGTAAGATTAGGGTACAGTTTTTGTATTTTCAATATTTGAAAATGCCTCCCATCTTGTGATTATATATTGTAAGTACTCAGCACATTGATTAAATGCTGAGATAAGTTCTATAATGTAGGTCTCATTAATTTCACTTCTACTGAACACCTTTGCAGCATCATGAGCAGCAGTAATTCACAAATACTAAGTATCAGTTATTTTCTTTCAATCTGTTTGTCAACAATAATTTTCAAAGACTGACACCAAAGTGGTGTGCATCATTTAGTTTAGTGTCCTCTTAGGTAGGTATAAACATTGCAGCAGCAAATTTTCAGTCATTTAATAATTAAAACATTAGATAGTCTATTTGCATTGTTGCAGAAGGGAACTTTTCCCCATGGTTCTCTAATAAAAGCCACTTTTTTTTTCTTTTCAAGTACTCACTCCAAAGGCTACAAGACGTACACAGATTTCCCTGACATCTGCTTCTCCCTCTATGTAGCATTTCTTCTGGAACAAAATCATGAATTACAAATTTTTATGAGAGCAAATAAGGATTTTTGAACTCAATGAATCCTGCTCAAATAAAATGAGAGTTGTGTGTTTAATGACACTAGAGAAGAGTCTCAATTGTTGTCTGCAACCCGAAGATCAACTGTAGTATCTTTAGGTTCCTATCAGTGTGATTGCTTTAAGTTACATAGTTTGAACATAATAAGAACCATTTGTGAAGACTACACTAGGTTTCACACATTGTGTTCGGATTCAATTTAGTCATGTTTTATGATGGCACTTCTCCCTACTCCAGGTAAGTTTTATTATTTTGTTTTAGAGAAGACAAAATAACTTGGCTTAGGTCACTGCACCAACAAGTTCTGTAATAAAAATTAAAACATTAATTTATCTTTTAAATCCACACTCTTCACTAAACCATGTTGCCTCTACAAATCCTCTCAAGCATAAAGTATTAACTAATAAAACATGTTCTTAAATTTGCACTGTACATTTATCCTAATGTTACAGTTAGAGAAATAAGATAACTTCCATTTGGAAATATTAATTCTGAAATATAGAAGCAGTTAGTCAAAAAAATTAGAGTCCTTTTTTTGTGTAGTTTTGGCTTAGGTTTCTAGAGTAATGGTTGGCATTAATTTTACCAACATAAATGTATCTAAACCTTAGTTAAACATAAGAGATAAACATACATTTATAAAGGAAATAAACATAAACACTTTTTGATTTTTTAATTGTTTTCTTTTTAATTTGTGGCATATTGTTTATAATCTGACATCTTCATTTGTGCCATTTAATAGCTTATACTGTATATCATATTCAGTCAATGTAGGTAGTATAATTAGACAAATTGAGCAATTGTCTGGCCACCGAATTTTATTAATGGTGATAACCAATTCAAAAACATTCTTTGAAGTAATTGTCTCTTAGCTCAATGCAAATGTTGCTTCTGTTTCTTCATAATGTGCCTTTGGAGAGCATCTAAATATTCTTTTTTCATTCATCTTTTCTCTTGTTGCTTATGTTGCTTATGGGACAATGGTTCTCAAACACTGTAGACTGCAAACAACTCATCTGGACAGCTTATAATTGACCCCATCTTAGAGATTCTGATTCAGTAATTGAAAAACAAAATCTGGTAATTCTGAATTAGTTTATCACAAGGACCATACTGTTGTAGGCAATACAGCTCCTTAACAGCAACCAGTTAGAAAATAATATTGATTTTGTAGAAAATATTATATTAGTGTTTATTACTGAATAGCATGTAATCCTGCTTTCAGTGTTTTCCAGTCTAGCTAGGATGATGTAATAAACGTGCACATTTTAGGACCTTTGCAGACCAATCAAGAAATAGTGACTATTCAATAGTTACCAGCAACCATAATTTTCAAATGCAGAAGTTTCTGATTACCTTTATTTTAACATTATTTTCCCTGATTATTCTCAGTTAGGGTGAATTAAAAATAGGTAATTTTATAACCTTTCTTATGTGTAGCATAAAATGTTGACAACTGGTTGAAAAGCAGATAACTGTCATTATAAAGCAAATAAATATAGATAAATGATTATTAAGACCTAATAAAATATCTTGTAACAATTTAATTTATAGATTTTTGGTGGTTTTTCTCTTTTAAGTATTGTTTTGTCTATTGCTATATTTAATTAACATAAAACCCAGAAAATATGTAGTTTACCCATTTTTAGTTTATCACTTGTCCCAATTTTGGGAGTAAATCACCAAAAATATGACAAAATATTAATTTGGATTCTATAATTACATACATTTCATCTTTAATATATGTACACCATCTGGATGTATTTGGCCTCAATAAGAAAAGTTAAATAATCTTTACCAGTCTAACAGGTATTGAAGTATTTATGAAGGTTCATACGTATCACTAACAAAATTGATACAAATATCAGAGAAAAATAAACATATGAATAGTTAATCAAGGGAGAAATAAACATGATTAACAGCTACAGGCATGTTGAAAATCTTATTGTATTAAATATGCCACATTTTAATGTGTGTCATTAAATTTAAGTTGGAAATTTTATTCAGAGAAGTTAATTTAAATAGGCTTTGCATTTAATATTGTCATGGTATTTAAAATCTGGGCGATGGGCTTGAATCAAGGAGTGATGGTAAACAGTGTCGTGTTCACTGAGTGCCATAGTGATGAATGTCAGTCTGGTCTTACTTGAAACCTCATTAATGATCTGAAAGATGGAGTAAATAGCACACTAATGACATTCTGACATGAACTCAGATTGGCAGGTAGTAAAAACACCACTTAATAAAAGGTCACTGCTGGAAACTATCTTAAACAAGTAGACTTTAGGCAAGGAAGTTAAAACACATTTAATTTTTCCAATGGGATATAGCTGAAGAAAGTAATGGAAACTATAACTTATGAGTTCAATCTTCAAAAGACAGTTTGGAAATAGGTAAGAGTAAACATTAAATTAAGACATTGTATTCTAATTTTGCAGCAAATAGCTCCATAGATATTACAGCATTACATTCAAAGGTTTAAAAAGTTAGTTCAAATTATATATATACAGAAATCTTCATATCTATTTGAAAACCTACATGCACTTTTCTATATTTAAAGCTCCAGATATATCTACATTATAACCCCTCAGAGAATGAACTTTACATTTTGTTATTGATGTTGGCTAACTCATTCCAAAAAGCTGTAGATGAAGTGGCAGGAAAGAAAGAAAAAGAGCCATAAAAGGCAATTAAGAAGCAGAAAAGCAATAAGAATTAGGAAAGAATAGCATTCATGTGACACCTTTGGGAAAAGAGAAGAATGCCTTACTGGAATTATTTATGTAAAATGGAAGAAGGGAAAATAAACAGTAAAAAATAAATTTAAATAAATATTATGAAGAAGTGGCAAAATAATGGAAATAGCTTTTACAAGTGAAACTCGTTTGAAAATAAGCTTCAATACAAGTTTCACCTTTGCAAAACACATACATCTCAGTCTCTATAGTATAAGTTCAATTACCCTGTTTATGACTATCCTAAGATCATTTTTGCTCTACTGATTTAAACATTTCAGTGACATGACACTGGGGTAATTCCAAAACACTACACAGTAATTAATTAAAAGAAAATCTATTGAGAAACTATCAGTGTGTCATTCCCTAAACAATTTTTGCCTTAAGCAGCTTCTAAATTGTATTTTATCCTAGAATTTTAGTTTTAAGATCATGTACTAAAAGTGCATTTTTTTAGGGTATTGGGTAGAGCTCTCTCTTTTAAGCATTATAATAAACATATTTGAAAGAATACAGAATGAAAAGTCCAGGGAACCAGGTTCAATTAGTTTCGTCACTAATCAGGATGGCCATGGAAAAATTTCTTAAACTTTTAGATTTAATAGCAAAATTGGAGTGATGGAATTACATTATCCTGTAACTCTAAGAGTCTATGTTTAGGAAAGAAGTTTGCCCTCTTATTCTCTACAATCCAGCAAATATGGAAAAAAGTTTAAGAAAATACTGAAAAGAAAAGTATAGTACAACTAACCAAAATAGGTTATATTGTACAATTTATGGAAATGAAATAATTACTTACACACCTAAACACTATGTCAAGGTAGTATGATTAAGGTTTTAAAAAACTACCTAGAAATCTGATAATTAATGGAGCTAAAATGTAAATATTTAATGACCCATGGGGATTTCTAATAAACTGAAATTGTATATATGAAAAGTAGAGTATAAATAAGCAGAACAAGAGTTAGAAATTTCCTTCAGCGTTTGTTATTATTAAAGCTTAACTTGTAGATCTGATATTTAAATTTTGACAAATGCCACTTGGAGGCACTCTCATACTAACTATTCTACTGAAGAATTTATACTCTCAAGATTTCATAGAATGAAAGTTTCAGTTCTTATTTTCCTTTTTTGATTCTAATAATCACTTGGGGATGGGTAATTAACACTGGTTGTGGTATTTAAACTTTGACATTATTCAGATTTATCACCTTGAAATTTTTACAGGTATAAATAATCCCCTGTTCATTTCTAATAAAACAGATTTCGTTTATGTCTGTAAGCAATGAAAGAAGGGTTTTAGGATATCATCTGAAAATTAGTTTGAAAATAAATTTTGTTTTAATAGTTTTTCGAGTGAGAAATTTTTACATTTTTTAAAAAAATTGGTCTTTACTCAAATTTGCTATTACCAAAAACAGAAGAATCAATGAGAACTCAGAGACATTTTTGATGAGAACCAATTTCATCAGCCAATATTTCAACATTTAAGGAAAATACAAAGAATCAACAGGATTATATTAAATATTTTATAGAATATAGCAACATGTACAAATGATGTAAGTTAAAATCGATTTGCACAGGAAAAGTAAAGTTCATAGCTGTTTATTTATGGTCAAAAAATTAATGGAATGGATATTGTTTTAAAAATTTCTCATTTTTGTTCATTTCATAAAGTTAATTTTTAAAAATATATACAAATACTCTTACAACACGTGTAAAGATGGATTGTTAAGTATTTTGTTTCAAACATATTTGAAAGATCTTGACTATTATATGAGCAAGTATATGTATATTTTACCTTATTCTACTTTAGTCTGCAACTATAATCTATAAAATAAGGCATTAGAAATAATCACTTTTTGCTATTGCTTTCACATGGGATATTTTGATGTTTTTATGATGAATGCTATTATTGTCATTATAACATTCAAACTATGACATTAAAATGTTGATTTTTATCAACATTTACAAAAACTCATAGATAATACTGATTAAAACAATATATTTGGCTCTGCACTGAGTTAAAAAAAATAATAACAATTAAGTAGAGTTCATGTGTATGTTAGTAAGCTACATGTTTGAAAAGATGAATGAGCTTTTAGTTCTTTAAATGCTTCTTAGTCCTATGACATATCAAAAAGTACGTGTCATCTAGACACCTTAGGTAGGAAAGAGGTTCTTCAATAGCCTGACATATGGGTTATGTTCCCATCCACAACTCTGGGCACTGGCTCATGCTTCATTCTTTCTGCATTCATGCCTCCTTGAGATAGTGATTTATTTCAGGCTCTTAACACCTAAGACATTTGTATTTTTCAGCACTACAAACCTTCTTTTGTCCTATTCCTACACATAATGAACCACTTTCATTAACTAATCTAGGAATATGATTCATATTTGGATAATTTATATACACACACACACACACACACACACACACATACATTCTTTTTATTGGTTGAGTTAGTAATCACAGATTATAATCTGACAGCAAAGGGCAAGGTCTGTTTATATAAATTCATATATGAACCAAAGATGTGCTTTCTCCACTAAGTTAATGGAAAATAATATTTAGAACTGAGGAAGTTAAAAACAGTAAACATTGAACTTTTCCTGTTTTCAAGTCAATGGATAAGCATCATATAAAAAAGCACAGTAGTGGGATATTTTTGTGTTCTAGTTGTTTACTTTTTTGTGTAACAAACCACCCCAAAACAGTGGCTTAAATCAACAGCAATCATTTCTTTTGCTCACAAATCTAGAGATTGACAGGACTCAGCGAGTCCAGTTCTTGCTTAGCGTACCTCATGATGGAGCCATCAGACAGCAGCTAAGGTTGGGACACCCAGGAGTCTCTGCTATTCATGCATCTAATGCAGGGCTCCTCAGGCCTCTCTCTCCTTATGTGGTCTCTGCATATGGCTGCTCGCCATGGTTGGACTTCATACATGAGGCTTTGTGCTGCCAGCAGGCCGGTTGTCCCAAAACAGCAAAATATGCAAGGCTTTTTCTGCATTAACCTCAGAAGTCACACAACATTACTTTGATCACATTATATTTGTCAAGGCTGTCACAACAGCCCATCCAGTTTCAAGGGAAGAGGACATAAGTTTTACCTCTTCATTGAAGAATGTCAAAAAAAAAAAACCACACACACATTTTTAAATGTAGTTCACTTATCAAGTTTTTCAAATAAAAGCAGATTCCTGCTTTATTCAAGTTGCAAATATCAACACAAAGTATCAGGAGATATTTTGATTATTAGAATTTATTTAATTTAGTGTTTTGCATACTTTGAGATTCCCAGTTCAATGCAATATATCTTCATTCTTTCAAATGCGTTGTGCCTTAACTCCCAAATTGTAAATAAAATATATTTCATTTGTACTAGTGAAAAAAGGTATTCCTAAAAATGTAATGTACTAGGACTCCTTGATTTTCTAATTCTATGCATCTTAGGGTGGATTGCGTAGAAGTTATCTAGTCTAATCCTCTGTCTAAAACTTGAGCCCCTTTGACAACATCCTTGCTGGATGAGCATCCAGCTTATGCCCAGGTACATACAGGATTAATTGACTCATGGGAAGTGTATTCAGTCTTTACCCAGAGACAGTAATTAGAAAATGTCTTCCTTATGTTAAGACACCTTCTGCCTGCCTTTCTACCTCACCATTTCCCAATCAGCCTAAAAATACATTTATAACATTTTTGTCTTGGCCCCATCCCTATTCCACCAAATCAGTAACAAGTTTTACTGCCTGGAAAAATATACTGCTTAGATGGAATCACAAACATGACATTTACATACAAACTTGGTAGCAATCATGTGAGTAGTGAGCAGAATGAGAGTTTAGCTTGCTCCTCTGGCCCCAGGGAAAATCCAAGATGGGAGAGCAGAAGGAGAATGAAGACTGCTCCAATAAAAGATTCTGCATGTGATCTTTGTCCCAATATCCTCAAGTTGCAAATTCTAATAGAACATTGAAATCTGTTCATCTCATTCATCAGAGTTTAAGAGATGGAGAGGAAATAACTGCTCTTTCCTCTACCCTCATTCTATCTTTATCTGCCCCGTTTCCTTAACTGTAAATTGAAAGAGAACAATAAATATGTTCTCAGTTCTACACAATGTCTGAAGTTTCTGGCATTTGAAAATCCAATAAATATTTATTCAATAAATATATATTTAACAAATGAATACATAAATAAATATTTGAAGTCTATTTGATTTCAGAAATGTCTCTGACATCCAGTGCAGAAAAGGATACAAATTGTCCTAAGACAGTTTTCTGGAATGCAAAGGGAGCTGAAGATTACAGAAGAAAGCAGGGTGTCCTCTTTCCTTTTAATACCAGAACATATGCCTTTTTAGTGTATTTGGATATGCATTAAAGAGAGGTAACTATTCTCCTAAATTCTGTGATTTCCAAAAAATGTGTTTACCTAGACTGAGGACAACTTTGCCCTCTAACTTTTTCTGGCCAAAGAAGAAAACTACGGAGGCCAGGTCTGGGTGAATTATTTAATCAGTAACTCTCACACATTACAATCTTATTTATTAAAGCAAATCAACTGACAAATGTACTGCTGGAATGGTGGATTAAATCCCTGCCTGACGTAAAAGTAAATAACACATTAAGGAGAGAGGAATGGAGAAGTGGGACATGCCATTTTCCACAATATTTTTATTCACTAACATAGAAAATATTCTCATTTTATTGAGTCATTATGGAATTGAGGAAATACATAGTTTGAAGTCAGATAGATGTGTGATCAAATCTCAAATTTAAGTGACTTTAGAAAGTTACTGAACTTCTCTGAGACGGTCAGCTCATTTATAAATATGGCTGTGTAAATATTAAATAATATTACATAAATATAATGCTTAGAACTGTCTCTCTTCCATTCCTCTATTTCCCTTCTTTTTGTCATCACTGATTTTCTCTAGAAAATTTTCTTACTTAGGGAATTAGAATGGTCATGTGGATTTTAATCTGTAGTGAATATTATGTATCTTTCCAAAATACTGAACTGATGTATAGATCTGATGACATCAATGTGCATGCAAGTGTGAATGCATCCCTGGCGCTTCCTTAGACTTTGGAGGATATAAAGGAATAATCCCTACGATGCAGATCAGACATATACCAAATAGCCAGGCCACTTGATCTTATGGAGCCCCTTGTCTAGCAGGTAAGGTGGAACACAATATAGGGCTATTTTCAAATTATAGGACAAAGGGAGCAAGATATGAACACAGGAATTGAACTAAGAAGACATAGAGCTGCCTGTGTGTTTAAGTTCAAGCAAGAGAAATAATAGTCATTTAAACTCCGTGGCTCTCCTGCGGTTTCTCACCTATAGAAAATAGGGGTGGGTCATAATTATAAGCTATATTAAGGGTTTAAAAGTCATGACTTATCAAACTTATTAACCAAATATATGTTTTTCAAAATAGGGGCAACATTTATTCAATGTTTTTGTTCTATTAACGCAGCATAAATGAAAAGAAAAAGAAAGAGAGGTCTATGAACACACATGGAGTATTAATTTATTTTTCACATCTGGCTTTTTAACATTTCTTGACTCTCTGAATCTAAAAATCAATTTATTTGCAGGTGTGAAAGATGATAAATCAATATCAATTGAGTTTCGATCTGCTAGTTGATAACTGGTTACATCTGAGTTGGTTACATCTAAGTTAGTTTCTCCTGTTCTCCTTTGACAACTCCTTCCTGAAATGTCAGCAAAAATGTTTTGCTGTTTTTTCCATGAATCACAAATAGTTTCAGACTTCCAGTATGGTAGAGACAGTTGCAATTGTCAAAAGCTCCATCTGCACTGCCATTTCCCTTTGTCCTTTCATTTACCTGGAAACTTTGAGGAGGTCTGGCCTATCAGCTGTGAGTATAAGTTACATGTCACTTCCACCCCAAGCTTGAAAAAGCAAGTTCACAACCCTCTAGCTGTCTCCCCTGCTGATGCAACAACAGGCAAGGCCTCCAGCCGAGGTGAGGGCTATAAGAGCAGTGCTGTCCATGTTTCTGGGCCCCAATTGTTCTCAACATTTGCCCAAATCTATAACAAAATAGGTACAGAGGAGAAACAAAAAACAAAAAACCTTTGTTTTGTTAAATCATGAAAACTTTGGGTATGCTTGTTACCGCAGCTAGACCTACTCTAGACTGACTACTTCTTATCCCAGATACCAGTATAATGACTTCATTACTATACCACTTGACAATGAGTTTGCCCATGTTGCCATCAGCAAATATATCAAGGTACACTTGCTAAAATCAATATACAATAAATATATAAGTGTATGTGAATGCTGAAAAAAGACTGTGGCTCTTGGTGGGACCACTAGTCTGCAATGATTACATTATAATTAAGTAACTATGCTAGAGGAAATTAATAACGATATAAGCAGAAAATCTTGGAAGTGGTATGCTTTCCCTTATACTTTCAACCCAACAGATCTACCAGCGATCAGGTAACCAGCAGCATTCTCAGAAGAGTCCAAACCTACTAATTGTTCTTACTTATCTTCCAATTTATAAAAAACAGAACTTGTAACTTACTGGTAGATTCCCAGTTAGCCCATAGGATAGGGTTGACAGTTCAAAATTTCCTTATTTAATTTTAGTAAAATTATGTTATGTGCTAAAACTACAGAAGCAGTAGTCGTGGAAAGTTTAACCTAAAAGGCTTCCTTTATATAAAGTGGTTTTGAAATGAGCTACACTGGGAGACATCATCAAGATGGCTGACTAGAGGTGCCCAGCACTCAACCCTTCCACAAAGAAAGACAAAAACAGTGAGTAGATGACCACATATTGAATAGAAAGTCTAAAGGAAAATGCAAGACTTCAGCACGGGAATGACAGGGACCTAAATATTTATATTCAATTAATTTTCTCCAAAGACACCAAGAACACAGTTGAGGGAAAGTACCTTCGTCAATTAGCAGTGCTGGCAAAACTTCCACTCATACGTGGAAGAATGAAAAAATATCCCTATATCTCATGATATATATAAATATCAACTAAAAATGGATTAAATACTTAAATATAAGACCCAAAACTGTAAGACAACTAAAGGAAAACAGGGGAAATGCTTCCGAACATTGGTCTAAGCAAAGATTTTATGGGTAACACCTCAAAAGCACAAGCAACAAAACAAAAATAGACGAGACTATATCAAACTTAAAAGCTTCTGCATACAAAGAAAACAATAAACAAAGTGAGGAAGCAAACTGTAGAGTGGAAACAAGGTTGCAAACTACTTATTTCACAAGTGACTAATATCCAACGTTTACAAGGTAGTCAAACAACAGTGAAAAAAAAAAAAAAAACACAAAGAAACTGATTAAATATGGGAAGTTTCTAAATAGACATTTCTCAAAAGAAGACTTACAAATAGTCAAATATATAAAATATTCTCAACATCACTAATCATCAGAGAAATGTAAATCAAAACCAAAATGAGATACCATCTCAAATAGTTAGAAAGGCTGTTATCAAATAGACAAATAAACAAATATTGGCAAGAATGTGGAAGACAGGGAACTCATACATTGTTGGTGGGCATGTAAGTTTATATATTCATTGTGGAAAACAGTATTGGGTTTCTCATAAAACTAGACCTACCATGTGCCACAGGAGTCCCACTACTGGGTATTTATCTAAAAGAAAGGAAATCAGTATATTAGTTTGCTTATTTGTTTACAGACAGGGACTCACTCTTTTGCCCAGGCTGGAATGCAGTGGGGCCATCACTGCAGTCTTGAACTCCTGGGCTCAAGTGATCCTCCCAACTCAGCCCCCCAAGTAGCTAGAACTACAGATGCATACCACCATGCTCAGCTAAAAAAAAAACAAAACAGTTTGTAAAAGAGATACCTGCACCCTCATGTTTATTGCAGCATTATTAACAGTAGCCAAGACATGGAATCAACCTAAATGTTCATCACTGAATTAATAAAGAAACATGATTTATATACAACTGAATAATATTTAGCCATAAAAATGAGTGTAATCCTGTCATTGTCAGCACTGTATATGAGCCTGGAGGACGGTTATATTAAATGAAGTGGGGTACTTACAGAAAGATAGATACTGCATGTTCTCATTCATGTGGAAGCTACAGAAGTAGCGAGTAGAATTAAGATTATTAGAAGGTCAGAAGGATAGTGGAGGGGAGGATAGGTAGAGATTGGTTAATGGATACAAAATGACAGCTACATAGGAGAAATGAATTCTAGTTTTCTATAGTACTGTAGGGTAAATATGGTTAACAATAATTTATTGTATATATTCGAAAAGCTAAAAGACAGGATTTTTGACTGTTCCCAACACAAAGAAAGAAAGCATGTTTGAGGTGGTAGACATGCTAATTAACCTGATTTGATCACTATACATTGTATATATGTATCAAAATATCACTCTGTATCTCATAAATGTGTACAGTTATTACATGTCAACTAAAAATAAAAGGATAAAAAAGATATGAGCTACACTGAAATTAAATAAGTAAACTACATAGTTCTTTACTAGAATTATTTTATTTGGATGCAAAATGTTTTGGCTGCTGATGAGAGGCAATGCATATAATGTTCTAAGTATGTTTGTATACTATTAAACCTAACAAACAATGAATATGTGACTAGAACATGTCATCAATACACTTATTTCACTTAGTTTAAATCTAGTATTAAGACAGTATATTTTACTTCAGGACACTTCAAACACTAAAATTCAAGAGTTTGATTGCTTTGGTTCTTTTGTTATTTTTTTCAAATATTCAGATGACTAGATTTAAGATAGACCTGTGTCATATGATAATTATCACGAGCCAGAAATTGAAGCCAATGTGAAACTTTCATTTTCATACCACTCTCTAAGATCTATTTGTGACCTTCTGTCCTAGAAAGACTCTTTTGCAGATGTAGTTTTACTTGCTCAAGGGTCACTAGACAGATTTACGCTTGTGATGTATATCTTAACTGGTGCCTGATGTTAATTTGACCAGCCAACTGGTGGAACACTTAAAACACTTTCTTGTTAAAACAATTCAACAGAGGTAGAATTATGCACTACAGCATCAATTTAAAAAGCCCATCTGTTCTAACAAGAATTTTTGTAGTTTCCGAGTTGCTCTCTGAAAGATTAGTGAGGCTTCTAGATTCTAAATCTCACCACTTGCATAATATTGACACAGATTATAGATTAGTCTATAGTGTTTGTAAGACAAAAAATGTGTAATACTACGTATATATAAAGATAATTCTAGATATTTTAAACAATTATGCAAATTTTGTCTAATTAATTCAACAATAGTAACTCTTCAAAATTTTAAAATAACTGTATAGTTACCAAAGTTTGATGGGAATTCCTGATTTCAAATTTATTACCTAAGAATGTCCATTTGCTTTCAGAATGTGCTTTTTAGCAGCCTCAACAACAGTTATCTGGAAGAAAATGTGGTCTCTGTGAGGGCAAGGATTCAACATTTCTTCTAAAAGTTCCATGATCTTGGATTTAAAATGAAAACAGGTGAGGAATGTGCATGCCTCTTCAATGCAGAAAAAAATATTACTTAGAACCATTTCAACTACAGGTAGCACTACAACCAACTCAAAATTGCTTAAACAGTAAGGACATAAGTCTTCACGTAACAAGAGTTACATGAATTTTTAAAAAAAATCTTCTGTGCATGTATCCTCACCCTGTCAGCTAATGTCTTCAGATCTACCTCTTCTGATGCTAAGACAAATATCTTAGTCCATTTTGTGTTGCTATAACAGACTGCAATAGACCGAGTAATTTATAAAGGAAAGAAATGTATTGTTCACAGTTTTGGAGCCTGGGAAGTCCAGTATCAAGATGCCTGCATTTGGTGAGGATCTTCATGCTGATTATTCCATGTTGAAAAGCAGAATGGCAAGAGAGTGCAAGAGCAAGCAGGAAGATATCTGAACTCACCTTTTTATTAGGAACTCACTCCCATGGTAAGTAACCAACTCTATTGATAATACCATTAATCCACTGATGAGGACAGACCCTCTCGTGATCTAATTACTAATTGAATTACTTGACACTGTTGCATTGGGAATTAAATGTCCAACACATCAGTTTGGGGGGACACATTCAAACCATAGCAATGACTGAATAGTTTTCAGCATGCTACCATCCCCAATGATCTAAATCATAAAAGGGATAAAAAAGGTTTAGATCTTTCTAAGATAAATGAAATCCATTCCAGAAGCTCCTGGATGATTTCCTGAACACCATAATCTTCCAGAATTGCTTAATAAAATCTCATCGAAATCAATCAAGGTTGAGAAGAATGGAATTGTCATGGTATTCAGTAATGAAGATTCTCCCTCTAGCTAGGTCTAAGGGGAGCTCATCTTTCTGACACAGGTGGCTACTAATGTTGACTAAATCTGTTGCTAGATTAGTAAAGAAAAATTGGAAAAGAATGGCTAGCTGTTCAGCGACCAACAGTGCCTGCCACAGATCATAATAACCTTATTTCAAATGAATCATAAATCAATACCAAGAGGAATGCGATGAGAGAAAAAAATAGATAAGTATAGTGGTTTTATTCTGAAGTCCTGGGGAAGATTTTGGTACTGTTTTCTGTTTCTGGAAATGTAATCTATTTTTTTTACTTCTATTTCTTCCAATGATTAATATTTTTGCAAAATTAATAGTAAATTATATATAGTAAAACTGAGTATTTGAAAGAAAATATTTTAATCATGGAATACTGGAGAATATATAGAGAAAAGCAAAATAATGCTTTTCAGCATTTTTTTCCAACAGGCAAGGCATATACTTAAGCACCCTTAACTCAGATAAAGAGAGAATAAGATAATGCTAAAACAGTGGGAAAATTAATAGTTTTTGTAATATCATAAAAGAAACTATAATTAGGCCATACCCAAATGCTATTCTTAAAATTTTATCAATATACATAAAGTTTCAAAATTTAAAATTAACAGTATCACTAAGAAGTTCAAAATTAGTATATTACTACTATGTTATTATTAAGAAATCTTGCTTGTTTTAATTTAAAGGGTAACTTTTATGTTCAGAAGCTTTAGAACACAAAATAGTAAACAACTTTAAAAATAGAAGAGAAATACTGTAGCTAATAGTTTTTGCTTAAGAATTCTAACAGTTATACTTTGGAATTAAAAAAAAAATGAACAGGTTATTCAGTTAACAGGAAAGTACCTCCATGACATCAGATAGATACTGACATCCAATATTAATGTGGCAGAAATTTAGCTTAGCTTACAAACAGACCTGGCTCATTGTAACCTCCTGAAATCATCCAGAGGGTAACCTTCAGGCTAGGAGATATGACCCTGGGGACATAATTGAGGTGTCTTTGTTTGAAAAACATATAATTGAGTTGGCTCATTTTGAAACCCCTTAGAGTTGACAGCTGTAGTAAATTTCCCATCGCATTGTATTTTCTATATCCTCAACGTTAATATCTTTTTTCTTAACACCAGAGGACAGAAGATAAGACTTTCGAACTATTTGAAGTTTGTTGTACACTTTGCACATTTGGTTTGGGTGAGTCATTGACTAAGTAGTCATTGTTTTAAGACAGATAATGTAGTTGTCTAATGCCTAGATAATCTTCTTTTTATCCCCTATAAGCATTAAGTACATTTTCTTTTTTAATCCTAAAACAGGTCCCCAAATTCCACCATTTGTAGAAGACTTAATAACAGGACGAAAACCAAAAATATAGCTGTGACCTTATTCAGCTAAACATTAAATTCTAATTAGTTGTTCTTGGTCACTGTCTCAAAATATAAAATAGAACTTAATATTTTAGATTGTATATTTTTTACTCTGACATTTTCTTCCCAGTCTCACCTTCTTTGGAATGATGATTAATATGGTTGTATATGCCAGCTTTTTTTTGACCATTCAGATATTACAAATTTGGCCCCATATGCACTTATTGGTCAGATCAAACAAACTACATTTATCCCAAAGCACTGCCTCATACAAGGGGTAAAATATATCCTCATCCCTTATGCAGGGGACTCTTTTCACACCAACAAATTTGAGTAAAATTGTAGTCCCTTCTATGTTCATATGTGAAGTTAGTGGGACTTTTAGTAGTGCGTGCTTATTGGGTAAAATTAAAAAATGTAGGAAGGTACAGAAGAGTTGATTTTACCACAGAGTATGAATGGCAAGGGAATTAGAATACATATAAAAATATTTCTCTAGCACACTGCAGAAACATTCCCTTTGTTGGTATTCAGGCATGTGTAAGCATCCTTAGAGTCCTGGTGGTACATTCCCAAGAGGATTCCCTTTCATGGCATTTGAAGAGACCCCTGGGAAATAATGTAACTTGAAAATTGTTGGGAGCATGTCTTGAATAAATCACATAACAGGCCAAACTGACACTAACAGAGGAAGATAATTCATCCCAAGAGAAGAAGTAGCTGTGCATGATAGCCGACTATTTAAGCCAAACTCATCATTGGCGAAGAGAGTCAGGATTCTGACTACACCACCGTGAGTACTTCCAGCCCGCTCCCATAGATTGTCAGGAGAAAAAGAACTGTAAAAACACCCTATAGGAAAATCTCTGTGAAACATTAGGCCACCAACAGCCCTGCTTAAGGAGCTCTCCAACAAAACACTGCAAGAGAAGCAGTGGCCTTTATCTCCACTTCGTCACAAACGACCGTGTAGCCTGGGTGCCATGACATACTAGGTCACTGATAGCTAGATATTTATATATCTACTACAGATAGTATATATCTGTGGATATTAGGGATCTATTGATATATAGATAATAGATACAGTAGCTATACAAATATCTACTATATAGATATAATAGATACAGTAGCTATATAAATATCTACTATAAATTTATATATCTGTAAATAGATTCATCTATATAGTAGGTATTTATATATCTACTATAAAAATATAGTAGACATTTATATTTACTATAAATAATTGGTAGATATTTATATGTCTACTATAAATATATGGTAGATATATATCTACTACACTATAGATGTATATAATAGATACAGTAGATCTATCTATTATACTGTAGATGTACATTTATATCTACATCTATATTGTGTGTGTGTGTGTGTGTGTGTGTGCGCGCGCGCCTGTGTGTACAAGAGACATTGAAAGAACGAGAGAGAGACCAAAAGCAATCTGCTGGAGAATTTTCTCTTGCTTAGGAAGGCTGGCCTTTTTATTCTATTCAGGCCTTCACCTACTTGCATGAGACCCACTTACATTATGGAGGGCAATTGCCTTTACCCAAAGATCACAGGTACTTTGGGAGGCCAAGGCAGGAGACTCACTTGAGCTTGAACTCAGGAGTTTGAGGTCAGCCTGGGCAACAAAATGAGATCCCTATTTCTACCAAATCATTAAAAGAGCAGCTGGCTCTGGTGGTACATACCTGTAATCCCAACTTCTCAGGAGGCTGAGGCAGGAGGATCACTTGAGCCCGGGAATTAGAGGTTGCAATGAGCATCAGTGATCCTATTGCACTGGGTGACGGAGAGAAACTTTGTCTCAAACACACACACACACACACACACACACACACACACACACACACACACACGAGTTCATCACAACTGATGGGAAGAGACATGCTTATGAGCATTTTTTATATCCCCTGGGGCTCTCAGAAACTAGTGGTGAGTTAACAGAGGACTCGGTAGGCTGATAGACTATTACAAGAGCAGTGGCAATATATGTCAGTGGTATTCAAATTACTACAGTTATTTAATTCCACACTATCATGTAAAACAAGCTATTAAAGGCAGTACAGCCTCCTGTTACATGTTGTTTCTTCATCTGTACAGTATGTATGTGAAGTTACAAACTGTTACAAGGTTAAACAGTGTCAGATTTAGAAGGTCTAGCCTGTATTGTCTTTTTAATAATATTTTACGGTTATTTGTGTGGAGAGGGTGACATTATATTATAGGATTTAAGAGAATAATGAAATCAGTTCACTTGGGTTCAAATCCTGGCTCTAACTACTGAATGTGTCACTTTCTATAAAGTGATACATTTTACTTGAGTTTCTGTAAAGTGACACATTTGACTTGAGTTTGCTATACTGCCATTTTGGTGTGTGAAAATTCAAATACATAATCTCCTTTACATGGCTGTTGATAAGATCAATGTGACAATATAATATCTGTCACAATATGTAGTATATAGTCAACAAAATGTTAACTATGGTTTCTATTATAATTATAACAGTATGGTAAAGCCATCTAAATGTTCAATTAATTATGGATCCATCCATGTGTATGTATGTACCATGTAGCCAAAATTCAATCAAAGGTTAATGTTCAAAATAAGTAAAACAACTAGATAACATTAGCATAAATGTGGGGCAATGACAAGCAAAAGAAATGGTGAAGAATTTCTGTGCTTTGTATTTTAATGGTATAGCATAAAGACAAAATCTGTGTGGATATATTTTATAATCCATAAAATATAGCTTACATTTAGTGGACACTATCATACAAGAAAAGTTCCTGTCTTGTTATGTTTTTTTTTAAAGTTTCAAATCATTCACTTCTTCATTTTTCTATTTATAAGCAACCATTTATTTGAATAACTCATACATCCAAGGCACTGTGCTAGACCATGAGCTTTCAAAATGAAAAATAAGACATATGCGTTGCCTGCAAGGAGCTTCATTATCATAAGGAAAACAGAGAAGTAAATCAATAATTAAAATAAAATCACACATATATATTCCTGTAAAGCCAATGATTATTCTTGTATATTGGTAGATATAAATTACAATTCTTGTATATTGGTAGATATAAATTACAATATACAATTCTTGTATATTGGTAGATATAAATTACAATTGGGGAGAGAGAGAGAGAGAGCAATCTGTGTGCAGGTTAAGTACAGAAGGACTTAACAGGAACATACATCAACAAGATTATAACAAATATTGACTTTTCTTTAAAAATGTTAGTTTATTTATTCAACAAATACTTATTAGACAACTGAGATCAATTTTGGAAAAATTATAACAGTGAGAAAATTATGACAGTGAAAGAGATCTAATCTAACTGATTCCATCTTCTAACCTTCTGGCTGCCTTTGTTTATCTCTGGGTGTAGGCCAATTAACTTTGGGAGGAACTTAGTTTATAGTTAAAATTAGAAAGAAAGATGATAATAGCCCCTTCCTGAAACAAATCCCCTTCTTGCCTTTGTAGGACTAACAAGATTAGTCCTACAAAGTGGACCAATCTTTGTAGTCACAAATCGAATCTTTGTAGTCACAAGATTAGAAATTATGGTTTAGGAGTCATGCAGCCAGAGGCTACAAGATTTTGAACTTTCCCTATTGCTACCCGGGATAACATCACTATTGTAAAACCTAAAATTGGTGCTTGAGATATTTTCCAGACCTTGCATTCTGATGGATCAGTTGGCTCCACCTAGACTGGTAATCTGAATCAGAAACACAGCAAGAAGAACCCATTTCAACTCCCGATGGTTTAATCTCTAACCTAACCAATGAGTGCTCCTCATCCCCCAGCCCCCTACCTGCCAAATTAGTCTTTAAAAAACTCTCTCTGAATTTCTGGAGAAAGTCGTTTAAGTAATACATCTCCTCTGTGTGACGCAAACTCTTTATTGCAATTCTCCTCTATCTTGATAAATCCACTGTATCTGGGCAGCTAGCAAAATAACCCATTGGGCAATTCCACACCCACTATGTGGAAGACACTGAGTTAGCACTTGCATGAAGGTGAAAAAGTTGGAAAATGAAAAGAAATCAAATATAAATTTTGACTTTAGGGAGCTTGAGAATGTGATGTGTACAGCCACATAAATGATAGTAATTCGAGGGTGAGAAAGGTATGTATACTAAAGTACATTGAAAGTGCTAAGGGAAAATGAAATTTCAAAGGCAATGAGAGGGAAAATTACTGGTGTCTCAGCAGGGATCAAGACATATACTAGTTGTCATTGTATTTTTCATCCACATTTTTTTTCAGTCATACAATCACAATTTCATTTCTGAATGTCCTCAATGAAGCAGTATTAATTTTATTAAATTCCCAATTTTGAGCACACATTTTCAATATTCTGTGATGACAAAATAAAAAGTATGCATAAAGTACTCTTGTATACTGAAGTATGATGGTTGCCTAAAGGAAAAGCCCTTATGTGATTAAGTTATGAAGTGAAACAAACAGCTTTTCTTCATGGTACATCATTTTTACTTGAAAGAATGACAAACTGATAAACTATGAATATTTTGACTTGCACACTTGTAAGATATTTTCTCAAAAATAAACAACTGATGAAAGCAACTGAGATTATATGCTGCCAAGGATAAAACTTGAGTTTTCACAAGGAAGTTAACATTTTGGAAAACTTTTATCTGTCACTGTGAGCCTGTCAGTTTTACAATATTTAATGACTTTTCTGATGAAATTATTTGTACTTAAATAAATGTGATTTTTTTGTATTATCTAATTGTGTTCTGCATTAATTTAAGAGTCCTGCATAAATCAGTGAGACAATATTTTGCAAATGACCAATACATTATTACAAAATCATGTGTTGGTAAACATTTGTTCAAAATGCAAGATTTATCAGTGCATATTAATATAATAGAAGATGAAAAGTTCGTTGATGGTTTTAGATTTCACAGTGCAACCAATCTTTAAGGAAAGACTTCTTGTCAATTTTGGGTGTTATATAAAAGAAGACTATCCACAGTCATATGATAAGGTCATTAAAATATTCCTCTAACTGGCCGGGTGCGGTGGCTCAAGCCTGTAATCCCGGCACTTTGGGAGGCCGAGGCTGGTGTATCACGAGGTCAAGAGATTGAGATCATCCTGGTCGACATGGTGAAACACCGTCTCTACTAAAAATATATTTTAAAAGTAGCTGGGCATGGTGGTGTGTGCCTGTAATCCCAGCCACTCAGGAGGATGAGGCAGGAAAATTGCCTGAACCCAGGAGGCGGAGGTTGTGGTGAGCCGAGATCGTACCATTGCACTCTAGCCTGGGTAACAAGAGCGAAACTCCATCTCAAAATATATATTCCTCCAACCTGCAAGTACATACATCTGAGGGTAAATTGACTTTTTTTTTTAATATATTGAAAACAAAGTAATATATTGTAACAGGTTGAATACAGAAGCAGATCTGAAAATCTAATTGTCTTCTTGTAAATTAGTCATCAAAATTATTTTCAACTTGCAAAATAATACCACTCTTGGCACTATTTTTAAAAATAGTTATTGTTCCATGGAATATTATGCAGCCATAAAAAATAATGAGGTCATGTACTTTGTAGGGACATGGATGAACCTGGAAACCATCATTCTCAGCAAACTGACACAATAACAGAAAATCAAACACTGCATGTTTTCACTCATAGTTGGGTGTTGAACAATGAGAACACATGGACACAGGGAGGGGAACATTCCATGCTGGGGTTCCTTGGGGGACATAGGGGAGGGACAAATTATAGTTATTGTCCATAAAATGTGAACATACATTAATTTGTAATGGACTTATTGCAAATTTATAAAATATTTTATAAATATCTAAAGTTTTAATCTGCAATAGATTTCATCCATATAAATAAAATCTCCTTTGGGGTCTTTGTGCCAGTTATTACTGTATTACCTCTCAGCTCTAAATTCAGCCTGTTTGCCTGCTCTGCAATAATGGCACTGTGCCTTTTACATGTTTCCCCTTTTCCAATCACCAAGAAGTTAAGCTTTGTGGGTAAGAGCACTGCATTCACACTGGTGAGGAGGGATAGGGGTTGCCTGTCTGCTTCTAGGGTGGCTTCATTGCCAGGCTCCTAGAAAATGTGCTTTCTGCAGCAATCAGCTCAGGCATTAGCAGTGAAGCCAGGACCTCTGACACTGTGGGATCCACAGCCCAACCTGTTACTGCTCCCCACATCCTCTCTTTAGCCTACTACACACCTGTTCATGTCAGCAGCCCTATTGGCCTCCTTTCTAGTGAGTAGACTACTCCACCTTTACTCCACATAGCCCAGGCCACAATGTGCAAGGATCCTTCAAAGGGATACCTGTCCAGGTCCTGGTTCCAAGTTTGTTTTCCTTTGGGACTTGTTATAGCATACCCTTTAGAGTTATCTTTCCATCTTAATGGTTATTCTTAAATTTCCCGTGTTAAAATTACTGAGTGTCCTCTGACTATTGATAGGAGCCAGAATAATTTCTAAGACAATTTATTAATCTGTTCTCATAAAGAACAGATAATAAAGACATACCCAAGACTGGGTAATTTATGAAGGAAAAAGGTTTAATCGACTCACAGATCCACATGGTTGGAGAGGCGACAAACTCATGGTGGAAAGTGAATGAGGAGCAAAGTCACAGCTTACATTATGGCAGGCAAGGGAGGTTGGGCAGGGGAACTCCCATTTATAAAACCATCTCATGAGGCTTACTCACTACCATGAGAACAGTATGGAAAAAACTGACCCATGATTCAATTATCTCCACCTGGCCCCGCCTTTGACATGTGGGGAATATTACACTTCAAGGTGGGATTTGGGTGGGGACAAAGCCCAACCATATCAGACAGTAAAAGATCTTGAGACCAAAAAGTTTGAGAATGGCTGTTTATAAGGTATAGTGAAAGTAAATGCAGGTGATGGGCACTATCTAGAGGAGCTAGAGAAGGTTATCATTTGAAGTACTAGTCCCTCTAGCAATAAATCACCTCCATTTTAATAAAGCCCAGAAGATTGAAATGTTTTCTAAAATGCAAGGGAGAAATTCTCTATGGTTATGAGTTTTAGAGTATTCTTTATTTTTTTTTATCTTTACAGTTTCAGTTAATAAAACTGGCCTTGATTCTGGGACATTTAAAAAATAGAGACTCATGTTTTTCCAAAACGAATTTATTCTTCAGTCTTTCACATTTCCATTAGTAGCCCCAAATTTGAAGACTTCTCACCACCTTTATCACTCTTACTCCTTGTCCAAGCCACCTCCTTTTCTTGCTTAAATAATGGCAATGGCACGTAAATTGGACTCTGGTTTCTCCACTTCCAGGCTAAAATATACATGGCTGGTTGACATCTACGCAGCAGCGGCACTGCAAAAGTAATAGTAAAATAATGTCTCTCTTCTACCCAAACCTTCTTGTGGTCCCCCATGTGGCTCAGCGTAAAGACTGAATGTTTGCAATGGCCTAAGTCTTTCTGTACTGTCTTGCCTTCATCACCTCTCTGTTCACATTATCGTGTACTTTCCTCTAACAACTTCTGAGACATACTGCCTCCTTGAAAACAAGAGGTACATACACCTTAGTGGTTTTGCCCATATAGGCTCCTTGATGGCTGTTCTGTTTTTGTTATTGTTGTTGTTTGCGTGTTTATTTCTATAACTCAGCATCCAGAACAACACTCAAAAACCATTAGTTACTCAAATATTTATTGAATGAAGGAATAAGCCACAGTCTGAGTTGAAACGGCTGGAGTAGTTTAGATTAAATCTAACACTATTTTTTTCTCTGGTAGGAATCTTAACTCCTACATTTATTTCTGGTTATGAATATTTCCTTACATTTTACATCCTTGGGGAGATATTATGATTTCATTCCACTTTAAAATTATATTCCCAAGATTGTGTCAGAATTAAACCCTAAGTTAGAACCAAGCCTTTAAATTGTCATTGAAAAAAACATTAAATGAGCTGCTACCACATTTAAGATTCTCTTTTAGCTACAATGTAAGCCAAGATGCTAAAAATATGAGTTTTGCCAATTGTGTAAAAGGCAACATAAAGTGTACAGTGGACAATTTCACTGTCAAAATGGCAGACTGAGCACATACTGAAATCACTGCTTGCCACATCAAATCTACAAAGGTACAGAAAGAGAAACATAAAAAGTGATTAATAAGCCCATACCTATGGCCAAAATACAGGAGAATTATCAGAGGTGCTGAATTTTCACACTGTAGTTGGAGAGGAAAAAAAATAGGCAACCAACTCAATTTACCACAACAATAATAATCTGAGAACCCAAATACAATGTCACAGTCCACAAGGGACATCAGCACAGCCCAGCATGTGAATGAGGGATTCTGTTACAGAACAAAAGCATACAACTAGCAATCGGCGAACATCTGAGGAAGCTCAACACCATGAATGAGATTTTTTAAAAAACTAAACATATAAAAATGTCCAAGGAAACAATTAACTTAGCCATTTAGAAATAGATTTAAGTAACACAAAGCAAATAGGAATTTACATCTTAATCTCATTTATCTAACAAGGTCTACAGTGAAAACACACACACACACATGCACACACACACACACACACACACGGTCTAGAAGACTTAGAAATTCAAAGAGAAAGAAAACTGTGAGATGCTGGGTAAGACCACTATTTTGGGAAAAGTTAGATAATATGCATTTGTTATAGTAAACATAGAATTAAGAAAGATAAATTCCATGCCACCAGAATTTGAAAAATGACAAGGACTCAGAAACTATAAAGGCATACAGGAAAGACTGAACTTTCTGAAATACAGGATAGATGTTGAGGAGAAGGGGAAGTTAAGAGTCAAAACTCAAGGCAGAGGCAAATAATGGATGTTTGACAAAAATTGGATTTGAGCTAACAAATACTGAGAAATGCTTGAAGGCTCATTAGCAGAGAAGAGACTTATGTCACTGGACAGCAGAGAAACTGTTTTGGAATGAATTATTCTCATACACAGAAAAAAGTAGTAGTAAGTCATAAAAGGAGGAGTCCTATATATAGGAAGGGCTAGTGAGTACTTTTACAGGTTTAAAGGTTTCTGAAAAGCTTCCCTAAGCTAATAATATCTCATCTTCACACATTTTTTTTTTTGCTCATTAAAGTTACATATTTTGAGAATGGTAATCAGTGGGTGAATATCACTTGTGGAAGTTTTCATAAATGGCTGCAAATTGTTTGACACATTTTCTCTTGTGCTGTAGGGTTCATGTACTCTCCCTCTTGCAAGCAGATGGGTTTGGGAATGACTAAACTCTAGATGGAGCAGAAGTGAATGAGTGAACAATAGTTGTGTATGCCTTTGGTTGGAGATAGGATTCGTAGGCAGCAATACTAATTAAAATAGTATTTGGTAACTTGAGGTGGAGTGAAGCCACTGAACAAAAATGAAATTTAAAAAAACATGAAAAATTTAAAACATAAAGAAAATTCTTAAACATGTTTTTGCACTGGGCTGAATCATAGTGGATACTTGAATGGGCATTGAGGAGGATTTGGGAGGGTTTAAAGGAAATTGAGGAAGCTCTTATTGGAAACTGGAGGAAAATGGAGTTCTCGTTAAGAAATCATGGAGAGTTAAGCACAACTGGCATGAGCGGTAACATAGAAAATAGACAATGTAGCCCATGAATTGACAGATCTGACTAAGGAGATTCCCAAGCATGTGTTCAGAGTGTCAGTTGCATTCCTGTAGTTGTGCATCATAAACTGAGAAATAGAGACGAATGAACTAAAGAAGGTCTTGTGTCGTTTTCAGGTGGAGCCTAGAGAAAATTATTTACAAGTCAGGACTTCCTGGCATTAACAAACACCTTATTCCCTGTGTATTGGTATAAGTCTTCTCAGAAATAGAAAAACAGATTTATAGGGGGAAATATTTGTGAAGTAAAAAAGGAAAGAGAGTCTAGAGATGGAGGGAGAGCTGACAGGCCACAATGCAGGCATGACACCTGCGATGGTGTGGGGGGAGGCAGAAGGTTGGATAGATGGAGTCTCAGACGACAGCACAGTTAAACTTTTGCCAGGTAAAAGTTGCTCTTTGGGAATCAAGACTGTAGTACAAAATGCTGACAGCTTCAGGGTGCAGCAGCTGGAGTCATCTGTTTTATAAGGCTGCTTCTGCATTCTACCGTCCATCTGCTTCTGGAGAGTGTGACATGCGATAAAAACCATAGATGCCGTAGTCAAAAGCCCCCTCCAGCACCACCATTGATGTGGGTCTCCAGGCAAGATATTGTCCTGTTTGAGATTCCTAGTTTTGAATGATTCTATACGCATTCCATAAGAATTTGAAAAATGGTGTTGGCTCAGGCTCTTCTAGAAGGAAAGGAAAACCATTATTTATAGTAGGTCTTTGTGTCTAAGAGGAAAAATCAGGCCCAATGCAGTTGACTTGCCTTCAAGAGTCTGGTTTTTCAGTGGGGTGTAGTGACTCACGCATATAATCCCAGCACTTTGGGAGGCTGAGGCAGGCTGATCACTAAGTGAGAAGTTTGAGACCAGCCTGAGAAACATGGTGAAACCCCGTCTCTACTAAAAATACAAAAATTAGCCGTATGTGGTGGCACATCCCTGTAATCCCAGCTACTCAGAAGGCTGAGGCAGGAGAATCACTTGAATCCGGGGGTGGGTGGAGGTTGCAGAGAGCTGAGATCGCTCCACTGCACTCCAACATGGGTGACAGAGCAAGACCCCATCTCGAAAACAAAGCAAAACAAAACAGAAGAGTCTGGTTTGCCTCCTTAAGAAATGGTATAATACTGGCAACTAGCCATTGGTCCCTATTGCAGATAAACTTGACATTCAGAGGCAGCAGTAGCTAAAGCTGCCTTTTTAAGTGTGGATCTGTGTCTTTGAGCACAGAAATAGCTTGCATCTCTGCTGCCCTGGCCACTGCATTCATGAGCTCATCATGTTGTTCCAGGGTGCCTAATGATCAAAGGTTTGCTATTGTCAAATGGCGAAGTAATTTTGTATCCCTGATTTTTTACTGCCTTTGCCATAATGGATACTTTCTGGTAAGCATTAAAGTTTAGAAAAAAACCCTCCAAATCCTGTGCTCATTCTTGTATGCTCTTCTCTATAGATACTTTTATCCCAGACCTCCTCGTCTCTGATCTTCCAGTCATTTTACTAGCAGGTCTCTGATCAGAGAGAAAGCCAGGTCTTTGACCTCTGCCCAAAAATCTGTACATATTCTTGCCCCACACCATCACTTTGTTCTCAAAAGTAGGTGGCCAAGTATATCACTAAAATTTTTGCCCATTAAGATTTTCTCTGACCACTGTCTTTCACATGTACCCATGAATGTGGCTGTAATGCAGTTGCTATCTAATTTTTGTTAGCATCCATGTACCAGGCTGACCTATGCATAAATCAAGGTGGGATTTTTTTTTCCTTCTTCAGCTGTTTTTACAAGGTCCCCTGATGCCATAGTGCAAGCTGGAACAGAGGTGCTATTGCAAATATGGTGGGTAATGTGAGGGTATGGATTTCCTCCTCACTCAGTATACCATGTCCTCCAATCCTGTCCTGAAATCTGGGTGTTCTACATCCAACTTAAAATGTACTACTCCTTAGCCTGCTTATCTGTTGACTCTATAACTTGGAGGATCTAGTGGGACTCAATTCATGGTAAGAAGTTTCAGATGCATGGTCACTTTGCACTCCAAGGTCAAGAATTTTATTTCTACCATGCTGGGTAACACCCTAGTGTCTGTTTCTCAAATGGTATGTCATACTCTCCTAGCAGTGTTATAGCCTTTTGCTAGAATTCCAAGAGTCTGCATGTTGATTCTTCCACTGGGGCTTGCCATGAGCTCTATCCTGGCTTTTTCTTCAACAGTGACATCTCCATCATCATAGGGTTGACCAGATTTTATGACCCAAATACAATGACCAATGACCCTGGTTGGTCCAGAACTTTCCTAATTTTAGCAGTACAAGTCTCATGGCCCAGGAAATCCTTCATTGCTTCTGTTAGTTTCTAAACTTTTCAGCATTTATATCTCAATTTCTGAAGCACTTGTGTCTTTACAAAGACTTCCAGCACACTAGCCCCCTCTTTTACATTTTGTTCATTGGCATGATATAATAAATCTAATGATCTGTTTAATGTTCTTTGGGATGTCCAGGTGGTACAGAGTTCTTCAGACCGTATTATGACAGAGCATGAGAGCATTAACATAAGAGTGAGGCAAAACTATAAATGAAGATAGTTGTCTACCTCACGTGAATGCAAACTGTTAGATATACTTTTCTATTCTGAATGTAAAAGAAAGCATTTGCTAAATCAGTAGCCACAAATAATATACATGAAGCCTTAATAATTTGTTTTTGCAATGATACCACATCTGGCATAGCAGCTGTGATCTGGGCTACTACATGGTTAAGGCTTCAGTTGTTTATAGTCATATCCAGGACCCATCAAAGTTTTACTGGGGCTGAATTGGTGAATTAAATGGAGATATGATAGGATTCTCACTCCTGCCTCCTTTAGGGCATTAATGGTGACTCAAAACTCCCTCTGTCTACTGCAGGATATGATATTGTTTTTAATTCACTATCATGGGAGGAAAAGCGGGGACAGTTTCAGAGTTATCTACTTAGCCTTCTCCACTATGATAGTTCTTACTACCCGAAACATTTGTATTAATTATGCTAAGAAACAAATGACAAGAGGGAAGTAAATGTCAAGAGATTTACTTGAGTAAATGTGTGAGGGAAAAGAATGAAGAAGCCAAAGGAGAATGGAAAACCTATCAGTTTATGATGCAGGTCTATCCACTGTAAAGAAGAGAGGGAGGAAAGAGTTTCGGATAGGCAGAATTTCACACTGCAGCACAGTTTTAAGAATTCTGCTAGGTTGATGGGGAATCCATAAGTCAAAATTTCCTGATTTCACAGGAAAGCAATTTACTTAGTGACCTTGCCACACTTACTCACTGAGAGCAGCCCAGGAAAACATGGGCTCATCACATACATGGTAGATTCAGAGTACAGCAGCTGGGATTATCCATCAATTAGCTTCTGCTCACAGGAGACCCAAGTGATACACTTTTATAGCCACCACCTCCAGTATCTTCAGCAGAATATTTCATATAACGAAAGGCCTTGAGGCAAAGATCAAATCCAGGATGCTGTGAGAAATATATGGTTTCCAGATAAAAATGAAGCAAAAATGACTGTAACATGTTTTGTAAGACTTTTGAAAGGTTTAAGTTGGTGTCTCATAGACCTTTTAGTATATAAAAGGTCTTTCTCAGACCTGCCTTGTTAAATAAACACTAGGGGTTCTAAGACTCTCGAGGTATTGTCTCATAGATTTTGAAAGAGATTTTGAAAGAGAATAGACTTTTAGATGTGGATTTTGTCTAATAAAATGAATGGTAGATCAGCATAGAAAAAAGCACATAAAGTTTTAGAATTTTTATACAAACTTGGACTTGAAGGCACACAGACAATACAAAATGAAGAAAAGACTTTGGACCCTTTGCTTTTTCCAAGTCAGAATCAGGTTGAAATAACTTTGCAGCTGCAGGCCTACATTTTAAAGGGGGAAAAGAAAAGAATTACTCAGGAGACAGAGCAAGAACCCAGAGCGGGTGATTACAGGCACAGATAACTCTAAGGCTGACAACCAGAAAATAGGACTGGTCACTAATTTAGAAATCAGCAACTTATGCTTGCCTGGATTTCAGAAATGCTATGGAACACTGACCACTGTGTACTTCCTTTCTTTCTTTTCTTCCCTGTCCCTCAATGCTTTATTTTGAGCTGCAGTACCACTGCAGTTATCCTATACCTATTCCATCAGTGTAGTTTGGATATACGGAGCAAAACAACAAGGTTCTTTAGTTCTGCTATCGTCAGATGGAGAGGAATTGTACTCAAGGACTATGATTGTACTAGAGGGATCAAACCAAGGAAACTTATCCATACCTGGACTTGATTGAGATAACAGAATCTTGAACCTTGAACTTGAACTCAATTACATAAAAGGTTGAGACATTCAGGGACTCTTGAGGGCATATGAATCTATTTTGTAGATATAATAAATATAAATAACTTGTGACCAAAGACAGACTTTGGTGGCTTTTAATAATAATAATAATAGCAATTATTTGACCCTTCTCACATGAGAGGTAGTTCCATGTTTTCTTGCCAGGAATATGGGTGGGGTTGTATTTGCTTCAACTAGTAGAGCCCAGCACAGACGATCCTGTGTCAGGGTGTTCATTTACAAAAGTCTATGCAACTTCTTGGGATGCTCACTTTCGGGGCACTTTCTCCTGGAACACGGCCACTGTGTTGTGAGAATCCCAAACCACATGAAAAAGCCTCATGTAGGCGCTCCAGTTCACATCCTGAGCTGAGCCTGTCCTTTCAGTCACCTCCTTTCTGGTGCCAGAAAGCCATGATAAGAAGGTTCTAGAGGAATGCAGTTCCCCACTGGAATATTCCCAGGTGAGTCTCAGACATTGTGAAGCAGACAGGCTAGCTCCCTTGGGCCCTGTCCTAATTTTTGACCTACAGAATTCTGAGCATAAGAAAATGGTATGTATTCAACTCCAAGATTTGTGTGGTTTCTTTTGCAGCAGTAGTAATTGAAATGTCATCGGATATTTCCTGCTAGAAAAGCTAAAAGCAAAAGATCTAAATTCAAAATAAGCCTCTAACATAAATTTCAAGCCTGTTCCAAATCAATTGCCTGTTTATTTTTTCCCAGAGTATTTGAAACTACAACAATCATTATGACTATTGAGTTTCTAACCACATTCATCCAAAATTTTGACTTTAGAATGTGAAAGAGACATCTAAAATAATGCTCTTGGAAACATTATAATTCCAAAATAGCCTATTTTGGAATGCAAAATAATATTTGGCATTTATTCTTGAGTTATTATTAAATAATTATTAATGTGACAATATTTTATTTGTAGGAAAATGAGAAAAATATTAACATTGCTAGAATATGCATAGAAATATAAGTATTCACTGAATATTTTTAAACTTTAATTTATAAGAAAGGAAATACATGTACCTCTTCACAGAAGCAAAGATATGTATCCATGAGAGAGAAAAAAATAGAGGAGTGGGGAGAGAGAGAATGATGGAAGGGGAAAGGAGAAAGGAAGTATATAAAGTATAAAAACAGTACTTTTCTCTGTTGCCATGATCTACATTTTGCTAAAATTACACAACAACAAATTTACAGAGATAATTTTCGCATTCATCAATTAAAATTTAGTCAATTTTACTTGACTACTTTTTTTTTTTTTCTGTGTAGCTGTATTTCTAGAGCTTAAGGGATATTTAGGTTGTTTCTCAAAAGGGCCTTTGAACAGCCTGTGGTGATAGAACAGACCTTCATTTGGTGAAATCTTGCTGACAGCTGCTAGCAGAACACTGCATTTTGTACCCTCAAGATAATATAATTGCTGGGATGCAATTGCTCTTTCATCTTATGGTGGTAATCAATCAGTGATTGACAAGTCTAATTAGAAGCCTTGGTATGTGCAACATGATAGCACTTTCTAGCTGCACTGTAGCCTAAAACACCTCTTTAACAATCCTATAAGAAAAAATATAACATTTTTTGGATAACTAAGTTACATTGCTGTCATTATTCTTTGCATAAATGGAAATGTTTTATTGGGGTAGGAGGATACCACCTTTGGAAGTATAAATATACCAATCTAGTGTTTTTATGATGTCTACTAAGGCCTCAGTATTTCTGCTCTAAAGGTTTGATTATTTTCCAAATTGAAAAATATAAATTATTTTATGTGTATAATTTTTTATTGTATTCAGAATATAATGTATTTCAGGTGAATACATTTATGTTTTGATAAAAAACTTTCCCCCGTCTTCTTCCCAGTAAAGGTAATTCATAATGGCCTAGAGTAATCTGAAGAGAAATGGCATCTGCTAACAAATATGTGCTTGGTTACAAAGTCAAGATAAAATACCATATTTTGTTAGGCACTGAAAATATCTAGAAACCTCGGAGCTTATTTCTTTCTATAATATGACATGTGTTAAGTCTCTGAACAGATTTTTTTCACATGGAAATATCTTAAAAAATGTTAAACTTCAAACTGGATAATTACACTGTATATTTGTCTTTTAGCATTTCAATTAGGATCTGTTAATCTTGAACTTGTGTAACTTAATTTGTATGCAGAAGGAGAAAGTGGAATTACAGGAAGTATTAAACTATTCTTTTTATTCTTGATAAAATGATGAAACAATGTACAAAGTGCTTTCCTTCACTTTTCTGATATTTCTTTTAGAAAATGAGTCTTTCCATCATACAAGAGTGATAAATTACTGAGAAGGCATACTATCCTTTCTTGCAGAATGTGGATTGTATTGAAAAGCTGGATTTTCCTGAAATGTCAAAGGAAAAGACAATATAAAAAATATGATTATATTTTTACTCTGAATATCCGAATATCTCAGTACAATGTTTTGAATTGAATGTCTCCTTAGACATTCTGAAAATTAGTGAACACATAATTCAAAACTAAATTTAAAGCTGAAAACTAAATGTAAATCTGAAAGGTCAGCGCAATCTCTAGAAAAGCACCAAAACATAGTCTTTAGAAATGTTTTGATAGGGTGGCTGGGGGGATTCATTTGAAAGCACAACAGAGTAGATACAACTCAGCAATTTTTTCTCTAAAGATTTTTGAGCTTTATATGAGATGTTTATCATTGTCTGTACTTTCCAACACTGCAAGTGTTCTCTTGAATATGGTCAGTACACACATCACTGTGATACATCCAGAACACAATAGAAATGCTCTACTTCTGATTATTTCATCTTGCCACTACCAACCAACTATATGATTCCTTTTACATTCAAATGGAAAATATCACCTGAATATGATATTTGATAATACAACCAAAAAATCAGGTTGAAAGAGAGCAAGAGGAAGTTGTTTATTTTATTTAAGAAGAATATTTAGAGAATATATGTGAAAATCATTTTCTCTCGGTACTGGAAGGTAATCACATTTAAGATAAATCACTTTGTGAAATCACACCAACATAGTTCCCAAGAAAAATTTCTACAGTCTGTACTCCCTGTATGTCCTCATTCATGATATCCTGTCGATTATGGTTTTTAAAGTACTCTTTTACATTTACATTTATGTCAAAATCCTATTTCCAAATGTCAAAATTACTTCCACAAAATATTTTAAGTTATTGCAGAGATACTATGCATCCCTCATTTAGACATAAAATAAAGTTTTACATTGACACCCTATTTACATCACTGTCTAGTGTGCATGTAATATCAAGGCCATGGGAACACATTATCTTGCAGATTGTTTAGTTTGAGTCCTGGAGGTTGTAACCTAATGTAGTTACTAGTGGGAGATGTACACGGGAAAAGACTTGTGAATAATGATGTTACAGACAGCACACATTCCAAAATCTATTTGTCTGCTTGCCTAAGCCAGTGAGGTTTGTAACATGACAAGTGCAATGGACAGCCTTTACAGGCAAGAAAATTTTTACAGCATGCTTATGTTTGAAAACATAATTCACTTGCATCTCTTAGAATCTTTAATTTGCAGAGATTAGTTCAAAGACAATTAACAGAAAGAAGCCATTGAGTAATAACAAAAATGTGTCAAATTATGCTAAGATGATGTTAAAGACTTCATATTTAAAACATTAACTTTTGGTTAATTATGGCAAGAACCTGAAATATCATTGATATAGCAACTGATATCAAATAACAGTCAGAAGTAATTGATTCCTGCTTGGGGTATGGGGATGAGAAGAACAGAATAACAAAAAGAGAAAGCACGTCAGACTGTGACTAAGACACAGAAAACCCTAGTTACTGCTTGCTTTAGAAATATTTTTAAATGATTAGGAGGAATTAACTTGAGATCCACCTTATAATTATAGCTGTATATTGTTTGAATTTTTTTTTCATAAGCTGTTCTCTTTATTTGTTAAAGCTACCTTAGATATTTTCAAGAATACTTTATTTGGTTTTATAAGGTTCTGAATTTAAAGAAAAAATAAAACTTAAGGCACTTTAGGGAGTGCTTCCAGAACTAAAAAGAACTCATGTATATTCCCAGTCACCTTGTCTCCAGCATCTGGTTGAATATTCCAACTCCTACATGAGCTTCAACTGTATACTGAATCATCATCATCATCATCATCATCATCATCATCATCATCATCATTCTGCAATTCCTCCTCATTGACTAGCCTCCAAAAAAGACTAGGCATTGGGAATACTTATTTAAAAATAACCTTTTGCATTAGGTTGATGCAGAAGTAATTGCGGTTATTGCATTGTTGACATTTGCTGTTTAATATTGGAATACAGTCTTAAATAAATGCAATTATGTTATGCAGCATTTTAAAGCACATTTCTCATGCTTTTTGGCTAATGACTATTACTTGCTGTTTATTTTGTTTATTTTTGACTATGGAAATGATGTTAGACAATATGCAAATTTCAATGATTTTCTTATTTGAGTTTAAAAGGGTCATAAAGCAGCAGAGACAACTCACAACATCAACAGTGCATTTGGCACAGGAGCTGCTAACTTACAGTGCAGTGGTTGTTCAAGAAGTTTGGCAGTAGAGAGGAGAGCCTCGAAGATGAAGAGCATAGTGCTCTGCCATCAGAAGCTGACAATGAAGAAATCATGTCATTTGCACCAACATGGATAAATCTGGAAGTCATTATCTTCAGTGAAATAAAGCCAAGCACAAAAAGGCAAATTACATGTTCTCACTTATATGTGGGAGCTAAGAATTTTGAACTTGTAGAAGTAGAGAGTGGAAAAATAGATAACAGAGACTGAGAAGGGTGAGCAAGAGGGGAGTGAGGAGGATGAAAATACATGCTGTAAAGGTTAAAAACATACAGTAAAATGAATGTTTGATGACAGTAGAATGAGTATACTTAACAAAAACATTGTGTTTGGGTGATGGACACCCGGAATATCCTGATTTGATCACTATGAATTTTATACATGTAACACATTTCTCATGTGCCCCATCAATTTGCATAAATAAAAAGAAAAGAATTATCATACAGAAGGAGTCTTATAGAGCTTTCAACACATAATCAAAGTTCTTCAAGTAAGGAATCTTTCTTTGGTTTGACAGCGTAGAACTTCCATTTTCAAGAAGAGTTTTTCCATATGTGCTTGTAAGAAAGGGTGCTCTTATTAGTTTGACATATTTTTAATTAGCTGACAAGTTATAATTCCCTATGTTTGTGTACAGTGAGATTTCATCACTTTAACAAAAAAATTCAGATTGTCCATACCATGAATAAAATATTCCGAAGCAGACTGGAAAGAAAGATGCCAAATATTCATTCTATTTTCCTGGATTCATTGGTGAAACTGCCCTGTATCTGAGCACTAACTGTAAGCATTTTGATGCCCAAAGCAGAGCTTGCTCATGTCAGTTCCTCACATATGCTGTGTGTCTTCTCAGCAGTGCTTTCTTCCCAAATATTTACTTGAACAACTACAAAGAACATTTAGAACATCAACAACAATGCTCTAAAGAGCCTATAGTGTCTGACTAAAAGGGTAACTAAATTTAATTGTAACATTATTTGAATACTGAACGATATAAGGTGTTTTAAGTGGAAACTGAAATAAACCATCGATTCTACTCTTAAATTGCCTAAAATTAAATAAATGACAAACTTTTCATTTAAACTGCATTTCTTTACAGCATCTACCTAGTACAGACAATCTCTTTAAGCTCAAATCTTACTGGAAACCATGAAATACAGTTTGGTCATGAACCATTGCCTTCAACTGTTCAAGCATAAGTTGAAATTCTAGACTAATGGGCACATATGCTAAAACATAAAGTATAAACATTTTGGGGGACATATTAGAAAGGTAAGGTTTCAAGATTAAATAAAACAAAATTCAGGACTGCAAGTGGTTCATTTCAATTTCAATGTATTCAATTTAAAATGGAGCAAGCTCTTATGAAATGCCTATTAGAAAATAGATACTACTGGAAAACAATACATAAATCTTCATCTTAGAAGTTTGTAGAATGTTGGAAATCCCAATCATTAAGTAGCTCTAATGATCAGAAAGAATAGTAATGTTGTGAAAAAGAGATAATGTAGTCTTCTGAGAATTCAAAGGAGGTATAAATGATATCTATCTACTGAAGCTCCGGCAGATTGCATAGAAGAGGTGATGTTTAAAATTGCCTCATGGAGTGATTAACCATTTTAACAGGTAGGAGATAGGAAGAAAAATTATTTCAGGAGAAAAGAGACTTAGTGAGTAAGTTAGGAATGTGTAGAGTTAATTTCAGAAATCATGAGTGACATATGAATATTAGTGAGCTATTGAATGGTTTGAATATACAGTTAAGGGTATTAAGAATATTTGTTCACTCATTCAATAGGTAATGGGAAAACCTGTGAGGAGAAATGTTATTTGAGCCATGCTTAAAAATATAATATTTTGGAATGAATAAAATTTATTGAATATTCCAGTTCATAGACTATTAAAACTTTCTAGGCAGAATATATGACATTTCTTACTAGAGTGAAAACATTAGGAGTGAAAAGCAAAGGACATTCCTATAACACATAAAAATAATCTGCAGCTGATAGAAAATAAAAAAAAGATACATGGAAGAAAGAAGACCAAAAATTTCTTTAAAGAAGTAACCTAATTGGGATGATGTTTTAGAGAAGTATCTTAAGAAAAAAGCTAACAGGGATAAGAGACGAATTGAGGTCAGAAGAAACTATACCTAATAAATCTCTTTAGCAAAAGGACAGCTGGATGCCTAAAATGAGTCTCTGAGGGTGATTGAGCAGTAGGGTTGGTATTAACCAAATATGAATGCAATGTTTACATCCCTCCCTCCTTGCTATTCAAGGATGAGTTTGGTCTTCATGGATCATCAAATTTTATTGTATTTCAGAAAATTAAATATCTCATTATATATTAATACATTGGCAATTTGGTTTATTGAAGATAATTTAAAATAGTTCATTGTCATGGATTCTCATACCAGACTGTTTGGACTGATCATTTTCTGAGTATGTTGAAACTGAGCTCTTGAACTTATAAAGAGAAGGGCCAGACTCACTTTAAATAACAAGGATATATTTTAGGATGTATAAGTTACATTCATATCTGATTAGCAACTTTGTCTGCATTTTATATCCTATGTAAATTATTTTGTTCAAGAAAATCTTGAGCAAAATTTATCTATTCTAAGATGCCTGAAAGTTTTCATACAATAAAGATATGGGAAGAACTACAAATCTCAGTATACTTCAGTTTTTTAATCTGTGCAAAGGGGAGTAATAATAACTACCTTGTTGTATACATGTGTTAGTCCATTTTAATACTGCTATGAAGACAAACCTGAAACAAGGTAATGTATAAAGAAAAAGAGGTTTAATGGACTCACAATTCCACATGGCTAGGGAGGCCTAACAATTATGGTAGAAGGCAAAGGAGGAGAAAAGTCGTATCTTACATGGTGGCAGGCAAGACAGTGTGTGCAGAGAAACTGCCCTTTATAAAACCGTCAGATCTCATGAGACTTACTATCATGGGAACAGAACTGGAAAAACCTGCTCCCATGATTCAATTACTTCCCACAGGGTCTCTCCCATGAAATGTAAGGGTCATAGCAGCTACAATTCACGATAAGATTTGAGTGAGGACACAGCTAACCTATATCAGTAACTATGAATAGTAAATAAGATAAGGTTTGAAAGCACTGGGAATAATTTTAGGTATATCATAATTTACACAATTAGTGTTTGATAATAACTGAGATGAAGATAAAATAAAGTGACAACAGAAGAAAAGGCAGAACATGTTCAAAATTTGATTTTTAAAAAGGCTAGATCCAGCGACAGAAAATTAAAAATAAGCCATGTGATTGAAAGTCAACAATTCTCCTTAGCTTTTGTTCTGAAAATGATCTTACAGAATTTTGTTTCACTTTGTAGTAAATGTTTCTTCAGTTTTACTTACTTGTTATTTCCCACAGAATACTAATATCCATTGGAATGTGTAAGAATTCACACTTCAGAAATAAAAAAGCATATTAAAATAATATTTTAATAACATAAATAAGAAAAAATATAATAGGCCTTTATTGTGGTGCTCATATTTAACGAGATAGAAAATAAAATATTGACTGACCGTATTTTATTTATTTGTAATCTGTGGAATATTAGATTAGGAACAGTGCATTTGATAAATAACCTGAATTGCATTTAAGCATTTTTATTATCTTGGCCAATTATACATGTAAAACATTTTACAGTAAAGTTTATAGTAGGTTTAGAAGGAAAAAAAAAAGAGACTTAAAAATAATCTACCAGGCTTCAAAAGGAGATGGCAATCCACGAGTAAAATATTTTGCTTTTCCCCTTAATCTAAATGGACTGCTCAATAACTTGGTATTAAAAGTCAGTTCTAAGTTAGGTCTAAGTTCCAACTTTTTCAATTTTATGGTTATCTATAAACCTGGATTTAGTATGTGACTCTTTCCCAAAAGCTATAATTTTGGACTTACTGTAATTAAATTTAAGTTCTTATCTACTAGAAAGGATGGTAAAATATCTTTCAAATACATTTAGGGTCAGGTCTTCAGAAGGTTGTGGACAAGGGTGGGGAGGGTATCTATGATAAGAGCTCACATTTTCTTTCACCTCAGGAGAAATGCTTGCAGGATAATAACTACTCACATTTAGCTTACTGAAGGGAACCATTAACTGTTGGTGTTTTCAAATAACTGGCAAGAGCCAAATTAATTTCAAATTAAATTGATGGGTGTTTGTGGCATATTGAAATTTAGAGTCGTGACTGCAGTGTTCCTGAGGGTTATTTCTTCTATAGTTTCAACCTGTAGTGTTATGTTATCTATTAATTGGTAGGGAATTAATAGTATTAATTACATTGGACAGGTAAAAGAAGTGATGAAAATAAAACCAAAGCATAAAATATAAAATTTGAAGATAGATAGATAGTAGCTAATATAGATGTAGAAAATTTAAGCTTGTTTCTTTTCATTCTGAAATAAAAGGTAATGAATCTCTAGATTCTCAGATGTTAATAGACAAGAGGCTTTTATATTATAGTTTTTGAGCCATGTAAAGAGGAAAAATATAAAGGCAAACTGATTAAAAATGAAGTACAGGGCTGGGCGCAGTGGCTCAAGCCTGTAATCCCAGCACTTTGGGAGGCCGAGGCAGGCGGATCATGAGATCAAGAGATCGAGACCATCCTGGCCAACATGGTGAAACCCCATCTCTACTAAAAATACAAAACAAAAAAATTAGCTGGGCATGGTGGCGTGCGCCTGTAGTCCCAGTTACCTGGGAGGCTGAGGCAGGAGAATTGCTTGAACCCGAGAGGTGGTGGTTGCAGTGAGCTGAGATCGCACCACTGCACTCCAGCCTGGCGCCTGGCGACAGAACAAGACTCTGTCTCAAAAAAAAAAAAAAAAAAAAAAAAAAAAAACCCATGAAGTACAAAGCAAATACATATTCAAAAGGATAAAAAATGCATTTAAAATGAAATTAAGTCAAGTAATAAATCTATGAGTTCGTGCATCATAACATGAATTCTTATCAAAAGATAGAAAGATTCCCAAGAAGATTTCAAAGGATACAATGTTTCTGTAAAAAGCTATAGTAACAGGGAAAGTGACATCATTTGGTTCTAACAAATGTGGGACACTTCACTGGGTACTCTGAATGTCTTTTGCTGCCTATGATTGTAAAGAGAGAATACTGTCTAAGAAGAAGGATAGATAAAACTGAGACTCTCAAGGTCTTCTCCAGGCTCATGAATTTATGATTATGTGAAATATAATGAAAAAATAGCTTGATGGTAATTGATACAATGAACCCCACATACAAATAAAGAACAAAAAGATATAGAAAAATAGCAAAGAGGCAAGGACATTTTCATCTCAAGGCAATCTTAAATTTCTCTATCAGGTGAAGATAAAATGTGTTTAGGTTAATTTCCATCTTTTGCTTTGGGGATGAGATTTTCATAGCTTCCAAATGTCCAACAAATTCAAACATATACATTTGATCTTATATTTTAAATGAATTTCTTTGGCATAAACATTGAAAATGTGCTCCTTGGCCTGTCTTTCTTGGTCAACCACAATGACTTATGTATAAATTCAGTAAGAACTCAAGAGGGTTTGGAGCCCCCATAAAGCAGATTGAGATGAATGACCAGCACAAATTTTCACAGTTGAATAGAGAGTGGAGAGAAAGTACAGCCACAAATCCTGACGTCAGGATGATATTTACAGCTTCAAATAATAGGGCTTCAAAGGGATGAGAATTTTAGTTACAAACCTTTTTTTCTTATTTTTACGTCAGCTTCCTTTTGGTATCTTTTCCACTTTTCTGAGACTAAAAATCTCTAGATTTGACCTTTTGTTTATATAATTTAAATTAATTATCTGAATAATCAAATATTTTTATTTTGTTTTTTGGAGCCACAACAGCTGCATGTGCTCTTGGTAGGCTTTAAGATCTATAGGGTCAAAGACTATCCGCTCTTTATCTGTCAAACACAGCAGTAATGTAGCTATAATAATCAGGTTATGTTTTCTCTACTACATCGAAAATGAAAGATATCACAGTCTGATAATTCCTCTGATTGAGAATTGAATATTAAGAGATTCAGTATTCTGTGGAATAATAGTAATAAGTCATATTCTACAATAACCAACTATATAAACTTTTTTACTTTGGGGCAACAATTTGAACGTATTTACATGTTCAGTTAGAAGTCTATTTTAACTGAAAAGGTATTTAGGGGTTTATCCTCTAAAGATACCATATTCAGGATCGGATTTGACCTTACTTAGTTTTTTATATTAGATTAGGTTAGATGTACTTCATTAAAAAATTTTTTTAAAGTGTTAAGAAAAGCAAAAGAGATCTACAGCTTCAAAATGACTGAAGAGAAGGGAAATGCATTTTAATTTTAAAATGTATGAATTGCATAAAATACCTATTCTGGACTTTTCAATTCTGGGTTAAATTTGCTACTACCTATTTCCAAAAAAACAAAAACATGAGTACATTGAGATTACAGTTGGAATATTTGATATGCTAAAAAAATAGAAGAGCAATGTTCTGGGGGTAGGATATAGTCATCAGCATTTTGATTTGTTTTATTTATGTTTTAATGCTCAAATGAGTTAGTAGTATGCAGTGAAAGTTGAAAATTACTGAATAAAATTATTTGACCAAAGCTTTCCTGTGTCAAAACATGGTCTAAAATACAACTTCCCCTTACATCTAGAATAATAATTAGCTTTGGTCACTAAATCAGAATTACCTATCTTGTTTGTAGATAACAATAGGATGGCTTTGATAGATGCAACTTATCATGTAATCAAGAGTGGAAGATTAATGATAAATTGATGTTCTGATATGAATAGAACAACTTGTTTTTGGTATTTGCATGGTGTTTGCCAATGACTACATCTACTGGGCCCAAGTAATACTGGAAATAGCTTTCTGGGGTCAGTAATATCAGCCAAAATAATGAAATAGTAGCTGTGTCAGGAAGCAACCTCACCTGACTTCTCTATTAGTTGGGAGAGAATATAAAGTGACCTGCCCTCTCTAACATGATCTTAGACCAATTATCATAGTGCATCTCTTTCAAAAGGCCAAGATATCTTAAATGAATGCCCATCGATAAAAGCTTTTCCCATAAACTCACCCTATTAATTAAATCAAATGTAGCTTTTAAATTGATGAGGCTACAAAGATAAGTTTTTCCTTAAGCTCAGTATATTTATCAATAAAATGATGTAAAGCAAAACAATGAGTAAGAGAACTGGAACACTTAAGAATCATGTTATCCACATTTTATTGTCACTTTGTGTTCCTTTAAATGGAAGAAGAGAGTTACTGAATAAAATTAAAACAATCCAACCAACAAACAAAAAATCTCAGACACTTGACTAATATTCAAAGCATAAAATGTGTTTGCACGTCATGTCTAAAAAACTGTTACGGAAAATGAAGGGTTGTTAAGCTAATATCAAAAGTGCTAGACAAAAAGATCTAATACTCTTTTAGGAAAAAAAGATTATAAATCGATGTATTTAAAATGCCTATTTTGTTTCCGGCACTAACTTAGATAGAGAACACAGTGTAGCGCATACAGAGAGACTAAACCATGACTTTCTGTTGCTCCAGAAAACGAATATACGTGGACTCTTACAAGGTAGTTTCAAGAATCTACAGGTGTAAACGTAAGTAAACAACTTATTTTACCTATTTCATCTTTCCATTCAATGTGTATTTAAGACTGGATTTCTGATATTTATCTATACTAATTCTCAAGATACTGTGGAAAATTCTGATGCCTATCAAAACATTGAACAATATTACTGAAGCTTTCTGCCATTCCCAATTTGCCTTCAATTTCCAGAAGGATAAGACATAAATGGAGTTAATTTCACTAAGCCCATAAGTAGAGTGTTTCATTAGCACTGAATTTCAAGATAGTTCTACTTATCTTGAAGATGAATAGGAAGTGACTCTGAATTTCATACAACCAAATAAGCATCCCCCACCTTCCAAAAATATTTTGCATTAATTGCATAAAAGTAAGATGTTAGGGAAAAGTACTGCTTAGATCAAGGCAAAACTGCTCTAGTTGGACACTTCGGATTTCAAAATGCATTTTGATACTCATAATATTAGCATTTCTATAACATAATTTAAGGTCCTCAGAAATATTAACTTTTCATTAAAATTTTTTTGATGTTACTTCTCCTAAACAAAGAACATGTTCTAGTTAGTGAATAAAAACTGAATATTAGCCTTATCAACCAATCCCATTCTCTCCCCTGTGCATCATTAAAAGCACTCAAATTTTGAACTCAGCAACTGACACATATGTGGAAAGATGAAACAGGCTTTTGATTAGGCAGCTGTAGAATTATCTTTTGGCTCCACTTCTGACAAGATGGGAAGCCTGGTGTAAGCTTATAACAAATAGTAGTCACGTTTTCTTAACTCAAAAATATTATTCACTTAAAATCTGCTAGTTGAGTGCAAGCATCTTTTGGGTATCTAATTTTAAATAGAACAGACACAGTGTCTGTCCCCATGGAACTTACAGTCCAGTGAATATTTCTTATGATTTTTATTTCCAATGTTGTATTGATGTAAATCTTCTGAAATTTCTCTTAGCTTCTAGGATCATGCATCCTCTATTCAAATTATATACCACATTGTCGGTTGTTAGTCACCACAAAAATCAATCCAGATTTACGGTAATATGTTAAAGACAGAAAACGGTCTGGCTCACAGAACTCGAGAAGATCCTTTGGACTTTGTGCTTCCTGAGCCATCATAGGAATAAATAAGGCAATGCTTTCATTTCAGCTTAACTCAAAAAGATTGATTAGAAGTCCCTTCTTATTCTGTGTTCTTAACTTCTTGGTCTGGTTTCCAAGTTCCAAATAACTATTTGAAAATATGAATATTTAGAATATTACCTTTCCCTCAAAACAGTTTTCATTTAAAAGTCCCTTTAGCTGTCATGTTTTTGAGTCATTTAGGCTCAAATCAGCATAATAACATTAGTCATTTTATTGTTTTATTATTAATTTAATACTAAGTTAATAGCAAGATATAGGCTAGTAGCTGTTGAGTGTTCCCTACCTGGTAGACAGTATGTTAAGGAGTTTACATGTATCATCTTGCCACTAGAAGGAGGGCCTTGAGTAAGAGATATCCAGGGCCTTGGTGTTTTGAACAAAGAATTGGACAAAATGCACAAAGTAACAAGGAAATGAAACACAGGAAGAAAGTAGCAAAAGCAGAAATTTATTAAAGTAAGAAAATACTCTACAGGGTGGGAGTGGACCCAAGCAAGTAGCTCAAGGGCACAGTTGTCACAGACCTGCCTTAGGGTGTCACTTCACCAGCTGGAAACTTCTGTGGATGGTGCCACCTCTCCTTGTGTTTTGCTCACTGGGCTTGTTCCAGCCACTCAGCTTGTTCCAGTCACTCAGCCTAGCAGGCTGTGCTCAGCTTGAGCTACTGGCCCACATCCCATGCCCGACAAGTCAGGCGCAGAATGGCAAAAGGTATGTGAGTGAGTGAGCATGGGGTCCAGCCACCTCACTCAGCCAGACATACTGGATGCTGTGGCAGGATGGGTAGCTACTGGCTCTGGCACAGGTGCTGGCTCTGTGCGAGGTTGTGGCTGAACAAGGCACAGCTTCTGCTCCAGGTGCCAGCATCCAGACAAGGGGAATTCAGTAGTGCCAGACAACTCGGAGATGCCAGGAGCTGCAGAGCCCCAAAGAAGGTATTACAGCATGTCACAGCCCTGGCTCAGGGAGCCCTCAGGTCTGTGCTCCCAGAAGGTCTGCAGTTCTTCTCTTCTTGTCACCCACAATGTGGCAAGCAGGGAAAGGGAGTGTTTGCTTGGGGCATGTTTCAGCTTGTTTCTGTTACTGTTCTTCCAGGTTCATCGTCCCTAGGCTGGTCTTACCCTGCGGCTGCTTCCCCTTGTGTCAGGTGGCTGCCTGGCGCCAGCAGAGGGCAGGAGAGCTACAGTGTTAACTCAGCTCTGGTTCAGTAAATCCCAGGGTCTGAGCTCCCTGAAGCATCACCACTCTTCATTTCGACAGTCTGGGAGTGTGTCATTGCCTGAATCTCGGTGAGCCAGAAAGGAATGTTACAGCTCCTTCAGCTCCTGCTGTTTGGTGAGTCCCAAGTTCTTGTCCTGCATCCAGGAAGAATGAGGTTACATGAACATCCAGAGGATGACCACGGCAGAGAGGAGTTTTACTGAGTGACAGAACAGCTCTCTGAAGACCCGAAGTGGGTAGCTCCTATCCACTGGCAGATCATCCCAAAGAGCTTCTGAGTCTGACTGAGTCCAGGCATTTTATGGGCTCAGAAGGCAAGTAGAGTGTGCTGATTGGTCCACAAGCAGCCATGGTGGCCCTGGAAAAGGCACCGTAAGTCCTCACTCCAGGTCACAGACTCCACCCAAAACTGGCAGCCTGGCACCGAGGCCTCAGGCAGACTCTGGCTTGAAGGTGGGTCTTCACTGCAGACTTGCCCTTTTCTACCTAGGAACTTGTCTGCCTCCCACCATCCTCAACATGATATCCACAGTGCCCAGTTTGTCTGTGTGGAGGGGCACCTGCTGGCATCAGCCAAGCTTCCCTCAGCCCCCTGGCTTCCTTCCTATGCTTGTCAGTACCCAAAGTCTGGAGGGGAGGAAGGAGGCAGGAGTCTGGTGTGTCAGTGCCACCCCAAGTGCACACACACCTGGCTGTGTTGCAACAGTGCCCAGGCTAAGCCACAACTTTTCTCTGCACCAGAGTGGGCACCAAGAGCAGGGAGATGCCAGGGACTGCTGCAGAGAAAAGGGGCTTCCTGGGCCCCTGAGAGCACATGGATGCCTGGGTTTATTACCATGGCTGGACAGCTGCAGCTGTGCCCAGGAGCATGGAGCTCCTGCCCTGCCAGCTAGGTAGGGAGCAGGGCTCCTGCCTGTTCCAGGCTCCCACTGTCTCCAGTGAGTGTGCAGCCTTGGCTGTGCCTCCCTTGCTGCAGCTGGCTCTCTCCACAGTGGCTGCTCCAGATGGCCCTGCCTCCATCATAGTTACAAAGTTTTCTGGATTTTAAGTACTCCCTTTGAGGTTCCTGTTGCTTACCCCTTATTTGGATGAAGGATTTGGTCTGTGGCTAAAGACTGAGGTGAATTGGTGTTCTGTGCAGAAGGAAGAAATGGTACCTGCTTGACTCAGGGCCAATCCAAGGCACTCTCCCTTTCCATCTGAGTTGTGGAGGAAGGGAGCGAGCTGTAGGGAGAGTAGCCTTTGATCCTTTGTTATTCAGCATAGAGTTTTCTCCTCCTTTTGGTTTAGCATTAGGAAGTTTGTGTTAATTAGCCTTAGGTTCCATACCCCAGACCCAGGTACTCTTCTTTTCATCCAACTGGTGTTTTTCCTTGATTCAGCACGAATTGGCCTGAAGTTCTCTGCCTCCAGACCCTATTCTCCTGCCTCAGTCTTACCTAGTCTTCATAACCACCAGATGAAGTAAGCATCATTTTTGTTTCCATTTTACATTTGAAGCAACGAAGACTAAGGAATATGAAACAACTACTAAACATTCACCAGTTATTAATTGACAATTGAACCCAGGGCTTGTGACTGTAACTTTCACTTTTTATTTCTCTTCATTCTTGTTTGCTGACTGAACTATCTTTATTTGTTGAGTCTTCATTTTCTCTTTATGTCCACTTGTTGCTAAGGATAGTTAGGTTTATATATATTTTGATCAGTCACTTCTTTTGTCACAGACATCTTTATATAGGTTTTCATTAGCTCACTACTTTTTTTATTCTTCTAGTTTGTGAATCACTGTTGAACCTACCTTTCCTTCAAATTGCTGCTAGATTAATAATCCTAAAACCTCACTTTGTGTAGGTCCCTTCTATCAGCTTTGACAGATTGTTAACCCCTTACTTGGCTCTCAGTGACTGCACCCAACTTCCCCAGCTTTATCTCTGTTTCTTCTAGTTTATCTCCATAATGGAATCCTTTACTTTACCAACCTTTCTATGTTCATTTAGTCTTGAACATGTAATTCTACCTCTGAACCTTTCCTTACACATTTCTCCTTTGAGAAATGCCCTTTATTCTATTTGTGTATTCAAACCAAAAAGCTCTCCAAAGTCCAGCTCAAGTGCGAGTTCTTCTCTTAACATTTTTCCCTAAAAAATCAGCCCTAATTAGTCATCACTTTTGAAAATTTATGTAATATTGACCTCCCTTTTGACAGTTTATATACAAGCCATTATATAATTAGCACAATTATTTCTTATTCACTTTTAAGATAAATATTTATTAAACATTAATATCAACAGAGCCTGTAGTCAATTTTGTAAGATGTTCTGGAATCCACAAGTAATTTTTTGTCCAGTAGAGAAATTTAAGCTGGATTATACTTAATTATAAATATATATTAGAAAAATACTACATTTCCCTATAGCTAACAAACCAATTGTTGTAAGATGCATCATTGGTTTATATCAGATTTGGGTTCTACCAAGCATTAACTCATTATCGTGTAGTCAGGACAGACAGTGATACTTAAGGGCATAGTTTCAGGAGCCAATCTTTGGACTTCAAAGACTGAGTGTATCACCCACTATGAGTAGAAATTTTAAGAGGATGTTTAACTTTTCTACACTTAACTTTCTCTGTCTGCAAAATGTGTAACATTGGAGCTTACCAAATAAGGTTATTGGAAGAATGAATGAGTTAATATATGTAAATCACTTAGAAATATCTGACATATAAAGACTATATATTAGTTACTATCATTATTTTAATTATGACTTCTCTTAAATCATAAAACATGAAAATAATTACACATATTAGAATTGTTGGCATTCAGATCAAGAATAATTTTATGGGGGAAAATATAGTGCAAGAATCTATGTCTAACTAAATGAATCATGGCAGGTATAGAAATAGTGACATTTGAAATATACCTAGATGGCTAGGTAAACTGTTGACTTGTATTGTGCTAAAAATCTCAAAGGCATAGTAGCATGGAGTATATAGGATTAATCTGTCATTTATGTTTTTTTCCCCTTAAAGAATATTGTAGGCTCTTTTAGAGCATAGCCCTTGCTCTAAACTTTTTTTTTCAGATTCTAAGTATCAGCTAGAAGTATTAAGCCCATAGTAGGTTAAAGCCCATAAAGCTTTAATGAGATGAATGAGATATAATGCTGAAAATTACTAGAAATGTGCCCATTAGTAATTATCTCTATAAGAATCAAAATTTCATCTTCAGGGCAATTAGCATGGTTGTTAATGACTTGTGCATTGTACCAATTTTATAAAATGGAAAAAAATGTTTGTGATTTTACTCAAACAGATGACTATTCTCTCTTAAAACAGTAGTATTTTATTATGGTAATTTAAATAAACTAAATAATTAACAGTGAAAATTTAGGCCCAAGGGCAAGAACATTTTATTTGCCAGAATATATTACAGATTTATAAATTTCATTAAAGAGATTGAATTATAAATTTTATCATCTTTTCACTGGTGATTTTTCAAATACAATGTATCAGAAATATAAATAATGAAAGCAAATGTTACAGAACTCATACATAGTTCTGTAGAATATTTTAATGTTACTTTCCACTTTTTACTGTTTAGAAATTACCCATGATGGGATGAATGAATATTTTAAAATATTCAAAACCATATCCTTTGCTAAAATTTTGACCTAGAATTCATTTCCAAAAGAACCAAAATTCAAATTAAGTATAAACATACAATTTTTTTAAAGTTTCTTAATATTAACTTTAGATAAGGACAAAAGTATTCCATAGAAATGCTTTCTGTTTCCCTAGATCTTTTCAGTGAAAGTCTCCACTTGTTTGATCAAAGCATTTCCTAAACATGAGAAAACTGAAATCATTTCCTTACTGTCAGTTTACTTATAGAAATGTCACTTCAGTTATTAGCTTAGCATTAAACAACTTAGGCATGCTGACTCCTCTCAAAATTTGGTTACCACCAATCACAATAAAAATGAATTAAGTTCACCAACCACTTCCTATGATTTCCAGTAGGTAAGGTGACGTAAACTGAGTGATGCCATTTCTTTGCCTATTGGTGGCAACCAAATAAATTTTGGAAGACAGAATGATCTTTATGAAGTTATAATAATAAACATTTTTTTTGTCCACTGGTGAACAAAAGCAGGCTTTAAAACAAAAGTTGTTGATGATCCATTTTAGCCTAAGTACTTGAATTTTTTCCTCAGATTTGGCAACATTTTAAAGATCCAAAACCCTTCATCCTCAATTTCTCTATAGAATGTAATATGTAAGAAATCACCTAAGAAGATGGAATACTTGTGTTTTAGCATTGTATACTGTAGTAGAATGAGTCCATCAAGGTGATCAGTTGGCTCTGTTTCACAAGTTTATACATAAACAGATTTTTATCATGGCAATCTGTATTAACATTTTCACTTTGGAAACTAAATGCTTGATATGAATTATTTAAAACATATATAAAATGACCCATAATTTTTATTCTTGATGGTTGAAAATGAAGAAGACTGAATATTGTCTTTATTCTGAAGAGAGTTTAAAGGAGATATCAGGAATTTCCCAAAATAGGTCTCTGGTGTTGCTGTGTTAGATCTATACTTTTTTGCTTTTGTCAGTGGATTTTGATTCTTTAGTCATAAATCAAGCACAGTTACCCTTTGGATACTTCAAACATTCCTTGGCCAGATTGACATGGCCTCCCAAATGCTGCTTTATACCAAAACAGAGAAAATAATCTCAATTAGAAAAATTCTATGCAATAATTTTTCAGCAATCACATTCAGATTTACAGTGCATGTTCTGGTACCTTTACATTTGCACAATTTCCTTCTCCTGCAATAAATTTTAATCAGATACTTTGTGCCCAGTTGTACTCTTGTCTGAAACCTTCCAAAGCGCTGTTGTTGCCAAGGAAACCATTTCCTTGCTATCTGTGCACTCAGCACTGTCTCACTGTCTGGCTCATTTTTCTCCCTTTCTCTTTCACTCATTCCAGGACTCAACTGGAAGCTTTATATTATTGCATTAGTTAAAACACATTGTTCTCCTCTTCATTTAAAAAATGCAGAATGCAAGTTTCAACAACAACTTCCTACCATATTATGTTTTCATTTTGTGAAAAAGAAGAAGAAAAGTTTTTAAAAAGAAAAACAACTTTTGTTTCATGTTCTACTTCACAATAAGCTGAAATGTGTATGATGTCTTCTTTTTGATTTTCTATCTAGATGAGTACTAAGAAAGTCTGAAACAAGTGCTTTTTGAATACTTTTGAGCTGTCTCTTTTCATACACAGCATAAAAACCAAAAGGTGGCAAAGGAGGCACACACATGACAGTGAACTTTAAAATGGTAAGCTGGGTTACCATTAAACATTATCTAAATTTCTTGCTTGCTTACCCTCTCACACCCTTTCCACTCCCTAAAGTCTTCCACTGTCAAAACAATTCATTGTTAGCCCTTTTGCAAAATGCACTTGTGAACATTTTAATTAAGGGAAAAAATGCTTAACAATCTTTGATGAAAGGATTGATTTTCTTCTAACAAGCTATACAGACTTCACACATTGAGTAACACCACACCCAGAATTTTGCAAACATAGATAGACTTCCCAGGATGTGAACATTGCCTATTGAAAATAAAGAAAAAATAAGAATTTGATTGCTGATAAAAATAAAATAAAATTCAGGTAAATCTAAGAGTTACAGACTCCTTACACACACACACATGTGCACGCACATGCACACACACACACAATATATGCATGCTATTTATCATTACATTGTTTATATTTTATACAAGCACAGGGCTGTTTCATGTCATAAATTAGATTTTTTATTAAGAAAAATCTTTTTTAAATAATAAAAGTCATACAAATTGTTTTTTTTTTTTCAAATGAATACACACATAAAAAGGACACAAAAACTTGATCAACTGAAATGCAGAAGTATGATTATTTCTGGATAGCCAGGTTTACCAGATTGCTAATGATTGCTCTTCCTTTCAGAAAGTTTTAATTTCAGTCTTATAGAGCTTAATTGTTTTGAAATATACCTTTTCATAATGATGGTTTAACTCAATTTATATTAATTTTCCTATTGAGCACAAACAGAAACACTGGGCAAAATACTTGTTTTATTTTATACTTTTGAGTATCACTTGGGACTGGAGGAAGAGGGTGTGAGAATGAAAATTGAGGTTCTGAGTCTTCCAAGAAGGAGATGACCCTGGTGAATACCTCAAACTCACATTTTATACTTGTGATTTTCTAGACTTCCACACTTCAGAGTAAGGGATCAAAATTTTTCCAGCTATTACAAAGATAAATTTAGATTTGACTTAACTTACTCCATGAATCAGAAGCAAAAATAAATAAATGTTTAACTCTCTGAAGGAAGGTTATAAGATTTAGATACTCAAATTAGCATGCATTTTAAGAAATATTCCAGACAATGCCTGATTCTCAGTAAGAAAAGTTAGCCTTGAAGAGAGCAAAAACTGAATGAAAATTAATAATAAAGAAAAAAACATAATACAGACAGACATTGGACCAGTTTTAAAATAACTGAGAAATTTGTTTAACAAATTAAATGAACATATGAAGAATGCCAGTAGTCAAGAAGTTAAATATGGAAAAAGATCAAATGGAAATATAGAACTGAAATCTATAGATATAAAATTAAATAAGAAATAATGTGTTTTAAAAAAGGTTGAATCGAATCAAAGAGAGACTTGCTAAACTGAAAACTAGATCAGAAGAAGTTGCTGAGACTGAAGCAAGAAAAAAAAAGAAGGAGAAACAGAAAAGAATTTAAGAGACGTGAAAGTTCTGCCACTTAGGCCGGGAGCTGTGGCTCACACCTGTAATCCCAGCAGTTTGGGAGACCAAGACAGGCAGATCACCTGAGGTCAGGAGTTTGAGACCAGCCTGGCCACTATGGTGAAACCCTGTCTCTACTAAAAATACAAAACTTAGTCAGACATGGTGATGCATGCTTGTAATCCCAGCTACTTAGGAGGCTGACACAGGAGAATTGCTTGAACCTGGGAGACTGAGGTTTCAGTGAGCTGAGGTCACACCACTGCACTCCAGCCTGGACCACAGAGTGAGACTCTGTCTCAAAAAAAATAAAGGAAAAGGTAAGAAAGAAAAAAAAAAGAGTTCTGCCACTTACATAATTAAAGACCCCAAAAGAATGTATAGCAATAAGCAGAACAATGTATGAAAGGATAACAGTTCACAGTATTTCAAAAATAATGAAACACATCACGTGAATGATTCAAAAAAATGCTACAAACACTGAGCAAAATAAATTAAAAATGATCATACCTAGACATAAAATAAAACTGCTGAAAAGAAAATAAATTAGAAAACCTTAAAAGCAGCAGGAAATGAAAATAAAACATACACATGCACACAACTGTCTACTATCATGGAAGCTATAATAAAACTGGCCGCCAATGTTTCAGCTAAAACAGAAGAAGCCAGAAGAAAATGGAATTAGACATTTTAAGTAATGAAAGAAAATAACTGTCAAGCTAGAATTCTAGGCCCAACAAAATTCCCACTCAATATTACAGCACAATAAAGATATTAAAAACAAAACTACACAACAAAAGAGTAGATAATTAAAGCACATGATAACACGAAAGGTGGAAGAGATTTTAATGAAACCAGAGTATTACTGAAGATAATGCAAGGTTATTGTAAGGTTATTGCATCTGGGAAATGGTAACTGTACCAATTTGTATTAGATATTAATAAATCAAGAATGCATATTCTAATCTCTAGAGTAACTACTAAATACAATAAAATAATGTGTAGTAACACCCTAATTCAAAACAATATAAAATAATACAAATGTATAATGAATAAAAAGAAAGTTAATGGTGTTAAAAGAGACATAGAGGCTGGGAGCAGTGGCTCATGCCTGTAATATCAGCACTTTGGGAGGCCGAGGCAGGCAGACCAGGAGGTCAAGAGATTGAGACCATCCTGGCCAACATGGTGAAACCCTGTCTCTGTTAAAAATACAAAAATTAGCTGGGCATGGTGGCATACGCCTGTAGTCCCAGCTACTCGGGAGGCTGAGGCAGGAGAATTGCTTGAACCCAGGAGGCAGAGGTCGCAGTGAGCTGAGATTGCACCACTGCACTCCAGCCTGGTGCCTGGTGATCAGAGCAAGACTGTCTCAAAAAAAAAAAAAAAAGAGAGACATAGAAAAAATACGACAAAGAATATATAACGAGACAGGTTATTTAAGCCCAGATAGTTATTATAGCCCAGTGATAACATAGTGTATTAAAAATTTTAAATAAAGGACAAAGATTGCCAGGGAGGTTATAAATAAGTAAAAATTTCGTACAAGAGACAATACTGAAATAAAGATGTTGAAATGAAAACTTTGAAGCAAGACATTCATACAATTCAAAATAAAATAAATCTGGCATCCCTACATAAATATCAAACAAATTAAGACTTCCTTGCAAGATACATGACAGGTTAAAGGACATTTCATACTAATAAAATGGCCATTGTAGAAAGAAGGCATCAACTCTTAATTTGTATGCAAGTAATAAAATATCTTCAATATTTAAGCAGGGAAAAATAGAACTAAAAGGCAGATCCACAATCAAAATGGAGGATTTTAACATAGTAAACAGGAGAAAAAGAAAAGAATTAATAAGGATATAGTTTTTATATACATCATTTTTTTAACTGAAGGTTTAATAAACATTTATCAAGGACCTACTATGCTCTAGGTAATATTTTAAGTATTATATATAGTCATACAATAATATGTAACACAGACAACTACCTTGATTTCATAAGCCTTATATTTTAGTGGGGACGAATGGGTAAACAACTTAATGAATAAGATGATTTCAGATGATAAATGTTATGAGGAAATTAATGCCAAGTGCTGTAATAGTGGGAGAATGTGTACATGGTCGTGTACTATTTTAACACAGGAAATTCAAGGAAGAATTCTCTGAGGAGATTACATTTGAGCAGAGACCTTTCTCTTTGGAAAAGAAGCCAGACACCTTTAAAAAGAATGCACTAATATATATTAACACGTTTGAAGTCTCAATGAATATATCTTATGAATATGATTAAGATATATCAGAGATGTTACCTTCAGGTAGCTGTGACACAATCTTAGTTATAACCCCCAATCTTGCTAATCTCACAAACATAAGACAAATGACCATTGGGCTATAGTAAATGTTGCAGTTTTGCTTGAAGGACAGAGGAGGATGCATGCTTTGTAGGACTGTTAAAATACAGCTGTCCCTCTCATCTTTTTCACATAAGCAAAATGAAATGTTTTGTATCTCTGGAGCTATAAAGGCTTATAGTTTGAGGTACAATAGATAATTAGTTTCTATTTTTATGTGACTGAACTGAGCACAGCTGGAGGTACCATGGAAAGTAGGTTGGGTAACCATATTCTTTCTGCTTCAATATATCTTCATTGCTTTTTAGGTATCTTATTATTCACCACTGAATAAAACCGTAAACCGGCATTGCCTCAAATTGCAGCTTTTTTTTTAAGCTGTTTTCTGTATTATATCAGGCAGTTGGAGGAGAATAGGTTACAGAAAATCCTGCCCTGTGGATCTCCCTCCTTTTTCTGAAATTTATGTGAAAGAGAGTCTCTTCTTGAGATGAGGTAAACTAATCCTTATGGAGCTCAATGGTCTTATTTGGAGAAGAGTGTTGGGAAGCATCCAGAACATACCAACGAATAAGTCAAAACTCAAAACATCCATCAGTAATTTTAACAGTTGTCTTCAGGTGGTAGGACATTGTATCATTTTTCAAAAAGATTTTTGCTTCTTGTTCCTATTTTCTACATTTTAATAAGGAACATGCAGTGCTTTTATAATAGAAATAATAACTAAAAATGTTAGCAATACCATTACTGGGTATATACCCAAAGGATTATAAAACATTCTATTATAAAGACACATGCACACATTATGTTTATTGTGGCACTACTTAGAATATCAAAGACTTGGAACCAACCCAAATGCCCATCAATGATAGACTGGATAAAGAAAATATGGCACATATACATTATGGAATACTATGCAGCCCTAAAAAAGGATGAGTTTATGTCCTTTGTAGGGACATAGATGAAGCTGGAAACCATCATTCTCAGCAAACTGACACAAGAACAGAAAACCAAATACCACATGTTCTCACTCATAAGTGGATATTGAACAATAAGAACACATGGACACAGGGAGGGGAACATCACACATAGGGGCTTGTTGGTGATTGAGGGGCTAAAGGAAGGATAGTGGGGGTGGGGGGATTGGGGAAAGCTAACATTAGGAGAAATACCTAATGTAGATGGCTGGGGGATGGATGCAGCACACCACCATGGCATATGTATACCTATGCAACAAATCTGCACGATCTGTACATGTACCCCAGAACTTAAATTATAATTTAAAAAATGGAAAATAAAGACGTTATCCAGAGAATAATTCTTAAGTTATTGAAAGAGAGAAGGCAATGACAACAAAGTTAAAATATTGATAAAAACATCAGTTGCTTGCTGTTGTTGGCTGCCACAATCTGAATTTCTACATCTGGGATTAGTTGGCTATTTTCCTAGGCATCTCTAGGTGAACACATGTTCTGATGTAAAGGAAAAATCAGAGACTGTCATTTCCCCGTTGTGTATTCTTGGCACTCTTGTCAAGCCATGTTTTCTGTTTTGTTCTCTGTTTTATTGGCTATCAACAGGTAGCTCTTCGGTGAGAATCCTAACCAGTGAATTTATACACTTTGCTTCTTCTGCACAGTGACCTGAGCAAAAGCTGTCCATCAAGTGTAGTTATCAGTTCTTCGATGCTTGGCAGTATTGTGCTCAAGTGTTATCTGCCAAAGATCGTCTTTTGCTCTTTCCAACTAATTCCAACTTCTGAACTGATCCTGAATCTTGTAGATTCCCAAAAGCTGATCTCTGAAGAAGCACACATTTTATCATGTACATAAACACACAGAGGTGTACACTTAAGACAAATTCTGAACCCTGGAAGTAAAAGGAGAAGTGTGAGAGAAGGCATAAAAGGAGAAACGAGAAAATGACAGAAAAAAGTGAGCAAAAAGTCAGCTGAACAAAACTAAAATAAAACATGGGCATATCAAAAATAATGTAATTTTGAAATACAATGCATACTTGTAAATATATTAAAATATATATTATGAGGGGATGAAAAGTATGCCAAAGCTTTCTGCTTCTATTTAGCTTTTCATAAGCTTCATTTTAATCTGAGCTGTTAAAACAAAATATATGCAGTGTTTCCCTTGCCATTGTTAGTGTTATTTCCAACCAATACATAGTAATGATTTTTTTTTCTCTAGCAAATAACGGAATCACTTAAGATTTTTATTAATTCTTTTTTCCTAGGTATTGCATTAAAGATCCCTATTGAGATCTTTACATAAAATTATAGACCTATGGAAAGAAAACAAACACACTACATAAACCTTTAAGTGACAGAAACTAAATACTAGTAAACCTTCCATTTTAACTGCAAAATTGGAATTTTATTGCTATTACTGCTTAAAGTCCTGCTAGCTTAGTTACTCTTGTCCTATTGACTTTCTCCGTTGAATAAGTTCTTGTCAAACTACTAAAATTCACTTTTGATTGGTTTGAAAAGGCACTTTGGCCTGTAAAGGCATGCTACACCTTTAAAATCAGACATTGAAAAGCCAAGGAACAAGTAATCTGTGGAGACAGGCATAATTATACATAAATAAATTTTAAAGCTTAAGAATGGACATACTTTACCTGCGCTTTGTGGGATAAAGCTGTCCTCATAGTAAAGTGAATTTCAGAGCTGGAGCAGACTGCTAAGAGTGGCCAGACAGATCTCTGTGCTGCTGGAGGCATTGTTAAAATTGTGTTTTATTGTGGTTAGAACACTTAACATTAGGTTTACCTACTTAATACAATTCTTAAGTATACAATATATTATTATTGACCCTTGGTACAGTGTTTTACAGCAGATCCCTAGAGCTCATTCATCTTGTTTGACCGAAACTTTACACCCATTGTTTAGTAGTTCCCCATTTCCTTCTTTCAACCCTTGAAAATCACTATTCCACTCTTTCATTCTGTAAATTTGCTTTTTTTAGATACCACATGTAGTAGAATCATGCAGTATTTGTCTTTCTATAATGAGATTATTTCATTTAGCCTATTGTATTCTCAAGGTTCATCCATGTTGTCACATATTGCAGAATTCTCTTATTTTTTAGGGCTGAATAGTATTCTATAGCATGTGTATACCAGCTTTTCTTTACTTATTTATCTGTCAATGGACATTTAAGTTGTTTCCATATATTGGCTGTTGTGTTATATATAGTACTGCAATGAACATAGGAGTGCTAATATTTCCTTGGAATGCTCATTTAAATTTTCTGGAATAAATACACAAAAGTAGAATATCTGGATCATAAGTAGGTTTTGTTTTTAATTTTTTGAGGAATCTCCATATTATTTTCTATAGCAGCTGGACTATTTTGCTTTCCAACCATGTGCAAGCATTTCAATTTCTCCACCTCTTCACCAACATTAGTTGCCTTTTTTTTTTTCTGTAAATGAAAGCTAACCTGACAGAAGTGAGGTTATATATGATTATGGTTTTTATTTGCATTTCCCTGATAATGAGAGATATTAAGCATTTTTGTTCACATATCTGCTGGTCATTTTCATGCTTTCTTTCAAGAAACGTCTGTTTATATTTTCACATTAGTTATTAGTTGTTTTTACTATTTTTAGAGGAGTTCCTTATATATTTTAGAGATTAAAGCCTCATGACATATGTTACTTGAAAGTATTTTCTCTCATTCTTTAGGCCGGATTTTTCACTGCATTGAATTTTTCCTTTGCCATGAAGAAGGCTATAGTTTGATTTAGTCCTACTTTTTAATTTTTGTTTGGTTGCCTGAGCTTCTGGTGTCAAATCCATGAAACCATTGCCAAGACCAATGTCATGAAGACTTTCTCCTATGCTTGCTTCTAGGAGTTTTATAGTTTTGAATCTTACATTTAAGTTTTCAATCAATTTTGAGTTGATTTTTCTGTATGTTGTAAGATAAAGGTCCAACTCTCTTCTTTTTTCATGTTGGTATTCAGTTCTCCCCACACCATTTGTTGAAGAGACTATTATTTCCCCATTTTGTATGTGTGGCACCAGTTTCAAAGATCAGTTGACCTTATATACACGCATTTACTTCTTACTTTCCTATTCTATGCCATTGGTTCATATGTCTATGTCGGTACCATGCTATTTTGATTACTAGAGCTTCATAATATGCTTTGAAATCAGAAAGTGTGATGCTTCAAGCTTTCTTCTTTGTCAAAATGCCTTGGTTATTCATTGTCTTTTGTGGTTCTATACAAATTTTGAAGTGTTTCTACTAGTGTAAAAAAAAATTCCATTGTGGTTTTGGTAGGAATTACATTGAATATACAGATTACTTCCTTGGTATGGACATTTTTACAAAATTAATTCTTCTAATGTATGAAAATGGGCTGTCTTTTCATTTGTTTGTGTCTTCTTAAATTTCTATTATTAAAGTTTTTTAATTTTTGTTATATAAAATTTTCACCTCCATAGCTAAGATTATTCCTAGGCATTTTATTTTTTAGTGCTATACTTTATAGGTTGGTTTTCTAATTTTTTTTTTTAGATAGTTGTCAGCATATAGAAACACAACTAATTTTTGTATAATGATTTTGTATCCTGCAACTTTACTGATTTTGTTTGTTAGCTCAAACACTGTGTGTGTGTGTATGTGTGTGTGTGCACATGTGTGCATGTGCGTGTGTGTAGTATTCTGGGTTTTCTATATAAAAAAATCACATTTTTGGAAAACAGGGAAAATTTAATTTATTCCTTTCTGATTTTCATGGATTTTAAAGATTTTTCTTGCCTAATTGATCTGGGTAAACTTTCAATACTAAATTGAATAGAAGTTGAGTGAGTGGGCATCCTTACTTTGCTTTTGATTTTAAAGAAAAAGATTTTAGTTTTGCACCAATGAGTATGATTTTAGCTGTAGGCTTTTCATAAATGGTCTTATTGTGTTGAGACATATTCCATATATTCCTAGTTTCTTGGGAGGTTTTATAATGAAAGGGAAATAAATCTTGTCAAATCCTTTTTATGAATCTAAAAAATAGATGATCATGTGATTGGCTTTTATTTATCCTGCTCACATGGTTTAATCACATCAATTGACTTTTATATGGCCAACCATCCTTGTATCCCAGGGACCAATTCCCCTTGGTCATTTGGTATGATCCTTTTAATGTGTGGTTGGAATTCAATTTGCTTGTATTTTTGGAGGATTTTTGCATTCATATTGGTTCTATATATTGGCCTATAGTTTCCTTTTTTAAATGGTGTTTTTATCTGGCTTTGGTATCAGAATAATGCTTGCCTCAAAAAAAATGAGTTTGGGTGTGATCCCTCCTCTTTAATTTTTTGGAAGAGTTTGAGGACTGGTATAAATTATTTAACGTTTGGTAGAATTCAGCAGTGAAGATATCAGGTCCTGGGCTTTTCTTTGTTGGGAGGTTTTTAATTACTGATTCAATCTTCATGTTGGTTATAGGTCTGTTTATTTTTTTCGCATAAGAAATAGATAAATCTTAGGAACATGTCATTTGCCAAGACTAAATCATATATATTTTCATTTTGCCATGCAGAAGGTTATGATTTGATTTAGCTCCATGTTCTATTTTTTTGTTGTTGTTGTTGCCTATGCTTTTGGTATGTCATTGTGTTGCTGTTGATATCCTTTTGTTTCAATTTAAAGAATTCCCTTTAGAACTTCTTGTGAGGCAGTTCTAGTGGTGATAAACTTCTGCAATTTTTATCTGGAATAGTCTTTACTTCTTTTCATTTTTGAAGGATAGTTTCACCAATTGTAATATTTTTGATTGGCATTTTTCTTTTTCAGTACTTTGACTGTATCATCCTACTCTCTTCTGGACCGCAAGCTTACTGAATAAAAATCGCTGATAGGGTTCCCTTAAATTAGACAAGTTACATTTTTCTTGTGCTTTCAAAATTCTCCATATTTTCCAGTTGATAACTTGATTGTAATGTCTCTTGGTGTAACTGTCTTTAGGTTTATCTTATATGATATCATTTGAACTTCTTAGAATAGATGTAGGTTTTCTTCCCCAGATTTGGGAAGTTTTCAGTTATTTCTCTGAATAAGCTTTCTTATTCTTTCTTTCTCTCTTATTCTAGGATTTCCATTATGTGTATATTCAGCTGTTTGATGGGTCTCATAAGTTTTTAAGCTTTCTTTACTCTTTCACATTCTTTCTTCCTTTCACTCCTCTGACTGAATTTTTTCTAGTGACCTATCCTGGAGTTCACTGATCCTTTCTTCTGCTGATCAGTAAGCTGTTACACTCTTCTAGTGAATTTTTTGGTTCAGTTATTTTGTTCTTTAGTCCCATGATTTTCATTTGGTATTTTTTATAGGTTTTTTTTCTTTGTTAAAATTCTTCCTTGTCCATGCTTTGTTCTCTTGCCCTTGGTGAACATCTTTATGAGAATTATTTTTAATTATCTGCCAGGTAAATCATATAGTTCCATTTTATTAGAGTTGCTCTCTTGAGATTTATCTTGTTACTTTGAAACACTTTTGCCTGATCCTTCCTTTTTTTTTTATTCTATTTTATTATTTTTTTATTTATTAGATAAAGCAACCACTTCTATTCTTCACAGACTGGCCATGCCTAGCAGATAAATCCCCCAACACTCAGCCTGGCCAGAGATTCTGGCAACCTCTACCAATTCTAGAGAGAAGCAGGCAGCTGTGGTTTTCATCTGTTCACAGTGAGCTGGCAGGTAGGGGTAAGGGAGGGCTATTGTGTCTAAAGGCTGAGCGTTCATCTCCATTCTCCCCCAGGTGGTCTAGACCATGTTGAACCCATCAGAGCTTCCATGCGTTAGAGCTTTGAGGTTGGTGAGACAGATACTTAAAAGGCCCAGAGAAGCTAACACACTGAACACATGGATAAACTCCTTCCCACTATAAGGGGAAGCTGAGAGCCAGAATTTTTCATCTGTTCACTCTGTGCCAAGCATGAGGGAGGATCACTTGTATCTAGTAGATCAAGCCACTTCTCCTATTCTGCCCTGAGCAGCTAGACTGGTCCAGACCTATCAGAGCTCCAAGACTGGCAAAACAGAAGCCAATTCTCTGAAGAGTCCCCATGAAAAAGTTGGCGTGCTACACACAAGAACCCATATCTTCCCTTTCCTAGGTAAATCTGGGAGCTTGAGGGACTCTTCCTGATTATGTAACTCTGTGCTGGGGGCAGAGTGTCTGGTAAGAGCCTGTCCTAAATCTCCCTATGGGCTTAAGTGATCCTGGCATATTTTCCTAGGGCACAAGAGCCTTTCAATCAGTTTCTGATTTCTCAAAAAGTGAATTTGACCATAAATTGTTATCGAATTGATGTGTCTATGGAGAGAAGAAGGTTCCAGTGCTTCCTACTTTACTATCTTGCTGATGTCATTTCTTACTGAAGACATTTGTAGTACAAGTGGATCAGATAAAGTTTATTTTCTAGCTTTTTTATGTAAATCAAAAACACAAGTTGAGTTTTGGAAATGTTATTGATGTAGGTCTCCAGCAGGACAAAATAAGAAAGGTTTTAGGTATGTGAATCAGCACCATCACTCTGTTTCATGTATTTACTTACTTAATTTCACATGATGAATTGCTTTTGTTTGCATTTTGTATGCATCCACATTTCAGCATTTAGGAGTCCTAAACAGAAAGTGTAAAGACACAGCAATTTGCCAGAAAGTCAAGCCCGTCAATTTCAGAACTTTGCTGTATACACTGAATTCTTCCTGAATACCTGCTGAAAATCTTGAGAAGCAGCAGCTCCTAAACCAAAATATGTGCTGAATTCAAGGTTATTTCTGTTCGGTTTTAAGATTCCAAACTAGACCCCAGTAGATTGCAAGGGCAACCAAATGAGAGCTCTGCTTAAAACTTCTTCAATTTTTAAAAGCAAAAGAAATGACAGGAAAAATAAAGCAATTTGAAGAGACCATGTGTGCTTACTAGTGTCTTCATGCGGCCTTTCTCCCAGTTAAACCACCAAAGACTCTGAGAGCTGGCAGGTCTGAGTAACGCTGCTGTTGTCTGTTCTTTTTACCTTATCAAAACTTGAGCTAAAAATTGTATCAGCTGATGATAACAGCAAAGGGTGGCAGGGCTGAGAACCTAATATTCATTTCCCAGGATGGTGGAGAGTGAATAAGTGTAGTTTTAAAACTAAAAGGGGAAGGTCACAATCTCTTTTCAACCTTACCTGATTGCTTCTGGCCAAAGCAAGAAAGTGAAATGGAAAGTGTTGGGTAGTGACAGTGCAAAAAATTGAGCAGAAGGGAGGAAATAGCAGCACCTCTCCATAAAGGTGGGGGAGAAAAGATGTAGCAAAAGCCCTGAATTCCTCACGAAAGGCCAATCTCCGAGGGGAGCAGAGGAGGTGTAATCTATGATTCTGCCAAGGTAGGAGTAGGGGAGAGGATGGCTTGGAAGAGACATCATTTAAGACCCAAAGAAAGAAACCAAGGGCACAGACAAAGTGCTCCACACACCAAGCAGTAATCTCACAGGCTGCAAATTTGAAACTTCCATCTACTCTAACAAGCCCCCGCAGGCTAGAGGGCTGTTGCAGGTAGGATTGGAAGCAGGCAGAGGGACCCCACGCCATGTCATCAGCAGCAATATGATTGTATGATGTGTCTTTTCCCAGTTGAGTTGGATGTCCCCCACCAGTAATGATGGGAATTAATTTAAATATACTTTCTTGATCCCAGAAGCTCAACTGCATGGACAGTTGGTTACACTTGACAGGATAATTTGTTACAGCATGACTTACATATTTCAAATGAACAAAAATTAGTATCATTTATGGTATCTTGTTATAAATTTCCTTTGAATAGGAGCTTCCTTTCCAGCACTTTGAGGTCTAAGATGTATCTAGAAAATCCTCTACTGTGGAAAATGAAGGCTGCTTAAATTGAGTACGGGGGGAAGGGGAAGGGCCTGTGGCTTTTCTTTTTGATTAATTGCTGGAACATTGTCCTTCAGGCATCTGCGGGAGTTTAACATTTTCTTTAGATGTCATTAGGAGCCAAAGATGTCATTAGGACACCTTTGAAGCTATGTGAATTCTGTCATTTTGCTGGCACTATATATATGGCTCTAGGGTCCACAGCTCAATCAGAACAATTAACTCCATTCATATTCACTTTTTTTTATAAGTCTTACAATGGGGGCTGCTTCTGGGTATATAGCTTCACTTTCTATTTTAAAGCTGTGTATTCAGTTTTCATAAATTGTCATTTAGAGGAATAAAAAAGTATCAGAGGAGGTTCAAGGATATAAACTGAAACAAGTAAAAAGAATAGCCTTATTTCAGAAAACATGGCATTGGCAAGCTTTTTTACATAATCAGACTAATATTTTTTAATAGGAGGCACAGTGAATTTAAGACACTGACATTTATAGCCATCCTGTAAGTTTTATGTCTTCATCACCTTCTGGACCTCAGCTAACTGTGTCATCTCCTACTCCTTTCTGGCCTTTGAGTTTTTCCATCGGTTGGAAATTGCCATGGACTTTTACTCCAGAGCCCACAGTGGTTCCCATGGGTGGGATCCCCAGATTGCATCACTGTCAATTGAAGGCCAGCCTGTTTCAGTCATTGATAAAAAGGAAGAACTAGAATATGAAAGGAGAAATGGAGCACATTTATTTGTAAATTACTATTTAAACTCAGAACTTAAATAAATTATCAACCGTGCTTTTTTGATCCCAGAAGCTCAAAGTTCCAGCACTTCGAGGTCGAAGATGTATCTAGAAAATCCACTACTGTGGAAAATGAAGGCTGGAAAATGGAGCTGAATCGAGGACTATTTTACCAGTGTTCAGATTATGTGTTTTTGGGACTTACAGGATGGAAGAACAGTCACTAACAAGGAAACAGTAGACAAGATTGTGAGATAAAAAAGCTGAAATAGAGCTTTAACTTGGCAGTAACCACATTTTAGAAAGAAGGCTTGACATCTGAATATCATTCCCCCTCTATTCTCTTTGCTAACCTAAGATCTCAAACAGTAAGAAGAGTTTAAGGTTTTTTTTTACAAAGCACTTAGTATAATACTAGGCATCAAGTAGACACCAAATCCCAGCAAGTATTGTTATCCACATATGTCCTGGGCTAAGTATTCAGGTACTACATCATGCAGACTTAGCACCATTTAACCAAAATAAATGGAAACATCTCTTCAGGATCATTCATATGTTAGGTTTCTACTTGGGAAAACTACAGTGATCCATCTCCTCTGGAAATATAATAGCCTTTCCCTCTTTCCCCTTTGTTCAATCCTTTAACAGGTTATTTCTACAGATATATTTTCCTTCCTTCCTTCCTTCCTTCCTTCCTTCCTTCCTTCCTTCCTTCCTTCCTTCCTTCCTTCTTTCTTTTCATTTTTGTTGTCATGACCATGTTAGAAAGCTAACCTTTTATGCCTTAGCTAAAGAAGCAGGACTTATATGAAAGAAGTCATTTGTAAATGGCCATTTTCAATTTATTGTTGAAAACCTCACTCCAATCCTAAAATAGTTCCTTCATGAATCTTGTCCACGGAAGAGAAGAAATGAATTAATCTGAAAGCGAGGGAAGTGTTCCCTAAGCTATGAGTAAACCAAGTATTGGAAATGTATCTTTCTGTACTCTGTGGCATTCTATCTACTGCTGTGAAACTTTCTGGCACCCTGCTTTCTCCCGCTTTGTGGATCAGGTCATCTTTTACAGCTGAATTTCTTAGACTTTTCTTTTACTTTGTAAAAACTAAAATATATCTGTCAAAATTTCCAAGATGTATTCTAATGACATCTAGACAACAATGGGTCTGAACTGTAAAAACTGAATGCTAGAACTCAAATATTGATGTCAGAAAAGCCAGCTGCCAATGAATGGAGAAATTCTAAAGTAGACAAGTCAGAACATACTTTTCAGTATTTATTTTGATATTAAAAGTCACTTTTTTCTTTCTTTTTTTAAACTTATCTCTTGATAAAGCCTTGGTCTTTAAGAGGAAAAACAGGCCTCACTTCTATGAACATCTTAATTACAACTTTTACCTAAGATCTCAAAGACCATTGAGAGGTTTTGCCAAATTTCCTATCAGAAAGCATGATGATTTATGATCTGGCTTTTCACAAGGATGAGTATGCTATGAACTAAAGAAAAGGAAAGGTCATTATGGAAATCTGGCCTAAAGAAACAGGATGAGCTTAAGAGCTGTGTCTATTAACAATATAATTAAGGAATTGTTGTCTATAAAGCTTGGATGGGCTGACATGGTCATGTGATACGCCACCTGATTTAAATAGCTTTCATGAAATCAAACTGAGAGGAAGTCTAAAAGATTTCCTTTGTATTATCGCTTCTAGATTTTGCCTAATGCCTAATACTTTTGTTTTCTTGAGGTAGAAATGAGGCAGGGACTGAGTATGTAGCTGGTGGAACTATGACGCACTTAGAATCCTGTGTTGGAAGCTTCTAAATGCCCTAGATAAGTGTGGCAGGTCAGTGCAAATTTCCCTGGTGGGGTAACTTTTGGTCAACTCTGCAGCACTCCACTACCATGATATTAAACCCACACAAGGTTGACAAGCTGTGTCCTTTGTCTCTAACTACCCAGTTTCACCTCTGCTTCCACAAGTCCAATTGTCTCTGATTAGCTGTTTCAGTGGCAAATGAAATAAAAATCCATTATATTAACCTGTCATATTAAGAAACCCTTTTTGCTCTGGCGCATACATTTGGCACAGCTGTGCATTTTGCATTTAAATATCACTCCACCAGTGGGCTGCTCGAAACTATTGCTTTTCTATGGGAAATTAAACAGGGAGCTGCTTAATGCTCCTTGTTAGTTTTTTAATAAAAATGAAAGTGAGAAGCCCATAGTAGCGGGAGCAAATGTCTGCAGGACCCATGGCTGTGCTAAAAGCAAAGAGGAGGAACCAAAATGCATATTACTTTCAACTACCCCTGCACCGGTGGCTTTGCAATACTTGTTCCACTGTGGCCCTAGGAAATTGCCTCTCAAATGTTGTTTAGAGGTTATGTTAAATTGGGAGAGTCTTCTCCTGGGATCATTAGGCAGCTCTCAATTTCGTTTCCTAATAAAATATTGAAAGTTACAATTTAGGGGCAGAGCTGCAGCTATTGAATTTGTGTGACTTCTGCAGATTAAGGCGTCAAGAGAAAAGGGCAAAAATAAAGGGAATGGGAGAAAGAGAGAAAAGCAGAGACTAAGAGATTCAGACACAGAAAGAGGAAAACACAGGAAGAAAACAAGAGACTGGGAGAGAGACTGAGAGAGAGAGATCCAAAGACAGCAGAGAGACACTAAGAAAAAAGGTCAAGCCCCTGAACGTGAGTATCTGGCATGGCATTAAACAGAAGCAGTTTGTCTAGACTTAGCCCTTTGTCTCTTCACCCCCATTTCTAGAATCAGATATCAAACCTTTAGTGAAAGTAATTCCAAATAGATCTAATTGCAGCATGCTTATTTCAAATGTGGACCATGTCTTTGAGAGAGTAGCAGAGATTTGTAATTGTAAACATGAAATTAGTGATGAGCAGAAATGTCCCAAAGCAATAAAATTCTATTTCTTTTCCTTCTTTACCTTCTTCATTTCTATGCTAACATGCACACAATTAAATCTATTGAAATGACAAAAGCTAATGATCCAATTTTAAAAATAGTCATGTGGACTAACAGATGACTGTATGACAGGTCAGCCACCTCTCTATAGAGGGTCAGAGAGTAAATATTTCAGGCTTTGCAGGCCACAGGGTCTCTGCTGCAACTATTCAATCCTGCATTGCAAAGTGAAAGCAATTATAGACAATAGTAAACATGGTGTGGCCGAGCTTCAATAAAACTTTTTTTTACAAAAACAGACATCAGGATGGATTTTGCACGAGGATCAGGGTCTTGCTATAGCAATACTTTTCAAGTAATTCAGAAAACATTTGTATTAAGCTTTTAGGTAGAAGCAAATGCCCGGTAAGGAGGTTTTTCCTTATAGCTCTAATTACTTTTCATCGAAAAACAAGTGCCAGCAAAATTCCTGATATTGGAAAAATATTGACTCATTTAGCAGTCATTTGGACCACATGTGGCCGCATTTGACACTATTGAAGAAAAGCTTCATTTGATACTGTTGAAGAAAAAGCTCCAACTACGTCCTCAAAAGTACATGTCCAGGCTCTCATGTCATTTTAAAAGATTATAATTGTGATAATCTATGGGTTATTTTAATTTCTTGTAATTTTAATACTTTCCTAAACCTCTTTGATGATTTTGTGTTCTTTTGTATTGTTTTCAAACACTCACCCTTTTATTTTTTAATTTGTGTTTTTAATCTATCTTTTCATTAATGTCTTGATGGAAAATATTTAGTACAGGTTTTTAAATATTCCACAAAATAGTGGCCATAATATTTGCACAATTGGAGCATGTATGACTATAATACGTCACAGTTAGGAGTTAAAGTTGGAGACAATGTCTAAATCACTGGAATCATTTGTGTGGGCAGATATTTCTATAAAATGTATTTTGTTTTGACATCAAATATGCAAGGGAGAAATTAAACTATGTAGAGTAAACTCTTAGGGGATCTTTCCTGGATATTATTTTTCTCAACATTATTTCCTCAAAGAACAACATAAAGGAGTATATTGACTGATGTCAAGAGTGATATTCATCAGGCACATTAGGAGTGTTCTTACGATGAAACAGTAGAGTTGGAACAAAATATTGTGTAAGTTAATCTGACAAATACCCTTTAGAAGTTAGGCAGAGAAACCTAAGAGCATTAATCAGGACATAGACTTGAATTTTTGAACAATAAACATCATCAAAATAAGATGACGGTGGTGTTACGGGAAAGAAGGCCTTGAGTGAGTTGTTCGGGTTCTTGGCATTTTGAACGAAGAATTGAACGAAATGCACAAATTTGTTACTTTGGAAAGAAACACAGAAATGAAGCAGCAAAAGCAGGTATTTATTAAAGCAAGAAAGCACTCACAGTGTGGGAGTAGGGACGAGCCAGGAGATTAAGGGCCCAGTGACAAAGTTTTCTGGGTTTTAAGTGCTCCTTTTGAGGCCCCTATCAGTTACCCTTATCTAGATAAAGGATTTGGTCCGTGGCCAATTAAAGACTGAGGGGATTGGCCCATGGCTAACCCAAGGCCAAGGAGATTGGCGCCCTATGCAGATGAAGGGGTGGCCCTTGCTTGGCCCTTGCCCAATCCAAGGCACCCTCCCTTTCCATCTGAGACGTCGTGGAAGCGGGAGGGTTGTAAGAGAGAGTAGCCTTTGATCCCTGCTTTCTGGGGCGTGGGGAGACAGGGTTTTCCCTTTTGGTTTAGTTTTAGGAAGTTCACATTAATTGGTTTTAGGTTCTCTGACCCCAAACCCAGGTGTTTTCCCTTTGATTTAACTTTAGGAAATTATCACGAATTGTCCTCAGATTCCTTGCCCCCGGACCTTGATGGTTTTTTTTTTTTTCCCTTGATTCAGCTTTAAGAAGTCAACACGTATCAGCTGCCTACGTTCCCTGACTCCAGATACTATTCTCCTGCCTCAGTAGCCTCTGCATCATTTTTTTCTAGATCAAAAGAGAGGCAAGAGTCATCTCTTTTACATCCTTGCTTTAGTAGGATAATGTTTATTTATATGTAAAGACATAAATGTACCTTAAATTTTATTATACTATTTTCTATCATTTACTCAAGTAAAATAATGTATGAATTTTAAGACTCTCTAAGATAGATATTTGGTAGCGAAGAGAGAGAGAGAGAAAGTAATGCACTCACAAATTATTTCTGTGGAAAAATTCCCGCTATTTCCTTACTTCTTCCTCATCTGTCCCTCTGACTTGGTTAATTGTTTGGGTCACAGAAAATAATAAAGAACAGGTTTTCAAATGACTTGCAAAGTTTTGAGTTAGACATTTTCAGAAGAAAGATGATTCAACCTTCGACCTAAAAATTGAATGCAAAATCTTGTAGTCAAGCATTTCTATTTATGTGAGCCTGGAGTATGAACAAAAAGCATAAAAGACTAAAACGATTTCAGTTGAAACAAAGGACTTTGGGAATGGAGTCACATACTGAGCGTATCAAAGATCTCAAAACCAGGTTCCTGCTTTTCAGTTTCCTGTAGAAATGACACCTCGGAGGAGTAAATGTAAAGAAGAATGAAGGAAAGAGCGTATTGGTAGGAGGAGATCCTGAAAAACGTGATCAAAAAGGAGATTTTGAATAGTTCATATGGATTTTATTCTTCTTTTATCCTGAATGAGAACCAAAATGTATCTGGTTGGGAGACAAAAAGAAAGAAAGAAAGAAAGAAATATGAAATGAAACTGTGATTCATAAGAACTGACCAGCAAAGACTCTAATAGATTCTAAAGTTTTGGGTGATAAAATGATTTTTCAGACACCCTTTAATATACTTTAACAATATTTCTGCCTCATTTTTTATATTTTCTGATTATATAATAAAGAGAATTATCCAATTGCAGTTTTCTTTTGCCTAGCCTTTTTATATCTTCAATGCATTTTAATGTTTCTACACAGTCAACCCAATATGCCAATCAAATAACAGAATTTCTAACCTATATTATTTCTCTGTTTGTCTTCTTCCCCTTCCTCTCCAACCTACCCACATACTGACAAACTTATATATCCTTTATTTGAGTTCCCCGTTCTCCTAATTTAGAATATCATATGACTTACCAGGTTGTAATGTGGTATTCATGTTGTCTCATTTGAAATTGAAGTAATTTATGCACTAAGGGAATTTTGCAAGTGAAATCGCGTAGACAAGATGATGACCCATCACAATTTTCCTTTCCTAGTTACAAGGAGTACACTGTATTAGGTGGAAATTATCAATATCTCAGAAAAACACAGTAACTCAAAACTCCTCCAGAACAGTGAACTGCTACAGTTGGGGCAAAAAGAATAAAACTGCCAAAAGAGCATCAGGGAGTTTGAGAAAGTGATAAAGTCTGGAAATGCATTTATGAATGATAAGCATATGGGCTTTTAGCAACTCACTTGTCGAAAAGTTGAAAAAAGTGCAGAGGTTATATTTTTCTTCAATTCCTTTTTATTATTATTGAATTATCCCAGCAGCAGACCTTTTTCTTCAAAGAAATTTCTTAGAGTTCATTAATTACCTGACTTCATGTCAGCCAGATATTTTCCTCTCAAGCCAGTGCATGATAGCAGTTGATGCCTGGTGGCTAACCTCCTGGCAACCAATGCAGCTTCTTCGTTTGATGATTAATTATTCATTGAGCACCTACAGTGCCAAGGGAAAAGCTTGCACTCTTGCTAGAAACTTGCAGCTCACTAGGCAAACAACAACCAAATGAAGCAAACAAAAATGTTACACTTTTGTCCTTCTTCTGCATATTCTGGCTCCTCAAATGAGGGGTGAATTTGTAAGATGGGGCTAGTGTCTACATCATTTTAGAGGTTTAGCAAGATCATTTGAAAATGACTTGACTAGTGTGTTAGTGTGATAGCCACAAACCAGGGACAGTACCACTACACACACTGTTTTTTAGTGAATTTAAACTCTATATGTGTAAAGTATTTAGTTCAGGGTATAATTATCTATCTATCTATCTATCTATCTATCTATCTATCTATCTATCTATCTCTATCTATCATCTATCTATCACTTTCAATGGCAAAAAATTCAATTGCCTTTGCACCAACGTGGTATCTTTTTAATCTATCTACCTAATCTATCTTGCATCTATCTCTATTTGTTCTTATGCCATTCAGTAATGTTTGGGAACATGGTAGAGTGCACATACACAATCCTAGAGAGTACAGTCTGCTATACACCTACATTGTATGGGATAGCCTAATTGTACTAGGCTACAAACCTGTACAACATGTTACTGTACTGAACATTGTAGGCAATCATAATACAATAGTAAGTATTTGTGTATCTAAACATATCTAAACACAGAAAAGGTTCAGTAAAAATGCAGTAAAAATAGTACGCCTATGTATCCATACTTAATATGAATGGACTGAAATTTGCTCTGGGTGAGTCAGTAAGTGTGTAGTGAGTGAACGTAAAGGCCTAGGACATTACTGTATATTACTGTAGACTTCATAAACACTGTACACTTAGCTTACACTAAGCTTATTAAAAATACTTGCTTTCTTCAATAATAAATTAATCTTTGTGTACTGTAGCTTTTTTTACCTTATTAACTTTGGGTTTTTTTTTTTATATTTTTGACTCTTGTAAAACACTTAGCTTTAAACACAAACCCATTGTACAGTTATACAAAAATATTTTCTAAAAGCTTCTTTCTGCTTTAATTTTTTATTTTTACTTTTCAAACCTTTCTCTGTTAAAAACCGAAGACACAAGCACGCATATTATCCTAGGGCACACAAGGTCAGGATCATCAATATCACTGTCTTCCTCCTTCACATCTTGTCCAGTGGAAGGTCTTCAGGGGCAGTGAAACCCATGCCATTGCCTATAATATCATCTCCTATGATAACAATGTGTTCTCTGGACCTTGTAAGACCTGTCTGAGGCTGTTTTTCAGTTAACATTTATTAGAAGTAGAAGAAGTACACTCTAAAATAACAGTTTTAAGTATAACTAGTAACGTAATCATTTATTATCACTATCAAGTGTTATGTACTGTACATAATTGTATGTGCTATCTGTTTATATGATAGGCAGCATAGTAGGTTTGTTCACACCAGCATCAACACAAACATGGTCAAGCCAATGCCCTGTGACATTAGGACATCACTAGGCAATAGAAATGTTTCATCTCTATTATAATCTTATGGGATTATTGTCATATATATGATCTCTGACCAAAGCATTGTTATGTTGCACATTAGTGTGTGAAGTCTGTGGGGTGAGACTAGAAAAATATTGACAGGGTAATATATTTTCAACCTTTGGTTATAATGAGCAAGAGAAAATTGGCTTAGTGTTTTTGTGTAGCTTTGCAATCTCCAAGCATGAGTACCATCTGAAGTAGAATTGCATTCTAAAAACAAAGCAGATGTTGTTAATTGTGAAAACCTCAAACTATAAGGTAGAGATGCTCGGAGGCTTTGCTAGAGGGAACACATAAGGGTCACAAAACCATGCTGCTGGGGGATGCGATTTGGGGATCCTAGTTCCATTTTAGCACCTTATTCACCAGAACACTTGCTAAATGCTTTGTTGACCTGTGAGGCATAAAATGGGAATTCTCTACATAGATTATTATAACAAACCACCTTAGTTTTCTGCCTATTGACACATGATTACAAATGTTTCAGAGAAACTCACAAATCCCACGGAATGTACAAAGTTTTGGCCTGCTTTCTGTATTACATATTTTTTTAATCAATGAAAAAAATGAAGGTGGGCATGGGAAATAAGTTTGGATGCATGAGACTAAATAGCCCTTGTTTCATTTCTAGCTGGGGTAACTTACTGAGCCCTATTCTCATTAACTTAAATGTATAAAGTTACTAGCTTCATTGAGTTTTTTGAAAACTTGCCCTTTTTTTTTTCATTTTTCAACTGCCAACAATATAAAATGCCAATGACACAACAATGCACAGAAAATCAGGAATCTTATTTAATTTCTAAGTTTTAAAAGGTCTCCAAAACAGAGCTTATGTATACATAAGAACACTTACCAAAACAATGCCTTACAGTAGCGAAGGTTAGAAAATCCAGGAGTTGAAATGAATGTGATATGTGAACCTATGTATTTCTGGAAAGGCAATAGCATTTATGGGATCTTCTGCATTTATCTCTACAGAACTGGAAAGCAGCTAGCCAACTTGCCCTTATTTTCAGGAAATTCTACCATCCATACCTAATGTGCTTTGGCCCAGAAAAATCCATTCTTCTTCCTGAAGTTATTGAACCATCATCTTATTTTCCTTATTTTGAAAATGTCCTCTGCTCGATACATTTTCTAGTAGTGTTAAAAAATTAAAATACAGAATCCTTGTTGAATTCAACTTTAGATAAACAACATTTATTTATTTATTTTTAAAATATAAGTATTCCTCATGCAATTTTGTGGGCATACTTATGCTAAAAAAATTCACTGTTTATCTGAAATTTCAAGTTAGCTGGGCATCTTGTAGTTTTATTGGCTAAATCTGGCAGCCCTAAATGTAATTCTTGGAAAAATTATACCCTTGAGAGATATATTTATGCTAGCCAACTCTATCATACTCTCCTTAACTCTCTTGATTGACTATTTTAAATAGAAAACTCATTTGTACATAATGGATGAAGATAATTTTTATGTTTCCTTCTGGCCCTAACATCTCCAAAAGAACCACATAATTTCACTTCCTGTGGTGCAGAACTCTTTAGCAGAAATCTTTGAGGTGGAGTCTCTGCCTTCTGTGGCTGCAAAGTGCAGAGCTAGGAGAAGTTCATTTGACCTCTTCACTAACCATAGCCATCAATGTATTTCTACTTCATTAATTTTCATTCCCTGAAGTCACAGCACAAATAGAAAAAACTTCAGCAGAGTAATTATGTGACAGTGGGTCCAGAGGAAGGGACCCAAAGTGACATGCATTGGAGTGTTAAAAATATTATAATCAATGAGACTTCTTACTCAATGATATGATTCATTTGTTTTTAAACATCTTGGGGCCACATGTGGTCCTAGATTGGAGGCAGAATCACAGCACTGGCTTTTGAGGAAACTTCATAGAGTCTTGTGATCTTTACCTCTTGGAAGAGTTGTTTTGTAAAACAGTAATTGCTTATTTCTACCTGTTAAAATTTGTGATGGTCTGGTGCATGGCTATAGTCTCAGCCGCTTGGGTGACTGAGGCGGAAAGATCACTTGCGTCCAGGAGTTTGCGGCTGCAGTGAGCTATGACCACAACTAGGAACATTCATGGCACTCTAGCCTGGGCAACATAGCAAGAATCTGTCTCTAATATAATAATAATAGAGTAGTCCCTGGCATATGGTATAGGCATAAGATTACAGGCTTTAATAAATACTTTTAAAAAGAAAACAAAATTTGTGATGATAAAATCTCCTCCATGAAAAAAAAAGACTATCACCTTTTCTAGACGTTTAGAAATCTTTGTCTAAGAAGTTCTTTTTTCTTGATGTTATCTGCTTGGGTCTGTTTCCTTAATGTTTTTATCCATTTTTTACACAGAACGACTTTAAGCTCCAGTTTTCTTATTTGTAAAATGATGATAGTAATACTTACCTCCCTTAGTTGTCATGAGGATTAAATGAGATGAATGTCAAAGTTCTTAGCTTAGCTCTGAACCACAGCAGCTTAATAGATTATTTGATGCTGGCTAACTAAATACCTTCTGATGTGCTATTCATACCATTTTGCAATTTAACATTCACACACTCAGAGAAAATGCTGTTTCTCTACACAAACTCATGCAGGATTTTTCTTCTTCTACACTTTACAAGCAGGGTGCTTGGCTGAAGAAGCCCCGTCCAGGTCTCCTTAGGCCATGCTGGCATGCCTCAGCTTGCCTGTGTTATAACTTGTACCCCCATTCAGCAGTTCCTGAGCTCTTGTACTGTGCCCAAGAGGAATGAGAATATGCTAGACATTGAAGGGTAAGGAGGATGGAGAAGAATTTTATGGAGTGATGAAACAGCTTTCAGTGAAGAGGGGATGCAGGGATGGTCCCTTTACCTGAAGGTGTGAAAGACCCCCGTGCGTCTGGGTCCTGGCCTTTTATGGACTCTAGAATGTAAAGTGCATGCTGACTGGTTTGTGAGTATGAACACAAGGTTAAAGCAAAGACACCATCAAAGGTGGGCATGGCAAACAGTGTAGAAAAGCCAATTGGGAAAGCTAGGTACATATACCACAGGTGAAGGGTGGGGACCAATCAGAGGAAAGCACGCCAAACAGGAAGACAAGTTCTCAATTCTGTCTGAGGATTTAACGTGTAGCTTAGCTTTCAGGCTTTACGGGTTGGTATTCAGTTGGAGGTGGGGTTTCACTAGGGACCTGCCCCTATCTGCCTAAGCATTTGGCTGCCTCCTGCCACTCTCAGTACGCCGCTTCCGATAGCAAATGTGTTTTTTTTTTTTGTTTTTTTTTTTTGTTTTTTTTTTTTTTTAACACACCAAGTGATTCTCCAGCTTCCTGGGCCCTTGCTGGATGTCCGACAGTTTAATTGAATTTTAACGCTAACTACCTGGCATTAGCATCAGATCCCATAAGTAAAAGGGCTCAGTCCCGCAAGACTGTCCTCATTTCTGATGCCGTTGCACGTTTGAACCTCCCATACATCTGAAAGACTGGCTATAAATCCAGAGTTACTATGAAACCCTCCTCCTGTTCAATAGTTTGCTAGAATGACTCACAGAGCTCAGGAAAACACTTCTCTTAAATTGACTGGATTACTACAAAGGATACAACTCAGGAACAGACATGCAGAAGAGATTCATGGGCAAGTCTTGGTCGATGGGGGAGGGGGTGTGATGCTCCCTCCTAGCACCTTGATGTGGTCACCTATCCAGAAGCTCCTGGAATCTTGTAGCTCAAGAGTCGTCATAGAGCTTAATCTTCCACTCTCCATCCTCTTCCTGGAAGTCATGGGGCAGGGCTGAAGGTTTTAACCCTTGAATTACCTGGTCTTTCTGGTGATCCGCCCCATCTTAGGGCTGTCTAGGAACTCTACCCTATGTCACCATATTAACATAAACTTAGATGGGATCAAAAGATGCTTGCTATGAGTAAGAAAAGAAGAAAAGATACTCCTTTATCTTTTCTAGTGTTTCCTGTATCTTTTCCTAGTGTTTTCGGAGCCCCGTACTAAGAACTGGTGACAAAAAAGACCAAATGTATTTATTATATTTCTTATACCATACGTTCTTTCTATATAGTGTTAAACATTTAATTGTTATGATTTCAGTATTATTATGCATTTCTTCTAAAAGACTTGATGGCTTGTGTTTGCTTGTTTTTGTGTTGGTAAACTTCTTTATAAGCATTTATAAACATTCTATTACCAAATTTAAACCCATTTAGATTTCAACTGATGGAAACTTCAAATGAGAAGCAATCTGAACCTTGCCTAATAGTTACCCTTATTGTTTGTAACAATTAAACACATTTCAAAGAACTTGAAAAAATGTCTGTGTCTACAATGAAAGCATAATCTGAGTAAGGCAATTTGTTTAGAGTGACAGCCTGATTTATTACAAAAATAAATCAATAAGACAAAAGATTGTTCAAATGTACCCCCGTCTTCTTTAAAACATTGACAGGCTGAAGAATGGGGTTTGGTCAGAATAAAATGATAGCAGACTCATCACAATTGGTAGCATTTTCAAGAATACAAGATTCTTAGAACCACTACAGCTGGGAAAATAAATAAAACATCTCAAAATTAGATATAACATTGGGTTTTGTATTTTATAATTTGTAATAGAGCACTGAGTTATTGTGACAGAGAAAAAGAAAAAAAAAAAAAAAAAAAAAATCCCAAAGAGGTCAAAGGCAGTAGAAAGCTTAAGAAAGAACATCAATATCCTTGTGAACTCATTTACACTTTAAGTAATGAACACAGATTTCATTTTTGAAATTTCCTATCTCCTATAGTAGCCATGTTTTATGATTTCATGCACTTGCCCAAAACGTATGTCACAACTACTGAAGAGCATTGAAACTTAAAATGCTTTTTTGGCAAGAAGTTAAATATAAGAGCTATAAATGTTAGTGAGATACATACCTCCTAGTATCTCAGTGGTCAGAAAAACGAGTCCCAACCCTCAGTGAAATAGAAGAGTATTAAACAACGCAGCCTTAGTTAACAGCTTTGCTCCTGGCCCAACTGCACTAGATATCAAGGGCTGTGATCATAATGTATTTAAAATATTCAGGTGCACAATTTACTAAACCTGGTCAAACAAAAGAAATGAGTAATTACTTCGTACTTAGCCTTTAATTAAAACAGAATTCTTTCTTGAAGGACAACTCATTAAAAAAAAAAGATTTTTCTTCTCAAAGGAGGGTGTATATTTTCCCTTTCTGCAGAATCAATATTAAAACCTAATGAAAAACCCTACATGCATTTCAAATACAGTGAATGAATGGAACAGACACTGCCTTTATGAATTTGACTTACAAGAATACAGGCCTTCTACTGTCCAAGCTTGTTACAAATATCATCCAGCTCATAACTTTAGTCCAGTGGAATCAGAAGGCAGTTCATTATTATGAGCATGTTTGAGATTTAAAGGAAAAGCCAATGATGGGTGTTTTGGATGAGTTATCAGATAGACTCAAGGAGAATATTTGGCATAAGGGTTACAGCCTATGAGTTAAAGACCCTAGGAGAATGTGAGTAAGAGAAAGTAGGTGGCAATAAATGGGTGAGTGAAGGGCAGTCTTATACAGTAATCCCTATGTATCTACGGAGATTGGTTCCAGGATACCCCCAACTCACCAAGATACTAATAACCTCAGAGGCTTACATCCCTTATATAAAATAGCATAATATTTGCACATAACCTATCCACATTCTTCCATATATGACTTATCATACCTAATAGAGTATAAATGCTATGTAAATAATTGCTAGACTGTATTTTTATTTTATTATTTTTATGAATATTTTTGAGCTGTGGTTGGTTGAATCCTTAAATGTGGAACCTGTAGATATGGAAGGATTATTGTATAACATTTCTAGAAGCAAGTGCTACCATATGGGATACAATGATTAAAAAGATGAACTTTGGATTTAAATACCTCCTGGTTTGAAACTTGACTCTTTCCTTTACTAACTGTGGAAATTGTCAGTTTTAGAAGTCTCAGAAACTTCATCTATGAAGCAATAAAGATGATTGTGATATCTCTCATAAGATTTTATATCACAAAGGGAGATGTGTAAGCAGAGACTATAGCACTCATTACACATAACAGTGATAGGTCTTTCTATTTCATGGGTGGGCCAGATCCATTTCAAAAGACCTGGAATGAGCAGAAAGCTTGCAACTATGCAATATGCAAGGAGAAAATAAAACTGTGCACTCAAAGGTGGATAATGATGCTCATTTAAAATAAGAATTTAACATGGAAAAATTGTAATGATGAAACACAATGAATAATTACTTCATTAATATATATTCAGTATGAAAAATACCCAACAAAAAATCATTATTTAAAAAAGACACCTGCACTCTTATGTTCATTGCAGCACTATTCACAGTAGCAAAGGCATGGATTCAACCTAACACTAATCCATCAATGGTTGATTGGATTAAAAATGTGGTGTATGTGCACGATGGAATCCCATGCAGCCATAAAAAAAATAAAATCATCACGTTTGCAGCAACATGGATGGAGCTGGAGGCCATTATTCTGAGTGAAATAACTCAGAAACCAAAAGTTAAATACCACCTGTTCTCACTTATAAGTGGGAGCAAAACAAGGGGTCACATGTACGTAAAGATAGAAATAGTAAACACAGGTCTCTGAAAGGGGAATGAGGGCTGAAAAATGGGACACAATGTTCACTGTAAACTAAAATGAAAAAAAGATAAGAAAATAATTAGAACTATATAATATAGAAAATGAAAATCACAACCATAATTCCAGTACCTGGATATAATCACTTTTAACATGTAGTTATGTTTTTAAGTCAGACTTTTAAAAATTTATTCAAAAAAACCTCTCTAATTTACATACTTTTTTGTAAAAATACAACTGTATTATGAATAGTTATCTTGCTTTTTTTAGAAGTAGATACAGATATTTTCCTTTTTTTGAGATGGAGTCTTGCTTTGTTGTCCAGGCAGGAGTGCAGTGCTGTGATTTCAGCTCACTGCAAACTTCACCTTCCAGGTTCAAGCGCTTCTCCTGCCTCAGAGTCCAAGTAGCTGGCACTACAGGGACATGCCACTGTGCCTGGCTAATTTTTGTATTTTTGGCAGAGATGGGGTTTTGCCATGTTGGCCAGGCTGCTCTCAAATTCTTGACCTCAGATGATCCACCCACCTCAGCCTCCCCAAGTGCTGGGATCACAGTTGTGAGCCACAGTACCCAGCCTGGATATGGATATTTTTCTATGTCAATAAATACATAAACATTATTATGTTATGTGCTCCATATTAATCCATTGTATGAAATTTTCTATTTTATCTAATCACTAGAAATGAACATTTAAAGCATTTTCAAAATTGTGCCATTATAAATATTAAAATAAAACTTCCATTAGTCCATAATAAAGTCAACAAATTATTTCAAAATTTGGAGAATAGATTTGAAAAAATGGAGAATAGATAAATATCTTGTGAAGAAGAATTTCAAATAATATATATAGATATTTCAACCTTGAGGTAGGTGTCACAGAGTAAACTTCCTTGCAAAGAGTACAGCATGGAAAGAGGAACAGAAAGAACTTTTATGGTAAAGAAAGCTGACCAACACTTCCTCATCCAGGTGATCAAACTTAACATTGATAGTGATTAATTATCTTGTTAGTATGCACCTCTTTTAGTCTCTTTGGCTGTGTCTCAGTCTATTTGTGTTGCTATAAAAGAATACCTGAAGCTGGGTAACTTATAAAGAAAAGTAGTTTGTTTGGCTCACTATTGTTCAGGCTGTACAAGAAGCATGGTGTTCTCTATCTGCATCTGGGAGGAGCCTCAGAATGCTTCCACTCATGGCAAAAGCCAATGGGGCAGATGTACACAGAGATTACATGGTGAGAGTGAGAAACAGAGACAGAGGAGAAGATGTTAGGCTCTTTTCAGCAACCAATTCTGGGAATTGAGTAGGAACTCACTCACCATCATGCTAATGGCACCAAGCTATTCATATAGGATCCACTCCTATGACCCACACACCTCCCATCATGCCACACCGCCAATGTCAAAGGTCAAATTTCTACATAAAATTTGGTGGGGCCAAGCAAACCATATCCAAACAATAACAGGATGCTATAACAAAATACCAAAGCCTAGGTGGCTTACATAACACATTACTGGAGGCTGCAAAGTCCAAGATCAAGATGCTGACATATTTGGTTCCTTGTGAGGGCCTTTTCCCTGGTTTGCAAGTGGATTTCACATTACTTTCACTATGTTCTCTTAGAGTGGAGAGTTACGAGGCACTGGTGTCCTCTTCTTATAAGGATACTGGTAAGTGTCCTCTTCTTATAAGGACACTGATCCCATTCTGGAGGCTCCACTGTTATGAGCCTAATCTAAACTTTAATTACCTTTCTTAAAAGTCCCACCTCCAAATACTACTACACCTGGGATTAGGGTATCAACGCATAAATTTTAGGGGAAACTATTCAGTCCATAGCAGTACCCTTGTTATAAAAATTGTACTTTACTTTTGTGGTCTTCTTTTCAAAAACATGCAACTCCAATATAGACATGAAAAAAATTTTAAAACGTTTTTAAAAATCAGACAAATACTAATGGTGGGACACTCTATAAAATCCCAGGACTTCTCAAAACTGCCAAGGTCATCAAATATAAGGAAAGTCTGAGAGACTCACAGACAAGAGGCAAATCCCATGGGTACATATGACAACTAAACGTAAGGTGGTATCCTGGAAGAGATTTTAAAACAGAGACAGGACATTAGACAAAACGTAGATAAATCTGAAAACAAAATAAACTTTGCTGTTTCTTTTTTGTTTGTTTGTTTTGTGAGACTGAATCTTGCTCTGTCGCCCAGGCTGGAGTGCAGTGGCACCATCCTGGCTCTCTGCAATCTCAGCCTCCCCACCTCAAGCAATTATCCTGCCTCAGTCTCCCGAGTAGCTGGGACTACAGGCTTGCACCATCATGCCAAGCTAATTTGCATTTTTAGTAGGGACAGGGTTTTACCATATTGACCAGGTTGATCTTGAATTCCTAACTTCAAGTGATCACTTGCCTCGGTTTCCCAAAGTGCTGGGATTACAGGCGTGAGCCATCATGCCTGGCCTACAGTATACACTTTAATTAATAAGAATGCACGAGTATTGGTTCATTAATGGTAGCAAATATACCAGAGCAAAGTAAGATGCTCATGATAAGGGAAACTGCACATAGGATGTATGGGGACCTTATCTGTGTCACTTAAAAAAAAATTCTAAAACTCTTTTATAGTGAAAAATGTATTAAAATAAATAAATCTTCTTAAACAATTTTTTTGCTAAACAAAATATTCAATATAAATTTCTAGAAAGTGGAAAAACTCTGGGTCAAAACATTTTCACTTTTGAAACACTTTAAAATATATTTTTAACTTGTCCTTCAGTGGTTGTGCTATATACATGAAAGGAGTTTGTGAGTACATATTCAGCAAAGCCATCTTCTACTCAGAATATTATAATCCTTTAAAGTATTTTTAATTAATTAGATTAGAAGTATATAACTTTTTGAGTTGACATATATTTCAGTGATTAAGTTGACTGTCTTTTATATGTTAATTGGCCTTTCATACAGATTTGTAAGTTTATGGGTTACATATTAATTGGCAAATTGTATATTCCAAATATGTCAGGTAACAGGAATATTTCAGCATTCAAACTATTTCCATAGTTTGAGACAAGTGTTATTCTTGCCTCTACCCTTGTTTAAAGCTGAATCTTCCTGTTGCCTGGCAGTATATTCAGGTTGAGACAAAAGTCTCCAGAATGGAGTTAGTGAGAGTGTTCGCACTCTGCTTTATTTTTCATATTGTCTCTACCTCTGGGGAAAACACTTGAAGCTGCCTTGAAGCTATAATTCTGCTGAGAAAGATAAAGAAAGATTGTATAACCAGACGATGACTGCAGTAGATTTATGTGTCATTTAAATTGAGAACCACGGAAGTATTAAGTATTTTTCTGTATATCATTTTTTATGTTTGCCAATGGATAATTCTGTGCATATGCAAACTAAATATGATAACCAAATACATATGATAAATATGAGAACCAAATAAATTTGATAACTATGATAATCAGATTTAAAATATACCAAAAAATCAAGATAATTGTGAAAAGCAAATAATATTCAGAACTGCCCATAAAAAGATGCCAAATATTTATCACCTTTCATCACAGTTACATACATTGCTCTTTATTCCCATTGTCTCTAGACTTTGTAATAGTCCAGAATCATATTTATGTGAACTAGAAAATTCTGCAATTGCAACAATCCTCATCAAAATAAATAGTCTCTTTAAAAATTGAGTCACAAATAATTGTGTTCTCTATGAAGTCCAATTAAGCAGTTTTTTATTATTAGAAGACACCAAAGGCAATGCTCAAACTAGAAACGTCTACACAGACTTTCAGCACTTATACCAAAAATGGATGGCTGACCAGTATTTTGTCATTTTCTTCTTTAGAAGTATCTGAAGATCTGAGATTCTACTAAAGTGTCATACTTCTGGGACAATGCCTTTTTTTTTCTGTATTCACTTTAGAGTTTATAAAAACTGTATCATTGCTGAGGAAAAAAATACATGGTTTTATAAACCATTTTTTTTAACAGATTCTAAATTTCTACTGTTGAACTCTTCACACTGATCAGTCTCAAAAATGGAGCATCTGCATCAAATATTGCACTATATATTGCTGAAAATGTTCAATATGTAAAAAATCTGATAGAGAACACTAATATTTATTGGGCATGTATTATGTGCTGTTTTCAAGTTGTTAAATAGACAGTTTTATGTAATTTTCAACAACCTTATAATGTCAATTATTAATCCCCATTTTTACAGATGAGAGAATGAAGACATGAGGCAATTAAGTAGCTTGCCAAATACCTCAAGGTTACAGAAGTGGGGAAGTCATTTAAACCATGCCACCTCCTGTGCAGACCATATTCTTGACCTTGTTTGGGCTTCCTGATAGTTCATAAGAGATATTGAGGCAACATTGGAACCCAGATGCTATTAGAGCAAACTTAAGATTGTGGAAAAGTGAGAACATGCAGGGAACACAAAGCAACCATAGTGATGCAATTTAGCTTGATGATGTATATGATATGATAAAACAGGTCTTTAGATAATCAAAACCATTTCTTAAGCACCTAATACGTGTTTTAGCAACTGAGTTATCACTTAGATAAATACAAATAGACATAGATGTTAACCTGAGAAGTTTATCTCTAATTAGCGAAACACATGTATAATTATAAATTATTATAACTATTATAAAGAGGGAACAGCCATGAGAGGTTGTAGTGGGAGGTATGTCTAGGCTGTGTGTATTGTAAGGCCCACTTTAGGGAAAGATGCTAGAACTGCGATGATGAATGAGAAGGAGCTGACTTGCTGATGGTGGTATTATTTCAGGGTGGAGCCTGGCAGTGACATGAGTAGGAAGGTCAAAGTGACGTTTTCAAAGTCGGGGTTTGAACCTTGAACACATCAGAACTATGGGCAATATTTAAAAGATTTATAGCAAAAAACTATACATATCTGTCTATCTTTAAAATATATCACTCTTCTCTCACTGTGAGAACAGATTCAAGGTGGTCAAAATTGGAAGGGGAAAGATGAGATGGAATCTGTTGCAATAGTTGAAGTGAGGTAGAACCTTTCACCAGAGTGGTGGTAGGGAAGGGAGCACTTATTTTAAAAATATGTGACAGAACATGGAAATTGACTTGATCTGGGAAGAAAAGATAAAAGAAGAATCAAAAATCTGGATTTCTAATTTGCTTAACAAGATGGATCCCGGCTCATTCACTTCGACAAGGAATGCTAGAGGTGGTCATGGCATTTAATAAAAAATATCAAGTTCATCTTTGGATGTGATGAGATAGAGCTGTCTTTTGAAATGGCCAAATGCGGCTGCCATATAAAAAGAAGGTGACGAGTCTGGAATTCAGAAGGAAGCTCAGGAACAGAGAATTAAAAAATTAAATAAATTCACAGATGTGGATGTGAATGTGAAGGGGGAAAGCATATCATGAAAAGGTGGTAAGTAAGGATCAAATCTTGGGGATGGAGACCTAAAATGTCTCAAATCGAAGAGGTGGAGGAAATAAATAGTAAAAGTTAACCTGGATGAACCAGAAAGGTGGGATGCGGGGTGGATAAGAAAAGTATATTGTTCATGAAAGCTGAAGGAAAGAAAATTTCGAAAGAATGAAGATGATTAAAAGTGCCTAATGCTACTATGAATTCAAATAAGGAATTAAAAATGTCTATTAAAAATAACAACCTAGAGATAACCAATAATCTTTTTTTCAGATAAGCTGATGGAATAGCTTCATTATTGTTTTACTTCTTCTCTGTCTTTCTTCCTCTTTCTTCATCAATTGTGTGCATTATTTTGGTTAAGAGAGGTGAAATGGAGGTAAATTGGAAGAGGATATAATCAGTGGTATAGACTACCTGTAGCTTGCACAAGGCAGTATCTATCATGTTGTAAGTAATCTGTATAATCTTAACATTTATTTAAGTCTTCAGCCTTAGAGAAATGTGCTTATTCTCAAATTAGCTATAAATGGCCTATAGACAAGGCATTTAAAATGTGATTTTCTCAGCTTGCAAAAATTAACCACACTTACTCTAAGTCAGTACTTGCAAAGAAAGTCATGCTGTTCATCTGGTTGGTGACTGAGTAGCCATTATCCCTTTCTGCATTCTATCATGCTGTTCGTGGTGAAAAGTTTGGTGACATTTTAATATGAAAATTTGAGGACTGTCGTACCCAGGAAGGAAGCTGATTCAAGTGAGATAACACATTGAGATAAACTGCAGAGACAACCGAATTGTTGTGCAGACACTGTGGCTTTTTGATGCTTGTAGAGAGAGTAGTGGCTTGCCTTTAAGTTCTACTCTGATTCTAAGCTAAGGCAATTTGCTTTCTTTCACCTCTCTGTCCTCTCTAATAGTAATTATATGCATTCTTCTTGTTAGACATGACCATTATGTCACATGGAATTGTTATTCTAATTTACTGGGCATTTGCAGAAATTTTTAATCATTACAGCACATAAATTAAGTCCTGCAGAACTCCACGAAAGAGGCTAATGCCAAGAGATTGAGGCATTGTTATAAACAAAATAAACAGGGAGATTGGGATTGGAATTCAGAGCACTGATTCCATTTTCTCATCACTTAGCTACAAAACTAATACTATGGCTATTCGTGGCCATTCAAAATAGCAGCAAACATATTGCTGAAGGAGGGTGTGGGTGTGTGTCAGGCACTGTTTTTTGGCCAAATTTCAAATTGGATAATTCTCTACCAACTTTCTGAAGCTTTCTGTTATTTTACTGAAGCAATATCTATTCCTTTTCATCAATCAGTGTTATTTGCTGTTAAATATTCTCCATGGTATGTTTCAAAGCTGCTCCATTGATATTCTTCAACAGGAAGTTCTAGTTGATTTAGTTGAAAGGTGAGGAAGCTATCCAATATATGTAAATTGAGCATCTTCTTTGAGGGAGACACTGAATCAATCAGAACATCTAGAATTGTGTTCTCACAAACAGAATTTTCCATTTAACCAGTGGAGGTTTCCACAGTGCTTTAACTTCAGGCCAAACGCTGACATCCGTTACTATCAAATAGGAAACTCTACTGGTTGTGTTTTCTGTTTTGAAAGGCACTAACAATATTTAAACTTGTTTCTTCAACATAAACCTTTCAACTTCTTTGCCTATCTTTTTCCTTCTATATATTTTTAAGAGGAGCACTCAAAGCTACATGGATGAAAAAGCTATCTTCACTTCATGTAATGACCAACATCTTAAGTGGTTTCCAAGCTGTGTTGATGGATACTGCTTATCAAGTCATTTCTGTCTCTGTTTAAGATATACAAAACCAAATGTACTCTGAGAGACAGCAAAATAAATCAAATAATATGCGTTCAGTCCTTTTTGAAATGCCTAAAAGAAACAAGAGCAGCACTTAAAACACACGCACACACAACACCAGTGCTTTGCTGGTTTTGTTATTTTTTTCTTTCTTTATCAGACTTGAAGTGATCTCTGAAAAGGAAAAAAAAAAAAAGGCTACTTTGGACATTTCTATTTCAGCAAGATAGCTATTTTGAACTAAGTAGCACCAGGAAGGTAAATACAGAAAATAATTTTAAATGGACGCATTTACCTGTAAGAACTAGAATGCAATTTATACACTTATAAAAAGCAGATTCTGAAGTAGAAAAAAAATAATTACTCCACTTTTCCCAGGAGAAAAAGGAATACAAGTGTACAGAAAGCATTAGCCTCTTTACATTAATAAGATTGAATGCATTTCAATGACTAATTGGTAAAGTATTCATTTTGAGAATTATTTAATGATTCTAAATCTAGTCCTGTTTGGCAATTATATAATAAATATTATGTATTTAATTACTAGAATAAAACTATCAAATGCACTTAAAAAATCAAGATGCTGCCTAAACATCTCCATATAACCGGGCTCTCAATGCTAGTCAAGCACTAGTAGACACATCTAGTACTTTGATCTAGTGCTAGCTCTGCTTCCTCTTAGAAACATTCAGTCAGTAGAAATTGATGCAAACTTTCAAATGGCCCAAACTAGCTTATCTGCAGCATTCTAGCCAGTGGCTAATGTCCAGCCTCTTTGTTACTCATGGTCTTCAGCAACTGTCACTTTCTCACCTTTATCATTTGTTCAGTTCACTCCCTCTGCTTAAAATACAGCTTTATAAACCCTCCTCCTACTCCTTCACCACCTCCATCCTCCTCTTCCTCCTCCTCCTCCCCCATTTCCTCCTCTTCCTCACTTCTTCCTACTTTTCCTCTACTTCTTTTCCTCCTCCTTGTCTCCTTTCTTCATATTTTAACCTACTTACTCCAACAATACTATCTTTACTTCAACCAGTCAAAAACTCTCAAGTCTTTCTCAGAATTTTGAAACCTTTCTCGGGCTCTAGAAACTACAAGACGGGGGCCGGGCGCGGTGGCTCACGCCTGTAATCCCAGCACTTTGGGAGGCCAAGGCGGGTGGATCATGAGGTCAAGAGATCAATACCATCCTAGTCAACATGGTGTAACCCCATCTCTACTAAAAATACAAAAAATTAGCTGGGCATAGTGGCGCGTGCCTGTAATCCCAGCTACTCAGGAGGCCGAGGCAGGAGAACTGCCTGAACTCAGGAGGCGGAGGTTGTGGTGAGCCGAGATCACGCCATTTCACTCCAGCCTGGGTAAACAAGAGCGAAACTCCGTCTCAAATTAAAAAAAAAAAAAAAAAAAAGAAAGAAAAAGAAAAAAAGAAAAGAAAAGAAAGAAACTACAACAGGGATTACTGTGAATGCTCTCTGCTTGCTATTGTAATTAATTAAAATGTCTTTTAATTTTACAGTTGTTTGCTCGTCTACCACCTATTAGTTTATGTGTGCTATTTATACCTGCCCTACAGTAGACCATCCTCTGATATTAGTAATATTTCTTCACATAATCATTTAAGAGTATCCCTTTTTTGTTCTTTTCCTCAATCATATTAAATTATATGTATAATACTTGTTCTCCAAGTGATATGAGATAAATATAAGCCTATTATTTTTCAGGCCAAAACTTACAGAAAGACTGGGGATTAAGTATTTTCTTATCAGTGTCTGTTTCTAGTGTGCAGTATTGGAAAAATTCAGTGTTTACCCTGAAGGTTTAATATCAAAATTGTTATCATAGAGTCCATTCTTGACACTCTGATCTAAATTATTTCCCCAGTTTTAAATTTTTATAGCCCCGTGCACTTCTTTTATAACTGGTAGGTAATTGCATATTTATATTTGCAATTTTAAATGTGTTTGCTGCCTTTCATTCTAGACTGTGTCATAAGGGCTGAGATATCCTTTTGGGTAGAGGTGTTTTCCCCAAATGTAACTCAGTACTTTATATATTGTAAAAATGCCAAAAAAATTGAATGAATGAATAACATTTCAATGTTTTCTTGTTAAGGGAATTTTCAAGAAATTGTTCTCGTAAGATAAACTGAATTGTGTATGGGCGGGAGAGAGCGATGCTCGGGGCATACAGGAAACAGGCAGTTCTGCATTGGCGCTTCCTGGTCAAAAGTGGTGAAAATGATTTAACCTGTTATCTCTAGTGAAGAGAAACCCAAGTTGTTTGTGATTACCTGTGAAGCATATAGAGAGAAAAGGTGTTGGCATATCATCAGACTTACATAGTTACGTCCAGTCTTAGAGATGTGATCAAATGAGAGATCATTCTTTTTAAATTCCCAAATGGTAGGAAGACCTCAGAGGTCTTTAATGAATTTTATAAACTTGCTATGTGAAAACTGATGGGATCTGCTTCAGAAATGGGGAAGACGTCATTCCATGAAGGTTGGTGGCAATGTCGTTTTATTGACAGTTTTAGGATAGCCTTCAAAAGTCAACTTTCAGCAATTGCAAAGCCTCTTAGATCTGCTGTTGTCAAGTGGTGATAAATACCAGATAGAAGACAATATCAGGGCATGAATAGCCCATCATGGTAATTAAGGCCATCATGAGGTATGCCTGCTTAGCCAGTGCTTGGAAAGGATCTCTGTTAAGGAACAGAGATTCCACACTTTTAAGAAGCCCATTTTTTTTCTTATTTTAAGACAGAGTCTTGCGCTGTCGCCCAGGCTAGAGTGCAGTGGCTTGATCTCGGCTCACTGCAACCTCTGCCTGCCAGGTTCAAGCAATTCCTGCCTCTTCCTCCTGAGTAGCTGGGACTACAGGCATGCACCACTATGGCAGGCTAATTTTTTGAACTTTAAGTAGAGACAGGGTTTCACCATGCTGGCCAGGATGGTCTCGAACTCCTGACCTCGTGATCCACCTGCCTTGGCCTCCCAAAGTGCTTGGATTACAGGTGTGAGCCACTGTGCCTAGTCCCCATTTTTTTTTTTTTTCTGGCCAGACATTTTATATTGAATAACAGGGGAAAAAAAGTTCAAATGGTACATTAAAAGCAAAAGCAAAACAAACAAAAATGTAGCACTTAAGTCTTCACAATCCCCAATCTTCATTTTTTAATAGAATTGTTTGAATAGTTCCCATTGGTTGGGAGTAGCTATCACTGAGATGTCTGAAGTAGCAAAGCAAGTGCTGAAAATGGCACCCCAAATGGCCAATGAGAGATAATATACCTCATGTCAATCTTCTTTACTAAGGACCCAAGGTTCTATGGCATCCTGGTTTAAGTAGCATTGAGGAATCTATTTTATTTGACACTATCAATACACAAAAAATTGCAATTTTCATTTATTTCTCTGATGTGAATTTATGATGTGTATATACTCAGAGAAATAAATATATCTATATGTATATCTATAGCTATGTTGATAAATAGATATTATTGGATCTAACGAAGTTTTGTGCAATCAATCTTAATTTAGACATTACTATTTCTTCAGTTTTACACATTTGACTGTATCAGCCTTCTTCTTGGTCTTGGACACCATAATATTTCTCTGTTCTTCTCTTTGGCATCTTGTTCCCCACCATCTTATTGTTCAGTTAACCCTCCACACAGGCATCCTTTGGGAAAGCTACAATAGGCTATGCTCAATTTTGACTCAATATCCCTTAAGTTTTATACCATATACTAATTTTGCCCAGTTGCTAGCAAAAGAAATAGAAAATAATGAGTCAAACACGATTGAAGTTTATATTGCTCTCTCATAAAAGAAGTCCAGGCCAGGCATGGTGGTTCACACTTGCAATCCCAGCACTTTGGGAGACTGAAGTGGGCGGATCAACCTGAGGTTGGGAGCTGGAGACCAGCCTGCCCAACATGGAGAAACCCCATCTCTACTAAAAATATAAAATTAGCCAGGCGTGGTTGTGCATGCCTGTAATCCCAGCTATTCAGGAGGCTGAGGCAGGAGAATCACTTGAACCCGAAAGGCTGAGGTTGTGGTGAGCAGAGATCCTGCCATTGCAGCCTGGGCAATAAGAGTGAGACTCTATCTAAAAAAAAAAAAAAAAAATGTCCAAGTTTAAGTCCTCCAGGACTGATAAGGAGACTACATATTGCCACTAAGGATGCAAAACACCTTTAATATCCAGCTCCTACATTCTTAGCACCCAGTTTCTACCTTCAAGGTCAAGATCCAAATAACTGTAACTCTTTATTCATTGGATTTGATTCCTAAGTGGAAAGAAGAAAGAAATGGAATGGGATAGTGGCAGAGGTGCACACAGTCACTCCATGCATTCCTAGGAGTTTTTTCAGAAGTGCATCCACCTGCTCTCACTTATGTCTAATTGGCTGCATTAGCTACAAGAGAGCCTGGATAATGTAATCATTTACTTGGGCACACAGTCACATGAAATAAAATAGTAATTTATTTCTACTGAAAAACAGAATAGACTTTTAGGTAAGAAAACATGTCTGTTTAAAGTGTTTTTCTACTTTAGCATAAATACAACAAATTCGTCTAGATTTAGGATGGTGTTACATCCTGAAAAACCCATCAACAAGTTAAAAATATCAAGTTGAAAATGTCAGATCAGGTGTGGTGGCTCATACCTATAATCCTAGCACTGTGGGAGGCCGAGGCATGTGGAACACCTGAGGTCAGAAGTCCGAGAACAGACTGGCCAACATGATGAAACACTGAAACACCGTCTCTACTAAAAATCCAAAAATTTAGCTGAATGTGGTGGTGGGCACCTGTAATCTCAGCTCCTTGGGAGGCTGAGGCAGGAGAATTTCTTGAACCTGTAAGGCAGAGGTTGCAGTGAGCTGAGATCATGCCATTGCCCTCCAGCCTGGGCAACAGGAGTGAAACTCTGTCTCAAAAAAAAAAAAGTCACATATTGAAAATGCATCTAATACACCTAATCTAACAAACACCACAGCTTAGTCTACCTTAAACATGCTTGGAACACTTACATTGGCCTACAACTGGGCAAAATTACCTGGCAACAAAGTACACTGTAGAGTATTGGTTGTTTGCTATTATGATCATGTGACAGACTGGGAGCTGCTGCTTATGCCAATGCCCAGCATCATGAGAGAGTATCACCTGGCATATCACTAGCCTGGGAAAAGATCAAAAGTAAAAATTCTAACAGTTGTTTCTACTGAATACTTTTGTACCATCTTAAAGTAGAAAAACTTGAACCGTCTTAAGTCAGTACATTGTACCATCTGTATTACAATGATTACTCTGGCTTTCATTGAATTTTTACACTCTATTTTTAAATTTGTAATTACCTAAAACATTATAGCGTCAGGATGTTCCTACTCTATTTTCTGTAACTTTTAAATCTGAAGAAATGTGCTTCAAAGGCCTCAGTGGTTTTAGAAAATTAAGAGCTTTTCCCTCCCTGTTAGGAAATGTATTAACTGGGGCAAGTTAATTGTGTTATGGTTCCCAGTCATTCACCCCTCTCTTCTGTTTTCAAGTAGAGGTTTGCATAGCTTGGCATATTGCCATATTCCTTGCATTGTCATCCTGAAAGTGAAATATACTTCCTCTTGTCAGTGTCAAGCTTGGCCATGTGACTGAGTTCTGCCAGTAATAATGAACCAGAAGTAGTGCAAGCCTATTCCTAGAGGAAGCTTTATTTGCTGTTGTCTGTTTCCACCAGCTGCCCTGTACTTTTCCCTTTGCTATAAGAATAACACATTTCCAATGGGATGCTCCGTTTTTCAGCCTGTGTTCTGGCAGGTGACAACATGTACAGCAGAGGCACAACTCACCACAGCCAAGACATATAACAGGAGCAAGAGCTAAACTAATGTTATTGTATGCTACTAAGATGTTAGGGTCACTTGATAATAATTTCATAATCTAGTGAGAGTTAATTATATACATGTACATAAGAGACTTTTATTCTAATATACAAGTATATAAATAAAAATTCTACTCGTTTTGGTCTGATGCTATTAAAATTTCTTGAAAAGTACAATCTAAAAGATTATTTGCACCTGGGAAACATCTTTCTTCCTTCCCCTCAGGTGGGCTTTATCTATCACCAGACGCCACACCGGATGAGTTTGTCTCACAGAGTGTCTGCCATTATTCCCCCACACAGCTGTTGAGAGGAGGGAAAATGAAAGGTCTAGAATTGATCCTTTCATCTTCTCTCTTTTTCAAATGTGAATTCTCATCCTTTCTCCAAATTCTTCTATTAATAAAAGCCCACAAAATGATGCATAGTGGAATTCAAGCAAAGGGCATCCAAGCAGGACTTTCATTCTTTCAGAAGTAATTGAACTAAATCAAAGTTGCCTGCGGAAGAATGAAATGTGATATTCCTTCATTGCACCCCACCATATTGTGTGAACACGCCTCTAAACTTCTAATAAACAATTTTGCTGCTACTAATTAAAAAATAAGAAAAAAGTTAGTAGATTCTTTTTTTTTTTTTTTTTTTGCTTTTCGGGGCAGCAAATGCAATTGCTTAAAAAAGCTACTATATGACTTGGCAGGCTGTATTTTATCAGAATTAAAAACAATTCTTTTTAACATTAAGAAAAGATAATTTTAAGAAAACTAGCTTAAGGTACTAGATTTAACTCTTTGACCTGATATATATACATATACCATTTTTGTTTTTCTTTTTCTCCTTACACTGATTCAACTTCAGTAATTTACTCTTCATGCAATTCAAATTGCTGTCTTCCTTTTAGAAATAGATTAGTCATAACAAAGGAAGAAAAGGAGATCTAGGACTGCAATATTTCGCAGACGTTCTTTAAGAATAGCAGTCATATGCTCTTAAAAAGGAAAATTTTTTAGGGAGAATGTATAAAGGAAAGACAGCACCGGAGCTTCTCTGTAATCTCCATACAGAAGCCCATTATTTCCATGATGTGACTCTGTTTTAATCAGGACTAATTACTTTTAGAAAGTAAACCTCTTCAGGTAGAAGACATTAGAGAAATATTTTATATAAAATCCCATGAAACACTACAGTGTAGTGGAAACAATGCTATATGCTCACGGTGATAGGCAGAATGATGGCTCCCCAAAATACTCGTATCCAAATCCCCAGAACCTGTGAATATGCTACCTTCTGTGGCAAAACGGATTTTGCAAATATGATTAATATCCTTGAAATGAGGATATTATCCTGGATTATCCAGGTGGCCCAAATATAATCACATGAGTATTTAAAACAGTTCTCAAATAAGGTTGGAAAGGGATATTATTAGGGAAGAAATATCAGAGATGAAAAGTTCCTGCCTTTGAAAATAAGGGAAGGGACTGAATCAACAAATGTGGCCTCTAGAAGCTGGAAAATGCAAGCAAATGGATTTTCTTCTAGAAGCTCCAGATAGAAGAGCACAGCTCTGTTGACAGCTCGATTTGATACCTATTTCAGACTACTAACCTCCAGAACTGTAAAACAATAAATCTTTTTAATTTAAGTGACTGAGTTTATGGTAATTTGTTATTGGTAATACACTTAGCAAACACCATTGCCTTATCTTGCTGCATACACAGCTAGACCACATTTCCAGTGTATGAACTGCATCCCCTTTGAAGGGCCCTGGGCTTGCTTGAATTAATGTTCAGTTGCCACACTGTCCTAGAATTCTTAATGCCTGAATAGCAGTTTCATATTTTCATTTTGCACTTGCCCCCCAGTTATGTCTATTGTCCTACTGGACACTAGGATTGAGATCTGTCCAGTGACATAGTTTGAGGGGTAGGCCCTAATATAAAATAATTAAATAACAAAATAAAATATGATGAAAACAAAAATTTCCCAATTCTTCTCTTTATCTCTCCTTCATTTGCCAGCAGGAATTAGAGAATCCAGTAGGAATGCAGAGTTCCCAGGAAATGCTGGGCCCACTATGTTGGAAAAACAAAAATTGATCCCCTGAATCACAGTGTGGACCAGCGTCGCCTACTGTGGACTATGATAGAAGCCAGAAATAAATTTTCATTATGATAACCTCTGATTTTTTAGAATTGTTTATTATAGCGTTTGGTCTGTCTGAGTAAAACTCCATTTATATTAAACCAGGAGCACTACCTAAATTATTACCTGAGCAAGAAATAATATTTCTAGATGTAACAATGGAAATAATACCTAAAAAGTTATGCTCATTTAGTTTAGTTGATAAATAAAAATAATCCTGAAAAAGGTTAGAAAAACCTTGATCTTTTTTCTACTCTATCCTACTTCCTTCTCTAAAGTGTAAGGTCTACAGGCAAGAGAAATAAAACGTATTAGTTATTTTTTTTTTATAGTTCACGCCATGAGAGGTAAGCCTTTTTCAACCATGGTAAAGCTTAATATTAATTAGCACAAACACAAAGCCATTATTAATACATACTAGTAACACTTATTTTTAACATATGTGTTGAGCTTGAAAACCTTTGTTACTGTTTTCTGATTATTGATTTATATGGATATTGTGCAATGGGATTTCCTTCTTATTGCATCATATTTTCCTAGAAAGAAACCCAGGATTTCTAGAACATGTTAAAATTCCTAACTGACAAGTGGTAAAGATATTTTAGGAGTCTCTGCAATCAGTATTTATTTTCAGGATTCTTTACTGTTTATAATGAGAAATGGCATTTAGGTAACAATGTGAGTACTCAAAGTGATCATGGTTATTACTATGGAGTAAATTCATAAATTCTACATATATTCAAAGAAAAATAATATAAAATATATATGTTTACAATAAAATATAACATGAGTTAATGTTAATTTTAAAAAATTGTATGGTTTAGAGAATATTTGAATTGTTTGAATTGCTATTTGTACTTGCTTTGCTCTATCCTGAAAGCCTTGTCACCAGTTACTTTGCAGGCTTCTTTATTTATTTCAACACCTCAGTACCAAGTGTTTATCAGAATAGGATTACGGACAAGGCTTTACAGTATTTTATTTTTGCTTTATATGTCCCAGGTTATTTACTTGAAAGCATTATTGAAATAACTATAGATTCACAAGCCATTGTAAGAAACAGCACAAAAAGGACTTTGTGTATACCCCTCCATTTTCTTTTCTGGTTATATTTTGAAACTGTAAACATATAAATATAAAATAATAGCATTGGCTTTGATATATCCAATATCTTTAATAATTCTCTTGTTTTACTTGTGTGTGTTTAACTCTTGAATTTTATGGATTTGCAGTTTCATTTAGATTGAAATTATTTGGTAGTTATGTAAAATATTTATGTGTGTAAAAATTTAAAGCTATTTCACAGGAAACTTCCATAGAAGCCTAACTTTCATTTTCATCTATCTACCATATTAACTGTCTGTGTTTACATCTATCTACCTCTGCTTGGGAAGTACGTAATCCTTTCCCTCGTTCAAGTACTACTTTGAGAGAGTTATACCTTCACAGTGATTTTATACCTCTAAGATTTAATTTCCTGCTTGACATAAGTGTGCCCCCTCTCCAATCTCCCCACCATAGGACTTATCTTTTTTTGGTAGTTATGTCGAAAAACAAGAAAAAAAGCCACCAAGTCAATGTTTAGTCTGTTTCGTTATTCAAAGTAAAGCTTCCCTGAGGCAAAGTTTTCTGTTCCCTTCTCCTTTCACTGCTAATTAAATTAATAGTAGTTATTCAAATGATTTAAGAAAATATATACCCACTATGATTTGAATGTTTTCCCCAATGATTACATGTTGAAAACACAATCCCCAATGCAACAGTGTTGAGAGAAAGGACTTTTAGGTCATGAGGACCCTGCCCTCAAGAATAGATGACGAATGTCAGTTATCATAGGAATGGGTTCCTTATAAAACTGAGTTGTGTCCCCCTGGCTCTTTCGTGCTTTCTTGCCCTTCTGCCTTCCGCCACAGGATGACAGAAAAAGAAGGACATTGCTACATGAAGCCTCCTTGACCTTCGACTTCAAAGCTTTCACAACTGTAAGAAATAAGTGGCTATGTTTTTTTTATAAATTGCCCACTCTTAGGTGCTCTGTTATTGCAGCACAAAACAAACTAAGGCAGTACTTGAACGTAAACCTCCACAGAAAGTGGTTAAATCAGGATGGGCCATGATTGCTTTTTCTCCCATTTTTTAAGTGTTTTCTTTGGTTATTTATTTTCATTATCGCCTTTGTTCCAGACTTCTAATCAAGAACACAGAATTACACAAAATGGCTCACCGACAAATAGGATTCCAGGCAGAAAAAGATACCTATATAGTTTAAGGTTTTTAGCTGTTAAAAGATTGAAGAGCTCAGAAGGTATTTTGCTATTATTGGCATGGTTAAGATGACTTGGATGTTTTGGTTTTTGAGCAAATGAAATACGTGTGTAATGTCTCAGTAGTTCCAAACAATGATTCTGCTTTCACTTTTCTGCTCCACTGAAATGAGTGATTTTACTGTCAGGGAAACCTATGACAAGGTTGGAAGGGAGATTGATTTTTGGATGAGTGGAGTGATATTAGAAAGCCGACTGAGATTCACAAAACATAAAATTGCACATCATTGCACATTAAAATTACACTTACAGCCATCCAGGAACAAACAAATACTAATTGATTGAGTACTGGGTGCCTACTATTGACTCAATAACAAATGATATGGAAAAACACTTCTCTATAGACAAAAAATTATACCTACTATAACACTGTAGTAAACATATTTTGTTTAAAATATGGTTAGCGTATTTTATTAACTTTTTAAAAAACCTGCCATTTTAAACAAAATATGTTTAAATCCAGAATATGTTTAAATCCAGCATGGTAAGGATTTAAACATATTTTGTTAAAAATTGAACTTACTGATTTTTAATCATGAAAGGTTAGTTACTAAACTCAGAGGAAACATGAGTTCGAGTAAGGTGAAAGAAACTCATGTTTCAATTGTTTAAAACTCATGTTCAAAAGTGTGATTATGGCTTTAGTTTTCAATTACATTCCTGCAGAAAAGAGTAATGTTTATTGATTTTTAAATTACCACCAGTAAAATTGACAACAGTTATGTTTTTATGTTGAGAATATTTAATGGTGACTTATGTTTGAAAATTGCAGACTTAACACAAATACATATTTCCTCTTTCTCTTGACATATCATTAGAATAATAGTAAAGCAATAAATTAAATATTATAATTCAGAACTATAAAGAAAACTAATGGCAGCCATGAAAAAATAAAAAATATATTAGCAAGTTTCTGGAAGACGAAAAGCAGTAGACAGTGTTGACTGATGACAGGTGAAAGCTACAGTCTTGCTGATTAACAGTGGGGGTTGGAACTGATGAGGTGGCTAAACTGTCTGCCAGGCAGCACAGAAGGCAGGGGCACAGCAGTGATTGCCCATCCCTACCTATGATTCCATCCCACAAATGGGACCATCTAGAAGCAATATAGTAGGGATGACTTTGGCAGAAATTTTAGGAATTAATATTCCTATTCTCATTCCTGTAATTAAAAGTTCCTCTGCAAAATGATCATGTGCCTGACCCTTACCCAGAAGGTATGTCCTCCAGGTGAAAAACTCACACAGGTATATGCAACTATAAGTCAACCTTACTTTATCTTCTTAGAAAAGGCAAATCATTAACCATGTGCCACCATGAAAGACACTAACATGAAAGGGAAAACCAAAATAAACAAAGAAAACAACTTCTAAGGAAACAGAGAAAAATAAATAATGCTAACACAGAACCAATATTCTAATTATTATCTCATGGGTGGGGCTAAGACTTTTATCCATTTAAAAAGATGCAAAACAGACTGGTTGAGGTGGCTCACACCTGCAATCCCAGCACTTAGAGGGTCGAGGTGGGAGGATTGCTTGAGGTCAGGAGTTGGATACCATCCTGGCTAACATAGTGAAACACCGTCCCTACTAAAAACACAAAATTTAGCCCGGCATGGTGGTAGATACCTGCAGTCCCAGCTACTTAGGCAGCTGAGGCAGGAGAATTGCTTGAACCTGGGAAGCAGCTGAGAGCACCCCACTGCACACTAGCTTGGGTGGCAAAGTGAGGCTCAGTCTCAAAACAGCGACAACAAAAACCAAATAATAACAAAGTGTCCAGCGTTTCTGAAAACTAAAAACAAAATTCAAAATAATGAAAATATAAGTTTGAGGAAATCTCTGTGAATATAAAACAAAACTACATAGAGGTAAATGTATGAGAAAAGATAAAAGACAAATAAGGATCAGCTATGAGAAAGTTCAGATAAAGTTATGAATACTAACAAAATTGTGTGAAAATTTCTCTGAGATAAAGGCCTTCATAATAGAAAATCCTGAATCATAAACGCAGTTAATGGAAAATTATTAACACTTAGACACATAGCAGTAAAATTACAAATCACCAAAGATAAAGAGGAAATCTTAAAATTCTCCACACACACAAAAAAATCAGCCTTACCTACAATAGAATAAGAAACAGCTTAACATTATTGTTCTTATAATTGAGTCATATTTCCTTGGCGTTAAGTGAACAATGACTTTCAACTCAGAATATATTACACTGTAAGCTTTCTGGACTAATTGATTTTTGTTTTCTAACTGCAATGAATTTTTTTTGTATTGAGATAATTGTAGATCTACATGCAGTTACACGAAAAAATACAGTGAGTTCTCCTGAATACTTTTGCCTCGTTGTAAGGTTTTGTAAAATACAGAAAGATATCACAACCAGGGTATTGACACTGCTACAACTCAACAATCTTATTCAGATTTCCTCAGTTATTTCACCTTTGTTGTGTGTGTGTGTGTGTGTGTGTGTGTGTGTGTGTATACATTAAGTCTTGGACAATTTTATCACCTGTATACGTTTGTGTACCTACCACTATAGTCAAAATAATGAAGAATTCCAACACCACAAGAATCTCTCATGTTGCTTTTTAATAACTAACCCTATTATTCTACAGTTTCATCCCCATCCATCTCTTACCCCTGGCAACCACTAACCTCTCCTCCCCTGCTAAATGTGTCAATTTTTATTTTGATAACTTTTGGACTACTTACATTATCTGTTTCATCTTGACTGAGTTTTGGTAGTTTGTTGTATTTGAAGAATTGGTTCATTTTTTTAGGTTGCAGTATTTACAAGTATCAATTTTTCTGTAGTATTTTATTTTTGATGACTATAGAATCTGTACTGATATCCTGTTCCAGTTCTGATATTGATTATTTGTATCATCTGATTTTAGTTACCAGTAATTTACAGGAATTAACAATTTTATTAGCTTTTAAAGAAACCTGTCTTTCTTCATTGATTTTCTTTATTGCTTTATTTTTAATTTATTGATTTCTGCTTCATTTCTATGTTACTCTTCTGCTTGCTTTGGGTTTATGTTGCTTTCTTTTTTTTTTTTTTTAAAGTTTCTGAAGTAAAGGCATGCGTTATTGTTGGATATGTTTTTGAGTTTCTAATATGAGCATTTAAGGCCACAATTTTCCCTCTCAGCACTACTTTAGCTGCATCTCACAAATTTGATGTGTTTTGTGAGTTCTTAAAATTCAGTTCTATGTATTTCTAAAATTTTCTTTAGCTTTTTTCTTTTTTCTTCTAAAGTATGTTATTTCGTTTCCATGTGTTTGTAGATTTTTCTGTTGTGGTTCTCTTATTGACTTCTACTTTGATTCAGTATAGTCAGAGAATATACTCTGTATGATAAATTCGTTTTGTAATTGACATTCAAGCATATTTATGATAGCTGCTTTAAATTTTTCAAAAAACTTTAGATACATTTTATGGCCCAAGATATGGTCTATCCTGATGAATGTTCTATGAATACTTAAAAAACTGCATTCTGCGTGCTGTTAGCGGGAGTGTTTGGATACGTCAATTAAATCCCGTTGGTTGATTGCCTTGCTCAGATCTTCTATATCTTTTATAGTTTTCTGCCTAGAAGTTGCATTTATTGCTGTGAAGAAGGAGGTGTTAAATTTCCCAACTATAATTATGGATTTGTCTATTTCTACTTTCAGCTCTATCTGGTTTGGTTTCATGTGGATAAGTTTCTGGTTTTTTTGGTATGTCCATATTTAGGATAATTTTATCTTCCTGGTAGGTTGATACTTTTATTATTATATGATGTCCTTCTCTGTCTCTATTAATTTTCTTTGCTGAGGGATCTATTTTATCAGATTTTGATATAGCAACTCCTGCTATTTTCCATTAATATTTGCATGGTATATCATTTCATATTTAAAGAAAATATATATTTATATTTCTTACTCATCAATTGACTGTGTTGTTGAATTTGAAGTGGGTCTGTCATAAACAACAGGATGTATCGTGGGTCCCGACCACCACTCCCGGGTACGATGTTTTCTGAATAGGATTCGCAGGATTCAGCACGTAGTCATACTCATAGTTATAATTGATTATAAGCAAGAGATTTTTAGCCAGCCAAGGACAAGGTACAAGCAGTGTAATCCAGAGTAAAAGAGGTGAAAGCTCTTAGAGGAGTTCTTTACTAGTGGAGTCACACAAAAGTGCTGAATTCCTCAAGCAAAGTGTGACAATATGTGTGAAATGTTTTTTGTTTATTTTTACTAAAAATGCTCTTTAAAGACCCTCAGTGCCCAGATCTTCTGCCTAGGGTGTACCAAAATTCCAGTCTCCCAGGAGAAAAGGAGGTGTTCAACATAAACCCTATTACTGTGTACAATTTAGGCACAGTGAAAAACTTACCAGATTTGAGTGGAAACTCTACCAAAATCCAAGTTTCCAGAGAACAGGCAAGAACCAGTCTTACAAGCTGGTCTTTCTAATGATTGCAACCTCAGGCTTACTATGTTAATTATTTGCTGCACATATTATATTGTTCACATTACTTTTTTCCCACTCCATCAACCTTTGTTTTTTGATTGTTGTATTTACAGCACCTATTTTTTCTTTTTTTTTTTTTTTTGAGATGTAGTCTTGATTTGTTGCCCAGGTTGGAGTGCAGTATATTTAAGTTAATGATTACTATGTCAGAGTTTAAGTCTGTCATTTTTTTCATTTTCTATTCCTTCTGGTTCTCATTCCAGGGTTTCTCTTTTCTTGCCTAACTGTATATTAGCAAAAGCAGTTTTAAAAGTATTTCATCTTGATTTATTTAAAGTAGTTTTGAGTATATCGCTTGTTATAATTTTTGAAGTGGTCACGATGAGTATTAAAGACCACACGTGTGATATAGTTGGCTACTGTGATGCACATTTCACCACTTCACATGCAGTATGGAAATCTCACTTCCATTTAGATCCTGCTTCTATATATTTGTCTTGGGTTTGAGACGGTGTTATAATTTTTGTTTTCATCATCAAATATGATTTATAAAACTCATGAGAAAAACATGGTCCAATCTATGTACCCCTATTTCTTCTCTTTTCACTTCCTTCTTCATGATGCTCTGATTCCTTTTTAAAAATCATTCCCTTTCTATTTGAAGATCCCTTTAGCCAGTCTTAAAGAGAAATCTTGTAGTGACAAATTATTTTTGTATTAGTTTACTTGAAATGGTTTTATTTTCTTTTTATTCTTGAAAGATAATTTCACCAGGCATTATGAAATTAGTGATTATAGTTCTCAAAAATATTGTGCTACTCTTCCGTGGCCTCCACAGTTTCAGGTGAGAAATCTACTATAATTTAAATTGCTGTTTATCTATAGAAAATGTATGATTTACCTTGGCTACTTTCAATAACTTTTCTTCTTTTTTTACTTTTCAAATGTTTAATTACATTATGTCTTAACATGTTTTTTTTTTTTTTTTTTTTTTTTTTTTTGTGTGTGTGTGTGTTACCTGTACAGGCTTGGCTCAGCATCCTAGCTGTAGATTTGTGTCTTTTGCCAAATTTAGGAAGTATCAGACATCATTTCTTCAAACACTCTTTTAGTCCTTTTTTCCCCTCAATGATATGAATATTGGGTCTGATTGTTGGGTCTTTTGTTATAACCCACAGGTCCTTAAAGATCTGTTCAGGTTTTATTTCTACCTATTTTCTCTGTATTGTAAAGATAGCATCAATTCTGTTGTTTCTGCTTCTATTTCACTGGTTCTATTATCTGTCATCTCTATATTACAATTAAGCCCGTTCAAGGAGTTTCTTTTTCCCCCTCTTGTTGTATTTTTCAATTACATAATTTCAATTGGGTTCATTTTTATACCTTATTTCTTTGCTGAGATTTTCTATTTTTAAATTTGTTTTGTGATTGACAGTTCAAGCATATTCATGACAGCTGCTTTAAAATTCTTATCAGATAATTCCAACATATGATTCATTTCAGTTTGAGCATTAGTTGTTATCTCTTATTCAAGTTGTATTTTTTAATTCTTTGTATTATGAGTGATTTTTTTTATTGTATCCTAGACATTTAATCTATTATGTTAGAAGAATCTGTGTCCTTTTTATTTGTTTTTAAAAAGATGTAATGGGCAGTCACCATGTTTAGATAGAACATGTGGGACTTGGCCCATGTTTGTGGGCTGTGGTTCCAATGTGGTTTAATTATGAGATCCTTTGTGGTGTTCCTTTAAACTTCCTGGCTTATCTGGTCCTCTAGTAGCTCCCACTATTCTTAGTGGTACTGCCATGGGTGTGAATGCATTTCCCTTAGTCTGGCTGTTTGGCATATCTCAGCCTAGGGAAAAGTGTGGTGTGAGTTTCCTACTGGTACACCCACTCTCATAGTGTTTCTGGGTCAGGTAGGAGATTCTTGGGGCTGCAGGGACATGAATACTTGTCAGACTGAGGCCCTTGCTATAATTGGGTACCTTGTTCACTTCCTCGACTGAGTGTACCTTGGAAGGAAATGAAACTCTGGATCCTTCTGAGACAAAAAGCTTCCCAGACAAGTTTACTTGAGATGACCGAGTCCCTTTTACAGGTTCCACCTGCACACTTCGATGTTTCTAGGCAGGGTAGAAGAGTTTAGATACTAGGAGCATTCCTGGGCCAGGTCACCTGTTATATTTTGTCTCCTCTACTAGCTCTACTTACCTGATTTTTTATCTTTAAGTGCATAAGAAAAGTTTCAGGCCTGGTGGTCAAGAAGAGTATCTCCCTCTTTTTTTCATTTCTGCCCATTTCTTGCAGGGCTCCCAATTAGTGCCCCTCTCTGATGGTGTTAATCTCCCCTAATGTTGTCAGAGGCATTTCTATTTGGGAAAGAATGTCGATTTGCCTGTATTCTGTTGCTAGGTTAGGGCTCAGGAAGTTGCTGGGTCTGGGTGACCTTTCACTGTTGGGTAGGGGGACACAAGATGCCCTGCCACCACTGTGCTATCTCTTCAGTACTAGCTTCATGAAGCTGCTGTGTGTTTTTTTTACCACCTTTCAGAGTTCTCCTTTGCTTATGTCTTGCACCATTTCCAGAGTGTATAGTTGTTCTCAGTGTATAGTTGTCCTCAGATTTAGGGAAAAACAAATCTGCATTGTCTTTTGCAAACCAGAAATCTCCCAATGACTCTTTAGAATATACTAATATTATTTAAATATTAATAAAAGTAACTTTATAAAAGAGTGATTGCATGATTTACTTTGAAGTAAATAAGTAATTTAAAAATTATTTTAGCTTAGGCCTGTTTTAAAACCTTAGTACTTTTTTTTAAAGTCCACACAATTTTCTGTAACTTCTCCATTGCTTTCTCAGATTAAGATGTGTCTGATCACTTATTTAAATAGTAACAGCAGGTATTATCTTAACAAGACCCATGCAGAGTAACAGTGTTTTCTCCTTTGACAGTTAAAAACCGAGCCAGGGAGAGGTTCACTGAATTATGGAAAGTGTGAGCCTAGATAGTGCTGTCAGGAAACTGAAACTCAAGTTTATATCTATCTAGCTATCCTAGTTCATTTTCTGTGGCTATAACTACTTGACTCATGGCTCTAGAGGTTGGGAGGTTCAAGAGCATGGTATTGGCCTCTGGTGAGGCTCTTCCTGCTGCATTATGACATAGTGAGTGGCAACATGTGGTGAAATAGAGCAAGTAGGCCTCAGAGAGCTTGCTTGTATAACAAAGCCATTCCCGTGATAGTGACATTTATCTATTCATGAGGGCAGAGACCTCATTAATCTATTAATCTGTTTATGAAGGCAGAGGGATTAAGTTTCCAGAAAGCACATGAAGTTTTCAGGGACACATAAGGCATAGCACTTGGTTAATAAATGTTTTGTTCCTTACATTTAAATTTCATAGCTTTAGACAAAGTCTTCTAAAAACCTGTACAAATATATTTTTAAAAATTTACCTGGAAATCATCAATATGCATGAGACTAAAAAAATAAATGAATCTATTTCAATGGGAGTTTGAGATTATGAAACATGGTTTAATGTCAGACTTTTATTGCCTTAAATCTAAGTTTCTCCATTTACTATCAATAAACCTTAAATAAGCTACTTAATCTTTTTGAGTTTCAGTTTTCCTACTTCTAAGTTGAAGTTAATATATACCTCATCATGTCATTTTTGTGGTTAGCTGGAAAAACATTGCAAAACCAACTTGAGTTATTCCTGACACAACAAAGAGAGTCAATAATGATACACAATTTATATTATTATTATTGATATGATGGTGATAATTATAATAATGATAAAGAAGAAAAAGGAAGATAGAAAAGATTTTTCAAAATATTGAGGCATAGAAATAAAACATTCTAGCTTCACAAATCAACTAGAACAAATTTTCTTCATGTGGATAGGAGATATGAGAAATTGAAATATATGATGAGAAAAGGTATAGGTTATAATAAATAAACCAAGAAGAAATAAAAATAGTTTTATAGATTTAAATCAAAAATTTCTCATCAGCATTCACTTTCTGTATAAATGCAGAAAAGGGAAAAGAGAATATCAGAAATTCAAGGAGAACAAAAAAAGTTTGAATTTAACACATTCAAAATATTCACAAAATTATAGCAACTAGTTATAGGCTAAGAATGAATCACCGGTTCGACTTTACAGTTGTGGAAACTTCCTGAATATCTTACTAAGTAAAGTTCTACAAGAAAGACAGTAACCATCATTTTGGAATAGCTGAAGTATTTAAACAATATTTTCATTAAATAATAAGCTAATATTTAAATGCTGATGGCAAATGTAAATGGGGATCTGCGGCTGCTGCCAGAGATCACATGCAAATGTCCAGTACATGACACATACAAGAAATTAAATGGAATATTAGAAATAATTTGACCTAATACAGTTATTTTACTGATGAATAAACTGAGGCTAAAAGTGTATATGATGAAAAATGTGACATTTCTCACTGAAAAAATTCCTGAGGAAAAAGAAAAAGAAAACAAAGAAAAGCACTCTATTTTTGGAATCAGATTTACTTATAATAAGAATTACAGAAGACCATTTGTGGAAGTAGTAACACAGATGTACCAATTACGGTTATACACGTATCTTGAAAGTAGACTATAAGTAAATTTTCTTTATATAAGATAGATTTTCCCCAGGCACTTCAACATAAAACAAACAAAAACACTTTGCAGTGCAAATAATTATTTTATAATGTAATACGTTTTAAATTTTCTCTTTTAAAATTTTACTATTTGTAATTATTCATCAAACAATCATGTACTGACACATGCAATAGATACATGTTGGACACGGAACATATACCAAAATGTATGGTCCTTCCTAACAAGTAATTTAACAACTAGTGAAAGAAACAGGTACACCATTAGCCTGTAACATATAACCCTTATACCATTTCCATAAGAAAAACAGAAACAAATGCTAAGATGTTGCTGGGTGCATAGTTATTTAAAAAGACTTAAGACTTTCCAGAGGAGTGGGTGCCCAAGTATGGCATAAAGAATAAGTACAGATTTGGTGGTGAAGATGGAAGAAGAGAAAATTGTTCAAACATAAGCAAAGCACAGAAGTATGGAAGTAAGTTGTGTCAATAACCTAATAATTGGGGTGGGATTGTAGGGACTCAAGGTTCATGGGACTAGAAGGCCATTGATATCAGAAATAATGCTAAAACCTTAGGTTAGAACTAGTAGTTTAAGCTGGTTGATGCATCTTTAAGAGTTAATATTTATTCTAAGCATAAGGAGAAGCCACCAATGGTTTATGAGCAAGAAACAGCAATCAGATTTTTGGTTTTGGTAGACAGGTGACAGCTACATAATGGATTGGATGAATGGGCAGAATTCAAGACAAGAGTTCATTTGGAAGTCAGAATAAGTCAGAAAGGATCAAAAAAATGTTAAGTATCTAAATTCAAATAGTTATTGTGAAAATAAAAGAGAATGGGTGGTGAATGACAGTAAAAGGATACATTCAATGAAAGAGAATATTTGCAAATTATACATCTGTTAAGGGACTTGTATCAAAAATATAAAAATACCACTTCAAATGCAATAATAAAAAGATAACCCAATTAAAATAAGAAAAATATTTATTTAGAGAAGATATGTAAATTACTGATGAACACATGTAAAAATATGTCATATTAATTAGCCCTTATAGAAACAGAAATCGAAACAATAATGAAAGGATACTTTACAGACCTAAGGATGACTATAATCACAAAGAGGTAATAAGTTTTGGTGAAGATGTGATGAATCTGGTATCCTCATACACTGCTGGTAGGAAATAAAAATGGCACAGCTCTTTTATAAAAAGTTGGCAGTTATTCGAAACATTAGACATGGAATTACCATGTGACCCAGTAATTTCAATCTTAGGTATATATCCGAGAGAAATAAAGGCAGATGTCTACACAAACACTTGGACATGAATGTTTATAAAACATCATTCATAAAGTCAAAAAGTATAATAAACAATCCAATTATCTATCAATTGATGAATGGGTAAACAAAAGTGGTCTATATGTTCATACAATACAATATCATTTACCTAAAAATGAAGGAAGTATTGATATGTGCTATTACATGAAAAAACATTGAAAAATAATGTTACATGGAAGAAGCAAGTAAAAAAAAAAAAGACTAAGTATTACATGACACCACTTACATAAATTGTCCAGAAGAGTCAAATCTATAGAGACCTAAAGCAGATTAATTTGCCCAAGAAGAGGGAGACTTAGGCGGGAGTGGAGAATGAGTAATAATCAATACTGGTTTTGGGGAGATGATGAAACGTTCTAAAATTGACTGGGATGATAGTGGCATCACTCTGTAAACATACGTAAAACTTTTGTATTTTATACCTGAAGTGTATGAATTATACAATTCTTGAATTATTAATATATCTTGATAAAATTTGTAAACTGTGTTGATTAGAGTGATATTTTACAGTTAAAATTGGCAGAATTTAATAACATAATCTTAGAGTGTTAATAAATAAGGTTGTTAATAAAATTTAATCTTCTGATTAATCTGTGTAACTGTGGACATGGCATTGCTACTATCTATAATTTTTAAAAATCAGATAGAAGAAGGTGTTTGAGGAGATAAAAATTTTATTTCTGATATGTTGAGTAGAAGCTTTGGTTTCTTTAATCTTTCATCGCCATCCATGATACTAGTAATTTTGAAGAGGTCCTGGAAAACTGGATATTCACATGAAGAAGAATAAAACTAGAAACTTCTCTTCCACCATGTACAAATATCAACTCAATGTAGATTAAATACTAAATATAAGACCTAAAACTATGAAACTACTAGAAGGAAACATAGGGGAAACACTTTATAATGTTGGTCTAGGCAAGGAATTTTTGGATAAAAACTCAAAAGCCCAGGCAACAAAAGTTAAAGAGAAAAATGGAATTACATCAAACTAAAAAACTACTGCACAACAAGAGAAACGATCAACAGAGTGAAGAGGCAACTATAGAATGAGAGAAAGTATTTCCATCCTAAAACTATACATCTGACAAGAGGCTAATATTCAGAAAATATAAGACTCGAATAGACATTTTTCAAAAGAAGATATACAAATAGGCAACGAGCATATATAAAAATGGTCAGCATCATCAATTATCAGGGAAAGGCAAGTCAAAACCCCAATGATATGACTTTATCCTATTTAGAATGGCTATTACCAAAAGACAAAAAAATAACAAATGCTGGCATGGATGTGGAGGAGTGGGATTCTCTATCCACAACTGATGAGATGTACATTAGTACAAAGATTAGGGAGAACAATATGGAGGGTCCTCAAAAAATTAAAATTAGAACTATCTTAAGTTATTTATTTTCATTTTAATCCCATTGGTTCATTGCTTGATTTACATTTTAAAAAATGTGTTGGTATTTTTAATGTCCTCAAATTCTCCTTATCATTGTGAATGTTGCATGTGTATTTGAAAAACGTATATTCTTCTCTTGTTGTTTGAAGTGTTCCAGAATTAGATCATATTGATTGATAGTATTATTCAAGTTATTTTTTACTAATTGTCCATCTACTTTTTTTATCAATTAATGAGTGAAATGTAACTGTAATTTTTGATTTCTCTATTTTTAAATCTTATCCTGTCAGTTTTGCTTCTTATATTTTAAAACTCTGTTTTTCAAGTAGATACAAATTTAGAATCACTATGTGTTATTTGTGAATTAAACCCTGTATTATCATGCACTTTCTCTCTTTATACCTGATAATAGCTTTCATTTTAAACCTACTTTGTTGTTAATATAACCATGCCACTTTAAATAATTGATGTTTACGTAGAACATATTTTGCCATCCTTTTTTAAATCCAATCTGTGTCTTGATGTTTAAATTGAGTTTCACATGACATATATATTTGGGTGGGTCTTGCTTGACTTATTAGATATGTTGCTTTAAATATTTTTAAATGATAATTCTGGAGCAGATTTTGTCATCCTCAGCACCAGTGACATACTTTGTTTAGACTATTTGGATTTTGTTATAAGGAACCTGTCCTCTACATTGTAAGATGTGTAACAGCATACATTGACTCTAAACCTGCTTGGGTTTCACTTAACTCTTTGGGTCTCTGTTTTTTGTTTGTGTGTTTGTTTCTTAGGAAATCTGGAAAATTGTTGGCCTTATTCCTCTATACATTTTTCTTCATTCTTTCTCTCTACTCCTTCTTGAATCCCAATTACATATATGTTATTTTGTTTGCTGTGCTTTTGTGGCTGTTGGATGTTTTGTTACATAATACTTTTCTCAATCTTTTTTCCTTTTAGTGAATTATCAATGTAGATAATTTCTACAGCTCTATTTATAAGTTTCCTGATTTTCCTTAAGTGTTTCTGTCAGCTGATAAGTCTTTTGATGGGATATGTTATTTCTGATATGGTGGGGTTTTTTTCATATAATTTTTATTTGGTAATTTCTTATAATTTCCACGTCTGCTAGATTTTCCATTTATTCATTAATATCTTCCAGATTTTTTACCATATGTTTTAAAATATCGTTTATAGTTATTTAAAATTCCTATCTGATATATCCAATATTTCCTCATTTGTGAGACTTTTTATTGTTTGATTTATCTGACAGTAAATTCCATTTTCAGTGTGTTTCAAAATGTTTAATTAAGTATTAATTATTATGAAAGAATAGTACAGGCTGAAAGAACTAATATTTACACCAGAAATGGACATGATTCTTTTTCTGGCAGCCACTAATGTACTGGGTTGAGTCAATTAGCATGTTTCTGAGATTGATTTTTGTTGTTGTTGCTATAGTCACCGTCAGTGCAGCAGAGACTTCGATTTCACTCAATGCTGATAAATTATTCTTAATATTCATGCTCTAAGCTTTCAACAGTCTCTGAGTTTGCAATACATAGGCAAAATGTAGTTGCTTATTAGGTGTGTTACTTGATTGAAGGCTTATGTCAATGTTCGTGGGGGCTGGGATTGGAGCGGGGTTCTCCATTCTCTTGGCTCAGCCTCAGTCACCGACAGACTCCTGTTTCTGGGCCTTGGGAGTGGAGATTTTTCTGTCTGCATCCCTGACCCTTTTCCTCATAAGCAGCTAACTCTTTCTTTTGTCTGTTTTGCGAATTGAGCAGGAGATAGCTTCCTGCCCATCCCTATAGTAATAAACCTCTAAGATTTCCTGGAGCCGTGAAGCAGGTGCCTTATTCAGACATAACCCGAGTTAAGCAATTTAAAGCAATTCCCCCCATTTAAACAATGTATACTTTAGGCCCTCAACACTGGCCTTCTCTCTCTTATTTAACCTGTCTCACCTAGTCTGGTTATTTGAGTATGAACTCCTGCTACAAGTAAACTTATGCCACTGTGAAATTTTATTAGGTAAGAGCTGCCGTACGTAACACCTTCCTATCATTAAAGACATATATGTTAAAGGATAGAGTTTGATAATACTGTTACTACTAGTTGTCTAGTATTAAAAAATCCTAAATTCTAGTTACACCCAAGTCTTTATGAATCATTGGATAAGTCACTTAATTTCTTTGAACAGTGTTTCCTCTTTTGAATTTAATTCAAATAAAATCATGTACACTTTTGTGTAAGTCACTCTATTGATTCAAAAATGATTGAAATGCAATATTTTCCTCAAAGGAGTTTTTACTGCGACCTCAGAAATATTCAGTCAATATCTAACGTCCCTCTATGGTCAAAACTTATCAGATTTAACATACTAGTGTTAAAGGAAAAAAAAAACTTAGATTATAAATAAATAAAATCATTTAACCACACTAGATAATATTTGAAGTTAATAATAAAATATTGTTCAATTCGATCTGACAGTTCTATTGATTTTAGTTTACACTAGGAATTTGATTTATGCTTTCTCTCTTTTAATTAATAGAATCTGTTTATCTGAAGATTCAGTCACCCCAAAGCCTCCTGTTTATTCCTTTTCAGATAAATGGAAATATTGTTTCAATGATGCTAGGTTTGACAAGTAAAAGAAACTCTAAAAGTTAATTTGGAACACAGTACTTTCAGAAGTTAGATGCTGCCACACTCAATCCCTTATGGGAGGGAGCACATGAGTGGATGGGTGTGGGAACTGGAGCGAACCAATGTTGGAACCAGCTGGTCAGTCCTCTCTGGCTGAACCAGGTTCTGTGTGGACTCTGCAGCAGCTTCCAAGCATATTATAATACTCTTTTAGCTCTGACATCTTGAAGGCGGTGTCTGCGACCCCTGGAGCCCTGGAGGGTTTGTGTTACAATCTAAAAAAATGCTAAAAGCTCTTTTAGCATTTGCTGTTCGTGGACAGTTAAGTGTTAACCAGCTCAGTGGAGGGTCAGGATAATAGTCTTTTAAACCCTGCCCTCTTGGAACCTGAGTTCTTGTCCAGTGTCCAGGAAGAATAAGGTCACACAAACAACTTGAAATGCTGTAAATGTGGAGGACTTTTTTTACTGAGTCATGAAAGTGGCTCTCAGTAGGAAAGGGAGCTGGAAAAGATGTGGAGTGGAAAGATAATCTTTCCCTGGAGTCTGGCTGTCTCCTACCAAACTTCTCTCTGATTATCATCTCACATCCAGCTGCTCCTTCTCACCTCTACATTCAGACACTTCTCTCTTCTGTATGTGTATTTGCTGAGTCTGGGGCTTGGGGTTCTTATAGTCCCAGTTTAAGGAGTGGGGCAGGCCAAAAGGCAACATTCAGATGGGAAAACAGGGATAGTTCTCACTTTGGGCTGAGGCTTAAGGGTGGAGCCCTCATGAAGGACTATGCCCTCTTCCACCCAGTATTTCTCTGCCTCCTGTCCATATTATTATTATATCTATTTCACAGAAATGGTCACATCTCAATTCTCCTTTATTATTAATATGTTTGGCATAGTGTCTTACTCTGTTGCTGTTGCCCAGGCTGGAATGAAGTGGCACAATCACAGCTCACCGCAGCCTCTACCATCTGAGCTCAAGTGGTCTTCCGATCTCAGCCTCCTGAGTAGCTGGGACTATAGGCACATGTCATCACACCTGGTTATTTATTTACTTTTTGTATAGATAAGGTCTCACCATGTTGCCCTGGCTGCCAGGATAGTCTCAAACTGCTGGACTCAAGAGATCTTCCTACTTTGGCCTCAAAAGTTTTGGGATTACGTGCATGAGCCACCATGCCAGGCCAATTCTCATTTTAGTTTGAAAGAAAATAGAAAGTGTAATAAATTACCTAAGTTTATTATTTTTCAACTTTTGTTATATTATATTTTTATTAGTACAGTTTGTCTTAAGATGTCACAGCGAAGACTACTAGTCTGGTTAAATGCTTATAATTACTCATGATGCCTTGAAATGTGATAATTCATATTAGTTAAGTAAATGGCATTCTATTTCATCAAAAAATTATTTTCAATGAGTATGCATTGATAATGAAATAAGCTATACAGTATAATCTTAGTTTATTATAAGATGATTTGTCTGTGTATATGAATGTGCATTTGAGAGAGGATGTATGTATGTGTATCTACACATCTATCTACATATTTTAACTTTGCTTAGTGTTGTGAGTTATTTTTTCAGCCTCCCAGAGGTTTTCTTCCTTCCGTCACCAGCTAATTCTGACTGACATAAACGGAGTTTCCTATCTTCCAATTCAATTCTGACACTAACTACCTGGTCATAATCAGACTCCAAAGGTTTAAGGGCTCAGTCCCACATGACTGCTCTCATGTCAGACATCAGTCACATGTCCAAGCCATCTACATTTCTAAACAGCTGACTGTAAATCAGGAGTTCCCAAGACTCCCTGCTCAGTTTTGATAATGTGTTAGAGCAACTCACAGAACTCCAGAAGGTACTTTACTTATGTGTACCAGTTTATAATAAAGAATCAAAATGAAGTCAAATAAAGAGGGATATGGAGTGAGGTGCAGATGGGTCCTGAATATAGAAGCCTCTGTGCCTGTGAAGCTGGTATGCACTACCTTCCTGACACATGGAAGATGTCAACTTGGAAGCTTTTTAAACCCTGCTATTTAGGGATTTCTATGGAGGCTTCATTATGTAGGCGTAACTGATTGAATCATTGGCCATTGGTGATTAATTCAATCTTGAGCCCCTGCTTCCCTCCCTGGGAGTTGGGGATGAGGCTGAAACTTCCAAGCTTCTAGTGAAGCTTTGGTCTTTGTGGTGATCAGCCCCCTTCCTAAAACTATCTCGGGGCCACACCACTAAGAATGCCTGATGGAATAAAAGATTCTACTTCTAGTCTTACTAGTCAAGGAATTCCAGGCATTTTAGGAGCTCAGTGCCAAGAACTGAGGACAAAGACCAAATATCACTCTATGAGATCATATTTTCTATATTGTTTTCTTAAAATTGTAGCATATGTATATTGCTTTTCTAAAAAGAAAAACATTTTAATTTATAAAATCTACTATTTAGCAAAATGCAGTCTTCATATAAAGTATGTGTACAGTAAATTTTAAGTGGGTAAATATTTGTTTGCTTCAATGAATGACTCGATCAAATTTTTTCTCCAGAAATGTTTAAAATATAACAGAAGGCCTTTAGTGTGAGTTGAATCAGGTTTCCATGGTCACTTATGTGGTATGATTTGAGGGCCACAAAACCACCACCTCCTCACTCACAGCTCACTCTTACCATCACCACTGTCCTTGCCACAGAGATTGAATTATCAGACAATACCCCCAATCTACATAGCATGGATTTATCTTTAAGTTAGTTTTCTGCATGGGGCTGCATGCAAGAGAAACAATGCTAAAATAAACCCTGAAAAGCTATATGGTCTGAACGTTCCTGTCTTCTCAAAACGTATGTGTTGAAATCCTAACTTCCACAATGATGGTATTAGACGTGTCCTTTAGTGGGTGGTTAGATCATGAGGACACAGGGCTCACGAAAGGGATTAAAGCACTTAAAAAATAGGCCCCAAGAAGCTTGTTTTTCACTTCCACCACGTGAAAACACAGCTAGAAGGTGCCATCTCTAAAGCACAGTGTGAACCCTCAGCAGACACCAAATCTTCTGGAGCCTTCATCTGAAACTTTCCAGCCTCCAGAACTGTCAGCAATAAAGTTGTTTATGATTCCCAATGTATGGTGTTTTGTTTTAAAAGCTCAAGTACACCAAGACAGAAAGCAGAGAAAGTTTGGACTTAAATCTTACAAATATCAAAAAAGATTTCATTATGTCTTGTCTTTAATCTCCTAAACTCTGAAAAATCTCTAAAATCAGGATTTGCTGACTTTTGTCTTGTAATCCTCTACTCTAGCTCTCATAGTTAACTTTTATTTATTTAGTAGCTTTATTTTTTCCAGTGAAAATCCATCTGGCCCCTTTTGAGTTTCTTCAGTATGGATCTACTCAACCTGGCAACCAAATTAACAAAACAAAATTCTGGATCAAGCAACAAAACATTTTTCTGTCTCTGAAGGCAGGGCAGGTGCTAAAGTGTTATTACTCAGATGTATTTCATTTTAGTTATTTTAACGATGATCTTTGGGTTAAGACAGAACAAGGCCCAATTAAGTTTAAATGTTTAGTTCACATTAAAATTTACATTTAAAAACTCACTAACTGCTTAATTTTGGTGACAACAAATGTAAGAAAGACACAATTTTTCCTTAAGAAACTTATAATCTGGTAAATAACAAAATGATGCAAACATACTGTAATATAGAGAAATTAAAGATCACAAACTGATGCCATCCATCAGTTTTATAGTTTATAAAACATATTTGTAAGATTACTTGGCCTTGTACTAAGTAGACCACTTATGGAAGAAAAAAAAAGGCAACATTTTTTTTTTTTTCCCAGAGAGATGAGACAAAGATTCAGAATGTAAGATGTTCTCTGAGGGCTCAAAAACTGAGAAACTGGAGGAGGGAGAGTAGTTCTGGATTGTTCTGTGTGCTTAGAAAGTCTGTGATGAAAAGAGGTAGAAGAAACGTTAGTGAGGTTAGTCCTGGTTAAGCCAAAACAGAGCAGACTTCGGATTCCAAGGTGATGTACCAAGGACAGAGGTCGATTAATGCAGGCTTTGGCTACCCTCAAGGTTAGTTGGGGGATAGTCGAGGATGAGAATAGAATTACTTTGAAACACTCAGATGTTTAGCTTCACGTGGTCAATGCAAATATTGCGTCATTTACGTTCACATCTCCTTAGCTTACGTTCAAGAAATTGGTAAGTTGGTTTAGATAATTCCAATAATACTAAGAAAAGTACAGGTCCCTCCACCTGTACTTAGACAGTGGAGGGACAATACAAATTAGAAAAACAAGGTTTTCTTTGCATGTGGTCTCTGTACAAAGCGATGTGTTTCAACTGTGGATTATGAGAATGTTTACTTGAAATCTGGGCCCAAATCATTGAGAGTGTTGAGAAAAAATTTCAACTCCAAGATTCGAAGCAGCTGGTACAGCTGTGAAGCCAAGTTTGTGGGGCTTATTAGGGCAGCAGCTGGGTGTGAACTGAACAGAAAAGATAATTCCAATGCACTGGAGGAAAGAATACCATGAAAAGCACTGCTAAATCTTCCCTTGGTGAAACAAGAAAATAACTTTAAAAATTACTAAGCGATCAGCACTTATATAATAATGTCATTTTAAGGCATTCTGAAAACTTCATGTTCTTCATCCCCCTCTCACAGATCATTGCCAAGTCAAATTTTCAGTTGCCTTTGATTTTTAAACTGGGCATCAGAGTGACTTAAGTAATATTTCAATTTCTTGGAAAATTTAATTTGAAATATGAAAAACAAATAAAGTCCAACTCTACAGCATAACCTTTAGGAAAAATAAATTAGGGAATTTGACATTTCCTATGTGTTCCTACATTTGACCTGAGGGCAAAGTGCTGAAAATGGACTCTGGGAGATGGAAGCAGAAAGTCTGTGATAAAGATGGATGGAAGTTTACCTGGGTTCAGTGATCTCTCTAAATGTTCTATTGCAGGATATTTCTGCCTTAGGCTAATTATCAGAGGATTCTGGAATTTTTTTCTTTTAAATATTGCCCTGTGATGTTAAAAATACATCAGATCATGAATGAATAAAACCAAGGAGTATATGGTATAAAGGCTGCGTTGATCTTATTAATTATCTACAGCAAATAAAACTTGGTTATTGTCTCACACCTCCCTTTCCTAAATCCTCTATCTATTTCTCCTATAATACTATATCTCACCTCTTTTCCAACTGTCATGACTCTTATTCTTGAAAAAAGTAGATGGTTATGAAACTATGAATTTAATTCTTTCAAAGTACTAATACAATTCAACACAGATTTGTATTTGTATACGTGCCTTCATCATATTGAGGTGTATGAGCAGGTTCATTATTTTTGTGAGAAGCTGATGTTTGTGTATTTGAGGAATAATTGTATGTTGCATCTGGGCATGACAAAGCTTCTAAATATTAGCTAATAACTCAAGGCAGAAGTGTACATCTTGGTCAGGGTAGTGAAAGAGGAGATTCATTCAGGACCCAGAAAGATCTTATGTCCTAATGGCATGTACACAGATGTGTTAGGCAAACTACCCACACAAATATTACTGAAGGCAGAATAACTGTATTTAGTAAGTATATATTATGAGATGTATTTGGTAGTGAAATTACATTCTGAGATGAAAGATATGTACCAGAAATTAGGTTGTGGAATGTTAATAAAAATTGTACTATGCTTGGAAATTGGCAAAAGAGGTCACTGGGCATCCTTTCAGTGGAGTGATGAGTTTTGTCTGGTAGACTTTTGGAAGAATACTTGATTAAGTAGAAGTGTACACTTTTTGTTGGCTTTCTAGTAGTTAAACTACCTTACAAATTTTTGGGATAAAAACAAACTTACAGAAAAATCGTAGTAATGAAAATGTTCATTGCGTACAATAATGCAAATGAATTTTGTCAAGATACACTTGATTTCTACCCTGTAGAAAAGATAATGCCAAATGTTACAGATTTTGTGCCATGTAGAATCTATTTTGCCTCTATTATTTAGTTTATTTTATTACTTCTGACTGCCTATTCATACCTCTGACCTTCATAATCTCCTTTAAACTTTTAATATCTTCCAGATTCCCATGTAATTTAGTTTGCTAAGGCTGTTATAACAAAGTATCACAGATTGAGTGGTTTAAACTCAATATATAGAAATCCAATACGAAAATGTATTGTTGTACAGCTCTGGAGCCTAAAATTCCAGGACCAAGGTATCAGAAAAGTCGATTTATTTTGAAACCTCACTCCTTGGCTCAAACCATGGCATCCTTCTCCCTGTGTCTCCTTGTGGTTTTTCATCTGTGTCTCTCTGTCCTAATCATCTCTTTTTTTAAGGGCACTGGTCACATTGGATTAGAATTCACCCTATGACTTCAGCTTACCTTAAATTACTCCTTTAAAAACCCTATCTCCAAGTACAGTCACATTCAAAAGTGCTAGCTGTTAGGCCTTCAACATGAATTTTGGGGAACAAAACTCAGCCTATGACACCATTATTACTTAATAGACTGAAGAAAATCTCTGAAAGGAGCTCATTGATATTTTTGCATGGGAGTTACTTTCATTTTTCTTCTTTGAATATTTTAATTTAGCAAGAGAAATGGTAAGGAACATGCTAGATCTTGTAAAGTCAAGTTCTATCTCTCGACTCCAGAAAAGCAGGCTTTGCCCTAGTAGGAAATGTATGTGGTTTTAAACCATTTTGCTCATTGCCTATGTTTGGGCTCAACATATGTTGCTAACATTAATTTTCTTGATACACAGTAGTCTGGATTGGATAGAATCCCAGAACAACCAGAAATCTTCAAAAAGATTGTAAAAATTGTTGCCAGGAGAACTATATGGAAAACAAGCTGACTCTGTGGTGCAATGGACAGTGCATTGGACTTCTAGCCCAGCCTGATGTGGAAAACAAATCCTCATGTTGGAAGGAAAACTTCAGTTACAAATTACCTTCGATTCTTTCTCTTCTTAACCATTTGAAGAAAAGGGAGGCAGTAAAGGGAAGAAAATCTGATATGTGTTTTGATAACAGTTTAGCTCTCTGTAGAATTCTATAATTGTCACTTTATATTATCTTTCTTTATTAAAGGTAGCTTTACTAAGGCCCACTGGGACCAATATTGGTTGGAATGGCTGCTAACTTTCTCCAGGAAATGAAGCTGATTTTAGAGGGCTGATGGTATAATAGGAAGAGGACAGAAAAGTAAGCACAGGTGTTGAGCTTACTAGGCTCAGCTCCAAGGCTGAATGAGCGAGTGAGCTTCATTCTAAGGACACACAGCTTGAAAAACATCTACATTTCTTGTCGTATATATTGTCCTTTTGTTGAAGACTTGGGATTTAGTTCTGCTCACATTAAAGATCAGTATTTAAAAATTATTATGCTTAATTATTTATTGAGTGTAAACAGCAGAAAAGATAATATTTGGGAAATTTCCTACAGATGTCTCAAAAATGTTTAACGCTGATAAAAGAAACAAAAGAAAATAAAAAGTCTTAATCTTAAACAGTTACAACTTTCTGAACTGGTCTTAAAGTTTCCAATAACAGCATACCAAACTATTGGCAAGTTGATGCCAAATCTAAGAGTTTAAAAACTTTTAAATGGAATACATTTTGCCTATAAATTTAAGTTGGGGAATTCCTCCACATATAATCTCAAGTTAACTTGCAATCTATCAGTCAAGCAATCGCCAAGTATGGATTTACTTTGCAATGAACCAAGTGACTCACTTGCACTCTCATTTACTCTCTCTCTCAGCCTCAATTTATGTATGAGGTAACAGCAAGGACAAAATCTCTCATACAGGATTATTATAAAGATTCGATATATTAACCTGGCCTGTAAAAGTACTCAATAAATGGCATATTTTCTACATAAATAAATATATACATTTTATTGTGGATAGTCAGGGCATAGAAAGATATTGGAGTACTGGGCTTCAATTTTTATTTCCTGAAGGTAACTTAGGCGTTGGTTTACATGATTGGGGTTGGCATACATGACAGGAGTCACAGAAATATGTTAGAAAGACTACTGAATTCTGATAATTCAGATAAAGGTTATGAAGCCCTAACTTAAGGCAGTAAAGGGAGGATAGAAGAACAAATCATATCTATGAGAGATGTTAAGAATCTAAAATTTTCCAAACTTGACCACAGAATGGTAGAGTAGGTGGAGAGAAGAGAGAAGTCAAAGATATGTTCACATTTCTGGAATGTAAGATGGGGAATAGCAACAATTCATAGGTTTTTAATAATCTGACTTTCCACTAACTCTTTGACCTCTTTTTCTAGCATAAAACATACAGCAAAAATATTTTATAAAAATATAAACTAAAATATATCGCTAATCTCCTTAAATCTCTCCAATGTGTTCCATGGGTTTTAAGATAAAATCCAAACCCCAAAATACATAATAGGATTGCGGTGACTGTGCTCATGCCTCTGAGATTAGGTTATGCCGCGCTCCTCCTCATTTTTCACGCCCAAGCCGTACAGCCTTATTTTCACTTCTAAAACACAGTTAGCACTTTTTAAACTCAGGCTTCCCCAGCTGCTAACCCTCCGCCTAGACCAACTCTTCTCCATCGGACATTTGACTTCATGTTAAATATCATCTCCTCAGAAAAGACTTCCCTGGCCAAATAATCTAATGTGGAACTATAATTTCTTTTTTATCATAGCATTATATCCATTTTTCTGGAGATAATCTCTTATAGCATGTTAAAATACCCTTTTTACTTATTTATATTTAAAATATTTTATATATAAAAATTTAAATATTTTACATATAAACATATTTAATTTATTATATACCACTTACAAAGATTTTCAACAGCATGAATCCAGAGACTCTGTCACTTTGTTTTAGCCACTGTATGTCTATCACCTATCAAAACACCTGGCATATAGAAGGCAGGTTATATATATTTATCTCTATGAAAGAGTGTGCACACTCTAGTAGCACACATAGAAATTTGGCCTGACAGATGTTACAGAACTTTGTTGTGGTTGATGGGAAGATATAGTAATAAAATTAGCCTGTTGTCATGGATTCTGCAAATTATTCTCAGTATTTTTTTTTTGACTTTTGACATTGCAAAGACAGCACTAACATTAAAAGGATGAAATAAGAAGAGGAATTAGACAAAATCTGTGAATCCTTTATCTGCTACATAGAGTAAGAAACAAAGGAGACTTCTAAGGAAATATAAATCACCAAGGATGAAACATCAAGAACGTTGAATAGCTAGGCGTGGTGGCTCATGCAGGTAATCCCAGCACCTTGGGAGGCCAAGGTGGGCAGATCACTTGAGGTCAGGAGTTTGAAACTAGCCCAGTGAACATGGTGAAACCCCACCTTTCCTAAAAATACAAAATTAGATGGGCGTGGTGGCACACACCTCTAATCCCAGTACTCGGGAGCCTGAGGCAGGGAAATCGCTTAAACCCAGGAGGTGGAGGCTGCAGTGAGCCAAGATTGTCCCACTCTAGCCTAGGTGATAGAGCCAGACCCAAGCCTGGGTGATAGAGTGAGACTCTGTCTCAAAAAAACAAAAAAAGAATGTAGACTAGATTGAGAAGTCAAATCAATTAAAGGCATAGCCAAGGGATAGAAGATACTAGATATTTATATTAATCCCAGAGGGATTTTACCAGACTAAATATTTGAGAGAATTCATATCCAATTCTCTTCTCCGAGGTCGATTGGATCTTCAGAGTAGATGTGTGTACCTTTGTATGTGTTTGTGTGTGTGAGTATGTGTGTATTTATGGTAAGTAAACAGAAAAAGATAGCAGGAAAAAAAAAAGTGCCAGTGTAGCATTTTACTTTTTAAACTACAAAGGCCTGCTGTTCTGAAACTAATCCAATGAAAGCAACAGCCTTTAATGCTGTCCTAAGTGTCCTGGGTGATAAAAAACCAGCAATACTTAATCACTCTATATATGGGTGAACTTTGATGCTCTTAGATCACTTGAGGAAGACATAACATGTCCATCTTTTTAAAAATAAGTGTGTTATAATTTTAATGATCTGACATATGAAAGTATTGTCTTTAAAATTATTCCATTATAGACTGCATATTTCTAAAAATAAAAAAAACCTTGATTGTGGAGCTCTTCAGCTAAAAATGTAAAGAAATTTACACATGGGTTTTAATATAAAAATTTAGACACTTAAATGGACACTCAATCCATCTCAATGCAGTGCCCTCTTAAACTACATAATTACAACTACTCTTCTACTGCCATCTGCCATGAAGACGGTATTCACTGGAAAAGAACCAGATGTGGTAAGCAAATTAACATGTGCACCATTGTCAAATGCTGCTCTTCCAAAGTGTGTCAGTAACATGGCAATTAATGCCTGTGAACAGCTGTTTTTTAAGAGTATGGAAAGTGATTACTTTGCCTTATAAATGGACAACTCCACAGATGTTTCAGGTTGTGCTCATTCATTGGCATTTGTAAGATACATTTTGGAAACACTGTGAATGAAAGCATGCTGTTTTGTAAAACTTTGCTAGATGATACAACAAGAAAAGAAAACTTTCTGAAATATTTCAAGTGACAATACAGATTTTAGGGTGAGCAAGATATGGTCCGCAGTTCTTCATCTGGATTTAAGCAAATCAATGATTAGAAACACAAAGAGCTTTCCCTTGCCTACTGCTAGCTGGATATATTGTGCTATCCACCGCAATTATGTAAACAATCATTTCTTTGGAAAGATGTGAAATAAAAACAACATCACTTGTCAAATCTCTTCTTTATGCAAATCTTCAATGGCAGTGACGAAAGAATTTTAAACGGGCTAATAAAAATGTGTTCAAGTGTTACCATTCATTCTTGATCAAAAAAATCAAACCTGGCAGACTGGATAGTAATCTAATGATGTTTACAAGGTTATCTTCATGGAATATCTTTTCCTTTTTTCTGACTTTTTGGATGGTATTAACATTTTGGATACAAAAAGACATGCATCCCATCCTTATTGCCGACAAAATTAAAGCTGCTGTAGAATCTGGGGGTTAGGAAATTAAATTAAAAGGCAATATTTGGTTTATTTTCTGCCAAATTAAAATACAAACACAACCAGATTTATTATTCAATAATCATTTTTATGGAAAGTGGAAAATATTATTATAAGAAAACAGAGTTGACTTTCTCAAAGTGATTATTATATTTTTTCCTTCCAGAATTATTTAATCATTGTGAAAGTTATTTTTTCTTATGTATATTTAATTATGAATTATTTATTCTTTATCAAAATAAAATGTAAGCTTTATTATTACCCCTATCACACAGTTCCATTTGCCTATTGACCCTATTCCAGAAACCTCAGAAAATGTGTACAGATCACATATAGTGCTGCAAGAAAACAATTTCGATTAACTGCTTCACATTGTGAGGAATTATTACAGTTGTGGTAGTTTATCACAATAAATTCACACCCATGATTGTGAACTAAAGAAAGAAGACTTCAAGGTAAAATCAAAGAGGAATATATTCTATTTTTCAATTAACCAAAACAACCAGGCTTCATAGAGACAATATTAGTTACTTTCAATCAAGAATTTATAAGGTAATACATTTGGAGATAGCAAGGGAAGAAGCAGCAGATTTAGGTCAGGACTGGTGGCTCACCCCTGTAATCCTAGCACTTTGGGAGGCTGAGGTGGGTGGATCAGTTTAGGTTAGGAGAGCAAGACCATCCTGGCCAACATGGTGAAACCTCATCTCTATAAAAATACAAATATTAGCTGGGCATGGTGGTGGGTGCCTGTAATTCCAGCTACTGAGGAGGCTGAGGCAGGAGAATTACTGCAACCAGGGAGTCAGAAGGTACAGTGAGCTGACATTACACCACTGCACTCCAGCCTGGAGACAGAGCAAGTCTCAGCCGAAAGAAAGAAAGAAGAAAGAAAGAAAGAAAGAAAGAAAGAAAGAAAGAAAGAAAGAAAGAAAGAAAGAAAGAAAGAAAGAAAGAAAGAAAGAAAGAGATTTAACACTATCTAAGATGAACCTAAACCCTAGTTTTCTGTTCTTGCCTCTCAGTGTAACACCTACACTTTCCTAGCCACTCTATAATTTTAGCTGTTTTCTGTTAGAATTCTAGTTGGAAAACAAAACAAAAAAAGCCCATGATAAATCCCTCGTATGGTTTAGATCTGTGTCCTTGTTCAAATATCATGTTGAATTCTAATCCCTAATGTTGGAGATGGGGCCTGTAAAAGGTGATTAAATCATGGGGGTGGTTTCTCATGAATGGCTTAGCACCATCCCCTTGGTACTACCCTTATGATAAGTGAATTCTCATGAGATCTGGTTGTTCTCATGATCTGTGTTGCATCTCCCTCCTTTCTATCTCCCTTCTATTCTCACCATGTGACATGCCTGCTCCCCCTTCACTTTCTGCCATGATTGTAAGTTTCTTGAGGCCTCCCCAAGAGTCAAGAAGATACCAGCATCATGCTTCCTGTACAGCCTGCAAAAGTGTGAGCTAATTAACCCTCTTTTCTTTATAAATTACTCAGTCTCATGTATTTCTTTATAGCAACACGAGATCAAACTAATACAATTATTTTGGTCTTTTATGTCTCTGAAGGAAGAAATAGATATCGATTGAAAAATGTAAAATAAAGCATTTGAGGTTAAACATATCTAAATTATTTATTTGCATTAGTATAAGTAGAACAACTAAAATTTTTATTTATATATTTTATTACTTTTCTTTATTTCCATGATAAAATAATAGAGACCAGATTAGCATTCCACTTTAAACAATTAAAACACAAAATATATGAAACGATGGAAATTGGACAATAAACATAATGCATAAGTAATCCCTGAAGGAAGAAAAATTAGAAGATGGCAAGCCCTTTGATGGTCCCAAAGTACCACAAACAGAGCATTTCCAAAAATGACAATTGAAAGACACTGTTCAGATTTCAAAGAGGGCAAGGTAGGTAGAATTAGCAGGGTGGAGTGCCATAGAGAATAGAGCTGAAGAAAGAGAGACAGGGGAGAGAAAAGGAGAGAGAGAGAGAGAAGAGAGAAAGAGAGAGAAAAGGAAAGAGAGAGAGAAGCTTCTCTCTGGAATTATGGAGATATTTCCTTTTAAGTTTCCACCTGAGTAATGATCAACACAAGGATATGTGGGCAATACTGATGCTGGGAAAAGAACCCCTCAAAATGAGCCAATAGAACCACCTTCAGAGTTCACATAGGAACAGGAGCAGTTAGTTCCCATCAGACACAATGAAAAAGTCTTCTGATCCATGTGATATTGAGTAGAATTCTCAGAAAAATATTGCCTCAGTAATGAGCACATGATAAAAGTAGACTAAACTGATCTTGGTCCACCTAGCATAGCAACCCTCAAAAGAATCAAATCGTATCCAACTAATTTAACTGTATTCATAAAAATATTTAAAGGAATACAAAAGCTGTGCACCAAAGCACAAAATTCACAGTTACTGGCATAAAACAAAATTGCTCAGCATGCATAATAGTCAGGCAAATAAAACCCATAATGAGCAAAAAAAAAAAAACCCGATTGACAGAGACATAACAACAGAAGATATGAATATGAGAATAATGCACAAAGAAATTAAAACTACAATTATAAATATATATTGTATTTGCAATAAGATAGAGGAATTATGAGTATAAAAATGAGAAGCATGTGTGATATAAACATGGTCCCAATCAAACTTCTAAAATTACAAAATTTAGCGTCTGAAATGAAAAATACATTGAATGGAATTAAGAGGAAATTATATGTAGCAAGAAAAGATTAGTAAAATTGAAGACATAGCAACCAAAGTTATACAAAGGTGAAACACAGAAAATATAATTTACAAGTTTACATACTAATGTATGATGTTAATATTAGAGGAAAGTGGATGTGGGGTATATACTCTCCATACTATTTTTACAACTTTTTGTAAATTTAGAACTATTCTAAAATATAAAGTCTATTTTAAAAGTTGAACAGAGAATCAGTGTGAGCCAAGGGACAATATCAAACAGACTATATTAATGTATTTAGAGTCACAGGAAAGGGGATAAAATGAAAAATTATATTTAAAATGGTCAAATATTTTCAAGTTTGATTAAGTTATAAAACTCCATATTCAAAAAGCTCTTCAAAGCCCAAGTGGAGAAACATGAAGAAAACCACTCCAAGTCATAGCATAATTAAATTGCTTAAATAGTCTATGATCCATGTGACAAGAAGCAACTTCTTTAAGCCTTCTCATTTTCTGCACATTATTTTATAAACTTGCCTCTGAGTTTTCTAGACTCAAATTTTGCCACACCACCATGTTACCGTCTAGCTATTTTGTACTGCTAGAATTCTGCAGAAAACGTTGTGGTCTCATATGCTTACTTCTGCATTAAATGATTTTTCTGTTTTTGTGCAGTCCAGGGCAACCTATTTGTTCTTAAGCATTCTGTTTAGATGTCACCTCTTCTTCAAAGTCTTCGTTGAGTTCCTTCTATGTGCTGTGTAGGTTTCAGAATGTGCTTCTCGAATGAACGAATGAATGAAAAGACAAATGGATAAATAATAGTAATTGAGACAAAGTTAATTGCTGCATCTAAGTCAGTTCATTGGTACAAACTCCTTCCTCTTGGAATTCTCTTGAGAAATCTAAGTCTTTGCAGTAGTAGGTGACCATCCATTTTGGTTTATGGTGTAATAGGAAAAGATGAATTATTATGGAGAATACCTAGCCTTCTCAGGCTTTTGCCACTCAGGGTTTCAGCTCTCTGATGGATAACGGTTGAGAATGAACACATTTTCTTACAGTTCTTTCCATTCTGCAGAGGAATCTATATACAGACATAGTCATGTGCAGGTAGGTTTCTGCATCCATGAAGACCTTGATATCAATATGTAGCCAGGTCTCATTGTTATTATGGTTATGGCAATTTAGACTTCATGTTAAAAACAATAATAAAATTATTGTTAAGTAATCATCATAATAATTATTTGTTTTATAAGCAATGTTGTTCTAGGGACCAAGGCCATGACTGAGATGAGGCAAGTGAGATTCAAAATTTAAGGAGGTACCGATATCTCTGCAATGAAGGTAAGTATATTTTAAAGCAATGTTCTTTTTAAAATAAAAACTAATTAAAAAAACTATGATGAACAAAATATCAAAGTTTTAAGTAAAGATAGACTCACTATGAATGATTTCTTTTTTGTTATTGCCAGCAGTCTCCAATACAACTTGGTGTGATGCTTTTACTGATTTTGCTTCAGAATTACGGATTGACAAAAAACAAACTGTGCCAACAGACATCACCTGAAAACCCATTTTAAAAGATATTCATGATCTAGTTGTGGGAGTTACCATATCCTCTGACATAATCTTTTTTTTTTTTTTTGTAGTATAAAGGTGCAAACAAATTTTATGCCAGAGTCAGTGTCCACTGTAAGATCAGAGTTGTATAGAATATATAAAGATCACAGAGGATATAGGCTCTTGTTTTGTTCTGAGTTTCCTTAAGAAAACAGTGATCTCTCTGGACCACAATTTTCTGACCTTTCAAACAATTAGAAATAAATACACTGCAAAAAAACAAAAACAAAAACAAACTCTTCCTATGTTTACCTCAGAGGGTTAATGTTCCTTGTAAAACATAAAATAAAACAATTTTATGTTGCCTGACTTTTATTAATGTCAACTACAAGTGTTCTCTGATTCAAGGTTAAGACTGATTTGCCAGGAGAAGTTCTGAACTTAGCTAGCTCAATGATCGTAGAGCAATACTTGCAGAAATATAGCTCTGCTTGGCTGTGTGTAAGCCAAAAATGTTTGACAGCAAGATACTTAGGCAACTTCAGAGCAGCATGTCGAATGGAGCAAGAAGGAGTACTGTAGATTCAAACTTACACACCCCTTTGAGCCATATGGCACAGCTGTGGAGTGTGAAATATGTCAGACCAACAGAAGGGGCCATTGAATCAGAATTGCATTGATTGATCTTGAGCAAACACACCAGGAATCTTGCAACAGGAACAAATAATACAGGTTGTGCTCAGCTTGATCATGTTACTAATTAATCATTGACTTTCCAATGCCACCTTATAGTTTACAAAATGCTTTCACAAACAACTCCTTTGAGTCTCATAGCAAGCTTGTGAAGAATGTGAGCATTGATATCACAGCTACATGGAGAAAACTGAGACCTAAGTAGATTTATTCAATTTCATATAGTGAGTAAGAATTGGAGCTAGTTCCTAAAGCCATTTGGCTCCAAATTAAGTAATTTTTCTATTCTATAGTCTTTTGTCCATTTCACTGCCATATGCAGAGTGAAAAAAACACCAAATTACACTTTTCTTTTCTCAATGACATTAGTACACATATATGTTGATGATGTTTTGCCTTTATATTTTTACTTGTATTTTTTATTATTTTGAACAATCTCTTACAGAAAAGTTTTAAGTATTAAAAAAATCATTTTTCCTTTACCATTTTAAAAAGTGGCTGTCATGTGTTTCCTCACCCCCAGAAACTTCGGCGTGTGGGTTTTAGAACAAGATTATGTTTTCGACAGATCGCAATAATACAACCATCAAAATTAACACTGACATATTACTACCATTTACTCCTCAAAGTTGAGTTCAAGCTGCCTTCTCAGTTTTACCAATTTTTCCTAAAGTGTTTCTTATGGCAAAAGAATTCAGCTTGGAATTGTATGATGCATTAATCTCTTTAATTTTCTTTATTCTAAAATGATTTGTCAGTCTTTCCTTGGCTTTCTTACATTGGCACCTTCATTGATAGAGGCCAGATATTTTATGGAATGTTTCTCAATTTGAATTTGTCTGATGTTTACTTACATTAGATTCAGGTTGTTCATCTCGGACAGAAATATCACAGAAGTAATATTGTATTCTGCTCATTGCATCTTATTAGGTTGCCTTAGATCTCAATTCGTCACACTTATGGTAATGTTAACTTTGATCACTTGTTTAAAGTGGTGTCTACCATGCTTCTTCACCATGCCGACACTGAATTTATTCATTTATTTTTGTACATCACTGCAAATTGTGGTTTCCGTTTTTTTAATAAGCTGTTACCCATTAACGCCCCTCATTATTTCTTTTGATGCTAAAAGTGCCACATATTTGGACAGTGTAATTCCTTTACACTGCCTTCTGTGTTCTTTTGGCATCTTTCTTCATCATTGGAGCCTTTTTCTGTTTCCTGGCGTAATATGATATTTTAGGCTAATTTTGTCCTTTCCTGCCCAACCTCTAAAATCAAACTTTTCTGCAGAGATTTCTAGTTCTTTTTAGATGAGAATGAAATTTAGAAATCAAGATGTGGGTTCGAGGTATGCTTATTACTATTGGGATGTCCCTGCTTCCAGGATTTGTCAATGGAAAAACCTGCAAAGCACATACACGGAATGTATTTCATTTTTATGTATTTCTGTGATTTTAGATTTAAAATCCTGAGTTAGCATTTTTATGTATTTCTCCATTTTTGCATTAAAAATCAGAATTTTCACCAATTTAGAAAGGGAGAAAACTAGTGTAAATCCTATGGTATTACATTGCAAAGTCTTTCTACATTCGTGATTTCCTTCTTTGGTAGTGAGAAACCCAGTTTCCATTACTCTCAACACAATTATTTATGATCAGTTCCCCATCCATGCAATCAAAATCCCAACACTGCTGCCACCTTCACACACAGATGCCTTTCTTACCTCACTTGTACTCTAACACCTCACTCCAGGCTGTACTGCTCCCCACAGCATGTGAATGCCCTCATCTTCCCAACTTTATCCCAACTCCCTAAGACTGCCCTACAATGTGGAAATTCCCCACAGTTCACCTCCTCCACCCATGTTACCTGGGTTCCCATACCTACTGACAATGTGTTCTCCCATATGGATAAACTCTTCTTGCTAGGGTTATGATGTCCATGCTGGATAGTCATCCCATGCAGGTATTTTTTCAACTCACTTCGGCTCCCACATCCAGTGAAGAAACAGCCCTTCCGGAGACATCTTTCTTATACTCTTCATAATCTCCACGCTGTTTCCTCCCCCCTCCTGGAATTTCCTTCTCAGGCCATTCAAACACAAATGCCTCCATTAACCATTCCTCACCCCATTTGTGCTCCAAACCCCATGATAGTCTACCTTATAATCTGCTCCCTTGTACATTGTGCCATGCCATCCTCACCTACCTTTAGCCATGACATTCCACACTGACTACTTCCCTGACTCCTATTGGAAATCCTACCTCATGGCTTGTAGACAGATGTTTTGTGGGTGTGAAGGGAATGGGAAATGGAAGGGGAAGAGAAAGAACAAAGCATTGTCTTTAAACATAGACAGGATGACTTTCTCTTACCATTGCCTTTTTTGTCTTGCAATAGGCATTTTTTAATTAAACTGATTTGTGTGTTCTTTCACGTTGTTCACATGTGTTAGTCTCAAGCCACATCCCAGAGTGATATTAATGAAGTGCAGAAATCATATTTTATAATGTATCAACAATATGTGATGCAGAAACTATATTTTGAATGATGCTTTCGAAAGAATACTTTATATGACACCAAATGATTGGAAATTGTTTTCCATCATGTGTACTCACTTGATAGAATACTTTTCCTTTCATAGTAATTAATTATAACATTTTAGTGCTAATTGAACAAGATTCTCTGTATTAGCGAATAAAACCAATTGGCTTTTTGCTTTTTCAGAGAAAAGCATAAAAACAATAGAAAAAATACTTGAAGCTATGACATCAGCAAAAAATTATTTTGACAGCACACTTTATAAGGAAAAGTATGTGTGAAATATGCTGGCCTAGTTGTTCTTTTCAGTACCTTATTTCATTTTTATTTTGAGACTCTTTCCTTACCGATTATGTTCTTGGCCTCTTAAGTTCATTACAGCACGTGTGTAGGTGTGTGTGTGTACCTTACTTTAAATAAACAATAAATGTGAGACTCAGGTCTCCTAGTGAAGACCTTAAGTCTTGTTCATTGCAATGTCTAATGCATCTGTATGTTTTGTGAGGTGCGATCACTTGAAATCACTTTTAGGAAGGTTCAGGTCAACTTAATAGATCCCCTATTAATTATTCATCCCAACTAAGACAACTAAACCGCTTCATAATTAGGTTACTTCTAGTCCTTTGCACTTAGTACTACAAGAAGAAGATTGAGAGTATAATGAATATTAGGAAAATGTCAGTACTGTCACCGCTCCAAAACCTCTATTCCTTCTCTCACATAAGTACCTTAAAATAAGGACAAGGAAATTTGGAGGGAAGGAGGGCATATATGCTTTTAAAATGCTGTATACCCAGGGTTTCTAAATAAAGCAAAGGGTATAAAAGCACTACTTTTTTTAAGATCAATCACAGAAAATTAAATTGGTAGTGATAATTACAAGATAAATTAGAAATATTCAGATTCTCAGTTGCAGAAAATGCCCCTAGAAACTTCACCTTATTGCATATGGTGCCAGAGGTTTGCAGCTGGGATGACTGTAGCAGAACATGGTGTCTAAACATAACTAGCAGTGGTAAAAGCCCAGCCTTGCTGTTCACATTTCACACAGGAATCCCCAGAACGCTTGCTGTCCACTGTGAAAGATTTAGCAAGATTTGTCTTGAAAACTCCAGTTAGTAAGGGATCCATCAGAAAGTGTTCACCTTATTTATCACTTAGCTTTACTGTATACCCACCTCCATATCTCAATTATATCTGGCTTACTTTGTTGTGCCTTTTTTTTTTTTTTTTTATACGGAGTTTCGCTCTTGTTACCCAGGCTGGAGTGGCAATCTCGGCTCGCCGCAACCTCCGCCTCCTGGGTTCAGGCAATTCTCCTGCCTCAGACTCCCGAGTAGCTGGGATTACAGGCACACGCCACCATGCCCAGCTAATTTTTTGTATCTTTAGTAGAGACAGGGTTTCACCATTTTGACCAGGATGGTCTCGATCTCTTGACCTTGTGATCTACCCGCCTCAGCCTCCCAAAGTGCTGGGATTACAGGCTTGAGCCACCGCGCCCGGCCTGTTGTGCCTTTTATACATACAAGTAGAGCTTTAATGAGACATAAACTTGTAAGTTTGTATTTATTTTACAATTACTTTATGCAGTAGTCCCCCCTTACCTGAAGGAAATATGTTCTAAGACCTCCAGTAGATGCCTGAAATTACAGATAGTACTGAACCTGAGACATATCATGTTTTCCTATCTATATATGCCTATGATAACGTTTAATGTATGCATGAGGCACAGTAAGAGTTTGACAACCACACATAATAATAAAATATATCAATTGTAAAAATATACTGTGATAAAAGTCATGTGACTGTGTTCTCACTCTCTCCAAATATTTTATTGTACTCTACTTACTTTTTGTGATGATGTAAGTTGATAAAATGCCTACATAATGAAATGAAATGGGGTGAATGACGTAGGTGGACTATGATATATCAGAAGTCCAGAATGAGGATCATCTGCTTTGGGTGGTCCTGGATCATGGAGCCATGACAAAGTTAGTGGTCAGATGTCAGGAGCAGACAATGTCAATAACTAATAGGTGGGCAGCATATACAGTGTGTATGCGCTTGACAAAGGGATGATTTGTGAATCTGTCCACATCCTGGGTAGGACAGAGCTACAAGCATGAGATTTCATTACACTACTCAGAAGGGCACAAAATTTCAAACTTCTAAATTGTTTATTTCTGGTATTTTTCATTTAATATTTTTGGACTCCAGTTGACCTCAGACAACGGAAATTACAAAAAGTGTAATTGTGGACAAAGGAGGACTTCTGTACACAGGGTTCTACTATGCAATGAGCTTTCTCTGACATTATGCAGAAACCAGCTGACTCTGATTCAAACTTGACAGCATTTATCTCCCACTGTCTCTTCAACTGCCATCTGTCTGGGCTTCTCTAGATCTCAGCCAATCTTGCTTGACTTGGTTGCCTTGAAAAGATCTGTCAGCTCCAGCACAAGTCAAACCCTACTGGTCCATGCCAGATGGGGCTTTCCTTCGGAGATGAAGAATTAGAAGCTCTTAGTGCCAGTTATATTTGTTAATGTAAAGTGAGGCTGAGTATGATTTTTCTTGTTTTTCCAAAAGCATGACTCCAGCAGAGGAGACACTATAAGAATGAGCTAAGAGATGACATGATCCCTTGGGAAATGTTTGTGAATATTATTGGAGAAGTGTGTTCACCTTCCCAGCACCAAAGGATTCAATTCTTAAGAATATGTGCCCAAAGGAAAGAGTGAATTTTATTCTTCAGTTGCTGGCTGCTTATCCAGATCACTTGCCAAAGTGTTCCTGTACTATATAGGCAGAGAAACAAACAATATTAGAAAGAAATAGAAGAGCAAAGAAAGAGGAAGCCGCCTTGAGTTGCTTGTCCTGATTCACATGTGGCAGTATCAGCTGACTAGACGGAAGGAACTTCTTTAGTGAGAGACTGTGGGATAGACTGACACTGGTGGGAAGTACATGACATTGAAATGGACATAGGCAGAGCCTTATTTTTGATGTAGGAAATTGTGCTATAGAATGCCCACTTGGAGGGCATTTTATAGAATGCCTAACTGTTGTTGTTGTTTTTTAGGAGTAGGAGGCACTGATATTAACCTAACAGTGCCTCCTACTCAAAAAAAAAAAAAAAAAAAAAAGTTAGGCAATTGGTACATAGGAACAAGAATAACCAGTTTTAGTTACCTAGAGAAACAACACAAATCAACCTGACCAGACCGACCCCTCATAAGTCAAGAAACATTTTCATTTCCCCCATCCGTCCTTCCTTCCAACCAAAAGTAACTAGAACTAGAAAAATAAAATGGGGAATGCGTAAATAATCATCCTGTTGGCTCTTACCTTCTCCCTCCCTGTTGTAGAATGCCAAAGCCACAAGAGATTTCACCTGGACTGGTGAAAGGGAGAAGAAATTTTTAATCTAGTTAAATAATCAAGACAGCATCTTCAATAATGAAAAACTCTTCTAATTACTGAAAAGTGACTAGAAATATATTGAAAACTTCAATATATTAAGGTCCTCATTACATAGCAATATTTACATAAATAACACTGTTTTGGGTTTATGTCATTAGACATGGATATTCTTGCATAAACTGTCTACCCTAATTAATTGACCCTGGAAATTCACTTATACTTTTTGATCTTAAAGTTTGAAAACATGGCTTTACATTTAGACAGTTAAAGTTATGAGCAATGGAAATTCATGAAAGATAGTAAAGAGCTGCCTGACCAGGAAGAAATCATTCTCCTTCTCTGTTCAGTTAGTATAGACAATAAAGTGGTGCACTGGCTAGATCTGAAGGTCAATATCACATGGTAAAAAGCCTCATTTGAACTTAGGACAGAAGGGAACATGAAAAGACCATCTATCTCAGACATTAGGAGATAGGAAATGACATTCAGTGGCCAATGCTGAACAAGACAGGTCACAAACAAGGAAGAGAAGAACATGACAACCTAAAACCAAATGTCAAAGGCAGAACAAGTTTTAGAATTAAGAAAACCAGAACCACGAGTCCTTAGAGGTCTGTAATACAATTACCTTGAAATACTGCTGAAGCATGTGTTCATTTTACTAAACAAGTTTCAATTAGCGTTGAACTTGCTCATTAATGGGGCCACAGAAGTAAATATGATACTGTCAAATCCTTTCCCCAAATTGCTTATAATCTAGTGAAATGAAAATATTCCAGTGTTTCCTCTCTCTCACTTCCTGTCAATAAAAAAGTTTTATAAACGTTTATCTTCCTAAGGAATTTCTGGTTCTCTTAGTGCAGTTTATTTAAAACAAATTCATTCCAAATTAAGATTTTAATCTTTTTAACAGTTAAATCACATCAAAATCTTTGTCACTGTGGCAAAGATTTTTATATGCAGCCAATCTAGGCAGACTAAAGGCTAAGATTGACTTGGAGAGCTGTGTGGGGCTTCCCTGATTTTGTTTATTCTGGGTCATAGAATTCTGTCACAATTGGCAGAGTTAGCCCCACCAATGTTGCTCAGTATTAACACTCTACAGGCATTCTTTAGTTTGGGGATATTCAAGATGAAATTCATATATGTTGATAATGACTGAGTCCAAACTATAGGAGTAGGATGAACTGTATGCGCGGCCCTTCAGCTATGCCCTCTAGAGGGGCTCTAATTTCTGTCACAAAAAATGTGATGAGAGCTCTTAGTGAGAAAATCTAAGGGCTGGATTTCTGTAAATCTCTTGTTAGGTGATATTTTTCTCTGAAATGCCCCGGCACAATTATTTCTCTTCTGATTTCCATTTATTCTGTGTTGCTGTACAGGAGCCTTATTACTTCTTGCAGACAACTTTCAGTCCTTAACATCAAAATGTTAGCCGTTTGGTTGATTGATTGATAATGACTGCAGGTGCATTCCTCTCTCTCTGGTTCAGTTAAACATGCTGTCTATACTCTCTCAGCTACATATTTCTCCCTGCCACTTTGCCATACTGCATACTCTGGTGAAGGGCTCGTTGACACAGTCATTTACAGCTTGAAATTCCTTGATGAAAATGGATTCTTCAATGAATTTGTGTTATTACCATTGAAATATTCTTCTTTACGTGATGAAATTGTGCATCTTGCTGGATGCCTCTCAGAGTGGCACATTCATTTCTCCAGTAATCATGAGTATTGGCTGTAGATGGCTTAAAACTTTTTTTTTTAGATGGAATTTCACTCTTTTTGCCCAGGCTGGAGTGCAATGGCATGGTCTCGGCTCACTGCAACCTCTGCCCTCCCTCCTGCCTTGGCCTCCCAAGTAGCTGGGATTACAGGTGTGTACCACCATGCCCAGCTAATTTTTATATTTTTAGTAGAAATGATGTTTCACTATGTTGGTCAGGCTGGGCTTGAACTCCTCACCTCAGGTGATCTACCCACCTCAGCCTCCCAAAATGCTGGGATTACAGATGTGAGCCACCATGCCAGGCCCAGTTTACAACTTTCTTACTTTGAAAATTATCCTCAGCCTGAGTTAGCTGCCTCACACAGGTCTGTCCTTTCCTGTGGTCAGCTTCCATCTTAGGAGTGGTACATGCAGTTTTACAAGACCTGGCCCTGTTGTGCTAATGTGCGATCATTCTGAGAGGCCAACTCTTCCATGGGTGCCCATGAATCTGGCTATGGCTCTTTTGCTTCTGCATTGCACTTCAGCTTCTCCCTCTGCTAAATCCTGCTTCCTTATGAGTGTTGTTCCAATGTGCCTTTCCTAATTCAGTTCTTGCATGCAAATTTCTATCTCATGCACTGCTTCTGAGGACTCTGAACTAAGTCAATTCTGGCAAGATTGATTCTAAGGAAAAAACTTTAAAATGGGATATTAGATCTGTATTACTCACTGGCTGACTGGTATATGGATCCTAATACTGGTAGTAGGAAGAGTTTTGATAAGCCTTGTATGCTAGAGCAATACAATTATTGAACTTTACAGCAGTGAACAAGTAGAAAGTAAGGCATGGGGTAGTATCATATTAAAGGCATTTAAAAACTATAATTGAAGAATTAAAATGTATAGCTCTGGTTGGGTACCATCAATTCATTAGAAAAAGACCAAGAAAAGTAGAGTGTAATTGGTTATTTTAAGGTGGAGTACGGCAGATTTTTTTTCATTGTTATGAATGTCATAATGCCTTCTTAGCAATACAGAAAAAAGACACTACTTTTCTGATGTTTGAGAGTAGAAAAAGCTGAGGATCAGACCCAGAATTGAATTAGATGGGTAGAGAACCTCAAAAAGTGAACTCGGCTATTGTCTGATCTTTTACTGGGAAAAAGTGGGACTGTGAGATTACAGATGTTGATATCAAGATCAGTGGTCTCTGAAACTTTGACTCCTGAGATCACATCAATTTCACTGGGCTTTCAGAAGCGGCCCATTCCTTTCTGTTTAACAATTAGCATTTTATCCATGCTTAAAGGTGATCAGATTCCTCTGCTTGCAAAACAACACATGCCTTTTACAGGGCATTCCCCTGCTTCTGCTCCATGCCAGAAGACTCTTAAGTAGGGTAAAATCTCATTATAAGTTGGTTGGGGAAGCTGGTTGGGCCTGTTCAGGAGAAAAAAATAACTGTGCCAAAGAAACGGCAGATCCCAGCCTGCATTATAGACAAGACCTGGGAAACTACATATGGTATTGATAGCTGAGGGTGCTGGACCAAGGTCTGCAGACTATATACAGTTATATAAGGGATTTCTTCATATGGAAACACTCCCCTATTATACAGAATTTAATACTCTGACAAGGACCCTGTGAAATGCTACTAATATACTACTAAAATGGCTTCTGAAAGCTCAGAAAAAGTGATTGGCCTAACCAAATACAGAAATGCCCTGGAAAACAGTGGGAAAAAGGTCACATGCTCACAAACATGAGAGATTCCAGTGGACATTCTTTATAAATCTGTGAAACCCATTGGATATCTATGTTCTGTGGAAGGCCCTGAGCACGAGCAAAGCAGTAAAGAATGTGTTGGTATGTAGCATTGTTGTAAGTATGTGTCATGGATATCCTAGGTAGGCTAGAAATGATTCTAACAGATGATGCAATAGAAAGGACTCCCTGCTTTTCAATAAGAACAATGGATGTAATCCCAGCACTTTGGGAGGCCGAGGCGGGTGGATCACGAGGTCGAGAGATCGAGACCATCCTGGTCAACGTGGTGAAACCCCGTCTCTACTAAAAATACAAAAAATTAGCTGGGCATGGTGGCGCATGCCTGTAATCCCAGCTACTCAGGAGGTTGAGGCGGGAGAATTGCCTGAACCCAGGAGGCGGAGGTTGCGGTGAGCCGAGATCGCGCCATTGCACAGCCTGGGTAACAAGAGCGAAACTCCGTCTCAAAAAAAAAAAAAGAACAATGGAAAGACAAATTAATAGAGGCCAAGTGGCAAAGCTTAATTTTCATGAGAAAGATGAGACAAATTATTGAAATATGCCTTAAGATCAGAATGGGAATTTGAAAGCCAGGGAGCAGACTAATCATCACTATGAATGTTGTTAATAGAACACAGTGCTCCTGGGAATAAAGTAGATGGGTAGGCAACATGTTGTTGCTTAACTTATAAAATCAGACAAAAAAAAAAAAGAAAAATAAATAAAAAACAAGAGGTGGAGGGAAGCAGTCCCAATAAGTAGTCACAATGTCTCACCCTGTTTTCATGATCCAGTTGGTTTTCCGATCAAGAACCCACAGACTAAATGGAGGCTTGGTTCCCAGCATGCTGCAATGTTATAGAAAATATGTTAAGCAATAATTTCTCTATTTCTTCCGCAAAGGAAGCTATGAATATTTACCTGGTAATGATACCCTAGGGATTTATGGTGGTAAAATAATAAATAGAGTTGTGGATCAGGTTCATTCCACTTACTCCCTAGGGTAGCATCTGTTGATGGCTGGTAGCTAAGAGTTCAGCTGCCATGGAATTATTAGAGTATTTGGACTTTTTACATGGGAACTGGTGTCCACTAGAGCAAGCATGCCACAGGGAACAGGGAGACACTGCATGGCCCCTTCTGAATTAGCTTTGAGAGGCGTATAGCATCATTTCTTCCTTCATTCTACTGGTCACATCCACCAAAATTTAAAGGAGAGGAGATGGGTGTAAAACTTTTGAGGTCATCTGCTAAAATGGCTTGATCTTCCCATGGATTCCTGTGATATAAGAGTTATTATAATGGAAAAAGATAAAAGGAAATTCATGGGACTGTCCCTTCACCAACTTGGTCAAAGTAGTAAATCAAAATCAACAGTCATGTCACAGGAGGAGTGATAGAGAATAGGGTCACCCTGGGAGTCTTAAAGGATGTAGAGGATATAGTCCCCATCATGTCCCCATTTAATTTATTACTGTCATCCCTATAAAAGCTGAATGAATTCAGGAGTTTGACTGTGGACCATCAGAAATTCAGCAAAGCAAATGCCCATCAATGATAGACTGGACAGGGAAAATGTGGCACCTATACACCATGGAACATTATGCAGCAATCAAAAACGATGAGTTCGTGTCCTTTGTAGGGACATGGATGAATCTGGAGAACATCATTCTCAGCAAACTGACACAAGAACAGAAAATGAAATACCGCATATTCTCACTCATAGGCGGGTGATGAACAATGAGAGCACATGGACACAGGGAGGGGAGCACTACACACTGGGGTCTATTGGGGGGAATGGGGAGGGACAGCATGTGGGGGGAGCTGGGGAGGGAGAGCATGGGGAGAAATGCCAGATGTGGGTGAAGGGGAGGAAGACAGCAAATCATACTACAGTGTGTGTACCGATGCAACTATCTTGCATGTTCTGCACATGTACCCCAAAACCTAAAATGCAATAAAAAAGAAAAAAAAAAAGAAATTCAGTAAAGCATTAGTCCCAATTGATACTATTGTGGTGGACAAGGCTGAAGCACATTAACATAACTTTACACTTATGATATGTATTTATTGATCTGAAGAATGCTTTTTAAAAAATCTATCAGAAAGGTGAATCCAAAGCAGTTGGCTTTCACGTAGAATGGACAGGCGTTATATTTATGGTGTTGCCCTAGGATAGGCTAACTCCTTCTTTCTGTCATACCACAGTTCAAAGAGACATGGATCGTACAAATATTCTGTGAAATATCACTGTATGATTGACATTGTGTTAGTTGGACGTGAATGAGAATTTGCATGTTGTAAAATTTGGTAAAAATCATCTTGTCCAGTAGGTGGGATTTAAAAACCTATGAGGATTTCAAGCATACCCATATTAGAGAAGTATTTATGTATCCATTTGGCTGGGATATGTCAGAGTATACCACCTATAATGAAGAACAAATTATTGCAACTATCAACTCCCATCACTATTTAAGAAAAAATCAGCCCTTGTTTGGCCTGTAGAGATTATGGAAATAGCATCTTCCATACTTGGGAATACTGCTCTTACTTATTTAGTTGACACAGAAGCCAGCTTTGGATGAGGGACTATCCAAGCAACGACTTCATAGCAAGTCTAGACTATAGCACAAACTACACAGCAAGCAGGCTTGATGCTTGAGTCATGCAAGTAAGCAGACACCATGGCAGGAACGGATACACTATGGTTCTTACACCAAATCTAGTTAGCTGCCTGTTTTTGTAAATGAAATTTTGTTGGAACACAGCAATGCCCATATGTGTGCATATTGTCTTGGCTGCTTTCTTGGCAATGGCAGGATTGAGTATAGGCAGCCCTTGCTTTCCATGCTTCTGATGTACACAAATTTCAGTAAGCAGTTTAAGAATAGCAGCCTCTCAAGAATATAGTTCAAATATTAGTTCCACAGTGTATTAACTATAATTGTTTAAAGCACAAACTTTACTAACAGCTCTGCAGTTCACAAATCACTTTGCAAGTAATACACTCTCATCATAGTCAGTGACCAACTAGCCATGGCCATTAAGCATAAGCTCTTCAGCTCACACACAGACAGCAAAGTATGTAGCTGTGTGGTCTGTTTTTTTTCCTAGTGATAAACTCATGTAGCCGTTCATAAAGATGGAAACTTTTTTTTTAGGGTGTATATTGGACCGGAGGAGGAGAAAAGGAAGCAGGCTGACCCAGATGGAACGATGGAAAATTAAGAGACCAAAAAGATGAAGGTACTTCAACAACAAAAAAAGTGATAATGCCAGGAGTGAAACTTGATTATAACATAGAGTTAGAGCAGTTAGAGCTGAGCCTGGGAACACTGACACCACAGCTATTAGAGAGACTCTTGGTATGGCCAGAAAAATTTGGTGAAGGAGAACCTATCAATGGAATAAGAAAAGTGGTTGTGTCAAAAAGATAACGTCTCAGAGGAAATGATGCCAAGAAAAATCTTCACCAAATAGGCACTCTTGGAGATATATTCTGACATTAAAAGAACAAAGGACAAAATGGTGGAAGCAGATCTGAACTTAGAAGTCTGACAATTCACAAAGACACAGAAAAGATGCTCACTTTAAATATTTAGTTACATAATAAGCAGAAAGCAAGCATTATTCAAACTACTCTTGATAAGTTTTCCTAACCAATCTTTTTTCTTCGCTTGAAATTATTTTAAGTTCACATGCAGTTGTAAAAAATAATGCAGAAGATCCCACATATCTTTAATCAAATTTTTACTTAATGATGACATCTTGCAAAACTGTAGCACAATATCATAACCAGAGTAATAAATGTTTTAGAAGGAAGTAAAACATTTTAATTATCAGATTTCTAGGGTTTGAAGTCACAGTGTGTTAAATAAATAGTAGTTTTACTACTTTTTCCATGTTCCTATACACTTACCACTGACTGGGACTATTCAAAGTTTTGATGAAAAATTTAAAGACTAAGAAACAATAATAGTTTATTTATTAATGATTAAGATGCTTTGCATGGCTTCCATAGTCATTTTTTATGGACTCTCACTGGCAGATAAAGCAAGGATTTTCCAAAGTTGTAACAGAAACATGGTCTGCAAAGCCTTATCTATTTTCTACCCTGCCCTTTTGAAAACGTTTTTCAACTCTTGTTCTGAGGTATTTCAAGACAATTTATGTCCTCTGAAATGTTTACATTTGGCAAGTTATATCACGTGACATAATTCTGAATATTTATGAAAAATGTTTAGGAACATCTTGGCTATAAATAAGCAACTACTTGAAATATATTTGAAAATGTAAAACTTCTAGCATTAGAGAACATTATAGTGTTCATTAAAATAAGGTAGCTTCTGTTGAATAGTTGAATGAATTGAATTCCTCCCTCTACACAAACTTTAATTAGAATATATCTGGAATTATTTTGCTTTTGCCCTTTCTGTCGTGTCTTTAAAAAAATGTGGTAATAAAAGAAATGAACAGTTCTGAGAGTTTAGGACAGTTCTTTTAAATGTGTTTTTTTTGTTGTTAATCTGTCTAGTACAGTAAAGGCAATTACATTTCACTTGTAAAAATTGTTCTAAGATGGAAAGGTTTATGCTTTCCTTACTTTGCCTATACAGTATCTTTAACAAAGAAGTTCATTTTATACTCTTACATGAAGACACTGAATGATTTTAAAAAGTAGAAGAAAATTCATTTCAAAGAGCTTATGTTTAGTTCCTGTTTTTGAGTATTTACATACTCTTACCTATATGCAAATTTACATTATTATTTGGCATTTTTAAGAACATGACAAGTGATGTTATTAAATGTTTTTACTAATTTTCAAAAATGAAAATTAGAGTTGTAGAAGAACAGGGGCAGTATGAGTTCTGTCTGTTTTACCATCTATGTGCTCATCTCTGTCCATGATAACTTATTGTCATCATCAGAATCTGTGTTGGAAACAGTACAGGATGAAAAAGAAACACCATGAGGAAACATTGACTTGGGTGATTCTTCTTGAACAATGTGAATATTGAGTTGGAGCTGCAAGAAAATGATGAAGATGAATGGGAGAGATTTGACCAATATAGTGTTCATATCACCAAGAGAACAATTGAGACTTCTTTTATTTATTTTCACCTTGCTGTGTGACTTTAGACAATGCACTTCACACCTTTAATCAGCAGTTTTGTCATCTGTAAAATGGAGGCAATAATAGTATTTATTGGAAATGTTATCTTGCAAATGAAAAGAAGTATTGCTTCTGAAATGCTTCATACAAGGTTTAGCAAAAAGTACTCTCATAGTCATAATGTTCTATATATGAGCTCTGAGTTTAACTGGCAGTCATTTTGTAAAAGGTTAAATATGAGATGGCATGATAAGTGTTACAGAAGTCATTTGCTATAGTAAGCAGGCAGAAGCAACTTTACCTATTGACTATGATCTGCTTTCTGAGGCAGTCAGATGAATATCCTCTCAGACTTTGTATCAAATTCGTTTCCTTATGTCTTAATAATGGAAAAATATTATGGACAAAATAATAGGGGGGAATCATAGATTAGGGAATGAAGTCAATAAGAAAAAGCACAAACACAGATACAAGCCAGGATAGCAGTGTATTCTGTGCTGTAGGTTTCCAAGCACAGTATCCAGCAGAGGAAAACCCAAAAGGAAAACGTCTCTTTTTGATGATCATATCACCAGTCCTCGGAAAGAGAAGGTCTTTTCTTATTCTACCTTGCTCATGATCAGACCAGAGAAATTTGATTTGCAGTTGCTTCTCTCTCTGTGTCCTTCGGCTTTAACTCTCAAATGTAGTAGATTGAAAAGAACCAATAAAAATTAGCCATCCAAGCTTTGAGAAGCATCAATCAACCTAAAATGAGAAACTATGTGGCATTGAAAAGGATTTTGCTAAAATAAGTTACATTGGCTCAGGATGAAGAAAACACATTTTAAATTATATTGTTATTTAAAAAACAGACAAAAGTTAAGACTTGCCTGTTTTTGTTTCCAATGGATATTGAATTATCTATTTTACCAAATAGATAAAAGGTGACATGATGAAATAATTGAATGTAGAGTGAAATATGACTGAGAGAAAGTGAGCTGGATGAAGCAAGGGTATTAAAATAAAAAAAGGAGAGGAAGTAAAAACTGCATTAGTTATAGGAAGGTAGAAATTAAAACACTAAGTAATCAGACAACTTAGATGCTCTCCTCTAAAGATAAATAATAGGGCAGAGAAACTTCAATGATCAGATAGAGAATTAAGAACTTCTACATATCAATAATAAAACAGAAGTCCCCAAATTAAAATGGGCAAAGTAATTTAACAGTCACTTTACCAACAAAAGATAGCGAAATGGTTAATAAATATTTGAAAAGGTGCTAAATATCATCATTTATCAAATAAATGCAGATTAAAACCACAAAGAAATGCCACTACATATCTATTGGAATGACTAAAATGTTAAAGAACTGACCATAGGGGTCCAAAGTGGCTCCTGCCGGAGGTCATGGCACTCGTGAAGGCGAGGTCATCAGTTCAAGGCTAACCTGAGCAACCTCATAAGCTCAAACTGATTGGCAAAAAAAAAAAAAAAAAAAAAGAACTGACCATAGGAAGCATTGGCAAGATGTGAAGCACTTGCCTGTTGTCAGTAATTACTGAGTATAAAATGGTAGGACATTTTGTAAAGCTCTTTGGCATTTTTTAATAAATGTAAACATGCACCTACTGTATGACACTATATTGTATTTATATAGTGGAATATCACTCAGTGGTCAAAAATAGAATAAATTATTGATACACATATCACAAACGAATCTCTCAAAGATCATGTCAAATAAAACAAGCAAACTCAAAAGAATAAATAATGTATGCTTTTGTATACATGAAGGTCAAGAACAAGCTGCATTAATCCACAATTATAGACATCGAAAGAGTGCTTATTTATGTGGATGTTGATGACTGTGAAGGGTGAGAAAAGAACTTTCAGGTATGATGGAAAAAATCTATATTGTGATTTGGGCGTTATGTACATGGCTAGATCGATGTAATACAATACAATTAATCAATTTTGAGTGTACAATTTCTTAAGTTTTAATGAATGCATTAAGTCATGTCATCACCACCACAGTCACGGTATACAAATTGTACTATTTCATAATGTAGCTGATAGCCACACATGACTAGTGGACACTTGATATGAAGATGTATCTTAGGTGTAGGATACACCATGGGTTTTAAAGCTTCAGTCCGAAAAAGAATGTAAATCACTCTACAATTTTTACATCAATTACTTGTTAAAACTGTAATGTTTTGCATACATCTAGTTATGGAAACTATATTCTTAAAATCATTTTCACCTGATTTTTTTCTTTTTAAATGTAGCTACTAGAAAATTTAAAACACATGTGACTTGCATTACAGCTCTAATAAATAGTGCTGATAAGAACATTGAATGGAATGATTGACATTGTTTGCATTAAATGTATCACCTTGTAAGTTTGTTTGATATTTGCCCTATCTCTTAGTCTCTACTTCTATTTATTGATTTTTTTCTTTAAGTTCTGGGATACACACGTAGAACATGCAAGTTTGTTACATAGGTATACAAGTGGCATGGTGGTTTGCTGCACCAGTCAACCCATAATCTAGGTTTTAAGCCCCACGTGCATTAAATATTTGTCCTAATGTTCTCCCTCCTCTTACCTCCTAACCCCCAAGAGGCCCTGGTGTGTGATGTTTCCCTCCCTGTACCCATATTTTCTCATTGTTCAGCTCCCACTTATGAGTGAGAGCATGTGGTGCCTGGTTTTCCGTTCCTGTGTTAGTTTGCTGATAATTATGGCTTCCACCTTCATCCCTATCCCTTCAAAGGACATGAATTCATTCTTTTTTATGGATGCATAGTATTCCATGGTGTATATGAGCCACATTTTCTTTATCCAGTCTATCATTGATGGGCATTTGGGTTGCTTCCAAGTCTTCACTATTGTAAATAGTGCGGCAATAAACAAATGTGTGCGTGTGTCTTCATGGTAGAATAATTTATAATCCTTTAAGTATAGACCCATTAATGGGATTGCTGGGTCAAATGATATTTCTGGTTCTAGATTCTTGAGGAATTGCCATACTGTCTTCCACAATAGTTGAACTAATGTACGCTCCCATCAACAGTGAAAAGCATTTGTATTTCTCCACAGCCTCGCTAGCATCTGTTATTCCCTGTCTTTTTAATGATTGTCATTCTAACTGCTGTAAGATGGTATCTCACTGTGGTTTTGACTTGCTTTTCTCTAATGACAAGTGATGATGAGCTTTTTTTCATGTTTGCTGGCCCCATAAATGTTTTCTTTTGAGAAGTGTCTGTTCCTATCCTTCGCCCATTTTTTGATGGAATTGTTTGTTTATTTTCTTGTAAATTTGTTTAAGTTTCTTGTAGATTCTAGATATTAGACCTTTGTCAGATTGGTGTATTGTAAAAATTTTCTCCCATTCTGTAGGCTGTCTGTTCAATCTGATGAGACTTTCTTTTGTTGTGCAGAAGCTCTTATTTAGTTTGATTAGATCCCATTAGTCAATTTTGGCTTTTGTTTCCATTGCTTTTGGTGTTTAAGTCATGAAGTCTTTGCCCATGCCTATGTCCTGAATGATATTGCCTAGGTGTTCTCCTAGAATTTTTATGGTTTTGGGTTTTACATTTAATTCTTTAATCCATCTTGAGTTAATTATTGTATAAGGCATAAGGGAGGCATCCAGTTTCTGTTTTCTGCATATGGCTAACCAGTTTTCCCAGCACCATTTATTAAGTAGGAAATCTTTTCCCCATTGCTTGTTTGGGTCAGGTTTGTTGAAGATCAGATGGTTGTAGATGTGTGGTGTTATTTCTGAGTTCTCTGTTCTGTTGAATTAGTCAATATATCTGTTTTGGTACCAGTACCTTGCTGTTTTGGTTTCTGTAGACTTGTATTACAGTTTGAAGTCAGTCTACCTTTATTTTCTTTCCAATTAATTGAGTATTTAGGTTTGTATTTCATCTCCACTATTTGCTTATTAGCTATACATGTTTGTTTTCTCTTTTCAGTGAATTGATCTAGAGTTTATACCAGATGTGTTAGTTGCTCACAGCCTACAGTGAAATAAATGCTGTCTTTTTGCATGTACTCTAAGCACCTTATAACAGTACCCTACATCCTCCCACCTTCTGTGTTGCTATTCTCAGATATATTAATTTTATATATGCAAACACTAAAATATCTTATTTTTGCTACAAATTAAAGTTGTATTTTAAAGAAAATTTTAAAAATATGAAATGTCTTTTGTAGTTAAACACATATTTACTATTCTTGGTATTCTGAATTTCTTCTGCCAGAATAACCTCTCAAACCTATCTTGTAGTGTAGGTTTTCCAGTGATAAATTCTCTTACCTTTTATTTGCCTGCAGAGTCTTTATTTTGCTTTCATTTTTGAAAATATGTTTTTGCTGGATTTAAAATCCTAGGTTGGCAGTTATTTATTTTAGTACTTTAAATATTTAATTTACCTTCTTCTGGCTTGCATATATTTTGACAAGAAGGCTGCTATTACTTTAGTCTTTTTTCCTTTGTGCTTATCTTTTTGTTGTTGTTGATCTACTTTTAGATTTTCTTTTTTCACTAGCTTTTAGCAGTTTCATTTTAATGTGCCATGGTGTCGTTTTCTTTACATTTGTTCAGCTTTGGATTCTTAGATTTCTAAGAATCTCTGAGTTTATAGTATTGACACAATTTTGAAAAGATCCATGATATGGTTTGACTGTGTCCTCACCCAAATCTCATTTTGAATGGTAGCTCCCATAATTTCCATGTATTGTGGGAGGAACCCAGTGGGAGATAGCTGAATCATGGAGACAATTTCTCACAGATTGTTCTAATGGTAGTGAATAAGTTTCATAAGATCTGATGGTTTGTAAAGGAAAACCCCTTTTGCTTGGTTCTCATTCTCTCTTGTCTGCCACCATATAAACCATGCCTTTCACTTTCTTCCATAATTGTGAGGCCTCCAAAGTCAATGGAAATGTGAATCCATTAAACCTTTTTCTTTATAAATTACTCAGTCACAGGTATGTCTTTATCAGCAGTGTGAAAATTGATTAGTACAATGCAGCCATTTATTTATATTCTAACACATATTTTTCTCTGCTTCCCTTTCTCTCCTTTTATGGGGAAAATTATGATTATTATAGTCCACTGATATTTTTCCACTGATGACAGATTCCCTAGATTTTTGTTTTCATTTTGTTTTGTTTTGTTTCTAATATTTCTTTCTGTATCTTATTTTGGAGGGTTCCTAATACTAAGTCTTTAATTATACTGATTTATTCTTTAATATCTAATTGCTATTTTTTTTTTACTTCCAACATTAAATTTTCCCCGGCATTTTCATTTGTCTTTTTATTGCACCATTCATTTTTTTGTATCACATTTGTGCTTTCCTCCACCTCTCTGAACACATAGAAAACATTTTTAAAATCTCTGTTTAACAGTAACATTTTGGTTAAAACTTACAACTTAAAAGTTATTTATGTATTTTGGGGTCTATTTGTATAAATTAATTTTTTTTTCTGATTCTGAATCATATTTTTCTGCTCCTAGCATCTATGATAATTTGGATGTCAGAAAGTACAGAGGTTACATATTGGGGTTCTTGGTAGTACTGCGTTCCTTCAAATAATGTTGAGCTTTTTCTGGACTGTAGCTAAACTACTTGGAATTTAATTTAATACTTTTGAGACTTGCTTCTAACCTTTGTTAAGTTAGTACCAAGCAGTCTTTAATCTATGGCTAATTTAGCTGTACTACTAAGTTGGTATTTTCTGTGATCTGTCTGATACCTTGTTTACCAATTTTTTTTACTCTGGCTAGTGGTAATACAAACTACTTGCAGGGCTATGTCTAAGCTTTGGACCTTATTGAGCCTACCTTTTTTTGGTAGGTCTTTCTGCAAGTTTGTGTAGTTTCTTTAACACAAGCATTGATTAGTACTCATCCATAGAGTTAAGGGGCCCCTTCTGTAGGTCCCTATACCCTTTTTCTATGCAACAACTTTCTCTCCATTTATTGTGCTTCCTGTTATAGCCACTATGACTTCCCTAAGCTCTGATCTTTGTCTCCTCATGTTACTGACCACCAGGTTCTTTGTAGGTTTCCTTTCCCTGTACTACAGCCTAGAAACTGCCTCAAGGCAAGAAGCTCAGGCAATCACGGAAGTCACTTCATTTATTTTTCTTCACTCAGGCTGTCCTCCTATGCAACCTATTGGCCTATATCTGAGAAACTTTGTTTTTAGTGTTTTACTCAGTTTTTCAGGTGTTTGAGGCAGAAACATAAATTCAATTCCTTTGAATTTATCCAGGCCTGATGTGAAAATTAATAATTATTTTTTGATTAATTTATTTCCATATTCAGCTGACTTTACAGTCAGATTCTATTTGTAAGAGGCTCAGACATTCTTGTTAGTTGATGAAGAGAATTCAGGAAAAAATGCGTCCTGGGAAACATTGTAAACTTTGAATAGGGAAAAATAAAAAGGAATAAAAATGTCGGAAAATAACTTGTTAAGTATTTGAATATTTGCATTACTAATTTATTAGTTCATCACTTGGCAAAATTTTGGATTAGATATTAAGAAGTCCTTTTGAGAGTAAAACCTTTAAGAAATAAGGCAGATTCCTAAGGTACGTTGTTCCAATATTACATTTTCCATTAAGAGTTGCCGAATTAAGGGATTAGCTTTTCTTTCATAGATCCTTTAAACAAAGCTCTCTGAAAGCATAAGGCTGAACAGGATAACTGAGTTTCTCTAAGTTCTGTATTTTGTTTATTTATTTAGAGACAGGGTTTCACCATGTTGTTCAGGCTGATCTTGAACTCCTGACCTTATGATCCACCTGCCTCGGCCTCCCAAAGTGCTGGGATTAAAGGCATGGCCACCGCCCAGGCCTAAGTTCTGTATTTTATGATTCACTTTTCTCTTCCTCATCTAAGAGTGCTTAATCAGCTAATTTCTATTTTAACTGATTAGCTCTCCCTGTGCCTGGCTCACTGAATCATCCAGTCACCATCCACACTTTCTCAGTAATGACTTATGACACATATTCTCCCTACCCTTCACCTGCTCTAGGGTGTCCTATGCCCCAAAGCCTTTTTCATGAAAAAAATTCTTATTTATGAAGGTATGTTATGATTTAAAATTTCAGTGAAAATGAGTATTCTACGTGATGGAAATGTTGTTCTCTCTTTACCCACACTCTAAAATGCTCATCAGCTGTGTTTTACATTATTTTTTGCCTCTTAAGCAAAATACTATTTCGTATTTTTGATGTCAGAGTTACCTACTTATGAACATCAATGACTGTGTGATATTCTCACATGCAGTATATGACTTATTTGACTCCTATTTCATATAGCTAAATTTAATTTCTGGATGAATGTTGAATCTTTGTCTAGGTGAATGCCTATAAAATGACATAGGCTGCTTCTGTCAGTGGAATTAACGATGGTATTAACCATTATATTCGTTAATCTGTCTATATATTCAGTAAATATTGAGTACTTACTATGCTTCAGAGACTGTATGCATATCTGTGTACATAATAATAAAAACAAATGCTAATTATAAATATTGAGTGAGGCTTGGTTTATATTCCCACTCTTGTTTTTTTTTTTTAGAGATGGGAGTTTTGCTCTTGTCCCCCAGGCTGGAGTGCAGTGGCCTGATCTTGGCTTACCACCACATCTGCCTCCTGGGTTCAAGCAATTCTCCTGCCTCAGACTCCTGAGTAGCCGGGATTACAGGCATGTACCACCACACCTGGCTAATTTTGCAGTTTTAGTAGAGATGGGGGTTTCTCCAAATTGGTCCAGTTGATCTCAAATTCCTAATTTCAGGTGATCTGCCCGCCTTGGCATCCCAAAGTGCTGGGATTACAGGTCTGAGCCACTATGCCCAACCCCTACTCTTGTTTTTAAAATTGATTTAGTTTTCATAATGAGTCAAATATATCATATTTAATTTATAATAGTACAATTTTATTTTCACTTTTATAATTCCAAGCATAAATCATCAAAGGGCTTAGAGTCAGGATTTGGATAGTTTTGAAAAACTAATTCAAATAATGATTGAATGTAATCTTTTTCTAATTTGCTGAAAATTTTTAAAAAAGATGTAAGCAAGATTAGCCCAACTGCAGCAGAAGTACAGTCCCAGTTTCATTTTGATAAATTTCCCCAACTTGATGCTCGAGAAGATCCTTTTGATAGTGTGTTTGAGTGCGAACATCAATGCTGGAATAATATTAACTGATGAAGATTGTATTTATGCATATAGTCAGGGGTAGAATTGGGGAGAAATTTCCTTCCGCTAACCCCCCTTCTACAGAAGTGATCTGTTTTATTGTGGCAAGTTGGCACTGCACATTTTTCACAGTCAAACCCTGAAAACCCATTGTGATAGAGTATTTCTGTAAGTGGTTTCAGAGGATTATTTATGGCCCTGCAAGGATGCCAGATTGCCTCATTTTGAGACAATTAAAACAGAAATTTAGGCAGCCGTTATTTGCATCTTTAGGAAGAAAAACCATTAACACAAGGCCAGGGGATCACTGGGGCCCAGAGAAGCTACCTTGAATAATAATCCTGTACCCGGGTAAACTCTAGCAAGCAGAGTAGGTGAAGTCTGTCAGAGCATTCTGCATGTAGACAGGCACAAAAACAGAAGCTGTGAGTCTTTTAGGTTGATAACTAATATATTTTTTATGAGACATACATAAATGAGACTCCAGAGAGAGTGACAGAAAAGACTGATCAGACAAAGTAAAATTGGTGACAAGAAGATTGGAAAGTAGAATTAAATGTAGAGCACATAAATCATGGGGAAGCCTGTACACGGAGGTACAAGGAAGCAGACTAACTGCCAGAAATCCACATTTTTCTAGAGATCAGCTAAGTGAATTATCAATGTGAATATTTAAATTCTTTAACATTTTCCAACATATGGGGAAAGCCAGTTGTTGACTAGAAAAAAAAATGTTATCCCTCTGCCAGGAGGTCCAATATCACATTAGGAAATAAGCGTGCATAACTTTGGAATAAATAAGACAGGAGGAATACTTTCAAATAAAATTAACAGTCTTTGATCTTCATGTTAGCAATTAACATATCAATTGATTCACTCTCACATCTGATATTGACATTGATATTCCCACTTGTTGAAAGAGAGATTTAACTAATGTCAGATGAGATAAGACCAATGTATTTTAAGAATGAGGAGCAGAGTATTCTAATAGGGATAGATGTGTTTAGAAACAAAGGTAAAGTGAAGAGATTTTTTTTCTTTTATAAAATATCTCCTATTTTTGGTTGAGCCACTTTTCATGTGAAATTCCACGCATAAGTTATGTGAAAAATTCGCCATGTTCAAGCATGTGAAAGGTAGTGGAACCACAAAAATATAAGATTTGGTCTCTTTTCTCAAAGAACTCTCATTTGAGGGAACAGAAAACAAACAGTAGGAATTGTTTTTGATATGTACAATGTATGTCTTAGGTCTCTGGGCCAGCAATAAAGACGTAGACATATAGAATAAAAACATATCTTTTTCTTCCCCATGAGTAAGAATACTTGCCTAAAGAGTCAGAATACTAAATCATTTTATCAATTCAAACTTCCCTCCTGAAATGCAGTAAAATCAAGCCAAATTTTAAAAGCACTAGTGTTGTTTATTTCTAATGACATTCACAGGAAGCTTAAGAATTTTCCTAAGATAATTATTCTAAAGTCTATATATACTTGTAATTAGAAATACTAACCTAAATCTCACCTCCCATAACAAGTTCGTTTCATGTTGTTCAGCCTTCATTAAAAAAAAAAATCAATCAATAAATGACAACAGACAACTTGACTAAATTTGCAACTTCGACTTAAATGTGGTTCACAAATACTTTGTGTGGTATTTACACAGAACTTTAAGATTCTAATAACAAATATATCAGTAGAGACAGAACATATATTTGAAATATTTCTTTTTGTATTTTGAAATGATGCAATATATTTATGTGTATATATGTATATATCTATATAGTGACACTTTTATATATAAGTGAATATATTATATGTGTGTGTGTGTGTGTGTGTGTGTATGGACACACACACCCACACATTTAGGTATGATGGAAAACGCAGTTAGAAAGCTGATTAACTTACTGCTTAATTTAAATCCTTTTAACTCATTAAAAATTTGTGCTTTTATATATTTTATACCACTCCCAGGGAACTCTTGATATCAATAATGTAAAATCCTATACTCATAATTTTATTCATAGAATCTGCAAGTCTAAAGTATCCTACTATAATTATGGAGTGGTTAGTTATTCCACAAATTTTTTAAATCATTTTTTGCTTCATATGTTTTGAAGTTATGTTAATTGGTGTATAAAGATGCATATACTCTATTTTAGAGACTGAGTAGATGCTCTCTAATCCTGTTACCTCTTACTGAGAACAGAGATTGACTATACATCCCAGAGCTCCCTGTAGTTTAAGTCTATATTCTGCCTCTGGCTAAAAGAAGAGACATCTGGACCCACAAAAAGGCCAACATATTTATGTTAGCTCTTTCTCTAACTCTTCAGAATGTTAAGAAGGGAAAAGACTCTGGAGGAAGGTTGTAAAAGATGGAAGGAGCAAAAAGGGAAGCGCTTGGGACACCTGAATCATTGCATGGAAGCCTTCCATAGAATATCAGTTGAACTCTAACTTAATCAAATAAACTTCAAATCCTTTAAAAACACTCCTCTGCCTTTCTTTATGTCAACCACCAAACCAATCTGTTGAATTTAGATAAAGTAAAATTTGGTATTTGGGAATAATAGTGTGATGGTTATATTAAGTGTCAACTTGATTGGATTATAGATGCAAAACATTTTCCTGTGTGTGTTTGTGAGGGTGTTGCAAAAGAGATTAACATTTGAGTCAGTGGACTGGAAAGGCAGACCCAGCCTCAATCTGGGTGGGTACAATCTACTCAGCTGCCAGTGCAGTCAGAATGAAAACAGGCCTAAGAATGTGAAAAGACTGAACTGGTTTAGTCTCTCAGCCTACATCTTTCTCCAGTTTTGCATGTCCACTGGGATCCGGGTCTGTGGCCCTTAGTGCTCCTATCGTGCCATTCTATTCATATTCCTCATTCTTCCAGTCAGTGCTGGATGGAGATCAGACCAATCAGTTGTTTTCTTGATAAAAGGGCAGGATGCTTCCTGCCCTTGAACGTTGGACTTCAAGTTTTTTAGTTTTGGGAACTCTTGGATCTTTCGCCACAGACTGAAGTCTGTACTATTGGCATCTCCACTTTTGAGGTTTTAGGACTCAGACTGGCTTCCCTGCTTTCAGCTAGCAAATGGCCTATTGTGGAACCTCACCTTGTGATCATGTGAGTCAATACTCCTTAATAAACTCCCCTTTATTTATACATCTATCCTATTAGTTCTGTCCCTCTAGAAACTCTAATATAAGCCATATTAATTTAAGTAGTTTTGTTTTCAACCTCAAGCTTGAGGGCATTTTATCAAGGGGACTACTGGTTGGCCTGATCTCTGTCCGGCACCAAACAGAAGAATGAAGAATATGAACAGAATGGTACAACAGGAGCACCAAGGACCATGGACCCAGATCCCAGGTCCAGACAAGCAAAATCTAGAACCAAATGAAAAAATAATAGAGCAAATACTGCTTAGCTCCTATCTCCAAAAAACAGCTTTTCCATCAGACTTGTTTGTTTTATCGTCATGCTATATTCTGGTGGCAGAGCCTATGATCTTGTGGCTCAAGGGAGCAGGAGCAGTTGATGTACCATAAATACAAAGAGATCAGGTATGTGAACCAGGGTTCTGATACCAATTTTACTGCTTATTAACTGTGTAAACTTAGAACACTATTAAAACCTGCATACTTTTCTCAAATAGGGAAAATGTAACTATAATCCCATTGGATTATTATGACAAGTGGAATATTAAAGGTGAAATAAGTAATCAAGTTTTTATTATTCTTTCCTTTCCTTTTCTCTGATAAATATAGAGCAAGAACTGGATTTTTCAGATCCTCTTATGGTCGCTAGCTGCTAATTTGCTGATATTCTTAGCAACATTAAAAAGTTGTGTTACAGTAGAGGATCAAATTAGGAGATAAATGGTATCCGGGCTGAATTGCTACATCTGCCACTAATATAATTCCTTCTATTTTGAACCCGAACTTTTGTGGATTTCACATATGTGATTAAGGGATGGGAAAGTGCTGTAGAGATAAGAATTTGCTGCTCAGCATAAGTGAAAAATGCCTGCCTGTCTCACCTTCCTGCCAACTCACTTGTACAACCCATAATATCTCTGTGGTTTTACTCTCTTCATTTAATAACTCTCAGCACTTCATTCTCTCCTGTTTCAGGAAGGAAAAAGATAGATTTTTGTTTGAATAACATCTTGAGTAAATTAGTGCGTATAGGCATGATTTGTATAATTACAGCTGTTAGTAATTAGCATAAATAGAGATCATGTCACAACTAGCAAATGTAGCTAAATCACATATGGAGTAGCCTAGAAAAACCTATATTTGTGTAGGAAAAGAATGCATTAGATAAATTCAAGAATTGTATTATAGAAAACCCTTAAAAACATATTGTGCTTCATATTTAGCTACAAATAATTGTAAAAGGTTTCTTAGGAATACTTTTGTGTATTTCAAATATTTTTTAAAATCAAAGAAACAAAATACCCCAAATGTAAGCTTTATCTCATACTTTTGTTTTGTTTTAATGTGATTTATCCAAAAGTAAAAATCCAGGTATAAGGCATAATTAGAATGGCTCCAAGAAAGCTGTGTCTCACACTGTGTCTTTGAAGGAAGTTTTGTTTTGTTTTTAGTATTAAATAGTTTCATTCTTGTAAATGCTCTGATGGAAATTGCTTCTTTGTGTGTGTTTACCATTTACTATTTTATGTTGCTATTTAAAACCAATTATGACTAGAAAATTTATCCACCTAAGCTACAAACTAAGCTGCAAGCTTCACGTCTTTTAATTTTTACATTCTTCATGTCCACGGTCCCAAATATGATGAACTTTATATAATTTGCAGTTGCTGTAAATGTTGTTTAAAAAGTGAGAGAAATGTTGACACAATATTTATTTATGTTTAATTTGTCTCAAGAGATAAAATTAATATAAGCAAAGAATACGAATTTTTTGTTTAGTATTTTGGAGTTTATAAAATATTTTCTTATGCACTACTTCTTTGGACCTTTCAACAGCCTCATGAGCCAATTATTTATACAGACGAGGGCAAAAACTCAAAGAGGTTAGAGACTAGCACAAAATTATAGAGTGTTCTCTGAAATACAGCTGGTAGAGATATAAATTATACTCATGAACTCCAGTTTTTAAATACCCAAATACCTGAATTCATGTAATTGAAGCTTCATTTTTATGTCCTGAAAAGTTATAAAATCTTACAAAATAAACCTCATTCTTATGACTGACAGATACATAGTTAAAATACCACTTACTAAAAAAAAATGCTATGTAGTGGATTCTCATTACTGATGCCACTTATGTTCTGTATAGTCACTGCAAACACTGGAATCGTGGCTCCTAAGGAAACACAGGGTAAAATTACTGCAAGCCTTGGCCACAACATTTTCACCAACCAATCAATACATAACCCTGTTTTCTATGTGTTTTTATTTAAAGACATCTTATTTAATTTAGATTGTGAGTTCAGTAACTTGAACTCAAGGCAAATAACACTAAAACTCATGCCTGAACAAAGGTTTTCTAATACGTGTTTTCTCCATTAAATACATCACAACATTCTTCTACTTAGGAAGACTAGATAGCACTTCAGCACTATGCTTGGGGCCATTTTTACAGCAATATCAGCAACAAAAACATGTAAAAAAAAAAGCATTAAGTAGACCACAAAAAGGACACTTGTCTGTAGCTTGGAAGCTGAAACAAGAGAAGGATTGCCTACCTGATCACCCTTGGTTGGGAAAGTACGTGCTGGGTGAGTCTCTCCTCTCTGTACCTGTGAATGTCTTCAAATGATCATAAAATCAGTGTGGGTATTGATTTGGGATTTAAACATACATTTCTGTCACTAGGTAAATTAGCAAATACAGAATCCGTGAATACAGGATCAACTGTATCAAATTCCCAAATAAAATATTGTGCTAAGCATGAAGACATGAAGATGAATACAATACTAGTGTTGATTCTGAGTTTAGAAGTTCAAATTCTCTCTGAAGAGATGGATTATCAACCAAGAATGATGGTTCAATGGAATTGTGTTCTTACTGCTAGAGAATCATAAAAGAGGAAATAGCTCAATCTTTCGTTTGCATGTCTTTCACTTTTTTCTTTCAATATTATACATTGAGAACAGCATGGCTAATTCTACTACAATTATCACTTTAAATTTAGAAACCAATTATTCCGTGTTGGTATGAACAAAATCCACAGAAGCCTGGATTATTGTTCCTCTATCTTTTTAGAGCTCAACAAGGCAAATTAAGGCCTCATGTAAATCTGAATTTGGAAAAGTGAAATATTCCTTACATCCCTGTGTTACTACCGTAATCCCATCACTATTATATATTTCCACTGAACTAGTTCTATAAACTCTATTAGAAAAAATATCACCAATACCCTAATAGAAGGCAGTTGCACCCTACCACAGTATTATCATTTCCCTTTTCTTCTTTAAAAGAAAATTTCTCTTCAAAAGAGAAGATTTTGGAGTCACATATAAATATGTTTTATGTATTTCCATAAAGTTTAAAATTCCTCATATATTTCAATTTCCCACTTGATTATATTTCTTTGGATACTATAGTGCTTTCTAAAACAAATGTATTTTATATATAGATTTGAAACCTAATCCCATAAGAATCAATTCATTTCATACTGGTACACCAGGAAATCTAAAATTCTAGTTGCATTTTCTAATTGTTTTATCTGGTGCTGCACCCTGAAAAATAAAATTGCCATTATTATGTCACTTTTTATCTGTAATATACCTGTTTCCCTCTAGATTCTGCTTTTCCCCCTTAATTTTCCCTGAGAACTGTTTTGTCTTTCAATGTACCTTTCTTTTTTTTGTACACACTCCCTCCAAAACACAACACTAGCAACAATCTCAGAACTATTAAAAATTCTACTATTTCACATGTATTAGTCCATTTTAACACTGCTCTAAAGAACTACCTGACACTGGGTAATTTATAAAGAAAAGAGGTTTAATTGACTCACAGTTCCACATGGCTGGGGATTTCTCAGGAAACTTAAAATCATGGTGAAAAGCGAAGGAAAAACAAGGCAGTCTCACATGGCGGCAGGAGAAACAGCGATGGGGGAACTGCCACACACTTTTAAACCATCAGATCTTGTGAGAACTCATTCACTTTCAAAGGAACATGATACTGAGTGATCCAATCATCTCCCGCCAGATTCTACCCCCAGCACATAGAGATTTGTAATTTTACATGAGATTTGGGTGGGGACACAGAGCCAAACCATATCAGCACATAAATAAGACTCCATTGTGATTATCTTCAGCAGAACTCTTGTCTTTTGTTAGAAACCTTTCATTTAACCTTACCATTAACCTCAGTCATTTAGAGGGCAGGACAGGTTTCAAGCTCAGTTGAGTGTAATGAGAATTAACTTTCAAGTTCCTAAACTCTGGTTTGCTGTTGTAAAATGCCATTATTTCCTATCAACCAAGTTTAAATTTCATGATGAACTATAGATCCCTTTTTACCTGTCCCAATTTTAAGTTGGATCTCATATTATTATTGTATAGATTTTTTTCTTATAAAAATATACATAGTTTTAATGTTTTCATTGAAATCAGATTTATATTTTCACTAATACAAAGATTTTCTGGGTTGGAATCCTCTAAATTTGGAATTAACTTCAGCTAATATCTGGAAAAAGTAATTTTTAGGTGACCTTGATACATATATTTACTTTTCATTCTAGAACACTCAACCTCCAAAAAACCCAACCATCCTATCCCCAAGACTGCAAGCTAAAACACTTGGAATCTTATTTCCTCACCCTTCTAAAGGAGTTGTTATTTGATCTCATTTATTTGTTGAAATGAGGTTCTTTTTCGTCAAAACTGAAGACTTTTTAATTGATAATTATATACATTTCTAATTACATTTGGTCTCTGATGATCACCTCTGTGGCATAGAAAGTGATTATGCACTATGGTGAAGTTTGTACTATAACAACCTCACCAATTATTTACCAGTATTCTCTCATTTAGGAAATTGAAAATTGTTCTGGGATGTGTGGGCAGTAAAAATGTATTAATATTTTATACTTTTGTGTCATTAGAGGAAATAGAGGCTTTTGAAATATCATCTTGTTAATCAGTTGATCTTTCCCCTCAATAATTAGATCTTTCAATTTACTTCTGAAATTACTAGAAATGGTAATTTCAGGTAATGTAAAGTAAAATTCATTTAATGCAAAAAATGACATTTAAAAATAATACATTTTTTTCTTATATTGAATTCAATGCTCTCACCATTTTGGTAGCTAATTATTGCTAATATCATTTACATTTTTGATCTTCTAATTTTTAATGGTTTAAAATAGAGATAATTAGTGAGTACATGATAATGACTAATTAGAATATGAACAGCATTATGCCTGAAGCACAAATAATGAGTGGAAAATGCGTTGAAGTTTTTAAATGTTTGGAATTATATTGATATTTGAGAAATGCAATTATCATTTTCAATAGCAATTTTGCTCTTACAAAGACATTGTAGAACAATTGCAGCTTGAAACCTCCAAATTTGTTCAGATGTGTTAAGATCTCACTGTGTTCTTTTAATTTTGATATATCTAAATGGTAAATTTGGAGCAGATATTTTTGTCTATTTGTACAAAGTAACATTTAGGGTTACGTTAAAATATGTATCACATCTCATTTTTTGAAATATATTAGACAGAAGACATGATTCATTATAAGCTAGTTCATTAATATTTGTGAGGTTACTAAGTATTCTGTAAGAAATTTAACTAAATTAAAGTTGACTTTTTACTTATCTTCTCACCAAATGATTATAAGCTAAAATTATATTTATAGCAGCCATATAATATATTTATGTAAAGAGATATTTGGTCAAATTTAATACTAGGGAATGTGAAAATACTTTTGAATTTAGTTGAATTATTGGTCATTAGTAAGGATGCTTTGGGAATTGCAGTTAGATTGTAATCATTGTTTTGCCACTAATTCTATACCAAAGTTTTAGATTAAGCAGGTATCTATTAGTCATGGTGGCTAAAATTAAACTCATTGGAAGACCTAACTCTATAAATTTTTCAAGTATTTCAGTAATGTCTTAATTTAGGCTTGCTCAACTTTCAGACTTTCCTGTATGACAACTCCATGTTTCCAATTTCAATTAAACTCATATTATGCAATTGGAATTACATGTCCTAGAAAAAGCAAAAAGTTAGACTTCAATCTTCAATTAATTTAATTTTCATAGAAAAAATACCACTTAAAAAATCTCGCTAATACATTACAATAATTTGTGTAAGTAAAGTATTTACAAAAACCTACAGAAAAAAAACACAAAAAAAACCCACTGTTCATAAATATATTTTTCAAATAAACATTAATTTTATGGTATAAATTGTCTTTAGTTTGTGTAAATATTGATCTCAAAATTAGGTTGCATATTTTCTGAATGTGACACATAACATTGTGTTTTATTTTTATTTCACATTGAAAATTGACCAGATCCCCTAAGTTATGTGAACAGGAAGAAATTGAATCAGCCTAAAAACAAAGAAACACAGAATATGCACTATAGAGCTAACTGAGAAAAAGATGATGGTATTACCAACTTCAATTTCTTACTACATGCTAGCTGAAAGAAGAGAAAAAAAGATGCCAAAATCAAAGAGGTTATCCATGATATAGCCAAGGTCAAGAACTACAATAAGTTTCATAGGAAGTTACTACATTTTCTTCTAACCATAAGCATTTGAATGTTTATATGCATTTTCTTCTGATTTATCAGAAATTTAATGTAAGCATATTTATTGTGAAATTTTGAAAGCATGAATTATCGTAAATAACCTATATGTAACACTCTGTCTATCCAACCTCACTGTTGTCTGAACAGAAGAAATCAGGTTGACAACCTGAGTAGGCAGGCCTATCTCACATCCTAACATCAAGCCCTGGAAATGAGAAATCTGAAAAAATCAGTATGTCAGAACACTCTGGAAAATAAAAAGGAATCGACAAAGAAAATGTAAAATAAACATCAATGAGATGCCTGAATAAAATGAATCACGTTACAAATAAAATACAAATTATCTATATTGATTCACAAATCAAGAAAAAATCTGATTGTGAAAATAACCATAGAAAAATATAGCAAATGAAAATCAAGTTTTGTATATAAATATAATTAGTTCCCAGTGGTATGGCTGAGTTTTATAAACCTTAAGAATAGGTAATTCTTAGAAGTCAAACCAAATCACTCTCTCTATATATACTTGTACTTGTGCTATCAACGTGTAAGAATTTCTATTCATTCTTTCTCACCAACATTTGGTGTTAAATTTATTTCTGTAAAAAAAAAAGTCGTATTTTATTATTTCAATTTGTATTTCCCTAATTACTAGTAGGATTGAGCATCTGTCCGTATGTTTACTAGTCATCACTTTTGTTAACATGGATACATTTTTTAACGCTACAGCATATAGGATGTAGTTAATAAATACATTCACTTTATTTGTTGAGTAGGAACAAAAACATATATAGCAATAATAGTTATCAAATTCTGTGTCATGATTATCTCCTAGGAGATCTTAAGCTAGAGTGAGCTTTAACTATACTGTGTAGATTAGACATTTGCTCACAAGCATTCACTTTCTTCTCTCTCTGACATCCATGAAGAGAGTAAATTCATTACTCTGTTGATTTTATGCTGGGTCAGGTGATCTGATTTGATTAGTAGAATGTGGATGGGAGTGAAATAATGTAATTCCTTAAGAGAAATTTCACGTTTCCACTCACCTCTCCCAGAGTTTTTATTTCCTACACGAGAAGTAGATGTTTCAAGTAGCCATTTAACATAAGTACAAAATTGGTATAGGTAGAATAGACTCCCACTCAACTGCAGTCTTTGGCAGAGCTAAACCAGCCATCCCTCAGACAGGTGAGCAAGAAATCTACATCATGTAAAATATTTCTGCAAATCAATTTAAAAATGACAAAAAATATCAAGAGGTATCTCACAGAAGACAAAATGTAAATGACCACCATAAAAAAAAATGTTCAACTTTGTTAAGGCAATGCAGAAAACATCAGGTAGATTATAGTCAAAATGTCAAAGGAACATTTTTTTTTCTACCAGAATGGAAAAATTGATAGCTTGATTATATAGTATTATTGAGGAATTAAGTTTCATGTGCTTTTATTGGAAATGTTAATTATTACAATCTTTTGGAACACAATTTGACAGTATTTGGTAACCTTTAAAAAGTTGCAAACCAAGGGCCTCAGAATTTCCACTTCTAAGACTCTATCTTTAAAAATCCTCGTGTACACACCTGTAGACTCATATTCAACTCTACTTATTGTAGCTATATTGGTGAGAATTTAAATATATCTTCCTGTCCTTTCATTAAACAACATTGAGAACAGGCAAAACGACTTAGCTACTTGCTTCAGGAAGATAAGACTAAGAACCAAATACAACAGCTTAGCTATCAAGGATAACAGATTTCTCATCAAAAATTTTTTCTAGACCCTCACCCCTCCAAGACCACAAATCCATAGGTGTTAGATTATGAATTCTGCCCTATTCCACTCAGTTACTCACTATATAAAGCTTTCTAAAAAAAAAAAGTTGCTTGCCCAGGCCCTAAAACCCTCATCTTCCTTTTCTTAGGCATTCTCTAAGACTGTCAATTTGATAGCTTTTCTTATTATAGTCGATCTAATGAATTTACAATTACAGTGGCCTTCCCTTATCTGAGGTTTATCTTTCCACGCTTTTAATTGCCCATAGTCAACTATCTTCATGTTGAGGATCATCCAATGCATGTGATCTTGCTAACCTATTGTCAGAAGGTAAATAGTAGCCTAACGCTATGTTACAATGTCTGCATCATGGCTTCATTTTATTACATAGGCACTGTATCATCTCAAATCATCACAGGAAGTGTGAGTTCAGCACAATAAGATATTTAATGAGAGAGAGACAGAGTGAGAGAGAGAGATTACGTTCATATAACTTTTATAGTACATTGTTATAATTGTTCTATTTTGTTAGTTACTGCTTTAATTTCTTAATTATTATTGCTGTTAATCTCTTACTGTGCCTAGTTTATAAATTAAACTTTATCATTATAATGTATGTGTAAGAAAAACATAGTGTATATATTTCTCAGGACTATCTGGGATTTCAAGGATCCTCTGGGAATCATGGAACATATGCCCGTGGATAAAGGCATACAGTATTCAGTTACAGATTTTCCTGATGGTCTTTTCAGAGTTTAAGGTCAACATTTGAAATAGTTTGCTAGAAGATACATAGTTCTGGAGTCAGGTTTCCTGGGGTTAATTCCTAAAATTATATCTTTTTAGCAGTATGAACTTGAGAAAATGTTGCTGTTGTTCTGTAACATAGAGATAATAATATAATTTGTTTACAGAATTCTTTTGTGTTAGGGACTGCATATTTGTGTCCCTCAAAACTCATTTGCTGAAACCTGTTATTTGTGCTGCTATTACAAAATACCTCAGGGTGAGTAATTTATAAACAAAGAAATGTATTTATCACGTTTACAGAAGTGGAGAGGTCCAAAATCAAGATGCTGACAGATTTCTGGTGAGGGCTGCTCTCTGCTTCCAAGATGACATCCTGTTGCTGCCTCCTCTGGAGAAGAGGAATGCTGTGTCTTTACAGGGCAGAAGATAGAAAGTGACATAACTCACTCTTTCAAACCCTTTTGTAAGGGCACTAATCCCATTTAAAAGGGCTGTGCCCGCATGTGACTTAATTACCTCCTAAAGGCCCAACTTCTTAATACTATATGGGCCACTAAGTTTCAACACAAAAAATTTGGGGAATACATTCGAATCATCGCAAAACTCTATCCCCTAATTAAATGATATTAGAAGGTGAGGTATTTGGGAAGTAATTAGGTGTAGATGAAGTCACATGGAGAGAGCCCCCACAATGGGATGAGTGTCCTTATAAGAAGAGAAGAGACTAGAGTTCTCTCTTTCTTCCATGTGAGGATATAGCAAAAAGGCTGCCATCTGCAAACCAGAAAAAGTGCCTCTAACACATACTAGATCTGCTGGCACTTTGATCTTGGAATTTTCAGCTTCAGAACTGGGAGAAATATGTCTATGTTGAGTCAGCCACTGAATCTATGGTACTTTTTTATATCCTGAACTAACTAAGGCCTTGTGAAAAGTAAATTAATTTATTTAAATCACTTATATGGATATGGATAAAGAGTAAGATCTCAAAAGGTATAGGATATAAATACTAATCAGTAAATAAATGACCTAAATCTCTATCAACAGAATAACTAAGATAGTATGTAATAATCAAAAAGAATACAAACATATAGATTTGACGGCAATGAAAGATAGATTAATAATTGAAGAAAAGTAAATTGTCAAACAAAGCATATAGTGTATTTATGTAAAGATATGAAATAGCTATACATTTAATATGCAGTCAGTGTATGGAAATGTTCTGTAAGGATGTCTTCAAACCAAAGACAGTGTTCCTTTTTAGAAAGAGAAATGAGACCAAGGACAACTGAAAGCGATTGCATCCTGCTTTATTCCCCCAAAGAACATATTTATTAATGTATTAATTGTAGTAACATTTATGTTTTATGTATTAATTGATTTTGTTTCTACAAAGGACATATTTTAATTGAAGATTTTTTTAACATTGTGGTGATAAGAAACTGTATATATAGGACTTGGAATTTTTTAAATGTATATAAAATGACTTCCTTTTTCATTAAAAATTTTCGAGTAATCTATAAATTAATAAAACAAAGCAGCTTCAAATATTGCTACACTTATAATTTTCAAATGCTCCTTTCATGAAGGAGACTCAGCACAGCAGCTGTTTTTACTGAATGAAGCACTAAGCAACTTTAAGTTATAAAGTGAAGAGTAATTCTTTAACCAATGCAAACATCAAGAGGAGTTTAGGTAGGCAAAATCTCATTCTGCCTGGATGGTTAGATTTCCAGTTGCTTCATTTAATTTTTGGCAAATTGGCCCATATTGCTGTAATGAATACATTTCTAGAAATTACATAATATTTTATATTTGAGTAGAAGAAAATATTTTCCTCAATAAATCAAAGCAGCACATTTTATCTAGTTTTCATACATAACAGGGAGAAATTTAAATCATCACACTTTAAAGATTTAAAAAAACTCCTATAGAGTTTTGATATCTATCCCTTGAACATGATCTTATACCACATTATAGGTATAGATGGTCATTCCCAAAGGCAGTTTATGGATTTGTGTGCAATTTTGTTTCTTAAAAATGATAACTCATTGCTTTAAAATTTACAAATCTTCTCATTCAGAATCTTGTTTGATCTTTTAACACATGTAATGCCAAAGGAACATATTTGCAAAGGCAGTAGCTTTAAACAAAAATACTGATTAGAGAACCCTGAGTTCTATATTTAATTATTGTAACTACTGGCCCTACTATGTAGTTTATAATTTTATTTCTGTGCACTTCAGTCTCCTCATCTTAATATAAACTTTAGTCTTCCTTCTTTTTGTTTCTCCTTTCACAAATATGAAATTAAGTTTATGATATACTAGATTCTGGAAATGGAAAAATGTAAGACGTGTTCTCTCCTTCCAGGTTGTTAGCTGCTGAGATGGGTATCTTAATCAATCATCATTAAATACTATAAAATATGATTTTCTCAGAAGTGTGATCAAACTACTGTGAGAGCCCAGAGAAGGGGAATGTCTAGCAGTCAGGGAAGGTTTAAAAGTTTAATACGCAATTTACCTGCATATAAGCATGGATAATGTACCAGCCATAATAATGTCAGAAAGAAAATGACATTCCGGGCATAGGAAAGTGCATTCACAAAGGCATGGGGTTGAGAAGTTGATGATGAGATGTTTGGTGAGACCAAAATACAGACTGAAGGAGGACTGAGCCAGTGACAGAAAATGAAGCTGGAGAGGGAAATTAGAGGTAGAAGAAAGAAGAGCTCGTGCACTGTACAAGTACCTGTATTTAAACCTACCCTAGAGACAGTTGAATCAGCTGAATACTTATGGGAAGTCATGGGATGAGTTTTCCCCATAAAGACTATCAGACAAAAGTATAGATGAGTGCTAATGAGACCAAATACAGGCAGATTGCAAAGAAACTGAGAGATATGAAATAGGCCTATGGAATACAGAGTTAATTATATACTGAAATATGAATACCAAAGTAATGTGTGGATTTCAGACATGTTAAAAAATATAGAAAAGCCTAAGAAAGAAAATAAATATATCCTCAATCTCACAGCATAGATATCTGTGATTAACATTTCAACATATTTATTTCTAGGTTGTTTTCCATATGTACATGAGCATTTTAAAACAAATATGTCATCTATGTCAAATATTCTGTAGATAATGTACTGAGACATCAAATATTACACAAAGTACCATCCATTACTCCCATTATTAGAAATAGAGGTTTTTTACCATTTGAAAAACACTGTGATAAACATCTTTATGCTTACACATTTATACGCTTGTCTAACTACTTAGAATAAGTGACCAGATACAGAATTTCTAGAGAAAAGATCATATACATCTTAAAGGTATTAAAAAGTATCTATTCAAAATTCCTTTTCAGAAATCCATTTACATTCCCACCAGCACTCTTTTTCCTGCAGCTTTTAAAACAGTATTTTTATTTTTCCCTGACAATAGGCAAATATGATCTCTCACCACTTAATTTGCATTTCTTTGATTACTTATGAAGTTTAGCCCTTTCATGTTTATTGTAACTTGCTTGTTCTTCTGATTTTTCTATTGGGATGTTTCTAGTTTCATGTTTGATTTTGAAAGGCTTCAGGACCTTTCTGTTTAGAAAGAGCACAAGATAACAATTGGAATCAGTCATTCAACCATGGAGCACTTGTAGAGGCAGCTCAAAAGGTCTAAAGGAGTGGAAAAACAGTAACTCAGCAATACCAGGTTAAAAAAAAAAAAGATAAGTGTGCAAAATTTTGATGGAAAAGTCACAGCTATGCAAACTTCCCAAAGACATGCCATAATGAAGGTAAAGTATGAACAACTAGCTATTTTTAAGGTTCCAGGTGAACGAAGCAATAGAAGTGAGAGTCCTTGTCCTTGGGAATGCAAACAGATCCCCTGGGGTTTAGGAGAAAAAGGGGTATATCTGGATGTGATCAGCATCCAGTTAGCAATGCCAATTTTCTGTATTCTACTTCTCTCTCAGAATGCATCCGAGAATAAACAACAAAGTATCAAATTGCAATAACCTTGAAAATTATTATAGTTACTAGCAACCTACTAAATTTCAAGAGAGGTAAAAGAAAACTAATCAAGGAAAAATTATACAAGATTAACTCATATCCACCCTGAATGTTAGTTCCTTAAAATGTAGGCAACTTACTCCACAGAAAGCAAGCAGCCTCTCCTGAAATTCTCATATATGATTTTTTGACATGGTTAATAAAATACAACCAAATGTACTGACTTGAGTTACCATTTTCACAATCAAGGTTTGAAAAATGTGTACTATACAAAAGTTTCCTCATTCCTCTTTGTTTAGCGTCACTATGTGTTAAATTACCTTAAAAAATGTTTTATAGATAGAATCACAAAAGATACGCCCTTTGTTATCTGGCTAATTTTGCTCAATATATTTTTGAGATTTATCCATGTTGCTGTATACATTAGCAGAATACAGCAGTAATATGCATTTTTATTGTTAGATAGTATTTTATGGTACAGATATACCACAGATTATTCACCAGCTAATCAGTAGATGGGCACTTGGGTTGTTTGCACTTGGGGCCTATTAAGAATGAACTTGCTAGGCATAGTCATATACAAATCTCTTGTTGATAAATTTATTTCTCTTGAGTATTTACCGAGGAGTAGAATAGCTGGGTCCTATGTTAAGTATAGCTTCAACTTATATATGTATGTATATACATATATACATAAGCTTCAACTTATATATATGTATGTATATAAGTTGATATACACATATATAAGTTACATATACAGATACACACACACACACATATATATATGTGCTGGTTTTTCAAAGTGACTACACCATTTTACTTTCTCATCAGAAATACATGACAAATTCAGTTCCTCCGAATACTGACCAACACTTGTTGCAGCTAGTCTTTTTGTTGTGGCCATTCTTATTGTTATGTAATGATATCTCCCTGTGTTTTTAATTTATATCTCATTGATGATTAACGATATTGAAAATCTTATCACCTTTGTTCAATGTTTTCTAAGTATTTGTCTGCACCTTGTTTGCGTTTGGTTTGTTTTTTAAATTCTTTATATGATCTAGAAACAAATCACATGTCAGATAATCATATTGCAAATAATTTTGCCCAATCTGAGTCTTCTCTTTCCATTTTTGTAATGAAAAAGAGGAGAATTCAGTTTTGGTATCATTGATTTTATCAATCTTTTCTTTTTCTATTTTGGGCCTTATGTCCAATGTGAGAAAGTTTGCCTACCAGAAGCTCAAAAAAATTTCACCTCTGTAGGATTTTATAGTTTTAGATTCTTACATGGTGATCTGTAATCAATTTTGAGTTAATTTGGCATATAGTGTTAGGTAAAGGTTGGTGCTTGTTTTTATTTATATATAACAATAGGATAGAAATAATAATTGAGAATTTAGAAGTCAACTTACCTCAGCTAATAAATAATTTGAACCTTTTGATTTATTAGCTAAAATATACCAATATCTAGATAGCCTGGTGAAAGTTTAAAATGTCCAAATTAGGGTCGGGCGCGGTGGCTCATGCCTGTAATCCCAGCATTTTGGGAGGCCGAGGTGGGTGGATCACGAGGTCAAGAGATTGAGACCATCCTGGTCAACATGGTGAAACCCCATCTCTACTAAAGATACAAAAAATTAGCTGGGCATGGTGGCACGTGCCTGTAATCCCAGCTACTCAGGAGGCTGAGGTAGGAGAATTGCCTGAACCCAGGAGGTGGAGGTTTCGGTGAACCAAGATCGCGCCATTGCACTCCAGCCTGGGCAAACAAGAGCAAAACTCCGTTTCAAAAAAAAAAAAAAAAAAAAAAATAGTCCAAATTAGGAGAATGCCTAAGTTCATTTAAGAAGGGCAAAATAAAATTTACATGCACATGAAAAATATCAGGTTGATGTCAGACTCCTTCTACATCATTAACTGCAGAAGATATTGAAATATCAAAAGAGTTTTGAGGGAGAAATATTGCCACCAAGAACTTTATAACTGCTATGTTTGAAGGAAAATGAAAAAAATTCTCAGATACACATGTCTTAACAATGTAATTTGCATGCTTTTAAAAGGTGGGGGGAAAAGCCCTCAGACATATTCTAGCTGTTTAAAAGCTGCATCAAAAAGAAAGAAGATAAGGATTTGTAAGTTATGGCAGCAATAGTATGATGGTCAATATAATTCAGTTAAGCAGAGTTGAAATATTAGGACTTAAACAAACTGAACACAAATATCACCTTAATATTCGGAAAAAGACATGCATAATATAAAAATAAAGTAAATCTGAAGCTAAAAATATAAAAAATATATATTAAATAGAAATAAAATTATGAGTCTAAATAAATGTGTGCTAAATTTTGTATCTTCTTTAGAAAGCATCAATATAAAATATATCAATTTAACTATGATAATAAGAGTAATGCAGGTTTGAGTTTGTCATTTAAAAATGTTAATCACTAATATTAATAGAACAGTGAGGAGGCAGGGCATGGTGGCTCAAGCCTGTATTCCAAGCACTTTGGGAGGCCGAGGAGGGTGGATCACGAGGTCAAGAGATCGAGACCATCCTGGTCAACATGGTGAAACCCCGTCTCTACTAAAAATACAAAAAAAAAAAAAAAATGAGCTGGGCATGGTGGCACATGCCTGTAATCCCAGCTACTCGGGAGGCTGAGGCAGGAGGATTGCCTGAACCCAGGAGGCGGAGGTTGCGGTGAGCCGAGATCGCGCCATTGCACTCCAGCCTGGGTAACAAGTGCGAAACTCCGTCTCGGGAAAAAAATAAAATAAAACAGTGAGGAGTCATATACCTATCAAGTCACTAAAGAAAGAGAACAAAAGAAACTATCTTCTACATCCTAAAAAGAGGAAATGTAATGGAAACACTTAAAATAATAAAGCATGATTATATGATTAAATACATAAATTTGATAATTAATAAAATATGGTAAATTCTCTTAATAAATTTTAAAAAGATTCAAATGTTTGTCAACAAACAAAATTCAGACACATTCTGATGCAGGTGACTTGGATTTAGTTTTTTTTATACTTGCTAAAAATTTCAGAAATTTTTGCTATAGATAAAAAGTGAAGGGTTTAACAAGAGGCTTGTGACTTTATTTACTCAAATATCTTTTGTCATCTACTAGCTGTTTACATTAGACAAGTTAATTCACTTCTCTGTGCTGTCGTTTCCTCAACTGCAAAATGAAAACAATAATAGTACCCAGTGCCTACCTCGTAAGATTGTTCTAAGGTTTGCCTGAATTAAAAGATGCAAAGTGGCCAGGCATGGTGGTCACGCCTGTAATCCCAGCACTTTTGGAGGCCAAGGTGGGCAGATCACATGAGATTAGGAGTTTGAGACCAGCCTGGCCAACATGGTGAAACTCCTCTACTACTAAAAAAAAAAAAAAAAAAATTAGCCAGGCCTAGTGGCCCTTGCCTGTAGTCCCAACTACTTGGGAGACTGAGGCAAGAGAATCACTTGATCTTGAGAGGCGGAAGTTGCAGTGAGCTGAGATCCTGCCACTGCACTCCAACCTGGGTGACAGAGAAAGACTACGTCTAAAAATAATAATAATAATAAAAGATCAAAGTGCTCAAAGTGCTAAGGGCATTGCCTGTTTATAGTAAGCAAGCACTACATTCATATTGCTATGTAAAGAATTTCAGTTGGAAAACATTTGAAAAGAGAGAAGTGGTACCAGGTGTAAAGTCATCAAAACTATGCTTGAACTGGGGCTGGCTGGGTAGTCCATTTTTGATATTAGATGCAGAAATTTATTCCTGAAAGCAATAGCTCAAGACATCCAGTAGGGAGATATTGGAGGCTCTAATAAGATTTTCTGAAGCTTTCTGAATATTCACCTGACATAGTGCAGAATTTGAGGGGCCAGAAAAGAAAATTTGGACTTGAAGGTTCTAACATCATTACATTCAGTACAGTCTGTTCCACTGAGGGACTTTGAGAATAGAGGATATCAGCTATAAAGGACAAAAATAGCTGTTCAATTGACAGATGAGAAATTTAAAATGTTTTCAAATGTTTTTTTTTATTCCTCCTTTGAAATAACATAGAATAGTTATTTATGATGTTTGAAATAACATAGAATAGTTATTTATGATGTTTGAACAAGCAAATAATTATCTTCCCTTTAAGAAAATACAAAGATGATGAATAATGTTTTGGATGTAAAAATGCTTCATTTGCCAGTTTGACTGGCACGCTCTAAATGACTGGATAGGGAAACAAAATGGACAGAGAGTGAGGCCCTAGGGCCCATTTAGCTTCTACCGTGATTAGGGATTGTGTGCTCCCTTTCAGAGAACTGCATTCCACATCTGAAAGCAGACTAGTGCAGAGACAAAAAAAAAAAAAAAAAAGTAATATGCAGATCACATTTGTAAAATAGGCCTTTGTGCTGATATTTCTCTGAGAAGAAGAAAGGGGGAAGAATATTTAACATAAATAAAAATCATGCCAGAGAATTTTGAGTGAGTCAACAGAAGAAAATGCAAAGTGAGAAATTTGATACACAAAAGTTGTATGATTTATCAAAATAAAAGAGGAGTAAAAATACTTTTCATGCATGTGGATAGGAAAGGGATATTAAATACATTAGAGAAGAAAAGAAAAGAAACATGTGCCGAGCTTTTTGAAGAAGTGTGTTACCTGTGGTTCAACCTCAGATAAGTATTAATTGTCATAAACATTAGTTACATGTGATGAATATTAGCTTCATGAAGAGTTCTGCAGACTCTCCCTCCTCAAACAGCAGGACAAATTCAAGGTAGCTGCAGCTTATATGCCTGCTGCTGAAGGTACAGGGTTAAGGAGAAACAATACAAACATCTGTGGCAGTATAACTAGGAAAACAACAATGCCTAAAGGGAAGTTTCTAATTCTTTCTAGTCATGTTGAGCCTTTTGTGAAGGGAGTACACTGATGAAGAGAATGTTATTTAGAGTGTCAAAACGCATAGATTATGAAAAGAGTATTATGCAAATGAAAAAGTAGAAAATAAAAAGAGAAAAGTAGACACAATTTGTACTTTTATAGTGATTGGGAAAGAATAATCTGAGGAAGTGGAACTTTTAAACTTGTCTAAGGGGAAGAAGAATATCAGCGTTAAGATGAGAAGGGATGGTTTATGGCTTCTTATAACTTTCCTAAATTTTGTGTTTAAAGAAAATGTAACCATTTGAATGAAAGATTGCAGGTCATGGGTAGAGGAAGGGGATAAAGTAATTCAACCTCTCAAGGTAGTAGAGTATAAGACTTTTAGACCCAGTTACTTTAATAAACAACAACAAGAAAACAAACTAAAATTACAAAGAAAAAATATGTACAGAGGAAAGGAAAGATATGCTAGTTAAAATTTAAGACTAAATACTCTGTGTAGCATATACATGCAAAAAATGCCAAGATAAATGGATAAACATTTCCAAAATTAGTCAATTAATAGAAAAAGAATAAAAAACTAAAAGGAAACAAACTTTTAGCATGCAGTGATTTAGTTTTAAGTAATTGATATTCAATTTCTGTAGAAACTTTGTTGGACTGGCTTATGGGAGTTAGATTGTAAATATGTATAATATGTAAATAACTTTTAATATACTTGAAGGATTTAAAAAGAGGGATAATAGATGTGAAAGTGCCTTACAATGAATATCATTATAGACACTGGGAATGTTGAAAGGAATACCCAAAGAACATTTCCAATTCTTGTCTTATATCTTCTGCTTATATGTATTTAATTTCCCACAGAGGGTCACTTTTGAAATGTGAGCCATTCGTTATTGAATTTACGTTTTCAACTTATCTTCTTTCAAAGCATTACCTCCCAGGATTTTTATATAGTGGAGATTCATTTGCCTGCTTTTCTATGTATATGTTTATTGCTTTTGTCATCCAAAGATTCTAAAAGGCAGGAAGCGTAACCATTTACATTGCCTCCTCCGGAAGAAGTAAATATTATTATACGATAACGATTGTCAGAGATTAATTCACTAGGTGATATTTAAAACAATTCCATCTTGGAAAAGCAATTCAATTTCAATTTCTTATCTAGCTTTTATCTTCTGGTAAAATTCATGATAAAACTGGATAACTCTTTTTAATATGTAGTCGACTCTCAATTACCCTGCAAATCTTGCTTTCAAACACTGAAGGGTCTTCCAAAGATGTCAATTTGATCACATTACAGTGTGATCACAATGACTGAGAACCACATTCCATGGCTCTTAGTCATTGAAGAAAGGGTTTTACAAAATATGGATCCCAAATTTATGGCTTTAAAAAAATACTCAACATCACCATGGTATAACTATGAAACTCCTTTTTGTTTTTACTTTGATTCGGTTTTGCCGAAACTACTCATTATAAAATTTCTTCAGCCAGTCTTATGTACTTTCACATGCTCATTATTTTGCTTAGAAGCCACTTGCTAGAATGGCACCTAATTGCAATGTTTCTTTATATCAGTGATAATCCACAAGTTTCTACAGAATAAGCATTGGTTCTTCATATTGATATTTTAGAACAAATTTTATAATAAAAATATCAACATTATCTTAAATATACATCAGAAACTAAGATTTAGGGGAGAGAAGAGATAACAGGCAATAGTCTGAAATGGAAATGGAACAGTGACCCAAGTGCCAAATTTTGTGCATTGGATGGACTTCCTAAGGATCTCTATACCTTTTGCATTATAGTTACAAAGCTCATTCCAGCAAAGCTATCTCCAGTAGGCAATTTTTTTCTGTAGAGAACATGTGCAGTTTCATTTTACTTGTCTTCAGACTGACCCTTTGCTCACTATGTTAGTAAAAAACACAGCCCTGGATGGAGATTTAATTTGCTAATGAGACACACAATGTATGAACAAGAATATACTGCTGTGTATATGCACCCAGAGGACTGCCCAGAACATGCTTACTAGTGACACTTCTCCCCACCTTCTTATGAATAATCATGTAAGACCCCCATAAAGGGAGTTTTCCCAGTAACAGTCAACACTGTCTCATCCTCAGGAGCAGTCTGCTCTGAATCATTTCTCATGATGTTCTATCTATTCTGCATCTAACTTTCAGAGTATTATTTGCCCTTTGCAATAAATTGCTTGATGCTGCATCTTCTTTGCTGTGTGTCTCTTGTTTAAATTCTTTAAAACCAAGAAGACTAAAACTGAGGTTTCACAACAGCTGTCAACAGCTACAAACCATCATCCTCTCTTGCCTAGACTCATGAGAAACACTTGGCTATCTGGTTCCCAGACACTCCTCCATTTCTTATGTGATCTCTCTGCCTTCATCCCTCAGTGCTATTGTCAGGTGGCTGAATGAACTGTTTCCTATCATCTCCAAGCCTTTGCTTATCTTGTTTCTTCTGTGTATACTGCCTGGAATATTAGTTTGATGTGTATACTGCTTTCTTTCTACTGTTTTCAACCTTCAGGACTGGGTTTAAATATTACTTCTTCCCAGAACAAAGAACGTTCTCATCTCCTAGGGCTGCTCTAATAATGTACCACTAACAGGGTAGCTTAAAAAATAGAAAATTATTGCTTCACAGTTCTGGAGGGTGAAGTCCAAGATCAATCTATTGGCAGCATTCAGTACTACTGTGAGGGAGACTGTTTCATGCCTCTCTTCTGGCTTCTAAAGGTTTGCTGGCGATTTTTGCAGGTTTTGGGCTTGTAGATGCATCACCCCGATCTCTAGCTTCGACTTCACATGATATTCCCCCTGTATGTGTGTCTGTCTCTGTAAATTTCTCAATTTACAAGGGCACCAATTATGTTAGATTGGGGCCCATCCTAATGACCTTGTCTTAATTCAATCATCTCTGTAGAAATCCTATCTCCATATAAGATCACATTCTTAATTACTGAAGGTTGCGGTTCAAACGTTTCTTTCCAAGAGGAGACAAAAACACAAAACAAATATATGTGCTAGTCCTACCAGGAAACCTGCTAGATTGCTATTTAAATTTCAAAGCCTTTTTTGTTGTTGCTGTTCACATAACTCAGGATTGAAATTATCTGTTTTTGTGTTTATCTCCCAAGTAGACTGTAAGAAGTTTAAAAGAGAGAAGCCACTGTAAGGTTTTTATTTTTTTTTAGCAGAAAAGGGGCAAAAAGCATTGGCTTAATAAATAAATAAATAAATAGACCCTTGGAATGCCTAATAAATTTTAATTTACCTTGAAATAGAATCTTACAAGATAAGACAGTAGAACGATCCATGGGATTGGATTCAGAGTAACTGCCATCACAGCATGACTTTTGATCTTAGCAAGTGGCATGTGTACAGGCATTATATGGACATGTCTTAGAGGAAACACAATGTATAATTATGCTTGTTTTATATATATATATATATATATATATAATTGTTATATATATATATATAATTGTTTTATATATATATATAATTGTTTTATATATATATATATAATTGTTATATATATATAATTGCATTTTAGATTTTAGGGTACATGTAAAAAACATGCAAGATTTTTGCATAGGTACATACATGGCAATGTGGTTTGCTGCCTTCCTCCCCATCAGCTATATCTGGCATTTCTCCCCATGTCATCCTTCCCCAACTCTCCAACCCCTGCAGTCCCTCCCCAAGTTCCCCTCCCAAAGACCCCAGTGTGTGATTCTACCCTCCCCGTGTCCATGTGTTCTCCTTGTTCAACACCTGCCTGTAAGTGAGAACATGTGATTTTGGATTTTCTGTTCTTGTGTCAGTTTGCTGAGAATGATAGTTACCAGGTTCATCCATGTCCCTACAAAGGACACAAACTCATCGTTTTTTATGGCTGTATAGTATTTAATGGTGTATATATGCCACATTTTCTATGTCCAGTCTATCATTGATGGGCATTTTGTTGATTCCAAGTCTTTGCTATTGTAAACAGTGCTACAGTGCACATTTGTGTGCATGTGTCCTTATAATAGAATGATTTATAATCCTTTGGATATATACCCAGTAATGGGATTGCTGGGTCAAATGAAATTTGTATTTCTAGGTCCTTGAGGAATCGCCACACTGTCTTCCACAATGATTGAACTAATTTATGCTTATTAAACTTTAGCTATATTTTGCTTTCCCACCATTAACAGGGAAATTCAAAAGCTTTTTTAAGAGGATTTGGAAATCGCAGAACTGCTAACAAACCACGTGTTGAGACTGGAGTTAAGAAGTGAATTTGTATAAGCATTTTCTAAATGTTATTAACTGATTTCATCTATTGGGCTAAGTATGTTTTTTTAAAATATTAATGTTTTATGAATGTATATTAAGAACTAACTATAGGATCGCTATTGTTATGAATACTTAGAATGAGTATGGATGTAGTAAGTTGATGGTTCAGATTTTGAGCAACACTCAAAGAATCCCCATGGCAACTGGAGTGTCCTGGTCCTTAAAAATCTACATTAAATTAATTGAACCCTTACTTTATAAGAAGAAGAAAGTTCAAACACCCCGCCATCTTAAAATATTGTAGGGGACTTGTACACCCATGACTGATTCTAGTCATATTTCTATTTCCAAAGAATTATAACAATTTATAAATTATATTTCTCTTAACTAGGTGTAGTCAGTTGTGAATTGTTGAAATTGATATAAAACTTATTCTCCCTTAAGATTAAGAATACACACACACACACACACACACACACACACACGCACACCAGGCCCTGTGCCATAGAAAAACCTTAAAAATATTTTGGGGACACAGAAGATCCTTAAACATTACATAGAAACATAGATATTCTTCTCTTAAATCTTCTCTCAGTTGACAACCTAGCAGTGTTCTTGCTTGCCTTCTAATCACATCTAAAACACAGTGTTTTCCCCATCTTGCTCCCCATCCAACCATTTTACCCCTCATTCCCTTTCTACTTCCAGTCTGCATTCATCGCAAATTCTTCATACATTACACTAAATTCTTCCACAAGTTCAGACGTGTAGTTTTAGCTCATTGCTGCTTACCTAACACTCATCACAATATTTGTGCAAACAAAAGCAATAATCTGTTTAGCAATGTGAAATCAGAGACTCTGGAGACCTCAACATCATTGTATTAGAAAGGTCCTTGGGTAAGAAATAGATAATTTTTATTTTCTTACAATTAGAAGCCACAATTTTGATTTTGTTTTTCCTCAATGTGTATACCTTTGCAATATGCAAATAAAAAAGAGTAAGACATATTTACTTGTGATTGCTCTTAACTGCACCCAACTCTATGCCTCATTCAGTTCTAAGCCCCAGCATCAATCTTAGATAACAAAGAGCCTTGATGGTCAGATTCTCAGATCTCTTTGTAAGTAGAGAATGAATCAGAGAGTAGGATGGAACTAGAGAAACCAAAAGCAAAGAAGGGAGGATTTAGCAAAGAACATAGATCAAGCTATTAAACAAAGAATGAGGAGAGTGCAGAAAAGGAGAGGCAGGAAAAAGAAAGGAGAGGCAGCACTTGCTGGAAATTGAAAGACAGCCTTGCAGGAGCAGACCTCAGCAGCTGCTAAGGATAAGCACAAGGGAGGGAGAAGAAAGCTCCTGAGCAGACTTGCACTGCAATTTGGATCTCCTTTATTGTTCTTAGAGACTGCAAACAATGACTGCAATTTTCTTTGTAATTATGACTTCATGGCTTAGATGTCCATCTTTGAATGTAATCCACAGGTGAGAACAGGACAGAAGTTTCTAGGATTTATTAGAATCGCCTTTATAAGGCCAGGTGCAGTGGCTCATGCCTGATTTCCCAGCAGTTTAGGAGGCCAAGGTGGGCGTATCATCTGAGGTCAGGAGATGGAGATTTCGGCCAGCCTGGCCAACATGAAGAAACTCCTTCTCTACTGAAAATACAAAAATTAGCCAGGAATGGTGATAAGATCTTGTTATCCCAGCTAGTTAGGAGGCTGAGGCAGAAGAATCACTTGAACCAGGAAGGTAGAGGTTGCAGCGAGCCAAGATCGTGCCACTGCACTCCAGCCTGTGTGACAAAGTGAGACTCTGTCACAAAAAAAAGAAGTAATAAATGCTATAGAGAAAATTAATAAATATGTATAATTAACATCTAGAACAATTGTAACAATTATAAATATTACTATATTTGGAGAGGATATTAATTAGGAGAAAAAAATGTTACAGAACTGTGAATAAGCTATGGTTTGTATTTTTCTTTGTGACTTCCAGCAAAATTTGAAAGACTATTGTGGTAAATTTGTAGCATATGAAATAGCGTTTATATTTTTCTTTTATGAACTGTATGTATGTATGTATGTTTGAGACCTCAATCAAGTTGTTTGTACAGATTATTTGTTCTCGCCCAGTGCTCTTACGCCACATGACTGACCACTTTCACATGATAATGATAAACTTGCTGTAGTCATAACATATTGCAAAATTTGACATTTTTATGGACCTAATTTCATAATTAGGAAGTAAAAATAAAAGCAGCAGATGGAAGAGGGAACAGAGACAGCAGACTTCGGCAGCATCCCTTGGATGGCTGGATGGGCAGATTGTAGGAAACTGGAAAACAGAGACTAAATTGCCAACTTGAAGTCACCAATCAGTCATAATCAACTGACTGTCAAACCACAACCCTGTTCAGATTTCTCATGGACTTCAGTCCCTTCCTTATTTTTGTGAATGAAATTCCAACAAGGCAAAATGTTTAGTGAGACAGAACACAAATCAAAGATTTAGGAATTCTCTTTGCCTCTTTCTTGTATCTTCACTCTGGTTTGTAAAATTCATATCATTCTAGCCTAATAGGCCAAAAAGTCAATTTTTTATAGTTTGAAGAAAACTGAGATCTTTACTTGTTTACTATATAGTTTATATGGTACAAATAAATTCCAAGTATCTTATTTTGGTGTGTTGTATGATTCACGTATTACTGGGATAAAGGAGAAAATTATTTTTGCCAATAAAGGCTACTACAAAATTGCAGAATGTATGAAGGAATAAAAAGTGACAAGGCACAGCCAGATTTTTAGTCCTAAGATTCACTTTTTACTCCTATTAACAATTTTTAAGACATATTTTCAATCATTTATTTAACAATTATTTGTAACATTCTTATTAGGCACACTAAGTAAAGTAATCTTCTGGGTCCATAAATCCAACCCACCCTGTATAAGAAATTAGCTGGAGCAAAAACTGCAAGAACCACAGTAATTTACAATAGTTCTAGATGAATGCTGAACATGAGTCAGATTCCTAATGTTAAATTAAGAGTGACAAGATGGACAGGGATGTGTAAGAACATGGCAGCTCCCAGAATAAAGTGTTGATGAAATGGCAGGAATGGCAGTTCTAAGAAGAGGTTCACTAGCCTGAGAAGTGTGGAAGCAAAGTAGACAGCAAATTAATGCATGTGCACAAAATGGGTTAAGGAAAACTTACTGAACAGATAGGCATTGTAAAAGGATTGGGACATAAGTTAATACATGTTCTTCCTAAACTTGATATTAAAAATGGTAATATTTATAATAATTAACACATCAGCTACATAAGCCTATTTCATTTAAATTTCATTATAACTTGATGAGTAGGTGTTGTTCTTCAATTTTATAGATGAAGAAATGTATATATTTTTTTGTGGTCAGGCCATATATTCAAAATTACAGACCTAATAAATCATAGAACTCAGACATATCTCCATCTTTTTCTTTGATCAAGTTGTAATACTTCCTGCTTATAGATATATGTAGACATGTAGCCAGAGTTTTGAGATTGCTGCAGAACTAAGTTAAACCCATGGTGGATGAATAGAGACAGATAAATACTGGAGCAAGCTAATAAACAAACATGAGAATTGGGGGAAGGAGGACAAGGGATGGGGCAGAAAACAAGTCTTAAACAAAGTATTATTTGTGGAATAATACTTTATGTTTATTAACCATTAAACAGAACATTGCTTGTGATCTCAAAAACAAAAAACACTACTCATCTGAAATTTAAAACAAACAAAACACCTAACACAATCTTCACCTCCTCTTTAGTGTGTTGTCACTGCAACTAGGCTTCTTTTTCAATAAGCTACCACCCCTGAAATGCCTCTTGTTTCTTCCCTGGGAAAAATCTTTGTCAGTGTTCTCTGTGAAGCAAAGCCCATTAAAAATAATTTACATAGAGTATATCATATTAAACACAAGTAACTCTATTCTTACTTAAAATATTAAAAGTTACCTCGAATTTTATTTGCTTATACCTAGTGATCTAGATAGTACACCACAAAACAAAAGTTTTCCTTTAGATAATTAACTATTTTTATTCGATTATCTGTTTTGGCTGTCTAACCACTTTGGAAAGAAATGCTTCTGTGATGCACACAAAATACCCTCAAAATATCCAATGAATAAATTAATGGCTGAATAAACGTATTTTGAAAGAGAACACTTTGTTATCCTATCCAAGCATGCCCAAAACAATACTTTCCTAGATTAATCAAAGTCTTCATATTACAGAACAATTATCATTCATTTTAAAGACTGTGTTTTATTTTACCATAAAATAAGTATGGAGCAATAGGAGCTACGCCTGCGGAAAGGGGGGGAAAAAAAACCAAGCCATTGCCATCTTAAGATGAATTGAAAGAAGCATAATGTAACCTAGCAAAAGAAGATTATTTCTTTTTCAGGCCAATTAAGCAATATATATTAGAGTAGACAGTAATAGGCTCAAAACTGATTATCACAGGAATTTTCTACCTTCTGTAATAAACAGAAAAAGACAGGCAAAGAAAAAAAAAAGAAGGAAAACTACCTATTGAAATCATACTACAAAAAACTAGTAGGTGATGTTTGCAAAAGATGTCCTTAAATTTTATCCATCTGATTCTCATTCCAGGGGAGGGATAAGGGTTTAGAGTTGAGTAAATCTTAGGGATATCTGAAGCGCAGTTTACACATAATACTACTAATAAAATACTACGTAAATATTTACAAGCGGAGAAATCAAATCATCAGTGTTTTGCATTTATAAGAGTTTTTTTGGGTTTGCAGCAGATTTGTTTTTAGAAGAAATATTTTTAATGTCAAGTACTGGAAAAATAAAATAATCACAATAACTTGGACTTTCAAAATCTGTGGTGAGGAGGGAAGGGGAAAGGTGGAGTGATGGCTAGTTTTGGTTTATTTTAATTGTAAAACGCAAGAGATGCTGGCAACCTGAGCTATCAATTTCTAGAAAGCACAAATTATTGATAGTTTTAACATTGTTATCCTTCACTGAATTTATTGTAAATATTAGAAGATGAATAATTACTGGTTGAATGGATTAAATGATGTGTTTAGAATAAATAGATTCTAAATGTAAAGTGAGTACCCAAAGAACTATACTTTACCTCTACAGGGTAGAGATATTAGTTTGTCAACTAATTTCTGCTGAGCTGGAAAAGTTTTTTAAAGCTAGTCCTCAGCTGTATCTTGATAGCTAAACAATTGTTGTTTTGTTCTAAAAGGATTATAACTGCAGCTATAATTAACTTGCAGGGTAGCAAGGATGTTTTATTTTTTAAGAAAAAATCTATTGCTGAAATTTACTTGAAGGATTAAAGTTATTAAAACTTTATAAAGTCAGAATTAGCTTCATATTATGTAAATAAGATACTACTAGGATTTTAGTGAATGTTGAGTTTTATTCACTTATTTGCTCAGGCAACAAAATTCTTAAAAACCTGCCATATGTTGGGCTCTATGAGTTATATTATATGCAAATAAGAACTGTTCTGTATTCCAGGTATTCCTATAGGGGTAAAAGCAGTTAGGTAGTGTTAAAAATTATAGGAAACTGACACAGCTAGAATAAAGTTGGGGACAGAGGTACTATAACCAGTACAGGATGCCGATGCACCAAAGTTGGCTAGGACAGGCCAGCAAAGGATTAGAGAAGATGACGTTTAAACCAAGTCCTTGACCACAAGAAGTTGGTGTTTACCAAATAAACAATGAGAGAATGGGAAGTCCAATCAACAATTAGGTGAGAAGGAATTGCCTTCTCATTGTGGGGAAAGAGAACATGACTCTTGGCATTGGAAAGGAAATTTGGAGGTTCTGGAATGTAAGGCAAAGGTAGAGAAGAGAACAGGAGTATACGAATGGGGATAGGAGATCAATGAACAGATTGTGGAACGCTTTGGATGTTATGGTCAGAAGGTTGTACTTTGTATTGTTACAATAAAAATGTAAAGAATTATTTTATTCCTGGGGGTAATGTGGTCAGTTCTGTGTTTCAGAAAAATTACACAGAGCCAGAGTAGTGGCCAGTCACATGGAACAGGACTGAAATCAGAGAACTTGTTAAAAAATTCTTACAGTAGCCTAGATGAGGAACAATGATGCCTGAACCAAGGAAGGGCAGAGATACTAATTTTGATTGTTGTTATCAATATAATGAGAAGTTTGGGCAATATGAAAACTTTTCTACCACATCTTTTATAAATATAAGCTGTGGCATTTGCACTTAAAAAAAATGAAGTCATATAGTCTTATTTTAATTGTGACCCTGTGGAAGTTGTTTCTTCTACCACTTCTGGTAGCTAAATATATCAGATTATGTTCCAGATAGGTTGGTATTTTACCACAAGTATGAGAAGCACCAGGAGGTCAACTTTTCTAAAAGTTATATGCTCAATGGACTTATTATGGGAAAGGGGCAACATAATTACATTAATTGAAAGAGATTTATTTACTCAGAGATCAGTACGTAAATCTTGACAAGGTAATAATATCTATTTGCTCTTTATAATTGTTTTTTCTCACTAGGTGGGTTCCTTCATTTCTACCAATACCAGGTGTTCATTTCCTGTAGCTAAATATTGCTGTTTATTCTTAGAGTATATCTAAAGTTTCCCAATATTCTTCTTTAAATATTTTATAACTCTCAATCATCCTCATTCACCTACAAAATATTCCAATTTTCATAATCATCAGTAATTCAATCCATTTCTTTTTTGCATAGACCTCCTTTCATTAAGCACAGAGATTTTACCTAAGTATATGTTACCTTGGCTCAGTCCACCAGTATTTGTACTGCTCCCAATTCTTGTAAAATACTTTTTTTGATGTTTAGCTTCTGCAGACTATCCACAAAACTTATTGGAGAGAGTAGAGTCTCTGAATGTATCACCTATGTTTTTAATCTTAAAATTGCTCTCAAGGAAATTAAGTCCTAACCACTAGATTCAATCTTATCTTATTATGCATTTATTCATTTTATAACTCTACTACACATAATTTTATTCAGCGATGACTGAAAATATCCTAGTCATAATAGAACATATGGAAATATCTATTTTATATCAATTGGGCAGAGAATTATATAAATATATGAATATATATTAGTTAACATGTGTTTAATGTGAAATAGTTCATTCTAAAGAATGTTCATGGTGGATGATATGCATTTATAAATTATCTTTAAGATTCTGGGGAGATGGTTCACAAATTCCTATAAAACTTCCATCTTCTAAGAAGTATTTTTGATTAAATATTTGCCTCTTTTATCATGTTTACTCTACAGCTTTTCAGCAAGAGAATGTGGTTTCAATATGTAATCTTTTTATTCCTTTCTCTTTATTTAATAGGAATGTGGTGATGTATCAGCTATATGGAACGTACTTCAAGAAAGTAAAACATGTTATTTGCTCTTAGAAATCCTTGAAGTAAGAAAGAAACAAAATGTTATATTACAGTGAATTACACAATCCAAATGGAGAATAACAGTACAAATAGGAAAGAGGAGAAGTTTACAAATGAAGAAGGAAAACTATTAGATAATGTATATTCACTAAAGCCCTGGCACCAGTATTTGCTAACACTTTACAACCTATTTTTACCATTATTGCAAAGATTTTCTGAAAATGTTTATTTTTTCTTTAGAAAAGTATTTGGAAATATGTAAACACTTAAGTAGTTCATTGGTTAGAGTAAGATATTATCATATAAACAAAAAAGAAATATTTATAAAGTTAGTTGCCTCGTGTGTGTGTGTATATATATATATATATATATAATGCTTTTAAAAATATAGCAACATAAACATCTACTATTTGTGTATAAATAGGTCAATTAGAAATTATTTAATTTATTATACAGATTAAATGTAGATTAAGTAACTTAAAATGCCTGTAATTTCTATGTGGTACATAATTTTTCAATTTCTAAAACTGTGAATATTTGTGAACAAAATTATAGGGCAAAGATGTTTTAAAAGTACAGTTTCTTTTTATCTCCTAGATCACAAGTGTTGCAATGAGCTCACTGCATGATTATGTATCTGAGTGTGCTTACTAGTAAATTTTTTAACCTAATTTATTACATTATATGTTATTTTAGAGCATACTTTTTTATATTTTTTGACTTTTTTGTAATTTGACTAAGTCCATAACTTGTCAAATCATATATTTTATAAACTTTTATATTCTGAATCATTAAATATACTAGAATGTCTTTCAAGTGCTAATTCTCCAAACATGGAATCTTTATTAGTTTGCACAGTTTCTATAATAAGCTGGGAGCTACATTCTTTTTTTTTTCCCATTGCTTTTGTACTTTCCAATATGGGGCATGGTGCATGTTTTTATAGCATCTTTGAGGTTTGTTTATTCAATGTTTGACATTTTTCCTAGCAACAGACTCAATTTTTTGAAAGACAATTTTTGAGGGTAGGTGGGAAGGCAATTGTTTTTGTAGGGCAATCAAACACAGGTGGTCTTTTGGCTGCCATATTTTTTTTGAAGTGTAGATATCTGCTTATTAAAAACTAAAGTATCAGACTGAGGTATGTGTACTTGCTTATTTTTTTTTCTTGTTGTGTGGAGTAGTAAATGATAGAGTTTATATAAAGCACTTTAAACAATGCTTCATACAAAGTATAGTAAAAACTCAAAAACGATAGTTAAAAAGAGATGAGAAAAAGTTCTGTTTTTCTCATAAACTTAAATATTTAACATGGAAAATTTAAATTTGAGTATTAAGTTTTCTATATTCAAAATCAATTAAGTACACGGTACTTTGAATAGAAAATGTCCACAAAATACTGCCTCATTCACCAATAGTGATGTTTTTCACCACCACACACACACACAAATCACATTATAGAGTAAAAAACCCATTTTGCAAATTAAATTGCAATGTTTGTTTTAAAGTCATGTAGTAGTTGCCCATCCTGTTGAAGGAAAACGTGACTATTTTCTATATACTTAAGCTTAATTTCTAAGACTAGTTTTTCTTGTGCTTGGTGAGTTGAAGGATCTTTGAAAGTTAAGGATAGAAGCACAAATATTTAAGACAAAGAAAAAATGTGCAGGCAATTCCAGACTCTATTAAAGTCTTAATTAAAGGGCACTAGGAAAGTGAATTAGCACATCTGAGATTTTAATCAAACTGCTATTTCAACCAATTTATTAATTGACTCTAGGGTTAGGTTGTAATGTGCACTATTAAGATGAATGTGCGTGATCTGAAAACCCTAGGATTATATGCATTCTTATTTCAGGAAAAACCAAACTGAAATGTGTATGTAAAGGTGATTTCCTGGTTCTACAGGGATAATTGTAAATCTTGTAATAAGCATTTACATTTTACTACATTAGCCAAACCTAAAATATGCATATATAGAATTTCAAATTCAGCAGACACTTGTTGAATGGCTGAGTACTTATAGATACCTCATGATTCATTTAAAGATAAAGTTTCTTGAAGTGGTTGCATTCTTAATTTGAAATATGATTCAGGCTTAAGAACACTTATTAGATAATTAGATAAAAATAAAATTGATTTTCAAACATCTTAAAGGCATTTGTACGAAAACCAAAAGTCACTGTCAAAAAATATAGAACAATCTTATAAATTTCAATCTCAACATTGTTCATGGGGCTTATTTTATCCTGAAGGCTTCGATGAATAGGTTATCCTTCTGTATTTTTGAATGTACAATATTAAAGGTGGAGAGCAACAACCTCACATTGTCTTCTTCATAGAAATGTATTAGAATAAATTTATTACCAGCTTTAGAGTGAAATATATTTTCATCTGCTGTAAATAGATTATGAGTTAAGTTATTTGAATTACAAAGGGGCACACACAATTCTGTTTTAAATATATTTTCTATCAGATGATTTTAAACCAGAACTCATGTTCTTATTCCCCTAGGCAAACAGAAAAAGGCATACACCTTTACTTTAAATACAGTTTTTTGAATTAGTGTGTTAGGGTTGGTGAATATCCAAGTTACCAGTGGTGAACCTGTACAGGTCTTCTGCAATCTGAATTCTTGACTCCTCAGAAGAACAAATTTGACTGAGGGGCATAAGGCAGAAAAGGAGACTGAAGCAAGTGTTAGAGCAGGAGGGGAAGTTTATTAAAAGTCATCAGAGCAGGAAAGAAAGGAAAGTTCACTTGGAAGAACCCAAGCAGCCACTGTAGAGGTCAAGTGTCCCATTTAACCTTGAACCTAGAATCTTATATTTACTTATATAGTTGCTTATACTTACTGCAACTCTTTCCTTCATTCTTCTTTTAGGGTGAGCCACTGGCATGTGTGGTGCCCTCCTTGCACTTGGGAGATGAGTGTCCGCAATGTGTTCAGGAAGTTGCATGCATGCTCACCTGAGGCTTTCTTCCCTTTTCTATTGGAATGCCCCCTGCAGGTCATACTCTGGCATTTTATCTATTAATGTGCATGCCTGAGCTCACTCTGTCAATTCCTGATATCTTATTACAAATTTCAAGTGTTTCTATATATTGGGAAATTGTCTCTGTCCCTGGCACCAGCTGCAACCAATTATCATTTTAGTATGAGAACTGCCTGACCATCACCTGATGGTCAGCTGACACTCCTAATGCCTGACCATCACCTGATGGTCAGCTGACACTCCTAATGCCTGACCATCACCTGATGGTCAGCTGACACTCCTGCCCCATGCATGCATGACTAGCTATCTACTGAAACAATGATATGTTTTGAGAAGTCGTGGGAAAACAAAACCAAAGCCAGTTATTAATTTTCTAGTTTCCAGGCTCTCTAAACGTAGAGAGTACTGCCAGTCCAGGAATCTCTAGTTGTTGGAAAGATTAAGCTCTTGGGAGCTGCCGTAAGGAAGAACAGAATTATTTCTTTTTTGGATGACTAAACAAAGGTTTTCACATTGATGAGTTGTATTAATCATACTTTTTTATTTCTGTATTTCTGATGCTTTGACATTGAAGTCTTGCTAATTCTGTGCTGACTGCTTCTTCCAAAGCTAGCCAATTCCTAAAGACAGTAAAGCACTCGCTGGTGATTGCTCCTTTCATATACAAACCAACTAATCAGGAGCCCACAAATCAACCACCTTTTGAAAAATCAGACTCTCTTACAACCTGGCCCATGTTCTCCTGCTCAAATCACCCCAAGATAAGGTCCTAAACAAGTAGAGACAGATGGCACCCCCTAAAGCCTGTTAAAATTATTCAAACTAGCCAATCATAAGGCTGCTTACTCTAACTTGCTCATTCCTTCCTGCAGAAACCACAGCAAGTTTCTCGCCCACATTTTCCTCTCACTCCTGTGCCTTCTGACCCATCCTGGTGGTTTCCTATGTGGCCTCTGCATATCTTGACATATCTCCTCTTCTTGGGAACCATGAGTAGCAAACTGTCTTTTTAATGACAATTATCTCCTGATCTGTTTGCCATGCCATACCTGGATAATAATAAAATCTGTATTTTAAAACAATGAAAAGTGGTTGTGCTATTCAGAAAACAGATGGGTCTTATCTGTTCTATTAATAGGTGAGGTGCGACCTTCTAGCCATCTTAATAGTAAAGTAAGCAAGGTAAAAATGTTGCTTTAAGCAAATGTCCTTAAAAGTTTTATGTTATCTAGCAATCCATCAAATGCTAAAAATCTTGATACCAGTGGAATTAGTTTGGGTATTGCAATAGCAACTCAAAGTGCACCTGGCTAGAGGCAGCATAATAAAATTTCTCTTCAACATTTCACAACAGGCAACATTTGGCAGGGTCTTATTTTAAGAAGTAAAGATTCTTTCACATCCACTTCTTCTTTTTAAGGATAAACACTTGTGATGTCCAAATCCAGTGATTACTTCTTTATATATAAGGTATAAAGATATATGTGTGTGTGTGTATGTTTTAACTTAACATTCTTGCTGTAAAAATAACATATATGAAAACTCACAGACTTTCTGTCATTATTCTTTGGCATTTAAACTAAACTTATTCTGTTTCAATTTCACTTTACTGTTCCAAAAATCACCTTTTCCTATTCAGTTCTACTTTTCTGTTTTTAAGGCTGTTATTTGACCCAACCACATTCAGGTGCATATTTCTAATAAAATATAGAGCAAAAATGATTTTTCTCACCCCTTATTGTGCCTTCACACAGACCATGATGACAAAATAGACAATAAAACTCAATACAGTAGGGATCCTGGTTTAGACTCTTTTATATATTATCTTTTCAATAAGTTTAAGTTCAAGACCTGATTGACATTGGCTAATTGCTAGTATTGATGGATACATAAACCATTTATGAATTATTTTATAAACTTTTATAGCCACCATTTCTCTTCATCATTATTAACAACCCATGGCAAGGCCATTTATTTCTGCATAGTCAGTTAAATAAAGAAAACTGCATGTATTTGAGCAGATCAATATTATTGATTCATTAAATAAGATTGATATGTTGTTCATAATGAGTCCAAAAATGTTTCAGGACTATTATAAAAGTATTTGTCCATCATCAGTGTTTCACTAAATAGCACAATAATCAACGAATCACCTATTGATAGTGATCTGAAAATTGCTACTTCATTTTGGACATCTTCATCTAATGATTAATTAATTTTAAATTGTCTTAATTCAACCTCTTTAATTTCTCATATTCTAATTCTCCCCTCACTGCAATAGCTTTCTAGCTAGTCACTCTGCCTATGTTCTTATTCCTTAATAAATTATCCTTCACAGTGTTGCCAGATAAATTGGGCTAACGTGTAGTGAGGAGCAATTTTTCCCATGCTCAATATTCTCCAAGGATTTTTATTATTTAGAAGGTTTTGTACCAACTTCTAAACAAGGTATAAGCAGCCCTTCAAAATCTATTGTCTACAAACATTTTCTATAGTATAACCCAGTAATGTTAGACTTGCAGATTCTCAAACATGGAATGCTGGTTTTCATCCCTTTTATATATATATATATATATATATATATATATATATATATATATATATATATGTTTTACCTTTTCATTGCCTTCTAACCTATACTTGACTCACGAACTTGGTCATGACATTTTTGCTGACTTCTCAAGTTACATGTTGGTGTTATCTATAATTCCATTGGCACCTGTGTATACTTAATTGATCAGTAGTATCGTCATTTTTTCTTATGGTTGTGTATATGTTTGCCTCACTGATAGGTTTCAATCTTCCTGAGTATAGTAAACATAAATTTTCAAACACTACTCCATGTATGTAATGTGTTCTCAATTAACAGAATAATCTATCTCAAATAGTTAAATGGATGAATACACATAGGGCTCCTGGAGAATTATAGTGGCTGAACAAGGCTCAATAGATACCATGGTTTCTGAACTTCTGAGTTTCTTAAAGGCAGGAACAATGTATTAACATTGAACTTCTACACAACACCAGAAAAAACAGAAAACTGAGTAATGTAGCATGGAAGAACACCATCTTTTGTTGTTGTTGTTGTTTTTTTTTTTGAGACTGAGTCTCACTCTGTTGCCCAAGCTGGAGTGCAGTGGTGCGATCTCAGCTCACTGAAGCCTCTGCCTCCAGGTTCAAGCAATTCTTCTGCCTCAGCCTCCCGAGTAGCTGGGACTAGAGGCACATACTGCCATGCTTGGCTATTATTATTATTATCATCAACATTGTTTTTTAGTAGAGATGGAGTTTCACCATGTTGGCCTGGATGGTCTTGATCTCCTGACCTTGTGATCCAGCTGCCTCAGCCTTCCAAAATTCTGTCGTGGGGTTACAAGCGTGAGCCACCGCGCCCAGCCAGAAGAACACTGTCTTAACAGTCTTATTGTATCTCAGAAGGGAAGGCCATGGGAGGGCATTTGCAGTGTTTTAAGTCCGGACCTGGCTGGTTGACTTCAACGTGTATGTTGCAGTGTGTGGGGCCGATTCAAGTTTAGGACAAAATAGCTTTTAAATGGTGAGCACAGAGAAATGAAGATCTCAAAGCACTTCCTGATGAGAATACTGTTAGTCTTCATAAATAATCTGTAGTTGTTTTAGTCTTATCTTCCAGAAGCAGGTATTTCATGCAGCAAGCAGCAGGTTGATTTTTCTGGATCACAGTAATACATAATATACTTATAGGAGTGTATGTCCAGCTTCAATATTGTCTAAGCTAAGGACAGAAATTACATTGGTTTTGATTCACAATGACATTCTGTAATTTGTATCTTTAATGTCTGTCATAGTTCCTGATATGTGGAATGGTTTAATATTTCACATGCTTTAACTTATTTTGATTTGAAGACTTTAAGGCATGGGGATTTTCTCTGAATCACAATGTTATTTTTTATGAAGGTAGAATTAGTGTCATGCAAATATTTGAAATAAAATGACTTGGCCTATAAAACCCACCAATTCTCCTGTTTAGCACTGTCCTATAGCTTTTCTGTTTCTTTCTAACATTATCCCATTTTTCTTATCTTCTCTTAGCTATTCATCATTCCCCCAATCTCACTTGTCATTTGTGTTTGGATTCTACTCATTCTGTAATGAAGTTAATCTCCACTTCAGTTATATATCTTCAATACAAATTTAAAATGATTTTCATTGTAAATATTAAAGACATTTAGAAAAGCATAAAATAAAACTGCCAGAAACTCACTTTTCACTGTTTGCAACATGCACCTTCCTAGAAAGTGTCTAGTGCATATACACAGACATGTTCTTGACTTCCTGGACACATTTGGGATATCGAAATGTCAGCCATCATAAGAAATTCTGGAGAGTTTACAGTGTTCATCTTAATTATTTAACCATCATATTGTGCTGTGCATTTCAAACATCAAAACACAATGCAATTCAATTCAACAAAAAAATCTGTACATCTCCCGTATGAAAGACAATCCGTTATATTCTAGGGAGTTAACATAAATAAAACCTTTCTTTCAAAGGTTACTTTTGGAGTTGATCTCAGAAGATACAGAACTGACATTCTTTTCTCCCAATTTTTGTTGCGTTAAAATGCAAGTAACATGAAGTTTGCCATTTTAACCACTGTAAAGTATGTAGTTCAGGGGTATGAACTGCACTCATATGGTTGTACCCATTACCACCACTCATCTCCAGAACTCTGCACCTTGTAAAACTGAAATTCTATGCCCATGAAATAATAACTCTCCATTGCCTCTCCTCTAAGCCCCTGAAAACCACCATCCTAACTCTCTCCCTTCATGATTTTGACTATTATGTACCTCATAAAAGTGAAATCATACAGTAGTTGTCCTTTTGTGACTGGCTTATTTCACTTAGGATGTCTTCAAAGTTCACCAATATTGTAATGTATTTCAGAATTTCCTTCCTTTGTAAGGTGGGATAATATTCTATAGTATGTATTTGACACATGTTGTTATCCATTCATTCATGGAACTAATATTTCTAACAAATGGCTGTTAGGTATTTTTTTTCTTAAGGCTGCTCCTTAGCCAGCTAAATATCTGTAATGAGACTAACCAATGAAGACTTGAAAATGGTCATTCCAACTGAGTTTGCCATTCTTGTTGCTGCTGTGGTACCCAATTCTAGCTTCTTCCAATTATGTGACAATCAGCCAAATATTAATAGTTAACTCACTACCTGCTCTCTCAGTGTTTTCATTTTTTCTTTTATGTGTGCTGTTATTACTATTTTTAATTGATACATAATGTACATATTTATAGGATATAGTGGGATATTTTGATACATATATACAATGTATAATAATCAAATAATAGTAATTAGCATATCTATTACTCCAAGAACTTAATTTTTTTGTGTGTTGGGCACATTCAAAATTCATTTCTGTAGCTATTTGAAAATATAAAATAAATTGTTGTTAATTATAGCCAGCTTATAGTTCTGTAAAACACTGGAACTTATTTCTTCTATCTACCTGTACTTTTATACCTGTTAATCAACCTTTGGCTACCTTCCTCTACCCTGTAAACATCTGAGCCTCTAGGAACTACTCTCTGCTTCTATCAGATCAACATTTTGGAACCTTCCATATCTAGATGAGAACATGCAGGCTTTTTTTATTTTTCTGTGCCTGGCTTATTTAACTTAACATAGTGTCCTCCAAGCTCAGCCATGTTACTGCAAATGATGGAATTTTTTATGGCTAAATAGTATTCCATCATATATATATATATATAAACATTTTCATCTTCCATGTTCCAATTTGGGGTGCATATATACTTATGATTGTCATATTCTCTTGTGAAATTGATCCCATTCTCATTATATAATGACTTTTTTCTGTTTTTACAGTTTTTAACTTAAGTATGTTTTATATGTATGTAGCACATTTTCATATACACCACATTGTCTTTATCCACTTACCTGTTGGTGGACATTTCAATTGATTCAATGTCTTGACTATTATGAACTGTGCTGCAGTAAACACGAGTGTGCATGTATCTCTTTGATACACAGTGTTTCTTTCCTTTGAATATGTACCCTATGATGGAATTGTTGGATTAAATGGTAATTCTACTTTTAGTGTTTTAGAAATACCTATGCTCCTTTCTATAATAGTTGTATTAATTTACATTCCCACCAACAGTGTATATCTAATGGTTTGACAATTTTTTTTATCTTTGCAAAAAACAACTTCATGTTTCAATGATCATTTGCATTTCTGTCTTAATTTTATGTATTTACTTATACTCTGGTCTTATTTCTTTTCTTCTACTAATTTTGTGTTTGATTTGTTTTTGGTTTACTAGTTCTTTGAGATTAGACATTAGGTTGTTTATTTGAAATCTTTCTACATTTTTATGTCAGCTTTTCTTTTCTAAACTTCCCTCTTATTACTTCTTTTGCTGTATCTCCTAGGTTTTCCTATATTCTGTTCTTATTTTTATTTGTTTCAAGAATTTTAAATATTTTTTTCTTAATTTCTTCATTGACCTATTGGTTGTTCAGGAGCTTGTTGTTTCATTTCCATGTATTTGTACAATTTCAAAAATTCCTCTTGTGATTGATATCTACGTTAACTCCATTGCAGTCAGAAAATATACTTGATATTATTTTAATTCCTTTAAATTTCTTGAGGCTTGTGTTGTGGCCTAACCTGGTCTATACTGGAAAATATTCCATGTGATGATAAAAAGAACATGTCTTTTTCAGTTGTCAGAGGAAGTGTTCTGTTAATATGTTAGGACCATTTGCTCTAAAGTGCAATTCAAATCCAATGTTTCTTTACTGTATTTCTGTCTGGATCATCTGTCCAATGCTGTAATTGGAATACTGAAATCACCAACCAAAATTAGAGTTTATTTCTCCCTTTAGATCTAATAACATTTGCTTTATTCCTTTGGGTGTTCCAAAATTGGGTGCATATATATTTGTAATTGTCATATCCTCTTGTGAAATGGATCCCATTCTCATTATATAATGACTTTCTTTCTGTTTTCAGTTTCTGATTTAAGTATGTTTTAGCTCATAGGAGTATAGGTACTCCTGCTCACTTTTGGTTTTTATTTGTGTAGCATATCTTTTCTCATTCCTTCATTTTCAGTCTAGATGGGTCTTAAAAGGCAAAGCAAATTTTTTGTAGGTAGCTTATGGTTGGGCAATTATTTAAAATCCATTTTATCTGTTTATATATTTTAACTAAAATATTTAATCTGTTTACATTCAAAGTTGTTATTTATATATGAAAGCTTATTTCTGTTATTGTGTTGATTTATTTCTGACACTTTTGTATATATTTCCCTCTTTTCTTCCTCTTGCATTATTTATTATTGAAGCTTGTGCATTGCTGTAGTTCTAAGGTTTGATTATTTTCTCTTTTTCCTTTGTATATCTGTTCTACTATTGAGTCCATTGAGTTTATACTTCATTTTGTTTTGTCTTGTTGAGATGGGTTTTCACTCTGTTTCACCCAGGCTGGATTGCAGTGGCATGATCTCGGCTCACTACAGCCCCACCTCCCGAGTTCAAGTTATTCTCCCACTTCATTCTCTCAAGTAGCTGGCATTACAGGTGCCTGGTACCACGCTCAGCTAATTTTTTTTTTTTACTTTTAGTAGAAATCGGGTTTTACCATGTTGGTCAGGCTGGTATTGAACTCCTGACCTCAGGTGATCCACCTGCCTTGGCCTCCCAAAATGTTGAGATTACAGGCATGAGCCACTGCATGTGTTTTCATGATAGACATTATTTTCTTTTAGCTTCCATACTTAGGACTACCTTGAGCATTTTTTATAAAACTGGTCTAGTGTTGTTGAATTCTCTCTTTTGCTTATATAGGAAATACTTTACTTCTCCTTCATTTGTGAAGGATATCTTTGCTGAGTATAGTATTTTTGGTTAGAATTTATTTTCATCACCTGCAATATATTATCCTGTTTTCTCCTGGCCTGAAAGGATTCTGTAGAGAAATATGCTGTTAATGGGGATTCACTTGTATGTGACTCGACACTTTTATCTTGTTGTTTGTAGAATTATCTCTTTGTCTTTGATATTTTAGAATTTGATCATAATGTGCCTGAAGAAAGACTTTTTTTTCTTTTTTTAGAAAGACATTTTGTAATCCCATCACTTTGGAAGGCCGAGGTGGGTGGATCATGAGATCAAGAGATCAAAACCATCCTGGTCAACATGGTGAAACCCCATCTCTACTAAAAGTACAAAAAATTAGCTGGGCATGGTGGCACGTGCCTGTAATCCCAGCTACTCAGGAGGCTGAGGCAGGATAATTGCCTGAACCCAGGAGGCGGAGGTTGTGGTGAGCAGAGATCGTGCCATTGCACTCCAGCCTGGGTAACAAGAGGGAAACTCCCTCTCAAAAAAAAAGACATTTTTGGGCCTGTGTTGAACAATGACATGGACACAGGAAGGGGAGCATCATACACTGGGGTCTGTTGCGGGGGAATAGGGGAGGGACAGCAGGGAGTAGGGAGTTGGGGAGGATAACATGGGGAGAAATGTCAGATATATGTGATGGGGAAGGAGGCAGCAAACCACATTGCCATGTGTGTACCTATGCAACAATCCTGTATGTTCTTCACATGTACCCCAGAACCTAAAGTGCAATTTTATATATATAAAAGACCTTTTTGGGTTGAATCTATTTGAGGACCTTGGAGCTCCCTAAATTTGATTGCCCATGCCTCTTTACAGACTTAGAAAGTTTTCAGCTCTTATTTCATCGTATAGATTTTCTAAGCCTATTTTCTTCTCTTATTCTCCTGGAATTTTCACTTCACCTAATGATGTCCCACAAATCTTATAGAGTTTCTTCACTGTTCATGATTCTTATTCCTTCTTTTTTTCCAACTGTATAATTTCAAGGGACTTTTCTTCAGGTTCATAGACTTGTTCTACTTGATCAAGCCTGCTGTTGAATGTCTCAACTATATTTTAAAAATTCCACTCACTGAATTCTTCAACTGTAGAATTTCTGTTTGGATCTTTTAAAAATTTTTCTAACTTTTTGTCAAATTTATCATTCAAATTGTGAATTGTTTTCGTATTATGTTACTTGTGTTTTCTTGTATTTCGTTTTCTTTCAGATCATTATTTTGAATTTTAGTTTCTGGAATTGCTTCAATTTTCTTTTAACTGAGATCTGTTACTAGAGAGTTATTATGCTCCTGTGGAAGTGCCATGTTTCTTTGCCATTGTATGTTTCTTATGTTCCTGCATTGCTGTCCATGAATCTGGTGGAATAATCACACCTTTCAAACTTTATAAAATGACTTGTGGAGAAAGACTTTCAACTGAAGTTGGATTTTACTGTGCTAACTGGGAAAGGTGTGGTGACTCTGTTAACAGGTAGGTGCAATATTACAGTCTCCATGCAGCAACAATTGTGGGTACCTCAGTGGTCTAAGTTTGTGGTAGTGGCAGTGGTGACACAGGTTACTAATGTCCTCAGTGTTAAAGGCTTTTAGTTTTCTCCTATTCTCATTTTCCCAACAATAGGGAGACTTGATTTAGGGGATCCCTCTGGATAAGTTCTGACATGGCCTACCAAAGGATGCAGTGGTACTGGGGTCCAAGTGGAGGTGCTCAAAGCAGCTATGGAGCCAGGGAGCTAGGCTCAGGGTTTCAGGAACCTATTGTGGCACCTGGGTCTCAGGGAACAGGTTTGTTCTCTGCAGCAAGGATGGATTTATGTTGCTCACAGAGCCAAGAGCTTTAACTCTGAGGTACCCTTCATCCAGCAGCTTGGGCCCAAGGGGCTGGGTTACATATGTGATTCTACCCTGGAGAGCAGAGTACAACAGTATCCTGACAGCGGGGAAGAAAGTCTGCTTTGGAGATCTGATGTGTTTTCAGTTCTGGATCTTGAACCAATAGGGTTCAGTGGCAACTTGGTTCCTAGTGGGTGAAGCACCTTGTAGTAGTAACTCTAGACTGTAGGACAGTGGGTCTTGCTGGTGTCCCAAACTTTATGAGATTAAGTGCAGTGGCAGCAAGCCCCCAGAACAGTCACAGTTGTTTAAGTTTTGGAGAGGCAGAGAACAGCTGGGTGATGACTCCTCACTGAAAAGTATGTCTCAGCATCTCAGACTTGATAGTGGGTAGTCTAGCACCAGGGAAGCAGAGTACTAGAATTGTTTGCCTGTAGGGCGTGAGGTCTCAGCTCAATTACTGCTTTGTTTCCCTGGGATGTGGGGTACTATGTCAGCTCAGTTCTGGGATACATGACTGCTCAGCTTAGCCAATGCTCTGATTCTCCAGGGGGTGATGTGCCACTTCAGCTGAGGCCTGGGGTTGTGAGTATGCCCAGGTACCATTTCCTGGGATGTAAGGTATTGTTTCAGCTTAGGCAGTGAAGAAGTATGACTGCTTTGAGTGTACCGCTTCAGCTCTGGCCCAAGGGGGCAAGGGAAGATGTAGATGAAGTGGCTCCAACTCCACTTGGCCTCATGGGGAAGGGTTTAAGAGTTGCTTGCAGCTCAGCTTAGGTAAGTCAGGCCACTGGGTTGCAGTGGTTCTGTGAAGGCTTAGCCTTAGGGATGAAGGGGAGCTGTGACTCCTCATTCCTGGAGCAAAATACACTTAAACCATGGTTCTTATTCCTAGGTGGCATATAGCAGTTGCCATATGGGCCACAGGGATGCAGGGCCAAGTAGTGTTTCCTTTTCTGAGAGAATCCCAGCTGTGAGGACTCCAGTCAACTCTCTAAGCTGAACGTAGTACATTTGAGAACTGTAGGAGATCCTAGTGATAAAGTATTTATGGTGTTCAAGGTGTGAATGGGGGTTATGGGATCCACTTGCCTACCTCCTCATCATAGGGAGAAATTCCTCCTGGATCCCAGCTGATTCCAGTTAGGGGATGGTGGTTGGAGGTTACACATTTCCTTTCATTCTCTATGTGGTCATCCATAGTTTCTGTGTTCATCAGGGTGTCTCTTACTTCTTTGATGTACTCCCGCACTCTCCTTCAGTTATGTTTGTTAAAGTATAGGTGTTTATTCATTGTTCTGGTTGTCTTTTTCAGGGGGACAGGTGCTAGGGACATCTAAGTTGGCCATCTTGCTGATGTCACTCTCCTCCACATGATTGCTGGCAATTAGAACCATTATGTCATGTATATCCAACAATCATCTGGAAATGGATTGAGCTTTGTGTTCGTGTCGGGACAGAGGTTAGAAGTGGTAGACATCTTGAATAGCAGCTGCTTAGTTTTATGAGACGTAGTAAATGAGACACACCAAAGATGATTATGATATTTGCAAATCAAGGAGAGCTAATCAAGATCCATTTGTTTTCTGGTTAATAGAACACAAGCCTCTGTGTACCAAGAGGTAGAATTAATTATCCTTAATGACTATTGTATTAGTCTATTCTTTTTTTTTTTCTAGGTGTACCAAGAGGTAGAATTAATTATCTTTAATGACTATTGCATTAGTCTGTTCTTGTGTGGCTATAAAGGAATCTCTGAGACTGGGTAATTTATGAAGAAAAGAGGTTTAATTGGTTCATGATTCTGTAGACAAAACAGGAGGCATGATGCCAGTATCAACTTCTGCTGAGGGCCTCAGGAAGCTTACAATGATGGCAGAAGTTGAAGGGGAGCAGGTATGTCACACAGTGAGAGGAAGAAGTGGGGAGATGAAACACTCTTTTCAACAGCCAGGTATGGCATGAACTCAGAGTAAGAATTCACTCATTATTGTGAGTACAGCATCAAGGTGATGACACCAAACCATTCACGAAGTATATGCTCCCATGATCCAGTTCCTCACACTAGGCCCTGTCTCCAGCATCAGGGATCACATTTTATCATGAGACTTGGAAGGGACACATATCCAGACTATTTAATTCTGCCCCAGCTCCCCAAATCTCATGTCTTTCTCATATGGAAAAGTTCAGTTATCTTTTTCCAATAGTCTTAATCTCTTCTAGCCCCAAATCACAAGTCACAAGTTCAGTCTTATCTGAAGATGAGTTTCTTCCACTATTGAGCCTGTGAAACTAAAAACAAGTTATTTTATTCCAAGATACAATAATGCTATAGACATTAGTTAAATATTCCATGCCAAAAGGAATACACCAGCCAAAAGAAAGGGGCAACAAGCCTCATGCAAGTCTGAAACCCAGCAGGGCAGACATTAAACCTTAAAGCTCCAACATAATCATTGATACCATGGGTATCCAGGGCACACTGATGCAAGGAGTGGTATTCCAAAGTCTTGGGCACCTCTGTCACTGTGGCTTTGCCGGGTGCAGCCCACACAGCTGCTCTCACAGGGTTGGAGTTGCATGCCTGTGGATTTCCCAGGTTCAGGAGGCAAGCTACTGGTGACTCTATCATTGTGTGGTCTGGAGGACAGGGACCCCCTTCTCATAGCTCCACTAGGCAGTCCCCAAGTGGGGACTTTGTGTGCAGCTTTGATCCTACATTTACCTTGGCATTTCCCCAGTAGAGATTCTCTGCAGGGGCTCTGTCGCTGTGGTAGACTTCTCCTGGGCACTGAGACTTTCTCATACAGCCTCTAAAATCTAGGTAGAAGCTGACAAGCCTCCTTCACTCTTGCATTCTGTGCACCAGCAGATTTAACACCATGTGGAAGCTGCCAAGGCTTATGGTGGCTTGTGCTCCTCAAAGCTGCAGCCTCAGCTATATCTGGTGCCCTTTGAGCTATTGTTGGAGCTGGAGCAACCAGGATGCAGGGAACAACCTCCCAAGGTTGTGTAGGGCAGCAGCACTAAGGGTTTAGCCCAAGAAACCTTTCTTTCTTCCTAGGCCTCTGGGCCTGTGAAAGGAGGGACTGTCCTGAAGACTTCTGAAATGCCTTCAAGACGTTTTTCCTATTATTTCGAATATTAGCACTTGGCTCCCTTTCAGTTATGCTATTTAGTACATGGTTGCTCCACAGCCCCTTATGTTTATATACTAAAAATGCTTTTTGTTTTCTCTCTGCCACATGGCCAGGTTGCCAATTTTCTAAACATTTATTCTCTGCTTCCCCTTTAAATATAAGTCCCAACTTTAAGTTATTCCTTTGCTTTCATATCTGATTATAGGTGTTTAGGAGCAGCCCCACCACTTCTTGAATGCTTTGCTTCTTATACATTTGTTCTGCAAGACACTATAAGTTGTTACTCTTAGGTTAAAATTTCCATAGATCTCTAGGACCTGGACACAATGCAGCCACACTCTTTGCTAGGATGTAAAGTGAGTGATCTTTACTTTAGTTCCCAATAAGTTCCTCATTTCATTCTGAGACATCAGCCAGGACTTCACTGTCCATATTTCCATTCGCATTTTGATCATAACCATTTAACCAGTCTCTAAGACGTTTCAAACTTTTTCTTATTCTCCTATCTTCTTCTGGGCCCTTCAAACTGTTCCAACTTCTGCCAGTTACCCAGTTCCAGAGCTGCTTCCACATTTTCAGGTACCTTTATAGCAACACTACTACTGTTACCAATCTTCTGTATTAGTTCGTTCTTGCATTCCTATAATATCTGGGTCTAAGTAATTTATAAAGAAAAGGGATTTAATTGGCCCATGGTTCTGCAGGCATGGGAAGTGTGCATGTCTTTGACTGACATCTCCTTGGCTTCTGGTGAGACCTCAGGAAGATTCTATTTATGTCAGAAAGTCAAGGGTTAAGCAGGTGTATCATGTGGTGAAAGCAGGAGCAAGGTTGGTGGGGAGATGCCACACTCTTTTAAACACCCAGATCTCAAGTAAACTAACAAAGTGAGAACTCACTCATCACAAAGGGGGTAGTACTAAGCCATTCATAAAGGATCTGCATCCGTGATCTAATACCTCCCACTTGGGCCCAGCTCCAATATTGGGAATCACATTTCAACATGAGATTTGGAAGGGACACACATCCAAACCGTATTAACTATATTAAGTTAATATTTGATTATGTATTTGGGGATGTCTATATAGACATCCCCAAATACATAAGACAGAACTGAATAAAGACAGAACTGAATTACCTTCTTATGCTGTATATAACATTTGTATTTTGGGTGTAAATTTTTCTCTTACCTAGTGACAGCAGTTTGGGATTTTTCATTTTTATAGTCCAAAAAATTTTAATTACTGCCACAAATGTTTATCACTTAAATAAACTTTGAAAAAAATTATTTAAAATTTTATATCATATTTTTATAGTATATGAAAAGAAAGTATCACATTTTTCATTGTGTTATTATAAGGACTAAGGACTATGGTCTGTAGTAAATGCTTAATGATTGTGATCAGTATTGTGGTGAGTACTGAAGAGGTTGTCATTTGGCCACCAAAAAGCAATTGTTGAATTTAAAATTAAGTTTAATGGAATGATATTGACAAGAGGCAGGTTGCTGGGGATTATGGAGTCAATTCTGCGTGGAGGATACAGGGATAGTAAACTGTAAACCTCTTTTCCGGGAAACTTGTTATTTAAAGGGAAGATATACAATGGAATTAGTGAAAATTAGATACAGAGAATTTGGTTTAAAAAGATATACATTTCTTTTAAACACTCAATTAAAAGAAAACAGTCATTTTTTGAAACTGAGTTGTTACTGTTATAACCAATAAAAAATGGTGGAAGTTCTAGCCTACTCATGAAGCTAGTTTACAAAAAGCCATACAGCTTCTGGCTAGGTTTCTTAGATTTTCCTTCTCTGGACATTTGTTCTCAGATCCCAGCCACCATGCCATGAAAAGTCTAAGTGCATGTGGCGACTCCAAGGCAGGTATTAGAGTCAAAAGTTTCAGCTGAGTTCAGGATTTGAGTTATCCCACATGCCAATTGTGGAAATGAAAAAGCCTCCCAATGATTACAGCCTCCAGGGTTTCTTTTGTTATCCGCAGGTGCCAATACTTCCTTGCTGGGGCTTCAGACACTTGAGCAGAGAGAAACCATGTTTGCTGTGCTCTTCTGAATTCCTGACTCATGAAATCCACGAGGAAAATAAAATGGTTGTTGTTTAGGCCACTGATTTATGGGCAGTGCTATAACCAACAATACATACTTGGAAGAAATAAAGCATGTGAAATCATGAATTTGAGTTTGTTTGTAAGCCAATGGAGGGGAAAAATGACAGGAAAGCAAACAAACAAACAAAAATGATTGTGAGAAAATAATTGATAATAGACTAGAAAAGAAAAACAAACAATGGAGCAAGGCTCTGGAGTCAACTAGCATGGTGGGGAAAATCGGGAATAAAAGTGTTGGCAGTCAGACCTCTGGAGCTCTATAGATAGCTGTCAGAAGACAGTCAGAGCAAATGTGTGAACAACAAGAGTAGAAAAATTATGCAATGGTAAGTACTGACAGAGCGCCTAATATGGTCTACATATAAATTACATACACATGCACATTTCAATTTTTGTCACTCATTTTAATATTCTTTTTTGTCATGTTCTGGGACTTCCTTGACAATCCTGTGCACATTTGAAAAATCTTTTCAAAAGAAAGCTTTTCTAATATCTTATAATTGCTATTCAAGATATTGTTGCATTTGATTTTTTTTAATTACAGTTAATGATGCCTGATTCATCATCCACTCATTGCTTCTTCCTCATAGACAGAATTAAATGAGGCTGCTGGTGGATTACAAAGACTATTTGAGAAATGTGGCAAAATCTTGCAGTCAACCATCTGTTTGGGGAGCTGTTTCTTTTCATAGAAAACATAAGGCTTATCAGCAATTGAAACTCTTGATTTCTTACCAGAAGAGATTGGGTAGCGTCCAGTAAGATAAAACCACTTGCTCTTCTAAAGCATTTTCAAAGTCAATGAATAAAGCATGGCTGAGGCAGCACTTTAAAATATCTTGTAGGCCAGGTATGGTGGCTCACACCTATAATTCTAGCACTTTGGAAGTCTAAGACAGGAGAATCACTTGAGGCCAGGAGTTTGAGGCCAGCCTGGGGCAGCATAGCAAGACCCCATCTTTATAAAATTTAACAAGAAAAGAAATAAGCCAGGCGTGATGATGTGTACATGTAGTCCCATTTACTTGAGATGCTGAGGTGGGAGGATCACTTAAGCCTGGGAGGTCAAGACTGCATTCAGCCATGACTGCACCACTACACTAAGGCTGGGCAACAGAGTGAGATCCTGTCTTCAAAAATAAATGAAAAAATACAATCAAAACAAATAAAATATCTTGTAAACATTAAATCAGGCCTATTTTATACTTTCTCTTATACATGTTTCAATAAAATCCTGACAGTGGACCTGTGTAGCTCATGGTACAAATTAATAATTCAATTTTCTGAGTCTTTGTTTCCATGCGGTCTTCCTGTAATGGCTGTAACGTCACAGTAGCAGCAAACCTCCTCAGGTCTTAGCACAAAAAAGTAGAGATACTGGCTGGGCATGGTGGCTCACGCCTGTAATCGCAGCACTTTGGAGGGCCAAGGTGGGCGGATCATGAGGTCAGGAGTCCGAGACCAGCCTGGCCAACATAGTGAAACCCCATCTCTACTAAAAATACAAAAATTTAGCCTGGCATGGTGGCGAGCACCTGTCATCCTAGCTACTCAGGTGGCTGAGGCAGGAGAATCACTTGAACCTGGGAGGTGGAGGTTGCAGTGAGCTGAGATAGCACCATTGCACACCAGCCTGGATGAGAGTGCGAGACACCATCTCAAAAAAAAAAAAAAAAAAGGAGAGATACTGAGCATAAGAATCAACCTCATACATAGGTTTAGCAACAATGCAGATTGTTTGAAAACATAAAGTAGAAAGTATCTATGTTATGTAAAGAAAAATGCAAGGTAATTCACCCATTTCTTTTTCTCATTAAACTCTGAGTCCACTAATGTGCCTTCTACCACCCTTTCATTCTTGCTGAGTAATATCCTTATATTTTTCTCATTTCTGGCAACACCATTATGTAGAGAGACCATGTTTTCTTTTACTTGACTTTTTAAGTATACAAATCCTTTGAGGGCCTCTTCTTAGGCTTCTTCTTTTCTTTCTTTAAAATTCTTTTTTTTTTTTTTTTTGAAAAATCTGTATCCTTTCCCACAATTCTGATTGTTGTTATCCTTCTGCTAATGCTGAAAATGTTAACACAGTGTTCCCAAACTCACATCCAGCAGCCTACAGGACAAATATGGCTTAGAGTCATGTTTTGCTGATTCCCCACAGTGAATTAATTGTATTGAGTTGGTTTCCTTATCAACAATTAAAAACAAGGATACAATCTAAATGCCTGGCTTGTCAAGGGTACCAATCTGTTAAAGCTGAGTGGCAGCTACTTCCTTTAGAAAGGCATATTTTTCCAGTGTGCTGCCTTACCGTTACTTTTTTGTTTCAAACGCAGCCTGTTACTTCAGTAGTTCTTGTAAGCATTTGTGTTTGTAAGCCCTGTTCTAATCCACACTTTGAGCACTGAAGATTTAAGCCTCTATTTCCAGCTGGCAGTTGGACAGCTATATTCCAAACATCTTGCATTGATCCTTTTACATAAAACTTTCTGGCTTGTTCTGGTAAAATTCACAGATACCAAAGCTGGAAGCTGAGTACTATTTTTTGCATTTATCTTTACTCTTTCATTCGTATCAATTAATGTTGAGAAAAATCTTATGGATTCAGCTTCTATAACATATTTTCTCAGCAAGTCCTTCATTACCTCTTACTTAGGACCATTAGTAGCCTCTAAGTGATCTTCCCCGAAGAATTACTCCTATGCATCCCCATTAGATCAATATTCCAAATATACAACTTTACTCCTACTACTACCTTGCTCAAAAAAATGACTGAAAACAAAATTCTCTACCTAGGATTCTAGGTTACTCAAAATAGGAATGAGGCCAGTTGCAGTGGCTTATGCTTGCAATCCCAGCACTTTGGAAGACTGAGGCAGGTGGATCACTTGAGGCTAGAGTTCAAGGCCAGCATGGGCAACATGGTGAGATCCCCTTCTCTACAAAATAATAAGAAAACAAAAACAAAACAAACCATCCAGGCATGGCAGTGTGTACCTGTAGTTCCCGTTACTCGGAAGGCTGAGGCAGGAGAATCACTTGAGCCCAGGAGTCGGAAGCTGCAGTAAGCCATGATTGAGCCACTGCATTCCAGCTTGGGCAAGAAAGCTAGACCCATGATTGAAAAACAAACAAACAAATAAATAAATAAATACAGGAATCAATGTGTTCTTTTAGGATCAGACCACTTTAGAACTGACATGCCTTTAGTAATTACCTAATTTAATTCCTTCTAAGTGTAGCTGAAAAATCTAGGTCTTGAAGGGCTAAGTGACTCATCTATAACTTGATAGACAGTTGGCAGTGCACAGACAAAAACCCAGCTCTCCAGAATAAGTTCCCAAGGCTAAAACCACACTCATCATCCAGAGCATTTGGTCTAGCCAAGAGACTAGTTCCTGGCTTCTATTCCATTCATCATCATTAAGGGCTGAAGAGGTGCTGTTGAGACGATCTCAAAGGTCATTCTCCCTTCGTTTTACTCATCTTTTTCCCTTGCTCAGAGCATGAGTTACCTTCATATTTAATAAAATCCATTATAAATTGTAATCTTGATGGGGCCATAGTAAATTCACCATATTCACTGTTACATGTCAGTATCCTGCTTTCATCCCATCTACTGCTTTCTTCCAGCCACAATAATTGGCTGGAAAATGGAAGATAATTGGTTGGAAATTGGAAGAGGACAATAGTAGTCTATATCATTCTAGCAACTAGTACAGTGTCTTGAATCTAACAAGGTGGGTTGCCATTGAACTCCAAGCTTGGCCATATTTTCTGCCTCTGTACTTTATCTTCCTCTAAGGATGTCTATTACGATCTACTAAATAGAAATTCCTGCCTCTGCTCCAGGTTGCTTCTCTTCCAAATGGGTCTTTATGTGTTTGTTTCTTTGACATTTTCAAATGCTAGAGGTCATACTTTGTTTTGTTTTTTTTTTTTCTTCACATATAACTGATTTTAATATCCCTTCTCTCCCTTTGGACTTTAGAAATACAGATTAAGAACATTAACAATTTGCATTTTCAGTTCCCTCAGCTATTTGCAGAGATTTATAAAATGTTATCACAGGTCAGAAGAGCTATAGAAAATATAAATTAAGATCAAGAATTGTTAAACCACACAGCCCTAAATCTCTGGAAGTCTACCAGGGTTGCATTTGTGGAAAATCTATACTATTCCTTTGGTACTTGCTATTACAGCCTAAGAAATAAGCAATTTAATACTTACTTAGCTTAATATCTATTACTAAGTAATTTTAATTTCATCAAACTGTTCATTCTAGTTATAGCTTCATGCTGTGTTATGAAATTTAATCAAATATTAATTTGAATTCAGGTCATAACACTTCTAGTTATCTCCTCATAATTAAACTCTTGTTTCAAAAAAGAATAATAAAAACGAATGTACTTATGCTTAGAATTGTCTGCCTGCTACTTCTTGTTTTGCTGAAAACTGAAATAATTAATACTAAATACAATAATAATCTGTCATATATTTAGATATGCAGGTGTATCTTGTATTTTTATTTAAGATGACTGAAGCTGATCCAAAACAATCTTTGACTTTAATCTGTGCTGTTGTCTTCATATCTGCATATACAAAACCTTATTTGATCATTACATTTAAAATTAAAATTGTCACAACTACTCATTCACTTAACATTTAAACATACTTAACTGCAGGCATTTTTTTATGAACGAAAGTGAACGTTATAAACTATTTAAATTACTGTTTATTTTCTTCATGGTTTCCATATCATTTTATATTGCCTGCCAATGTTAAGGCTTTTTGAAATTATACTTTCTTATTTGGGGGAGACCTAATTTTACTTCCTATAAGCTCTCCTACAAGCACATCAAAAGCAGGGACTCCTAGCAATGAGTACAAAGTTCTCCTAGCAATGAGCACACTACCTTGAATGTAACAGGTGCACAAGGAATATTTGTTCAATTGTTACCAAAACCAACATCTTACCTTTCCTTCATCTCAATTTGATATTCTTCTGCAGTTTTCTGTTTCTGCCTACTAGTAAGAATATGCTCCCTCCTCTACAAAACACACACAAACATACACACACACTCTCTCTCTCTTAAAATTTTAACAAAGGCCGGCACAGTGGCTCACACCTGTAATTTCAAAACGTTGAGAGGCTGAGGTGGGTGGATCACTTGAGGTCAGGAGTTTGAGACCAGCCTGGCCAATGTGTAGTTTTTGCAGAAACCCTGTCTCTACAAAAATACAAACATTAACCAGGTGTGGCGGCATGTGCTTGTAATCCCAGCTACTGGGGAGGCTGAGGCAGGAGAATTGCTTGAACCCTGGAGGTGGAGGTTGCAGTGTGCTGAGATCGCGAGATTGCAGCACTGCATGCCAGCTTGGGTGAGAGAGCGAGACTCTGTCTCAAAAATAAATAAATATATAAATAAATTAATTAATTAATTTAAATTTTAGCCAAGAATAATTATCCAATTTTAGTTCCTAGGAATATTGTAATTGCTGTGCATAGGCTAAATAAAACAAAATGTGTTAGATCCCATCCTCCGCTGTTCTAGATGACTTAAATTCAATAGATACCTATCACGTACTTACATGGTAGCAGTATAGGTCTCAGGAATCCAAAGATAGTCTAAGCCATGGTCCTGATATTGAGGAGCTCATGATATACTGGGCAAAACAAGCATATCTGTATGACAAGAGTGGAATATACAACAGCACATGACAACACAGAGAAAAATAGGAACACATAGGTCTTAGAGGCCAGGGAATACAGCACTGAGAAGATAAGATCTGAGACAGGTTTGGACAGAATAAAAAGCTGCCCACTTGGGGAAAACAACATAGAGAAAACATGTTTATCTAACAGAAAATTAGCAGCAAAAAAAGAGCTATGAGAGAGGAAAAGAATAAGTTTGGCGTGAGCACAATAGAAGCTTAAGTGGAATTAAGGGCTGAGGCACAACAAGTCATGAGACCACACAGCAGCATGAAACACAGCTTTGTAACATCACATAGGAAATGAGGATCTATTGAAAATTTCAAACATGGATAATTCTAAAAGCAAATCAGTGTACTCCAGAGGCAACATTGGAGTTACAGTGGAGCAGAAGACAGATGTTAGGTGGCATGGAAGATGAGAACTTGAACCAGCGAAGATTTGTAATGTATGTTTTACTTATCTGTGTTAGGTAAGGAACAACAGCAATAAAAATATACATTTGAAAACATTTTTTAAAACCACCAAAATTATTCTTTTTTATATTGCTGCTAATCTATGAAAAGTTTTTTATATAATCACCAATATTTTAAATACATAGCACACCCAATATGTCAAAAGTGAATATAGAGTCTGAATGATAAATAAATGAGTTAACTGTTACTACAGGGAATATATTTACACCTATCTCCATGTAGAGGTATTTTTTCTAATATATTCTCAATTACACTAATAGGCACACCAGAGGACAGTCTATCCAATCCTGCTGTCTGCCAAATGGAATAATGTCTATTATCCCCCTTTCTCCCAGTGATTAGAGTATTTTAGTATAATACTATACTATAGATAGTGATTATAGTAAGAAATAACACAATTGCTTCTTAGTTCTAGAATTCCTATTCCTTAGTATGATCCACTGTTAGCGGCTCTCTGGAGGACTAGAGTTTTCTCTAATGTGACTAAGCTAGAGAAGTTTGAATTCACTTTTGATATGGATTCACTTAATGCAGGTGTCAAAAATTGCTTATCTGGTTAGTACCTAAGGGGCATTTCCTTGTTAACACCATAATCTGTCTCCAGTCAATAGTAATTCCAGAGAGTAAATAAAACAATCGCTAGATTGGCAGACAATATGACATCAAATAGTATGTGGAAGAGTGTTTGAGATATTATGTGCATGTGGACCTCAATAACTAAAAATCAATGTTAGCTTCTTCTTTTTTTTTTTTTGAGACAGAGTTTTGGTCTTGTCACCCCGGCTGGAGTACAATGCCACGATCTCGGCTCACTGCAACCTCCGCCTCCTGGGATCGGGCAATTCTCTTGCCTCAGCCTCCTGAGTAGCTGGGATTAAAGGCACGTGCCACCGTGCCCAGCTAATTTTTTGTATTTTTAGTAGAGACAGGGTTTCACCATGTTGACCAGGATGGTCTCGATTTCTTGACCCCGTGATCTTTTCCCCTCAGTTTCCCAAAGTGCTGGGATTACAGGCCTGAGCCTCCACGCCCTGCCCCAATGTTAGCTTTTTAATGTTTATTTAATCACAAAATGAATGCATCATGTTTATAATTTTCAATATTTAAGCAGCCTATAATAATACTTCTTGTAAAGACAGTGGTAGGAAATAGAAGGCTATCTTGTGCCTTGAAATTACTTTAAATTTAATAAGGAAACAAAGATATGTAGCCATATGCTTGAAATTAATTGCTAACTATATAGTATTTAAAATTCTTTTGTTAATGTTATTATTCAACATTAAACTAGCTTAATATTAATTACTAATAATACTTGATGTATGTAGAAATATCAACATACTTTATATATGTTATAAAACATGGTTATATATGTTTGTGGCTAAGAGTTGTTCCTCAGTCTGTCCTCAGGACTGAAGTATTTATTCCTAACCCCTTGGAAATCACCCTCATCTAGAGAGAGCTGCCCTGATTAGTGAATTATTCCTTCCCAGAGGCAGCATAAATGTAAAGAATGCTTGATATGGAAATCTCCCCTCTATGCAACACAAGAAAACTGTGAAGGACCATCCAGACTTCATGTGGGTTGGCTGAGATCTGTGTTGAGACTGCATTGCCTCCAACTTCTTTCTCTACTCCAAACTTCTTTCTATATATGCAGGCATTGGTCCTAACAATGTATAGTTGGTCCTAATAAACTTCCTACATACCGATCTGAGTATTAGAGGTTCTTTCCTAATGAACCAAGCTGAAATACTGTAACTTTATAAAGAAACTCAGAATATTATTTTGGACAATCAATCCATGTGGTAAATAGTAGAGCAAATGTGAAATAAACTTATTTAGAGCAATGTTTCCAGAGAAGGTGAATCTTTTTTTTTTTTTTTTTTTTTTAATGCCAAATTGCAGGGTTTATTGCCGGCGACCACGGAGGATTCACGTCTCTCCAACCCGTGGCCCCGAAAAGAGAGAGACAAGACCTTTTTATACCCGCAAAACCACTTTGGGAGTGGGGGTGGAGATGGAAATGAAAGCTGTCAATCACCTTCCAGGTTAAGACGAGGGTGAGGGGCTTCAGAAATTCCGAGGGCCAGTGGATTCAAATCACCTTCTGGGCGGAGAGGAGGGTGAGGGGGTTCCGTACCTTTCGAGGGCCAGGGGACTATTTGACATTCTGATTGTTATGTAAGTGTTCACAGATGCTAAGATTAGCATTCATTTACACATCGTCTGGGTAGGGGTGGGATCCATAGATTTTCAGTTGCTTGGCGCCAGGATGGAATGATCTGGGGGTGCTTACTCTGGGAAACAAAGGCCAGCAATTCTGGCAGATAAGGGAAGGTATGCAGCTTTACCTTCCTTTGCATCCTGCAAATGATCTAGAAGGTGAATCTTTATGAGCTTTACATTTTCTTCGTGAAGAATAGATGATTCGCTTTTAGTTTGAGGAAAGGCATAAAATTGGGGTAAGCTGAATCTAGAATGAGCAATAGATTTCAATCAAACCACAGTGGAGGGGGGAGTCTTGGTTTTTCATCTATAGATTTAAAGAACTGAAACAATTTTTTTTCCAAGATGGAGTCTCACTGGTTGTCCAGGCTGGAGTGCAGTGGTGACCTCAGCTCACTGCAACTTACGCCTCCCAGGTTCAAACAATTCTTCCTGCCTCAGTCTCCCCAGTAGCTGAGATTATAGGCACCTGTCACCATGCTGTGCTAATTTTTTATATTTTTTAGTAGAGACAGGGTTTCGCCATGTTGGCCAGGCTGGTCTTGAACTCCTGACCTCAGATGATCTGCCAGCCTCGACATCCCAAAATGCTGGAATTACAGCCATGAGCTATCATTCCTGGTCAGAACTGAATTTTAATACTAATCATATACCTTTTAAATGATATTTTGATCTGAATGCATGTTATAAATACTCCAATCATTTGTTAAAAGTTTTACTAAATATCTGTCATATTTCAACCTGTCTGTTAGGTGCTAAGATTAAAAGAATAAATAGCACATGGTCCCTTCCTTATAAGAATGTGTCATCTATAAGAGCCAGCTTATGTGAAGAAAATTTTAAATAATGCATTGAATATATCATGTTTTTCTCAAAGTGCGGTCCCCAGGCCAGACTACTGAGTCACCTGGTAACTTATCAGTAATGAATATTCTCAGTCCTCACACCAGACCAGTTAAATCAGAAACACTAGGGAAGAGTCCAAAAATCTGTATATTTGAACAAGATGTCAAGTGACTCTAAAACTCACCAAAGTTTGGGAACCAAAGTTTTCAAGAATAATGACAAGTGAAATTTCGAAAGCAGTAATTTAGTCACAAATTTTCTTTATGAAGACAAAGCTAATCTGACTAAATCCACACTATATTACTGTGGCATGTAGCTAGGTTCTTAGCAAACACTGGATTAGAAAAAAAAATTGAACCACACAAAATGAAAACCCTGTCCTTTGAAAATATTTTACAAAATTTCTTATAAAATTATAAATATGCATGTACATAATATAATACATTATATATTATATGATGTATATTTCATATTATGCATTAATTACTGCTTCTCAGTTTTCTCATCTGTCAATAAAATATTTAGACTTCTTCTGTTCCTTTGAATTTTACACTGGATTGTAAGACATGTTATTTTTAAAATAAAATGAGGAGTTCTTCATAACTATGCAACATGCTATAGAAAATATTTAACTTACTCTGAACTTTTCAAATATAAAAAATAAAGAACATCAAAAACCAAACCAAAACAATAACAAAAACTTCTTCATTGGCTAATATCACCTTAACCTAGTTTTTTATTATAAGGCTCCCTTTGCTTCAGTAATACCAACAGGTAAAAATACCCACACAATACTCTCATAATCAGAGAAGAATCACTGCTACTTCATTTTGTTTCTTGGGTACAGTCTCAGAGAGCACTCATGGAGATCCCTGTGAGTGCCCTGTTACCCTGGGAGAAACCCTTTTAAAGTTTATCAGCACTGAGCAAACCAACCATTTGGCCTGACTCTACAAGGCATGGATTCTTAACTTCAATTACAGTTTCTGGAATTCCCTTGGGTCCAATACTATTCCTATTAGGAAATAATAACTTTTGTTGTATAAATTACTAAAGATTAGGTAGAAACAACAGCCTTCCAAAAGTATTTTGTGACTTCAATGCATTTAGTAAGGATGGATTCAAATGATTGAGGACAATCTCCAAATTTTCATTTTTGTTTTTAGGCAGATTCTGCCTCTGTCACATGGCTGGAGTGCAGTGGCACGGTTTCCGTTCACTGCACGCTCTGCCTCCTGGGTTCTGCCTCAGCCTCCCGAGTAGCTGAGATTACAGGAGCGGGCCACAACACCCAGCTAATTTTTGTATTTTTAGTAGAGACAGGATTTCACTGTGTCAACCAGGATGGTCTCAGTCTCCTGGCCTTGTGATCAGCCCTCATTGTCCTCCCAAAGTGCTTGGATTATAGGCCTGAGCCACCACATCCAGCCCAAGTTCTTTCATATAAATAATTTATTGGGGATGATTCCTTTTGTTAAATGGAATTACACCCTTTTGTTAAGGGTGACATTTACAATTATAAGAAACCCAATATGGCACAGATTATAGAGTACCCCAAATATTCTATATGCTTTCATATATGTAGCTTCCCTTCTACTTAAATCAAGAACATGAACTTGCTCTACACAATGATTTGTGAAAGTAAGTGAAATGTATCACTTCTGGTCTAATGTACATAATAAAAATGAGTCCCCCACGCTTTCTCTTCCCTTGTTCCAGTAACTCTTTGATGCCTCATCAACATAAGGAGAATATTTGAATGCTTGAGTTACCAGAAGAACATTAAATGTGGATTGTTAACCTAACTTACATATGACTTTGAGAGAGAAATGCATCTTTGGTATTTTAAAGCTACTGGGATGTTACGGTCTTTTTGTTTCTTCACTCTAGCCTAATATCCTGTCTATGCTGAGCATCTTATAGTTGCCCTTTTCTTATAAACATCTGCTTTAGGTTATTGTAATATCTGTGCTGATTTTTTTATATGTTGGCTTGAAGGTGGTAAAATATGGTAACAACACAACCATCGTTATTTTTGCACAGATTACTTTAATCCCTATGAGGCAATTTGAGGACCATTGTTTGAAGTAGAGTCTTGGTGTCACCCATACTTGATATAGGGCTCTGATTGTGTAGCAGATTTCTGATATACTTTGAGAATACATTGGACACTCTGAGACATTTTGAGGTCCCAACACAATCAGTATGTTTTTCTCCTGAAATAATCCATCCTAACAATACAATTTGGGTTCTTATCTGAGGAACCCACACATTTTTCATAAACAAGAAAGTGGCTGTGTATGTTTTTGCTTTCAGCAAAATAACTCTTGGATGTGATGCATGTAGTATAATAAAGATATGATTACTATTCATTAAGTCGACAAATATTTATTGAGTGCCTATGATGTGTCCTGGGAATATAGCAGTAAACATAATAGACAAAACTCCTAATTCCTGAAGTTCATATTTTATTTGAAAGAAATCAATAGCAAAGAAGCAGAAAATGAAGTGGTTATATGAAGTGGTGGTATGGTTTTTAAATAAGATAAAATATCAACCCCTGTATAAAAAGAGAGTGCTGCCTGCCGTTATTTAGAGAAAGACAAAACACTCCAAATAATAGATTCTTAATATTCTACAGGATAAATATAGTGACCTATTTAACTTATTTATCAATATAGTACTTCTTTTAAAAAAGACCATTTTGAAGTGGCTTGTATTGGTTCATTTTCACCTTGCTGCTAAAGACATACCCGAGACTGGGCAATTTACAAAAAAAAAAAAAGAAGAAGAAGTTTATTGGACTTACAGTTCTTTACAGTTCCACATGGCTGGGGAGGCCTCACAATCATGGAGATTGCAAGGCAGAGCAATTCACATCTGACGTGATGACAGCAGGTGAAAAGAGATTTTGTGCAGAGAAACTCCCATTTTAAAACTATCAGATCTCTTGAGACCCATTCACTATCACCAGAACAGCATGGGAAAGACCCTCCCCCAGGATTCAGTCATCTCCAACCAGGTCCCTCCCACAACACACAGGAATTATGGGAGCTACAAGAGGTGATTTAAGTGGGGACACAGAGCAAACGATATCATGGGTTAACTGGTAAGTACATTACCTAATGCACCCTCCCCTGCTCAGTATTGTGAGGTCTCATCTTTTCTGTTGAAGTTTCATGAAGACTCCTCTTTTTTAGCTAAGGATCATGAGATTATCCTCCCTTCACTTCATGGAAGCTTGCATAAACTGCCTCCCATTTGGGGGTGGGGGGAGTGTTTCCCAACTTTCTCCAAGTGTTCCTCTCTGTCTGTGCTTCCTTCCATGCGATTTTTTTTTTCTTTTTCTTTTTTGAGACAGAGTCTCACACTGTTGCCTTGGCTGGAGTGCAATGGCACGATCTTCGCTCACTACATGAGATTCTCATGCCTTAGCCTCCCTGCTAGCTGGGATTACAGGCACATACCACCACACCTGTCTAATGTTTTTGTATTTTTATTTATTTATTTATTTTTTAAGACGGAGTTTCGCTCTTGTTACCCAGGCTGGAGCTCAATGGCGTGATCTCGGCTCACTGCAACCTCCGCCTCCTGGGTTCAGGCAATTCTCCTGCCTCAGCCTCCTGAGTAGCTGGAATTACAGGCACCCGCCACCGTGCCAAGCTAATTTTTTGTATGTTTAGTTGAGACGGGGTTTCAGCATGTTGACCAGGTGTTTTTGTGTTTTTAATAGAGACAGGATTTCACTATGTTGGCCGGACTGGTTTCAAACTCCTGACCTTGTGATCTGCCCACCTTGGCCTCCCAAAGTGCTAGGATTGCAGGCATGAGCCACCACGCCTGGTCCAGTGCAATTTTTATAAAGGACAAATAATTGCTTGTAAATTCAAAATTGGTAGGAGAGTTTTCAAACACAAGTAACAATGAAGGAACATAAACCATATAACTCAAACTGACAACTTGTATGAATAGTTTAGAATTCTTGGGTGTTGTCTTCACTGAAAACTTCTCCTTTACCTATTTAAAAGCCCCCTTCAATAAAATACCCCACTTAAACGTATGATTTATTTATCATAAGGGATTATGTCAGAAATATCTTCAAACGCCAACAATTGTATGAAAGCACCAAAATATGAGGTATAAAAATACTGAAACAAGCATGATAGGGCATCATCATTTCCCCTCTTGCCTTCTAGCTTTGCCCCACATTCTTTAATTTCCTTTTTACTATCTTTCTCCCGGGACTCAGGAAACTTGAATAGCTTATAAACTGCAAGCATGCAAAAATAGTCCTGGAAAACATCATTTTGATAGTTGTTGTGACCCTAAGCCAAAGTAAGAAAAATAGGAACAACTATCAGGCTCGAATTTCACTAATAGTCAAAAATTGCTGCTCAAGTCAAAACCATAAAGGCAGCTCCTCAAATGTTTCCTGTCCTATCCAAACCCTGACTCTGCTTCAATCAGGAAGCCACTTCATCTTCAGATATTCCCTCTGCTGTACATCAGCTGAATACATCCTTTACCTCTATGAGCCACTAAAATTTATTTTGAAAATGCAAGATCAGAGAGTTCAGGGCAAAGGCACAAAAGTTTTCTTTAAGGCTTCAAGATAAATAATAGGCACAGCATACGACTTCAGGACTAAATTATGTTATGCAGTAATATAATTTAATGTTTATTTTTATTCTTAGAAAAATTTCCTAATTTGTTTTAGGATTAAAACAAATTGCAAAGGCCTGGTTCCACTTGTCTATAGAAGTTTTTGTGGAATTCTAATTCCTGATTAGAGGAGGAATCCTCTAGTGTATTATGTATTGGCTTTATAGTAGGTATTATGGTCATTGGTTCCTCAAAGATATCATATGCGTTTTTGTTGAATACTCCAAGAAAATGTATCAATGATATGAAATAAAGAAAAATAATATAACTATTGAGATGACAATCCAGGTTATTTATAAGTCTAACACTATGGAACATCCTTTTTCAGTAGGCAATGTGATAGATCAACGGTGCTTTCCATTTGTAGAAAATGTAACAGATTATTGACATTTTAGAAATATTTAGTAAGTTAACTTTCATTGAAAGTAGGTATATCAAAGATTTTTAACATAGGGTTTGATTTAAATTATATTAGAAACAATGTTTCAGTGCTCAATTTAATGTTTCTCTGTATGTATGCGTTCCTGTGTGTGTGTGCCTACGCGCACGCTCATGCATTTGTCCTATGTATTGAATTCACTCTAAGTTTGTCTGCGGCTCAATTTATACAATTTGGAACCTGTGAACAAGTCATAGAACAGAACAGATAATAACATCCTGAGTTACTTCTAAGGGAAGAGCCATTAACATTTCATCTAGACCCACAAATGTGTTTTTTGAGAAAGAAAGATGAAAAGGACAAGGGAAGGAAGAAGAAAAGAAGGAGAAAGGACTAAGTATATAAACAAAACTACTGAAGAGAGAGAGCATCTAAACCACGAAAGGTCTCTTCATCAAATTATGTATTTCAAGTGGGCTAGCTATATCTTTAGTGACTTTTAAATAATGGTAAGGGAACACTCTGAAAAAGCTATAAACTTGTAGACCACTAGAGGTTTATAGCCCAATGGTGTATTTTATTTGGACCATTTTGTGATATCTGTACAGAGTTTTTAAAAATCAGAGTAATCAGGTATGTGATCTGCTTGCCAGGATACAAAAAACTTAGCACACATATACACCTACAGTACACTTAAGATTTAGCACTCAAGCAGGGTCAATAGCCAGTGGCTATCAGACATTATTCATTTTAAAATTTGAGCAATTTGGAATCTTTGGAATTCTAAAAAGCAGCGTATTTTTAAAGAATTACACAACAGATGAGGAGAAGGCTGTCCAGGGACTAAATTGTTCCGAATTGAAGATATTGACTCAGCAGAAATGGAGTCCGTGCTCAAACCCAACTCATGCTAATTTAAGAGAATAAGGTTAAAAGCAAAGAATGAGAAAGAAACAAAAAGAAAAGGACATTTGTAAATGTCTTCTTGAAAACTGTTACAAAATCTTTTATCCTAAAAGCAAAATGATTGCAAAACTCTTTCCAAATTGCCTTAAGATTAATCTTAAAATAATGGAGTGACTCATGCAAAATAAAAGAGAGTCAAGAGCTTGACTCAGAGTTACATCTCAGTGTGAGGTACTGAAAAATACTGCTAAATAAGTTTAGTTTAGAAGAAAAAAGCAGCTAGTATTATTTCTTTGAGGATAGGTGAAGAGACAGAATGGCCATCTGGGAGGAAAATCTCTGAAAAGGGACATTTATCAAGTGGAACAGAAGGACTTTAGATATGCAATCTGGCTGATATGTTTGCGGAAAAATAACCATTTAAAACTTAGACAGCTTTTCTATTTCATGAGTCTTTTTTTCACATGAGAAAAATAACTGGTTAATACATGATTCAAATAAATCGTTGCACCCTAATTGTCTTATGTTTATCTGCACTATGAACTTGCTTGGTTAGATGTCAGTAGATGAACCTGGGAAGAGAGATGTCAGGGGAGTACAATATTTCACCACAGGACTATTCCTCTGATGGTCCATATTGCACACACTAAAGTACATCTACCTCTTTTTTTTGACACCACTCCACAATGACAACTTTCCTCCTCTTTCTTTTCCCCACCATATGGTCCTACCATTGCTTGCAAATTTTTTCAATATGTTCCTACTCATCTCCTGAGAAGAAGGATGATTCGTCTTGGTTCAGCTCTCCTCGGTGCATTTTGGAATAATGCAGGCTAACCCTAACAATTTATTTGCATATAAAGAAACACTAAATAAAAGAACATTGTGCAGAAAACTTCAAGAAGATAAACTTTTAAGGTTTTAATATAAGGGAAGGTTAGACTTAGAAGTACAGTTTATACTAAACATCTGTGGTAATCAAGACAGTGATATTTTGATGAAAGTGTAGACACGTAGATCAATGAAATAGATACCAGAAACAGATCCATAGAAACATAAACAACGGATTGTTTTTTTACAAAGGTCAAAGGCCATTTAATGGACAAAAACAAAGGCTTTTCAACAAACAATGGTGGAAAAATTTGATGGTCATGTATAAAATAAAGAATCAGAGCAACAATTAAACATGTTTTACCACATACCCCACACCTCACACTAAACCTCAAAAGCGTCATGAATGTAAATGTAAAATGAAAAATTACAGAATTTTGAGGAGAAAATACATGAGAAAATCTGTGTGACTAAATTTGGCAAATTGTGTTTAGAGGCCATACAAAACAATCATTCATAAAAATAAATGATACATTGGACTTTATCAAAATTTAAAAAAAAGCTTTTGCTTGTGGAAAATACCATCAAGAGATAAGTCATCAACTGGTGACTTGCAAATACGTCTATCTGCTAAGGGATTTGTATCCCGAATATGCAAAGAACCAGCAATCCAATTTTTACAAATTGGGCAAAAAATCTGAATACACACTTTACCAAAGATGATACACAGTAGTCCCCCTCATCCATGGTTTTGCTTTCTGTGGTTTCAGTTGTCCTCAGTTAATCACAGTCTGAAAATATTAAATGGAAAATTTCAGAAACAAACAATTTATACGTTTTAACTTGTGTGCTGTTCTGGGTAGCTTGGTAAACTGATGAGACTTGACTTTGCGTTCTGTCCAGCCCAGGAAGTGAATTCTCCTTTGTCCAGCTTACCTACACTGTCTCCATTCCTGCCTATCAGTCCTCTCAATGCTCTGAATCCGATGATACTGTTGCAGTGTCATGGTGCCTGTGTCGAAGGAACTCTTATTTTTACTTAATAATGGCCCCAAAGTGCAAAAGTCCTGATGCTGGCAATTTGAATATTACCAAAGAGAAGCCATAAAGTGCTTCCTTTAAGTGGAAAGGTGAAAGTTTTCAAATTAATGAGGAAAGAAAAAATTCGTATGCGGAAGTTGCTAAGATCTACGGTAAGAACGAATCTTCTATCCAAGAAGTTGTGAAGAGGAAAAAATAAATTGGTGCTAGTTTTGTTGTCACACCTCAGACTGCAACAGTTACAACCACTGTGTGATAAATGTTTCACTAAGTTGGAAAAGGCACTAAAATTGTAGGTGGATGACATGGACAGAAATGTGTTCCAACTGATGGCAACCTGATTCAGTACTCTCCATGATTTCAGGCATTCACTTGGGGCCTTGGAACATACTCCCTGTACTTAAGGGGATATTACTCTATAGATAGCAAAATGCATATGAAAATAAGCTCAAAATCATTTGTTAGGGAAATGCATGTTAAAATTAAAATGCAGATACTATGGCACATATTTATAATTCATGTGTTGTGTATAGAATTTAGAATATATTTAGAATTGCTTAAATAAAAATTTGAAAATTAACTGACAATACCAAATATTCATGAGAATCTGGAGCAACTGGAAATCTCGTACTTGGTGAGAGGTAAAATGGTATGGTGACTCTGGAAAATAGTTTCACAATTTCATGATTTGTTTCTCAGATATTTTGAGTAACATTCCAAATTTCAGAAATATCTATTAAGGTACAAGTTCAACCTTATTCCCCTAAAATGGCACATTTTCTAACTCAAAAGGATATCGTTAAAAGTAGACATGCTCTCTTTTGAAAAACTGCCTGCCCAACCAACCTCATGAACTTCTTGAGTGAGGCATTTTGTTTTGTTTTTCTCTTTGCTTATTTGTCATGGCATAGCTTTTCACTAAGTCTCTTAATCATACCGTGTGTGATGGTTAATACTGAGTGTCAGCTTGATTGGACTGAGGAATACAAAGTATTAATTCAGGGTGTGTCTGTGAGGCTGTTGCCAAAAAAGATTAACGTTTGAGTCAGTGGGCTGGGGAAGGCAGATCCACTCTTAATCTGGTGGACACAGTCTAATCAGCTTCCAGTGAATATAAAGTAAAACATGAAGAAGAGAGACTGGCCTAGCCTCCCCGTCTACATCTTCCTCCTATGCTGGATGCTTCCTGTCCTCAAACATCGGAACATCGGGCTCCAAGTTCTTCAGTTTTGGGACTTGAACTGGCTCTCCATCTTGCAGACAGCCTACTGAGGGACCTTGTGATTCTTTAAGTTAATACTTAATAATTCCCATTTATAACTATCCTGTTAGTTCTGTTCCTCTAAGAGAAGCCTAATATACCATGGAACATTTTTCCTACTTTCTAGGTCATTTATAAAACACAAAATAAATTAACTGAAGACACAGGAAACTAGTTCAGCAATCATTCTGAATATTTAAAGTTTGGACCTCAAATTGAAGCCCAGTTTTTCTCCTTTTCCAAGAATTGCATAGCAATCTCTTTTTCTTAAGGGCAATCTGTTGGGTCATATCATATGAACCCTGGGTGATATCAGGGGTTATTTATAAAGCAAGTACCAATTTACTAAGATAAGGCTTTGTTTAGTTAGCTGATAGTAATCAATGGAATATTAATCTGCAATATCCATGCTAGTATTTTCTATTTTAAGTTTTTATTTATTTAGTTTTTTGAAACAGGATCTTTCTCTGTCACCCAGGCTGGAGTGCAGTGGCATGATGTCAGCTCACTGTAGCTTTTACCTCCCAGGGTCAAGCAATCCTCTCACCTCAGCCTCTGGAGTAGCTGCGACTACAGGAGCTTGCCACTATGACCAGCTAATTTATTTTTAAAAATTTTTTGGAGAGACAGGATTTCATCATGTTAACAAGGCTGATTTCAATTCCTGGGCTTAAGAAATCTGCCTGCCCCAGCCTACCAAAGTGCTGGGATTACAGGCATGAGCCACCACACCATGCCTAATATTTTATTTTTCATAGAGAAGGGATCTCACTATATTGCCCAGGCTGATCTCAAACTCCTGCATGCATGCGATCTTGGATCTTCCCACCTCCACCTCTGCCTCTTAAAGTGCTGGGATCACAGGCATGAGCCATCATGACCAGTCTCCATACTAGTTCTTAGAGGCCACCAAATGATTATTTTTAATTTAAGAATCTACTCCTGGATGCCTTCTAAAAGTGCTAAAGAACCCTTATGTTTCCATCAGCTTTGTTAGGGTCAAATCTCTTTCACAGAAAAGATTTTGGGGATAGTAACCTTAGTATGTTAAGCAACATCTACACATTTTCTAAGGCCTCTGGGCCTCATAAGTCACCTTAATCATTCTCTTTCCACATAAGTTTTTGCATATGAGGTTCCTAATAGAATGTAAATCAATTGATGTTAGGAAGCTTTGATTATATATTTCTAGGTCTGTAAATTTCTTTCTATTTTGTCTAGGCTTTAGAGGTGTTTCACATTGATTCTTGGCTCAGACTGAGACCAGGGCTTACGGGCAATCACAATAGGCCTACTCTGTTCTGAATGACAGTAACTTTCAGAGGCAATTTATCTTGGTGAATGTCTGGCCAGCCAGAACTAAAGGTAGGTGCATCTGAAAGGAGTATGGGCAGAATGTAATGGAGGGATATGTAGTGGAAGGGGAGCAAAAGTGGCGTAAAGATTCAGTTTACAGAGAGGAGAACCTGAAATGGAGAGCCTAAATAGGGAGTATCCACAGATTTAATTTGCTTTGTTCAAAGGAACTTTTAAGGATGCAATGTTGTTATCTAAACTTACTTTAGAACTTCCTCATGTCAATTAAAAAAATGGAGATCACTAGATGCTTGGAATTTTTCTCCCTTTTTGTTTTAAGACATGTCTGCATGTCTAAAATAAACACTATTTATATTAAAAGCTCACAAAACATCTACCATAATTTTAAATTATCATTGGTAACATTATACCAATTAGAAAGATAGAAAATAGAATTAGAATGTGAATATATGTAAGAAAATAGACTCAGACCTAGCAGAGATATAAACTCAAGTGAAAAGATCAAAAAAAGGATGGACGACAATGGTTGGTCAACTATGTTACTAGTGCAACTCATGGCTCAGGCTCCCACCCTAATGTCTGCCTGGATGCAATACAGACCCAACAAATCCGGTTATGGAAGTTTTTGAGATGAACTCTATCTTTGAATCCTACCATCAAAGACCAAAAAACAACAGCAAAAGCCACAAACGAAAATGCTCATGCATTTTAAATATCCAAGTTTGTCCTACAAACACAGCCTACTGCAGCAAGGGGGAATATAGCATAGCATTGAACAGTCTTTGTAGTTTCCAAGAATAGAGTAGTCACTGTATCATATTTATTAAGGTTTAGGGTCTGGGCTAGAATAGTTTAAGATCAATCTTTTTTGAGTTATCTGGGATGGAGAGAATTTGTGATGTAACTGTTTAATACTGAATTACACAGTATCAAAAGAGTCTTGCAGTGTTTAAATTAAGGTGAGCAATATACTGTCCTCATAAGAGAGATTTTTGCACAGAAGCAAATTATTTGCCCAAATAAATTGGTTTATAGTGATTTCCTGAAGCAAACAGTTAAGACACATTAATATAGATGGTCTCAATTCTCAGTCCTAATAGTTTAGCAGTGAGAACAAGGTGATCTCAATTCTATATTTGTGGGGAAAAAAGTCAAAACAAAGAAAGCTACATGTGTTGAAGCTTCAATTCACATTCTGGTTTTTCTGCTTTCTGAGTATCTAACCATGAACAAATTAAGTAATATTCAGAGGTCATATTCATAATGAATACTATGATTGTTTCTTGCTCAGACTTTATCAATATTAACTTAATAATCCATGTAAAGAATCCAGTACATCTTATAGAAGTCGCACATTGATAATAAGTTCCTTACCGCTTGAGAGAATTAAATCAATAGAATGAGTAGTGAAAATAATATTTTAAGTCCTTGGAGCATAGGAAAAAACATAATTAATTTTCTTTTATGTTCACAAGGCAAACTTCTTTACATATACATTTGAAATACTAATTAAATTGTGTTGATCGATAATTGCCATGTTAGAAAATTTATTACAAAACTTATGGTCTTTGGAGAATACATTTATGACAGATTTATTGAGTTAAATGTTTATTTTTATTGAGTTACAGGTCATAAAATTTACACATCATAAATATATAGTTTGATGAGTTGAGGTAGATTTATACAATTGTTCAATTATTACCATGTGTGAGATTTAGAATACATCCCAAAATACCTTAATTGTCCCTTTTAGTCAATGCCTACTGCCACACTTGGCAATAGGCAACCATTCATGTTTCCCATCATTACAGTTTTATTTTTCCTGGATATTTCATATAAGTGAAAATTATATAGTTTGTAGTAATTTTTGTCTGCCCATTTCTACTTAGCATAAAATTTTGTGAATCATTCATGTTTTTGCATGACTCTACAATTTGCTCTTTTTTACTGGTTGGTAGTATTTCACTGTATGGATGTACCACATCATATTATCTACTCACATGCTGATTGACATTTCAGTCATTATAAAGATTTGGCTATTAGTAATAATATTGCTATAAACATACATGTAAAAGTCTTTCTATTGATATGTTCCTTATCTCTTGGGTATATACATAGGAATAAATTGTTCATGTTTTTCCCCATTTTTCTATCAGGTATTTAGTCTTTCCTTTCTCAATTTTAGAGTTCTTTACAACTTAAGAAGATTAGACTTTATCTTTTATATATGGGAGAAATATTTTCTTCTACCTTATTTATATTTGACTTTGCTACATTGTATTTGTATATACAATTACAAAATTGTTTTATTGCCTATGAATTTAACTCACACTAAGAGAAAATTTTCCTACTCTCGGGTTACAAATGAGTTTATTTCTGTTTTATTGTGGATCATATTAGTTTTCTTGTTTTACATTTAATCTCTGGATTCTTTGAAGATTTTTTTTTGGCTGAGTAGCTTCAAGTATGGTTCCCTTTATATATTTTTCCAAAGGATGTTTGTTGTCCCAACGCTAATTTGTACGAAAGCATATTTCACCTCCCTGGTGATGCCAGGGACAAGATGTTAAAACAGGAAAGTTTATTTATCCTCCCCGAGGGCATGCAACATGGGGAGTGGCTCACTTTTTCAGTGCTCTACAGCTCAAACTCCTAGGGGGAGCATGCAAATGGGCAGTTCCTAGGGAGCTTGGCTTAGATCCCATGGCAGTATCTAGGGTTGAGTGCTTACAGCCCCTGAATCCCAAGTTGTGTGTGTTACAGTGTGCTCTTTCAGCTCAGCTGTCCACAGGTGTCTTGTGTTAATCAGCTCAATTAGACCCTCTGCCTTATTGCAAGGACAGAGGGCTTGCTGTATCCCAGGGTCCTTGCCTTAGTGTACATGGGCTTGAAGAATAAGTGCAAGGTTTTAATGAATGGTGAAGGTAGCTCGCAGCAAATAGATTGGGAGCCAAAAGCAGGATGGAATGGGAAGATGCTCTTTGGCTGGAGTTGGGCCTTTCAGTGGCCTGGCTTTCCTCTGCCTGGCTTTCCTCTATCACCCTCAACTGATTTTCCCTTGGTGTCTGTGTCATTTTCCTGTCCATGGCTTGTCGACAACCGTGTGTTCTTCTGCTGGTGTGTTCCTCTTGATGTCCAGCTGCGTGTGTGTTCTTCCACCAATGTGTTCCTCTCAATGTCCAGCTGCTTGATGTGTCTGTGCCCGCTAGGGTCTCAGGGTTTTCATAAGCCTAGGATGGGGAGCATAGTGGGCCAAGATGGTCTTGGAAAATGCAACATTTGAGCACAAAAACAGAAGCTCTTGTCCTCACAGAGGTCAGTGGGCACAGGCCTGAGGGTGGAGCCCTTGCCAGGAACCCCACCCTCAGCTACTCAGCACTGCCCTGCCCCACTCCCTTCTCAATGTGACTTTCTTCATATTCTAAAATGTTATAATATACTGGAGTCTTTTTTAAAACTCTTGTCTTTTTCACACATCTGACAACTTATGTGTCAGTTTCATACTACTCTTATTTTTGAGTCTTTAATGTATGTTTTATTATCTTAGAGGTCTAGTCTCCCCACATCAATATCCTTTTACAGGGTCTTCCTAGCTTTTCTTTAATGTTTGTTCCATAAACTTTAATTTCATTTATTTATCTCCCAAAGTTATTATTTTCATCCAATTTTTATGTTGATATGGGGATAATTGACAGTTGTATAATGTTCTGTGTCTTAGCCCATTAGCGTGGCAGTAACAAAACATCATAAGCGGGGTACCTTAAAAAGCAAAGATTCTTTTCTCATAGTCCTGGAGGTCTTTTGAATTTTGTGTCTTTTAGAGTGTTTTCAAAGATTTCCTCTGGAAGTTTCTCAACTTTTTAATTAAATTTATTCACCAATATTTAATATTTATTATATATGGAGTCTTCCCCTTATATCTTCATATTTGTGATATAAAGACTACTGATTTTTATATACTAATTTTAGATACTTTACTTAGATTATTTTATCATTATGAAAATTTTATCTTTGTATTTCTTAGGTTATCTAGAAAACCTGTCAAATCATCTGCAAATAAAAATAATTATTATTTACTGGTGTTTAAATGTATAATTGTTTTCCTTTTTCTAGTTGCTTTAGATAATATGTCCAATAAAACATTAAATTCTAATGGAGTTAGTAGACATCTTTACACATTGAGATAGCATATATTTAATAAAGTTTTCCTTCATTTGTTAAATGAATTAGTAGATTTTAGGACTGAGAAAAGTGTGTGTGTGTGTGTGTGTGTGTGTGTGTGTGTGTGTCCAAGTTTCTCCTTTACTGTATGTTGAAAAATTAGGAATGGGTGTTGATTTTTTTGTCAAAATCTTTGTCACACTAGCTCCTATATAGACATTTCCCCTCTTATCTCCTTCTTAAATTTTTTTTAAATTTTGAAATGTTTTAGGACTTATAAAAAGTTGTAAAAAAATACAGACTTTCTATGTATACTTCACCCCATTTCTCCAACGACAATAACAGTATCTTACTATTCATATGTCCTGTCTGGTGTAGTGTCTTTCTTCTTATTGAATTTAGGAAGTTATTTGTATATGCTGGATCCAAGTCTTTTATCTTAAAATAAAACACAGTATTTGCAACTATTTTCTCCTGGTCCATGGTTTGTCTTTTTATCCTCTTTTTAAAATTTTTATTTTTTTATTTTATTTTATTTTATTTTATTTTATTTTATTTTTTGAGACAGTCTCACTCTGTTGTCCAGGCTGAAGCACAGTGGCACCATCTCACATCACTATAATCTCTGCCTCAGGGTGCAAGCAACTCTTGTGCCTTAGGCTCCAAAGTAGCTAAAATTACAGCCACCCACCACCAAGTCCACCTAATTTTTTTGTATTTTAGTAGAGATGGTGTTTCACGATGTTGGCCAGACTGGTCTCAAACTCCTGGCCTCAAGTAATCTGCCAACCTCAGCCTCCCAAAGTGCTGGGATTATAGGGATGAGCCACAGTGCCTGGCCCTTTTTATCCTCTTAACAGCTGCTTCTGCAGAGCTAAGTTTTAAGATTTGATAATGTCCAATATATTATTTTTAAATTTTATTTCAAACCATGTCTAAGATTCTCTGCATACTTTTGGTCATAAATATTTTCAATTGTTTTCTAAAAGTGTGTTAGTTTCACACTTTACATTTTGATGTATGATGCATTTTTATTTAATTTTTGTATGAAACATGAAATTTGGGTCAAGATTTATTCTTTTTCCTGTGAATATCTAATTTTCCCGTCACTTGAAAAACCTGTGCTTTCACTATATGTTACCTAAGGATAAAAATAGTCTAATACTCTTATCAAAATTGGGAAATGTGAAATTGATACAATACTATTATCCAGTCTATAATATCCATTAATATAGGTGCCTTAATAATGTTTTTGCAGTAAAGGAAGATAAAGGTGAAAAAGATAAAGAAGAATAAAGACAAGAAAGAGAAGGAGAAGAACAGGAAAAAGAAAATAAAAAGATATAGGAAAAGGAGAGAAGAGGAACAAATTGTAAACATTTTCTGCTACTGTATGATACATTAGTTAGTAGGCATGTATCTGGTTTCTTTTAAACATTTTCTGAGTCTTTTTTTTTTTGCCTTTCTTGACATGGACATATTGGAAGAGTATAAGCTAATGTTTGTATGCTATCCCTCAATTACATTTGTTTGATACTTACAATTAGATTCCTGCATTTTTAGCAGAAATATGACAGTTGTGATTTTTTTTCTCTTTCAGTTATTCTGGTAAGGAGATACCAGATTATGTTAGTTTGGCTGATTATTGGTAATGTTACTTTTATTTATTCATTTAATGTAGTATCTTCCAGGTTTCCCTATTATACAATTAGTTTGTTTTCCTGCTATTAATTTAAAAAAATTCTAGTGGAGATATGTTTTGATTATATATATTTTGTCCTTCATCAAACTCTCACCCACTAATTTAACATTAATCTATTTTAATACATAAAGATCCTTTATATTTTTATATAATTGGTATTTTTGTTCATAATTGTCTTATTATCTTATGTTTTTTACTATTTTATTATTATGCTATTATTTCATTGTGGAATTTTCTTTGCTTTTTCAAATTTAAAAAATTATTTTGGTATTTTTAAAGTTTGTATTTATATTTAGGTAGATAGCATTTTAAGATTGATCTTTATAATGACATTAATGCCCTTAAGTATCTATCATTTGATAGCACAGATTTAAATGGTATCCTTCTATGTCAACCTCGTGGGTATACTTTTAAAAATGAGCTTCTATTACTTTAATTCTCCCCCGGACTTTTTGAACCCATTTATTTAGTGTATGTTTTCTTCTTGTCCAAAGCATATGGCATTTATATCCTAATCTGCCACTCTGCCCTACCTTTAATATCATCCTATATATGTTCCCATAAGTCACTGGCCTAAAGTGTCCCCTGTCACCTTTGGTTGGATGATGTGCTTCTTCTAGTAGACATCTTAAGTACTGTGTGTGCATACAGAGTGATCCTTGAATGCTTGTCACTTTAAAATTATTTAACTATAAGCCACATTTCTAAAAGATAGGTGAGCTGTATATATATTGGCTTTTGTGTTTTAAATTTAATTTAATCTGTAACTGACAAAAGGTAAGTGTACTTATGTACAGGGTACAATGTGATTTTTAAATACAAGTTTACAAATATTCACACACTGATATTTTGTGTATCCTTATATACACAGACTATAAAATATGAACTTACAAAAAGCAGGTGATCCATAAAAGTTTATCAACTGAGTAAAACATTGTAACCAGAAGAAAACATCATATTCCAGTTATAGAGAGATGGAGCTCAATTGCATGTAGATTCCTTAATAAGGAATGATAACATCTGTAGCACTTTTAGAAGACATTTTTCATGCGGATATTAATATACTCATATTCTTCCTTTCCAATGTGGAAACAAGTTGGTCCTGTCTCTAAAAAGTCATGTTTTGGCAAGTTCTGTATATACTGTGTTAGATTCAATTTCTTCTTTTAATTGGCTAATTAATACTTCACCTATCTAACTGTTCTGAGAATCAGGATAAATACAGGTGAAACCCGATTATAAATTATGAATTAAATTTAACTATAGAATAGATTTTAAAAGAGTGAAAGCTTTATTAGGGGACTTTCTTTAGTAGAAAAAATATTTTCATACAATAGTTGAGATAGTACCAGTTATCTAAGGTTCAACTCCCCTCCCCTTTTTCTAGAAATTCCTTTTTTAAACTATCATCTACTGAGATTAAAAACTAGATTTAAAGTGACATTCCCTGGTATTTAGATATAAAGATTCATAATTATAATAAATGACACAATATTCTAAAAATCTGGTTAGAATGGCCTACTTTTTGCTTTGCTGTGGCAGCACAGATCTCTTGAAAGACCACTGAGATTTTGTTTGCCTTTATCATATTTAGTTTGTCACCTTCATTTTATGTTCTGTTAGCTAAATGTAAGATTGCACATTTCTTGTAAGAATCATGAGACAAATCATCTAGGTCATCCTTTCTTATAGTAAGCTTGAAAAAATATCTTTCCCACTGGAAAGTTTCTCTGATAGTATAATAATAAGTGTGCAGTGAACTTTACTTTGCCAAATTGCCTCAGTGGTTAGGAGGGATGCGCAGCCTTGTGACACTGGCTATGAATGAGAGACGACCTCATTTAGTTTTAATAACATATTAGGTGATTATTATTTTACTTCTATTTTATTTTTTTATTTATTTGAGATGGAGTCTCACTCTGTTTCCCAGGCTGGAGTGCAGTGGCACAATCTCGGCTCACTGCAAGCTCCACCTTCTGGCTTCAAGCGATTCACCTGCCTCATCCTCCCTAATAGCTCGGATTACAGATGTGCACTGGCAATTTTTTGAATTTTTACTAGAGATGGGATTTCACCATGTTGGCCAGGCTGGTATTGAACTCCCAACCTCAGATGACCCGCCCTCCTAGGTCTCCCAAAGTGCTGGGATTACAGGCATGAGCCACTCCGCCCAGCAAATGATTGATGCATTTTCTAATTTTTATTAGCTTCAGAGAAAGTCATGGCCATAGTGGTCACTTATGGCTGGAGGGAATAAGCAAGTGTGAGTAGCGCATGCATCAACTTGTTTAAATATATATTGAAGCCCCACACAGTGTATAGGCCAAATATCTGCAAAAAGGTATTATTTTTTAAGCAATGCGGTATTTTGCTATTTTAGGCAAGCTATACTTCTTACAAAATTGCATTTCCAAAAGCTATGTTATAGAGCAGATGGCCATAAAATCAATGGTATTTTTTCAGAAATAATGCTATATGTAGATGCTATGCTCTTCATCAAAAATGTGTTCTCAAGGTAGCTGTAGAATTAACAATATGTTGCAAGGACTTCATGAACAAAACACCAAAAGCATTTGCAATAAAAGCCAAAATAGACAAATGGGACCTAATGAAACTCCACAGCTTCTGCACAGCAAAAGAAATAGTCTCTAGAGTGAATCAGCAACCAACAGAATGGGAAAAAATTTTTGTAGTTTACCCATCGGACAAAGGGCTGATATCCAGAATTTACAAAGATCTCAAACAGATTTACAGGAAAAAAACAAACAAGCCCATTCAAAATTGGGCAAAGGATATGAACAGACACTTTACGAAAGAAGACAAATATGAGGCCAACAAACATATGAAAAAATGCTCATCGTCACTGGTCATCAGAGAGATGCAAATCAAAACCACATTGAGATACCATCTCACGCCAGTTAGAATGGCGATCATTAAAAAATCTGGAGACAACAGATGCTGGAGAGGATGTGGAGAAAAAGGAACACTGTTGGTGGGAGTGTAAATTAGTTCAACCATTGTGGAAGACAGTGTGGCGATTCCTCAAGACCTTAGAAATAGAAATTCCATTTGACCCAGCAATCCCATTACTGGGTATATATCCAAAGGACTATAAATCGTTCTACTATAAGGACACATGCACATGAATGTTCATTGCAGCACTGTTTACAATAGCAAAGACCTGGAATCAACCCAAATGCCCATCGATGATAGACTGGATTGGGAAAATGTGGCACATATACACCATGGAATATTATGCAGCAATCAGAAATGATGAGTTCGTGTCGTTTGTAGGGACATGGATGAATCTGGAGAACATCATTCTCAGCAAACTGACACAAGAACAGAAAATGAAACACCGCATATTCTCACTCATAGGTGGGTGATGAAAAATGAGAACACACGGACACAGAGAGGGGAGTACTAAACACTGGGGTCTATTGGGGGGAAAAGGAGAGGGCCAGTGGGAGGGGGAGGTGGGGAGGGATAGCCTGGGGAGAAATGCCAAATGTGGGTGAAGGGGAGAAAGCGAACAAAACACACTGCCATGTGTGTACCTATGCAACTGTATTGCATGCTCTGCACATGTACCCCAAAACCTAAAATGCAATAAAAAATAAAAATTAAAATTAAAAATTAAAAAAAAAGAATTAACAATATGTCAGAAAATTAAAACACTAAACCTCAGAAATATGCAGTTATGTGGATAGAAGGTACATGATCCCATAATCATATTATTTCAAAGCTACAGTTATCCTAAAGATCAGAATCCACACTTCTAATTTAAACATGAGGGAATTTAAGCCAAATTTAATTATTTTTCCACTATCAACTATCTAGTTGTTGATAAATATAAAACTAGATTCTAAATCTCTGTGCTCCAGTCCTAATTATATTTCAATAACTTTAGAGCAACCTTCTTTACAAAAATCCAAAAACTAGAGTTATTTACATGTAAGTTAGTTTGTCTGAAGATACATCATGTCTGACAGATGTTCTATTAGGTCTTGCACCTGCCCAGCTCAAATACTTTTGAAGAATTTTATTTACATCCAGATTATGAGAACTGTTTTGCAGGAAATAGGTAACAACTGCCAGATATAAACAAGATGTCTTACAAAATGGAAATTTACCATTTTAATTTAGATTCTGCTGGAAAAGGAGGGAGGAAATACGAGTTAATGTTCATTTCTCACTGGAGTGGATATGACTAGAAATTTACAACGCTGACTTTCTATTGTTATTTTTTATTTACACATTTACTTAATAAATGTTTATGGAAAACTGACATTTGACAGGACTTGGTTTCGACATAGGGATGAAATAATTCATGACCTCTTCGCATATTTTCTCTGCTTTCATAAAACATCATTTGAAGAAAGTATAGTGAGCCTACAAGGTATCTGCTTTTCAGCCTTTGGTGTGGCAAGTCCCTAGTTACTGTTACTATTCAGTATTATGGCACCCAAAGAGGTAGAAACACAGGAAGGTTGTGACTAGTACTTAATACATGGTAGTTGTTCTTTTTCATTTTTCTCTAAAAAGCCCACATGTGATTATTCAGTTGTAAGTATAAAAGAGCTCTACTGTCGGCCATCTTTTTTCAGAGGATGTGGAGAGCATGAATTGCCTTTAAATCAAGTAGGCTTATATCAAGGAACTAATTCCCAAGCCTTAAAGTGGTTATGTATTCACATAAGGAAGTATCAATCATCAAAAAGTCAGATAAGAAAAATTTTACATCAATCAATCGGAGATTTCCTGGGTGGCCAGAAGATACCTGATTACTTTGAGATTTGACAGAGCTGGAGGGGAAGAGAAGTTTATGTTTCTAATATGTGTGCTAGGAAAGAGTCTGCCCAATGGGAAAGTTCCATAACTAATCCAGGTAGTGCAGACTAAATCTCTGGCAGTGATTTGCATGGCTCTTAAAAGAGAAGTCTTTCCTAAATGTTGGTCAAAAAAGGATTAAAAGTGCAATTTAGTGTCCAGAAAATTTTTTAACAGATAATAGGAGGAAGCTTTACGCCTAGCTTCTTGATTAGTTTACAGTCTTTGCAACACACTGTGGTATCTAAGGGCATAGTTACTGGAACCATAACTATGGAAACTGTTTCCCACCTCCAGCACTTTCTCATAATATTACCTTCCTGTTTCTATTTTCCCATCTGTAACATGGAACTTATAAGAATACCTAATTCATAAATTACTTGTAAAGATAAAATGTGTTATTATATATACATATATATATACATATTATATATACATATGGAACATATTTAGAACAATACCTCTCTACTTATTCACCATTTTAACTTTATTATTATCATTTTTGTGACAGGGTCTCACTATTTTGCCTAAGCTGCTCTTGGAATTCTGGGGTCAAGTGGTCTTCCTGCCTTGACATCCCAAAGTGCTAGGATTGCAGGTGTGAGTCACTATGTGAGACAAATGTCATTATTACTTGATGATGATGATAATGACAACAATGATGTAACTCTTCTGTGATGTCTGATATTTTGTAAATATCTGAAGTCACTTCTAGACTTCAGATATTTACATAAATCTGCCAGCATTTTATTAAACTAAGAAGGATTATATAAGTTGTTCTTAAATAAATAATAAAGTTAAAAAAAATCAGAATCTATAGTAGTGGAGAATTACCAAGAGAATTTCATTAATGAAAACAACAACAATGTCTGCCCATCATGACTATAACACTTTGCTACAGATAATGGACACACACAAAAAGAGAGAGAGAGATACACACACACACAAACAGAAATAAGCATTTATACAAACTAAGATAAATTAGTACTTAAAAATAAAAGATAATGGAAGTATTATTATTTGTGCTATGGACAGGAGGCAGGGAAATACCAGGTAGAAGAGGGTGGTTCCCTGGCAAAGGCCTCACTCTTAAACCTGAAGGCTGCTGTCCATAAGTGGGAGCAGGCTTCTCTGTTTTTGCACCCAAAAAGTTTCCTTTTGGACTGCTTCACTCCCCTATAAACTCCGAACCCCAGCCTCCAGAAGCAGATGAGAGATGAGGAGATGAGGAGACAAGCAGGCAAGCAGAGGGACAGTGGAACAACACAACACGGCAGAGAAAAAGGAGGAGGAACATCTAAACACCCAGAGGAGTTTGGCTGGGGTGGTCAAAGAGGGGTTTGGCCGCTGGATGATCAGAATCCAGGGAAGAACACCTTCCTACTCCATGCCATCCAGCCAGCTCCCCATCCATCCCGCTGAGAGCTGCCTCTACCACTCAGTAAAACTTCTGCACTCATCTTTCAAGTCCCTGTGTGACCCGTTTTTCTGGGAAGCTGGACAAAATCAAGGGATACAGAAAGTTATCACACTGGCCCTCTGCCCTTGCAGAAAGGCAGAGTCCATTGAGTTGATTAACACGTAAGCCCTAGGTGGACAGTAGGGCTAAAAGTGCACACGGTAACACACACCCACCTGGGCTCCTGCACCTGCCTATCTGCTTGCTTCTTCTCCCTTCAGGGTTTTGAGCAGCCACAGCCACCCAACAGGTGACCCACAGCCCTGTCTATTGCATGTCCTGTGATGGGGATCAAGGAACTCTCCTGTTTCAACAAGATGTCATGAAATTTTATTTAAGAAAATCCTAAAGAATCAGATAAAGTAAAATTAAAATCATTTGTGAGTCAATATAAATATTGGAAATAAAACTAAAATGCATAAACATTTACATATAGGTCAGCCAAAGTGAAGAAAAAAATGTAACAGAAAAAGATACCATATAAAATTATGAACAAATTTACAATAGATTTAGCAATATATTAAAGAGAAAATATGCACATCTCCAGGGAAAAATATCAAAGACACAAATACCAGTGCCAAAGTGAATGTTAGAGTACTAACTGTGTTTTTAATAATTTATAAATTTAATGCAATCCTTACTTTAAAAGTTCAATAAGATTATTGTAGAATTTGGAAAATTCTCCTCATATTAATTTTTAAAAGTACCATTTCATAACAATATCCAAGAAAATTATTTTAAAAATTGATAACAAAAATTAAATGAGTATCTTACATAGCACAAGCATCTTATGTAACATACTACAAAGTTATAGCAATCAGACATGTAACATGAGCACAAGAAATAGACAACTGAATTAGTACCTAAGAACTGCCATTTCAGAGGTCACAGAAGAGTTGCGCTACTTCTAACATGAGCAACAGAAATAGATAACTGGATTAGTGAAATGACCAAGAAACAGATTCACGAAAAAGTTACTTTTAAATATGTATAGAAATTATAAATGACATTTATATACAGTGATTGATTATCCATTAGGGAAAACTAATTGTTATCCAATTTACATTATACACAAATTAATTCCCTTAAAGATTAAATAGCTAAAGGTTGAAGACATTGTTTTTAACTGGTCAAATATGAAATAATAATTTTAGAGAATTGCAGGGGACAATATATTTTTTAAGCAATACAACAAATTGAACAGAAAGCAAAAGACTGGCAGACTTGACCACATAAAAATTAAAATTTCTGCAAAAAGTCTCATGAAGAGAAATGAGAATAAGCAACTATAAAAATAGAATAAATGACACATTAAAGGATAAATATTTATGACAGATAATAGTTATATGAAACATTAAAGCCAACCCTATTAAAAAACCGGGTAAAAAAATAGGCAGATAATGTACTCAATGAAAGCATGTGAAGTGACCAAAATGAAAAGATGTCCAATCTCTATATAAAAATATGAAAAAAAAAACCTCAATGGTAATGCAAATTAAAAGCAAAAAAAAAAAAGTATGTCTTACCCATCCAGTTTGGGAATAATTTTTAATCCAGTTTTGGCAAGTTTTAAAAATGGAGTGTAAATTGGTTTAACATTTTTAAATGGCAATATGGCAATATCTAGCAAAACTTTAAATTTGCATACTCTTGGTTTCAGCAGTGCTACTGATCTGGACACATACTCACACATATGTAAAAGAAGGGTAACTGCTACATTTTTATAATAGTTCAAAACTAGATAGAGCTTAGAATAAATGATTTCCCCTAAGTACTATAGCAGACACTGTTTCTGATACAAAATAGTTTTTCTGTTAACATTTACTATAATTTTAGTCGTAATTATCATTGTTGGTATCTGTGTTGGATATTTTCCATTTCTCCTCCAGATCTTCACTCTCTACTCATCTCTGTCTTGTCTGGACTTGGGAAGCTAAACTCTATGGAGAACAACTATGGAGCTTTGCTTTTGTTTGGGTCTCACTAGTAGGTAGGGGAAGAATGATTAGAAGAAGGCTGGATACTTATTAAACTGAGTCCTGCATGGTAAGTCACTGTGGGTTAGATGCTTCTCCCTCATAGAGGCAGCAATTTCAGTCAGGTCCCCTCTCTGGTAGAAAACCTTCCTTTCCTTGTTTCTTTAGGCTTGTGGTGGTAATAGCTCCCTACTATTGTGAGCCACAAGATTCTGCAGTATCCATTGTCTGTTTTTTTAAGCCCCATTCACACCTTTGGAAATAGTTCCTGTAGTTAACTCTCCTCAAAGTTTCAGTGAACCATTGATTTCTTGCCAGTACCCTTTCTGACACTATTCATAACAATGTTATTTTTTCTTTACTGTGGACTGCAATAGACTGAATATTTGTGTCCTTTCCCCAATTCATATGATGAAATCCTAACCACCAATGTGATGATAGTAGGAGGTAGGGCCTTTAGGAGGTAATTAGATAATAAAAGTGGAGCCTTTGTGAATGGGATGAGTGCCCTTGTAAAAGAGGACCCAGTGAGCTTGTATCCCTCTTTCTGCTCTGTAAGGATACAATGGGAAGTTAGTTGCACATAGGCAACCTGGAATAGGGACTTCCCCAGAGCTTGACCATACTGGCAGCCTGATCTCAAACTTCCAGCCTCTAGAGCTATGAGAAATACATGTCTATTTTTTATTAGCCACCCAGTCTATGGTACTTTGTTACAACAGCCCATGTAGACGAGGATACCAGCAGAGCTCTATTTTATTTGCAGGCCTTTACCTTCTCTTTTATAGCTTTTTTTTCAGAGAAGGTAACTTTTTCCTCAACATAATGATCAATCTTGATTACTCTGAATTAAACATGATAATTCTACGAACTGTGGGAAAAATTGGTTTAGGAGTGGTTAATGGCATATAAAGAGAGGTGCTTCTAGGGAAAGCTCTCATGAACGTAGGAAAAAAAAGACAAGAAGAAATGGTTTTCTGGTGGACATGGTGAGTGTGATACGTGGCCGCCACTTTGTAACCATTACTGGAGCTGACTTGTGCACAGCACCCTCTTGCTAATGTGGCACAGAAGGCAGATGGGCTTTGAAGGACGGTGGCTATCTAACAAATCTGTCAACCTTAGGGTTGCCTTCTCTGGTGTATCCTCTTCTGTGAGAGAATACATTGTCCCTTATCTTTAACCTACTTTGAGTTGATATTCTCTTAGTTGCAATTGAAGACATGCCCACTGACGTAAATATTATTGAATATTGAAAGGAACTAAAAATATGGTAAATTGGCTGTTATTGCGTTGCCAATATTTCTGAGAATAACTGTTCAGAAAAGAAAATTAAATGCAGATTTTATATATATATACATGTATACTATTAGCTATTACTATATATAAAATATTATTAGATTATATATATAAATAAAATAATTTTTGTCTCACATCCCCAAACTAAATAAGTATACATGTTATATATATATAATTGGTTTATTAAATGTTCTAAAATTAATAGAATATAAAAAAGCAACTTATGATTCATTCATGCTACTCCGTTAAGCCCACTCATCAACTTACTCTTCCCTCCTCTGGATGTAATATTTGGCAGATCCCATAGCTTTTGTGAGAAACCTCAAGAATTCATGTGTAACCCATATCTCCTTTATTAGTCTAAACTAATGGCAAAGTTTCTATCATTGATTAAATTTAAACATTTTTTTCAATCCAACTGGGGCTTCCTTAAATTTATAAACCTGGATTAGGAAAGGCAAACATTTAGGCCTTCACTTTTTCACCACCTCGTTCCTCTACTGCCCCTGCTCATGAATTATCATTGGCTCCTACAGAGTTGCAAGAGGGAAAGAAGGTGAGGGATATAAAAAGTCTTAATTTATTGGCTGACATTGGGGCTTTTTGGGTATTATATTGACAATGATGGCTAATTTTCTCATGATTTATTTATAAATAATTTCTTGGGAGATTTACTCTGGTAAGAAACTCAGGCTGAAGCTCTAGATAATGGCAATGTGTCCTTTATCTTACTATTTATCTGTTTCCACAGCACTGATTTTCTGAGCTTCGTGTCTCTGTAGGGGTCATCTCATCCTTCATGAAATACACTTAGAAGGGATTCATTAAAGATTAGCTGTGTTTTTCTTCCTTTAGCAGAGTATGTGCCTAGAAATATACATACTTTTCTCACTCCTTGTTGTGTGTATTAAACACATGTCTCTCTGTAATATCTTTCTTGAGCAATTGTAGTCAAAATTCAGCTCTTGAGATTTCAAGCTTTTATCAGCCTATATTCTCAGACTTCAAAAGGCCAAGTTCCACAACTGCTTATCCCAAGTTTTGCCTATCTTTTACTTCCAAATATATTAAAGAATGCTAACATTCATTAGGTTTCTAAAGGAATTGGAGAATACAAATTTCTTTAGAGGGATACTTGATATGCTGTGACATGATTTCTATTTTTTTTTCTTGAGAAAAAAGAGGGTATAACCTGTCTCGTAACTGATGATAAGTCAATCATGAAGGTAGATATAGCTGCCCTCTTTGCAAATGGTCTAGAAGTTTAACTTACAGTTTGCTATTAATTGGCATCCCGTTTTCTTGGCTTTCAGATAATTAAGACTGAGTCTTCAGTTAAAATTTTCTAGGATCTAGAAAATTTTGTTTTAACATGTTATTCCCAGTAATAGATCTGCAAATGCCCAGAAAAAGGATGTCTCAGCATCAAGAGTATCAAGAAGTATCAGAACAATATATCTCATGTTAAAGGGGCTAGTTTTAGGGAAGGGAAGGATATAGAATGGGGTGTAGGACAAAGTAGAAGAGAACATTTAATATTTATAGTATCTACTTCTTTTTTGTTCAGATTGTTAAAATGAGCATCCATGTATCATTTATGTACCTGCAAACAGCAACAACAACAAATAAAACAGAGGTGAGAGCAACTAGAACTTTGAAACCAAAACTGTTGGAGAATTCATTAGATCATAAATTGTTCAATAATGGAATTATATATTTTTGTATCACTGACTCCTCGTACTCACAATCTTGATGCATGGAAAGTTTAATAAATTTGTGCTGAATGTAGAAACAAGTGAAAACATCATACTTAAAGTCTTTAATCATGGACTCAGGATATATTATGTTTAGACACTTTGAAAGCACTGTTACACCAAGTAGGGGCACACCTTACCCCATTCCCCTCCAGTATTATGCAGGAAAGGGAACACATGCCTCTTTTCCCAAACTTTATGAGATTCATGTAGAATTAAGATTGACTGTCCTAAAAAACAAAAATGAACACCTAACCTTGTTGTCTTTGGCACATTTTATATAGTTTTGTGGCAGCCTACATGTGTAATAAAACATTTTGTCTGACTAGGAATTCCTGTAGTAAAAGAAAAAAATCTAAATTTCTGGGGCTGCTCATGTGGATTATATTAAGGTAGTATTAACAAAAATAGCGCTCTAGTTCTGTTTGATATAATCACAAAATACACATACAACATTAATTATATAGGGAGCTTTCAATTATGAAAATATTAATGCATAAAAAATGTAACCCTGTTCCAAACTTAGACCATATAAAATGAATCTACTAACCACCAAAAATGCTAAACATATTTTTGACTATTTGTTGTTAGACTTAAAATTTAGAAGGGCTTTTAGTGATGTTTTCAAAATCTATTTTTAAAAAACAAACAGAAAAAAATGCATTGTTATAAAGCAAGCTGAAATATTCGAAATCATTCTTCTGAAGGCTTATTTGAATATTGCTCCTTGTAGCAATCTCAATCTTTAGAGGCAATGCTTAAGATTGCAATTGCTATGGATTAGAGAAAGCAGCCCTCTCTTACCATGTACATCTCTTGATCATAGCTTCTCACATCTCCACCTTATTTCTCTAGTCTCCCCATCCTAAGTTTAAGGGCAGAGCAAAGAGGGAATAGTGGTTTGTATGTCCTAAAAGACAAGAAGCATGACCAGGACCTTACGATAAAGGCAAGAGGAAGCAGTCTTCACCGGCTGTGATGGAGGTTGGGAAAAGAATGAACCGTGAGCTAATTGGCTACAGAATGTTCACACCAGCTGTTGCATCCCTCTTCTTGATCATTGCTACAGGGTCGCTGACTATGCGGAACTCTGCTATAGAAACCAACATTCAAGTACTAAAGGGCCTGAAAAGCGAGGAATAGACGTTAATTAGACAATACTGAACTAGCTGAGCAGTGAAAATGTGGGACTGCCATACCTTGAGGAGAAATTTGGCCAATGTGATAACCTACATACTAGTGACAGCAAAGAATGTCTGCAAAGGATAATTTTCTAAAGGTTGAGACTTTATTCTTGCCTCAGAGTTCCTTACATAGCAAAGGGGTTTATCATTCACCTATCACTGTCACAAAAATAATGAGGGCTTTGAGGCTTTCTGCTGAACTTTACGGATATTTGCAAAGCATTTATGTGACTCTTAAAGGTAAATGTGTTCCTTCAGACTTATATAAACACTATTAAGATGAATACAGCTTCTCAGCCATTTTTCTCTTTTTAATGTCTTTGGAGTTTACAAATATTACCTCTGGATTGTAAATGGAACGTCCTTGTTCTCTTACTATGGCATAGACTCTCAACTCTAATATTGAAACAGAATAAAATTATCTTGCAGTGCAGTTGAGATCTTGTGTCTTGAGATTGGACAATAAAGAATCATTTGTCTTCTAAAAATTTTGACACAGAAGTCTGAGAGGTATAAGGAACAATGCAAACTCGTTGAATGCATACAATCCCCAGGAGTTTTTGGCATTTTAATAGGATTTTTAGGCATGACATCTTACATAACCACACTGAAACTGTTTCACTTCTAGTCTTTTATCATAAGCAAGAAATTAGAAAATAGTGCTTCCTATGCTAAAGAAAAATTTGCTGGTGATTACGCTTTTCATAGTTGAGCTCCTTATACATTATTTTTCCCAATTGTAAAGAAAGTGGTGGTAACCATCTCATATTTTAACAGAAGAAATGGAAGGAAATAGATCCATTTACATCACATTGCATTGTATTGTGCAAAAAAAATATATTGTGTATTGGTTTGTAAAGCAGCTCCTCAATCTTCAGAGATTTTGTTGTTAAAGATGGTTTCTGTATACCTGGCAATAGTTTCAGTGCCTCTGAATAAGAGGCAAGAGTTTACAAGCAATCCTCAAAATAGTTTACAAGCCTCTAAATATGTGAGATTGATAATCCTCCACATATACAACCATGCTGCTGCTCCAGAGGAAATACTTTCCTTTCTAATTTAAATGGCCAGTGGATATTTAAAGATAGGTGAAGGTTTAATTATAATATGAATATTAATGCTAAGAGAAATAAGATTTTTCTAATAAAGTTTGGATGGCCACAAAGAGCAATACATTGCTTTCTTGGACATTCAAAGATTTATAAACATTCTGCAGAAAATACAGACAGAGGACATACACAATGTAATTTAGTTTTTTGCCTTCCACATATAGAAAAATTATATTTGAAAAGCAGATCTTCAACTAGAATGAGAATCTAGCCTTGGGAGTCAAAATTAATATTAGAAGAAATATTTAACTTTGATTAATGAATGATAGAACTTGGGAATTTTTAATAGAAATATATGTGTAAATTATTTTAATTAGGGTGCACTCAAAGTTTTATAATAATGACAATAACAAGACTGAGCACTAGTAAAGTGCCAAGGGCTAGTTATACTCCAGATCCTATGAAGGATACTTCATGTACATTTAATTTATACTCAATCTAATTTTATGAGATAGATACTTTTATTCTCAATTTACAGATAATTTAAAGCAACAATTCTAAAGTCATATAGCTGGAAATCGTTAAGCTGAAATCCAAGTAATAGTCCCTTTGATTTCGAAGCTTGTGCTCTTGGCAGTTGTTTTGATTGTATAATGCTACAGACAAATCACCACAAACATAATGGTGTACAACAAAAACAAAACTCACTTATTAATATTAACTTCATGGTCTGGGGTTGACTGTGCTAAACTAGCTGAGTCTCTTATGTGACTGCACTCTGTCTGAGGCTGGAGTTATTGGAAGATTTATCACTCACAGGCCCTGCTATTGGGCAGAGAACCCTTACACGTGGTTTCTTCATGTACCTCAGGCTTCCTCAGAGCAGAATAGCAAGGTTTCAAGGGAGAAGTGTCCTGAATGACAGATCTCAGAGGAAACTTTATTGTCTTTTCTGAACTAGTCTTCAAAAATCACACAGCAACACTTCTGCAGCATTGTAAATATTAGAGTGACTAACTGAGGCCAGTGTATTGCCAAATGGAGGGAAAATATGCTCTATTTCTTAATGGAATCAGTGTCAAAGATTTTGTGGACATTAATTATTATTATAATTAGTAGTAGTAGTAGTTCAATAGGTTTTTGGGGAACAGGTAATTTTTGGTTACATGAATACGTTCTTTAGCAGTGATTTCTCAGTTTTTGATGTACCCATCACCCAAGCACTACACACTTTACCCAACGTGTAGTTTTTTATTCTTCACTCCCCATCCCACCGTTTCACCTGAGTCCTCAAAGTCCATTGTATCATTTTTATGCATTTGGGTCCTCACAGCTTAGCTCCCACTTATGAGGGAGAACATATGACATTTGGTTTTTTATTCCTGATTTACTTCACTTAGAATAATGGTCTCCAGTTCCATTCAGGCTGCTGCAAATGCCATTATTTTATTTATTTTATGGCTGAGTAGTATTCCATAGTATGCATGTGTATGTGTATATATAAGCATATATATATATATATATATACCACATTTCCTTTATCCACTCATGGATTAACGAGCATTTGGGATAGTTCCATATTTTTACATTTGCAAATTGTGCCGCTATAAACACATGTGCATCTCTTTTTGTATTGTAACTTCTTTTCCTCTGGGTAGATACAAAGGAGTGAGATTGCTGGATCAAACAGTAGATCTACTTTTCCTTCTTTACAGAATCTCTACACTGTTTTCCATAATGGTTATATTAACTTACACTCCCAACAACAATGTAGAAGTGTTTTCTTTTCACCACATCCACACCAACATCTATTATTTTTTGATTTTTTTGATTATGACCATTCTTTCAGGAGTAAGTTGGTATCACATTGTGGTTGTGATTTGCATTTCCCTAACAATTACATCACTATGTTGAGCATGTTTTCATCCGTTTGTTGGCTATTTGTATATCTTCTTTTAAGAGTTGTCTATTATGTTCTTAGCCCACTTTTTGATGGGATTATTTATTTTTTTTCTGGCTGATTTGTTTGAGTTCCTTGTAGATTCTGGATATTAGTCCTTCCTTTGATGATAGCTTGCAAAATATTCTACACTCCATGGGTTGTATGTTTACTGTGCAGATTATTTCTTTTGCTGTGCAGAAGCTTTTTAGTTTAATTAAGTTCTATCTATTTATCTTTGTTTATGTTGAATTTGCTTTTGGGTTCTTGGTCATAAAGTCTTTGCTTAAGCCAATGTGTAGAAGGGTTTTTCCAATGATATCTTCTAGAATTTTTATGGTTTCATGTCTTAGATTTAAGTCTTCTATCCATCTGGAATTGATTTTTTTTTAATAAGGTGAGGGAAGAAGTTCTGGTTTTATTCTTCTACATGTGGCTTGCCTATTATTCCAGTACCATTTGTTGAATAGGGTACTCTTTCCCCATTTTATGTTTTTGTCTGCTTTGTCAAAGATCTGTTGACTGTAAGTATTGACCTTTATTTCCAGTCCTCTATTCTGTTCCATAGGTCTATATGCCTGTTTTTATACCAGTACATGCTGTCTTGGTGACTATGGTCTTGTAGTATAGTTTGAAATCACGTAATATAATGCATCCAGGTATGTTCTTTTCCTTCGGCTTGCTTTGGTTATGAGGGCTCTTTTTTAGTTTCAAATGAATTTTAGGATTGTTTTTTCTAATTCTGTGAAGAATGATGGTAGTATTTTGATGGAATTGCATTGAATTTGTAGACTGCTTTTGACAGTATGGTCATTTTCACAATATTGATTCTACCCATACATGAGCATGATGTATTAGTCTGTTTTCACATTGCTGATAAAAACATATCTGAGATCGGACAATTTACAAAAGAAATAGGTTTAAGGACTTACAGTTCCACGTGACTGGAGAAGCCTCACAATCACAGCAAAAGGCAAGGAAAAGCAAAGCACATCTTATGTAGATGGCAGCAGGCAAAGAGAGAGAGCTTTATGGGGAAACTCCTCTTTTTAAAGCCATCAGATCTTGTGAGACTTACTGGCTATCACAAGAACAGCACAGGAAAGAGTTGCCACCATGATTCAGTTACCACCCACTGGGTCCCTTCCAAAACGTGTGGGAATTCACGATGAGATTTGGATGGGGAGACAGCAAAACATATCACATGGGATATGTTTCCATTTGTTTGTGTTATCTATTATTTCTTTCAGCAATATTTTATAGTTTCCTTGTAGAGGTCTTTCACCTCCTTGGTTAAGTATATTCCTAAGGATTTTATTTTATTTTTGCAGCTATTATAAAAGGGTTTGAGTTTTTAATTTGATTATCAGCTTGGTTGCTGTTGCTGTATAGCTGGTTTTCTGCTTTCTGCACATTAATTTTGTATCCTGAAATTTTGCTAAATTAATTTACCAGTTCTAGGAGTTTTTTACATTAGTCTTCAGGGTTTTCTAGGTATACAATGATATCATCAGCAAACAGTGACAGTTTGCTTCCTGTTTACTGATTTGAATGCCCTTTATTTCCTTCTCTTGTGTGATTGTTCTGGCCATGACTTCCGGTACCATGTTGAATAGAATGGATGACAATGGGCATCTTTATCTGATTCCAGTCCTTAGGGGGAATGCTTTCAGCTCTTCCCCATTCAATATAAAGCTGGCTGTAGGTTTGTCATCAGTGGCTTTTATTGCCTTAAGTTATGTTCCTTCTATGCCGATTCGCTAAGGGTTTTAATCATGAAAAGATGCTGGATTTTGTCCAGCATCATGTAATGTTTGTTTTCAATTCCATTTATGTGGTATATTACATTCATTGACTTGTGGATGTTAAATCATGCCTGCACCCCTGGTATGAAACCCATTTGATCATGGTGGAGTATCTTCTGGATATGCTGTCAGGCTCAGTTAGCTAGTATTTTGTGGAGGATTTTGCATCTATTCATCAAAAATATTGTTTTATAGTTTTCTGTTTTTTTTTTTTTATGTCCTTCCATGGTTTTCATATTAGGGTGAAACTGGATTCATAGAATGATTTAGGGAGGAGTCCCTCTTTCTCTATCCTATGGAATAGTGTCAATAGAATTGATACCAATTCTTTGAATATCTGATAGGAATTCAGCTGTGAATTCATCAGGTACTGGGCATTTTTTTTTTTTTTTTTGGTAACTTTTTAATTACCATTTCAATCTCACTCTTCTTGCTGTTGGTCTGTTCAGAGTTTCTAATTGTTCCTGGTTTAATCTAGGAGGGTTGCATATTTCCAGAAATATATCCATATCCTCTTGGTTTTCTAGTTTAGGTGCATAGAGGTGTTCATAGCAGACTTAAATGATCTTTTGTATTTCTGTATTTCAGTTGTAACATCTCCCATTTCATTTCTAATTGAGCTTATTTTTGTCTTCTCTCTTCTTTTCATGGTTAATCTTACTAATTGTTTATGAATTTTGTTCATCTTTCCAAAGAACCAGCTTTTTGTTTCATTTATATTTTGCACTGTTTTTGCTTTCAATGTCATTTAGCCTTGCTCTGATATTGGTTATATTTTTTGTCTACCTGGTTTGGGTATGATTTGCTCTTGTTTCTCTAGTCCGTTGGCGTACATCCTTAGATTGCCTTTTTGTGCCCTTTCACACTTTCTGATACAGGCATTTAATACTACGAACTTCCCTCTTAGCACTCACTGCCTTTGCTATATCCCACATGTTTGATAGGTTGTGGAACTATTATTGTTCAAGTCAAATTTTTTTAATGTTCATCTTGATTTCATTGTTAACTTAATGATCATTCAGGAGGTTATTTAATTTCCATGTAATTACGTGGTTTTGAGAGTTCCTTTTGGAGTTTTCCAACTTTATTTCACTGTGGTCTGTGAGAGTACTTGCTGTAATTTTAAATTTCTTAAATTTCTTGAGACTTGTTTTGTGGCTTATCATATGGTCTATCTTGGAAAATGTTCCATGTGTTCATTAATAGAATTAATATTCTGCAGTTGTTGGGTATAATGTTCTGTAAATATTTCCTAAGCCCTTTTACTGTAGAGTATAGGTTAAGTCCATTTGTTGACTTTCTGTCTTATGATCTGTCTAATGTTGCCAGTGGAGTATTGAAGTCCCCACTATTATTGTGCTACTGTCTGTTTCATTTCTTAGGTCTAGTAGTAAGTTTTGTTTGTTTGTTTTGAGACAGAGTATCACTCTGTTGCCCAGTCTGGAGTGCAGTGGCACAATAAGACTCACTGAGACCTCCCCTCCCAGGTTCAAGCTATTCTCCCGCCTCAGCCTCTCAAGTAGCTGGGACTACAGGTGAATGCCACCATGCCTGGCTAAATTTTTGTATTTTTAAAGATGGGATTTCATTGTTTTAGCCAGGATATTCTCAATCTCCTAACCTCATGATCCAGCTGCCTCAGCCCACTGTTTTATAAATTTGGGAGCACCTGTGTTAGGTGCATATATATTTAGGATTGTGATATTTTCCTGTTGGACTAGTCCTACTATCATCCTACTAGTCCTACTATCATTTTTTGTCTTTTTAAACTGCTGTTGCTATTCCGTCAAATATGTTCTAGTTGTGGCAACACATATAACATGTAACATAAGTTGACCATCTTAATTATTTTTAAGAGCACAATTCAGTGGCATTAAGTAAATTTACACTGTTATGCAACCATCACCACCATCCATCTTCAGAACATTTTCATCTTTTAAAAGTAAAATGTTGTGCCCATTAAACAATAATTCCCCGTTATCCTACCCCTAGAACTACCATTCTACTTTCTGTCTCTATGAATTTGATTACTCTTCGTACCTTATGTAAGAGGAATCATGCAATATTTATCCTTTAGTGACTGGCTTATTGCATTTAGGATATCCTCAAGGTTCATACATGCTGTAACTTGTATCAAAAGTTTTTTTCTTTTTAATATTGTGTAATACGTTACTATCATTATGTGCCACATTTTGTTTATTCATTCATCTGTTGATGGTCGCTTGAGTTGTTTCCACCTTTTGACTACCGTAAATCATACTTTTATTAATTGGGTATACAAATATTTCTTCAAGAATGGAAATGATGAATCATATGGTAATTCTATTTTTAAATATTCTTTTCTTTTTCTTTTTTTTTTTTGAGATGGAGTCTTGCTCTGTCACCCAGGCTATAGTGCAGTAGTACAATCTCAGCTCACTGCAGCCTCTGTCTCCTGTGTTCAAGCAGTTCTTCTGCTTTAGCTTCCTAGGTAGCTGGGACTACAGGTGCATGCCACAAAGCTGGCCTTTTTTTTTTTTTTTTTTGAGACAGAGTTTCGCTTTTGTTACTTAGGCTGGAGTGCAATGGCGCAATCTCGGCTCACTACAATCTCCACCTCCTGGGTTCAGGCAATTCTTTGCCGTAGCCTCTCGAGCAACTGGGATTACAGGCATGCGCCACCATGCCCAGCTAATTTTTTTTTTTTTTTTTTTTTTTGTATCTTTAGTAGATACGGGCTTTCACCATGTTGACCAGGATAGTCTCGATCTCTAGACCTTGTTATCCACCCGCCTCGGCCTCCCAAAGTGCTGGGATTACAGGCTTGAGCCACCGCGCCCGGCTAAAGCTGGCAAATTTTTTTTTTTTTTAATTGGATTTTAGGTTTTGGGGTACATGAGCAGAGCATGCAAGACAGTTGCATAGGAACACACATGGCAGTGTGCTTTTCTTTCCTTCTCCCCTTCACCCACATTTGGCATTTCTCCCCAGGCTATCCCTCCCCACCTCCCCCTCCCACTGGCCCTCCCCTTTTCCCCCCAATAGACCCCAGTGTTTAGTACTCCCCTTTCTGTGTCCATGTGTTCTCATTTTTCATCACCGGCCTATGAGTGAGAATATGCGGTGTTTCATTTTCTGTTCTTGTGTCAGTTTGCTGAGGATGACGTTCTCCAGATTCATCCATGTCCCTACAAACGACACAAACTCATCATTTCTGATTGCTGCATACACCATGGAATATTATGAAGCTGGCAAATTTTTTTATTTTTAGTAGTGATGAGGTTTCACCATGTTGGCCAGGATGATCTTGATCTCCTAACCCTTTGATCCAGAAACTATTATACTGTTTTCCATAGTTACTATACTGTTTTACATTCTCACCAACAAATTCTAATTTGTTCATCTCCTCACCAAAACTTATTTTCTGTATTTCTTATGTAGTAGTTATCCTAATAGATAGGAGATGGTGTCTCATTTGGTTTTAATTTGTATTTCCCTAATGATCAGTGATATTGAGCATCTTTTCATGTGCTTTTGCCTATTCATATTTTTTGGAGAAATATCTGTTAACCTTTTTGTGTATTTTAAAATTGGTTGTTAGTTTTGTTGTTGTAGGAGTTCTTTATGTATTTTGGAAATAAATTCTTTACCAGGTATATGATTTGAAAATATGTTCTTCCATTCTGTGGATTTCCTTTTCATTCCGCTAATTGTATCCTTGATGCACAGAAGTTTTAAGTTTTGATATGGTTCAATTTATTTATTTTTTAATTGTTGCCTGTGCTCTTAGTATCACACCCAATAAATCATTTGCCTGTTTTATTCTAGGAGTTATGTGGTTTTAGATCTTATGTTTGGATCTTTGACTTATTTTGAGTTAATTTTTGTATATGATATAAGATAAATGTCCAACTTCATTCTTTTCCATGGATATAGAGTTTTCCAATACCTCTGTTTTTTGTGGAGTGGGGAGAACTGTCATTTCCGCATTGAGTGGTCTTGGCATCCTATTGAAAATCATTTGACCATCTATGTGAGGATTTATTTCTAAGCTGTCTATTCAGTTCCATTGGTCTATATGTCTGTCTTCATGCCAATACTATATGGTTTTGTTCAATGTACCTTTAAAATATGTTTTAAAATAAGAAAGTGTGATGCATCCAGAGTTGTTCTTCTTTATTATTGATTTGGCTTTTTGATGTCTTTTGAGATTCCATATGAATTTGAGAATTTTTTTTCATAGTGTATATGGGATTGTTTTCTTAATTTCCTTTTTGGGTTGTTCATTGTTACCATAAAAAACATAATTTTTATGTGCTTATTTTGCAGCTTACAAATTTATTGAATTTATTTATCATTTCTGAAAGATGTTTTTGTTTTTGTTTGGTTTGGTTTTGTGTGTGTATAGAATCTTTAAGGTTTTCTACATATAGGATTGTGTTACCTGTGACCAGAGAAAATTTTACTTCTCTCTTTACAATCTGGATGCCTTTTACTGCACTTTATTGCCTCATTTTCTGGCTAAGGCTTCCAGTATTGTGCTCAATAGAATTGTCAAAAATGAGCCTTCCATCTTCTTCTTTATCTTGAAGGAAAGCTTTCAGTTTTTTATAATTTTCTACCATGGTAGCTGCTAGGAACATCTTTTAAATCACCATAAGAATTTTTAACATTTGTTTAACATATCCCTTCTAGAACAAAATTTTATTTTATTTATATTTGAGCCACAGGGAATCACTAACATAGCTTTTGTTCAGTTATCCAAGAATTAAAAGATAAAGAAGACAGACAAAGCAATCCAAGGCAATGACAAAAATATTAGCTAGTTTATTCAGAAATGGTAATGGGAAATCAGGTGCTATTGTTATATTCAGAGCATTTTGGCTTGTTTGTAATTATTTTTAATCCCCCAAAGATTAAAGCTACTACCTTTGTAAAAATAGACAATCAAGTTTAAGTTTCAAATATGTTTAATTAGGCTTAAGATCACTCTTTAAAACACATTTGAAGTATGGCAATGATAATATTTCATATAAGTGAAGAAATAATAGATTACTTAATAAATCATGTAGAGGAAACTTTCTGTTGCTTAGAAAACAAAAGCTAATTTTATTTTTTAACGACCACAGTCCCCAATGTATTTCACAAAGGCTAAAAAATTAAACAGGAACAATAAAGCCATCAAAATATAAAAATAATACATGAAGACAGTTTTTATAATATTGAGTTACAGGAAACCTTCCAAAAAATGACATAATAACACAGATTGACACAAATGACAAAATAACAGTTAAATCTTATGAATAGAATGACACAAAACAGAAAGGCAAAATGGGGTAAACTGTTACATATATGAACAAGAATTATTATAAAAAATGGATAAAGAAACTTTATTGCAGAAATTTTTAAAAAGATTTACACATAACCCACTATAAAAATTTGCTAATAAAATAAGCTGGCAATTCAGAATAAAAGAACAACAAATGAGCAATGGACATTTAAAATCATTTGACTCAACTACAAATCAAAGTAAAACAATGATGTTTATTTCGCTGCTGGGGTAGAAAATATTGACACACTTATTGATCTCTAGAGTCTGGAGTTTGCTGGTTATTTTCCGACGTACTCATCACTCCAGTTTTTGCTGTTTCTCTTCTGTATTTTTCATGGTAGGAGGGCTACCTCTTACAGACTACATTACCCAGCTACTAATGTCCATTGCCTTCCAGCCCCATTTGACAAAGTAATGAACTGGTGGAAGACTGCAGGTTGAACCAGAATAATAAGTCAGGGTATTTCTTACACTTTTCTTTCTAGTTTAGTGGCTGTGGCCAGCAACACTACTTTTTTCGCTCTGTTTCTAGCTGATAATTCCAGCTTCCTGGCTCTGGTAACACCTCATCCTCCCACCATCACTCCACCAGAGTCATACCCAGTGGAAAACACTGGAGTAGTAGTGGGTGTGAGCTATGAGGGGTTACCTTGTAGGAAGATAATTTTAAAATCATATTGAAATCAACTAGCAACCAGTCTGTTTTTATTATATCTATGTGCTAGCGTTTCTAAACCATGTCAGTGACAAAATTCTCCTTTTGCCAAGGCTACCACTCAGTATGTACCCACTTTAATTCCCAACTTAACATACCACAAATTCTTACCACCTAGGAGTAATAGCAGTAGCTTTCTAACATTATGAAACCCAGAATAATTTTACCAAACTTGACTTGATTTCTCAACTCTTCAATTATCTGTGTCACAAACTTCCCATTTTAAATGTAGAGGGTCCAAGGCAGGAGGATAACTTCTTCTAAGGAGTTTAAGGCCAGCTTGGGCAACACAGTGTGACCCCATCTCTACAAAATAATTTTAAAAATTTAGCCAGCTGTGGTGGTACAGGCCTATAGTCCCAGCTACTAGGGAGGCTCGGGCGGGAGGATTGCTTGAGTTTAGCAGTTCCAGGCTGCAGTGAGTGGTGATCATATCATTGCACTGTAGCCTGGCCAACAGAGTGAGACCCTGTTTAAAATAAATAAGTAAATGTAGAGATACCTGTTCTCCTATTTGAACCCTGACTCATACAGTTAGTGTATGTGTCACCTGGCACATTCATTTGTTGTGGTACTTACTGAAATAGGTATAAACTCTTAAGATGGCAATTTGAAAATATTCACTTTTTTTTTTTTTTTGAGATGAAGTTTCACTCTTGTTACCTAGGCTGGAGTGCAATGGCGCCATCTTGGCTCACTGCAACCTCCGCCTCCTGGGTTCAGGCAATTCTCCTGCCTCAGCCTCCTGAGTAGCTGGGATTACAGGCACGTGCCACCGTGCCCAGCTAAATTGTTTTTGTATTTTTACTAGAGACGGGGTCTCACCATGTTGACCAGGATGGTCTCGATCTCTCGACCTCGTGATCCACCTGCCTTGGCCTCCCAAAGTGCTGGGATTACAGGCGTGAGCCACCGTGCCCGGCCGAAAATATCCACTTTTAAATGTTCATTTACTTATTATAGAAATGAGAGTCAAAGGTAGCAGAGCTTATGTTTTCTATTTTAAATTCTTTTGCATTAGTTACTTGCACTACTCTTTAAGTAAATTTATGTGTTTTCAATTTAAAAAGGAAAAGAAAGTCCTATACTTTAAGTGTATTTGGCCTACTGTCAAGCTGAGAATGTGTGCATTTCTGATTGTCAAGGTGTGTCTAGATAGTAGAAGTTAAAAAAATATTAGTTAAAGACAAGTATGACTGAAACAAAAATCACAAAGAAGGAGAGGGAGGGAAATAATCAATGGGGTAAAGGATGGACCTGCTGCTAAGATGCAATTAACTTCCAAGCAAAATACATGATGAACTGGAGTGCTACCAGACATGTTATGAAACCCGCTGTGAAGAAACAAAAAGTAAGTAATCATGCCAGCTCAGAAGGACATATTCTAGTTTTATCAAAAGTTTAAGAGGTAAGCAGGCTTTCAGGGATCACTTTTACTGAGCTGCAGGAGGTCAATGAAGTGAGAGCCATGTGTGTTATTATAGAACTGTGATGGATAATTCATAACTAGATAAAGCATGTAATGTTAAGTGTCTCAGAGTTTGTGACATAGTCACCTGGGGAATGCAGTTATTGTCCAGGTGCTACACAGGCAGCATGTCTTGGCTGTAAACTTACTCAGTAATATGTCTGACCTGTTACTATGAGAAACAACATATTAATGTAACTGGAATCAAGCAGACCTAAGTTTGAATCAGTGAGGCTCTGAACACATGACTCAAGCTCTCTTAGTTTCTTTGTCTCACCTACAAGATGCGGATAAAAATTCTTACATCGTATACTTATTGTATGACATGGGTAAGCACTTATAATAGCCCAAAGCACCTCCATTATTCAAATACTTATAATTTGATGAATAATTTATCAAAATTCATTTATATTCAAAATTGGTTTGTTGTCGTTGTGGAATATTCTCAATTAACCACTGTTGAAAGTATGCCTACTATTATACTGAGTTCCACAAAAATGATTTTTTATAGCTCAGACAGATTGCAACCAACTAAATGTAAATATTATGAATATATGAAGTGCTGACACTAAAGTTTACTAAGGAGATTCCCATGTTACAAAAAATAAAAGTAATCATTTTAAATGACATCAGTATAAGTGGATAAAATCTTGACAAAAAAAAAATACCAGTTAGGAGATAGTAAATGTCATCAATCTGACTGACAGATACTATATGGTATTCGTATCCAACTTCCATAATATTAAAAGCAATGAACAGTTTCATGCAATAGTTATTGTATATTTTGTAATAAATAACACACAAAGCACATACTATGCTCCAAGTGCTATTCTAAACATCTCACATAAATTAACTCATCTCATCTCTATAAAAACTTTATGAGATGAATGTTATTATTATTCCCATTGTACAGATGAAGAAAAGTAGAGGGTAGGTATTTGAAGTTAAGAATATATAGAGGTATTATATTTGCTATTTGACTTGTTAGCTCAAGAGTAGACCAACAGAATATAGTACACAAAGCAAAACTGTGAGGTATGGTGACATGTTTTAGCTGTGTTTCCACCTAAATCTCATCTTGAATTGTATCCCTATAATCCCCCAGTGTCTAGAGTGAGACGTGGTGGGAGGTGATTGCCTCAGAAGGAGTTTCCTCCAGGCTGTTCTGATAGTGAGTGAGTTCTCACAGGATCTGATGGCTTTACAATGGGCTTTTCCCCCTTTGCTATCACCCTTCTTTGTCTCGCCATCCTGTGAGAAGGTCCAAGCTTGCTTCCCTTTTGCATTCCACCATGATTGGGTAAGTTTCCTGAGGCCTCCCAGCCTTGAAGAGCTGTGAGTCAATTAAACCTCTTTCCTTTATAAAGTACCCAGTTTCAGGTATTGCTTTATAGCAGCGTGAGAACAAACTAATAGGAACTAAATGAACACTTGGAGTCCATTTCAAGTATTATATCTCTGTCATTATTTCAATTCAAAAAGATATTACTATAGCAACCTTGTGATAGTGTTTCTGTGCCTGTGTAAGTGTTTCAAAGATTTTTTTTTATCAGAATGAGGAAGTTATTATTAATTACTACTTTTCTGAGAGATAATGAATTTTTAATTGATGTTACTGTATCTACTAAGCTGATCACAGGGCTTTTCTCCTCTATTCTATTATTATGATAAATTAGATGGGTTTTAAACTGATTTAACATTTGCTTCTTGAGATAAATCCCACTTAGTCTATGCACTAGATCTTAGTGTATCTGCTATCATTTTTTTGTAAATATACACTGCTGTATTTGATTTGCTAATGCATTGTCATGGGTGTTGGTGTCTATGTTTATAAATGATGTTGCTGGTCTGTAGACTTATTTATTTCTAAGATCTTTTCTGGTATTGGTAATGTCCTTATAAAATTCCCTAAAGAAAAGTTTCCCAGCCTTTCTATTTTCCAAAACAGTTTGTGTAGAATTAGTATTATTTCATTCTTAAATATTTGGTAGAATTTACCAGTAAAATCGTCCAAGCCTAGAGTTTTCTTTGTGGGTTAACGTGTTTAATTTCTGTAGTAGATACAGGATTATACAGAATATCAATTTCTTCATTACAACTCCATATGTCATTTTCATGTAAAGTTTTAATATGTTGGTAAACAATTGTTCATACTATTTTTTTATTATTTTTTTTAACCTGTAGAATCTTGTGGTGACAAGTCCTCTTTAGTAATATTAGTGATTTTTGTCCTCTGTTTTCTATGGATGTGATCAGCTCATTGTTTATGAATTTTCTTGATTCTTTTCAAAGAATCAGCCTTTAAAAAGGTTGATTTTCTTCACTGTCTGTCTTGCAGTTGGTTTGTTTTATTTCTATTTTTATGGAGTAGAACCTTAGGTTTTTGATTTACACTTTTCTTCACTTAAATGAAACAAAATTGAAACAAAAAATATTTCTTCTAAGCACTATTTTACATGTATCCTCAAGAGTTTTATATAATAATATGTTTTTTACTATTATTCAGCTTGAAATATTTTCTATTTTCCTTTGGTATATTTTTCTTTTACCAATAGATTATTTATTATTTAATTTTCAAATATTTGATGGGTTTCTAAACATCTTATTATTATTTATTCCTACTTTAATATCATTGTAATCTCAGAACATAATTTATGTGCCTTTAATCATTATAGATTAATCAATACATATTATTATGTTTCAGTTCCTTGGTGAACACACCATGTTCACTTGTATAAAATGTATATTCTAAAGTTTTTGCATATTATATTTTATAAATATCAATGAGATTAAGCATTTGTGAGTGGTCTTCACATGCTCTACTTACTTACTTTTTGGTAGATTGCTTCATTAATTATATTAATTTGGTAGATTGCTTCATTAATTATATATTAATTAATACAGAGTCATTAAAATATGTTCCTGTGGTTTAGAAGTTGTTATTTCTCCCTTTCATTTTGTCAATATTGCTTCATGTATTTTGAGGCTATTGTTAGAAATGCAAACATTTATTGTTGCTATTTCTTTCTGATGCATTGACCCCTTTTCGTGACTCTGAAATGTTCCTCTATATCTGGGTAACACTCTTTATATTGAAGCCCATTTTGTCTCCTATTAACATAGCCACTCCAATCTTCTCAAGCTTACTGTTTGGATGGTATGTATTTTTTCTATTAATTTGCTTCCAAAGTTTCTGTATATCCATGCTTTCTCTGTTTCTTGTAGACAATAGACACATGAACCTTGTTTTTTATCCATTTTGATAATCTTTGATGTTCAAATGAAGTGTTTGGTTTATTGAAATTTAACATAATTAGTGTTATGTTTGGATTTAACTCAAAATAATTACTTGTTTTTTGTTTCATCTCACTGATTTTTCTTCATTTTGTTCACCTCTTTTGTCTTCTTTATAATAAATTAGAAAATGTTTTATTTTGTCATTTTTTTCTGTTCCTCTTGACAATTTTTACTGGTTTTTACAAGGATTAAGACATATATCCTTAATTTTTTCACAGCCTACTGAGAGTTAATATTTTATCACTCTACATAAATACAGAAATCTTTCAACCTAGCCCTATTTAACACTCATGTGCCATTCTTCATCTTACTGTTTGTATATGCATTGCATCTCCATATATTATAAACCCTAAAAATAGCATTAACAATTTTATTTTATACAGCCATATTAATTTTAATGAAACTAGGAACAAATATACTTTTATTTAACAATCTGATTTTATTTACCAACATGATTCACACATTAAAATATCATCTAATTGCTTGCATTGTTTCTTCATGCAAACCTGGGAAATATTGCCAACGTTACAGTGTATTGAGACCATGTATGAAACTTAGAAAATGGATTCTACTATATGTAATTGCTCTTAAAAAAAACATAGCAAATGACTCTAACCTTATGTCTATATTATAATATAATTCTGATATTGCTACAATAGACATAAAATCAGTAATTATTATAAAATCAGAAAATTAATAGTTAAATTATTTAGTTAATGTTTTGAAACTTTTATTCACCCATTATAAAGAAACGTTTCTGCTATCTTGCCGTGAATCAAATATCTATCTGATTTTTTGCCATACTTTTATGTTCATACACATTTTTGTTTCCATGCTGAATCAGTGTCATCTTTTTGAAGATATTTTAAAGAGCAATTAAAGCATAACACATGTAGTATTAATAATGCATATAACTCAATTGATTTGAAGACCAAGTGAGCAACTATGATTAATTTTAGGCTTATGGAGGGAATGACACCTGCATCTTGACTGTTGCCTGGCCAGCCATTAATTTTTATATCCTCTCAAATTCAGAGACATCAAAATGTGCAAATGTGTGTTTCTTAGCATACATAACACACTGCTAAATATTTTTATTTGTTTTTTTTTAACCAAGAAAATAAGCACACCTATTGCTTGAAGAAGGAGCCATTCCTTTAGATAAATATATTTGTATGAGACGTTTTTGTTTCTTCAGTCCTTAACAGAACATTTTGGTCTGTTTTCATGTGTTAAAATAACACACTTGTTGGAAATTATTTCCACAGGCTATATTTTTTGAAAATCCAGAATCCAAAATCAGAAGTCTGGCCAACTTTCTAGACTAAGAGGAAATTAACTTGAGCTTTATTTTATATTTCAGTTTGCACCCTCCCTACACTCCTATGTACCATCTGTTTTAATATTGAGAGAGTTTTTGATGTCTGTTGAAAGAACTGCATAGAAAAGCCCGAACCTTACCTTCCTCTGTGCCAAGGCTTGTTTGTCTCATAAAATGAATAGAAAAATTGGGAGAAAGGTCAACTTGTGTTATTCTTTTAAAACAATAGTAACAGTGTGGAAATACTGTATTTCCTAATGAGCACTCAGGGCCAAATAATCCTAATGAGGTACATCCAGGGACCAAATTTTAAAGGATTTTTATTAGATATTATATTGCAAATTTTTAAATAATGTGTAGGCATCTGATCTGCCCCCAATGACCTCACATACCTTCCCCTTTAGTCTGATATCTTTTCCGTCTCCAGCTCCTTGCATTTCTGCACTATTATGATGCTTTCGCCTGTATGTTTCCTTCATGCATTATTTTTCATGAATTGACTTTCTTTTTCATCTTTGCTTAACAAAACTCTTTTTCATCCTTTAAAACTCATGGAATTACCTATTCTAGGAAGGTTCCTGTGATCTGAGGTTATTTTATTCTAATCCAAACCTTAGTTAAGAGTTTTTGGAGGTTTTTTTCTCTCCTTAACTTTTCAGGACATTATAGGGATGAAGTGTTCTGGTTCTGTATTAGTCAGCTTGACCACGAAAACAAATCCCACAATTCCAGCCTCCAGAAATGTGATGCATAACCCCATCTATGGCTTCAATGTTATAAGATTATTTCCTTACAATTCTGGAAGCTGGAATGTCCAAGATTAAGGTGACAGCAGATTTGGTTTCTGCTGGTGACCCCTTCCTGGCTTCTTCCAGGCAGCTGCCTTCTAGTGCTTTCTCACGTGGCAGAGAGTGGGGAAGGGAGGGAGAGAGAGAGAAAGAGAGCAAGTCAGAAAGAAAGAGAGAGTGCACTCTTTGATGTGTTTCATATAAGGACATTAATTCTATTGAATCAGGGCCCCACCTTTATGAATTCATTCATCCCTAAAGTTTCTATCTCCAGACATATCTGCCCTGGGAGTTGAGGTTCAACATATGAATTTTGGGAAGACACAAACATTCAGTCTACTAACAGATTCTTTGAGTAGTTCCTTTAAAATAGGAGAAACAAAGATCTGCAGTATTAATTTCACTAAAACCAATCCTTAGGCACTCACTTAATGTTATCTGAAAAAGTATTCCCTTCTGGGTGAAAAAATAAGAAACTTGCACAGAGAAGCAATCAACAGGGGGCTTTCTAAGATGGAAGCTATGTGAGAAACTGCTCCAGTTACTTCATTGAATATGTTTATTCCAAAGGAAAAAGTAAATAACTGTCCTATATATTCTAAAAAATACAAATTTTTCCCTAATCCATTGTTTTTACATAAAACATTTCAGGGGCATGAACAGTAATTTCAACTCACTTTTCAACTAGAAGTGGCATCATTACAAAATGTCATGATTAGTAGAAGGGATTGTCACCCAAAATGAAGTGAGGTTCCCATCTTTTTTCATTCCCCCCAGGTCCCACCCACTAATCATCTGTGATTCCAAAATTCCCTGGGAATTATTTTTTGTTTGTTTTAATTTACCATTGATTTTCTAATGTCCTGAGTATTTTCATTTCCCCTTCCAATCTACTCCTTATTCTAATAAGGAGAGCGAATGATTGGATTAATAAGTATAGTTCTTTGTAAGCTGCATTTTCAGTCATAATATGTTATGTGTTATTGCTACAGATTTAGTCCTTAATAACTGCAATCATTCTGGTATCTGTCATTTGGACCATCCTGGATTTTCCAAATGCCGAACAGGAAAGAACAAGTGTTTCCTTTGTGCAGTAAAAATAAATAGTTTTCATATAAATGAAAACTCCAATCAGTATGTCCGTTGCTTATGGTGGCTAATACAGAGTTTTCTGAATACCATTAGGGATTTAGTAAAAAGTTGGCAGAGCTTGTTGAAGAGCGAGGAGTGAATTTTATCTTATAGAAACAGAACATTGGATTTGCCATCATGGTAAGGCACAACAGAGGAAATGAAAAGGGATCAACTGAATATTACAGAGAGAGGGAGAGAGAGAAAGCCAAATTACCTGAGCATGAATAGAGAGAGAAAAATGATAGATAAGATTAAAATTAAAATTCTGACATGAGACATATTGTCTTATAGATCTTTTGAATTTGAAAGGTGTGATTTTATTCATTCTTTCCACTTATCATTTGCATGTAGGCCCAGATTGCTGAATTTAGATAATTTGGTCATATAAATTTTCTCACTTGTTGACTTTCGTTGAGTATGACTTCTTTCAAAGAGGCACCAAATGGAGAGACAATATATGTAACAATTAGGATGTCTCCAAAAAATTACAGTAGCCTTTTGAAATGAAGACACAGATGGGAAAATATATTTCTCAGTTTTCCTGAAAATGCATTCTTTTTTTTGAGGAGGGGGAAGCCCGTGATACCTATACATAACTGATTAGATAGATAGTGCTATTAAATTTAACTGGAAGATCCAACTTCAACCTACCTGGAAATGTTCCGTAGAAAACGATGAAGGCGATCGGTGTAACAGAGCTTCCTTTGAAGGAGGAGACATACTTAGCATTATAGAAAAATACTCATGTTTTGTCTGAGGAAGACCAAAGAGAATGATAAACGAATACAGTGCAGTTTTTACCTCGTGTTCATATAGTGGTCATAAGGGTGCAAAGATCATTGGTATACCAGTGCTTGGGCCCTCAAACTGGAATGCACCACAACCTTGAAAACACAGAGCCTGTGGCACAGATAGACTTTCTCTAAGTAATGGTTTAAGTAATTCATGACAGAGTCTGGAGAATTTGGCATGCAGACTGAATAAAGCGTTAGTTAATCCATAGTCCCAGAGATTTGTTCTCATGGTATATGGAAACTTATGGATGATTAGAAAATAGTTTAGTGCTGAAACACCTAGACGTTTCTATTTTTCTTTCTGTTTTCCTGCCCCTAACTCACTTGCTTTTATTGTTGTTTAAGATATGCTGTAATATTCCATATGGTGCATCAGCCTTCAGGACCGAGAGAACATTTTCTCTAGCTAATTTAACACCTGTATATTCTCCCAGACAGAGCTAGGTCTGGTAGCCTCGTGGATCATGCCTGCCTTTCATAAAGGAGGCAGAACTCACAGTTCTTATTGACGAAACTGTTCATCAAAGTATCTCGCCACAACACTGTAGCTTGTTTCTAAACAGAAAAAAAAAAATTATCCCAAATATTCAGTATTCCTTTTGTTCTGTATAAAATAAAATAATTTCTGATTTTAATGTGCTACAAAGCTAAATTAGCAGTGTAACAGCTTAGCAGCATGAAGTGTAACATGTAACAAAATTGCTGTGCTAAAATAGAGATTTAATGATACCTTCATTAAGTTGATCACTGAAATGGCAAACACTTTTCCAACATAACAGTTTCTATAGATACCACATGCTTATGATCAAAATTACTTTTCTGAATGTGTTTTTCTCTCGCATTTGATTGTATTTTATATCTTCTTCCTGGCTGTAAGTTACAATTAAACATAAGGAAAAATAGTGCAAGGCAAAATACACTCTGCATCTGTTTTACTGCTCAAATAAATACACAATCTGCACAAAACAGATTTTCCTAGTGGGCAAATTTTAAATGACTCCCTAGATAGGTTCTAGATTTTTTTTGAATGCCACCAGGAATGCACCAAATGTTGCTGGAGGAAATTTCTATGTATTCTAGCTACCTACCAAACAGCTAAATACTCTGTCAAAAATGTTTAATTTAAGCTGTTATAATAATTGTTACCACAAAAAATGGATCATGGCTGATAAGTAGATTTTTATCCCCAAGTAAAATATATTTCTCTATTAAATGTTGTTTTACAAACAGAATCAATTTTTTTTGGGAAAGGAGTCATTGAAACAAAAGGAAACTTTACAAAAATATTAATGGATATGCTTGATTTTTAGAAACTGTCTTTTTTTTCTGTAACTTTCAGAGAGCCTTGCTGTTGTTTTGTTATGCAGTATTTTTTCCTATATATTATAATAATAAAAATAAATCAGACCACTAATGAGGACCCAAACAAAATGTTATTCTATTTTCCATGAGAACAGTTTTATGTTTGTAATTTTATGCATATAATTCTCATTAAATTATGGATAAAATTATGGCAAAGAATCAGTTGACCAAGGAACCGTATTAAGCCTAAGGCAAAAGGAAAATTTGGTAATGCTGGATTTATCTTTACTACAATTTTTGATATTTTGTCCACCACATATTTTTTGCATTACTTCTGATTTTTTTAAATGCTGCATTATGGTAAGATTTATCTTGATTACTAAGGTTTTGGCATGTGCTTAAATTTTGCATGTAACATAAGTGTCTCACCTATCTCATTATCTTCACTGTAGTCATAGTTTTGGATAGAATGATATGTTGTAATCATTAAAAGTACTAAACTATAGTCTGCATATGTTAAATTATAAATAATTATTATTTATTATGATTAAAAACTGAAAGAAATATTATGAATTTTCACAACTTTGATTCAGTTTGGCTTGGGCATCATGATGTTATCAGTCATTGTAGCCCCAAACATCACCAAATAATTGACTTGCAACCTCAGCAGAGGTTGTGTCATGATAGTGATATTTTATATAGGTTAGTGAACTACTTTATAATTTATGAAATGTAAGACTATCACTTTAATTAATATACTCAATAGTTCAGATGTTTCCATGTTGATGTAGTTTTGTTTCCACATTGACATATGTTTTTAAATACTCTGACTCAAGCTATATTTAAATCCCTTATAATGTCAAAATTTCTTATAAAAACATCCTCCATGCTCAAAATATATTTTAAGAAGCTGCATAGGGGATCCTCTCTTGAAAGTTCACAGTCCATATTAGAATGTTAAATACTCTAAAATGTTCTGTAATAAATGCACTTGTTTAACTTTGATTAATTCAGTTTTTCCAAAATTATTGACCCTAAAATATGTTAGTGCATTTTTAGTACATAATCTTTTTTAAGTACATAGGTGTCTTAGTTCATTCTTGCATGGCTATAAGAAAATACCTAAGACTCATTAATTTGTAAATAAAATAAGTTTAATTGGGTCACAATTCTGCAGGCTGTGCTGGAAGCATAACACCAACATCACTTGGCTTCCAGGGAGGCCTCAAGAAGCTTTTATTCAAGGTGGGAGATGAAGAGGGAAGTAGATATGTCACATGGTGAAAGCTGGAGCAAGAAAGAAAGAGTGGAGAGGAGGTGTCACAGGCTTTAAATGACCAGATGTCACAAGAACTCACAAAGATGGCACCAAGCCATGAGGGATCCACTGCCATTATCCAAACACCTTCCATTAGGGCCCACCTCCAGCACTGGAGATTACAATTCAACATGAGGTTTGGGTGTGGACAAATACATAAACTATATCAATAGGATTTCTCAGAACACAATTTAGGAAATACACTTGTGAAAGCAATTAATAGACATTTGTATACTGCTATACAATAGCATTTATACTACTTTTCAGCCTTAATATTATTAGAATGCAAATGAATATATATTGGCAATATATCACACGTGTAGGACCTGATTTTACATCTTTGAAAACTAAAGAAGATAAGGGGAAAATGTAAAACATGAAATTACTTTTTTAACCCTAAACCATATATTAATTCAACAGAATATGATTCTTTGAAGAGCACAGGAACTATATTTTATTTTGAATATAAATCCTTGAGATATTTATAATGTCCTATAAGCTAGTTTTTCTCTTTTTGTATGTTTTCCAACATCTTTGAATATCTGGACTTTCCAATATCTATCCTGTATTTTGACAGGTGCTTTGATAAATATTCCATGGTTTTCTAACCAATTTCAGAGTTTTCTTGTCTTAGTGCATGGGCCTGCTCCTCAAAGAAGTGTTTCAGGTTGATCCAAGCTGTCACTTAGATATTTCACATCATAAAATTCCTCTACTATCCTGTGAAGCCTTTGAAAATAAAGGTTTTGTTTTATTCTTTAAATAAATTACAATTGGTGGTATATTGCTAAATAAATACAGATGTATTATTAAAATCTCTGACTTAATTAAAATAGCCAAATTATGGGTAATTGTTAAAGTTTTGATAAATATCCTTCATAAGTAAGAAAATTTATATTATTTTCTTTCTAAAAAATGCCAATTGAGACATTACCAAGTAGCAGAGGGTAATACTGAATACTATCTGGCATAGTTCAAAGTGTCTGGACTTTGTGGCAGTTATACCAAGGATCAAATTCCATGTTCTTCTTTTATGTGTTGCAGGAAATGAAGATGTCACCTTTTATGTATATTACAATAAAATGAAGATTTTGCAGGACTTCTAAGGGGGTCAAATGGCACAATATATTTGAAAAAGCTCAGTAGCTCCTGTCAGTTCTCAAGAATTTCTTAGTGGAGAGTGGCAGAATATACCACCCTAAAGCATGTCACTTTGACAAAGGATTAATTTGAGATAAAGGTACTTGAAAAACAGCAAATCCAAGATGAGCATTTTAATCTCCCCTTTTCTTACTGAAAACAGGAGATAAACGCTCCCTTGTGGAAGATGCCCTCCCAGTACCAGGAGAAAAAAAGAATTCTTCCAAGACATGTCAAACCAACCTTGCTAAAATAATTCTTAGCTTCCTTAGTCTCCTCACACAGTTTTGTTACTTTTCCACCATTCTCTCTCTCTGTTCTTCAACCCAATATTAAATTTAGGTTTTGTCACTTTTTTGTGTCTTTATTTTCTCATGAGGGCTCACAAATCCTATAAAATATATATACATTTGTATGACTTTCTCCTGTTAATCTTTCTTCTGTCAATTTAATTCTCAGGCCTAGCTGAAAATCCTAAGAGGATAGAGATAAAGTTTTGCCTCCCTTACACTAAGTACTTACTGGGAACATTGGATAATTTTCACCATTGCTTCTCATCAAAATAAGCACTCAACATAACATTAACATTGCAAACACAGGATTCCATAGAGGGGAAACAGAAAGTGTTTTATTTTAACCCATTTCTTTGCCTGTGGATAAGACCTCACTCTGGTTCCCTCACTTTTTTTTTTTTTTTTTTTTTGAGACGAAGTCTTGCTCTGTTGACAGGCTAGGGTGCAGTGGCACAATCTCAGCTCACTGCAACCTCTGCCTCCTGGGTTCAAGCTATTCTTCCGCCACAGCCTCCTGAGTAGCTGGGACTACAGACCTGTGCCGCCACACCCAGCTAATTTTTGTATTTTTAGTAGAGACGGGGTTTCATCATGGCGAGGATGGTCTCGATCTCTTGACCTCGTGATCCGCCCGCCTTGGCCTCCCAAAGGGTTCCCTCACTTTTTAAATCACTTCTGTATAATAATCATAGACTTTTGATCATCTTTTTTCCACAAGTGGTTCAATAGGTGATATGGTTTGGATGTTTGTCCCCTCAAAATCTCATGTTGAGATGTTATTCCCAGTGTTAGAAGTGGGGCCTGATGAGAAATGATTGGATCAGGGGGGTGGAACCCTCATGAATGACTTAGCATCATCCCCTTGGTGATGAGTGAGTTCTCAGTTAGTTCATATGAGATCTGGTTGTTTAAGTCTGGGAACTTCTCCTTCTTTCTTTTGCTGTCTCTCTCACCATGTAATGCTGCAGCTTTCCAATTTGCTTTTTACCATGATTGTAAGCTTCCTGAGGCCCTCACTAGAAGCCAATCAAATGCTGGTGTCATACTTGTACAGCCTGAAAAACCATAAGCTAGTTAAACCTCTTTTTTTTAGAAATTTCTGAGCTTCAGGTATTTCTTTATAGCAGGGTAAGAACAGACTACCACATAAAATTGATACTGAGGAGTAGAGTGCTGCTATAAAGATACATGAAGATGTAGAAGTGGCTTTGGAACGGGCTAGTGGACAAAGGTTTGAATGATTTGGAGGACTCAGAAGAAAAGAAGATGAGAGAAAGTTTGGAACTTTTTGCAGAGATTGGTTAAATGGTTGTAACCAAAATTGCTGAAAGCGTTAGGGACAGTGAAGGCCAGGCTTATGAGATTTCGGATGGAAATAAGTAACACATTGGGAACAAGAGCAAAAGTCACTCCTATTATGCGCTAGCAAAAAGCTTGGCTGCATGAAGTCCAGTTAACAGGGATCTGTGGATGTTTGAACTTAAGAATGATGATTTAGGGGGTCTGTTGGAAGAAATTTCTAAGCAGCAAAGCATTCAAGAATTAACATGGCTACTTCTAACAGCCTATGATCATATGAGAGCAAAGAAATGACTTAAAGTTGGAACTTATATTTAAAAGAGAAATGGAACATAAAAGTTAGGAAAATTTTCAGCCTGGTTATGTCACAGAGAAAGGATCCAAGCAGACTGCAGATCAACAACTTGCTAGAGAGTTTACAGTGACTAAAAGGGAGCCATATGCTGATATCCAAGTCAATGGGAAAAGACTTTGAAGGCATGTCAGAGATCTTGAAGATACCCTCTCCACCACCTACCCAGAGGGATGGAAGGAAATAATGGTTTCAGGTAACAGGCCCAGAGACCCATTGTCCTGCACAGTGTTGGGACACTGCTCCCCACATCCAGAACATTTCAGCTCCAACCTTGTCTCAAAAGGCCTCAGGTATAGCTCAGACCACTGTTCCAGAGAGTTTGAGTCATAAACCTTGGTGGCTTCCACCTGGTGTTAAGTTTGCAGATGCTGAAGATGCAAGTATGAAGGAAGCTTTTTGGGTTCCACCTAGATTTCAGAGGATGTATGAGAAAACCTGGATGCCCAGGCACAAGCTCATTGCAGGGACAGAGCCCTCACAGAGGACCTCTCCTAGGGTAGTGCTGAGGGGAAATATGGGGTTGGACCGTCAAATGGCGTCCCCACTAGGGCAATGCCTAGTGGAGTTGGGGGAAGAAGGCTGCTGCCCTCTCAGACTCCAGGATGGTAGAACAACTGGCAGCTTGCATCCTGACCTGGGGAAAGCCACAGACTCTCATCTCCATTTCATGTAAGCAGCCATGTGGGCTGCACCCTGCAAAGCCATAGGAGCAGAGCTGCCCAAGACCTTGGGAGTACACCTCTTACAACACTGTGCCCTGGGTACAGGACATGGGGTCAAAGCAGATTGTCTTAAAGCTTTAGGATTTAATGACTGCCCCACTGAGCTTCAGACTTGCATGGGGCCTGTAGCTCCTTTCTTTTTGATAATTTATCTTTTAAAAAGTGACAATGTTTACCAAATGCCTGTAACACCATTGTATACTGGGAGCTTGGAAGTAAATAATAAGTTTTTGATCTCACAGGTGGAAAGAATTCATCTTCACATGAGATTTTAAACATGGAACTTGGTGCTTGGGACTTTTGCGTTAATGCTGAAATAAGTTAAGACTTTGCAGGACTATTGGAAAGGCATGATTTTATTTTGAAATGTGAGAAAGGCATGAGATGTGGGGGGAAACGGGCAGAATGATATAATTTAGATGTGGAAATGTGACTCCGAGTGTTGGAGGTGGGCCTGGTGTGAGATGATTGTATCATGTGGGTGGATTCCTCATAGGTGATTTAGCACCATCCTCTTGATGATGAGTCAGTTCTTGGTCAGTTAGCTCACTGATATCTAGTTGCTTAAACCAGTCTGTCTTGCTCCCTCTCTCTCCATGTGATATGCCAGTTTCCTCCTTTATTTTCCACCATGATTGTAAGCATCCTGAGGCCCTTACAAGAGGCTGACCAGATGTTGTTGCAATGCTTCCTGTATAGTCTGCAGAACTACGAGCCAGTCACATCATTTTCCTTCATAAATTACTCAGCCTTAGGTCTTTGTTTTTAGCAACACAATAACAGACTGCCATGGTAGGTAAAATATTCAACTTAAATTAACAACAAGATCTTCAAACTGTAAAAATTAATACTCTTTTTCCTCTTTCCTCTTGGTATTTTTGTAGGTCAGAAATGAGCTTTTTCCTCCACCTCTTCACCACCTTTAAAATGTGGCTTTGACTTCTTCAGTATTTTAGGACGTGTTGGAAAAATGAAGTAAGGTAAGTTACAGGAAATGTCTTGTTTGCTGGGTACTGGTGGCATCTCTCTTTGGCTTCCTCTGAGTTTGGTATATTTTCTAAGCTGGTTCTTTCTCTCATGGGAATAGTTTCTGCTTCTCCAGATTTTGCTGAGACTGTCCTTTCTGTATTAACACGTCTTGAAGAGAATTAGTTTCACCTTTCAGCTCCTGGCATTTCTAAGTCTACCTTCTTTTCTGGGTTGCAGTGACCATTCAGTGATTACTCATTGACTGTATTTAAAATGGCATCAAGTCTTCTCTCTTCCATGGGGCCCTTATTGATCCATGGACAACCTCTAGAAGTGTGAAGCAGTAAATTTCTGTTGTTTAAGTCGTCCAGTCTGTGGTATGCTGTCGTGGAAGCCCCAGCATACTAATATAACTGAGAACTGGCTAAACTCTGATTTCAGATATGGGAAAATTCTATGTGGATGTTTTTCATGAAACAGCAAAGGAGGTAGACCTAAGAAATGCCTAGGGGCTGAAGGATGAAAATAATCCCTCCTTTGTGTTTCTGTGTCCCAATCTCTTTTTACAACGATACAGTCGTTATTAAGAGCCTATCTTAATAATCTCATTTAACCTTAATTCCTTCTTTAAGAACCGTAGCTACAAATACAGTCACATTCTAAGAAAGTAGGGGTTAGAACTTAAACATACAAGTTTTAAGGAAGCAAAGTTTAGCCCATAACATCAATATAGGCCAAATTTTCTCTCTCTTCACTATTCTCTATGCTTAGCTACAGCCTATGTATCATACATTGAAATTTCTCAGAACAATGTAAAAACTAAGATTGATCTCTCCCACTTTACTTGAGAGGACAAAAGAAAAATTATGAACCTCAGCAATTTTATCTAAATAAATTTTCTTTTATGGCCTTCTTTTTCAGTTGCCACCCTTTTTACATGTTTAAGGTGGCTATTTAGGCCAAAATTTGTAAAACACTTTTTCATACCTATCATAAACTTTCTAAGAACTTATTTTAAAATATGCAAGCAATTAATTCATTCACTCAAACTTAGAGACTCGGCTACACTGCGGGAAAAAATAAATTAGATTCTAGCAGGTAAAATTTCTCACTCTTTAGGTATTGAAAAAATACAGATTTTCCAAATCTTTCTGTTTTGCAAATGATTTGAACAGAAGGAAGCAAAGACAGGCTAGGTGTGGTGGCTCATGTCTGTACTCCCAGCTCTTTGAGAAGCCAGGGCAGGCGGATTACGTGGTCGAGAGATGGAGACCATCCCGGCCAACAGGGTGCGACACCGTCTCTACTAAAATTGCAAAAATTAGCTGGGCGTGATGGCACGCAACTGTAGTCCCGTCTATTCAGGCAGCTGAGGCAGGAGAATCACTAGAATTCGAGGAGGAGGTTGCAGTGAGCCGAGATCGGGCCATGGCACTAAGTCTGGCGGTAGAGAGAGAGACTCTTTGATAAAATTTGCTTTTCCATATCTCAGTTTTATCATTGATTCTTAACATTCAGAGGGTCCCAAAGTTTACTAAAAATTTTAGGATTTTCCTCATCCCTTTTCCTAAACCTTATAAGAGACAGAAAAATCTGTTCTTTAAGATTATTTTGTATTGCTGCTACACATTCTCCTGATAAGCCAGAGAAAGGCAGCAAGTACAAGCCTGAAAGAGAGCAGAACCTACCACACAGAAAACATGGGCACGCACACGTGCATACACACACACACGTGCATACACACACACACACACACACGCAAGTACATCCCATGTCAAAAAGAAATTTGGCAGTATACAGATGATTCTAAACATTTTCTGAAATCTTGGATAAGAGAAAATACTTGAATAGTCAAAAATGATCAGTGATATTCTGGCAGTATCTCTGTGTATGCTAGGTATAAAAACTGCCTCAATGGTAAGAACGTGATTCTTTCATTTAGGACAGAGTGACTGGAGGATCCTTAGATAACTATATATATATTATATATAGAGTTATATATATATGTATATATATATATATATATAGTTATCTAAGTGGCTGGAGGAACTATATATGTAAGGATTACTATATATAGTTATATATATAAGGATAACTACATATTGTTATAAATATATTTATATATATTTAAATACATATATATCAGAAAACTTTATATCATCATAACCTTTATGTATTAAAAAATAGCATATTAGCTTTTTTTTGTCTTTTGAGGTCTTTAAATTTAGGGAACTAGTATTTCCTTGCTCCCAAATACATTTGAAAACTTAGCCTCTAGAATTAGTAAGCTAAATTATGTTTCCAAATGTGCTCCTATACACAAAACTACAAAATGAAGCCTATGCTCCATTTTCTTTGTGTACTATTATTTAATTTCTCTTCATTCAGATGAAAGATATACTGATCCAGCTATGATTATACTATTGGCCTATGAAACTTATATTTTTTACAATTTAAGAACCATATTCACTAATAAACACAACGTTAATAAAATTTCTTTGTCTTTGTTTTTCCATTTATGTAGTTTTTAAAAGTTACTTTTAAAAATTATTAATTTGGTCCAAATCAATCCCATTATCTATCAATACTTGATATTATTTAAAATAAATTACCTTTTCCCATAACCAACCATTTCATAAAGTCCAGATGATTCTCTTCTACTCCTTTTATTCTGTCATATCCATTTTGAAAAGAATCAGCAGTTTTACAATGTATATTGTGTCGGAGTGAGCATTAGAAAACGATTAACTCAATTGAACCTATGGAGAAGGAATAAAAGAATAAACCATTTCCATTATAGTGATAATATAGAAATTAATGTATTTACTTCAAAAATAATACATAAAATATTAACAATATTAAAAACTCAATTACTTCCTTTCCAAAATAAGGTTCAAGATACAACAGAGTTGATGGATTTATACAGAGGTAATACCAAGCATTTTCTGCGATTTATTAGATTGTGAGAATTGCATCACCCAGCATCAGGATCGTTCAGTGGATACCTCTCAGCAATGTATAATAGATTTCCCCCTATATTTCAAGCACCCAAAACTACATGCTGATATGTTTTCCTGAGATAAGAGAAAGATATATTTACCCATTAATGAAGTGAATTTCAGAAACCCAATTTCACTATCTCTTCCTTCATCATTCATTTTCTTCTTTTTCTTCCTGGCCTCCCAGAACAATGAGAAAGGTGACTGAGAAGTTTTGTATATAAATGTGAATAAACATCAAAGATATGATAATCTAAAATAGTTGCTATTGTTTCAAGTAGCATTTCCCCGCCTTCTATTTCTATTATATTCCTTGATAGTGTGTAGAAAATGTAAAAAAAATGTACAGCCCTATTTCCTTTCTTTTCCTCCTCCAAAAAAAGTAATATAGTGTGTATGATGAATGACAACATCCAAACTAAGGTACTAACACTTTAATTTACAAAGTCATTTATAGAAATTGGTTAAGGCTTTAGCATACTAAACCCATTTTTTTACATCCATGTTGCTCAAACTCTATTTCTTAAAGTGGAAGATAATAAAATCATATCCACATGTCTGAAGACTCACCAGTCTTGACTATCAAATGAGGTTAATTTTACTCTACATAAATCAATTATGGGGCTAAGAGTTGATACCAACCTAAATTTAGGCAGCAAGACCCATCGAAATGCCTTAACTGAGCAATACCAAAGAGTGACACATATGAGCGAGCTCTTAAAGGTTTAGCAACTAGTCAGAGGAAGAGCTTAAAAACGCAACTAAAGCTATGAGGAAAGGAAAACTTACAGTGAAAAATATTTTAAACAAATATTTTTAACGGAAATTTCAAAGCTGTAAACCTCCTTCCTCTATTACAAACATCATCTTTCTTACTACTCTTCTTTGGCTAAAATGAGTAATCCAGACCTGGGCCAGCCCTTTGACCTCTGGTGAAGACAGAGTGGGAGATCTAAGTTCAAGGGCAAATAATTCCTATGCTGAGGGCACTCTTCCTTTTATTTTCTTCTTCCTTCTCTCCATCATTCTTCGTCTCATATTTTTAACTCAGGTATTGGGCATTACAGTCTAGCTGCTGCTCCTTTGTGGCAAAGTCAGTTATCAAATACCTTTTGACATTTTCTTTCTACCATATTCTGTCTTCTTTTGTCCAAGATACTTGGTGAAGTCTCACTGATGAGTCTGTTCATCATAAAAAGGTCAGGGTCCCTGTTGACTATGAAAACACATAAAGTACTCTCTGGGTTCCCACAAGAATGGTCAAGAAGGTCCTGGTCCCCAACTTTAAACCACTCTTTGTCACTTAGGTCTTGAAGGTATTCTCCCTCCACCTAGAGTCTTACCATGACTATGAGAAACAATCCCACCAGTTTCTGGTTCTTTCACTTGTAACCATGGAGATCCAATCTGCCCACAGGACTCTTGAAGCAGATGAAATGTCAGCTACTTCACTTTTTAACTTTTCCCCTAAGGCTCTCATTATCATCTCTTTCCTAGTTAAAACATTTATTTTAGTCATATTTATGGCTGTAACCTAAACAAGGAAGGGGGGAATTAGATGAAAAGGGTGTTCTCACTAAAAATACCTATGTGCTGAATCATTTCATTTTTTTAGATTCACTCTTCACTCTTCTTCATCTTACTCTGTGCCCCTGAGGCTACTCTTTGCTAATTTCATCAACAAATTGCCTTTCCTTCCAGCTTGGATTGGTTGATGAGAAGCATGGAGGAAAATGACGTCAGATTATTCATCCTACTGAATAGCTCTGGTATCAGTCGCAGCAGTCAACAATGTCCCTCTATCAAAGACAACAGCTTCTCTCTTCTATCAGGTGGCCCTCTCCTGTGATTTTTGTTTCCTTGGATTTTCAACCAGTTACGTCTTCCTGGTTTCAAGATTAGAGGTTATCATTGTTCCTCACCAGTAGTAAGGCTCCTTCCCAACTTTTATTGATTTCCCTTGTGAACTCTTCTCAATCACCTCATTTGGATGTGGAATCTACTTCAACGTTCTCATTTAATCTGCTCTCCATCATAGTAAACCTAACATGTGCTGTTACAGCACTTTAAAAAGAAAAGATGCAATAACGTCTAAATCACAAAGTTGTGATGTCCCTCCACCTACACAGCTGAGGATTCTCAGCCTGGGTCCTCTGTAAATGCCAGCTTCTTATCTTCTTCCTCTATTCACATGGTTCTCTTCCTATCCTGAAACTTTGTGACTTAGATAATAAGGGAAATGTTAACTAGTTTAAATTAGTGAGTTCTTTATATTATTTAGCAATATGAAATAAATCATTTAAAATAATAAATCCGGCCAGGCATGGTGGCTCATGCCTCTAATCCAAGCACTTTGGGAGACCAAGATGGGTGGATCCCCGGATCTAAGGAGTTCGAGACCAGCCTGGCCAACATAGTGAAACCCCATCTCTACTAAACAAAACAAAACAAAACAAAACAAAAAGCACAAAAATTAGTCATGTGTGGTGGCACGTGTCTGTAGTCGTAGTTACTCAGGAGGCTGAGGCAGGAGAATCACTTGAATATGGGTGGTGGAAGTTGCAGTGAACCAAGATCTCACCATTGTGCTCCAGCTTGGGTGACAGAGCAATACTCCAACTTGAATAATAATAATAATAAGAATAAGTCAGAGAATTTTTTGAGAGTTTTATTTTCAATCGGTGATAAGAACAGTTATCTAGAAAATATTGCAAATAGAAAGTTCCTTAACCCAGTTTCTTCCTGCATGATGGATATCACATAATCTATGACTACTTCCACCAGGAATATTTCTCTGAAGTGACAGTCATTCTTTGGTAGGTGAAGGCCAAGTCACAATCACAGAAAGGCCACTACAAACCATTGCTTCCCACTGTGAGAGAATCTCTGGGAAAGTGCAATTCCCAAGGTATCCCACAGGATTTAAAACAGTACCTCCAAAGTCTCCTTACTTAATGTATGCTAAAATGAGCAACTTTCCCTCACATAGCTCCACTACTCCTAACCTTAACTCTGCAACAATTCTTTATATAAAAACCTGTTTTCCCAGATTTTGAAAAGTATTTTATAGGTTAGGTATTTGGACCATTTGAATAATAATAAAAAAATACTTGTAAGTAGACAGTTTTCAAAATTTATTCATAATGCTCTCATTAATAATAATAAATTGTTAAAATATTATATTTGTGGTCACACTGTTTATACAAGTTTTTCCTATATTTTTATAAATATTATGACCAAAGCATTTGGTCTGTTTCAAAGCATATGTCTTTGAAATGATTTTTTTTCATGCTATATCATATTTTTTACATAATTATATGATATATACTGTAAAGTGCTGACAGATTCCCTGTTGTTGAGTATTTAGAAGTTTTCCAGTTCCTAGTTATATTTTGGACTATTTTATAATTAACTTCTCAAAAGCATACTCCCTAGGTTTTATGATTTATAATTATAGATTATTATTAAACTCTCTACTTTTATTGCTAAAATAGATTCCAAAATTATGTTTTACATTCCCCCCAAGAATAAGAGCAGAGGGCTGTTTCCCCACATTCTGATCTATTTCTTAATCCTAAAGGGAACTACATTTTAGAGAGTTTACACAGTAACTATCCAAGGCAGAGATAAGATGTACATTTGATATTAATTGAATTTCATAGCATTTGTATTGTGAGACTTTAAAAAATATTGTGCAAATATTCTACTTTTAAGCTTATTTCTATTACATTTATGTTTCAAAATTATTAATTTTTAAAATCTGTTTTGTATCTCTAATATGTATTATCTTCTCTGAATATTGTAATTCTCTACCAGCAGCATAAATTAATAATGTTTTAATTATCTTGGGAAAACAATTAACTTCCTGGGAAATAATAAGTTTTATCTTCATGTACATTACTAATTTTCAAAAAAGAGAATACTAAAAATATTTTATTTTATTTGAAACATTATAAAATCTTCTGTTCATTTTAATGTATTCAGAAGAGTCCTTAAAATATACCAATGCAAAATGTAAATCATACTTTAGCTGCCATCTCTACTTCCATTTTTATTAGTTTTACTTCTCAAAGTTGAAATATACAAAGAAATCAGTAGCATTTTACCTTTATAACTTTAAGACTGTCATTCAATCTCTTCCGTAAAACAATTGGCAGTTTCTGACCTTCTCATTTTTCTTCTCATATCTAGAACACCCAAGAACATTAGAAGACCTTATGGTAAACTGCTGCCTAAATGTGTGTGATACATAATTCTTGCATTTACTAAATCTAATGACAATTGAATGTTCAGGTCATTGCTTTCCTTTCAAATGATAGAGTAATGGGGAAATTGACAAGTGCGTTCCTTACAACATAATCAGTTCCAGTGTCTTTTTTATGTTCACTTATGTTGTCCAATCAGACCAATATTCTAATATGCCAAGTTCAAATCAGGACTCTCCTGATGAGGAAAAGTTGTTTCTCTGTTCACATATGAGAAGAATAAATTGTAAAAGAATGTGAGCTACCATTGCCTAGGGCAGAAATATGGTCTCAAGAGATTCCTGTTTAACTTCCCTGCCCAATATTTAGTGGCACATTGGGAAGTCAGAGCCAGCAACTCAAGAAGCCAGCTGGCAATGTAGAGAACAATTTGGCCTTAAAACTTGACCCCGTATGAAGATGAAATGAAATGACTGGGTAAGTTCCTTAAAAAAAAAGTGATATAGACAAATGGAAGGTATTACTACTTAGGTCAGATTAAATATGTGGACAAAGACACCCCTTTTTCTTGCATTCTCAGAGCAGTGCTTGTAGTATAGTTGGGCTGTAACATGGACCTTTCATAGGCTTTAAGATAATTCCTGGAGAAGAGTAAGCCCAGTGGCCTTTTTATTCTTTTAGAAGGCAAACAAGAGACATAAAATAAAAGGTAGGCTCCAAAACAGCAGTTATAAAGAACTAAACAAGCTAAAATGTAAAGGTCACAAACAGATTTGCTTTGTGTGTTTGTTTTAGACAGAAGTCTAATTTTTTGGAAGGGTAGATGTGGAGATAGCTTTAGGAGGGAACCTAAATGTGTCATTTACATGTGTCATTCCTCAGTGTATTCTCAAACCCTAAAGAAAAGCCTGGCACAAACGATGTTCTTTTGAATTAGTGAATAAATATACAGCATGCATTTTGTCCCAAAGGTCTCTAATTACCAGGTCTTTTTAATGGATTACCCTTCACATTGTTCCCCCACTATCCTCTTAAAGCAGAACCACAGAATTCAAGAACAATTGAGCTGATAGTCCAGATTACCACAATACACCCTGCCACTGACCTCGAAATGATGTTCCTATTAGTCTAAAGAGATTTCTTCTCTCTGCCGCTCTTGAGCTCATATAGCCAATTTCAAGTCCATCTATCTTGTCATGATACCTCAAAGGATCAATACTTTTCAGTTTATAAAATACTTTCCTTGCTAAGTTAAGTTTATGGTAGCTATCCATATCTCATATTACCTTCCCATACATATTCCCGTAACTATTACCTCTGCTACTGCCCTTGGTTTTTGCCCTAATAAGTACTAAAGCAGCTCAGTGAAGATGGTTTTTTATCTGTTGATGGCAGACAGGACATTCTGGGGCTTACATTTCTACCAAATCATCCAGACACTGGTGATAGATAGCAAAAAGCAAAGCTGAAATACGAAACAAGTGCCCACTCTGGTAGTTCCTCTAGAGGCCACCTGCTGGAGTCAAAATTTCTGTGTCTTTGATATCTGTGCAGTTAGCTGATCAATGAGAACTCTGATTCTAGAAGACTAGTGGGTGCATGAATGAGGCACCCAGTACTCACCCATGGCCCCTGCATGGGGTTTTCCACTAGCAAGTCGCTGATCTAGCTTACTGACTTCATTAGTTTCCTAAGAATGCTGCAATAAATTGCCACAAACATGGAGGCTGACAACCACAGAAATTTCGCCTTTATAGTTCTGGTGATCAGAAAATCAAAATCAAAGTGTCAGCGGGGCCATATTCTCTCTGAAGGCCCTCAGACAGAATGTTTGCTGCTTCTGGTGGCTTAAGGCATTCTTCGGCTCACGCCTACCTCATCCCAGTCTCTGCTCCAGTCTTTACCATAACCCACCACTCTGTCTCCTCCTTGTCTACAGGAATATTTGCCATTGGATTTAGAGACCACCCCTATCCAGGATGATCTCATCACAAGATCCTTGACTTAATTATATCTGCAAAAATACTTTTTTCCAAAGAAAGTTTCCAGGGTATAGATGTATCTTGTAGGAGAGTCACAATTCACTATTCACTGCACTGATAAATAAAGGGTGACTAGTATTCAAGATTCCCACTGCCCCCTCCTATGCAATTACTCTGTCTCCCAACTTTTGCCCACCTTAGCAAAAGTTCCTCTTTGTGTTCTTCACTTACCATAGCCCTTGTAGAAAGTCTCAGTGGAGCATTACATTTGGAGTCCAAATGATAAGCAATCAAAAAGTAGATTCTTAAATAAACACAGACCTTAGACTATAAATCGTTCTACTATAAGGACACTTGTACACGAATGTTCATTGCAGCACTGTTTACAATAGCAAAGACCTGGAATCAACCCAAATGCCCATTGATAATAGACTGGATTGGAAAAATGTGGCACATATACACCATGGAATATTATGCAGCAATCAGAAATGATGAGTTTGTGTCGTTTGTAGGGACATGGATGAATCTGGAGAACATCATCCTCAGCAAACTGACACAAGAACAGAAAATGAAACACCGCATATTCTCACTCATAGGTGGGTGATGAAAAATGAGAACACATGGACACAGAAAGGGGAGTACTAAACACTGGGGTCTATTGGGGGGAAAAGGGGAGGGCCAGTGGGAGGGGGAGGTGGGGAGGGATAGCCTGGGGAGAAATGCCAAATGTGGGTGAAGGGGAGAAGAAAAGAAAGCACACTGCCATGTGTGTACCTACACAACTGTCTTGCATGCTCTGCTCATGTACCCCAAAACCTATAATCCAATAAAAAATTAAAAAAAAACACAGACCTTAATCATAGAATAAATTTTTCTAATTCTTCTCCTTTGGAAAGAGGGAGGTGAACTTTCCAATCAGTCTATGACTGAATAACTCCTCTTAAATAATGAAAATGTCAAAATAGACCAAAATCTGGTGATATTTAACACATTCACCTATTTTGTAAACCTTGAACAACTACAGTCTGCTAACTGTACACACAAAAACTACGCATAAACTTTCTACATTTAAATATTTTCTTTAACTATGTTAAGAGAATGTATTTAGAAATTAAATGATTACAAAACACGTAAATAGACATCATTCAAATTTTGGCTTTAATTGAAGCTGACAGATGATTATTTTCTGAAATTAAATGACCACCGGTGAGACAACTATGATTACTGACTATGGAATGTATTCTGAGATGTATTGACAAAAAGAGTCAAATTCTGTAAAATATTTGAAGAGATTTATTCTGAGCCAAAATGAGTGACCATGGCCCATGACACAGCCCTCAGAAGGCTCTGAGAACATGTGACCAAGGTGGTTGGGCTGCAGCTTGGTTTGTACATTTTAAGGAGACCTGAGACTTCAATCAAATAGAAGCACAAAATACATTTGTTCAGTTCAGAAAAATGGGACAGCTTGAAGTGGAGGGGTGCAGTGTGTGGTGCTTTCAGGTTATAAATAGATTTAAAATTTTTTTGATTGACAATTAGTTAAATTTATCTAAAGAACTGGAATCAATAGAAATGAAATGTCTGGGATGAGAAAAGGGACTGTGGAGTCCAAAGTTCTTATTGTGCCCTGGAAGGCTTCACATAGCAGGTTTTAGACAGAATGGATTCTAAATACTTCTTATCAGACTTAAGATGTGTTGATATTAATGCTGGGGAGGTGTAATGAGGCATGTGTCACCTCCACTTCCTGTCATGGCCTGATCCAGTCTTTCAGGTTAAATTTTAAGTGTCCTGGCTGAGGAGGAAGTTCATTCAGATGGTGGAGGGCCTTAGAATTTTATTTTTGGTTTACAGCTTTGTGTTGTGGGATTGTTCCATCATGTTGTCTACCCAAGTAACTGTCTGACCTTTTTCCTATACTGGGCTGGATTGGCATTGCTACGCTTTAGGCAAACTCTGTTTCTTTCTCATCAGAATAGTGAAAGGGGTACTATTGGGTGCTAATAGAGCTTTTAAAATGCAACTATAACACCAAATCAAATGCAGGGCTTTGAACTCTTAAGTAATTAAGTGAATTATACAATGAATCCCCAAAACTAGTCCATCCATACTTATTGGCTTCAGGTTTGGGATGGAAAACTGTATGTTACCCTTTTTGGGTTGAAATGATGATGCTGATGTCTGGAAATTCAACTCAACACCCAGGTGCCCAGGGAGTTACTTTATACATTTAGGAAGTCTTGCTTTCAGCTGAAAACTAGGTACTGAGATGCTTTTTCTCTGGTTGAATTTCAAGCAAGTCAAGTAACACATGTTTTTTATCAGAGGGAGAAAAGGGATATCCAAAAAGTCGTATCACTCAATTTTTCCGACTAGCTATAAGACCAATCCTGAGAGCAATAAGGGATATTTTTTTTTAAACATTTCTCAACAACTGCTTTTAGATTAGAGAGTGACAAAAATATATTGCTTTTAACTACATCATTATTATTCAAGTAGAACAGAGATTGTTTTATATGGAAAGTACTGTCTCTGTAGAAAATGGACATGGAAACAGAGACATTGTTATTCAAATAGAACAGAGATTGTTGTATATGGAAACTACCATCTCTGTAGAAAAGGAGGAGACACAGAGTGGAAGGTTATGGTGAAGACTGAGGCAGACAGCAGTGATGCAGACATGAGCCAAGGAAACCTGCAGCCACCACAAGAAACAGAAAGATTCTCCTTGAGAGCACTCAGAGAGAATATGGTTTCAGGCATAGTCTCAAACACATAAAGTAGATAGGAACACTGTGGTTCTGCAAGTGTCTAGAACAGTCGAGTAAAGAATGTTTCAGCCTCAATGATCTAACGTATTATAGTGTAATGATAAATTGTGTCCCTCCAAAATTTGCATATTGAAGCCCCCACCATTAATATGACTGTATTTGGAGAGAGGGCCTTTATGGAGGTTATTAAGGTTAAATGAGGTTGTAAAAATGGGCCTCTAATTGGATACAACTTGTGTCCTTATAAAAAGGAAGCAACACGGCAGCTTGCTGGCTCTCTGAGCAAGCACAGAGGAAAGATCATATGAGAATACATCAAGAAGGTGGCCATTTAGAAGGCAGGAAGACATCCCTCACCAGAAACCAAATTCACCAGCACCTTGATCATGGACTTCTGCCCTCTAAAACTGTGAGAAAAGAAATGTCTATTTTTGGCTGGGCATGGTGGCTCACGCCTATAATTCTAGCACTTTGGAAGGCCAAGGTGGTCTGATCACAAGGTCAGGAGTTCAAGACCAGCCTGACCAACATGGTGAAACCCAGTCTCTACTAAAAATATAAAAAATAGCTGGGTATGGTGGTGTGTGCCTGTAATCCCAGCTACTCAAGAGGCTGAGGCAGGAGAATTGCTTTAACCTGGAAAGCAGAGGTTGCAGTGATCGGAGTCGGCACCACTGCACTCCAGCTTGAGTGACAGAGCGAGACTCCATTTAAAAAAAAAAGAAAGAAAAGAAATGTCTATTGTTTGAGTCACCCAATCTGTGGTACCTTGTTAGGCAGCCTCAGCTGACTAATACACATACACACATAGCAAAGTTTCACTGGTCTCTGTTATTCCAGATATTAACCCTGCTCTGCACTTTGCTGTCCACCTTCAGTTATAACTGTTGCCGGTGGAAGTTATCCAGGTTGCTGGCAGCAAATCTATATGGGTTCTATAGCAACCTGAATTATTGCTTCCTCAGAAGAAAGTATTTGATTGGGAACATAAGGCACAAGAGGAGATTAAGGCAGGCTTTAGAGCAGGAATGTAAGTTTATTTAAAAGCTTTAGAGCAGGAAAGAAAGAAAGGAGAGTACACTTGGAAGAAATCCAAGCAGGTATCTTAGAGGTCAATTGCAGCATTTGACCTTTGACTTAGGGTTTTCTATGTCGGCATACTTCCGGAGTTCTGCATCCCTTTTCCCTTCCCTTAAGGTGACCTGCCCACATGTGTGGTAGCATGATAGCACTTGGGACTTGAGCATGTGCAATATGTTTACTGAAGTCATATGCCTGCTCACCTGAGGAGTTCTTCCCTTTTCCAGCAGAATACCCCTAGAAGGTCATACTCTGCCATTTTGATTCATAATATTCACGCTTGAGCTCATTCACCCAATTCCTAAAAAGTGCTAATTACCAATTACAGGCTTTTTTTTTTTTTTTTATCTGTTTGGAAACTACCTCTCCCTGGTGCTGTCTTGACACCAATTATTATTTTAGAGAGGCAGTGTGACAACTGGCTGACCATCGCCTAGTGGTCAGCTGATATTCCTGGTAGGTGAGGGGAGCACTCTCCTGCCCCACTCATGCATGACTAGCTACCTACTGTAACAGTAACTATAATGTCAAAGTTTGATGGAAATGGCTTCATCTGTGACTTCATTGAGACATTGTGAAAACATTTTGTTTTGCAGAGAATGGGAAATGATTTTAAGCTTAATCACAATTTCTTAAAGGACAAAAGTTGGCATCACAAAAACTCCCATCACCACTGGAACTAATTAGTCCTGACAGCTGAAGTAGGTAGACTAGGACTGAATATTAAACCAAGACGGAATAAATCACTTTCTCCCTTAGAGTTTATCTTTCTTTGGTGTGGTTGAGATATTTTCCCCTAGAAATCAATGGAAAGTTGTACTTTGCCATCCTGGTTTTCTGACCAGTTAGAGTATTTTATCCTTTTGTTTTTATGACATATTCCACCACGGAAAAAGGACAGAAACAAACAAACAAACGAAACAACCTATGACTACTCCAAAAAGTAATACACAACAGTAGTATATTTTGAAAACACCTGAGTAACGTAAAAACTTTTGTTCACATTAGAAATGATGCATGCAGTGTTCATTCCTGTATTTCTGATGTGAGTTTTTAAAAATGTACTAAAAAAGCTTTAATTTATTTCAAAACTTAGAAGACAGTATTCATTAAATCCATAAGTCACTGAAAATTCAAATTGGGTGACCATCAGGTGAGTCTCTTCTTTTTATTTAGCTTACTTAGCACTTCTACTTTGTACTTTGAATTTGCAAAGTGCTTATCAGCCTTATTAGTTAACCCTTGTAATGTGCCCATGAAGTAGATGGATGGCAAGCATTAGCATGACGTACATTAGTGTAGTCCTTTGAGAGACGCTATCAATGAAGCACAGGGAGGTTAAATGATTGTTACACGATTGTCCATCAAGCCTAAAGAACAGTCTTCATCTTAATTTCCTACCTTCTAGCCCTTAGCAATAACAAGGGTAAAACTAAACATAAGAACACCTGCAAGCATCTAATGTGTAGTCCCCTTTAAAATGAAAGCTCTCAAATGCATTTTCTTAGGGTACTGAAAATCTATCCATTGAACAACTATATTAGATATATATTTCTTTGTCACTTCCCCATTTAAGATGGGATCATCTTAAAAGGCTATGACATAAATTGTTGTGGAAAAGATCGATTAGTTTAAAAGCTTTTTCCTTTTAACAGATCAGATAGGCATTATATTTCACCCTTTTGTGTGTGATTTTCATTGAGCCATTTTAATCATTTATTCATCTGAAGAAATTTCACCAAAAACTCGGAGATTCTAGAAATCATTTATCAGTTCTGGCTTTCCTTGCTAATCACTGGGTTTGGACTTCTGGGAATTGGGGACAAATGGTTGACTCTAGAATCCATATCTTCAGAAACAGATTTTCTTTAAGAGCTCTTCAATTCTCCTCATGGGTGAGACTCACTACTGCACTTATAATCCTTTGACTCATTTGAGAACATCATCAGAAAATGTTTATGAGACATCAAAGAGGGATATATTTTGAACCCAAAAATAAAAGGAAAGATGCTGCAGTCAGCTCAATGGGAGGAAGCCTATTACACTTTTTGGCTGAATAAACCTTTTAATTTCGCTTCATTTAGCAGTATTTTGCCCCTTTGTTATTTCAAACCTGCATGGCACTTTTAGTTAGAAATGGACACAGAGAATAAAAGCATTCAGGGTAAATTCATATTATTCCATTGTTTCTTTTGTAACATAAAAGAAAAATAGGAATTTGAAATTATTTGGAAAAACAGGAATTTGAAATTAAGCATTTCTGATCCTGGAACCCAATGTTATCTTACCTCACCACTTCTATCAAGGATTACCATTAAGGATGCAAGTTATGAATTAAAGTAATTTATATTCTTAATGCAATAGTGTATTCTGCATTAAATCCTAGAACAGAAAAAGGATACTATTTAAAAACCTGTCAATGAAAATAAAGTCTGTGGTTTAGTTAATTGTAGCATATTAAGTTAATTTCTTAGTTTTGACCAATGTCTCATTGTTATAAAAGAAATTCACATTGAGCGAATCTGGATAGAAAGGTGTCTCTGTAGTGTCTTTGAAAATTTTTTGTAAATATAAATGTATTCCAAAATTTTTAGAATTTTTAAAATTCCATACAAATAATTTATATCTGCTCATAATTAACATTCCATTTATTGTTTCTCAGTCATCTAATTTTTTGTTCTTTCATAGCCTCTAGTGTATTTACCTGTTTAATAGAATTTGCCTTGTTACTTATATTCGTGTATGCATGCGTGTGTGTGCATGTGTGTGTATGTGTGAGAGAGAGAGAGTGTGAAAGAATACTTTTTCTCCTTATAACTTTGTCAACTTTATGATGGCAAGCATTGTGTCTTATTGTTTGATTTTTCCATAAACTTTTGCTAAAATCTCATATCTAATAAAAGTGTAAATAAAGTTTTTTAAATTAATTTCAATTTGAGTTGATAATTTTGAGGTGATTTTTGAAGTTGTGATCAATTTTAACATAGTCATCCTCTTTCCTTCCACTTTAATTTTCACGACATGTACACAGCAAGATGACCATTAAGATGGACAACTATAGTTTGTGGCTATTAAATTAAAAAGCTAAGAAATATGATCTCAAATCTATGGCACATGACACTGCTATGACCATTCAATCCCGAACGGTGGTTTTAGACATTGTGGAGAATGAAATCCACTATTATGCAATATCTATCACCCAAGGAATGTAGATTCTGAATTCAGAAAATAATAATGGAAATGCAAAATCATAACCCGATGTTTTTCCTTTCCATTTTTTAATTTCAAAAATTTATTTATCCATGCATGGAAGTCTAAAAACTTTTCAAAAACAATTTTATTTTTTCTTAGCCTGAATAAGGGGAGGATTTCTAAAAATAATAATAATGGCAATACTGAAATAAATCAACACCTTTTTTTTGGTGGTTAAAGTTTCTCTGAAAACCGAATAATTGTATCACCTAAGATGTCAGGACAATATGTGGCTTCATATAGGCAAAAACCTCTCCCAGTCCCAGAGTCCAGCTCAGCTTTCAAGGAAGCATGCCTATCAGTGCACGCCTGGTTGCAACGAGTAAAGAAAGTGGCAAGGGACACTGACAAATCTATCCCTCCTACTCTAAGGGCTCATCTTTTCCTGAACTCAAAGGTAGTTTTAAAAATTAACCCTCCAGCATTACTGTGCCTTGTCTCATTGGTAAATGTGACAAATCAGTGGCAGTTGAATTAGGGTTCTTTGCCCTTGACACCTCAATGTACTGCTCAGCCCAGTGAGTTAACGGGATATTGCAATGGCGTATTACAGCATCCTGATTTCTGAACACTTTCATACTTAAGAACAAACTGACAGGACACTTTAAGTCATCAACCAGAAAAAATTTCTCCACTTGTGCCTTGAAAATGGGAATAAATGCACAAATCTATACCATTGTGCTTCGTTTGCTATCTGTCTTGTCAAAATGAAAATCGACGTGGGAATCAAGTCAAATGTGCTTCAGCAGATTAGAGAGAAATAATGTATATTTTTCCTCTTGAGTCACTCAGAGCAACTGTCATTTCCTGCTGTGCTAATTTGTCTTGGGCAAGTGGTTCTGAAGGTGAAACGTTGAAGGTCCTATATATGAGAAGCCAGTGCTACATAGAGTGAAATAAACACAGGAAGAACAATGTGTGGATAAAATAAGGTATTATAGAATAACTATAAGCTGCATTTTTTTAATCTTTAAGAGAATATAGTGCTCCCTTGAATACTATTAGAAATAATTAAAAGATAAACTGTAAAATTATAAGTGAAATATGTTTCTAATAATAAATAAAGGAAGCTGTTTAGTTATTTCTGTTTTTCATTCTGTGTTTTCTGTTATTTGATCTCAACTTATCCTGAAGCTCCCTTCTGTAAGGTTGGAGAAGCACGGTTGCACAGGAGAGGTGGGGAGGGCCTATGGGGAGGAAAAAAAAAGACAGAGATAACTGATGGATAAAACTTGGACTATTTGAAGAATGAATTCTGCTCAGTATCAAAAGCCAAATGTGATTCACTGTATAAACCACTCATTCATCACCCTGCCTACATGTTTGCTTTCTCCACTAACACTATTATATTCCCTTTAGAGCACCTCTACTACCATGATAATATACTCACCTCTGTACAGATCCTTATTCTTTTTCAAGGAAATGACATGTTGCCCTCATTTCTAAGTCTAGATGTAATCTTTTTAAAGAAGAGACACTGGGATATTGAAAGCAAAGAACAGATAATTCTTAATAATGTTTTACTTTCATGAGATCACTTTTTGAAATCCATCAAGGCAGCCTATGTTGAAGACCCAAAATATTATAATGCCCTTACCCCCACCCTTGGGACTCAGCAGCAAGTGAGGTCGTCTAGGAAAATCTCATTACTATAGAACTCACTGTCCAGAATACTGTTAGTAGAGAGGAAACAGGGAGAAAAGTAACCCAGGTGATTGCAAATTAACACAGATTAACTATTCTTTGTCCAGAATCATGGTAGAATACTGAAGAACTGTGGAAAGTCTTTTTTAGACACAACATTGAGAACAGAGCTGAAAGATGACACATGCGTTTCCAGGAATTGCAATGACTGCCATACAAGTGGAAGAATAGTGAGTAAAATTAATTTGGCCCCAAACTGTATCCAAAGGAATGGTTTTAGGCAAGCTTCAGCATATTCTTGCAGCTGACAATTTGTTTAATTGGGAAGGTTATTAAACCATTTGGTTGAAATGGGCAAAATTCTATGCGACTGTGGAGCATATTCATAGTCACAGGTTTATCTTCTCTCCTTGTATTCAGTTGAGGACACTAATTCAATTCATTCACAAAGCAATAGATTTTATTGTGGACAATGTTGGTTTCCTTCCAGGAATCAATTCCCATTTTAAAAGGAGGCCTAAAGTGTCTGGGCCTCGGCCAGATGTTTCTAAGAGGAGAATGATTAAAATGATTGCTAATTCCATGGTGAGTATTTTTCTCAACATTCTCACATTGCACCTTCAAGAGTCAAAATGAACCATACACTGGATTACTTATTTCTGCCAAGGTTATTTTAATTTGTGTTAGTCTAAAATAAATTTTATGAGTCTAAAAAGAATTCAGAGGAAGCACAAGTTTGATATGGACATATATACAACATTGAGGCCAAGACAAATGCTATTGAACTATGGAAAGATAAATGTACACTCTGAAATTATGACCATTCCAATTAAATTAAAATTCTTTAAAGAAGTTGTAATCACTAAAAATCACTTTGAATTTCTTTTTTTGCAGTTAATCATACAGATGCTCCTTGACTTATGATGGGGCTATGTTCTGAAACACCCATGGTAAGTTGAAAATATTGTACGTCAATAATACCTTGAATACACATTATCTACTAAACATCACAGTTTAGCCTAGTCTACCTTCAATGTTCTCAGAACACTTGCGTTAGCCTTACTTGGGCAAAATCATCTGGGCAACACACAACACTGTATAGCGTCTGTTGTTTGCTCTCACAATTATGTGGCTGATTGGGAGCTGTGCTTCAGTGCCACTGCCTGAATCATGAAAGAGTATTGTACTGTGTAATGCTAGCTCAGAAAAAGAAAAAGATCAAAATTCAGAATTCAAAATACGGTTGCTACTGAATGTATATGGCTTTTGCATCATCATGAAGTCAAAAAAATTTTAGGTGGAAAAATTCTGTGTTGGGGATTGTCTGTATTTCTAAGTCTTTACTTTTAACAATTTTTTAATCTGTAAGTTTATGATACTAACTCACAGCATCTGCATTTTCAAAGGGGCAATAAAAGGAAAATGAATGGTTTCCTGTGAGAACCCAATTCTTATTAGTAACACACAAATATCAGGACCAAAACCACAAATTCTGGAATTTATGGATGATATAAGACTTTCCATTAGTCTGTGATTTGGCCACAGGTTTGCTTGTCTGGTCATTTTTCATTTCCATTGCTATATAATAGTTACAAAGAGCCCTGATCTTTCTATTGGAGACTGCTCAAAATCAAGATATTAAAATGTAGGCATCTGCTACAACTCTTTTGACATTTGTGCTCCTATTGCATTTGCTACTTATATTTCAGTCTTTAAATACTATTATATAAATCTATACAATGGGAGAAAATTAGGAGGTATGATTATACTTTGTAATTATTTTCTAGAGAAAAGCACTAAAGAGATTTCACTGTCTGTAATGCATACTGTTATAGAAGTGGTTTGGAAATCAATTTGGCCTCAAATAGAAGAAATTTTTTTTTTTTTTTGAGACAGAGTTTCGCTCTTGTTACCCAGGCTGGAGTGCAATGGCGCGATCTCGGCTCACGCCACCTCCGCCTCCTGGGTTCAGGCAATTCTCCTGCCTCAGCCTCCTGAGTAGCTGGAATTACAGGCACGCTCCGCGTGCCCAGCTAATTTTTTGTAATTTTTAGTAGAGACGGAGTTTCACTATGTTGACCAGGATGGTCTCGATCTCTTGACCTTGTGATCCACCCGCCTCGGCCTCCCAAAGTGCTGGGATTACAGGCGTGAGCCGCCGTGCCTGGCCCAAATAGGAGAAATTTAAATATCACAACCACTCCACAAGAAAATATTGATTTTCATATTCCAGATGAGGAAATTTAGCATCAGAGAAAATATCATAATCAGTAAATCCTGGACAATAAGAGAGATAGCAGGAAAGCTATGATGTAATCACATGTTCTCATAGAGCCCTTGGACAAGAGTTAGGGATGATGATGACAGCATTCGGTTTACTGGGAAAGGCTTTGACACCTCTCCTTATTTAGAGCACAGCAGCTTCACAATTAATTTACGTTGGAACTCCAAGTAAAATTTTGTTTGAATGAAAGATAAATAGCTTAGATTATTTACTACATTACACACAGAGTAACCAACTGTCCTGGTTTTCCTGGAACTGAGGGGTTGCCAGGAAATAGGAGGTTCAGTGCTAAAATGGTGAAAGTCTTAGAAAAACAAGGATAAGGGCTGGGCGCAGTGGCTCAAGCCTGTAATCCCAGCACTTTGGGAGGCCGAGGCGGGTGGATCACGAGGTCAAGAGATCGAGACCATCCTGGTCAACATGCTGAAACCCTGTCTCTACTAAAAATTACAAAAAAATAGCTGGGCACGCGGCGTGTGCCTGTAATTCCAGCTACTCAGGAGGCTGAGGCAGGAGAATTGCCTGAACCCAGGGGTTAGAGGTTGCGGTGAGCCGAGATGGCGCCATTGTACTCCAGCCTAGGTAACAAGAGTGAAACTCCGTCTCAAAAAAAGAAAAACAAGGAAAAGTTGGTCACCCTGTTAATCTACTTCCCATCAAAATACTTGTTTTTTGAAGGCTTCAGACTGAGCAGATGGGAAATTATGCATAGCAAGGGCTCTAATGTGTGTCTAACACAGCCCTGGTCATAGCTTCACATGATTCAGCATTGCAAGGATTTGTACATTTCCCCTGGGCCTTGACTTAATGCAAGAGGAATCCAGTTTAGTACTTACCCATCTGACCATTCCTATTCTCACCCTTTTTAAAAGTATGTATAAATTTCTACATTTAGATAGTTTTACGTATTTTACTTCACTGGAGCAAGGGCTTTCAAAACTTTTTGACTACAACCCACAGTAAGAAATCAATTTACAATATCGCTCAGTACATGGATCACAAATAAGTGTTACAGAAGTTTCACAGATAAACTTTTTTTTGTTACTGACTTTCAGAATACTACATGTAGGGCAATACCCATTGAATGGTCTAAGGCTATGGTTCTCTACCCATAGTGAAAAAAAGCATTACCAGGGAGTGTGTTAAAGTTGGTAATACCATAGTACAACAGGAAGAGATCTCAATTTCAGGGTTGATTATGAGCTAGGATCAAGAAAATTGCTTTAGCAATGGGTAATCCAGGCCATGTTGAGAACATTCTCTTCAGGGCTCTATTCCTGAGCTGTCCCACAGCTTGTATATCATCATTGGTTTATTTTTCTGCCATTTACTTCTCCATTCAATTAACATATGTACAAAATATGTGGGAGATTCTCGAGGTACAAGCTTCACATTGCTAGGACACAGTTGAAAGAAATGCATAAATTTAAATATAAAACAATCATTGTTATTAACAAAATTTATATAGTATTTCAGTGCAAGATGTGATTTAGTTTTCCGTAAACCATAGGTAACCACTTGAGCAGTCTGTTCATAAAAATGGATACCCCTTTATATGCTGGCTACAACGATCACTCTGTTGTGGAGGAAAGCAAGATAAGAGATGAGGTGATCTAGAAAAGGTTGTTGGAACAACCCAGGTAAGAGATGGTGAGGTAATAGATATGGTTTGTCTCTGGGTCCCCACCCAAATCTCATTTCAAATTGTAATTTTCACATGTTGAGAAAGAGACCTGGTGGGAGGTGACTAGCTCATGGGGAGGTTCTCCCAAGCTGTTCTGATGATAGTGAGAGAGTTCTCACAAAATCTGATGGTTTAAAAGCGTGACACCTCCCCCCACCCCACTCTCATTGTCCTGCTGCCTTGGGAAGAAAGCGTTTGCTTCTTGTTTGCCTTTTGCCATAATTTTAAGTTTCCTGAGGCCTTTCCAGCCATGTGAAACTGTGAGTCAATTAAACCTCTTTTTTTAAATAAATTACTCAGTCTCCGGCAGTTCTTTATGTCAGTGTGAAAATGGACTAATATAGAAAATTGGTAGTGGGATAGTGGAGTACTGCTATAAAGATAACCTGAAAGTATAGATCTGACTTTGGAACTGGGTAATGAGCAGAGGGAGGAATAGTTTGAAGGGTTCAGAAGAAAACAGGAAGATGTGAGAAAGTTTGAAACTTCTTAGAGACCCGTTGAAAACTTTAGACCAAATGCTGATAGCGATATGGACAATGAAGTCCAAGCTGAGGTGTTCTCAGATGGAGATGAGAAACTTATTGGGAACTGGAGCAAAGGTCATTCTTGCTATGCTTTAGCAGTGACTGGTCACATTTTTCCCCTGCCCCAGACATCTGTGGAACTTTGAACTTTGGAGAGGTGATTTAGGCTATCTGGAAAAATTTCTAAGCAGCAAAGCCTCCAAGATGTGAACTCTAGTTCACATAAACATAAAATCATTTGTATTCACAAAGAAATTATCTTAAATTGGAGCTTATGTTTAAAAGGGAAGTGGAACATGAAAGTTTGAAAAATTTGCAGCCTGACCATGTGGTAGAGAAGAAAACCACACTTTCTGGGAAGAAATTCAAGCTGGCTACAGAAATTTCCATAAGCAAAGAGAAGCCAAATGTTATTAGCCAAGATAATGAGGAAAAATATCTCCAAGGTAGTTCAGAGATCATCATGGCAGCCTCACTCATCACAAGCTCAGAGACATAGAAGAAAAAAAAATGGTTTTGTAGGCCAGGCTCAGGACTCTGCTGCTCTGTGAAGTCTCAAGACATAGTGCCCTGTGTTCCAGCCACTCCAGTTCCAGCCATGGCTAAAAGAGGCCAAGGTACAGCTTGACCAATTGCTTCAGAGAATGCAAGCTCCAAGCCTTGGTGGCTCCCAAATGGTGTTGGGCATGAGGATGCTAAAAAGACAAAGTTGACCTTCAGGAGCCCCCACCTAGACTTCAGAGGATGTGTGCAAATTCCTGGATGTCCAGGCATAAATCTGCTGTAATAGTGGAGCCCTCATGGAGAACCTTTACTAGTACAATGTAGAGTGGAAATGTGGGGTTGGAGCCCTCACAGAGTCCTCACTAAAACACTGCCTAGTGAAGCTGTGAGAAGAGAGTCACCATTCTCCAGACCCCAAAATGGTAAACCCACCACCAGCTTGTACTGTGCACCTGGAAATTGTACAGCCCATGAAGAAGCTGTCCAAGGCCATGGAAGCCCACCCTGGCCACAGGAGCCATTAGCGTTCCCTGAATGTGATAAATAGAGTCAAAGGAGATCATTTTGGAGCTTTGAGATTTAATGACTGACCCACCTGATTACGGACTTACATGGGGCCTAGAGACCCTTTGTGTTAGCCAATTTCTCCCATTTGAAATGGGAAAGTTTACTCGATGTCTGTACTCCCATTTTATCTTGCAAGTAAGTAACTTGCTTTTGGTTTTACAGGCTCATAGGTGGGAGGGATTTGCCTTATCTCAGATAAAACTTTGGACTGTGAACTTTTGCGTTAATGATGGAATGAGTTAAGAATTTGACGGACTGTTGGGAAGAGATGATTATGTTTTGAAATGTGAGAATATGAGATTTGGGAAGGGCTAGAGGTGGAATTATATGATTTGGCTCTGTTTTCCCACCCAAATCTCATATCAAATTGTAATTTCCACATGTCAAGGGAGGGACCTAGTGGGGGGTGATTGGATCATGTGGGTCATTTCCCCCGTGCTGTTCTAGTGAGTGAGTTCTCACATCTGATGGTTTAAAAGTATTTGGCAGTTCATCCCAACTCCCTTGTCTCTCCTGCTGCTTTGTGAAGAAAGTGCTTGCTTCACCTTTGCCTTCCACCTTGATTGTAAATTTTCTTAGGTTTCCCTAGCCATGTGGAACTGTGAGTCAATTAAACCTCCTTTCTTATAAATTACCATTTCAGGTAGTTAGTTATAGCAGTATAAAAAAGAGCTAATACAGTAATGTACTAAATAGGCTGAAAATGGTTGTAGGTGATGAAGATACAGCAAGCTATAATAAGTGTAATCTCTAATAGTATAATAGGTGAGGTAGACAAGCAGGTGGTCATCCAGATGCAGTGCCACGTGTTCTGTGCTAATGGTATTTCTAATTTGCAAAGATTACAAAAGGCAGAAACCCACTCAGAAACACTGTAGTATGCACTAAAACTCTGTCTTCAAGCAATCAGCAGACTGTGGATGAGCATTTGACACTCAAATCAAGGTGGCCGGAAAACCAGATGAGCTCAGAATCTTTAAATACCTTTTAATAAATTCCAGGATAAAATACCATTTAACATTGTAATGAATTAGAAACGAAGAAATCAAAACTTCTTTCTTATGCACTCAATTGTAAAGTCCATCGATCTGAATCTAGTTGCATAAAAAGCAGGGTGCTATAGTATTTTTTCTCAAATTTTATGTAATATTCTAACGTGGTCTAAATGTGCCATTTGTTGAAAATCCTCAGGACCTTTTCCAAGACAATCCAGAGATTGATGACTCTCCTCCCCATGACATTCCTGTTCAATTAGGTAGAGGTCAGAGAGACATCTGCTTCATATTTCACCAATGAGTATTAAGGACTTTGATGGAAATGAAGTTCTTTAATTTTAAGTCTTGGCACACAAAAAGCAAATTCACCTTTCACTTATAAAAATAGATGACAATTAGTTGAACTTTTCCACCAATTTATTTTCATCTTTAAAAATTCTCCATTTATTATTTACAGCATTAGTTCCTTAGTTTGAGCTTCCCTTTCCAACCTCCTTGTTTACCTTCTTTATATACAGCTTGACTTGGGATCAAATGCTGTGGAGGGTCTCATTAAATGCTGAGCAGCCAGTTTTGACAAACTCTACTTTCATACAAGTTACACAAGAGAAATACATAATATCATTTTTATGGTTGACTGCCTTTAGAAAATTTAGCACACCAGAAGCATAATTCATTCAAGGAAAAAAAATTCTTTAGCTGACTTAATACCTGAGTGCAGCTCTGCTGCTAGAAATAAAGTTTGAAAGGTTTTGCATACATAAGGAGTACAAATGGATTTGGGTCATCAATAACGTGACTCAGTTAAGAATCTGAGTGTTAAGGGATTTCCCTCTATCGAGTAATGATAATATGCCTTGTGCTTGTGTCTCTGATGTGACAGAATACATGCCCTACACATTGAATATGTTACCTTGCTGTAATTCTAACATCCCTATCATATGAACACCATTATCCCCACTTACAGATGAGAATGCTGAGGATCAGAAAGGTTAAATAACTCCCACAGGATCACACTTCTGGTGAATGTTGAACCCAAGTCTGATAAGCCTACAACAAAGGGTTATCCTATGGCTTCCATGAAATTTGACTTCTCATCCTGGAAGACTGGATCATCACTGAGTGTCTGCAAACCATATATTTGATGTTCTGCCCATTGTCAGTACAAGCAAGAGAGAGTACTAAAGTGCCACAGAGATAATTTGATCCAAATAAAAGCAATCAAAAAGTTTTAGACTCCAAAACCCCATTCAGTGAATGTTTTAGCAGAGCAGTCAATGATGAAGACAGAGAGGACAGGAGCCAGAGCTGATTCTGATGCTGATGCTCAAGCACATAAGACTGTGTTTCTCTTGCCAAATCATTTGTTTGCTGTTGTTTGCAAAGTCTAATTGTATCACACTACAGAGTGTAAAATGCTAAGTAAAATGTTTCTTTGCCATATCTATCTATATATAGACAAAGCTTTGATTTTCTAAATCCAATATTTGCATATATCCAATATAGTTATAAAGACAGAACTAAACTGCAGTTGCATTTTAAGAAAGTCATTTAGAAAGTAAATGAGAAATAAATATAGGGCCTGTAACTAGGGATATATTATGCTTCTTTATCTTCTGATTCCTTGCCTATTCCCTTTCTTCCTGTGACAATTAATTCATCTGTGTCTTTTATACGAAGACTCTTTGTTGTAAGAAACAAACCCTACTTTTTTATGAAGTAAAGAGAAAGGAATGTGGTCAGATATGAAAAGAATAAAACCTGGAAATGCAAAGATGTCAGACACTTGAGGTAGACTGTTTTCTCATCTGTAGTCTCCACTCTCTATGGTTTGAGATCTCTCTTCCCCTGTAAACTTTCTCTGATACTCAATCTACCTGAAAGGCATGGTATGGTCATTCAGTGACTCAAAAGTCAGTGTGTTATGAATGTAACAAAATGAAAGGACAGATAATCTTAGTGCTAACTTCAATTTTCTAGAAAAAAAAATACCAATTTACTCATTTAAATCTCCACTCAAGGTCTATGTCATGTGATCAGGTGCTCAAAAAATATAAATATGACTTTTGTTTTCCCCACTTGGAAATCTAAGGTCAATAGAGAATCATCCAGAATAGAACAAATACTGCAAAATGATTCACTGTACCTTCTTTGGCTCAATTATTCAAGCTCTATACCTAAAATATCTCCTTCTTTCCAAAGTTTTCTCAAAATAGTTTTGTAATAAAACTCATCTGGGTCAGTCGCAGTGGCTCATGCCCGTAATCCCAGCACTTTGAGAGGCCAAGGCGAGTGGATCTCAAGGTCGGGAGTTTGAGACTAGCCTGGACAACATGGTGAAACCCTGTCTCTAATAAAAATACATAAAATTAGCCCAGTGTTGTGCCTTGCATCTGTAATCCCAGCTACTAGGGAGGCTCAGGCAGGAGAGCTCCTTGAGCCTAGGAGGTGAAAGTTGCCATGAGCCAAGATCATGCCACTGAATTCCAGCCTGGGCACCAGAGCAAAATTCCCTCAAAAAAAAAAAAAAAAAAAAAGAAAGAAAGAAAAGAAAACTTATTATGCTTCTCCATGCAGAGGTAGCTTGGCACAGTTGATGGAGTCACTTTGGTTTTTCCACTTAACTGACCAATATGGATCGCAGGATGCCCATTAGATCATAGAGATTGGTGCCAATTTTAAAACATTAAAAATATTCACACCAATGTCCTGCTTGGATTATAAAAAGTCTGTTTTTATCAGTTGTCACTTCTGTCCTATTTCCAGTCTATAAACACTTGCATAGGAGTCCTAAATCGTCATCATTTGATTCTTAGATCCTTTTCTCCTGTTCTTTGTCCTGTCTTGTTGCTACTGGCCATAGAAATTAATGTCATCTGTTTATACAATTTAACTTCTTGAGAATATGGGGAATAGTCAAATAATTTCACCTAAATACTTGTAAACTTTCAAATGAAAATCCTTAATAATTATCATTTAATGGTAATGATCGTGAACAAGATGATAGAATATAAAATGAAACAATGTATTAATCAGTAAAATAATATAATCAGTAACTGAGAATAAAAATAAACATTCTCATTCCAAGAACATTATGCCTAGAGACAAGGCATCTGCTTCCTGTGGCTTAAAGTCCTAAAATTACTTCAAGGAAAGTTGCAATATTTAGCGAATTATTATGCCAAAGCAGTAATTCCATAATATAGTAGAGGCAGCAAAATAATCTAAGAGCAAACATTATTTAATTTTTTTATTAGAAGAAAAACTGGTTTTATGTTAGATCTCATGCTAACAAAGTACATAAATATTCCAGTAGAAAAATCTTTTGAAAAAATCTGATCTTGAATAAAAGACGTTTGTACATTTGTGGCAAGAAACTCATTGACTAACAAATTACATGTGAATTGGCTGAAGACATATTTACAAAAATGTATATAAAGCTCACAATGTATAATGACTAGTAGAAAAAATAATTATGGAGAATTTTATCATAAATATAGTGTGGAAAAAATATATATATATACATATTCATCTATCAAAAGAGAAATATTCATATAGATGTAGAGATAGAGTGTATGTATCACTCCAGACATATTGATAAACTTAATTTTTATTTACATGTGGTCTGTGTTAACCTACAATGATGCAAAGTTTGAGCCAGGTGATACTTGAAAAATGCTTTGGTTTAAGCCAAGGTACCAAAGAGGCAGAGAGTAATTTATGACCACAATTAGCAGCGAAAGGATACATTAACCCTAAAGGAATAAATGAGATAGTGATTGTAGGCTTACCAGAAGCAGTTTTTGGGTAGGTTTTACATAGGAAGAATGTTAGTGTCCGGAATATTCCTCCTTGACCTTCAGTATCCCAAGTCTGTTAGGCTAGATCTTTCCCTGTATGTGATCATTTATGTCCCGCTCCTTCCAGAACGGCTCAATACCTTTAGCAAAGGTACTTCCTCTCAACAGAATGGATGTCTCTTTGGGAGCCTCCTGGCATCAGTACTGGTCTGAGCAGAGTCTATTTTTCCTTGATTATGTTGACTAGAAAAGAGTAATGTAGTCAATTTTTTTTTTTCCTGGGTTTCAACTGCCTTGTTGTCCCCTCCTTCAGAGCACAGGACTAGACAACTGACCTTTAAACACATGTATTACCTCTTAGGTGAAACAGACTTTAAAACTCCAAATTCTCTTTATATCTCTGTGCAGTAGGCCATCTACCAAAGTTGATTCCTTTTTTTTTTTTTTTTTGAGATGGAGTTTTGCTCTTGTTACCCAGGCTGGAGTGCAATGGAGCAATCTTGCCTCACCACAACCTCTGCCTCCTGGGTTCAGGCAATTCTCCTACCTCAGCCTCCTGAGTAGCTGGGATTACAGGCACGTACCACCATGCCCAGCTAATTTTTTGTTTTTAGTAGAGACGGGGTTTCACCATGTTGACCAGGATGGTCTTGATCTCTTGACCTCGTGATCCACCCGCCTCGGCCTCCCAAAGTGCTGGGATTACAGGCTTGAGCCAGCGTGCCCGGCCCAGTTGATTCCTTGTAGTATTGGCCTTCAATTTGTCCATGGTTTCATTTTGTGACAGTTTCAACTAGAAATTTGCATGTAAACTAAACATGAGTAAGGAACATACTTGAAAGCAGGAAGAATGCAGAAAAGCTATGGACAGAGTCTCCAGTACAAGTCTTAGAAAGATTAAGGCTTTGAAGTGTCTTGTGTAGAAAAAAAAAAAAAAAATACAAATCAAGTTGAAAATTCATTGTTATCTCTTAATATTAAATTTCTCATCTGAGATGGGTCTGTGTTTTCAGTAGATAATTTCACACATGTATCACAATTTACTGCACTTCCCTAATAATCACCACATGGTGCAAAGAACAATTTTCACCAGCCTCATTTCATATTGGCCTCCTAAAGAGAACACATGGTGGCAGGTCTGGGTGTGAGGCAACACAGGATTTTCAGAGCCTAACAACAGTGATGGAGAAACCATGAAGCTAAAGGAGCTATCGGAGAGATTTGTCATGAACACATTAAGACAAAATTTTATGAATCCACTATAAAGGGAGGCCAATATTGAAATGAATGAAAGAAAGGGTTCAGAAACCCCAGCTTTTGTTTTGTGGAATGCTTTACACATCAAGATGAGCTAACATCAACAAAAAAAAGAAAAGTTCTGCTTAAGCACAAAGATTCAAGACACTTTTAGAGAAATTCAAAAACCAAGATAGTATTTTTCAAAATCAGGCTGATTTGAATAAGTGGCTGCTTTGGGAGTGATATATTAAAAAGCATGTAGTAATGCTTTTCTAGGAAAACCAAGAAGGCTGGGGCTACTCTATTTCCATCATCTGGTTCCAAATTGTGGCTGTTAACCAAGCAACTTTGGTAGAAAGTCAAAGGAGAAGAAACTTCTGGTTCCATTAGCAAATGATATCTAAGAGCATGATTTTAATAAGGAACACTGAATTCATGTTGAGAGTCATGGAGTTATTGCAGGAAAGAATTCATGTCACATTCCTAACAGGTGGGGTTATCAGAGCACAGGAATATGTTTGTTGCCATATCTGCTTAGTGAATTCTTTAGTACATCTCTGGGCCGCAGTGTAGTCATCACATTCACGAACATGCTTTCAATGTGGAGACAATTATGAGAAACATGGTGGATAGTCCTAGAAACCCAAAACCTCATGATGGATGGGAAAGTTGGAGAAGAAAGAGAAGTGGATCTCCTGGTGGCCTGTTATTAGTTGACGATCTGAACATGAGAAGTTATCCCTACTGGACTTCCAAAAATGAAAGTTGGGAAATTATGGAGGGACCTGAGGCCTGAATTCATTTGACATCAAAATAATTAAAGCTCTTCATTTCCCAGGGAAGAGGCTAGATCCATACTAGGTGCTCACCTGATGATGCTCAAATCCCATGTGAGGGGTTAGAATATCTCTAATTATGGAAGAAGTGTGGCAGAGGAGTAGGCTGAGTAGCCTGTCTCCTGGATTACCTTTAAATTTTAAGCTGCTGTATATAACCTATAACATTTCCAGAGACATCTATCAGCATCTCTTCGCCTCTTTCACTGGGTTTCTGTAGTAATTATATGTGGTATTTCAGCTGGCTGTGTTTCCATGATAGGAGAAACTGCTGACCTGGAGGAAAGGACAAGAACCTTTATTCTTACCTTGGGCTCTAGGAGAAGCCAGAAAGTCAGCTCATTAAAGGGCCATCAAAGAAAAATCTCTCAAAATCCTTCGGAGAGAACAGAGAAGATGAAGTGTTCATCTGTGAGTCCAAAGATAGCTATTGGCATCTGTTAATAATCTTCGTCTCATGTACCAACAGGAGACAAAATAATTTCCAATGAGCTGAAACTAGTTTCTCAAGAAAGGCACTATAATGTGTGTGTGTGTGTGCTTGTGTCTGCGCACGTGCGTGCACGTGCATATACACCAGAATTTTCATGGTACTAACAAAAAAATGCAGTACTCTGGAGGTACATTAACCCCCTCAATGGTGCTGCCTTTGACTGGAGGCATAAAATATCAGAAGTAAGAAAATCAGGAAGGTTCAGGGAATGAAATGTTGGCAGTCCACAATTTCATGCTTTCTGCAATGTTCAAAATCTCTGGACAGTTTAAATACATAAAATATATGGCTTAGTATATTTTAATTGTTTTATTGTATCTGGTGAAATCAAGAAGCTCATACTGGATTTCGTGAAGCAGAATTTAAGCAATAGGTATGGACCAAAGGATAGGAAAAAGAAGCAACAGAGGAGGGTTAGAGATGTACAAAAATCCTAGTCAATATCTGGATTTAACAAGCCTTGAAATTGGGAGTTTGAGCCAATGTTTTAGCCATCATTTGAAGAATAGAGATGTCAAGTAAAACGTGGTATATATATATAACTCACCTCTGTATTTCAAATGTTCTCTTGATTGGTACTATAACCTTCCAAGAACTAAAATATGATTTTAGCCTACCCAGTGTTCATGATTCTGGGGAATATCTGGCTTTCCATGCTCCTTAATATGGTTCTCAATCTTAGTCACATTACAATTAACTTGGAAATTATTTAAAAAATTTTGATGCCTGAGCCTTTCTCCAAAACATTTAATCTTTTTGTGTGATACCTGAGAAATAACTTTTTCCAAGCTTTCGTGTAATTATAGAGCCAGCCAGGGTTGAAAACCATTGATCTAGAAGCACTACGATTTCCAGCTAGCCGTTACAGCCTTAATAGTTACCCGGATAAATTAGGGCAGCAATTTAGTTGGGTCTGGAATTTTATTATTGTATGCTATCATTTACTCATGTATTCATTTATCAATTGAACTATTATTGACTACATTGGTTTTAGATAACAATATTGTGCTGATACTGAGAATACAGTTGACTTTGTTTGTGTTGCTGTAACAAAATACTTGAGGCTAGGCAATTTATAAAGAAAAGATGTTTATTTAGCTCACAGTTCTGCAACTGAACAAGAAGAATAGCTCCAGCATCGGCTTCTGGTGAAGGCCTCAGGCTTCTTTCACTCGTGTCCGGAGGTGAAGGGGAGCTGTCATGTGCAGAGATTACAGGGCAAGAGAGAAAGCAAGAAGAGATGGGATAGAAGGAATCAGGCTCTTTTAAAAACAACCGGCTCTCCCAAGAACTAACAGAGTGAGAATTCATCAAAGAGTGACGCCAAGCCATCCATGAGGAACCAGCTCCCATGACCCAAATATCTCCCGCTAGGTACCCACCTCATCTAACATTGGGGATCAAATTTCAACATTAGATTTGGAGGGGTCAAACATCCAAACTATAGCAGCAGTCATGAACAAAAATCTTACCACCAGACTTGGTAGAAATCACAGTCTTATGGAAGAAAAATATGGATTAAATGGTCACTAAAAAAAATGCATAATGACAAATTGTAATACATGTTATCATGGAAGGTAACATTTTGATTAAACTTTAACAAAGGCCCCTGATTTAGATTATTGAAGTAATGTGAATAATCTCTGGAAAAGTTTTGAAGCAGAGGCCTAAAGAATAAGATATGAGTTATTGTAAAAAACCTAGAAGGTAAGGGGACTCTAAGTAGAAGAACCATTTTATGCAAATTGTGGGATAAGAAAGATGAGACATATATTTGAAGAAATGAAAGAGAATCATTCTATTGGAAGGTGAGAAAATGATGAAGTAAGGTATAAACCTGAAGAGGTAGCAAATGTCAGCTAAAGCAGGGCTTGGCGACCTTGCTAAGTATTTAGATTTTATAGTGTGTTGTACATGTGTGTGTCCTTCTTACTTTGCTTTGTTTTTGTTGTCAATTTTATATGCTGTAGAACACTACTGAAAGGGTTTTAAGTAGAGGGAGCCAGTATCTAGTTTACAAATTCAAAGATTATTCTGACATTCCGTCTGGCTGCTGGAGAATAATCTCAGGGGAGGCAAGATTAGCAGTAAGATCAGCTTATAGATAATTGCACTAGGTCAACTAAAACATTATAATAATGTGAAACAAAGGGAAAGAGTTGAAGACAAAGGGGTGAAATCTAGCTATAGCTTGAAAAAACATCAACATGTCTTAGGGGACTAGATATGCCATGATAGAAAAAGAGAAATTGTATGGGATCCTGATTCTTTCACTAATCTTTGAGATATGAGGTGAGTTATTTAAACCCTCTATGCCTCAATACTCACAGATAGAATGAGAATTATATTAGTTATTTCTTAATGCATATGCAATTATTATACAGCAGTCAACTTCTGATCTTCAAAACACTGCCGAAAAAAACATTTTGATCAAATAAAATTCAGTTTAGTAGACTTACCACAGTAAGGAGAATATCGCCTGACCAATTTTGCTATTTTCTTGGAACAAGGTTGCCTGAAGAAGATATATAATTATAGGACCTGAGCTGAGTAATTTTCAGGTGAGTTGTGCAAGTGAAGAAACCGATTGGGACTGGACAGTATGTGTGACATAACAGCTTTGGCAATTCAAATAACACGGAATAGGACTTGCCTTGATCAACCAGTGGCTGCTCTAGAAGTGTTTACTATTCCATTTAATTTGATCTCATCTTCCAGGAACAAGAGCTAGTTTTTGTTGTTTTCTCAGTATTTTAAAACACATGTATGTGAAACTACTGCCATTCCAGAATAGTTTAACAGGTAATGCCTTCAAGTTGCTGTAAGATGTTAATATTCAGAATTCAAGAATGAGAAATTGAAATTCAGAAATTCTTGGGAATTCATAAAAATATAGTTATTCCTTGTTCATGAAAATTTATGTACATGTTTTTACATAATTATGAGTTATGATAAACTGAATTATTTCCTATGATTTGGCTACATTAAAATTTTCAAGTAATTTTCAAGAATAATAAAAATGAAAGCTTCACTGTTAAGATAAACCAGTATATCATGAGAAGATTAAATACTTCAAACACATCCAAATTGATTCCTAACCTGATGGAGATATTTTGTAAAAGAAGAAAATATTAAAACAAAGAAAATGCCAAACAATAATGTTAAGATTTTAAAGGGAATATAATAAATATTTAATATTTAAATGGTGCTCCTAAAATGAAATTTCAAAGCACACGAGCATTGTTATCTTCAGGATAGAGTGTACCTTGCTGTATGTAAACCTGTTTTTTACCCATGAAAGTATTTTGTGTGCTTGCTTGGCTTTGGCTTGCTACGGAAATCAATTTTGCTTTTGTTACTTCGGATCTTATATCTGTTTTGAGTTCATATCCAAGTAGTCTCTAATAATATAACCATCGGCTTCTCCTTGCATCTCTTCTTAAGGTATTTACAAATAACTGTAGGCTAAAGCAACTGTTTAAATACCGAAAATCACCAATAGATATTATCAGGTAGAATTCAAATAACCTAACATTCTGTTCTTTCAGCAAAGGTAATGACACTACATAATTAGATTTCTAAACTGTCAATTTAAGAACTTAGTTTGCATCTAAAACTTTGTACTTCCTGGAGTACCACAGATGGGATTTGTATAAAATATATAATGTAGACTTATTAACATTTATTTTATTTATAAGAAGGACTAGCCATTAGCAGTAAACAGGACCGTGAAAGCACACTTAAAACACAGCAACAACTATGAGCAAACCTGAGTGATTGGATCATCGACATCTCTTCCCAGAATTGTCCAGCTTTATTTTCCAACTCTGAGAGTCAGTGCACCCAGCTTCACTTTCAGTGTGACATCGGGTTTTGTCAAACCACTTTCTACTTCTTTTAATTTTAACAACAGAATTACAGTAGTTTTATAGTTTTCCCAATTTCTTGATAGGTTTTTCTTGGGATACTAGATTTGGAAAGACATTTAAATTTTCAGATCTCTCTCTCTCTCTTTCTTTCTCTCTCTCTCTCTCTTTCTCTCTCTCTCTCTCTCTCTCTCTCTCTCCCTCTCCCTCTCTCTCCTTCTCACACACACACACACACACACACATACACACAGACACAATATGTGTCCTTGGCAACACCAGCCACAGGAAAGTATCTTGGCTTCCATTGTTTAAAACAGATTATATTTGTTTTAGTTCTAAAGGCTGATGACATCAAACACTGAAAACATCACTTAGCACACATTAAATGATCAAACATTTCAGTAATTCTTATGATTGGATCATCATTTGGATGAAGTGTCATTCGCTGAGAGATGGATCTGGTTGGGAAAAAAGAGAAGAGGTGATGATTTCAGTTTAGCGTGTTAAGTTTTAAAAGACTGTGGAATATTCAAGTGCAGAAATCAGGAAGCTAGTTGGGTCTGAGATCTGTGACTAATAATAGTCTGGTGTGGAGGCATAAATAATATTAGTATGTAGACAGTATTTAAAGCCATGAATGAGAATAAGGTCATGCACACGGAAAGTAGACTGTGAGAAGAGAAGAAAACTAGGCTCAAATACTGACTGGGATACGTGATTCCTCATGTATCCCCTGAACTGCACTTTTCTACTCACCTTATTTTATCCTCTTAGTAAATGGGCTGTCACTTAGTTTTCTCAATAACAGGTTATCTGCTATTGAAAAATTGCTTGACTTAATGTCCTAATACCCTGCCTAACCCTTCCTATACAGTCTCCTTCAGCCAGATGTACCCTCTCTATTCCTAATTTGCTGAGTTTTAAAAAAATTATTATGAACAGGTATTGAATTGCGTCAAGTATATTTTTCTGCATCTATTCACATGATCATGTTATTTTCCTTCTTTAGTCCGTTGACCTGATGGATTATATTAGTTGATTTTCAAATGTTGAACCAGTCTTGCCACCTGGATAAATCCCATTTTGTTATGGTGTATAGTCCTTTTTATACAGTGTTGAATTTGATTTGCTAATATTTTGTTGAGGATTTTTGTATATGTGTTCATAAAATATATTATTTTGTAGCTTTTTTTCTTGCAATGTCTGATTTTGTTAGTAAGCTAATGCCAGCCTGATAGAATTTATAAGAAGTATCTCTCTGCTTCTATCAACTTCTGGAAGAAATTGTGGACAATTGTTTCCTCTTTAAATGCTTGGTACAATTTACCAACAAATCCATTTGGGTGTGATTGCTTTCTGTTTTGGGAAGTCACTAATTATCAATTTAGTTGCTTTTGTAAAAATAAGCCTATTCATATTGTCCATTTCTTCTTGTGCGAATTCTGACAAATTGTGTCTTTCAAGATGTTGGTCCATTTCTTTTAGAGTATCACATTTATGGGAATCAAATACATAGTATTTCCTTATTTGCCTTTTTAATATCCATGGTTCTGTAGTGATACAACTCGTCATTTCTGAGAGCAGTAATTTTTAGTTCAAAATCCTTTAAGATATTTCTCTTGAGATTTTTAATTTGTCCCACAGGTTAGGTAGAAGTGTACTGCCTAATCCTCAAGTATTGGTATGTTTCTTGTCATTTTGTTGATTTAGTTTGTTTTACCATATCCTTACTGTCTGGTACTACAAGATGCTATAGGCTTTTCTTGTATTTTTCCTGCCCCAGACCTGGAATCAATCAGTCCTCCAAGGAACCCTAGTTCCTTTTATTAGGAAAATTGTATTTTCTAATCTAGTATTCCACAGACCCTGACTCTTCTGCTGTATGGTTGTCGCAGCATTGTGAAAAAATATTTTAAGTCAAATAACTTTAGAAGTAATTGTGTTAACAAAGGCAAACAAGTTTATTTAGCATATGAAGTGTTGGCCCCCTTTTTCAGTAATGTACATAGTGAGTCTCTGAGAGAAGGGTTGTGTTGTTAATGTGCTGTACTTTATTAGACAACAGGAACCTACCAAAAGCATAGCATCTATTAACTCTCATTAGAAAGTGTTACATTAAAATGTCATCATACTCCATGATTTCTGTTGAGAGTTGAGATATTTTAAGAATGATTTTTAAGCAATATAATTTTCATCAAAACTCAATAACTGAAACCTTTGACCCAGTATCAATGAACACACTAAACACCGAGATACTGATTTCTAAATACCATTTTCCAATAAAAGGAACCAGCGCTTCTTGCAAAATTGATTGATTCCAGGTCTAGGACAGGAAAAATACAATAAAAGCCTACAGCATCTTGCACTGCCAGAAGTAAACTAAATCAACAAAATGACATGAAACATATGAAAAGGGCACAGAACTTGGCATGAAAGAGTACCTAATGGTCAAAGTTAAAACAACTGAACAATAAAATAAATAATGATGGCATTGATTACATTCCAAAATATTAAATAATATTTATAATAAATAAATACAATAAATGAAGAAGAAAAGAAAGAAAGAACAATAGCTCTTCTTTATTAAAGAATTCCAAATAACACATATAAAAGAAATGAGGGAAATATAAAATCACCATTAAACCTCAAAGTAATATTTACATCAAACAAGGTCATTCAATGGATAATAAAATGAGTGGGTAAAAGTTTAAGCATAAACAAGACATTTATATTGCCTCAAAGTATATCTCCCAAAGCTTTTAGTAATTACAAAACAGAAAAATAGTGACTCTACAGTAGAGTATTCTAAAAAACACTGCTTTAGGCAAATGATCGAGATTAAGATCACCATTAATGCATATGAACATTATGTACCACTTAATACAATGCTCTGGGAAGAAAAAAAGCACATCATCTCTGTGGTACACTTTTCAGTAATCCATAACCTACATTTAATAGGAAGAAAATAGCTATAAAACCCAAACTGAGTCATATTCTACAAAAGAAAAATTAACCAGTACTCTTGAAAAGTATCAAGATCATAAACTTTGAGAAGAAACTAGTATTTGTTATAGATTGGCAGAGACCAAGTAGACAGAACTAAATTGAATATGGGATTCTGAATTAGATCTTGGAATAGAAAAATAAGACATTCTTTGAAAAACTGGTGAAATCTGAGTAAGTTCTGGACTTAATTTTACAATATTGTACTGAAATTAATTTCTTAGTTTCAGCATGGGTCTTATGGCTTTCATAGGTGTTAAAAAAGCAGGGAGAGATGGGAAAAGGGTACAGGAAAATTATCTTTGCACTATTTTTGCAACTAACCTGTATGTCCACAATTTTTTCAAAAATTTATGCAAAATATAATGATCAATTTTTACATTAAAAATCTGAGAGTATAATAAATAATTAATATTTTGATATGAGAGTATTTAGGCCTGGCTAAGATCAGCTAGATTCTAGCATGATCACTCCTAAAGTGGAATCTCTTATCTGTATTAAGTATTGCTATTGTAAATACAAAATGGGGAGAGCTCTAATTTGCTTCAGACTAATGAAAATATTTCTCTTGCCTTTTCCAATTCTGACTTCTTTGTCTTTGATTTTCAAAATGCATTGCTCATCTCACAGCAGTTTTAAATAGAGCTTTCTAAACTCCTGAATTCAACAAGATGAGAATGAAAAACCCATAGGATGACATGTATGATTCCTCTTGGTTGCAATTTGCCAAATTAACAGTTAATATATCAACACAATAAAATGTTATAGCTTTTTAGTTCAAGCAAAAACTATAAGAAAGTTGAAGATATCTGAGTACATATTACCATTCTATGCATAAAATTGCCTATTTAGAAACAGAAATAGAAACGTGATCATTGTTATTATGTTAAAATCTCTGAATGAAAATTGACGTAGGCAAAGCCAACATTTCTGGTTGGCTTATAAATAACATTGTCATTTCCTTGGAATCCACTGTGCTTTCTACTATCTTCTGAATAAATTTCATGTCTTCTACCAATACAGACAGTTGACTTTCTTTAGGAGGATGCAGTGACTGGACAGCTAGTCTAATGCTCATGCCCACATTTTGTTCAGGTGAACTGAGTTTAAAACGATCAGCAAGGTCAGGCATGGTGGCTCATGCCTATAATCTCAGCACTTTGGGATTCTGAGGTAGGTGGATCACCTGAGGTCAGGAGCTCGAGATCAGCCTGGTCAACATGGTGAAATCCCATCTTGACTAAAAAAACAAAATACAAAAATTGCCTGTAATCCCAGCACTTTGGAAGGCCAAGGTGAGTGGATCATGAGGTCAAGAGATTGAGACAAGCCTGGTCAACATGGTGAAACCCTGTCTCAACTAAAAATATAAACAATTAGCTGGGCATGGTGGCGCGTGCCTGTAATCCCAGCTACTCAGGGCTGAGGCAGGAGAATTGCCTGAACCCAAGAGGCGAAGGTTGTGGTGAGCCAAGATCGCGCCATTGAACTCCAGCCTTGATAACAAGAGCAAAACTCCATCTCAAAAACAAACAAACAAACAAAAATACAAAAATTAGCTGATGTGCTGGTGCTTGCCTGTAGTCCCAGTTATTCATTGTCCTGAGACAGGAAAAATCCCTTGATCCCAGAAACAAGAGGCTGCAGTGAGTCAAGATGGCACCACTGCACTCCAGCCTAGGTGACAGAGTGAGACTCTGTCTCAAAAAATAAAAATAAAAATTAATAAATAAAATGACCAACAGGAATGGTGAGGGAAAAGAGAGGACATGAGAAGCACTGACAAGTCTGTGTAAAAGCTCGCAGAGAATGGGCCCTGCTAAGTAAATGATCCTATCTGATACGGTTTTTAAAAATAAGCTTACAACATATTGCATGTCTGCATTTGCATCTTGGATATTGTCTTAGTCTATTGCATCGGTGTAAAGGAATACCTGGGGCAGGGTAATTTATAAAGAAAGGAGGTTTATTTGGCTCATAGTTCTGCAAGATGTACAAGAAGCATGACAGCAGCATCTACTTCTGCTGAAGGCTTCAGGAAGATTCCATGCATGGCAGAAGGGGATGAGGAGCAAACATCACATGGCCAGGGAAAAAGAGGGGAGGAGGAGTGCCATGCTCTTTTAAACAGCCAACTATCAGGTGAATTAAGAGAGGGAATACTCACTCATCACTGTGGGATGGGGACAGAGGGACACAAAGTGAAGGATCTGCCTCTATGATGAAAACACCTCCCACTAGACCCCCACCTTCAAAATTAGGGATCAACTTTCAACCTGAGATTTGGAGGGAACAAATATTCAAATTATATCTGGTATCTTCAAGTCCCTCTAACTGCCTCTGTGAATCACTGGCAGATCTAGAAAGAATTCAACAGGATAATCCCTAAGTCTTGATACCCCAGGAATAGTCCTAGGGTGTTAGATATTGGTTAAAGGATGGAACATCTGAGTACAAAGGAGCTTTTTCAGTTGTACCTGGGCTTTCTCCAAAGCTACAACACAAGCTCATTTTACTCTCAGCCTTCCAGGAACTCTCATTCTGGAGTGTATCTCATTTGATTTAAAAATAATTGAAGACTTTCCATTTTCTTTCTCTCTTCTTGATACAAATAATCTTTTAGTTTTATAGTAGTAAGTGATGCAACTGTGGACCTTTCAGTCTTGAACAGAGGGTTTCTTCTTTTTTACAGTCACTTGAAATCCAAGATATTAATTATTTGCAATTTTGCTAATTTTTAATAGTAATCCTAAGGGTTGTATAGTGAGATACAATAATTAATGAAATATTTAATGAATACCTTAAGTCAGTTAATCAGTATTCTCATCTAAACATGAGAATTATAATTTTATTTATTCCTCTGGGTGTATATAATAAGGGGAAGGGGAATAGAAGGTAAATAAACACTATAGAGGTAACTACACATTTTAAGTGATTATTTGAAAATTCCACGTGTCAACCCAAATTAATTTATTGAAACTATTACACTTTATTGGGAAGACTACATCTACTGAGTGGATGGATTCTAGCTTCACAATAGGCCTCCATTTTTCAAGCTATTATTTCTCTATCTTCTGCTAAAGCACATGACAGGAAGATATGTTTATAATCACCTCTTGGGAGCTTAAAAATTCAGCTTCTTCTGATTTTCAAATGCCTTTATCAGTTTTCTGCTTCTATAATTATCATGGGCAACTTCAGAGCCAGATGCATAATTGCTTACTTAAGGTAAAAAGGACCTGTGCTGGAGCCCTATGTCACGTTCTGCCTACCTTTTTATTAGGGTCAGGCTTGTCCAACATGTTTTGTGTTTTAGCAGTGTTTGGCCCAGAGCCTGTTTTGTACTCAGCTGCAACCATCCTTAATATTTCCTTTGGCATTTGTGCTTCGGAGGGCTCAGCAGGACACCAGTTCTGTGTTACACTGGTGCTTACCCTAGTGCCTGCCTATCAGGCTTTTCTTAGCCTTGCAGTATTACATGCATCCTTTGAAAGACTGCCTTGACTTTTTGACTTTGATTAGTCTGCATTGCAATTCTTGTTGGTTGGTCTATACATTTAAATTCTTCTCTTCCTTTCCCTTCAGTTAATAAAAGGAAATCAATTTAACTGCCACATAGCACAACATTTCCTATTCTTTATGGTGTAAGATTTCTTTTCTGCTAGGCAGAAAATTTTGTATTCACCAAATGCTGGCCCTTGTTCTCAAACGATAGCTGATCAAAATTATATGCATATTTAAATTAACATTGATACTCATTGATAAACTTATCAAACTTAACAGAAAACTTCTTTAGACTCATCTATCCAAACAATAAAAAAATTATGAGGATTTGTTGGATGGATATTAACACAGGAAATCTAAGAAGAGAAAATGAGACTGGAATTAGAAACCACTGGGGGCTTGGCAATCTCTGTCATTCATTCTTTCTTCCTACCCCTCCTCCATATCCCATGCTACTCCACAGTCAGATACTCTGTGTATTTACTTCGTTTTTTCTTCTCTTCCTCTAAAAGCCTTCCATTATCTGCTTTTGAGTACACATGGCCACCTAAGCCTCAACTTCCATGGCCTCTTAATTCCCCTACAAATATACCCTGAGTGCCTGAGTGCCAATTTCAAACTCTCTGCCAAAAGAATTTAAATGGCTTAGTTGTTCATCCCTGGTCCCATTAGCAGTGGCTATGAGCCAGGCATCTTCCTCATCAGAAAGGCTATGTAAAGAGACTTTGAGAGAAAAGGACCAAATGCCCAGGTACCAACTCAGGTATAACTGATTGGTTTAGAACATTTAGACATAGACTCCAGCTTTTCATTGCACTGGAGGGTATAAATTTTTATGTCTTTATGTTGATTTTTCATGTCACTGTCTCCCTCCAACAAAAATAATATTAAAGTATTTGAATGTGATTGGTACATTTAAGTCTTTGCTGATGAGTTTTCCCCTCCTGTTACAGAAACTCAATTCTAAGAAAAAAATTCTCTTTTCCTTTTTCAAAAAATTTAGTGTCATTAATTAGGTGAAGATCATTTTCAAGATTGCTTTCACTAGACCTAACAGTAGGAGACTACTTTTTAGTCGCATACATGATGCATGGACAGCGATGTTACATACACACTTCCCTAATTCAGTGATTCTCAAACTTCAGCAAGCATGAGACTCACCTGGAGGGCTTATAAGAGCACAGGTTTTCTTGAATCCACTTCTAGAGTTAATAATTTAGCAGGTACAGGCAGAGCCTGACAATTTGTGTTTCTAGTAAGTTCCCAGATGATACTGATGTTGGTTCTAAAATGACACTTCGGCCAGATGAAAGGCTCATGTCTGTAATCCCAACATTTTTTGAGGTTGAGATGAGAGAATCCTGGCTTGAGGCCAGAATTGCAAGATCAGCTTGGGCAACATAGTGAGACCCATGTCTACAAAATATTGTGGGTTTTGTTTATTTGTTTGTTTTTAATGAACTGGCTGCGGTGGCATGTGCCTGCAGTCCCAGCTACTCAGGAGGCTGAGGCAGGAGGACTGCTTGAACCCAGGAGTTCAAAGTTGCAGTGAGCCATGATCAAGACACTGAGCTCCAGCTTGGGAAACAGAGCAAGATCCTATGTCTAATAAATAAATAATAAAATAAAATAAAATAAATAAAATCATACTATCCTAATTCTTCTTTACTCTCATTGTAAGGTAAAACAGGTGAGAAAATATCTTATGCTTTAGATTCAGGGGTCCAGGTTTGAGGAATATATTCTCTTGTTCTCCAACCTACATTATGTCCAAATTGTAAAATACATAGTCTATTATACTGGGAAGGAAGGACCTTTGAGATTGTGAAGTACTGCCTTTCCTAAGCATGCTCATAACATGTTAATGTGCTTTGGCACTTCCATCTACAAGCTCCACTCTTAGGTTCTTAATGTCTTTATCTTACATACAAGGGGAAAATTATATCACTCTTTAAGAAGGAAAGGAAATATTCTTTGCTTTATTTTGAAGGTAGGGAAACAAATAAATTTAAAATGTTACTTTATTTTAAAAAGTAATGGGTGTAAGTGACACCAAATCAAATAGTTTTAAAAATATATATGCAAAAATAAATTATTCAGTGAGAATAAAAAATTGTTATAGTTCATTCTTAATAAAGGGACAGTCATCTCAGTGCCACTTTGCTGAAGATAAAAAAGAGATTCAATGCCGTTAATTCCACTTTTTAGTTGTGGCATCTGCTTCCACTGAGAATCCCAATGCATCTGTGTATGTGGCCAGAAAAGGCCAAAGAGATCTCAGAACTTGTTTTGAAAAAGTTGGATATTAATAGTTATTCCTAGTGCTGTAACGCAAGTTATTTTGTTTAACCAACAGAGTTTCAAGAAAACTTCCAAAGTCATCTTCAGAATTGTTCTTCTACTGGATTTGCTAATGTGCAATGTGAAGGAAAACAAAATTTGTTCTCTCCCACACTGCATATACTTTTTAGAAAAATTAATGGAAATGACATTATTCACATTGTGTTTTCATAATGCTCACAAATGCCTTCATCGACTTACCTGGTAACTATATTTAGGTTCTTCCGAGAAGAATCTTTTTTTAGTGTAATTTAATGAATGAATAAAGTTCCCAGACCCTCTCTCCAGTCCCTCTATACACCACATCAATCACAGCAAAACAGTACCATGCACTGAATGGTATAAATAAAAAATACCTTTTGGCCAGATGCAGTGGCTCACATCTGTAATCCCAGCACTCTGGAAGGCTGAGGTAGCTGGATCACCTGAGGTCAGGAGTTTGAGACCAGGCTGGCCAACAAGGGGAAATGGCGAAACCCATCTCTCCTAAAAATACAAAAAAATTAGCTGGGCATGGTGGCGGTCACCTGTAATCCCAGCTATTTGGAAGACTGAGGTGGGAGAATCACTTGAACTTGGGAGGCAGAGGTTGCAATGAACCGAGATCCTGCCCATTGCACTCCACCCTTGGTGACAGAGCAAAACTCTGTCTAAAAAAAAAAAAAAAAAAAGATCTCTTAAATCTCACTAACTTCCTGAGGTTTGCATTATTATTCCCATTTCCAAGGGGGTAAAAGATGGTTGGAAATGCAGAGGTTGAAGTGATTTGCCAAAGGACAACTAGCTAACAATGACCGAGTCAAGACTGTTCTACACTAGAACATTCTTTCAGCCCTGAGTTTGCTGTCTCAGGGGATTGAATCAGAAGTGGAGGCTAAAGGTAGAATTTTTTTTTCCCATGGATGTTCTGCTATCTCATCTGTCCTGGCTGTGTGTCCAGCTTTACTCAGATACAGCCTAAAAGACTCATTTTCTGAAATACATACACTTGCTTATCTGGAGAGAGGTGAAGATAGTCCACTGGCCTGCATTAGTCAACTAATCTGTCAGTGTCAGACCTTGGAATGTACATTGTGCCAGTCACCTTGTCTTACCTCACTTTCTTCTCCTTCCATTGCTGCCTCCGCTCTGACAATTAATAGATATGCTTCTGTTCATTGGAAAGCACTAATTTAAATAAACCTCAAAATTTTATCGATAGGGAAAGTATTTTTACTCACACCGAAGCAACCAATCTTTAAAAGAGAGAACTGCGTTATTTTTAAATGTTGTTAAAATGCAGAATAATTAGTATTATATTTACATAATTAGCACACCCCAAATTTATACCAATTTATGTAAAAATTCACATGAAAGTGTGTTTTTTATTTTTTGTATTTTTGTGCATGTTTGAATGAAGATTGTAGCATGACTTGAAGAGAGTTCTAAGGCCCTGTCAGTCCAAAAACTTTTATCTGAGGCCTCCCATTATACCAATAATGCTAATAATTGTCATCATTAACAGTGTTAAGAGGAGCTATACCATTAGATTCATCTGTACGCTGAAGTGTTTAGTTGCTATACCATGTGGGGAACTTCGTCTTCTCTGTGCCTCAGTTTCTCCCATGCTTCTATTGTGCAGGTGCCCAGTGCCTCATCCCACTGTGGGTGCATGGCAAAAATTTTGATGCCATTTAGTGAAAGCACCTTCCAACAGAAGTGTAGGATGGTGCACAAGAATCCTTCTAACTCCCCTGTGGCTCCTTGGAGGTCAGCCAGAACAATAGAGCTGTGGAAGAGCCCTCAAGTGGAGGGAATTCTACCCCTGCACTAGATACATATTTGTAGGTTGGACTCCAAGTGGGTAAAGCACACCTAAAGTTTTATGCACAAAGAAACTTTCTGGCCTAAGGCCTTTGAGAAGCCTCCGAACCGAGCTAGAGATTTGAAACACTAATGCTACTGCATCAGTCTGAGACCTTGTTCGAATTCCATAAAGTAGTTCAGTCCAACTAATCCAACTCCCTGCTGAGCCACTGGAAGAACATAAGAAGGGCAGCCCCACAGTCACTGGAGACCAGAGATCTTTCTTTCCTTAACTTCATAGGAATTTTATTGAAGATTAAATAATAATACTGTATTTGTTTATATGCATATAGAGTATTATTCTTTCATATTAATTATATGCATATATAGTATTATTTAATTATATATTAATTGTATACAGTATTATTATATTATTATATATAGTATTACTGTATTAATTGTATACAGTATTATTTTATTATATATTAATTATATACAGTATTATTTAATATATGCATGTACAGTATTTAATCTTCACAAAATTCCTATATGCAAACATACACAGGACAGTGCAAAGTACACAAGTTCTCAATATTAACTATTCATCTTATTACTTATTATGTATGAAGCACTTTGCAAGCACCTTACTTGTTTTGGTTGTTTGTTTTCTTTGATTCTCTCAACACTATGTGGTAAGCATTATTATTAGTTCTCCTTCTAGAGTGTTAAAAAACAATAATAATTGAAGCTCAGAGAGGTTAATTTTCATATCCAGGTTTCCACAGCTCAGTGGCAAGCCAAGCTGTCAGACTTCAAGGTAGTTTAATTCTCTAAAGTATGAAATCTCACGAAACCTTTACAACGGTCACTGGAGAGCCTGTTAGAAATACTGTGAGGTAGCCTCATGCTGCAGTTTATTTAGGAGGACTGGGGAACATCTGTAAATTAGTAATTTGAAAACACAACTTTGCAGGTGACTTTGACCTGAAGATAATTTGGGAATTAGTAGAAACATTGTCTATAGATGAGAAAGGATGATCATAAAAGTTATCATCCAAAACATGCTTTTTAGAAAAGTAGATATAATGGAAAAATACACAGAAAACCTAGCATGCCTGGGGCCACTTGTCTGCGGGTAAAATGAAATAAGATGATAAAATTTTGTACAGATTGATGACTTACTGGGTTAAAGTTTAAGATGGTTTTCATGGTCTTATAGAGGTTTTGTCAGAGACCAAGTTGAAAAATTGGGAGTGCTTCCAGGGGCATGTGGGATCAAGTAAACACCACAGGACAGGCAGTGAGTGTTAGAGAAAAGGCAGGAGACAGAGCCAGGTCTCCACAAGCCTGGAGTGCTGGGGACATTTGTCTCACCTCTCTTCAACATGGGCACATATTCAAATATAATTTCACAGGATCACCATTCAAGCCAACACAACTAATAACATTTACAATCATTTGTCAAAAACTATCCTTTTCATGTCGAATCTAGAATCTTACTATTCAATCACAGCTGTAATAAAGTATAAAAACAAGAAGGGAAAGTAAAAGAGAAGATAAAGACAAACTTCATCTCCTTTGAAACATTGTCTATTACTTCTCTCTCTACACAACTCCTGATTCAGAATCAGAAGAGGAAAAAATGGAGATGGGTACAATTTGCCTGTAATTTCTTCCAACATGTATTTTTTTTTCTTCTCTTAAGATAGCAAATATCCTTCAATTAAAAAAAAATAATCTTCATAAGGAAGGACATTGTGACAGCCTACAAAAAGAATGGTGTTTTTACTCTTTTGTGAAGCTGGTAACATACTTGTAAAATTGTTTTTACAACTCTGTATTGAATTTACTGTAGGTGAGATTTTACCAAAATAATTGTCTCTGATAGCTTAGTACCTTTTCCATCACATAAATCACCTAAGTTCTTTTGTTTCTTTAATTGCATTTTAGGTTTTGGGGTACATGTGAAGAACATGCAAGATAGTTGCATAGGTACACACGTGGCAGTGTGATTTGCTGCCTTCCTCCCCTTCACCTATATCTGGCATTTCTCCCCATGCTATCTCTCCCCAGCTCCCCACCCCCCGCTGTCCTTCGCCTCTTTCCCCCAACAGACCCCAGTGCATAGTGCTCCCCTCCCTGTGACCATGTGTTCTTATTGTTCAACACCTGCCTATGAGTGAGAACATGCGGTATTTCATTTTCTGTTCTTGTAAATCACCTAAGTTCTAATTTATCTCAGTGATTTGAAATTTGGTGGGCCTCTGTAAAAAAAACATCTAAAACTTTCTCAATTTCGTGAAATGCTTCTGAGGTAGATACTCAAGGAAAACCACCATCGTAACAATATTCATACACAGTATACAGGAAAGGCTCAGCTTACACTTCGTTATAGGGCTGGTTTATGTCAGAGGCCAAAGGATTACTACGTTCAACTTTCTTTCTTTGAGTAAGACAGTGTTGTCATGGTTTCTGATCTTCCTAGTTACAGGTCTGCATAAAAGGAAAAAAAAATCGAAAAACATGAAGATTCCATAGCTTTGATAAGGAATTTAAGTGCTTCATCTGAAATGAAGCAACTACATAGCTTAAGCAGTAATATATATTTCAATTTCTAAGAGAAATAAATAATAAACAGGTTCACAACAGGAATTTGTTTGAAAGGAAACTAATAATCTGAAAAATTGCATGTAATGAAGCCAATACTGACTGACTTGCTGGCCTTCACTTCTGAGATTCCAGGGTGGTGTTATCATGGCAATGTTATAAATAATAGCCTTGAAGCACAGTTAGAATTGTTCCTTAAATCATCAAAGAAATATTTTATAATTGTTTGAAGTATACTCCTTTAATTTGAAGTTGTTTTCTTTAGCGTGATGGCACTATAGTCTAGATATTTGGGAATATTTCTAAAGTAGGATTGCTTGCCTTCATGTCCCAGTTCTGTTAATTACTACTTAATGATGCCAATTTACACGATGTAAAACAAGATAATAGTAATATCAAACTCATAGGATTTTGGTATGTTCAGCCTATATAAGCTATCAAATACTAGTTACTATTGCTAAAAGAATTATCATCTTTTAAGGTAATATTTGGCAATATTAACCAAGGACTCTATTGGGAATTGTTATTACTAAATGTTAAATATTTCACATAAAGTAAATCCAAATTTCATATCTGCTATATACTTCCTCTAAAAGCCCAGGCAAGTGAATTACTTGATCCTTAGTTAACTCATCTATAAAGTAGAAGTAATAAAAAATGCTTATTTCATAGGCTAGTTGTAAAAATAAACAATGTATCTGAAGAGTCTAGTATAGTGTATAGCATGTAGTAAAGTATTAGACACTAGGGACATGATTTTTTTCTCCCAATCACTTGAAGAACTATTTACTAAAGTGATGATGCAATTGCAGTCCACTAAAAATAAGTTTTCTGCACCAAGTCACATTTTCTAGCCAAATTTTGATGAAGACTGTTTTTGAAATAAGGACGACATACTTCATTTTCAGATAGTAAAACATACTCACACTATTTAGTAACATTTATGCCACTGTTGTATTAAAGCACGGAAGGGGTTTACAATGTTTCTCTTTCAGGTTTAATCAGGATTAATCAGTGCTAAATCTCCCTCTTTCCCTTCATCGTGTTCTGAGACCCTAGAGATCCTCACAGTGATGGGGACAAAGATTACTGAGTGAATCAGAAATAAAGGTAAAGGAATCTGGTGGAAACCTTTATTTAAATGATTACTGAGTTACATGAGATGGTGTGCAGGGCTAAGTTATTTTCTTGTATTTTTTATTGTTTGGAATAGAATATTTTATATAAAAAATACTTTTGTCATTCTTTTTAAATAAGTCATGCCTTTCTAATTAAAATTTAAAGCCTAGTTTGGTGTTTAAAAATCTAAATACATTTTCTTATTCTCTTACCTGGAAAATAATGGCAGTTAGAATTTCTCTGCCCTCACAGGAGTTACAGAAGTAAACAGAAGTGTTTCTTGCTCAAACCTAGGAAGAGAGTAACAATGCTGCAGTGGAAAGTGTATAGGCTGGATGGACTTTCAGAATATTTGAATTGGAATGTGATTTTGCTTCAGTGATTTTAAACGAGAAATAAAGGCAATTCAGAAGTTCTTTTCTGGAAGTTGTTTTATTGTCAGTTCTAATTGACTTGTATAATGCTCTTATATAATACGAGACAATGCATAATTATTTGACTTAACTCTCTCTAGGAATATATACCTTAAAATAGTGACACATTCAAATAAGAAAATTACATTTTTCCCCCTGAATGACTAGAATTTTTTTCTTTGTCAATAGTTGAAAATGATTCTTGCAAAGATTACCACCGTCCACACCCTCTCTGGCAATTATATGCTGTAGTGGAACAGTAGATTGGACTAAGAGTAAGAAATTGGCTCTTATTTTCAGTTTGGACATTAACTAATTGTGTGACCATAAGCAAGTCATTTCATCTCTCGATGTTTTCATTTTCTTCATCTGTTAAATCAGAAGAATGAACTAAATGAACTCATAGGATTCACAAAATATTAGAGATGAAATGGACCATAGTCTACAAATGGATAATATATTTTTTGTTACCATGAAAGAATGGAGATCCAGAGGAATTTAGTTTTGTTAGGGAGAAAGTGAAAAATATAACTCAAGTATTCTGATTTCAATCCAATGCTCACTTATCCACAATGAAACTTTATATGCTTATCTATTAGACAAGGAACTATGAATTAAACACTTTTCTAATTTATAGACTGAATAAATATATAAAAATATTTAAATAAATGTATTTTATATTTGTTATATTAAAATGTATTCACTTAAATATATATGATATTTGTCTCTCTTGTCTAGATTATCAATAGCATGTGAAGATGATTTTTGCATAATTTGGGGTTTCTTGTTTGAATTTTTAGAAAATTTGATATTTAAAAACAACCTATTGATGCCATGCAAATAAATCAGTATCTGTTCATGGCTTCTTAACAACAATTCTTTAATCATCGAATGTGGTTTAGATAATACTTAAAGGTAGACTATGTTATGAAGTTTTTTACAATGATAGAAAATCATCATAAAATTTCCAGTAGGACAGAGAATTAGACCTGTACAATAGCACAGGGGGATGCTCCCTGGGATGACATGATAACTGACTTTCTAGGTCCCCATGGGATCTCATTAACTTGGTGAATTTACCTCAACTTTGGAAAGCTGATTTGTCAAATCCTTATATTTTTCAAGTCACAGAAAATCTTTCAGGACTTGCCCCAGTGAACTAATCTCATAGGAGAAGATACATAAAACCCAAAAGATAATTTACTAATTATGACTAAAATATAAATTTCAAGGTAACTAATGAGTTTTTCAGTCTTTTAACCAATTCATTCTTATTGTAGGTAAAACACCAGGGTAGTCAATCTATAATAGAACATTTGCCTTCAAATAAAATTAAGAACAGGTAATTTCTTATTGTGAGTATTAAGTGATGTTAAGGGAAGTAACTAGTCATTTTCTCAGTGACCATGCCCTCTGCTCAGAGAACATGGCACTTGTTCACAGAACGACTTATTCCCTAACATTCTTGTTCTTTCTTGATATATATATTTTTCAAGTCATATATATGGAGAGATTAAAGTAAATAAATTTTCTTTTGTAAATATTTGCACCTGTAGGAGTAATACACACCGTAGTGGGCAAAAGTAGGAGAACAGAACAGATAGTTCTGTAAGTCTTAGAACAGTAAACCTTTCAGCCTCTGATTCAGCCAGCCATTATTCTTATAGTTGCTGAACTGGGTGGGGCGGGGGAAGCAGTCTGGAACCCCCTGTGGTGGAGGCAATCTGGTGTGCAGGGCAGCAGCTACCAACCCATGTGGAAGTATTTCAGTATTTTTAGCTGGCAGTTCAGCTGTCCTGGTGCATGCTAGCTGAGTATCTGTTGTGAATGTTGAGAGTCTTTCTGAATACATTCATTTTTTGTTGTTCTGCCCACTGCAATAAATTATAACTTAACCTTTTTCCTAATGTTTAAGGTGGATGTTTAGAACATGAATTATTGCAGCAAGTCGTAATAGTAATGCCCTCCAGGTTTCCAAAGTGCACCAAATGATGCCAGATTGCTAAGACTTTCGGAATTCTTAAATCTGCTTTCGAAAATCTTTTTTTCTGTCTCTTTCTGTCAGGGCTGTCACTTCTCATTTTTATCTATGCACTTTCCTCTAGTGACAACCCTCAAATTTCTCACATACTGAACCTAATTTAAATCTACTCTGAGTAGAAAACCTGGCCAATTTCTTAGAAATATGTGTAAAATGATGATGAATAAATTCTAAGTCGTGGCCCAAGGAGTTATTTTATGAGTAAAGGTACATACATTTTAGTTTTGGACCTTGTGACAGATGTGTTATCTATTTGGAATACCTTTTCAGATACTCCATGATCCTTTAATGTATTAAAAATATTCTAGTTTGACTCAAAGGAAGCAGTGGATAAGTAATCTAGTGTGCCTCATATAATTGTGAACATTGAAAATCAGTAGTCTATAAATCCGCCTAGTCAGTAGTTGTGTTTTGCCAGCAAAATATTGACTTAATAATGACAATGTTTTTAAAATTTTTGTAGGCAGTAAATATTTACCAATTGGAATATTTTAAATATAAAGTTAAATCTCTAGATTCTCTTGATAAACAAAAGTCTGACAACGTTGGATCAATATCTTAACATGAAAGCAACAGGTGAGAGCTAAATAGCACCTGCTTTCTTTTGATTGCCTTACGGGTTGAATTGTGTTCTCCCCTCAACCCCCCAACCCTCAAAATGTTGAAGTACTAACCCTGAGTATTTCAGCATGTGACATTATTTGGAAATAGGATTATTGCCAATGTGATTAGCTAAGAAAAAATCATACTAGAGTAAGATGGGCCCCTAAGCCAACATGACTTTATAAACATGGCATCTTTATAAAAAGAATGCCATGTGAAGAAATGGAAAAACAGAGGAAGGAGAAAGCCAGGTGAAAGTGAACGCAGAGTTTAGAGTTAAGCAGCCACAAGCCAGGAAATTCATGAGGCTGCCAGAGGCTGGAAGAGGCAAGGGAATACATTCCTCTATGGATTTTAGGGAGAGTATGACCCTACTGACACATTGATTTTTGCCTTCTAGCCTCTAGAACTATGAGAGAACATGTTTTTGATGTTTTAAGCAACCCAGATTGTGGTACTTTATTCTGGCAGCTGGAGGGAACTAACACAGACAGAATTTCCAGACTGCTTTTCTGACAATATGGTTCACTAGATGATCAGAATTCCTCCACAGAATTAACTTGATCTTGAAAAATGTCTAAATACATCATTTTTTGCATAGCTAGGCCACAGACGGATAAGAGACAAAGCTCTGAATATGTAAGAGACAAGAAGCAAGAATTGACCCTTAACAAAAAGAACTTTTTATCATCAGCCGAAAGTGGAAGAGAAGCAGTCTTTCCCCTGGTAAAGGAGTCCACAGAGACAGGGACACTGGTCTGTAACTGCCCAAGATCTCAGGGAAAAAGTAAAGTAAGAACAGCGACCAAAAAACTGATCTGTGGCTTTATAATAAAAAAACTTAAAATATAAAAACTTCCCAGGGTGTGGGCGTATAATTAAAATCCCGCTAGTGTCCTAACAAACTAGGAAATGAGCATCACAAATGATCACAGGCTGATGGCACTCTGGGATCAATAGCTAGACCTCTCTGAAGAGATCCTCAATCCAGGCTGTGAAAGATATCCTGTAGAGAAATTATAAAGATAAGACATAAATGCATATTATGTGAGTGAAGTCCCCTCTGCCCAACTAGATATAAAACTCTTCAGATTAAAGTAACAACAGCATAACCCCAAATTTCACAACACATAGATTCATCGGAAAACACAAATAACTGCATTAGACCTTCAAGAATTTCATATAATAGAGTTATTAGACTAGATTAGAAAAATATGTTTAAAAGGATTAAAGAAGGAAGAATAAGGAAGAATATTTATGAAATGACACATGTTTGTTTCACTTAACTAAGATTTTTCAAGGACCAAATTATATCAGGAATTTTTCTAGTTACTGGGAATACAGAAATTCACCACTGTCATTCCCTTCCCCCCACCATCATCACTGTCTTCATAAAATTTGCATTCTAGTTGTAAGAGGTAACTAGAAAGCAAAATATGTTTCATACTGAAATGTGCTATGAATGGCAATAAAACAGGAGGTAGATAGGGAGCTTTGGGTAAGGGTGTGATTTCTGTTTTATTAATATTTTGGAAATCAGGGAAACCCTCACTGAGAAAAGAATACTTGAAGCTAAAGGAGGTAAGGGTGTAAGTCAGCTGTATATCTGAAGGATGAATGTTCCAGGTAGGGAAAATCCAACGTGCAAAGGTCCTGAGGTAGTAACTGTGAAAACAGAAAGGAAGCCTGTGTGGCTAACTCTGAGTGAGAGTAGGAAAAGTGGGGGTAGTAAAATATGAGGTCCAAGAGGTAAAGTTAGGGCAGAGAAGTAAGATAAAATATGGTATGAAAATGACAGAAAAGCATTAAAAAAAGGAAGTTAAGAATTCTGACAACAAAACTTGTAATTGTTTAAAATATAAAAATTAATGGATGGTTAAACCACAGATAAGATAAAGCTAAAGAGAGAATTAGGGAAACAAAATATATTTTATGAATAAATTGATGAAAAATCATTACACAGAAAAAAAGAGATGTAAAAACCAGGCTAAAAATTTAAAGGACAATGAGTAAATCTCATGTATCTCTACAGGGGTTTCAGAAGTAGAGAATATGATAGGAGAAAAGCAATGCTTGAAATTATGCGAAATTTGAGTTTTCTGGAGTTTCCAAAAATATAGGACTCTTCAGATTTACAATGGATCCTGAGCAGAATAAATAAAGCTAAATATATATCCAGACATATGTAGATAAATTGTGGAATACCAAAGCAAAAGATCTTAAAAATAACTAGGAATTAGAGAGAGAGAAGACAGATAGCAAGTTCTACTTGATGTAAGTTCTCTATCCTACCTGCTTCATTCATTTAGTTTGCCTGAAAGTTTCCTTATAAGAATTTGAAACTGTGACACTTGCAGGATTGTTAAACTTTTATAGTTCCAATCAGTATGTGTTAACTTCTCTCCTTAAAAGGTATTTTTATTATGAGGCACTTGCTAAAAGAACTGAAAACAAATATTGGCATTTCTTTTCCATTATCTGTATCTCTTTCTTCTAACTCTTTTGACTTTGAGAAGAGAGATAAAGATGGGTGAAGAAAGAAAGTCCAGTCTAGGTGTGGTGATGCATTCCTGTAATTTCAACACTTTGGGAGGCCAAAGCAGGCAGACTGCTTCTGCCCAAGAGCTCTAGACCAGCCTGGGCAACATAGCAAGATTCCACCTCTTTGAAAAATACAAAAATTAGCCGTGGGTGCTGGCACATGTCTGTAGGCCCAGTTACTCAAAATGTACATTAGAAAGAAAAGAAAAGAAAAAAAAAGTACAGGCTTATTTTTGGTACTTGGAAATGGATGGCTTCTCTTCCATGTGGGAGAAGATTTTAACTTTGACATTTTTATTTAGCCAAATATAATTGTCTACATAATTTATGATTGTCCTTAATTGAGTGATCTTGGAATGCTAATATGAAGATTTTATTTTTTTATTCAGACCTGTGTAGTTGCCATTTGAAAACCAGAAGCTGGTACCATGACTTCTAAATTTCAGGATATTGGTTGGAGCAAGATGGCAGAATAAAAGGCTCCACTGCTCATTGCTCCTGCAAGGACAACAATTTAACAACCCTCTGTACAGAAAAAACACCTTCATAAAAAACAAAAATCACGTGAGCACTCACAATACTGGGTTTTAACTTCATATCACCGAAAGAGGCACTGAAGAAATAGAAAAAAATAGCCTTGCCTCACAGATGCCACTGCTTCCCTGCCCCCCAGCAGCAGGTGGGTGCAGAGAGCATCTCCAGGTTCTGGGGGAGGTAGAGCACACCAGTTGAGACATTGAATTCTGTGTTGTCCTGTTAGAGCAGAAAGGAAAACCAGACCAAACTCAGCTGACACCTGCCTGCCAAGGAATTATTTAAACCAGCACTAGCCATAGGGGAATCCCAGACACCAGCTGTCAGAATTTGAGTTCCTGCAAACCTCACCACCAAAAGCTGCAGTGCTCTAGGTCTCTAAGTAAACTTGAAAGGCAGTCTAGGTCACAAGGACTGCAGGTCTTAGGTGAGTTCTAGTGTGGAACTGAGCCCAAAGACAGTGGACTGGTGGAGGCACATGATGAACTGAGATATCAGCTAGGGTAGCTATGTGAGTGCTGGCATATCCCCTCCCTTAACCCCAGGCTCCACAGCTCATGGCTCCAAAATAGTCCCCTTCCTTCTATTAATATTATACTTGAGGGGAGGAGAGAGAAGAGTGAGAAGAACATTGACTTACACCTCAGACACCAGTTCAGCCACAGCAGGATAGAGCACTGGTCAGAATTGTGAGGCCCTCACTCCCAGATGATATTTCTAGACACACCCTGGGCCATGAGAGAACTCAGTGCCTTAAGGGGAAGGACCTAGTCTGGGCAGCATTCATTATCTCCTAACTGAAGAGTCCTTGGGTCCTGAATAACCAGCAGCAATACCCGAGTCCTACATCAAGGGCCATGGTTGAGCCTCTAAGACTTGCTGGCTTCAGGTATGACTCAGTACATTACCAGCTGTGGTGGCTATGGGGCAAAACTCCTTCTGCTTAAGAAAAACACCTTATGTAATAGCACAGCCACAGTGAGGTAAAGCACCAAGCAGGCTCTTAGGGCCCCTGATTCCAGGACTTGACTCTTAGATGGCATTTCTTGACCTTTCCTAGGCCAGAGGGTAGACCACTGAGTCCCAGGCCAGGCAACATTCATCACAAGCTGACTTAAGAGTTATTGGACTTTAAGTGGTAGTCTGGCAGTACTCCCCATGCCCTGTGGTGGTGGTGGCTACAAAGTGAGGGTCCTCTGCCCTTGGAAAGGGGTGAGAGAAAGAACTGCATCTTGTGGTTTGAGTGCCAGCTCAATACAGTAGAGCACCAGGTAGACTTCTATGGTTTTTGACTCTTGGATGGCACTTCGGGACCTACCCAGGGCCTGAGGGAACTCGCTGCACTGAAGGCAAGGCCACAGGCCTGACTGGTTTTGCCACCTGCTGACTTTAGAGCTCCAGGGCCTTGAACAAACATAGGCAGTAGTCAGGGAATGGTTACAGCAGGCCTTGGATGAGATCCAGTGCTGTGCTGCCTTCAGGCCTGACCCAGTGCAGTCATAGTGGTGGTAACTACAGTGGTGTCTGTGTCACTCTGCCCTGCTTTAAGTGGCACAGAACATACACACACATGCACAGACACGTGCACACACACACACACACACACACACACACACACACAGAGTCCATGTATTATTTGAAAGAAAATAAGGAAAGAGAGCAAGAGTCTCTGCCTGGTAATCCAGAGAATTTTCCTGGATCTTGTTCCAGAGCATCAAGATGTAACCTTTATAGTCTGCAAGAACCATAGCATTACTGGGCTTGAGGTGCCCCTGAAAACAGATCCAGCTTAGATTATAACACTCAGATACTTTCAAATATATGAAACGACTTCCTAAGAAGGTAAAGACTAGTCTAGACAGTGAAGACTGAAATAAATACCTAACTCTTCAATGCCCAGATACTAGGACCAACACCATCCAGAAAAACATGACCTCACCAAATTAAACTAATAAGGCACCAGGGACCAAACCTGCAGAAACAGAGATATGTGTGACCTCTCAGAGAATTCAAAATAGCTGTGTTGAGAAATTCAAGATAACCCAGACAAGGAATTCAGAATTCTATCAGATAAATTCAACAAAGAGACTGAAATAATTAAAAAGAATGAAGTAAAAATTCTGAAGCTAAAAATGCAATAGGCATATTGAAAATGCATCAGAGTTTTTTAATAGCAGAATTGATCAAGCGGAAAGCAGATGAAAGAATTAGTGAGCTTGAAGGCTGCTTGAAAATATAGTCAGAGGAAACAAAAGGAAAAAAGAACAAAAAACAATGAAACACACTATAGGATCTTGAAAATAGCCTTAAAAGGGCAAAGCTAAGAGTTATTGGCCTTGAAGAGGAGATAAAGAAGTTATAGAGGTAGAAAGTTGATTTAAAGTGATAAAAACAGAACTTCCCAAACCTTGAGAAAGATACCAATATCTAATACAAGAAGATTATAGAACACCAAGCAGAATTAACCCAAAGAAGACTACCTCAAGGCTTTTAATAACCAAACTCCCAAAGATCAAGGACAAAGAAAAAAGCAGCAAGAGGAAAACAAACAAATAACACACAATGGAACTCTAATATATCTGACATCAGGCTTTTCAGTGGAAAAGTCCTAGAGTTTAGGCGAAAGTGGCATGACATTTTTAAAGTACTGAAGTAAAAACATAAAAGTTTATCCTAGAATAGTGTATTTGGCAAAAACGTCCTTCAAGCGTAAAGGAGAAATAAAAGCTTTCCCAGATGAACAAAAGCTGAAGAATTTTATCAACACTAGACCTGTGTTAGAAGAAATGTAATGTCAGGAATATATTCCATCAGGAGAAACAGAAAACACTAATCCCAATGGCTTAAATAATTTGGAGTTTCCCTTTCTCATATAACAAGAAATGGTAAATGTTTTACAAGTACTTAAATCAGAAACAAAAAGGCATTCAGGAGCAATAAGTAATCATTTGCAGGTACAAAACTTACTGCTAATAGTAAGTACACAGAAAAACGCAGAATATATAACACTGTAACTGTGGTCTAGAAACTACCTTTATCTTAAGTACAAAGACTAAATGATGAACCAATCACAAGCAAAAGCTACAGCAATTTTCAAGACAGACAGTACAATTCGATATAAATAGAAACAACAGAAAGTTAAAAAGCAGGGGACACAGTCACGCCGTAGGGTTTTTATTGTTTTATTTTTGCTTGTTTGTTTATGCAACAGGGTCGAGTTCTTATCAGGTGAAAATTATTGTAATAAGATAATATTTGCAAGCCTCATGGAAACTTCAAACCAAAAAACATACACTAGATACACACACAAACACAGAAAGTAAGAAAATAAATCATATTACCAGTTCTAAATTTCAACATGAGTCTAGGGTAGGACTTCTATTTCCCATAATATGACAAGCCACCTCTTTTCCCATCTCTGGACTTTTGGTTTAATGGATTATTCTTACTCATTACCATAGATAAATTTTGAGAAGCTTAGATCTTTCTCAGACATACACTTACCATTTGTACTATCCACAGATTTTTCTTAATATTAGGTGATTTAGATGGATGAAATTTTACATTTTAACTTCTCAATAGTACACAAAACTTCTGACTTACAAAATTATAAGTCACACACCTACACAGTCATCTATTCTAATTAATAACATCTTCAAAGCATACTTTTTCTGGGGGCTGAGACACTATAAAATATTGTGACGTGTAAAGTAGGAAGCCTCTGGAAAGTGAGAATTTTCACAATCTTCTCACCCTAATGCCTGCAATTTAATTTAAGAAATTAAAACAGATTTACTTGGTAGAGAAAATAAAGCCAAGATATAATTAGGGGGTTTTTAAAATTAAAAGGCACTTTGAAATGTGTTCTTCTTTGGGGAAGTTTTGGGTCTCCTCTTTAAGGACTTTCAACTAATACCTATCTGTTGGCAGGGTCTGGGAATTAGGCATCTGAGAACTTGTCCCAGAAAAGTTAGAGCTAGTGGGGTGTTGGATCGCATGTGAACTGAGGCTGTCAGCCCCATAAGATATATTCAATTGTCCAGTTGAAATTAATTTGCAAAACCCAAATTCAAAAATGAAATTTGTGAGAACTTTGAGAAAATGACCATATGGCAATTCAAACTAGCATTAAACCCCAAACACAAGGTCCCCTTTCGAGCCCTGGGCTCTGTAATACTGCATTTCACTGGTCATATGCCCATGAAGCCAGCTACAGGAGTTGGCCTGTAACAGCACATGTTATACTTCCTTTTTCACACAGAAGAATTCAACCCACATTGATGTGATTACCTTGTAAAGAGTCTGACTAATAAAAGAGAGATACCATATGTCTGAGATTTTAAAGTCTTTCTACATATTTTGTCAAGGAAATGTACAAGTTGTGCTTAAAAAAAGGAAACTTTAAAAATATGCCTTAAAAATAACAAACAAAAACAGTCTCAATATTTAAAAAATAAGTCATAGGCCTAGTCTGATATGTTCATGTTAGAAATATATTCAAATATGAGGAACAGAAAATCCTAAACCCAGTGGCTTAAATAATTTGAGATTTCCCTTTCACATATAACAAGAACTCCACCGAGAGATAGATGCTGGCATTGGTTCAGTAGGAGAATATTTTGGGGGCAGCTCTCATTGAGATTCTAGTGGCCTTTCCTGTACATGTTGCTTCACCCTGATGCAGCTGCACACATTATATCAGGAATCTAGTGAGAACACCATCAACATTCATTCCTATCTCATACTAAATAATTCTGAGAATCAACCTGCTTTTCTTTTATTTTGTGCTAGTCAATTGTAAGATAAGCATATATTCTCATTTCTGTGCTAAATAATCCTGAAACTAGACAAAACTTATTGAACTTTTGTTCTAGGAAATATGTTTCTTCATATGCTGCCTTATTGAGATGAACTCTTGCTTGTCAGAGCCTACTTCAAGACTCTCAACCAAGGCATTCATCCATCCGAAGCTATCATACTGTGCCCAATACCAATCACTTCCCTCCCTTCCAGGGCTCACCCTAATAACACCCATTTCTGGCCCTAAAGCTCTGAAACTATCCTCCTTTAACTTCCCCCTTCTGAGACACTGCCAAGAGTCTCTCAAAGTGGTATTTTTTCTCACTGCAGGATGATCAACAGATTTTCGAGAAATCATTTTGTTGAGTGGGAACATAAGAGCAGGAAGACGGAAATTAGCCACATACGCCCCATTTGTCAGGAAATCAAGTGTTCCCAGAAATCATTGTAATAGACTCTTTGTTTAGACATCACTGGATAGACGTGGGTGATTTCTCTGTCTCTCACTAGAAGGAAAGCTGAGGAAATGGGAAATCAATCAAGATGCACCATTGTGGGTTTCTACATGGTCACCTGAAGGAACAGATGGTTGTTTCAGCAGAGAGAAGGTGAGCCTCAAATAGATTCTGGACAGGCGACTAAACCATGGATGCCTTTTCCAGAATAATCAGAAGAGCTTCATTCAGAAGAACATAGGGTTACATTTTCAGGAAAAAAATGTCCAAAACCATGACTATGTTGGAGGAAGGTAACAGAGTATGAAGTTGGACACACTTGTGAATAGTAACTAAGATATGACCCCTCCCCACTCAATTATAAATAGCCTAATGAGAAAGCAGAAGATCAAAGGAAATAAATAAGGTGTATGTTTTCTATGTGGTAATAAAATCAATGACTTCTCTGTGGAAAATAAATGCCTAGGAAATTAAAAAGAAAATATTTGCACCTCCTTCAGAGTTTATACTGCAATGTTTTTGAGAATCAGTGATTTTCCTTGGGATATACCTGGTGTATGGGTGTGCATACTCATATTTAGGTCAAGAGTTTTATGTGGGATCACTGAAAAAAAATGTCACTGACATTCCTACAATTCAGAATGGTAGAGAGATTCTTCTGGGTGACTAAGGTTTTCAACATGAATTGCTGAACAGTGTGCTAAAGTTTTCTTTCTTTCTCTGCGTAGGTCTCTCCTTGATCATTTATTTTTTCTTCCCATTTCACATAAAAATATATGCTGGGAAATCATTCCGGATTGAAAATCCAAATGTAACATGTGGATGGGTGCTCTGAATTGTAGAAAAGTGGATTATAACTCTCATGGGGTAATTTGAAAGAGAGAGGTACATTGGGAGAGAGTAAGGAATCCAGTAGCCAGATGGCCAGGAACACCCACAACAGCAACTATGTGGTAAAGTCTCAGTGGACATAGAAAAAGTCATATTTATGCTACCTGTTTACTGGTGATTTGGAGTAATCATGTGGAATTATACCACAGGAGAGGAAATATCTAAAGAAATTTGGATAACATGAAAACCTTCGGAATGGTGTTGTGGAACAGATATGCAGATTAATAAAGAGAAGAGGTGAGCCACTGGGCATGTCCCACTGAGAAGGCACAGATCTCATGTAGATGCTGTGTGCAGCTGTTCCAGAAATGTTAGTAGAGACAAATGGCAGAGGAGGGAAAAACAGAGAACTCTTGATGATATAAAACAGTCCAGGATCAAAATGTCTGCTTTCTGTCATATGCCTGAAGAAAGTGGGAGCTGACGAAAGCAAAGCCAGATAGAAATTGATGCTTGGGGTTACTTCTCTCATAATCATATAGTGCAGATCTCCAAGCATTTCTCAAAACACATTTGCTAAAATGATTCACCTGATTCTATTCCCAATTAGACTGTATGTGGGCTGTATGATAAACTATGTAACCCACACTGATTCCATCAATGAGGTTTAGTGACTCTCGTCTCCTCTTCTCTTTTGAAAACTTCACTATATTACACTTCTCTTTTTCTGGACTCCCTTTCTCATTCATGTGCTGTAAATATCATGTGCTTGTTTTAGGGAATTTCTAACATTAAGTGTTGCTTTTTTAAAAGAGGAAAACTATGTGCTTTCCTTGACTCTGCTGTAGCAGCTAATATAGCATAGAAGAAAGAGTTTTTGCTCAATGAGTATGTATTGAATTAATAGTAATTCCAATGACATACTGAATGTCTTTAAACTGTCTACAGCATAGCTTAAAGCTTTCCAATAAAAAAGTTTGGCAGAGGAAAAATTTATTATTAAAATAGAAAATACATTTACATACAAAGGTATATTATTGTATTTCTTAACTCATAACAATTTAATCTGAAAACTATAGACATAGTTATATGTGGGAAAATAGGAGCTTTTTAAATTGAAAAAAATGCTAATTTTTTAAATAAGTTACCACATATTAAAAAATGTCTAGTAATTTTACTTGGAGAAACTTTATTAACCAAAGACTACTATAGTTATCTCTGTGTAGGGTTTAGTCAGAGAAGGTTAGTGGGAGTGATTATCTATTAGAGTGAAGAACTATGGTGTCTTCCACACAATAGAGTACTGTATATAAAAATCTAACTTGTATTCAAGAATCACCTTTCTCCATCTTTTAAAGATGGCCTTAGATGCTGGTTTTTTTTTAGGATTTTAAGGGTTGTATAATTTCCCTAAAATTCGACTTTTGTTTTTGAGACAAGGTCTTGCTCTGTCACCCAGGCTGGAGTGCAGTGGTATGAACATGTCTCACTGCATCCCTGACCTCCTGGGCTCAGGTGATTCTCCCACCCCAGTCTCCCAAGTACTACAGGTACACACCACCATGCCTGGCTAATTTGTGTACTTTTTGTAGATCAATTTAAAGGGCTCTGATCTTGCCTAATGTTATAATATTAACCACTTACTTGGTTTATTGTTCCTGATTTTTTTCTAATTGTAATAATAAAACCCATTTGCTTTTTTCCCCCTAGTATAATTTTTCTCTGTAGCAAGTTGTCAACTCCAGCACTTTGAAAAGTCTGAAGACATGATGAGAGCAGGTATAGATGTGTGAACTCTTTAATTAAATTCTGTTGAGAGCAGGTAAGTAGCAGGGTGATTAATTGCGGTTTCGCACACCTTTCAACTACTTTTGTCAAGAGGCTCTTCCTGGAATATGCTTGCTGCTAAATTGATAATCACTAGGACCCACTCACCTTTCCAGACAAAACCTGGGGTAGAGTTCATTACCTTTCAATTGGCATAACCACAAACCTCTCCTGACCACCAACTGCTACACTACAAGGCCTGGAAAGGCACTTACAGAATCTGTTTACATTTGGAAATGACAGTCAGGATATGTATATCAAGAGTGGCCGTGTATATCACAATATCTAAGTGACATACTCACACCCATTTTTTTCTCTTTGTATCAAAGGGAGCACATTACTAAGAAATCCCAGACTTTTTAAAAGCCTCTATGCATAAATAATACAAAAGAAGAAAGTGACAAAGAAAATATGCATTTGTTTCCTATGGAGAAGTTTAAGAAAATAGAATGTACCTACAACTAAGTTCATTTTCTTCTAGGAAACATTTATCATGCACACATAATCAGTGCAGTTATTTATCAGGAAACTTTATTAAGCCAGAAAATGAATACTTAAAAACATCATAATTAAACACCATTTTAATTTACTTGTGAAAAAATAGAATGAAAGACAGTGGTACTGATGTTACAGTACTAATTGTGTCTCCAATCACAATGCTTAATCAGCTTTCAACAGTGAGCATGAATAACCCAGGGCTAGGTCTGAATTGTGATTAATAATTTAAAATACGTAAAGATAAGAGTCTACTAAATGCAAGTTAGACAATGTGAGCATTAGATAAAAAGGCAAAGTTCAGAAACAACCAATATGTAGTGGTTAATAATGACTGTCCTTTTCTACTGGGATTAATGTCACGTTTTTTATACACACATAGATTTGCAATATTGCTTTCTGAAACTCAGTTTAATGTTAGAAAATTTGGCAGCAGTTTGTATATAACTTTGAGGGGAACTTATGTTCTTTTTCTTCATTTTCTTATTAATGATACTAAGTCAAACATTATATCAGTGTGCAGCAAGTCGATAAGTAAGAGAATAATTATTCAAGATGTAACTAATATGCTTCAGAGAGAATTTTTGTTGGTATATTAGGTTTTTTGTTTGTTTGTTTTGTTTTTTTGTATAAGCAACTCTGCTTTGAGTTGGAATAGCTGGCTTTTTTTCCATTTCCTACTGTTTCTAACTCACTACCTCTAAAGAGTTTATATGTACAGACTCATCTCACACAATATGAGATCAAGTGCATTTTATGTTCTTTGACCCAAGGACAGCAAACTTTTGTGGGTTTATGATGGGTAGATTTTCAACATCCTATTTTTGCCAAGGAGTCTATAAAGTAACATCATTGAGACTGTCAGCTTCCCTGACAAGATAACTTGAAAGCAGAATTGTGTGAACTAGAGGAGATTTCGGTTCACCCCTGGCTCAGTGAATTTTACAAATAGCAGTTTAATCTGCAGGATGTCCATGCTAATAATAAGGGGAGACTGAGTTAGTGTTTGGGCAAGAGGGGCAAGAGGGATTTTTTTGTTGTTGTTGTTGATGAATTTTGAACTTTTTGAGCTTCCACTTAAGATTCAAAATTTCACACCTTTAAACATCCTGGGTTTCCTTGGGCATCATCAGGATTATATTGGCAGACAAAAGTTTTAGGGGATATTTGCTACTAATGCTTAACATAAAATCAAAGCAGGTTTCATTTTTTTAAAGCGTTAACATTTTAAAAAACCACCAATTTATGCACATTTCTCACTAAAGCTTATTACTCTCCCTGAAAATACTTAATGTATTAATGTTAACAGTGTTATAACAATTGCTACACAGATATATTTCTGAATTTTACACAGTAAATATTGATGAATACTATGCAGTCAGGGTCAGAGGCTCTGTAATTAAACAAACATAACGTAAGTCTCATATCTTATAACTTAATAAAGGTATGACCTTGGATAATTTGTTTATATTCTGTGATGCATAATATCTTCACTTTGAAAATGAAATAATGAGACTACTTTGATAGCTTGGCTATAAGGATTTAAAGAATTAAGACCTTGTGTAAGAGGAAAATAAAATCTGCTATTAAAAAATATAATGCTGCTGCTTGTCTATTCTAAGAAAATATGAAGACATTATTGGATACATACTTTTTTAGAGAGGAACTATATCATAATGGATATTTATGAAAAAAAATCTTGATCATGAACACAAATAATATTTAGATTAGTGTGATATGGTATTTAAATTTGAAAGACAGATAAACTGGAGTGAAGGATTCCAGAGGAAACAAAAGAAAACCAATGAGAGAAGGGTCCGGAAAAATGGGGAGAGAAAACTACTTTGAAGATTACTTTCTAACAATAGTATAGACCAAGTGAACAGTTGCCAGTAAGAAATTCCCTATAGCTCAGGTGATGAGGGGAAGTTAACACAATGATAGAAGGTTGAATGGAAAGCTGCTTTCTGCTCTGTGCTGTTACAATCCTTCCTAGTTACCATTTTTCTTTCAGTAAAATCTAATGTCTACTGAAAGGCATTTTGATATCTTTAAGTTATGTTTACATTTTATAAGTCATGCTTTGAGAACCAAAAGTTAATGGCAAATGAGTAGGAAGAGAAGATAATCAGACACAAAACTGTAAACTAAGTCAGACAAAATTGTAAATTAAATTAAAATTCAGCAGGATCAGGAGTTTCAAGAAATAGTGACTAGGGGTACCAGGAAAAGGTGAGATTGGGATGTGCTCAGCTATGCACCCATCCTTCTACACTGTGATGTTTAGAAATATTGGGAATGTTACTTGTCTTATTATTGCATAGAAAATTTTTGGGTAAACTGATAAGGATATTAAAGATAAAGGCAATTCTAGAAGCCTGGCAGACTTATAGATTCTCCAGCTACCCATATAAAACAGATGTCTTCCTTACAACAGAAACTTGTGAAAGTGCATAAGTGAGATTTTCATGTGTTGTTTTTTCTCACTGAATCTCCTTCAAAACCTACACAGTGTTGCATAATTACGTCTTAAATGAATCTCCATGTTTGCACATAGCAGGCCTCAAAAATATTAGTTGCCTTCACCTTTTGCCTTGTGATATTGAGAGTCTACTGATATGTTCCAAGTAAAGTCTTTTCTCACTTTAAATCTCAGTGTTAATCCATTTATATTATAAAATTGGAAATAAGTAGAAAAGAACAGAGAAGTTCCAAAAGACTAAATTAACAAAATTTGTCAAGGAAAGAACTTTGGTAGAGTTTTTCCTATTAGTCATAATTGAGTTCTAGGAAACTAGTCCTACTGAGGATAATGTAGAGCTTGTGCTGCATCTTGATTTATAAAAAAATAAGTCACTGGAAGTCAATACTGGCTCTCAGACTATTTTTAAAGATTAAATTAGATAGACAAGGATGTAAATTAGATCATACTTTAAACATTTAGATTCAATAAAAATTTGATAATTTTGAGCTTACCTATAAAAAATGGGTAAACTTAAAGTAGTTGAAGACAAGGGATACTTTTTTAAAAAAGCAATAAATAATAATATTGTGAATATTTATGTCAACATTTATTAAGAAATTATGTTTTAGAAAAAATGTAATAGTATTTGATACATCTATAACATATGTAAAATATGTACAAATAATTATTCCAGAGATGATTAAAAACATAAAATGCTTTTCCCTTTCTGTTATTTTTATTGATATTTTCTTTCTCTCTTTATACTTCTTACCTTGAACTTTTTCTCAGGAATAACTGACAATGCTCCTACGTCATTCATGTTTTTGCTCCTCTTCCAGAGCCCTTTAAAATTAATTAATTTTTTCAAAAATAGATGTTTTTATTTCTCAAACTCTTAATCTTAAATTATCTTCCTTTATGAAGAAACAAAGCAACTGACAATCTGGTCTGTTTATAATAAGTCAAATTGAATGTTAATTTAGTTGCTTGCATTTCTCAAACCCTATTATGTATACTTATATGTTTTATATTTTTATCTAAAGGATGAGAATAATGAAGATAAAGGACATAGGAATGTTCCTTGTTAGTAGAAAAGAAAAGAAACCAGGTAACCAGGCACGGTGGCTCACGCCTGCAAGCCCAGCACTTTGGGAGGCTGAGGTGGGTGGATCACGTGAGGTCAAAAATTTGAGACCAGCCTGGCCAACATGGCAAAAACCCATCTCTACTACAAATATAAAAAAATTAACCAGATGTGGTGGTGGGTGTTTGTAATCCCAGCAGCTTGGGAGGCTGAGGTAGGACAATTGCTAGAACCCTGAGGGCAGAGGTTGCAATGAGCCCAGGTTGCACCACTGCAACTGCACTCTAGCCTGGAGGACAGAGAGTGACTTAGTCTCCAAAAAAACACACATAAAATAAAGAAAGAAAAGAAAAGAAACCAGGAACCCTTAGAAATGATGACACTGTCAGGAATTAGAGTGTTTGGGAAAACTAAACATTAACTTCCCTTATATGGAGTTTAAGACAGTGGCATTCTATCTTTGTATGAAATAAGAGATGAGGAACGTTTACTCATGCAGGTTTTTAGGGGGTGTATTGTCTGTAATTCACTTAACAACATTAATAAGAAAGATGTAACATACATATGACAGATGGAAAACAATGTGGTGAACTGGTCTCAACCAAACACCTTCTCCCTCCCTGGCATGTTATTGATTTCAGGAACATCTCTGATTAGAATTTGAAATAGTCTGGGATCAAGACATAGCCTTGAATCCTTCTAGAAGAAAATATTCCTAAGTCTTGACAGCTCCATGCCTTCTCCCTCTCAGAGCATCTGTCTCAGCCATAAGATCCTTTGACAGGGTCTCAAACTCCAGGTGGGGAGATCCCTGTTTTTACTGCCCCATGGAGACTGAAAGAGGGAATCATGGGCATTATTTCAAAAGCATAAAAGAAACGTTCTTCTCCAAATGATACTCTGACTAATTTTTGCCTTCTGAAAATTAGGATATGTGGTGATAATGTTTTACTGCCATTAAACTTCCTTTTGCTTCATTGATGGTTTTATGGGGTGGGGCAGGATGACTGCTCTGGTGAGCGAACTGTTTCCGTGATGAAATGTATTCCAAGTCCTAAATACCACCTAATTTACAAATGAATATTTGGAACACACCATTTTTATACATTAAAGGATGTTTGTAACAAAAAACCTTAAAAATGTTTATAGATAACATCTGATGCTTTTAAGTGTCTTGTAGACATTAAATAACACTGAAAATATTTTTTATAAAGGCAGAAAATTGGAATATTATATTCCTTTATTCCAGAGCTTAATTGGATTTTTTCTGACATCAGATGCATTACTAGTGACATATACACCAGTCAGCTTCATTGAACTATCTATTTACACTTCTGTTTATAAGAATATGTTTATTTGTTTCTGTTTTTGTTTTTGAGATGGTGTCTCATTCTGTTGCCCAGATCTTGGCATGATCTTTGTTTACTGCAACCTCTTCCTCCCAGGTTCAAGAGGTTCTAGTGCCTCAGCCTCCTGAGTGGCTGGGATTACAGATGCATGCCACCACACCCAGCTAACTTTTGTATCTTTTGTAGAGACGGAGTTTCACCATGTTCGCCAGACTCATCTCAAACTCCTGAACTCAAGTGATATGACTGCCTTGGCCTCCCAAAGTCTGGATTAAAGGCATGAGCCACCATGCCAGACCAAGAATATGGTTTTGATAGTGTTATTGAGTCTCTGGCTACTGGTGATTCTTTGCAGAGTTGTGATCAAGTGATTCAGGGTGGTTAATTTAATAAAGGAAAAGAAGTATTGTAAGAAGAGCTATGGGTTGGCATGTTTAGCTAGCATACCTTAACACACAAAGTTTCTATTTGTGGCTGAAGTATGTTCCACCCAAAATTTATATGTTGAAATCCTAACCACCAATACCTCACGACATGACTTTCCTTGAAGATAGGGTCTTAAATTCAGTATGGGTCTTAATTCAATATGACTCGTGTCTTTATAAGAAGAAAAAAGTAGGACACAGACACACACAGAGGGAAGAACCTGTGAAGAAACAGGGAGAAGGCAGTCATTTCCAAGGCATGGAGAAAGGCCTTAGAAGAAACTAAATCTGCCAACACCTTGAATTAAGATTTCTAGTCTCCCTGACTGTGAGAAGATAACTTTCTGTTGTTTAAGCCTATTCTATTCTGTGGCACTTTGTTATGGCAGCCCTAGCAAATTAATACAATATCTAAGAAGTATTTGCTCAATTACTTTTCATGTATTACTTCATTCAATGCATACTTATGAGAAACTAATATAAGCCAGTTACCATGCTAGGCTCTGGCCCCAAGAATGAACAAAAGCAAACTTTGATGATTTGAGACCAACAAGGAAACAACACTAGTGGAGAAAGTCAATGAGTGAGGGATAAGGACAATAAGATGGCCAGGGTGACATCACATAAGTCTTTGTTGAGTATTTATGCGTGGTAGAGATAAAAAGAGGGTGGGTACCTGCAGAAATCAAAGAACTAGAATCTCATACTAATCAGCCTCAATAGTAAGCAAATGTTTAGCCATGCTATTACATATTCAAATTAAAGCCATTCAAAATTAAATGAATTAAATTCACTCAAAAACATGTTCAGTATTTTATATACATGTATTTAAGAGTGCAAAAGACTAATTTCTCTAATACAAATATTTGTTTCCCTATAATAGATTTATTTCTATTAAAATGTCATACAGTTTAGTGCGTCATTTAAATCGTATTGTAAATGTCCACAAACATTTTCTCTCTGGAAATTCTATGAATCAAGCTACCCTCCCCTTTTCAAAGATGTGGTTCTCAGACAGGTTAATTTAACGCAACCCTAGATGACAGTCCATTTCAGGTATGCTCAGAGAGGTTGAGGAAAATAATCCATAACTACCAAAATTACAAATCCTCTTAAAGTCTGTTTCTATCATTCCCATTGAATACCAAATTGTAACACCAAAATTATTATGCCTGGAGAAATTAGCTAAAGTTAGGGCTTGGCATCAGGACAATATTTTCAGAAGAGACAAGAGATGGATGTCATCTTGGTCCTTGGTCCTTTAATGTCTCTACCTCTTACCTTCTCCTGATCATTTGGTTTTTCATTATCTTTCACGTTCATTCCTCCAGTCACCACCATATCCTGGTGATCAAACCTTCAAAGACCTAAAGGTCTAAGTTAGGACTGTTAGCAGAAGTTATAGTAAATGAATCCAAGGTCAAGAGGCATTTTGATGAATAAAGGGATTCCTACTGTTCACTGAAAAGAAAAGAAACAAATACCTGCTCATTCAAAACTTTCTTCCTTACACATCAACAAATGGGTTAGAATTGTGATGGTTAGATTCTTAACGTTCCTTCTGTCATTACAGATCAACTGGATTTTCAGTTTCCTATCAGTTGAAAGAATACCATCTTAATTTATGTGCAAAATAACACATTGTAATGAGGTAAACAGTGTTTGCAGCCTCGAGGAGGGACTGCACACTTACTCAGAGTTAGTAGGGCATGAGGTTCTAGCTCCATAACTTCATGATCCTGCATAATTAACTTTATTTTTCAGAGCCCCTCCTCCCTAAATAATATAAACAGATGTTTGAATGGAGTTAATCATGGGAATCATACCACCTCTAACATTTTATCTTTTCAACTGGAGTATTGTAAGAAGACAGTTACACATTCCACATGAAAACATTTATTCTCAACTTTGAACAGTTCAATAGTTTCAAATACTAGAATATTGGAACTTTTATGGCTAAAGAAAATAGAGGGAACAAGATGGCCAACTAGACACAGCCAGACAAATGCCTCTTCCACTTAGAGAAACCAAAATATCAAGTAAGACAGTACATTTCAAGTAGGTCTTTGCAGAGAAAATGGCAGTCATTAGAGAGGAGGCATAGACACCAAGGTAGAAAAGAGAAGAAGCTGGGAAACCAAGACAAAGTTGCCAAGTGCCAGGGCTGGCTCCTGGTCCTGAGCAGGTCCTTAAGGAAGGAGCAAGTGAAAGAACTACAAGGCACTGCACTCCCACTGTAGACCTCTGTCATCTTAGTTACAGGAGACCCCATGACCACCACAGACTTTGAGCTGGCAAGGGGAACTGCCTGGAGAGCAGGTAGAGGCAGAGCTTTAACCGGTGCACACCCCAGAAGGTTAGGCAGAGCTTGAGGTAGCTGCAGTAAAATGCAACCTTAATACCCATCCCCTAAGGCTCTCAATCTTTCTCTGAGTGTCTGTAGCCCCTGCTGACTATCCACCAGGAGAGAGAAAGGCTTCTTTTTCCATGGGACTAGGGTGCATTTGGTCTCAGTGCCACCTGTCCACCAGCTTCTCCCAAGACCACCTGCCTGGCCATTCCCGCAATAGATACACACAGCACAGTCTCCATAGCCTCACCTGTTGTGCCAGAGGTCTGGGAGTAATTCGGCACCCCCAGCACAGCACAGCAGGCAAAGGACAAAGCCACAAGACCAGTACCAACCCCCCTCCCCAGGGTTTAAGCATGCTGCCCAGGAGTACCGATTTGAGTTCTATGGCCAGAACTTGAGCAAGAGAGGAGCCCCCACTCTCAGAACACACAGAAGAGTAAGGTGACTGTTCTGGTACCATTGCAGGAGCTGAGCATCCCTCCCTCTACAAGAGCAGTGGGAGGGTGAGCTGAGCATCCCACCTTCTACAAGGGTGCAGCCTATTAGGCAGCCACAGCTTCTGCCCAACAGATCCCTGAGGCCCTGGACCCCTGGAACAGTCCATCTGGTTGTGGAAGGCTTGGGACAAATCTAGCCAGACAGGTTTGCTCCTGGACAGTACCAGAGGGAGACCTGGTCCAGGGACCCAGACCCTAGGCAAGCTGGGTAGACCATACAGCCATCTGCTGAGCTAAAAACTTTGGACTGTGGGTGCCACAGCAACTACACACCCACAGCCCACCACACTGTCTGGGATTCCTCCATCTTTGGCCCACTGCACTACCAGTTCACCTGCAGACATCCCCATATCCCTCTCTGACTCTACCAAGCTAAGAGGTCCCAGGAAGTTGCATCTCTTGGTGATATAACCATCATCTCAGGCCATCTCTAAAGGAGGGAAGAGTGCAGCCCACCAGGGCTCCTCTTGGGTATAAGGAAATGTGGGCATGGTATAAATGATTGGAGGGGCCTCTTCCAGGAATGAACTTCATAAGACAATCATCCCTTGTTTGCCCACCATCTCATCCTCCCCAGAGCACATTCACTGAAATACAAGAGCAGCACTACTAAGAGCAAGCCTATGTGCCTGTTCATACTCTTAAGCACCATCTAACACTACCAAACAGAAATAAATTTCTTTAGCTTCCCAATGCCAGTGAAACCCAATGCAGGAAGCTAGCCACAACTATGGCACACATATAGGGCTTTGGCCCTCTGAAAGCACCCAGAAATGAAGCCAATTATCTACACACCACAGTCAAATCCCCAAGGGAAAAAAATATTCCCTCATCCCTCCCTGAAAAATCCAGATAACAGCAATTTCTAAAAGAAAAGAAACACAGCAGTGGCTCACGCCTGTAATCCCAGCACTTTGGGAGGCCAAGGCGGGTGGATCACGAGGTCAAGAGATCGAGACCATCCTGATCAACATGGTGAAGCCCCGTCTATTCTAAAAATACAAAAAAATTAGCTGGGCACGGTGGTGCATGCCTGCAATCCCCGCTACTCAGGAGGCTGAGGCAGGAGAATTGCCTGAACCCAGGAGGCAGAGGTTGCAGTGAGCCGAGATCATACTGTTGCACTCCAGCCTGGGTCACAAGAGTGAAACTCTGTCTCAAAAAAAAAAAAAAAAAGTACGTTAGATGAGAAGGAATCAGCACAAGACTCTGGAAATTAAAAAAGACAGTGTTTCTTTCCTCTAAAGAGTTGCACTAGCTCTCCAGCAATAGATCCTAACTAGATTGGAACATCTGCAATGACAGACATGGAATCCAGAATCTGGATGGCAAGGAACCATAACATGATTCAGGAGAAAGTTGAAATCCAGTCTAAAGAAGCCAATAAAATAATCCAAGAGGTGAAATATGACATCGTAAGTTTAAGAAGTTGATCTTCTGGAAATGAGAAAATAACTAAAGGAATTTTAAAATACAATTGGAAGCCTTAACAACAGACTAGACCAGCTGAGTAAAGAATTTTAGAGCTCAAAGATCAGTTCTTCCAGTCAATCCATTCAGACAAAAATAAATAAAAAAGAATTTTAAAAAGGAGCAAAACCTCCAAGAAATATGGCATTATATGAAGAGACTAACTTACAATTCTTTTGCATTTCTGAGAGAGAAGGAGAGACAGCTAGCAACTTGAAAAACATATCTGAAGAATAGAGCACAAAATTTTCCCAATCTCACTAGAGTAGTTGACAAGAAAGTTTAAGAAATAAAATAAAATAAGATACTATAAAAGATGACTGTCCTCAAGACACAGAGTCATCAGACTTTCCAAGGTCAGCATGAAAGAAAAAAATCTTAAAGGCAGCCACAGAAAAGGTTCAGATCACTTACCTATTAGGCTAAAAGACATCCCAGCAGATTCCTTACAAGCCAGGAGAAATTGGTTCCCTATTTTGGACATTCTTAAACAAAAGAAATTCTAACCAAGAGTTTCATATCCCACCAATTAAGCTTCATAAGCAAAGTAGAAATAAAATCTTTTGCAGACAAGCAATCCATAAGATGAGTTGTTTCCATTAGACCAGCCTTACAAGAAATTTTTAAGAGAACTAGCTCTAAACATGGAAACAAAAGAACAATGACCAACCACACTTAGGAACATAGCCCACACAATCAAGACTACAAAGCGATCAGGTAACGTCAAGATGGTATCAAAACCTCTCATATCAACATTAACCTTGAAAGTAAAGGATATAAATACCCCATTTAAAAGGCACAGAGTGACAAATTCAATTAAAGAAAAAAAAGACCCTCTCTGTCTTTGAGAGACCCATCTCACAGGGAGTGACACCCATGGGCTCTAAGTAAAGGGACATAGAAAGAGCCATTATGCAAATAAAAAATAAAAACAGCAGGGATTACTGTTCTTATATCAGATAAAACACACTTTAAACTTCCAACCATTAAAAAGGACAAAGAAGGACATTGTATAATGATAAAGTGTTTAATTCTACAAGAAGACATAACTATCCTGAATACATACATACCCAACACTGGATCACCTAGATCATAAAAAAAGTGCTTCTTGACCTACAGAAAGACTTAGTCACACAATATTAGTGCAGGACTTCATATCCCACTACAAGCTTTAGATAGATCCTCAAGGCTGAAAACAAACAAGAAATACTGCTCTTAAATTCAACACTCGGCCAACTGGACCTCACTGACATATGCAGAATACTCCATCCAACAACCACAGAATATACATTCTTCTTCTCCGCATATAACCCTTACTCTAAGATAACCACATCTTGCCACAAAGCAAACCGTAAGAAACTCAAAAATATTGAAATTATATCAAGTATACTCTTGGACCATAGTGAAATAGAAATAGCAATAGCAAGAAGATCCCTCAAATCACACAGTTACATGGAAACAAAACAACCTGTCTTTGAATGACTTTCAAATAAACAATAAAATCAAAGAAGAATTTTCAAAAAATATACATATATTTGAAATGCTTAACAGAGACACAACTTATCAAAATCTCTGAGATGAAGCAAGAGCAGTGGTAAGAAGAAAGTTTGTAGCACTAAAAGCCTACATCAAGAAGTTAGAAAAACATAAAATTAATAATCCAGCATTGCATAGAGAGGAACTAGAAAAAGAACAAACTAACCCCAAGGCTAGCAGAAAAAAAATAAATAACTAAAATTAGAAGAGAACTAAATGAAATTGAGACCCAGAAATTCATACAAAGGATCAACAAAACCAAAAGTTGTTTATTTAAAGAATATATGATATCGATAGACTATTAGACTAACAGAAAGAGAGAGAAGATCCAAATAAGCACAATTAGAAATGACAAAGGTGACATTACAACTGATGTCAGAGAAATACAAAAGATTCTCAGAAACTCAGATGAAACTGCTATGCATACAAATTAGAAAATCTAGAAGAAATAGATAAAATCCTGGAAATGCACAACTTCCCAAGATTGAATCAGGATAACGTAAATCTCTGAACAGACCAATAGTGAGTTCCAAACTTGAATCTTAAAAAACCTCCCAACCAAAAAAAAAAAATCCCTGGATTAAATAGTCAAATAACCAAATTCTACCAGATGTACAAAGAAGAGCTGGTGCCAATCTACTGGAGCTATTCCAAAAAATTGAGGAGAGTCTCTTTTCTAACTCATTCTATGAAGCCAGCAACATCCTGAGACCAAAATGAAAGACCAAAAAAACTATAAACCAATATCAATGATGATCATAGACACAAAAATCCTCAACAAAATACTAGTAAACCAAATGTAGCAGCACACAAAAAGTTAATTCACAATAATCAAGTAGGCATTATTTCTGAGATGCAAGGTTGATTCAACATATGCAAACAAAAAGGTGTTCTACCACATAGAATTAAAAGCAAACAAATATAATTATAATGTCACTAGATTCAGAAAAAGCTTTCAGTACAATGCAACATCCCTTTGTGATTAAAAATTTTCAAAACATAGATATCAAAGGAAAATACCTCAAAATAATAAGAATTGTCTATAACAAACCCACAGCCAATATCATACCCAGTAGGCAAAAGTTGAGAGCATTTTCCTTAAAAACTAGAACAAGACAAGAATGCACACTCTCAACAAACCTATTCAACATAGTACTGGAAGTCCTAGCAAGAGCACTCAGGCAAGAAAAAAAACTAAGGTTGCAATGTGCTGAGATTGCGCCACTGCACTCCAGCCCAATTATAGAGCAAGACATGCTCTCCAAAAAAACGTATCTAAATTGAAAAAGAAGACGTCAAACTCTCTCTTCACTGACTAAATGATTCCATACTTTAAATACTGAAAGACACTTACAAAGCCTCCAGGAACTGATAAACAACTTCAGTACAGTTTCACAATACAAAATTGACATCAATATGATTAGCTTTCTACACACCAATAACATTCAAGCCGAAAGCCAAATGAAGAATGCAATTCCATTTACAGTAGCCACCAAAAAAAAAAAAAAAAAAAAGGAAAATGAGAAATACATCTAACCAAGGAGGCCAAAGATTTCAACAATGAGAACTAAAAAACACTGCTGAAAAAAGGCATAGATGACAAAAACAAACGGGAAAAATTACCTCATGCTCATGATTTGGAAGAATCAATGTTATTAAATAGCTGTCCAGTCCAATGCAACCTACAGATTCAATGCTAATCCTATTAAACTATCAATGCCATTTTTCACAGAATTAGAAAAAAAACTCTATAATTCATATAGAACCAAAAAAAGAGCCCGAATTGTCCAAGCAATACTAACAAAAAGAACAAAGCTGGAGGCATCACATTATCTAACTTCAAACTATATTATAAGGTTTCTTTCTATAACCAAAACAGCATGGTACTGGTACAAAAAACAGACATACAGACCAACAGAAAAGAATAGAGCACTAGAAATAAAGCCTCACATCTATTGCCATCTGATTTTTGACAAAGTCGACAAAAGTAAGCAATGGGGATAGGACTCCCTATTCAATAAATAGTGCTGGGACAGATGGCTAGCTATATGCAGATGAATACTTTTCACCATATATGAAAATTAACTAGAGATAGATTAAAGACTTAAAGTTAATACTTAAAACTGTTAAAAACCTGAAAGAAAATGTAGGAAATATCATTCTGAATATCAGCTTTGGCAAAGAACTATGACTAAGTCCTCAAAAACTATTGCAGCAAAAACAAAAATTGAAAAATGCAACCTGATTAAACTAAAGAGGTTCCACAAAGCAAAAGAAACTATCAATGGAGTAAATAGATGGGAGAAAATATTTGCAAACTATGCTTCTGATAGATCTAATAGTCAGAATCTATAAAGGCTTAACAAGCAAAACACAATCTCATTAAAAAGGAGGCAAAGGACATGAACAGACACTTCTCAAAAGAAGACATGCAAGCAACCAACAAACTTATGAATATAACGCTCAACATCACAAATCATCAGAGAAATGCAAATCAAAGCCATAATGAGATATTGTGTCACTCCAGTCAGAATAGCTATCATTAAAAAGTCAAAAAAAAAAAAAAAAACAGATGTTGGTGAGACAGCAGAGAAAAGGGAAGGCTTATACACTGTTGGTGGGAATGTACATTTGTTCATTCCCTATGGACAGCAGTGTGGAGATTTCTCAAAGAAATAAAAATATAACCACAATTTAACCCATCAATCCTATTTTATATATATATATATATATATATATATATATATATATATATATATCAAAGAAAATAAATTATTCTACCAAAAAAGGCACATGTACTTGTATGTGTCTTTACAATAGCAAAGACATGAAATCAACCTAGATGCTCATCAATTGTGGGTTGGCTAAAGCAAATGTGGTACATATATACCATGGAATACTACACAGCTGTAAAAAGGAACACAATCGTGTCTTTTGCAGAAAATGAGTGGAGCTGGAGGCCACTCTCCTAAGCCAATTAATGCAGAAATGGTAAATCAAATATGCATGTTTTCACTTACAAGTGGGAAGTAAATATTGGGTCTACCTGGTAATAAAAATGGGAACAACAGTCACTGGAGACTATTAGAGAAGCACAAACGTTGAAAAACTTCTTATCAGGTACTGTGCTCACTACCTGGGTGACAGGATGAGTTGTTCCCTGTACCTCAGCACTGCATACTACTCATCTAACAAACCTACACCTGTACCTCCAGAATCTAAAATAAAAGTCAATTTCTTTTAAACATCATTCCCCTAGGGTAAAATATGTTTTTTTTTTTGTGAATGCATATGTATCTAAATGTGTTTTTTGTGAATGCAATTGTTTCTGAATGCATATGTATCCAAATTCATGCAGTTGCAAGAAATAGGAAATCTGACCCAAACTGTGTAAGCAGAAAAAAAAGGAAGGAGGAATTTGATGGTACCCCAACAGCACAAATGATATACTGAAGAACTAGTATAATTTTCATTTCTAAGGCTTCTTACATTCTTCAGTATTTCCCTTTTGAGTTCCAAGTTGTCTGAACCTGCACACAGAGTTAAGTTCCATTGGTTCTGATTGGCAAGACTTACCTAACATTTATCTGAATGGTAGTAGTCTGGAGAGTTGGAAACGTGGGTGACCCTTAAGAAGAAGGAAGCAGGAAATGGATGCTGGGGGGACAACCTATGTATGTCCCATTTGAGTATATACAGACTTTCCTCTATTTTTCCTTCCAATTCAACTTTGCAGGTGGTGGAATAGGCAGAATCATAGCAAGGAACATACATGTAGAGTCAGGAGAACTTGGAAGAAGGCAGAAAGGTGATTTATGCTTCCATTTGCATATTTTTTTCAGCTGAGGAACTCGGAAACACTACAGAGGGCCAAATGGAGTTTAACATCAGTGTTTTCTGCGGAATGCTGAGTTATATTCAGCTTTTATTAGAATAGCTGATGACAGGAAATTACAAATAATTTATAGTCACTCTGAGACCATTTAGTGTGTTTTTTAAAAAACTAATTGCTTGACTTGAAAATTAACCAGGAAATTAGCGTCATATTGTAAAATACTTGATTATGATCTTGTGGTTTCTCTTCCCTTTTTTCAAGAAATTTTAATGTCTTTTTTTTCTTAAGATAGCTTAGTTTCTGGTTCATGTAAATATACCTCTATTCTGCTGGGCAATAAACCATTCCAACCACTTCCTTCTATTTCCACTTTTTCAGTCCAGTATTTTGCCTCATCATTTGATCTAGTATTTACATGATCCTTCACCATTATATGTAGTGCAATGATATCCAAATTCTGTCAGAGAATATCCTGACTGGCCTTTGCTATTTCTAAGGTCTCATCTTACATCATAACAACAACAAATAATTATTTCAGTATTCTAAGTTCCCTAGGAAAAATAGTGAAGGATATATTGTGTATGATGGTCAACGTTCTGGCAACAAACGATATGAATGAAGTTTGTTGGACTTGTATTGATTTAATCATAGTACAATTTGGTTTATGTAAATGTAATCTTAATGTGTAGCAGGCAAAATGATGATGCTAAAATGGCAGGACTCTACCTTGGTCTCATAACTCTCATAGTGAAATCACCTCATAAATAATACAGATTTTTACATTCAGAAATTCATTTTAACTTTGATCTGATTTAATCTCTCTAATTAATTTAAGGATTATATTGTACCTACTTTGAATAATAGAAAGTGTACCTGACCTGATAATCACCATATTATTAATTCATTGACAGCATATATAGCAATTAAGATAATTTAATAGTTTCATGTGTGCTACCCACCTGCTTCGTAAGTCTTTAACAAAAGTCCACTATTTACTGCCTAATTGGGTCACAATGTTACCTGAATTTTAAATTACATCCTAGTTACATTCAAATGCTAATTAAAATGCTAGACTTGTTGAAATTTAAAACCAATGTTCTGAGTTAGCATGAAAAGCAATAAATTAATTGTTTTCAACAGTAACATTTTTTCTCTCAGGCCCTAATTCTCATTCTTCTGAGATTAGGATCTAGATTTTCTTTGAGAAACTTTTTTTTTTAGAAACAGGGACTTGCTCTGTCATCCAGGCTGGAGTGAAGTGTGACAATCATAACTCACTGTAACCTTGAATTCCTGGGCTCAAGGGATCCTTACAACTCAGCCTTCTGAGTAGCTAAAACTCAAGGCACACACCACCACAGTCAACTATTTTGTTGTTGTTGAAACACAAGTGTTGCTATATTGCCCAGGTTGGTCTTGAACCTCTGGCCTCAAATTCTCCTGCCTTGGCCTCCCAAAGTGCTGGGATTACAGATGCAAGCCACCACTGTACACTGCCAAGACTTTTTATTCTTACTTATGTTTCTGTATTTAATTTATTGACCTTACTTTCCACCTCTAAAGATAGTAATAACAGATCAGAGCTGTTGAGATGTGAAGTAGTATTTCCCAGGACTTTAATGCAACAGAAACTTCTGTTTTCTAAGATTACTTCTGAGAGGAGCTCCCTTTCCTTCTGGATAGAATGGAATAAAAATACAAAATCTCAAGCTATGGCATTCATTTTGATTTAAAAAAAGAACTTTCTGTTTCCTGTGGAACACCCCAAGGAATCTGAGAATGAAGCTAATGTAGAGAATTCTGTAGAAAGAGAGAAACCAGATTTTTCATAGAATTGTATTTACTACTATATAAATCCTTTCCTAAAATAAAATCTATGGAAGGTACTTTCAATTCCATGAGCCAATAAAATTCTTCTTTTTCTTCTTTTTTGGAAACCTGCAAACTAGAGGCAATATTTCTTTCAAGTTCTATTTTCTCTCTTGAAGTAAATTTATGTAAGTAAATTGCATAAACCTTAAGCATACTATCCCATAAGTTTTAATATCTGCGTATTTCCATGTAATACAGTCCCATCAAGATATAGTATCATTCTACATCATTCTTATCGAAGTAATATTATGTTACTTTCTAGACAATCTTCTAAAAAGTCAATGATTTATAACTTTCTCATACTGTAGATTAGCTTTATTAGTTTTACAATAATATATCAAAGAAACGATAAAGTATGAACTTTTTTGTGTCTATCTTTTTGCCATCCAAATAATGTTTTGAGATTCATCCATGTTGTTGCATGTGTTAGTGTATTCGCAGGTTGTGCTTCTTGACTGCTAGCTAGTATTCTATTTTATGAATATACTATGATTTGGATTCCCGTCTCCTGCTTATGTACACTTGGTTGTTTCCAGTTTTTAACTATTATCAGTAAAACTACTGTGAACCTTCGTATACAAATCTTTGAGTGAGCATGCAATTTGCAGCCGTTTTCTATTTGTTGCTCTTGTTTCTTTTTTTTTAATTTTGTTTTTGTAAATTTTTCTTTTCCTCTTTCTTTTGTTACTCTCTTCTCCTTGAATAACAATTATATATATATATATTTTAATTTAAAAAAATTGTTCTAGAGTTTTCGATATACACTTTCAACTAATCCAAGTCCCTTTTAAAATAACGTTATAGTGCTTCATAGACAGCAACCCCACTTTATAACAGAATATTCCCAATGTTTTGCCCCTGTCCCTTACAATATTGCTGTCTTTCATATCACATACCTGTCAACTGCTATCACCTGATACATTGTCGCAGTTATTCCTTTGGCTATACTGTTGTATTGGATCAATTCAGAAATGCGAAGACTTTATTTGACTGCACTTAATCTTCTCAGATGCACTTTCTTTCTTTATATAGATCCAAGTTCCTAAATTTCTGACTTATCTCTTTGTCTTCTTTTAAAATAACTTATTTTTAACTTTTATTTTAAGTTTGGGGTACAAATGCAGGTATGTTACATAGGCAAACTTGTGCCATGCGGGCTTAATATACAGAGTATTTCACCACCCATGTATTAAATCTACTACCTATAGTGGTTTTTCCTAATCATCTCGCTACTTCCAACCTCCACCCTCCCAAAGGCTCTAGTATGTGTCGTTCCCCTCTATGTGTCCATGTGTTCTCATCATTTAGTTCCTACTTATAAGTGAAGATATGCGGTATTTGGTTTTCTGTTCCTCTGTTAGTTTGCTAAGGATAATTACCACCAGCACTGTTAGGCCCTTGTAAAGGACATGATCATGTGAACGAACGTCCTTCAATATTTTTGCAAGGCAGGCCTATGGGAACACATTTCCTCCATTTTTCTTTATCTGAGAGTCTTCTTTTCACTTCTATTGTTGAACAAAAATTTCACTGGATACACATTTATTTCTATGTTGGTGATTATTTTCTTTCATTACTTTTAAGTTTCACTCTGCTATCTTCTGGTTTTCACGGTTTCAAAGGAAAGTTTGATGTAGTTTTTATCTGTGTTCCTAAACATATTATCCTATATGGAATCTTGGAAGACAACATGAATGTTAGGGAAATATGAAGAAAACCTAAATAATTATGGTTTGTTAATAAAATGCATCAATATTAGTTAATTAATTCTGGCAAATGTAGCATCCCAGGTAAGATGTTAATAATAAACTGGGTGTAAGGTGTATAATTTCTATTTCTCTCTGTAATAGCTTCAAAAATTTCTGTAAATCTAAAACTATATAAAATGTTTGACAAGTTTTTTTTTATTAATTGACCATAAACATGTGGATCTATTTCTGAACTCTGTTTTGTTCTATCTAACTGCTTGTCTGACTTTATCCTAATGTCATGCTCTCTTGATCACTGCTGTTTCATAGTGTCTTAAAGGCAGTTGCTATATATCCTGATATTCTTCAAGATTGTTTTGGTTAATTTGGCTTCAGCATTTTAATTAGATGTTTAAATCAACTTGTAAAATTATATTTTGAAACAGATTACTGGGATTATAATTAGTATTAAGTTGAAGATATGGAACAATTTGGAAGAACTGACATCTTAGTGAAATTGAGTCTGATGAATATTGTGTATCTATCAATTTATTCAGGTCTTCTTCAACCGATCTCAGTGATATTCTGTGGTTTTTAGTGCAGTGGTATTTTAATACTTTTATTAATTTCATCTTAGTGAAATTGAGTCTGATGAATATTGTGTATCTATCAATTTATTCAGGTCTTCTTCAACCGATCTCAGTGATATTCTGTGCGTTTTTAGTGCAGTGGTATTTTAATACTTTTATTAATTTTATTTCTAAGTAGTTCATGATTTTTGATGCTAATATGAATAGATTTTTAACTTATTTTCAAATTATTTGCAACTATCCCACAGAAAGTGAATTGATTTTGTAAATTGACTTTATTTTGCAAACTTGCTAAATTTACTTAGGAGTCAGAATAGTTGCTTTGTAGATTCCTTAGCATTTTGTAAATAGAAAAATGATATGATTTGTAAATAAAGAATTTTCTTCTTCCTTTCATCTTTATGTTTTAATAAATTTTTCTTGCCTAATTATACTGGCTAGTACAAACTTAATCATTTTAAATACTCAGAATGGAACAGACATCCTTGACTTTTTCCCACCATCTGAGGGAAGGTGTTTAATGTTGTACCATTAACTATTGTATGTAGTGAATTGGCTGCATCTCTTTCAATAGAAGCTACAGCTCTATGATATCTCTTCACAAATGCTATGTCTGTCCTCTTTCCAGTAGCTCCTTCCTTCTATTATGCCTTTTAGTTAGGGATGGCTTTAATTTTCTGCTGTTGCTAGCAGAAACCTAGCAACAGAGTTGCTAGTTTGGGGCAGGCAGGGTTAGGTAAAATGAAGAGGAATGGTTTAAAAATTAAAACCATTCCTCTTCATTTTACCTAACGCTGCCTGCCCAAAGTTGTGTAAGTACTTTATTCATTACACTTCTTCAATTAACTTTTTGAGTATGCTATCTCAAAAGGTACCAGAATCCTGACTGATACAAGCATAATATAAAAACACAAATTTCATTTCTTATTCAGGAGTAATTTTGCTCTAGAGGTAACAACTTGTAGTTTGATTAAGAGGACTTATGAAATGTAATTATAAGACAACTCTATTTTTGTTTTCTATTGTTCTTTGAAATGTACTCTGAACAACTAGTTCTTCTCTTTTACAAGATAAAAACTTGAGTGGGCTCCATGACTTGTACAGTTACTCTAAGCTTAAAAAACAAATCCTATTTCAAGCTGCAAAACATTCTCAATTCAACAATTAAAATGGGAGCTTTGTTACTTCAAAACTAAATTTTATTTAACATCGAAGATATCTCAGTCCTTGCCTCTGTGTAGTTCTTCAGTACTTGGGAAGTACATAGGTAGGGATGGAGTTTCGTAGGCTTATCCTTTTTCCCCATAGACTCCTCTTTATCTTTCTCTAACATCTGACCCTTCCCTATTTAGAGAGCAGAGATGTAAAGCAGAAAAAGGCCAGATAAACGTTCCTACTTTTCTGATACTGTCATGAGCTCGTTTATCCTTTCTCTGGACATACCAGATATTTAAAGTTGAGTCATATTTTGTGGGCTGTCTTCTTCTGAGACTTCCACTCATATTTCAAGAATCTCTTACATGTGGTTTCCTTGATAGGGTGATAATCTCGCTTGTGGTTTGAAGTTTCCTTCTCTTTCTGCAATCTGTGTGCATCTAGAAGTAAGTCTTGTATTTTTCGGCTGAAGTCAATTAACACATTTAAATGACCCCCCTTTAATGGAATCAAAGATAAGCCCATACTTTCTCTCTGTGGTTTGTGGCTGAAGTCTAGTCCATGGAAATCATCCATATATCCTTTCAACTTATTATTTTCTAGAATTTTATTACTTTAAAAAATGTAGTCCTCTCTGTCTCCATAGATTTCTTTGTTCAATCTCTTGTCCTTCAGATTTTTATATAAATCAAATACCAGATCTCTCGATTCTCCAAACATCACAGGATGCATTTTAAGGTCTCAGAAGGTTTTCTTAGAATTCTCTTTCTTGGGATAATCGTGAGAATGAGGAATCTCCCACTCCTCACTCTAGAGGAAGGTGAGATTCACAGAAAAGCTCTTGCCAGTGAATTTATTTTTAAAATCCTTCCTTCCACTCAATCTCTGACTCCTGATCCTTTTGAAATATTGGTGTTAGTGAAAGATTTTGTAATTTGGGGGGATTTTTAAAAATTTTGCATTACACTGTGATATATCACTTTGGAATATAGTAGATATTTTTTACTTGGTCTCTCATGGGAAACTTCATTTAACAGGCTGTTATAGCTCCATATTTTTTGTCATTGCCACAATCTGCAACTTGCCTTGCTCCTCCCTTTTTATGGAATAGGTAATTCCTTTACTTATTTAAAGAAAGTGGAGTGCATTTCTGTTATGGTTTAATTTCACTTCTTCCTTGTTGAAACTCTTCTCACAATCCGCTGGGACATTTGCTGAAATCCTCTTTAAGCCATGTTTCCTAGCTTATACCTGGTTTTAGGTTTAACTCAAGTCCCCTTCCTACCTCTTAAATCTGAGTCAAAACATGAAGGTGTACGGGGAAGGACACAGTGAGAAGGCATATGTGTCAAAACCTAATGCCATATGAGAAAGGAGGTGGGAGAGAGATCAGAGATGTTCTCCTTCTCTTTTTCTTTTAATTGGGCAAAGCCTTTAGTCTTCAAAGTTTTTAATCATGAGTTTTTTACTGTTTTAACAACTAAATTGTAAGTTAATGTTTTGTCTTTCCCTTCCACATAGTTAAAATTGATAGAACTTCTTCATCTGGTTTATCTCTCTATTTGTGCCACAACTATCAGTTTGGGGCAGTGGTGGAAGCCTGTCTCATTCAAATGGAAGGAAAACCTTACATTGGTGATCTGCCCAAACTGGGGAGAGCACTTAGAAAAGAAGCAAAGAGCAGAGAGCTGAGGCCCCCGTCCCAGGATCAGCATATATTTTTTTTCTAACTTAGTGTTGTCCAAGCCAGCCATGTTATATAAATCCATTTTGTGTTGGTATAAAGGAATGCCCGAATCTGAGTAATTTATAAAGAAAGGAGGTTTATTTAGCACGTGGTTCTACAGGCTATACAAGAATGGCAACAGTATCTGCTTAGCTTCTGGTAAGACCTTTGAAAGTTTTACTCATGGAGGAAGGTGAAGAGGGGAGCAAGGGTGTCATATAGCTTAAGAGGAAACAAGAGAGACAGGAGAGTGGTCCCAGAGTCTTTTTTAACAATCAGATATCATAGTAACTAACTGAGTGAGAACTCACTTGTTACCTTGCAGAGAGCACCAAGACATTAATGAAGGATCTGCCCCCATGACCCAAACACTTCCCACTAGGCCCCTGTCTTCAACATTGGAGATCAAATGTCAACATGGGATTTGGAGAGGTAAGACATCCAAACAATGTCACCAGTTATTTCTGATTCTAATACAATTGCATGGCTTTACTGTCTGAAAAAATTTCACCCATTGTTCTCGTGGGTTCAATTCTATTTGGAATCCTAGATTATGGAGCATAGGTTTTTAAGGCTGCAATTTAAAATAAAGTCTACCTAACTGTCTATTCATCTTGTACTTAAACTAATAGAGCCTGGGGAGATTGAGGTTTACTCAAGGCCATATTAGAAGCACAAGTCAGCTGTCTCTACTTCCAAGCAACTATTATTTGTATTTCTTTTTGGACTGCCTTTTATGTTTACCACTACTTCTGTTTGTGCCCACAGTATTGACAAACACAGATTTTTAATTTCACACTTATCTATGTTCTCAAACCACAATTTTCATTGTCTAGTTTTTCTGATCTAAATTCCATGTCACATATTGAACTTTCATACATTTTCCTGTTTGTTAAAAATTTGTTCTGAAACCACCCTGACTGCACTTACCCCAGAATTCATATTAGTGACTTTGTATACACAATCACTCTTTTTTCTCTCTCTTTCTCTCCGTCAATGAACAGGTCACTCCCATGGTAACGTTGTTTGGGTGAATCTCTCCCTTTTACAGTTCCTTCTACCCACTAGTCTCCTGTACACTAGTTCTTGATCCACTTGACCTCATCTGTCACCATGTCATTTGCACCTTGTTGATTGTTAGTAGGAAAATCATAAGAGATTTTGAAAAGTGATAGACTGTGTTAATAAATTATGCACAAGAATGGGCTTGCCAGATAAAACACAGAGAGCCAAGTTAAATTTGCATTTCAGATAAACATACTAAAATATTATCTACCATTTATCTGAAATGCAAATTGGACTGGGAATCCTGTATTTTTGTTTGCTAAATCTGTCATTCCTACAGAGAACTATTTATTAAGAATTTTTTATTTCAATTCAATCATTGTATATAATTCTCTTTCATTCTTTTCTAAATGCTATTGGATTCAACCTGTATCCTATTAGATTTAGTTCCTGTCAATTTTCACGATTCCGTTTAGGTGTTTACTATTGCATAAATACCTCCAAGGACTTTGGCTACAGTAAATATAACCTGACTATTGATCTGACATAATTTCTTTGAGTAAATCCTCTCCTATTTGTTTATGGCCTAGCATAGAATTTGTTATTTAAGCTCTAGCTATTGCTCTGTCCTTCATCTCTGTATCACATAGGGTTCCAACAGGAAAAAGAAATAAAATTATTAAATGAAGATAATTTTCATGAGTACACTTTTCCCCAAAGTGTGGAAAGGGGTAAAAGACCCAGGGACTAGCAGTGACTAACAGCTGGTATGCCTGAAGGGGACAGAGTAGGCAGAATGCAAGGAGAGCTGTAGCTCTGGAAGAGAAGCTACCCAAAGGGAATAATACTAAAGGATGTAGGAAGTATCTTTTGCCTCAACTATGGCCTGGTATAGAGGAAGTGGGAGATCAGTTACCCCAGTCTCTCTTTCCAGCCCTCAGGACAATGACCTCTTCTCTTCTTCAATTCCAACTGGAGGCCAGAAGGTAGGGAGCCCAGGTGATCAAGCTCAAGGAGGTCCTCATGAAAAGAGTGGAAAATGAATCTGAAGAGCAACTGACTCGAAACTTCAAGGAAAGAGGGAAACATATTTGAATATTTAAATCTATCAGTAACAGGTCATAGGAAAACATTTATAAAAAAATTAAACATCTAATCCAGATATGAAATGAATAATGCATTTACTGTTGAATAAGGAGTGAGTTGTTCAGGCATTTCAGTTAGACCTTTAACATGAGTAGATTTTTGTTCATGAATGTAGGGAGGGATTGAGGAACTTGCTATCTTTCAAAGATATTTTAAATGATAATCATATTCTGTAAGGGAAGCATAAAAATAAGCAGCTTTTGATATTGTTGGTAGGAATGTAGTTTAATAGCATCAGTCCCCAGCCTTTATGGCACTAAGAACTAGTTTTGTGGAAGACATTTTTCCATGAACAGGGTGGCACTGGGGGGATGGTTTCAGGACAAAACTGCTTTACCTCAAATCATCAGGCATTAGATTTTCAAAGGGAGCAGGCTGCCTAGATCCCTCTCACGCACTGTTCATAATAGGGTTCGCGCTCCTATCAGAATCTAATGCCCTCTCTGATCTAACTGGTGGTGGAGCTCAGGTGGTAATGCTCACTGGCTGGCCGCTCACCTCCTGCTATGCAACTGGGTTCCTAACAGGCCATGGATCAGTACAAGTCTGTGGCCTGGGAATTGGGGATTCCTGTTTTATAGAACCTTCTTAGAAAATAATTTTCAACTTTGTAACAAAAATTTTAACATGTCTAGACCTGTATTCTGAAAGTTAACATATAGGAATTTATTCCAAGAAAGTTGCCAAAAGATTGCATATTGTTCATATAAAGATTGTATATATGAAAATATTCACTTATGGTTGTACAACTTGGAAGCAGCTTAGTATAATAATCATTTAAATAAATAAGTTATAGTACATCTATAAAATACCATGCTGTGAAAATGCTTTCTTAAAACCACAGATATGCACTATACATTTTTAATTGAAAATAATTATGAATTACTGTAGAATATAATATATAGCCCCACTTCTGTTAGAAAAATTACTGCATGTACATAAACCAAAAAAAAAAAAGGCAAAAATGATTAGGAAAATAGTTTGCAAGCAAATATCTCTGAGTGGTTAGATAATAGATAATTCTTGCATTCTTATTTATATAACACTTTTTAAAAAAATTCAAGTTGATTATATTATAATTAAATTCATCTACTTTAGGTGTATACTTAAATGAGTTCCGACTAATGTGTACTATTTTGTATCCACCATGACAATTAAGATATAGGACATTTCCATCATCCCAGTAAACTTCCTATGTGCCTTTGTTAGTCAGTTCCCTCTCCTCACCCCAAACCCCTGGAAACTCCTGATCAGATTTCTGTTCCTATAGTTTGCTTTTTTGAATGACATATAAATGAATTCATAGAGTCTATTGCCTTTTGCATTTGGTTTCTTTTACCTTGTATAATGCTTTTTTTTCGAGATTCACTTACATTTTCGCATGTGTAAGTAGTAGATCCTCTTTTATTGCTGAATAGTATTCCATTGTAGAGCTGTGTCACAATTTGTTTATCCATTTACTAGTGGATGGACATCTGGGTTGTTCCCACTGTGGGGTTATTATGAATAAAGCTACTATAAACACTCATGTACAGGTTTCTGCATAAGCAAATGATTTCATTTCTCTTGGGTAAATATCTAACAGCAGAAGGTCTGGATCATATGGTTAGTATAAATTTAATTTTACTTACCAAACTGTTGAATTCTTTTCAAGAAAAACGGTATACCATTTTGCACTCCCATCATCAATATATGAGTGTTACAGTGTATTTCTATGAAGCAATGAAACGTATTTTATTTAAAAACTCTGGAATCTCAGGTTAAGTATAAACATACAAAAGGCATTAGTATGTGTAGTTTTGAGATGCTAAAATAAAATAATAGCTCTATAAATTATTAAGACAGTATCAGGCACATTTTACATTTTAAATTAATAATAATTGTTACACTAGTGATGCTGCTCACCAATCTGTAAAAGCTTATGTCTGATACTCAGTTCACGATTATATTAAGGAAACGCTTCGAAATGTATCTTATTGTAGATACTAAACGTCATAGAAAGCTTTTCTCCAGTGTCTTTTTCTTTACTCAGGATTTAATGTCTTTCTTCTTACACGACTCCTCAATTGCTGATTTCTGTCTTCCTAGCTCTGTTTCTTTCAGCATCGCAAAGCAGAACTAAAGCTCAGGAATACTTTCCTCTTAGCAGTTTTTTTTTTCTTTCCTAAACTTTTACTATAACAATCCTCACTGCCTTATTGCCAACTGCTTTGATTCCATTTTCTATTTCAAATTATTTTGTTCTTTTGTTAATCAGTTCTCACAGAAATGATACAAAATTCTTGAAGACCAAAAATGAATTTGTACACTAGGATGCTATGTGGATGAAATTACAGTTGAATATTGTTCTACTTTCTTATGCCTTACCAGGGTGTACTTCAATTTCCAAGGAGGAAGATGTAGATAAATTGTGCAAGACTGATTTGTTTTATTCTCATTACTTTACTCATTTGAGGATTTTGATTTCCTCTCTATACTGTTGTCACAAAATTAATTGCTGATTTGTCTATCATATATTTCACAAAAAGGCATGCTGAGTTTTTTGTTTCATTTTCTTTTTTTAGAGAACTATGTCCCAATTACTTCAACATGAAATGGTTTCAACTCTCAAATCTGTGGCTTATTCTATCATTTACTAAATGTTGCTTTGAAATTAATCATGATCATTTCAAGGCAACTTTGAAAGGTCATCCCATCCATACCTCTGCCTCCAGTCAGTAGGTCACTTCTAATTATTGGGGGCAATGTGGTGACAATAATTTTTAGGGACAGATAAAACCATCATATATAACCTATAATTTGCCCTCTAATCATCAAGTGAGCTCCAGTTGTATAAATTACTTTTACTGAGTTCAGTATACATTTTATTAGTGCTGTTCCCTTCTATTGCATAGAATGCATATGGCTAACCTATTAAGTAAAATCGCTTATAGATGTAAATTTTTTATGACTTTTTAAATGTTAATGTATGGCTGTTAAATGTTAAAGTGGTAAATAGCTTCTAGGAGTTTTTATGTACTAAATTTCATTTTGCAGCCCTCAGCATTTAAAGAAAGAACTCATATTTGTCAAGCTAAGATTTTTATAAACTTGCTGTTTTCAATATACAATTGTATAAAAGAAATTATTAGGGTACTTAGAAAATATATCAATAAATTTTAAAATTGTTGCTGCCACAAAACATCAAGCATCCTCTTTCTGGGAGATTATGGAAGAAAAATATTATGAAATATAGGAATTCTGAATTTTAGCTATTGCTCCAAACTAAAAGTATAGCTTTCTAGATCATTGTGCCAGATCTGTGTTCATCTGTGTAAGGCTGCTTACAATCCTATTTACACTAAATATTTTTTGTCAATAAATACATGAATTTTTTTCTGAGTACTCTTGCCCCTACCACTGTCTATATCACTCATGACACAACAGTATAATCATAGAATGAACAAAATTGGAGCTGAGGACAACTTTTGTATTAAATCTCATGGTCTTCATTGAAGGGTTGTCAATATATTTAACTGTAAATGCTCCTTAAAAATACAGATGTCTGACCAACATGGAGAAACCCCATCTCTACTAAAATACAAAATTAGCCAGGCATGATGGTGCATGCCTTTAATCCCAGCTACTTGGGAGGCTGAGGCAGGAGAATCACTTTAACCCAGAAAGTGGAAGTTGAGGTGAGCCAAGATTGTGCCATTGCACTCCAGCCTGGGCAACATGAGCAAAACTCTGTCTCAAAAAAAAAAAAAAAAAATATATATATATATATATATAGATAGATAGATAGATAGATATAGATATATACACACATATATGTCTGCATCCCAACTATTGATTTTTATTCTTGAGAGCTGAGGCCTAGTTATGTGTATTTCTTAAGTGACTCAAACAATCCTGATATGTCTCCTTCATTAAGCATATTTTTATCTTTCTAATTTATAATTTATACATAGGAAAGCATTACTCAAATTTTAAAAGATTTATTCAATGTTAGAGAGCTCTTGAGAAATATAACTAAAATCAAATGTATTTTGACTCCCTATTTATTCGTGATGTAAAGGGAAGGTAGAACAGCCTCCAATCAAGGCTGTATTAACAGGGTAGCAGGACAAGGAGCATCAGCTTTTTCTCCATGCACGGCTTTTTCTAGGCAGTGATGGTGATGCATAGAACACGCAAGATAACACTGAAGTGTAATTACATAATTTGTTACTTTATTTCTTTGCTATGGTGTCATAACATACCACATAGTGGTGACTTAGCAGTAATTTATTGACTCACAGTTCTAGAGGCTAGGGATCTGAGATCAACATCTCATTACTGTTGGTTCCTCCTGATGACTGTAAAGGAGAGTCTGTTTCATGCCTCTCATATCTTATGGTAGTTTACTGATAATCATCAGTGTTCTTTGGCTTGTAGGTTCTCCACCCTGATTTCTGCCTTCATGTTCACAGAGACTATGTGCATGTCTGTCTCTGTGTCCATATTTCTTCTGTTTACAAGGACATCAGTTATGTTGGCATTGGGCCCACACTAATGACCTCATTTATCTTGATTAAATCCTTATTTCCAAAGGTTACATTCTGAGATCTTGAAGGTTGAGGCTTCAACATATTTTGCAAGGGAGACAACTCAATTCATAACAATTTACTACATACAGGCCACGGGAGAACTAGCAGTTTAGCAAACCCAGAAACTCCTAAATATAGCTTCACCCTTTGTAGCACATTCAAGTTCCTTGTCTTCATGACATCATCCAATCTCCAAGGCACATAACCTTCCAAACCTCACCTTAGTTCTTCCTCAAAAGAGATTACTATTTAAAATCCTGTAGGCTCTCTTCTAATTACCCTGTTTTATTATTAGAGTCATGTGTTTCTTAGCAAGGAGATACATTCTAAAAAATATGTCACTGGGTGATTGTCATTGTGTGAACATCATAGAATCAGAGTATACTCGCACAAACCTAAATAGAATAGATTACTACGCACCTAGGGTATAAGGTATAGCCTATGGCCCCTACACCAAAAACCTGTACAGCATATTACTGCATTGAATTCTGTAACTCGATGGTAAATATTTGTGTATCTAAATATATTTGTACGTCTAAATACATATAAACATAGAAGAGGCATACTAAAAATATGGTATTATGAACTTAAAGGATCACTATTGTATTGCAGTCTACTGTTGACCAAAATGTCATTTTGCAGTGCATAACTATATGAGTACTATTTAGGTTATCTGAGTCTTCTACTATATTATAATTTTATAGTGTTTATAATATACAACATAACTTTTTAGAATACATATAGATAGTAAAAAGGTTACAACAGTGAAGCAAATAAACATATCCATTTCACATAGTTCCCCATTTTTTGTTGCTGTTGTTTTTGTGTGTGTGTGTGGCAAAGGAAGCTATAATCTAGGTATTTTAGCATGAATCTCATATGTGGTACAATTGTATTACCTATAGTCCTCATGTTCTTCCTTATATCTCGAGATTTATTCATCCTACTACTCGGTATCCTTTGGATTACAGCTCCCAATTTTCTCCCCACCTTCCCCCTGTCCCTAATAACTCTAGTAACTACTCTTTTGTTCTCCCTGTCTCTATATATTATATTTGGAAGTTTTTTTAGATTCCGCATATAAGTAACATCATGCAATGCAGTCAGTCCTCCCTGTCTGGAGGTTTTGCATCCATGGATTCAACCAAACATGGATTGAAAATATATTTTTTAAAAAAAGAAAAATAATACAATAATACAAATAAAAAATAACACAATAACACTATTTACATAGCATTTATATTTTCCTCTAAGTAATCTAGAGATGGTTTAAAACAACTAAGAGAATGTGTAGGTGTTCCATGAAAATATTATGCCATTTTAGACAAGAGACTTGAGTATCTACAGATTTTGTTATTTATAAGGAGTCCTGGAACCAGTTCCCTGCAGATACCGAGGGATACAAAAAAGAAACTATATTTTTCTTTCTGTGTTTGGTTTATTTTACTTAGCATAATGTCCTTCATGTTCATTTATGTTGTGGCAAATGGCAAGATCTTGTCCCTTTTAGGGTTGCATAATATTCTATTGTATATATGTATCACAATTTCTTTATCTATGAATCTGTTGACAGACACTTGGTTATTTTCCATATTTTGGCTATCTGAATGTTGCTGCAATAAACATGGGAGTAAATATATTTTTTCAGGTAGTAATTTCAGTTTCTCTGTGTAAAATGCCAGAAGAGGGATTGCTGGTTTATATGGTAGTTCCATTTTTAATTTCACTAGAAACACTCACACTTTTTCATAATGGCTGTACCAATCTATATTCCCACAGTTTACCTGGGTTCCCTGTTCTTCACAGTCTCACCTACATGATATCTCATTCTGAAGTCCAATTGCATATATTTTCATTCCACAATATTTTTGATGTTATTATGTTTTATTGAATTTAATATGCTTAGAATTTTTCTCTATTCTCATTAAAATGAAATTTCTGTCACTTGTAGCAAAACTAATATACTTCATCATATTGTGACTTTCTTGAAGTAATATTTATATTTGTCATTATTTCATAGCTAGAAATTTTCTTACTGTCTTTAATGGAAAATAAAACTTCATACCTTCTACAAATTTAATTGTACCCAAAGAAGTCCAGAAAGTTTAGATTTGCTGACAATTTCATCAGGTTATTTTATGACCTTTTTCTAGTTCTACTTCCAATCTAACATGGGAATTTATTACTATTTATAAATGTGGAAATTGTGTCCATTCTAATATGCTTGTTAGACTATTTGTGAGGTTTGTAAGTCATGTGAAAAGTACCTTTTTGATTCAAAAAAGAGCTTGACCCAAATAACCACACCCTATGCTTAATATTTGCATTTAATACTTAACTTGTATATTATATATTTATACCTTTGCATTTTTAGTATTATGAAATTGTTATCAAAATAACAGTATTTCTACTTTATTCTTCTCATAAATAAAATGAATTTAAACACATAAACTGTAAGTTTTAAGCTATTAAAGGTCTCTCATGGGTTTTATTTCTGACTGTGATTATTCAGTGATTTCCTTGGGGGTTAGGTAAGGCTAATTTTACAATTTATGCTTATAAGCATATTAGGTAAGGCCGATTTTATGATTTATGCTTAGAAGCATAAAAGTTTTCCTGCTCTTCAGTAAGTCAACTCAGAGTCATGTTCTATAAGGCAGGGAACTTCTCAGATGAATAGCTTTGACCCTTCTATGTCCCATGGCTCTTATTTAATTGATTAATTGATTTGATTTATGTATTCACCTGGCACTGTTGATTATAATTCTAGAGAAAATAATGGCAAAGACAAAACTTATTTTCAATGCCTGAGACACACACTGCTCTTTTTTCTCCTACCCTTTAGTATCTAAATAATTTACCGTATTTCTTCAGCCATAACGCTCTCTTAACCTTTTCCCATATGTTTAACAGAGCTGTTAGGCATTTTTATATTGAAACCATTTACCAAAATGTATATTGTAAACTGTTTAGAATTAAAAGCTTATGTTTAGAAATTTTGTTGAATTCTCTATTCAAGTGCATTCACATTTAAATCACAGAACAGTTAGAGGGTAAGCTGATGTTATTCGATGGTATAAGAATTTTAGATCAAAGGCATGCTTATTGATTAATGATGTTAAAATTTTGTTATATAAGCTTAAAAATTAAAATAAGACTTAGAAACTGAATGAACAACACCTATTTCTAATATATATGTACACACACATATGTAAATGTAAACCATCTTGCTTTATTTGGAAGGAAGTCAAAGAAATAAACAAGAATCATTGCAGGGCCTTTCATTAACTGTAATGTGTAGTAAAAAAATAAATTTCTGAACGAAGGACATATTATATCAATAGCTTCTCTTAGGCCAGAAGTCTCCAAACTATAGCTCACTGGGCAAATCTGACCCATTGCCTGTTTTCGCAAATGAAATTTTGTTCAAAAAACAGCCACATTCATTCACATAACATGGTGTCTGACTACTATCTTGCTGCAATGACAGAGTTAAATAGCTGCCACAAAAAAAAATCATGTACTTCACAAAATTTAAAGCACCTACCATCTAACATTTTACAGGAAATTTTTAATCATCCCCATCCTAGGTAATACGTATTAGACCCAGAATATTGTGGGACTATTGATCCTGTATAAAGGTATAACCTGAATGGCCACATGTTTTCTAAATGAATTGAGATACATATTAAACAAACTACTAGAGTCAGCTTGGTTAGTCAGCAAGGATAGCTGTAGACTACATCATGTCCTATTTGGCCACAATACAATTAAATAAGCTATATAGTCCTCCATAGCCTTATTTCCTTGGTCATCTAGGACAAGAAATATAGAGGCTGACCTTGTAAGTATATCTCTTTCTGTTGCTCTATTTATTGAATATGCCACAAAAGTCACAATCATCTGAAGTTGAAGTTGAAGCTGAAGCACTAACATTCTTTTTATTATTATTATTATACTTTAAGTTCTGGAGTACATGTCAGATAGGGCAGGATTGTTACATTAGGTATACACATGCCATGATGGTCTGCTGCATCTATCCCCCTGTCATTTACATTAGGTATTTCTCCTAATGTTATCCCTCCCAATTCCCCCACCCTCTGCTATCCCTACCCTAGCCCCCTATCCCACAACAGGCCCCGGTGTATGATGTTCCCTTCCCTGAGTCCATGTGTACTCATTGTTCAACACCCACTTATAAGTGAGAATATGCTGTGCTTGGTTTTCTGTTCTTGTGTCAGTTTGCTGGAAATGATGCTTTCCAGCTTCATCCATGTCCCTGCAAAGGACATGAACTCATCCTTTTTTATGGCTGCATAGTATTCCATGGTATATATGTGCCACTTTTTCTTTATCCAGTCTATCATTGATGGGCATTTGGGTTGGTTCCAAGTATTTGCTATTGTGAACAATGCCACAATAAACATACATGTGCGTGTGTCTTTATAGTAGAATAATTTATAATTCTTTGGGTTTATACCCAGTAATGGGATTGCTGGGACAAATGGTATTTCTATTTCTGGATCCTTGAGGAATCACCACACTGTCTTCCACAATGATTGAACTAATTTACAGTCCATCAACATTGTAAAAGTGTTCCTGTTTCTCCACATCCTCTCCAGCATCTGTCATCTCCAGATTTTTCAGTGATTACCATTCTAACTGGCGTGAGATGGTATCTCAATGTGGTTTTGATTTGCATCTCTCTGATGACCAGTGATGATGAGCATTTTTCCCATGGTTGTTGGCTGCATAAATGTCTTTTTTTTGAAAAGGGTCTGTTCATTTCCTTCACCCACTTTTGGATGGGGTTGTTTTATTCTTGTTAATTTGTTGTAGTTCTTTGTTGACTCTGGATATTAGCCCTTTGTCAGATGGGTAGATTGCAAAAATTTTTTCTCATTTTGTTGGTTGCTGGTTCACTCTAATGATAGTTTCTTTTGCTGTGCAGAAGCTCTGGGGTTTAATTCGATCCCATTTGTCTATTTTGGCTTTTGTTGCCATTGCCTTTGGGGTTTGTCATGAAGTCCTTGCCTATGACTATGCCCTGAATGGTATTGCCTGGGTTTTCTTCTAGGGTTTTTATGCTGTTAGGTCTTGTGCTTAAGTCTTTAATCCATCTGGAGTTAATTTTAGTGTAAGGTGTAAGGAAGGGGTCCAGTTTCAGCTTTCTGTTTGGCTAGCCAGTTTTCCCAACACCATTTATTACAGGGAATCCTTTCCCCATTGCTTGTTTTTGTCAGGTTTGTCAAAGATCAGATGGTTGTAGATGTGTGGTATTACTTCCAAGGCCTCTGTTCTATTCCATTGGTCTATATCTCTGTTTTGGTACCAGTACCATGGTGTTTTGATTACTGTAGCCTTGTAGTGTAGTTTGAAGTCAGGTAGCATGATGCCTCCAGCTTTGTTTTATATTCTTAGGATTATTTTGGTAATGCTGGCCCTTTTTTGGTTCCATATGAAGTTTAAGTAGTGTTTTTCTGTTCTGTGAAGAAGGTCAATGGTAGCTTGATGGGGATAGCACTGAATTTATAAATTACTTTGGGCAGTATGGCCATTTTCATGATATCGATTCTTCCTAATAGCGCACTCTTCTAAAAGAAACATATTTGTTCTTGGAATGACTACAACTTGTATAAGCAAAGTAAAAAAACAATGCTAGGATCTAAAACTAGCAGATGTGAGTATATGTCATACAAACCTGAGTTGTATAACTTTTGGTGAGAGGTACAATTTTCATGAAACTACATATGCAAAGGTAAAAGTACAAGCACATAATTGCAGGGCACATTTAGGAAAACAGGTGTACCAAAGAACAACAGCCAAGGAAAACTGCTGCAGTTGAGTATATGGATTATCCCTAAAACTGATGGCAATCAAAGAAAAATCTAAAGCAACAACAACAAAAAAGAAAGACAAAATTATGTACAATTGGAGAAGGCAACATCTTCCTAGTAAACTCTAAGGATTTATGACATGAAGAGAATGTATCTCATTTATGTGTGTCATACCTCTCTTGTGGAAGAGAAATAATTAGCACCACTTTTAAAAATTAAAATGTTTCAATTTTATATTTAGACCACATACCTGGGTGAGAGCTATTTTATTCAGGTTTCCACTAAGCTTAAATTTAATCATTTTTAAATATTAATTTTTTTAATGAAAAGATTACATACTAAACTTTTTTTCAATAGAGAGGAAATACTTAAATAACCCTAATTTTGCAAATAAACTTTAATTTTTTTAGATGGTATGAAAAGTATCAATGTGCTTTTATTTTATAGACGTCATCTCAATTTGTATTTCCAATTTGCTGTTACAAAATTCAATATATGTCAAGTGACTACAGATCTTCCTTGACTTACAATGGAATTATATCCTGATAAATTTATTATAGCTGAAAATATTGTAAATTAAAAATACTTTTAGTTCACCTAATCTACCAAACATTATAACTTAGCCTAGCGTACCTTAAATGTCCTCAGAACACCTTAGCCTACACTTGGAAAACATCATTTAACCTGCTTCATAATAAATTGTGGAATGTCTCATGTAAGTTATTGAATACTGCATTGAAAGTGAGAAACAGAATGGTTTGTGTATATATTGAAGAACGGTTTCTACTGAATGTGTATGACTCTCATACTATCGCAAAGTTGAAAAACTGCATATATGTCTATCTATCTTCTGTCAGGAAGTGCCTGTATTTTGGAGAGCAGAATATGGTCTTACTTTACTAATTATTTTAATATCTACCTTTTGATAAATACATTTATTTCTTGAAATGATTTTTAATTTGGGAATCAATAGTGTAGTACTTAGAGGTTCTGGTCAACTGCTTGCAATTGGCATTTAGTTGCTGTGTTTTTTATTTACAGGTGTTCTTTTCTGTATATTAACTTAGAGGTTTCCTGATGTTGGTTTTGCGACTCAAGAATGTCAGAAAAAAAGGCCTTTGCAATTTTCTCAGCATTTCCCTCTGAGCCTCCATTATAGAGAGTATTCGCTAAACTATATGCATCAAGGAACTTGACAGTGAAGATGAGCTGAATTTTGGACTGACTGACTCAAAAGATTTGGAGAACCAAAGATAGTCTTTCCTGAGAAGCAATTGGAAGCAAATGTCAGAATCAGAAGCAATTAGTATTAATTTTCATTGAGGTGATATTGGAAGCTAATTGATTTCTATTTCAGTGCTAAATGAGAGCAGAAAGGCCGGAAGTCTGAGAGGGAAGTAGGCCAGTAGAAACTCTTTATTAGGATAAAGGAGACTAGAACACATTTTTATGTAGAGAAAGTTTTGTGTGCTAAGAAGAGGATTATTGAAGTTATTGGCAACGAGTTAAGGCTGCCTAGAAAAGCATACTGATCACAAGAGTGGCAAAGGCAAGAGGAATAGGTTTGAATAGCATGTTCTTCAAGTATAAAGAAACAGTAGCATAGGCCTGTCTTGTTATTTTGAGAAAAGCCATAATGAAAAGATTACTACTCCCTGGGGGAGTTGGCTCTCCCTTTCACAGAATTCTGTAACAACTTATCCTCCCACTATTATTTTAAAGGCTGTAGAATCTACAGATTGAATGTGTTGAGACACAGGGTTGTTTTTTTTCTTCTTTTTTTTTTTTTTTTGGTGCCAAGTTATGTGAAGGTCAAAAGTCAATGCTATAACTTGATCTTACATCTCAAAGGGATTCTCAACTTTCTTAGTATAAAGATCTAAGCACATACCCCATTAGAAGAAGTTCTAAGTATCTACTCTCTGAAAACAAACTTCTGCCCTCTTTAATATGTGATACTTTTTAACAAAATATACAACAAATTCCCCAATCTTGGTCATATAAAGACTTGTTCATTGCGCCTTTGTGCATTTCACAATGTCCAATGGATCATATTTTTCAACTACAAGTAAAATATAACCTGGAATTAAAATGCTTTGTGATTTGAACCCTATTTCTTCAGAATTTCCAGACAATAGTGACAGCCTCCCACTGCTTTATGCAAAAATAAACTGGTTGATTTAGACTACAGTCATCATAACAGCACACATAAAGAGAAAATACGTGCATGTAAACAAGATTGAGCTACAACTACACACTTATTTTCCCTTTGAAAATGAAACAGGTTGGCAGCCTTGCCAATCAACAGAGCTCAATACTGTCTTAGTCTTCTGTTTGAGTTTTGGAAACCTGAGTCTTACGGTAATTGCATATTACATCTGCATACTTCAAATGAGTTTATAATGACTATTATCATCAGAAAAAATAGGAAAACAATTAACCATGATTAGCCTTTTTTATGTGAAGAGTTAGCTCCTTATTTTGGCATTCGGTTCGCAATCATTTTGAAATTAGCTATGAGTTTGAATAATTTTATTTATTTATTTTTGTATTTCAATAGTGTAAGAACAAATGAGTTTCTTAACCTTATGCATTTCTACAAAAAAGTAGAAAATACTGGCAGTGTTTATGAAAACATAAAACCTATTTTCCTAACTGTTTTTCTAAAAAAGCAGAGCAAGAGATCAAAAGGAAGCTTTCTGATTCTTTTTTTGAGTTTGGTTTGAAACAGAGCCAACTTGAAGTAGCTACTATTAAATTCATTATTGTGCTTTGTATTCTCCCCCAAATGATTAATTTTCACTGCCACGGTTCACTTTCAAAGGTAACTGTTCTTTGTTAGGAGAACAAAGACATGGCTTGGTAAACACATACTGATGATATGGTTGATATTTCCAAATATTACCACCTTTGAAATATTGAGAGATTATTATACAAACATGTTTTATTTTCCACACTTATGAAACGTGTATTTTCACAGATTCTCAAATGCTTTGGAATAGAAGAAGGAAGACTTAAAATAGTGACCGTTCATAAATCTAGGCCAGATTCCCTTTGTTTGTGCTGGAATACCGGAGCACTGACTGCCTTGCCGGTGGGGATGTATTTGAGTCCTGCAAGTGATGACTGAGAATAAAATCCCAGGGGTTTTATGAGCAATGTCTGAACTTACCAGATGAGGATTGTACAGCCAACACACTCGATTCTTAAGAAGATGGTTCAGGTCCTTGGAGATCTAGCCTTCTGCTCTGTGCTCGCCTGTATGGCTTGGAGAACTGCCAGTAGCTGTGACTGCACTAACCCCTTGGCATAATGGATTGCAGCTTTGGAGTTCTTCGAAAAGATTGTAAATTACAGAGGGCTAAGCAATTCTCTGGGTATCTGTGCTTTATTGAAAAGATGATAACGACTTATTTCCCCTCTAAGCAAAAGAGGGAAATGTAGCATCAAAGTTATTTTTGAAAAATTAATTTAAGTTACAGAAAAGTCTATTGAGATTTGCGGTTCGTGATGCTACATACAGTAAACTATGTGTGAATAAAACATTTCCATACTTTACCTTCATTTCTTTAGTTCTATCACCATGTCCTGAGCTTCCCATTTGCCTACTCATTATTATTCCATATTGAAGAATTTCAGAAGCAGATTCCTTAAAATACTTGAAAGGATTTTCAACATAAATATTCAAAGATTAAATGTCATCATTGTTATTTTCTGGAAGTGGAAATTTTTGGCATAATATATTCTCAAGCAATCTTTCTCATTTTTTAAATGATTTACTTTTCAGGGAAGATATCTTCCCTTCATTATGGGTCAATAAAAATTTATCTCAACATTAATAAACAAAAAAAATCTATAGATGAATGATAACTGGCCCCATCTTATATTTTATATAAACATTGAGAACTATAGTTTAAGATCTATTTGACTTATAATCTACTTTCTTTCTTTCTGACCTCTCACAAATAACTTTCCTATAAGGAAGTCCTACTTAAATCCCTGAAAACAAACTTCTGCCCTCTTTAATATGTGACAATATTTTTTTTAATTGCTGTATATATTTGATACATGATATTATGGCATATATACAGGGAGTAAAAAGGTTACTGTAGTGAAGCAAATTAACATGTCTATCATCTCACATAGTTACCTATTTTGTTTTTGTGACAAGGGCAGCTAAAATCTACTCATTTAGCAGGAATTCCCATATGCAATACAATTTTATTAATTACAATTGAGACTTTTCTTTTTTTTTTTAATTTTTTATTGGATTATAGGTTTTGGGGTACATGAGCAGAGCATGCAAGACAGTTGCATAGGTACACACATGGCAGTGTGCTTTCATCCTACATATCTGCTACTTTGACTTCTCTGACCCTACATCTCTCCATTTTCTCCCTGACTCCCTGGTATGCAGTCTTTTTGCTTTGTAACTTTATGTAATTTTTTTCAATTTTCCAAACAAGTAAAATGCTGCATCTTACTGTATTTGACTTATTTCACTTAGCATGATGTCCTCCAAACTCATCCAAAGTTTTATCTTTACCCTCAACAACATTTACTTTTCACTTCTTGGTAATAGCTATCTGTATTAGTCCATTCTCACACTGCTATAAAGACATATCTGAGACTGCGTAATTTATAAAGAAAAGCAGTTTAATTGACTCATGGTCCCATGGGCTGTGGGGCTTCTGCTTCTTGCTGGGAAGACCTCATGAAGCTTACAATTATGGTAAAAGGGCAAAGGGGAAGCAGGCATGTCTTACATGACCAGGAGGAGGAAGAGAGAGCAAAGGGAGAAGTGCTACACACTTCCAAACAACAGAAGCTCTACACACTTCCAAACAACCACAACCCACTATCACAAAAAAAACCAAGGGGGAAATTCACCCTCATTATCTCATCCCTTCCAACCAGGCCCTCACCCAGCATTAGGGATTACAATTCAACTCGAGATTTGAGAGAGGACAGAAAGCCAAACAATATTACTATTTTGTTGGGTATGATGTACTATCTCATTGTGGTTTTGATTTACGTTTCCCTAAAGATTAATGATGTTGAGTACCATTTCACGTACCTGTTGGTCATTTTTATCTTTTTTGGAAAAATATCTATTCAAATCTTTGGCCCATTTTTAAATTTTTTTTCTTCATTGTTGAGTTTTACATGTTCTTTATATATTTTGAATATTAACCATTTATTAGATATAAGGTTTACAAATATTTTTTCCCAATCCATAGAATGTCATTTCATTTTATCAATTCCTTTGCTGTGAAGATTTTTAGTTTGATGTATTCTCATTTATTTAGTTTTTCTTTTGTAAACTGAGCTTATAATTTGACGTCCAAAAATAATTGCCAAGGCCAATATTTAGTAGCTTTTGCCCTATGTTCTATTCTGAGAGTTTTATAGTTTCTGATCTTATACCTAGGTTTTTAAATCTATTTTGAGTTGATTGTTGTGCAGGATAAAATGATGTGGTAAAATAAGAGTCCAGTTTTATTCTTTTGCAGGTGGAAATCCAGTTTTCCCAGCAGCATTTATTGAAGAGACTGTCCCTTCCCCATTGTGTCCTGTTGGTACCCTTGTCAAAAATTAGTTGACTGTATTTGTTTGGATTTATTTCTGGGTTCTCTATTCTGTTCCACTGGTTTATTGTCTGTTTTTATGCTAGTACTATAAAGTTTTGATTACTATAGTTTTGTAGTATAATTTTATATAAGCAGTCTGATGCTTCCAACTTTCTTTTTCTTTCTCTTGCCACTGTGTGTGCATTTCTTTCCTAAACTGAATCTTAGTGGAACAGCTTTCAGTTTTCCCCATTGATTGTAATGTTCACTGTCAGGTTTTTACATGCAACCTTCACTGTGTTGAGAAAATTTTCTTTTATACCTAAACTGCTGAGAGCTTTTATCAAGAAAGGATACTGGTCTTTGTCAAATGCTTTTTCTGCATTAATTGACATGGTCATGTGGTTTGATTTTTTTCATTCAATTAATGTGATGTATTAAATTGATTGACTCTCCTATTTTAGACCATACTTGCATGCCAAGGATATATTACACTTGGTTATAATGTTTAATATTTTTGATGTGTCATTGGATTTGGTTTTCTAATATTTCATTGATAAATTTTTACCTATGTTCCCTAGAGAAATTGACCTGTAGTTTTATTTTCTTATGATACCTTTGTCTGGTTTTGGCATCAAGGTGATTCTGACCTCATAAAATCTGCTTGGAAATATTTCCTCTAGCTCTATTTTTTTGAAGACTTTTTAAAATATGGGTATTATTTTTTAAAGTTTTGTAGAACTCAGCTGTGAAATTATCTGGTCCTGAGTTTTGCTTCGTTGAGAGATTTTGATTATTTTTTCAATATTTTTGTTTCTAATGGGTCTGCTTATGCTTTCTATTTCTTCCTGGCTCAATAATTGTAGGTTGCATTTTTCTGAAAGTTTATCCAGTTCCTTCAAGTTTTCCAATTTGTTGGCATATAATTATTGATAGTAGTCTCTTATGATCCGTTTAATTTCTGAGATGTCTGTTGTAATTTATTCACATTCTTTTTACTTTATTTATTTGAGTCTTCATTCTTTTTTCCTTTGTCAAGGTATTATTACTTTTATTTACATTTTCAAAAAAGTAGCTCTTAGTTTTATTGATTTTGTAATTTTTAATCTATTTTAATTATTTATATTCTGATTTGTATTATTTCCTTCCTCCTGATAATTTGGGATTTAGGCTGTTTTTCATTTTTGTATTTCTTTAAAGTGTTATGTTAGACAATCTCTTTGGGACCTTTCTTCTTTTTAACTGTAGGCATTTATTGCTGTGAACTTTCTCCTTAGAACTGCTCTACTGCATCCCATAAGTTTTGGTATGTTTTGTTTTCATTGTTATTTGTCACAGATATTTTTTAATTTCTCATTTGATTTCTTCTGTGACTCATTAGTTGTTCATGAGCATGCTATTTCATTTCCATTTTTCAAGGTTACTTCTGTTACTAATTTGTAGTTTCATACCTTTGTAATTTCAACAATTGTAGTTATAATTTCAATCTTCCTAAATTTGTTAAGACTGGTTTTGTGGCTTAACATAAGGTCTATTCTGGAGAATGTTTCATGCACACTGAAGAAAAATGTATATTCCGCCACAGTTGGATGGACAGTTCTGTGTATTTCTGTTAGGTCTGCTTTGTAAAAGGTGCAATTCAAGTTCATTATTTTCACATTAGTTTTTAGTCTGGTTGATACAGTCATTGTCAAAAGTGGATATTAAAGTCATTTATATGTGACTGAATGCTTTTCTCTTGCTGCTGCTTTAAAAATCATCTGTCTTTGACATTTAATATTTTCCTTATAATATGCCTTAGAGAGAATCTATTTGGGTTCCCCTAGAACCTCCAGAATGGGATTTCAGAAGCCCTGTTAATATTAGCCCAGTGTGATAATTTTAGATTTCTGATCTCCATAAACTAAGACAGTAAATTCGTGTTGTATTAAGCTGTATTACCAATCACGTGTTACAGCATCAATAGAAAAGTAATATAAGTGTGCATGAGTTTGTTATCCTATTCATTTATCAAATAATATCCCATTGCACAGATCTTTTCTTTTATTTTCCAGTTCATGGATATTTTGAAAGTTACCAGTTTCAGCCTCTTGTTAATAATGCTTAATGAGCATTTGTGTACATGTCTCTATGTGGACATTATGTTTTATTTCTCTTGGTTTGATACCTAGGAGTGGATTGTGGGTAATGGGGTAACTTTATGTTTAACTTTTGAGGAAACTACCCAAAATACAAATTAAACTTTTATAAATTCCAATTTATCAACATATATATTTATACATTTTGTATGCCTGTGTGTGTATGTGTGTGTGTGTGTGTGTGTGTGTGTGATGTTTGTGATGCTATGGTATACTTAGCCCAAAGAAATGTCAACAAGATTTTCTCCTTTGTAATCTCCCTTGCGATCTTTTTAGCTCTTACACTTACAGCTATTACATACTTTTAGTTAATATTTGTATATGGTAGATTTTTTTCTAGGATATTCAATTATCTTAGCACCATTCTCTTTAAAAGCATATCCTTTATTAATGAATTGTTTTAAAACTTTTGTTGAAATCAATTGAACCAAACTGTTATTTTTCAAAATTTCTTTATTCTAAATTTTTTATATTTGCATATAAAGATTAGAATCAGATTGTCAATTGTCAAAAAGAAAAGGCTGTTGGAATGTTTATGGGAATTGTGTTGTATTGTATTTATAAATCAACCTATGAGTACTTATAAGACTGAAAATATTGAGTATTGAGTCTTCGAAATCATGATTGGAAAAAAAAAAGTCTCTGTTTTCTAGATCCTCTTACATTTACCTCAACAATGTTTTGGAGTTTTCAGTGAACAGATCTTGTACTCCCGTTGTTAAATATATTTTATTTTATTTTACAGAACTATAAATTGAAAAGTTTACTTATTTCACTTTTAAGTATTCTCATTGCCAATGTGCAGAAAAACAATTGATTTTTGTATATTGATTCTGTCCCTTGATAATTTTGTTAAGCAAGTTTTCTAGTTCTAGTAGCTTTGTGGGGATTCTTGTTTTGATTTAGGTTGTTTTTGTTTTGTTTTTGTCAAATACTTGGATTTTCCATGTAAGGATCATGTCATCAGGCAATAAAGATATTTTTATTTATTTCCCTCCAATCTCACTGTTTATAATTTGGTAATGGTGGCTGCATATATAATTAGCTAGAAGCTCAAGTAAAATGTTCAATAGAGGTAACATACTTCTTCCTGATCCTAGGGGCAAAGGATTTAGTTCTCCACCATTATCTATGATGAACTGCTGGTTGTTTTGTACATGGCCTTCATAAGATTAGAAAGTTCCTTTCCTTTTGTGGTGTGTTGAGAGTTATGAATTGGTGTTGGATTTTATCACGTAGTTTTTCAGATGATTTTTCTGTAGCTACTGAGATAAGCATATATTCTATTCCTTTATTCTACTAATATACTTTGTTACATTAGTCGATATCTGGATGTTAAACCAAGTTGCAATCTGGGATTAACATTTCTTGGTCTTGGTATGTGTTCCTATTTCTATATTGCTAGATACAGTTTAATACAATTTGATTAAGAATTTTTACATTTATATTCATAAGGCATATTGGTCTTCTTGTGATGTTTTTGTCAAAATTTAATATCAGACAATACTGGTTTTATAAATAAATTGAGAAGCTATCCTTCACCCTCTATTTTCTGAACAAGTTTGTGAAAGACTGGTATTAATTATTGATATATTTGACAAAATTCACTAAAGAAACCACTTGAGTCTGTATTTATTTTGCAGAAAAATTTTAATTATTAATTCATTTTTTAGCGTGTTATTAGTGTATTTAGATTTTCAATTTTGTCCTGAGACAGCATAGTCACTTCTATCTTTCTAGGAATTGGTTAATTTTATCTAAGTTATCTAACTAGCTGTGTCTAATTGCGCTCATAATATTTCCTTAATTCTCTTAATGTCTGAAATCAGTCATTAGTGATTATGACTTTATTCCTAATTTTGATAATATATGTGTTATTTTTTGTTGTTCTTCTAGATAAAGGTTTGTTGATTTTGTTGATCTTCTCAAAGAACCAACTTATATTTTCAACGATTTTCTCTATTGCTTTGCTGTTATTTTAGTTTCATTAATTTCTGTGGTAATTTATATCATCCCTTTCCTTCTTTCTGCTTTCTGGGGTCTTGACATGCTCATTTGTTTTAGTATTTTAAGGTGGAATCTCAGGTAATTGATTAGAGAACTTTTTACTCCCTTATGTACATTTAAATATGTAACTTTCTTCTAAGTATTTCTTCAACTGCTGCCCATAAATTTTAACATATTGCATTTTTATTTTAAGTTATGTCAAATATTTTCCAATTTCTCCTATGAGTTTATTTAATAATATATTTTTACATTAATATTTTACACTTAACATTTGCTAATTAATCTCCAAATATTTAGTGATATCCCAGTTTTTTGTTGGTTTCTAAGTTAATATACGTGTTAGATACCTGCATGATTAATTATCTCTTTTGTTCAGGATTTGTTGTTTGGGATGTTCAATAGCTTGATATGATATGTCTAGGTATGAATCTACTAATAACTATCATACTTAGGATTAATTGAACTTCCTGGGTACTTATTAATGTTTTCATCAAATTGAAGTAACATATATAACATATGTAAATGTATGTATTGTTATATATGTGTATAATACATACATATGTGTATACACATACACATGTACATACATACATGCATGTATCTAATATATATATGCATTATACACATATATAATACATTTAATACATACACATATGTATATACATGTACATATGGTTTGCATATATGTATGTCATATTTATTGCATGTGTATAACATCACATATGTTATAAATTCAATAATAAGGAGCTTAATTATTGCTTGACACATTGCTATTTCTCTTTTAAATGTTAAGAGATGAGACAAATATATTTATCAAGTTGCTAATATTAACCCACATAGTAAAATGTCCAGTGTCATTTATTTCTTCCTCTGGATTTGAATTAGCAACTTGTATCTTTTACTTTCAGCATAGAAGACATCCTTTACTTCCTATGAAGCAAGTCTGCTAGCAAAAAACTCATTTTTGCTTATCTGAGAAAGTCTTTATCTCATCTTCATTTTTAAAGAATGGTTGTGCTGGATATAGAATCTGGGGATGACATTTTATTTTCTTTCTGCCCTAGAAATATCTTATCCCACTGTCTTCTGGTAGCTCTTGTTTTTAATTGAAAAAGTCAGCTGTTAATCATTTTGATGGTTTACTTCGCCATGATGAATTTTCTCCTTTGTTCAGGATTCGTTGTTTGTTTTGGGTATTTAATAGTTTGACATGATATGTCTAGGTATGGATCTACTAACAAGTATCATAGGATTAGTTGAGCTTCCTGGATATTTATTTATGTCTTCATCAAATTAAGGAAGGTTTTAAATATTTTTTTTCATTTTTTGCTTCATGTTTTTTTCTCTTTCTGAGATGCCCATCAGGTATATATTAGTACATTTAACATTGTTTCACAGGTTTCTGAAGCTCTGTTTAATTTTCTCGAATTTTTCCTGTCTATTCATTACATAGATAATTTATATTGAATTTTTGTAAGTTAATTGATTTTCTATCACCTTGAATTAACCATTGAAAAGCTATAACTTCAGAAATTTTATTTTTAAAAATTATTTATATACCTTTATTGAGTACCTTTATTTCTAGTCAGTGTTCTAATAATTTTGTTAATTCTTTAAAATATTATTTCTTTTTTTGTTCCAGTAATTTATATTCATCTTTCTAATAATTTTGTTAATTGTTTATTATTTCTTTTGAGTTTGTAGGAGATACTTTTTAGCTGCCTGGTAGTTTGTACCTGTTAATTCCAAAATTTGAGTGAACTCACAGGTATTTTTTTTTATTCTTTTTCCATAAGGATGAATTGCATTTCCATGTTTCTTTGGATTTGTAATTTTTTTTGTTGTTGAAAATTGTGCATTTCAGATAATATAGTAACTTCACATTACACATTTTTTCTTCATATTGTTTTTGCTGTTTCTATTCATTTGTTTAGTAACTTGCCTGGATTATATTTGTGAAATCCTTCTGCTTTGCATGTGGGATCTAATAGAAATTTAACTAATATGGCCTCTCTCTATTCTCCTAAGATATTTTTTATATTATACCAGGATAATTTTGAGAGAAGGTTAATAGGTTATAAGTTAATGATTTTTGCTCAGAAATTCTAATTAAAATAATTCATATGATACTAATTCTGTTTTAGAGTGGTTTAATGGTATAGATTATTTAAATCACAATAGGTTTTAAAGATGTAAACTTCTATAATATTAGCAACCCAAAAAGAGGCTGACTTGTCCTTTTTTCTTTAAAAAATTCCAGTGAATAGAAGATATTACATGTGAGAATAAGATTTATGTCTTCTTAAATTTACAAAATTTACATACATATACACATAAAAAAAACCATCAGGCACCTTATATCTTATAAAGAAAACCAACATATAGCAAGATGATCAATATATTAACTTTTAAGCAGATATGCATTCTCAGCTAGGTCAAAATCTCTTTCATATACTAGTCAAAGAGGAAAAAAGGTAGAGCTTATGCCACTTTGTTCCCTGTAGTAAGGTAGTTTTGAGACATTAAACATCAGCAACATAGCTAACCTTGACAGTGTGTCATGAGAAGATATCCAGGTTCAGAATATGTTTTCCCTGACAGTCCTTCCTACATTTTACCATCTTTGTTCTGTATTAAAAGTGACAAAATTCTAAAAAAAAACTTCACTTTTTCAAGTTACTATAACAGCTGGTTTCTGGTTAAATACAGCTACAGAGGGCTTTGGCAGAAGCTTGAGGTGGAGGGAAGGGAGAACCCAACTCTCTTTTCCTGCATTAGAGAACAAGGGCCTTATTTACTCTATGACTTCTATTCTCACAAAACTGACTGACCTGAGTCTTTTGTTGGGTGACTCATACTTCTAAGCACCAGTAACAATGTCTCATCCTCTTTTCCCTCCAACCTTGTAGTGGTCCATCTGCCCACTGTTGTTAATCAGTGGGTCACCTTAATGTCTTCTGTTTGTTTTCCAGGTTCAATATAACCTCTACATTACGTTTACTTGTTGCAAATTCTTAAAGTTGTTTTTCTGGTTAGATTCCAACTACTGGAGATTTTTTTATCATTATCTTATATTTGTCATTATCTTATATTCTACTTGGTGTTGAATAATGGAGCTCTGTTTCTCTAGTTTAGAAATAAAAAGGAATCCTAGTTTTGATCCAAGTGGTGATCAATATTTTTAAAATTTGTGTTGACAATGGATCAAATCTTTTGACTTAGAATTGGCCTTTATCATGTAATTAATAATCACAGGGAAAAAAATTCAGGGTCTTATTTGTATATGTGTTTTGTCATTCTATTTATATGCATACTAATACAACTAGAGTCCCCTAACCTCTTTGTCATTCTTTCTCTACTTCTCCTTGCTTAACTATTTCACAGGATTGTTGAGATTCATGATTTAATCTTGTCCAACAGTCTAGAGTTGAAGATGAACAGGAAGCTTTTAAATAAGACTGACACTAATTCTAATTCTTGCTGCATGCCTATACTTAATATGCTCCACAGACTCACACAGCTGATTTATTTGGAATCCTTCCGCCCCTGCTCTAGTGGCATTGAAAGAACTCATCACAATCTTCATTATATTTGCAAGGTTTCAGAAACTGTAATACAGGATAACATAGAATTTAAACATAATGCATCTCTTTCTAGTTAAAATCTATTTCAACCACAGTGAATACTTTTAAAAATAACTGGACTAATACATTTTTTAAAAACTCAAACTTTCCCAGTATTTATTTTTCCCTATTAGAAAATGATGCAAAATCAAAAGACACTGCTCGTTTTCTTCCCTGCTTTAATTTCTGCAATATTAACAATATATTTGCTGGCTATGTCCTAAAGGAACTATTTTAAAAAAAATCCTAAAGAATTCCTAAAGGATTATCCCTTCATTCACCAGTTTAAAATTGTTTTCTTTCCTTGTGGTTAAATATTTAATGTGTTGCTGCTATATAAGAATCATCATTGAGTTAACTGTTCTAATTATAGACTATCCTTTATATTTTCCAATACTAAATGATACTTTGACCAATTAAAAATTTGGATTACTCAGCAGTAAGCTGTTTATGAGGTTGGTTACTTTTTCATCTCATCTCACAATTCAACTTTTTAATTCGAGGCTATCAGGTATCACAACTGAGAATGTGAACATGTCAATAGTCTAATCAGTTTTCATTATACCATTAGGTATTTAAAAGAAATGAAGAAATAATGTAGTTTAGTCAGAAGTCATATTTTGTCACAAGTTGTGTTTAATGGCTTTTGTGAAGTATTGCTTCAATTCTATTTCCAAAAAGCAATAAAGCAGAAGTTGTTTTTACAAAGCAGATAGAAAATTGATTCACTGGTGCTGGGCATTTTCCAAGTGTAATGCAGTATTTCCAAACTGTTACATATGTAATAATGGTGTTGGTGTTTAAGTAAGCATTTCATTAAATGGGTTGATTTTGTTCCTCAAGCTAGAGTTAGCATCACTGACTAATGACGGGGTGAGAAAATATTAGTCTTATAATTTTGTGTTTAAAAAAAGTCACCATTCAGGTAAATATGAATCTGTCAGTTAAGGGACAGGCGAAAGTGTTATGACTTACATATTTTTATTTCACAAATTCAAAGTTGGATTACATACTTTTTTTGTTAAAAATAGTATTAATAGTAATAGTGAATTTTATATATATAACTTTTAATTATCTATGATATAAAAACTCTCATAAATCCAGGGGAGGTATTTTTCAGATTTTCAGTTTCAACCATGTTTGCCTGTATTAAGATCCCACTCTTTCTCATAATCGCCCTTAGAATTTATGGATCTATTTCGAAAGCAGACAGCACAGAACAAAGTCATATCACTGCATTCATTTCTATTTCTTTCTAGCTCCATAAAATTACTGTAATCTATATTTTTTAAATTGATACTGATTAGAAATTATATACTAGCATTACTCAGTAAAATACAATTATTTAAACATATCCAACAACAGCATTGTACTAAAAGTGGCAGCTGTCTTTAAAAAAATGATAGGTCTACATTGACTTTTTAGAAATTGAGAGATTATTAGCTGTAATTTTGACATTAAACTTTCATAAAAAATTTAACAAAGGAGAGAAGGGCTCCGATTACATAAGAAATTGTAAACATTTATTTATCCTTTTTATGGACTATAAGAGAAAAATAAAAGCATTTTCCTAAATCACAGTTATAGCTCAATTACAAGTCACTTAGATAATGTTGTAAGCATCGATACTTGGTTCAAATTCTGTTCAGGCCTTGTCTATTAGGCTTCAGCCCATAAGACAATCAAACCCAGAAATTAGTCATTGCTAAGATTGCCATGTGCTATGGAACCATGAATGCCAGGCAATCTTCTTGAAGATTTCAAGGAATACTTTTTCCCCAACAGAAATGGTTTTGCTTCTCTTTTAATGGGATTGCAACTAATATATACCAAAGTTTGCCACTTCAAGCTCTTCACCTTGAAAAATAAACCCATCTTTAAAGACCAAACAAGATTTGGCAAATTAGAAAAAAATTTCAATACCTATTTTGTTATTTAATTTCAACAAATATAAACCTCCTTTCCTCTGACAATATCACTGCTAGACAAATTTTTGACATACATTAATAATTCCAATTCACATATACACTGAGATTTCATCTATTTCTCAAATTAGAGGGAATCAAATGTATGAGGAGATTCCTGAGTTCATTTTTCACTTAATATGACAGAGACTCATCTGAGTTTTGCTTCCAAACCTAGGCCTGGAGGATTGACAGTGTTGAGGTCAATTAAAAATACAGGCCAAGCTTCACTGTGGGTTTAATGGCAACAACATCCAAATTGAGAATTGTGTGTGCCACAGCTGAAGTGGATGCTCTGCCACAAAGGCCTCAAATGGGATGCCTTCCAGGTTTGGCTGTAGGCACAGATTCTTCTTCTCTCTAGCAGTGATGATATCTATTTCTTCAGTCCACTTTACTACTTGCACTCAGAAATTTTAGCACAATTATCAACCTTTTCCTTACATTTTTGAAACCCTCTTTGTGTAATCGTTTTGGATTTTTTTTTTTGGTATAATTTATCTTCATCTTCCATTTTTCCTAAAAGGAATTTACTTACTAAATCTGCATATATACATTGAAAAGATAGTTTAAATGATGGGGCAGGAGAGTTGAGACAAAAAAAATATGCAGGATATTGAAAGACTACATAAATTCAGATAAAGCCAATCAATTAGATGAGCAGAATTAATATATATATATATATATTCTATATACACACACACACACACACACACAGACATATGCAATTTTTTTTCCTAAGATAACATTCTTTTGCTCACTGGTTTAGAGGGAGCTTGGCTGTGTATTTACTTGTTTATTTTTTTGGACCTGATTTCATAATGCAAAGATTTTATCATGCAGTAGATGATAAACATCCTTTCTCCATTTCCATTAGATTCAGGTCAGTGGCCTTTTGTCTGGCATCTACCTCATGACAGATGCTGGTAATATGAAAACGAATTATCTAAGGTCATGACTATGAAAAAGATAACAGTTTTGCTGGCCGGCAATATTTAATTAGATAAATTATGACCAATCTTTTATAGAACATGTTATAAAGCAAGTTATTCGCTACTCTGACAGTGCCTGATCCAACCAAAGTAGAAGTGAGTTTAAATATAAATACGACAGGCAGAACTTTCAGTAATGGTAATGTGAGAAGGTCAGAAAATACAATGATAAACCTGGACAATATATTTTTTGTAACAAACAGTTCAGGGTTCAGGAAATCCACTAGTGGCAAAAAATTTTATTTTATTCAGAAACACATCTCAATTAATTTGCTGAACTTTGGGTAAATACGTTGAAAATCTGTAGAATTTTTGTTGAATTTTACAGATTCAGGAAGAATTGCTGAACTTTCAGTAAATACAGAGAGAATCCATAGGATTCCTGCTGCAATTGCTATCATTCTTCCAGCTGGGTTGGCAAGGTAGATCTCCCCCGATGAAGCAAGTGTTGAAGACCACCAGCCCAGCTTTGCTAATACAAAGACCAGCTTGCTTTGAAGTAAAAAGAGAAAAAAAAGAAGGTGCTTAGCAGCTTTCTCAGGAAAAGTAGTATTCTTGATGGTTAGTATATGAGGAAGTTTAGTGACTGTTAGCGCAATCAATATACCAAAAATTTAACAAGCAGAGAATGGGAATAGAACAGAAGCAGAGAAACTTGATATGAATAGAAACTGCCACATATCTATTCCTGGCAGTCTGCTAGCCATGTGCATAGGGAAGAACAAAAGGGGCTCAAGCAATCTACATGTTCCTGGTCTTCTTATCGGTTCACTCGCTATACAACACAGGAGCAACCCCTAGGAAAACAGGCTTAATTTTTTTTTGAACTTTATTTATTTATTTTATTGCATTTTAGGTTTTGGGGTACATGTGAAGAACATGCAAGATTGCTGCATAGGTACACGTGGCAGTTAGAAAAACAAGCTCAAATGAATGTATATTGTATAACTTCTATTTATATAACATTCGTGTGGTGTCAAAATCACTGAAATAGAGAATGGATTAATGATTCTGAAGAATTAAGGAAAGGATGGGGATTGTGGGAAGTGGGCATGGTTATAAAATAGCCACATGAGTGTCCTTGGAATATTTTGTATCTTGAGTGTGTTAGTGTCCATATTCAGAGTGTGATATTGCACTATGATTTTACAAGTCATTACCAGTGGAGAAAAGTAGTGATAGAGTACATGGATCTTTCTGTATTATATCTTACAACTACATGTGAATCTATAACTTTTTCAAAATAAGTGTTAGTTTAAAATATTCTAAATTTTAATTTTGAATATATATTTGTGGTAAAAACTCACATATAAAACTTTTTGGAGCACTCAACAACGTTTAAGGGTAAAGGGGTCTTGAGAACAAAATTCTTGAAAACTTCTAAGTGATTCAGCAATATAGAGCACCTCCCATTACAATTGCTAGTGCAAAGTGCAAAAAAAAGACCATGTGTTGAAAGAATGTATAATTTTAAAATGGCTATACGTAATCCAAAAATGGAATACATTTCCTAAGAATATGTTTTAGTTAAATGTCAGAAGGAGTGCCTGATGCTCGACTGCTCAGATTTTTATTACTTGCTGCAATTTCAGTTAACTTAGCATTAAAATTCTTAGTTTACAAGTTCAGAAAGTTGGTATCATTACTTCACCTAATGGAAAGATGATACAATTGTAGGACAACAAAATTTTGAGCAACTTATAAAGACATTTTCTGATATCAAAATGTGTGACTCAGGATAGGCTCTGTCAAAATTTGATCAACTGAACCAATATACATTTCCCACATAGCATTGAAGATATATTAAATGGGCAACCATCAGATTACTGCTAAATATGGATAACAAAAGAATTTGAATTAGCATTAGGAAGTAGCATTAGACAATGATAGGGCTGACAGAATTCTCTTTATTTCATGGAAAATTTAACACTGGAATACAGAGTTCAATAAATATTGAAAAGGAATTTTCCAAGCTGCTATTGTCTAAATGCTGTTTGACCACCCTACATACATTATAACAATTAAGGTTTGGAATATCCACTGATGATAAATGAAATCAGGACAAGAGACAAGCATATAGCATTCCTGATTTATCTTAAGTTGATTATCTTAGCTTTTGTTTCACAAGGTGTCTTCTGTACTCTCTGGAGTATCTAACATCTATGGAGGACCGAAAACCTTGGAGAGCCTTTTCTAGACTGTGTTCCCTGGAATAGCAGTCAAAATTCCTCAATCTATTTAAGTGTACTTGGAAAATAATGCTCACTCTACACTCCACATGAATAGTTACAATGCACATTAACATACCAAAATCTCTGAGAATTGCTGTAAAAATGTCTACATAGAAAATATAGTGACAATGTGTGACAGTGTCTACGTAGGTATTAAGTTTATATTCGTTTCTTTTAACCCCTAAAACATGAGATAGGTATATAATTAATTATCCTCATTGTATCAATCCTTTTGTTTGTTTGTTTCATCATTTGAGACGGAGTCTTGCTCTGTTGCCCAGGCTGGAGTACGGTGGTACGATCTTGGCTCACTGCAACCTCCACCTTCCAGGTTTCAAGCAATTCTACCACCTCAGCCTCCTGAGTAGCTAGAATTACAAGTGCCCTCTAATTTTTGTATTTTTAGTAAAGACAGTGTTTCACCACATAAGTCAGGCTGGTCTTGAACTCCTGACCTTGTTATCCACTCGCCTCGGCCTCCCAAAGTGCTGGGACTACAGGGGTGAAATCCCTTTGTCTTATAAAACTTATTAAATTCTACAAATTTCTACTGGGAAATTTCTAGTTTTCTTTCAGAGATAGTCTTTAAACATAAGAGAAATTCAAGGTCACCTATGAATTAAGATGGAGCTATAGTTGGCAGAGTAAATACTGGCTTATGTGGTAGGACTTCAAATCGACCATAGTGTCCTGAGAGACATAAACTTTATGGTCTGATGTTTTAAAATAAACTTATTTTCCATTCCTCCCAGTCTGAATTACCCCTGAATTAATCATGACTTAGGGTTATACCTTGGACAGAAAATATTATTTTAAAAGACTAGACAGTGTACTCAAATTGGGGAGGGTTCTCTAGTTTATGCATTTTAGCGGGATAGGTTATGGCTAATTTGAGGAAACTGTAATGCTGAGGTTAAGTGTGTGAGGTACAAACAGTAACTGCACAGGAGGAAAAGTAAAAGCACTCTGGAAGGTAGTAAGTGATGAGAGATCTTACAGTTATATCTGGATATAAAATTATGGAAAAGGAGAGTAAATACCAGTATGTCTAAACAATGGTTTTCAAGCTTCGGTGTGCCTCCGAGGTGCTTAGTTAAATATATTGAATTTGCCTTTTCTCCCACTCTTTTCTAACATAGACTTCATGTTAATTTCATATGTTTAGGGTAGAGCCCAAATTTCAGAACTTTTAGTTAGCTATCTGTTCTCTACATTTTAAAAATCATTATTTTTTTAATGCCACCAAATTGTCATGAAAGAAGAGTCGTAACACAGAGACCACATAAAACAAATTTTGAAATTGTGTTTTGCATCTGAGAATAAACGGGGTGAAGTTCCTCACTTTGCTTTGAGCTACAGTGTCTTTGCTTCAGGTTTAAGAGTCCTTTTCAGATGAATTTTCTCATGCTTTTCTAGTAGCCCGAAGGTATATTGAATCCAAAGTCTCATTTTAAATGTCTTGCTTTCATTCACTTTCTGATAAAAGAACATCTATCTACATATTTTAATTTGTTCAATAACAGTAGGAGCTTTAAAGCAATAATGTATAACTAGCAGATTTTGTTTGACAGCACATGGCAAATTATATTTTCTATTCTACAAATACCCATGAATATTCAATCAGCAAGAAAACCTGTAATCTTCTTGAGAAAAAACAATGTATAAAAAAGTAAAAACAAAACTTTCTTTTTGTTTAATTAAAATTTGAGTGACTTTATTGTTACATTTTTATTTGGCTAAGAATAATAAATCATTTCTAAATATTTGGACTCTCTGTGTGCTTAATTAGAGAGGATGGGACAATTAGTGGGATATGCCTTTTTGGCAAGACCCAAGTCAAAAACAGCCACATCTTTTTTTTTTTTGAAAGGAGAGAAGGAAAGAAAGAAAAAAAGGAGTGAAGGAGAGGAAAAAAGAGAAAGAAAAAAGGGAGAGAAAACAAGAATGTTGCTTTATTCTGAAAATGGGTATTGAAAACCTCTTTTCTGCCAATAATTGTGCTTAATAATGGCCGATTAATATTTCATTTAAACCTATGAGTAGGTGTGATGTGGCACTTACGAGAATGTGTACTTTGTGTATTTAGAGTGGAGAGCTCTAAAAATGTTTATTAAGTGTACTTGTTCCGGATCTGAGTTCAAGTCCTGGATATCCTTATTAATTTTCTGTCTTGTTGATCTATCTAATACTGATGTTGAAGTCTCCCACATTATTGTGTGGGAGTCTAGGGAGTCTAAGTCTCTTTATAGGTCTTATATGTCTGGGTGTTAGGATTGTTAGCATTGATTTTTTTACCACTATATCTTTGTTGCTTTAAAATCTATTTTATGAGATGCGAGAATTGCAACTCCTGCTTTTTATTTATTTATTTATTTTTGCTCTCAATTTGGTTGGTAAATGGTAAAAACAAAACTTTCAATATCACTTTAAGGGTTAAATGAAAGATGTATTCAGCTATTGAAGTCTACTGCCTAATGCATTACATTATGACTTCCCAACTAAAATAAACTTGAGAAAGCATTTTTAATTGTATGATATTTACATGTATTTTCATGTAGGTAAAAACGTTTACACATTCGAATATTTATTTATTGGAATATTGTTTGATGAGAGGATTCATAGTATAGTATAGTTTTTTGCACAAAGTTATAACATACATAAAATTAAGCAGAATTAAATTAATATTGCTAAATATTAATTTTCAAATTATTAAGGACTAAGAACTCAAAGTATATATATATATATTACATAAAAGTAATTAATGGCAAATATGTGAAAAAGCTAAATATATGTCTTGACACTTTGCTTATATGGGAGATATATTTCATTTTTAATGCAAGGATTTGATTTTTAATTCTCAGAAAGAATGGCATTCTCATTTCATGATTACTTCAAGCTCTGGGTTTTGTGAACTCGGTTTTCGTTTTTTATAGTGCCAGTCTCCTGAGATGCTCCTAGAGAGGAAAGCAATCACCAGTCAATATTTAGACGTAGGCATTCTTCTTCCTAATGGAAGGTCAGGCCAGGGTGTCCTAGGCATTTTGTGCAGTTTCACAGGTTTATTCATAAGTAGACAATCAAAATCTTCATAAGTAATTGTAACTCCAATTTTGGCAGATTTCACTACATTTGCTTGTCAACTCTGATACAGGCATAAATGCTTTGCTATCATTAAGTACTTTAATCCATTTTAGTAGTCCTTTAAAATATTCTTTTCTAACATGAGGTAAAATATTGCCAATGATAGTCAGAAAAAGGTATGTATTCTGTGTTGTTATTTATCATTTTATAAAAACAGAATAATTGAATTACAGTTTAGAGTATATTGGCTAAACATCATTTGATGGCTTGAAGGCATATACAGGTGAAGGTGTTACTACGGAAATAGATTATAACTTACCACAGACATAGATCATTTGTTTTCCTGAGATAAACAATGACATGATTCAACTGGAGACTAGTCAAGAGAGAAAAACTATTCTAACAGAAGTTACGATTATGATGGCATTGCATACTTAAGAAGATTCAATACGTTATCCCATAACCTATATCTATTTAGAGAGCTAACAATGCAAACTTCACATAATTACAAAGTGTTTTATAACATTGACTACTTAGGATAACTGATATGACAGTCCTTTATGACCTCCTAAACACAATAGTCATGAAAAACCCTTCTTACACACTCAGGATTACTTAATGTTAGAAACTTAAGCCGCTGTACATCAAATCCTCCAGGAAAAAAATCAAATCAGTCTTCCTCCCACTCTAACTTTGTTCTCCAGTGCTGTTGGTGATCCTTGTTTCATAAACCGGGAAATAGATCCTTTAGATGTTCCATATTTATCTGTATTTCTGCTGTAATGTTGTTTGTTTGTTTGTTCCATTTGGAATTGATATTTGGCTATTTGCACTCAGATCTCTCTGGCTCCAATTTTGGTTTTCAAGAACTCTGAATGTTGTCCGTTATATACGCATAAACTTACTTACACATAGTCTCTGCCCTCTTGACAGACTGTCTAGACATTCCTATTCTCTTTCTATAGTATTGGTATCTGCTGACCAAAATCTTACATATCCTGTTAAGATTTCTTGCCTTTAGTTTTTAAATCGTTTTTAAGTTCACCATATTTGGCGCTATGGGCTGAATTGTGTTCATCAAAATTTGTATGTTGATGCCCTAGCACCTGGTACTACAGAATGGGCTGTATTTGGAGGTAGAGTTTTTAAAGGAGTATTTAGGTTAAAATGAGATCATTAAGGAAGACTCTATTTCAACATAACTGGACCTGTATTTCATATAACTCCTTAAATAAAAGATTAGGATATAGGCACACACAGAGAAAAGACCATGTGAAGACAAAGGGAGGAGAAGACAGCCATATGCAAGCCAAAGAAAGAAGGCTCAGAAAATATCCACCCTGTGGACATGTTGATCTCTGATTTCTTGCCTCCAGAACTATGAGGAAATAAATGTCTGTTGTTTATTTCACTCATACTGTGGTATTTTTTTGTGGCAGCCCTAACAAACTAATACTGGTGAGTTCACCTTGTTAAATATGGTGGATTAAGATCACACGTTGATCTCTACTCCACCCCTATCTTCCCTTAAATTCAAACATCAGATTAGGTGGAGAAATTATGTTCATTCAAGGATAACAAGAGTGAGAAAGGGAATATTGACGATAAAAGGCAACAATTACATGTAAAGTAAATAAAGAAGTAGTAATTAATTTTGCAGAACATAGAGAGCTGAAACTTTCTATGTTATATAGCAGGGAGATCATTAACAAGCAGTCATCTTGGGGCTGAAGAACCCAGGGGAATTTAGAAATTGTGTGTAATGAAAAGCAGGTGTTTGGAATGAGGATTAAAAAGGAAAGATTGACCAAAAAACAATCTTCAAATGTGCACTTAGAGTGGACAAATTTTCCCTTCTATCCTAGAACAGTCAGACATGGTATGATAGAAATGCCCTGTGGAGAAATTTATTAGGAGATGCCCGAGACTTGGAGATAAGGAAAGTTAAGAATGAAGGCCAAAAATAGGAGATTAATGGGAAAAGAAACCCTCCATCTTGAGGACTGAGATTCTCAGGACTATTTCTCATGTTGATTTTCAGGTGGTTAAAATCAGGCATGGGTGAGTGCGGTGGCTTATGCCTGGAATTGCAGCACTTTAGGAGGCCTAGGCAGGTGGATCACGAGGTCAGAAGTTCAAGAGCAGCCTGGTCAAAATGGTGAAACCCCGTCTCCACTAAAAATGCAAGAATTAGCTGGGTGTGGTGGCAGGCACCGTAAGCCCAGCTACTCAGAAGGCTGAGGTAGAGAATTGCTTGAACCTGGGAGACAGAGGTTGCAGTGAGCTGAGATTGTGCCACTGCACTCCAGCCTGGGTGAGAGAGTGAGACTCCATCTCAAAAATAAATACATACATACATACATACATACATACATACATACATACATACATAAAATCAGGCATATTCTATTCTGGCTATCTGTCAGGATTTTGAAGATTTCAGATATAAAAGTTGACTCCCTGCCACAAAATGCCCAGTAAACCTACAGGGAAAAACAGTAAAGTACACGTTCCACTCATGATGGGATTTTCCAACAAATTGTTAAGGGTCTCACTCTTAAATATGAATGAACAGTCAAAGGTCTTCAAATAGTTGAGACAGTCTTTAATGTTAAAGACAATAATCAGAACTAATAAACAAAAATGTAAAATAAAATTTTTGGAACAAATGAAAATAACAGAAAAGAAGCCAAATAAATTAACATCCATAGAGAGAGAAAAATAATACAAATTCTTTTTAAAAAATATTTAGAGATATAGAAAATGTATTTTGAAATTTAAAATATAAGATCAAAATTTTAAAGATTAGAATATGGAAACATGCATTTAAAGAAATATTCTGAAAATTGGAACCAATAAAAAAAGAGAAAAAATATAGAAAAGAAAAAAGAAAATAAAATTACAGCATACATCTTAACATTTAAGTAATTTTTTTTTTCTAAATTGAAAGACAAATGAAAGGGAGAAAATGATAAATACTGTTTAATAATCTCAGTTTTCCAGAACTAAAAATAATGAAAGTAAGCATTATTCATTCCAAAGAATGTAACGTTTAGTTGTAAGACCTACAAAGGAGATGCGTTTAAAAGCTTTCAGGAAGAGAAATGCGAGGACAAACAAATAAAAACTAACAATTACACTGTCCCTGGCGTGTGGCAAATGCCTAATGGTAAGGTTATAAGTTAGGCAAAAAGGAAAGAAAACATTCCTTCAAACCTCTCCAGGGCTTAATTCTGAAGGATATACTCAAAGATATTAATAATCTTTGAGGATTATTATTTCAAATCTATTAATTATAATTACTCATTATTGAAATGTAAACCAATATAGAAGTGATGATGCTTATCATCCCTATGCATGTGATTAGTCTAAACTATAGAATTTACCAAGGAAATGTGAAATTTTCCTTACCAAGGAAATTGTGAAAACTGGCTTCACAATTACTATATTACTCTAAGCACAAAGTGAAAGAGGAGATGCTGTAAGAAGATTATCTTTGGAGAAAACTCTACTGTTATCCCCATCAACTCTTTTATGCAAGGAGAAAGATAAGCAAAACCTGCTCCAACTATAGACTAATAACTGAGGGACTCAACTTGACCTTTGCAGAGGTTAATATATGCCCTGGGTAGTAGGAAGGCATGGTACCATGGAGTGTGGTAAGCACTTTTCTGTGTATGTGTGTTTTAGTGACTGACTTATAATCCATTCTCATTTAGCACTGTTGCTCTCAGAGAGGAGAAAATGAGTGGAAAACAGAAAGGAAGAATTGAGTAGCAAAATACATTGTAGAATATTTGTTTGCAAGTATTTCAAGTCTATAAAAAACAAGGGTGACTTACTATAAATATTTTCCAAACAGGAAAAAAGTAGGCAGCAGATAGCTTCAAACTAACCAGTAAAAGCTTTTTATATGAACACACACTTGCACACACACATACACATATCCATGTGTAGCAGAGGAAATCTATATCCTTCATTTTATCTTTGTACATTTTTTGAAAGAAAGAAATTTCAGAGGCATCGATGTGGTGGTTTCTATATCTAACTTTATTAACAAAATTTAATTGGCTTCCATGGAAATTAAACAATAAGTTTTATATCAATACACATACCTGCTTTGTGATTTTATCTTAAAATTACTCCACATATGAAGAGTCCTCACTGCTGCATTTTCTAATTATTTTTATGCACTCTAATTCTGCTTATTCAAATAATTATACTGAAACATAGAAAACTGTATCAGTGTCAGTTTTTATTTTATTTTGACATTAAAGTGTTCAATTGTGTCACAGCACTACGCAAATTCTAAATTCTTCACTTGTTTCTGAATCTTTTTCTTTTTCTTTTCACATTTTCTTTCCATTACAAAAATTTTTTCTGTATTTCAAACTGTCAAGATGCCCTCATTCAGTGGTTCATAGAAAAATTCAAACAACTATTTTGAGAAACCCATAAGGAAAATTAAAAGATAATAAGCATGTTCTCAACACAAAGTGTAAAATTTTTTGAAATAAAAGGACTATATTGTTTTGTTTTGCCTTTTTGAGACAGCCTCGCTCTGTCACCCAGGCTAAGTGCAATCTCACGTCACTGCAAACTCCGCCTCCTAGGTTCAAGCAATTCTCTTGCCTCAGCCTCCAGAGTAGCTGGGATTACAGGCACCCACCACCATGCCCAGCTAATTTTGAATTTCTAGGAGACATGGGGTTTCACCATGTTAACCAGGCTGGTCTCAAACTCCTGTTCTTAAGCAATCCTGGGCTCCCAAAGTGCTGGGATTATAGTCATGAGCCACTGAGCCAAGCCCAAAAAAGACTATATTGCTAAATAATACATTTTTAATCTATAAAAGCCATGAAATATATTGATAATTCTATATATAATTCTGTATTCAATAAAAAACCCATATGTTTGTTAATTTAATCTACATGATCTTTATTATATCAGATAGGAGACGAAACAGTTTGAGCAGCCTCTTCCTGAAATACTTATGGTGTTCTTTTGTCCCTCCTACGCTTCTTTCATTTATCATTCATCAACAGTGTAATTATTTTTCTATTATTTATTCATTTATCTCATACCTATGCTAATCATGTTACTATGTATTAGGGCCTGGATAAAATTAGGAACAAGACATAGCTCCTGTCCCCATGGAACCTATTGTCCAAAGAGGCATACAAAAAAAATATCAGATGTTTGCAATGTAACTGACAAAGAGAAGTAAAGGATAATATAAGAACATGTAAGAGGTGTATGTAAGCCCCTTGCAAGGTCAGGGAAAGCTTATGAGAAGAGGGAGATATAAAGAAAATCCTTGGAGATATTTTGGGATTAGTCCTAGACCACCACAATAAAGTGAATATTTCAATAAAATGAGTCACACAAATTTTTTGGTTTTACAATGTGTATAAAAGTTATGTGTATGCTACATCACATTCTATTAAGTGTGTAATTGCATTATGTTTAAAGTGTAATGTATGACCTTAATAAAAAATATTTTATTGCTGAAAATGGTAAGATCATCTGAGCCTTCAGCAAGTCATAATCTTTTTGCTGGTGGAGGGTCTTCCCTGGATATTGATGGTTGCTGACTAATCAGGGTGTGGTTGCTGGAGGCTGGGGTGCTGGGAGCAATTTCTTAAAATAAGACAATGAGGTTTGTCTCATCAGGTGACTCTTCCTTTAATGAAATATTTCTCTGTGGCAATGAGATGCTGTTGGGTAACATTTTATTTACAATAAAATTTCTTTCAATATTGGAGTCAATCCTTTCAAACTCTGCTGTTACTTATCAACTAATTAATGTAATATTATAAATCCTTTGGTGTTATTTCAACAATGTTCATAGCAACTTCACTGGGAGTAGATTACATCTCAATAAACTACTACATCTACTTATCCACAAGAAGCAATTCCTTATTTGTTCCTGTTTTATCACAAAATTACGTCAGTCATATCTTCAGACTCCACTTCTAATTCCAGTTCTCCTTCTATTACCATCACATCTACACTTACTTTCTCTACTGAAATCTTGAACCCCTGAAACCATCCATGACAGTTGAAACCAACTTCTTCTTCTACTAATGTTAGTATTTTGACTTCCTCCTCCCATCATAAATGTTCCTATTGGCATCTGGAATGGTGAATCCTTTCCAGTAGATTTTCAGTTTGCTTTGCGTGGATCCGTTGGAGGAATCACTATCTATGGCAGCCTTATGAATGTATTTCTTTAATAAGAAGAATTGAAAATCAGAATTACTCCTTGATCTGTGGCCTGCAAACTGCATGTTGTGCAAGCAGGCATGAAAACAACATTAATCTTGCACATCTCCATCAGAGCTCCAGGGTGACTAGGTGCATTGCCAATAGCAGTAATATTTTGAAGGAAATCTTGTTTTATTCTGAGAAATAAGTCTCACCAGTGGGCATTTTTTTTTTTAATATGGAGTCTCACTCTGTCACCCAGACTGCAGTGCAGTGGTGTGATATTGGCTCTCTGTAACCTCCACCTCCTGGGTTCAAACGATTCTCCTGCCTCAGCCTCCTGAGTAGCTGGGACTACAGACCTGTGCTGCTAGGCAAGCTAATTTTTGTATTTTTAGTAGAGACAGGGTTTCACCATGTTGGCCAGGCTGGTCTTGAACTCCTGACCTCAGGTGATCCAAAGGCCTCGGCCTCCCAAAGTGCTGGGAGTACAGGCATGAGCCACCGTGCCTGGTCAGCTTAAAATATTTAGTAAACCATGCAGTACACAGATGTGGTGTTGTAACCAGGTGTCCCAGGTACTTGGCCTCCTGTGCCCCAGGAATGGGAGAAGAGGTCCTGGAGTTACCATGGGCTCCTTCAAGTAAATATCAGATCCAAAGAGTTTTGCAGATAGGCAGAGAGAGAGAGAGAAAGAGGTAAAGTGAGAGAGAGAGAGAGAGAGAGAGAGAGAGAGAGAGTGAGTTCCCATGCTATCATGGAAGGGGATCCAGAGATGGAGTCTTACAGGTAAGAGACGAGGGGGGATTTTAACCCGGAGTTACTCCCACCCCATTCAAGTTCTTGTCCAGTGAGAGGAGCTTTTCCAAACTTCATCTGGAGTGATTGATCTTCGACTCTGATACTGGATTGGCTGCCTGGCTTGCAATAGAGCCCCTCTTTCCAAGGCTTTTGTCGGTTTTTTTAAAGAAAGGAAGCTCACCTGCGCCGTCTACCTTTCCATGCATGGGAAAGTTAGACAAAGAACTCTAGGCTCCCAGAATAGGGGGTGGATAAAGGTATGGCTGGGAAGTTCTTGCCTTTGAAACCACGACCCTTATGGATCTGGGAAGAGAAGTTAACATAGTCCCTCACTGTCATTCAGGCTTTGTTATTCCATTTATAGAATTCAGACAGAGTGGATTTAGCATAATTCTGAAGGGCCCGAGGGTTTTCAAATGGTAAGTAAGCACTGATTTCAACTTAAAGTAACCAGCTGCATTAGCCCCTAACAAGAGAGTCAGCCAGTTTTTGAAACTTTGAAGCCAGGCATTGACTTCTTTTACGATATGAAAGTCCTAGAGGGCCTCTTTTTCCAACATAAGGTTGTTTTGTCTGCATTAAAAATCTTGTTGTTTAGTGTAGCCACCTTCATCTTTTATCATCTATTATCTCAGCTAGACCTTTTGGATCACTTGCTGCCGCTTCCCCGTCAGCTCTTGCTGCTTCAACTTGCACTTTTATGTTACAGAAATGGCTTCTTATCCTTAAACCTTGTGAACTAACCTTTGCTAGTTTCAATTTTTTTTTTCTTGCAGATTTCTTACCTCTCAGTCTTCATAGAATTGAAGATAGTTAAGGCTTCACTTTGGATTAGGCTTTGATAAGGGAATGCTGTGGCAGGTTTGATCTTCCATTCAGAGCACTGACACTCTCCATATCAGTAATAAGGCTGTTTTGCTTTTTTATTGTTCATGTATTCATTGGAATAGCACTTTTAATTTTCTGCAATAACTTTTCCTTTGCGTTCACAATTTAGCTAACTGGACAGGAAGCTTAGCTTTCAACCTATCTCTGCCTAGCTTGGCTTTTACATGCCTTCCTCACTAAGCTTTCTAGCCTTTGATTTAAAGTGAGAGACATATAATTCTTCCTTTCACTTGAATACGTAGAAGCCATTGTAGGGTTATTAACCAGTATAATTTGATTATTATTGTGTGATAGGAAATAGGAAAGCCTGAAGAGAGGGAGAGAGAAGGGGAAAGGCTGGTCAGTGGAGCAGAGTACACACAGTATTTATTAAATTTGCTGTCTTACATGGCCATGTTTTGTAGTGCACCAAAACAATTATAAAAGTAATCTCAAAGATCACTGATGACAGACCACCATAGCAGATATAATTATAATAAAGTTTAGAATACTGTAAGAATTACTAGAATGTGATACAGAGACACAAAGTGAGCATGTGCTATTAGAAGAGTGGTGCCAGTGGACTTACTCAATAGAGGGTTGCCACAAACCTTCAATTCATTATCCGTGAAGCTTTGGATAGCTGTGAATAAAGGGAAGTGCAACAAAAGTATGCTTATATATATATTTCAGCTTTACATTTAAGACTAAAAGAAGATATGTGGTCATTTGTTAGGGGTGATTGAGAAAAGGAAGAAGGAATATTTGAAGCAGAGTAAGCAGAGGATATGGTTTATACAAAGATTTTGACATGAGACACTCAGGAAAGTAAAACCTAGAAGTCTGTGGGTGGTGGTAAAACCCTGATTCTAAGAGATCCAAGAAGAGGGTCTGAAAGTGGAATAAAGATAAAAGAATGAGATTGAGAGATGGATAAAGCAGGACTAAATAACGATTGGCCCAAAAAGACATATGAAAATGTCAGAGGAGAATGGAATAGATCAATGTGTCTTTCAGAATGAGTTTTCTGTCTGTAGTACAGAGAGTAAAGAGGGACAAAATTGTTATCAGTGAGACCGGTTAGTGGGGAAATTACAATAATCCAATGAGAAATTATCATTTCCTGAATTAGGCATCTGACAGTGCAGGCAGATGGAGGTGAATGGAGTTGAGAGATATTTAACTGCTGGTCAGAAGGACTTCATGATTGATTGGAGAGAATAACCATGATGAATGACAAAGAGAAAAAACTTGAGGTTGATACCCAGATTTATGGTTGAGAAACAGGATGGAATTAGTGACAGAAGCTGTGGAGCTGTGTGAACAGCTGCACACAAAGTACCATATTGAGAGGGGTTTAGGGCCATGTGTTGCTATCTGTGATGCAATGTGGGATGGTTTACATCAATGTTGCTGTATCTTTAACTTCATAATGAAATATACTACACTGGAAATTTGTAAAATCATTTGAGATAATCAGTGATGTTCTGAACCTAATGGAGCATTCTAACAGCGAAAGCTTACAAAGATATAAGTGTTTTCGCATTCCTGTACAGAGAATTAAAAGATGAACTGAACAGTTAGTAGATGAGGACATCATAGAAGGAAGGAACAGTATGGCTAAAGGCATATAGAAGTCAGAAAGCATCCAGGAGTAATTAAACAAGACTGTGGAGAATGGGAAGTTTGGGATGTCTGGAGAGGCGGTAGAATACACAGGTGGGGAAGACATGGGGAAATATCATCTGTTCTCTCCCAGGGTTGAATCACTATTTATCCACAAGAATAATTCATTAACTCATTACAAGTATGGATTTATATAAAGTTTATAATTTATAAGGATGTTTCTGGCAGTGTTAAAAAGTAAAAGCTGAAGAAGGAGATGTTGGGCACTAAGAAACATCAGCAGAGTTAAAAAGAGGTAGGGAGATATTGTAGTTGCTGGGAAGAGAAAAATAAAGAGGCAGACCAGAGTAGCAGTGGAGAGCAAGAGAAGAGGACAGATAAACAACCATGCTACAACTGCTGAGTTGAGTAGGCACAACTTTGTGGACTGCAAAGTCTAAAATATTCACTACCTGCCCTTTAGGAGAAATATTGTTGACTCCGAGTTTAGACTACCTTTTGTGGAAGCAGGAATGTGGTAATTTAAAGGGAGAAGTAGAACCTAGGAGATATTTTATGTTTTCAGATGGGACAAATTATAACTTTATAAATCAATAAGGAGGAGACATGGAAAAATAGATTAACTCAAAGACAAAATGTGGAGGGATTAACTTTGGTAGAAGGAGGAATCTTTCCCATACATAAGGGTGGAAAGATTATGTTTGAATTTTGATTAAAATACATTTGTCATAGGAAAAGAGGGGGGAGATCAAAGCATTCATGTTTAGTGATTGCTTTTCATTCTCCCAGGTAGGGAGCAAACTCACTTGCTGATAGTAAGAAAGAACTTGCAAAGAAGGGTGTGGTTTTCGAAAACCCACACTGAGGGACTGTCAGAAAGAGAAAGGGAAATGTTCAGCCATTCCTTGACTGTTCCTGGGACCAGAAGAGACTAGAAACCACAGGTTAGTGGTAGCATTCACCAGCTCAGTTGTACAGCATCTGTTACTTCTCTTTCCACACACCTAGGGGTGTAACTATGAGAAAAATCACATCTCAAATGTGTTAAAATAAATATTAACCCCTACACCTGACATTAACACAAATAGAATTCAACAAGTTTTTGAAGTTTAAGTATTGTACTATGCTGGTTTTTATTAACCCAAAAGAACATAGGATAATACTTAAAGTTTAAAAGGTCTGTGGCTTTCACTAAGGCCACAATGAGTAGGTAAAGAGCAATATGGTTGCATGAGTAAGTGATAGGACTGCGAACAGTTAAGCCATCAGGATTAGGCAATATTTTGGGGAGAAAACAAAAGAAATGCATAATTCTTCACAGAAGTTGGGGGTAAGATTCAATCAAGGAAAAAGGAGTATTAGTGTCTGAATAATGTGAAGAAACTATACTGTGATCTTTAGATAAATGATTTGTGTGTCTGTTTTCAGTAAACATGTTACACCCAATATAAAAGAACCATGGGATAATTCTGTTTTAAGGACAGGAAAATAGAACTCATATTTAATTATCATCCCTTATATATGTCTAAATTAAAAGTTGTTTCTAATGAGTCTAACAGGAATATAATTAGGAACATTAAAGACTACATGGCTAAGACATTTACCTGTACCTCACAGATGACGACTTTCCATACATGCAAGAAGTTACATCAAAATATGAGTTTAATCAAAGATTTTATGACAAAGTGAAAGCTCATATCTAATCTCATGAACCTTCACATGAAGCTTTAACTTTCCAAATACTGCCTCTTATAGTTCAATATAACTGTCTTCATATACATCCGATATAGTTAAAATCTCGGTTAGCATTCAAATATTTTAAAGTTTATCTTCTATATTAATAACCTTTTATATATGTTCTATAACCTTTTAGATAACTATTTTTACATAATTGTAACTTCACATATTGCCTTACATAAAAAATTTCAAAAATAGTAGTTGATTTCTTGGTGCTTCTATTTTGATTTTTAACTTTTAAAAATTATGGTAGAAAATAGAGTTGTACAAAGAGCTCTAATGTGAAGTGCCCAGACACTAGTTATATGACCACAAGCCAAATCAAAACATAGAGTGTTTCCTAGAGAGAAACATTGATTGAGAGGGTGCATGAGGGAAACTAGAAGGAAACACTATTTTGATCCCTATCATAATGCCTTAAAAGTTCACTTTGATAGAAAACAGTTTTTATAATTAAATTAGTAAAATAGAAACATATATGTTTTTAGATATTCCATTTCAGAGTTAAGAAGGGTTATTTACTTGTAAATTTCCCAGCCTGGCTTTTCCACAATGACTAAGTTGACTTGATATAATTGCCACTGGCATCAGCTTATTTTGTGTGATGCTGTGTGGAGCAGAAATCAAAAGCCTCCTTTAATGGCAATCCTTCAAAAGCATTACTGAAGAGTCATGATCAAGTCCTAATTATTATGGAGTGTACACGGAATCTCAAATAAAGTCAGAGTCTTTGAAGGCAAAGAAGGCCTACATTTCATGCCACTAAGTTAAGAAAGATAAAAATTCAAGGTTTATATGTTGATGGCAACTACAAAAGCTTTGTTAAAATAATAGTCATACTCTTTTCCTCACATAATGATGCTTCTGTTGTAAAGTTTCACAGAAGTTTGGTGGATTAAACAAAATTGATGAATAATGCCTTTCTACTAGTGGTGCAGAATAGCAAAGCCATTCACTTCATTCTTATATAGTTTGTCATATTTTCCAGACCTTTTAAAATCAGAAAATAAGGTCTTTATGTGTGCTGTGTGACATAGTAGTACATCCTCACAGAGGACACTCATTGATGATGCTTTGTACGAAAAAGATGCCAATCCTGAAATTTTGATAAGTAAATGGCAGATTTTCCATTACATCTAACCTAAGATTGGGAAAGTTCAAAGAGAGAGAAGTTGGGTGAATTTGTTGGGCATTAGCGAATTGAACATAAGTGGTAGGCAAGGGGCTATGATTTTTTTTTGGTAGAGTTGAGTGAGACTCTTTCATTCAGTAAGAATTTGTAGAGTTCCTACTTGAGGGACTGTGCTAAACATATTCTCTAAGGAAAATAAAGACAATGAGAATCCTTGCCTGAACAATGATTCAGACCAGCAGGGAAGGCAAGACATATGAATAATAATATAAAAAAAGTTATACTGTACATAGAAAGAAAGATGTTAAGTTACTATTTGTCAAAGACTGGATGGCAAAATTTGAAAGTAGAAAATAGAAATGGCAAAGAATGTCCTGGTAACATAGAAATATCCTAATTTTAAAATTCTTACCATCATGACTCCTCTACCACACCTAATATCTCAGTTTGTCCTTTCTTTTCTCTTTCTTTCTTTCTTTCTTTTTTTCTTTTCTTTCTTCTTTCTTTCTCTTTCTCTGTTTCTTTTTTTCTTTTTTTTATTATACAGTCTTGCTATGTCACTCTTTACTGGAGTACAGTGGCATGTTGCCTGGTTCACTGCAGCCTCAACCTCTGGGCTCACCCCCTACCAATTTTGTTTTAAAGAAACAGGGTCTCTCCATATTGCCTAGGCTTGTCTTGAACTCCTGAACTCAAAGCAATCCCCCCATCTCTGCCTCCCAAGCTCTTGGGATTACAGATGTAATCCATCATGTCTGGCCCCAAATACTTTCAAATATATTTGTTACTATTATCCATCTAGAGCCATCTCCTCTTTCGATGTCACGCACTGCAGCTTCATCCAGTATGCCGTTTCCCTACTTAGAAAGCATTTATTCTATTTCTTTTCATTATTCTTTTGAAGATCCACTTCAAATTTGTGTTTAGGAAGCCATCCCTGATTATGTGCATTAGATGGATATTCTTTCATCACATTTACTCAAAATTTTGATGTAAATATCATATTACATTGCTGTGACCTGTTTAAGATCACTTTCCTCCCTACAAGAAAATGGCTAAAAAAATGTTGAATTGGGATTGTTATTTATTAGTGTCTAACACATATGAAATACTCAAAGTTTTTGCTCTATCATTAAACACTTGAATGAAGAGAAGAATGTTGCTTCTGTGTAGAGGAAGCTAGGCATAGCAGAAGGCAGGAGTCAGAGTCAGACTTTTGCTGTGATCCTCAGATCTATAAGTGAAGAACCGTAATCCTGAGTAAACCATATCTGAAGCCACAGAGATGGGAATAGATAACAAATAGTAATGTGAGGGAAATGATGAAGTTTAGCTTGTTACCAAGGGATTCTATCTAATAGATAAGGAGTCCTAATACATTGCATCATTGCTTAATGAAGAAAAACAAGGCACAACAATGTTTCCTATTGCCATAAAATAAAAAGAATGACATCAAACAATGAGGTTGATTTTTTATGTAGATTCTGGTGGTGCATGTGCAAGTTTGTTACATAAGTCTGTTTACATAATGCTGAGGTTTGGATTTCTGTTGAACCCATCACCCAAATAATGAACGTAGTACCTGATAGTAGTTTTCAAAATTGCTCCCCTTCCTCCCTTCCTCCTCTGAAAATTGACAGTGTCTGTTGTTTCCATCTTTATATTCATGTTTACCCTTTGTTTTGGTCCCCCTTATGAGAATATGCTCTTTTTGATTTTCTGAATTTCTAAATTAAGTCACTTAAAATAATGGCCTCCAGCTGCATCCATATTGCTATAAAGAACATGACTTTATTCTTTTTTATGGCTGCATAGTATTCCACGTTGCATGTGTACCACCAAACAAACAAACAAAAAAAATTGAGTCTTAAGCAAGACAAAGAAAAATGAAATCAGGGCTGGCTTTGTGAAAGATGCAGTGCTCAAGGACTTTGGAATGAGTGATTTTTATGGATCAGATTGCAATCTGTTGAAGGGTAATTAAAAGTTGGGAATATATATTCTGAATTCTGCTTATGCTTTTTAAAAGGTTGGACCAATAAAGACAGAACAGGATAAAGTGCCTCGATGTGAAGGTCTAAAGGCATGTAAAGTCAAGTTTTGCTTCGTTTTATTTGATGTTTCAGTATTTATTTTGTTTATTTTTGGTTGAAGTATTTTAAAAGAGCCATGCTGACATCGTTTATTTTCCTTGTCCTACACTTCAAATAGCACAAATATGATTTTGCTATGTAATGCTTACCATGTGTAATATTTTATTCATGCCATACCCCAAAAATAAAAGCAGTTTACACTGTCATTTTGGTTTAAAATTTTTACAAGTTGTTTATAAATAACTGCACTCTTTGAATGACTTTGAACTTTGTTAAGAAAAAATTTTGTCACATACTGTGTTCCAGCAACAGTTTGATTATTCATGACTGCTTTTGCTTCCTGAGCATATTAATGTGTGGCTCCCATGTCACTAGAAAGAAATCAAAAACTTCAAACCTGTGAGCAAACCATTCAAAGAAGATTGCAATCATATCACACAAATTTCCCTTATTGGTGTCCAAAAGAGAAATAAAATGTCAATTGCCCTGCTACTTAATTATGGCAGGAGCCAACAAACTATGATCTATAGGCCAAATTAGGTCTGTCACCTCTTTTTGTAAGTAAAGGTTTATTAGTACATAGCTACACCAAAATATTTTTATCATCCATAGCTGCTTTCACATACACACAACTGTGCAGCTGAATAATTCTGACAAGATAAGGTAGCTCACAAAACCTAAAATATTCATTATCCTTTAAAGAAAAACTTTGCCAATCCTTATATTAGAGCTTTATATAAACATAGTAAAATAAATTCTAATTTCTCAAACAGATTTGAGATACGTGCTTTCCCAACTGATATTTATTTATATCGGCACTGTTAAGTCAACAAATACATATTGAAGCCAGCTGGTTTTCAGGTACTGGCAATATAGCAGTCAACCAAACAAACAAAACTCTTAGTGCTCATATATACATTCTAATTGTAGTTAACTAGACACTCAACAATCAACAAATAACAAAATAGTTGAGAAACTGTATTTAAAAACAGTGTGCCAGATGATCATATGCACCCTGTATGAAACAAAGAGGGGCAAGGAATAATGATATCAGGGATTGGAGGGATAAAGAAGCATACCTTTACTACTATACATCATTTATAATTTCCTAAGATTGTCCTTGCATAGAATGAAATCGGCCAAGGGATAAAGTAAAATAGAACTACTCCCTAACTCAAATGCCTGCATCCTAAGTTTATAACATTCAGTTCATACACTCATTGAAATACACCACTAGGCTTCACTTTTAATTGGTACCTGTTTCGGAGCCCACAATTTACAAAATGGTGCAAGACCAAAAATTATGGACAATCCCCTCAAGAAAGTCTATCACACTAAGTTGGTCCCTATAAGTCTGCATAAATTCAGTGCTTAAATCCAACGCATAATCTCTTTATAATATTATATCAGAAAGGTAAACTTTTATAAAATTGTTTATGCCAGCCTAGCAAATAACAGCTCAATATTATCTCAACACATTTAGAAGGCAAGGGGTAAATAGGCACATTTAAATAAATTCTACTGCTACCTGTGGCAGGAGAGGGGGAAGAAGGCAGGGGTAAAAAACCTCTAGTAATATTGTAAATCTTTCTCCTAAAATAAATGGAATGTAGTCATCACTTAGTCAATGTTAGCCCATGAAATACTATACACAATATAAAACAGCCAGCTATAAACAATCTGTAATCCAATAACAATTTTATTTTATTTTTATTATATTGACAAAGCAAATGGTAATTTATATTTCTATTTTGCTAGAACTTTTTTGAGTGAACTACATAGATCATGTACAAGGGACTTAATCTCCCTTTATGTGTCCCAAACCAAAAATATAGAAATCAAATGGGAAAAGTGGATTTTACTGGGACACTTTGAGTTCTGAAAGCTCTCTGTAGCTTGTCAGTTCAGTAACACTGCTCTGGGTTTTGATTAACTGTCATTTTACTTGAATTAGACATTAGTTTCTTAATGCTTTTAAGAGAAAATTACTATTGAAATGTTCAGACACTTTAGAGTTAACATTAAGATTCAAGGAAAAAAGATTTTAAAAACCCATGTTTTTAATTTCTCTGAGATGTACACTTTTTTCTTTCCCATTTTTACATTAATCTTTTATGGGAAGAAAAGTAATTACTCTCTTATAAGATATCAATTAAATGGAAACTCTTAAAATACCTTATAATACTAACATTTTCTGAACTCGCTTTCTCCCAACCAATAACAAAGACATGACCTAGAAGAACTCCAAAATGAAAATGAAACTTTAATTGAAATGTAAATGAATATATTTGATGTTAGTTTAGTTTTAAGAATATAGTTACTATTACTGTAAGTCTCTCACATTTTTATATTATGTCTATTTCTCCAAGATGTTTCCAGAAGAATGGTTCTATCAGGGGTAGGAGTGTAGTAGGGGAGTTTGAAAATAGCCGCTATATTAGGTTATAGGCTTTTCCAATTTTAGCAGATGTAACTCTCTACCATGTGCCTATTGTTTCCTCAAGTTTTGTTTTTTAAAACTTTAAAAAATATGTTAACTGTTTCCATATCCTTGAGGGTACTATTCATTTGTAGATGAAAAACAAGTAATATCTCCTATAACGTTGCAAAAATAAGAAAGAGTGCAAGTGGTTGCTGTGATTTGCATTGCTTGGGTGAATAGCGTATTTGCCATAATTTAGTAATATGGAACTTCATATGAATATCTAAGTGTCTATTTTCTAGTTAAAGTAATAAAAATATGACTAAGTCCCTGGACCTAATAGTATAACATGAAGATAATAAACAAAAAGAGAACTAAAATGTTGCTTCAAGATGAACTACTAGAAATGGCCTGGAATTTCAAGGCTGCCATTGTCTTTATCAGTGAGATATCTCCTTATAGTAACCCTAAAGCTATCCAAGGAAATGCAACTATATAAGCAGAAGGGTTTATAATAGGAAAGAAAATTGTCGGGCATAAGGAATAACCTCTTTCATAAAGAAGGTTTTATGTGATACTGATAATCGTATTTGTTTCCCACAACATGATCCACATATAGAAGTAAGGTAAAAGATAATGAATTGTAAGGAAAAACAAGACATTTTTATCTACTTATGTTGCCAATAGCTTTCCTTGGGTGGAGAGTGGTACCTCTAATTGTGCTTAAGAGTCAAACAAACTGCAACACAAATTGTTAAAAAAAAATGCATATGCTCAGGATATAATGTTTTGAAAAGCTGAATTTCTCAAATCACTGCTACCAAATGCTGTATCAATTATGATTCAGAACAGAAAACAGAAACAACTCTTGGAATTCAAGCAGGGAGAGATTTACTGATTAAGGGTTTCAAAAATCAGAGAAGCTGGAGGAGTTGGAGTCAGGAGAGTTACAATGGGACTTCTAAGTTCGAGGTCATACTGCTGCAGCTGTGATATAGAGGTCAGGAAGCTCTACTGCTGCTGACTTAGCTCTCACTGCCACAGGATTTTATACCCCCAAGCTGGTGTCTTGAATTGGCATGCAGAGTGCAACCATGACAACATTCTCTTCTGTCTGACATTGCTTTGCTGCAGTCACTAACAGGAATAAGGCCACTGTTTTGCTTCTGACTCAAAAGCTTGCATACAACTTCTAGCTAGAAGAGAATATGGGCAAAGTAAAAAAAAAAAAAAAAAAAAGTGTAATAGAGATTGAGAGAGCTAAGCCAAGTACTGTTCCTTAAACTTTTACCCAATGTCCCAGAATTAAAAACAACAGCAACAACTCTGAATCTGATTTTTAAAAAAATAACTTACTTGGTAAATCTGACCGGATATGCACTAATTTGCTATTAAAATCCATCTGAGCTGATTTTGAGGCTGTGTTTTATCTTTGTTTATCCTACTAAATGTGAATATTTATATGATTCTCTGCATAAATATCAAATTATTTGAATACACAGTGACCTGACCCTCTGAGAGTGTTATAAACTATACTGTAGAAATTACACCAAATATCAGAATGTCAAATATCAGGCTGTCAAATCAGACTTGCATGCACTGGACATCTTACCCAATATCATCTCACCTGACACCAATCATTACTAATAACTTCAATAACAGAAGTAATTCATGGCAAAGGAAGATCAGAGTGGTCTAGGACATCCAACATAGCTACCTACTTCTTTTCTTGCCATTTTATATATTCCAGACCTAGACTGTCATATCCTTTAAACATGTGTACTGTTACACATTTAAATTATAAAACACGTTTAGTGTAAAATAAGCTATATCACTTATGTTTTCTAGGGAACTTTACCAATAAACCTATATATTCTAGATTTATGTACCATAATCCATTGTAGACAACCAGGTTTATTATACTGAAAGTATTGCATAGATAATTATTCTAACACAAACGAATGCCATTAGTGTGTGACCAAAGACACTCATAATTTATATGTTTACAAGAAGATTTGACAATTTTTTTGTCTTGATGATTTCCCTGAATTCTCAATTCTTAATGAACAGAGGAAATAAACTGCAGGCCAGTTCCACGTCCATTTTCTTCTCAACATAGTATCTATAGTATCTTTTAAAAATCTGAAACATTCTGAATTCTGAAGCACATCAAGCCCCAAGGTATAGGAAAGGCAATTTTCTGCCTATGTCTACCGCAGTGCATTGTTTGCTTTTCAACGACGGTATGCATTCTTCCACACATATTTCTTCTTACAAATAGGAACAACTTTCTTCCATCTAACCTAAGACATTTATTATTTGTATAAATAAGGATCTTCTCATAATCCTAAAATGGGAGGCTTAAAGTTGAATTACTTATTGTATGCATCTTTGGGTTTATCCTGTAGGAACTCAAGTGTTGCTACCAGATATTAATCTTGGACCCTGCCTCTAACTTATTAGGAAATCTTTTTACTTCAGTTGCTTTATCTCTGGGTTAGCTTATTATTAGTGGCTCCCAGTTTGGGTACATGGGCACTTTCAAAAGTAACACTGGGAATCCATGAGCTACTTCAACATATTAAGAAGCCTAGTGTGGTATTCCCTAAACACGGTTAATATATTGATAACCTAAGGTGCTTTCTTAAAAATATCAACATTTTTGGCTCTACTTTGGTCTTACTAAGTCAGAATATCTTAGTAAGTACTAGAAATTTACATGTTTATTAAACTCTATGGGTAATACTCATACAGAGCATAATTTAAGGACTGTTAGTCTAGTGGAATCATGTCTACATATGTGTGTGTATATATATATATGCACAAATTTGCTAGAATAGTAATATGTTTGTTTTAATTTGGAATTATAGTGAAATATGTGTGCTAACCTCACATCAAAATATAAAATTATAACAAATTTAGTTATGGATCTAATTGATTTTATTTGCAATTCATTAATCAAGACAGCTTACATCCTACAAAGCAGAAGGTGAGTTCTCACTGGGAAATGGCAGAACAGTGTGTTTTATAAGGTGAAGAGAAGGAAGCAGAACAAAGGAAAAACGTTCATTGGTTAATGCTAGGTTACTTGAATTAATTTTTGGAAAGGGTTAAAGCAGATCTTCCTTATTATGCTGACTCGTGTAGACTGGAATCTCCTGTTTTCAGGAAAAGCTGTGCTATTTGGGATCTATCTGCTTCCTAACAGTTGCAATTTGCTTATATGACATTTAGCATTAGTGACTCCATTTTGGTTTGGTCTGGTCTGATGGGGACTAGTACAAGAGCACAGTCCAAGACAACGACATCATATAATTGTGTTTGACATCAATTTTATTTTATTTTTAACTTCAATTTTATTGAGCACATAGATGGCCAGATTATCTAGTTGCTGAGAATATAGAGATATAAAAAACACAGTTTCCTTGCTCAAAAACTTGCATGGATAAACACACAAATAAACCAAAAATTATTAACAGGATCTTCAGGATTTTATCAGACATATGTCCCAGGTGATACAAGAGTACAGAGGAGGAATTTAAAACTATCTGTTTGGCAGTTCAATGTACCTTTGAGTAATATAAAAATAAGAGAATAAATTTCAAAATTGTAGCATTTTTAGTCAACCAAACAATCTTTCAGTATCAGGAACTGAAAGATTTTTTAATTTAAAAAAGTAAAAATAATTTAGTGTTTTAACATGTTTCTATACTCTATTGACTATATGCTGATTCTAAATTCTTGCCAAGATTTAATAGTCAATAATTTTATGATTTTACATTTTTCTTACAGAAGCACATAATCATTCTCTCTCACAAGTAGTTGATTTGATGTATGGTAAATTGGCTAATTATTTGTTTGATTTCTGGTTGTGTAATTCTGGGTAGGGCAACTTAACTCATTGTACCTTATTTAGTTTACATTTGATTAAGGAAGAAGCTTAGTTTTACATACTTAGACAATAATCAGAGACAGCTTTTTATGTATTTTTTACCTCTTCTAATTGCAGATTTTTCTTTTAAACTAACAGTTTTCAGTTACATTAAATAAAAATCTAGAGACACTCAATAGAATTCTGTCATTTTTTAAACTGTGTTGTTGGGTTATGTTCCTTAGTAGAAAGCTTTCAGAAATATTTCTTATATTTATATTAAGCACACACAAAATTATAGTCAACACAAAATAATAACTTAAGAATTTTTTTTGTTGTTGCTTTTTACTTTACGAATGACTTTTGTAATATACAAAATAAAACTTTTCAGGAAAATTTGAAAAGAAAACTCATCACTAACTAATGAAATGGGCTACAGAATCATTTAAAATGTTTATTACATGCTCACTGAAGTAGTATTCACAAATGCCAAGGTATGGAATCAACCTAAGTGTCCAACAGTGAGTCAATGGATAAATAAAAGGTGATACACACACACACACACACACACACACATATATATACACATATACAATGAAATACTATTCAGTCATTGAAAAGAATTAAATCCTGTTACTTGCAACAACATGGATGCATCTGGAGAATATAATGTTAAGTGAAATAACCCAGACACAGAAAAGAAATACCACATGGTATCATTCATATGTGAAATCTTAAAAAAAAAAAAGTCAAGGGGGGATGTTAATATCATAGAAGTTGATATCATAGAATAAAATAGTGCTTACAAGAGACTGGGTAAAAGAAGGGAAGAGAAAATGGAGACAGATGTATCAACAAGTTCAAAGTTACAGTAAGATAGGAGGAATAAGTTATTGTGTTCCTTTGTGCAGTACGGGACATGGAGGAGTAGGGAGCCATGTTTCTTTTCGACACCGCTCTTGGGATCTCTTACTCAAAGGTCTGGAGTGAAGAGTGGTTGTCTAGACTTTCCCATCTGACCCATTACATAACATAAGCCCCGAGGTACAATTGTTGTTTTCCATTGAAAGGAGCTGAGCAGACACAGCATCATAGAGAGGAAATGGCTAATCATATACTGTTTCTTCTAACTGCTAGGAGCCCCTGCTGGTCTCTGGCACTCTTGCTTGTTTTGAAGTGATGATATAAGGGTAGTCTCTCTTGAGACCAGCCTGGCCAACATGGTGTAACCCCGTCTCTACTAAAAATACAAAAATTAGCCGAGCGTGGTAGCAGGCACCTGTAATCCCAGCTACTTGGGAGGCTGAGGCATAAGAATTGCTTGAACCTGGGAGACAGAGGTTGCAGTGAGCCAAGACCCAGCCACTGAACTCCAGTCTGGTCAACAAGAGCAAAACTCTGTCTCAAAACAAAACTAAACAAACAAACAAACAAAGTTTGTAATTTAACAGTGAGAAATGGCATCAAAGATCATCAAACACTCCCACCTCATTACAGATAAGAAAACTGAAGTGCTTAAAGACCCAGTAACCTTGCACAAAATCCAGGTGCAGCACTGAAAAGAGTAGGGAGACTCTATGACTAGGCTTTTCCTTATGAGGCTTCCTTCTATCTAATGACAGCATTCTCCAGCTCATTCTAGGACAGTCAGAAATTGTCCAGACCAACTTTCAGCGATGAGCACTTCTTCCCCAGCTGTAGAAATAACAAGAGTCTAATCAAATCACTCATTGTTGTTAGGACTTACAGTTGAAGGAAAAAAAAAGACTTTCCCAGCCACGTGGAACTATAAGTCCAATAAACCTCTTTCATTTATAAGTCGCTCAGTCTTGGGTATGTCTTTATCAGCAGCTTGAAAATGGACTAATACAGGCACCTAAAGATTTACATATTATTTTATTGTAAACTACTTTTCTTTCTTGTGAGTGAAATATTATGTTGATTTTTTAAAATTACATATCTAGGTATATAATATCATCCACATATTTGATTTCTGCCCAGTGAAAGGCATGTAAGAAAAATATTGTTTTAATAGGGAAACATTGAGTCAGACACTGAGGATAACAATCTAGTCATCACTCATTGGCATGGGCTAAAATTTTATACCTGAGGATTTGAATAAAGTGTAATTTGTATGCATAAGCAATTATCTACAGAAAAGAAAAATCATAAATCTTCAAAAAAGCGAATACATCAGATCTCCTACACCACAATATGGTACTGTGGCCCCCACTAGCCTGGACTATGACTTTAAGTTGCTTGGAATGTAAATACTTTTACCTTTATAGGTGCCTGGATCACTTCAGAATTTAATCTCAGATTAGGTTCATTCCAGTCCATGCATAGGGCAGTACTTTATTCATCAGAAATTCCCAGAAATCAAAGAGGATTGATTGAATCGGTGGAACTTTTATGGGAAGGGTATTGATATCTTACCTATTTTTAACCTGCTAGTTGAATGGGAAGGTTGGGAATGTACCATTACATGAAATACATAGCTGTATTAAGCTGTTCTCACACTCCTAATAAAGACATACCTGAGGCTAGGTAGTTAATAAAGGAAAGATTTAATTGACTCACAGTTCCACATAACTTGGGAGGCCTCACACTCACGGCAGGAGGTAAAAGAGGAGCAAACTCACCTTTTAAATGGTGGCAGGCAAGAGAGCATATGCAGGGGAACTACCTTGTATAAAACCATCAGATCTCATGAGACTTATTCACTATCATGAGAACAGCATGGGAAAAACCCACTCCTATGATTCAGTCACCTTCTACCTGGTCCCTCCCATGACATGGGAATAATTACTCTTCGAGATGAGATTTGGGTGGGGAATCAGAGCCAAACCATATCAATAGTTATGTGTTTTTTACTTTTATTTTTGCTGTTGTTTAGTAAAGACAAATTTAATAAGAACCTGCCATGTACCAAAAGACTGTACTTGGCATTTCAGCATTTGAAGTCTTTCTTTTCAGGATATTGCCTTTTTGAAGTTATCTCCAAGTGTCTCTATCATACATTTTCACAGTGGGGAATAAATAAATAACTGATATTTAAATAAATTTCCATTATGTCTCTGCTGAATAGGATTATAATAGTGTGTGAGAAGGGAGCTGAAATATTTTTACCAAAAATTATATACACGATTACCTTTTCTTTTTACTTTTTCTTTTTTTTTTTTTTTTGAGATGGAGTTTCGCTCTTGTTACCCAGGCTGGAGTGCAATGGCGCTATCTTGGCTCACTGCAACCTCTGCCTCCTGGGTTCAGGCAATTCTCCTGCCTCAGCCTCCCGAGTAGCTGGGATTACAGGCATGCACCACCATGCACAGCTAATTTTTTGTATCTTTAGTAGAGACGGGGTTTCACCATTTTGACCAGGATGGTCTTGATCTCTTGACCTCGTGATCCACCCGCCTCGGCCTCCCAAAGTGCTGGGATTACAGGCTTGCGCCACCGTGCCCGGCCACGATTACCTTTATAGGAGCCAAATTCATGACATATTGAAGTCAAATGTTAGCATTATTAACTGGGCAAGTTATCTAACCAGTACTCATGTGAATGACAAAGTATTTGATAAAATCAAATAGGTTTCTTTTTTTTTTTTATTTTTATACATTTTCAAGTAGAATCTGAAAGAACAGATCTAATATTAAAGTGTTTTGGAACACTTATTTGTGCTTTTATATTCATTTATGCTGATTGAATAAAAATATGGATATTCCTTAGAGCTTAATACATGAAGATTAAAAATTCAACTTGCTTCCTTATTTCTCTTCACCTCTTATCACCTACCTTCCAAAAGAAAACTAACTTTATCTATGTATGCATTTATTTATTTATGAGACAGCCTCTCACTCTGTGGTCCAGGCTAAAGTGCAGTGGTGTGAATATGGTCCACTGCAGCCTCCATCTCCTGGTCTCAAGTGATCCTCCCACCTTGGCCTCCAAAAGTGCTGGGATTGCAGGTATGAGCCACTACACCTGACCAAAAAACGTATTTTAAATAAAACATACATAATGTCTGGAACAATAAAAATAGGTGATTGTATAATATGTTTTTTTTCTTAGGAAAAAAAAGAAAAGGAGTGAAGGAGAGGAAGAAAGAGGAAGAAAAAGAGGGAGAGAGAACGGGAATGTTGCTTTATTCTAAAAATGGGTATCAAAAACCTCTTTTATGCCAATTGTGCTTAATAATGGCAGATCAATATTCCATTTAAACCTTTGAGTAGGTGTGATGTGGTACTGACAAGAATGTGTATTTTGTGTATTTAAAGTGTTTTAAAACATATAATATGCTTTATGTTAACAAGAAGGTTAGGTACAGAAAACAGAAGTTATAACCTGTAAGAAGGATATAGCATCTTGTGCTTCCTACATTAGTTATTATAAAAATAATATTTTGATACCTTCTTGAACTGCAAAATAACCACTGATCTAAGAGTAAAGAAGGCAGGCTCTTATCCTGTCCTCAGTATGTATTTTTTCTCTGTCTTTAGTATATCATATGTGCATTATTTGCCAAGCAGTGCCCAGCTACCAGGTGTATGTAACTGGTTAATATTGAAATGAGGTAAGTTCCCTTGCAGGGCATGTGATAGGGAAATGGCTGACTTCTTCAGTGCCCCGCTGCCCCAACCTCTAGGAGAGCATGCAGACAGGCAAGCTGTGGGGCTCTGACACCAGGGCAGCGTCTAGGGGTGAATGTTTACAGCAGAAGTCCCTGTGGGCGTGTGTTACAGTGTGCTCTTTCAGTTTAGCCATCTGCAGGAGGCTTTGTGTTATCAGCTCAGTTAGACCCTCTGCCTTATCGCAAGGACAGAGGGCTTTCTGTAGCCCAGGTTCTTGCCTGAGTGTACTGGAAAAAGTGGATGACACACGGGCTTGGAAAGAGTGCAAGGTTCTTTATTGAGTGGTGGTGGCTCTCAGCGAGGTGGATGGGGAGGCCAGAAGGAGGATGGAGTGAGAAGGTAGTTTCCCCCTGGAGTTTCGCTGCCCAGCGGTGGGTTTCTCCTCTGACTGCCCCGGCCTGACTCCCTGTCATTCCGCCGGTCGATGGCCTCCCAGCATCTGTCGGTTCCTGTCAACGTGTGCTCTTCCGCTGAAGTATTCCTCTCATGTCCAGCCGTTTGTATTATCTTTCAGTGATTTATTCCTCTCCACATCCAGCCACTTATGTCTCTGTCCACTAGGGTCTCGGGGTTTTTATAGCCACAGGATGGGAGCGTGGTGGGCCAGGGTGGTCTCGGAAAAATGCAACATTCGGGCGCAAAGGCAGGAATGGCTGTCCTCTACTAGGTCCGTAGGCACAGATGGCGGGATAGAGCCCTTGCCAAGGACACACCCTCCAGCCCCCCTCCCATATCAACATGATGATGTAAAATGCTTCCATTTCTCAGGAATACGGTTTATAGCTTTGCTTCCGTGGAATCATTTTGTGGAATAAGGAGAGACATGTTGTCACTCACATAATTTTTCTGTCCGATGGACAATAATCATTGATCACTCTTACAGCAATAGCAATTTATAGGCAATCATTGACAGCCTATTCAATCACAGAGAGGTGGATTCAGCTGAAATTTGTTCTGTGTCTAAGAATTCAAAATTTTGGGACTAGAATTATAACAGTAACTCTCACCCTGAGTATTTTTGTAAAAGCATGGTATAAAAAATAGTGCCAACCATTGACCAATTTGGCTTGCTTTAGTTTGCCTTATGGAAACTATTATAACACTTGAAAATTTATTCCTTTAATTCTTTGTTATTAATTATCTTACATGTACGTTCTTCCCAAATGTAACACTGATATTAGGTAATATTGATAATAGGTCCATCTGAACAGTTTGTTGGGGGGAAAAGGCTGTCTAGGAACATGTCAATCTCAAAAAATGATTTTATTTTCTGTAGCAGTTCTACCTTCACAAATGTGCCTAAACTTTTATAAACTTACAACCATGTATTTTTTTTTCTTACTCAGGAGAATGAATGGCATTAACAGAGTGATGACATTTTCTCTCGCTATCCCTTGAGTAATCAAGCATTGCCTCATTAGTATTAAGCACTTTCCCTTGTGTCTGTAATTTATAGTGAGAACAAGCCACTCTGTGGCTAATGCAAGCTGGCGTGCCCTAACACATTATTGTTTCCCTTGCCCTGGTCCACTGTGTTAACTGGAGGTCATAATTTCTATCTTCTTTGTCAATTATTGACTTACCTTAGGATATTCTGATCCTATTCTCCCTATGACCTAAAAGGACATCATCTTAGCCATCTTTTTCTGAATTCCAAACTGTACTTTATGTCAATGTCCTTTTGTACAATTTGGATAATACATTATGCCAATTATATCCGCAGAAGGTTAACCTGACAATTTAGCCATGTTATAGCTGGCCTTACCTGTAACATGATTGATTGAATGCTTGAGTTGATTCAATCAGACATTGAAATTGTAGAATGGATAAGACCATTCATTTTCCATAAAATTGCACTGTTTTTAAGCCTTTAAAATAGAAACACCTTGAAAAGTGCCCTACATTATAGATTTTCTTTTGTACAAGTGGTAACTTTGCTTAATTCTGAGGGGGAAGGTAGAGTAGGTGAAAAAGGATAGCACACATTTGGCAATCAAGTCAAGTGATTTTTCAGTTCATTAAGCTTTAAAATTTAAGCTGTTCTAAATAAGACAAATGTATTCCCTTTATTCTAATATATAAAGTATAATTATTTCAAATTACTTACTTGGCTATTTCATACATGTTATAAGATTATAAAAGGTGAATGAGTTAATATTTTTGAATTTCAATTGTCAACTTTAATATTCCATTACTTGTATGGTATAGGGATATGTGTACATGTGTGTTTAATGGAGATATGCATGTATGTGTGCCTATCCACAAGGAAAATCTTTCCTGCTCATTACCTCTCAAAACATAACTACTGGCCGGGCGCGGTGGCTCATGCCTGTAATCCCAGCACTTTGGGATGCCGAGGCGGGTGGATCACAAGGTCAAGAGATTGAGACCATCCAGGTCAACATGGTGAAACCCCGTCTCTACCAAAAATACAAAAAATTAGCTGGGCATGGTGGCGCATGCCTGTAACCCCAGCTACTCGGGAGGCTGAGGCAGGAGAATTGCCTGAGCCCAGGAGGCGGAGGTTGCGGTGAGCCGAGATTGCGCCATTGCACTCCAGCCTGGGTAACAAGAGCGAAACTCCGTCTCAAAAAAAAAAACAAAACAAAAAAACATAACTACTAACCTTGATAAAATACTATTCAGGGAGTTGTTTCTCTAATATTCAAATTCCATTAAAAACTTTTGAAAAATAATATTTCTAGCATAAAATATTAATAATTTTTAACCATAAAGGATTATCTTTATACATGTACATTTATTATAGGGTAAGTTTTACTGCAATTTTTACCACAAATACTTGTGACCTATGCTAGGTAATCAAAAGCAATACCATCATTTAAAAATTCATTGACATTCTGTTATATGTACAGTGACTCTATCTTTTCCTCATCAGTTCAGCATATGAGGCCACAGTGGCCAGGTCACTTTCATTAAATTAAAGGAGAAACAATATTAATCTAGTTCTTGCTATTCTTCTGCCTAAAAATATCATTTTCCAGATAACCATATGTTTCATACCTTCACCTCCTTTATTCTTTGCTCAGAGAATCCTTTTTGATTGGTCCTATTTAAATTACCACATAAGTTACTGAAACTTACATAGTATATTTATTTTCTCACTCATGTGTTTGTTGTCTATTTCTTCCCCTTATAGTATAGTCTTTGAGAGGTCAGGAAATTTTTTCTGATATGTTTCCCCTGTATCTTCAAGGCTTGCATGAGTGCCTATCACACAATAGGTGCCCAACAGATATTTACTGAAACGATAAAAGAAATCTGTCTTATTTTTGTTTCATATAAATACTTTAGTATTTACTGATTAATCCATATCTTTCCTTGAAAATATTGTACAATCCTTTTATTTTATTTATTTGAACATGTTGAAGAAAAAATATTATTTTGATAATTTGGTGTAACAGGTATATATATATGTCAATTTGCACACATTGAAAGATTTAAGAACTCTACAAAACATATTTAACTTCTAGATTCCTTGTGGTAGAGATTCTAATCATGTATTAGTCCAGTCTCATGCTGCTATGAAGAAATACCCAAGACTGGGTAATTGATAAAGGAAAGAGCTTTAGTTAATTGACTCACAGCTCTGCAAGGCTAAGGAAGCCTCAGAAGACTTACAATCATGATGGAAGGCAACTCTTCACAGGATGGCAGGAAAGAGAAGTGCAGAAAGACGGGGAGAAAAGACCCTTATGAATCCACTGGATATAGTGAGAACTCACTCACTATCATGAGAACAGGATGAGAGAACTGACCCCACGATCTAATCACCTCCACGACGTCCCTTCCTTACCACATGAGGATTACAATTCGGATTATAATTTCAAGAAGAGATTTTGGGTAAGGACACATTCAAACCATATTGAGTAGTAAGTGAGCTTCAGAGTGCCATTATATTTTTGGCATAATCATCATGATAAGATTTTCTTAAAATTAAGAAATATACAGAGAAGGATTTTTTTCAAGTATAATCAGGAAGAGAGTTTCCCCAGTGAATCCGTCGTAGATGTTGTACTTCTTATTCCTTTGGGTTATTTTTAAATCATATCCTTGATCCTCTCTCTTAGCCTTGCTTCAGAGATTTTGACCAATTTTTAAATCTTGGGATGGATCTTAAGCCTCTACACACATCTGTATAAGATGTGTGAGGAGAATAAAAGAGCAAATAAATGAGCTCTGAAGCTTATTCATATCTTTTGTGTGGAAAGTCACGGAAAATGATGAGCAAATGTATGGCTGTACATTGATCTTAGTACTTAAAAATAAAAGTCACAATGCATTTAATTCTTCTGGTTGCTAAGGGACCTCTGCATCCAGAGTGTACATTTTGAAGCACAAAGACTGCTATATGCTCTTTCTATTCACCAATTTTCAATTTGCAAACATATAGGAGCTCTCAAGGGGGACTTTTTAAAAAATATGCCTTTATGAAGAGCAAATCAGATCAGACTAATCTAATTTCCTCTGTGACAGAGTGACAGACCCTGTGGTTAAGGGGAAAGCAATAGATGTAAGATCTTTATTTCAGTCAGGCTTTTAATTTACTCTCATATGACATTAATTAGGGAGCAACAAAGCAGAGTTGAGATCCTACTATTAAAGCATGAGTGTGCAACTGCTTGGAAGGTCACACTCAAATAGTAGTTATTAATTGGCTGACGCTGCCCTGAGGAATGGGGGTGGCTATTGAGTGATGCTTTAGATTCTGTCCTAGGTCCATTACTATATCTTTATCCATGACTGGGATGATAAAGTAGAGCTCTTACTCCTTAAGTTCATGGATAACATCAAGTTGGGAGGGGTAACTGTCCTTGGAGAATAAACTTGAACATTTAAATGACCTTCTTGAGATGAGAAAGTGGCTTGTGCAAACACAACAAAGGAGAAAGGATTGCATCCTAGGAAAAATGTGAGGGGAAGAAACAAAGAAAAAGAAACTCAACAAACTGAAAGTGGGAAGTTGTATGACCGTATTTTTAGGTAGCCACAATGGGAGAGTACAATTAAATTAGCCCACAAAATGGGTAATTTAAAAATACTTACCATCTTCCAGATGACTGCACTGTATATAAGAATATGCAGAAGTTGGGCATGGTGGCTTATGCCTGTAATCCCAGTGCTTTGGAAGGCCGAGGAAGGTGGATTGCCTGAGCTCAGGAGTTCGAGACCAGCCTGGGAAACACAGTGAAACCCCATCTCTACTAAAAATACAAAAAAAAAAAAAAAAAAAAAAAAAATTTAGCCAGTGGTGGTGGTGTACACCTGTAGTCCCAGCTACTTGGGAGGCAGAAACAGGAGAATTGCTTAAACCCAAGAGGCAGAAGTTGCAGTGAGCTGAGATCATGCCACCGCACTCTAGCTTGGGGGACAGAGTAAGACTCCTTAAAAAAAAAAGTTTCTGCTTTTGTGTAGAATGTGGTATTATTCATTCTTGCCAGTTAAACTACTCATCTCTATTGTCAAGTAAACTACTCATCCAATTTACATACCTAGATTTACTTAATATCCTAGGCTAGCCACACCTTCACATTCCTTTCTACTTCATTAGAAGGTATGAAAAGACTTCCTGGCATGTAAAGAAGATACTATCACTTACAGGTATCTATTGGTTTGCTAAATGGATTGTGCATTTTATTTTCCTTGCCTCTATTATGCTCAAACTGGCGATCTTGGTTTCTGTGGCTCTAGCCTCTTAGTTTTTACCCAAATGTTGTAATCACAGATTTTCATTATGTTCTAGGTCTCAGGGTTTCTGATCAGTTGGTGAATTGCATCACCTTGATTTATCGGGTATGGGTAATACCAATACTTGCTAAACTTGACCATTATAACATTGCACTGTAATTTAATTTCACAGTGCGTTCAGATGCTTCCATGTCTGCTTGTTTCAACCTCTAACCTCATCCCAGATGATAACTTGTCATTTTTGATTCCCTGTCAAGATTTGACCCAGCACCTAATCTTGATTTCTGGTGTTTATTTGTTCTCTATCTCCAAGTTGATTACCTGGCTGCAGACCTCTGACATCCTTTCGGCCACTTTCTTTAGCCTACATACACAGGGCTGGGCCTGAGCTCCATGCCTGCCTCTTATGTGAATAACTTTAATGACATTTATTGCTTTGGGGATGGGGAGGATTCTGAAAGTTTCATAAAACAAAAGCATTGTAAAATTAAAAATGTACAAAAAAAATTTCTGTGATAGTAAAAATCCCTTGCATTTCTGGTTGTTTTGCATTAAGAATATTTCTTGATAAAAATCTGTTATATAATCATCCAGGTATATATATCTATAACATTTGATATGTAAAAAACATGTTTAATAAAATGACATAATTTGCTGCAACTTGCGTTTTCATCAGTTTCCTTTCGATAAATGTTTCTATTTGTCTCCTATTATAAAAACTGCTATATCTACATCCTCACAAATTTATCTTCAACACTTACAGATATACTTCTAGGATAAATTTATTGAAATTTAGCGAATAGAAATTGAAAGAAACGATGATAATGTCTTGATGACATAAGGATTTGATTGCAGTATGTCCTAAAATGCTCAGGCTTCAGGTAAATATCTATAAATTAAATTGTGAGCCATCCAATTTTAGACTTTTTTTTGGAATTATATAGTTGACAAGAACAATTTAATAAGCATGTAGAGCCGTGTTTCCTGCAAGCAGAAAATACTTCTTTTGTAACCATGTTACAAAAATTGGTCACGTGCTTGGCCATAAAAAAAAAACTTCGCCAAGACAGAAATTTTAGAAATCATGTTCTTGGTTCATACTCTAATAAAGGGAAATAAGCAATGAAAAGGATAATTTCAAAACTTAAATTATTAGAATTAAGAAATGTTCCCATGGTTGACCCCCTTATTTAAAGTACATCAAAACTGCTTCGCAATATACCTGGCAATGCATTCAAAAACCAACCTGGAGTGAGGGCTGACAGAGCTGGATAGTTGGACGTATAGGTGATTTGATAAGTACAGCAAAATGCTCCTTGAATAAGTTAATGGTCGAGTTCCCTGTATGATTCTTTCAGCTTTTCTTTTTTTTTTCATGCTATCTCTCTGCAACTACCCACCCCCCACTGTCCCTCCCCTATTTCCCCCCAACAGACTCCAGTGTGTGATGCTCCCCTCCCTGTGTCCATGTGTTCTCATTGTTCAACACCCACCTATGAGTGAGAACATGCAGTATTTCATTTTCTGTTCTTGTGTCAGTTTACTGAGAATGATGGTTTCCAGGTTCATCCATGTCCCTACAAAGGACATGAACTCATCGTTTTTGATGGCTGCATAATATTCCATGGTGTATATGTGCCACATTTTCCCTGTCCAGTCTATCATCGATGGGCATTTGGGTTGGTTCCAGGTCTTTGCTATTGTGAACAGTGTTGGAATGAACATTCCTGTGCATGTGTCTTAATAGTAGAACAATTTATAATCCTTTGGATATATACCCAGTAATGGGATTGCTGGGTCAAATGGAATTTCTATTTTTAGGTCCTTGAGGAATCGCCACGCTGTCTTCCACAATGGTTGAACTAATTTACACTCCCACCAGCAGTGTAAAAGCCTTACTATTTCTCCACATCCTCTCCAGCATCTGTTGTCTCCAGATTTTTTAATGCTTGCCATTCTAACTGGCATGAGATGGTATCTCAGTGTAGTTTTTATTTGCATTTCTCTAATGACCAGTGATGAAGATCATTTTTCATATGTTTGTTGGCCTCATATATGTCTTCTTTTGAAAAGTGTCTGTTCATATCCTTTGCCCATTTTTGAATGGGCTTGTTTGCTTTTTGGGGGGGTCTTCTAGATATACAATCATGTCATCTGCAAATAGAGACAATATCTTTCGAAAAGATAAACAAAATAGACAGACCACTAGCCAGATTAATAAAAAAGAAAAGAGAGAATAATCAAATAGGTGCAATAAAAAACGATAAAGGGGATATCACTACAGATTCCACAGAAATTCAAATTCAGAGATTATTACAAACAACTCTATGCACATAAACTAGTAAGCCTGGAAGAAATGGATAAATTCCTAGATACTTGCATCCTCCCAAGCTGAAATTAGGAAGAAGTCGAAACCCTGAATAGACCAATAACGAGGTCTGAAAATGAGGCAGCAATTAAGAGCCTACCACCCATAAAAAAGCCCAGGTCCAGAGGAGTTCACAGCTGAATTCTACCAGACACACAAAGAGGAGCTGGTAGCATTCCTTCTGAAACTATTCCAAATAATCCAAAAAGTGGGAATCCTTCCTAAGTTATTTTATGAGACCAACATCATCCTGATACCAAAACCCGGCAGAGACTCAGCAAGAAAAGAAAACATCAGACCAATATTCATGATGAACATAGATTCAAAAATCTTCAATAAAATACTGGCAAGCTGATTGCAACAGCACATCAAAAAGCTTATCCACAATGATCAAGTAGGCTTCATCCCAGGGATGCAAGCCTGGTTCAACATACTCAGTCTATAAATGTAATTCACCACATAAACAGAACCAAAGACAAAAATCACATGATCATCTCAATTGATGCAGAGAAGGCATTTGACAAAATTCAACAGCACTTTATGCTAAAAACCCTCAATAAACTAGGTATTGGTGGAATGTATCTCAAAATAATAAAAGCTATTTATGACAAACATTCCTTTTGAAATCTGGCACTAGACAAGGAAGCCCTCTCTCACCACTCCTATTCAATATAGTACTGGGAGTTCTAGCCAAAGCAATGAGGCAAGAAAAAGAAATAAAGGGTATTCAAATAGACTTTTTTAAAAACACTAAACCCTTTTAAACTTAAAGATAAAGATGATAGTAATATATATAATTTATATTTGAAAAAATAATCAGTGATATCTGAAATTTCTTTCTGAAGCTCAATTATTATGATAATTAAACCTGTAAGCCAAGGAGAATAGTTTTTCACACTGTTATTTTTAAAGAAACTTTACTTCCTCCCCTCAAGTAACCCAACTTTGTTTCTCTCAATTATCTTTTTCTAAATTTGGTATAAATCTAGATTCAATATTTTTGGTTTCACTCTAAGGTCTTCTTCTTGTAGATCACCACAACTAAAGATATATATCTCTGACCATTAAACACAACTTTTAAAACATTTCACAATAAATTAAGAACAACAACAACAAAAGCTTTCAAATATAAATATGATTTCTTTTCATTATTGGAGAACAAACCTTTAGCAATGTCCTTGAGCCCTGGCATTGTCTGTTAGAATGTGGCATTTCAGATTCACAGGTCTAAATTTTCTACTTTAGTCTACTTCTATTTTCAAACTCAGTTTTTAAAATACCAGAAGTTTTCCTTAAAAGCTAAAATGTTAGGAACAACATTCTTGTGGAAGGCACTGCTTCTGTTATAAAGCTTTGGATTTTCTGGTTAAATAGAAATGTTTACCTGAAGTAAACATGATATAAGACTGAAAGCCTGAAATGGGCTTAGAATTTTATTAGTTTCTCCCAAAAGAATCTTTTTGAGTAAGGTGGCTGATGTAATCAGTATTTTTTGAAAAAAAATAAATAAAAGGTATAAAAGGTGAAATGTGCTGAAGAATTTCACTTGTACTTTACAACCATGAAAGTAGAAAGAGTGAAATTGATTAGAGATTAAAAACATAGATACCCTCACAGTCAGAAAAGAAATTGAAAAGAAATAAGCAATCATAGGAAAAGAAATTTTTAAGAAAGCAATTTTCAAAATTATGACAGTATTATTCTGCAATGTGGAGCTCTCCACGTTTGTGAAGAGGTATATGATCATTATTCTTTATTATTCTTCTGTGACATTATAAGATAGGACTTCAAGATGAGTCATGTTACATAGACATAAAAACAAAAGAAACAAACACAGATGGCTTTTCCTGAACCGCAGTGAATAAGAATGTGGACAGATACAAAACAAGAATACTTACAAGACTAAAACAGTATGGGATCAATTTATTCTTATATCCTGTTGGGTTTTAAATTTTCATTATTGAATTTTGAAATTATTTGTAGGTTCTATGATTTAAGTAGGTCAGGTACTCTGTCTGATATCCATTTTAGTTATCACATTATCAAGGGGATAACACACTCTTACACTACATCCAGAAGACAGGTAGATGACAGGTAGATGGATGTCCGGTTTGCTACATAGAGTTAATAGTGCAGACGATCCCTGGTTTAGGATGGTTCAACTTAAAATTTTTCAACTTTATGAATGTAACTACATTGTAAATTGAGGAGCATCTGGATTTATGATGCTTTGACGTAGGACTTTTCTATTTCACAATGGGTTTATCAGGGCATTAATTTCACTTTTGACATACAACATTTTCAACTTATTATATTTTTGACCTATGATAGGTTTATTGTGACATAACTCCATCACTGGTAAGTCAAGGAGCATCTGCATATGAAAGATCTGGAATACACTTTTAAGGCACAAGTTATAATATTGCTGTGATTTCAGAAGATAAGATACATCAAAATAAAATATCTGAAGTCCACAGAAAATCTTTGCCTCTGTGAAGATTTTATGTGGCCCTCTCCAAATTCCCCTGGTACTAGCTATCCTTTCATTTTCTGAACTGCTAATGTATCCTGTAAATGAATCTTTCTGGGTATCCATCACATTTTGTTGTACTTGTTTTCACATATCCAACTTTTTGTATCCAAGTTAGGCATATCTTATTTGACTTCCTATGGTGCCTATGACAGAAAACCAATGTCTAGTAAGTACCAAATAAATACTGTTGATTATTTGCTGAATCTTAAAGCATCTTCTGAATTAACTACAATCTCATTGTTATTATTGTCATAAAATTAACATGTCAAAAAACAAACTATTTATTTTGTGTATTATATATACATGTGCATGTATAATACATACATATATACCTATGCATACATATATACATAAATATATATATGTATATATATATAGAGAGAGAGAGAAAGAGAGTGATTATTGAATATACATAGAAAAATGAGAAAAATGCAGAAGCCTATAGAACAATCTATGCAAAGTGTGGCTCATGCACTGGCTATCAATTCTCAAACTGTTACTGATTTGCAGTACGATGAAACACTTGAGATGAAAAGTAAATCAGAAACAGAAGTAAGCAAGATATTTAGTTGAGCTGACTTTTTTTGATAGCAAGAAATTCTTGGAGAAAACAGTGACTTGATTTACATTCTTGCACAACTTCCTGATTTTGTTGTGGGCTGGCATTTCAAGTAGCAACGCAACATAAAACTAATGTGTTTAATCTGCATGCAGAAGGATCTATGCTCTATGACAACATTTCTACCACTTTAGCTGTTGACTGTGTGGCTAACTGTAAAGAAAGATGATTCACTGACTTGCAATATCCCATTAGTTCATGTACCATGAGAGAATACCTCAACTTTAGGACAATATAAAAATACTACATACTATAGGAACATCAACAGAAAAAAAGGCAAAAGAAAGAATTTGGATTTTTTATATAAGTGCTCATAAACATATCGATGAGCTCAACATCGTAATAAATGGTTAAGTGTGAATGGAGACTGTAATAGAAACCACGTCTCACCTACTGAATCCCTCCCAAATTTAAAAACTGAATAGTTAGAATGGTCATCATTGAAAAATCTGGAGACAGCTGATGCTGGCGAGGATATGGAGAAATAGGGACACTTTTACACTGTTTGTGGAAGTGTAAATTAGTTCAACCATTGTGAAAACAGCATGGCTCTTTATAAGGACCTAGAAATAGAAATTCCACTTGACCCAGCAACCCTATTACTGAGTATATACCCAAAAGAATATCAATAGGTCCATTATAAAGACACATGCCCACATATGTTCATTGTGGCACTGTTTACAATAGCAAAGACCTGGAACCAACCCCAATGCCCACTGATGATAGACTGGACAGGGAAAATGTGGCACATATACACCATGGAATACCATGCAGACATAAAAAAAAAAAAACAATGTCTGTGTCCTTTGTAGGGACATGGATAAATCTGGAAACCATCATTCTCAGCAAACTAACACGAGAACAGAAAATCAAACACTGCATGTTCTCACTTATAGGCAGGTGTTGAAAAAAGAGAACACACGGACACAGGGAAAGGAGCATCACATGCTGGGGTCTGTTGGGGGGCCAGAGGAGAGACAGTGGGGAGGTGCGGAGGTTGGGGAGGAATAACATGGGGAGAAATGCCAGGTATAGGTGACAGGGTGATAGAGGCAACAAATCACATTGTCCGGTATTTACCTATACAACAATCCTGCATGATCTGCACATGTACCCCAGAATATAAAGTACAACTAAAAAAAAATACTTTAAGGAAAAAATAATTGGATAGTATCAAGTGCTGACAAGGTTGTAGAGTATAAGCACTTACCTACTGCCAGTATCTAAAACTGTAAGTAAGTACAACTGTTTTGCTTCTATTAGCCACGCTTCAAGACTCCTCTGTCTTATTATCTTATTCTCTTTTGGATTCTTTCAGTGTCCATAATACTGAGTCTCCTTTATTATTTTCTATTCAGTGTGCACTCACTTTGAAGCATGGTATACATAACCTGCTTTATATTGCCTTTTTAATAATTTCATTCCATGATTATTCACCTTCATTTTCCCAAATAGGTTGCCAAATTCTTGAGGGCAAAAATGTATTTCAAATGTGTATTTTATATGTCATTGTTATTAATCCTCTCAGAATCCAGCACAATTCTTATAAAGAATATAGTTAAAGTCATATTTGTAAATGAGATTGAAAGATAATAATACAATTTATTATCCTAAATGGAGTAGAGAAAATATGGACAGGAGAAAAGAGGTTTCTACCATCTTTGTACCCAAAGGTGAAAATTATATATATTATATATAATTTTGTATATATCTATATATATACATTTTGTGTGTATATATAGCTTGGATGCACTGAGAATAAGGACCTACAGTCTAATAACAGCTTCAGTTTACTCCTAAAATGAAAAGAAATGAGAATAAAAGCTAACATTTATGACTTGGAACAGAGCTGGGGAAGAGCAAGGGTAGAGGGTAAGATCACACAACTAAAGAATATTAGAGCAAAAATAGGCTAGAGGCAAAACTGAGGATCAATCATTTTGTCATCGAGCATTCTAAGGCCCAGATAAGTTATGTCAGGAGAATGTCTACGTACTTTTTCACAAACCCTATGTCTCTGATCACTATATAGCAAATAGGAGGTTTTTGAAGAGCAATTAAACAAGGAAAGTAGAATATGTTACTATTTGGGCATAGATAAGATATTAGCCTTAGAAACATAAAAGAAAACATGTAGCTTTAAGGAGAAATTTGCCCAAGATTAGAAACAATAATCTAGAATAGATATTTAAAAACTCTTAAGCCAATGATACTGCTGTAGGCAGTCAAACCACCCCTTCTCCCTCCAAGGAGGAGCTAGGTTTATGCTAGAGTAGCCAGCCAGGTTAGACCATGTGCCCACTGTGTCACTGATCCAGCCTTGCTATAAACTGGTAACTAAGTAGAGATCCTGAGGATGCATTTCCACTGACATCATGTTTCCGAAGTACTCCTGTCTATCACTTTTATTCTTTGGATAGTTATATTCTCCTGAGTGGCCAGAATGAGATTAAATTTGTAGCAAAGAGCTACCAAAAATTTTGTGAATTCTCTTGCAACACGTTCAGTTGTCTAAGCCAAATGCAGTCAATTGGTAGTCAGTCATATTCTACTGTTATAATACACATTATTTTATATTGTTTGGTAACAAAAAGCACTGGATCAATTAGAAAGCTCTCCAGTTTCATCTTTTCAAGAGGAACTTGACTTTTATTATAATTTTTTTAAAGATAATCTTAGATGTAGGTTTGAATTAATAATAACTCAGCTTTCTGAAAGGACAATTTTGCTTAAATATGCTCATAGTGCTTAAATATGCCTCACACTCATTAAATAATATACAAACATATACATCAGATAAGTGTAGAGGAAACACAGAAACCATTGAGATGCAATTATTCTTTAACATTTGTCTTTATGTAAAATTATGTGTTCAGATTCTGAGAGGCAGGTAACAGAGTTGATCCAATGATAACATGTAACTTCAGATTATTATTTAATAAAGAAACATGACCATCTGTGTTAAGGAATAACTCACATTCACATTAAACCTCTTTAGACAATTTACAGTGGGACGTGTTTTCCATTGCGCTTTTTTTATGAGTTCATGTTGCAGGGTTAGTTGCAAATGTGGATGAGGTGGTGCTTTGGAGAGTTAACTGTGTTGCAAGCCTTGATTCTTCCATTGCCTTTTTGTGTGATTTCAAGAAAATAACTTACCTTTCCTATGTATTTCATTTGTCAAACTGTAAAATACTTGCATTTAAAGCATTTGTGAGACAGGTGAGAGACAGCAAGCATTTTCAGCTCTTCAGATTATATATGGCATACAAATAGAAAATACAGACGTCAGTACGCATTGAACAGAATTTTGCTATGTCAACTATAAATAGAGAAATATATATTTGGCTACTTAAATTGATCATTGGTTGAAACATTTATTTCAAAAATGAGCTATACTTCTGAGATATTGTCATCCAGTCATTGCAACAGACTTGACCTCCAAAAGGCAACTCTCTGATTATTACTGTGAAGCATGAATTATGTGAACTCTGTTTTTGTGTTTGTGTTAAAAAGTGGCTTTTTATTTGCAAGATATTAGCTAACCTGAATTACTGAGTGATACACACACAATCGACCCTATATTTACTACATATGAGAATATCATAATATTGACTCCAGCTCTGAGCCAGGAATGTGGTTGTTATAATCTTCCTTCCTTTTTTTAAAAAAAATCATTTATGCTTTATCTCCAGGTCACATATTATGGTAGCTGTAATTGAAGCTATTTTGTATATTCAATGGCATCTTCACTAATGGCTTTCTGTGGCAGTGACTATCACTACTTTCACAAATAAAGCGTTTTAAAAAACTTTTCTTTTTAAAATAAAATTATCCAAAACTCTTACAGATGTTGATGGGTTTTCAAATCTTCTCAGAATTATTTCGATTTGCATGTTTTATGTAACACATAAGACTCATTGACACTGTAGCTACAGATACTTCTAAAACATATTTTTAAAGTTGGAAAATACAAGTGTATATAAAGATTTTCTTATGCTTTTCATAGTCCACATTTTATGAAAACATGTGAACAGATAAATCTATGATAAAGTTATGGAATAAAATAATGTTAAGTGAGTTGACTAAGCTAATTATAAGTTTTATTTTCTGTTAACATAGTCCTTTGAATATAATAGATATTATTAAATTGTCTTATTTGTGTTTCTGTACTCCAGGTATTAAAAAAATTATTTAGATAGTCACAAGAATGACATTATAGTATAAATATCTTTTTAGATAATTAAATATATCTTGCATTTTGTACTCAAGGATATGAATTGTTTTCAAGTGTTTTATAGTTTCTAATTGAATCTTTAGTATCCTAAGAAGCCTAAAATTTGCAATAGCCTTGCTATCTTTTTAAAACATCTATGAACACAAAGTCATAGAAGTTCATGCATACTGTTTGATACCTATGATTTTTGAGCTTTAATTTCTGACATTAAGAGGTCAGAATTTAATGTTGGGAACAGAAAGGAAAACATTACATCTCTGGGCCAAATGCGAATCTAAAATTCATTCATCTCTCTTTAATTCTTTCTTTATCCAGTAGTCCTAGTCAGAGACTTAGGTTGTTTCCATAGTCTGGTTATTGTAAATAATGCTGCAAGGAACGTGGGAGCACAGATATCCCTACAACATGCTGATTTTATTTCCTTGGGGTACACATTCAGAAGGGGGATTGCTGGGTCATATGGTACTATGGGAGAGAAAAGTGATTGTAAAGTAGTACTCATCATTTCTGGAGGTGCCAACATTATCTGGCATTAAAATGGCCAGCAGATCTTTATCTCAAGAGAACTCCAAGCTCATAGTGGGGTTAAAGAGCAATCAAAATACCTCCTACCATGGAAATCCCACTTTCACTCCATCCTTCTGCTTAGGTACACCAGTCACACCTGTGGCCTTACTTCACTAGGAAGAGGACATGTCACTCTTTCAGTAAAACAGACAGAATAAGCCTGAGAGACTGTATGTCCTTGATGATGTAGAGTTTAATTATAGAATACAGTAAGATTTCAGACTATCTTAAGATGAGGATTTGCATTGTTATAGCTTAGCAACTTCTGTTTCCAAAACAGTATAAATTGGTTATGACCTTGGAGTCTTTATATTACAGTTATATATTTTCTTAATAAAAGACTCATAAATGCAGTTCTTACCAGAATACACCTTTTTAACTTCTGAAACAAACACCTCATAATTAGAACAGTTGGGAGATGCTTTACTCAGATCCTATATTTTATTTATAAAACAGAAGAAAGATATTTGAGACACTGGATCAAGACTGTTCAAGTTTGAAACACACTTACCATATGTATAATGTTCATCTAGTAACTTCACTTCTTGGTGCTTCAGTGTCATTATCTGAAAAATGAGAATGGAAATAATACCTACTTCAAAGGTTTATTGTGAAGATTAAGTTCAAGAATACATGTGGAAAACTTGGAATAGTGCCTATCATTTAATAAGCGTTCAATAAATTCTAGCTGTTACTTTTACTATAATTTTTATATCGTATATACTGAAGGTATACAACATGATGTATTGATAAACATACGTACAGTGAAACGATTGCCAAAGTCAAGCATATTAACGTATCCATCTCCTCACATGCATACTTTAATTTTGTAGTAAGAGCACCTGAACTCTGCTCAGCAGATTTTTCAGTATACAATACAATATTATTAACTATACTCCTTATGCTGTAAATTCTGTCTCTAAATTTATTCATCCTACATAACTGAACCTTTCTATTCTTTGACCTAAAACTTCTGATTTCCTTCCCCACACTGCCCTAATCCTGTTACAAAGGTGCTAATTTTATTTTCTTTGGTGTATTTTCCCAGAAAGGGAATCACAGAGTCTTCTGGTAGTCTTATTTTTAATTTTTTGAGAAACCTCCATACTATTTTCCATAATGGCTGCTATCAATCTATATTCCCACCTACAATGTTGGTTATCTTTTTTTCACATCCTCACCAACTTTTGTCTTTTTGTCACTTATCTTGTGTCTTTATGATAATAGGCATTTTGACAGATGTGAGGTGATATCTCTTTGTGGTATTGATTTTCACTTTCCTGATGACTAGTGACCCTTAATATCTTTTAATAAACTATTGTACTATTATCGTTTCTGAAAAAGGAGCCCTTCTATCTCTTATTTAAATCATTCTTTTTTCTACCATTGAAAAAATTATAACAAATATATTTCATAGTCCACAGGAGATTAGAAAGATTAAATCATATAATTAGATATACACTTGAAGATGGGGGAGGACCAAAAAAGGTGGGTGAGGTCCCAAACATGGAAGAAATAACAAGTAGCTGTCTGTTAACAGAGGCAAGTAAAACTGAACAAAATTAGTACAAAAATTATCATTGCCTACATATCTAGGTAATCTCAGGCCATTTAGTTCAAAAAGCATAGCACTATTTCAATACTTACTATGGGAATGAAAATAATAAAATAGAGTAAGTAATATTTTATAACGAATTTCTTGGGTTATTAAAATAGCTTAAATTATTTTCATTGCATTATGTTAAAAATAGCAATGTATCTCTAAAATATGTTAGTGAGAGCTTATTTCAGACATTGTTTATTAAAGAAAATTACCTAATCAGATGCATTGTTCCATTATAGAATCACATATTGCATTTATACTTACATAACCTGTCTCTTCCCTGCACTTGCATTTTCTGCCTATTCAGGTCTCACACCCAGCTGTAAGTTTCCCTGCAGTTATATCTGGGCATCTCCAGCAGCTGTCTCCTGTGCTGGCTGTATACATCCAGTTCAACGTGATGGTGCTTTATCTGCTCCAGTGCCACTCAGGGATATCAATGCTAAGTCCTCTCCTGTCTGAGAGGACTTAGTCGTCACCAGTCTCCTGGGATTCACCATGAGCCAAATACCCACGGCAGGGACATTCCCTTCTCCACTCCAGCATCAACGTTGTCCTAATTCCTCAGAAACACTGCTCCCTGGAGGCCACAATGAATTAAAGCCACACTGTGCCCATGCTCCTTCATGCTACTTTTGTCAAAATATTTTTTAGAAATTTATACATAGTTTACTGAAAACTTACTATATACTATATATATTACAGACTTGAAGGATATGACTGTTAAATAGACCCGGTTCCTGGCTCAGGGAAGTGGAAGATGAACACGAGTAAATTAACCATTAAAATATAAGTGAGCGCTTATGGATCTATAGCTGAGGCTCAGATATTGTTATTTTAAACTCTTCCCTTATTACTCAATCTGCCTCCTCTCCAGTATCAGGTTATTAAAACCCAATGACAAGAAGGGTAGTTTACCTTTGACACTCAGAGAGGAGGCTGTACAATGGGAGGGTGCGCAGGTGCAAGAATCTGGAAAAAAATTGCTGGATTGAAATCAACCAACATTTCCCACTTTATACAATGATGCCAAATAATGGTACCAAACTGGTTTTACCAATTTATATTCCAACTGCAATATTTGGCAATCCACCTTGTCTTTTTTACTTCATCAACATTATTCATTTTCTTTTTTAACATTTGACAATCTCTGAAGAAAACATGCTTTTTAAAATTTTCACTAAACGTAGATAGATATGCATATATCTCTATGTGAAAGTATATACAGTTTATATAGGACTGTTCATAATTGCGTAATCTATCATATCATAAGGCAAATACCCATATAATTTTAATACCTGCATCAAGTAGAGAATATTCCTAGCACTTCAAAGACACATCCATGTTACTTCACAATGAAAATCTCTCTCTTGAGTACCATGTCATACTCTCTTGAGAAGTAATGTTAACACTGTATCATTCTCTTCGCATGTGATTCTTCTTCACTCCAATCATTTAATTCATCTGTTCATTTTAAGACAAGTGTTTTATACCTAAGAGCAGGTCTTTGCATTTCCCACAGGTTCATTTTTTTTTTTTTTTTTTGGAAACGGAGTCTAGCTCTGTTACCAGGCTGGAGTGTAGTGGTGCCATTTCGGCTAACTGCAAACTCCACCTCCTGGGTTCAAGCGATTCTCCTGCCTAGCCTTCTGAATAGCTGGGATTACAGGTGCCTGCCACCACACATGGCTAATTTTTGTATTTTTAATCGAGAAGGATTTCACAGTGTTGGCCAGGATGGTCTCGATCTCGACCTCGTGATCTGCCTACCTTGGCCTCCCAAAGTGCTGGGATTACAGGCGTGAGCCACCATGTCTGGTCCCACAGGTTCTTGAAGAAGCAATTTTAATTCTATTTGTTTTTGTTTCTTTCTGTTTTTGTTTTATTTATTGAATTGTTCCTCAACTTTAAGCTTTCTTTCACTCAAATACTTACCTAGAGTGCTGACAAACCAATTCTACTTTCTAAAGACAGTCAAGGTGAACATTGTTTATTCCAATGCAATTCTGGTCGTATTTAAACACCTCCATATTCATGAATCCTATAAGGATGCTAAGGACTTAGAAGGGTCTTTTCATTTTCACAGCAGTATTTGGCATACACAGACAGATCAGGTATTATATGAAGATAATAAAAATAAAGGAGCTTACCACAAAGAAAGAACCTATTATTAATTGTTTGAGAGAGACTCTCCTTGTAGTGAAAGAAATATGCTGCTTCCTGCAGGATTTCACAGCATCATATTGCTAGGAGAGAACCTAAGAATCATCTAATCCAATCCCTCAAGGTTTAGGGAGGTGAACTGATGTACTGTTGACTCTTGCGTTGATATTTGACTTTTCTCTATCAGGAAAACAACAACAACAACAAAAAACAATCAAGGGGTAGAAATTATAGACATATGAAGGGATGTTAATATGCTTTTATTTTTAATTAAATAACTAAATACAGGCAAAAAAATACAGCAAACTAAAAATGCAGACTTCATAATAAACACCTAAAAAATCAAAATCTAATATTGACAGTATTCATTTATTGTATTTTCTTTAATTTTTTTATATAAATATAAAGTTAGAATTTCTCTTATTCTCTAAAGCCAGTTGCTTTGTCTTTCTCTGAAGTCACCACTGACATATATTAATAGTCTTCTAGTTCTTTTAAAAGTACTGTTGCCTACATTTTAATTTTCCCTTTATTTTTGATATGTTTTAAATATTTATGAATGTAGTCATTTTTATATACTTTCTAGAAATCACATTTCTCTCAATATTCTTCTTTGAAATCCATAGTTATATCTAGATGTAATTTATTTCTTACAAGTAACATATGATACTTAATTATAGGAACAGATTTAATTTTATTTATTCATTTTTTTTCAATTAGTAGACATTTTAATTGCTTTGAAATTTTACATATTGTAAATAATGTTGCCATAAAAATTGTTTGTGTCTCTGAGATGATACACTTAATATTTTTATTTTTTAAATGTTTATTTTAAGTTCAGGGATATAAGTGCAGATATGTTGTATAGGTAAACTTGTGTCATGAGGATTTGTTGTACAGATTATTTTATCATCCAGGTATTGACCTAGTAGCCATTGGTTGTTTCTCCTGATCCTCTCTTTTCACCTCCACCCAAAATCCCCACTGTGTGTTGTTTCCCTCTATGTGTTCATGAGCTCTCATAATTTAGTTTCCACTTATAAGTGTGAATGTGTGGTATTTGGTTTTCTGTTGCTGTGTTAGTTTGCTAAGGATAATGGCCATCAGCTCCATCCATGTTCTTGCAAAGGACATAATCTTGTTCTTTTTTATGACTGCATAATATTCCATAGTTTATATGTACTACATTTTCTCTATCCAGTTTATCACTGATGAACCTTTAGGTTGATTCTATATATTTGCTATTGTGAATAGTGCCGCAATAAACATACATGTTCATGTGTTTTTATAATAGAATAATTTATATTCCTTTGGATATATATTTATATTCCTTTGGATATAATAGAATAATTTACATTCCTTTGGATACATATCCAGCAATGGTATTGCTGGGTCAAATGGTATTTCTGTCTTTAAGTCTTTAGGGAATCACTACACTTGCTTCCACCATAGTTGAGCTAATTTACATTCCCACCAACAGTGTATAAGCATTCCTTTTTCTCTACAACCTCACCAGCATGTTATTTTTGACTTTTTCATAGTAGTCATTCTCGCTGGTGTTAGATGGACTCTCATTGTATTTGTTTCTTTGTTTGTTTTTGAGACAGAGTCTTTCTCTGTCATCCAGGCTGGAGAGCAGTGGCACTATCTCGGCTCACTGCAACTTTTGCCTCCTGCGTTCAAATGACTGTGGTGTCTCAGCTCCTGAGTAGCTGGAATTACAGACAGACAACACCATGCCTGGCTAATATTTGCATTGTTCGTAGAAATGGGATTTCACCATGTTGGTCAAGCTGGTCTTGAACTACTGACCTCAAGTGATTCACTCCTTCTGATCTCTCAAAGTATTGGGACTACAGGTGTGAGCCACTGTGCCTGACCTCTTTGTGGTTTTAATTTGCACTTCACTAATGATCAGTGATGTTGAGTTTTTTTCATATGATTGCTGGCCACATATATGTCTTCTTCTGAAAAGCAACTGTTCATATCCTTTGCCGACTTTTTGTGATTTGTATTTGAAAATTTGTTTAAGTTCCTTATAGATGCTGGATATTAGACATATGTCAGACACATAGTTAGCAAAAATCTTCTCCCATTCTATAAATTGTCTGTGTGTGTGTGTGTTTGTGTGTGTGCGTATACACACATATCTCAACAGAGTAAACAAACAATTTATACAATGTCTATATATATATATATATATAGACATTTTGTTATTTATATGTCTATATATATATGTCTATATATATATAGACATTTTGTTGCTTTTGTTGCAATTGCTTTTGGCGTCTTCATCAGGAAATTTTGCCTGTGCCTGTGTCCTTAATGGTATTGCCTAGGTTGTCTTCCAGGGTTTTTATGCTTCTCAGCTTTACATTTAATTCTTTAATCCATCTTGAGTTAAAGCTGTATATGGTGTAAGGAAGGGTTCCGGTATCAATCTTCTGCATGCAGCTAGCCAATTATCCCAGCACCATTTATTAAACGGGGAATCCTTTTCCCATTGGTTGTTTTTGTCAGGTGTGTTGAAGATAAGATAGTTGTGGGTATGTGGTCTTATTTCCGAGTTCTCTATTTCATTCCATTGGTCTACGTGTCTGTTTCTAGTACCATTACCATACAGTTTTGGTTACTGTAGCCCTGTATCATGGTCTGAAGTTGGGTAATGTGATGCCTCCAACTTCATTCTTTTTGCTTATGATTGTCTTGCCATTTGGGCTCTTTTTGGTTCCACATGAATTTTAAAATAGATTTTTCTAGTTCTATGAGGAGAATCAATTATAATTCAGTGAGAATAGCATTGAATCAATTAATCGTTTTAGGCAGTATGACAATTTTCACGATACTGATTCTTCCTATTCATTAACATAGAATGCTTTTTTATGTTTGTGTCATTTCTGATTTCTTTGAGCAGTGGTTTCTAGCTCACCTGATAGAGATTTTTATCTCCCTAGTTAATTGTATTTCTAGGCATTTTATTCTTTTTATGGCAATTGTGAATGAAAGTTCATTTTGGCTCTTGGCTTGACTGCTGTTGGTTTATAGAAATGCTAGCAAATTTTGCACATTGATTTTTATATCCTAAGACTTTGCTGAAGTTGCATATCATCTTAAGAAGCTTTTGGGCTAAGATGAGAGGGATTTTTCGATTTAAAATCATATTGTCTGCAAAGAGGGATAGTTTGACTCCCTCCCTTCCCATTTGAGCACTTTTTATTTCTTTTGTTTGCCTGATTGCCCTGGCCAGAACTTCCAGTACTATGTTGAATTGGAGTGGTGAGAAAGGCATCCTTGTCTTGTGCCGGTTTTCAAGAGGAATACGTCCAGCTTTTGCCCTTTTACTACGATGTTGTGTGGGTTTGTTATGGATGGCTCTTATTATTTTGAGGTATTTTCCTTCAATATTTAGTCTATTGAGAATTTTTAACCTGAAGGGATGTTGAATATTATTGAAAGCCTTTTCTTCATCTATTGAAATAATCATGTGGTTTTGTCTTTATTTCTGTTTATGTGATGAATCACATTTACTGATTTGCAAATGTGAACCAACTTTGCCTCCTGGGGATGAAACCAACTTGATCCTAGTGGATAAGCTTTTTGACGTAATGCTGGATTCAGTTTGCCAGTATTTTGTTGAACATTTTTGCATCAATGTTCATCAAGGATATTGGCCTGAAGTTTTTGTTATTGTTGTATCTCTGCCAGGTTTTGGTGTCAGCATGATGCTGGCTTCATAGAATTTGTTAGGGAGGAGTCCCTCCTTTTCAATTTTTTTTGCAATAGTTTCAGTAGGAACAGTACCAGCCCTTCTTTGTATATCTGGTAGAATTCAACTCTGAAAGCCCTCTGATAAGGGGCTTTATTTGGTTGGTAAGGTATGCATTACTGCCTCAATTTGAGAACTCATTATTGGTCTGCTCAGGGATTCAGTTTCTTTCTGGTTCAGTCTTGGGAGGGGTATGAGTACAGGCATTTATAATTTTTTCTTTTTGCTAGATTTTCTAGCCTATGTGCTTAGAGGTGTTAATAATATTCTCTGATGGTTGTTTGCATTCCCATGGAGTCAGTGCTAGTATCCCCATTATCCTTTCTGATTGTGTTTATTTGAATTTTCCCTCTTTTCTTTATTAGATTAGATAACCACCTATTTTATTTATTTTTTTTAAAAAAATCTGGCTCCTGGATTTGTTACCTTTTGAATGATTTTTTGTGTCTCTATCTTATTCAGTTCAGCTCTGATTTTGATGATTTCTTGTTTTGTGCTAGCTTTGGGATTTGTTTGCTCTTGATTCTCTAGTTCTTTTAGTTGTGATGTTAGGTTGTTAACTGGAGATATTTCCAACTTTTTGATATGGGCATTTAGTGCTATAATTTCCTCTCTTAAAACCACCTTAATGTGTCCCAGAGATTGCATTACACGGTATATTTGTTCCCATTAGTTTCAAATAATTTCTTGATTTCTGCCTTAATTTCATTATTTACCCAAAAGTCATTCAGGAGAGGGTTATTCAATTTCCATGTAATTGTAGAGCATGTACACTTTACTTTTAAGTTAATATTGACAAGATTCATATACCAAATGCTTATACCTTGTTTTACTCTTCTCAAACATCTGCTATTACCATGATTTGTAAATTTTGCCAGAATCATGGGGGAGATAATTATTTCATCGTTTTGTTGTTTTTTTTTCTTAGCTTTTAGTGAGGATGAATATCTTTTCACCTGTTTCTTGGCCATTTGATTTGTCACTGACATTCTGACCATATAATTAGTTTTATTTGGTTATATGTGTTATTAAAGATTTACAGGATTTTTACATATTCTTGACAAAAATTCTTCTTTTATGTATATTGTACATATGTCTCCCAGTCTCTAGACTAATTTTTATTTTTATTTTGCCTTTGATCAAGCAAACATTTCAAATTGTGGTGAAGTCAGTTTTATTGATCTTATCCCTTTAATAATTTGGCTATCTGGCCTTATATTAGGTACTAGCAAAGGCAATTTTCTACTTGCCCCTCCTTCTCCCTCCTCTATCTCCCTCCTTCCTCTCCTTCTGCCCTTCCTTTTTTTTCCTCTATTTTTGAAGAATTATATTGTCTATTGTTAGAAATTAATATTTCATTAGTATTTTATAATTATTTTGTCAAATTATAATGTTTGTGCTTATAAAATGTTTAAATATTGGCAATATCAGGTGGTTCAACTTGTATTTTATCAAATGTACAAACTAAGATTATTAATTCTTTATGCTGTTTGTCTTCTCAAAAAAGATATGAGTTATGGTTTTGTTTATTATATTCTGTGGGTCTACAATACTGTTTATATTATTTATATAACCAGCTTTCACAACATCTAGCCTTTTTTTGGTGAGAAACTTATAGTCCTTGCTACTATTTTGAAAAGAACATTGATTGATGTATACAAAACTTAGTTGGACATGGTGTAGCATAACTGTAGTCTCAGCTATTAAGGAGGCTGAGGCAGGAGAATTGCTTGAACCCAAGAGGTGGAGGTTGCAGTGAGCCAGGATCTCACTACTACACTCCAGCCTGAACAACAAGAGTGAAACTTGAAACTCTGTTTCCAGAAGAAAAAGAAAAAGAAAGGCATTGTGCATCTTTTGTAAAATATTTGACTACCACTATAATTTACTTTATTATTATTACATTTAAGTTTTCTTTTTACCTTGCTTTGATTTTTGATAATTTATGTTTTCTTCTTTGAATGATTATGTATTTGTTCAAAATATTCAAGTATGAGTTAAACTTTTTAAATATGTAAGCTAGTTTGCAAACTATGTCTTCTTCTGCCTTCTAATATTTTTTAAATGTGTACATTTTCTTTTTTTTTTCTAATCTTTTCAGTGAATCAACTTCTATTGTTGCTCTTGTGCTTCATCACTTGAATTTTATTGTTTTCTAACTTCCAATTTTTGCTTTTATTTCTTTTTTTCCTTGTGGTTCACCATGGGTAATTTTTTCTTACTGCTTACTAGCTTTTTTGGTTGAATGCATTGTTCATTCAGTTTCATTTATTTATTTGTATAAATGTATTTAAAGTTTTCAATATCCTGTATTACCCATATTTACAAATTTTAATATTTTTTGCGTTTATTATATTTCAAATAAAAATAATTTATAATTCCATTCTTAATTTCTTTAAATTGTAAATAAGCTTTTTTTTTTTTATTCTAAGGTTCTAAACATATGATACTAGCTAGAATTAACTGTTAATTATATTTCATTATGGTCCAAAAACATTCACTTTATTATGAAATGTTTTGTGAACTGGTCCTTTTTTTAAAAAATTACCTATGTTTGTGTAACAGAAAAAAAGTTAATAAAAATAGATACAAGTTTCTGTGTCTATCACACAAAGCTATTATTTGATGTTGTTTTCATCTTCCTTTTTCTTAATTATTTTTAATCAATTTCATTTCTTAGTATCTAAGTAGGTATATTTTGGCTATTTCAGTTTTATATTTATACCATATCTGCTTTAAACATTTTAAGGCTGTTTTATAAGTTACATTCAATCATAATATTGCTTATGAGGATAAAGGAGTATTTCTTTATACTCATTTTACAAAGGCATTTTGCTTTATATAGTATTTAGGAAATTATAGTTTTCTCTTTGTAACACTCATTTTTGTACACTTTCCAACTCATTGAATTTGACTGGCATTCTATATACATTCCTTGTCAATTTTGTGACTTGGAATATATGTTCAGCATTTATAACTTATTTTTTCACTCTTAGGTCATGTTTTGATAAAATATTTAAAAATTTTAATATCAGCAGATTGTTTCCAATAATTTAGAATTAGGCCTTTTTGTTTTTATTTTAAAAGACTTTCCACTTCCAAAATGAAAACATAATTGCCTACATCTTTGATTTTTAAAATATTATTCTCAAAATTCATAAAAATAGATACACAGAAGCTTGTATCCATTTTGATTAACTCTTTTTCTGTTAAACAAACATAGGTAATTTTTAAAAATGGACCAATTTACAAAACATTTCATAATAAAGTTGTGTTGTAAAGAAAAGATTCTATTATAACTTTTCCCATATGGAGCTCCACAAAGTCTCATTCCAAAAGAATATGATGATTTGATCAGTTCACAAAACATTTTATAATAAAGTTGTGTTGTAAAGAAAAGATTCTATTATAACTTTTCCCATATGGAGCCCAACAAAAAGCCCCATTCCAAAAGAATATGATGATTTGACCTGTCTAGCAGTTCTCTAGATCCCCACATAGGGGCTTGACTTCCTTTGACCTGACTCAGTGCTCAGGCATTGCCAGCAGTCATTTCCCCCAGACATTAGTCAAAGCCAAAAGCTACAATTATTTAACATCAAAGATCCCTGAGGGGTGATAACAGTTGAGGCTAACAAAAATCTGACCAAAAAAAACTTAAAAAGGAAAGTTAGAGAATTAGATGTCCATACAGGGCTTTGAAAAGCTCCAACATTTTCCTGGGGATCTAGAAGGAAAGACCTGAGGAGGCTCTAATCCCTCATCCCTGGTTAACTTGAGGTTCTGCACAAGTAGAAACAAAGGCTGAAGGCAGACTTGCATACTGTCTTCTGGTGGACTGCAGGCGTGCTCCAACACATAGAGCACCTTGGCAAAGCCTGGGAGGCACACTGGTTCCAGGCACTCAAGGAAATTTCTGCCCAGTCATCATCTGAACACTAACGTACATACTTGCACAAAAACTTAACTAGTTTCATATGACAAAGACTGACTTTACAGAATTAGTTGAGGAAAGTCGCAAAACAAAACAAAAATAACCATGATCACCACCAACAACAATGAGCAATAATTACAACCCATAGAAAAGTATAGAATGTGAGAGTGCAGAACTTAGTTAGATTTTTAGAGTTGCAACATTATTTTAAATATCCCATTTTTAAACAAAATAACAAAAATATATAAGACATAATAAAGAGGAAAGTATAACCCATACACAGAAAAACAAAAAACAAAAGTCAAAAGAAACTTATTCCTGACGAAGCCCAGATATTAGACTCACTAGACAGAACAGACATTGAACGGCTATTATAAATATGGCCAAAACACAAAAAAACTGTTTCTAAATAATAAAAATATAGAATAGAATGATTCCTCATCAAGTACAGAATATAATTTAAAAAAGAGAAATTATTTTTTAAAAAACATACAGAAATTTTGGAGTTTAAATTTTAAAAATTGAAATTAAAATAGAGGAATTAGAAATAGATTTTATCTATAAAGCAGGAGAAATAATTGAACAAGAAGATAAGCCAATGGAGATCTTCTATTCCGAGAAAGAGAAAGAAATAAAAATGAACACAGCCTAAGATACCTGTGAACACCATCAAGCATACTAATATATCCATAATAGAAGTTCCAGAAAAAGAAGGAAGAAAGGGGTAAAAAGAATATATGAAGAATTTATAGCTAAAAGTCTCTCAAATTTTATGATAATATTTATCTACACACATAAAAAGTTCAATGAAGTCCAATTAGGATAAATTCAAAGAAATACACACCTACTTGCATTACAATCAAACTCAAAAAACAGAGATAATTTTGAAAGCAGTAGAAGAGATCCAATTCATCACATATAAGGGATACCCAATAAAATTAACTGAAATTTTTAATTTAACATTGCTATGGAGGCCCCAGCTAGAATAATAAGAAAAGAAAAATAAAATAAAATAAAAAAAAGAAAAAGACATCTAGATTGGAAAGGAGGAAATACAACTATTCCTTTTAGCAAATGACATTATTTTGTATATGGAAAATCCTAATTCATCTACTAAGAAAGCTATTAGAACTAATAAACTTGCTCATAAAGTATGCAGGATACAAGAACGAAATATAAAGGTCAATTTTATTTCTATTCACTTGCAATAAAGAATATTATGCAAAGGAAGAAAACTAAACACTTAGAAATAAATTTAACAGAAAGTACAGACTTGTGCAGTGAAAACTATAAATATTGTTATTAAAAATACTTAAATGGAAAGACATCTTACGTTTATAGATCAGAAAATTTAGTATTGTTCAGATGGCAATGCTCCGCAAAATAGTACAGAAATTCAATTCAGTTTTTATTAAAAAAAACAAAACAGTTTTCCTTTTGCACAAGTCATCCAAACAGAATCACCTCATCCAAACAGTTACATGTATATGCAAGGGACACAGAATAGCCAAAACAATCTTGAAAAAGAATGCAGTTGGAGAAGTCATACAGATTTCAACTCTTATTACAAACTTTAGTAAATAGAGCCAATGTGATACTGGCACAAAAAATTGATATATAGATCAATAGGATGAAACTGACAGACATAAACCCTTCCATTTATGGTCAATTAATTTTTGACAAGCATGCCAATATGACTCACTGGGGAAAATAAAGAAATAAATAAAATAAAACACGTTTTCAGCCAGTGGTACTGGAACAACTCGATCTCTACAGGAAAGGAATGAAGTTTGACTTCTACCTCACTCCATACACAAAAATTAAATCAAAATTTGTCATCAGCCTGAAAATAAGAACTAACATCTATAAACTCTTACAAAAAATAAAAATATTCATGACCTTAGATTAGGCAGTAACTTCTTAAATGTGAACTAAAAGAACAAGGAACTAAAGTTTAAAAAGGGATAAACTGGATTTCATCAATATTACGACCTTTGGCTCTTAACAGTTCACCATCAAGAAACTGAAAAGACAAACTACAGATTGGGAACATACGTTTATTCATACACTAAGTGATAAAGGCCATGTGTTTAAAATAATTTTGCAGCCCTTAGAATTCTACAAAATAATGACATTGCAAATGAAAATGTGAAAATTATACAAATGGGACATTTCTTTAAAGAAAAAATACAAATAAATGGCCAATAAGTATATGAAAATATGCTCAATGTCATTGGTCATTAGAAAAATGCACAACAAAACCACAATGTGATATTGCTTTAGATCCACTCAGATAGCTAAAATATATATATATATATATATAGTTGCATTTTAGGTTCTGGAGTACATGTAAAGAACATGCAGGGTTGTTGCATAGTTGCATACATGAAAATGTGGTTCTCTGCCTCCATTCCCATCACCTATATCTGGCATTTCTCCCCATGTTAGCTAAAATTTTTAAAAGACAGGAAAAATGACTGTTGATGAATATGCAGAGGCATTGGGATTCTTGTACATTTCTGGTTGATTGCAAAATCATACAGCAACATTAGAAAACAGTTTGACGGTCCCTCAAAAGTCAAATATAGAGTTGCCGTATGATTCAGGAATTCCACTCCTGTGTATGGACCCAAGAAAATTTAAAACATTAGTTCACACAAAAACCTGTAAGCGAATGTTAACAGCAACATTATACATAATAGCCAAAGAGTGGAAAAAAGCCAAATGCCTATCCACTGAGGAAGGGATAAGCAAAATATAGGATATCTACAAAGTTTATTCTTATTAAGCAACAGAAAGGAAGGAGGGCACAGATAGTTGTTAAAATATGGATGGACCTTAAAAACATCACGCTCAGTTAAAGAGCCCACCAAAAAAGGCCACATATTGCATAAGTCCATGTACATGAGGAATGACAGCTAATGGGTATAGGGTTTCTATTAGGGGTGATGAAAAGTTTTTAAAGAAGGCAATGGTAATCATTGCACAAACCTGTGAAGACGCACTTCACTTCAAGAACTGTGAACTGGGCCTGACGTAGTGGCTCATGCCTCTGATCCCATTACTTCTGGAAGCTGAGACAGGCAGATTGCATGAGCCCAGGAGTTCAAGATCAGCCTGGGAAAGATAGTGAGACTCTAACTCTCTCTACCAATAATAATAATAATAATAGCTGGGCATGGTAGTCCCAGCTACTTCGGAGGCTGAGGGGAAGATCACCTGAACCTGGGAAATTGAGGCTGTGTCCATCATGCCACTGCACTCCAGCCTGGGCAATGAAGAATCTTTGAGGGGGGGGGGGAGAGAAGAAAGAAAGAGAAGGAAAGAAAGAAAGAGATGGAAAGAAAGAAAGAGATGCATACTTTGAATTTTATAGTGTTTGGATTCTATGTTCATAAAACTGCTTTTAAAATGTTTTTAAAAGGACAAATTAGATATGGCAAAACTCATAATATGTAGAAAATAGGGATGTTCAAATAATGTCTTCAGCCTTGACTAAGTTTACCTAATACTTTTTAAAAAGCCATACGAAGAAACAAAAACAAATTGATTTTTGTTGTTTTGTATTAGACTCAATAATTTGTGAATGAATGCAAACAGTAGTAGAACATGGGAGTGCAAACGTTCTTGAGAGGAAAATGTTATTACTTGGTGATTTTAGTGCCATTCCCGATGACTGATTCAAGATCCTAGATCCGGGTTCCAAAGGCAGTCTGCAAGGATTTGCACAGATCTTTGCTTCTCAGGACCCATTATTACTGCTACATGTAATATTCTATTAAGCCTCCCTTTCTAAGAAATCTATTCTGAATTTTTACAGAAACAATTTAGTCCAAAGGTATATATGGGTAATGGAGAAAATCTGGGAACTTGTATCACGTATGAAGGTTCCTTGCTAGAAGAAACTTATAGTACTTGATACACTATTCAAATGTATGGACATGAACTATGGATTGCTTTCCATAAGAGTTGTCATACCACTTTTTGTTTTATTCTACTTGCTAGAAAAATCTTTCTCAAAATAAGCATCAATGTACCAGAACAACAAACATTTTTCACACAATATCCTAGATTTATTTATGAAAATAAAAAATGTATGATATTATTATTTTAGGAATAAAATTGCTCCTATCAATTTTGATGTCCCCTTGAATTCTACCACCTTTTGAGAATTCAGGGAAAAGTTTTAATTTTTGAACCAAAAATATTTAAAAAACAAGAGAAACTAGAACAAAACAATAGCTAACCTTAAACAAAATGTGGCATAATTTTTTTTATTTCTGTGAAAAAGGTGACAAAATTGGTACTGCTAAGAAAATGTCTCCTTTGTAAATGCCACTTTTCTTCAGCTATTTTTAACAATGTTTATCACCTGTTGTAATGTAACTACCAAGTTAAGAGTTAAATTATTTAAAGTATTTATTTCAAGAACTACAATTTAAGAGGATTAGAAATAATTAGAAAGAAAAGTGGTCAGAAAATATTCCCTGCATATCATTATTCCCTGTTCCTCTTCATTCATTATCTAAATATCCAATATAGTCTTGATGGCTATATTTTTGGTGTAGACATAAGTATTCTCAACTTTTCACTCACTCACTATTTATCATAGGGATGTATTCATGTTGCTAAGAAATTTTCTCAATGACTAAATGATGCTTATTACTTAACAAAATTAATATACTCATACTTAACCATTTATTTTCTGCACTTTAAGAAATGTTTTATATTTTTTACTCTTCTATAATGTGCATATTCCTATATATAGAATTAAAAGTTTTTCCTTGAGATAAATTTCCTCCAAAATTTATCAGTTATTTTTCTCAAAAAAATCCCCAAACTTTAATATTTGGATATGGAGACAGAGAGAGAGAGAGACAGACAGACAGAGAGAGACAGAGAGACAGAGAGACAGAGAGAGAGAGAGAGAGAGGCACTTAACTCATAGGAATTAAGAGTTTGATCCACCATTGACTATGGGTCAACAAACAAGATATTTAACCTTCTTTCTTTGTTAATTTGTAAAATTAACCCACATAATGCCTACAGTAAAGGATTATTTATGTACATGAATATAAAGTACATAGCTCAGAGTCAGACACATACTAAGCATTCAGTTAAGAAAATATGTAATGATTCAATGATGATAGTGATGATGAGGATGATGGCGCTGATGATGAGGAGGAGGAGGAAGAGAAGGGATTTTAACGTGTTTTGATAACTTTGCAATTTTTCAAACTAGACTTCCTCTTTGAGTCTACGGAGATAAATAGTATATTCTGCCAGTTTGGGCTTAAATCAGTATAATAATAAGTGTGTGTATATTGGAAGGAGGGGGTCATTTTGATATCAAGAAACATAACCACTCAGAAGGTAAAGAGATGATGTGAAAACTCAAGGTGAACTATTTATTGTATCGGCAATTTCCCGAAACCTATTCCCTGGTGGTTGCTCTTGGTGGTGAGTTTTATTTGTTTGTAAAAGCAATGGAAGTTGATTTCTATATGCTGATTATCTTTACTAGATAAAATACAATAAACCCTGAACATTGTTGTCAAATGACCTTGTTTGTTCTAGCCTTGGGAACATAGGGAGAAAGTGCATCTTACCCTAAAGCAGCCAGTAGCAGGTGATATATCCTCCCTTACATGCCTCTGGCATGCTCCACTCATTAGACAGAAATCCTCATCGAGTATTTGTTTTCATTCAATCCACTGGGTAAAAGATATCTGTAACACTCTGGAGTCCATTAAGCAAAAGCTGAAGATAACAATGAGACAAAAGTTGATGGGCTAAGGTGTAGCTGCCAGCTTAGTGTGATTAATTCCAAGAACTTTCTTGTAAGGATATTGCTTAATAATCAATATTTATAATGTTTTATCATGAGATATTGAGAATATCCTATTCAATCCATCTTTAACAGTGTGACATAATGTACGTGATACATATTTAAAGGCCTGTAGGTGAACCGAAAGAGCACTGGACTAAGAACCAGAAGACTGCCAACTTACTCCTATTTTTACATTAAATCATTCTGTGACCTTGAGCAAACAAAGGGTATTTTAGTTTTTTCTTATCTATAGATTGAATAGGTAAATGAGATGATAGCTACATTTTTTTTTCTGACTCAAGAAGTCAAGAATTATAGTTATCAATAATTTTAGTAGATACTCATATTTCCATTTGCAGATGAGGAAAGTGAGGCCAAGAGGATGTAAGTAACTTGTTTGGGTCACCTGGTGAGTAAATATGACGCTGGACATTTCACTCAGTTTGCCCTATAGAATGAAAGATTTTGCTGGCAGTAATGTAGAAGACCAATTCAAAAAAAAAAAAAAAAAAAAAAACTAAGCTGGAAAATGAAATGGTAAGAGCTTATATTAGGATATGTTATGTTAAGGTCTAGGTGAGCAGTGATTAATACTTGAAGTAGGGTTGTAGCAATGGATGTGGAGTGTAAATGATATAAACACATTATATTTATAACAGAGAATGAGGAAACCTTGGACGTTCATTTGATCCACTAAATGTGCAGTGAAGAATAGGGAGAACTCTAAGATGGTTCTAGATTTCTGGTTTGGGGACAGCATAAATGGTATTCCCTGTGATAAGAAATGTGGGTGATCAAGGGTTAGAGGTGGAAATAATTGGTTTAGGAAAAATCTCTGCCCTAAAGGTGTTTATAAGAATAGATTCATATATATGTATGGAGAGAAAGAGAGAGAGAAGAGAGAGATGACTATATTTAGGCTATATAGAAACCAGGGAAAATGTCAAAGCCCCATGGATGTGGAAATAATAAGCTAGAGAGCATAATTAAAGTAAAATGAGAATATAAAAGTTTGACTATGATCTTCTCTGAGCACAGAAATCGCAGAAGAAAGAGAGTCTAGGAAGAAAGAAGCTGTCATTGAATTAAGAAAATAATGAAGAGAGTTTTACAGAAGTCAAGAAAGAAAAGTCTTTCAAAATAAAGATCAGAAATGTTCTATGGAAATTAAATAAAATGTGTTGTTTCAGTTTGAAAACTAGAAAGATTGGTGGTTTCAGTAAAAGAAATTTTAGTGGTTTGGCAACATATAAGTCAGATTTTAAAAAGTTGAAAAGTGAATGCAAGGTCATAAAATCATGGTCATTTTTGGAGAACCTGGCAGATCATGAGGTTATCACTGCTAAGACCAATGTTCTTGTACTGACATCAAAATTATATGTTGGCCATAATCATATTGTTGCCACCGGCATTATGTTTCCTTGAGGTGATATTGATTATTACTAATATTTTTAAAACCTTTCTTTGGCCAGGAAATTACATAGGGCTGCCTGCAGGTCAGGTAAGACTGAATTTACTCTGTGAATCCAAAGATTGACGAGTGAACCCTTACCAAATTAGGATTTCACTGTAAAATCCATACATATGGCAAAGTAGACGTTTTACCAGCATAACTATGCCAATTACAGAACAAGTAATATCAAGTTTTGGTGTGAACATAGAGCTTTATCTGTGTTACAAAGACAATTGATTCTTCTTTAGAATAGAGAATGCCTCATTAACCACTGACACATTATAATTGCCATATACTCTATTTACATCTAGTTCTTGTTAGGGATGTCTCAGTGCTGTAATAACCCTGTCAGTCAACATGCCACACATTCTTATTCGCAGGAAGTTCTCTTGAAAACTTCAAGCTATTATTAAATACTGGTGTTTGGACATTAACCTTGCTATCAGGTTTTATGCTTAATAAGAAAAGGTATTTTGCTTTAATAGCTTACCTTCATTTTCTCTTCCAGATTTGCCAGTAGGAAAATAATATGGTGTAACAGTAATGTGGTGTTGGGTTAAAATATTGTCATAGCATCTAGAATCCAGCATCAGTTCTGTTACTAACTAGCCATGTAAACTTAAGAAAATGTCCATAAAGTCTCTGGATATTTGTAGTTCTTCTTGGTAAAATAATGAGCTGCAAGAGAATGTCCCTATGGAATCATTCTAAAATAACTGAGTGTCTCCAGATGCTTTGCATCTTACCTCCTCTAAAGATGAAACATAGACGTCCCATTGGTCTTCCCAGAAACATCATGGGTACCATCCAGCCTGTTGACATAATACTCATCTTAATTGTTCTCTTGGACTAGATATGTGCAAGAGACAAATGGTAGCTGAGCAACTTCATGAACAGGTTTTACATGTGAAACTGAAGAGAATCAACAATGTGCAAAAAGTGCAAAACAGAACGTGTCAAGGGAATGCTAAAGTATAACTTCAAGTAAGGTGAGCAGTTGTGAACATGCTGGCAAAAGCATCAGAAAACACTCCAGCTTGGTACACTGGGGGAAAACGGCTTTTTAAATAAAATTCCAGCTTACTAGGATTCCTAAAGTTAGAGGCACTCTAACACCTGGCTTTGTAAACAGTAGCAGCCTCCTCAAGCCAGAAGATAATCTCTATAAGAATAAAGTGAGGTAAAATGGCTCATCATAATCAGTCTCTGGTGCCTCTTCATAGAACTAGAAATCGTTAGCAGAGACACCGTCTTGGAACTCTCCTGTGTTGAAATGGTGATCGTCATCCAGGCTTTCCTACCAGATCTCATTTATTCTATGGCATTAAGGCAAAATATAGTGAATAAGATGTTTTGCATGTAACTAAATGTCCTAGAACACACACTGGTCTAATTTGGCTGAAAGAATATTATGTTGAATCTCTTTCCGTACCATTCATCCAGCCAAAGCAATTCATCAGGAACTCACTTTATAAAGTCATCACTGCTTTCAGTTAGAGCCTCCTCTCCTCATTTCTTTCCCTTTCCACTTCTATTATTTTTACTGAAAGAGAAATACTTGCAGTTTCTCACTTCTAAATTCTTCTTAATTCTCCTAATTCTGGCAGCTTTTTTTTTCTTTTCTTTTCTTAAGATGGAGTCTCACTTTGCCACCCAGGCTAGAGTGCCGTGGCGCGATCTTGGCTCACTGCAACCTCAGCCTCTGGGGTTCAAGCGATTTTCCTGCCTCAGCTCCCCAAGTAACTGGGATTATAGGCATGTGCTACCACTCCTGGCTAATTGTTTTGTTTTTTGGTTTTTGGTTTGTTTTTTTTTGTTTTTTTTTTTGTATTTTTAGTAGAGACGGGGTTTCACCATGTGAAACTCCTGACCTCAGGTGATCCGCCTGCCTCGACTTCCCAAAGTGCTGGGATTACAGGCTTGAACCACTGCACTTGGCTAATTCTGGCAGTTTTCTCTCATTCTCCCAAGTGAATATTCCGCCGCCTCTTCCTTTTTTTACACTATATTTCAGTTTGTATCTTTATAACCACATGCAGTGTTCTCAACCGAAGTACATGTCAGAACTATACAGACAACACGAAAGAAAATATTCCCAGCCTACCGTGGAATGATTTAAAAATTCTGGGGACAGCAGCATCTTTACTTTTTAAAAGCTCCTGGATGATTCTAATGTACAACCTTGTTTGAAAAACATGGCCCATCTAGACAGTTATTAGTATGTTTCATTTTTAACGTGTGATTGAGCTATAATATTTTCTGTCAAAAATTTTATGAGATCTAAATGGTCTTTTTTATATTTGTGACTAAAATCCTGAAGACTCTCCTATTTTTTTTTTTTTTTTTTTTTTAGTTAGAGTGGTGCAGTGGCTTGACAGATCTAGTGACTGGACTCAAGAAACATATTCAGACATGTGCCAAACAATCTACTAGATGCATTCACTTTCATTATTTCATGTAACTATACTAATAAGTCAATCAAATTGATATTATTATCCTCAGTTTGTGGACAAGAAAACTGAAGGTAAAAAATTTTCAATAATTTGTCTGACATCTAGTATTAGATCTGTAATTTACAAAAAAAAAAAAATAGATTTCTTGGATCCTACCCCAGTGCTCTCTTTCATTGCTGATGTGTTTCCCATGTGAATTTCCTGGTCAAGACCGAAACGCTAAAGTCCATCATCCTATAACTACTGCTTTGTGTCTTCCACTCAATGAACTTACCATTCTCATAATAAAATAAAGCTCTCATTTGCCTTTTACTCACAGTTTTTTGTTTTGTTTTTTTGAGATGGCATTTCGCTCTTGTTTGCCAGGCTGGAGTGCAATGGTGTGATCTCAGTTCACTACAACCTCTGCCTCCAGGGTTCAAGTGATTCTCAGCCTCCCAAGCAGCTGGGATTATAGGCACCTGCCACCATGCCTGGCTAATTTTTGTATTTTAAGGGTTTCACCATGTTGGCCAGGCTGATCTCGAACTCCTGACCTCAGTTGACCCACCTGCCTCAGACTCCCAAAGTGCTGGGATTACAGGTATGAGCCACCATGGCTGGCCTACTCACAGTTTTAAGGATCCCTTCTTATAGTTAATTTTCACAGTGGGCATGCTACCATCTGAAAGCTTCTTTATACATTATATACATACAGTATCTGGAAACTTGACTCTGGAAGGCTTCACCTAGAGAACAATATTGTTTATCAAATGCATACTTTTACCACTGCTATTCTATTTCTAAAGGAAGACAGTCCCCCTTAAAGTCTTGCCATGACATTGTTAGTGCCTTTGAATTAAAACATTTCTTCTGAAGAAAATACTGAGAAATAAATTACATTAAATTCTCTACTCTATATATATTTATTCTTCCAAAAACTGAAGTCAAGTAATAAGCAGCAATTCCTCATATATATACTTGCTTTCCCTCTAGTTATTTACTGATTCTCTTTAATTAATTGCAAAACTGAAAACAAAATTAATCAGTTCTATAGTTCCCAAGTTCTGGGATATTTAGAATTGATAAAATGCCTATCATCTGCCAGCTTTTGGACTGAGTAGCTAATTGAAACTACAGGTTGCATATTAAGCCAGCAGTTGGAATATTCCTAAAGCCTTCCCAATAATGACTAGGCAAAAGACATTAATTTAGTCTTCTTACTGACTTCTTTACACCCCTTAATGCAGTTTTTGGACAGTGGCCATACAGGATCCCAATGATTATCCAATTTGCTCTCTACCTTTAACATATTTAAGAAATTCCTAAACCTGACTTTGGAATCTCTTTGCAAAACATTCTACAAAGTTATACCTACTGTGGTTGGTTTTTGCACTTGACTCTCTGAGCTTTGCTAATTTCTTTTGGACACAGGCATTTTTAAAGTAACTTTAAGTATGTGGCTATTTAAACTAGATAATATGTTAATATTTATGGGAAAAATCTCATTAATAATTGGTAAATTGTCCAAGTTATCTTTCCCACAATGTATTAAAATGCCCCCCTTATGATATACCGTATTCTTCAGTTTAAAGTAGCTTCTGGAATTTAGTCTTTCTGCTTATTTACATCATTAGTTTATTCAGTAATTTGTATGGCTTGTATTTTCCTATACTATTTTCTAAAACAAATATCATCACTCTCCTATTCTTGTCAATAGTCTGACAATGACTATTGTCTTAGCAATTCTTATGTATTTATTTTTTCTAAATTAACATTAAAATCATTTTGTCAAGTTCCAAATCAAAAAATTCTCTGGAAATTTATTCTGAGATTGTACTATATTTTAGGATAAATTGAGGAGAAATAAAATTTTAATTTCTATTCACATTGTGTGAATTTCTTTCATCAAAATCATGAATGTGCTGCATTTCATAAATTCTGAGCAAATGTGACTTCAGTTATCTTTCAAACATAGCCACCATATCTTGGTTTAAAGTGTTTTAATATCTCCTATTTGATCATTGCTTTGTGTGTTCTTGCATTTGAAATCATATTGAAAGACATATATGGGGTAATGATTACTTTTACTTAACTTTTATAATGTAATGTGTCCTCTTTTTATTAATGTATGCTCTATAAGAATAAATCAATTGTTCCTGATGTAAGTACTGTTTGTTTTTCTTAAATATTTAGTTTTTATTTGCGCCTTTTTTTAATCAGGAAATTTTTTTCATTTAAATAAAAAATAGATATCTTGTTAACCATTGTATTCCAGATTCTCACAGATTATTTGTTACATATAGTTTAATCAATAATTTTTAAAAATTTTTTATACATTTAATATTTATATGCATGCTTTATGCATATAAATATTAAAAATTCAATCTAAGAACAAATGTATTTTAATTAGGGTATATAATGCATTCATATTTATTATGGCCAGGAGGTACATTTGTTCTTATTACTATTGCCTATCATCTTCCTTTATAAATGTATCATTTTTTTTTTATTATTGTACCTTAGGTTCTGGGGTACATATTCAGATCATGCAGGATTGTTGCATAGGTACATACATGGCAAGATGGTTTACTGCCTTCATCCCCCCATCACCCATATCTGGTATTTCACCCTACATTATCCCTCCCCACCATCCCCACCCCCACTGTCCCTCCCTTAGCCTCCCCAACTGACCACAGTGTGTGATGCTCCCCTCCCTGTGTCCATGTGTTCTAATTGTTCAACACCCACCTATGAGTGAGAACATGCAGTGTTTGGTTTTCTGTTCTTGTGTCAGTTTGCTGAGAATGATGGTTTCCAGATTCATCCATGTCTCTATGAAGGACACAAGCTAATTGTTTTTTATGGCTGCACAGTATTCCATGGTGTATATGTGCCACATATTTTTTTATCCAGTCTATTGTTGATGGACATTTGGGTTGGTTCCAGGTCTTTACTCTTGTAAACAGTACCACAATGAACATATGTGTGCATGTGTCTTTATAATAGAACAATTTACAATTCTTTGGGTATATATCCAGTAACAGGATTGCTGGGTCAAATAGTATTTTTATTTTTAGGTCCTTGAGGAATCACCACACTGTCTTCCACAATGGTTGCAGTAATTTGCACTCCAACCAACAGTGTAAAAGTGTTCCTGTTTCTCCACATCCTCTCCAGCATCTGTTGTCTACTGATTTTTTAATAATTGCCATTCTAACTGGCAAGAGATGTTATCTCAATGTGGTTCTGATTAGCATTTCTCTAATGACCAGTGATGATGAGCATTTCTTCATGTTTCTTGGCCTCATAGATGTCTTCTTTTGTAAAGTGTCTGTTCATATCCTTTGCCCACTTTTGAATGGATTTGTTTTTTTCTTGTAAATCTATTTTAGTTATTTGTAGAATCTGGATATTAGCCCTTTGTAAGGTGGGTAGATTGCAAAAATTTTTTCCCATTCTGTTGGTTGCTCTAATGATTGATTTCTTTGCTGAACAGAAGCTCTGGAGATTAATTAGATCCCATTTGTCTATTTTGGCTTTTTTTGCCATTGCTTTTGGTGTTTTAGTCATGAAGTCCTTGCCTATGCCTGTGTCTGAATGATTTTGCCTAGGTTTTCTTCTAGGGTTTTTATGTTATTAGGTGTTATATTTAGATCTTTAATCCATCTGGAGTTAATTTTAGTGTAAGGTGTCAGGATATGGCCTAATTTCTTCAGAAAAGCCAGTTTTCCAAACACCATTTATTAAACAGGGAATGCTTTCCCCATTGCTTGTCTTTCTCAGGTTCTTCAAAGATCAGATGATTGTAAATGTGTGGTGTGGCTTCTGAGGCCTCTGTTCTTTTTCATTTGTCTATATCTCTGTTTTGGTACTAGTACCATGCTGTTTTGATTACTGTGGCCTTGTAGTATACTTTGAAGTCAGGCAGCATGATGCCTCCAGCTTTGTTCTTTTTGCTTAGGATTGTTTTGTCTATGGGGGCTCTCTTTTGGTTCCATATGAACTTTGATGTGTTTTTTTCCAGTTCTGTGAAAAAGGTCATTGGTAGCTTGACAGGGATAGCCTTGAATCTATAAATTACCTTGGGCAGTATGGCCATTTTCAAGATGTTGATTCTTCCCAACCATGAGCATGGAATGTTTTCTTTCATCTGTTTGTGTCCTCTTATTTCATTGAGCAGTGGTTTATAGTTTTCCTTGAAGAGTTACTTTACATCCTTTTTTAGTTGTATTCCTAGGTTTTTATTCTCTTTGTAGCAATTATTTATTTAATTTCTTTTTTGCATATTTTATTTTTTGTTAGATATCAAGTTTTTCTATTTTTGTTTTTCAATAAGTTTGGAAGATATATGTGTGTGTGTGTGTGTGTGTGTGTGTGTGTGTGTGTATCTCCTGTTACCAGCACATTTTCAAAAGTCTACAATTTTTCAGCATCACAAACAAGATAAAATCTATTCCTATTATTTTGTAGAACAAGGAATTGGCAAATTTTTATTTCTTTTAAAAATTCTGTAAAATTTCTGTTAAAAATTTCTAACATAGTATAGCCTGATAATTTTTATTATCCAAAAAAATAAATGCAAGTTTTTTTCAAGCATGATTATTTTTCAATCAAAAATAACCTGTAACTGTTATAAAAACCAGATATATTTTGAGGCTTAGCTGAAATTCTAACTCTGACAGTTTCCTTTATACCAGTTTTATTTTTTTCCAAAATCTGTATTACTTATTTTTTACTTTGTACTTTTAGCTCTGTAATTCCTATATGCTGCTTTTTATCTCTGGTTACCTTTTTTTAATCTGTCTGTATCTTGTGTCTCCAACTAGATCAATCTGCTCCTTTGCGAGCAGCAGTGTGTCTTGTAGAACATGGCTAGGTGGACAGTGGATCTGGCTAGACAGAGTGGCATCATTAAAGAGATCAGATCATTAAACAGATCAGTCAAGTTGCAACAGGCTGCCTGGGAAATTCCTACAAGGGTTCTGAAAGTGAAGGGCCTTCACACTGCTGGCGCAGTGACAGCAGATGTCAGCAAGATTCAGTAATTGGCACCCCAATTGGAGGCCCTGGTGTTATGATCTCTAGTCCATTTGGTGGACTTCCGGTTTGAAGAAACTAAGTAATTGAACCAAATCTTTTGGATTATAAGTGCAGAATTTAGAAATAAATCCAGAATTGAAATATGCAGTCAGGGAAACTTTGTCCTGGATCACTGGATTAACTAGGTAGGATTCTTTAAGTTACTTTATAATAGCTAAAAGATTACTTTGACAACCTGGGATAAGAATCTAGAATTTAGGCTGCTTTGACCATGGGAAATGAAGAAATGAGAGATGAGATCCAAGAAGATACCTATAGAAGTGTGAATGCAGGCTCTCAGGTAATACAACTGTATATTGGATGGATTTATATGCTCCTAGCTAGTTCTTGATATGTTCAAATAAGATAGTTTCATGGCCTTCAACTTAAATTGCAAATTTTTTAGTATGCCTTTAAAAATGCATTATCTGACACCTTTGATTTTTCAATATTCCAGATAATCAATTTTCGCTTTACTAACTAGCAATATGTGCCTTAACACATCCTGTTCCATCTTCCAGAATGATCACCCCTCACTTTTATTCCTAGCAAACTATTCAAAAGTCATCTGAAGTGCCTCCTTCTTGGTGATATCATTTTTGCTCCACAGGAAGCAACATAAATGTATATTTATCAAAGTCTCCACTGTACATTATAGATACCTTCCTTTATAGCACTTAGCAGGACACTGTTTAATAGTCTCTTCAGACCCATTTTCTCATTAGACATATAGCTCGTGAAAACAGGGGCCATGACTTTCCACCAGAGTAACCCCATCAATAAGTACTGTGCTTTTCAAATAAGCACACAATAAGGAGAGAGGCAAGAAAGGAAATTAAGGCCTACTTTTCATTGCCTGCTTATATTGTTGCTTCCTTACCACTATATCAATTCTGCATTTAGAAATTAACTAATACAAAGAAAAAAACAATTTAGCCAGAGACTATTTGTGTGTGTGTATTTCTTTTTCTAGAGAAGGACATTAGTGACAGTTTTTGGAACCAAGTACATTACATAAAATATAAATTCAGTAGACTATTTTAGAGAGGATCCAATTGCAGTCCTATCACCTAAGTGGGCCACTTGAAATTAAAGCAATCACAGCTTTGGTAGGTTATTGCAATATGTTTTTAAGCCACATAAAGACAGAGTAAATATGACAGAGTGGTTAAGATATATGTTCCTTCTTCCTTTTGTCTACCACTTTCTTTCTTTCCTTTCTTTTTTCTTTTCAAACAGAGTCTCACTCTGTCACCCAAACTGGAGTGCAGTGGTGCTATCTTGGCTCACTGCAACCTCTGTTTCCCAGATTCAACCAATTCTCATGCCTCAGCTTTCCTAGTAGCTGGGATTACAGGTGTGTGTCATCATCCCCAGCTAATTTTTGTATTTTTAGTAAAGACAGGATTTCACCAAGTTGGCCAGGCTGATCTCAAACTCTTGGCCTCAAGTGATCTGTCTGCTTTGGCCTCTCAGAGTGCTGGGATTACAAGTGTGAGCCACTGTGCCTGGCCTTGTCTACAACTTTCAACTTTAGGCTACAATACAAATAAGAAAAAGCTCATAAAACTCAGGAAATCTAAGATAGCACACCCCGGCATCAAACTGCCAGGAACAGGTAAATATGTGTATCCTTTCATTCTATTTCAATATTATTCATAGATGTCAAGTTGACATTTAAGAAATCTTGAGAATTCAAAGATTCTATTTCTAACCATGTCAACAACTGCCTCTCCTCCCATACAAGGATATTTCATTTTCATTTTCTAATACGTATAGTTAGTTGATTGTTCTTTTTATATATTAGAAGAAATACCTATATATAATAGACAGAAATCTTAAACTCATATTTTGAAGTAAACTAATTGATACTATGAGTGGAGACAGAATAGAATAGCAGGCAATTAGAACTTTAGAGGAAATAACAAAAACGGAGAAACCACTAAGTGTTAAAATGACAGTTTTCCTTGGCTTTTCAGATAGGCTGGTATGAGGAAAGAAAATATGCGTATTTATATTTCACAGATGCATATTTTTATCATTTTATTTTTATTTTAAATAAAATTCAACGCAGTAATATATTAAAAGCTAATCTAGCTACGTGAACAAAAATATAAAAAGTATCCTATAGGGGGCACTCAAGGACTATGAACCAGAGCGTCTACTTTTTCTAGTTCTATTTTGTTTGGAGGAAAAGGTGTAGACCCTTGGGCACATTTTCACATTACCTTTTATACAAAGAACAAAAATGAGTAAAATAAATGAAAATACTCTTGTCACACTTTCACTATTCCCCAGTGAAAGATAAGGGAATATTAGGAGGTGTGATTAAATGGCATTTGGAGAATTATTATTCTAAAAGCATAAAGGTATGATAGTGTAGACAGCTAAGGTGTTGAGCATTTTCAAAATTCTAAACAAGGTTTTTTTCTGCATTATAGTTCAATACCAAGATAATTATCATTCTCTTCTGAAGACTGTTTTGTCTAGAACAGTAAAAAGGCAAAGTCATGTATCTAATTTTTTTTTAGGTTTTAAAGAATAATAATATGAGAATATTTAAATTAGTTTTAGGAAATAGAGTAAGGAGGACTTAGTCAATCACTTACACAGAGAATTTTTAATGTATGTTTTTAAGGTTGGGGTGGATGCTAAACTAAGGTGAGGACTAAACTAAAATCCACTTCAGTAGCCTACGTACCAGACGTTATTTCAACTCATCTAGGTTTAGATAGCTAAGAGCTCATTTTAACCAAAACCTAAATGAAAACTTGTCACAGCACCTAAATGAAATCAAAACATGATTTCTTTAAAGTGGTGGGGGGGAAAGTTTATTTAAGCTTTGAAATCACAGTTAAAAGAAGTTGCTTTTTAATTTTAATATAGTCATATTACAGCAACTTAAAAAATGCACCTCTAAATTCCCTCAGGATAGTTGTAGAAATCCCGTTGAGCCCGTTAAACACCAATCTCCCACTGAATTTTCCTTTGAAGCACTTCACAGTACTCCACACTCAGAGCTCGTGTTTTATTTCTGTTATTTTCATATAAGATAACTTAATTTGTGCTTTTGATTTAAAAACAAGATGTACCAGTACTCACTCCCTTCATTAACTTGCTCACCACTATCACAGTTGTGAATAATGAAATCACTTCCAGAACCATTTGTCAAATGGCTATTTGGGACTTCAGGCAGGTACAATCAAATCCTACAGCCTGTTTACAATATAAAGTAAGACATTAAGTTTTTTTCCCCATTTTGATTAAAGATATCTAAATACTCACTTATATAAAGTTGAGTTATATGTCAACAATTCCTAGCAATGATTTGAGAATAATCTCAGGTTATTATAGACGTACTTTAAAAGCATCAAACTTAAAACAAAAAGACAATTCACAACCAACATTTTTTGGATTTAATAGTTATTATGGCCAAAAAGATAAGATTTTTTTCAGAACAGTCTTGATTAGAAATAGTCTTCTTGCTGATCAATAATTCTATTTATTAGGCCATGTGTTTAATTTTGACTTGGAAACTGTGACTATTATAAATAAAAAGTGTGGAAGGGGAAGTAGAGGGCAGAAGAAACTGGCCTGAAACCGACCGAGAGAGCCAGGCAGTTGTCACCATGACATCCCTGAGGCTATAACTTGCTTTCACTTGCAGTGTACAGCTTGAAACATGGATGGTTTTAGAAACTCCCCAGCCAAACTCAGCCCTAGTGACTAGATGTCTTTTAATGTATTTATTATTTTACATGATCATCAGAATATGTTACTTTTTCTGAGCTATTTTCCCAGTGGTTATATGTATTTTTGTAGAAATGTCCAAGTAGATTAATCTCTTTAGCTTTAGATAATGAATATCAACAATCCTTTGACCAATTTTACATGGTATCCACATATCAATTTGTGATTATTTATTTGTAAATACATAAACTTTTTTATTTTTCAATTTGTTTTATAATATTTTCAGGCTAAACTCAGTAAAGAGCATAGAAATTATTTTGTGTCATTCCTATTCACTTTCTTTTAGCAAGAAAAAAATTAAAAAATAGATTAGAATAACTTAGGATTGATATACATCTAAAAGTATAAAATTAACATTTCTTTTAGAAGTAAATGCATTTTATCACAAAAAAAAATAGACTTTGAAAAACAATCACATATATTCTTGGCTGTTCTATGTCCAAGGTATCCAACCTCTTCTACTTCTTCTGTTGTATGCCTGTGAGTAAATTTATCTCAATGCTCATTTTGTCATTATTGCTTTAGAGTAGGGTTTGCAGAATGATATAAATGATAGTCTATTTTACATTGCAGAATGTAGCAATGAAAAGTCCTAAAAACATTTAATAATCTTTTAACCATAATTAAACTTTGCTAGGATTCATACATAAAGTCACATATTTTTTTACAAATCTTGGTAAATATACTCGGGTCCAAATGTCACCATATTTTTTCTACAAAGCAAGACTTGACATAAAACTAAGACATTCTATTTAGGACTAAAAAGCACCTTTTTGCTTTTGAATTTTTATGATGATTCAAAAGTATAATTTCACAATAGAAAAACACTTTTATAGGGCAAGACACATTTTCTATCTGAGAGAATTTTTTTTTACTTAAAAAATTAACAATGATCTAGAGAAGTTAGTTTTGTAAGTTTTTGTTTAAAACAAACTTTAAAAAATCTAAAAGCCCTACTCTAAGTAAATGCCACTTACCACACACTTACTTGGTACTTACTCTATGACAGGCACTGTGCCCAAATGGAGCTGTTGACAGCCTCCCGAAAGCAATTCCCAGTGCGAATTAAGCAAGGTGCACTTTGAAGAAAGGTACGTTTTTCTCATCTTTCCTTTTTTAAAATTTATTTGCTTCTCTTTACTGTTTTGTTCTGTAATTTATTATGCAAGGGCCATTTCTGATAAAAGAATAGAAAAAAATACTCTTCTTCAAAAAAGAACAAACAAAACAAAGTGAAACAATCTCCCCTTCTAAAGTAAAAAAAAAATAAACAACAATGACAAAAATAAATTTGGCCTAATTAAAATAGCTGCTATGTACTCTTTTACATTTTAACAGCAATTCATTTTATTAAAGTACATATTATGTGTAGTGTACTTAACAGAGTTCTATTGTCTCATCTTCTCAACTCCCTGTCCGTGGCTCATGCCGAACCTCTATCTTTGTCATTGTTAGTATCCTGTTTACTTCACATATAAAGATGTGTTCCACAGCAGAAGGACCAGGGAACAGCCAAGATATGAGATATTAAATAAGTTCAAGGGAAGAAGTAGAAAGCGATTAATCAACAGTAGGGCAAACTGCCTTTGAGTGCCTATTATAGGAGAAAGCACATATTAAAAGATCATTTTTTGGGGAATGAAAATTATGAAATGCTAAAGGCAACATACAAAGTAAATATAAGGAAACATATGAATTAGATATGAAGCAGGAAATTATTATTTAAAGGGGACAAGATCCTTGAAGGAGTCACAAATAGGTCTTCATTAATAGTACAATAAAAATAAATGAATGAATTGAACAATTTTTTCAAATTCTCTTTTTGTCCTGATTTTATGTGACCCCACAACATAATAGAGTCCTTAGACTCTAATGAACATGTAAGCATGTATCACTGTTGACATTTCTGAAAGTTCTGAACATTTCTGAACTTGCTACCAAGTTCTAAATCAAAGTATGTTGTGACGATTGACTAAATGATGTTCAAACCCTCAAGCTGTGTAAATATATTTTGTGATTTCTTTATTCAGTGTTGAATTCTAGCAGAAGTTGGCTTTTCTCTATGACTAGAAAATATTTTCCAAAAAAAAAAAAGATGCAGCATTGATTTTAGTGGTGATCTCATTAGTGGCCTATGTGTCATGATTGTGGTTTCTGACAGCATCGTCTCCATGCTGATCTTGGAAAGTCGGTCCTTAGCATAAGAATGTGCGGTGGCTCACGCCTATAATCCCAGCACTTGAGGAGGCCAAGATGGGTGGATCACGAGGTCAAGAGATGGAGACCATCCGGGTCAACAAGGTGAAACCCCGTCTCTACTAAAAATACAAAAATTAGCTGGGCATGGTGGTTAGTGCCTGTAGTCCCTGCTACTAGGGAGGCTGAGGGAGGAGAATTGCTTGAACCCAGGAGGCAGAGGTTGCAGTGAGCCGAGATCGTGCCATTGCACTCCAGTCTGGGTAACAAGAGTGAAACTCCATAAAAAATTGGTATTAATATTTAATTTAGATTATATGCTATGTTCCTGCAACAGTTATGTTTATTATCCTTGTTGCTATATGCATGGTACTAAATATAGTGTCTGTCACATAATATATAGATATTTAGTAAATTAATAAATGTATATTCTCTGAGCTACCACTCCTAGGAAGGAAGAAAAAAAAACAATGACAAAGCTGACTATATAAAACAGGAAATAGTCAAGAAACTTTATTCAAGATTTATTTCTGATATTAATCCAATGTGTGACCTCAGACTAGTCACCTTTTCTTTCTTAAAAATTTTTTATTTGCAAAATATGGTAAATTGCAGTAGATTATTTGAATGTTTCTTTCAGCTCCAACAATCTGAAAGTTTTTAATTATAGGGAAGGAGCAGCAAGATGATGACCAGAAAGAAGGTCAGAGATCAATATATTAGTAGGTAGAAAAATGCCGCAAAGACACATTCAGACAAAGTGCATCCTATCCATGGCCACAGGCAATCAATCAACCCTCCACCTGATACACTAAGTCCATTCTGCATCTGGAGAAGGCAATGTGGAGCTCATTTTAACCACACATATGTCTTGGTCTAAAAACACCAAAACAACATGCTTTATAATCAGCAACCAACTTAAAACCCAAGGGCTAATTCCATGTGAGAAGAGTGACAAGGATTTGGTGAATTGTTGACATTTTTGTGTTACCCACATGAGAGGGCAGTATTACCAGTTATATCTTCTGATGACATATCCAAAAAGCAAAATAGGATTCTTATCTTCAGACTACATTGCTATTATGGATGTCAATCCCTTAAAAATGAAAAAAAGATATAATTTTTAGTCTTTCAAGTCACCCCTGGCTTTGTCTAAATCAGTAGGCTCCTTTTATTTTTGCTGTCAAAAGTTTATCAAACAAGAGTCAGAAAAAATCCAAACAATCAAATCAGTAATAAAAGCTTATATTATTTGTCTTCTGAAAGTTATAATTGTTATCAGTCATGCTTTTCACCATAATATTTATGTCTTTAAAACACTTACAGATAGTGACAGTAAAGAGAAGCTTAAAATGTAGAGAGAAGACCAATGTAATTGTCCTAAAAATATTTTTTACTTTCTAGATTTAATTAGATAATTGCATCAATCTTAATTTTCTTTTCAGTTGTGCATACATCCTAATAATTGCTCAATGGTGTGAATTAAAGTTACACCAATATCTTATTTATCTCAACCAAATCCTTATATCCTAATTGAGACAGTATGCTAAAAAATAGAACATACTTTTGAAGAAAAGCAGTAAAAATGTGTGTTGAAATGTTGCAGTTTGAGAAATAACTTGCATCTCATTTTTTTTTTCCTTAGAGGCTTTTTCCAGAGTAAATGTTTCAATTTTAAAGAACTGATAATATTTCCTTGATAATCCCTTTCTCCCTCTCTCTCTCTCTCTACCTCTGCCCCCTGTCTCTCCCAATCTATTCCCTTTCTTTTTCATCTTGTGTCTGCTGCTGCCTGGCAACTTTTCTGTCTGGAAAAAAGGCAGGGTAAGAAACTTAGCAGCCCTTGCAATGATAGCGGCAGAAATCCCTAGCAACCTAACTTTCAGGCCAACTCTCCTTTACACACATCTCTTCCATAAGACAGACTGTCAGCTCCAGTTTGTTAAGAGGCACGTCCTATTCCTAACTTAACGACGTTCAGGTGTGTAGCACATAATTGTTACCATTCACTGTAAGAAATCCAACCACACAAAAATAATTGTTAGTAGAAATGAGATCTGATGTTTGATCACATGTATGCAAACTGTGACTCTAACTGGAAAATATAAGATTACCATTGACTGATAATTAGCATTCGTGTGTTGTTTTAGAACAAAAAGAAAGAATGATTGGTTCTACTTCGTTTAATTTATCTTAATGAGTGATTTCATAACATTATATAGTTTGATGAATTAATTTATTTAACTTGTCAGTGTTAATAACTCTGATTAGAATGAAGAAATTATAATGGACCATAGTAATAAACAAAATTCCAACACTAACTCAAGCTTTTCTCTCTTCACTAATAGAGCACTTCATTAATTTCTTTTTTCATTAAAGCATATATTATGGGGAAATAAAAATATTTTCTAGAAAATTATACTAATTTTTTCATTTATTTACAATCCATTAAAATTCGATGGTCGTTTAAGCCAGGGATCAAACTCTTCAATTTTAAAGCTCAAATTTTGTCTACACTTTTGTCTGATGCCCATAGAAAACAACCTCACTGATGCCCATAGAAAACAGTCTCCTTTTATAAACTGGTCATTTTCAAAGAATATCTGGAATAAGAACCACTTTATATAAGAGATTTGATGTGGGATGGATAATTTTATACCATTTCATTTTGACACTGTCTTTATTTCAGTTTTAAGGTAAATATATCTCTTTTGCTTAATATTTAATCTGTTTATTATATATTATGGCTTCCTAGCATGAATCAGTGTCCTCATTTGACAAGCAATTAAATTCCTATATTGTGCCCACTTAAGCACTGGTACATACCTAAACATCTATACTTTCACCATATTTTTGAGAGAGTTTTTATACCATTTAGATCTTTATTAATTGTGGTCTTAAAATAAAACTTCATTACTTTCTTTTTTTCTTTTTAAGACACAGTATCCCTGTATTGCCAGGCTGGAGTTCAGTGGCCTGATCTCAACTCACTGCAACCTCTGCCTCCTGGGTTCAAGTGATTCTCCTGCCTCCACCTCCTGAGTAGCTGGGACTACAGGCACATGTCATACTAATTTTTTGTATTTTTAGTAGAAACAGGGTTTCACTGTGTTAGCCAGGGTGATCTCAATCTCCTGACCTCGTGATCCACCTGCCTCCACCTCCCAAAGTGCTGGGATTACAAGGGTGAGCCACTGTGCCTGGCCTAAAGCTTCAAATTTTATTTTATAGAGAATCATTAAGTGGAAATTAAGCATAACGCATTACCTTTTATTGATGCTCCAGCCTATACTTTAGTAACAATCTTCCATATTTACTATCACTATTTTATAGTAACTGTTTTGAGTCCTATGTCATTCATGATTACTGACTTAATTGATGATTACTAAAGAATTCTATTTTGCTTTATTATTCTGGTCACAATGTGCAGACAATGCATTCTTGATTTCTTTTTTTTTTTTTTTTTTACCCATTCGATGAGTAAAAAATGTCAACCAGATGATCTGAAAGAGAGCATATGGTTTTTACTCTGTTTAATTCATTTAACAGGCTATTAGGAAGTTCTACATATTTGGAATATAGTATATTCAGAATACAAAATATTCTGAGCATTTACTACTTTAGTGATCTTTCCTAGCTTTTCCCTTTTCTAAGCTGACCATGAAATCTAGCTAGGGCTGCTGCACATACTGCAGAAGTGGATGAGTCAGTGATTTTAATCATAGTATTGGGGCACTTTAGTATGTGGTAAGAGTCTTTTGTGGGTCATACTGTTCCAGGCTGCTTTCCTTTACCTGGCAGTTTTTGAAGGGGAGGGCAATTGGTGGTAATCTTTCAGAAGAGGAAGAATTTTGAGGTCCTTAGCATGGTTTGTGAGCACTCCTCGTTTTCTTGCCAAGAGTTAAATGAATTCAGATCTCCTAATAGCTGACCTTCTAGTTGACTGAATGAGATCATGTAAGAAAGACACCTACTACATTATTCCAATGATTAAGTATGTCATACAATACACAGGTCTGTGGACCCTAGAGAAAGAAACATTTATTACATGGCACATCATTCAAATCTCTCTCTCTCTCTCTCTCTCTCTCTCTCTCTCTCTCTCTGTCACACACACACGCACACACACACACAGAGAGAGAGAGAGAGAGAGAGTCTTTATACTCTGCCACTCATTTCAATGTTTGTGAATTTTCAGTATGAAATAAAATATGTTAAAAAAATCTCTATTCTATTTGTGCACTTCATTATGAAATAATAAAAACGTCTAGGAGAAATTAGACATGTAACAACTTTACAAGAAAAAAACACTTTTGAATGTAGAAGGAGTCCTATTTTAAACACTAAATGGCTGCATTTTCAAGGGAAAGTAAAATTCATAATTTAAAATATGAAAAAGTGACATAAAATACACTTATAATCAAAGTATAAATAGGTGAAATTCACAGATTATTGGCAATGTTCTGCAGAATCACCTGTGTGTTCTTTGATACAGTCTAGTTGTAATGGCTTCAAAGGAGCATTCAGAGATGGTTCTGGATAATTTTACTCTTATAAATACCTAGATCTTAATGCTGGCATTCACCTATAAATCTCGAACAGCAAAGTAAATAAAGTCTTTAAAGTATCTTCCTTCACTTTTCATTCGTTGTCTTCCTTGGATCTGTTCCCTTCTCATAGTTTTCCCCTCCTCTCGACTCCGGGTTCAAAATATTAAATACGAAACCTTTTCAACTCTTGTTCTTAAATGAGAAACTCCTCATCTTACGAGGAAGACAGTAAACCTTCAACTATTAAGATTTCTGAATTTTAATTCCGTAGCCACCTTGGAATGGCAAACTAAAATTTTAGGAACTAGGATGATCATGTTGAAAACTTAAGTGGTCATAAAAACAACTTTACTAATATTATTATTCCAATGGTTCACGTTGATGCCTCCGCGGGCTCTGGAAAGTTCTTACACCACCACTGTAGCATATGGAAAAAGAAAACAAAACAAAACACAAAACCAAAACAACAAAACCCTCAAAGCCTATTTAAAACGACTCGAAGTACCGTTTTAAAGACAGAACCCCACAGCAAAACGCTGCCAATTCCTTGCTTTGTTGTTTCCTGCCTGGGGACCTCAATAGCCTTTTCCATTAACCTTCCCTTCTTACGCAACGGTTAATGACTTTTGGGGCTGTTTTGCTTTTTGTTTCTGCTGAGTCACGAAATTGTGCCTCTTTGTCCCCAGGTGCTGCTCAGCATAAAAGTTAAAAGTGCCATTCAGGAAGCACTGGGATTCTGTGTAGAGCGGAGGAAACCATTTCCCTAAGAGAAGCTCCGTTCCTTGGTTTGTCCTTCCTTCCCGGGAAGGAAGCTTCCGAGGAGCGAAGGGATCAGCCCGCTTTGCCCGCAGAAGCAGCCCGGTGCTCGGCTGAGGGTTCCCAGCTGGCTGTGAACTGAGGAGCGTTCTAGGCGCCTGGCCGGCTCAGCTCAATGCACAACCTCCCCCTTCTCCAAAGACTCAATTCCTACAGAACCAGCTTCGAGTTACTTTCCCTTCAAGGAGGCTGAAATAATCGTGATTTGTGGCGCTCTCCCTTCGCGGTGGTATTTTCCTGTTGTGTTAAATGCCTCTTACTAAGTAATAGATGTGATTTATGTGGACGACGAAGGGGTGTGTGGTGAATTCGGTGATTAATCAGTGAATTCCCATCCGCTGGCATCTCTCACTGCCCCTCTTGCGTGATGTAAGATCAGACGTACCCTGCATTGAAAAGTCAAGACACACGGGCGGCTCGCTCGCGCTCACACACGCTCTCCCTCCTCTCTCCCGCACGCGCGCATCCCTGCACCTTCCACATCCTGCTCCAGGCAGGAGAAGGCGGACTGGCTGGACTCATTGAGCTGAAGAATTTCCAGTGACATTTGTAAATGACGCCGCTCGATTCGGGGCTCCAAGCCGCCGCCGCCGGGCCGAGGGTGCCGCGGAGCAGTCTCCAGCGCAGGCTTCCTTACCGGGCGACCACAATGTCCGAGCTCCTCCTCGCCTTACTCACTCTCTCGGGATTACTGCCGATCGCCAGGGTGCTGACAGTGGGAGCCGACCGAGGTAAGGAGAACACCTCCCCCCGCCCCCCCAGCCCTCCTCTGGCTTTCTCGGCTTTCCTGCTGGGCGATGCTTGCAGATAAGTGAGGGTGAAACTTAAGTCCTTGCAGCCCCGCTCCCCGGGACCGGGTGGCCGCCTTGCGTTGGCCCCGTGGGGAGTGAGAGGTGCGGTGCGGGGTTTCTGAACCAAGTGCCAGAGTTCTCGGCACCCCCAGGCTTTTCCTTTGGGCCGTTTCCCGGTCCCGATTTTGTCCTCTTCGGGAGCGTTTGGACTTGGCTGTGCGCTTCTGCCCGCGCATCCTAAGCGCTGCAGATGTTGGGATGAGAATTCGCATTTCAGAAAGAGAGGCTTCCCTCCGCGATGGCGCTCAACCGCGAGCTTTTGCGAGCTCCAGGTTCTCCGCGTTAAGCGTGTCCGCCCTCAACTTAGCTCCCAGGTTAACTTCCTTACCTGCTGCATTCGGGGTCTGTGGAGAGGCGAAAGCGCCGATTCAAGCTCTTTCGTTTCCGTAGCCCTTTTCTGGGGTCAGACTGGGGAGAGAGTCCTGTCATCAGCGGTGAGGCTTTTAGGGCGCTTCCGGGCGCACGCACCTGCTTGAACTTGACTTTTCCATTCTGAGGGGCTGTGTCGCGGCACAGGAACCCTGAGGGGCTAACCTCCAGTCTGGAGTGCCTCGCTCCAGTGGCGCTTTGCTTTTGCTTTTTCTCCAAGTAGCTGATGACTGGTACAAGTTTAGAGGGGAATGGACGTGGAGAGCAGAGAGGAGGTGGGAATTAGAAGAAGCGGGGATTCTATAAACTTTTCATCTGGAAAATCTGGAATTCCTGTGCAAGTTTCATAGTCTTTGACAACAGATAACACTGGTGAAAAAAGGAGGAAAATACTCGATGAATATTTGGGGCACTGGCCCTGGCCTTGGAATGGTTAACTGCTTAAAGTAAAATCAGAAGTATCATAGATCCTTTTTTTTTTTTTTTTAATGAGAAAATGAGTTTATATTGACTGGTATAGTTCAGCTTTTTAGTTTAAATAGGAGAGAGAGAGAGAGAGAGAGAGAGAGAGAGAGAGAGAGAGAGAGAGAGAGAGAGAGGAAAAACCCAGACCCCAATGTCAAACAAACAGGGAGATTGTTTTATTGGGAGATGTAGTGATTGTACTTATATTAGGAAGATTATGAATTGACAAAAAATTATTCCTTCATTATAAGAAACAACACGGGAATGAATTGTAGTGTTTCTATTCAACCTGCTGTTGGCAACCAGATTCTAGCTTTTATAGCATACCCACACATGTCATTTCCTCTATCAGCGGTCGGACTAAACTGAATTTCTTTAGGAAATCTGACATTTACTGGTGATAATCTTTTAAATACATCATTGCCACCTAACTAGAGCTTCTGAACTTGTTCAACTTGCCTTGAAGTTGATGTGGAATGTTTAGAAACTATACTGATGAAATGGAGGCACACAGCTCTCCTTGAAATGATGATGTCTTTGATCTGGAACAATCAGCTCTCAACCTTTCTTAGGAAAAATGTTTGAAGTTGGACCAGAGCAGATGAACAGAATGGAGCTTTTCAGCCCAGTGTGCTAGCATGATATAATGGTACTGGCAGACTACTGCTATTGGGCTCTTTCTGATTGAGTCTCCATTCTCCATAAATTTGACTTCACCTAGAGCTGAGTTCTCAATACTTTTATATATGTTTATGGGGATAGAACCTATTGCCATCATGATTTGAATAAATATCTGAAGATAATTTAATATATAACATAAAAGATACAGACCCCCCAACTTTCTTCTGAGATAGGACATTAAATAACTAAGAGAATTATATTTGGTGCCAATTTAGCTTCATGAGGGAGAGGAACATCTAAGATAAAAGCAGAGCATATGGTAAATGATTGCTAGTTTTTTTTTTTTTTTCTAAAAAATGAAAGTGTTGTGTTGTATCACATGTCCACATGAATTACTGTATCAGATAGCACAAGTAAAAATAATTGTAGACCAGCTCTTTGCCATCATTATATATTTAACACAACTTTCAAAACTGTTAGGAAAGAGCTAAAATCCTCGCAGTTATCAAAAGTGAAAAGGATGGGCCACATTGGGAAAAGGGAATTTAAAAAAAAGAGAGAGAAATCTTACTGAAAGTTAAAAAAGAAAATGTTACTGCATTATGACAAACTTCCTTCACTGATATACTGAAACAGAATATATGGGAATATAAATGCAAGAAATAGGTTAATGAGATGTAACTTTCTGCATAGGCTTATGTCAATCGTCCTTGAACAGTAGTACAGGCATGTAAATTACACAGGTGCCTTTTGTAGTGCAACAGCTAACTGCTTGACAAAAATTGAGAATTCACTTTTAGGTTCTACGTGTACTTATTGGGTAATATGTAGTTTCCCAAACTGTATGGACTGTATCAGAAATGTCTGCATTACTTTGTAGCTGTGTTGTTCCCTTTATATATTTGTAAGTATAAGCTTAAACATTATATTAAATAGAAAAATACTTGAAACCAACCTGTATGTTTGTGTTCAAATTGTATGCATGAACTTGTCTTTTAATTCCTTATTGTTTATTTTCTTAGTTTATATTGATTTTATACAGAGCTAAACTAATGTATATGTCAGTTCTTATTAAATTCCATCACATCATAAAAAGGAAACATCTTTGTAACTTTTAACAGCCAAAAGTAGAAGATAAATCAGATTCACTTAGAATCAAATAATTTGTCATATCATTATCAAAGTAGTGCTTGATAAGGATTAGAACTTAAAGGGAAGTGTATCTTAAAGTGTCAACTTTTCTGAAAAGAAAACTGCAATTTATGTCTCTTTATATGCCATAAATAACATAAAGTTTTGTTTTGAAGAAGTTGCTGATCTTTGAGTTTGTTCTCTTTTTCTCTCTTCTCAAGCTCAAATTTAAACTGAGTAAGAGGGAGAAGAAACAATGGAAAAGTAAAGAAAAATTTAAATGCACTAAAAAATAAGAAAGAATGTGAATCATAGAAAACAGAATTAGGAAAAAAAAAGAAGTTCAAAGAAAGCTGAAGATAAATTTAGGAAAAGGACGGAAGGATGGATGGATGGATGGATGGATGGATGGATGGATGGGTGGATGAATGGATTCCGCCATACATCAGATTCTGAATCAGTATTTCATGACAAGAATAAGTATCTTTAAACAAAATAATTTCTTAAAATATTTTTCTCTCATGTTATTATAAATATATGAAAATATTTACAGTATAAAAATAATTTAAGGAAAAGTGTCACCAGTGTGAATCTGATTATAATTAGACCTCTAAGAATGGAGAGAGACGTGAGAATATTGCAGATAACTTAAATGTTAACTATGCTACAATTACAAATATGGAAGTCATTTTTTAAAAAATGTAAGTGAATGTAAATTTTCTTAGAAAGGATGGTAGATGAGTGATATGGTTAATAGGGTATTCTTCAGAATTAGATGATACTTTCTAAATGCTACTTGTCATTCAGGGTGGAGATATGCTGAGATATTTAGTTTGCAAATCTATTGGATCCAGGACATTAGTTTCTTGCCAGTTACCTTGTCAATTTCTTTTCTCAGCCTAGGGCATACCATAAAAATCAGCTCCATTTAAAGTCACCTGAACTGAGTATGATTTAGTCTTCTATAAGGATTATAATGTTGAGGGATCTTTATATCTTCTCTTCATTCTATATATTAATATGATCCAGTTTTTTTTAATGTTTCTGCCATTAATTTTTATATCTTAATATGAAATGAACGACTCCCCTGCCTTTTCCTTCAATATTTTCCTGGTTATAGGAATTCTGTGTGGTAAAAAGTACCAATCAAACATACTGATAGATTTCTCTATCTTCTGTGGCTGTCTGTCAAAACAATTCTTGTACAAAGGAAACGCTTGTCTTCATTCTAGATAGATGCATTCAGAGAAAGTAGAATTAATCCTAAAAGTTAAACATGCCTGTGCCAACATGATATCATTCGTCAAACTAAGTTAGTAGTAAGTGGAACCCACCTATACAATTACCCCACCCCCTTTCTCTCTCTCTCTCTGTGTGTTTGTGTGTATCTGCATGTATGTGTGTGTGTGTGTGTGTGTGTGTGTGTGTGTGTCTTCTTCAAAATGGCTGCCTTGGCACAAACACCTATTAAAAATACCACTTTGGCCTGAAAATTGGAGATGGCTTTTATGAATGAAACTTTTGCTTTTCAGAACTCTGATAAACCTGTCTATTTATCTGGACAAAAAAAAAAAGAAATGAAAAAAAATTTTTTTAGTTCTTTTTTTTACTCATAACATGTAATATTTGAATACATCACTATATAATAAGTATTTTATTTTAATAAAATATGACTGTGTGGAAGAAACACGTGTCAAAATTATTTGCTTTTGAAATGCCTATAAGTATGATATACCCAATACTTATAATTTGAAGCAATACTAGTAGCAGAATGCTAAAGAAAATTATGCCAAAGAGTGAGTACCATTATGAATTAATCAGAATATATGTTCAGCCAAACTTCTATGAGAAAATATTATGTCTACTTTAGATAGTTTTAACACTTTTCTTAAATTTCTTCAAGAAATCTGGCTCCTCCGATATAATCCAAGAATAATGACAAAAAACTATCTTGATACATAGAATGAGCAAATAATAATGTTTTTCCTTTGGTTTTGGCAGAGGAGGGGGAGAGAGGTAGGAAAAATTAGCTAACCAAACAGAGTAATTTCACCAGGATGGTTTTTATTTTCTTCTGTGGAGTTGCAATATATTTTCACATGGATAACTATTCCCAAACTTAACCTGTATCACAAACAATTGGCTAGAGACATAGGAATGAAGTTGCAACATAGCAATCACAAATCTCACAGACTATAGGCCTTGGGAACATTTTCCAGTTGTTTTATTATCGAAGGAGATTTTTAAAACATATTAGTTTTTTTGGATAATATTTTATTTCAATAGTAAATAATACAAAAATGAAAATGTCTCTAAAAATTAATTGGAGTTTTCAATTCACATCAAGAAATTAGTCCAATAACCAGTTTTTTTAAAGTTGGTTTTTAGACTAATTTTTAGATGTGAATTCCACTAACATAGAATGAGTGTCTTTACCTCACTCACTCAATTTTGAAAAGTAGCATGCTTGCAATAGCATTGAATCTCTGTTCTGGCTCTTCAGTGCTCTCTCATTTGAATAACATGTCAAACTCACCAAGTACCTCTGAATCCTCTATTTTAGAGAAAGGAGAATAAAGGATTCTGGAGATTCTGCCTTACATCAGAACAAGTAAGCTTAGACCTTCAAAATGTATATATTTTTTTTTTTTCTGGTAGTTTGTCTTCTATAAGCTGCCCTCACAATTTTAAATCTGTATTTCCCTCTTCATAAATGATTAGATGGTCTCCCCTTTCCCCCTGGAATAACTACAAGGCCAAGTTAGAAAATATGTATTATTTATTGCTCTGTTGTAAATTGAGCAATATCAAAACATAGAGTCAGCCTCATTCTGTCTCTCCATCTCTCTCTCTCCATCCTTTCGATTTAGGCTATCTCTATATAAACCCACATATTTTGACTAAACTCCCTGACTAAACTAATTGATGAAACTGACTAGTAACTAAATGGAAATCAAAACTACTAACAAATAACCATACATTCTATAAAAAAGCATGACTGATCTTACAGAAAAAGCCTAAAGTTATATTCTGTGAAGAAACAATAACAACAACATATTTCTCTGAAATAATTATGCAACATATTTCCAGTTTGTAGAGCAAATCATACATGCTTTTGCTACTGTATCTCTCATATTAGGCAAATGAAATATGTTTGGTAGTAATTATGTATTTATATAATGGGATATTATACAAGTTTAAAAGACTATCAGAAATGAGTAAATAGGTATTCTGAATTCATTTGTGCTCAAAAAGAATTTACTCTATTAAAAGTGGAAATTTATTACTTTTCTTTGCCTTTTTAACTGAATTTATATTTCTCCATTTTGTGAAACATTAAAAAATGTATTCTAAAATTGGTTTCAAAGACTTTCTCTCAATGAAGAATATATATAGTAGAAATCATTAATAAAATGGACAACAGGATTAAATGCTCTTTTAAATATGAGTATAATAAATTTCTTATGCAGTCATGCTATTTTTGGTCTGCAGTTAGGTATCCAATTACACTATTTAAAAATGCAATGGCATGAATAAATAAATGAGTATACCCATTTGTTAATCTTATTCCCCATTATTTTGAATATGTAAATATCATTAGTGGAAAAGAGTAATGTGCATTTTGGAAATAGTCAAACATGACTGGGGTCTACTTAACAGGGAGGGTGGGAAGAAGAAGAAGAACAGAAATGATAACTATTGGGTACCGGGCTTAATCCACGGGTGATGAAGTGATGTGAACAACAAACACTTGTTACAAATGTTTCCCTCTGTAACAAACTTTCACATGTATCTCCAAATCCAAAATAAAAGTCAAAAAAAGAAATAATTACTTTTTTTCTATTGTTCAATAACTCTACTCCTATTTCTTTAATAATGATATATTGTCAAAATTTGGGATTTCTTCTTAAATATTGCAAAATACTGGTAAATATGCAACCCTTTTCAAAGGTGCCTCTACCTTTAGAAAAGAAAAATAAGTAATCTTGATGATACATTTGTACCATAGATTCATTTGTTTAATCTTATTTTTCTCAGATATAAGTTCGTATATAAAAGTTTATCAGATATAACCTTGCGTGTTTAAAAGTTTCCATTTAAACGTGAATAATATTATAACTATATCCTTTACAGAAGTTGACAAAGTACCTTTTCATATACAATTTCTTCCAACTTTGTTAAGAGAAAAAAAAAATTCTTGAAGGAGATTGATCATGTAGCCTTGCTAAGATACCGACGTTACATTTCATCTCACAATACATTCTTATTAACAGTCAGACATCTCTTCCTGAGTTGCATATTCCTCATTGTCCTGACTGGCTTAGCCTTCAGACCAAAGACAGGTATTGTTGAAACATGACCTTATTTGAGTGAAAAGAATATGTTTCTTCTTTAGGTAAGATCAAGGTACCACATATCGTCTCTTGTTTTATTCTTGCAATCAATAGGACTTCCCTTCCTAATTTTTCCACATTGCATTGACATCCTTCAAGGCTTCCAAGACTGTTTAACTTTAGAAATACGAATATATAATTTCTTAAGAATTTTTCTACCACTGAGTTTTTCTTTAATGACTATTTGTCATCTTAGCCCTTTCTTCTTAAAATGAGAAAAGATAACTAAAAATGAGATTTGGGAGAAATGAAACTTAGTTGTGGTTGCTTTGTGTGTTCCTAGGGTATCTTAAGATTATTTATGACATAGAAAAGCTGTAGATATAATGCTGATAACAGAAATATGTTTAGAATCATCTGTTTTCTTTAGAAACTAGGATGTATAAGGAGAAGAAAGAAAATGATGCCGAGAAAGAGAACTTTGACAGTCAGAATTTATTGAAGCTTCTGGCCACACAGATCAAGTAACTGAGCTAATTATAACCTTAAACTTTTGCTAAAATTGATATTACAGAGATTTTAAAATGATTCAGTTTTTAGATTATCTAAGACAGTCTGTGCATTTCCAAAGCTTTTAATGTTATATTTTTATTGGGACAAAAATGTTAAAATGGCAAGTATGCTTTATTAAAATATTCCACTTAATCAACTCTATTAACTTTTAAGGGATTTTTTCCATGACTAAGCTCTGAAAGTACAGTGATAATGACACCAGCTCATGAGTGAGATTCTTGCCTCATCAGGTGAAAGCACTACAGATTGTGCCCACTGGGCGTCCATATTGTTGAGATTTTCATTAAACATAATAACGACATGAGATTTGTAGATGGAATTACTAACTCAGAATTCAGGCATTCTTTCTGAGTGCCCTTGCACTGATGTCATTTCTAACACCAAGACTAGCAGTTCAGTAGCACTATGTAGCTGTCCTGTAATACAACAGCATGTTAATCTTATTTGAGGGAAATTTTGGTGACTATCCAGCATGATCAACACTTAGATATAGGAAGAAGTCTGAATTTAAACCTTCTCCTTTGTCCATTGTTGGATTACACTCAATTCTACAGTTCCTTCTCCTTCTAGGACATTTTTCTCCCTATTTTCACTTGCTAATGACCTTGTCAAATATTTAGAAATTAATCCTGACAGTGAGAGGACCAACATCTTAGCACATTTCAACTTCCCTTGCTATCCTTGTTGCTAGGAGAACATAAAGTAATGAAGGGCATGAGGATTTTACCTTGTGTGTATTTTCATCTGGGTGTCTGTGAAAACACCACCACAGTATTACAGAAAATTGCTCAGACCCGTTCTGAAAAAATAAATATAGCTATGATCCTAACACATTCTGTGAGTGCACGGATAATGTTTGTGAAAACACATTGTGTCATGTATTGCATTACAGAAATATCTATCATTTTATTAATTATACTATTTGCTTAATATAAGTTACTAATAGGAAGAAGCTCTTTATATTTTCAGCATACTTTCATTTTTTATTCGCAGTTTTTTCCTGCTGAAATCACATGATCCTTGAAGTAACCCATATGTTTTGGATCATTCATGTGTTTACTCACCCATTTGACAGACATGAGCAAATAGGTGGTGTACACTGTTTTAGGTGATGGGAATGAAGTGAACGACATAGACAATGTAACTGGGCTGATGGGGCTTTTAGTGGAGGAGGAGGCAGAAACAGCAAATGAATAAATAAATAACATCCTTACTTGAAAGAAAAATAATATAATGTGACTGAGGAAAATGCTATTAGGAATTGTAGTTATAAACATGGAAGGCCTTTTTGAGCAAGTGACATATTTGCTAAAACTAAGTGATGAGACCGGACAAGCTCTGCATCATCTGGAGGGAGGAATTTTCTGTGCTACCCTTGAGAGGAAGTTGTGATTTTGGTATTTTAGAGAAAGAAGTTCACTTCATCTGAAATAAACTGTGTGTGTTAAGGAGAGAAGAGAAATAGAGAAGGTATATTAATGGTGAAGTCAGATTAGGTCAGGTGGGGTCATGCAGATAAAAGTGAGGCATTTGGGTTTGGTTCTGACTTTGAGCAGCTACTGACTGTCTAATCAGAGGCGACAATGATGCAACTTACTTTCTAAAGAGATCATGGTTGGTCTAATGGAAAGACAAGAAGGGAAATGGTGAATCCAGTTCAGGGATCATGAAAATTCGTCTTGGATAAGATGTTAATGGCTTGAATGAGGGAGTAGCAGTGGCAATGAGGACAAACTAGAACTGAGATTTGCATTTTTAGTTTAGAAAGATTTTCTATATGAATGAATGCAGCAGCATTTTAGGGAGGATAGGCATGAAATAAAGCCTCAAAAGATAATCTTTGGAGGAAAGTGTTAATATTCTAAGCAGATAATACATTATTTCAGGCTATTTTAAATGTGACATTCTGTTTTGCAGTACCTCTTATTGATTTGTGTGAAATATGGTTCACAGTAAAAGTCACATGATAGTCACATGTGGACCCTGCAATATTGTTTGCTTTCTTATTACCTTTTTTTTATATTTCAGAACTACTGGTACCATATTTCCTAATACCCTGTGTTTACTATGCCATATCTGTAAAATTAAGTTAATTGAGTCTGATTCACAGTATTCCTTAGGGAGTACGTTAAAATAATACACTTAGCAATATTTGAAGCATTGACAAATGTTGAAGCAATAATTTTGCTGTTATTTCTATCAATATAAACCAGCATAATACCAAAAGAAACAGGTATTGTTTGTATTTGTTTCTTGAAGAAATTTGCAGTGTTTTAAAGAAAGAGTTCCTTTTCAATTATCTCCAAATTCTTGACATGATTCAGAAGAGTTTGTACTGACAGTCAAGTTCCTGTGGATGAATAATTAGGAAAGAGAGAATAAATTGTAACATAGCTATTATTGGCTGTTCTCACCACCCTCCCTAGAAATTCCAAGAAAACTGTAGTAAAAGCTGGTGAAGTCACTCACGCCTGTAATCCCAGCACTTTGGGAGGCTGAGGTGGGTGGATCACCTGAGGCCAGGAGTTTGAGACTAGCCTAGTCAAACCCCATCTCTACCAAAAATACAAAAATTAGCCAGGCATGGTTGCATGTGCTTGTAGTCCCAGCTACTCAGGAGGCTGATGCAGGAGAATCACTTGAATTTGGGAAGCAAAGATTGTAGTGAGCGGAGATTGCACCACTGCACTCCAGCCTGAGCAACAAAGTGAGACTCTGTCTGAAAAGAAAACAAAACATAGTGAAGAAGTGAGTGGTGAGGATCTACCCAGTAAGAGTTTATGATATATGGGTATTACTTGTTGGCCAACCAGGGCCCTTGAATTATTCTTATTTCTCTACACATTCATTGAATAAACATTATCATGCCTAACATGTCAACATGTACCAGTCTCAGTGTGGTTTGTAGATGTGGAGGCAGATACAACCAGATTATTAAAACCAGAACTATGGGTGCAGCAAGCCACCATGGCACATGTATACCTATGCCATACTATGTGACAAACCTGCACGTTCTGCATTTGTACCCTAAACTTAAAGTATAATTTTAAAAAAAGAACTATAAATAAAAACACTAGCAATTGTACAACTTCAGATTGTGAAGGAAATGTTGCTTGTGGATACAGAACAAATGGTTTTGGGTCTATTTAGTGCTTACTGAAGCTAAAAAGGAAAGAAACAGGCCGAGGCAGGTGGATCACGAGGTAAAGAGGTCGAGACCATCCTGGTCAAAATGGTGAAACCCCGTCTCTACTAAAAATACAAAAAACTTAGCTTGGCATGGTGGCGCGTACCTGTAATCCCAGCTACTCAGGAGGCTGAGGCAGGAGAATTGCCTGAACCCAGGAAGCGGAGGTTGCAGTGAGCCGAGACGCGCCTGGGTAACAAAAGCGAAACTCCATCTCAAAAAAAAAAAAAAAGGAAAGAAACAGTGAGAGGCAGAGAAAGAGAAAGGAAGAAGATTTTATAAAACTGTTGGAAGGCAAAAAATATCAGAGCCTAGAGAATACATGAAAAAAGAGAAAGAAATACACTATTTGAAGGAATACTGTTCATGTTAAGCTGATTGAATTATCCTGTTTCCTGAGGTGTTTGAAGATAGTTTTGGGGTTTTTTTCCTATGATTTTTTTCCCCTTGCTCTGTTCCTTTTTTGGTGCTTTCTCTTTTATTCTGTACTTTGAGAAAAAGTGAGAGTTTAGATTTATAACTTGATAGTCAAATCTGCATTTCAGAGTACCAGTTTAATCCCCAAAATATCTCACTCAAATTATTTTTCGGTTATGAAGACCATGAAAAAGAGTGCCAAAAAGGCAGCTTGGAGTAATCAACCCTTTTAAACACTATTTACTTTATATTGCTGGACCTGTAGCCTCCTGGAAGAAAACACCTTACTTCATAGAAATTACCTCGGAAATGCTACATGACGTGATCATTACAAGGAATATATAAGAAGATAACCTGATTTCTTAGTCTTCAAGTATGCTATGTTTTTAGATTCAAGAAAAGATAGACTAAACATACATTAGGTTAAAATGAAAAGAGATTCAAAGCTCAGGCATTTAAAATTTTAGAAATGCCTAAATAAAATATTGAAGCAAAAGATCTCAACCAATTTATTTGTTGTGTAAAGAGCTTACATGCAGGTTTAGTAGACATTTGCTAGATGCATGTGTAGAAATCTAATTTGCTTGTCACTTTAAGTTCATTTTTCATTCATGTTGTCAAACCCTCTTTGATAATTTGACTCCAAAATTTCAATACTAAAATCATCATTATACCTCAAAATAAGTTAAATATGAAACACATACCCAAATTTTATTAATTTTTACAGTGACTGAACCAAATGAAATTTGAGACTGGAGATTTTGCCTTAATATTTAATTTGGGACTCACTGCAAATTTGTTTGCTGTGTACTTTAGCAGAGGGGTGCCAAAAGTTTGTAAATTAATTAATCCAAGTAAATGAAAGCAGCAGGAAGGGGAAGGGTTACTTGTGTATGTGTGAATATGAGGTATGATTTATGCCCCCTGACTAGCACTCTGCTCATATCACACAAAAGTCTGCTGAAGGGCTTTTTTCTTTCATAAGGAAAGTACTATGGGAACTGGTTCAAATAAGTGTAAGGGAGTTATTTTTATATTAGGTAAAGCAAAAAAACAGTAATTATTGACTGCACACTCACAGTGAAAGGCATTTGGGGAGGAAATGTTTTGATCCCTTGGACCAGAGCATAAACCCGCTGTAAAGAGGGAAATAACCAAAGCGTATTCTGATAGCTGTTAAGCTGGTGAGACACCAGAAAACTCTAGCAATAGCATGAAAATCACTTAAGTAAAAAATAAACTTTCAAAGGCTGAAGCTACTTGAGTTCAAGATTTAGAGATGAATGCCAAAGAGGATTACTAAAACTCTTCCATGCGAAATACAGCCGTAATGGCTCCATTAACACATTGCAAACCCAAACCTGAGAGTCACTATGTGAATGAGAGTTGAGTGCAATCTGTAATAAGAATAATAACATTTCCTTAAAAAGTTAAAAAAATCATATAAAGGAACCCAAAGTAGCAGTCTTGCCCTTTACCTTTCCTTCTGCAGGCAAAGGAAAATGATTGGCAGATTTTCTTCTATAGTTTTACAGAGAGAAATAGGATTGACTGTGGCTTCTGAGATTCCTAGGCTCAGAGGAAAAGACAGCTTAAATTTCTTTACTCATCATGTCAAGTAATGGCACTGAGACATATTTGACTGACCTTTATGAATTAAAGGCAAGATATAGGGCAACTTTTGCAAACACAAAAGCTTATAGCAGCCAGGCTGGTCAGAAGACAATGTGGGTGACTGGTAAATTGGAGAACATCCAAGCTGTCCAAAAGGGCAGCTGATATTCAATTTGAGCAGATCCTGGCCCTATGTGAATGTGGGTACACTGTGGCAGGCCTTTAATACTGGCTGGGAATCTGAGTTTTTAGGTAAAATTTCCTAAGTTTTAAATATTGCCTATCAAGATAAAGCAGAAATCTCTCTCTCTCTCTCTCTCTCTCTCTCTCTCTCTCTCTCTCTCTCTCTCTCTCTGTGTGTGTGTCTATCTCTCTCTCTCATACACACACATACACACACACACACACACACACACACACACAATAAAAAACCATTGTGGGGACAAATAAAGCAAGTTGCTGGATCCAACACTGAGGCTAACAGCATGTGGTCTACTATGTAGCCCCTGAGTTGCAGATATCAATAGAAGGTTGGACTGGATCAGAATGAAAACATATTTTACTTGGTTCATTGCAGGCAAAAGATGGCCCTAGAGAGCTGAGCATAATGACTAGATACTTCGACTGAGCTATTGTGGCAGGATGTGGGTTTAGAAAGAAGAATACTAGGATGAATTCTGCATTTCTGCCTTCACATCTTCCTCCCCATTGCTAAACATAAAGCAGAATTAGGGGAGAGAAAGTGGATGTAGAGAAAACTGTTAATGACCCAGCAAAGGGTTAATGATATTAGAACCAGTTGTGACTTAACGTAGGATCATGTCTCTGAATGTGCTCTAAGAAACAATACTTGCTTAATACTAATGAAGAAATGCTAAGTGGAGATTTCAGTCGTTGCACTGCAGGGGCCTGAGGAAAAATATGTGGGAAGTAACAGCATGTGGTTGAAATAACATTACCATGTCACACACACACATTGTTACTGAAATGTGGAAGGAAAAAATGAAAAGACCAAAAGGGAGCAGAAGAAAAATACAGCAAAGGGAAGACAGCAGAGATATGATTCTGATAGGTAGACAAATTCTCATACTGAGATACAAATGGGATCACTTTTAGGTTTGTGTTTTATTGTTCCGTTCCTTGGGAAGCTGTGACTAAACACAGGCCAACTGTGTGTTCCATTACCACACACTGACCTCAGACTTATACCTGTGTTTCATATCAGAATTAGTTTCTCCTAACTCATTATTCGACAAAGTATTTTTTTACTTTATATCTTGATATAATTTTAGAATTACAGAAAATTTGTAAGTCTAGTACAGAAAGTTTCCATGCACACTTCACTCAATTCCCCAAATACTAACATAATATGTAACTATAATACAATATCAAAACAAAAATATAGCATTGGTAAGACAAACATTAACTAGGGTTTAGACTTTATTCAGATTTCCCCAGTTTTTCACTAATGACCTACTATCCCAATATCCAATCCAGGATGCAGTGCTCACTGCATTAAATAGTCATGTGTCCTTTGACTCGCCTAATTGGTGAGAGTATCTGTCTTTCATTTACTTTTAACACCTGAGCTCATTTGAGGACGGATGGTCAGTTTTTTAGTAACTATCCTACAATTTGGCTTTGTCTGATGTTTTCTCATGATCAAATGGAGATTATGCATTTTGTCAAGACTGTTACATAGAGATGTGCCCTACTCAGTATATCCTTGGGAAACACATGGCACTATGTCTTATTATTAGTTATGTTAATCTTGATCAATTAATTGAGTGAAGTGGTGTCTTTTTTTTTAAACTTTTTTTTTGAGACAGAGTCTCTCTCTGTTACCCAGGCTGGAGTGCAGTGTGGCAGTCTCAGCTCACTGCAACTACAACCTCCTCCTCTCAGGTTCCTGAGTGGTTAGGACTACAGGCATGTGCCATCATACCCAACTAATTTTTGTATTTTTAGTAGAGTCAGGGTTTTACCATGTTGGCTAGTCTGATCTTAAACTCCTAACCTCAAATGATCCACCCACCTCAGCCTCCCAAAGTGCTGGGAGTACAGGCATGAGGTACTGTGCTCAGCCTTATTCTTTCCACTATACATTTATCAATTGAAATTCTTCTCTAAGGAAGAGCTATCACTTCTCCCTTATATTTATATAATTATTTATACTAGTATAGACTCCCAGATATTTTACTTTTTGTGGTATAATCCAGTACTATCATTCTTTATTTTTTCACTCAAACTGTTCCACCTTTGGCCATTGGGAGCTCTTTCAGTTTGCCTCCTCCATCCTTTGACATACCCCCATTCTTTTTTGAGCACTTTTTAATTTTATAACACTTTCACATGCTCAAAACTCATCTTATATTTACTTTTTCTTTCTGCATCCTGGAATCAATCACTACTCCAAAGCATATCATAGGATGTTGACATTTCACAGACTTTTAACTGAATGCACTCTCTTAAGTGTCATAAATTTATCTTAAGGGTGATAACCAATTGCAAGAGCAATTCCTCTGTTAATATTTTTTACTGTTCTCAAAGAAATAAGTTTGATTATTATCTTATATATTTCAATTTTTAATTTTTATGGATTTATAGTAGTACAGCTACTAGTATTACAACTAGTTGTACATATTTATGTGGCACGTGTCATATTTTGATACAAATATACAATGTGTAATGATCACAACTGGGTAATTGGGATAGCTATCACCTCAAACATTAATTACTTCTTCTTGTTGCTGACATTCCAAATCTTCTATTTTGAAATATACAATAAATTATTAACTCTAGTCACCCTATTATGCTATCAACCACTAGATCTTATTTCATCTATCTAATTGTGTGTTGTAATCATTAACCAGACTCTTCATTCTCCACTCCAACACATCTTTCACAGATTCTCATGTAATTGCTCTACTCTCTACCTTTATGAACTCTCTCACATATAAGTAATAACATGTGATACTCGGCTTTTTGGGCCTGACTTATTTCCCTTTCTATAATGCCCTCATCTATGTTGCTGTAAATGACAGAATTTCATTCTTTTTCATGACTGAATAATATTTCATTGTGTATATGTACTACGTTTTGTTTCTTCATTCATCTTGACTTGGGTCGATTTCATATCTTGGCTATTATGAATAGTGCTGCAATAAAAAAACTGGTTCAGATGTCTCTGATATGTTGAATTCTTTTCTTTTAGATATATACTCTGCAGTGGGGTTGCTAGAATAGAACTGCTCAATACTTTAATTTTGATATTCACTGCAATAATTGATTATATATGCTGACTAGAATTCTGAATTAGTGTGATTATAGAAGCTTATTAAAGCATTTGAAATTCACTGTTTTCAAAGTTTCTAAGCAAAAATATAGATAAGTTTTATAAAACAGACTACTACTTATTGATCCCTTTTCAGGAAATCTGTGTTAGGTATGCTAACTTAAAAAGAAGTATAAACAAGTCACACGAGGAATAATAGCAAACATTTTGATGAGAACTGGCTGCTAACACAATAAATCTATAAGGATTCTATATCTTGGCTTGTGGAGGGGAGTGAATAGAGAAGTAGATGCTAGAGATAGTGAATGGGTGTGATGTTTTGGACCAATTGGGACCAATTGTTAGTGGTTGTCCAAACTGCTGTATAGAAAGAGATCCAGTACTGAGTCTGGATTCATTGGTAAAGGGCATTGTTATAAGTTAGTGATGTTTCCAGTGATTGCAGCTGGAAGATGTATAGGAGTTTAAGCATCTGGCCCACTTAGATACCATTTCTAGTTTAGTTAGCACAATAAGAGGCTCTAGTAATTATCACTGAAAACGATGATGCCCGTCCATGGTCCAGAATTCCCAAAGAACTAACTGGTAAAATCCCGGCTAATGAAACAAGCATTGCTTTGTATAAAAACAAGTGTCCAGAATGTTCTTGAAAGCCCCAAATGTCTACTTTTTCAATGTACACACATTTTTTTTTAATTTTATTTTTTGTACTGCTTCACTATGAATACAACATTGTTGAGCTGTTTTTGTTTAAATTTTCTGGTAGCTGATGAAATCTTGTTCTGCATGATCATTTCCAGTTTCTCCTAACATTGAAGCTACAATTTTTTGGAAGCAGTAAATGCTAAACTTAACCTTGTCCTCTAAAAATTCTGATTCTTCTTAGATATTTGTATATATCCAGTTTTAATGAGGTATTGTTTAAAAATTATAGATAGGGAATTATTAATCTGACTACCGGTTTAGCTTTTGATAACAGCTCTAGAAAGGTAGTGAGAAACAGAGCTAGTTGAAAAGTAATGCAACACCCATATTGAATTTTTAACAACTTAATACATTTTAGGAAATGATCCATCTGAAAGGCATTATGGCTTGCTGAGAAAAGCTGTACACTGGGAACCAAGAGAAGTGGGCTTGATTCCCAGCTCTGCATCTGACTCACTCTTTGTCCTTGGGCAAGTCACTTAGCCTCACTCTGTGTCTATTTCCTGTCTCGTAAAATCAGGAGAATAATGCATAAAGCCTACCACCTCACCAAGATGTGTTGAGGCTCATTCTATAACCACTGAAGGAATCTTTCTTTCCCCTAGTGGCTAAAGACAAACTTATTTTTATTAGCATCTAGTTAGATTAAATTTTGCAATAAGAGCATGAATTTACAAATCACTTCACATAATCCTTTAATCTTTGAATTTACACTGGAGTTTTATTGCAACACAGGTTGCTTCATGTTAATGCACCCATTTGCTAGCAAGAGGCTTTGAGACACTTGTGTTTACAAAAATATTCAATGCCTCAATCTACTTGAGTACCAACTATGGAGTCTTGTACTGAGCACAGCAGAACCCATTAGAAGAGTAGAAGACAGAATCCTAGGGAGAAGATGCTTACACATGAGAAACAATTAGAGAATGCTATCTATAAATACTCAAAAATGTTATTGTCAAGATTCTAGTTTAGACAATGAGGAAATCAATGTGGTCTGGAAAATCACAGAGCAATGTCATGCAACATATGGAACAAATGCCTCTTATTTTATGACATCTTCCATGATTCCTTCAGTGAAATTCATTTTCTTTATTTCCTTCCTGAATCTTGCTGGCTCATTTTACATTCTCCAGTTTTTGTCTATCTTTTATGGCTTTTATTAAATAATTTTTTTCTTATAACTACTATATAATAATGGATAACATATTATATTTGGTTGTTCTTTTTCTTATTTCTCCTTTTATAATGAATTGTAGTCCCTCTGTACTTTTTTCATGAGTTTGACCTTTTGAGATGATTCTGCCACTTATAGAATATTTGATATTCTGAATTTATCTTGCTTTCTCATTATTTCATCTATCATGGTTCTCTATCACTGATCTTTTCCATAAACTAGATGTTAGATCTATAGGCTAGATTAGATTCAGGTTGAGCATTACTGGGCAGAATGTTTTCTGGGTGGTGTTAGGCATCTATATTAATAACTGTGGTGTGAGTTATCTGTACATGCAACAGTAGAATTTGTGGCACACCTTGGTGTAGTGCTCTGCAGCTTCTGCTTTGTAACCATGCTCAGCAGCAATATGGGGTATCATTGTAAAAGAAAAGATTGTACTTACATAACTCTATGACCTTTGATCAATTACATTATCTCTTCAAGTTTGTATTTTCTTATCTATAAAATGGGGATAATGATATCTAGTATACATTATTCTTTTGAAGTTCTGAGACAATACCTCAAGTTTCTGTTCATAATAGGCACTCAGTTCATGGAAGTTTATTAGTAGCAGTAGTAGTAATAATGTTTGTGATACTAGTAGTATTCAGTCATATAGGCCTGCATGATGAAAATATTTAAGACCGGCATTCATTCTACGAAGAGAACAGCAATGCTGTTCAACCAGGATCTCTATTGTAAGAGATGGACTTTCCTGTTCACTTGTTTGGTTGTTTAACATGCTGCCACGTGGTATGATTTAAATGGGGGATATCATTTTAAATCATTTTCAGAACAAATCAGGATATAAATGATTTAATAAAAAAGTTAAAACATTATTCATGGGTAAAAGGCTCTCTCAGGGCTCTCACATTTCTTTGCCCCATGATCATTTCTTGCATACTACTACTACTTAAATGCAAGGAGACAGATGTACATGCAAGATCCAGGAACCTACATTTGGGCTGTTCCTAATAATTTCCAAAACACACATCAGGGCTGTGGTAAACAGATTAAGTTTTAAAGTCAGTCTGCTTTAAAATCCTCAATTGCAGGCTGTTTAACATTGGCCATGATACATAATCTCCCTGAACCTTAGGCACATTTCTTTTCAAGAAAGCTCAAAGGGATGTTCTGAGTATAGAGCACAGATACATAAACCTCTAACTTGCAGGCACGGTGTCTCATGCCTGTAATCACAGCACTTTGGAAGGCCAAGGCAGGTGGATCACCTGAGCTCAGGAGTTCAAGACCAGCCTGGCCAACATGATAAAACTTAGTCTTTACTAAAAATACAAAAATTAGCCAGGCATGGTGGCAGGCACTTGTAATCCCAACTATTTGGGAGGCTAAGGCAGAATTGGTGAACCCGGGAGGAGGAGGTTGCACCAAGATCATGCCGCTGCACTCCAGCCTGGACCACAGAGTGAGATTTAGTCTCAAAATAAAACTAAAACCTCCAACTCGAAGTGACTTTCTAACACACACTAGTCATTATTGTAGTTTTATTATTATATGCCTACTCTTCTGGTTCTCCAGTTTTGCCCATAGTGGGCAGTAATTAACACTTAGAAATCAGTGTAGTTTTAGTAGGAGAGATCAGGGTTGCAGCAAGGTCTGTGCGCTGCACAAAGGAACTACATATAAAAATGGAAAGGAAGAGTGACATCCACATTTCTTCAGTTTATCAAACTATGTGCCCTAATCTGGGGTTGCATTTGTCCAAAGAAAGCTTTTTCTAATTAGAACAAAAGTGCCGTATAGACTAATACTGCCTTAGATGAAAATCTAAGCAGAAGGAATTGCAGGAACAAAATTAGTGAAGAAAAGGGAAGCAATTTACAATAGGTTGTTCATTATGATACAGTTAAGGTGAGATGAAACCTGAACAGTGAGATATGTAAAAGATGTTGCTCTTTATAACCTGCTGAACCCCAAGGTGGGCTTTAAAAATAGTTTCCAAAAGAAATCATTAAAAATTTTATGAATATAATTAATGAACTACTTTATTATCAAAGAAAAGATCCTTGTTGCAGAAAATACTTCAGTATCGATTCTCACATTGTCTCCTGAGATTAATCATTCAAAATGTAATTTATTTTTTTCCTCAGATAGCTTAAAATGACATTTTGGCTGCATAAGAACAGAGGGTTTGTTCTACTACATATTAACTTATTGGTAATGCCTCAAGTCATGACTTCGCTTTCTTACTGCATGTCCTGTGGGGATGCACTGCCATGTTGAATCTGAAAATATCAAGACTAAATAACTGGCAATCTGAAATACTTTTCTGATCTTGACGGTATTATTTCAGATGGCTTTTTAAGTTTTATACGTTAAAAATAAAGATTTTTCTGATTTTCATGATATATTTTTACCCATGCAAGGCTTTTACATTTGCCTTATAAATAAACAGATATGGGGAAAGGAACATCTGTTTTATTTTTTATGCTCCACAAGTACCACTTTACTTCTTGAAAAAAGAGGAATTTTTATTCCAGGAAGAATGATATGCTTGCATAATAACAAGTAGATGTTCAATGCTTCTAAGTGATAAATTTACATAAAGGATAGTTTGCTTTCTCATCAGAGTCTGTAGGTTAAAGATTTTCTGTCAGAAAACCAGAATGAAGACTAAAATTAAGGCTTGGGTTTGTCTCTTAATACTACACATATCATTCTATGCGCCTTTTGAAAACAACCAAACCAAGCATCACTTTTAAATGTTGACACTGTACTTTGCTGATGCTATTATTTTCTCTTCAGGTGAGGGGACTGTGAGGAATGCTTAATGTACATATTATTTTTCTCCTTAGTGGGGAAAAAACAACTCCCATTTAAATAAAATAATTCTGAAATTTAAAACATTTTTCATTACTTTTGTCCTTTGAAAACCAAATATGTTACACTTTGGGTTTCATGCAAAGCAGTTAAAACCAGTAATTTTAGACAAAATATGTACAATGTTAATCTTGGGCTTTCTTTAACTAAAGGAAATAATTTATTAGAGTACATTTTGATATTTGAAAATTCTTTATTTCTGATAAACTCATAGGTATTCTCAGAAGTATTTTTAGAAATTGGAAGAATATCATTTCTTAAAATAAGCATTGCTTATAGTAACAACAAAGAACTGCTATAAGTAGTGTAGAAGTTGTGTTATTTTGTAATTTCTCTTATATTTTTTTGGTGAATTCAAGCCTCATTCTAATATTGTAAAAAAATAGGAGGAAAAGACATTAAAACATTTCTAGGATGTTAGAGTTAACATCATAACCACCAACTGTCAGCAGACTTTGGGGAGCCAGCAGGGAGCCATGTTTATCTGACATAATGGATGTGTGGTCAGGGATCTCATTAAGCTATAACAACCTTTGGGAAACCGTTGTTCCCCTTCCAAAGTCCACTCTAAATGTCCTCTTTCCTAGTCCACTGAGGTTCATACTGCTTATAAGGTCATCATGATTTTTTTTGTTGTTGTTGGTCTCTAAGCTGATTTTCACATGTAGCAGAAGAATCCTGTCAAATGAAAATTGAGATATTTGTCTCTCAGAAATCCATTGTCAAGTAAGACACCACTTTAGGCTCACTAGAAAAGTTCTTGGATAAGCATAGTTCCTGTGACCAATGGTCCAGAGATAATGAGACACCCAGCACTTGAAATACTCAGTTGTCTTTACCTGAAGTCAGTTGGGTGAAATATACAAGTGATCTGACTTTAGTGACCTTGGTGAATACGTTCTACAGAGCAAATTTTAGCCAAAGGCTGGAGCCAAAAATATAACTAGCTCTCAGGTGTGTGGAGCAATTTGTGTACCCATAGGGTTTTTTGTCCCTTTTTGCTTGTGTTATGTCTTAGATAATTAGAAACAATAGAAAACTGATATAAACATGTACTAATGATAAATTAAAGAGTATGCTTGAAAAATAATTTAAAAAGTCCTCCATCCCCTTGGTAGTGAAAGAAAAACTGTTGAATGTCCAAGCATCCTCATTCAGCTTTGTCAGTATTCAGTGCTTTAATCCTTTATTCAAATTCTCATGAATCCTATATTTCCCATGAAAGCGAGTATAGGATATTAGAACAATAGTGCAATGAAATAATTATTAAAATGGCAAAGACTCTAAAAATGAAAATTCTTTTTTTATTTAGTGATGGACTTTTCTTTTTCCATGAGAGAGGGATAGTAGTCGATAACATTGACAACCTATGCTTTAGTGGATTTTTTTAATTGAACATCTATTGATTATTTACTTGCAAATTACAGTATTAGTGGAAAACATGAAAAAACTGACCATACTGATTTTTCAGTGCTAATTTTAAATCTTGGATTGCTATTTCCCATAGAATTGAAATGAACAGAAGTTTATTTGAGAAAAATAATTTAGCATAATGCTAGAGCTCTAAAATCATAGGGAAGATTTATTTCAGAGGACATGTCTGCTTTATTATTTATAGAGAGTTCCCTATAAATTCACTTTTATATTTGAGCCATCTCTTATCTCTATATATATTTAAAGGAATTTAATATCTGATTTATAGAAATGTGTTAGGAAACCTATGGAGCCATTTAGATATATCTGTAGCTCTAAGTACTCAAACTATAAGAACTTTGTCTAAAAATTATAATCATAGAATCAAGAAAATTATGAACATATCTAGTATAAGCCCTTATGAAAAATTATATAATGTAAATTATATAATTTATTCAATGCCCGTATGAGACATTGGACTAAGAACAACTGTCATAGCCCATTTGACAGAGTTATTATTATTATTATTATTTTTTGAGACAGAGTCTCACCCTGTTGCTCAGGCTGGAGTCCAATGACATGATCTTGGCTCACTGCAACCTCCGCCTCCCAAGTTCAAGCAATTCTCCTGTCTCAGTCTCCCAAGTAGCTGGGATTACAGGTACCCACCACTACCACCAGCTAATTTTTGTATCTTTAGTAGAGACAGGGCTTCACCATGTTGGCCAGGCTAGTCTGGAACTCCCGACCTTGTGATCCGCCCACCTCACAACATGAGTTCTTAGTTGGACTAAGAACAATTGTCTTAGCCCATTTTCTTTTTTAAATTATTTTTATTTTTATTTTTGAGATGGAACCTCGCACTGTTGTCCAGGCTGGGGTGCAATGGCAGGATCTTGGCTCACTGCAACCTCTGCCTCCCAGGTTCAAGCAATTCTACTGTCTCAGCCTCCCAAGTAGCTAGGATCACAGGTGCACACCACCGCCCCCCCACCCCCCGGCCCCTGGCTAATTTTTTGTATCTTCAGTAGAAATGGAGTTTCATCATGTTGGCCAGGCTGGTCTGGAACTCCTGACCTCATGATCCACCCACCTTGGCCTCCCAAAGTGTTGGGATTACAGGTGTGAGCCACCACACCCAACCTTTATGGTGTTTTAACAGTAGACTGGGTGACTTAAAAAACAACAGATACACTTCTAGAGGCTTAGATGTACAATATTCGGGTGTCAGCATTTGGTGAGGGTCCTTTTGCTGTGTCAGCTCATAGCAGAAGGCAGAGGTATAAAAAAAGAGGACAGAAGGGGAACAAATTCATCCTTTTATCAGCAGCCCACTCCTGTGATAACTAACCCATTCTCACAATAGCTGCTTTAATGCATTAATGAGGGTAGAACTCTTGTTACCTAATCATCTCTTACAGCTTCTAAGGCTCCACAACATTGAATTGGGAATTAAGTTTACATAAACTTTAGGGGACACATTTAAACCATAGCAGCAACCTTCTGAAGCAGTATAATTTTATTTTAACTCAGCAAATATTTTAATAACTAGAACTTGTTTTTAAAAGTCAATTTTTTTTTTTTTTTTTTTTCCCGAGACGGAGTTTCACACTTGTTACCCAGGCTGGAGTGCAATGGCGCGATCTCGGCTCACCGCAACCTCCGCCTCCTGGGTTCAGGCAATTCTCCTGCCTCAGCCTCCTGAGTAGCTGGGATTATAGGCACGCGCCACCATGCCCAGCTCATTTTTTTTTGTATTTTTAGTAGAGACGGGGTTTTACCATGTTGATCAGGATGGTCTCGATCTCTTGACCTCGTGATCCACCCGCCTCGGCCTCCCAAAGTGCTGGGATTACAGGCTTGAGCCACCCCGCCCGGCCCCTTCATCTGAGAATTAAACAACTAAGCAGAACTCAGAAAATGCACTATTTACATTTTAGGGCATCTGTCTATTCTAATTAAGTTAAAATATATAAATTTTATGTATACATTTTTGCCTTAAATATGAATCTTTATATTAAATATGTACAATTTTATAATTATTTTTATAATATATGCCTTTATGCTTATGTATATTTGTTTCATTGATTCAGTATTTTAGCTAAATAAGAACTAACATCTGATTACATAAAAATTTCATCAATTTTTTAAAAAGCAGGATAGAATAATTGTGGCATAGCATTGCCTAGATATAAGACATAGTATAATCTTCAACTTTTAAAAATTTTATATTGTTATCAGATTTTTCAAGGTCATCATTATTACCACTGATCATTATACTCTAGAATTTACCTTAACTTCATATTAAATTGATGCAGCATTTTTGGGTGAGGTGACAGGAGGCAAGAGGATGTTTGCAATGGGCAATGGCATATTCCAATGACAAAAAGAAGTATTTTAAAATCGGATATATTTTATATCTTAATGACATAGGAATTGTCATGGAATATAGATTGGCCCTGAAGCCAAAGACTTAGGTTTGTGTTCAGGCTTTTTATTCTACTATTTTCTAGTGGAGAAACTCTGAACACTTCACTTAATTTCCTCAAACCAAGATTTTGTATCTATAAAATGTAACTAATGACAGCTTATTATATGAGGTTGTTTCAAAATTGAATAAGATAATGAAAGTGCTTTACAAATTTTATAGCACTTTTGGGACTTAAAACTTAATTATTCCAAAATAGGAATAATCAAAGTTTACTTTACTTTTGTAATTTTTAAAAATTATCCAATTTTGCAATCTTCTTTTGTTTAAGTTTTGTTTCCTTAACTTGCTTCTAGGGATGGTAGGAAAATTTAACTGAAGAATGATTTGTTACTTCAAAAATATTTTTTAGAGAGATAGTAAATAAAAATTGCCCTTTGGAAAATGTGTGAATGACACTATAATGGAAATCATAGCTAGGGCTGCAGAGTAAAGCCTGTGTGGTAGACATAGAGCTCGAGAAGAGTGGGGAATATGTGCACAAGTAATCCTATAGTGCTTTGTTCTGTGGTGTTAAATGCCATTGGAAAAGTAGGGATGAAATACTGTGGAACCTCAGCTTTCATTATTTATAAATCTAAGTAATTTTTAAAAAGAGGGTTAAATGATATTTTATCTAATTTAGACTTACATTACCAAAAGAGTATACAACCTCAAGGAACATGTAAAATAAGACATTATTATTTAAATGAATTTTCTAATAAAATACTTACATTAATAATTGAAATATAAACACAAAAAGAATCACTGCTAGGCAGTGCAATTAATTTAAAATCTAGACCCTGAAGAAGTTTTCAAAATATAAACAAAGTTTTGGTTTATTTAAAAAAATACAACTCTTTGGTGCTAATGAATTATTTCTAGAAATCTGCAAGCCTGAACCAATTAAATCATTTTAGCTGTTCTCCTTTTGAACCACATGTTTCTCAACTTAAGATTGATAACTGATTCATCAACCATAAGCAGAGAACATCATAGAAAATAGTTATTTCAATCTGTGATTTTTCCAAAACTCTACATTTTGTGAACTATACAGCGTGATAAGAATTAACAATGAAAAGTATGATCTTAGTCATATCTAGCCCTATTTAATGGGATGTGTCAATGAGAAATAATACATCATTGTTGTTAAATTCAGAGGTGGATATATATACAATTTTGTTAATTGAAAAAAACTAGGATGTCCAATCTATTTGTCACCCTGCAATTAGAATGACCTTTTTTAGAAACACAAAGAGATCTTCAGTCTAAAACTCTTTAATGGTTTCCAGTTGCTTTTAGAATAAAATGAAACTTTCCTTGGCAGGACATCTGGGAATAATGATGACCTATATTTTGCTCTCCTATTTGGTTCCACCTCCATTCATATTTCTTTAGTACCCTTTCCCGCCTTTGCACCTCAGTCTATGATGCTCATCGGGCTATGAGCCTACTTCCCTCACAGCATTTGCCAACAAGTGCTGTGATAGTTGCCCAGTGCTGACATTTTTTTCTCTTAGACTGTGAACTCCTTGAGGATAGTGAATATATTTTATTTCTGTCTTTGATTTGTAGTGTCTGGAACCTGTTAGGACATTTAAGAAAGATGAATAAAGGACACCAATTATCTTCACAACTGGTCTTAAAAAAATTGACTGGAGACCTTCTGATAGGTACAGGCTCTATGAAACTCTTCAGATGTTTAAATAAAGAAGACATGAGCTGTTCACTGCTTGCATTTTTAAGGCTTGGTTAAGTATAAGGCTGAGAAAATGTTTCAGAAAATATGTGGCTACTATTTCCTTGAATGAGACCCAAGTAAAGTAACTCTAGTGAGCTGAAAAGAGAGGTTTTGATTACACTGCAGCCTATTATAAGCTCCAATGCAAATATAGTACTAATGAGTTATATGTGAAGTAGAATGTCAAAAAATACCTTTATTATTCTGCATTGTATCAAACTTATCTCTGTCTTATATATATACTCACAGGATTCAATCCAATATTTGGAAAATGCCCAGCTTTAAAGAAACTATTTGGAGCATTGATTTCAGGCCAATCTTTGCTAAATCAAAGGGTGCCAGTTTCCTTCATGCCAAACAGCACAATAAACCCCTTTGCAAAATGCATAAAGACTGCTGAGAAATAACTGATGAGGCTTTTAATGTCAATAAATGTCATCTTGTGTGTCAGTATTGTGAGAGTTTCCTTTTTATAAGTGGAAGAGGGATTTTATAAACTCTCCCATGAAAGAATGGGGATTTAGAGTTGGCACTAGTAGACCCTGTAATAAAACAAATCCTTCCTTCCAGTTCCCCTAGAAATGAAGAATAGCACTTGAACTTCTCATTTGGTAAGATGTGGATTATAGATATTCCTCTTCTGTACCACTTAGGTGTGTGTCATCTTTTTTCTACATTCATAAATATCCTCTTGGGAGAAAAAGGAAGTGGAAAAGAATTGAGAAATTGTCTTTTGGCTTCATTAGATGTTGCTCGATTAAAGATTTGGAAGGTACTGTGAAAATACATTTAGTTTTCTGACAATCTTGTAAATGAAGCTCAACAAGTATGCACCAGAGTACTGATCAGACTCTTGTGGGGAAGCTTTTACACAGCTGACAGGTTCTGCTAATGAATCCTGGATTGGCACAATATTTAATTTGGCTTTTTCTTATATAGAGCAGGTAAGAATCAGCCAATAGTATGAGGTCAGAGATGCCATTTATTTCGCATATTGTTCTTTTTGCATTTTGTGATATATTCTAGCTTAAAATATTTTGCTGTTCTGCATATATTCAATTTATAAAAAATCATGGGTCATCTTTTAGAGGATTAGAATGTTAAATGCTATTTGGAAAAGACAAAAATGTCCTTTTGTCATTTCATTGTTTGGCCAAGACTTCCTTCTTTTTTATCTTTTAACTGCAAAATTTGCACACTGCAAATGAGTAGTTAGCTGCCTTGGTGACTGCCAAAAACTAATAAACACTTTAAACTCAAAGCGTATTTTTTCACATATCCAGAGAACATGAAGGTTAGAGCTAGGTTTCTTTATTAAGGAAAAAGTGATTATAAGAATGCCCATTAAAAACTCAGGTTCATTACTGAGAGGAAAAAATGAGAAATAGTAGCTTTCATATTTAAGGGACAATTGATAGACTTGTGTATATACATTGATGTAACAGTTTGGACTTATGGTTCTCAGGGACTAAAGCTAACGCATAATAAGAAAACAAGCATATGCAAATAATTCACTAAATCAATTTGTATGAATTAAGCTCATAATTTAATTAATATGAATAATTTGCATAATTCTTTTCATCTATATAAAAAATAAGGTAGATAAAATACAACTTGGATAATTTGTTAGCAAAATCCTTCAAATACTAAAATATGTGATTTTAAAATAGCAAAAGCATTAATTAACCCTTTGCTTTTTGCAAATCTTAATGTAATGAGAGACAGCAGGAAAATTCTGGTCACCAAAATACAAAGTCAACTTCACACCAATAGATCATGTGTAGCCTTTCTTCATGATAAAGAAAGAAAAATTATATTTATACGGTAACACCTAGAACACCAGGCCCAGAAATTCAAGGAGTAATTAAAATGGTGATCAACCACCAAATTATTCTTAGCTATTTTTGTCCATATTAATTATATTTTAAAATGTAAGACTTTTAGCATTTAAAATGTAAACATGTATATTTTGCTAATATTTTTATTTTGTTACAGTTATGAGTTTTTGCATTACACCCAAATGGACACATGGATATTTAGGGAGATACTTTTTCTTCATGTATATAAAATATCTAATAGTGTTTTCTAGATCTTTCATGATCCAATTTTGTGGCACGAGTTTCATAGCGAAAGACTTGCATTCTAAATTTTATTATCCGTAGCCAAATTATGAAACTGCATTTTCTTTAAGTAATTTTAAGGATGTGATCAACGTAATTACTTTTGAAAATTTTTTATTTCGTTTTGATTTTTTCACCTTTACCTCCCAGTGTAATTAATTTCCGACACTTTCAAAATACTTATATCAGCAGTTTCACTCTTTTTTAGGTTCCTAGGAGACAGGATCCTAGCCCTGACATTTGTCTCCAAAGAAATGGCTGCCAGATCTCGTTAAGTGCATTTGTCTGGTACAAACTCAAGTTTAATAGAAAGAAGTACTCAATAGAGGAATCATTAAGTTTTCCTTCTTTTTTTTTTTTTTTTTTCATTTTCAGGCATTTAATAAGGAATTAAAGGAGATTTGTGATTGGGGTACAAATTGGTTCACAATGCATGTGGCTGTAACCATGCATAAGACTAATGTTTTGAGACACTGCTTTAGACTTTAAAATGCATTTTCAAATACCTTTCAACAGCCAGCAAGTTTCAAAGCACTGCAGAGAGAGGCTGGAATTCAAATCTTCCTATCTCTAAGTCTTTTGCTTTTTAACATAATATCATAACATAGCATTCCAGAGTGATGACATTAATACTTAATAAAATATAGTGATATGACAATAAAGCACAGAGTTTTGTTATTTAAATCGCAGAACTACAAGAAGCATATAAGTGTTTTCTCTCTCCTTACTAGCTCAGACCCAATGGGAGGCTAAAATCTTGTTCTAGTAATGGTTTATGTTCTCAGAACATTTTTGGAATTCTTATTTTGGCATGCCTTCAGAGCCTATAACTTTTTTTATTGAACTTGATGCTTTCATATCTTGATTTCTAAAATGTAACTCTGACTTTTAAAAATAATCAGAAATTATATAAAGTTAAGATCTCTGAATGAAGTGAGTGATTATACTTGTTATTTTGGTTTTGACTTTCAAAGTTAGACCCTGATTTTTTAAGTGGTAGTTTGTGTCTAAAGAGAATTATAGGAGAAACAGTTAAAAATAAACTTCCAATCCATGTCTACCTTAAATAATAGCTTCACTTGGGATCTTTAGGACTGGAAGAGTCACCTAGAATCTTATATTATCAGATATATATGTTTTATATCTGAATATGTCTAACATATGCAAAATATGTCAAACATACGCAAAATACGTCAAACATATGCTTTATATCAGAAAACATGTAACATATGCAGAGAGACAGACATACTAACATGTCTTATATTCCATTTTTAGGTAGTGTGAGTGTAGCCAACTTCAGTCCAAGTCATATACATCACCTGTATAACACAGATATTACCTAAACTTTTCCCAAACCAATAACTTTTGTTACTAAGTGAATGATTATGAAGTGGCATTTGAGAGTGTATAATTGCCAACCTACAACGCCACGGATATCCAGCCTGGTTGTGGTCCAGATCACCAGAAAAATTGCTATCTTTGAGAATGAATCAGGCTACAGCTGATCTTTTATTCTTTTATGTACAAATTCTGCAGCCTGCTAGCACACTTATTCCTACCTTCCTCCCTAGTTCACCCACAAAGCAAGTGGGGAGAGCTCAGTCAGGAGAAAAAACATTTTTAAATAATTGTGTCTGTGCTATGGGATTTATTTTATTGAGAACCCCTCCTTCCCTCTCTTCCTTTCTCTCTCTTTTTTTCCTTTCTCTTTCTCTTCTTTGTCCCCTTCCTCCTTTCCTCTCTCCCTTCATCTTTGAGTCCTACTGTTCTCAAAGTAAAAGGAAGGTGGAAATATGTGGGTAGGGGTAAGAAATCCTTGAAAGAAGAAGGCTAAATTTGAAATAGCTTGAAAGCAACTCAGATCAATCTCAAACTATCAGTTTAATTTTATTATTATCTTAAAGATGATTAAAGAATGCTTAAAGCATTTTGGTTATTATCGTCAGGATTTCTTCACTGTTTTGAAAGGTGGAAGGTTAATGACTCATTTACGGAGGTATGCAGTTTTCTTTTATTTTTCACTTACAATTATCTTCACTTGTTTTAAAATGCAATCCAGCCTCCAAAATGTATTGTAGTCATTCATTATTTTTGTCAATTAGAGTTTCTAAATCACAGAGTTAAAATGAATCATAAATAAGCATTAATTGATTTCAATCACTGAATGCCCACTTCCCAAAGAAATGAATGGGGCAGATTTACTTTTCAAAATCTGCTTTCCGTGGCAGCTGGAGCATTGGGGCTCAGCAGATGTTAGTTTCTAAAAGCTGGTATTCACTGCTGGGAACTGACTCTGGATGTCTGTATTGCTTCTCCCTAAGGAATAAAATGTTGACAGAGTGGTGTCAACGCTAGTGGATTTTTGACTGCAGTAATAGTAACTTCATAGAGCACTGGTGCTCTCCAAACACTGCACTGTGATACTGTGAACCCCCAGATATCTCATGGAGAAGCCATTTATTTATAAACAACAAACCCTACACTTCCATCCAGGTTTCATATGTAGATCTAATTTTAGAAAGGTAATCCGAAACCAAGCATCCTTAAATTTAGTGTAAAAAAGTACAATGATCTTATCAAGGAAAAGTAATGTTGTAAATGTAGAAAATTCCACTTACAGTCATTGTGGCAACATTTGCATTGTTCGTAAAATTAAAATCAACAATTTATTTTTTATACAGAGACAATGCTATTGTGAACCAGGCTCTGTTATAATTGACATCTCTCTAACACTTAGAATCCAGGTTACTATTCCAGGAGGGGTGTTCTAAAGAGGTTGTTACCATAGAAACTTTCCAATCATTGATGTACTCTTTATTATGAGACACTTAAATGCTATGGCAAATTTAGAATTTTAAAATTATTTAGAAACAGAACAAATTCTGAGGGGTAGTATATTGTTCTTTTATTTAAAATAGGGCCCTTGAGCAACTAATTATTTTGAAGATTGAAGAAAGGAGTTTATTAGTGCCATTAGATAACTAAGTCTAAGAGCGAAGACCAAGAAAAGAATTTGGTCTGGTAAATGCCATTTGTCAATAAAGATGCAGTGTTAGAAAATCTAAATGACCATTAGTTTGATTTGGGATTGTTAATACATTTAGCAAGAATGATTTTTATATAAAATGGGATAGACAAACTTCTGAAAGAAACATAGAGAAGATGGCTTTCTTATCATAAACTACCGATTAACTTAATCAAATTGGTTTAATATTTAAGTGAAAAATATTTTATCCTCTGAATCATGTTAATATTGTAATGATAATATCTGTCTGCAATGTTTCATAAAGGATTTTGCATGAAATGGATTTGTAGCTTTATGAAAATGTATTGCCTCATGGTCATCATTTTAAACTACTGTTGCAATTAGATTATAAACTCTTTGAAGGTAAAGCCCGCTAGGACAGTGGCCACGAAAGGAAGAATGTAGATTGAAATATCTCAGTAAGATTAAGGAACCATGTTTAATTTGTTTTTTTACATGCATTGAGATTGAATAATGAGTTTTCTCAGCATTATAGATTAGACAAAGTATACATTATGTTCTGGATATCAACTTGTGCTATTCACATTTTTATTCTATATGAATAATGTTTTCAGTCAGAAATTCACCAAGTTATTGCCTGAGAGTTAGTTGCCTGTTCATTTATTGAGGAATCATTCATAATGTCAAGAGTCAATGCTGTATATGCAGAGGAGAAAAGTGAGTTCTAATTGAGGAACAACTACTCAAATTTTAAAAAGTGAATTATCTAATTTTGAAATTGTATCTTTTGAAAATGATCAGTGGTGTTGCTTAGAACACATTTTTGCTTTGATTTCTCATTTATCCATGCTCAGTCCATTGAGATTTCTCAGAATAATATGAGGCATCGAGTCAATTAAGGTTAATTTAACTTAACTTTAAGATTGAATTTACAATTTATCTCAATATGTTATACATCTATTTATTCTGGCTCTACTGCTCTGAATAATAACATAAAGAGTGATTTTATTTATTTTACTATCTTTGTTCCTGTTATATAAAATCAAATCAGATGTTTTAAAATGTAGAATTCAGATTTTGTTTATTCTATATTTTGTCTTGCAATGAAGTCCTAAAATTGAAAATGAGTACATATTTCGGTATTTTTTATGATAGTAAAACATGTTCTCTAAGTTGGAAACAAAGGACCATTTTAAAAATTTCCAAAGCGGACAGTTTCCAGTAATATCTATTTCTAAGTAATTCCTGAAACTATGACACAGACTGAGCAATTCTAATACATATTTTAAATGCAAGATTACACTTTGAACAGTTATACATATTTTTAAAATATTTATAAATGCAATTATTTTATTTAAAACCATCCAAAAAGATTTAACATTCAGTAATGTCTAAATGTTTATGGCATTCTTGATAATGTCTCCCAAAGCACAGGAAATTTTTATTGAAAACATATTTTCTGGATCCAATCTCAAGCAAATTTCTTTCTTCCTTCACCTTTTAGCAGTTAGCGGTTAGTGTGGTGCTGTGTGGTAGAGGAATATGGGCTGAAAAATAACCACATACTCCTCATTTCCTGACATTATTAGAGGTCTGTAAAAGACATCTGGGTTTTTTTCCAGCTTACTCTTGTTCTTCAAAACATTAAAAAGAGAGGTAATTTATACAAGAAAGAATATTAGACTTTGATGCTTCATTTTCAGAGGATACTTGTAAGAAGAAAAGTGACACCATGTGATTTATTCTCATGACAAGATTGTAAAGGGAACAAGACCTATGAAAACTCAATCCATTGTTGTTACATTATTTACATGTGTACACTATGTCTTACTTATTCTGAGTGCCATATTTATAAAATGAGTGCTTCAAAACTGGAATATAGATGCTTCATATAGAGCTACATTTAACTTTAAACAACTAACTTCTAACTTCTTAGTTTGACGGTAATTACATAGTTTTAAAATGTACTTTCTTATTTTTATGGTAGCATATTTTTTCAATAGATAGCTGTGTATATGCTGACATTAAGTCATATTGCTGTCCTTCAAAATACATAGTAGCTCACTTAAGTTTTAAAATGTGGAGATCCGTCTAGCTGTATATTTCATGTCTTTCAATTGAAAAGCACTAGATGTGATTTTCTAAATATTTTTTGAAGTCAAGTAATCTATCTTAAAATTTTAATTGCTAAAAATAATTGCTAACCCAAATAGTACATAGTAAACACTTGCTTCTTTTTTGCACATGTATTATATTATAAAATTAAATGCAGGCTGGGCACGGTAGCTCATGCCTGTAATCCCAGCTCTTTGAGAAGCCAAGGTGGGTTCTCAAGAGTTTGAGACCTGCTTGACCAACATAGTGAAACCCCATTTCTACTAAAAATACAAAAATTAGTGCATTTGGTGGTATGCGCCTGTAATCCCAGCTACTCAGGAGGCTGAGGCAGAAGAGTTGCTTGGACCCGGGAGGCGGAGGTTACAGTGAGCCGAGATCACACCACTTCACTCCAACCTGGTTGACAGAAGGAGATTCTGTCTCAAAAAAAAAAAAAAAAAAAAAGCAATGCTTTCTTTGGATATACTAGCAAATAAATTTAATTTACTTTCTCATATTTGTAATAGGCCTAAAGCATTTGACTATAGAATTATGGACCCATATTATTTTAAAAAGAAAGAAAGAAAGGCTTTATAAAGAAATTCAGTTTTCAATGGTTATTTTTTAACCATATATGTGTAAAGGTTTTCTTATATAATAGGTAATTTTTAATGCTATGCATAAAGAATTGCCGCTTCCCTCAAAGTGCTTATATTCTAATAGAGAAGTTGCTAGCATTAGAAATCTCAGTTTTGTAGCAGGCAAAATAGATATAGCAGAATTCTTGGTAAACCAGATTGTTTTTGCAGTGATAATTGCAGCGAAGTATAGACTGTGATAGTCTAATGGACTGTCTAAATATACAAATAGAAATCTATAAGGATCAGTGATTATAAAGTCACTTGATCAGATTTTGGAGCTAAACATTGAGTACTTATGGCCATGAAGATCTCAACAATAGAAACTGGGGACTTCTAGAAGGGGAGGAAGGGAGAGGAGAAAGGGTTTTAAAAATAACTATTTTGTGCTATGCTCAGTACCTGGGTGATGGGGTCATACATACCCCAAATTTTATCATTATTCAATATACCCAGGTAACAAACACACACATGTACCTTCTGAATCTAAAGTAACAGTTTAAATAAATAAATAAATAAACAAAATAGAGGTTTACATCTGCTACCTTATATGACTTTGTAAGGCCTCTGTGGAATAGGTAACCCAGCGTTGACAAACTTATGTGAGATATATATAAACACTTAGTTTCATAGCCTATAATTAGATTGAATTCTGCGTTCAAGGACTTTTTGTCCCCATCACAGTAGGAGGCCTATGGATCATTTATTGGAACAAATAGATTCACTATAAAGGCAAATGGCTATAGATATAATTAATATCACATTGGAAGAATAGAATTTTTTAAAAATACAAATTATCTTGGAGGTCATGTGAATAATGAAATTGACAGTTTTGCCTGGCTCCCTGGATTAACATGAATGTATTCAGGACATTCTACTTCTCCTTTAGTTTACTTTAAACTCCTTTCCTGCCTTCATCTGTAAAAATGAAGAGACTGTTAACTGAGTGAATGTTGTTACGGAGTCTTAGTGTGACTGAGAACAAGGAGGTTGGATTCTTTGATTGGTGCATCAATATTTCACTAAATTGATAAATTTCTCCCTTAATATTTATATATGCTCTGCATAGAACTAAATAAGACAAATCTGTAGAATTCCGTGAACTTCTGCAAAAGAGGATGTGAGTATAATACAAATGTTATTTATTTGGGTTTAGGAGGAATAGTCTGGCACACAAAAGATAGTTAAATGGACTAAGACCTGGCACCCATACTGAATTCCAGTTAATGTTACCTTGGTTTTCACAACTGCTGACATATAGGACTATTCATCAGGAACTGAATGGAACTACAAACTAATTTCATATTGGATCCTGAGCAATCTTGACATAGTAATGTCTTTTGTTTCTGGGGGTTGGATTTTAGTCCAAAAATGCTATCCTCGGCAATATAGCAATAAACCTCTGAGTTTTCTAATCTCCTAGTAAAAATGATCACATTATACATGGTTGAAGATATAGCATTGCATATATTAATCATTAAATGTTAGCATTAGCTAAACTCCTTTCCAATTCAAAAAAATCCATGTTGAAAAGATATTTTTCTACTTCAAAAGGGGCGAATTTGGAATCTGAATAAACTTAGAAACCACTGGAGTATATTTTAGTGCCAGAGGTAGTAGTTAACTTACCCTCTGAGTACTTTCAGAATATTTAAGTCATTGGTTACCTATGACCCATCTGTGTGGTCATTTTACATATTGATTTCTTCTTAAATATAATTAAACAGAAAATTTAATTAAAGGATACACACATGCACACACACAGGCTAAATGGTTGTTTATGTAAACTATAGCAGATATTTTAAGTACGTAATGATTATTAGGGAACTATAAACTATGGAGTCTACTGTACTACTTATTCCCTTGAAATCAATTTACTTACAGTAATGGCATATCACAGGTTCTTATTAAGGAACTTTTAAAACCAGAAGGTGCTAAAGAGTATATTGTAGCATAATACACATTTGTTAACTTATACTCTTGTGCATTGCTTCACATCTTGCTAAAAACATATATACATCCCATTGTGGATATGTTCTAAAATATAGGGGTCCATCTGCTGATTTTTAAAAAAGCCTTTTTATATGCACATATTGCATTCATTTATTTGTTATTCTCTGTGAACAGAAAACTTTTTTCATTTTGCAATTTGAAATTCATGTATTGTTAACTAACCACAGTACCTAAAATTTGACTAATTTGGCTAATTCACATAAATGCTACAAATAGTCATTGTACTTTAGCAGGATTTTGGTATACACAAGATGGAAATAGACAGGGCATCTGATAGAATATTTTTCTTCTTGAACTATTTTCTCCTGTTTTCAGTTACCTATGCACATATCCAATTGTCAAATTGTAGCACTGAAAGGTAACTGACTTTAAGTGCTAAGGAAATTTATTACTAAAATTTATTACTAAATAGTTGAATATATTGGGTTTCATTTATTATATTTAGTTTTATTTAATATATAAATTAAGATGAAGAGACTGAGACCTAAAGAAGTGAGTTAATTATTTTCTAGAACACAGGGTCGTGTTTAAATCAGGACAAAAAGTCATTTTTAAACTTCATTGTATGTTTTATTAATTCAATTTAAGATAACAATAATTTTAGTTTTCACAGCATTTAACTAATAGTATTATACAATAAAATAAGCATGATGAGTGACATGCTTTGAATCTACTTTCTATGTTTATTGGACTGATTCTTTTGCAAGCAGTCCTGTCACTTAAGAAATTTGTAACAAGAACCCTTTACTATAGCTATACATCAATTTAAGTATTTTACAACTGACCTTGAATAATCTGTTACCATCTTATACTTTATCTTTGTGGATTCCAAATAAAACTTGGCTGAATATTAAAGCCAACTGCACACATTAAGTCATAATTTTAAAAAAACAAGCCTTATAGCCAAAAGTTATTTAAATCATTACTGAGGTAATGATTTAAATTCAGGCTATAGCCTTAATATTTGTGAACCCAGAATCCATACATTTAAATTGAGTCCCCTATATGACAGTGTTAAAAGGTGGGTCTTTGGCACGTGATTGGATAGTTAGCTCCTTTATATTTCATGGATGAGATTAGTGCACAGAGAGCTAGCTGCCCCTTCCAATATGTGAGGACATAGAAGATGACATCTATGAATTAGAAGATGGCTCTCACCAGACACCATCTGCAGGCACCTTGATCTTGGAATTCCCAGCCTCTAGAGTTGTGAGAAATAAGTTTCTGTTGCTTATAAGCCATCCATTTTATGGCATTTTTGTTATATCAGTTCAAATAAACTAAGACAACTAAGTGTCTTGAAAAATTATAAAAGGAGAGTTGTATTGCATGCACCATTTCTTCTTGAAAGCCATTTTCTAATCCCTCCCAAACTCTAAGTAGAAATTGATCACTTGCATCTATCACTGCTCTATAACCTTATCTTTTCTCTTTTACTAAACTCCTCAAAATCTTTTTTATCTTTAATGCAGCTGTCACACAGGTTTGCTCTTTTACACACACCTCTATGCTACTAAAACGCACGCACATGTACACTTTCCTGAAAATCCAGTTTACTCCCTCTGGTGGCTTCTATGTCCACTGCCTTACCTGTCTGACTTTTCTAGTACTAGTTAACACATTCAGTAGATAGTGTCGTGATCTATAAGAAGAGGGGGAAATTTTCAATACTACATTTTGTTTTGTCTGTTACATTTATTCCCTTTGCGTTTTTCAAGAAAACTTTGTGATCTTAAAATAGAAAGGAGCTAAATATCCATTCCCTGCATTCCATGTGTTATATCAAAGGGGAATAAAGGTGATTTTTTTGTGACAGCCTACATAAAACATTATTTCTTACATTTTATGATCAGTAAAAGTGATGCTGCCCTCAAGGAACATAATAAACAGCTTACTAGGGATTGGGGAAGGAAGAGAAGGAAAAATTCACATTGTTCTCAGGAAACTCTTGGTTTACTAGGAAAGATAAAATTGATTCTATAATTCTACACAACTTTAGTTTTAAGTACTGTAGAAAAATGTAGACATGATGACGAAATGGAGAAAGACTTCAAAGCAATAGTCACTTTCGGTGATGAAAAAATTTGAGTTATGCCTTACCAGAAAATTAACAAGACAGAGTCTTTGGAGGTACCAAAAAAAGTGGAGCACAGATTTGTAGAAGGGAAGTCCTATAGGATCTATGTAAACGGACTCTACTCTTCTATGTGATTTTGGTGTTCATAGGCTATAGATAGTATATTTCAGGACTGTTATTTTCTTACACAAATTTTCAAAATAAATGTGAGAAACTTATGATTACGATTTTGGTAGAAAAATAATTTATAACCAAAAACTCACAAGGAAAACTAAAAATAGAATTACTCAGCTTAGAAATTGTTAATATCTATTTTAGTGGAAAACCTAATCAGATTTTGCCATCTCATAGAAACGGAACTCTGTATACATAGAATGCTTTTCACTGAACTATTATTTTCATACCATAAAAAACCTATATAATATGTAAGAGTCCCATACAAAGAAGATATAAGTCTCTTTACAAATGTATCTCAACTCTCAAATGGGTCAGATTGCAATACTTTTTATCCACTTGTACATTGTTCCCACTGCTGTACCTAGAGAGCACTGGACTTTTTCTTTTTGTATATGTTTCTATCATATCTATTAATTTCAAAATGCAATTTTCTTATGAGATATTTTTTCACAAAGTTATGAATCTTGATGGCAAAATGTTCAGAAATGTTCTTGAGGAGTAATCATGAAGTAGTTATGTCAACAAATAACTACTGTACATAATACAAATGAGAATCTAATGTGACTACAAAAATTAAAAACTAGCAATTTTTAAAAATGTAGGCTTAGTAACCTGATGTAAAGTATATATTTTTAAACAAACAATTTCTAATACTTTATTAAGTTACAACCAATGTACTGGGTACTTTCTCTGAACTGAAAAATCCAAATATTAGATGCATGTAACAGGAAATTTTATTTGCCATGCCGTATGCAAATAATAAATAAGTTATCATGTAAAACAAGATACCTGGATGAAATCAGCCTGGAGATGGCACAGGGGTTCTGTGGTGACCCACGATTATTCTGTTTGGTTGCTCTGCCATTGATAATGAATTAGTTTTACTCCTCTAACTTTTCACCTGCCGGCAGCAAGATGGTTGTCATAGGTCTAGATAGCCTCTCTACTCAAAGCAGAAAAAAAGCAAGAAGGGATGTCAGAAGGGAATCGCCTAGGGTAGCTCTCTGGCTTTTTTATGGCAGAAAAAAAATTCTAGAAACCTTTCAAACATTTTCTGCTAATATTCCATTGATCAAAATTGGATCACATTCTCATCCCTAGCTGAAAGAGTGGCTAAGGAGAGAATTTCTGGAAAGAGGGAGTATGCTAGTCGTGACTTTCTTGGACCCATTATGATACATTTTTTGGGCATAATGCATTGTCTTCCTGAACAAAGGCAGATTTTTATTTTGAAGAAAGAAGTGTCTATGTTGAGTATTAGTGGAATGTTGTAGGGGCAAGGAATTAACTAATAGTATTTTTCACATATAGAAAGAAATCCAGCCATTTTCTTATAGTTAACAATTGCATATTTGGATTCCGATTTCACTTACATCTTTATACTCAGTCCAAATATTCTTTCCATAATATCTAAGCAGTTTTGAAGAAGATGTTGGCAGTTTTTCCTTAGGTCTTAGGTATACTTTTAAAAATATAATCTTCAGCTCCTAGTTACCTTCCAAAGTTAGAAAGTAAAACTCAACTTTATTTTTTATTGTATAAGACATGCAGAGAAGACCAGATTCAAAGAAATCACTAACAGTATCTATCACATCACAAAATGGTGACAGAGTATTTTCCAATCTCAGAGTCATTGTTTTCTTTAAACACATCAGCTGTAGTATGTAAATACTTATGCCAAAGTCTAAAAAATTATTTTGTCTCTGAAAATAGAAGTGGTAGATAAATATGAAATATTTATGCTTCATTTTAAAGATAAATGTTCTTCTTATTAAGTTCTTTGCTTAAAAACAGGTAATTACAGAAGATTCTCTAGGTAATTGAGGCAGATTTTATCTACTTGGTGATTAATCAAAAAATCATTAGTTTCTCTTAGAACCAATGAGATAAATTTTCAAAGAAATCCATATGGAATTTTTGGCCTCATGCATAAAGTTATTGCAATGATATATTTTCTTAAGGAAGACCAGTGGCAGTAAAACAAATTATTATTTTAAATTACAATTTATATTATTAATGAATTAACATTATGTGCATCCTGATATTTGTCTTCTAACATTAGTGTATTTTGTGCATAACTGCACTGAACTGAACTGAAGCTATACATCCATTTAAAATTCTGGAAAGATAAAATTTTTAGAAGATAAAATTTCACCTAGAGGCTAAGAGTAAGTTAGGAACAAGAATTCCAGGTGAATAGTACTTTGTATTGCTGGTTCATTTTTCATTATGTCAACTTGCATATTATTGTTTCATAGTTTCGTATGATTCATACTAATAATTTTCACGCTTGGTTCAAAATGTGGAAATAATTGGTGAGAGATTATTTGGAGTATTTTTGTTTCTAATGTTGTATACGTCTGTAAATGAAAGTCTTGAATATTTTTTAAAACACTGGGTTCTCATTATCTTTCCTGTGTATAATTATTTTCACCTCTGTACCCACAACGTTTGTATTATTTACGACTGTGATATAATTGTGACAGAGGAGAGAGAATATTGGGGTAGAGATGGAAAAGTCTTTTTCATCTGTAAAACAGTAGTGCAGACAGCTAACTTACAAGGTTGTTATGAGAATTAGATGTAACACAGCTGAAGAGTATGTATCTGATCCTCATAAAAACTTGAATTTGGCTGTTATTATTGTTTACTGGTGATAAAACCAAACTTCAGAATTATGTTTATAAATAATACATATGAATAATAATCTTTCAAAGGCATTTGGAAATGATATTTTTAATTTTGTAACATTTATGATAAAGACTAATATATTTAATGAGTGATTGATAAAATCATGCTGTAAAGTTTTTAATATAATATGAAAAAAGAAATCATTACAATTTGCATATTTTATCATTATCCACATAGATGATGAACACATCTGACACTTTACATTTTTTAGACAGCAACTCAGAAATAAAGATTTTTGAATATATGGTGAAGCTCCTCATGTGATATGCAATCAAAGCATACCTGGCTATAAGAGATAAAACCCAAAATGGAACATTCTATCAAAAGCCAAATAATATAAGAAAACCTTCTTCTCATCAAAAATATATTTTTAAAAATCTTGAACATATTATGAGCTCTTAAGTAGGCTTAAACTTTGCCCTTTTCATTATTCCAGTTAAATTTAAATTTATGGTTTCTTAATTAGATTAACATGTCACAATCTTTTTTAAATATCTTCATTGCCTCTCTACTTTATGAAGAGTGACAACTAATCTCCTGCTATTACATTTAAGATGCATGATAATCATTCCTTCTCCAATCTCTGACCACACTTGTCCATGAATGGGTTGCATCTTTGACAGGGTACCCTTCTTCTTTCCTCCAAAGTGTTTCAAATGTAACACCTGACCTGTTTGTAACATATCTATGCCTGAAGCATAGGATATTTTTTTCCTACATACAACTTTTTCAAAATACATAAGAACATGTCATATTTTCCAAGAAGATTTTTCCAACACTTCTAAATTTTAATAATCTTTTGCTTCTCTTCATTTGCAAGATGTTTGGGTCTATGCATTTCATTCTTCTTTGCATCTTGTGTTTGTCTTGTGCATAAGTTTATAAATACCTTGAGGGTATCCCGTGTTGTATTATTTTCTATATATTCTACAGTATTTATCAAAGGATATTATAGATTCTTAATAAATAGTTGCAGAAAGAACTAAAATTAATATTGATTGAATAACTATTGTTTAGGTCTTCCTGGCTCCATATTTCTCTTCAAAAGAATGTAAGCTCCATGAATTTAAGGGCTATTATCTGCTATGCTTATTAATGTATTTCAGTGCTAGAAGAGTGTCTAGAACATAGAAAACAGTTGAAATTTATAGACAAAAATAATGTATTCATGTATATAAGTCAATAACTTTTGAACAAATATGCTACTGGGACTGTTTGATTAAACATTGACATTTTAATAATGTTAACAAAGCAATATTATTGAAAGGCTAGTTTGAACATCTGTGACTAGTTTTTTTTTTTTGAGGGGGAAGGGATCCTGATATAAAAGAATATTAGAAGAACTGATGTCTAGGGTATTATCTAAATATAAGCATGAATGAGTATTATATTATATTTCATATTAACTAGTAGTTTTCACTCATTATGGCTTATATTCACCAACAATTATTCTAATTTCTCATGTACTAATTACAATGCAAAACTCACCACTGGTTTCACAATATACTAAAACCAATTAATAGTATTCAGATTAAATTTAGCTAGGAAAATTTATTTAGGACTGATTGCTGAGAAAGAAATAACCATTTACTGTAACTGTGTTTTATGAATCATAGTTAATGTAGGAAACCTATCTTTATCTTCTAAATATCAAGCAGTATAACTGATATCCTTGATGCAAAATTTAAAAGTGAACATGAGTGAATCTTGCTCTATGAAGTAGTTATTTTTCAATGGAAGCAGATATATAGATATAAAATATTTTCATAATATGTCAGAATTCAAAGAAAACCTGTAGTGCATCTTTGGTGATTCTCTTTTTATACATAAATAACTGGTTAACTAATTTGCATGCTCTATACATTCTGATGTTTGTGTGTATAAACATATTTATACACTTGTATTCTTTAGCTAGGATGAAAAAATATTAATGTCAGAGTATTTAATTTTGAAACTACTTTAGTTTGTAAAAGGTCATTTCAGGCAGGAAGAGATAGTGTTCTTTTAAAGTACAGCTTGCTATCTATGTGCAAATTGAGCTTATCTCTTGCCTGAAACAGAATTATCTGTTCTTAGGCTTAAGAAAAGCTGCTATATTCAGTACAGTGGTATTTACCAAAGATCTAGCTTGGTAGACACTTTATCTTTCTCTGTGATTCCTTGTCTTTGTTAGGCAGAAATGAATTACATGGTATGATTTCTAATCTGCTGAAAAGGGGGCAATATTTCACTAATGAAATGAAAATGATTGTTGAAATATGCTTACATATTAATAAGTGGCAGACACGCAGAGGGAGAAAACTCCCTCTGAGTTTTGTTCTTATAATTTCTCTTTGAATGTCCATACTGAAATAACTTACCCTTTGTTGTAATTCATGTAAATAATTCTGAATATTCTATTTACATCCCCTTTTAAAATTACTGTCAAAGTAAGACATGTCAAGCCTGCAGAATCCTTGATACAGATGAAGCTCAGATCAAATAAAGGGAAGTTTACTGAAAACAACATAGAAAGAAAGATAATTTAAATAATCTTCTCCCTTCTAGCCAGCCATTTCTTTTCCTCCACCTTAAATCCATAAGAAGACAGTGTCTGGGATAATGGGAAAATTATCATATACTTCCATAATCACTGGGGAATAACATTCTGAAAATTGAAACTTAAAATAGAAAGCTACAGGGGCTTCATATTACTTTCTCATTTTTTACTATATTTATTGAAATGAGATAGCTGCTATTACCCAACAAGAAAACTGACCTTTACTACCAGCTAATGAGAGGTTAACACTCTCCTGCAATGTGAAAAATCACAGAAGGACTAATTAATCAGATTGGGGAAAAGGGAAAGGCAGAGATGAAAAAAAAATATTTCACAGAGGCAAAAAGGAAAATATAAAGTGGAGTTAAGGAATATTGCTTTATTAATGACAATGTGATTTTTAATTTTCTTACCTAATTTTGACATAGTATTTATTCTTTTGACCACTATCTTGAAAATAGGATTGACAGATAAAATATGGGACACTCAGTTAACACTGAATTTTAAATAAACAACAAATACTTTTTAAAAAATATGAAATTCAAATTTATCAGAAAACTTTGTATTTTTCACTCCCAAGTCCAGCAAAGCTACCTGGAGACACGTTGTTTTTTAAGAGACTAACTGCTAGAAATGTTTTCCTGTCCAACACCACAGTCAAGGGAAAAATGTGGATCTTGGATTCATTTCTAAGGATGCTAAGTAAGTTCACTTCCAAGGATTAACATGTCTCTTTTTGAGATATGTTATGTGAAATGATGGCAATAAATTCGCAATAAATTTTCACCCTTGGAAAATGACAAATTTTCACTCTTGCTGAGATAGTTCTAGACACACTAAATACCTTGTTAGTTACATAAGGGATCATATTTTATGCAACTTTTTATTTCCTAAGAATTGAAACCACATGTAGTAAGTTAATGGGTACTTAATAGTATCCACGTGTAGTAGGTTAAAGAATAATTATAGCCAGTAAGTGAGAATGAGCAGGATACATGAGAGGTGGATCAAACAGTGATATTAGACATATATGCCCAGAGCTCCAGAGGAGAGTGGTATAGTTCAGTGACTTCAGCTCTGTACTAGACAAGCATTCAGTCATAATTCACCTTTCATGTATGCACAGCATTATATGTACATAGTCAAATCATGCTCAGCCACAACTTGAGGGATTTAAGGTGTCAGTTAAATGAGTTATAAAATGTAATTAAACTGGGCATTGTATAGCCCACATATACTCTCAAAGCAGGTGGGCAAACTGTTTCTCTCATACACATATGCATACACAGAGTTGGAAATTTCTATTGGATACATTATTAAATAAGAAAATGTATAAATAATAAGATATAATAATGGAAATATGTAATTAGATAGTACAAGACAGAGAAATGAAATTTACTCAATTTGTGCCTTAAGTTTGTATATAATAATCTTCATGTATGGAAAAATACTTAGATAACATTTTCTTTAGCGTCTAACTCAGGAACTCAGTAAATTATTACTGATTGAATTAATAGATAGATCTTCTACCTATAATGAGTTCACAGTCCAGTAGAGAAGATGGGTATAGAAAGTTACACAAATAGTACAATATTATATGGTGTCATGACAGAGATTGTTATGTTACATGTTAATACAGGGGATGTTAGAAGATGAAGATGCATATAATCCACCTTTTTGAGGAGCCAGGCAGGCATCCTGAGAAGGTTGACCTTTGAATTAAGTGGATTTTTCCAAGAAAACCTAGATGAGGTGATGCGAAGGATTTAGAGAGAGTTTTTATTGGCATAGGCTGGATGTGAGAAGTCCTCTGAATACTGGGAGCTTCAGTGAAGTAAATATTTCTGAGGTGGAAATTTTAATGTGGAGTAGACAAAAATCAGAGCTGAAAAGTCTCAGGGCCTCATTTTATAACAGATAAAAGAGGTTGGCCTTTATTCTATAAATCCTGGGAACCATTTACAGATTTTAAGCAGGGCCTAAAAGGGTCAGATATGCATTTTAGGTGGAACATTTTGCCAATGACATGGAGAATAGATCTGAGAGGGGCAAAATTACAAGTGAAGTGACCAATTAGGTAGCTATTACAGTAATCCCAGGATAAACGATAAGGATGGAGAGATTACTGGTAAAAGTAGTTGGATAGAGGACTTGGGGAGTGAGGAGTTCTGGCTGAAGACATATTGCAGATATAAAATTAATGGGACTTGGTGATTGGTTAGACTCAGGAATGAGAAATGCAGAAATGCCTGGCAGCAAGTTGGAGACGTGGGTGTGAAAATTTGAAGAGAAATCTAAGTTGGAACAAATGAACTAAGATTCATCAACTCAGAGGTGAAATCTTGAGAGCCTATGAGATCATTTTGAAGAGTGCAAACAAAAGTGAAGAACTAGCAAGAAAAGGGAAGTCTAGAGAATGTCAAAATCAAAAGTTTGGGTGGGAGAGGATGAGGAGGAAGTAACGATCAAAAAGGATAGAAGGGAAATAGGATGGCATGAATCATGAAAGAGAAGAGTGAGGCCGGGCACAGGGTCTTCATGCCTGTAAGCTCAACACTTTGGAAGGCCGAGATGGGTGGATCACCTGAGGTCAAGAGTTCAAGACTGGCCTGGCCAACATGGCAAAACTCTGTCTCTACTAAAAATACAAAAAATTAGCCAGGCATGGTGGCACATACCTGTAGTCCCAGTTACTTCGGAGGCTGAGGCACAAGCATTGTTTGGATCTGGGAGGGGGAGGTTACAGTGAGCCAAGATCACACTAGGAGACAGAGTGAGACTCTGTCTCAAAAAACAAGAAAAGTGTAGAGAAAATTGAGATGAGAATAATAGTGCCAAATATAAAATATAGCACAGAAGTTCAGAAGATCCATCCAAATAATTTTTACAATATCTTTATAACATATAACTTCACATAGATTCATTGAATTTGTTTGCTTGTGTTTGGAGAACAGATTTTGAATTGGAAAGGTGATTACCACAGACCCGTCATGACATTTGATAAAGACTTTTTGCTCCATTTAATGTACAGTCTAACAAAACTTCCTAATGAACTGATTAGAATTTAAAAGACACCTGCTTTAAAACATTTTTCATACTGCATGTATTTAAAGGATACTTTATTCAAGTTCCTTGATCTATCAGGAAATGAATTACAGTTTAAAATGAACTAAATATATACTGTATCTGCATCTAAATTCCTCAAGAGATAAATTATGTTCTATCAAGCATAAAATAGGTGTCTAAATATTATCTGTTTACACATACTTACATGATAAACTCTAACAGCTTTTTCAGAGGCATTATAGAATGTTCATTAAACACAATAAAACATTCTGCATTCCTCCAAAAGAAGATACTTCTTTCTGATTTCTGACTTGAACAATTGCGTTAAAGAGGCTGCACACTGAAGGACCAATAAGGGAGAGGAAAGGAAATGCATTGGAAATAAGCTGAGGAAAAATCAGGAAAGCTGGATATGAGTAAGGGGCAGGAAAACCAACAGACTAATGCCACAATGATAATTGGGTTGGAAGTAGCGAGATGAAGAGAGAAGATGAAACTTGATTTATGTCATTAGACACATAAACTCCTTGGCCATTTGTGCCCCCAAAAACTTCTTCTGAACATCCCCTTCCTTTGGCCGCGTATATCATTATGCCACATGGGCCTATGAGCCTCTACCTTGAGCTAATCTTCCTTTACCTCTTGTAATTTCTCTATCATTTGCTGTTACCTTATCACCCCAAAATCTTTTCTCTGAGAATCAGAAGACTCTTGTCATTTATTTCTACATAGAAATTTAGAATCCCTCATTAAAAATCTCTTCTTATTTTGCAGAGATGGCAATTGTGGGGAAGAACAAGGTATCTCATGTCCTCATCCTGGCCACACACAAAAAAAAGCCCATCAAAAAGTCTTAAAAGATGGAATAGTGTCTGCTCCCATACATATTAGAAGACACATTAAAGATTTTTATTTGGGGAATACACAATATTATTCCCATTATTACATATTTTAATTTCTTAACAGAACCATGATTTTGGTTCTTTGCATTTTATGTTTTTCACAACTTGACTATCCCATTTAATACAAGGAAAAGCTGAGAGAGAAGTGATTTAGCCTGACTGGTGTCACAAGCCAGGTGCTCAGGCTCCTGTGTTTTTCAGCAGCTGCTCTTAACAACTATACTCCAAGGATAGGGTTGTTCTGGCTGGGCCACCTGGGACACAAGTTTGCAGCACTGGCTTTCTTCCCCAGGAAGAAATCAGCCAGTGTGGCTGCTCACTGTCATTTTAGGGCTGACTTGGATCCCCAGGGTTTACATTCAGTGATTCAAGCCACTAAATGCCTATTGCTTCTAACATCAGAATTCTCTTCTCAATGATAATACTTGCTGTAATATTTGTGGTCTTTTCTGAAAGTTACCTTCCATATGAGAAAAAAGCTAAAGTAATTTTTTTTAAAGTTTGTTTCATTTTGCTTGTGATTTTTAGGATGGAGTTGAGTCCAAATGTGAGAGAATGCATCACATATTACATATAGGAAGTAATTCAGGGATTCTTGAGTAGTAGATAAATTTTAGTACTAACAATCCCATTTATTTTCTTCAATATTTCTTGAAAAGTATTTATTGACTGTGGGCAATGTAAAAACCTAAACCTTCAAACTTTATGCATTCAAAGTGTACTTTTAAAAATTACAATATTATTTGATCATTATAATATTGAAAAAAGTTTCAGCAGAAACATTTTTCCACCAGAAAGGTGAGAGAAAGGTTATTTTAATCAGATGAGCTTCAGCATTTTATGACTTATGGACAAAATGATGGTAAACTCTGTAGCCAGATTTGCCTGTCTGAAATCTAGTTGTGCCACTTACTAGCAGCACCGTCTTGGGTAAGTTACTTCTTTTCCAGGTCCTACCTTTTACCCTCTGTAAAACAGGGCTAACAATATTACCAACTCACAAAATAGTTACAAGGATTGAGTGGGTTGAGAGTTTCAAAAACCCCATGCTTTCAAGAGGCTCTATAAAAATATGCCAAATCAAATAAAAATAGCTGGGCATGGTGGTGTATACCTATAGTCCCATCTGCTCAGGAGGCTGAAGCAGAAGGATCACTTGAGCCCAGGAATTTGAGACCGACTTGGGCAAAATGACGAGTACCTATCTCTAAAATAATACATGCATTCATGCATACATACATACATACATACATAAATATATACATACATACATAAATATATACATACATACATAAAATAGGTCAGAGCTGTTATTAAGACACATTTAAATTGAACTAATATTTCAGTATTTCCCAATTCTACTTTGTAAGCTAAATTATATTGTTCTCTCCTTTGTGTTTCATCCACGCCCCTTTTCTACCTCCTTTCTAGCCACGGTCACACAGTGAATGGCTTAATTCCTATACATGATTGATTCTCCAAGTGGACTATAATACCTTAGAGAGCACAAAGTATGTTGTGATCACATTTTATCTTGAAGAACTGGAAGCATTCTGGTATGATGTGGGCCAATAATAGGGTTTTGTATTGAATAGAAAAAAAAAACTCCCTCATTTCTAAATTATTATTTATGTTACACTATTGATTTATTCTTTAAGTATTTCACAAAATATTTTTTCCTCTATCTTGAGGTTTCCTTGTTCTTATTTCTTCTTATATCCTTATTTCTCAGTCCTTATTGAATACCTCTTTAAAAAATAAAACTTTTTAACTCATTTTATTTCCATTAAAATTTATTACTTCACTTTGGCTCCAAACTTCATGAATTTGGGCAATACTGGAAGTCAGAAAATGGAAGGAAGGAAAGAGTGCATAGACTTATTAATTTTCCAGTTAGAGAGAAAGTCAGGTTTCCAAACTTTGGATCCAGCTTTCTCCCATCAATCGTCCTTTGTTCCTTTCTCTTCTGAAATATCTAGTGGAATTAGTCATATGGGAACTATTTCTACAGAATTTTAAGCTGGGAAAGGCAATAGCAATAAGCTCAAAAGTGATACAATTTTAAATATAATATACATTAGGTTTGAACAAGAAAGGCGTCATTGTTTTACCTGTGGTAAGTATAGTATCTAGGAATTTCAGGTGGGTAAAGTCAGACCCAACAGGAGAGGAGGTGGAGTCAATCCCTCACAAAAAAAAAAAAAACCAGAATTCTGAACAATACATTATCAGAGCATGCTTTTTGTGAATCTGATCATGCAACGGGGGAAAGGAAATTGCTACTGCAAAGTAAACACTTGAAACATTAGAGGTGAGTGATCACTTTTACTATGTTGGGCTGAATTATTTCAACAGCTTTAACTTCAAAACAGATTTTTTTTTTTTTTACAGCTCAACCCTTGTGCTACTTCAGTTTCTTAATACTGAATGGTAAAAAGTGATTAAAGACAAGGACTGAAATATGAATAAAAATCCCTATAAAAAACCCCACAATTTCCACTAAGTTTCCATAGAAACATAGAAAACCATGACCCTAAGACTCAGCCTTCTTTTCTTTTCTGTTGGATCATTTATTGTGAACTTATGTGTTCTCAAACACACTTGAACACACTCAGAAGAGGCTATTCACTTAATAGCACCTTTTATTTTCAAAAATGAAAGGACAGATTGAATACTGTAGTTAAAACCATAACTATAATCTGGAAGATATGTAGCAGCAGTTTTCCCAGAACAAGTCTTTATTTGACACATGTGGGGATGCAGTTGTGAATTTTATGTGTTGATGTTCTTTCTGGGTTTTTTCCTGACCACTCATGATAAAATTAGGCCCAACATGGCTTTGTACAAAATGTCAAGAACAACCCAAAATCTTTTCAATGTTTGTAAGCAAATAAAAATTAATATAGGAAGAAAATAAATCAAATTAAAACTGATTTTTTTAGTGCCCTGATACTTCTTAATTTTGATTATCTTTTATAGGCAAGATAGCTGATTATTTTATGTACTTGTTGAAAACCTGTTAGTTCACAGCTATGTTGTATAAAATGCAAATTAAAATGTAAGAAATCTGCTTATGACATGTATTTTAGAAAAGGGGACAGGCACAGTGTCTCGTGCCTGTAATCCTAATGCTTTGGGAGGCTGAGAGTGGATTACCTGAAGTCAGGAGTTCAAGACCAGCCTGGGAAACATGGTGAAACACTGTCCCCTCAAAAAATACAAAAATTAGCCACATGGTGGCACATGCTTGTAATCTCAGCTACTCAGGAGGCCGAGGCAGGAGAATCACTTGAACCCTAGAGGCAGAGGTTTCAGTGAGCCAAGATAGCACCATTGCGCTCCAGCCTGGGCGACAGAGTGAGACTTCATCTCAAAAGACAGAGAGAGAAATATGGTATTGGATATAGTAAAAATCACCTTATGAGCATTATGAGTACTCGTCTATGACTTCCAAACCTGAGCTCTTAGTTGCAATTTGAGATTACAAGATAAAGAGATTGTGCCTTAATAGCAAATTATGATTCCAACATATATTCAAGTATTTAGATATTTCCATAATATAATGCTACTGAGAAAAATCTCAAAGTGGCAAAACAGCTCAACACACACAAATAATTATTCTGTTCATAAGGTGTGAGAAAATTATGTTCCTATATGTTTCATATGGTCAATTACGGTTTAGTGCAAATTGAAACATAAGAAATCTGCTTATAACACGTATTTTAGAAAAGAGGCTAGGCATAGTGGCTCACGCCTGTAATCCTAGCACTTTGGGAGGCTGAGGCGAGTGGATTATCTGAGGTCAGGAGTTTGAGACCAGCCTGGGCAACATGGTGAAGCCCTGTCCCCTTGAAAAATACAAAAATTGACCGGGCATAGTGGTGCATGCCTGTAATCTCAGCTATAAGGTTCATGTAAAAAATGTCTGTCTCAAATACCCTCAGTAGCGTGTTGATGTCTAATGGTTTGCTCCATTTTTAGGGCTATATAATCTAGCATCTAGTGGTAATTTCTATTTTGCAAAAATTAATTAAATGGACATTAAATGTAATGGTATTTTAACTTTGAATCATGTTAAATATTTCCATGTTTGGTGTAATGTGTGAATTAAATTGAAATTAGATCAAGCAGCAGCTATAAGGTATTTTTGAAAAGTATTAGAACTGACTTAAGGCTATTACAGCTACATAGATATTGCTTTATAGACACTATACTATGTATACTACTTATTAAATTTGCTATCTAGATTACCAAAAAAATCCTATTATCACAGTCCTATTATGTATTACACATGGTGCTGTAGTTATACAAAAGAGTAGATTCCTGAAGAAACTTCTAGAAAACTGAAAGTAAATAATATCTTTAAAGGGTAATAGGAATGGAGCTTAGAATCTACTATTTGTTAATATTACTAAAAAGGCTTTCTCAATGTCAGCAATAGCCCTGTCCCATAGATTGTTTTACCCACTGTACAGGGGAGGTAAGCTGAGGAAGACAGGACACATTAATTCAATAGGAGTAAATAGTTACTAAGTGCCAACCCCAAATCTTAAACTCAAATATTCTGACCTCAAATCTAATACAGATGACAGTATCAACAGCATACTGTACAACTGATCAATGAAAAGAAAAATTATTGTGGTCTCCAACTGTTAGGAAAGACTAAATTGAATATACTTGACAGGAAATGAGGAATGAAGAATAGCTAGGCTCTCTGAAGTAGGGAAGGAGGATATCTTGGGCAAGAATTATAACATAAGCAAAGGCAAGAAAATGTCTAACCATAAAATGATGGGTAAGACTTTTTGGTTATCATACAGTTTTGCCAAACAGAGGAAGCTGAGAAAATGTACATTTCAATTGGTTTGCAGAGAGCCCAAGCACCAGGCTAAAACTGTAATGAATCCGATGTACGCACATCATGTGGCAGATAAGCGCAGCAAGAGATAGGGAACAAAGTGCAGGGTATGTTTTGATTACATGTTGTGAAAATAAAGAATGTTTAGTATTACTCATGCAGGTGGGAACTCTAGCAGAGGAGAAAAAGTGATGTTTCAGGCCACAGTGAACATTGTGTTCATTTCTAGCGTGATTTTCCATTCAAAGTGTTACTGGAAGCAGTAGATAATTATGTTATTTAAATATTCGAGTGATATGGTTCTGCAAAGTGGCTTTGGGCAAACATATTTTAGTTTCACCATTAAACTAATTCAGTTTTTCTAGAATCTATGACCTACCATCAGCAACAGAGCATTTCTGAGGCCTTCTGGGCAGATGTAATAGACTAGAGATCATTGAAGACAAATTCCTTGCAGAGAAGGATTTGTGAAATCCTGCAGGGAACCAAGGAAACTGTACTCCCAAACACTCTCCCCTACAGAGAAGGCTTTATCATTGACTGTCTCTTAGTACTTCAAAAAAAAACTTTGAATTTGTGAGTAATAACTACTGTTACCTTATATATAAATCCCCACAGAAAATTATAAAAACATTGATGGTGGTCCCATACTATGAATGGAGGCTCTGTTCTTAATAATAGACATTTTTGTTTATAAATATAATCTCTTTCTTTGCATATTAAGTTAAATATGCAGTTGCAAGTAAAGATGAATTTTAAAAACTATATTCATTGCAAAACACATGTCCTGCCACCAAGTTGTGCTAGATTACAGGGATATAAATTTAAATAAAACATAGTCCCCTTCCTAAAGAATGCTCAGCAGTGCAAAGAATGAATGATTTGTTTAGCTGGTCTCTTACGTTCAGAAAATATTTGATTCCTACTCTTTATATGTTCAAGTTGCCATAAATCACTCCTAGAACAAGTTAATTTCGAATAATCTCTCCTGTGATTACTCCAGACCAAAACAAGATTCCCATGTTGTACGTAAACATGAAGAGATTATATAACTTATTATCATTATTATTACAACTTGCCTTTATGTTTAACCTCATGTGACTCTAGAGCAGAAACCCGAATGATGCCATTCATGTATTATCTTAGAGTTTATAAATGTTCTGGTATGTGTGTAGGGCAGATGATTATCAGAATCCTCTGAAATTTAATTCTGTGACATACTGTATCTTCCTATGTGTTTCTGTTCATATTGTGACACCTCAAATGCCATATGAACATGCTCAAAAACTATTTACATGTATATACATCTAAGGAAAATTTCTAATACTCATAAATATTGCATTTCATTTTCATGGTCTGATAATTTTTATTTTTGTCTTTATAAATGCATTTGGAGCATATGATTATAAATATTAAGAGAAAAGTATTACAGAGACCCTCCAAAGACTCCTCTTTGGAGATTTCGAAGCCCCTTTGATCAGCATTCATGTGATGAAGCCGAACAAAAATTCTTACTACTGAATGTTCTCTTGTTCCACTTTAAAGAAGAAGCTATTTGAAAACTAGTTTTATACAGTTTTCCAGGACTCTTTCTTATCCTCTTTTGATTTGAAACTTTGTGTTCTTCTCTGATTTTAATGCACACTGGAATGCCCAATGAAACATGAGATGGATGAATTAAAGCAACAATGTGAAAGTAGATTCTACTTTAAGGCACTTTCTCTTTGTTGCTTTTTCCTGAAACTACCCTTAGCAAGGAATATTAAGATTCAAGCATTCAAAATTCATGGATATTTCTATAGGCACACAGAGATTCTTTCTAAATGGATAAGTCTAATGTTCCTTTTGAGGATGCTGTTGGTATGAATAGTTACTTTCCTCCCCAAAGTATGATTTATTGTTATTTTAAAAATATAGATAGGTATAAAAGTACATTTCCTTCATTTGGAACATATTGTGGTTCATATCTTCAACAAAATAAAATTGTTTACAGTATTTTAATTTATCAAGTGAATATCTCTTTTCTTATTAAGAAAATGGTTTGTCAGATGTCATAAAACATTTTTTCACAGTAAAGGTCACATTTTATTGCAAAAACCTGTCAGGGCTTTATGTCCGAGCTGTGAAATGTTATTGCTTCAGGGTGATTGCGTGGGAGGGGGCTGTGGTTAAGAATGCTTTTCTGAGACTAGCTATGATTTACAGCAGTGAATGGAGAATTAAACCCTTAATTGAAGCCTACAGAGTAGTACCTAGAGGCTAGATTCGGCCTGAAATTTGATTCAGACAATTTTCTTAGTCAAGCCCCTATGGGCTTACCAGTTGATTCTCATGAGTTTTGATTGTGATTGAAAAGCAACCTGTTTTCTGCTTTGCCCTGAACTTCCCTAAGGTAAATCACCAGTTTTAGTAAGCTTCTTGATTAATGTGGAGGGAGAGTTATCAGGGAGAGATGAATAGAGGTGGAGGGAAAAAGAGAGAGGGGGAGAGAGAGAGAGATTGACAGCACAGGATTTAACACTTTCCTGAAGTCCCAAAAAGAAAGTATCTTGCTATGTCAGATACTCTCTAGAGGAGACCCTCATTTAAACTGATAAATCTACCCTTCCTGAAATTATGATGAAACTATGGTTGTGGCCTTACGTACTTGCCTCTGTGCCTCTTTAAAAGAGTAATGTGGGTCATCAGTTACAAACGCCTTATAATGAGGTTGAGCCACATCAGGTATTATCAAGGGGTTGCTGACTTAGATGTGATACAAATGTCAGTACAGAGGTCACATGATCCTGAATCAAATTTTCCTTTCCGTTCTATTTATAAGTATTATTCTTGTTTGTTCCATCAAATTTTCTCTTTATTGTATATGTATTTGGCATGTCTTACAGTTTAGTAAATTACTAACTCTATTAACACATCCTGTTCTGCCTTTATCTCATGTATTAGTTTCCTGATTACTATGCTTACTGTATCCTATGAGATTTGTCTATATTTCTTAAGCCTATACCATTCTTATTATCTATGCTTAATATGATTTTCAAACACTCTTTTGTGTTTTTTATCTTCTATAGCAGAACTGAATATATTCAAATAATGCAGTAGATCCACATTAAGCGTTGAATAACTAAGATATGCAAGGTAATGTGCTGGGTGTTAATGAAGATTGAAAGATAAAAATATAATCTCCAACTTAAGGTTTTGGAACGGCGAAAGATCTATGTCATTTACCTAAGGTATAGTACCAGGGAACTAGAAGCTTTTGTGGGATGGGTACTGACAAAACAAGAATTGTAATTTAGAAAAATGAATCTGGAAGTAGTGTATATAACACAGTACGTGGGAAGAAAGATTAGATGAAGAAGGTCATTTCTGTGGTCTAGGAAAGTAATAATATTCTAAACCACTGTAGTGATTATGAGATCAGTGAGAGAGGGTCAGATACAAATCATATTTGGAAGTAGAATTAACATTGTTTGATAACTTACTGAATATATAGATATTTCATAAGGATGGGAGAGGAAGCTAAGATAACCTTGAACCTTTGAGCTGGGGTGAGTAGGAGACTGGCTATCAACAAATAAAAAGCAGAATGTAAGGAGTTGAGCCAGCAGAGGCAAAAGGGTGGTTATCCAGCTGGAAGCATTTTGAATGTGATATTCCCATAGGACTGCTACACAGAAGTGTAAGGCAAACAGAAAATGCCTCATAGAAAGCATGGGCAGAAACAAAGATTCAGGAATCATTTTCATAGAAGAGAACATTCAGTGAACAGATTTGTCTCTATCTTCCAGAAGAACAAAATGAACATAATTTGGGAAAATAATGAAACTTTGAGAATTAGCAGCATCATGGGGTCAGTGGAAGTGAGGAAGTCAGTGGAGAGAAGCAAGAGGGGGCAGAGAATTGGCAGAAGTAGATGGAAAACCCAAAGCAAGGAGCTGGGCAAAGGGAAAGGTAGAACTAGAGAACCCAGGAAAGGTAATGAAACTTCACCAGTATTAATTTCCTGATGGCTTTGGAGAGAGATTTTAGTGAAGTGGTGGGGCAACAAATTGCATTTCAAGGTAGTTATAAGTGAGGGGAGATCAGTTAGAAGCAGCGAAGAGAAATCTCCCTGGTTGAAAGTTTTCAAGTAAAGGAGAGATACAGGAAAGTAGCAAGAATGAAGAAAAGAGATGGATTTTGTCCATTCTCACACTGCGGTAAAGAAATACCGAGACTGGAAAATTAAAAAGAAAAGAGATTAAATTGGCTCATGATTCCTTCCACAGGCTGTACATGAAGCACGGTACTATTGGCTTGGCTTAGAGGAGGCTTCAGGAGGTTTTCAATCATGGCCCAAAGTGAAGGGGAAGCCAGCACTTCACATGGCTGGGACAAGAGGAAGAGAGAGAGGAAGGAGGTGCCACATACTTTTAAACAACCAGAACTCATGAGGACTCTGTCAGAACAGCACCAAAGGGGAAAATCAGCCTATACACAATCGCCTCCTACCAGGCCTCATTTCCAACATTGGGGATTACAACTGAACATGAGATTTGGGTTGGGACACATTTCCAAACCATATCAGTTGGGTCACTTTGTTTATAACAATTTTACTCCAGAATGATTTACATAAAAACAGATTGCTGTGGTCCGAGATGAATATGAGTATGGAAAAGTAAAGTGCAATCCCAAATACAAAAGCAGCTACTTTTCATATATGCAAGTCAATTTGGTAGTATGATGTGAAAGAAATATCAGAAATGTAGTTGTTAAAGCATCTGGTTTTGAGCTAATAAATATGGACAATTAATGATGTAATTATCTGTTTTGCTAAAAGATCTTTACTGTGTGTAAGTTAGTATTAGGTCTTTACAAAAATTCTTTTGTTATTTCACATTTTACATTTAGTTTTTTATAGTTTTTAAGACTTGTTACCACGTATTAGGTCTTTACAAAAATTCTTTTGTCATTCCACATTTTACATGTTTTTATCGTTTTTAAGGCTTGGTACCATGAGTACACCTTTATTCAAACAGAACGTGTACATTTTACATAATCTTTGTAAAGAGGGGATTATACTTTATATTCCAAAGACCTAGGCTAATGCTCTTTACTACATAATACTTTATATATATAAATCTAGTCCTACCAATATTTATTTTATTGAAAAATGATAGTGTATGAGACTAATAATGGAAATAGTAAATTAATTGTAAGTAGGGCTGAGAGTGAAGATGTCTCTGATTTAGAGATGACTTCCTAGGGAAATAATGACACTTTCTGACTGTGAGTAAGATTATCTTTATCTGCATTGCTGAACAATATTGCAGAGAATTTCACAGAAAAAGCAAGAGAAAAATAACTTTACCCTAACTTTTTTTCCTGAAGGAAATAATTACAGGCATAGAGATTTTGTTTTGTTTTTAAAGATTTGTTTTGACTACAATTATTTTGGCAGATGTGTGAAACTTCTACTTAATTATATTCAATACATGTTCATTTAATACATGTCCACTATGCCAGACCTCACAGGATTATATATTCCAGTGATGCAGATTACAAAGCAGAATAATAAACACTTGGAGCATATAATAAACTTGGGCCACGCTGAAAGAAGAATTGTCTTTGGCCACACATAAAATACATTAATATTAATAATACCTGATTAAGTAAATTTAGAAAACTCATAATTTTGTAAGAAAGTTTACAAAATTGTATTGGGCCACATTCACAGCTCTCCTGGGCTGTACGTGCCCTGTGGGCCACAGGTTGGACAGGCTTGATCTAAGACTTGAGGGGTTAGAGAACGTATGTTTGGTGTCTGGTTTGGCAGTTGACTAGCATTATTTCTTACAGTAAATAAATTTTAGGAGAGCATAGCTCATTCAAAACCCTCAGTGTAAATTAGGGATTTGAGATTTTATCCATAGGGCAGTAAGGAATCACGGGAGTGTTATAAGCAAAGGTAAGGAGAACTTACCTGGTATTACCTTAGATGACATGATCAAAAGCTTTTCAAGATCATCTGATCAGTGGGGAATACAGTGGATGACACAAGCCAGGATTCAGGAAGCTTCATTAGACAACAGCTAAACTACTGTAGACATTACATGATGGTAGCTTACGCTAGTGTTGATCTGTGCAGTTACGGAACAGAGTCGATGCACAGGATAGTTAGGGTGTGGAATGTGGGTTGCCAGCACTTATCTGGGCATGGGGAATGAGAGAGAGAGGGAAAAGAATCAAAGATGCCCAGATTTCTGGTTTGGGAGATTGAGCAAACTATGCTTTTCTCTGAACTTGGAATCACAGGAAGAATATCTAGTTTAAGGCAGAAGTTAATAATCTCCATTTGGGGCACACTAGATTTGAAGTGCCTTGAACCATCCTCATGAAGGCTTCTGTGGGTCTGAGGTTCTGGAGAGACAAGGAAGCTGCTTTGTACCCTGTGATCCTAGCCCTGGTAGAAGCAGTTATTCTCTGTGTAGAGTGAGAAGAGAATGTCCTGGAACAGAGGTGCCTAACTTTCTGTGTGAGCAACCAGAGAGTAAATATTTTAGGGTTTACGGGTCATACAGTCTCTGTCACAACTACTCATCTTTACCTCTGTTCTGACACTAAAGCAGCCACGACACACAAGGGAATGGATATGGCTGATAGAAACAATCATTAGAGTGAATCGGCAACCAACGGAATGGGGAAAAAGTTTTGCAGTTTACCCATCTGACAAAGGGCTGATATCCAGATTTTACAAAGAACTAAAACAGATTTACAAGAATAAAACAAACAAACCCATTCAAAAGTGGGCAAAGGATATGAACAGACACTTTACAAAAGAAGACACACATGAGGCCAACAAACATATAAAAAAATGCTCATCATCACTGGTCATTAGAGAAATGCAAATCAAAACTACATTGAGATACCATCTCATGCCAGTTAGAATGGCGATCATTAAAAAATCTGGAGACAACAGATGTTGGAGAGGATGTGGTGAAATAGGAACACTTTTACACTGCTCTTGGGAGTGTAAATTAGTTCAACCATTGTGAAAGACAGTGTGGCGATTCCTCAAGGACCTAAAAATAGAAATTCCATTTGACCCAGCAATCCCATTACTGGGTATATATCCAAAGGATTATAAATTTTTCTACTATAAGGACACATGCACAGGAATGTTTATTGCAGCAATGTTTACAATAGTAAAGACCTGGAACCAACCCAAACGCCCATCGATGATAGACTGGACTGGGAAAATGTGGCACATATACACCATGGAATATTATGCAGCCATCAAAAATGATGAGCTGTGTCCTTTGTAGGGACATGGATGAACCTGGAGACCATCCTTCTCAGCAAACGGACACAAGAATAGAAAATAAAATACCGCATGTTCTCACTCATAGGTGGGTGTTGAACAATGAGAACACATGGACACAGGGAGGGGATCACCACGCACTGGGGTCTGTTGGGAGGAATAGGGGAAGGACAGCGGGGGTGGGGAGATGGGGAGAGATAGCATTGGGAGAAATGCCAGATATAGGTGAAGGGGAGGAAGGCAGCAAATCACACTGCCACATGTCTACTTATGCAACTGTCTCGCATGTTCTTCACACGTACACCAAAACCTAAAATGCAATAAAATATATATATATTTTATTTACTACCATAAAAGTAATAGAAGTACTTGAAGAAAATAAGTCATCCCTTCCCATCACCTATTCCCCCTCCTACCACCATTCCCAACCCCCACAGCATGAATTCAGATGGCAAAAACCTGAGTTCTCTTCTTGGCTGTTAATAGCCAGTTCATTAACTTCTCCTGTCTCAATATAGTTTTCTGTAAAATAAAGGCAACTTGGTGAATGAGAGACAATGCATGACAAGACATGAGTGCATGTGCTAAGGCATGAGTTGAGAGTTTGGGGAAGATTAGAGCAGGTATGAAGGAAAGAATCTAGCAGAGTGTATATGGAATACATTTAAATGCTGTCCAGGAATTCTCTCTTCTTTCCAAACTATTTGCAGTATGATGTCCTGTGTGAATTCCAATCCTTCAGAATGATTAGTTTGCCTGGTTTCAGATAAGAATAGATGCAAGTGGTTTAATCAATATCAGTATCAATCAGCATCTGTTGATTAAGGGATTAAATGACCCCTTTTATAATGTGAGCACCTGTGCATGAGCTATAAAAGACAGTTGAATGCAATGGCTTCTTAACAATTGCAAATTTCCTGTGCTGGGAATACTGCTGACAATTATAGAACTGAGGTCAGGTGCTGGTTGGATTTGTGCATTTATGCACATCAGATATCATTAATGTAAGGAAAAGTGTGAAGCAGTTGGAAAGAGGGAAAGAAAGGATTTGTGTTAGAACCCAAGTTTGCCATTTACTGTACAAAGACAAGTAACCTTAGGACAAGTTATTTAACCTCCTCATCTAATCCTCAGTTTCATTATCTATAAAATGTGGATAAACTGCCTCTTTGTGGGTTTTGGTGTGACTTAAATGAGAGAACGTAAGATATCCAGCATAGAGGCTGACGTGGAGTAGGTGCCCTATAAATATTAGTTCCTCCCTTTCCCTTCTCTCTTATAAGAAAATCAATTTTGCCCTTTATTTCTACTTGCTCTAGACCATTTGCCTTGAAGAAACCTAATAAAAAAAAAAGAGTTTTATTGATGTGTTTGCAAACCGGTCGTTGGGAATGTGGAATGTGTTACATTTGAAGAAAATAAATTCCATTGTGATATAAGCCTCATCAAAACTAAGAAGAGGTCTATAATTTGTTTCATTTAAAACATTACATTTTTGGCTCACTTAATAACTCCAGACTACTCTAGGCTAAAGTGTATTTGTGTTCAGCAAACAGTCATAAAAATCTTTGTTAGGCATTTAATTACTGTACAAATTGCTTTATAAAGCACTGTAAAACAAACATGTTGATTAGCTAAAAAGTAGAGTCATGATTGCAAAAATACTAATTCTTTAAAATATATAAATTTAGCTATAAGCAAGTGCTTTATCATATAGAATTATTTATCCCTTAAAGGCTGGTCCTCCTTTTGTAGCCCTGTTCCTTGTTAAAGGAAAAAGTTCACATACAAAACCTTTTACATGTACAAATTGAGAACAGCCTTTGTCACAATAGTCCTTATGAAAATGTGCTTTGTCATATTTAATGGGGACTTACATTAACATTTATGAACATGAATTTACAAAATCAAATTTGTAATGACAAGCCATAGTTAATGCTTGATTAAATGATAAAGTGAATGAGTGTTAGTTTCAGGCACTGGCAACAGTCCCTATGGTTCAGGATGGAGGTAGGGGAGATGACATGGTTATTGCTCAGGTGTCTTTTGACAAACCAATTCTGAAGTGATCATTCAAAGGGTTTTCTATATAAGGCAGAGAAAATGTTTTCCCAAGAGTATTAATGTGATTTTCATCAGTGATTTATTTATGGAGATCCTAGTTCTAAACTAATATTAGGAGAGCGACCCTATGACTTGAGCTCTATCAGAGGGAATAATTTATAATGGTAAAATCTTTTTCAAACTTCTTTGACTTAATCTTCTTTTAAATTACAGCACATTTTGGCTAGATCAGATAGAGTTATAACTGGTAGCCATATATCAATCATATGCCTATGTGCATCCAAATACGCACAAATTTCATTTAAGTGACCCACATTAGGCACTGCCTTATGATTCTGACCTAATAATTAAAAATACGGAGAGAAGGGAGTAGGATAGAGAAAGAAAAGATGAGCAGGAGACAGAGAGAGAGGGAGAGCTAGAGAGAGAGAGAGATGGAACCATTTTCTCAACATATTCATTCAACAACCATTTCTTCAGCTATATTCTATTATTCAGGCATTGCAAGGTTGAATTAGAACTTTTACAGGTAAACTTACAGTTTTGATGAACTATAAACAATTTAAATAAGTTATTATCAGAGAAAAATGTTACTATTAGCAGACCACTAACTCATTTTGGAAAATGAAAAGAGAGTTAGGCTTTTAGAAAGAGATGAAATCATTCAATGCATTTTATTACTTCTGAGGGGCTAACACAGTAATGGAAACAGCTCTGTTCTGGGCTGTGTTATAACAAAGAATAGTGGAGTGTGGTACTTGTCCTTTAGGATATTGCAAATAAAACATATTGAGAAACCTGTTCACTGATGCTAAGAAGGGAGTTAAGTCAAGGAAACTTGTGAAAAAACTTTATCACCAATACAAGGAAATGGCCAAGACAATGTGGCCAAATACAGATGAAGAGCTGACCCCTTCACAGGCTATCAGTATCTACATGACCCAGTGGAAATTTATGGAATCTTGGCCTATAACAAAGATTCTATAAAGCTAATAGAAGAACCATCTCTTTCAAGTTCTCCTGCTATATACCGGATTCAATAATCCTCCTATTTGTTACTTTATCCTGGCAAAATTACTGACCACTAATGGAACATTAAATCCTCCTTAGTCAGTAAAATTCATAATTAGACAAAAAATATTAAGTAAATGTAAAAGCATCTATGGTATTTTCAGTGCAAGTAGCAGTTAATTCCATTTTGTGGTGAGTTATATCTTAGAGTAAAACCAGATTTTACTCCATTTCATAAAATATACTTATATGAGGACCAAATTTTAGAGGCCTTCTTTATTAATTCTAGGGAAAGGACTAGAAATGAAATTTTCCCATGAGAAGCTACTGGTCGAGAGTGGGAAGAATTATCCTGAAGGGTCTTAAGGAACCAACTCCTAGGCTGCTAGGGAGATTGTTTCCATGTCCATGTAGTTCATGTCTTTCTTCTTCCTTACAGGAGGTACTATATTATGTGCAAAGATTATGCTAATACCTAGTAAAATGTGCATTTGTTTTTAAATAGTTTAATTTTTTGTTGTTTTTAGAACTATTGGGAAGATAACACATGGCTCACCTGATCTGTGCTATGTTTAAAGGAGCCACAGCAACATTTTTGGCCTATATGCTCAAAAGAGGTGCTATGGTCTATAGATTTTTACTTGTGAATCAGTGTGAATGCCAATATTATGCAGGAGGAAACAAGTTACAAGTCAAAGATAACGTGTTTCTTTTTCATATTTGTGATTGAGTATTTCAGTCTAAATAATGTAAATGCAGGCCAACAATGAGCAAAGGAAATGATGTTCAAATCTCAATAAGGAAAAACTATACAGTCGCTTAGTGCTTTTGTGAGATTATGGACAGTGAATAAGGTATGACTTCTACTTTTGCTTTTTCAGATTTGAATTGAACTGCATTGCCTTTTTTGAGTCTACATTTTACTCTTTTTTTCAAAGAACATGCTGCTCTCAAAGAAAGATAAGTGCATAAAGTAGAAAAATTTTTGAATTTGAATAATCTAGTTTCTGATTAAATCCTAGCCTGTACAACATGGAATATATTACGGGTTGTTTTTTTTTTTTAACATTTTTTGTCTGTCTGTGCTCATAGTACACAGAATAAATGCTCCTCAAAGATGTCTGGGTCCTAGGCTCAGAAAACTGTAAATATATTACCTTACATTTGCAGATGTTATTAAGTTAAGGATTTTGAAATAGAGAGATTTATCCTGGATGTGTTCAATATAATAAAAAATGTCCTTAAAAGTGGAAGTGGGAGGTAGAAGAAGAGAACCAGATTTGATGTTTGGAATGATGAGATGTGAGAAGGAATCAACCCACCATTGCTGGCTTTGAAGATAGAAGTGATCTCTGAGCCAAGAAATGTGGGAAGCCTTTTGAAACTAGAAAAGACAAGGAAATATATTGTCCCCTAGAGATTCCAGGAGGGAACACATCCCTGCAGACACCTTGATTTTAGCTAAGTGAAACCATGGTACCAAAGTAGTTTGGAAGTTTGTTTTGTTTTAAACCACTGGTTTGTGGTTCTGCTTTGTTAACAGCAGAAATAGGGAACAAATACAGATTTTAGTATTCGAAGTGGTATACCACTGAAACAACTGAGAAACGTAGAATTAGATTTGGAATTGAACAATAAACAGAGGCTGGGAACATTTTAAGAAACATGATAAAAATACTAGATTATGCTGAACAGACTATTAGTAGAAATAGGAGGTCAATGACTCTGATAGTGAGGACTCAGAGGATGAAGAGTGTGGGAAGGAAAACATACCACCTTAGAGAATAACTAAGTCCTCGTAAACAGACTGTTAGGAGAAATGCAAACATTAAAGACATTGCTTATGGAGAATCATAAGAAATTAAGAACATGTTATTTGAAAAGGGGAGAGCGTACCCTTGTTACGTGATGGCAGAAACTTAGAGGAATTGTATGCTTAGTTATAAGAAGAGCAGAACTTGTAAGCAATGAACTTGGATATTCATGTGGGGTGATTTGTCTGTAAACTGTTGAATATGTGTCCTGATTTCCTAGGTGTTGCTTATAGCAAAATGTGAGAGGAGACACATAAAGTGAGCAAGAACTGTTAAACAAACAAACAAACAAAAAAGGACTTAATAATTTTACTAATTCGCAGCTTACTTTAATGGCAAAGAATGCAAAAGTTGAGATTCACTAGAAGGAAAGTGTGGTCTAGAGAAAAAGCCACAGCACCTATTTATAGTTTTTCACTGGTATATCAGAAATATCAAAAGGTCAGAATTCTCAGTCATACACAAAGGTTCTTTAGAGAGATTTTGAAATTGCTTGGGACTGGTGATACTTTTTTCCCCTTTCGTTTCACACTTTTTGGAACCAGAATATCTGTAATTGTTATCCTATGCCTGTACCACCATTATACTTTGGGAGCAAATTGTTTTTTGAGGGATTTCATGAACCCACAGATGGAGAGAAATTTGATCCAGGATGAGCCATGCCCAGAATCTCACTTGTCCTAATTTAGATGATTTCAATGGGACTTTTCAATGATTTCAAAAGGATTGCGGACTGTTGTGTTGATGAGATTTAAATAAGATTTTGGATTTTGAGTCGATGCTATAATGGGTTAAGAATTTGGAAAACTTGGAAATGGGATGAAGGTGTTTTTTATTTGTGATGAATGTAAATATTCTGAGGCCAAACGGGTAGAATGTAGTAGGCAAAAGAATGCCCTCCCTGCTGCCACAAAGATGTTCACATTCTAATTCTTGGAAACTGTAAATATATTATGTTATATGGCAAAGGGGAATTAAGGTGGAAGGTGGAATTATGATTGCTAATTAGCTGACCTTCAAATAAAGAAATTTCCTGAATTATCAAGGTAGGCCCAAAATAATTATAAATGTCCTTAAAAGTGAAGATAGGGCCAGAACAAGAGAGTCAGAGGGAGATGTGGCATTCTATGAAAAAGGTCAGAATGAGGCCAAGCGGGAAGGCGTCAACTAGCCATTCCTGGCTTTGAAGAGAGAGAAACTGGGCCATGAACAAAGGAAAGGGGGCAACTTCTAAAAACTGGAAAAGGCAAAGAAATATATTGTTCCTTAGAGCCTTTAGGAAGGAACACTGTTGATACCTTAATCTGAGCCCACTGAGATCCATGTCAGATTTCTGAACTGGAAGAGAATAATTTTGTGTTTCAATTCACTAAGTTTGTAGTAATTTGATCCAACAGTGGTAAGAAACTAATTCAATGCCGTTATACAATGACCGACTTAAAGGCATAGTTACATGATGAAAGTCAAATGTGTAAGAACCTCTACCACACACAGACATGGCTTTCAACAAATAGCCTGTTGTTTAGATATTTCAGGATTGCTCTTTCTGCTGCTCGATCTGTGACATTAATTATTATTTTTGTTTAGATTAATTTTTTACTCTCTTCTATATTAAGAAAAAGCCCAAAACTCTCCTATTGCTTTCATCACTGTTACATGGAGGCACATGGAGATATGTATACATATATATATATCTGCAGATTACAATAACAGAAAAATAAAGCAATGATGCCCTTATGCCAACCTTTTTATCTTTCAGAAATATTTGTTAATAAAAACTTATTTTTTATTTTATCATCTCAAGTCATTACTTGATCTGAAAACATAAATGATATAGTTTTAGTGTATATTCATGAATATGTACATGTACTCAGTATATGCTTTTTTGCAAATGTTAAAATACACATGTAATTTGTAATATTGAATCTCAACTGTAGAAGTAAAATATTGCACAGAATAGTTGTGGTATATCACACCATTTAAGGAAGGACAGGAAGAAGTGTGCATTTTGCTCATGGTTCTCAGAATCATGATATTACTATAATCTCCTTTTCCTGGCAGTGTTGGATATTAAAATTAGAGAGTCAAAACATAGATTCACTGTTATGCGTTCCAATTAAACAGCTAATGAGCTAGAATAATGACCCCTTCTCCTAACTGGTTGTAAGAATAATTAGATTCAAAAATATTTCACACATGAATAAAACCACAGTGTTGCCAGTCAGAGAAAGTGAAGACAGAGCACCATACTTAAATGTTCTGACTCTGATAAAAGCCAGTTTGGTGTTTGGGTGGTAAACAGGACAGTTGCAATATTAATCATTGTCCAATATAACTAAGATCTTGAAAAATAGAATACAGATAGGTGGGCCACTAATAGGATTATATGAATTGTAAAAAAAAATACAAAATATTACAGAGAGCTCTATGCTTAGAATAATATTCAAAATAACCAAATTATTCAAATTTGTAGCTTCCAATAATTTGGATTTACTAGACATAGAAAGAAAACATTTTTCTTCAAAGCATTCTTGTCAAAATCTTTCAAAAACATACTAGAAGGGCATTATTCAATCATAATTGAAAAGCCTTGAGTGCCTCAGGAATCATCACTGTATGCGTGATACCCTAAGATCCATAGTAATTTATAAGGTATTGATGTATATGTGCACTGATTCCAGAAAACACTTACAGTGTGGTGACAGGATTCAACCTTCAATCTTGTGTATTATTCTAAATGTCTTTACTTTCCTGTGATAATATTTTTCTTCTTTTTTTTTTTTTTGAGATGGAGTCTCACTCTGTCACCCAGGCTGGAGTGCAGTGGCTCAATCTTGGCTCACTGTATCCTCTGCCTCCAGGGTTCAAGTGATTCTCAAGCCTCAGATTCCTCAGTAGCTGGAACTACAGGCATGCACCATCATGCCCAGCTAATTTTTTGTATTTTTAGTAGAGGAAGGGTTTCCCCATAGCCAGGCTGGTCTTGATCTCCTGACCTCGTGATCTGCCCACCTCAGTCTCCCTAAGTGCTGGGATTACCAGCGTGAGCCACAGCGCCCGGCTCGCATGACGATTTCTACTTTGTATTACGAAGAACTAAAATCCTTGAAATTTTAACAGTATTTCTCTAATTTTAGAGTATTGGAATGTTAATATTTTATGTTATTTAGAAATGTTGGTTTCCTTCAAAGCTAAGTTTTAAATTTATAGGTATTAAAAGGTGATTGAAAGAGATTAAAAGTAGAGGAAATACATTTTTGTTGCAAGCTTTATTTTAGTTTAGTTCATAATATATTTGTGGAATTAAAAAGATCTGTTTTAACTTAGAAGTCTCTGGCACAATGATTGTTAAAGCCAGTAGAGGCAGACATGTTGCTGATTGAATAGAACTTCTTTTTGATAATTCTTTTTAGAAGAAAGTCAAAGTTTGATACTGATTGTTCACACCCGTTTCAGTGCCACTCATTAGCAGTCCCAAATGTTAAGAATTTAACTTTCTAAGGATATCTTCAATGCAAAAGCTATTATGTGATTCTTTTTGGTAGTCCTTGCCTTATAGTTTTGTTGGCTTTCATACCACTTCCATCTGTCTAGAAAACAATTAAGATGAGGAACACAACTCTATCAATTGCAAACTCATGGCAATTAATTACTCTAAACAAGTTTTGTACTGAGAGATGGGGAAAGTAATTGTATATTTAATTTCCTGATCTGTTATTATCTAGGAATTGAAGACAATAATCACATGTGACACATAAATACATGTAAACTCTCAAAAATTCCATTTTTGAGAATATCTGGCATTGTCAGTGTTTTCAAACTCAGCTTTTTTTTTCAAGTAATGCTTCCATCTTTTAGATAGAGATAATACTTTCCAATATTTATTGAACGTGTTTTTAAACTCAGCTTTCTTTCAGTTAATGCTTCCATATTTAGATAGAGCTAATACTTTCCAATATTTATTGAACATAATGCCTTTAGGTTCTGAAAAGATTGATAAAACTTGATCTGAATATTTTGAGCAGTTTCCATAATTACTTAAGAATAAAAGCATCCTACTGAAAGTATCTGGGCATATGATCCTTTAAACCATGATTTTTTTTTATACCCTTGTTAATAGTGTCAAAGTATAAGAATAATATTGATAAATAATGTCTTACTCTCTTTAAAAGCCCTGATGGTCTGATTTTATAAATCAAGAAACTTGTTTTATTCAATAAGTTTCTTAGTTTGCTTCAGATTTAGTTGTCAAAATTTTGTTATAGTAATTGTTATCACTTAGTTCATAGGGGCCCAAGTGCTGTGTCATCCCTGATAAATCCTGCTGCCAAAAAGCAACATTAATTATTTCTGCTCCATCTAGTCGACATCAACATCAAAATTTTGCCTCAGCTTTCATCTTATAGTTGAAGTAAGCCCATTCATCAGTTTTAAAGAAATGAATGGGATTGAATCATGAAATATTTTTTGATTGGCAGGCTTCATGGTAGATGTGAATAGGCAGTGGTCAGCAAAGACCTTGCAGATTTATTTTCTTAGTCATGCTTCTGCATCCAGTAACTCACTACATCTTTGTGCTACAACTTTTAGAGGTCAGAGAAGTGATAGTATGTGAGTAGCAGCTAGGCTGATTTCTATACCATCTTCTTTATAACCCGTTTAATTTCTTGTTTTCTAAGCATGTGGAAGGGACCCAGAAATATAAAAATGCTAGCAACTATTTTACCATCCTAGTTTTCTGGGGCCATTGAAGTGTGCCCAATGTCATAGCTGGTATGTAAAGGAACTGATTAAAAGTTTACATGTGAAGGGATAGCTTCTGGTGTAGAAATTCTTCATTTATGGGAAGAGTTCTAGCAGGTTCTTAGCTAATCCTTAATGACCAACTCCTGAGCAATAGCAGCAGCCCACTCATTAAGGATTCCTCATTGAGAGTCATTGTTGGAGAGACGTTGCACCAGGATGCAAGTTGATCGAGACAGGGAGTAATTTCATAATTTTCAATAGAAATGTCCTCCACAGATTTATTAACCTAAAAACTCCTGTCCTGACCCTAGAAGAATGAAATGTTTTTGAGAGTTGAAAATATTAGACTAAATGAAGTGAGTTTTGTGGGTCTTTATATTCTGAAGTCTAATTACCATTAAATATATATGACTAAACAGTGAAGAAGATATATTGTCACTGCCAAACTTTTGAATTAAATTTTGGTTCCTATTCTAATATGATAGTCTTTTTTAACTTGATTATGTTAATGCAAAATATGTCCCACAGGGAACTCTGAAACATTCTGCATAAATTGAATAATGTTTCTCATGAATTAGTTTAATATTTCACAGATGTAGTCTTGTCCATGTTCTTTCCCCTGTTTGCTGAGCACTACCTTGTGTTATATTCTTTGGTGAACACTAAATGGAATATATGCTTTAATGTAGGCATAATACTCGATTATATTTCCTATAAAGAAGTGTTCACTGTAGATATAATAAATTATTAGAAAGAGCAGTGTGTTCCAGAACAGACTTAAAGAGTCTCCTATGGAGTGTACACATTTAATAGGTATGATTGAAACCAAGTGGGTTGTGTTCAATTCCTCAACTGATGGATTGCTTTCATTCCAAAAACCAAATGAAAAAAATTGTCCTCACGAGGTTTCCAGATATTTTTGTTATCCATTTACCCACACAAGCACTCTGAGCATTGCTTTACTCTTTATTCTAAACGATTCTTCAGCTCATTTTTTCCAAAGTCATATATAAAAATTAAAGTACTCTGAAAAGCACATTGAATCTGTAAAAGGAATTAATAATGATACTTCCTGGAAAGAAATGAACTTCTCTCCATATCTGTTTCATGCTGTTACTCCCCTTTGTTAATAGCCCAGTTTTCATTCACCTAAATCCTCTTACACCTCAAGTTCTAACTTCACTCCTGTTTCCTTAAAACCTCACTCTAGGGCAGCACCTCCCTGATCATCTATGAACTCTAATTGGCAGTGCATTAGGACCATACACAGCCATGGCTTTATGCCTTATATCTCTCAAAGAGCATCTAACTTGGTGCTCAATATCTATTTATTGACAAATTAATTTCTTTTTAACCTATTACCTTCGTTTAAGTTGATTTTATGAATTGGAAGTTGTTGTACATCTCATTATGCAACTGATTACTGCCAGAGAGACAATAATTGTCTTTTCATATGTCTTCTCTTACATAGAAACTTTTGTAACCACATGAATTCACATTATCCAAACACTGCTATTCATTGCAGTGTATTGTCTAGCCAAAGCTATATTACTATCCTCAAAGGGATATAAGATGACAATGTCACCATTTTTCCTACGTTAAACAATGAAAATAAGCTAGAATAATCCAGAAATAAACCCAACCTATACCAGGTCTTAAACATCTTTGACATACACCCATCCACCTCTTATGGATTTTCAAACTTTCAACATAAGAGGGCGGATTAGCAGAGGCAGTCTCTCCTGAGCTGGGAGAAATAGTGCTCCCTGACAATAGATTTTCTCCTCTTTGAAAGTCTTTGAGGTTCTTGCATTTAACCTTTTCGGAGGTGACACAACCTTGATGGACCACTTTTGACACCCAGTAACTCACAGAAACATGCAGGTCTAAAAACTCTCAGATCTAAGAGTGTGAGCCACAACTTATGATATGGAATGGAATTTCCTATCACAAAGTGGAAGAAACACCATTCTTCTCAAATATATGCATCCAAAATCATCATTTCGCCTTTCATAATACCTTTGTAGAAAATGTCTTCTCCAAGAGTTTGAATTTAGATATCGAATAGAAAAAGTTAGAAAGATTTTTAAATGCATTCTGAAATTCTATTCTAGCAAGAGCTCCTGAGTTTTCATCTTCTGTTTAAATTACCTTTTTCTTTAACTTAACTAAGGAAAGGTAAAATGTTTTCAAAAATATTATGTAAAAAGGTGAGTACATTTTTATAAAGGCAGTTAAAGAATTCAACACTCTAAATACATTTTATTCAACTATGTGCTTAACACATAAGTAAATATTTTGATGATTTCAAGAAAAAGGTATAATGATCGCAATACTTTAATTTCAGTCCCTCTTAGTTTGTAAGGGATTTGTTCCTTCTGAAATGCTATCCATGCATTATGAAGAGAAATGATCTCTACCAACTCAAATCAGCCTCTCTGTCTCAGAAATAAAAACCAGGCAGTCATGTGGAAGAAGGGAAAGAAGCAGACATTTCTCACAGGGTAAGATGAATGTATTTCTTACCTATGTATAATTTGATAATATCTTTTCTTTATCTAGGCAGAGGATGACTGTTAAATCAAATTATTCCTAATGACTTTTTTAAAAAAGCAAAGAAAAAATGGTTCTTTTGCATGATTAGGTGAGGGTTGCAACTTCATAGATTTCCTCCATACCATCTATATTAATCACTTCCCTAAAAAACCATTTTGCCAATTACTATGATCACTTAAACTTGTCTTCATTTTTACAGGGTGTGGATATAAAAACCAAACACTATTGATTTTGACCTAATAGACCTGATTTGAATTCTGGTATTATTATTTCCTTTTAAAATTGCATATTTAAGTATAATTCTAATATCGAATATTCATACATTTCAGATTGCCATTATGACTTTTTGTATATTCACAGAGTGGTATAACCATCTACACAATCTAAGTTTAGAACATTTCCATCATCCCCAAAAGAAACCTTGTGCTCATTCTCAGTCATTTCCTATTCCCACCCCAAACTTAGACAACCAGAAATCTGCTTTATGTCCCTGTGAATCCTAGTATTAATAATGTAATTTTTAAAGCATGCATATTGTCATTCAGAGAAGTGAAGCAGTAGTCCCAAGAATAAATAGCTGGTAATTCCATATTTTACATGTAAATAATGCTTATGGCAAACCCTATAAATCATGTCCTACTATTTCTCCTGTTTTACAAATGGGGAACTAACTTGTGGTACAAAAAGATGAAGTAACTTTCTCAAAGTTACACACTTAGAAAATTATGAGAGAGTGCAGTTTGTAGACAGGGTTTTGATATTCTTACTAATTGTGCTGTGTGTTAAAACTGCTTAGGGTAGGGGTGAGAATTAAAGGTGTGAAGGATTTATCTTTAAGTCATTTATATTTAAATAAAAATATGCTGAGCATCAAGTATGTGCGAAGCATGTGCTGGCACTGGATAGAAATAGAAGAAATCGTGCTCTAAAGCAGGGGTGTCCAATCATTTGGCTTCCCTGAGCCACACTGGAAGAAAAATCGTCTTGGGCCACACATAAAATATATTAACAATAATGATAACAGATGAGCTAAAAAATCTCATAATGTTTTATGAAAGTTTATGAATTGTGTCAGGCCATATTCAAGCCATCTTGTACCATATGCAGTCCTTGGGTCATGGGTTGGACAAGTATTTCTCAAAAGAGTTGGGAAGAATGGCAGGATACCCACTAGATCAGTAGAATGGTTGAAGGTGGAGTCCAGAACAGGGCAGATGACATGTCAAATGTGGAGTTGGTATAGAGGCAGTCAGACGCAGAACCCAAAGAGGAAGTTATGTCATAATATATACCACTTTAAATGCAAATCTCAGCAGGACATATCATTAACAAATCTTATCTTCATCACTGGGGCAGAACAGCTGGCTGTTGGAGTTGCTGAGGGTGGAGAAAGTAGTTCTAAATATTTTAAACATCTTAACAAAATAATGAAGATATTCTTTCTATACTTTAATAAAAATGGGACCTTGTAGTGCCATGTGAAAGTAAAAGTACATATTAATCCCTGTTTCTGCATGTGAAGCACCTTGTGTTGTCTTATTGGTGAATTGAACAAACATCCTTTCCTTCAGCAAATGTACACTGAATCCTGACTTTGAATATAAAGTGGTCAAGATGACCTGTAGAGGGGATTCAAGAGTAAGTAACCAGTACACTCACTGCAGAAAGCTGAAGAGACACAGGGTGTCCAAGGAAAGCTCCAATATTTCTATAAAGGTGAATAGGTAAAAATTTTCAGAGAAGGAGCTCTTTGGGCAGAATCTTAAAAAAACCGAGAAAACAAAAATTTAGGCAAAGGGTTTAAGGTGAGAAACATACACTTAATCTACTTAATCCATTTCCTAATTTCATGTTTATAAGATAATGTCCTATAATCTAAAAAGTATTATATCCTCCCCAAGTATTATTTTTATAGAAAAGCACTAGAAAAAATAGTATTTGAGTTTACTAAGTGTGAAATACAGATAGACTGTTAAAGCACAAGATCTTACCTGTGTTCATTTAGTTAAAGCTAATCAACAGTTTCCAAATCATCACTGTTTGCTACCCTTCCCCAGCATCATTCAGTATCACTACACTTTGATATAGATGTGAGCATTTGGAGGAGGTATTTGACAACCTCACCCTGACCCCATCTTGCACATAAGAGAATCTGCATTTCCATTGCCATAGCACTTGGATTTTTTTAGGTCACTGAGATACACTCTGCTGATTTCATGGCCCTGATCTCTGATTGCTTAGGCTACAGATACTGACTTCTTATGTAAATGGAAGAAGAAATGGTTATTCCCATTCAGGTTTTCTAAATCAGACCTAGAGATAGGGATTGGGGTAATTAAGGTGTAATGTTCCCAGTAGAGAAGTATATGAGGCAATAAATAGTGGTTGAGGTTGGTTAAACGCCAAAATGAAGCGGTGATGTTTGATAACTCCTAAAGCTATTTATGGTAAATATACTCCTAAACCATGAACATTAGTCCCATTAGATGACAGAATTTAAAAAGCAGTAAGAAACCATAAAAAGTAAAACATGCAATTTGCTTTTTTTTGTCAGAGATATGAAAGTGCTGAGTTGTCTGTTTTTCCCATTGAGAATACATTTAGCATGTAATTTAGGTGAAAAGGTAACACAGTATAAACAAAAATATTTATTGCAATAAAGGATATTAAATACAAAATAGATTGCCTGGGCTGAGATGTTCATAGTTAGGGAAGAGGTGTACGGGTGAAGGAGGAAGGAGAATACACAAAAGATAGATCTACATTTCTTACAGGTTAATTTTTATTAAATTAAACAACAGCTGATTATAATAATCTCATGCATTTAGCCTACTGAATGAGCCCTTAAGTCTATGGTAAGGACAAAAATAACAATTTGTGAATGTTATTCTATCAGTGATACTTATGGAAAGGATGTTTAGGGAGGGTTTCATTTGTGGCTTTGCATTTGTGTTTTTTTCTGATACTTACGGAAAGGATGTTTAGGGAGGGTTTCATTTGTGGCTTTGCATTTGTGTTTTTTTCTGATACTTATGGAAAGGATGTTTAGGGAGGGTTTCATTTGTGGCTTTGCATTTGTGTTTTTTTCTACTGTACTACTTTTCTGTCCAGAATAAAACTTCAATGTCTTTGTTTTATGTCCAACCACCCCCAGAGGCTGGCCCACACCTCCCTAATAGACTTCTCTCTCTTCCTATTCTACTATGTTCTTTCCAAATTTTAATGATAAAAAGTCTCATCCGTAAGTATTGATGGGCATGTTTTGTGGCTCAGTATATAACTAGAGCAGAATTATTTTATCTGGCATCTTTAGAACCTAGAGCAATTTTTGTTTGCCCTTTAAACTGTACACTATATCCTTTTTTCTAGTCCCATTACATGTACCCGAGGAAAGAAAGTTGATTTTTATAATGTTTGCAACAAAAATAGCAAGTCCAAATGATGTATTCTTGTTGGAGATAAAACCACAAAACTGATTTGTCTTTATTGAGAACACTTTTTTTTTTTTTTTTTTTGAGACAGAGTCTTTCTTGCTCTGTCACCCAGGTGGGAGTACAGCGGCACCATCTCGGCTCACTGCAACCTCCACCTCCTGGGATCAAGTGATTCTTGTGCCTTGGCCTCCCAAATAGCTGAAATTACAGGTTCATGCCACCACACCCGGCTAATTTTTGTATTTTTGGTAGAAACGGGGTTTTTACCATGTTGGCCAGGCTTGTCTTGATCTCCTGACCTCAGGTGATCTGCCCTCTTCTACCTCCCAGAGTTCTGGGATTACTGGCATGAGCCACTTCACCTAGCCTATTGTGAATACTTCTAAAAAACAGAGAAATATTCTCCAGAATAGTCACTCATATACAAATTTTTAGTAAAGCCTTGGAGTATTAACAGCCATCATTTCCAGCAAAGCACAGGTGGGTAGTGAAATGTGAGATGAGCAGATTCCGTGCTTCAGGGACATGTGGATGACAATGTGAGTAATATGTCACTAAGGTCAACAGTTGGAAAATGGTAACGAATTTTCATGGGTTATGAGGTAATGGTACAAACATGAAAAGTTCTTGAAGGCCCCTAATATATTAAGCCATCTTATATAATAAAGTGAAGAAGCTAGAAGAATATTTTGTTTTGTTTTTGTTTTTGGAGTGTTTTTGAGATGGAGTTTTGCTCTTGTTGCTCAGGCTGGAGTGCAGTGGCGTGATCTTGGCTCACTGCAACCTCTGCCTCCCAGGTTCAGGCGATTCTCCTGCCTCAGCCACCCATGTATGCACCACCACACCTGGCTAATTTTGTATTTTTAGTAGAGACAAAGTTTCTCCACGTTGGTCAGGCTGGTCTTGAACTCCCAGTCTCAAGTAATCTACCCACCTCGGCCTCCCAAAGTACTGGGATTATAGGTGTGAGCCACTGTGTCCGTCCTAGAATAATGTTTGTAGATGGGTTATGTGTAAGGCTCAAATGTCTATATGGATGATGTAAACAATCATGCTTCAATTATAACTCCAAGAGCTCCTGTACATTCTGTTAATTTTATTTCTTCCCATGTATTTTTCTTTTTCCTTAATCTTTATCTCTTCTCCACAAATAGTCTTCTGAACTTTGTAAGCAATATGTTGAGCTCTTCAATATGTCATTAGATTATCCTGTTATCCTCAATTATAAAATTGTTCAGGTCTCTGTTTAAGTGTTCCCACCATGGAGGGCTGTTTTCTAACCTTTATCTAAAGTGTTCTCTGTTCTTCTCTATATCAGAACTCAATTTCTTTATTTCATATTACTTATAGCTATCTATGTGTATTTCTGTTTATTACTCCTCCTCTGTTTGCCTCTAGACTCTTAGCTCCATAATGGAAGAAAACCATTCTGTCTTGTCCACTATTATATCCCTATCACTTAGAATGGTTACTGACATATGGAAGCGGCATAATGTGTATTTGGTGAGGCAAAGACTGAATGAATGATTCTCTCACACAATGAGCTTTCCTCTATGGCTCACTAACTCTAATGACAAGATTTGAGTTACTTGTAAAATTCACTGATGTGAAACATGGTGTTTCTTAAATGAGATTATGTAAAATGTTTCAAATTTTCAGGAGAGGCTGAGCTTAAAAATTGATACTATGACGTTTTGCTTAAATGGTTTCAAAGAAAAAAAATGGCCACAATATCTCAAATTTGAATTAGAGTGAGGGACTGCATACTAATTCAGTTCTATTTAATTGCCTCCATTTGGATTTGAAATATTAAATAGGGTACAGTCTATGGCATATAAAAAGATAAGTAGGACAGAGTTTACTCATTGTAGGAGCTTCCAGTCTACTGAGGGAATCCAACAATTGCTTATATAGAACAATATAATGCAAGCCGAATTTGACTATTTGACTATGTGTCATGGTAAACATGTATATAGAGAAATATGGTCATTTGGTTTGGGGTAAAAGGAAATGGAACCAATGAGATGGGCCTTGTGGAGTGTGAAATGCATGGAGGAAGGAAAAATATAGCATATATAAAGATGGAAGAGTCAGAGGGGCTCAGGGGATGCTACGTAGCATAATTTGTCTAGAATTTATGGCCTTTTAGGGAGCTATTTATAAATATGACTAGCAGTGGGGATCGGACAACCTATGGGGGAATCTTAAATTCTCAATACTCTGAGTTCCTCTGCAGATTTAAATCTTGTACTCTATCCACTCTAAGCAATATCCACTATTATAGTTTTGATTTTGCTTTGAATTTTCCTTGAAGGAGGAGAAATTAAACATTTGTATTGAAATGCATTTTAAATTGCCTTCCTCTGATGTCATATTTTTTGTGAAAATAATTTTGTAGTGTAATAATGACTTAGATTTCAATGTGTTCTCCTGTGTTGAAAGACACATTTTCCCTTATGAAAACCATTCATGATGGGATAGAATGGAGAGTATCTAGTGTTCCAACGATTAGCTTAAAGTATAATCTAGGATTTCTTTCTGAACTCTTGGCGATCCTTAAATTATTAGCTTAAATCTTGTTTCCTTGGGTTTCCCTTTGCTGACACACTTACTGTCCAACAGAGCTCCCAATTATGTATACTGTTGTCTCTTGTCTCCTAGGATACTTGCAGCATTTGTAATTGCACTTACAAATTCTGACTTATTCACTTAACTCTAAGTATCAAGAGACTGGACCCTCTAGATCAATTCAGTATATTCAGCAGCTCACATAAGATGTGTTGCCAATGTAAGTCAGTAATTATTTTTGCAATTAATTAATGGCCAAAGGGCTTTTTGTAACAATTCCAGAAATATTCGTTATTATAATTATGAAAATTCCATGTATGAATCCAAATGTGTTTTATGCATGAAAAAAAATCTTTGAGGATCTGAAATTCTCCATGTTCAGTGTCCCAGCTTGAACAGGTGAAGTAAATGTTGTGCTTACAAATCTTTAGTTTCCTATTACATATCTATAGATCTATATCTATAATCTTTACATGTATCCATATATATAATCCTCATTTATCCATTAAAATAAAAATGATAGAAGAGATCTCCTTTTTAATGCTGGAGTCTGAGAGTTGCATTTTATAGCAGTGAACATTTGAATTAATTTATCCTATTGTCTTTTATTCCAAATTACTATCTACAAGAAATAGCTATGTGTGTTCCAGAATGCTGAGCCAAACAAAATGAACAAGTTTTAAAGTAAAATAGCTAAATTGCTATAGCAATATTGAATTTAACTATTTTCTATATTATTTTGGCCCAGTTTAGCTAAATAACTATCAGGGTCATGTTTGAAAATAATTCCATATATTAGTTTCCTGGTTCTGTGCTTCCTGAGATTGCAACCAACATAACACTTTTTGCCCTGTTTCCCATCGAGAGAAACAAAGGGTCCTATTTATTTTGGTTTGTCTTTTTCCTGCAGATGAGGGCACTTTTTCTTTTGCCTTATGACGAATCTAAGTAACTATCTAGGCAGTTGGATTTAAGATTTAAGTAAGCTCTAAATTTGATTCCTTTTGTGTATTCATTAACTTCATGCAGGCAAAGCAGATGGTCACTTGTATAATTACTTATGTGTTTATATAGAAAATCAATTAGCACTACTCCTATGGAGTTCTTACCTTTTTCCTCTTTAAATTCTCATCAACAAATGTATTGATAGAGTCAGCTTTTGGCACTGCAAATTTCCATACTTGTGTATAAGCCAGGGATCATCACACATGTTAAAGAAGCTTGAAAAGAATCAAGAAAAGCCCAGTGGAGACCTTTAGAGAGAGAGAGAGAGGGAAAGGAAGAAATGAGAATGGTAGAGAAAAATAGTGAGGGATTAGAGCAGCACGCTGAGAGCATACTGGGACGTCTGCCATTACATGTGACGGGGAGGAATTTTTCTGCATTTCCCTAAAAGGCTTAAATAAGGGTTTATTGGGTAGACCACACATGATACATTAATTAAGATACAAAAGTAATGTAAACAGTCCACTGAGACTCAGGATAATCTGAGATGCATTCAGATAATCATTATTTGTAGAAATTGGTCACTCATCGGGTTGTCTAGAGTCATGGATAACGAAAGCAGGTACCTTGTAGATTTTTCTCTTTAGCTTTTCATACACTTCATTCTGGACCTAAACCAACCTGACCCTAGAGTTTGAACAAAGGGCTTATCAGGCTCTTTCAAATGTGCCATATCTCTGGGGATTGGAGGAAAATGTTAATAGAAGTTTTAAATTTTGGTTTCCAAACTCATTATTTCATTTTAGACTTACATACTCAAGTAGACACTTTTAAGGGTTTTTTTTTTTTAACTTATCATAAGTTAGGATTTTCATAAAACTAGTTCTCCAAAAGACATTTTGACTATTTTTAGTTGTCTGATTTTTCATTGTTTTCTGCAAATATTCTTAAATGAAGGAAAGGAGTACTCACATAAAATAAGATTCCTGATTTTTCTACAGGTCCAGTATTTAAGTACCAAAAGGGAGGCAGTGAGAAGTTTATTACAATTGGTGGTTCCTTTCAATGCAAGGATGTAAAGAAGACAGATGTTGATTTCCATAGTTCTATTATGATTGAACTGGTTTCCAGTATGTGTGTGATATACTCATGACTTTAACAAGCACTTCTATTTTCATAATTTAAAAGTCCTACAGGCAAAAATAACATTACTAAGAACATCAACTTATATTTATGTGCTTTTAAAATATTTCCAGATTTGTAAGTCCTGCAAAAGAAGCGATATTAAGCTAAATGGTGTATTTGCACTTCTAAACTCCTCAAGTTGAATTTGGACAAACCCAAATTTCTCATTTTTGCTTATCATTGACTTAAAATCAATTATTTTCTTCCCAGTGTTATTTTTTATAATCAATCAGTATTGATTTTTTTAAATACCTGAAACAAAAAAGCACTCTGTTAACAGTTTAATACTATTTATTCCTTTCTTTGATTTATTCACATACTAAAATAGAATACACATTTGAATCTGTTTTGAATCATACTACATATATTCTGCAACTGAATGTTTTCACTCTACAGTATACTTGAATATTCCCCTATGTTTCTAAATCTAAAGATCAAATGTGCATTTTTCAGAACTATATGGTGTGAAATTCCAAAGTATAAATATACCTTTAATTATGGCCCTGTTAGTTTTTTTCTCCCTTATTCTCCAATTTAAGCAGATTGTAATGAATACACTACAACGTTATATGACATTCACCTTTGGTTGTGTATTTTTGTACTCTACATTCCTAAAAGGAAAATTACCAGGTTATAGAGATTCCACACTTAAAATTTGCTAAGTCTTACCAAATAGCTCTCTAAATATTGTCTCAGTTTATAATTCCAGCAATGTCCTACATGAATGCCCTTTCCCCACCCCCTCACCAACAATGTACCTGTTAAAAAGGAGTCTTCCTGCTTGAACTCTTTGAACTCACACTCCCCTACTTTACTGGGCATGCTCTTCAAATGTTCATATCCTCTTTCATGGTCTTATTCTTAGAAGCTGAGCTTAACTTCTCCTCCCAATCTTACATTTTTCTGCCTTTTGTCCACCCATTACGTGTTTGCTGACATTTTCTTCACATTACATTTCTCAGGGCCATAACTTTTTTTATTAATATTGCTCTTCTTCCTGGTGATATTTTCTTGTCACATATTTATTTGTCTGGTAGACTCACACATGCTGGAGAAAAAAATTATTTGATATGGATGAGGTAAAATGTTGGGATGTATCCCAATTTCCTATACAGAAATTTAGTTGGGAAAGGAGTTTATGGCAAGATGGCTACCTCAAGGCAAGTGGTGAAAAAACTTTATGGTAGAATTCCCAATATATATTGGTTGTGTTGGGTGAAGGTGGGACTTTTACTACACATGAACTACTTATTCAATTGATTTTTAGCCAGTTGATAAAAATTGGAATCAAATAATTGAGCTAAATGAATCATTTTAAATATTCTCTTTGATGTAAGTTACTAAGAGAAATAAAATAACCAATGATTTTATCTTGGCACAGAGGTGTCTTTTAATGACAAAAGTTGAATTGTAGGAGATGTGATGTCTTGATACTTCACCCTAATCACTTATTCAGAATGGTAATGGTACTATTTGGTACAAAAATAGAAGAACATTTATTGTATAATGGCACCTATCAAGATAATGTTTTCTATTGTTTTCAGTAACTTTGATGGCTTACACACAAGCTAGAAAGTAAAATTGTATATCTTGATTAGAATTATTAAAGTTTCAAATGATAATATACTTGTTACAGCATTAAGATTTATTTTGTTAATTGGAACTGGTGAGATATGCCACATTTCTTATAATTTTATAGGCAATTGCCATAAATACGTATTTTATATTCACACGACTATATATGAGATCTATATGTGTGTATGTGTATGTACATATTACCCACACATACACACAGAAAGATAATAATTATGTAATTAAATGGGAAAAAATTAACTGGACACTGATAAGCATAAGCATTCTAATCGAGTAACTAATTTGAAAGCTGAGTGTCCAAACTGAAAAGCAGAGCACCTACTCCTCTGACACCATGTAAGTGTATGCCTTTAGTTCTTCTGATTTCCTCAGTCATAAAGCTTAGTGACAGACCGACCACTGGTGGCCATGTGTTAGGAATGCTTCCTGACTTTTACTCTGTAATTTATCCACAACAAGAAGAATCCAACAATTCTCTAAGTCTGTATTTTCGTCTTTGTACTCATAAAGAATAAGGAAAAGTTGCCATTACTTACGCTAGATGGAAAATAGAATTGGTTTCAGACCATCTTAAATGGAATCAGTGTTTCAATAAATGGCTATTTCCTGTCCATCTGCCTTTTTTTTTTTTTTTTGGAGACGGAGTTTTGCTCCTGTTACCCAGGCTGGAGTGCAATTGCGCAATCTCGGCTCACCGCAACCTCTGCCTCCTGGGTTCAGGCAATTCTCCTGCCTCAGCCTCCTGAGTAGCTGGGATTACAGGCACGCGCCACCATGCCCAGCCAATTTTTTGTATTTTTAGTAGAGACAGGGTTTCTCCATGTTGACCAGAATGGTCTCGATCTCTTGACCTTGTGATCCACCCGTCTCGGCCTCCCAAAGTGCTGGGATTACAGGCTTGAGCCACCTCGCCTGGCCCCTGCCTTTCTTTTAAATACTTGCTATGAATTGAATAGGTAGGGAGAGAGCCTTCTTCATAGCAATGAATGAAATCTTTTACAGACAATTAAGCAGTCGTGAGAATTGTGAGGCATAAGTGAAAGAAGGAAGAAAGCCTATGTCAGCAGAAGGGCTACCACTGACATAGGGAAAAACTGTAATACCTCAAGGAGAACGCTGTATTGGCAGATACTTTCATGTTAATGTAATCCGATACCATATAGGTTATATAGTATTTGCCACTCTTATTGCCATTATCTTTTGTGTTAACTCTAAATATGCCCTTATGTGATATATATCAAGCTTTCTTGATACCTTTATAAAAGTTGGAATAAAGCTGTATTAGGCTGAGGGATGTAAGAAACACCTAAGTGTAGTGTAAAGAAAATAAAAATCTCCAGACAAATATGAAGTGTGCTTTTATTTTTTAATCTGTGTGCTAGCAGTAAAGTGAATACATTGCATATCATAACATATGGAAAGAACCAGGTTTTCTGTGAAATGATTTGTTGACCATCAGTCTTTTCTGGACTGATTGTTCACACACTTAGTACTAATGATTGTTAGGAATGAAAAAAAAAGATCTTTTTCAGTAATCAACTTTCTTTCTGGATTTCTTGAATATAGTGGCTTCTTATATTTAATAAAAGTAATATTTTATCAAATAACAGTTAAAATTGACCAGTGTTTTGAGATATTTAGAAACTATTGATTTAAACAAATTATTTCCACCCAAAGTATTTCTACATTTTAGTAGAAGGGGAATTGGTAAGTTAAATTCAACATTTTATTTTTAAACAGGTACTTTTCAGGCCTGATAATTTATGCTTCTAAGTTTTTAATAAAGGCAATGAATCTTCTTTTATTAGTCCATTGTAAATACACTCAACTTTTAAGAATGCAATTTTTATGGCCCAGTAGTGACTCTACTTAGACCATAACCTTCCCTTTCATCCATGTCAGTGTCATTATTTGCCTTGGAAATGAAGAATGTTATGAGACCCCCAACAATAGCAATGTTTGCTACAAAGTACGATTTTTACATGCACTACAAATAGCAATGACATAAGCTTTAAACTGGTAGCAAGTGTAAGTAAACGATTCAAATTTCTATTCTGTATCTTTGTGACAAAATATTTTGCAAATGGATAAAAAAACCTATTTGCTAAATATTCAGGATGTTTGACATGCATGTACATAGTAGAACAAATTTCTCTCTCTTTTTTTTAAGAATGTTCAGAAAAGAACTTTTTATGGCAATTGCTGAAACTGCAAAGTAGGCTAAGTAAAGATCAGTTTGTTACGTGCAAATCAATACTTGTGAGGGGAATTGGGGTGCTTCAGCAAATCCGGAGAACCTTAGAAAATGTAAGAAACAACAGAATAAAACGGTCACTCGTGATAGTAGAATACTGACACAGTGGAAGGCCCGGATTTTGACCACTATGTTAATAATAATAAATGGCAATACACACATACTTATGCATAGGCCTTAGATTATTCAGAGTAGAAAAACTACTGGAACACAGAACCCCATAATTTCAGTAGTTTGGCATTAAAAAAGCTTTATTTATTTATTGTCCAGTCACAATCGAGGGCTGGCACTGGAGGCCTCAGAGTTCTAGGAGCTTCTATTGGATCTACCTTTCCCTGTGGCGTTCACATTTTCCTTGTTTCTCTGCAGCAGACCAGGGAAGAAGCAAAGCAGATTATCTCCCAGGATGTGTTTAAGGACCTGTTTCAGGGCTGTTATCCATCATGTCCAGCCACAATCCATAAACCAGAACTCATTCACATGGCCACACCTACCAGTAAGAAAAGCTGGGAGATGCAGTGGAGCTTTCTGCCCAGAAAGATGTAGGAAATAGTTTGTGAACATCTAACCAGTCTCTGTTACAGATCTTTATTATCTGAGTTTAATTCTGTCATTGTATCTTTAAAACACACACACACACACACACACATACAAAATATCCCAAAGTGGTTATTTTACTTTTACTTTAAGGAATTAAAGAAAGTTAAGCATATAAACACAATTATCTATAAACAAACCTATAAACCACCACAGATCTTCTGAATGAGCTTTTTCTCTGTTGAAAAACCCAGCATTTTTTTTTCTCATTCAAGTGTGTGGCCTGTGACTTTCTATAGCAGAATTTTGATTTCATATTATGTGACCCCACAGGGGCACAGGCAAAGAACATTTTTTTAAACAGTGGCATTCCTAAAGCTCAAGCCTCTATGTACCTATGTGTTGGCTGTACCATGCCCAGCTCTAGGAGCCCATTTGCATACACTACCATGTAAATAGCACCCTGAAGTTATGGGCCCTGCATGGCCTCCACAACTGTGTGACCTAAGTACAACTATTTGCATGATTAAGATTTACACCAAAAGGATCCAACTCCTTACAAAGCTTAATATTTGAAGTACTGTAGAGAGTGAAAGGACCCTTTGACTTAGTGTAAAACATTTGGTTTTGAATCCCTGCTGTGCCAATTATTTACTGTGATACTGGCCATGTTAGTTAACCTACAAAAGCTTGACTTTTTCCACCAGAAAAGTAAATATATACAAGATGGCATACCTGCAATGCCTAGAAATAAGTGGACATTTATAATTCCATTTCCAAATCCCTTTCCTCAACAAGGCAGAAAAAAAAACTAAAAGACAAAGTTTGCAGATGCTGCCTACATTTGTAAGATGAATGCAGAGGAGCGTTTATATGAATTTGGCTAGAACATCAGGGATTCTTAATAGAAACTGACAACCATGGTATACAGACAAAAAGATACTACATCAAACTGAAGTCTTTCACTTCAATGCCCAACACATTTTTAGTGCCTATGATGTGCCAGGTAATTTTAGAGTACTTTTACACATGTTCTATTTTTGTTTACTTAGAAAATTGTATGTACAGAAATTACCACTGCTGTTTATACTTCTCTTACCCCAAACTTAGTTTTATTTACTGTAGGGAATGAGTGTTAATTACCAAGCTGCAGCCTAATGTGTGAGCGTGATCCCTCTGACAAGAAACGCTCAGTAGACTGTTATCTGCCAGTGTCTACCACATTTACTGGTGGTGTACCATCGTTCCTGCACTGTGTACAAGAGAAAAACTGTAATGTTTTCTTTACAGTTGCAGAAGTCAACGTTGTGGTCCACATGCTGGAACTGGAATGAGCCGGGATCCAGAAGTCCTTTCACTCTTCTATTTGTCCTTACTTGAACGTTCATGACCACATGCTATACTTAATGTGGCTGTCTTATAGAAACTGCCCCCCCAAACCCTGAAAAAGAGTCAGAAATTCAGTGAGTGTCTAACATGCCAACTCTTGTTAGCAGTGGCCTAAGAGACAGGGAGACACAGGAGAAAGTAGGATAGAAGTCATTTAGTCCTTTCATTGGTCTCTCCTTTCATTTATATCAATTAGGGCTCTGGTTTACACCTTGTTTGCTTATGAATTAATTTGTGAAATTCAATCATTTTATCAATACCCCACATAGTGGCCTTCTGTTTTATCCATATTATACTTTGGATATTTTCAAAGCAGAGACATATTCTATTAGCATTCACATAATGAATGTCAACATGTGTTCCATACTTTTAATTTCCTGTCCTCAGGAGTGTGGACTTTGTTGCCAAAGAGACAGAAGCTCAAATCCCAGGCTTAACATTTACTGACAATGTGGCCTTGGGCAAGTTACAGAACTTCTTGGAAAACCTGTTAACTCTTTTGCAAAATGAAAACAATTAGATTGTATTTGCGGAGTTGTTTAAAGATAGAGAGAATGTATACCAAGCAAAGTATGTATTACTCATGACTGATTAAATATATTATATATTGCTTATGTCAGAAATTATTATAATAGTTGCAAAATAAATGAGGAAATTGTTCCATATGTTGACCAAATATTGAGCAAATAAATGCAGAACTCAGTTGATCACCAATTGCATATATAACCTAATTCCTATATAACAATGTATATAACGTAAAAGAGAAACTTCAACTATAAGTGCTAATTCAGGAAGAAGATTTACAATATGAACTGACGAAAACAAATAAAATGTGTCATCATAATATTTGCAATTGGTATGAGAGCTTTCTTGAAATGCAAGCATGGTAACGATGAAGAAGGTGAATTTTTTTTAATGAGAAAATTGAGATTCAAATTTTCACCTACTTTTATGAACTGTGATAGGAATAGAAGTGATTTAAAACTGGAAATCTAAAAGACAATCCTGAAGCACTGTGGGAATGGTACAATACTGGGACTGTTCTATTCCTGCTTATTTCTACACAGTCACTTCCTTTTTTGTTGTTTTTTTCCTTGGGTAATACTGTAATGTAGAAAGTGCATATTTGAATTTACAGAATATCAGTAATCATGAAAACTAAAATGCATTGTTTTATATGCATATTTTCAAAAAGAAAGTTACATTTAAAAAGAACTCTTTAGTTTCTCTTACTTTTTATATGACAATGCATATAGAGAAGGAGAAAGTAAAGGCTGCCTATAGAAAATTGGGCTCCATCCAGCTACTCTCAGGTATTTTTATATTTAGCACAGGTATGAATATTAGTATGTGTCTGTATGCCCAAGAAAGAAGTAAAATGGGTCAAGGCTAAAAGGTATTTTATCTTCTCTGACTTTCCTTTTTTTGTTAACTGTTATATTTTCATATTAATTGAGTGCTTCTGTATCAGGATGGCCCTTGATACATTTTGATAATTTAGGGTAAAGAAGAAAGCAGTCATAAAGAGAAAAGAATAGAATTGATGAATCTCCCTGGAGCTTTTCGATTTTGTAATCTCAAAAAAATTTTGCTTTTTAAAAAAAGTACTCTGTCAAAGCTGAGTTTATGTTACATAAAATAGGTGAAAGTACCAGCTGGTATATGTTTGTGAAGTGTCTTAGTAATGAGAGATGTTTTATCATGCTCATACCTTTTTCAGATGCCTACTGTGTGCTCATCTCCCTGCTATGCAGGAGGAGCATGCCAAAATCAGCTCAGCCTCTGAAATAGATCACTGTACTGATTTATATCGGTGGATTGGTTGCCTAAACAAGCAAGAGCTAGCCTTTACTTTGAGACTATACTGCATAGGCCAACTCACATTTGGTATTGATTAATCATATCACCTAATTCCCTAATCGGGAATTAGGGAATCATATAACCTGTTCGGAATTAGAAATTCCGAGTAGAAATTCACCCATGGATGGAATAATCTAATTCCTTTTTTCCTTTAATGTACAAATAAAGCAAGGGGTTGCTGTGTCTTATAGGATGAGCAAAAAAAGAAATTACTCATTTGTCAAGTTCTAGACAATGGACCCAAGTAGAAATTTATGATAAGAATTATGTCTAAAGTTTAATATAATGCCAGATATATATTATTGAAGATTGAAAATACAGTACATATTTGAGATTGTATTTTAGGGCTACTAGTGAAGTAGTTAATTCACAAATGTCCAAGCTATGGAAAAGTCTGTAATTACTAATTTATTCAAAATATGTCTTACTTATCTATTGTATACCAGGCCCTTTTGGTCTAAATTATGTCTAAATTCTTTCTTTTCTACATGGCTGGAGGGTAAAATATGACCCTAGAAAATTACTCACTTTGTCCATTTGAATGTCAATATTATTGAGGATTTGAAAGAATGAAAAAGCTAATTATTTGAATAAAACGATATCAGCTGGTGGACAACTGTACACCTGTATGGCATTTCTTACCTTTTGGAGAAAGACTTAAAGTCATTGAGCTGTCGAAAAATGGACTGACAGCTGATTTTTACAGTAAAGGAAAAATAAAGTTGATCAATGAAACAGTTAATAATTTTTTGATGACATCACCCTAAAAATACTGATGATATATATTTTCCCTCTCATTCACTTGGTGTCTACTAACTGTTCAGTTGACATCAAAAATATGAACACTATTTTTTCTCTTCTAAATCCTTTAGACCTATCCTACTATCCTAAAAAAGATGGAATGTTTTATTGCTGCTTTCTATGTAAAATAAAATGTCACCTAGAAGTTCAACTTTTCATTTAGTTATAAAAAATAAACCAATGACGATCTAGTCACTGCTATCATAAGATAAGGGATCTAAGGAATTGACTTTAATAATGGTGGACTTGAAAAGGTTGTAATTATTCTATGCACTAAGAATTTGAACACAGCATAACCATTATAACAATGGAAAGTTTATATGGGTTGTGTTTCAGGATATGACACATCTGGATATTGAAAAATCTTTTTTCCATCAGTTTTTATTGTGGGTAGCTAAGGACATTTCAGTTACACCCAGTTAACCCAGATTAGTGTGCATCAGGAGCATTCAAGATATAGTTTTTGACAGATTATGATTAGGTAGAAGTAAAAAAAAGTATTATCACTAGGTTAGTGTTTCACAAATTGGGATACATGAAACAATGGTGTCCCTGAAGATACTAAAAATGATTGATAATGAAATTAGTTGATATAAATGTATCAATTTATATCAACTCCCTCTTGAAGCATCATAATTCATAGAGAAATCAATGAGAAATCCTGGAATAAAGGTATTTTTCAATTTGATTAATGAATCTCAACTGATAAAAACAATAAAAAGCACAACTCGTTTCTTTTTGCGTCTGTGAAAAGGAAAAAGAAATTAGATTCTTCTATCCCTGGATAAATTTCTACCTGATTAATTACAAATCATGGTGAGTTTAGATACAATTCAGGTGGTTAGACCAACACATTTCAACATTTTTAACCAGGCAATACGTTTTTACATCTATAGATTGAGAAAGACTTTTTGAACTTGGTATATATAGCTAAGGCAAGTCTTGCCAGGATTGCTGAAGAAACATTGTCCAATTTTTATTGCTGTGAGTTACAAACACTTAAATCAAAAAAGTCATAATTCAGAACTATCTGGGACAACAGAGATCAAATGGTTTACAGTTGTAAATACAAAATTATTGAGTGCATTATTGTTTTAAGAGCATAAAACTTCTGAGTTTGCTTCTGTTTATTCCAGCCATTCTGCCTGAAACATTCAGATAAAAAATAGTTTTCAACTTTTTGTCCTAATTAGCTCAGCTCTCACCAATGAACACAAACATTTTAGAGGCCATTATTATTCCTACCTACATTTTTACAGCACACTGACCTATGTGCTATTTAAATTCTGGGGTTTTAATTTCATCATGATTATTGCAGTTTTCCAAATGCCACTGGATGTAGATTACTGCCAAGTAAGGCTTATTATCAGCAGGCCAGGGTTATAATGTACCACAGACAGTAGCATTCAGTTAAGGCCAAAGTAGTTTATTTTATATGGCTAGCTTACAGCACACATTATGCAGGAGGAACTGCCTATTGACAAAACTACAGAAAAAAAAAATGCATAAGTACAAAATCCTCTGTGGCGTTTGCCTTGAAGTTGCATCTCAAATTTAACACTTAATTAATTTTACCATAATAAAAATAATCATCATTTCCCCTACAACAAGGCACAGTGTAATTGTGTAGACTAATTTTAATTCAGATTGATAATCCTAAGTTTAAGACATGTGTAATATTCTTATTTTAAATTTAAAAACTGTGCTGGGAATTTCTGAGAAATAAATAATATGAAATCCTTGTAATACCTTTGCAAAAGTAACCTTTTGGATTTTTTGTTCTCTTAAGCACTAAATTTCAGGTTGTGTCTCTTCTACTTCCCAGTGAACTGTTTTACTAAAAATTAAAATACTTAAAACACAAGCCAGTACAACAAAAGTTCATCCTAATAATTCTAAAGCTCTTCAATTCTTATAGAGTTTAGCCTTTGTCAGTAGCCAAAATATTTGTTTGAAAATAACTTTTTTGAGTTTTAAAGCAAATGAAAACATAAAACAAACAAAAAGGGCTGCTTATTGTTGTTTTTCTCTGCATAGCTAGGGTTTGTTTCCTCATTCATAAATATGGTTTTCAGAAATAATTGCCTCAGCCAAAATTATTGCTCTTTTGTAAAATGCTTTTCATGTATACAGTTTTTACCTAACAGCTTTTCTTTCCACCTCTTTTCTACATTTTCTAATGAAAAGTCATCTTGGATACATAAATTCGTTGTACTGGAACAAGCATAGAAGTCAGCACCCAGACAAAATATGCCAAATTGCAGGGTCTTTATTGCCGGTGGCCACGGAGAACTCGCGTCTCTCCAACCCGTGGCCCTGAAAGGAGGGTGTCAAGACCTTTTATGCCAGTAAACCACCTTGGGGGTGAGAGTGAGGGGCTTCAGACATTCCGAAGGCCAGTGGACTTTGAATATTCTGTAAATGATCTCCTGGGCGGAGATCAGGGCGAGGGGCTTCAGACATTCCAAGGGCCAGGGGACTTTGGACATTTCGATTGTTACTTAAGTGGTTCATAAAAGTTAAAATAAACGTTAGTTTACACATTGCCTGGGTAGGGTGGAAATTACAGACCTTAGTTACTTATTACAAGTCACAGGGGCCAAGATGGCGTGAGTTTGGACTGCTTGCCTGTCACATCAGGGTTACAAAAAGCAGTTTTAAAAGAAAGCCGAGGTATGCAGTTTTATGGGGCTTTTACCATGTCACAAATTCAGTGCCACCTTTCACACGAGTAGTCAGCTATGGTTGTGGCTTGGAATGACCATGTGCTCCTTGAAGCTCCTGTATAATGATAACGGCTTCCTTGTCACTGACAGGTCTCTACAACCTCCTCCCAAAGGCAAGTTACAAGCCTTGTTCTCAAATATGCAGCCTTAATTAAAACTATGAGAATTCAACTGCAAAAATACGTAAGTCCAGGAAAAAAATAAATCAAAACAGTTTTTAAAAATGGCACCGTTTCCAAGATATTAACAAATATGTTTTTCCAGGCTAAGGAAATACATCAGTCAAAGTGATGATGGAATTGCTGAAACATTCAAGTTTTTAGAAATGTTTCACTAGATTCTACATAAATGATAGTGCCAGAGAGAATAGCCAAAGCGCTTTGAGGTTGTTGACTGCTACTCCCTACAATCTTTGGTCTTAGCCCTTACACAACTAAAAATTGTATTCCTTCTGTCCTATATGTCGTCACTGTCAATTAGCTAAAATGCAAGTCAATCCAATTTATAAAGTAAAAAGAAAAGTAGATCTAACTTATTTGACTGCCAGGCTAAATAGTTCAGTCTTCCATTTCCTTTGAAACTGTGACTGGCATTTGAATAGACACAAATCACTCATAGACAAAGGCTATTAAATACAAATATTACTTGTGGACTTTTTTTGTCTTGCTTTCAGACCAAACTGAACTAGTTATTTAAAAAAAAATCCTCAGTACAGTTTTTAGCATTTATTTTCTAGACTGCATTTAAAACCATTTACTTTTCATTCCATGGGATAATCCATACCTTTTCTTTTCCTATTTTGTTTTCATCTTTATCAAAAAGAATAAGTTTCCAGATGGTAGAAGCAGAATTAAAACTGATGAGGAAATTGAACTAAAAAAGAGGTAAGGGATTATATGAGAGCTCAGAGTTGCTCTAAATGATTGTATGCTTCCTCCTTTAGGATAAATTTACCTCCCAGAATGTGCAAATATTATTTCAGAATCCTTTTACTCTTTTAAAAATGATATCAAACAGATGTTTTAGAAGACTGGAAACATGAATTTTTTTTATTTTTCAAAAACAGAAAATATTATAAGCATAATATTAGGCAAACATTTAAATTATTAAGTGGATAGCAGCAAGCATTAGAAAAATTAAGTCAATCATTAGAATCCAGATTGTGTTCGCCAAACATATAAACAAGTTAAAAAGACATTCTAATCCAATCTCATTTTATTCTTGATGATACTAATGGACTCTGGAAAGGAAAGGCAATGTTGGGAAGACACATAATATCGATTATCTTCATATCCACAATTAATTTAATGGTTTATGATAGCCCAAAAGGAGGAACAATGGAAAACAATAGAATTAGCGGAGGTTTATGACTTATTGAACAGCACATTTCTTAAAAAGGTTCTGCTTAATTGATTGATGAAAATCTGCACATTCCTCCTGAACTGTGTCCTAAAATGCTCCAATTTGGTTATTTTCAACACTTTAGCAATGACTTCAATAGAAATATGTTTTGACAAGCTTCCAGATAATACAAAGCATGAGAAATGGTGAATATGATAAATGACAGAAGCAAAGTAAAATATAAAGTAACTAAACACGGATTCATAAAAGCATATGTTTAATATTGTGGCTTTTATAGTTCTCTGACCCTCAAGCCATTCCCATATCCAACTGCTGTAATAAATGCAATGAGACATTCCCCAACACACAAACACACTGCTCCCGTCTACCCCAGGAATTCTGTTTAGGTTGTGTTTGGGTAGGGGCTATACTTACTGCCTTATTTTAATTTAAGCATTATAAAGTGGCCATCATTTCTTAGAATCTATTCTATTTTTTCTGTTTTCAGGACCAGAATATTCTAAATACTGTTTCCAATGTCAGTGATCTCTCTCTCTCTCTCTCGCTCTCTCTCTCTCTCTCTCTCTCACACACACACACACACACACACACATACACATATCCACACATCACAGTATTTTCTATAAGTTCCTGAGATAATATGGAGATGGCAGAAATTAATCTGGATCCTAGGATCACAGGATTTAATGATTTATTTACTTATGTTATAATGTTAATATACAATGAGGATGAGCCATCTATGGCCATATATTTTGACCAAGGCTATTTAACATGGAAAAATTTTGAATTATTACACATTTCATAGTTATTCCCAGTAAAGTTTTCCTCTGCCATAATAAAAACCCACTTTTCATGATAAGCCCTGGGGACCAAGAGAGATGGAAAAATGTGGCTGTGTCAGAAATGTGGTGCATGGAAGTCTTCAGGTGTGAATCTTTTTATGAGCTCTTGGTATATTGTGACTTAAAATTTTTGTACATGAGTAAGGAAAATCCCATGATTGACCTAGACTTCATTTAAGGTCTTAGCAACAAGGCCACACCTCAGTCTTTTCTACTATTCAATACAAAATGATTAGATGAATACCAAAACTGACAAAAATGCTGTTTCTTATTTAAGTGAAAGATGGAAAGAAAATAGGTACAAATAAGAAGTACAGAATACCACTTGGTGGTTTTGCCTAATTGAAAACGGTGCAAGAGATAATAGATGTTTGTGATAAAGCCAGCCCTGGAAGAAATGCCATCCAAAAGAAAGTTAACTGCAGCTCTGCCTACATTCAGTAAAAGGGCTTCCCTAAGAACAGCCCCTCCCATATCAAGTGAAACTTACCTGTTTTATCAAACTGTCAGTTTCTGTCATGTGAGATAAATAATAAAAAGCACTTAGAACAGTGCCTGACCCTCTAGTTCTTAACTATTAATACTACTGTTTTTTGTATAATCAGTGTCATTTCTTGAGACCTATTGTACCAAATATCAGCAATTTTATGTAGTTCAACCTCATTTATTATTACTTTGTCTGAGTTTGTTAGCACTGTGCTTAGAAGCTAAAGTTTCTTGTTTCATCTTTAGTCCTAATTCATACAGAATTATTAAAAATTTAGGGCTCCTGTTACATCAGGGACCAAACCCACTATATCATTGCACTCAAGGCGTCACCATATAAAACTGATGTCAACAACCTGAGCGTACCTGGAAGTCTGCAATTCTTATGCTCTCGAGTTCAGACATCATGTAAATGAGCAGTAGCTGAAAGAGACAAGGATATTTATAGCCTCAATAAGAAGAAACTTGAGATCAAAAAATTGCTTTAAATAACTGAAGAGCGAATTTATTTTTTAAAGATTATTTTGAGAATAGAACCGGATCTAGTAGAAATTACTAGAAAATGAACATCACTTAAACATAAGAGTGCTCCAGATATGGAATAGTTGCCTCGTTAGGTGGCGCCTTCTATCACTGATGTGGAACAAGCCAGGAGCTCACGCTAAGCTTCAGAGGAGCTAACAGGAAATCCCTGAGGCCACTCTACATTTGTGCTACAAGCCTGCAGCTATTATCTTATATGTGTTCTGAATTTTTCTCTGTACGGCTCTTGAAAAGAAGTTTATAGTTATAATGTATAAATGTTAGAACTATAAAAAAATACATCATCAAAGCCTCTAGTCTACCATTTTTATTTTAAGGATGAGACCAAAAGAGAATAAGCAACTTTCTTAAAGTCACAAACAAATCAGCAACTGGGCAGGAACTGGAAATCAGATGTCTGCGCTCAGAGAGAGTACATTTCCCCTAAACCAGATTATTCCATCTTTTAATTGTAAGTAATAGCTTATGGATCCTGCTACTTCTGAATTGGGAATTTTGAAGTAGAATTTATTACGTTTCTTTTACTCTTCCAGGCTTTGTTATCACTCCAGGCTCTCACCTCAGGTTCCAAATTTTTTCTCTCCCTATGAACTTATTATCCTGCTACTTTTCATTATCCCTTAAGTGATTCTTTACCTGCTGTGTATCTCTGCAGCTGTGCCCCTGTCCTTATTTAGTTCTAAAACAGACTTACAAACAGCAAAATGTGCATGGTGTTCAGTCTTTGTGACTCATTTCCCAGCATTCCCCTGAGGCTGTGATAGTGGCTGAAACCACTATACGGGATGAGCTCAGAAAGCCAAGCTTTCTCTGAGAGACTGCAGCATGGAAGTGAATCCAAACTAAATCTCTGTTCTGTTGCTTTTCCTCAGGAATTCAGAATTCAAAACAGCCCTAAGGTTTTTGTCTGTCTTTGTTTTGAGCATTTCTTCACTTCGGGAACTTATGAACATAAATAAAGAAAAGGTCTGATGCCCATCAGCAGTAACGAGGCTTTTTTCATCCATGTCATAGTTACATGTAGTCCTCTGTGTGATGCAACATCCATACCCAATTAGCAAACCCAGTTTGTGAGTGTAAATGTGTCCTTATAATTTTTAAAATATCTGTTGAGCTGTGTAGTGTCCATTTGTATTGCAGAACATACAATAGAGTTATTACAATGAGTTAGGAATCTTTATTTTTGCTTTTTATTAGAAAAAACATGATGCTTTGTGATAATTAGTGAATTCAACATTTTTGAATCTGAGTGATTACAATAGATATGTCAAGGGCTTCAACGAGGTAGTTGAGGTAGTTGGATATGCATAGTTGTTTCTGTGAAGATTTACAAGTTTATATTTAACCCATGAATGCAGTTATGCCAATTTAAAATTAAATTGTTATAATTTTTGTCAAGTAAAATTCAATGTATAAAATATGGAACAGGTTTTAATTTATAAGATCATAGAGGAAATATGCTTAACTACATTTTTCTTAGGTAATGTTGAGTTTTACAAATTTAAGAATATACAAGTATTTTTCATATTTTAGACTTGATACCATCCTGATCTCCAGTATAACAATACCAATAATTAGGAATTCAAACTGGTGAGTCTGGTGAGATTAATAAAACTAAGAGTAAGAGATCAAGTATTCATAGATGAAGAGAAAACATACATATAATTCTTCAAAAATGTCTTTTGATAAAATTGGGTCTCTGAACTAGACCTTATTATTTGAGAAGCATCTTTTAAAATGTCAATGATTTACATGACTTTCTCATTCTTAAAATGGCTATGAAATGTCTGGGCTTCTCTGTCTGATGACAAGTCACCTCAAGTAGTACCTGAGCAGGAAAATCACAAATGTTGAAGGCTTGTATGTTCCTAAAGTAGGAAAGGGCGTACTAGCAAGAGATGGCCTGGGATGGTGTTCCTGGGGTGTATGACTCTGTTTTTATGCTTTTGATAAAGACATACCTGAAGAAAAAGAGAAAGAGGTTTAAGTGGACTTATAGTTCTACATGGCTGGGAGGCCTCAGAATCACGGTGGGGGCAAAACGCACTTCTTACATGGTGGCAACAAGAGAAAATGAGGAAGAAGCAAAGTGGAACCCCCTGATAAACCCATCAGATCTTATGAGACTTATTTACTATCAAAAGACCTGCATCTATGATTCAATTTCCTCCCACTGGGTTCCTCCCACAACACATAGGAATTATGAGAGATACAATTGAAGTTGAGATTTTGGTGAGGACACAGCCAAATCATAACATGAAGAAACATTCTATTATCTGGGAGGAACTGATTTGGGCAAAGGTGAGATTGGTTTCTGGGTTTCAGAGTAAGGAGTGAAAGGAAATTTTAAAGACAAAATCTAGAAATAAAGTTGTCCTAGTCCTTCTTGTGAATTACACAAAAGGAATGGGCAGAAACAAAACTCATAAGCAGCGATATTTATTTTGACTGTATAAGGTAAAGAAAGTAACTTAAAAAGAAAGGCCATGCTGTAATGGGTGTTACAGCAGTTCTCAAATCAAGGTACACATTAGAACTGTCTGTGAATATTTTAAAAATATAAATGAGTGTGCCTCACTACTCAGGAATAATGAAATTAGTTTCTCTGAATTATTAGGGCCTGGGCACCTGTATTTCTTTAAAGCCACACTGGTGATTTTGATAAGCAGCGAAGTTTGAGAACTACCTATGCTAGGAAAATTTCTTCAAATACCTGGAGTATTGCCATAGTGTTTCTTATATAGCATCTGCACCATCACTCGCAAGTGGGAAGAGGCCCTTAAGGGTGTCCTGTCATGCTGTAGAGAAGCTGTTTTCAACTTAGCATCAGCATCTTTGTGACAAATATGTACTGGGACTTTTTTCTTTGGGAAATAGATCAAACCAAAGAAATTTCTTGTAAAAAAGAAATGTAGAATATTTGTCCACTTGTTATTGGTTTATGATATTAATTATGTCACTTAGAAGGATTAGTACAGTATACCCTACCCATTTAAAATTAGTAAATGATTAAAATAAGATCTTTACTCATACATGATTATTTAATTTCATAGAAATATCAAATATTGTCATTTCACCAAAACACTACTTTTTTTATATTTTTATAACTTTACAAACATTGTATTGTAAATAGAAATTTGATAAATTCAATTCAATAAAAATTATTGAAGAGCTACTATTTGCCAGATGCTGCTAGATTTATGATTACTATGAGACCATGATATATTCGCTATCTACAGTGTGGTGGCTAGCCATTATGAATATTAATGATTAATTTTATATGTTCACTTATGGTTTCTTAGCTTTCTGAGTGTAAAGTTTATTCAATCACATTTTGTTTGAACAATGGATATTCTGGGATCTATTTAGGAGTTAACAGCAAAACTTTATTCAAGACAATTCATAAAACAATAATTAATTAGTTGAGTACTAGAAATGCAAATGATACATAATGCACTTGCAGTAAGAACTAAATACTACTCTCCAAAAGAATATGTACTTCCAATTGAATGGGGGAGGTTCCAAAGAGCTTTACAGGGTACCATTGAACATGGGTGTTGTCAGTTTAGTAAGAAAAAAAAAAGCATTATGTGCAGAGGGAACAGAGCAAGCAAGCTCATATGTGTTCCCACATTCTAAGGAATGATCATTAGACAACTATAGCTAGAGTACATGTGAATATGTATAGAGCTAAAGGAAAAATGGAAGGCTTATAAAGAAATTGGATATTAAACTGTTAATAGTTTATTCTAAAAGGCAGCATAAAATATATCCGATTGTATTACACTCTTTATAAACATTTTTAAGAATTGTCAGTGTGTTGGAAGCATTACTGTGAAAATGGTTCATAGAACTAATTAGATAAGCAACAATTAAGTGGCAAAGAAACAGAAATATTACAGGTGGGAGGATCCTAGATTGGAGAGGGTGGATTGGAGAGACGTTTTGCATGTAGAATCAACAGGACTTACCGTTCACCTGGGAAATGCATTGTAAATGAGGTGGAGATGACTCCAAGTTTCTGGCCTGGATGTGGGGATATTATAAACTATAATTTTAATACAAACACACAGTGAGGTTCACGTGATGCATCTGGATCAAACTGAAAATGAATATTTGAAAATTTGGATCTGGAACTCAGGTAAAGGTGCCTGTTGAACAGTAGCTTGTGGCCACTAGTAATGATAAACCAGATAACATGGTTTTCACAATAAAGATAATTATTATTATAGAACACAAAGTTCTAAGGTGGATACCTACCTTAATTCAGTACCATATCTTTCTATAACTCCATTTTGCCTTTTGACCTTCTTTATTAGTGGGAAACCTTCTAGAGTGTCCTCAAAGAGGCAGTATCATCTCATTGACATGCCTAGCAAGCATACCCTTACTTAAACCCATTTATAGAAGGAGAAGAAGCAATTACGACCAGTCGACATTATGCTGCATCAGTGGCGTTGAGATTAAGTCCAGTTTTCTCACCATTTAGCTGCTTGAGTAAGTGCCAACACTGTAAGCAATCTTTGCTTTGATAGCAAAGAGGAAGCGTGGGAGGGTTAGGGGATAGGCAGGAATAGATTCCAGTAGGCAAATAATGTATTTTACAAGAGGTACAGGTATGTAAGTAAAAGTAGATGTTTGCAATTAGGTGAAACTGTCCGTAGAGAAAATTAAGAGCAACAGGAAATTTAAGAGAAAAATTAAAAGGACTGACAACATTTAAAGATAGACTTCTAGAATGGGGAAGTCAGGAAAATATTTATTTTCTGGAGTAATATAGTTTAAACAATTCTATAAATATTATCCCACATTATATTTCAAAATAAAAAAAGTCCTTATTTACAATTGTCCTAAAAATTCAAATCCTAATTGTAGGAATTAAATTGAGTGACATCTTAGCAGCTGGAGATACGGAGATACTAGTGATTCTCAATGGGCTGAGGACAGTGACAGAATCTCATAGTAGGAAGTCTGAAAGAGAGTCACTTAAGAAAGATTTAGAAATGTTCATGAAGGATGAGGCATAGAAAAAAAATTCAAGTGGTATAGCCATCAGAGTGAACTTGGGCAAGTGGTATTGTGGAAGCTAGGTCAAAAGATTTTCCTCAAGGAGGGAGAATGATAGATTCACATGCTGAATAGTGTTAAAATAACAGACACATCATCAGTCAGCTAGCAACTGACAGAATGGGAAGGGAAGAGATAGAATGATATCATTGGTCTTCTATCTGCCTCCTATGTCTCTGCAGCCTGTGTCTTACCCATGTTTAGCAGAAAACAGAGACAGCCCAAGATGATCCCTAAATTTTGAAACTGAACAGCCTCAATATTCTTCACAAAGGGAAACCCTAGGCAGTGTGGCTCAAAGCCCTGCATGTCTAAGGATAAGTCTAGTAAAAACACATCATACAAAAAATGAGGGCAAGAGAGAGGCTTCTAAAGATATATTCAGGGCCAAAAATTAAACTACAAAGAATGATGATGGTTAATATTTGTTTGTACTAGCTCATGTTTGGGATAATAAGTTCCACAGGTAAGAAGGATGAAAACCTTCTTGGTAAGTGTATCTTACCAATTTCTTAAATACAAAGAAAGAGGAAGCAGCAAGTACTGGTCCAGCTCTCGAGCTTACAAATATGGAGAAAACTTCAGCATGATTAGGAGCTGAATGACATAATTTAACAGAGATTGAGATATTGATGATAAATAATTCAGAGGGAGGAAACAGAATTGATGGCAAAGATGGGATTGAGAGCATTGATGGATAGGTTTGCATGGGATCGAGGGATTAACACATACATTCAAGCAGGAGGAAAGAACAGGTTAAGCTACATATGTTTTCATAGCCAGGAAAAGGGGAGGTAGATGAGTTTGTTTCTACCTGTCGACTTCTTAAAGAATCTTGGTTACATGCTCTATTCCTTTGTAGGGCCACTGTAACAAAGTGTGACAAACTGAGTGGCTTCAACAACTTTAATATCTCATGGTTCTGGAGCCTAGAAGTTGAGATCAAGGTGTTGGCAGGGCCATGTTCCATCAGAAGGTGCTGGGGAAGGGTATGTTCAAGGTCTCCTCGTAGTTTCTGGTAATGGCTTGTCTTGCAGCAGCATGATTCCAGTCTGCATGGGGCATTCTCCCTGTGTGCATGTTTGTTGCATTCTTTTTATGAAGACACCAGGCCTATAGGATTAGGGGCCCATTCTACTCCAGTATAACCTCATCTTAACTACATCTTCAGTGACTATAGTTCCAAATAAGATCACATTCTGAGAGACCGTGGGTTAACATTTCAACACCTAAAATTAGGGGCACAATTCAAACTGAATCAGATGTTGAATAATGGAGGTAGGAAGTTTGGCAAGACAGCCTGGGAAATGGGAAGAGGAGTTGACAATATGTCATTTTTTTTAGAAAGTCAATACATTAAGTGTATCTTACCAATAAATCAATAAAATCAGCCTTTCTCTAAATATATCCATTTTTATTAGATATATTTAGTTCAGCAATAAAATCATAATGCAAACTATTCCAGTGATTTAATGATTTATGTTTGTCTGTCTCTTTCATATGAACATTTATCTTGTTATACACACACACAGAGAGAAAGAAAGCTATGTCATATCACATAATGAGAAAAGTTAACACAGAAACAATAAATAGAAGACTGGTGTGAAGACTTGTAAAAAGCACACATATGACAAACACTTAAACTATATGATTCAGAGTAAAAATATGTGGGGGTATAAGAAATAACATGAAGAGCTTGAAATTATGCTGCAACCTTAAAAAAAAAAGCTTTGACAAGTCTACAAGAACAAAATTGTGACATCAGCTGAGATAAAAATAGGTTTGAATGGGACTGAGAAACATTTGGATTTCAAATATCTAATAAATTGTGGCTGGGACAAGCTAAAGTACTTTAGTGACACTGCTTGGTACTAAATATTTAGAACAACCAGCCCCAATTTTAAGATAACTAATATAACCAAGGGCTGCCCTTGGCATCAGGAGTGATTTCTTTCTAGGTCATGAGTCCCAGGCATATCATCTCTAATAAAAATCTTACATAAACAACTTTATTTTACTTGCCTTGCACCCCATTCCATCCTCAACACAAATCTGTCTCCTGCCTTTATTAGTTGGGCCCCTGGTTTTAATATATGCTCTCAGGGTTAAATTTAGTAATTCAGGTAAAGCTTATACTGGTAAAGCTTACTTTTCTTTTTAAATTATTCCTTCATAATTTCTTAGCCCACAGATATCAGCTATCTCATTTTCATCATTTTCTCAGTATCAACTTAATTGTGAAAGTATTCTAGGGCCATTTATCATTTAAAGCTTTATATAATGAGCTAAGGATGAAAATCATTACTAAATATATAAGCCCTCCAATAGTCAAGTCCATAAATTTACTTAAATTACAACCATCAATATGTTTAGCAGTGGTTATCCAATTTATATTTCTTGCCTTAATGAACATAAAAAGTAAATATTGACTGAGTTTTAATGATTCATCCTTTTATAGCCTTCTTTATAACTTTGATGAGAAGCATAATTGCAACAGGTTTTATGCGAAATACCTTAAGGAGCTACATTATGCATGCTATTCACTGCCCTCTAGGAGCTTACCATGTAAGAAATATCCACATGTTGAATACACACATACATGATCACCATACAGATGCATTAAAATTCAAATATTAAACAAATATAAATGTAATGTGCAGAGGTTTTTTTTTCTAAAATGTACACAATTAGTATATTTTGAAGGTTTTGGGAGAGAGTGAAAAATTGATAGAAAAGAAGTTAAGGTCAGTGTTTAGCCAGTTTGAGTAACAATTAAGTATTATTATGAGGTCTAATGAATTAACTTTCTTTAGTCTTTTTGTCACAATAGAAATTAATTGCATCAGGTAGTTTTAAAAATCAGGTAAAAAGAAAAATAAATAAAGAAAGATCTCCAGAAACCATGAAGAATTTAGGGTTAGAGAATTTTAGATAAGAGTTTTAACAAAATGATACTATGGGGAAAACATATTGAAGAAAAATATGGTGGGCTTTCTACAGACACAAATATGCTTGAAATGTTGGAGGCTAAGGGTTTACAAATGAGAGACATTTTCAGAATAACTCATGAATAGCTCTGGAATACGGGCCAGATGTTTGTTATTGTCCTACCTTTTTAGTAAATTGTTTCTCTCTTGGGACTTTCTCCCTTCACCTCTCTGAATACAAGTATGTTTATTTCTTTGCATATAGAAATAATTTGCTAGTAGATGTATTATATATTTTCTATTCCTATTGTTCTGGGATGAGATAACTCTAAGAATAGGATATAATAGAAGTCATCATTAAGTTCTGAGATACATAAAATCAGTAAGATTTAGACATGTATTTATTGATACCTGGCCAACTTTCAGTAAAGCTGCTCCAGATTCTCACCAGAATTAGGTATTGTCATTATTTTTTAAATTATTTTTTAACTGTTCTAACAAATGAGCAGTGATATCTCATTGTGGTCTTAATTTGCATCTCCATATAGAGAGATATTTTTAGGTTCTGGGTCTTACCCTCTGAAGATTCTCATTAAGAAACTCTGAGATAGGGCCTAGAAACTGTTAACAAGTTCATTAGGTGATTTTGAGGATGGGTCAAGTGTAGGGACAGAAGAAGGGGAGTCATTGAAGAACTTAGGCATTATCAGTGATGAGAATGATGAGTAAGGGAGTGAAAAAGTAGATCTGTCAACAATAAGAAAGCAATCCAATAAAAAATAGGCAAAAGAAGCAGGGAGTGGTGGTTCAACCTGTAATTCCTGCATTTTGAGAGGTGGGTAGATCACAAGGTCAGAAGCTTGAGACCAGCCTGACCAACACGGTGAAATGATGTCTCTACTAAAAATATAAAAATTAGGTAGGCATGGTGATATGTGCCTATAATCCCAACCTGCTTAGGAGGCTGAGGCAGGAGAATTGCTTGAATCTGGGAGGCAGAGGTTGCAGTGAGCCGAGATGGTACCACTGCACTTCAGCCAGGGTGACAGAGTGACTCATTCTCGAAAAAAAATAAAAAAGAAAAAAAAAAGGCAAAACACTTGAACAACACTTCACCAAAGAAGATAAAAGGATAGGAAAATAAGCATTTGAAAAGCTTCAACATGGTTGGTTGTTAGAAAACTACAATTTAAAACCACAATGAAATACCACCACACTTTTTATTATAATGGCTGGGGGAAAACTGTTAACATCAAGTGTTAGTGAGAATGTGAAGAAATTCGAACTCACCTATTTCTGGGGAGAGTGCAAAATGTTACAGTTACTTTGGAAAATAGTTGGCACTTTCTTATATAAAGTCAGAATTATACTTTCCAATGAACCCTACTTCTAGGCATTTACCTAAGAGAAATTAAACTTGTGTTAACATAATATTTGTATATAAATGCTTATATCAGCTTTATTTGTAATAGCCTCAAACTGGAAATGCCTATCAACCAGTGAATGGATAAACAAACTGTGGTACATCCATACAATGGAATATTACTCAGCAAAGAAAGGAATGAAGTATTGATACACACAGCAAATATGAAATACATTCAGCTAAGTGAAAGAAGCCAGAATCAAAATTCTGCTATATTCTATAATTCCATTTTTATGACTTCTAGAAAAGGTAAAACTAAAAAAATGAATAGGTCAGTGTTTGTAAATGTATTGGGGGTAGTAGAATGTTTGATGGCAAAGGGGCTACACAAGGGAACTGTTGGGAGTAATGGAATTGTTATATAACTTAATTGTCTTGATGGCAACACAACTGTGTGCATTTGTCAAACTCACAGACTTCTGCACCAAAAAGAGAGCATTATAGTGTATGTAAATTGTTTTTAAAGTAAACCAAACAACATATCCCCTCTCTCCAGCTCCTTAAGAGAAGGATTTGCTTTTGTTCATGGACTAGGACTGATCCTTAGGATAATAATGACTTAGTAAATACTTATTTAGTGAATGAATGAGTTATTAAATAAATGTTAACGGTTAACATAAATTTTTATCCTGCTAACTTCTGTGTTATAGAGAAGTACTAGTTATACATAATGTAACCAAGATTTCTAAAACAGACAGCTGCCTTCAGCCAATGAGCAATGCTACAGATTTTGAATAAAAGAAATGTCACTCTTGGTATCTATTACAAAGTCACTAGGAGAGTATTCCATTGCTATTAAAATGCAAGCTCTGAAGTTTTACCTTGGATATCACTTTCAAGCTATGTTGTCTCGAGTGCGTTACTTAATCTGTGCATGTGTGTATGCATATGTGCGTCTGTGTGTTTTAATTTCTTAATCTAACAAATGTTAATGATATTACTTCTCTCAGTGGATTACTGTGAGAAATAAATAAATAAATTTATGTAAGGAAGTTAGAACAAGGCCTGGCACATAAGTACTTGATAAAATTCAGCTGTTAGCCTGTTTGACAGTGTAGAACATATGGCATTCATGTTTTATCCCATTCTCTTGATGTAGAAAGGTAAAAATATGTCTTCCTCATTTAATTTACTACACAATTACGATATTTATAGACCATTGTAGAAAGACCTTTAAAGAAATTGGAAATGCTAGTCTTTACTGCTCACTTTTTAACCTAATTCTAATGTAGTATTTGGAAAAAGAACAACCTATATAAATCAGAATTTCTTAATTTAAAAAAACAAGTGCTTGCTTTGGCAGCACATATACTAAAATTGGAATGATACAGAAAGGACTAGCATGACCCCTGTGCAAGGATGACACACAAATTCCTGAAGAATTCCATATTAAAAAGGAAAGGATTGAACTAGACAGTGTGTTGGGTTTTTTCAAATTTGAGGATTCTCATTTGTACATTGGCAGTGGATGAATACAGCAGTCTGACCACTCTCCACGGGAAGCAGTATTCACATGGCCAGATATATGTGACTTACAATGCACACAGAAAGTGCATGCAAATTCCCCTCATCTATTTCAACTGAGTAACGGTGACCTTTCACAATCTGGTTGAATTACAAAATCTTTTCTAGCTGCTACAAGTGAATAGATCATTTTCTTGTAACACCCATAAAAGTCATACTTGCTGTCAACTTGAGAAATTTTGGCTCAGTGCTCATGTTTCTCTTTCCTTGTCATAGGAGAAAAGCAATTGTTCATATGAGAAGGACAAGATGTACCATCAGAAAATATGAAAAACAAGCCATTCTTGGTCCCAGCAGCACCAGAAATTAATACTTGAAAACAAAAATAAGTTTATATTATTATGTAACTGGCCAAACTATAGATTTTAATCTCCCCTGTAACATCATTATTTAAGATAAGTGTGGGCAATACACATTTATAGATAGCCGGCCTCCCCCAATTCCCACCAAAACATCGTATTTACTGCCTGACAGACTTTTGATTGTTTGGCTATAGCGTAAATGCCAACTTGCATCACTGTCTAGGAAAAAGATTTTAAGTTAGCCTTTCAACAAGCTTACCTAATTGAATATGGTTTATTTATTAAATTTAGTCACTAGAGTTTTGTTGAGATGGAAAAAAGTATACATATATATGAAATATATTTTATAATAAATGATTATTTGGAAAAGCTCTAAGGTGTTATTGATCACATAGATTCATTCAATATGGAATATGACCATTATGATTTGGTAGGCTGGTCACAGAAACAATCCTTCAGAACAATTAAAATGTCACCTGGCATTTCTTTTCAACTATCTCAATGTGGTTATGCACATAAGATAAGAAAGAAAAATGGTGCAACTTGATTGAAGCACAGGGAGACTCATATCTTAACAGATGTGTTGTTTAAGTTAAAAATGAGAGTAAAAATGTGCATCAAACTCTATGAAAGTTTGCACAGCTGTTGCAATGTTTTAAAGGTGGCAGTGTCGTGACAGTTTCCAAAATGCAGGCAAAAATAAAATATCAGAGTTTTTTTAGACAGGATTTTGAAATGTTGATCTCCTTTATTCTTTAAATCATTTCATAGGCCAAATAACTGTCAGGTCTAGCTCATGTCTGCTTTGACTTTCTCTTTGGCTCTTCTTACCATTGTAATAGCTCGGCTTACCCTGTTCATTCTCTGTGAGCGTATAGGCAATGGAGAGTGGAAATTTATGGAAGATGCCGGGTAGTAGGTCAAATCTATTCATCCTTGTTATCATTGTAATTCAAAACCTGCTTTAGCCTTCTGTTCAAATGCATGGAGCACATTCCTCACCATAGTACATAAAGCTTTTTCCTATTTAGGTATTCTTGAAAACTTGAAAACTAAGTTAATCAATCAACTCTTCAATAAATTATCACACACATGGTGTGAAATGTATGCTCTGGAAGGATTAAAATATATATAGGAAGAGAGTTGCTTTTATGGAAATTTTAATGTAAAGGCATGCTCAAGCTGCAGGTGACAGAATACCCACCAGGGTGACCCATCTAGGATAAATATTTTGAGATCCTCTGGGCAGAGTTAATTGTCCTGTTCTTTGCTGACATAGCACTTGGTATCTCCTTCTTTCAATCACGGTTATTACCACACTATCCTACTATTGTTACAAGTGCAGGTTCTGGCCTCTGAATACCTAGATTCAAATTTCTGCCTTTGTAAAATACCTCTGTCTCCTTATTTCTAAATGGAAAAAATAAAAGTACTTGCCTCACTGAGTAAATGTGTTGTTGAATTAGCACCATGATCTGACTTAAAACATTGTTTTCATAAGTGTGTCTAACAGAAAGGTGTGGTATTAAGGTTAGATATTAAACTGTTCCTGGTAAAATATTTTTTAAAAACTGACTGAAAATGGTTGTAAAACAACTACAGATTGAAATGGTTTTGTGGAAGTAGAAGTCACCTGCTGACTGAGTGAGTGTGGGAAGTGTTTGGGATGGGAGGAAAGTTTGAGAGAAAGGAGAGTTAGATGACAGGATAATAATGGTACCCAGTAATGCAAATAAGAAAAATTCATTTAGGAACAAAGGACATGTATGATTATATGCATATCAAAAAATGTCAATTTTCTCTGCTTTGGTTTTTGTTCCCACACACATCACTGCCTAATGTTATTAATTTTTTAGACATTGTCCTCAAATAGAATGCACGACCCTTTATGAAAGCAATACTGTTTATTTGTATTCTCTTTATCTCCATTTAATAGATGCTCAATGAATAGGTTTTGAATAACCAAATGGAAGAACGAAATATCTAAATGTGTATTCAAGAGGCAGATACGTATTTATGGAGGAATATCAGAAAAGAATGACAGGTAGTCAAAAAGGAAAGCAAAAAGGGAAATCAGATTAAGAGTAGCTGTGAAAACCTAGAAAATTCAATTAACCTGAGATTTTAAAGGACTGTGTCACACAGATTTTCATTTCTTTAAGCAATTCTGTGTCATGAGAGCAAAAAAAAAAAAATTCAGCTTATTATTTACATGACAAGCTACTAGAAAAGTGAAGGAAGTTAAAGAACTTGCTAGAAAGAGGTTCTAGCAAAATCAAAAAAACTAGGTCTCAATTGTAATTCTTATTGCTTATTTCTTAAGTGTAATCCCTGTACCAGCAGCCTCAGCATCACCTGGGAAAGGAGAGGAACCATCATTTTTTAGGAAACTCTTCCTAGATCTACCGAATCAGAAACTCCAAGGCAAGGGTCAGAACTGTCTTTTAATAAGTCCTCCAGGTGACTCTGTTGCAGGTCAAAGTTAGGAACCAAGCCCTATATTGCTAAAATAATTGAAATGTGAAGGTTTGCTGAAAAAGGAGTTAGGATAACCACCAGAATAGAGAGGACTATTGGACCAGATGTACAGACGTTTTAATGGTTATAACAAATGATAATCTGATTTTATAATTAATTACTTCCTAGCATACTGAGATGTGACCCAAACTCTTCATACAGCTGCCTCGCCTATCAGGCAAACTCCTTCCAGTCACAGCTGCATTAGGAGGCTACAAACCTCCACACATAATTTTTCTTTTTATTGAACAGCTGCCTGATTGCATGGACCAAAATGGATTTAATATTCTACTAACTGGGTAGGCATATTCTATTTTGTTAAAAGACTGAGAATAATAATATACTCTATTATTATTATATAAATTAAAAGCAAATCTAGAGGGAAAGGGGGGTAAAGCTATCTGTTTGATAGCCACATGAAATGTTTCATAGAGACAGGGCTGGACTATCACAAAACAGTAGAAGGCAAATACTTACCTATATGAGATGTGAGAATTATGTGGTAACTCTACATCCCAGTCTCAAACTACCTTTTCATCAGCTTCCCATTGTGCCTGGAATTTCACTTTTAGAAATTCAGTACTTGGCTTAAGGCATTTTGTATCCAGAAATCTTATATTAAAATGGGAAGGGTTCTGGAAGAAGTAACATCTTCCCTTTATTCCCAACCATTGGCCTCTTCAGCAAGTGTTGGTTTATTTTAACTTGAGAGTATTGATTTCGTTTAAGTATTGACCTCGAAGAATGTACCAAAGAACATGTCTACCATGTTTTGCTTTGTGTGTGCTTTTAATCTTGGTAACCTCATGAATTTACTGGGGTATTCAGCCTTGACATAAAGTAGAAATCAACTTATTAAAAAGAAAGAATATGTGAATTTGAACCTTACAAATTCATGCCAGGGAGCTGGGTTATACACACTCTAAGGCATTGAGATGAAGAATTAACATGGATACCAAGAAATAAGGAATTATTCTGAAAGTAGTCATAGACTAAGCTGGGACATGGAAATTGGGCCAGGGAGAAGGTAACAATATACTTATTGCATCAGCTCATTAGATATAAGAAAATGTGGGCAAGGATAAGTACACACATCAGAAGCTATAGAAAATTCTCCGTCAAAGCTAGCACTAGGGGAAGGGTAAAGTTGTTGATAGAAAGGTACTGAACAAGAGCAAATTCCCAACTGATTCAGATATAATTCTTCAGAAAGGATGTGCTAGCGGTTTGTGCGTTTGCAGTACCTGGTTTCCACTAATCTTTATCTGTGGTCTTTTAGACACAGCATTATAAAATCAGTGAGATTTGGCCGGGGGCAGTGGCTCATGCCTGTAATCCCTGCAATTTGGGAGGCTGAGGTGGATGGATCATATCTACTAAAAAATACATACAAAATATTAGCAGGTTGTGGTGGTGTTCACCTGTAATCCCAGCTGCTCTGGGAGCTGAGGCAGGAGAATGGCTTGAATCTGGGAGGCAGAGGTTGCAATGAGCAGAGACCCTGTTATTGCACTTCAGCTTGGGCAGCAGAGCAAGATTCCGTCTCAAAAAATAAAATAAAATAAAATTAGTGAGATTTGTTTATTAAGTCACTTTCACATGGTTTAATAAGAAAACACTGTACAGAATGAGCTATAGCGTGCAGTAATAGAAATGTCCAAGTAAGGAGTATCCATTGAATGTCATGTCCTTAAATAAGTTGAGGCCTGTAGTTTAAGTTCTTTTCAGTATGTGCCGTGAACAACATCAAAAATAAGTGTACTCTTATACAAACTACTCACCTTTTCAAACAAAGCAAATAATAATAATAATAAAGTGTTTCAAATTTCTACAATTACCTTTTCAAGCATAAACACATTAGAGATAATACCATCTATTCCTAAGTAAACAGTATTTTATTGTTGTTTATTTTTTTACATTTTGTTTTAAAGATCTCATTTTAAAGTCTGTTTTTCCATTATTTTTTTTCTTGCTCATGTCAGAAGAACAAAGCAAGTTGATTTAATTGGCCTAGAAGTGGCTAGATATTCTTAAATATATGAACTACCTAGTGAACTTTCATTATATTCCTATAAAAATAATAACAAAATATACACTTCTGATCTGACATTCACAAGTCATACTGTAATAAGAAAAATCTAGTTTCATGCTCATTGTGTTTTAAGAGTTTAAATCACTTTATGCAAATCTACATTTTTATAAAGTAGAAATTCTGAATATTTTTAGCCTTGAAATGGCTTTAAAATGCAATAATCTTTTGGCACCAGAGCTTAACAAGGACAAATATCATGCAGTGAAACAAAAGGTCACCTGATTGAGAATATTTAAATATGTTCTTCATTCCTATGCAAAAATAGTATATTTTTTGTTCTATCTTCCACAGAGTGAAATGTATGAGCCTTTTTCAAATTATTATTATTATTTTAAAAGTAGAATACTTTTGTTATTATTAAAATATCTATTTTTTCTGTTTAATATCATTGCAACATTCCACAGGGCAGCTAATTTTTGCGGGTAAATTATACCACTAGAGGTTTTCTATAGGAAGTTATATTCCAATTAGAGTTAACACCAATCTTAAGTATCAAATAAAAACATAAAAGCTCTCCTTGATGAAGGAGATTAAACCTGTTTGTGCTTTCTTTATGGAGATCATTTTACTACTGTGGTATTCACAAAATAACAAATATATAGTTTATTAGCATCAATATTTAAAATGCTAAAGCAAATGTGAAAAACTAGGTATCTGCTGGTACTTTTTTCCTCTCAACTAAATCCTCATTAGCTCTATGAATTGTAACACAATGATTTACAAAGTCAAGTAAAATTGTTGTGGGCCTTTTTCTTTTCCACTGTGACACACACACACACACACACACACACACGAAGATTTTTTAAAATCTTAAAAATCTATTCAACATAATTTGTCTGCAGTAAATAAATGAGAGAAATTGATAGTGTCACCAGTAATATTATATGCTTCACTTATAATTATCGTTGCTTATGAATCATTATGTCTCTGGAATGCAAGGTGCATATGGGAATGCCAAGTATTAGAGGTTTAAAAAGGAGAACATATGTTTTCTTCACTGCATTGTCAAAAGTTTGTTTTACTTAATATGAGGCTAGCATTTATTATAATGTTAAGATTCAATGACTTTTTGTAGAAATTCAAAGGGAACGTTCTATTTCGTGGGGACATGTACTTACTGTCATTCACAGAAGTACATCTTAGAACTTTGCAATTAGTGTCTAGAATGAACATTTACTAGCTGCTTTGCTTTTCTAGCAAGAATCAAGAGAGCAAGAAAGTAAAATTGACCTGAACTTGCAGCAGAGTTCAAATGCTAAATCCTGAAATTAATTAGAAAATGTATGACCACCCTTGATCTTGATTCTAATCCAATTCTAATTAAACGTACAACAAGAACCAAGAATTCACACACTGGGAAACCTTATTTTTTAAAATTTATTTAGTCATTTTTAGTTACTCCATTTCATACACAGGCTGGAAATAAGTTCTAATTAGCTGAGCTACTCACTGAACATTCTCTGTGGTTAGAAGTACAAAAAAAAATTGTAACCAGTGAGTGGACAGAAAACAGAAAACATGATAGATGAATGATTCAGGAGATGGTAGAATCAGAGAAAAATTTCGTTTGTAGTTGCTGTTTTATTCTGAACTGTATTAATAGATTAGTGGCCTATACATATTAATATACTATCTTAGATTATCTCAAGGGAACAAAAATAAAACAGAAAATCTGTAAGGAATATAAGTTCCTCAGTGGTCAAGGTCCTACATCAAATGCTCAGAATATGTGTTTGCCCCCTTCCAAAACTCTACTCTGTGTACTCGAAGGTCTGAGGGACCTAGATACCCCTGAGCATGCTTTGGGCCTCCCCAGTATCTGGACCTTTATATTCATCCTTTAGGGTTCTTGTGAAATGTCACCTAATTTCTGACACATTTCCTAAACCATTGACAATGGATTTGGTCCTGTGAACCACCAAAGCATCTTGATTGATTGTCCCTACCTTGTTCCTTGATTGCCTGTACTCAAAGCCTTTTTATAATTTTGTTGAGGATATATCTGCGAGCCAAACCAACACAAATATCTTCTCTCTTGGAGATTACATTCTAATATGGTGAGACAGATACCTAAAAATAACAAAAAAAAGGTTGTGATATTTTAGAAGGAGTTAATGGCAATGGAAAAAATAAAGCAGGGGAATGTAAGTGGAGATTGTGGTCATGAGGGAAATTGTAATTTTAAATCCAGTGGTGAAGTAATGCCTCACTGAAAAGATGACATTTGAGCAAGAATTTGATATTCAAGATCTGGAGCACTGCATTCCAGGGAGAGGGCATGACTTTGGAAATGTCCTGAGATGGGAGTTTGGCTGGGGCAGAGTAATCCAGAAGAGGAACAGGTGGAAGTCAATGAATCATCCTGTCCCAGATGTTAGAAATCATTAAACATTCCATGCTCATAGTTAGGAAGAACCAATATCATGAAAATGTCCATACTGCCCAAATTAATTTATAGATTCAATGCTATCCCGACATCAAGCTACAAATGACCTTCTTCACAGAACTGGAAAAAACCACCTTAGACTTTATATGTAACCAAAAGAGAGCCTGCATAGCGAAGACAATCCTAAGTAAAAAGAACAAAACTGGAGGCATCACACTACCTGATTTCAAACTATACTACAAGTCTACAGTAATCAAAACAGCATGGTACTGGTACCAAAACAGAGATATAGACCAATGGAACAAAACAGATGCCTTGGAGGAAATGCCACACATCTACACCCATCTGATCTTTGACAAACCTGAGAAAAACAAGCAATGGGGAAAGGATTCCCTGTTTAATAAATGATGTTGGGAAAACTGGCTAGCAATGTGCAGAAAGCAGAAAATGGACCCCTCCCTGACATCTTACACTAAAATTAACTCCAGATCGATTAAAGACTTAAACATAACACCTAACACCATAAAAACCCTAGAAGAAAGCCTAGGCAAAACCATTTAGGACATAGGCCTAGGCAAGGACTTCATGACTAAAACACCAAAAGCATTGACAACAAAAGCCAAACAGACAAATCAGATCTAATTAAACTCCAGAGCTTCTGTAGCAAAAGAAACAATCATTAGAGTTAACCAGAAACCAACAGAATGGGAAAAAATTTTTGCAATCTACCCATCTTACAAAGGGCTAATATCCAGAATCTACAAAGAACTAAAACAGATTTATAAGAAAAAAACAAACAGACCCATCCAAAAGTGGGTGAAGGATATCAACAGACACTTTTCAAAAGAAGACATATATGGGGCCAACAAACATAGGAAAAGATGCTCATCATCACTGATTATTAGAGAAATGCAAATCAAAACCACATTGAGATACCACCTCACTCCAGTTAGAATGGCAATTATTAAAACATCTGGAGACAACAGATGCTGGAGAGGATGTGGAGAAATAGGAACGCTTTTACACTGTTGGTGGAAGTTTAAACTAGTTCAACCATTGTGGAAGACAGTGTAGTACTTCCTCAAGGACCTAGAAATAGAAATTCCATTTGATCCAGCAATCCCAATACTGGGTATATACTCAAAGGATTATAAATTGTTCTACTATAAAGACACATGCACACGTATGTTCACTGCGTCACTGTTTACAATAGCAAAGACCTGTAACCAACCCAAATGCCCATTGACGATAGACTGGACAAGAAAAATGTGACACACACACAACATGGAATACTATGCAGCCATTAAAATGATGAGTTTGAGTCCTTTGTAGGGATATGGATGAAGCTGGAAACCATCATTCTCAGCAATCTGACACAAGAACAGAATATCAAACACTGCATGTTCTCACTCATAGGCCAGCGTTGAACAATGAGAACACATGGACACAGGAAGGGGAACATCACACACTGGGGTCTATTGAGGGGCCAAGGGAGGCACAAGGGGGTTGGGTGGGGAGGTCAGGGAGGAAAAACATGGGCAGAAATGCCAGATGTGGGTGACGGGGGGATGGAGGCAGCAAACTACACTGCCATGTGTGTACCTATGCAACGGTCCTGCATGATCTGCACATGTACCCCAGAACCTAAAGTACAATAAAATAATAAATTAATTAATTAAAAAAATAAAGCAATGTTTGCAAATACAAGGACTCTGGTTTTACTATGGCAAATTTGAAGTCATTGGAGGTTTTTGAGCAGAAGCGCACCAAAACCTGAATTGTGTTTCTGCAGCATCACTCTGGATGCTGGATTGAGATAGACCTCAATGGGGAAGGATAGAAGTGGGAAGCAGTAGAATGTAGTAGACTCTAGTTGGAGTCCAATACAATAAGCAAGTGACAATAGTAACTTGGAATGAGTAATAGAATTGGAGGTGATAAGAAGTGGTAAGTTCCTGAACAGAAACTGCAGATAAGGCTCATACAATTTTCTGAGAGTAGATGTATGGTGTAAAAGAAAGGGAGGAGTCAAAGAACATCCCAAGGTTATATTGTATCATAGTTAGCAAACTTACTTTATTTTTTTCCACCACTAAACTACTGAACTAACATATGCTCGCACACCATACACTTGCATTCCTCTTCACTAATTTAGACTAACTGATAGTCTACACAATATGGTTAATTTCTCTGTGGATTGTGAAAATTAAAAATGAAATGAGGGTTAGCACCAGTTAAAGATTTGAAAGGACTAAAATCTTTTATTCCAATTTTGAATTAGATGTAATTTTGCTTCAGGCTAGCTGAAAGAGTTCTGCAAGTGACAATTTAAACTTAAATTAATCTCACTTTAAAGCCTTTTTAATAAAGCTTTTCTATGAAACAGTAAAAAGCCAGTGATATGAAAGCTATAACATTCCCAGGAATATGTAATCTAAAACTATAACTTAATTTGAATTTTACTGTGCCTTTTAATTAAATTCAAGATCTTTACAGACAATTAATATACATACATAAGACATATCTATCCAGAAAGTGATGTGAAATGAAGAATATGGGCATTTATCTTGCGAGTGAAACCTCTGAATCTGGCTTCTGGGGAAAAAAAGAGGTAAGTCAGGATTGGAATTTCATTAGATTTAAATACTAATTCAGTAATTATTCAGTTCTATATTTGACTTAATCTATATGAACACGGAAATATTTTTGAGGTAGATAAAAGTCTAACTCATGCAGACTTTGCAACTAAAAGTATTTTATGTCAAGATTGTGTATTGTTTTCAAGGGAAATTAGATAAAATTAGGCAAAAACAGAAAGCTATGATAAATATGGCTTGGATTTTATTATTAGAGATACAATATAAAAATGTACAATGTAAGAAAAGTAAATAAAAGAACCACCAAAATATCCTATTAAAATAAACTCTTTTCTGTTATTTTGAATCACATTATATTCTGTTTAGGAAGTTATTACAAACAGATTAACTGCAATTCACACTTCTATCATATGTTATAAAGTTTAGAGTTGAAGTGTTTATATATTAATATGGCTGACTTTTGGTTATTCATTTCCAGCTGAAGGGAGACATTTATTTAAAAAATGGCATGGCCATTCCAGGAAAAGGAGACAGCATGATTTAAATATCAACTGCAACTTAAGAAGAATGATGACAATAATGTTATTATGGGCACCTTTAATCAGAGAAAGTGACAAACAATTTGTTGTAAAACACATAAATACTAGTTGATACCTCATTCTAGCCACATAAAGGACGTTCACTTTTTCACACCAACACAGAGAAATCTTATGTATAGCATATAATTACTTATACTACAAATGACCATTAAAAATGCATGAGCATGCTATCATGTCTTCATGCTTTGTTGGTAAAGTGGGATAATTATGGAAACACCGAAAAAAACAAAGAGAGCCTGTAAGTAGGTAGATGAGCACAAATGGAAACATTGTTGTCTCACACTGAACAATTTACAAACATTTTTTTGAGAAGGGTTCTTACTCTGTTGCCCAGGCTGGAGGGCAGTGGCCAGAACATGGCTCACTGTGGCCTTGACCTTCCAGGTTCAAGCAATCCTCCTGCCTCAGACTCCCAGTAGGACCATAGACATGCACCACCATGCTTGGCTAATTTTTAAATTTTTTTATAGAGACAGGATCCCTCTATATTGCTTAGGTTGGTCTCAAACTCTTGGGTTCAAGCAGTCCTTCGCCCTTGGTCTCCCAAAGTGCTGGGATTACCAGTGTGAACCACTGTGACCGAATGACAATTCACAAATATTTTCCCATAATTCAAAACAATATATATTGAGCACCTACCATATGCCATACTCCTTACAACATGTGAGAACTTGGAAGATTAAACAAAGACCAACATAACTAGGAATTACCACATTTAAAATCAGATAATACTAGAATGCAACATATATCATTGGGACAGAATTGTTTATCACTTACCACATAATTAATTATCATTGTAATTAAAATATATTACATAAATATATTCATAACAAAAGGCTAATTTCTCACTAACACATTCGCAATTCATGTTTCAGTATATCTGCCTGTATATTAAGTAATGGGAAAATACCTTGCAGAAGGAAAAAGACATATGCTCTATTATGGCATCAATTTCATCAATTTCCTGCCTCAGATGACTGAGTTCGTGTTTCTAAGGTTATTATTTCTATTTTTAGTCTTCATATTACTAATTCTTACCTCTTTAAATACCTATCAACTAGTTCTCCTAGTCCTAATATGCAATATTTTTCTCTACATATTTTTTCTATATCACAATCCTAGGGTAACAAAGCCACCTCATTCAGATGCAGTTTTCCTTTCTTGATTTCCCTTCACATCCACACTTACTCTTTCTTTCTTTTTTTTTTTTTCAATTATACTTTAAGTTCTGGGATACATGTGCAGAACGTGCAGATTTATTACATAGGTATGAACCTGCCATGGTGTTTTGCTGCACCCATCAACCCATCATGTACATTAGGTATTTCTCATAATGCTATCTCTCCCCTATTCCCCAAACACCCAAAAGGCCCTGGTATGTGATCTCCCCCGACTCCGTGTCCATGTGTTCTCATTGTTCAACTCCCACTTATGAGTGAAAGCATGTAGTGTTTGGTTTTCTGTTGCTGTGTTAGTTTGCTGAGAATGATGGTTTCCAGCTTCATTCATGCCCCCTCAAAGGACATGAGCTCATCCTTTTATATGGCTGCATAGTATTCCATGGTGTATATGTATCACATTTTCTTTATCCAGTATATCATTGATGGGCATTTGGGTTGGTTCCAAGTGTTTGCTATTGTGAATAGTGCTGCAGTAAACATACATGTGTATATGTCTTTATAGTAGAATAATTTATAATCCTTTGGGTATATACCCAGTAATGGGATTACTAGGTCAAATGGCATTTCTTGTTTTAGATCCTTGAGGAATTTCCACACTGTCTTCCACAATGGTTGAACTAGCTGATACTCTGACCAAGTGTAAAAGCATTGCTATTTCTCCACATCCTCTCCAGCATCTGTTGTTTCCTGACATTTTAATGATCACCAGTGTAACTGGCATGAGATGCTATCTCATTGTGGTTGTGATTTGCATTTCTCTAATGACCAGAGATACTGAGCTTTTTTTTTTTTTAATGTTTGTTAGCCACCTTAATGTCTTCTTTCGAGAAGTGTCTGTTCACATCCTTTGCTCACTTTTTCTGGGGACTGTTTTTCTTTTTCTTGTAAGTTTGTTTAAGTTCTTTGTATATTCTGTTAGCCCTTTGTCAGATGGATAGATTGCAAAAATTTTACCCTATTCTGTAGTTTGCCTGTTCATTCTGATGATAGTTTCTTTTGCTGTGTAGAAACTCTTTAGTTTAATTAGATCCCATTTGTCAATTTTGGCTTTTTTTGCCATTGCTTATGGTGTTTCAGTCATGAAGTCTTAGCCATACCCATGTCCTGAAGGGTATTGCCTAGGTTTTCTTCTAGAATTTTATGGTTTTAGGTCTTACATTTAAGTCTTTAATCCATCTTGAGTTAATTTTTGTGTAAGATGTAAGGAAGGGGTTCAGTTTCAGTTTTCTGCATATGGCTAGCCCATTTCTGAACACCATTTCTTAAATAGGGAATCCTTTCCCCATTGTTGTTTTTGTCAGGTTTTTCAAGGATCAGATGATTGCAGATGTCTAGTGTTATAATGTAACACACTTTTCTTAAAGATCGTATTTTCCTTGAGTTCATATACCTTTGGAATTCTATTGACCCATATTATATATTTATAAAAGGAATTTCAGGTCAGCTTATGGTTGCTAATTTTTTGTTTTACCACAAGAAAACAATTTATATTTTAATTCCCAGTTAGTCTGATTACTATTATTTTATTTAGAAAAGGATTTAAATCCCCCAACAGAGGAAACAAATATGTATAGAATCTTATGCTTTTTATTTACTTTTCAATTTTTATTTGTTTTAATTACCTTTAGTTTGCTTTTGTTTTCCAATTTCACCATGGGTCAGCAAAAATGTCATCCTCAGATTAATAGAAGATCTAGAATAGGTTTTGGGGACTGCTGGTTTCCCTCCTTTTCCTGCCTCACCATGTATCTTCTCTGCATTCCCTGCTTTCTGCCCTCCCTTGTCTCTGTGGCACTTACAATGTAACTATGACCACACAGCAGCTCTGTCAGTTATCATTTTAATGTGCCTGCTTCCAATACTTGACAGTCAACTATCCACTTTCTTAAAAGGTTTTTGTGACACTGCTCTAACCTGGTTTTACTGCTTTGTGACAGCTCCTTTTTTGTTTCCTTTTCTTTCTTTTCACATAAAATTGGGCATTTACTGCTTCTGACAACAGTTTCTAGGTTGACATACCTCTTCCCTCAGTGCAGTATTCACTCTCAAAGTTTCAACTACTATTTTTATGAAATTGACTCTAAAGCTTATATTATCCATCATAATCTTTCCTCTCAGGATTCATGACTCAGTAGTTCATTTATCCAATAATAGCTACTAAATGGATGTTAATTAGAATTCCAGACTAAAGTCATCAAAACTGCATACATATTTCACCAACATTTTTTCCCTCTCTTCACTGTTACAGGAAAGGGGTTCTAATCCAGACCCCAAGAGAGGGTTCCTGGATCTTGTGCAAGAAAGGATTCAGGGCAAGTCCACAGTGCAAGTTAATTAAGAAAGTGAAGTGGTGAAAGTACAGATACTCCTTACACAGAGTAGGGCGTTCCCAAAAGTAAGAGGAGGAATGGGTACACCCTAGGTACAGTGCTTGTATATATGGGGAGATGTGCTCTGCTGCAAAGCTTTGTGATAAAGGACTAATTTTCTTAATTAATAAGTACTGAAAAAATATTATCTTTAAAGCAAAGTTAGAAATGCCTTCGTTCTCCAAATATTCAGATATCTGGACACTCCCAAGTCTGGTTCTGTTTAGTAAACACTATTAATTGGTTCCTTTAAACATCTAGAGGCTAGAAATGCCTGACTTTCTGGGAATGCCTCCCAGCAAGTCCTAGCCTCATTTTCCTAGCCCTCACTCAAGATGAAGTTACTTGGGATAGAATGTCTCTGGCATCTCTACCCACTATACAATCAGATCTTCTTTTAAAATTATAATTGATATTAGTACAATAATATGTTTACATAAAAAATAATTTCTAAAATGGCTCTCTTCACCAAGTTTTGTTTATCATCCTTCTTCAAAATGTATCATAACATTTTTATCTGCTTCACTTCCTAGCTACATGTTGTTGTACTGGAGAAGTAACTTGTTTTTTTCTGTAGAATAGATATATTGCACATCTAAGAAAGATTCTATAAATATTTTATTCTGTGCATACTTAGTGCTTATATAGTTCTTGCTGATTGATACATTTAGTTCTTTATCCTGACTCTACGCTAGTCTCTTGCAAAATTTTTATTTTTCATCTGTCAGTAGTAAACAAAGTGCCGTCCTGTTCTGGGTTAAATACCATCCTCCATAATTATCTTGCTATACTAATCCACTCCTTATTGCTTTAGTTTTGCCTATACATTTTTAATGGGTAAACATTACTACTTTTTTTTTTTTTTTGACAGAGGGTCTCACTCTGTTGCTCAGACTGGAGTGCAGTGGAGCCATCTTGGCTCATTGCAACTGCCTCCCAGGTTCAAGCAATTCTCCTTCCTCAGCCTCCAGAGTAGCTGGGATTACTGGCTGGCACTACCATGCCTGGCTAATTTTTGTATTTTTAGTAGATACCATATTGGCCAGGCTGGTCTCAAACTCTTGACCTCAAAAGATCCACCTGTCTTGGCCTCCCTAAGTGCTGAGATTACACACATGAGCTACCACACCCGACCAACATTACTATATTTAAGAGCCTCCACATTACAACCTTCCATCCCCATTTCCATCTTTCCAGTCCTATTTCAGTCCTATCTTAATAACTGAAAAAATAATCATGATTATAAGCACCATTTTTACCTATGTAAGTTAAATGAACTGAATAAATTATTTTAGTATCCAGAGCCTCAGTATTCTCATCCTCAGCACAAGCACATTGATTGGCACATAGAAGGTACCTAATCAAGTGCTAAATCTATTTACGGTTTCCCTCCATTTAAATCTCAGTATTTTCCAACTGTTTCCTTCCATTTAAATCTCAGCCTTTTCTAATCCCTTCCTTTCCATGCATGTCTTAATAACAGTGTAAATATCATATTATATAATCATCCCCAAACTTAGGTCTGTTTTATAGATGAGAGGTTAAAGCCTAGAGGAGTTAAAGACCTGACAGATTAATGACCACATGGAATCTTACACAGAAACTACTGGATCTGGTACAGTCGAAACTCTACCAGTTTTATTCATTTTTCTGAAACCTGAACATTTTGTTTTGGTCACTTAACTTCTAAGAGTAGATTACAAATTCTGTGAACCATGCAGTAAGGTAAATAAGTAATAGTCTTAGTAAATATAAGAAGTGTGGTGGAATGCTAAAACAATCAGCTACTAGCTTTACTGTTCTGTCACTAGTTAATTTTGTGATCTTGGACATACTGCTTGGTGTCTTGGGGTATTCATTTTCTTTTCTGCTGACATGGTGCTGAAACAGGTAACATTTATAAAGGCTCCCTAAGCTTAAATATGGTGACTGTCATTATCATAGTTGACATGGAATAAATTGCTGTTCAATTTCTTTGTGAAAACCTAAAGAATACACATCTCGCCTAGCAGTTCATAATTTGGCCCTAAGTGAAGAATAAGGTTCTAAGCATAGATTTTATAAGATGAAGAATATAATCTTGATAAAATGAGAATCCAAACTAAAAAAATGATTTAATATAGTCAAACATCTGGATATGTGAGTAAAATTTTCAGTTTCCATATGGATGTTTGACCTTGGGTGTACAATATCAACTTTATAAAAAATCAAAACTAAAATGTGAAAATAATCAGTCTTACCTAATTTGGAAAAAGAAAGGTTTTAAAAATTTGATTAATCTTACCTAAGAGATAAAGATAATAATGAATATTTGGGGCATTTTTTCATCTTTTGCCTGTTATTTTATAGTTAAATATACCTTAGCAAGATATGCAGGTATTGCAGAGGAAAAACACAGTAATAATAAGAAGTGATTCTTCATAAAATCTGTTATCTTCGGATTCTTTTTTGGGTTCCATTAATTCTAATCAATTTGGTAAATCCTAGACCATTTACCTTTTTTTGAGTTATGACCTTCTCTACTGACAGACTCTCACCTAAAAACAAAACAAATATACCTGAGATTTAAAAATTTTTAAATGTCACGAAATATCAAGTGAGTAAAGAAGACAAGCGAGTCAATACATATGTATGTGTTTCTTGGCTGACACTCTTATATTTCATGGATGCAGACAAATAGAAAGCCAGAGTTTAATTTCATTTCAGAGGTTGCAGAATGGTGGGTATAGTTTCAGGATCCCGGAGTATCAGTAGGTTAAGAGCATTGATTTCAATGAGAATTAATTTTAAGAACACAACAGCAGGCCTTTAAACTATTTAGCAGAAAGCATGCAGTCTCTTATGCTGGAAAGAGGTATAATTAAAAAGCTATCAATAGTCTGGGATTGTCAAAACTACTTTGTCACCTGAAGCTCATTCCTTATAATTATCTTTTAGGCTTTAAGCTAGATCACCATTAACCTCAGAAGAAAAGGGGTTACTATGCTTTCTGATGTGAGAAATTGTATCATCATGTAAATTAAACCCCGTTCCACAGTCAAATTAGACTTTGGGAATGATTGAGTATTAAAACTACTCATGTATATTATCAAATGACACAAAGTATGAGGGCACTAAGGGAGAAGAGGAAAATTCCTGCTTTTTCAAAGATTTTTTGAGATTCCTTATGTGCACAGAATATGATTTTTTTTTTTTTTTTTTTGAGACGGAGTTTCACTTTTGCTACCCAGGCTGGGAGTGCAATGGCGTGATCTCGGCTCACCGCAACCTCCGCCTCCTGGGTTCAGGCAATTCTCCTGCCTCAGTCTCCTGAGTAGCTGGGATTATAGACACGTGCCACCGTGCCCAGCTAATTTTTTGTATTTTTAGTAGAGACGGGGTTTCACCATGTTGACCAGGATGGTCTCGATCTCTTGACCTCGTGATCCACCCGCCTCGGCCTCCCAAAGTGCTGGGATTACAGGCTTGAGCCACCGCGCCCGGACAGAATATGATTTTAAGCATGTATCAGAGATATAAAGTTGAAGCAATAGAAGGAAAACTCAAAGATATTTTTAGCCTTTCCCCAAAGATTTCTTTTCAGCTCTCAGACAGTACAAAATGAGTCAACACTTAAGCCAGAAATAATATAACGAGTCTGCAAAATTACAGCTACCTACAGCTCAGATCTTCAATCAAGTAATTGTTGAAGGCTTACTAGAAGGAGGAATAAATATGTTCTCAGGTGAACTCACTTAATAATTTTAACCTTATTGTCAAAAGAAAGGAGTCATAATTAAGATAGTACAATGCATGTAGCAGGGAGCAGCACAATTGCACCTTCCTGATGATTAATGCATATCCCCAGGGTGGTTTCTTCAGTCGTGGAGCAACCAAAATGATGTAGCCTTCTTTCCCTATGTAAGAAGTTGTGACCCAGTGGCAAATTATCAATCATTGTCACTCCTGGTTGATGCTGAGCTGACTAGTAGTGTGAAAGATTATGTTAGTTAATATAAGTGGTTCTCGGTAGGCAGAATACGGCCTACAACCACATGTGCACCAACATGTTGATCTAACTGTGTGGGACATGGGAGGGTATTCTGTTGTGGCTATTACTTGTAAAGAAAGATGTAAGGTATGGTTTCTCAATCTCCAAGTGATTAGCATTTGTGGCCAATGTTTTGTTTTTAGGGCTTTCCTGTGCAATGTGGGATGTTTTGTGGCATCCCTGGCCTATACTCAGTACCTATCACTAGAAAACCCTCCCTCTCAGTTGTGACAAATATAGATACCTTTGAGCATTGCCAAAATGTTCCCTGGAATGCAAAATTGCTCCCTGTTGAGAACTAGGGATGAAAGAGACTTGGAAATACTATACAACCTACATGATTATATCTATGTCTATACCTATATCTGTATAAAGAGATACATATACATATATTCATATCTCTATATACACCATTATATACATACATGTATATATCTACATATGCCTCTCTATATATTTATATTTAATGTACATACATGTATATACCCATATACTTGTATATATACACATTCACATGTATACATATATATCCAATTACATATATACTATTTCTATATACAATATATAAATAGAAGTATACATGTCTATAAACAATATATATGTTTCACATATAATACACATACATATGTACACATATAGTTTAACTTATACATATGTGCTCCATAAAATCATAAAGCCTGAAAATATAAATAATATTTTGTAATGTTTTACAGATTGAAGATGCATTTGGCAACACTAGATATATCTGCTTGTGCTTCCAGATTTTATTATGGACACTCCTTTTAGATGTAAAGTTTTAGAGAAACAACAGAAATGAGTGAGAGGATTCCATACAACCCATGCAAAAATTTGAAGGCCTAGCATCTTATAGAATAATAGTGAGTGTGTGTGTAGATCAGTGTGTCAGGAGGGTAGGATGCATGTGAAGAATCAGTGCAAGGTGATGCTTCAGAGATGGGCAAGAGCCAACTACATTAACAGTAAACTTCAGTATGAGAGAGGGTAAAAAAGACTTCTTGGTTGTAGATAGAAACAAAAGCAAATCAGAAAAAAAGGGAGTTCTTAGTGTCTGGCTCAAATACTGCTTTCCAGTTTTACTTAATTATCTCATTTGCTCTTATTTCTATGTTTCTGCCATTAAGATACCTTCTTATTCAAAGATTTTATTTGCAAGTGGAGGAGACAGTTTATTGTGTGTCATGACTTGAGAGATGCTGAGGAAAATACGCTTTTCAAAGAAACAAAAACATGTAGCCTGCAACAATTTCTGAAATTCCTTTTTTTTGAATGCATGCTTTTTGGAGTTCAAGAAGTTAGTGTCCAGGAATGCTCTTTAAAATGGGAATATTCCTTGGCTCAATGTTTCTTAATCCTTAAGTGCATGGTTTTCCTGATCTTCAGCAGCCTAACAGGGTTCCAGGTGGTAGAATCACTAAACTGTGATGAAGAGCAAGACTGAAGCTACAGATTTAGAATGTGGAGTCCTACCTGCTGGTGGATAGAGGACAAAAAAGCAGATATAAATGAAATAATATATGAAATACCTATTATGTACTGGGAGCTTTACATATAACATGTAGGGCAAGGATCTGTTGAATAAAAATTAGGATTCAGGTAGATCAAAATGTGGACAAATCCAATTTCCTGCACCTCCTCACCTTTAAGAGAACTCAGGAGAAAAAAAATTCATACGGGAATCAAGTCACACACAGCTGGTCAGAAACAGGTATCCAGTCAGTAAAGAGTTCAGTAAACGAAATTTAAAACTTTTCATAATTGGAATTTGGAGTTGGGGATAATTGAAGCCAGATGACACAAAGGGAAAGGAGGCAGGAAGAAAGATAGAAAAGAAAGAAAAAGAAAGAAAGAAAAGAAAGAGAAAGAGAAAGAAAGAAGAAAGAAAGAGAAAGAAAGAAAGAGAAGAAAGAAAGGAAAGAAAAGGAAGGAAGGAAGAAAGGAAGGAAGGAAGGTAAGAGTCACCATATCTAAATATGATGTCTGGCAGAATGGGCTGGACTCTGCACCTTGACCTATGTATCCAGAGAAATCAGGAAAGGACCCCCTATAAGGCTGCATTTGAATTCATACTCACACAGTGCTTTCTATACACTGGGAAGGAGAGGTCCAGGACCGGAGGCAAAGCTGACCAACTGTGTCACCAGGGCCTTTCTCTCAAACAATTCTATGTTCTCACCAGTGAGAGCCCTCTGTCCAGGAAGAACACCACATTTCCCTAGAAGTTGGAGAGAGAGAGCACAGGGAGTCAAGCTGTAGAAGACAGAGGATCTTAGCTTAGTGGTGAAACAGGATCTCACATCCAAGGTCAAATCTATGTCCCCACTTGGGTAGCCTAACAAGGACATTTAGCAATAGCACTAAAGCCGTAGTCATGAGTGAATCCTTCTTTTTGCTCTTAGAAAATGTCTATAGAGACACAGAAATGGGTGAGCACCATGGTCTTGCTAACTGGTCCATAAAGAAAAATGATCTAGTGAACTGTCAGCAGACAATGAAGGTGACGTTACTAGGGTATAGGTGACTCTGGATTATACGAATATCATTTAACTCTCCTAACAATTGAATGAAGTAGGGATAATTATCTGGAATTGGTAGAATTAATGTGGAAATCAGGCTTAGTAAAGTTAAATAACTTAAATTTACAGAGCCAGAACATGATAAAAGTGGGAATTGTACTTCTATTTGAAAGCAAAACTATTGTATTATTCTAACAGTCCTACTGTCTACTTATTGAACAACAAGCTGCCAAAATTGAACTCCAAGATGGATTATAAAAAGAAAGGGTAGCAGTTAATTAAAGACAATTTTATCTTGATCTGTCCCTAGCTGGAACCCTTTCCTTCATGAAAGTAAACATGCCAAATTGAAGTTGCCAGCTGTCAGCAGTAGAAAAAAATAAATAGACTCTTCCCTTCTGGCTGGCTTCAAGTGTTGATAGGTAATGTACACTTAGAACCCATTTGTCTTCTGTAGGTGAGTCCACTTTTGCTTGAAAATCTCTAATGACTAGATAAGGAAGCCCTTTTATCTAGGTCAGTGTATCTACGCAAATGCTCATTAACGTAGAATATTTGTTATTTTATTATCAAGTGAACATATCTAAAACTTTGACACTAAATTTAAGCTAAAGGCACAATATCCTTTAATGTTATATTGCTAATGATGTGATCCCTAGCAAAAGAAACTTCTGCAAGAGGGAGTTACAACATTTTGCTTCCAATTATAAAATGAACAGAGAACTAATCAGATATTTGAAAACCGAAAGGAAAGAAGATTCCATAGCTTTTCTCCAAAATTTAAAGTAATATGAGTTTAAAAGACCATAATTATTTAGGGCCTGATTTCTTGAGTCAACATGTTACTATATTTATTTTAGAGAAATGTGAAATCTGGCAAACTTGTTTTGTCAAGATGGTCTGAGCCAGTTTTTATTTTGATTTTTGTTCATGTGTTTGTTTTTGACAAGGATGAGCTAATTACTGAGAAAACGCAAGAAAAAAATCAGGTCTTCCAATATATAAATTTTAATAAATATTTATAAAGCAAATTTTAATGACACTTTCTAATGTGAATATCTACCTTTATTTCTTTTTGGTAAGCGAAAACATGTTGAAAATAGTCTAAAATCCCATCTCTCCAACTTCAGAACTCAATCAAAAACATCAGCACTGTGGGAAGACCAGATGTCTCCCTTGGAAAGCAAACCAGTGTATAACAAAGGGTCCCATCTTTCTACTTTTTTAAACAGAAATTTTGAAAGAGAGTGGCCCTCTGTAAAAATTTCAAGCAATTTCCAAAACTGTATAATTTAACCAAACTTTCAGCTTTTTGCCAACTTCCTGCATTTTGATGGCAGTGGATTGCCAGAGACTTCAGCCTTCCACCTCAAGGTTACAGAATAGATCATTGAAGCTGTGAATGTGTTAAAGAAGAAGGTGCATCAACTCCACATCAACTTCTAAAATTTTTAAGTGTTAAGGAGGTGACGTGAATTGCATATGAATGTAATTAATTTGTACATGAAGAGAAGATTTTTAGTTTGCTATTAGCTTCATAACAGCCTAATATACAAAAAGCCAATCACTGGCAAGCTTGCCAGAAGTATGACAAACTGCTTGTTCCAAATTTCTTTAAAGATGAAATTGATGCTGTTTTCCAGAATGTTTTGATTAACCCTTCTATTGCATATTTGCAATTAGTGTAAAAATTAATGTTAAAATGGCAAACTTTATTGGGTTACAAATAACATAGCAGGATGTGAATAATCATGGTTTACATGTAACCAGAAATTTTAAAAATGCAAGGATGGTTGATTCTTTTTTTCTACAAGTAGAAATTGTTATGTTCTCATTCAATTTTTATTGTTGATATTGGCATTTAGAAAGGAAAAGAGAGAAGAAGAGAAAGAAAAAAATACCTCAAACAATTTTTATAATGAAAGTTTCTCCCTTACTTTCAGAACGCAATGTCAGAACTGCCAATTTTAGGCATTTGTTATGTTCAGTTTTTCCTATTCAGTTATTTGACTAACTCATTTGCTGCAGTATTATAAACATGCTGTTTCTTTTTTTCTTTTCCTCTCTCTCTCTTTTTTTCTCTTTCTTTCTTTTCTCTTTCTCTCTCTCTCTCTCTTTCTTTCTTTCTTTCTTTCTTTCTTTCTTTCTTTCTTTCTTTCTTTCTTTCTTTCTTTCAAGAGGATGAAGGAAGAGAAAGAGCAGGAGATAGTTTCTCCCTAAAGCCTAAAGTGTCTTTTCTACTTTGATAGTTTGAATTTGGGAAATAACTTGCCAAAACCAGGCTGAGCAAGGTGAATAACTAGATAAATAAAATTAGACTTTTCATATTGAAGTCAGTTTGCAAGTTTGATGAATTATTCTTAACAACCATTTTAATTAAAACACAAATGAATTTAGCATTACAGCCACCATATCTTAGTCAATGCTGCTGAGGTTTATATTTATTCCTTGTTTTCCTTTGTTCATCATTACTGAATATAATAATTAATAATGAATTCTTTCTCAAAGTAACTTGGTTTGCATTAAATATTGTAAAAACAGAAAAGCAGTTCATTTTAAAGTCAGGGTGCTTCCTGCCCCATTCAAAATGAATGATGTATACTGCCAATAAAAATAAAATAATTTGAAAGTATCAGCTGTTAATGGAACAGGATCCACAGGACTTCAGAGAAAACTCTCTGCCATTTAATCATTTGATTTTTTTCTGCCTGAAATTACCCATAATGTTATGAAGCTGCTGCTAGTGTCAATTCTCCAAGGGCTTATTTGTTAGCTTCCTATGTTATTTGAAAAACACAATTGTCTGTGTTAAGCCTTCTTATTTAATGTGCCTACATACGTAGGCTAATTGTACTAAATAAATAAATAAATGTAGTGGTCTAGACTAAATATACATATATGTATATTTGGTAGTAAGTGTATATTTGTATGTTTTTGTATATATATATGTATATTTAGTAGTCTGGGCACTGTGTATATATATATATATACACACATATATATAGTGTCCAGACCACTATATATAATATGTGTGTGTAGTATTAAATATGCAGTACATAGATAGTATATGTATATATACAACTATATAGTATATATATATATATATAAATATATAGTATATATATATAGTATATATAATATATATACTATATATTTATGTATATAGTATATATAAATATATAGTTTACATAGTACTAAATATGTAGAGTATATGTATATATAACTATAATAATATATATATAATACTAAAAGTATAGTATTTATTACAGACTACTGCAATAAAGTGCAGGTTGAAAAATGTACAATTGGCTGTAGGCAGACCTATTCAACAAGAGGCGATAACACAGACAATTGTGTTATCTTTTTTTTTTTGAGATGGAGTCTTGGTCTATTGCCCAGAGTACAGTGGCACAAACACAGCTCACTGCAGCCTTCACCTCTGCCTCCCAGGTTCCTGCAATTCTCTTGCCTCAACCTCCTGAGTAACTGAAATTACTGGCACCCACCACCACATCCAGTTAATTTTTTGTATTTTTAGTAGAGATGGGTTTTTACCATGTTGGTCAGGCTGGTCTTAAACTCCTGACCTCAGGTGATCCGCCCCCCTCGGCCTCCCAAAGTGCTAGGATTACAAGCATGAGCCATCACGCCCAGTTGACAATTGTGTTTTCAAACCTATATTATGCAATGTCAAAATACATGAATATATATGTTGTATATATTATATATATTGCATATGTGGTGTATAGTGTATTTTATATTTTATGTGTATATGTACATATTGTCTCAGTTGTTCCACATCTACCTTCTCTTTCTCTACTCTACCCTTGTTACATTTGTCATAAGAATGATCATTTTACACCCCAGGCCATTCTTCCCCTGTGTTCCCATCTTTGGCAATGACATCATAATTTTTCTTACCACCCAGATTTAAAATCATAGATCTTTGTTTGATTAGTAGTTTTTCTCCGTTCCTCATGCTTCTGTGGTCACTTGCTTCTGCTTTACCATATTTCTTCCAGTTTCATGGCATTTGTCTCAGTTCTTTTTATTTTTTTTTGAGATGGAGTTTCGCTCTTGTTACCCAGGCTAGAGTGCAATGGCGCGATCTCGACTCACTGCAACCTCTGCCTTCTGGGTTCAGGCAATTCTCCTGCCTCAGCCTCCTGAGTAGCTGGGATTACAGGCACACGCCACCATGCCCAGCTAATTTTTTGTATTTTTAGTAGAGACGGGGTTTCACCGTGTTGACCAAGATGGTCTCGATCTCTTGACCTCATGATCCACCCGCTTCGGCCTCCCAAAGTGCTGGGATTACAGGCGTGAGCCACTGTGCCTGGCCCTTGTCTCATTTCTTTATTCCTATAATTTCTTCCTAAACTTCTTGTCTCTAGCATTGCTAAGCGACATAAATTTGAATCTTCTTTCTGCCACCTGCTAGCCATATGACTTTGGAAAACAATAGCTGTTATTAAATGAGCACTTATTATATGCCAGAGGAGTGTGTTAATCACTTTGCATTTACTATTTCATGGAGTCTTTGAAGCAATCTAGCGATTGTTATGCTATATCCTTTATTTACCAGCAGATGAAACTAAGGCTCCACAAAAGTGAAGGCAGCATAATATGTGGCAGGGCAAGGGGTGGTGGCCAGCCCTTTCTACCTCCAGGGCAGATCCCATCTTCATAAAGAAAATTCACTGTTTTCATTAAGTCTCAATATTATCATCTGCAAATAATAACTTAAAGACTGTCGGGGCCTAGCAAAGTGCCAGATTGTGGGAGTACACAGTGACCATTCTTAGGCTGTATGGCTGTCTGGGGTTAGTTTGTACGACTACCCTAGCTCTTCCATTGCACCCTGCCTGCATTTCATTGGTCTGCCATGGGTATCTGTTGTTGCCATTGCAGCCACATTCCTAAAATGCAGTTTTAATCGACTTTAGGTAGTCCTGCTCATTCTGCTGAAATCTCACTTTGGGTCATTGCCTCTGATTGTGCAGAGGGGGTTTGGCAGAGGGAATGAATAGGAGCTCCATTATAAGTCACAATCCCTGGAACAGGGCTTTGCCCGCTCAAAGGGTGGTTGCCTTTTCTATTTGGTGAAAGGGATTGCTCTCTTTCCAATCTCCAGCCTACAAAACTGTAGGTCCCTCGTAGGAAGTGCCTTTTTGTAATTTGCACAAAACTTCCCATTGGCCCAGCCAGACTCTTGTCTCACAGTGAATGTATATTGACAACTATTATGCATTAGGCATTTGATATATTGCATTAATCAGTTATATACCAACACTTTGCAGAGGACCTTGCATATGGTAAGTGTTCGGTAAATTTTTGTAGAATCACATTGATTCATACTGCCCATGGCCAAGGCCTAGAGCCTTTTGATGACATGTTACATGTCTACACAGAGACTTATAAAACCTGTTGGTAGTTTTGTTAACATAAATATGCATGATAGCCTTTAATACACTCCTCAATCATCTGAAATTTTAATACCTAAAAGATGTTTATCACTGCTTTCAACAGAAAGGTGTTGTAAGGAGTTAGGAATTAAAATCTATAAGCATGTCCACATCCTCATTAGAGAGTAGAACGAAAGTATAAAGACATGATCATTTCTCCTAGTGTCAAGATAAATTCAAAGAGAGATCCCATTGCCTCCTGACAAAGAATGTACTGAAAGAACATCTGTTCCCTGCCACCCACTGCATCTCTCTTCCTTCAGCTCTGTCTGGAAGTTACAATGTGGCCACGTTCTTTGAAAGGGCCAGGTTTGGTGAAAGTTATATAGCAAAGTGGGACTCTTTAGTAGCACAATTGACACTAGCTTTTTATAGGACTCTTGATTGAACTCAGGTAGTTTAGGGAGGTTTCAGTGAATACCTGCCTGAAGGTTATTTCATATCGTGGCACTTATACATGGCTATGCAAATTTAAAAAATCTGACAGCCTTCAATGAACTATGTGATATGTATAAATCTCCCATACTAGATAGATTTTAAATTGATGGTATCACACCAAGCAGTGAAATAAAAGAGCTAGCAGCACTTATCCTTACAGGCTAATAGCTGCAAATGATTTTATGAATCATTAGTTTAAAGATGTGGCCCTACCCATTTTTAAAACCCAGTGTAGATTAACATATTTTGTCTGTGACAAGATGTTAATAATTTTAGAGAAAAGAGGCCATCTGATGAAGTAAAACTCTCCCAATTTGTGCCATTGGATTTTTGATATTCTAATTAATATGATTATGACTAATTAGAGTTCTTGACTGTTAAAGAAGGAAGATTGATAGTTTAATAGATCAATACTGGTTACTTAATGTCCTGAGATAGACTCATTTTGGCACATGACACAGGCAATATATAATTAAATTTTTAAAAATCTTTTTAAGGTGGTTCCTACTTGTGCTATTTTACTGAAGCATAAGACCATAGAAATTAAGCAAAACTGGAGACCATCCTTTTGGCTAAAGTTAAGTAATTATTTTCCTTTTTTAGTTGAATTAATGTTCCCTTCCCTTTGGTAGACACAGTTGGGTAAGTGTTCAAAGTGTTTTGTACTGATTTCATGGTGCAAATCCCATTAAAATAAACATAAGCTGCATGGGTAAATTAGAGCATGCTGCTTTCAAAATGTACCCCACTATTTTCAGCATATTAAGATGTCAGAAGCTGATAAAAATCAGGCTTACATTCCTAGTTTTTCAGCATGTTTGCAATGCATTTACATCCTTTTCATCTGAAGTTGGTATGAAATGGTAGTACCTTTGGATTATGGACACACCTACAGTATAGAAAATCAATGCATATTTTAGATACATTCTTGAAAACATCGACATTTAATAATTAGAGACTAGTAAATAGGTTGCAATGGACTTTGCTGTATTTCAAAAGAAAGAATCTGAACTCATTTCACCATTTTTGCCTCTACTAATGTGCATGGGAGGTTATCCTTACCTTTCTTTGCATTTTCAAGTGTGTTTTTGCAATCAGTCCATTGAGTAGCATGTTCACTAATCGATTAACAAATAATTACTAAGCAGGATCTGTGAAGCAAAGCAATTTGCTGGCCTTCTTCCCTACACTTCATGAGACTCTATTTGACACTCTGATGCTCAGTAAATATTTATTGCTTTGCATTTATCTTTTAAATTAGAGAATTGTTAACAACTAGACAATAGCCCCAATGCACAATGAAGATACAGAGCTGTGTTTAAGCAGATGTATCTACCAGAGACAGTAAGTATAGTGACAATCATGACCTTTGGAGCTGTATTAGTCCATTCTTATTCTGCTGATAAAGATATACCCAAGACTGGGTGATTTAAAAAGAAAAAGAGCTTTAATGGATTTGCAGTTTCATGTGGCTTAGGAGGCCTCACAGTTATGGTAGAAGGCGAAAAGCACATCTTACATGGAGGCAGGCAAGAGAGAACAAGAGCAAAGCAAAAAGGGAAACCCCTTATAAAATCATTAGATTTCATGAGATTCACTACCATGAGAACAGTATGAGGGGAACCGCCCCCATGATTCACTTATCTTTCACTGGGTCCCTCCTACAAAACATGAGAATTATGGGAGCTACAATTCAAGATGAGATTTGGGTGGAGACAGCCAAACCATATCAGGAGCTAAACAAAATTTAGCTTCAGCTCTACTTTTCTCTCTTCATATTTGGGTAATCTGAGCTCGACACTTTTTCTGCCTTAGTTTTCTCTATGTAGAACAGGAATGATAATAGAGTTACAACAAAGTGGTCTTCCAACAATTAAATGAATATAAAGGGAGTGTAGACATTAAAACTGTTTCTGGCAAAAAGCTAGCATTATGACTATGTTTAGATGTTGTTATTGACACTATCACACAACTGATTTGGAACATAGACCCTGATTTTCATTCTCTTCTCCCTGTGTTAGCTTTGTAATATTAGGTATGTCACTCTAAAACACTGAGTCGAATCCAGTCATCTTATTCTTAATGTGCTGATTTCATCATTCTCATGATTTTTTTAAGTTCTTTGAAATTTGCAAAATGTACTCTTCTTCTAAATGTTAACAGTAATCACTACTTCACTATTGTTGTGAGAAATAATTGTATTTATGTATAAATTATTTAGGACCACTATGTCCCAGTGTGGCTCAATTACATGAGATCAGAGAATAGGATTTCCCCAGGCCACTTTAGTACGTGCCTCATATCGAGGCCCAGAGTGTAAGAGAAATAATGAAAGCAGGGAAGTCCATGCAGTGATCAGTCAACAGGACTAGCAGTGCCTTCACGTCAATGCTGCCATGAGTTTATGACATTACACAAATGTCTTCTTGGAGCACGTTATTATACAATTATTTCCTTAAGGCCTTAAATTATCACATAGCCGTAAGTTCATAGTTTTAAATTCTTAAATATGTTTATATGTTTATCATTTTATACTTTATGATTTTTAATAAATATATATGGCATTTATATTATACAGTATATATAGTATAAATGTATATATACATTTTATATGTTTATATAATATAAATATTTGTGTATAATATTTCCAAACTTTGGGAGTTTTTATAACCTTATTCTAGAATTTAACACTGGCATAAAATGGATACAGTGTTGACTGTTTTAATTACTGAATTAGGAAATTTGTATCATTGACTTTAAGTAGTAGGTAATTTTAAGTGAAATTAGAAAATAAATAAATATTACAGTTGAGAAAAATAGTACATGTGTGCAAAGCATAGAATTAGTTTGCATATATTTTCAAATGATAATCAACTAAGAATTCTATATTAAATAAGGAGTTTCTTGCTTTAATTTAATAAGAAAAAAGTTTTTATATTCTATGTAAACTTTCTCATACAGTTAAAAAGAAAAAAAATTAATAAAATTAAATAAGAAGATATGCATTAAACTTTAGAAAAAAAAAGCCTCTACTTTTAATTGTATATGGCTTTATCCTTAAAGCCACTTTTAAATATTTCTTTAACAAAATCCAATAAACCTAAACAAGCTGCTGTAGTCTTTTGTAACATATTTTTAAAATCTTCAAACATTTATGGACTTATCTAATTTACATTGCTCCTAATATGGGAAAAAATATGGGTTATTTAACAATTATATAGTAGTTATAGAAATAATTTCTATAAACTGTCAACCAAAATTAAAATTCTAAGCTCTTCAACCAACTGATGGACCCCACCACTCTAGCCAAGGGCATTCCAAAATCAACCCAAAAATCTAGTTCAGGCCATGATGGGAAGCGGAGGGTCCGACATGCCTCCTTCACTCTCCTCCCTTTGGAATTCAGCCACAGCTGACCAGCATTTAGAGAAAAACAGAGATCTTAAGACTGATGAAACAGACTTTTTGTACCAATAACACATTGAATTCCAGCCTAACTCTAGCATGGCATCACATGTCAGTTAGGAGGCCCTGAAAGAAATCAGATTATTTTCTCCCAAAATATATTTCTTTGACATGTTTTGGAATGACCTACAAAGCTGTCTCTCATGGCAAAAATTTACATTCTATAGAAAATATATGTTCCTTTCTGGGCCTTTCTCTAATGCAAGAAAGAATTAACTAACAGTTTGTCAGCTTTTTAGGTCTGATAAGAGCTGTGAAGCCTACCTGGAGGCTTCATCTACATGATGAAACCTTGGTCTCAGTAACCCTTTATCTTAACACAGACATCTCTTTCTATTGATTCCAGGTCTTTAGTCTTTGAATCTGTCTATGACCTGGAAGGTCCTCTCCCACCACCTTCAGGTTGTTCCACCTTTCAGACTGAATCAATCTCTATTTTATGTGTATTGATTGTCTATGTCCCCCTAAAATGTATAAAACCAAGATGTAGCCTGACCACTCTGGACACAAGTTGTCAGGACCTCCTGAGGCTGTGTCATTGGCATGTCCATTGCCTTGGCAAAATAAACCTCTAAATTGATTGAGACTTGTCTCAGATACTTTTTGGTTTACAAATGTATATTCTTTAAAAAAAAAAAAACCAACTTTTTGTCTCTTAAGATTCTTAATCAACTGCAGAATTAAATTTATAATAATTTTAGAAATATATAATGTGAATATAATAAATGAAAATAGCATTAGAAGTACAATATCACCAGAGCACATGCCTCTAACCCAAATTTTGTCTGGTAATTGCATCTCATCCTCACAGACATTTTTTGTTTGTTTGTTTGTTCGTTTTTTAAAAAATATACATATATATACATTTGTCATTTTTATTTCTTGTATTTTGTCATATGTGTATATTTATATATGCACATACACATACACATCTTGGATATTACATTTTAAGCTGATTTTAACCATCGAGCTCTTAAAAAATCCTGTTAAATCTCTTCCTACCATATTTTAGCAGGGACAAACTGCTGATATTTGAAAAGTAACATAAATATGAAACCAGAAAGTTCTTGATTTAGGAATGAAACCCAGGCTGTTGTGGTGAAAAAAGATCAGAATCTTAGTTACTGAACTATAGTGTCAGGTGTCTGCCATTGCCTGGTCAGTTTGGCCTCGCAGGTGTTTTAAGTTTCATTTGATTTCATACTCAGGTTTCTAAACCCACTTGATTCTGTGACCCTGATTATCATTGCGTCTAAGTTCTACAGGTGAAAAACTTTAAGAAACCTACACAATTTGATACATTGAATACAATCTGGTTACTACACTCAAGAAAAGCAATTGTTTATGAGTCAAGATAGCAAGGAACTGAAGGGTTGGATTCACTTGTGATTTACTTTCTGTCTCCAACAATTTACTAAACAGCAAAAGTTTTTTCTTCACATGCATCTATCAAAGCCCTAAAGGCATTCACTATTTGAGAGAATCCATGGAGGGACTATTTTTTCTTGCCTTGCATCACTAGTTTGTAGTGGGAACAAAGAAAATATTTAAAAAGAAAATATTTTATAATTTTCAATAAAGGTAAACTCCACATGTTTGAGCTGAGTATTGAGAACTGCTATGTCATATTTCTTCCTTATTTTTTTTAGCCAGACAATCCAGCATCATGTCCTGTGTGGATGGGAATGATATTACTGAAAATAAAGGCTAACAACTGCTACAGTTTATTTAGTACTTCTTATGTCCCCACTGGTTTTCCCACATTATCTCATTTAACCTCAGTACTACCTTGCAAAATAAAAACTGTTAACATCTTTGACTGATGTCATAACTGAGAGCCAGAGAGGTTCAGTGATATTAGGGGAAGTCCAGTGATATTAGGGGAGGTCAGGATGACATGATGAACTTATCACACAAACTATGCAATCAACAAATAAGAGTCAGTGTTGATTCATTCATTCACACCTATGTCATTCAGCTACCTTTAAATCTTAGAGATTTAAGATAGGAAATAAGGCTATTTTAAAGTAACACGTAATTATAACTTCTTTTTTGTTTTTTGTTTTTGAGTCGGAGTCTTTGTAGCCAGGCTGGAATGCAGTGGTGTGATCTTGGCTCACTCAAACCTCTGCCTCCTGGGATCAAGTAAGTCTCCTGCCTCAGTCTGCCGAGTAGCTGGGACTGCAGGTGTGTGAAACCACGCCTAGCTAATTTTTAGTAAAGATGGGTTTCACCATGTTGGCCAGGATGGTCTTGATCTCTTGACCTCCTGATCTGCCTGCCTTAGCCTCCAAAAGAGCTGGGATTACAGGCATGAGCCATTGCGCCCAGCCTACTTATAACTTCTTAATGGGTCTAAGATCATTAGTATCCTTTCTCTTCCCTCTTTTCCACAAAACCGAAGCTTTTTATAAAAGCCACATTGCATATGTTTTTGTGGATTTCCCCAACAGAAGATTGCATTTTTAAAAATTTCACTTATGTTCTACAGAATAAGTATTTATATAATTCTAAGGTTTTATATTTATATTTCTTAAAAGTTTTCACCAATAAAAGCTAAAAGCCCATAGGATATTATGTCCTCTCTCACAAAATGAAACTTTCTAATGGATAGGGTTTTTATGACAAGTAAATGAAACTATGAGAGTATTTATTTGTATTATTGTCTTTCTTGACTAGTATAGATAGAGTGATGGCCACCTGAAAATGTCCACGTTCTAATCACTAGAGCCAATGAGTATGTTAATTAAAAGGTAAAAGGGAATTAAGATTGCAGGTGGAATTAATTTGCCAATCAACTGACCTTACACGAGGGAAATGATTATCCAGGTGGGCCCACAGGGGCTGCTCAATATTAAAGACAGAGGCCGAAGAGTCAGAGTCAGAAGGGGATGAGCTGGGGAAGGGGTAACAGTGATCCTGAGAAGGACTGAGTTAGTCGTTCTGGGTGTTAGAGAGGGAGGAAGGGGCCATGAGGAAACAGAAAGTGGCAGCTGGTGGAATTTAGAAAAGGCAAGCAAGCATTTTGCCCTAAGGCCGCCAGGAGCAGCTCTCACTGCAGACACCTTGGATTCTGGCCAACGGAGACTCCTGTCAGACTTCCAGTCTACCTGTACTGTAAGTAACTAAATTCGTGTTGCTCGAATTCTCTGTTTGTGGCAAATTTTAAATAGCAGCAATAGAAAACTAATATGCTATAATCATTATGTAAATTATTATTTTCATTATGTTTCTCCCAGTTATAAAATTCCAAGGATTTTTCAAACATGGATTCCTAGTTTTGTCCCCACTTTGTTAAAAATAGGCTATGTGACTGTGGCCCAAGTGACTGTGCCTCAGTGCTGTACATGTGCTAACAACTTTTCAGCTTTCATACGACTCACAGGTAGGAGCCTGAGAAAGGCAGCTGTAGGATACTAGAAAAGCACAATCTCAATCTTTCTGTCTGGGAGCTAATTCTTTCAGTACTATGCCTAAGATGGTAAAGATAAAGTTTCAAATGTAAGGTGGACAGAACTATAGAAGAGATAGATAAAATTAATATGTTATTTTTACATACAGGCAGTTAATTGTACTAGCTCATAATGTCCTGCTGTAGGGCAGCAGAGGAAAGTGCCAAGGTTTCCTTCATGATATCCTTATATTTAGGTCTCATTGAAAATATTTTCTTCCCAGTTTTCTTCTCTTTAGTCTCTGGGACTCACCATTCCTTCCCAATAGATAAATAGAGAGATAGGGAGATGATATACATACGTGTAAATTCACAATATGCACACATATATACACACAGTATACATATATATAATCTAGAAATAATGCATGAAAATATTTTGTGTGATTCACTGATTCTATAAGCTCATTTTCATAGTTTACAAGGCACAATAGACTTGAAAATTTCCAAAGCAGCCATCATTGTGTTCATAAAGAGAAAGGATTTATTTCTCTCCATTATGAAATAATTTTTATTATGAGATGAATCATTTAGAATGCACCTAAGGCCATTGACAAAATTAGCCTGTTGTTGCTAGCTGGCCAACATTACATTAACAGCTCAGCTACCTGGAGGGTACTTAGCAAACAACCACAACTCTCTGGAAAATAGAACAAAACAGAGAATAGACAAAAGTGATCTCTGAACAGGCAGACTCAAGCATGTTGCTCATGAGAACTCTCAAAAGTCTGCCACTCAGGCTTCCATTTAGGTTTCCTTCTTGTAAAATACAGACATTTTGGTTGTTTTGGAACTTACAACAAATCAGTTCTAAAAATTAGGAGCAGTAAGGATGCTATTAAATGGGTTTACACAATTAGTTGAAGTAATTGTTAAGGCAGAAGATGAGGAGAAAGGAAAAAACATAAACCTTAAAAGTATAGCAGTGTGCATTCATAAGCACTGGATCAAGCATCATTCTGTATCTCAAAAGTTGTGGAAGGCAATAATCTCGGTGTCAACATTGACATTCTAAAGTTAACCTTGAGTCGTCAATAAAAGTTACATTATATTCAGTTGTTTTTGTTACAGAAGGCAAGGAAATATAAACTGATTTTAGCAAGACCTTCGCCTATAGGACTGACATTTAGTGTATAACTTTCTAGTGGTCAAACCACTGCCAAAGGCCCTTGGTGGACTTTATCTCAATGAATCAATGGTTAGAAAAAAGAAAGAAAGAAAATAGGATAATAAATCATTCTGAATGCTGTCTGTAAGATTTATTGCTGAGATAAAATGAGGAAACTGAGGCAGGTATGAAAAAAGATGAGAAGCCAATTTATTCAGCTCCTGGGCAACCTCAGTGGTCCAAGAGGGGCCAGAGAAGTTGCACCCGGTTGTTCAGGGCGTGGGTATTATGGGGTGTGCAGGCAATTGATTGGTTACTGGAAAACAAAGAGGAGGCATTTCTATTGGCTGTTGAGGAGTAGGAAGTACATGAAACTAGCTGCCATTGGTAGGTGGGCGGGACTTTGTGTAAGTGGGCCTTGATTGACTACTGGGGAAACAAAGACAAAGCATTTCTATTGGCTGTTGAGGAGCAGGAAGTACATGGAGTTAAAGTAGGAAGTGGCTGCCATTGGTAGGTGGGCAGGACCTTGGGTACGTGAGCCTGCCAGGGGCAAACGGGGCAGGGAATGGTGGGGCTTCTTTTAAAAAAAAAAAATTCTCTGCAGGGATTTTTAACAGTGGGCTGGAGGTTGGATGGATAATTTAGTGCTGTGTGTGGGCTTGGGCATGGTATGCAGAGGCGGGTGCGGGGAAGCTTTGTGGGGAAGCCAGATAATGAGCTGGGGTGATGACGCAGTTATCAGGCACTGGAGAGTGATGAATGTGTCCGTTTGACTCCCGGCAAGGCAACCGGCCTTACCCTGTCTATTGGCTATCAGCTCCATATGATAGCAGCTTCAGACTTACCTGAAGCTGGCAAAGGTACTTCTCAGATTCCAAGTTTTCTGATAGGCATTACCAATGAGCCAATACTAAAGGATTGGAAGGTGGAAGGGCAAATAAAAAAAAAAAAAAAGACATTTTCCTACTTCTGGCGAAGCCCCCAGCAGCTGTAGAGGATTACAAGCAATGGGAGACGGTGGTAACTCACCTCAGTGAGCTCCCAGATGGTTTGAATATTCTCATGCAGAATGAAGACTCCTAGATTCCTCCTCGGGGTGGCCATTGCTTCCAGGAGTCTTGAGGCAGGCGAGCTCCTGCAATTAGCAGTTCAGCAGCAGATACTGGCTTGTAGTCCTGGAGCAATAGCAGAATCCTGGTCTTTTGGTAAATGATCCTTTCTTAACTCTTGCTACCCCATCTCTCTCCCTTTCTCCTCTTTACTCTTTCATCTTTTCCAACAGCAATGCAAGCAATCCCCTGTACCAAAACTCGTTCTGTTTGAATTTTAGCATGGTTTTTATTTCCCTGATATGACTTCAGTGGATTAAAAAAAAATTGAATGAAAATATGATTTTGATTAAAAAGGTAAATTTAATTTGTCTGGAAAATTCAGTTACCCAGAAATGCCTGCCAAGTAAATCATATTGTTTGATATCAGTGTTGGTACTTGCTGAGATTATAATGATTTAGGGTACAGTCAGTGCAAACTGTTTAGTAATTAAAACTTCTTTGATAGGTTTTTTGAGAGCTATGGTGCCTTGAGTACTGATTCTAGTCATTTCCTAGTGTGCCCTAGAGGAAAGTGAAGAGAAAGTGGGCATAGCTAAAATATCATACCAGAATCCTCTGGCACCTCTAGCTTCAACCCAACTAGAACACTGTTCCACAGTCAATGTTAATTCCCCAAGCTGGGCAGAATGGAGGTTTTTAATGAGAAAGGTCTATGACCAAATGCCACAAGTGTATACGTGGCACACAGATTTTTCATAATCATGTTTCCTTCCTGTTTATATATTTATTTAACAAGTTGAGACATTAAATCACAGAAATGCTAAGTAAAGTTTTACTTAAGAAGTCACTGTACTCATTTTTCTTTTCTTTTTTTTTTTTTGAGATGGGGTTTCACTCTTGTCACCCAGGCTGAAGTGCAGTGGCAAAATCTCAGCTCACTGAAATCTCTGCCTCCTGGGTTTAAGCAATTCTCCTACCTCAGCCTTCCAAGTAGCTGGGATTACAAGCATGGGCCACCACACCCAGCTAAATTTTTTCTTTTTAGTAGAGACAGGATTTCACCATGTTGGCCAGGCTAGTCTCGAACTCCTTTTATTTTTTTTATTTTTATTTTTTTTAAATGGATTGGAGGTTTCAGTGGGATGGGAGAATCACAAGGAATCAGGTGTTCAGAGGAATGTATTGAGTAGAGGTGAGGAACTAGGATGTTGAAAAGTAAAAGGAGAGAAGGAGAGGAAGAAAGAGGGAGAGAGAACAGGAATATTGCTTCATTCTAAAAATGGGTATTAATAATGGCCGATCAATATTTTGTGTATTTAAAATGGAGAACTCTATAAATATTTATTGAGTTTACTTGTTCCGGATCTGAGTTGAAGTCCTGGATATCCTTATTAATTTTCTGTCTCATTGAGCCTAAATCTCGTTATGGGTCTTATGTATCAGGGTATTAAGATCTCTTATTGTTGCATTGATCCTTTTACCACTGTATCTTTGTTGCTTTGAAATCTATTTTATCAAATGTGAGAATTACAACTCCTGTTTTTTGTTTGTTTATTTATTTTTGCTCTCCATTTGGTTGGTAAATTTTTCTCCAGACCTTTGTTTTGAGTCTTTGTGTATCTTTGGATATACCATTAGGTTTTGGCTGTATCTTTTGATTGGGGGATTTAGTCGATTTAAATTTAGGGTTACTGCCATTTGATGTTAACTGGCTATTTTATCCATTTGTTGATGTAAATTCTTCTTTATGTTGTTGCTCTTTACTTTTGGGTATATTTTTAGAAAGGCTAATACTGGTTGTTCCTTTCTATGTATAATGCTTCTTTCAGAAGTTCTTGTAAAGCAGGCCTGGTGGTAATCAAATCTCTGAGTACTTGCTTGTTCATAAAAGATTTTATTTTTCCTTCAATTGTGAAGCTTAGTTTGGCAGGATATGAGATTCTAGGCTGAAAGTTCAGTTCATTTAGTATGTTGAATATTGGCCCCCACTCTCTTCTGGCTTGTAGAGTTTCTGCTGAGAGATCTGCTGTAAGTCTAATAGGCTTCCCTTTACGGGTAACCTGGCCTTTCTTTCTGGCTGCCCTTAGTATTTTCTCCTTCATTTCCATCCTGGTGAATCTAACGATTATGTGCCTTGGGGTTGCTCTTCTTGAGGAATATCTTTGTGGTGTTCTCTGTATTACCTGGGGTTGAATAGTGTCCTGCTTTGCTAGATTGGGAAAATTTTCCTGGATAATATCCTGAAAAGTATTTTCCAGCTTGGATTCATTCTCTCCATCACATTCAGGTACACCAAGCAAACGTAGATTGGGTCTTTTCACATAGTCCCATATTTCTTGGAGACTTTGCTCATTCCTTTTCATCCTTTTTTCTCTATTCTTGTCTTGTCGTTTTATTTCATTAAGTTGGTCTTCGACCTCTGATATCCTTTCTTCTGCTTGATCCATTCTGCTATTTAAACTTGTGCATATTTTACTAAGTTCTCGTGTTGTATTTTTCAACTCCATTAGTTCATTTATATTCCTTTCTATATTGTCTATTCTTTTCAGCATTTCATCAAACCTTTTTTCAAAGTTCTTAGTTTCTTTACATTGGGTTAGAACAAGTTCTTTTAATTCCCAGAAGTTTCTTATCATCCACCTTCTGAAGCCTACTTCAGATAATGGAACACAGTCCTTTTCCATCAGGGCTCGTTCCATTGCTGATGAGGAACTGCAATCCCCTGTAGAGGGAGAGGGGTTCTGATTTTGGGTATGCTCAGCCTTCTTAGGCTGTTTTTTTCCCTTTATTATAAATTTATCCATCTGTCGTCTTTACAATTACCGCCTTTCTAATTACGTTTCTGAGGCGACATCCAATTTATTGACTCCCAGTGCTGGGATTCAAGCAACCCACTACACCGGCCAAAATAGCAGCGATAAGACTGATGGTGCTCTTCTGCCTGGGAATCTCTGGTCTGGCTTCCTTCATGAGTCTGCAACAAGCGGCTCTGCCTTCCCGGAGCTCCAAACACCAGTCAGTAAGGGAACCAGTCCCGTTTACTCTGCATGAAGAGCTGCTGAGCCAAGGCGCTGGAAAAACCGCTGCGCCGGCTACAAGAGTCGCACTGGCAACCCGTGGGACTCCTGCACTAGAAATCTGCTGGTCCGTGAGTGACAAAAATTTGTCTGAAAGTGTGGCGTCCTCTTGTTCTCTGAGCTTTCATTGGGAGCTACAATCCCGAGCTGTTAGTGATCAGCCATCTTGGATCTCTCCATTTTTCTTAAGTAGACTTTTTCCTGTGGAGTAAAAAAAATCAAGGCTTTAAGAAAACCATCTATTCCAATTAATGGGGGCAATGTGGGGCATTAATGCACAGAATTGATGCTTATATAATTGCTTTCCTCTTCATTAAGTTCTCATCTTTCCCATCCATTCAGTCGATAGTTCCATTCAAAATATTTCCTTAAAATGAACCATTCTGAGAAGGTAAATCTATTACAAGAAATGCATAAACTCTGTTCTTTGTATCTTTGAACTCCACATTCATAGAATCAACTGCAATTAAAAATACTTGGTAAAAAAACAATTAAAACATACAAATATAAAACAATACGGTAAAATGACTATTTACATAACATTTGCATCGTATTTGGTATTATACTAGGAATTATATAAAGTATATGGAGGGATGCACTATGGATTATATGCAGATATGTCAGGGATAGGTGATATGAAAATATACCAGGGACTTGACCATCCACAGATTTGATATCCAAGGGGATTCTGGAGCCAGTCCCAAGCAATACCAGGGTTATTGATGAGTGACTATAGAGTATCACTCTTCCATTGGATATGCAATAGGGAGTTTTTCTTCATTTTCCTAGAAATTGTCCCCAAAATTTGAGACTTGCAGTATTAAAAAAATCAAACAATAGGGACAAGTGTTTGTTGAATGACTAACATGTACAGAGAAGCAAGGTAATGTAGAAAACTACAGGCTTTGCCGTTCAGTCAGCCTGAGTTCGAATTTTCCCTGATTCTCCCTCCCTATGTGAGTTTAGTCATGTGAAATATAAACTCTCTAAGTCTGTTTCCTCAACTCTAAAAGGGGAGCAGAATATTTATTGAGAATGGTTTTTAAAGCTGATGTACACAGGCTACTTAGCATTTTGTTCTTACATAAGCAGTGTAATTCTATATTCCATGCAAAAGAGTTATATATGTACCTGTATGTATTTGTGTGTGTGTGTGTGTGTATGTGTGTGTATGAGGCTGAAATATCTGAACTTGCTTACATTGAGCTATTTTGACCTATAAAAATACATGTTTTCTTCCATTAAGGGAATTGTCTTTTATGAAAGGATTGGCACAGGGTACAATACTTTTGCTAGTCATTGATAATTATAAAACATTGAATTGTCCTTTTTTTAAATTGTAATTTAAGTCCTGGGGCACATGGGCAGATTGTGCAGATTTGGTACATAGGTATACATATGCCATGGTGGTTTGCTGCATCCATCACCCTGTCATCTACATTAGGTATTTCTCCTTATATTATCCCTCCCCAATTCCCCCAACCCCTGCTATTCCTCCCCTAACCCCCCACCCCACTCCAGGCCCCAGTGTGTGATGTTCCCCTCCCTGTGTCCACATGTTTTCATTGTTCAACACCCACATATGAGTGAGGACATCCAGCGTTTGGTTTCCTGCTCTTGCATTAGTTTGCTGAGAATGATAGTTTCCAGCTTCATCCATGTCCGTGCAAAGAACAGGAACTCATCTTTTTTATGACTGCATAGTATTCCATGGTGTATGTGTGCCACATTTTCTTTATCCAGTCTACCATTGATGGGCATTTGGGTTGGTTCCAAGCCTTTGCTATTGTAAACAGTGCCACGATAAACATACATGTGCATGTGTCTTTATAGTAGAATGATTTATAGTCCTTTGGATACCTACCTAATAATGGAATTGCTGGGTCAAATAGAAATACTATTTCTAGATCCTTGAGGAATCACCATATGGTCTTCCACAATATTGAACGGATACACACTTCCACCAACAGTGGAAAAGCGTTCCTGTTTCTCCACATTCTTTCTGGCATCTGTTGTCACCTGATTTTTTAATGATCATCATTCTAACTGACATGAGAGGGTATCTCTATGTGGTTTTGACTTGCATTTCTCTAATGACCCATGATGATGAGCTTTTTTTTCATGTTTGTTGGCTGCATAAATGTCTTTTTTTGAAAAGTGTATGTTTATATCCTTTGCCTACTTTTTGATGGGGTGTTCATGACTTTCTTATAGATTTCTTTGAGTTCTTTGCAGATTCTGGTTAGTAGCCCTTTGTCTGATGGGTAGATTACAAAATTTTCCCATCCTGTTGGTTGTCAGTTCACTCTAATGATAGGTTCTTTTGCTGTGCAGAAGCTCTTAAGTTTAATTAGATCCCATTTGTCTATTTTGCCTTTTGTTGCCATTCTTTTTGGTGTCTTAGTCATGAAGTCCTTTCCCATGCCTATGTCCTGAATGGTATTGCCTAGGTTTTCTCTTAGGGTTTTTATGGTGTTCAGTCTTATGTTTAAATCTTTACTCCCTGTGGAGTTAATTCTTACGCAAGGTATAAGGAAGGGATCCAGTTTCAGCTTTCTGCATATGGCTTGTCAGTTTTTCCAACACCATTTATTAAATAGGGAATTCTTTCTTCCTTGCTAGTTTTTGTCAGGTTTATAAAATATCAGATAGTTGTAGATGTGTGGCATTCTTTCTGAGGCCTCTGTTCTGTTCCATTGGTCTGTATCTGTTTTGACACTAGTACCATGCTGTTTCAATTACTGTAGACTTATAGTATAGTTTGAAGTCAAGTAGAGAGATGCCTCCAGCTTTATTATTATTATTATTATTATTATTATTACTTGCTTAGGAGTGTCTTGGCTATGCAAGTTCTTTTTTGGTTCCATATGAAATTTAAAGTTTTTTCCCCAGTTCTGTGAAGAAAGTCAATGGTAGCCTCATGGGGATAGCATTTAATCTATAAATTATTTTCAGCAGTATGGCCTTTTTCATGATATTGATTCTTCCTAACCATGAGCATGGAAAGTTTTTCCATCTGTTTGTGTCCTCTCTTATTTCCTTGAGCAGTAGTTTCTAGTTCTCCTTGAAGAGGTCCTTTATATCCTTTGTTACTTGTATTCCTAGGTATTTTATTCTCTTTGTAGCAGTTGCAAATGGGAGTTCACTCATGATTTGGCTCTCTGTTATTGGTATATAAAAATTCTTGTGAGTTTTATACATTGATTTTGTATACTGAGACTTTTCTAAAGCTGCTCATCAGTTTCAGGAGATTTTGGACTGAGATGATAGGGTCTTCTAAATATGCAATCATGTTCTCTGCAAATAGAGACAGTTTGATGTCCTCCTTTCCTAATTGAATACTCTTTTTTTTCATTTTCTTGCCTGATCGCTCTGGCCAGAAATTCCAATACAATGTTGAATACGAGTTGTGAGAGAGGGCATCCTTGTCTTGTGCCAGTTTTCAAAGGGAATGCTTCCAGTTTTTGCCCATTCATTATGATATTAGCTGTGGGTTTGCCATAAATAGCTCTTATTATTTTGAGATACATTCTATTGATACCTAGTTTATTGAATTTTCTATGTTAAGGGGATAATGATATGCTGGACATATGTATGAATGACATAATAGATGTCAGAGAAATGTAGAAGATATTTTCCACTAAAAGACCAAGTATGCATTAAAATTATGGTTGCTTAGGAAAGTTTAGAGAATAAATGTTCATGTTACAAACATATTATTGACCAAAAGATCTATAAACATAATGTCACCATAAAAGAGTCTATTTGTCACTGTTTAAGGAAGATGAAGTTAACATCTCCATATTAATTAAAAACAAATGAACCTGTAGCCTTCATTATGATATGATGAACCATCTAGAATATTCACAATGAAAAAGCACAAAATAAAAAATGTGTAGAGACCTATGTGTCAGTTATCCAAAGAACCACTGAATCTGCAAGAGATGTTGAAAAGGTAGCTTTGGGAAATCTTAATTGACTGGCTTAGCTCTAAGTACAATTACACTGATTATAGAAAATTACAGCTTATCTTACTCTAAAATGTGCTGTTATTAAAAGAAATTTTTGTTAAATATTGTGTGAGTCTAAGAGAATGACAGTCATCTTAGTACAACAACAAGTCAGCTACTTTAAAAATATTAAATATGTGTGTACATGAATATACACACACATACACTATTCTTAAATATTAAAATGTATGCACTAAAAATCAATTTTTTATTTGTTGGTAATTACAGTTGTTGTAACCATAAACATAACTCCAACTACCTTGTTTGGAATAGCCTAGCTTTACTTGTGTGTAGACAAGACTAGTGTAAGAGTAAAATTCAGCATGGTGGGTTTAAACACTAAGACAACTGCTTTCCTTATATATTGTAAGACACCTTGTCAATTCCTTTGCACTAAATATAAGGACTTTAGAGGCAAGTAAGAACCTGGCAAATGAAATTTAATTTTCAATTTGAGGAAGATTACTGCTACAAATTAAAATTTTTTAAAATCATGAACAACTGATTTAATTCCAATGTATAGAGATGCTTCATATCATATATAATTAATATTTTTAAATTTTAAAGTCTTAGGTATTATATATATATAAATTAGCATTCATTTTCAGAGTATTTTAATTTCTGGTCAGTTTATTGTCTTGAACTACTTCTTTGCAAATAGGCTATATATTTGTTTATCTGATTATAAACTTTATGCAGGCTTCCAATTGCTGAAATGTAGCTTGGCAAATCTGTTTAACTTTAGTTGGTAAAAGATTATCAGATCCTATCTATATTTTAGGATAAAGCTTGAAAACATATGTTGAAACTGAAATCTTTGGTGCTTTGGGAAACACTAGATATTCACAGTTATTAAAGAACCAGAATTTCAGTGTATAAGAGAAATCTTAGACATCTAATAACAGTGTTTAATTTATATGTAAAGCTAAAGGAGATAAAAATGGCTATGACCTATCTATTGATTATTAACATGGGGTATCTAATAAAACTAATACTGTATGAAGACTGGATTGGTCTGTTTTCATGCTGCTATGAAGAAATATCTGAGACTGGGTAATTTATAAAGAAAAGAGATTTAGTAGACTCAGTTTTAATTGACTCACACTTTCACATGGCTGGAGAGGCCTTAGGAAACTTATAATCATGGCAGAAGGCAGCTCTTCAAAGGTGGCAGAAGAAAGTGCTAAGCAAAGGGGGAGCCATTATAAACCATCAAATCACATGAGAACTCATTTTCATGAGAACAGAATGGAGGAAATGGCTCCCATGATTAAATTATCTCCGACTGGTCCTACTCTCACACATGGGGATTATTACAATCCAAGGTGAGATTTGGGTGGGGACACAGTAACAAACCAAACCAAAGACCAAGTAACTTAAAACAGTAAAAAATAGAAAAACTGACATGTTTTATATATCAAAAATAAACTTTCCTCCAAATCTATAGCTTAGTGATTTCAGTATTATGTTTTCTTCTTTTTCTGTGATGTCTTGTGACTTTCTTTTTCCCTGATATATAATTATCTTATGACTGTAACTTTAAAAATCATCAGAGGAGGAAATCATGGAACTTATTAAAATAAGAATATAAGTATAGTTATTGCTTTTCTAGAAAAAAACTTGAAATAAGTATCTGTCATTACATTTTCTAAATTACTCATTATATCACAATGGTAGCAAAACTGATAATAAAATTAAAAAGCCGAGCTTTCTATTTTTTTGTTACATTTTAGCCAAATAAGGAAAATGTTCAAGAGCAAGTTCAAAGAGAAAAGAGAATGCAAGATGCTTTGGTATACTGGAGTGGATAAATAAATTTTACAAATCACTATAATGAAAATTTATTATTTTAAAGCAAATTAGTTTGGTAATACAGATATAATTACAGATAGGTGAAATTCTCACCACATCTATTTTATACACATCTGTTCAAGAGTTCTAGTAGAAATATGCATACAGTAGGCATTTATGTTGGATAATTATAAAGCTGTTATATTAGTAATGATATGAGAAAATCTCTATAGTGGGAAATGCAGAGATTCTCAGAATTTAAGAGAGCTCATTTGTGGCTGAGGTATTTTAAGAGACTATTTTATGTTGATATACATAAGTAAAATTATATGAGTGTAATCAGATAAAATTGAGCTGCTTTAACCATGCAGCACCAACTAAGGAGCACCACTACAAATATGTTCAGATCTATGGAAGGTGAGTGTCTTCCTGGGAGATAAGTGAAGGCAGCTTTGAAATAAAGAAACTCATGCCAAAAGATGGAGTTACTCACTGTGAACATGAGAAAACTGACAAAATGAGAACAGAACCCAGAACCAATTACATACATATTTAAAATTAGAACTACTTTGACCATTTCTACAAACTTCAATATTGCCACTGGATAATGCACATAAGGGTGCTTAAGAAATGTTACTCATAAATAAAATAAATAGGCTCATTTTAATAATATGTATATTTTAATATTTTATAAACCAACAGTCTCTGCTAAGTATAAGTTGCCAATTACTGGTTGAGTCTATTTAACAACCAAGAACCTCAGTGATTTAATAAAGAGAATAAACAGAATACACGAGAAACCAGTAATTCATTTAAAAGCAGAGCAAAACTTCTTAGATATAATCTGTTTTATTATTTTTAAATTAACCTTATATCTTTAGACTTTACTGCCCTTCATTTGTAACAGTAGGGTTTGACAGAAATATTTTCCTTATATATCATGTCTGATATCAAGTTCTTATTTAATAGTTTTATTTCAGTGGGAGGGTCTGTGAGTTGATTTTCAGAATGAGTTATCGATTCTGTACCCTTAAGCATTTTTTAGACATAGAAATAACTGATCAATAACATTTATCTGATTTATTCTAGGGCAGATGATCAACAAGGAAATGAAAGTTAAGGGATCAAAACTAATAATAATCCTGTGCCGAGGCCACTTATATAACCTGACTGTTTGGTTATGAAATCATTGCTTTCCAGACAAATTATTTTTCTGTTTACTAGAAGAGTCTAAGGGGAAGGCAATATGTTTATTTTGCCTGAAGATACTGGTAGTGCTAATCATCTATTAATAGTGAAATAAGAAACTGTATATATAAATGTCATGCAGAAAAATTTAAAATGAAAAATATTTTTATAAGATTTATAAAATTATAGAAAAATAAATCTCATGTAAAAGCATCCACTGGATTTGTGATAGGTATATTAAAAGAAAAAGAAATCCCTGCTGGTTGAACTCATTCCCTTCCAAACCCTGAGCTCTACAAACACAACGAGAGAAAAAGAAAAAAGAGGAAAAAAAAAAAGCAGCTTAAGTCAGCTTCACAATGGTTTTCTGTAAAGTTAATTAATTGTTGCTAATTGCACTGTGCTGCAGCCGGAGACAGAAGCATTGTCAGAGATAATGCCATGGGAAGGAACAGGGAAAAAAGAGAAGCGTTTATGGAATTTGAACTTCGAGAAGTTACTCTCTACTTCAGTGTGCTTAAGATGCAAAAAAAGGTAACACCATATTAGAAGAACACAGACATCCTGAAGCAAGATGTAATTGAGTATTTTTTTTAACTCCCCATTAATTATATGCACATCAATTAGCCAAGTGAAAACTTGGCAATTCTTGGTTTATTTGATCTGTGCAATAGTCAAATTCTATAATTCAGTCTCCCAAGTTCATTTTGAGCATAATAGATAAAGTCATAAGCAAAATGCATTATCATCTGACTCTAATAGATTTTTTTCATTCTGGAGATAAAAGTAATGATGAAAAATAACATTTATAAAAGTGAATTCGGTACCTGGTATTGTTCTAAAGGAGCTATAACTCATCAAGTATTAATACTGTTATCCACATTTTTATAGGTGAAGAGATGGAGACACAGGGGTTAAATACTTACCACAGGTCATAGATAATAAGTGGTAGAATACAGATTTGAACAGCAACTTTATGCCTCTCATAACCATATTGGAAGAGATGCCTGTGTTTTTGTGAAGATCAGCTATAATTTTGACAAACGCATAGTGCATTTCCAGTTTGGCCAATAGGATAATTCAGGAGAATTTTGGAGAATTAGATTCAGAAAGAACTCACTTTTTCAGTCCATTCCTATTTAAATAGTCATCTTTTAAGAGATTTCCAGAGTCTGGAAAGGGTAAACATATGTCACTCTTTAGAAATATCCATTAACTCTAGCAAGACAGAGAAACCATTTGATTTTTACATTTCTTTTTATAATCTCATTCCTAAGATTAAAATATATGTTAGGAGTAAACAGATTCACAAATACATAACATTTTATATAAATATTTAATAGAGATTATAAACTAGAGAAAAATGAGGGTAAATATAAATAAAAATTTAATCAGCCTGACAAACTGGCTAACTCTTTTGCCTCTGATAGTCAGAAACTCTTGAAACACATGCCTTAGAATAAATGGCAAGTTGACAAATTAAAATGTATTTACATTGCCCATTCACATATGAGCTATAGGTATTTCTTAGTCATTTGTATATATGTTTAAAATGTAAAGAAACCAATATCTACTTATTTTTAAATGTTTTAATTGTAAAATATGTGTAACATAAAATTACAATTTTAACAGCTTATAGCTGTACAATTCAGTGACAGAAGTATATTCATATTGTATAAACATCACCACTAGTCATTTCCAGAATTTTTTTATGTCTACTTTTAAAGATGAAAAAAACATACAAAAATTTAGGGCCTCAGATATTTAGCTCCTAATTTTAGATATAAACATTTACATTTCCCTGAGAAAGAAGAAGCCCAAATTACTTATGTCTGCATTATCTTCATCATTTTCTAATATTCTTAATATATGGTCATTTATTTTTCACACACAAGAAACAAATTATCTACATGGTTTTTCTGTTCTCATAATCGTAAAATATTCCTGGAACTTCATATCAAAGCTACATTCATTTCAATTCTGAAAATACAATTCTAATTTATTAGAGTTGCAAATCATTTTGGGGATTTATTGAGGTGAAATGTATTTGGTATGCAGAATAATATGTTCTGTTTAGACAATTTCAAACAGCCTTAGTTGCTTTTATTGGTATAGCTAAGAAATATTGGCAGCATCTAATGAATTCAGTGATAATGACAAAATGTTACACAGATAAATACATCAACATAGAAGAATTAAAAATTCTCATTGCATCTTTGCCCATCTCATCTAACTTATCCTAAAGGAAAAAAGTGAAAAAAATGTGTTAGAGGGGAAAATTGTGCTTTTTATTTTATTTTTTATAACTAACATGTCTAACTGATATGAATATGGAAAAAATACTCAAACAAAAACATAAAAATTGTCTATTTTCACCTTTGAAAGAAATTTGACATTTTCATTAAGATTTCTTGAAATTGTTCTTTAAAATTTGAAGGCAAAAGTATTGAAGTCATATAACTGTTGCTAAACCAGAATATAAAATTGTGACATTCTTTGATGGTAATGTCCTGGCACAAAATGGCAAAGTTTTCAATCTCTTTTGCATCCTTGAAGGGGAAGTAGGTTATTTGTCAATATTTACACTGACTAAATTCAAACTATTGTCCTGATTTGCTATGTGTCTAAATATTAAGCTTAGAATGCTATTTCAAAGTCATTTAACTATATTCTCTCTTGGCATTTTTAACTAAACAAAGAGTGTTTTATTTCTCCATCATGGCCCTCAACTTCTTTCCAGGGCTTGTAGTACCATTATTTCAGATTTGAATTGTATTCTAGTCCTCAGAATAGATTTGTATTCTTTCTGGTTCTTTGTTAATGTACAAGTCAAAATGAGAATATTAAGTCACATTTAATTGGCAATTTGTTAATATAATAAATTCTATTTTCAAATACTTTCCCAAAGAGAATCTGGCACTGATTCTCAGGAAAACATTGATATGTATCCAGAACAATCAAGTAAGAGCCTTTAGTAACTTTTGTATTATTTGAGATAAAGCCAATTGTTTAGACATCTGTAGGTAGCCTGTTTTGGGTGGTTTTATGACTACATTCCCCTGACAGTGTACTGATAAACCCATAAATTAAATCCTGGCTTTTAATTCCTGGGGTAAATTGTATTAGAGTAAATTATAAGAAAATTAGATGATGCTTTAAAAATTACATTCTCTTGAACTTATGCATTAAGACTTGTGTTTTTATGAACAAGAAAACTTTAATGAAAGACTTAAAAGAAAATATCAGTATAGCAAGATACCCCAGGTAGGCATAATATGAATAGGAAAAATCTAAAATTAAAAATCTAATAGTGACACAAGGAAGATATGATTATCATGTCATTGTGTTGGGGTGGTTCTTAATGCTTTTGTCCTTGATTATACATTCTATACATATTTATTTTGAGCCAGAATTAGAATATTCATTTTCCAACATAGCTTAATTCACCTTTCTTTCCTGATCTAGTCCCTTCAGAACCCTGCTTCTGTCAAATTCTAAACACATACCTCGCATCAATTTTCCTTGTACTCTCAAACTCTATTCTTTTTTTTTCCCCCTTTCCCCAGTTTTTATCCATGCCATTGTTGGTTGTATAACTTCTAGTCATCATTCAAAACTCAACTTAGAGATTACTCTTTCAGCAAGCCTGTCTTTGTCCATCTGTCACTCCTGCAGGCTGGGCTTAATGGACTTTTTTTTTTTTCTTTTTTGAGACAAAGTTTTGCTCTTGTCACCTACGCTGGAGTGCAATAGTATGATCTTGGCTCATTGCAACCTCTGCCTCCAGGATTCAAGTCAAGCAATTCTCTTGCCTCAGCTTCCCGAGTAGCTGGGATTACAGGCACCCGCCACCATGCCCAGCTAATTTTTATATTTTTAGTAGAGACAGAGTTTCACCATGTTTGCCAGGGTGGTCTTCAACTCCTGACTGTAGGTGATCTGCCATCTCAGCCACCTGAAGTGCTGAGATTTACAGGCATGAGGCAATGCACCCAGCGTAAATGGGCTCTTGCCTGTTCTTTTTTTATTGCCATTGTTATATTGCGTATATTCGATTCTTTTCCCTGTCTGTCCCCCACCATATCTGGCTATGAAATTAAACAAGCATGTTTGAAACTTTTATGGTTTTTTCACTGTTAAAAATATACTATTTTTTAAAAGAAAGGCCCCTGGAGAGGATCACTAATTTTATTTATCCATTCAATGTAATAACTACTACTTTATCCCACTAAAGTACCAAACTTGAAAACTGGTAGAATAAGTTGTGTTATGATAGATTCATCCTTTCTCAATAAGAGATAGGGGCTCAATAAAAAAAATAGTTTCATAATCAATTGTGTTGTCTGACATTGGCATAAAGAGAAGAGATGTGACATGCATAGTGTTCTGCCCTGATGGAAGAGTCAGATTAAATCATGTATTGGGGATTAAAAATAGTAATGGCAATAGGAATAAGACATCAGTGTCTGAGAGTGGGAGTCTGTAGTGCGAAAACAATGTGTGTGCGTGCCTGTGTGTGTGCATGTATGAGTGTGCATGTGCATGTACATGTAGCAAATAAAGGGGAAAGAGTAATAGCAAAGTACCTACAGGAAAAAAAAATCCAAAATTTTTTGAAGTGAGATTTTTTTCTGCTTCTGTCTGTTATTTTTACTATACCATGCCTCGAGTATTATCTCAACCAAAAACATCTCCTGTGGTTGTCCTGTGATTTACAAAACGTTCTACATTATTTCGCTGCAGAAAATCATTGTCTTTTCTTCTGTTCTAGAGCATCATTTATTGTTTTTATTTTTTTTCTCCTCAAACTGGCTACATTTTTAAATAAATGTGAATGAAATTAGTCATAACAGCAGCTCTCTGAACATACAATCTTGTGAAATGTGACAGAAATGCAAATGAAACGTAAAGCTTGTTTAGCATAAAAGAGAATGGATGCTCCCTTTCAAATACTACATTGTTCTAAATGTAAACTTTATTCATATGCCTTTTCAGACCACATTTTGAAGTCACGCTGTGTTATACATAGAAATGACTTTATTTTCAGTCAAACAGGATTCTGTTATATGAATAACTAAGGTGAGAGAGTGCAAGTTCTTATGATTGTTCAAACAATTTAATGTAAATTTTAGGTTAAAGTCCAAGTGTTTTCATTTTCTTAGATTACAAATACATAATACTTCAGCATTTCCCACTGAAATCATTCTGTAAAAAGATCATAATAGCAGAGTCATTCACAGAGATAGAGCAAAATTAGTTGTGGTTTTAGTGTTCAAATATAAGTAAGAATGAATATATTTCTCAATGGTCAGTGGTATTTGCACTGTATTGTTCATATCGTCTGAAGTCACTCTAAAGTGTCTTCTAAAAACTTCCTCCTCAAGAAAAAAAAAAAGGCAAATTCTTATCTCTAATGCTTTAGTTTTATCATGAAGACTTTAAGCTCTGTCTTGTGTTTGTTATGGCTCCATATAGATCTGCATAATACAAGTGTTAAACTAATTTTTGGCAACTAAAAATGTTTTCTTGAGGACTTCTTCTAAATCAGATTTCCAAAGAATTTGGAATATGGTTTAGATATCAGTTAGCCATTAGCCTACTAGAGCCTTAAGAAATTGTCTCTACCTACCCTCATATGGAGAACTGTACTCATTGAAACATAGCTATAATCTAAAGTACAGTTATAGGTTGCGGAGAAGTTCTATGTTAATTAGGGAAACATGAGTTATTGTTAAACAAAAAAGCAATATTTAAGGATCTGAATCCCCCCAAAATTTGACTTAGTAATAATCTAACATGGGTATTTCTGGTGGTTGGAAGGGTATTTCTGCTCTATTCAGTCTTTCAAGGATCCAAGAAAATGGAGGTTCTGCCATTTTCAAAGACATGACTTTCGTGGTCTCCTGGGACGAACATGTAGACATTCAGCAAACAGATGGAAGAGCAGGGAACTAGGAGAAAAGCACACCTGCTTCAGAATTACCTTGACCCAGAGAAGACAGGCATCTCTTTTGCTCATATCCTCTTTATGAGGATTACTCACATGGCCACACTTAAGTACAAGATTTTGGCCAAGAAGCCACTTCCTGGGACTAACTCTTCATCAGAAAAAAAGAGTAGAGTAGACATCTATGTGATCTCCATGCTTCCATACCTGTTCTCCCTACTACTACCATTCTCTGCGTAGCAGCTCGAGTATTTGAAAAATACACATCAGTTTATTTAAATCCTTAGCTTATAACCCTTATTGATCTTCTTGAACATAGAAAAAAATGTAAACTACTAATCAAGACTGTAAGGGAGTAATTCTCTGGACCCCACTTAACTCTGTGATCTGATATGCTGTTCCTCTCTCCCTTGTTCCTCATATTTTAACTACACTTAACTTCTTTCAGACCCATTCCCATCCCAGAAATTATGCAATTACTGTGTCTTTTGCCTTAGTTGATCTTCCTGAAGATCTTCACATTGGACTTGTCATCACTGAGGTTGCAGGTCCAATGCCCAATTTCAGGAGAATTTTATCCTGACCACCCTTACTAAAGGAGCAAGCTCCCAACCAGCCCCTCTATACCATGGCCTTGCTTGATTTCTTACTAATACCTGTCAGTCCTATGATACATTTTGTACCATAAGATTGTATAACTGATCTGGGCAGTAGATGATCTATTCTCATTGCTCATTTTACAAATGAGGAAATGAAGACCCAAATACTTGCTGAGTTGCTTAAGGTCACACAGCTGTTAATGGCAGAGCTGAGACCCAGAAGCTAATAGATAATTCCAACATTTATTTTATAAAATATTTGGAGAATGTAAGATATAATAACCTAATATTTGTCTGCATAAATTGGTATTCTTTTTCAGAGATAAGGACCTGTTTCTGGTTAACAGACAATAGGTAGGATGTAGCTTTTAAATAAATACTAGACTGAGAGACGAGAAATGTCAAAGTGAACATAGTCTTTAGCTCTACTGTCCAATCTAGTAGCCTCTAGCTATATGGGAACATTTAAAATTATATTAAGGAAACTTCACAGTTAATTCTTAACAGTTACACTAGCTAGATTTTGGCTCCCAGTAGCCACATGTGGCAAAAATACCTTCTATATTGGACAGTACAGGGAAATATTTCAGTTATCTAGAAAATTAAATCTGGCCAGGCGTTGTGGTTCATGCCTGTAATCCCAGCACTTTGGGAGGCTGAGGCGGGTGAATCATGATGTCAGGAGTTCAAAACCAGCCTGGCCAAGATGTGAAACCCTGTCTCTACTAAAAATACAAAAATTAGCCAGGCATGGTGGTGGGTGCCTGTAATCCCAGCTACTTGGGAGGCTGAGGCAGAGAATTGCTTGAACCCGGGAGGCAGAGGTTGAAGTGAGCTGAGATCATGCCACTGCACTCCAGCCTGGGTGACAGAGCAAGACCCTGTCTCAAACAAACAAAAAAATAATAAAATTAAATTTAAAAAAGAAAATTAAATCTGATAGTGCTGGCCTATTGATTTGTGCTACTTATACTCTCATCTGGTATGTGATCCTTGGTCCTGAATTTTATAAATCCCTTTTGCTTTCTAATAATTTATTTTTAGAATCATCTTTGCAGTTTTTCCACTGGTCAGACACAGGCTTTTAACAAAGCAGGTGAGGTGAGGTGAGAGACATAATTGCAACTCATGGTAAACCTGGGAAAATGCTATTCATAATCTGCATTTGTGGTAATATCTATTTTGATGAAAATCAGTGGTTTTCTTATACCATTGTAAAAAGTAAGACTATAATAACTTAAACCCACATGATTGTGCAAAACCTTTCTAGGACATTTTATTGCAGCCTTGGGGAACTGCATAAGTTTGGTGGCTCTCTTCAGGTAGTTAGGGACTGTTCATGTTATTCCTTTTCATCCTTGTTCTGGTTGCCTAGTGCCAAGGACAGATTTACCAGTTTATTAATTTCCAAGGTAATGAGTGTCATTCCTAGACCTCTCAAGGGCATTACTAGTAACTCAAGAAGTAGTTCAGCTTCTGTTTCTTAGGCTTTATAATTGGTGATGCTCTTGTTTCTCTCCTGCATACTAGAAAAATGGTAATTTAGGATATTCAATGATGTGAACTATTGTATCAATTATACAAGGTGACCTCAAATACAAAGAGCTTCTCTGTTTATCATTCTTGTTGTGAAAAATATATTAATGAGGTCATAAGGGAGAACAGCGATGACAGAGTAAAAACCAATTACAAGAACTGGAAAATCAAGCCAAAATTAATATTCTCCTGTTAATGGGCATGACGATCATTGTCATTTTCTAGGCTTGGATATGTGTGGCTTGCAATCCAGATGCAATTTTTTTCTGATCCAATTTGGTAAGCAGTTCTGAGGCAGTGTCTGAACTACAGCATTATCATACCATTAACTAGACTTTGCCCAGGCCTGACAGAATAATTTGTATTTGTCACTCAAATACAAATGAACATTGTATTTCTCAATATGTATTTTAAAGGGGAACATTGACTAATGGAGGAGGAAACATACAAGATGGTGAAATAACTGAAAAGGAGGCTGAATGTAAATATGAAGACAAGTAGAAGGGAACAAGGGTGCTTTCCTTAAGGGAGAGGAACCTGAGAAAATACATAATAAGATTTTTAACATGTTTGTGATTCTGTCATTAAAAAGTGATTTGACCTAGCCTGTGTAATTTCAAACATCCAAATGTGACAAAATGGTAACAAGTACGGCGCAAATAGACTTTATATCAATATAAGTGTTAAATGTTTGGTAGTATCTTGTTACTACACTGGTTTTGTTCAAACAGGAATTAAAACTGCTACCTGTTAGGAAAGTTTCAAGTATTCATATTTGGGAGATGGTCTTCTCGTAAACATTTCTACCTCTTTACTTTCTTCCAGTTGTGAGATCCTATAATTAATCACTAACCCGGAGGGGTTGGACAATTTAGGTCAAGATTTAAAGAACTGTAAATATTTAGGTAGAATTGATTACTGGTATCTAATTTTATTCATCTATCCTTATTACTTCATAACTAGTAGATTAAATAATAACTTCTTCATGGAAATAATTGTTTCTTTATAATTTTATGTGACTATAAAAGTCCGTTTCCGTTTTTTTTTAATTCTCAAAAGCTTAGTCCATTGGTTTGCCAGACTTCCCTGTTTAATTTCATTCTGTTAAGTAAACTGATCATCTTTCTTATTCTCTTCACTTTTTCTCTCACCCAACTTCTTCTGTCAGAATAATCATAAACATATACGCAAAAACATACATATGCATATTTATTCACACTCCCAAATGGCCAAAAGAATAAAAATAAAAATAAATCTAAAGCAGTGGACAAATATGAAACAAATAAGCTAGTATTAATATTTTTTAAAAGGGTGATAATTTTTAAATCTGTGACAGGAGAGTTTTATAACCATTATACCCATTTATATTCCACACAGTCTCATCTCACTGGGTATTTTGAGATATATATTAAATTGATTGCCTTTATTAATGACTGTAGAAGCTTCAAGAACACCTATGATTAACATGCCCTGTATTTTCATACTTTGCATAAAAATTTCCTTTTGAAACCCTTTAGAAGACAATATAAGATTTTAAAATTATAAAGTAATTTCTCCTAATTAAATCTCTTTATTATTTGACAAAATAGAAGTTCATTTTTTAGACACCTTGTTAGACTCTTTAAGTTATTCATTCTACCCCGTATCTCCTCATTTGGTACTCTCAGAAAAATGTAAATTTTTCAATATATATATTATTTAACCTCAAAATGCTATTTTAATGGAAATGAAATTCACATACTACTTGATTCTCCTTGTACATTCCAATATAATTTACTCAAAATTGATGAGCAAAATCACATTAGGTTTTTTAGTAATTGGCAACAGTCCCCAATGACCCAATTAAGCATAGAAGTTCTGTTTTTCACAATGTAATTTTAGAAAAGAGATGAGATAAGTTCGTTTACGCACTATCCATATTACAATTGTAAAATTTGCTCTTAATACTGAAAAGAATCAATTGAAATGAGAATAAATAAATACAGGATAATATACCAAAACCTCATTTAAAAAATGTGGTTTTCGAGTTGTTCATATATTTTCTATATACAAAATATGTTATATTCTCACAATATAACAAGGAAAATTTATATTTCATAAATAGTTTTCTTACATAATGTAGTTTATTGTAGACATTGCAATAAGAATAATAGGAATAATGGATATTTTAAGTTAGGCTTCTATGAACCACAGACAGAATAGAAAATGCATTCTGATATGGCATTAAAGTTGAGAAAAGACTATTTTTACTCCACACTGTAAAATATTCTATTATTTGATAGTAAACTATTCTTCTTTGTTTTTCTTGTCAGCAATTAAGTTATAGTTATTTTTTGAAATGTATTAGGATGCTAAACTCAAGATGATATTTCATGTTGATTGTTTAATGTCCAAACCCATCATCAACAACAAAGTATCAGAAGCTATATAGAACAGCAACATTGTGTTTTTAAAGATAATTTTTTGAAAGCTAGGAATCACTTTCTTTTCTTTCTTTTTTTTTCTTTTGTGACAGAGTCTTGTTCTGTCACCCAGGCTGTACTATCTCTGCTCACTGTAAACTCTGACTCCCAGGTCCAAGCAATTCTCCTGCCTCAGCCTCCTAAGTGGCTGGGATTACAACCAAGCCTGTCTAATTTTTGTATTTTTAGTAGAGACAGGGTTTCACCATGTTGGCCAGGCTGGTCTCAATTCTTGACCTCTGGTGTTCTGCCATCCTTGGCATCCCAAAGTGCTGGGATTACGGGCATGAGCCACTGTGCCAGGTGGCCTTTCAATAGAATGGTTTAGCAATCTGGATTATAGAGACTGGTAAACATAAATGAATATCAAAGCTTATTGGATAATTTTTTAAAGATAGAAATATGATTTAAAATTTTCAAATGCTGTTGCTAAAATATTTTTAAAAATTTAAAGTTGATTTATTTCTGAATTTATTAAATTAGTTATATTAGGAAATAATAAAGTTCTGGAAACGATGTGCAACTTTTACCACCAAGCCATTTGGAGGCTCCAACTAGGTATCATGCATTATTAAAATAATTTTGAATATTCCAAGATTCAAAATTGTTTTAAAAAATAGTGTCATTATTAGGAAGATTTCATTCATAATGTTCAGCATATCTTCTTCAAATTCTCTTTTCCCATTTCCTATTCAATAATTTCAAAATATAACAGTCCCTTTATCTTCTTATTAACTCCTTAAAACATTTATGCTAAACTAGTTCCCCCAGGTTCCTGCGCTTCTCCTCCTGTTCTTTCACATATCCTCCCGTTTTCACTTCTCTCTGCCACTCAATTCCACTCACCGAGGTTGCTTTCCATTCATCCCTAGGTCTACAAATCCCAGACATTGGATGCATACTCTGTATCTGGCTGGAATACAGGAGGTAGTGATATATGATGAATTCCCAGGAATCACTATTTTCTTAACCTAAAGTGCATTTACAATATATGCTCCTTGTATTAAGGGGAATTGATAGGTCTTGCTAAGATTATCTTTATTGTCTAAACCAGATTCATATGGACGTGACCCTCTCTAAAGCAGAGAGATCTTGTAGGTTACTTATGTACCCTGTGGCCAAGAAAAGTTCTTAGGTTCGCAAAAGTTCATTAATTGAAATTTGAGTAAATTAATGAATATTGATAGAATTCTTACAAACTCTCCATTTAGAAATGACAATAAAAACTGCAATAAAGAAATGTATTTAATTTGGCATTTTCAAGATATTTAAACCACCATTTACCTTTCTCTGACACCTTTTAACATCTTGCAAAAATTTGATATTCTTTAGTATTTGCAAAAAGATGTCTTAGATGATGAAGTTGACAATCAAAAAATACCCTTATATGTTCCACCTTTTTCACTCATCTGAATCAATGCAGATGTAGGAGAAGCAAGAACTATTGAGCAAAAGAAATTGGTCATATTTTGCTTATTTGATAAATGAGACGCTTCAGAAATTTAAAATTATAGGACTGAATTAAGAATTTGTCAAATATGCTATAACTTTTATAGGTTACTATAATCATTTGTAAATTTTCTGAAATTCAATGTAAAAACTATTTCAGCACTTAAAAACAGCACTGCACATAAATACCAGAACAATGAATGGATTTTATGTGGAGTATTGGCTGCATTGTATCCTGACTCAATGAGAAGGAAACAAAAATCCTTCAAAAACATCGACCTACAGAAACTTTGTAGATTTCCTAGACTAAGGTCTTAGCAGTTGAATGCTTCAGAGATTGTCTAATGCATTCAAGAGGCCTAATACATATGGCTTCTTTCCCTTCATTTCTGGATCTGCTTAGGATAATCCTGACTCACCACAGTTTAATGCCTGGTCACTTTCAGGCATCAAACACAATTGGTGTTGATGAATAGAAAAAGACAAAATCAGCCACCTCCAGCTTTGAAAGTGGGTCAACTATATTAATGCATTACAGCTGAAGTGTCTGTAAGACACTAAAAGAGAAAGGAATAAAAGGAATTAGAGCATGCCACCCTATGGTTTCTCTTCCTTCAATCCATTTATATGGTCTGTTCTGTGGCTTTGCCTGGGTTAGGGCCTGCTGAAAATTGAGACCAGCTGCAGTTTTAAAAGGTAATGATGTCTTGTCTTTTCCTGAAGAAGGAGGTTAATTTACCAACAGATAAAGACACCCTTAGAATTATCAACTAAGTTCATGCAAACAAAGAAAAAAATGGGAAAGGACGTAACACTCAAACAGAACCGTTATTCCTTTAGAAGGCAAATTACATTTTAATAATTTATTAAATGTTAGTACCAGCACAAAGTGTCACTTTGGTCAAAAATTTTATAGCAAGTTATCAGTATCAGACACAACAGTTCATGTATTAGTCAAATTCAAGCAGTAGGGTAAAATATGACTAGATATATGCCAAACTTCTCTACTTTAATTTGAATAAGTGAGGAGTATACACCTGCGTATTGTGGAGCACATGATACAATGTCACAGTACATTTGCTTGAGTCACATTATAATGAGATATGAAAAAATATAATACATTATTTCAAAATAAAAAAATGGATGTGCAATACAACTTTCAATAGTGGGCATGTATAAAGAGGGGGAAAACATTATGAGAAGTCTGGGCAAACTGAAAGCAAGTAATTTGAATTTATTTACAGATCAAATTTTCACTCTTGTGATACTCTGCAGAGCTGCCATCATTAATAGTCAGATCTTAATATCTGTCATTTCAAATTGCTTTCGTAGGAAAATTGGAACACTAGTTGTCAGGATAGTTGTCTTTTTGTCCTTTGAACATTATTCATACTGATTCAGGTTTATTTATTCACAGAACTACCAAGTAATGTGGGAGGCTAGCTTTTCAAGTCTAATATTTTTAAGTTGTACTCCTCCCGTAGTTTTTTTTCACATAACATGTTTACATTTACACATATTACCTGAATAATGTGTTGACATACATTTTCAGGCCCCAAACTAGTTTCTCCTTCTTTTCTGCTATGCTAATGTTCTTAGCAATCAGAACCTGTAGTGTTCACTGGTGACAGACACTGAAAACTCAAAAGGTTGTAGGTGTGTGATGCATAGTGTATTTGAAATTATTCACAGCAGATACCTTAAATTCCCTTGAACCAGATGTCTAACCTGTTCCTTGATCTCTGAACTTAGTTGAGAACAGTATGAGAAGTTAACAGTTCTTTCTTATCCCCTTGTCATTCCTATAAGGCAGGCTGTAGCCTGTCATGGAATTCTGACTGACTAGTAGAGGGTCTCAGATCCTCGACATGGTGGACAATTTGTTATCACAGCTAAGAAATAATCTTAACACCTTCCTGTTCTGGGTGTAGAGTTTCTCAACTAGGGCCTTCTAATTTCAAAAGGTAGCACCTGATTATAAAGAGCAGTAGTTTTTCCTGAGGGACTCTTTTCAGTAACATCCTTTGTCCATGGGACAGGTTCTCAATAACATAAGTTGGATGTAATCAATTCATACTTAGCACATTTGGTACATGGTAGAGAAGGGGTGGAAAGGCAAATTCGATCACATTTTTGAGAGGCTAGAATGACTGGGTGAGACATTTTGATTATATCCTTTTGCCTTTAGAGAGTCATTGAAGGTTTCTGCCTAAAAGACTGGTATGAAAATAGTTTGATAAAGAACAAAATGAGTCTCAAAATATTGATAGGATTTAGGCACATGCTTAGAACAAATGTATCATTGAACACGTTGTTATTTATCTATGATTTTGTTTATAATGTTTCAACATTTGAAAGCTATACCACAGCATTTGTCTAAAAACTTTATAAAAGCATTGTTCTCTCCACAATCAAGGATTTTACACCACTTTGCTCAACTATTCATAAAATAAATAATAATTTCATAATTTTTATCACAAGAGTCAAAGCCAGAAGATAAAATTCTTGAAGAAAGCATCAATGTCTTCATGATCTTTGTACCCCCAGGGCCTATCACAGTGCTTGGAATATCGCAGGGTATTAATAGCTATAGGTTAAAGGTGGATAAATATAACATTGAAGAAACAAATGTAAAAACTGCTTTTTTCTTTTTCTGATGTCAGTGAGGATGTTTTACTCATATTTGTTTTACACATACATATAAACATGATATATACATCTGGACAAAAACCAAATTCTACATTTTACACTCAAAAGTACAGCCACCAATTTCATATTACTCTTAATTGTAAATCAATAAAAAATACCCAGACAGTTTCTAGAGGATAAAATTTCTTTATTTTTTATTTGGCAATGATGTTTAATTGAGAGTTATTAAAATACATTTCATTTGACTTGCTAGGAGAATTTAAGAGGAAAATGATGTTAAATAAGCACAATATTAGATTCTTTTAACAATTATTCTTTTCATATGTAAATTCCCACTACAGCTAGAAATTTGTTATTTCAGCAATTTGTAAGTCAGTGGAATATACTAATAAAACTACATAGTAATACAATTTGAAGTTTGAAGTCATATCAATACTTGAAATGAGAAATATTTCTTATGCTGATACATCTGAAACTCGTAAATCTTAGAAATATATATTATTTGATAAATTCATTAAGTTATTGTCTATGGGGAGTCAATGTATATGAGTCTATTAATCCCTTTAGAAAACATGAAACTTGTTAAAATTATAAGAAACATTATTTTTATCAGATTTCAATCTTGGTACTTTAATTCAAGTTGATTTGAGAACTAAATTTCATAAACTGTAATACTAAAAATGGGCCAAACTAGGATTCCATTTCCTGTTAAATGTTGAAAACATGTTTAAAACAGATGGATTTAGGAAATAATCATGCTTCAAGATAAAATGCTCAGAACCAACATCTAAAAACCCCAACTTTTGTCTTGTAGGCTAAATATTTCACAGGTGTGATTAATTGTAGGCACTTATTTTTGCACTTGCATTCACCTGCTTTAGATTTAATTAGTCATCATTGCCTAACTTTGAAAATTGAGAACTTAAAAAGAACACCTGGAAATTTCTCCTTCATTTGATGTAGATTGAAGGAAAATCTCCTGAGTAAATAATAGAAATTTCAGTAATAGATGTTGCTTTTTTAAAAAATAAAAAGAATAAAGAGAATGTAGTGTAAAGAACCAGCTTTGAAAATGTTTCTGCTAATTTGAATGCTAAACAATATGTATATATAACAGTTATCTGAGTAGTCAAACATCTGTATACTCAATCAACTGACATATACTTTAAAAAATAAACAAAAGCTGATTTCAGTAGAACAACCATCTTTGTGGAATCATGGTGACTATCACATGCATTTAAAAGAAAACTACACTGTTCAAGAATGATTTACATTTGAAAAGTAATATACATGTATCTGTTCACATAGTTGCAAATATCAAGTTATATACACCAAATCGTTAAGTTTCGGCATCCAAAGCATGAGGAAAATATATTCACCAGCTGAATTGTATCACCTTGATAAACCTGACTTAATTATGGTTGATTGTATGAGAATGAAGAGAAAACGAGAAGAGACTAGTGAATTTTAAAAAAGAGAAAATAGTACTGATGATAGATCAGGTATAAAGGTGCAAAGAGTCATCAGTGCCTATGGTTTCTAGCCGGGAAAATGAACAACACTGACGGATTTGTCCGTTTCAAGAAACTGTGCCAGGTTCAATAAATATAAGAAAATTTTAGAAGGGAAGAACGAAGTAAAGGCTGGAGAAGGAGTTGGAAAAATGTAAAAAAAAAAAAGTATTTAAAATAATAACTATGGCTGTGTGTTATACCATTTATAGTGGTAACTTGATGCTGGGTCCTATCAACATCTTTTACTGGTGCCTTATGGGCTCTCTCTGCAATATAAATCATCATACCCACTCATTCACTTATTAATTTTTAATGTTACCATCGACAAAATCCCTCTGGGTACCTGTACGTAATTACCAAAATAGAGTATGATCATAAAATGAATAGAAGCTAAATTCAAAATTAAATAAAAGCAGATCACCTACACATTAGGAAAGGCCTTAATATTGAACAAGCTAAGTCATTATCCAACTAGGAACAGATGGCCTAAAACAAAGCTTGTATGAAGACAAGGATGTCCTTAGGACAAGGTGTCTTTTATTGAGGAGGGAGGGAGGGAGCTTCCATAATATAAGAAACTTTTCATCTGTGTAACCTTTAGGGGTTGTTTTTTTTCAAGGATATTTTATTCATTTTAAATACACCAGGGAACATACATTTCTAAATCTATGATTATATGTGCGAAATATTAGTAAGATAAACAAAGTTGATACATGGGGCATGACAACATACCTCAGTTTATTGGACAGATGTGCATTTTCTTTGATTCCTGCACTGTATTGCTCCATGCTCAAAAGGATTCCATAATCTTAAGGCTTGGGTTGTCAGAAACTTAGGTTCTTCTCTAAGGCTTGCTAATCCTAGCACAGATACTACTATGGATATTTTCCCCTAGCATGAGTTGTTATGAACTGAAATAGTTAGAATGTGAATGACCAAGTAGATAACCTGATTTTCCATTTTTTTCTGCCATCTTTAAACATCTTAATCTAGAGTTAGATCTTTACGAGCAGGGACAGACTGTGGTCATGAATAAACAGAATGATTTGCGGTTGCCACAAGCTGCTGGTCACTCTGGCTGAGAGCTCTAATTTAACTTCACTTTTTCTTTCTTTATCCTTTGGAAATTACAGGAAGAGTTATCTGAATTATCTTCCAGAATTACAACGAAGAGGCTAATATAGGAGAGGAACTTGTAGCAGAATAAAGGAATGGTTTTTTATGGTGTTTTTAATTAGGTTTGATCAGCCTATTTGTGGCCTTGAGCTGGTGGTATATACTTACAGCCATAGACACATTTATTAGTGAAAACTTTTTATAATATTAAATAACTGTATTATTATGGATCTGAAAATCTCTAACACTTTATTTTTAACTCATTAAATAAATTGTTACAAGAAATTGTGATATTTCTATAACAATAACCATATAGCTTTAGTATAAACAGGAAAATGGTATGTATTAAAAATAAGTGAACACTCAATCATCATTCATTGTATCACTGAGCATTCACTTCTGAAAATAGTCATTTTAATATCTTTAAATTGTTTACCACATTCTTGATATAAAATAATGGACCTATTAGTAAAACAAAATGTATTTTTCATTTTATATGTGCTTGTATATTGGTGTGTAAAATGTCAACAACAACAGAATAAAGAGACTACCTACAGAGTGGGAAAAATATTTGCAAGCCATACATCTGATAAAGTGTTAATTTGTAAAATATATAAGGAACTCAAACAATGCTGTAGAAATAAAACAAATAATCTGATTTTAAAATGGGCAAGAAACTAGAACAGAATTTCTTAAAAGAAGATATGCAAATAGCCAACAAATATGTAAAATGAGAGCTTATGATTGCTAATCATTAGGGAAATGCAAATTAAAACTACAATGAGATATCAGCTTACACATGTTACAATGGCTATTATCAGAAAGATAAGTGTTGGCAAGGATGTGGGGATAAAAGAGAGGCCTTGTATTTCCACAAACCTTGAGACTGTAAATTAATAAAGCCATTATGAAAAATTGTATGCACGTTCCTCAAAATACTAAAAACAGAGTTACCATATGATACAGAAATCCCACGACCAGGTATTTACCACATAGGCTTGATATCAGTATGTCAAAGAGATGTCTGTACTCCAGTGTTAATTGTAGCACGATTCACCATAGCCAAGAGACAGAATGAACTTGAATATCTATTGACAGATAAATGGATAAAGAAAGTGTGGTGTCGATACACAGTGGAATACTATTCAGCCTTTAAAAAAGAATCTTTCATTTGTGATATACTACATGGAATTGGTGAACATTATCCTAAATGAAGCAAGCCAGACACAGAAAGACAAATGCTGTGTATTTTTACTTGTGTGGAATATAAAACAATAGAAATCATAGAACCAGAGAGTAGAATAATGGTTACAAGAAGCAGTGGAGGGAGGGGGTGGAAGAAATAGAAAGATGATGATGCTCAAAACGTGTACATTGCCTCAGACAGGAAAAGTAAGTTTTGCATTTTTGGACGTGGTGAGAATAGTAAATGATAGTGTATTTTGTACTTAAAATAATGAAGAGAGTAAATTTCAAATCTTCTCATTACAAAAAATATTAATATTTGAGGTGATAGAAATGTCAGCTAATTTTATTTAATTATTTCACATTGTATGCATAAATCATATCACTTTGTACCCCATAAATATATATTCTAATTTGTCAGTTTATAGTTTGTTAAAAAATAAAAAACTAGAATACGTTTAGGATTAATTTGCAGATTGCCAAGTAAGGATAGTGGTTGTAGGCTACAATATAGGCAACTTTTAGATTGAAATCTTGAATTATATAGCCCAAATAGCTGCAGGACAGAGATAACTGGAAAAAAATTGACAGTGACAGTTCTGTAAAAGTGGGAAGTAAAGATTGATTGAAACATTGAAATCTCATTTTTGAGAGCCGATTAATAATGTAGTAGAGACTAAGCAACTCTGGAAGATGTTTAAACAATGGTGTAGAAAATAACATAGCAAATAATTAAGGGTGAATTTGTGAAGCACACCCCAAACCAGAGCAAGGGGCCACACTTCAGTAACAAATGAAAAACATAGAGAAAACAGAAAAGGAAATGCATTTACTTGAAAGTGCAGACTTGTATTCTTGTAATATAATATTAATTCTATGGTAACTGTATTATTCACTTTAACTTAGAATATATCTATGATTTGAGAACTCACATTTTATTCATGTGTACTCTGCATCTAGAATAGAAATACACATCACGATAAATGAGTTATCTACAGCAGTCATAAAATCATGTCTTAGGTAATTTCTTGTTTTGCATATTTACATCTGCCATGAGCCCTGTGGGCTCTAGAAAGCCATGTCCGCCAGAGTAGGGGATTGCAAGCAAAAAAATGAAGGACTTCAAGGAAAAATATACACAAAGATTTTGTTTTCTATTACATAGGAGTCTACATTTCTAAAGTAGTCAGATTAAAAATTACAAGGCAGTAGAACAGTACTGTTAATTTCTACCACTGATTCATCATGCAAATTGCAACATACATTTATCACCAAGAAAAAGACATTTGTGTAAAAAATGGACAAAGGCTTTTTGCCAGGATGTTGTTAGATCATCCACCAAGTCAAAACGGTTGTGCATTTTGTTAATATGTTACTGGAATAAAGTAATGCTGCACATTTAGCACTGGATTATGTGACCTGCTGCCAAAATTTGTATCTCTGAGTACAAGGTGCAAGCTTAGTTTCTTACTGATTTATGTCTGATGCATTATAGTCTACTGACTGACAGGGTAATTAACCATATTTGTTAATTGGATGGTAAAATACATTTTTGTTCTTCTGTTTTAGTACTTTTCTTTTAAAATTTGAGACTAAGGTGAAAAGCACAGAATACGATAAAAAATTAACCACATTAAAAATGATATCTAGTGCAATTTAGTTCTTAATTCTTGCTACCAAAGAATCCTGACTCAAGAGATGTAAACTCAATTGTGTAAGTTAACAGGCTTATAATAAATACAATTTCTATACCTAGCAAATAAGTTCATGGTAAGCAAATGAATAAGTACACATCTTCTCTTCAAGTAGGTGTTATAAGTTTCTATTAAAATCCAATTGATATTGCATTTTTAAGGACATATGCACTATTTACATTGCTTTATAGGGGTTTTCATCTGCCAGTAGTTTAAACAGTGCCTCCTTCTCTAATGTATACTTTTCTGAATTTTATTTCTCAAAAGATGGAAATATCTGTGTATATACATTTGAAAAAATTGAAAGATAATCTCATACTTTAATACAGAATATGTTGAGATTTTTACATTAGAAATTGCTATTATATTCTCTTTCATCCAATAACTCATCTTAATGATACTCCTGTAATAAATGAAACATTAAGAGATGAAATTTTATATTACCATTTAAATTTTTATTTTCAGATACCTCCCTCCATTAATCCATGCCATTATAGCATTATAATTTTTCCTATTTTTAATAAAGCATTTGTGATTTATGGAGTTGACCAATAGTAACTAACATCTTGAACCTGGGGAGTTTATTCACCTATAAAAAGCAAGTTAAATCATATATTTTTGTGTATATTCTATTCTGAGTAAACAGAATGTAGAGAAATGAGAAGTAGTAAGGAAAGAAACAAGATTCCAAAATAAATACTGAGCAAATATAAATTCCATGTGGAACAACGTGGCGCCATTTCCAATCAGCTTCAAGAGTTAAGTAGCTGGAGCTGGGAAAGAAGACAGTCATCTTCCAGGATCAGGAAAATACCAGTGTAAGATAGAAAACTGGAATGATTGTCCACAAGACTTTATAGACTTGACTTAGGGAAGCTGATTTAGCAAGAATATGGAAGCCAGCACCATCCTGACCTCTGGCTGAAGTATCAAGTCCGTCTCTGTCTGACTCCTATATACTTGAGACCCAAAGAAGGGCACAGAAATTGAATTTATCCTGGTAGCTTAGAAAGAAATGGGTTAGAATGATTTCTCCACTGGAACATCCATAGAGCTCTGTTTTCTGACAGTGTGACAGAAATATAGTGGAGTCAGGTAGATTCCAGGGCCTTCAATCATTTGTATAGAAGATTATTTCAGAATCGTATTGGTACAATAAGAGTACCAGCAGCCCCCCAGGATGCATTCCTGGGTCATGAAAAGACAGAATACATAGGGCAGCTCATAGATGAGTTGATGTTCCTTATAGAGACAATCTCATGATGGAATCAGTGGGAAAAAAAAAAATCTTGAGTATTTTTCACTTCACTTTGAATTAAAGTCTACACCATTGTCTATTAGATGCTGCAGTAGATGCTGCAGGAGCTGGCTGGCCCCTGCTTGCATGCTTGACCTCAGCAATTGGAACTCCTAGTTCTCTTCTCCAGGCACATTAGCCCTTTCTTCCAGGTGTTTCTCAAGTGTCACTATATCCAAGAGGACATCACTGACAACTCTGTCTAAAATAGAGAACCCCCTTTTCCATTACTCACAGGTTTTGTTTTTCTTCACATCGCTTTAACACTCCATGGACTATCAGATGCTGTTTTGTTCACTGTTTCCTTCTAGTGAGGGAAAATGACTCTCTAGTTTCCCTCTTATAAGCTACATGAAAGCAAGAATTTTGTCTTGTAGTTATCTCTGTATGCCATAGATGCTCAGATATTCACTGAATGAAATAGTGAAATGATGGATAAAAGCCTTGCTCCACTTAACCTAATACCTCTCTTTATCTCAATAAAAAAATATTGAGCATGCTAATTTGAAAAAGAGTCAAGACTCAGTAGATGGGAGCTGGATGTATAAGTGTTGATATAAAACCAGCCTTAGGTAAGAAAGATGCTACTTGGTGGAATTAGTCAGTGATTAAACAATATATTCATTTCTTTCTACTCAACAGTTTTAGTGACCTAATATTTCAACAATTAGCTTATAGCATAAAATTTTTCTCAGTAATTGGAATAATATTTTCTGAGAGTTGGCCAAGGCTTTGCATTTTCTTTAAAAAATTGAATTTTCTTACTTGCTCTCACATCTTATCTTACTATAAATGTTCAAAATAACAAACAGATGGTCAATTGATTATTCTTAGGCAACATTGAAACATACAATTGGAATTGATATATTCAGATTCCAACACACCTCCAAAGAGAAGTAGAAATAAGAAAATATGTACCTATAGTCTTGTTATCCATAGTAAGGAGAGTTCAAATAGGAGGAAAATTATTCTGTTCCAAATTATATATTGCATGTCTAATGCTTAAAACATATTTAACAATCATTTGATAAATATATAAGTTTTATGCAGATTTTTAGCCTATAAATAATTTTTAGATAGGAAAAGCCCTCTTGTGTTCTCAAGGTCACATTGGCTTGAAATAACTTCTAATGATTAAAAAATCTTATTTTAGATGAAAAAAGCATTCATCCTTTTATTTTTTACACAATGACTTGTTGGAAAATCACCACTTACAGGATGCTATCTAGGTCCTTAAAATAGTATGAAAAATACACATGTAATGGCACCTACAAAATTCTGAAGAAAAAAATCATGCTGCCTTTAGCTATTATTTTACAAGAAGGGGGAAGGGCTAGATAATGTGTAATGCTATGTCATTCACATGCCCAAGTAGCACATGAAACAATTATCTTGAGGTAATTATTTAGCTTATAGTTTAACCTTATATGGTATTACTAGATACTTTTACAGCTAATCTTTATGTGGCCTTTTTTAGTGTCATTGAGTCTCTTGCCATACTATTTTTATAAAAGTAGAAATATATTGGGCTTTTCTATCATGTTTTTGGAACCTATTTCTCATTTGGACTCAGAAATGAGACCCGTATTTAAAAGAGGATCACTCGAAAAAGAAGGAACAACATTTACTCTTGGCAACTTTGCTATGGACTGTCACCTCTTTTGGTTGTAGTTGAGAATTTGCACAATATAAGCCAGTGCAATGTGAACATGTCTATATAGATATCTTCAAATATTTTCTGGCTAATTATAAAGCTGTGATGGGAAAGGGTGAATTAATCAAAGTAAACATAGCTTTTTAACAAATCAGGAGGAAGGTTATTGATATCTTTTATATTCCAGATGAAAGATACCTTTGTTAAACTGAATCCTGACTTACTTTTCCCCACGTGTGCTTTCTGAAAATTATTTCAGCCCTATGATTATTAGATAATACTATCATCTGTGAGAAGGATTGATGAATGAAGATAGAAGATGAATATCCTTGTTACTTCAGAATGAACTATGAATTTTATTCGACAAATGATCTGTGCCTTTCTATCCAGAAAACTATTAGGTAGAACCATATAAAATTGTCATTTTTGTAGGTTAAAAATGACTGTATATTAGCAATGAAATTTCTTTTTACCTGCTTCTAAGGAAGTTATCAGTCCTTTGCTAAACATCTTCATAATACCAAAGATAATCTGAATAGTCTTTGTTGAGAAGTCTAATTTAAATAATCTTGAAATATACCTCATATTAAGAACACTTTTTCCATTTGTAAACACAGTGGTAAAGCTGAGTCTAGACAGATAAATTTCATTATCTGCTTTACTTCCATTTAGCATGTGATAACCTGGGCCAAGTTAACTTACCTTCAATGGGCATTGAGGGCTTTATCTGTTAAATGATGATGGAGATCTAATTATTATTATTTTTAAAAATTTATTTATTATTTTTGAGATGGAGTCTCACTCTGTAGCCCAGGCTGGAGTGCAGTGGCTTGATCTTGGTTCACTGCAGCCTCTGCTTCCAGGGTTCAAGCGATTCTCCTGCCTCAGTCTCCTGAGTAGCTGGGATTACAGGTGTGTGCCACCACATGTAGCTAATATTTGTATTTTTAGTAGAGACAGGGTTTCACCATGCTGGTCAGGCTGGTCTCAATCTCCTGACCTTGTGATCTGCCTGCCTCAGCCTCCCAAAGTGCTGGGATTACAGGTGTGACCTGCCACTACTGGCCAAGATCTAAATTTTTTAAAGGCAGATATTCATGACACCATTTCAAATCTCATTATTGAAAATAAACTAAGAAGATCTGGAAAATTTTCAGTTTTTCTATTTCTTTCGCTTTAGCAGTTTTGAACACTGTCCACCATACAATGAATAGAGGATATCATTCTTAAGGTAATGGAAAATTCAGAGAAAACAGGATAGTATGTTGTAAGAGACAATAATGCATTTTAATTTAAAATTTATTCTGTTGAGCTATTGACACAGATCCATTAGGGACACCAAAAGTCTGTAAGACATACCAAGGATCAGGTTTTCTTTAAAAAAAAAAACTCACCTTATTAGGTTATAATATTTTCAAAAGGAAAAACACAATTAAGTATATTCAGAATTTTAAACTAATCCTGACCTTTTGTCTCCTCTCTCCCAACAATCAAAATGAAGGGCAAAGTGAAGTCTGCGTTAGATGGCAGACCATTTTCTCTACATCAAAAACATAAAGTGTCAAAGAGCAGACTCCAAGACAGTAAGACAAGAGTTCATATTTTCACAGAAATCCTTTGTTGCAATGACTCTGAAAAATGATTATGAGTTTAGGAAATTCATTTAAATTTAATTTGGCCGAATTACCTCTCGGTTGGCTCATAATTATCTCCAAGTAATTTGATAAATAATTACTTTAAATGCTGCATTTTGCTATACATCATGAAGTAACTAAATTAAGAATTTAAATTATGGTACTTTAGTATTTATAGTTAATCATATTTTTACTTCATGAACAGCTTTTAATTGGAAATTTGAGTTTAAATTTAATAATGAAAAGCTAAGCTGATTCAAGTTATTGTTAAAAGATCTATTTAATTTAACCGTTAATTAAATAAGGTAATATACTTTAAGATAATATGCTTTTAAAATAGTGTTCTTTGAATGGTTTTGATCCCTAATAAGTTTTAGGTGATCTGTATATACTCTTTAGATTATTTTAAAGATTAATCAGTCTTTAACTTAATGTATAGAAAGATAACCTTTGCAAGATGCAATTTCCCAGGTCCATAGTATAAATTAAAGTGGAGAATGGTATAATTCCACTTAACTGTGTTATGTCTATCAAACAAATAGGAAGAGAGATTGAGGAATTAAAAATTTCTTGTCCTTAAAATTTAAGAAACATTTGAAAGCATTTTAGAAGATGAAAATAATGGGTAGTTTAGAAGAGAGAAACTTTGAAGAAAACATTTATGCTTTGATAACCAAACATTCTATAAAAGTCAGAAATAGTGAGGAACACCATAATTACAATCTGCAAATATATGATAAAATGATGTTAGGAGAATAGCCTTCCTGAGAATTAAAGCTATTTGAATTGGGAAATGAAGTATGAGGGAAATAGCACAGTGAAAGTAAAATGGGATGAGAATCTTTACCCTATCAAGAACTCTGATTATTATCATTAGGTCTCTGGTGTGGTGGCTGGGGCATCAAGAGTCAGAGGAGCTGGGATAAGACTTGATTTTGCTGCCAATTGGCTGTGAGACTTCAAAAAAATCAATTATCATCTTTAGATCCCGGTGTCTTCATCTTATCCAAATTACATGCTATCTCCATCAAGCTTTCTTTTTTCCTATTCCCATAGCTAAACTTTCTCTCTCCTGTGAAGCCCACAACACATCCTCTGTCTCTCTCATTGCATTTGCCACTTTTCAACTCGTGTTATAATTATTTATGCATGAGTCTCTCTCTCTCTCTCTCTCTCTCTCTCTCTCTCTCTCTCTATATATATATATATATATATATATATATATATATATGAATTCACTGCAAATTTCTTGGGAGAAAGACCTATTTCTCTACATTTTATCCAGTGTAAAATACTTGGCACAATTTCCTTTAACTATAGTTGATCACTGCATGCCTTACAAGCAGTGTATTTACTTACTTCAAATGCAGATTCCAGATCCACTAATCAGTTCTGTGCTGGCCAAGCTACCAGCCACATGTGTCTATTAAACATCTGAAAATATTGCCTAACTCTAACTGAGATAAATTCTGCAGTGGCAGAATATCACCAGATTCCAAAGATTTAATACAAAAATGTAAAATTTCTTATGAGTAATATTTAAACCTTGATTGTATATTGAAATAATATTTTAAATTTATTTTATCAAATAAAATACATTTCAAAGTTAATTTTACCTCTGTTAATACAATAATTTCAGAAAATGTAAAGTGATCTTTGTGTTTCATGTTATATTTCTTTTGGAAAGAGCTGGTCTAGAGATTTTGATTCAATAGAGTTCTATGCAGTACAGCAACCCATATTTGTAAAAAGATTTTCAAGTAATTCTGATGTGTACAAATATTAGAAAATGACTAGGTTGGCACATTAACTACACATAGTGAACAGTCACCAGGAAGGGTAGTGATGGAAGCAAAGTTCTTTTATCTCCTTAGTATGTGACAATACTAATATTTGAGTAAATTCTATTAATGAAAGTCCTTGCATTGGGCAGTTCTGGCCTGACATAGTAGTAAGGCAAAAAGAAAAGGTTGCCACTTTTCTGAGAAGCATTCTTAACAAACAACAACGCTCCTTTGAGGTCATTAGAAACAATTAGCACCTTGTCTGCTATCCTAAACAAGAGCTGTGTTTTCAGTAAATGATGTCTCTTGCCAGCTTCAAAAGACAGACTGATGTCCTACGAAAAACAAGCAGATAAAGGTAGAAATTTTAAAAAGGAAGAAAATGAGCTTGAGGATTTGGCTGTTAAAGTTAGACAATATGGCTGGTTAATTTACTTATTAATTTACTCATCGATCCATTGTTGATATAAATTAAATGATTTGAATGTCTTGTTGAAAGCACAAGAAATAAGAATAGACAAGACATTAAATTTTTGATTCCAGAAAAATCAACCATGCATGATTTTCCCTATATGAAAGGAATACTAAAATCTAATATTTAAAGAAAAGTATATTTAGAATTAATTTAATGAAAAGCGGGGTTTTCCTTACACCAGTCTGAATTTATAGTTACAGCTACAATTCATTCTGACACTTTCAGATATAATAGCAAGAACAATATTATACAGCAGAATGTAGGTAATGATGCTTTTAGGGAAAGAAACACCTCTATTTTAAAGCTTTTCACTTTATTCTGATTTTGCCTTACAGATGACAAAAAAACTCATGCTCTATAAAAGCAGCTTGATTAAAAATCCCTCACAAGACAATTATATTCTTTCTAAGACACTGGCTGAAGCACAGTAGACAGATTTTTTTAAAAATATAAACAATATGTATTCATTTTAGTTGATTAGTCAAGCCCATTCTTTTCCCTTTAAACATTCCCTTTAAGAGAAATCAACTTCTTTGCCATCTTTGCAAACAAGAATGGGTGTTGGGAGGCAAAGAACCCAAAGTCTTTTAGATTCTCCACAAGGCTTACTGCGAATGACTTCATTGCCTTCTGAGAGAACTGAGGTTGCATTTTGTGCCACTGCAAATTTAAATCCAGGTCACAGAGATGTTACATAGCAAATGACACATTTACTGTGCCACCCAGCTGCCTCTTCTAATGCATCAGGACTGCCTTCTGAACAAAGTCAGCATGCCAGTGTTTGGCTGTGTGCAAGTAGTTTTGTTTACCAGGGTGATGCTAAAAGAAGAAATTCTGCCCACAATTAAAAAGCTACTTAGCTCAACTGCTAATTCACCACTGAAGTGTCAAATAAATGACTTGTCTCTCTGAAGGAGCTGTAATCCCGAACCTCGAGAGTGAAAAATTTTCAAGCTCTTCAGTAAGTCAGGATTTACATTAGAAGACTCATGGAGAGTACTTGTATGAAAGGAATAAAAGGAATCTAACGTTCTATGCTAGATGACAGAGGACATAAAATAGCATTATCAGGTTTCTCTAATCAATCTTTTTAAAATATGTTTTGCCTCAAGAAAAACTTGTTAAAGCAAGAGTGATAATCATGGTTATTTTGTGGCTGCATATGAAAGATGATCTGTGCTGACAGAATCCTAATAGCTTATCTCTTTTGTAACACCACAATTTCACATGTGTTGTCTTAAAAAATACTCTGACTAGTATATCCTCCTGCAAATTAATGCCATGTTGTCGATTAATTCCAATAATAGGGAAAGTTAAAAGTGAGGGGCCGGTAATCCCTGAAAAACAAGAGCTGGAGGCTTTCATTCTTGATGTCCACAGAGAGCCAGAGCTTTGGAATCATAGGAAAAGAGCATAAAATGTATCTGTCAAGTGAGAGGAAGACAAAGCACTTACCTGAATGCATTTTTTACTTGTCAGGCCAGTTAATACCTCTCAGCTGTGACTGACTTCTCACAACAAGGGAAGTATTTGAATCCTAGTAAAGTGATTCCTTAACATGGCCATGTTTGAAAGAAAGCTGGAGTCCACACACACACACACACACACACACCATCCAGACTATTTGTTAATCTGTTATTTCTGGGTTTAGTGAGCCTTTTACAATTTCTCAAGTGATTCTGATATTCAGCCAGACTGGGGAATCTCCCAGCCAGCCCATGCCTTGTGACTGAGATTCATCTGCAAAGATACATGAGTTGTCTCATCATTCAAATCAAGCCCAGATTTCTTGACCCTGTAGTACCAAAGTTAGTTGGCAGGAAAAAATAAAAAGGATATAAATACATAATGACAAAAATATATGTATGCCTATTTATATACAACATAACCTTCCTTTCATGTAAACTAAGGAGTATTAAATATAGATTCTTATTTCAAACAAAGAACGTCTTCAAAAGTTTCTTCAAGTGATCACACCTACCTCTATAAAAAACAGCTGACAAGAAGAAATATTTTCTCCATTAATATATTCTTTTGTCATTAGTTGGGGGGATATTTCAGAACACTAAAGAACTTTCTGCATTTGGGGAAATAATTTTATTCTAAATAGAATTCTGCTTTTGAATTTTTTTCTGAGAAGTGAAAAGTTATGGTAGAAGGCTGACCTATTTTCACTCATTCTTTGGACAATATTTATGTTTTATCCCTTCTATGTGCAAAGCACGAAGCTAAGTGCTTTGACGGACATAAAGTTGAATTCAATATTTATATAGTTATTCTGCCCACACAGAATTTATAGACTTTTAGGGAGGAAAAGCCATATACATAAATACCTATACTACAAAAAAAGCATAAAACATAAAGGAAAAGACTGATCAATTTCACTGCATTAATATTTTAAAATTCTGGGCATCAAAAGATAGCATTTTACTACTGTGAAAATATAAGTCACAGAATGTGAGAAAATATCTTAAATGACTATAACTGCCATTGAAATAAAATCCAGAATACGTAAAGGACTGCCAAAATTAGTAAGAAAAAGACCAACCACATATTAGAAAAAAGGTAAAAATATGATCAGGTAATGAATGAAAACTGAATTGCCAAAAAAACATTAAAAGTTATTCAAATTCAATAGTCATTAAATAAATATGAATTAAAACCATGAGATACAGCAAACATTAATTTTGCAAAAATTTAAAAATTGGATAATACCATAATTAGAGAGAACATGAAGCTGTGGGAATTCATACATATTCCTGGTAAAAATGTAAATTGTTGTAATATCTGTGGCAGGAAGTTTTGCCTAGTTGAAGGTGAAGGCATGCACACTCTAAAAAAATTCAATTCCTAGGCATATGCCTGTCTTACTGTCTCAGCTAGAAATAGATACTCAATCCAGACAACTAAAGATAACTTTAGAGATTTTTTTTTTCTTTTAAGATATGGAGGTATCACTGTATTGTCCAGGCTGCTCTCAAACTCCTGGCCTCAAGTGATCCTCCTGTCTTGGCCTTCCAAAGCATTAGGATTACAGTTGAGAACCATTGCCCCTGGCCTAGAGATAACTTCACAACTTTATAAAGGGATTGTCTACAAAGTTTTGGGCAGGCTTAAGATAAATCAATATAGAATTTTAATATCCCAGGGTTAATGTCAACAGGAACCACTACTAGCTCTAGATTGGAAAATGCAGAGACAGGCTACTGAAACCAGAAGAAAGTGTGGTAGCCATAAAGAAGTCTGTGTAACAGTAGTTGTGGTTCTCAATAAGGGAAAATAGCCATGTGAGCTGACTCAGGAGGGAGGGATCCCAGGGAACAAAAAGCCTAACTTGCCTGAACTCTGGGAAGCTGCCTTCCACTGGCCAATGAGCAGCTAGGACAAGGAAGCCCCCTGCTGAAGTCCACATCAGACTTCCAGAACTGAAGTGTTGTGACAATAGAAAAATTCAACACAACCCCTAGAGAAACTCTAATGTACACATTTACGCAATGTCCACATTAGCACCGTTGATAATGACAAAAATAGAGAAATAACCTAAATCAGTAAACCTGGAAGCATCTTGCAAAGACTACTGAGAAAGAGAAGAAAGCAAGATGCAGAAAATGCATATAGTATATTACCACTTGGCATCTAAAACTATTTTTACATGTTTTAGATGACAGATCACATGGTGGCTGACAATACATGAAGTTAGTAAAAGGGTAAAGAAATTCAGGGAGACGATGAATAACAAATTGAGGAGATAGGTGACAGCTGAGAAGGCTGCAGTATTTAGTACAGACTTACACAAAGACACTATTAGTGATTTACCTGAAATTCTAATTTAACTTGCATCCTGTATTTTATATGGCAACCCAATTGAAAAAGGGATATGGAGCGCTTCTAATGGCTATATTAGTTGCAAATATTTTCAACTGGTCTGTGGTTGTCTTTTCCAATGTTTTTATGTTCTTACAGCATCTCTTGATGGACTGGAGTTATATTTCTTTATTTGGGCAGTGGGAACACAGACGTTCATTTTCTTATTCTTTATAGCTGTTTCTATGTCTGACACATCCCCTAAGTAATATTGAAAATATCTGTACAACCATATAAGAACTAAAACATATCATAAGAAAGGTCCTCTGGATAAAGTAGTTTAGGAGGTTACGGGAGATAACTCATATGCAACTGAGAGACTTAGAGGCCCGAAACTTTGAGCTATGAATGAGATCGCTAAAGAAGATTTATTCTAGGAAAAGCAATGATGGAAAGAAAGACTAGAAGATATGAATGCACAGTTTATATTAAGAGGAAATGAAAATAGTAACAATGATTAAGATAATACATAACATACATGTTATTTTAAACAACATCCTTTAGTGCTATGTGCCAGACAACATGCTAATTCTTATATTGAATTTAATATTCACAGAAAACATTTGAGATGAGTACCATAAGTTTCTCACTTTAAAAATGAGCCTTGGGGTTATTAAGTAATTTATGTAGGTTTGCAAAACTAGTAAGTGGCAGACGCAAGGTTTGACCCAGATTATGTGAGTTCAATGCACACTCATAAATGTGTACACTTCCCTACAATAAATACTGTGTCTGCCATGAAGATACATGGTGCATCTGCCCTGTGTCACTCATTTTTCTTTATGTGTTTCCTTATTTGCTCTTTGCAATAAGTTTATGAGTTAGGTAGCATCCAGCTTCATAAGATAAAGCAAAGTAATATACCCAAGAATCACTGGCTACAGGATGAAACTGTATTTTAGACCATTTCTATAGGACTCTAAAACCAATTAACTAAATAAGCAGTTTCATTTAGGTAATATAATGTGAAGAAAAATAATAGAAAACATTTGCCTGGAAAGAGATGCTGGGCATCGAATTATGAAGCTTTAAGGCTTGACTTTCTACTCTCAGCAATTGTTTGTGCCAAGAGGTACAGAAGTAATTATTGGCAGTTTTTGAATAGGGCAAGAAATGATCAGATGTTTTGAGAAAATTAATATTAAAGTTAACGGAATTTTAGTTGACAAGTTATTACCATATATTTGGGTGAGATTTAATTCATTATAGCTTTAAATCATTATTGTCCTGTCTCAACACTTAACAGAATGTTTGAATATGACAAGCACTCGATATACACATATGACAAGTAACCAATAATTGTATCTTGCATGAATACATGAATGAATGAATGGCATATATAAGCCAAGCTAATGAGTAAGCCAGCATGTTACTGTGGAATTTAAAAGATTTTATAATGTAAGAAATCCGAAGGAAATTCAAAAGATTTTCCTGGTCTTTCAGTCTTCCTTTGTGAACATCCTGTGATTTTCAAACTAGGGGACACTTGGAGTTCCTAATAAAATCATTATCAGATGTTAAAAGTAATATGCATTTCCTGAGTACCCACAAAGTAAAAATCTCACCCAGAAGCATATAATTAAAATAAAGAACTTTAGACTCTGATAATTATCTATAGAAAGGAGTGTTTGTTATTTAGTTAAATCCTACTACAGAAGATGGATAGAGGTAGTCTGCTTTTTCCAGAGCTTAACAGCCTTTCCTTAGTTGAGTTTTAAATATACTCGGACTTAGAAGAAACTAATATTCATTTCAAATCAATCTGTTAAATTTTAATCTATTCAATATAAATGTAATTATATAGATAGGAAAGGAAAATGAATTATCATTTGCAGGTCCTTATTAAGACAGGATTTTGGTGATGTATATGTTTTAGAATGATGGATGGCATATATTTCTTTTCACAATGTTACAAAATCTGACTCTCATTTAAGTGTTTCCCACACACTCAAAATGCTTATTCATGAAGAACTAATGATATGTACACAGACACACTACCAGTCACCCTCAAGAGAGTCAAAAACAAAAATGATACCCACCAAAAGTCTCTGTTGAATATCTCCAATACATTAAAAAAAATTGAATTTCTTCCCATGAAATTTCTACCCCCTAGAGTTAATGAATTTATATCATTTAAATATTTCCAAGTGAATAGGCTCATCAGAATACATGGTAAAAAATCTTCTAGACAGCTCAAGTCTCTGAGGACAGGCTGTTCTTTGAGAGTATTTCTTTGTAGAATGAAGGCTTTCATTGAAACATAAAAACTACCACACACAATGAACTTATTTTTTTCAACAGTAAGCCAGATACTGACCCAGTGTAAAGATAATTTGCAAGCAAGTGTGTCTTTGCTACATATGCATGTATAGATGAGGAAGGGTTTACTTGTTTTTATAGTGGTACCTTTTAAGAGTGCAATGTGGGATTCTCTACTGTGCTTAGGAAACATGTTTTAGGATTTCATATTCAGAACCTCCATTCATCATCTGACATTTCAATGTGAGTCTCCTAATGCTTCTCTCTTAAAAAGGAGCCCTTTAGTTCCAAGTGATTTCACCACTGCTGTTTTCAGAAGCACTATCTACATTCAATATTCTAAGGGATGAAAACAAGAAACATGTTTCACTACAAACTGTAGTAAAACTATAAATTTGTAATTCTGTTTCAAGGCATCTATATACAAATATGCATCATATTTTTTTAAAGAAAATTTTCATCTGAACTTTTATATCAGTTCTAATAAAGGCTCATCTAGTTTCTAAGTTAGAATACCCCCTAATTTATAGATAGGTTAACTTTCTCACTAATAAAAAATGGAAAAAATCCAACTGTCTACATATAATGTGAAATGACATTAATTTAGTTAACTTTTTTTCTTACATGAAAGTTACCATGGTAACTATCCCAATTTTTCAGCAATTTTCTGCAAACTGGGGTTTGACTCTTCATCATCCTTAGTTCTTACGTATTATACCAACTAATCATAAACATATATGTTTTATATTATAAAATATAATCGTGCATAATTTCCAGGTTTTAAAATTTAATCATTTTTGTGGCAATAAATGGCAAAATTAATTTTGGTGCTCACATTAGTGAGTTAACAGGAATGGAAAACAAAACATCATATGTTCTCACCTATAAGTGAGAGCTAAGCTATGAGGACACAAAGGCATAAGAATGATATAATGGACCTTGAGGAGCTGTAGTGGGGGAGATTGGGACGGATATAAGGGATACAAGACTAAATATTGGGTACAGTATACACTGTTTGTGTAACGGGTGCACTGAAATGTCAGAAATCACCACTAAAGAACTGATCTATGTAACCAGAAACCATATGTACCTCAAAAACTATTGAAATAAAAAATAGTGACTTAAATAATATAAAGGAATGATCATAGAAGAAAGCATAATGTGAAAAAAAAGCAATAAAAAATATGAACGTATTTTTATTTATGCAACGATTATTGCTAGAGGGCAAAACCATTTCCAGAGGTGATGACTTTCTGTTTACATTTTAAAGTTTACTGTACAGAAATCAGTTCTGAGATTTATATATTGGTTTCTTGAATCTCTGCTCCCATTTGGTGTTTACTCAACCTTCAAGGTATTAACCAGGAAAATTTTACAGTTGTGTAGAAGGATACCAACTGGTTCTTTTGCCTATCAAAGACTTAGGTATACAATGTATCTTTATATATATATATATGTTAGTTGACTATGATTGCTTCTTTGAGATTTTTGGTTTCATTTTCTCTTAGAAATCTGAGTTATCCTCATAAATGACTTCTTTTGAAAAGTGTCTATTCATATCCTTCACTCACTTTTGCTCTAAGGCCAATAAACATATGAAATAATGCCCATCGTCACTGGACATTAGAGAAATGCAAATCAAAACCACATTGAGATATCCTTTCATGCCAGTTAGAATGGTGATCATTAAAAGATCAGGAGAAAACAGATGTTGGAGAGGATGTGGAGAAATATGGACAATTTTTCACTGTTGGTGGGAGTGTAAATTAGTTCAACCATTGTGGAAGACACTGTGGTGCTTCCTCAAGGATCTCGAAATAGAAATTTCATTTGATCCAGTAATCTCATTACTGGATATATACCCAAAGGATTATAAATCATTTTATTGTAAAGACATATGCACATGCGTGTTCATTGCAGCACTGTTTACAATAGCAAAGACCTGGAACCAACCCAAATGCCCATCAATGATAGACTCAACAAAGAAAATATGGCACATATACACCATGGAATGGTATGCAGCCATAAAAAAACAATGAGTTCATGTCCTTTGTAAGGACATGCATGCATCTGGAAACAATCATTATCAGCAAACTGACACAAGAACAGAAAACCAAACACCACATGTTCTCACTCATAGGTGGGTGTTGAACAGTGAGAACATGGGCACAGGGATGGGAACATCACATACTGGGGTCTGCTGGGGGGGCAGGGGGCTAGGAAAAGGACAACAGGGGGCGGGAGGTTGGGGAGGGATAACACTGTGAAAAATGCCTGATGTAGGTGACGGGGGATGGAGACAGCAAAACACTATGGCATGTGTATGCTTACACAACAATCCTGTAAGATCAGCACATGTACCCCAGAATTTAAAGTACAATAAAAAAATGCAAGTTGTCTAATGTAAATAATTAAGACAATATTTTTAAATTCAACTAGAGGTAATGAAAAGAGAACTGAAGAATGCAATGTTATTCAAAGCCATGGTAGAAGAAGAATGAAGTTTTTAAGAAAAAGTATTTAATATTTATTTAATTATCCAAAATTCCACCAAATGTTATGAATGCTCATCAAATTAACATTCTCATTGCTTATTTGAAGTTTCAATTAAAATGCCCAAGAGGAGTCCTCATTCTCATGTTGGTCAGGCTGGTCTCAAATTCCTGACCTCAGGCAGCCTTCCTGCCTCAGCTCCCAAAGTGCTGGGATTACAGGAGTGAGCCACTGTTTCTGGCCCTCCATTACCTTTCTTAAAAAAAATACATAAATTGTTCACATATTGATCACCTCATCTACTTCCCACTACTCTCACCATCTTTATTCAGACTCTCAACATCCTCTTTTGCGTCACTCACACCACAAACCTGCTTTGCAAATTTGGGACAAAAAATTCTTAGCTTTAAATTTCAGCTTTACTGTGTTGCTTAGCAGCCTAAGAAACAATTTTGTTCTTGTTTTTTTTTTTTTTTAATGTATCCTATTCTTGAGTAATGTGTTGTTTTTCATCCTTATATGTTTTACCATATCACTAACAGTGTTCTTTTTGAATTGATTGAAGTGAAGTTACTAAATTATTGCTATCAGTGGGTCAGTTTGAGTCTTGCAGAAGCAGATGAGAGGATATTAGCCATGCAAAAGAGCTGCTGTAGTGGCTGAAATACCCAGAAGGGTAAAGGAAATGGAGCAGGAGCAGGCAGGAAGAACCTTCTGATCACTAGCAGTTTTCTTACCCAATCCTCTTATCACTCTCTGCTTTCACTGGCAGACACAAAGCCAGTGAAAGCAGAGAGTGATAAGAGGATTGGGTAGGAAAACTGCTAGGCTGCTGGGCAGTTAAGTCTCAACCAGAACAGTGGCCTCGCATAGATACCCCTGTGTGCTCAATCGTTGAGTGGGAGCTGCCTAAGGAGGGGTCTCAACCCCAGTCTTCTAGGCTGCAGAGGGTAGATCCTGCCAACTGTGCCTGCTAATAATAATTAGATAAAAACCTGCTGGTTTCCTATCACCACATTCTCCCTTAGCAAGGTTTCGAATTGGCTGGTAATAAAGAAAAACAGGCTGAAACAATATTTTAGGAATTTACTCACTTCTAAAATATGGTTTATGGCTCAACTCTAGGCCAAGGCCTTTGATTTGCTATTACTGCAATTTATGAGACAGATGAAGTGCGTTGATTACTGTACAACTTGGAATGTGGGAGGCAGAGAATGGGGAAAAGTCTAATAATTGCATTTAAGATGATTTTTTTTATTTGTCTTTAAGATAATTTCTTTAGAAATGAGTAATACTGGGTGGGCATATTCAAGAATAGGTAAATACAGAGGCAATATTTTTAAGTAGATTTTACATGTTTTTCTGTCAATACATTTCAATGATTTAGATCAATTATGGAGATAGATACACACACACACACGCACACACACACACATATATATATATATAAGAACTGAACTGAAAAATATCAATCACAGTTTCAAAGTGATAATAATTTTCTATAAATAATTCAGAAAGGCAGAAATGATATGTATCTTAAGAGAGGTACAGTTAGAATGGGGTTGTTAAAAGTTAACTTCAACATTTTAGTGATTAATAAACCTTTGTGTGGATCTCTCTCCACACACTTTGTGTGTGAAGTGTGTCTGTAAGAAAATTACATCTTCTGAGCCCCAGGATTTAGTATGACAAACTGCTACTACAATCCATTATCCATGAGGACATTAGTATCCTCCTCATTAAAATACAGTATAAAACAAGCAATGATAGAAAATTATGAAAACAGAGATGTTAGCTTTAAAACATAAAGTAAGGCATAAAGACTGTGGTAGCCAGGAAGGAAAATATCACGGGACTAAGAAATAAACTGTTGTCTGCTCAAAAAAAAAAACTCATTATTTTGATCTAATAACCAACTAAATTTGGGAGAAAGGACAACAAAAATATAACTGAAAACAGAAAACATAAAAAGCAGTGACTGGATATCAAGAATCTGCCTTGCAGAATCCAATACAAATTAATTTGCATGCCTTAAAATAAGAACACATTTTTCAAGTATTTATACTTATTGTTGATGACTGCACTTATTGTTGACAGAAACCAGTTAAAGCAAAGAGGGAGAATCTAAATAAGGACACACAGTGTACACATATATGTGTGTGTGTTAGAGGCAGAAAAAAAGGGCACAGTAGATATCTCAGAATTCAAAACCACAAAGATGCTACTACCTTTTACCTGAATTCTTGACTTCTTTTCAAATATCTATTTTATTGTATTCTTATTTTACAGGCCAGGTCATTCTGCTTTTCCATCTGTTCATACTGTAGGTGGAAGATGGTAAGCCTACAACTTTACATATTTCCTTTGGATAATTCTCTATACCAGTTCCATACTCCAGAGACAGCATTTGATTTGTAAAGTTTGATTCAAATTTAAATCACTGTGCTATCCAAACACAGCCAGGGATTCAGGGTCTCACAGCACCCCTTGGCCATTTGGGACTTGTTTTTTGTAGGAAGGCAAAATTTTTCCAGCAAGGTTCACACACTAACTGCAGTAGATATCCAGTTTAGTAAGCTATGCCTTTTGGAAGAGGAATAAGGATAGGGAATGTACTACTGTCAAGGTTTGAGACTTTCACATTTAATGGGATATAAACCAGTATTATACCTTTTCAGTAGCATTCCAATGGGGAGCGTTTTCTGTCCAGTATTGAATTAAAATAATAAAAACCCATTTAAAAGTTGCTCTAGTGTTTATCATCACAATCTATGAGGAATAATTCTAAACAATGACAGCGATAAATACTCCTCTTAGCTGGGATGAATGTCTCCCCTTCTCCTCCCTCTTTGATATGTCATTGTCACTTTCAGTGCCATTAATGAGAAAGCCAAGTATAAAGGGGTCCCCAGAGAACCTCCAACTGACCTGTACACTGGGAGAACAGGGTGAAGCCATGAAACTTCCTGCCATTTGGAGAGGGGAGGAGCCTGGTCCTCCTGTTCCTGTGTGGGACCCAGGGATTCAATTTAGGAGATGAGGGTGTGTTAAGAGGAACTCCTCTTATCGCTTTGCTGCGTTGTTTTTCCTTTTGCCTTTTTGCCCAGTAATTCTGTTCCTCTCACCCTTTAAAGTGTCTGTGAGCCTAATCTTTCCTGGTCATGTGACAATGACTCGGATTGTCACATTATGATGCTGGGACAGGAGACAAAGATAATGTCTTCCAAGGACTCTTCTATTCTACTACAAGTCATGTATTAAGACTTCAGTTGTGGCAAAATTGCACCTGTGCTTATAGTAAATTAAAAAAATGGATCAAGAAACTTTCTAATAGATGTTTTTCCCCTCGTGATTTTCAACCGTATGGAGGTTTAATGAGTAACAACTGAAGGAGTTAGTGCAACATTGAAGGAGTGTCTAACAAACTCACAGAGAATCATTTGGCTAATGGTAAATCATAGCCACTATTTGGTAATTTAAATATAAAACCGTTATTAGTCCCTATGTAAAGAATAGTACTTCAGAAAGCAAACTCTTAAAACAGGTCAGAACCCTAATGTGAATCCATTTATTTTACTTAGCAGGGGGTTGAAAGGAGAAACGTAACCTTAAAAAGCTTTCTGAAAGTGAGATGTAAATTGTAACCATTTTACAAAATTGAAGCCCAAGACCCATTGTTGTAACACTTTGGAATGTATACAGATTTCAAAAAGCTAAGTACTTGGAATCCACATAATAAAAATATAGGTTAATTAGAACTCATATATCTTTAAACAGTCAATTTTTTAAATGATTGCCTGCAAAACAAGTAAAGGTAGAAAACGGGATTCAAATTTAATGTAGCATTTTTGTTTCTGAACTGTCTTAGCTACTTATTTTTATTTCAAAGCTACACAACTTTCTCCTTTTAAAATTAAATGCCTGTGCAAAATTATACTGAATATGTGTTTATTATGTCATTAGTTTCTGGATCTAATTCTGAATCTCTTCAGAGGAAAAATTTGATTATTAAATTCAAATACAAATAATGTATTATTGGTTAAAAGAGCAATTCTAAAATATCCTTCAGTAGAACGATACCAAGAGTTCCTGAGTTCGCTAAGCCTCTATGTGTGAAAGGCATTCCCCTCAGATGCAGGGTCCTGAAGCAAGGCATTTTCCTGTAAGAGATATATGGTCTCTTCTGCTTGCAGCTCCTAGTCTCTGTTGTCCCAGTAAAATACAAAGGCCCTAAGCACCTGTTGTTTAGTAAATACAGTAAACAGGGACAGTGTTTTGGAAACTGCCACACACACACACACACACACACACACACACACACACACACACATCAGAAGGTATTAAGAATCTTGATATATTCAGGAAATTTATTGACAAACTGTTAAATGAATTGGAATTGATTGAATTGCAGTTTTAGGTTCCTTTCACAAGGTGGCAGGGTAAAAGAAAATACAGACATCAGGGTATGTTCTTTTATAAATTGTGTTCTCTTGTCAGAACAGCATTGTGTTTTCAGGGAAATTGAAAGCACTGGAAAGGCAGTGCAGTCATTGGCAACCACGAACCACACAGTTTTGAAGAGATTTTGTAAATGCATAATTTACCAATAAAAAGGCTGGCTTCAAACTGCTACTGTACTTCACAGGCATTTCAAAGAATTACCCATATAACTATTTACTTCATTGAGTAGAACACTGCCTAAAGAATCTGCCAATCTTGTTTAAAAAGGGAAAAGGTGTGTGGTGGAGGGCAGAGAGTGAGCAGTTTGGTTATGGGAGAGAACAATGAGCATCAAAAGCACACCTATCTGTATATTTTAACTGAAGAATTTTAGCCCAGATGAACTGATTAATAGTCAATTAGCAGCATCTTCAGAGGTTCAGCAGAAACAGATTACTGTGCTAGGCACCCAGACTGGCTGACAGATAAAGAGAAGGGATTAAACACCATGTTTTTAAAATTATTGTTCAGAAATTAAAATTTCAGAATATTCTAGAAATAAATTAACATTTATTGATTAAGCACTATGTAATATTCTTTGCTCTGAATATATGGTAGTCATCATTTTATTAGCAAGGATATAGATGCACATAACTTTTTCCAAGTTCACAGAGATCGTGAGTGATTACCTTTAAGTGAATACTTGACATGGAATCTTGTTACGTAAAACACATTAATGACTTCCTCTTGCTCTTAAAATAAAAACCAAAATCATCTAAAATGCTCTGAAGGACTTCATGGTTTATCCTCTGCCCTTTTGTGCCAGCTTCCCACTATCCCACATGCTCTCAGGTCCCCTGAGCTCTAGCCACATTCAACCTCCTCATACCTGGGCCTGGAATGCATCTTCCTTTCCCATTCTAACGGAGCTGAGCTGCTAACATCTACTTTTACTCAGAGAACTCAACTTATCTGCCCTCTCCTCAGGGCAGCCTTCAACAAGGAATAGGTGAAAGTCCTGTGGCTCAAGCTTTCCCAGCGGCAGGAGCCTCTGCTGTGAGCATCTATTATAGTATTGACTGTGGTCTCAGAGTATACTGAGCTCCCTAAGGGCAGTGATGAGCCTTGCATTTGAATTAGCAAATACACCATCAAGCAAAGAGTGGCCCAGGTATACACATGACACAAAATATTCTACTTGCTACTGGGGTTTGTCAATACTTTTTACAAATTGTATGCAATGATGTTTTAAACTTATATTTCATGGTGAAAATTATCAGCCATAGTATTTCACAGAAGAATACTATGAAATTCACCATTTCAGGATCACTCAAAATAGGTGTTAACTCAGTAGTTCTGAAATGGTGAATCCTTTTATGTGGCTTAACTGGAATAGATGCTCTATTCTTTCAGGCCATTGCTTTTATCTTTTTTAAACTGTAGACATAATATTATTGTTCTAAAACATATTTGCAGAAATCAGTCATGTAAAATATGCATTGGGAAATCAGATTCTGACGTGAATTCAAGTTACTTATTTGTAAGTCTAACGCTGAAATGCACTGTTCATATCAAAGGCTATTACTTTGTCACTGGCGAGCTAGGCGACCTTGAATAAGTAACTTCATCTTCACAGACAAAGTTTTGGCATCTGTAACATGAGTGATTAGAAGAGATTATCCCTAAGGTCTTTTATAGTTCTTAAATTCTTTGTCTCTTAGTTCCTCTCTAAGGAATTTTAACTCTGAAAACTGCTACCATTTCACATCCTACTCTCGTTGCAAATGAGAGATTTTCAATTCCCAGTGATGAACTGAATCTGCATACACACTTGTATTTTATTACACTAGAGTAAAAGGATTTAGGGAAAATATATATATATATATTCAAATTCTTCTCCTAAGGAAACTAGATTTAGTTAAATCATGAATAGAAGTCAGGATAAGTATATTCAACATTTACCCATAGCTCTTTTTCCCCAACTGTCTGTTTCCGATTTCTAAAACATAGTAACATTTCATTAAGAAGTCACAGCAACCCTTCTCTAATTTGTGAAGAGTACATTGTGAATTACATGCATAGTTATCAGCATTTCAGCATATTAGATTTCTTCCCCTGCTTAGTAGATGTTTATGAGTCCTTTGGGTTTAAGCACTCTTATTCACTAGTATGTCATAGAAGAAGACTTATGAAAATATTTCTTTTATAATAAAAATATTTATTAACTCAATTATATATACCTTTGTACAGTGGCATTGCACAGAGAGCTGTTGAATTCTACATATTCAAGATATTTAAAAAAATAAGTCATCTTTGTGATCTGTCCTCATCCCGTCCTCTGTCATTACTTTTGTTCATGTAGATTTTTGTAAATATCTTCTCTTACTCTGTCACTCGTCATTGTCGTATTGGTGAACTAGTTTTAACTGCACTGCAATTGAGTCAAACAGATTTGCACTGTAGTCAGTGCTTGTGTTTTGTTTAAGAAATTCTTTCATATGATGAGGACTTGAGATCTTCAAAAAACTTCAATGTTTATCATTCACATTTAGGTCTTTATTCCACATAGGTATTGCATATAATGTGAGATAGCGATAGTGAGTCAAATTAATTATTTTTATAAGCATATCCATTGGTCTCAGCACCATTTACAGAAAAGGGTTGCCCAGTGCTATGCTATTAAATGTTTGACAAGTGACTTGGCAGAAAGGAGAATAATTTATTGTAGTGTTAGCAAATTTCAATGTTATAAATACACCCGACAATGCTGATTTCAATATATCAACATTACATCAAGGAAATAATTCAGCAATGATAAGCAGTAATATACCATTCCCTATTATTTTTACCATACAAATACAAGAGAGGTAAATGACATCAAGAACATAGATAATAGTAAAATGTAGCCAAATAAGTAAAAAGTTAGGTTTTAAGTATTTATTAACTTGTTTTAAGTATAATTGTTTTAATTGCTTATTTATATAATTTTTAAAAATTAGTACGTTTGATAATTGGTTTATACATTCCTGAAAATCTTGTAATTATCTCTCACAAGCCAAAGCAGGCAAGCTCTTACACACTACTGAGTTTGTCGTTCTCTAATTTTTGTGCAAGAACACCTCTGTTATATGTAAAGTATCCATATATACCTAGTCCTATGTTTGGATTCTCTATTATTTTGTATTTATTCATGTGCCTCTGATTGTGCTAATTTTGTACTCTTAATTCTTACATATTCATGACTTTTTGGCTGGATGTCGTTATCCTTCCTTTTGTAGTTTTAAAAAATATTGCATGTGTGTGTGGGGGGAGGCGTGTGTGTGTGTGTCTGTGTATGGTATAAAATATGCCATTTTGATTTATATATACATAGTGAAATGGTTAACATAGTCAAACAAATTAACATAACCATATTCTCACATATTTTCATTATACAATATTATTAACTATAATGATCAGGCTGTACATTGATCTCTAGGTTTAATGATTCTATGTAAATACAACTTTCTACTTTAGACCAACATAACTCTCTCCTCCAAGCCCTTTGTAACCACAGTTCAACACTCTATTTCTGTTTATTCAACTTTCTTAGTTTCCACATACAAGTGAGGTAATTCAGTGTTTTCTACCTGGATCTGGCTTATTTCACTTAGAATATTGTCCTCCAGATTCATATATGTTGTCACAAATGGCCGAACCTTCTTTTTCAAGGTTGAATATTTCATTATATATACACACACACACACACACACACACACAAACACGCACATATATATGGAGAGAGAGAGAGAGAATATTAGTGATTTGTATAATAACAGTGTCTTTACCCATTCATCTGTTGACAGACACATAGGTTATTTCCATATTTTGACTATTGTGAATAGCCCTATAATGGACATGGGAGTGCAGATGTGTCTACAAGCTACTGACTTTATTTCCTTTGCATATATACCTAGTAAAGGCATTGCTGGATTTTATGGTATTTCTATTTTTAATTTTTTGAGGACACTCCATACTGTTCTCCATAAAGACTGTAGCTCCATACCGTTATACTGTCCACCAACAATGTACCAGGGTTCCCTTTTCTTCACAACCAAGCCAACACTTATCACTTATCTTTTTTATCATGGTCATCCTAACCAACCTACTATGTTTTCATTTACATTTCTCTGATAGTTAGTGATGTTGAGCACATTTTCATATAACTTTTGGCCATTTTTATGTCTTCTTTGGGAATATGTTGATTCAGGTCCTTTTATAATCAGCTTATTTTACTATGAGATATTTTTGTTATTGAGTTGTATAAGTTCCTTGTATACTTTAGATATTAACCCCTTATTAGATATATGGTTTGCAAATATTTTCTTTCAGTCTGTAGGTTGCCTTTTTCATTTTGTTGATTGTTTCCTTTTATAGGCAGAAGATTTCTCTGATTTCAAATTATATTACAAAGCTACAGTAATCAAAAGAGTATGGTACTGGCATTAAAAACAAGACACATAGGACAATCGAATATAGTATAGAGCACAGACGTAAAACCTGAGACACACACCACTTACTAATCTTTAAGAAAAGCACCAAGAATACATAATGAGAAAAAAAGATAATCTCTAATAAATTATGTCAGGAAACTAGATTATCTATAGGCAAAAGAATGAAACTGGGTCCTTATCTTACACAGTAAACAAAAATCAACAGAAAGTAGATGAAAGACTTAAATGTAAGCCCTGAAATTGTAAAACTCCTCAAGGAAACCATAGAGGATAAGCTTCTTGACTTTGGCCTTGGCAATCAGTTTTAAGAATATCACAGCAAAATCTCAGGCAACAAAGAAATAATAAACAAGTGGGGCTACATCAAACTAAAAGTTTTTTTTAAAAAATTTAGGTGCACCATAGTAATTTTTTATCCTTGTACTTTAGTATAAATTTTAGAATCAGTTTTTAAACGTAAGCACTCACACACACACACACATATACAGCTGTTGGGATTTCAAGTGGTGTTGCTTGAAAGGATAGATGAGCTGGGGAAAAATTTACATAATTTACATAATTATATCTATATAGTCTCAATCCAAACATTTGAAATGTTTCTCCATGTTTGGTACAGCCTCTTTAATTTTCTTCCATGCATGTTATATTTTTAAAGGTTTTTCATCTTTCACAAATTTACTTTCAGTATGCTTTTTTAATTGATCACCTTTTAATAGCTTTTAAAATTAAGTTGATTAATACATGCAAAATAGTTACAACATTGTTCAGAATAAACACCCTTCTTACATACTGTTGTTGTGACTTTAGTTAAATACTATAGTGGAAAGGGAAAATAGAAAACTAATGTATATTTGCTTTACAAAAAACCTAGGAGAAAATATATCATGAATGTCAGCTATGTAACTAGATCATATTATGTATAACAAAAATTAATGTTACTTGAATGACATTGAATGATGATATTGAGAACTAAAACTAAATATTCACTATATTCTAGGAATCCTGCCAATGAGGAAATTGCACTTTAAGAGTTGGCCAATGGGAATGCAAAATGATGCAGCCACTCTAGAACAGAGTTTGGCAGTTTCTAAGAAAATGTTAGTAATTACCATATGTATACATTTACTAGAGCTGCTATAACAAACTATTACAGACTAGGGATCTAAAAAACTAGGAATTTATTTTCTCACTATTCTGGCAGCTGGAAAGTCTAAAGAGAAAATTGATTTATTCTGCAACCTCTCTCCTTGGCTTGCAAATGGGCACCTTCTCCTGCTTTCTTAACATTGTTAAGTGTAAATTAGTTCAACCATTGTGGAAGACAGTGTGACGATTCCTCAAGGACCTAGAAATAGAAATTCCATTTGACCCAGCAATCCCTTTACTGGGTATATATCCAAAGGATTATAAATCGTTCTACCATAAGGACACATGCACACGAATGTTCATTGCAGCACTGTTTACAACAGCAAAGACCTGGAACCAACCCAAATGCCCATCAATGATAGACAGGACGGGGAAAATGTGGCACATATACACCATAGAATATTATGCCAATGAGGAAATTGCACTTTAAGAGTTGGCCAATGGGAATGCAAAATGATGCAGCCACTCTAGAACAGAGTTTGGCAGTTTCTAAGAAAAAGTTAGTAATTACCATATGTAATTACTCATCAAAAACGATGAGTTTGTGTCCTTTGTAGGGATATGGATGAACCTGGAAACCATCATTCTCAGCAAACTGACACAAGAACAGAAAATCAAACACATGTTCTCACTCATAGGTGGGTGTTGAAAAATGAGAACACATGGACACAGGGAGGGGAGCATCATACACTGGGGTCTGGCATGGGGAATTAAGGGAGGGACAATGGGGGCTGGGGAGTTGGGGAGAGATAGCATGGGAGAAATGCCAGATAGAGGTGATAGGGAGGAAGGCAGCAAATCACACTGCCATGTGTGTACCTATGCAACAATCTTGCATGTTCCTCACATGTACCCCAAAACCTAAAATCCAAAAAATAAATAAATAAATAAATAAAATGCCTATCTAATTGACAAATGTCAAAATTTAATTCATATATTTAATTCCTTCCCAAATAATAAAGAACTTAAAACACTAACTGCATAAGCTCTCTTAACATATGGTAGTTTTATCTTCTTTGTAGTGATTCTATAATATATAGTTTTGTTTATGTCTAAAATTATTTTCAATGTTTATTGCTTATCACTTTTATTTAGTGAGGATATGTTGATGTTTAGTTTTCTTTGTTTAAAAATGCTTTGTTTTTCTTTCATTCATAAAATCTTTTAGATCGATAACTGTTTTCACCATACCCTGAACATACAATTCTCTTTTCTTTTGCTTTTATTTTCACTAATAGAGAAATTAGTGTCTGTCTTATTGTCATTTTTATAAAGGAGATAACTAGAGTCCAGTTTTCCTAGGACAACTCCAGTTATGCCAGTTCTCCTGAAGTAATGACTGGTATTTTCCCTTTCACTCCTCAAAGTGCTGGTTTAGCTAATAAATTAGCTATCTTTCTATCTATGGCTGTGTTAGTCTGTTTTCATGCTGATAATAAAGACATACCCAAGACTAGGTAATTTATAAAGGAAAGAAGTCTAATTGGCTCAGTTCCACACAATTGGGAAGGCCTCAGGAAACTTACAATCATAGCAGAAGGGTAAGCAAACATGCCCTTTTCACATGGCAGCAAATAGAAGTGCAGAGTGAAATGGAACAAAATTCCATTATGAAACCATCAGATCTCATGAGAACAGCTTGGAGTTAACTGCCCCCATGATTAAATTATCTCCACCTGGTCCCTCCCACAACATGTGGGGATTATGGGAACTGCAGTTCAAGATGACATTTGGGTAGGAATATAGCCAAACCATATCAATGGGTAATCTGAATTATTTCTCTCTGAATTTTTAAAAGAAATTTTCAAGTAATATTTTATATTAGTTAATTCTACAATTTCAGTTTAATGTGCCTTAGGATAAGGTTCTTTGTAGTTATCCTCCTCAGATTTTCTTGGGCTTCCTGGTTCTATAGATTAATGTATTTTATCAATTAAAAAAATCATCAGTTATCTTTTAAAATATTTATTCTAATAAATGCTCTGTTCCTTCTCCTTCTAGATTCAATTAGATTTTTCATCATCAGTCCAGCCAATGGATTGCTCTTAACTTTTCTCCATATTTTCCATCTTTTTCTATTATTTTACTACCATGATTCCTATTGATTTATTGTTTAGTTTACTGATTCTCTCATCAATAGTAATCTGCCATTTTATTTTACATAAAAAAACAGTATTTTTCATATCTAAAATTTATACATTTTTATTCAAATATTCTTGGCTATTTTACAATTGATTGCTCTTGCAGTCATTTTTAGTCCCTTTTATTGTTTGTTTTAGCCTATATAATATAATTTTATATTTTGTACTAAATAATTTAACTATCTGAAGTCTTTATACTGCTTATTCTCTTATTTCTTATTTCTGTGGGCCCTTAGTCATGGTGACTTGTTTTATTATGAATTCACTGGTTTTTTAATGTGTAAGATCATATCACTTATGAATTTGAGGTCTGGGCTAATGAACTAATGAAGCATTTATTTAGAGCTTTGTAGAACCTCTTCTAAGGTAATTGCATCATAGAAATACTTTAAATTGTTAGCTTGAGTTTTTACTTGGCTGTTTGTGGTTTTGTCTGTTTAAAAAACTTTGTTTTTAATCGTTTTATTAGTGATTACACAGTAACAAATATACAGGCTAAAAACCCTGTACCCAGAGCAGGGTAGTGATTATGATTTTTCACCAGCAACTTTCTTACCAGTTTCTTTGCAATTCAGATTTATTTTTTGTTCATACTATACACTCATGATGTAGCTTTTCGGTGTTGTCATGACATAGGGAGAGTAAAGTGGTCTCCGCATGTAGTCCTTTGGTTCTGTGTCTTGACCCCATTCCCAGAAGGCCTTCAAAACAAGTCAGCTTCACCTTATTTGGCAATATCTACAAGATGTAAGCATGAAATTGTGCTCCTTTTAATCCACTGGTTTCTTGCATTTACTTAGTCTGTGACCTCAGAGTATTTCTTAACTATCTTAACAGCTGTTATACTTTATATTTTCAGTAGGGTGATTTTTTTTCAAAGCTGCAAGATTAATCTCTTTGCAATAAAATTAGCTCTAACATCATAACTGAAAGTTTTAGCCTTTAATTTTTTTTCTTAAAATTTAAAATAGGTATTTGGACCTAGTTAATAAGACAATGAAATAATTATCTGAGAATCTCCTATAATGATATCATAGATAAAATATCTGAGGTAACATGTAGATTATTTAGATTTTAAAAAGATATACTGATCAAATATATCACTATTAAATATTCTGATAGAATACTTTTATATTGTGTTCTTTTTAAATTTTATTTGCAATGGAAAAATGGAAACCAAATAGTGAATTAACAGTTACATAAACAAGTAGGAAACAAAAGATCAAATCTGTATGCCATGCATACAATTAGAAGTGAAAACACAGGAAACTGCACTATCAATAAATAAGTGATGGTCATATGAATCTGAAAATGTAAAAAAAAAACCTATCATTTTTGTGATAATTTTATGCAGATATCCCACATAAATCATATTTGTTAATTTTTAGATGATTGATATACTCTTTTAAAAATAAAATTTCTTCAAGAAACTGACAGGTAATTTAAAAATGTATGACTGAGGCATCTGAGCCATATAAATATTCCAAGATGGTCATGAACTAAAAATCTATATCAAAGTTTATTTGAATTTACATCACTTTTGAGTTTTGTAGTTAATACTTTGTAACAACCAATACTTAGAATACAATTTAAATTTTCTTTTATTCTTATGAAATATACTTACACAAGCATTACATGGCTTTGCTAAGAAATCTTTTATGTATGAGTCTGAGTCTATTTTACAGGTCTGATGGAAAATGTAAAATTGAGGGCTTACATGGATTAAGGAGAAAGACTCAAATATTCAGAGGCCCAAAGTCATCACTTTGCTTCTCATGTTAATAAGAGTATATTCTTCACTTCTATTTTATTGTAGTGCTTTACAATTGCAAAGTAATGAACAGTGTACTCTGTCATTTTTAAGTCCTCTTTTCTCAAGTTAAAACACTTTAATACTTTTAATGTTTAAAAAACAGCTATGGCTTGCATAAAAAGAAACAGTTTTTAAAAGGAGTGATGATCTGATACACTCAAGAAATATGAAGTACCACTGATATATCTGCATGTTTGTGCAAGAATTAACATACATTTGAACTGAAAATTTAGGTTGTCTTTTCACTCATTTTGTCTTTTGCTCATTCAGATAAATTAGGTGAATATATCTTTTCTCATTACCCCTTATTAGACTCTTCCGAATCTATCTCACCTACTGCATCTTTGCTGCCAGTTATCTCTCCCAGGACAAAGCTGGTATGATCACTTTGCTATTCAATCACCTAATCCTCATTGCTTACAGAAAAAAAAAAAAAAGCAAATGTTTTAGATTCAGAAGTGATACAGTCCATATCTCCAGATTTAGTTGTTTTGTTTTATTTATTCCATCACTGTCTGTCATCTACCCTGTGCTGTTTCCATACTAATCTTCTTGAAGTTCCTTTTCAAAATCCTACGCATTTTTAAATCAGGTTCTTTTTGCAGAGAATACATCTTCTCTAAAACATGTATTTATTCATCTTTAAAATTAAAATCAAATTCCAACTCATTTATGAAAGAATCCAGTCACAAATAGGTTTAAAATGCGCACTGAATGAATGAATAAAATAATGTTTAAACCCTCAATTTTCTCTTTATAAAGAATTAATAAGAAGACATTTTTAGCCTTAGAAATTTTAAAGTAATTTTAATAATCAAGAGAAAACTTGAGAAAAATTTTTATTTAACTGTCTTAAGGCACCAAATGGAATTGATTATGCTAATTTGGAAGTGTTCCTCCTCAATTTTTTAACTACAATTCTACCTCCTATTTGAGATTAATCTCAAACACCAAAAGAAAACCTTTCCTGACTTTCCTACCAATTGGACTGGTTTCACTTCCACCCCTTTTAAAAAATGTAACAGTGCTTTGTATTTCTCCAGACTTTTTGCTGTCAGGTAATTCCTCTGCCCCTCCTCACATACACATGATTAGATTGTAGGCTCATACATCCTACAATGTATATCTTTCTCTATTGTCTTTATATCCTTCCAGGTGCCTAGTTCTGTAGTGTGCTTATTGTAGAGAACCTATAGTAATTGTTTTACTTAATACATAGAAAGTTATTCTTTCAATTAGTCATAGCAATTACCAGAATTGCATAGATTCTGGAGAAAAATAGAATGTTTATGTATTTTACCACATAACATTTCCTCATATATAATAATGTATTTACACATGTTTATTTGTGTGAATTGGTCATGTAAGCTCCAAGGGAAAAGAACCAGCATGCTGAACAGCTCAGAGCTGTGAAAGAGCATGGGTTCTATAGGAAACGGAAAGGAGTAGTTTTCATTTGAATAATAGGCAGTTACCTCTTAATGAGAAGTAGTTCGAAAATCAATTTGGTGATAATATCAAAATATAAGGCAAAGAGATTCTGGAATATGTATCTAATGATTATGTCAACAATCAGTAATTCAGTTTTACTCTCTAAAATGAGTTTGGCCTTGAAAATTATTCAGTCTTTTGCTTTTAGAATGCAATGAACTTATATCACATAAGAAGAATTGAATACCTTTTCTAAAACGTAGCCAAATTGGTCTAAATCCCAAACCAGCAAGATGAGTTAATCACTGACCAAATTCACCACTTATCCCTTCCACTGACCCACCAGAGTGATTGGTATGCATTTTGGAAGGTGTTAATTTTCTCAAATCACTGATATTCGAACTACCGTTACTGACCATTCTGTTGTATAAATCAGCAGGGCAGTTTGCTAAATAGTCCCTGAGTGTCTTAGAAACTGATGTACCTTTGAAGTCCCCAAGGAGTAACTCACTTGGCAGAGTCTCATCTAATAATTATGGCATTTAGGACACATAGATGAATTCTGTGCTGCAATGAGTCTCCCTTGCTGACTTAAAATGTCAAGTTTTGTTTTTAAAAATGTTAAAATTAAACTAAGGGGAATATGGTCATTAAAATGATGCAGCTCAAGTACTTAAAATCATTAATATCTTTTATGGAGGAACTGGTTATAACTATTACTTAGATTAATATTTAAAAGCCCCAAGATACTAGCATGAGCCAGAGTTTCAGCATTTTACATTCCTAAAGCATTTAAAATCTAAGATGTGGTGGTTTGAATGTGCCAGAATGTGCCACCATGGGTTCCTGGAAATGACATGTAATGTTCGCAAAGCTCTTTCAGGCAATTGGTAGATAAAACGATTAAGTCCTCATTTTCCAGAGTCAATTATTAATATTTGTATGAGTTTGAATCCTCATGACATTTTGAAAGTCATCCCTCTCCGGGCTGTTTGTGCTGCATTAAGTGTCTTTTTGTTTTCATCTGTGGGTTGTCCTTGCTTGACTGTAGTCGTCTGGAAGGCAGAGACTGTGTTTTACTCATCTCTGCGACCCAGATGTTAACCCTGTGCTCAGTTCATACGACACCAGTATTTGTGGAACAAACAAAAGGAATACCATTTTCACATATTTATATGACACTGTAATTGCATACATTTTGTCCAAAGAAAGAAGAATTTAAGGAAGCCAGAGCATACCTGAGATTTAGGAATGTTTAGTTTATAGCATTTTACTTCCAAAATAAAAATGAGAGCGAAAGTTTAAAATGTTAACTCTTTAATACTAGAACAGACCATGAGAAACGAAGCAATTATTTTCCCATGAAAGAGCAGACAAAGAGATCACATGTGTAAAGACTGAGGAAATGCAAACCTGAGATGTGGGTGTGCTTCTGTCTTTAAAAAAAAATGGTTCAATCTGAAAAAAAATCATTTGCACGTCTATTATATGTGACTGACTTATCCACGATGATATCAAATAATCAAATGGATGATTCATCTCCATTTGATGACATGAATATTAAAAAATGTGACCCCCTGTGAAATAAATTTTGACATTTTGTATGCCTGTATTATGTGTGTGTTACTGCAGTTGTTACTTTCTGGGAAGGAGTGGTAACATACCTCAGTGGAGGTTTGTACAGCTTTTAGAATTGAAAGTGGTCTAATTTAGTCTTAAACCTGACACTATTTTTCATGTATGAGTGTCTCTGGAGCATTTGGGAAATATTTATCTTTACCTTTAAATCTTCTACTAACTATATATTTCAAATACTTGTTAGCTTTGGAGATTCTACAAAAGTGGCTTGCCAGACACTAGGTCAGGATCCTAGGTCAGGATCCAGGCAAAAATGAATCAAACCACAAAACCTCTAGTGCAGCTGTCTATTTCTCAACAGCCTTTTAAATATGCTCCCCTACAAAGATACTTTTATCAGATTAACAATGTGGGATCAGGAAGATTTCAGGGCTGTATCAGGTCAAGCTAATAAAGGTGTATAATAAAGTTGAGCCACAGTCACCCTGACTTACATGTTTTGGCTTTTGACCAAGAATCGCTGATGTCAAAAGTAGAGGACTTACATGTCAGTGTGATCTTCTCCTGCCTTTCCTGCTCTAGTCTCTGTGTTGTACTTTTGATTCTATTTCAAGACATAAATTCTGCCATGTGAGCCTGTAAGATTTTATGAAATTGCCAATTTCATGCTTCCAACATGCCAAGTTCTGAGACACTATTTCAAAGCTAAATCCAGAAGCAGATATGAGCTCTGAGTGATATCATCAGATACCAATATGTTTGATTCAGAATGTCGGTTTTAGATGTACACACAATAGCTGTAGATCTGCAAATTTCAAATATACCTTTGAAAAAACAATATAAGCATTAACAAATTGTAAAATAAACGATATTCAGCCAATGACACTTGTTTCAAAGACTTTATACGATTACTATTACTTCCTATAGACCTAAATAATCGTCTAGAGGTTTCATTTCTCTTATGTTTCAATACCATGATCTTATTTTAAAATATATGCATACCTCTTCTACACACAACTTAAAATACAAAAATTCAATAAATAAAAAACCCTCTCTACTAAGATATAATTTCTGGGGATAGAATGTATTAAATTGAAATCTAAATGCATATGAAAGCCTTTAAATGTTGTCCCTTTTCTGAACTGTATAATGGAGACAAGTTCATCTGGACTATCCCTATGGCAAGTTACAGGGCATATTTGTGTTCCTGCAATGGAAGCTTTTTTTTTTTCTTTTTCCTGTAATGAATGTTGTACCACTACACTTTGGGGAGAATGAATGACAGCATAGCCCTACTGTGGTGAGCTGAACATAGATACCTATAAACAGGAAGGGACAGGAAAAATACTGAAGGATGCATGGTAGAACATCGACAGCTTTAGAAAGTGGTAGTGGGTTTTTGTTTTGTAAAGCTAAGCTGGAGTTTCTGTTTGCCTAATACCGTTAAGGACAAGATGACTATTATTGATGCTGCAGCATCAGAAGAAGAATGAGGAAAAGCAGAAGACCCATATATTGTTAGCATGTAAACTCAGAAAAGATTTATGATTCTTTCATCAGTCTTTTCAGGCAAGTGTAGAAAATCCTCATCAGCAGCATCAGCAGGCTGCCATATGTATTAGAGTTCTTAGCTGCAACAACAGAAAACTACTCTAGTTAACTAAAACAAAGAAGAAATGTATTGAAAGATAGCTTAGAAAATTGGAAGCTTGGAAGAGTAGATTAAAAAGGAATCAAAAGAAACATGACACTGGTTGGAATATGTCTACTGGTACTTATCACTTATGAGTAGCAATCAATGAATGTCGACCATATAAGGAAAATATTATCTGATGAGCAAAATATGGACATATTTTACTCTAAAAAGTCAAATTAAGTCTTATTTAAAAGATGAAGAGAAACATATAGAGTTAAAATTTTATACAAATATGTTTTACTTTTTAGAAATTCAAAACTTTGTTTTGGACAAATTTAGTCAAAGAAGTAGAGGACAGTTTTAAAGTTTACTTCTTAATGGTATTTTATTCTCAAAATTCACAACATTTACCCATAGTTTTATGGTATATGACTGTTTATAATAATTAATCAAGCTGATGTATGATGCTGATCTATTATGGGAATGGGTCATAATTTTCTTTCTAAATGTATGGCAATCTAACATGTTTTAAGAAGCAATTAACATATTTATTGATTATGTAGTATATAACACATAGTATTTAAGGTAGTATGTGGGGCCTCCGCCTTTAAGAGGTTTATGCACTAGTCAAAGAGGCAAGAGGTATGCTTCTGTTTCAGTAAATAAGAATCACACTAACAATCAAAGCAGTCTACTCTCAAAAGAGAGTCTTGTTAAAAATGTGACCATTATTCTGAACCTAATTTTATATCATATGTACATAGATTCTTTATCATCACCGTAAATGTTGATGAAGAAAAAAATAGTTCACCTTGATAGGATAATCACTAATTGATTTGGAACACTCTTTGTATTGATAAGGTTGTTGTTAATATAACTCAAAATGAGACGAAATTAAGTAATGTTATCTATTTGAGGGAAATGCATGTTAATTCCAATTCAGGCCTCAACACCACCTGCATATTTTCAAGTTGTCTGTAGAATAAACACCAATATGTGAATTTTGCTTCAAAGTAGATGTCAATATGGGTCATCAAATAATCCATAAGACTCTTGCTAAAAGATTTTATAAAGTATGTAAAAAGGTGGGTGTATGAGCTATCTAACAGATAGGAAGTGGTGTCAGTTAAGATATATAGCTGGTTTGGGGCTATTATTTTGTTATTTAGTTTTCAGATCTGGAACATTATAAATAGTTTCAGTTGGCTACTTAGTTTGTAAGCACTATGCTTATGGATACAATAGAGGCAGGGAAAGGAAACAGAACATCATAACTAACACATGTATTTAGCAAGTCAAGAGACCTAGAGCTGTGGAGACATTTGTACGATAACTACAAACTTCTGTATTTACTTTTGTCACTTGGAAACTGTAGATATCTAGCTTTGTAGCAACAAGGATCAGTAGTATTTCTTTGATAATACTCAGAACGATTTAGGTTTATTAACGCTCTTTATGTATATATTTTCTGTATCCTTGTTGAGATAACATTTAATGTGACTGAGAAGATAAATTATTTATATATTAATTATTTTGTATATCAAGATAACATCAATCACTAGAAAGGAATGAGCAAAATAATGTATATGATGGTGATAATAAGTTTCACTTTCGTAATGACTACAATGTATAAAACCTTCTATTAGCTTGTTTCCCTGTGTTTTTTCCATAAATCTTCACAACTGTCCCATCAGATAGAAGCTATTATCCCCCAATTGAGTCTCAAAGATGTTAAGTAATTTGCCAAGGTCATCCTACAAATAAATACAGGGCTAGAATTTAAACCAAGAAGTCCAAAGTCTGTACTCTTTCCACTAGGCTTTGCAGAGCTTACAAATGACCTAATAGATTGCCTTGCCCAGCAGAGCCAGAAATTGCTTCCAGAGGCATGTCTATATTAGCAGCATGAGTTGATCCCTATGTGATAATTGTACCATTAATGTAACAGAAATATTGAGCAACTCAGAACTTCCTGACCCCAGGCTAAAGTGTAAAGAGGAAGAAAGATAATAATCTCCTGCTGGTTTCAACCAGGGTCATTTCCAGGACGTTGTCTTGCCTAGACAGTGAGAGTCAGATGCAAATTATAACCATCATCTTTGATCTGTGTGTATGGCACAAATAGATTTATGAGTTCCTTTCATTTAGCTTCCTCACTGTTTTGTTGCAGTCATATCTTTTGTTAACCCTATCCTCAGTCCAGAGCAATGTTGTCATAGAGGCATGACCTTCCTGTGATGTATCAAACTCTTACTTTGCAATATTATAGTCTTATAATAGAGAACACAATGTTCTATTCGAAGACTCCAGCCAACTCTTCTCCACGAAGACATATGCAACTGACTCATTAGATTGTTTTGGAAACTATTTTTTTAACTCATCAGCCAAGTTTAGTGACCTAGTTGATATTGAGGTATGTGCAAAATATAGACATTTTTCAAATTACCATATGAATTTAGATAATATCTCCTACTAAGAAAGAAAAGACTATCACATGGAATAACATTGATTTGTTAATCTGGCTAACACATTTGCCATTATTATATCTATTCCTTGTTGAAAAAGCCTTCTTGTCAGACTTGTCATATGCTGTTTATATAACTGGTAATTACAGAATCAAGTTGAATTATCTCCTCTTTTTAAAGGCTATAAAATAAATACCAACCAATTAATATAACTATGCCTTTCATTCTCTGAGGAAAATAAGAGAAAAATCAATCTCATTTCAAAGTCATTTATTGATTTGCCTCCCCCCACTTCCACCCATTGCCATGGGACTACACATTAAAACCTGTGATTCTTCCTCCTGCTGCTAAAAGAAGCTGCCTTAACACAAGGTGTCATGGAATTCCTACATGGTGAAATAAGAGAGTTCCCTGATCCCCCTCACGGACATGTGACAGGGGTACGGTTCACCTATTTGCTTGCTGCCATTGCTCAAACCCCTGATGGCAGGGAAAACATGCAGACAGATAGGTACTGGAGCTGGACCTAGTGTTTTAGGCTCCAGCCTCCTGGAGGAATACAGGGGTGTGTGCCTGCAGCCCCAGTCTTTTAGCCTTGCCTCCTGCCGATGGCTTAAGTGTTAATCAGATCAATGGACCCTCTGCCTTTTTGCAAGGGCAGAGGGCCAGAGTGAGAGCTTTTTGTATCCTGAGATCTTGCCCAGCATCCCAGAAGAATGGGATCACACATGGGCTTGAAGGATGAATGTGAGGTTTTATTGAGTGTTGGAGTTGGATCTCAGCAGGATGGATGGGGTGCTGGAAGAAGGATGGAGTGGGAAGATGATCTTCCCTTGGAGTTTAGCTATCCAGCAGCCAAACTCCTCTCTGACCATTCCCAGCTGAACTTCTCTGGGTGTTCAGACATCCCTTCTCTTCTCCCCTTCTCTGCTGTACTGTTCTGACTTTCTCCTGCTTGTCTCCTTGTCTTCTCCTGGAGCCTGGGGTTCCAGGTTCATAAGGGTGAAGGATAGGGAGGTGTGGCAGGCCAAAAGGCAACTTTTTGGGTGTGAAAACAGAAATGCCTGTTCCCACTTAGGGCTGCAGGTTTCCAGGCTTGAGGCTGGGGCCTTTGAATGGGAACTGCCCTCTTCTGCCCAGTAATTTCCGTTTCTTCTCCATGTAAATAACATGATTTTCCTATAACTAGGTAATCACAAGTTTTTAGCAATTTAGAAAATATTTGAGTGCAATGCCCTGATTCATTCCCTTAATTTACTATCTTGCAGATGAAACACTCCTCCTTTTCCGAAGTTGGTTATCCTGCCAATGCTAGAAACTAGGAAAAGGGAAATAAATGACTGTTTAAGTATCAAAATACCTAAGGTGTATTTTCCACTTAGCTTGAGCAACAGCAAACCATGAATTAATACTGGAGTTCTGGATTAAAAAAAAATTATTATTAAGATGTCATCAAGGGAGATCTTAACTCATGAATTAAGGTCATTACAGAGATTCTATAGTGACTCCTTATAGAATGTATGCTCTCAAATTACTGTAAACTCAGGGTAACATCATCATTTAAAGCAATTGGAAATTTGCTTTGGTAAGAAAAAAAAACTGAAATAAATACAGACATTACACTTTCTCTCTCTCCATATATATATATATGACATTCTACTGTTTCATTGTTTTGTGGTACATGCCCAATTTCTTTAGCTCTACCTTTTGTGGAGTCTCCTTCAGTTCCACAGGTGGAGGTATTTATTTACTTATTTTTATTCTTATTTTTGAGACAGTGTCTCGCTCTGTCACCCAAGCTGGAGTGCAGTGGTGCGATCACAATTCACTGCAGCCTCCACTTCCCGAGCTCAAGTGTTTCTCTGGTCTCCGCCTCCCAAGTAGTTGACATTATAAGCATGCACTACTACACTCAGCTCATTTTTTATTTTCTGTAGAGATGAGGTCTCACTATGTTGCCCAGGCTAGTCTTGAACTCCTGAGTTCAAGTGATCTTCCTGCCTCGGCCTCCCAAAGTGCTGAAATTGCAGGCATGACCCACAACACATGGCTACCTTTTATCATTCACATTTTATAGCTGAGAGAACTGAAGCACATAAGATTGCCGAGCTTCTCGGTGAAATATGTGTGACTCTAGAGTCAATTTCTTGACTTTGGTGGATGACCCTTACTGCCTCTACGGCTGTTGATTTAAAGATCTGGAATTCCTCAGTTCCATAAATTGGCAATTTATTCCATTTAAATATCTTCTTAATATGAAAGTGTGTAACTGCTCAGTGCTGAAAAGTGAAGATCTGGTGGGGTAGAACAAGGAGTAGCAGAAAATATTCACAGTGAGCTGTATGTAATCTAAAGTGTTATTAGAATGGTAATATAGATGGATAAAATACAGATTAAATAGGAGGTGATGTTTTAACTGAATTGTAAACAATGGTGTGCATTTTTGGCAGGAGGCCAAAGTAAAAAAGGCAAAATGTGCAAAGGCATGAGTGCATCAGTCCTCAGAGTGCATAGTGCAAATAGGGGATAAGATGAAGCTTGTTGTAGTTCTTGGTTTAGAGGAGATAACCAGGGCTTAGATGATGAATTCTGTGTTCTTTGCCTAATTTGCTTATTTAAATATGTATTTTATGCCAAGTTATAGTATAAATCTGTGAACAACAATTTTCTTCATGTTTACCTAATATGTTTTTACTAACAAGATTTTTCATATATAATGATTAGTCTTATTAAGACACCTTAACTCTTCGTTCTGGGCTTTAGACTATTGATTTAGAACCTGAACTCTTCTTTAAATCCTTTTCACATCTTTTTTTCTTAATATTTAAGTATTAATAATTAAAGATTCTTATGACATTATTTTAGATGTTAGCTGACTTAGAGTTTCTTTGGAAAGGATTATGGTCTAAGACCACATTATAATTCTGAAATGAATGAATGTAAGGTAAAAGAAAAATGTACATATTTCACAATTAAGGGTATAAACCCTTAATTGTGAAATTTCTTTATTTTTCTGTAATCACTAGGTTTGGAAAATTAGAGTTGTCCTTTACCATGCCAAGATTTTTGAATGGAATATTTGCTTTCTATTGAATTATATGATGTTTCAAGAATAGGAAATATTCATTTTCTTTGGTAAATTAAAACAAATTATTTTATTTGTACTTGATGAGAAGCATTATGGTGAAGAATAGTTTTAAAAATTCAAAGCATACTTCTAACACATGGTGGTGATTCCGTATACTAGGATGAACTTATATTTATAAAAATAATCCATTGCTAGGATATGTGAAATTGAAGTGAGGACTCGAAGTAAATTAAGACAGGGGTTCAAAGTAGAGCATTCCATAGAGATTGTCTTTTTCATTATGTGAATATATATACACACAAACTCATACACAGAACAAATATATATACCCACATTTTACTGACAGACATGTATGAACCTTTTTTTAAAACATAATTTTAGAAAATCAGAATCTTCAGATTCTGAAATATCTATTTTCATAGGAAATATTCTGCACAAATAATTTAAGTTTTACCAGAAAGCTGATTATTGAAATAAAATAATTTTTAAGAATAGATTCTCACTAATTTTTTTGTGGATTCAAGACAAGTGTGAATTACAGAAAATATTCACGTACATAAAACATGCCATTAAAATGCAGCTTCTTTTACTGCAACATGTTAAGAAATACAACCTTACAAGGAAAAGAAATTGTGAAGTCATATTAAATTTGAAACTGGTTATGTAGCCTCAAGGAAAACAATTTGTTATCAAAAGAACATAGCTTCCTAAAAGAATGCTTTGTACAGTTACACACTACATGTCGAAGTTTGGAGATGTGATTGGGGTGATAGGGGTAGGGGGAAGGAATGGTCGCAGAGTATTTCAACATGAGTGAATTCTCAAACACTTTCTCAATTAATAAATTCTGATAATATCAACATTAAGAGCAAAATTTTCTTAGAAAAGGACAGGATTAATACCAAATGGTTAAAGGACAAGTGGAAATTTATATTACTGGAATAAATCCATACTTACAAAATATTAATCCAAAATATTCCAGTTGCAGGATTAACATAATATTAATGATGAAGTTCCCTTTCATTTCCTGGCATTCATACATTAATGCAACCAACATCTATGCGGTATCTGTGATGTATGTATACACGGCTTTCAAAGGCTCTAAAAAGTACAGGATAAATGTAAAGAGCCTATCATTTAAAATGTTATGGAAATTAGTTTTCATGTAAAGCTTCAACTTTGCTCATTTATCTCAGTCTTCCCAGTTGATACCACGATTAGCCAATTATCAATGACAATAACCTGAACCCATCCTTTCCTCCTCTTGGCACACTAGTTCACCTCCAAGTTTTCTCCATTCTTTATCCTCAGTATTTCTCATTTTCTTTCCCTCCTTTCTGTTCTGATTGCCACTGCTAAGTTTGAGACTTGTGTTCTGAAACTAAATTTCATTATTTACTTTCCATCATTTTAGATGTGATTAATTGCCCAAATGACTGATATTAATGACTGTTATTAAAGTTTGAAATAAATGAGTGCCCCCCCCAAAAAAAGAAGAAAAAATTGAAACAAAGATCACCATCCTGGCAATGTGTGACCCCAATGCTGCAAAATGCAAATGTCTTTGATAGATCATTTTAACATCTGAATTGGGAAGAACAATTGAAATTATGAGCAATTTGAAATATGGACTGAGCATTGATACTGAGAAAACACATATGGTACTGGCAAGAACAAAGGTTGATATTAGCTAGAATTTGAAACCTTGAAAAGGTTACATTTTCCAGAAGGAAAGATTGCTTAAGGCTCTTGAAGTGCTTGTTTCTAAACAGATGCTATGATACAAATTAGATATTAGCGAGATTAGAAGAGAAGGAGATAAAGAGAAAAATTCTGCATCTCTCTTTGATATTTCTCTATTTAACTTTTTTTGTGAAATAGTTATATAGTATTTCTATGATCTATTTCATAATCAAAATTCACGTAGAGTAAGAAAGTATCATATCCTTATAGTAAAATGAGATAGAAATGAAGGAACTTCATAAGGTGTCAGAAGGTATTCAAATATTACTTATTATTGTTCTGACTCAAAGATGTATCACCTGTTTTGAATCAATATATGGCTAAAATAATTGTGTGGGCATATATATTGTATGATTAATGCTGTCATGCCTAATTAAAAATATTATTGCTGTGGGAACACTCTCAAAAATTTCATTTGTAGACTGAATCCATCTATGACTGAATCTGTCTATGCATTTATATAATAAATGCATATTGACATCTATTTCACATAAATTTGAATTAAAATAATTATTTCAGGAGCATGAGTTGAAGCAGGCAAGTATCTATATTCTTTTAACCTTTGGTCTATGTATAAACTATTTTTCTAGGTTAGAATAACTTGTTAATCTAACACTGCTTCATTTCTTTTAGTGCAGGAAATGTAGCATACATATGGTATAGTGGTATCAGAAGCGAAATCTAAGAACTATTTGAAGCCAAAATTTGTATATATATCATAATTTGCAAACTGTATGTGAAAATATAGCCTTTAACTTTTGTAAAAATATTGTTTAAGCAATTACTTGATTGTAAGGCATCTTTCTCTTTATATGTATGTGTACGTATCTACATATCACGCATATGTATGAACACTAATATATATGAATACTCCGTCATACAAGTGTAAAACTTATGCTGTTTTAATTATACAAATATTCATAGAGGACATTTATTTCAACCTTTTGACTTAATATCTTTTCAAAGCTGCATATTGATCATTTTGTAAGAAAAGAAAAAATTTTAAGGGATTGTTAGAATCAATTTTCATATGTCTTAAATGTAAGAAGACTGATTATACCTGGCTTGGATTTCCAAGTCTCTGCAGGAGATTACAAGCACATGGGTGACAGCCTCATTAAAGTTGATCATTATTGTACCCCCAGCACACCATTTCTTGAAAGAACATGGGCTGTGGATAGGCTTATCATAGCTAATTCAATGCTTGTGGTCACTGAGGCATGGGAAAATCTGAAAAGAAGAGGTTAGGTAATAAGTAAGTAGTATTACTGGGCTATTACTTTGGCTATTTTCTATATTCCTAATACATGTCTTTACCTTTTATTAGAAGGCCAACAGTTAAAGTGGAAAAACCAATTCATGAAAAAAAGCTAATTCACCAATATAATAGAATGAAATTGATTTGTGAGATAGGAAAACTCTGTGGTTTGTGAAATGGATATTATTAAATTCCACAAAGAGTGATTTTTTTTAAGGAGTATGCTCTCATAGCAGCTCCCAAATGTTTGAAGGTTATCTAGTTTTCTCTTTTCCAGTTTATTTGCCTCCTACCTTTCAAAACTGAAAAAAATCATTCGATACCAAATACATACACAAAAATAGATCAGGATGAAATAGCTTTGCTTTTGTCAGTGGTGCCAATAGTTATATTCAAAAGGGTTTTTTTCTACACTATATAACCATGCACATTATATTCGCTATGTCATAAAGTTGATTTTCTTTTTTTAGGTAACACATGTTCATTGTAACATATCGAGCAAGGCAGAAGTATGTAAGAAAGTAATTATAATTTATCCTCCCTCTACCGAAGTTTCCAAAAATATTTTGGTGTGTATCCCACCATGTCTTCTACTCTGATCTTGTATATTAAGAAAAATATGTAGGCTTTTAATTTTTGTTTTTACATTTTAAAGAAAATAAAAATAAAATCATACGGTATATAATTCAGTTTTTGCCATTTTCATTTATAAAATAACATGGGTGTTCCTTCACATTAATTTATGCATAATATATAATGTTTATAATTTATATTGTATAGGTAGAATTAGGATTTTACTCAACAATTCTCCCATTGATGCACATGATAGTTGTTTCTTGTTTTCTTGCCTTCAAACAATATTGCAATAAACACTTCTACTGAAGATGCATGCTTTCAGGTGCACTGAATTGCATACTGGTATTTAAGATGCAAGCTGTGCTAAATTTTATCTAAACTGCATATAAAGAAAAGAAGTATTAAGTAAGTTACATAACTGTGACAGTAGAGACAAGAGTGAAAGTGGATGGCTAGAAACTTATCAAACTCAAAAACTGCTGTGGTAGATGGCGGTTAATGGACTAACATCCAATTAATTGGATTTCTGACTAATTTCTTTGCAACTATTGCTAAGGAGAATTTTTTATCACTAAGAGAGATGTTTACCTGGAACTTAAATCTTATAATCTTAACAGAAAAATGTTATGTCTCATCTATTACCAGTTTTTATTAGAATATATGATATTTTACTTTTGCATTTTGAGTGAAGTTCCAGAAAAACTAAGGTACAAATGTTATTAACAAATATAAAATGCTCATTACGGTAGCACACTGTGGGTATACATATTTATAAAGCAAAATCAAAGGGTACTTGTAGTATCCACACACCACACATCATACCCATGTTTGGGTCATTTCTTAGCTGTTAATAGTGTTCCTTGGATTTAGAAAGAAAATAATGCGTGATGGCCTCTGTTAGGTGAATTTCATCACTTTACCCTATTTTTAACTTTTGTGCTGATAATTGAATTAAGCTAGCTCTTCAGTTCATAGCAAATTAGCATCCTTGTATGCTATGTCTTATTTTAATTTTTCTCTTTCAACTACATTTCTGAATTCTCTGTCTCTCTTCATCATAAAGTTAGGTATAAATGTGATGTAAATTATAGCACATGTACAAATTGCCATCTGTGATTCATATGTTCATATTAGGAAAGACAAAGATTAAGGCTTAAATTGTTTATTAAAGGTATCAAATTTATTCATACAAAGATAGTCATTTTATACACATTTATTCCTTTATGAGTCCCTTGTTTTTTTTTTTATTTTTTACGATTTCAAATTTTAAGATTCAGGGGGATGTGTGTAGGTGTGTTATCTAGGTGTATTGTGTGGTACTGAGGTTTGGGATATGAATGTCCCATCACCCAGATAGTGAGCATAACACCCAACAGTTGGTTTTTCAGCCTTTCCCCTCCTCTCTCCCTTCCCACTCCAGTAGTCTCCAGTGTCTATTGCTGCCATCTTTATGTCTATGGTTACCCAATATTTAGCTCCCACTTATAAGTGAGAACATGTGGTATTTGGTTTTCGTTCCTGTGTTAATTTTCTGAGGATAATGGCCTCCTGTTGCATCCATGGTGCTGCAAAATACATTATTTAATTTTTTTATGACTGGATAGTATTCCATGTTGGGTATGTACCACATTTTCCTTATCCAATCAACCAGCCATCAGCACCCAGTTTAATTACATGTCTTTGCTATTGTTAATAGTCCTGCAGTGGACACATGAGTGCTTGTGTTTTTTTTTAGTTGAAATTTTAATTTTAGTTGAAATATTTAATTTTAGTTGAAATATGACCAGCAATAGGATTGCTGGGTCAAATGGTAGTTCTGTTTTAAGTTCTTGACAAATATCCAATATTTCCACAGTGGCTTAACTAATTTCCATTCCCACCAACAATGTATAAGCATTCGCTTTTCTCTACAGCCTTGCCAGCATCTGTAATTTTTAGAATTTTTAAGAATAGACATTCTGGTTGATGTGAGATTATATCTCATTGAGGTTTGAATTTGTATTTCTCTGATGATTAGTGAGGATGAGTATTTGTATATGTTTGTTGGCCACTTGTATGTCTTTTGAGAAGTGTCTTCATGTCTTGTGACAACTTTTGAATGGTTGTTTTTTGTTGGTAGAATTGTTTAAATTCTTTACGCATTCTGGATATTAGACACTTGTCAAATGTATTCTTTATGAATATATTCTCTCTTTCTGTAGGTTGTCTGTTTCTTCTCTTGATAGTTTGTTTTGCTATGTCAAAATTCTGTAGCTTAATTAGGTTCCACATGTCTGTTTTTATTTTTGTTGCAATTGTTTTTGGTGGCATAGTCATAAATTCTTTCCCAAAGCCAAAGTTCAGTGTGTTGTTTCCTAGGTTTTCTTTTGGTTTGAGGTCTTACATTTAAATTTTTAGTTCATCTTGAGTTAATTTTTGTATATGGTGAAAAGATCACCATATGGAATTTTTGTATGGTGAATTTTTTATAATGTATTTCTCTGTAGTGTATTTCTGTATGGTGTATTTTTGTTTGGTGAATTTTTGTATGGCATATTTGTATGGTGTATTTGTATGTTGAATTTGCATGCTGAATTTGTATGGTAAATTTTTGTATATAGTAAAATATTCAGTTTCATTCTTCTGCATATGGCTAGCCAGCTATCCCAGAACGATTTATTGAATATGAAGTTCTCTCCCCTTTGCTTTTTTGTATTGACTATCAAAAATTAGATGGTTGTAGGTGTGCTGCTTTATTTCTGGGTTCTCTATTTTGTTCCATTGCTGTAAATGTCTGTATTTATACCAGTCCATGCTGTTTTGGTTACTGTAGCCTTTTAATATAGTTTGAAGTCAGGTAGTGTGATGAATCTGATTTTGTTCTTTTTGCTTAGGTTTGCTTTGGCTATTTGGGCTCTTTTTTTTGTCTCATATGAATTTTAGTTTTCCTAATTCTGTGAAAATAATATTGGTAGTTTGATAGGAGTAATTTTGAATCTGTAGATTACTTTGGGTAGTATAGCCATTTTAACAGTATTGGTGCTTCCAATCCATGAACATGGAACGTTTTTTCCCCATTTGTTTGTGTCATCTGTGATTTCTTTTACCAGTGTTTTGTAGTTCTCCTTGTAGAGGTCTTTCACTTCCTTGGTTAGATGTATTCATATGTATTTGTGTGTGTGTGTGTGTGTGTGTGTGTGTGTGTGTGTGTGTGTGTTGGAGATGGGTAAATGGGTTTGTGTACTTGATTTGACTCTCTGTTCGAATGTTATTGGTGTATAGAAATGGTGCTGATTTTTTACATTGATTTTTGTATCCTGAAACTTTACTGAATTCATTTATCAGTTCCAGGAGCCTTTTGGCATAGTCATCAGCATTTTCTATGTATAGAATCATATTGTCTGCAAAGATAAATAGTTTTACTTCTATTTTTCCTGTTTGGATGCCTTTTGTTTCTTTCTGTTTCCTGATTTTTCTGGCAAGGACTTTCAATAATATGTTGATTTGAAATGGTGAGGGTGGGCATCCTCCTGATGTTTTTATAGCTGGTACTTCAGGTCAGCAAATCATTCTTTGACCATGCTGTAGTGCTGTAGTATTAGTCAACGTACTTAAAAAAACTTTTCTTTTGCTATTGCATTTTTCATATTCAATATTTCTAATTAGTTCTCTTTATGACTACACAACACAGCTTTTTGTTGCCAACGACTATATTTTTAAAACATATGTAATGCACATTTAGCATTTATATCCTTTTATCTACTAATTTAGGTTTGTATGGTATTAAAATTTCAATTTTGTATATTTCTTTTATAAACATTACCTTACTCAGATATTACTTTGTGACCTCGTATTCCTAGAAATTTAATGTGGACCTGGATAGGATGGGCTAAAGCCCAGTCTTCTACCCTTTTAGGTAAGGTTAAAGGGAGGAGATTTGGCCAGGTGCAGTGGCTCACGCCTGTAATCCCAGCACATTGTGAGGCTGAGGCGGGCGGCTCACAATGTCAGGAGATCGAGATCATCCTGGCTAACATGGTGAAACCCTGTCTCTACTAAAAACATAAAAAAGTTAGCCAGGCATGGTGGAACACACCTGTAGTCCCAGCTACTAGGGACGCTGAGGCAGGAGAATCACTCTTGAACCTGGGAGGGAAGGTTTCAGTGAGCTGAGATCGCATCACTGCCCTCCAGCCTGGATGACAGATCAAGACTCAGTCTCAAAATTTAAAAAAAAGAAAAAGAAGAGGAAGGAGGAGGGTCATTGACTTTAAGCAGAATACCTTTGGCTTGATTACCACTCATCATTAGTAGTTTATTCTCAATGGACAACCCTACCTTTACTGAAAACTTCCTTTACCTCACCTTCTGCCATTTCTCTTTCAAAGGAGGGTTTTTCTTCCTTGTAATTAATAAAGTTTGATTCTGCTAGGATGAGATAGGAAGAAACTCCAGGGACCAATTTCAAAACCAACTGTAATCTGTTCTTTGTCAGAGGGTACTCCAGAATTCCCCTGTGTTCACCAACTGACCATGCTGGCCTGGACTTACTATTTTTCAACCTCATAGTATAATGGGAGTGGAAAGAACCTCTCCACAGATTTTTAGAGTAAGGAAAGAAAATACATACATTCATTTATGTTATTTTATGCCTTTTATACATACATGAATTTTTCTGTTTGACTTCAACTCACTGTCTCTCCAAAACTTCAACCAGGGTCTAATAAAATTCTGTTAGTTTTTCAGTTTTTTTTTTTTTCACCCATGTTTTATTGTGGCAAAATATTCAAAACATAAAATTAGCCATGTTGTTCATTGTAATTTGTAGTTCAGGGGTATTAAACATATTCATCCTCTTGTGCAGCCATCACCACCATCTCCAATACTTGTTTCATCTTGCAAAACTGAAGCTTTATACCTTATAGGTAAGGCAAAACATTACCTCTACCATCTTCAGGTTTTTCAATTGAGCCTGATCATTAAATTGACATTTAGATATATCAACTGGAAAAAAGCATAAAATTTACTTAATACAAGTTATCCATGAAACAGGAGTCTTCATAAGCAAATTAAAACCCAAAGACATAGAGTCGACCATGTATAAACTGAATCGGCTGAAGAGTAGTGAATTATGAAAGGGCAAAGGAGCTTGGACATGCAGACTTAATTTGGTGGAGAAGGAGCCAGAAAGATAAGGGTTAGTCTAAAATGTTTGTACAGATTGTTCTGGGGCTCAGCTTGCCATCCCTGATGATAAAAAGATGAACTTTCCTTCTAGTATAGGGAGGGCATCTTTCATATGGGAATTTCATCTCCTGCTTTTAAGAAACAAAATGCAGGTCAGGGTGCTCTTCACTCAAAACAGTTAATATACCAGAGTGGCATATTTTGGAGTGACATGTTCTGAACTCCTAAAATGTATTAAATAACAACTCTCCATTTTCCTCTCCACATGTCCCCTGAGTTTCTCACAGTTTTTCTATTGACGTTACCTAGGCATGCTTTCCTCTCATGCCTGTGGGCTATTAGATTATTTCCCCCTGGCCTTTTTCAGTTGTTTTTTCATCAAGGTGTCTCCCTTTTTGCTGTGATAGTGATGATCTTTATTGATAATCTCAACTCTAAATTTTCTAAATGCCAACAAAGAATACTGACAAAATATACAAAATGGCACATTTCATAGATATTAGTATCTAACTGGGTGTTGGCATTATACATAGTGATTAGTGGAATTATACATAAAAATTTCCAGCTTTCACCATACCAGAAAACCAACACCATAAGGAAGTGTTCAATCTTTGTTAGCACTCTGAAAGGGATTTTGACAAAGCAAGATTTATGTGCAGATGATAGCCAAAATGATGGGCATAAAATTCTGCCATATGTAAAAGAGTTGAAGTCATTATCTTATTTGTTGTTGAAGTAAAAAGTCAGAGGAAATAGGGTAGCTATCTCCCGAAATATATGAAGGGTCATTACACAGAGAAGATAATACACTTCAGAACAAATCAGGGTATAGGTAACAGTCACTAGAATACTAATAACTGCTAATGAATTTATGTGCTGGTGCATGCTTGTAGGGGGTTCAAGAGATTTGGGAGCCAATCAAGGAAAAATTGGTGACCACAAGGTGGCAGTAGCACATACACATTTTATTTGAGAGACTGACAGGTGTGCGTTGAGGCCAGTCCCTCATAGCATGAGACTGCCCAGAGACTTAAGGCACCAGGGCTACTATCCACAAAAAAGGAGGGAAAGAAAATGCCCAGTGAGACAGGGATTGGCATCAGAAAGTGCACTTACGTATCTAAGTGATGTCACTCAGCAGCACAGGGCTGGTCACTGGGTCAGAAAGCTCCAAAGGGCAGCAGAAGCTGAGGGACTTGATAGTACTTGGACTTATTTAGGGTAGCAGATGTTGAGTGTAGTTTCTTGAAAAGAAAGGAGGATGCTACAAACTAAAATTCTGCTTATTTGGGGGTATATTTTTAAAAATTGGAAGTGAATTTGAGTTTGGAATTGGCTGGTTTTTGAGCATAACAGGTCATAGCCTGCTGTGAAGAAATAAACAAAATAGGGGTCAGTATACAGAGGCTATTAGCCTATTTATATAACAATGCTAAAGACTCTTTTACTTATATGACGTCACAAATTTTCAAGAAAGATAATTTTATTGCAGAAATATAACTGGAATTCTCCTAAATGGAATGAACTGCTTTGACAGTATTATAGAAGTGGTTAAGCAGAGATTTCATTAAATGTAATGTTAAACCGGTTTTAGGTCACTTTTGTTGCCACATTTAATATGTATCATAGCTTAGATTTTTAAGCCAACCCATCTATCCTTACGAACTGTAAGCATAAATATATAAACAAAATTTGAATATTTAAATGGTATTATAAAACCCTTTAAAACTGTATTTTGAGTCAAAAATTCAGCAGTAGCAATTCGTATTTCTGTATAAATACAGAAATTGTGTGTGTGTGTGTGTGTGTGTGTGTGTGTGTGTGGTGAATTTTTATGAAATTGTTGAGCCAAATTTATTGGAACATTTTGAGTAATGCCGCCTGTGCTTCAATAAAGTCTAAAAGCAAAGTTCCATAACATATGCTTATTTATCTTATGAAAACTTTTCCATATTTTATATATGTTACATTATGGAGAGTGTTACATAGCAGCACTGAACATTTCCCACTTGCCTTACATTTTTAGGTAAATGAAGAGCAACATGTAGGTTTATTCAATTATCTACGTAGGTGTATATATGATTAAAATTGTATAGTAAAATGTGTGTGTTTTAATTCTCACTTTGTGATCCCAATGTATAATACATGGCTGTATGCATTATATTATAAATAATCTATATAATTATATTTGCAGTCATATGATTTCTTATTCCTTTACATGGCAATTCCAGTGTTTTTTTCCCCCTGCAGTTGTCATGGAGTATAATAATTAGTCAGTAATATTCAAATCTTACCAAAAATGTATCAAATTTCAATAATATTAGAAAAATGTATATTTCAGCATGAACATTAAAAAATTGATCTAATATTTTGGGGATACTTATAATAACAAACTCTGTATCTGATAGTTCTCACCTTGGTTGTAAAAGACACAGTTTCATCCATAGATTTGACATAAACACTGTGTAGCAGAGTAAATTATCTTAATGGCTCTCAGTTTGGCAGTATATTAACTAAGACTAGTGTCTTCCTTCATTTTACACTAGTACATAGTTTCTAAGTATGGCTGGCTAGAAAAGAAATGTATAAGACAACTCAAGCAAAATTTGGTTTCAAAGAGAGAGTGCAGACACATTTTAAATATTTAGTTTTAGCAAAGAAAATTATTCACAAGAAATAGCACCTTCCTTTCATTTCTTGATTTCTATGTAAGTAGAATTAGTGGGAGAAAGACATTAACTCCTGCATGGAAAATGTATAGTTAAAATTAAAACCTCACATCAGAGATGGCAAGTCTCTGCACTAGCAATCAAATCAGTCATCCATTTATTATAAGAATTTTTAATTAGATTTTCATAGATGACTCCAGTGTCTATTATGCATACAATATTGCTATGTACACAATAGGTCTACCCGTTAGAATTTCTTATGTTTCATTCAACCGAAAACCTAAGTTTAGGTTTACTTTTCTCTGCTAGCTAATAGATTATTTTAAATATTCAGTAGTTATTCTTATGTTTTTGCATGTCTCGCTACTGCTGTGGTTCAGTGTCATTTTTAGTCGGCTTCCACTGGTGAGCACAAAATTACTGCCATCTGCCCCAGGGTCTGTTCATTCATTTAAACAAACTGTCCCACCTCCAGAGGTAACAAACCAGTCTGAGACCTCAGTCTGATTAAATTAACCCAGATGCCTGAACCAGTACCCTGTGCAAAGAATGGGATTATTGTGGTAGTTTTAGGTAAATTGGAGCCCACACTTGATGGGAATGAGTAAATTATGGTCAGAAATCTAACAATTAAGCATCAACCAAAAGCAAATAAAAATGTCAATACTTTGTCTAGGTCTCAAAGTTTACTCTGTTTTCCCGTAACTGATTTTCTTACTAAGAGTTACCTATATTGTGCAGATGTTCCTTTCATTTATTTCTGAATGTCCAGGCTCAACTTTGAGCAACATAGAAACAAAACATTCATTTATTGCTGGCTTTTAGCACATCCATATATGGAACAGAGCCTTATTCTGTAAGTTTTCTGTATCCCTGAACTTTCTTGTTTGGAAATTGGTCTCTGCACTGGGCCAGACAGGTGTTTCCTAATAATCCCTTTGGTTTAGTGAAGTCTCCGCAATCATCTGATGTTCCCCAGAAATGCTAATGCACTGTATATAAGTGGAGTGGGCTCAGACTCATAGACCTCTGTGGCTACTCTAACTGTCATATTGCTTTGAATATTTTGTTTAACCTCCCTGATCTCATGTTCTTCATTTATAAAATGAAAATAAGACCAACCTCAATGACTTGTTCAAATTAACTTTATATAGTATTTGGGGGTACATTGCCTGCTACCTGGTAGATAATGATTTGTGAACAATCTTGTAATTTGTTAGTGGAAGCCTGAATTGTTTCAGCTCTTTCAGTTGATATTTGAAAACATCTGTGGTCTTGAAAAATAAGCATATGTTTTGACCTAGCCATTCCATTACCAGGAATTTACTTAGAGAATATAATTAGAAGTGTTCACATATATTTATGTAACAAGGTCTTTACTACATTTTATGTAAGCAATTTTTAAAACTATTAGATATTTAAAGCAAAAGAATAGACAAATAGACACCCTTTCATATCTTTTAGTCATTGTCTTATTAGCCAGTTTTACTATGAGCACAGCACTTTCAAGCCAAGTTTATCTTATCCCATGGTTTTTCTCTTCCTTTTCTCCACAATTACAGTGCAAGATCGACATGAAAAGGATTTTTACCTGTCTTATCTGTTGCTATGTCCTCAATGTTCACAATAGAGACTGCTGCTTAGTAAAATAAACAGTGGGTTTAATTATTTAACAAAGACACAAATATGTAAACATTTAATAAGCATTTAAGTATGAACTTAATGCTTATGATCATTATGTTCATAACGTGAACAAGCATTTAAGAACATGAGAAGGCCATAGGATGACGAATGAACAAAGAACATACAGCAAGGGCTGTGGGATCAAAACTGAAAACTTATTTTGCAAATTTTCTGTAAATGTTAGCCATAGTTACTCCTATTTTTATTTTCTTCTTTATGGGTTTCCATAATGCCTAGATTTACTGCAGCATATTTTATTACTTTTGTAATAGAAAATGATTGAAATTCAAGTTACAGTTTTTAAGCTTTTCTCTTACTCCTTCCTCATCTAAGCTCACCACTTAGCCAGTTAGGCACCTAATTAGGCACATAGAAGGAAGAAGTCAGAGAAGTAGTAAGTTTTAATTAGGGGTCAGGAAAATCTAGTGGCTACCTGGACAAGCCAGGCTTGGGGGAAGAAGAGCCATTTATGGATCCCAGAAGGAAAAAGAAAGCAAGAAATCACAGCCATCCCCATTCATTTATGTGTTATTTGTGTCCACTTTTGCATTACAATGCTGGTGAGCTGAATAATTGCCAAATCACTGTATTATCCCCATAATCTAACATATTAACTGCTGATCCTTTAAAGTTTGCATTCTCCTTAGATAAGCCATCTGAATTTTTTAACTCATTAGATGATATTTGTTAACCAAATGTAGCCTCTCCTTTCTTCTCTTGGGTGACATTAAAGATCATTCCAATTCCAAAAGTTTCAAAGTGTTGCTCTTAAATAAATATTTAGTTTCTTACTCTAATTAAAAATAAGAGAGCTAGAAAAAAGATAGAGTTAAGTCATATTCAAAAGTGTGGAAAGGGGAGGTATAAATTTAGAGAGCTATATAGAATTCTGATGACTGTACTGACTTTTAAAAATTACATCCACATTTGGATTTAAAATGGAGTGGTTAAATTCTCTAAGTATCAATGTATGTAATTAAACCATATGAATACTTGAAAAGCAATGCCATCACCGAGAATTCAGTTCTATATGAAATTTGACCTTTTATTTACATTTAAAATAGCTTATTTTGAATTCATAAATTCATGGAAATTTATTTTAATACTGCTCCAAAAATAATTGCTTGTGATTCATTACAATGCTAGAAGTAGAGCAGATACACAGTAAAGCAGTTTAGCTAATTTCATATCCAAAGTTTTATGCCAACTGAACTATACATTTGATTGTATTGATTCTGAAATCCCCATACAGCACCACCCCTGTTGAACTGCACACATCACTCTATAAATACAATCTGTTTTGAAGGTGTAAGTCTTTTAGTTATTTTCTAAAGTTTGCCAAAGTGGCATGTGCATCTGCCAAAATGAAAAACATGGGACGATTTTTGTGCCTCTAGGTGGCTCTAAAATGGCATGCCACCATCTGCCACTGGGCATGTTCTAACGATAAACATTTAACATGCTGTATCTAGTTTTACAAGATTACAAGTATTCTGAGTCTTTATCTACTTTGTAACCATAAAGACAGTTAATACACACACACACACACACACACACACAGCAAAACACACGCAACGAAGCTTTCACATAAACTGCTTTACTTATGAATATTTAGGAGAAAATTATTATAATGCGTGGCTGTTCGTGATGTTAATGCAAGAATCAGTATGAAAGTAACATCAGTATATTTTCAGATAGATTTCTGTTTAGTTTTTTCTTCAGAGGTACTAAAATTTGCAGATTCAGTAGTATAAAAATTAAGATAAGACACTTGTTTGCTGGACACTGACAGATTTCTGTCCTTGTATACTAGGTTGTCAGAACTTTCTCAGAAAAATATCAAGATTTGAGTGCAATTTGTGCCAGAAAATATTTTGCTTTGTTTTATACATAATCCATTATAGTGAGTTGCACATATGAAGAAAGAAGAATGAAGTAGATTCTCACCAGGGACACTCCATAATTGGTGTCTATATTATGCATTGTTTTTGTGGGGTGTTTTTTGTTTTGTTTTTCAATAAGAATATAAGGTACAGTTTTTGAGGACTTAAAAAAAATTTATTTTAGTGTACAAACCTAAAAGTTCACAATCACAAACTGAATGTAATATCACCCCAATAGTAAAACAGGGTAATATTAATACCTCATTAGTCCCTTCCATTCCACTTCAAACACAACTTCCAAAGTAAGAGGAATTGCTATCTTGACATAACAGCCCAGGTGAATTTTGCCTGGTTTTAGACATTACATATAAATGTAATCAAGGAGTATAAGATGCAGTTTTCTAATATATTTACAGGAACGCATCTGTTACGGAAACTATCATTTTAAAATGTATTTTCTAATATGTCATTAACTTATTTTTTTTTTGTTTTTTCCACATTGAACAGTAACCAATTGTCTAAGTTATTTATTGAGTAATTGTTCCTTTTCTCACTAATTACTAGCTCAGAAAATGGGGATACGCTCAAAGTTTGTTAAAAGGGGAAAAGAGAAAAAAATTCTCTCTCTTTCTCTCTCTCTCGTCTCTTATTTCTCTTTACTGAAAGGTTTTTATACTACAATATCATGTGGTGATAATTCCACATAGATTTCAAGTGATAGATTGTTATTTTCTTATATACACTTAATTTGTTTAGACTACTATATTTTAAGAGAAATTTTAGGTTCACAGCAAACTTGAGGGGAAGGCACAGGCATTCCCCATTTGCCCCTTTCTCTACACATTCTTGGCCTCCCCAGTCATAAGCATGCTCCACCAGAGTGGTGCATTTGTTACAATGCTGAGGCTGCTTTGACACATCACAATCACCCACAGTCCGTAGTTTATATTAGGGTTCACTCTTGGTGTTGTATATGAGTTTGGATAAATGTATAATGACATGAATCCATCATTATAGTAACATACAGAGGATTTTCATGCGCAGTAATGGCTTTCTAAAATATATTATTAAATGGTAAGATATGCTACAATACATTAACTGGAAATTTCAATATTTACATAACCAAAAATTCATATCATTTCTAATATATTTAAATTCTTTATTAGAAAATAAAATTTCAAAATTAAAAGGTAAGAAAACTGCATATATTTATTACCTAAAAAAATTCTATTTGTTTATCTGGCAGGTACTTACTACTAGATTTTATTAAATCCATAGATTTTTTTCAATATAGAGATATAATTATGTACCATGTATCTTTTACCTGATAATTTGTATTAATTTGTAGTTAGTTGGAAGCTCTGTATGTTTCATTACTGCTGTTTTGTTTTGGTGACAGATCTCTTTTACTAATCTAGTCCTCTTAGGGATGTACACACACACACACACACACACACACACACACACACACACATCTCCTCTAGCCAAATCCTTTTTCTACCTGTAAGATGGTCATATGATATGAATAAAGGTACCTTGATCTTCACACATCGAAGCATTCTGTTTCAGTACTTCCATGCTGACCGTGGTTCCCCTTTGCATCCACTCCCCTCCTCATCCAGCCCTAGATTCCTTTCTTGATCACTATTCATATTCACTTCCAAACACATTTAACTTTATCTCCAATTTATCCATTTGTTAGAACCATCATTTGACAATTGTCTTAAATTTTGCCTGCACCAAAGCAGCTGACTTTATTACCTGAAACAAAACAAAACAATTACCCAACCTTGTTAATTGAGCTTACTTCAAAATTTATCACCCAAGATCTCAGTCAAGCCCTCAATACTGCCAATTATTCCCACAATTTTACTTTTTGTTTTTTGTTTTGTTTTGTTTTGTTTTGAGACAGAGTCTTACCCTGTTGCCCGGGCTGGAGTGCAGTGGTGCAATCTCGGCTCACTGCAACCTCTGACTCCTGAGTTCAAGCGATTCTCCTTCCTTAGCCTCATGAGCAGCTGGAATTAACAGGCATCCACCACTATGCCCAGCTAACTTTCTGTATTTGCAATAGAGATGGGTTTCACCATGTTGGCCAGGTTGGTCTCAAACTCCTGACCTCGTGATTTGACCAACGTGGCCTTCCCAAGTGGTGGGATTATAGGCGTGAACCCAAGCACCCGGCCAGCACTTTTTAATAAATTCACCTTTGCACTTTTTATGTTAGTTCTGTGTTCTCTAGCTACCTTGGGTGTCTCCACTTGTCTCCTCAGCCTTACCACCATTACTGCTAAAGGAGATGCCTTTGGAGCCAGCTCTGCCACTGTGCCTTAGACATTATATTTTCTCTTCTCTCAAGTTTGAAATAGGATCCAGCAATCATCCTATTTATCTTCTAAGCATCAATTCCTAATTCTGTGGAGTTCTTCATTTCAATGCCTAAAACTACCTTAAAAACAATGCAACCTTTACCTCTAGACTCCCATTTCTCTGAATTCCTACTTAGCCATGTTTTTTAAAATATTGTCTATACTGTATAAATGTTCTTGCTCACTTCCCATTGTACCTTAATTCAGTCAAATTAGGCTCTAGCTCCCATTACTTAACTAGTTAACGAAAATGGTCCAGCGTTTACCCAAGTGAGTGGTCAGGTCTCTATCCCTGTCTGATTAGACTTGTCAGCAGCAATTAAAACAGGGGACATTTCCTTATTTCTTGAAATGTTTTCTTGTTTAAAATTCTATGACATGGTATTACTATTGTTTTCTTTCTGTCTTGTCTGTCACTCTTTAGTTTCTCTAACCTTTGCTAGGTTGTCCTGACCTAAAATACCTCAAAATTTTTCAATATATCTGAGCTTTTTTCCTCCTAGCCATCCTCTCTCTTGCTTAATTCTTTCCATAAGTCATTATCATTTAGTTCATGTCACTGTATGTCACATTGATATTCCTCAAATTTAGATGTGGAGTCGGACCCCATCTCTTAAAGTCAGAGTGAAGACCCACTGCCTCGCCAAGGTCTTCACTTTTATGAAGAATAGACTTCCAAACCTAACAGTTCCAAAAAGACCTTAGACATCCAAGCTCCAAATTGCATACCCTCCAGAAGCCCTCCTCATTTTAGCAAATGGGACAACCACATACCAGCTTTGCAAGATAAGGCCTAAGATACATCCTTAATTCTTTCCTTCCCTCTTCCCTCACACCCTTGCTATCAATAAGTGCTGGTGGCTGACTCTCTAAAATCCACCCCTGAGCTGACCATGTCTCAGCATTTCCACAGCTAAAATTATAAGCCACACTGTCATTGTACCTTGTCTGAACTACATAAACAGCCTCCCAGATGGTCTTCCTGCCATCTCTCCTTACTTCCTACAGCTCATGGTCCATACTACTACCTCTGGTCTTTCTGAATTACATTATCACATAATTTTGTTTCTCTGCTTAAAATCTTGTAATTGTGTTTTATTTCACTTAGCATAAAATCCAAACTTGACATGTAATTCTATGTGTTTTTGCCTATGGCTCCACTATTGTATCTTTCCATTATCCTTCTTGCTCTCTGGTGTTTATTCCTCCCCAAGGCACCTGCCATTGATCTTGCTTCTGCTCAGAATGTTTATTCCCAGATGTTTTCATGGCTGCGCCATTCATCTTCCATGATGAAATTTGAATGTTATCCTCTGATTACCCTAAACAAGTTGCTGGTCTACAAATTACATATACCACATAACTACCACGTTACTTGTTTCTTTATCATACTGTTTAGTAAAGTTACCTCTTGTCACAATTTTTGTGTGTTTACGGCTCTTAACCCCCAACCCCAAATCAGTAAACTCTTTGTAGGCAAGAATTCTATTTCTTCTTCAAACCTTTCACCAATGCCTAGCATACTGCCTAGCATGTAGAAAATGCTCAATAAATTTAATTGACTGGCTGGAGTAAAATAGATTAATTCTTCTCAGTATTTTTTTAATTAAAAATTCCATCTCATTTACAACTTAACAGATACAAAAATATTGTCTTTTCTTGCTGGTGTTTTCTAATTTTTCTTATACTGAGGAGGCCCCAATAATTTATTTTTATGAATATTTTATTTATGAGAGGGCTAGTTTAATGACAGAATTAGATTTTTTAAGATAGTAGAATTTCATGAGTTGGAGAGAAAGTTCTAGTTAGACATAGATCCCAGAGCTGGAAGCCCAAAATCTAATCCAGATTTAACAATGGTTTGTAGCACAGCATAGATGAGTTGCTTTACCTTCCTGTAACAGCTTCTTCTGTAATCTATAATATAGATTCAGTATTACTCAGGTACAACCACACAGATAGGGATACTTGAGGATTAATTAGAGAGTATCAATAAGATTCTTTGATTTTATTTTAAAATACACCATTTACTGTACAAAAAAAAATACACATTACTATCATTAGGAACTTTTTTTCTTCTTTTACCGGCTAGTTAACACTGCCAATATTGAAGAATAATGAACACCACTGGCATACCAAGGGCAGGGAGTGGGGAAGAGTCAGCAGGTGCATGCAAGAGGAAAATGCACCGTCTATGGACAATCACAAACCATTATAAACAGTAATAAAACTGGGTAAAAGCCTGCTTTTTATTGTCTATGCTAGCAATTCTAAACACTGTCAGAGACAAAATATGTTTCCATGAAAAATATTAGTTTTTCTTTTCTGGAGTTCTTAACAATTGCTACAGTTACTGCAGAGTTTTAACGATATATGTATAGGCTTCGAATGAGCCTATTTTATGTCTTATCCTTTAATAAACATTATAATCTCTAGGGATATTAACATGGAGAACTCCCAGTCACTCAGTAAGACACAACCACATTTATTCATTTCAAGAGTAAGTTCATGTCGGCTCAGAATCATTCTAGCTTCCTTCACGCGCAGTTTGAATGTGCAATATGTTCCTGCATTTAAACAGTAGATGTGAAGCAAGAAATGCTAGCGTAGAAATTGTCAAGATGAAGACAGGAATGTGGGTTTCTTCTGTTCTACTCTTCTCTGTGACCACTTAAAGATTTTGTTTTTAATATTTTGAAGCCCCTGGAATAGACTTTGAAGAAACTAAATCAAGGACAATATGGTAATTTCTGGTTGTTATCAAATGGATTTTAACTAATCTTTGCCAAAATTATATGTATGTTAAGGACTTTTTCTAAATATATGCTGCTTCAGGTGAAAGACACTTTTAGAAATTAAAATTAATAAAAATTTCAGTGAATATAGATTAAGAATTCTAATCATCTTTTAGTAGGATGTGAATATATAAAGTTATTAACAAATGTGCAAAAATTACGGCTAGAAAAAAACTGTAATTCTATTTTTAATTTTATTATTAATATGCATATTCCCTGTTTAAAATTAATAGTAATAAAGCATCAATTATTACTTTTTGTATTGATTTGATTATATAAAATATTTTAGTAAGAAGTTTTAACTGTTTCTTTTTTGTCATTATTTCTTATTTCATAATTTTCATTAAAAATAATTTTGGTATATAGAGAAGGGATGTAAAATATGATCCAATTTTATATCCATTCGTATAGTTATGATAGAAAAACACAATCACCCTTTCTTTGAAACATTTCCAATCACATACACATATTTATTCTTGATCATAGCCAGATTTTTAGTTTTCAAATCTATAGAAAAACGTTGACATCATTCAAATAATTATGATTAATTATTAGGTTGCACTGTGCAACATTTTAGAACAAAAACATATCTGTAGAAGTGGGGCCTACTTCTATTTCTTCCTTCTGCATTTTAAACATAATGAATACTAATTCTAATCATCCAAATAATGGTTTTATAAATTTCTCACATACTACATTATTTCCTGTTTTAATTGCCAATAGTTGTTTATTAAAATGGCAAGTCTCTTGAGGTGTTGAGACTTGGTCTGATCAGATCATTTTTCAGTTCTGAAATTTGCTGCACATAAACGTATATGTATTAAACAAAAATGATGATCAAATTATTAAGCATACATATAAGCAACAAATAAGTCCCCTAAATACTAGAAATTATCCATGAAAAATCATTCATGCTTTCCATACTGACACCTAAAGTTAGTTATCCTTCAAGGGACATTCTTACATACTTCTTTGATTAGGTGACAGTATCTAATTTTGCAGCAAACTGAAATTCAATTCTCCTTTTCCCTTCCCACTAACGGGGAAATACAATGGTTAGTATCTTCTATTTTTACTCATTGTTGGGGGATTGAGTGGCTCTCTAATATTTTGTTTCAGCTTCTGCTGTGTGTTGGTAGAACCTATTATACATTTTTCTATTGCATGAGGGGGGCAAAAAGTAAAACTCCTTGGTTAATTTATGCTATAAGCCTGTTACACAGAAAGAGCTCAGTGGATATTTGTGGGCTGGATAAATGAATATAGTTAAGAGAATGTGTTTTAGGACAACTGTATTGGTTGCCTTTCTCACTATTTTTCCTGACCACCTTTGCGCCTTCTGAGGTTGTAATCTAGGATGAATACACAAAACCAAGAAGCCACTGAAAACATGTCCCTGCAAGTCCACTCACTTCTCTTTTCTCATGTCAGTCTATCTAAGGAATAGTTTTTGGACCTGTCAGGTTACCAGCAAGGAACAGATGGAGCAATCAGATTTAGATAACTTGAGAAGGTTTTTATAAAGGGGCTATTGACAAAGGAATTATTTAAAAATGTACAAGTTGATGCAATTATTCAAGTGTATTTAGGTTATATTTATTAGAATTCTATATTTTCAGTATATGTAGAAAATATAAAATCAAGAATAATTTGCTAAATGAAATTTAAATTTTAGGAAATGGTTTAGCAAATAGTTTCTTTAAAAAAAATAGAAATGATCATTTCTGAACCTCACAGGCATGGCCTGATGAGTAAATGAGGTCATCTATGTATGAAACTGCTTGAAACTTAATGTTTTAAATTCAAGGTTAAGGTGAGAATGTAGCATTTTATTACTACAATTAAAAGATAAGACAGTGGAATATTATTACTGAGATTTAAGAGCTAAAGATATATTTCAAAAAATATTAATTCACATGCAATTCTTGAGGGAATACATTAACATACATAGGTACAATCATCTAGCTAATTTTCTTTGGATATCTGTAAACAGTATCATATACATGTTTAGAAGTTAGATAATGTTTGACACATCCCTTTTCAAGGACTATTTTCATTATTTGGGTTGAATAATCATATCCTTTGTTTCAAATTAATTTTATTTAGTTGTCTTGTGGATAATACATGCAACATACTGGCTACTTTCTCTTAATTAAAAGGACAATGAAGCACTATTTTAACAATGTATATAATTCTTCATTTCAATTGAGATTAAACTAAATCAGTCAATCACAAATATAAGTCACAAAAAAAATTCTGACACTTGAGACAGCAAACTATATGTCACACAAATTGCTCCATGTAATTCCAGAGAGCATGTTCATCTGCTCAAGTATTATCACGGAGGTATTTCAGGTTGCACTTTGTACCTCTCAGCCCAGTAAGACATTTGACTGCACAGTCAGTACAGTACTTGCCAAGCAGGGGGTAGGGATTTCACTTCAAATGCAGGGAGTTGTCAATGAAAACTCAGAGGGTGGCCAGATATCCACAGTGTGTTAGGGCAAAGCTGAAGTGTTCTTGGAAATGAAATCCATTTCTGAGGTGCAGTGCCACATTTTGATATTATTTTTCATTTTTATTTTCAAAAAGGAACTCTTCACTTCTGTTTCATTTAATTGTGATTTTCCAAAGACAGAAACTTAAGAATGTGAAAACAAGAAAGGGTAAAGAAAATAAACTTAATGAAGCTTATGTCTACAAAGTAGACTATTTGCCTGTATTTTCCAGGGGTATGGAGACAAGTCCAATTTTTACCCATAAAGGAGTGTTGTAATTGGAAATGTTTCAAAAACTAGCTCTCACCTAAATCCCAGAGGCACCTTGTGTTTATAGAGAGTGCCACATGCTCTACTCTCATTTACAAACTTGGCAATTTCTTTTAACAGAAAAGTAGGCAAAGAGGCAGGTGTATGATTCCAATTGCCTGGAGTTTATTTAAATAGTCTATTTATTTTTCTGTTGAGTGTAATAAAAAGTATTTACCACAGCATATGCCACATGGCAGGGCACTTTTGAATTTTTTGAAAATCTTATGGTTTGGGAAGACAGACTTTGGGAACTAAATCTTCATTAAAGCTGTGATTTAACTAGCAGATTCCTTCAGCATACAAGCAGTCTCAATTAAAGCTAGATGAAAGCTTTTTATTAGCTTGTCTCTTTAGATTTCAAAGAAATAGTATCTTTCCACTGCCACCGTCACATATATTAGCATTAAATAATTGCAACTTCAACTTAGCATCAGTATTTTTGAGAAGGTGATTCTTTTTGAGTAATTCATTCAGCTCTCATAAATCATAAACACACATTTTAGTAATGGAGAACAATTTGGCTAACGTATTTCTGTGCAAAACGCTGTAGCCTGATAATAATGCAGTCGGACAGTGGGCTTCAACCATTATTTGAATTGACTACACTAAGGCAATAAATTATTTTCATTTTAGAATGACAGGGTTGCATATCTTCCACGCTGTGCCTCACCTGCTTGTTGTTATCACAAACCCCTTTATTCTATAACAAATTATGGCAAATGGAAAGGGCTTTATAGTGATGACATGTAGGTAATATCTCCTGATAATAAGGATGTAACACTTGCTGCCACAACAAATGTACTTCCTGCTGGCATTTTTTATGTGATGTTGCCTGCCGTTTTTCTCATTGCCCTTAGATGCAGGAGGCTTTCATATATGGTCTGACAGGTGGGCGAAGATAATACATCCTGTGAAGCACTTTTAATGTGAAAAATACATCATCTATCACATGTGAACTTGGATTGGTTTCACTCTTCTTTCCTTATTCCTGGTATAATTAATCTCCTACAATTAGCAATGTGTCAGATCAATCATTGACTTTTAATCAAGATAATTTACTGTCTTAAAACAAGATTAAAACTGATTTTTGATCCCATGAGTCAAAGACTTGACTTCAATAAGTTTAAGCCAATCTAAAAGACCACGGAAATATTTTTATGTTATTAAAGTGACTCTGTGCTCTGTTTTAACCACACATGGGAGCCCTTTGTAGCTCTGGATATTCCTTCTGAGGAGGAATAATGCCTGAGACCTGGCTCCACCACTTTCAGGCAACCTTTGAGGGAGGCACAGAGAAATTCCGGAGGCGATGGAGGATAGAGACAACATATCAAGGTTTGTTTGAGCCAGACAAAAACCCCAGTTTGATCAGCAAATCAAAGAAGTAAAGGAATCCTACTCATGTCATGTGGAAATGAAAGGGAGAGAGCCAACAGATCAGGCTAAAAGCTTAACCCCAAATGCCTGTATGTCCTGTAGGTTTTCATTGAGTTAATTTGCGATGGAATAGAATGTGGGATATTTGGGCCCAATAAGATGACCACTTGATTCAGATACTATTTGTGAAGTCCTATATAGTCACTGTCAGACTGTTGTTCATATATATATACACACACATAGATATTTAAGTGTCTCTGTGTGTGTATGTGATGCATTTTGCACATGTAGCTCATGAAAACATTTATAACTGTGTTTTGGGAGAAGTTTTGAAATTAATGCAGGTTTGTTTTGAATATCCTGGTGACTGCTGGACACGCTGAGCCAAATTATATTGGCTAAACAAATCAGGGCATTTTGACCAGATGGTTAGTTTCTTTATATTAAACAGTTTTCCACCTCAAAAAGCAGTCAAATTTCCTGTTGGCACTTTGAAATGTATGCCATTTCTGATGTGGCATAGAAAAAAAATGGAATAGGGTAAAATAATAACTTTGTACATGGGAAGCCCTTTGTGGGTTAATATAGAGCTGTCACTGGAGGGAGGAAGTGGTACTCATTAGGTTGTATGCCTCTATTTAGACCACTATTATTAAACTTCCGTAAAACACTCAGCAAACACATTTTTCTGACTGTCTCATCTGGTGCAAAAATTAGATATTGCTGACTCGGTGCTACTTGATGAGGCAATATCAGCCCCCAGTAACATACTTCATGCTGAGTTTTGGGTGAGCAGTCAATTGACAAGCCTAGATATAGGAACAATTGAGTGCTAGGAACACCTACCTGTTGATTTTATTTTATTTTGTCTTATTTTGCCATCTATGTTTATTTAAAAATTTTTCTTTTGCTTTATCGTTTATGTTTTCCCTGATTGACCTTTACAATGTGTATTTTTTTTTTATGAGAACTGACAGCTCCCTAGACTGAATGATTTGGACATTTTCTGAGCTAAAATCAGAGGACTAAAATTGATTTTAAGATCAATCTTCTAAGTCTTTATAATTATTTGAATCCGGAACAGGAATATATGCCCTATAAACATATAAAATATGAGCCAACTCCACAAAAAATGAGGCAATGAAATAGCTTGCATCTGGAGGCTGTTCCCTAATGTGTGGTGGTATCAACTGGGAAAGGTTGGGCATAGAGGAACGTTTGACAGATACCAACTTATTAGGACACAGGCTCCATCAGTGGGACTATGCCCAGTTCCCTTCCTGAGATACCAGTGTGGGGCAAATCAGTTTCAATGATCTATTTTCAGATTTGGAATGCATTTTCACACACAACAGTGTTTTAAATCAGCATTTTCAAAACTGATCTAGACATTTCAAACTTAAAAATTTACTGTGATTTTTAAATTTTATGTTAGTATCTATATCAATAATCTAAATATGTTACAATGAAATATGGCCAGGTAATTATGGTGCCTATATTTTTGTTTGCATTTGTGATTGTTTTGGTACCATACATTGCATCTTAATTGACTTGGACTTACCAAGTTCCATCCATACCAAATGAAGGAAAAGTATTTCAAAATGTGCTTTATCAATAACGATTTGAAGTGTTCAGAAAAATAAGAGATGGGGAAATTGGGTCATCATTTACTATATAAACATACAGAGCCATATAGTACAATATTCACGTCAGAAGGGCAGTACGGTTTCATGTAAACAGCATCATTTGCCACTTTAAGCTAGAGGTAGTTTAGATTTAGTTGTCATCGTTGCTTTGTTTTTATTTAACCTGTTATTTTAGATTTTGTAAGAACTATATACTATGTTAAAATTAATCCTAGTTTTATATTTATAGGTGGTTAAGGAAAAGGTGACTAAGAAATATTTTAGCTCGATCCTGTAAGTTTGAAAGAATTTGCTTTTCTTTAAGACTTTCCATATATTATTCACATTTGAGAAAAACTGTTCTAGATGACATTTAAATGGTAAGATACTTCAAATATATTCTGGCATAAGTAGGCATTTGAGAACTATGCTAAAGCTCTAAGCACTATTTGAAACACTTTCTACGGGAAAATAATGTTGGAAACTTTTCTGTTAGCACTGATAAAAACACAACAGGCAATATTCTGTTTGTTTTTATCCAATCCAAAATACTTAAATATTTTCTAAAAATTAAAAGAGATGAGGTGGCTGTCCTGGTCATCCTTACCAACTCAAAAAACAAAAAGCAATGCCCCTAACTTGAAAAAGCCCAAATAAATAGGTTGGAGGGTACAAGGAAAGTCGGAAAAAAAAGATTCTGTCTTAACAGCATAAATTGTGTCATGATATGAAAGGCTAACATGCTCAGTATTGTAGTAAACAGTGACATTATTTTATACATGGAAGGACAAAGATTTCTATCCAGAATAAATCACTGTTTATAAAATGAAATATATGAAATCTAGTTTTATAAATTTAATTTTATATTTTTATTTTCCACAAAGTTAAATAGCCGAGTCTCATGGGTGGAAAAAAAAAGGGTGAGTTTAATTGCAATAAAATGTCCTTTCCTCCATTCCTCACTAACATTGTTCTGCTATTCCAAACAAATTGTGATTTGACCCACAGTCATATTTTCTCCAAATATTAAATAAGAGATTCACAAATAAGTAAACCAATCAAAAGATAATAGGTCATCTCAATGAAATATATGTCTGCATATGTCTTTCCTAAGTTGATACAGAACTTTAATGACAACAGGGGTTTGTGTCTATGGCTATAATATCATTTCTCTGAGAGAATATTTACTGCTTGACTCCTAGGTCATGGAGCCATATACCTCATAGACTCAGGCTTTATACACACCTCACATTGATTGTAGCTACTATCAAACCTGGATATATATATATAATTTTTAACAAATAATACACAAAGGCCTTTATTTCTTTGCTAAATGTTAAATTTTTGTTTACTTCATTTCATGAATTTTTAATGAGGCTTGTTTGTATGTGTTTGCTCAAATTAGATAGATCAAAATTATATATAGGTTAGTCTTTCTTAATTGGTACATAGGTGGTAATAAAGTTTATGATGGTTAGTATCCTTGACCACCTAGATTAGATCTAGATCAGCTCTATGTAGAATATCCTCTTGTTAATTTTTGTGTTCTTCATGGTAACCAGCATAGCTTCCTTCATGGTTTTACTGTTTCCTGCTTCCTAAGCTATATGTATGTACAACTATGAGTACATTACTGTGAGGTAATCTTAGTAATGTCTTACAGATGGTTTGTGACAAGTAAATAAACTATTTATTTGAAAAGCACTGCAAGGTGTCTTAGTGTGGGATCACCTGGTAGCCCACTCTAACACAAAAAAGGAAGGAATGAAAGATGGGAAGGGGGAAGAAAAGAAGGAAGGGAGGACCAAAAGGAAGGGAGGAAAGGAGGGAGGGAGGGAGGGAAGAGGCAAGGAGGGAAGAAAAGGAAGGAAGAAGATGTTTGTATGATTTAGAGGCAATTTTGAGACTTGGACAATTCTTGTATATATTTTTCTTTTATGTAATTTTTCAGGAAATACAAATATAGGCACAAATCCTAATATCTGTTAATGAATTGCCTTCACAAATGTGACACTTTTGTTAAATTACATGGGCTTCTTTAATCATGATACATATTATGTATGAGTTATGGCCAATATAATTTGTAAAGGTAGTGATATATGTTATCCATATTCCAATAAAAAGATTTCCATTAAGATATAAAAGTCTAATTTTAACTGGTGAAATGTAAACTGAGAACCCAATAATTCATTGATAGTGACTTCTTGAAAAGAGAGCCATTCAAAGAAGAAGAAAAAAAAAGTGAGAGAAAGAAAGAGGGCATTTAAAAAAAAATCTTTCATTATTACCCAGATGGTCAAGTTATTTTGGCTCTGGGCTTCTAAGTTATGTTTTGTTTTTGTTGCTACTTATTGATTCATTCAAAGTAAACAGAGTACCAAATAGTCTTTAAATGATTGTGTGTATTTTGAAATCTACATACAAGGTAAATAGAGTAGTTTTAGCACCAACCATCTCAGAAAGATTTTGCCTAGCGGAAAACCTACAAGTGAATACTCCATGGCTAACCTGCTTCCTGGATTTTATCACTTCATTCATTTTACAATAACTAGAAAATATCTTCTTAGCATAGGCATTTTCTATTTCTGAAAGTTTGACATTTTCATTAAAAATGTGACCTACAAATTATAAAATACTAAGGAAGTATGTAAAAAAATCACTTGTCCAAACTGTCACCCTAGTGAGTTTATGTCTAATAGATGACACAGTTTTTATTTAAAATTACAAAAAAGCAAATTTCAAAATTTTCTAACTACGAATTACAGAAAATGAGTCAGGAGTTTTAAATAGACCCGGTTGGAACATGACAAAAGGTTTATGTGAGATTTGTGTCCAGAGCAGTATTTTCAACAATAAAATTAAGACAAAAATATGAATGAAGATTAAAACATTTCTTCCAATTACTAAAGCAAATGAACCAGAAAACCTGTAGCTCAAATTATCACATAATGATGAAGCTCTGATTGTCATGTCAAAGTGGTGGTAAATTTCCCAATTTACATGCAGATTTCACATACGTGTGAATTTCTCAAAACAGTTACGTAACTGTAAAATTCTCATTTATATTAAACTTTTTAGCAGTGGGGAAATACAGAATGCCAATCGATGAGTCAAGAGAAAGACTCCTCACCATTTTGACCTCTGCAATCAATAAGTCACTTTTTTCTCTCTCAACTTGTTTATTCATCTGTAAAATCCTTATCATAAAAGATTCTTTTCAGGGTTAGTTTGAATGTTAAATTAATTTATGAGTATAGAAGTGAAGTGTAACTTGTAAAATGTATAAACAAATAGGAAATATTATTATTACATTTCCAGTTGAAGCTCTTTTGCAGCTATTCCTTTATAGGGATTAGACCTGGAAGCTTCGATGCAATATTTTGTAAGAGATGAATGTGCATATCATATAATCATATATAACTCTCCTCATATAGATTTCATTCCTTAATGCTAGAATTCTAGGGTTTTTTTTTTTAATTTTCACTCAATGTGGAGAAAAAAGGGTCTATCCATATATTTTTATTCTTATCTTATTTCAATCAAGTTAAATCATCACTCTGATTTTTTGGATAAATTATTGGAACCTAAATATACATTTAATATAATTTTTAATATCATGTTTAACCTTTATATTACAAAAACCCTTTCTTGGTGAGCCATTATTTTTTTTTCTTGGCTTCTTTCATCATGTTTTGTATTGGATAATTTGTTTCTGTTATATTTAGTTTTAGTGGAATAATTTATATATCTGAAATACAGTTGTTAGAGATCTTAGCATGTCCTAGTAATCGTTTTGGTGATCTTTCTCAGTTATGCTTAATAAGTAGCATTCCCAGATTGCTGATTTTTATATGAATGTTAACATTTTTAGAGTAATAAACTTGGAGACAAATGAATGTCATTTTATTTTTTAAGATCAACTGTGTGCAAAAACACACTGTACCTAAGGTCACCTATTTAGAAATTACATCTTGATCTGTCTATAGAATAACACAGAAAAAAAATCAAAGTATTATGAGGCGAAAAGTGATAAGAAACTGAAAGCTTTCTGCTTGATCTATTTAAACCTTTTTAGCCTAATGCTTGTTAACATGAGGGAATAGCAGATGTATATCTAACTACAGAGAGAGGGAAAAATGTTTGCAAAATATTGATCACATAGATGCAAAAAATGCTTTGGATTTTCTACTAAGTATCATTAATATCAACATTACTCTATCATACATTATAATATAACATTCTAACATTAAGAAATCTTTGTAGATTTATTGACAAAGGGTACAGATAAGAATTTTTTATTTTATTTGGTAATACTCTATGAGAAGTATGCATAAAATCTTACCTTGTTTCATTGTATTTTATTGATTTGTGGGTATGTACATATAACCCTTGCTTAAGGTTAATATGTAGGCACGTGTGACAAATGGAGGAAGGTATATGAAGAACAAAAATTTGGAAATAAGGCAATGCTGCTGATATTCTGTATTTGTAAATTATTAGATAAAAAGCATATTTTTCTCATATGAATCCCTTGCTTAATGCACACTGTTCTTATACAACCAGCTGCCTAAAATGTTTACAGCCAAGTAGTTGACATAAGGAAGTTCATTTATCTTTGAATGTTTTTTCTTTTCTCTCTCTCTCTACTTTTTCCAATTCTTTTCCATCCAAAACTACCTGATGATTGTGCTTTCTATTTTCTTTTTTATCTGGCAAAAGTTGTTTCCAAAAAAAAAAAAGAAAAGAAAACAAGACGGAGAGTTTCTGTGAATATTTCATCCAGTGGCACATTGTAAAATAGAGAAGGTTAGATCTCAAGACAGGTAGTCTTTGCCTTGAGATACACACATAAAAAGTAGGTCATTGTTCCTTTAAAATGGCTGCTCAGACCCTGGCTTTTTATCCTGATCTAAAGCTGAGTGATTGAAAGAATAGGTGCAAGGTTACATGGCTGCTGGTAGTGAAAATCCCATAGACATCATCTTGTAATAGTGCATAAATAATAATCTTCATTGCTAAATAACTAGTGGCTTCATGGAAAACTTGGTGTGGTATTTTGTGGATGGATTCCCGTCAGTTTCATAAATGTCCTATAAAGCACAGGCAAATGTAAGAATATTATAGAATCAGATATTTGGAGGTTCACTATGATGTTTTTCCTATTTATCATTGTATGTGATTACATAATAAATTTAGCATTAGCCAACTGTATTGATAGTTGGGACCATAAAAATAATTTGCTATCAGTGCTCTGGTGTTCTTGTGTATATATTCATGAAAAAGAGTCATGGTTGAGTTGACAATTTTATGGTTCGTGCAATAAATAGCTGAGTAAAAAGCATTATGCTTACTGCTATTCACCAACATTTTTGACATTGATATACACTTGCAGACATGTGATTAGTTGATAGGACATTTTTGGTTAGTATGTGAGATCCAATGAGAAGCTTAAATTTCATTTCAATATATATGTATTGTGCACATACAATACTGTGACAGCCACTGTGCTAAGTGCTCAGGGTATAGCATAAGCAATGTAGACACAGCTGCTGATGTCTGGGAGCTTTACAAAGCAGTGCTGTAATATTTTCAGGAAAAAGCAATTGAAATTGTAAATGTCATGAATTACGTATAACTACCTAGACTAGAGGAAGTTTTCAAAGAAAGTTAACATCGAGAATGAGATAGATATAAATGACAATTTGGAGTTAGCCAGATTAAGGGGATACAGACTGGTTAGAGATAAAGATGGGTGAGGAATGGAAAACTGCAAGGAATAAAGTGCCCAAAAGAGTCAATCTATTGTTCACATATTGGGGTGAAGGAAAGATAATGGCATTTTCATGGTGTGGTACAGTGCCACTAACTAAAGAGCGCATGACAGGCTAATGAGGTGAAACAAAGAAATATGCTACACAGTTTAGCAGATTTCTTACTAAATGGTCAATTTTTTGCATTCCTATTTATGTATTCTTTAATTATCGTACTTTAAGTTCTGGGATACACGTGCAGAACATGCAGGTTTGTTATGTAGCCATACACATGCCATGGTAGTTTGCTCCCTCAGTCACCCTTAGGTTTTTCTCCTAACACTATCCCTCCCCTTTCCCCCAACCCCCTGCTATCCCTTCTCTAGCCCACAACCCCCTGATGGGCCCTGGTGTGTGATATTCCTCTCACTATGTCCATGTGTTCTCATTGTCCAACACCCACTTATGAGTGAGAAAAAGTGGTGTTTGGTTTTATGATCTTGTGTCAGTTTGCTGAGAATGATGGTTTCCAGCTTTATCCATGTCCCTGCAAAGGACATGAACTCATCTTTTTTATGACTACATAGTACTCCATGGTGTGTATGTGTCACATTTTCTTTAACCAGTCTATGATTGATGGGAATTTGGGTTGGTTCCCAAAATTTGCTATTGTGAATAATGCCACAGTAAACAGGTGTCCATGTGTCTTTATAGTGGAATGATTAATAATTCTTTGGGTGTATACCCAGTAATGGGATTGCTGGGTCAAGTGGTATTTGTATTTCTAGATCCTTGAGAAATTGCCATGCTGTCTCCCACAATAGTTGAACTAATTTACACTCCCACCAACAGTGTAAAAATGTTCCTATTTCTCCACACTATCTCCAGCATCGGTTGTCTCCTGATTTTTTAATGATCGCCGTTCTAACTGGCATGAGATGGTATCTCAATGTGGTTTTGATTTGCATTTCTCTAAACACTGGTGGTCATGAGCATTTTTTCATATGTTAGCTGCATAAATGTCAGTGTCTGTCCATATACTTTTCCCAATTTTTGATAGGGTTGTTTGCTTTTCTCTTGTAAATTTAAGTTCTTTGTAGATTCTGGATATTAGCCCTATGTCTGATGGGTAGATTGCAAAAAAATTTTTCCCATTCTTTGCTTGTTCACTCTAATGATAGTTTCCTTTGCTATGCAGAAACACCCTAGTTTAATTAGATCCCAATTGTCTATTTTGGCTTTTGTTGCCATTGCTTTTGGTGTTGTTAATCATGAAGTTTTTGCCCATGTCTATGTCCTGAATAGCATTGCCTAGGATTTCTTCTAGGGTTTTTATGGCGTTAGGTCTGATGGTTAAATCTTTAATCATTAATCTTTCTATAAGGTGTAAGGAAGGGATCCATTTTCAGCTTTCTGCATATGGCTAGCCAGTTTTCCCAACACCATTTATTAAATAGGGAATCTTTTCCCCATTGCTTGTTTTTGTCAGGGTTTTCAAAAATCAGATGGTTGTGGATGTGCAGCCTTATTTCTGAGGGTTCTGTTCTGTTCCGTTGGTCTACATCTCTGCTTTAGTATCAGTACCATGCTGTTTTGATTACTGTAGCCTTCTAGTATAGTTTGAAGTCAGGTAGCATGATGCCTCCAGCTTTTTTTTTTCCCCCTTAGGATTTTCTTGACTATGTTGGCTCTTTATTGGTTTTGTATAAAGTTTAAAGTGTTTTTTTTTCCAGTTCTGTGAAGAAAGTCAATGGTAGGTTAGTGGGGACAGCATTGAATCTATAAATTTCTTTGGGCAGTATACCATTTTTACAATACTGATTCTTCCTAACCATTAGCATGGAATAATTTTCCATCTGTTTATATACTCTCTTATTTCCTTGAGCAGTGGTTTGTAGTACTCCTTGAAGAATTCTTCACATCCCTTTTTAGTTGTATTCTGCAGAAAAGGCCTCCTTTTGAATATTGAATAAATGAGATTCAATAACTCTTTATGCTAAAAACTCTCAATAAACTAGTTATCAATGGAACATATCTCAAAATAATAAGAGCTATTTATGATATACCCATAGCAGTATCTTACTGAATGGGCAAAAACTGGAAGCATTCCCTTTGAAAACTGGCACAAGACAAGGATGCTTTCTCTCGCCACTCCTATTTAACATAGTATTGGAAGTTCTAATCAGGGAAATCAGGCAAGAAAAAGAAATAAAGGTATTCAGTTAGGAAAATAAGAAGTCAAATTGTCTCTATTTTCAGACAACATGACTGTATATTTAGAGGACCCTATTGCCTCAGCCGAGAATCTCCTTAAGCTGATAAGCAACTTCAGCAAAGTCTCAGGATACAAAAATCACAAGCATTCCTATACACCAGTAATAGAGAGTCAAATTATAAGTGAACTCCTATTCATAATTGATAAAAGGAGAATAAAATATCTGGGAATATAACTAACAAGGGATGTGAATGACCTCTTATTTATACACTTTTACTTTGTCGAGGATAAGCACAGTGTCCTGCTTCTGTTATTATTTCAGGTTTTTTACATTTTGATTATTAGGCTAGAGTAATTTAAGTGTGGCATGCCTTCTTTACCATATGATGGTAAATCATTAACGTTCATGGGACTAATAATGATTAACCAAAGTTTGATAGTCACTTTGCTAAACCCTAGAGATATGACTATATTAGACATGGTCTATGTTCTTTAGTAACTTATAAACTATACAATATAGAGATGCCTAATTAGCCCTATTCTTTCATACTTGCAAACATTTCCAAACAAACTGTTGTAGGTATATTTACAATTAGAAGAACTATAACCCTGTTCTCTCTCCTGAGTCTCGTGTTTACTTCTTTAAGTCCTTTCCATTCATGTATGATCATTCTCTAGAAAAACACATGAATTCAGAGGAGAAAGATGATGAGCTGGCAAATAATTTGAATGATGATATTCTTTATCATAATTTCAGAACTGAGTTTAGAAACCATACTTATCAATACAGTGTCTTCTTACACGATTCTGGGAATAATATTTATTTCCTCTGAGGTAACTTTTCTTGTTGGTTTGTTCCATTTTTCTCTTTAATGCTACAGGTTTTCTTCAAATATTAGTAATATTTACTCATGCATTATTATGTAGAATGGAAAACAGAATTGCAGGGACTTTGGTGTCTGTGGACACTGGCATAAATTGGAAGGCTTTGACAGGAAAATAAGCATTACACAATAATCTCTGAAAATCCTTTGCTGAGAGAGGCTATGCTGGGGTGCCCCAAACACACTGGATTTTGTAGTGCTTTCCAGGTTATTCAATTATTATAAATTTTTTAAATTTCCTTCCAGTTTAATTCATAAGTTATCCCTAGCTTCCTGAAGAAAATAACTCTCCTGGTCGGCTGTAAACAGCTCTGCATGTATACAATATATGAAAGGGGAATTGAAGGGTAAAATACACTTCCACTCATTGCCGGATTTCCAGCCTAATTTTTCACTGCTGGTCCTCCAACTTTCCAGCTTCTAACTTCCAAGTGCTGTCATTCTGTCAGTTTAGTAAACGCTCTCCTCTGCTCTAGTCCCCTCTCTCCAGGCTTTCATCCCTTTCTTCACTTTTATCATCTCTCCATTTTCTTAAATGTGCTTTTCATCTTTTAGAATGTTGTGAAATTTTCTTGTCCATGGCAGGCATTTCATCCACATTTTTCTCTCTTTTCAGCCTGTAGTTTTTGGTTTTGTTTTGTGTGATTCTCATTTAAATATTAAATCTTCTCAGAAACAGAAGTATAGGGAGTAGATTTACCCCTGGAGAAAATCTAGGGACATTGATTCAGTCTCTCCCAGCAAAGTAGATGAGGTTGAAAACTGTTCACAGTATTTGTGCTGATATGCTGCTTAAGGCTTCTTCTGTATTGCAGGACCTCAATGTTTTCACCAACTTTTACCCTGCTCTTCATGCTTTTCAGATCACCATATTGAACTGGAGGCTGGCACAAAGTTTTCTGAAAAGATAAACAAGAATGTTCAATGTATAACTGAGAAATAGGGATACCATTGTCATTTGAAACATAATGTAAAGCATATTCTGCTGTTCCTGAGGAAGCTTCCTATCTGTATACTTGATGAGAGTAAATTAAGTTAACATTCTGACCACTTTAGGCAAAGTCCGTGTAATTCCTGATGAGACTCATTCCACTCTCATGGGAAGGAGGACATTTTGAATTTTAAAAGTCATCATTTCAGAGTGTACTAAAGGTGTACTTTATTATAATAAAAAATATTTAAAGTCCAATGATGCAGACAGAGGAAGGTGGTGAGAGTGAAAGTATCTTTAGTTTTGACAGGTGTTCTACCAGAGTTCTTTGCTGTTGCTGACAATCAAACTTAAATTCTTATCCCTTCATAGTTTTTGGGTTTGTTTGGTTCTATTTGAGAGAGTAGTGTGCTCATGAAAGAACAATACACAATCAGCGTTTTGGTACCTTCAACTAATTCCCATGGCAAGCATAACTAATTGTGAAGATGGCTTTGTGAAAATAGATCCTGATCAATATTTGTGGACCAGAGTTCTTAATGAAATCACTCAACTCTAAGCAAACCTACAATTTAACATTTCTATTGGAAATGCACCTCATTTAGACGTTCCTCAGACAGATGGTACAACTAAATTTAATTATGTCTCTGGTACGTAACAGCCCTGTCATTCATCCAGTGTCCTGCCTTCAATTTAATTGTTTCATACTTATGTGTTCTTGGCACCTGAAAGACCCATTTAAAAAAAAATGATAAATTTAGTTGTAAACGGTGATTAGGCACTGAGAGCAGTAAAGGGACAAGACAGCACAGTGTCACAGGAAAAGACCTGAGGTATAGGAATAGCATATGATAAGCAAAGGGAGGTCTACAAATTATCCCATTCCTGTTCATTCCAACCAGAGATGCAATTTTGCATCGACAAAAATCAACCATCCCAGGCTGGGTGTGGTGGCTCATGCCTGTAATCCCAGCATTTTGGGAGGCCAAGGGCTCGTGGATCATGTGATATCAGGAGTTTGAGAGCAGACTGGCAACATTGTGAAACCCCCTCTCTACTAAAAATACAATTATTAGCCAGGCATGGTGGTACATGCCTGTAATCCCAACTACTAGGGAGCCTGAAGCAAGAGAATCACTTGAAACTGGGAGGTGGAGGTTGCAGTGAGCCAAGATTCAACCATTGTACCACTCCAGTCTGGGTGACAAAGCAAGACTCTGTCAAATGAATAAACAAATAAAAGAAAAACCAACCATTTTCTCCTAGCATAGACTATCTCCCAATATTAGCACTAGTGAGCTGAACAATTTAAGGATGAAGGCAGAATGTGTAGAAGGAATGAAAGCAAAAGTACAGTACTCTAGCAGTTGAAGGAAAAATAAAAGTGAGTACTTTAAGTAATGGCTATTAAATAAAGGAATTTTAACAATAATTTCACTTATTTTATATGTCACTCTTTTACTGCGTTCACATATCTATTTGGCAGATGTACTGGGAGTTATTCCTGCTTGGCCTGAATTCCAAGGATAGCATATTCAGAGATCAGGGGATTTCTATCCCAAAAGTAGCTTTACTATAATGAATTCAGCCTTCAAGGTCCATGGAATAAAGTCTTATCCGAGCTAAGGTATTTATGAAGATGGAATATGTAGGGAGTGTTACCTACTACACATGGCTACAAGAGATGGATTCCTTTTTTTAGGTCAAAATGAATTTAATTCATTCATTATCAGCATCGTAGCTCAGAAAATCATATCACAAGTATAATTTTTAAAAGTGTAAACTTTTGTATGCCATTAACATGCTTGGCTTTTTTTCTGCAGAAAAATGTAATGAAAATGCCCTTCCCAAGGGGGAAAATACTAACAATTTAAAAAATAAAGTTGTAGCCCTACCCACTTAACCTTTGTATTCCTGTCATTATATGCATGAATATAGGAACATTCAGATACTCTCCAATGCTTAGGTAATAGTGATTACCAGCCTGCATATTCCAGTGACCTTCTAAATGTCTGGCCTGATGTCCTCCCATAAATTTTCCAGAGGTTTTAGAGGTTTTCTTCACATCTTTAATTGGGACAAAGCTTGCAGTCTCTTTCTCTTCTTCTATTAGATTAACTTTTCCTTTATTTGCTGATCCACAGCAGCATATTGCTTGTGACTGAAACTCATTAACCTGGAAACTAGAGCACGTCTTCCTCATTGGCAGTTTCTTGCAGCCATTACTCTTCTTTTCTATGACACCATGGAACATGTAGCCGTATCCTTATTTTATTTACCACAAGCTTTCAATTTTTCCCTTGGCCTGGATTGGTTTTACGTTCTCTCATCTAAATAACCATACCAATGAATTAGGAAAGTAGAATAAATGGAGAAAATATTCCCCTGTTCCCTAGGTTTTCAAACATAATCACAAATCGAAAGTCACTCACTGTACCTATATATGTTCACTTAGTCACAGACCTGTCATCTGACTGTAATCATGGTTGACCATTCACATTGCAGGATTCTCTCTTGGACACTCATCATTTACTGGCAATACTTGCTTTGCCAAAAGTGCACCACCACCACACCAACACCTCTTCATGGTCTGCTCATTCCACATCATTTAAAAAAAAGACCCTCAGTTGCTTATAGGGTGAGAGTGAAGAACTTATGTCACTTTTTCTGTCTTTACATTCTTTGTATCACGTACGTAATCCTTTCCCCATTTAAACAATTCTTAATTTCAGCAGTGGACTCTGTATCAGACACACACTAATGCCCATAACAATTCCTACATCAGTAGCCCATCTCTAGTAAGAAACTAAAAAAGGACTGCCATCATTCTTTATGAATCTGCTTTGTAATTTTATGTTATCTACTCTCTTTCATACTGTATGAGGAATTTCACTTATACCAAAATGAACCAGGCTGCTATTATTGTCAATTTAAAAGCAATATTCTGATATAGTTCATAAAATTGTATTTCATAAGCACACCACAATTTAAATATTTAATATGAAACCTTAATATCAATTCATGAGCACATAACAATTTGAATATTTAATATGAAAACTTCACATCAGCCTGAATTGATAATGAGATATCTACCATAGCATAACACATTGACCTTGTAAAATATATCAACTGCCTCCTCTGAGCCAATCCATCCATCCAAATACATTTACGGGTAAATTTTGTTTTCTGATGAATCACTTTTCAGCTGATTTGCTATTCACCAAGTTAGTGTGACCTCAAAGATGATTTGCTTTCTCTTATAAACATTAAAATACTTTATGTAGCATGAGGCTTGAAGAAGAATGTAAGGGCAATAATCTCCTCTTCTGTGAGAGCAATTTGAGGAAGATTATCCACATATGCCCATTCATAGTGACTTTTAGTTATGACATTACAGACAAATGTTAAATATGTTCAGACATTGTCAACTGACAACATTTTAGCATGAGTTGCTTTAAAAGATTATTCTGAGAGGAAGTCCATGAAATGCAGAGAAAGTTTATATAATTCATATAATGTATGGCAGGTTGGTAAGAAAGGACAAAAGGGATAAGAAAATTACACTGTGGCAAGGTGATTGCAATGTCACTGTAGCAAATATTTTGTTCAGTAAATTACATCCTAATATGTCCTATCAAGGGCTCTTTAGATCTTTAACATTTCTTAGATCCAGAAAAATTACCTTGATATCATTGTATTTTTATTTTTAGAGACATTATCTTCCTCTGTCTCCCAGGCTGAAGTGCAGTGGTACAATCATGGCTCATTACAGTCTCAGCTTCGGGGCTCAAACAATCCTCCTGCCTCAGCCTCACAAGTAGCCGGGACTACAGGCACATGCCACCATGCCTGACTGTCATGATAATTACATGTTCATGTACATTAAATAAAAAGTATCACTTGGATTTAGTAGGAAAATACATTCTTCATGGGTGCTGGTATTTTGTTGTTGTTTTCTTTTAAACGGCCCTAAGTAACTACTGGCTTGGAAAATGTTGAGATTAAAAATAATTCAATCTTGTTGTTTTATCACATCATTATCATACTTTTTAAATTAAATTTGTTTTTTTGTTTTTTAGAGAAGGGCTCTCATTCTGTCACCCAAGCTAGAGTGCAGCAGCACAGTCATGACTGACTGCAGTCATGATTTCCTAGGCTCAGGAGATCCTCCTACCTCAGCCTTCAAAGTAGCTGAGACTACAGGCATGAGCCACTACACCTATTTTTTGTTGTTCTTTTCTGTAGAGACAAGGTCTTGCTATGTTGACTCATTACATTTAATATTTAGTATCTTCCTAGAATTGTTCAAATGCAATCTCTGGAAGGCAAAATTGAATATTGCCTTTTTAAAAGATAATTTTGAATCATTGTCTAATAGTCCCTTCAACTCTACCAAACTAGGAAAATTTTATCTTTAAATTCTTTATTTTTCTCCCAACTAATTAAAATACATCAAGAATACTTGTTATTACTCCTTTCAGCTCCTTCTTGCTTTCCTTTTAGTGCTATTATAAATACTAAAAGTACTGGAGCAAATAATTGCATGCAGTTGACCTGCAGATATGTTATTCTAAAAATATGTTAGGAAAAATATTTCTCCCTATTGACTTGTTTCATTTGAAAATGGCTGGGATGGTCATCTAACACTTTGTGGCACTCTTGTACTCAGTGAATATTATAAATCTAATAATATGTCACTATCGATTTGGCCCACAGATAGGAGGCAGACCATAACACTATTTTGGAAGTATATCACCTATTGTCCAACTAATTTAACCATAAGGAAGATTAACTGTTGTGTACTTTCGCTATAATGTCTGTGGTCAGACTGCTACAGAACAGCCAACATACATTTCCCTCCTTTGTCACTCAAACTTTTAAAACACGTTTGATTCATCAGCTGGTTGGCTCACCTCAAGACAGAAAACAGGGTGGGTCCCTGTAATCCTAACCGTTTGGGAGGCAGATATCAGGACGACCGGAGCCCAGGAGTTTGAGGTTACTGTGAGCTATGTTTGTGCCACTGCACTCCAGTTTGGGTGACAGAGCAATACCTAATGATTATATTCTTGATATTTTATTCCTTATTCAGCATCAAAAGCTAATCTGAAGTATCACCTATCTATTAATGGAAACCACTTCAGAGCCACTTTACTGCCCATGATTATACACATTTTGCTTAATCAACTCATTCTCTGTCAGCTAATGAGAATTGGTGCTTATTGGGTGCTTGGTACAACTATGAGTTGTTTGAGCATTTAAACACTTAGTTTATTATTAAAATATTTTCCAACAAATGTAATCTTAATTCTGGGACTCTGATACAGCAAACCCAGAAGGGCTGCAAGCAATCAATAAGCAGAGCAGGCTTCATGGACTTGCGACTAATGTAGCCCTGTGTTCACAGGGACCCGATATCGGGGTTTAATGTTCTGTTATAGTAATCTCTCTTTATAATTCTTTATTTGTAAATTTAGTTTTGTAAGGGAATTATAGTGGGGTAGTAGAATGTATACCTAGGCTCACATTCAATACCATCTCCCACTGGGCACTTGCCTGCCTGCTATCCAATCCCTGGGCTCCAGAGGTGACTCAGTGGGGATTTTTCACCCACCCCTATACCAAACATATTCTAGAGAAGAAGTTACAATTCCTTTGGAATCACCTGTCTACATGAGATGGACAGGGTGTATGACTTTTGTAATATTGTTTTAGCAATTTAAAAAGTCTCTTAAGGCCCTGGGCACCATAGCTCACACCTATAATCCCAGCACTTTGAGAAGCCAAGACTGGAGGATTGCTTGAGCCCAGATGTTGGAGACTAGTCTGGGCAACATAGTGAGAAGAATCTCTTTTAAAAAAAAAAAGTTTCTTGAATCATATTTAATATCTTTCTAGAGTCCCCCATTATATCCTTTATTACATTAACCTATTGGATATTTGATCATGACATTCTCACCCTGTTAATAAACTGATTTCTAGGTGATTTGACTCCTTAATAATTCACAGTCAGTGAACTTTGAAATTAATTTTCTGTTTACAGTATATTTTTTGTAGGACCTACAAGAAAGCAATGTGGGAATTTCAAAGGTAAGTAGTTTTTTAAACCTGCATTTTTTTTTCACCCAACAATATTTTTTTAAATGGTTTCATTTCACAAAGGACAGTTTTACTTCACTCTGTTTTTAATCAAAGAATATCTGCCCATGATTTTTAAAAATGAATAGCTCAGGCAGACTGATAATAAAAAACAGTATTTTTCCCAACCTCCGTGCCTACTCCCCAGTGGCAAGTGTTCACAACTATTTTTTAGTTTAATTTTTGTGGCAGTTACCATTATAGTTCTGAATAATGCTCCTATTCAAATGTATCTCCAAGACAAATCCTTATCTAAGATAAGATTTAGCTTTCTTATTCCTCTTTCCTCCTCACAATTTTATATAGAGAGATTTTATTCATTTACTAGTGCATATATATATATCACATATTTATAATTTTACATATTATTTTAAAACAATGCAAAAATAATTGTGGTTTTTGCTATTAAAAGTAATGACAAAAGCCACAATTATCTTTGCACCAGCCAAATATTAGGTGCATATTCTTTGCCCAAAGCTGTGAGGAGCCAGGGGCACAACAGTGACTAAGACATGCAATTTCCCTCCCGGGCAATCTGAGTAAGGTGAGCATTCAGAGCTCAACGGAATATTTGGCCCTTGAAGGGACTGATGGGATCATAGACATTCTTCTCATTGTGTCAAAGAGGGACTGGAGAGAATATGGAGAAGTTGCAGATTTTATATTTAGAATTTGAGAGACTTTCTAGTCTAATTATAATTTCTAGGAAAGTGTGAAATGAGGTTATTAGCTGAAGAATGGGAGGGTATAGAATTTTAAGGCAATAGAAGAAATTAACAAATGCAGTCTTTTAAAAGAAATGTGTCTATATGTGTATGTCGAGATCAACACATAGGAAAATGTATAAAAAGCGTGTATCAGCAAGCTTCAAATAGTGATAATCTAGGGATAAGAAAGCAAAATGGAGTATAATTTTTTAAATAGTCACTCATTTTAAGTTGTTTTCTTTATCTCTGATAATTATAATTATGAGAAGTTCAGTGTACTGAACAAGACAATTGGCAAAGTAAGTTTTTGGTTTTCCCGTTTTATCCCAGACCAGTCTTTTTTTCTATTCTGGAAACTTGAAAATGAAGCTAAATTATTGTATCTGGAAGTCATGGCCTTCCTGGGAGTAGGGATGAAAGACAGTAGTGATTCTACATTTTCACTTTTCCAACTAGGGATAACATCTATTGAACGTTCCTGTGACAAAAACACATGGGTAGAAGAGCAGAAATAACTCAAATGTTAACGTGCCTTATCCAAAGTTTAAAATAGTTATGTAATATTTTGAACTTACTATTTTTTAAAAACTGATTTTGTTAACATTTTTTAAACTTTAGGAAAAATTGATGTATTTTTGCCTGTATTTGACTCACATTTTTCTAGTGCATTCATTTTATAAATATATCAAGTCTTTGCTTTTCACATTCTAACTCATCCCTCATACAACATTGCTGAGAAATTGGTTATTTAAATAAGTTCATTTTCAGATATCAGAATCATATGTGGTATAGGCTGTTACTTTTTTTAAAAATCAATATTTAATGAAGTATTTTTATAATATGATACCCACACCTCTGCTTATTAATATAAAGAATACTTACAAAGTAATAGTATCTTTGGCTATAAAGATTCCTATATTTTATACATGTAAATAAATTTGATTTATCATAATTGAAAGGGCTGAATGTGGTTTTGGAATTCTTCTTTTATAGTTTATTTTAAAGCTAATTCAGAAACAAAGAAATATCTCAGCTACATATATTTATGTAAATACTTCCCTCTCAAAATAGTAAGGTTTATAAACGGTGATGGTGGAGGTGTTAGTGGTGCTACTGGGAAGCTTATTGTTACTGAACACCTTAGGACAGATAGGTGTAGCTGGAGTTGGAGGAAGAAATAACCCTTCAAGGAGTGATAACTGCCCTTCTGTCCCACAAATAAAAAAGAATTCCAAACAGAGTGCTAGTCATTTGCATAAATGCAACTGGGCTGTTCATTCCTTGAAATTTAGAACTTACTTGACTTTTCCCTACCATTAAACAGTTATTTATTTAAATTGTTCATTAATGAGGAAGGTACTAGGAAAGTTAATACACACACATTAATTTACTCTTAATATATGACTTTATCACCACCTCAAAAGAGGAAATGTTACTATCTTGCTTTTGAAATGCACCAAACTAGTTAAGGCCTTTTCTGTCTTTTCTTTCTTCCTGTATTTATTCTATTCTTTATTCCATCTGTTTATTGTCTATCATCTAACTTTGATTAATTTAATGTGGTCCTGTTAAAATATTTCCCTACATACATTTTTTTTTACAAATTGCATTAATTGCTCTAGGGATTATGTGTATGTATGCGTGGTTCTTTTGTTTGTTTGTTTTTGCCAGTACCTTAGAATCAGCTCACTATTTGAGAGTAAAGCTCTTTACAGTTGTTCACCCAGAAATAGACTGTTTAAATTCCTTTGCATCTCAGCCCTCTGGTGTCTCTTGAACCCACTCACTGGCGGTGGTGAGGATTCTGGCTGGTGGCCATCTTGTGCTCTATAGCTCTAGCCTAAAGGAAAGTTAGGAAGAGGTGTGAGGAAAAGGAAAAAAAAACTGTCTCTCTCTCTTTTAAGAATTAAATTTTCAAAGACCTTTGAGGGGATTTTTTTTTTCAATGTCACCAGTGTTCCAAAACTGAGTTGTTTACTGGAATATTTAAGAATGCAAACATTTGAGGGAATGTCAAAACAAATTTTTACACCTGCCAAGAAGTATAAGCCTATTATCTGGCTCTTTTTTTTTTTTTTCTTAGTTAAAAGTATCTCTAAATAAATTGTATTATAAGCCCAGGTGCATGAATCCAGCTTTAAACACCTATTTTAATGGTAACTGGTCAATCTCGGTGAGCTCTAAAATACTGCAATTGCCTCAACCTTACCCTTTTAAGGAGAGTTCCAAATGCATTTATTTTTCTGTGGGAGCAGCACTTTCCTCAGATATCAGAAAAAGCTTCCGATTCAACATTCCACCTTCTCCATTCTGCTGAATGTATACATTAGTTTGAGTATTACCAACTGCTGTAACAAGCACCCTCAATTTCAGGGAGTTTACAAATTAGAAATTAAATTTGTGAAAGTAAAATGTGTATGTTCCTGGACAGCTAGTAGATAGCCTGCATATAGTGATTCAGTGGTAATATCACCTTCTTTCTTGTAGTTTTGATGTTGCTTTGGGGGTCTCAGAACTTTCTGTATCAGCCTGAAGATGGGAGAAGAAGCAATATGGAAGGCATATTTGCTTCTAAATTAATTTGACTTACAAGTGGGTAACACATAGCACCTTTTCCCTTTTCCCAGTTGTAAAATCTCTTCAAATGGTCCTATTATAGATGCAGTCTTGGCTGGGAAATGAAATCCCTTGTCGGACTGCTACTTCCCGACAGCAGTTGCACCCAGTCACTAGGAAACAAACACTGTGTGCAGTTGTCTTTGCTACCCCAGATAATGAAAACAAATTCTCTTTTGCATCAAGTTCAGGAAATTCTTTATAGGAAAAAATAGTGTTTAACACTCTATAACATGTTAAATAAAACTTTCCATAGTGTTTTACGCTCTATAACATGTTAAATAAAACTTCACATGAATTTATTTCAACTTTGATTACATGTCGGATAGCAAGCTTGATTCAGAATGAAACTTGAATGCAAGTGCAACATTAAATAATACTAAAATTGTAAATTTGTTTTAAAAGTCTTCATTAAAAGAATATTAGAATATTTCTTACTTCTTCCTTCTTATTTTAGTTTGTAATTTATATAACCTTTAAAAGAGAAGTTTAACTATCTAATGGGATACAGGGTTGTTTTAGATTGATGCAAGGCCAAAGTCTGGTAGAACCAGTAGTTGATAAAGTAAGGTTTTAATTGAGTCTTCAAGTCGTATTTTCAAGTATAGACATTTGTAATTTGTGTGTGTTTGGGGAGGGGGGATGGGGGTTATTTATCACAGCTTTCTAATTACCCTCTCATAACGAGAGATGCATGTAGAAAGCCAATGTGAGAAATTTTTGCTTATATATCATATTAACAACCTTATTGTTCATTTATCATATTCTCCTAACACTCAGCATGCTGTAATTAAGTCTTAGTGTCAACTACTGCTATAAAAAATGAGTGGTAATATTCCAGGTTAAAACTAGAAAATTAATAGAGTGTCTAGAACTAAGAGTTTTTGAACTGAACTTCTGGAGTGAGAGAGAGTAACTACATAATCTATAATACATCTTTCCTCCTAATGCAGAACAAATTGATATGGAGGACAGCTTATGTCTCTCCTAATTAATACATATTTCCTTTATTTGATTTGGACAGTAGCTTCTTTGACTTCACCCTCTTCCAGGCCTATACTAGTTACCTGGTCTTATTTACTGTCTTGTTTCACTACTGCTGCCTCTAAAGATATTTTCCCTTTTGGTTCCAAAGCAAAAAATATAAAAAACTGATTTTTAAGGTCAATATAATGGTACGGATATTTGGAAATGACCTATAATAAAGACAAATGTTTCCATTTGGAGTCCAAACTTTCTAGCCAAGCAAAATATTTCTTAAGACCTGAATGTCCAAATAATTGGTCTTTCAGATAATTACTCATTATACCAGATTTTCCAAAAATGAGTTATTACCGACAGTTAAAAAATGGAAAAATTTGGGCTGGGGGCAGTGCCTCATGCCTGTAATCCTGGCACTTTGGGAGGCCGAGGTGGGTGTATTTTGCAAAAATAAAAAAATTAGCTGGGTGTGGTGACATGCACCTGTTGTCCCAGCTACTCAGGAGGCTGAGGCAGGAGAATTGCTTGAACCTGGGAGGCTGAGGTTGCAGTGAGCCAAGATCGTGCCACTGCACTCCAGCCTGCTCCTAAAGACAAAGCCAAATTCTGTCTCAAAAAAAAGGGAAACATTTTAAGATTTGTTTTATTCACATGTTCTTCTAAAGAAAGTTAGCAAATTATAAACTTAATAAATACTAATATATACTTCTTCCCATATTATTTTCTTATACACAGAAATCCTAAAGAAGCAACTAGTCCAGACTTCACCATTAACTCAAATATAGACTACCCTTGTTGGGGAACTTACTGTAAATTAATTAGCCAAATAAGTAATTATTTTCATTCTCAGAGGAGAAAGGCTACTGGGAATAATTTAATCTAAACTTTGTTGAATTAGATAACTGTTAAACTAATATTAATTAATGTAATGAAAATATTGCTTAAGACCCAAAAGAGTCTTTCTTGTCCCTGACTTTCAGAAATAGTATAAGGTTTATTTTCTATTATTAAGTATCATAAAAGGTAAATTCTTAATAATAGAAAATAAATATAGAATCATCAGCATTAATTGTATTTTCAAGTAAATACTTCACAAGAAAAATATAAAATTGTGTTTAACTGTAGGTTAATGCTGGTAGTAAGTCTATATGTGATTTAGAAAAATGAGCTTTGTCAAAAATATATATAACAAATATAAAAAACTGCAGTTGTGGCTCATGCCTGTAATCCCAACACTTTGGGAGGCCAAAGGCAGGAGAATCACTTGAGCCCATGAGTTTGAGACCAACCTGGACGACATGGAAAGACCCCATTTCTGATATATATGTGTGTGTGTCACATATATCATCATTTTATATATATGGATATAATATGATGTATATACCATACTGTATATTATATATACAACACAATATATGTGATATATATATATATATAAAATGACAAATATTGTTAAGATTTTTCTATCATGTGCAGTAATAAAAATGGTGTTTATTCAAATATTTGATGCTTCTATTTGCAATAACACCATTTTTACTGGGATTTTAAAATCACATAAAATTTACATAGGGGTTTAATTACACTTGTACTTGTCTTTAAGATCAATGGTACACAGATCAATGTATAAAGTTCTTAGTGTCTACATAGTAAATTTCAAGTAATCCAATAGCCATAAGACTCTTGAAGTTTAGCTTAAAATGCCTTTTTAATCCCATTGGAAGTAGACAGCAGAAATTAACTGCAGCATTTTATTTTTTAATTTATTCTTTAGGTTACAACTAGTTTGCTGCTGATCACATGAGAAATATGAATTATATATTTTATCATTTAAAGTTATATAGTACTTTTGAGATGCCTTTTTCCTTTTTCTCAAAAACAATTTATTTACTAAAGCCTTGATCCAATTAGGAATTCTTAAAAGATTTATTTCTCTTTTTCAAAATCAATTCCAGGGATTGTTTTGGCAGGGAAGGAATTGTTTTTATAAAACAGGTTATATTTCATTGGCAAGCAGTGGCTAATACCATAATTAGTCATATTTGAGTAGTACTAATAAAATATAAGTTCAAAGTTGTTTGTCATTCAATTTTATATACCAGCTTATATTGTTTGCTTTGTCATTCAATCAACATTCAAACAAAATAATATTTTGAAAGAACCATGTTCCTAGGCCATATTTTCCATCAGTAACAGTGGTTTCCAAACTTGTGATCCAGAAGTAGTAAAATATCAATGGAAAAAATTGAGGATTATTTTAACTATTGCAAAAACTCATTGGATTTTTCTATATTTTTTCAATGAAATATATGCCAGCTGGTCAGTCAATTAAAATTAGTACTGAAATTTTCAGAAATCAGATAAATGTTCTGGATTAAACACCTACTCTATGAAAAGTAAAAATTAATAAATAAATAATTGGTAGTTCATTATATTGTTTTACTATATTGAATTTTAGATGCAATCTTTAGTCTGAAAATTTTAAAAGTATTTTATATATTCCTCTTTTTCTCTCTCAATATATATGTATACCTCTTGATGCTGTATAAATGTTGCTTCTAATATTATTATATGTCTTGATATGGTTTCTGGTTAAAGAGAGTGTTCTGGTCATGAAAATTTAAGATATCCTTTTATTAAACTTTTTTATTGGTTTATTTTACATTAAAAATGCTTTAAATTTGCTCAGTAGGGAAAATCTTGCTTTTTTTTTTTTTAACCTCATCCCATGTTCCTACCAGCCACAAAGCAGGTCTTTGATTTTCTTGCCCCCAAATATATTTTATTTTCAGTTTGCACTCTTCCTATTCCAGACCTGAAATCAGCATTTCTTCAAGAAGTCTTGGTTCCTTTTAAAAGGCAATATCCAGGCACTAAATGTGATTCTTGCTATTACAGTATTGTTATTTCCAGACTATTTCAGTGGGTAGAGAGATCTGGAACACAGATACATAAATTATTTTTTCCTAATTATGAAGTCATAATGATAGCTCTGATTCAAGTTAAGTATTACAGAGTTTTTCTTACTTTCCCCATCTTATTTCTATTTCTGTCCTTCCATGATGAGAACCCTGATTCTCAACAAAGCAATGTTTTTACCTAATTCGGCTTTTTCTAAAATATGCAAAATAGGTTTAGTTATTTTACCAATATTATAACCAAAATCCAGTATCTGGAACTACAGGTACGTGCCATCACATCCAGTTAATATATTGTATTTTTTGTTTGTTTGCTTTTGTTTTTTAGAGATGGGGTTTCGCCATGTTGCCCAGGCTAGCTTGAAACTCCTGGGCTCAAGTGACCCTCCTGCTTGAGCCTCCCAAAGTGTTGGGAATACAGGCGGGAGCCACTATGCCCAACCCTTTGTCATTATTTTAATCAAGGTGGTTCTATCTTGTCAAATTATATAATAACATATTTGTGTGCCATTCTTTCCATTTGTCCCCACCTTTGCTTTGGTCATAGATCTGAAATTAATAAAATAAACCCTTACCATTAGTCATTTGCTAAGTTCTTCCCAATGTTCTATTAAATATATAAAACAATTTTGTAGCAGATTCCTCAGGAAGGACTTGAAGTTCAGCATTCCTTGAATTCTTGCGTGCTTAAATGTTTTCGTATAACCTTGATACTTAAACACTGGCTGGATAATAAAGCCTTTGCACATTCACTCATTAAATCTTTAAAATGTTTTAATACAGTAGTATCTTGCTTTGTGTGTTCCTGCTGAGAAGTATGATACCAACATGATAAATTATATTCATTTCTTTATAAATGATTGGCTCATTTTGCCAAGTAGCCCACATTTTTTTTCTTTAGTTTTACAATATAATTGTTTGATTAGGATATGACCTGAGTTGGCCTTTCTGGATCAGTTTTTCATGTTACATGGTAAGCTATTTAAACATGCAAATGTGTAAAAATGTTAAATTAGGTTTCCTGTTTTTCCAGGAAGTTTTTTTAGATTATGATTTTAAATATGAATTCTGTCTATCTTTTGTTTGATTTTCCTTAAGGAAACCAATTTTATATATGTTGAACTATTCTTTTGCTCTCTTTGTTGTTTCTATTATGTTGCTAAATCCTCTTTATTATTGTTTAAGTCAAATATGTCATCGCTTGGGAACTTTGGATTTACCCTTCAGCTCTGAGATTTTTTTTTTTTTTTTTAGTTTCCTACTGAATTCAGTCAACTTTATATCACAATTTCCTTTTTTTCCCCAAAATTATTTCATTTCTGATAGTTTGAATTTTACATTCAAGGAAATACATATATACACATATATGAATACTTATTCTTCCCCTTCATAACCCTCAGGGGTACCTCTATTTCCAAAGTTACCTATTTTTCCTCTGGAAGGAATGCGTTCAAGACTTCTGGTCCTGTGTCCTTACAAGCTCTTTCTTTAAGCTGCAGAGTGGCTAAAGCTCTCATCTACTGAGTTTGCGACCTATCTTCCAAGTTTTTGGAATCTCTCTTTTGAAGAACAGTTCTGTGTTCCAAGTGCTAGGCTCTCGTCACCTCTCCTCTTTCCCACTATGATCTGTTTTAGCATGGACTTGAGCTGACTCTCCCAGTTAGGATATATTTCCTCTTTGTTACACATCATTTGAAGTGTTGAGTAATTTATATCTCCTACTTATTTGTAACTATAAGTTGAAGGTGCTCTTATTTCCTCCTCTTGTTGCTCTGTATGAATTTGAAGTATGAATAGAGACATTCAGATCTATGTGGCCTCTATTACCCTACATAACTAAACACCTTTTTAAGAGTAAATTATGCATTCATATATTTTTGTTTATGTATGCATACTAATGTATTATAGTCTTATACAATTTAGCATTCAACCATCATGTACTGAGAACCACTTATGTGTCAAACACATGGATTGTTTCATTTCACTTGATTATTTGAAGGCTTTTTGATAAGTGTAATTCCTAGTCTAGTACCAAGGTTTGTTATTCTCCTTCGTTAGTAGAAGTATTTGTTATATTTGTAAAATGCTTTGAAATAACCTTATTCATCCCCACAACAACCACATTGAGAAAACAGTTTTTGCCTATTAGATTTATGAACAATAAAGAAACTTAGTAATGTTCACTTAGCAAAAAATACAATGCAAGAAATTAGATTGAATTAATCTTTATTATATTATAAACTGGGCAAGTGTAAAAAACTGGAAAGAGGAAGCATTTTTTTAAAGTATGCTTTAAGATTATAGGCATCAACCACTCTTCAGTTAAATAAAAGTGTCAAAACTGAAGCACGTGAAACAGGAGTGAACAGTGCAAGAAGCTAATCACATGTTCAGTAAACCTCAGAGGGGGTCAAATTGAGGGATTGCTGAATGTCAGGCTTTATGGTAGAAAGATCATGTTTGTTAGGATTTAAATTGTTAAAGGAATACAAGTGAGGTGACCAGAAATCTTTTATTCAAGTCTCAACATCCTGAATATCAGTGGATGTTCATTATACACTGAATGATGGGTTTAGCGAGTATGAATGATGAGTTTTGTGAGGGTTTAAGAAAGCAACACTGTAAAGGTCCAGGGGGAACTAGTGCACTGACAACCTTGAAGGCAAAAGTGAGATATTTCAAGTTAATAGAGTGAGAAATAGAAAACATTTAGTTCTTGATCTGGGGAAGGCTACAATGAAAGCAATTTATTCGGAAAAAATGATTGAAAGCATTTTACAGCAACAATTCTGAAATGTATTTTTTTTCACCATGATGACTTTTCTATGACAAAGAACTTTTCTACAAGTGACACATCCCTACCTATGACTCCTATAATAGATATAAGAAAAGTTGACTTTGTGCTTAATTCCTGCTGCTCTGGCAGGAACTTGGGTCCTGTTATTTTTGAGGAGGAATGCAAATGCAAGCAAGAGTGAATTTGTAATATAGTCTCTATTCTACATTTATATATTTATAAAAATAACTTGCTTAGATTTAAAGGTGGAGCAAAAGCATAACTTGTATCTACTTGCCTTCAGATATGAGTAATTTTCAAAAATATGCATTCAAGTGTGTGTTTAAATTATTTGGAAGCATTGGCTCCTTCTTAATCATGATTATTAGTGTCCCTTTTATGATTGAATTTATTGAAACTCCAGAGTATGGTTTGCTGGTATAAAGGCTACAGTCAATGACACAGCTCTTCAGTTGAGGCTGGCAGCTAGAGGGTTAATATGCTCATCAGGCTGCAGTCATCAGAGTAGAGAAAAGGCATTAATAGTAGAGAGGAACAATAAAAATGAGAATCATTTTGAAAATAAAAAATGTAACTAGACTGACTCTGAGGGAAGAGGACTAATAATTTAATATTATTGTCTGAACTTCAAATTATTGTAACTGTGAAATCTTGAAATTTAAAAAACTTAAAGGAGTGTGACTACATACTTGCTTGTGCCTTCTTCATTTAACAAATGTTAAGGAACGACTAGTATGTATCAATGGCTATTCTAAACATTCAAATTTGATAATGAACAAAGCAGAAAAAAATCTGTGATCCTTTAGCTTTCAGTGAATAAAAGGAAAAAATACATTGCATAAAACTTCTCTTCCTTTTTTTTTTTCATTAAAATGCAGTTAAACTTTATGGGGTTTTATGTTTTATTTTCTGAGGGAGGAGGATTTTTGCGTGTGTGATTATACCCTGTATAGTTATACTTTGGGAATTTGAGAATTGGGAATTTTTATATTTTATTTTGTTTTATTGAGACAGAGTCTGCTCTGTTGCCAGGCTGAAGTGCATTGGCACTATCCCAGGTCACTGCAACTTCCGCTTTCCAGTTTCAAGCTCCTGCCTCAGCCTCTTGAGTAGCTGGGACTACAGGCACACACCACCATGCCCGGCTAATTTTTTGTACTTTTAGTAGAGATGGGGCCAGGGGCGGGAAATTTATCTAATGCCTATTTTATCCCTGGCATTCTGCCAGGTATCTTGTATTTTGCAGATTATCTCATTTAATCCTTTAACGTTGTAATGTTACGGTTATTTCAAACTTTCAGAGCATAAAGATGAACCTTAGAATAATTGGTAGGTTGCCTGAAGGCACATAGCAAGTAAGCACTTGGGTGAGAATTTGAACATAGAACTGATTCACCAGACCCATATGTTTTCTATTACAGTGCCTTTTTATGATAACACGCATATCACAAATCACCTAGGCAGCTTTCCTAGGTTTGAATCTTTGCTATTGAAAATCATATTAAAAAGCATATTAGCATAGATTTGATTTTTAATAATATAATTTTAGTTAATAAAGTAGTTTTTCCTTGAATTGTGAGAATGTAAAATATTATCCTTATTCTGAATTTAAATATTTATTGAAGAGAAATGTGGATATAGAAGGTCTAGAACTGTGCCTGTGCCATACAATGTGGTAACTACTTAGCCACATGGGGTTATTTAAATTAAAAACAATTAAAATAAAAAAACATTTTTTTCATTGCATTAACCATATTTCAGCTGCTCAATAACTACATGTGACTTGTGGCTACCGTAGACAGCAGCAGTTAAAGAATATTTTCATCATTGCACATTCCATTTGATGGCACTGGTATAGAATATTAGATTGGATAAATAGCAATTGTCCAAACACTGAATGATTTTTATTTCATCTATATTTGATTAACTCTCCAAGCAAACTTACTTTCTTATTTTCTTGCTTCCTTCAAAAGCAATAAAACAAAATCCAATTGATGGCTCCTGATAATTAAGACTTGATTGTATGTTTAGTATGTAGTCTTTACGTTTAAAGTTAGGCTATACGTTTCTACCATTTTTAGGTAAAAGTTTTATGTCCGTCAGTGATTACTTTGTAAATGAGCCTCAGTTATTAGGCAGTAAAAGATGTTACCTTTCTTGACATTTTGTTCCTTTGTATACACCTGAAGTTGCCATTTTCATCAATTTATTATAGGCATTTAATACTCGGGAGTTAGAATCCTCACCAACAGCAGTAAGAAATGAGGGGGAAAATACAAGTCCATAACTTGCAGGAGTTAACAAATTCAGTTTTAATGTAGCAAACACATATTTCCCAGTCTTCCATTCAATAACAGAAACAGACAAAGATCAGGTCAGCACTTTCCCCCAACTACTGTTCTGTTTATCAACAATGTACAACATCCTCATCTTTATTCTGTAACATTGTGAATAAATCATTGAGTTTCTGTTGTCTGTTACTGCATTGGGCAAAAATGACAGGGTGGATTTTACCAAATTTGGAACAGCTGGAACTGAGGTGCAACAAAGGGCCCGTATGAATACTAATTCTGGAGAGACATGCTTTATGAATTTTGATGCTTTGAACAGAGAAAACAAATAGCTGTTTCAAATTTGAAATGTAAATCAAAAGTCACAAGTACAGATGGTTGAAATTACAGAAGTGGGATTGTCAATCCAGTTCTTTTCACTGGGGCAGCTCTCTGTGGTATGTACTGGAATGAGTAAGACTAGAGATTTGGTAATTTAATAATGTTCAGAGACTTCCCAAGCAATTTGTGCCATACTTACCGAAACTTCTGCTTCTGGTCATAACGGAAAAACTGGGATATATAAGTTGAAGTATTTAAAGATGTTTCTATGTACTTCTTTAGGATTTGGCAGTCAGAATAGATGTTGGAAGAAGGTGATTCACAAGCCTAGGAAGGACTATATGAAATGACCGCTGCTTGGAGATGAGGGTAATAAACATCTGTGGGTTAATGTTTCGGTTATTTCCCAAATTAGCTGCTACTTCATTGGCAAGCCCCAGGATGTCCAAATATTTCATCCTTGCTTTCTTACCCTCTACGTGGTGAATTAACTCTCAATTTGTATAACTTGACTTATTCCCCCCTTTTTAATCATCTAACTGAATTTACACATATAATTGGATATAAGCTAGATTCTGGAACAGAAATAAGGGTAATATATCATTGTATTTCATGCCTCTCTGAAATGTGAGAAGAGTATATTATAACTGGAAAAAGGCTTACCTTTCTATTATTGAAAAATAATAGATACTTTTATATCAATAATATCCCAAGACAACTAAGAGGCAATGCATCATAAACCTTACTGTAAGCATAATGCTGATAAAAATGTAAATGCTGACAATGTAACACTGAATAGGACATACCTGAGTCATCTTATTTTCCTTCTAGTCCTCTCTGACTTGTAAGCACTAAAAAAGTGAGTGCTTCTGAAAGATGCAGGAAACTGAAGCTTTACCTCAGTTTATATATTATTTATTCGAAAACATACATTAGTGGGAGTAGTCATTTTGGTATCTATTGTCTTCTTTCAAACGAGAGAAAATAGGGTTAGAAAAAATTAATTCTGCTCTGGTATAGTCAAGATAGATTTTAAAACTGGAAATAACCCTTACAGAGCATCCTAGATGGACCCATTACTTTAGAATAGAAAGTTAGGGTTCAAAGATGAGAAGTAAGTTTCACAACATTTTCATCAAATTGGAGTTTGATATTGATGGGACAGGGTCGTACATCTTTGTCTTTGCCAGGTGGTTTTTATTATTATTATTATTAGATTTTATCTCTTCTACTTCTGAAACATTCTTATTTCCTTTAAGAATCTTTCATTTCCTAAGATTTTATATACTGTTCCTTCTCTATGACTAGAATATACGAGAGGGCGGCTTTTGTTGACCTAAGTAGACTAATGGAACATTCAAGGAAATCTACTTCCAGATACTTCATCCACTGCACAGATATTGACATAACAAATTCTGAATTTGGGTGGAATCTTCTTTCTTTCCTTCTTTTCTTCTTCTCTTTCTTATTTCAAACTTCCATTCCTTTCCTTCATTTCTTTCCTTTCCCTTTTTCTCACCTTCCATTTCCTCTCCTCGCTCCTTCTATTTTCTCTCCTCTCTCTTCCCCTCCCCTTCTCTTACCTCTTTTCCTGTCCCCTTTTCTCCTCTTCCAGTTTTGTTTTCTCTCATTCTCTTATTTCCCTCTCTTCCACCTCTTTCCCATATGTTAAGTACCAAATAGATCGGTATTGGTTCTAACATCAGAAAAAGTAAAAACATATTTTCTGTTTCTATGAAATTAACAGTCTTAGGGAATTTTTATTGGCAAAATAACTGTGGCTCAAATAGTACTAATGAAGTAGTAAGCTCAGGCACTGAAATTACTGTCTGGCCATTTTCTAGCTTTCTTGAATAAGTGATACATTTCTCTATGTATCAGTTTTCATATAGTTAAATGAATATAATGACTATGATCTTGTAACATTGACATTAAGTGATACATTTTAGAACCAATAAAATTTGTTAGTAATTTTTATTTTTAAATGTCTTGTTCTTTACAAATTCATTACAACATTTTGTGGGTATGAGCATCTTAACCAGAAAATAATGAAGAAGCTATAGATTAGACAGACATTAGCAATCCATAAGTGGGGTTCTCCCAGTTTTCTATTTTTTTTCTGCAGAATACTTAAGGGATGAAAGACAGCACAGTATTCTATGTAATTGCTGAGAGAAAGGGATTTCTATTCGTAAATAAAAGTAAGCATATCCTGAGATTCTTGATGGATCTGTGTCTGTAGATAGAAACATAGTCCATGTCCCTCTTCCCTCAGCGTCACTAAAATCCTCAAGGACACACCTACTTATCCATCCCTAATCTCCAGCTCTGCCCAGTGAAATTGAATAAAGAATCATCCTTTGTTCACAGCAATGCTGGAAATAAATGGGAAAGTTTTACATTTGCATCCACTGCTGCAGAAGATTTTGGTTCAGTCCATTTAAGAACACAACACAGGACAGGCATGGTGGCTCATGCCTGCAATCCTAGTACTTTGGGAGACCGAGGCGGGTAGATCACGAGGTCAAGAGATTGAGACCATCCTGGCCAGGATGGTGAAACCCCATCTCTACTAAAAATACAAAAGTTAACCAGGCGTGGTGGTGTGCTCCTGTAGTCCCAGTTACTCAGGAGGCTGAGGCAGGAGAATCCCTTGAACCCGGGAGGCAGAGGTTCCAGTGAGCCGAGATCACACCACCCCACTACGCTCCTTCCTGGAGACAGAGTGAGACTCTGTCTCAAAAAACAAACACACACACACACAAAAAAAAAAACAAAACAAAAACAAACAAAAAAACATGTTTTGTTGGGAGATAGCCTAGAGTTCACTCGGCTAGAAAACACTAAGTTCCAAGATCTGAGCTCACATTCCAGCTCTACCATATCCTTCTAGCATGACTTTGGGTAAACCCATTTAACCTCTCTGAGAATCCAACAGACATCTGAGAAATTAAAACATCTTCCCTTGGGATAAGTCTGAGATGCAATGAAAGAGGCTATAGGTAAAATGATTAGCAAAGCACATATATCCAACTATGTAGTTCTCATTGCACTTTCTTCCAGTGTTTTGTTTGGATCAAAATTTCTGTCTTGATGATATGCTCTTGATATTTTTAATGAGTCCTTTTTTAAATCCCTTAGAAGACATAGTTACAAATATAATTAGCCACAATATAGAGTAGTGAAGGAGGAGAGACATAATGATAATGCAGAGAAAAATAAAGATGGGAGGCAAGAAGATCTTGAGAACAGGAAGGGTAAATGTTGCTTCTTTTGCTAGGGCTTCTTCAGCTTACTCTGGAGGAAAGGTAGCATTTACTATGTAAAATGGAGATTTCTGCACTGTTTTAATAATCTAGAATTTTATTAATAAAAAGAGGGTGACCTATAAATACTGCAAATATAGAGAAATAAGGGAATTATTTGTTTTGATGTGGGCTTTATTAACAATACAATACCACATTTTCTCACTTTTATAAGTTTGATTTTTCCTCAAGATTTTAACACAAAACGAACAAGGTTGCCTGGAAGGAAGAATGCATCATTATTTTAATAACGTTTGAACATTTGTTGAGTGCACATTGCAGACTTCTTTCTAGCTTGTTCTGGGGCCTTGTCTCAGATCTCCAAGGAATTAAATGAGACGCATTAGAAATATTGGTGTTGTGATAATGATGAACATCTTTTATCAAAGCAGACATATTTTATAATAAACGAGATACACATTTCTAATCCAAGGAAATTAAAAGTAGTTTCTATTGTTGCATGATCTTTGGCATTTAATTATTAGCTTTACTCTCATAGCCTGTGTTAAATGAATTAAAATATAATTTGATTCTTCAGCACAAACGGCCCTGCTAACTTCATTAGTCATTCACAATAATTATATGACTCATCCTTTATACTCAGGACTGGTCAGACAGATTTTTTTAATACTGTATTGCTTACCCCAAACTTAACTTTTGTTGTTGTTGTAGTTGTGTCTAACCAAAGCATCTACAGTTTCTTGCTTATTACTGGCATTGAAGCTGCCTCCTTGTTTACAACTGTCTTCATTGTGAAAGTCTGAAAGTCATCTAAACTAAAACTTATGCTTCCATTAAATTCGATCAACTACTTTGTCATTTTACACTAAGGCAATATACTTTATTAGAATATTTTGATAGCCATAGTTTTCCTCTCTTAGAAGTTTATTCATTGTTATTAATTACTAAGGATATGTGACCACCATGAAAACATTATTAGAACTCTAAATATACTAGAAGTTGGTGTCCTGTAATGAAACGACAATCAAATAGGTTTAAGTTTGATTTACAGCTCAACAAGTGGTGATTAGTTCAAACTTTGGAGTAAGTACTTTGGATACTTTTCTAAGACTCGGATTTATCATCCATTAAATGGGGGTAAAGGGTGCCCACCCATGCTGTTTAATGGCGATTTGATGATACAGTAGATGTCAAAATAAAAACTTGTTGATCTCCTGCCACAAAAAAAGAGCGGAACACTTTATGTGCAATTCAGAAGCACTAGTGTACCGGAAGCCACAATTGACAAATGGATATTATAAATAAAATATAAAGCTGAGTCTAGATTCAGCTGATCTCAGCTCACTTGCATTCTCCTTGATACAGCCTTTCCCGACCACTCTAGCTAAAGAATTTCCTTTGGCATTCTCCTGACCAGCCTTTTTTTTTTACCTTATCACTTAATGACCATCAGAAATGATGTCACATTCTTGTTTTATAATTGTTTCCCCACTACAGTATAAACTCCTTAAGGGCAGAGCCTGTAATTTTTCCACCGCCATTCTCAGTCCTTGAAGCTGCTGGGCATATTTTAGAAGCTCAATAAATGCTTATTAAATAAATGAACATGGTGGAGTACCTAACTGATGGGAAGCACTGTATTTGGTGCTACAGAAGTTTAAATATGAATATATAAATTAAGTATATAATTATTTAAATAATAGCCCAAAGTAGCTTCTCATCCAGTAGGCAAAAGAACAAGTGAAGCAAATAAATGAAATACAAAGAAATGAAGCTTACCGCCATAAACAAGGTTCAAGGAATGACAGAGTTTAATGCACAAGAGAGAGCTCAGCAATAAGAAGGTGTATTCAGCCAACACTGAACCATCCATTAGAGTTTATTGTGGTGATAGTGAGAAATGCCAGGGTGCTATTGTGTATGTATAGGCTTGTGTTTCTCCAACTTTGCTCTGAAGACTATTGGGAAATTTGTGGATATAGTCTCTCAGAGCATGCTTCCATTGTCATTTCTTTTATAATCTCAAAATTAACCTGAGTTTGTTCAAAATTATCTGTATAGGATGACATAAACAATTGTTTTCACATAATTTCAGTGACTGATATTTTATTGGTATTTATAGTAATATGGACATCCAATTCTAGTAACTTAATGTTGTAGAAGAATGAGAAAACTACAGTGCTGGTGTTAATGTATAAATGATGCATATTAGCCATATGAAGACCAAATGAGGTTTCAGATAAGTTTCTATAGAGAAATTAGAGGTACATATGGTGGTCTAGGCTTGCAAATTTATAATATAAATTATACTAAATTTATATTATAGTAGCTAATTCTTATTCTCATATTAACATAAGGCTTAGTTTCAACAACACACTATCATTTAACATATTTAATTGGAGTAAGTAACAATATGAAAGCATAATTTAGATCAACATAAGAGCTCTGTAATTTTGTTTTCCTTTTTTTTCTCTTTTTTTTTTTGAGATGGAGTCTCACTCGGTTGCCCAGGCTGGAGTTCAGTGGCATGATCTCAGCTCACTGCAACCTCCACCTCCCAGGCTCAAGTGATTTTCCCACCTCAGCCTCCTGAGTAGCTGAGACTGTACAAGTGTCCAACACCATGCCCAGCTAATGTTTTGTATTTTTACTGAAGACAGGTTTAACCATGTTGGCCAGGCTGGTCTCGAACTTCTGACGTGGTGATCCACCCGACTCAGCTTCCCAAAATGTTAGGATTACAGGCGTGAGCCACTGTGCCCAGCCTGTAATTTTGTTTTTCTATGCAAAGAGTTTATACATTTATAACATTTGAGAAATAACAACAGGCAACTCTAAGGTGGTACTTCTTCATTTTCTTGGAGATCTTTGAGAGCCCATATGTTGGTAGCCAAAGCTCTGTTAATGGCAGTTGGAAAGAGAATGGGGAAAAGACAGCTAGGCAGACATTGTTACTCATCTTGGTTGTTTGGCCTGGAGTGATTTCCAGTTTGGTGTACTGTTGGAGTGGTTGGAACATCAGCCAAAATATGGAAGTTACATGTTAGAGGAGTTGTTAATCCATTCCATTTGATGCATATTGAATGTAGGGTCCTAATAGATTTCCAGACAGAGTCCTATAGGTCTAGGACTCAGGAGAGAGGAATGAAGATTTAGGAAGAGAGGATTTAGGGGGTATTTGTGAAGAGAAAGCAGTTGAAGTTGTTGCCAAGGATGAAATTGTTCAACAGGGCCAAAGGCAGAACTTTAATGAAAACTGCATGTAGGAATTTGAAGGAGAAAAAAAGCAATGAATTTATCAAAAGTTTCTGGTTTATAATTTTTACCACTCTAGAACTTAAAATGTAAAAAGATATTTTAAAATTTATCATATACATTGTTAGAGTACAAATAAAATCTGTTTAGAGGAATGCAGAGAGAATTGTGCAGTACAGGAATTCACATTCAAAGGGGCAGAACATATCTTAGTGTGGAAAAGAGAAGCAAAGAATTTGCCCAGGAAATGTGTACTATAGACAGCAATCCTAGCTCAGCCTTTACTTACCCCACTTGGTTTATTTCTGTAGAATGTAAAGAATTTTTAATCTCAGGTTGCCGTGAAGATGAATGTAATGATACATATCGAAATGCTCTAGAAAATCGTCATTACTGTATAAATATTTGCTACAATTTTCTCTAAGCAAGCTTCTTAAAGCTCATATATTGCCATGCAAACATTTCCCTTAGTGTTTCATTATTTTTATTTATATTTTTTTACCATCTAATTACTTTTCAACATTTAATATTCATGAATGTCAAGAATATTCTATATCATCTGCTTTTATTATATAGATTGTACAAAGTGAATTATACAGCATGATGAAGCCATTAACTTCATTAACTAGAAAAGTGACTGAGGTCCAAAATATAGATAATTTGCAAATAGAAGGAGGAAGAACTAGTAAAGATAAATTGCTTTTCCTTGCCATCTTGAAAGATTTAATTCAGACTTTCTAGAAAGCTTAAAAAAACAAATAATTTCATCACTTTGAATTTCTACAGCCAAAATGAATAATTTTATCAATATGGTAGGATTATATAAGAATTTGGCATGATCCAAATATAAAATATGTAAGTACAGTGATACAGCTTTACTAAAGAAAATGCTAACTTCTGGGGCAGTGCTAACATTTGGTACACAATTACAAGAATGTATATCTTATTTTCAAAAGATCATCTTTTTGTTGTTGTTTTACAATTTTCTTTCCCACTCCCACAGACACAGGGGAATTTGTCACAAAAACTCTTAGGAGCCATCAGTAGGCAGGATAAATTGAGTAATGGATCAAAAGATGGGAATACAGCATTATGGTCAAGAAAGATGTTAGTTTCAAGAGGGGTATGATATATGAAAGTAAAATTGTTTGTTAAGAAAATGAACATATAAATAGGAAACATAATGCCATTTGACTATAAATTCTAACATTGTTGAACATGAAATTTTTATACTAAAACGAAAAAGATGATTAAACACTGCACATTGAAAGCAAGAGGTATGTAGAAAAAAAAAACCACAAAATATCCGTCAGCTTCCTTTTCTCCCCACTGTCTTTTTTGCAGTTGCAAATACTGAAAATATACTTTTCGAAAATATAAATATTTAAGTAATGAATATAATTACCATGATTTGATCATTACACAATATATACATGTAGCAAAACATCACATTGTATCACCTAAATATGTACAGTTGTTATAATTTATTTGTTGTGCCAGCACTCAAAATCCTCTCTTCTAGCCATTTGAAATATGCAGTGCATTATTGCTAGGTATAGTTACCCTATTTTTAAACATAAAATATACTATTTAAACCTTTCACTACTCACCTACCACAATTTATAAACTAATGTGGCAAACCATTTGATGAAAAAAAAAATTGTGTTTTCATTCCTAAGTTACTGATATTGGTTATGTGTAATGGGAAATTATGAAGTCACCATTTCCTGAAATCTGTTTTAAATGTAAATATATCGACTTGCCTGTGGCCCTGCTGAGGGTGGCACAGCGCCTTTAATAAGCATGCAGAATAGTTCAGATTGAGATGCAAAGACTAAAGGAGTGATGCTGACTTTATTTCCTCTCTTATCCAAGGCAGTGTGCAGCATTTTTCAGAGAATTAATGTGAATGAGAAAAACAAGAAAATGCAACATGATATAGATATTAGGAATATTTAAGAAAAAAAAGGAAGCAATGTATTTCAGGAAAATTTTATTTTGTTTTGTTTTTAGTAAGCGCAAGGTTATGAGAGGGTTGAAAACCAAAAGAAAGACTTAAATCACAGCAAGCTGGATTTTTTTTTTTTTTTTTTTTTGGATCGGGGTACGGAGTTTCGTTCTTGTTACCCAGGCTGGAGTGCAATGGCACGATCTCGGCTCACCGCAACCTCCGCCTCCTGGGTTCAGGCGATTCTCCTGCCTCAGCCTCCTGAGTAGCTGGGATTACAGGCACGCACCACCACACCCAGCTAATATTTTGTATTTTTAGTAGAGACGGGGTTTCACCATGTTGACCAGGATGGTCTGGATCTCTTGACCTTGTGATTCACCCGCCTCCGTCTCCCAAAGTGCTGGGATTACAGGCTTGAGTCACCACACCCGGCCCTAAAGTGGATTTAAATTAGCCCTAGGGGGGAAAGAGAGGACAACCTTGAATGACTGATGGCCTTGCTAAGAAAGCATTCCAGGAACTTTTCCTGATATTCTCTCTTCCTTCTCTTTCACTTGGATTTCCTCTGCCTACAACAATCTGGTTTCTTCTACTCCTACTGTCTTGTTTTAATGATAATAATAATTACTTTCATTTCTTACAGTTATGTCATCTTAAGAAAATATTTTAACCTCTTAGAGCATCAGATACTTCATCCATAAAGGTAGAAAACAGACTGCATGCATAGACTTGTTGATAGAAGCATGCAAGCACACAGTACCGTGTCTGATATGTTTACTGGTGCATGATTCATTAAATGTTTGTAAATCATTGTGTATTTATGATTGTTGTTCTTATCGTTAAACAGAACAGTAAGTCAACATCCAAATTAAAAAATAACAGCAATAGTCCTTATCACTAAGCTCTCTGAGGAAAAAGAGATGTAATTTATTCTTCAGTTTATGGCGATAGCTTTGTACATTTTCATCAGACTCTATATCTGGATCTGGATCTATCTTTATGTATCTAAATTATTATTATGAATTCATTCATTAAAAAAGAATTTTCTAAATTATCTGTGTCAGGCACATTGCTCGTCATTGAAGATGGAAATGAAAGATGGTTTGTAACCTTTAGTATTTACAATGTAGAATGAAGAATTAACTGTTAATAAATAGGTTCTATAAAATATGGAAATTACAGTGTGGATAACAGAAGAATAGTCAACTCTACATGAACGTGAGAGTAAATGGCAATTAGATAAAGCTACCCAAAAGAAATGAATTTGATTCAAGCCAATATAACTTGACAGTCAAAATATAATGCAGGTTTGTTTTTTTTTTAAACCTGAAGATCTAAATACAAGGTACAGCAAAAGTTAGAGGAAGGGTTTGAATTAGGGTACCTACTTGGGTCATTTTAAACTTTATTTCACAATTAGATATTAAAAGATTTCTAGGATCTTTTAGTTCAAATGATCCATGTACAAGTAATAATTTGGTTTTAAATGTGGTAGTACAGATAGTATCAAATGGGAAATGGTTTATTTTCTTCTAGGGCAAGGAAAAAGGTTAAGGTGACATTTAAGGTAGCCGTTAAATATCTGCAGTACAGGTTAAGGCTGTTCTGTGAAAGGGGAAGAAGGGACCAGTGCTGTGTAAGTTAGGAAAGGAAGGAGATGACTACCTTGAGAAAGCCTTATGTAATGTTGAACTTGAACTTTATTTGGTAAGAACAAGACTTTATTGCAAGATTTTATTTTATTTTGTTTTTAAAGTCTGGAAGTGATGAGATATTTACATTTTCCAAAACGGAGAGGGGTCTGGTGCTGTGGCTCATGCCTGTAATCCCAGCACTTTGGGAGTCTGAAGCAGGAGGATAGCTTGAGCTCAAGAGTCCCAGACCAACCTGGGAAACATGTGGACACCCATGTCTACAAAAAAATAAAATAAAAAATAAATTAAAAATGTAGCTGGCCATACTTCTATATTCCCAACTACTTGGGAGGCTGAAATGGGAGGATCATTTGTGTCTGGGAGGTTGAGACTGCATTGAGCCATGATTTTCCCACTGCCCTTCACCCTGGGTGACAGAACAAGACCCTGTTTCAAAACATAAATAAATTAAATGGAGAGGGAAGAAAATGGAGGAAGGAAAATAGTTAGGAACCAACTGCAGCCTTCTAATTGTATGATAATGAAGGCTTGAAATAATGTCCTAGGTATGAAAGGGAAAAAAATAACTGGAAGTGGAAGCTAAAAACGAAGAAATAATTAAAGTTAATTTTATATATCTAACTTAAGTGACCAGGCAGCAAATATTTCACGAAGAAGCAATTTGGGGTTGAAAGTTAACTCCAGTGGAATGTCTGTTATGTAACAGGCCCTGTGGTAGGTGATTTATATATGGCTTCTAAGACGGTCCCACAAATAATCTAATCTAGAATGTAGAAAGTGATTTTTACATTTTACAATTGAGGAAATTACTCTAGGCCACACAATTAAGCAGAGATTCAAACCCAGGCCACTGATTTTCAAACTTTTCTATAGTAGTACACTAACCATTTTACTGCTCTTAATAAAAATAATGCAAGTTTAAACTTGAATGAAATGCCAGGTTCAGGAAGAGCTAACAGGAGATCATTGAAATGGGGAGCAAGATGTGACTTTCAGCATGAGCCTTGAGATGTGCCTAAGTCTGCATTATGGTGTTGCTGTGTAAGAAGCCACATCCACTATGTAATGTAAGATATATTCTCTCTTCTGATGTGCATCATCTTGGTCTTTTTTTTTTTCTTTGTTTTGTGTACTCTGGGTTTTCACATTTTTAAAAAATACAAGAAAAGAAACCTCAGTTCTGAACAGTCACAAAAATAGTTGAAGTCTGGATAACTGGGTTATCTCAAGAAAGGGCCAAGGAATTAGTGTTTAGCTTCGAGAAACAGCAGCTGAGGAGTGATCCATTAATTACTTTCAAAAGCTTTATTTGATGGTTGCTAGGTGAAATATGTTTTGACAGTGGTTTCCCATGTCTGAGGAAGCACAAATATGAAAAAAGAAATGGGCCTCCTGCTCTCTAGGCTAGCTTAGACAAGCTCTTGCCTTAATGCTGGATCAGATGATCCTTTTGAGATCCCTTCCACGTATACTTTAAAACTCTTAGACTATAGAATTGCTTGAATAAAGTTATGTCATTTCTTTGCAGCAATTTGTATATTTTATATAAATGAAAAATTTTTGGATATACTTTTCTTTTGCCAATATCTAAGAAGCTCAGTATATGTTTGTAAACATACCAAATGTAATTCAAAAAGGTTGCATAAAATGAAAAACATTTATCACCAGAAGACATTTTTTATATATGGTATTCGCCTCTACATAGTATAAACAAATTTTCCTTTGGATGAAAAGGGAAAGCACTTAAGGTAATTGTCTGCATTTACATAGCACATTCAGTAAAGACACCTGGATAGTTTATGCTATTAATATTGGTGTCTTGTTTAAACTGATTTTATTTTACATTAAAATATGATCGTCATTAGTAGTTTTTATTTTCAAGATGAATTCATTAACACAGTGTATTATGAATGCAAAGTCTTTTTGTATTTTCTTTAGTTATTAATTCAACCAGTATGAAATAGTTGTTTTATGCCTAGAAATAATATTACAAATGAATGCATTTTTTAAAGTCCAGACTTCAGTTGTTTGTATGTGGGGTAAGGGAGGTGAAGAGTCACCTGCTTCTTGATAATCCCTGTGGCTTTGCCTTGAACCCCTTGATGCTGTGGCCAGGGTAACCCCTAAGCCTCTAAGAATCTGTACCAGTCCCAAGTGGAGGACAGGAATTGTGGCATAGGCTTATTCTTGGAATGTTGCTTCAGTTCACATCACAAAATATCTGATATAAACTATTGTTTTTTGAATGTTCACCACTGAACAGCACACACATCAAGCATGTATGAGCTTGGCAGATTACACTGAATGTTTTTGGGATCACAGTATCATTTACTCTTGCTTTTGTTCTCACTAGCCTCTGCTCAAATCCCATGAAGGATTACACTTCAGAGTACTCAGCTCTTCTTCTTCTCCTATGCCAAACAGATCATCACTCTTCAATTTCATTTTCCTAACTCAAATGTCTGATCTCGTTAAGGACTAACAGGGAAGGTTCACCCTTCTTCAGGCAGTTTTGTTTACAAAGAGCAGAGATAAAAAGAAACCCGTTACATCTGCTTCTGTCAAAATTCAAATTCTTAATGAATGACTATGCTCAAGTGGTCTTTGGAAGCTTCAAATGACTGCTTCATCTTGAGACCCAACCTTCATGTTCATATAACCTGCCAGATGAGGGAATTGGTCAACCCCCACCTTCTTCCCAGCACCCCGACACCTTCTTGCCTTTGCAAGAAAGAAAGAAAAAATTTCTTTTGTTTTTTACTTCTGCCATGAATTGAAATTCATCTTTAATCTGTTACACTACTTACTACATATTTTACGCTTACATAAATTTAGGCATATGCCACTTGAGGAAGTTTGTCTTCTCAAGCTATTACAAAGGCTGGGCCTATTTTATTTTATTTTTTTTAGGACTTCTCATCTGTCAAGTGAAAGAATCCCAAAAATATCAGAATAAAGAAAATAATAGGTACAGATAATATATTTTCTATGCTCACTTCCAAAAACTGTTATATAGAAAAAAATGAGTTTACGTTAGTAATGTTTATTATTTATTGTATTTATACACAATCCATTTCTATGTTTTTAACAAATCTGTTCCTGTTTATGCCATTGTTTTCCAATATTCCTACTTACAATATTATGGCATCGACATTTTTAAAACATCAAGAATTAAGGGATAATTTCATTTTTTTCCAATATGATGGACAATGGACTAGTTTATATTTCTTTTATTTACTTATTTATTTTTTTGTTGCATTTTAGGTTTTGGGGTACATGTGCAGAACATGCAAGATAGTTGCATAGGTACACATGTGGCAGTGTGATTTGCTGTCTTCCTCCCCTTCACTGACATCTGGCATTTCTCCCCATGCTATCCCTCCCCAGCTCCCTGCTCCCACTGTCCCTCCCCTATTCCCCACAATAGACCCCAGTGTGTAGTGCTCCCCTTCCTGTGTCCACGTGTTCTCATTGTTCATCACCTTCCTATGAGTGAGAATACGCGGTATTTCATTTTCTGTTCTTGTGTCAGTTTGCTGAGAATGATGTTCTCCAGATTCATCCATGTCCCTACATAGGACATGAACTCATCGTTTTCGATGGCTGCATAATATTCCATGGTGTATATGGGCCACATTTTTTCAGTCCAGTCTATCATCGATGGGCATTTGGGTTGGATCCAGGTCTTTGCCATTGTAAACAGTGCTGCAATGAACATTCATGTGCATGTGTCCTTATAGCAGAATAATTTATAGTCCTTTGGATATATACCCAGGAATGGGATTGCTGAGTCAAATGGAATTTCTATTTCTAGGTCCTTGAGGAATAGCCACACTGTCTTCCACAATGGTTGAACTAATTTACACTCCCACCAGCAGTGTAAAACTGTTCCTATTTCTCCACATCCTCTCCAGCATCTGTTGTCTCCAGATTTTTAATGATTGCCATTCTAACTGGCGTGAGATGGTATCTCAACGTAGTTTTGATTTGCATTTCTCTGATGACCAGTGATGATGAGCATTTTTTCATATGTTTGTTGGCCTCATGTACATCTTCTTTTATAAAGTGTCTTTTCATAACTTTTGCTCATTTTTGAATGGGCTTATTTGTTTTTTCTTGTAAATCTGTTTGAGTTCTTTGTAAATTCTGGATATTAGCCCTTTGTCAGATGGGTAAACTGCAAAAATTTTTTTCCCATTCTGTTGGTTGCTGATTCACTCTAGTGACTATTTCTTTTGCCGTGCAGAAGCTGTGAAGTTTGATTAGGTCCCATTTGTCTATTTTGGCTTCTGTTGCCAATGCTTTTGGTGTTTTGTTCATGAAGTCCTTGCCTACTCCTATGTCCTGGATGGTTTTGCCTAGATTTTCTTCTAGGGTTTTTATGGTGCCAGGTCTTATTTTAAGTCTTTAATCCATCTGGAGTTAATTTTAGTGTTAGGTGTCAGGAAGGGGTCCAGTTTCTGCTTTCTGCACATGGCTAGCCAGTTTTCCCAACACCATTTATTAAACAGGGAATCCTTTCCCCATTGCTTGTTTTTGTCAGGTTTATCAAAGATTATATGGTTGTAGATATGTTGTGTTGCCTCCGATGCCTCTGTTCTGTTCCACTTGTCTATATCTCTGTTTTGGTACCAGTACCATGCTGTTTTGATTACTGTAGCCTTGTAGTATAGTTTGAAGTCTGGTAGTGTGATGCCTCCCGCTGTGTTCTTTTGCTTAGAATTGACTTGGCTATGCGGGCTCTCTTTTGGTTCTATATGAAGTTCATGGTGGTTTTTTTCCAGTTCTGTGAAGAAAGTCAATGGTAGCTTGATGGGGATAGCGTTGAGTCTGTAAATTACTTTCGGCAGTATGGCCATTTTCATGATATTGATTCTTCCTAACCTTGAACATGGAATGTTTCTCCATCTGTTTGTGTCCTCTCTGATTTCGTTGAGCAGTGGTTTGTAGTTTTCCTTGAAGAGGTCCCTTACATTCTTTGTAAGTTGTATTCCTGGGTATTTTATTCTTTTTGTAGCAATTGTGAATGGCAGTTCATTTTTGATTTGGCTCTCTTTAAGTCTGTTATTGGTGTATAGGAATGCTTGTGATTTTTGCACATTGATTTTATATCCTGAGACTCTGCTGAAGTTGCTTATCAGTTTCAGGAGTTTTTGGGCTGAGACAATGGGGTCTTATAGATATACTATCATGTCGTGTGCAAATAGAGACAATTTGGCTTCCTCCTTTTCTATTTGAATACCCTTTATTTCTTTTTGTTGCCTGATTGCTCTGGCTAGAACTTCCAGTACTATATTGAATAGGAGTGATAAGAGAGGGCATCCTTGTCTAGTGCCGGATTTCAAAGGGAATGCTTCCAGTTTTTGCCCATTCAGTATGATATTGGCTGTTGGTTTGTCATAAATAGCTTTTATTACTTTGAGGTACGTTCCACCGATACCAAGTTTATTGAGGGTTTTTAGCATAAAGGGCTGTTGAATTTTGTCAAAGGCCTTCTCTGCATCAATTGAGATAATCATGTGGTTTTTGTTTTTGGTTCTGTTTATGTGGTGAATTACGTTTATAGACTTGCATATGTTGAACCAGCCTTGCATCCCCGGGATGAAGCCTACTTGCTCATGGTGGATAAGCTTTTTGATGTGCTGTTATAATCGGCTTGCTAGTATTTTATTGAAGACTTTTGCATCTATGTTCATCATGGATATTGGCCTGAAGTTTTGTTTTCTTGTTGAGTCTCTGCCAGGTTTTGATATCAGGATGATGTTGGTTTCATAAAATGATTTGGGAAGGATTCCCTCTTTTTGGATTATTTGGAATAGTTTCAGAAGGAATGGTAACAGTTCCTCTTTGTGTGTCTGGTAGAATTCGTCTGTGAACCCTTCTGGACCTGGGCTTTTTTTGTGTGGTAGGCTCTTAATTGCTGCCTCAACTTCAGACCTTGCTATTGGTCTATTCATAGTTTTGACTTCCTCCTGGTTTAGGCTTGGGAGGACATAACTGTCCAGGAATTTATCCTTTTCTTCCAGGTTTACTAGTTTATGTGCATAGAGTTGTTTGTAATATTCTCTGATGATGATTTGAATTTCTGTGGAATCTGTGGTGATTTCCCCTTTATTGTTTTTTATTGCATATATTTGGTTATTCTCTCTTTTCTTTTTTATCAATCTGGCTAGTGGTCTGTCTATTGTGTTGACCTTTTCAAAAAACCGGCTCTTGGATTTATTGAATTTTTGAAGGGTTTTTCATGTCTCTATCTCCTTCAGTTCTGCTCTGATCTTAGTTATTTCTTGTCTTCTGCTAGGTTTTGAGTTTTTTTGGTCTTGCTCCTCCAGCTCTTTCCATTTTGACGATAGGGTGTCAATTTTGGATCTCTCCACTCTTCTCATGTAGGCACTTATAGCTATATATTTTCCTCTAGAGACTGCTTTAAATGTGTCCCAGAGATTCTGGTATGTTGTGTCTTCATTCTCATTGGTTTTGAAGAACTTCTTTATTTCTGCCTTCATTTCATTGTTTATCCAGTCAACATTCAAGAGCCGGTTGTTCAGTTTCCATGAAGCTGTGCAGTTCTAAGTTAGTTTCTGAATTCTGAGTTCTAACTTGATTGCACTATTGTCTGAGAGACTGTTCGTTATGATTTCAGTTGTTTTGCATTTGTAGAGGAGTGCTTTACTTACAATTATGTGGTCGATTTTAGAGTAGGTGTGATGTGGTGCTGAGAAGAATGTATAATCTGTGGATTTGAGGTGGAGAGTTTTGTAAATGTCTATCAGGTTTGCTTGTTCCAGGTCTGAGTTCAAGTCCTGGATATCCTTGTTAATTTTCTGTCTGGTTGATCTGTCTAGTATTAACAGTGGAGTGTTAAAGTCTCTCACTATTATTGTGTGGGAGTATAAGTCTCTTTGTAAGTCGTTAAGAACTTGCCTTATATATCTGGGTGCTTCTGTATTGGGTCCGTATATATTTAGGATCATTTGATCTTCTTGTTGTATCAATCCTTTCACCATTATGTAATGTCCTTCTTTGTCTCTTTTCATCTCTGTTGCTTTAAAGTCTATTTTATCATAGACGAGAATTGCAACTCCTGTTTTTTTTTGCTCTCCATTTGCTCGGTAAATCTTCCTCCATCCCTTTCTTTTGAGCCTTTGTGTATCCTTGCATGTGAGATGGGTACAGCACACCGATGGGTTTTGGCTTTTTATCCAATTTGTCAGTCTGTGTCTTTTGATTGGTGCATTTAGCCCATTTACATTTAGGGTTAATATTGTTATGTGTGAATTTGATACTGCCATTTTGATGCTAGCTGACTGTTTTGCCCATTAGTTGATGCAGATTCTTCATTTTGTTGATGCTCTTTAGCATTTGGTATGTTCTTGGAATGGCTAGTACTGGTTGTTCCTTTTTATGTGTAGTGCCTCTTTCAGGAGCTCTTGTAAAGGAGGCCTGGTGGTGAGAAAATCTCTGAGTACTTGCTTGTTCGCAAAGGATTTTATTTTTTCTTCACTTATGAAGCTCTGTTTGGCTAGATATGAAATTCTGGGTTGAAAATTCTTTTCTTTAAGGATGTTGAATATTGGCCCCCACTCTCTTCTGTCTTGTAGGGTTTCTGCCAAGAGATCTGTTGTGAGTCTGATGGGCTTTCCTTTGTGTGTGACCCAACCTTTCTCTCTGGCTGCCCTTAGCATTTTCTCCTTCATTTCAACCCTGGAGAATCTGACGATTATGTGCCTTGGGGTTGCTCTTCTTGAGGAATATCTTTGTGGTGTTCTCTGTATTTCCTGGAATTGAATATTGACCTGCCTTGCTAGGTTGGGGATGTTTTCCTGAATAATATCCTGAAGAGTATTTTCCAGCTTGGATTTATTCTCTTTGTCACATTCAGGTACACCTATCAAACGTAGATTAGGTCTCTTCACATAGTCCCACATTTCTTGGAGACTTTGTTCATTCCTTTTTGTGCTTTTTTCTCTAATCTTGGCTTCTCGTTTTATTTCATTGAGTTGATCTTCGACCTCTGATATCCTTTCTTCTGCTTGGTCAATTTGGCTGTTGAAACTTGTGCATGCTTTGCGAAGTTCTCATATTGTGTTTTTCAGTTCCTTCAATTCACTCATATTCCTCTCTAAGTTGTCCATTCTTGTTATCATTTCCTCAAATCTTTTTTCAAGTTTCTTAGTTTCCTTGCATTGAGTTAGACCATGTTCTTTTAGCTCACGGAAGTTTCTCATTACCCACCTTCTGAAGTCTGATTCTGTCATTTCATCACACTCATTCTCCATCCAGCTTTGTTCCCTTGCTGGTGAGGAGTTGTGGTCCCTTGTAGGAGGAGAGGTGTTCTGGTTTTGAGTGTTTTCCTCCTTTTTGCGCTGGTTTCTTCCCATCTTTGTGGATTTATCCACCTGGCATCTGAGTAGTTGCTGATTTTTTATTGGGTCCCTGAGTGGGCATCCAGATTGTTGATCATGTAGTATTTCTGTCTCTTAGTTTTCCTTCTAACAGTCTGGCCCCTCTGCTGTAAGACTACTGAGGTCAACTCCAGGTCCTGCTTGCCTGGGGTACACCTGTAGCAGCTGTGGAACCGTGAGGGTTGCTACCCATTTCTTCTTCTGCTATCTTTGTCCCTGAATGATGCTTGCCAAATGTCAGTCTGATCAGTCCTTTGTGAGGTGACTCTTTGGATATATGGGGGTCAGGGAGCTGCTTGAGGAGATAGTCCGTACCTTATAGGAGCTCAAATGCTGAGCTGTGAGCTCCGTTGTTCATTCATGGCTGCTAGGCAGGTACATTTAAGTCTGCTGCAGCAGAACTCATAAAGCCCCTTTTTTTTCCTCAGGTGCTCTGTCCCGGGGAGTTAGGGCTTTATTTATGAGTATCTGTTGCACTGTCCTGCCCAGCAAGGAGGCAGTCTAATCACTGCTTGTCTGTAGTGGCTATGCTGAGCTGCCATGGGCTCCACCCTGTTGCCCTGGACTTTGCCCTGCTGCCCTGGGCTTTGCCCTGCTGTCATGGGCTCTGTCCTGTTGCTGTGGGCTCTGCCCTGCTGCCATGTGTAATTCCCTGTAGTCCTGTTTATATGGGTACAGTTAGAGCTGCCGTGGTGATGATGGCCCACCTCTGTAGTGGCAGACTCTCTCTGTTACGGTGGGTTGCCTCGGCAATGGCAGGTTGCGTCAGCAATGGCAGTGTACCTCTGTAGTGGTTGAGTGCCTTGGTAATGGTGGACGCCCCTCCCCCTTTGAGCTGCACCATCCTGGGTTCAGCTGTGCTAGCTGTGAAACTCTGAACCCTGAGCGTTTCAAATTGCTGTTTTGTTTGTTTTTGTGGGGGTGGGACCAACCGAGCCTGATCACCTCGCTCCCTGCCTCAGAGCCCTTTTTATTTTTTAAGTTGAACAGTTGACTCTCTCCCAGGTGTTCCAGTCGCCTGCTGAAAGGGCACCAGGATCTGTGTGATTTCCTGTGCAGCAACCCACTGCGCCAGCTGGAATCACATTGATGCCTGGGAATTTCCTGGCCTGGCTTTCTGTTTAAGTCCCATTTAATCAGATGAATGTGCTAATCTGCCTTCTGAAATCTCCAATTGCTGATTTAACAGGGCAACCAAACCAGTGTATTTTGTACAGAGTGCTGCTGTGCTGCAGCCCCAGCCCAAACAGCTGCACAGGCCCAAACAGCCAGGCTGGTGGCCCGTGTGATTCCTACATGTGGGAATCTCCTGCTCTGTGGGCAATAAAGATCCATCTGGAAATGCGGCATCCACTCATCATCTGCGGATTCACTGGGAGCTGCAATCCTGAGTTGGTCCTACAGCGCCATCTTCTCTCTCCTCCATGGCAGGCTTTTAATAAATTTTGAAAGTTTTTCCTTATTTCTCACTAGTTCTTTCTAATATTACTCTCCATTCCAGTCCACAACTAGAACAATTCCTTTAACCTCTTGCTTCCCAGGAAAGCAGTGGTATTTTCCAAAGACAAGCAATATAGTATTATTAAGAGCGAGAACTCTGGACTTGGAACAGGACACCCTGAGGTGTCTCTGCCACCTCTCTTCTCTATATTTCTTAGAAATACTTCAACAGATGTGTAATGAACATGGAAATCATGAAAACTTTATGATGTACCCACTTTTAATTTTTGTCTAATGCCTTGATTGCTTATGAGTTATTCACTGGTGGTGTTACAAAAACTGTGAAATGCCATTTAATCAGTTGTTAATTAAGAATAAATTGTCACATTTTGAAGAGATGATAAAATATCCTTTTCTGATGAAATGCCAATTGCTTTCCCCCCCCTTGCTTTTGTTATACAAAATTGAGCTCTGAGATTTGGGTGATTAGAGATTATCAGTCACAATTATGACGATGTTCTGATTTAACATTTTCCTCTGTGTGAGATAGTGGGAACTTGTTTGTGCTTTTTAAAAATGTAAATGCTGCTTTCATGTTTATATTATAAATATCAGTCATGATTGATATTTGGAAATTACTTCATGAAATGGTTTACATGAATATAACATAATTGTGTTTCTTCTTGTGCCAGTTGATTTTATTGCAATGTTTAATGGCTTGTTGCATACATCACAGAATGATAAATTTCATTTTCTTGTATCATCCCATAAATAATCTAGAAATTTTTTAATTAAGGTAATCATAGTAGCTGTCTTAATATTGCAAACATGTATTAGTTCATGGATTTGATTATTGGAATATGTATCTGACTCAAGTCACAACAAATATATCATACACATATAATATTCACAATATATCATGTATTTGTTGTGACTTGAGCCAGACACATATTCCAATACTCAGATGTGTGTACATCTGAGTATATATATATCTATATAGTTTTCAAACTATTTTCTCAGAAATGGATGCTTTATATTTGTTGGATAATGTTCTCTTTTTCTTGTGTTCATTACTAAACTTTCATGATTACATGGCTAGAAATGTCACTTTATAGTAGCCTAATTTTTTATCAGTTCATTTGTAAGTCCACATTGATCTTCGAAATAAGGCAAAAACTTAAGCTTAAATATGAACCATATTGGCACCCTTAACTATGATAGATACATATAATTAGTATTGATATTTAGCTTTAGAGAGGTGTTTTTTTTGTTTCGCTTCATACCTATACTGAGACAACATACATATACACTTCAAAATTTTGACTAATAGCAAAGAAAGTAAAACTTTACAAAGAAAACTCTACAAAGAAAAGTTCAGTACTTGAAAATATGTAAAACATTCATCTGTAGACCTTGACAAACATTAACATAAATAGAATAGGCACAACTGAAATTGAGTATTTCACAATTAAATTACATGTCATTTTTTCTGTTGCGTGATTCTTCAGAACCATTATAACTTCAGTGGCGGTGGTGGGCAGCTTTTTAAGAAAAGGCTGTTTGCAAGATACTTATAATCCAGGCATACCAGACATGCCAATAAATGGTCCTCCTTTAACGTTCACCGTCCTTGTTACCAGGATTCTAAGAAATAAACAGATTTGTAGAGTCTATAGGTTTTATTTATGAGTTTATTTATTTCATTTTACTAATTTTTGGATAGGTAGCTACCAATCACCAGATATAATAATATTGACATAATAAATATATTCATATATGCATGTAATTTCCATGGGAATCAGCCCATAATTCCTGTTTTTCTTTATTTCCATTATATGTATGTATATATTTGTAATGAAACTGAGATTCACCATATGATAGTGATGTATTTACAATTTATTCTGTCCTCTAAATTTTTTCATTTCTTTTTTTTAATTATACTTAGAATGTTCATCTCTCCCATAAGATTTTTAAAAAACAATATGTACCTGGTTTTCTTTTGGCATTTTAAATTCTTTTGTATTTTTTTCATACATTTGACTCATTTGTAGTTTATCTCATAGCTTCAGCTTTATGTTATTTTTACTCAGTGGCTTGCTAGCTAACTGGATCAACATTTCTTATAGAAAACTGTTTTCCCAAATTTCTAGGAATGCTCTTTTATTATATATTAACTTCCATATGTACATAAGTTTCTACTCACTTTTGCTCTGTTCCATTGACCTATATATCTCTTCTTTATTGCAAAAAGGATTTACTTATCTTTTAATATTTCTGTGATGAGTATTTATTGCATTACATTTTAATAAGTCTTATGTTGTCAGGCACCACACTACTATTTTTATTGCAGAATTATCTCTACTCTTACCTGTTTGCCTGCCTTATGTAAACACATATTTTAGAAGCTTTTCATATATACATGTTTGTACATATAATTTTTACTAATAGAAAATCACTTTATTCTCCTAGCAACCAAATAAATGTTGACTATATATTTGAATAATATTTATTTTGAAGGAAGTCAATAAATTCCCAAGCCAAGATGTCAAGACAGGTATTTTTCATTAACAAAAGACAAGACTCTTGTACTAATATAAGACACCATCTAACAGAAATAATAGCAAGCCATTAGATTTTAAAAATGAATTAAATGCAAATCACTACAACTGGACATACTGTTAACCTCTTTATTAATCACAACTACCTATTCTGGAACACAGTTTTAAAAGATGAATTTATTGATTCTTATGGTGGGGAATAAGAATTAGAATTTGGGGGACATCCCAACTTAATGTGATAGGATTCTGACGAATTCCTCAAGTGTATTAGGATTGGAAACAGTGAGGTTTAGGGCTACTGCTTCAAACTTGAACTTTGTAGATTGTATCAAGTTCTGAAAACTCTACTCAAGAGAGCAATTATCTCTTGGGAGCAGGAAATTATTATTGGAAAAATCTAGCCTAATTTAGGGTCTGTTTACAAGAAAAAGTGGCTTTTCTGATAGGTATGTCTATTTAGATATATTTGGACTAACTTTGTCCATGTGGCAAAAAGAACTTAAGTAGGTAGAAATTCCTCATTGATATTACTCTTTGGGACTTAATTGTAAACTAAAACAACAACAAACTCCTATCCAATTTAGAACTAATTTACTGCTTTTTAAGATATCTAGGTAAGGTACTCAATGCCCATCTGATGTTTTCATGACTTTATTTGGTATGCATATTTCCTGGGAGATCTAATTTTATTTTTGCATTGCTAATGCATTTTATTCCAAGCTGTGTTTCGATTTTTCACACTGGCAAATTTTCACACAGCTATCTAAATTTCTTATTTACATGAATAACTATAGAATAAAGCCTAATATGAATATTGTTGAGTACAGTGTATTTCAGTGTGCGGGAATATTCAGTCTATAGTGGAATAGGAAATAGCACTTTTGAAAGATCTGCAAACAATTTAGAGAAAGCGAGGGTTGTGTCGCACACACTTAGGGGAGGGTCACCAAGGTGACAACCTCTTGACCTTTCTTAGTTAATAGAACAATATTGCTTCACCTTCTCCGTTTCTGCCAAATGTAATATGACCAACTTTTATTCATATATTCCTTAGAAATGAGGGCTTTCACATTTTTATGTCTTTCAAACATTTGCAAATGAATATATGCTAGTGATTTCTATGCATTTTTATCTAGCTATATGAAGACTGAAAACAACTAGAACAAGGGAATTCAAGTCACCCGGTTAATCGAAATTCATTGTTGAGGGCTTCCAGATTCTTTCTGCTAACCTCTCACTCCTTGTGAAGGGATTTTATTGTGAACAGTTAATATTTTATGGGAAGGCTGTCAGCTTCTTACAGAGCCCAAAAGAGTTATATATTTTTCTGTCATATGATCATAATTCCCATCAGTATGTTCAATGTCAGCATCTGTAGGATTCCTTTGATTTTTAAGGAGAAAAAAAAATAAAGAATTCCAGACTCATCAAATAAGAATAACTGTGCATGCTTCAGGAAATTCTTATTAGCCTGTGTGAATGCTTGGGGACCAGAGGGACAGAAACGCAATGAATGCCTCTTAGTCCTTTGCTGGTTAACCTCTTTTCCTGCACCTATTGAACTGTGCCAGGAACGAGATTTTTAAGGACTAGCCTTTTACACATGTGCACACACCCACATGCACACACACTGTTTATCCTAGGGCAGAACTGTATATACATATGAGTGTACATATTTTACAGATCATAGAATATATTATCTAAAAATCAATCATGAATTAAAAATAAAATGACAAACTTAGTTAAAAACCCTTAATGTTTAAGATTGTGGTTTGTAGATGATAGGTGTTTCTATAATAATTCTACTAAAAATAAAATCTCTAAAGAATACTGTCCATGTCATAAAGCAAATATCACAAAAGGAGTTTGAAACATGTTCTTTACTCTGACAGGCTTTAAATCAACCAAGATCTAATTAGTTTGTTTTGCTAAGTACCATTTTTAAAAATTGTTTTCATTGGGGACCATAAAAAAAAGCATAAAAATGACTACTATAGGGAAAGGGAAAGTTGGGTTGATAATTAACCCTTTCTACAGACAGCAATGGGTTTAATAGTGAAAAATTATCACTAAGATGAGTGACCTTTTAACAAAACTGAATGAATCATCCAGTTTGGCATCAGGTAAACCCAGGTGCTAAACATAAACAAAATTATTGATAGTTTTTTGCTATTGGGAATGCATGCTTTGCTTGATCAACTTTGGAGAAGCTCTTAACAAATAGTTTCTTCTAAAAAGCATGTGAAATATTAACTTATACCAAACTTACTCCATCCAATTAGATTCTTATCCATCATTTATCTCTGTTTTCTTAGAATCAGAGATTTAAAGAGAAGTCTCATAAATGGTATATGCATCCCAGATGAAAGTTTGAAATATGAAGATATAACTATAAACTTGTGATGTGGCTAGGGAATCAGTAAATTTGACGATCTAGTACAAACTACAAAATTTTGCAGTATGTATTAGTTCTGTATATGTATAAAACCTTTCATTTCATTTATTTAAAATATTTAAAGGCCATATTTAACATAAGCTATAAGTTTGGCATAGCGACATTATTTTTCTGTGTAAAAATCCTTACTTCCTTTTTGTCATTTGATCATATGCCTCATATTGATTGTCAAGAAGGGTTCTAAGTTATGAGCATATGTTTTCTCATAAAGGTATTATAAGACAGTAGATATGAAACTTAAAAATGGAACAAGTGTCTAATTTTTTAAAATGTAAAACTTTAGATATTTGGGCATTGTGTATTTCTTTGACATATTTAAAATCTATATTAAGCCAAAGTCAACATCATAATTAAGATGTGAAAAACTAGTGATAATTTGATTATGAACAACAAAAAGAAAGGAAACCCTACTGTCACAATTAATATTCTGACAAAGCAACAAGACATGAAATGATTAAAAAGAGACAAAATTTTCATTATTTTTAGACAATGTGATTATACACCAAGAAAACCCAAGAGAATCTGCTGAAAAACTTTTGGAATTAATGAGAAAATTTAGTTAAGCATTAGATACAAGACAATTGTAAGCCTGAATAATTAAAACAATTGATAGTAGCACAAAAATGGACAGTCTTATCAGTATATTAATCCCTAAATATGTGGTTGGTATGTTGATTTTATATTAGCTTTAATTAAAAATTAACATGAATAAAATAAGGAAAACCAAATAATATCTTTTTAATTATATTTTTGTAGAATCTCTGACAGGCATAATTTATCTGATTATAATCCTCATTCACTCATATTTATTGAGTACCTACTATGTGCCAGGCACTCCTTTGGACCTCTGAATAGCACCAGTAAAAATAATTCTCAAAAGATTCTTTCCTTACAATTTCACTGTCTGCTTATGCAAGGCCCTTCTGATGTGTAATTTTGTTCTATTATGAACTCTTGTTTTTTTAAATCCAAATCACATTGCCCTCCCTGCATGGGTATGGTTATCCATTCTAATTTCTATACTGAAAATTTTCTTCATATCTCTTTCTCAAATTGCTTGTGTGTATATAGATATAATGTTTTTGAAACCATGCACAGAGTTCATCTGTATACATTTGGTTTTAAGGTACCCAAATGGTATTGTTATGAAGATAATTCTCTTTCTTACATTTTTCATTCTGAATTTTATCTTTAAGATCTATAGTTTTGGCTGCACTTCTCCTGTATAACATTCCATTATACATCTATGGATATACCATATATTATTTATAGCTTCTCCTAGTGATAGACACCTAAGCTGAATCTAACATATTCTAACAATAACTCTGTTATGATGAGTAGTTTTCTATATATAGCATGCGCAGATGGTCTGTTTTGTTCACCTAAGACATACCCAGATTATGCCTATATTCCAGCATAATATTTCATGTCCTCCCTTCACTCTCATTCAGTCTCTCAGAATTTCCAACAGACTTCTCTGGAGTTTATGCTAAGGATTGGAATTACACAATTATAGTATATGCATGAAAAATACTGCTTTTCAGGATTATCCTGGGTTCCCGTTTACCTAATTATCATAAACAATTGGTATTTATGTGTTATTTTCGGAGAGAAATATTTTATTGGCATTTTTAGTTGCATTTTAATCTTACTAGTAAAGTAGATCATCACCCTATAATCTCTTTACTCATTGTAGCTTCTTTCCTGTATTGATTTTTCATATATATGCATATTTCTGTATTAACTTAAAGTCTATATTTTTCTAATTTGTTAATATATATATATATATATATATATATATATATATATATATATATATATATAAAATCATCCCCCTGTTAGATTTAAAATATCATGAATATCTCTCCAAATTTGTCATTGGTGTCATTATATTCAAAATCCTTAACTGAACTTAAATATTGTCAGTTACTTTACCCTATCGCTACAAAAGCATTTGCATCACTTTTTAAGGGTTGAAACCTTCACACTTAGGTGGAAATTGGGAGTCTCTTTTTGTATACAGTATTAGAGTATTTTCTCTGGGTACTGAGTCATTTATTACTTGACATCATTTACTAAATAATGCATTCATATTTTTAATATCATCTCTACATCAAGTTGCCTTATATACATGCAAGTTGGTCTCAAGGCTTTTTATTCAATTGCACTATACTCTATGTGTTTCTGCATTTCTCCCACATACTTGTAAATATTCTACAATGACTTACTGTTGTATTATCTATTAGGAAAAATCAATTTCTGTTATTTTCCAAAGTTGTTCCAGCCATTTATAGACCTGCTCGCTTTCCTGTTTTTTTAAAAACCAGTTGTCTAGTTAGAAAAAACTCTGCATGGATTTTAAATGGGGTTTGAATTGGATTTATAAATTGATTTGGTTAGAATTTACATCTTCACAGTATATAGACATATCATCCATGAACAATGCATATCTTTCTACTTATTCAGCACTTCTTTTAAGTTCATTTATGATGGCTTATGCAGTTATTGTTCAATTAATTCCTAGATAACATATATTTTGTTGTTACAGTAAATGGAATCTTATTTTCTATTACTTCTTCTAATTGGTTTTGGATGTGGTTTTATCTCGTAATCTTGCAAACTTGCTGAGTTTTCTTATTAGTTCTAATGGTTTTAAAATTTATTCCCTTAGATTTTCTATATAAGTGGACATATAATTTACAAAATGAAGCAAAACAAAGAACAGTCATACCTCTTTCTGTTTAATATTTATGCCTCTTGTTTTTTTGCCTTGCCTTATTTATTAAGGTAATTTTGAGTAGCATGTGAACATTGACATTGATCAGTCATCTTTATCTTATTCTCAACCTTCAAAGAAACACATCAGAAAAATTTTCTCCAAATGTATCATTTCCTATAGAATTTTAAAAGAAACATTTTCTAGTAAAACAAATTATTTTTTGTTCTATTATAAGGACACATGCACACGAATGTTCATCGCAGCACTCTTTACAATAGCAAAGACTTGAAACCAACCCAAATGCCCATCGATGATAGACTGGACAGGGAAAATGTGGCACATATACACTATGGAATACTATGCAGTCATAAAAAATGATGAATTCGTGTCCTTTGTAGGGACATGGATGAACTTGGAAACCATCATTTTCAGCAAACAGACACAAGAACAGAAAATCAAACACCCCATGTTCTCACTCATAGGTGGTTGTTGAACAATGAGAATGCATGGACACAGTGAGGGGAGCATTGCACACTGGGGTTTGTTGGGGGGAATTAGGGGAGGGACGGGGGGGTGGGGCGTTGGGGAGAGAGAGCATGGGGAGAAATGCCAGATATACGTGATGAAGAAGGCAGCAAACCACACAGCCATGTGTGTACCAATGCAACAATTCTGCCTGTTCTTCACATGTACCCCAGAACCTAAAATGCAATAAAAATTTTAAATTAAATTAAATTTTAAAAAAAGAAAAATATATTTTTCAGATTTCTAAATGCTTTTATTTTTATTTTTCTAAAAGCAGTGGTTCACCTGTAATCCCAGCACTTTGGAAGCGAAGGTGGATGGATCATGAGGTCAATTGATAGAGACCATCCTGACCACCAAGGTGAAACTCCATTCCTAATGAAAAGACAAAAATTAGCTGGGCATGGTGGCAGGAACCTGTAGTCTCAGCCTCTCAGGAGGCTGAGGCCAGAGAATGGCTTGAACCCAGGAGGCAGAGGTTGCAGTGAGACTAGATTGCGCCACTGTACTCTAGCCTGGTGACAGAGTGAGACTCTGTTTAAAATAAAATAAAAAAAGATATTATACACTATCCTATGTTTTTATATCATTTTGGTTAAGAATGTGATGGATTCTTTAGTTCATTAATATTTTATATTGATGGATTTTTCAGACATGAAATAATTATTGAAGTAAATTGTATTTAATCATTTTATAATGGTTTTAATACACTATTGGATAAATTAATTTTATGCTAAGAATTTTTATGTTTCATATATAATTATAAAACTAAATTATAATTATATTTTCCAGTGCAAGGTTTACATGGTTTAGATTGAAGGAATAATAGTTCCCTCAGCCTTTCTTATTTTCTAGAACAATTTATTTAATATAGAGATAACCTGTTCCAAAAATGCTGGTAAAAGATATCTATACAATCTTTGGAATTTTGTGAAGTATTTGAGATAGTGCTTTCATTACCCTTTCAAAGTCTTTCATGATTAATGATTTATTTACATTCCTAATTTCTTCTTTTATAATTTATTATATATATTTTCCCAGAAAATTATCAATTATAGCTATGTATTTAAATGTAATAATGCATAGTTGTTTATTTTTTTAAATAAAAATTTTGCAACATCTATAGCTATTTCCTATTTTTCTTTCTGTAATTTTTAGCCTACTCATCTTTTCTTCTTGTTTGCAGAAATTTGTCTTTGCAAAGCTTGCGGTTTTGTTAATTATTTCTGTCAATTTTTGCTCTTTACATCATTAACTTTTACCATTATTGCCTTCTCCTATTTTCTCCTGTTTTTCACATCTCTTAACTATCCTTTCTCTCTCTCTCTTCCCTTCCCTTCCCTTCCCTTCCCTCCCTCCCACCCCGCTGTCTCTCCCCTTCTCCTGAGAGAGATCTTATGGCCTGATGTTTCAGCTCATTATTTTTTGTTTCAGATTAATCTGTTCTGCTGTTCAACATATAAAGTTTTTATTTCAGTAATGCTATTTTATACTCTTTCTCCTTTTTAAAAATAACTGTTTTCTTTTCAATATTTTCCTGTTCCCCTATATTCTTCTGACCACATTTATAATGTTCCTTTTATATTCTTGTTATTTTTGCTGAGTTAGCTCTGCTGCTTGTGGCATTAGTAATTATATTCATTGTCTTTCATTTTCAGTGTTTGCATTTATCTAATATCTTTGAATTTTTGCATTTAAAGTCTCAGCCTTGGCTAGAAAGGTCTACCCTCAGAGAGGTACAATACACTAGGGTCAATTTTATCTCTTCCTTATAACTTAATGTGAGAATGCATAGCCTAAAGGAAGAATGCCTCAGATACTGCAACCCCCCTCAACTGCTTTCTGCTTCCCTCTCCCTAGTAGGCTTCACAATTTTATGCTGATACTTTCAGTGATATGAATCTACCTGAAGAGAGGAATAGCTGCTATCTTGTGGAAAAATACTAAATTTAGTGCATTTGTCCAAATAAACTGGGAACTTATTTGGTATTTCCAAAAAACATCATTTTTTTCTCCTAAAAATTCTTCCATTTTTATCTCCATAGAGTTTTTTATTGTTATTTAAACCTAATCCCACTTGCCTTTTGTTTTTAAACTAATGTAACAGGCTTATTAAACATTACTGCAGGGATCTTTGTGGGAAAAAAAGACTGTGATACTACTTTGATAAATTCAGTTATCTAAAAAATAACCTCGAACCTGAAAGATTCCTAAAATGCCTTTTAGTGGGTTTTATCACTTTTCCTGAAAATGATGACCATAGCAGTGCTGAATTATTTACAGGAAACACTTGCCATACATTAATTAAGATTAGCTAATTATGAGATGATAAAAGATAAAATATTTAAATTAAATAAAAGTTTAGGTTTTTGACAAGAGAAAAGTTCAAGAAGTTGAGAAAGTACCAAATAGGTATAAGGCAAACATAAAGAAATTTTGGAAATTCCAATTTCATTGGGATAAGAATCTAGAAGTCTATATCGTCATAGAACCTCAAGTGCTTTTAGAAAATGCTGTTTTTGGAATAATATTGCAATTGTCTAATAAGAAAATAATTGAATTCCGTCAATATTTGGCACCTTGAAAAATGATGTTTCCAATTTAATTATATAACTTTTTATAATTTGACACAATGAGATCTCCCATGATATCTGAACTGATGTATTCGAACACAAAATGTTCTAGACAAAGACTTTTTTTTTTTTCGAGAGTGAGTCTCGCTCTGTCAACCAGGCTGGAGTGCAGTGGCAAAATCTCAGCTCACTGCAACCTCTGCCTCCCAGGTCTCACCAATTCTCCTGCCTCAGACTCCCAAGTAGCCGAGACTGCAGGTGTGTGCCTCCACACCCAGCTATTTTTTTTTTTTTTTTTGTATTTTTAGTAGATTTGGGTTTCACAGTGCTATCCAGGATTGTCTGGATCTCCTGACCTCGTGATCCACTGGCCTCAGCCTCCCCTCCCACTGTGCCGGGATTATAGGTGTGAGCCATGGCACGCATCCAGTCTTCTATCTTTTTATCATATTTATTGTAATTTAGTAAGTAAAATTAGAATTATTTTTAAGCTAGACATAAATAAGTTTACTCATTTATTTATTAATCTGAAAAATGTCTATTGCATATTTACCATATATCTGACATTGTTGTAAGTGCTGGCTTAATGTCAATTAAAAAACAAAAACTATCACTCTGTCACTAGCATCATAGGAGACAGTTACATAGCAACTAGTAATACCATGAGTGATTTAATTTCCATTTTCATAGTAGCAAAAAATGATAACACATAGAGTTCTATAAAAACATATGGGATTATGAATGAAAGAAATTGCCGGGCACGGTAGCTCACGCCTGTAATCCCAGCACTTTGGGAGGCCTAGGCAGGTGGATCACGGGGTCAAGAAATCGAGACCATCCTGGTCGACATGGTGAAACCCCGTCTCTACTAAAAATACAAAAAATTAGCTGGGCATGGTGGTGCATGCCTGTAATCCCAGCTATTCAGGAGGCTGAGGCAGGAGAATTGCCTGAACCCGGGAGGCGGAGGTTGCGGTGAGCCGAGATCACGCCATTGCACTCCAGCCTGGGTAGCAAGAGCGAAACTCCGTCTCAAAAAAAAAAAGAAAAAAGAATGAAAGAAATTTACCCACTCTTGGTAGGCGGGGAATGCATCCCTGAAAAAGCAAAATTTAAACCTGAGCATGAATGAGTAGATTAGTGGATGTTTGGGTAGGGGCAGACAGAAAGAGAAACTATTTTTCTGATTCTCTTTATCCATACCCCTAACTGATTCATAGAGTGAGGCCCAAACCTAATGAAGACCACCCTCTTTCTTTCCTTCCTGGTTCCAGTTCTTTATTGCTCATAGTGCAATGTGAGAAGGGAATGTGCAATTAAATAGGATCTAAGGCAGTCTGCAATGAAGGAGTGAATGAAAGCCTAAGGATCCCCATTTGTATTGGTAGGTTTAAATTGTCATGCCTGCTGGCTGATGTTATGGTTCCCTGGGTAAAGCATTTGCTGGGTAAATGAGGTGAAGAACATAAACCATTGCCTGTGGCCTCTCCACCCATACTGACTGCCTCAGCAAGGAGGCCAGTGATTAAAAGGATGTAGAAATTTGCTGCTTCCAACCCTGAGAAGGCCCTGTGCAATAACTGGTAGCACAATGGAATATGCTTTGCCTTCTTGTTAAACTGTTATATTGGGAAATAATACCTGGTCCAGGCTGGCTCTTTCAAATCTCTGAAATGCATTTAAGTTAATAATTATAAAAGAGTAGTAGTCCATACAGGAAATATTTTCTAATTGTATTATTGAGATAGGAATACGTTTTTATCTGTAGGTTATTTTTAGTCATTCAAATAAAAGATTTGCAACCAAGTAGGACATGGATGAGCTGTGCCCTCATGATGTTATATTGTCACTCAGGGCACAGCTTAGTTTGTGATCATGCATTTAGTTAAAGTGTAGAAATTAGCCTTGGCATTATCTTGTGTACAGTCTGGTTAAACAATTTCTAAAGCTTTATTGGAATTACAGAATGACCTGTTTAAATGAATGAAATTCAGGACAGCACCATTCTATTACAATGAGGGATTATATATAACCAACTACTAACTTCCCAGTGTGTTAAATGCTTGCTTCATTTCAGAACATTGTACTGTATAAATATTACTGCTCCAGCTTTACCACAAAGGTTAGTAGCAATGATATTTCAAGTACATTTATAAATATAGCCAAAATATCATGTGCAAAAATATTTATTAAACAAAAAAGAACAGTGAAAACCCACTGATTATGGAGCTTTCGCATGAGATTTCTAGCTATATCTTCAACAGGACTAAAAAATTACTAAAAGGACGGTAGGTTTCATTTTCTGTCTCAATTTGAAAAAAAATGATTAAATATTTTAAATATTTGTTGCTGGTAAGTCACAGTATTAGTTTTTAAATGATTTTCATTTGATAAAAATATTTCTGGGATTTTACATGAAATATTTATTTGAAGCATTTATTGTGATATACTGTAATTCTCTAGTAAATGTGATCAATATGACTGATCAGAATTAGTTGTACACCAGGGCTCTTAATTCTAAATGTTTTGGCAGACCTTTACAATTAGATATGTATGAAACTAAACAGGCAAGATTTCTTTATAAAAGATTTGTACTTTGATAAAATGTACTGCTCTTCTAGATTGTTTTCATCATCCATCCATTTATTCATTCATCTCTATGTTATTATTAACTTATGTGACAAAATATTTGTTAACCACTTACAGTGTGACACATAATTTTATGAAGATGAAACAATAGTTTATTAGCTATTGTTTATAATAAGAATTGATACATTGAACACTATTTTGTGTCAGGAACTTGTAAAATCATTTTATGTATAATAATACATCAAATCCAAAACTACCATGTAAAGCAGGCATTATTATTACCCCATTTGTAGGTGAGGAACCAGGGGAAAGAGACATAAAATGACTTATTCAGACTTACCTATTTGAAAAGTAAGGTTCATATCATCTAGTTGAAAAGAGGCTAAGTTTCCTATCTAGCAAAACACTGAGCAAGAACATTCTTAATCTTTAGACTCTTCTTTCTCTATGGTAGACACATCTCAAATTTTACTTAAATTATATGACCTTTTAAATTAATCTAATAAGAAACACAAATATGTAAGTTGATAATTGGAGTTCACTGTAATTGCGTATATCATTATCATAAGCAATTTTTAGAGGGATAGATCAGGTACAAAAATCAAAGTCAGAAATGTCTTTCAGAAAGTCTGATCTCATATGGCAGGGGTTCTCTTCCACGAAAAAATGATGGTCATTCAGTTAGCAACCAACTCTTACACATGGCATTAAAAATAAAGTAATAAAAGCCTAAATTATAATTTTCACATCTTTCTATTTTTCTTTTCTTTCTTTCTTTCTTTTTTTTTTTTTTTTTTTTTTTTTTTTTTTTGAGATGGAGTTTCACTCTTGTTGCCCAGGCTGGAGTACAATGACATGATCTTGGCTCATAGCAATCTCCGCCTCCCAGGTTCAAGCGATTCTCTTGCCTTAGCCTTCTGAGTAGCTGGGATTACAGGCATGCACCACCATACCCTGCTAATTTTTGTATTTTTAGCAGAGACACGGTTTCTCCATGTTGGTCAGGCTGGTCTCGAACTCCCAACCTCAGGTGATCGGCCTGCCTCGGCCTCCCAAAGTGCTGCTATTACAGGCGTGAGCTACCACGCCCAGCTCTCTTTTATAAAGGGATACAAATGTCTTAGTTTTAGGTTTTCTATCATGATTCTTTTCTTACTTTTTGATACTTACTCTAGCTTGTAACTATGTCCTGTCAAAAATAAGCGTATATTAATATTCAAATGCAAATCATGATTGTACTAAGATTGGTTATTTTAAAAACATGTCTTTATTATTGTGGCTTTATACCTTAATACAATGTAGTTATTAGATGATGTAATATTTTTATCAGGTAACCATCTAGCTGCTATTATATGATGACATATCAATAATCCATATTGTTAAATCATTACTTCTAGACATCACCTACTAGCTCAATTAGTTTCATAATCACTCACTGGTTTACAATGAAGCCTGAGTTTCAGTTGTTGTTTACCTCCCTCTCACTTTGTGCCATGTAAAAATGTTCTTCAACCCTGCTTTCAAGCAAAAGATTACAAAGCAAACAGTATCTGGAAAGGCATTGATAGCAATGAAGCTAAGATTACACACAGAAAATAAAATACCAGGGAGGAGTAGAGGAGGGAGGACATTTATTCATTCCAGTAAACTCAGGCAACAAACTCTTCTAATATGTAAGCATTATGAAGGAAAAATATTTTTTTTCCATTTTAACACTCAATTATGCAAATATAGATACATCTATTATGTAACAAATGAGAAGCTGGTGAGAGTTTAATTGCTTATGTGTCATTTAGAAAGTTATGGGTTTTTTTTAAATAAGGCAGTCACTTTTTCTATATCCACCAATTAAATAAATTCATATTATTTTATTATGGAAATTATGTTAATTTACATATGTTCACAAGAGTAGTCCTCAATAAGACATCTCCAGTTTCAATTAAGGCATGCAATTATATCATTACTTATCTTTGATTCAAGTAGAATTATTTTAAAGATTAAGAAAATTATTAATAAAGAGCTGATTTTTAACAAAGCTACATTAATGCAGATTCAACTGCTGAAAGACAACTAGGCTACTTTGTTGTAGAAATGTATTGACTCTGAGGCCACCATATACCTCATAATTAATAAAAATACTTTACTTGTGGTTGAAAAGCCAATTTATCTCTTAAAAAGAAAGTGCCACCACCTTTATTTCCTCTAGATGCATGGGATTAGCCTTTTCTTAAAAATCATGAATTGTAGGTACTTATTATGAAAGATAATTCTGTAAAGGAAGTTCATATGTGGATTGCAGTAGTGACTGGGTATAACAATTATTCTGAAACATTTCATTACCTCTACTGAGAGGTATATATCCATTAAATCACTGGCCATCTTTCATCCTGTATTTTATCTGACAGTGCTAACTTGCCACCTTCTAACATATTATACAATTTACTTATGTTTATTTTGTATTTCTTTTCTCCATGAGACAAGGGATCTCTAGTTATAACTTGTCAAGTGCCTAAAACAGTACTGGGCTTGAAGTAGATGCTCCATAAGCACTCTAAGGATAAAATTTGTTCCAATAAGATGACCTAGAGTTTCTGCGAGTTTTCTTTTTCAAATATAACCTCAATTATAGAGATTGGTATATAGTTGTTTCAGTTTTTAAATCTAAATCTACCTTAATAACTCATTCATTTTTCTACATGATTAATTTGTATGAAAAGTGTTCACTCATTAAATAAAAATATTTGGCCAACTATATCTGAGATGACTAAAGGAAAAGATGACACAGTATACAAGTGAGAAGTTCTTGCTAGGGGGCATTAAAAACTCCTTCCAGGGCTATTAATATTATTCTTTTTTTTTCTTTAACAAATGCTGGGAAGACACATGTTTGTGGATTATTGTAATACTAAATTATTAATGCCTTTCATTAAGATACATTTTATTAGCTGTGGAATGCAAGTAAAAAATTGATCTGTTTTTTATTAGGGTAAATCTATTATGACTTCTTGTTCAGTAAATTAGGCTGTTTGCTGAGTAGGATGAAGCAGTGTAATTATTTTTCATTACTTAGTCTCTATAGAGTATTGCTCAGGTTCATTCCTCTTTCAGCAGAATCAGATAGATTTTCTGTACTTTCCTATGTCTTCCTAAAGTTGAAATACAATCTTCAGCACGTCTAGTGTCTAAATATAGTCAAGAAAAGAACACACTGCTTAAGCCTAACACGCCACTGTGATAGCCTAACAGAAGGCACAGATGTATGAGCCTTGTTTACGTAATTATAGTGACTAGCCACAAGAGAAGATTCCCATTTGAATCTAAAGTTTTGTTTTGTTTTTACTTTTAAGCTAAATTAATTTAGAATGACATCTGATGGGAATCCTTCTTGTCTCACTGTTTGGGTAGCATTTAAAATACGTAAGCACACTCAATGGTGGATGTCTATATATACACATATGAAAAGTAAGACGAATGTATTGGGAAACTTGTAACTCTGGCTGGATAAAAGCATTAGTTCATTTTATTTGTTTGGCTAGCATTTCTATTATATAAGGTATACATGTAGCAGTAATACCTCACCATTTGGTTCTCTATAGCCTCTTCTCCCATAAAATCAATTGGTTCAGGGATAGGAAACACAATTCGGGATGACAATAACCCACCTTTTTCTTCCAGAACACCTTTTAAATCCCATAAGAAGAACATGAAGCACTCTTTAAGATTTAAGACATTTTTGTTAAAGTATAATATATGCTGTACCTATCAATGTAAGCATATAAATGGAAAACAAACAAATGAGAACAATCAATGTTCTCTCCTCGTCCAGACTCAGGAGTCACAGCTCTAATTAACGGTTCAACAGTTCTCCTGAAGCACACTGCTGGCCAGGTCACTCAGCTTCTTACTTTTTTGAAGCTGCATCATATTACTACTAATGACGAAGGGAAAAGGCAAATGCTAGTCTGAATTCCAAACCTAACAATCAATTTTCCTACTCACTCCAACTAAAAATTCTATTTTATATGCTTTAGAAGAGTTTTCAATCCAGCTCACATGTAAATCATTTTATGTTCTAGAAATATACTTTCTGTACTGAGAATGAATAAGTGAAATTCATCCTGAAAGGTTACAATTTGTATATCAATGTCTAATTATCAAGTCATTGAGGTATGCTGAAGCATTCAACCAAAATATAGAAAAATGTCCGACATACAAGGATCACATGAGAAGTCAAATGTCTAAATATGTTGACTATAAAATGGAGATGTATTTAATAATGTGCTTATAATTTATTACCTAATTTTGTCCTCCCAAATGCCAAAAGAAATCCAAGTTATCATAGTTGAGTTGAGTGATGGGAGGGAGAACTCAAATAATCACTAAATAGCTGAGAAATGCAAAAGTTAGGACAGGGAGAGTTTGAGAAGGAAATCAATAATGTTCCTCATGACTTCTATCAGTTCACCAGGTTAAACGCAGTGGAATGGCTCTATAGACAAGGAGTCAGTTGTGGTCATTTGGTGCTACTTTGTTCACACTGCACTTTGTTCAAACCTCCGTTGTGAATTATTTTATTTCTTAGTTGTCATGTCTATGTCTTCATGAGACTATGAGATAGCTTAAGTAGCAGATTATTATAGCTTTGTCTTTCTTCATCCCCAGCTTCTAGCTTAATATCTGTTTGGCAGATAGTAGATGCTCAATAAATATGTTTAGTGAATAAATATGAGATGAGAGATTGTGGGTTAACAAGTTACTCTGCTTTTGCAAAACCCATGGGAACCCTACCCCAGACAACATGTACTGCTATTCTCCTACTTTATACTCTGTTGTAATTTTCCTTGACTCTGTTTGTAACTACATGACATATATTTTTCATCATATCAATTAAATAAACATTGTAGACATTTCCCTGGGAGTTTGATGGAAAATAATTTATTTCTTAGCTGCATTTTATATGAAGAGCATTTAGGTTAATGTGTTGGTGAAGTTTAATAGTTTATTACACATACAAAATTTCTGTTCATCTACCTAGTCCTTTATTTCCACTGATTTATTAATTCATTTATTGATTCAAGCAGCATTAAATAGATTTAATATGTACTACACATGGCATTAGAGGCTTGGGCAGCTATACTAAGATGAAAAAGGAAAATCCAGTTTCTCCAAAGAACTTTCAGTCTTGTAGGCTTATTCAGTTTATGATGACAAGTCATGTTATTATAGAATATATGAGTGAAATGTAAAGATAATCAATTACTGCTTTAAGGTGAGACATAGGAAACACAGTTTGGGATGACAACCCACCTTGTTCTGCCAGAACATCTTAAGACTACAGTGAAAGCTAAAGATTTTTTCATCAGAATTGCTCATTGTATAGACATAAAAATTTGCATCATGCTTCCCAGGATTTATACAAAAATGCACTGAGTTCAAGGTTAAGAAAAATCTTCTAATTTGGTCTAAACCCATATATGAATAGAGGTTAAAGAAGTGACATTCAAAAAGAAAAAGCATCTTTTTACAGGCCATTGCTGTGAATTTTGTCTTACCCTTTGATGGCAACTTTTACAAACTCCCCTTTAATGACTCTCTCCTTACTGATTCTTAGTACTCATAGAACAGATAGAACATACTATCTTTCCCTGATGGTCTATATTCTTATGATGTTCCCCAAATGTTCTACTCATTCTAACCCCAGTTGCCTTTCCTGGCCCTGTATAAATGCTAAACTGAAGAGTATTAGATTCATTTAAAATCCCATTTCTCTGGATCCATCCTCTAACACCTCCACCTCACCAAAATAAGTTGTTGTTGAAAATCCACGTTACCATATCTTTTCTTTTTTGTACTGACACATATAAACTTAATTGTTTTAAAGAAAATCACAAAGTACAAATTATATTCCCAAGTGTTCAAATTAGAAAATAATTACTTTGTCATAGGACCTAAACATAAGAAAAATCTGCCATGTTAATTCTGAATATTATCTTTAAATAAGACCAAAAATTATCTACTGTTAGATTTATAGGTTTTTAATACATTTCACCAAACAGCTTAGATATTTTTCTTACAAGACATATTTTGATCTTGAGATATTCATGTTCAGCACAAATACATTGAAATTAAGATAGCAGCACAAAGAAACGTTGTTAGCAGTTAGAGTGTGTGACAGTAATACAAAATTAATTGATATATGCTTTACAAAATTACACTGCAGGTTATTGCTTGAAGGCCTAACGGTGATCCCCAGCTTCCATCAAGTGACAGTTTTAATATTTGCAGGTGATGCTCTTTTTATCTGTAGCAGCTGCTTGATTCTGCTTAGAGGAAAAATTTAAAAAAATAAAACACTGGGAGGTCTTAGGAATAAAAGAGAAAAAATAGAATATTCAGAGGAAATAAGTTTTGTAGAAACTTACTTATCATAGATGTATCTTATCCATTCATATTTTTATATGATGGAAAGGCTAAATACTTTTAATCATAAAAAATAACTATATAAGTATCTTCAAATAGCTTTACACTTGAATTTTTAATGCTACATTCAATCGTCCTAATTATAAATTATATCACTGTGAGTTTGTACAACAGTGGCTGTAATATTTTGACTAGTCCTCAGAAATATTTGAATTGAAGTTGCCTTCAGTTTTAAGACATTCTAGTTTCTCAAAGAGGTAAATTAAAATAGAGCGTTCTTTTTTTACAAGACGCATTTGTTAGGCACACATTTGTCAGCACATGCACAGGATTTCTTCTATTTTGTTTATAGGTATCTTAAAAAATACCATATCAAGCAAACTATTCATTACTTCGATTTCAGTTACATAATCAATACATATCAGATATTAAAATGTTTAAAATTTTTTGCTTTAAACATTTAGACAATAATTTTTCAACTGAGGAATCATCATACATAGATCTGTATGTACATGTATATACATATTATATATGTTACGACCAGATTTGTTTTTAAAAATGTATGTGTGTGTATATATATGTGTGTACATGTGTGTGTATATATATATATCACTACTTACAAGTTTATAGCCATGTAATACCTTTTTTAAATTGATAAATCTTAGCTTCCTTTCAATAATGTTCTAAATTTGTTTTTAAAAATAAGCTTCTGTTAAATATTACTGCAAAAGATGAGGTAAATAAAATGCTTAGCTACAAAACTGAAGTAACAGACTTTAATCCGTATACCGTAAATTATGTTATACTGCTTCACTTTTCCAAGATCTCTTCCTATTTGTGTCTTTTTCTCGCTTTCTAGGCAAATTTTTTTCAATTATATATTAAATGCTGCCCTCCTGTCCCCCCACCACCTCCTGACAGTCTTTAATATGATTGAGTGTCTTTCATTTGGGTTAAGAATTTCTGTGCAAATCCATGAGAATATTATACAGAATATGTGATAAGGCCTTTGTCCACACTGGAGTTGACGGGGATAGTGGAACTGATTCAGGCTAAATGATTTGATTTACCAATGATAACACTGCTCTGTGTTTACTGCCTGGCTGACACCCACACAAGTATTTCCATCCTGGACCTATAAAAGGTGATTGATTTATATCGGTACAGGTCATCCAACCTTGAGAAATCAATAATTTTGTGTCCCACAAGTTCAGTTAATGTACACGTTGTTCCAAAGTTAATATATTTTGCTGACCCAATTTAATGTGTACATTGCTTTGACTTATCATGTGGATAATCAGATAACCATTTTTTATGAACTGATTAAAGCAATAGTGTGGTAACACTGTTTCTATTTATTAACTCCCTTATGAGATTCCTCTATAAATTATCAATTGATCTTTACACATCCTTGGCTTTATATCCAAAGCCCAAGGTCTCTTTTCTTTGTATATTCTGCAAAAATCCACAAATATAACAATAAATACAGCCCCTTCACCTCAATCTGTTTTATTCACTCTGTACTTTTTTCTTTGATTCTGGAAATATCATTCTAAATTGCTTCTTGAGTTCACTTTCTTAGGGTACTGTAAATAGAGTTCTTCCTTTTTTCTTCATCATAGTCATTGAAAAGTTTTCCAGTTACTTCCTTTCCAACTTCTGATGAAACTTCTGATGCCAATCCTCCTTACCCTATCTGCAAAACTGGACACTATAAGCCTCCATGGTGGCCCTGTACATGTGCCTTCTTCCTAAAATCACATTTCTAACTGATTTTGAACATCAATCTTAGAATCTCATATCATTGCCTTCAATAACATGTGCTCAAAACAGAACACATTAGCTTTCCAATTGAAAATTTATTTTCCTTTGCTACCTTATTTATTGGTACATCCACTCAGAAAAACACCTGCACCAGAAACTATTTAATTTTCTGCAAAGTTTTTATATCGATCTGTGGGGTCCCATCAGTTTCACCTCTGAAATAGCCACTTTGTTCCTCTCTCTCCTTTTCTTTCACAGTTTGAGTTTAGGATCTCTTTACTACATGGCTGAGAACGTATTGTAATATCTTCTTAATTAGTCTGCCTATTTTCCTCAATATCTTCAATTTCTTAATAATTCTCTGAAGTGTTCATTACGTTCTTTTGTAGCATAGCAAGACGCTGCTGCTTTAAAATATTGTTTTAAACTAACTTTAAAATATTCAGTGTCTCCCTTCAACTGATGAAATAAAGTCCAAAACATGTGAGCACGTCAAATGCAGCCCTTCAAAACATAACAGTACCATGAGTGTCCATCCACAGTTTTGACCTTCCTACCAGACAGGCTTATAATCACATCGTTTTGCACTACTCACTGGAGAGACTGTTCAGTTTTTCCCTATGTGCCTTTGTTTATACTGTTTCTTATTTCCGAAATGCCCTTTACTTTTCCTAATCTTCAAGTGGTAAGTTTTACCTTTTCTATCATTCCCTTTTATACCTAGAAAATCCATCTTCATCCTTCAAGCTGTGCTCAGAGATGTTTTTTCTTAGGTCTTTCCTTGTTTCATTTTGCCTTTTTCTACCCTTGAAAGAAAGAAAGGGTACAGTCATCTCTATTCCCTTAGTTTTTTGTACATACTTCTCATAAAACAATCATCAGCTACTTATTGAATGTTGTTTGTGAGTTAGAAGCTGGAGCTATAAGAGCATCATTTCTAGGCGAATGACTCGCTCTTGGCAATACGCATTGTAATTTTTAATTTATGCTTCATCTCGTTGCTAGATGGTTATTGTCTTGAGGTTATTCATGTTTGGATAAACTTAGGGCAAGACTTGACTCCAAGAAGCTATACAATTGTTTATTAATTAACGAAAATAGTATTCCTATCACTCTGTCACTGTTTTACTCTGAAATAATTTTGAAATATTTTCCCTACAATACTCAAATTGCATGTGGAATTAATTCCTCATGAGCCCCAAATACATTCACAATCCTTGTTTTGCTGTGTTATTGATGAGAATACAATGACAAAGAACTGACATGAAATTAATGAAATATTCTAAGTCGGACAAATCTTTTTTTCCTAGCAAGTTTAAGTGGTGGGATTAATGTCCAACCTGATTTCTTTTATAGTTTAATCAAAATATTTAATACTTTAAGAAAGAAAGAAATTATATACTTTGTATTGTAGAGTCTACTAAGAAATTAACTATTTATTAAATTATTTTAGTGAAATCAGTTCATCTGATATAACGGCAATTACACAAAAATAATAATCATCAAGAAATCTCATTCTAAAAACTGCGATTCTACATATCTTAGTATAATATTCCTTCCTTTTACTTCCAAACATCATATTTTCCTCTTAGGGAGAAAATTGCTCCCTATATATAGAGAAAGGCAATTGAAATGAAACATAGTATTTTATTAGTAACAAAATAAAATATAGAGAATTTGATGTAGAATTTTGAGATAATGAAAAAATAATACAGTATTTTGTTCCGTGAGTAATTCAATGCAATGTACAACTTATAGACTATACCTGCTTCATTTTGTGAAACAAAGAGTTTTAATTTGAAAAAATAATTGAGACCTCCTTTCTACAATCTTTTTTTTTTTAATTGTACTTTTAGCTCTGGGGTACATGAGCTCATTCTGCATGATTGTTGCATAGGTACACATATGCTGAGGTGGTTTGCTGTCTCCATCCCCCCATAGCCTACATCAGGCATTTCTCCTGGTGTTATCCCTCCCCAACCCTACTGCCCCATGCTGTCCCTCCCCTCGCCTGGCCCCCTGACCTCCTAATCTACCACATGTGAGATGTTCCCCTTCCTGTGTCCTTGTGTTCTCATTGTTCATCAACTGCCTATGAGGAAAACATGCAGTGTTTGGTGTTCTGTTATTGTCTGTTTGCTGAGAATGATGGTTTCCAGATTCATACATGTCCATACAAAGGACATGAAATTGTCATTTTTTATGGCTGCATAGTATTCCATGGTGTATTGTGCCACATTTTCCCTGTCTAGTCTATCATCAATGGGCATTTGGGTTGGTTCCAGGTCTTTGCTATTGTAAACAGTGCTGCAATGAACATTCGTGTGCATGTGTCCTTATAGTAGAATGATTTATAATCATTTGGGTATATACCCAGTAATGGGATTGCTGGGTCAAATGGAATTTCTATTTCTAGATCCTTGAGCAATTGCCACACTGTCTTCCATAATGGTTGAACTAATTTACACTCCCACCGACAGTGTAAAAGTGTTCCTTTTTCTCCACATCCTCTCCAGCATCTGTTGTCTCCAGGTTTTTTAATGATTGCCATTCTAACTGGCATGAGATGGTATCTCAATGTGGTTTTGATTTGCATTTCTCTAATGACCAGTGATGATTAGCATTTTTTCATATATTTGTTGGCCTCATATATGTCTTCTTTTTTACAATGTCTGTTCAAATTCTTTGCCCACTTTTGAATGTTTTTTTGTTGTTGTTTTTTTCTTGCAGATCTGTTTTAGTTCTTTGTAGATTCTGGATATTAGCCCTTTGTCAGATGGGCAGATTGCAAAAACTTTTTCCCATTCTGTTGGTTTCCATGTAAATGCTTGATTTGGTTTCATGGAGTTAGGACAAAAAATAATTCATGACAGCTGATATATAACTTACATCTTTATTATTATTTATCTTCAATAAGTTTTTGAAAATTAGACTGATGATTCTTTTCCACAGCATTAGAATGTCTCTGTGACTGTGATTCGGCTTAGGAGACTGGTGATAACAGGATGATTGAACTGTTTGAATGCATAGTCAAAATGTTCATCACAGTAATCTTTGTTAACAGGACAAATGTTTCAAGCTCACCTAAAGACAATTTGAACCAGGGAAAATAGGTGTTTTTGTGGAAGATGATATTGCAGTTTATTTGCCTCAATTTATATACTGCTATTTCTGCCTACTTATGTTCATTTGTTCTGTTCACTTAACAAATTGCATGCATATGTTTGTGAAAGAGAGAGAGGGAGGATAATTATTGCCTACCAAGTGGACCAATTTTCAAGGTAAATTTTAATGTCTGAATTTGATTTAAGAAACCATAATTGTACAAAGTTCTTAAGAAAAATAAATAAATGAACCTGAGAAGAAAGATTTTTTAAAAATTGAGTGATAGTCCTTCCTGCTATATTCTCACCAAAGGCTGTTATTTCTTGTATAAAGAATGTGAAAAAGAAAATCCTGGTCAAGAATAGAAGGATATGTGAGAATGAGAAAAGAATATTACAGTGTAAATGTAGAATAGGTCTTTACCACAGGTCAAGCTCCCAGTACTATCAGAATGACCATTGACCAGAATTTCCAGTGTAGAAAGTTATTGAACTAGAGAACAAAATGAGAAGAGCTGGGATTTCTTAAACAGTGTGTCTTGAGCAGTGAGATCACTGGTGCTGTTTTTAGCTAAGCAAAGTCAATATCCTTGAAAGAACTGAAGAGAAGCCCCAATTTTTTATTCTATAACAATAATAGTAATTTTTGAGTGCCCCCACTTTGCATGCCACAGACCATGATAATAATTTCTATATAATACTACATGATTTTCTCAACACAATGACAAAGCATACTATTCCTATTTTATACATGACAAAACTGATTTATGGAAAATTTAAATAATTTACTGGAGCCATAAAAATGCCCAAATGTCTGATTCCATTTATTATTATTATTTCAGCTTCTTTATTCAAAACCTTACTGAGTTTTATATATTCAGTATAGAATGATGAAAAAGACATAGTTTCTCCCTTCACTTAGGATTGTGTTTTAGGGAAGAAAGGTAGACAATTGAAAATTGAGTGAAAGTAAACCATGATTTGAATTGTGAGAGCAGAAATACAGAGAGCCATTGAAAAATACAGAAGTCAGATCTCCCAGAACTGACTTTTAAATGGAGACATAGCATAGATCTGGTAAAAGAAAATAATGAGGTGAAAAGAGTCATCTAAACAGAAGGTACAGAATCTATCAAGGCACTGAGGCGAGCAAATCCATGATGTAGTAAAAGACCAAAAATAAGTCAATTTGGAGGCAATCCCTGCAGGGAAGAATTGGGAATAGTGGATACGGGCTTAGTCAGAGGGCTTTTGCATCATTTACTGCAACTGAACATTTTATGGTATTTCTAAGTTTTTGAAGGATTTAAGAAGATATTTAAAATGTGTACTCTAAAACTGAATAAGACTCCAGATAATGAATTGGAGACGCACAAGACTTAATGCAAAAGGAGGCTGCAATGGGGCTCCAGGCAGGCGATGCTTATGGCTAGACTGTGGAAGTGCCAATTGCAATAAAAGAAGAGACAAGATTCTAGTGGTAGTTAGGAAATGGGGTATACAATAGCCATAATTTAATGACTCATGGGATGTATGAATTGATTGAGAAGAAGAGGTTAAAAAGAGTCTCAGGTCTCTAATTATATGGTGAATATCAATCACCAAAATTTCTTTTCTTGTTTCTATCTCTGTGAAACTCAATCAAGTGGATATAGTTATAATTGTGGAAACAAAGTTTGAGTAAAAGGGTGAACTGTGGTGCCTATTACTGAGAAAGGCTGAATAGAGATGAGAATGAGCCAGGTATTGAAAGACGATGGGCATTTTTGGAGTCTGGTTTGAGGAAAATAAATGCATAATATTTTCAATTCATGTTTAATCTGACAATTTATATGATTCATAGTTACTTCTATGTATAGTTAAGTTATTCATAATCACTAGGTCGTACACTTATAGTATATTTTTGGCTTCTACTCTTTGCATTGGCATACCCAACACCAGAACACATAGGCGCAAGACCAGAGGTCATGTCACAGTATGAATGTGCTGAATGACATTTGAAGTATGTAGACAGTAAAGAAAAAATATTTGTAAAGAGAAGCTAGAAGTTAGTCTGCAGAGAATTATTTCAATTATTGCAACTTATATATGAAACAAACCTATATAGAGGTTTCCCCAAATATGACAACCATGTACTTTCCCTGTCGCATTCAATAACAAGTCATGAATCAAAAAAAAAGAAAAAGAAAATGAAAAAAAACTTTTCTAAGCTAATGATGTTAACACAAATATTTTACCAAATATTTAAGGGAAAAGACTGGGTTAACTTTCTGTTCTCTCTGTAGAAATCATAGTTAAAGGAATTTGTATCAAGTGTAGGTGCTCACCCCTGTAATCGCAGCATTGTGGGAGGCCAACATGGAAGGATTACTTGAGGCCAGGAATTCGAAACTTGCCTCAGAAATATAACAAGATCCCATTTCTACAAACAATAAAAAAATAATAATTAGCCAGGTGTGGTGACATGCATCTGTAGTCCCAGCTACTCAGGAGGCTGATGTGGGAGGCTGACTAGAGCCCAGGCATTTGATGCTGCAATGAGCTGTACTTGCACCATTGCACTTCAGCCTGGCCTACAAGAGCAAAATAATAATCAACATATAGGTAATATATATACATATATAAAAGATATGTGTATATATAATTCAATTTTAGTATATAACATATAAATACAAAAAGTATTTTTATATACTATATATGAATTATATGCATATTTATATATCATATATAATTTTATCTCTAATTAAAGTAGCTGTAGGAAAAAGATGTTATAGAGGTATGTAAGTTAATCAATAAAAACATTTTAATTTTTTAACTGGCATTTTATATAGTTGTCAACATTTAAAATTTTGTAATTATGTTGTAATTTCTTTCACATTTTAAATAAATATCCAATTGTTTAGTTAATTTTACGTTTGTAATTTTCTATTATTTCCCTTAAAGAATGCCCAAAAAACAGTACTAAGCCAGAGCCCACAACACTGGGATGTCCTCTTGGTAGGAACTGATGACAGAATGCCATCTCTAAAGGAACATGTGGAAAAAAAGTCAATTATGAAAGGTTAGGCACACCACAATAACCCAGTTGGACATATAAGTCCATTATTAGGATCTTACATTAACAAGAGATCTAGACATTTCAAATTGAGGATACAGTGCTTGCTGTAAGATATGTGTTAAATTACTTAAAATATAATGAAGAAGAGGGATCTTTTAATTTAAGGTCTAAATTACATAAAAATATTAATATTAACAAAGAAGCACACACACTCTGTGTTAGAGGTCCTCAAACTTCAATGTGCCTGGAGATTACCTGAGGAGCTTTATAAAATTGTGATTTCATGACCCTACCCACCAGAGATGCTAATCAGGAACCGGGAATTGCTTTTGCTTAACCTCTATTCAAGCTGACTCTAATGCAGAGGATCCCAAACCCACCTTAGTTAACTATTGATTTTGAGGCATCACAGATTTCCATGAGAAAACAGGTTTGAAATATCACTCCTCAAAATATTCTTCCTTTGGTTTTGAGGAGCTGAAGAAGAACCAAATAAGGATCTCCATTAGATTACTAATCAAGAAATGTTTTCTGAAAGGAAAAAGTCTCAATACTATAATATATTATAATATATAATGATACATAATTGTAGGGGTTTTCTATGTGTAAACCAGATTTGTTACATGCCAACACAAATGGTTTTTACTTAGAAACCTCTGAAATTAGTAATGGGTTTGAAAGAGGAAAAAAGATCAAATCACATGCAAATCATTGCCCAACTTAAATGATTTCAAATATATCCCAGGTGTAGATAGTATACTTTGAAGAAGTCACCTCAGGATTCATCTCATCATTCCAAAAATTAATTTTTCAAAATACTATGTCTACAAAAAAGATCTGAAAATTGAGTTGAAAACTTTTGTTATATTATTTTAAAGTTAGCTTTGCTGAGATATAATTTATATTCAAATTATTTTATATATAAAAAGCAGTGACTATTTTTTAGTCCTTGGATGTGCAAATTAATTTTTTTTCAAAATTAACAAAAATAACTTGGAGAGCAAAGTTGGATAAATGAAGTAGGTAAAGTAAGTTGTTCAAAGGCAAGATAAGGCTATTAAGTAATAAAATTAATGTATTTAAATAAAACTAATCTAGCAAATTTTCACTAAAGGGAATTTCAAAAGAAAAGTATCAAACCCTGAGTATTCATTCTGTGTATATATCTACAACAGTCAAACTACAGGAGCATTAGGAGAATTTTAAAGATGGACTTAGCTATGCTCGTCTTTCTAGATGACATATATCAGGACCAAATCCTTAGAGTCCTTGTGGAGGAGAAAGCATCAGAGATCAGTTTGAGACCCAGCATCTTGTCTGCTAACTTACAGTTTTCCTTTCTGTTTTCAGTTACACCAAACTTTCAAGAGGTCAAATGGATTAAATTCTTGATTTTAAAATGTATTTAAATGTAAAAATCCACTGGGTTTACATTTTTATACTTATTTAAACTAATGAATCACTAGTGCAGGTGTTATCTACATTAAAATTATAGAATGTCCCACTGAAAGAGCTATTTGAGGCACCAGTTAGGAGTAAGTTAAGAGAAACACTTTTAGCTTTATTTCCCATTGCAAGTTGCTGAAATAGTAAATATTTTAAAATAGATAATAAAAATACTTTATATGTATATATAAGGATTCTTGGAATGTGTTCTGTGTTGGGTGATATGCTGAGAAAAGGAATGATGATTTGTCTCTTCCAGGGTTTAGGTATTATTTCATAGATTCAATTTACTTTTAGGTTCCTCAAATGCTAAAAATTGTTTCATATAGTAAATAAGAACGGTGAGAGTTGATGAGGTTAGAAATTGTAAAAATTAGGCAAGGCAAGTAATGCAGGCTACCAGAAATGTGGATTTCCAATGGGAGTGACTCCTGTTACCAAATGCTGTATTTTTATTCTGTTTTCTTCTATTAATTGTAATTTCTTCGATTAAGTTAATTTCTCAGCTTAAGGAGAAATTCCCAAGGTTACAGTTTTCCTTAGAGGATGAGCACTTACTATGATGTTCATTAAACTTATAACATGATTTTTAATGAAGACATGTAAGTAAAATACAGATTTTGGTTAAAAATTTTTACTTCTAATCTTCCCTGCACATAATTACCTAATATTTTGCTGCTTTTGTCAGTGGTGTTATTTTCATTCTTTTATGTTGAGAGCATTTACACACATTTCCCAACAGTTGACACAACCCCTAAACCATCTAAAAGTATACACTTTTCCTCATGCCCTTATGCTAAATCTTTGAGCTACAGAAAATGTCTGCAGTCAAATTGGGTGGAAATCTTGAATATTTAGTTTAGACATAATAAAGGATATTATTCATGCATTAAATATGATCTTATGAAAAGTTTTTAAGACTTCATTGAAAATAGTTTCAGGTAAGAAAAAAGATTCAAAAGTGAACATGTATATGACCCAAATCTTATTGGGGGAGGTGGAGAACATACAATAGATAAAGCCACTGAAGAAAACACATGGTGTTCAGACTTTTCCTCTGTCCCTCCTTGTTTTAGAGTCCAGAAATCTCAAACTTACCACTTATCCATTACAAAAGTAAAACATTGAACACAATTATCCACCAGATTTTTCATCTTCAAATATCAGCATGCTAAGAAAAACTTTAAATATCTCTGAGTCAACTTCCATCTTCAAATCAGAAGCAACAAAATATGCTGCTAGACACAAATTTGTCCCTTGTCAGAGAATCAGAATAGGAGCAGCAGAATTTTTTTTGGAAAATCTCATCCTTAAATATTTTTTCCTGTAATTCATATTTGCATTAGTTATACACTCTTTAGAATAAGAAAGAGTTTTGTTTGTTTTTTTTTTTTTTTTTTGATCACTCAAGTTAGCTCAAGTTCATGTTGAAATGAGAGAAATAAGAATCTTATTTTGCAGCTAGGCCTTAAAAGTATCCAGAAACAATTATAAAATTACATTTGGTGGGAACACAGAAGTGTCCAGACTGTCTTGTTAACTCCCAGAATAGAAAGAAATTGAGGACAAAAAAATCATTAGGTATCTAGTACTAAAATAATGTTAGTAAAAATATAAATAGCTAACATATATTGATTGCTTACTCTTGGCTGATAGTAATGTTTGCTTTATGTGTCTTATGCTATAGTTATTGCAAAAATGATATGTGATACTGTTACTTCCCCAGTTCCCAAACTGGGAACTGGAATGGGCAAAGTTCAATGGCTGGACCAAAGTGATACTATTAGCAAATAACTGAATAAATGCTTTTACCATTTGATTCCAAATCTACCCTATGAATTAAAAAAAAATAAAAATCTTATAGCTTTTATTCCAGTTATAGACTTTCAAAGTCCCTTTTTATTATTCTGATTAACCAGTTAACTTACCATAACAGGGAAGAGTGATCCTACTGATTACTTACTGCTGATTAATCCTACTGCTTACCAGATCCAACTGATTGCATACAGTCATCCCTATGGGACAGAGTTTTTGTATTACACCACATCATTGGCTGCTTTGGGTCATGTGCCTATCCCTGGTCCAATCTGCCTTGACTAAATTGAAGGCATCCTGCGAAACCCACTTAAAAGACAGAAAAGTTAGAAACTTCTCCAAAGGGTATGATTTTGGGAGGTATCCTGAGTTAATTCTCTTGAGAATATTACTTATTCAGTCAATTCTCTTGAGAATATTACTTATTCTTTTCTCCATTCTTTATAGAAATATCCATTCTCCTAACATCTATTCTGCATCTCTTTAGTTTCTGTATTTTTTTTATATTGAGTAAAATTTTACAGTTTGGTTGAACTTCCTATTATTTATTATATTCTACCCACCCATCAAAAATTTTAAATTTACTTTATTTAAATTTTTGTAATCTTAAATTGAATTACCACACTGCTGTCATTTAAATAATGACAGAGAAATGTGATCCTTTGGTAGCTTTTCATAATTTTGCCATAATTAATTAAAATGTGTATTGTAAATGTTTAAGATACCTAATATTTAACATAATTTTGTTTATCATTTTAGATCAAAGAAACACTAAATATCCTTGGGAAACAAAAACATAAATGCATACAATGAATAGTAATAAGTTAGATAAAGACATAATGAGATATTTTGTTAACATATGTATTTTTAATTTGCAAACATTAAAATTAATTTAGTCTTCTTGGATGTAGAACATAGTTTGGGGAGTTATGATTTTAACAGAAATGTGACATGGCACTTATAATCATCTTTATTATCTAAATATGAACTTGTTCTGATCTCTTACTAGCCATTGGATTTTTAATATAATATATTTTATGTTAAGCTCAGTGGCTCACACACCTTCAATCCTGGCACTTTGGGAGGCCAAGGGAGGTAGATCACTTGAACTCAGGAGTTTAAGACCAGTCTGGGCAATATGACAAAACCCTGTCTCTACCAAAAAAATGAAAAATTAGGCGAGCATGGTGGCATGCACCCATAGTTCCAGCTTCTTTTGGGGGTGAGGTGGGAGGATCACTGGACCCTGGGAGGTAGAAGCAACAGTGAGCTCTGTTTGAGCCACTGCACTCCTGCTTAGGTAACAAAGCAAGACCCTATCTCTATTAAAATAAAATAAATGAATAAATACATTTTACAGTAACTTAAACATTTAAATTTCTTCCAAGAGTTTATTTAATTATAGTGCAAGGTACTTCAATTATATGGAAGTCAGATTTTATTCATAGGTAATATTAATCAAAGCAAGAATTGTTAAAATTGTTAAAAATTACCTTCCTAATCATCTGCTGATAATCCCTCAAAATATATATTATAGGTATCATATACTCATATTTTGTCTTAGCATATTCATAGAGCTTACTATTCTATAGAATATAGATTTTATAATTCATCTAGATTGATCTTTGATAATCAACCAGTGGATTTTTAAAATATATCTAGCCACTTCTCAAAAGAGAAGAACATCCAATTTACAAGAAATCTTCAGATTTGGCTTATTTTATGAAAAATAAACTTTAATTCTTTATAATAATATAATTTTAGAAATAATTTTTATGGCTTACTAAGTTCTGAAGAAGATATATAAATACTCAAATAAGAAGACTTAGGATCCAAATTTTACAAGTAAAAAGATTGAAACCAACTAGATTTTTGGCACATTTTGTTTTTAGATAATTGAGGAAAATAGAAAACATTCCACACTGATTCAAAGGTGACAGATAGCTTTGATGTTACCTTTTCATGTATGTGTATATACAACTTTATGATACAACTTTAAAGGTATATAAACATATGCCTAAAGATTATACATAAAGATATGAGTATATAGACAGATAGATAGATAAGGTACATAGATACATGTAGTTTTTAAGTAATACTTACTTTTTATTTGTGTATGTGGATTTTTTTTTTTTTTAGGGAGGGAAGGAGGAAGGAAGAAAGGCAGGAAGGGAGGGAAGGGAGGAAGGAAGGAAGGGATGAAGGAAGGAAGGAAGGGAGGAAGGTGGGGGAGGGAGGGAGGGAGGGAAGGGATGGAAGGGATGGAAGGAATTCAAGCAATGAGAGAGACATTGCCGACCTGGATCTAGAGGTTTACAAGTTGATTTCTTTTTTTGAGAGAAGGAAAAAAAAAATGAGTAAATGAGAGAAAGAAAAAAGAAGAGAGAGAGGGAGGGTGAACGGAAATATTGCTTTATTCTGAAAAAAAAAATGGGTATTAATAATGGCCAATCAATGTTTCATTTAAACCTATGAGTAGGTGTGATGTGGTATTGACAAGAGTGTATATTTTATGTATTTGAAGTGGAGAGCTCTATAAATATTTATTAAGTTTACTTGTTCCGGATCTGAGTTCGAGTCCTTGATATCCTTATTAATTTTCTGTCTCATTGAATCTAAGTCTCTATGTATCTGGGTGTTAGGATCGTTAGCTCTTGTTGTTGTATTGATCCTTTTACCACTATATCTTTGTTGCTTTAAAATCTATTTTATCCGCTATGAGAATTGCAACTTCTGCTTTTTATTTATTTATTTTTGCTCTCCATTTGGTTGGTAAATCTTTCTCCATTCCGTTGTTTTGAGTCTTTGTGTATCCTTGCATGTGAAACAGGTCTGGATGTAACATGCCATTGGGTTTTGGCTGTGTCTTTTGATTGGGGGATTTAGTCGATTTAAATTTAGGGTTACTGCCATTTGATGTTAACTGGTTGTTTGATCCATTCGTTGATGAAAATTCTTCTTTATGTTGGTGCTCTTTACTTTTTGGTATATTTTTAGTAAGGCTAATACTGGTTGTTTCTTTCTTTGTGTAATGCCTCTTTCAGAAGCTCTTGTAAAGCAGGCCTGGTGGTAATAAAATCTCTGAGTACTTGCTTGTTCATAAAAGATTTTATTTTTCCTTCAGTTGTGAAGCTTAGTTTGGCTAGATATGAAATTCTGGGCTGAAGGTTCTGTTCTTTGAGGATGTTGAATACTGGCCCCCACTCTCTTCTGGCTTCTAGAGTGTCTGCTGAGAGATCTGCTCTAAGTCTGATAGGCTTCCCTTTGTAATTAACCTGACCTTTCTCTCTGGCTGCCCTTAGTATTTTCTCCTTCGTTTCAACCCTGGTGAATCTAACAATTATGTGCCTTGGGGATGCTCTTCTTGAGGAATATCTTTGTGATGTTCTCTGTATTACCAGGGGTTGAATATTGACCTGCTTTGCTAGTTCAGGAAAATTTTCCTGAATAATATCCTGAAGGGTATTTTCCAGCTTGGATTCATTCTCTCCGTCACATTCAGGTACACCTATCAAACGTAAATTTGGTCTTTTCACATAGTCCCACATTTCTTGGAGATGTTGCTCATTCCCTTTTATCCTTCTATCTCTAATCTTGTCTTCTTGTTTTCTTTCATTAAGTTGAACTTTGACCTCTGTTAGCCTTTCTTCTGCTTGAACAATTCGAGTGTTTAAACCTGTGCATACTTCTCAGAGTTCCTGTATTGTATTCTTCAGTTCCATTAATTCACTTATATTCCTCTCTAAGTTGTCTATTCTCAATAGGATTTCATCAAACCTTTTTTCAAAGTTCCTAGTTTCTTTACATTAGGCTACAACATGTTCTTTTAACTCACCAAAGTTTCTTATTATCCATTCCTTGAAGAGTGATTCTGTCATTGGGATGCGCTCGTTCTCCATCAATCCTTGTTCAGTTGTTGATGTGGAACTGTGATCATCTTTAGAGAGAGAGGCGTTCTGATTTTGAGTATTCTCAGCCTTTTTTATGCTGGTTTCTTCCCATCATTGTAAATTTATCCTCCTGTCGTCTTTGAAATTACCAACTTTCAGATTAGGTCTCTTGATTGGACGTCCAAGTTGTTAGTTCCCAGGGCCAGAACGGGGCAGACTGATGGCGCTTTTCTGCCGAGGATTCTCCTGTCTGGCTTCCTTCTTGTGTCTGTAACAGGCGACTCTGCCTTCCCTGGGCTCCAAACCTCTGTCAGAAGGGGAACCAGTCTCGTTTACTCTGCGCCAAGAGCTGCCGCGCTGAGGTGCCATCATAGCTGCTGCGCAGGTCTCAGGAGTCGTGCTGGGGACCCGTGTGGGTCCTCCAAACCTCGGTCAGAAGGGGAGCCGGCCTTGTTTACTCTGCTCCGAGAGCTGCCGTGCGGAGGTGCCGGCAAAACCGCTGCACTGGCCACAAGAGTCGTGCTGGCGACCCATGTAGTTCCTCCACTGGGGATCTTCTGCTCTATGAGTGACCAGAATTTGTCTGAAAGTGTGGCGTCCTCTAGTTCTCTGCACTTTGACTGAGAGCTGCATCCTGAGCTGTTATCGATCGGTCATCTTCATATGTGGATTTTTAAAGAAAGTATGGTGAATGCTAAAAATGAATTCTGTGTTCAGGATATGCCAAAATTTGCTGTGCCTCCTGTGCCTAAATTAGATTGCACTTAAATAGATTAATTTTGATGCAGTAGAATTTTCAAAGTGTCAAATAAAAAAAAATACTCCTTTCATTTCCCATCAAAGTTGATGCTCAGTCAATATCTAAATACTGGCTGTATAATGCTCCACCATCTGTTGAAGGGGTGGCCTTTTGTTGGCAATTCTCCTGATTTCTCATGTACAATTTCTTCTGTGTGGCATTAGTCACATGAGAAGGAGCATACCTAGGGTTTTCTAAATGGCCTTATAATGAAGGCTGGGCAGACAGAACTAGGGCTGAGCTTCCTCCAAACAGAGGAAGTATTTTGACTTCCCCTCCCATATAAAAAACATAAACGTTTACAGGGAAAGAGTATGATACTCATATAAAAAATTAATATTCAAACATTTTGGAAAACTCTATTCGAGATTTATTTCAGAAGTAAAGGGGCAAAGCTTTTTCTAAAACTTAGCCACACATATTAAAAGAGCATTTAGGAGGATAATTCAACAAAAGAACTTTTTTTTTTTGAGACAGTTTCGCTCTTGTTACCCAGGCTGGAGTGCAATGGTGCCATCTCAGCTCACCGCAACCTCTGCCTCCTGGGTTCAGGCAATTCTCCTGCCTCAGCGTCCTGAGTAGCTGGGATTACAGGCACGCGCCACCATGCCCAGCTAATTTTTTGTATTTTTAGTAGAGACAGGTTTTCACCATGTTGACCAGGATGGTCTCGATTTCTTGACCTCGTGATCCACCCGCCTCGGCCTCCCAAAGTGCTGGGATTACAGGCTTGAGCCACCGCAACCGGCAAGAACTTCTAATTATGAAATTGTATATGTAGCTGCCTTAGAGCAGCTCTGAAGCTATCTTTCTGGGAAGGATACTGTATTTTAAGAATGCGCTTTAAGAATGAGATTAATATTTATTTAAAATCTAAATTTTCTCAAAAACAAAAGATTATGTGTATGGCATGTACAAGGACAGTTGGGTCTCATAGAATTTTTCCTAGCATCTTTCATCAATTGGCTCTCTCAAAATTTGCATGTCCTTAAAAATGATCAGAAAGCAGGTAGAAAATGTTTGAGGTTGACAGAAACAGACATATTTAAAATGACAGAATCTCTTGGACCGATAAAGATTTTTAAAAAATAATGTAGGTTTGAGAGTAAAGTAATGCTATAATATAAATTTTGACTCTATCTTTGGATGGCAATTTGTCTAAGTGCATAAAAATTCTATAAATAAATTCTTTTGAAAAATCTCACTTTTACTCAATTAGTAATTTATTTTTAAAGTGAGTCAACTGAAGATTACTTTCAGAGTTATTACAACTTTTAATTTTACCTATTAACTATTTTTTAAAACTTTTGAAAAGTTTGGAAAAGTCATATAATAATATATCATATTCTTATTAAATGTATTATATAGAACTACATTTGCCTATATGAAGGTAAATTTAAAATATTTTAAGTAAAATGGTAATATACGGAACAATAGATATTGAGTATTTTTGCAATAGCAACTATTATCTAGAAGTGGTCAACTTCAGAGGATTCGATTTTTTTCTTTTTCATTGTCTTCTATATCCTTATTTCAACTAAATACAACATATGTAATTAAAGTATCCACAAAATTTGAACATAACACTCTAATTCATATCCTGATAATGTGACTTAATATGTGTGTTGTTGAATTACACTGTTTCTCAATAATTTCTTTATTATGGAAAAATGAACAAGCATTGGCATAATAAGAGAAAATATGTGCATTTATGTCACTTCTGAAAACATGAGGTTTAATTTATATTCCTTTAGGCCCTCATGACTACCTTTTCTAATTTTATGTTAATATTAAAATGTTACATTAGGCTTCTTCTTTTAATAAAGTAATAATTACTTAGATGAGATTTCACTTTAAATATCATGACATGTGTCTTCTGTAGAGGGCACTTAATTATCTGTGTTTCTTGTGGTTATGTTTGGGAAACCCATTGAGCTTTTCTTCATATTTCATAACTACTAAAATAACATAGGTCCACCTACCTAAGACCTCTGTCCCCCATCACATAAATGAATAAAGATGCTATTCTCATTTGGTAATTTATTTTAGATATATGTCTACAAAAAGTAATCAGTCTAGAAAAACCACTGTCTCACTATCTTTTTATTTTCTAGAGGGCTTTCATACATTTTAAATATTTATTTGATAATGCAGTTGAAATAAATGGAATGAAATTAATTTACTCCATGCCTTTGATTCCGGAGAATACTAGGGAAGGAGACTCCTGACAAAATCATAAGGGTAGGCCTCTAGTACTCCAAACTCCTTTGTTTTTACTGTTTGGTCTTTTTTTATCTGTGCTATATTGCCATGATAGCCCCATCTCCATAAATTCTTTCCTTTGATCTGTTATTCACTAAGTTGTAAATAAATGATAGAAGGGTTTACTTTTTTCAGAGATCATTGTTACCTTTTGCATTAGCCTGTTTCACATGGCTACAAGGAACTCCTTGAGACTGGGTAATTTATAAACAAAGAGGTTTAATTGACTCACAGTTCTGCCTGCTTGGGGAGACTTCAGGAAACTTACAATCATCGCAAAAGGCAAAGGAGAAAAAAACACCTTCTTTACAAGGCAGCAGGAGAGAAAGCTCACAGGGTAAATTTCCACTTTAAAAACCATCAGATCGTGTGAGAACTCCCCCACTATCCAGAGAACAGCATCAGGGAAACCATTCCCATGATACAGTCATCTCTCAGCAGGTCCCTGCCTAGAACATGGGGATTACAATTTGAGATGAGATTAGGGTGGGAACACAGAGCCAAACCATTTCACCTTGGTAGAGCTGAGACTCACATAATGGAATTTTAAGTATCAGTGAGCAGGTAGGAAAGATTTAAAAAGCGGAAAGCATTGAGACCTGTTTAGAAAGTATAAGGTTTGTGCTACATATCAATAGCTGCATGCAGGCTAAGTATTAATAATGTTTATATGGTTTCCAAGCAGGTGTCTTTAGTACAGCATCTGCAGTGCAGGCACATGTACATGTGGAGGTGTTAGGGGCTGTTACAATCACTGAAGGCAATGCTGCTGTGTAACACCTAGTGGTGAGTTGTTCTAAATATATTCCCATTGCAAAAATTGTTGTACTCAAAATGCCAGTAGAACCCAGCTTGAGAAAAATTTCATGTAGGGTTACAAGAACAGGCCTTTTGTCAGATGTGTATTTATATCCTGATCTTGCTAGTTGAGTAGCATTGAAAAAGTTATTTAACCCTCTGAACAGTTTCACCTGATTTGTTAGATGCATTTAATACATTTTTGTAGGCATAAAATAAAATACACAAATTGTTTAATTTAGCATGTGGCACATAATGAACATTCAATAACTATTATTACTACTTAAGGTATTAATAATTGTATCTCCCACAAAAAGTTATTTTCAAAATCTACCAACTTATAATAATGAAAAGTAAATAGCCTAACTGAATGGTTACAAAAAGCACATTAAAATATTGCCTATATTCAAGCAAAACAAAGTAATTATTCAACCTAATTTCTAAACTTATTTTTACTTTAGTCCAGGCCAGGCTCAGTGGCTCGCACCTGTAATCACAGTATTTTTGAAGGTCAAGGCAAGCAGATCACTTGAGCTCAGGAGTTCAAGACCAACCTGGGCAACATAGGGAGATCCCATCTCTACTAAAAAAAAAAAAAAAAATTAATATCCTGGCATGGTGGTGGGCACCTGTAGTCCTAGCTACTCCAAAGGCTGACACAAGGATTCCTTGAGCCTGGAAGATGAAGGTTGCAATGAGCTACGATCTTGCCACCACACTTCAGCGTGGGCTAGAATAAGACCCTGTTTCAAAACAACAGCAAAATTTTTGTTGAGCCTAAGTTTAGTCTAATATGAATTATTGTTTAATATTCCCTTAACATGCCATGTTTCCCCTTTGTGATCTCCCTTTCGTTTGGTATTCTGTCCTTTGCCTACTCAGCTTGACAGTCTTGTATCCTTTTATTAAAATGCTGAAGAAACACCTTTTGGGGGATGCTTCTTTAATGACTGTGTCAGTTACTTCTGATTGTTAGCATGATCACCCAACACAGAATGACTAAGCAATAATGATATCATGAATATCACCCAACACCCAAGTGCTGATCACTTTCCACCTCCTCATCCTTACTGTGCTGGCCTTCATGTTCTGGCTTAGTCTCATACTAATCACTTAGTCTCCTACTAATCCCAAGATGGCTATGGCTGCTCCAGACCTGAAATGCTCATAATCTAGAGCAATGCAGGAGAGCTTCTCTTCACAGGCTTGGCCTTTCTTTTCTTTTTTCTTTTATTTTCTTTTTAGTAAAAATGAAACGTTTTCTAGGGACAGTCCTAAATAACTTTTCATCTCAGTTGTCATTCATCAACACAGGCTGCATGTCCATGTACTAACTGTAAGAGATATGGGGAGAGTAAGCATACACCCTTCCCTATCTCCATAGTGGAAAGTGGTATTTTTCAAAATGGCAAAGACTGCTGCTGTGTAGGCAATTAACATATATTCTTCACATCTTCTCCTTATCTGAACTCCCAACTCTGGCTCTGTCCACAGTATGAGTTCTATTTTCATTGCTCTTCCAACAGCACTCCAGATGCATCTATATTAGCACCTAACTCACCTGATTGTAAATATTTCTATTTTTGTCCATCCCTTTACCAAACCATCAGCAGCTTGTAGAATGAGACCCCTGTTGTCTCCATCATTATATTCTTAATGCCTACTTTGGTGTACAGTAAATGAGTATTAAATAAACAAATACATTTAAAAACTTTTAAAATAGGGAAAAAGGAATTATAAATGAAAATATATTTTAATATTAAAATAATAACTTGAGATGAAGAAATTATAGTATTTGAAGGGCTTTTAATGGTTAAAACATAGCATAATAGATAAGATATTTCACATCATCCCTGAAAAAGCCAAAGTCTAACCATCTGCTTCATGTCTCACTAAGTCTAGAGATGAGGAAAAAAGATGTGAATTTTTGTATCCCATGGGATATTGGATGAAGATCATGCAGGATTTAGATAATAGAGCCTGCAAGGAAATGTCAATAATTTAGGCTCTTTCTTTTACATTTATGAGGGAGACATAAAAATTTTCTCCTTTCTTAATAAGGTAGTATAGGAAATAACTCTTGCTGATTCATTTGAACGGGCTTTTGAACAAGGGCAGGTTAAAATGAAATAGAGCATTTCTACTGAAGTTTCAGAAAAGAACACACAACTGCCAAGCATTAGTCCAATGATAATAAAAACTCCAGTTAACCATGTTGAATGTGTCAGCTTTATTCCACTGAATATGTACCCTTTGTCTCTTGCTAAGTAAAAGACAGGATTTTTACTTGATCTGTGTTTGTGTGTGTCTGTGTGTGTGTGTGTGTGTGTGTGTGTGTCTATTTTGTGGTAAAGAAGCAGTTCCAAACAGATCTATGTTGAATCCCTTGTAATTCTCTATATCACTGCATAAAGAACCCAAGAAACCTACCAGTGTTTAGATTACTACAGAAAAAAAATCCCTACTTTCTCCCTGAAAATTAAATGTCAAATTGGATTTGAAATGTTTACAAAGGTACTTTTCATTTGTTCATTATGATAGAAATGATAAATGAGCAAAGCTTCTTCCTGGGGATAATGTACTTCTTCAAGTTTTCAATTCTGTCTCCGTTTTATATGATATTTTGTGAGTACAAATTGCCATCTGCAGCTCCAAAAACACTTGGTGCTTAATAAGGCATGGAATGATTACACATTTGGTAGCATCCAATAGAAAGCATAAAAATATACTATTACTTATGATTTTTTGGTAAAGGACATTATCATATTTTTGTATTTTTCCATCTCCCAAGAGTAAAAAATGTATACACAATTATACACAAAAATATATACTTCCCAATTCATATACATCTCATTCAGAGATGCCAGCTATTTATGACTTATTAACCATGTATAAGATTTTTCATAAAATTCTTTCATATGTTTCTAGTCATTATTGCTGGCCTTCATCCTGTGCCAGCGTATTGGGACTGACATTTTACATCAAGGAGAAGAAAAGCCAATTTATGTAAAAGTAGACCATGTTGAAACTAAAAGAAATCAACTAAGGAGAAAAAGGCCTTTAATGGTACACTAGCTTGCAACTTGCTTGTTTCTTAGTCATTAGATCAGCCTAACACTTGTGATGTCTTGTCTGTGACATGAGACTAGAAAATTGTTTTAGTCTCTTTTTTGCCATTTTAACAAATCACCACAAATTGAGGGACTCAAAGCAATACAAATTTCTTACAGCATGGGAGTCAGAAGACTAAAGAGTGCTCACTGGGCTGAGTTCTTTTGGAGGCTCTAGGTGATGATCCATTTTCCTGTCTTTGCCAGCTTCCAGAGTTAGCCCGCATTCCTTGATGCTTGGCCCCTTTCTTAAATTGCAGCAGCTTCTTTGATGACACATCTACTTCTCTGCTCTCTGATCTCCCTCTGACAAGCACCCTTGTGATGATAATAGGCCCACTAGGATAATCTAGGATAATCCCCTACCTCAGGATCCTTTACTTAATCACATCTGCAAAGTCCCTTTTACTATGTAAGGTGACATATTCACAAGTTCTAGGAATTAGGATGTGATTTTCTTTGGGGTGCCATTATTCAGCCTACCATGGGACTCTTATTCAATTTTAGTCAGTTTCACATTTTATCCTTATTTGGCTTGTCTCTCAATCTGTCTTAGCTTCAAGGATGAATGAGCTGTAGCCGGAATTGTTCATTCAACTTAAAATATGCAAACTTGTTTACATATTGTGCGGGTATACATGCATATATATCTGTAGACTAAGTTTCTAATTATTAATAGCGTCTTAACATGAAAATGGAAATTACTGATTAAGAATCATGTTATACTATTGAAATACAAATGTTTCAATACTTTTCATCACTCAATGTCCTTTGAATTCAAGCCTCTGCTGATTTTTCAGGATGGGATTATCATAGATTAGTGGTATCATGAATTGTGATATTATATTCACAATGTGTGAATTATAGTGTCCAATAGAGTTTTTCAATAAGCCACCCATTTTGAGAAGAAAATCTATTCTCTTTGCAAAATGAAACTGTCCTAGTTCAAGCATTTTTAGTTTACCTTTCCCAACCCCGAGCCCCTAAAATGTACATAATCCTAGCATTTTTCTATTCCTATTATTTATAGACAGAAGACAGTGAGTTACATTTTATCTTGTGGTCACAGATGTGATTTTCCTCAAGGAATTATCTTTTGCAAAAAACTATAACATATTTGGCTAAGTTACCACTTCACGCCAGCTATTGTAGAAGTCTAATTTTCAGCAGTCTTTAAGAGACTCTGGAGGGTAACGCTGAATCTCAAGTTTGCTTTTCAGTTTTCACGGATGTTTTAATTTTATATAGAATAATCTTTACTATTCAGGTATTTCATTTTAACCATGGGAGAGCTTAATTTTATTTTAGTGATGATTAAAAAAGCTATTTATCATCCTGAAAATAAAACACAGAATACTCGTATTGCTTTGGTTTTTCTTTTAGCCCCTCTTTTTGCAAAAATAGTGCATAATTATTGTCAGAAAATTTGGTCTCTCTTTCATTAAAGTCTTCTTTAATTATATTTTTAATTGACCTAATAATTGTACCTATTTGTGGGATAGATAATGTTACTATACATGTATTGTACAGTGATGAAATCAGGGTAATTAGCATATCTATCATCTCAAAGATTTACTATTTATTGGTGTTGGGAACGTCCAATATCCTCCTTCTATTTGAAACTATAATATATTATTGTTAATCATAGTAATTCTACAGTGATACAGAACACTAGAAATTATTTCTCCTATCTTGATACAATTTTGTAACAAATTTCTTGCTATCCTTTCTGTCCCACTATCCTTCCCAGCTCCTAGTATCCTCTGTTCCACTTTTTATTTCTGTAAGATCAACTTTTCTATCTTCCACATATGAATGAGAACATGTGATATTTAACTTTCTTTTACTGCCTTATCTCACAAAACATAGTGTCCTGCATCCCTGAACTATTTTCTTATTGTAAACATGAAGTCTTAGGACAGAAGCCCTTGCCCCCTAGAAGCTCATCACACAGTAGGTGCAATGCATACAATGAAGTACTGTAGAAGCTTTTTGGTGTTTTGAGTAGAGTGTTGTGGATCCAGTGACAGAGAAAGAAAAAGTTCACTGGGAAAGCTTTTATTAAAGGATCTAAAATGTCATTAGACTTTAGTGAATAATTACAAGTTTGTTAGATAGGAAAGGGCATTCCAAGAAAAGAAATATAATGATAAAAGTATATGAATATCACATTTAGGGAAATTGAATAGAACAGTGAGAAGAGTTAAAAAGTGTATGTTGAGTTGGCAAAATGACAGTAGAAGAAATTATTTAGAAAGACCTCTAACAATATTATGAAAAACAATTTAAACGGAATTCTGAGCAATTTATTTTTAATGTATATATGCACATTTTTCAGAGGCAGGTGAATGTAAAGGAAAGGAATTAAGGTACTTCTTGATATTTGATAACTATCATTGTTCTTGTAATATTACATGAGCTTTGTCAAAATTCAAATTTGCATTTGTAATATTTTCTGTAGCCTCTACAAAAATTCAGTTCTCTTTGTAATAAATTCATTGTCTGCTATATGAGACAAAAGGAAGTATAACCATATTTCTCTTTTAGCAGTTATGAGTGTTGTGGTATGAATCACTCTATGTTTAAATTAGCAATGAGATATAGAGACAATAAATAAATAGTTGATATTAACTAAACTCTGAAAACATAAGTCATAGCATTTCCCTAATACTTAGCTGTTCAGAAGACTGTATGTATTCTTTAATTTACCTATGCTTTAAAAGTATTTTGAAACCTAATTATCTGAATCCCTGAGGGTATTGCTGTTGAGTTGACTAAATACTATCCCTCCTTTATGTTTAATCTGTAACTAGCTACCAGAGTAAATCATTTATGTTACCTTAAAGTTTTTCTGTAGTGCCCTTTTATATATTCAATAGGCAACTTGTTGAGATAACATTAGTATATATAGCATTAGTATAACAAGTGAACTTTTAGGAAAAATGGCACAAGATTTTTGTAAATTAATCATGGCAAAATATTCAAGGAGCTGGGGGCTACATAGTTGTGAAGTAGACCCCTATTGATAGATGTTTGTTTTAGTATTTGACTTAGTTACTGTTTTCTGAAAAGATCAAAATTAGCAGTTCATCTTGATTTTAAAATGAGAAAATATAAATTAGCTAGTCTGTGACAACTCAGGTATATACATTGTTTCATCTATGACTGTATCAAACTTTCAAAAATATTTATTATAAACTTCTATGAAAATACATAATTAGATGTTTTCATGTAAATGTGGAAGGATAATTATACTAAGCCTTTCTCATGCCAGGGTGAATCCAAGTGAGTAAACTGTGTAGGCTATGCTTGTCCTAATCTTTTCATGTCTTTTGATTGCAAGGATCTATTATTATAAAGAGATATGCATGGTACTAGCTTTGATCTTCTTCCTTAGGGATGTAAGTAAAACCGCCTTCACATTTTCATAAGCTCCTTGTTTTAATTACAGTGTAAAACACTATGTTTCATATAATAGGAACACATTTAAAATAAGATTAGTCTGACTATCTCAGAAGTGTGGGGTGAAGCATTAAATAGGCTAAATGAAAAACACATATAGATACAACATATTTAGCTTCTGATTCAAGGAATTCAATCCAGTGGCTATATTTTTAAGTAATCACCTTGAAATACTGAAAATTCATTCACTTGATTCCTATAACTAATGTTTTTAAAAACTGACTTTGAAATGGAATATCTGGTTTAAAAATAAATAGGTGTGTTATATAGCAGGCTGTTCTTATCTGCTATTTCCTAGAGGGATAATATAAAATATCCCAAAACTGTAACAATATAAATTGTCTTTAAAGATTGAAACTTGCCTTAGCAAGCTGATAACATAGGCTCATTAGGTAAATCCCATTAGATCTATCTTATTCCTGAAAAAAAAAAAAAATGTCATTTTGAAGCATGATGAATTTGTGTATATCTCCACGTGCATATGAGTATTGAGGATGGGTGGTAGATTAGTCAAGGCTCCCTAAAGGGACAGAACTAATAGGACAGATGAATATATACAGGGGGGTTTATTATGAGAATTGACTCAAAGGATCACAAGGTGAAGTCCCACAATATGCTTGTCTGCGAGCTGAGGAGCCAGGAAGCCAGTCTGAGTCCCCTGACCTCAAAAGTAGGGCAGCTGAGAGTATAGTCTTCGGTCTGTATCTGAAGGCCTGAGAGCCCCTGGCAAATCACTGGTGTAAGTCCAAATACAAAAGCTGAAGAACTTAGAGTCTGATATTTGAGGGCAGAAAGCATCTAGCACAAGAGAAAGATGGACGCCACAAGACTCAGCCAGTCTAGTCCTTTCACCTTCTTCTGCCTGCTTTTATTCTAGCCAGACTGGCAGCCGATTAGAATGTACCCACCTAGATTGAGGGTGGGTTTGCCTCTGTCAGTCCACTGATTCAAATGTTAATCTCCTTTGGCAGCACCCTCACAGACACACAGGAACAATACTTCCCATCCTTCAATCCAGTAAAGTTGACAGTATTAACCATCACAGATGGTTTGCATATTTTACCAAGGGATTTTCTTCTGGGATTTTCCCAAAGAATTATTCTATATCTATGGTTCCATATAGGTGAACCTTTGGACACTAAAACAAAATAAAATGAACAAAACATCCACTGTCAACTTTTAACCTTAGCTGGATACTCATTGTTATTACAAAGTTGTTCTTTCACAAATTCTTAGTTGATTCCTTTTCTAATTCTAATACAACTATTCTAAACCTTTACAACCCTTTCATGTTCCACATTCTTCAAATTTCTAAAACTAATCCTTCTCAGTTTTTGAGAAAACACAACTGATGAAGACTATGTTAACTTTCTTCCATACCAGCTAAAAATTTATCTATTTCATTTTTCTATCTTTTTTTCCTCAGGACAAGTGTTTCTACTATTATTTCTGTTCTTATTCCACCTCTATATGTTTTTCTTGGGCACATGGCTCTACTTTCACCTTTTTCTTGGGCCTCCAGTCTCTTTCTCTAGCGGTATCTTTCCCTCAGGCTATGAGTCTACTCCAGATTTTTAAAACTCACTGTATTTGAACTTTGTCATAAGTGATTCCTTTATTGAAATTTCACATAACTTTAGTAAATCTCCTTTCCCCCTGCATCCTCCTCCTATATCTGTGGCTAAACTTTGTTTCCTCTGTCTCCCTGTCTGACCTACTCTTACCCTTTGCCTCTTTCTCTTGACCAGCTATTTATCCCCCACCCTCCTCTCACGTCAATTTAATCTACCCCTATGTCTATTCCTCTAGTTTTTCACTAACTTTGTGTAGCCCCAGTTCTCTTGTGTTGCCAGTTTTACCCAGTCTCCTGAGTTATAGATGTAAATATTTCACTGACTAGATATTTTTTCTTAGATGTTTCCAAAACATCCCATACTCAGTATAATTTTTAAATGGTTAGAGAGTCATACGTTTGGGTTTAACTAACTGAATTTAAGATTCTGGCATTTACTAAATGGTGAGCATAATATTTGAGTCTAGTTTCCACTTTAAATACAGTCTTGAAGTTCTGTTCAACCAACCTGTCTTTCCACAGTTCTATCTCCTCTCACCTGGATGGTTGCAATAGCATTCCAGTTGATCTCTCTGCTTCTACCTTCACTTCACTATAGTATATATTCTCAACACAGTAGCCAAAATGATTCTTTAAAGAAGTAAGCCAGATCCTGATGAGAGAGGAGAACGGATGAAACCGGTCAGGCAAGCAGTTAGGGCAGGTCCTCCGCAGAACTTCTTTAAACCAGGAACAGCCTGAAAATCAAGCTGCAGGCTTCAAATAAGAAAAAGCCCACATCCCTAAATGGAAACATCCACTCTGTGAGCACAGATGAACAAATTTCACTACATTTTTCTCTCCCCTTGGTGCCTTTGTTCTGTTTTGTGCTCTTCCTCCCAATTGTCTCTTATTTTTCATTTGTTTTACATATACCTGTCTTTCTGTGATTGGCCACAGGCGAAGTCTTCATTTGTGTAAAGTGAAACATCACTCCAGCTCTGCAGGCCAAGAGTTCACTTCTGCCTCCTATTGGTTCTTTACACTATCCTCTCTCCTTCCAAATGGTACATTTTCAAAAACAGCTAACAGACAAGTCAACCCACTCCTCCTCATTCCCAGTCCATAAAAACCCCAAACTTAGCCCCACAGCCAGCAACCGTCTTTTGGGCTCCCTCTTGCTCCTGAGATCTTTTCTGTCAATAATAAATCTCTGCCTTAACCCTTTCCAGTCTGTGTGCCTTATTTTGGTTGTGGGACAAGAATCTGGAACTCTGAATGACAAAAGCAAAGAGCTGTAAGGCTCCCCCACCCACTGAGCTGCTGGCGACAGGAGTCAATGAGCTGTAACACTCCCTGCAGAACTACCAGAGTGAAAAAGCTGCAACACTGTTACACTGCTCAGAATCTTTTAATGGTCTTCATCCTGTTTTTTGTTTGTTTTTAGTAAAACAAAACCTTTATCTGATCTCCTCAGATGTGGTACTCTCTGACCACATCTTTTCCTAATTCATCTTTTTCTGCAGTCACATGACCTCCTTAGTGTTCCTCCTGCTTCAAATCCTAGCTCTTGACCTTTTATTCAAATGGGTGTCACTCTCACCTTACTTTGGTGTTTATTCAAATGTCATATTCTCTGCAACATATACTCTGACCACCTATTTAAAATTGTACCTGCCTCCAAACTCTAACCTTCAATCCCTATCTCTGTTTTAATTCTCTCAGTAAGGTTTATCTTTTAATGTGCTATACAATTAGCTCATTTGTTTTGTTTTTCTCTCCTCCCATTAAAATGTAAGATCCATGATAGAAGGAATTCTGCCCAATTTTTTTTATATTTATTTTCATTATTGTATCCCTAGTGCCTAGAACACAGTAGAAATTCAATAGTGTATTAAATAAATAAATAAATAAATGAACAAATTGGATGGAATGGTGGAAGTGCTTTCTGTGCTATATATCATTAAATATTATTTATTATTTCTAATATGATTCAGCTCCCCCCATGAGTGGGCTCAGAGACATATGTACACATGCATTCAGTCTACGTTTTCTATCTGTATGTCGTATCTTGGTTTTATGACACCATCCGTTGTTTAAGACTATATACATGAAGATATATCGGATATTTTCAAATATTTAGTCACCAATTCTTAACTCATACTTCACATTACTTGGATCAGAGTCTTCATCTAATTCCCTAGTACCTTAGTCCAGTCATCTTGAACTCTTCTCTAGACAATTGTAACAGTCTGTTAGGAGATGGCTTTGTAGCATGTTTTATTATTAAATATCTTTTTTAAAAGTATTTTCTGTGACTTCAAATTACAGACAAAGTACTTCCAATGGCAATCAAGGTCCTTCATTACTGATCCTGACCTATGTTTCTCAGATGCTCAATTCCAACATCATAAGTTATTTTCATGGCCGCCTTCTTTATATTTTCAACAGGTACCTATCAATTATTCACTGAGTCACGCACTGTGCAATGACATTTCTCCCTCTCCACATAACCATTTGTTATGGTTTGGGAGGAATGAAGATAAAATCTAGTATTTCAAGATCATAGATCAAACACAAAGTAGCTATAGATACAATGAACATCTGTTCTGACTTTTCTGGGATAAACTGGTTTATACCTGTTGTCCCAGTGTAATTACTAATAAACCTACTTGCAGTCTGAGAACACTCTCAGCCTGGAGATAAATTATATGGTTTCTTTATCTATAAGCAAAATAATTTGAATTTTATTCCATGCTCTTTTTCTATATTAACTTCAAAAGTTATGTGACAGCCTAAAGCAAAATGTAAGCCCTCCTCCTTTAGCATTCAAGCCTACTTATAAATATCATACACCACTGTTTGGTGAGGAAAACCCAGGTCTTACTACCTGAATGCCATTTCATTTTCAGCAGAAAATTGACTTTTTTCTCAAATGCCCCACAATAATTATTGTCTTAGCCCCTGTTTACTCTAAACTTTACCTGGAATATTCTGTATTCCACTTATCCAAAGCCTATCCATCTTTAGAGGAATGCAAACATCCCAAAATGATTTTTTTTATTTGTCTCCATCTGTCTCTTCCCATGTTCTCTTTTTTAAGCACTTTTTGGGGCGTGAGATCTGTAGGCGCAACTAGTCTTTTGGGTCCTTTAAGACAAAGACTGGCTTCTACATCTTTGATTCTACAACACCAAGTCTGGTCCAATGCAAAGTATGCTCAAGCAGCTTCATGTAAAAAACAATGATGACAGTGGTGTTGATGAGTGTGGTGGTGGTGAACTTAATGAAAATATAAAATATCTATAGTTTGAGAATGGAAAAGTCTATTCTTATACCCATATTTGTAGATTTTTAGATATATGTGTGTTTGTAATGCATATTTACTGAAATTTACGCAGCTAGTCTCAGGTGGAAGGAAGTCGAGGGAGAGAAAGAAAAGATGTACCGTATTTTATCAAATCTAGGATACTATTGAGAGCGTGATATAGTATTTTTATATTGCTCGGGCAAAGTTGTCAATTAAGTTATGGCCTAATGCTTTCATATCACTTAGAATTTTTATATGATATTCACTGAAAGAGCTCACTGAGACCTATTTAATGATAGATTTTTTAAAATCTTAAGTTGTTTTTACATGCAGATAACAAAAGTACTGGTGGAACATAATGGCTAAGGTGTTCCCAACACTACTTTACATTCAGAGGCCATCATTGTAAGAAACATTCCTATTTCAGACATATTAAGGTGTAAAAAATAATTATTTTTTAAAGGGATTCACAATATATAAGTAAATATATTGTGAAAAACAAACATCTGATGAGTTTGTGAGAACTTGAGGAAGGGCTGTAGATTTCAAATATTCTGAAACAAAGGAAGAAAACAGCAGACTTTTAGTCACAACCAACTGCAGAAAATCTGAGATAGGAAAAAAAGCCTTATAGAAGATTGCTATCACTTCTGCCTTCTTGTAGCAGAAGTTGTCATGTTGGAAGTCATGACAAGAAAAGGAAGAAAATGCTGTGATATTGGGGATCCAACTCATGTAGAGATGTGAAGCCCCATTATTAGGATGGATGGATAAAAACTGAATACCCAGAAATGGATTTTAACTATAATATTAATATTTAACTCAACTGATTTTTTCTTCCAGAGTTGAAAAAGAAACTAAAAACTTCTATGCTCAAGAGCTTCTGCTTTGATTCAACATCTTATATAAACTTATTTTCTGGAATATCTATATTCCATCTCTGGTCTGATAAAGTCCCTAGTCATAAACACAAACAGAATTTTTAACTATTTCCAGAACAGAATGTGTGAACTTATAACAAAGTCAAGTGTATTAAAATTGTGTGTTTGAGCTGAGCAGTTAAAATTAGAAAAATAATTGGTTTGTCTTTGCTGCTGAACAGAAAATGTGGATCATATTCATGTACCTTTTATGCATTGCTTTCTCATGTTTCATCTTTGTACTGCTCCTTCTCATGTTCAGATCGTTCATATTTTATTTTGAAACATTTTCATTTTCAGATCAGCAGTTGTGTGATCCTGGTGAATTTCTTTGCCACGATCACGTGACTTGTGTCTCCCAGAGCTGGCTGTGTGATGGGGACCCTGACTGCCCTGATGATTCAGACGAGTCTTTAGATACCTGTGAGTATAAAGGTTCTCATGCCATTCAGATTTACCTTACATGTGAAACTAAATGTCAGTTGTTTTCATGGATGACTGCTGTTGTAGCTGATTTTTTTTTTTTTTTTAAATAGCCTAAGAAACCTTTTGTTTGTGTTTTTCAAAAAAAAGGTATGTGAAGGAAGGCATAAAATGCAGTTTTGGAGTGTGAATTAACTTATGAAAGGAAAAAATGTGCGGTTAATTAATTCAGCAAGATTGTGTTCACACTAGAAAAAAAATGACGTGAGAAAAAAATATTTAAAAATGTAGCCTTAAAAGGGAAAGAGACCTTCTCCAATACATTATCTCACACATTTTGAAACAGAAGGAATATTGGGGAAATGAAGCTTTAGTTCCCATGTTATTTATATTAATATCTTAGGGCATTATACAAATAATTGCACATCTTTTCCTTTGAGCCTGAAAGATAGAAACTTTATTCATTCATAGAGTCAAGATCTTTGCCTTTATAGTATCAGATTAAGAAATGCTTAGTATACGTGAGTCCTAATCACAGTTGCGCTGCTATAACTTGGAATCCACTGAAGGTTTATTCTGTGTTATAAATACCACTGTAATAAAACTATAAATAATAACATGACCATAGCTAAATATGCCCCACTTTTTTTAAAACTCACTTATAAAGGGTCTGAACAGTTCCCTGAATATTCATAGCAACATTTCTAGAACTTCTCACATCAACCTGTGCTCCTCAGGTAACCAGGGATGCTGACATGTCAGTGTCATCCTCAGAGTAACCACATGAAGTTAACCTTAAACCACATGAAATTAATGTTGAAAAAAATCCATCGTCTTCATTGCTTGATATTGTAGAAGTAACAATTATTGGTTCCATTTGCCACTTTCATCTATCTGTTTACAAGTCTTGCAGACAGTTCTGAAGAAAACTTGCTGTTAGAGTCAAATGCTTATTAATTTCCTTTGTGTTTGACAGTTTTTTAAGGTTTCTTAAAAAGTGAAAACTTGGATATTTGCATGAATTGCTTCTCTTTATTTTGAGCCAATCACTTTTTCCACAGGAAGAGGTTATAGTCATTTATACTACATTTCCAGTTTTCACTAGTTAACTCCCAAAAACCCTTTACTAGACTCCTTATAGCATAGAAAATGTTCTAGGAAGATGTAAAAAATAAAAGATTAGTTAAAAAAAATTCTAACGAATAAATTGTGATAAACCCATATGGAGGAATATTACTTGGTAATGGCAAGAAATGAAGTACTCTCATACATACTACAACATGGATGAACCTGGAAATCATGCTAAAGGGAAGAAACTCAGCAAAAAAGATCTTATATTTTATGATTCCCTTCATATATAAGACGCAAAATAGGCAACTCTATAGAGAAAGAAAGTTGGGGACTGGTTGCCAGCTGCTAGGTAATGTGGGGTACAGAAGAGGGAATGAGGAATGACTGTTACTGAATATTTGGTCTTTTGGGGGGATGATGAATATGTTCTTAAATTAGATTGTGATGATGCTTGCACAACTCTGTTGATAAATTTTAAAACGTGAGAACGTTTCAAGATGAAATTTTGGGGAAAAAACATGGGAACATACATTTTAAATGGGTGAATTATGTCATATGAATTATATCTTAAAGGTATTTGAAAAGGGAAGATAAATCTCAACATCGTGCATATGGATGAAGAGATATAGGAATGTAGAAAGAAGACAACAATAATAAGTACTTTGGACCTACATCATACAAGTATTGAGACCATATTTCAATGTCCTAACTCTTTTTAAGCTTTAGCCCTCTCCTTTTCAAGTGCTATCTAGAAGTGAAATTCTCTCTTCTTTGGCTACAAGGAAAGACTGCCATGGCATAATCATAGTAAGAGTCAAGTTCTTTAATTTTGATAATAGGGTCTTACATTCTGCCCTGATCCTCCCATAAATTCTGAGATGAAGAAAATAACAAGGATATGACATAGATTTGCAGAATTCATATGCAGGAAAGCCAGGGGGAAGGGGAAACCCCGTAGAACTGTGTGACTGGCCCAATGCAGTAGCAGTTGAGATGAAATGGTAGCATAGCACATTTAAGCTGGAGTCTCCTTCATGCTGGTGAATAATGGTGAACAAGGATGTTCCCTTTGTGCTTAAGAGGGAGCACAATGGGAAATCAGACAGGAGAGATTTTGTGTCTAAAGAAGCAGTAGTAACCTGTGTAGTCAGTAGGTAAAGTCCAGAGAGAAAAGAGACCTCTCGATGCATGTCAAAGTAGGTGATGATAAATATTATGCCCACTCCATGTCTCTAAAAATATGGCAGATACCCAGCAGGCTCATGCCAGTGGACCCGACCTGTATGCACTGACCTTGAGTGGTTAGGCATCTACTCAAAATGGTCTAAGTAGTCACTGCAATGCTGTTAAATATTTGAATAGCCACCCTGCCCATAAGGTACATACCACCTTGAATGCCATAAAAAGGGGGTCCTTCATAGAGATTAGGGCCTTTTAGCAGATGGAGGCCTCAAATTGGAAATTGCATGTCAGTTAATTAAAAAGAGAATGATGTTCTGCTTACTTAGTTTGTAAAATGAAATCCATACCTGCTCAAGAGTATTTCTGGTAGTTGTTTAAGTACACAGTTCTTTTCTTTCCTTAAGTACACATTTGATGGATTCAAATTTAAAATGTTTCTTCACTTTAGCCATTCTGAGTTTACCCTCTAACATTAAAATTGCTGAATATTCTTAAAGGCAACACTGAAACTGCTCTGTATTAATGTAGCCACATGTCAAAGACTGAGAAATAACTGCTTTTCTACCTGTTTTATTTATTTAATCTGTTCAACATATTTAGATTTAAGTTTGATTAGCCTGTTCCATATAAAGGGTTTCAGTCAACACCAATTGAAATTCGGAGGCACATGAAGAAAAGGCTTCATGAAAATATCAGTCTTTTCCAAATTTAAATTTCTCAATCCAGATGTTCGCCATTATCATTTTCTGTAATCACAGGGCTTTGTAATATGTTATTTTATAATATTCACATGTAGTCATCACTAATCTACATAAAAGAATTGCATAATTTTATAATTATATGAATGTATACATTTGATATGAGAGATAAATATTAACAATGAAAAATCTTGAAGACTGAGTCTTAGGAAGGATAATGTGCTCAGTATATGAACAAAAGTATGTTAAAATCTTTGATTTGAAGACAAAGTATGTTGCATCTATAAAATATTAGATAAAAACAGCTGATAGAATAGTTATTTTTTTCTGAAATCCACTTAACTTTAAAGTTAAGTTATGATAGACCACTGTAGCATAGAATTTATTGTTACATTGTGAAATCTCTGAAGTGACAAAATTCTAGCAGGAATTAAATGGATATTGTTTGGAAAGAAAAAAAGCTTTACTCACAAAATGCTGATGACCTAAATGCTTTAGAAGGAAAACATATGTACAGAAAAATAAGAAATCTTGGAAACTAAATGAAATTTAGATATTTACAGATCTGAAAGTTTACTGAGTCCATATTTTCCTTGTCTTCTCTGTTTGTGCTCAGGCTCTAGGAGTATTCTCTAGTATTCATGAAGCAGGAGTTAAAATTCACTAACAGCAGTACACTTAGAAAATTGTTATGTGAGGTTGGCTTACAACTCAGCTGATTTCATGTTGGGAAGAGTTGCCAAAATATGCTATTGGAAAATTTTAATTTATAATCTTACCCTTGGGTATGAGAAACGACTTTTAGTCATAAAAATGAAAGCCTGTATTACTGCATATTACTTAAAATATTTTTTCAAGTATCTAAATAATGACTAACACCCATTTTAGGTTCTATGAGGCTATAAGAATAGAAAATCAGGGAAATCACCATCTTTCTACTCATAGCTTTCAACCCAGTGTTGTTAGTATAGCATGTAATGAGAATGAAAATGAATAGTGGAAATGTTTAGAGAATGAAAGCTTGGTACCACCTGTAGCGGGGAAGTCTCCTTGAAAGACACTTTTATTCTGAGGTATTCAAAATTTAATTCTTCTAGAATTTTCTGTGGAATGCTTAATGATACTTCCTTTTCAACACTTGGCTCCAGCTGATGTATGATATTTTCCAGAAATCTGACATCATTATACTTAAAACTAGTTTCTTTCTTTTGAAGAAAGGAAGGTATTAGCCATGCTATTCATCCTTCTTCCCTATTGCCCGCCAGTTCCCTTTCACAGAATCATTGAGTGAGTTCTTCAGTCACAGATCATATTTTGGACATAATGACTCATTGACCAACAAAGGAGAATAAAAATGGCCTCAGCAATATACGCAAGGTGGACTCTTCTCTGTCCTGTCCTTTTGCAAGGGTCAGCATCCTTTTTATCTGGAAAGATCAGATAGAAAAATATTTGGGCTTTAAAGGCCCATATGATCTCTGTCGCATATTCTTTGTTTCTATTTGTTTTTCAGTTTGTTCTGAAAACCTTTAAAAGCTAGGAAGAAAACAAAATCTCTTAGCTTATAGTCTGTACAGAAACAGTCCACAGGTCAGATTGGGCCAGCAGGCTATTTAATTTGCCAAATCTTTGTTGTAGTAGCGTAGCTGAAATATATCTGCTATATGGGTGAGACAGGTCCGGGCTCAGGCACTGCTGCTACATGAAACAGCATAACCTCACACAATGAATGCATGAAGCATAGAGTTGTGTTTGCATCCACCAGTCATGGTGCCAGACTGAGGCAATATGGTATAGTCTACATATGCTGGATTTTGTTTCCTTCTATTTTTGTATACTTCCTTATTGGTTAGGATTGCATTTGACCACGTTATAGAAACAGTGACTTTACCAAATAGAGGTTTCGTTTTTTTATTAAAAAAAGTTGCAAAAGTAGATAATTCAGAACTGCTGTGGCAGTTCCTGAATGACAACAGGCTTCTCCCGTCTTTCCTGCTCAGGTCCATATCCATAGAATGGTTGCTTCTCCCCAAGTGGATAATTTCATTTTGGACAGCCAGAAGGAAAGTAGAAACGGGAGAGGCAAATTCCAGGTGAGTCTGTATGTCAGGAAAAGGATAAATTTCACAGAAAGCAAACGTAGTAGATCTCCTTCACCAGAATGGATTACATGGGGCATGGGGCAATGAGTACTCCTAACAAGATCTATTGCTTTCCTAAAATATATTTGGGGTTCTTCTAGTAAAGAAAAGGGGAGAAGAGATATTGGCCAGACAAAGGAACCTAGTAATATGTACCACAGCACCCCTTCACTGTCCTCCTTGGCATCTGCTGCACAGGAGCTGACATGCACAGTGCGTGGTCACAGCAACTGCTTGGCTCCAAAGCTGTTTTTCCATAAACATCTTTCCTCTTGGACAACTAATCTAATCATACTGTGCCTCCATTACCCCATCTGTGCAATGGAAATGATAGTACCTGCCTCACAGTAAAGTGCCCAAAATAAGCGCCTATTTCCTAGCAGCATTCCTTCTCCACTCCAGACCCCATCTGCCTTCCTGATGCCCAGAGCTCCAGTGAGGTATCCTACCTTGAGGTTCTTTTGATAGACTATCCAACTGCCTCCTCTTGGTAGATCCTCTCTCTTACTAGAAACCTAAGTGAAAATCAGTTGTTGTTTTTTTTCCCCCTAAGGATATGGCTAGAAAGATTTTAATCTATATATGCTAATTCAAGTTATACATATTTTTTAATAATCAGGTATATTAAGTTCTAACACTGGGAAAAATTTGGCATAGAAATTATTTGGAGGCAGATAACTTTTTCTAGAAACTCTTCCAAAAACATTGATGTTGAAAAATTGACTAAAGTTGAAATGCATGTACTTAAAAAATATAATAGTCAAAAATATTAATTGACACTGCAGTCATGAAATGTAGATAATATCTCATTTTTTAAAAATGAAGAAATTGAGTTTATAATTATTCTCTTCCCTTCTAAGTTGGCTCTTATTAGTGAAAGCAGAGTTTATATTTCTTTGAACTTGCCATTCTTTTTTGAAAACTGAGATAAAGCAGGATTCAATTCCTCAAAGAACCCTTCAGGCTACCTAATTTAAAAATACCTTGTCATTTGAAAATCATGGAAGGCCATCCCAAAAGAATTGTTTCACACTGGCTGTGGGAGTGATCAGCTCTAATTGAACAATGCAGTAAAAGGAACAAGTCTCCTGGGTACTAGGAAGAGAAGCATTTATGAAAAATGAAAGTGACTGTAAGTCATTAGGTGAGATGTGAATCTGCATGAATTGACCAGTGCTTCTATTATGTTTCCATTGTTGTGGGATTTTAAACTTTATTTAGAGAGTAGGATTTTAATGAACTTCTTATATTCATACACTGACCTTTCGCCTTGGATATAAGATAGAAATCCTTTCATAATTTCCTTCTAAACTTTCTATCTTTGACACAGGTCAGAGAAATAAAATAGAATTCAGGTGGGAGGTTATTAGCAAACAGATACTGCCCTTTAAAATTATGTGGTAGAATAAGGCACTGAAAGTAGACTGTAGGAACTATAAAATATATAGAAGTATGGAGTATGGTCCGTGTTTCTAAGTAATAGTGATTTAGAGGTCACTTTGCAATGAGCTAATATATGAGAGTCACAAAGCTAAGCTTTTCGTTAGGTAGAAAAGCTGAAATGATCTTACAGATTAAAGGGAAAGCATATGAGACCCATGAGGACAGTTTATGTCTCTTTCAATTCTTTTTGTTTTGTTCTTCATTTTATTCTGAGACTCCTCTCTTCAGCAGTAGAGAGGCCAAAAAGCATTGACCCTTCTTTAATAATGAAAAGATTCCCACTTAAGAGTTGATATGCAGGGGGGATAGGAAGGTGGGGATAAGTATAATTGTGAAGTGAAATGGCCTATCTAACACTGGTATGTTTCCCCAGTGCAGTGGGGTAGGAGTAGGGGGTGACATTTCTCCTCATTCTGCCCTCACAATGCACTAATGGGTCTCTGAGAGTCTGCCTCTGCAATTTTTTTTTTTTATAAAAAGGTTGATTGCAGGCATAGGTGGAAGAACTACAATTCACACAGGCATAGAGAGCTCAGCAATGACAAAAGCTTCACCTTTTCACTCAAGAAGTCACTGCTTTTCAGTCTTCTGATCCAAGATCACAGGTCACAGAATAAAAGAGGACACATGTCCCTCAGGCAGGACTATACACTACGGAGAACGAACACTTTAAAATGATGTAAAATAAAAGGGGTGAAATGAAATACAGGAATTCTAGAAACAACTGGTGAAGTCTCCTTGGCTTAACGGGTGATGTGCTGTAAACAAACACTCTTTCAGGACTCTACAGGGACAAAGCTGGAAACTGAGCAAGGAGTCTTCCCAGAAAGTATTCAATCCATCGTTTATCTACAACTAATCTAGCATTTGGGGTTGGGGATGAAAGCTTCTTACCTTTCAAGGGTGAGCACATTTCTTCCCGGAGGACGTTTTATTCTTTATAGTCAGTGTATAAAATTTACATTTGACTTTCACTCAGACGTGCTTCTAAAATGACATGTTTTGCCAAATGAAGCACTAAAGAATATTGTGTTCTAAGAACTTATTTTTAATGGCGATGCCTTTCTTTTTCTCTCCCTCTCCCTATGTCTTCCATCATTCTACTCTGAAATACCTCTACTCTATGCGTATGGAATTTTCAGTAGGACAGAGTCTCTTCAGATTATTACCTGCTATATCGGCCCTGCTCAGGTTTAGGCAACATAACTGACATTGGGTTTTTTTTTGTTTGTTTGTTTGTTTTTAATATAAACTTGATAACGTTAGCTTTTCTGATTTTCAGGATGGCAGAAATTGCTCTCAAAGGAGGAAAGTTAGTCAAAGATACGTGAAAACAGGGCTTGGGTAGGAGAGATCCGATTCGGTGAATGTGGTTTATAGCAATCCACTTTCGAATTTTGTACTAAAGAAAGATACCTTGGGAGGGAGGGATCTGCCCAAGTTACTCACTGGCCAACCTTGAGAAGTCAGACACAAGACAGGAGAATCTCTCAACTGAGACACATTTTTCTCAGTATCCAGCAGCAAAGAAGAAAACAAAAACACTTCCCAACATCTCTGACTGAGTTGCCAACAGAAAAGAAATTGTTAATATAAAATGCTCATCTTAGAAATCAGCATGAATTAGCAAGCAGGTAGCCATCCACAAGCAAACAAAAGAGGCCCAGAGGAAACAAACCTCGCAGACTTCTTGATCTTGGACTTATGGCCCCCAGAACTATAGGAAAATAAATTTGTGTTGTTCAAGCGACCCAGACTATGGAACTTTGGTATGGCAGCCATAGCAGATAAATTCCACAACCTCCTATATATCTACTAAAATTGTATTTATTTTAATACCAGTGTAAGAAAAATACAGCAATAAAAAATTTCTTATATTTTTCTTGAAGATATATGCTAAATATTACTAAACTCTAGAGTACTAATCTTATAGACATGATAATCCTGTTAAAGAAATGTGAAATGAAATCTCCAGTTTCTAGTGGGGTAAAGGTAGTTACAAACTCTTAAGAACACCTAATATAATTATACAATGTTATTATTCAAATGAAAAAGCACTCCTCATTGAAAATCCACTGAAAGAATATACTGCAAATTTATGTTTTTTCCATGTATTGATAGATGGTGGGTTGCTCCAAACTTTTCAAAAATAGATTTGCCTGAGACTTGTCCTCCTGGTGATCTGGGATATGCAGTGGAAGTGCAGTTAATGGCTCTCTTTACAAAGCTATCTGGTTACAACACAGAAATAAAGGCCGGGTGCGGTGGTTCAATCTCAGTGCATCAGGAGGCCACGTCAAAGGATCACTTGAGTCCAAGAACTAGAGATTGCAGTGAGCTATGATTGTGCCACTGCCCTCCAGCCTGGGTGATATATCCAGTGAGATCTTGTCTCTAAAATACATAGAAACACACACACGTATGCATACATAAACAAATAAGCTTGTATATTTGACCTAAGTTCCATTATTTTCCAAGGAAAACAGGAGAAATGTTTAATAGTTGTATACATCAAAGCATGCATATTATTAATATTTTATATTATGTTGTTATAATCTATATTAGATTATTATAATTTTCAATTCTGAATCGATAATTGGGTTAGGCAGTAAAGTCTATGTAATTTGACAGTAAAAAGAAATGTTTCTTCACATGGGCTTTTAGGGAATTTTGTTACATTTCGCTTTGAAATGTGCATGTTAGGCAATTCAGTTTCAAAATAAATGACACATTATTCATTTTCACTTAACTAGTGAAGAATATGTTGTCATTGAACTACATTTCTCATAATATATAGGTGCTTTTTATTTATAAAAACTAGAAACCATTCAATCAATCAGCAGCTATTTATTGGGGGACTATTGAATCAAGGTGCTTCTGAGCACATAAAAGCAACAACCACTTATCCCATGCCTTTTCATGTGCCATGGCTTTAAGCTATGCTAGTTACTTTTTTCTCATTTTATCTATTCTGGTTAAATGCTTTTCTTTGTATGTTAAAGAAGATGATGTTTCTGATAAAGATTAATGATGATTACTGACACAAATGAATGATTCATATGAGCCAGACGCTGTGCTGTGAAGGTCACATGGATTTTCCATTTTGATGTTCACAGAAACCCTGAGCAGAATGTCAGGTAGAGTTGCTCAGGTTGTACAAGGTGGTGAAGTGACATAAACATTGCAGATAGCATGGGTATATATATTTTCTCCCAAAGGGAAATAACTTGGCTTTAAAAGGGCGCATGTTTTCTAATTTACATGAAGACTCGATTAGAGATTGGTGGCCCTGCTTATGATAGTATTCATGGTCCCCTTTTATAGATGATAAAAATAAAGCACAAGGAGATTTACTTAAAGCGATTAAGTGACAGAGCTACAGGTGAACACTGCAGCATGCCATACAGCCTGGAGTTCACGGGATTCCCAGGGGCAACATCTTGATGCTTAGTAGAGGCAAGATTGTCATGCATGCCTGTGTCACATTGCACTCAAGTCATAATGCTTTCCATTCGGCCATGCAACCTAATGCACTTATGCTATCCAGATGTATGTATGTTCAGCCATTCAGTTTAGACACAACACATTTTAATTGAGTGACTACTATCCAACAGGGTCTGTGGTTGATATTGCAAATAATAAGATAAATATGCCAAAGATGAAAGAGAGATATAGTAATAACTGGAGAGAGTATTTAAATTAATTTTTCCAATTAGAAAGGATATTATATTATCCTTTCTAATTGTGTGTATATATATATTATTGTGTTAATAACTATATAATTTATATAGGTTAACATTTGTTTATGCATATGAAGTTTATATGTGTGTATATGAACAAATTAATCAGAAAAAAATAAGTATAATATTATCTTAGCCTCTCTGTGTAACACACACACACACACACACACACACACACACTCTCTCTCTCTTTAAAAACAGACTGTTGAACATAACAGTGAAGATTCTAAAGGGATTATTAAATCAGTTTTTTTTTTTCATTTTTGTATAACAAATTACCACAAATTTAACCTGTTGAAACACACATTTATTATCTCTCAGTTTTGTGATTCAGAAGTGCAGGCAGGATCAAGTGGCTTTTCTCCATAAGGCCTCACGAGGCTGAGAACAAGGAATCTCTCAGGCTGGGATCTTACCTAGAGGGTGTGAGGAAGAATTGGCTTCCAAGCTCATTTAGGGTCTTGACTGAATTCAGTTTCTTGTAGTTTTACGACCAAGGCCACATTTTCTTTCTGGTTGTCAGCTGCAGCCACTCTCAATAATTAAAAGCAATCTACATGTCTTGGCATGGGACCCCTGCACTTTCAAACCAAGCAGTGGAATGTCAAAACCCCCTCACGATCCATGCTTCAAATTCCTGGCTTCCTCTACTGTGGCCAGATGGGAAAAAGAATGTCTTTGAAGACAAGGCATGACTAGAACACTTAGATTTTGTCATGAAATGTGATATCATCCTAAGAATGATGTCTCATTATACTCACAGGTTCTACCCACATTCAAAAGAGACCGGGTTAGATAAGGGTGAGGGTCATCAGGAGTCGTTAGAATTCTGAGTAACATAGTGTATTCACCTGCTTGGGCTGCTTTAAAAAAATACCACAAACTGGATGGCCTAAACAAAAATTGTTTATATCCTCATAGTCCTGGAGGCTGAAATTCTGAAGTCAAGGTCTTTCATTCTTAAGGCTTCTCCTTGGTTTGCAGGTGGCCGTCTAGTGTTTTTTTTTGTTTTGTTTTGTATGTGTGTTTTGTTTTTGAGTTGAAGTTTCCCTCTTGTTGCCCAGGCTTGAGTGCAATGGCACCATCTAGGCTCCCTGCAACCTCTGCCTCGTCCCTCAACAGATTCAAGTGATTCTCCTGCCTCAGCCTCCTGAATAGCTGGGATTACAGGCATGCACTGCCACTCCCAGCTGAGTTTTTTGTTTTGTTTTGTTTTGTTTTTTAGTAGAGATGGGGTTTCTCCATGTTGGTCAGGATGCTCTCAAACTCTCGACCTCAGGTGATCTGCTTTCCTCAGCCTCCCAAAGTGCTAGAATTACAGGCATGAGCCATCGCGCCTAGCCCATCTAACGTCCTCACAGTTTCATATCTGTGCCCTAATCTCATCTTCTCGTAAGGACCACAGTCATATTGGATTAGGGCTTGCCCATACAACCCCATTTTACCTTAATTACCTCCTTAAAACCCTGCCTCAAAATACAGTCACATTCTGAGGTACTGGGGTTTAGGACTTCAACATATGAATTTTGAGAAAACCAATTCAGTCCATAACACACAAGATAATTTTGCTTTTTAAAACATATTCTAAGACATCTTTACTCACTAGCTTATCTCATAAAGTTAAACTGTTCCTTGTTTTAAAAGTTGAACTTCCTCCCTCTGCTTTTTTTTTTGTGAAGAACTTTAAGCTGATGAAAACTTAGAAGAATATGATGATAAACACCTGTATACACTGGATTTATCAACCACTATATTTTGTTGCATTTGTTTTTTATCTGTCCCCAAGACGTATTTGTCATGTTCACAAACATATACATATGTATGCATACATTTTTTTTTGCCAAACCATTTCAATATGTGCAGACATGATGTTTTTACATTTACATTTTTCTAAAAACAATACATGTTCTTATATAACCCTTACATAGGTATAATATTATATATCTAATTGACATTTATATTTCACCAATTGTCCCCAAAGTATTATTTTTAATTATTTTACCGAATCCATCATCCAACCAAGGATAGTACATTGCCTATAATTGTCATAGGTTTTTAGTCTTCTTTAATCTAGAATATTTTCCAGCTTTTTTTTATTAATTATGATATTGATATTTACCTATAGAATATCACACAATGAATATTTTTTGGCTCTTCTCTGACAAGGTAAATATTTAGCCAAGAATACTCTATAAGTTATGGCACACTTTCCTCATTGTGATTAATCCAGAGATGGGTCAGTCTGATGCTGCTTCGTCACTTGGTTACCAAAATTAAATTATGACAGAATGCTTTTCAGAGCATAAGGCATAGCTCTAAACTTTATAGCTAAGTAGTGCAAGACAGAAGGTTCTTTTATGGTTCTAACTATTCCATTAGGAAAAGTACTTAGAAAAAAATGTAAGACCTTACAATTGAGCATATCCATATGCTTTTTGAAATTGAAAATAGGTACCAAAAGAAGAATGGGGCTGATAAACTTGAACTTTGCATTTTTTTATTTGTGTCACTCAGTCTCCCTTTCCTCTGCCCAAAACCCCTTTATTGGATTTTCCTAGGCTAGCTAAGTTTGACACACAGAATAACTATTACTTCTATTTCAAGGAACCAATAGTCTGTGTCCCTAATCACATTGTTAGAATCCTTAAGGATAGCAATCTTTTTCGCTCTTCATGTCTGCATCCATTGTTCTGCATACAGTGAGCAGCCTATATATTTTTTGCCTGAGATTTAAAAAATAAATCCATAGGCAGTTTCAGATATGAAGCAGAGTGCTTGAAAATAGTTTCATTCATTTCTAAGAACTCTCTGAAGATACATATAATTATATATTTGATTATTTTCAAAGTTAACTGTAATTGGAAGTTTATTTGACTAGGTACCTTCTTTATAGAATTCATGAGTCACAGAATTATATCCAATATACCTGAAGGAATTTACACAATTGCTTTGAGAACTGCTTTCTTCAAATAAGTAAGGGAAAAACTCCTTGAGACAGGGACAGTCTACCTTTTAGAATTTTTTTCACTCAGTCTTTCTTTTACTACTGTCAACAAGTTTTTTGTATATATATTTAATTGGTTGTATTCAATGCAACAACTGAATGTAGCATTTCAAATAGAAAGTAGACCCTGAAGAACATATCACTTAACACGGACAAAAAAAAATTCCTCCCAAAGATGGTTATTATGTAAGCCACTACTCTTTGATGATAGCAAAAGAAAATATTTGAATCTGCTTTACAACTCCAAATGCAAGAGAAAATGTTTCAAGTGGAGGACCCTATAATATAGCCATCTCTGTTGTGTTGACAACTGTTAGGATTTCAGCTAAATCGAGTATTGATGACTCTGTCTTCCTCCTGGAACCTTTTCACATGTCATACAAAGCCAACAACAACAACAAAAGAATAAACTTGTATCTCTATGTTCAGATTGAAATTGAAGGTAAAGAATAAAAGAAAGAAAAATATCCACACTATTCCTAGTTTTTTTTTTTTTTTTTTTTAAAAAGAGCCTGCCTATAATACAATCAAAATTAAGTAAAGGCAGATTAGGTACATTCTTACAATTCTAAACCAGAGGCAGTTTATAAGTTTAAAAATATATTTATCATATCTTCATTACTATAGTGATGGATGTGCGTGTGGAAACAGTTTACTTTTGAGGTAAGTGTATTCTTGAAAGTATGAAGGTTGAATTTCTGCACTCTGATTGGAACCACATGATTGGGTTGGCATTACCACAACTATTTTTCTAGTAATCTTAGTACTTCTTTCACTGATGAATAGAAATAGAAGTACATAATACGTTTGGCATTTGTTTTAAACTTTTGGGGATTGACTGATATTTGACAGAGTGATTGGATTTGTTATTCCTCAAAAACAAAACTGGTTTAACAAATTAGATACGAGTTCTAGGCTCAAGGAATCACAGTAATTGGATTGGTTATCAATAATATGCTATTAAGTAGCTGAGACTGGCTTCTGTTTAATATTTAACCCACAGATAAACTGAACCTGTACAACCCATTGTGAGTAACATTCTTTGTGATGACGATTCAGATGGCCAAGTTCATGATAAATGTTGCTTAAATGTGTGTGTGTGTTTATCCTACTTTTCATTCTTTATTTCTTGATGGTAAAAATTTTATTTACTGGGCACTTATAGATGCAATAAACTGAAACAAGTTCAGCCTGTATACATGCCAGATGAAAAAAATAAAAATAAAATACTAGTTCAGTGAGGTAAAGCAACAGGCCTAAGGACACACAGTTAATAAACATCAGAACTGTGACTGGAATTGACATCCCCTTGACATATACCTTCTTTTCTGTTCTTTCCAACTTGCACATGTGCCACCCAGTAATATGGCTCTGTTTTTTGTACTGATTGCCCATCAGAATTTATCAAAATAATAACGTTGGAACAACCATAAAAAGTGGACTGTGAAATGATAATTTATAACTAAATTGCTGAACTTAAAATTAATGTAGATGTGCATTCCTAAACTAACTTTGGCTTTTGCTTCCATCTTCCCTCCAGGGCTGCTGTGAACGTATACGCATGTAGAAATGCACACATGCACATACACACAATGTAATATGTTTCTATACAAGAAAAATTACTAGTTACATGATATGTGTGTGTATCTTTTTTATATGATAACATGGGGATTAGAATATTATGATCAGCATAAAAAATGTATAAATGTTACTCACCTTGCTTAACTGATGGAAAGATATCCTAGTGTAAGGGATGACTAACTAGACAGAAAACAATTAGATAATACGGTGCATGCCAAATAGTCTTTCAGACTGTTTTAAACTTACAACACTCAAGAAAACACTGTAGATCAATTAGCTTTTCTTTTACTTTTCAACCAGCTAAAAATTAATCTCTTGAAAATCAATAAATACTAATTTACATTTAACCCAATATCTCATTTTCAATACTTTTACAACTCCATTGTTTTCACCGAGAGGCAACTCTGTGATAGAAATATTTATGGACCTTGAAGAGAATATTTCCAAGCTCTGATAAAAATAATACTACCCCAATATAGTTGGGTGTACCTGTCTCAAAATGCAATATTCATTACACTTTAAAAAAATCAGGTGACATTTTTGATGTATAATGTCCTGAGGACAGTTTTAAGAATTATTCTTTTGACTTTGGTCAAAGGACTTCATTTTGTTGGTACTGGGGAACCTTAAGACCTGAATTCTATACTTTATTAAAATATTTCTGAAGTTACAGGAAAGATGTAAAAAGTCTGTTACATGAGCAGAAAGTCTCTTATAGCCCTATACCCTAAATATCTTATGTGTCATAAACTATACATATTTTTATATCCCATATGGTGATCAAAGTACTATCTGTAATTATGTATACTTTATATACCATACATGATCAGAGTACTTATTCGTCATTTTTAAGAAATAGTATATCAATTATTTTTATTTTATTGTTTATGCCCATTTGGAGAAATTCATACCTGGAGAATTGCTTCAGGTAGATTTTGACAGGGACTAGAGCCTTTTAATCTGAATAGATTTTAATCAGGTCTGACAGCAAAAGAGCTTCACCTGATATTTTATTTAGCTCGAGATTTGTAATCAGGTGATTTATAAGAGGGGGTTAGGTTTTACAAAATGTGAAGCATTTGTCTTGATGTAATGATAAGCCTCTTCTCGTGTCAAGAAGAATCAATACTTTCCTGTTTTCATTACTGCAAAAATGTGAAGATGCAAAGGGAAAAAGTTTTTATTAGCCATGGCTTCTCATGGAGACTTTTATCAAAGTTAAAACCCATTCATGAGTGCCATGCCCACATTCAAGATGTAGGGGGAAAAGTTACTTTATTTACAGACTAAAATATCCATTCTAAGGATGGGAATAAAAAAAGGCTGATTATTAGATGATCTAATTCCAATAGGATTAATCACATGCTTGCTTTCAATGAATTTTACTTTGTTTTTAAATTTATTGTGTTATATTGTCTTAACTTTTAGCTACAACAATTAGATTCATTTCTTATAGCAAGGAAACCAAAGCTACTTAGTTAAAAAGTTTGCTTTTGAGGCCGGGCGCGGTGGCTCACGCCTGTAATCCCAGCACTTTGGGAGGCCGAGGCGGGTGGTTCACGAGGTCAAGATATCGAAACCATCCTGGTCAACATGGTGAAACCCCGTCTCTACTAAAGATACAAAAAATTAGCTGGACATGGTGGCGCGTGCCTGTGACCCAGCTACTCAGGAGGCTGAGGCAGGAGAATTGCCTGAACCCAGGAGGCGGAGGTTGCGGTGAGCCGAGATCGTTCCATTGCACTCCAGCGTGGGTAACAAGAGTGAAATTCCGTCTCAAAAAAAAAAGTTTGTTTTTGATAATATTCCAACTTAATTGGACTAAGGATAAAAATCCTCTCTATGTATAGATTAAAAAGAAAATGAAGAGAATAAAGAAGGGAAATGCATTCAGATTCTAAAGAGGTACCTCAGATTCTAACTTAATTGTAACTGATAAATATTAAAACAAATATAGAGTGAATAATTTAAAGTTTCATAAAGTAAATGATATTTCTAATATCAATAGCAAAATAGATTAATATATATTTTAATAAGTTATTTATTTGCAAAAAAGTGTATATTATGAAGAGTTTCATATGCTGTTCTCTATAACAAAAAAGCAAATGATAGAATTTAAAAATTTGGCAGCATTAATTTTTGTATAAAAATTTTGTATAAAAATAATAAGTAATTTTTAAATCATAATCTATTACTATTCTTTCCTAAAGTGTTCTGCTTATGCCACTTAACCTTGGAACCTGGGACTAGATAAATCTGTTATAAAACTCTTATTACAATAATGACATGTATGGCCTTTAGGTACTATACAAAAACTGTTCAATATGTTTAAATAGTAGTGGAGTGTTACCCTTTATTCCAGCAAAAATGTTTTAAAGCGTCATAACTATTTCTCCTTAGTATTACTCATGAAACCTATTGTCGTTTGAAAGCAGATGGTCTTTTAGAAAGAAGAACATAACACTATTTTAAAAAAGCAAAGTTGTGATTTAAAACAAGTATTTAGAGATTTCATTAAGCATGCAATATGAAGCTATTTTAATCAGCAAGAAGATATTTGACTGTGAATGGAGAAGAAAAGAATGTTTTTTTCACAATGTGTAATGTACAACCATGAAAGTAAAGAATAACTTGCTGTAACAAACAATGTAGTCAACCAAAATGTAATTTATCCTTTTTAACAAGGCAGCTGATATGTATCTGAAATGGTAGGCAAGTAAATTATCTCCTAAAAAGTTTTATTGTTATCAATTGACTGCCTATGACAGAGACATATTATCATAAGAATATTTTCTTTTTCAATGTATTTTTCTTAATCTTTGCAATAATTAATGATCTACTTGTCTTGCACTATTTATTTTCCCTTTTCACTGATATAATAAAATAACCAGATCTAAATTTAGCTAAGTAAAATGTCATTACACTATTTGTTCCCTATGGTCTGAGACCACATTGATTTTCTGTGGTCCAGGTTTGTGTGTCATAGGATGGACCTCATAGAAATAGAAATGAAGTGCTCCGTTTTATAATAACTAGGAATAAGTGCTATTCATTTTATCTTATCTTTTAGGGCATAGTCTTTACAAAGCATTAGGAAACTTGTTAGCTATTAGGAAAGGTAGTTAACTCGGTCTACTAATATTGCCACAGCACAGCATGTATGTCTACAGTCACATTCAAACTGTATTATACAACACATGGTTCATTTTAATTACATAACTGACTCTCTAATGGAGTCTTTCACTGATAATCTTTCATGATAAAATGTATATTAAGATAAATGCAGGGTCCACAAGAGGTTCATTTCTGTCACTGAACATCTGCACTTTCTTTTTAAGGGAATGGAAATATAAATTCATAAATTATTTCAATAACGACAAAGAAGATTCTGAGCTGTAAATGTCAAAAGTACGGATCTGAAATCAATGGCTCTGTCCTCATGTTTACTTTTCTTTTTTGTTGTTTTTAGTTTATTCTTTCTTATTCTGTATTCTTATTGCCTTGCTTAGTTACTGCCAGAAGCATTCCCTATGTTGCTCATGATTTCCAAGACTTTTTACAATATAAATGAAGTGAATACTAGTGATGGAAATGGCATTTATGAGGAGGTGGAATTTTTTAAGTCTTGAGATTTGGCACTGATACCAGGAAAAAAAAAACTTGCAAAATGAGTGGAATATTAATTATTGTGAGAAAATCCTTCAACAAAATGCAACTGCCAAACAAGTGCACTTATTGAAATAATAGCATTTTGATTCGAGGGAATCTATGTACTCTCTACGAAAGTACTGGAAATCAGGAATGCGCTACCTTAGCCATGATTGGCTGACTAGCTGGATGATCTTTTGCAAGTGGGTATGACCAGCATCGAACATAACATAATTAATTAGTTAACCATTACAGTTTGAAAACTCAAGAGGGCAGGATTGCTTACTGGCTAGCACGCTGTAGATGTTGCAATTGTTGAGTGTACATCTGCTCTGTGTGTCCTGTCTCGTTGGTTCTCATTCCACACTGGTTGTTAATCATTTTGAAAATCACCCACAGAGTGAGGAAAGAGGTGTTGCAACCTCAATGTCAATTTGGAATTTTCCTAAATGTGCCAAATTAAAATCAAGATAAAGAAGCAATTGCAAATAATAGGCACTACTCAAGCCTGGTCTGTAATTGTTTGGTTAACAAGTTAACAATCCAGCAAAAATGTTAAAAGATATATTTAATTTGAAATTTACATCATGTTTATCATGAGCAAAATATTAAGAAAAAGTTTTTAAATACTTATCTACTCTTTTGAAATACATTCCCAGGTTTTGTGTGTGTATATAGAATCAATATAAGTAGAGAACTGAAAACATTGGGAAAAAGTGGTTTTTAGGTTTTTGTCTTGGCATTTATAAAGGTGAACAAATATTGTAATCATCTACATATGGATATGTTTTTGTACATTTTTATAATTTTCTAAATTTCTTTGTGAATGTAGTTCTCTCATTTTGCTATTTTTTGAAGTTTTTAAAGATACTTTATTGCTTGTGGTGTTAGAAATACTTTGGCCAAAATACTTCAGAATTACTTTAGTAAAAATTATATTCTTGATAGAGATAAAAATATCAAAAATGAAAAGATTACTTTTTTAAAAACAGAACTTCACTTACTAACAATTTTATAATGTTTAACAATGACAAGGTTCAGAAAATTTACTGATATATTTCAAGTTTACTGTAGCAGCAATTTCTGTATTCTTTTTAACTTTAACATCTATTTATAATTCATGTAACATTAATAGTCTTAAATTTTCCAGAATCATTTCTCTATACAACAAGGATAAAATATGGAATGCTTTGTCACCAAGGAACTCATTACCATGAGTTGTAAGATAGATTTTTTTATTATGAAAGGCAGTTAATGAGGGAGAATGTAGGATGGCGCTGCTGGAAATTCAACTTCCAAAATATTATCATTTAGGTCAGGAAACATTTTTTACTTTTTAATTCGCACTACATAAATTAAATATAATCCTGACTACTGTTGTTCAAGCTAACTGGAAATGAAGACACTTGATCAGTTGCCACCTAGTTACCCTCCACCCCACAGCAGCCCCTGTGGAACATTTTCAGAGTTCCCAGGGCACAATATGCGGTAGAATACAGCTTGAAACACCTGTTTTAAAGTATATCTGAGATCAGAGAAATTATACATAATATAATTAATTCTTTGGGGAATTTTTTTTTTCTTTACAAAACCCTTCAATACAAATGAAATCTAAGAATATATATTGTAGGGTTATTTCTATTCATTAAAAGAATACATTTATTTTAATTAAGTAACTGAACCTCTACTGGAATCTTTCACTGGTAATTTTTCATGATAAAGCATACTTGAAGATAAATGCAAGATTTATCTCCAGAGACAAACTATGCATCAATAACAGTAAGGTAATGATTCAAACAGTGTGTGTCCAAGCTATTAACACCTGAAAAATGAATCTGAACAAGCAGTAGGAGGACATTGTTAATGTGGAAAACTACTAGGCTTAAACTCTTTCTTTACTCCTGACTTGAGTCTTTTAATGGATCTTAGCTATTAAACTTCAAGGACTATACAGTACTTGAAGCTATAACGTAGCCTATCGACGCGAGTTAAGTCATCAATAGAAGGGGAAAATGAAGGACATTTGGAGTCCTTTTAGTCTCCTCTAAGTAGAAGATACTTATTTGAGAAAGATCAGAGGGAAGCTGCATAACTTTGAAAATATTTGGAAAATTATTAGACCACCTAATTGCAAAATTGGTACAGGTTTCCTTGGCCCTACTCACCTTACCAATACTACCCAATGAGCTATTCTTACATTCTTTCTTCTTCCCACTAAATGAAACTGGAAAGTATAAACAGCTCTTTTAGTAGACAAAACATTGACATCCATATAAAAACATCCTGTTTCATATAAATTTTTTTAATGAAAAGAAAAACATAAAGCAAAGCTGATGTGTTTCTTACTAATTCAAGCCATGATTGTATCAGATCATCTTGGCAGTTTCTTTGAAACCTGAAACCTAAATTTAAGGCTTGAAATCACTAACAAGCTCAGACTTTGTTAAAATGGTCAGTAAAACAACAGCACAGCTACTGCCCTCATTTTTATTGGTGAGTGGTATGTGGGCTGTTTTTGCTATTGGCGTTGTGGTTGATACTGTTATTTTTAGCTAATAACAAATTTTTTGAGTTATGTGAAGATATTGTACTAAGAGTGATAGTAAATTGTTTTATCATTTTGTAACAATGCTGTATTAGGAGAGTTTTAATTAGAGAACTAGACACCCCCTCCTATAAAAAAAATTAGTTTTCCTCATCAATCCTTATCCAGAAACGGTATATTAAATTTTTCTAAAGAATAATGGTACAGGGTGGGCACAGTGACTCACGCTTGTAATCCCAGAACATTGGGAGGCTGAGGCAGGCGGATCACGAGGTCAGGAGTTCGAGTCCAGCCTGGGCAACTTGGTGAAACCCTGTCTCTACAAAAATACAAAAAATTGGCTGGGTTGATAGCGGACATCTGCAATCCTAGCTACTCGAGAGACTGAGGCGGGAGAATCACTTGAACCCAGAAGGCAAAGGTTGCAGTGAGCTGAGATTGTGCCACTGCACTCCAGGCTGGGTGACAGAGCAAGACTGTCTCGAAAGAGAGAAAAATAAAAGCATAGTAGTACAATTAGGAACAACCATTCAGTGTGTGCTTCGTTACAGATGATATTGTAATATTTTAGGTTGTTTCTAATTATCTCATAATTTTTCATGTATGGTAAGTAAATATAAGACATCGGCAGTGTTACTGTAATTCCTGCTTTTACACAATCCAGTTTGTGAGAGTCTAGCAGAAACATGTAATATAATAGCTCACAAAATCTTCCCATGTTAGGAATCATCACTTCAGTCTTAGGTAGCTCAACAATTCCAAGAAGGTTTATAAAACGATTTTAGATGGTGTATAGCTCTAATCCTAGGTTTGTTGCAAACAACAAAAAGATACTAATTTTATCTTTCTTTGGAGATTTATGAATATGAGCCTGTCACATAATTCTTGTAGGGGCAGGTGTGTTATATTGAAAAGTATTTGTCAAAGAAAAGCTTGTTTCTATCATGGAGATCAGGTACTACTACTATCAGTTATGAAAAACTAACCAAAGAATGAGTCTTCAATATCACAGAGTTAGGACATAATTCTATTTCTTTACACATATTTAAGAGTATTCCATCAATATGTGATGATAAAATTGGTTAGAATATTAGCCTTAAATAAACTTGCAGAAAAGTAAAAAGAGACATAAGGAGAAAAAGATTTTAATAAGGAAGGATACTATATTTTTATTAGTAATAGGTAGTTTAATGATGAGCAACATTTTAAGTATAAGTAGCCAAGTATAGAACTCACATCATTTGGAAAACCAGTGCTTTTTTCTAAGAAGTCAATTTTATTGAGGTATAATAAATTGTACAGTAAAAATAATTTTAGTGTCAAGTTTTGACAAATGCACACTGTTGTGGAGCATCAACTAAATCAAGATTTAGAAAATTCTCATTATCCAAAGAAGTTGTGTTTTTTCTATTTGTAGTCAACCTCCTCCCCCCACCTTTGGTCCCTGACACTTATCTGTACTTTGTCCTTATTATTTTACTTTTCCTGCTATGACACTAAGTGGATTCATGCAATGGGTAGCCTTGGTGTCTGACTTCTTTCACACAGCATAATGCATCTGAGATTGATCTATGTTACTGTGTAGCTATTTTTTTGTACTGATGAATAGTATTCTGTTGTATAGATGTATGGTAGTTTTCTGATACATTCACTGGTTGAAAAACACTTGGTTTGTTTCCAGTTTGGTGCAACTATGAGTACAGCTGCTGTATACTTTCATGAACAGATTTTGTGTTAACATAAGTTTGCTTTTCTCTTGGCGGAATTTCTAGGAGTGGAATTTAGGGGTTATGTAAGAAAATACATAAATTTATGAGAAAATTCCATACAGTTTTCCAAAATAGCTCTATCATTTTTTATTCCTACTGGCAATGTGTGAGAGTTCCAGTTGTTTTGTATCTTTACCATCACTTGATATTATCCCTAATAAGAAAGACCTAAATATCATCAACCAAATATTAGTGAATTTAATACAAAAGCATTCAAAAAGGATAACATAGCATGACCAAGTAATGTGGTTACTGGAAATACTGGATTTTTTCAGTATTAAAAATTACTCAATACAAGTCACTGCATCAAAATACAGAAGGAGAAAAACTATATAGTCATCTAAATATATGCAGCAAAGGCATTTGGCAAAATTCAACATGTATTAATGACAAACAACTCTCAGCAAACTAGAAATTAAAGGGAACTTCCTCAAAGTGTAAAAATATATTTTTAAAAGTCCTAATGCCAATACCATTATTAACAGTGAATGGTTCCATGCTTTTTCTGGTTGATCAGGAGCAAGACAAGGATGTCTGCTCTACCTATACCAGTGGTCCTATACTAGTGGTCGTAGTCAGTCCAATAATCCAAGAAAAGGATATCAAAAGCAGACATGTTAGAAGCAAAGAAACAAAATTACCTCTATTTTCTGATAGCTCGATATTATAAGTAGAAAATCATCAAAGAAATTACACAGGAGAGCCTAGCAGTACTTATAAGTGAATTTAGGAAGGTTACAAGATACAAGAACGGTATATAAAAATCAGTCCCATTTTCATATTCAAATTGATTTCAGGCTTTCAAAACCACACTAGGCTTCTCTATTGGAACAAACAAGTACAGAGTATATCTGGTTCTTAGACATTTGCTCTTTCCACTGTTCTCCTTTCTCTATAATCTTCATAGCAGAAGCACAAAGACACAGTTGAGGAAACTCAAATATGTCAACTATAATCTAGTAGTTAATGTTGAAGCCTTCCACTTTCTTTTTATTGCAGAAAAATATAAAATGTGTTTAAAAGTTGCCATCATAAGTGGCACTTATTTAAACTGTTTGTTTTCTTCTTTCATATAAATGTAATTTAGTGATTATTTATACAGTAGAAAAATATCAGAATAATTCTTAAAACAATTTAGATGAAAGGCATATTTTAGCTATTTCCTTTACAGAGGTTATGAGAAAATGCCATGCAACTAATTCCATCATTTCCAAAACAACAATATGGTGGCTCACTTAGAATTTTTAATTTGCAAATATTGGTGAATTTCATTTACTGTATTTGTCACATGAATTTCATCTTCTATAAGTCTCTAAAGCCACCTCAGAATTCTCTTATTTCTCTCTCCTTCAAATTCATATTTTAATATGAATGGACTATTAGGTACGGTTAAAACTGATTCCACAATGTGAAACTTTTATCTGCTCTTTTCTCAAAGGCAAACATTATGTTGATTATCATATATGGACTTTGGACTCTCAGTTCCAAGAATAGAAAGAACTGTATGTGGAGAAGGCCAAGTAAATTTCTGCTCCATCTCTCTTAAGGCACATAAACACACCAGATGTGAAGGAAAATATGTATTTTTCTGTTTTGGGCATTCTAACAATGACCATCTTTACTACTGTCATCGTTAGGATTGAGCCATACTTCATCTTAAGTGCTTGTTTAGTTCTTTAATGTCACTTGTACAGAGTTGTGATTATGAACCACATTTTGACACATAGAAAATAATTACCTAAAATCTTTTTACAGTTTTCTTTCCAGAGCCAATGCAGTGATCGTATAGCTATATGTTAAGATTGGCTTTTTGGTGTCACATGTTTCTCAGAAATGGTCACAGATGTTTTAGCCAGGATATGCAACTACTAAGGGCTGCAACAGATAAACTCTAAGCAACTTAGTTATTACTTGCTGACATGAAGACTGATGACTCTTATCAGGCAAGCTTCTCCATCCGATGACTCTGTTTCATGCTATTGGCATCTCAGCACATGATTTCCAAGGTCGTCATTGTAGGAGAAAAAGGGAATATGGAAATGGAAGACTGGCTGATCGGTTTGAGCCAGAAGTGATATGTGTCATTTGGCAGACTAGTCACGTGTCTCTGCCTAAAAGCAAAGGGGCTGAGAAAGGTTGTTTTCTTGTGAACTTAGGAGGGAGAAGGAAATCAGAAATGGTTGATGACTAGAAGTCTCTAGTATGCCAAAGAACTCCTTACCTATTTGATCTCTGAAGGGGTTACCACTGCCATATCTATCCACCTATGGGTAACTTGACTATCTGCGTATATCTCCAAATTCAAATGTATAACTTGAGGAAAACCAAGATTAATACAGTACGTAAAAGAAACTGGGCAAGAATTAAGAAAACATTGACTGTTATGGGTGCCAAACAACAAAAAAAGTGGTATAAATTACCATTTTGGAGTGTCATATTACTAATATACATATTATAAATTATAATGTCCTATTGAAGAGACTGGAGGGGAAATAAGTTATTGTGTAATGTACATGTCTTCATTATTTAAGTTGAGAAGGAAAAGAAGTGACAAATTGAACAATCAGGTATTCAGTTCCCTAGATTAAGGAAAATATATTTCTACTTTTGTTGTCTCTACAAGTCAAACTAGATTCTAGAGTAGTTAGGTACAGGTTTTGAAGATCAATCAAAGATCACATTTTCAAAAAGCACACTTGTTAAATAGAAATGTTATTGGTTTTGCTTGGATATATAATCCCCTTATTGAAATAACTAGATTAAATAATTTACAACTAGTCTTGTAGAGCTGGGACCAGGATCCAAGTATGTTCACACAAATTTTCAGTAAAATATCTGTTTCATAGTATATAGAAATGTGATTTTTCTCATCTATGCTATGCAAAGCAAACTTAAAAGTGTATATGCACACCATATATAGTTTTGACCTGATTAGTAAATAAATATCAAATGTCTAGCCCATATTTACATATTACATGGAAAGTCTTTTTTCCACCACAAGTACATGTAATTATATCCACTTTGGGGGAAAAAAAATAGCAGATAAAATTAGTCATATTGTTATTTGTTGCAGTTTCATTTTACCTTTTATATCTGCCAGGGATAATCTTTGTAAGTTACTTGTAAAATCACCCATAATCACTTTTAAAGTACCAATAAATGTGATAATTTAAAAAGTAAACTAGAATGGAATAAAGAGATTGATTTTATTGTAGTAATTGTGTTGACTCTATATTAGAGAGTCCTATATCTAATTTTCAAGAGACTGACTCTTTAAACAAGCCCATTAATGAAATGCCTAAAGAGTAAACCCTTGTCAAATCTACCCTCAAATAAATAACTTTGAAGATAATTTACAAATATTTAATCAATGTATTGGTAAATACTATCTTATTGGTAATTGATATTTTATTGGTAATCTAATGTTTTTCATTTTAGAACCAAATCTAAATCTGAGGGGATTAATTCCAACATCTGCAATATAAAATCTAATCTTTAATCTAATTTGTCACATTATTTCCATATGAAAAATAAAATATTTTCCTAAGTCTGCTGGAGAATTTATATTGCCTAATAAACTGCTGAAAGTTTCAAATAACACAATATTCCTTGAGTAGGTAAAAATCATAAAGAAATCACACTAAATAAATAAATTTTGAGATGAGAAAAATAATGAGATACAAGAAGTAGATGTAGTTATGTTAGGCATAGATCTGGTTTATTAGGAAAAGATTCAGCATGTGAATCTAGTCATTCCAAATATGCAGTCAAGGGAAATTTCAATGTGATGAGAGAGACTAGGTTTATATATTTTGACTGCAGGATCTTTGGACAAGTAAGATCTTTGGTTAAGATTATATTTCTATTGAATTCTTTCTTTCTTTTACCTTGGTTCTACCCAGCCAGCCCATAAATGAGCTCCTCTCTCTCTCATCTTCTATTCCAGTAATATCTCAAGTCACAGAGCTGCCTACTTTAAAGAAAATGTACTCATACTTTGTGCACCTAAGAGCAGGAGAGTGCGAATGGGTGGCTGGGGAATAGGTAAATTATCTGTGCAGTAGGGGCTGACTGTATCTTTCAGCCACTTGCTACCATGCCACACTTTGCTTTGCACAAATCCTAACACATAAGCAATGCCCAATGGATACTTGTTAAGTATCTAAGTGAATGAACAGATGAAGAAGTGAACTAAACTATGTCTCCATTTCTTCACAGGCTTAACATTCTCTGCTTCCATGATTATTTGAGAAAGAACACTGACTTCCAAACATTTACACTTACCTGGTTCTCATCTTCTCCTGTTTGCTTTCTCTCTAAAAGAGAAAGCATCCCCAGCTCTTCTCAGAAAGGCTTTTCTAACACAGTGCCTTACACAGAGTAAACATACAATAAAATGTGTTGATCTGAATTGAAATGGGGGGAAAAAAAGCTTCTGTGAAAAGCTGACAGTGCAATTACTTTACCTAGATCACGCATTCCTCATTGACCATATGCTCAATGATCATGAACATATGCTATGTTTGTTTTTTTTGTAATTTTACTTGCTAACTATTGCACAATGGTGAGTTTTGCACAAATCCCATATGATTATATCTAAAACACTCTAGTTTTTTCTCTTTGTCTTTTTTTTTAAACGAGTGTTAGTTACTCTAGTTAAAGAGCTGAACACCATTTAGAGCATCGTGCTACCCTCCGCCCCCACCAAAAAAAGGAAAACAGGACATGCAAAGAAATGTATTACAAACCAAAACAATTGAACTTTGCAAGGATAAACATGATTAAATACCAGTCTTAGATAATGGAGGCTAAATGAGTAGAGGATAATGTCATTTTGCCAAAACCTGCATAAGCAGGAAGGGGGTAAAGTTTTATGAATTGGAAATGAATCTGTGGTAAAATCCATTACTATTACTTGGAAGATGAGTGAGTTCAGTCTAAAATTCTATCCTCTAGAAAACTTGAAGACACTTTTAAGAGATATACTTCAAAACAACAACACCAATCTGTTCCTATGATATTATAAGCATCCTTCAGCCCTGTCTGGCGAGTACATCATGATGATAAAGAACCCAGAGGGGATGGGTACTGGTTCTGTAACTCTCTGCAGCATTTCTATAGCTGAACAATTCAATATTTAAAGATCAAAAGACAAGTCCAAAACTACGATTAAGCAGCATTCCTCAGTCTTGAGGTACTTTCTGTATGAAAAAATAGGTCAGAGACAAACTTCCAACGAACAAAATTATGAAAGTGAAAGGAAAATAGTTGCTCAGAGAGAAGAAAAGAGAACATTTCATTTTATGAGATTTGTGGGAAAAAGCTTTAAGAAATCAGATGAAGAAAAGGATCATCATCATCATCTTTGTCCTCATCATCCCACTGAAAGCACCTTGTTGGGAAGAACAGTTTTCCTAGTTCTTTTAGAGAGTTTTTATCTTGGAAAATGTGCATATGTATCCTTTGTCTATGTCTGTGTAACTCCAAAGAGTCTTCCTAAATTTGGAATAAAGCCAATTAGTATCATTTATAATCTGCAAGAAGGAAAATTTAAATTAAAAATTTCCTTAAATGGCATACTCCTTTCCGAAACATCAAAGAAATGCTGCTTTCCATTTTTGTTTTCTGATTTTTAATGCTGCTTTGTTGACCAAACCTGTAAAAAGAGTGAAAGAATGGTGTGACTTTCACTAGCAGCTAGTGTGTTCCTTTATTTTTGCATTCAGTTTCAATTTCAACCACAGAAGATGCTAACTCAGAGAGACTGTCACAGAAAATCCAGTTGGCTGAATAAACAGCAAAAATTGTTAACTAATTACATAGTGGAGAAACCTATTTAATGAAATTTCTTCAAATTTGTTTTTTGCAAGATTAGGGTTTAATAATTTTGATATCATGTTATCTGTAACATCATGCCTTATTGGCCAGTTTTACAGGCTTGTTTTAATCCCTGGGCATCTAGTTACCTTACCTTGTCTCAAAATTAAAGAGCCTTTAAAAATATAGTTCTCATTATACAGGGCTTACCTCCCAATGGCTTGTGGATGAATAATTGAGTATTGGAATTTGAGTTCTAGCAAAAACTGAGAAGTAGGCAGAAATCCATTTTATTTATTTTATTTTATTTTATTGAGACAGAGTTTCACTCTTGTTACCCAGGCTGGAGTGCAATGGTGCAATTTCGGCTCACCTCAACCTCCGCCTCCTGGGTTCAGGCAATTCTCCTGCCTCAGCCTCCTGAGTAGCTGGGATTACAGGCACGCATCACCATGCCCAGCTAATTTTTTTTTTATTTTTAGTAGAGACGGGGTTTCACCATGTTGACCAGGATGGTCTCGATCTCTTGACCTCGTGATCCACCCACCTAGGCCTCCCAAGTGCTGGGATTACAGGCGTGAGCCACCATGCCCGGCCAGAAATCCATTTTAATATTATCTTCTTTCCTCTCTACAAGTGTCGCATTCTCCTCTCTGGGTCTCTGTTCTCTTAGGTTCTCCACATCCTGCCCTCATCCCTACATCTTGTTTCTTCATTCTTGCATGCCCTTCCAAAGAGGCTTGCAATTGAAAATAATACATTTGAATTGCTGCCTATCTCGTCTTCACAATTCAAAATACCTATTACCTAAATTAATATCCTACTAATGTTAAACAAAATTACTTGAGTATCTTAAAAAGTAATCTATGGTAAGATAAAGTGACTAATTGAGGTAGAGTCTAGGAATATTTCACTTGCAGTGTTACTGTTCTTTGCTAACTCAAATCAATCTCTAATATAGTTCACAGAATCATAAAACACTTGCATTACAAGTTTCCTCTAAAGGACACTGTTGTTTCCCCAAGATGAATGCAGCAGGTGGCTGGACCCAGGACATAATGGCTTGAGAAAGTTGGCTGTGTGCAGTTCTTTCAAGTCCAGTTCAGTGAGGCCATGAAATAGCTTAAAATAACCCATGGTGGGAGAATTTACAAAATTGAGAATGAGAAATGCTAAACAACTAAAAATTACTGATTGTTTTTCCTAGACACTTGGTTGATAAGCATTTATCAGGACATCATTGATTGAATTAAGTAATAGAATGTATTTTCATATTGTGGAGGGAGTATTGTAGTATTGGTGAAGAATCAGAGTGTCACAAAGTCCCAAAGGGAAATAGGTCTCCCACCCATCCAGAAACATTTTATTTGTATACAAAATTTCATTTTAAAGAAGTCATACTGCTAAGAAAATGTTTAAAAGCTGCTACTTTTTAGTATCTCTGAAAAGTGATTCCTTATCTCCATTGTTTGAAATTTTTCTGTAACTGACACTTTTGGATAAATGACTTTTAAAACATTCCTATATTTTTTATGTTGTCTCTAAAAGTGTTAGTATTTGTACAATTTATTAATAGGTTTTCATTACATTTAGAAATCCATTTGTCCTTTTGTTTATATGCAAACTATCTAGTATGGGTAAGAGAGATTAATTCTAGGATTTTAATCTTTAATTTATAGAAATATTGTGACCCATGACCAAAGATAGTGACTTGGGAAAAGAAATACCAAGAAAAACATAATAGGAATTTTAAATGATAGAAATAGAAATAGTATAAAATGACCAATTTAGGTAAATAAGACACTGTAACAAGTGGTAGCAGTGTCGCATAGTGAAAAGATCAGTGACCTTTGGAATCAGAGACATCTGGGTTGAAAAACAAATGTCCTTATATTCTAGCTGTGTGATTATAATCAAGTTACTTAACCTCCCTGAGGTTCAACTTCTTATCTGTACCATGGAAATAATACCTAGAACAGTAGGTTGTTTCTAGGACAAAATAAAAGGATATATGAAAAGTATGTACTATTGGCATGTAATAACCATTTAAAATGTTTTAAAAGAGGCAAAACCCTGGCTCTATTAAAAACACAAATATTCATCCATGTCCTCAGCAAACTGACACAAGAACAGAAAATGAAACACCGCATATTCTCACTCATAGGCGGGTGATGAAAAATGAGAACACGTGGACACAGGGAGGGGAGTACTAAACACTGGGGTCTATTGGGGGGAAGCGGGGAGGACCAGTCAAAGGGGGAGGTGGAGAGGGATAGCCTGGGGAGAAATGCCAAATGTGGGTGAAGGGGAGAAAGGAAGCAAAACACACTGCCATGTGTGTTCCTACGCAACTGTCTTGCATGTTCTGCACATGTACGCCAAAACCTAAAATGCAATAAAAAATTTAAAAAAAACAGTAATAAAAAAAAACACACAAATATTAGCTGGGCATGTTGGTGGGCCCCCATAATCCCAGCTACTTGGGAGCCTGAGGCAGGAGAATTGCTTGAACCTGGGAGTGGAGGTTGCAGTGAGCCAAGATTGCACCACTTTACTCCAGCCTGGGCAGAAGAGCAAAACTCCACCTCAAAAAAAAAAAAAAAAAGTTTTAAAAGAATTGTATTTTGAACCTATCTGTCTATAGTCACATTACATTTTGATACTGTTGTATATCTGATTTAAAAATCTTTCTGGAGGGAAATCATTTGAAGGTAATCTGAAGCAACAATACCATCTGTTTCAGAGACTGACACACAATAGGAAAGCATTTCATGGAGACAGGGAATTTTAGTACCAGAAAGATTCTTAGAAAACAACTAATCCAATCATTTGACATCTGAAGACCCAGGAAGTTCAGGAATTAATCCACATAGATACAAATCTAGGTTAAGTGATTTGGCCTTGGACATATTATATAACCTCTCTGAATTCAATTTTCTCTTAAGTAAAAGTGGGAATAAATCCCACAGCACTGGCTTATTTCTCAGATTAAATGAGATAATGTAAATGGTCAAGTAGACCAGAGCCCTGATAATCCAGAGTATTGAGGTATAGTAAGACATAAAGGCTATGAAATCTTTTTCCTTACCTGTCCACCCACCCTTAGTGATTCTATGCATTCTGGGACTTGTGCTTAGTAATTTACTTCTAAAGCATTAAACAGCAAACGCAAAAATGATGATGTGGTTGCTCTCTAAATATAGCTCCCATCTCTCTGTGCATTGCTTTTCTATGCTGCAGTGGAAAAAAAAAAGTGCCTGTCTTCACTGTCTCAAAGGCTGCTAGAGCAAGGAAAAGAAGTTCCAAGTGTGTAGGAGGCAAAATAATGTGCGTCTGCATTTTCTGCCCCATTACATTTTGTAGTTCATGGTCATAGCATACATTTGTTTTGAAAGGTATTATACACACCATGGTGGAAAATACAGTCAGCTCTTTGGTGTTCTCAGATAGGAAATGACTGTGACTTACGACAAAGTTATGAATAAAAACAGTTAGTTTCCACTTTGCCTGTGAAGCACTACTCAGCAATTCAGCTGCTGTCTGCCTATCTCTGAGCTGCAGGCAGTTGAGTGAGAGAGCAGATACACTGTCTAGAATGAGTAGAGTCTACCATACATAGGACTATTTTGAGTGAAAGATTTTGAAAGCATATCTGCAGCTCGCCTAACCCTTCAAAATCTCTGAAAAATCCTCAGAATTTGTAAGATAGTTCATGAACATGCAGAGATTGTATGTCTAAGAATTCAGGAATCGCATTTAATCTAATGTGTGGAAAATGGATGCAGGTGAATCAAATCATGCAGTCTAATCACCTATTCTTATTCATGCTAGTGGGATTTCTGCTTAATATTCTCTTTAGACTACATTAGCAATATTAATATTAATAAGAGCAAACTTAAATACAGAATGAAAACATAATAGTTCCCAATTCTCCCAATGCTGTTTGGTTTTCCAAAATGATCTCACTTTTTCTGACTCTACCACAACTGATTTGTATTCAGCTTACTTATCATTGCATGTAACTGAGTAGTGGAATATGTTATATCTATACAAATAGAATACATAAATTTGCATACATTTTATTTTTCATGTGTGCTCTATTAATAGATTTAAATTTTGCTCACTGGAAATTTTGAGTATTTTTTAAAAATCAATTACATCATAAAAGTAAACCGACTTCCATTTCTGGATATCAAGTCTTTAGCCTCAATAATCAAGCACTGTGTTGCAAGGATAGCTCAGTAACATTATGGAAGGCTCTAATTGTCCTTCAGAACTCATGCTTACCTGTTTTAAAAGTCATTTTGGCTAGGCGCAGTGGCTCACGCCTGTAATCCCAGCACTTTGGGAGGCTGAGTAGGGTGATCAGCTGAGGTCAGGAGTTCCAGACCAGCCTGACCAACATGATGAAACCCTGTCTCTACTAAAAGTACAAAATTAGCCAGGTGTGGTGGCCCACACCTCTAGTCCCAGTTACTCGGGAAGCTGAAACAGAAGAATTGCTTGAATCTGGGAGGTGGAGGCTGCAGTGAGCTGTGATCCTGCCACTGCACTCCAGACTGGGCAAGACAGAGTGAAACCCTGTTGCAAAATAATTAATTAATTAAGTAAGTAAGTAAAAAATAAAAGTCATTTGCAGATTCACCTTTTATAAATTGGACCAAACTCTTTTTTGCACGACTCTTATTTGCTACCTCATCATATTTTGGCACATTTAATAGCTTCCCTATCTGCTATTTGAAGTTGGATTTTCTTTATTCATTTAAAAATTACCATGCCCACATGTCAAAGGACAGCCCTCATCCTAGTAGTTCAGAATTTAATGAACAAATCAATGTTCATCATATCTGTACCATTTGAGATTAAATAAATGTCAATCATGTCTTCTTTAACCTCTGCAACTCCAAAGATTTTTGTCAATTTTCAGTCCTTTTACTCTGTTTTAATAGCAGTTCTAGCCCCTCCTCCTCTCTATTTATCAGAAAAGTTAAACTTCTCTGAATATTTTGAACTCCATTCTTGGTTTTAGAGGTAACGAAAACTGTGTTCAATAACCCATGCAAGAATGACATAGTTACATTCTTCACAGAACCCCAAATAATTACACTAATAATACATAATAAAATGTGTGGTGGTATTGGGTGCATAGTAAATAGCCAGTAAATGGAAGCTGTTATAATCTATTATCAGTTATCACTGATTAGGTCTTATTGTTCTTCAGACATTTCATATACAACATTTCATTTAATCAGGCACTTCAAGTGCAGCATCTCATTTAATCTTCTTACCATCCTCGAGATACTGTTTAAAGAGATGATGTGTAAATCACATAGCTAGTAAGTGCCAAATTTTGAACATGATCTTTCTGATGTCCATAGTTCAAACAGTGCTCTTTTTTAGGAAGCCATAATTACTATGGCAATACTGATACCATCAATGAGTCAATCAGTAAGGTATTACTGATCACCTGCCATATTTTGTGTAAGCCAGGTCAAAAAAAAAAAGGTGATATTTCTTCTGTTTTTCAGGAATATAGAGCTTTCTGGGACCATGGAATAACATACATAAGACAATATGTTAATAAAAACTCTGCATGAAGCATCTTTAATATGGACTCTAAGTGTTGTAGCACTTAGCAAGAATATGTGGAGTGGCTCTCACCAAAATGCCTCAATAATGTGGACTAAAGTAAGAAAAACAAGTTAATTGCCCATCTTCACATATTTTCTTTCTAGTGTTCTTTCAGTTAACGACTCTTTGGAAGCAAAGAACACTGACATACAACATTAACACTTTCGTTACCTGCTAACTAAAAATTTTGGAATCCAGACAGCAAGCCTTAGATAGCAAATGAGACAAAAGATAGGGAAACTTGATGAATACATTCATAAACATGTATTTCCATATCTCCATTCTATATTAAAATATTTGTACAGTTTTAGAGAAGAATTTTTAAATTAATTAGAAGAAAAATTATGTAATTGGAAAAAACAATAGTCCTTTTGAGATTCCTTTATTTTTCTAACACATCCTATCTATCTTTATTGCTAGTACCATTTGTTGACATGAGTTCTCTCCACTTCTGCCACCATGTAATAACCCTCAAGTGCACCTGTATTTCAATATGTAGGGCAGTGATTTCTATGTTAGCTGTTATTTAGCAAAAGGAGTGTTAAAGATTTTTTACAAAGATATAATCATGACTCTCATACTGATGAACAAGGAATACATGTCAAAGATTTTATTTAACTAATTAGTTGCTGAAATACCAGTAAGTTACAGCTGGTTTTCACGGGAAATTCAGAGAAACACATACATATACATGAAAATAATGAAAGCTGAATTTACAAATGTATGCAAAATAAGCCTATGTACATGCAAAAAACAATTGCCCTCCACACAACTAATATGCATGTCTGTGAAAAAGAATCATTTGTATTATTAATTTTCTACAATTTACCGAGCTGTGAAATAGCTCAAGGCAATGAAAGGTTGCAATAACCCACAAATATGTGCTAGGCAGACTACTCAGGACTTTTCTTATGGTCCACTGCAATGTATTTATATTTCTCTTCTGCAGGAGTGATGGGGAAGGACTCCTACCTGTTATGTGATTTCCAACATAGCACAGATATTAAGACTGTCATTCAAGTGTCATAAAACTAGCACAATCCAAAATGAGGCTCACTTCTGAACACTGTTTTTTTGCCATTAAAATCAGGTTTACTTTTAAGATATAGAAGAATTGGAAAAGAAAATGTATCTTTTTTTATTATTATACTTTAAGTTATGGGGTACATGCGCAGAACATGCAGGTTTGTTACATAGGTATATACGTGCCTTGGTGGTTTGCTGCATCCATCACCTCATCATCTACATTAGGTGTTTCTCCTAATATCATTCTTCCCCTCTCCCCAACCCCATGCTATCCCTCCCCTAGCCCCCTACCTCCCGATAGGCCCAGGTGTGTGATGTTCCCCTCTGTGTATCCATGTGTTCTCATTGTTCAACACCCACTTACGAGTGACATGTGGTGTTTGGTTTTTCTGTTCTTATGTCAGTTTGCTGAAAATGATGGATTCCAGCTTTATCCATGTCCTTTCAAAGGACATGAACTCTTCCTTTTTAATGGCTACATAGTATTCCATGGTATGTATATGCCACATTTCTTTGTTCAGTCTATCATTGATGGGCATTTGGGTTGGTTCCAAGTCTTTGCTATTGTGAACAGTGCCACAGTAAACATAAGAAATGTATCTTAAAGATGTGGTATGAGTAGGTGGGCTTTCATAAAGAGAATGGAAGAGAATTAAATTGAGTCCCCATGGCTGCTAAAAGTAAGTCAATGTAGCAGTGAGGGTCAGATCACTGAGAAGATTCTTCTGGTTTTGTCAAAAACATTTTCTTTGGAAGATCTATAAAAGGTTACTGCCTGGTGGCAGAGGTTGAATGAAGTAATGTCAACATTTTTTAAGTAAGGTAGCATTTGAAGGGATGGTGTTTCCAAAAGTTCTGTGTTGTAAACAGCTGAATACTTTTTGGTTCTCCTGAAGAAAAATGTGTACTTTACTATATATTACTATAAAACATTTATTATGTATTCTTTGCATGTTTGTTCCCTTGAAATCTCATGTTGTAATGTAACTCCCAATGTTGGAGGTGGAGTATGGTAGGAGCTGATTGAATCATGGAAGGAGATCCCTTATGAATGGCTTAGCACCATCCTCTTGGTAATTAAGTGAGGTCTCAGTTAGTTCACACAAGATCTGGTAATTTAAAAGTCTGGAACCTCCCCCCTCTCACCATGAAATATGCTGGTTTCTCTTCACCATCTTCCATAATTCTGAGTTTCCTGAGGCCTTCACCAGAGCAGATGCCAACACCATGCTTTCTATATAGCCTGCAGAACCATGACCCAAAATAAACCCTTTGTCCTCATAAATTACCCAGCCTCAGGTATTTCTTTATAGCAATAAAAAATGGCCAGAAACATCCAGTGATTTTTTTGTATTTGAAATTAATTCTTTCATCCTTATGAGCAAAGATTTATATTAAATTCTTAAAAATGTGATGTTAACTAAGATTTCTGCCAAACTGGTGAAAATACTGTAAGTTCTTGGAAAACAGAGATGCATGATAAAATTGATATGTCACCCATCATGAGTTTTTTGTTTTGTTTTGTTTTTTCTGCTGTGTTTTTGGCACATTTTTGAGAATAGCAAAAGGCACAGTGTTCTGGAGGTAAACACTGATACCTATGTTTTTCTTTTTCACTTTTGATTTAAGGCAGCAAAGTTTAAGCTGCTCCCACCTGATTTGTTTTATTTTTCAATATTCTTTTTTCTACTTGAGTGCATACTCATAACGTACCATCATACTTTTGTATTTAAGTACTTGGTAAAAACCTTTTTCCTCTATGGATGTAGGTTATGTTTTGTTTTGTTTTCTTCAAGACTTTAGTCCAAGGAAGAGTTTTAAAGTCTTGCAATTAAACACTGACTGATAACTTAAGCAGACCTGTGTTTTTGGGAGTTAGCAGAGGCAGAAGCCTAAGCGCAATGCCAAGAAACCTTCTAAAAGCGTTGCCATGTTTTGAGTTTACTCCGCTTGCACCAGTCTCTTAGGTATTCACCTTGTCCTCTGATCCTTTGCTGCTTTGTAATGATAAATAATTGTCCTCATTTGGGGTTCCTTGAAGCTTTAAGATTGTTGACTTTTCTCGCAGAAAACCACACTTGACCTTGCTTCTGCTCCTGAAGCATTTGACATTCCAACTGGCCACCTTTTGATAGGCTAAATAAATTTAGGGCAGCAAGGGTTTAATGATGTATTTTCCAGAATTTTAAATTTCATTGACAAGTTAAATTTTAAAAAACTAACAGAAACTTTGGTACAGATAGAGAGGATTGTCTCCTTATAATTGTGTCAAATTAGGATATTAAATCAACTCTATGCAATCTCCATAATGTCATAATATGAGGGACAATTAAACACACAGAAGAATAAATCACCTAACCTCACAACTAGAAAATAACTGAAGCTATTTACTATTTTTAATTAAATACAAATTTATCTGGGGAAAAAAATCTTAATATTTCCGAATGTACTCTAGTTTAATATATTACCCCACCTAGTTAACATTTGTATATCAGTAGTTGCTTTTAAAGTCATTTATGTCAAAGATGTCTTTTAACAAAAGAGGAGAAAAGGTAATATGAGGAGACAGGAGAACTATGGGCTCCCTTAAGTCAAGTTAGTAAGGCTAGCCTTGACAGATAAAAGTAACTGAGAACCCTTCTTGAAGTTTCACACCTAAGAACATCTAGGGGCGAAAAGGGAGTGAGCGAATATGCCTAGGGGCCCCAGGAGCTCACTGTGAGGCAGCAGAATCCCACCAAACTCATTCCTATGTATCTTATCACTCTTCTCTGAACCCCAGGGCGATGAATGGTCCAGATTGAGAGACAGAGGATTATTCACAGATTTCATATGAGTGGCTTGCTTGTGCTATGCAAATTTAAAAGACAACTGGAGGTCTTGTTAATCCACCAGTGCTGAAATTCATCCCAGAGGTACAGATTCACTGGGTCTTGGGAAGGGCCTGGGAATTTGCATTGTTGACACATTCTATGTGTTGCTGATGCTGTGGATCAGGGAGTGCCACACCATAGGTTGGATAGCTTAAGCGAATAAATATATTTCTCTCAGTTCTAGAAGCTGAAAGGTCCAAGATTGGGATGCAGGCAGATTCAGTGTCAAGTGAAAGCCCTGTTCCTGGTTTGCTGACAGCTGTCATTTCATTATATCCTCACATGGAAGAGAGATCATCTTTCTTATGTCTCTTGATATAAGAACACAAATTCCTTTCATAAAGGGTCCACACTTACCACCTAATTACCTTCTATAGTCCCCACTTTCAAATACCATTGCATTAGGGATTAGGATTTCAACATATTACTTTCGGAGGGGACACAAACATTCTGTCCATAGCAACAGGGAATAAAATCAATTTCTTAAAAAGAAAGTCCTAGAAATATGCAACCTTCTAAATAAACAATGTTTGTGTTTCTAGATTATTTTCTGATTGTTTTTAATGCAGTTTCAGTTCACTGTCTGAGTTGCTTAAACTTCTCTTATACTTAGGAATAAGTGTTTTATGCATGGTTAAAATCCCCACTGGAAAAGACTGTTAATAGATTAACAGAGCAAGTGACTTGGGTGGATTTAATACATGTAAAAGCCAGTTAAATTCAGGTAAAATTTTAAGATCATCATCATTTTCCAGTCAAGCCCTGGCGCTTTGGGGCAGTTAAGTACCTGCCTTGTTCATATCCAATGAGTTTTTTGGCTAATCAAGCAAAAATAATCAAAACACTTAAGGCTTTAAAGCATGAATGACCAGTTGAACGTTACTTCTTATTTGCTTCTAAATCCATTCTACTTCCTGATCAGTCAGTAACACTTAGAACATCTAGTTATAATTTGTAATACAATTTTTTTTTTAAAGATAATTAAATGGACTAAGACTATACATGATCTTTTCAGGGGATAACAATTGAATTTTTTAACAAAGTATATCAGGACAATAATATAAGACTAGAAGTCAGTCCAGTCGTTCAATCCAGTATTCAGAATTTCATTCTGTTTATAATTAAGCAACAGTGATTGTAGATTAGTCTTCCTTTAGCTGTTAACAGCCAGCTGGAGAAGCTGAGGACTATTTTTGCAATTATAATCTGTGAAGATTGAACACATTAAGATAAATAAAGTGTCCACCTTATTAACAGGCAACTCACTTCCACACTTGAATACCTATCAATAGGGGTTCCAAGTTCAATCACCCTCACCGACCTCTTCTAACTCTTTAAAGACATCGTGGAGGGAGGTGGTGCCTCACTACACTCTCTACTGGGCTTTGCAATCCACTTTCATGAGGCTAGGGGAGGGTGATGTTTGTTGAAATAATACCACAATACTAAAAGGTTTCAAATCCTTTTGGAAAGAAAACATGTTTGGAGAAAGACAAAATGCATTTCTGGCAACAAAAAGGAGAAGAATTTTCTGTATTTATAGTTGTGGCAGTCAGTTATGATGCTATTTGTAGCCAGCAGTCTAGATATTAGTGAAATGGCTCAGGCTGTGGCCTTCAATTGATCAAAATTAGTTCGCAATTATTAAATACTCATGGGGAGCATGACATGTGTCAAATAGAAGAAATATTCTCTTGTCTTAGCTTTGATGTGATAATAATGCCCAATCCTCTTAGATTAACCATTGAAGTGAGAATGATATTTATTGTGTAATGATCTGATAGATTTTTAGAAATGAGTATTTAAAATCAGATTAAGAAGATCCATAAATAAGGGAGGTGCATAAGAGAAAGCATAGATGCAAAATGCAAAAAACGACACATGTCTATATGCACACAACTATTGTGAAAAAAAAGAAAGAAAAGCGGCCAGCATTTCTGGAAAATAAAACAAACTTGAAATTGAGGTGGGAGGGAGTCAGAACCAATCGGAAATCAATGGAATCAATACGATTTTTTAGACCGAACTTCGCTTTTTGTCCTCCCATCATTCCATGCTTTAATAGGTCATGCTAACTCTTTATGAGTGGTCTTCAACAGAGAGGAATTGAGTACATGTACTCTATGGCATTTTGCTAGTAAATCTCTGGGTAACTTGAGACACTTAACCTATCTTAGCATTAGCTTCAGTGTTGGGCCGTGAAAGGAACGAGACTGGATAATTTTCAAGGTTCCATCTGGCTCTTAACAGTCCTTATCTTTTGTTTTTTATTTGTTTTGTTTGAGACAGAGTCTCGCCCTGTCGCCAAGTACAGTGGCGCGATCTCGGCTCACTGCAACCTCCGCCTCCCGGGTTCAAGCAATTCTCCCGCCTCAGCCTCCCGGGTAGCTGGGACTAGAGGCACCCACTACCAAGCCCAGCTAATTTTTTTTTAATTTTCGTATTTTTAGTAGGGATGAAGTTTCACCATGTTGACCAGGATGGTCTTGCTCTCTTGACCTCGTGATCCGCCCGCCTCGGCCTCCCAGAGTGCTGGGATTACAGACTTGAGCCACCACGCCGGGCCAATAGTCCTTGTCTTAATATCCCTCTTTGTGGTAAATCAACTTTAAGGCATACAGTGATAATTGAGAGGCAGAAAGATTGCATCTCAGAAACTTCAAAATGGAGTTCCAATGGAAAGGTCATTGGTGGAAAATGCCAATTACACAGCTAAGGAAACATATCTACTTTATCTTTTTAAGATTGAATGTAAGTTGACAGTGATCATGGTTCTCCTAGAATCATTTGTAATGTCAGTTCAGAGTTAAATTGCCCTAACCATCCAGAACCACCTATTGTATTCCACCTGGGGCCTGATGTTTAGGGCAATGTGCCAAGTTCCTTGTTGCCCTAAATTTCTCCTCTGATTCAAACCATCAGTATGCCTGTACCATTTCTTCAGAGCACTATTTTGTGTCTGATAAGAACTACAGAATCTTAGAAGCAAGTATCTGTTGACTTTAATCCTTCTCTGAGAAAATATCTGCTAATTTTTATAAAAGCCTTTTAAAGTCTGTATCTTAACCACAAGGGATTGCAGTGGCATTAATGGTGGGAATTGCAATTAGCATTACAGAATCGTGAAGAAATGGTTTGCACAGTGGAGCAGACTGATACCCCTCTACTGCTTTTCAGTTCATAAAGTATAAATAACCAACCCCTCTGTCTATATTTCATGTTATGCATAACTGTTATCACATGAGATTTGTATTACGCAGCAAAACAAAGTGGATAAAGTGTGAACAGTAGAATAAGACACTCTGGGTTTGGAATCTCATCTTCACCTGTAAGAGTTGTGTGACTTTGAATTACAGATGGTTTTCATCTCTCACCTCTACAGTATTTCATTCTTTCCTCATCTGCAAAATGGAAATAATAAGAGTTTCTTCCTCTTAAGATTTGGGAGAGAATTAAATGACAATAGATGATTGATTGATTGATTGATAGATAGGCAGACATATATATTAAATGACCACACATGCACACGCATATACACACATACATATCTGTATCTCTTAGTACAGTGATACTATAACCCTAGTAGTTATTAATATAATTCTTAATACAGTCAAATGCATCTAATAGAAATGTTAGAATTAATTTTCAATTAAAATCAAATATATTACGGAAGTTTTCCTCTGTGAAGTGCCTGACTTCAAGGCTTTCCTCTTGAAGTACTCAATTTAGTTTTTCCTCTGGGCAAAGCCAACTGAGCATAGTCATGATTAACCAGGGATAGTTTTCAGTGGAAGAAAAATGGTAACCGTTCTTTAATGGAGAGCAATAATTTAAATTCTTCGTATTTCCCAACCACTGGAAAATCAACTAATTAAAATATGACCTAATACAAAGTAATGAAATAGTTAAAAAAAAAAAAAAACCTCTTCAACACTTATACTGAAAAGGCCGCTTTTAAAATAAATGAATGAAAAACAAATGAAATTCTAAGTTGCATAGTCAGTGATGAGAGATAACGAGATAGAGTATTGAGAAACAAGAAAAAGCAAGCTGAAAGGTGAAAAGAACTGCCTGAAAAATCTCTCATTTAGATGCAAGTATAAATACTAAGGAATAATTTCTGGAACAAAACAATAACAACCAAACAGATCTATATATGATAAGCCATTGAAGGCTAAAGTGTATGTAAAGAATATTAATATTCTTCATTATGTAGGAAGTTGTAAAACTTGTCATTGACACAAACACACAATCTTATTTTGAGGCTCCTTACATCCCGAGAATATTTAATTTGATATTTATTGGATAATTTACAACCAGCTTTAATAATATACTGAGTAAAAATCTCAAGAAGATCAGAAAGTTATATTGTCCCCCAAATCCTACTTTTTCATGGTTTCCTGGCTTTTGGATTATTGTCTTCTTTTGATTTTGTGAATAGGATAGCCAGTCATGCACATGATTTCTGAACATGTGCCAGTTTGGGCCCCACAGAAGTTTGACAAATTAGCTTCTTTTGATTCAAGGCAAATTGCCATGGAAGAGAAAAACTGGTAATGTTTGCACCCAGAGAGTGGAATTTCTGTTTAATTTTCTTGCCCCTGTGGATTAAACTTGAAATAGGGGAAAACATGTTTTCTCAATTCTCTGGCTCCCATAGGCTATGGGTTTAATGTCAGACTTGCCTGTACATTCATTGAACTCACACTGTTATCCAAACAGGCCACTCTCAGAATCTCATTGTACAATTCTTTATTTTATATTTAGCAACCTGGGGGAAAGAATGAGTGATAGAATAAAGCTATAAAATTAAGAGCAAGATAGAAAGCACTGCAACTCCTGAGGGAAAGAAATGAACAGTCTATTCATCAAATCTGACAATATGTATGAGTCCTAAGAGAAGATAAAAATATGAATTCACTTGAGGAGGGTTAAGGGACATACATAATTTGACCTGAATTTATCCAATAACTTTAGAAATTACATCCTTTCTCCTGGTTGGTTCAGAAGTGGCTGCAGACAGGATCCACAGGTTTTTGACTGGACGTGCTTATGTAAGGTATCTCTTAAAATAAAAAATGGTGACTCATGCAACTTTACTTAATACTTTAGCTCATTATGCTTACCTTGCATAGCTTTCCTTCATCATCCAGCCAGATTAAAGGATGAAGACATGGATCCCTCAGATTCCTGTAGTCAATTCTGTCTTTGAGCCAAAGCTGGTGGGTTATTTGTTTACTGTTGGGTGCATGACATTCTTTGTTCTATCAAGGCTTTTTGCCTTAAAACTTTATTATTTCCATAGCCTATAACTAGGAGATTTTCTGTCCATTATTTTCTTTTAGGTAAAATCCAACTCAGAATAGTAAAAAATTGTTATGTTTCTCCTTTTGTGTAAGACTTGCGTAAAGAGGTAAATTATTAATCAAACTGTATATAAGGGGTTTGTTTTCTTTCCCTCTCTCTGAGGTTCAAACAACTGGGATAGGTTGGACATGCGGATCAAACATAGCATATGTACAAGGCTATAAGGCTTCCTGTTCTCATGGTAGTTGCTATGTGGTTAAAAAAATTGTAAGAGAAAGGGATAATGACTTTCCTACTACTGGAGAAGAAAAGGCAGAGAGAAAGATGGGAAGGACATTCACACAGAGCCAAAAGGATTTTCTGTGCCGTGATAGAAGCCTCTTGTGAGCATCCAAGCAAGTCTTTATAAAGGCACTTTGCTCTGTCCTATTGTGCATTAGTTTTGATTTGCCTGTCTCCATTTTCTGATGAGAGAAGCATTTCTGCTCTTGAGAACACTTGAGGAGAAACTGAAAGACTGCTATCATTTTTGCCATGACGATGAGTTTTAAATGAAGTTCTCTAGAAAGCTAGTTCCTGCTTTCTGCTCGGATTCTTCTAAGCTAACCACTTCAAATGACTTTTAGTGATGAGAACATTAGCTATAATTGGATACTAGCCTTTAAAATGCTCCTGCACCCATTTAAAGGTAGTGTCTGTTACTGAGAAGCTTGTTCTGTGACCAGAGAATTATTGGAAGTTTCACACAACCCGGGACACACAGATGAGAGTCTTTTGTATCCTATCAATTGAAATATGTATAATCAATTTCACCAAATTCTGCTGATTATCCTGGGTTTTTCTTACTTTTCTTATCTTCACTCTAAGTAGTCTGACCAAGTTTAAGCTGCCTGAAAATCTATACTTCTCTAATATTTTCTTATTTTTTATTGACAATCCTTTCTATTCTTAGTTGATTATCTTTGGTGAAAAACAGCTCTAGCTGATTATTCATACTTTAATTTTGTGATTATAAATATAAGGAAGAAATCAATAAGCACCTGAGGGTATGGTATAGAAATGGAGCGGAAACAAAAGCAATGGGATTTTTTTTTTCACATTCTCATTTACAATAGATATTTGGCTCCCTGAAAATGACATTAACTTAGTACATCATAAACTTGAATGTACAACAGAATCATCTGGAAAATGCTGAGCCCTAACACCAGAGTTTGACTTTTAAAGTCAGAGGTAGAGTTCAATAATTTGTATTTGTAACAAGTTCCAAGGAGATGCTATTGCTGAGAGTCACTGAAATAAGAAGAAAAAGGAATCATTCGTTATAAATTCCATCTGAAGACAAGATGCTCTATAAGTGGCTTTTGCTCCCTTTGAAACTGAACAGCTTTGATGGTGCTGGAAAAGGGTTTAGAAGTGTGAGTAGAAGTTTCTTTCTGGGCAAAATGGCAACTCTCTAGCCAAAAGGCCAGATATACACATTATCTCACTTTTAATTAGTCTCAAGGTTGTGTTACGAAATTTAGCTATTTTTTTTTTCCAGATATCCCTTACAATTTTACCTGGTCTCTATGGGTATGGCTGCTACCTGCTGCCAGCGGGTTCCAGGTACTTTGGAAGCCAAGATTAAGCAATCTGGCCTCGATTAAGCTGTATACATTGTTGCTGAATTAAGTGGAGAAAGTTTGAGACAATACCTATATTAAAAAAATAAGTTATTTGTGAATGAAAAACCTTGACAACACTTATATGTTAAGAAAATAAGCTAGCTATTTGTGAATGTAAAACCTTTTATCTAAAACAATGTAAATTAATATCCAAGAACATAAAAAATATTCAGAAGATTATAATTCTGCTTTTAGCTCTATTGTTTTTTTTTAAAAAAACTTGGATGATTTACTTTTAAAATATTTTAAATGTATTCTCTTGTTCTTCTCAGGCTGATTATTAATCATTGACACTGTTTATAAATCTCAATCTCAGCTTCTCTCAGGTTTTACCAAATTCTTATTGCCACCTGTGGAGAAAAACCTACTTATGAATTATTTCCCGGTTTTTTTTTTCCCCAAGAAATGGTATCCTTGGCCTCATTCTCTTAGGCAGGACTCATGTCTTATTACTAAAGAGCTTTCCTAAGAAACTCATTTTATCATCAATAGGATTAAGGCAGCTTGCAGCCAACCTCAATAATGTTAGTTATCCTCTGGCACCAATTTAAAAAATAATAACAATATTGATAAAACAGTATGAAATAGAAAACTGATCTGATAAAATAAAGATTTTTCTGTTATATAGTTGTGCTCTTGACCTTGTTGAGTTATAAATATGCATACTATTTTGTGTGGGAATTTTTTTCAAGTAAGTTCATTATAAGGTTTCTATGTCTATACATAGTTACAAACATTTTGGCTAAACAAACTATATTAGTAAGCTCAGGCTGTCATAAAAAAAAAAAATTCCAGAGACTGAGTCACTTAAATGTATTGTCTCACAGTTTTAGAAGCTGTAAGTACGAAATCAGTGTGTCAGCAGAGTTGGGTTCCCCTAAGGCCTCTCTTTTTGGCCTATAGTGGCTGTGTTCATGGTGTGTCCTCACGTGACATTTTCTCTGTGTGCAAATTGGGGGTGAGAGAGATCTCTGGTGTTTTTAACCTCTTCTTAAAAATACACCACCTTGTCACATCAAGGCCCCACTCCTGCGACTTAATTTAACCTTAATTACCTCCTTAAAGATCCTATTTTTAATTACTGTCACATTAGAGGTTAGAGATTCAACATATGAATTTTTGGATGACCCATTTAGTCCAGAACACTAATTTAAGAACTTCTATCTTATTATAAAAGCAATACATGCCAGTGATGGAAAAATGTCAAAACTTCTAAAAACGTGTGAAGAAAATTGCAATAATCTATATTTCCATCACCCAGAGGTTACCATTGTTGTTATATTATTCTCTGTTCCTTCAGGATTATCATAGTCACTTTTTATAGAGTTGAAATTATTTTGCCTAAATGCACGTATTCTAGCCTGTGGTTTTGCTGTTATATAGTCTTCAGTATTAGACTTTTACATTTTAAAACATTCCTTTTGCTATTATATTTTGTGTTGGAATGAACATCTGCATCTGACTATTTCTTTAAGATAGATTCTGAAATTAGTTGGACAAAATTAGAAAAGCACTATTTTTCTTACACCAGCAATATATAAAATTGTACACCATACTGAAACCTGGCCATGATGTAGCAGTTTCATAAAAAATAAGCAAAACATAAACAAAAAACTTACCATCACTAATAATCATTAAGGCTACATTAATTTAATTCAGACAAAAATACTTGTTTTCTGTTTTTTGAGGGTTTTGTTTTGTTTTGTTTGTTTCTTCTTTAAAAGTTTTATACTTTCAAAGCCTGGAAGTGGGTGATCCCAAGATGACTGAGTAAAAGGCAGCTCCCAGCAGGAGAGATGCAGAAGCCGAGTGGTCTCCACAATTCCAAATGAGGTAGCAGGTTAGTTTTGTGGGTTTTGTTGGACAGTGGGTATAAACCCAATAGGGCAAGTTGAGGCAAGACCCAGGAGGTGCCTGCAACCAACCGGAGGACCCAGGCATATCTCCCTCTTCCGGACTTCAGTTTGGATATAGCACCCCACCCAAGCCCTCTACAGCCAACAAAACAGATGATCTTCACCAGACTGAAAAGCCTCAGCAAGCTGCCTGAACAAGTCAGAACAGCAGCTTCGGCTGGCACCAGGGCTGTCAGCATAGATCTAGGTAGAAGCACTGGCTGACAACAAGAAAGCCAGAAAGCTGGCGGATGGAGCTACCTGCCACCCAGAAAGAAGGGAAACTGAAAGGGAAACAGGCCATATGGCAGGACGGGTCTCCCCACAACAAAGCTTAGCAGGCTAAAAACCTCTCACTTCAGAGTTTCACACCCAGAACATCAGTTAGAGAGCAACCAGGAACAATCAAGCTCAGCGGGGGAAAGGACAGACACCATTGCAGAAACCTGCCTGATTTTCCTGAGTAAATATAAGAGGCAGAAAAAACACGCAGCAGCTATACCGAGTCCATGGCAGACCAGCAGCACCTCTGCAGGCAGGCAAAGGAAAGTCCGCCTCCCCAAGCAGCTACCTGAGATCAAAACTATGTAAATCCAACAAAATGGGAAGAAACCAGCACAAGAAGGAAGAAACCATCAAAAACCAGAATGTCTCTCCCCCACCACAAGATCACAACTCCTTACCAGCAAGGGAACAAATCAGGATGGAGAATGAATTTGATGAATTGACAGAAGTGGGCTTCAGAAGGTGGGTAATAACAAACTTTTCTGAGTTAAAGGAACATGTTCTAACCCAATACTAAAACCTTGAAAAAAGGCTAGACGAAATGTTAACTAGAATAACCAGCTAAACGAAGAACATAAATGACTTGATGGAGTGAAAAACAGCACAAGAACTTTGTTAAGAATACACAAGTTCGGCCGGGCGCGGTGGCTCAAGCCTGTAATCCCAGCACTTTGGGGGGCCGAGGCGGGTGGATCACAAGGTCAAGAGATGGAGACCATCCGGGTCAACATGGTGAAACCCCATCTCTACTAAAAAATATACAAAAAATTAGCTGGGCATGGTGGCACGTGCCTGTAATCCCAGCTACTCAGGAGGCTGAGGCAGGAGAATAATTGCCTGAACCCAGGAGGTGGAGGTTGCCGTGAGCCGAGATCGCGCCATTGCATCCAGCTTGGGTAACAAGTGTGAAACTCCGTCTCAAAAGAAAAAAAAAAAAAAAAAAAAAAAAAAGAATACACAAGTTTCAATAGCTAAATAGATCAAGCAGAAAAAAAGGATATCAGAGATTGAAGATCAACTCAATGAAATAAAACAAGAAGGCAAGAAAAGAGAAAAAAGAGTGAAACAAAATGAACAAAGCCTCCAAGAAATATGGGATTATGTAAAAAGACCTAATCTATACTTGATCGGTGTACCGGAAGATGACAGGGAGAATGAATCCAAGCTGGAAAATACCCTTCAGGATATTATCCAGGAGAACTTCCCCAACCTAGCAAGGCAGGCCAACATTCAAATACATGAAATACAGAGAACACAACAACAATATTCATCTAGAAGAGCAACCCCAAGGCACATAATCATCAAATTCACCAGGGTTGAAATGAAGGAAAAAATGCTAAGGGCTGCCAAAAAGAAAGGTCACGTCCCCCACAAAGGGAATTCCATCAGACTTACAGCAGATCTCTCAGCAGAAACCCTACAAGCCAGAAGAGAGTGGGGGCCAATATTCAACATCCTTAAAGAAAAGAGCTTTCAACCCAGAATTTCATATCCAGCCAAACTAAGCTTCATAAGTGAAAGAGAAATAAAATTCCTTATGGACAAGCAATTGCTGAGAGATTTCATCACTACCAGACCTGCCCTACAAAATCTCCTGAAGGAAGCACTAAATGAATAAAGGAAAAACCAGTACTAGTCACTGCAAAAAAAAAAAAAAAAAAAAAAAAACAAATGGTAAAGACCATCTATGCAGTGAAGAAATTACGCTAACCAAAGGGCGAAACAAGCAACCAGTGACAAAATGGCAGGATAAAATTCACATATAACAATATTGACATTAAATGTAAATGGACTAAATGCCCCAATCAAAAGACACAAATTGGCAAATTGGATAAAAAAGCCAAAAACCATTGTTATGGTGTGTTCAGGAGAACCATCTCATGTGCAAAGACACACATAGACTCAAAGAGTTGGAAGAAGATTTACCAAGCAAATGGAGAGCAAAAAAAAGCAGGGGTGGCAATCCTATTCTCTAACAAAATGGACTTTAAACCAACAAAAATCAAAAGAGACAAAGAAGGGCATTACATAATGGTAAAAGGATCAATACAACAAGAAGAGCTAACTGTTCTAAATATATACTCACCCAATACAGGAGCACCCAGATACATGCAGCAAGTCCTTAATGACCTACAAGGAGACGTAGACTCCCACACAATAATAGTGGGAGACTTTAACACTCCACTGTCAATATTAGACAGATCGACAAGACAGAAAATCAACAAGGAAATCCAGGACTTGAACACAGATCTGGACCAAGTGAACCTAATAGACAATTACAGAACTCTCCACTCCAAATCCACAGAATATACTCAGCACCATATCGCACTTTAAAATCGACCACATAATTGGAAGTACGTCACTCCTAAGCAAATGAAAAAGAACAGAAATCATAACAACAATCTCTCAGACCACAGTGCAATCAAACTAGAAGTCAGAATTCAGAAACTAACTCAAAAGTGCACAATTTCATGGAAACTGAATAACTGACTCCTGAATGTCGACTGGATAAACAATGAAATGAAGATGTTCTTCAAAACCAACAAGAATGAAGACACAATGTACCAGAATCTCTGGGACACATTTAAAGCAGTGTCTAGAGGGAAATTAATAGCAATAAATACCCACATGAGGAGCAAGGAAAGGTCTAAAATCAACACCCTATTATCAAAATTGAAACAGAGAAGCAAGATAAAAAAAAACTCAAAAGCTAGCAGAAGACAATAAATAATATCAGAGCAGAACTGAAGGAGATAAAGATACCAAAAAACCCTTCAAAAATTCAGCAACTCCAGGAGCTGGTTTTTTGAAAACATTAATAAATAGACAGACTGCTAGCCAGACTAATAAAAAAGAAAAGAGAGAAGAATCAACTAGATGCAATAAAATTGATAAAGGGACTATCATCACTGATTTCACAGAAATATAAACTACCATTGGAGATTACTACAAACAACTCTATGCAAAGAAACCAGTAAATCTGAAAGAAATGGAAAAATTCCTGGACACTTACACTCTCCCAAGACTAAACCAGGAAGAAGTTGAAACCCTGAATAGACTAATAACAAGGGCTGAAGTTGAGGCAGCAATTAATAGCCTACTAACCAAAACAAGTCCAGGTCCAGAGAGGTTTACAGTTGACTTCTACCAGACGTACAAAGAGGAGCTGGTACCATTTCTTCTGAAACTCTTCCAAACAATACTAAAAGAGGGAATCCTCCCTGACTCATTTTATGAAACCAACATCATCCTGATACCCAAACTGGGCAGATAATCGACTAAAAAAGAAAACTTCAGGCCAATGTCAATGATGAACATAGATGCAAAAATATTCAATAAAATACGGCAAACCAAAGGCAAGAGCAAATCAAAAAGCTTATTCATCACAATCATGTAGGCTTCATTTCAGGGATGCAAGGTTGGTTCAACATATGCAAGTCTATAAATGTAATCCATCACATAAACAGAACCAAAGACAAAAACCACATGATTATCTTAATAGATGCAGAGAAGGCTTTGACAAAATTCAACCGCTCTTTATGCTAAAAACACTCAATAAACTAGATACTGATGGAACGTATCTCAAAATAATAAAAGCTCTTTATGACAAACCCACAGCTAATGTCATACTGAATAAGCAAAATCTGGAAGGATTCCTTTGGAAATCTGGCACTAGACAAGGATGGCCTCTCTCACCACTCCTATTCAATATAATAATGGAAGTTCTAGCCAGAGCAATCAGGCAAGAAAAAGAAATAAATGATATTCAATTAGGAAAAGAGGAAGTCAAATTGTCTCTATTTGCAGATGACATGATTGTGTATTTAGAAGACCCCATTGTCTCATCCCAAAATCTCCTGAAACTGATAAGCAACTTCAGCAAATTCTCAGGATACAAAATCAATGTGCAGAAATCACAAGCATTCCTATACACCAATAACAGTCAAACAGAGAGCCAAATCAAAAGCAAACATCCATTCACAATTGCTACAAAGAGAATAAAATACCTAGGAATACAACTAATAAAGGATGTAAAGGACCTCTTCAAGTACTACAAACCCCACTGCTCAAGGAAATAAGAGAGGACACAAACAGATAAAAAAAACATTCATGCTCATGGTTTGGAAGAATCAATATTGTGAAAATGGCCATACTGCCCAAAGTAATTTATAGATTCAACACTATCCCCATCAAGCTACCAATGACCTTTTTCACTGAACTATAACAAAACAGTTCAAACTTCATATGGAACCAAAAGAGTTATCCAAAACAATCCTAAGCAAAGAGAACAAAGCTAGAGGCATCATGCTGCCTGACTTCAAACTATACTACAAGGCCACAGTTATTAAAACAGCATGGTACTGGCACCAAAACAAAGACATAGACCAATGGAACAGAACAGAGGCCTCAGAAGCAATATCACACATCTACAATCATCTGATCTTTGAAAAACCTAAGAAAAACAAGCAATGGGGAAAGATTCCCTGTTTAATAAACAGTGTTGGGAAAACTGGCTAGCAATATGCAGAAAGCAGAAACTGGACCCCTTTCTGACACCTTACATTAAAATTAACTCCAGATGGATTAAAGATCTAAACATAAGACCTAACACCATAAAAACCCTAGAAGAAAACCTAGACAAAGCCATTCAGGACATAGGCATAGGCAAGGACTTCATGGCTAAAACACCAAAAGCGATGGCAACAAAAGCCAAAATAGACAAATGGGATCTAATTAAACTCCAGAGCTTCTGCACAGCAAAAGAAACAACCATTAGAGTGAACTGGCAACCAACAGAATGGGAAAAAATTTTTGCGATCTACCCATCCAACAAAGGGCTAATATCCAGAATCTACAAAAACAGAACTAAAACAGATTTGCAAGAAAAAAACAACACAAAAAAAAAACATTCAAAAGTGGGTGAAGGATATAAACAGACACTTTACAATAGAAGATGACTATGAATCCAACAAACATATGAGAAAATGTTCATCATCACTGGTCATTATAGAAATGCAAATCAAAACCACATTGAGATACCATCTCATGCCAGTTAGAATGGTGATCATTAAAAAATCTGGAGACAATACATGCTGGAGAGGATGTGGAGAAATAGGAACACTTTTACACTGTTGATGGGAGTGTAAATTAGTTCAACCTTTGTGGAAAATAGTGTGGCGATTCCTCAAGGGCCTAGAAATAGAAATACCATTCGACCCAGCAATCCCATTACTGGGTACATAACCAAAGGATTATAAATTATTGTATTATAAAGACACATCACAAGTATGTTCATTGTGGCACTGTTAACAATAGCAAATACTTGGAACCAACCCAAATGTCCATCAACGATAGACTAGATAAAAAAAAACGTGGCACATATACACCCATGGAATTCTATGCAGCCATAAAAAATGAGTTCGTGTCCTTCACAGGGACATGAATGAATCTGGAAACCATCATTATCAGCTAACTGACACAAGAACAGAAAACCAACCACCACATGTTCTCACTCATAATCAGGTGTTGAACAATGAGGACACATGAACACAGGGAGGGGAGCATCCACACTGCGGTCAGTTTGGGGGCAGTAGGAAAGGGATAACATGGGGAGAAATACCAGATATAGGTGATGGTGTTGATGAAGGCAGCAAACGACTTTGCCAGGTATTTACCTATGCAACAATCCTCCATGAACTGAACATGTACCCAGAACCTAAAGTACAATTAAAAACAAAGCCTGAAAGTTTCTTTTTATTGTAATTTCTATTTGCTAACTTTTAAAAATACATATTTTTATTTTAAAGCCCAATAATCTCTTTCAAAAAGCTTCTCAATAGAGCTTTGAGCTTTCAACACCAACATTTAAATCAAATATTTTGTTAAATATTTGATTGTAACTTAAATCAAGTTAAGCATACTAGGTTTAAAGATGCTAACTCCCTAACCAGGTTATACATACTCTCACTCAGTCATGTAAAGAATTGAATTATTTATCTGTGACGTCCATAAACATGCTATTCTCTATTTCTATCAAGACAGGCAATTTTCTCCTTTAATCAGTTGTGTTTGTCTCTTACACACAACAACTTGCATTCTATTGCATGAAAGTGATACAAATATACATTTAAGCAAGGAGAATATGTAGATAACTTGCTTTACAACTGCACCTAAGATACCAGAACACATAGCTCGTTCATTAGTTGTTGTAGCAATTTGGAGCTATTTATTGCCCAAGCTATGCATAGCAGTACACATTTTCAAACATCACATAGAAAGGGCGATTCTGATATGAGCTGGTAACTACATTCCTGTAAAGCCCATCTCAGTTAAAAGTAGATACATTTCCTAACTTTTAGGTATTTTTCTCTATAACTGTCCCAATAACTGAATTTGTAGTGAAGAGTACTTAAAGAAAAGCACTATAGTCTTCCCAGCAATGATCCTTCTTATCATTAACCCCCAGCATATATGCACAGGGACATACAATACACATATAATCTCACCTCAGAGACGTCCTCAGACTTGTATCAAAACCCTATCATGTTTCATTATTTTTTTTAGGACATCCTTCCTGACTTGTTTCTCATTTTCACACTATACAGGGTAAAAAATATTTGACTTCTATGTAATATATACATATATATTCTCTCTATATATATGTAATAATTTCTCACATGATTATAATATAATATAATTATAATATATATAATAGTAAATATATATATATACATATATATATATATAGAGAGAGAGAGAGAGAGTTTAGCTCTGTCACCCAGGCTGGAGTACCGTGACACGATCTCGGCTCACTGCAACCTCTGCCTCCCGGGTTCAAGGGACTCTCCTGCCTCAACCTCCCAAGTAGCTGGGATTACAAGCACCTGTAAGCACACCCAGCTGATTTTTGTATTTTTAGTAGAGATGGGGTTTCACTGTATTGGTCAGGCTGGTCTCAGATTCCTGATCTCATGATTTGCCTGCCTCAGCCTCCCGAAGTGCTGGGATTATAAATGTGAGCCACTGCACATGGACAACCTCTGTATATTTTATGCTATATCAGGTTTTGAATACTATATTTTATACTATACCAGATTTTTATACTATCAGATTAATGTTTTAGATTTCATCTATCATTTTAAATATGTTAACAGAATATAATAGAACATATACAAAATTGGTAGCCAATCGTATGGGTACTATCTACAGAACTCTAGAAATGAAAAGTTATCTTTTGCTTACTCTTCCCTTTTTGAGGAGACAGGGACCTTCTTCTTTTCCCACATCATTATCTTCTCCCATAACATCATTCTTTATCCATCATTCATTTTATTTTCTCTGCTCCCTGTGGTCTTTGGTTATTGAAATACTCAATCGTGACCGATTTATTTGATATGAAAGTCTGGTGAAATACATTTCACTGAGAAAATGTCATTTGTTTTTCTACTTTTTTCTCACATAATTAGTGTCAGCTTCACCCAATCAGTGGATAACAAAATTATTTTTAACAAATATAACAGAAAAAGACAATAACCATAAAGAAAATATCTTTATTAAAGCATTTTAGACATGAAGAAAAGATTGCTGTGAAAATCTTCTTTTCGGAGAATTAGGTTTTGTGACCTTAGGATACAGATGATTGCTATGATTTCCAACCTGTGTACCAAGGAATCCTGGAGCACCAAGCAAACTCGAGATGTTCTGGGATGTTTTAAATGTTTGAGGAAAACAGGAATACTAGACAGCTGTCATATAAAGTGCAAACTACTAGCTTGAGGTAGTTCACAGTTTCAGTATTAGATTGCCCTGCATATTCCTTTTCATGACATCTTATCTTTTTGAAGCTGGGTTTTTGGCATTTTTCATGATAAAAAACACAGGCTGTCTGAAAATGTGGCTTAGGAATAAAGTGGTATGTTCAATCAGATTCTGAATAGTGAGATGCTGTTCATTGTCTAATAGACATGCAAATGAAAATAAAATTGAAAGGTAAAATAAATGTTTAAAGTAATTGTGGTTATGTAAGAATAAAATTAAAATATTTTTTCTTATAGTTTACTTCTATTACTTTTCAAATGGTTTCTAAGTTGCTCAATATATTTATTAAGCTATTTGTACTTCTACATAATAAAACAGACTTCAATTTTTTTTTATTTACGATTGCAGAGGAAAAATTCCTGAGGCTTTAAAGAATATATGAACAGAGTTTTGGAAACTTTGGGCAATGTACTGCAATTTCTTTCCAAACACACTGACCAGATTTAATGGAAATAAATAGTTTTCACTCAGCTGCCAAAAATTGTATCAACTGATAATAGATAGCAATCTCTTTTTACCAAAACACAAATATTACTGAACTTAAGGAATTGAACTTCCTAATGATGCGGTTAACCATCTTTGTTCTCCTATGCAATATTGCAGCATTATAAAATGCATATGTTGGTGTTACCGGTTTATACTCTGTCAACCCCTTACTCCATAAATACAATAATAAATAAACAGAGGTGCTAAACAAAATTTGCCCACAAATATAGCTAACTTGAACATTTTAGGATATTTGAAAGACGTTTCCTTAAAGAAAAGTGGGGCAAGTCATCATTTTCTAAAAGTTGTTATAATCATTCTTATGTAATAAATGATATGAAAAAGCTGTGAAAACACCATGTGACAAGTGACTCTTTAAGGTGTTAGCCATGTGCTATGTTGATTTTCTTTGAGTGTCTTTTTATTTGCTTCCAGTATAAATCCATCATGTGGTTTTCTGGTATGAAACAATGAATATAAAATATTTCTGAAATTGGAAACTCTATAGCAATCCATAACCCAACCTTAAAGAGGCTTTGCTTTCTTTTGTTATGTGTATAGTCCAGTAAAATAAACATCTTTATTATTGAATAATCACCTTCCAAACCTTTTCTCACAGTGACCTATTTGGCAAGTGGATTATAAGAGTTGCACTAAATATCTGGTGTCTCAATACTCTTTAAAAATAACACTTTGTTGAGCAGTTTGTTTTGCAAACTATCAAATAATAAATTTCTTTAAAGATTTTGAACAAATATGTTTTTGAAAAATAAAGGTCCCTTGTAATCACCCATCTGTAAATTAATATTAATAACATATAAATACATCTGATATTTTTTACACAAAAATAAGATGAATCCTAATGAAGAGGTGTTTGTTTTACTTAACAATGACAGATGAGCATTTTACTCTGTGATTGAAATCCTCTTTCACATCGTTTTTCATATCGTCTTAGTATTCCATCAAATGAATGGTTGTACCATCACTTATTTTACTCACAACTTATGGATGAACATTGGATTTCTTTCCAATTTTTTTGTCGATTTCATAATGAACATTAGAAAAGGTGTATTTTTTCATTATTACATGATAGTTTTTGAAACAGTTCTGGAAAATAGAACCATCATGTCATGTGGAAGTAAATTTCCACAAATAGTGATAGATGTTACCAACTTGACCTCCAGCAAAATGAAGGGTATTTAGTTGAACTTCCTTCATCAATACAATTTTGTCAACACAATATAGAAAAAAAAAAAAGTTTCTTTGGTGTGTAAGCTGTTGTTTAAAACTCAACTTTTAAATGCATATTTATCTTTAGGTATATCACTTTTATATTTTTCAAAAGATTTTTCTTTCTTTCTAATTGTCAGAATCTGTATAAAAGGTAGATACAAATAGATTTTTCTTCTGTAATCCACTCTTTCCATAATCGACTTCTGGTCATTATTAACATAATTAAAGCTTTAAAAAATTACTATATCAAAAACTTTTTTACTTTACATATATTCCAAAAATAATTTTAACATTGTCATTTATGATTTTAGCTGTATTTATAATATATATTCAGAATGACAAATTGAGTTAGGATTACAAAATACTTTATATCCCTAGGTTCCACATCTGTGAATTCAAGCAACTACTGATTGAAAATATTCTGAAAAAATCATGGTTGGTGCATCTGTATTGCACATAAACAGATGTATATGTTCCTTTTCATTATTTACTACACACAGTATTTACTACACACAGTATTTACTACACACAGTATTCCTATTTTTTCCTTGTCATTATTTACTACACACAGTATAACTATTAACATAGTGTTTATCTTTTATTAGGTATTATAAGTAATCTAGAAATGATTTAAAGTATACAGGAGAATGTTCATAGTTTATATGCAAGTACTACAACATTTTATGTAAGGGATTTGAGCATCTGTGGGTTTTGGTTTCTGTCCAGGGGGTGAGAGGACCCTACCAGTTCCCAGGAACTGTAGGTCTACACTTCAGTGTTTAAGTCCCTGAAGGGCATACTACCAGCCAGTTTATATCAAGATTAACCTAATTTTGAACTCTTAATTTTATAGAATTTTTCTTTTTCTTTCAAATACATGGTAGTTTAATTTATTTTTTTCTTTCTTTACTATTCAAATATATATTTATTTATGTAAATATCTAATATGTTAAATAAAATATTAATGTTAGTCATTCAGTATATATATATTTTATTGACACATAAATGATTGAAGTTTAAAATGAACTTGTGCAGAGCTCAAGATTTGGTTAAATAAAAAATAAATTTGGACATTCAACATTGGACATTATACCCAACTTCTAGTTTTAGATATGTAGTGCTGAAACAATAAGAATTACTGAGGCCAAAATAGCATTAATTAATAAATTGGATTATTCAAAGCAATGCGTGATATTTTATCTGAAAAAATACAAACCATATTAAGTTGCTACAAATTTGATACTCCCATGGTATTTGAGGGGGAAAGAATGAAAAAATAAATAGTGCTCCTGTCTATGTATGGAATTTCCAAGCAACTCATGTAGGTTAATGATACACTTAAGGGATGTTCACATGACTTGCATAAACTACAGTTGTTGAATTTGCATAATTTGTAAATGCAGCTATGCATAACCTGTTTTGTCCATTTTCTGGCTCTAGACAAGGTTAAGATCACCTCAAAATTTTTCTTCTTGAATTTTTCCCATTAAGTTTTTTGCATTTACCATTATTTTCTGCTGTATGTTGCAAAGGCTTGAAAAATACTGAATTAAAAATTGATTAATAAGATGTGCAGCACTGTTTAGGAAGAAAAACTGAGTTAGAATTAAAGAGGCTAAGTGTAGTGCCTCACACCTGTGATCCTAGCATTTTGAGAGGTCAATGTGGGAGGATCACTTGAGCTCAGGAGTATGAGATCAGTCTGGGCAACATAGTGAGACCTCCATCTCTATAAAACATTAAAAAACAATAGCTGGGCACATTGGCATGCACCTATAGTCTCAGCTACTTGGGAGACTGAGGCAGGAGTTTGAGGCTGCAGTGAACTTTGATCATACCACGGTATTCCATCATGAGTAACAGAACAAGATTGTCTAATAAAAGAATTAATTATGGTTTGATTACTCCTCAACCAATTAATTCACAAAACATTATCATGTACTTATGAATCCTAAATTTTATTATCATCATTATTACTTCCTCTCATTTTGTATTACTCAAACATTAGTGTGTGTATAATTCTCCTAAGGACCTTGCAAAATGCAGATTCTGATTCAGTAGGACAGAGATGAGGTCTGAGATTGTGCATCTCTCACAAGCGTCCAGGTGCTAGAAATGGTGCTGATAAAGGAACCATAGGCAGAGTAATTAGGCTCTAGGTCACGTAAATTATAGTATAAAATTACTAATGATTTTTAAGTGATTTTCATTTTAAATCTATAAGAAGAGTATTAGGTATTTTTTAAATCAACTTAAGTGGACTTAAAAAAAATTTCTACTGCTAATCATTGCTGCTTTTCATCTATCATTTAATGAGTGTGAAGGTTACATGACATAACTTACAGGTTTGTATTTATAAAATAAAGGCTAGAAAATCTACAAATATTAAAACTTTAGAAGCATTTAAAGAAAATGCTTCCAAAAGGCAAAAATAATATCTTTCTTATTCTATCCACACTGATAAATAGAAATTTTTGTGTATTTGCATATATGTATTTGTATATAGGTATATATTAATATATACAGTCATGTGTCAATAACAAGAATATGTTCTGAGAAATGTACTGATTTCATCATTGTGGGAATATTATAGAGTGTACTTACACAAACCTAGATGGTAAAGCCCACTATATACCTAGGCTATATGGCATAGCCTATTGCTCCTAGGCTACGAACCTGTACAGCATGTTACTGTACTGAACACTGTAGGCAGTTGTAACACAGTGTAAGTATTTGTGTATGTAAACATATCTAAATATAAAAAGATCCAGTAAAAATGCCATATTTTAATTTTATGGGACCTCCATTCTATATGTTGTCCAACAATGATTGAAATGTTATTTGGCACATGATGGTATATGTGTATACATATATATACACATATAATTTGTACATATATATATATATATATATATATACATATAATTTGAGAGATTTAATCATTATTTAAGAGTTAATAAAATCTTTTTAAGCTTATAACCTTTCTTATTGCAATGTGATTTAGTTAAATAAATTGAAACTTAAGCCTCAAATAATAAGTCCTGAATAAATAAATGCTTTTGGGAAACTGGACTTAATTCCTATTGAATTCAACATATTTTTAAATTGCATGGAGCTGGTCAAATAATTTAATTTCAACTCATTAAAGTCAAGAACTCTTGTATTGGGGAAAGCTGGCTGGTTGGGTTTTTAGGAAAAAAGAACATACTTAAATAGTCACAGTTTAATAATTCAGCTAAACTTGTTTTCAAATATCAACATATTGATTAAAACACTTGACATTTGTGGAGACATTAATAATCTTGAAGATTCTGGCAAAAGGGATGTAGAAGAAAGTAAAAGGGATACAATCATTAATTAATAGGGAATTTGGGAGGTGATAGATTTTGTTGACTGATAGCTATTTGTTCCAATTATAAATAAAATGGGGAAAATTATGAATAAAAATTTAAATGTCATGCACTTCTTTTGTTTGTTTACTTTATTATCTTTTTTCTGTGCAAACCTGTTTGTGTAGATAACCCTATTTTATATATTTTTAAATTAATGATAGAGTAAATGTAGTAAATAAGCTATATTTACTTTAAGTTTAGCCTTATGTGATATCCTAAATTGTTAAATTATATAAGGAGTCAGTAAGTATATAAATCTACACTTCAGCTTACACTCTAGATTCTCTCCTATAGGTAAAGTTGGAATTATTCAGCCAATTCCTTATTTCTGGATATTCCAATTTGTTAAAATCTTTAGGTTCTACAGCGAACACTTGTACAACATCCTTTTGAAAATACCTCCGTATTACTTAGGAATAAAATACTAACAAGAACATTTATGGTTTAAAAAGTTTTCTATTTTAATATTATTAAACATACTGCTGAATTGTTGCCCTCCAGAAGGTTTTTCCTCCTGACCTCCTTTTAGCAGTGAAAAAGATTTTCTCTATAGCCTTGCCAAGACTGAGTAGTAGTATTATTTATTTTCATATTTTCCATTACGATATTTGAACTAGTAACATATGGTTGTATTAATTTGCCTTTTTTATTATTAGTTTAAGCTAATTAAAAAATTTATTTATTATACTTTAAGTTCTGGGGTACATGTGCAGAACGTACAGGTTTGCTACACAGGTATACACGTACCATGGTGGTTTGCTGCACCCATCACCTTGTCATCTACATTAGGTTTTTCTCCTAATGCTATACCTCCCCAGTCCCCCAACTCCCTCCTAGCCCTCCACCCCCTGACAGGCCTGGGTGTGTGATGTTCCCCTCCCTGTGTCCATGTGTTCTCATTGTTCAACACCCAGTTATGAATGAGAACATGCTGTGCTTGGTTTTCTGTTCTTGTGTCAGTTTGCTGAAAATGATGGCTTCCAGCTTTATTCATGTGCCTGCAAAGGACATGAACTCATTCTTTTTATGGCAGCATAGTATTCCATGGTGTATATGTGCCACATTTTCTTTATCCCGTGTATCATTGATGGGCATTTGGATTGGTTCTAAGTATTTGCTATTGTGAACAGTGTCACAATAAGTATACGTGTACATGTGTCTTTGTAAAATAATGATTTATAATTCTTTGGGTATATACCCAATAATGGGATTGCTGGCTCAAATGATATTCCTATTTCTAGATCCTTGAGGAATTGCCACACTGTCTTTCACGACTATTGAACTAATTTACATTCCAACCAACCATGTAAAAGTGTTCCTATTTCTCTACATCCTCTTCAGCGTCTGTTGTGTCCTGATTTTTTAATGATCACCATTCTGACTGGCATGAGATCATAACTCGATGTGGTTTTGATTTACATTTCTCTAACAGTGATGATCAGCTTTTTTTCATATGTTTGTTGGCTGCATAAATGTCTTCTTTTGAAAAATGTCTGTTGTATCCTTTGCCCACTTTTTGATTTTTTTTTCTTGTAAATTTAAGTTCTTTATAGATTCTGGATATTAGCCCTTTGTCAGATGGATATATTGCAAAAATTTTTACCCATTCTATAGGTTGCCAGTTCACTCTAATGAGAAGTTCTTTTGCTGTGCAGAAGCTCTTAAGTTTAATTATATCCCATTCATCTCTTTTGGCTTTTGTTGACATTGCCTTTGGTATTTTAGTCATGAAGTCCTTGCCCATGCCTCTGTAGTGAATGGTATTGGCTAGGTTTTCTTCTAGGGTTTTTATGGTATTTGGTCTTATGTTTAAATCTTAAATTATTAACCTCTGTAAAAGGTGTAAGGAAGGGGTCCAGTTTCAGCTTTCTGCATATGGCTAGCCAGTTTTCCCAACACCATTTAGTAAACAGGGAATCTTTTCCCCATTGCTTGTTTTTGTCAGATCTTTTTGTCAAAGATCAGATGGTTGTAGATGTGTGGTATTATTTCTGAGGCCTCTGTTCTATTATATTGGTCTATATTTCTGTTTTGGTAAGAGTACCCTGCTGTAGTCTTGTAGTATAGTTTGAAATCAGGTAGAATGATGCCTCCCACTTTTTTTTTTTTTTTTGCTTAGGATTGTCTTGGCTATGTGGGCTCCTTTTTGGTTCCATATGAAGTTTAAGCTGTTATTTTCCAATTGTGTGAAGAAAATCAAAGATAGCCTGATGGGGATGTCATTGAATCTATAAATTACTCTGGGAAGTATCACCATTTTCATGATAGTGATTCTTCCTAACCATGAGCATGGAATGTTTTTTCTCTCTGGTTGTGTCCTCTCTTATTTCCTTGAGGAGTGGTTTGTAGTTCTCCTTTAAGAGGTCCTTCACATCCCTTGTTAGTTGTATTCCTAGGTATTTTATTCCCTTGGTAGCAATTGTGAATGGGAATGCACTCATGATTCAGTTCTCTGTTTGTTATTGGTATATAGGCATACCTGTAATTTTTGTACATTGGTTTTGTATCCTGGAACTTTGCTGAAGTTGCTTATCAGCTTAAGGAGATTTGGGGCTGAGACAATGGGGCCTTCTAAACAAGCACACATGTCATCTGCAAATAAAGACAATTTGACTTCCTTTTTCCCTAATTGAATAACTTTATTTCTTTTTCTTGCCTAATTGCCCTGGCCAGAGCTTCCAATACTATTTTGAGATACGTTCCATCGATACCTAGTTTATTGAGAGTTTTTAGCATAAAGGACTGTTGAATTTTGTCAAAGGTCATCTCTGCATCTATGAGATATCATGCGGTTTTCGTCTTTGGTTCTGTTTATGTGATTGATTATGTTTATACATTTGCATATGTTGAACAAGTCTTGCATCCCAGGGATGAAGCTGACTTGATTGTGATAGATAAAATTTTTCATGTGCTGTTAGATTCGGTTTGCCAGTGTTTTATTTAGGATTTTCACAGCAATATTCATCATGGATATTGGCCTGAAGTTTTCTTTAGTTGTGTCTCTGCCAGGTCTTGGTATTAGGATGATGCTGGTCTCATAAAATGAGTTAGGGAGGATATCCTCTTTTTGTATTGTTTGGAATGGTTACAGAAAAAAATAGTACCAGCTCCCCTTTGTACCTCTGGTAGAATTCAGCTCTGAACCTTTCTGGTCCTGGACATTTTTGGTTGGTAGGCTATTAATTTCTGCCCCAATTTCAGACCTTGTTATTGATCTATTCGGGGATTCATCTACTTCCTGGTTTTTGTCTTGGGAGGGTGTAAGTGTCGAGGAATTTATTGTTTCTTCTAGATCTATTGGTGTATTTATCATTCTTCTAGATCGACTGATAGAATCAAAATCCTGAGTGCTAATTTGATTGCACTGTGTTCTGAGAGACTGTTTGTTATGATTTCTGTTCTTTTATATTTGCTTAGGAATGTTTTACTTCCAATTATGTGGTCAATTTTAGAACAAGTGCGATGTGGTACTGAGAAAAATGTATATTCTGTGGATTTGGGGTGGAAAGCTCTGTGGATGTGTATTAGGTCCACTTGATTCATATCTGAATTCAAGACCTGGATATCCTTGTTAATTTTCTGCCTCATTGATCTGTCTAATATTGACAGTGTTATGTGGTCAATTTGTATTTCTTTTGATTTAAGGTGTTTGATCATTTTCAATTGGAGTATTTAAATTGGAATATTTATTATAATATTGGTTTATGAGAACCTATTGTACATTAAGAATACTAACTTCCACATCTTTTAGAGAGTCTCTAACAATATTTTGCCTTTTTATCATTTACTTTTTAAAACAATTTATGGCGTTTTACCGTGTGATATTTTAAAACTATATGAACTAAACTGAATCTTCTTCACTATGGTCGCCTTCCTCTGAAAGTTTCCTTTCAAAAATGAAAAATTATAATGCTCAATATGAGGAATGATCCTATTGCAACCATTGTACTAATTTGAAATGATGGATAGTTAACCTACCCTCTGCTGTTTTTCCTTTTATATAGATATATATAAGAGGATAACAGGGTTTGGTATGGTTATCTTGTATCAGTATAATCAAAATCTCCTTTAGAAACTTTACATTTCTTCCTAGAAATTAGATATTTTGGAGGAAATCCTACTAGCCTTAAAATTGAAATCAGACACTTCCTAGAATATGTATTATACCATCTGTCAAGATACAGATTTCATAATTTATTTGTTTAATTTTCATCCCCAACAAAGCTGAATAACTAGAAGGAAAAAAGGCAATTGCATGTTTGAGTTACTGACATTTTTGTCTAGTCCAATTTGGTCACAGTTATTGTGTTAAGAGGTCATATTTAGCACCACTAAAAGAAGGGACAGTTAGTTTGGCTCCATATCTCTGGAGAAACTTTGGTAACCGATGTCAATGGGAATATTTTTGAAAGACAAAGAGGGAGTTTTATGCTGAAACTAATTTGCATACACATACCTATATATTGGTTGCCACTGGAAGGAGTTTGAAACTTTCTTATTCTAAACTGTATTATTGTGTATTGGTAAGTAGGTATTTTAATAAATACATAAATGTTTTCTTATTTAGATATTAATCCATTCCCTGAAATAATCATTTTTTGAATTATACACTGCTGACTAAAATAATCCATGCATTTCCAAATTTGTAACATTTTTAAAATTACCTAAAGTAAGTAACTTGTTCACCTGGAAAGATAATAGTGCCTTGTTAACTCTCAATTATCCATGCTAATAGAAAGCAATCTTTCTGGGGATTTTTTTTTTTCACTGCCATAGCAATGTTAGAGGTCAAAAATGAGAAAGTCTGGGGATAGTTTGCAGGAAATGAGATTCTCAAGAAGACTCTAGGGATATGCCTCATGAATTAAGTTTCTTATTTTGCCTTCATGGGTAAGAATGAGAAGCAGAATTCTGGACATATTCTCTGATGTCCAACAGATAACTATGGTTTCAGGAGTACAGGGCCTGCTAGCGCAGCTACAGCTGGATAGCTATGACCTGATATTGGGAAGTTGGAACTCAGTGACTTCTTACATTTGGTAAATACCAGTTTACCAAATGCACAGTAAATATCTATTCTGTGCATGTACACTCCTGGGTATTAGCGTTACAGGATAAACGAGATAGACATGGTACCTGAAATTCTATTGATGAGACTGAAAAAATTCTAAGTGAAGTGAGTAAAAAATATTTATTTGGGGATAAGTACTACAAAGAAAATAAAATAGGGTGATTTTATGCTGTATAATTGCACTGAGGGGCAACTTTAGCTAGTAGATAAAGTATCCCATGCAGTGCTGTTGAATTGAGATCTTACTGGAAAGTCATTGGAGAGGTTTAAATAGGGAAGTGAGTTGATGTTGTTTTCATACAAAAATGCTAATCTGGCTACTGTGTGTGAAATGGCTGGAGAGGGCAATGGTGAAAAGAGGCAAGTTACCAGGCTATAGCTTTCCATTGGTCCAAAGAAAATAGATCTAGTGAGAAGAAAGTCAGCGGTTCTTATGGGCCTAATGGGCAATGGCCAGCCAGACCTAATCTACATACCCTCAGGAATGGACAGCTTGAGCCTTTGGGTAAAAATTTGTGGGCACATGTGGTTACAGATGAGAACATGAAGCAGGTTATAGATTTGGTGGAAAATACAATTGGAACAGGAGAAATAAATACAAAGGAGAATGGACTTTCTGGGGTTGTGATGCTGAACTTTGGCTGCACGTGGGAATCATCTGGAATATATATAATTTCTTTCTGAGACAGGAATTCAGTCTATCACTCAGGCTGGAGTCCACGGGCATGATCACAACTCACTGCCGCCTCAACCTCCCAGGCTCAAATGATCCTCCCACCTCAGCCTCCCAAGCAAGTAGCAGGGACCACAGGCATACACCACAACATCCAGCTAATGTTTTGTGCTTTTTAGAGACAAGGTTTCTCCATGTTTCCCAGGCTGGATATTTTTTAAGTACTGATAGCTGACCCTCTTCACCTCACCACCCTCCTTACCATCATCACAATTATAAACACACACACACACAGTTACACACATACACAGACAGCCCCAAGATTTTGATTTATTTGGTTTGAAGTATGATCTGGACAGTGAGTTCTTAAAAGCTACCCAAGTCATTTCAATCCATGGCTACCTTTCTTTGAGAACCACTGGTTTGGGCAGAGCCCAAAAGAGACCACAGGGGAGAGTAGATAGTGGGGAAGAGAGCAAGCTAAATGGGCATCTAGGTGGTGGTACCCAAAAGAGGATCATCGAGTACTGAAAGTCTTTCAGGACAGCCTTTGGATGTATAGTTCTTAGGAGGAATCCCAATTCCTTATTGTACCAGACCTCCAGAGTCAGGCAAGTATTTGAAATTTTGGATGGGAGATTTCTCCACTTTAAGGGCTTTTACATTTATGTAAATAACACCTTTAAATTCTCTTCTGCCCTTTTAAAATTCTCTGTGTACTTAAAAATGCATTTGTAACTACAGCACAAAAATTAAACTTTCTGCATAAAGACATTTATAGATGCCATTAAATATAAAATTAGTATTGGTTTGTAAATACTTAGGTCAAGACTAGTACTAATATAAAAACAAATTATGTTCCTCTATTATATATAAAATACCAGCTAAATTTCATTTTCAGTGAGACTAATATATACTGGGGAAAAGTCATAATCTGTAATTTAGCTTTTTCCAAATTTATAATGCCCATTTTAATCAGTTACAAAGATTACTGTTTATTGTGGAATTTGAAAATGTTGGAACTAAGATGACCATGTTCTAAATATAAAAGTTAATTTGAAACAATTTAAAAGCACACACAAGAAACTGCTCTTTAAATAAAAAAATCAGTAATGCTTGATGTGAAAATATGAAAGTATTACATTCTTAATTTTCAAGCCTATGAAATTACTATGCTTAGATGCTTGCTAGCACACATTTAAATCCTTTTTCTCTTCTTAAATTACTTATGTTTGTTTCTGAGATGAGGTTTGAATAAATAGGTTGATGATGCATTTTCCTCTTCTGGATAGCCTGTGCAGGAGTAATTGACCATGAAAATGCCTTGTAGTGAGGTGGGGACAAAGACAGAGTATCCTTCTGGTGATGTAGTTAGATTTCAGTTCTGCAATGACTAGTTTGCTCTGTTTACTAGTTTATGAAGCAGATTTCGAATTAACACAGCTGTCACTCACAACTTCCAGGTCTCAGAGATACTCTACATACCTTCCTGCGGTTGGTGAAATTTTTATTGCAACACATTTATTTTGGTATTCAACATATTCTGACTTCATTGAGTCAAAAAGATCTTAAGATTTAAAAAAATACAGTAAAGATGAATACACAGCACTATTTAAAATTTTATTTTTAATATTTTAAACATAGTTATTAAGTTGTATTTTCTGGAGTTGGTTTTTTTATCTGAAAATTTTAAACGCTACAAATTCAAACAATAACTGTAGAATACATTCACCAATACATCTATTGATTTAATTTCTAAAGAAAGGAACCCAAAGGCAAGTATATTGAGTTTACTTCCTGATGTGTTTTAACTATTTCCTCCAGTATATCCTCTGTTCTATTAAATAGAAAGCCAAAAACAAATAAAGGTTTTTTTCTCTGTAGAAAGGGAGAGTTAGTAGTGTCCTTTCAATATATCTACTTAAATGTTTAAAATTTTAATAACGGGTGAATAATCTTGAGGCTAATGAATATACTAAAATGTAGTAATTCCTTGAGCAAGGAGATATATACTGTAAATATTTTATCATGGAATTCATTTAAAATTTAAAAAATGCTGCCTACTCACTATTTTTAGCTCAATAAATCTATTTTTATTAGAATCCATGACTTCTGTCTTTCTAATGAAAATCTTTCAATGACATTGATTTTTCTTTTATATTTTCTATAAAGAATATGGAAAAAAGGAGAATCTTAAAATTCCTAACATTATTCTCATTTTGGATGCCATCATACAACATAATTTTAAAATCTTCACTATTTTAATAAAAAACTAATATAATCATGTTTATCTGACAGACCCATTGCTTTCTTCATTATAATCAAATAGGAAAAGAGGAAATGTATGGTGTTTTGAGAATGCATGCAGGTTCTCTCTTTTTGTTTCTTCTTTTGAAGTGTGAATATGTTAATAAAATATTGACTAATGCTTGAAAAGCTCGAAGAAAGGACCAGTGGTGGAGTCCAAGGACAAGAAGAGATGAGACATTTTTTTCTTTTCCTTTTGGTTTCAGAGGGACGAAGCTATATCAATTGGATTGGAAATTAATATCCAGCTTCAGTCAGAGAATGAGAAATAGCTTGAAAGTAAAAATATTTCTGATGTCACCTGAAATTTACTTTTGATCAAAAACATCTTTCTAGAAATAGAAGGGCAATTGTCATCACAGGTGAAGCTGGGGTATCTTTCCTTTGGCCTGAGTATGAATACCAAAGTTATAGAAAAAAAGTTCTCAATGAAGACCTCCTCAAGTTGCTATACATTTGGAAATTCTGTGAAAGAGATGGTTCCTTACTCTGGAAATTGGTTATTAACATTATATATCTCTACTGAGAAATATAACAGACATGTATAGCTGCTCCTCAGAATCACTAAATACTGTAAAGGCATTACCACCCCTCACTGAGCACTCACTGGCTATTGACTTGCTAAACTGGTCTTTAGTTTGCCAATGCTTAGCTTCCTTCTGTTCAGTAGTTCAAGATCCTGGTGTTGCACAGAAGCTCCATTTCATACTTTTATGGCATGGAAAAGCATTACCTGACTGCTTCCTGGTTCAGATAGTGATGGGTGTCTCAAGCAACCTGGCGTTATTATTATCACCTTCAATTCCCAGGATATTTTACCACAAACCTTACCTCACACAAGGTTCATAATTCAGAGCCTGAATTAAGTAACCATTTCCTGTTACACACACACACACTCTCACACACACACTCACACACACACACACACACACACACACACACTGACCAGAGATCTTTTCATAGACTCCATTCTCCTTTAATCTGACTCAGTTCTATTCTCCATAGTATCCTCTCATCCCTTCTTCCCTTACCCCGCTGTTCTAAATAAAATTGCCCTGTGTAGACACTGAGTATATACATATGTCTTACAAATCAAGATACTTAACTTTTTTCTAGCTCCCCATTTCTGTGGAAAGTTATCATTCAGGTTTAGGTTTGATGAAATTACTCCTATCATTAGAGTCAGATATGACCTGTAGTTATTTACCTACTCTATAGCCACCAATGGTGCCATTTACTCCATGGGTGAAAATAGGCCTCAAACAAATCAGACAATACTCTTGACTTGTGTTGATTCCATCTCTAATGTTGGGATTAATTTTCATTCTTAATTTAATCTGATTTCATCAATAAAGTGATTCAAAATAATTCTAGGGCAATAGGGTGCCCTTAGTAAATTATTGCAGACTTATACATTGGAAAATGTTAGAAGTTTACAAGGTCTTGTTTTACACATCAAGTATGAATTGAAATCAAGATTTTCATGTTTATTTCAATAATTTCCCAGCTGTGTAATGAGGAAATAAAAATATGATTCTTTCTTTGGACTATTTGGGGAGTTTATTATAATGGGCCAATTTTGTTTTGTATAAAATAAAATTAGCTCTTTTCTAAATTTGTTTTATAAAAATATCTCCATACCACTCTTAGATTTATTACAGATTTAGACAAACAAAATTAAGTCTAAAGCTTTTAGTATAAGGGCTTGAGCATTCATGTCTGTACTGAGATTATTCGTTGTATCTAGAAGACTATAGCAACCCCATAGCAGCTATAAAAGCCACTGTTTCTGGGAGATAATGAATTGTTGGATCAGGGCAGAAGTGATTTCAGCAATTTGTTCCATTACCAGAAGTCAGAGCTTTTAAAAGCTCTTTATGTTTGCTTCTTTTTGAAGGTCTACAACCGAGGGCCTTCTGCTTTGGAAGAGGCTGGAGTGTTTCTGCCGCAGAAACCTAGTATGTCTTCCATGTTCATGATAAAGCAGCACATGCAAAGTGAAACTCACACCAGCACATGTGGACTTGTCCCTGGGATGCTACAAAAACCAAATTATAAAGACTACATTCTAGAATAATATCAAAAGCACAGTACCTGGGGTGAGTCAGTGAGACCATCCCGTTTCTTCTATCACGGACCATCTATATCTGGCTGTGTTCAGATTTGGTGCCACATAAGGACTGATAAATTAGTGCCTGCCTAGAGGAAGAAACTACACTTATTATCTTCCATCCATGTCTTATAATAGAGGAACAATTAAATTAGAAAACTTGAGCTAGAAAATATATTTAGAAGTAGAATAAATTTTCCCATAAAACTTAACAACAACAATAATAATAAAGATGAATGCTTATAGTCATTAAGCCTTTTAGGTGTATAATTTCTAATCATCACAAAAATTCTATAAAATAAATGTTATTCCTACTTTCAGATAGAGAATTACTACTCATTGATACTATATAATTTATCCAAGGTCACACTGCTAGAATTGTACCAGTAACTTGGCAATAAGTTGCTAGTTATCTCAGCCTATAAAATGTGGGGTATATGGACATTAAGATTATAAATTAGCTTTGGCATAATCAAATTGTTTAACTTGTAAACTGGATCATGTTGTGCATCCTTTTGTAGTTTAGGATGATGAAGACATTGGACCTTATATGTAAATTGCCACATTTAGAATCATAGGCACACAACATAGAATTCAGAACTAGTGAATTCTCAGTCATTAATCTAGATTGCTACATGCGACTCTATATCTTCATCTATAAAAATGGATAATAGAAGTAACTGTTTCATAATCTCTTTGCCATGCATTAAATGAGATAAGTCAAGAAGAGCAACAAATACCTTACATGTAATAGTCATTAATAAATCTGAGTTGTTATTATCTAATTATTAAAGAGAATTTAGAACATTCATAAAAGAAAAATGAAGAAATAAATCACTCCTTGCCTATTACCAAAACACAATGTTATGAAGGACTTGTAATATTACCTTTAAAATAATTTTAGAAGGCTCATTTAATCTAATTAAATTTATTTATTTATTTAGAGTCCCGCTCTGTCACACAGTACAGGGGGAGATCATAGCGCACTGCAGCTTCAAAGTCCTGGGCTCAAGCAGTCCTCCTGCCTCAGCCTCCTGAGTAGCTAGGACTTCAGGAGCATGTCTAGCTAGAAAGCTTCTTTTCAAAGATCACATATTTGCAGAGTTGTAATCATAGTGACAGATACAGTTTACTACCCCAATTGATAATGCTACCTGAACATTTTTCATTTTCTTACATAATCTTCCAAAATATCCATTTTACCTACTACAAAATATTAAATTGAATAAAGCAGTTTTTGCTCAATTTGTGGAGCTGAGCTTTTAGACTGGTTTTAACATTTCAATTTGATATATAATGCAGCTAAAGAGCTTTGCGCAAGTGGTTTCTGGATTTAGGATGTAGTTTTTCCTTGACCCCATATCAACTTGTAATTGATCTTAAGGCTTCTGTTTGTGTGGTTTTTAAAAGAATATCTCTCCAGTCAGTTTTGGTTCCACTTACTATTTAGTAAAATCTTTTCCAGTGTTCTAGCCTGTCTCAGCTCTGCCAAGGACAAATAAAGGGAAGAGGTTTTTCTTCCTTGGGATAGACTTTTACAAACCTTTGGCTTTTTGGGATTTTATTTAACATAAAGGATGCTCATCAAAAATTATTTTTCGTGCTTTTAAGCAAACTCTGATGCAGTGAAAGTCATTGTTATTTGCAGGCAGTGGAGGAATATCGCTTATGTCTATATGTATTTTGGCAGCCAGACTTTAAGGATATTAATAACACATAGGTAATACCACTTAAAACCATAAGGGTATTAATATGACATTTAATCTTATTTTGGTTTTTAAATCTAGTTTATTGGCATTTTTTAAAGTTATAATTCAACATGGGGAGAGCAAGATGGCCTATCCCATGCCACTGGACAGAACACCATATTTAACAACTACGTAAATCTTATGAAGGTTTTTTTTCGGCAAAGAAACCAAAAATCAGGTGTGCATTCACAGTACCTGGTTTTAACTTTATGTGTCTGAAAGCAGCATTGAAGAGGTTAGAAAAGACATTCTTGAATTCAGGATGCCACCCCTCTCCCATCATCTCCCAGTAAAAACCATGTGGCATGGAGAAAGAATCTGTGTGCTAGGGAGGCGAGTACAGTGATTGTGAGACACTGCCTTGAACTCAGTGCTGCTCTGTCACAGCTGAAAGCAAAACTGGACTGAACTCAGCCATCACCCATCCACATAGGGAAGATTTAGATGAGCCCTAGCCAGAGGGGAACCACCTATCTCAGCAGTCTGAATATGAGTTCCAGCAAGCCCTGCCACTGTGGGCTAAAGTGCTTCAGGACCTTAAATACACTTGAAAGGCAGTCTAGGCCACAAAGACTACAACCCCTGGACATGTCCTAGTGCTGAGATGGGCTTGGAGCCACTGGACTTGGGGTGGCCAGTGACTGAGACACAAACAGGGGTGGCTAAGGCAGTGCTTGCGCTACCCCTCCCCGAACCCCAGGCAACACAGCTGCTGGCTCCAAAAAACAACTCTTCCTTCCCCTTGAGGAGAGGAGAAAGAAGGGTAAAGAGGACTTTGTCTTGCATCTTGGATAACAGCTCAGGCACAGTAGGATTGGGCACCAGGCAGAGTCATGAGGCCACATTCTAGGTCCTACCTTTCAGAAAATATTTCTAGACATATCCTGGGCCAGAAGGGAACCTGCTGCCATAAAGGAAAGGACCTAGTCCTTGCAAAATACAACATCTACTGAAGAAGAGCCCTTGGTCCTTGAATAACCAGCAGCAATATCCAAGTAGTATGCCATGGACCTTGGGTGAGACTCTGAGACTTTCTGGCTCCAGGTGAGACTCAGCCTATTCCCAGCTGTGGTGGCTATAGTGGGAGACTTCTTCTGCTTGAGAAAAGCTGAAGAAAAATAAAGCAGTCTTTGCCTTGTACAATAGCTACTAAATTAGCCACAGTTGGGGAGGGTACCAACTGGGCCCTTAGAGTCACCAGTTCCAGGCCTTGATTCTTGGATGGCATTACTGGACCTGCCCTGGGCCAGAAGGAAGTCCACTGCCCTGAAGAGAGAGTCGCAGACATGGCAGCATTTACCACAAACGGGCTGAAGAGGCCTTGCACCTGAAGTGAACCTCGGTAGTCTGGCAATACCCCTTATGGACCTGTAGTGGTGGTGGCCATGGGTTAAGGCTCCTCTGCCTGTGGAAAGAGGAGGGAGGAGTAGAGAACTGCATCTCATAGTTTAAGTGCCAGCTCAGCTACAGTAAAATAGAGCACCAGGTAGACTTCTAATATTTTTCACTTCAGTCCCTGGCTCCTGGAAAGACCCACTTGGGGTATGGGGAAATTCACCACCATAAAGGGAAGGACATAAGCGTAGCTGGCTTTTCCAACCACTGATTGTAGAGCCCTAGGGCCTTGAACATAAGTGGTAGCCAGGTAGTGGTTACAGTGGGCCTTGGGGGTGTCCCAGTGCTATGCTGGCTTCAGGTTGGACTCACAGCAGTCCCATTATTGGGAGTCATGGGGGTGCTTATGTCATGCCATCCCAGCTTCAGGCAGTTCAGTACAGACAAAGAGCCTCCTTTGTTTGGAAGACAATTAGGGAGAGGAACTAGAGTCTCTGCCTGGTAATCCAAAGAATTCTTGTGGATCTTTTCCAAGATCACCAAGGTGGTACCTCTACAAGTCAACAACAACTACAGCATTACCGGCCTTGAAATATGCTCTAATGCAGATATGGCTTAGCTCACAATACCCAATTGCTTTTTAATACCTGGAAAGCCTTCCCAAGAAGGAAGGTACAAACAAGCCCAGACTGTGAAGACTATAATAAATACCTACCTCTTCAATGCCCAGAGACCAATGAACATGCACAAGCATTGAGACCATCCAGGAAATCATGACCTCACCACATGAATGAAATAAGGCACTGGGGAGGAATCCTGGAGAGACAGAGATATATGACCTTTTAGACAGAAAATTCAAAATAGCAAATATTATTAGAGCTAAAGAGAGAGATAGATCCCAATACAATAATAGGTGGAGACTTCACCCCACTTTCAGCATTGGATGGATAGATCTTCCAGAGGAAAAATCCACAAAGAAACATTGGATGTAATCTGTTCCATAGACCAAATGGACCTAACAGATATTTATAATGCATTTTGTCCAATGACTGCAGAATATACATTCTTTACCTCAGCACATGGATCATTCTCAGGAGTAGCCAATACGTTAGGACACCCAGCAAATCATAAAACATTTCAAAAAAAAAAAAACAAAATAATAGCAAGCATTTTATGTGAACACAATGAAATATAACTAGAGGAATAATAAGAGGAATTTTGGAAACTATACAAACAAATGGATGTTAAACAGTATGCTCCTGAATAACAAGTAGTTCAATGAAAAAAGAAAGAAACTGAAAAATTTACTGAAACAATGAATGATGGAAACATAACATACCAAAATCTATGAGATACAGGGAAAGCACTACTAAAAGGGAAGTTTATAGCTATGGTACCTATATCAAGACAGAAGAAAAACTCCAAATGAACAATGATGCATCTTAAAAAACTAGAAAAGCAAGAGCAAACCAAACCCAAAATGAACTGAAGAAAAGAAATAATAATGATCAGAGGAGAAACAAATGAAATTGAAATAAAGAAAACAGTACAATGGGTCAACCAAACAAAAAGTTGTTTTATTGGAAAATTAAACAAAGCTGACAAAGCTTTAGCCATACTAAGAAAAAAAGAGAGAAGACCTAAATAAATGAATTAGGAGATGAAAAAAGAGGCATTGCAAGTGATAGCATAGAAACTAAAGGGATCCTTAGTGCTATTATGATCAACTTTGTCCCAATAAATTGGAAAAATTTAGAAAAAATAGTATAAATTCCTAGATACATACAGTCTACCAAGATTGAGCCACAAGGAACCCCAAAACCAGAACTTTTTATTAAGTCTTTAAGTTGTTGCTATTGAACATATCAGTAACAAGTGATGACATTAAAGCCACAGTGAAAAGTTTCCCAGCAAAGAAAAGCGTGGGGCCCAACGGCATCATTGCTGAGTTCTACCAAACATTTAAAGAAAATTTAATACCAATTCTACTCAAACTAATTAAAAAAATAGCAGAGAAGGAAATACTGCCAAACTCATTCTAGGAGGCCAATATTACACTGAACAACATTGGAAGAATCACATTATCTGACTTCAAATTATACTACAGAACTATAGTAACTATGACGGCATGGTACTGGCATAAAAATAGAAAAGAATGTAGAACATAAAAATAAACCCAGACATCTATAGTGAACTCATTTTTAACAAAAGTGTGAAGAACATATATTGGAGAAAGGACAGTCTCTTCAATCAGTGGTACAGGGAAATCTGAATATTCATATGCCAAAGAATGAAGCTAGACTCCTATGTTTTGCAATATATGAAAATACAATCAAAATGCATTACACACTTACATCTAAGACCTCAAGCCATAAAACTGAAAGAAAACATTGGAGAAATGCCCAGGATATTGGAGATGTCAAAGATTTCTTGAGTAATATCCAACAAGTAGAGGCGTTCAAAGCAAAAATGGACAAATTGAATCATATCAAGTTAAAAAGCTTCTGCAGAGCAAAGGAAGTAATCAAAAAGTGGCAAAACAACCTACAGAATGGGAGAAAGTATTGGCAATTTATACATCTGACAAGAGATTAATAACCAGAATATGTAAGGAACTCAACTCAATGGAAAAAACTAATTATTTCATTTTTAAAATGGGCAAAATATCTGAATAGACACTTCTCTAAAGAAGACAAATAAATGACAAACAGGTATATGAAAAGGTGCTCAATACCACTGATCATCAGAGAAATGCAAATCAAAACTACAATAAGATATCATCTCACCAGTTAAAATTCCCTTTATCCAAAAGACAGGCAATAACAGATGCTGGCAGAAATATGGAGAAAAGGGAATGCTTATACACTATTGGTAGGAATGTACATTTGTAGAACCACTATGGAGAACAGTTTGGAGGCTCCTTAAAAAACTAAAATTAAAGCTACATATTCTGCAGTAATCTCCAGTAATTCTACTCCTAGATATATATTCAAAGAAAAAGAAATCAGTATACAAAAGAGATATCTACATGCCTGTGTTTATTACAACACTACTTACAATAGCCAAGATTTGGAAGCAGCCTAACTGTCCATCAACAGATGAGTGGATAAAGAACATGTGGCACCTATACACCATGGAGTACTATTCAGCCATAAAAAGAGAATGAGATCCTGTTATTTACAGCACGGATGGAACTGGAGATTATTAGGTTAAGTGAAATAAGGCAGGCACAAAAAAATAAGCTTCACATTTTCTCACATATTTCTGGGACCAAAAAATTTTAACAATTGAACTCATGGAGGTAGAAAGCAGAAGTATAGTTCACTAGAAACTAGAGAGAGCAGTGAGTTGGGGGTGGGGGATGAGGATGGTTAATGGGTACAAAAAAAGAAAACAAGTGGACATCCTCCACCTTTCAATCTGATTTGCTCTTTACCATGCAGACATGTGGATTAGGAGCCAGGGGCCTCCAAGGCCAGTTCTCTAGCATGTGGCATGGCATCTATGTTAACCAAACATCTCCAATGCCTTCAGAGTCCACAACTACCATTCATGTATTTATCAATTGTTAGAAAGAATGAATAAGACCTAGTATTTGCTAGCAGAAAGGGGTGACTATAGTAAAAAATAATTTGTTTGTACATTTTAAAATAAATAAAATAGTATAATTGAATAGGTTTTAACACAAAGGATAAATTCTTGAGATAATGGATACCCTATTTACCCTCATGTGATTATTACACATTGCATGTCTATATCAAAATCTCTCTTGTAACCAACAAAATATATACCTACTGTGTAACCACAGAAATTAAAAATAAAAATAATTAATTTAGAAAGTTACAATTATGTTATTTAGTACACTGGCAGTTGCCCCAGTATTATTTGCACATTTAATTAGCATATTTTCTATATTCTCAACCATGTTAATAAGTAAATTATAGTAATTAGACTAAAGTATAAAACCGTAAAGTACACCTACTTGGGAGGTCCCCAGCCATTGTAAGCTGCTAGCCAATGTTTATTAACTTTGCAATAAAGATTACACAGGAAAATTTATGGAATATCTTACTGAAATAAAAATAATATTTGTCACATTTATGATCTATGAATACAATTAGGCTATCAAAATGGAGATGGGATTAGATTGATCTAATATCACTTAATGAAACAATGACGGTTTTGAGTAGCTAAAATTCTCTCTTCCAAGTATTCACAAACCCTCTTATTAATTTTGTATTTTTTCTTTATTATTCTATCTTACCTCTTTTCAACATTGACTTGTGGTACATTTTAAAAATTATCTCATTATGTAACTTCTAGGAATGTTGCCATAATGATTTGATATATAGTATTTAATCTGGACAGATATCATAAAGAAAATTAGTCTGGAATTATGTTTTGAGGAGGCAAAGGCATTTGGTTTGTTAAGCAGTCAGAAAAAGATATTTCAGGGTGAAAAATACAGATTTGGCTAAGTCCAGGCATGTGGATGAACGCCTTATTTGTAAGAAACTGCTGCAATATCTTTTTCTTTAGTATTCATCAAAACTTTTAAATTAATGGTGGCAAAAGCAACCAGTAGTTAATATCTAATTATGCCAACAACTTCCATTCTATTATCAGTTTAGTTCTTTAAACAACTTTACAAGTGAAGAAAATATCTTACCTCATTTTTCAGATGAGAAAATGGAAGTAGAGGTAGACTAAACTATTTGCTGGTGTCAGAGAAGTAGTTGATACCAGAAGCAGAATGGAAAACTACTTCTGACTCCCTGCATGACACTTTTTTGCTACAAAACAATATCCGGTTGTTTGTCTTCTGAAATACGATCATGAATCCTCATTTTTCTTCTTGTAGAGATGTATCTGTGTGTGCTTATTTATTCATTTATTTATTTTGGGTTTAGGTATTGTTTGGTTTTTCAGTACTTCTTGAGGTTTTGTTTAATGAAATGTTTAGCGAAGTAGGATAAGCACTGTACTGCCAACCTCCCAGGAGGCTATTGATCTGATTAGCACTTAAAGAAACAGAGGCTAACAGAACAAAAAAACAAATGAACTTTAAAACTTCACTGTTGTTACCTTCAAACACCATTAATATTTTTAAGGTTATTTTAATCTTTCCCTAAGGGTTTTTCTTTTCTCCATTTTGCATCAAGGTAACATATTTTAGCTTTTTGTTTTTGTTGCTCCTTAGAACTCTGAGCAGGAAGTAAATGTTTACTTATATTCCTGCTCTATGTGAGTGTACATGGATTATTATTTAATAAAATATTTTGCAATGTGTCTGTTTGGATGTATGTGTAGTAACAATCCTATGTTGTACTGGTTTGTTTCAAATTGAAAAAATATTGAAACAGTCCCTGTTGCCTTTAAATATTTTATTCTTCCTACAAGTGTGGTCATTTTCTAATCACATGTAGTTTGAATAAGACTGAATATAACTGGGGTGAGAAGGTCAGTATTTTTCTTTCTACTACTTTACAGCTCTAGCCATTTAGCAGTCTTGTATGAAAGAGACTGCTCATCCAGCAACAAAACACAGAAGTAGAACTGTCAAGTCTACTTTTCCTGGTTGGGAATGGATTTTCTAATTAAACCTAACTTTAATCATGAAAACTGATGTTTAAACTAACTTAACTTAAACTAACTTAAAAGGTGTGTCATGAAGTTGTGTCAATTCTGAAAAAAGGTAAGATTCATCTGTATTTTTTCCTTTTGTGCTCATATATGTGTTTCACAGGGCCAATGTATCCTACTTATTTGTCGCATACTGTCCAACAGAAAGTGATACTGTTTTCATGGACTCTAATGAGAATGACATATCCTGGAATTGTGCATTGTATAACCCATTCAACTGTGCAACTGTCCATGTAGCTCTGCATTGTGTGTATCATAAAAATGAGTTTTCTGATGTTACCTGATGATTAAAGCATTTAGATTTTTGTAAAAGTTGAAGGTATTTCTCTATTATTGGGAGAGAAGGAGTTACAGAAATAAAAATTCCATTTGTATAATAATTGGGCTTAGATAGGCATAATGTAATTTTTTTCTTTAATTTTTACAACTTTTAAATATGGATTCTCAGGAATAATATAGAAATCTGTAATGTTCCCATATGAACAAAGTGTAGCTTTGTATTTCCTAAAGCATATTATGATAGGTAGTACTGATTTGTGGATAGTATTGTGCACAGCACAACCTTTTTCTTCCTGCAGATTGTATGTAGCTTAGCGAGAGAGGATAAACTGGTAAATAGGAGAAATTACAACCGTTTTTCTAACTGAACTTTAAAATTAGTTTAAAGAACTGACTAGTTTAGACATATTGATAGGACAGAAAATACTCTATCATGATGCTCAAAACAGATCTTCTATGGAAACTAAAAAGAAACTAGATTTCAAGATAGATGCCCCACTAAGAAGTCTTAGTGAGACATTGAAAGAAAAAAGCACTTCTGAGGATGCTTAATATGCACCAATATCAGTAACTGGAGCAACACTAGCATCAACCAGAAAAGCTCTACCTAACATGATTTATAAGCAATCCATTATTCTGTATGTGTGAAAAAGCAAGAGGCAAAATCTCAGGTTGCCAAAAAATTGTGTAATCATGTGTGCCTCAGATTTCATATCTCTAATATGACAGGGTAAACAAAATCAACCTGAGTTGACATGATTATATGCAATTACAATACAATTTTCCCAGAAGACTATAATTTATTATATTTCCTTTTCATATATATCTCTTTTTATTATTAGACTTTAAGTTCTGGGGTACGTGTGCAGGACATACAGGTTTGTTACATAGGTATACACATGCTATGGTGGTTTGCTGCATCCATCCCCCCCAGTTACCTATGTTAGGTATTTCTCCTAATACTATAATTACCAAATCCCCCCACCCCTTGCTATACCTCCCCTAGCCCCCTACCCCATGACAGGCCCCAGAGTGTGATGGTGTGATGCTCCCCTCCCTGTGTCCATGTGTTCTCATTGTTTAGTACCCACTTATGAATGAGAACATGTGGGGTTTGGTTTTCTGTTCTTCTGTTAAGTAGCTGAGAATGATGGTTTTCAGCTTCATCCATGTCCTTGCAAAGGACATGAACTCATCCTTTTTTATGGCTGCATAGTATTTTATGGTGTATATGTACCATGTTTTCTTTATCCAGTCTATCATTGATGGACATTTGGATTGATACCAAGTCTTTGCTATTGTAAACAGTGCCACAATAAACATATGTGTGCATGTGTCTTTATAATAGAATGATTTATAATCCTTTGGGTATATACCCAGAAATGGGATTGCTGGATCAAATGGTATTTCTGGTTCTAAATCCTTGAGAAATCAACCACTGTCTTCCACAGTGGTTGAAATAATTTACACTCCCACCAACAGTGTAAAAGTGTTATTTCTCCACATCTTCTCCAGCATCTGTTGTTTCCTGATTTTTTAATGATCACCATTCTATCTAGCATGAGATGGTACCTCAATGTGGTTTTGATTTGCATTTCTCAAATGAACAGTGATGATGAGCTTTTTTTCATATGTTTGTTGGCAGCATAAATGTCTTCTTTTAAAAAGTGTTCATATCCTTTGTCCACTTTTTGATGGGGTTGTTTTTTTCTTGTAAATTTTTTTTAAGTTCTTTGAAGATTCTGGGTATTAGCCCTTTGTCAGATGGGTAGATTGCAAAAAATTTTTCCCACTCTTTTGGTTTCCAGTTCACTCTAATGACAGTTGATTTTGCTGTGAAGAAGCTCTTAAGTTTAATTAGATTCCATTTGTCTATTTTGGCTTTTGTTGACATTGCTTTTGGTGTTTTATTCAGGAAGCCTTGCCTATACTTATGTCCTGAATTGTATTGCCTAGGTTTTCCTCTAGGGTTTTTGTGGTGTTAGGTCTTATGTTTAAATCTATAATTCATCTGGAGTTAATATTTGTGTAAGGTGTAAGGAAGGGATCCAGTTTCATCTTTCTGCATATGGCTAGCCAGTTTTCCCAACACCATTTATTAAATAGAGAATCCATTCCCTATTTTCTTGTTTTCTCAAAGATCAGATGGTTGTACTCGCAGATGTGTGGCATTATTTCTGAGGCCTTTGTTCTGTTCTATTGGTCTATGTTTCTGTTTTGATACCAGTACCATGCTGTTTTGGTTACTGTAGCCTTGTGGTATAGTTTGAAGTCAGGTAGCATGAAGTCTTTAGCTTTGTGGGGTATTTTTGTTGTTGTTGTTTGTTTGTTCTTTGCTTAGGATTATTTTGGTTATGTGGGCTCTTTTTTTGTTCCATATGAAGTTTAACCTGTTTTTTTTCCAATTGTGTGAAGAAAGTCAATGGTAGCTTGATGGGGATATCATTGAATCTATAAATTACTTTGGGCATTATTGCCATTTTCATGATATTGATTCTTCCTAACCATGAGCATGGAATGTTTTTTCTCTCTGTTTGTGTTCTCTCTTATTTCCTTGAGCAGTGGTTTGTAGTTCTCCTTTAAGAGGTCCTTCACATCCCTTGTTAGTTGTACTCCTAGGTATTTTATTCTCTTTGTAGCAATTGTGAATGGGAGTTCACTCATGATGTGGCTCTCTGTTATTGATGTATAGGCGTGCTTGTGATTTTTGCACATTGATTTTGTATCCTGAAACTTTTCTGAGGTTGCTTATTACCTTAAGGAGATTTTGGGCTGAGCCAATAGGGTCTTCTAAATAAACAATTATGTCATCTGCAAATAGAGACAATTTGACTTCCTCTTTTCCTAATTGAATACTTTTATTTCTTTTTCTTGCCTAATTACTGTGGCCAAAACTTCCAAAACTATTTTGAAGAGGAGTGGTGAGAGAGGACATCCTTGTCTTGTGCCAGTTTTCAAAGGGAATGCTTCCAGTTTTTGCCCATTCAGTATGATATTGGCTATGGATTTGTTATAGATAGCTCTTATTATTTTGAGATGCATTCCATCAATACCTAGTTTATTGAGAGTGTTTAGAATAAAGAGCCGTTGAATTTTGTCAAAGGCCTTCTCTGCATCTATTGAGATAATCATGTGGTTTTTGTCTTTGGTTCTGTTTATGTGATTGATTACATTTATACATTTGCATATGTTGAACAAGCCTTGCATCCCAGGGGTGAACCTGACTCAATTGTGGTGGATAAGTTTTGATGTGCTGTTGCATTCAGTTTGCCAGTATTTCATTGAGGATTTTCACGTCAATGTTTATCATGGATATTGGCCTGAAATTTTCTTCTTTAGTTGTGTCTTTGCCAGGTTTTGGTATCAGGATGATGTTGGTCTCATAAAATGAGTTAGGGAGGATATTCCCTCTTTTTGTATTGTTTGAAATAATTTCAGAAGGAATGGTACCAGCTCCTCTTTGTACCTCTGGTAGAATTCAGTTGTGAACCCATCTGGTCCTGGATGTTTTTTTGGTTGGTAGGCTATTAATTGCTGCCTCAATTTCATGCCTTGTTATTGGTCTATTCAGGGATTCAACTTCTTCCTGGTTTAGTCTTGGGAGGGTGTAAGTGTCCAGGAATTTATCCATTTCTTCTTGATTTACTGGTTTATTTGCTAGGTGTTTGCAGGAGTCTCTGATGCTAGTTTGTATTTCTGTGAGATTGATGGTGATATTTCCTTTATCATTTTTTATTAGATCTATTTGATTCTTCTCTTTTCTTTTTTATTAGTCTCACTAGCAATCTATATATTTTTTATTAGTCTAGCTAGCAACATATATATAAATAAACAAACAAACATATATATATATGTTTTTTTTTTCAAAAAACCAGCTTATGGATTTATTAATTATTTGAAGAGTTTTGTGTGTGTCTCTATCTCCTTCAATTCTCCTCTGATGTTACTTCTTTCTTGTCTTCTGCTAGCTTTTTAATTTGCTGATATTGGTCCTCTAGTTCTTCTAATTTTAATGTTAGAATGTGGATTTTAGATCTTTCTTCACATCTCTTATGGGCATTTAGTGCTATGAATTTACATCTAGACACTGCTTTAAATGTGTCCCGGAGATTCTGGCACGTTGCATCTTTGTTCTCATTGGTTTTCAAGAACATCTTTATTTATGCCTTCTTTTCATTATTTATCCAGTAGTCATTTCAGAATCAGGTTGTTCAGTTTCCATGTACTTGTGCTATTTTGAGTGAGTTTCTTAATCCTTAGTTCTAATTTGATTGCACTGTGATCTGAGAGACCATTATGATTTCCATTCTTTTGCATGTGCTGAGGAATGATTTACTTCCAATTCTGTGATCAATTTTAGAATAAGTGTGATATGGTGCTGAGAAGAATGTATATTCTGTCTATTTGTGGTGGAGAATTCTGTATATGTCTACTAGGTTCACTTGGTCCAGATCTGAGTTCAAGTCCTGGATATCCTTGTTGATTTTCTGTCCCACTGATCTTTCTAGTATTGACAATTGGGTGTTGAAGTCTCCTACTCTTATTGTGTGGGAGTCTAAGTCTTTTTGTAGGTCATTAAGGACTTGCTTTATGTATCTGGGTGCTCCTATTATATTTCTTGAAATTGAAAACTGTTTTGTATTTTAAGAATGCCTCCCCCAGTCTCCTGATGAGGATTTTTCTGCAGCTCTTGTTTAAAAAGCTCTGTATTCTAACAAGCACCAAGGATGGTGCTTATCATAAGAATGTTGTCTCTCTTACTTTGTGTCATCCCTCCTTATGATAAGCACCTACAGCCCAGTGATGACTTATTAAAGTCTTCTCCGGAGATGGAGTTTTTCTCTGTTGCCCAGGCTGGAGTGCAGTGGTGCGATCGTGTCTCACTACTGCAAACTCTACTTCCCAGGTTCAAGCAATTCTCCTGCCTCAGCCTCCCAAGCAGCTGGGATTACACCCATCTGTCACCATGCCTAATTTTTATATTTATAGTAAAGATGGGGTTTCACCATGTTGGCCAGGCTGGACCCAAAATTCTGACCTCATGATCCGCCCACCTCAGTCTCCCAAAGTGCTGAGATTACAGGTGTGAACCACCATACCTGTCCCAACTTCCACATTTAGAGAAGTCTTCCCAAAAAAGGGAGAACATGGTTTCCTCTCTACGTGAGAGAAGCCGGGCCTTTGGTGTGATTTGGTTGCAGACTTCACCACTCTGAGAAGCCAGAGGAAATCTAAGTTTCCTTTCTAAGCTGATCTTACTATTCTCCCTCTCATAAGTCTTTACTAGAAAGAATGTCTCTCCTACTTGGGGTCATCCCTCGTTGTGATAATTGCAAGATATCTCCTGGTGTCACTGGAATTTAAGATTCCTCTTTGAAGAAGGGAGATGCCTTAACTGCTACTCACATGAGAAAAGGTGATGTACATGACTCCTGGGAAGTTCAGTGTTCAAAGATGATCATCAGCTCATCTCTACTGATGTCACTGTAGTGACTTGCTGTTGGTCCTGTGATGAGGTTGGCATCTGTGCTGGTTTTCTAGAGCTGCTGTTTCAGCTACTACACACTGTGTGGCTTAAAATGATAGAATGTATTGTTTCACTGTTCTGGTAGCCCCAAGCATACCTTAGCTGTGACAGTATACTTTCAGTTCCTGCCTCTAGTTTCATGTGGCCATCTTTCTTCTGTCTCTCTGTCTTCACATGCTGTTCTCATAGTTGTGTGTCTCTGTGTCCAGATTTCCCTCTTCTTATAAGGAAACTGGTCATATTGAATTAGAATAAATTTGAATGAGCTTATCTTAATTACATGTATAATAACACTGTTTTTAAATAAGGCTATATTCACAAGAACCAGGGCTGCTTCAGATTTTAACATGTCTTGTTGGAGGGACACAGTTCAACCCTTGACAGCACCCAGGAGTTCCATTCACTTCTGTGGTTACAGATGCATATTACAAGCCCATCCAGAACCATTATGAAGGGGAAGTGGCAATTTTATTCTCAGCCTGAGAATTTCACACCAATTAAGTCTGGGTTTCCAATGGTCTGTGCTTAAATCATTTAGCATCTATTCCTTCCAGGAACAAACTGCCCCTAGAGAGGCTGGGTGAGAATTGCTCCCAGTGTCTCCAGCATCACAAATCCTATTGCCCTATTCTCTTTCAGTATTTCACTTGAGAAAAAAAGCTCATATATAGCTATCATCTATTTCAACCACCACATAATTTATGCAAGTTAATTTTACAAATAACAAATACAGTTACTCTAACGATCTTAAGCCTAGCCAGAAGTTAGCATGCCTTCTTTTCAAAGAGCTCCTGTATTTAGCACCATCTTGATCTTCTGAGTCATGAACTAAGTCTAGATCAAGCTGACATGCTGCTCCTGCTAGGTTTCTAAAATTCTTGGATCTTGGGGAGAATGGAAATTAAGATTTCTAAATGTCATATCCACATGTACCCACCCCACCATAAATCAAGCTCTGCAGAATAGAAAAAAAATTCTACCTTACTGAATACTTTGCTATATGAAATTCTAAATAGATTAGTAACAATGATCATATTTTACTTATATCTTCCATTGGACAGTAATGGAGGGGTCTCAGACAATGTTCTCTTTAAATTGCAGTTTTTAAGCTTTGAAACAGCCTGTCCACCACCCCCTCCCAAAAAAAACTATGTGTTTGTTTCTGATGTTACTCAAATCTTTACCTTGATTTGCTTATAGCTGCATCTTCTACTGGAAAGTGTATGAATTCTGTTGGCAAACTTCTTCCTAATCTATTACCCAAGCTTTCCTTATGGGTTTAATGAAACTGGGAAAGTCCCACTTTAGGACCTTCCTTCACTGATTTCTCCATGCTGACATTTAATTATTTTACTTATTCATCTATTATACCATGTCATCGGCATTTCCTTTCTACACCCTTTCTTTGTAATATTTCTTCTGAATATTACATCCCAACAGATTTATCTTTCTATCGTTGAGTCTAGCTTTGTATTTCAGATGGATCATTTTCAAAAAAACAAACAAAATATACCCTCCCAGCATAGGGAGAAAATTATTTTAACACTTCTACAAGGTCAAACTCTTCCTACTTACAATGGTAGATAGCTGGAGTAGGATTAGCTATACTGTAAGATTTTCAATATTCAAATGACTGTTGAGGGAAAGCACTGTATTTCAATTGTTATAATTTAAATGAATTCAATGTTACAAAAACAAACAAACACAGTGTCTCTACAGACCTCAGTTCTGGCCAAAAGTTAGCATCCTTTCTTTTTCAAACAACTCGAGTTGAGTAACTGGAGTGCAGGTGCTTAATAACATATTCATGAAATGATCCAAGATGGCCGATCGATAACAGCTTGGGATTGCAGCTCTCAGTCAAAGCACAGAGAACTAGAGTACGCCACACTTTCAGACAAATTCTGGTCACTCACGGAGCAGAAGATCCCCAGTGGAGGAACCACACGGGTCACCAGCGCAACTCTTGTGGCTGGCGCAGAGGTTTTGCCGGCACCTTGGCACAGCAGCTCTCGGAGCAGAGTAAACAGGGCTGGCTCCTCTTCTGACCGAGGTTTGGAGGACCCACACGGGTCCCCAGCATGACTCCTGAGACCAGCACAGCAGCTGTGACGGCACCTCAGTGCGGCAGCTCTCGGCGCAGTGTAAACAAGACTGGTTCCCCTTCTGACCGAAGTTTGGAGCCCGGGGAAGGCAGAGTCGCCCATTACAGACACAAGAAGGAAGACAGACAGGAGAATCCTGGGCAGAAAAGCACCATCAGTCTTAACACCTCCGTTCTGGCCCGGGGAACTAACAACTTGGATGTCCAATCAAGAGACCTAATCTGAAAGTTGGTAATTTCAAAGATGACAGGAGGATAAATTTACAATGATGGGAAGAAACCAGCGTAAAAAGGCTGAGAATACTCAAAATCAGAACACCTCTCCCTCTAAAGATGATCACAGTTCCACATCAACAACGGAACAAAGATTGATGGAGAACGAGCGCATCCCAATGACAGAATCACTCTTCAAGGAATGGATAATAAGAAACTTCGGTGAGTTAAAAGAACATGTTGTAGCCCAATGTAAAGAAACTAGGAACTTTGAAAAAAGGTTTGATGAAATCCTATTGAGAATAGACAACTTAGGAATATAAGTGAATTAATGGAACTGAAGAATACAATACAGGAACTCCGAGAAGTATGCGCAGGTTTAAACACTCGAATTGTTCAAGCAGAATAAAGGATAACAGAGGTCAAAGTCCAACTTAATGAAAGAAAACAAGAAGACAAGATTAGAGATAAAAGGATAAAAAGGAATGAGCAAAGTCTCCAAGAAATGTGGGACTATGTGAAAAGACCAAATTTACGTTTGATAGGTGTACCTGAATGTGACGGAGAGAATGAATCCAAGCTGGAAAATACCCTTCAGGATATTATTCAGGAAAATTTTCCTGAACTAGCAAAGCAGGTCAATATTCAATCCCAGGTAATACAGAGAACATCACAAAGATATTCCTCAAGAAGAGCAACCCCAAGGCACATAATCGTTAGATTCACCAGGGTTGAAATAAAGGAGAAAATACTAAGGGCAGCCAGAGAGAAAGGTCAGGTTACCCACAAAGGCAAGCCTATCAGACTTACAGCAGATCTCTCAGCAGAAACACTACAAGCCAGAAGAGAGTGGGGGCCAATATTCAACATCCTCAAAGAACAGAACCTTTCCCAGAATTTCATATCCAGCCAAACTAAGCTTCACAACTGAAGGAAAAATAAAATCTTTTATGAACAAGCAACTACTCAGAGATTTTATTACCACCAGGCCTGCTTTACAAGAGCTTCTGAAAGAGGCATTACACAAAGAAAGAAACAACCAGTATTAGCCTTACTAAAAATATAACAAAAAGTAAAGAGCACCAACATAAAGAAGAATTTTCATCAACGAATGGATCAAACAACCAGTTAACATCAAATGGCAGTAACCCTAAATTTAAATCGACTAAATCCCCCAATCAAAAGACACAGCCAAAACCCAACGGCATGTTACATCCAGACCTGTTTCACATGCAAGGATACACAAAGACTCAAAACAAAGGAATGGAGATTTACCAACCAAATGGAGAGCAAAAATAAATAAATAAATAAATAAATAAATAAATAGGAGTTGCAATTCTCGTAGCGGATAAAATAGATTTTAAAGCAACAAAGATATAGTGGCAAAAGGATCAATACAACAACAAAAGCTAATGATCCTAACACCCAGATACATAGAGACTTAGATTCAATGAGACAGAAAATTAATAAGGATATCAAGGACTCGAACTCAGATCCGGAACAAGTAAACTTAATACATATTTATAGAGCTCTCCACTTTAAATACATAAAATATACACTCTTGTCAATACCACATCACACCTACTCATAGGTTTAAATGAAACATTGATTGGCCATTATTAATACCCATTTTTTTTTTCAGAATAAAGCAATATTTCCTTTTACCCTCCCTCTCTCTCTTCCTCTCTCTTTCTCTCCTTTACTCATTTCTTTTTTTTTTTTTCCTTTCCTTCTCTCAAAAAAAGAAATCAACTTGTAAAGCTCTAGATCCAGGTTGGCAATGTCTCTCTCATTGCTTGAATTCCTTCCTTCCCTTCCCTCCCTCCCTCCCTCCTCCCTCCCGCACTTCCTCCCTTCCTTCTTTCCTTCATCCCTTCCTTCCTCCCTCCCTTCCTCCTTCCCTCCCTTCCTGCCTTCCTTCCTTCCTCCTAAAAAAATAAAAAATAAAAAAAATATTCATAAGGACTCCCCAGCCTCTATCTTTGTTATTATAAAATGCTTTTGTTTGCTGTTTGTGCAATTCTAAGGCCCATTCACCTGCAGTTTGCAGCACTTGTTTTCATCCAAAGAGCTCTCAAGAGCATTCATAATGCCAAGGAGACAGGCAGAGAGGCCCTTAAAAATTGTTTTAAAAAACAGGAGAACTGAAGCTTACCTCCCATGCAAATGCCCAGAAACCAAAAGAAAACGAAATGTGATTAAAAATTTGTGATTTTATTAAAAATAACTGCCAGGCTAAAGCATACCGACCAAGGAAATATTACCTTTTATTTTTTTTCTTAAACATCTTTTTTGTTTTTCTATCACTCTCTCATTCTTTCTCTCTCTCCCTGCGTGTTTTTCATAGAATGATTTAAATACTACTCATATGGAAAGAGATTCTTTTCTGGTGATAAGATAAATACAACTGCTAAATACAGAATCATGAATCTGAACAAGTTATATAGCTTAAATGTTGATTTCACTTAATTAAATTTACTGCTATTCTTGTTAGTGTTTATTTCAGTTTACTAGATTTCCAAAGTTGGTTATATTATTAGAAATTTTATTCACTGCACTTATTTACCCCTTATTATCTCCTCCCAGATAATCTAGAGATTAATTCATCAGTTAATTAAAATCAATTCAGTGTTGCCCTTGGCTTATAGTAAGCACTTAATAAAGGTTAAATTTTTAAATTTCAAGATCTAATTGCCAACCTCCTTGGTTATTTAATAAGTCAACAAATACTAAGTGCCTATTAAAGACAAAATATTATGATAGGTATGAGACTATAAAGATGAGTAAGACATGGTCACTAAACTCAGTGAGGTTGTAGTCAAATGAAGGTGGGTATATAAAGTAATAAGTGCAATTAAACATTATAGGTTCCATAATTATGTACATATGTACATAGAGCACAGATGTGGCAAAAAATAATATTCTTGTAGTGCTATATTTAAGAAATGCTTGATAGTGGTCTGAACTATCATACCAAGACCAGAACACTGACTTGATTTTGGCCAGGCAGAAAAGAAGGGAGGCCAATTCTAGCAGTAGGAACTATACCCTCAAAGCATGGAGTTGTGAAAATGCAGAATATATTTGAGGACCTCCATGTAAGACAACTATGATGATGTGGGCATTGTCTCAAGAGATAAAACTGAAAAGGTAAGCAATAGATGGATCAGGGAGAACCTTGAGCCCACCTAAGCGATTTAAACTTTATTCTGTAGGCAGTGGGGAGACATTAAGGGAATTTAAGAAAGTACGTAAACTGACAGGATTTGCATATGAAGAAGGTCATCTGAAAGCATTGTGGATGATGGATTGGAGGATGTAAGACCACAGACAAGAAGCTGGAATGCTGTAATAGTCAGGTGAGAGATGCTAAAACCTTGAACGAAGGTTATCCAGTATATCTGGATACTTTTATGATACATAAAGAAAGCTTACAGGACTGGTGCATTTCTCTGTGGGCTCACCTTTACAGGAAGACCAATCATAATTCAAACATTAATTCAAAACAATAGATTTACTTCAGGCAACTGGAACCTTGTGGTCTGATGACCAAATCATTCTCTTGCCATAGGAGAAAACACAAATGAAAATCAGACTATTGATCTGGAATCAGCATAAGTGGAACTAAATAATAGAATGTTTAATAGCTTCAGGCAAACATAGCCTGATACAACCATCTTTGACCGGGGTGGTCTTGCCAAAAGTATCAGAATACTTAAAACCCTTGGCTACAATCCCCCACCATTGATCCTCACATTAGGCATGGCTTTGCCATTGGATCTAGAATATAAAATAGTTAAGGCTGGCTGCTGAGGCTCTGCTTTTTTGAATAGTATGTGATTAGTGATGCCAAGATTTCTCACTTTGACATTTTTCCTCTGCTTCCATTGCTTCTCAGTTCATTTTATAATTGACAAATTGTTTGCTTTCGTTACTTCAGTAGTCAATCAAGTTATAACCAAACTTATAATCTAGGTGGTTTGTTAAGATGATTTTATACATTTCTGCTACTAGGGGTATAATATTTTCTGCCTTATAATAATGGCTGCCTTATTTTAAAATTTCTGAGGAAAAATTCCCTGGCGATCTTTCTCCCATATTCTTCAAATTCTACGAAGCTATGCATGATGATTTTCTGGTAAAATGTGTGTGTGTTTCTTACTGATATTTCTATGGATTGACTACAAGCAGAAATTAGTTATAGGGGTAAACTACTTGAACTAAATATAAAACCTCAGTTGATGATGCTTAAACAGCATTTGTCCAAAAATACTCCAGCCTACAGAAAGACAGAGGGTTGGTAAAACCAGACTTTTGATGAATCAGATGAAAATTTGTCCACCTTAATTTTAGCATCATGTAATGGACTTGTTACTGTGTTAAATGAACTAGAAGCATGTCTCTTCCTCATTTTAAAAAAATAGAAAAAACTATTTTCATAAATGCAGATATATTATATTTTAGGAATCTGGGTGATTTCTGTGTACTACTATCTACTCCAGAAGGAAGTTATAGATTTTTTAAATAATAATTTTATAGTAATTCTCCAATGCTATAACTACCAACTATTTACTGAAATACAGAATAGAAGCAGAGTGAGCAGAAAAAATAATAATTTCAGATGTTCTTCAGTAAGATGGATAGGTGCCTCTGAAATTCAGGTGGTATGAGAAGGTCATTACCATTTAGGTAGTTGATGAGGTGACCTTGAGGAATACCATATTGGATGGGTGAATGGAGTACCCTTTGCTCCAAAAACACTGGGAATAGATACTGAGAAAGATAGATGAGCTGGGATAGAATGGTATCATAAAAATGAGATGAATAAAGAGTCTTTCAAAAAGGAAGTAGACAACCTTGTCAAATGCCGTAGGAAAGTCGCCATCTACACTGAAGAGTTCTGTGAGAATAACGGTAGTGTGGGCGGACACCAACTTAAGTGCTTTATGTGTAATAATAACTCTTCCCTACAACAACCTAATGAGGTTAGTGCCCACATTTCATAGATAAGGAAAAGAAGATACAGAAAAGTAATTTTCTCCAAGGTCATGAAGCTGGTAGGTGGTGGAGTCTGGCTTTGAACTGGATAGTCTGGCTTGAAAGCCTGGAAACCAGAATGTAATACTCGAGAGGCTGTGAAACTGCATGTTTCTGAACAACTAATAGGCCTGGCTGCTGCGAAAGCATAAGCCAACGCTTCTCTTTTCCTCTGGGCTTTAGGGAAAAATGTGGCTTTATACGTTGACATGGAAAAATATGAAGGCAAACAAAGAAACAGTAAATGGAGGTAACTTTTACCTGGTATCTTCAATTTTCACAACTAATTGAAAGACAAGAAGAGCAGGAATCATGGAAAGCCATGGAAGGCACAACATATTCTCAGACAGGGCCTAAGCCAGCAGCTGTAACCTTTATCCTTACCTTGAAATGTGCCTCTGAGACTCATGGAGACATTTTCAAAAGATTCAAGCAGGTCTAGATACACCATCCCTGTAAATTCTGAGTCAGTGTGGGATAGTGCCTGGGAAAGTGTAATTTGGGGAATTTGCTGCAGATAATATTGAAGTCCTCTCTTGTTTAAAAACCGCTGCATATATAAATCAGTGATGCCATGTTCTGTATTATGAAAATAAGGGAGGAGCCTTGTCAAATGGACTTTGTTTGGGGCAGCCTCCCGCTTTTTCAGTCTGTGCATAATCTCCTGTTCCCACCCACATTTCTCCCCACACACCCTTTAGGGGTCACCTGGTTCTTGCCTTGAAGTTATTGTTTCCTAATTCCTGATAGGCTATTAGATGATAACTTAAGGACTGGCCCCCTTTAGGAGTATTTACAAGTCAAAAATGCGTCTTTATACATAGGAAACTGTGGGATTCCCCAAATGAAACAAACCATTTCTGTCCAGTGAAGAATATTAAGCTTGATGCTCTGGGAGGGAGTATTGATTTCATCCTAGATTACAAAGTGTAGGCAGCCATCTATACAGACAATAATTTCTGAGCATAACTTTCTGAATCCAAAAACTGCATAATTTAGTCAAGCTCTTATATCACCTTTAATAATGAAACAAACATTTCTTCTGACTCATGAATACTACAAATTAGTAATATCATTTTCAGACACAAATTGTGCCCATAAAAACTGATTTTCAAGTAGTACAAAAAGGTAGCTGGGGATGGAGGGACAAAAAGAATGCTGGAAATATCTGAGTTGGACAAGAAATGCAAAAAGAAGTAGCCTTAAAATGTAGACAAGGAAGCATATATCATGGCATTCAATGGGTTAAGGCAGCATTTTCCAGTAGTTTAGCAAGCAAAGCTCTTTTTCCTTTTTCTCCCTGGTATTCAGATGTGATTCAAATCTGTGGACGGCTCAGCTTCTTCCCTTGGCAGCTCGTCAGTGCAGTTTGAATCAGTAATGTTGATGCCAGCAAGGATGTGCCTGACATTCTGTGCCCAGACCCTGGTCCGCACTCAGTCAATTAAAAGACTGTCCCGTTTGGACACTGGACTCCCTCTTCTCTGTCTCTTGCACAGTATGGTGGCTGAGACTGAGTCTGGGCTCTGCAGGCTTCAGATTCTACTACGAAAGCCAAAACTGGCCAAGCCACATGATGTTTGGCAAAAATTGACTCAGCTGGAAATTGATCTTCACATGTTTTTCAAATGCTCGCCCACGGTTCCCTGAGACAGTTTTTCCTTTGTGTCTGCTGGGGGGCTTCAACAGACTTCCAACCTCAAATAAATAAAAATGCTTTGATTTAATGCACACTCTCAACCAGATCTTTCTGCTTATTCTGTGAAAGAACGCAACTTGGGCCCATTCAAGTCTTTGCAGGTTATCAGACTCGTGCTGTATTGGATCCCATGTAAAGAATTTCTAAGCATTATCTTCTACAGAAATGGGTCCCCCCCCCCACTGTTTTACTCCACCTACAGTACTACCCAAACATGAACAGAATAGGAATAGAAAATGAAAGCAATAAAATATGCCCAAAGAGCATTTTTAAAATATAAATCCATTTTGGGAAAATGTCTGAACCTAAAAGATTGAAGCAATTTACTTCATTATTTTATTGGTTGGCACAATCTAGCCTGCACCAAGCACTTTATAAAATGTGGATTTCTCTTCCTTAAATTGTACTGTCCATCAGACTTCCTTGTAAATGTTATTGTTATCCAATATATAACACATCCTGGGTTGCACCTCCACTAATGTGCCGTCTAACCCCCTGATGTATAATTTCTGATTTCAGCTCTTTATACGATAGCTCACTGAACTTAAATTGGCTCTTTGGTAAAATGTGATCATCTTTAATGTCTGCCTACTAAGGCCCTTCTTCAAAACTGGTAATGCCTAACTCAGGATGTTGACAATTGCTAAAACGTTTTTGAACTCAAAATAAAATCCCAACACCGGAAAAAAAAATAGCATGGCATAAGCATTTTTGTTTGAAGTTTCAAGTATCACTGTGTCTAGTTGCTGCCCCAAGGAAGTCCTGTGGTAAAGCTATCAGGGGAAGCTGTAGGTAAACACTTGAAAAACATAGGAAAAACAGGTTCCAGCTGAGGCAGTCTTAACACAGCTCCTAATGGCCAGGCTCCCTTTGGCTCACCTTGTTAAGCATCTCTCTGAAGCCCACAAAGAACCCAGTTTGAGGCTCAGCTGCTGCAATAAGCAGAACGAACACATGGAGATTTCAACTAGCAGATGGGGACTTGCTGATTGAGAGAGACTGATCTAGTGTCTGGCCACCTGTTGGCAAACACAGCACTCCTGGCACCCCCCTCCACCTAGCAAATTCAGACAGAAGGGAGACAGGAAGAGAACTGATTTCTTAAAGGAATATATGGGAGAAAGAACGTTTGATAAGCCAAGCATCACATGTGAGAGCAGATAGAGTCAATCAATGATGTTGTTTTTCCACAGTGTATGGGAATATGAGTCTTTTCAGAATAAAGGGAAGCAACACTTATCAGCATGTCTATAATATTTGAAATGTGAATTTCGAGTGCTGACCTGGAATGGCTTTTTAATAGTGATGCTAGTAGGAGGTCCAAAGTATTGAATTTGCTTCCTACTAATGTAACATTGCTACTGTCAAATGAACTTCAGAATAGCCAGTGGATGCAAAAGTCAAATTTCAGGAATGAGTCTGTGGATCTCGCTGATTTGTTCCCATGGCAATTCCATCTACAGTTTTTTGTAACTTTACAGCAACAGGAACAATTAGCTTAACTTGCATTTTACCATTCTTTCTCAAAGCCCTGGATTTCTGCTTTCATTTTTTAAAAAAAGTAAAATAGAAAGGAATCATTCCCTAGACTCTCTCTTCCTTTATTAGGAGCTTGTGGAGGTCCCTGATTGAAGTCAGGACTCACAGTTGGAGGGTGAGATCATGCCCAAGGGAGGCACAACTGCTCTGGGACTGTCACTGCTCACAACAGAGGAATAGGGCCAGGCATTTATACCAGCTCCACCTCATACTCAAGCCCTTTTGAAGAGTGAGTGAGAATCTTAAACTTGAACAGAATGCTATGCAGAGAGGTGCTAGAGAACTAAGGTAATCTTTGCTTTGCAAGTTCTTCTTTCCTTTCTCTCTGCACTCTTCTTTGCAAGTTCCTCTTCCTTACTTTTCCTCAGCTGAGTATTTCCCCTTCAGAAGCTGTTACACCTCATGAAAAATACTGCCACTCTCTGAAATACGATCTTCTCTTTTCCCTCGCTGTAGCACTAAAAGTACTGTACTCTGGGTAAAAATCACATAGCAGATGTTTCAGAATAAGAAAAGGCTTACCAAAAACAACACAAAAGAAGAACAAAAACCAACAACTGAATGCTCCTCCTCTTCAGTCCTCTGTGTGTGTGTGTGTATATATACGTATATATTTATATATATACACACACATTATATATATTATATATATATACACACACACATATATATTGCTTTTTAAACCTTTCCCAAAACACTCATGACACATTTTGAAAGTTGCTTAAAGATACATGAATATTGGCTTTGAGGCAAGAGTCATCTATTAGACTTCCAAGTAGAACAGTAGAATTAATTCCATTCTCTTTGTTTTAAGGACATGAAAACTGAGGCCAGATTTCAATTAAATAGCTTGACCAGATCACGTATCTTGAATGTGGAATAACCAGGATTGATATCCAAATTCAATGTCAGTTTCCTTAAATTATGCTGTCTTCATTAATTTGGCTTCTTAATTGTACTGGAGAGTAGTGGGCAGGTGGGGTAGTGAGTCAGACTGCCAACCTGTGTCAGATTGCTGCAGCAAAGTGTAGAAAGTAATAGAAATTTGATGTACGGAAAGTATTCCAGGTAAACCAGATTTGGGCTCTGCCTCTTAACATGTGACTTTGGGGAAATTATTTAATATGTATCTATTCTCCAGGGTCTTCACTGTGAAATGGAGAGAATATAACCCGCAGGGCCTCTCTTAAAATTGATGGGTCCATGTAGGCATGGTTCTTAAGGTACTTAACCTGTTATCTACTATTACTTTTCTCTAAAGCATAGTTAAGATTTTTTTTCCCTTCAAAATCTCTTTTCCTTGTTTCTTCTTCAAAATAACACATTTACGCTCATTAAATAATCTCCTTACATTCGTGGCTTTGAAGGGCTATTTTTTTTTCCCCTGTATCAGTTATAAGGATTTTCAAATTAGTATACATTTTTCTTTTTAAAATGCATTACTTATTACCCAATGCTAAATCACAAACCAGATGGAAAATTGGAGTAGAATTTAGAATGCATGCTAGTTTCACCAAATACATCCTCATCCTTCAAAATCTTTTCAAGCATTGTTACTCTTCATCTTCAGTCTGTCAGGCAGAAGATTGCATCCACTTCAACTATGAATCAATTCTATGAACAAACTTTATAATGTATCCCCTCATGTGCTTGGTTAAACATTATTCTTGTAATCTGCTAATACGGTTATTCCATTGAGGGAAATAATCTATTGAATTTGACTGGTTGGTTTTATTTTTTATAAGCCACCATATGTAATTCCTTTTCATGCCAGTACTCTCTGGATAAAGATTTTTCATTATAACTTGTATTCATTAGTATACTAAGGGTTGATGTCACTGTGGAGTAGCTTCCAGTCTTATTCTTCTAATAATCTTTAAAATGGATTATAATATTTGGCTTCACATATTATCCTAATTTACTATAACTTCCAGAATAATGAATAGTGTTTCCAAATTAGCCAACTCTTATGCCCCCTAGAATGTACATTACAGGAAATTACATTTCAGAACCATGATTTTAAAAATAATAACATTTATTATGTTTTCCTCTTAGGAAAATAATATGTTTAAACTATAATTTGGAAAATCAACAAGTACCTCTTACCCAGAGATAATCATAATTAACATTTTTGGTTCAAATCTTGTCAATTATATGTATATGTTTATAAATTTTTTATGATAATGGGATTGTACTATACATATATTTTATATAATTATTTACCTAACAATATTATGAATATATTCCCATGCCATTTATTATTACATGATTTTAATGCCTATATAATATTCTATTGCACAGAAGTCATTCTCAAACAATTTGTATTTTCTATTTTTTTCTTTTAAAATTACATTTTTATAATAAATTTTGAATAACTCTTAATCCACATACACAAGAGTAATAAGCTGTTTTTATTGATTACTTGTTATATGCCAGCCAGTTTACATGCATAACCTTATTTTACAAATGTTTCTCAATTTGCAAAATAGAAATTATTATCTTCTTATTACAGAGGTGGTCACATATTATGGATTTTTAAAAACATTTTTTTCCAAATGTATCAATACCAAATATCTAAAAACTAGTGTAGTAAGAATTCCTAACCTTGTATACCATTGCAAAAGCCTGTGTTCTCTCTCCTTCATCCTCTTAGCCCATAGACTAAATTCCTCAAAGTCAAATAACCATTTCAAATAAAAAATCCATTCTAAATCATCTGCTATATCATGCCAACCAAAAAAGACTGTGTTATATATACATTTTTAAATTTATGTATTCCTATATATATTCAAAAGACTGATTTTTTAAAAAATCCTTCTCAAATTGCAAAATACTTACTATGACTAATAAAATCCAAAGTATTTTATTACTATTACTGTTGCAGCTTTAATAAGTGACCACATTTTAACAACATTTAATGAACATTTTCTGTTGATCATTGACACTTCTGAAATGTCTACCCTTCTAATCTCTGACAACCTTTTAATCAGTGAGCATTTCACACTTGGACACTTGATTGCCCTTGATTACTACTTGGACAAATTATTGATTCAATGACTTTAAAATTTACAATTTCTCCTATAATTTGAAGAAGTCGAGTTTATTTTTGAAAGGCTTATTTGTAGTGTATTTTTTAAATTACATTGAATCTCATGGGAAAAATGTGATAAGATAGAATATTGTAGAATTTTAGCTTTTTTTTTTTTTTGATGAGCAGTCTCAGCTCTCACCTATCTATACTAATGCAAGTAAAATATACATTAGAAAGTTCAAAAATTCCCAGTTACATATATTTAACTTAGGAATGAACTGTGTGATACTTGTGCCATATTGCCATTATAATTATATTTTTCTTAATCTAAATTTAACTTAATTTTAATTTCTATAACTAATGACCAGGAGACATAAAAAGGGAGATTGAGGAGGCACTTTCTATACCTCTGAATTATTCACTGATATTGGCTAGAAATATAATTAATTTAAAATTACTTAGACGATTTTAGATTTTAATGTAACTTAATCTAATTTTAATTGAAAATAAGGGCACCTCTGAATGTGAAAATACAAATGTACAATTTTCAAAACAGATTATTTTGCAGATTCAAGATTATTGAATCTGATGAACACGAAACAAAATAGTCAATGTGGAATAACTGGAATTCTTTCCTTCTCATTATCATTGTCAGGCTCCTTTTTCCTACCTTGTCAATAAAACAAACATAAACACTAATAGTCAATTTTCTCACAGCTGTGGAGCAAAGAGCACCAGCCTTATATTATTAGTCTTAGATATCAGGGTGTAACTTTGGTTAAAATTTGCTTGTCATAGAGTATCTCTATGAGTTTTAGATATCATCCGTATTGTAATAATTGATATTCTCTGCCACAGAACAGGCACTAGATACATGTTGAAGAAGTATAATATTACCAATAAGCGAATATTTTCTTCTTTGGTCTTCTAAGTTCTGCTTCCCTTTCATGCTTAAAAATTCAATTCATGATTTTTTGTTTGCCCTCTTTTGCCAGGAGCTGACATGGTGGTAGGAATTATACCAAATTAAACCTTCCAGAAAGTAATTTAATTAGAACAAATTATGTTTCCAAATAAAGATGAGGTAATTTTATTACAAACTTACGTGAGTACTTACCCATAGTTTTTCTACTGTGTGTATCTATGAGTTAAGAAAAACATTTTAAGATACACACTATCTAATTTCACTAACAAATCTCATGAATGATGTTCCTGGGGAGTAATTTGAAGTTTAAGTCAATTTGCAAAATCTGACTGAGTCGTCAAGGTAAAGATTATTTCTTTCTTATCTGGTAAAGGTCTTATCAATATTAAATCTTTCCAGTAAATTATCTTTTCCCTTTCTGGGAAAAATGAGGATTAGCCATAACTGGAAACATTACAAAGTAAGATAAACTTACTGAATCACTTGGCCTGATTAGTCTTGACATCTTTGGTGAATTTTAAGTGGATTGTGTAAGAATATATACTTCTTTTTTTCTTTTTGATTCTAGTGCTCAATTATATTTTAGGACATTTTCTGAAATGGCCAGGTGGTGATAATTTGAAAAGAGACACTAGGTCATGAAATATAATTAATTTTAAAAATATACTTTTATCTACAGAAGAATTGAAAAATCACATCAATTTTTTATCAAAGCATCTTTCTGTAAGCCAATTAGATAATAATACTTTTAAGAAACAAAGATCTTTAAAATAATAAACAAAGGCAAGGTCACCCTTAATGTAAATATTCGTTCTTTGATGCTTATGAATAAATACTTCATTTAGTTGGGACAATATTTATATCTGATTCTGAAGAATATTTTTATGCAGTTCTATAGCTATATTCTAATGAACCCAAAGAACGAAGTAAATTTGCATCTGTATGACCTGTGAGTCAACTATAGTTTTTATTTTATTTTTATTTTCTTTCAACTAGTATTTATTAAACCTCATAAACTGACTTTTTAAGATAAAAATATCTCAATAGAAAAAGAAGAAAATAACATTTATGGGAGCTCACAGTAAAAGAAAAAAAACAACACGAGAAAGCCTATGAAAAGATACTATCGACCTTGTCATGGGAATATGAACTAAAACAATAATAAACTGTTTTCCCCAAAAAATCAGAGTGGGAGAGCACTAAGGCTGGTAAGAGCTGAGTTCTAACAATCATCTTGAAAAGCATTCAGGCAATGCTTATAAAACTGTAAATATTTGGAATCTCTGGCCAATACTATAATAGCTCTATTACATAAATAAAATGTTTTTTTAATAAAATGCAAGTGGGCAAGAATAAATATTCCATGTTTGTTATAGTGCTGTTCATACTGGCAACAACACACAAGCCACCAAATACTCATCATGATAAGACTGGTTGAATATGGCAATCTACATGATGGCTACTACATAGCCACTAAAATAATTGGATCCATATACACTTACTTGGAGGAATAAGCCCATGATGTAAAACATAAACAAGAAACAAGGCAATAACACCAAAACCAATAAAGAACCATATTGCTGTACAGGTGACAGATCTATCTGTTTATCTGTCTTTCTTATATGCAGAGAGAGAAATATGTGGAAAAATAGGTGAATTCGAGAGATGCCATGTGACAGTGAGCAATGGGAGAAGTAATTAGTTTTGCTTAATATATTATTTACATTGTTTTATCAGTTACAGGAAACATGTATTATTCTACATAGAAAATAGTAAATATCACCCATAAATTAACACAGAGACATAATCAGCTTAGTATAAATTAGTTGTACTAATGTGCTCTGAATTAGGCACCAAAGATATCTAACCACAGGGCCCACCTGTATGAAGGGACTCAGACTCTTCAGACTCTTTTTTAAGAAAGCATGGTGTTCCAACATTTGTGAAAACCTGCAGGAGACATTTGGGCATCCTCTAGCAACTTGAGTTTTACCTAAAGATTAAAGGAAGAAATTGTTCTTTAAAATGCAAGTAAAACCTTGAAAACAGATTCTATGGGGCTTTGGCCTAGTAGGGGCTGTTGCTGATCTGCTGGATCAGAGAATAAAAGGTCTGGTTTGGTTGTTGTTCCGATGGTCTGGATAAAGGATGCAGCTGAGTCAGAGATGGCCATATACATTTTGGGGGTTCAGTGTATTTTGCTACCATATCAGTAATTTTTCACAATTTGCACCAGAAAAACTTCCTAATCTCAGATCACTACACTGTTTACGTAAGTAACTGTTTTGCCACATAATTTATTTTTAACAAGTATATGGTTTTGCTTAATTTTCCTAAAGAGCAAAGTTCTCTCATCGTAGAAAAATACCAATATGTCTATGTTTTAAAGATTTATCTCTAAATGTTGTTATTTTTACATGGAAAATTATTTTCATTTTAAATGGAATACATTAATCTGAATTTAAAACTCTCATGAAGTTTTTAAAAAATTAGGTAGAAATCAATGAAAATATGCACCATATTGTGCAAAGTACAAAAAAAATCTAATATCTTGAAGGACTCTGACTAATTTGGTCTTGTTCCAAGGCTTTTTACAATCTGCTTGACAATTAAGAGCTCAATAGCCCTAATTCAACCATTATTAGCAAATTAACACTAGCAACAACAGTTTATGTACAAATAACAGTACTCAAAAGCCTATTTAAGAAGAAAATATAAGAGCAATAATACCATCAAATGATTTTTTAAGGATATTTCAAAAACCAATCAAGCAAACTTTGGAATAAAAACTTTGGAGATTGGAATTAAATAAAGGAACATGATATAGAAAACATTAACAAGAAACTTATCCCATGAAGATTTGTTTATAATCAGTTTCAGCCTCCCCTTTGCTTATGAATGGTGAGTGACTATTGGGTATATCTTAATGCCATATATATTATTGAATAGGTTTGTTACAGTTCTATCAGAAGGAAACTCTATGAATGGCAGCCAGTCTATACCTTGAGTGATTGAACAATTAAAGTATCCTCCTAGAAGGGATATGTCAAAAAGAGCATCCTCTTGATTATTTTTCAGTGATCTTAATGCAATAATTAAAATTCTAGATTCACAAATATGTGTTACCAAGCAGTGGAAATGCATTGGAAAAATCCTTCCAACTCATGGTTGATTTATTACTTTCCTAGTGGGGAAGGGTTGTATGCATTTAAAAGCTGGATGAATAAATAAATTTATAGTTCATGATAAAAGGTGACTCATTTAGTAGATATTTTTTCTAGACAATCACAACTAAATCAACAACTTCAAGACAAAATTCTGTTGATGAAAAGATCATAATGAAGTTTGAGAGCTGGAAGGGGAGCTCACAGATTTTATGAATCATATGACACTACCATTTACATGTGAATAGAATTAGTGACAATGTTGAAATAAGGAATAACATAAATTAGCCATCTCTCCCTACTGAAGAAAGAGTCTTCTGAGGAAATACTTCCTGGAGCTGTAAAAGGTGCAAGACAATAGATTAGAGACATTTTGTGTCTACTATATGAGAATAGCCACCTTATTGCTTAGTAATAAACTACTTAAAATTGCCAACAAAAGTAGTCTTGAAAATGTTATACCATTCATTTTATCCTATACTCAAGTCATTTCTACTCAGTGACATATGTTACAAAGTTTAAAAAGATACCTTGTTGCCACTTGTATCCATGTATTAATGTAAACCAAAGTTCTAGAAGAACTATAAAAAGAAGAGAAATTATCTAGACTGTGATTCTAGTCTATAGTAATAGCTCTCTTTAATCCAGCACAGTTTTCTAAAATTGAGCTGTTCAGCAGGGATAGATGACAATTCCTTTTTATAGAGGCAATGTCAAATATTGTTTTTATACCCCAAAATATCGTGAATGGAGAAGAATGTAAATTTTGTTTGAGGATATCCAAGCATATTTATATATCCATCTCTCCTCTTCCTTAATTAATATATTTTTAATTTTTATATTATACTTTAAGTTCATGTGCAGAACATGCAGGTTACATAGGTATGTATACATGTGACATGATGGTTTGCTGCATCCATCACCACATCATCTACATTAGGTATTTCTCCTAATGCTGTCCCTCCCCTATCCCCCTACCCTCTGATATTCCTCCCCTGGCCCCCCATCCCCCAACAGGCCTGGTGTCTGATGTTCCCCTCCCTGTGTCCATGTGTTGTCATTGTTCAACACCCACTTATAAATAAGAACATGCAGTGCTTGGTTTTCTGTTCTTGTGTCAGTTTGCTGCGAATGATGGTTTCCAGCTCCATCCATATCCCTGTAAAGGACATGAACTCATTTTTTTATGGCTGCATAGTATTCTATAGTGTATATGTGCCACATTTTCTTTATCCAGTCTATCACTGATGGGCATTTGGAAAATTAATATTTTTAAAAATAGTTTCAACTTTTATTTTAGATCCAAGGTTACATGTCCAGGTTTGTTGCATAGGTTTAGTTCATGATACTGAGGTTTGGGGTATGATTGATCCCATCACTCAGGTAGTGAGCATAGTACCCAATGGTTAATTTTCAACTCTTCCCCTACTCTAATAGTCCACAGTATCTATTGTGACCCTCTTTATGTCCATAAGTCCCCAGTGTTTAGTTTCTACTTATAAGTGAAAACATGCAGTATTTGATTTTCTGTTCCTATGTTAATTCTTTTAGAATAATCACCTCCAGGTGCATCCATATTTCTACAAAAGACATGATTTCATTTTTTATAGCTGTGTAGTATTCCATGGTATATATGTGCCAGATTTCCTTTATCCAATCCATTGTTGATGAATACCTTCTATTTATTTATGTCTAGTCTTTTCCCTTCTCCTCCCCTCCAAAATAATTTTGAGTCTCCTACACCATTAGAGATGTATTAATGAAAATGCTTGACAAATATTGTTATAGTTCTGATTAACCTTTTATGAGTGAGCAAAATGAAGCTTATGAAAGCAAAATGACTTATCTGAAACTTATCAGCTAGTTGTTGAGTTGAAACCCTATTACATATTTACTGACCTACCTGAGCTTCCTATTACATTGCAATTCTGTCTTGCTCTTGAGGTAAATAGTAAATAACTGGTAAGGATAAATGAACGTTCAAGAAACTAAAACTAAAATTTATTGAATAACATGCCAGGAAACAAAGCAAACGATAAATGGGATTAGAATGCATTGAGATTAGTTAACTGTCAAAAGTGTTACTTCTTAACTGACTTCAAAACTACACAACTCTTCCAATTACACCTTGTATCACTAGATTAAATATTAAAGATAAAAGCAATGTTTGTCTGAGGTAATAATTAGCAAGTCTTTTTTTCTGACTGATATGTCTACTCAAAAACTCAAGAAATTCTTGGTTGGGGGAAGTAAAAATCTCTATTATTACACTCACTTTGAAACTTGCATTAAGTTTGCTTTGATTTCTTTAAAATCCAGACAAAATACACAGTACTTATTTTTAGAATTTTTAATATAATAGAGATATTTGCTCTTCAGTCATTGACAAAATTAATCTTTTAGCTTTTGGGTTTTGGGTTTTGCTTTTAGCCTCACTTCTTCTGAAGAAGGTAGGCAAATTATTGAATTCCTGTTCCTAGAACTGATTGACAAAAGGTGAAATATTTCTTCAGTTCTTATCACATTCCAGTCTTCTGTTCCTTTGCTGGAAGTTAAATGTATACAGACTAATGTTTTAAATGCCTATGGGGATGTTCTTATTTCTCACTCTTTCATACCATTGCTGCAGTACATACAACAAAATGGTAGCACTTTGGACATTATATGTCTGTGACTCATACTGTTGATACAGATGTTTTGGCCCTCACAATGAAGATGAAAAAAATGTTTTAATAAATGCCATTAAGTACCTGAGGGTATCGATAAAATCTTCACTTTTTTTTTTTAATATTACAGACATGTAGGGTCATTCCTAGGTGGATTTCAATACCCAGGACCAGGGGACTTTATGAGTTTGGAGGTAGAGAAAAAAAAGCAGCCTTTTAAAAACGTATTATTTAGTGCCATGTACAATGCTAAGCATGCTAGATTGATGATCTTATACCTAACAAATGTGGTTTAAGTTATTGCCAAAGGCAATGAGGCAAAAAGGAAAGAATAGGCAGATAGGTCATTGAAAAAAAGGCCTATCAATGTGTGGTCGAGGGAGGAAAGAGAGAAAAAACTGCCCCATGATGGTTTCTAAGTTTCCTGTCAATGGAGCATATTTCTCCCTTCACCCTGAAAAGCTCCAGCTGTGTGCAAAGAGTCTTTCTCTCCTCTAGCAAGCCCTGCTTCCCATCCAGAAAAAAAAAAAATGTATAGCTGGCTTGGTAACTTACAAGATCTGATCATTACGAAGACCAACTCCTTTGCAACATTTTAACATGGCCACAGCAGCCACTCTCTATGCAAAGCCCCGTGAGGGCTATGAATGTCAGCGTATACTCCTTTGTTCTCATTTATTTGTCTTATTTTCATCTTTAGACTCATCTACACTTAGGTAGTTGTTTAATGTGACTAAAATTACTTTGTCTCATAGAAGGAACAAGATCATTTATACTCGTTTCAACATTAGTCATGATTGTATCTTGTCCTTGAAATCTTCAAACTTTAAATTATGATTATTTTCAATAGTAGCAGTAGACTGTATTCTTTTGCTTATTAATTAATGGTATACAGATAGGTCAGAAGAAAATCAAATTGAATAACTGTCCCATGACTGGGGTAAGTGTGTTGATCTGCTTTTTCTTTCAGAGAGAAAATCTGTCTTTATTTCTAAACCAAGGTGACATTTAGCACCAGCAGATTCCTTTACTGATGGTCTCAGAAGAGCGGCCCTAGACTGAATCAGCTTTACTGTTGTTTCCATCAAAGATACACTGAGTTATATTGACAAGCCAAGGTGGCAAGAACTGATGCTACCACTAAGTATGGCAGCTGATATTTGGAAAACACTGGAGTCCTGCCACTGAATCAGTCAATTCAGCATCACTGGTCAACTTGAAGCGCTCTAGAGGAAAAACATATTTTCAAGTATAAAGAGCAGTTATTAGACATAATAGCAATCATGCAGATATACTAGTATTACCCATAACATTGGACATTCTCAGCAACTAAAATTAAAAAGGCCTGTCTTGGTACATAATAATATTAATATGTAGTTAATAAATAGTTACAAATTAGTTGCTGAGAGAAAATTGTTTTCTGGGCTATTAAGATAGAGAAGGTCCTTTGGGGTTAGTGCTGGGCAAGAGATTAATTTTATTGACATTTATATCATACCTCTGAGCTTTGGAAAAATACAAGTGGAATCAAATCAGGTCAAGCAAGTACAAATGAGAAGATATTGCTGAGAACTGCATGAACACCTAAACACCTAAACCCAAATTAAACACAAGCAAGTCTGAATTGCAGCCCCACCACCTCCTGCCACCACCACCGTGAATCATGCTGGGGTAGAAAATACAGAGGGTTTATTTAGAAAGGCTTGGCAGTAGGCAAGTAGGGAAAAAAAGGTTCAAAATTGCTAATTTATTTTGCTAAGGGGCTCATCAAAACTAGTAGACACAGGAAGGATTTCGGACTGTCTCATAAAGTGGCTTACAATCAATTGCAGAGCTAGACATATTAGTCTAGAATCAAACGTTATTGCTTTTGGTCACTGAATATAACTGAGCACAGCATGCTATAGAAAGATTGCAGGCCGCCAAAGCTGTTGGCTTTTGCATATATATTTTTTTTTTTTTTTTAGCTTTTGCAAGTGACAAAAACATATGCAGAGCAGTGGCCTTCTTTGAGCAAGTTTGGTGAGCTGATCACCTTAAATTGCAACTTAAAACTTTGTTGCTAAATTAGATATTTTCCTCTTCATCCCTGCTAAAGTTCTCTTTCATTACTTTAAATGATGTATTTCTCACCAAGTATCATATTGATACTAGAGTTCTAGTACTGAAACAAAAAAAGCATACATATTGTCACTTTTTCAAAAGAATTTTTCATTAAAACACTAGCATCTGTGATTCTCAAAAGTGAAATAAAGTATACTGGTTGCTAAGGTATAAAAAGACCCATTCTCCAAATTACAGGACTTGAGCACTACAATTTTGCTGCTGTGGCTGTTGAATGCTTTAAGGAGTGTTTCTAATCCCCTTTATAGCTTCTGTACTGAATTCACAAACACTGTTCTCTGGTGACAGAGTGATGTTAGAAGTGTTAAAAAGTGCTAGTTGGCTTTTGCAAGGTTACAGAGAGCTTTGTGAACCTCATCTTTTATTATGCTGTGTCCTACCTGAAAGAGATGTGCACTTTACCTGCATTGGTTGAGGGGTCCACAGAGAATTCTAACTGAATTCCCCATTGCTAAAGACAAGATACTGTGTTCTATCTGCATTCCAGTCCATTGACTTTGGCTATCAACATATAGTCCCTAGTTAGCCTTATAGTCCCATACAAAAAGGTAAACTTGTTGCATTTTTGTTATGCTGTTTTAGCAACCACAGTCTTTGGAGCAATTACTAGGTTTTTGTTTGTTTCTGCATTATGAGTTAGGCTGTTTTCTTATAAATGAAGAAACCACAGAAACTGCTAACTTTATTATATATTTATTTTGAGACAGGGGCTTGCTCTGTCACCTGGGCTGGAGTGCAGTGGCACAATCAGGGCTTACTCCAGCATCAACTTAACTTCCCTAGCTCTAGCAATCCTCTCACCTCAGCCTCCCAGTAGCTGAGACGACAGGTACACACCACCACACCAGGCTAATTTTTTGACTTTTGTTTGGAGAGACAGGGTCTCACTATGTTGCCCAGGCTGGTGTCGAATTCCTAGGCTCAAGCAATCTTCTTGAGCCTTCCCAAAATGCGGTGATTATAGGCATGAGGCACCATGCTTGGCAAAATTGCTAACTTTCATGTTCATTTTGAGTCAAGCAAGAATAATACCTCTGAAACAGTTTACCTGCACACTTTGGTTCCCATTACAAAGAGAGGATCATTTCAAAACAAAACTTGGATCATGCTAATCCAATATCATTGATCTGAATGAAACTTTTAGTAAAGGAATGCCTAGGGAAAAAAAGTATAAAACAAAAATCGTCATATCATTATGATAATAAAACATTATCATTTCTTCTATTCAGGCTTGTTGGAGCTCCTTGCTGCTTCTCTAAATAAAACAAAATAAGACAAACTTACCAGTTTCCGTTGTGTAATCTGAACCCATCCCATTTTCTGCATATTTCTAGTCTGATTCTGATTTAGAAAAGCAAATCTGCTTTTCACCCTTTGTTAATATTCTGGACCATTTGTGCCCTGTCCTACTTGGCCTGTCTGAAAGTTGTCTTAAGTATCCTCTGTTTCAGCTCTGAACCCTGTTCAAAATGCAACTTCCTGCCAGGTCATGGGTTTCTAAGTCTCTGCCTACAGCAACTTGTCTAAGGCCTGAAGCAAAAACTTGGAAATTTCTTTGAAGAAAGAAAATTATAAATCAATAAGTACATTCAGATCAAAAGAAAGTGAGGAATCTGCAAAGGAAAAGCCATTTTAACCTTATAATATGAACTTCTAAAACCTGAAAAAAAAAATACTTAAAATACAGAAAAAAAGAGCCTACAGAGACAGGTTATTTCAAGATTAACTTTTTTTGAGAAAACCAAAAAACACCATTTACAATTGAAGCAAATTAAACAGCATTGCACATTTTGTTTTGAGTATTGTGGTTAGCAGCAATAGCATTCATTGATCCATCCACTCATCTAGTCATTGGACAGATGCTTATTAAGAACAGTTTCTCACATATTATTTCATTTAGTGCTTCCAAATATAATGAGTTAAAAACATAGATCCAGAAAACCAAAATCACATACTTGAAGTTTTTCATATTAAAGAGTGGGTTGCTTTCAGTCTACTTCTTACCTCCCTTTCCACTAACTTTATTCCAATCTTTGGTGATGTTATAAGTTCACAGGCAGTTGCAGAAGGAAAAAAGAAGGAAATATATTGGAATAAGCATAAAGTAATGACTGGAAATAGATAGACTGTACCACTCAGCTGATAAGTATCACTGCTCAGTGTAAAAGACAGCAAATGAGATAGGAAATGACTATTACTGAATAAATTCAGCAGATCTGGGTGCCAGCATTTCTCTATAGCTTATGATGCTAAGACGGGGAAAAGGCATGGTGTATGATTGAGAAGGATCCATTAATTGATCACTCGATTGATCTTCAAGCATGGAATGAAACAAATCCTTGAGGTCATTGCAAATATTTTTCCAAAGATTCATTATAATATGAATGATACAAGAAAAATACATAATGCATTATATATATATTCTGTTTTTATATTATGACATCTCATTCTGTTCAATTTAAATTTGAATGTTATTTGGGTGGCTTTATTCCAGCAATTTGGCAATTTACTAGGGTAATAAAAGAATTCATTTTAACTAATAACTGCTCACAGAAAGCTTTGTATATTAGAGTTGAGTTTTATTGAATGTGAGCTTAATCTGGCATTAACATTGCTGTTTAACAGATAGAGTATTTGTCATGTTATATTATACTCATTGCCTGTGCATTAGCCCCACCGTTTCCTCAAACACACTTTGGAAAAGTATTTAAAGGAGTGTTTACTTGGAAAATGAATGTTTATTTCATTAATACTTTTGTCACTGAATTAAAACTAACATTTAAAAATACACATAAACCTAAGAATGATGTGCCTATTTTGAAAAATGGTCTTTGGACTTAAGGAAGATTCAGAATCAATTAAAAGCTAGATTAGGATCTCCCTCTTTTTAGGACTCATTCATTTCTCTGTCTTATTTGATGTTTAGAAAAGCCTTTAAAAAATTCACAATGAAGGCCAGGCATGGTGGCTTACACCTCTAATCCCAGCACTTTGGGAGGCTGAGGTGAGATCACTGACAGGGTGAGACTCTATCTCAAAAACAGCAAAAACAAAAAATTAACAATGAAATTATTTTAAAATAACATTTGTAGTGGCACTTATTTGTATATATCCAATGGGGGTTAGGATAATATCTGTCTAACGTACTTGTATACTTGAAGATATATAATAATAATAATGTTCACTGAGCACTTACTATGTGAAAACAACTGTTATGCCATTTATTTACATTACTTCATTTAATCTATATACATCACAATGAGATAGATACCATTATTATGCCCATTTTATAAGTGAGAGCACTGAAATATAAAGGGAGACCAATGGTGGCTTGCTCAGGATCCCACAGCCACTCCTTTGGGCTAAAGATAACATGACCTATATTTGGTATACATTACATAATTAGTAACTGGGTCTGTGGCTTTTTTTTTTTTTTTTTTGAGACATCGTCTCAGTTCTATCACCAAGGCTGGAGTACAGTGATGTGATAATGGTTCCGTGGCATTTTTAAAGTAATATTTTATTAAACTAAAATGGTATTATTTTAAGGTAGTAACCCACCTAGATGAGTCCCAGTAATCATAAATTTTCTGACTTCCAATTGGCATTACATTGAACATTAAAGTTCCCAACTTGGGAAATTTAATTGTCACATTAATTCGAATACATTGAAAATAAACACTATTTATATGCATTTGATTTTCAAGTGAATTTGGCAATTTGCCCTTTTTGTGTGGGTTGGGTAAGCAACTTTATATATTACATGGATTCAAGGGTGTGTGTGTGTGTGTGTGTGTGTGTGTGCGCGCGCATGCGCGCGCGTACATATTTATGACAGGAAAAGAAGAGGCAGAGATAGAGAGACTCCAGTTAAAATGCAAATGTCCTTGAGACAGATCTAGTTAGCTTAAAGTCACATTAAGCTGTATGTGTCTGTGGATAGAGTGTGTTGTAACTGGAGGAAAGCTGAATTGAACTATATGTCCCTATCAGGGTAGGAAGCTCCAAAGGGGAATCAGAAAACTGTGAGTAGGATTTTAGTGCCTAAGAGTAAGGCAGCCTGTGACTATAACTAAGGACTTTCGTGGATTTTATATTTTATGTAAGTTTAACATCTATATTAAAAGGAATTTTATTTTAAAGGATCAGGGGTATTGCTAGAAATGCAAGAACAGAAGCATTTCTTGATAGCCTCAAACCAGCAGCTAGGGAACTGTCATTTGCTGAGGCAGCTACTTTCTCCATGGCTCTTGCTGTCTTGTGCTCACTCTCTAGCGCTCTTCTAATGTCTCCTCTATGCCTCTCTCTGCAATTCTGCTTCATCCTTCCTACTCTGCAGTTCCTTTTTCTCTGCTTCTGCACATTTGATAGCCAAACTAATCTATCTGCAGATTGTATTATTGGTCTAATTGGACTACTTGACTTCTCCTGGTTCCAATTCCAATATTCCCTGGAGAAAATGTGGTTGTATAGCTAGGGTCAGATGTATGCTACCTGCCAAGTCATCTGTGGGTGGGCTGGCACACCATGCATGGGTGGTACCAGAGACCACCTGTAAGGAGTGTTAAGTATCCTTTTTCATTAGGGTTAATGTCCTGAATAAATCTCAGGAATAAGTAAGAGATGGTAAAATTAAGAGAACTGACAGGCACTGTAATTATCTCAAAGACCAGGGATAAAAGCATAATAATATTCCTAGAACATGCTGGAGAAGCAGTGAGATTCACTAGGCATACATAGAGTGTGAAATATATTTTCCCAGGTTATTACTGTAACAAGTATAAGAGGAAAATAATTATGTAAAATCAATTTAATGGAGAAATGGATTTATTTTAACTTTGATGGTAGTTTATTGATACAGAACAAGTGAAAGTGTTCATTAAGTTAGGTTAGTGTTATCATGGCTAAGCTCTCATGTTAATGAATGTCCAGATGACCTGTTCGTAGTGATAACCAATGGTCACTTTCAGGTAAACCTCTGTCCTCCATAACCTGCATCTGTTGTTCTAAATCTTAGTTGGGGAATCTTTTCATTGTATTTTATTTCTCCTTTTATATCTGAATCCCTGACTTTAAATAGTTTCAAATTAAGCTTTATTTTGGAAATCATTAGTATTTCCTCTATGAAACAGATCTTTTTGCAACATCCAGAATGGCTCTTGTTCTGGCTATTATTTCAACCCTTATAGATAGAACTACAGGTGATGCACTTGAGTGGAAAAACCTAATCGTGAAATGCATCACATTTCCATGCTCAAAAGCCCACTGAAATTCTATACTTTACTGTGACAATACAGGGTAGCGGCTCTTTTCTCTTTAATTACTGGAGGTGTTTTGTCAAGATAAATAATGATAATGTTTAGTAATTTCTGACAGTATAGTTCCTGCTAGGTTTTCCCAATTTAAAAAAAAATCAGTATTCATCCTCCTAAGAATATTTAAAAGACAATGTAGAAGGAGAAACTTTTAAAATCTGACATTTTGAGAGTAAAGAATAAAAAGATACACAATAGGTTAAGGAGGATTGTGAATGTAATATAAGAAGAATAGTATTCAATTTAAATTTTAGAAATAGTATTCATACAAAAGCAATGCTGGTTGCTATAGACTAAGTGTGTCCTCCCAAAATTTGTATGTGGAAGCCTGATCCTCAGTGTAATGGTATTTAGATTTGGGGGCTTTCGGGAGGTGACTGGGTTGTGAGAGTGGAGTCCTTATACATGAGATTAATACCCTTATAAAATTGACTCCAAAAAACTCCCTTGCACTTCAATCATGTGAAGATATCCAGAAAAGACAGCTGTCTGTGAATCAGGAAACTGGCCCTCACAAGATACTGACTCTGCCAGTATCTTGATCTTGTGCTTCTAGCCTTCAGATCTGTGAGAAATAACTTTCTGTTACTTACAACATAGCCAGTCTATGGCATTCCATAGCAACATGAAGAAACTAAGACACCTGTCTTATTAAAACATGTCAAGTTGTTTACCTTCTGGCCCTTAGCCACCTCTTTTTCCCTTGGGCCCCTTTCCCCACCCACCACATATAGTGATGGCTTTATGGCCTTGTTTTATCAATCTACTCTCAGAAAAGGTTCTGTAATCTGATGTACACATTCCTAACTTACTCAAACATCTTAATAGTTTTTCTATTCCTATATGTTTCAACAAAAAGGCCCTTAAACAAAGAAATTCAAGATTTGGGGTCTAATAAATTATTTAAGGCATCATTAGTACTTTCTCGATATTTTCACAAAATGCATCCCTGCCCACTTTTAATCAGAGCCACAATTGGGATGAAGGCAGTCTGGTCCAGAGCACATTCTCCAAAAGAGCTCATTTTTAAAAGTATTAGAAAAGTTATATGTTGATAGGATAATGTATTAATTTGCTAAGGCTACCATAATGAAATGCCACAGACTGGGTAACAAACAATAAAATTTATTCTCTCACAGTTCTGGGGGCTGTGAGATCAAGGTATTAGCAGGTTTGGTTTCTTCTGAGGACTCTCTCCTTGGCTTGCAGATGGCTGCTGCTTACTGTGCCCTTTTCTTTGTGCATGAATCACTGGCCCAAATTTCTTCTTATAACAGTACTGTCAGATTAGATTAGAGCCCACCCTAAAGGCTTCATTATAACTTCATCACCTCTTTAACGACCCTGTGCCCAATAACAGTTACATTCTGATGTGCTAGAATTTAAAAATACAAATTTTGGGGAGACACAATTCAGTCTATCACAGGTGGTCATTACAACTATAATGAAAAGTCATTCAAAGAAACAGTATAGAATATTTAAAATATCAGCACAAGGAATTGTTTGAAGTTTGGGGAAAGTAGTCCAGAAATTGCATCCTTTATTATTTGTATTAACTATTTAAAAATAGAGGGTGTGTGTCAGTATGTGTGTGCTTACACCAGGCATAGGTGTGTCCCTTTTCTACTGTCCTGCTCTCAAGACCTTCTATTTCCGAAGGGAGAAACCAACTCTGCCTGCTGCTCATTTGACCCCCGTTAAAAGTAGCCTGCAAGAAGGAGGTGCTTTCTGGCATCCAGAAGACATCTGTGTTGTTCTATTGCCCCTGTGATATCATTACATAATCTAGGGGGTAAATACATTTTATATAAAATAGATTTAATTTTGTGTTTTGTTTTTTAAAAAAATTTATTTTATATTAAGTCCTGGGAAATGTGCAAGATGTGCAGGTTTGTTACATAGGTAAACATGTGCAATTAATTTTGAATGGAAATGTTTCTAGAAAATATCAGCAGGAGCATATGTGGAATAATTATATGAGAAACCTTTTTTGTGTGCCTTACGCCCCACCATTTTCTTAACATCAGAGTTCTGAAAGTTGCTTAAACTAATATGCCAGCTAGAAGGCACTTTTCTTCATTATTTCAAAACTGCTGATTGAAGCAACACAAAGACTGCTATGAATGTAAAAAGAAAATCTGTAGCAAGCGTTGGAAGATTTCCACTTTCTAATTTAAAAATAGTCTTAGTACACAAATGTAACACCTAGAACAATGCCCATCAAGTTGTTGGGTCTTAATAAATACCCGTTGCTAAGAGTCTGGCTGGCTGTCTCCTGCTTCCATGGCTTTTTACACCTGCCTTTTTTATAGCAGTCATTGTATGGCATAAGGATCACGTGTTCCTACATATGTCCCCTTAACTAGACTGCACACTCAGTTTATTTCTGCATCCACAGGACATAATGAAGTGCTTGACATAGGGCATACACTGAATAAATTTGTTTTGACCAAAGGACATAAAGAACACGTATTTTCAATAGTGGTGCTGGCACAACCAACTTTTCACAGCCCTGTAAGTGCAGTAATTGCAAGAGTGCCTTTAGAAACTTGCCATAACATTTCTCTGATGCCTGAAATCCCTTAAATAGAGGATTTCTAATATTCATCAGAAGTGAATCTCAAAGACCAAATATTCCCAGGAATGATAATACTACAAATTCACAATACAGTATGGAGAATTGGTATCAGGTCCTTTCTAGGAATGGATTTTTATGGCTGAATCAAGGATGCTGAGAGTAGGAGGACCTTTTGTTTATAGTCGTTTGGTGTTCAGGATGAGGAATAGAAAAGAGAGATCCATGGTAAAATTTGACATTTGCCTCTTTCACTGTCACTATAATATGTAGTCTGTGTGAGTCTAGTAATGTTATATATAAGGGATAGTGAACAATAAACAAAACCATCACACATTCCAGAAGGTGAAGTCATAGTCCCTATACCTATGGTCATTAATGTGAATGCACTGATGTTCCTAATGCTAGTGTATATTCAGAGACCCAAAATTTATTATTCATTCGTGTTTGCTTGAATGAATTTCTTCAAGCAAACCTATGTATTTCTTCCGCTGCCTATATTTGGTAATTTGATCGTCTATTGATGAGGAGATAGAGGAATGAATTGAAATAATGGATAGTATATACATTGGCTGATAAAAAGTCTAGTGATAAACATAGTTCTTTGCATAAAATAGAAATTCAAAATTATCCAAATAGAATCAAATATTGTTATTAGTTTTAAAGTAGTGATTAGAACTAAATATATTAATTTATAGATGTAATGAATTTTGAAGTGATTAAAAATCTGTTCCTTAATTTTTTGAGGCTATGAGAATTTTACATAATGCATACTTTTTTGGCCTAAAAAGATATTAAGAGAGAATATCAAAGAATTAAAATATCACATTTGTGTGTTCTGAAGATCACATTGCTTTCTGCCTTTGAATGCATTCTGCTTTTGAATACTTTCCTTCTGTATAGCAGTGCCAAGGATCAGCTCTAATTATTTTCAGTAAGAAATGGAGGAAAACATGATTTAATTTATTTTCTCCAGTCTGCCAGAGGACTTGGAAGCAGGTTGTTATAACAGGAAACTCCACACTAAACTAAGCGTTGAGTTGTGGAATTTAGTCCAGTTCTGTCACTGCTTGGTAACTACAATCAATGCATTTAATTGAATACAAAAATGTTTACTGAGGGTTTTCTAAACACCTTACATAGCATTAGGTACTAAAAACATAAAGATGAATGAGACACAGTCTCTCTTCTGTGCCTCATTGTCTGCCTTCTTGAAGAATGTGAGCAATTTACATGGCAGAGAAGACAATCCAATCAAAAGGCACAGCATGAGCAAAGTCATAAAGACTTGAAAGTGTCCTAATTTATTCCTCAGTGTTGAGGTAAAGTAAGTGTTCCACTGAGAATGAAAGATAGCATACATTAGAAAAGATTGCATTGTAGGGAATCGTGATAGTATGAAGGGTCTCCAGGGTCATTCTGAACATTTTGGACTTTACTCATGCAAGCTTACCTAAATTTCCATATAGGTTTATAGGATGGGAGGCATGAATATTTTCTGATTATACTTAACCATGTTCATATTTAAACAGAAACAAGTTTTTATCAAATGGTGAAGCTGAATCTATTATACTAATTACAAGAACAATAAATCTGGAAATGTGGGTTGGGGGCAGAATATGATCATCATTGAATGGCATGCTATTGAGTTTAGGTAGCCAATAAATATTTTAGAAACAGGAAATTCATGATTATATTTAAAACCTTGGCATCTGTTTGGAGTTAAATAGACCTGCATTTCAATACCTGCTCCTCTACCTACCAGTATCATTGGAATACTAGAAAGAGACACTTAAGTTCCTTAAGCCTTTATAATTCATCTGTGAAATGAAAATAAAGTCTGAGTTCATGAATAGTGTCTGGAACACAGTAAGCACTTACTAAATAGTAGTTACATTTTTTAGTTCATTCTTCTGGAGAAGAAACCATGAGAAGGAATTGGTAGAATAACATTTACAGCTGTAGCATTAGCATAATGTGTTAGTAAACATGTTTGAGTGGGAAAAAGAATCATTAAGCACTACCTATATGGAAAGGTAGAGTGGCCTACCTCCATAATTTTTCCAGGACTCAGGAGATTTTGGTACCTAGAATGTTTAGTGCTGAAGCTGAGAAAGGCTTTGGTAAACTGAGAAGGATTGATTACCCTATATAAAGTGCGTTCTCCAAATAAACTATGTGAGAAAATATGATGATCCATTCCACAGATGGTGAAATTGAAGTTCAAAAAAAAGTAATTTGCTCAAAGTCACATAGCAGAAATGATATTCAAGCCTACGTTTTCTCTTCTGAGTATAGAGCCACTTAAAGTATAGTCAAACTACCTGAGTTTAAACTATATGTGTTTTTGCCTCAGTTTTCCCTGTAAATGAGGTTAATAATGCATTTTCTCATCATTTGTTATAAGAATTAAGTAAGATGGTGTGCGTAAGTAGTTTAGATTAGTACTTGGTACATGGTAGATGCCCCAAAGTGCAGATGTTTTAGCTCAAAAAAAGTATTAACTGTCTACATAACCAGTAATTTATAAGGTACAGCTTTAAGAAGAGAGGATAAAAGGGACTCAATTTTATGTCCTTTGAGTTTGAATCATCAGATTAGTACCAAAGGAAAATGTCTAATAAGCAACTAAAAATAGAAATTTGGAGCTCATATGAATAGCCTGAAATAGAGATACAGTGAATTATACCAGATAATTGTTGATGACATGGGAAGATATGGGTGGGTCCTTGGAGAGAAGGCATATGGTTAGAAGAGACTACTGCCTGGACACCAAAGATGTGAGGAAGAAAGTATGAATCAGATGCTTTCAGGCGTCTAGTCTGAGATGACTGCTAAGCTTATTTTTAACAAGGGAGAAAAAAACTACAGACTCAATATGCATTATGCATGCTACACAACGCCTAGGGTAAGAAGACGTGGGGCTGCAATGGGGGAGCAGTGGGGAGCAAGAAGCAATTGAACTTATTTGGTTCTCTAAGGGCCTTAAGAAGAGTTGAAATCTTAAATTTCAAATTCAAGAACCTGGAGGGTTTTATATGTTACATTGAATAAAGTGAATTAGGTAATAAAAGTGTACGTATTTCTTTGATGATTGAGAAGGCACTTCAAAATATCATGTTGTGTTTCAAGTTGATCTTTTAAACCACCCTTACATGAGAAGTAGAGAAGTTCTGCTTAATAAAGCATTTTAACTGATACCATTTTGAATAAGAAAAAGGTTAGTAAATGAAATGGAACAGAAACGCAATGGAATAAAATTCGTGTATCATGACACTGAATATACTTTCAGAAATATTCCTGATCTAAGCATTAATGCAAATAAGTCATTCACCAAGAACATTATATTACTTAACAATCCTTTGAGTTCCTCATTTTTCATTTTTCTCATTAAAATGGACTACTTACTTAGCTTATTTTTAATTGAACCTGAGTTTCTGCCATTAAACGATATGTAAAATCTCTCATCAGAATCACTAGAGACCTGGGAAGAGGCAAGAAATCAGCAAAATATTGAGAAGAAAATGTTAAAAAGTGGTAGAACAGGGTGGAAACTTCATACATCCTTTGTAGTGAGAGATTTTCTTATATCAGAGTGTATCAGTATGGTTTAGAAAATTAAGTTACTATCTGAAACTGAGATAGCCAGCTTATTGGCAAATAAACAAAGCAAGTTAGGCCAATGTAACCCCCTGTCAGAGTTTCTGTTTTTTGCACCAGGGTTTCTGTTATATGCATCCTCAGCAGTATCACTGTGGGAGGTGCTAAACTCAGGATGTGTGATTTAAGGATGAAATGACTCTAGTTGATATTGCTAGCTGCAGGATTCATTTCAGAGAGCTCAAGACAGGGATTGGTATGTGGGAGTTGAAAGAAAGGACTTCAAAATTAAAAATAATATCCCTCTAAAACTCAAAGAAAGAGCCGACAGTCCAAAGTGCCTTGGCACACATCCATAATGGTTTTCTCTCTGTACTGGAAGTAATGCAAATCATCACTGAGATGAATGATGTTCTTGTGAAAGCTTTTAATTTCACAAAAAAAGAGAATTACCCATAATCATTGTGTTATTAATACATAAAAACAGGCTAACATGTGCCATAGATTAACCACTGCCTTTTAATTTAACACTCCAGAGAGGAAAATTCAGGTAATTATGCTTTATCACCAAACAGTAAGCACAGATTTGTCTTTCTTGGTTGTCTTTGTAACAGTATGCAAAATCTTTAGCCAAGAGGTTCCTTATAACACCTGTGCATTTTAAAACATGATGTTCTTTTCTTAGGTTAGAAATAACTGCTTATTTATACTCTTTTCTAATATTTAAAGCCATGAATGCAAAAATGACTTTTACTGAAAATCATATGTGATTGTACTTGTTAGGGGACGTAGAAACATTCCGGACAATTCGGCACAGATGTTGAAAATGTTCTGTTTATCCTATTATATATAATCAGATTAACCTTTCCTTTTGTGCTATAATTATTACACAGAATGGCAAGGTTCATTTTGTGAGGCATGACTTTCTTTTAATGAGCTCACTTATGTAAATCCCTTGATTAAAGGAGAAATAAGAGAAATGGGAGCAATTAGCACAACTTGGGCGGACAAAAACCTAATTTGAATCAGCTAAAATTAGAGAGAAGCTCAAGTGGTTTACTTTGAACCTGTGATCACTCCCTTTACAGTCCCATAACTAACATCTTAGTTTGGGCCTTAATGCCTCACACCTGGATGAGGACAATAATTTCCACACTGGACATTTTGCATCTTGGCTTTTTTTTTTTCTCAATAATCCATCTTGCAAACAATTTCCTGGAAAAATCTGCTTAAAGCATTTCTGAGCACATAACATTTCTGCTCAAAAACCTTCAATAGTTCCCTACTAACCCGTGATTTATAAATGTCCCCACTGGGAATTAGACCTACATGGGGCCACCTCAAACTTTTCCAAAGGGCTACTAACTGGCAGACAGGAGTCTCTGGTAAGGATAATTTGTTGGATTCACACACTGTTTTAAAAAATGTTGAAAGTGGTAACTCCTAGTTAAAAATCAGAAGAGATCTCATTTTTTAAAGCATGTGCCCCAGCTACCCTGGGACCCATCCCCAGGGGACAACAGTTACATTATAGCTGAGGAGAAGCTGCCTCCTTTCTTCTGGGATCATCATCCCTCTAGTTTGTCAGAAGTCCCACATTCTCATTGCCTCATACGTCACCTGTTTCACTCGTTTTCTTCAACTGCCTATAAGCATTATAGTTGGTAACTACTGTTTTATAGTATGATACTACAAAAACTTCTGCATAAGCCAATCGATCTAACCATGGTCATTCCTACCTCCATGCAAATTTTACCCAGTGTCACCCACTTAAAATACCTTCTTCAGGATACAACATCATTTTATCCTTCTAAGTTCTTCTGTTTCAAGGATATTCCCCAATTTCTTCTATTTTCAGGGATTGTGCCTGCCTTGACATCTCACACTGTCTTTGGACTGAAGAATTTCTATGGTTACTTGGCATTTGGTTTTGAAAACAAATAGCATAATTTCTAGCAGTCTCTATATTATTCACTTCCAAAAACATATTATGAGCTACTAGAAGATTGAGACAATCACATTTATCTCTTTGTAAATCTAGCTGTAGCATCAAATTGTATAAATAATGGGCACTAAGTAAATATTGAAAACTGAGTTATTCCACATACTGCTTTGGCACTAGAAACCCAAATACAAACAAAATACTGACTTTTAGTCAACTTCCCATGTTAGTTTATAGTTGAGCATGAGAAGACTGTCTCAGGGCAATGTAACATTAAAAAGCATATAGATTCGTTTTGAAAATAAAATTAATATCATTTATTAAAAATGTATCTTGCAGGCATTATTTTAAGTTATTTCCTTTATTAACCCATATAATCTTCACAACCATTCTTTGAGGCAGATTCTTGGAAAAAACAGTGACCTTATTTCTTGTGCTTTCCCAGGGAAATCTAGATTATAAGCAGTGGCATCAACATGTGAACCCAGATATTCTGAGTCAAGAATATAAGAATGGAAGGAATAATTCATCCATGAATCTGGAATGATTTTCTAGAAGGGGTGGCATGCTGAGTTGCTCTTGTGATGCTAGGAGTCCATCATATAGGCAAGGGTAAAGCATGCCCCACCAGGAGTGGTGTGAACAGTACGATTAAAGACAAAGGGCAGAAAGTGCGTGATGCCTTCAGGGATTATCGAGCTGCTAACTGTGGTTACAGGACCAGATGTGGCAGAATGAAGTAAGAAATACCAAGGAATTTGGATATTTTCCTGTGGACAGTAGAAAATCTCAAAAGTTTATAAGCAAAGTTGTAATGTGTTCAAATCCATTTTAGTGAGATTAACTTCTGCAAAGGTTTGGATGATGTTTTGGGGTTGTGCAATCCAGGGAAGGGAGTAGGCCAATTATAATTACTGAGGCTTTAGCCAAGAGCAGTAAATTCAGATGCCAATCAGGAAACAAAGAGGTGAATTAGATTCTAAAAAATTTCAGAAGAAACTTGAGGAGATATGACATCAAAATATCAAACCGAGTTGCTGATGCCTTTAATAAATATGGAGGTATCAGGAGGAAATTTGAAGCAGTAACACACTGAGAGTAGACTTTGTAACAACATCTTAGGTACCTTATTGGAATTTTATTTTCCTTTATTAGGCAGTAGCTCACATTGATTCCATAATTCCCTGTGAAATTTCTAGTTCTTTTTGGCATCAAGCACAAGTTCTCCTTAAAGGCTGTCTCCATCTATCAATTAGCTTGATTTTCTTGTCAGAGTCATTTGGATATTCTCCACATACCCATAACTCAGAATCTCTGTCTTCATAGTCTTTCTGTATTGGTTCATTTTAACATTGCTGATAAAAACATACCTGTAACTGGGTAATTTTACAAAAGAAATAAGTTCAATGGGCTTACAGTTCCACATGGCTGAGGAGACCTCACAGTCATGGAAGGAAGGCAAGGAAGGCAAGTCTTACATGGATGGCATCAAGCAAAAAGAGAATTTGTGCAGGAAAACTTTTATTTTTAAAACCATCAGATCTCGTGAGACTCATTCACTATTACGAGAGCAGCACAGGAAAGACCCGACACAATAATTTAGTCATTTCCCCCCAGGTTCTTCCAGTGACGAGGGAATTGTGTGAGTTACAACTCAAGATGGGATTTGGGTGGGGACACAGGCAAACCATATCACTTCCATATCACAAAAATGATAACACATTAATTTATTTGATCTATTATGTAGCATGTTGCCAGTATCTCAAGAAATATTTTACCAGTTTTCTTGTGATAAAGCCCCAAGAAGTAGGGGCTTCCCTTTCTTATTATCTAATATGTCTCTAAAATATTTATGAAAGTCAAATGTGCAAAATTTTAGTAATAAACTTACATTATAAAAGGAATTTACATACACAAAGCTAACTGTCTCTAGTTATGGTATATTTTTTAGCATATATATAATGGTAGTCATGGCCCATGGCTCCCTGGAGATTCCTTGAAAATCACCGACATGAGGCAGATTGCATAACAGGAGAAAAGGCACACAAATTTATTTAACATGTATACAGAAGCCTTCAGAATGAGGACCCAAGGATACAGGGGAAGTTGTCCATTTTTATGATTAGCTTCAGCAAAATACAGACAGACATTTAGAAACATGATTGGAGGAAAAGAGTGTAAGCCAACACTAACAGACTGAGTAGGAAAGCCCAGTAACTGTCAAGATTCTTCTTGGCTTCACTGGGCAGCATTCCATCCTTCTAGGTGTGGGGCAGGACCCTCCCTGGAATGGGGGTGTCTTATGACCCACGTCACACAAGGTAGATCAGAATTTTTTTATGTCCAGTTTTTACACAGAGAGGGCAAAGGGAAAGTTAGTGTAATATGTTTAGATTTTATGGCTGGCTTTTGGGAAAAGGGGTTCTGGTTTCTATGACTCACCTTGGAGAAGAGGGATTATAGTTTCTATGGCTAGCCTTGGAGGAGAATGGGACTGAGAAATAGGAGGGCAGCAGAAGATAAGAGAAAATGTTTTGCTTCTGAGGCCTTCACTTTGGGGTATGTTTCCTGAGGCCCAACAATTGTGCACATAATAATATAATGGGTTACGTATAAAAATTAGGATAAATTTTAGCTCAATGTATTATTGTCTAGGTCATATGAGATTACAATTTTAGAATGAAGGAACCAATTTTAACATTAAGGATGAGGCTTCCTCTTGTGGTTTCCTTTATTATTTTGATAAATAAATGCTATTCCAGGCACTGGGAATATGGAAGTAAAAAAAAAAAATAGACAAGGCACCTGGTCTCATGGAGTTCACAATCTGCTAGGAGAGAATAAACAAATACTAGCTTTACACAGGATTAGAGTAGAATGTTACAATAATATTGAAGTTATCAGAGTTTTTAAAATGTCAATTTTTAAAGCAATATCTAAATGTATCTTTTGTTGTCACACTAAACCTCATATTTATATGTGAGTTTCAAAGGTAGAGTTCCATGATGTTATGTATATTCTTTGGTTTAATCTTTCTCTTAACACAAAGTAAATTAGCAGATGACAAAAGAATGTGCCTTGGAGACTAAGAATATATTTCATTTGGGCTACCTAATAATGCCAGCTTTGTTTCAGTTTTACCATTTCTAGTGTCAACACTCATTTTCCTTTTGCCGCACTTTTAGAAGGCAACAATGTTCAAAATACAGCAAATATTCATATGCTTGCAAAACACTACTAGAAAGGCCATTTTAACACCTAACATTGAGTACATCCTGTATGCCAAGTACTACACACTGGAGAATTATATCTCTAAAATAGTACTTTTGGCTGGAAGGCTACGCCACCATGCAGAAGCATATTTCACTGGAGAGATGATTCAGAGTTGTTACAGAGTACAGGTTAAATATAAAAAATAACAATTTGTATTGAGAGTAAAAAAGAAAATCAACTAATTAAAAATAAACACAGGTGTTAAATTAAGCAGCTCAAAATTGTAATCCTTACTCTCCTTTCATGCCCTTGGAGTGATCAGTCATTGGGTTCACTATCAACATTTACAAATGATGTTACTATTAAACAAACATGTATCTATGTATAGACATCTATAGCATTTAACAAAGAAACTGTAACAGAGAGAATGCTGGATAGTTTGTCTTTCATGTTTGTCTGTGGTTGGCAGCCCTGATGTGCATTAGAATCACCTGGGGAACTTAAAACAGTACTGGGGACCCAATCAGTGCCTTTAAGAATGGAGACCAGGTATCAGTAAATTTTTTTAAGTTCCCCAGATGATTCTAATGTGAAGCCAGGCTGGGAAATACTGTTTTTTTTCTCTCTTCATGCTTATGAATAAGGTTTAGTCTATGTACAGAGAAACTTCTTCCCAATTCCTGTGGGTTATGTAGGATTTTGATGAAGGGAAGAGGGAGAGAATGAGAGAAGAGAATAAATTACCTCTTCTGTCTTCACGTAAGAGTAGCTAACTCTGTTAATACATCCCCTAAATTACATATTTCTCATTGTGTGGTTTTGCAATACCTGCATCAAAATAAATCTGGGTTCTGGTTTAAAATACAACATATTGAACCCAGCCACAGACCTCCATAATCACAATTTCATTAGGCGTGGTGCAGGAGCAGAAATTGTATTAAGTACCATAAAGAACTTCATGTATTCAAAATTTGAAAATCGCTGTTCTGAGTTAATGTCCTAAGCTGTTTTTTCTTCTGAAATTTCTTCACAAACATATTTCAGTTGTTCTTGAATAATTTTTATTTGGAATATGCTACAGCTCAGTCAAATAATCAGATAAATTAAAGAAGGGGTTTAAGAGAGTGTGGAAATCTAACTATTAAACATAGTTTGAAGATAGGTGGATTTCAAAACCCATTTGCCATTTTGATTAACCTAACATGTTCAATCTGTTAAAAAGCAAAAATAGAGTCAAACTTTTTTTTTTTTTTTAAGTATTAGAACAGAACTTGTAATGTCTGGATCTCACTTAGGGAGTAAGTGAGCCCTTTAGGTTTCATTTTGTCAGGAACACCTTTCTTTGATTCTTGGGTCCACTAGGCCAACCTGTTATTGGTTTCCTGAGCATCCTGTACAGCACTCATTATTCTTTATTGTTATCTTCTGTAAAATTGTCTAAAGCTTCTACTCAGTAGGAAAATGTGTGAGAGCAGGATTTTCTTCTGTCTTGCTCACCACTGTTTTTCTAGCACCTAGGGATTCTATACTCCACAGAAGCACTCCTTGAGTGAATTTTCAGTGCCGCCCGACCCCACCACCCTCCACCATCAAAAAAAAGTTTAAATGTGCTTGTGAATGTAAACACAAGGTACGAATGCTCTCATGCAGTCACTGACCTTTAAGCTTTTCCCTGCAGAAGCATTACCTGTCCTTTCAAGAGTTGACTTTTAGCTCCTCTAACTCCTACTATGCTACCTCCTCACCATATTTAATACTGTACAGCTCAGAAACAGAACATGTTGGTGCCAAACATAACGAGGGTAGAGGCACCGTAAGCAAAAGCTCGCATTAGCCTCATGATAGTAATCATCATATTAAAGCATACAACAGCACAGGGTGTGTGGTACCTTCTGCCTGCTGGTGTACTGTGGGTTTTACCACCTAGTCTTCTTCTAGTTTTGAATGCCATTTGTAGCCACTTTCACAGAAATGGTGCCAATTATTTCTTATAAAAGAAAATCTGTAGCTCTGTAGTCTATTGATGATTCTTAATTCTTTTCAAGCATGTTTGACATTCAGGTGGCTGAGTAGCACTACATGCAGAATTACCAATGAGGCTTATGGGATCTAGTCTGGTATACAAGTCCCATATGACATTGCTACCATTTTGCTACCATCTTTTCTGGAAAACATCCTAATTTATTGTTATCTTTATATTTAACTATCTGTATTTACTTTCCAGTGCTTCTTCAGGTAGTCTAATATTTGCTTCTTAAATAAATTGTATTCCCAGTGTACATTTCAATGTAATATGAAAGTAACAAATGTCATATTTACTGCCTCTTTCCAGAACATTAACAAGGAGAGTAAATGAGATTGAACCTAACAGAATCCCTCTACCTAAGAGATAGGAATGCTGTACTGATTTGGTGACTTACTGTGTTTTATGATCCTTATTTTATAAACCATTAGTTAATAGTACAGCTAGTACACATTCATTTTTAAGTTAAAGCACATGGGGTGACAAATTTTATGCTGATTATTCTTTATTTTTTAATTCCTAAAATAATGTAGAGAGGAAATGGCTGGTTTATCAACTGCAAATTTCTAATTTTGAAGAATGCCATGTAAGATATATTTTTATATGACTTAAAATGGTAAAATGATACATGTTATGTTTAAACATGTCTGGTTAACAAAAATAAAAAGAGCATGATATGTTTATTTACTAAAATGACTGCCCTGAAAATTAAGAAAACTGACCTATCTTATTTTTTTATAAGGACAGTTCTACAATACACAAAAGATACACATTACATTACCTTATTATTGATTTTTCTGAATGTTTCTTTTCAAATCTATTGCCCACTTCCAGATGGTAAACTACTAATGTTTGTCTTTGAAGGTGTCATTCAAATATGACAACAATCACCCATATCCCCTCTCAGTGGTCACCAAGCCAACTTCTACATGTTTAGTTTCTTAATCTTCCTTTATAATTGAATCTCTCTGGCTATTTAATTACCGTAATAGTTTCTCCTCATTGTCTGCTGAAAAATTATGGGGTAAAATTGATGTATTATATCTTAATTTTCTTACTCCTAAAATTTCAAAATAGAAGATTGTAGCATGACTGCTTATAGCTATACATATTTTGGTGAAGCCTCTGGTATTCAGAGTTGTTCTAAGTCTTCAGTTGTACCCCTATTAATAATTTAAATTGTCCAGAATGGTAAACCAGAATTAATAATGTGGAGATTAAATTCTTAATCAAGGGCAATATAAAAATAAGTTTAAAACAAAAATCACAAGATATATTATGTATATGGTAGCAGAATTATTTTATTCAATATTAAAAGTGATAAAATTTCTGCTTTTCTTCATGATAATTTGATGATTTCATGTGATTCTATTATATGAGTTCTTTATTGGTCATTTATATTTGTATTTTAAATATCAAAATAAGCACCCTTGTTCAATTTTAAATTTAACAGTATAGTATTTCCTACTGTAAGCTACTGTTAGTAGCAATTTGTCTTTTCTCATGATTGTACTGAGTCTACTAAAAATGCAAGATGGGAGGGGAAGAATGAATTGATAAAGTTGTATCTAGAATACTCTTGCAAGTAAACCATGAGTTGAGTTATTTGATTAAGGGAGACAGATTATATTCAAGGGTATTTTTGAATTATAGATTTGTAAAAAGCAAGGTTTTGATATATACGATGTTTTCATAAGGTAGAAATACAGGTAGTTCAAGGAGAACTAAATACATTCTATCTTATTTGTTATTTCAACCCATAAACAAAATTTTCATCCATCAAATGGATGATATTCTACGTATAGTACAAAGTAAGTAGAATACATAGGCCACAGCTAGTTTTCTGGTAGAATTTGACAGTAACATTAAATCAACTATTTTTACAATGTTTTCAGCTGACCTTGGCCCCAAACTTTTGAATAGGATGTTGTATAGGACCTCATGTTCTTTTTTTTTTTTTTTTAACATTACAGTGGCATTACAATTATTAAAAGGATACATGTGTTTTTGTGGTGAGGATGATTGAGGACATGGTGATTGTTTAGGCTATGCTGCTTTTATTTATAGGAACATTGGCATGAAGTCAGGAAAACATGGTTCAAATCAGCTTTATTACATATCAATGGCATGAAAATGCCAAGTTATATAACTTTTAAACCTTCCTCATCTTCAAAGGGAGGATAGCAATACTTACTTTATAAATTTGTTGTGAAGATCAAGTAATTTAGTCAATATGAAGAACTTGTTACAGCACATGATGACATTATTATCACTAGTAGGTAATGTTGCAATGACCCTTTTGAAGTAGGTTGGACATATTTCCATGTTAGATTACCGGGAAGCTTCTAAGAGGACAGAGTAAGACTTATCTTTTCCCATTTTATATAAATGTAGTAAATTTACCCCAGGAGGCATCAGGATATGCCAAACTGCCTTATATATATTATACATCTCCTTAAGTGACAAGATTGGATTGAAATCTGAGGTAGGATAAATGGTAAATTCAGCAGCTGTAGACAATTGCAGTTAATAAAGATAAGCATGGGAAAATATAAATGACATGAAAGAGAGGGATAGTTCTCATGGTGCAAATTAAAAAGTTCATTTTTTAAAGTGTTATTGAATGGAGAACTTAGAGGAATTTTACCTTATTCCGTCTGATGAAAAGAGACACAGGGAATTAAAAAAAAAAAAAAAACTATATAAAGGAATACCAATGATGACAACTGTGTAGAACAAAGCCTGTGAAAAAATTATACAGCAGGAGAAATAAAGGAAGGAGATGAAACATAATCATCTGACGGAATAAGAGGTCCAGAAAATAAGTAATAATATTTATTTCTTATCCATTGTCATTTATTTAGTAGCTCCTTTCCTGTTTAAATTTTGTAAAAATTATATCTTCATGTTCATTGTGCTTTCCAAAGAGCACCACTTGTTCTCAAAAAATGTCTAAAATAGAAAATTGTGCTTTTTTTTTTTTGAAAGAATCTAATGATCATGAGCCCTAATTCTTCAAAATGCAATTTTAGAGATTCCCTAGTCATGGGAACCCAGGAATAACATGGGGTCAAACTGAATGATTTTGGAATCTTGAATCAGTCGCTAACTAGCCATGGATTTAATTTCCCTATCAATAAAATAAGAGTGATTGTTGGGATGAGTAAATAATTGATACACAAGAAGCTCTTAGGACAGAGCTTGGCACATTATACACTCAGGCCATGTTTGTGACACAGCAGCTGAATCACTAGGGCAGGCTCACTCACAGTGACCTATGTGCAGAGCACTCACTTAGGCCAGGTCTTCCTCAGTGCCCTCCCTCCCCTTTCCCTTTCATTTATCTGACTTCTGTTTCTCTCGCAAGGCCCAGCCTCTTCTACTGACAGGCACTTGATGCAGTGCTTAAGCTGGAAAGAACATCAAAGTTGTAGAATCCCAGTACATCATTTTGCAGGTGAAAAAACCAAGGCATAGAGAGGTAGAAGAAGAGGAGGAAGGGAGAAGGAAGGGAGAAAATGGCACACCTTGGCCCACTTAGCTGAGACATTCACATTCGAAATCTTGTGCTGCATTCAACATTCTCAAAGTTCCCCTCTTTTTGTTAAACTGCAGAGTTTGGGGACAGATATTTGGATACCAATTCCTATTTCAATTTATTTGTGTCTTTAGGCAACCTGGCAAACTTCTCAATTCATGTGGCTTCTATTTCATCCCCAAACTCTGTATACAACCTGAATGTCTTCTGTATTCTAGAAACCTTCATCCATCTACAGAGTTTGGGGCACCAAATTCAAGAGAATGTGGGAAAAGCAGAGTGAATCTAAAATCCCAAGTGGACTGAGGAGGGGGCATTGACATAAATCCTTTAGAAATAAGTTAGTAAAAAACAAAATAGGAAAGGAATGCAAATAGACCAAGAAAGAAAGAAATTATCTGTCTAAGGCTGAATCTAGTACTCCTTGAAACTTTGCACACAATCTGCACAAAGCACTGTGCTGCTTGAGGCCATTGCAGCTCAATGACAAACACAACAATATCCACATTCCACTGAAATACTTGGAAGAATTTGAATTATTATTATTCATTTTTATGTTAATCTATAGTTGATATATAATTATATTTTAATAATTGCTCTTAATACAAGTAATTTTAGATTTTATAATGTATACCTTTAATATCCTTAATAAATTTAGGAATGGTTATAGATTAAAAGAAGCTTCAACTTAATCTTAGACCTGGAGGTGTCTAATTACAACCTGTGGACAAATCCTCTCTTTTTGCAGGTGTTGCCCAAAAACTAGTAGCCACATTGTGATTTATTTTTCTCAGAATGGATAATTGAATTGACAGATATTTTCTGAGTAATAATCATGAGCAAGGAAAAATGCTACTTGCTGAAGAAGTAATGGGGGGTAGGACAAAAAAACCTCTACTTTCAAGAAGCTTATAATTTAGTGAGCAATAAAGACAGAATAAGCAGCAAGACGCATGCTTACAGAGCCTGGTAAATGTGTGAACTGCATAGCTGCAAAGTTTCCGGTACTTAAAAGAGCTCTTTACTTGGTCAAATGCTCCTCTAGCACCCTCTCAAAACTGTTGATAATTTTTGAACAATGGGTCTCTCATTTTTCCTTGGCACTGAGCACCACAAATTATGTGTAGTCATTTGCTGCATAATGACAGAGCATCTATGACAACGGTCTCATAAGGGTATAATATATTTTTGCTGCATTTTTTTTCTGATTAGATACACAAATACTTTCCACTGTGTTACAGTTGCCTACAGTGTTAAGTACAGTGACATAATATACAGGTTTGCAGCTTAGGAGCATCAGGCTGCACCATATAGCCTAGGAATGTAGCAGACTATAACATGTAGGTTTCCCTAAGTACATTCTATGATGTTTTTGCAATGGCAAAATGATCTAAGTACACACTTCTCAGAACACAACCCCGTTTTGGAGGGACTCATGACTCTAATGGGTCCTGAGTACTCTGACAAGTACTGCAGTAGGTTAAGAACAGGGGTAATGGGAGCCCTTAGGATGGAAAGGTAAGCCAGGCTCTGGATGAAGCTGACTGCCAGAGAAAGCTTCTCCTGGAAAACAATGACAAACTCATGCTGAAAGGATAAGTAGGAATATGTGAAGTGGAAGAAAGAATAGGATGAAAGAAGTTATAGGATGAGAGTATACTTAAAGTCCTTGTGGTGAGCAGAAGCATAGGGAATTCACAGTAGTTTAGTGTACTCAAATTTTAGAGTAAAATGTATGGGTAAGTAAGAGATGAAAAAGGGTCCAGATCATAGAGCATCATGCAATTCTTCACATAGATTCTTATTCAATTCTGAAAGGATTGAAGTCATTGAACGATTTTTATGTAGAGGAGTGAGTTTATCAAATGCCAGTTTTAGAAAAGTTACTCTTAGTTGCTCTGTAGAAAAATCAATGGGGGGAGTAGTTGGATTGTATTTCCATTAATCTAAACAAGGAAAGATGACTTGAACAAAAAAATCTGACAAGAGGAGTTATAGAATTCAGACAATGTGCTGGTTGACAGGAATTCTGAAGGAAGGGATGAGGAGTCAGATGTAATGACCATATTGTCATTTGGAAAAATGAAAGGATATCCATGATGTATGCTGAGATATCAATTATAAGACAAATGCCAGGCTTATACAAAAAACTATGAGTTCCATGTTAGAAATGCTGAATTCAAGTTGTCTATATGATATTCACATGGAGAGGTCCAGGGACAGATGGATAAAGGATTCTGGAGTACAGAAGACATTCAGGTTGAAGATGGAATTTGGGGAAGAAATAGAAGCCATATGAATCAGGAAGGTTGCCCAGGTTGCCTAGAAACACACACAAAAATGGAAAAAGCCAAAATAATACATAAAAGTCTTCCAAGGAATAGAAAAATTAATAATGGCAAAACTGCTAAGAAGTTCTATTCACAGCTCCTGGAGTTATTATCATGCAGTATAGAAATTGATTGACACCCACATTTGCTTTGACATACTAAAAATAAAGGATCCTTCATGGCTATTTTTCTATGGCAGACCTCAAGGTATCTGACAAAATGCCTTGTAACGTGTGGGGTGTGTGTGTGTGTGTGTGTGTGTGGGCTGATTACCTGGCCAACCTTTTTTCTTTTTTTCCTTTTCTTCTACTTAAGCAGAAGAGAAGTTCTGTTTCCATCTGGTCACTGGGACAGTTCAGCCTACAGTGCAGCATCATAAATTCTGGAACTAAATCAGAGGAACACTAGAAAACAATATTTCAAATTCCCTTATGCTCCTGTACTGAATATTCATTATAGAAATACATTTCTTTCTCAAAATAGAGGAGTCATTCCTAGCTGCCTGGTATTTTTTAGCTGCCATCTAATATGAATATAAATGGACCAGGTTAATGAAAACCTGCTGAGGTCCTCTATTAGGTAAAGTCAACAGTAACAAAGTCCTTCAGGTAATTACTTACTCTCTTTTTTGACCATTAGTTTTCCTGTCTTTTATTTCAGAAGTCAGTTCTTCAAGTCTGTCTAGTACTTCATTCTTAGAAATGCCAGAACATCAATAAATTGTTGGCTTCCCCCAGAGGAAATTAAATTAAATTACATTTGCTTATAGAATGTGTCTTTTGTCCCCCTGTATGTTTCATATGGTCCTGATGGTATGCCTCATTACAGTCTCCTCACTGTAATAGAGAGGAGACTCCCTGAAAGGGGAGGAAATCAAAAATACACTCTTCCTTTTTATATGATGGACTCCAGCTGAATGCAAATTAACTCAGAATCAAACTGCCACAAAGGGTTTATTTATTCTTAATTGATGGCGAAAACTTTTCTTAGAAATTAATATTTTGTATCACATTTTGACACAAACTTGGATGCCAGAGATTGGTATCACATTGCCAGTTTTAGTCTCAAAAAATAATTATGGGATTTGCAAAGATAAGAGCAAAATCCCTGCTTATTGATGTCAGCTACCCAAATCTATACCACTATTATCTAACATTATATTTCTTAGTTTATTTGCAGTTGACTCCAACTGTACCTAATCATTTTCCATAAGAACCAGGTTGTAAAACTGCAATATAAACTGATTTTGAGAAAGAATTCTCCATGACAAATATGTTTATATTTTCATATATATCTATATCTCTCTATATATCTATATCTATAGAGAGAGATATAGATATATATAGATAGATATGGACAGATATATATATATCCATATATACATATATCGATATATAAATTCATAGATGTAATTCCTTGTGTCGATTTAGTGTATTCTCCCTTGTAAAATTACAATTGACTTGAACATATGGGGCACCGGTGCCACAGCATGGACTAAAAATTCTAAGGAACATAATTAATTGGAATACCAAGAAGCAGCATGCTTGTAAAGCACAATAAAATTCCAGATAATTTTAGCCTAATTTATGTTCTAAGTATTTGAAAGATGAAGATGACTGAAAAAGCAGTTGGAAGTCAAACTTATGCCTTCAAGCTATGTATTGAAATTCATTGATACAGCAATTCTTGTAAAAAGCATAAATCAAACTTATAAAGTAGAAAGGACTATAGCTAAATAATAATGAGAGACATTTTATTCTACATTACTATGTTTACCTTGTGAAAGACATGTAACCTTTTTCAAATTAAAATCTTTCAAGTATTTACAAGAGTAGATAATACTTTTAATATCTCCATATTTTATGTTTATTGTAGCTATCATAAATCCTATAGAAAATTTACATTTCAATATTTTTATACTAGAAGAAATAATATTTTTGCAATAAATTTTCATAGCTTGTTTAAAAATAAGTCAGCTGACTGGTATTTATTCTATCCTAAAATAGATACTTATAAGGCAGAAAACTCTGCTGACTTAAAATTTAAATGTGTACTAAATTAAACCTTTATTAAGGAATTTTTTTTTTCTTTTCTTTTCTTTTTATTGTACTTTAGGTTCTGGGATACATGTGCAGATCATGCAGGATTGTTGCATAGGTACATACATGGCAATGTGGTTTGCTGCCTCCATCCCCCATCATCTATATCTGGCATTTCTCCCCATGTTATCCCTCCCCGAACTCCCTACCCATCCCCGCTGTCCCTCCCTTGGCCCCCTTAACGGACTCCAGTGTGTGATGCTCCCTTCCCTGTGTCCATGTGTTTTCATTGTTCAACACCCACCTATGAGTGAGAACATGCAGTGTTTGATTTTCTGTTCTTGTGTCAGTTTGCTAAGAATGATGGTTTCCAGATTTATCCATGTCCCTACAAAGGACACTGTGAACTCATCACTTTTTATGGCTGCATAGTATTCCATGGTGTATATGTGCCACATTTTCCTTATCAATGGGCATTTGGGTTGGTTCCAGGTTTTTGCTATTGTAAACAGTGCTGCTATGAACTTAAGTATGCATATATCTTGTTAATAGAATGATTTATAATGCTTTGGGTACATACCCAGTAATGGGATTGCTGGGTCAAATGGAATTTCTATTTCTAGGTCCTTGAGGAAGTGCCACACTGTCTTCCACAATGGTTAAACTAGTTTACACTCACACCAACAGTGTAAAAGTGTTCCTATTTCTCCACATCCTCTCCAGCATCTGTTGTCTCCAGATTTTTTAATGATTGTCAGTCTAACTGGTGTGAGGTGGTATCTCAATGTGGTTTTGATTTGCATTTCTCTAATAATCAGTGGGGATGAGCATTATTTTACATTTGTTGGCCTCATATATGTCTTCTTTTGAAAAGTGTCTGTTCATATCCTTTGACCACTTTTGGATGGGTTTGTTTGTTTTTTTCTTGTAAATCTGTTTTAGTTCTTTGTAGATTCTGGATATTATCTCTTTGTCAGATGGATAGATTGCAAAAATTTTTCCCCATTCTGTTGGTTGCCAGTTCACTCTAATGATTGTTTCTTTTGTTATACAGAAGCTCTGGAGTTTAATTAGGTCCCACTTGTCTATTTTGGCTTTTGTTGCCAATGCTTTTTGTGTTTTAGTCAATTTTCTAAGTTATGATAAAAAAAAACAAAAATTCCATCACTAATTAGTCATTAATAAAAGAGAAGAAAATAGCCTATTATCTCAGATTTAAATCTGGCTTTTAAAGATCTTGAACTGTTTATTATGAGTTGTTTCTCTAAGCAATTGCCCTTATATACACAAAACACAATAAATCAATAGTGATACATTTTTGCTACAAAGTGATAGCTATACTCTAAAGGATATAAATTATGTATCTGTTTATAATTGATGTGTATAGATTGTTTTCTTCCTTATATGCAGAATGGAGTTTGCTTGTGTTTTCTGTAGCCATGCCATTAGTGGACACAGGGTAATGTTTTGAGGCAGAGTAACCTGAATTAGAATCCTAAATCTGCTTCTTTTTAGCTAGTCTACCTTGGATAAATTACCGATCATTTTGTATTTTCCTTATCTATAAAAGGGAATTCCTCCTTGTTTCGATTATATTGTGAGAAATAGTAATGATATATGCAAAATACTCAGAATGATGATTAGCACAAATTAATTTTATTTGTACAATACATGCTAATATGACTTCCAAGACCAAGGGAAAACAATGATAACAGAAGTCAGTATTCATAACATCTGTGATTCAGCCAGGAAATTCCTTAGGGAAGAGTTAGGTGTTAAGATAATTCAGTATTTTTTTTCTGGTGCAAACTATAAGATAAAAGCATGGCCATGTAGCAAATTCAATAAGAATATAGATAATTAATTTATTAGAAATTTTGAAACCATTCATCTTTAAAGTCAGAATGCTTGGCTTACTTGTCTCAACGTTTTTATGAAATATAATTGGATAATGATTATAAAGTCAGATTTTTATTAAGAGTAAATAGCCTATTAATTTTATCTAGCTTGTTTTCAATTCGGTGAACCATGTTGTCCAAACTGTGGCATCTCTGATGATGACAAAATAGCATAAAAGTGCAAGACAGAGTTTTGTAGAGTGTTTTTACGCGTTTGCCCAAAATGAACATTAGGAGTTATTATTGCATTTAATGAAAGGTGGAGTGTGAGTTTTTATATTTTTAGAATTACACATTTTATCTTTCCTAGTCTTTCTGTTGCTTATAACAGAATATCTAAAATCATATAATTTAGAAATAATATAATTTATTGATTGCAGTTTTAAAGCCTGAGAAGTCTCACACTGAGGGGGGGCTATGTCAGGTGAGAGCCTCCTTGCTGGTGGAAACTTTCTGAAGAGTCTTAAGACAGTTCAGAGTATCACAGGGCTTGAGGGCTGAGCATAACATGCCAGCTCTGGTCTGTCTTCCTCTTCCTATAAAGCCACCAGTTCTCCTCCTGTGATAACCCATTAATCCTTTTATCTACTGATGGATTAACCTTTTTATTAAGGCAGAGCTCTCATGATCCAATTATCTCTTAAAGGCACCATCTCTTAATAATGCCACATTGGGAATTCAGTTTCAACACGAGTTGTGAAGGAGACATTCAAACCATAAAATTGTCTATATTGGGAAAATATGAATAATTTGTTCGAAAGTATAGCAGAAGCTCTTTTCTCTCCAGATTCAGAAAGAAACAATATGGTATAATAGATCAACTGTGAGCTTTGATGATAGTGGCCCACTGATGACAACTACCATAGTCATCTATAAGACCATTAGATTATTACTACAGTTTCCTATAAAACAACTATAGGCAAGGCATGCTGGCTCTCACCCGTAATCCCAGCATTTGGGAGGCTGAGGCTGGTGGATCATCTGAGGTCAGGAATTCGAGACCAGCCTGACCAACATGGAGAAAACCCGTCTCTACTAAAAATAAAAAATTAGCCAGATCTGGTGGTACATGCCTGTAATCCCAGCTACTCAGGAGGCTGAACCTGGGAAGCAGAGGTTGTAGTGAGCTGAGATCATGCCATTGCACTACAACCTGGGCAACAAGAGCAAAACTCCATTTCAAAAAAAAAATAAAATTGTAGGAAAATACGTGTTGTAAACCATTGTTAGAATTAGCTAAAGTATGCCTATATAGCACACAGCAATCTTGGGGACACAGGGATAGTCTACAACATGTATAATTAACAATAATTATTAACATTGTAGTGACCCAAACATTTATATTTTATTACTTCCTTTATAGCTCATATATAAGCACAGTACAATATGACACAAGACATATATTTATGTTATCAATGAAAGTGAGTTATAATGAGTTTTCGAGCTTTATGAACCTTTATTTCAAAATAGTAGTTAACATATTTTAGGGTCTGAAAATTAGACCCTAAAATTAGACCCTGCATCTATGAGAGAGAACCTTTAGTTTAAAATAGTAGTTAACATATTTTAGGGTCTGAAAATTAGACCCTGCATCTATGAGAGATTATTAAGAAAATATGCAATTACCTGAAAAACTCCTCAAATGAAAGTTCAGAGGGTAACAAATTTGATATGAACTTTAAAAATACATATCCTAGTAATTTTTACTTGCTTCTAGGTATAACTGAATTATTCTGCATTTGTTTTCCATATAAAAACAAGTGTTGTATATCTGAGAAATTGTCTGGATAAATGCAGTGTATGTACTTGAATGTTTTACAGTGCTGTTCCAACTGGAAACTGCTATATGTCCTATTTGTTTTATATATGAAAATAATCTCTGAAGAATTTATGGACCAAGAAAAAACATATTGTATTAGTTTTCTATTTCTAGGGGCTGAAATCAGCCGGCTAACTTATTTCTTTCAAAGGCTGTAGGAAAGAATTTATTCCTTGTATTTTTCGGCTTCTCGAGGTTGCCAGCATTCCTTGACTTGTGCCACATCACTTCATTCTCTGCTTCTGTCATCACATTGCTTCCCTTTGCCTGACCTTTATACATCCCTGTTATAAGAATCCTTATGATTACATTGCGCTCACCTAGATAATCCAGGATAATCGTCTTATAATAAAATCTTTAACTTAATCTCATTAACCAAAATTTTTTTCCCATTAAGGTAACATTCACAGGCTCCAGATATTAAGATGTTTACTTATTTGAGGGTGAGCATCACTCAGTTTAGTATTGTCCACCCACTGAACTCCAAGGATTTACATCTGTTCACATGCAAAATATATTAAAACATCTCAACATTCATAAAAGCCTCATTCCATTAAAACATCAACTTAAAGTCCAAAGTCTCATCTAAATTTTGTCAGATCGAAAGTACCAGATATAATAATCTAAATCCTATAATTCAGGTATAGTTGAGAATCTTGCATGATATATCCTAGGACAAAATTTCACCCCATCTGTAGACTGATGAAACTAGAAAACAAAGTGTCTGCACTCAAAATACAATGAATGGTGTGACAGGAATGATATAGAAGTTATAGATATTCCTATTTTAAAAAAGAAAAGGAGGAAGGAAACAAAAGGAAAAAAAAAGGAGTTATTGGTCCCAAGCAAATTTAGATATATAATTTTGTAGAAATACAAATAAACTCCATTAAGCTTCAAGACCTTAGAATAATCCTCTGTGGCTCTTGCCTCCATCATCTGGGAGTGCAGCTCGGCCGTGAGTCATTCTCCCCTTTTTTTCTTGAAAGGTAGGTGTGCTTGCAGCTGAGTAGTTCTATTAGACTTTTCCCTCCCTGTGTGATTTTGGGAGTCTGACAGCCTTCTTTCATTCTGTCCTATCTGTGTCTCTTTCAATTCAAGCTGGCAGTGTTCCTGCTGATAAAACATGCTTAAGAATCTCTCGGCTCCCTCATGTGTATCACAAAGATTTGCTCCATTAGTCAAGAGGCTCCTCCAAAGAGCTTTCCTAAATAATCCTGTCTTTCTTCCTGGGTTCTGCTGAGATGGCTAAGGAATTCATCAGCTACTTGCCTAATCTCTTCACAGAGTCCTCTCTGTTCTTGAGTACTCTGCAGTTTTTAATCCTTTTAAGGCACTAACAAAGGTTGTGGAGCCACATCTTTAGCTTTCTCCTCTAAAGTACATTCTCCTGCTATCGTAGTTCCTAATTTTAGCATATTTTGCAATCAAGATAAGCTGATAATTTAACAGATCATGAAATATTGGTTCCTTGTTACTAAACACTTCCCTCAATTTGTCTCTTTTCTTTCGCATTTTATAATAGGTAGCAAGAGGAAACCAGGCCCACCTTTAACCCTTTGCCTGAAAATCTCCTAAATACACAAGTTCACAGCTTGTATGTTTTGTTTCCACTTATAACTGTAGGGCACAATTCAGCTGTTTCCTGCCGCTATGTAACAAGGGTCCATTATCCCCTAGTTTTAAATAACATGTCCCTAATTTCCTTCTGAGCTCTCAGCAGCAGCACATTTAAAATCTATATTTTCACCAACATTCTGTTTATGATAATTTAGGTTTTCTGTAAGATGATGTAAGTTTCCTGTACCATGCTCCTCAGTTTCTTCTAAGCCCTCACAAGCAATGCCTTTAATATTTGGTTTTCTTCTAACAGCCTGTTCAAAGAAATGGAGACTTTTAAAATCCTGTTCCTCAAAATTAGTTCAGCCTTTCCCCATTACCAAATTCTTAAGCAGCTTCTACAGGTTTAATATTTGTTACAGCAGCACACCACTTCCAGTACCAAAATCTGTATTAAGCTCCTGTTGTTGGTGTTTAAGCTTAAAGTATCTGTAGAACAGGTGCATTCTGGAGGCTCCAGGAGAGACTTTTCACCTTGTGCTTTTCAGCTTCTAGAGCCTGCCTGCATTCCTGGGCACATCACACATGCAGGTGCAAAGACCAGCAAGAGCTTCTTCTCCACATTTAGAGATAATTTTAAGTAGATTCTATGCACCAAATACTGAATCTATTCACAAAATAAAAGAGAGGAGCACAGTAATGTCGTTTATTATTATTCATATTATGAATCTTAAATAAAAAAGAGATTTCTAAATACAAAAAAAATCCTCTCAAAATTCTTTTATATTTCAGAGTATAACATTATCCTAAGGTACAGATAAGCAGTTCTTTTGTTCAACGTTTCAGTAAATATGTTATCCACTCAACTAAGTTACATAAGAAAACCATTCTATCCCCAAATGCCTAAGCAGGTTGTATACAATTATATTTATCATTTTAAAAGTACACATGCACTCGAAAAGTTTCCTAATCATTCAGTCTTTTTCCAACATGGGTATGGAGCCTGGTAATATGAAAGTTGAGGGAAAGGTTTGCACTTGTTCAGCAGAGGTATATTTTGTAAAGGGAATATTATTAGAGCTGAACCAAAATAGAACTACTGTATTCATAGAATATTCTTTTTCTCATACCTCATTGAATTCCTGACTGTCAGGTCAATTGCTACTATTACATATTAATGGGGTAATTATAAGACCAATTGCCTGTTGCTCTCCTAGAAATCTTTTTTTTTTTTTTTTTTGCCATTTACTCTTAATTTTCTTGGCATCCTCTTCTCTGATATTTTTTAAATTGTTCTTCTGACAAATTAAGCAGTATATATAAGTAATGCTAGTTAACAAAAACTTGGGCTAAGAAGAATTACAAATACTAATGCGCTTTTGCATTGGCATCTCGTCTCTAGCATTCCAGTCCATCACCATCTCCATTTTTTATGTCCCTAAACTCAAAGGGTCACCCAGTGCTATCAAGGCATCCAATTGAACATACACATATTTTCCCCACCTTACTTTTCTTTTATTTCACTTCTATTCACTTTTGCTTCTAAATTCTTTCTGTCTCTGAACCTGAAAGTAAGCAACCTAGTTAAAGCAAGAATTGAGAGTACAAAGACAGTGATGTCAAAGAGATGTTAATCCTCCACAGCGTCTGGCTGTGTTGAGGATATTTCTCTTTGTGTAGTAGAAAACTGGAAGTAGCTGGGTCTATTGAAACTCTTCTTTCCCAAATTCTATTGAAGTGAAGAATTGAAAATTTAGAAATGTTAGGATTTAGGAAATAATTTAATCCACTACTTTTGTGACAAGAATATCCAGAGGAATTCCGGGACTTGCCTAGGATAATGCCAGGACTAGAATTTGAGCTTAGTGACTCAATCAGGTATTCTTTTGGCTGCATTTTATATCCTTAGTCAAGTTAAGAATAAAATAAACTTTGTTCTAGCATTTCACCTTGCTTGGATGATTTCTTTCCTAAATCTCACCTTCAAGAAATCCAGATGTCATATAGATCAGCAGAATGTATTTAGTAACAAATCTTAATACTCCAAAAATAAATCACACATAAACTAACAGGAAAAATTAAAGAAATTATAGAGTGATAAACCATAAATTATGAAAATCGACATATTTTTCTCCTAGATTTCTCCTAGATAATTTGGAAAACTCTCAGATTGATTTATTATTGTGTTAGCCAGGTTTTCATATTACTTAGCCTTTCTGAGACTTGTTTATCTTGATTTATTTTTATTTACCACAAAAATTCACAATACATTAAAGTGTGTGTGTGTGTGTGTGTGTGTGTGTGTATTTTTTTTTTTTTTTTTTTTGAGACAAGCTCTTGCTGTATCACCCAGGCTGGAGTGCAATGGTGATCATAGCTCATAGCAGCCTCAACCTCCTTGGCACAAACAGTCCTTCCACCTCAGCCTCCAAGGAGCTAGCACTGCAGGCAAATGCTACCACACCTGGCTAATTTTTTAATTTTTTTGTTGGGACAGGGTTTCCCCATATTGCTGAGGCTGGTCTTGAACTCCTGAGCTCAAACAATCCACCCAACTCACCTTCTCAAATTGCTGGATTACAGGCATGAGCCACTGACCCTGACCAATAATATTTTTAAGATTACGAAAGTTTCTGTTTGTAGCAAAATACAGTGCACCATTTTCTTACAGTTAAGCTCAGCATTTAAATATTTGAATAGAAACACATTAAGAAAAAATACTATCCCAATCTTCTCAAACCACTAGATTAATTTTTGATAAAATGTATTAGTCACTGCTACCAGTATTTCTTTCATAAATAATTAGGCAGATTGATAACACCATAGATTCAAATGTTTCTGCAACACTTCCCAGAAATTTTGCAACTTTTCTCTATTGAGCTCTCAGTCTCATTTTCTGCAAATACTATTTCATAGCTTCTCTACCATCCTCAGATTGCAAACTGTCCTTTCTGTTCCCTCTATTTTTGTGAATGTGCCTCATACTTTCAATCTGTCATAGAGTCCTAAGTTGAAGATATTTTTTTCTGCATCTGTACCAATCTTATCTTTTCATCTTGTATTATAGTGGGAGAAATGTATGCCCCGGTAATGACTGCAATTTTACATTTCACTTCAGAAGTCACATTGGGAAGAATTTCATTTCTTCCTAAGTTCCCAAGGACTTCTTTTTGGGAAGAAGGTCTCTTCTTTTTGTCCTTTATTTGCTCAACTTTCTTTTCCATATTAGCACAAATTATTCTCATTATCATCCACACATATTCTAGTTTTTTATATTTAAAGCATAATTTTAAAAAAGCAATAACTACTTTCTTGACTTCACAAATTCTTCAGCTATCTATAATATTTTCCTGTCTTTTACCATTAGACTTCTTGAAAGTGTTTGCTATAAACACCATCTCTACCTGATTCTGATTCAAAATTCTCAAAGTTTAAAATATTATGAACTATCTTTAATATATTGAAAGGCAAAGAGAATAATATAATATATAGCTATATGCCCACCCTCCCCAGGTTTAATTAATGTTGATATTTTGTGAAATTTTCTTAGGCTCTTTTCTCCCAAAGAAATATTATATCACACATATGGCTAAAGTTCACCTCATTTAATTCATTCTTTCATTCCAGAGCTTGACTATTATCATGAGATAGATATATATGATTTCCACCCTAATATTTATAGTTTATAATAGTTGTATCTACACATAAATAATAGATAATCTTTTAATCTCATATCTATATAAAAGCATAATTTGTTTTATTATGTCTATGTAAATTATATCAAAGTATTATTATACTTTTGTACTTTATGTTAATACATACAGATCTAGTTTGCATGTATTCCAAAACATGAATATATCAAAATTTATTTATCCATTCACGTTGATGGATATTTAGTTTGTTCAGCTTTTCATTCATATAAGCAATCCTACAATGTGCACACTTATTTATATTTCTTTGCTTAAATAAAACTATTTATTTAGAAGAGGAGTTGGTAGCCTGAAGGTACAGCATCTTCAACCTTACTAGATATAGTCAAAGTGGTTTTCAAAGAAGTTAAAACAATTTAAACTCCTATTATCAGAACATGGATATGTTTTCCTTCTCCATATACTTAAATAGTACTCATTTTAATCAGACTTTTAGGTATTTATTTGAAGAGTATAAAATGGTTCCCATATTTGTTATTTATTACTGCATAACAGATTGACCCCAAATGTAAATGTCTTAAAATAGAAGGATTTATCTTACAATGTATGTGGACCACGATTCTGGGATTGGACTAAATGTGTATGTCTGCCTCAAGTTCTTTCATAGGGTGCAGTTAAGAACTTAGCTGTGGCTGGGCTCTTGTCTAAAGGTTCTATTGGGGAAGATTCACTCATTCTTACTCATATGGTTATTAGCAGGATTCAGTTTATAATGTCTGTTATAGTGAGGGTCTCAGATTCTCCTTGGCTATTGGAAAGAGGCCTCCCTCAGTTCTTTACCACAAGCACCATTCTATAGGGCAGCTAACAGTATGACAGCTGAATACATTCAAAGCAAGCAAGAGAGTTAGAAAGCATGAGCAAGAAAACAGTCAAAGCATTTTAGTAACCTTATCTCAGAAAAAGATTTCTTGATACTGTTCTTCATATTTTATTCAATAGCAAGTTACTAGACATACAAGGAGCCAGAGTTTCACAGAAGCATAAATACCAGGGAGTGGGTATCATCTAAGGCCATCTTAGAAGCTGCCTACCACAGTATTTCATTGTATTACTGCCACATTTTTCTGACTACTATTTTGACATCATTTCATATGTTTTTAGCATTAAGATTCCTGTTTTGTGAATTACTCATTGATATTTTTTCCACTTTTCTATTGAATAATGTTTATTTTATTCTTAATATGTAGATATTCTTTGTATATTCTGAATACTAACTTTGGTTAGTTTTCTAAGTTAGAGCCTATTTATTCTTCAACCAACTTGAATTTGATATACTTATGCTTCCATTTCTTCTATCCCCATTGCCAAAACCACGCTTGTTAGGTCATCATTGATTTTCTTATTGTCAAATTCAATGAATGCTTTTCAGATCTCATCTTAATTGACTTGTTGGCAACATTCAATATAGATGAATCATTCCATTCATTTATCATTAAAACATACTTTTTTAAAAACTTCAACTCTATGTCATATATACTATTTGTTCTTGACTTTCCTGACAGTATCATATATTGGTTTTTCACCTTACATGATAGACATTTGGCGGACTCTTGTTGGTATTTCTACTTACTTCACCTCAAAATATCTATATTCATTAAGATTATAGCTGATATTCTTTTCCTAGTGATTTTGTTTGGTTTCATGGATGAACACTGAATTATTGGATGTCAATAATTCTCAGGTTTATATCCCTTTAACTGTATCACCAGTCTTCTTTTAATATGTAATGTGTTCACTTGGATATCTCACAAACCTCTCAATCTTTATAGTAGGCCTACATCTGAAATTTTGATCATCCTTATTCCTCAATTATCTGAAGGTCACAAATATCATCTTCTTTCATCCAGTGGGATATTGGAAAATAGGAAATATCGATTACATTTCCTTGTCCCTGTATCAAGTCCTGTATGTACCACCTACTCAAACTTCCTGTATTCATATATACCGCTCCCCCTCTACAGCTGTCAGTTTAGCCAAACTATGTGCTTCTCTTCCCCAGGCTACGTTAGGGTCTCCCATTTTCATTTTGTTTATGTTTCCTTATGTTTTTAAGAAAAAGAAAAATATATATAAAACTCATAGCAAGTGTTTTTAATGTAAAAATAATGACATGGCTTCCTGTAATAACATTCCCAAATATTTCTATAGCGCTTTGAATAAGATTTTAAATCCTCAATGATAGAACTTCAATGACAAACGTTGCACAATAGGGTTTAACATAGTTTTCTTGCCTAATCAGTTTCCTGCCTCAGTTTCCCCTCATTCGATTTCTCTAACCACGCTGGGTTTCTCTCTTTTTCTGTAAAATTCCAAATGACTTTCAGGCTCAATTTTTTGAAATTTAAATTTCTTTGCTTATGAAGAAATTTTCCTGCATAATTTGTGTTCATTCTTCAGGTATCAGTTGAAATATCACTTCTTCAAGAAGTGATATTTCACTAAATATTCTAGGGTCTTTTTTCATAATATTATTTAGTTTTCTTTCATAAGAATTATCACAATTTTAATTATACAATAATCTATAGTTATTTTGTAATTATTTGGTTAATATCTGTATCATCCACAGACTATAGTTATATAAAAACCAAATTTATATCTCTAGTAGTTTTGCATCTCTAAATTCTAGAATATTGCTTGGCCCATAGTTGGAACTTAATTAATATTTATTCAATAAATTGCTGAATCTACTGCTAGTTCTAACTCCACAGGAGCTTTTAATCCCATTGGTACAAAATTAAAGAGGAATACAAAATTGAAAACTAAAATTTGAGCCACAGTCATTAAGAATACTCTAAGGGAAAGTTTCATAACCTCACTAGCCATCTATTTCCTCATTATTAAATGAAGGGTTTAACCTAGATCAAGTCTAAGATCATTTGCACCTTTAAAATTAAACAATCCTAACTGCTGGCTTAGGAAGAAAGAAAAATCAATGTGCTCTAAGAACTGAAGGAAAATTTCATAAAGAAACTTTTGATGATAAAAGCTGTAATTAATGGGGAAGAAATGAAAATTAACATAGGTATTCTGAGATGGTGAGATCAACCAGAAGCCTGAAGTAAAGGACTATTTCGGATTTCAGTGGGAGAGATTATTTACATGGAGCCATTCTGTAAGGCACCTATAAATAAGGACAAGGTTTTGGAAGCCACAAGACATTGTAGGATTTTGACCTATGGTGCAACATGACTGTGCATTATTTTAAAAATAAAATTATTTTCTATAAACATGTATTGATTTTTGACTATGTAATGGGCACTGCTAGGCACTGGTGATACAAACATGAATCAGCCATGATTCTTGCCTCTGTGTCCCTCAAAAGAGTGGGGTGGTAGTCTTTAAAAAAAATGAGCAATATAATCATACATTACAAAAAGAATATATCAAAAATATATAAAAACTAAAAATGCAATACAGTCATAAGTATTTTACAATAAAAGGCAGTTTTATGTGGTGGAGACATCATCTTTAATGTACATTCTGTTTGCAGGAACAAGACCACTTCTAAGAATGTAGCCATTTTAGGGAGATGTGGGTGTAAACTTCAAATAATTTATAGTCTCACTAACTTTATCTGTTGATAGAAACTCTCCAGACCTCATTTTCTTTATGTGTTAAAAACTAAAATAACAGGTTGGTATAAAGATTAGAAGCATAAATGTTACAAATGTTGGAAACACATCATTATACAAATGGAATCTAAGAGTAAAATAAAGTGAATTCATGAAGAAATTGTTCAAAATTTAATCAAGGCTGTAAGAATTATTGCTTTCTCATTCTTGGAAAAAAAATTACTCAGATTCCGAACTTCTACCAAAACAAATATATATACATACGTGTGTGTGTGTGTGTGTGTGTGTGTATCACCAGATGTTTTTATATATATTTATATATATATAAGTATATACCAGATAAATTTAAAATAGAAGCTAGCATTTGAATACTTTTAAGTATACTACATGTATTAACTCATTTAAATCTTACAAAAGCCCCATAGGGTGGGTACTATCATTAGCCCCATTTTAAATGCAAAAGTACTAAGGCACTAAGAGGTTAAGAAGCTTTCCCAAGGCGATCCAAATTATTAAAATTAAAATTAAAATCTGATGCCCCTGGATGATGAACATGACCTCTTACTACTATATTCTACAAACTATATAAAATTATATTAAAATTCTACAAAGATTGGGTTAAATATACAATCTTAGCAATAGTACATGAAAATTATTTTTATAACTTTGAGCTGAGGGGGAAAAAAAAACAACTCCCTAAAGAAAGAACCCAAGCCACAAAGGTACTTTAAGAAAACAAAAATGTAAGAATGGAAATAAATGTTTGCAGTACATTTAGTACACAATGTCTTATTATCAATATACAAAGAGTTTCCATAAATCAATCAGAACACAAATTCTCTATAAGAAAATAATAATAGGGCAAAATATGAGAACAGCAATTCATGAAAAATAAAAGCAAAATGTCGCTAAACATATTTAAGAATTCTCAGTCATAAGTGAGCAGAAATGCAAATCAAAACAAAAAGATGCCATGAGCAAAAAGAAAATGTTAATAGTAACCAGTGTTGTTGAGGACACTAAAACATATTATTTGTATGTTTATAAATTGCCACGTGCTTTCAAAAAGGCAATTTCTAATATCTATCAATATGTCTAATGTACATGTCCTTTGATAAAGCAAATTCTTTTCTAGAAATCTACACATTGCCATGTAGTGATTAAAAACTTTGGTTTCAGAAATATCTGGAGGCGAGTTCCTGCTATTCCATTTTTATATGTGTACCCTTGAAGTTCTTCATTTTTGTAAGCCTGAAATTACTCATTTGAAAACAAGATAGCAATAGGAAAATTGCCTCACAGGTTTATTCTGTAGATTACATGACGCCATGCATGTTAAGCAATTTACACATTTTAGGGGTTGATAAACATTAAATAGTGTGATTATTATTAATTATACTATAGATATGTCTCAAGTGTGAAGGAATAGCTTTATGAGAATGTTTATAATACTCTAATAACTTCTATTAATAGTATTGAATGCAATCTTGAAATCACTGCAATTATCTTTGTACAATTATGGCAAATAAATTGGTCTTAAGAAGACAGAAGATGGGAAAATGCTGCTCTCTGTGACTGATGTCACATATGCAATGGGTTAAGATTCAGAAAATTAGTATTGGTCCACAGGCAAGTATTAAAATGACTATTAATGGATACATTTAATTCTAAAGCATTAAATGTTTGTTGAAACATTCAACAAACATCAGAGACCAATTCAGATTCATAAAGAAAAAGTCGAATCTTCTCTCTAAAAGAAAATTGTGTTGGGTTGATACTTTAAAACATCATGTATTTTATTTTAGACAACTATATAACATGTCTCATATTAATGAATAAGATAGTGGAATATAATTAAGCAATAGTGTGCTATGGAGACTCAGATGTACTTTTAAGAATGGAGGGAATGGATTTAAACTTATGGAAGTTAGTTTGAATGCCAGCCTGAATGAGATGTGCCCGTGGATTGACCAAAGCTGCTGCATTTGATACATTCTCCTTCATATTTTCATCAAAGAACTGGTGGAGGAATGATTTCTAAATATGCAACTCTCACAGAATTTCATCGGTCATCTCATATACCCCCATAAATATATATATCTACTGTGTATTCACAGTGATTAATAATTTAAAAAATATTTAATTGCAGTGGACAATTCAGGTAGATGATGTAGTCGAGATTTGAAGTGATCTAAGGCACTATATTAGAATCAAAAAAATAGTATTTAACAGAGAACTTTTTGTAAATTGCTTTAAGTTTAAAATATAAATTACACAATTACAGAATTTCATCTAAAAACTATTATTATACACAAAAATATGGCCCCAAATTGTGATGTAACTGTTAAAAAAAATTTACATCATTTTACCAGTGTATGGTTCTTTAGAGTGTTCAGTTATTGCATTCTATTTTGGACAACACATTTTAACAGAAACATTGTCATATTGAAGTATGCCCAGAGGACGTATGAAAATCCTACAGATTTGAGATTTGGAGGAGCTAGGAATGTTTCTTTAGCAAAAGGGAAATTGAGGGAAGACACAAGTCTATTCAAACATGTGAAGATTTTTCTTGTAGAATAGGAGACAAAATTGCTATACCTAGCTTAAAGGGCAGTCAAAAGCTGCAGGGAGGTGAAATTCATTTCAGAACAGACTTTCTCACAATTAGAGGTATTCAACATTGCAGTCAACTTTTTTTTTGGTATTTAAATCCTCTGAGCTGGAAGTGCTTAAGTAAACAGTATGACAACTGCCTTCAGGATTGTGGAAGAGACTGTTTATAGGAAAGAATGGATTAAATTACTTCTAAGATTTCTTTTTTAAAAAGGAACATGGTAAAATGGAAAGAATGCCAATCTTGAAGGCAGAAGACTTCCAAGTCAAACTTAGTCTAACATTTATCTATGTTTTAAGGCGCTTTAACTTACAGTAATGTATGAGATTCTTTTTAGGGTAGGGAAATTGTTAATGATATCCATAGGAGACTTCTCAGTACTAGTCTGTAAGGTCGGCGCTTTGTAGACTGGCACAGTAGGACTGTCTTCAACCTGGGTGAGAAAAGGAATTCCAGAGAAAGGAAACCATCACCATAAACAAATTATTCCACTGTCACGTCTCCAGTTACATTGGTTTAAAGTTCTATTCAATTCCTATTAGATATGTGTTAGATATTTTGCATTTTTTTTACAGTGCATAATAGGATCACAGGCACAAAAAGAAAATTGTCATTTGATTTATTCTCACATTCCAGACATCATTTGTCTTGTTTTAATGCTTTATTCCCTAGTCATTCCACATGTTAAGCTTCTCTGTAGGACATTGTTCAGGCCTCCCATGTTTAGAAAAAATAGATTCAATGTGCTGACTCGCAATGTTTTTGCAAACCAAATTACATAAATCTAGGTATTGCCAACTTTTCATGAGACCCAAGCATTATAATTTCAGTCCTGCCATCACAAAGGATTTGTTTTATGTGATTTTGTAACCTCTGTTTCAAGAAAGAGCTCAAAAGACTAGAAATAGCATAGAATTGACTAAATGTGAACTGGAAGTACCTCCATCTATCTCCTAATTACCTTCTCCCCTTTGTGAACACTCTGGATTACTGCACAAAGCCCTGGGACCCTCAAGGTCTCCCACTAAATCAGAAATGCTACTGAGTGCCTAATGTGATGAGGAGTGTAACTCTTCCTCAGATAAAGTACGTTGCTGTTTCTTTCCTTTCCTCAAGGAAACTCTGGCCATGGTTATCTAGTTGTATATAGTAAAAGCTGCCTGAGTTCTTGAAACACTTGGAATCTTGAACATTTGGGGTTAATATATTAGTATTTTCTGAAAGCCCCTCACCCTTCCAGATGAGGTTAGGTCCTTGCTCATTTTATGCTCCCACCTTATACCTTTCTTTGTTAGCACTGATCACTACTAGATTTTATTAATTGTTTATATCAATATATTTTCTAATATCTGCCTCCCTGGATATAGACAGTGTTTTGTGGAGACAAGACACCCTGTTGTTCTGGTTCAATGCTAAACCTCCAAGATACATTCCAGTGCCCATAAGAGACATAGGAGATCTTCAATGAGTATTTACTGAATGAATACATAGCATTTTGTTTGTGGAAAAAAAGTTGGATGGGCTAACTTAGGATCTGTATGTTTGCTGATATCATTCATTTTCATATTTTTTATTACCTATTTTATGCCAGATAATATACTAGGTGATAGGCTCACAAAATTACATAACTCTTTGCTTCCACCTACTCTGAGTGATGGTTTAAAGTCAGATTTAGTATCAGAAAAAAATCTGGAAGAATGCAATGGTATGTTGATGTTAATTAGTTGTACCTCATTGCCCTTTCTCCAACTCTCACACTACCAACCCCCAATCCTCACCCTTAGCCATTGTCAGGTATAAGTACTCCCCAGTATTCTTGCCTTAGACAAGGATAACTCCAGGCTTAACTTATGTTTCAGAGCTCCCCAGCGGAATCAGGCTGACACCACCCTCTGCAGATTTTGCCTGAGTTCCGTTGTTTCTTGGCATTTTCCCCTTCCCTACTTTGCCTCCTCTACTCCCTGGCTGTCACCCAAGGGAAAACTTCCTCAATTAAACATTTGCACAGGAACTCTCATCTCATGATTTACCTCTAGGGAATCTGACCTTAGACCAACTTTTTCCAGCCCTATTCGCAATATCTTGATGACTATTCTCAGTTGCTCTGGAATCAGCAGTTATGAATAAAATCTGTTCCTCAAGGATTATTTTAATTCAAGAACTAGATTCACCTTTGAAATCCTTACCTTAATCCCTTTAAATCCCAAATATTTCTATATGCACTAGTCTTTGCAAAATTAGATTAGAGTGTACTAAAAATTCATCTTTTTTGAAATGAAAAGTTCTCAATCTTTTCTGAGAACAAAGGCTGAACTAACCATAGCACATAACATGATATATTTTAATCTAATTAAGATACCTTTTAGGAGTCCAATTATGAATAGATTTGAAAAGTAATAATTTTGAGAAAATATATAATTGTACCACTCCAGATGTTCTCAGTGAGAGTTTTAGGCAGAATATGGCAAATACGTAAATCTGAGACAATAATAATAACCCATTAAGGCTGAACTGACAAACATCACAATTATTTTCAATTGATAACTATGTGCCAAAAGTTTCAAAGTTAAGGATTTATTTTTTATTTCCCTGCACAGACAAGCTTTACTTTCCATTAGAATATAGTTATTGTTTTAATATGTCTAAACCTCTGATTTTACCAGATAAGTCTTCTCTTCACCCAAAATGTAAAATTCATACTAGCCTGTCACCTTATTAGACAAAACATTAAAATTCCATACACCACCTGCATCTGATCCATCTTATCTGGCCCTCCTCACACCCCTATACTCATCTACTTTCCCCCAGCTGAGGTGCAAATGTGAGAAGTGAAAATGACCATGACTGTGGCATGAAGTTTTATAAAATTCTCCCCTTCAATCCACTTACCTGATTTTCTTCCTGATTATAGAGAATTTTATACATTTTATGAATTACTTTTTATGTGCAATTAATATGTGATATTAAAACATAATTTGCTCATTTATTGACTGATTTCATAACAAATATCCTTTGAGCACCTGCTTGGTTCCAGGGACTGTGGTGCTAGGTGGTGGGCTAAGGAGATGAATTAGACACTGGCGCCCTCAAGGAGCTCAAGTTCTAATGAAGAGGCTGAGGGTTATAAAAACAGATTAAATCAGAAAAAAAAATAGAAATGTGTGCAGTCTACAGAACTGTTATTTATTCATTGAAAAATAAATACATTGAGGTTTTTTCACTTATTAATGCTGCTCAACAAAAGAATGACAATGAAAACATGGCATTTTAAAAAAATCCAATACATGCATGTGGAATATAATGCAGAAGTAGCAAGCTTGAAATGGCTACTCTCTTTCGTCTGGGAATGAGTTCTCAGGCTTTATTTTTAAGTTTGGCCTGATTGTTACTGTGCAAATGAATAATTGTAATGAAAAGCAGCAAGTCTTACAGGAGGGGCAGAAATAGTGTGCCCTGAAGACCACAAGACAGTAGAATATGTTCCCTGCCCAGAGGGAGGCTTTCCAGAGGAAGGTCTTGATTTGGGACTTGCAGTGAATTAATTTTCTAGGGAAGCCATAACAAAGCACCATAATCTGGGTGGCTAAAATTATAGAAAATTATTTTCTATCATTTCTGGAGGATAGACATCAAAGATTAAGGTGTGAGGGTTAATTTCTTCTGAGGCCTTTCTGTTGAGATGGCAGTCTTCTCTTTGTCTTCACATGGTGTCCCCTCTCTGTATTGGTTTACTAATCTCTTTTATAGACACCAGCCATATTGGATTAGGGCAGAATCTAGTGACCCCATTTACTTTGAATTACCTCTTCAAAGCACCCATCTCCAAATACAGTCATATTCTGAGGTTCTTGTAGTTAGTTAGAACTTAAATACATGAATTTGGGGAGAGCACAAACTAACCCAGGACATTCATGCTATTAAAACAGGAGAGTTCCCTGACCCACATCACAAGATATGCCACAGGGGTACTGCTTGTCTGTTTGGTTGCTGCATGCTCAAACCCCTTGTGAGATGGGGAACACACAGATGGGCAGGTGCAGGAGCGAGGGCAAGCACTTGGGCTCCAGCAGAATGGTAGCATCTACAGCTGGGTGCCTGCAACTCCCAAAGCCCCAGTGCGCTTGTTACAGTGCTCCTTTAGCTCTGCCACCCACAGATGACTTAAGTGTTAACCAGCTCAGTGCCTCCTTGGTACCTGATCCTTGTCCAGCCTCCAGGAAGAATTGGGTTACACATATATTTGAAGGACAGTGAATGCAGGGGTTTTGTTGAGTGGTGGAGGTGGCTCTCAGTGGGATGGATGAGGAGCTGGAAAGAGGATGGAGTCAGAAGCTGATATTCCCCTGGATTTTGGCCATCTCACAGTCACCAGACTGTCCACAGCCAAACTCCTCCCAATGTTTAGACGTTCCTTTTCTTTACTCTTTCTCTGCCACACTGTCTTTCTGTTCCTCTGCTCTTTTGCTCATCTGCTAATATGCTCATGGAGACTGAGGTTTGGAGTTTATATGGGTACAGGATAGGGAGGGATGGCAAGCCAAATGGCAACATTTGGGTGTAAAAGCAGGAATGCCTGTTCCCATTTAGGGCCATAGGTTTCCAGGCTTAAGGGTGGGACCTTTGCTTGAAAACCACCTTCTTCTACCAAATGTTTTTCTATCTCCTGTCCATATCAATATAAATTTAAAATTATAAACTGGAAGAGGAGTAAGGATAATCCAAGAGGTATCAAAGACGGTTCAAAAGTAAGGGAAGTGAAATGGTTTGTGTATTTAGAAATGCTGAATATTGAAAGCTGATGTAACCTAGAAATGTAGCTAAGTTGACTTTTCCATAAAAGCCTTTGAGTCTAATCACTTGTTAGCAATGGGTGCCATGCTTTATAGCTACAATTTCAACCACATTCTATACTAGGGACTTACATAGATATGTAATCTCTAATATCATAACTCTTGGTTATGCATTACTATGTAAAAGCATGTATTACTTTCTTCTTAAATAAAGACAGAAATGAAAGCTCAGATGGGTTCGTTCCTTCATTCACTTGTTAATTTACCTGTTCATCCATCCATCCATTCTAAAAATATTCACTAGATGCCTCCCATGTGCAGGTACTAGAGGCTGGTGATTAGAGAGGGAATCATAGGTATACTCTGTCCTCACAGAGCTTAGACTCTAGAGCAAACACCTAATATTAAATAACTAACTTGCCAAAATGTGATGTGTAATGAAGAGGAAGTAGAGATTTCTGTGCATAGAAATAGAACAGTGAATCCAAGGTAGAAGTAAAACTGAGATTAGAATACATACGGTCTAAAGCTGGTTTCCTGGTCAAAAGCTTTGCTTCCTTTTATAATGCTGTGCCACTTCAGTTGCCACAAGTAATGATTTTTCCAAATGTGGAGTGCTTTCTTCTGAAAGGCCAGGAATATCTCTGGAAAGTACAGAACTAAGCTTGTTTTTAAACATGGAAGTATGCAATTTAATGTCTATTTTTTGTCCAGTGATATTGTTTTCCATTTATGGAAGTGATACATCTGCTTTTAAATATACATATATCTAAGCAAACATTGTGATCTGATTTAGAGAAACATACCCAATAAACAACAATGCAAGAATACACTGGATATGGGGGAAATCCTAATTGAAATCTGAAGATTTTTTTTTCTGGTTATGCCAGTTCTGCAGATGCTCTGGTTTGTTATTTTCATTCTGATTATTACTTGTTCCTGATTCCTAAAATGGAACCTCTAGTATTGACCCACTAAGCATTTGGTAAGTACAGTATGGTAGCTTATTAAAATGTAAATTGGGTTAAGTGCTTCAGAAACATACAGGGGAATATGTAAATAATAAAGAACAATGAGAAGCAGGCTCTTTCCCTCAGGAACTTTGCTTCTCTAATAGTTTGAACCTTATCCATAGTCATGAATCTAACTAGGAAACACTTTCAGTCGAAAAAAAAGAAATCTAGAAATAAAGCAAATGAGCTGAGGGCAGCAGTGTGAAACTTCAAATAACATCAAGCGATAAGAAAACCATCCAGTAATGCTCTTGTATTTAATGAAGGAAACTGTACCAAGGTCAAATGGTTTCCATGTTTACCCTCAATTGTACCATGTGGCACATTAATGTGCTTCTCCTAGACTTTGTCCTCCTGGAGATGTATACATAAGAGCTACATCAGTTCAAGAGACAGAAATCTGACTATGAGTAGATGAAGTAAAAGGAGCAGTAGAGTTCTCGACACTGGTTTCAGAAAAGCATATCCAGCAAGGATCTGGTTGGGTTGCAGACTTGTATCTAGACCTTTTCCTGAGACCAGGGATAGATTTTTCTCAGCCTAAATCATCCATAGCATAGGCAAGATGAAAGGCATTAGCAGAAGATAATGGAGGTATATTGGTAAATTAAAAGAAGAAGAAATTTAGAGGAATCTGTATGTAAAGTAAACTTGAAAGGATGTACCTAGGAAGCTGAGGAGGGAGGATTCCCTGAGCTCAATTGTTTGAGTCCCGCCTGGGCAACATAGTGAGACCTGTCTCTTAAACAAACAAACATGGAATAGCCTGGCAAATAATGAGATTTGATTGCCACCATGAGCTAACACTCCTTTACCTGCTTGTATTGTAATCTAGCCCCACTGTTTCTCACACTGATTTTCTCCAGGTGATATAAGATGATATTGTTGCCTACAATGAGATTGCCTAAGAGGTAAGTCTGTTTGAACTTGCCACAGAATTGGACACCAATTGTCTCTTCTTTTATGAAATATACTCATTAATTCATGGAAACAATAGTTTATTTTATAAGTTCTGGGGTATATGTGCTGAATGTGCAGGTTTATTACGTAGATAAATGTGTGCATGGTGGTTTGCTGCATCTATTAGCCCATCACCTAGGTATTAGCTGTTTAACCTAATGCTCTCTCTCCCACTGCCACCACTCCTGCCCCTGATAGGCCTCTATGTGTGTTGTTCCCCTCCCTGTGTCCATGTGTTCTCATTGTTTAGCTCCAACTTATAAGTGAGAACATGCTGGCTACCCATATGCAGAAAAGGCAAAAAAAACAAGTGTTTGATTTTCTGCTCCTATGTTTGTTTGCTGAGGATAATGGCTTCTAGCTCTGTTCATGTCCTTGCAAAGGACATGATCTCATTTTTTTTTATGGCTGCATAGGATTCCATGGTGTGTGTGTGTGTGTGTGTGTGTGTGTGTGTGTGTGTGTGTATATCTCGCATTTTTTAATCCAGTCTATCATTGATGGGCATTTGGGTTAATTCTACTTCTTTGCTATTGCAAACAGTTCTGCAATGAAATATGAGTGCATATACTTTAAAACAGAATGATTTATATTCCTTTGGGTATATACCCAGTAATGGGATTGCTGGGTCAAATGATATTTCTGGTTCCAGATCTTTGAGAAATTGCCATCCTGTTTTCCACAATGGCTGAATTAATTTACATTCTCATCAACAGTGTAAAAGTGTTCCTACTTCTCCACATCTTCACCAGCATCTATTGTTTCTTGACTTTTTAATAATAGCCATTCTGACTGGCATGAGATAGGATCTCACTGTGGTTTTGATTTGCATTTCTCTAATCATCAGTGATGTTGAGCTTTTCTCACGTTTGTTGGCTGCATGTATGTCTTCTTTTGAGAATTGTCCATTCATGTCCTTTGCCCATTTTTTAATGGAGTTTTTCCTTATAAATTTGTTTAAGTTCCTTGTAGATTCTGGACTCTATCTTTGTCAGTAAGGGTTCCAGTTTCAATTTTCAACACATGGCTCACCAGGTCTCCCCAGCACCATTTATTAAATAGGGAATCCTCTCACCATTGCTTTTGTCATGTTCGTTAAAGATCAGATGGTTGTTGATCTACAGTCTTATTTCTGTGTTCTCTTCTGTTCCATTGGTCTGTATGTCTGTTTTTGTACCAGTACCATGCTGCTTTAGTTACTGTAGCCTTGTAGTATGATTTGAAGTTGGGTAGTGTGATGCCTCCAGCTTTGTTCTTTTGGCTTAGGATTGTCTTGGCTATATAGGCTCTTTTTTGGTTCTATATTAATTTTGAAGTAACACTTTTTCTAATTCTTTGAGGAATGTCAATGGTAGTTTAATGAAAATAGCACTGAGTCTATAAATCACTTCGAGCAGTATAGCCATTTTCACAATATTGATTTTTCCTATCCATAAGCATGGAATGTTTTTCTATTTGTTTCTGTTTCTCTCTGATTTCTTTGAGCAGTGGTTAGTGGTTCTTCTTGAAGAAGTCCTTCACTTCTCTTGTTATCTGTATTCCTAAGTATTAATTCTCTTTGTAGCAATTGTGAATGGAAGTTCATTTATGATTTGGTTCTCTGCTTGTATATTGTTGTTGTATAGAAATGCTTGTGACTTTTGCACATTGATTTTGCATCCTGAGGATTTGCTGAAGTTGCTTATCAGCTAAAGAAGCTTTTGGACTGAGATGATGGGATTTTCTAGATAGAGGATCCTGTCATCTGCAAGCAGACACAGGTTGACTTCCTCTCTTCCTATTTGAATACCTTTAATTTCTTTCTCTTGCCTGATTGCCCTGGCCAGAACTTCTAATACTATGTTGAATAAGAGTGGTCAGAGAGGGCATTCTTGTGTCATGCTGGTTTTCAAGGGAATGCTTCTAGCTTTTGCTCATTCAGTATGATACTGGCTGTGGGTTTGTTAAAAATCTTATTATTTTGAGGTATATTCCATCAAAGCTAGTTTGTTGAGAGTCTTTAACATGAAAGGACGTTGAATTTTATTGAAAGTCTTTTTTGTATGTACTGAGGTAATCACATAATTTCAGTCTTTAATTCTGTTTATGTGGAATTACGATTATTGATTTGTATGTGTTAAACCAGCCTTGCATACTCTGGTACTGACTTGATCATGGTGGATAAGCTTTTTGATGCACTGTTGGATTAGGTTTGTCAGTATTTTATTAAGGATTTTTGCATCAATGTTCATCAGGGATACTGGCCTGAAGTTTTGTTTTTCTGATGTATCTCTGCAAGGTTTTGGCATTAGAATGATACCTTAATTAAGGCAGATGATATCTGTCTTAATTTTATTATTTACCCATAAAATAAATTAGGGAGGAGTCACTCCTTTTCAATTGTTGGAATAGTTTCAGAAGAAATAGTTCCAACTCCTCTGTGTACCTCTGGTAGAATTCATCTGAAAATGTATCTAGTCCTGGGCTTTTCTTGTTTGGTAGGCGATTTTTTACTACCCCAATTTCAGAACTTGTAACTGGTCTATTCAAGGATTCAACTTCTTCCTGGTTCTGTCTGTCTTGGGAGGTTATATGTGCCCAGAAATTTATCCACTTCTTCTAGATTATCTAGCTGATATGCATAGAGGTGTTTATAGTATTCTCTGATGGTTGTTTATGTGGAGTCAGTGGTAATATTCCCCTTATCATTTATGATTATGTATATCTGATTCTTCTCTATTTTCTTCTTTGTTAGTCTAGCAAGTGGTCTATTTTATTGATTTTTTTTTTTTTTTTTTTACAAAACCGGTTCCTAGATTAGTTGATTTTTTAAGGGCTTTCTGTGTCTCTATCTCTTTCAGTTCCATTCTGATCTTTATTTCTTGTCTTCTGCTAGCTTTGGTGTTTGTTTACTGTTGGCTCTCTAATTCTTTGAGTTGTAATGTTAGGATGTCTACTTGAGATCTTTTTAGCTTTGTGATGTGGGGTATTTAATGCTATAAATTTCCCTCTTAACACTGCTTTAGCCATTTCCCAGAGATTCTGATATGTTATCTCTTTGTTCTCATTAGTCTGAAAGAACTTCTTGATTTCTGCCTTAATTTCATTATTTATCCAGGAGTCATTCAGAAGCAGATTGTTCAATTTCCACATAGTTGTGTGGTTTTGAGTAAGTGTCTTAATCTTGATTTCTAGTTTGATTGTTCTGTGGTCTAAGAGACTGTTTATTATTATTTCAGTTTTTGGTTTTTCTTTTTTTTTTTTTTTTTTTTTGCATTTGCTGAAGAGTGTTTTACTTCCAATTATGTGATCAATTTGAGTAAGTGTCATTGTGGCACCAAGAACGATGTATATTTTGTTGTTTTGGGGTGGAGAGTTCTATATATATATATATATATTTATCAGGTGTACTTGATACTCAGGTGAGTTAAAGTCCTGAATATCTTTCTAAATTTTCTGTCTTGATAATCTGTCTAATATTGAAAGTGGGGTGTTAAATCTCTTACTATTATTATGTGGGAGTCAAAGTATCTTTATAGGCCTTTAAGAACTCATTTTATGAATCTGGGTATTCCTGTATGGGGTGCTTCTGCCTTATAGGGTTTCTGCTGAGATGCTCACTGTCAGTCTGATAGGCTTTCCTTTATACATGGCCTGACCTTTCTCTCTGGCTGCTCTTAACACTTTTTTTCTTTGTTTGTTTTTTTGAGATAGTCTTGCTCTGTCGCCCAGACTAGAGTGCAGTGGCATGATCTCAGCTTACTGAACCTTTGTCTCTTGGGTTCAAGCAATTCTCCTGCCTCAGCCTCCTGAGTAGCTGGGATTACAGCCATGTACCACTACACCCAGCTAAATTTTTGCATTTTTAGTAGAGATGGGGTTTTACTGTGTTAGCCAGGATGGTGTCAATCTCCTGACCTCATTATCCACCCACTTAGCCTCTCAAAGTGCTGGGATTGCAGGCATGAGCCACTGTGCCCACCATCTTTTTTTCTTCATTGCAACCTTGGAGAATTTGATGATTATGTGTCTTGGAGTTGATCTTCTCATGGAGTTTCTTACTAGGGTTCTCTGAATTTTCTGAATTTGAATGTTGGCCTGTCTTGCTAGGCTGGGGAAGTTCTCCTGGATGATATCCTGAGGTATGTTTTCCCTTCCATTCTCCCCATCTCATTCAAGTACCTCAGTCAGCTGCAAGTTCTGTCTTTTTACATAACCCCATAGTTCTTGAAGGTTTTATTCATTCTCTTTTATTCTTTTTTCTCTAATTTGTCTGCTTATTTCAGCAACATAAACTTTAAGCTCTAAAATTCTTTCCTCCACTTGGTCTTTTCAGCTATTGATACTTGTGTTTGCATTGTGAAGTTCTCCTGTTGTGTTTTTCAAGTCCATCAGGTCATTTATGTTCCTCTCTAAACTGGATATTCTAGTTAACAACTCCTGTAATGTTTTATCATGGTTCTTAACTTCTTTGCATTGGGTTTTAACATGCTCCTTTAGCTTAGTAAATTTCGTTATTACCCACCTTGTGAAGCCTACTTCTGTCAATTTATCCATCTCAGCCTCATCCAGTTCTGTGCCGTTGCTGGAGAGGTGTTGCCATCATTTGGAAGAGAAGGGGCATTCTGGCTTTTTGAGTTTTCAGCATTGTTTTTTGTTGTTGATTCTTTGTCATCTTTGTGAGTGTATCTAGCTCCAGTCTTTGAGCCTCCTGACCTTTGAATGGGGTTTTTGCAGGGACTTTTTTGTTGATGCTGCCGCTATTGTTGCTTTCTGTTTGTTTTCTTTTAACGGTCAGGCCCCTCCTCCATACGGCTACTGCAGTTTGCTGGCAGTCCCACTCCAGACCCTATTTGCCTGGTTTCCTCCTGTACCTGGCGATATCACAAGTGGAAGCTGCAGAACAGCAAAGATGGTTGTCTGATTCTTCCTCTGGGAGTGTGTCCCAGAGCGGTCCTTCCTGATGCCAATGGGAACACTCCTGTACAAAGTGTCTAGTGATGGGGGGGGGTCTCACCCAGTCAGGAGGCACAGGATCAGGAGCCCACTTTAGAAAGCACTCTGGCTGCTCATTTTTGGACAGTGTGCACCGTGCTGTGGGATTTCTACCTATCCTGACTGCCCGAATTTCTCAGAATCAGCAGGAAAAAGACTAAGTCTGCTTAATCCGTGGAGACCATGGAGCCAATTTCCGCAGGGGCTCCAATCCGGGGAAGACCAGAGTTCTGCCCATAAACCCCTGGCTGGAGTTGCTGCAATTCTTGTAGGAAGGCCCTTCCCAGTGAGAAGGGATGGCTCCAGGTCTGGACTAAAGAGGTAGTCTGGCCTCAATCTGCCACCGCTGCTGTGCTGCACTGTGGGGAAATCTTCCTGGGTCCAGACTGCCCAGTTTCCAAGGCACCAGCAGGGAACAATGCCAGACTGGAGCTGCAGTGATGGCTGCCGCCCCTCTCCCTGAGAAGTATAGCCTTTGGCAGCCTCCAGCCAAGCGGCCACTGAGAATCTGCACAACTCTCTGCTTGGGACCCAAGGTCCTGCTGGTGTCAGTGCATGAAGGGATGTGATCCACGGGTTGCACAGATCCATGGAAAAAGCATGGTTTCCTGGGCAGTGTAACATGGTCACTCACTGTGTCCCTTGGCTAGGGGTGGAGCTCCCCTTGTACCATGAGACTGCCAGGTGAGCTGTGCTCCATTCTGCTTTTCCTCACTCCGTGGGTCATGCCAACCACTTAGTCAATCCCAGGGAAAAACCTGGATACCTCAGTTGCTGGTGCATGATTCACTCACGGTTTTCTGTTCTTCACAATAGAAGCCTCCAACTGCAGCTCTTTCTTCTCAGGGAGAGGGGCGGCAGCCATCACTGCAGCTCCAGTGTTTCTGGTTGTCCCTTTTGTCCCCTCCCTGCCGGGGAAACATTACAACCCCCCCACCCTGTTCCTTCCTTCCTTCCCTCCTGCCTTCCTTCTTTCCTTCCTTCCTTCCTTCCCTCCTGCCTTCCTTCTTTCCTTCCTTCCTTCCTTCCCTCCTGCCTTCCTTCTTTCCTTCCTTCCTTCCTTCCTTCCTTCCTTCCTTCCTTCCTTCCTTCCCTCCTTCCTTCCCTCCCTCCCTCCCTCCCTCCTTCCTTCCTTCCCTCCCTCCCTCCTTCCCTCCTTCCTTCCCTCCTTCCTTCCCTCCCTCCCTCCCTCCCTCCTTCCTTCCCTCCCTCCCTCCCTCCCTCCCTCCCTCCCTCCCTCCTTCCTTCCTTCCTTCCTTCCTTCCTTCCTTCCTGATGGAGTCTCACTCTGTCACCAAGGCTGGAGTGCAATGGTGCAATCTCAGCTCACTGCAACCTCCGCCTCCCAGGTTCAAGCAATTCTTCTGTCTCACCCTCCTGAGTAGCTGGGACTACAGGTGCCTACCACCAGTCCGGATAATTTTTGTATTTTTAGTAGACACATAGTTTCACATTGTTGATCAGGCTGGTCTCGAACTCTTGACCTCAAGTGACCCACCTGCCTCGGCCTCACAAAGTGCTGGGATTACAGGCATGGGAAACATTCTTAATGGGATTTTCTCCTTTGTCAATCCCTTCTGATCTCTTCTGCTAATGTCTCTCGATGCCTTTACTCCTTAAATATTAATTTCCTCCTGGGCCCTGTTTTCAATGCCCTTATTTTCTCATTTATCACTCTCCTTAACTGATAACACAATTGAAACCAGAATTATGGCTGACTTGTATGATTTTTGTTATTATGTTTTGAGTGCTTCCTGTGTTGCAGGTACTGTAATAAGCAAAAAATAAAAAATAAACCTTAGAAAAGTAAATTGATCCTTTATATTCTTGGCTTTACTTTCTACCTGTATGGTAATGATTCCCAAATATATGCCTCCTAGATCCAGTCTGCCACACTTACATACCCAAGGAAGGAGTATGTCGTTCTCCCAGGTGGCCCACTTCAAACTCAAGCTCCCCAAACCAGACCCACCCAAAACCTGCTTAGCCTCTATATTTCCTACCTCAGTAACCACCAGTATCATCTGCTTGGTCATCTACAGCATAAGTCATTGTTGATTCTTTCCTTTTCTTCACTGGCTACAGCACATTGCGTCTAATTGCAAAATGTTGTCTGCTATTTTAAGTCCCTCTTCTTTTGTGCCAGTAAAGATACAACCCCATGACTGTTTTATAAATAAAGTTTTATTGGAAAATAGCTGTACTTACTTATTTACGTATTTTCTGTGGCTGTGTTCATGATACTATGGCAGAGCTTACTGGTTGCAACAGAGACCTTATGACCAGAAAAGCCTAAAATATTTACTGATTGGCTATTTGCAGAAAAAATGTGCTGACTCCTGCTGTAGCATAAACAGTCATATGGCCTGGTACAGTGGCTTATGCTGTAATTTCTGCACTTTGGGAGGCTGAGCTGAAAGGATCCTTTGAGCCCAGAAGATTGAGACAAGTCTAGGCAACACAGGGAGACACCATCTCTGCCAAAAACAAACAAAATTAGCCAGGCATAGTGGTGCCTGCCTATAGTCCCAGCTACTAAGTATGCTGAGGTAGGAGGATTGCTTAGGGCCTGGAGGTCAAGGATGCAGTGAGCCGTGATCACACAGCTGCATTCCAGCCAGAGCAACAGAGGGAGACCCTGTCTAAAATAAAAAATAAAAATAAAAATCTTAATCTCTTATTTGGACCCATGTGGTGATACCCTATTTTTGTCTCTCAGTATCCATTCACCCAGGCTTTAATTCATCTTTTACATTTACCATCATTTACATTTGCAAACTCAATCTTTTTCATGATGTAGCCCCCCTTTCAAAACAAATAGTGATAAGATTTTGATGAGTAAATTGCGTAGATGAAAAATGTTAATTCCATTATTATTTATGTATGGCTGCATAACAAAATACTCTAGAATTTAGTAACTTTGTGGATTGACTGGGCAATTCTTGTGCTGTTCTCATGTGGTGGGAGTTGTATAGCTGCATTCGCCTGACAGGTAAGATGAAAAGTAGTTGAGCTGGGAAGTTGGGATAGCTGGGCCCTCATCCTCAAGGCTATTTCCCCTCAAGTGCAACAAAGATACCTGAATGCCCTTTAGGGAAGACATGCCTTTCTCAGCGCGCCAACCCCAAACTTTATTCTTGTTCCATTTTATGTTATCTACTTAGCTCTTGTAAGCATTAGAATTAGCAAGCCCTGAAATGCTTAAATTTCATTTGTGGTTTGAAGTAAACTAACTCCTGTGGAAATATTGACATTAACATATTCTCTAATGTTGAAATGTTGTCAGGTAGAATTCCTGTACCAGTTTATTATTGTCTATTTGTGGTGTCTATAGGATATCAGAATTTCTAACCGAAAGCTACTTGACCTCCTTGAAAGTTTTTTTCTTTTACCATTTTCCTCCCATCCCCCTCAATATTTTTCTTTTGAATGATACCTATTAAAATTTCTTCCATATAAAATAATTTCTTTGAGTAGATGCTTGAGTCTGATGTAAAAATAGAATCACACCAGAGGAAGTAAATTTGCATTTGGCAAGGATACATTTTCATTTGTTGTACTGTATTTAGGCAGTTACTAGGTGGGTTAGTGGATGATGGAATATTCTAGAACTTCGTTTAAACTTTGTTCAGTTAATGGCAAGGATGGAAGCAGAAGGTAACATGAGTGTATGTTTCCGTGTATGTGGAATGCTGATTTGAATAAAAGAGGATGTTTTAGTTAATAAAAGATTATTTCAGAAAGACAATACATAGACAGTTACAGTACCTATATGGCTATAGATTGATCAACTGTCAATGACAACACAAACACAATTACATAGATACACACATCCCAGATAATTCCTACATTCCTATATAAATAACACTACTATTGTACAGCCTCCAAGGATATCCAACTTGAATTCAGATATGTCTTTACAATTTGGTTTTTATTTCATCTCAAATCAATTAGTTAGAAATTACAAAAAAAGAGAGATGCATAATTGAAACAATGAAGACAGGCTTTTGCTAACAGTAGTTTGAACTTAACAGAGGCCCTTGAAATTCGGCAAATTTTAATTCTAATAGATCATCATACCTATAGAATATAATTCATTTAATGGCAATTGCTATTCATAATAGGGACTCTTTATGAAAATTGGATATTTGAGTTAAACTACATTTATTGCCAGGAATAAAATTTATTTGATTCGTAAGACAGACTTCATCAAGAATTAAATGTTCAGTCTTGAGAAATCTACATTACAAAATGAATTATGAATTATCATTCAAGATGGAATTCATTTTCTTGTTGTATGTATCTTTGCATTTCTTTTGGTCATTTACTACACTCTATAATTTCTAGTTCCTTAGATACAAATATTTTGCATTGTTAACTAAATACAGTGTACGTTATCTTTCAGTTAATTAGGTACACATAATAATTTTGGGTCTCAGTGAACTTTCTCCTAAAATCAGTAGAACTATAAAAAATTGCTTTGTAAATTCACCTTCAAGCTGTAGGAAGGATTTTATGTGAAGGATTCCAAGCTTTGGAGTTTGTTGTCCCAAAAGAGCTTAGAAATCCTGATTTGGCATTAAAATGTGTACTATTTGTATAAACTGGTTTTCTCTTACATTGCACTACATTATACTTGCACTAAATTGCATTTGCTTCTAAGACCTCCTCTATTCCTATATCTGTATGTATTTAAACTATGTAGCTAAAAGTTGATCCTTATGATTATGGAACATAGGGCCAGACACATGCTAGCTACCCAAAAGAGGATTGTCAAAATGGAATGGCTATGTCATATATACTTTACATATATACATATGAATTTTTTTAAGTTCTCAGCTCATGTAAACTTTAATCACTTAGATTATCAATGCAAATGAACAATTTTGAAATATTATTTAAAATGAAACATTAATATTTAAACCTAATGTCAAACAATTGTACTGCTTTGCACACAATGCAATTTGATAATTAGTGAGAGAATAAAACTATCCTTTAATTAGCATCATTTAAATCAATACCAGGTATAGAAAGAAAAATGTTATTTTGTTTGAATTCATCCTTTGTTTATAATATAACCTGATATTCGATTTTCAATATTAAGATACACATGTTTAAACACTACCCATAGATAATTTTAGTGATTTTTTGCAATACTTTTAGAAAATAGATCAGAGACAAAAGAAACATTTATCTTTAATGTCTCATAAGCAATCCCTTCATATGATAGGAAATTAAAGATAACTCAATGTCTTCCAACTTGATGAATCTATGATGGTTTTAGGACGGATGGTTGTATCTGAGTGGCATTATTGTATGACAACCACATATCATAGCTACAAAGAATTATTTAATTTTAAGGGAGGCAACATGATATCATGTTGAAGCATTTGGTTTCTGAAGTTAGAATGTCTGAGTTCAGTTCCTTGTTCAGTTCTGTACTAGCTTGAAACTTTAACGAGTCACATATGTCTCAGTTTCTCCATTAACAAAATGGGTGTAATAATTGTACCTATCTCCTAAATTTTCTATAACGATTGAATAAGTTGATTTGTGTAAAATGCTTAGGATAGTACCTGACACTCAGTAAGTTATATGTAAGTGTTTCATCAAAAAATGTTTTTATAATGCTATGTTAGTGAGGAAAAAAAAACCCGTTTCATCCTCAGAATGGTACATTCGTGTGCAAATTAATTTAGAAATATATTTCCTGCTAGGCAAAGTAATAATTGAAACCTAAGAGCAAATACTGTATAACCTTGAGAAAGTCAGTTAACAATCTTGAACTTCGTTATCTCCAGCTATAAAGTGGCAAAGTTATTCTACATGATTTCTCAAGTACAGTCTGTACTTAACAAAGTCTATGATTCCGTAGGTTTATTCTATTACATTCAAGCAGACTATTTTATGGTTACAATAACCACATTAATATTAAAACACATAAATAAATCATTATGGTGCTTGATAAATAATGTATTATCAAAAACATTAAAAGAAATACATATTCACGTCTTTATTGTCTTATATTGCAATGTACATGATAGGGACACCTATTGCATGGATTAATTCGGTATAAACCTCTGCTTAACTATGAGTTAAGTTGGATTGTTTTTCTAGTTATACAAATTGGAAGTTTCTGATTTAGTCTAGTAACATCAGGAATGGCTCTGTAACTCAAATATAAATTTGCCTTAGCTGTAAACATGACTGTCCTTATTATTCCACCACAATTAACATGAAAAAAAGACATTAAGCCTTGTGAAAATCTTGTTTAATTTTATTATTTATTTGGTATGAAAAGTCTGAACATAAATCCATTGAAAATAAAATAGTGACCAAGGAGACTGAATTTTGATAATGTACTGAAGGTCCTAAATAAGTCAACTTTTCTCAAGTCAGTACTTACACTCCTAAGTCAGTCCCTCTTCCTCCTCCCTAATTTATTGATCCAAAGAATCTGGAGTTTAGATCATTAATGTTTGATATTAATAAAGAAAGAATAGAGTATTTCTACCAAACAATATTATCTTTATGTAAAACTATTCTAGGTTATCCTCCAATCTAGCTTCTGTACTGACAAATTAAAAAAAAAAAAACTACAGAGGGATAAAATCCTCAGCATTGAATACCCCCCTAACATAACCATCTTATTTCTAGCCCTAGCGTTATAATACCAAAACAACCTATCATAAATATTACTTGCAGACTGAAAGAGACACTTGATTAAACTCTTTTTAGCTGTGTGTAGATGGGGACAGAATCAAAATGGTACTTCGTTTTTAAAAAAGAACTTTAAAAGATATTGCACACGTGTATCTTAGAAAGACTTATGACACTTAATGACCCCAAGAGTACTTTAAATTTGGGTGCATTTTGGTCCAGGGCTGGAGTAACAGCATCTTTTCTGGCCCTGTGGATTGAGAGTAGGGCTAGATACAGCTAGAAATCGAGGTTCTGCTCTACTATCTGCCTGCAGACAAAAACAAATGAGATGGAAGAAGCAAGCAGATGAGCGGGAGAAGCACATGTGACAGATGGAGAGAGAATTTCTTAGGATTGCCAGACCCCTCCAGACCCTGAGTCTGCTCCAGAGGCCCAGGAACACACCTGTTCACAGCATCTTCCCAATACATTTTCCTTTTAGCTTCAGGCAGTTCAAGTAAGATTTCACTTACCATTCAACCAAAGGAGCCCTAACTCAGGTCATATTTGTCAAAACAGTACTCCTTTAAAATTACAGTGATTCTGTAGCCTTCCCAGATTTTCAGCTTCTTTTAAAACACATTATAAAGGGTCTTGTGGTTTATATTGCATTACAAATACATAATCAGTTTGAGAAGACCTCATGCATTTAAATATTTAGATGTATTTACCTTTTCTCCTTTGCAGTTGAAGGTCTACTTCCAATTTTGCACTCTAGCTTCATCTTTCATAATCACAAGGCTTTGAATACAAGTTCCTGTCACTGAATAATTCTAATTCTTAGTAAAGTTTCCATTCCTTCCCATGAGGAGTTTGGCTTACTTTCTCATGCTTAGAACCTTATCTGAGAAGCAATCACAATGAGTATCCAACATCCAAAACCAACTCTGTAGTTATTGCAAAACTTGAAGAGTACGTGTGGCCCAAACAATTGTAGCAAAGATTCTTATGAGAAAGTGTGACAGTGTTGTGGAAAGTACCATTTTTGTAAAAGAAAAAAAGAAAGAAAATACAATAAACCACAACTGCTGTAACTCTGCACCGACTTCTCTCTGCTTCACATTTATTGACGTTTGAGTCCTCATTGATTGATTGATCCAAACTCCATCAAACACATTGGTATACTCAGGTTGCTTAGGCACCACCATCTGAGTTTAATTCACTGCCATAGAGTCAAGATTACCTGATGCTGTGAAAACTGCCTCGTATAGCTTGAACTTTATTCTGATTCACAGTGTAGTCTCAGTGGTTCATTCCTTTGCAACACATGTATACTAGAATATGTTAGTGGAGCTTCCAAAATTTAACTAAGAATTGATTCATCTATTCCAATCTGTAGATATTACAGGACATGCATTTACAATGTTCTATTGGCCTTAATGCCAAGAGCACTCTGGCTGTGTTATGTGCAGAATTCATATTAGAGTTTCTGCTTTCCTTTCTATGACACGTACTGCTGCGATCTCTCTGGCCTGGGCTTTTCTCGAGCCGTTATAAATTGTCAATTTGGTTCAGTCTCTAGTTCCGATTGAAAAGCTTCATCATGAACTCTACACACGATGATCTTGCAACATGCCTGCTAATAAATTCTTTAAACTACAGCATTGAGAAAAGTGGCATAGCTCTGAAAAATCAGCAGCCATGTCCTCACCAAGCTTTGAATTCAATTGGTGGAATTTAAATCTCAGAACAGTAACTAATAGTGCTGCTGCGATGTGAACTTCCAGTAACCTTACAGATTCATCAAATGGTTGATCCTTACCTGAGCAGGGTTGTTGAGAGTTCATGTTATAACATGGTACACTTCTGATTAAAGACTTCCAAGTTTTTATTATACAAATAAAATATTATGAAAATTAAAATAGAAATACAACACCAATCCTCACAACCCAAGGTAATTATTATCTCACCTACAGACATCCCTGGTATTCTGGGTACAGTTGTCCTTAGCATAAGAAGGAATTACAGGAAGCCAACTGTCAAGGAAGCCTTATATATAATAAAAGGTAGACATTCTTCTCTTATTTGATTACAGAGTAGAAAGAGACCATGAGCTTCATGAAATAGTGGGAAAGTGGTAGATTGAAGACTGGACAGTTTGGATTCTACCTGCCTGTGTTATGACTTTACAAAAACAAGTATTTCTCTGTATTTAAGCTAGCTGTTTTTTGAAGGAGGTAATTGAACTTGATGGCTTTAAAGGTTTCTTTCCTTCTAACGTCTTCTGAATGAATCGGAATGATAGATAGAAAAACATTAACAGCTCTATAACTATTGTTATTCTCTCTACACTCTGCAGGCCCTGTCTTAGTATGAAGCCTACCCATCAGTTTGACGGAGATTCAATAAAGGCTGTCAATGTTGCTAAAAAGACATCCAGAAAACATCCAAAATGTTTACTCATGCTGTGTTTTGATTTCCATTTATCCAGTCATATACAACATTGTTCTAATCAGTCATATGATCAAAACAAGGCTTGTGATAAATAATTACTTTCTCTGTTAGCAGCTCCATCATAAAACTATCTAACTTAATTTATGTATATATTTCTATAAGAAATAGCTTCCAAATTGAATATTTTTTTCTGGAACCAGATTTCTCTTTTAATATTTCTTTTAAGAAATAAAAAGAATATTCTGAATGAGAAAGCATAAAAGAAGATTCCACAAGGAGAGAGTAGTCAAAAGCTTTATAATATCACTATCATGCTAAATAGAGCTGAAATTGAATAGGAGGAGTGATGTCTCCTTGAGACTTGTATCTGGTCAAATTGAGGGAAGTTGTGTGTTATGATCACATCCACATATAGTTAGTATATATTGAGAATAAAACTTTGGCTAAAATATAAATGATACCAGAGACCATTTTAATGCTGGTCTATTATTTAAACTAATGTATAAATATTACATATTGATTTTAAAATATGTAAAAATATTTTCAACTGAGATATATACTTTAGGTGCTCAAAAATACTTAAAATGTTTGATTAACCACTTTCCAGGGAGAGATCTATTGTCAGAAATTATATAATCTAGTACTATAAACCTCAGTTAAACATGTCAGTTACATTAAGATGATCATATTTAGCAAATAAAAATCCAAGATACCCAGTTAGATTAGATTTGAATTTTAGATAAACAATAAAGTTTAACATATCTCATGCTTTATTTTATTTTATTTTATTTTATTTTATTTTATTTTATTTTATTTTTTGAGACAGACTCTCCCTCTCTCACCCAGGCTGGAGTACAGTGGCATGATCTTGGCTCACTGGAAATTTCCGCCTCCCAGGCTGAAGCAATTCTTGTGACTCAGCCTCCTGAATAGCTGGGATTACAGGCAGGCACCATCAGCACCTGGTCAATTTTTGTATTTTTAATAGAGATGTGGTTTCGCCATGTTGGCCAGGCTGGTCTTGAACTACCAACCTCAAGTGATCTGCCAGTCTCTGCCTCCCAAAATGTTGGGATTTACAGGCATAAGCCACCATGCCTGGCCCATTTAAAAAACATTTTTATGCTAAAAATGATTCATTATTTATCTTAGATTCATGTTTAACTAGGTGTTCTGTTATTTTATCTAACAATCCTTGCTATATGTTTACAGATTTTTTAATTTTACTTATATATATATATATAGATATACATATACATATAAATCTGTGGAGTTATGCATTCATTTGAACACTGTAGTTACAATAGACACAATACTGAAAAATAGAACTGAATAAATTGGAATAAAACCTAATAAATTAAATAAATGAAGATATGTTGTTTTCGACCAAGGAAATAATGTTTTATATGGTTGACTAATCTCATGTTAGCTTCTTTTCTCCATTGTAAAGTCCGGCATGGATAAGATTTGAACAATTAATATGATTTAAATGTATACTCCATGGCTGTTGAAGGTGCCTACCTCTTAAGGAATGTTCAGACTAAAGATGACAGTGGTAGACATCCATGTAGTTGGAATGTGGAGGAACAATGAGCAGACTTACCAAAAAATAGTCTCTTAAACTGTAAATTAAGTAAACAAGAGAGATTTAAGATGAATTAGAGATTAGTGGGAAAATAGCACAAATCTAAAAGACATTGAGGGTTATATATTATAGCCTGGTTTTCAAATGGGCTGTTTTTCAAACTGACTCACTAGATGTTTTTCTTCATTGCAGTACGCGTCCCACAACTTCATTGTATTCTTCAAATATGTTTTAACATCAAATGTTCTTTTTGCCTTATGTTCTCATTAATTTCCAAGTCAGAAGAATTTAAAGGGCTCCTGCAATTAAAAAATAATTCTTTTTTTCTGGCTTTCACTCTTGCCACTGCCCTATCCCAATCCATTTTATGAGTGGCAGCTATGGTAATGTTGGAAAAACTCAAATAAAATCAAGTCAATGTATTACGTAAAAGTCCCTCAAAGCTTTCCCTTCTTCTTAGGGTGAAATAGGTTTAACATACCACAACTCAGCTGGCTCTGCCGGCCTCTCTAGATTCCTCAGCCATACCTCTCCCATTTATCCTTCCACTCCACTCTATGTTCTACTCCAACTCTCTGGAAAAACATACTCAACAGAGAAGTGGGCTAAATTATATCAATTCCTTACATCTGTTTTAGATTAACTACAGACCCTCAACTTAGATTGATTTCAGCAATGGATGTTACAGCCACAGGTAAAGAAACAGGAATATATACACGATTCTTACTCTTTTGCCCTAACACTGTATCTTTCATTTTGAGATTCTTCTTTAATGCATTTACTTCACTCCAAAATTCCAACTATTTTGTCTTGTTTTGTTTTCTTTTGAGATGGAGTCTTGCTCTGTTGCTCAGGCTGGAGTGCGATGGTGTCATTTCGGCTCACTGCAATCTCCACCTCTGGGTTCAAGCTATTCACCTGCCTCAGCCTTCTGAGTAGCTGGGATTACAGGCACATGCCACTATGCCCTGCTAATTTTTATATTTTTAGTAGAGACAGAGTTTCACCATGTTGTCCAGGCATGTCTCAAAATTCTGATCTCAGGTGATCTACCTGATTCAGCCTTCCAAAGTTCTGGGATTACAAGCATGAGCCATGCACCCAGCCCCAACTGGTTTTTAAAGCTTAGATTTGTTCCCTAGTTATTTTGCCTTTCTACTTATTTTACTATTCATTATCTTGGATTGTTCTTCAATGCAGATTAAATTTCTAGTCAACTCTTTGGCAAATAGTTTGTCAGGCAATAGTTTAACATTAGGGTGTCACTTTTAAAAGTAAATTGATGAACATGAAAGTTAAAACATAAAATTAATGAATTAAGATTTCTTATCACAAGTAGAAGTACTTGAATTACACAGGCATGGTTACACCTGCTCTACTCAGCTAGCTGTGGAAGTAGAATGGAGAAATAGTCTTATAAACACAATTTCAGGTAAAGAGGCATTAATACAACTTAAGATATCTTGAGCATTTTTTTAAACAAATTGTAAGCATCTAAGATAGGGATAATAAGGTATGGTAAATGGGTTAGTTTTATGGTAAGAAGAGAATATTACTATTTCACACTTTACTTCTTGGTTTTGAATTTGCTTATAACTATGGGATTTTCAATGTGTGGTCCTATACTGTGATGAAAGACAACACAATGCTTTCTGCTGCTTCATCCTCAGAAATTCCCCCTCAGAATACTCTCACCCTCCCTCACAGTCTGTCCTTATCTCACCAGGCTCCCATGTGTCCAAAAGATAAGCTGGTACATTTAGTCCTCATTTCAGTTTGGAAAGCTGTCAGTGACCTGCAGTTTGGGTCATGAATTAACCTAGGAATGTGTCCCAGATGAACACAATTCCTCCTGGAGGAGTGAATTCGAATTTTAGCCTATCCTGTCTTCTCTATTTGTTATCACATCCGGAGATTTCATCTACCTAAAACTAATTTCCCTGTGTTGCTCCCAATTCATAGTGGCCAGATTTCCTTTGTCAAATAACTATCAAAAATTATGAAAAAAATAATTAAATGGTTTCAGGGATCCAGTCCCTGACTTCTATTTAGTCATAACCAAAATGGATTCAAAGAGGCAGAACATATCTAAGAAGGGTTTCCCTGAAGGCTTTGACAATTTTAGCTGTATCTTAAAGTTTCTTCTCTATTCAGCAGCCACTAGCAAATTAATCTGTGTTTGTTCACTCCTAACATCTTCATGAGCACATTCATTCATGCTTACACCTGGCAAACATTTACTGAACACATTCTATGTGCTATGGATTTATTACACTATGGATACCAGTATATAATATACCAATATAATATAATATACCGATAGCTAGATATGATCGCTGACCTCAAGAAACCCACAGACTGGAATGGGAAACAAATATACAAAGAAATACGATGTCAAATTTTATTGCTATGATAAATGTCTGAACAGGAGAGTACAGGAATAGAAAAGAGAGAATAGTCCATTTCTCCTGGGAAAAGGAGCAAAATTAGGAAAGGATTCATGAAATAGATACTGGTACTTAAAAGACAGGTACTCTGCAGCTGGTAGAAATATGAGAATGAGGGATTACTATAAACAACATTATAAAACCAATAAGGCAAGAATTTTATGATTTTTCTAATCAATAAAAGGAGTGAAATAGTTTGATACTTTGCGATTATTGAACCCAATTAATGTTGCTAGCTTAATTAGTGGTGGAGTTCAGTCAAGAATTCAGGCACTCTCATTGCAGATTCAGCCTCTTTCTACTATCCCAAGTTGAATGTTTCTTCTCAGCACAAAACTCAAGATGATCGTGTTTAATTTAGAAGCCGCTGGCTGCATAATTTGTTTCCTGAATCGCATGATTAGTCTCACTATAACATATTCCAAGTGAGAGATGACATAAGAAGTCTTGCGGGATACTCTGCCAGGATTTCACACATCTCTGTATTTAGGCACTTATTATTTATTTATTTCATATTTCTGTCTTATATAGAGGCAAAGATATATGTTTCTTATTTTTTGGTTATCTACACCTACCTGTATTTATTCCCTGGGCTTTTCTTTGCATATTCCAAATAATAACCTGGGATTATTTTCTTATTTCAATTAAAATTTTTGTTAATTTTATTAGCAGAATTTAAACCTTTTCCCTGAACAAAAATATTAGATTGTTAAAACCAATCAATGGCCATTAAAAATTACTGTTAAGCTACTTGTCTCTCTTATTTTAAAAAACTAGAAGGTCATTCCCTGTTATAAAACTCTCTAAACTTTTCAGAAAAATGTAGTTATGAATTAATATGCTTGTTTACAGGGAAGTAGAACAATAAATAAATGTAATATAAAGTAAAAGCTTAGAAAGTAGAAGTTGAGGGTCATAGTTTTTATGCCACATTAGCATTAATGACAAAGCATGTCTATTCTCAACCACAATAATCAAGCTTTGTAAAATTCGTCTGAAGTTTGTAAACAAATTCACCACAGAAGCATTGTTGTTCTTAGCCAGGGAAGACATTAAGCTGTGGAAATAAATTAACCCCCAACTCTCAGTGACTTAAACAATAAAATTTTTCTCATGGTAGAAAATGCTTCCTCTATCTTGTTGCTGTTTAATCAGGAACACTTGACTTCCAACATTGCTAAGGAAGACTAGAGAGGGCTAGAAGTTTCCTTGGACATTTTTTAAACTGCAAACTTTTACCCAGTAGATTGACTAGAATGTCATTTTATGGTTCTAGTCAGCTGCAAAGGAATGGAAAAGAAGAACGAGTAAACACATACCATTCCTGGCTGCAGTGTTGCTTTGACAATGACACAAAATCAATGCTTTTCTCATATTCCTTATGCTTCTGCTCAGGACCTTCTCCGCCCCCCCAACAACTGGAATTCATTATTACCTGACCGCCATTACCCCTTTGAGGTCTTATCAGCATAGCAAGAAGCAGGTCAAGGAGGAAGAAGAGGAAGAGGAAGAAACAGCTATATTAAAGTCAGAATCCTCATTGTTCTTCCTTCTACCATCTTGGCAAAGCTAGAGCTTTGTCCCCTCCCTTGCCTGGCTCTTGCCTTCGTGGCATGATCATACACTAGCTCACACCTAATGGCTTGAAATCTTCTAATAGAGATTGTTTTCTTTCAGCTCATGAACAAATCAACCCATTTTTAAAGACTGGCTTAATTTTCTCTGACTAGTGAAGCCTCCTCAGAATTTTAGAGCTGAAGAAGTTATGAATTAATATGCTTATTTACAACTACATTCCCTACTCTCCTAATTACTACTTGAACTTTTTGCTGCTTACTTACTATTTCTACTGTTCTCTGCATTTCTGTGAGTTTTCTAAATAACGGAATCATAAACTTCTTGGTGGGTTGTAACTAGTCCTAGTTATTGCTATACACCCAATAAGCAGCAAAGTGCCTAGTATATAGAAGATGCTCCTGAATTAACTCATCATTTTACACATATTAATCTCTTCATATCACAGAGCACAGCACTGGGTATCACAGGTGCTCAGTGTGCATTTGCAGATTGATTCCTCTTTTAAATTTAAGATGAAACATTACTCATTGGAGGAGATGTGTAAGTTTGCTCTTCAACATATTTTATAATAAGAAATTTTATTTCATAAATTGAGTTGACTAGTAATGAATTATATCTCTTCTACACTATATACATTTGGTTTTCAAATGTACCCACACACAAACACACAATTCAATGCAAATATGGACTTCTCTTCTAAAATTTGGCAAAGTGAATATAAAAGCTAAGATGTAACTCTTGGAGACTCTACCCTGATTTTCCACTCTAATTATATGCAAATCTGAACTAGGAGAAGAAATGTGGGGAATCTAAGTTGACGATATTTAGAAAATTGTACAAGGTATCTCCACAAACAAAACTTAAATCGCGGTACATGACATGAGGTATGTAGAATGCTGGCAGAAAGTTTCTGAGCTTAAATCCTGGGGGTTTGAGTCTCTATAAAAGTTGATAAGAGCTTATAATTCCAGGCTGGTCGCAGTGGCTCACACATGTAATCCCAGCACTTTGGGAGGCTGAGGTGGGCAAATCATGAGGTCAGGAGTTAGAGACCAGCCTTACCAACATGGTGAAACCCCATATCTACTAAAAATACAAAAATTAGCTGGACGTGGTGGCACGTGCCTGTAATCCTAGCTACTCAGGAGGTTAAGGCAGGAGAATCACTTGAACTCAGGAGGCAGAGGTTGCCACTGCACTCCAGTCTGGGGACAAAGTGAGATTCCATCTTAAAAAAAGAAAAAACTTATAATTCCAGCTAATTTTCTTAGACTGAGATTTACTACTTTTCTGTTAACCAAAATGTGCTAAATCTTAGCAAGTAAAAATCTGCCTGTAGTAATTTATTTATATGGATGTGTGATCCTGTGTGCTCCAAAAATAAATGTTTTGTATTTATTCATGACATCGTTTGAAAAACTACTCGCACTTCGGAGAGTATTGTCCTCAAATTCATATGGTGAGGCCATTTAAGTCCCAGTCTCTAAGGACTTATCTATGAAACCCACAGTATACTCAGTTGATCAAAGAATTTTTTTAATCAGAATTGGGAAAAACATGTTGATGCTGACTTTGCTAGGACTAAATGTTTGGTTCCTGAAAGATTCCTTGTTTTAAATATGAGATTCTTAAAACAGTAAGCCTGCCTTTGGATAAATGGAAAGAGTAATCATAATAAAGTCGAAACCACCAAAAAAAGCACTGTCTTCTCTGAAGAGTGCTGATAATCCCATGTCATTATATCATCAACTTGAATATTCTCTCTTCTAGACAGAATATACTTTATTTCTTTGACATCTCCTCAAAGGCTATTTTTTCCTAAATTAGTTTTCTTTCCTTCTAGCCAAGGTTCTGCACTTAGTGCTATAATTAATACTCTTGATAAATAATTGTGCTGGATGAAGATGCTGAGTGCAGTGCTGATGCTAATAGATGGATCTGGAGAAATGAGTTCCAAGATAATTTTTCCATGAGTTTCTCTCTCTCTCTGTATGTGTGTGTGTGTGTGTGTGTGTGTGTGTGTGTGTGTGTATGAGAGAGAGAGAGAGAGAGATCAATGACTATCAGGCAACTTCACTCTGGTCAAGGAAGCAATACCTTTTCTATGAAAAGCAAAATGGCCTATGTGGACATGATATTTTTAATGACTACCAAATACCATATTATAATGTGTTAAAGCATGGTATGTAACATTTTATCTAATAATTTTAATTTAACTAGTCATGTTTTTAAGAAACAAAAAGTAATTGCTGATTGTATTAGTCTATCTTCATGCTACTGACAAAGACATACCCAAGACTGGGCAATTTATGAAGGAAAGAGGTTTGATAGACTTACAGTTTCACTTGGCTGGGAGCCCTCACAATCATAGTGGAAGGCAAAAGGTACTTCTTACATGGGGTGGCAAAGGGAAACTCCCATTTTTAAAGCTATCAGATTTCATGAGATTTATTCACTATCATAAGAACAGCACGGGAAAGACCTACCCCATGCTTCAATTACCTTCCACCAGGTTCTCTTCATGGCATATGGGAATTGTGGAAGTTAGAATTCAAGATGAGATTCGGGTGGGGACAGAATCAAACCATATCACTAATAGAGACGAAAACTATCATTATGTGAGGGAAAAGGATTTTAGAGTTGAAAGGACAAGGTTGTAGTCTTTGAAGATTGTATAATTTTGAAGATTTTACTCAGACACACACACACACACACACACACACCCTCACTCTCTCTCTTTCTCCACATTCTCCCTAAACAAATATTTATTGTGCACCTATCATGTGCCATGAGTTTTTCCAGGGAAAAACATATTTGATGTTCTAAATCTATTCTAATCCTTGCAGCAGCCCTACAAGGTAGCTTTTATTAATATTATGGTTCTCATTCTGCATACAATGATGCTAAGAATCGGAGAAGTTAGATACTTTTCTCAATGTCACATGACTAGTGTGTGTTGAAGACAGGGGGATCACAGCATCGTCCTCTATCCCAAACTCATTCCACTACATCAAAGAAACCACTGGAGATACCCTTGTAAAATTAGAAATATGAATTCCATGACTAATGCACTCCTCTTTGATCCTTTTTAGCTCAATTTTCTACTTTTGTTGGACAAAATTCTGGAAACTCCACTTTCCCCATTAGACCAATTCACAGTAGTTTCAACTAGTTTGCACATATGCATATGCAGATAGTTGGAGTCCTACATGAAAGAATGAACAAGGTATGATATTGAGACAGCTTTCCCCACAAATCTACATTTTTGAAAATATTTAATAATACAATTTCTATATCTCTCTCACTCTAAATATATATGTAGGCTACTATTCATTATCTTAAATATATATATTCCCTGGTTTATAGACATGATGGAATACTCTTTACTACTTAACTCCTTATCCTGAATCAACCTATAAGACACATTCTGCTGAAATACAATTTTCTGGAGTCTGTAGACCGAGAAGGGTGCTTCTGTTACCTTAATTATTGCATTGCCAGTAAATCAAAGTAATTTAAAGAGGACCAGCTTTCCAGTCATGCCATTGCAGAGTACCAGATTAGAGTACCAGATTAATGGTGCTGCAGTTGTACCACAAATATGTGGCAGACATTAGAAATAGACTGCTGCTTTTGCTCAGCAAATTAATAATGCTCAGATGTCTACTTTTTAATTTCCTGTACATTTCATATTGACATTTTGTCCCCTTTAACAGTATTATTTTGTCACATTTTTCATGTCTTTTTCAATAACATGACCCCTATGTTTATCTTTTAACTGTGGGGTTCACATTGTTCTCGACCCACCCTTTAATTGTATTGGCAACCAGGGCTTTTACTACATGATTTATTTAGCTTGTATTTGGCATGAACCAGACAGAGTTGACTCCGTTTAGGTAAAAAGGACTTGCAGCAAAATGGACTTTGTCATTTTAATCTCTCTAGGAACTGTTTTATTATCTGCTATTTCATTTTGTGGTTAGTACCACTAAACATTATTTTGTGTTCAAAGGGACTTTGCTCATCCCTCCAATATGAGGCATGAACACTGGTGCTCTAGTTCACATTCTGTATTTTTCTTTCAAGCTTTTCTCATGCCATCCATCTTCTTCTTCATAACCTCCTTGATTTCTCCTTTCTATAATAAATAGCTTTCCCAGGATTGTGCTACCAAGAAAGTAATCCATTTCCAGGTGATTTAAGAAAGTCTGTATATTCTTTCTGTAACATTTCTATTAGGATTGTAGTAATTTCTTATGTGGAAAGTTGTTATGTAAGTCATCAGAAAAGTACTCCCCCTTTCCTTTATGTTTTATTTTTTCCTATAAAGCTTGTACACTTCAGCTCATATGATAGGAAATTTGTATAGTCCCTTACAGCTTGAAAAACATTTCTACTTAATTTAACATACGTGATTTCCTTTACAACACTTCCAGGTTTACAAGCATAGGCTGCTACTCTTATATTTAGGTGAGGAAACAGATTCAGAGAGGTAAATAAATTGTTAATTTTAATTTTTAAATGTTAATGTTGTAAAGTTAATTATTGGATAGTCACATTTTAAAAACTCCCTATTTGTGTATATAAATGTAGGGGACAACTGGAAGGTGATAGCATAAACTCTAATGCCTGATATTTGGATGCATATTTTAAAAAATGAGATGTATTAGATCTAGGATCATACAACAGGTAAGTGGCAGAGTGGAAATTCTGGTGTGTCTTCAAATCTAGCCTTGTTTCTTGGAAGCTTTTTTTTTTGTTTTGCATGCTATGTCAACAAATATCACTGACTAAAATGATTTTCATGTTAAATTGCAAACAGGCATTAAAACCTGCCTTCATATCAATGTAAAACAATTCTGTATTTTAATATAAAATATAACTTTACAATAATAATATGTAAAACTAAAATATAAAATCATTAAACAATGTTATTAATCATGAGTCCCAGGTCCTCTGCAGAGTCATTCAGGACTTGAGACAATAGTCTGTTTTTATTTTGCCATTTTTCACCCAGGTATAATATCTTTCACAGTCTGGTAATATTAGAGGCTATAGCATCTACATGAAAAATGTCTATGGAATACAAGCTTTCATAATGCCATTTTATGGGGAGCTTCCTTCCCTGGGAGATAGTTAACTGCTATTGGGTGCTAGAATTATAACATTGCATTTAAGTGTTGAATGTGAATTTTAAAATGTTTTGGAAGTTCCCTTAATTCAAAGTCAGCTTTATATGTTTTAAAATAGATTCTACAGTCCACTAATCTAAAATACAAACTATATAGCCTATAATAAAAAAAAATGAATATTCAGAATAGTGTTTAATTTTGTTAAGTGAATTACTGTATAGTCATAACTTTTTCAACTCCCTATTTCTTTATATCAATGTTGGGGACAACTGGAAGATCATATAATAAGTTCTAATGCCTGATATTTGAATGCATATTTTTAAAAATGAGATACGTTAGATCTCAGCAAATACATTTAATGATACAATTATTATTGCTGGCATTTTATTAGCACCACACTATAACCAACTGAGCTACCCAGCTATACTACCAGCCCTTTAAGTGAATTTTTAAATATTACAGAGGTCTTTATTTCTCTCAATAAAAGGGCGGGGGGAAGATAGTTGAAAATTAATGAAGAATAGAAAATATACCTCCATGTATAATGTTTATCACAATTGTTTCACTCAATGGCTATTTAGTAAAGTAACTTCAGCTTTCATTTTAACAATCTAACAAATTTTGAACATATACTAATATGTGGCAGGCCCTGAGGATACAAAGACAAATCAGCTGCTCCCCACCAAACAAACACTGTTATTCTGAGGCAATTGCTCTGTGTAAAGAAGGCAGTATGGAAAAATATACTTGGGAAGAACCAGTGAAGTACAAGGACTCTTTATGACTTTTTTTTTTCTTTTTTTGAGACAGTCTGTCTCTGTTGCCCAGGCTGGAGTGCAATGTCACCATCTCAGCTCACTGTAATCTCTGCCTCCTTGGTTCAAGCAATTCTCATGCCTCAGACTCCCAAGTAGCTAGGATTACAGGCACATGCCACCACACCTAGCTAATTTTTTAATAGAGGTAGGTTTCACCGTGTTGGCCAGGCTGGTCTTGAACGCCTGACCTCAAGTGATCCACCCTCCACTGCCTTCCAGAGTGCTGAGATTATAGGCATGAGCCACTACACCCCACCTAGCCACCTTCCCAAGTCTCTCCCTGTATTAACAGTGGCTTCAGGTATCAGAGAGAAGAAGGTGTCATGTACTCAAAGATAAAGGATGATCAAGAAGGACAAGCCTCAGAAAAGCATAAAAAGAAAATTAGATTTGGGTATCCTAAAGCTTATATAAGTTTAGTTTTTACCCATCAGGGTATTAGCTCTTTGTTTGTCAAATGAAAATATAAACATATTTTCAGTATATTCAAAATAAAAATAATCAATTAGTGCAGAATCTAGGTATTTTCAGCTCTTGATGGTTTTATGGGTAATTATTATGATCTGTAGGAACTCAGGGAAACAAATGAATCCTATAAGAATGTTGGTTCTCACTTCAGTAGAAGAGAATGTGTGTACTGAGGCATTAATTTTTCTTTGGTTTGCTGTTTTTCATTATTGATGCAGTGAAAGACCAAATAAGTTTTTATAGGTGATGACAATTATTAGCTTACAATTCAGTTTGTTTCAAGCTTCTATTGCTGAATCATCATTCCAAGGGAATACTTCAACATGATTTCCAGGGTTGGGAGCTACCATTGCATTTTCTTTTCTTCATTGCTTACATCTTTCTGTGAGTTTACCAAGGCAAGCCTTAGAGTGTAAGTTTGCAGCAAAGTCATTTGTAAAAAGAAGGTTGGGGCGGGAGTCAGGGGAGTGGAATCACTGTAAAACACATGTGTAACAAAATGCTGCCTGTTAACTATGTTAAGAATTTTACTGTTTATTTGCTTGAATCTTCACCAGAATAGCCAGGAAGAGGATGTCTCACTGTAATAATCCTCACGGATTCATTTATTGGAGAGCTAATGAAGAAAACAAAATAATTATATGAGAATGAAAACCCAGACAATAGAGTGAGATAAAATTAAAAATGTATACATTGTTATTATATCTAACAAGGAAAAATAGATGCAAAATGTACAGGAGAATGTTCAGTAGTATTCTGGTATTAACTTCTAGCTTCTGGTGAACATGCGGGGGGAAAAAAAACTTTCCTTAAATATGGCTATAGGGAGGTTGCAGTGAGCCAAGATCGCGCCACTGCACACCAGCCTGGGTGACAGAGTGAAACTATTAAAAAATATATACATATTTCTGCCTTAGAGTCTAAACTTTGATAACAGGATGGCATTGCCCTTCTTCCACTGATGGTTTCATGTATTCAGTGCTAATACTATGCCATTCTTATCTAAACTTAGTTTTAAATATGGCTCATATTTTTTATTAACTATGTCACGTAAGCCTTCAAGTTGCTTGCTGATGCTTATCCTGGGTCCAGAAATGAGTCTTCTTTCTAAGTCTGCGTTGTGCTCTGTGCCTTTGCATGGTCTGTATCTCCAGTGTGTGGCCTGGAGCTCCATTTGGTGAACTAGCTGGTAACTTTCTTTTGTGTCCTCAACTGACAATGGCTTGCCCCTCACTGCTCCTAAACAGATGTTATAACCCCACATCATTTTGTATACTGTATTAGCCCATTCCCTCATTGCTGTAAAAAAATACCTGAGGCTGGGTAGTTCATAAAGGAATGAGGTTTAATTTTGGCTCACAGTTTTGCAAGGTATACATAAAGCATAATGGTTGAATCAGCGTCCCATGAAGGCCCAGGCTTCTAATCATGATGGAAGGCAAAGGGGAAACCAACATATCACATGGCAAGAGGTAGAGCCAGAGAGAGTAGAGGGAAGTCCTAGATTCTTTTTAGTTTTTTTCTTTCTTTGAGACAAGGTTTTGCTGTTTCCCAGGCTGTAGTGCAGTGGCTGGACCTGGGCTCACTGCAACCTCTGCCTCCTGGGAGATCCTTCCACCTCAGCCTTCCCAGTAGCTGGGACTATAGCTGTCTGCCACACTCAACTAATTTTTTGTGGAGATAAGGTTTTGCCATGATGCCCAGGCTGGTCTTCAACTCCTGTAGTCAAGTGATCCACTTGCCTCTTCCTCCCAAAGAGCTGGGATTACAGGCGTGAGCCACCGTGCTCAGCCCCAAATTCTGTTAAACAACCAGATCTTTTGTGAACTAATTGAGCAAGAATCCATTTATCACCAAGGGACTACCCTTAAGCTATTCATAAGGGATTCACCCCCTGATCCGTACCTCCCAGTAGGTCCTACCTCCAATATTGGGGATTACAGTTCAGGGTGAGATTCAGAGGAGGCGAACATCCAAACCATATCAGATACCAAGCAGTAAGCACACACCTGGTATTAGAATCTCAGGATTTCTCCTTCAATCCACCTTATTCCCACTGGTTGCTGAGCACCAAAGGAATAAATAAACATTGAAACTGCCTTACATTGTGACTCAAGGCAGAGCAAGCCAGGAGCCGATACCTGATAAACATGAAGTGAGAGGTTATTCACCAAACTCTAGATATCAGACGTTTGTTTACATCCTTAATTTTCAAAATATAAATAGCAGTTTCGGGCCGGGCGTGGTGGCTCACGCCTGTAATCCCAGCACTTTGGGAGGCCGAGGTGGGTGGATCACGAGGTCAAGAGATCGAGAACATCTTGGTCAACATGGTGAAACCCCGTCTCTACTAAAAATACAAAAAATTAGCCGGGCATGGTGGCGCACGCCTGTAGTCCCAGCTACTCGGGAGGCTGAGGCAGGAGAATTGCCTGAACCCAGGAGGCGGAGGTTGCAGTGAGCCGAGATCGCGCCATTGCACTCCAGCCTGGGTAACGAGAGCGAAACTCCGTCTCAAAAAAAAAAAAAAAAAAAAAAAATTAAAAAAAAATAATAATAAATAGCAGTTTCTCAGACCCAGGCAAATGTTCTTTGACAAGAACTGCAGTAGACTCTTTGCTGGCCTGGTCTCTTCAGCCATTTTCATCTACCTGGGTTTCTTCTCCTAGAATAATGAGTATTCTCTAATTAGGTCATCTTAATTGCCATACCTTTATGCCCCCAAGAAACCAATATCCAATAGTGGCTTACATACTTTTATGCAAAGAAGGTGTGCATTTCTTGGTATTCCTTGGTTGCTTTAACTTCATTCTCAAAAATGTCTGGCATATACATAATTTCTAATTACTATGGTAGGTTTCTGTTTTTCCTCATGCTGAACAATCCATCAAGCTATCTTTCATTCTTGCCACGATACTGTGATGATGATGCTCTATTAACTCTGTGTGTTTTCTGTCATAGTTCACATCCTTGCCTTAAAAAATGACATGTTTAAATGAATATATTCTCAAGAAAAAATTCCAAACAGTCCAGAATTATACAAAACAAAACATTTAAGCCTCTCTTTACTTCCTTTCCAACTCAGTCTCTTCCTAGACTAACCATTTTTAATATATTGGAATATATTTTCTCAGGTATCTTTCTGTGTATTTACATATATATATATATATATATGTATGCGTGTGGAAGAGACAGATACATTAATTTACATAACCATATGTATTGTTCTGTGATGTACGTTATTCATTTAGCCATATGCCTGATAGATGATTATATGATAATACATACATTTTTACCTTATGTTTTTTTTCTTTCTAACATTCTCAAAGTATTCTATAATACAGAGAAACCATGCATTTAGCCACTCTCCTACTGTGGGACCTTCAGTTGAGTTCACAATTTTAGCACTTAAATGGCAAAGCAGTGAGTATCCTTGTCAGCATATGTTGATATTATGTATGATGATTTCTCAAGATTAAATTTTTAGAGTTAGAATTACTGTGCCAAAAAAATTATATAATTCTAATTTTGATACATATTGCGTGTTGTCTTCCAAATAGATTTTACCAATTTACACACTAATCACCAGTTTCAGCATTTGATATATTAATAATTATTTTGCTAACCTCGAGAAAGAACATTTATCTCATTTGCATTTGCATTTTCCTTATTGTTTCTCAGGTTGAGTTCTTTTCATTTGTTTTGAAACATTTAATTTATTATGTTAAGAATTCCCTGATATTATGTTCATGCTTTTTTCTGTTGATTTGTTTGTTTTATCAATTCAATAAAACAATTTACATATTCCAGATAGTAAACCTTTTTGTATACCACTAATTGATTGGTGACTCCCAATATTAAGTAGTATATGCCTATTGCTTACTTTCATATATCTTCTTTAAATAAGTGGATGTTAAACTCCATTAGTTCAGAGTTCTTGTTATATATATATATATATATATATATATATATATATATATATATATATATATATATATATTACTGTCTCCAGTACCCAGGATAGACACAATATATAGATACTTAATACTGATTATCAGTTGAAGAGGGAGACTAAAACTGCAAAATTAAGGCAAGGGTCAGCAGGAATGTGTTTCTGGCTCAAGGCTCTAGGCCAGGAGTGACAAAGTCAGCTGTGGCTTCTCAGATCAGTTACCAATCCTGAATGTATAAAACCAGAAGATGAAAGAGGCCTCTGTATCCTGAGATGTGATCACTCATTTTTCTCTGTTCAGTCATTCACTACTGAGTTTATTATTATACACATTCATTCAACAAATGATGTGTTTATCTTGTTTATCTTCACTAACTTATTTAGCTCTTTCCATGAAAATCCTCGTGAAAAGATGGTTTAAGCCAAAATATATTCTAAGGCTTCTGTCTTGAAGTTATTCTACAAGGCTATATGCAAAAGCCAACTAAAACATTTAGACACATTTCATTTGTCAAATCACTGTGTTCCATAGTTTATTTTTAATTCAGCCTTTATTTAATAAAAATCTCTTCCACATATTTATAAGCACATGGAATTATGCAGATTTTGTGTGTAGATGTAAACATTTTTTAAGTGAACAGAGGTGTTACTTTCCTCAGGAAGAAAGGATATGTTCAGGATTCAAGCAAAATAAAGCAGCCCTGTTTTTTATATTTCTTCATTTCTCTCAGTCTCAATTAACATATTTGCTTCATTTCTGAATACTTTTATTCACTTATTTGCCAGTTACTTAGGTAGCACTCCATGTGTTCCAGATCTAGTTAAGGATATATGGTTTGTGATTTGGAAGAAAATGGTTTTCTCTAAATAATATTTTAAAAGCCTTGAGTTACTTTTTAATCAGGATTATCATGCAGGTTATGGGGAAAACTGTCTTTCACTGATTCTGTGCATACAATTCTAAAACAGCTCTTTTTATTCTCTTTCTTTTCATTTTTGCAGGGTTGAGGTGATTTGGGAATTAATGGAAGTAAGCCTTTCTCTAAAAGCTTACTTGATGTGCATTTGTGTGTGTGTGTGTGTGTGTGTGTGTGTGTGTGTGTGTATTTGAGTATAGTTCTAACTGCTTGTTATACAGTCAAATCCAATTTCAAATTTTTTTATTCCTCTTTAAAACCTTAGGGATACCCTCAAGTGTCAGTGTAATAAAATGGTCATTTTACAATCATAACCACCACCAATGTGATAATAATTAACTAATTAAATGTTTTAGAATATCTCTACTGTCAAAGAGAAATTTTATTGACAGGAAAAATCAATGGTCTAGTCAAATGTTTCTGGGTAACTCTTGTAGCTGAAATCGGTCACTAAAATCACACCACTAAAATCCTATCAATAGTTTAAAAAGGTAAATAGCCAATTTAAGAATTTCATACAAATATATAAAAATATTAGCTATGTACCTCTTTTGTATATGTTATTTGAGAACCACATTTTTATATATTGCATATATACTTTACAATATTCATAATAAATGTGAGATTAAAGCACAGTCATATTTTCTGAAATTTTATAAGAGAAGCATTGAAATATGTGGGTGGAACGATAAGTTAAGATTAAGAAGTCTTCAGTTTTAGTACCTATTGCCACAAGCTACTTTGGTAAATTAAAAGAAATGTCACTCATCTTTTCTAGACATCTGTTTTTTCATCTACTAAACAATGGACTTGAACTTGGCAATATTCTGAAATCCCTTCTAGCTGCTAAATTCCATAAAATAGTATAGTTTTTCTATTTTAAATGATTATGAAGGTTTATAGTTTTTATGGCTTTGGTTTTATGACATCTTGTTGGTCATATTTGTGATTTATTCGATGCCAAGTCCTGCTCAGGAATACAGTTCTCCAATTACAACATTATTTCTGTGGAAAGAGAACAATATGTTTTAAGATGAGCCTTTTTTGATAGAATTTATATGAGCATATTATATTAGAAATGGGGACTGCCTGTGCTTGCTAATATTTTAGTTCCTCTCAGAGCTAATTTTCCCAATGGGCTTCTTTGTTTTCTAAATACTCTTTATCCTGAGACTAAGTTAAAAAAAAAAAAAAAAAAAAAAAAGGCAGCATTGCTTTGTGGGAAATAATTACTTACGTGTAGTGATTTTAACCAAAGCCCTATAGTTAATTTCCTTGGGATTAAGATCAAAAAGCTTAAATTCTTGGTGTTCTTTTCCTCCCTTTTGGCCCACAGATGCCTAAATAGAACAGTATATAATATGAATTCTATGCTACTTTCTGCTATGTTAATTCAAGAACATTAGCACATGTGGTTAATTTTATTTTGGATTGCTTAATTTTTATAGTTTTATCATCAACAGTCCTTTAATGTAGTGTGAGTGTGCGTGTGAATATTCATAAAAATAAATGTATTTAATGGATACAGAGTTTCTGTTTGTGATCATGAAAAGTTCTGAAATGGATACTGGTGATGGCTGCACAACACCGTGAATGTCCTTAATGCTACTGAATAGTACACTTAAAAATAGTTACAATAGACAATTTTATGTATATTTTATCACAATAAAAAGTAAGCATAGAAATGCTATTAAGTATTTCTTAAGCCATATTCATAGATTCAGAGGAAAACACTTTCCTGGAAGAGAAAGAATCAGAAAATATTTCACACTGTTACTTGAGGCTTTTTCTATGCCGAATGCTAGATGTCTAACCTATCCCCAAGCAAGTCTGCTGTAATAATGATTTGAAAGTAATATCTCTGTCTCAAGGGTGTGATGACCTCTGTGGGTCTATTAATTCCATATCCATATACATGTTTATAGTTCTTTCCTTATAACTAGAATATTCACCTCTGTCATTTTGATGATATGGATGTGAATGGAATACACAATTACAGTTGCTAAAGCAAGAACCAACTAAGAGAGAGAGCTGCTGTCCCCACAGGTTTGAAAAGCTTTCCCCTTTTGAGTTATTATATATTATGCAGTTTTCCTGTGTTTACAAGAGGCTAATTATCACCTTATTCTCAGAGCTGACAAAGGCAATATCAAAGAGGGGATACAGAGAAATATCCAAAAATACTGTTCAGGTGGCAAGTTCCAAATTTGAAGATGAATGTCAATTTGATATTCGGGAAAATGTCAAAATCATAAACAGATTTGATCTTCAATAAATCCAGAACATATTTAGCAGTTAATAGCTTAGGCTATCATCCTCCCTCATTATGGCATAGAAAAATATAATAGTCCGGCCCCGGAGAATGGCTTTTATACTTATTTTTTGGTTCTTGTAGCACTTAACACAATACATTCTCTGTGTATTGTGTAAATATTTCATGATTAAGGCTAACTGGCACAATTCTAGATCACTTTGCATGATTTGATTAATTTTTATGTCATAGGTGGCCACTGATACTCTGGCTCAGTTCAGTCCTTCATTCTACCTTATACACGAACTCCATTTGGTATTACATTGAATTATAAAATGAACAAAAAAATTTAAAAATGTATTTTAAAACTTTCTCTGTTCACATACAGCTTATTTGTAGTTAGAAAGTGTGTGTTTTAAATCAGATTCAGAGGATAACTGCAAACTAAAATTTGTATTTCATGTGAAAAATAGAATAATATAGCACTGACTTTTCTCTCATCTGTCTAAATGTTTTCAGGAAATATTCAGGATGTAGAATATAATAGACTGTGTTTTGCCAGATAACACTTCACTAACAGATTAAAATGCATTCTGTTACTCTCTATCTGGCATCTATGCATTTCATTAAGAACTAAAGAAAATAATGACATAAGCCAGATGTCTGAATTGGGTGGGAAATTCAAAATATCAATTTGCTAATATTAAGTGTTTTAAGTATATGAGTCTTTATAAACATCAGGTAATAAATTATTATATGAGTTTTAAATACACATTTTAAAATGCATACAATCATGCTTGTTACCCCAGCATTTTGGGAGGCTGACAGGAGTGGATTGCTTGAGTCCAAAAGTTCGAGACCAGCCTAGGCAACATGGCAAAACCCCATCTCTACAAAAAATACAAAAGTTAGCTAACTGTGGTTATGTTTACCAGTAGTCTCACCCAGCTACTGGGGAAGCTGAAATGGGAGGATTGTTTGAGCCCAGAAGGTTGAGGCCAGTGAGCCATGATTGTTCCACTGCATTCCAGTCTGGGTGACAGAGTAAAATAAAACCATGTCTTAAAAAAAAGAAATTAAAAAATTGATAAAATTTTCTAATATTTATATTATAGCTTGATAATTATAGCTTTTATAAATGTTTACAAATTTTCAACAAATTTAGTTGAAAGATCTGATTGGCCTTTACTGGTGATTTATGAATCAGGCAGCATCCCATCAAAGATATAGAAAAGGTGCTTTCATATGCAGAGCAAAGAAGTTGGGCTTTATAGGCACAAAAGGGTTGAAGAAGTAGAAACAAGGGACAAAAAAAGCATATTGGTCATTACAAAGTAACTTTCTTTACAGGGTTAAAACAGAGGAACTTCTTCTGTTTTGTCAGCTGGCACAGGTGAACCAGGCACCTTCTGATTGATTGCTGTGTATTTCCTTTATTTTGAAAAACTGGTTCATTTTAAAGTTCATTTTGATTACATGGAACCTAACATAAGTTACTCCATTTCAGTTTGTTCGGTCTGATCTGTTAGGCCTAGTGCGAGAGCTCAGTTCCCACAGTGACCTCCTATAAATTTCATATAATATAGATAATATGAAAACTCACATATGATTTGGCTGGGTCCCCAACCAAATCTCATCTTGAACTGTGGTTCCCATAATTCCAACATGTCGTGGGAAAGACCCAGTGGTAGGTAATTGACTCATAGGGGCAGTTATCCTCGTGCTGTTCTCATGATAATGAGTGAGTTCTCACAAGATCTGATGGGTTTATAAGGGGCTTTTCCCCCTTTTGCTGGGCACTTCTCCTTCCTCCCATCATGTAAGAAGGATGTGTTTGCTTTCCCTTCTGCCATGTTTCTAAGTTTCCTGAGGCCTCCTAGCCACACAGAACTGTGAGTCAATTAAACCTCTTTCCTTTGTAAATTGCCCAGTCACAGGCAATCCTTTAGAAGCAGCATGAGAATGGGCTAATACGATAAGAGATGATTACAGTATACTAGTGAGCATCAGTGAAAAGGAGAGTACTGTAATATAATTCTTAAAGAAGAAAAAAATAAATTGTACAGGTAGAGGAAAGTGAGGCATAATTAGAAAAATATTAACTAGTTGAAGAGCATCCCAAAAGGATAATGCAATATGCACAATTGATAGTTGGGTAAAGAAAGGATGAGTGATTCAAACATGACTTAAGACATTGATTTCAACACCCCCTGTGCATGTTCTTGCAAGAAAATGTCTAAACAACTACAGATGCTCCTCTATTTAGGATGGGACTACATCTTGATAAACTCACCATAAAGCTGCAAATTTGTTAAGTCAAACCATCGAAAATCAGGGACCATCTGTCATGACTTTTTCTACTTTATTTTAGTCACAGCAAGACTCACTATAGCTTTTAAATCATATTCTATTTGATCAGCCCGAGAAAGGGGAAGGGGGAAATCTTTGCTATATGAAAATGAAAAAAAAAATTTAAAAACCTTTATGAAAGACTGAGTTGGAATGGAAATAAAAATTGGTAGTTCAAGATGTAAAGAAGTTCTGAACGTGACAGTTTAAGCCAGTTAAAGAATTCCCTGTGAGGACTTTTGTCTGGGAGTTTGATTTTATCCCTGCAGCTTTGCTTAAGAGATTTCCTGTTCCTTTATGCTAGTGACTTAGTATTGTTTTTTCCAGCCGTTTCATTCTTTTTACCTTTGCCTTGAGCACTGTAGAAATCAATATAGTAGGTACTCTCTGTTCTGTGCCCAACACCTGTAGTTTCCTGTGTGTGATGGTTTGAGATTCTGTAGATACTACTTAATCTGATAGTTGGTGTGGCCTATTTGTCCAATGTAACATTTTCCACAGCGGCAGGGAACATTAAGCTACTGCTGTGGGTGGTAGAATATTGCCTTTTGTTAGCTATAGGGGGCGAGGGACCTTGGATGAGGTTAGAACATTATTTTTATTTTTGTGGGTGCTTTTGAAGATTGTATTGATCCAACTTATGAATGCCTTGACATGGGGTGGGATTGCTCTTCTCTCATGCCTGATCTCTCAGCTTGTTAGTGACTTCACTCTTGGTGGGAACAGAGGATTTAATCAAATAGTTGGCTGGGTATCTATTGTCTGCTAGGGTCATAAGAAGAATATGGATTGTCTATAAGAAGAAAGCGGATTCTGCCATAGCCTCAGTTTGATATATTAACCTTAGATTCAGTCCTCTCAGTTTGAAGTCCCAAAATGGTTGGTTAAACAACCCCAAGTTACATTTTGAGTTAAACACTGAAAATACCAACCTCATACAATTAGTGAAAGGTGGAAAGCGTGGAGGCAGTATATTTGGAGCCTGTTTTCAGGGCCAGTATCACTCAGAATGGATATTTAAAGAAGCAACACTGCTTATATGATTTCAAATCTTTTTATTGTATTCAACATGTATTTATAAAGTATACTATGCACTAGGAATAAAGCCAGGATGGTAGATTTGTGCAGGGGTCAGGATAGAAATGACCCTTAACTCAAGAGTTTAATATTTAAGAAGACAACCAAACAACTCATTTAAAGTGTTATAAAGAACTGCAGGCGACTAATTTAGTATAGGGGGATCAGAGAAAGTTCTTTATTAAAAAGTAATGTTTGCTGGGCACAGTGGCTCACACCTGTAATGCGGCACTTTGGTAGGCCAAGGTGGGTGGATCACCTGAAGTCAGGAGTTCGAGACCAGCCTGACCAACATGAAGAAACCCCATCTCTACTAAAAATACAAAATTAGCCATGTGTGGTGACACACACCTGTAATCCCAACTATTCTGGTGGCTGAGGCAGGAGAATCACTTGAATCTGGGAGGTGGAGGTTTCAGTGAGCCGAGGTCGCTCCATTGTACTCCAGCCTAGGCAACAAGAGTGAAACTTCATCTGGGGGTTGGGGGTTGGGTGGGAAGCAATGTTTAAGTAGAGCAATATGGAGATGGTAGAACTTCAAGTAGCTTACTGTATTTTGATTTGGTGGTTTCTCACCATCTTCTTTGTACCCCTCCTTCCTTTTTCCCTTTTAGAAATGACTACTATAGCAAGTGGAGGGGTAAAAATGCATTGGGGATTTAAAATATTAGCAAACTGTAAATCTTGCTTTTCAAAAGACCCACAGGCATATTAAGAGTCATTATCATAGTAAATTTGAAAAAAAATAGCACTTAGAGATCTGGCTTAGTCTCTTATGAAGTGTGATCTTTGGACATTATGATTCTCATGTATAAATGGAGATATGCTTATCTTATAGATTGGTTGTGCAAATTAAGGCAATAATATATTTACATCCTTATGCAACACTGGTTCAGGCTGCGTGCAGTGGCTCACACCTGTAATTCTAACACATTGGAAGGCTGAGGCAGGAGGATCACTTGAGCTCAGGAGTTCAAGACCAGCCTCCAGCAAAATAATGAGACTTCATCTCTAAAAAAGTAAATAAAATTAGCTGAGTGTGGTGGCATACACCTGGAGCCTCAGCTACTTGGGAGGCTGTGATGAGAGCATTGAGTCCAGAGGTAGAGACTGCAGTGATTGTGCCACTGCACTCCAGCCTGAGTGACAGAGTGAGACCCTATTTAAAAAAAAAAAAATTAAAAACTTGTTTCTAACAGAAAATAATTACAGCTTCTGCCCTTCCCCCTCCACTCTAGGCAACCTTGCTTGAAGACTGATAGACATTTACCTTACCTTGTTCATCATGTTTACTCTTAAAACCCTGCTTCTAAAAATTTCATAAGCCACTCCCCAGAAGAATTCTGTTATAAGCATCAGCTTTTCCATCAAGAAAATTGTTTTCTTACATCCTGTCCATTGCTTACCCAACATTAAGAGAGTGAGTACAATTTGCTTTTATAATAACTGACCAATAAGGGGACAGAGATAAGCTTAGGAAAACAAGACTGCTAACAAATTTTCTGAGACCTGCCTTCTTTCTGAATCTAGTATAATGTTTATCTTAATCTCCATTGATCCATCATATCAAGCACAAAAGGAAGTTGTGCTTACCGTTTGATTTTCATCATCTATTATTACCAATGTCACAAGAAATATTAGAAAAGTAGCATTTGGTTGTTGTTGGTGTTGCTCTGTAATGTAAAGTGTGAGTGAAGATTTACAAGTACAACAAATTACAGAGTCCTAGAGTCCTACTCTCTTATCTGAGACCCTGATTACAGTTTTACCCAGCTACTTAATTGTGGATTACCTTTGAACATTCAAAATATGTCAAATCTTTCCACATAGTATTGTAATTTATTTGTTAATAGAATTTGAGAGCAGTTTTGGTTTACAGCAAAACTGAGCTTTATCTCCATTGATCCATCAAATCAATGAGTTCTTAATTCTACTTTCTGACCTCCTGACTCCCACCAGCCTTCCCTAGTATCAATATCCTGCACCAGGATGATGCATTTTTTATAATCAATGAAATTATGTTGATATAGCATAATTAACCATAATTATGAAATTTTGTTTCTTGGAAGACAGTGTTTCCATGGACCAGGGGTGGAGGAGAATGGTTTCAGGATTATTCAAATGCATTATATTTATTATTGGATTTTCATAAGGAGCATGCAGCCTAGATCCCTTACATATGCAGTTAACAAAAGGGTTTGTGCTCCTATGAGAATCTAATGCAGCAGCTGATCTGGAGGTGGAGCTCAGGCAGTAATGCTGGCTGGCCCACAGCTCATCTGCTGTGGCCCACTTCCTAATAGGTCACAGAGGAGTACTGGTCTACTGCCTGGGGGTTGGGGACCTCTACTGTACATTGCATAGATGTTGACAGATGTAAAGTGATATTATGTTCTGTGGTATCATGGTGTAGTTTCACGGCCTGAAATCCTCTGTGCTCTACCTACTTATTCCTCCCTTCCCTTTAACTCCTGGAAACCAGTGATCTTTTCACTGTCCTCATAGTTTTGCTTTTCATAGAATGTCATATAGTTGGAATCATACAGTATATAGTCTTTTCAGATTTGCTTCCCCCATTTAGTAACATGCACTTAAGTTTCTTCCATGTCTTTCAATTATTTGATACCTGCATCTTTTTAGCACTGGAAAGGATTGCAATGTCTATATATACCTTGATTTACTTATCCAGTTACCTTTGAAGGATTATTTTGATTCCTTCTACATTTTGGCAATTATAAATAAAGTTGCTATAAACATTTTTGTTCAAGCTTTTGTGTGCATATAAGTTTTCAACTATTTGTGTAGCCTTCAAGAAGCAAAAATGTTGAAGTATATGGTATGAATTTGTTTCATTTTGAAAAAATATGGCAAACTATCTTCCAAAGTGACTGTATCATTTTGCATTCTCACCAACAATGAATGAGAGCTCCTGTTGCCCCACATTCCTGTCTGCATTTAGTGTTGTCAGTGTTCTGGATTTTAGCCATTCTAATAGGTGTTTAGTGGCAACTTATTATTGTTTTAATTTGCAGTTCCCTGATGGTACATGATGTTGAACATTTTTTCATATGCTGTTTTCCATCTTCTGTCTGTTTAGATCCTTTGCCCATTTTTGAATCAAGTTGTTCATTTTCTTATTGTTGAGTTTCAAGAGTTCTTTGTATATTTTATAAATAGTCCTTTAGCAGATATTTCTTTTGTAAGTGTTTTCTTCTGGTCTGTGGCTTCTCATTCTCTTCACAGTCTGTCTTACAGAATCTGGCTGAGTGACAGGTGATGAAAGTACACAGACACAGGTATTTTGCCTGAGAGCATGGCTAGGGGACTGCAGGGCTTAGCACCACCAGTGAGAGTGCAGCCCCGATAAGCTAGAGCTGTTTTTATTTATTTAGTACAGATTTGATGACAAAGGCCTGGCACAAAAACAATTTGTGGGTAGTTAACATTGCCAGCCCCCATGTAGAGAGCAGTTCTGTGAGGGGATAATCAGAGGCTGGTTTCCTGAGACATGAGTAAACAAATTTATCTATATAAATTCCTTTAAAATTCCTTGTTATCTACCCTGTGCCCTCAAACTCAGCATAAGAGGATTTAGCTGCCTTCAGCTATTATTCTGTTTTGAAGTTTTGCAAAACCTCCCAGCCTTTCAAGAAGGTTTGCATCTTTCCTTATAATTTCTCCCACCACCCTGACTGATCTCCTGCATCTCTTGACATTGTCTTTCACAGAGCAGCAGTTTCTAATTTTAATGAAGTTTAGCGTATCAATTATTATATTCATAGTTTATATCTTTAGTGCTGTATCTCAAAAGTTATCTTCATACCTTAGGTCACCTAGATTTTCTCCTATGTTATCTTCTAGGAGTTTCATAGTTTCACATTTTACATTTAGGTCTGTGATCTATTTCAAGTTAACTTTTGTGATGTGTGTGAGGTCTGAGTCTAGATTTATATTTTAACATGTGGATTCCAATTGTTCCAGCACTAGTTGATAAAAAAACTATCTTTTCTCCATTGTATTGTCTTTGCTCCTTTGTCAAACTTCAATCCATTGTATTTATGTGGGTCTACTTCTGGGCTCTTTTATAATTTATTTTTGAATGTTTGTTTCTTTATGTGCTATCAGTTTTGTAAAGCTATGTAGTATGTGTTTAAACCTCTGTATGTCTAGAACCTCCAAATAGGGACTAAATAAAGATTTGCTGTGAAAAATCTTCTCATAAAATCAAGGAGAATAAATAATTAGTTATTCCATGTAAAATATAAACAATATAAGATTAAGTTAAATGTATTTTTTAATGTTCTTGAAAGATTCAATCTAAATATGGAATTCTCTAGATGATTTCAAACTACCTGATTATAAAACTTCCCTATGGCAGTTTTAATCTTATAGGTTCCCAATCAAGACCCAATATTCTCAAGAAAGAGTCCTGGGAAACTGTATTCTTGATAAAAATCTGAGGCAATTCATATGCTCAGTAAAGTTTATGTAACACTGATGTCTGTTAAAAGTAACTACAGAGTTTAAGTTATCTAACATCACATGTAAATGCTTAATATATTTATTTAGTTTATTCATTTAGTTATATAGCATAGGTTTACAGAGCACTAAGTCAATCACATACTATGCCTGGGAATAAAAAGGTAAAAAAGGGTATATATGCTCAAGAAGATTACATTCTTTCAGTAACAGATAAAAGGTTAAAATAAGTGGACAAAATAGAAGCACAAAGGAAAGAGTGTTTAGAAAAATTAGAAAAAAATTGTGTAGATGTTTTCATAATATCCTTAGTATGCTTTTCATCTGACTTTCTTCTGACTTTTCTTAGCGCTAATTAGAATGGATATACGATTCAACACATTTTTTAAAAATCCGTTATCTCAGGCAATTGAAATACCCTATCATTGAGTATAATATTAATTACCTCACTCAAGGTACCATTTCATGTTTGAATAATTACATATGATTTTGCTGAATCACGTTGGTATTGTATTGGTGCCTTTCTGAAGACTTCATCAGCTGAATAAATTCTGTGACTTAAAAAGTGAGAAGAAAAGACCAATGAACAACTTGATAATTTTAATTACTCTATTATAGAACAAATTTGCTACTAGGTGGGGGAGACATTATTTTTGTTTTAAATTTCAACCTTTTCATGAGTTACATTTTTAAAAAGGAGAAGGAAAAATGAATAGTATTAAAATAAAGTTTGGCTTTGAAATGGTAACTATAAATTGTAAATCTGCTGATCTGTTGGTATATTATTGGGCCTATATCAATCAATAGATAAGTACAGAGAGATACATAGATCTATAGGTCGATATATAGATAGAACTTATAAACAGGGAGATATATTGCCAACAGTATTTTTTATATTGTTGTATTATCAAAGCAATAATCTCCTAAATAGATATAAAAAGTATATATTACCTATTCCAAGCAATAATAAACCACAGTTTTATGGAAAGAATAACATCAATATTCTAGTCCTCTTTTATTCAACCAGCTGTTGATACTTTGGGATGTTACTTTACCTCTCTGGACATCACTCTCCTCATATATAAAATGTTAGCTGATTATTGACATTTGTTTTACTTTGAAGTTCTATAATATATCTACTCAGGTTGTATAATAGTATGCCCATGATTGGCCAGTAATAAAAATTTTCCTTGGATGAATAAAAAAACAACTAGTACCCTACTAGCTGCCTATAAGGGTTCTCAAATGAAGATTTACTTACTATGTGAATAATTTACTGTAGAATGTTTATATAATATACCAATTTTATTCTTTGAGTGCTATGTATGTGTTATGTACTAATCTTGTTTCTGTATGCATTAGAAGTCATAACATGTCTCTATGTTGCCCAGGTGAAGAGGGTATCAGAACTTTGTGGTATCATTTTGCTTGCTTGTTACTCTATACCAGAGTGGGTGAAGTCTAAGGTAAAACCATGATCTGTTCAGGTAATATTGAGGGTATTTTCAGTGAGTGTATATAAGACTAAATTACAAAACCTGTACCTTGAGAACTATCAAGAAATTAGAAAAGATAAAACAAAGGTAGTATTTAAGTAATGAGTAAAAGATGAAGGTATAAATTATTTCATAAGAAAGCACTTCTCTGGATTCTGCTTGGTCAAAATAGTAAGAAAGGAATCCTTAGGGTATAGAGCATTATATACCATTGTCCACAAATAGCTCCTTGTTTTACCATCTTTAAAACTGATTCATAACAAATAAATTGTAAGACTCTGCAATTTATTTGACTGATGTCGGTTTCATTTGACTATAGCCAATGTGAGTAAACATTGTTTTCTTTAAAAGTGATTTTTTTTAATTAAGTGATTATAGTTTGGAAGACAGAATTTAAAATGCACTTTCTTGGATGGTTGGTAAAGTATCTTTAGAAAAATGGGCACTTTTATTCATAATTACTTTATCTTAGCCAATTCCAGCTAGAGTTGCTATAGTCTTCAAGGACAAGTTGGATGTTATGCTGAACCATATGTGTTATGCTGATAATCAGCATCATTGGAACTGAAACTCTGCCATCTTTCTTTTGTGTGATTGACCTTGTTATTTTAAAGGTGGCAGGGGTTGGGGAAGGAATTTGGCAAAGCATCCAAAAAATCAGAACACTTCATAGCTCAGCAGTTCATCGTAGACATTAAGGTCAGATCAGGTGCCAAATAACCTGACAAATTTGGAATGAGCAGCAGGACAGCTACCTAGAGAACATCAGAGGTTCACAGTGTCACCCCAGCAGCACAAAAAGTAGGATAGCTACTAGCAATCCTTTTAATTATTTGGCTGATATTATTTGTAGAGACAATGAACTCTTCCTCTTTACTTTCCAGAGAAAATGTATGGATACATAGCATGTCAATAAAAATGGATTTTTACGTAGTCCTGGAATAGTTAATGCAACCACTTGTATTGTGAATTACTTTACGGATGTGATAGCAAGAAGATGAGGTTCAAAGGGCAGCTTCTAAGTAGATATATTGAAAGGTCTGTAGCAGAAACCCATGCTACCTGCTGATGTGCAAGTTCTAACAAGGAAGTTGAGTACAGTAATTGACATGAAAGTCACATGAATCAAAAAGAATCCATTTTCTCTTTATTCAACATTTTTAAAATGTACTATTCTAAGTTCTATAAAGAAATTTAAAAATTGGAAGCATGCTGTGATGTTCATAGATAAGCAATTTAAATGTATAATGTAGAATTTTTGAATTCTCATTTTTCTAAATTTAAGAATAAAATTATACATTAATTAGATAAATCCTATTCTATAAAATAAGATTAATGATCTGGGCACAGTGGTTCATGCCTGTAATCCCAGCACTTTGGGAGGCTGAGGCAGGTGGATCACCTAAGGTCGGTGAAACTTTAGGTAGTAGAAACTCTGTTTCTCTTAAAAACACAAAATTAGCCCGGCATGGTGGTGCATGCCTGTAATCCCATCTACTCAGGAGGCTGAGGTAGCAGAATCACTTGAACCAGGAAGTCAGAGGTTGTCGTGAGCCGAGATCAGCTATTGCACTCCAGCCAGGGCAACAAGAGCAAAACTCCATCTCATAAATAAATAAATAAGAGTAACAAATAATATTTCACCTGTATTTTCAGATCTACCTCTCTTCCTACATTTTCTTTACTTTTTTACTTATTACTCTAAAGTATTTTCCCTATTCTTTTATTTTGACATCAAACCCCAAAACTCAAAATTGTGAAAGAAATATCTATGACAAAATTGTGAGAGGAACTATTTCGTTTTCTGCCTCCAGTCCTGCATAAAGTTTTGACTAAATCTAAATATTTAAATGTATTAAGGTTTTCATGAGTTTAGAAAAATACTGAGGTTTATCAATTATTGGCCAAATAGCCCTTAATTTTGACATCCCTGAAGCAGTTCTATGATTAGTTTAATCCTACTTTTAGTTTAAAAGAATATGTTGTAAGTTCATTTTCATCTAGAAAATTCATTTAATGAATTAAGTCTTGTGTAACACTGATGATAAAATTTTACCTGAATTCATCTCTGTATTTAATTCTAACTTTGCTTCTCTGGTACTTTTTGTCTTATCAAGTCATTTGTCCCAAATATAATAGGCAATGATCAGAATTCATCATTATTCATGTTAATTTTGCAAAAAAAAATAATTAAAATTATTTTAAATTCATAAGTATTACTTTTCTCCTTTCTACTTAATTTTTTTTCTCAATTTACCAATTGAGAAAGACCTGTGAAAGATTGTACTGACTCAGCAACAATATGAGCATTGATGATCATTCTAAGGTATTGTAGGCATATATAATTTTACATGCATTCAATGTATGTAAAACATACAAGGGTTGGAACTCACCAGGTCTGTGTTACTGACTATAGAGACAATCTTAACATTTTACTTTTTCAAATACAAACACTGATGTAAATAAAAAGCATCATGCTATGATCTGGCTTTTTTTTTTGTTCTCCTGGGAGCACATGGCCTTAGAATTGAACAAATGAGAAATATACCTTCTTTTTTTTTTTTTTTTCTGTTAAAAGGTTAATGAAATTCTTCATGACTTTTTGGAAGAAAGTTCAGTTTGGGTTTCTGCCAATGTTTGGAAACTTTCCCAGTATGTTCAACTAACCTGAATGATACAAGCCACTTAAAAAATCAATACTGTAACTAAGACTTCAACCAAATGGGTTCTCAAAACATGTCTTCATTTAAATGAGTAAAAAAACAAAAAGAAAGAAAGAAAGAGAAAAAGAAAGAAAGAAAAGCCAAGCCAAGCCAAAACAGTGTTAAAAACAGAGTAAGAGAGGGAATTTCAGTGATGTAATATATTTAATTTTTGTGTCTATTATTCCACCTTGAATGGTTTGAACAGAAGATAATTCTATAAAATAGCTATTAACATATTCAATGCATTTATGAAAAGTCAGAAAATTATTTTGACTCACTAATATAACAGCATAGAAATAACATCATTTCCTTCTCATCTAATATGTCTGAAATGAACTCCTAGAGAGTATAAAACCTGTATTGCCTTTACTACATGACATTTCTATTTATTTCATGATTTAGGGAAATTAAAATGATTACTTTTTGAGAGATGCAGCCAGTCATGTCTTTATCAATTAACTTGTTAGAATAATCAATGTTACATAATAGTTTTGTTAAAAGCTGTTCATAGAGAGGGACAGTATATGTCATGAATTGCCTATTTGCCAATCTTCTTTATAGACCTTTCATGAATATATAAATATATTGAATTCAAAATCTAACCAGTTAAGGCTGGGCATGATGACTCATGCCTTCAAGCCAAGAGCTTTGGAAGGCTGAAGTGAGAGGTTTGCTTGAAGCCATGAGTTCAAAACCAGCCTGGGTAACACAGCAAAATCCCATGTCTACATTTTTTGTTTCAATAGCTGGGCATGGTGGCATCTGCCTGTAATTCCAGCTACTCAGAAGGCCAAGGTAGGAGGATCACTTGAGCCCAGGAGTTCCAGGTTACAGTGAGCTATGATTGCACCACTGCTCTCCAGCCTGGGTGACAGAGTGAGACCTAAAAAATAATAATAAATTTTAAAATAGTCAGTTATAAATAGCATGGGATAATTATATCAGGTAATCATCAACATTAACCCCTTTTAATCTCCTACTAGGATTGTTTTAGAGTGGGTGGATCATATTCTCAACTTAGGGTTCTACCAGAAGGAATAGCTTCCTTAAGAGATAAATAAAAGCTGTACCTGTGTTCTGCCAATTTCATCTCATGTATCAAAAGAATCCAAGCATCTGTCCTCTAATCTTATCTTGTGTTTCTAAAGAGACGTTGCTGTTTTGCTACTCTTATTGAACTAGGCTAGAGATAATTTGAATTCATTAATTCACAAACTCACAGATTCTTAATATCATTTTTAATATGTGGTTGATTATTACACTTTTTTAAGAAACAGAAAACTTCCTAGTATATATTTAAATGAAACTAATCAGACAGGCAGATTATAATGCAAATTAATTGAATTTCAGAATCATCTTTAGTTTCTCTTTCCCTCATCCAATCAAATATAATTTCCTCCAGATCCTACCTCTTCAATATCTCTAATATGCACTGATCATTTAGTATTTTAACAAACATTTATTAATCCCAGTAATGTCCCAAGGTGTAAGATGGATATGGGAATAAAATACAAAGTATTAGCCCCTTTGGTTGTTAAAGAGTTCGTAGATTACTATGTAAAACATGAAAATGAATGGAAGTGCTAAGTACAGTAATAGAGATAGGACAGGGGTTCAGCAGATAATGCCTATTCAAGGTCAGGCCCTATGATTATAAAAAGCAGAAATTCCCCAAAAAGGCTCAAGAAAAGCAGATTGAGGTGGGGAGTGGCATAAAGGTTTTAAGTAATTGTATAGAGAAATCAAACAAGATGGGAAGCACTAACTCAGTAGAAATCAATAGGGCTTTAATAGGTGAGTTATTCTGTTCAAGACAACCATGGGAGACCATAGCAGATAAAATGCTTGAATCTTCCCTATAAACTTTTGCTTTAATGCAACTCACTTGAACTATACAAGTTTGCTTCTGTCTTGCTACCAATATATACCGTATTTTTCTCTTTACCTGTAAGTTCAAATTCTGTGACATGAAAAGGTAACTAATTGGCAAGGCTCAGTCTCTGGATGGACTCTCTTATTCAGTTACCCACTTTAACCCTATCACTGAGGTGCAGAAGTGTGGCACTGGCCATCTAGGTTCATATATTCAGCAGCAGAGAGTAAAGACAGGAGGGTCAGGGAAGCTCAGCACACCAAATGTTGCACCAGGTATGTTTCACTTCCACTGCTATTCCTAAAGTTTAATTCTTATTGATAGACTATTAGAGAGACAGACCACAAACAGGTGGTCACATAAATCATCTACTTATTTTTATAGATGTTCTCATGGCACTTAGTTTTTATTTCGATCAAAGTATTGCTTATTTATATTTATCTATAGTTAGAGAAATGGAGGAGAAACAATGTTTCCCTAAATGTTCAATGAATGAAGGAATAAGTGAATAATTGAGTAATTAAAAAAAAGATTGACCTTGTCTTGCGCATAAAAGACATAAAACATTTGTTTAAAGTCGAAATAAATAGAATTTTCATTAGTTAATGAACTCAAGGCAGAGGAATATCCAACTTGTATAGTAATTTGTAGAAGGAGCCAGGATTCTCAGTTGCCTTTTGCTGTAATCATTGTCACCACCAATTAGTGAGAGAATGACAATAAATGACTGGTGGGACACACATACATGCACACACACCAAAGAAAGAAAACAAAATTTTCTCCTTACCCTTCAGACTTCAAAATAAATGCATGAGCATGAGTGCATGCATATTGAGTCACGTAGCAAACACTCAGGACTTTTCTTCGGACATTTTGCAAGCATCAGTTTTCTGATTTTCATTGCAATAGGGGCCACAGCATGTCTTCACTTTCTTTCTCAAAAAAATAGCCTAGATGTCCTATAAAACTACCAATAAATAACTTTTAGTTTCCTATTTTTTTTTTTTTGTTTTAAGCCTTAGAATAAAATCACTAGGATGGGTGCAAACGCTCATAACTATTAAGGTGAATTGCTTGCATACATGGGAAGTTTTATACTACTCTCTACTTTTTTGAATGCTTAAAATTTTACATTGGAAAAGTAAAATAAAAAGTGCCAAAAAGTAAACTTGGTATTAATTACATTTTTTAAAGCCTAGAATTCCTTCTATGTCCCCTATCTTGTGAATCTATCAGTACTGTAGAAGGATTTGCTTTGAACACTTATTACTGAATAACTCATTTTCTATTATCTGAAGAGAAAAATGCATATTCTCTTACCATAATCTTATGAGAAAAGACTAAGAAAATACTGGCTAAGCAAGGAAAACATTGAGAGATATGACAAATCAAGAGAAAATTTTATAGAAATAAAAAATAACCACATTAATCTCTGAAAATTACTTTAAAGGCTAATATGCACAATTCTATCCTGCAGTCCAGCCAAATGATACCTCACCTTATTAAATTCGACTCCTGAAATTGCACCCATAGAAATAAAGACGCTCACATAAGTTAGTCTGTTTTATTTCCCACACTTTGACTTACATAGCAACCACCCACATAGCAATTGACTTGATTTTTCTTCTCCCTAGACTTCTTTTGTTTGTGTTTGTTTAAAAAGTATTTATTGAAGATTTGAAGTGTGAAAGGTTCTGTTCAATCACTACAGATAGGTGTGTAAAAAAATACACAGTTCTTGCCTTTACTAGCACACATTCCACTTGGAATGTAGACACCAAAATATAATCAAAATACAGTAAGCTATTTTGTAGAGATATAACCCAATGCTAAAATAAAATGAAATAAAGATAGGGACTGAATAACACTACCTGCAGGAGTTGGTGGAGACATGTCAGATGTGTTAATGTTTATGCAAGTACTTGAAGAATAAGTCTGACTGCCCAAGCAGAGATCTGGTGAGAGGACTGTTCTTTGAATGATGATTTGTAGGTAGTGAAGTGTGGGAGATAGAAGGCAAAAAAATCAGAAAGTGGCAATTGAAGAGCTTCAACAAAACAGTACTTAGAAGTGATACTGAATAAGGCAGCAAAAACAGTAAAGAGTGAATGTACACCAGAGAAATATAGTGATTAATTTGAAAGTCTTAGTACCAAACTAGCAGCCACAGGTGGATTTTTGAAATCTTTTATGTGCAGTAAGCATTAAGGTGTTATTTGGTATTTGCAAAACAATTTTTAAAAAGAACTATGCTTATAAACCTGAGGAATATAAATAAATATTTCCTAGATATACATATTTTCATGAATTAAATAATTGTTAGCCTTTGTAAATCTATACAATGTCTTTCTATTGAATGATTAGTGTAAATTAAAGATCTTTCTTGCAAGAAAGTCAGGTATATGCAAAGATTACAAGAAGAGAGAATTTAAAACTAATTGATAGCAGAGTGTCAGCAATTCTTAAAAGAATAGGTACGGTCACATATGAAAATAACTGAAGAGAAAAATGGCAGTGGGGGAGTCACTATGGTTATTGTTTTCATTGTGTAACGTATTGAATTGTTCATATAAAGTCTATATCATTTTATACAGCATTTTTTTAAACAACAGGGATTTGGGTGGCAGTTTGATTAACTTAAGAATAAAGACAGTCATCATTTTTTATGGCCTTTATATATTCCATGGAAAATTGGATCTTCATTTGCTATTACTGTTTATAGGATTTATGCTATTAAAGTCAACCCAGTTGTTACCAGATCTTATTCTAGGAATAAATGCTAAGACCTTACTTGAGAATCAATTTCATATGTGGCCTCAAATTTGTATCTCCCTGTTCTTTTCTTTTTCTGAAACTTTTAATTGTTACTCTTCAAGGAAATTGAGAGTTTTTCTTTCAAGTACCATCACTAGTTTAATTTTAATTTCTTTTATATTAGTTCATCTATTATAAACATAATAGGCTTACATAAATTGTTTTAATTTAGAGACTAAAAATTATTTTTTTAAATTATACTTTAAGTTCTGGGGTAGGAACAGACACTTCTCCAGAGAGGATACTTAATCCATCCAACAAACATGAAAAAAAAATTCATCATAACTGGTCATTAGAGAAATGTAAATCAAAACCACATTGAAATAGCATCTCACGCCAGTTAAAATGGCAATCATTAAAAAGCCAATAAACAACAGATGCTGGAGAGGATGTGGAAAAAAATATTTTTTATGTCAATAACTATATTAAATATATACCTTTTATAAATTATTTGGAAAATTTAAGCATAAAATCTGGTGGGCTAAGTGTAAAAATTTCCACCTAATGCATAACTTCCCTTCATTTCTCAACACTTACTGAGGGTGTTTGGGAAATATCAGTGAACAGAACAGACTAAGATTCCTGCCCTGGATGGTTACATTCTAGTAGAGAGAAGGACATATCCAATAAATGATAAATATCATGTATTAGACTATGTTACAGTCTTGAGGAAGAACTACTCCTTTATTTCTTATCTCATTCATTTACTATAAGCAGCAAAGAGAAATTAGGCTGTACTTTGCACACTTTACTTAGAAATATCCTCAACTAAATATTTAAGTTTATCACTAACTGGTTTACTTTCCAAAGTAGAAATAATTCAGCCAAGTTCTCTGCAACTTTGTGACAAAGATTGCCATTCCTTCAGTTTCCAATAAAATGTTCCTCATTTTTGCTCACTAGATTTCTATCAACAGTCTTTTCCAAGCATTCTAGGCTCTTGCTATTAAATAACTCAGATCTCTTCCAGCCCGTACCCATTACCCAATTCCTAAGCCACTTTCACATTTTTATACCAGGATGTGTGGTGTTCTAGCATTTTATTTCTATACTAGGACCCCACATCCTAGCATAAAAATCTCTATTAGTTTGCCAGGGTGACCATAACAAAATATCACAAGCTGGGTGGCTTAAAACAAGAGAAATTTATTCTCTCACAGTTTTGGAGGCTGTAAGTCTAAAATCAGAGTGTCAGTTGCTGCAGATTCTTTTTTTTTTTTTTTTTTTTTTTTTTTGAGACAGAGTTTCGCTCTTATTACCCAGGCTGGAGTGCAATGGTGCGATTTCGGCTCAACACAACCTCCGCCTCCTGGGTTCAGGCAATTCTCCTGCCTCAGCCTCCTGAGTAGCTGGGATTATAGGCACACGCCACCATGCCCAGCTAATTTTTTATATTTTTAGTAGAGACGGGTTTCACCATGTTGACCAGGATGGTCTCGATCTCTTGACCTTGTGATCCACCCACCTCGGCCTCCCAAAGTGCTGGGATTATAGGCTTGAGCCACCTCGCCCGGCCAGTTGCTGCAGATTCTTTCTGAGAGCTCTCAGAGTCAATCTATTCTATGCCTTTTATTCAGCTTTTGGTGAAGGCAGGCAATCTTTGGCATTCCTTCATTTGTAGATGCATCACTCCAATTTCTGCATTGGTCTACACATGGCATTCTACCTGGGTGTCTTCACATTGTGTTTTCTTTGTACGTGACTGCCTTTGTGTCTCAATCTGCTTCTTCTATCAGTCATTGGTACTAGGGTTCACCGTAATGACCTCATTCTTAACTTGATTACTTATGTAAAAACTATATTTTCAAATAAAGTCACATTCACAGGTGCCAGCGTTAGGAATTCAGCATATCTTCTTGGGAAACACTACTCAATTCGTCGCATTGATATATTAACAAAATATATGGCATATTAGAAGGTGTTGAATATACACACTACATTTCCCCCTCTGCATTAGACTGAGGTTATGTTCATTTAACCAGAAAACTTGCAATGAAATGGAATTTTTCAGAGTGTTTTCTGTGAAGCACTGGCCTGACAAAATTTTGTGTAAAAAGATTCTATAATCAAGGAGATTGACTTTTGTTTTATGAAGCATCTACCTCCTTTATTTATGCTTCGCAGTGTCTACTAACCCATTCAGGATTATGAAAATTTTGTCTCAATCTGCTTTTTGTAGTTAAAAAAAAAGTACACATTTTCAAAAGAAATTTGACCATAGTATTCTTTTAATCTTAATGCTTTCTTCAAAACTATTATATTACTCAGAAAATACTTAATAAAACCCTGCAACAAAATCATAGAATTCTTCCTCCTCACTGGTTCTGGGACATGTTTGCAAAGGTTAGCCAAAATGGAAAGCAGAATTGACTCCAATGTACAGTGGCCAAGTTGATTTCTTAGTACTGATAGGTGTTCAATAAAAGTACAGGTATACTCTGCTGTAGGGCTACCACAGTGGAGTCCAGAATTATCAAAATCTGTATCTCAAATCCATATAGATTAATTATTAAAATTTAATAAACAAGTAATAAAAATGTGAAGGTTCATGTGGTGGTGTGAAAATACAGGCTCATTAGGAGGCAGTGCAAGATTCTTATATGGATGTTTTTAATAAACAGTCGACAGCTTTTGGGTCACGTCATGGTCACTTTCTAGAGGTCCTGAGAATACCGGCTGCTGTAGTGTCAATGACTACAGGAGCCAAAAGAGCTATATTCTGCACCTACATTCAAGGAAGTACTTACCGGAGAGAAAGGAGAATTAGCAGGTAGGCAGAAACAAAAAAGTCAAAAAATTGAGCAGGCAATTGTCACAAAAAGGGAGGAGGACAAGGACAGTTAGGCAGCAGACTCCCCCACCCCCCCAAAAAAAAAACAAAAACTAATATAAAGTGAAGATACTTTACCACCTTCTCATTATTGCCTTAGAAAAACAGTAATGCAAAGGCAAAGGAGTGTTTACGGGGTTGAACCTATGGTACTCTCCAATCGAACGCTCTTTTACATATCTCATATTTATCATGAAGCCTCTGGTAACTTTGGGTGTGTTCCTACAAACTAGTCCAGGCATCTCTGATATTATTACAAACATCCCCACTGCTTTTCAATATAATTCTTCTGAGTTTAAATATCAAGTGTTATAAATATTTACTCTGCACACCTCTCTGCCTTCAGTTTGTCTTGTGCCCACAACTTTACCCTATGTATTTTAATCTTGAAAATATAGAAAGAAAAGCATCTAGCCGTATCTCTAATAAGGATTCCTCAAACCTGAAGCCTAAAGGCAGAAATAGGATCCCTGAAGTATATGCTCTTACTTAGCCCACTTGATGAAGATACTTCAAGTCTCAGGACAATTAGTATAATGTTCGCAACTAAGCCTACTTGAACACTGAGTTTTCCTATTATGAAAGAAAAATTTTGGAATTTTCTGATCCATAGTCATACCTCTTTATCCATTACACCAGTAGCCCACATCCTGGATGACTAATTCTGAAGCAGTCATTTAATGAAGCTTTATTTGGGGGATATTAGAAGGTTTGCTGTTTGTGTCTGAAAAGTCCAGCTTTCTATACAATAACACAGTTACAGGCAATAAAACGCTACCCACTGTAGTTCCATACTTTCCTCATCCATTTCCCTGGGTAACCTAGGGTATGAACCACATTTTGAAAATAAGGAATCATTAAAATGGCTGATAATTATCCAAAAGCTTACCAGTTTTACCAGTCTCTGAAGAATATCCCATTAAATCAGGCTGTGTCCTGTCTCCCCAAATAAGACCATACTGCAGAGGCTTATGAGAGCTTATGGTTTCAAGGTCATTAATTAAGCATACTCCAGGTGAAAATGTTTCCCAGAACTCTCTCTTGGATTCACATTAATTTTGTGTTAACCACTCTGCCTGGCATGGCTTCACACATCTAGAGGCCATTTAAACAATATTAAGGTAACAACATTAATTCACTGTTTTTCTGTTAATCATATAGAAGCAGATCAGCTTGTTATAAATAATGATCTTACCTTGCCTGAAGCTCAACTCTTAACACTTGTTCTAATGCAAATCCCTCTCCTTTTGTACTAGCTGCAGAGTAATAGCTTATAAGGATGTGCTCTTGTTCCTTAGGTTTCAATACTGTTAGGGAGGGAGAAAGTGGCTTCACTTTCAAATTTGAATGGGATTGCTTTCCAAAAAAAGTGTGAGGAGGAGGACACAACCTTTCTTGACTTGCTTGGATCAAAAGCATCATTTTTCTCTTTTCCCGTGATGATTACTGGAATTGGGACTCAAGCAGCTTGTCTGACAGATGATGCAATGTGTCATAACTTTTCTTTATCTGCAAAATAAGTATATCATGTTGGAAAGTCAGGAAGTTTTGTCAAAGTTTCATTTACTTTCACATTTGGCTCATACTTACTACAGAGGAGATGTAGCCACTCCATTCCTAGCAAACCATAGTTAAAACATTTCTGTCATTTTATATGGAGTGTGTGAATTTCTCAAGCTGATGGGGAATAAAACAGGCAAATGTGCAATTGCATTCTAGCGGCTAGAGATTCTTCTTTGCTGACTTGTATAATTAGGTGTGGCTTTTAAACAACTTTCTGCATCCCCCAAGGGGACTTTCAGGAATATAGGAGGTGGTGTTCCAGTAAGCTGGTGCTAATGTTACAGCATACTGCTAACCAGTTAGTTGCACATCCAATCAGATTCAATCCAGTACAATGTATCTTCTTTAAAAGAACTTGAAAATAATACAATTATAACCTGAGAGTGAAATAAATAGGCAGTGTGTTCCTGATCTCAGTGCTCTGGTTTTTCGTTCTCCAAATCATCGGCTTTGCATTCAACCAGCTTTTGCCAAGTGCCAACAACGTACCTGTCGTGATTCTGGATGTCAGAAAATGCTGATGAAAAAGGCAAACTTGCTCTCTGACTTTGTGGAATTCCCAGCCAAATGGTGTAGAAATGACTAGGCATTTACAATTAAGTAAGCGTAACCATGAAGTTATGCGCAGGATGCAATGAGGGGCCGATGAGGGGCCTGCCAATTTAGAAAGGGCAGGAGAGGTTCTCAGGGAAAGTACTGGCTGCCCTGACATAGGAAGATCAAAAGCTAAGCTCAGGGAAAGAGGTCAGAGAGTGGCAAGGGAGCTGTAGATAGAAAAAGCAATTTGAGCGAACATGTGGCAGCTAAAAAAAAGCAACTTATTCAAGATGCTTACAATGGCTACATCACAGTGAGCAAAGAATAATGGAAATAGGGTTTCTTGATAGACTGTATCAAAGAAGAGGTTCATTACTTTTTTGAATTGTCAGTTTCAAAGTTAAGAAAGAGCTGCAAATTGTTAATTAGCCAAGAACATACTAACTACCAATATCTTCATATCAGCTACATGATAGAATTTGAATGATCTGTCCCAAAATATCCCTGGTATAGAGATAGCAATTTAACTATTAGATATTCATTTATTTGGCATTTTATTTCTGTACTGTTATTGAACAGGACATACATTAGCTATTTTTTGAATATATCATTTTAGTGTGAATTATTTTAACATATTCTTTCTAATGTCAGCTATTAAGATTAGATTGTGGAAAGACTGATAAAAGCAAACAGGAATATTTAGGTAGAAGACATGTTAGGGGAATTGCTCTAGGGAAAGGCAGAGCTGTGTGGGCAACTAGAAAAAAAATCATCATTAGAGAAAAAAAGCGGGCTTTGAAAGTAAAAACGTTAGCTGACAGAAGCAGTGGAATGTTAGAGCTCATTTTCCAACCACTCATGACATTCGATTGTAAAATTTTTATAAATTGTGAAAGCTGATTTCTAAATACCATCACGGTTTAAAAAGAAATAATATAAGCAAACAATTAAATAAATTATGTAAAAACAAATAGTCAAAACTCAATACTTTCTAATTATTTTATTTCATTTAATTATTGTCTTTGTTATTTAAGACTGTTGTAATTGCATATTAGTATGAATGACTAACATGAAAATATGTTAGCAATAAAACAAAGTTACTGATAATTAGTAAATAGCAAACATACACTATGTCTAAGGATGGATTCTTATTTTCTTTAGAGATCATGCTCCATGTTTTCTTTGGAGAGCACTTCCCACATTACTCTCTTAAAAGTAGAAAGTAATATGTGGAAATACTACATACTAGTGTTTTTCTATGTATCTCATGCCAATTATGTTGGTAACTTGAATTTGGCCATACTAGGAATATTTATACCACAAAAATTAGCAAATAATAAGTCTGGGTTTCATTTATTGTTTTGTTGATTGTCCATTGTTGACTTAAGAAGTTAGTGGATTTTTAAAAATGTTAAAAATGGAGATTGAACTTAAAATGGTATCACATTGGCTGGATGCAGTGGCTCATGCCTTTAATCCCAGCACCTTTGGGGGCCACGCCAGAGGTCAGGAGTTTGAGACCAGCCATGCACAGCATGGTGAAACCCCATCTCTGCTAAAAATACAAAAATTAGCTGTACATTGTGGTGTGTACCTCAACCCAGCTGCTCAGGAGGCTGAAGCAGGAGAAATCAACTGAACCGGAGGGGGAGGTTGCAGTGAGCCGAAATTGCACCATTGCCCTCCAGCCTGGGTAACAAGAGTGAGTCTCCATTAAAAAAAAAAAATTGAGAAAATATTCTTCCAACATTAAGGAACTGCTATCCAACTCAGCAAAGAAATCTCTCAGGTCATTGATGAACAGGTGAAATCTAAAATATATTCATTATTACATTTTGGTTAAATAAAATTATCAGCCAACGTTTAATTTGAACCCATGCTCCTTCATCAGTTACATAATTAAGTTGGCTACTAATATGAGTTTAGCAAAATCAACTGAAGTATTTTGTGGGAATCAGCTGACTATAGTGAATTTACAATAAAGCGTACTGTATATAGGATTACTATTTATATGTCATTTACATATATCATTTATATCAGTAATATTTATATATATTACATATATCATTTATATCAGCAATATTTATAATTTTAATGCCTATATATTTTTTCCATAACGTTGGTTGTGAAACATTTACTGGAATACCAGTGACTAACAATAAATAAAAGTCACATATTTTCCAATCTTGCCTACATTTAGCCTTTGTGTGAGTGTTCCTTCCCATATCATTCCTGTGAGCATACTCAGTATTTAGTGTTTTAACTTAGTGTCACTGGACAGTGGTGATCTGGATCTCTCAGTACTCTGCTCACCACAGCAAATATTGGAGAAGCTGTTCATGTGATGAGCTCCGGAATTTGAATCATTCATTTAACGTGACCTTGTATACTGTTGCTCCCATTACCACCAATGGCCTTTTGTGCTATTTGGAGCATAGATAAATGCTCTCGTTTTTTAAATGTTTCTCTAGGCAAAATCTGCCAAAAACCATGAAGTGTATGGCATTGAGTTTTATTAAACAAATTATTTCTTATTCATTTATTTAAGACAGTATTGCTTTCTGTCACCCAGGCTGGAGTACAGTGGCATGATTACAGTTCACTGCAGCCTGGATCTCCCAGGCTCAAGTAATCCTCCCTCCTCAGCCTCCTGAGTAGCTGGGACGACAGGTACACAACCATGCCCAGCTATATAGTTTTTATTTTTAGTAGAGAAGAGGTCTCACTCTGTTGTCCAGGCTGATCTCGAACTCTGTTGTCCAGGCTCAATCAATCCTCTTCAATCAAACAATCAAGCCTCAAGCTCCCGAAGTGCTGGAATTACAGGTTTGAGCTACTATGCTTGGCATAAACAATTTTTTTTATTTATTTATTTATTTATTTATTTATTTATTTATTTATTTATTTATTTATTTATTTTTTGGGACGGAGTTTCACTCTTGTTACCCAGGCTGGAGTGCAATGGCGCGATCTCGGCTCACCACAACCTCCGCCTCCTGGGTTCAGGCAATTCTCCTGCCTCAGCCTCCTGAGTAGCTGGGATTACAGGCACACACCACCATGCCCAGCTAATTTTTTGTATATTTTTTTAGTAGAGACGGGGTTTCACCATGTTGACCAGGATGGTCTCCATCTCTTGACCTCGTGATCCACCCACCTTGGCCTCCCAAAAACAATTTATTTTTAATTGATCACTTTGCCTTTTCTTTACTGAAACTTTGGGGCAATATGTTGAAGCTAGTGGAAATGTTTTAGATGGATGGGAGATGCAACTTACAGTAAAAATAAGATGAGAGGATGGGGTAGGGTGGAGGCTGATCTCTAAGAAAATGGGCATCCATCTCTAGAAATAGTGCATGGCTACTATCTACTAGAGATCAGTAGCTTCTCTTTAATTATTGTTAGGTTATGGAAGCTGAAGGATGTGTCACAAAGCAACCTGAGACTATTTGCTTTGGTTAGAGATGTCTTTGACACAAATAGCTTTTATGAAAGTGAAAGCCATTGACTGTTCTTTGTTTTAGTAGGAGTAATTTGCAACAGGTTTTTGTATAAGTCCTAATCCAGAGGTGGGTATGCATTCACTTCTGTCTGTGTTATGAGAAATGTTAAGAAGGGTTGTCTATTAATCTTTGTTTTTGTCCAAAGAATGTATAGTTAAAATTCAGTATCTTAAATTTTGTAAGGGTATGAATCGAATTTATGCATTCCACTGAATACCTAGTGCTTAGGTATTCAAAAAGCTGGCCACACAGAAGGCACTCAAAACATATTTGTTGGAAGAAAAACAAGAAAGAAGGGAGGGAGGGAGTAAAAAGGTAAGGGAAAGTAATGCATTAGAGTAAGTGTAAAGGTGTAAAAGTCAGATGTAATCTCACCAGTAAAATGTAATAATGGCAATACTGTATTATTAATATATTCCTCATATAGTTTGCTAGGACTGTCATTACAGAATAGCACAGACTGGGTGGCTTAAACAACAGAAGTTTATTTCCTCACAGTTCTGGAGGCTGGAAGTCCAAGATCAAGGTGCTGGCAGGGTTGATTTCACCTGACACCTCTCTCTTTGGCTTGTGCTCGGCTGGCTGCTTGCTGTGTCTTCACATGTTTTTTTCTCTGTTCGCATACCCTTGATGTCTCCTTTTATGTTCAGAATTCCTTTTCTTATAAGGACACCAGTCAAATTGTATTAAGGCCCATGTTAAGGGTCTCATTTAGACTTAGTTACCACTTTAAAGACCTTATCTCTAAGGATACTCAGAGAGTAAAATTAGTAATACCTCAGTTACATACTAAGGTACTGAGGTTAGGGCTTCAACACAGAAATTTTGGGGGAATACAATTAAATCCATAAATTTTTTTTTCCAGTTTAGCTTCCATGCTATTTTTCATTGCAGAATTGACATGCAATTTTTAAGCATTGGTTTTAGCTTCATGTTCTATATTAAATATTTTACTATCCCAACAAAGCTTTGAAAACACTAATATAAAGCTTAAAAAAATATTATTACTTGCATACATTTTTACCTGTTACATCATTTGGCCCCAGAAATTATTTTCAGTGTTGAATCTCATAAATAATAACACAACATCTATCAATATTGGTTGAAAATTCATATTACCTTTTTAAGATTCTTGATGTTGCTGAGGGATCATTGAAGTTAGAAATAATGTGATCAACTTTATTTCCCATGGAAGAGCATCATGTGGTGTGCTTAAAAGAGCTGAGATGAGAAAAACATTTCTTCTCTAGCATAGCTGTGTATAAAAGGCATAAATTGTTCCAAACATGTACAAAGAGCCATTCATAGACTTTCAGTGAAATAATATCAGGCCTGAAAGTTATTTATTTGGGCTCAATGGTTTGTTTTTTTCTTTTGCATTTTACTAAACTTAATTGGACCTTATTTTTATAATAAAAATGAAAGCAGCTGAATGATAGAATGGCTTGAAGGAGAAAAAGAGGGAAAGAAAAACATGCATAACAGATAACCTTTTGACATTGACTGTGAGGATAGCACAGTCTATATATTCTGTCTGATGCTCAAGGAAAAAAAAATGCCACTTCTAACTTTGTGACCTTTCCAAAGTCTTGATTGGTATACGGAAAGTGTATTTTTCCATTTAGCAGTAACAGCGGCAGAAAATGTGCTTGGCCTTTACCTGTGTGTTTATGGTGGCAGAGCCCAGTGGATCATGTAATGGGCTGAGTATTAGGCTGCCAGTTTCAGCCCAGCTCCAGGCTATTCTGCTTAAAGGGACCTGGCTTGAAGCCTGGAGTTCCAGGTGGTCTTACCTGACTTAGCTAAAGAGGTGTCAGGCCTTTAATGATCCTATAAACCTGAGAATATAGAGGAGATTCAAACAGGACTTATATAATTCTGCCCCATATTAACTATGATGAATCCACTCAAATAGGACCTTTCTCAAAAGGAAAAAAAAAATCTTAAATTAGGTGTCAGCATTTTTTTTGTACCGGACTAGATAATAAATATTTCAATATTTGTGGGCCACATATGTCTCCAGTCAATATTCTTCTTTGTTTTTTACACTCTTTAAAAATGCAAAACCATTGTTATCTCAAGCAGCATACAAAACAGGCTATGGACTGGATTAGCCTGTGGGCCATAGTTATCTTTAGTCTGCCAATTTGCACAAATAAATATGGCAAATCCAATGTGCTCCATAGTGACACAGGATTTTTCTCAGTCATTTTAATCAGCCAGGGACCTATGGCTGGCTACAATGCCATCTGGGCCATGCTACATGCCTCAGGAGACTACTCGCCCACTCTGCCTGTCTGGCTGTGCCTGGCTCATTCGCTGGCTCAGGCCACGGCTGGTCTGGGTGTACCCCAGCCCACCTGTGTTATAGCTTGTACCCAAGTCCCAGGGTTCCCAAGTTATTGTCCCACATTCAAGAATAATGAGGATAGGCTGACAATTGAAGGGTGAGAAGGGTGGAGAATAATTTTATTGAGTGACAGGACAGCTTTCAGCAGAGAAGGGATGTGGGGGTGGTCCCCCACCTGAAGTCAGGTAAATTCTTTCTCAGTGTGGCTGAATCCAGGGCTTCTGTGGCTCAGAATAGGATAGTGTGTACTGATTGGTTTGTGAGTATGCAAAAAAGGCTAAAACAAAGGCACCACTCAAAGGTGGGCAAGACAGCTTTAAACACCAATTAGGGAAAGGTAGATATATGTAAAACGGGAAGAGTGAGGATCAATCAGAAGAAAGTATACTAAACGGGAAGGCAGGTTCTCAATCTTGTCTGCGATGTGACTTGTAGCTTGGCTTTCAGGCTTCAAACTGTCTTTGGCTTGAAGGGGGGGTTTCACTGGAGACCTACCCCTCTCTAACTAGGATTATCTGCTTTCTGCCTCTATCAATAATAGGATTTTTAAGCCCTTATTTTACCATATTTATCTTAAATTATATCCCCTTTACACAGAGCTTGTTTCATGAGGAGATCTAATTAGAGAACACTGTTATAACACGACATAACATTTAACAAGTTTTGATATTAGATTATCTGTCTTATCTGACCAACCATTTTGTATGATTTATATAAAATTTATACAATAGTTTCATTCAAAGGTTTGCTGCTGTAGTAAATGGTGTTAATCCCTTTCATAAAAAATGACATTTCCATGTACCATCTATTGACCATCCATCAATATACACTTCACACACAGAAGTTCTTTCTTAGTGGTTTGCTTTTGGTAACATCTCATACTTAAGTACAAGGTATAAAACTGTATTTGTTTGACTCTTCTGTGAAGAATTAGGAAGATGTAATGCAATTATATCCCTGCATAGCCAGACTCCTAAGGTAATCTCCTTACAAAACTGGGTCTTAGAATCTATAATCACAATTGTTGGTTAGAACTTCAATGTTAGGCTTCTTCCTAAGGAAAAAACTTTTAATTAAAGTGCTATCCTCAACAAGTTTTCTTCAGAATATGCTATGTGATTGCTTTTCTAGATGAGTTTTGAGAGAAGAAATTAAGCTGAAGTGTACCTGATGAAAGATCTATCTTTTTAAGTAACTATGGTATGCACAATTACAGACTTAGAGTAATAATAAAGTAAGGTGTTGATTCACAGTATTTTACTTAAAAGCCTCAAATGTGAAGTTTTAAAGTAGAATGCATTACCTACTGATCGCTTATGTTATTACAACATTGATATATTAGCTACTATATATATCAGTCCTGTAAAATATATAAATGTGATAAATTCTGAATGATTCCACTATAACTTTTTGAGACAGAAAAATTCCCTTTTATCTGTATCCCCTAATGCAAGATATGGGCAACCTGAATTATGGAAATATGAATTGGCCCAAGGAACATAAACCTCCAGGAGAACAAGCACTTTTCATGTAGAACCTAGGATTCACTGAAGGATTAGTAACTGCTTAACCTTTTATAAAAACACATGCATACACACAGGCATATTCAACTGAATTATGTTACTATCATAATTTACTTTTTTATTTCATTGACACAGCTTTTCTATGAAATGATTGGTACCTGTAAGAGACCACTTGTTTACCTCTTGCCTCCCAGTGTGAAAGGTGTAAATAATATCCATGGATGTGTTCACTTAATTTACTTGCTTGAGTCAGATGCTGATCTTGCTTCCAGGAATCTAAGAGTGACACAGCTATGCTTAACTTTAATTCGGGCCAATCAAAAGCCAGCACATTCAGTCTAGTTTATTTTGTGTCTTTTATCAGGAAAAGAAATGTTACTTTTCTGGAATTTGTGACACAATTAGGCAAATATCAATTTATGCATTTCCAAATATATTAAAATCAATGAGATAATCTGTATTCATGCTTGTTACATATAAGCTTCTCAAACATTTACTGGCATCTTATCTACATAAAAACAGGTAAGATTAACATTAATCAATTAGTTATGAGGACTGTCCAACCTCATGTTAATCTCTGTTTATGTTGTCACCTGTAGATTGGATGCAAAAATTACCTTTTAATGTAAAAACAGTTAATGTGGGAATATTAATAGGTTTAGGCCCTGCCCATTATTGCTTCGAACCTGGGTATATTAGGAGAAAGCAATGAATCCTGGCAAGCAGAGGAGAACTGAACAAGTACAGAGCCCAAAGGATTGTCTGAAGGAAGATTTTTTTAGGGAGTTTAGAGTGAAAGAGAAATATTTTGAGAACAGCTGCTTTAAAAGAGATGAAGAAACAGATTTCAGGAACTTAGCAATACATTGTGAATATGATCCCTCTTTATAATATTTTGAGAGGATTATGAAATGTTTAAATTACTTTCTAAATATTGTTTAAATTACTTTCTAAATATCTTTGCCTGTTTGAGTTGAGCCAACATAGAACTGTGAGTATCCTTGACTAATTAACTATATGTGGATTACATTTTGGGAGCCAGCCTTTAAGTTTCAGTACTCAGCTGTACTTCAGATAAAAATCAATACCTCAAAAACATATTTTTAAACTGGTTACAACCTCACCAGACTTATAGTGCAAAGGGTAAAGATTTACCCTACAAAAGTTTTATGCTTCTCAGAATACTATTGCAGAGAGAATCACTGAAGACTATTCAGAGACCTAATATGGTTTCTTATGAAATTGAAAGCTAGAAACATATTTCACCTCCACAGGCACAGACATTCTTAAATTGGAGCTCTTGGTGGATGATAGAGGACATAGTAGCTATGTTTAGGCTAATTCAAGTCATTTACTCTGCCCCAGTAACAGAGATTTCCCTGGGAATCTGGCTGTTACTCCAAGTAGAACTGCTGACAACAGGTATTTGCTTTAAAAACTTGAGAAATGTGTGTGTAGTTTCTTGTAGAGGCTTAAGAAAATAGTGCTAAGGCTGGGTGCTGTGGCTCACCCTATAATCCAGCACTGTGGGAGGCTGAGCAGGCAGATCACTTGAGGTCAGTAGTTCAAAACCAGCCTGGCTAACCTGGTGAAACCCCGTCTCTACTCAAAATACAAAAATTAGTTGGGTATGTTGATGCATACTTGTAATTCCAGCTACCTGGGAGGTTGAGGTACAAGAAGGGCTTGAACCTGGGAGGTGGAATATTCACTGGAACTAGATCATTTTACTGTACTCCAGACTAAGTGACAGAGTGAGAATCTGTCAAAGAAGGAAGGAAGGAAAAAGGAAGAGGAGGGGAAGGGAGGGGAGGGGAGGGGTGAGGGAAGGAAGGGAGGGAGGAAGGAAGGGAGGGAGGAAGGAAGGAAGGAAGGAAGGAAGGAAGGAAGGAAGGAAGGAAGGAAGGAAGGAAGGAAAGAAATAGTCCTCAAATACAGGTTAGATTGAGCTACTAATATGGTCTAGAAGTAGTATTAAAAGGTAGAAAAATACATCAAGGTGAAGGCCTACAGTTAATGTTGGTATTGTTTGTGGTTTGAAAGTCATCTGATTTTTGTTTGTATTACAGCACGCCTTACTGGCCTAGGAACTATAGGTGGCAAGTGATTTGTCTGTGTTCATATACTAAATTCATAATTGCACATCAACAAGATATGGTACTTATAGGTACAGCATGGAGAGATTTCAACAGTGGCAATCTGCCAGGAGAAGAAGTAGCACAGTTTGTAGAAACATTTGATGTGGCTGGAGGCATTTCATGCACAGCTATTAAGATAGATAGATAGACTGATAGACAGACACAATAGCTTTAGGACCTATTTTAAACTTAAAGACTTCCTGAATTTGCAGTACTGTGAAGCTAATCAATGTTGAGCCAGAAAATGGGGAAAATATTGCAGTACTTTGGAAATAAAACTAAGACTAACTTACAGAACTCATATTTAAGGGAGGAAGATAGACTCCAAGTGTCTGTATAGATAGAGGTGTGTTTGTCTCTTAATCTTGGATTACCAAGTTGCCAACAAAACTACTTTCTTTGTGACAGCACTGAATACAAGAGGGACTGCTGTGACTGCCTGGCCCTCTGTGTCTCAGTATTTTGGAGGCACAGGTACAAAACAGGGGTGGAGATAGTTCTGTGTTTTTAAATGGACATCTAGTTGCACCCTGAATCCATGAGGAAAATTATCTAGGGAATAAAGCAATTTTTCTTATTTTGTGGGTAGAGACTCTTCTATTAGGTGCTGTGGTAGGTAGCATACATTGACTTTTCCTGCTCAGGGAAGTCACAAACATGAGGGTTAGCTCTGTGTCTAATGGTGGTTAAGTTTGCAGTACATTCAAACTACAGCTTCTAGTTCACCCATTCACTTTAAATCCTGATACCAACAGATACTCACCTACATCATCAGTAACAACCATCATCCCCTCCTCTTCCCAGTACTACCACTATCATTACTCTAGGACCCAATTCTTCAGAAAAAGCATATTATGCTCTGCTTTGTAGAATATAATAAGTCTTCAACCAGCGTTTCTCAACTTTGTGTATCGTGTATTAGATTCACTTGGGAAGATTTTTAAATATTGTCTGTTTCCCACTCCAGAGACAGGCATGACTGGTCTGGAGCAGGACTTGCGTATTATATTTTTTTAAAGAAAGCTCTCCAGGTGATAGAAAAGGCACGAGAAAAACTGCTCTAACCAAAGCACTTAAATGGAGGTGGGAGGAGTATTGTGATTAGAAAGGGAACTGATCACTATTTATACCTTTTTCACCACCTCTATTTTCTACCTACTTGCTTTCACTTATTTGTGATGTTGATCAGAGTGCTGAATGGTGTAGGAAATTAGAGATGATAGAAAAGGGAGATTGATTTACACTTAAATGAGAAAACTGCCCCTAAGGAGCAATAATAGAGTAAAATGTGTGGGTATGTGTGGAGGGGGCAGGGAGTGTGCAGAGACAGAAAATATTATCATCCAAGTGGCCCAGGCAAGAAAGGAAAAGCTTAGAGAGAAGAGAAACAGTGTGAGGACATATGTAGGCGTATGTGTTAAAAGGAGATCAGAAAGTCAGATTTCCAGAGGGTTAACTTTGTTTTACAAATTGAATCTTTTTTTAGTTGTTTTTTGAGAAAACAAGAAAAAATTAAATTGCTATTCAAGTATTTTTGATAGTCTGTCGTTTCTTTAAATGAGGCACAGATCTGACATGGAGATGTAATGTAGTTCACCTTTATGTACTTTATATCTTTGTAACATTTTTCTCTGCATCAAATTGTACATATCAAAAAATAGGAGGGTCAAATAAAGTAATAAAAAACTTCAATTGATCAAGCATCTGATAGTAATAGTTGTTGAGTCCCAGCCATGGTTACCCTAAACTAAAGGTTCAAATGATAATTCAATTTAAATAAAATTTAATGTTCAAGTTTTACACTTCCTGCATTGGCCAAGAGTTAGATTTTATTACGCAGCAGGGAGCCTTTGGATCTGGACATCCTAAAATCTGCCTTATGAAGATAACCAGTAGGAAAATCCCTTTCTCAAGCAAAACAAGCTATAGATCTGAAATGAAATAGATAATCAAAATGTTGAAGGAGGAAATAAAAAAGCCAAATGGAGAAATAGGAATTTTTTTTATGAGCACTACCTCTAATGCTGTTTTTCAATTTCCCAGACCAATTTGGCAGTAACACAGTAGCTATGAACAAAAGTGATATGACTGCTTGAGTTGCTGATTGCAAAGTGACAAAATGCAGCCCTCTGTGGAGTTCATCTGAAATAGCGACTTTCCAAAACTAGAGCACTTGACAGGAGAGGTAAATGGGAGGGGGGAATTGAGCAAAATAAATCAAGTCCATTTTTTATAGACTTGGCATCCCCTTGTATTTGAGAGGCTGAAGCCAGAAGGGCTATTTCTGGTGTGGCTATTGTATTTGATGTTGTCTGATCAGCTGTTTTTAGATGAGTTTCTACTTCTCGATTTGCCACTGCTTTTCACCTTCTTTGTGGTGTGGTTGCTACTTAGAAGGAATTGTGCCATGGAGCTTTCTGTGGCTTCTGTATACTCCTACGTGGCACAGAGTCTCATTTCATCTTAATTTCTATCAGTCAACCATATTTAAATTGAACTCACTCTTTGCATGTATATCAGACCTCAGTAATAGGCTCAGTTTTTAAAGAGATAAAGTTGATTTGTCAATTATTTCTGCAATTTTCTACTAAAATCTCAACTGTTGAAATTTTTTTGAAAGCATGCCATAGTGCTAAGTTATTCTTTGAACGATTAGAAGGAAAACGTACCAAACACTGAATTGCATTCAATGGATACCAAAATATATAATATCCTTTCTGTCCTTAAGGAATTTTCCATTTAGAAGATAAAGTAAAGAAGAGGTGAAGAGTTCTTTAAACTACATAAGCTTTTCAAAGACCTATAAGTTTTGTAATCAAGCCCTAAAATAAGCCATTTTTACTTTTTTAAAAATTAATAAGTTATTTGATTTCTATGGTTCTTTACCACTTTGCTGTTTGGTTTTATAGCTTTTTAGACAGCCTGGTATTTCAAGTAACAAAATTAGGTAAGTGCCAACTATGGCCACAGTGCTACTAAAGATACTGTGCCGTTCAGGATGAAAAATATTCATAGTCCACCTTTATGATTATACTGCCCATTCATGTATGAAAGAAACCCTTACCCAGAGTTAGGTTCCAAAATTAGTGATTAATATCATAAAAAGTATCTTTTAAAATTTTGTAAATTTCTCATAAGTTTCTGTATACATGGCTTTTGGTGTGTTACATTATCTCTTAGCGAATTCAGTGCAGTCCATTTTCTTTTCCTTTGGTTGAATCCCAGATGAGGTTGTTGGCTTGTTTACAGAGTCTTTTAACCCTGAAATGAAACAAAAACAGAAGACACACAAAATATAAATTGAATTGAAAAAAAACACAAAATCCTCACTCCTGTTGTTAATGTCTGATATGTTTAAGTGAATGTTCATCATTTAAATATATTGTATGATGAATGTCCACTGTACTGAAAAACTAAATCAGTACCTTAAGAGAAGTAAAAATAAGAGGCTGTGGGTTTTAGATTTTAAAAACGCTAATTTTCCAATAAACGATTCAGAAAGAAACTTCATACAGCAAATTGTATTTGAGATTTTGAAAACAGAGTTGATTTTGACAAACTGAGGACCTTCCAATATAAAAACATGCATTCTGGGCAAAAGCACACAACTTGCAATAAATTTCAAATATGTTTAAATGAATTGTAAACATTCCATACTGATGGAAGTTTAGAATACGAGTTGACCATTATGAGGTGAAGGTGAAGGGCAAGTTGAACATGTTATTAGTGAGAAGGGGTTGTACTTAACTGGAAAGGCCACTGAAGGGTCTTGTGAAAAGAATGCCTTAGTTATGGCTCAAATCTAGGTACAAATTGTCTAAGTTCTCATAGGGAGTAGGAAAGAGAAGAACTTGAGACAGAAGTAGATTGAGCTAGATCAGGATGGAGCTAAAGAAAGCTGGAATTGGGAGAGTGATGCTGGAAACAAAAAAGTAGAGGGAAGACCCAAGAAATATCATTGTGTGTGAATTTTATTTCAAACTGATGGCTGAAATGGACAGTAGGAAAAAATCTGTGTCAGAATCACTTTAAGTCAGCTAAAGTTTCTACAGTAATGGCAAACAATTATTGTATGAATGTGTCTGTGTGTACATAATGTCAGAACTTATGTATGTATGTGCATATATATATATACATACATTTATAGATTTTTTTTACACATCTATGTGTGTGTGTGTATATATATATATATGGATAGTAACTACTATATGTTGGTAATGTTCATAAAATAATCATTCATTATAAAATTTTCTCCTTTACCTAGGATTCATTTAAAACATGGATTAAGTAATGTTTCAAATGTTTATTTCTTAATGGCATACAGCACATTCCTGTTGTCTTATTATGAGCATTACATTTGATATTTCTCCTGCCCTTTTTATGCCCATATACTGTATCTTAGTTTAACATTTAATTTTCTGTTCTTTGCACTCATCTCAAAGTTGAAATTCTCCAAAAGTGTTTAGAATCCTTTTCAAGTGATGAAATTTGTTAGCAAGCCTTTTAAATCCAGAATGTAATTAAGTTCATCACAATTACTTTAGATCAATAGTGCATTTGTGCTTATCTTGAATGTGCTTTAGGAATGTATTCTGCCATTATTATTAATTATGTGTATTACCTAATTTAAAAAAGGCTATTATTAATGCATACCTACATCTGTCTATTCATCTGTCCAAATTTCTCCATTTGACTTTTGAACAGATAAGTTTTCTTGGGCTTTCAAAACAAAAAACTATTTCACACTAACTTAGAAGAAGCAGTATTTTCCCATATCATTTGTAAGTTCTGATATTTTTAATCAAGTAATTTATTTCAGAAACTCAATTTTGGATGCTGAGTCTCATTCCAGCTCTAAACATCTTTTGCATTGTGTTCTCATAAAATTGAGTCAAAGATGTATATCCAGGATAAGGATTGGAGTAGCTAGGGTAGTATCTAAATTTAGAAAATATAAACAAAAGATTTGCCACAGTTTGCTGTATCCATTGGTATCCGAATATCAATGTTCCCATATAAATAATTAATATAGTTCTGTAAATGTTATAATGCCCTATCCAATGTGTCTGTGTGTGTGTTTCAGATCACTATTTCAATAACTATAGATCCTCCATAGTTTGATTCAATATCTGAATTATAATTTATCATTCATTGCTCTAATTAATGCATCTTTGAATGGATGCAGATAAATTTCAATTAACTTTCAGTGACTAAATTTTCAAGTATGGTAGAGCACATCCTGTAACACTAGATATTCTTCTGACACAAGTTTCTAATCTATGTAGGGCATTTAAACAATATTTTCATGGATTGGAAGCTCCTTCAATGCTTGTGATGGTAAAGGGAACCTGTGACTTCTGTTTACCCATATGGCTTTTAAGTAGCAGATGCTTGGAGAAAATGATGAAAGGTGTGAATCATATTATCTGCAGAATTTTTCTAAATTATTATTTTTTTAATTTGTCAAAACATTACATAAAAGAATGGTAGTATATGTATAACAGAATAAATTCTACACTTCAAAACTCTGTCACATTTTTCTGGTTAGTAGAGTATCTTTTTCTGCCAAAGGCTGTTAATACTTCAATAAAAAAGCTGATAAGATGTTGTCTCATTGTTTACAAATGTCCAATATAAGAGGCTGATTTGGCTATTTTCTCAGTTCATTATAGAATTTTATGTACAATAAGCCTAGAAACCAGTATCTTGAGAGTATGTTACATTGTAACACAATTAAATTGACTCTTTGATTGTGACTCTCAGCAAGAAATATATTTCACATCATAACCCATAAATACATTTCTATATTTTCCCTAGACTCTGGTTACCTGAAAGAAAAGCTTCACAAAGCAACATTTAGCCTTACTAATGTACTCTTATATTTTATCTTCTAATTTAAAAATTAATATTTGTAATCCTGCACTGTGTAAAATGTAATCAAATTAATAGGTAAATATATGTTCTTTTTCAGTTTTCCATATTTTACTTAAATATTTTGTTTGTACTATTACATCTTTCATGAATCAGGATTTTTAAAATACTTTATATAAAAAGGGGACACAAAGCATCTAACAATTTTTAATGCATAGGGCATTGTTACAAGTTAAAAAGAAGGTCTCCTGTAGCTCATAAACTTCTATAATTTATGAAAACCCTAAAAATTATGGAATGTTTAAAGCTGGAAATAATCTTGACAAGAAGATGGCATACTTTTATCTTTATTCATACTTAAGATTGTATGTGGCCTACATATCATCATCATAAATAATCTAAATATTAATTCAAAAATTTATCTTCTTTTTCTTTTTGGCTTATATCCAATTAATATGAAGACACTTTTAATATCTAAAGGAAGAAATATAATTGACTGGCTATCTGATCAATGTGGTCAACCAAATAGCAATTTAGATAAATTAGTAACCACCTCTGTCTCCCAATTACCACTTTATATTTGCATTTTTTAATTGGCTGTTTCTAATTCAGATTCATCTGATTTCTCTGTGTTGCTTAGTCACACAGGAAAAGTGAAATTCCTCTTCTTACTAGCACTCTGAGTTTTAGATTAGAGTGCTGAACACTTGAAACACTCTGGACGCTTCAATTCTGTATCTACAAAAACGTGTGTATTCTAAATATTTTGCTCAGTTCTTTTGATTTACCAACCAGATTACTGTCTCTGTGGAATTATTAGGGCCTATTCTTACCGCTTTCACCTTTTGCTTTCCCAGTGTTGTGGTCTTTCTGCTCCTTAGCTCAGCTAGGTCCGTGTTCTTTCCTTAAAACCAGGAGGAATTAGGTGCACACACAACAGAGTGAGTTGAGTAGAATTTATTAAGCAAAAGGAAAGCTCTCAGCAAAGAAGGAAAATGGGGCGGAGGATCCCCTACTCAATGGCTGGAAAATCCCCCATCTGGCTAAGTCTAATCCTCTTGAGGACTCAGAATGGGAGTGCATGCTGATTGGTTTATGAGTATACAAAAAAGGTTAAATCGAAGACATCACTCAAAGGTGGGGACGACAGTGTAGAAATTAGGAAAGGGTAGATAAATATAAAATAGGTGATGGGTAGGAATCAATCAGTGGAAAATATGCTAAACAGGAAGATGAGTTGTCAATTTGGGCCAAGGATTTAACTTGTAGCTTGGCTTTGAGGCTAATAGCAGCTGATGACTGGCTTTGAAGTCATCAACTTGGAGGTGGGGTTTCACTGGGGACCCATCTCTATCTGCCCAGGCATTTGGCTACCTCCTGCTGCTCTCACCAAGTGACTGTTTTCTTCAATTTCCACATTTAAGAAAATCAGAAATGTTTCTTAAGAAAAAGTATTCAGCATATCTCACTTGTGACAGATATAAAAACTAGAAGAATAAACACATTTCCTGCTAACAACAACTAAATAGTGTCACTCATTCACACACATATATATATATATATATATCAGGGGAGTAGTTTTGAACAATAAAATGAAATATTTTTCAGGTAGGAATATGCTGAAGCTGTTTATTTTCCACGGGGCCAGGTTTCTTCCATGCTTTGTTTTTGTAAAAGCCCTTACAGGTTCATGCCTTCACTGGAATGTAAAAGTTCTTCACCCTCTGTAATCCCTAATTATCCATTTGCAGAATCATCATTATCTAGTCCTGTTATGTTGTCTCTTCTCTAGAGATTTGTTTGTACAACAGCCAAATTTTCTTATTTCCCAAATTTTGCCAGAAGTTAACTTCAGAAAACTTGTCCTGACCTGACATCGTAACATTTCTACATACTACTAACTTTCCTTTTATAGGAATAAGGGAGATTCTATTACTAGGATTTAAAGGGTTTTCCTATTAGACATTTTGAAAATAAAATGACCTTGCCCATCAGACAAGTTGTTTTATTTAAAAAGTATTTCCTCCAATGTTTGAATGTATTCCAGAGTACCAAGGAGTCTTTCTGTTTATAACAACAGTTGCTAATTATGTGAGTGAAACCTAGAATATAATTCATTCAAAAATGGGCCTCCATGGGGGGAATAAAGGAATTTCACAAGATGCCATGAAAAGTGTGGTATCTCTTACTTGATTTTTAATGAGTCTTCTCTCCACAATTCACACCAGGAAAGTCCTAAATCACAAGATATATAGATATATGCTTTCATATATTCTGTATCTGGTGATCCTTTAAGATAAATTAGAGTCTGGCTATTTTTGAAATGTTTATGTCCCACAACTTCAGTTATTGAAACCTAATCACCAAGATGATACCATTATAATATGGGGACATTGGGAGATAATAAAGTCATAAGAGTGGAGGCTTCATGAATGGAATTAGTGCCCTCATAAAAGAACCCAGAGCTAACCCCTTATACCAAGTGAAGACACAGCAAGACAGTGCCATCTACAAAACAAAAATGCAGGTCCTTACCAGACATCAAATCTCTTGGCACCTTGATCTTGGACTTCCCATTCCTCAGAACTGTGAAAAATAAATTTCTGTTGTCTATAAGCTCTCAAGTTTATAATACTTTGTTATAGCAGCCTGAACATACTAAGACAAGTTCCTGCCCTTGGGAAATTTACAGGTGAAATGCAGAAAGCCATATAAACAATACGGATGGAACAGTGGAGTGAATGAATGGTTGGGAGAAAGAGAAAGAGCAACACATTCAATGTTGTTGCAGAGGATCCGGATGTGGGGTTGAGGGGAGTAGTGGGGCATCAAAGAAGTCTTTTGGGAGAAAGTTGAGAAGGTTGAGACTGAATTATTATTGAAGGATGGAATTTCAGGTCATGTGATTTGCCAGTAAGAATTTTTCATAAGCCTGCATAGGTTCTAAACAATTGGGTCACTAGAAGATTTTGGATCATGTATTTAATTTCAAACACCTTTTTTCCCTGTCAACACTGGGACTGGTGTAGAGCTGGCTAAATAACAGCTGGCGATTGTGTTCCGTGTTCCTGTAGAAAAATTCCCAAAAAGGAAAATATAAACTATATAGTCATTTTTATGGGCTTAATCATTCACATAAACCATGGTCCACATTTACAATTAAAGCCTATCGACATTTGTGTGGTATAAATTGAGAATTAAATTTAGGTCTGTCTGCCCAAATTGTTTCATATCAACTACCCCATTCATAAACATGCATAGACACACACACCTCTGTCTGCAATTGTCTTCAGTGACCTTACAGTTTTCTCCCTGAGCAAAATTTTCATTTAAATATGTTTCTAGTTGGCCTCTGCTAGAAGCACAACTGTATCACCTGGGAGTGGGGACACAAACACATATTTGCTCTTTTAACATTTTAATTGATTTTTTTTTCGAATGGCCTGGTCAGCACTTCGTCCAGATCAGAGACCTGAAAACAAAACAAACAACACAAAAACCCAGGACTAAAGCCAAGTCTTTGATAGACAGAGATATTTTAAGGCGTTTGGATCTTTCCTAATGAGAGAAGCCTGGGTAGAACGCTGCTTCTACCAGATATGGGGAATGCAGGAAGCTATATGAAACTTTGAAGTAATTAGGAAGTATGAGAGAGGGAAGCAAAAATCAGCAAAGTGCATCCGGCGATACTACAGACGTACTTCTTAGAGCTGCCTCAGGTTAATTCACTAATGGCCTTGGCTTGAGAGCATCACTGCTAAATTATCTCGTCATTACAGTTAGAAGGGCAGAGGTAGAAAGAGATGAGTCAAGCCATAGGCTATTTACTGTGGCTCGGGCTTCTAAAACAACCGAGGAGGTAAAGAAAGAGAAAAAAACTCTCAGACCTTTTAAAAAGATATGTTTTTGTCAGGACAGGCTGTGAAGGGAGAGACAAGAGACACATGAGCAACGGAAAGGCCTTATGTAAGACTGGGCTGGTGTCCTTGACTGATGAGTTGGGACATGAGCAGTCACTGTCATGTGGCAATGATTTTACATCAACATCCCGGCATATCTGGTAGCAGCAGGAGCGAAAAATGAAATATCTCCTCTGATGGAAACTGTTAGGAGATTCGTGGAAGAGGAACACAAGTGCCAAAATTGGGAGGAGACGGAGATTGTCAGTTGTAATCCCTGCTCTTTTGGAGAGAAAAAAAACTTTCTGATGAGTGCAAGGAACTGGGGCCTTGTTTCAATCTTTTATAGCTCATCTTAGAAATGATACCCTTTCTTGCCTATTAAAAAAACTGTTTGAGGCTTAATTCAGAATGACATCCCCATTTAGGCCATAAATGTTTGAAGCCTAAACTTAAAATCAAACTCGTCTTCCATCTCTCTGCTACACTGACAACCCCTAGGGCACTCCAAGTATTTTTATATGTATATATTGCTTTTGCTGTACAAAAGTTTTTAAAATTCAGCCTTTGTGTCACAAACGAATAGGCGAAAGTATTAAAACTGTGGTAATCTCAGCAAGAGTTTTAAATTCAGCTTATGTCAGGCAAACACAATTTGGTTCATATGTTTCATGTTATCTAAGTCTCTTTTTAAAAAAGAAAAAAGAACTCATTATGCCAGTGAAAAGCAATTTATAATGAGACCATCACCAATAATTGTTTGTTTTAGGCTGTGAAGTGGTAGGGTACTTTCCTGCCTGGGTGGAATCAAGTAAAAATAACCATGTTTTTTCTGCGTTTGCAGACAGGATAGGTTGCGGTGAATAAGCTATTACATTTCAAAACAGACATTTTGATGAAGTTAGAATAACATGAAAAATGGCAATACCTTTCAAGTCCAAGAACCTGTGCAATTTAGTGACTTCTTAAATTTCAAAGAATATTATTTATTTTAATAATATTGTTTAACTTTGAATAACCTTATTGCGTTTCTCCAGATGTGTACCCTAACTGTCGCAGACATGACCTAATTTGTTTCCATAACATACCCAAAGTAGATATGGTAGTTTGTCTACTCAATAAACGGCAGTATCTTACCTCCCAGGATTTAGTCATATGACAACCTCATCATTCTTGACAGAGCTGAGAAGCGGGATTTAAACAACAAAACTCGAGGCAGAATCAAAGTTGCAACCACAGAGTCCATGCAACTAAGCAAATGCATTTTTCTCTTATGAATGTTCTCTTAGAACTGACAAAATCTTATTTTACTGACAATTTTAACAAGTTTGTTATTTGGTTACCAAACCCACTGCCTATTAGGAAGCAGCAAATTAAAAAGGGGATGCAGCTGTGGAGACTTGCACAATGATAGCAGTTAAATGTGTCAGCAAGAAAATGGAAGAAAATCTGTAAAAAGCATACAAAGGAACTCAAAAATCAGGAACTAAGCTATTTAATAAAGGTAAACAGATCTACAAACTTGTATAATCATTGAAGTTACTATGGTACTAAAATTAGTACTCCTGATGATGGTCGTAGGTCATTACGGAAGTGTTATTTTAAGTTCCATAGTTTGATCAGTTTTAAGAAAACAAGCAGAGTAAATAACTGACTTAGAAAGGTTTTCATCCACAAGTCATCTTTTTCTTTTCCAAAGGGAGGTTAAAAGGTTATACTTTAGCTGTCACGTTGTTTTCGTTCATCCTAACTCATCATTCAATATTGCAAGTGAGTTTCACTTATGAAATTAAACAACTAGAATAAAAATACAGTTATTGGGTAATAAAGATGTTCAAGCTCATTTAATATATTCCCAGCTTCAAAATCATCCTTTAAAATAAAGTCAGGGAATGTGTTTAACATGTCTTCTTGTGTCCTATGGCTAAATATATTACAACATTTTTCTGGTTTGATCAAGGTTGCAGATTAAATTTTCCATATGGACCTGTTATCTTATTGTTTTTCTTGGCCCCCATTTATCTTCCTACATGGCATATAACAAATAAAATTTATTTCTACTTCCAGAAAAATAACCACATAATTACTGGAGTAACATCTGATTATCTACCTAGTTTATAACAGCATCTTATATAATAAAAATTCATTCATTCACTGGGTTCTGATTTCCTATCTAAAATGTAGAAGGAATGAGAAGAGCTAGCTCAGAATACACAATTACTGTGGCATAATAACAGCTCAGAATACACAACTACACAATCACTGTGGCAGGCACAGTGCTAGTGACACATTATCTTTCAACAAATCTGGAGAGCCAATTTTTAGATAAAGAAACAAACCTATGGAGGGAGCTTGTATCAAATGTGGAATATTCTTATTTCTTTAGCATGCTGCTGGAGGGTAAAACAATCCCTGTAAATGTTTGCTAGTTGTTAACATTCTGGTACACATTAGCTTGAGTGACTTTCATATGGTATTCTGTTCCTCATTCAATCAATTTAGTGACTTAGTCATTGAAATAAACAGGGCAAAAGGACAGAGTCATAGCTTCAGTCCCATCTCTAGTAGCTTCTGTGATTTTAGGCCACTATTACGTTTTCTAGGCTGTGGTATGCTCATTAAATATATATATATGAAGAAGAGCCTTCATGTACCTCTGTCTAGAAGCCAATATACTCTTACCTTATTATAAACAGTGAGCATAGTTATACAGTTAACAAGTTGCTTATTACCATCAATAATTATCAGATTGTTTCAAGAGCCAAAGAAACACTCAATACAGTTAAGTTAGTAACTTTCTCTTATATATGATACTCATTATTATAATTGTCTTCCATGTCACTTTCCACTCTTCTTGGGGGGGATAATAAAAACTTGTCAGTCCTAAGTCAGGGGTTAATGAAGGCAAATTGTGACAACTGTGTTCCTTGGGATATTGTGGACATATTGCAGTGCTTGGACAAGAATGTATATCTCAAGATAACTTATATTTTTCGTTCTTCATAAACAAAGAAAAGTATATTAAGAAAAAGAGTTAGCAAATACTTATGTGGTAAAACTCCAAGATAAGTCCAACTTGAAAAAGAGTTTAATTTCATATATCTATTTTGATTTAACAGGGCATTAGCATTTAGAAGACCAATCTGGATTTTATACATCTTGTAAACAACTAAGTATAGAGAAAGAAAAGTAAAGTTGGTGTATACGTGTATATTGTGATTTAAATTTTCTTTCCAAATACCATTTATTGGCTAGTTTATAATAGCAATGTTAGTGCATTACTTGCATTGTATTTTATTTCTTCTTCACTGTTTTTTCTTGTTTTGTTAATACATTTTAATAACATGAGCATTAAGTATTTCACATGTGTTTTGTTAACTACTGAAGTAATTACGTACCATTAATCTCAAAGGTAATTATGTTTTTAAATTTCAGTAATTTCTCATAGGTTTTCAGAAATAAATTACCCTGAGAAGAGAAAAATGTGTCGACATTTTAGTGTGTATTGCTGTGTGTTGTCTCAAAAGGGGAGGAATTTTTTATTTCTACTTCCACAAAAATAACCACATAATTAACTGGTTATTCATAGAACAATCTAATTGAAGAAGGAAAGGATATTGATATTTATTGAGAAAATAATGTACATCAGTCAGTCTCTAGTTGATATATAGTTGGTTCTAGTTGCTATTTAATGTTTTCATCATAACAATTCTTTGAACTAGGCATTATTCCCCTTTACAAAAAGAAATAGAAGTTCTATTTATAGAAAGTAGCACATCTAAAGCATAATGCCATGTCAGTTCCCAAAGCAATGGAGCTTTCAACTATATGATGCTGTCCCTTGGCATTTATTGTTAATTGTCCTACATGGTTGACTATTGATATGAATAATTTAAATTATTCACTCTTTATACATCTGGTAGATATAGGGAAAGGGGTGAGATGATACATATATACTTTTGATGATAAGACAAGAAATAATCAGGTATTTTCTTTGCTTAAAGTCATAGTTCTTTGCATATTTGTTGCTAGTTATACATTTCTTCTTACTTTGTTCCAATATGCAAACATTTTGTAGGTGTATGTTGCAGAATAAGTGTGTTTACATTCCATCTTTGCAAATGACTAAGTTTTACCTGCAGGTGTCATACATGAGAATTTTCTCTCCCTTTCTCTCCTTAATGCATATTTGGAATTTGTCAATGGCATCTGAGCATGGTGTTTGTGGACAGTGAATATAAACATCATCATGTATCCAAAATTTTCAATCACTTCATTTGTTCTAGAGTGCATTAAACTGTGATTTAATGTGACATTAAACTGCTTTCTTGCTGTTTTAACCATAAAATGCCTTCGATTTATTTCAAGGCACAGCTTGGGCTGGACCAAAGCTATCTCTAATCTAATAGAGTCCAGCCTTTCATTTTATTTTCATAATCCCTCCATACTTCTATAAAATAAAAAAAAAAAGCTAAGTAGTACTGAAAAGAAAAAAAAATGAGTATCTCAGTAAGACTAGAGTTGATGTTAAGAATCTATCCAAAGTGGTTAAGAAATATTGGTTTTAAAGGCTTCTTATATTTTATCCTGCATAATTTATATATGTTTGCACTATGAAAACAAGGGATCTTGGAAAATTAAAAATATATGTCAAGCATTTCTATTCATGTCCAACATCTCATTTAAAAGAAAAGAAAAAAGAAGTGGATTGAAAACATTTACTGATTTAACCAGACTATTCTTCTAAGGGATGATTATTTCCTAAGATGCAGTTTATTTTCAAAGTCCTTTTTAAAGTTATTTCTTCCAGCCAGGCATGTGGTTAACATCCATAATCCTTGCTACTTGGGAGACTGAAGCAGGAGGATGCCTTGAGACCAGGAGTTCGAGACCAGCCTGAGCAAAAGAGTGAGACCCTGATCTCTTTAAAAAAAAAAAAAAGAAAAGAAAAGAAAGCACACCTGTAGTCCCAGCTACTGAGTTGGGAGGATTCTTGGCCCAGGAGTTCTAGGCTCCAGTGAGCTATGACAGAGTGAGATGCCTGTATCTCAAAAAAACAATGTTTTACGTTATTTGTTCTAAATATTATAATGGACAATGTTTCTCTTAAAATATCTTGATAATTATCTCTTTGATTTGAATGAAGTTCTGACATTCCAGTTAAATTATTTTATCTTAACTTCAAATTATTAGCAATGTAGCTTTTCTCTTGCCAACCAGGGATGTGACACAGGCACATGTACACAGGCAAATTTAGAAAGTAAACTCATGTATGGCAAGCACGCCTTCAACTCCTAATCCTTTCAGAAATAGGGTGTCTAACTTAAACCTATTCTTCAAATAAAGTGGCCATTCTTCCTTTCTCTCTCTCTCTCTCTGTCTCTCTCTCTCTCTCTCCCCCCCTCCCTCCCTCCCTCTCCCCCTCCCTCCCCCCACCCCACCACACAGGCATTTCTTCGCTGTTTGTTGTCTATTAACATTAGTTATTTTGCATTGAATGAGTATTTTCTTTGACAAGGGTTTTTTGTGACAGGCTTATTCAATAAAAGGGCAACATACTTACAATTTATCTTAGGATAAATAGTGTAGAAAATTATCTTAGGAATATTTTAGGAAATATAGCTTATGCATATGAGTGGATCATCAGTTTACAAGAGAAATGCACTCAAGGTGAATAGGTTTTGCAGAGATTTATTTCAGGGCACTCTCCAGAGAGGGAGATGAAGATTGGATTGAACCAAAAAGACTGTGGCAAAGAAGAAGAATGTTGGAAATCTAGCATGCTTATTAACAAGGGACAAGAGAGGTTGTGGAAGGAAAAGAGAAGACATATCTAAGATTTTTTTACTAGTTTCACAATTTTTTTCTATTTCTTAAACTGTGGTTAAAAAAATAAAACAAACAAACAAAAATATGACATAAAATTTACCATTTTAGACCAGGCGCAGTGGCTTACGCCTTTAATCCCAGTAGTTTGGGAGGCAGAGGCGGGAGGATCAGAGGTCAAGAGATTGAGACCATCCTGGCAAATATGGTGAAACCCTGTCTCTACTAAAAATACAAAAATTAGCTGGGCATGGTGACATGTGGCTAATTTTTGTATTTAGCCGGGAGGCTGAAGCAGGAGAATCTCTTGAACCCGGGAGACCAAGGTTGCAGGAGCCAAGGTCACGCAACTGCACTCCAGACTAGTGACAGAGCGAGACTCTGTCCATCTTAAGAAAAAAATAAGTAAATAAAAGTTGCCATTTTAACCATTTTTAAGTATATACTTCAGTAGTGTTAAGTATATTCACATTTTCACAAGACACATCTCCCGAACTTTTTCGTCTTGCAAAATGGAAACTGTACCCATTGAAAAACAACTTCCCATCTCTCCCACCCCACATCCAGCCCCTGGCAACCATTATTCTACATTCTGTCTCTATGAATTTCATTACTTTAAATGTCTCATATAAGTGGAGTCATACATTATTTGTCATTTAGTGACTGGCTTATTTCACTTAACATCCTCAAGGATCATCCACATTGCAGAATTTTGCCTAATGTTAACTTTACCTATACCTGAATCATCTGACTTGACTTATATGTTGTTAATCATTTCATGGTAGTTGCGTGTGAGTTTGAAGGTGTGCATGCATATGTGTATTTTGTACATTTAGCTATAGGTAATGTGCATTATAAAACTGTTAATAATAATTTATACATATCATAAATATTAAAAGTTGTAAACATTTGACAGACATTTTCTCCTTTAAATTATGAAAACTTGCTTGTGGATAAAATAGGAATAGACGCTGTTCTCTGCATGAATTAGTATGGTCAATTCTCAGCATCATTGGTCCTTTGCCAAAATTGGATCTCTTACCAAATCTAACCACTTTCTATTCTATAAGAGACATTAAGGAAAGGCTCTCTCCTCTCACTTCTCTTTTATCTAATCACTTGGTCATTCCATCTCAGCTCTTTCCTAGACGGTAGTTTTAAAAATTTTCTTTTCTTTCTTTCCTTTTCTGTTTCCTTTCTTTTCTTTTCTTCTCTTCTTTCTTCTCTCTTCTCCTCTTCTCTTCTCTTCTCTCCTCTTCTCTCCTCTCCTCTTCTCTTCTCTTCTCTTCTCTTCTCTTCTCTTCTCTTCTCTCCTTCCTTCCTTCCTTCCTTCCTTCCTTCCTTCCTTCCTTCCTTCCTTCCTTCCTTCCCTCCCACCATTTTTTTGACAAGGTCTCACACTGTCACCCAGGCAGGAGGGCGGTGTCATTATCACAGGTCACTGCAACATTTGTCTCCTGGACTCCCTTGATCCTCCCTCCTTAGCCTCCTGAGTAGCTGGGACTACAGGTATGTGCCACCATGCCTGGCTAATTTTGGGGGAAATTTTGTAGAGACGGGTTTTTCCATGTAGCCCAGGCTAGTCTTAGATTCCTGGACTCAAGTTATCTGCCCCCTGCCACAAAAACTTTCTGCTGTGACTTAGCCTGTTCAATAAGCCAAACCTCACAATATTCTTAGATTTATCTTCAAAACAATTTCACTGAAACTGTTTCAATGATATATTGAGCGAATACTTACCATTTTATATTTTATACATATAATTATATATATTTTTATCTGTAATATAAAAGAAAACATAGTATTTTTAGGTAAGAATTAATGAGTCACCTTCATTGATAACAATATTTTTATTTCTGTCTTAACTTTTAAACTCTCAACTGATTTTTGGAGTGTTGGTCCTCTTTCATCTTTTGTTATTTCTTCATTTCCTGCTTGTTCTACCACTCGATGATCAGTATTTCATTTGTTTGTAACTTTTGGATCAATCACTATGACTTCTTTCTAATCCTTAGAGATATTTGAAACACTAGCCTTTTTTTATTTTCTATATTTGCTATATTCATTTATATTCAACTTACTACTTATTCCAGATTTCTATATAATTTTTCAGTTAAGAATAGGTCTTCCTTTCTCCAAACTGTTTTAAATTAAAAATTCAATTGATTTTAACTTATAAAAATGATTATTGTTAATAGATTATCATCAAGATTTCAGATAATTGCTTTTGGTTAGCATATTCAAACTAATTTTTCTGAAATGCTTCACTAGGTGTTTGCTAAATTTCTTATTCCCTTTCTGAGCAATTGGATTTTACTTCCATTATTTTCACAATACTGTAACACATATGATACATTTTATCTTTTAACCTTCCCAGGGTAAAGTTCCCAGAAAAAAAAAAAAATCTTCAAATGGTATGTTTAGGCTGACAAGTATTCAGAGCCACACAAATAGAACTAACTGCTTTCTTGTTGAGACTTATTTATTTCTAATTTTCTCTCCTGTAAGACTAGTGCCTCTCTTTGCTAGAATCAGCTGTCAATCTACAGGCACTGTCTACTCATACTGGAAAGACTGTGGTCAAACAACAATACCATGCATGTCAATAATACGCACACTGCTACCCTAGCAGCCACACAACACTACCTGCAGTAAGAACACAAACAGCAGCAGGAACAACTTGTGTACCATATGATTTCCTTGTTTTCTTCAGATCGCTTTAATTCTTGAATGATACAGCTTAAATGTGTGAACTGATTCACAATCAATGCACTGTCTGGTCAATACATTGAGGCAAAGTACATGAAATTGACAAAGAGAGGAATACAACCTTACTTCTTAGAGAAAGGCCATTTTTAAAAATGAAAATAACCTATTATGATAATTTCTGAGATAAATTTATGAGGAAATCTGAATTCTTAAACCAGTGAACATATTTTAATTTTTAGAGATTCCCTTAGGGAAAGAAAAATTGAGAAATGAAGGTCGTTCATATATTTCACTTTGTTCTTTTGAATTAGAAACTTGTAACAATTCATTCCATATGTATTTAACATATCATTTTTTTAATCTTGAGCCATCCTTGTGGTAAAATTTTAGCTAGCAAATAAAGTGATGCAATATTTAAAAAGTAAAACAGCAATAGCTATAGAATAGTTATAGCTGACTTTATAGAGCTAAGAATAGTTATAAAGCCAGCTGCCCTACATGTATTGTAGGACACAAATGTTTGGAATGTAATGAATGACAAAGAAAAGGGAAAAACTGCTGAACCTAGTGTCTCTGAATGTCATTATAAAGACATAATATGCCAAGCTTATGAATTAAAGGCTTGAGACTCCTTGGAGGGTTGAAGCATTGTAATTATCTGTAACTCAGTGTTAAAGAAGACGACTATTTTTCAGACCCAATTTTTTTCATGAATAGATTATTTTTTAAAGAAATATTCATGTTATAGGGAAGGCTATTTTAGACTGTTAGCCACTTGATGGTTGAACTTGAAAATATATAATACAGAAAGAAAACCTAAGTATCTCCCATGAAGGTATTTTATCTGGTCATTACTTTAAAGGTTTTACCCACCCATCCTCCCACCCATCTAGATAGGTGTTTTGATACAAAAAATTATGTAATCAATATCTGTATGTATCAGAAAAATAAACTACTAGTCAAGAAGTGGGATGGGAAAAGTCATTGGGGAGCTTAAAATGTATTACCTAGGGCAAAATCATTTTTAAACAATTCTCACATGGAAGCGGATGAGCTGGGGATTGAAGATTATCCTAATAGGCAGAAATCTTTTCCATTATCAGGAGCCCTGTCAGGGAGATAACAGAGGTTTTAGTATAGTGAGGAAAATGCACATTTGTGAAAGTTCGTAGAGAATGCTTCAGCCTGGAAAACAAAAAGCCTTATTTGCATATGATGCTACCTGAGACAATGAACAGCCTACAATCCATGATCAACATCAGTTTTTAAACAGTTTGATGTGACATGAATACACATATCGGAATGCCTGGTAGATTTTGATGAGAAGTGTTAAACATTGAAGCAGAGGCATTCCAATAATATAAACAGTAAGACCTGCTGAGTTTGTGCTCTGAAGCCCAAAGGCTAGTAATCTTTTTACATTTCAATGTGTAATTACTGTCTTCTCCCATTTGGATAAGCATCATTGAGATCTTGAGAGCAGTTCTTTCTCTTTATCTGTGAAACTTCAGTGACTTTAGTATAAACAACAAATGTCTTATTTTCAAAATACGAAGGTGTTTGCAGTGAAGTTTTGTGCTTTGTGCAGTCTGTTGTGTTTAGTCTAACTTTATATTTGGGAAATTTGTAATAGAAGAAATCATTTTTGTTTGCTTAAGTAGTACGTCTACTGCTCTTTAGGTTCCTGTTATTTTCATATGGTCTTTCAAAGGATCTAAGGACATTTTAGCTCCATCTAGGGAATATGAGGAAGTAGGAAGACTCTAAAGTTTGTCCTGATATATTTGGAGCAATGAAATTAGCTTAGAAACACTGATATTTCTCAGTCCACACCAGAGTTCCCTAAAAAAATGTGGTAACAAGGACAAAAATGCTTATTATGTTGATCACGTTATTTAAAGAGCATGTACTTTTATGTGTCTTAAAAGCAGGTTGATAGTGCTCTGCAAAATTGGAGTTACATCCAAGAAGTCGCCATTGTAATTAATTCATCAATGAGTTTGTAGTCTTTATCATGTAATCCGGGGGAAATGGTCAAGCCTTTCCTTACTGCATCCATGTTATGTAATTTATTTTACTTAAAAATAAAAACCGTTTATGTGCTTAGAAGACTCATTTTGTGGACCTATATTAGTGCCAAAAATGATACTTTTTTAATGTCTATATTTCTAATTGAGGTTTTTATGGAAAGTAAAACTAGTATACTAGTCAAAGTATCTTGAATACCAATGCTCAAAGCCAGAAGAATTTAGTGACAAGGTCAAATGTTTCTTATTCCTGAAATCGAAACAATAAAGAGAAAGAAGTAAAACCTGATTTGTTTTCCCCATGAGATTAAGACTACACGGTAGGGAGTGGTGGCTCACGTCTGTAATCCCAGCACTTTGGGAGGCTGAGGCAGTGGATCACGAGGCCAAGAGATTGAGACCATCCTAGCCGACATGGTGAAACCCTGTCTCTACTAAAAATACAAAAATCAGCTGGGCATGGTGGCGTGCACCTGTAATCCCAGCTACTCGGGAGGCTGAGGCAGGAGAATCACATGAACCCAGAAGGCGGAGGTTGCAGTGAGCTGAGATCACTGCCACTGCACTCCAGTCTGGCAACAGAGCAGAGACTACATCTAAAAAACAACCAAAATAAAACAAACAGAAAAAAAAAAAAGAATATACTTAAGCAAATAACAAGTGATTAAGGTGATTAAGAATACACTTAAGAAAGAAAATGACTAAATTCAACACCAAATTTTGTGAATTTGAACTCAACACTCAGATTTTATGCTAGTCTATTCTGCTCACCTTCCACCCCAGGTTCTGATTTATTATTAGTCCATATATGCCATATTAATGCAATCTTTCAGTACTCATAATGTCCTTACCTCTGACTGTACCATGTTGTATCTTGACACTCCCCATTAAGTTCTCTGGGCTTTCTTCTTTCTTTCAAATAGAGGCTGGAGTTCCTCTTTTTAAACATTTAAAATGGTCAGTGGCTCTCCTGGAGGAAAATGAGTGAACCATAGTCCCTTTAGTTGATGATTTCATTTTACTGTGGTTGTGAATGTGATAAATGCACCTGTCTCTAGAGAATGAAACTGCCAGCTTTGGGGAGTGCAAATGTGACTGTAACTGCCTCAATTTCAGTGAGTTATTATTCACTGAACCTGTTCTACTTGTACTGGGATAGTTTGTGCAGAGATTGTTTACAGCTGTATTTAGAAATAAGAGGAGTAAATAAATTGTCATTGATGGAAAAGGAAAAGCCGATTTATGTATAGGTGTATCCAATATAGTATTGTTTGTTTCTGGTTAATATTTAGAATGCCACTGGTTAAAGAAATAGTATATCCTCATAATTAATCATCTGTATTGTTTCATGAATACACCATAAAGAGGATCTCCTGAGACTGATCTGAGTTTTCTGGAAACTCAAACCATCATGTATTGCAAATGTATTGCTTGCATGTTAGTTCCCTTAGGTGTTGCCCTGGGAATTATAGAATTACATTTTGACACACTGGTTCATTTTACTTATGGGTACTTTTGCACATACACAGAAACCTTTACCTAAGTTCCTTCCTCTCTCTAGGGCTTCCTTCAAAATGTTCCTTACTTATTACTTCTTCAGGCAGGGTGTACTTGGTTCTTGCTGTTATAATCTAAAATTGCAATAGTCAACAGGGCATTGAAGTAAATGAATTTGAGTTCAAAATGAAATATTTTAGTTTTGGAATTTTTCATTTTTCTATCATAGCTTTTGAGTATGGATAAATTGGGAACATTTCTAATATTTATGAACTCAGTACTAAATACCAGTGATTAGGCCTTTGGGTATATACATATGAGAGGCCATAGAACACATGGTCACTTCTCGTCTAGACATTCACTGTGCTCTGGGAGATTTTCTTTGAGCAAAGATGGAAAGATGGTGGGCAGTAACTGATTTCTTTCTCCTCCCTCCCTCTCTTCCTTTCTTCCTTCCTTTCTCTTTATTGAAAGTTAAAAAGTAGGCCAGGTGTAGTGGCTCACGCCTATAATCCCAGCACTTTGGGAGGCTAGGCAGGTGGATTGCCTGAGCTCAGGAGTTTGAAACCAGCCTGGGGCATATATAGAGAAACCCAATCTCTACATAAAAATACAAAAGGTTAGCTGGGGTTGGTGGCATGTGCCTGCAATCTTAGCTACTCAGGAGGCTGAGGCAGGAGAATCGCTTGAACCCAGAAGCGGAGGTTGCAGTGAGCCAAGATTGTGCTACTGTACTCCAGGCTGTGTGACAGGGAGACGCTATCTCAAAAAAAAAGAAAAAAAAGTAAAACGTAGTTAGCAGACATTTAGTACACAACAAATTATGGTACTTCCTCATACTAAATTATTATTTAAGCATAACGTTTGTATTATACCTGAATGCTTGAATCTTCTTATATACCTATTTACAAGACGCAGTCTTCATTGTGGTCAAGACTTCAGGTTCTGGTCTTAGGACACCTGGCTTACATCTTGACTCTGCCACTCAGGTGAGTGACATTAGCCAGGCTTCCTAGCCTCTAAATCTGTCTTCATCTGTATAATGGGGATGGTAATGATAATACCAATATCAAAGGTTTGTTGAGGGTTATATATCACATGGATAACAGAATAAACTGCTTAGCATGATACCTAGCAGTGCTAAGTGTTCAATAAATGTTAAACATTACTAAATTAGATGTCCTAGGTTTTCTTCAAGGGCCTAGCAGATTTCTGTTTGCACTAACAGGAGCCCTTGCCTGAGCCTAGAGGACTCCACCAGGCATTCTGGTAGCTACACTGTGCATCTTGCGTAGTGGTTTTTTTGTTTTGTTTTGTTTTCAGAGAAAGGTACAGGCAAGAGTAAACGTAGCAATCTCAGCTTTCTCAACTTCCTCGTAGCCTTGTCATCTCTGGCTGAGAAGTCGAGTTGCAGATAACTCTCTTAAAAGATTACAGTACTCAAGAGGCTAAAGGTCAAGGTTTGAAAGCACAAAAGAAAGAAGGATCCCTACTTATCATTATGCAGGGGGAAAAAAGCACACTTGTAGGCCACACAAAAGATAGCACACTTATTTGGAAAACACTAAATTCAAAATTAACTCCTGAACTCAGAATTGATAGGTCAGGGTAGATACCCTAAGTAAACAGGTGAAGTCTTCATTAATTGTTCACCTATTAAATACAATTTTAAATGAACTGATTCTGTAGAGCTGTGTTTTCCCACATCACTCTGATAAGAGTCATTTTTAGTGCTCTGTAAATACAGCTTCCTTGGAGATTAATCCCATCAATTAATTCAGTGGGTCTGATAGCAGGTAATTTGTAATTTTTATTTTTACAAATGCCTCCTGATAATGATTAAGTCCAAGGAAATTTGGGAAACGCTGGTCTGGGACATGATTTTCAGTTTCCTTTGCAGCTGTTATATCTTGAACTACTGATCATCCAAGAGATGATCCCACTGCAAAGTCTTGTTCAATCCAGAGAACTAAGTCTTTTGAACATTTGGTTTAATAAAGTTTCCTCCAAAGCATCTCAAATTCTTTATTTTGATTGTTTCCATTTCTGGCCCATCCCTTCTAGATCACATTTTTCTTGAAAAGTTCAGCTTCTGTGAATTGAGATATGGCAATCTAAGCAAATCATTTTTAAAATAACTTTATTAAGGTTTCTTATTAAAGGAGTGTGACATTTAATGGACTTTGCTTACTTCTGTCTTACTCCCTTCTCTCTTGAAACTTGTTGAGAAGTAACTCAATATTCTAGCCTTTCCACCTTTACTCTTATGCTGACCACCGGGTGCATGCCAGCCTGAATCTCATCGTTTTCTTTAACTGATCCAAATCTCTTTCACCTCCCAGACAAGATACTTAGATATTCTAAGATAATTCCCAGGTCATTATCTTAGAAAGACAGCTGATGATGTAGGGGTCTGAAAAACATCATGGATATCTCACCGTCCTGTCTGAGGTCACCATTGACCTTGAGTCAGAGCTTCAAGTTTGTGAGGTTAGGAGATCTTCAGCCCCTTTTTTGCTCATCCTGGTTTTGCACGTCTCTGGTGACCAAGTCCAGGCACAGGGCATAGCCGCCACATATTCTATGGCCATGGCCTCAGGGACAGCAGGGCTGTGCTTATCCATCACCATGCCCAGCTCCAGCTCCAGCCGTGGTGGAGTAGGTTGGCTATGGTGGATGTGAGGATGCTGAGCCCTCGGCGAGGAAGGCCAAGAGCACGGGCTCGATAAGCACCGTGCTGCGCATCTCTGTAGCATGGTCTGTGTAGTTCCTTCCCATGCAAACAATGTTCTTCTCCCACTCGTAGAAGCAGGACAGCGGCCTCTGAGCCAGGAGCTAGCCAGTCACCTTTGGAGTCCATAGACTGATTTCTTTAGAGTCTTTTAGCTAAACACTTTAAAAATAGATAGTCTATTTTTCCCCTTTTATGTATGTAATTATCACCAGGAAAATTGTAACTATACTCAATAGTATGGTCTTTACAATTGGGCAGATACTTTATTTACAATATCTGGGTTCTATGGAATAGTGTCTAAAATCCTGGAAATCACTATGACTAAGACTGGGAAATAAGAAGCACTGAATTTCTTCTTGCCTTGACTTTTCTACTTATAACATGAGTATAACAGTGATATGATAGTTTATGAATATTGACTTAAGAAACAACTTATGTCCTGCCAGGAAAATACAGTAAACCTGCTTTAGAAACACTGAATTTATTGAAGTCACAAAACTAAAATTTAATGCATGAATGTAGCAAGTTGTTAAATGGTGTCCTTATGATCTGCAGGAGGTAATACACCATCACATGTTCCAGGTGTTCACAGGAAAATAATCACTGACTCCTGTAGCTGAAGGGGACTTTCCAGGGAGTCTCTACAAATGCCTTCCAGGTGCTTGGATGCCCTCTATCACATCCAGTCATGAGGAATTATTTGTGTCATGGCACAGTGATCATTACTCCCCAGCACAGCTCAATCTACTTCTAGACTGTTCTAATTGTTGGAATAATATTTGTTATGTAATGCAATTTCCCATCTATTAATTTATGAGATATTTATTTAAAACTGACTATATTCTAGGAACTGGGCTAAATGAGGAAGAGTAGTGAATGAATACAGAAATCACCCTTGATTTGGGGAATATTTGCTGTGGTAGTGTAGGTCACTCCTATTGTGATAATTCCCCCAAATAGTACATCATCAAAAGAGAAAACACACACACATAGACACACACTTCATTCTTTTTTGGATGTTTTCATTCAAGGATTTGAAAAGATTTGGATGATCTTCGTTTTTTCATCCTATGCAATCTGGCCCATGGTAGGTACTACTTTAAAAATTGAGAATACATTTAAAAATCACCAAATTTTCAATAGTCACCAATGATGACTATTTTAGTTGCAATTATAATTAGGTGTTCAAGGAAACACCTGTAACTTAAATTTAACATCTAAATCTTACATCTTTAATTGGAAAAATAATGTAATAAGTGAGCAATTAGATTCTCTAGTATTAGAAAATAACTGAGAGGTAGCTGGGCATGCTGGCTCCTATTTGTTATCCCACCACTCTGGGAGGGTGAGAGAGGAGGATTGCTTGAGACCAAGAGTTCGAAACCAACCTGGGCTACACAGCAAGACTCTGTATCTACAAAAAATTAAAAAAAAAAAGAACTGAGTGTTCATGTGTGCATCAGAGTTAGACTGAATTTTTTTTTAAGATGGCTCACTCTGTTGCCTAGGATGGGGTGCAGTAGCAGGATTATAGCTCACTGCAGCCTTGATTTCCTGGGTTCAAGTGATCCTCTCACTTCAGCCTCTCAACTAACTGGAACCATAGACGTATGCCACTACACCTGGCTAATATTTTAAATTTGTTTTTCTTTATTTATTCTAAAAATATCCCATAATGGAATACATGTGCCAATCATGCAGGTTTGTTACATAGGTATATGTGTGCCATGGTTTGCTGCATCTACTGACCTGTCCTCTAAGTTCCCTCCCCTCATCTCCCACCCACTAACAGGCCCAGTGTGTGATGTTCCCCTCTCTATATCCATGTGTTCTCAATGTTCAACACCCACTTATGAGTGAGAGCATGTGGTGTTTGGTTTTCTGTTCCTGTGTTAGTTTGCCAAGGATGATGGCTTTCAGCTTCATCCATGTTTCTGCAAAGGACCTGAAATCATCCTTTTTTATGGCTGCATAGTGTTCCATGGTGTATATGTACCACATTTTCTTTATCCAGTCTATCATTGATGGCAGTTGGGTTGGTTCCTTGTCTTTGCTACTTTGTCAATAGTACTGCAATAAATATATGTGTGCATGTGTCTTTATAGTAGAATGATTTACATCCTTTTTTGCATATACCCAGTAATGAGGTTGTTGGGTCACATGGTAATTCTGATCATAGATCCTTGAGGAATTGCCATACTGTCTTCCACAATGGCTGAACTAATTTACATTTCCACCAACAGTGTAAAAGCATTCCTATTTTTCCCCAGCCTCGCCAGCATCTATTGTTTCCTGACTTTTTAATAATCATCATTCTGCCTGGCCTAAATTGGTGTCTCATTGTGGTTTTGATTTACCTTTCTTTGATGATCAGTAATGTGGAGATTTTTTTCATGTTTCTTAGCTGTGTAAATATATTCTTTTGAGAAGTATCTGTTCATATCCTTTGCCCACTTGTTGATGGGATTTTTTTTTTTTTCTTGTAAATATGTTTAAGTTCCTTGTAAATTCTGGATATTAAACCTTTGTCAGAACAGTAGATTGCAAAAGTTTTCTCCCATTCTATAGGTTGCTTGTTCACTCTAATGAGTTTCTTTTGCTGTGCAGAAACTCTTTAGGTTAATTAGATCCCATTTGTCAGTTTTGGTTTTTGTTGTAATTGCTTTTGGCTTTTTTGACATGAAGTATTTGCCCATGCCTGTGTCCTGAATGGTATTGCCTAGTTTTCTTCTATGATTTTTATGGTTTTGGGTTTTACATTTAACTCTTTAATCCATCTTGAGTTATTTTTATATAAGGCTTAAAGAAGGGGTTCAGTTCCAGTTTTCTGCATATGGTTATCCAGTTTTCCCAGCACCATTTACTGAATAGGAGATCCTTTCCCCATTGCCTGCTTTTGTCAAGTTTGTTGAGGATCAGATGGTTATAGATGTGTGGTGTTATTTCTAGTGTCTCTGTTCTGCTCCATTGGTCTATACATCTGTTTTGGTACAAGTTTTGGTTACTTCTAGTACAGTTTGTATATATATAGTGTGTGTGTGTGTGTGTATATATACACACACACACACATATACATATATACACACATACATAATATGTATATATATGTATATATATATAGAGAGAGAGTATAAGCTTATAGTATGGTAGTATAGGCTTGTAGTATAATTTGAAGTCAGGTAGTGTGGCGTCTCCATCTTTGTTCTTTTTGCTTAGGATTGTCTTGGCTATATGGGGTCTTCTTTGATTCCATAGGAAAGTTGAAGTCGTTTTCTTCTAATTCTGCGAAGAATGTCAATGGTCATTTGATGGGAATAGCATTGAATCTGTAAATTACTTTGGACAGTATGGCCATTTTCATGATATTGAGCCTTCTGATCCACGAGGATGGAATGTTTTTCCATTTGTTTGTATGCTCTCTTATATCCTTGAGCAGTGATTTGTAGTTCTCCTTGAAGTGGTACTTCCCATCCTTTGTTAACTGTATTCCTAGGTATTTTATTCACTTTGTAGCAATTGTGAATGGGAGTTCATTCACGATTTGGCTCTCTGCTTGCTATTGTTGGTGTAATGGAATGTTTGTAATTTTTGCACATTGATTTTGTATCCTGTAACTTGACTGAAATTGCTTATGAGTTCAAGAAGTTTTGGGGCTGAGAAAATGTGGTTTTCTAAATATAAAATCATGTTATCTGCAAACAGAGACAATTTGGTTTTCTCTCTTCCTATTTGAATACCATTTATTTGTTTCTCTTCCCTGATTGCCCTATACAGAACTTCCAATACTATGTTGAATAGGAATGGTGAGGGAGGGCGTCCTTGTCTTGTACTGGTTTTCAAAGGGAATGCTTCCAGCTTTTGTCTATTCAATATGATATTGGCTGTGGCTTTGTCATAAATAGCTCTTATTATTTTGAGATATGTTTCATCAATACATGGTTTATTGAGAGTCTTTAACATGAAGAGAAGCTGAATTTTATTAAAGGCCTTTTCTGCGTCTGTTGAGATAATCATGTGGTTTTTGTCTTTGATTCTGCTTATGTGGTTGATTACATTTATTGATTTGCACATGTTGAACCAGGCCTGCATCCCAGGGATGAAGCCAACTTGATCGTAGTGCGTAAGTATTTGATGTGCTGCTGGATTCAGTTTGCCAGTATTTTACTGAGGATTCTTGCATCAATTTTCATCAGGGATATTGGCCTAAAGTTTTCTATTTTTGATGTGTCTCTTCCCTGTTTTGCTATCATGATGATGCTGGCTTCATGAAATGAGTTAGGAAAGAGTTTCTCCTTTTCCGTTGTTTGGAATCGTTTCAGAAGGAATGGTGCTAGATCTTCTTTGTATTTCTCGTAGAATTCAGCTGTGAGTCTATCTGGTCCTGAGCTTTTTTGGCTGGTAGGCTATTAATTGCTGCCTCAATTTCAGAACTTGTTAGTATAGGTCTGTTCATGAATTTAACTTCTTCCTGGTTTAGTCTTGGGAGGGTGTATGTGTCCAGGAATTCATCCATTTCTTCTAGATTTTCTAATTTATTTGAATAGAAGTGTTTATAGTATTCACTGATGGTAGTTCTTATTTCTGTGGGGTCAGTGGTGGTATTCCCTTTGTCATTTTTTACTGTGTATATTTGATTCTTCTCTCTCTTCTTTTTTATTAGTCTAGCTAGTAGTCTATCTACTTTGTTGATTTAAAAAAAAACAGCTTCTGGATTCATTAATTTTTGGAGGATTTTTTATGTCTCTCCCTCCTTCAGTTCTTCTCATGACTAATTTTTCCTTCATTTTGACCATGGAAATCCGATTATTATGTGTCTTGGGGTTGATCTTCTCATGGAGTATCTTAATGGTGTTCTCTGTATTTTCTGAATTTGCATGTTGGCCTGTCTTGCTAGGTTGGGGAAGTTCTCCTGGATAATATCCGGAAGTATGTTTTCCAGCTTGTTTCCATTTTCCTCATCTCTTTCTAATACTCCAATCAATCATCAGTTTGGTATTTTTATGAAGTCCCACGTTTCTTGGAGGTTCTGTTCATTCGTTGTCATTTGTTTTTTCCTCTCTTTTTTTATCTGTTTGTTTATATCTTATTATTTATGTCTTATTTCAGCAAGGTGGTCTTCAAACTCTGATATCCTTTCTTCTGCTTGGTCAATTCGGCTGTTGATACTTATGTTGAGTACGATTCATGAAGTTCTTGCACTGTGTTTTTCAGCTCCATCAAGTTTTTTTTTCCTCTCTAAACTGGTTATTCTAGTTAGCAATTCCTCTAACCTTTTGTCAAGTTTCTGAGTTTCCTTGCGTATTCCTAGAATATGCTCCTTTAGCTGAGCACAGTTTATTAATACCCATCTTTTGAAGCCTACTTCTGTCAATTCATCCATCTCATCCCCCATCCAGTTCTGTGCCCTTGATGGAGAGACATTGCAATCATTTGGAGAAAAAGAAACACTCTTGCCTTTTGAGTTTTCAGCATTTTTTCCTTGATTCTTTCTCATCTTTGTGTGTTTGTCTAGCTTCAGTCTTTCAGGCTGCTGACCCTTGGATGGGGTTTCTGCAGAGGCCTTTTATTCTTGTTGTTGATGCTGTTGTTGTTGCTTTGTGCTTGTTTGATTTTCTTTCAATGTTTAGGTCCCTCTTCCATAGTGCTGCTGCAGTTTGCTGGGGTTTCACTTCAGCCCTATTCATCTGATTCACTCCTGTGCCTGGAGATGTCACTCAAGAAGGCTGGAGAGCAGCAAAGATGAATGACTGCTCCTTCTTCTGGGACATCTGACCTCAAAGGGCACCAACCTGATGCCAGTAGGATGGCTCCCATATAGGGTGTCTGACAAACCCTGTTGGAGAATCTCACCCAGTTGGGTGGCATGGGGCACAGGAGCCATTTAACAAAGCACTTCGTCCCTTGGTGGAGGGGATGTGCCTTGCTGGGGGAAACCCACTTGTCTGGGCTGCCTGGATTCCTCAGAACTACCAGGAGGAGAGGCGAAGTCTGCTGGTCCACAGAGACTGTGGCCACCCCTTCTGCTAGGGGCTCAGGCCCAGAGAGATCTGGATTCTGTCCCTTAGCCTCTGGCTGGAGTTATTGGTGTTCCTGGAGAGAAACTCCACAAAATGTGTAAGGCTAGGTCAGGGTCAGGCCTGAAGAGGCACCCTGGCCTCAGACTACCACAGCTGGTGTGTTGGGCTGTGGGGAACACATATTGGGACCCAGCAGTCCAGTGTCCCTGGCTCCAGCAGGAGAGAAGTGCAGCCTGAAGCTATAGAGATGGGTGCCACCCTTCCCCCACCCAGGGAGCTTAGCATGTTAGGCATTTGGAAGTCCCAGTGCTGGCCGCTGCCTGTCCCTCAAGGAGCTCGAATGACTTAGACAGCAGACAGCTGCACTTGCAGCCAGCACTGGTCACCCATCCCCCTGGGGAGATTAGTAACCTTAAGCAGATTCCAGCTGAGAGACTGTAAGAATCTGCATGTTCTGGGGCTGGGATGCTAGGTCCTGGTATTGTGGGTTCACGAGTGGGATATTCTGGTTTGTGGGTTCCACATTTCAGTGGAAAAAACAGTTTCCCTGGCTGGGTAGCATGCTCGCTCAGTCCCTTCATGGCTAGGGGAGTGGATTCCCCTGCCCCCTGTGGCTTTCAGGTGGGCCACCACACTACACTGTTCCTCCTTCTCTCCATGGATCACACCAATTTTCTAGTCAATTTTGATGAAAGAACGTGGATACCTTGGTTGGCGGTGAAGGATTCACACACTTGCTATGTTTTGTTTCAGTGGGAGCTTCTGAAGGCTACTGCTTCTAGTCAGTCATCTCAGCCCCACCCCCTTAAATATTTTCTTGAGACAGTCTTGTTATATTGCCCTGGCTGGTTTCGAACTCCTTGGCTCAAGCAATTCTTCTGTCTATGCCCCACAAACTGCTGAGATTACAGGCATGAACCACTGTATCTGGCCCTTTTAAAGTATCTTACAAATATTTTAAATTGCCATCTGTAAGAACATATGTGAAAAATTAAATTTAAAAAACTGTGTTCTCAACTTTTCTCACTTGCTTTCTCAGATATGCCTATGTCTCACATGTCCTTCAAAGTAGCCCTTGACTGAATTATTTATTTTTTTAATGATAACATCAAGCGAGAAAAAATAAAGTTCAGATCAGACTAGTTAACACTTGTTAATTTGGCATTTTCCAGCCAGCCAACTTTAAAAATGCTTTGGATTATCAATCAGTCCAGATAACTTCACCATTAAAAAGCAAGTCTTAATCCAGCTTGTTCTGTAGTATTTTACTGTTGTTCGAACAGATTTCCATTATTCTGTACACAGGACATTTTTATATCAAATAACACAATTGAGACATTACAGAATCTAAAATTTTGCCTTACTTTTGAAAAATCATTATCTATATGACCAATCCCTCCATCTCCAGACCCAAATAAACCTCTCCTGATACGTCGGGGATGTTTTGAGCTTTCATGAAGTGATAACTTTCGTTTTTCAAGTGTTTATGATAATCTACATTTTTTTTCTCAACTGGAATGCCTTTTATTTTTCTAAAAATGAAATTTTCTGATTCTTCTAGCACCTGCTCAAAATCCCCCTTTTCAGTGAGGTTTTTTTCTAACCCCCATCTGTTAGCACAAGCTACATATACCTTCCCCTTTTTGAGACATTGTAGCAATTTTTTCTCTCCCTCTTAAATGATATTTAGCATTTCCTGAGTTGTTTTCAAATGGCCTCCTACTGAGATGAGATTTGTTAGACTCTGTATCTGATTTATTTTCCTTTCTCCCATTAGATGGTACAATGCCCTATATACATTTGGTACCAAATAAATGTGATGGCTGGGCATGGTAGCTCATGCCTGTAATCCCAGCATTCTGCGACGCCAATGCGGACAGATCACCTGAGGTCAGGAGTTTGAGACAAGCCTGGCCAACATGGTGAAACTCTTTCTCTACTAAAAATACAAAAGAAAAAGCTGGCCGTGGTGATATACACACCTGTGATTCCAGCTACTCGGAGGCTGAGGCAGGAAAATTGCTTGAACCTAGGAGGTGGAGGTTTCAGTGAACCGAGATTGTGTCACTGCACTCCAGCCTGGGTGACAGAGTAGGACTCCATATCAGATAAATAAATAAATAAATAAATAAATAAATAAATAAATAAGAAATGTTTGATGTCTGACTAAATGAACAAATTAACATATAGAAAAAATTATGTTACCTTTTGCTTAACGTATGTAAGCAAAAAAAGTTAGTTTGTCCAAGTAGTTATATATTTCACAATGTATTCCATATCAAAGATATCAAAGATTTGTAGATTAAACTATTTAAAAGCTTTTGTTAGCAACATTGAATCCTTGTTTCCTTAACTCGTGATCAAATGCTGAATTCTGATGGATATACTGTGGGACTCTATTTTTCAGGTGGTTAGTTGTCTTCATGTTAAAGAACTTCTTTCTTATATTAAGCTTATTTTTCATGTTCAGGAAATAATTCAACTCATTTTACCTTTAGTTTTTGAGGCACTCAGGTAGAAACAGAATCCTACATCTATTATACAGTTGTCTCTAAGCTTCCTTTTTAAATGATCCTATGTATAGTGATTTTTTTATTTTGAAAACCATGTAAATCTTATGGGAAAATGTGTGTAAAATTATTTCGACATTCTTAAGTCCTATAATATTGTGATTTTACTAGCCAGTCCATCCTTAATGCTCCTACTTTATCCTGCATTTATGTCCAAGCTTCTTTCCTTGTTATGTTTTCGTTTCTGCATTCAGTAGAATGGGAGGTCCTTAAGCAGCAAGCATGTCTTAAATATTTGTCTTTATGTCTTTATTGATTCTGGACAGTTGTATGCTTTCAGTAAATGTTTGTTGAAAGTCTGAATAACATGGAAGCTATTCACTGATAAACTACTGAACCAATAACATCAGGCGCAATTTTGGACAATCACCATTTGTCCCCCTAAAGCTTCCTTTGGCAAAATCTACAACAGAAGATAAGAGGCCAAGTTTTGCCTTCTTTACTGCTTCCAATACAAATCCAGGCTAAGCCTGGATTAGGAAATTGATTTCCTAGGAGCCCTTCCAAATTTAACCCTAAGGCATTCTAATCAAGGTGAATCTTGAGTAGTCCAGATTTGAAGTATTTTTAGTTTTGCAGGTTAAAAATAAAAAAAGAGTTCATATGCAGATTCCACACATACCTAATGTAATCTCAGAGCATATTCTAAACAAGAAAAGTCTCTTTTAATATGTAATAGTGATTACCTAATTTCTCATCTTTTTATATAATAGTTCTCACCTAATTTTTTATATTTTCTTATTGTCATGTAAAAGTTAGAAGAACTCAATGATTTCACTATAAATATTTCTACTTATTCAAATCTAAAAATCTAAATTATAGGTTTAATGCTTTAAGAAGTCATTATGAAACCTAAGTAAAAGAATTGGGAACAGAAATATGACAACTAGGTGCCCTGAAAATTATTGAGTAAAAAATATTTTCACATCTATTGGTTTCTGTTCTTTGAAATAAGTAACAAAATCCTTAGCCTATGAATGAAGTAGTTATTTTTAGGTAAATGTTTTCTTTTCTTAACAATTTTGTGCATAATTATTGTAAGTTTTCTTGGCTAATAGTGTCTTCAGAATGAAAAAATATTATCTTCAATTTGTGAATCTCTAAAGTGATTAGACACATGGTCTTCAATGTTTCCTTTCTTATGCCTCGGATGACATTGTGTAGTCAAGGAAATATGGAGTTTTGTTCAATCAAACTTGCCCCTTTTAAAAATTTTATTTGTAACAACCAACAAAATAGAATTATAACTGAATTATACTAAAATGATTCCCTCTTTTTCTCTGATTTATGGAGTATTTCGTGATCTTTCCTATGTAAGAATGCTAGCTTTTGCTGGCCAGATTGATTGAAGGAAATTAAGACAACCTTTAGTGAACTATAATTGTTAAAAATAATATCATTTAATACTAAGCAAGTTCTGTTCAATGTGATTTTATAGGAATTTATTTTATTTTTAATTTTTTAAGAGGTAGCAGTCTCATTCTCTTGTCCAAGCTAGACTATAGTGGCATGATCGTACCTCACTGCAGCCTCAAACACCTGGGCTCAAGTGATCCTCCTGTCTCAGCATCCTAAGTAATGGAACAACAGGTGCATGACGCTGCATCCATCTAGGAGTTTATTTATAATCAATAAGAATACTTAATAGAAAGAAGATGTGTTATTTGCATTTCTTAGATAAAAAAATTAAAACAAGACAGGTTAGAGATTTTATATTTATATGATAGTCACATTTCACATGAAGTTACTCATATTCAAAACCACACATAATTAAAAACAAATACCAAAAAAGAATGGTAGATATATTTGCATGCCAGTTACACTGATAGAATATATATAGTTCACCATTATTCTGTCTTCCAGATGTAAAATTAAACTATTCTTATTTTTAAATTTTATGGGAATGCTCATAATTGTGTTTTTGTGCATAAAATCAGTCTTTCTACTTTATGTAGTCATTATCATATCTGATTTTATATAATTTAATTTACTATAAGTGGAAGTTACATTGTTTCTTTAATTATTTCTCCTCTTTGACAACTTACGTTTGTATTTAGCAGAGTTTTGATTTCCCAATCTGCCCTTTTTTATTGCTGTTTCTGCATTCAGGAGGATATTGGTGGGATCACTTTGCAGGTTTTTTTTTTTTTCTGAAATATGGCTTAGTGGGTTGATAAGGAACAATAATTATTAAGGTATTTTAATACCCTTTTCTGCCAGATGTATTATTAGTGACAGGTGATTTTCAGCCAGAAATACCTATATATGAATCCACATAAGGTCATTCTTTAGACCTTTAGGCAAGTTATTACCTCTCTTATAAAATAAGAAAAGCAGCTCATGACTGGGAAAAACGTCATGTGAATTAGATAAAGAAATGAAAAGTGCCAGGCAGAGTGTCTGGCAAAAAGCTGGTGTCCAATAATGTTCTTTATATTTTCAATTACGATTGACCTTAAGGAACTGTTACTTTCAGAAGCACAGCAAGAAGATACGAGGTGAAAGTCAACAATGATGAAGATTTTATTTACTGATTAAATATACAAACAGTGTGCCTCCTAACTTATCATTATGTAACTTAGTTTATTCTTGGGTTCTGTTTATCCTTGAACTGATATATTTTGCCGTTTCATCTACGTGTATGAGTAAAGTATAAAATAGTGCAGGAATGTTAGGAAGTGTGGAATGCCATTAACTTTATTACTAAAAGTTTTGGATAAATGAACTATATAGGTATAAATATGAGTAAGATAGGATGTTCATCCCAATAAAATGATAATAAAATCTTTATTGCATCCCACATCATTACCTGCTGTATTTTGCTTATGTTGGATATAAAGAAAGAAAGGTATTGCAGACTCTTTCTCTGCAGCTCTTAAAAGCCTTGATTGATAATCTTTTTGCTCCTTTCCACTTAAAATGTCAAGTTCCTTAGACTTCAGATGAAAGGACAGAAAAGAAAAAGGTAAAGAAAAAATGTATTCTAATTTTATTTGAATCACGTCTCCCACAGTGGGGTAAATAAGCTAAGCCCTGTGGAACACACTATAGGTATAAGCAACCCAGAGACCTAAGCCAGAAAATATAAAAAATGTTCTCATTCATTCTTAGAGTAGTGAATTCTTGAATTCACAGTGTGTAGCATTGAGTGTACCTGGCCTACAACTCTGAAATGCAATGGAATCTTAATTCACATGTGTAAACAATTATTTAGTGGACCAAGACAAAAGAGCTAATTATAGCAGTACCAAGGTGACGACTTTGCTCAGCACAAAAACTCCTTTTTGGATTGCCGAAAACGTTATTGAATATAAATGAATTCTTTATTTAAAATGTTTTCTCATCCTGTTCTTTCAAGTTATTTTATTCATTATTAATGTGATTATGATTATCATTATTGTTACATCTTTATCGCTAAGTTTTATTTTTAAGAACCCTTATATTATGAACACGTATAAGGCACTGTTCTCAGTTATCTAGAAAAATATATTTGTGCTTATTTTTTGACCTTTTGCCACAAAAGAAATCATGAGAGTGTACTACTTTCACATTGTTCTCTGTTTGATGAAGCTCCATCCTTCCCTTCAGTTTATATTATCTCTCTTGTCCTTAGTGTCAGACACATGCCATTAGGAGCTTCTAGTGCTGATGTCCCATCTTTCTTCCAAATACATGCTGAATGTATCCCTTTGACAAATAAGCAAACTGCTTGGATCATAAGAGGAGAATTTACATGAATAACATGATCATTATGTAGCCTTAAAAGTCTGTCACAGAAGTCACATCACCTTGATTCAAATTCAAATAATTTCTACTCTGCTTATGCCCCAGTCCAACTCTTTCTCTGTCTTTGTCCATGTTGCACTACTGGCCTCACTAGTTATTTCTTTAAGATCACGGCTATCCTAGATTCAATCCTTCAATGTGTTACTCTCCAATGAACATCTGCTTTGCTATTTTCACTCATTCTTCTTTTCCTCCTGGTTCAGAGATAAAACATCAGTTTTCCCTCTCCAAATTTAAGTCCTTAATCCTCATTCTTTGTCCCGTGTTTTCTGCCATTATTGCCTTAAAAAATATGTTTCATATTATCCCTCTTATAGTCAACATTTGAAGGTTTTGATTATGTAATACAATCTTCTTCAAAAACTATTAATACAAATAAGTCCTTCATTATCAAACAAAATCTTCACTCAATCTTCTATGTTTAGAAATATAATATCTATTTTATTTCCTAAATACTGTAAATTATACCATACTTTTAATTTTTTCCTTTTTTAAAAATAATTTCAACTTTTATTTTAGATTTGGGGGTACATTTGCAGGTTTGTTACATGGGTATATTGTGTGGTGCTGAGGTTTGGGATATGAACGAACCCTTCACCTAGATAGTTAGCATAGCACCCAACAGCTGGTTTTTCCAACCTTGCTCCTCTCCCTCTCTTCTCCTTTCCTTGAGTCCACAGTGACTATTGTTGCCATCTTTATATCCATGAGTACTCAATGTTTAGCTCCCGTTTATAAGTGAGAACATACTGTATTTGGTTTTCTGTTCCTATATAATTCTCTTAGGATAATGGCTCCCGCTGTAACCATGTTGCTGCAAAGGACATGATCTCCTTGGCCTGTTCTATAGAAACTACATTCTGTGTGAGTGTGTGTGTGTGTGTGTGTCTATAAACTGAGTTTCCCTCTTTTTACCCAGGTTGGAGTGCAGTGGTATGATCTCAGCTCAACACAATCTCTGCCTTTCGGGTTCAAGCGATTCTCCTGCCTCAGCCTCCCAAGTAACTAGGATTACAGGCATGCACCAACACACCCGGCTAATTTTGTATTTTTAGTAGAGACTGGGTCTCTCCAGGTTGGTCAGGCTGGTCTCGAACTCCTGACCTCAGGTGATCCGCCTGCCTCAACCTCCCAAAGTTCTGGGATTACAGACATGAGCCACTGTGCCTGGCCATGAAAGTACATGATTTTATAACTTCTCTCACACTTCTTACTCTTTGAATCTTTTGCATTTTAAAATGTCAGTTGCCCTCTTCTTTTATCCTGTCCTTGGTGACATGTCTGTTGTATTTCATTCATTTTTTCTAGCTTCCCTAATTAATGTTTCTCTGTTTTTATCATGGGTATGTTTCCTTCATCCTGTTCTCTTAAAGATGGGTATTCTTTGGAGTTCAGCCTAACTTCTATTTTCTCTCCACACTATTTTCTTTGGCAATTTATTTATTTCTACTCTTATTACTATGAAGGTAATTCTCATTTCAAAAGCTCTAGTGCTTACTTCTTCCAAATCTGGATCAACATTTCTAACAAAATGTTGAACATCTCCATCTTGATGTCTGCTACCTTGGTTTAACCGCATCGTGCTTAGAGCGGAATTAATAATCTAAACCCTGAACTACTCTGTCTGCCATGCCTGTCCTGTTAATGACACTTACTTTATTAAGGTACTAACAATCACCAAACATCCAGGCTTATTTAACAGCATCTTTTACTTCCCTCCGCTTTATGCATCCAGCTCTGTTTGCTCAAGATTTCAGAAGTTTTCACATCCCTTTCCAAGCCCAATTTCTGTTTCTGCTACCACTACGTTTACTGTCTCATATTATGGTGTTATCATAGCTTTTTAATTGGCTTATTGTTTATATTAATTAGTTCTCTAATATTTCAGGGCGCTTTGTGATAAAATCTTTGTTTCCATATTTCTAGTGGGGGAATTTCCTTCATAAATAAATTCAATTATTAATATTGTCTACAGAATGGAGTCTAATTTCCTTGCCCTGTATTCAAGGTACTCGAGTATTTGAAATTCATTTTTTGCATGGCCTAAATTCTTAAGCACCCTCAGACATCTAGCCATTTAAACTAAGCAACTTTCTTTTAAACATTTCTTATTTTGTTTTATTGAGTGAAGCCAGCAGTGTGCAATTTTCTCTGCCTGGAATATTCTTGAAGGTGCTTGTAAAGATCTGATCTACACTTCAAAGTCTGTATTGTCTGGCCCTGTTTGTGGAACTATGTAGAGATTGCCAGAGATAATATTAAGTATGCAAATACAGCCATCAAGGTTAGTGAATAATCTGCAAAACAGAATCGTGAACTTGTAGCAGAGGTCAGCAGTGGGGAGTTACATTAAATTAATTAGTCCTGTACTGAGGGAGTAAGAAAAGCACAGTCCATTGCCTCCTGAGTTTTAGATAAGCTGATAACTATTGGATATGAAAAAGAAATCTCTGTTTGGGTCAATTCCAAAAAGCTTAATCCAAATGACTCAAATGTTGTAGTAGGTTTCCTAAAATAAAGGTGCCTCTTAGCCTCTGATGTAGTTCGTGTGGCACTGTGCTCACATATCCTTCCCTGAATTCTCTTGGTCAGCTTAGATTGAATGGACTTCTCAGCCTCCATTATGCTCCTTGTTTTCTCTTTTATATAACTTACTTAACATTTTTGACCCGATGTTAAAAGTGTTTCTGTGTATAACATATCTCCTCAGTTAAACTGCAGATTCCTGGAGGCTGGAAGCTTTGTTTTACTCACATTCATATCTAATTTTTATTCTCTATAACCCTTGTTGCAGAGTTGAAAGGCACCAGTAAACATTTGTTAAGTGAATATGTAAGTAAATCTACTTCTATTGGCAATCTGTCCTGGAAATAATAAAATATTTTTTAAAAAAATAAGGTATCATGGCAATGTAAAAAAAAAAAAAAGCGTGTAGATTGTCAAGAATTCGCTTATTTTTTGCCTAAAATTTTAGGTAAAACAAACACATTTTGTCTTTATGTTAGAGTATAGTAGAAGGAGGTTGTCTTTGTACTATAACATGTAACCATTATCACTTTAATTATAGATTAGTTGGGGAGGAAGATTGTGAAAGGGAAAGAAAATCGACAATCTCAGATTTCAGTCTTAGACTAGGCTATGTCATGTTTAAATAAAGACATTTAACCTTTCTGAAAGACTTTGTTGTACATAGTCTGGGAATTGAAAATGGCCAGGTCATTATAGAGAGGTGAAATTGGTAATTCAGAAAGGTAATAAATGGGGATATTCACAGAGACAGGATGCTTAAATTTCTGAGATTCACATCTTTGCTGTCTTCTAGCCCTGAGGCCTTAGTTGCCCTAGTTTGCTGCTTAACTTTTAAATTAATTTTGAACACAGATAAACCGACAAATAGAGATAAAAAGGCCCAGACCTTTCTCTGTAATATTAATCTATTGGAGAAAATGTTTGAGATTTATAAAAGTTGGCTTAAGTTCTGGAATATGTAATTTCAATGTTAGTAGATTTTATTTTATGTGGAATTTCATTTTAGGAACATAATGGAATATAGCTATCTGAACCTATATCATAGTAGATAATTCTGTGATATCATCCAATAAGAATTATATTTAACCTTTATTTTCTGCTATGCACTGTGATGTTAGAAATATTTAAAAATATAAATTTCCTCATTTCCTAAAGCTCACAATCATTAACCAAGTTCTATCCTGCTTAAAACCCATAAGGTAGACTAGTTAATTCACAGTTTGATTACTCAATCTGAATTGCAAATGCCCCACCTTTTTCTGGAAGTCTTAGTTGTAGCATATTTATCAATAGTAGAAGGAAAAATAAATAGGAATTTTGTGTGTTCCACGAGACCTATAAAGACCTTGCTGTAATCCAGCCATTAATGGTAACAGTGAAAATATAGGTTATATTTTCTGACACTATTTCCTCTCTCATATTCAGATGTGCTAAGTACACTTGATTATTACTAAATCTTCCGACCTGGAACTAGTTGATGAATTTTCTATAAAACAGTCTAACAAAAAGCACTTTATTTTTAAAGAACTTATAGTTCTTTTAATGTCCACGATATATCAAATTTGTATTGATCGCATCTACTACAAAAATTTTTCTCCTTTACTTTCTTCCCTAAAGAATAATTTATCATCAGTGTGCTAAAACATAAACAGACTTTCATCTAGACTTAGGCCTAAATTCCCTGTAATCCACTGATCCGACCTTGCTAAGTGAGCCAGAGAAAGGATCAGTTGAATTATTACATAATTCCCTTTGGAAAAGTTGAATAAAATGCAATGTCTATAGGATATATACTCTGCATAAGAGTTGTGGAAAACCTACAATCCTAGTAAACTGGAAAAGCAATCCAGCGGCTTAGCTATTTAAGTACTAATGCAGAGATAATATTGCTTTTAATAAGTATCACACCCTCTCCCCAGTATACATTTGTTTATTTCCTATTCAGGTTGCCTTGGGGAAAGGAGAATGAAGTTAATGTTCCTTTGACATAAGTGCACTATAATGTTGGATGCATTAAATATCTTAAAGTGGATGGAATAGTTAGGTAGCTAATTTAGTATATCGTGAATGGTTTTAGATAGTGCATGTAGCCTCTGTTATTTTTCTTAACCATTTCCTTTTATTTTTGCATGTCTCAGAGGTCAAATGAGTAAACACAAAGCCCAAAGCAGTTAAGAAGGCAGGTGGTATAGCCGGAAGAACTTAGCCTTAGTCTGAGGTTATGGGTACAATTCAAGGTTTTGATCATGGAAAATCCATTTAAATTTTCAGGGTTTCTTTTTTTTGGATGCAAAATAAGAAACTTCGATGAAACCATTTGTTTCCACCTTGAACTTTCTGAATATTTACAATATCCTAAATTCTACAAGAGTAAAAACAATTATTCATATTTTACAATATTATATAGGTAAGTAGGAAAATGTATTTTTCAAGTGAATTTATCACAAGTTTCTAGAAGGCAGTTTAAGTCAGTTGTGCCCCAATTTTCAATTACTTTGTCGTTCTTGTGATCAATAAAAGCTGTCATTTTCCCTGCACTTACAATATTCAGTGCATTGTGCTGGCAATGATAAAACTATTCCCTATTTGAAACAAATTTATTTTATGACACCAATGCCTACCGATTACTTAAAATTACAGTAAATATTTGCTACCCAAATTAATACTGACTTCTAACAATGAAGAAAGCACTTCCTAAAAACAGTAATACCTCAAATTGGCCAAATGATATTTTTAGTGGGATGGGATAACAAGTACAGACATAATCTAATCTGATACAAAGAGACACCTCATTTTATCAGCATCACTTTCATTTGGCTTAGATATGTTCTCTCAGTTCTGATCATGGGCACATGGTTAGTATTCTTATTCATCACTGAACTAAATAACAAGAATGTTGTCGAATGCACTGCTGACAGAAATCAATCATAGACCATTGATAGAACAAGTACTTGTTTCTGAGAGCAATCATTTAACAACTTTCTAGAAAAATATTCACCATTCCTAAAACAAGTAAAAAAATTTAAATTTAATAAATAAAAGGAACATGATAGTAATGGAGAATAGTATTTTTAAATCATTTAGAAAATTGGCTAAACTTCGAAATAATGTATCAAAACAATTTAATACTTTAAATTAAAATGTTAAAATATTTAGTTAAATATTTTATTAGTTCAAATATTAGTTAAAATATTGCTTTTTCTTGAGTTTCTTAAGACCTATACTAGAAAATATTAATAACTTAAGGCTAAAATTAGGAGCAAAACTATTGACAAAAAGATATTCTGGTCTGTAGGCTTGGGACAAAGTGAGGTACCTCTGTTTATCAGTTCTTGATATTTTTATTCCTTATGGCCTTGAATTGATTCACAATGCTGTTTTAAAATATAACAACTGAGCAGCATATTGATTTTTGATATTGTGATCTTAAGCTGAAGATGATTTCCTATTTTTCAGGCTGTTGACCTACTTAGAGACGATACAGATTAGAGATTGCCAAAATCCATTAGTGAATAAACTTCCTGTAAAGCTGAAATTGATCTTAGTTGAGTTACTTCTTACCTGTAATACTGTTATATCCATGCTTTAATTTTGTCTGTTGAGTCGCAATACAACAGGACAAAGTATCTTGAACTTAAAAACTCAAGATTAATTTAAACTGTAAATTAATATACTTAAGGGCTACTTAAGACATAATCATAATTTCACTATGAATTTGTTATTGTGGTTGAGAATGTATAGGGAATCCCATTTTATGCTAAGAAGAAAGAAGATACTGAATGTGGTTTGATTTTCTGGAGTCACGATACTCCAATTAGGAGTTCTTTAGGTACTGTGTAGCTGATCGCTTTTAACTTGCTGAGGGAAAAAAAAAAATCTGCCTCTTTTTTTCTCATAAGGCCTGATGAATGATGTCCACCAGCAGCCTTTCCCAAAATAGCTTTACCCAGCATAGGTTTCTGGCAAAGTAAATTAACATCCTAAGTTTAGGTGTCTCCTTGGTGATCTACTAGTTCACATCCATTGTTCCCCTTTAAAAGTACTCCAAAGACTAAATACCTAATAGAATGCTGATTAGAAAAGCAACCACTTCAATTCCAAAGAGAAATTGACTCAGGAAAGGGAAGAATTTCCATCAGCAACAAGTCATAAATGTCCCCTGAGATTGCAGTTACTGCAAACCTGCAAAGCCTCAAATTTCCAGATTCCTGGGTAATTAAGTTTGCAGGCCATGGGCAGAGATCATTTTTTAGAACAGGTGTGTTCTGACCAAAAACAACCATGTAGGTGGCTGAATAAGAACCATGTGTTTCCTCACTGCCCACAGCCCAACTGCTAAGTTTTGGTTATGGTACCCACATCTAGGCCCCTATTTACATATTAGTTACGGTATAGTCACAGTTACTGTAATAATAAGGTCCAAAAATTCAGTGGCTCAAACAAAATAAAAATGTATTACTCTTTCAGTCTACAGGCAGGGTGGCCATCTGCAGGAATAGGTAGGTTTATCCCGCAAGGTTTCTCCAGGTTTCTTCTCTCCTGTGGCTCACTACCTCTAAGGGTGTCTGCATCTGCTGTGCACCACATCAATGTTCCAGCCCACGAATGAATGAGAAAGGCAATGCAGGACGTGGATCTCCTTTTCAGGAACTGATGTGGTAGTTGTATGAATCACCTTTACTCACATCCCATTCATGAGAATTTAGATATATTGCCATGTCTAGCTGCCAAAAAGACTAAAAGTGTAGTTTGTCTCTGCAGTTATTCACATGAACTTAAAACAAATCCTTGCATTTCACCACCCAAGGTTTTCCCAGTGTGTTACTGTGGTAATCAATGCCACACTGAAATGCTGGTTTCGTTTCTTCCTTGTATTATCTCCATAAAATATGGACTATTAGTCAAGAATTAATTATTTGCTTACTTTTCTTTCTGGGCACTGTCTTAGTTCTGTTTTGTTGTTGCTTGCTCATTTCTTGAGTGTCTTTGTGGCAGTGTTTTTTCTTTTTCTTTTTTTTTTAATTTGTTTTGCTTGTGTGTTTTTAGCCATTTCAGACATTTTGTTGAGAACAGAATAAGATCTCTCTACTGCGGAGAAATTAGTAAGTTTATGAAACTTTCTCTACATATTCCCTGTTTACTATGTGTATTTACTATTATTTAAATTATGCTTTTTGTTCAGCAACATCAGCAAAGAATAGAGTTGCTGAGACATAAGCATATTGTTTACAGCCAATCCTCTGGGAAGAGGAATGGAAAAAAACAGAAAAAGGAGTGATATTATAAGAAGAAATATTTAGGGATTATATAGGGTAGATCTGAAGCCTAGAATTTTTCTGGCTTACTTGCTTGGGACCTGAAGCAAATTATTTAACTTCTCTCAGACTGTTCTTATCTCTAAAACAGAGATACTATTGATTACTTACTCACACCTGTTTCATATTTTCATCTGTTGGGTAGAAATAAGCCTCCCTATATTCAGACAAGAAAGTATAGAACTGAAAACTGATCCCACTTTTATCTGATTTAAACTCTCATATTCTTAACTCGTATTAACCTCAGGAGGCTTTCTTGGAATGTGATACTTGTTTAATAACTATATAAGTATCTGTTTCTGCCTAATAAAGGAGTTCCTAGTAGATTTTTGCATACAGCTGTTACTAAGTACCACCAATCAAATCAGTTAGATAATGTCTGGAATTTGTGAAGATCGAACCAAGTTTCTATGAAGATTTATTCAGTATCATGCAGATGGAGAATGTACCACTTTTGGAGGGAGTCCCTGTTTTTCAAATCCCAACAATCAGGACATTGACAGTGATTAAATTTCACTAACAGTGGAAGCCCTGTTTCCAAATTCTGCCTGAAAAAATGAGTGATTTCACAAAAGATACTTGCCAAACTGGCATTCCTGTGAATTAGTTTTGTGCTTCTTCTTGGGTAGTTTCTGGCAAATAGTTCAGTGTCAGTGCTTTAATGCCTGTACATTCTTACAAGGAAGTACAGCTAATTGTCTCCATTTTTACCTAATGTAATCCTGGCAGTGAACACATAAACCTATTTGTGCAAGTCCCCAGTGAACCACACGATTTAATATTAATGGATAACAGGAAAACATTGAGATTATGCAGGCTCACTGGTCATCACCAGTAATGATTATTATGATAAACATTAGTTTAGATAAAGACATGGACTAGGCTATAAAACTCTAGAACGTGTGTTGTGGCCAAAAAAGAATAGAAAATGGGAATGGCTTCACTTAAAACAAAACAAAACAAAACGCTGCAGAAATAAGAGATTTAAAACTGACTTACTTACCCTTTTCCTCACATTAGTGTCCTGGTATAGAAAGTGCTTTTGAAAGAGCTGTGATTTGGAATGCCGAATGCCTTTTCAAAGACTCCTTTATCTGTATGAAGCTATGGAATATATATAAAATGCAGTGGTCTACACGCAGCAGGTGCCTCATCAACGTGGCTTGCTAGAAAGCTGGGTAGGAGGTTTTAATAAGAGATTTTAACAGTTATTCAAAATTTTACAAAACATGAAGGCAATTTTTAAAAATACATAAATAATTCAGATAATGGCAAGTTTGTTCCTTGGATTGCAGAAATTCTAGGCAAGATGACAATTTAAAAAATCTTCTTTTATCCAGAATTTAACTAAAAAATATATAGTATTTTCATGTTTTCTAATTTATTCAACCAGAGATTAATTGCATGCCTGCTATGTGCCTGCCACTCTGCTTTGGCCAGGACTAATAGTCTTAACTCTTCAGGCTCAGAGACAGGACCTCGGACATAGTGCTTGGCACATAGTAAGTTCTCAATAAATATTGGTTCGATTTTAAAAATTTTTTTAGTTACACATATAATTGTGGCAAAATTATTTGACAATACTTGGTTTCAATGTCACCACTGCTTCTAAGCATTTAATTACTTCCTCTGATCAATCTGGTTGCTACAGTTTCTTTGTCCCACCAGCTCCTTGTTTGTACTTAAAAAAAAGTAGGGGGTAGGGAGTTGGGGAGGGATAACATGGGGAGTAATGCCAGATATAGGTGATGGGGATGGAGGCAGTAAGCCACATTGCCGTGTATGTACCTATGTAACAATCCTGCACGTTCTTTACATGTACGTCAAAACCTAAAGTGCAATTATATATATATATATATGTATGAAAATTGTAGTTGTAGTGGTATTTGATTATTTGTTTACATATATTTCCTCCAATAGACTGTAACCTTTCTTAGGAGAGAAAACGTGTGCATCTTTATGTGTATATCTTTACCTCAGGCATTCTGTCCATCTCCAGTCCTTCATAGACTGAATGACAGCTAGTGGAAGTTGAACGTCTGGGCATCTTTTCCTTTGGGACCTTATGTCTTCATTCTGGGACAGTCTCTACCAACAGATGGTGCTATTAGGTTATGAAGTTCCCAAGAACGAAGCTCTCAAGAACATTGCTACTCAGACTTAAGTATGCATCAAAATTACCTGAAGAACTTCATACACCACAGATTCTTTGGTCTTACCCCTAAAGACTCTGATTCAGTAATTTGAGTGGGACTCGAGAATTTGCATTTCTAACAAGCACAGTGATACTGCCAGTGCTGCAGGTCTCTGGACCACAGTTTGTTAGCTCTAACATAATTTTTATGGAACAAAAGACTAAGGCAGTCATTTTTGGAACTAAATTATAAGGTATATGTGAGAATATTTATACGTGTTGGCTTCTTAGATTAAAGGTTATAGAAACAGATCTTTTTCAAAAAATTTGAAATCCATAAGTAAGGCATTTTGAGATTCCTTTGATTTACAGTGCCCCTGTTATTATCCACACTAGTTGTCTTAATCCAAGTATGTGTTTCCTTTCATATATGAGTGGTATAAAGTTATAGTAAAAATGCACTTTGTAATACTCCATTCCATTCTTCAAGAAAACAATTGTTAACTGCCTTATTCTTTACAGAAGTGTTCTATGCCAAATACACATATATTATTGATATATTTCTTTACACAAATAGGATCTACAATTTTCTTACCACAATTAGGATATCTTGAATATCTTTCCACATCAGTATTTGAAACCCTTGTGAATGAATTTAATCAGTTTTGTTCATGAGTCCTGTCATATAACAACTATTATACAATCCTGCCAAATGTAAGATATAACTTTAGATATGAGGAAAGCCCATATAGCAAGATTAGTGAATCAATTCCCTCTTTCTCTCCTTCTCCTTCTCCCTCTCCCTCCCACTAGCATAAAATTATATAGTGCCTACCCTATGCCAGGCACTGTATTAGACAATGTGAATACAATATGAATGAGCTGTGAACTCTGCCTTCAAGACTGCAGTGCAAATCAAAAATGTCAAAATTCAGAATGTGATAAATATGTAATCAGGTGCAAGATATTTTAGAATTGTTACCTCTGGGCCAGGTATGGTGGTTTATGCCTGTAATCCCAGTACTTTGGGAGACCGAGGTGGGAGGATCACGAGTTCAAGAGATTGAGATCATCCTGGCCAACATGGTAAAACTCTGTCACTGCTAAAAATAAGAAAAAGTAGCTGGGCTTGGTGGTGCTCACCTGTAGTCCCAGCTACTCAGGAGACTGAGGCAGGAGGATCACTCGAACCCAGGAGGTGAAGGTTGCAGTGAGCCGAGATCACGCTACTGCCTGGTGACGGAGTGAGACTCCATCTCTTTTTTTTTTTTATCATACCAAATTCATCTAGGTGTCCCTCTCTGTGCCAAAAACAGTGTCTTTCCTCTAAGAGGTATGCAGTAAATACTGAATTGGCACTTTTTTTTTTTGAGTTGGTGGAGATGTGAGAGAAAGGTGGTGGTGTTACTTATAAGGAATCATTAAATCTGTTCTCCCGAAATTCAACTTAGAACACTTCCCCTCCTTGCCCCCCACACCATCATTTCAGGACCTTCCATTTATAGACCTCAGTTTTGGTTGTAAAAACCATATTAAATGTCCACTGTGCTTCACTTAATGTAAGAGGCTTAGTTTTTAATGCAGGAGATTCACTATGCTTATACTCTCTGTGGCATACATTATAATAATCACACTACACTTTATTTACCAGTCAGTCTACTTGCTTGCATGGATGACTATATAACATAAATTCTTATTCAGTTTTTATTGTGTTTCTTTCTGCAGCTTTGAAACAACTTTTTTTTTTTTTTTTTATAATGGATTGGAGGTTTCAGTGGGATGGGAGAATCATAAGGAATCAGGTGTTCAGAGGAATGTATTGAGTAGAGGTGAGGAACTAGGATGTTGAAAAGTAAAAAAAGGAGAGAAGAAGAGGAAGAAAGAGGAAGAAAAAGAGGGAGAGAGAACAGGAATACTGCTTCATTCTAAAAATGTGTATTAATAACGGCCGATCAACATTTTGTGTGTTTAAAATGGAGAACTCTATAAATATTTATTGAATTTACTTGTTCCAGATCTGAGTTGAAGTCCTGGATATCCTTATTAATTTTGTATCTCGTTGAGTCTAAATCTCATTATGGGTCTTATGTATCTGGGTATTAAGATCTCTTACTGTTGCATTGATCCTTTTACCACTGTATCTTTGTTGCTTTGAAATCTATTTTATCAAATGTGAGAATTGCAACTCCTGCTTTTTGTTTATTTATTTATTTTTGCTCTCCATTTGGTTGGTAAATTTTTCTCCAACCCTTTGTTTTGAGTCTTTGTGTATCTTTGGATACCATTAGGTTTTGGCTGTATCTTTTGATTGGGGGATTTAGTCGATTTAAATTTAGGGTTACTGCCATTTGATGTTAACTGGCTATTTTATCCATTCATTGATGTAAATTCTTCTTTATGTTGATGCTCTTTACTTTTTGGTATATTTTTAGAAAGGCTCATACTAGTTGTTCCTTTCTATGTATAATGCTTCTTTCAGAAGTTCTTGTAAAGCAGGCCTGGTGGTAATAAAATCTCTGAGTACTTGCTTGTTCATAAAAGATTTTATTTTTCCTTCAATTGTGAAGCTTAGTTTGGCAGGATATGAGATTCTAGGCTGAAAGTTCTGTTCTTTAAGTATGTTGAATATTGGCCCCCACTCTCTTCTGGCTTGTAGGGTTTCTGCTGAGAGATCTGCTGTAAGTCTAATAGGCTTCCCTGTATGGGTAACCTGGCCTTTCTCTCTGGCTGCCCTTAGTATTTTCTTGTTCATTTCGATCCTGGTGAATCTAACGATTATGTGCCTTGGGGTTGCTCTTCTTGAGGAATATCTTTGTGGTGTTCTCTGTATTACCTGGGGTTGAATGGTGTCCTGCTTTGCTAGATTGGGAAAATTTTCCTGGATAATATCCTGAAAAGTATTTTCCAGCTTGGATTCATTCTCTCCATCACATTCAGGTACACCAATCAAATGTAGATTGGGTCTTTTCACATAGTCCCATCTCAAAAGAAAAAAAAGAATTGTTACCTCCATTTCAGAGGTAAAGGAAGTCTGCCCAGAAGAAAAGTTACTTGAGATTGATTGCACTTGGAGGTCAAGCTGGAAGCTTCTTCTTTTCCCCATGGAAACCCAGGGAGGACAATGATAAACTCCTATTGTAGCATTGGGGAAAGTTTTAAAGGGAATATGACATTTGAGCTGGGACTTAAAGGAGAAGTAGAATTTTACTGGATTAATAAGGTATAAGTGAATTACACACAATAAAAAAATAAAAGAACAGAAAAAAAGATACATTACTGTCATGCTAAAGAGTTCTGTAATTCTAGAGTTTTCTGTAATTTAGAAGGAAGACCAGAAATATAAGAGGAGTCAGGTTATAAAGAATATTGGACATCACAGTGACAAGTTTGGGTATTATCCTAGGGGACTATTTCAAGCAGGAAAGAGATATGACCTTTTGTTGTTGTTTGTTTTCTCCAAAGAGTTATTCTTCCAAATGGGTGAAGATGGACTGGAGTTGGAGGCACTTGCAAGAATAGAGGTGGTTTTTGCACAGAGGTGTTTCTATAATAGAAGCAAGAGATTTTGAGGGCAGAAATTAGACTACAAACTCCACAAATATGTGGGTGCCATATGTCCTTTTCCCTACCTGATGTCCACTACCTAACACATTTCTTGTCACTTAGTAGGTGCTCAGGAGATATTAGTTGACTAAATTAACAGTGAGTTTCTGGTTGAATTTTGGGCAACGAAGATATTTGATTTGATAGTAGAAGCAGTTTTGAATGGGAAGAGAATGCATTTGGTTTGCCCTTAGCTGTGCAGTGTCATGGGCCATGAAGTTAGAGAGGTGCTTAGGTTGGGCTATTCCTCTTAGTTGACAAGCTTCTGAGTTTCACAGCTTCTCTTCTGTTTTGGACTACTTTTATTTTTTATTTTTTTTAATGATATATACAAAATATTCTGTCTGAAGCTCTTGGTGTGATTTCTCAACAGGGCTCAGTGTGAATGTTACTCTACTATTATTATCTGTTCGTTTAGCCAGGGAGATATGGATCAATATAAACCATGGGGTCCAATCATTGTTGTGTATGTAGTTTTTCTTAGACCCACTCATTCTCCTTTCTGTTACCCTACTTCATATCTAGATATTTGCTCATCAAAAGTAGAACTGCTTTCTTGTCAAAAAGTTGGCTTTTGAAGACCTAGCCAGTTTCTCAATAGAAATTGTGTTTGAAGATAGTTTTATTTAAAAGGTAACATAATAACCTGCTCCAAAATGAACATGGTGGAGCCATGTTAAAATAGCAGCATGAATGGTTCCTCAGCTATACTGTCTTGTTCATGCAGGTGTTTACCTGTTGACTGAGAAAAAATTTGGATAATTTGTCTAGTATGCACATATGGCTGAGTATTCTTGTATATTTAAAAGAGAGTTAATGAAGATACCCAGGAGACTATTCTCTTATTTCCTATCCTTCTGAACACCTCTTTCCTTTGATAGTGATATTTGAGTATTTAATTTCTCAGGAAAGCAGGCACTTTCAAAGTTTTATTCATAACCCTTTGCTTGGCAACTGGAACATTTATAAACTAACATTGTGTTTCTTAAAATTGAAATTGATCTTAGAAGACTCCCTCGTCTTTATATTCTGCATCAGCTTGGATGTTATCAGTTACAGGCAGCAGTGTCCATTGGAAAGTAGACAGCCATTGTCTTTGGGAACTATTCCACATTAATAGTCATCATCTGTAAAGTGCATTCATTGACACTAGAGATGGGCACTAGACAGAATAAGCCTGACACTTTCCAAGAGAAGTGGTTAGCTCTTTCCCTTTCCTCCATATTGTTTCTTACATATATTTACCTTTCTCTGGTCTTCCTTCAATGTTTCTCATATAACATAGTTTTTGAATCCTCTTATTATCCAAGTACTCTTTTATGCTCAATGTATCAGTGTTCTTTAAAAAGATGGTACCATGGAAACAGAAGCTTTCTTATTTTTTTTCAAATAGTGACACTCCACACTAATCCCAGAATACTTTTTTTTTTTAACTGGTTAAATATACATTAAGAATCCTCCACCACATTTCCCCCATAGTCCCACAACACATTTTTCCTACAGGCAAGTTAACTGCCTGGATTTTCTCAAGAACATTTGTTTAATACAAAGGGAATTCCTGCAATTCTATAAATAATAATCATACATTTGCCGTTAAGAAGCTGTGAGTCTCCTATCACTAGCAGTTCTAAAGCAGAGTTAGACACCTTACACTAGGAAACTCATGAAAGAATCTTGTGTAGCTTATAGTTAGTCCAAATAGATAACCTTTAATTCTCTTTATGATTATATCTCCTATGATTATACTATTACTTAAAATTAAATTTGGAGTATATGAGTTGTTTTAAACATATTACCAAATTATAGTAGATTCATAGAAAATTGCTCCGTTTTAATACTCACAATGTGAAAGTTCATTATTGTGTCACTCAGAGATGCTGGAGTGCTGGACCTTTGGGTTCCAAAATTAAAATGCATGAGAATAATTGACATTTTTCACTGGAAATAACTTCATGACAACAATATAGGTTTTAAGTACAATTTGGAGAAATAAAAAATAATTTTGTTCTTTAGTCTCGTTTCCTTGATAGCAATGACACTGCGTTTCTCTGAAAGAAACAAATGATAGGAACATAGTTATCCTAGCATAATAGGTTTCTAATGAATCACTGATATTCATGTAAAAAAGAAAGACGTTGCATTTAAAAAAGATTTTGTATTAAATATCACACTGTAATTAGTCTCACAATTATTACAAAATACATTGGAAGCCCAGTTGGTGCTAAGTGTCAAATAATAAGCTATTTAGTGGATAGAGGCATCTTTAATTTTAAGTACTTGTTAATTATTTACAAGGCATACATTCCATAATAATTAAAAAAAAACCTGAGGAATATTCCTGAACACTAAACCAGCTGTGGAAAATAAGGGGATGTTTATCATTTTCATTAAATGAGAATATTAGGATTTATCAATTCACAAAATAACTGGTGTCTTCTACAGGACTGTCATTTTCACTTAGGTATTTTTAATAGGGCCAAATTTGGAGTCAGTTTAGGGTTCAGGAACTTCTTTAAAGTAAAAGCCACTCCTTTCCACACATTTGCATGCTCTGTAGCCAGTTATAAGAATGGTCCAGTTTAGGTTTGAATATATTCCAAGGAAAGTAGTACAGACCATTTGCTATGTCATTTTGCCAAAATTGTTTAACCACTAAGTTTTAATTTTGCTGATTGGAGGCTATTGATAGAAACTCTTAATGAAGAAGTCAATAAAAAATTCATTTAACTGAATGAGAGTTTTGGTGTAAACTCAGATGGCATTTATTAATTTCTACAATGGTTAATCAAAGGCTAAATCTAGTTCATAAGAATATCATTTCCTGATAAGTTTTAAATATAGAGGACTTGAATAAGCCCTTTTTTATGTCTATTGACCATGAGAATAAACTTGGCCTATTGTAAACTACATTAAAAAAAACAAACAAACAAACTAAAAAGTTCTATTAATTGTGTTATATGTACATTTATTTTTATTTCATGTATCACAATTGATTACTAGCTACAGTGCCCAAGTACACCCTTATTAACAAGAAATACACATCTACGTAATATTTATGTAATCTTTGCACATAGTTACTAAGGTTGCAAACCATAATTTATTTCCTATTTCTAGCACAGAAGCTTTAAAATAATATAAAAATATCTTGGAATATGCTTTTTAGTAAAATTTAGTTATTCAGTGTGTGTGTTTTATACCTATAGTATGTAAATTTTTATTGTATCTACTCAGATTATATGTGGATAAAAATGTTTTCTCCTGGTAAGATTATATTCCAAGAAGATAAATTAATGAATTATGGCTTGCAACAGATCATCCTTTCAAAGCACTTTAAGTGGGAAACGTGGATTTAAGACTTGTTCTGGAATTTGAAGGAATGGATGAACACACAGAAACATTGGGGAAGGTAGATTGTGCATTCTCATTTTACCAGTATGAGCAATTTTTAAAAAATTATATTAGCTCCTTTTCAAGTATCAAAAGGCTTAGAAAAAAATTAGAAAGCAACTTTGAAAAAATAAGAGACAGGTGGGATGTTTATTAAAGAGAAAATTAGGAAGATGAAGAGGTTGAAGGAATATTTAAAGACATCTATATTGAAGGGTCATTTGTAGTTTTTGGATAATAGCAGAGCCACCAATTCTAATTCTAGATTCATTTACTTTATATTATAGTACTTTTTAAGAACCAGTCTCTGTAAGTTATTGTGAGACATTCAAAAATAAATTTGCATTGGATAGTTTTTTTTTCCATAGAGGAGCTAAAAATCTGTTTACAAATGGCAACATTTCTACATATTGCAGAATGAGAAGAATTAAAACATTTTCACAAAGAATTTATTCCAGGAAGTGAGAAAAGTTTACTTCCAGATAGAATTTCAGGAAATTTAAAAAGGATAGGTTTATAAAATTCACCTTCTTTGTGCTTTTTCTTATTATAAAGTAATATATGGCTATTGAAAAAAGTTGTAAAACATTGATAAGCCAAAACGAATAAAACTGTTTGTAATCTCACTACTCGGGGATAAAGTAGGCAAGAGGCTGAAAGTCAGGGATGAATGAGAAATTTCAATTGAAGCCAAACCTAAAATCCATGTAAAGTAGTGAATGACAAAATGTCTGTATGAGGACTGTTTTGTGTAACTTCTAACTTAAATTTCTGCATTTGAATGCAGTTTTATTTATTATAAAAAGAGACTTCTTTTTGCTTTAAAAATAGTAACATAACCTTCCTATTTTGTAATTCTCAAACACTAGCTGCTAAGGTTGGCTATAAGATTAAAGAATACCAAGGAAATAAAAATATAAAAAAGAGAAAAGCCAACAAAAGAGTCTCTTGCTAATGTTGAGGAAGCAAAAAAAGAGAGACTGGTATCAGGCAATTCCAGTCATTTGGGGCTGAACAAACATTATTTTCTTGGGAATTTTTCTAAAGTAAGCTTTAATAATTGTAATTACTGCCTTCACTTAAATGTATCATGGTAATGTGATTACACTCTATTCCCCTACATATTGCTTCAATAGGTGTTAGCTAACACTGGCTTACTTTGTGCCAGATTTTATCCTAAAGGCTTTATGTGCAATGTCTTATTTTTCCCTCACAATAACCTTATGAGGTTTACGTGATCATCCCCATTTTTGGGATCTAGATACCGAGAGTTGCCGCCCCATATATTATACCTGTCAATTAATAGAATTAATATTGAACCTTTGTTGTCTAACTCCAAAATTTGTGCTCTTAACTATGTTACTATTCAATGAAATGGCTAATCTTACATAACATCATTTTCCATTGAATGTGTGACATTACATGGTTATCAAGTACACGATTTGAAAACACATCATGGCGTCTGGCCTACTGCTGTGTAGATAACTATATATCTTTCCAACTGTATGCTGTCATTTGTTTTTAACCAGAAATGTTTAAATGGACACCAAATATTTCATACTTCAGGAGATTATGTTGCATTGTTTTAAAGTCTAGGTAGCAAATTCGAATTCATAGGACATACAATGAGAAAATGTTAGCTCCTTGTTGCCACAAGCATTCACATAAATACTGGATGTCTTATTATTCACCCATACCATGTGCACTGTCGTTAAGCAGGATTTATACATACACCCATCTAATAAAGGCTTTTTGCTGGTGCCTAAACAAAATGATCTGCTAAGTCAGCACAGTAATATGGATTAACAATCAGGCAGAACAAGTCTTGGGTCATGTACCAAAAATATCCTACTCAAGGTCAAAGATCTTTAGGAAATACTGAGCTGAAAGTTTTCACTGAGTTTTGTTGTCTCAGCAGAACAGTAACAATGAACAAAAGGCAAAAAACCTCAAAGGTCAGCATGTCTTTTGGGTAGCTAGCAAGCAAGTAAGCATTTCTGAAGCAAGATAAATGGCTCCAAAGCATGACCCTATGTAATCCACATCTAATTCACCACTATGCCTAAGTGCCTTTGCACATGCTCCTGGAAACATAGCCATAGCCCCCTTCATTTTTACTGTCTGTTTAGTTCACAGTCATCCTCCAGTTACAGTGAAAAAATAATAAGGAGCACAAAGACTACAACAATAACGAGAGCAACCTAATATTTTTGAGCGCTAATTCAGATGCTTTCAAAGGAACATGTTTTTGAAATCGCCTAATACCCTTCAAGTTGCATATTATTTATTATATCTGTTTTATAGATGAGGAAATTGACTTTAGGAAAGGTAAAATAACATTGTATAAAGCTACATAGCTAATAAGTGCCACAGCTAGGTTTTAAATACGGACTTCCTCTGGGTAACTTTTTGAAACTCTTGCTCTTTAGTGTATATTCAAGACATAAAGCAAATATCATCTTCTCTACAGTCTTCCTTGTTGCTTCCTCCAAGTCTCCACCACTCTCGCCCAGCAAAGCTGGGTAGCCCTCCCGCTATGTGATCACAGTTCCTCATACATACCGATTTTGAAAAATATATTTGAAGATGCATCATTCCATTTATTTTCTATTAGAAAGAAAACAAGCCCTACATTTTATCTTTGTATCCACACAGTATAGTAAATTAAATAGATAATGCATCAGGGACTAATTAGACCAAAGGAATCAAAGAAGACATTAAAAAGAAGAAGTCATTTAGAAGAGCATGAAAGTACAGGTACATGGAAGGTGAAGTAGGAGATGAGAAAAAGCATGCCTGCTGCATGGAACACATGAACCAAAGCACATAGACATAGGAGTCCATTTTCCTTGAAAAATGCTGAGTAGTCTTTGGTAATTGGAGTGAAAAGTGAACTGGAGAAAGTGGGGATGCTAGCAGCTACAGCTAAAGAAGGACCTAGACCAGCTTGTAAAGGAGTTACATGTCAGGCTAAAGAATTAGGACATCATTGGGTTGGCAACAGGACTATCAAAGAGTTTTGTGCTGGGAAAAGACATGCCCAGATAATTGTTTTAAAAGACTACCTTTGGTTGCAGTGTGGAAAGAATGAATTAAAGCAAATTGGGAGGTCAATTATCAGGCTTCTGCAAGAGCTCTTAAAAATAGAAACAGGGAACTAGAACCAAAGCATTGGAAATGAGGATATAAGGATGATACTGATCTGACAGACATGACAGAGGTGAAAGCATGTGTAGGGAGAGGAATGCATTTATATGTCTCTCTGATATCTTGGCCCATGCTGGAAAATGAGACTATTAATTAAAAACACTAGAGAAGCACCCATTTGAGAGGTACAGTTTTAGATGTGTTTGGTTTATGCTGGTTGTTGGACAACCATGAATGTTTACTTAGGAGAGTATTGAAAATTCCAGCTTACACAACAAAAGATGCTAAATCTGAAGATTTCCATTTGGGAACCATTAGGAAAAAGGGACATTGAAATTTTGGATGTCAATGAGCAATACTAAGTAAAGAAGAAAACAGAATCTACAACCCAGTCTGAAAGAATGCTTCATTTAAGTATTGGGAGGAAAGAAACAAGCCAGTGAAAGAAACAGAATAATTGGAGAAGTAAGAGAATCTGAAGAGAACAGTGTTGGATACATTGAAGGAGCCGGCAGTTTCTAACTATTGTGGATGTCAGCAGTGTCAGATGCTGAAGATGGTTTAAGGAGGATAAAGATTAAAAGAGGATTGTTAAATTTGGTGCTGCAGACCTCAATGCTAATTTTCAAAAGTGAAATGTTGAGCTTAAGAAAGGAGATCTTTTCTACTTCCTCATTCATTATTGATATGTTTAGCAAATGATATATAATTCCTCACACACAGTTGGTACTCAATACATGTTTAAGTTGGCTGAATAAATTTGGTTTGAAGGCACTGAGTAAGAGTAGCAGACAAAAGATCCTTAGAAGAGGGAGAAATTGGTGAAGCAATACATGAATAGAGGAGATAAGATGAGGGGACCCATGGTATAGCTAGAGCAGGTAAGTAGAAAATAGAAAAAAAATATTTTTCAGGGGAGGCACTGTGCTTAGGACCAGGAACTAGATACCTAGGGGTATTTAAGTAAGTAAGTGGGCAAGCATGAGTTACCTCTTCCATAAAATGGTGCCTACATGGCTCCCACAGAAAAGGGTTGTTGAGGTGATGTTAACTGAGTGATTCTATTGGGAGCAGGTTCAGCTGCAGCAAACACTTGGTGTTAGTGGCATGCTCATAATAAGTGTGAACTTGGCAGATTCTGGTTCAGTTGTGTCAAGGTCAGTGTGGCGTAGAACTTACCTAGGTTTTGGGGCAGGAGCCGTAGATCTAGGAGGAGGTGAAGGGAAGCATCACCGAGATGCATGCAGATAAACTATTTATTTTCTGTTGCTACTGTTACAAATTACCACAAATTTAATAGCTCATATCACACAAGTTTGTAATTTGACTCTTTGCTAAATCTGAAGTTCAATGCAGGTCTTACTAGTCTAAAATCAAAGTGCTAGTAGGGCTGTGTTTCTTCCTGGAATATTTAGGGAAAATCTGTTTCCTTTCCTTTTCTAGCTTTTGGAAGCTGCTCTCATTCCTTCTCTCATGGCCTTTTTGTCTTCGAAGTCATCAATGCCACATCTCTCTAAAATTCTTTTGTTGCCATGTCTTTATGATCAAAGCTGGGAGAGGTTCTTCACTTTATTTATTATTATTATTATTATTATTTAGAGGTGGGCTCTCACTATGTTTCCCAGGATTGTCTCAAACTCCTGAGCTCAAGCAGTTCTCCCACTTCGGCCTCCTGAAGTGTTGTGATTACAGGCATGAACTACCATACCTGCCTGCTTCTTTGCTTTAAAGGACTCATGTGATTGCACTGGACCCATGTGGATAATCCCCAATTATATTTTCATCTCAAGGTTCTTAGCTTTACTCTAATCTATTAAGTTCCTTCTGCCATGTAAGGTAACATATTCACAGGTTCCAAGCATTAAGACATGGGCATCTTTGGAGGCCCATTATTTTGCCTACCATACAAATCATGGGCCAAACTGTATAAGGAAGACAACAAGCCTAATAAAACAAAATGGAAAAGAACAATGTGGAGAGGCTTAGAAACTAGAGGCCCTAATCATGAGACAAAGAAGATTCATTTGACCATGAGTAAATATGTAAGACGGGCTATAGGAAGATTGCCATTGGAAGAATTTCTACTCATTGTGATTGAGGAAGGCAATACATTTTGATGTGTAGGATTATAGCTTGTGTTTCTTAATGCAAATCTGCTTCTTCTTAGCTGTGTGAATCTGGACAAGTTATTTGATCTCTCTGATGCTTTGCATTCTCACTTGTAGAAAGAGGATACCAGTACCAACCTCCTATGATTGTTGTGCAAATTAAGGGAGATAATGAATTTAAACACTTAACAGGGAATGATACAGTGTGGCTTCCTGTTCCCACTCAAATCTTATCTTGTAGCTCCCATAATTCCCATATGTTGTGACAGGGACCCAGTGGGAGATGACCGAGTCATGGAAGTGGGTCTTTTCTGTGCTGTTCTTGTGATAGTTAATGGGTCTCATGCGATCTGATGGTTTTAAAAATGGGAGTTTCTCTGCACAAGCTCTCTCTCTTTGCCTGCAACCATCTATGTAAGATGACTTGCTCCTCCTTACCTTTCACCTTCTGCTATGATTGTGAGGCCTCCCTAGCCATGTTTTGTAAATCTAACAAACCTCTTTGTAAATTGCCCAGTCTTGAATGTATTTTTATCAGCAGCACGAAAACAAACTAATACAGTAAATTAGCACTTGTAGAGTAGGATGCTACTGCAAAGATCCCTGAAAATGTGGGAGCAACTTTGAAACTGGGTAACAGGCAGAAGTAGGAACAGTTTGGAGGCTCAGAAGAAGACAGGAAAATGTGGAAAAATTTGGAATTTCCCTAAAGACTTTTTGAATGGCTTTGCCCAGAATGCTGATAGCAATATGGACAATAAAGTCCAGGCTGAGGTGGTCCCAGATGGAAATGAAGAACTTATTGGGAACTGGAGCAAACATGACTCTTGTTGTGTTTTAGCAAACATAGCAAAGAGACTGGTGGCATATTGCCACTGCCCTGGAGATTTTTGGAACTTTGAACTTGGGAGAGATTATTTTAGGGTATCTGGCAGAAGAAATTTCTAAGCAGCAAAGCATTTAAGAGGTGACTTGGGTGCTGTTAAAAGCATTCAGTTTTATAAGGAAAGCAGAGCATAAAAGTTTGGAAAATTTGCAGCCTAATAATGCAATAGAAAATAAAATTCTATTTTCTGAGGAGAAATTCAAGCTGGCTGCAGAAATTTGCATAAGTAATGAGGAGCTGAGTGTTAATCCCTAAGACAAAGGAAAAAATGTCTTAAGGGCCTGTCAGAGGTCGTCACTGCAACCCCTCCCATCACAGGCCTGGAGGTTTAGGAGGAAAAAATGGTTTTGTGGGCCAGGCCCAGGGTCTCTCTTCTGGTATGCAGTCTAGAGATTTGGTACCATGCATCCCAGCCACTCTAATGGTGATTAAAAGGTGCCAAGGTACAGCTTGGGCTTTTGCATTAGAGAGTGCCAGCCTCAAGCCTTGGCACCTTTCATGTGATTTTGAGCCTGTAGGTAGACAGAAGTCAAGAATTGAAGTTTGGGAACCTCTGCCTAGATTTCGGAAGATGAATGGCAATGCCTGGATGCCCAGGCAGAAATTTGCTAAAGTGGTGGGGCTCTTATGGAGAACGTCTGCTAGGGCAGTACAGAGGAAAATATGGGGTTGAAGTTATGCCCCAAAAAGAGTCCTTACTGGGGCATAACTTAGAGGAGCTGTGAGAAGAGGGCCACCATCCTCCAGACCCCAGAATCGTAGTTCCACCAACACTGTGTGCCTCGAAAAGCCACAGACAATGCCAACCTGTGTAAGCAGTTAGGAAGGAGGCCACATTCTGCAAAGCCACAGAGGCAGAGCTGCCCAAGACCATGGGAACCTACCTTTTGCATCAGTGTGACCTGGAGGTGAGACATAGAGTCAAAGGAGTTTATTTTGGAGCTTTAAGATTTGACTGCCCCATGGTTTCAGACTTGCACGGGGCCTATAGTCCTTTGTTTTGGCCAATTTCTCCATTTTGAAGCAGCTGTATTTACCTAATACTTGTACCCCCATTGTATCTAGGAAGTTACTAACTTGTTGTTAATTTTATAGTCTCATAGGTGAGGGACTTGCCTTGCCTCAGATGAGATATTAGACTGTGGGCTTTTGAGTTAATGCTGAAATGAGTTGAGACTTTGCAGGACTGTTGGGAAGGAATGATTGGTTTTGGAATGTGAGAACATGTGATTTGGGAAGGGCCGGGGTGGAATCATATGGATTGGCTGTGCCCCAACCCAAATCTCATTTTGAATTGTAACTCCCACAATTCCCACATGTTGTGAAAGGAACCTGGTGGGGATTAAATTATGAGGGTAGGTCTTTACTATGCTGTTCTTATGATAGTGAATGAGTCCCAGGAGATCTGATGGTTTTAAAAACAGGGATTTCCCTGCATAAGCTCTCTTTGACTGCTGCCACTTATGTAAGATGTGACTTGCTCCTCCTTGCCTTTTGCCATGATTGTGAGGCCTCTCAAGCCATGTGGAGTCTCCAAACTGTTCCTACCTTTGCCTGTTAGACAGTTTCAAACTTGCTCTGGCATTTTCAGGTATCTTTGCAGTAACATCCTACTCTACTGGTACTAATTTACTGTATTAGTTCATTTTCATGCTGCTGATAAAAATACAACCAAGACTGGGCAATTTACAAAGAGGTTTGTTAGACTTACAAATAAATATTTGACATTATTCATTGTCAACTTTTAAGTTGTTGAGAATGAGTATAGAAAATAGTGCTTTAATAAACTGAGTGGTGGCCAATCATTCTGGGTCACACTAAAAATTCCAGCACTTTGGGAAGTCAAGCCAGAAAGATAGCTTGAGCCCAGGAGTTTGAGACCAGCCTGAGCCACCTGGTGAAACCCTGCCTCTACCAAAAATACAAAAATCAGCTGGGAGTGTGGTGCACACCTGTAGTTCCAGCTACCATGTAGGCTAAGGTGGGAGGATTGCTTGAGCCCAGGAGGTCAAGTCTGCAGTGAGTTGTGATCATGCCACTGCACTCCAGCCACAGTGACAAAAAAAAGAAAATAAAAAAATAAAAAAAACTGAATGGTGCTGGATCCCACAGGAGAATGAAAGTATGTGGAGAAGTCTATGTTTATAAGAGTTGTAAACTTCTCTCTGGGTGCAGTGGCTCACACCTATATATAATCCTAGCAGTTTGGGAGGCCAAGGTGGAGTGACCACTTGAGGCCAGGAGTTCAAGACCTGACTGTGCAACACAGTGAGACACGCTTTTTCTAAAAAAAAAATAAAAATAAAAAAAGAAGCAGCAGCAGAAGAAAAGGAGTGCTAAATTTTTAAAGAGGAGACTTTCCTTAAAGTGATAATTAAATTATAGCCTTCAAAATTGAAATTTTGATGACCAGACCTATTTCATACCCTAAACAAGGATTGCTAGATCTTCCATGATCTTGGAATAACCTAAACTAAGACAACAATTGAACTGATGATATTTCTAGAGAATCAATGGAAACATGCAGTAAGACCATGAAAAAATTTACAATGCTCTGGTTCAAACATAATTCCAGTAGAGATTTTTAGAAAAATTTTAATCAATTCTAAAATTTGAGTAACTCTTAATGAACTTTTCCAATTCATCTCCTTTATGTCCATGGTATTGGTATGGGGGAAGATGGGAGAAAGGAAAAGAGCTCTGAGGAGAATCAGTGTATTTTGCCCCATTACCCTATGTCACTTGAGACCTTGCACCATGGACTTCCCTCATCTTGATACTCCTAAAAGACCATGACTCCTTGTTGCCCATGAAAAGCACTCAAAATTACTGTGCTCCATGTTCAAGAAGAAGATTTTGTTTATCTGTGTTTTTATTATTATTATATTTTATTTTAAAGACAGGATCTTGCTCTGTCACCCAGGGTAGAGTGCAGTGGTGTGGTTGTAGTTCACTGTAACCTCAAATCCCTGGGCTCAAGCAATCCTGCTTTAGCCTTTTCAATAGCTAGGACTATAGATATGTGCCACCATACCCAGCTTGTGTTTGTTTTTAAGAAAGAAAATTATACGGTATAACATTTTTTTTCCTTTTCTTTCCCTCCCTTCCCTCCCTCCCTCCCTCCCTCCCTCCCTCCCTCCCTCCCTCCCTCCCTTCCTTCCTTCCATCCTTCCTTTTTTTTTTTTTTTTCCAAGGTCTTGCTTTATCACCCAGGCTGGAGTGCAGTGACACCTCAGCTCATTGCAACCTCAGCCTCTGGGCTGAAGTGATTTTTCTACCTCAGCCTCCTGAGTAGCTGGGACTACAAGTGTGCACCATCATGCCTGACTAATTTTTTTTTTTTTTTTGTATTTTTGTAGAGGCAGGGCTTCACCATGTTGCCTAAGTTGGTCTCAAACTTCTGGGTTCAAGTGATCTCTGGTGTCGGCCCTCCAAAGTGCTGGGACTACAGGCATGAGCCACCATAATTGGCCTGGTATACCATTTAAATGTTCAAAAGGGTATGCAGTGAAAGCTAAGATTATCTGCAAATTCTTCTGGACTACACAGATTTCTCTCCAAGAGACAATTACTTTTACCAATTATTTATATTTGCTTACAGTGATATTTACAGTATATAGGTGATAAATATATTTAGTTTTGATTCAAATAGTAGCAAACTGTCACGTTGTTCTATACCTTACTCTTTTCACTTAATGAGAGGTAAGTACATAAAGAACTATCTTAATAGTTTTTAATACCTGAATACCATATGGAACTTTTAACCTTTTCTATATAAGTTCTTATTTTCAACAGGACTGCAAATAGGCACTAAATGAAAGTAAAGCTAGTTTAACAGAACTATTCTAACTCTGTTAGTATAAAGGAATAGAAAAAAAGGTCATTCACATTTGCCTACCTTAAAAATGAGAGAAAGAGAACAGAGTCTGAAAATGTTCTACGCCTCCTAATTCACTGCTATTTCTATTTTAATACCAGACCTTTACATGATTAACAGTATTATATTCTAAATTATCCTGCAATACTTGGAGGCTCTAATTTTTGTAATGTCTTTTTATTTAGGAAAAGGTCAGATGAAAAATCAAAGCATACAACCTTCTATATCAGAATTATGGTAGAAATCCATTACTATAAAGGTAAATATAATACTCCAGAAAGTCATGGTATTCATTTGCTTAAACATTACATGAAAAGAAGGAAAGCCACATATTTCTGCCATACAATTGTATGTTAAAAATAATAAAATATTTGAATAGATATATTTAATATTCTTTCTAAACATGAAATTATAATAGGATAGGAAAGTCAAAATTAAAAATCATAGAATGCATATAATGTGCCAAAAATCTGCCCTAATTTTTAAAGTTAAATTATTATGTTTAATCTTGAAAATAATGTCAGAATGGTGGTATTAGTATATGTATTTTACATATTTAGTGGAGAGATGTTAATTAACTTGTTCAGAACTACAAATGTGTGAGAACATGTTCACCTAGTCATAAATCCTATGCTTCATGTCTGATTTATTCACCATAATTTCATATTTGTTTATCACAAAAAAGAATAGAACATTTTATAATTTTAAGTAAAATATTGCAGAATAATTTTCTAGGGCTGACTCAACCCCCAAAAAAGCAAAGCTATTAGAAACCCGTCATGATGCCTGCCATAACCTCCAGGAAATTTCCAGAGAGTTTTCCTTCTACAGCAGATATTATATAATATATATTTGGCAACTTACATATTTTTAGCTTTTCTCATGTGAGAACTTCTTTGAAATCCTTTAAAACACATTAAAAAATAATAATGGAGAGCAGAATGAACTTAGACCATTTCTAAGTATCTATGTATATATTCTATTAGATTATATATTTTAAAAGTATTGTATACATTTATTTATTTTAGCCAGAGAAGCACTCCAAGTTAACACTACATTGTACATTGCAAAGAAGAACAAGTTGATCTTGCTTGAATGTAACACTTGCAACATGAATATTATGGAATACACAGGACTGAGAATTAAAATTGAGCTATCCAGATTGTGCTCAATCTATATGTGTGAATATTCATATCAAAAAGAGGACAAAAGAGATGAAATTTGACATGATATTTTCACCAAACAACAAACATTTCATGAACCTGCTGGACATAGGATTTGGTGGTAGTTATTCTGAATATCAAGACTTTAAACAGATCTTTCCAAATTACTGTTTTTAAGACTTAGCTCAAATGTCATCTTACTTGACAGCTACAAGTAGAATTATTTCATCTGTCTTATTCTTCCAAAGCATGTTTAAAAGTGAAACATAAATCCAATTTCATGTCTAGCTCAACAAAAGGTGAATTTCTGGATGGCAGACTCCACTTTCTTCATTATGCCTGTATTCACATACAGTAAAACACCTGGAACCTCAATTGGAAATGTTTGCTGAATAAATTGACATTGTCTGAATTTTAATAATTCTTCCATAACCTATTGACTTTCTTTTAGTACTTAAGGAGTAAGTAGACTTGTTATTCATGCTTTGTAATAAAAAAGCTCCTTGTTTGGAGGGAAGAGTTTGACTTGAATTATATCTTTGGAATATGAAAGTGCTATTTTGGATTTTTTAATGTTATATTTCTTAGCAGCTACACAGCATGTTCTGCATACATTTTTATTTTATGTCAAGTAACAGGGTTTTCTTTAATATTTATTTGTGTGAACTAAAAATGTAGAGCATGATTCATCACTATTGACATGGCATTTTAATATTGCTCTCATGAGAGTAGTACCAGCAGTTTATGAGCATAGGAGATTTAACATGGGAAATCTGGAAAAACAATAAGGAATCCAGGTAACTATATTTCAGTGATCCCAAAATAGCACAGGTTCATCATAACAATGTAGTACTTATTGTAATAATGTTTTGTCTAACCTTTTAAAGACCTTAACTAAATTATTTGTTATACAGTTCAGAAATTCCAAATCACTACTAATTAAATCAGAAGTCAAGCACAATTTTATAATCAAGTTGCCCTCCAAAAAAGTCAAGAGCAACTCACAAATGAAAGTCTCTGGCTTTCTATGAGTCTCCAAGCATTTTTCTTCACTAATTCAACTGTCATTAAAATATCCAAAATTCAAAAAATTCAATTGGCTTTAGCCAATTGAACATATTTGAATTTCTCTTTAAAACTTAAATTAGAACACACACTCCAATACGCTTATGAATGCATCCATTAATGATGACAATATTTGAAAATCACCAATATTGTATCTGTCAGTCAAAGTGATGGTCTGATGTTTTTATGCTTTTTTTTTTTTTTTTTTTTTTTTTTACAAAGACTTGCATACTCCCTCTGTTAAATTTTCACATTGGCTTCTTTCTTCTTTAAGGTGTGAAGTAGTTTACAATTGTGTGACTTTGGGCATATTATTTAATGATTTTCATTCTCTATTTCTCCATCTTTAGGAAGACAGAATTAAGTGAAATGATATATGTGATAAATTATTGATAGTCTGTTAAGCACAGAACAAGATTTAAATGACATTGTCATAACTTGAGCAGCCTAGTTCATGTTAGTGGCTATTGGTAATACCTATTTTTCCAGAATGCTTTTGATTATAGTAATATACATTGTCTAGGTGAAGGCCTCTTTCTATTTAAATAATGCATTTGCCTAACCTAGGACTTGGCAAACCAAATTTGGCCTGTGGCTTGCTTTTGTAAGTCCCATTCTCTTATATTTTTAAGTGCTTGAAAAAAGTCAAAAGATTTGTCACACATGATATTATATAAAATTTAAATTTTATTATTCACAAACACAGTTCTGTTGGAACAGTGCCATGCTTATTTATTTTTATGTCATCCATGGCTACTTTTACACTATCACAGTAGCATTGAATAGTTATAACAGAGAATATTTCGGTCGTCAAAACCTAAAATATTTGCTCTCTGAATCTTTCAAGGAAGTTGTGCAAACCCCTAGTGTAATACTGCAATCATCAGCTGTTGTATATCCTGGAATTATGAGCTGGAAATAGAAAATATTTTTATAGGCTTGGATTTAAAAAGAGTAATAAATACCTGAAGAATTAGAACATAGGAGCACAAACTTCCTTATATTCTTTGAGAAAATTAGAAATACCTGCAGAATTAGCAAATGGGAACAATAAAACATTTTACATAATTTGGTTTGAGAAACCAAGAAATAGCAAAAGTAATGGTGTGATCATGCGCATGATATAACTCATGTAGTCAATTGCTTAGAAAAAATGCTTTTTAAAAGCAGATTAAAATGACCAGAGGAAAAGCTGAATCATAACTCTGTTGTCTGTTTCTCTAAATGCTGGGAAGACATCCAGCATCACTGCAGTACTATAGACTTCATTAAATCTATGATAACAACTTCCTGGATCATCACTATCTCTGTACACCAAATTCCTTATATTCATACACAGTTTGTGTTCAACTCAGGAATGTTGGCACCACATAAATCATCGATAATTTGTCAACTGATTTGATCATAACTTTTGCATGTTTACAACTACTCATGTATATTATTTTTATAATTTAACTTTGAGTGGCAAGAGCATGTAGCTTATTTAATATATATATATGTGTGTGTGTGCACACTGAAATCCTATTTCCAGAACAATTGTCGGCTGAAAGAAAAAAGTTTCTATCAGCCAGGCATGGTGGCTCACACCTGTAATTCCAGCACTTTGAAAGGCCTAGGTGGGGGATCACCTGAGGTCAGTAGTTCAAGACCAGCCTGGGCAACATGATGAATCCCCATCTCTACTCAAAATAAAAAATTAGCTGGGTGTGGTGGTACATATCTGTAATCCCAGTTACTCGGGAGGCTGAAGTACAAGAACCACTTGAACCTGAGAGGTTGAGGTTGCAGTGAGCCACGATCATCATGCCACTACACTCCAGCCTGGGTGGCCACTACACCTGGGTGGCCTGAGTGACAGAGTGAGACTGTGTCTCAAAAAAAAAAAAAAAAAGTTTTCTTCAGGATGTCTTTTCCTCTAACTCATGAGACTACTGGATGAAATACACTATTTGTGAGTAAACGTGAATTAATCACTGGCCCATGTGTATTCAGTGTTTAAAATGAACCATGTTTTCAAAGTCTGAATGATCTGAGGTTCATAACTCAATTGTAATAGGTTTCTAGAATAATGAGTGATGATTTGGTAGAATTAATAAAGCTAAAAAGGCTTCTTAGTAGTGATTCCAGGAAAGAACAGTTAAAGCTTTGCACTTTACTAATCATATTTTTGTCATTTACTATAGAAGTGAGAAAGGGAAGTTTTTGAAGTAAAGCCCATAATAATTAAAGAAAAATGGACATATCAAATTATTATATCATATATTTTCCCCTCTTTGTGCTGTTTCATACCAAACATCTTTGGAATTCTCCGACAGACTGGAGCCTACAAAAAATCTTGCTCAGAACAGCAAGCAAATGGTGGCATGAACTTTGTGTACAAAGACATCAGGATCCTGTGAATGTGAATGTGTATACACAGATGTGTCCGGTAGACACAGAAACAAATTTACATGGCCATGACTCATTAAAATTTAACAAAAAACCAAGAGAGAAAAATAAAACACTGAGAGTAGATTTCAGGACCCAGGACACAATGTTTGGAGAAAACTTTCATCCCACAGGCCTTTGTGAAGAAGATCCCTCATGTGGATGAGACACAGAGTTAGGGATAGAGTCCCACAAGAAGATTGTTACAGAGTCTGAAAAGGTATATATTTATAGAATGAAGCCTGTCTTATCTGCTAACACAATCCTGTTCCCCACTCTATATAAATGAGGTCCTGGAATACTTCCATATATCAGAAAGCTTCTTCTCTCTCAGCTTGATTCTTTTTCATAGCAACAGTAAATTACTGTCATACATTAACATAATGTGATAATTCTGAAAATACTTGTGACTGTACAATCTGATTTTAAATTCACTGAAAGCCCATAAAATATATAGAATGGCAATACATGTTGTACTTTACAGTTGAGGAAATAGAAATTCAAATATGTAAAGTGATTTAACTAAAGTTACACAGTTTTACGTAAAATTGATATTCAGACTAATTTTCTTTGGACTAATGCTCTTTGCATTATAAAACAATGATGAAACAGTCAGTCTCATTTTCCCTTTTTAAAATCTTGATTCATATCTGTCCACATGGAGAGGATCAAAAGACAATAAAATCTACTAATTTCATTTTCTTTACTCATGATATTGAGTATTAAGAATCAGTTATTTGCATAGCTTCAAATAAATAATGATGCCATGCCCCGCTGTTTTTTATTTATTTAAAATTCATATAAATCATTGAGGTTGATATAGAATTTTTGTATATAGTTTTTCTTTTTTCATATATTTTCCTTCATTAAATTTCACTTACATGTACTTCCAGCATTTTGATAAGTCATCCAAATGAATCCATGCTGTACTCAAAGAAGTTAATCTTTGATAGTTCTTTGATAAAGAAATGTTTTAAACAAAGAGGCATGTGCTCTTATTTCAATTTGTAAATCTCACTTAACAATCGTTTACTAGTTTCCATTGAAATGCAGAGGTTTTTTTTTTTCTTTTTCCTATTCTTTTCTCATTCGTCATCTCCTCAATTATTGATGATTGTAAGAGAATAAGTATGGGGAGAATTGGTGAGAAGGCTTTTTCTATTTCAAAAATGTGTGTCTTGGCAGTTTAATTTCCTGGTCTCTGGCACAGACACTTTAATTGTGCATTTTCATTGATTCTAATTAAATATCAGACTCATAATTTACTCACATTCTTCCTTCTTGTATGGCACAAGAAAAAAAGATGGATGTTATGTTTCCTTCAATTTGTCTTTTAAATCAATAGTCAATTTTGTTATAGTATTGGTCAAAGAAGTCTCTGTTTATAAACAGAGTCCCAAAACAAGCTTCTCTAATTTTAGAGGAGTCTTTAGTCAGCTTTCTCTGCAATTTGTTTAGAAAAGCTGTGCTAGGGCATTATTGAATGTGAAACTTTATACTCTCATGAATTTCTGGCAAACAATGTTTTATTTCATTGACAACCTCCATTGTCTTCACTTCTGCCATATGGCTGTTATGCTTCCTTAATAATTGATTCTATATTAGTATGAGTATCGCATTCACAAAACATTTAAAATAATTCCATCACACAAGCTTATACTGTTCTCAAGAGAGAAAGGAGAGTCAATTTAATAACTACAAGTTAAAAACTACTATTAACGGAAAACCTACTGAATTAATTTCAGAAAAACATAAGTATACTACTACCAAATGTTACATCTTAAAATTCTAGCCATGAGATAAAAATGAAGGAAAGTGTAAGTCAACACTCAGGTTACTACAATGAATGATGAAATACCTTCATTGTAGTTATTCATTAAAGTTATTAAAGTAGTTGTTTATGAAATAGTCCCCCTCATTTATGGAAAATGGTTTAAATAAACGTTTTAAAGCATTGTGTTTTTGTATCAAATGTAGGACAATAACACATATTCTGTCTTCAACATTTGCTGCTTATGAAGAAATCTAATTACACTGATTTTTTTTTTTTTTTGTAGAAAATGATTTATTCAGAGAGAGAGAAACCTGAGGAGAGAGAAACAGCTAACTCTCACACTGAGTGAGAGAATCCAGAAAGATGGAAGCCAGGAGAGGAAAGCAGCTTCCATACTGAGTGGAAGGGAATAGAGAGAGAGATCAAGTTTAGGAGGGAAAGACAGGCTTCCATGAGAGAACGTCAAAGGAGACTCCAGGGGGGATATCCAGGATAAAGAAAAACAGCTTCCACGAGAGCATTCGTGGAAGAGGATCCAAATATGGAGTCCAAACCTGTGTGAAAGAAGGGGACTTTTAACCTGGGAGGAACCCCCCACCTTCTCCAAGACCCCAGGCTAAAGAAACAAGTTCCTTAGAACTTTCGCTGGGGTGATTGACTCTCTTTCTTCCCGCACCCGTGAAATTGAAACATAAACTGTTAAATCTCCCGGATGGAGAGAGATGGGAGTGGGGCATGGCACTAGAAGTTCTTGCCCTTAAAACTGCCCCCCCCCTGGGGACCCGGAAAGAGAACACCTTCCCTCATTCCCCTCCTCTGAACAGGAAAGCCCAACTTCTGTTGGAACAAGGATATCGATCCTCTTTAACTACTTCCTGCTGAAATGGGGCATAGAAGGGGCCCTGCTGTTGAGGTTTTCTCCATAGGGAAGCCTTTCAGGGGTACAGGTTGATCCTGAGGTCCACGATAGACCTCACCAGCCAAGGACGTCCAGGGTTCCAGCGGCAGGATTATTTGTGACCTTATGGTTCTATAAAAAACGGATGTAACAAGGCGGTTAAAGATGAAAAGCTCAGAGGCCAACAAATATGGAATGGTTATAAATGAGCCTAGGCGAGAATAGAGATAGGACAGTCAGTTGTTAAACAAGCTTCACAATACTGTTCCTTGAAGGGTTTTAGCTCTGTATTTGATTCCTGAGTTCTTTGTTCAAAATAATACTTGATGGGTTTACAAATAGCAGCATTTTTCCTAGAAAGAGACAGGTTCCTTTCCCACTATGAAAAGGATAATCGGAGTTTAAGAGATAGCAAAGTTGAGGGTTATAGTCCTATTAATGACAGCATATAAATTACACTTATGCGTGGTTACTTCCCTGAGGATCTTGTTGGAAAAGCAGATATAGATCTTCTAATGGCTTGCAGGTGTATGAAGGGTTGTCTCCTGGAACTTCAGGCTGTGGAGTGGAGGGTCTATGACTTTCCTCAGGAGGTGTCCAAGGCTTTAGCCAGGTGTGATGAATCCATGAGTCAGTTTCCACTATCTTAACTGCCATTGGGGTAGACAGAATTACTAAAAAAACTGTCCTTCCCAGGATGGGCCTGGAAAGGGAGAGTCTGAGAGGAGAGAATTAACAAGCACCAAGCCTCCAGGGCAGGAGAGAAATACTGGGAAGGTTATGCCAGTGTCCAAGAGATTAATTTCCTGGACCTCTATGGTTAGCTTTTACCTGGGACTCTGTGAGGGTGACGACTTGTGCTGGCACTTGCCCCAGGCATCCTCAGTCCTGCCATTGGATCATCTGGTCAGACAACTCAGGCCTTGAGACAGTGTGCTTTCCATTGATTCCCTTGGCACAGGACAAGATGGTGGTCTATTCCTCTCAGGAAAATTTCTTATAAAATGTCCCTTCAGGGCCAGGCAAGGTGGCTCATGCCTGTAATCACAGCACTTTGGGAGGCCAAGGCGGGCAGATCACAAGGTCAAGAGATGGAGACCATTCTGGCCAACATGGTGAAACCCCATCTCTACTAAAAATAAAATAAATAAAATAAAATTAGCTGGGCATGGTGGCATATGCCTGTAGTCCCAGCTACTTGGGAGGCTGAGGCAGTAGAATTGCTTGAACCAGGGGGTGGAGGTTGCAGTGAGCCAAGATCACACCACTGCACTCCAGCCTGGTGCCTGGCAACACAGTGAGACTCTGTCTAAAAAAAAAAAAAAAAAAAAAATCCCTTCATACTGCACTAGTAACAAGCTTTGCTAGACTGGCAGCTAACCCAAGCCTTTCTCTCATTTGAGATCCTGGGGTCTTCTTGCCTGAAAGCCATGACTAAGGTTGATCTCTCCTGTTCCATTCAGGCTGTTCCTTCTGTTCTCTATTATAAAACACCAAGGTTGCCTGTTCAGTAATGATTCTAGACTCTGTTCTGGTCCCAAAGCGAGCTTCTGGAGCGTCTGCCTGATATCTGCTGCTGGATGAGTAATAGACTTGTCCTTTAATATTAGCTGATTCTCAGTGGAGTCTGGTGACAGGGTGTGTACTTTCTTAAGGCCTCCCGCAATCACTCAAGGAAAGCTGCTGGGTCTTCTTCCCTTCCCTTTGGGGGTTAGGTTTTCCACTTGGCAGAGGATAATTTGGCCACGCTGTTTGGCAGAGAAAAATAAGCCACTTCCTCCTTAAAGACTATGTGCTAAATTGGTCCCAATTTTCCAGTATACATTTTAATGGTGACTTGAGCTGGGGAAGGTTGGCTCCCATCTGAAATTGAACACAAGGGATGCCTGCACCCCTGGTTAGAGAAATTACAGCTGCTTCAACATAAGGAGTCCCTTAGGTAAAACAGGTACTGAAATGAAATGTCTTTCAGTCGATACCCCAAAATTTCATGTGCCCAAGATGCATGATCCATTTTATCAGAGGGCCTCCTGTGTACTGGATTCTCATCACGACCTACCAGCCTCATGGGACTCATGCTCACCGTCTGCATGACCTCCAGTGACTATCATAGAGGCATGAAGGGGCTGTTGGGTTGAGTGGTTCATACCAACGAGCCCTTGAACCAGGCCACTGAGGCTCAGGAGATGGGTATCAGTATTTCCCAGCAATAGTCCAATTTACACAGGCCAATTTATAAAACTGACCCAGAAGGGTAAACGTCTAGGGAGGGCCCATTATAGCACACAGTTCAAAGAAGGCAGGCTGGGCGTGGCTGAGGCTGGCATAATACCCTCAAGACCCGGGCGTGCTTCCTCTCCCCTAACCTATTTTCCATCGTAAGAAAATGCCTTTAGGGACGCAAGAGCTACCATTAACTATCTGGGCCGTGGAACCAGTTTAACTATAATCTTCTAGATGGAAAAGTTCTGCCTTAGAGAGAGCCGATCCTAAACAAGACAAATTATACACCAAACACAAGGTCCCATAGCCTTCAGCTTCTGAATTCCCCCAAAAGATTTCACCAATTCAAGATTGGTGCCACCAGGGACTTGAACTAGCAACCTTGCAGTTGCAGACCCTTCACCTTAACCAACTGTGCCAACAGGCCACTTGCCTTAAGGGGAGTCAGAAAGCTTTCTCTTTAAAAAAAAAAAAAAATTTATTTATGTATTTTTTTAGACAGAGTTTCCCTCTTGTTACCCAAGCTGGAATGCAATGGTGCCATCTCGGCTCACCGCAACCTCTTCCTCCTGGGTTCAAGCAATTCTCCTGCCTCAGCCTCCTGAATAGCTGGACTACAGGCTACACCACCATGCCCAGTTAATTTTTGTATTTTTTTAGTAGAGACAGGGTTTCACCATGTTGACCAGGATGGTCTTGATCTCTTGACCTCTGATCCACCCACCTTGGCCTCCCAAAGTGCTGGGATTATAGGCATGAGCCACCTAGCCCAGCCAGAAAGCTTTCTTTTCTTTTCTTTTCTTTTTTTTTGAGACTGAGTTTTGCTTTTGTTACCCAGGCTGGAGTGCAATGGCACGATCTCGGCTCACCATAAACTCCACTCAGCTCACTGTAACCTCCGCCTCCTGGGTTCAGGCAATTCTCCTGCCTCAGCCTCCTGAGTAGCTGGGATTACAGGCACGCGCCACCATGTCCAGCTAATTTTTTTTGTATTTTTAGTAGAGACGGGGTTTCACCATGTTGACCAGGATGATCTCGATCTCTCGACCTCGTGGTCCACCCGCCTGGGCCTCCCAAAGTGCTGGGATTACAGGCTTGAGACACCGCGCCTGGCCCAGAAAGCTTGCTTAAGCGGTATTTTGAATGAGAATGCTGCACCCTGAGGTGGTGAGGCCTGCCTAAAAGCTGGGCGGGCTGACAGCCAGCAGCTGCTTTCCTTCTCTCAGCTGGGAGAGAAAAAAGCCGCTTGCCACATCAGTTTAAAAGCCAGGCAGCTGCTCGGCCCTGAGGGGAAGGCCAGACCCCGCCCCCACGTTTTTCGGGCGCCATGTTGACCCCACCAGAACCAGGTGCATGCCTGGGCCACTCCCTAGCCGCTGCCTACACAGGGACCCGCGGCAGCAGGGGAACACCCTGGGGAAGTTTTACCCTGCTCTCTGGGACTGGGGAATGCTGCAGAGGCCTGCCAGAACTGTGTGCCAGGCTGTCCCGCTCCCCAGTCCCCTGCAGGCTCCAGCTGTACCTCACCCTTCCCCGCTGTTTTTCTCCCAGTTGGCAGCTACAGCTTACTGTGGGGCTTGACTGTGGTCTCCGGTCCTTCTTTCTGGCCAGCAACGAGCAAAAGGCCCTGGGGCAGTGCTCGCCCTTTCCGCCCCACATGCAATAATATCTGAAGGATAGAGAAGGAGAGGGAAATCAGAGAGAGAGCTTGGAGGTTAAAAAAAAAAAAACAAAAAAACTGCTTTTAATTCAGGCTGGGCCCCACTGCTTAAGATGGGCTGTGTCGGCCTCGGAGGACAGAATGGGGCCAGTTTTACTCAATTTTGAAGTCTTCTTCACTGGTTGTACCCATTTTCTAACTGTACTTCTCTTCTGGCTGGCTCACCATTAATGTTATATTGAGGTTCAGGGGGCCCTCAGCTCTCCTGAGAGGACGTCTTTCCAGGTTCTTGGTCTCCAGCACTCTCAAGAAGGAGAGAGGGGAACACAGCGCAGTGCACAGTAAATGCCGGACTCAAAAGTGTTTGTAGAAAGTGATTTATTTAGAGAGACAGAGATAAACAGGAGAAAGAGAGAGAAAGAAACAGCTAACTCTCACTCTGAGTGACAGAATTCAGAAAGATGGAATCCATCTTTCTTTCCATCCAGTGAGGAAAGCAGCTTCCACACTGAGTGGAAGGGAATGGAATTTAGGAGGGAAAGACAGACTTCATGAGAGTGTGGAAGGGGACTCCAGAGGGGAAATCCCGGATAGAGAAAAACAGCTTCCACGAGAGTGTTCGTGGAAGGGGATCCAAACATGGACCCCCATTACACTGAATTTTAAACAATCTTGTGTTTACAATGGGAATTATATTGTTGTATATGTTGTGCTATTGTGAGATTATGACAAGTGAGTAGATTTTCTATAAGTGAGCGATGTATACTTAGGCTATGCAGTTGTCAATGGTGATAAAGTAAATAATTGCAGATATAGAAGCATATTTTAGAACACTTAAATGGTTTTACAAGTAAAGGGGGTTTCTTAAATATCATCCAAATGGGATTTGATGACATGACAAAATAGATACTGTTGGAGGGTCATTAATCATTCTAGACCATGGGGCCATCATGAAGAATTTCAAGATGGCAATTTATTAAATCCAGTCCTTCCCTATGGAAAGTTTCTTTCCTGTACTAAAGTACCAAACTTTTGCCTGAGGCGTGGTTTATTTGCCAGGAAAGGTTCTTCCTTGCATTTTTATTTCTGTTAACTTGCTTTAGTTTTTCACTAAAGAATTGAAAAAGTCTTAATCCTACATCTCAGTCCAATTTATGTACATTTCTTAACTACTGTTTCAATTTCAAGAATACTAGAAATGGCAGTTCCCTTGGATAGAAAAGACTCACAGGAGAAATCTAGAATCTTATTTCCCAAGCTATAACTTATTTATAAAACAGTAATAGTCTAGGTATTACCCCATTATTTCCTCTGTGGCACCTTTTATTTTGGCCATGAACTAATACCATACTGCAGAAGGAAACACCATTATTTCCTCTGTGGCACCTTTTATTTTAGCCATTAACTAATACCATTTATAGATAATAAGTTTTGCTAGACTTTATGTGCATAAAAAGTTGAAAGGGAAGTATTCAACAACTACTGTGAAAATAGATTCCTTCCCAAAGATGTGTATTAGAAAACATGGACCCATTTGAGGAAGGACTGCAGGTCACAGAGGTCCACTCAGTCAAGCCTGCGTATTTAAAGTGTTACCAGCAGACACTAAGGAGAGTGATGTGTGAGAAAATAGAGCAGTCGGATAATTGTTAGAAGATGGACTTGCAAAAATGATTGGGAAGTGCACAGCCATGTGAGAGAGCCTCCACAGGAACTGATGGCTGTGTAAAAGTTAAAAACAACCCTGGCCTTAAAAAGGAAGTCATAATGCTAGAAACCAATTTTAGAAACAGAAAGAAAAGTGTGTGTGTTCAAAAAAGATACTCCAAACCACCAGGAGACAAAAAGGAAGTAGAGGGGGGAAACAGATACATTTGAAAGTACATTCTCTCCCTGAGGTCATAGATTTTCTTTCTCAACCCTATGCCCTGAAGTGTACTGGGTTTAGAACCAAAAGGAAAATGCCCTGTTGGAAGTCTGAAGGGAATTAAAATGCAGTACAACATTTCCTCTTCTGTTTTTAGTTTGCAGCCTCTGGGCAACTGCCAACTACCAGTAAAAAGCTCCCTATCTCAGGGTCTGTAATTCTGGTACGAAATAGGCAGCAAGTACAAATGAGATCTTGACTGGAACTTTTATATTTATACAAATTTGTTTCCCTGTTCTGTGTGTGTTGAGTTGGAAAGACAGTGGCTTATTTAGACCTCAGGCGTGATAATGTAGGTTGTCTTAGTTTGGAATTAATACACTCTTGACAAGAGAGATTTAGGTACCATGGAAAAACTACCAAATGCTTCTCACATTGGGTTCGTTTCTTAACAGGCCTCTAAAAGAGTAAAAACGATCTGTCAAAAGGCTTGGTAATGTTTCAGTATTTGGATACACAAGGGAATTATGTGACTCTTGCAGTAGAAATGGGAATCTACAAAGAACTTCCATATGCTTTAAAATAATTTTGAATGTAGCTAATGCCCCTCATAAATGAGCACAATTTTATTTTCATTTCATAGCTTTTGGTTGGCTGTCAGTCCTCATCTGAACACTCATTGACTGCATCCATTACCCACAACCATTTGTAAAACAAATATGGCCCAAGCATTCAGAGGATATCCTCTTGACGAACTACCTCTGCAATTTCCTTTAAACCCTATGTCCTCTGATTTAGAAAATGTTTTAGAACCTTCTCCTCCCTCTGTCTCTTACTCTCTTTCTCTTTTTCCTTCTTTCTCTTGTGTGTGTGTATGAGAGAGAGAAAGAAATGGTTAACCACTCTTGAAACATTGTTTGGTTGTATCACCTTCAGATATAAGGTGTCAAATGAGAAAAATTAGGAATAAAAAATATTTGTATACATTTGAAGCTTGTAGATCGTAAATCTGGGTAGAAAATAAACATTAAATCTGTTTACTTACCAAATGGTAAGTGAAGATAGGGATGCCATTAACAATCATGGAGTAAGTTGATGATGAAGGAATGCAGGTGATGAGGCATTGAAATGCTTAGACTTGAGCATTGTAACAAAAAGAGACCGTGGCCCAGATGGACCCCATGTTGAGGAAGACAGATTTCAAGGGTTAAGACAGTCATTTAGCAGTAGCCTTTTGTGACAATATCAGTGAATGGTATCCTCATTTTAGTAGGATATTCTGATATTTGGTTGTTTAAAATTTAGAATTTCAGGTGAGAATAAACTGATTTATGGAGCTCCGTTGATTCAGTTTAGGAAACTTGTAAATAAAATTTATCCATAATTGGCTTACTAAGTAAATGTATAAATATATACTTACATAAATGCACCTGTGTGCCAAATGGAGATTGCTTCCTTTCAACATTTAGTTCTCATGAAAAGATGTGAACAGTTGGAATATTACTACACATAATTATAAGATAAAAGAACATGGAGAATGCTGCTACTTGCTTGCTTTCTCTCTATAAAAATTTGTCTTTCATACACTAATTATTGAACTGAATTCATTTCATACATTAATTATCAACAGTTTTCAAAAATATATTCATATTATAGAATTATTATTTCAGATTTTGTTTTCATTGAAAGTGTTAGCCGGTTATCAAGCTTTGGATTCTTATTTTACTTTTTGTTAATCTACATTTACCATCTTAGACAAAGGACTGTGGATAAGTCAAGCCTTGGCTCTGATGGAGGAAAGGAAGCTAAATTGATTCAGGCACTGAGGTGAATGTAATATAACTATCTTTGGATATACCACACCTTTATAATATTTGATTTTGTTTCCAAGAATGAGTCTCACTCTGTTGCCCAGGCTGGAGTGCAGTGGCCCGATCTCGGCTCACTGCAACCTCTGCCTTCCTAGTTCAAGCAATTCTCCTGCCTTAGCCTCCCGAGTAGCTGGGACTATAGGCATGCGCCATGATGCCCAGCTAATTTTTGTATTTTTAGAAGAAATGGGTTTTTAATATGTTGGCCAGGCTGGCCTTGAACTTCCTGCCTCAGCCTCCCAAAGTGCTGGCATAACAAGCATGAGCCACCACACCCAGCCAGTACTGTTTTTTGACTGTACACTGTGAGTCTCTCTTTTTAATCTCAAGTAGCTATTCTGAAAATTCATGACAGTAAAGCAGCACATTCATGTTTGCATACGAACAACCCATCCTTCTGATAGAGGATGACAATACTGTTTATACATATTCTAAACTACCTGATATACCAGTTCTGTCCATGCTAGAAAATAAAAATAAAAATGACTTTAAGTGAGTCACTATAATCACTTTTCTAACTTCTCTCTCAGAAATAAAGTAAATACATCTTTCAAATCATGTAGATAGTTCTTTATATTTTCTAGACTGTGGTTGTGTTTGGTCAGTTGTAAATCATTGATTAATATGGCCTCATTGTGCTTAAGAGAAACAATTTATTTATGTTCATGTGATGTAATACAAGATAGGCAGGAAAGAGCCCCCAAAACACCAGAAAATGAGTCCTAATCATGCGTACATCTTGAACTCCTCAAACTGTTTTACATTTCTGAACAGATGTTCTTATTTAAATGTAAAACCAATGATATTGATGTGATCATCTGTTTAGATTAATGGATGTTCAGATGCCAACAATACAATTAGTTGAACTCTCTACAGATGCTTATATGCTCACACAGGAAGCAATACAGGTATTTCAAACATTATGAATTTATTCTTCCCAAGCTGATTCATCTGTTAGCCAATATACTTTATTGGTAAATGACTCAAGATAAAATAGGCAGCACAAACGGTGACTTTTCTAGCTTGTTACACTCCAATCAGGGGCTAGCACTTATAATTCCAGTTTTCAACAGAAGAAATATAATTAAGTATAGTGGAAAGTCAATGTAAGATCTATAATGCCTCCACCCCACACTTGTGCTATGCCTCTACAAAAAAGTTTGACATCTCTATAGTTTGTATTCTCTTTGGGTTTGATTTTAATTATAAACCTGAATCTGTCAGAACAGAAATGGTTCATAATGGTTTGACCATACCAAATCATTTACGTTGTCTAGTCCATCCTCATGTAACATGACGAGTTTGTTTTGCAAAACAGATCAAAATTTAATTTCTTTGAATTGTCTTTCTATATTTGGTGTGCTCTTGGTTAAGCAGCAATCTTCTCTGAGAAATGGTTTATCGTTGCAACATTTTAAACAAATCAATTACCTTCCTGTAATGCAATAATATTACAATATGCAGGCAACCATAGCTTCCATTGTACATGACACAGTCGATTTTATGAAGCTGTAAACATTCGTATCAGTGCTATTTAGTCCGCAGTAATATAATTTGAAAAGGAGATATTGACCAAGTTATGTTAATATGTTATCTGAAAAAGCTCAATATGTCAGGAGCTCCCTGGAAAACAGATATATGGTTTTCAGGTTTGGAGGTTAGATTAAAGATTCAGAACAATATGAGGACATAGTAAGGTGATAATATAGTAAATGTCAAGACTTTTTTGCATTAAGAAGTGATGTGGTTCAAGAAGTAGGTTTGCTACCCTCTCCGTAACACGTGTTAATTATTTGTGGAGTAACTCTCCCAGGTATAGAGCTGCATTCTATAGCTACATCTATCCAGTGATGACACATTCACCACCTTCTTGCCCCATGTTTCTTGTTATTTTTTTCTGACATGTCTAAGTAGAAATGCTTAACTGAATTATTCTTTCAAAAACATAAATCTTAAAAATTACTAATGGGTTCCCACTTTACTCAGAAAAAACAAAAATTCAAACATGTTAATACCTATAAGGTACTACCTGATCCATTTAGTCCCTCTCCTAACTTTTCTTCCCTTTATTTCCTGTGCCCAAGCATACTGAGCTTTCTTTATTCCTCAAACTTACCAGGTTAATTTTAGCTTTATTGACATTGTATTTGCTATTCTCTAGGCCTAGAATGTTCCTCTTCACAGCTGCCTATAGCTGACACCCACCAATCTTTTGGGCATCAATTCAGATGATATGTCCTAAGGCACATCATTTTTGATCATCTTATGATTTTCGCTTCCCTACCCTCTTAATCTCTATGTTATTCTTTGTTTTATTTTTCTATTGTACTTTGCTTCATCTGAATTTATTGGTTGTTCTGCTTGTTTATTTTCTCATGAGACTAGGTACGTTGACTTATTCACTGCTGTATCCTTAGCAGCTGTAATAGTGCCCGTGAGAAATGTTCAATAACCATTTATTTGTATAATAAATACATGAAGAATGAATACATATTCAAGTAAGCATTTGATGAGACTATTATCCAGGGGTCAGAGATAGAATCAGTGGCAGGTGAAAAGAACAGTTCCCTCCTGTTCTGTCACCTCTCTGCAAAAAATGCACTTTGGTGGTATTGACCTTTTAGTAAAAACCTAATTCTCTATTCCACATCCTCTCATCCTCCAGAGAAGATAAATAATCTAACCTATAACTTTATTAATGAATGAATCTTATTTAGGAAACAGTTATAGGCATTACCTATACTAGCAGCCACCACTGCATCACTTATAAAATAGTGCTTTCTGCTAGAAAAATCAATAAACCTGGACTATTATGACAATGACTCTGGTTTCCTCTTATGTAATTACAAATCCAAGTAATCAGATTCTATTATTAGAATGACAGTGCTTTATGAGATTTCACCTTAATCGTTCACAATAACTCCATTTTATTCAGGGATGGTTTAAATGATGTGCTTGCAAAATATATCATTATTTTTCACAGTAAATTGCATGAGATCTTGCGCAGTAGTTTTGAAATTACTGCTTGTCGTCACCACTATATACAACCACATAAACAGTATGTGGTTTGTACAGTAGATCATTTTTCTTGTTTATATTCAGTAAGCTCTCAGTGCTACACACTAACACCAGCTGTTAAAAAATGACAGTAGTATTTTATCTCTCACTACGAAGATCCTTTATGTAGAGAAGTTTTTTTTTGTTTTCTTTTTTGTTTTTTTTCCCAAACAGTATGTGTTGCTGAGTAATGATAAAGGTTGGTATGATAAATAGGGGTATTTTTACAAGGTTCATTTGCAATGCAAATAGAAAATTTACAGAAAAAGTCAAGTATGGAGAAAGTCAGGTTCTATACTTGAATCCGAGTCAGTCTGATTATTCAGGAATATCTGAAGGATAGAATAAGAATTATTTTATTTCTAAGGTTGTTCAAGGTGAATCCTAAAGATATGTATGTATATGTGTAACATATAATAATCTAAAATAAGTTAGTTCCAGTATCCCAAAATGTTCATTGATCTCTCTCTTTGCCAACTTTTCCCCTACTTTCTGTTGTTCTTTCTTAATATTTTTTTTTTCTTCAGGAGAAAGTGAATGCCTCAAGGGCAAAAGCCATATCTTTCATATTGAATATCTAATAGGTTTTGAAGAAATATACATGTCAGCTAACTAAAAATGGAACAGACTTTCTTGAAACCATTTTCTATATTTATAAAGCACAAATATACTTGCTTAAACCAGAGTTGGAAATTTCTTTAAGTCTTTGTATTTTTGATGGTCTCCACCAACGTACTTAGGTAAGACACTTGTAGCCAGCTGCACACAAGGTGAGACCACAGGCTGGGATTCAAGATCAGTGTTGCCTACCATATGTCAGGTAAAAAATGTCTGACACTATTAATTATCATGCAGGCTGAGGGCCTGTCACAGAATGTAAAACATTACATTATGTTAAGATCTAAGACATTTTGTGCTTTAGATAAACACCTAGGACTAAAAATAAAATGCAATTAGAATTTGTATTTGTTATTAAATAGATTTTATTTAATTGCATACTAAATAAAATGCAATTAGAATTAGTATTTGTTATTAAATAGTAGATTTTGTTTTTTATTTATTTGTTGAGATGGAGTCTCACTCTGTCATCCAGGTTGGAGTGTAGTGGCACAATCTCAGCTCACTGAAACCTCTGCCTCCCAGGTTCAAGCAATTTTCTGCCTCAGCCTCCTGAGTAGCTGGGATTACAGGCACCCACCACCACTCCGGGCTATTTTTTTTTTTTTGTATTTTTAGTAGAAACGGGGTTTCACCGTCTTGGCTAATCTTGAACTTCTGACCTCATGATCCACCCACCTTGGCCTCCAAAAATGCTGGGATTATAGGTGTGAGCCAACATGCCCAGGCTAAATAGTAGATCTTTATATGTGATTGTAAATAAAAGGTAAATAGTACTTACGTTCAGAAATCTATTGTAAATGTTACCTTATAAACAGTTGAATTTTTTCTTATAATAACTGGAGTCCTGAGTCTTCTTCTAGCTTCCAGTAGTAGCTTGACGTGTCCTTCTAGATGTATTTAACATTTCCAGGGGCAGTCACATTAGATTTTACACTAATTCTAATTTAATCCAGATGACAAAGTCCTATGGTAAAGAAAATTAGGAAGTTTCCAAATTGTGTATACTCAAATCAAATCACATATCTATCATATATTAAAATATTTGTGTATACTATATATGTATATGCACATGTATGTATTTTTATTTAAAATGGGCGGGTTCATGTAAAAACCTTTGAAGGTCGATGACTGCTCCATTGCAGGGGAAGCTATCTAGAGAAACTTTGGCTTTCATATATCTATTTTAAGTATACATTTAAACATATGTAAACATGTCTGAATTGTATTATATTGTGACATTTCATTGATATTCTATGAATAGTAATGTAGTGATATGCTTTTTAGTAACCCAACTTGTCCAGAGATCTCATAATCAGTTACTATATCAGAAATTCATCCCAATTTTTTTCTGAGTAACTACAATGGGTATTATAAGAAATACTTAACCCATTATGAGAGAACCCCATAGGTTGTCACTCAAGATTATTTTTATCTCAGCTTATATCCAAAATGAACACATTTGACTGTTTCATCTCTAAGCAAAGCAGGCCAGGAAGAAGCCGCTGGAAGAGTGAGTGAGCGTGGAGACTTCTAGGGGAGTAAAAAGTGAAAAGTCATGACTGAGCGGGCAGAGTCAAATGGCAGAGGCCAACACCACAACTTTCACAAGTATCTGTTTTAGAAGAGGGGCAGATGACTGTTTTAGTAGACCTCATCTGAGCCTCTGAGTTTATCATAAAGACCACAGAGGAATACATGTAGGAGGCATATCATATAAATTACACACAGCTATGAGGGGAGTTACACCATAGCCCTGAGTCATCAAAATGGGATTAACTGCTATTCAACAACATACACCAAGGAGTCTGGAAAGGCTCTGTTGTATATTTTAGAAATATTTATAGCAAAATAGATGCCCATTTTTAAGTTTAGTCCTTATAGATATCCATTTCCATTACCTGGAAATTCTGTTTTCTAGAACTAGTATTAGTGTACAGCATAGCATATTTTTCATTCTTTTTACTTTTATAAGTAGAAACACACCATTCATTCATTTTGGTATAGACAGTAATTAATAGGAGGTGTGAAATGTAGGTCTTCAATAATGTTTGTTGGCTTAATTACTAAATTGAATCTGATGGAATTCCATTTTTATAGGTGAAAAGCAGTTACCTATCAGCAGATATAGATGGCTTGATATAATAAATCTGTCATGATGGCAAGTAAAGAGTTAAGTAAAATTTCTCCCTGACTGTGACTAGAATTGGTAAATGTTTTGGGGGGAAATGCCTATAATTTTTGAAGCATTTGCTGATGTGAAGTTCAGAAACAATGTTTTTCTATACATCATGTCTTTACATGGAGGAAATTATAGACAAAAACTAAACTAACAAATCTGCCTTATTGTATTCCTTGTAAGATGACCAGAAAAGAAATGTATTGGCATTTTTAACAAAAGATACATCTGTCTTCATAGGTGGTGAGGGAAACATTAATAGGTATTGTCTTGGAAAGAAACAGTGATTTTCTGCCTGAAAAATAAAGAAGAACAAAACAAAACAGAGATAAAAAGCCCTCCCATACTTGCTGTCTACCCCATGACTAGGTACAGTTATGGAGTGGTCATTTGAAACATGTAAAAATGTATTCACATGTTTCTTTCTATAATTAACTACCAGTCTTGATACTGCAGAGTCTGAAAAGCTGAGATTGCAAGCTTTTTTTGTATTCTGGTTTCTAAAACTTTTCAGGAACTGAAAGTTTATACATACACATGGCAACACAATTTTAATTTCTCTAAATGATTCATATACTCTTTATTCTCATTTATTTTTATACATTCAAAGAAAAACAGGAAAAATAGAGACTAGCAATACTGCTCTAGGCAGCCTGGGCAAAGCATTAAGTGTAGTGGTGATTTATTATTACAATAATCTTTTACTGGACACCTATTCTGTTCCAAGTGCTTAAAAAATACTCCTAGTAGGTTTTTTGCTGGTGGCCTACATCACAATTAAAACTTTAAGGAGGAGAGGAAGTAGAAGGCAGTGTCAGGAAGGTTATTATAGTCACTTGATTTCTTTGCTTTTGTGTGACAAACTTCAAATTCCACCCGCTCTAGAGGAAGAATAAAGTGGAAACATTGAATATAGGAGAATAGTTTAATTGTTCTCTTTGCAAGGTAGAATCAAAGAGTAGAGCAGAAGGCAACCAGGAGTTAAAAACAAATCAATGCGTGCATATTGGAAAGGAAATTAATTAGGAAGAGAAATGAACTGGTAGCAGGCAGGTATAAAGTGAACAAATTTGGAAAGCCCAGGAAAACAAGGGAAGACATGATAAAAGTAAAAAAATAAAGAAAAGTAGTTTAGTAAAGACAGACATTAGCCTCACCAGACTGTGAAAAGAAAGGCGTGGGATGTCAGGATGAAACAATCAAAACAGGGATGAGGAGTTCAGAACTTGACACAGTGACAAAACGCTTTGTAGATTGTAAGAAAGCTTCTGCAGAGACTGCTGGATACAAAGTAAAAACATAAGGAAATTGCAGCGAATCTAAGGGAAATTAGCTACTCTTTTAGTTTTATTGTCATAATAAAGTAATTAATATTAATGTTGCTTAGCTGACAGTCAGCATTTATTAGGTCAAGAATTTGAAAACTATACCAAATCAGCAATGTAGATTAAAAAGGCTTATGGATTTTTACCTTTACTGTTTGGGATCTGGAAAATTAGGAATGTCCTTGCCTAATTATTTTTGTCTTTCAAGTTGGGTCTGACCATAACTCACTGTCTGCTAAAAAGAAAACTTTATGTGCTACTGAAGAGAAACATGGATTGAATATGGCTTTGCTCACATCATTCTCATTTACACTTGTGAACATGAATAACTACTGTCATCTGTAAAACAACATTTCTGTAACCTAAAGAGACAATATTCATAGCAGTTAAGGCAGGACTTTAGAAACAAACTGTCTAGCTTTACTGCACACTGTGTGAGTTTAGAATATTCATTCTCTATGTATCATATAACCTACAAAGAACTGGAAGATAATATTCATCTCATTGAATTATATGAAGATTAAACGACTTAGTATTAGGGCCAGTAGATTTCACAAAAACAAAAAATAAAACAAACACGCAGCTAAATTTGAATTTCAGATAAACAACAATATTTTTGTATGAGTAATAATAGTATGAGATATAGTTATACCAAAATACTCTGTGTTGTTTATCAGAAATTTAAATTCAACTGGACTTCCTGTGTTTTAACTGGCAGCCCTACCAAATATATGTAGTTGTGTTACTTTGTCAATACTATATACACATTTTTTCCCTATGCAGTGAAGTAACTTACTATGGCATACCAGTTCCTTTCCTTTTAATTACTTCTTCCAGGATCAGTCCAGTATAATTCTTACATGTATTTGCTCTAAAAAGGGCTATGAATGACCATTTGAAAGTATAATCATGTAATAAACTGTTTTTAAGTTCCCTGAGTGTCTTACAAAAATAATTTTATAGGAAGATAAATTTTAGCACTAAAAGCCCCCTCAAAAGTTGCTTCCTGTTGGTGATAATGATAGTGATAATGAGGACTCTGCTACAGTTAAAACTCTTCTACAAAATTGATTACACAATTAAAACAGTAAAAAAGGAAGAGTATTTGAGATTAAAAAAAAAAACCCACGCAGTAGCCTATTCCAGTTGTCTACCCAGGTATAATTCCTAGAGACTTCGAATACGGAGTCAATTGTCTATTAGATAAAAGTGACAATAACTAAAGTTTCCTTCTTTCCTTCGAATCCTCTATCTTCTCTCCAGGTTTTCCCCTTTTCTATGTCTTTGTCTCAGTTGAGCATCACCCAAAACCCACTCATATGGCAGGTATTAAAAGATTGCTATGGAGTTAACTGATGACTGATTCTGGATGAAACTGTTGTTTGTACAGGGTTTGTAATCATATAAGAAACACTTAAAAATGCACTGTATCTCAGAGCAAAAAAAAAAAAAAAAAAAAGACTCAATATTAATGAAAAGCAGGAAGATATTTCAGGCCAAATGACCTGCTTGTATAATTTTGTGTCATGTGCTAAGGCATGATACAAACATCTAGCTCATTACTAGACTCTTTCTTTATAAAACAAAAAAATAATATCCTGCACAAGTAGCACTGTTTCTTCTTTTAAAAGTTCTTTCAAATAATATTTCCTTTTTTTGGCATGGCCACAATTTCTGCTTTTCTCTCTCTTTTTTCTGTCTCTTTCTCTCTGTATCTTTCTTTCTTTTTCATAAGATTTCATGATATAATTTCAAGTTTCTACATGGTGAAATTACAGCACAGAAAGTAGTTTAATGGTAATTACCTAGATCAGGGCTGTCCAATCTTTTGGCTTCCCTGGGCCACAATGGAAAAAGAATAATTATCTTGGGCCACACGTAAAATACACTAACATTAATGATAGCTAATGTGTTAAAAAAAAATCTAATGATGTTTTAAGAAAGTTTATAATTTGTGTTGCAATGCATCAGAGCTACCCTTAGCCGCATATGGCCTGAAAAGCCATGTATTGGACAAACTTGACCTAGATAGATCCAAGAATTAAACTGAGTTTTAATGAACTCTAGTTCATTGCCTAAATATTCTTTCTATCCACATACTCCATTGCAACAACAGAAGAAGGAATAGTTGACAAGTAGACCACTAAGTTGCCAAAGTTAAAAAGGCAGCATAACATGTTCTTAGGCATTGAGTATTGTGTGCGTGTGCGTGTGTGTGTGTGTGTGTGTGTGTATGTATACACTCTCTCTATATATTTGTTGCTTATAGCTTCCACAGCAGATTTCAATGGAATTCAAGTTTTATTGAGCACCCACTGTGCACAAGCTTTGAGCTAGATCGAGGAAATATATTAAAAAAACACACATTATACTTGATTCCTGTACAGTATAGTGGAGGAAAGTGAAGTTCACTAAAAGCCATAAGACACTTCAAGTGCCCTTAAATTGTGCTTTGGGGAGTCAGGGATCACATTTAAAATACTTGACGCTGCAATGAAAAATTTATACGGAAATATAATTGATACTTAATCTTTTACCAGACAAATGATCTTATTGTGAGTTTAACTGAGGACAATTACAAGTGACAATCATTGGTTTAGTTTTAGAACCTGTGCAGTGACAGCACACAGTGGGTGTTCAATTAGCATGTGCTAAATTTCGAAAAGAATCCATGAATCATGAGGCAGTAAAGGACCTTACTTGGCTATTAACGGTAGCAGGGAGAACACATAATTCATTTTTGCCTGTCACTAACAAAATGTCCTTCTGCTTTTCTGGGCAGCCACTAAAATGTATAAAACTGCTCTGGATGATTATTTAGAGTCCTCTCAACCTGTTCTTCTCTATTTTTAAGTATGTAATAATTTACGTTAAAGAAAATGGAAGGGGAATTTTGAAATTATTTATAACTCGTCACCTCTTGGTTTTAATTTTGGTGCAGTTTGTCTAACGGATGAAACAGCATAAATAATCATACACATTTTTATTATTAATAATTTACTATTTCTTATGAAGTGTTGGACCACATGCAAGGTGCTTGTGCTAGTTCACTGATTCATCACGACTCCTGGCAGTTACTTTCATTGTTAGGGTTTTGTAGACAAAGAAACAGGTTTTGAGAGATTACCCGTCATAACTAGGAAATAAGGATTTCAGATGTGATCTCAAGCTGCATGACTCTAACAGAAAACCAAAGTTTTTAATTACTTTGCATTGTCATTTCAAAAACTCAAGACTCAATTTAAAATATTTATATGTTCTGGGTCCCTAGATCATATTAAAATGTACTAATCTCATTTGGAGTTGTATTTAATGTTATAATCATTTCTCTTTCATGCCCCGAGCATGTTTAAATTCTAAGAATATTTATAGCACTTACATCATGATGTTTTAAAATAACTATTTTACCTTTGATTTCTACCATGACCTTAATGCAGTTGATTCTGTATTAAGAGAAGAAAATAAACTGGTGGTCAGAGAAGATGTCAGAGCCCTCATGACACACAGGAGGTGTTCTCTAGGACAGAGGAGATCACTGAAGCCTGAAAAATACTGATTCCTGGCAGATCTGACAGTTATTTGGATCTCTGTCTATGTCATTAGTTCACTGGTGACAAGAGGTTCTCTGGCTGGATGGAAACAGATGTCAGTTGCTCGAGTGGTATTGCTCACAGATAAGATAAAAGTACTCTCCAACTGCAAAAAGCAGCTTGCAGAGGGCAAAGGAACCTGCCAAACGTGGACCTTTTTTAAAAGCAATTTTTCATTGGTTCAGTCCTGATTCTTGGCTTTAACTCCATTAAGCCACCCACACATGGCCTCATAGTGACATATTTTATGTTTCCAATATTTGAACCCTTGGTTTCTCCTATTGATCCTATTCACTTTTAAAAGATCTCCCTGAGTCTGCCTCTTTCTTAGCTCACAATTGCTTTTCTGAATGTCAGCAGTTTCTCTGACTGAAGAGACAAGTAAAATACTTCCAGGCCAAGATATAGATATGATCTGATCTTCAAGATGCACCTTCATGAATGAAATTATTCCATTTTACTTTGTAAAGGTCCAGGGGAACCTGATGTGTTGGCAACATTTCCCTTCTTCCTGCCACATTCTGGTTCTCCTTTCATTGGCTGCTCAAATCTGATGTCATTCCCAATCTTATCTCAATTTTCAGCTGAAGCTGTTTCCTTAATGCGACTTAAACATCAACGAAAAGGAAGAATTTAGTCTAGCCTTATATTCATTTTTATGGATACAAATGAGTCAAAACATGGTTCTCAGACTTGAGTGTGCAAAACAGGAGGTCCTGTTAAAACACAGGTTGTTCAGCCCCAGTCCAAGTTTCTGGTTGAGTGCATCTGGGATGGGGCCTAAAAATTTGCATTTCTAGCAAGTTCCCAGGTGATGCTACTGCTGCTGTAGTCTGTGAGCCACACTTTGAGGACCTCTGATTTAAAGTAATTTATGTTGTTGCCTTGATTTCCTACGTAATTAGCAGACGACAGAAACCCAATCCAAACTGGTTTAAGCCAGAAAAAGAATTTAGTGGATCATATATATGAAATTTTAGGATTTATGGGTTAAGATATATCTGGATCTAGAATTTCGGAATGTGTTGTCAGTAGTTTCCCTTCATCTCTGGTTCCTCTGGGTCATCTTCCTTTTGAGGCTGGTTCTGATGAGAGGGAAAAACTGACTACCAGCATCTCCAGGCATTTACATACTAATAGATTATTGTTTTTGTTGACTTTACATGGGAAGAGAATGTCTTTTTTTCAGTAATCTCATTGATAATCTTTAGGTTAATTTTATTATAAAATTTAGGTTGTGTGCACATCCTTAAACCAAACCCTGAAGCTGAAAAGATGAAAAGATTATTCTAGCCTTTTTAAACATGACCACAGGGACAGAAGTAAAATCAGGGATATTGGTCAGAAGATGCAATGATGTGTGGATTTGGGCAGGTAAAAAAAATAACTATTCACTCTATCTAAAGATGCACATGTCTTTGAAGAAATGGAGAGATTAGTTAACTGAATGCATATAAATCCCAGCATGATGCTGTGCACATATAACTACTCGGTATGTATTTGTTAAAAATGTATTAAGACTGGTCAAATTAGTTAAAATTTAACTATAATTAAATCACTATTCCTGGACTTAGGTTAATTTGTCCTTAATAGAATCCAGACTTGGAAAGCATAGGTTAAAATTAAATATCTAATGAATAAAGATATTATTAATTTTCTTAAAATATTTCACTAAATGTTAATTTTCTTACTTGGATTTAATACTTGATTTGACACAAACTAAGTTATATAACTATATATAATTGTTATATATATAACTCTCTCTCTCTTTTACATATATATATGTAAAAATCTGAAAGCAAATCTAAATTATGCAGTAGGCAAGATCCATACTCTGTATTTAATTATTAGAAATAAAAAAAACACTTCTAGGTAAAGATGAAAACTTCTCCAATTTTCTTATTCTTTTACACTATGGATTCCTAGTCTCTAAAAATTAAGAAAGGTAAAAAAGAAAGGAAGAAAGAAGGAAAAGAAAGAAAATGGGGAGGAAGGAAAGTAGGAAGGAACAAACTGGAAACCTCACACTGAAATTTATATATTGATTGTATATATTTGAAAATGTGGATAAAAGTATCCATGATTATTGGTGATACTGTTAATTTGAGAGTACTGAATGTCTTTTTACTAAAATTTTATTTGTAGCACAGTTTAGAGGTAAAAGGGTTTTATGAAGCATCAGGCTCAAGAATCTGAAACTACCATCCTTAAGGCAACATTCTGATAACATCCCCAGCCTTGACTCGTTTCAGCAGAGAAATGGTGCTTAATTTCTTTTCACCCATTTATTTATTTTTCTATTAAGGTTGATTGTATACCTAGAGCAAGCCTAGTGATAGGGTGGAGAGAGAGATGCTGAGCACGAACTGTGCACTTAAGTTTTGGCACTTTAAGTAACCCCCTTCCTCTATCACTGACCAAAAAAAAAGTAAAGAGAAAAGTCACCATCACCAAGGGAATCAAATAAAGATACAGAGGAGGAAAGCCTGCCAGCCAGCACACTGACCTGCTTTTTTTCCTAAAAACGCAGGTAGGCAACTATAGCAAAAAGAAAGATAAAAAATTAAAGGAAAGAAAAGGAGCCTTAAAACAGCCCGCTTGAAGGCCGTGTTACTGTAAGGAGTTACAGATACTTCCACTTTGTTGGTTTTTTTGGGGGTGTGTGTGGCAGTTTATGATCTCTATCATCAAGGAGAGCAAAAAGCTTTTGAAAACATAAAACTGAGGAGAATTTACCCTTTTGAGTCCTCTCCCCTCTGGTTTACCATTGCCGTCACAGTTGAGGCTGTCAGTCAGAGACCAGAAAAGGAATCATCTTGAGATAATATTCTGGAATCAAACCGAGGATTTGAGTTTTGTTTAATGACTGGGCTAAAAAAAAAAAAAAAATCACAATGAACAATGAATAGAAAGAAAAAAAAAACAGGGATGATTTTTAAAAACATTATCCTATCCCCATCACTTCATGACAGGGAGAGTTAAAGCGAGCTCTGTTGAAATCCATCTGTTTCAAGTGGCTTTAGTCAGGGCCTTTTGTTTTACAAGGAAACAACAATTCTGCCTATTTTTGATAAGGATGCTGTCTTCATGGCACTGCTTTTCACAATGAAGCACCTTGCAATATTTCTCTTTCTTTGAAATCACTGGTATTGCCTTTTATTAAAATCCACTTGCCTTAATCCTATTTAGGAATTACTATGTTACTAAAGTTTCAGGATCTTCCAGATTGAAATAGCCATGAATGAACTTTCTGTCTGATTCCAAATGCACCGGTTTCTTTATTGTCCTTCTACACTGGCCTCGTTGTTATAGCCCAAAATGGCAGCTGTATGGTTCAAGTGGGCAGCCTCTCTCTGAAAATCAAAGAGAAAATACCTTCTGTTTCAGCATAACATAACTATTATATACTTATATTTTACTTATTCTTCCCCTGTTGTTTGGCTTTCATACCAGAGGAAATGTAAGGCTACTCTCTTGTTCCTGAAAGGAGCTTTTTAGTAAACATGATTATCCAATGTAAAAATGCCAAGCATATTCCACTGCTGATTCTACTTCTTTGCTTAGGATGCCAAATAGATGATGCTACTGGCAAGAAAAAAAACACTTTTTTTCCCTACTCAATCTGAATTTCTATTTTCCTTACAGCCAACACACTGAGTGCAGGTCTACATATTTACACACATACACACAGATATTTGTAGCCAAATTTGCCGTTGGCTTTCAAGACTTTCTAGCATGTGGAGAATACATCTAAATTCGAGTTCTAGTAGGTTTCTCTTGATTTTTCACATCTCAAGTAAATAAGAGTGAAATATAGTTGAATTCCTCCACTGAAATGTTGCCTGTCATACCTGAAATACTTTCTTGACATGGCATACTTCATTGAGAATTCAGCAATCAGTATTCTTTGTTCTTTGAAAATATTTTAGGTCAGAAGTAGGCAAGCTTTGCTTAAAAACTAAATTCAATAAATACTGCATTATATATATCATTGACTTAAGGCCCACATGTGGGCCTTGACACTTTTTTCTATCATGGCCATGATTATTTAACATTGAGGAGCTGTGAATCTCAGCTCATCCAGATTGATAGGGATCCATTTAAAACCAGTAACCGTTAGTTACGTTTTATTTGGATGACTGGCTTATTTAAATATTTTGAATGAATCCTTTTAGCTAATGTAAAAGAAATAGTCTTGATAGCACTGTTTTCTCTCACAGCAGACAAAGACTCTTTTAACTAGTAAACTCGTGAAAAGCCCATCACTTCATGACAGGGAGAGTTAAAGCTAGCACAGTTTCCTCAAGTTCTCAGAGTTGTTTGCAATGGAAATGTCTCTCTCACTGAGGCAACTGTGCGGAAGAAATGTTGGAGCCTTGACTCAATATTTAACCAATGACAGGCTCTCCTCACATCATCTTTATCTCTCCCTCTTTTTCTTTCTTTTTTTGAGATGGCCTCTCGCTCTGTCACCCAGGCTGGAGTGCAGTGACGCGATCTCAGCTCACTGCAACCTCCGTCTCCTGGGTTCCAGCAATTCTCCTGCCTCAGCTTTCCAAGTAGCTGGGATTACAGGCATCTGCCACCACGTCCAACTTAATTTTCTATCTTTAGTAGAGACGGGGTTTCACCATATTAGCCTGGCTCTTCTTGAATTCCTGACCTCAGGTGATCTGCCTTCCTCGGCCTCCCAAAGTGCTAGGATTACAGGCTTGAGCCACCGTGTCCAGCTTCTCTCTCCTTCTTTCATTCTATCACCACTCATGTTGGAAGTGATAGCTCTCTGAAATATCATGGGAAAAAAATCCAAATACTTTAAAAACAACAAAATCAATTTTACATATATATTCATATATATATATGTAATTTATTACTCATTTTTACTCACCAAGTCTCTGAATTCACCAGAAGAATACAGTGGAAATACTTGAGCTTCCAGTTGCTGAACAGTAGCACAAATTCCCCCACACACTCATTTTTGGGCCTCTCTGAGGACAGTCTCCTTTTCTCTCTATCTACCAAGCTCTCTGCACTTTCCTTTGCCTTCCTCATGCCTATAGTTTTCAGCTTCAGACCCATGCCTGCAATTCAAAGAAGACTTTTTTTAAAAGATAACCTTGCTCAATTTATAACCTATATTATCTACCTGATTATTTGATTAATGTATCCTTTTCCACAATTTTGTAAATGTCATAATGTCAGGAAATATGCCATGTCTTCTTCAGCTTCTCTCCTCGTTTCTAGTAGTGACACATAGTTTTGAACTTGGTAATATTTGTTCAGTAAATACATGAGAGCCATTAAAAAGAATTTTCACCAGTATAAAGTCTGCTTCAAAAGAAAGGAGTTTATGATTACTTTTGGAATTTACAAAAGCTTTCCCATATCCTTCAAATAAAATTTTCCTTATTATAAAAGTTCCTGTTACATCTTGGGAAGTAAGCTCTTTTAGATATAAATGAAACATCTTTGGTTAAAGCCTGATAGTTCCTTGGGAATCACGATTCCTTATTGACTCACATCTTGAGGGGTAAACATTGAAGAAGATGTTTTGGATTTTTCTTTTAAATAAATACACTAGTTATAATGTTGTTATTTTTTTCTTTTGCATTTTGACTCATGTTAATGAGAAATTCAAACATAATTAAATTTAACTGAAGTTTTCACAAGATGGGATTCCAGTTAATCAAAGATCTTCTATAATCAGGTCCACTATTGTAGTAGAATATTTCCATGTATTGCATACCTAGTGATTTCAACAGACAGAATCCCTGCCCTGCAAGAATACACCATCAGCATTTCTAACAATGAGGTACTGAACAGCAGTAGGGCTGAGGCGTTCAACAAGGAGCTTGCCTTGGGGGAAAGATTAGCACTAGAACCCGGAGACCTGAGATAAAAAACAGAGATCTTTCTCCACACCATTTTAAGATTTTAAGATGTGTGTGTGTATGTGTGTGTGTGTGTGTGTGTGTATTCTTGTCCTTCTAAGACATGGTCAATGTAAAGGCCACAAAAAGAAAAGAACATCTATTAACCTCATGTTCTATTTTGGTAACTTAAAAATTACAATGAAAATAGTCCCTCATGTAAACAGAACATAAAAGGGCAGATGTATTTATGCTGTAGCCATACAAAGTTAGAGAAAGACAATTTGACCTCTACTTAGGAAAATAATAATTAAATTGATTCATTGATTTACTTTGTTTTCTTTTATTAAGAGACAGGGACCAGACCTGGTGGCTCATGCCTATAATCCCAGGACTTTGGGAGGCCAAAGTGGACAGATCAGCTGAGGTCAGGAGTTCAAGACCAGCCTGGCCAACATGGTTAAACTTTGTCTCTCCAGAAATATAAAAATTAGCCAGGCATGGTAGCACATGCCTGCAACCTCACCTGCTTGGGAGGCTGAGGCAAGAGAATCACTTGAGCCTGGGAGGCAGAGGTTGCAGCTAGCCAAGATTGCATCATTGCATTTCAGCCTGGGTGACAAGATGGAGACTCCATCTCAGAAGAAAGAAAAAAAAGACAGGGTCTTGCTCCTTACTCCAGTGGAGTACTTGATTGTACTCCTTTGCCCAGGCTGGAGTGCAGTGGTGCAATCATGGCTCTTTGCAGTCTCAAACTCCTGGGTTCACATGATCCTTCCATCCTTATTTAAAGGATGTGAAATTTTCAAAAGGTTTAGTAAAAACAAATCATATTGGATTGAGCCCATTACTTTTCAAATTTTATTAGAATGGGTACATTTGCTGAACAAAAGGTACCGTAAGAAAATAATAGTTGACATCTACAACATTTAAATCTAAGACAAAAATCTTGTGTGATCTAACATTATGATTAGTATTTAGGATATCAATGATGATTTGGTTAAATAATCAGAACAGTTCATCATTAGCTATATAAAGAGGAAATCTTAGCATTATCAATATTTTATATTTCAGCTTACTGTGGGGATTTACAGAGAGAAATTAACATCTTTGAAATGCTTCTGAGTGTTACGGAAAGAGAAGCATACAAAACAAATGTCCCTGAAGGTTCTTGTACCTTTGAGAAATTCCTAAAGCCAAATTACAGAAACATGGCCAGAAACACTTTCCTGAGAAACTGATGTGGTTTGGCCTACATTTTAGATGAAATCTCTCCAATGATAATTGAAGCATCATATTCTCCAAACAAAATATTAACCGAGGTCCTGGTCCTGAATTGCTTTTTGTCTATGTTAACAAAGCTTTGATTGCATCATCACAGAGAACCTATATTTTTTAAAGTATTCTATTTCTACAAAATACGAGTCTTACTGAAAGCTGAATGTAAGTTTTTCTCTCTTTTCACATTCTGATAGATGTAAACACACAGTTCTCTGCATGAGAACATTCTTAAGTACAGTTTACTTGGGTGTTCATATTAATGTTTCTTCTCACTCATTAATACGTGTTAAGTGACCCATGATATACTCTTTATTCTTATGATGTCAAACTAGTTATATATCATATTATTTCCCCTTGTATACTAGCCTTCAGAACCTTAAGAAATACATACATATCTTCATGAGTAGTCATATTATTCATAATGTAAAGCCACAGTAAAAATTTACTGTCAGAATTTTTAAAGTCAAATGTTGTCCTAGAATAAGTGGTCAGATAACAAAAGTTGTCCTTTTTTCTTATTGGCTAATAAATATTTGTTAAATATCTAGTATTTTACAATTTTAAGTAAAAATTATTGATATTTTATTACCAATAGTTTCCAGCAAATAAAAATGCAAAATCACCTTGTTGTATTATTTACTTTCTCATTTGGTCTTGACATTTTTCTCTAGAGAGTGGCTGTAAACTGTAGCTCTGCCCTGATGGGACCTCAGGAGATTTGGTCATGGATGTTTACAGTGTGTCCTTCATGGGATACTTCTTTATCCTGGTGGATGGTCTAATGCCTAAGTGTCTGGCACATGACCAGATTATCTATTAAAAAAAAACTTGTTTATAGAAGTTGGCCCCTGAATTCATGATGGTTTGACTTACAATATTTTTGAGTTTATGATGGGGCAAAAGCAGTACTCATTCAGTAAAAACTGCACTTCAAATACCCAAATACCCAAACAACCATTCTGGCTTTTTACTTTCAGGATCGTTTCCAGTTAACTACATGAGATATTAAACTTTATTATAAAATAGATTTTGTTTCAGATAATTTTGTCTAACTGTAGGCTAATGTAAGCATTCTTAACATATTTAAGGGAGGCTAAATTAAGCTATGAGATCAGTAGCTTAAGTGTAATATATGCAATTTTGACTTATAATATTTTCAACTCTGATGACTTTGTTGTGATATGACCTCATCATAACTTGAGGGATATCTGTGATAGCCTGTACCCTTAGGGCTCTTTTCTGACCTGTATCTAGCTTATGTCTACCAAGATAGCCACTCCCTAGGAGAACCCCGATATAAACATAAGTTAGCTTTGGGCACTCAGGTGAGACACAGAGGAGACAACACAACAAAATACATGCAATAACAGAAGCAATGTGGTACTTACACATCCCAAAGAGGTGAGCACAGCACTCCTTGCAGGGCCAACAAGAAATGGGGAGCCAACTAGAACATGCATGCTCAACCAGAGTCAGTGGGTAAAGAGCAAGATAGAGAGTCAGAGACCCAAGGGGCTAAGCCTTTATTGAGGTCCAGGGCATTGCTTAGGCAGCTTTCCCTTGGGGAGTTCTAACTGGTGGGTTTAGAGCAAGCAGGCTGCAGCTCTATGGGGTCATATGGTGACTGAGAGGTCATCACAATGACGTTATCAGTGCAGTCCATTAGGGTTGAGAGGGTCAGTGGAGCAAGTCAAGTAGGTTGTATCTAGCTGTCCCATAGGTCAGGTGATCAACAGGAGGCAGTTTATAAGGTGGATATCCAGACTGACCACACTGAGGAACTGGGAGAAGGCAGAGTCTCAGAAACTATGTACAAAGGTAACTAAACCCTGCTTCTGGTATGACTGTTAAACTTGACATTTTCTTTAATTGAACTTTAAGTTCCGGGATACAGTGCAGAACATGCAGGTTTTTTACATAGGTATACACGTGCCATGGTGGTTGGCTGCATCCATCACCAAGTTATCTACATTATGTATTTCTCCTAATGCTATCCCTCCCCTATACTGCTACTCCGACCGGTCCCAGTGTGTGATGTTCCCCTCCCTGTGTCCATGTGTTCTCATTCTTCAACACCTACTTGTGAGTGAGAACGTGTGGTGTTTTAAATTGGATGCCAAGGCAACAATTATAAGAATTCACTGGATACCTCCTACAGTTGAACAACTGACAACCATTTTATGGGGTGATGTAAAATTGACCTCTTCCACAACCTGTCCAGAAGGTTCCAGCCCCACCCAGTAAGTCTAAACTAGAAGACAGTTTTCATTGTGAACTGAGCTCCTTCCCTGAAAGGCCTGTCTGGACTGTGATTTTGTTTTATTTTATTTAAATATTTTATTTTTATTTATTTATTACACTTTAAGTTCTGGGGTACATGTGCGGATCTTGCAAATTTGTTACAAAGGTATACATGTGTCATGGTAGTGGTTTGCTGCATTCATCACCCTGTCATCTACCTTAGGTATTTCTCCTAATGCTATCCCTCCCAATCCCCACACCCCTACTGTTCCTCCTCCAGCCCCACATCCCCCAGGCTCCAGTGTGTGATGTTCCCCTCCCTGTGTCCCTGTGTTCTCATTGTTTAACACCCACTTATGAGTGAGAACATGCAGTGTTTCATTTTCTGGTCTTGTGTCAGTTTGCTGAGAATGATGGTTTCCAGTTTCATCCATGCCCCTGCAAAGGACATGAACTCATCTTTTTTATGGCTTTATAGTATTCCATGGCATATAAGTGCCACATTTTCTTTATCCAGTCTATCATTGATGGGCATTTGGCTTGGTTCCAAGTGTTTGCTATTGTGAAGAGTGCCACAATAAACGTATTTTATATTATTTTTAAGCACAAGGAGACCTTAGGTTTATTTGTCCAAATAAATAAATAATCTAGAGTTAATTCTTTGAGAATCATGTTGTCTAATTCTTTAATTACTTATTTACATAACTAGTTATCTGTCATAAAAATGCATATATTAAATAAAACTCAATGCTAATTTTAATACAAAAGAATAAAGTTATTGCTTATAAGTAGTAAAATATTTCCCTGGCTAGATAATACATCTAAAAGTCAATAAAATTTAGAGTTTATTTTTAATATGAGTATAAATCTTATAAAAGTTTAAGCTAGTCAGTATTCATTATATTCATTTTTAAAGTCATTTATCATTTAACATTTTATCTTTCATAGACATTCATTTAGAAAAAGATTGAAATTAAAATAACTTAAAATTAAGGAATTAATTTCTAGAAAAGCCAAGATTATGGTTATTAAGTCATAACTTTCAAAAATTCTAGGAAAAAAGTTACATAATTATAATAAAATTAAAGCTATTATAACCCTACTTTTCTACCCAAAGTTAGCCTTCTTTGGATTTTAAAATTTATATAGTGAACCATAGCTATCTAGTAGTATTAAATTAGCATTCTTTTAAATTAAAACACATTTATCAAGGATAACCTGTGTATCAGTTTCGGTGCTAACTGCTGAGCCTAAGGATTTGAGACAATTATAATGGCAGTAGATATATATTGTAGGACAGATAAAGGAATAAAATTTATGTCATCCCAAAGGTTTATTATTTTGATAGTTTTAGGAGGTCCCAGCTTTCTTTGATGCAATAATGTGTCGATCAAGATGATCTAGTTTATTTGGCTGTTTGCTGTCCTAGGGTACTTGGAAAGACACAGTATGGGATTGATTTTAAAGATCTGAATGTGAAAATCCATATTATATTTAATCAGGTCTACTCTTGATATGTCCTTGGTCAATTACGCAAAGTTTGTGTGTGCGTGTGTGTGTGTGTGTGTGTGTGTGTGTGTGTGTTTAACTGAAGATGTACCATGTGCAAGATACCCTGTATGATCTTGAGCAAGTAACTATGCTTTTCTCACCTTCAGGTGTATTATCAAGTGTATTCACTAAGCTAAAAGATAATTTGGTGTAATGAATGAATCCTAAAATATAGGAGTTCATATGAAATGTAAATTTCCCTTGTACACAACAGTCTGTGATAGACAGATAGGTGTGCTCAACTCCATGAAGTCATTCAGGAACTGAGCTGGTGGGATGGCTCTGCCATTCTCAATACATTATCTCAAGTCACTCCAATCATCCCCATTTTTTGACACATAGAAGGAAAGGAACAGTGAGGCTGGAGTAAATATTTTTAGAAGTTATGTATATAAGTTATGCCTGAGAATTTATGTATATAAGGTCGGGTCACACTTGTGGGAACTTAGCCTCTTGGCCACATAGGGCTACACAAGGGAGAAGGAAATGTGAATGACTGTGTGCCCTGGAGGAACGGGAGAACAGATATGACAATACTCACCTCCTGGAGACATTGTATGAAGTAAGATGTTATATCTGAAGTACTTACTGCAGTTCATAATACCTGCTGAAGGCTTAATAAACATGATCAATTTTACCTATTTGTCATAGTTATTAAGGTACACAGAGAGGATAGTGCATATGTTGATGAAAACTTCCGTTCCATATGGAGTAAATAATGTACTATTCTGGAGTAAAGAGGGGAAATTGTACATCTTTTGCATTTCACTCTTCTGTTTGTGATTATTATTTTACCTACGATTTTGTTAACAAAAATGTTTAAGTGTGCCCAATTCACTGGAAATTCTCTAAGTAACTGATCTATTAATTTATGACTTACTAAAAAAATGCCCCTTAAAAGAAAATTTATTTGTAGTATTCACAGGGAAATAATCCATTAGCTCAAAGTCAACTGGAAAATATAAAACTACTTCTCCCTCTCTTATAGAACCAAATGTTGAAACACAAATAGAGTTAAAGCCATTCTTTTGACTGAAAGAGAGCCTTTTTATTTACTAGAATATTCATATAGGACTCACCAAACATATTGTTAGGCCACTGTGGAGAGTCTGTGAGTAGTTTATGCACTGAGCAAGCACACAGGGTTTTGGAATAGCAAGCTGACTAAATAAAAGCTATAACTTATTCTGACAGTGAAAATTCATCATATAAATTTCAAATGTTTTACCAACACAACAGATTTTACAATAAAACAAAGCTTAGAAAAAAGTCTTCTGTAACCTGAAACTATCCTGATAGATATTTGAGATTTTAATTTTAAAATAGAGCAACATGTAACTGAAATTCTCCCTAAAATATTGAAGTGGACAGCTGCTACTAATTTCAAACATGAATCTAAGAAAATATACCTTGCATTGTGATTAGGTGGAAATCCTTCACCAGTTAGTATGTTGTCTGTGAGGAAGATGGATTACGGTAGATAAGCCAGGTGTTTGTGCTCATAAAATTGTGAAATTTCTGTTTTGATAGAATACAAAAGATTGTATCCCTAATTAGTCAGCCACAAAGTACATATTAAAGAAATATAAATTATAATTAAGTCAGTAAGAAAAGATTTTATATACTTTTATGACTGTACTACATGTTTTGATACCCCTTCCGAGTTTAACCCCTTGAGGGAATGACAGCTCTGTGCTGTGTAGTAGAGGAAAACTTGAAATGGGGGCCAGGAAACTGAATTAAAGCTCTAGCTACTCTAACCTTAGTACCTTAACAAAGATAGATCATTCAATCAGTAACTGAGGGTCTAATGAGTTCTGACTCTATTCTCTACTGTCCGTATTAAATTAAAAAGGCACGGTTCTTACTCTTATGGAGCTTGTGTGTGTGGAGGGTGTGTGTGTGTATGGGTGTGTGTCTTTAGACAAGGAAGTTATGTTGCAAGGGGAAAGATGGGATCATATAAACAAGTAAATATATAAGGATAGTGAAAATACTAAAAAGAGTTAAGTCAGGATAATGGGAGAAACCAGTAACTGAGCAGGCAACATGATGGAAATGTTATTTTAGATGAGGTGGTTCTAGAAGGCCTCTCTGAAAAGGTTGCTTTTGAGCACAGAGAAACCTGTGTTCAGTGAGCTTCTGAATCTTTGATGCATCAGGGATAAGAGTTTTGAAAGAAGGATCTCATGAATAGTGGAAGAACTTTAGATTTTACTCAAGGCTCACTTTCATCATTTATAAAATGGAAAGTATTTTTACCTACTAAACACACATGCTGGTAAAAGGAAAGAGGTGTGTGGTAATATTGAGCTCTACTACCACCATTTAGGGCTATTTAGATATTAATTCATTCAGATTTTCTAAAAGAAGATTTAAAACTGCAATAACTGTGGGCACTAAATAATATTGTGATAGTCATAAGCCTCATTCAAAGAAGCTCTGGTGGCAGACAACCACCCTGTTTTCTATGTGTTGCTGGCCAAATGGCAGGGATTACTGTTTACCAGACAGGCTCAGTAGCTCAGAGACATGACAGTGGCATAAACACCCTTGACAGTTCGCTAGCCTGTCCAACCCTAATGTTAAAGAAATGAGTTTTGATGAATATCTGTTCATTTTCTGCTTTAAGTGACACATTAATCTTATATTTATCTTGGGCTACTTCAAATTTCCATATTTTAAGTTTCCATTCCATACAAATGGGCTGTACCTTTTTTTCCTTGAGGCATTATCTTTCTTTCTTTTCGTACTCTTTCTTTCTCTGTTATAATATTTTGAAAGTGGCCTAAATTGGAAACATAGATACCTAGAGTTATAAAGGCATTCCAGGTTATTATCCCTTTCTTACATAAATAAATGCTCTCTATAACCCTAGCAAATGCCAACCCTATGACTCATCAATAAATATACTCTGTATCTCATTGACTGCAAACTGGACTCTCAGGGGGAAGTTGATTCCATTTTATAGTTCTCTAATTGTTAGAGAAAGCACTTTATATCAGGACAAATTATCTTCCCATAACTTCCATTCACTATGATAAGTACAGTTTGAGGGGGAAGTGACCAATCTTAATGGTTAGGAAGATGCATTCTCCTTTCCCAATATACAAAGTCTGCTTGAGCTCTAAAAGTAACAAGGTGTTCAATTATCTTTTACTCTTTGAAAAGAAAACACATGCTATGCTTTTTCCTAGTAATTACTGATAGTTTTCAAAAAGTTTTTAACTGTTCTTTAAAAAAACAGAGATGTGGCAGGATAAAACTGGGAGTATAAAAATCTGAGTGTGTTACTCACTAGCTGTGTGGATTTGAAGCAGCTTTTTCCTCCCTAACTATGCTAAGTGTCCATTTTCTCTTTATACACCTGAAAGAATAAACGCTAACTTGTGATAAATGAATGAATTAAACAGGTTGTGGAAAAGTGTCAAACATTTTGGGCAAGATGCTACAAAATTTCAATGTGAATAATGTACTATATTTTTCAAAATAATAGCCTGGGAACTATTACCCTTCTGATGAACATACAGCTATTCGAGATGAGTCAGATATCTTCTGTAAAATTCCCTTAAGTAAGCCAGCATTTAAAGAGAATCACCTTTGTACAGCCCTTCTTATTAAAACTTGCAAAAGGAGAAAGGGAAGGAGAATTTAGTCTCAAGGAACTTAGAATCATAATTTAGACATCATACATTCCAAAGAGAATTAAATCTATGTTTCCTTTTTGTTTGTTTTAGTGTTTTTGAGACAAAGTCTCACTCTCTCTCCCAGGCTAGAGTGCAGTGGCGCAATCTCAGCTCACTGCCACCTTCGCCTCCCAGGTTCAAGCAATTCTCCTGTCTCAGACTCCCGAGTAGCTAGGACTACAGGTGCATGCTACCACACCCAGCTAATTTTTGTATTTTTAGTAAAGGCAGGGTTTCACCATATTGGTCAGGATGGTCTCGAACTCCTGACCTCAGGTGCTCCGTCTGCCTTGGCCTCCCAAAGTGCTAAGATTAGAGGCATGAGCTACTGCACCTCGCCTGTTTGAATTTTTTAAGCATGTTATACTTAAAAACATAATATTTTTTTTTCCTAAGGGCACTGAACATTACATAGTAGGTACTCAAAAACTATATAATCTTTTTTTTAAAGCTACAGATATCATTTTAAAATAATACAATCAAAATATATTTATATGAGTTCCATATTTCCAATGCACTTTAATGTATGCCATGATGAATCAGGCCCTTAATTTTGGAATGCTAAATACGTACTTTCCCGAAGAGAATTCACTGAAAACTTTATTGCATGACTGTATAGAAAAACAAAAATCTAGCATTTAGTTTTAATGGAAAGGAATTTATATTAGACATCCTTTCCTTACACAGATATGAATAATTTTGTGTTTGAATAATTTTGTAATTGGAAAATATATCATTTCTTAAAACTTCTGGCTGCAAAGTTATTACATTGCATTTGCTTTAATCATTTAGCATAAATTAATTTTGGTTTAATAGTAAAATCTTTGTACTAAACAATGACAAAAAAATCTGGGTTAGTCATTTTTGTATATCTGTCTCATAGTAAGTTGCATTTCTATTTCTTTAAATGTATGTTTTAAAATTTAAAGATCTTCAAAGTCCTATCTTATTTCAAAATTCATTGGTAAACATTTTAGGCAAGATGCTGCAAAATTTCTGCATGAATAGTGGACTGTACTTTTCAAAAGTAATAATCTCAACAGCAGTAACCCTTCTGATGAACATATAGCCATTTGAGATGAGTCACTTTAGTGTAAAAGTCACTTTAGTGAGCTAGCATTTAATGAGCATCACCTTTGTGTAGTCCTTGCCATTAGAATTTGCAAAAGAGGAAAAGGAAAGAGGAATTGATCTCATGGAACTTAGAGTAATCATTTATACTTAATTCCAAAGGCAATTAGAACTATGTTTTATTTTTAGAGCATATTATACTTAAAAACTTACAGTATTTTTCCCAAATGCACTTTTTAATAACATAATAAAAGAAATATTTAGATTTCAAAGGATATTTTGAGAAGTAAATCTTTTTTCTGTTGTATATAACCCCAAAAAAGAGCAATTTGCATGGTGTATAACATATCTTTATTATTACTAAAGCAAAGAGCTTGAAAGAGTAGACTACTTTATAAAAATCGTCTAGCTAGATTGAAGCTAGGTGCCCACATCCTATGCACTTTGCCATTAACTCTTCCCATAATGTAACTGTGGAGTGATAAATAATGCTAGTAGACATATTCATGTGAAGATTAATAGCCATTGGAGATGTAAATACAGTACAGTGTGATACTAGTGCACCTATAAGGCACTGTAATTGCATAGGTAATTAACACTTCCGTTTTTCTTCTCATTATCATTTTGTTCCAGTTGAAACGCTCGTTAGCAACCTACTCTGTAGAAGAAAAAGATAGCATGTCATTACAACAGTTGACACAAGGCAGCCTTCAAGTATGTGACACTAATTAAATTAAAACTTCAAATTACAAATAGACTTCTTATAACTATGATGAATGACCATTTTCACGAAACAGTATTCACTGCTTTATTCAAGAGTCACAATGTTGCTTTTAATATGTTGTATTAAATCACAAAGAAATCCATTAACAAAGCTCTTATGTCTGTCTTTCCAATGGAAAGAATATTAACATTTTGAGGCTTTTCTGCAGACTAAGGGAGTTTTCAAATGATTAGAAATTTCTATCCCTAGCAGGATGTCACACTTCTCAAGCAGCTGGGTTATGATGTAGTCTTTACCACACAGGGCAATGAAATCTAAAAATTGCTATTCTCTTCTAACTAATAATAGTGGTTGGTGCATAAAGAGTGGTCAGTAAATTATATCAGTATGATTTTATATTCTGAAGCTGATAGGATGCCCAGAAAAGGCTTCTTGAAGCTATACCACTTTGACATGGTTAGAACATTAGATAATTTACCAGAGTAATTAGGAATCAACCTTAAAGCAATCTTAACTGGGATTGACCTGCCAAGCAGTGTGTTGCCAAGTCCCAGAAAACAAATACAGACTATATTATTTGCATCACCTAATTTAGAATATTTTCTCCATTTCAAAAGCTTGCTTTATACCTAGATAACTAAAAGACAATTAAAATTTTAGTTAGCGAGGACAAAATTATATTAAGAGGTATGTGTTGAGTAATTTTAATGGTCCCTATTAGAAGAAGAGGAGGTCTATTGCAATGTTCAGTCCATAGCTTCATTGTGAACATTTCACAGGTACAGTATCAACTTTGCCCCATACGTGAAATATATTTTTCTTGCATATTATAACAAGTGAGTATGCATACCATTACAGCAATGGATGCCAGCAGTATGTGTGTTTTGAACAGGACTTAAAATGTGTTATTTACTCTGAGAAAGACGAGGCCCTAGAGGCCTAGTATGGTATCAGAGTTGAAACAAAAAAAAGGGTTTGCTGGGACTTGCATATAGTTGCCTCTGAATGTATGAAGAAATGGTTACAGGGAGCAAGAGACAAAAGAATATGTGATAACCATTGGAGCTTTTATACACTCTGAGAAGTGCTCTTATACTATATCAGTGTAATAGTAATGAGTTTATCTAAATTATTGAGGGGAGGGGAAGAGAGAGGGAGAGAGACAGAGAGAGGAGGCATTTATTCTTCTCAAAGAAAGCAATAATAATTCTGTTCAAAACTGTGATGCTAATACAAGTAAGTTTAAATTTTTAATCTAATGTAACACTGTCCAATAAAACTTTCTGGGAGGATAGACATGTACGGTCTGTGCAACATGTTAGCCATTAGGCACATTCAACTATTGATCACTAGAGATGTGGCTACTGAGACCGAATAAATAAATCTTTAATTTTATTTCACTTTAATTTTTATTTGAATTAATTAAATTTTTGTATAATTAATTTGAATCTTAATTTAGCCACACGTGGCTGGCAGCTACCAAATCTAGATCTTACACAGGTTTAAGATTGCCATCTCCATTGTAAGAACTCAATCCCTTGAGTCCCAGAGTGCTCTTGATCCGTTGATTACTACCTGGAGAGATTATTGCTCCATGGGCACCCACATTGTACGTTTCGTGCTGTCTTCCATCTGCACACAATGGGTTGTTTCTGCAGACAAGTTAGAGTTAGCTTGTTTACTGACTTAAGCATACTCTAGGTTTGTTCCTTGGTTGGTATTTCCATTTTCAAACTATGGCTTAGTATGAGTTATTTCTAAACATAAATGATTTCATAAATTAGCATATGGGCATTCATTTTAATGGAGTCATTTCTTTCATCCTCTGTATTTCATGAGATCTGTCTACAAGTCAAAATTATAAATCAGTTACATACTAAATAATGCTTTACTGAATTAATGTGTGAATATTTCATGATTACTTAATATTTTTCATCGCTGTACTAGCCACTAGTTATCCACAATTATTAAGACATCATCCTGCCCTTGGAGAACTTACAGTCTTTAAGTGCCTCAGCACTGTAAATAAGCCAATTCATCTTTGAAAGCAGGCTTAATTAATATGAGGCCTCTGAGGAATTCATCTACAACAAATATGAGTTTGTCAGCAAGCAGAAAGTATTTATCACACAATATCTCTCCTTTGGACATACCAGTAACCATGAGCATTATTAATGAATTAGATACTATTTGGAGGTGGTAGAAATCCAATAGCCTAAATTGTTTCCAAGGTGGCTTTTGGAGTTTGTCTTGTAAAAAAATTAAAATTCTAATTTATTCCTGTGTATGCTTGAAGTAAAATCCTTAGTGTTAAGATCTGACTGAATGCTTAAATATATTAAGCAGCACTATGTTTTGCTTATTAGTTCCTGTTTTCAAACCTTTCAACCTGGCAAAGTTTGCCTTAATTACATTTAAACAAGAGTGTCTTAACATACTCTCTCTCTCGCCCCTTACATTTTTTGACATGTATAGTTCTACATTTTTGTGTATTAGTATGAGGGAAAAAAAGGAAAAGATTTATTCAGGTTAGGATGTTAATGAGTTTCAGGATGTTATATTTTAAAAGAAGCATGAGTAGGAATTGGGAGAGAGGGAGGCTTTTTCCGGCACACTGCAAAATATACAGATAGAAGGAGGATATAATTACAAATAAAGCCAGTATTCTACTTGTACTACTTCTACATTCTATGTACAGGTAGAATGGTCACACATAATTGCAATATTATTGTTTTGGCTGTATATAATGTAGCAGATTTTAATTTAAACTTAGCAATTGATATTTGAATCTCAGATTTCCTTTTCTTATGTTACCAACTGTTGGAAATAAGTGGAATATCAGAAGTAGTTAGGGAAAACTTTATCAAGTGGGTCCAGGTTTCCTGAAAATGTATATATTTCCTCTACTCTAACACACACACACACACACACACACACACACACACACACATATGTATATAGTCATAATAAAGTAAACTCATGTTTTCTTTGCAATAAAAGCAACAATTGCAATTCTTCTATTTGTATGTATCTAATAATTTGGATTCAAGCAAATCATTGGTGAGGTCAGTACATTTTGACACCACTACCTTTAAGGTAAAAAATAGCCTTAGAGATTTAAAAATTGTTTTAAAACTTAACTTGAATATAATTACAAGCTTCATGACTTTAAACTTCTATATTCTGTTCTATTTTAAAAATAATGATACTTAAATAGTTTCCCATATGCTAAATTTTTTCTTGAGTGTTTCTTCAACTATCTGTCTATCCCCATGAGATATGACATTTTATTTTAAATCAAGTAATTTTGTTACGTCTCAACTATGCTAGAATCTTTTGATTTAAAAAATTGGAGGTTAAAATACAAATATTAATGAGCAAACCAATTCCTAAACCTTAATGGGTTTCACCATTCAGTTCAAGGTGACCGGGATATTAGATTATCAGCCTTGTTATATCAATATAGCTACATTATTTGTCTTCCCCTTGGGGAAAATCTTAAAATATTCTCTTGTCCCTACGTTTCATTTATTTAGAAGGGTATTGATTTCTACAGAATATCTGAATGAAAACCCTGAAACTGTTTTATTTCACAAAGGTATGGAGTATTTTGAAATGGACTCCTCAGCTAGGCAGTTGTACTACTAGACAAGATTTAAACTTAATTAGATCTTTTAATTTATTTGGGGAGGGGGGTGTTTAGATATTTAAAGGTATTTCACATCTGTTGTTACATTTTATGCTCACACCTAGGTTAGACTTTGAAGTTAGACCATGAAGTTAGCCTGGTGCCTCCCTCCACAGCACCTCCTTTTCAACATTTGATAGATGGAAAAAAAAAAGACATAGATTGTTTCAGTCACTTTCTCAGAGTCACACTGTTGGGGAATGCCAGAGTCAAACCTGAGTCAATGCCAGAGTTAAGAGCATCTGACTCCAGGTCTATCCCAATTTCTCTTAGTCTGCCAGCCAAGAATAAGTTGCAGCTACAGCCAAAATTTTTTAAAAATTGTAACTTTCTATGTCAATTTGTACAATGTATGTTTCTTTTAGATCTTTGCTACAACTGCATCATAAATACATCCCATGTGGTTGTTAATTACAGTGTATAGCTTCATTTGTATAGAGCAGCTTACCACTGATTTCAGGCTAACTTTGCAGAAAACCAAGTTACCACCACTGCAACTTCAACAACAATAGCAAAATGTTGGAACACCCCTCCTCTAATTATTTTGTAATTAACTTCAAAGTCTAAAATGACTTAATTATACCGTAATTCTTTAAGTATAAGCCAGAATCAATGACAACATCTTGATTGGAAACTGGAAGCTATTTACAGGCTGCTGCATTTTCGTTGCATGTAGTATATTATGATTTCTCCTTTGAGGCAATTGTAATTCATAAAAAGAATGTGTTTTTAAACTTTAATTCTGCAGAATCTCATATTATGGGACTCATAGAGCCATTTGATGATACTTACATTCTTGAGTTATACCACATACACCTATTTTCTAACTTGAATTTATTAGTGTATTATAATTAAAGTGCACATAAAATAAAATTTGTGAAATCTACATATTTCATCAAAGTCAAAGAAGATAAATGTTTCTTAAGTAAAAAAATGCCCATTAATAAAGACACAAAGTGAGTTATTATTATTGTCAAATTTTGCAAGAAGTCATTTTACATTTACAAGATTTATCAAGATATATATGCTTTTGTTGTTTGAAAATGATGGTCTGCTTTAGAATGAATGATTAAATTGTTTTGCATAAGTATATCATCTAAAATAAATGGGAAAAGTGACAAAGAGACGGACAAACAATGAAAATAAATCAAAGGATACATGAAGAAAATAGAAGCATTCAGAATCCTATTATCAGAAAAAACAGCGGCAATTATCTTATTCAAGTCTAAAGCAATAGAGGTGTTGCCTCTAGATCATTTTGTCTTGATTTTGTCTATAAACTGTGAATTCATGAGACAATGTCCTTGTTATACATCTAGTTCTTAGCAAGTATTATCTATATGGATCAAAAAACTGCTTTCTTTTGAAATTCAAGAGGAACCACTGGCTTAATTCCTCTTTCATTGTGAAACCTTCATATACTTTAATCAGCTGTAATCTTCATTCTGTAGTTTATTTTTTCTAGGCAAATATTTCTGAATTTTTAAATCATTGGCATACAACATAATTCCTAGACTCCACTTTATTACCCTTTTATAGAATAGAAATATTTGTTGATTTTTATACATAAGGCATCTAGTAACATGTAGGGAAGAAAAACCTGTTCTGTGCTTTTTAGTTTAGTAACTGGGGCCTGCAAATAAAAGTGACAAAAGATAGATTAACCAGAGAAAGGTTTATTTTTGTATGCACACAGAGCTTCACAGAAAAGAAATGAAAGTCCAAAGTAGTGGCTAGGTTTAAGAGCTTACATATTATTTTAACAAAGGATGATAAATTGTCGAGAAGTGACAAGACTAAGAAAAGGAATTTGGGCTTATAGGGGTGGTAAATTGTAGGAAAGTAAATAAATGGGGAAACCTAACGGAAGACAAGGGTTATTTTAGTAAGGTTTGTTATTCAGATTCAAATAGGCACCTTCTCCTCTGATAGACTGTCTTCAGTAAGACATCTCCCTCTTCCTAATATGGAAGAAAAGAGCCAAAACACTTTCACAAAGAAAAATTTATGCTCTGCTTTTAGGCAGATAAAGAGAAGGGAGATAGTTTCTCCCATAACTGCTGTTTCTTAATTGCCTTTAACTCAAAGTAATCCTTATGTCAAAGTGGCATCCTTGGGGGGTGGAATATTCTGATCTCCTTCAACTCTAAATGTGTTCTAAAGAATGGAGTAACTTCAGTTCCCTTGGTAATAAATAAATTTAAGATTTTATATAAACATTTTATCTAGTATGGAAGCCTGATGCTGAATATTAAAACAAATCCTACATATTTTACTTTTTTTATTTCAAATTAAAACTTTACATTATTCTTTGTTAACTTTCCATTTTCTTTGCCAATCATTTCATCTTAGAAACGTTATACTTCAATATCCCAAATGTTACCTATGTTTTCAATCTTCATGCATTTGGAAATTTTTTTAATGTGACATCTGGGTCCTTATTTAAATATTTATGATTATGATGTGTTGTGCAGATCCCAACCTTGACTCCTTTTTCATAGTACCTCAAAAGGCTTCCAAAGATGATGTGGAAAGAATTAAAAAAAAAAAACAAAGCAAAACAAAGATATCCAAACACGATTTGAGATATCATACACAGGATACAAAGTGAAAAGAACCAGACAGGGACAATGTGAACAAGTAACAGGTAATAGGCATAAGTATTACTGGAAGGAAATGATTTTACTCTATCATATAGTTACATAGGCAGTAGATCATTTCAAATAATTGTGTGGATGCTGAAGATAAAATGCCTAAGTTTAAATCCTGACTTCCCAAAATAACAGCTATGACATTGGACAAGACAGTTAATCTCTGGGTCTCTATTTCTGCACCTGTAAAATGAAAACAATAAGTGTGACTTTTAAAAAATACATATATTTTATTGCATTTTAGGTTATGGGGTACATGTGAAGAACATGCAGGATTGTTGCATAGGTGTGACTTTGAAGATTGGTCAGAAGATTGAGTTAGTAAGCCTAAAAAAAGCTTAGAATGCAGCCTGATATATGGGCATAATTTAATAAATGTTAACCACATCATTAACAAAGTAAAGCCTTTCTTCTGAATTTAACAATGAATTCTTTTCTGTAGGTTCTCAGATCAGGGTAGAGACATTAATTCACAAGAGAAGACATTGCTGAAAATGGAATCTATTTATGTACTGACCACTTTACTCTGGGAAATGACAGATTGGCTGTTGTTATTTGCCTATCTAAGCAAGGATGACTTTGTAGAAGCCCTCACTGAATTTTAGAGATATTCACAACAGAAACAGGTACAATAGAGTTCCTACTCAAAATTAGAAAGCATGCAGAGAATGTCTGTGGCAGAGATTAGCCATACAAATGTAGGAAGTGTGCAGAGGTAGTTTTTTCCCATCATAGTTTCTCTGTAATGACTGAAAAGATCGGAGCCATTATGCAGTTGTTCTAAATGCTAGCCAAGAAGCAGCTCTTTTGCAGGAGTTTCGGGGGGTGGGGATGATTTTAATACCTTTTTAAGGGACTCTATCTCTGGTAAGGAAATTTTTCCAGCAGTTTCACTGATGCCATAATAGATAGTATCCAATATAAAATGATACCATTGTGAGAAGTTATTTTACCAGGTAGGAAACTTGCAAGAGGATTTATATTTCAAAATGACTGTGTCCTAAAACTCACATTAAAAAATTGTCTTGAAAACGGGTCCAGAATTGTAGCCTATGGAACTATATTGCCCAGAACCTTAGCCAAAAAAAAAGGTGGGGGAGGTTTTAAAGATGGTGTCTGGGACTTTTGTTTCTCAGTAGAACAAGATGTGAAAGTGTTGTAGATGAAGATGTTCATTTCAGACTACCAGTCGTCCTGTTTTAAAAAAATGTGTATTATTCCACTATTCTTTTTCAGCAATGAAACAATTTTATGCTTATATTTTATTAGGGTCATAAATTTGTTTTTATGCTGTATAATATCTTAGTATCAAATACTAATATTATATAGGTATGTTTGGTACTGAGATACTCAACTTTTTTAATATTATAACACCAAAAATTTTAGGAATTTAGAGATGTACTTTTGAAAAGTCACAATATTTAGATATTAACATAAGCTTTAGTCTTTCTACATTTTTTGGTATGACTGTGTTACGTTATTTTTACTTTTAGAAACGTGTCTGGTTGGGCAACGTGGCTCATGCCTGTAATCCCAGCAATTTGGGAGGCCAAGAAGGGCAGATCACCCGAGGTCAAGAGTTGGAGAGCAGCCTGGCCAAATGGCGAAACTCTGTTTCTACTAAAAAATACAAAAATCAGTCTGGTGTGGTGGCAGATGCCTGTAATCCCAGATACTCAGGAGGCTGAGACCAAAGAATCGCTTGAATCAGGAGGTGGAGGTCGCAGTGAGCTGAGATTATGCCACTGCACTCCTGCACTCCAGCTGGGGTGACAGAGCTAGACCCTGTCTCAAAAAAAAAAAAAAAAAAAAAAAAAAAAAAAAGGAAAGGAAGGAAGAGAGAGATGTCCTAAAAGATTCAAAATTAATTTATCTCCTAAATATATTTTTTATTCTCTTACCTTCATGAAAGTTAAAATTCAGATTAAATATCTGTATGATAAAATACATGTAATTTTTCATTGCTCATTTTAAAAACTCAACATTTATCGACTTTTTCTCTAGGATTTTGTAATTTCTCATCAGTTTGTTCAGTAGATTTGCACCGAAGTTCAGGCCTAGTGGACACCTATTCAGTTCCTTAAGCATTTTTATAGCTGTTCAGTCATAGGGAAAATTAAAGAGAAGTTTGGCCAAATGGTAAACATCCTGCAGTGCTTATTTGCTTATTTTTCTATCATTTCCTTTATACTGGATCATCCTTCCTGTTCTCACTTCACACAAATGTGGCATAAGAGAAAAACCTGGTACTTCCTTATTTAGTTTTTCTAGGTTATTTTTTAGCTGTAAACTAGGACACCAAGATGCTGCCAGAGGTGTTTTTTTTGTTTGTTTGTTTTCAAGTGGACTCAGATTAGGATCTCTGTTAACAACTTAATTAAAAATTGAAGAAAGCATGGTTATTGCATGCAGTGGTAGAGGTGTGAGTGATTGCAATTAGCAGAGGAGACAAGATCGTTCCCTCAAGAAAGTATTTTGAAACATCCTTTGTGCCAGTTTCCCAGATACATAAAATCTCCACCTCAGTGTTCCAGAAGTAAATTTTGAGAAAATAAGGGAGCAAATGAAAATAAGAAGAAAATTAAACTGGGAGATTTATGTGTGTATTTTATATATTTATATTTCTATATATTTGTAATATATGAGAAATTGCAAATGAAATGGAAGTTAGTCTTCTGCCTTTGTTTTTCTTATGTCACAAGTTGTGACTCACAGCTGCTAAGGCTGCTGATCTTTGATGTATGATAATGTGCAGTAAATTGAGAAGTGACTGAAAAAATTTTAACCAAGCTGTCAGATATGACATCATATGATCAGATCATTTGTATTTTCGTGCTATCAATTCTGTTTCTAAAAAGAAACAATACAAAATAGACTTTTTTCATAATTTCTCATATTTCATATCTGATTTTTCTTTTGTATAACCCATGATATTTTTCTTATTTCTTCTTTGATACAAGCATGATTCCTGTATATTGTTGAGATTTTTACCTGCATATGATGCATATGTTGTTCCAAAGACAGACTCATTGATAAGAGTTTGTGGCAGATCAGCATTTCTAGAATGTGCCAATATATTAGTGTTCATAAAAAGATGAAAACTAAGTGTGCCTATTCTTTTTAAAGTGATATTGTGTTTAATTCATAGTTGAATGAAACAAGAAGCTCTGTTTAGGAGCTCGATTTCAATGACTGTATTTCCAGAAAATGGGCACTGGGTTTGAAGTATACTTTTATGAAGCTTTAGAACATTGCTATTCAAAGTGTAGTCTGTGTAGAAGCAGCACCAGCACTGGCTGGGAACATCTAGAAATAAAGAATTTTAATTTCAGCACAAATCTACTGAATCAAAACCAGCACTTTAAGACCTCTAGGTGATTAAGATGTACATTGAAGTTTGGCATTTTTTTTTTTTAGAGTACATAGTATGCTCTGAACGTGGCATTTACCAAATGTTTCTTATGACATGTGGATACACATTCAGGAGAGACATAATACATGAAAATCATATTAGAGTGGCAAATTGATGAAATATGTTGAATAATATCAAGGAAGATGGAATCCTTGATTGAACTCCATCATAAAATATCAAAATATTGACATTATTCTAGAATAATTTTAAGTTCTCATATTTGAAGAAGCTGAGATGTCTCTTAGTGTTAATAAAATAATAGTGTTTCCATGACAGTTTTACATATAAATAAAAACCTTGAAAGAAATTCTATGGATTACTCTTTCTGTCTTAATACTGTGCTATTTTACCTTAATTGCTGTTATTAATCAGCGTCATCAGATACTATCATATTGAGAACTACAAGAAAAAATGTTGCAGAGAAGAATTTGTATATTTTCTAGAAGTGACAGATATACATGTATATATTTAAGTATTTGTTGCTTATAGCAGAATATTATTTTTTATTTTACCAATTATTGTTTGTGTATGTGTGCATGTGCACGCACTCACATACTCAAATCTTTAAAGGTCAGTCTTCAACGAGGTTTCAATCAAATTACATGCAGTAAAGGTACTGAACTGACAAATAGCTTTTTCAGAATTCTCTTACAGAATAAATAAAATAAACATTAAACTTGAAAGTAGAAAGGTGTTCTACTTTTTGAGAATTTTTATTTCCATAAACCTGTTCAAGCTTCTGTAGAAAAGAACCTTTTCAAGAGCTGTGTTATGAATTTAGGGCCACATAGAAACTGGGTCATGTCTATTGCCCAGTGCCTGATTTTCCATTCTGTACATTTCTGTTGACCTTTGCTTTTTCTTAACCTTCTTGTTTCAGGTCCTGTTGACTATTTTCCTGCTCATTACCATGGGCATGAATGGTCAGAAAGGGCAGATGAAACAAAAATAAATCAATGATTTTCTTTGCAAATATATCTGAAAAAAGATTTCATGGAGAAGACAAGAATCACTGGAATCTTGCTACAGCAGTATTTATTATAGAGCCGAGTTAATTGTAAAGTTGACCAGCCTTGGAGTCCCTCAAACAGGATAGAGTAATGAAGGCAATGTTTACCTAGTGTATTTGCTCAATATGAGTTTCATTTATTTTTCTACCTTTTTCATAGCCTACGACATAACTAACCAGAAAATTATTTCTATTGTTGTTACTTTGTATTTCTCTTGAGCCAAGGACATTTTCAAGGGATTATTCAGAAACCTATTTAGTAGTTTAGTGTCATTACCACTATTAGTAATGCTATAGCTGTGTGTCTGTGTGTGTGTGTGTGTGTGTGTGTCAGTCTGAATCTCATTGTTTTTTGTATTCTTATTTTACTCTAAATAAACCTCTATATCTAATATCCTGTGAAAGGAGTAATTGCTTTATAAAATGTAGGGGAAAATTACTATTGCCAGTAGATGATGTGTATGAGGAAAGAGTAGCCTTTTGCTCATTCACTAGTAACCAAGTACTGTTTATTTAGCTGCTGTTTAATGGTTCACATATATTGGAGTCATTCAGCCTCTGTTTAAAACAAGAAAACCAAGGCATTATTATTTTCAATGGCAAAAACAGCAATTACTTTTTCACCAGCCTAATATTAAGTGCACTGAGGCAATTATATGAACTAATTCCAAGGCCCTCTAGTGATTCCTTGCAGCATTTCCTGGGGAGAATCTGGCTGAGTGTTTAGTGTTGGCATGTTGAACCTAAACTCAAGCCTAGTTAAGGCTTTGCCATTTTTAATATGCAATTGATTACCAGGTGCTATCCATCCTTCCTATTAGGATTTTGTATTGCTTCAAAGATACTAACTTGCCCTGTGTCATTTCTAGCATAAAGAGGATACATGGGTGGCAGATGTTAGGAGGTAAGATCTGAGGCGGAAAAAAGGAAAGACAGATCCTGGTACCATACGGTATTTGGACCGGTGATGTTGACATCCTTCATGCTGGGCTCCAACCTGCTAAGCTAACCAGGCCCTGAGGCTGTGCGAAGTGGCAAAACTAGCAAGACTTCACCAGGAAGAGGCAGCAACTGTCATGTGGCCAGTCTGCCTGATCTCAGAAGATGGCTCACCAAAGTGAAAATAAGCACATGGTGATAGACTGATTAAATGGTTAAAGGAAGGGTTTTTGTGCTAAGGATCAGTTAGCTGATTATTATAAGAATTGGGCTTTACCTTAGCAATACACACTATTGAAAAGCTTATTTGTATTCACTAAGGACAGCCTAAGGTCACAGTGAATAAGTATTCTATCATCAAGGCAAAGCATGTGAGAATCATGCCAATAGTTAGGATTTACTAAAAATAGACAATACAATTCCTCTATGCATGATTGATATTTAGCTGGTATGCATGGCACAACCATACTGGTTAATAAAATATTGAAACACTTCTATTCTGATTTTAAACAGCTACTACCCAGTGACCTCACAGGACCCCTCAAATAATCTCATGCTGGCTCAGACGTAGGTGTGCAGAAGAAGAGGTTACCCTGAGACTCCTCTACCTACTTTGCCTGTCAGCCAGCCTGTGATGTCTCTCATTTGCCATCTCTTGTCCCCATTCCTTTCTTCCTCACTCCCACAGCCAGAGTTCATGGATCACCTACAAATTGCCAAGATTCCCCTCAAGCTGCCTATTCATGGCTGCTGGTAAAAAGCTATAACTGGTATAGTATATTTCACCTATTGTTAAATATTTGAGTATCACCCTAATTGTTAGACCTGTTTTGGTACTGGCATAGCATGGCTTCAAAATCTTGACGTCTAATGTGATTTTCTTCCCTTTTCCTCAAGATACTTCCATAGTCTACTATACAAAAAAAGCAGATTGAGACAGAAAAAGATACCTAATTAGAGTTCTTTGGTTTGTCAAAGATTGTAGCACAAAATAGTAATAAAGATTTTGAAGGCAGAATACATCTAAATTCAAATAATAGTATTCCAACTCTGTGACCTTGAAGAAAGTATTTAACCTCTGCAATCTTCCATTTCTTCATCTATATAATAGCAATTATAATATCTAACTCATGATTTTCTCTTGAGGATTTAATAAGATAATGGACATTATGTGCTCACCACAGATCCTGGAACATAAGAAGTACTCAATAAACAGCAATTATCCTATTAATGCTACTTTTACAGAATGCAATAAAGGACAGTTTGTTTTCATTAAAAGTATATCGTAAAATCATTTTCAGAGTTAATGTCATTTTGAATGCCATAAGAAATTAAATTTTAAAGAATATTTGTCATCAACAACATTCACTTTGGGTCTGAAACATAAAATGCATATATTTTACCAATGATTCAGGACTGGTATATTTAAGAATGTTTGTATCATCCTATGGCTTTTAAATTGGGCTGTTTAACATTCTATCTTCCTTTCAAATGTAAATTGGCTTACATAAAAATCACCATGTTTCACACCATGATTCTCCCAGTGAAAGATGATTAACTCTATATGCTCTAACTTATTTTCTCACAATAATACTACTTTTATGCTAATCAGGTCTCTCCCATATTTACTGCCTCTTTTCTCTTCTCTATTTTTTCTTGTCCACTCAATTCAGGAAAATATCAGAACTATTTTTCCAAATAAAATAACCAATGAACAACTCCTTTTGTTTGGATAAATGTGCCACATCTGTCTACACATTGTCTTTATATACTGCAGTGAATCTGGGTCACGTGACTGACAGTCATAGAGCAAACTTTTCCCTAAATCAGAGAGATACCATTTTCTTTTGTTTTTAGGCCAGTACATATAATTTAATGTTGTCTTTAGGGATATCTATAAAATAAAAAAAAACCTTATTTTCCAGTATTTGTGGAGTTGATTTCCTATTTTTTAAATTAATGTGCTAATTTGACAAGAAATAATACTTTTTGTGGACCTCAAATTATCCCTACTCTAATTGTTTCTTAATCTGAGAACAAGAAAAGACAGACACGTTGTGTTTACTAGTTTGGGTTTCTTCTTTACTTAGTCATCAAATGTTGTTTTCTTTACTTTTTTTTTTTCCCAGAAAGCTAAATAATGCCTCTCAAGGACTTGTGTAATGCTTTCTGTATTGATAATTCCTTTGACTATTATCATTTGGCCCTCACACCACCAAAACCCTTTCTTTTACTAACGAGCTGACATTAACATGCCTTTGGATTTTAAGCCTTAACTGGGGACCTACATCTAACTTTTTATTACCTTAGCCTATAGAGGAAGAGAATGGACAAATAATCCTCTTTCTTTTACAGATTTCTTAAAAACAGAAAAACATGCCTCTTAAGAGTGGCCAATAGCAATATCTCTGTGTGCACTGATTTTGGCTCAGAAGCAATCTCTAACACATTTGTGAAATCAAAGATGAAATGACTCAGCTGTCTGACAAGTGGACGAGCCAGTTGGCTGTTCCCACTCAATATTCCTTTCTAGCAGAAAGACCACTTTCCTCTGAGACTTGTGTAGGACTATCTGATTCTGGCTTGTCTTTTCCTGTCAGGCATTAGTCTTTCAACATGCCTCCTCTCAGGGAGTTACCTCTGCTTCTAATTGGGTAGGCTTTCCATGCTGCCCTGAACTTCAAAATTGCAATTAGGAGTTATCACCCAGTTACAGTAGGTAAAGTAACCCCAGAGAACAAGAGGAAAAAGCTTTAATTTCAGAGATGAAATACTTATCTTCGATTCTGTATTTTGAAAAAAGATACAAATGGAACATTTCATCTTCTGCTTCCTAAGTTTTCTTTAAAGTCAGCAACCTGAGTAAATCTTTTCCTTACAGAGAAGTTTTAAATAATAACTGAAACATGTGTTTTGCATCTTAAGGACTCAATAGGATTTCTAAAAATTGAAAATTGAAGAGCATCTTCTTTCTGATTCATTGATTAAATATGTTTATTCATTTAAAAAATCAGAGTTGAGAGCCAACTTTACAAGTCAGACAATTGCCATCTAAGAAGTGTGATATGAGAATTAATCAACAAATTGTTCTTCTCTGAAAGAAAAGTACATTTTATTGTCTTCACAAAGGGCTTCTAATTCCAGTCTTTAGGACTGATCCATTGTTTTCGTAAGAATCCTGTTTAATGCACATATATTACCTATGAAAGTACCTAGTATATCAAGTTGGCTCGCAAAGAACAGGGCTCTAAGAGATCTTTAAAAACATCTAGCTGCATTTTAACGTAGGTGGAAATGGAAGGAGGGAGATGAAAGGGAAAAGAAATTTCTGGAGCTTTTAACAAGGAGAGTGTGAGGTAATATAGCAATCCAGAAATGTGAAGAATGCATGGCAAAGAATAAAGGAGCATTTAAAGCACCTAAAAGAGCACTGATTTCTAAATCATTCATGCCAAGTTCCTTCTATTAACGTGGGGTTTGATGAGAGGCAATTCTGCAATGAAAATTAGTTATAAAACAGTGATTTCACTTATCTTTTTATCTATTTGCTCTTGTAATGAAAGGTCAGAAAGCAACACAGTCCATATACCTAATATATTTCTTATTTCAAAGGCTATAATTAATGACAATAATATTTTGGCTATGTGTATACAATATTTTTTATTCACTAACTTTGTCTATAGTCTAAGTGTTTATAGATTCAATGCAGGAGAATGTTATGATTTAACCTATACTTTTTGGATTCAGGTGCAACTTGCAGTTAAACTGATAGCAATCACTTGAGGTTGGGCATAGTGGCTCACTCCTGTAAACCCAGCACTTTGGGAGAACAAGGCAGGCAGATCACTTGAGGCCAGAAGATCAAGACCAGCCTGGCCAACATGGGGAAAACCTGCCTCTACTAAAAATACAAAAAATTAGCTGGACGTGGTGGTGGGCACCTGTAGTCCCAGCTACTCAGGAGGCTGAGGCAGGAGAATCACTTAAACCCAGGAGGCAGAGGTTGCAGTGAGCTGAGATGGCGCCATTACACTCTAGTTTGGACAGCAAGAGCAAAACTCTGTCTCAAAAAAAAGAATCACTTTATATATTCTAAAGTTAGTGGAAAAACACAAACACAAGGCTATTTTAACATGACAATATTTCCTGACATGATCTAGAAGCCTTCAGTAAAAGGGTCTTAACTAGACATCCATTGTTTATATTCATAATAATACACACTATAGGTACCTTGGTCATAGCAGATGATTTTTGGTAGGTGAGCAGGCATGCTTTTCACATATTAAATACATAAATAAAGCTCTATCTGTTAGATGCAAAAAAATTTCCTACACTGAGATTTCTAAAGAGAAAGGATTTGTAAATCCTAAAACAAGTTATCAAAGCCGCAAAAACTCCTTCCCCAGGACTTTAAAAATTAGATGTCAGAGATGGCTAAAGGGTAATGCAGCTGGACAAAATCAATCGTCCTTACATCTCTTGCAGTTTGTGAATCTTCAAAACATCCATGTGAAATATGTAAACACAAAAGCCATTACTGGAATCCATTTTACAGAGAAATTACATGATTTGAGTGAGTTACTATTAGCATTGAGTGCACATGAATTGTTAGAGGTTCTTATTTATATTCTTGCATCCTCAAGTGTAATCATACAGATTAAAAATTATTCAATTAATATTATTTTATTTGGAAGTTGAAACTCATAAATCCAATTTTAATTTTATTTGAAACACTATAAATTTGTTTTATTTAATGCACTTACAGTATAAGTTTGTCAGGTAAAATAGCTCAGACATAAAAGTAAGTTGTATTTTAAAATAAGAATAGGATCTTATGAAATAAACACAGTTCTAGAAAAGTTGTATGCTTCTGTAAAGATATTATGTGATTTGATATTATGTTTAGTATTAAGCAGAAATATAATATTAACTATCTTTATATTATATAATAATTTTCCCAAACAACATTGAGTAAATGATGTTGTTCACATTCTTGATAGTCTTATAAATGGTCTACATTGCTATAACTATTTTGAATTCTCAGCTATGGTAATTATAATAGATATTATAATGCAATTTTTTCATACTCTTATAATAACTACATAAAAATTACCTTTCCACCTGAAAATACTAAAGATGATAGTTTGTAATATATCCAAGAAAATGGATCTAATTGAGTGTGAAAAGCATTCTTAATAAAAGAGGGCAAGGTGTGTTGGCTCATGCCCGTAATTCCAGCATTTTTGGAGGTGAAGCCAGGTAGATTGCTTCAGCTCAAGAGTTCGAGATGAGCCTGGACAAGGTGGCAAAATTCTGTCTCTGAACCTGCCCCCATCCTCCACACACACAAAAAGCCAAGCATCATGGGAGGTTGAGGTGGAAGGTTTGCTTCTGCCCAGTAGGTTAAGGTTAAAGGAGCCGTTATCGCGCCACTGCAGTCCAGCCTAGGCAACAGAACAAAATCCTATTAAAAAAAAAAAACCCACAAGAACACACTTGTAATCAGGTTAATGGTACTCTAGAAATCTTAATATATAACTTAGTCATAATGACACTAAAAGTTTGTTCTTAAATAATTCCAGGAAAGTTAATTTTTAAGGCACTTGTCACAAATTTGTAGAAATTATAGAATCTTATACTTAATAAGGAAGAAAATTTCACAGTATTAAATATTTAAAAGCTGCTAGGTACTTTTAGGATTGTGCTTATAATCCCAGGACTGCTGAAGTCCAGGAGTTTGAGACCAGCCTGGGCAACATGGCAAGACCCTGTCTGTGTAAAAAAAATAAAAGAATTAGCCAGGTTTGGTGACACGTACTTGTAATCCTAGGCACTTGGGAAACTGAGGCAAGAGGATACCTTGAGCCAGGGAGTTCAGGGCTTCAGTGAGCTGTTTTTGTGCCAAAAGAAGTAATCAATTACTTCAGTAGAAATAATCCTTATATCCCTCAGTGTTTTGGAATTAGTTCTAGGCTATTTGAAAAAAATTTCAAATAATTAAAAATAATACCACCGAAGTTCTGTTTTTAGAATGACTAGGCAGGGATAATCAGAGGAAATACAAAACTGAATAATTTTAAATTTCTGAATTTTGAGGACATCTTATGTTTTACATATCAAATTTGGTCGTAGCTTTACATACCAATGTATTTTTTACTTGATCTTATATCAACAATAAATCAGTATGTTTTTATTGCTACATTATGCTACCCAATATTGTAGAATAGAGTGGGAAAAAACAAATAAATGTAAGTCCTTGGGCCTCAAGAGATATATGCAACCGTGCATATATGATACAGTTTATAAACTGTACAATGAAGTATGTGTCAAAATAGTATGATATAGACAATGTCTGTAAGAGTTCATAGAACAAAGTGGGAGCAATTACATTCACAGAAAACTCCCCTTTGCCTAGTGTGTCCCAACCATGATTTCATTTGTTTCTTATGACAATACTGTCAGGCAGAAATCTCTATTTTGCAAATAGGAAGGAAGAGTCTCGGTGAGGTTAAGTACTTGATGTGAGTTTAGACAAGCAAATAGCTATTAAAAGTCAGATTCAAGTTTTGGTCTCTAAACCTTACATGCTTTTCACTGTATTATGCTGTTTTTCACAAAGAAAACTTTATGGAGAGGCCAAGGTTTGAGCTTGGCCTTGAAGAATTTTCTTGGGCAAAGGAAAAAGAGGTTTACTGCCAAATGCGGGTATTGCATAAAGATCCAGAAGTGGGGATATGTTTGGTGTATTTTGGGGAGGTGAAAGATGGCAGTGAATGAAGTAGAGTTTACGTACTGAAAATTAGTTGTAAGTAATGGTAATGAAGTTTCAATTAGATGATGGATTCAGGCCAAGGAGTTTGGTTTTGTTGTAATCAGCAATTGAGAACCATTATAATTTTGAAAGTAGTCATGGGATGAAAGTAGCATTTGTAGAAACTGCTCTGAGAATGTGTTAATGGTGGAAAAGAGTGACTTCTATCATGTCAGAGGAAATAGAAATCATCCAGGAGTTAAAATGCAGTGTACATTCCTTCAACAACAGTATGCCAAGCACCTATTCTGTCAAGTAGCCTGCTAGGTGTTTGCATGGGTGAGATGGATGAGAAATAATCAATGACATCAGATATCTCACAGTCTTATTTTGAAGAAAAATACTTAGAAAAAATAATCATAAACAAACTTATAACCTGCCACAGAATTTGGAGAAGTCAGAAAAGTTTCAGGAAAAGTGATGACAGTATATAGTTGTAGGATAATTGTGTGTTTCCCAGGCAGAAGATGGAGGGGATTTTATGAAAAAGCATGTGTAAAATGTGTCCAGTATGTCCATGGAATGCTGTGAGGAATGACAAAAATAATGGTGTGAATAGAATATAAGAAGCCTGAGAAAGAATGGTGGACAATGTTCTAAAAGGGAGGAATTCTAGACAGTCTTTGGAGGACTTTGCATGTCTCTGGCTTCACTGTGGCCAGGACCACAGAGGCCCTGGAGAGCAATTCAGCAGAATGTTAAAAGCAGAGGCGTGTGATATGGGGGTAGGTATGCAGCAGGTGCCGTCTATGTTCTAAAGAAGTTTAACGGTAAATTGTTTTCAGTAGGCAAAAAAGGATACTGCTTGAAGGAAAGTTTTAACAGCAAAAGTAACTTCTTCTTGTGTATAAGTTAAGAAAGTTGAGTGAGTGAGATTGCAGGCAAAGTGCTTTGAAATATTGGGAAAATAAATGGGAAAACCAAGAGGCAATTCTTGACAGGACAAGATCCAGACAGTGGGATATGATACTATGCAAGCTAGAGATGTTTGCTGTGGGGAAGAAGGAGTGATGCTGTTTCTGCTAAGATATGATGATGCTGTGACAAGGGCCGTTATTTGTGTCTGCCGTTAAAGTAGAAGAAAAGTTTTCCTCTCCACAAAACATGCCATCTCAATTTTTTAATCAGAAGGGTTATTTGATGAAACTTTTGTCCTTTATTATCCCCTATTAATGTACACAGTAAGAGATTTACTCTATACTTAAAAATAATTTAAGCATTCAGTAGTATACAGATGAATCTCATTGTTCTTACACTATCCTGGAAGCATTATTTGTAAAATAAGGTTTTGTGTAAGAGATGAAACCTATTTCAACTAATTGGTCAAGGCCCATACATAATATAAAAGTATAAATACTAGCCTCATGTGTTGATATAATTAAAGTCACTCAATGAGGGAATTTTTCTTTTTTAAGATATTACGTTTTAAATTTTGCTATCTTGCTTAGGCTACCTACATTTAGATTTAAGGGACTGGGAATGTTTTCTGAATATGCATAATGCTGAAAGCTGCTGAGGTGACATTCTCACTAGGATTACGATACTTCCTAAAAATTTGAAGTGTCTTTGTACAATTTTGATATTTGTCTTCACTACCTGGGCACCTTGTCCCTGTCTTAGGTCCTTCCCAATGCCTCATGATTCAGTCAGTACAGAGGCAATGCCAGGTTTACCAGAGAGCCTCCAACCATGCTTTTTGCTGTGCTTAGTTTATAATCTCTGGCTGTGAAATGTCCAAATACCTGAAAGTCTTCATGAGATTAATCATTTAATTGAAGGCAATACTTCCATACTCTCAGGAATTCATGAAACCTCCTTTATCCCACGCTTCTCACCTTCGTGAATGGGTAAAAGCAGTAGTCAGACTGGATCTTCTGTCCATTTACAGGATGGACAGAATCTGTAAGGAGCTTCATGGGATATAAATATTTTCACTGCAGAAATGATCACTGGGAATTAAGGATGGATTATTCCCCAAAGCAACAGTAAGTTAAATATCCATATTGCCTGGCTTCTGGGAGAATTTTGTTTGAGGTAGGCATTGCAATTTCTCAAACTGCCCTGTCTCCCCATTTTCCAGAAAGAACAACAAAATACTGGTTTTAGCAGTTTTCCAACTGAAGCATCTTAGCACTGGTCAAAGAGGTCTGAAATATTTATTCCCTCAACTGTGAGGTTAATTACCAGGGCCTGCGGCCACTTCTAAAAATATTCTCTGCTCTTTGCTCCAGTGTACCTTGCAAATATTATGATTGTCTTAATGTGTGTTGATATGAAAATTGGGAAGGACTGGTTAAGGTACAGTTCTTCTGGCCATGATCCAGCTGTCTCAAGGGTTACCCAGTAGTCCCAGCAACCAAGACAAGAGTGTATCAAAGATGAGAAAGACTACAGTGGCTAGTCTGTAAAGAAACCAAGTAACTCTTCAATTCTCCCAGACTAATTTCCCTCATGTCCCTAAACATTACCACTAGGAATAATCTGATAATTCTATATGTTGCTTTTGCAAGATAAACACAATTTTTTTTATTTTCTCAACATTTGTAAGTAGCTGAGCCTTTCTTCTGGCGACCAGATGTGTATTTCACTCATACTGTCATGTTCCTCAGTAACATGGCAATTTTACCAGTGAGAAATCATACTTCCATTTGAGCCAATACATTAATCACTTTTTAAAAAGTCTTGCTGCTTATAAGAACTGCTGAGTCATTTTTGTTTTCTAACTGTAACATTTCTAAAATCTCTCAGATTTATGAAATGTTTTCTCTGTGGGTAACTTTTAGAAATTTTACAGGATGTTGTAAATAACTGACCTAAACATTTCTTGGAAATTTATGCAAGGATGCATGTTTTTAAATTGTTATGAATCAGCCAAGTAATTTAAAAAAGCTACTTTATGATTTTGGTCATAGAAGTTTATAGCTTTTTAATATTAATTTATGCATATTTAAAATTCATTTTAAGTGGATTTATGTTAATATGACTAAATAGCTAGAGACTTTCAGTGAACTCTTTCATTTACTTTTATTTCTGTAATTTGTATTCAATTTTGTATATTTGTACTTTATTAATATATATGCACATATATACATATATATGGAAATAAAGGTATTTCTTTAGAAATATTAATACTCAAGTTGCAGGAGCATGTTACAGAAAAATGAGTTGTGCATTTAGAGTGACAGGTGTTTGACATTTAATAGCCTTGTATAATAGTAATTACATATATACACATGAAATTTACAGAGAAATCTATTAAACAATTCAGCCAGTAAAGTTACATTATAAAAATTTGTTTATATCCCCCAAAACATGAAAGATTTGGAGAAAGCTGTTTTAGCATCAAATGAAATAATTTATACCTATAATTCCTATTTGATAAAGTATTTCAGAATTATATTTAACTTTTGGCAACTCTAGTTTGTTTTCTTGCTTGTAAGATATTTTTCCTTTTGTTTGTTTTCTAATTTTATCACATTGCAATCTTCTGTAATTCTCATAATTTTGCATATCCTAAAATATGTTAGATTGGTCTTTTAATTATTATTATTTTGCCTCAACTAAGTAGAGAAGGTAAAACATGAAATTTTTGAGCTTTTTTTTTCAGGAAGGGGAAAGCGGCTTACAAGAGAAACATAGTTTTCAGATATTAAATAAAGCAACTTATCTTCTTAGAACATTCTTTATTAAACTATGATAACACAAAACACTTATTAAGTGCTTGCCAGACAGTATTCAAAGAGCTTTTAATATAATCCTCACCACAACCCTGTGAAAAGCAGACTTGATATATAACTTGCCCAAACCACTCAGCTTATGAATAGTGGGGTCAGCATTTGGACCTGGGAATCTGTCTCCAGAGTCTGTTAGGCACTCTGCTATGTTGCACTTATTTATGTAACTAATGCATGTTGAATTCCTACTCAGCCTCCATCGCAGTGCTCAATGCTTTGTAGTCAATAACTGTTGACATTCACAACAACCCTATGACTTAGGCTCATTTGATAGCTCTATTTTGTACATGAGAAAGCTAACGATTATTTGATTAAATCAATTAATGTCCCATGGACTCAACAGAGTTCTGATTAAAGTGTGTCTATACAATCAAGGCTGGTACAATAATCTATGTCAGATTAATACATGATAGTAGGCATATTGGTATTACTATACTTTGGATTTGGGATAGCTGGATAAGACTAGGAATCATACAGGGATTTGGAGAGTGCTTGTAGAAGTATAGATAGGATTTGGGAGTTGGCAGCCTGAAATTCAGATAAAATAACATGCAAATTAAATGTTTGATAAAGATTTGGAATGAATAAACTTCCAGAAAAGACCCAATGTTATGATTTAAGCTTATCTTAAAAACACAAAGGGTGATTACACAAAGTAGAGATCACTGGTGTTCAAATTCATTGAGCATGCCCTTTTCTTCACTTCCTATTTAGTATTGCATCGTAGTTGCTCAGTAAAAGATTTTTAAACAATAGAAGTCATATACAAATATGTTGATAACTTACTGTTCTTCATATTATTAAAGAATAGACTAACAATAATATAACCTTTAGATTGGCATAACTTCACTTCAATGCCACTGAAACATTTTTGTTCATGTGACCTGACAAGAGACCTGCCAAGAACCATTATCCATATTTCACCGCTGAGGAAATTGAGATTCAAAGTAACTTGCCCAACTTATCTAGTATTTGAAATAAAGCAATGACTCAAATCAACCCTCAGATTTTAAATCCATACCTATTTAATGAATGAAAAGAATATTTATGTTTTTAATGCATTATTTGAAAACAATTTGTATTTCCCTTCCTATGCAGTTTTTAAAAATTAAGTGTTTAATCACACAGGATAATTTCAATGCCTCTGAAAATAAGAGCAGCACTCTTACAGTATTTTCTATAGTTTTGTTTTGTAAAATTATGCTAGTAATTTCTTGTGTGTAATAGTTTTACCATTTAAAAAGCAAAGCTAACACAAAATTCTGTCCCTTTTTACATTTTTTCAGGTCCTGAGGAGGTAGAAATCAAGTGCCCCTTGAATCACATTGCTTGCCTTGGTACCAACAAATGTGTTCATTTATCCCAGCTGTGCAATGGTGTCTTCGACTGCCCAGATGGGTATGATGAAGGAGTACATTGCCAGGGTGAGTCCATTCTTAGAACAATGCAACTGAAATATTAAATTTTGCATAGTAATGAAAGTTCAAAGAGAACCTGTAACCTGCCTTTTCTTTCAACCAAAAGCATATCAGTTATTACGAAAGAATGAATTTTATTGCCTGACATTTAATATGCATTTCAAAGCTGCAAGTATGTTTTAGCAAAAACACCATTAGACGAAACACATCACACACACGCGCACACACACACACACACACAGACTTTGAAGTTGGGTTCTTAAACAATTACATGTTCGTATAAAAGAGTATTTTGAGCAAAGGATAAATGGGAAGTCTTTGTAGATTGATATCACATGGTGTTACAAGCTTGTTTCTCTCAACCTTTGCTTAAACAAAGTATTTGAAGAAATGTTTTAGCAACCAAATATTTTAGTAAAATGTATCCCTGGGAAATTTTTCCTTCATATTTTTTCCATGATATTAGACTATTAACTTCCTTGTAATTTTCTGTCTTTTAAAAAATCACCATCTAAATTCCACAGTGGTAAAATATTAACTATATATTAATGATATGAGGGATAAATAATTAAAATCTAAAAATTAGTAAAAAGTTAATTGCTACTGGCACGTTCTAGTGGGGGCAGGGCGGGGGGAATGAAACATGAGACAAAGAGAAATAAGAGCACAGGAAAAAGTCAAGGATCCAGGTAAGGACCCAGATTTGGAAACAGAATCAAGGTAGCAGTCAAGTGAATCAGGCTTCAAGATGGAGCCTGGAAAGTAACAACTGTACTAGAAATCTAACTCAGATTCTCATAGACTGAGTGTAACACAAAGGATATTGAAACTAAGACTTCAATAAGAACCTGTCCTTCGTTTTTGGGATCAGTAAGATGTTAATGAATAGAAGAAAGCATAAAAAAAACCAGGAGATAACATATCTGGTTTCTGGATGGCTTCCCACAGACTAATTGCTGTCATGCAGAAGAAGTCCCAGGTCACCAGAAATTGCAGTTGTTCAGGAGGAGCTCCATACATGTATACATTTACAGTGCTCAAAGTCAGATATTATTTTTTAAAAAACATCTTATAGTCAAAAACATGCCCAAACAGATTCTGTCTGGAGGCCTGACAGGTCTTGCTTGTTGACAGTTTTCAAGGTCTGAGGTGAAGTAAGCTGAATTCAAGACCATAAATGGAGAGAGATATTAGAAAAAGCATAAATCTCAGAACAATAACCTGAAGATGTAAGAATGTTGAGAGACCATAAGTAAGTTGTAGAAATCAACTGGTCTCTAGGTCTTTCTAAAGGGATGTCCAATTACTCTCTGTGCATAAATTTTGACTGGGATTTTAAAGATCTTGTGAAGGGTCCTTCTTTGTCCTGGGTTTCCTTTCTTAGCCTTAAAGTTACATAAAAAATCAGCAGATTCTTAGTTGCAGTTAGTAATACATATGTAATAATAATGAATAAGAGATTTTATTTTTATTTCAAGGCTTTGTGATGCCTTTTATATAATTGTATATGAAAAAATTATATGAAAAGAAAGTAAAGTGCTAAATTATAAAGTGATACGTGTTAGAGAGTTTAATTTTCTTTTTGGATATTAATTATATTTTCTGGATTGCAATTTTATTCAATTCAGTTATAATTAGGCTTTTAAATTTTCAGATAGATATGTATGACTAAGCTTTTAAAAGAACAAAGCCATAACATTTTCAAATATTTCTTCAGAGGTAGTTATACACCCTTGAATATCATAAACATAGTTTGGTGCTGAGGATCATATGAAAATATATCTGAGTTTTCTGATAAAATTCAGATTTTTTTTTTTTTTTTTTTTTTTTTTGAGACGGAGTTTCACTCTTGTTACCCAGGCTGGAGTGCAATGGCGAGATCTCGGCTCACCGCAATCTCCGCCTCCTGGGTTCAGGCAATTCTCCTGCCTCAGCCTTCCGAGTAGCTAGGATTACAGGCTTGTGCCACCATGCCCAGCTATTTTTTTGTATTTTTAGTAGAGACGGGGTTTCACCATGTTGACCAGGATGGTCTCGATCTCTTGACCTCGTGATCCACCCGCCTCAGCCTCCCAAAGTGCTGGGATTACAGGTTTGAGCCACCGCGCCCGGCCAAAATTCAGATTTTTAATCTCGTATATGAGGGCATATGTTAATAGCATAACAGAAGTTTCAAATGAAAACATCTTATTTGAACAAAGATAAAATGCTTTTATTTTGATCCTTGAAAAGATTGACATATGTTAGATTAAGATCAATTTCAAGTACATAGTTGTTTATGCTCCACTCTTTTTTTTTTTCTGTTCTAATTTCGTTGTTTAAGTGTTTCAAGTTTTCTATTTGTATCACATGTGACAACATTTTTTTTTTCTTTGCCAGTAGGAGGTTTAGTTTCCAGTAGGAGGTTGATTGTACCATTTTGTCCTCTTAAATATTTTTACATTTAACCAAATCAAGTGTTTTAAAAGACCTAAGCAACAATTCATTATGACCTATGGCAGACTTCGAAATAATAACTAAATTTGATTTCTACTTGCTAGTTAACTTCAGTAGGAGGTTTTTCACTTACTTCTCTGGCCTTGCATACTACATAGCATTATAAGATCAAGGTGACTAAAGAGATGTAGTCATCCTAGAATCAGTGGTTTAATAAAATATTTCTGCATTGAGAAAATAAACTCAGAAATCATTTTACCTGCTTGGTCTGGTAGAGTTTCTCTGCCACATGGACAAAACCTAAATCTCTGGGGAATGTATAAGATTTGCAACATTTATGTGATTTCTGTTTAAATGTGAAAAGGTGACAGGTTGTAAGCAAAGGTACATTGTAGAAACTGAGTCTACTTTCTCACCCTCAGCCTTCCTCCTAATTTGTGGTCATACTTGATGAAATATTGTTTCTTGGAGAGTTAGTTAGGAACCAGCCCCATCAAGTCTTTAAGGAATTTTCTTATCCACCATAGACATACAATGAATCAAGAAACCAGATTAATTCAAACGTTATCTTTCTGTTTGGAAATTCTTTTTTTTCTCAGAATTTTCTCAGAATTGTCAGAACAATTCTGTCTAATTCACTTCTCCTTATATTGCTTCCTTTTTGTTGCATTCTAAGCATCAGCTGTAATTTAAGTAATTATACCTAAAGCCTTAGACATGATTCAAAGATGGATGTGCTTTCTCTTTTCTAAAAAATGTCCAAAATATATTAGGTGGTATATTTATATCCTTTATAAAACTAATAAGGGAAAAAGTTAACATTTTGGAGGTGATGTTCTGGTCCTGGGAATGTTTTTGTATCAACTGAATTGTTCGCTGAATCTTTCCTAGAGAAATGAATATCTTTCTAGTAAAGATAATGAAGAGATATCTATTATTAAATGATATTCTATAACGGATATTTTCATCTCCACAATTGGGCTCCATCCGAAGAAAGAATAATGGATTTTTGTATATGGGGGTACTTGCATATACAAATACGCTTATAAAAGTCTTACAATAAAAACTTTCAAAATCACCATATTATATTTTTGAAAAGTTGATCTGTACACAATAGTTCATATTGGTGGTAATATTACCTTGTACAATTTTATGAGGGATGAAAATACATTCTGTAAAACACAAGGCCTCTCAATCCAGCATATTTCCATAGAAATGCACACAACCATATAAAGAATGAAGGAAGAAGTGAACAACTTTGACAAATAAAAACAAGACGGACTAAAATGTGTCAAAACGCTCTTTTAATATTTGACAGTCTAAAGGCATTTTTATTATGTTAATGAAACAGGAGAGTTCACTGACTCCTATTCCAAGGTTGTGTGACAGGAGTGTGGCTCCTCTCTTCAGCCACCACATACTCAAGTTCCTTATGGGAAGGGGACCATGCAGACAGACAGGTGCAGGAACTGGGGCGAGCACTTTAGCAGTGCCAAGTGGTAAGTTATTTATTTATTTAGACAGAGTCTTGCTCTGTTGCTTAGGCTGGAGTGCAGTGGCATGATCTCAGCTCACTGCAACCTCCCTCTCCCAGGTTTAAGTGATTCTCCTGTCTTAGCCTCCCAAGTAGGTGGGATTACAGGCATGTGCCACCAGCTAATTTTTGTATTTTGAGTAGGGACGGGTTTTCGCCATGTTGGCCAGGCTGCTCTGGAGCTCCTGGTATCAAGTGGTCCACCCACCTTGCCACCCAAAGTGCTGGGATTACAGTCATGAGCCACCGCACCTGGCCCTCATGTGGTAATATATTTAAATGTCCATGGGAATGACAGTCTCTGTGGCATTATCTGCTCTTACCCTGTTAAAAGAATATGGAAAGTTCTGAGGTCACTGCAAAGAAGAATGATACCTTTTAAGTCACTAGCGAAAGTGACTATTTAATCTATGAGATTGTTTTCTAGCAAACATTCTAATGTCCTTTGAATGATACCTTTTAGGTCACTAGCGAAAGTGACTATTTAATCTATGAGATTGTTTTCTAGCAAACATTCTAATGTCCTTTTAAATCTAAGAGGATAACCTGTGTGAAGATTTTTTTTTTTTTTTTTTTGAGATGGAGTTTCGCTCTTGTATCCAGGCTGGAGTGCGATGGCGCGATCTCGGCTCACTGCAATCTCCGCCTCCTGGGTTCAGGCAATTCTCCTGCCTCAGCCTCCTGAGTAGCTGGGATTACAGGCACGCGCCACCATGCCCAGCTAATTTTTTGTATTTTTAGTAGAGATGGGGTTTCACCATGTTGACCAGGATGGTCTCGATATCTTGACCTCGTGATCCACCCGCCTCGGCCTCTCAAAGTGCTGGGATTACAGACTTGAGCCACTGTGCCCGGCCCTGTGTGAAGATTTTACTAAAACAGATTGGAGAGTGAAACTCTCTGACATATGAAAAGCTCACCCCCCCAAAATACACACACAGACACACACACAGATACACACACACACACACACACACACACTCTCTTTTCTGATATTTTGCTTTTCTATTCTGAACTGTTTTCTATATAATTCTTAGTATATGACATAATTAATTGGCATATTTGATCTGGGACCTAAAAAAGAATAAGATCCTCTTATATATCACCTACCTCCTTAAAATAAAGCATATTCAGACTTTTAAATTCCATTTGATTAGTTTACCTTACTTTCCAGTTGGAATATAACTATCCTAATATGTGCAATTGGATTTTTCTTAATCCACTCATAATCTATTGTAAGTAATTCTAATGTATTTAATTTAGATACAACTTTTGATATTTAAAATTTTATGTAGACGTTTTTTGCTTTTATACTTCTGTCATTAAAACTAAGCTCTTAGGAGAGAGTGTTAAAAACATCGTGGGGGTGATTTAGAACTTAGAGGCATTCTCAAAATGGACCAGGCTAAATGGCAGCCTTTATTATCTGTAATGATTCACCATGGAAAAATTAATAATTCTTCACACTTATTGATTAAATCTTATATGTATTCCAAATTTTCTAAAAAAGAAATTAACCTAGAGGTTTCTCAGAACTTCAGTTTTTAGTCGTCCAGAAAGGAAAAATGTATCTGTACTGTTGTTTTGTTAAAAATCCTATTACAGCTACTAGTATGGAAAAAGGAAGCGAAGAAGGGAGGAAAGGGAAGGAGGGAGGGAGGAAAGAAGGAATGAAGGAAAGAAGAAATTTAATAAAGCACTGAAGAGGAAAAATAAATCTGTAGCTCTTTGTTGTTTTTAATTTAACTTTCTTATATCAATGAGTCTTGTCATAGCATCATTTAAAAAATTTCATTTAAATATTGCCAATATTTTTCTAATTTAAAATCATACTAGAGAGTGGAATTTCAGCATCCAGAATTCCAAAACAAAGGTATAAAGAAGAGGTGTAACTGCAATGTTATAGAAAGTGTATCTGTCATCAACATTGAGCTTAAAGCACTGGGAGGGAAACCTGTGCTCAACTGACTTGAAACATCAATAAGCCTACATCTAGGAAACAAAGAAGTGGAATTAGCCAGGAAGACCTGGGTTTGTAAGCTCAGACCACTCTTGATTAGTAAAGCTCTTACAAGTTAAGAGTAGATCCTGCTGTATTTTCTCTGTGTTGAGCTGGGCTAAGGTGATCAGATAGTCTCAAGTCTCTCTTAGGCGTAAGGATTTCTTTTCAAAGAGATTAGTTTAAGTAACTGAGTTAGTTTAGTGAAAGGCTATGGCCCTTAACACTAGCTGATTTCAGGGCCAAGCTTAATGCTTTCCAGAAGCAAAGCAACTATTTCCAGAAAGAATAGAACTTCTATAGGTGTTTCATTCTTTTGAAGGCTTATACAGATGTTGTTTATATAGACAAATGACACCTACATGAAATTAGCATTGTGTACTTATGGAAGATTGTTCTAAATATATATGTGTATATGTGTATATATAAACATATATAGGTGGATGCTTGCACCTATATAAGTATTTACATATATATGCATATACATTTTTCAGGGACTTAGTTTTATAAATTCTGTTGAGTTAGAAATATACTTTTGCACAGATATCTGACTTCTTAACACTGATTTATAAGGTATAATCACTAAATTAATCCTGTTAAAGAGACTTAGAACTCAAGTTTAGAGTGTTTGAATATGTTGACTTCCAGGGACAGCTAGCTAGCTAAGTAAATACCTCTGGGGAAAGGATGATTAAGTTATTTGATCCCATGCTACAGCTGATAATTCAAAAGGTAATCTAAAATAATTAAATGTTGATTGGAATTTAATTCCTTTATAATAGATTTACATCTTTGATTAATGTTAATATTATCCTAAGTACACATTCTCTTCCACCAAACAGGATTATTTTCAAGAATAACTAAGGAAACCAAAAAAAATTGTGAATTTTTACGAATGGTGTAAACTGCCTACTAGTAGCTTAGAAATGATCACAATAGGCTTTAAGTTAAAAGGAAATATTCTTCACTGAAACATCATTTCAGATTCTGTATCTGTCTCTCTTTTTAGAAAATAATGGTTTCAAATGAAGTTACATTACTTCCATAATTTTTTTATCACAGCTTTTCTATAGTGAGATTACTGGTGCATTATGAATCTTCAATTGTTGCTGCAATATGCTCTATTTTCAGTTAATTATGATTTTATTTTATTTTATTTATTATTATTTGAGATGGAGTCTTGCTCTTCTCCCTCAGTCTGGAGTGTAGTAGTATGATCTCAGCTCGCTGCAACCTCCACCTCCGGGGTTCATGGGATTCTTGTGCCTCACCCTCCCAAGTAGCTGGTATTAACTGCTACCATGAATGGCAAATTCTGGTATTTTTAGTAGAGACGGGTTTCACCTTGTTGGCCAGGCTGGTCTTGAACTCCTGACCTCAGGTGATCCACCTGCCTTGGCCTCCCAAGTGCTAGGATTAGAGGCATGAGCCACTGTGCCCAGCCAATTTTAATAGTTGCAAGTTAACAACATGGATTCAATGTTCCCACCCCTACCAAATATTTATTCTGTGTTTATACCTAGTATCTGTAGAAGAAGAAATAGCAATTATTTCATATGGAGGTTTACTCCTTGCGGCAAACAACTCCTACTATTTCTACCTATTTCTCAAAATGCTAACCTCTTAGATGGAAGGCTTATGTGAAACCAGAAAAAGCCAGAGAATTCAGGTTCCTTAGGTCTAGTAATCTCTCCCCAACAGAATAGACATGTTAATATTCTATCACTCTTGATAGTGTTAATTTATATGAATATTCAGACACTGGTAGTCTTTGTTTATCTAGATATTTCCTTCATCGTTTTCATCCTGGTAGTGGAAAACAAAGAATGTAGAAAATATACTGAGTATGAGGCCAAAAACCATTTTTTAAATGTGCCAATAGAAACACAGCAATGCGTTTTCCAAAATTCATTGATCAACTTCAGTAAACTTTTGTTTGCACTGGCAATATTCCAGATATTTAGCTAAGTACCTTCAGAAAGTCCTATTTTCTGCCTTCATGGAATTTACATGTTATAATTCAGTGTGGTAAAAAATTGGCATAGCAGAATAAGGTGAGAAGTATCTAATTCTGCATGAGAAGATGCAGGAAGATATCCCAAGTGAGCTGGTAGTTGATAGGCATCTCATTCTAAGGATTGGGTAGGCAAATGAGAAAAGGAAGAACGTTGCAAAATCAGGAAACTACATATACAGAGGCATAAGTGCAAGAGAAAGCATATATGTTCAAGAGCTCTAAGTTCTTGAGTAAGGTCGAAGCATATGTCCCTGACTACAGTGAGAGGAGTTTGAACCTGAAAAAATACTTAGGAATAGATCAAGAAGAGTTCCATTAGAATAAGTATGCACTATGACTTACCTAAAATGCATGTCATAGAACTGTAAAGAGAGTGAAAAATATTATACCAGGGTATATTCTCAATAGTATTTTAAGAGTGTTATATGAAATTGTTTTAATATTAAGAGTATTATAGCTAGAATTATTGCCTATGTGTAGCATGTTATATAGTTTATTCTTAGAAAGTAAACATGGGCATTACTATAATTATAAAATTTTGAGATAAACAGTAATCCTTACCTCACATTGATCAACTCCAGAATGGATTGTTGTTCTTTAATGTGTCACTGAGATGTAGTTCATGTAAATGAAAGTCAAAATAGACAACAAGAGGAACCATATTAAGCAACATCCTTTTCAAATAAAATTTATAAATTTGGAAGGCATATTTACTACTTTAAGCAACCATAATTTAGCCATTAGCAAGCTACTAAAACACTACATTGTCAGATCATGCCTAAATGTTGTCCTTTTGTCCTTTAACTTTAAAAAATACATGACTGCTTTAATATTGTTCAAAAGTATGAATTATAACAAACTGTCACTCAGCTCTCTACTCAACCTCAAATGTAAGGCCAAATCCCCTATGACTCATTATTTGGTTTCTGACACAAGCAGCTTGATATTTAAAAAGCAAGGAATTAAAGCAGGTAGCTGGAGTTGAATAGCATCCCAAGAGTCATACTGAAAATCAGTTGGAAAGCAAGCCTTAAACGCTGTGACCTTGAGTTTTCCTTCACCCTTGTTGACTACTGGGCCTTAACACATCAACTCAGAGACGTGCATAACATTGTGATGCTTCAGCATCCTCCTGATCCATTCTCAAAGCACAAGATGGCTTGTAGAATTTCAACTGAAGACATTTTTCAACTAACTGTATCATCCCTGTTATGTTTATCAATTAATTGAAAAGAAAAAAAATGTGTTGAGTAAATGACAGGCTGCACAACTTTGTAACCAGCTTGCAGTATTCAGTGTCTCAATCTGACTAGTAGCTTATCCCTTTGAGAAAAATTAGTGCTTGTATTTGGTGAAGAATGTGGAAGGGAACTGTTCATTTTAACTCTTTGAAATAGATCTGCACCAGTAACAACAGGAAGTTAAACAAACTTTAGAAATTTCAACTTTCATGATGGAATCTGCAAAGTCATTCAATAGAGAAAGTCTAACTTTGAATAATATAACCCCATGAGGGATACATCCCAAGATCCCCTGTGAAGTCCTGAACCTGAATGGTGCCCAATCCTATAAACTATGTCTTTTTCTATACATGTATGCCTGTAAAAAAGTTTAATTTATTAATTAGGCTCAGTAAGAGATTAACATCAATAATAATAAAATAAAACAATAACAATATGCCATAAATGTTTTATAAATGTGATCTCTTTTTCTCGCTTTCTCTCAAAATACCTTATTGTACTGTATTTTCCTATTTTCAGATGCCAGTTGACTATGATTCACTCAAATCTCAGCCCACTGAAGGGAAAGTAAAACATTGAATAAGAAGGGACATTCCAATGAGAATTACCCATAAATATTTAGAAGATTTGAGATCTGCTGAGCCTAATCTGTAATGCTAGTAAATCTTACCAATCCTACAGAGAAAGCTCACAAGAGATTTTCAGCCAGTGTTTTCATTTCTGAATTTCTAATATTTTCATAATTGTAGAAAATACCATTTTTGTGGCTTTTTTTCTAATCCCGTCTTTTCACTTATATAGTAAACCCTATTTCATGGAATCACATGTGTGTTATTTTCGTTTACTGTGGTATCAATGTCTTTCACCCCAAAATTCAAATGCAGAAATCTAATTACCAAGGTGATACTAAGAAGAGGTGGTTTCTTTTGACAAGTGATTAGGTCATGAAGGTGGAGCCCTTATAATGGGATCAGTGCCCTTATAAAATAGTCTTATGCCTGCAATCCCAGCATTTTGGAAGGCCAAGGCTGCTGGATTACTTGAGGCCAGGAGTTCAAGACAAGCTTGGCTAACATGGCAAAACCCCCTCTCCACTAAAATACAAAAATTATCCAGGTGTGGTGGTGTATGCCTCTAATCCTAGCTACTTGAGAGGCTGAGGCACGAGAATCGCTTGAGCCCGGGAGACAGAGGTTGCAGTGAGCCAAGACTTCGCCACTGCACTCCAGCCTGGGTGACAGAGCGAGACTGTGCCTCAAAATATAAAAAATAAAACAGGACCAAAGGAGGTCTTTTGCCCCTTCTACTACATGAGGATGCAGCTGGAAGACCTTATTCCATCAACCATAAAATGGGCCCTCATGGAAAACCGAATCTGTTGGCACCTTGACATTGGACTTTCCAGCCTCCAAAATTATGAGAAATAAGCAAATGTTGTTTAAGCTACCAAGCCTATGGTATTTTGTTTTAACAGCACAAATGTACTAGAATAACAGAATATCTCAATATATTAAGTAATAGTCTGAAAAATGAAATTGCTGTGAGACTGGTTACTTCTGAGCCCACCATAGTCAGTCCCTTCAGAATCAAATCAAACAATTATCCTTTTCACTCTTGTGGAGATACAAAGACATATGCACGTGTATTGTAGGTTTCCGGACTTTTGGCATACATTTTCATATTTGAGTTTAGATGCAAGAAACCCTTTATTAATGACTAATACTTTAGTGAAAGTAAATCACCCAGATTTATTTGCATTAGCTGAGAATCTGTGTTCTAGCTTTCCATTAGGCTTGTGGTTAAGGAAAAGCATGAAATCAAATGATTGATCTCTTTATGCCACAAGGGATTGTAGAACTGGTCCAACAACCCACTGTGGTTGTAAAAAACCATGAAGTGGCAACCAAAGAGAGATCAATCTGCTCTGCTCACTAAGCTTCTTCTGGATTAGGTCATTGTACTTGTGAGCCAAGGCTTGAATGTTGGATACAAGAAGAATGGGAAGGACAAGCCCTCAAGAGCACTTTTTGCTTCCGTTAGCTGAAATGTGTGGTGTGTTCTTATTCAGAGTACAGCACAGGTATGAAACAAAAAATTGTCAAGAAAAAAATCTATACAGTTCAGTAAATGACTCTGAAAATTCTCCGACATTCTCAGACCAGTAGCTCTCAGAACTTGAACTGTCTAATTTTTAGTTCAGCTAATTAAATATTACTTTAGTGGTCTCAAAGAAGTTTGGAGATAAATATGAATTGGTATAAAATACTCTTTATTCTAAATAGTGTATGTAAAATGATCCCCAAGTATTTATTATACATAGAAGTAATATACAATTTACTTTATATAAATGTATATAGAAATATATGTGTGTGAGAGTATATGCATTCTATCAAATTTTCCTAGCTTGTGTCTAATGGATATCCAGATAAAATGATTGCTTAGGGAATTAAAAATATACTTATCCTTTTATGCTCTTCAACTAGGTTTGTTTCATTTGTTCCCATTTTTAAGACCAGTGTAAGATGAGGTTTACACTAGTCATCCTCTGGCTTTGACTCCTGTGTCTTCCTGCCAGCCAACGACTTCAGTTCCCTTTCAGTAAGTCAGGGTTGTATTCTATCCATCTAAATTAATTATACAAAACAGAATATGCAGAAGCAAGAGGAATATGTTTGAGATCAATTTCTAATAATGTTGCCTAACACAACATAACTTACATTTTTAGGTGAGCTTTTCATGCAAATGTGTCTTGGTTTAATTTATCTTTTTTTCTGTCTATGTATGTGTTTCATACTCCTACTAGATTGGAAACACCTAAAGAAACATATTTTACTTCTATCTAGTCACCTGACCGCAAAGACCCATCCAACTGGGTAGAGATGACAAACATATAGGAAACCATGAGGGAGAAACAGAGTGTAAAGGTGCAGGAATTCTTTTGCAGAGAAATTTCTAGGGATAGTATATGCTACATTGTATGCTGGAATTATTGGCCTTAAAAAAGCAAAACAAAACAAAACAAAACCAAAAAACTCTGTGCTTTTTGTCAGGAATATTCGCTCCTGCATTTTGCCTAAAGTGATTTGCTCCTTTCAGTATTATTTCTTATTTATCAGAAATATCTGCAATGTGCAGAAGGAAAGTGCAGGTCTCCTTGATGACTGTAACTACAAATAAAGAAGCAGCAATAACTTTCTCTCCGTGCAAAATAGAGTTGTTGGATAATAGGGCCAGAAGGGACTTTCAGAGGTCATCCATTCCATCTGTCTGCCTTCAGGCTGGTCTGAAACTAAACTCACCTATAAACATTTCTATCTACCCTGTTTGGAATTCCTTCAGGGAAAGAAATTCTAATAACCATTTTTAGTAACATAGTCAATGCTCAGCAATTTGTACTATGCATACATACTTGCATTTTGTATCATCATGTCTTCTAAGCCCTCTCAGTTTTTAGCCTGTTCCTTCTAACAGATTCTTTATTCCTGTACCTTAATCAGGCTTTTCTTACATGTCTTCAAATAGTTTTAAAGTTTCCAAACCTCTGAAGTTATATACCAACCAGTGATATAACTGTGATGCAGTTTTGTTACCCACTCTAACTGGCTGTCATAGATTCTGGCTGGTATAATTTCTCTTTCTCAGGTAAATCGTTAATACACCTGAGAGGAGATATATATATATATATATATATATATATATATATATATATATATATATATATATATATGTATATATATTTAAGAGATATAGTATATGTATCTCCTAAACATTTTCTTGTTCACTTATGCCACGTCAGTCAGGAATTGTGTTTGGCTGGAAATAACGGAGATCTTTAAAAGACTGGAAAAAAAAAGAAAGAGTTTTAAAGAATTCTACATTTTCTTTCATATACAAATAGTTCATAGACATTCCATTGAAGGTAAGGTGAGTCCATATGTGATCCAGGTCTCAGACACCCTTATTTCTGTTCTGCAATCCTTATCACTTGACTTTTATCCTCAAGGTAGACTAGTGGTCAAAAAATGGCCACTACAGCTCTAAATTTCACATCCATATTCCAGGAGGAAAGAGGAAGACTAAATTATCCCTACCAAGCAACTCATTTTCTTCTTAAGGGGCTTTTCAGAAGCTTGATTGAACACAGTATCTACCTTTATCCCACTGACCAGAATTTTAACTAACACACAACCACTCTTTTTTGCATGAAAGACTGGGAGGTATGTCTTTTCAAGGGGGCAAAAATTGATTAATAAAATCAGATTTGGAAGAAGGAAATATAGATATTTGATAACCACTAGCAGGTTATGCTACACAGGTCTTAATAGAGCTTTTGGTTACTCGCTAGGTAGCTGTTGCAGTCCTACTATGTTTGATAAACACTATGAGAGGATTCTAAATGAAAGAAAAAGAGCTGGTCATTAATTAGCTCTGTGGCTTTGATCACCAGTAAAAGAACAGGTTTGGACAATATCACTGACTTCTTCCAGATATGAAATTATATAAACAAATAAAATATTTAACATGCCTGAGAGGTATAAAAGTCATGCTGTAGGCCAGGAGTGGTGGCTTACACCTGTAATCTGAGCACTCTGGGAGGCTAAGACGTGCACATGGCTTGAGCTCATGAGTTTAAGACCTGAAAAACATGGCAAAAACTTGTCTCTACAAAAAATACAAAAATTAGCCAGATGTGGCTGTGCTTGTCTGTAGTCCCAGCTACTTTGGGGTCTGAGGTGGGAGGATGGCTTGAACCTGGGAGGTGGAGGTTGCAATGATCCCAGATTATGCCACTGCAAACCAGCCTGGGCAATCCAGGCAGACTTTGCCACCTTGTCTCAAAAACAAACAAAACAAACAAACGAACAAACAAACATCCATTCTGTGCTGTAGCAAAAAACTGCCAAATACCTAGATAAATGTCCATAAAGGATACTTCCTGGGGAGCTAGTGAGGGCTGCCTGCTGACTGAGGAAAGCCAGATTAATGGAGTTTCAGGGAAGAAGATATTAATGTAGCCATCTCTTTCTGTCCCTCCCGCCCAATTTCTTCCTATATTTTTTCTTTTTTTTTTACCATTACTTTCCCTTTTTCTCTCCCCTCACACTCCCTAACCACTGCATATGCCATACTTTTCAGCCGTCACTTTCTCAGTTTTACGCCTTTAAATACAAGCTTACACTTGAGACATTTTAAAAACAACTTGTCTGAATTTCAAAGTCTGCTATTATTTCACATCTCTGGTCAGCCAAACCTATTTTAGCATTTATTTTAACTGTGGTTTGTCAATGTGTATACGTTCGTTTTGTTTTATTTGATATATTGAGACTGCCAAGCTACATTAAATATGTCAAGCCATACTTACTCTTTTTCTGATGGTAAATTTCCTATTATATATTTTTTGTTTTATTTCCTTAGCCCGGTGATATTTGCACAAATACACCCAAAACCTTTTCTTTTTGCTATTGATTTTTGTTTAATTTTGGAAGATTTTTAGTTTTCTTTTTAATTCCAAATTCCATCAGGTGATTAATTCTAACACTTTTTGCACTCCCAAATAAATCCCTATCAGCAAGGTCTCAATTAAGAAAGCCATTTTTACCACATGCTTTTAGAGAGTAAACAGGCATTATACAGGCACTGAATCAGATCTTAGTAAAAGGTCACAGCAAAAACAACGTATCAGATAGAATGCGTAGTGCACCTAATACCCATTCCAATTAGTTCTAAAATCCTTGATGTCTAAGAAAGAGAAGATAAAGATGAAGAATTCTATGTTCTTAGAGGAATCAAAGTCAGAAAAATGTTAGATATTCTATCAAATTCCCTATGCATATTTCTCACCCATACTTTTTTCTCTCATTTTTAACAAGGGTAAACTCACAGCAGTGTAGTTTTATGCTTCTTTTTAGAGTGGGCAGGTAAGGAAGTGGAGAAACTCTTGGGATGAGACTAATGATCTCTCTACCTAACCTGTCACTGTTAGGAAGACCTGTGTGGATTAGTCAGACAGAACAGCATAGGTTTTCTGCTATTAACAACTCATGTCTTTTAGGAGCCTGGAACTGAGACAAACGTGGCTGAATTGCAATTGGTAATATCTGCTAAACTGGAATGGCTGTATTTTTAGTTTGTGCATGGCACCGGATGTTACAGCCCCCAAAATCAATATATATACACACATACACACATATACACACATAGACACACACACATGCATACACACATACACAAACACACCTATATACACATATAAATACACACACACACATACACACACACGGATTGGAGTTTTAAACTGTTGACGTATCATTATCTTTCCTGTTCAGATAGAAATACTGTAGGCAAAATAAATAGTGTTCTCACTTAAAAAGTCTATATGCAAAGATATCCTTCATGATTGTCAAAGACTTTTCATTTGTTTTTTTTCCTGGTTAAATTATTCTTTTTGAAATCAAAGCTTTTGCTATTTGACTGCTGAATTTTTCTCCCAAGATTTATTTAGTGTACAACCTATTTTTCCCTCTGTTTCTTCAATAGCTTTTTCTATTTTCATTTGTCATTTGTGATTTGTGATATGTAATATTTTCAATGAGAAATACTTCCCAAAGCAAATATATATATTTCCAATGTGTAAAATAACAACAATTCTTTGCTATTCAGATACAAATCATTCTTTTGAAGAGGCAATTAGCACTTAGTTCAGTGACTTGGGATGTTTCAACTCTTTTGAGTTTTGTTTTATTTTTACTACTTTCAATCAAAGTACTACATATCTACAATGGACCAATGCTAATCTAAATAAGAACTGCCTCAGGATTCTCGGTGAAAGTTTACTAATGAAGAATATTTAACAAAGGGTCATCCAACTCTGTGAGGTCACAGAAATGTCATTTCCTTGGTATCGACTAAATGTAGCTCAATAGTCAATTGTATTCCAGTTGTGAAAAACTGTCAGGTTTCCTAACTCTTTTAAAACATTACAAAATATACTGGTATCATAGACGCAAATTGCAATTGATGTTTATGATCATGTTTTATGCTATAATAGCCATTCAAACTTAATATTTTAAATTATATTACTTGTATACCTACTTCTCAACTAGACAAATGATTTTATTGTTGGCTTTGGGCAACTGGTTACTACTGGTATAGTAGCAATAAGGCACAGTATAGAAACTTAAACTTTCTTTATCTGTATGTTAAGCTTCATTTTATTTTAGAAAGATAAGGAGAGGATGGGGTAATTTCACCTATTCCTTAAGTTCTAGGATACATGTGCAGAATGTGCAGGTTTGTTACATAGGTATACATGTGCCGTGGTGGTTTGCTGCACCCATCAACCTGTCATCTAGGTTTTAAGCCCTGCATGCATTGGGTATTTGTCCTAATGCTCTCCCTCTTTGTCGCCCCCTAATGCTCTCCCTCCCCTTAACCTCCACCCCCCAACAGGCACTGGTGTGTGATGTTCCCCTCCCTGTGTCCAGGTGTTCTCATTGTTCAATTCTCACTTAATAGTAAGAACATGCAGAATTTGACCTGTTCTTATTGTACAATAGAAGGAGAATATAATTGAACTAAGATTAGATACGAAACTATAATTGAACTGATGTGTTTAAAGATCAAATAAATGCTCAGCTTTAGGTACTGTTGAAATTAAATTAGAATTATTTTAAAAGTACCTCTGTGGAGGCCTAACTTAGTAACCTAGAGCTGACTTGGTGCCATTAATATAATCACAATTGATGGGCTAGACAAGGAACTACAAATGAAATATGTATGGATAGATATTCCAGCAAATAAAATACAACACATCGTACGTCTGAGAGAAGGCTTTGAGGAGGAAAATTGATTTATATCAATTTTATTAAAATATTTTTGAAACCTGACAAATTGGTCCTGGAGACTGAAGTTGCAGTAAAGTTAACAGTGAAAAGGCAGGAAAATGTTATAAAATGAACATTACATTTTTGTGCTTTGAATGCAGGGATAAATCTGGCCTAGGTAAGGGAATATAGTTTGAGAGAAGATAATTTTCAAAGTTGACTCAGTGTCAACTGTTTTGTATGATGGCAGAGCAATTATTCCCTTCAAGATCCTTGTGCCACATTTGTAGTGGATGATGAAAACTTTGTCTTAAATTAATGGGAGTGAAATCATGTATGGAAAAGGAAGGCTGTCTTCCAACAGAGGGGGATACTTAAGTGTCTCATAGACTTATTTCCTTCAGAGTTGTACATTTATACTACTTTGATGTTCTTCATAGAATTGGTCTTCAAAAACGTGGTTGCTTTGTTTATCTTATTTAGCTGTTTGGATAAATATTTGCTGAAATAAAATCAACATGGGCCAGTCCTTGTTCTGAGGATATCCAGTGGTTCCTACCTTTAGGGGTTCCCATTATTGTATAGATACCACTTATTAGCAGGTAATTTTAAACATATGTGTACATATATTCATTCATTCCCCTACTGTGTATTTTTTCACTTCCATTTATTGTCTTTGTTTCTACTATTCTTCGTCTCTATAAACATACTACAGTCAAGCTTTCATTTCTATCTTTCCGCTGAAGCTGCCTTGTCAAGCTCATCAGTAGTTCTGTATTGATATAACCATTGGTCAATTTTAAAATGTCCTTTTAATTTTTCTATCAGTGGTTTTGATGTTGATCACTTCCTCCACCTTCACTTGCCTTTCAGCAAACCACCATACTCTCTTGGTTTTGTTCTTAGCTCTCTAGTTGTGCCTTTTCGGTCTCCTTTACTTTTACCATTTCCTTTTAAGCAGACTCTGTCCTTACCTGCCTTCCCTTCTCTACTTAATTTACTTGCTTGGTGATCTCATTTAGTCCCGTGGCTTTAAAGATCATCTATGTGCCAATGATGCTCAATGTTTTTTCCAGTCTAGCTCACTCTTTAACTGCAAATATGTATACCCAGCTCCCTATTCAACGTCTCCACTTGTATGTCTAATAGATAGCTCCAACTCAACAAACTCAAAATCTTCCCCACCCCCAAGAACTATTACATTATAGCTTTTCCTTCTCAGTTGGGGGAAACTCTTTTAGTTTCTCATACTAAAAATATTAGAGCGATTCCTGACTTTAAAAAATTCACCATATTAAATTCATCAGGGTATATTATTAACTATACTTTTTAAACAGCCAAATTCTTATCACTGTTCACCAGCCTGACTGCTACTATCTAAGTTGAAACCACAATTATCTTGTACTTGAATAACTGTAATAACCATATAATTGATTCCCCTTATTCCAATATTGTTATAACTATATTCTCTTCTCAACAAAGTATCCAGGTAGTCCTCTAAAACCTTGAATCAGATTATATCAGGAAGTATCACTATTTTGCTTAAAACTTATCCATGGGTTGCACATTACATTCAAAATGAAGAGTAAACTGCTCCAATGACATGTGAAACCTTGTGTAACCTTGCTACTTATTTGTCTGACCTTATCTCTAATTATTGTCTCTCAGCCCCATAATTACCAATTCTTCCAAGTATGTTGGCCTTATTATTTCTTAATTATATCACGGATACTTCTACGTTACATTTTTTGCATGAACTGTTCCATAAACAGAGAAACAAAGAGTTTTGTTATGAATGTTGGATTCATTGAGAATGATTGTAATAAGAAAGGGCTGAAGATGCTAATGGGTGATTGGAGTAGTGGAAAATTGATTACCTTGGGTAATAGTTAAATTGATAATTTTTAGGGGAAGAAAATAGTTATTTCTCCAAACTGAATACAACCCAATGTAATTGCTTGCAAGAAGTACATGAGAAAACACTGCAAAATTTTAGTAAGCAGCTTAAATTTATGTTTCTGAGTATTTATTTGTTTTAGTGCTTTATTTGATTTAGAATTCTGAGACTAATATGAGACACCATAACCTTCTAGAGTTTTTACTGTAGGGGCACAAATACTCATCTCTCTTCTATCTATCCACAACATCATATTTTCTTGACATCTAGTTAAAGAACAAGAGTGAAAGTTTGCATATGCTTGCCTTCTGTATTAGTCCATTTTCATGCTGCTGATAAAGACATACCCAAGACTGGGCAATTTACAAAAGAAAGAGGTTTAATGGACTCACAGTTCCAGGTGGTGGGGGAGGCTTCACAATCATGCCAGAAAGTGAAAGGCGTGTCTCACGTGGTGGCAAACAGTAGAAGAGAGCTTGTGCCGGAAAACTTGCCTTTATAAAACCATCAGATCACATGAGGCTTATTCTCTGTCACAAGAATACCTTGAGAAAGACCCACCCTTATGATTCAGTTATTTACCACTGAGTTCCTCCCACAACACGTGGGAATTATGGGATCTACAAGATGAGATTTAGGTGAGGACACAGCCAAACCATATCACGTTGCTTCCTCCTCAGACTCTAAAGAAATTGTAGTGAACTTCATCGTTAGACTCAGAAACATCTGCCTACACCCACAATTCACCCTAAGACATTTGTTAGCTCTCTATTGTGAATTGTGTCAGAGCAGGATCCATGAGGAGACATATATGTGTGTGTGTATGTATATGTATATGTATATGTGTGTGTGTGTGTGTGTGTGTGTGTGTGTTTAACTTATACCTCTATTGCCTAAGTTGAAGACGCTTGTGGAAATAAGTAAGTTTTCAGTCTGAGAAGTTCAACCATTTGTATCCATTTATACATGAACCTGATTATGACTTGCTAAAGATTCTAAAGAAAAACTTTATGAAATTGGACTGATGTTCTAGAATAATGTTTTCTATGTTCAAGGAAAAGTTGTTCTTTTAAATACATAATTAGCTTAGTGTGTCTGAATGTTAAGGCAACTGGTCTATAAGTGAAGCATTGTTGGCTAAACTTTATTTTCTTTAGTTTTTATTATTTTTTAAAAATGAGATAGGGATTCAAAATGCTAGATTTTTCCTCCTTTTATAGTTGAGAAAAACAGCACTGAGTCAACCAAAAAAATAAATCACATTTGCTTTGGATAGCTACCATATTCGCTAACTGCAGCAGGGTTATTGCTGTGTCTTGCTTTTCTACCAATTTAGATTAGTCTCTTCATCTCATGCCATAGAGAGAATAACACTAGGCTAAATGTCTTGCCAAAATGCAGACAGTGAATTGGCAAAAGCAGTCGCTTTTCAGAGCTCTTTTGCCTTAATTTTGAATGTTCTGTCACTGCCCAAGTGGTGATGACTTAAACAGTCTAAGCTCTTTTCCTAGACTACATTGAGGATTCTGATGCCAGTTCAAGGAGAAAAGTAGAAGCACTTCAAAACACATATTATCTTGTACAATTTCTCGTAACTATTTGTTCTCAATTATTTTTATTATAGCAGCCTGGGCCCAACAAGGGAGGCACCCAATATTAAGTCATTTTTTTTAAGATAAGATTTTTACCCTTTAGGAATTTGCATGGCTTTCATTTCTTTCACAGAAGTTTCCTGAAGGAAGAAAACAAACAAAACAAAACAAAACAGAAAAACCACAGTACTCCTATTTTTTATTCACAATGAAATCTTATTTCTCATCTTATTCATCCAATCTAGAGCATTTTAAATGCTGATTCCCTTTGACCATTCTACAGTGTCTCCCAAATTACCTTGAGCCTTATTGCCACCTGCAAATTCTGCTTCACCAACTTTTCTCTTTCTTTGTACCCCAGCAACCCCCAAGAAACAAGGAAGCAATTGTTCTTCCCTGGGCTTCCATCTTCTGCCTCGCTTTTCTTACTTTGCTCTCTTTCTGTGTCCTCCTCTCCACTTTAGTTACCACCTCCTTGCCCCTGACTCTTGCCGCTACCTTTCCTTCTCTCCTGAGATCCAAATATGTATTTCTGACTCTCTTCTAAGTATTTCATATAGGCACCCCACAGACATGTCAAACTCATGTCCACATCTGAACTCATCATATATTTTTAATTTTTTTTTTAAGTTCCATAGTACATGTGTAGGATGTGCAGGTTTGTTACATAAGTAAACATGTGCCATGGTGGCTTGCTGCATCTAATAACCCATGACCTAGGTATTGAATCCAGCATGAATTAGCTATTTTTCCTAATTCTCTCCATCCCCTTGCCCCACCCACTGGCAGACTTCAGTGTGTGTTGTTCCCCTCCCGGTGTTCATGTCTTTTCATTGTTTGGCTCCCACTTATAAGTGAGAACTTGTGATGTTTGGTTTTCTGTTCCTGTGTTATGAGCTCATCGTATTTTACCCTAACCTATTATTCCTTCAGTTTGCCTTGTTTAATTATGTCATCATCCATATAGTAACCTAAACTAGGCTAGGCTCCTTCAACCACACAGAATATTTCCTTTACCTTACCTAACCCAAAACATGTCACTAAGTTCAAATTATTCTTACCTCTTAACTGTTTCCAGAATTCACCTACTTCTGCTCATCTAAACTCCTCCTGACTTAGCTCTGCCTGTAATAAAATTTCAGTAAGGTAAGGTAATAATCACACAAGTTGTTTTTGGTCACCTGTCCTAACTCATTCCAATCTATAATCTGTTTAGTCAGGAAAACCATCTTACTAAATAAAGTGCAAACTGAATATTCAGTGCCTTACTTAAGCTTATGCTATAAATGATAAGCTCCTTAGAAAGGCAGCCATAAGCTTCCCATTTCACCAACCTCATCGTCCAGTCTTTCTTCTTATACACACAAGATTTCAGCTGAATCAAAACTGCCTGGATCAGTGTCAATCATTCAACAGCTCTTCAGTTTCATCTATCTTATTCCCACTACTTGAAATAACTTTGCTATGAGATCTTATACTCGTCTACCAGAAAAATGCTAATTTATCTTTGGATGCTCAGCCTAGGCATCTTAGCTCTAGGAAGATTTCTTTGAACTAAGTTGCCTTTTTCATTTCATATCTTATTGTAGCATTAAATTCACTCACTCATGTATTATTTTATTTAATTCAACAAGTATTTAATGAATATCTATAATGTTTTTGCCCATGTGGCATGTGTGAGGAATTCAGAAATAAAAATATATTGTCTCTAATCTTAAGATGTTCATAGTTGAGGACAAAACAGTTCTGGAAACAAAAAATAACAAAGTAATATCAACAGTTTGTAAGGTTTTACTAGAAATAGTGTGATGTGAGATAAAGATTATAGGTGTTTTAGTCAGGATCCATGCAAAATAACAGTAACCACTCTCTATAGTTAAATAGATGGAAATTAAGGCAGGACATTTTTACACTGTTGGTGGAAAAACTTAAAAGTAAATAATAGATGGTGAAGCAACGTAGAGATTATCCACAATGGGAAGGCATTCCCCTCCAGGCTGGAGACAGAAAGGGAAAACACTGTAGCACTGATGGGCAGTTTGTCCTCTGACAGCTAGAGCCATGGATCCAGCAGTGGCCAGAGGTGCTGACTAAGGTAGGGATGAAGAAGGAAAAATTCCATGTCTTCTTTCTAGTCACTGCTTCCTGCTGTTTTTACTCAGTCAGAAGCCCATGGATATAGGAGCTTCAAACCTTGATTTTCTCATTTATCACATGGGCAGTTAATACTTGATGAACTAATGTGATTAATTAGTGATAAGGAAGATGAAATAGCTTGTAGTGCACAGGGAAAACTCAGTATTCTATGAATGATAGATAACATCATGATCAAATTTCACATATTCAATTTAAATGGCAAAAGGATTTCAAAAGTTAGTATTTATTGGTCTGTCTCCTTACCTTTGTAGTTCTCACACCTAGCAGAGTATCTGAATAATTATACATAATAATTCTTATTTGTTCATTTAATCCATAAAATTTACATCTATAGGTGGTAACTGAGTCGCTAAGGTTACACAATGCATTCTTACCTCATGATTTAGAGGGTCTATTTAGATTTCTTGATGGGAGAGACTTGGTCCCAGCCCTGTCCTATCTTCGTCTTTCATAGTTTCTTACTGCTTCACTCAAAAAGTGAAGGGAAAAAAAAAGAATGTCATTATAAATTAAAATCTTCTGCAGTGTTTGCTGTTCCTGCACAGGCTCAAGTTTTCCTGACTCAGAAACTTCAGCTGAACCCTGAGAAGATAGGGATCGCTGAGCAAGCAGCAAAGAGAATTCTGTGCCCTCTGGAAATGATGCATTTATCCATTAAAGAGGAGAAGGAAAAACTTGCAAATCAACTTGTAGGGAGACATGTAAATTGATTAGGACAAGTTAATTTTTTTGTTCCTTTTTTTATAAATGAGTCTTTTAAGATGGTTATTCAAATAGGTATACATAATTAATCATTCCATAATTGATTAAATGGATCAGTCTTTTAAAAGGTTTTTGACCAGGCCTACATTTATGTAGCACATAGGCACTTCCTCCCCTAAAATGAGAGACAGTTTAAATTCATGTTTACAAATGTTCTTGGCAATTACAATACTATAATATCAGATTACCTGGTCACTTGTGGGTAGTCATTTTCTATTGCATTTTGGATGCAAATCTGGTGACAGCAGTTTAAAGTAAAAAATACATTTGCAAAATTTTGGCCAACATTATTGGATATTGTATACAAAAGAGATGCTACAAGAGAATTTTCCTAGCTCTTTTGGTCTTGGACAGTATTCCTCAGTAATCATAAGAAGAAAGACCTCCTATCAAGTAAAATTGATCTATCTGTGCCTATTTCTCAGAGTAGCACTATTCCTCTTCTCTCTGAGATGTTTACAGGGTAAAAATGATTGCATTCAAACCCAAACGAGGAAAAGTTGTCATCAACTGACTTTCACGAAAGAAAAAGTATAAAGGCCGTACTTGAGGTGGAGGGAAATGATGTTAACTAGTTCTTCTGCCATGCAAAAGGAATAGTGAGCAAAGATATTAGTAAATATGTAGGTAAATCTAAAGAAATTGTATATTAACTATAAATGATGTTTCATTTGTTGGGTTAAAAGAACAGAACTGACAGAAAATACTAAATATTAATGTTTGTCATGGTAGATTCTGTGGTTGTTCTGCACAAACCATGTAAGTGGTCCCACAGTAGCTGAGAGGGGCAGTGCACAGAAGGAAGGACTAGGTTTTAATGAGGACTAGGTCTTACACAACACAAAAACTAAATGCCAAACTTTCATTCTATTCAATATTTTTCATGTAAGCATTTTAAATACATACTTGGGGGCATGGTTGCCATAAGATGTTGTGGGGAAATGGAATGAACTGTAGTACATGATTCTTATATTCAAAGAAATTATCTTTAGATAATGGATGAGATGATAGATAACCGAAAGAATAAATAAACATTAGAACTTTTTTGTTTGTTTGTTTCCCTGAGACAAAGTGTTGCTTTCTTGCCCAGACTGGAGTGCAATGCTGCCATCTCAGCTCACTGCAACATTCCCTTCCAGGCTCAAGTGATTCTTTTGCCTCAGCCTCTTGAGTAGCTGGGACTGCAAGGTACCACTACCTCTGGCTAATTTTTGTATTTTCAGTAGAGATAGGGTTTCACCATTTTGACTGGGCTGGTCTCAAACTCCTGATCTCAGGTGATCCTCCGCCTCAGCCTCCCAAAGTGCCCGAATTACAGGTGTGAGCCAATGTGCCTGGCCAACACTAGAACTTTTAATATGTGCATTTCAAAATAATCATGGAAGCATTTTCATAAGACTATATAACATTATCAAATACGACATGTATCACCTGGCACAGACCTAGTAACATTATCTCAATAAGAATTTGTTGCATGCCAGGGACACAAACTATTATTAGAGATCAGATAAAAGTCACTATGGAAACTGGATGACTCTGGAAGTCTCATGGAAACTAGTTTTAGTTAAGAAGTGGGAATTGAATGTTGTTTTTGAACAATGGGAGAAAAAGGAAAGAAAAAGCATTCTGGATGAATGGAATAGTGTTAACCAAATCAGGGAAACAGGAAAGCAAATCTAAATATATATTATTTTTACTGAATCCCTTAGACATTAAATATATTTATTTTATTTTATTTTGAGATGGTGTCTTACTTTGTTACCCAGGCTGGAGTACAGTGGCATGATCTCAGCTCCCTGCAAACTCCGCCCCCTGACTTCAAACGATTCTCCTGCCTCAGACTGCTGAGTAGCTGGGACTACAGTCACACACCACCACACCTGGCTAATTTTTATATATTTTGGTGGAGACAGGTATTCACTATGTTGGCCAGCCTGGTCTTGAACTCCTGACCTCAAGTGATCTGCCCGCCTCAGCTTCCCAGAGTGCTGGCTGGGATTACAGGTGTAAGGCACTGTGGCTGGCCACATTGTGTTATTTTGTATAAAGACTTATATAAAAGAGGACTTTGGTGAAATAATATAGTCATCCAATAACCTCCATGGAGTACAACCACAGTAAAAGAGTGGTTACATTCAGGAGGTACAAGAGGGGTAAGAAAAGTAGGTTATCCATTAAGAAAGGAAATACTGGGGACCACGGTGGCTCCGGCCAGTTGTCCTGGCATTTGAGGAGGCGAGGCCATGAGTTCAAGGCCAACCTGAGCAACGTTACATGCTCTCATTGATTGACAAAAAAAAAAAAAAAAATTTAAAAATGGGGTCCAAAGTGGCTCCCGCCGGAGGTCATGGTGCTCGCGAAGGCGAGGTCATCAGTTCAAGGCTAACCTGAGCAACCTCATAAGCTCAAACTGATTGGCAAAAAAAAAAAGAAAGGAAATACCTCCTGGGAGAACCAGAAGTGTTCAGCAAGGACGAGACTTGGTTTATCATCCAGAGGTGACTGAGGAATAGCTACAAGTGAACTAGTTAATTCTAGAGTGGTCACAACATTGCAGGTACCTGGGACTCTTCTTTAATGGGAAAAATTAGAGATATTTTGGCCTCTTTCCAAGATCCCATACTTGTCATGGATAATTGATATTAGCTTTTTTGAGAAAATCATGGCAATATTATATTTGCAGTAGAGTTTAGAGAAAATAGTATAGAAGTCAACATTGAGGGATAAGTTTAATAGAATTTTGAATTTATGCAATTATGGACTTGTCAATAACAAAAATATATTCTATTCTCTCTTCAAGAAATACAATACTTTCCATCATCAAAAAAAAAATCTCTTATCAGGCATTACCAATATTCAGCATTGGACTCAGTCATACCAGTGTCACACTATCTGTATCAAGACTTGGAAGATGCTCATTCCTGGGCTTGCTTCAGAATTGTAGGCATTTTTCATCACCCACTGGCTGATTTGGAGACCGAGCCAATGATGCTCTACATCTCGTATCTTCTTTTTTTTCAGCCTCCTTAGTTCAAACTGTGTGAATAATCTTGTACAGTTATTTCACAAACTCCAAGTGAATTCTTTTTTTTTAAAGCTTCATACATCCTTAAATTATAGTAATGAGATAGATAGTTAAGAACAAATTCATTCTTTTTCTCATGACTGCTATTTAAAATAGTCACAAAAGAGGAGTCTAATATATATTTGTTGCAGGGATAAATGAAATGTAAATACTTCAGTCTAATTTGGTTAACATACCCAACAGAGTCACTAAGGAAAACTGAATTTATGGTTTGTCTTTGTGTTCCTGTCATCTCTGCAAAAACCTTATTTGAGATTGCTTTGAATTTGGGAACATATTGGTGTTTAGTCTCCAAACTAGTACTCGCAAAATGCTTTAGTCAACTTCTATTGACTAAAAATCCAGGATGGACAAGTAAGTAATTATTTTCTTTTTCTTTCTTTTTTTTTTAATTATACTTTAAGTTCTGGGGTACATGTCAGAACATGCAGATTTGTTACATAGGTATACACATGCCATGATGGTTTGTTGCATCCATGCCCCCATCATCTATATTAGGTATTAGTCTTCCCCAATCCCCTCATCCCCTGCTATCCCTGTCCTACCCCTCCCAACCTCCTGACAGGCCCTGGTGTGTGATGTTCCCCTCCCTGTGTCCATGTGTTCTCATTGTTCAACACCCACTTATGAGTGAAAACATGTGCTGTTTGATTTTTTGTTCTTGTGTCAGTTTGCTGAGAATGATGATTTCCTGCTTTATCCATGTTTCTGCAAAGGACACAAACTCATCCTTTTTTATGGCTGCTTAGTATTCCATAGTGTACATGTGCCACATTTTCTTTATCCAGTCTATCAATGATTGTGTGGCAATTTCTCAAGGATCTAGAAATAGAAATACCATTTGACCCGGCAATCCCATTACTGGGTATATACCCAAAGGATTATAAATCATTCTATTATAAAGACACATACACACATATGTTTATTGTGGCACTGTTCTCAATAGCAAATACTTGGAACCAACCCAAATTAAGTAGTTTTCTTTAAAAATACATATATCTTTGAAGTTAAGATGCAATAAGATAGTAGAAAAGAATTCAAATTCTCATATATATGCTTTGTATTTAAAAAAAGCCATTCTGTTTGTGACCAGTTCTTTTTTATAACTTATAACTTCTATGAGGACAGGAAAATAGATAATTTATCCAACATTTATAATTATATAGGTGAATTCTTCAAGGACAATTTTGTGTTCTTCAATAAACTATCCATAGGTGCCTGCTTAGCGATGAATAGTAGGCATTCAACATCTACTTTCTGAATTAATTTGTATTTTGATGGGAAAGTAATTAGTCTGCTTTACATTTACAATTATTACAGTGTATTATTTTGTAATTTAAATAATTGGTATCCATGTCAAATGAAAACAGTCTTTTTCAATACTGAGCTTCTAAGATGACACTACCAGTTCACCAAGAATACACACTTAAAATATTGTATGGATACAAGCTACTTGAATTGATAGTTTGGAAATTGTATTCTGTTGAAGTAATAGACAGATGGGTTAGTGTTTCAAGCACGTGCACACTCAGGGTCTTCCCTGCTAGCACACACTCCTGGTCCTGCACTCCTGATATCTCTCATCAGGCCTTTCCAATATTCAGCATTAGCCTCAGTGTTACATCACTTGTATCAAGACTTGAAAGATGCCCATTCCTGGACTTCTCTTAGAATTATAGGCATTTAGATATTCTAAGTTAGAAATGTAATCACAAATTGTGCGGATCAGGTAAACAATTGTGTTATAGCAATTTTAAACTGATAACCTATTATTAGGAACATGTTTTGTTGGAATATGAAATAGTTCATAAACACTTAAAAACACCTTTAACCTAGGGCATAATTTTCACTGCTCAAATAATTCTATTTTGAGTGTTGAAATTTTAGAGTTAATAAATATGTTGTATATGACAAGAATAACATCTATTTTGGCACTGAAACTTACCTTTTACCAAGTAGACCCAATTAAGGTTTCACATTGCCTCCCACAAAATCAGTTCAAAGTAAATGAAGATGTATTTATGTCCATTAATGTCTTTAAAACTATAAATAAATTAGTATTATTGGTCTGTTAGAGCTAAATAATTTTTATCTTAGCGATACTTGGAAAACATATTGAATCATTTTCATGTTCTTCTTAATTATATATATATATATATAAAAATTTTTAAAGTACAGCATCTTTATTTTTAAAAATAGGATTCTGTTTTATCAGTGATGACATTGATGATTATATATGAAATGGTTTTGTGTTTACTCTGAACCTTTCTAAGTACTTTATAACCAACAACTCATTTGTAATCACAATTCTGTATACCAATATTATTATAATCTCCTGCTTACAAATGAAGAAACTGAGGATTAAAGAAGTTTAATATCCTTCCCAAGATCAAAGAGTTGCAAAGCTGGGATATGCTGAAACTGGAATTTCATATTTGGCCAGACTCTGGAACCTGTGCTCTTATTCACGATTAGCTTGTATGTCGGAACTAACAAAATGTGTCTTTAGCCAGAAAAGATAAAAATAAACGCAGTAGAAAGTGTGCAATGCTTTGGTAGTAACATCTTTCTATCTCCCAACTTTCTCTCCATCCCTCTCTTATTCTCTGCATCTCCTTCCTTCCAATCCTCCTTCTCTTTCTTTATCCTTTTTTCCCTCCTCAATCTTTAAAAATAATAAATACATTTGCATATGGATATGCCGGTTTAAACCAGTGGTTCTCAACTAGGAGTGACTTTGCCACTCAGAAAACATTTGAGAATGTCTAGAGATATTTTTGCTTGTCATATTTGGGGAGATGAAACTGACATCTAGAGGGTAGAAGCGAGGAATACCACTAAACATCCTACAATACACAAGGTAACTCCAACAGGTAATTACCTGGTCTCAAATATCAGTAGTGCATTTGAGAAATATTGGTTTAAATTAAGTAAACGATCACATAATTTTCAGAAACAAAATGTACATCTGTCCATATCCTCACTGCAAATGTTATTATTCAATTTAACTTTAAACAAAATATGTGTGCTTTTTACCAAAAATGAGTCTATCTATGTGATATTTCATAATTAATGCAGGTCTATTTATTTAAATTAACTGTATTGTTTTTCTTGCACATATGTCTTGGTCAAAAAGATCACTGCCTTCTCTGACCCTTGTCACCAACACAGTCAGAATATGTAGGGAGAGCAAAATAGAGTTAGAAAGATATTGAGAAGAAAGAGAAACCAAATGCCAATGGAATCTGAAATATAAAAAATGTAAGGTTTGGTGGAGGTCACTTAGGATTGATCAAGCATCAATTCCAAAGACAGTTTCTTCTACAGTATAATATCTAAATATATTTGTGTCTATTTTCCAAAAATTACTCATATTTGCATGTAGCTTCACAAATGCCAATTTCAATATCATAACATCATAATTAAAATTACATGCTGGAAAATGTCATAAATGTGCTATGTAATGGTGGGCTTCACAAGATAATCAAGCAAAAGTTCAGAATTTACAGAGCAAATTAGTTTTAATACATTTCTGTTTATCTTTCCAACTAGAAAAAAAGAATATTTTGCCAAGTAATATGCTACTTGATTTAACCGAAAAAAAAAAGGTAATGGCACTTAAAATTAAGGAAAGAAAGATTTCACAGTTTTGTTAATTACCATGTAAATGTTACCTATGATATGTCATTTAAATCCACAAATGATTAACAAAGGTTCTTAGAGCATATTGCTCTAAGGAAAGCTTAGCAGCCTTGTTTAATAAGTTGAATAGTTTCAAAATTCAAAGCAGCTTGAAAGGCCTAAATACTTTTTTTTTTTGGAGATGAAGTCTCCATCACCCAAGCTGGAATGCAGTGGCACAATCTCGGCTAACTGCAACCTCCACCTCCTGGGTTCAAGCAAAAGCAATTCTTCTCTTGCCTCAGCCTCCCAAGTAGCTGGGATTAAAGGCACATGCCACCATGCCTGGCTAACTTTTATATTTTTAGTAGAGACTGTGTTTTGCCATGTTGGCCAGGCTGGTCCTGAACTCCTGACCTCAAGTGATCCACCCGTCTCAGCTTCCAAAAGTGCTAAGATTACAGATGTCAGCCACTGTGCTTGCCTACCTAAAAGCTTTTTGAACATATGAAGATGGAAACTTCTTAAAAACATGTGAGAATTAAAATATACCTTTCAGAAAACAGTGGTATATTGTCCACTGTTTTTTGCATAAATTTTTCTTATTTATTTGATCCATTATACTATAAAAATAAATCTTTTGAAAAGTGTAAGATATGTCAAAAGCCTTAACTTTTATTTTCTCATAAAGTATATTTTGCTATTTGTCGTATTTATGAAATAGTGACTTTTCCGCATACACTTGTATTTAAAGCCTCTTATTACACAGAGGGTTGCAGTCAGCTAATCATCCTCTATTTGGTAAAGTGTACAATTTGGAAATGAAAAAGGAAAAACATTTCTGTCTTTTCATGAAATTTATTATTAGAAACCACAACAGTATAGACACTTTTTGTAATATCTTTTTCCAAAGACTCAAAATTTGGGTAGAGTCACACGTACCTGCAAATTTAGGGTAATTGCTCCTGGGTGATGTTTTAAGAGCTCTTTTGACACTATCATTTTTACTTAGGCAGAGATAAAATTTATAGATTGAATGTCATAGAAACAAGTTGAAAACCTTGATTAACCAGATTTGAATGTCCTGACAAATTGATTTCTCTGGTCAACACACTGTTGTTACCTGAAGAAGTCTCTCATTTCAACTTACATTATTGAAAATCTTTCAAGACTGTAGCATTCAGGGTCCCTGTTTCATAATGAGACTACGCTGCAAAAAGTGACTCTCTCCTTGTTAACTCATTCTCTTGAAGTGTCCCAGGTTGATTATTTTATACATCACCTCCAGCATAGAATATTACAGTTGTATAATGTACAAAGGCTAGGAATGATCAGTCATTGGTGTACTTTTTCAAACCAAAATTCCTGACGTGAGCTTTTTTAAAAAGAAAACACCCAAACCATTTTTTTCTGATTCTCTTGAAATATAAAACAAACAAAAAAAATAGATTTAGTAAAGTTGGGACTCTGATAGTTGGACTACAAGTATTTGTGGTTTAAACTGCTTCAAGTTACTGAGATTCCTTTGGAACCAGTGGAAAGATAGTAATGCCAAGCAGGTATTTCCATAATAAAACCCAGGGCTTCTCAACCTCCCACTATTGACGTTTTGGGTCAGATAATTTTTAGTTGTGAGACAGAGTCTGGGGTTGAGGGAGGGTGGCTATCCTGTGCTTGTAAAATGTTTAACAGCATCCCTGTGGCACTGCTGTTCCTTTGGTAAGACAACCAAAAATTGTCTTCCATCATTGCCAAATATGTGTGTGGTGGAAGGATGGGATTAAAGTTGAACCACTGCTGCAACTTGTTAAAATCAAACATAACATTTTACAAAATCAGGAGATTTAGAGACCCAATTCATTCTTCAAATGACTCTCTTTATCGTTACAGATTTGTGATGAGAGAAAAATGGGAAAGCATAATGCTCCAGTTAACCCAGTTGGAGATTTAGTTCCACTGTTACAAGTATAGAAATAGGCCCATCAGAATGCAGGCAGGGAAAGCTACTGCACATTAGAAGTAAATGTTACAGCAATGTTAGGTTGAAAGAGATCAGAGTATTAGCTCCTTTGCAGCCCATTTTAGACATGTCATGCCCAGCCCTCGCATGTGGTTCTTCCTACCGGGATACCCTGGTTGCTGCTACAGGAGGTGGGCCCCCTTGGAGCCTCTCTCTGGCCCCAGCAGTGGAAATGGCTCCTCTGTGGTCTGCAGGGCAGGGCAGGGCAGGAAGTGGCCATTTTCAACTAGGAGTTCAGTGAGGAGGAAGTCTACATGGGCACCGTCAGGTCAGGATCTTCCAGAGGTGCCAAGAGAAGTGAGGTCCTGCAGACTGAGTCCTCTAAATAGCCAGTCCTCTCAGTAAGAAAACATTTCTTGTAGTCCCTGGAGCAGAAGGGCCGGGCTGGGCACAAATCCTGCCTTTGTCATTCTGCAACTTGGCTGAAACCACTCAGTCCAGCTCTGCTCCTGTGTAAAATGGTGCCAGAGATTTCCCTGCCACAGGGAGGGGACTTGGGGGCAAATAATATATGTGATACGACCTGTCATTTTCACCGTGCCCTGCAAGGGATTAACATTGTTGTTGCTGTTATGTGTTGCTGACCAGAATAGTGTGTCCCTAGCATGAGTTTCATGTGGAGAGTTGGCCTTTTTGTCTCTTTTTAGTGCCATTATCTCTCACTTTTATTCATAATAGTCATCCTCCAGGGTACTGAGGTTGGAACTCTAAATTCCATCCCGGATGACTGCAAACATTTCTTATTAGCCCTCCACTTATTCTGGTCACACAACAGGGGATATGATCTTGGCCTCTGATGTAGGGAAATTGAGGCATGGAAAAATTGGCTTTGTTATCAAAAATAAGGTTGAAAGTTATTACAGACAGTAGCTCTAGATTTTCAAAAAGGAGATATAAAAGCATTCAAATTAACTCAGTAGGCAGTTTAAAGATCAAAGGAGCCGATTCATCTGTGATCCAAGATCATATCCTGTTGTTTTTCTCTGAATGAGTTTGATTTAGGTCCTCATAAAACAAGCTTTAGTTGTTAACACATTTGTTTAATAAAAACAAAAATTTCCTCAGAAAGAGTTTTAGACACCTTATCTGGACACAGTTGAATTACAGCAAGAAAATAAGGTTTGTTATTAAACTTCTACGGTCACTCAGACTTCCTTGGTAAAAAACATCTTTCATTACTATGTGGATTATTTTCAGTATTCAGTACTACTCATCAAATTTATGTGTGTGTGTGTGTGTGTGTTTTCCTTTGAGTCTTACATTCCTTGATTTTTTACAGAAGACTGAACACAGAAAAGGCACTTAATTAACTGGTAACTCCTTGTACTGATAAACTGTACCTATATTGTGATCTCAGTTGAAGCTACATTTCTATTGACCTGTTATACAAAGGCATTGATTTAAAAGTGAGCCATGTAGCTAGCTGTATAATTAGAGAAAAAATGTATAATTATACAGAGCAATAGCTGTGGTTTTATGTGTTATTATTTATAACTCTAGTATCAAATTATTATAAATTATATTTTTTAAAAAATTATTAATTTGCTTCAATTATGTTATGATTATTGATTCTAGTTCTAAAGTGGCATAATAAGGGATATCTGCCATAATTGTAAGAGAAATTCATTTCACTTAAGAAACAAGTGGATTTAAAGATTCTTCCTTGTTACCTTCCTTGTTACCTTTTCTGCAAGAAAACCATTAAAAAATTATACTATGGAAAGTTTGTGCTAAAGCACATGAACTTCTCACATTTAGCATGTTCCCATGTACTATATAATAAAGTACTTCATGGCTCATAATATAGGGAAGGTGATGTAAGAAGAAATCCACTTCACTCTTAAGCCAAAATAATTAGAAATCTTAACCTATTTAACATTACATTGTTTTGCTATATGGGTTGTTTTTCAGGTTCATAGAATTTTATGAACATTATATAAAATGATTGAAATTCTAAATTCCAATTTTTCAAACTTTCTAAAAGTATTATACAATTTGTTCATACCACTCAACATAAAATTGAAATGCTATTAGCATAAATTTAGGAAGGCTCTGTTAAATCCCATCTTTTATCCTAAAATATGTTATTTCAAACATATTAAACATATGTCTAACAGTTCTTGACTAGGTCCTTTACCTGCCTGTACACTAAAATCTTAGCTCCCATTTTTAATTTTTCTTTAATCCAGAATTAGTTTCTGTTTCTCAGACTCTTCCTTTCCTCAGCTCAGTTTAATACCTAGGCTTTCATTGTGGGCACTGCTGATTCATCATGGTGATCTGGCTCTTTCTTTTAGTTCTCATCCCAGAATAAATCTTATGCCATATTATAGGAGTACCTATATTCCTGAATGAACTCTAAATTTATATTCAGTACTAAATATTGCACCTGTTCCCAGCATAAGACATGCCATCTATTCCCGTTTTAGCTGTTCTTCCCTACATAGCTGTTCTCCAGGAACAGTCCTAAGAGAAAGACTGAAGGAAATAGAAGGCATGGAAACCACTCTAACAAGTGACAGGCATATGTCATAAAAAATGCATATATTCTAACCCTGTATCTGGAGTTAAATAGGAAACAATCCTAGTTAAAATTTTCCAGGTATTCATAAAATTACATATGGATAAATGAATGAATGAATACATGAGTGAATGAATGAATGGGTTATTGTGTTTCAAAAACATGTATACACATTACACACATACAAACACAAAAACACCAATAAAGGTATATTGTAGTAAAACAGATACACAGAAAAATGATATGAAGTCATAGATGAACAACCTCCATAAATAACTTAAGCATTGACTATCCTGATCTATTTAAACTCTGCACAGTGTTTATTCCATACAGAAAAAGAAGATGCATAGTTCATTATCAAAAATCTACATTTAAATGTTAATTTAGAAATATCTACATGCTGTGGGAAATAATTTAATTTAGATACTTCACTTCCAAATATTATATAATCAATGCACTCCTGCCATTCAGAATCCCCATAATGAGAAGAATTTTATTTATGACTTGTAAAACTCAGATAATATAATATGTAAACCATTACTTGCATTTTAAATGCAAACTCATTAAGGACACATATAAACTCCAAGTAGTCTACCTTGCAGAAGGTCTTAGTTCCAATAGTTTACATATAAAAATCTGTAAAATATTTGTTTAGGATTTTGAATATGCTTGGCATAGGCATATTATTTTTTCTCCCCTTCTGCTTGAATATTTGTGACTAGAAAAAAAAGCCTACATTGAACTAGGATGCTGAAAAGGCAATGCTACTTTTGTTTCTCTTGATGATTCTCAATACCAATGCAGTTTTAAGAGTACTATAACCCGAGATTTTCCCCCCAGAATGATAATGCAAAAATTAAACAAGAGCAATTTCAAAATACTTCATGTTCTTTACATACGGTTCTTATATCACAAAGGAGACTTTTAAGTCATAGAAACATTTTAATTCATCTTTTCTTTTTTTCTTTTTTTTTTTTTTATACAGAGTCTTGCTCTGTTGCCAGGCTAGAGTGCAGTGGCACAATCCTGGCTCACTGCAACCTTCCTCTCCCAGATTCAAGCGATTCCCCTGCCTCAGCCTCCTGAGTAGCTGGGACTACAGGTGCTTGCCACCACACCTGACTAATTTCTTGTGTTTTATTAGAGACAGGCTTTCACCATAACCAGGATGGTCTCAATCTCCTGACCTTGCGATTTGCCAGCCTCGGCCTCCCAAAGTGCTGGGATCACAGGCTGTGAGCCACAGCGCCCGGCCCTAATTTATCTTTCCTGTCCATTTCCTTTCTCCTAATCAAACAGCTAGTTCCTTATTAATTGCTTCACAATTATAATAAAATTATTTTTCTTCTTTTAGTACTTTTATTTGTCCACCAGTCAATATTATCCTCCTGATTCTTAATTACAAAATCTTCTAACAGAAACCCTTTTACGAGGCCTTCTTAGCAGAAACAGAAGTGGAAAGAATGGGAATGTTCATATATTAATAATTTGCTTCTATTGTCATATGTATATCAGTGACCTTTGATTTATGATAATTTACTCTTCTTATGCTTAGTCAGGGGAGAAAGGTTTAAATAGCCTGAATGTGCTTTAGTGATAGAGTATTAGTTTATTTAGACTCAGTAAAATGTGGGTCATTGATGCATCCATTTCCATTAATGGGAGTTAGCAACTGCTGCATATATCTCATAATTAGATTTACAGAGGTGCCAAGATGAGAAAGCCAGTGATGCAGCACAATATATTATTCTCATCCAAAAGGTGCTTTTCATTGTCTAAAGAGACAGATGTCATGTTCTGATAAGAACTAAGTGTGTAGCTTTACTTACTAATATAAATTATTCAATATGAAACGCTGCCAGTATAAATGGTTTACTTCCCTCCCACCTCCTCTATTTTGAACCGAAAATGTTCCCCAGAGAGGCTAAAACATTTATCTGCAAGAATCTAATTGGAAATTTATCCCAAACAATATCTACTAGTAATTTTCAAGGTAGATTCAGAATCCAAGTAAAATAATAAATTTTTTAAAAGTGCAGTGGATTACAAAACATATATCACCTGAGGAAGGCCAGACTTATGGAAGAGAGTTGACAGACCCTCTCCCCAAGTAAACAGTAATTTAACTGGTGAAAACTTTTTAAAACCCAATCATGAAAAGGTATCTAGAAATTGTCCTAAGGGCATTAAGCAAATAGAGATATTTATTCAAGAAAACCTATTAAGTGAATGTTTGGACCCCTTAGTCAATAGCTCTCTCATTTTTCCTACCTCGCAACCCCTGACAACCATTCTACTCTCTGCTTCTGTGAGTTCACCTCTTTTGGATTCTATATGTAATTGAGATTATGTAGTACTTGTCTTTCTATGTCTGGCTTATTTCACTTGCTATTAGAGATCTTAAGTGTCCTCATCATACATTAGAAACAATGGTAACTATATATGGTGATGGATATTTTAGTTAATTTCATTTTGGTAATTATTTCATAATGTATATGTATGTACATATGTTAAATTATCATGTACACCTTGAGTTTATATAATTTTTGTTAATTATGCCTAAAGTAAGCTGGGCAAATATTTTACTAAATTTTTGAAAGAACAGAAAGAATCTGTGGCATTGTACACTGTGACCCAATTATTATTTTTTTCAGATAGTGAATATTTTGAACTTCTTTATTTTCCCTGTTTCTTTATTTTTTATTATTTTTTGTATTATACTATAATTTCTGTGATAAATGTGCAGAACATGGGATATATTATATATTAAGTTCTGGGATACATGCATAAGTTTGTTACATAGGGATACCCATGCCATGATGGTTTGCTGCGTTCATCACCTCCTCATCTACATTAGGTATTTCTCCTAATGTTATTCCTCCCCTAGCCTGCCACCCCTGGACAGGCCCTGGCATATTCTGTTTCCCTCCCCCTGTCCACATATTCTCATTGTTCAATACCAACTTACGAGTGAAAACATGAAGTGTTTGGTTTTCTGTTCTTGTGTCAGTTTGCTGACAAAGATGATTTCCAGCTTCATCCATGTCCCTCCAAAGGATATGAACTCATCCTTTCTTTTTGTTTTTTTGAGACGGAGTTTCACTCTTGTTACCCAGGCTGGAGTGCAATGGTGTGATCTCGGCTCACTGCAACCTCCGCCTCCTGGGTTCAGGCAATTCTCCTGCCTCAGCCTCCTGAGTAGCTGGGTTACAGGCATGCGCCACCGTGCCCAGCCAATTTTTTTTTTTAATTTTTAGTAGAGATGGGGTTTCACCATGTTAACCAGGATGGTCTCGATCTGTTGACCTCGTGATCCACTGTGCCCAGCTGAACTCATCCTTTCTTGTGGCTGCATAGTATTCCATGGTGTATATGTGCCACATTTTCTTTATCCAGTTAATCATTGATGGGCATTTGGGTTGGTTCCAAGTCTTTGCTATTGTGAACAGTGCTGCAATGAATATACATGTGTATGTCTTTATAATAGAATGAGTTATAATTCTATGGGTATATACCCATTAATGGGATTGCTGGGTCAAATGGTATTTCTATTTCTAGATCCCTGAGGAATTGCCACATGGTCTTCCACAATGGTTGAACTAATTTCCACTCCCTCCAACAGTATAAAAGCATTCCTATTTCTCCACATCCTTTCTAGCCTCTGTTGTCTCTTGATTATTTAATTATTGCCTTTCTAACTGGTATGAGATGGTATCTCAAAGTGGTTTTGATTTGCATTTCTCTAATGACTAGTAATGATGAGCTTTTTTTTTATATCTTTGTTCGTGGCATAAATGTTTTCTGTTGAGAAGTGTCTATTCATATACTTTGCCCACTTTTTGATGGAGCTGTTTGTTTTGTTCCTGTAAATTTGTTTAAGTTCGTTGTAGATTCTGGATATTAGCCCTTTGTGAGAAGGGTAGATTACATAATTTTTTTTTCCATTCTTTTGGTTGCTGGTTCACTCTAATGATAGTTTCTTTTGCTGTGCAGAAGTTCTCCAGTTTAATTAAATCCCATTTGTCTATTTTGGCTTTTGTTGTCATTGCTTTTGGTGTTTTAGTCATGAAGTCCCTGCTCATGCTTATGTCCTGAATGGTATTGCCTAGGTTTTCTTCTAGGGTTTTTATGGTGTTAGCTTTTATGTTTAAATCTTTAAACCATCTGGAGTTAATTTTTATATAAGCTGTAACGAAGTGATCCAGTTCCAGCTTTCTGCATAGGGCTAGCCCGTTTTCCCAATACCATTTACTAAATAAGGAACCCTTTCCCCACTGCTTGTTTTTATAAGGTTTGGCAAATATCAAACTGTTGTAGATGTGTGGCATTATTTCTGAGGCCTCTTTTCTGTTCCATTGGTTTGTAGCTCTGCTTTGGTACCATGACCACACTGTTTTGATTACTGTAGACTTGCAGTATGAAGTCAGGTAGGATGATGCCTCCAGCTTCGTTCTTTTTGTTTAGGATTGCCTTGGCTATGTGGGCTCTTTTTTGGTTACATATAAAGTTTAAGCTTGTTTTTTTCAATTCTGTGAAGAAAGTCAGTGATAGCTTGATGGAGATAGCATTGAATCTATAAATTACTGAGAGAAGTATGGCCATTTTCACAATATTGATTCTTTCTAACCATGACCGTGGAATGTTTTCCCATCTGTTTATGTCCTCTATTATTACCTTGAGCAGTGGTTTGTAGTTCTCCTTGAAGAGGTCCTTCACATCCCTGTGAGTTGCATTCCTAGGTATTTTATTCTCTTTGTAGCAATTGTGAATGGGAGTTCACTCATGATTTGGCTCTCTTTTAGTCTGTTATTGGTGTATAGGAATGCTTGTGATTTTTGCCGTCTCAGAATTTTTTATCCTGAGACTTTGCTGAAGTTGCTTATCAGCTTAAGGAAATTTTGGGCTGAGACGATGGGATCTTCTAAATATACAATCATGTCATCTGCAAATAGAGACAATTTGACTTCATCTTTTCCTAATTGAATATCATTTATTTCTTTCCTTGCCTGATTGTCCTGGCCAGAACATCTAATACCATGTTGAATAGGAGTGGTCAGAGAGGGCACCCTTGTCTTGTGCCAGTTTTCAAAGGAAATGCTTCCAGTTTTTTGCCATTCAGTATGATATTGTCTATGGGTTTGTCATAAATAGCTCTTATTATTTTGATATACGTTCCATTGACACCTAGTTTATTGAGAGTTTCTAGCATAAAGTGCTGTTGATTTTTGTCAAAGGCCTTCTCTACATCTGCTGAGAAAATCATGTGGCTTTTGTCTTTGGTTCTGTTTATGTGATGGATTACGTTTACAGATTTGCATATGAGCAGAACTAAAGGAGACAGAGACACAAAAAACCCTTCAAAAAATCAATAAATCCAGGAGCTGGTTTTTTGAAAAGATCAATAAACTAGATAGACCTCTAGCCAGACTGTTAAAGAAAAAAGAGAAAAATCAAATAGATGCAATAAAAAATAATAAAGGGGTTGTCACCACCAATTCCACAGAAATACAAACTAGCATCAGAGATTACTACAAACACTTCCATGTACATAAACCAGTAAATCTAGAAGAAATGGATAAATTCCTGGACATTTATTTCCCAAGACTAAGCCAGGAAGAAGCTAAATCCCTGAATAGACTAATAACAAGGTCGAAAACTGAGGCACCAATTAATAGCCTACCAACGAAAAAAAGTCCAGGTCAGATGGATACACAGCTGAATTCTACCAGAGGTACAAAGAGGAGCCCTTCTGAAACTATTCCAACCAATACAAAAAGAGGGAATCCTCCCTAACTCATTTTATGAGAACAACATCATCCTGATACCAAAACCTAGCAGAGACACAACTAAAAAAGAAAATTTCAAGGCCAGGCACAGTGGCTCATGCCTGTATTCCCAGCACTTTAGGAGGCCATGGTGGTTGGATCATGAGGAGTTCAATAACAGCCTGGCCAACATGGTGAAACTGTGTCTCTGCTAAAAATACAAAAATTAGCTGGGTGTGATGGCACATGCCTGTAGTCCCAGCTGCTCAGGAGGATGAGGTAAGACAATCGCTTGAACTTAGGAGGCAGAGGTTGCAGTGAGCAGAGATTGCCTCACTGCATTCCAGCCTGGATGACAGAGCAAAACTCCATCTCAAAAAAAGAAAAGAAAAGAAAAGAAAAGAAAATTTCACGACAGTATCCATGATGAACATTGACGTGAAAATCCTCAATAAAATACTGGTAAACCAAATCGATCAGCACATCAAAAAGCTTATCTATCATGATCAAGTTGGCTTCATCCCTGAGATGCAAAACTGTGACCCAATTCTTAAACATAATTTTCCCCACTCTCTAAGCTCCATTTACGGAAACTGCCATGGTCACATACAGTCAAGAGCTTGGGATCTAATTCTTCTTCCACCTTCCAGTCTGGGGCCATAGTTTCACCCAGGAGGGTAGAATGCCAATGTTTCTCCTCCCACCCAGGCCCATGTTACAGAAGTTCTATTTTAAATAGGTATGACCAACAGGACTGGTTCTCGTTCTCCACTTACCCACACTCATAGCACAGAAGCTCTGCTTCAGGCACAGTTGGCCAAGGATATTGGGAGCCTGATCTCCCTGTTTCAGCCTGTTCATAGGGTAGACTTACCCTATGAACAATGAAAGACAAAGCCAAAAAGATCTGAGTAAGCTACCCACCCTGTCTTCAGCATGCATCAGAGTGGGGGTGATACTCAGTAAACAGCAAATCCCCGCCTCCTGCACCAGTGCAGGGTATGGTGATTATGCCTGAGGGGAAAGGTGAGTTACAAGATAAGGAGGTCTACAGCTTTACCTGAGGACCCTGACTTTATTCGGGACAGAGTAAGGGTATCTCCATGCCTTAGGACTTTGTCAAAAACTATGGAGATCTTGGTGAAGAGCAAGTGAAAGGAAGCTGATAGCTTCAAGACACAAGTAAAACAGAGCAGCCAAAACTTTAATAAAGATTGTCATGGTAACAGCCAACTCTGCTGGTGGGAAGATTGTGCATATGTATTAGGCTACACTCACTCAGTGGCAATCAGAGCAAAATTTGACAGCATTCTCAAAGCCACACTTGGATCCATCCACACCTAGTGGGCTTAAATACAAGAGACTTAAATACAACCTCTGACCAAACAACAAATTATATAAACAGTAAGCTACTTTGACCCAGGGATGACTTATAGCAAACCAGGCCTAAAAATACATTTACAATCACCCTTCTCAATTTGTAATACCATGAGCATTCTCAAGGCTGAATCCTTTCAGGGGTGATCAAAGTATTAAACCATTAGTCCCCAATTGAATATGAGGGGGAAAACCTCCCTGATCTGTGGTATAGCTCTAAGCTAATATATATACAGTGACAAAGGGTGAAATTTAAGGGAGCTATTGGACCAATAAGTGGTTTTTGCTGTCCCAGGGGTGACCTAAATGTAGCCAGATTAAAAGAAAAACTGAGAGAAATCTGAGCAGGGATAACAGAAGTTGTACACTGGGGGGAATAGACTTTGCAGAATTAGTTCAGCTGAGTCACTAAACAAACAAACTGATTAAGAAGCAAATAACAACTGACCTGTCAATACCACCAGCTTGGATTAGTATGAAGATTTCCTATAATATCTAAAGTGTCCAGTTTTCAGCCAAAAATATAAATTATGAGACATGCAACAAACATAAATTTGTGACGCAAATACAAGGAAAAAATATCAGGCAATAAAAACTGCCTCTGTTGGACCCCAAATGATACATTTAGAAACAGACTTCAAAGCAGCTATTAAAAATATGTTTAGAGACTTAAAAGAACCAATGTTTAAAGAATAAAAGGAGGATGCTGACAATACTTCCTCAAATCAAAAACAAATATAAAAAGAGAAATTATTTTAAAAGAACCAAATGGAAAATCTGCAGGTGAAAAGTACAAACACTGAAATGAAAATTCACTAGATGGGCTCAACAATAGATTTGAGCTGGCAGAAAAAAAGAATCAACAAACTAGATGTACATGAAGATAGAACCTGTAACCTGAAGAACAAGAGGAAAAATAAATAAACAGGGCCCCAGAGAAATGTCAGAAACAATTTACAACACCAACATACTCATAATAAAATAGCGGAAGGTGAGGAAAGAGAGAAAGGGACAGAAAAAATATTCAAAGACATAATACCTGAAAGCTTTCCTAATTTGATGGAAAACATTAATCTATACATCTAAGAAATGCAACAAACTCCATTAGGAAAAATGTAAAGAGAACCACGCTCAGACTTATAGTCAAAATGTTGAAAGCCAAAGGTAGAAAATCTTGAAAGCTGTAAGAAGGAAATAACTTATCAGCTGAAAGTGAACCCCAATAAAAATAATGGCTAACTTATTAAAATAGAGATTATTAGATAGTGAAATGACATATTCAAATGACTGAAAATTTAGACACTCTGTCAACAAACAACTTAAACTTAGCAAAAACTGACAGAAGGGAGAAACAGACAAACCAACAATAAAAGTTACAGAACTTAATGCAATTCTCAAGAATGATAGAATAAGGAGGCAGAAGAGCCATAAGAAAGTAAAAGATATGAACAGCATGATAAACCAACAGTTATCTATAGGCCACTTCACCCAACAGCAGCAGAATAAGCATTCTTCTTAAGCACACATGGACCACTTTCCAGAACAGAACTATTTGCTAGTTCATAAAATAAGCCTTGATACATTTAAAAGGAATGAAACAATGCAAAGCATATTCAAGGAAATTAAATTAGAAATTAATAACAGAGGAAATTTGGAAAATATGGAAATATAATAGAAATTGAATACACTCCTGAATAACCAATGCATCAGGAAGATATCACAAGTGAAATTAGAAAATACTTTGAGATGAATGAAAAAGAAAACATAAACACCAAAACTTATGTAGCTAATGCAGTGCTCAGAAAGAATAGTTGTATATACCTATACAATATTTAAAAAGAGGAGAGATCTTAAATAAATAACTTACGCTTAACATCTAAAGACACAAGAAAATGATAGTAAATTAACTTAAGAGTTAGCAGAAGGAAGGAAATCCTACAGACTACAGTGGAAATTAATGAAAAAGAGAGAGGAAGATCAACAGAGCAAATAATGAAATCAAAAGTTGGTTGTTTGAAATACGTTGCAGTCAGCAAGTTTAACTTGAGCAAGGGGGAAAAAAAAGCAAAATGACTCAAATTATTAAAATTAAGAGTAAAGGAGGGGACATCACTACCTAACCTTACAGAAACAGAATTATTTGGGACCACCATGAACAACTAAATGTCAACAAATTAGATGAAATATGCAAATTCCTAGAAAGACACAGATTACCAAAACTGACTCAAGAAAACAAAATAAAACATCTGAATAGACTACAACACTAAAGAAGTTGAATTACCAATTTTTAATATTACACACAGAAAAGCCCAGATAGTTTGAAAGGTAAATTCTACTAAATTTTTAAAGAAGAATTAATACCAGCTGTTTGCAAGCTGTTTTAAAAATAAGGAGAGAACATTGCCTAATTCATTCTATTAGGCAAGTATTACCTTGATTTCAAAACCAGATAAAAACACTACATTAAAAGAATGCAACAGACCAATATCCCTTATGAATATAGAGGCAGACATCTCAACAAAATACTAGCAAACCAAAGCTATTGACATACAACATAGATTATACACCAGGACCAAAAGGGATTCTAGAAATGTAAAGCTGGTTTAATATTTGAAAATTAGTGTTAATATTAATAGAATAAAGGTGAAAATATAATTTCAATAGATACAGAAAAAGCATTTGAAAAATATCAGTACCCTTTCATTATGAAAATTCCTCAGTACATTTGGAGTAAAAGCAAACTTTATTATCTTAATTAAGGGTAACAAAACCTACAGGTGACAACATATTTGATAGTTAAAGACTTATGGCCTTTCTCCTAAAATCAGGAACAATAGAAGGATATCTGCTATCATCACCTGCAGTTAGCCTTGTACTAGTGGTTCTAGCCAGATCAGTTAGGTGAAAAAATAAATAAATAAAATGCATACAGATTTTTAAAGTAAAAATATCTCTACTTGCATGGCACATGACCTTATGTATATAGTAAATCTTAGGAAATCCTCAAACTACTTGAACTCACAGATGAGTTTAGAAAGCTAGTAGGACCCAAGATCAGCATACAAAAATCAATTGTATTTCTGTGTACTAGCAGTGAGCATTTTTTAAATGAAATAAAAAATTAATTTATAGTAGCATTTTTTTTTTGCAGTGATCTCTCACAACAAGCTTTATTCTCTCAATAGCTCTTTCAAGTTGCAAAGCACTTTAACAACACAATCATAACCCAGTAAGAGCATACAGGGCGATTTTGAAATCACTTCTACTTCCAATCAGACCTCGTATGTTCACCCAAATCCTGTATCTACCATGATCTAATAATTATATGTTTGTGTTTACTAGGTTATTAGTAAAATAATATCACAATCATGTTATGTATATACAACCTGAAATACTGTTTTTTTCAGTGAGAGATGTGGATGTTATAAGTAACAATGGAAGTGGTCCATAAAGTTCATCTCAGAACATAACCTCGGCCTACTTCCCAATTTTCAAGGCCATATGATCAGTTATGGTCAGACATACTAAGGACCATTTGATCCAATCATTAAATTTCCCCTATGCAAATACAATCTCTGCTCCACTGTTCTGTTTTCATTCATTCTCTTTCTTAACTCTCTTCCTATCCATAAAACCTCAGTAGGCCTCTTTTTACTTAAAATTCAGATATTTTCCTGAATAAACCTAATAAAATATATGAGAAACATGTACTCTAAAAACGCACCATTCTAAGAAACTAAAGAAAACCTAAGCAAATGGAGCATTCCAGGTTCATGGATTGGAGACTTCATATTGTTTAAATAGAAATATCCCCAGTTGATCTATAGTTGCAATTCAATTCCTATCAAAATCTCAGTTGGCTTTCTGCAAAAATTAACAAGCAGATGATAAACATTTCTATAGAGTTACAAGGGCTGTAGGGGAGAATCTGCTGCTAGTATCATGCCAAAATTATTTCTGTGTGGCTGTAAGATTGAAATCTATTTCTTTGCTGGCTGTCATATGGAGGCCACCTTGCATTTCTGGAAGTCTTTCTCAGTCTTTATATGTAGTCCATTACATCTCAGAATTAGGAATGGTGTATAGAATCCCATGCCACCACATACATTCTGCTGTCACTTCTGCTACATCTCTCTGACTGACTTCCTCTTGAACTTTTGGGGGCTAATATGATTACATTAGCTCACCAGGATAATATAGGATAATCCTTCTATTTCATTTATTTCTTTATTTTGATTTTTTGAGACAGAGTCTCTCTTTCTCAGGCTAGTGTGCAGTGGCATGATCACAGCTCACTGCAGCCTCAACCTCCTGGGCTCAAGTGATACTCCTAGCTTAGTCTCCTAAATAGCTGAGACTATGGGCACACAGCACCATGCCTGGCTAATTTTTTAAATTTGAATTTTGTAGAGACCAGGTCTTACTATGTTGCCCAGGCTGGTCTTGAACTCCTAGGTTCAAGTAGTCCTCTTGACTCAGCCTCTCAAAGTGCTGAACTACAGGCATGAGCCACCATATTCAGCCAGTTTCCCTATTTTAAAGTCAAATGAGGAACCTTAATTCTTTTCTGCAAAATCCCTTCACAATAGCACATAGATTGGCATTTGATTGTATAACCAAAAGACAAGGGGTTTTATGGGATAGCTTTAATATTCTGCATACCATATTTTATGTTTTCAGACTAAAGTATCAATGCCCATAATGGAATCTCAAAGACTTTTTTAAAAGAAGTAGATCATTAACAAAATTAAAAATTGAGTCACTAAACGATTACCTTATTATTTGGAAGATTGAAATTTGTACATATTTCCAGACTGTCCAATTTATACTGCACATGTATGTCAGTCATTTTATAAGATCCTGCCAAATATAGAGTAATATCCCCAATTGTTCTGGCTAGCTTTTGATAATTAATTACCTTAGATTTTGTTATAGCCAGTTATTTTAAAATTAGATCTATTTCATTTTATTTTTTATTGTTGCTTTATATTATTGATGAGAAAATGTCTTCTGAGATATTGTTCAATATCACAAGATATAGACATTAGTTATAAAGTGAGCCTTCTACTATAGCTCTAGAAAGGTAAGACTAAGGTTTATTCATTAAAATGCTTAGCAAGCTCAGAGTAATATTTAGCAAGATGTTACAGTTCCAGTGACATTTATTTTGAGAAAGCTGTAATAGACACTGCCCAGACAGTAAATTTTCCTTTTATTTTCCTTCTTTGTATACTTTTCCCATTTCCTATCTTGAACTTGGATATTTACTTTTTAGATTGGTTAGTGAGAGTTGACTTATACACCAAAGAACCTCATCTGTGAAGAGGGAAGAATGATGCAAATGTGAAGAGAGAAACAGAAGTAAAATACCAAAGGGCCTCAGACAGACTGATAGAGTGGTTGTCCACATTCATGGCCATTTTCATTGATATTCATAAGTCCTTCTAATTATTCCACCATTTTACTTAATCCATTGTCAATAGACTTCTGTCTCTTTCACCTAAGAAAACCTTAACCAATCATGTCCTTTGCTGCTGTCCTTAGCAGATTAACACAGGAACAGAAAACCAATTAATGCATATTGTCACTTATAAGTAAGTGGGACCTGAATGGTGATAACACAGGAACACAGTGAGGGGAACAACGTACACTGGGACCTGTTGAAGGGTGGGGGGTGGAAAGTAGGAGAGCATCAGGAAGAATAGTTAAGGGATGCTGGGCTTAGTACCTAAGTGATGGCATGATCTTTACAGCACAACACCATGGCATGCATTTCCTATGTAACAAACTTGCATACATGTACCCCTGAACTTAAAAGCTGGAAAAATAAAATAAAAAAGAAAACCTTAACCAAGATAAAAATTTCCTCCAAAAGTAATCAACCTAGAATTTAGTAACTTCTGGTTAAATGCATTCTATGTGAGTGTCATGGAAAGTTACTTGATATTTAATTATACATTAAAAAATGTACTGACTTGATTACTTGGGAGTGCCAGTAGAGAATACTATGTGAGTACTAAAAAGGGTAAATGTATCTTAATTATAAGTGAAAAATAGTGAAGTATTACTTTTTAATGGAAATTAAATTTTTAAGGGTATAATTGTTTTAAATGTTTCAGGAGGTAAAAATCACTGGGCAGAAAGCACCAGAGTTGCTGCCAGTTCGAGAGTCTGGCTGTTTATCATTATACTCAACTTACTTGGAATGCCCAATAATTATTCTCAAATATCCCTATAGTAATTTTTCTTCTGTATGGTAAGATTGAATGTGAATCAAGTGTGACATAGATGGCACCAGTACATCAGTGGGACCTGCTGAGAGATTCCTGATCAGCTCAGAGTTCATGGTTTAGGAAATGAATCAGTAATATAAATACCAAATCATTAATTCAAGGGGCATGAAGTAATCTCCAATCTAATCTAGGTGGGTATTAGTACATGAGTTCTCTTAGAGGGTAGAGAGTTATACAGATGCTTAAAAGTTGTGGTTGGAGGCAGTTCTAAGAACCTCTCTAATAATCAAAGGAATTGAGAAATAATATACAAGATACTTGTTAGAGACTGGCAAACATCCACAGCCTGCCGGCAGAGTGTTACATCAATGTTTCTGTCTCTCCCTGTAGAACAGAGAGGGATGTTGACTCAAGAAAGCCAAAGCATCTCAGGATCCAAGCTGAACCTATGAGGAGTAGAAAAACATGTTAGATCATCAAAGAGGTGTTAGGACAGATGGAAGCAGATAAAATTAATAAAGTCACATACATGTGACAAGGTGGAAGATGTACATCATTCAACTTTCCCATATGACTTAGTAAGACCCAGCAATTTAATAATGAGCCCCCATTAATAAGTTTTAGCTTAGCATTAGATCATAAAATAATTTCTGCCACCTTTCATCTTTTGATTTGTCAAGGGAAAAGTTGGGTCTCAGGAGGTGAACAATAACATTGACTTTGTGAAACTGCAGATGCATCACAGACACATGCTGAAGGAATCACGCACTGCAATACAATCAGAAAGCTATAAAAGAAATGAATTCAACCAGTAAACCTACTTAATTTGTTTAATATCTGCTGAAACAAAAAAACTGCTTTGATGATTATCAAATGTAAAACAAAAACATAAAAAAAGTTAGTGACATTGTATTCTAACATGAAAAAGCAGTGCATTTAAAAAAGAAAGACACTAATAATGTTGTTATGAATATGGTAACATCCAGAGGGTTTCTGTTGTTGTTTTGGTGGGTATTTTATAGCTTCTCAGAAATTTACCAGATTTACCATTTCTAATCGTAAAAAATATACTCTTAGGTTTATAAAAAAAATTACTGAGTGTTTCCCCTTGTGTATCCACATAATGACTTACTTCTTGACTCATTTTTGTGCACTATCCATTCAGTAATGAGAGCATTTTATAGCTTTATTTTGAGGGGACAGTATTAATGAAGTCAGAAAGTGGTTCTCTTATTTTAGCCATTTATTTTAAAGTAAAACTAATTTTGAATATGGTAATGATTTTTAATTATGGCTAATTTCAGAAACAACCAAACAAAGCCCACAAAAACAAAACAAAGTGAAAAAAATCCACTACTTGAAAATAAAAATATTAAGTAAACATATTTTATATGTCAATATACATACATGTATATGAAACATTTATATTCAGCATTTGCTGACAGGTGCTGGAGAGTACCACTGTATTTCCACATTTTGCTATATTACAGTAACAATAAGAGATCGGTAAGTATTGATAATTTAATCAAGACAGCAATTTTGCTGTAAATCTTGAAGTCCTCTGACAGTCTGATCAAATCTATAATTATAAACATCGTATTCTTCTATTCTTGTCAAGCATATATTGGCCATTTTGCCTTGTTTTTTTAGTCTGACCTTATTTTATTTTTTTGCTAAAATGAACTGATGACATGATGTTTATCATTATTCAATAATATGCTTAAATTATTGTACTATAATACATTACATATTTCATTCAAGCTTACACATAAATATATGATATTCACATTCCCAAAGCTAAAAATCAAGTCAGATTATAGTTTGTAAGATTTTAATGCCTGAGTTTCTTTTGGTTCAGAGTAAAGAATATTGAATAAAAATGTATGCACTAATAAAGATTGTTTTCATAAAATCTAATAAGAAAATAAAATATTGAAAAAGTTCTGTGTAAACCAGATTACTTGTCTTTGTTTTAAGCCTTGCTACTTATGATCCACTGGGAAATCCAGCCTAAAAAATAACACTCAACTACCTAAATAAAAAACAGATGGAAAAAGCATTGACATGAAAGTACTTCACCCTCAAAATGAAATGTTCTCATGATGATTAGAAGAAAACAAAGCCAAAGAAAAATCACTTTTTAGCTAGTCTTTTCCAGCCTCAGTTTATGTTTCTATACTGAATTTTTGTAGAATATTTAGGTGGATCTATTCTTTCTTTGTCATTTAAAAGAAGCTTCGATAGTATATTTTTTTATGAGCCTAGAATAAGGATATGGGCCCAAATCAGGACTCAATTATTTCATATACTTCAGAATACTCAAATTGAATGTCATTTTTCTAAAACCTGTATTTCATTTATAATTTTTATACTTATTTTATTTGAAAAATCAGCAGTACAATTTTGTATTCCTTTGATTTTCCAAGTAATTCAGGTTCATTGAAACCTCACTACAAGTTTATCCCAGGGGCTACTTCCATCGAAATGTGCACTGAGTAAATTACTGAGAGATGTATATATTATTTCAATATGTTTCTGATCTGGCTGTATATGAAACCCAGCCTGTAGAACACAGTAGTAACAACAATCAGTCAAACTTAGTGTTAATACAATCAGTGCTAGAATTAAAGAAATGAAAACTATGGGAGCATTTAAATTCATCATATCACTTAAAATTATAATGTAATATAATACATAAAACATATTGCAATTATTTTTAATTTCACTTATCTGAAGTGCCTTTCAAATTTGAATGGGTACTGTAGTGAAGATTCAGGAAGCTTAGTTTCTTAAGAGTCACTTATCACAATGCAATCCTAGAGGTTAGAAGTGCTTCAAAAGTTGCATGTCAGGGATGTAGTGATTTAAAAAGATGAAGGCTTTTAATAGTTAATTCTATAAAACTTAGCTTCTACTGCTTCTTAAACTCTCATGGTTATTAACCCCATTGGATAGAAATTGTGCTAATAGTTTTCCACAGATCTTTTAACTGAATCATATGTTTTAAATTTCAAAATAGTAGTGATATGTTTAAATTATTGATACTGAGACACACAGAAAGTTAAGTAAACCATTTTATTATATTTAATATTCTTTTCTCAAAGAGCCAGAAGCATTTACATATTTATAAGGAAACTATTTGTGTATAGGTTTTTGTTTATTTGTTTATTTGTTTGTTTTACAGACAGGGAAAAAAGATAATCAAAATTATGAAAACAGTAGTATATTAAATGTAATTGATAGATAGATAATTAGTGTTTATTTTAAAGCATAGATTGATGCACAAAATAAGAATCCACAAAGTTTTGAAAGTTTTAATTTACTATAAGGACAGTGAGTTCTGGGGGTACATGCAAAGGCAGCAGATATTTTTATTGTTACCACTTTACCAATGAGAGCCTGCTCTTTGATTTAAAGGCTGCTTAGTTCATCTATGGTAGCCAAGGTGAGTAGGCTTTCTTCACTGGAAAAGACAATCTGGAATATTTTGGGGGGTGGGTAGGGGTGGCTAGTTTGGATCTTACAAAGTTTGATGTTTATAATCTTGATGCAGCAGCTTAGTCTCACATCTTCTCCCAGTGGCTTTGGTTCCAGCCTGAGCCTGCTGTGAAAAATGATTATTATTGTTACCAGTTAACTGCTCTCTCCATCTGTGCATCAATTGTGGCAATTGTGGGAGATATTTGCCCTTAAAAAAAAAAAAAAGAAAAGAAAAAATCTCTGGCTATTGCCTAGTGAGAGGGCAATTATAAACAGCTGCATTTCAGATAGGTACAGTATAGTCATGTACATCAGCCAATGCAATACCTGTACATAGAGACACTTGTCTGCCAGGAGGTAGGGGTTAGGGAGAAGAGTCATTAAAGAGAACAAATTAATGAAATAGAAAAATTAAAACATACCTTCTCTCCTCTGACCCTTTTAAAACACCCTGTTTTCTCCTTCCCATTTCCCACTTTCATGAATTTCCTGTCATGAAAAGAAAGTAATCTAGAAGAATAATATCATTTCATCAACTGACTATTTTTTCTCTAACAGATTTAATTCAATTACCAAGAACAATAATTCTCTCTTCTTCATATCTTTAACATTAAGCCTTGATGTTGAGGAATTGGTAGAATGCCTCGACCTTGATCTCTTCACAGACTTTCTATACTATCAAGAATCCCTTGAATGATAGAAAAGTAGCTTAGTATACTGAGACATAAAGAGTTTTTCAAACATGAAACACAGCAAGAAAAAAGAGATGGATAGAGAGTCAGGAAGGGAAGATGATATCATTATCAACAAGTATATAGCATAAATGTCATGATTGATGTGATGAGAAAAGACATGTACATGAAGGTAAGGATGAACTTAAAAGTTACAGATAAAAGATGATCAAAATGGAGAATGTATATGTATATATGTGCATGTGTGTATAATTTTTTATGAAACTTCATTTTCCATTAGTCTTCTTATACTATTTCTTAAACAAAAATGAATCTGTACTTAAAGGTTTTCTAAGTTTTCTTAAATATGTTAGTGACTTAAACTAAAATCTATAGTAGATTTAAAGACAGAAAAACATCCAAGATAACATTCTTAAAAATTATGACTTATGATTTTGAATTATGGTTGTCTTATTTTATTTTTCACATCTCCTCTTCTTTATTCAGTAAAAGTTTTTTGAAATTCAACCATTTTCGAGATTTAGCCTAAGGGTTCGCACAGTGAAAAGTCATTATAATACTAAAAGATAACATTTAATGAGTGGTTTATGTCCAGCTCATTTGCCTTTTGTTATAACTGTATGTGAAAAGGAATGTTGTTATTTTTATTTTGTAAATGAAAAAGTTGGGTCACTGAGTCATAATAAGATTATATCACTTTGCAAAAGTCATTCATTCATAAAAAACTGTTACCTGACCATCTATATTTCAGGCCTTATTTTACATACTGTTTAATATAGTAGTAAACACAACAAAATCTTTGTCTTCATAAATATTACATTCTGGTAGCATGGTGTCTATCCTCAACAACCGAGAGAGACTCAAAGATGAATGACATTACATTCAATTGGGAAAAACTGAGGAAAGTCTTCAGAATAGAATGATATTTAATGTGAATCTTAAAAATAAGATCATTTCTACATTCAGGGATAGATAAAGTGCCTGCCTGGGAGAGAGAATTTCATAATAAATAGCAGAGATGATGTAAAAGTTCATAAGGCCTTCTCTATAAAAAATTATTTAATCTTAATCTTAGAATCAATGACAGGAAATATTATGAGATAAAGTTTGAAAGATTTGAATAGGAAGATATATCTGTTCTACATTATTATTAGTCCTTTAAGAGAATAGGTTAAATGTTATTTTCAAAAGCCCTATTTAGCTGAACTAAAAAATTCCTTTTAATAAATATGAAAGAAGTAAATTTTTAAAGTGAATTTCTTTCAGTGTTAAAAAATTAAAGCTCCAGAAGTGATATCAGCAAGATGGCAAAATAGGAAGTTCCAGCCCTTGTTCCTCCATGAAAAGATCAGTTTAACAACACTGTTTGAACCAAAAACAACACTGTATGAAACAAAATACTGTTATGAAGTGCTAAAATCCAGTTTCAAAGTTGTGGTATTTCAAAATACAAAGCCAAGAACAGCTTCATTGAAAGATATAAGAAAAGCAGTTTAATTTTACCCATGTTGGTCCTTCCTTCAAGCTGGTGCAACTCGACACTGGGTTGGAACATCCTAATTTACTATCCTTCAAGGGAAAGAGAAGAGTGGACCAAGAACCCAACATTCTGCCTTTTCTGTGGACTGCCTGAGGGACTAGTTTCTGTTTCACCTCGTGAGCACTAACGAAACAAGTATAGTGTGTATTCCTGGGGACCACTTAGAACAAAGATGAGTAGCTGGCAGCTTGGTGTGGCCAACATGGCTGGGCAAAATTCAGCTAATGTGCACAGCGTGAGAGTTCTCCTTCAGAAGGAAAGGAGGGAGTGGAGTGTCGCTGTAATGTTCTAGCTTCTTAGAGGGCTGAACAAATGACCAGACTATGTCTCACCTGCCTTGGTATACTGACAAGATGTTGGCATACTTCAGATGTTTCATGGCTGATAAGAACAAGGAAGAGCAGAGTGGCTTGCTGACACAGACAGACATCAAAAGGAGTAAAAACATGAGCTTTTGGTAAAGTAACTTCCAATTCCTTCTAACTAAGAAATTGCATTCATAGGTCCAGAAAAGTATTATTTCTCCAAAAGATTTCAGAAGCTCCCAGAACCTCTAGTTGGGCTGATGGTGAAGGTCTGTCCCTGTATAAAGTCAATCCATAAAGACTGGAATATATGGCTGTATTTTCAAATGTTTATATCTCAACACAGTGTTATAAGACACGTGAGTCAAATGCTGTCTCATAGACAACAACACTATATAATTACAAAATGGTCAACTCATCAGCAAAACATAACAATTGTAAATGTATATGTGTCGAACATAAGAGCACTCAAATATTTGAGGTGAACAATGGCATAACTGAAGGGAGCAATAGTAACACAATAATAGCTTGGCATTTCCATACCCCACTTTCAATACTGAGTGGATGTAGAGAGATTGAGAGCCTTGTGCACTGTTGATAAGCATGTAAACTGTTTCAACTCCTATCTAAAACAGTATGGAAATTTGTGGGAAAAAAAAAGAATAGAGCTACCACATGATGCAGCAATACTTCAGTACTTCTCTGGGTATTTCTTCAAAAGAATTAAAATCAGGATCTTCAAGTGATATTTGCACTCCCATGTTCATTGCAGCATAACCAAAAGGTAGAAGTAATTTAAATGTCTCCCAATGGCGAATATATAAAGAAAATGTGGTATACACCTATGATGGACTGTTTATCAGCTAAAAAGAAAGAAATTCTGTCATAAGCTACAACATAGATGCACCTTGAGGGCATTACGCTGAATGAAAGGATCTTAAGCCAGGTCACAGAAGGTTTTATTGAAACAGAAAGTAGAAAGGTTGTTGCCAGGGGATGGGAGGAAAGAGAGATAGGAAGTGGCTACTGAGTGGTTACAGAAATAGCCATGCTGAAAGAAAAAGTTTTAGAGATCTGCTGTACAACATTGTGATTACAGTTCACAAACCTGGACTATACATTTAATAATTAGTTAAAACAATAGGTCTGGAGAGGATGTGGAGAAATAACAACACTTTTACACTGTTGGTGGGAGTGTAAATTAGTTCAACCATTGTGGAAGACAGTGTGATGATTCCTCAAGGACCTAGAAATGGAAATTCCATTTGAACCAGCAATCCCATTACTGGGTATATATCCAAAGGATTATAAATTGTTTTATTAAAAAGACACAGGCACACGTATGTTCATTGCAGCACAGTTTACAATAGCAAAGACCTGGAATCAACCCAAATGTCTATCTGGATAGGGAAAATGTGGCACATATACACTGTGGAGTACTATGCAGCCATAAAAAACGATGAGTTCATGTGCTTTGTAGGGATGTGGATGAATCTGGAAACCATCATTCTCAGCCAACAGAAAATCAAACACCACATGTTCTCACTCATAGGTGGATGTTGAACAGTGAGAACACATGGACACAGGGAGGGGAGCATCACACACTGGGGTCTGTTGTAGGGGACTAGGGGAGGGACAGCAGAGGGTAGGGAGTTGGGGAGGGCTAACATTGGGAGAAATGCCAGATGTAGGTGATTGGGATGGAGGCAGCAAACCACATTGCCATTATATACCTATGCAACAATCTTGCATGTTCTTCACATGTACCCCAAAACCTAAAATGCAATAAAAAAAAACCTCCTGATGGAGATGTAAACATAACAATGATAAAAATAATAGCTGTCTACTTTGGGAGGCGGAGGTGAGTGTATCATTTCAGGTCAGGAGTTCAAGAGCAGTCCGGCCAATATGGTGAAACCCCATCCCTACTAAAAATACAAATATTAGACTGGCAGTGGTGGCACAAGCCTGTAATCCCAGCTACTTGGGACATTGAGGCAGGAGAATTGCTGGAGCCTGGGAGGCAGAGGTTGTGGTGAGCCAAATTGCGCCACTGTACTCAAGTCTGGGCAACAGTGTGAGACCCTGTCTCAAAGAAAAAATAAAGGTAGCTGTAAAATATTGAGAATTTGCTATGAGCTAAGAGTTGTGCTAAGCAGCTATGTCTTGCCTAAATGAATCCTCACAACAGTCTTATGAAAGAGATACTATTATTTTTGTCATTTTATGGATGAAAAACCATTATTAAGTAATTGGCCAAGGCCATTTACCTTATGAGTGGTAGAAACAAAATCTTACCTCAGGCAACCTCATGTAATCTAGAGCCCTAAGTGCTCTACTCTGTCACTAGGAGAAAGCCTCGCCTGGTGGATAAAGCTCCACAGAGAATTTTCTGTACTGAAACGTACATTTTTACTGCATATATTGATCACATGGGTTGGATAATTGCCAATTATTCACATTTCTGTTGGTAATACAAACATTTCATTCAAAGTTTGTCTAATGTTAGGTGGTTATTATCAGTCTACTATTACAACATATTCAAAAGATGGGCAGTAGTCTGGAGATTAATTTAAACTGCAATTTTATGTATTCTTAAGGAGTTCTCAACCTTACCTGCTTCTGTGATTTTAGTAAAAATCAATAACCTCTGGATTTAATGTTCAGATGTTATTAAGATGTTAATAGTTTTAGCACCTTGAGAACTTTATTACATTTCCTCATTCTTTGCAATGACACACTTCATTTTCTAAAATAAGAAAAGAAATGATTTAGGGGAGACAACTGTTTAAAAGCAATCTTAAAAAAAAAACAACTGAAATGCATACATAGTAAATATCATCTGCAACTATTGGCCTCCTCTGATGCTTATGCATTGCCCTTTTTATAATACTTAGAAAGAGAATCAAAGACTAACTTCTCTGAGCAAGTGGAGTAAGTAATAGGAGAAAAAGTAAAATAAAATAAAAGTTCATTAAAAAATAATCCATTATGCTCTGACAAATTAATCAATTGTTATTTATGCCACAATTTTAGCTCTGTAAAAAATACATTTTATTTGGGGTGGTCTAGCAAAATAGTGTATACATTTAGGACAGCCATCACTATCTCTCAATGGAGTGTTTTAGATTAGCTCTTCTCTCGTAGGGACATGGATGATAGAAAAGTCATTTTTGATGAAAAATAAGGGGCAATATGAGAAAAGTCAAATGGAACAAAAGCAGATTAGGAATGAGTGTAGCTGTGAGAGGCTGTTCAGCTAAGGAGGGTTGTAAGCAGGAACACTATAGAGAAATATACTTCAATTTTATCAGATTTGTCAAACACCTGGGAGGCCCAGATATGTGCATACACATTAATTTAAATGCTCTGTAGAACATTTAGGATTCTTTGGTTGCAAACCACAGAGACCAGTTTTGGTTATGACTGCAACCACCATATAAAAAGACTATTATTTGGAGGAATATCAGATTGGTACTAAGAAAAGTTGTATATTAAGACTCAGAAACAAGATTGAAAGTAAAGTAGTTATTGACATTGGTATCTAGACTTCAGAAAATACATTCCCAAGTCTTTTCCTGCTTTTCACTGCTCAAGAAGTAAAGCACTTTGAGAGGGAATCTTCTCTAGTTGGCTTGGCTTGCATATCATGCCTGCACTTTGGGCAAGGGCTGTTGGAGATGATGTTGGGAAAATCAAAACTTAAATGTCCACTTTACAATGTCTTTCACTGTAGAAATAAAGTCTTCAAACAATGTGCCAACACACTTGCCTCTTGTTTTGTAAGATCACAATAAGAGACACAGTATGGAGGGTAAAGCTTTAGTTATGATTCTTTCTTTTTCTCTTTCTTTCTTTCTTCTTTCTTTCCTTCTTTCTTTTTCTTTTCTCCTTCCTTCCCTCCTTCCTTCCTTCCCTCCCTCCTTCCCTTCCTTTCTTCCTTCCTTCCTTTGTTTTTTCCTCCCTTCCTTCCTTCCTTCCTTCCTTCCTTCCTTCCTTCCTTCCTTCCTTCCTTCCTTCCTTCCTTCCTTCCTCTTTTGCCTACCTACCTACCTGCCTTCATTTCTTCCTTTTTCTATCCTTCCTTTCTTTGTATTTCTTTCATTTCTATCTCCTTCCTTCTTTCCTCCCTCCCTTCCTCCCTCCTTCCCTCCCTCCCTCCTTCCTTTCCTCCCTTCCTCCCTTCTTCTCTTTCTCTCCTTTATTCCTTCCTTCCTTCTTTCCTCCTTTACTCCCTTCCACCCCTCCTCCCTTTTTCTCTTTCTTCCTTCCTTCTTTCCTCCCTTCCTCCCTACCCTTCTCCCCTCCCTCCCTTCCTGGTCTCCCTCTGTCACCCAGGTTGGAGAGCAGTGGCGCAATAACAGCTCAATGCAGCCTCAACCGCCCTGTGCTCAGATTATTCTCAGCCTCCCAAGTAGCTGTGATGACAGGCATGCACCACCATGCCTAGCTAATTTTTGTATTTTTTGTACAGTAATACAAAAACCCAGCTGGGGATTTGCCTGCATCAGCCTTCCAAAGTGCTGGGATTACAGGTGGGAGCCAGTGCATGCAACCAATCTTGTATTTTTTCTATTGCCTATAACAAAATATCACAAACTTAATGATATTTATTAAGATAATAAATACAGATATTATCTTGCAGTTCTTTAAGTCAGAAATCAAACAAAGTCTCCCAGGATTATGATAATGTTGGCTGGGCAGCATTCCTTTCAAAAGGCCCTACAGCAGAATTTGTTTCCTTGCCTTTTTCAGCTTCTAGAGGGCTCCCACATTGCTTGGCTCATGGACTCATTCCTCCATCTTCAAAGTCATCAATGTCACGTTTCTCTGACCATTATTCTATAGTCTCATCTGCCTCTGACTGCAGCTAATGTTTTCTATGTTTAAGGGCTTGTGAAATCCCATCTGGATAATCCAGAGCAATCTCCCCATCTCAAAGTCCTTAATCTTTCTTTTTTTCCAGAGACAGTGTCTCACTCTGTTGCCCAGATGGAGTGCAGTGTTGCAACTGTAGCTCCCTGCAGCTTTGAACTCCTGGGCTCAAGCAATTCTCCCACCTCAGCCTCCCAAGTAGCTAAGACTATGGGTGTGTACCACCATGTCTGGCTAATTAAAAAAAATTTTGTAGAGATGGGGTCTCATTGTGCTTTCCAGGCTAGTATCGCACTCCTAGCCTTACATCTTCTCCTTGCTTTGGCCTCTCAAAGCACTGGAATTATAAGCATGCGCCACCACGGCTGGCCTCCAGGTTCTTAATCACATTTTCAGAGTCGTCTTTGCTGTATAGGGTAACTTATTTATATATTTCAGGATTTGGGCATGAATATCCATGGGGAGTCACTATTCTGTCTACCACACACCCTAGCTTATAAGTGGAATTGTGTAATTTTGGGGGATTCAGGATTATCATTTCCATCTGCATAAATTTTCCTCTTTGGTTACTCCCTTTTTAATTATTTTTGTTTTCCCCGATATATTTTTAGGAAAACTCCAGTAGGGTAGAATGAATAAAATGTTTCTGGAACTATGTTGTATTGTACATTATATAAAGTGCATTTTAGAAAATGACACAAAGTACAAATAGAAACTTTTCTTGATCGTTTTTCTAGCTGTGTTGAGTACAGTACATACATGAAGTCTTGATAAAATATAATACTTGATTATGACAATTATATTGTTGAGAAGAAACACTTAATTTCTGTATTGATTAGTTGGAAAACCTAGATGAGTATGTGCTTCTCCTTAAAAATGTACCTTTGCATTTATCAAGAATTATTCTTTATCTAAAATAAATTACCACATAAGGCTCTTATGAACTAAAGAGTAACTGCAGGTGGGAAAAGAGCTCATTTGTATGGATTCTCTTTCCCACTGTGGAACCCCAGTGTGGAAATCTGATTAACTTAAGAAAATGACTTCATCAGGGCTTTAAGCTATAAAGGTTTTTTCAGAGGAAGAGGTCAGTCTGCCCTAGAATTAAAAGTCTTAATCTTAGACTGGATAAGAACTCCAAGTATTTATTTAACTCTGTTACCCAAAGCTGATAGTTTTGTAGTTTCTAAATAGTTACCTGTTGTGGCAAAACTGCCTGGGATTTTCTGATTAGCAGTAGGTGATTTGGGGCTGTTAATTTAGCACAATAGAACGTAAATTTTAAAATAATGTCATAGTTCTTTCTATATTTCAAGGCCATCTGGGAGGAGGTGCAGTAGTCAGGACCTTTTTCTATTGATATTCTGATTCAGAATCAAATTCTCCTTCAGAAATAAGTATTTAAAAAATTCTTATCACAGTATTCTGTTTATGCTTTTAACAAATCAATACATTCTAGCACTATTTCGCTCAGCTTATATTTTTTCTCTTGACATATTTAGAGTAATGTTTTGATCAGCAATGCTTTATATTCCATTATTTTTCTTGTCTCTTATAATAATCAATTTTTGACACTGGAAGTCAGAGGAAATCAGATGAAAGCCAATTGAATTTGTTGGATCAACTGCCTTAGCAGTACAGAATATACAGATACATAGGCACACACATTTTCATGCACATAAACTATTAGAACAGCTATAAATGTTTAAAAGTAGCTAAAGTTTCATTTTTCATCCACCCAAGCAAGTCTGACACTGGCAAACATATCAATTTAAATTCTGTTTTCACACTAATTCTCATATATTATGATGCAATGTCATGTTTCAGAGGGATGAATAGGTAAAGAGTTATTTTAAGTTTCTGTTAAGAACCTTTTCTGTTTTTCTCTCTGAAAGGTGTCTCCCCATGCTTTCCAAGCTTATATGAAATATAAAGAACAAATATTGGAAGTGTTTACACCTGACATCAATCTTTTTCCCATGTCTAAACAGATGTTATATTGCTTAGTTGAATTTTTAGGTTACCTTTAAGTTTTCTATGGCTTCATTATGTTTCAATGATATGATAGACTGAAGATGCTAAGACTTAAACTATTATTTCTTATTTGAACTATGAGTATTAAATATGATTCCATTGGTGTCTGTATCTTTTGTGTTTTATCTTCTGTTCCCTTATCTAAGGTTCAATGATTTATAGGAGTCTTAAGTCTATCTTCTTAGGAATGCACACTAAAACAGTAAACCTATAAAATTCAAATAAAGTAAAAATTTCAGCAAATTGTTAATAATTAAATATTCTTTAAGCAGGAAAATGTGTATAGCCAGGAGAGTTAAAAAAAAATTAAAGGACCTTTTAAGAATTTAGAATACCAAATATAGGAGAACCATGCCTGAACTGAAATATATTATCATTGTGTTATACCTTAAATAATAGAAAGCTGTCATAGGAGGTAAAAGCCTAAAAAGTATTTCTAACTATGATGACTTAATTTGAGAAGCAGAGGCCAAAACTCTTTATATTATTGGTTTCTTTTATTTTAAACATAAAAAATATTCTCTTTGGGCCACATTATAATCTTATTATAAAGGAAATTCTAATACAGGACAATTTTTTTTAAAAGTAAGAACTCAATAAAAAACACCATTGCCTGAAGATACATATAATGATCATGTTGTCGATTATTTTTCCAGATGTAGAAATAGATAGCCATCATTTTGTGCATGCGTGCGCACATCCAGACACACATGATGATTTCTACATAGAAGTGGATAATTTTACAAAAATGGCATTAAACTGTACATGATATTATATGACCTAATATTTTATTCAATTTGTTGATGACATTGTCATCTTAATATGGCCCTACATCATCTCTTTAAAACTGTATAAAATTTTCTTGTATGAGAGAACCATAGTTTAATCAGCATATTTCCTATTGCTGAATACTTCAGCAGCTTTGTTTATTTTATAAGCATTACAATGAAAATCCATGAAAATCCATTATTAATAATTCATTTAATGTTTCCTGTAAGATTGTGTCCTACCATGAGGATAGTATTCAAAAGACATGTAGGAGTAAACTTGGCTCAACACATAACAGTTTGGGTTAAGCTAAAGAATGTTCTTGGGTGTTAGAAGCCATATGACTTTATTTTGAAGTCTGCAGTGAAGCACCTATAATATGATAGCTTGGTTTTAAATGATTTAAAAGTCTGCTTATATATTTTTTCTCTCTTCTAGAATATATTTTTCACTAACTCTCCACAGGTTGTCTAGTGGACTAGCTAACTTTCCTTTTCTACATAACTCAAATTCCTCTACAGTGAACTCAGTGCAGCTATGTTCTCTCTAATCATAATATCTAACTATGTATATTTTGTTTTTTCTTGCCAAACGTCCTCTCTTCTCAAGTTACTGTGTGGCTGCATCCTTCTTGATTTCTGCTAAAATATTACTTCCTCACATGCACTATCCTTGACCACCCAATTTAATAATTACATCTCTCTCACACATAATTATTTTTAATCATAACACTGAGATTTGTATGACCTCATTACTATCTAAAATTATTTTATTCACTATTTGTTCACATTGTTGGTTTGACTTGTAGAATGTAATTTTCATAACAGTAGGAACATTGTCTCTCTTTTACAGTACTCTATCCATAGATACTGAATATGGATGTATGTATCTTGCACATAGTAGATACTCTAAAATATTTATTGGATGAATGAATAATTTTCAGGAGTGTGTTATGGGCCAGGGTTTTATACTCTGTGGAAGGAGAGGAGAAGGGTACTGTTTCTTATTGAACATCTTTTATGTATGTGCTAGAGCTTTATATAGATTATCTTATCTAAATCTCATAATAATTCTCTGATATTGGTTTTACGTTCCTCATTTTGCTAATGAGAAAGCTCAAAATGAAAGCTCAAATCAAAAGCTCAAAATGTTATATAAATGCCCATAGCTACACAGGTGGGAATTAAGAGAGCTGAGATTAAATCTAAATAAGCTTGTATGAAAAATTTGCAGTTTTTCACTGTGGATATTGTCACCAAATAAACTAATATGTTTTATTAGAGATGGGTTAATATAACTTATTATGTGTCAGGGTTATTGCAGATATTAATATTATCCCATTTAATTTGGTACTCTGAATCACTTAAATGATAGTTATTAGTACACCATATTTGTGTTGAGGTAACTAATTCTTTGAGCAATTATTAACTCATTCAAGGCTATGAGCCCAGTAAATGAAAGCATGATTTTAAAACTCAGTATTGCACAGAATCCTATGTAGAGAAATGTAATCAAACTTGCTATAACTAGCTTCATTTATATTGCTATATATATTTGAGAAGAGAAAGTCAATGTCTGTGATCAAATACTTCTTTATCACAAACATAAATCTCATGGAAATACAAAACTGTGATAAATGAAGGTGATAGGGAAGAATTAACATAATTTGATATATTTCTTATAAGTAAAATGACAAAGTAAAAGAGAAAGACATGAAGGAGATGGCGTGAAGATAGCAACTAATATTCAGAGGGAAATAAATCAGTGTTTAATAAAGTAACCCATTAGAGGTAAATAAACTAAAATGACTAAATTTATTTTGAGAATGAATTTATCAATAATAAAACTTCATTTCATAAATATGTAAAACCATAGATTTATTATTTCTTTACAGCTTGTTTTGTTACCTTGTTGACTCTTTCTAGCGAAATATTTTCAGTTTTTACAGTAAAGAAGGACCTCATTTACATAGTTTCTGACTACTTCTCAGGAGTTATTCCTGGACCCACACATATCTAAGAGCTCTTAAAATATTATTGAACCTAATTTCTTGCATTTTTTAATGCAAGATCATTTAAATGAAATTGCTTAAGGTTGTGCAGATGTTAAGAAGTAAAACCAGGTATGAAGATTTATCCTGAAACTCAGGCTGATCCTCTTTTTGGATGCTAGAATATGTGGCTAGTTATATGGATATTATATCCTGCCATTACTCTGGATTTAACTTAGAAACTTTCTTGTGATATGATTTCTATAATGGAGGTGGCTTTCTGAATTTTATAATATAAAGTTTCTCTGGATATTAAGTGGGAACAACTTTAGTGTTTGTGTATTAAGTTGTTCTTACATTGCTATAAAGAAATACCCGAGGTTGAGTGATTTATAAACAAAAGAGGTTTATTTTATTGGTTCAAAGTTCTTATAGGATGCATGGTGCTGGCATCTGTTTGGTTTCTGGTGAAAGCTCAGAGAAGTTTCAATTATGGTAGAAGGTGAAGAGAGACCAAGCATGTCACATGGTGAAAGCAGGAGAAAGTGAGAGAGAGTGGTGGGGAAGGTGCCACTGATTTTTAAACCACCAGATCCCATATGAGCTCAGAGGGAGTGCTCACTTACCACCAAGGGAATTGCCCAAACCATTCATGAGGGATCTGCCTCTGTGATCCAAACACCTCCCACCAGGCCGCACCTCCAACATTGGGAATTACAATTCAACCTGAGATTTGGCAGGGACATACATTCAAACTATATTATCAGCTTGATTTTGAATAATAGCCTTGTTTTTGGCTTTCCTTTTCCTGTTTTTTGCTTGTTTGTTTACTATGAAGATCACATGTGGAAAGGCAAGAAACATTTTCAATGTGCTTCACTGAGTTGAATTAAATACATATTGATATTTTTATTATTTTATTGAGAATTATGAAACCAGTAAAGTAATGGGGAGCATTTCAATGTCAAAATGTACAAAATATATTTAGAACCAAGAGTATCATCCCTCATCAAAAAAAAAGTATTAACAGCCCCCAAAAATGTGCTTCTTCTGGGAAAAACTAAAGCAGAAACTTTCACCTCATATTATCTATATATAATCAATTTTGTTGGATTTTGTGGTACAGAAAAATTGTAGATGTGATCTTCTTTGAAAAAGACTTATCTAAAAATGCCTTTAAAATCCTTTATTTAATCATGACTTGATTCTAGTAGGTATATTTAAAGAGCAAAGATTTTGTACAATAGCTTTCTCTGAGAAAATCCATCATCAGAAGAGTTGATCTTAAAAGCTTACAGCACATATAAATATCTAAACAAATATTGAATACAAGTTATTGTACTTATTTACAAGGGGTACTTATAAACGTCACCCCTAAAATATGGTATAGACATGATCATTTAAACTACCTGTGGTGGAGGAGTAGCTAATTCCAAGCAAATTTACTACAACATGCCTGACACAACTGCAACTAATTTTTGCTACTATAATACTTTGGAAACTATTATAATTTAAGTACATTTAAATAAACATCTATAATATGTAAGATGGAGAGAGAGAGAGAGAGAGAGAGAGAGAGAGACTATACACTTGGATTTGAAATTACAACTTTTATTGAATTAATTTCTGTAAATTTCTTACATAGAAATATTTAAAAAGCTCTTCAATTTTGTCTACAAGGACTAATAAATACATTACTGATTTTATTATGCCTAGGCTGTCTTTATGTCCCATTGCCTGAGATAGGACCAGTTTATGCTTGTTATCCCGACCTGATTTTAAGAGACTTCTTTCATTCCCAGAAGTGTTCTTGTTTGGATAATTAATTATATGATCATCCTATTTATTCTCCATATTATCATTTTTTATATATTCCTATACTGCCAAATGATAAAAATAACTTATACTATAGGCAAATAAGAAAGGCTTATAGTTTCTTTTGACAAAAGACTTTCTGCATAGTGATTAGGAATAAAAACTTTGTGTCTCAAATTTCTCATTTTGTAAATGGGAAAAAATAATATCTTCCTCATTGTTTGTTACAGGGATCAAATTAGTTTGTTACAAAGATCTACTTGTAAGAAGGCTAATAAACAGAATTATTTTTTTTGCTCTCTATTTTGTTAACCATACATGATCTTTGACATAACTTGTAAAAGGTAATTTTTGACAATAAAATAAATACATACAAATGTTACTGTACTCTTTAAGAAAGAGCTCTGTTGTGGAGAATGTGAAAATTATAAAAACTAATATTAAAATCAACATACAAAATACTTTTGACATCGTTATGTTTTACTATCATGTTATATCCATTTGCAGCAGGGAATTTAAATACTGGTTTTACCCCAAATTCTACATTTTTATATGTTTGGTTAAATAACCAACAATAACAAGATTATATGTGTATATTCTATACTTTTAGGCTTCTTTTTATCTGCCCCACACCTGTTAGCAGTATTGTATCAGTAAAATGATAAGAAAATTAATCATTTTGTTAAGTACATATCTCTATTGTTTTCTTAGATAAATGACCAAGTGAAGTCACATTTTATTGATAATTTTGGCTCTTCCTCAAACAAAAATCTCTTTAGTTTGTGCCCAGACTATAAAATGCATAGTGAATGTCTAATTTGACTACTAAAGGTATTCTAGCAACCAACTAAATTACTATTTTCTTTTATATTACTCTTTCACTTAATATGTTAGAAATTATGTGATTATGACTAAATTAATGCAGTTCTATAATAATGTCAATCATTTTAACTCTGGAACTTCCTTAAAATCTGATTAATAATTTTTTTAATGTACTATTTGCCAAATGATATTCTCTATAACATTCTAACTTCTCAGCTGTATTATTTACCAAAATTCTGGGAGTGATTACTTTGGCGGGTCCAAACAAGAAAAACTCACTATATAATTCTACTACTATAATAAATATGATCTTATAATAAATATGGCTGATAAATACGAAGTAAAGTCTTCTATTCTTCATGTTTTTAAATGGTCATCAAAAATACCTATAGTAAAAAGAAAACTATTCTCTATTTCAATCAAGTCTTCTGTCCAAAATGAAAGTTAGAAATAGGCGCTTCCATGTCTCATAGGTTTTATGCTAACCCAATCTCTTGCATTTTACTCATCTCAGAAGCACTCAAAGAAGACTCGTAAGAACCCCATCCTAATAAGCTTGCTGTGGCAGTACCAGTAAATGATAGGAACTGATCATGTATTTAATTCTGCTTCATATTATGCCACTATACGTTCAGCATTATTTCCATTTGATGATAACCTAGAATATATTCAACCCAATGTATTTTTCATTAGAATATCAGTGCAGACTTATTATTACATTTCTACACTCAGATTTATAATTGTAGAATAAGAGAAGGCAGCTCTGGGATATAAAATGCCACTCCAAAGCTAAGAGCATAAAAATGCACATGTTAGATGCTTAGAACTTATTATTCTTTTTCCTCCTACATATTTTACTTCTCTTCCTGGCTACTTTCTGTCTTAAGATTATTACTCTGAGAATTAATGTAACTTCTGTGAATCTGTGAAATACCTTGAATTATGCATGGCGATTCAAAAGCAAAAAAGAAAAAGAAAAAGAAAACTGATCTTACTTAAAATAACTACTGCCATCTTCATCATATCAAGTAAAAATATAAATTATTGTTGAAATTTCTAACCAGATGCTTTATTGTGAAAACTAGACATAGGCCTACAGTATTGCATACTATTGACTGGGGCTTTGAACAATGAATTATCTATATGTTTGGGATGAAATAGGATTGTATTGACAAATAAATTGCCATATTTTTATCTTAACTTCTCATGACTTAATGACTTAGACACATCTGGAACCTTTTGATTTTCTTTTATGCAATATCCACATTGTGTAGATACCTCAAAATATTGTGTAGATACCAGAAAGAAGAATGCAAAAGGGAAAGATAATGCTTCCTTGGAAGCATTATGAAACTAATTGTATTTCCAGATGATGTGAGTGACCTTTTAGATGGAATCAGAAGTAGGGCAGCATAACTGTGATAACCTCAGGGGAGCAATTGGCAGAGATACTTGAAGTCTGTCTATACATAAATGTGAGATAAAATGAAGCCACACTGAAAAAATGAGCCTGGAATTACCTGAATTAGCTGTACTATAAAAACTCTTTACTTGAGCCTTTCATACTTAAAATATATTTTTATGACAATTACTGGAACTAGGGATTTTGAGGTAATCCAAAGTCGTTATCTTAACAGATTAGCACCTCCTAACAAGTTTTATACTCAAAATATAACTGTTATCTAATTGAAGTAAATCTCAGTTTTTCCCAATGTTTTCCCAATGTTAAACAATTGTTTTGAACCTTAGCTAAAAAATCACAAACTCCATTTACATATGAATAGAGTTGCTGAGAAAAGTGTAAGCTGATTTTAGCATTCATCTGAAATTCAACCTCACATAGATGAATGTATAGAAAGTTCACATTCCTAAAACAGTTAATATTACATATCTCTATTGAGTTTTTTGTAAACGTAAAGGGTTGAATTAAACCAAGGAAAATGAATTGCAGGAGTTTTTTTATTTTGAAATTTTTAGATGTTCCTATTAAACCATGCAAAATAGAGACTGATAATTTTATCTTAAAATATTTTAAGCAACTGAGTCTGCTAAAACATTTGAGAAATAAACACTCTTAGGCTCGCATTAGTTTAATGGATATTTTTTCCCCCAACTGGATAGGCAACAGTAGCTCATTTTTTGAGTTTTAACACAGGTTTTTCATAGTGGGCCTTGAAACTTTTTACTTAGTGTTCAATCTTTCCTGGCTCGGAAATGTGTTATTTTATACCACTGTTGTCTAAAATTTCAGGAAATAAAGAAACTTACCTGTTTCTGGATGTCTTCATATCAAGAAAAAGCTGGTATTTTGCCCCTTTCCTCTCCATCTCATATCCAAAATTTAGATGACTGTAAGTCAAATGGGGAAGAAATATTTGGATGTAAGTGAAGAAACAGGAGTTTTCATCCAAATGTCATAAAAATAATTTTTTCAGTATTTCAATAGGAGTAAAAGCATCATTCCAAAAATTTTGATTTTCTGTAATGGAATAGATAATTTTGAAATATCTCAATAAATTCTTCAAACTTAAGCCAATAATTCACCCAGGAAGATCTTTGAACAATCTCTCTTAAATAGTCACAATCATAACACTTTTATGATGTCACATAGTTTGCAAGTTTTGTGATTATATTTATAAGAATTTAACAAAAACACCAGTGTACAGAAAATAATGAAAGTATACATAAGACACACCTTTGCTTTTCACTTGTTTTTAGTTTCATTCTAAAATATTTATTTCTGTAGTGTTACCTGGATATTTTTTTTTTAACCTCAAATACTATTAGCCATAATGTTTTGAAAGCTTATTTAGAAGGCTTGGAAACTTATACTTTTTGGTTGACTGGTTTCAGTTCATGTTATATTTAATTATATCTACTCTTGAGAAATATTTTGTTCCAAATACATTTTTGTCTATAGTTTGAGAGTCACTTTCTTGTTCATTACATAGGTTTGATTTGGACAGCCTAACGCATGCATGCAAGATCATTATAATATTAATAAAAACTTTGACCATTCTGAAAATGGGAGGGGAAAACTACAACTTCTAGTCCAAAACAGGAAGTAAAGTTTGGCTATGCAAAATACATGAGGGCAACCTTATTTGATTTAAAGCAAGAAAAAAGTGAAAACTTCTGATTCTGATTCAATCTAACACACAGGCTAGGTTCAAGGAACCATGTAACAGAAGGGTAAAATATCTCATTCATAACATTAATTTATAATGAATAGCTTCTCACCATTTGGTGGCAAGATAATTGATTTCCTATGGCTTCCCTAAAAATTAAAGTATAAAAGGAAGGATCCATTCAAATGTAGTTTACATGCTTGAAACTTTGAAAACTGCTTAAACCAGAAAAACCTATTGAAGGTCATTTGAGAGCTCACTATAGGATCTAGAATAGGAATTGCTCCAACAAATCATAGAGAACTTGAAAAATTAAGGCTGCAATCCTTGTAACATATGGTAGTGCCTGGTATTTTTCCCCCACTGTATGAAAATGTGACAAAGAAATTCATTACGACTTCCAAAAAATACCTCCAAAGCCAAAGGTGTTGCCAAGCTAATTCTTAACTGAACAAACACACATTTTAGAAATCTATGATTGTCTTTTTTGTCAGAAAATGGAAGAAAATAATGATGGCAGTGTGAAGTGGTTTACAGTCTCTGAAATGTGGAATATGATCTGGTGATGCACGCATTGCTAGCAGAAGCAAATGCAATGTAACATGGGCAGGCACACTGGCTAGAGACGTGGACCATCTGCTCAACACAGACCTCCAAAAGATGATCAGGTCTGGTGATACATATATGAGATTTTTCAGTATTATGACAAATCCAGTAAAAGAAAGGCAGTTAGTGATGTATTTAAAAAAATGTTTTGTCTAATACTCTAATATTCTACAAAGAAGATTTGCTCTACTCATAACCATGTTTGTAAAAGAGTAATAATATTGGTGACTAGCATTCCATTCTTCTGAATTTTTCTTTTGTGTGTGTTACACAATAACTATTTAGATAGCAACTCTAAGGAGATAATTGAAAGAACTCTCAGAAGTATTATCCAAAAGCATCTCAGAAGAAAACTAAAAGGGTAATTATAAATCAGTACTTTAACATTAGTAAGGGAATATTTTGCCCCCTTTTATGGTCTTGGCAGATAGGTTACAAGATGCTGCAACACACTGTGAATTTTTAAGTCTAATTGCTGGTTTTTAAAATGGTGATTCTAGCAAAGCACCTTCTCTAAATTGAAATAAGATGAACAAAGTTACAGAGATAAAAGGAAGTTGAGAATATTGGAAAAGTAGAGTATTGAAATGGAGAGATGCTTGTATATTGGAATTGTGGTATGTACGGCTTGATTGATAGTTAAACATGGACCACATTATCGAAGGCATAGATGCCAGGCTATAGAACTTGGCTTGATACCGTAGAGGCAAAGGAAGCAATTGCAATAATTTGTGTGTAAAGAGGAGGTGAAATTAAATATTTGATGTCCTTAGTGAAAGGTTTCACTTAAATCATGTGGATATTGAAACCATTATATTGAAATTAAAAAGATAGTGATAAAAAAATAAATGGACCATATTTGGCATAGTCTAAAGAAAGTGAAGTATCTGAAGGCTCTTGACACTGCTGTAATAATCCACTGCAGTGTTTAGAGCTAATATTTGACTCAGATGTTATGTGTATCTAGAATAATGTCATTTTTGCTTCAAAAACTATGGAGAACGTTTTCTTAATTTCAATAGCCAGTACTTTAATTTTTGGACAACACATCACTTTACATAGAGAATAGACTTTAGTTTTCAAAAATGCCTATACTGTGACTGTAACTCTATAATATACTAAATTTATAACCTTAAATAAATTGTATAGGCTAATGCCTGGGCTTTGTTTTCTTGTTATTTAATTTGTGAAAACAATCCTTACATAATAAGATTGATGTGAGGATTTACAAAGATAGTGTAGGCCAGGCACTGTGGCTCAGGCCTGTAATGCCAACACTTTGAGAGGCTGAGGCAGAAATATTGCTTCAGCCGTGGAATTTGAGACCAGCTTGATGAACCACATAGACCCAGTTTCTGTAATTTTTGTTTTTTAATTAGCCAGTCTTGGTGGCATGCACATGTTCTCCCAGCTACTTGGGAACCTAATGAGGGAGAATCATTTGAGTCTGGGCGATTGAAGCTGCAGGAACACGTGATCACCCCACTGCACCCCAGCCTGGGCAACATAATAAGACTCTGTTTCAAAAAACCAAACCAAAGCAACAAAAAAGATAATGCAGATGAAATGTGTAGCAGTCTCTCACACATGGCAGGCATTCCATAAATAAATGACAGCTTTCTCATTACTATTTATTACTACAAACATGTAGCACTTCTTGTTTTTGGCATATCATTTGTCTGTACACATTAGAACATTGTGGATTTTGGAATTTGACAAATTTGGTTTCTGTTTCCATCTCTGCAAACTAACAGCTATGTCCTTTTAAATAAGTCACAACTTCTCTAAGCATCCACTTCTTCATCTGTAAAATGAGGACAATGATAGTATCTGCTTCTCAGAATTGAGCAGGGGATTAACGAGAAGGTCTTTAAGCACTTTGTATGGCTATTACTAATATTGTTGCAGATTAACTTGCTTACTTGCTGGCAATAGATAAGTGTTTCTATAGGTTTTGGGGTTATAGTTGGATTAGTTCTGTTAATAAAGTGACCATGAGATTTACAGAGGAAGGAAAAAGAAGAAAACTTTATTTTTTGTTTAAAGATCTGCAGATTGGGGATGTAGCCACTGGGGAAACCATAAGCATGTGCTCTGCAGAAGAGGAGGAAACAGTGACATTTAAACCTTCCAGGGTTTGTTTCAGTATATATTTACCAGGTTTGGGCAATGTCTACAAGTATACAATTCTAGTGCATCTGCAGTTAGTTAACATATATGTAAGGTACATTCCAAATTTACTTTGGGGTGGGGTTTTAACGTTAAAATGAGATGGAATTTGGCTTTATTTATTGATTTACTTTGAGACAAGGTCCTGCTCTGCTCTGTCTCTCAGCCTGGAGTGCAGTGGCATGATCTCAGCTCCTTGCAACCTCCGCCTCCTGGATTCAAGGGATTCTCATGCCTTAGCTTCCAAAGCAGCTGGGATTATAGGGATTCTCATCCTTAGCCTCCAAAGCAGCTGGGATTAAAGAAGTGTTCCACCATGCCTGGCTAATTTTTGTATTTTAAGTAGAGATGCGGTTTCACCATGTTGGCCAGGCTGGTCTCGAACTCCTGACCTCAAGTAATCTGCCCACCTCTGCCTCCCAAAGTGCTGGGATTACATGAGCCACTGGGCCTGGCAGAATTTGGCTTTTTACATCCAAAGTTGAACCATAGGGCTCTAAGACATTTCACATGCAGCTCTGTGAGCCAGATGGAACTGGTCGATTGTCTGTAACTTCTCATCAAGAAAGAATGTTTGTAAGGCCAGTCTCCTATCCAACTGAAGCTATTGGCAGGACCCTCAAGGTGGGCGTGTTCCCATCAGCTGCTGTCAGGCTGTCCACCAGGGTCATTTGGGCAGTATTTGTTTCAAACCGGTTTCTGCCTAATTGCAGGAAAACATTATGGCGGTTAAGAAACCTTATGGTATTTAATAATGTTAGGGATATGTGACCAAGCCCTTTTTTTTCTGCCATGGCTACTTAATTTTCTCTTCAGAGTGTCATCTTAGCCACAGAGAGTCCATCCTACCTGTCAGCCAGGGCTACAATGTTAACATTTAAATGAGGACAATAGTAGTGTCTACTTCACAGCATGAACTGGGGATTGGAAAAGAAAATGTCTTTGAGCACTCCATATGGCTATTACTAACATCGTTTTAGACCTTCCTGTATAGCTGCTTGTTTGCAGTAGATAATTATTTCTATACATTTTTAGGTTACAATTACATTAGTTCTTTTGGCCATCTTTTGGGCATACTTTAAATATTTTTTCTCTTTTTTTCATGGTAAGCATCAATATGAACCAGTTTTTGAAAATATTTGACAGTTTTTTTGCAACTGACATCAGACCACTTAAACTTTTGAATGGCCAACTGTTATTCACTGGGTTTATTTATATTCTTTTTATCCCTATTTGAAGTCATTTGTCACTCTTAAGACTATACCCCTAAATAAATACTTCTCTGGGCTCTCTCTGGATGCCTATCTTTATTTGTTAACTTATTTAACATATATTATTGATCAGCTTTTGTGCTTATGTCCACATAAGAAAAGCTGGTACAATGAAGAATGTCTTCCCATTCTTTAATGTGTGTGCAGTTTTAAGTGAAAGTATAAGTCAATGCATGTACTTTCCCATGTAGACATTAAAGTCTCTGACATTAAAAATATACATACAGATATTTGTACGTGTGTGTATATATAGGCTGGTAGTAAAAATGTGTTTATATAAATGTATATATAATATATAGGTATATGTAATGTAAATATATAATGTATATGTATATATAACTGTATGTATATAAAAATGTATATATACATATAAATTTTTACCACCAGTCTTCAGCACAATGTCTGGGACTATAGACATAAATGTTTGAACCGTCTATAAACATTTATGTGTGAGAGCATGCCAAGTTATTTCAGAAAGCTTACCTAGAAAGATTCACTTAGTACCATTATTTTAAAATATAGCAATAAAAAATCCAGGTGTGCCTTGGCAGAATATAACAGTTGCCTTTTTATCTCTAATTGTCCTATTAAGTTAGTTTCCTTTAATGTGTTATTTCAAGATTGTGTATTATTATAATATTACTGTATAGAAAAAATAGCATTGTAGGCTTTTTCTGGATTTTTATGTTTTTTCATATCCTACTAGAAATACTACAAGCTGACTGTGTAATTTGTGGTATTAAAGATGGATATGTAGGTATGTTAGTAAAATGGAACAAAATAGAATGGAAATATAGGTAATGATATACTATACACAGTACCATACAAAAATTTTAACTGAGGGAAATATCTAAAAAAGTAAGGAAGAAAAGTTCAATTTTATTGGATTTTTCTTCCTATTATGCCTACTCTAGAATTTTACTTAAATAATATCTATCATGCTGAAATGAAACATAAAGTTCCATCTCTAAAGTTCTCTTTCTAGTTTTAAAAGGTAGAAACCACTTCCCCCGCAACCCTGCCCCCCCCCCCAGCTTTATTTTGAGATGGAGTTTTGCTCTTGTTGCCTAGGCTGGAGTGCATATGGCACTATTTCAGATCACTGCAACCTCCACCTCCTGGGTTCAAGTGATTCTCCTGCCTCAGCCTCCCAAGTAGCTGAGATTACAGGTGCCCTCCACCATGTCGGGCTAATTTTTATATTTTTAATAGAAACTAGGTTTCTCCATGTTGGTCAGGCTGGTCTTGAACTCCTGACCTCAAGTGATTCACCCACCTCTGCCTCCCAAAGTACTGGGATTACAGGAGTGAGCCACGGTGCCCAACCACACATCCTCTTTTATTTGTATGTCTGGTCTGCATATCTTTTTTATTTATTCTAGGGATATTTTTGTCTAATATAAATATGCCTAAGATGTTTCTTTGTATTAATTTTTACTACGAATATAATATACCTAGTTTTCCCCTATCTAAAATTTATCAGATGTCAGCTGAGAGCATAATATGTATGAAAGAGCAAAGATACATCTACAATTTTATTCCTGAAATTTTGTTCTTGAAAAAAAGTATCAGAACATCAGAGAATATCAAAAGTAATCCATTTTAGCTTAGTCTCTCAATGAAATGCCATCAAATGGTTATGAGTAAAAGTTTTATCATTGGCTTTATCTGTAGCTACTAAAATTAACGTTTCATTAATTGTAGCAATTACTGCAAAATACCACTCAGTTCATCCTTTGGTAGTCCCATTAACAATGTGAGAAATTGAATTTAAGATGTAATTTTAAAGAAAGCCTTGCTTAGGTCATGATATTCTTTTTATTTTTTTGTAATTAGAAGTAAAAAAAATCAACAATGTATTATTTTTCACATAGCCAAAAAGAAAATCAACAGGAAACTTGAAGATCAATTGTATAAGTTATGTGAATCTGCTTGTATGTGCTTTGTCTTTCATTGGCCCTAACTTCATATATTTAATTATATTTTATTCTGATTTCATTGTATTTTATTTGACAGCTGCCTTAAACTTATTATGGTACAAATTTGGGGATATAAAAATTTATGCCAATACAGATATTCATTTGTGAATCTATAAATTTGACCAAATAATGATAAAAAATAATGTCTTTAGTCTTGTCAGCTTCCAAAATACTTGTATCATTCATGAGTGCCATAGAGGCCACCTGGATCATTCTCTCAATTAAAAGTTGAGGTATACAACAGTTACATGACTTGCTCAAGTACACAACTTTATCTAGCAACTGAATCTTAGCAGGGGTCTTTCCTCTATGAACATTATCGTTTTGGGATCTAGTTTTTTTCTCCTTACCTCTCCACCGTTTCCTTCATGCTTATGCATCAGCCTTCTGAAATAGTTGTGCTTCTTGAATGCAGTATCTTTTACTTTTGTTTCTCTGCCTTTTTTCTTTCATGTTTTGTTACTACTTCAGAGTTTTCTTTTTTCTCCTTACCTTTTCTGCTTAGAAATTTTGTAACTGTGTTTAAGAATCTACATCAAAAGGTGCCCCACACTACGCAATTAATGACACTGTTGGGATCCTCATAGTGTCATAGAAATTTTTATGTAAGTACATAAAATAATGACAGGTACACCTTTAGATTAATGTATTGTGAATCAATTTCATCATTGTGTGAACATCATAGAGAGTGGTTACATAAACCTTCATGATATAGCTTGCTGCACACCCAGGCTGTCTGGTATAGCTTATTGGTCTAGGTTACAAAACTGTTTAACATATTACTTTGCCAAATACTATAAGCAAATGTAACATAATAATAAGAACATGTGTATCAAAACATATACAAATACAGAGAAAGTACAGTAAAATTATAGTATAAGAGATAAAAGGGTACACCTGTATAGGGCACTAACCATGAATGGAGCTGGCAGGACTGAAAGTTGCTCTGGGTAAATCAATGAGTGAGTGGTGAATTAATGTGAGGGCCTTGAACATTATTATGTAGTACTGTGTACTTTATATAGACACTGTACACTCAGACTACATTCAATTTATTTTAAAAATAAGTAAAATGATGTTACAATAGCTGTGACATTACTAGGTGATAGGACATTTCTAGCTATGTTATAATCCCACAGGAACACATTTGTATATGCAGTCCCTCGTTGACCAAAATATCATTATGCAAAGCATGACCGTATTTACTTAAGTTCATTGCAACAAATAGTTTCTATGTCCAGATCATTAGGAAACCTGCACAGTTTCTTGGCTGTGGAGATTGCATCTTGTGTTAAATCAATTTAGTTTTTCATTAACAGAGCATTTTAGAGTCATGTGACTAGTTTTGAAGCTTGACACCTAGCATGTAAATATTGTTATTCTAAAACACTAGGAAGAATCCATTTGCAAATTTTTCAATTGTCTAAGTTTTAAAGCTCCAACTTAAATTTTTTTTTTAATTTTATTTTTAAAGTTCAAAATTTAAAACTTAAACAACTAAAGAAAGACATATGCTTTTGTACCTCTAGGACCAATTATCTGTGTCCCAAAATCCCTTTCACATATGCAGATGTTGATACATCATTTGGTATTCAAATCACAGGCATTCTAATGACCATACTATTGCAATGTAGACACTTTGAAGCTGGGTGATTCTATTCCTGTTGGCTATGCAAAGGGAAATAGATGCCCTGGGAAAATTTCAAAGTTTCAAAGTATTTTTTAACACATTTCAACAGTTGAAATGTTAAAAAAGACTGCCAGAATTTCTATTATGAGCCTGATTTATAGGGTTTACCTTCGAAGCAGATTTAAATTACAACCACTTGCCAATAGCAAAGCAAATTTATTTAAAAGAAAGGTGAACCCATTTTTCATAATCTCTTAAGACTAAAATGGTTTTATTTTACTAGAAAAGTCTTGAAAGTTAATAAAATTTTGTAAACATGTATTTTTAAAAATGTTTTGGTGGATGCAATTTTAAAGTAAAAATTGAACTTTATGAGATGATTTCTTGTCGTTATACAATTAACAAATAGAGAACATTTTGAGCAATGTGTAGAATTTACTGATAGTTGCAATTTATATTTTATTTACTATTCGATTTTTAAATGTAGTAATCTTAATTTAGAAATTAAATCAGAGACACAGCATACCCACCCTAAGGCATGTTAAATTACTTTTTGCAAATCTAATAATTAAGACAATGAGCATCATATAACAGATATAGATTAGGTATATCAAATACGGTAAAGCTACTAGTCCGTATTTCTAAAAATGAATATAATACAATACTAAAGTTCTTATATTTTTGTGAAAAGAAGACTATGAAATATTTGTCAAAAATACACACATACACATATAAAGCAAATCTTTATTTTATACGTTTCTATTTTTACTTTGTAGAATTCTGCTTTTAGTGGGCTTTTAAATGTTGTCATATAATCTTTGTATCTTTGTTCTTCTGTTGTTGCCTTTCTGTACATCTTGTCTTCCAAACTGCAGTACACATTACACTGTTAAATTTGTCTTTATTTCGTAGCTCACCCAGTCCAAGCCTGAGCTCACTGACTTTTTGTTGTAATGATTTTTTTGATTGAATGACTAAATATACTCATAGCAGAAAAGGATGAAGAGGAGTGCTTGATGAGAGAATTATTTTTTTAAAGGTGAGAAATAGAGATACATGTTTATTTTATGTAACTCACAGTCAGAAAGCACAGTGTATAGGAAATTTTCACCAGGCAGAAATGCTAATTGGGCCTGGAAAATAAGGAAAAATAAGTTATAAGCAGGGAAAACTAAGAGAAAGTTCTACACTTATGTGAACTTTGGTGAATAAGGTAGGGTTGACATACTCTCAGGTGACTTGTGGATGCACATTTCAGTGCTGTTAGAGTTTTATAAGCTCCTCATTAACTGTTTCTAAACATCTCCTCCAGAAAGGGGTGTGTGTGTGTGTCTGTGTGTGTTGATGGAAGGGTGTTCATGTTTTACAAACTCGCTGTAGAAACTTAATCTTATATGCTTTGTTTTAAGGATCTTTCTGACCTCACAGTTTCTGGCCTTTGTAATCTTATCTAGAGTTGGCCTTTTATCATGGCTGCTCTACAGAATCCTTGAAAGGCATTATATAGGAGTTTTGGATAAACTAGATAGAAAGATTTTCAATTATGAGAAGCCAAGGTTCACAGTGTGCTGAAAAACCTAAACCTAAGTCTGTTTCAGCAAGACTACAGTGCTTCTTGTGAAACTGCAAAATTGTTTGACTGATGCTCATTTGTTTGTGGAGAACCTTTGGGATTTCGCCGGAGCTGGCAATGCCTTCCACATTTCAGTTCCTAAGTGCTGCGAATTCATAGAGAACACATGACTTGACAAATTGGAAGATCTTCTTCCCAGAATTGTAGGCTGATCTCACTATGTCCCTCTGAGAGGGAGAAGTTGTTATCAGTCTCCTTACGTTGACATTATGACCCCAAAAATACCAGTGAGATTAAAGACAGTCTCAAAACAAATCCCCATTTTGGGCCTTCTAGTGACTATGTCCTGCTCCCCTTGGCTTCCACCAGATTCTACATTCTTTGTATGATTAACTAAGAATCACAGAAGTTACACATCAGCAGACTTATTGGGTCATTGGATCTCCCTCATTTTCCTGCCCCATGCACACTGTTTTAGTAAGTGATGGCCTTTTTTGTGTTTGTTTGTTTGTTTTTAAAGAGGGCAATGCTGATGATGGAAACTGACCATCAGGACTTGCAAGTCAGTCAGGATGACTTGTTTTTCACCACTTGCATTTGCTCACCCATTCCGTGTGTTCCAACAAGCTCATTCAAAATAGCACTTTACTCCTCAGGACTTTTATATACTAAAATGCAGCCCTACCCCTAAAGGTACAAATAACTTACCCAAAATTACATGAGGAGTATCTATGGTAAACTACTTGCATATGTCTGTAAAATAACACAGAACATTTAAATATAATGAAATAAGCAATATAGGCTATTTAAAATACATTAAACAAACAGGGCTGTCATTAGTAGCCCATGCTCCTGAGTTTCCTTGCTTAATCAGCTTAATCAGTCAATCCAGAGGTCGTAACTTTTAGGTAGCATCAAACACCATGGTCCACTCAGCAGCTAAACATATGCTCCATGCCCTCCTCATATTTTGGATATAGATGCATCTTACCTGAGGCATAAACCTGAGAGGATATTTTTAGTTATACAGAGTAGGGGGTACATAATAGGGGTAAAGCTCATGCAAACAGATAGAAGAAGCTAACAGGAGCATAATGATAGCAGCCTCTAGACCAATTAGACAATTTAAAAAAGGTTTTTTGTCCTGGCATTTTATCTTATCCATTCCTTCTCCTAAAAATCTCTGTTTTTCTTCTACTTCTATTCTCTTGTTCCAGGCCCGACTACCTTTTTCTGCTTTCCCAATGACTGTAACAGCCTTTCTCCTTGCAACTAGTATCTCTTTCCTCTAAACCTGTTTTTTGATGCTGTAGACAGTCATCTTGCCAAAACAAATCTGACTATCTCACTTTTTTTTTTCATATAAAATTGTTCCATGGCTTATCATGGATTTAAAGATTAGGCCCAAATCACTTACCATGGTGTATAAGGCTCTTCATTTACCCTTTTGTTTCACATTTTTTTTTCCAACCACATTGAAGTTTTGTCAGCTTCTCAAACATGCCACCATCTCTGTTGCCTGTAAGCCTGCACTGTGTGTCACATGTTCATGCTCCCTCCCTGTAATACTGCCCTTCACCACCTTAACCTGACATTCTGTAGACAAGCTTAAATCTCAGGTTACATATTACTTCTCCGTTCCTCGTTTGTTCATACACTCATTTATTTAACCAATATTTATTCACCACTGACTATAAGTGAGGCACAGTGGAAGGTACTAGTCTCTGATGACCAAGACAGTCATTAAAACCATAGAATTTATAGCACAAATTTACTCTGCTAAAATTGCTTTAAGCCCTTTCCTCTGCATTGTATAATGACTACCTAAGTTAAGATAATATCCTCTTAAACATCCATTTCTGCAAAAGCCTAAGGATGTATTCCCTCCCCTCAACCATCCTTCATTCATTGCAGTGTTCTTACTCATCGTTCAAGTGTCAATTTAAGTGCTATTTTCTTAAAGATTTCTCCTTCTGACCTCAGAGAAGTGTGAAGGATGTGATTTGCTCTATTCTGCTCAGATGTGATGTCACATTTTTTTAATTGAGGGGAAATTTACATAATATAAATTATTTTAAACTAAGCAATTCAGTGGCATTTAGTACATTAACAATGCTGTGCAACCACCACTTCTGTCAAGTTCCAAAACATTTGTGTGCATGGTGCAGTTGTTCTCCATTCTCCCCTCCTTCAAGCCCCTGAAAACTACTGCCTTTTCTATGAATTTACCTATTCTGAATATTTCATGTAAATGAACTCATATAATATATGACCTTTCACTTAGCATACTGTATTGTAGAATGTATCAGTATTTCATTCCTGTTTATGTCTGAATAATATTCCATTGTATGTATAGACTATAGTTTGTTTATCATTCATCCACTGATGAATTTGGACTTCTTAAACCTTTTGCATAATGCCAACAATGCTGCTATGAACAAACTTGTCATTGTATTTGTTTGAGTACTTGTTTTAAACTATTTTGGTTATGTAAATAGGAGTAGAATTACTGGTTCATTTGGTAATTCTATGTTTATCTTTTTGAGCGACTGCCAAACTTTTTTCACTCTAGGTGAAACATTTTAGTCTCCCACCAACAGTGTTCAAGGTTTCCAGTTTCTCTACATTCTCGTCAACACTTTTTCTCTTTGTTAAAAACATCAATATAGCCTTTGTAGGAGGACTGCCTTTCCACCTTATTGTAGTTTTAATTTGCATTTTTCTAATGATTAATGATGATGTGTGTCTTTTCCTGTGCTCATTGATGATTTTTTAATCTTATTTATTTATTTACTATGAGATGGTGTTTCCATCTTGTTTCCCAGGCTGGAGTACAATAGCATGATCTCAGCTCACTGCAACCTCTGCCTCCCAGGTTCAAGCGATTCTCTCGCCTCAGCCTCCCGACTAGCAGGGATTACAAGTGCCTGCACCATGCCTGGTTAATTTTTGTAGTTTTAGTACAGACGAGGTTTCACAATGTTAGCCAAGCTGGTCTCGAACTCCTGACATCAGGTGATCCACCTGCCTCGGCCTCTCAAAGTGCTGGGATTACAAGTGTGAGCCACTACACCTGACCTGTGTTTATCTACTTTAAAGAAATTTCTATCAAAATCTTTTGCCCACTTTTTAATTCAGATGTTTGCCTTTTTTGTTGCGTTTTAAGAGTGCTATATATATATATATATATATATATATATATATATATATATATTCTATATACTAGAGCATTGTAGGACATGTTATTTGAAAATATTTTCTCTCTATCTGTAGATTACTTTTTCACTTTCTTGATAATGTCCTTTTATGCACCAAAGGTTTTTAATTTTGATGAAATCCAGTTTATCTGTTTTTGTTGTTGTTGTTGCTCATACTTTTGTTGTTGTATCTAAGAATTCATTGCCAAAGCTAAATTCATGAATATTCATTCATGATTGTGAAAAGAGTTTTGATTTTAGCTCTCCCTATATTTAGCTCCTTGGTCCATTTTGAGTTTATTGTTGCATATGGTGTGAAGTAAGAGTCTAACTTCATTCTTTCGCATCTGGATATCTGGTTACTCCAGCACCATTTGTTGCAGAGACTATTTATCCCCCATTCACTGGTCTCGGCACTGTTTGTCAAAAATTAAGTGCCTGTAGATACGTTTTTTATACTCTCAATTCTATTCCATTGATCTACATATGTGCCATTATGCCTGTAACACACAGTTTTGATTACTGTAGTTTTATCCTAAGTGTTGAAATCAAGATGTGTGTCCTCCAATTTTGTTCTTATTCTAGGTTCTTTTGGCTACTCAGATCCCTTTGCAATTCCAAAAGAATTTGAAAATTGGCTTTCCTGTTTCTGCAAAAAAAAAGCTTGTTGGAATTTTAATAGTATAGCACTGAATCTATAGTAAGTAGTAGTGGTATCTTAAGTTTTAAATCCATAAACATGGGTATCTTTCCATTTATTTAGGTCTTAAATTTCAGCAGTGTTTTATAACTTTCAGTACACAACTCTTTCATCTCCTGGCTAAATTTATTCCTAGTTATTTTGGATGATGTTATAAATGTGCTTTTTTCAATTTTATTTTGTTTATTGCTAGTGTGTAGAACATAATCAATTTTTCTGTGTCAATCATGTGCCAGCAAATTTGCTAAATTTTAAAATAGCTCCAGTAATTTTTTGTGAATTCTTGAAACTTTTCTACAAATTGGATCATATTATCTGATAATAGAGATAGTTATGCTTATTTTTTTTCCAATTTGGAGGCCTTGCTATTGCTGAATTGTTCTAACTAGACCTTTCAGTACAGTGTTTAGTGGAAGTATTGAAAGTGAGCATTGTTATTTTTTTTTTCTGATTTTAGCATGAAAACTTTCAAACTTCCACCATTGAGTTATGTTAGCCATGGGTTTAAAAAAAAAGTACTTTATTATATTGAATTAGTTTACTTCTAATCTTACTTTCTGAGTATTATTTTATTTATTTGAGATGGAGTCTCACTCTGTCACCCAGGCTGGAGTGCAATAGCACGATCTTGTCTCACTGCAACCTCCACCTCCTGGGTTCAAGGGATTCTCCTGCCTCAGCCTCCTGAGTAGATAGGATTACAGGAGTCTGCCACCACGCCTGGCTAATTTTTGTATTTTTAGTAGAGATGGGGTTTCAACATGTTAGCCAGGATTGTCCCAATCTCTTTTTTTTTTTTTGAGACGGAGTTTCATTCTTGTTACCCAGGCTGGAGAGCAATGGCGCCGTTTAGGCTCACCACAACCTCCGCCTCCTGGGTTCAGGCAGTTCTCCTGCCTCAGCCTCCTGAGTAGCTGGGATTGCAGGCACACGCCACCATGCCCAGCTAATTTTTTGTATTTTTAGCAGAGACGGGGTTTCACCATGTTGACCAGGATGGTCTCGATCTCTTGACCTCGTGATTCACCCGCCTTGGCCTCCCATAGTGCTGGGATTACAGGCGTGAGCCACTGCATTTCCCCTTGAGTATTATTGTAATGAAAAAGTGATTTTGTCAAGTGCGTTTTCTCAATCAACTGAAATGATCATGTGTTTCTTCTCTTTATTGTATTAGTAATACATATTAATAAGCATATTTCATTGATTTTTCTTATATTGAACCAGTCTTCCATTTATATAATAAATCCCACATGGTCATTGCATATAGTCTTTTTAATACGTGTTGGATTTAGTTTTTTAAGGTGTTTTGGTTTTTTTGTTCATTTGTTGGTTTTTGGTCTCTCTCCAAAGGGGATATTGGTATGTAGTTTTCTTTTCTTGTGGTTTCTTTCCTTTGATGTTAGGAGATAAATGTCTCGTTGAATGAGGTACATTCATATTCCTTTCTTTTTTATATTTTAGAAGAGTCTAAGAAATTTTGATGTTAATTCTTTTTGTTCGTTGTTTGTTTTGAGACAGAGTCTTGCTCTGTCACCAGGCTGGAGTGCAGTGGTATGATTTCAGCTAATAGCAACCTCCAACTCCCAGGTTCAAATGATTAGCCTCCCCGTAGTTGGGACTCCAGGCGCATGCCTCCACACCTGGCTAATTTTTTGTATTTTAGTAGAGATGGGGTTTCACTATGTTGGCCAGGATGGTCTTGATCTCTTGACCTTATGATCTGCCTGTCTCAGTCTCCCAAAGTGCTGGAATTTCAGGCATGAGCTACAAAACCCAGCCCAATTCTTTAAATATTTGGTACAATTCACCAGTGAAGCCATCTGTTCTTGACCTTTTTGATGTTGGCAGATTTTTATTATTGATTCAATCTCTTTACTTCTTATAGATCTGTTAAGATTTAAAAAATATATTATTGAGTCAGCTTTGGTAATTTGTGTGCCTAGGAATTTGTTCATTTTGTCTAAGCTATCTAATTTGTTCATGTGCAATTGTTCATATTATTTTCTTATAATACTCTTATTTCTAAAAGTTTCGAAGTAATGTCTACACTTTGATTTTAGTTATTTGTATTTTCTGTCTTTTTTTCTCCTGTTGCTTGAGCTAAAGGGTTGCCAATTACATGTCTTTTAAAGAACAAAGTTTTTATTTCATTGGTTTTCTTTATTTTCTTATTTGTTTTGTCATTTATCTTTGCTCTAATCTTTATAATTTCCTGTCTTCTGCTATCTTTAGCTTTAGTTTGGAATTTTTTTCAAAGTTTTTAAAATTGTAAATATAGGGTATTAATTTGAGTTTCTTCTCTATGTTTAAATGCAGTTGTTTATAACTTTCCCTATGTACATTGCTTTGGCTGTATGCCATAATTTAGTATGTGTGCTCTATGTTTAAATGCAGTTGTTTATAACCTTCCCTATGTACATTGCTTTGGCTGTATGCCATAATTTAGTATGTGTGCTTTTGTTTTCATTCGTCTCTTAGGTATTTGCTAATTTCCTTTGTGATTTCTTTATCAACCCATTGGTAGTTAAAGTCTTTTTAAATTTCTACATATTTGTCAGTTTTCTAGTTTATCTTTTATTGATTTCTAACTTTATTCCATTGCAGTTTGAGAAAATATTCTATATAATATCAGTTTTTTAGAATTTATGAAAATTTGTTTTTGGCATCTCATACTGTCTATACTGGAGAATGTTCCTTGTGCACTTGAAAATAATGTATATTCTGTGGATGTTGGTGTAATATACTATATATTTATTCAATTTGTAGTGTTTCTCCAGTCCCTTATTTTCTTATTGATCTCCTGTTAGATGTCCTATTTATTATTGAAAGTATTCTTGGGCCTCTGTTGTTTAGCACATATATTTTTATAATTGTTTTATGTTCTCAGATGAATTTATCTCTCTTTCAATATATCACATCTTTCCTTGTCTCTCTGGTAACGGTTTTTTTAATGTAAGTCTAATTCATTTGATATTTATATAACTATATCAGGCCTTTTTTGGTTACTATTTGCATGTATACTTTTCCCATCATTTCACTTTCAAGCTATGTGTGCCTTTGCATATAAAGTGACTCTTTCATGGACAGTATATAGTTGGATCATACTCTTTAAAAAAACACATTCTGCCAATATTTATGTTTTGATTGGATAGTTCATTTCACATAAAATAATTTTTGGTGAGTAAGGAATTACTTCTGCCACTTTATAACTTGTTTTTTGATGTATTAGAGGTTGAGTATTCCTTATCCAAAATACTTGTAACCAGAAGTGTGTTATTTTTGGGGAGGATTTTATAGTATCTGCATATGCATAATGAGATATCTTGGAGACGGGACCCAAATCTAAACATGAAATTTGTTTCATATACAGCCTACACACATAATCTGAAAGTATTTTTATACAATATTTTTCATAATTTTGTACATGAAACAAAGGTTATATACATTAAACCATCAGAAAGCAAAGGTGTCACTATCTTAGCCACCAATGTGGACAATCTGTGGCTGTTTTAGTCACCAACGTTCATGACTCTGAATTTATATGTTACTGATAAGCAATCATTTTCTTACACATATTCACACATAATTACTTAACAGTAAAAAATATGACATACTATTAATATGTTAAAAAATCATATGTTTAGAGTAACTAGCAGCATGGTAGCATCACCAGCATGACCTGTATCTGCTAGTTAAACAAGAGCAACAGGAAACAATGGCAGGTTTTCAAGCTCTACCTACAATATTGTGGTTTGATTAGAAGGTTTCTGTACACTGCATTCTTTTTTAGATGAAAGGAATGATCTCAAGCAGTTGAGAATATAGGAAGTAAGTATTCTAGGAATGAGGAAGCATTCTACTGGATTTTTTTAATGTTTCTTCTAGAGTCATCTGCCTCATTAAGAATGTTTTTTGTCTTAGAAATCTCTTTTTTGGTTTTATAAACTGACATGATTTTTTTGTTCTGTTATGAATGGATGCTGCTCTGGTCCTTCAGTAAACCCATCAAATATTTTCATTATGTTGTCTATAGGCACTTTTTCTGCAGGATAAACAACATGATCTTCATTGCCACTATTGCGGGTTAAGTGTACCTTATCCAAAATGAGCAGGACCAGACATGGGGAATTTCCCACATGTGGTATCATTTCCATGCTCAAAATGTATGGATGGTTGAACATTGCAGATTTTATATTTTTAAATCAACAGTGCTCAAGCTATATATATTTTTCCTCTCTTTTAATTACTGTTTTATACTTAATATTTTATAGTATACTCTTGATTCTCTTCTCAATTGTATTGTGTATATTTTTGGATATTTATTAGTGGTTAACATTGGGCTTACAATTAACCTCTTTAACATTTACATAAAACTAACTTGCATTAATATAACTTAGCTTCAGTGGTATACAAAAATTCAGCTCGTAAGTAGCTATTTCTTTTATGTTATTATAAAAATTATATCTTTATACATTGTACACCTATTAATGTAGATGTCTAATTTCTTAAATATATTTGTCTTTCAAATAATGTAGGAAAATGAAGACTCACAAACTAAAAATACAATAATACTAGATTTTAAATTTAACTATGTAGTTACCTTATTTTAGCAGAGTTCTTTATTCTTTACGTGGTTCCAAGTTCCTTTCTAGTATGTTTTCATTTCAGCCTAAAGTACTCCTTTAATGTTTTTTCCTGTTTTCACATCTTAATGTCTTTTAAACTTCAATGTATTTTCCAAGTCAATCTCTTGGCTTTGGCATATAACTAGAGGAGAATTTGATATTTCACCTTTCTACAAATAAAAAGTATGTATATTTAAGGCATATAATATGATGATAATGTAAAAGAATTACTATGTCAAGCTAATTAACATAGCCATAGTTATGTTTCCTTTTCTTGTGTGTGAGTGTGGTGAGAACACTTAAAATCTACTGTCAGCATATTTTAAGTATACAGAGTGTTATTAATTATAATCACCATGCTGTAAAATTGATCTCTAGAACTTACTTATTCTAATAACTGAAACTTTTGTACCATTTGACCAATGTCTCTCAATTTCCTGTATCCTCCCTCCACCACTTGTTAACCTCCATTCTACTGTCTGCTTCTATGATTTGACTATTTTATATTCCACATATGAATAAGATTATGCAACATTTTCTCTGTGTCTGGGATCATTTTACTTACCATAATGTCCTCTAGGTTCATCCATGTTATTGCAAATGGAAGAGTTTCCTGCCTTTTAAAGTCTGAATAGTATTTTATTGCATATATACATTTGGTTCCCAAATTTTGACTTACAGTTTCTCCACTTTGTTATGGGTATACTGAGGCATTAATGCATTTTTGACAAAATATTTTGTACTTGCAATGGGTTCATCAGGAGATAATCCCATTTTAAGTTGAGGAGCATTTGTATACCCTATTTTTTTTTATCCATTCAACAATTGATGGAAAATTACATTATTTTTATAACTTGGCCATTGTGAGTAAGGTTACAATGAACATGAGAGTGTTAATATCTCTTTGACACACTTACTTTATGCCTTGGGATATATACACAGAAGTGGGATTGCTGGATTATCTGATGTCTTATTTTTAATTTTTTGAGGAGCCTCCATACTGTTTTCCATTATACTTGTGTGCCAATTTACATTCTCGCCAACAGTATATGAGTGTTTATTTTTATCCAGTAACACATGTAATTTTTTTCCTTTTAGATAATCTTCATAGCAGGTGTGAGGTGATGTCTCATTGTGATTTTGATTCGTATTTCTCTGATGATAAATGATGAGCACCTTTTCATATACTTATTGGTCATTTGTATGTCTTCTTTAGTAAATGTACATTCATGTTCTTTGCCTATTTTAAAATTAGATTATTTGTTTTCTTGCTATTGATTTATGAGTTACTCCTATATTTAGGATATTGATCCTCTATTGGAAGTAAGGTTCACAATATTTTTTAAATCACTTTTTAGTTGCCTTTTCACTCTGTTGACTTTTTCCTTTGCTAGGCAAAAATCTTTTTAGTTTGCGGTAGTCCCACTTGTTTACTTTTTTGCTTGTACTGTGGATGTCATATCAAAAAATCACTGCTGAGATCCATGTCAAATCTTTCTCTTTGTGTTTATCCAAACAACCTCCCAGAAATAAATTCAACTTGGTCATGGTAAATTATCTTTTTAATGTGTTATTGTATTTGTTCTGCTAGGATGTTGTTGCAGACTTTTGCATCTATGTTCCCAACTGCAAAAAGAGAGGCTATAGCTGATCCTGGGATCCTCTCAGGATCTGCTGTGAGATGAAGGCCAGAAAACCTATCTTGTTGTCTTTGACAAGCCATGTCTCTTAGCAAGCGTCTGCACAGGTAGGATATGCCCCTGACTGCAGCAAGAGAGGCTAGAGCTGAGACTGGGACCCTTTGGAATCTGCTGTTGAATAAAGGCTAGTTAGCCTGTCCCATTGGCTCAAATAAGCATGTATCTTCCAGTAAGTCTCTGCACAGGCAGTTCCCTGAGTGTAGCAGGAGAAACTGAAACTGAGACTGAGTCCTTTTAGTATCTACTGTGGCACAGAATCTGGCAAACTCATCACAGAGTATGAATTATGGGCAAGTTTCCCTCTGGTAACTCATGTGAACAGTTCTATACTGGGACCTTAGTTGAGAGGGGCTGGAATCAATCCACATGGCAACTTTCAGGTTCACTGCTGAGAAATGATGTCAGTGAGCAGATGAGCCTCTGGCAAGACACTCGTGTGAGAAAATCTTCCTGGGACTTTTGGCAGATGGTTAAGCTTGCAGGTCAAGACAAAATTAGGCTGTAGCCAAGCCCCTTGGGGACTGGGGCCATTTCTGGGTTTGAACCTGGGATTACAATTAGCATGTTTACCAATGGAGTGTCAGTCTATACTCTTAAAATGACCTTCCTAGATCCTGGGCTCCACCAAATTGCCACAGTCTTATAACTGAATTCCGAGAATCCCACAAAGAGATTTTAGTTTGTTGGTGGGTACAGAATTCTTGTTTTGGAAGGATATGAGCAGGTGACCTATTCAGCCATCTTACTGATGTGTTATGTTAGCTCTCTTTCCTTTTGAAGGACAGGTTTCCCAGACCAGCAGTTTTATTTTGTTTTTTATTTTTATTTTATTTTATTTTTCAGCACTCTGATTATATGATTCTACTCCCTTCAGGGCCAGAGCTTTTACTGAAATATCTCTTCACTAAGCTTCTCTTGCATGTAAATCACTCTTCACTTACTGCTTTCAATTTTTTGTTCTTTTTTACTTGTGACAGTTTGATGTGTCTCAGTATGGGTCCTTTTGTATTTGTATTATTTAGTATCCGTTAGGATGGATCTGAATGTCTACTTTATTCCCCAAGTTTGAAACATTTTTAGCCATTGATTTTCAAGTAAGCTTTCTGTCTCTTTTTCTTTTATCTTTCTGGGATTTCCATAATGCTTATATTGCCCCTGTCTCTCCCCATGTCAGAAGTCCTTTAGGCTATCTTCATTCTTTTCTTTTCTCTTTTGACTGAAGGGATGATTTCCAGTGTCCTATCTTTAAATTAACTGATTCTTTCTCGTGCTTGCTCTAGTATGCTCTTGAACCACTTACAGTTTTTAGTTCAGTAATTTCATTCTTCAGTTTCGTGATTTCTATTTGGTGCTTTTTAACATTTTCCATGAGGTTTTTGAAATGTTCACTCTGTTCCTGCATTGCTTTCCTGAACTCAGTGAGCACGTTTATGACCACTATTTGTATTTATCTGTAGGACAAATCATATATCTTCATTTCCTTAGGGTCAGCCTCTGGAGATTTATTTTCTTTCTTTCACATAAAATGTATTTATCTCTTTATTTTTCTTAACTCTCTGTTAGTTTCTACACTTTATATTCTAAAAATCAGCTCTCCCAGTCTTCACGTATTGGTTTACATAGACAGGAACCTCATCAAACAGCCTGGCCAGATATTCTAGATGCCTCTCACCTTTGTGCTTATCATAACCACCATCTGCATTCTTACTTCCCTCAAGAGACAAGTCCCATTAATGCCTCAAGACAAGTGAAGGGAAGTCAGTCCATTGAACAACAGTCAGAAAACTTAAGGTGCTACCTATGTAGTCCAGTTCCTTCTCTCCTCGGGGGAAAAAGCTGGGACCTAGATTTTATCACCCACTTCCTCTGCACTAAGCTGAGGAGAGAAGCTGTAGCAAATATATGTATGTGTGTTTAGAATGCTCTTGAAATCATCTCTTTGCTTTTTTTACACCTAGGGGCCTAATGAATTCCAAGCCCTGTCAGCTGTCAGAACAGTTGTTACAGAAGCCAGTTCTTCCAGTAACAGTCAGAAAAGTTGGGGTGGGAGGCAGATGTGTAATCAATCCATCATCTTAATAGAAGTTGAAGGCTTGATTTTATCCCTGGAATGAGCTTGGGAGATTTCATCACTAGAGTGAGCAGTGGCAAGTGCCTACATGCTTGTTCAGACATTAGCGGGGTAGTGTCTATCTGGTCAGTTAACTCCCAGACACAAGTGAGTTAGAAGTCAGATACTTGAATAGTAGCTGGAAAAGTTGCAATACTAGATGTGGAGCTTAACCCCTTCCAGAAAAGAGCTTAGAGCATTTTCTTTTTCTTTGCTAGAGCAAACCAAGAGGAAGAGCCCCAGGTGGAGCTCACATGATTGCTCACAACTGCTGCTTTGATCTCTGTAGACTCTGGAGGACTAGTGAGTGCTGCATCTCAACAGCTCCAAGAGACGAGCAAGTTAAAAGGTGGACCCTCAAACAGTAGCAGGAAAAATCAGGACTCTATGTGAACGTACTTCCTTTTTAAGAGATGGAGTTTCACACAGTTGCCCAAGCTATAGTGTAGTGGCTTCATCTCAGTTCACTAAAGCCTCAGACTCCTGGGCTCAAGCAATTATCCCGCCTCACCATCCTGAGTAACTAGTACAACAGGCCTGTACTACTATGCCTAGATAAATTATTATTAATTTTTGTAGACATGGGTTCTCTACTGTGTTTCCTTGGCTGGTCTTAAACTCCTGGCCTCACATGATCATTCCATCTCAGTCTACCATGTGCTCTTAATTCTAGAATTCCTTTTTAGGTTCTTTTTATAGTTTCTCTTTATTGATATTTTCTAATTTTCCTATAGCTTTACCCATGGTTGCCTTTAGCTCTTTTAGTATATTTAAGAATTTTTCTTTAAAGTATTTGTCTAAAATGTTCAATATCTATGCTTCTTCCAGAAGTTTCTGTTAACTCCTTCTGTGAATGGGCCATACTCTCTTGTTTCTTCACAAGCTTCAAAATAATTTTTGAAATGTAGATATATTGAATATTATAATATGGTACTTGCAGAAATCAGATTATTTCCTTTATTTAAGGTTTTTTTTTTTTTTTGTTGTTGTTGCTTGCTATGGATTGTAGCTATTTGTTATGGTGCAGCTTCAGAGTTGTTAAGCAAATTCAGGGTGAAAACCAGAAGAAGGAATTATCAGTGACATAATGTTCTTTATTAGATAAACAAAGGAGGAGAAAGAAAAACAAAGCAACAAAGCTAGCAATTATTAAAAGCACAGATTGTCCTTATATCTTAAAATCATCTTTCATTTGGTCATGTCTTTACATAGGAGTCATTTAGTGCTAGCATAGACAATGTTCTCCTCAAAACTCCTATGCAGATTTTTTTTTAAAATGCCCCTCTTACAAGCTGGTAAATATAGGTGATGTGGTATTTTGTAAAATTAATTTAAAAGAAATGTAGCATATTTTTCTATAAACAATAATGAAGATATTATTAGACCTAAAATGTTTGTATTGGATAATGAGTTAGCAAATATTTTAAAATTCAAACTATGATTTGAAATTCAATTGTGCATTTTTCTACATGTTGCATATCCAACAGTGAGTTTTTGAACTAGTTAAGATGTTTCTAGGTAGTTTAAGAGAGATCTGAGGGTAACTAAAGAGTTGGGGAGGAAATTACACTTTTTAAATCTTTGTTTAGTAAAACAAATTAGAACATGTCTTTAAACTACTGTACAACATGACAATCCATAAGTAAAAAGAAAAAAAGCATATTCAAAGTAAAAATAAAGGGTTTGTTTACATATAAAAAGTTCATTGCAAATTACTACACAACTTTGCAGATGCTGATTAAAAAGACTTGTTTATTTTATATTTGTAAAATATACACACATTCTATAGTTTTGTTATAAAATAAGATAATTTTTTGGATAAATATACTTCAAAAATATATATATTTAATCGAGAAAAAATTTTGGAATGAAAGATGAAGATATAGAATGTAAACTTCCTGAAAACAAATACATTACTTTTCCCATGCACTGCTCATTATCTTCAAAATGTTTAGCATTTAGATTTATGGACATACGTTGAATGAAAGACAGATAGAAACACCCCCCTTCGTTTTTTTTGAGAGTTCACAACTTAGTGTGAGCCCAGTACAAAATAATATAATTTGTAAAATGCTTCTTTAGAATATCTAATATAAATAAAATGGTTGAGTTACTTTGTCTTTTATTTTTAATGCCTACATTGAGATTACATATCAAAATTTAAGAATATAAAAAATTTTTATTATCTATAACAATTATAATGTTTTTAAATTCTTTTATAGTCTGGTAATTTTATATGATTTAATATTAATAATGTAACCGTCTACATAAAAATAAGGTATTACTTTTTTCTTTTGAAATCATGTACATGTTTTTCTACATTTTAAATTATTTGTTCATTTTAGCAATTCATTTAAAATTTGGTATGTTGGACATCAATTATCTAGAAGTCTAATTATTAGAAATTTATGGTGCATTTAAGAAAAAATTCTGCATCTAAAAATAGATCACAAGAGATCGATCAAGATGACTTACTAGATGCCAGTAGAACATGCCTCTTCCAGAGAGAGGAATGCGAAGAGCAAGTAGATGCTCACATTTTGAAGAGATTTTCTAGCAAAGAATAGTATGATATACCAGAGAAGCGATGGGAAGCACCAGAAGTAAGGAAAGGCCTTGTGGCAGCTTGCCTAGCCAGAGACTGCTTGAGAGGCAGGCGACCCTCCTGGATGTGGAGAAACAGTAAGAGAGAAATCCCCAGAGCTCCACATTTTGAAATGGGCTTTTACAATTTTGGCTATATATAGGAGATACCCTTGACCCACTGGGGGATCAGGCCTGATATATGGAGCTGCCTAAAGATTGCACAGAATGTTGTGGGGAAAAAGAGAACCCATATGGAATCCCATAGTTATCTGATCCTAGAGCAGCTCGAGCTGAGTGCTATTTTGAAAGCCTATGTATCATGGATCTACGGACATGGCAGCTGCTGCTACACTGCTCCAAGGAGGGAGACATAGCACTCCTCTGCAACCCTGGGAGGGTCCCTACTACCCCACTGTGGGCTGCTGTTGAGACTGAAATGTGAGTGGGTTGCTCGCCCAACAGCTCCTTGCCCAACTGCTTGCCTCATAGGGACAAGCAAGGCACCATTTTGCGAGTTTAATGCTGAACTGAGTTTGGTCTGAAGTGGCTGCAGCCATTGACCATCCAAGATAGGAGAGGGAAACTATGCCGTCTTACACATCTCTAGGACAGTACTTACCGCCCCACAGTGAGCTGCTGTGAGACTGAAGCGTGAGTGGAAAGCACCCTGCAAGGCTTCTTGCCTATGCTGTTTGCTTGCAAGGGACACTATCTTATCTGGTCCCGGGACCAAGGTGCAATATTGGAAATTTAATGCTGGGTTGTTCCCTTCCCTCAGGCTGAATTTGAAATGACACAGTTGCAACTCCCACCCAACTGGAGAGGGGCAGGGAGAACAAGCTCTTCTCAGAGCTTGCTGTGTGCAGAATGAAACTGGATTCATATATCTCTCTGCATATGAAAATTAACTCAAGACAGATTAAAGACTTGAATGTGACACCTGAAGCCATAAACATACTAGAACAAAAAATGGGGAATATTCTTCTGGACATTGATGTAGGCAAAGAATTCATAAATAATACTTCAAAAGAACAGGAAACAAAAACGAAAAAATAGACAAATGGGATTTAAACAAAAAACTTCCCCACAGCAAAAGAGAGAATCAATAGGGTGAAACCACAAGTTGCAGAATGGGAGAAAATATTTGCAAATTATACATTCAGCAGGGGACTCATATCCAGGATTTAAAAGTAACCCAAACAACTAAAAAAAAAAAAAACCCAAATAATCCCTTTAAAAAGTAGGCTGATATTAATAAATATTTCTCAAAAGAAGACAAATGGTTAAAAAGTATATGAAAAAACATTGAACATCACTAACCATTAGGGAAATGTGAACTAAAACATCCATGAGAGATCATCTTATTCTAATCAGAATTACTATTATTAAAAACACAAAAAGATAAAAGCAGATGTTGGAAAGGATGCAGAGAAAAGGGAGATCTTATATACTGTTGGTGGGAATGTAAATTAGTACAACCTGTATGGAAAAACAGTTTGGAGATTTCTCAAAGAAACAGAACTACCAAAGGAACCAGCAATCCCACTACTGATTATTTACCCAAAGGAAAAGAAATAATTATATAAAAAAGACACCTGCACTCATATGTGTATTGCAGCACTATTTACAAAGGCAAAGATAGGGAATCAAGCTAAGTGTCTATCAATGGAATATTGGATAAAAAAATGTGGCATATGTATATAATGGAGTACTCCTCACCCATAAAAAAAGAATGAAATCATGCCTTTTGAAGCAACATCAACAAAACTGAAGGACATTGTCTTAAGTAAAAAACTCAGACACAGCAAGTCAAATACCAAATGTTCTTTTTTAAGTGGGAGTTAATGTGTATACGTGGAAGCAGAGCATGGAATAATGGACAGTGGTGACTTGGAGGGGTAAATCACGGGAGTTTTCTTGCTGGCTACAATGTGCATTGCTTCAGTGATGGATACACTGAATGCCCTGAGTTCATCTCAATGCAAAATTTCAATATAGAAAAAATGCACTTGTATCCATAAATATAAACTAATATTTTGAAAATAATAACATTCTATTTTGAAATTGTAATAATTGATCATGATGATAATAATGGTAATGGAAATCAAATATTTAATAAATTGAATGAAAACAAAGCATGAATCTTGTGTGAAAAGGAGGGCTTAAAATTTGAGACAAAATTAAATGTAACTTTTTAAAAGTTTGACATTGGCTTCTTCATTGATATATTTTGGGTCCTTGAATTCACTGTTTCTGAAACTGAAAAAATAAATTCTCAACTTCATGAAGACAATATAAATCTTGAATTTCAGTCTTATTGTTAAAAATTATTTTACCTAGGTTACCTATCTCTTGGTGTAAATGTTTGAAAATTAGGTGCTAGATTTTCAGAGCAAATTTCTTCACTGTTTTTATTAGAAAACTTATTCAAAGGAGATAATTTCATATAAAATTAAATCCATTTTAATTAAGATCTTAAATATATTTTAAATAACCTTTGTTCCTATCTAGAAGAGATTTTGTATTTGTTTTATTTTGGTTAGTTGTGGGGCTCAGTCCTGATGTTTATTTTAGTTTGTGTTTTCTAAATGAAACTGCTTGATATTATTAGATTCTGCAAGGGTAAATTAGCAATATAATGTTATTTACATTACCAAGCACTTTGTATACAATCTTCTTTAAGATCAGCATATTTCGTTATATTACTTGGCAAAAAATAATTTCATTTCCAGAAGATTAATAATGAATTAACTATAGCTGAAAAATGTAATTTTGTAAGCCTTAGAGGAAAAAAAAACTTTTCTCTAAGTAGCAGTATTATTAATACCATGCACCTGTATGTTAAATAATTAAGTGTATCTCAATCGAACTCATTGTCAATAAGATTCACCTATTCTTACATAATAGCTTTCTAAATTGGTATTTATGGTTTTATAGTTTAGAGCTTGTAGGTCTGAATTAATTTTTAATAAGAAATCACAACTGTGATAGAGCATTATCATTTCAGTAACTAACAGCCTGGGTATCATTCCCAAGCATAAAATCAGCTAAACAAATTAGAATAAAAGCCACATGTGAGATATCCATTATGCATTGACATTTAGAATCTCTTCCTTATTTGTATTCAGAATACTATATTATACAATGCAATATTTATCTGTGATATTTTCCATCATGATGTGATGGATGTGTCGTACAAAAACCAAGGAACTTTTCCGTCAACAAGGAACTTTTCCCATCTGAAGAATAACATGTTTGATAAATGCTTACCCTCTTTATGCATCCTCTTCTGCAATTTAGTTTTTAGTGCTTTGCATTCTTGTTTTTTCCTCCCAGCAAGTATCATTCTATGTTTCCAGAAAGGCCTCATCTCCAAAACCACATATAAATTACCACATCTCAGATATTCACAAGTTATTCCCAGGTATACACACTATAAACAGGAGACCTTGATAAGTAGCTTAAGAATTCTATAATTTGTACTTTGATAAACCGACTTCTCCACTCAATTTTATGTTACATAAATACCCTAAGGTAATCATCTTAATCTTAGATTTTGCCAGTCACGAACATCTGAATTTTTAAACATTTGAAGTACTAAATCAATATTTAATGGCATAGTGAGGTATGCACTGTTAGATTACCTCTATCATAGTGAAGCTTTTGTACATGTTTGCCACAAAACTTTTCTAGGGTTGTTATTAAAATTTTGTTATTTTGTTTTATGATGTTCTATTTTGTCAAGAGGACTTTTACTTTGCTAAATATAGTCTTGCATTTTCTAATCATTTCATACTTATATTTAATGAACCCTATAAATATGTGTTGATGGTTAGAGAATTCATTTCAAATGTTTAATCCAAAATATGTTTCAAAAATTAAAAAAGTTTTGTTATCCATTTAAAGTAGGTAATCTGGCTATTTCAAGTTTTCCTTATTATGGGAATTTTCTGTGTCTAAATTCTATATTTAATGCATATACAAATTATAGTATTTAAAGTATACAATGGAGAGAAGACATGAAAAAATATTAAATTAGGTATACACATTTTATTCTCATTTTTGCTACTAATAAGCTGTGTAATTTTGTGAAGCTCACTTAATATTTACTATAAATAAGAAAGTTGTACCCTATGAAATTTAAAATTTTCCCCAATAGTAGCTTTCTCTTATATAGTCTATTAAAGGCTAAGAAAAACAGCAATAGTTTTTAGCTCTGTTGCCCACTATATTTAGCACCTGGGCATTTTATGAAGGTTCAGGCAAGTTCATAGTCACATATCAGCAAAAAAGCCAACCATCTGTAATGTTACCTTTAGAACTCATCAGTTCTTTCCCTCCCTTGTCATCTTCAAGATGCTGTACTTTCAAGCGAGTTAAAAGGTGAATCAACTGAATGTATGTTGTAATGGGATACCAAAGATCAAGTCTAACTAAATTTTTGACAGAGATTGAGAGAACTGACCCAATGTTGACCCAGCATTTTCACCTAGTGAACTAGTACCCATTCCTTCAGCCATAGTGAGGATTCAGTTTTTTCTAAATTGATGGTCAAGAACAACAGCAAAATAAAACATTTGGGAAAAAAGTAAAGTTGTTGTTCTCCATCTTGAACCTCATTTACTTAACAGTGCCCAAATCTGTAATGATTTTCTAAAAGAAACTCTAATATGGTAGATTTTGAGATAAAAAAATTAAAAACAGAGGATGGGTTAAATAAAGTTTTTGCCTTTTTGGTTAATAAAATATTTAATGAAAATGCAAACTGGAAACACAGTATCTAAAATTAATGGGTAGCTCCCAATTAGGTAATATCATTTTGAGATAGAATGAATATTCAGATTATTTTGAGGAATACAAATAAAGTAGATTGATTTAATTCCTTAAATTGAAGTGTACTCCAGAAGAAATTGGTTAACATTTACACATGAAAGCATAGTTATTGTCTTTATTTCAACTATATAACTAAATAAAAGATTTCAGATCACAGGCACAAGTTGTATTTTTGTATAAGTGATGTACCTTCCACCAGTTGTCCAAAAGGGAAGATCCAGATGTTGATAAACACAAGTAACCTCTTGTGCTTTTGATGTTAAAAAATTATTTACATATGTCTAAATGTCTTGGAAAATTGAGAACCATCATAATGACCAAATAATCTCTAATTTTGAGATATGTCTGTAGAACAGATTTGTTGCAGCAGTGTGAAAAAAAAGAAATGAGATTAGAAAAATAAGAATCAGTTGTTTGATATTCATCAACTTAAAATAATGATTATTTAAATTTGTTAAGATTAATAAGAGGGCAAACTAGTATATATATACATATATATATTTTTTAATTAGAACATATTTTTTCCTTATTGGTTTATATTACATGGGTTTACATATACAGCTATAAAAGATAAATGTAATCACGCTTTCTGAAAGACTGATCATGTGCTGTTTTATTTCAGTGAATGGAAGTGTTTGACAAATTAAAAAAAACACACCTTTATAAGCTAACCTTTAATATGTTATTAGAATATGTTTCATTCTTCATGGGACCCTAAAATTCCAAGTAGCAAAATCCATCAATAAAAAACAAATACAAGCATGCTTGCTTTCTTTAAGTTGCATGATAAAGTCAGATGCACTGACTCAAGCACTTAGGGAGGCTGAAGTGGGAGGATCACTTGAGGCTTGGAATTCAAGACCAGCCTGGGAAACACATAGATTCCCCAGCTCTACAAACAAATGAAAAACAAACAAGATGCATCATAATTTTTCTCTTTCAGTGAATATAAGAGTTTCACAGAGAAATACCTTTGTCAGAAAACTTTAAAAATCTGCCATTAGAACATGTTTTTTCCACTATTGGTTCATATTACATGAGCACTCATATGCAGCTATAAAAAGCAACTCTAAGCATGCTTTCTAAAAGATTCATCATAAGCTGTTTTATCTCAGTGAGTGGAAATGCTTGGCAAAGAAACAATTTTCTTAGTTAAACTTTAGAATATTTTATTAAAACATGTTTCTTTCTCTAGTGGGCCCTATTAGGCGAAATAACTACACATTTTTAAGTAACTGAAAATCATGTAAATTTTTTTTATGCTCAGAAGCGTACATATCATTATAAGTTTGGTTATTTTATTTGAAGTCAGAACATATGACTTAAACTCTTAAAAATTTTCAGATTCAAATTTAACATTTTGATAGTCTATAATTTCGAGCACAAAAATACTATGATAAAATGTGCTACAAGGAAATACCAAAATAGATATTTCTATATTTTATTTTGAAGTACTTTGGGGTATGGAATTTATAAAGTAAAACATCTTTTCAGCTGTCATATTGAAAGATGTATGTGTATAAATCAATGTTTTATGCCCTCTGTATATTGCTTAGATAAGTAGGTAGATGACTTGTCACTTGGATTCTGATTCCTTACCCCAGTTATTTTATATTGACAAATAATAATTGTATATATTTATGGGGTACAATGAGGTGTTTTCATAAATATATATGTTTATGTGTGTGTGTGTGTGTGTGTGTATGATTTAATCATTCCACTGTGTTTTATAATTTCATCATTCTACTGTGTGTGTGTGTGTGTGTTCATGTGATCCTATCCTGTAGGTTTTATCTTTATTCTGTTATTTCCTTTGCTATGCCTTGCCCCAGTTCTTTACAAAATTGAGTAGAGAAATGCTCTTGCCATGATACTGGTATTTTTCTAGGATATTTTCAAATGTAATTGATTGACGTATGAAACCTTCGCAGGAATCCTGATTATTACATAAAGAAGAGTACTTGCCCTTGAGTTTGTATCAAGATAAGGACTGAATACTGGATGAGATGGAAGTATATTATGGAGGACAAAATCAAACCAAATCCATAAAACCCTAGAAATTTGATTCTGTTTACATGGAGCTTATTACAATTTGAAAATAATTTACGCTGAATTTATCTTTATTTAGAAAACATTATTTGTAGAATAAATATACATTTTAACAAATTATAATTGGAGAATTTTTTTCAACATTTAAGTAGAAAATGTCTTAAGTGTATTCCAATATTTTTAAGTACCAATTACAAAAAAAGTACTTGTAAAAGAACAAATAAGTCTTAAAGAAGTATCTGAAAGACTTCTGGTTGTGTGATACATTCATTTGAGTTTTTGATTAAATAATATCAAATGATATTTCCTTTTTATGACTGATCTGTTACTCTAAATATTTTTCTTGTCAAATATTTGTTAAATATTTTCTATAGTTAAGATACCATGGTTAGCAATTGCTTAAGGAATTAGGAATTAGGCCTAGGTTAGCAGTTGCTTAAGGAATTCAATTTAGTAACAAAATAAGAGACATTTTTGAAAAACACAGTAACAGATATAATGTTTTAAGTGTCACTAAGAAATATAAACACACAATTTCCAGTTACTTAAAAATTTGTAGTTACTTGGCCTTATAGGCCCCAATAGAGAAAGAAACATGTTCTAATAAAATATTCTAAAGCTCAGCTTAGAAAGTTATTTCTTTGACAAACACTTCCATTTACGATTATATAATCAAGATTTATTCATTTAAATATTTGAATGGCTTTTAAAGAATGGTTAAGCTTGGACATAAATGGGTAGTGATAAAAACCTGGTGGACAAAAATTGATGAATAAGTATGTCATATATTGGAAAAAGAAACAAGAATAGAACATGTACAAAGCAGTTACGGGTTATAACTCTGAGATGCTTTGACACCAGATTGTGGAGGGCCCTACATTCACACTATCTAATTTGAACATTTTATGATTGGACAATAAAATATAAAGATATTTAAGCTGGAGACTAATTAATCAAGGTTGTGATATAGGAAGATTAGGCTGCAGGTGGTGTATCTAATAAAGCACTAACATTTTTCCCAAGCTTTTTGAATAAGTTAATAAATGAATGAATGAACTATGTCATTAAATACATACCAAGGTGAAACACATCATTACTTTAGGAATTTTTAAAAAATTAATGCAAGTGAATGCTTTCACTTTTTGAAAGCTTTCTTTCTTCTGGTGAAGTGGATGGATTTTGACCCCCGTTTCAGAATTATTTTGTGGGTGCAAAATACCAAATTCTTTTGTGAACCAAAAAGAAGAGTCATACAACTTGTTAAGGAAGAATTTGCAATTTGGTCAGTGAAAATATTGCTGAATTTTGAACCAAATGTCATATGCAGATTTTAGAAATCTCTCTTCCTGACTTGGCCAAAAACATAGTAGTACAAATTCCAGCTGATGCAATGAACATTCTACCATATGCCAAGTGGCAAAGTTTTACTGCTGGTCTAGCCATTCACTGCTCACACGGAGTTTCCTTTCTTCTGCGCTGTCCATCTGCTGATTACCTGGTGATCCTCTCCCACTGCCATGCCCATCTGCTGGCTACTTGCAGATGCCCTCCTATTGCCCCATGCACCTGTTAAGACTGTTCTTCCCAAAATGCAATGCATCTTATTACCAACCAAATTGTAAAATTAAATATACATAATCATGTCTTTGAAAAAAGACAGAAAGGTTTTTCCCATTAATAGGACCAAAAAAAGTTTAAATATTGATCAAGCAGGTTATATAAACTATTGTTTTAGAGAGGGGTAGCACAGTGTCTGCAAAATGCTCAAGAAAGAACTCATGAAAAGGCAGAAAAGATGCATATTAAATTTAAAATAATATCTTTGATCTTAGGTACTAAATAGCTCTCTAAATACTCTACACAAGTAATAGGAACTAGATTTGTCTTCTTCAAGCTATGAAATATTTCTTGTAATGTTTGGCAGAATGGTTAAAAGTATCAGAAAACAACCCCTTCCCATGTCACATACTTGAGAGGGGGTGTGGACATGGAGGAATGAGTGAAAGGATAATGTTTTTGGGTTCTGGATTTGCTCTTACTAAACTAAAAGTGACAACTGAACAGTGCAGTGGAGTGAACGATAGACATTTTTTTTCTTGAAGTAACTATCATTTTAACAGGAGCATGGAAAGACTTCTCAAATAGGCCTTTCTGAAAGACTTAACAGGATTCTTCTTCAGATAACTTCACATTATTTACATTGCAAGGTATTAAAAGATATCTTGAAGGCTTGAAAGAGGAAAAACTCCCCACCTACAACTAGCAAGTACTTAGAGTCCTGAACGAATCAATTAAAAGAAATGATAAACAATGCTAAAGAAAAAAGTGTGATTTCTAATAGACACATTTAGATACGTTTTTCTCTTGAGTAAATCTAATCTTTAGGGTTTCAAAAATGTTTTAAATTGTTTTACACCATCTTTTTTTTTCCTAAAGAAATCACTGCTGAGAAATGTAGATTGAATGAGGAGAATTTATATATGTTTATAACAGCATACACCCTTTAAATATGTTAATATAATTTTAAAAATTTAGACAAGCAAGAAACAAGGAATCTATTCTAAGAGAATGGATGGAAATAGATATCAGTTTTTAAAATGGCTCAGAAAACAATTATTTTAAAATTGTTTTTAAATGTGAATAAAAGATAAGTTTCATGAATATGTGAATGATGTTAACTATGTGCTTCCTTATGTCAAACAGATTTAAAAATATCTTCACCGTAAAGTTGTCATTGATTTTGGTTTCATGTGTCTAGTAAATACTATTCATGAAACTTTCGTATAGTTTGGTATCTGGTTTTTAAATTCCAAATAAAAAGGAGATTAAGTTATACATGGCCTACCTCTTAGCATCCATTACTTAATGAAACTAGTTACCAAATAATTATGTTAGTATCAATTAAATTGCATGCTTTTTTCATTCAAACTGTTCATTTTGGGAGGTACTTATATAATAACTTCTAAAGTGGCAAGGTGAAAAGACTAAAAATTTCAATTTAATACTTTAACATCACTTCATTTGCAAAGCAAACAAATTTAAATAATATGCTATATATTTATATGCTTGTGTATTTGGGTTTACCTGATGTTTTATCTTCTTTTGTTAATTATCCTATTCTTTTCTTCCTATATAGCAAATGAAAGTGATGTTTAAATGTGAGTACTACAGTGTATGTAGATTTTGTAGATAGCTGCAGGTCCTCCTGCCAGGGAGTTGTCCTTGTTTGAGCACCATTCTGATGCTTCCCTTCCTGCCCCAGCCTGAGCTTTGGCATATTGGCAAAATGCTCTGACATTGAGGTAGTGCAGTTGGTTCTATTACAACACCTTTACATTCTCTGGAGTATGTATTTTTCTTTTTGACTTGGGATTTCTTTAAAAATAGAAAAAATAAAAAATAAAAGGATCCATAAACACACATTGATGAAAAAACTAGAATTAATTTAGTGATAGTTAAATTTATATCGATTCTGTACACTTTCATAAGTCCGTGTTCATACAAAAGTATCAATTAACATATAATATACAAGTATTCCTGCAAGATAATTCTGGTAATAACTTTTAATTCAGAATAAATGAAGGTCTTATTTAGCTTGGAGACAAAGTGTGTCACTTTTGGTCCTGATTTGGATATTTGTCTTCTTCTGTTGCCCTATTTCTGTGTGCCTCATATAAATCCATATTATTCTAGCTTACAATGATTGCTTTTTCACATCCAAGCTGAAATACTGATAATCACTAAAGCCTTGCCTATTACAGTTGCTTAAAATTTAGTCCATACAGGTCTTTTCTGGAAGTACTTATAGCTTGTGTTTTTGAAGTAGATAAATCTGTGTTTTATAGAATTACAGGTAACATTACCCAAAGTCAAATTATTTTCTACACCCTTATTACTGATTTGGTTTTGTATATCTGTCATCCTATGTTTCTAACGTTCCTATATTTCTACAGTTTTGTGTATTCGTGTCTTTCTATACTTCCAAACCTTACTGTCGTGAACTTATTTCTCTTTGCATACTTGAGTCTCTGGCTAATTTGAAAGTAATTAGCTAATTTTTAATACTTTTCTCACGTATATTGATATATTTATGTACTTTTGTTAAATTTGATAAGTTTTCTTGTAAGTCATTTATTTTGTGCATAGTATTTAAAACATATTTTCTTTCTTCTCCTATATGTATTTTCTCATTATAACATTTGCCTATTTTTAAAATAAAATTTCTACCTGTGTATTTTTTTTCCTTTTTTTATGAGTCAGAGTCTCTTTTGCTCAGGCTGGAGTGCAGTAGGACAATCTCTGCTTACTGCAGCCTCCTCCACCTCCCAGGTTCAAGTGATTTTCCTGCCTCAGCCTCCCAAGTAGCCGGACTATAGATGCGTACCACCACACCTGGCTAATTTTTGTATTTTTCAGTAGAGATGGGGTTTCACCATATTGGCTAGGTTGGTTTCAAACTCCTGACCTCATGATCCATCTGCCTCGGCCTCCCAAAGTGGTAGGAATACAGGGGTGAGCCACCATACCTGGCCATGTGTATTTTTTAATATCATTTGTATTTACTTCGCAATTCTGTGGTTTATTTTTCCTTTATTTTGCAGTTGTCTTTATTATTTTTATTTCTTCTGTTTTTCTAGGTTTGGTTGGTTATGTTTGTATTTTCTTGACTTTGTTAAACTTTTTAATCTTTTTTTTTTCTTGAAATTATGTTATATATTTGCCTCAAAATCCAATTTTAAATACATGCTATAAACTACTATGCTTATTTTCTTATTTTATAATTGTCTGTAATCATAATCATAGATTTGTTTTCTATAGTCTATACATTTTTAAAATTAAAATTCAGCTTTTGAAAAGTTCTAATAATTTAATAGTCAAATCAAATTATCTTGTATACAATTTGATATTGTAGAATGAAAATATTTCCTTTGTAAGTAATTTTTATCAGTTTTTATAAGTATTTTACAAACACATAAAAACATACTATATTATATATTTGTAGAATACAATGTTTTATATGTATCCATTTATGCAAACCTCTGATTATGTCTTACTATTTTGTCTTGTCATCTCTATCAAACCATGATGAAGATTATAAATTGTATAGAAAATTGTGTTGCCATCTATTCTTTCAAGAAATGCTTCCTGAGTGCCATGTGCCAGTCACTGTCCAAGTCCTAAAGGATAAAATAGTGATGAAAACACTTTCACAGAGCTAACAATCTTCTAGAAACATGGACTTTAACTTGGCAGCTGGTTTCTGATTAGATTAGGCCAATGGAAAGGTAAAGTAGTGAAGTAGGAAGATTGGAGGGTAAGAGAAAGGAAGAAGTCAAGGTATTTATCCTTTCTCCTTTCAGGGAATTTCACCTGATAAATCAGTTGGCCACTCTGGCAATAGCCACATTTTTCTCCATGGCTCTGGAAAATAGATAACTGTCTCTTCATAGTCAAACCTGACCATGAGGGCCATCAAGGTTTGCACTAATGCCAGAAGGCCTCAGCTCATTGGTTTCATTGATACCACTTTCTCTATTTATCCACCTAACCTTCAGAGTGATAGTGGCTTCCTAACTAGTTCCAAATTTTGAAGTAGCTTCACCTTTCCTGATTGTGCTTTCAGCTTGTCTAACATCTTTGAAAGTAATTCTCTATATTAAACAAACAATATTCTAACTCTGCATATTTTGGAGTAAGAGATAAATTTATATGCCATTTCCCTAACTTAATATTCATTTTAAATGATATAAATTTGCTTTGTCAAAAGGAGTCGATACCCTATTCAGAAGTATAAAACAATACATTCTGAATAGGATTTCTCTCTAAAGTATTCTCCATATAATTGTGGCTTTGAAGAAGTTTCCTGGAAGAGGATTATTTTTCCCTCAACAGTCATACATTTTGTAATTAGCAAAGAATGACATGGGATTTTCTTTGAATTTTGTTCAAGAGTCCAGAATTATAATGTGTACTATTAAAGAAAATTATTCATCTTCTTGTTCAGTTGAGAAAATATTTTCTACTAATTAATTTTATTCATGAATCAAAGAGTATATTTCCATATTATGTGCTTATTACATTTCGATGACAGATACTCCATAAATCCCCTTTAATTTAGCCACCATTAGTTAGCAGTTTACTGATTCGTTGTCTATGGGATATCATTTAACATTGTTTTCATCTACAAGTAAGAGGTTACCCAATTAAAACTCTATTAAACAACGAGAGTGTTATTTCAATATCATGATTCCGAATTCAGGGTGTTTTTAGGGTTGATTCAGTGGCTCAGCTCTTAACCTCTTTGCTATTATAATTTGCATTTTAAATTTGCCTCCTCAGTTACAAAGAGTGGTTACAATTTCAGGAATCACATTTTGAAACAGAAATAACCAGACGAAGAAAACAGGTATTTCTTATCAAAGCTTTCTTTTTATTATGGTGGAAAAAACTTCATCAAAAAGTGAACACATATTTCCATCATGTTGAATTGTTCTTAATTGGACCAAATGATCATTTTATATTGTGGCCAAACTGAAAGGGAGGCTGGTGAAGCAAATAATTGGCATTTTAACTGCTACATTTGGTGATAGGTTGTGATAATAAGAAAAAGTTTTGAGTGATATATAGAACAAGTACATAGGGCTATGGCTCACAATCAAGAATTAGTATCTGGCACTGGCTATATGTTTGCCTATAATATTCATACATAGGCATTTCCCTGCAGATATACAACACAACTGCTCATAGTTATATAAAACATATCTGTCTTCTTCTCAAAGTGAGAGAAACCAAAACTGTCATGTCAGCTTTAATATTAGCCAAGGTATTTAATTGAAAACTGTCTATAAGAATTCTAGGTAATTTCCACAGAAAAATGACTTGTAAGAAACATGTATGTTTCCTCTATTTCTAAGGAATTGATAGAATCATAACTTTGAGATCATGTAGTCTAGAACAATGCCCAAATAATCTTTTATTTAGGTCATTTTCTCATCTACACTGTAGTACCTATTTGCCATACTTTTTTGACTATATTTGAACACTTTTCCTCTGTTCAGAAATTACCTGAATTACCATATTATCAGGAAGAACCCTCAGACTACACAGCCTGAAAATTCCAACTGGGCATTTGCCCAACCTTGTGATTTTATAGCAGAACACGATCTATAAGGTCTCCTAGGGTCTTCCAGGGAAGACCTCATCACTGTTGCCATTGAATACAGGCACACTGTTTAAATCACCAACAATGAATACTGGTTTCTGGTTTCTGCCATTCAGACTGCTCCTACTGCTATCTTTTGAAACTAGAAGCATCTCTTTGATAGCAGCATCTTCACAAAAATGGAGTCCTTGTTCTTCCTACTTTTTCTGCAAAACTAGCTTCTGATCCAGTTTCAGATGGGTATACCTAAAGAGCAATACTCAGAATATATGCTTCTTTTGTTCTGCTATAAGAGAGGTTGGGCAAGTGAATAGTTGAAATTTTCAGGCTATGTAGACTGAGGAAGACCAGATAATTTGGTAATTCCTGAACAGAGAGAAAGTGCTCAAAATATGAACAGTCAAAAACTATGGCAAATATGTATTGCAATGTGCATGAGAAAAATATCAATGAAAGACATGAATAGGATTTAGGAAAAGGTAACAGTATCTAAGATCAGTCATATTATTACCATATACTCTAAAATCTGTATTAATTACCAATTCAGATGAAATTATAGGAGATAGATTACCTTTTATAATGCTAGTTACTGGGATTTCTATTTTCCTTTGTTCATTAATTTGGCTTCTGGCCTGATGTTTATGGTTTAAAATTTTTAATTTATCTTTAATGTACAAAAGTAGGCGACAAACTAAATTGGAGTTGGTTGCATTACTATGATTATCCTAACATCCATCCATGAAGCACGATTAATTATTTGGCAGTTCTTTTTTTTTTTTTTTTTTTTTTTTTAAGACAGAGTTTCGCTGTTGTTACCCAGACTGGAGTGCAATGGCACGATCTCGGCTCACCGCAACCTCCGCCTTCTGGGTTCAAGCAGTTCTCCTGCCTCAGCCACCAGAGTAGCTGGGACTACAGGCATGCACCACCATGCTCAGCTAATTTTTTGTGTTTAGAAGACGGGGTTTCACCTTGTTGACCTGGATGGTCTCGATCTCTTGACCTCGTGATCCACCTGCCTGGGCCTCCCAAAGTGCTGGGATTATAGGCGTGAGCCACCACGCCCGGCCGGCAGTTCTTAAGACTGTTCACATTGGTTGTTTGTTTGGCACTATGGGAAGTAGATTAGTGGTCGCCAGGGTTTGGGAGCTGTAGTGGAGGTGGGGATTGACTGCTAATGGGTAGTAGGTTTTTTGGGGGACGTTGAAAATGTTCTCAAATTAGTTTGTGATGATGGCTGATGACTTTATAAGTATACTTGAAACCAGGGCATTTCATACTTTTTTTTTTTTTGAGACGGAGTTTCACTCTTGTTACCCAGGCTGGAGTGCAATGGCGCGATCTCGGCTCACCATAACCTCTGCCTCCTGGGTTCAGGCAATTCTCCTGTCTCAGCCTCCTGAGTAGCTGGGATTACAGGCACGCGCCACCACGCCCAGCTAATTTTTTTTTTTTTTTTTTTTTGAGACGGAGTTTTGCTCTTGTTACCCAGGCTGGAGTGCAATGGCGCGGTCTCGGCTCACCGCAACCTCCGCCTCCTGGGTTCAGGCAATTCTCCTGCCTCAGCCTCCCGAGTAGCTGGGATTACAGGCACGCGCCACCATGCCCAGCTAATTTTTTGTATTTTTAGTAGAGACGGGGTTTCACCATGTTGACCTGGATGGTCTCGATGTCTTGAACTCGTGATCCACCCGCCTTGGCCTCCCAAATTGCTGGAATTACAGGCTTGAGCCACCGCTCCCGGCCGGAATTTTTTACTTTTAAGGGTGGATACGGTATGTGAATTATATCGCAATGAAAATATTACTAAAACATTAGTGACTTAGAAAAACTGTTATGTTTGGAAAATAATATGCTGATATGAAATTAAAGACATTAATTCATATAGATGACAAATTAGTAGACAGTGACAAAACCGATTTTGTTTATCTGTTCAATATATTTAGTACATGGTGATACTTTGTGATGAAATAAAAATTCTTACCACACATTATTAATTATTCTTACCAATACCTGAATCTCCAATGGGACTGGTGAAAGGTGTGAAATATCCCCAGAAAACATTCCAATAATAAAAAGAAAATGTGTTATTAAAAAAGTTACATTTCTCTATTTTGCTACTAGTGATAAACTAAAGATAGAACTTGGCTAGACTGTGCCAATTTAGTTTCTAGAGATCTTGTTTAAAATTCCTACTATAGAATTAATATTAGAGATAATATATTTGTCATACTTTTTATGATTATAGTTATAGGTTTCCTCTCCACTTAAGTTTTTTTTTCAGTATTTTTTCTTGATAATTGCAGGGTTGATTGCACTTTACTTGAGTAGAAGCTGTTTCTACAGAGCTAATGACTATAGCCACTGTGTTAACAAAGTTTTCCCAAGGTACACATATTTCCAATTCTCCATGCTCCAATATTTTTCTCTTCAGCTTTTTTCCTCTTCAGTTGTTTTAGGAAATAATGTCAACAAAGCAACACTTGTGAAAACACATTTCTTAGCTCTGTAAGAATATCTATATTCTAGTACATTCAGGTGTTAAGTTTTGTGGATGTGTTGCTTTAATTAATGGTTCTCTTTGAAAGTCCCTAAACAATTCTTTTACTGTTCAATCTTTGCATAAATATGGCTTTTGGTGTACATAGTTAATAACACTTTTATGTTCTATATCAAGGATACATGTTTGGGCAGTACACTTCTTTATGTATTATCTGAATGATGTGAGTGATGGGGTCTGCTGAACTTCTTCTAGATTACTACATCTTGATTCTGGTTTAATGCTATCTCTGAAGGTCTCCTGGACATACTCTCAAAAAACTATTGTGATGTGACCTGATTTGTGTTTCTTTTAAAACTTTTTGTTTTATGGGTATATGTGCATATTTGTTATATAGGTAAATTGTGTGTCGTGGGGTTTGGTGTAGAGATTATTTCATTATCCAGGTAATAAGCATGGTACTCAAAAGGTAGTTTTTTGATCCTCAGTCTTCTTTCACCCTCTACATTCAAGTATGCCCCAGTGTCTACTGTTCCCTTCTTTAATGCCTGCAATTACCAGAACTTCTTCTGGAAGTTCATTATTTTTTTCCCTTTTTAATTATACTGCCTTCAGAAATCAGTATGACGTAGCATAAAGAACACTCTTAACTGAGATTCAAGATAAGAAAGTAGCAACACTGAGAATTTTCTCAATATTTAGATTTAGAATTCTCAATGTTTAGGTTAGCAAATCAATGAATGGTGATAAGAAAGGACACTATAAGGAAAAGAAGAAACAAAAGTAGATTAAAAAGAGCATTTATTGAGCCCTTAAAAAGTATAAGAAAGATACACCAAAGGTCACAATTAATAATGGTATATCTGGAATTTAACTAAAAACTTGTATGTCCAGGGAATTTTTCCTCTGTACTGTTTTACTGTAACTTAGGCATGAACTTCTCCATAAGCTTGTCTATGAGCATATTTTGTTCATTTCATGGTTCCAAATAGTAGATTAAAACATATTTGCAAAATTGAGAATCTTGGCTAATTTAAAAATTTTTTCAAAGACATCTACAAAATAAGATATTTCTCTTAATGAAATATGGAGTTTGGGGATACAAAAATATGACAGGCAATACTTTCAGAATTTCAGTTTGGTAGAACACTTAATTCTGTCTCATTTTATAGTCCTATGTAAGTGGGGTGTCTGGGGGCTCCCCTCCAGGTTCTGACTTAGAGATGACCCAGGATTACCTCTCATAATAAATATTTGATATTTTAGGGCATGATAGAATGACAAGAGTGAAGATAATGATGCAATGAGGTTAATACCTCTCCTTGGAACCACCGTACATCACTTCTGTACATATCCCATTGACTAGAACTCAGTCCTATGACTCCAACCTGATTACAGGTGATATTGGGAAATATGATCTTTCTGTGTATGCAAGAAAAAAAGTGAAGTAGTGTTTTTGTTTATCACATATGACTAACAGAGTGACTTTAAAAATCAAATTTATTTATGTATAATCTATAACCAGTCTTCTGTAGTAAATAGAATGAAGACTGATCTAGAAAAATACAGTACCTCTGATATTTGAAGGTAGCTAAATCTATGAAAAGCATCATATAATTTTAATCATTTTGAATATAAATCTAATAGACTCCTCTCTTTAATTTCAGAATCTGTTGCAATTCTGCTTCTTGTCTTCTCCTACTGAGACTGCATTAGACACTGTGGTTATTGGGGAACCAAATTTTCTAAAATAATTATAGATCATGATTTACTAGATGGCATTTCATGTGACTAAGGCTGTAATACTTCTATTTTTAAATAAACGTCTGTTAATATTGTCCTAGTGTAAAATGTAGCAGTCACTATATTATAGGATAAGATCTTCGAACTCACTATGTGAATTTGTATCACTTTTTTGGGTAAGCATCTGTTTAAACATTTTATTAGATTTGTATCAATTAACCAAAAGTGTGTTTAGTTAAGCTTAGTTTCCTTAACTAAAGATAAGGAAATGAAAGCCGTTAGTTGGAGAGAACAACATCTTTTCTGAGAAACCAGAAGATGCTTATTCTATGGTTATGCAAGGTGTTAACATCAGGGGAAACTGACTAAGGGACATATGAAAACATTTTGTACTACCATTGCCACTTTCTGTAAATCTGAAATTATTCTAAAATTTAAAAAAATATTTTAAAAAGGCATGATTTAAAATAAATTTTATATGTAGATTTATACATATCTATGTATAAATACTTATGACTACCTATAGAGCACTACAGTATATCAGTGGTTAATTGTTTGAGTTTAATTTTGTGGGTCTAGTAAACATGTATTGCAAACTGGAAAAGAAAACTAATTAATACAAAAGTGGATCAAAGGTCTACTCTCTAATCTCCCTAAGTTGACTTTTTAAAATTCTAATCAATCTTTCACACAGCAGCCAAACTAATCTTACTAAAGTGCAAAATTATTAGATTATTCATGATCGTCTTTCTGTTTGCCTGTCTGGTCATCATCTCTTTATCCTTTTCTCCAAAACTCTTTTCTCCATGGTAATGAACACTTTACACTTTCAGTGCCTAAGATACCTCATACTCCCTCAAGTCTCTAGGAAGTTTTTGTTTTTACTGATCTCTCAGCCTTCCATCTGTGACCCTTTCTCTTCCTATTCTTACTATGTAGCCTGTGTACTCCCTCACGCCTGTCTTTATTTTTCTTCTAGCTGTAAGTCATTTGGCCCAGGTTTCTACCACATCTTCTAATCAGGCCTATCCTCTTTTTAACTATTCCAAGATGAAATTATATACTCCTCTTTAATCTCCATCAAGCATGTAGTTTCATGTTATTAGACTATTGATTGTGTGTTTGACTTCCCCACTAGAGTTGGGGCTCAGTGCTAGAGGGGTCTGTGCTGTTGTATTCCTAGTGTCTACCACAGTACCTGATACATACTAGGCATTGTTATACATTTGATAAGTGAATGACTGAATAATTGAGGGTTCCATAATGGATTCTGATCACCAGGGAAAACTTCCTGAAATAAATAGTCCTTGTACTAAACAAAGATTTAGGGAGGATACTGTCACTATTTGTATATAGAACAGCTTGGTCAGAAGTTCTGAAGCTAATGAACATTCCTTTGAGAAGTTAAAGAGAAAAACAAAAGGAACAAAGAAATAAGGGAAAATGAATTTGGAAGGTATAATAGAAGGTGTTAAAGAGTAGTTTAATACAATAATACATTCTAGGATTGGAAGAAATCATAGACACTTATTTATATATTTCACTTCACTATATAATGACAAGAATTCAAACAAATTTCAATACATATCCACTTTGGCAATAATCCAATCACTGTAACAGGTATACATACCTATTTGAGATCCATTTTTGTGGTTACTTTCAGATATCACCATACAAATATGCACAGAATTCAGAAATACTCAGTGACTTCTTCAAATATATGAAAATTAATGGTAAAATGAAAAAAATGTTGATTCTTGATTCTTTTGATTTTCTTGATTCTTAATCTAGCGCTTATATCCATTATGCCAAGTTGATGTATGGTCAGATTAGCTATAATGAAATGTGCATATTGGTGTGATGATATCTAAAAGTAGCCATAGAAATGGATCTCAAATGGTAAGTGTACTTGTTATAATGATTAGGTTATTGCCAAAGTAGATATGTATTGACATTTAAAAAAAATTCTTATTATTATATAGTGAAGTTTCATATAGTCACCTCTGATTTAATAGTGCACAATGAATCAATCTATATTTCTCATAAAGTAGGTAAAATCATCATTAAAGTTATGCCACATTGCTCATCTATAACTTATTCCAATGGGGGTAAAAATCTATGGCTCATCTCATGAATATTTTGAGGAAGGAAATTACATAAAATGATTTGATCAGGCAAGTGCAAAGAGTGTTAAACTGGGACTTGGTTTTTCCGTGATTACCTGCTTTATGTTTTAAAAAGATTTTCAAACTGGCTAAACTTTGAAGAAATTATGAAAGCCTCAAGTTACTTCCAAAGTATTAGTGATATGATGGTTATAAAATATTCCAAATTTAATGTTTAAATTGTAGCTTTTGGGTTTATTTTACCAAACTGACTTTTTCCTCTGATTTCTGATTTTAAGACAGTTGAGATTAGCATGCCTTAGGATGCTATGGCAAGTGACCTTCTAGAATTGAAAGAAAAATGTTTTAGTCCAGTCTGAACAAATATGAACATTGGCAAGTTTTGGGATAGGCCAAACTTCCTTTCAGACTTTCCCTTTGAGTAAATGTTCCTGTCTGTAGTTAGTTTTCCTCAGTCTCCACTCACCATCTTTTCACTGTCCTGACAACACACTAAACACCACATGTCTTCCCTTTGGAAACCCTGGCCTTCTCTACTTCTACATTTGTACATTGAAATGTTTTTCATAATCCCAAACAACTTTACTGTCTTTACACAACTGATATGGTTTGGCTCTGTGTCCCTACCCAAATCTTATCTTGAATTCCCACATGTTGTGGCAGGGACCTGGTGGGAAGTAACTGAATCATGGGGTTGAGCCTTTCCCATGCGGTTCTTGTGATAGTGAGTGGGTCTCACAAGATCTGTTGGTTTTTAAAACGGGAATTTCCCTGCACAAGCTCTCTCCTCCTGTCTGCCGCCATGTGAGATGTGCCTTTCACCTTCTACCATGATGGTGTGGCCTCCTCAGCCACATGGAACTGTAAGTCCATTAAAACTCTTTCTTCTGTAAATTTCTCAGTCTTGGGTATGTCTTTATAATCAGCATTAGAACAGACTAATACAACAACCATCATATCTTGACTATTATACGTTTTGATAGCTATTAAGAAGTAATTGAAAAAAAAACTCAGACGATATTTTAGTGGTTTACATATCTTAACTTCTTTCTCCATAGCCAACTCCTGCCCTACAAAGTTATATTTTGAATAAACTATGCATATAATTTATACTTAGAGAAATATCTACATAGTTGATTATCAGAAAGAGATATAGAGTGTTAGAAAAGGCACTTTGGCATCAGTTTGACCATATACATAGACTTGTCTTACATGATAATTTGTTTATAAGGTCATTTCTCTGATGGTAGTTGTTCTGATTAAGGGGAAGAAACAGATTGTCTTAAAATTATCAATAAAAGTTTAGAAAACTACAGAGGTTTGAGGTTTACCTTTCTTACTGTCTCAAGATTGAGAACCCCTATTCCATTGTAAAAAAAAAAAAAATCTCTTTTCAAAACTTGTCCTTCATATTAATTTTTTCTCTTCATTTACCTTAAAAACCACAGACACTCTAATTGACAAAGCTGAGTTTTGTTTTTGTTTTTGTTTTTTTTTTCCTTTGAGACGGAGTTTTGCTCTTGTTACCCAGGCTGAAGTACAATGGCGCAATCTCGGCTCACCGCAACCTCCGCCTCCTGGGTTCAGGAAATTCTCCTGCCTCAGCCTCCTGAGTAGCTGGGATTACAGGCACGCGCCACCATGCCCAGCTAATTTTTTGTATTTTCAGTAGAGACGGGGTTTCACCATGTTGACCGGATGGTCTCGATCTCTCTACCTCATGATCCACCCGTCTTGGCCTCCCAAAGTGTTGGGATTGCAGGTTTGAGCCACCGTGCCTGGCCCAAAGCTGAGTTTTAAACCAGACCTTTGAGAGAGTGACATAGTAGGCCCTGGCATAGGGTGTGTGTGTGTGTGTGTGTGTGCGTGTGTGCGTGTGTGTTCATGTTTTCATGCAGATATTACATTAAAGGAGGGATTGAAGATGATGATGTGCCCATTTGTATTGACTAGTTCTTTACAATCAATATTAGTTAGGAAATGCTTGAAATGTGGGAGTTTTCTTATAAGAGTATTGGGATCCTTGGAAGTATTCTGTAATTTGATTCCATAGGACAGGTCTATTAATCTCTCTTCACACTGCTGATAAAGACATACTCGAGGCTGAGTAATTTATACAGGAAAAGGTTTTAATGGACTTACAGTTCCATGTGGCTGGAGAGACCTCACAAGAATGGTAGAAGGCAAGGAGCAGCAAGTCACATCTTATGTGGATGGCAGCAGGCAAAGAGAGAGCTTCTGCAGGAAAATTACCCCTTATAGAACCATCAGATTTCATGAGACTTATTCACTATCACGAGAACAGCATGGAAAAGACCTGCCCGCTTGATTCAATTACCTCCCACCAGATCCCTCCACAACACTTTGAAATTCAACATGAGATTTTTGTGGGGACACAGCCAAACCATATCAACAAGTTACTTGACAGACTGACAAGCAAATTCCTTGTGAATTACCACTAAGGTGGGCCTCCTGCAATTAACTGTACTCTATGATTAATACTGTTTTGAAGAAACACTCTGGTGAATGATCTGAATTATTAATATTACTACAGAAATAAGATAGGGAGATTTAATGTGATTTGCATATATATGTATAATTATATTTTACTTATAGTCATTTAACCATTTTAGTTATTTGGCCATTAAACTAATGCCCAAATATTAACTATTAACTATTAATTGTTATTAATGATTAACTATGTTTATTAATAAGAAATGTTAATTAATAACTATTATTATTTGACCATTATATTACCTTGCACTCCTTCACTTTGAAATCTTATTTATTAAATGAAGGTTATAATTTTGTGCTTAGAGAATCAGACATTTTAAACTATAAAATAATCCATCTTTGGTTTTGATACACATTTCAAAATCTATTTGTGTTTTCTTCTGAATTCTCCTTCTTCCACCTTCTTTTCACCTAACTGATAGGTGTGTTGATTTTCAAATCTTATGGCTGAATATTTGTCATTGAATGTTCCTTTTACGTGAACAATGGGAAAAGCTGATATTTTAGACTGAAATTTTTCTTTGTATTAGTAGTGCAGATACTTTAGACTGAAATTTTTCCTTGTTTTTACAAATGATGCCACGTGTGAAGAGCACTGTAAGATGTATGTGACCATTTTAAGTTATCTATAATCAAGTCTGTTGTAGGTATAAAAGACTACATTTAAATAGATTGATGTTCAGTACCTGGTCTGATTTAATAGGCCCATTCTGTTTTCTGAAGTGCTATGTCATTTTCTCAAGAAATGGTTTAGACACATTTTAAATATTATTTCCATTCAACTGTTGAAAAATAACTTGATATTTTTCATCTCATGGCTTTAGTTTTTAATAATACATACTTAGTTTGATATACTGCCAAAAATGTTGCTGGATCCTGATTGCAACCAAAAGTACAAGTAGAGTTAATGAAAATATTAGTAGCTGAATGATTACTTTTCATCAAAAATAGTTGATAGTCTAGAGTACTGCTACTTTTTTGATCTATCTGAAAAGTAAATGGAATGCCACTGCAGTTTCTGAAACTATGTTAGTTTTATTAAAATTTTAAAATACTCAAATTAAATCTGTTTCAAATGGACATCTGAAAGCAGGTATGTCTTTACATAAACAAGGGAATAGTTTTTCATAAAGCTCAGTATTTTTATATTAAATTTTAATTTTTTTACAATTCCCTGTTGTTATTCAGAGAGTTGTAAAAGATTATCGTATGGTTAATTTAACACATGCTTTTAAGATTCAATGGGTAAAATAATCAAAACTCTTTAACCTACTAGATGAAGTACCTGCTCTATTTTTGAAATGATTGAAATGGCGTTCTATTAAAGTTTGATTTCTATTGATTTTTTTTGTTATGACAATTACCACTTAAATTCTTACTACATTATCAGAATACAAATAAACTGGAAAATTTTATACCTGGCTCAGAAAGTAGCATGTGTAAAAGGCAGTCCACACTTTTATCTGATATAGCAAGATATTTAGAAAATGTCCATGTGAAGTTAATAAAATTAAAAAGTAATTTATACAAAACTTAATTATAAGTTCTGTTTTAGTAAAGACACACTGTGTTAACTTTTTAAAAACATGCTTATTACATTAATAATTTGCTAAAATTGCTTTTGTCTCTTTTTAATTTTGATGGGAAAATTTTAATTCCAGTTAAAGATGGTGAATTGTAAATGCATCCAATAATTTTCCCAAAACATTAAAGGAAGTTTTCAAGAAGTAAAACCACAAGAATGTGGAGAACTAGATAATGGATTATGAAAGAATAACACATTTGGAAGCGAGAAAGCAGATGAATGTATGTTTCCTGTATTAAAGCTGAATTCTAAACTGATAATGAGGAAATGTAAGAATTTAATCCAGCCTTAAAAGCCTAAGAATTGGGTGGCACAAGATGCTTCTCAATATAGAGATGAAGAAGGTGTACTTTTTAAGTGAGAAAGATTGGCTGAGGGCTGTTTGAGTTGTTCCTCGGTCACCCCAACAGACAAGAGGCATGTTTTGTGACAAGGAGAAGAAAGGTTTGGTCAGGGGATATCTAACACAGTTCATTCATGTTGAAACAGGGAGAGTAAGTAAGAAAGCTGCATCCTGGAAGCTAAGACCCCACTTGTATAGTTTATTTTCCCTATTTAGTTCCAGGAGAACTGAATAATAACTGACTTACTTCCAGGAAGGAGAAGGGAAAAGTAATCTCTGGAAAACATGCATTGCATAGGAAAGGATCTAAAGTGAATGAGGTTGGATTTCTCCCAGTGAAATGTTCAGTCAAATCACCCCCGGGTAAAGATCTTTCTATAATGAATTCCAGAACTGGCACACACCAAATACCAACTGCTTGCTTTTTGAAAAAAAATATTTTGTTATGAAATAAAATTTGTTTCTCTACTCTTAAATATAAGCAAAATTGCTAGGAACATCTATTTTAGAAAAGTCTATGAATGTGAAAAACTTAAGGCCAAAACAAAACAGAAAATAAAAACAAAACATGGAAGAAACAGAGTATTGGTGGAAAATAAAACTTAAAAAAAAAACTATTATCATTTTAACTTTAGAGAGACTATATATTCCTATTCTGAAACAAAAAGAGGCTGCTTTTTAAAGTGGAATATTTAGAAACAAAAAAAGAGCTCTTGGAAATGAAAACTATCATATACCTAAAATATTCAAACTGGGTGTTGGAAAGCAAAATTAAGGGAATTTCTTAGACAGTAGAGAAAACAATTCAAGAGGGGAGGGGAAAAAGGAAATTAGAGGTTAATCTAGGAGGTCCATTGTCTTAAATGTATAAGTGTTCCAGAATGAACAGAGAAAATATAGGGCAGAATTTTTTTTTTAAAACAAAGTAACAATAATATGTCCCAGAAGTATAGGTGATGATTTCTAGATTAAAAGGTTGTCTCTAGGGCCTGTGCAGTGACTCATACCTGTAATCCCAAGTTTTGGAAAGCCAAGAAGAAAGGATCACTTCAGGCAACAGGTTCAAGATCAGCCTGGGCAATATAGGAAAAACCTGTAATTATAAAGAGTAAAATGGGCTGGGCACAGTGGCTCATGCCTGTAATTCCAGCACTTTGGGAGACTGAGGCAGGAGGATCATGAGGTCAGGAAATCAAGACTATCCTGGCCACCATGAATGAAACCCCATCTCTACTGAAACACAAAAAATTAGCCAGGTGTGGAGGCATATGCCTGTAATTCCCCCTGAAGCTGAGGCAAGGGAATCACTTGAACTTGGGAGGCATATGTTGCAGTGAGCAGAGATCATGCCACTGCACTCCAGCCTGGCAAGAGAGCTAGACTCTATCTCAAAAAGAAAAAAAAAGTAGCCAGGCATGGTGGCGCACACATCTACAGTCCTAACTACTTGGGAGGCTGAGGTGGAAGGATCCCCTGAGCCTAGGAGTTGGAGTCTGCAGTGAGCTATGTTCATGCCACTTCATTGTAGCCTAGTTGCATAGACCAAGATACAGTCTCTCTAAACAAAAAAAATAAAAATAAAAATAAGAAGAAGGAAGAGGAGGAGGGGGAGAAGAAGGAAAAATAAAAGGTTGTCATCTCAGGCCTAGCAGGAGGAATGAAAATAGAATTGTGTCAAATAATTTTGTCGTAAATTTAAAAACATTGGAGACAAAAAGAATATCTGTATTAGTTGACTTTTACTGCTATAACAGATTACCACAACTTAGTGGCTTAAAACACCACATATTTATTATCTTATCATTTTGGAACTTGGATGTCTGAAATGTATCTCATTAGACCAAAATCAAATCAAGTGGTCAGCATTGGTGTATTTCTTTTTGGAAAGTCTGAGGGGAAATCCATTTTCTTTTCTTTTTTTTTTTCTGGCTTCTAAAATCTACCTGCTGTCCTTGGCTATGGCCTTCTTCCATCATTAAATCCAGCAATGCCAGTCCAGTGTTTCTCATGTTGTATCATTCTAACATTGACACATACTTTTTCTTCTTTCACTTATAAGGACCTTGTGATTACATTGGGCCCATTTGTATAACCAAATAATCTCCTCATCTCAATTTCAGCTATTTAGCAATGTTAATTCCATCTGCAACTGTAATTTCCCCTTGACTTGTAACATAACACATTTCTAGTTCCCAGGGACTAAGTTGTGGGCATCTTGAGGGGGAACAGCATTATTCTGTCAACAACGACATCCTTCAAGCTCTCTGAAAAAATACTGTTCTTTCACAAATGATTAATAATCATGTATATATTCATAATTCAATTCCATAAATATTCATATTATGTCTCACATTGAAGACACTATGAATACAGTGGGAAAAGCATAAAAGTGTCTGCCCTTATGGAGCTTATATTTCTGTGGAGGAGAGATATAAAATAAATGGATAAAAAGTTAAATATATAACATATAGGGGAATATGTGTGAGAAGAAAAAATAAAGGAAGAAAGAAGAAGGAATCTCAGATTTGAGTTGTAAAATTTACATAGCATGACCACAGAGTTCCTCACTGAAAATTCAATATTTGAAGAGCCAACTAGGTGATTATCTAGGGAAGGAACACTTGAAACAGAGGAAACACCTAGGCGAAAGGCCAAGAGAGGAGAGCATGCCTAGCTTACTTAACAGAAGGCAAGGAGGACGTTGTGGCTAGAGCAGATAAGTGAATGAAAGTGTAGTAGCAAATGAGATCAGAATGATTACAGGACCTTGTTAATGTAAGGCGTGTAGACCTGTGTTAGGGCTTTGGCTCTTACTGAGTTGGAAAGAGAAGATTTTTAAGGAGAGGAGGGGCATAATGTTATTTAAATTTCAATCAGACTTTCCATTCCAGACAGGGGGACATGACAGAGGTGAGATTTACCCTTTTACCTAAAACAAGGAAAACAACAACAAAACCGACAAAATGCATGAAACAATGATTTTCAAGACTTTGGGCACTGGGTAATAAAGGGCAATGTTACCTGAGAGATAGGAAACAAATGGGGTGAGCGCTTGATCGTCTCAGATATTATCTGGAAAGAATTTTTCAGATTGTGGCACAGGGAGTTTCCTCTAGTCAGACCCCACTTGTCTTCCTGGGCCAAAGAAAGAGAGAGAGCTGGGAATTCTGGGAGTCATGTTGGCTAGAATTCCCAGGGAATGGTTCTCAAGAGGAAGGAGCCAAAAAGAACTTGAGAGATCTGCAGAATATTTTCTTCTATTATTCAGATGAGAACACTAACAAGCACATGCTTATGAGAAAACTATACAAGGCCAGGTAAAAAGCCATCTGTAAGGAATAGAGGGGAAAATTCAGAGATCACAGGAGACTGGAAGTAGTGACTCTTCCCATCAGCCAGAGTGATTCACAGGTTGTAAAGTAAGCTTATCAGAAATGCTTTGCTTCATTAATGTGGAAAAATTAGATCTAGTCTCAAATGCTCTTCTGGTCCCATAAAACAAAGCTTAACATAAAGACTAGAAAGATTCACCCCATTTCTAAATAACTGCTTCACAAAACAAAGCTCCAAAGTATTTATAGGCAGACAAAAATATCTAGCACATAAAAGCGTGAATCAAGTTATCTTGTGTTCAATCAAAACTGGACAGTCAACCAAAAAAGCAGGAAAACGTGATTCGTATTGAGGACTAAAAATCTTAAACTGACACAGGTGATAGAAGTAGTGGACAAGGATACTAGAATAAATACTGTAACTGTATCCACGAGTTCAAGAAACTATAGGAAAGATTGGATATGTTGAGTAGAGATAAAGAAATTATGAAAAGACTGAAATAGAACTTCTAGCGATAAAATCTACAATGCTGAAATGAAAACACTACTGCATGAAAATAATGGATGAGAATACATTTGGAATAGAAGATTAGTAAATATTGAAATGTAGTAAGCAATTCAAAATGAAACAGAGAAAATGTGACTTGAAAGGTATGAATCAATGAGTCTTGGGACAGTTTCAAGTACTGCAAAATACATATAACTGGGTGTTTCCTGAAGGAGAGAGATGAGGATGAGATGGAAAACAAAAGCGTTTGGATAAATATTATTCAAATTATTCCAAATTTGACAAAAATTAAAACCATAGATCTGAGAAAGTCAGTACTATACAAGCACAAGAAATATGAATAAAACTACAAGGCATTTCATAACCAAATTTCTTAATAAACAGGGAAAAAGAAACATCTTCGAAAAACCTATAATTTTGAAAAAAAAATTGTTTCCATAGAAACAAAGATAAAACTGGAAGCAGATTTATCTTCACAAACAATGCAAGCTATGTGATAGTGGACTAGTATCTTTATAGCACTAAGAAAAGCAAACAAATAATTCGTTAACCTGGGATTCTTTTTCCCACGAAAATATCTTTAAAAAATATCCATGGAGACATTTTCAGACCTTAAACACTGAATTCACCACAAGTGGATCTACAATGCAAGTAATGATAAAAGACTTTAGGCCGGGTGCGGTGGCTCAAGCCTGTAATCCCAGCAATTTGGGAGGCCAAGGCAGATAGATCACGAGGTCAGGAGATCGAGACCATTCTGGTCAGCATGGTGAAACCCCGTCTCTGCTAAAAATACAAAAAAATTAGCTGGGCATGGAGGCACGTGCCTGTAATCCCAGCTACTCGGGAGGCTGAGGCAGGAGAATTGCCTGAACCCAGGAGGCGGAGGCTGCGGTGAGCCGAGATCGCACCATTGCACTCCAGCCTGGGTGAAAAGAGCGAAACTCTGTCTCAAAAAAAAAAAAAGACTTTAAGAGGAAGAAATATGTGATCAGCAGATTGGAATCTGTGTCTACACAAAGGAAAGAAATGGAACTACATGGATAAAAACAACAAAGATTTTTTTCTTGCTTTTAAATCTGTTTAAAATACAATTTGTTGGTTGATAACAATAGCCAAGTATTATGGGACCTATCACACACATTGAAGTAAATAAATAGCAGTTATAGCACAAAGAATAAGAGCAAAATGGAAATGTACTGTTGTGAGGTAGTACATCAGATGTGAAGTAGTCTAATATTGCTCAAAGGTAGATTGTGGTAAGTGAAAAATGTATATTACAAATCCTAAAGAAACTACTGTTTAAAAAAAGTCAGAAAGAATGATAGCTAGTAAGCCAATAATAGAGAACAAGTGGAATCATAAAAGAGAACCCAAAACAGGTCAAAAAGGGAAATAACAGGAGCAAACAATAGGTGGAAAAAATAGAACACAGATAGTAAGATTGTAGATGTAAATCTAACAGTATCAGCAATCACGTGGAATATAAATTGTCTAAATATTTTAATTAAAAAGCAGAGATTGACAGATTGGATAAAGAAGGTCAGAACCAATTATATGCTCCCTAACAGGAATCCTGTCTAAAATATTAAGGTGCAAATATGAAAGGTTACAAGTAAAAGCATATATACCATGTGTATATATAAAAACATAACATAATAACTAATGAAAATAAATCAGTGTGGCTTTCTTTAACATCAGATAAAGTAGACTATAAAATAAAGAATATTACCAACAGTAAAGAAGTTCCTTTCCTAATGATAAAGAGGTCAGTTCATCAATAGAACATAATTCTAAATATTTATACACCTAATAACAGAGCTTCAAAATACATACAATAAAAACTGAATAAACCCTGAAGCAGAAATAGTGACATTCACAATTATTGTTGGAGTCCTCAAACTTATGTCTTCATAATTTTTAGAAAAGTAGAGACAATATCAGTAAATACATGATTAGCACTATCAACCAAATTAACCTACTTTACATTGATAAAATATTGCACTAAATAACAGCAAAATATACATTCCTTCAAGTGTACAAGAAGTATTTCCCAAGTTTTCCCATGTTCACCATAAAACAAGTTTTAACAAATTTTAAATAATTGATGTTATACAGAGTATTTACATTGAAATTTAATTAGAAATCATAATAGAATTGGTTTTTTTTGGCCTTTTGGCTAAGATCAAGTGTAGAAATTATCATAGATGCCTGGAAAATTCTCAAATTTTTGTAAATTAAATAGGACATCTATATATAACTTTTGGGCGAAAGAAGAAATCAGAGAAGTCAGAAAATATGGCAGTAAATACTTATATTAGAAATGAGAGAGGTCTAATTAAACAACATAGCATTCATCTTAGGAAACTGAGAAAGGAAAAATAAATTTAATCCCCAATAAACAGTATAAGAAATAACAATGATTAGAGCTAAAATGAATAAAATAAATCAGAAAAACAATAAGAAAACGGGTGAAACTAAGGCTGTTTTTTTTTAAGAAGGTCAATAAAATAAATAAAGCTGTAACCAGAATAATTATGAAAAAGAGAGGGAAGATAAAAATTACCAATATCTGAAATGTGAAGGGAGGAACAATAAAGACTTAATGGATATTAAAAAGATATTATGAGAATATTATAAACAGTGCTATATCAATAGATACAATGAACTTAGTTGAAATGAAAAAATATTTTAAAAGACTCAAAACCAAAGCTCACTCAAGAAGGAATAGATAACTTGAATGGGTCTATATCTGTTAAGAAAATTTAATCGGTAACAGAAAAATCTTTCAAGAAAGAAAATTTCAAGCTTAGAAGCCTTCACTGCAAAATTCTAACAAACATTTATAAAAAAGTAATATCAAATATATATGATCTTAAAATACTAAAGAGGAGGGAGTACTTATTAATTTATTCTATAAGGCCAACATTGATCTGACACTAAAATGTCACATGCATAAAAGAAAAACACAGATCAATATCTTTCATGAATATATATGCATAATTCTTAAAATTTAAGCAAATCAAATCAAGCATATATTTTAAAAGGATAATACATCTTGTCCAAGTGGAGGTATCTCAGAATGTAAGTTTGATTAAATATTGAAACAGTAGTCAGTGTAATCCCACATATTAACACAGAAAGAAACTAATATTACCTTTCAATTGATATATAAAAAAATTGAAAATATTTATCTTCCATTTCTTATAAAAACTCACAACAAACTAAGAATAGAAGGACTTTTCCTCAATCTAATACAGGGCACTTGCAAAAAACTATCATAATGGCAAAAGAATGAATGCTTTCTCTCAAAGGTCAGGAAAAAGCAATGATGTCCACTTTCATCTCTCTGTTCAATTTTGTATGAGAAAGTCTAGCCAATGCAACACAGGCAAGCAAAAGAAAGAAAAGTGTCTACATTTAAAAGGAAGAAGTAAAACTTTATTTGCAGATAATATTATAGTTTAGCTGGAAAAAATCTGCTGAAATCAACAAAGAAAAACTTTTAAGCTTCTAGAACTATTAAGAGAGTTTAGCAAGAATTCAGGCTAGTATGTATAAATTCTATTTTTTTCTATGTAATGACAACACTCAAAAACGGAAAAAAAAATAAAATAACATTTACAAAAGCACAAAAATAGGGATAAAATTGTTCAAAATTTGTACAGGATCTATAGATTAGTAACTAACAAATACTGCTGAGAAAGACTAAAGAAGACCTAGATAAATGGAAAGATACAACATATTCATGATTCAGAAGCCTCAATATTGTTAAGATGTCAGTTCTTTCCATATTAATCTATGGATTCAATGCATTATCTATTTAAGCCCATGGAAATGTTTTGTTGTTGATAGAAATTATCAGGAGGATACTAAATTTTATATATAGATGCAAAATACCTAGAATATTCAAAACAACTTTGAAAAATGCAGTGTTTGAGGACTAACAGTGCCTAACCTCAAGAATTATTATAAAGGTACAACTAATTAATTCAGTGAGGTGTTGGTATCAAGATTGACAAATAGATCAATGGGTCAGAATAGAGTCTGAAATGCAACCACATATATATCAATTGATTTTTGACAAAAATGGAAAGACAATTGCATGAAAAAGAGTAGTCTTTTTGACAAATAATGCTAGAAGAAATGGATATCCATATAGAAAAGGTGAATTTTGATTCTTACCTCACGCTTTATTTTGAAAATTACCTTGTTAGAGTACAGGTGTGTGCCACTTCACCTGCTCATTTTTAATTTTGTTGTTGTTGTTGTAGAAACTAGGTTCTGTCTATGTTTCCTAAGCTGGTCTCTATCTCCTGGACTCCAACAAATCTCCCACCTTGGTTTCCCAAAGTGTTGGGATTTTAAGTGTGAGCCACCACACCCAACCACACACAATTTTGAATCAGTTTTCAACAAAGAGACATAAATACTTTTATCTGGTCATATTCAAAATGTGTGTTCTACCTCCAAAGACAGTAGATAGTTTTTTTTACAGGCCTTATATTAAGGCATAAAAATAATGAGTCATACAGCACAGAGAAAGGGAGAGGAGCAGGGAGAGATGAGGTTTAGATCTAAGCCAGTCTCTATTTCTTTGATGAGGAGGAACTGGAAACTGATCTAAGAAATGTGTGTATGTGTAAAATTTTCATAAGTTGTTTTTATACAGTTCAAGATAAAAATCCCTGTAGGAATTACTAGAGATAACTAAAATGAGAATCCCCTACATGGTTATGAAATTCAATATTCAGATGCTCAGAATGGCTCAAATTAGGCATTACTGAAAGCTGCTCATTTCTATCTGGGCACGTGGGAAACATGCTCCATCTGCAGATTAGCCTGTGCTTACGTCCCAAAATGTACAAGGGAGATACCAATCGTACATAACACATAGTGACAGCTATGGATTAATACATAGAACTCATCTGTAAATGCTGTCTTTATATATATATATATATATATATATATATATATATATATATATATATATATATATATATATTTGCCATGATTGATCTTCTTAGAATTGGAAATCTAGATTATTTTAACCACTGGATTATTTTGAGCACCTGGACTTCGTTTTGTCTGTGCAGATCAAAACTCAGCAGTAATACATGATTATTTGCATACTATGGCCAGACTCTTCTCTTGAGTTTGAAATGTTTCTTCAGTAATTTTTTAAAGTTCCTAATTGTTTTTTGTTGTTTTCTTTTTTTTTTTTTCTGTTTGAAATGACAGCTAGACCAGAGGCAAAACTATTTAAGTCATGGCAATTTAAAATAAGTATTACTGGAAGACCACTACTTTTCAAGGGCTATTGACTGTTTGAATTCCTTTTCTTGATGAATACTAGAGAGTGAGGATAATTTTAAGATTATATTACCTTCTTTTCTTTGGTGGGTCAACAATAAAATTATGATAATGAAATACCTTGGAGTCCTTCATTACAGAGATCACTTAAATTAGTGAAGTACCCCATAAAATCTTTTAGAATATTTGTAATGGTATGAGTATAGTAATTGTTCATTTATATCAGGGTCACTGCATTTATTAAAGGTATTTTTGCTTTTATAATAATTTTATAGAAGAGTTAAAACAGCTTTTAGTATATTGACAATAGCATTATTCTTGCTGCTTCAGAGGCCTCATTTTCTAAAGATTTATGTACCCTTTTTTTACTTTAATGTGAAGAAAAGCAAGGAATTTGTATGCCGAGACTGTGAAATGTGTTGAGCAATTTGAAAAAGAATTGATACGGTCAGCAAACAGGGCTCCCTGGTACTTCTCACATGGGGCTTGTAATAAAATTGGCTACCAAATTGTAAGTAATCAGAAGAAATAGACATAATTGTTCTTTTCACTTTAACAGCCATATACCAAACTATTGAAAAGTTTAAGGGGATTTTTCTTCGGTCAAGCCTACATAAATATTATAGAAGTCAGTTACTCACAAAACTATAAATGAGACCGGTGATTAAAGAAGATGGTTAGAAGTGTGAGAAGCTTTATATTGTAGTTATTTCTTGCCATTAAACTATGTCTCTCTTACTTCTAAGTGGGAGCTAAACAATGGGTACACATGAACATATAGGGGGGATCAGACATATTGGAGACTCCAACCACTGGGAGGTTAGGAGCAGGGGGAAGGCTGAAGCATTACCTATTGGTAATATCTCAATTCACTTGACATACATGTCACATGTTATTATCTATCAAAGACTTTAGGTGCCTTTTTTTTTTTTTTTAGAAGTGGGAGTCAGTGTCTGTTGCCCAGGCTGTAGTATAGTGGCATGATCTCAGCTAATTGCAACCTCTGCCTCCTGGGTTCAAGCAGTTCTTTTGCCTCAGCCCCCCAAGTAGCTGGGACTACAGTTGCCTGCTGCCACGTCTGTCTAATTTTTCGTATTTTAGTAAAGATAGGGTTTCACTGTGTTGCCCAGGCTGGTCTTGAACTCTTGAGCTCAGGCAATCCACCTGCCTCGGCCTCCCAAAGTGCTAGGATTACAGATGTGAGCTTTCATGCCCAGTCTAGGCAGCTTTTAAAAAATATTTAGGAATGAATTATAAACATTCTTGAAGTTAACAGAAAACTAGAAAGACTTACCCCAGAAATAGAAAATAAAAAGAAAAAAGAAATTTTAAAACCATAATGCAAAAACCAAATTAACAACTTACTTATTGGCCTTAATAGCAGAATGAAGTTTACAGAGGAAAGAATTATAAACTGGGAAAATATTCAGAGGCATGACATAAATAGTTGATCTGTTAAAGAAGAAACTAGATAAATTGAATTTTGCCAAAATTTAAAATGATTGCTCTTCAAAAGACACTGTTAAGACTGTAAAGAGTATAAAAAATAATCAGCTACAGACTGGGGCAAAATATTTGCAAATCCCACATCTGACAAAGGACTTACATTCAGGATATATAAAGAAATCTCAAAATTCAATAGTAAGAAAATAAATCACTAAAATATTATTAAAGGGGGTGCTATGGTATGACTTGCACAGAAACATAATCAAAGACAATATTAGAATGATAAACATCACATGAAAAGATATGTAACATTGTTCAAATATTATGGAAATCCAAATAAAAACAAAATGATATACCATTATAAACTAATTAGACTTGCTAAAGTAAGGAAAAGAATATGATAACGTCAAATGGTGGCAAAGATGCAGAGCAAATGAAACTCATGTTTTGTGGGTAGAAATGGAAAATGGTACAGCCACTCTGGAAAACAGTTTGGCAGGGTGTACACACACACACACACACACATTTAAATAGACATTTATCATGTGACCTAGCAATTCCAGACCTGGAAATTTATTTACCCTAGAAAAATCAAACATTTGTTTACACAGAAGCCTGTATATGAATGTTGATAGTAACTGTACTCTTAACTAACATAAACTGGAAATAAGCCAAATGCCCTTCAATGGATAAATCAATAGTAGCACATCCATGTAATAGAATTCTACTCAGCAATTAAAAGAAATGATTGATACACATAAGGTAGTACCTCTTAAAGGCATTATGTTGCATCATAAAGGTCAGTCTCAATAGTCTTATATTCCATATTTTCTTTTTATATGACATTTTCAAAAAATTACAGTGAAGAGATCAAATCAGTGGTTGAGAGTGATTAAGGTTAGGGAGAAATTTTGACTAGAAGCACAAAGGAATTTTTGGAGTGATGTAATTGTTCTCTATCCTGATTATAATGATGGTTACGTCAATCTATACAGTATTAAAATTAATAGAACTATATAACAAAAACCTTTCAATTTAAGAAACAAAAATGAGAAAAATTGAACAATAACAGTTAAATTTTTTAAGCAAAATTGACAAACATGTTTATTAGATTCATAAAAGTAAGACAGTAAGGGAAAAAGGGCTTATGTGGACTTCAGGGATTTTGACTTAGGTGATTAAGTTGAAAGTAGTGACCACATAATGCAGAAAGAGAATCAGATTTTGTGGGAAATAATGAATTCAGTTTTAAATGTATGGAGTTGGCAGTATCCCTTGTACATACAGGATAATAGTAAATGTTATAAAAGGAGAGCAAGACAACTTGTAGCCTAGGATAAGCAGTGAGCTTACAATCCTGGGGGACATCACTGTTTAAGAGACAGGAGGAAGCCAGGAGCCAAGAAAGTGACTTCAGAGTCATCCTACCATTGCTAGTCTCAAACATCCAGACTATTTCTCTCCTGTTTTTGTTTTATTTGACTTTTTTTGGGCAGGTCTGGTTTATTTGATTATATATCTCTTTACTTAAAGATTTTCTGAGGCTTTCATCATTTACATGATAGATTTGAACTATTTGAGATAATATCGAGCCTGAATCATAATTCCAGACAAAGAAGCCACAAAGGACAAGTAAAAATATATGCATTAATATGCTTCATATTATTTCAATACAGTCAGTCAATAACAAATGTATTAAGAATTTTGTGCTTTTGCCAAGACTGTTTTTATTTATGTCTAGGCATATGGATATATTTTATTTAATACAAAGGTGTGTACATGCACACACACACACAAACACACACACACGTTTATCTCTCTCTACTTTTTGCATCTCTGTGTCCCTCCCTTCCTAAAAAGTTCATAGAAATTCCACATTGTTCATGTTGCCTTCCTCTTTCTCTGAATTCATGCAATATCTCTTGTCTGTGCTAGTTGTCTGAAAGTATTTGTAAAATAATTTTATTTTTTAGTATTTACATATTATCTCTTGCCTCTACTGGATTTCAAGACCCAAGAATAGGAATTATACCTATGTCATACCTGACTATGCTTATACCTTATCTTGCTTAAAATTCTTCCGTAGATCTCCAGTTCTTGAATCATAAATTCCAAATAAATTTGCATGTCAGACAATATTCTCAGCTTGACCCTAAACTATTACCCATTCGTAACTCTCCTTATTTCAGCCTTTCCTTCCATAATAAACACCAATTATAACAAATTAATGTTCTTTTTAAAACATCCTATGGTTTTCATGTCCTTTATATTTGTGTATGTGTTGTTTATGTCTCTTTTTTCTAGTGAACTTCTGTTCAAAATACCTGAACTATTTTTTCTCATATAATGTTATTGTTCCTTCTTCTGGCTTCCACCTAATCTTGGCATAACCATTTATCATCTTGTACTACGCTTTTATCTTTGTGTCTCTTTTCCCCATCATATTGGGGACTTGTAGTAGGAACTGTTTTTAACTCATCTTTGAAGCCGTAGCTATTTGTAGCTACCTTACTGCTATGTTAAAAAAAAAAAGGATACAAAGTAAATAGTGTTGAATAAAGAAATGAATTAATACTTTTCTTCCAGTGCCTATCAATGTGTCTTATTCAGTGTCTTAATCCACAATGAAGTTATTTGAAGAAAGTATAAGATACAGTAGCAAGCTATTGAATCTCTCATGGAGATATAAATTTGAGTTCTATTTCAACCCCTTTAACAAGTAACCTTACTCAGTAGCTTGATTTCTTTTTAAAAAAGAATATGTACTGTGGCTCACACCTGTGTTCCTAGTACTTTGGGAGGTTGAGGTGGGGGCATCATATAACTGTTCAAGACCAGCCTAGCTAATATGATGAAACCCCGTCTCTACTAAAAATACAAAAATTAGCTGGTCATGGTGTCATGCACCTGTAATCCCAGCTATTTGAGAGGCTGAAGCAGGATAATCACTTGATCCTGGGAAGCAGAGGTTGCAGTGAGCTGAGATTGTACCACTACAGTCCAGCCTGGGTGACAGAGCAAGAGTGTGTATTATATCACCATTTCTAGGAAGTTCAGTATATTAGTCCGTTCTTGCATTATTGCAAAGAAATGCATTAAACTGGATAATTTACGAAGAAATGAAGTTCAGACGACTCACAGTTCCACAGGCTGTACAGGAAGCATGGCTGGGGAGGCCTCAGGGAGCTTACATTCAGGGATTTTTATTTATTTAATAATAATTTTGTGTTGTGAATATTTGAAAACTATGATAAGAAAACATAGTGATGTCAGTTGGCTACCAATAGTAGTGTCCATGTTCTTTCAGTTAAAGAAAAAAGGGAGCTGAAATATAGTAAATCATTGGATCATAATCTCTAATTGCCTGAATGAGGTCACTAATTCTACCATTAAATTAGAAATCTTCTAATCCACAAACTTAAAATGATGAAATATTTGCATCTTACTGTCATGGCATTTATCCCCTGTTGAGTAAATTTCATGATTCTCAAGCTGAATGTCAGTTGTAGAAAAATGCTGCACTTAAAGTTATCTGTGTATTTGAGAATGTTATATTTTCAAAGATGAATGCTTATACTTTAAAAAATTAGTCTTCATGGGAACACCATTACAAACCTGAAACAGAAATAAAATGTTTTATTTGTGGGCTTTTGTTGATTTTGAAGACATCAAAAAAGATTTTAAAAAGTGAAAATTATGGGAAAACATAGATAATCCAGGAGCTACAAAATAAGTTATGCTATTAAGCAATACAAAAATCAAGGTGGTTTGCCTTCTAATGAAGGAAAAAGAATGCAGTGCAAAAGAGAAAATCTGAAGCAAATCTGTGACTTTACCTTGACTTAGTGATTACAGTACCCTGAAACACAATCTTTTCTTTTCTTTTTTTCATTTTGAAAAACAGATACGGAATATAAAGACTTTCCTTTATGTTTAAAAAAGAATAAGGCAAAACGAAAACCAAAAGGCCACCGTGGCCTGGTTAAGAAATACAGAGCATCACACACTGGGGGTTGTAGAGGGTGGGAGTTGAGGAGGGACGGGGGTGGGAGGGTGGGGAGGGATAACATGGGGAGAAATACCAGATATAAATGAAGGGGGAATAGAGGCAGCAAATCACCTGGTTGTGTATGCACCTGTGCAACAACCCAGCATGACCTGCACATGTACCCCAGAACCTAAACTAAAATAAAAATAAATAAATAAAATAAATACTCATCAGAAGTAGCTATGACTTTGACTCATACATTTTCAATAAAAAATAAAATGCTCTGAACAGGCAAGACACAGAACAGTGAAAATATTCTCCTATTTGCAGAACACAGACATTAGCTGAAAACTGCTAGGCAACGAGCTTTATGAAATGCTCTATTGAAAAAAAAACAGAAAACAGGGGCCTTAGATATGTGTGAAATTCATGCTTTTTTTTCAGTTAGATATGGGAGAAGCAGTCCATGTCAATAAAACATACTGCTGAAAATACCCTTAGCAAAACTGGTCATTGAGTAAGTATTATCAATATAGCCAAGAGAAGAGAAGAGAAGTGAGATTCCAAGATGCCATTGTATTCAAATTTTACAAAATATATTTCATGAGAGGCTAAATGGTTACAGGCTCCTTTCATAGAAGATAAATTCAGATTCAGAAACGTGAATTAATTAATTTAAGTCATCAGGATTTCTGCTAGAAAATAGGTACTTATAGTTTAACCTGTGAAGTTATATTTGTCCATAAGGAGTCTGCATTGTAGTAGAGAAGACAGACTAGTTCCATAGTTGCCAAGATTAGCATAAAGGCAAAATGCAAAAAGCATATAGAAGTGGAACAGTAGATCTGAGTAGCTTGTCTAGGAAGGGTTCACAGAGAAGGATGACCTCTGAGATAATTTTTAAAATATAAATACTTTCTAGATAAAGTGAAATAACAATATCAGATAAGTCTAGGAAGCTACAAGTAGCAGATATGGGGTAGAGAAAAGGTAATTACTTGGGGGAAGCAGACAGATGTTTGGAGACAATTCTCCATAAGCTTTGCACATTTCTTCACATCTAGACCTTAACAGACAATTTGCTCAGATTTATTTATATTCTGCAATATTAAGGGGTAATATCTCCCTTCCGAAAGATATTATGGTAAAGTACAGACAAAGAATGCTCTCCATCCTCCCTGGAGAAGATTTCTTATATTCCTATTAAGACAATATTTCTCTCCAGAAGGAAGAATGATCAGGTTTTTTTTTTAATTTTTAATTTTTTTGCAGCCTCTTTGTAAGAGTAGGAGAGAAACAAAGAAACAAAGATTAAGAGTTTGCTAAGGTCATGACTCCTCAGCTGTGACAGATACACTATATGTACAACATCTGCCAATTACCACTTCCATATCAACCCAATGAGACATGAGGGGAAAGGAGAATTGGATTGAGCAAAAAGCTCATGCTGTCTCCTGTGCTATGTCTAATAAAATTTTTAAATTCATTTGAGCTCATTGTCTCCTTACCAGCCTGATCTAAGGAAGTGTGATGAGTCAGATTAGCAGTTACCATCATGCTGCTGCTTAGAAACTACTTGACTGACAATAGGTAAGGGATCAGGAATAGACGAGAGAAGGTAAGAGGCTGCTACATGTTAAACCAAACATCAGTGCACCTCTTCCACCAATGTCAAATCAATGTTGGCTTTTACTTGTGCATGAATATAGTTAGGGAGAATGCTGCACTTACTGTAGGGTCTCATTCAGTTTAAAATTTGTTAGCCAAAAAATAGAATTCTATATTATCTTTATGTTTAAGTGGCCTCTAGAACTAATTGGACTTGCCAGGAAATGGCTAATATTGTCAGATTCTTGTTAATAAAATGCAATCTTACAATTACATTGCTTTACAAACAAGTTGAGTGGAGACTTCAAGATCTTTCAAAAATGTATTACCTGGAGTTAGGAAAGAACAAGATACTTTTCTGGTTTTATTATGTACTAATAATTACAATTTTGAATTTTTTTATTTTTGAATCTTTTTCTTCTTGAAATGGCTATTCACAATTTCTTTTTTTTTTCTTTTTTTTAAATATATATTTTATTGCCCTTTAGGTTTTGGAGTACATGTGAAGAACATGCAAGATTGTTGCATAGGTACACACATGGCAATGTGGTTTGCTGCCTTCCTCCCCATCACCTATATCTGGTTTTTCTTCCCATGTTATCTCTCTGCAACTCCCCACCCCCTGCTGTTCCCTCCTCTAGTTCTCCCCTCCCCACACAGACCCCAGTGTGTGATGCTCCCCTCCTTGTGTCTATGTGTTCTCATTGTTCAACACCCGCCTATGAGTGAGAACATATGGTGTTTGATTTTCTGTTCACACACAATATGCCTATTCTAAAATTTGATGTTGAATTCCTTTAATTGCTTCAAATTATATTTAAGAAAAAGTATCAATTTTTCATTCAAAACCATATAATACAGTAGACGTCATTCTGGTGAATAATTGTTAAATTGTGAGTTTGATTTTCAGAATTGTTTTGTTTTGTTTTAAGATGACTTGCTGGAAATTGTATAAACTCTATTAGACCAATTTTATATTTTTAAAAATGTAATTGGGACATATAATTCTGTTGACATATTTGACTTTATTAAATCAGTCTGAAGGTATGCTGGTTATTTATAGTACTAAGTTTGAATTTGTGCAATTCTGGAGCAAACATTGTTTAATCTTCAAATATTTCTGAATGTTTTAGTAACATAATAACACCCACAACCCTGAATTTAAAAGTTTATTATTGCTTATTTTGCTCACTATTCAAAATATAGAATAACCTCACTTAGCTAAGATTTTTAAATCTATAATAGTTTGTATTCATTTCAGGAATAAAAAGCTTCCAAAATGTTATAGATTTTTAAATCTATAATAGTTTGTATAAAAATATTAATAGAATACAGGTACAACACCATGAGAGAAATCAAATGTGTTGAGCATAGAGTAGATAGACACAAATTCAGAGCAAACCTCCTGTTTCTCTCTTCAACATATTTTGTCAGTATATGAGTTGATTTACTATGATCTCTTCTTTTCGTTTCTAATATAATACTTTAAACAAGGAAGAGCTCTCAGAATAACCATATATCCAGATGATATTTGTTCCTTCTTGATCTAGATTCATGATATCTCACTTATCTGGAAGGCAGACTTCTGGAATCCTTACCCTAAATCTCAAACTTTTTTTTTTTTTTTTTGAGACAAAGTTTTGCTCTTGCTGCCCAGGCTGGAGTGCAATGGCTCAATCTCAGCTTACTTCAACCTTCGCCTTCTGGGTTCAAACAATTCTCCTGCCTCAGCCTCCCCAGTAGCTGGGATTACAGGTGCCTACCACTACTCCTGGCTATTTTTTGTAATTTTGGTAGAGACAGGGTTTCACCATGTTGATCAGGCTGGTCTAGAAATCCTGACCTTGGGTAATCCACTTGCTTCAGCCTCCCGAAGTGTTGGGATTAAAGATGTGAGCCACCATGACTGGCCAGCCTCAAACATTTTAAAACTATTATAAAACTACCAAAATTAAAAGTTTTCTATTTTTATGATATAGTCATTGCAATTAAGCATTGAAGGAGATTTCAGATTGTTAACATGACCCTTTTGTATTGCTAATAAAGAATCCAGAACTCAAAAGGTAGTCTTTTAAAAAAGGTAACCAGTTCATGTGTAATGAAGATAGTAACAGAATTTAGGTAAACTCACTGCTTCTTTGTCTAGAAATACACTCACAACCACCTCCCACATCCTCAGTTGCTCTAAGTCTGATGGCTTCTCCTCAGAACTCTCCTTGTATCAGATATATTTGCCTGAGCTCAGCATTCATGATGTAATAATGGCCACAGAGAAACGACTGACCACATTTTATGCTTCCATTTGTACTCTGTATGCTGTAAGGTCCTTGAGAAGAAATACTCCAGAATAGTAACCAAATGAGATATGAATACCACGTAATTAGCAGACTGCCTTGAAGTAGATCTCTCTTGAAGATCAGGTTAGAGGCCTTAAATATTGAGTCCTAACTGGAACCTGCCACTCTTCCCTGAAATTATACCTTGAGTCTACCAAGGATTATAGAAACCTAAAACCACTAATTTATATGTATATATTATCCTGTGGAAGGAATAGGCATGAGGAGAGAGGAGGAGAAGAAGGAGAAAAGTAGCTAATGTTTCTTGTGAATTTTACTAGATGATAAGCATGGTTCTAAGTGTTCTATAGGTACAGTGTCATTTAATAATTGCAACTCATTAAAATAGGTTTCATTATTTTGTGTTTTACAGATGATAAAAGTGAGGTACAGAGATTGAGTATTCTGCCAGAGGTTGCAGTTGAGAAAGTTAAGATCACAGAGCCAGTGTTCTTACCCACTGCATTCAACTGCCTATGTACGTGAATGTATATGCACGAGTGCAAGTATATATGTTAGGTAGTTAGATCATAGATAGAAGGACTTCGTATATAGAGGGGTGTGTGTGTGTGTGTGTGTGTGTGTGTGTGTGTGTGTAAAATAACCTGATCATGTATCTGGATGATATTTGTTCCTTTTTGATTCAGACTCATGATACCTTACTTATCTGGGAATCAGACTTCTGGTATCCTTATCCTAAGTATTAAACTGAATATGAATAAACATTTTAAACTATTACACTATATAGATATGTGCACACCTATATACTAGGTCAGTCGGTCTATCTGCCTGCCTACCTACCTACCTACCTACCTACCATGTATCTTTCAATTACTCCATCTAGAGAAGAAGAAGATGATTGGAAACAAATTAGATAATTAACATGCTTCCAAAGTACAGCCTAAGAAATGTATCTGTCCAGCAATAAGAGAAGAGGAAGAGGCAGACTATATTTTTAACATTCACTGACCATGTACATTTGTAAACATGGTCCAACTAATATCTTTGTGTTCTATTATTTTAATACTCTTCTTTTTAGGGGAAGGCAGCAAAGAGGTATATAGAGAAAAAGGTGGAATAGGTATAACATGATGTAGTAGAAAGGAAAATTTGTTTTCTGAATAATATAGATGTGAATTTGAATCTATTCCTGTGTGCTTAGAAAATTTATTAAGGTTTACTGAGCCTCGGTTTGCTTATCTACATAAAGAGTGCTGTTGAGAAGTAAATACTATTTTATCCCTATGTATTCATCAATGCCCCAAATTTTACTCATACACAACTATGACTATCACCATTGGCACTACAGCACTAAAATTGTTCTTGCAATTTCCTTACTGCATTTAGTGGTTCCTTGCATTTTACTTTGCCCAGATTCATGCATGTAAACATTTGGTAAACTCCGTATGTCCTTCAGGTAACACAATTTAAGAGATCTAAAATCAAACTCATTATCTTTGCTCTTCAACATTGCTCTCTTCACTGTGTTGCCTGCTTGAATAACATTGCTTTTATTCCAGTTACTGGATCCAGAAATCTGTGAGTCATTTTAGGTTCTTTCTTTTTATAACCACATACAGTCACTAAGCCCTGTGAATTTCATCTCATTTGTCTCTCATTGTTAGCTCCTTCCTTTTTTCCTCTTTGCTGCCACCATCATTTTTCTGCTAGATTGATGAAATAGGTTAAAAACAGGTCCTGCTACCATGATATTTCCTCTGACTTTTCTAATCCAGCCCCAAAATAGCTGCCAGAATGATGTTTGTAAATGAAAATTATATGTTAATGCAGGTCCTAAAACTCTTCAATGATTTATGAGGGCTTTCCAGATAAAGCTCTGACTCTCTGGGTTTACACACATAGGTCTACATCAAGGATTTACAAACTTGGCACTACTGACATTTTGGGCCAGATAATTCCTTGTTGTGGGGAACTTTCTTGTACATTGTAGAATATTTAGCACTAGCTCCAGCCTTCATCTACTACATGAGAGCAGAATTCCCTGCCCATTGTAACAAACCACAAAATATACCCTGACATTGCCAAATGTTTCTGGGGAACAAAGTCTTTATCAGCTGGAAACCACTGGTTTACCTGATTTGCCTGCTGTATTTTCATTTCCCCACAAAAATACACACCCTATTTTATACTTTTCCTCTCTGTATAATAAATCTTTCATTACAGCTATCCTAATCATTTCCACTTTCCTTCCATGCCTCTGTTTTCCACAGCTCTGCTTATAATATTCTTTTAGATTGTAATGTCATTTCCTTTATTGAGTTTAAGCATACTTATCAAATTAAAATCTCACTTTAGGCAATGCTTTCTCCTTGGAAGCATTTCCTATTGTTGATCTAGGTAAATTCTGAAAATACTTTTATCAAATCACTTACATTGTATCTTGTTAAAAAAAATTAACTTATCTGTATCATATTATCCATTCTTGACAAGCACAAGTCTTATTTGGTTTGTACTTCCAATGCCTTGTCACAGATGACAACCTCAGTAGATGTCTGTCTGTGTAAATGAATATTTATCTTATAAGAATAAAGGAAATCATGTAGAAAATGCACTATGTTTAATATCTTTTACATAATTATCAGAAGTTTAATGTTAATTATGTTTTTATACATTTCTTAAACCTTGTAATAAAATTATTTATATTAGATTTTTAAAAGTTTGGATTTTCAGAATATTTCAAATTCTGAAATTTTAGATAAAGTATTATAGAAATATAGCTCCCTTGTAGCCACGAAGACTATCAATCCAGTGAGACTCATCCTTTCATTGTTATCTGTTCAATCCTTGATGTTTTCCAACTTTAGTCCTTCCCATTCTCTTTATAGATCTCTAATCTCTTCACCTCTATAAATTATTCTAAACCTTAAAGGCCAACTCAATTCCACTTCCTCCATGAAGTCTTCTTCAGAAATTCTAGTTCATGTCATTTTTTTCCGTCTTAAGAGAACTATGCCTATTGTCTCCCTTTGTTTATAAACCTCTAGACAAACTTGGCTTATTTCACTTCTTACCTAGATTAGAGGGAAAATAAGAATACAAAGACCAGTTAAGGATAATCAACCTGAAAATATGGGTGAAAGAAAAATCATGTAAACATAAACAACAAACAGAACTCTGTTACCTAGTATGAAGTATGTGACTGTTTGCAATGACCTTATTTCTCAAGAGACTGCCACGTGGGTACCTAAGCAACTATCTTGCATGTTCTTCATATGTACCCCAAAACCTAAAATGCAATAAAAAAAAAACAACTCAGTCTGAAAACAAAAAAGAGAGACATATGTTGCATGGAAATAATCTTGTATCATAAAAGTTTTCTAGCAAAAATTATTTAAAGGTATACTTAACTCTTAAAGAGGCATTTAATAACCAGAAAAATAATTTGTTTTTCTGGAGCCCTTGATTTTCATAGAGTGCAAGAAAAACAGATGATCATGAATGATGGCCCATCTTCCAAAGATATCTGGACAAAGTCCATGTCTCTCATTTTTCTTGTTGTGAATCATTTGAAAATCTATTTCATCAGATCATGGTATTAGCCCTAAAACAGAAAAAATAAAATTATTACTGTAATCTGATGATTACATGGCATGATTGTTTTTAACCCATATTCTATATGGGTTATATTAAATAAAATATAAATATTTTATTTGCAAGAAGAGTCCTTTCTAATCCAGTTTTCCATTATCTGTGTTAGATGGAGGTCTCTGTGTTTACAATGGACTGTTTATTTGAGAGGGGGGAAAGCAATACCATACTGAATAAATATTTTGCTTTTGAACTGTATATATGAAAAATTTATACAAAAGTGAACTTACTGTACCATTTTGTATTTTCAATGAATTTTGGAATATTGACAAGCATTTACTGATTTCTTTCTATATAGAGAAGCCAGTAATTGTGTTCTTGATTATCAGCATCATGAGTATTTATTATTTCAATTTTAAAATATAGTAAAAGAATATTTCCTTTTACTTTTTTTTCATCCAATTATATATATATTTTTTGTGGTCACAAATTACAAGACTTTCTTAATACAAGAAAGTAAGATAACCTCAAAAATCAGGCTTTATGACTTTTCCTTAAATCAGTAATTTAGTAGCATTTATTAGAAAGATTGGTCTGTATCAAACGCATACAGCCTTTATGAAAAGTAAATGAGGAGCACAAATAATACCCTAACTGAAATCCATCTTGTTATTTCATCCTCTTAATCTGATCTAAGTCTATTGTCATTTTCAGAATCCTTGATATAACTGATTTTGTAAAAACTGAGTTGTCAAGGGGAAGATAAAAAGGAGGCAAATGGTTAATGGCAAGTCAGATCTGGAATCACATGACAGGAGTAAAAAATATTTACTGCAAACACAACAAAATCATGAATTAAACCACTAAGTGTCCACATGGGTACACTTGCTAGGAGACATTCTTATTTTCTTTTCCTTATAATTTATTATATAAAGGAAAAAAACATTTATTTTTTAGAGTTTCTTTATCAGGATTACTTTCTTACTGTTAATGCTGCAGTTTGGAAGAGGTCTTGTGTGTGTGTGTGTATGTGTGTACGTGTGCGTGTGTGCGTGTGTTTTCCTTTGCACCACTATGGCATCTATTTTTCACTTTTAAGCTGAGTTCTGAGTTTGTGGAAGGGTTGGGAAGAAGTTCTGTAATGCTCCACTGGACCAGAAAATTAGTGATGAGTGAAACTCCAAGAGGTCAAGAGGTACAGCCAAGTACCTCTTGGAGTAGTATCTGGGAGTCTTGATGTTTACTGGGACTAGCAAAAACCTCTTGAGTCTACATAAATGACCTGTGAATTTAGTAATTAAAAAAAAAAGGCTTTTGACAATGTTTTCAGGATTTCCTGCAATCAGAGAGATTGGAAATATTTGAGAAGAGTCATTAGGTCAGAATATAGAAGTTTAGGGAGCACAAATTAAAAAAGAATGGAAAAACTTAATCTTATATCACAAGAATTTGGGTTCAAATTTAAATGTCATGTTTAATATTTTATATATTTTTGAATAATTTATGTAAGCCACTTGAGAATAGAACATTGGTTCATTAAAAATATACAAGCATTTACTTTATACCTGACTTTGGAGTTTGTGAAATGTGCTATATAGTGTATTCATACTTGTGTTCCTACGTTTATTGTCTATTTTTGTTTTGAGGAATGAGATAGAAGGTATTATGGAACTATGTAAAGAGATTCCTCAATTTCAAGGTGGAAGAATATAGGCAGGAGAGATTCCTCAATTTCAAGGTGGAAGAATATAGGCAGGAGAACACTTCAGTTTTCATCTGAATCAATGGTTCATGTTTTGTCCTAGCTGGCTTGTGTATCTCATGCAGAAATAGTGAAGCCATGAGTAGCAGCAGCAGCAGCAGCAGCAGTAGTAATAGTAGTAATAGCAATTTCCAGAATAACACTCACTTTCCTAAGCATTTTATATGTAATATCCTATTTAATCTTCTTATGACCTGCTGTTGAAGGTGGTGTTGTCTTCATTTTGCAATGTATAAACAGGCATGCTGAATATTTTTCGAGCTCAGTTATAGAGTAACTAATAAGTTACTCTGTAGTTGTAGAGGTATATTTTTAATCCTGAACATTCATATCTCAAAACTCTGAGCATACTGATTTGGAAAATCAGTAATCTCGAATGGGATGCTACATCTCTTCAATATCTAAATTAAATTTAAGATACCTTTAATTCTATGTTTGTGGTTTAGAAATAGACATAAGAAGGGAAACATAAAATTGTGATATGTAGGGGAGGTTGTAAATTTACTCAGATTTTGGGAAAAAATGCTTAGTTTTTCCTATGTACCCCTAAATGGTGATATTTAGGGCATTGGGAAGTAGGTCATCTCTGAAGTCTCACCACAAAGAAAGAGATTCTTAATTGTGCAAAGGATGGTCCATACTGATTCAAGAGCCTCCCTACACAGCTTCCTCTTTCTAGATTTCAAAAAGGGAATGGAATACTATCCTCTCTGCTTTTCATTTTTCTCTCAACGATTTGCATATTTGACCAGGACTTGGACATAGTTAAACCTCAGGCTCTAATGTCACCTTGTCTCTGTTCTATTCCCCAAGATACTCTGGTATCAGGTAGAGCTTTTCTATTGCCCTTCTCATATTAAAAATATATTCTTTTATAGGGAACTCACCTTTGGCTTAGTATTTGCTGTAGTATGCTGTACTAGAAAATCTTTTCTCTTTCCTGTTTCTAAAGTCCATTGTCTTGCTTAAAGAGGAATGTGTCTGTCCTCTCTTGTCATGGATTGATAAAACTCAGGGCTCAGCCTAAAAGTAATAAGCTGCTGGGAGTGAGATTTAAGCGGGCAGGCAATGCACTGAGTTAATATTTTCAAACATTAATAATAATTTCAACAATTTTCAAGCATCAGTAATCAATGCCCCTATTAACTAGGGACCATTGCTTCCTGTGAGTTCACAAAATGGGACCCCATTAGAAGAGGTGAGTTGTTTTTATTTACAAGACCAGAAAGCTCTAGTGCGTAGTGCTTGGGTCAGTTGTTTGGCTTTAGACAAGTCGCTTAACTGTTCTCTGCTTTACGTCCTCATCAAATGTACTCAAAAGATATTTTGCCAACAGTGTGAGTAGATAATGGAGGTGAGACTCTTTTGTAAACTACAAATTTAAAACAAAACTTTTGGATTTCACTTTTATATTATCTAAAACATAAAATACCAATAAAAAATTAGTTTATTTATCTGTATCCTACAGAGTTATAAAAGGATTGGGACATTTTTTAACTTTTTTACTGCAGGAATCTTTCTTTCCTCACGTCACACAATAATTCAAAACTAACAGAGTAATCACAGGTGTGAGCAGTAAGAAAGATCTAATAAAATCCTTACCTTGATAACCTTTCAACCTGGAAAGAATGCTTCATCATAGGGTTATTTAGGTTATTAATCCAGAGTATCTTCCAGATAGAAACCCCAATAAGGGTTATTTAGTTGTCTATTAATTCACAGTATCTTCCAGATATATGAAAGCCTTTTTTTGTGAGCATGTAGAGTGTACCTTATCACCGATACAGTTGTAAAAAAGGTTTCAAAAATATAAAGACATGTAATTTTCTCTCTAAAGGAATTTTTAATCTAAGGGAGACATAGTACAAGCAAACATTGTTTGGTATGCAAAGAACATTCGAGATAACATATATTATAGAAAATGGACAGCTATTTAAGCCGTAGAGGCCAATTCACAGATAACTCAGGCTTCAAATCTGTTATTTTTGTTTCCTAGGTTCTCTTTACCATTTTCCTCCCACTAGAAACCCAGGTTTTCACCAGAAAATTATTTCTTATCCACTATTGCATTAGTCTGGTTCCTCCAAGAAGTTGATACTTAGGCAGCATTAAATATGAAAGAGAATTATTGGTGAAGGGTGTGGGAGAAGGGATGCTTTCAGTATTTGATGAGGTTTGACATCTGTTGGAGGAGAGAGTAACAGGAAGAGGGTTGGACTGTGATGACGTTTCAAGGAAGGTTCAGCTTAGCAAATGGGGGATTCTAGAGCCAAAGTTACCCACTGGACGAATCCATTGTCTCCTAGGAATGGGACTACAATACTTCCCTTTCCTCATTGTGTTCAGTGACTGTCTGGGACGGCACACATGAAGCATGGCTACAGTACAGATTCAGTTGTAGATCCACAGGGGCAGCACCTGGAATTGTCAGTCAGTGGGGTCTTGATATAAAAAAGTCTGAGCCATGCACTTCCATGACTGTCTCACCTCTCGATCTACTTCTGGCGAATTTTACTTCACTTCTGGCTGTAGGAGTGGACACATGGATGAGGTCTGGCCAATGAGGGCATTGTATTTCCAGTGGCCCTGGTTGATGACTCAGTGATAGCAATATGAACAGGTTCTAACCAAAAAGAAACAATTAACTATTTTTCACAGTGTTAAAAAAAAAAGGACCTCATATACTGTTTTGAGACAGTCTAAACATAGCTGTTGGAAATTTTTTTAATGGAATGTGAACCATAAGACAGTACAGCAAAAGCGAAAACTATGAAATGTAGAAAAGCTGAGCTCTCATAACATTGTTTCAGCCCTTGATTAGAACTGTGCCTGATTTCTTGACTTTTTAATTTTACAAGCCAAAGTGTTTTTATTTTATTTTATTTCATTTTATTTTATTTATTTTATTTACTGTGAACTGGCATAGTTAAAAATTGCTGGAAAAATTTGGGTAACTAGATGGAAAGTGATTCCATAAAAGCTTTAAGAGTATGTAAGTCTGTGACATCAGGAACTGCCTTTTATTTTCAGCTCCTAACACTAGCCTGCAATATTATATGTTTTTATGACACATGCCTATTTAATTACTTAATGAAGACTTGTTTAATGAATTATTGGTTTTTAATAAAGAACAAAGTTTGAAGAAGATAAAGAAGAAACTATGATTAAAACCATTTTGTAATATCTTATAACCTTTTAGAAAATGAAGTTATTTAGACAGAGTATTATTAAACCAATTCTTATTCTAAATTCTCAGAAGAACAGTATATAAGGCCTTTGTAACTTCTTACCCATGTGAAACAAAACTCTCATATATCATTACACAGAATCATTTAATAATACACAATGAAGGAGTTAAAGTAGTTGGGGATGTATAAGTTTTCTTTAATTTTACATGAAACTGCAAATTCTGTAACTACAATGTCAAGAGAAAGAGGAAGTACATCGTAACTTTCTTTGCTTCAAGTGAAAGTACTAAGTAACCCATTACTTATGACACCTCTTCTCAAAAAATACCTTAACAAACAAATATACAATTTCTTGAGTAGTTTATGCTGCAGGTTTTTGTAGGTGAAATGCACCACTGATCACTGCATGCACTACCTCCTAGGAAGAGGAGAGCCCAAATCAAATAGGAGTGGTCATCAACATCAGTGTGGAACCATAGTACATAGCATCACTAATTTTAAAGTACAGTTTCTTTTCTCCCCCACTGTACTCCATAAGCTGGAGAATAGGGAATTTAAAATATTAATTTTAAACATTCTCTAAATGTTTTGTGTTATCTGCAGGAAGTTTTGTAATCATATAGTTTGATGTTATTTTATTTCCTTTTTGCACAGTCATAAAGAAAACAGATTCTAGGAGAAAATCTAATTGTAAGACAAATCACAATGAAGTAATAAAAGTTTGCATAATTATTATAAAAGTGATCTAACAAAAATTAGTAGGCACGATAATAAAGGTCATTGTGAAATGTAATAGTATGTTGTATACACATACTGTAGACCCTGCTATTCAAGGTGTATTCCATAGTCTAGCAAAACATTGACTTTATCTGAGAAGTTGTTACTAATGTAATATTTCAGGCTCCATGCCAAATCTGAATCAGAATCAATCTTTTCACAAGATCCCCAGGTAATTTTTATGCTCATTAAAGTTTGAGAAGCACTGCTCTATATCAGAATATCATTTGATTGAAAGATATTATTTTATATTATGGTTAAAAATCTAGTTGCTTAGGATTTAGGTTTTCTAATTTATAGCACAATTTGTATTCCAGTTCTTCTCCTTTCCTTTTAACCCAGCAAGACAGATTTGACTCATGTATTACAAGTTGCTATATAAAACTGAAACAAGAAAAGCACTGCAGGTTGCGATTTGATACACAGTGACAGACTATGGATCAGGAAGACTACATCTGACAACTGTATTATCTAACTGAATATGCATGCTACACTTTGGATAATCCCCAAAGTCAATGTTGGTTACAGTTGTTTGATAAAAATATGCTTCCTTATTCAAGGTCAAATTAATTTGGAAGACTTTTCTTTTGCTTACCGAGCAGCTTCCATGAGAAATCCCAGTCTGGCATTATAGCTGTGCATGCATTTTCTCACCCAAATATATAAACCTCACCTCAACTTCAGTATATCTGATATGTTATATGATAATACTTTAAAAACTTGTCTCAAAATTTCAGCTTATTCAGATTTGCCTCACTTGACCTGAAATAATTTGCAATTACAGATGTTACTTGGAAATATCCTGAGGAACCTTTCATGTAAAAGTAGAAAATAACACTGCTTTTCAGAGACTACATTATGCCTCTGAAATGGCAATATTCATTATCAAAGGGTAAAGATATTTTAGGACAAGTTCATAAAAAACAATGAAAAATAGGCTTTTCCCTCAGTAATACCATATTTGTTGATGGTGTTACAAATATGTATTTGCCTTCTGAAGTACACAATATGGTCCATATTTTTAGAATTAAGAGTACTTTGTTGAAATGTATGTCAATATTATTTGATCTAAGGGAAGGCATAAAACACCTTTAGGTCTCTTACAGTTGGAAACTTTGTCATGGTAACAAGGAAAACTGTGGTGATTTAATGTTGCTGAACTGTTTTTGCATCATGAAGAAGGCTATGGTAATAATGAAAAGCTGTTCTCTTGGAATTCAAATGAATATAAGTTTATCCAAGTGATCTTGTTTTTAAATAAGTGAAAAACTACAGGCCTCTCTTTCAGTATAGTTTATAAAGTCTAAACATATAAGCATTTATCATTAGAGTTTTAAATAAAATATTTGCAAAATAAGTTACCCAATCTTAGCAGATAAAGATGGTGAGACTCTATAGTTAATTTAGAATATTTCTGCAAGCCCAGGGTTCCTCCCTCAAAGGAGCTCTTAAGTACTTAAAATAACCTTCGAAGTAACATCCATATTTTCATTTGCAAACTTCTCCTTTAGCCATTCTTGCTTTTCTTCTTCCAAGCTACTATTAAGGTCTACATTTCCTAAAACCTAGGTGGGAAAGCCAGTCTGAAGGAGACATATGAGAGAGAAGTAAAGATTTCTGTTTTATATGTAAAGTGTGAATAAAGTTTCAAAGCATCATTCCTTCTTTTATTAGCCTCTCCTCTACTTACTATTAAAAAAAATTTCATGCTTAAAGAGCAATTTTAAATCTGAGGTTTTAGGAAAACCACCCGAAATTCATATAGCTAAAACTGATCTTTCTTTAATCCATTCAAGCTAATTCTTATCTCTAACCCTTATATTATACCTTTATAATTTTTTCCCTGTTCTTTGTGTATGTTTGTATCCATAGCACATTTCAAAGCAAAGCTTGATTGAGACACAATACAAGTTACATGTCTTTGTGTTAATACAGTTCCTGCTACAGTGACTAACACATAGCAAATTTAATGTTTGTCAAGTGAATATTTCAAGAGTAAAATGAATGAATCCAGTTGCTCAACATAAATCCTATTTTAAGAACCAAGGATTCCATTTACAAGACATAAGAAGTTAACCCTCAGTGGTGCTTTTGTTTTTTTGTTGTTTGTATGTTTTGACAGCATGAGGGACTGACAATGAAAGAATGGCTCAGACTGATTAAAGTGTTAATTTTTAGCAGTTCAAGACTCATGCTACCAAGAATGACACTCTGGGCCTTTGAGGTAATGCTGAGAATCCATGGCCTCAAAGATACACTTCAGAAGGAAAATTTTGCAGCTATTGCCTACCAAGCACTGTGCTGGGTTATTTTTCATACTTTATCTTCCCAAATTTTCACAACAAACTTTCTGTACAATTATTAATAACCCAATTTTTACAGAGATGGATTTAAGTTACTTTGTCTGAGGTCAAGCTAGAATAATAAATGAACAGCAAGAATCCACACCCTGTTCTGCCTGACACCTAAGTAAATCCTCTTTCCAATATATTATTCTGCTTGGAAATCTGAAATGGATCATATTCAAAGGAGATAGTGATACACTAAATTGTGCCTCTCACCTCAACCCCAAAACATATGTTGAAGTTCTAACTCTTAATGTGACTCTATTTGGAGTCAGGGTCTTTGAAGTGGTAATGAAGGTTAAATGAGATCATAAGGGTGGGACCCTAATTCAGTGTGGCTGGTATGTTTACAAAACAAGAAAGAGATGGTAGAATGCTGTGTACACAGAGCGTACAGCTTGAAGGTAGCCATCTGCAAGCCAAGGAAGCCAAGACCTTAGGAGAAACCACCCTAACCAACATAATGAGTGATCTTGTATTTTTGTTATGGCAACTAACACACAAACACTATTAAAAACCAAAGTTTATCTAACACAGGAACAATTATTAGGTCTAGAGTATATGAAATGATATAAAGGTACAATGTCTCAGTGTTTTGTGTGGTAGCCTCATTCAATTGTATCAAATCAAGACCCATACTTATAGTATACTTACTGTGTCCTGCCACGTCATGCCCAATGCAAGAGGAAAAGCTTTGGAGGCTCCCAGTTTGGCATCTCCTCATAATCTCCACAATTTCCTTTTGTGACATCACCAATCTAGATTATATTTTAATAAAACCTGGTTTCATTGTACTTTGCCAAATACAAATATTGCTAATCCCTAAAGCAAAACTGCCTAGTACTTAACTGTGAACTCTGTTTTACTAGGAATGTAATAAATTGCAAATGAATAGCGTTAGGAAGCTATGACACTATGGGGCTGTGCTTATCTACCTCATCTGCCCATGAGGGGAAAGCCACATCAAAAGACAGTCAACTTAATGCAAGTCAGCATGCAGATTCTGCTTTCTATATTTTCTTTTCCCATTTGCTCATTTCTTTCTTGTTCTTTATGTACCTTTCAGTGATCAGAACATCTTTTAACATACACATGACACTTTTTCCTCAACTGAGAGACTAGCAAGCTATTTATACAACAGAAACTGCCCATCATTGCCACTAATAGGTAGTTTCCCTACCTCCTTTCTGCCCTTGAATCTTCTGTATTTTCTTGGTGGTGCATTTTTAAATGATTTTATTTATGCAATATTTCTTCAAAGGTGCTGTTTTCTTTTAAAGTGATACAATGGAAATGAAAACAATATTGAGAACTCTGAACTGAAAAGTGTATTGCTTTCTTGTTTCAGCATGAAAGAAAATTGTATACAGTGAAAGAAGAAGTTTCTCATTGCAATAATGTTGTTAAATGACAGTGCAATCAAGCCCTCAAACTTCATTTTTAATTTGAAAAGACAAATTTATTACTAGCACTGTGGGATATGTGACATCTGTAATAAAAAGTGCTTGACTTTAAAAGGAAAAGAATCTTATAAAGCTATCCAAGACAGGAGAATATTCTTGTGAAAATCACTAGCTTTCCATCTGATTCAAGTAGAATAAAACCTGGGAGATGATGCTTCTGCTATGAATCTGATCTCTTGTTCAAATTCCCTGAGAAGGAACAAAAGTGGTAGAATAAGCTTAGAGTTTGCCACATTGAGCCCTATAGTAAAACTCTTTTTACCAATTAGATGTTGGTCCCAAATAGAAAGAAATACAAAGCCATAAAGTGTGTCAATACCAATGTAGAGTAGTGAAAAAAAAAAAAAAAGAACAGACTGAAAATAGAGAATTTTCTGCATTTTACAGAGGTATTTTCTGAGTTTTGCAATATCAGGAAATCCCACAGACAATTAAAAAACATATTCTGAAAGGATAAATAGCAGACCCATGAACTCAGCTTCTGATGAAATATGAATGATCATCAAAGTCATAGAATCTTCTGTCAGTTCATCATATCATTTCCTTTTGGATGAAATAATTGAAAAAACATTTCTAACAATTGAACTTATAGCTATTTATACATAATAACAATTTATACAGAAAAGTACATCTATAACATACAATCATTCTTTACTTCTTCTTACAACAATCTTGAGTACTAGACTTTATTATGTTCATTTTTCACATTTACATAATTCAACATTCAAAAAGCTTGTATCTCTGATGAAGTAAATGTCATAGTTAAGACTAGAGTCATGTTCCTTCGGTTCTAAGTTCAAAGCTCTTTGTGAGAGTCTCATAGAGTCTCATAGTCTCTAACCTGTTTGGTTAGATATCATAAGGTGATGGCTAACACTTTTTACCCCTTCTTTTTCATTCCAGAATATTTAATGTTTAAATCTTAGGCTCATGGGGAGAGGACAAAATTTCTTGAAGATTTCTTATAGATCAATTTTTAAACCCCGTTTAATCTCAATTTATTGCTTTAAGGAGAAAAAACAAATCTTCAATTTTCTTTTAACTATATATCTATCCCTAGGGGGCATATAGGGGGGCTCATAAATATTTCTAAATTACACATTTTAAACAAAATGTTATTCATTTGCAATTATCTGGAAGATTGGTGACTATGAAATTATGTAGTTGCATTTATATTTAAGAGAGAATTTATCCCTTTAGAGATCTTTAAAAATAGAATCTTATATTCAAAGGATGAAAGTCTTAGGAAAAGTCTTATCTGAAGACAGAGGTATACTAGGTAGCCTCTGAAATATCTTTAAACTCCATATGTGCTGATGAGATACACAAATATATTTTTATTTAAAATCTTGATACAGAAGAAATCATCCTCACTGTCCAGAAGCTTTTGTTTACAACTAAGGCCAAGATAAAAACATAAAAATGTTGAGAAAAGTACGTTTTTTTAAAAAATGCCCACCCAAAAAGGAAGAAATAAAAATTTTCAAGGAATCTAATTAAGTGTCCTAATAGAAAGTTAAAAGCAGAATTAATTTGGAACCAAGACATATAGAATTGGAGAGACAATAAGGAGGAAAAAAGCATGGTGAGGACAGAATACAAGTGTTAGGAAAAAAAAAAAAAGAGTGAAATTTTCCGTGGATTAAGGAGGACACCGAGGCTAGTGATGGAGAAATGTAAAGGCAGGAGAGATTCAGGGAAATTTCTCAAATAGTGTCACTAAGACCTCAGTTACCCCAGTGATTTTCACGCACATTTTGCTTCCAAGATAAATACCCACTTGCAGTGACCACTAATGTATTTACTAGGAGTGAATTCTCCCTTAAGTACCATCTTTGGAAGCTGAAGCTGCCAATTAATTTTAAGGTCTAATGTTTTCTCATTCCAATATTACTCAGAATCCAGAAAAGTGCAAAAGAGAGGGGAAAAAAAGACCATATATTGGATTTTTGGTTTTGACTTAAATTCCCTCTGTCTGGTAAGCACTGCCTATTTTAAAAAATATAAAACAGACAACTGTTCTCTGAGGATTCTGAAAATGCCTCCATTTTATTTTGCACCCTTCTCCCATTTAAAAAGCTTTCATTATTTTTGATATATTTTAAATTATTTTATCTTCAAGTGTCTTTTTTTTTTTCCAAAATTTGAAGAACTAAAAATTTCTAAGGAGCATGCATGTGGCAGAACTCTTAAATGTGTCACATTTTATATTCAAAGGAATTACATCATTAAGAGGAAAAGAGTGTCTCAGTGAGAGAGTCATCTAGTATGACTGCTCTACAATAATAAAAGTGCTTCTATCTTGGTTAATCATAAAGAATAAGGCTAAGTCTTTTAAAAAAATAGTGTAAGGTTCTTGGATTTTAATCTATTTTAACACTTAACCTCTCCTGGGGGCGGTGGGGAGGATGTCTGTATATGTACACACATACCTTGTAAAGATGTCTTCACATAGCTATTATCTAGAGCAGAAGGTTTTTAAATGAAAGAATTATCAGGCCAGTCATGGTGGCTCACACCTGTAATCCAGCATTTTGGAAGGGTAAGGTGGGTGGGTCACCTGAGATCAGGAGTTTGAGGTCAGCCTGACCAACATGGTGAAACCTTGTCTCTACTAAAAATACAAAAATTAGCCAGGCAGGCGCCTGTAATCCCAGCCACTCGCAAGGCCAAGGCAAGAGAATCTCTTGAAACAGGAAGGCAGAGGCTGTAGTGAGTGGACATATTGTGTCACTGCACTCTAGATTGGGAGACAGAGCAAAACTTAATCTCAAAAAAAAAAAAAAAAAGAAAAAGAAAAAAAAATATCAATATTTTTCAAAATGCCAAAAAAAAAACTGAATAGATTACATCTCAGAAAAGAAACACTAATGCAGCTTAATCAATTTTTTGTTGCTGTAACAGAATACCATAGACTAGTTTTCTTGTCACAACCACTTAAGTACAATTGATCTTTTATCCATTTCCACACAGTAAAAAATCCATGTACAACTTTGAACTCCCCCAAAACTTAACTGTTAACAGCCTACTGTTGCCTAGAAAGCATACAAATTACGTAAACAGTATATTAACACATATTTTGTATGTTACATGTGTTATATGCTGTATTACAATAAAGTAAGATAAAAACTTATTTAAAAAATTATAAGTAAGAAAAAGTATATTTAACATTATTAAGTAAAAGTAGACCATCATAAAGTTCTTTATCCTTGTCATTTTGAGTAGGTTGAAGAGGAGGAGAAAGATGAAGGGTTGGTCTTACTGTCTTTGGGGAAATGGAGATAGAGGTGGTAAAGGAGGTGAAAGAGTTGGAAAAGGAAGCAGGACAGTCAGGCACACTTTGTGTAACTTCTACTGAAAAAAAAAAATCTTTGTATAGTAAACCCATTCATTTCAAATCCATGTTGTTCAAGGGTCAAATGTAATCTCTAAGAAGATTCAGACTTTCCCTACAGTTCTCCTCTTTTCACAAAAATCTCTCATAATACTTTATTCATGGCAAAGCAAGCTTCATCTAGCCTGCCCCTCCAAATTTTCCCAGCCTCTATCCATTACCCTGTTCCTAAAGAGTGTCCAGATTTTTTGGTATTTCTTATAGCAACAGCTCCAATTCTCAGTACCAACTGTCTGCATGAATCTGTTTTCTGTTGCTATAACTGAATACTATATACTGAGTAATTATAAATAAAATAAATTTATTCTTACAGTTCTGGAGTCTGGAAAGTTCATGAGCATGATACTGGCATCTAGTGAAGGCCTTGCTGTATTCAGTAGTGGAATATATCACATGACAAGAGGGCAAGACCATGCATGTCAACTCAGATCTCTCTTCCTCTTCATACAAAGCCAACAGTCCCATCATGGGGGCCCACCCTGAAGACTACCTAACTCTATTTCCTCTTAAACACCCCCTGTACTAACACCATATGAATTTGGGGTCTGACAACATATAATTACGTTTCTAGTATGTAAAATTTGGTGTACACATTTAAAACATAGCAATAACTATTCAGCCAATAATGCAACCTTGAAAAAAACCCAGCGCACTTTTAAAACGTTGGTAAAACCACCACAGAACCCAGTTTCTCCAATATCCTACTGTATCTTTAATAACTGCAAGATAATGGAAGGACAGAGATAGTAACATTTAGAAGGGATTCATTTGAAGGTGTAGAATTCAGATTGGCATTATTCAAGGTTAAATTCTAGGGAAAAGAGATGACAAAGAAGAAAAGCAAAACATGTGGCCTCTCTGTGCTACAGAGGTACCAAATATATGTCTGTTAGAGTCCTCTATTGGAGACAAGTTAGTCCAGACCTTTTATTTTGTATGCATAAATGCAAAGGCCCACTTAGAAGATGTATTTAAACAATGTGATTAGAGCCAAGAATGCCTATATGCAGGCAGACGCTTTTTGGAGGAGAAACGCTGGCAAGATAGAAGGATAAAAATAACATAACTTTAGTTATAGGGCTGTGAATCAGAAAAAGGATGACCAAGTCTCATTTACGCTTCTTAATGATGTCATGTTTCCTAGTACATGACAAAATGGAGACCAACATTCTGTTTTCATCCCAAAGGAGGTGAAAATAAAAGAATTATAGAAAAGGCTGAAAGTAATAAGATTATTTGTGTGTGTGTGTGTGTGTGTGTGTGTGTGTGTGTTTGAGATGGAGTTTCACTCTTCTTGTCCCAGCTGAAGTGCAATGGCATGATCTTGGCTCACTGCAATCTCCGCCTCCCTGATTCTTCTGCCTCAGCCTCCCAAGTAGCTGGGATTACAGGCACACACCACCATGCCTGGCTAATTTTTTTTTTTTTTTAAATAGAGATAGGGTTTTACCATGTTGTCCAGACTGGTCTCAAACTCCTGACCTCAGATGATCTGCCCACCTCGGCCTCCCAAAGTGCTGGGATGACAGGCGTGAGCCACCTCACCTGGCCATTAATAAGATTTTACTGCTTTCTTTTGCTTCCAAATTTCAAACATTTCAGTGCCTTTTTCACAATCATGGGCATCAATGTATTTCACAAATCTTTGATACATCTCCTTCTAATTTGCATCATCGTATTTTATTTAAGCCGTGTTAACAAAGTATATTTGTTCTGTTCATGAAATTTAAAAGTCTATTTTTTATTCTTCCTTCGGTATTCTTTGTGTGCATCTATGTGTGTGCATCTGTGTATATGGCTGTGTCTCAGAGAGAGAGAGAGAGAAAGAGACAGAGTGTGTGTGTTATCTACTGGCTTCTCATGTTCATTTTTAATTATGTTATTATCTCAAGGTGTGACTTGCTAGAACTTTATCCCTTCAATCATCACATAATATGGTGAATGGAGGGGGTATCTCACTATGTGCTAGGTACTAGCTTAAATATTTTAAACAGATTTTTGCAGTTCATCATTATAGTGTTGGGGAAATAGAGGTAGAAGAGGTAAAGGAGGTGGAAAGGGAAGCAGGACAGTCAGTCACACTTTGTGTAACTTTTATTGAAAAAAAAATCTTTGTATAGTAAACCCATGTATTTCAAACCCATGTTGTTCAAGGGTCAACTGTAATCTCTAAGAAGATTCAGACTTTACCTACAGTTCTCCTCTTTTCACCATTATAATAACCCTATGAGGTATATACTAGTATTATTTTTATTTTGCAAGGGGACAAAATGAAGCCCAGAGAAGTCAAGGACTTTGTATAAGATCACACAATTTTAATAAAACTGTGCTCAAACCAGGGTTTAATCAAAGACTGGGTTAATGAAAGAGATTAGTTTCTCCACTAGAATTGTTAAAATAAGACATTAGAATATGGAGAAATGCTTGGGCTTTATTTCTTGAGTCTCATTTCTTCTGTACAATTTTTTATGTTATAGTAAATTGATTATAATACCTAGTTGTTTGTCTACCTAATACATATAATATTGTTTATAAAGTTTCCATCATCCCCTTTATTTTGGAAAGGTACTCTTGCTACCAACTGCTTTAGTCCCTCAAGGCTACCATAACTAAATATCTTAGACTGGGTAATTTATAAATGACAGAAATGTATTGCTCACATTTCTAGAAGTTGGGAATTCTCAGATCCAAGTGACAGCAGGTTTGATAATTGGGAAACAATTATCTTTCTTGTTTTTCTCTCTTCTCTCTTTTCGAAATTGATGTCTTTTTAAAATTTTCAGATATATATATATATATACACACACACACACACACACACACACACACACACACACACATAATGGGATACATGTGCAGAACGTGCAGGTTTGTTACATAGGTATACAGTGCCATGGTGGTTTGCTGCACCTATTGACCCATCCTAAGTTCCCTCCCCTCATCCCCAGTTCCTCAACAGGCCCTGGTGTGTGTTGTTCTTCTCTTTGTGTCCATGTATTCTTAATGCTCAACTCCCACTTATGAGTAAGTAGTGCAAATAGAGAAGTTTTAGCAATAAATGCCTACATCAGAAAAGTAGAAAGATTTCAAATAAATAATTTAACAACAGACTTCAAGGAAAAAGAAAAGAACAAGCCAAATCAAAAATTAGAAGAAATAATACAGACTGAAGCAGAACAAAATAATATAAAAACTAGAAAAAATGCAAACTATTCATGAAGTGAAAAGTTAATTATTTGAAAAGATGGACAGAATTGATAAACTGCTAACGAGAGTAATGAAGAAAAAGAGAAAAGACCCAAATTAGCAAAATTGGAAATCAAAGAGGAGACATTACAATTGATATCACAGAAATACAAAAGATCATCGAAGACTGTTACAAATCACAACACACTAACAAACTGGAAAACCTAAAGAAAACTGGTAAATTTCTGAATATCTTAACCTACAAAGATTAAATTAAGAAGAAAGAGAAAACCTGTAGAACCTAATAATGAGTGATAATATTGAATCAGTAATTTTACAACCAAGTCCAGTACCCAATGGCTTCACTGCCAAATTCTGCCAAACATATGAAGAAGAGCTAACACTAATTTTCTTCACAGTGTTCTAAATAATTGAAGAGTAGGTAGTTTTAATAGCTAACACCAATTTTCCTCAAACTATTCTAAAACATTGAAGAGTAGGTAATTTTTCCTAATTTAGATTTCAAAGCCAGCACTACTTATAATTGACAAACAAATTCAATAAATGCATACAATATAAAATCAACATAAAAAAACCAAATGCCCATGAATGATAGACTGGGCATTTAGGTTTTTAATGTTGGGAAAATGTGGCACATATGCACCATGGAATACTATGCAGCCATAAAAAACGGTGAGTTCATGTCCTTTGTAGGGACATGGATGAACCTGGAAACCATCATTCTCAGCAAACTGACAGAAGAACAGAAAATCAAACACCACAGGTTCTCACTCATAGGCAGGTGTTGAACAATGAGAACACATGGACACAGGGAGGGGAACATCACACACTGAGGTCTGTTGGGGTGGACTAGGGGAGGGACAGCAGGGGGTAGGGAGTTGGGAGGGATAACATGGGGAGAAATGCCAGATATAGGTGATGGGGATGAAGGCAGCAAACCACATTGCCATGTGTGTACCTATGCAACAATCCTGCATGTTCTTCACATGTGCCCCAGAACCTAAAATGCAATAATATATATAATATATTATAGATTATATGCAATAATATATATTATATATATATATATTTATATATATTTATATAATATATAATCTATAATATATTATATATATTATTGCATTTTAGGTTCTGGGGTACATGTGAAGAACATTCAGGTTCTGGGGTACATGTTTATTGCATTTAGGTTCTGGGGTATTTGTATATATATATATATTACATATATGAAATATATTTATATATAAAAATATATGAAATATTTATATATTTCATATATGTAATATATATATTTATATATATAAATATATGAAATATTTCATATATTTAAATATTTTACCTATATTATAATATATAAATATATTAAAACATATATTTTTATATATATTTGTAAGATAAAACAAAGTTATTTATAAGTAGGAATGCTTTTTCTTATTTTATATATACAAATATATATACATATAAAGAAAAAGGATTTCTACTCATATATGACTTGGTTTTATCTTTTAAGAAATTCTAAATATTAACATATCATAAATGTAAAGCCCATAAAACCCTGATTAATTTATCATTTTCTGCACACTTGTGCCATACTGACTTTATCACAAGGTATTGAAACTGAGCCCTTTCAATGGCCTAGAGACAAATGAATGCTTGGTTCTTGAAAGGCGTATTATCTACACAACATACTTGGGGTATTAAGCATGGACTATCTCATGTTATTTAATTAATCAGTGCATAAATTATCATGTTTGCTCTCTCACCCAGTAGGTTGTAAGGAGAGCAAAGGAAAGGAATATATATAGTTTTTGTGACTTTCATGCTACTTGACTTGATGCAGAGGCATTTCAATGTAATGTAGTAGAAGTAGCACTGGGCTAGAAACACAGATTCCAGCTACGTAATTGGAGACAAGTCACTTAAACTATCTTTAGGCTGCAGATTACTCATGAGTAATATTCCTTTCCATTAAGAAAATTTAGATTTCTTTCCAAATACTCTCATTCTAAGGAACACTAGCAAGAGGGGTTTTTATCAATGAATGTTGTGTTCATTAAAATCCAACCTAATTTTCCCTCATCTACCACATGAAAAAAATATGACCCTTAATTATAGGTTTTATTCACTCAAGAAAACTTGCCCAGGAACTCATAGTACTTGTCACTGTCCTTTCTGTCAAACACAAATCCTTCAATCTGTTTTAAAAATAGCAAAACTGGGTGGGAGGGGTGAGCATCAGGAAGAATTGCTAATGAATGCTGGGCTTAATACCTGGGCAATAGGATGATCTGTGCAGCAAACCACCATGGCACATGTTCACCTGTGTAATGTAATAAACCTGCACATCCTGTACATGTACCCCTGTGCTTAAAATAATAGTTGGGAAAAAAAATCAGTAGCAATTTTTTACTCCAATAATGAAGTAGATGAGAATGGAATCAAGAAGGCTATAAAAAATAAAATAAAATAAAATAAAACACCTAGGAATACATTTAACCAAGGAGGTGAAAAAAGACCTTTACAAGGAAAACTATGATGAAAGTAATTCAGGAGGATAAAAGAGATGGAAAGATATCCCATTCTCATGGATTGGAATAATTAATATTTTTTAAATGACCATTCTACCCAAAGCTATATGCAGATTCAATGCAATCCCTATCAAAATGTCAATGTCATTTTCCACAAAAATGGAAAAAACAATTCTTAAATTTGTATAGTATAATGATAACAAAATACAAAGCAATCCTAAGCAAAAAGAACAAAGGTATAGGCATCTCACTACCTAATTTCAAAATATAAGACTATATCAACTAACATAGCATAATACTGGTATGAAAACACACATAGACCAATGGAACAGAATAGAAAACCCAGAAATAAATTCATGTATTTACAAACAACTGATTTTTGACAAAGTTGCCAAGAAGAAACATGGAGGAAAGGATTCCCTTTTCAATAAATTGTGCTGGGAAAACTGAATATTCATATGCAAAAGAATGAAACTTGCCCAGGTGCAGGTAGCTCATGCCTGTAATCCCAGCATTTTGGGAGGTCAAAGTGGGTGGATCACTTGAGGTCAGGAGTTCGAGACCAGCCTGACCAACGTGGTGAAATCCTGTCTCTACTAAAAGTAATTTTTAAAAAATAGCTGGGTGTGGGTGGCCGGACGCGGTGGCTCAAGCCTGTAATCCCAGCACTTTGGGAGGCCGAGGCGGGTGGATCACGAGGTCAACAGATCGAGACCCCGTCTCTACTAAAATTACAAAAAATTAGCTGGGCACGGTGGTGCGTGCCTGTAGTCCCAGCTGCTCGGGAGGCTGGGGCAGGAGAATTGCCTGAGCCCAGGAGGCGGAGATTGCGGTGAGCCGAGATCGCGCCATTGCACTCCAGCCTGGGTAACAAGAGCGAAACTCTGTGTCAAAAAAAAAAAAAATAGCTCGGTGTGGTGGTGTGGGCCTGTAATCCTAGCTACTCAGAAGGCTGAGGCAGGAGAATTTCTTGAAACCAGGAGATGAAGCTTGCAGTGAGCCAAGATAGTGCCAATGAACTTGAGCCTGCATGGCAGAAGGAGCGTCCATCTAAAAAAAAAAAAAAAAGAAGAAAAAAGAAACTGGACTCCTACCTTTCTCAGTATACAAAAGTCAAATATATCCTGGAGACATGAAACTATAAAAGACCTAAAACTATAAAACTACTAGAAGAAAATTTAAAGGTAAGAGTTCAATACGTTGGTCTAGGCAAATATTTTATGACTAAGACTTCAAAAGCACAGGCAACAAAACCAAACATAGATAAATGGGACATATTAAATGAAAAAGTTTCTGTACAGTAGAGGAAACAATCATTGGCATGAAATGACAGTCTGTTCAATTGAAGAAAACACTTTGCAAAGTGTTAATCCAACAACGGACCAATATCCAAAATACATGGGGAACTCAAACAACTCAAGAGTAAGGAAACAAATAATCTCATTAAAAAGTAGTTAAAGGAAAGGAATAAACATTTCTCAAAAGAATACAAATAAATGACCAATAGACATATTTTGTAAATATTTAACATCACTAATGATCAGGGAAATGCAAATCAAAACCACAATGAGATGTCATTTTACTCCCAATTAGAATGGCTATAATTAAAAAGACAAAAAATAACAGATGTTGGTGAGGATGTAGAGAAAAGGGAACTCATACTCTGTTGGTGGGAATGTAAATTTGTACAACCAGTAGAGAAAAGACTATGAGGATTTGTTTAAAAACTAAAAATAAAACTAACATACAATTCAGCAATCCATTCTTCTGTATCAAAAGGAAAAGAAATCAATACATCAAAGGGATACCTACATCCCCATATTTACTGCAGTACTATTAACAGTAGCAAGGCTGTGTAATCAACCTAAGTATCTATCACTGGAAGAATGGATAAAGAAAAAGCGTTGTAAGTTTGGCCATAAAAAAATGAAATCATGTCATTTGCAGCAACATAGATGGAATTGGAGATTATTATGTTAAGTAAAATAAGCCTGGCAGAGAAAAAAAAATATTGCATGTGCTTACTCATATGTGGAAGCTAAAAAGTTTGATCTCATAGAGGCAAAGAGTAGAATTATAGATACCAGAGACTGGTAAAGAAAGGTGTGTGGAGTTGCGAATTATTATGAAGAGATGTTGGCCAATAAGTACAACTATACAGATACATAGGAGTAGTTCTAATATTTGACAACAGAGTAGAGTGACTACAGTTAACAGCAATGTATAGTATGTTTCAATATAACTGGAAGAGATGACTTAAAACGTTCTCAACACGTAGAAATGGAAAATACTCAAGCTGATGGGTATACTAAATAGCCTTACTTGATCATTAACCATTCTATGCATGTAACAAAATATCACAATACCCCATAAATATGTACAAATATTATCAATTAAAATTAAATATATAAATACACTTTTGAGTCATTTATTCTTAAAAAGATAGATCTATAATTAGCATATGGGATCAAATTGAACATGGAACATGTTAAAGCTTGTTTGTCTTTCATAAACATCTTTTGGTGGCATTTTTATTACCAGGCACCTAAAGATCATTCACATAATTCCTAGAACTCATTATATGTCAATCTCCTCTTTATGTTTCTTCAATAAACAGTGTGTGGTGGCCGGGCGTGGTGGCTCACGCCTGTAATCCCAGCACTTTGGGAGGCCGAGGCGGGTGGATCACGAGATCAAGGGATCAAGACCATCCTGGTTAACATGGTGAAACCCCATCTCTACTAAAAATACAAAAAATTAGCTGGGCATGGTGGTGCGTGCCTGTAATCGCAGCTACTCAGGAGGCTGAGGCAGGAGAATTGCCTGAACCCAGGAGGCGGAGGTTGCGGTGAGCAGAGATCCCGCCATTGCACTCCAGCCTGGGTAACAAGAGCGAAACTCCATCTCAAAAACAAACAAACAAACAAACAAACAAAAAACAGTGTGTGGTAAAAATTTAATTATTGGTATTACACAAAGATTTCTTTATTAATTAATAAACTAGTCATTTTCTAGCTAGGGCTGAAGCTATTTTGTCTGAAGTACTTAAATCATGTACAGCGTGATCATCTAAGAAATATAATCTATCCAAATAGATTTGACATTGATGTATGGTACAGTTAGCTTTACAGATTTTGCTTGTATTATTTGGTTTTTATGCAACAAATGGCATAGGTCAACATGAGAAATTAAAAAGGAGAAGACTGCCATCTTGTAATAGTAGGGCTGTTCTATATTTTCAATACCATTAAGAATGTATAGTACAGTGAGTTAGCTTTACAGATTTTGCTTCTGCTTTTTTTTAAAAAAAAAAACAACAAATGGCATAGGTCAACATGAGAAATTAAAAAGCAGGAAGACTGCTATCTAATAACAATAGGGTTATTCTATATTTTGAGTATAATTAAGAATGGAGCATCTTCTATAACTGAAGTGAGCAGTTAGAAATAAAAGAGCTGTAACTCTGGAAGATATTAATTATATAATTTGCAGAACAATATGGTTTGCAGGAGTATTGTTTGGGTAGACTTGAGAAAACAAAATATTTGGGGTAATGTACTGGCTTTGTACATCTGGGAAAATGTTCTAGTTGCATTTCTGTTTATAAATAAAATTTCTCTTTGAGTTAACTTGTCTAATCTTTTGTATTACTATTATTTATATATGTATTCTATTTCAAATACCAAATATTTAACAGAATGACAAATTTGAAACTGTTGGACATTTTTTTCTCTCCTATCTGTAAGAGAATGCTATAGTTAATTTTCCTAGTTATTTATGCCTTTATTTATTTTCAAGCTCTTGATTTTTTTTCCAGAGAGATCCTATGGCTTACTTGTTTATTTTTATTGTATATACGTGTGTATGTTTTTTTGTTTTGTTTAATTGTTATTGTTTTCTCTCTTTTATATTCAGCCAAGTGAATTAGCACAGCTAAGGGACTAATGTCAATATATCAGTCCTCAAGCATGTAGTAATCTTAATAATTTTTCACCCACAATGGTCTGTTTTTTAAGGCTACTGACTTATTCTTTAACCAGAGGCCTAATGATTAAGCCACTGAGGAGTGTGGATGTTAGCGAAAATGCTGCAGGCTCCTTCCATGTCTGCAAACTGTAAAGTATGTTGAAATAATCAAGCATCCATGTATATGTGTGTATGTGATGGATACCCAGTATATACTCCTGGGGCAATAGCACTGTTCAGGAAATGAGCTATTACAGGCCCAAATTGGCCACTTATATTCTGGTAGTGGCAAGTCATTTAATTTCTTTAGGTCTCAGCTTTTCTATTTGGAAAATGAGAATAATAAAGTGTACCTCATAGAGACATTATATAGATTTAGAAACACATTGAGACACTCTATTTACTATGGAATAGAATTAGATTTCAGCCAGTTTTCTCATGTTGTATGTGATCTGAAAAGTTTGAGAGGGTAAGGTTAGTTTTCCACACTCAACAGTGGAAGGTGACATTATAAAATCTTAGTGTCATCATCACTCTGAGTATAGTCCTCAGGTTTAAAACAATATATTTCATTGTATTACCATAGCCATAACTTATATGAGATCAACATATAAAACTAGAAGCCACTTCATGATTTACATAAAATATTTGTTCCCAGTGTCCTGAATACTCATGTATCTCTCACACATATTGACTAATGTTTGTTTCTGGGAAGTCAAATAAATGATAAAATTACCCTAAAGAATATGGACTAATAGGAAAAGTAATGTGGACTAATAGGTAAAGTATAAAAACTTTTAAGGAAAATGTCTTCCAAGTAATGTAAAACTCCATACCCCACAATGTAATATATCTCCTGCTTATACCAGTGTTTCCCAGACTCATTATCTTTTTCATTTGAACAATAGTAAATATTGAAAAATTCTTCCTCTCTGACTTTTTTATTATTCTTCTATTATTCTTATTTTATTTTCACTATTCTTCCCTCCAGTAGAATATTCTTGTTTTTGAGACGGAGTTTCACTCTTGTTACCCAGGCTGGAGTGCAATGGCACGATCTCAGCTCACTGCAACCTCTGCCTCCTGGGTTCAAGCAATTCTCCTGCCTCAGCCTCCTGAGTAGCTGGGATTACAGGCACATACCACCATGCCCAGCTAATTTTTTGTATTTTTAGTAGAGATGGGGTTTCACCATGTTGACTAGGATGGTCTTGATCTCTTGACCTCGTGATCCACCCACCTCGGCCTCCCAAAGTGCTGGGATTACAGGCTTGAGCCACCGCACCTAGCCAGAATATTTTTTTTTCAGGCATCACATAACACTCTTCATTATGTGTTTGTTCTCTGTAAAGAAACACCTGAGGTCTTTGTAAAGAAACACCACTGCTATAAAGAAACACCTGAGGCTGGGTAATTTATACAGAAAGAGCTTTAATTGGCTCACGATTCTGGAGGCTGTACAGGAAGCATAGTGGCTTCTGATTCTTAGAAGTCCTCAGGGAGCTCCAATCATGATGGAAGCAAAGAAGTATGCATGTCCTACCTGGCCACAGCAAGAATGAGACAGGTGGGGGAATGCTGCACACTTTGAACCAGCAGACCTCATAAGAACTTACTATAGGAATGATAGCACCAAGGGAGATGGTGTTAAACCATGAGAAACCACCCCAAAGATCTAATCAGCTGCCAGGCTCACCTCCAACATTGAGGCTAACAATTTGATGTAATATTTGATTGAGAACATTGATCCAAACCATTTCAGATTAGTTTAGGTTTATTTAGTTATAATCCATTTCCATACTTAAGTTTCCAGACCTGCTATTTTCCATAATGAGTGCTCTCAGAAGTGCTTTTCTGTATTTACATCCAATGCTAAACCCAAAACTTAACCTCAATTGACTATGAATCAAGGGGGAAATTGTTAACATTTATATAATGGTGCTCAGATGACTTTGGGATTCTCTCAATCTTTGTACCTCCAAAGCAGTGGTCTTGGTCAGTTTTAGCTGATAAAACAGAGTACCATAGACTGGGTGGCTCATATACAACAGACATTTATTTTGCTCAGTTCTGAAGCCTGGAAGTTTAAGACCAGAGTGCTAGCATGATTGGGTTATAGTGTGGGACCCTTTCTGGGTTGTAGACCGCTAACTTTTTGTTGTATCTTTCTGTTTCAGAAGGGCAGATAAAGAGAACTCTCTGAGGTCTCTTTTACAAGGGAATTAATCCCATTTATGTTAATCCCATTTGTGGGAGCTCCACCCTCATGACCTAAATTACTTCCCAAAGACTTCATGTCCTAATACCATCATATTCGGAGTTAGGTTTTCAACATATGAAATTTAGATGGACACAAACATTTCATCCATAACAACAATGCTACCCATTAGGATTACCTGCGAAGTTTCAAAAAAATGTGAAATCCTGGGCTTATCAATTAAACATTCTGATTAAACCATGTAATATAACTATTATTCTTATTTTCATTTTACTACTTAGGTAACACCCACAAGTAGGTTAAAGTTTGATTAATTTTAGGATGAGTTTTTTGAAGTAAGTTTTAGAATTGTATTTATTTGTGAATGTTTAAAAATAAGATTCATCCTTTTCTGAGATAGCTCACATATAATTATTGCTAGAAGAAAGGAAGGTGGATGACTTATGACTCTGCAGTATTTAAATTGACTAACTTAATGACTAAATGGACATTTTGCTCTAACCACAGAAGAAGACATCTAAATTACAATACAAAGCTATGTAAAAGTGAATGAAATCGTTCAATATCAAGTACCAGTTCTTAGAGACAGTCACACATTTAAAATACACAGTCTCATTGTGTTTCTTATCATATAGTACCCAGATATGCTATTATCACAACAATCAAATATTCTTAACATATATTCTTCAAACAAAATAAGTTCCTCTCTTGTTATTATAAAATCATAGATAGTGAAATTGAAACCTGTGAGGTTAAGTTACTTTCCCAGAGTTCAAACATACATTTGTCTGCAGGCCATATCTCATATTAAGGAATGTGATACTATCTGTTCTGATCACTGCACTGTAAGAATCATTTAGACTTCTTATCCAGAAGTTGCCATACTGAAGGTTGAGAACACAATACTCCATAAGACCACCTTCACTTTTGACACTAGAGGCAAGTTTGGGGGTGGTTTTCCAAACCACCTCCCATATCGATAATTTACTATATGGACTGATAGAACTCACTGAAAGCTATTATACTTATGGTTACAAGTTTTTGTTGCTGTTGTTTTGAATGGAGTTTCACTCTTGTTGCCCAGGCTAGAGTGCAGTTGCATGATCTTGGCTCACTGCAACCTCTGCCTCTCAGGTTCAAGTGATTCTCCTGTCTCAGCCTCCCAAGTAGCTGGGATTACAGATGCACACCAGCACACCCGGCTCATTTTTAATTTTTAGTAGACGGGGTTTCACCATGTTGGTAAGGCTGGTCTTGAGCTCCTGACCTCAGGTGATCTGCCCACCACAACCTCCCAAAGTGGTGGGATTATAGGCATGATCCACCACACCTGGCCTCAGTTACAGTTTATTACAGAGAAAGGCTACAGATAAATCAGGCAAAGGAATAGATGCCTAGGAACGGCTGGGAGGGTTCCAAATTAGAAGCTTCTGTGGTTGGTCCTATGATGCTGAGCCTCCCAGCATCAATATGTGTCAGTATGTAGAGTTTGCCAATCAAGGAAGCTCACCTCAGCTGCAGGTGATCTTTAGTGTTCTAATTTTTATTTGTGACTTTATTACAGAATCATGACAGATTGATTACCCACATGACAGAACTCAATCTGCAGATCCACCGATACCACAAGATCCAAAGTTTCCACCTTAAATTACATGATTAGTTTTTCTGGAGTGGCCAGCCCCTGCCTTAAGCGACACTTTTATCAGACATGACCTGTAGTACCTCCCAAAAGCCATGGGAAAGGGTAAAAACTTTCTTTGGCCAAGGCCACATTTTTTATTACACAATTTTAAATACTTTCTGTAGTCATTCATTTCTGGCCATTCATTTATTCAATAATTATTCAGTTAATACCTACCTTGAGAGATATTTTACCAGGTGCTGAAAATCAGTGAAGAAAAATGATATAGTTCCGGCTCTTATGAAATTATTGAGGGAGCAACATAAAGTCACATAAGTCACCATATAGTCATGCTTTGTTTAGTGATGAAGACATTTCAAGAAATGCATTGCTAGGCAATTTTGTTGTTATGTGAACATTACAGAGTGTATTTACACAGACCTAGATGGTATAGTCTACTATTTACCTAGGCTATATGATATGGGCTATTGCTCTTGTGTAACAAACCTATACAGCATGTTATTATACTGGATACTGTAGATAAATTAACACAATGGTAAGTGTTTGTGTATCTAAACAAATTTAAGCCTATGAAAGGTATGGGAAAAATACAGTGTTATCGTCTTATGGGAGCACAGTTGTACATGGGGTCCATCATGGACAGAAACATTGTTTTGCAGTACGTGAATATAAGTAAAGTAATTAATAAGACAGATGAAGTGAAGTATAGGGTTTTGTAACTGAAAAAGGTCAGAATTTTATATAGACACAGGACATAAGGAAGGCCTTATGAAGAAAGGAACATGTGAACTAATATCTAAATAGCCTACAGTTGGCTAAATCAAAATCAGTTTCAGTAATGTTGACTATAGACTTTGTTCAGATTTTTTTTGAGTAGATAGTTGACCTTCATGATTTTACTTTAAAAAAGTAATTGTCCCAAGTGCCTCCCTGAAGCCAAAAATTAAAAAGCACTTCAACTCTTACTTCTTAGAAAAATCTCCAAACTGCTCTCCATAGTGGCTGAACTAATTTAAATTCCTACAAACAGGGCATAAGCATTCCCTTTTCTCTGCAGTCTTGCCAGCTTCTGTTAGTTTTTGACTTTTTAGTAACAGCCATTCTGACTGGTGTGAGATGGTTTGCATTGAATTACTGGTTCGTATTATGGTTTGTATTGTATTATTCAACCCAGCATCCCCTTACTAGGTATATACCCAAAGGAAAATAAATTGTTCTACCAAAAAGACACATGCACTTGTGTGTTTTTAGCAGCACTATTCACAATAACAAATACATGGAATCAACCTAGGTGCTCACCAACAGTGGACTGATAATAAAATATGATACATATTCACCATGAAATACTACATAGCCATAAATAAGAATGAAATCATATCCTTTGCAGCAACATGGATGCCACCGGAGGCTATTATTCTAAGGAAATTAATGTTGGAACATAAAACCAACTATTGCATATTCTCACTTATAAGTAGGAGCTAACAATTGGGTGTGCTTGGGTACCTGGATGATGGGACCATTTGTACCCCAGCCCTCAGCATCATGCTATATACACTTATAACAAACCTGCACATATACTCTATATAAAATCTAAAATAAAATTTGAAATTATTTTTTAAAGAATGTCAACAGCACATATTTAATCCTATTTATGCTATTCTACATACTTATGTCAATGCATTAAATAACCATGTATTGAACATCTACATAAACCTATTCTAGGCATTGAGTAGATAACCAGCAGTGAAAAACATAGAAAATCTCCGGGCTGTGCATGGTGGCTCACGCCTGTAATCCCAGCACTTTGGGAGGCCGAGCCAGGTGGATCACGAGGTCAAGAGATCGAGACCATTCTGGTCAACATAGTGAAACCCCATGTTTAGTCTCTACTAACCCCCATGTTTAGTCTCTACTAAAAATACAAAAAATTAGCTGGGTATGGTGGCACGTGCCTGTAATCCCAGTTACTCAGGAGGCTGAGGCAGGAGAATTGCCTGAACCCAGGAGGCAGAGGTTGCGGTGAACCAAGATTGCGCCATTGCACTCCAGCCTGGGTAACAAGAGCAAAACTCCATCTCAAAGGAAAGAAAGAAAGAGAGAGAGAGAGAGAGAGAGAGAGAGAGAGAAAGAAAGAAAGAAAGAAAGAAAGAAAGAAAGAAAGATCTCCATCTTCACGTAGCTAACAGCGTAGACATTTAAATAACCGAATTTCAACTCTGAAGGTAGTTATAGAATAGTGGCTTAGAATGCAAACTCCTGGGTTAGACTGATTATTTAGTATGAGTTCTACTACAAAATGTCTTTGTCCTATGTAAATTTTTAAATTTCTGCTTAAATTCTCTTGTATGTGAAATGTAAATAATAAAAATACTTATCTCTTAAACAGTTGTGAAGACTAAAAAAGATATTGAATAAGCTAATCTGGTATTATTTAAATATTGAATGAATTTTGGTATAGCCTTTGTCTTTCTTTGCTAACTTACAGAATGCCTGTACTTCAGATTTCTTGGTCTCAATTTCCTCAATTGAAAATAGGAGTTAGGGCAGCTTATCACTGAATTCTTTTAAAAATATTCCATGACTTTTTATGACCATAGATGGGCCCCTAAAGGCAGACTTTGCTCCTTTGTACATAATTTTGGGAAGAACCTAAGACAAAATAATTACTACCTTGTAGTTGTTTTTATTAAGTTAATTGAAAACCTAAAGTTATTACTTAGCCAGAATTTTCATGTCTTATGATGGAGGTAACCTTGTTGTTTAAGGGGATATTAACCAAGACCACAGACTCAGCTGATAAGTTCTTGTGGAGTAGCACAATTCATTAAGATGCTGCTAGAAAGCCATACTTTGAAATAAGTCTACTGAAGTCAGCAACAGAAAATAAAGCTTGGCAAGAATTAGAGGCCAGATGCCCCACTGTTATTTTGTGTGCATTTGTGTTTGTGTGTGATTTTTTTTCCCTCTCCTCATAGTAAAGTTGGAGTAGTTGTCTGGCATTTCCCTCTTGACAAGAGATGGCTAAGGAAAAAGACATCTAGAAATTACTTTCCTATAAAGATAAAGTAAAAGCTAATTTACCACTGTCCTACTGAATCTCATGCCTCACTTCAATAGATCAAGTTAGAGTTGGTGATCAGAGAAATCAAATGCTAAAGAGATGTCAAGGAGACAGTAAGCAATTGCTTTATTGACTGCTACTGATCCAATAAAATGAGTTCAGACCAATGACAATTTTTTTCTTCCCTAAACCAAGATTAATTAAAACCCAGGTCAAACTTCAGACAGTCCATGTGATGTAAAGAAGAGTTATGGTTTAAAAGAAAGCTGATGAAATAGGCAGGTTATAATCAAAATAAGAAAACATGAAACAAAAGCACTGTAAACCAAAAAGTGAGCATTTTTAGAATTGTTCAAAATATTAAAGATATATCAACTTGAAATAAAATGACATGGGAATTGAATTTATGATAATATAAAGTATATCACCAAGATATCTCACTAAGGTAAGATATCTTGGTAAAGTGCATCAGTTGCAATATATGATTAATATTAATTATATATTTGACAGATTTTGAAACTCTAAGCAAGAAATATAAATAACATTATATTTCAGCACAATGTCATAATCTAGAAATAGCACACAAAGATTCATGAAGGTATATGTTGTGTTGATAAAAAATATTTTTGCTACTTTGAAAAATATATTTGTAAAATTATTAAAGCCATAGAAAAGTGTGAAAACCACTTAAATGCAATTTATTTGACAAATTATTATTAATATTTTTAACAAATAAGCAAATATTTAACAAATACAATCTGAAGAAATTAAATTGCCTCACTGGGAACAAAAATTATAATAAAAAAATAGATCTTATTTAAGTACAAGATGACTTTCTGAAAAATAGCATTGTATATTTTCATTTTGGAAAATTAATTTTGATTTTAAGTTTTCTTTCTTTCTTTCTTTCTTTCTTTCTTTCTTTCTTTCTTTCTTTCTTTCTTTCTTTCTTTCTTCTTTCTTTCTTTCTTTCTTTTTTTTTTTTTGAGGCAGGGTCTTATTCTGTCACCCAGGCTGGCATGCAGTGGTGTGGCCATGGTGCTGATACACTGTAACTTTGAACTCCTGGGCACAGTGATCCTCCTACCTCAGCCTTTCAAATAGCTGTGACTACAAGCTCATGCCACGGTATCCAGCTAATTTTATTTTATTTTATTTTATTTATTTATTTTTTATAGAATCAGGGTCTTGTTATGTTGCCCTGACTGGTCTTGAACTCCTGGCCTGGAGCAATCCTCCCACTTTGGCCTCCTAGAGATAGGATTACAAACATGAGGCACAGCACCCAACCTGTTTTAGGTTTCATAATAGTTTACTTTTTAAAGATATTTTACAATGTTATATTATTAAATTAAAACATTTTACTCAGTTTGTTTAAAAATTTAATCTTGACTTTGCTTAAGTCATATCTTTATATTAATACTAATTTGAAGTATACTTTTTCTAACTCTTAAATGGTGCCATCAGGATTCTGTGATCATTTAACGTGCATTCTGTACTTTAAGAAATTGAATTCCTAATTATAAAAGCAATATAATCACATTAGAAACATACAAAAAAGGAAAGATATTTTTGTCACCTCTAATTTCATAATTTCTAGCATCTTCCTTGGTCTTTCTCTGTTTAGTGTCTTTTTTACCTGTATACTTTAAAATATAACATAATTTTGGAGTAACTAGTTTTGATGTTATGCTTTAAATTTTAAAGCATAAAATTACTACATATATTTTAAATCAGGACTGTAATAGATGTGCACCTACTACATACACATATATGCATATGGAATATATGTATATGTATGTGTGTGTGTGTGTGTGTATGTGTGTGTGTATATATATATATATCTGCTTTCCAGTTGTTAGTGAAAGTTAATGCTTGGTTTTTCAATTTTTGCTATCATACGTATCATGAACATGCCTGTAAAAATACACATGTTCCATATTTATTTATTTTCATAGAAAAATTCTCAGATCAATGATTATTTAGTCACAGAGCAAGTAACTCAATTTTGAAAAACACTTTCACCCTTTATACTTAAATGTATTCTGAGTTTGAGTATTTAATTAATATATATACCAATCTAAAAAAAAAAGTAAAATTCCCAAGTTAGCAAAAAAAAAAAAATGTAGTGATCATTGGAATCAAATTACATTTACAAAAGTGGTTGCCATGATACTTTTTCAATTCTTTGAGCAGCACAATTTCATTGTATGCATGGTAACTATTCACCACCATCCATGAGATATACAACAGCTAGGCTGTGTTTTATAGAAGATGTATGATTCTTACAGCAGCTCTTCAAGACAGGAATTATTACTTCAGTTTCAAAGATGTTCATAGTGTTCTGACTCTGAGAGAGCAAATGGCTTACCCCAAACCACATAATTATTGGTACGACCTGGAAAATGAAAGATTTTTGATCCCAAACTGAGAAAACTGTAAGACTACAGGTGAACATTGCTATGTATGAAATTTTAGTTACATTAACCTACTTGTTGTTTCTCTGAATAGTCATTCTCCTTTTCTACTGTGAATTTACGGCTGATTCTTCTTTCTGGACATGTTTCCTCATACCAGCATTATGTTCTTCACCTTCATCTGACATCTCACCACTTAAAATTCTACATTAGAAATTAGAGAGATCCCTTTAAAAACAAAAAGACTTAACACTTTTAGAAGAGCATTAGTTATTTTTTGTTTTGTTTTTTTGTTTGTTTGTTTGTTTTTGGCCGAGCAAGGTGTCTCATGCCTGTAATCCCAGTACTTTGGAAGGCTGAGGCAGGAAGATAATGAGATCAGGAGTTTGAGACCAGCCTGGCCAGCATGGTGAAACCTGTCTCTAATAAAAATACAAAAAAAAAAAAAAATTAGCCAGGCATGATGGCAAGTGTCTGTAGTCCCAGTTACTTAGCAGGCTGAGACAGGAGAACTGCTTTAACCCAGCAGGCAGAGGTTGCAGTGAGCCAAGACTGTGCCAGTGTACTCCAGCCTGGGTGACAGAGAATCCATCTCAAAAAAAAAAGTGTTAGATATTTTAGAATAGCATAAAGGAGGAAAATTGAGAACTAATGCACAGAGTATCCATATATTCCATTCTCACATTCTCCATTATCAACATCTTACATTCATATGGTACATTTTTTACAATTAATTAACTAATAGGATATATGATTATTAACTTAATTAAGTCCATGCATTATTAAGATTTCCTTAGTTTTTACTTAGTGTCCTTTATCTGTTCCAGGATCTCATGCAGGATTTCACACTGTGTTGGGTTGTCACATTTATTTCAATTCATGTTTGCTGTGGCAGTTTCTCAGCCTTTGATAACTTTGATAGTTTTGAGGTCTGCTACTCAGATGTTTAGCAGGTAGTCACATTACTGAAAATTATCTAAGGATTATCTCATGATAATTTTCACATTATAGGTTATTGGAGGAATACTACAGAGGGAAAGTGCTATATTTCCATATCATATTAAAGATAAATTATCAACATGATTTATGACTTTCTATATTGACTTTAATCACCTGTCTGAGGTATATGTCAAATTCCTCTCCTGTAAATTTTCTTTTTTTTCTTGCTTTTCTATTCTGTTATTTAGAGTTGGAGATCTCTTCTCCTTATTTTTCAGCTACTTTTATTAGTGCTATTCCAGAAGGGGCAGTGATTTTCTTTCATTTTCTTATTATACTGAAGTATGGGTCAACAGAGGGAGCATTCTGGTTATCTCCACACTGTAGACACCTATCACAGAGTGTGTTGTATGGAACAGTGAGCCCCAATGTTTTTCAGCACCTGGGACCAGTAACATGGAAGATATTTTTTCTGCAGACCCAGATGGGGGAGATGGTTTCAGGATGAAACAGTCAAATCATCAGTTTAATCTAAGATCATCAGGCATTAGATTATCTTTTTTTTCTTTTTATTGCATTTTAGGTTTTGAGGTACATGTGCAGAACATGCAAGATAGTTGCATAGGTACACACATGGCAGTGTGTTTTGCTGCCTTTCTCCCCTTCACCCACATCTGGCATTTCTCCCCATGCTATCCCTCCCCAGCTCCCCCTCGCGCTGTCCCTCCCCTATTCCCCCCAATAGACCCCAGTGTGTAGTACTCCCTTCCCTGTGTCCGTGTGTTCTCACTGGTCATCACACACCTATGAGTGAGAACATGCAGTATTTCATTTTCTGTTCTTGTGTCAATTTGCTGAGAATGATGTTCTCCAGATTCATCTATGTCCCTACAAAGGACACGAACTCATCGTTTTTGATTGCTGCATAATATTCCATGGTGTATATGTGCCACATTTTCCCAGTCCAGTCTACCATCAGTGGGCATTTGGGTTGGTTCTGGGTCTTTGCTATGGTAAACAGTGCTGCAATGAACATTCGTGTGCATGTGTCCTTATAGTAGAACAATTTATAATCATTTGGATATATACCCAGTAATGGGATTGCTGGGTCAAATGGAATTTCTATTTCTAAGGCCTTGAGGAATCGCCACACTGTCTTCCACAATGGTTGAACTAATTTCCACTCCCACCAACACTGTAAAAGTGTTCTTATTTCTCCACATCCTCTCCAGAATCTGTTGTGTCCAGATTTTTTAATGATCGCCATTCTAACAGGCGTGAGATGGTATCTCAATGTGGTTTTGATTTGCATCTCTCTAATGACCAGTGATAATGAGCATTTTTTCATGTTTGTTGGCCTCATGTATGTCTTCTTTTGTAAAGTTTCTGTTCATACCCTTTGCCCATTTTTGAATGGGCTTGTTTGTTTTTTTCCTGTAAATCTGTTTGAGTTCTTTGTAAATTCTGGATATCAGCCCTTTGTCAGATGGGTAAACTGCAAAAGTTTTTTCCCATTCTGTTGGTTGCTGATTCACTCTAGTGACTGTTTCTTTTGCCGTGCAGAAGCTGTGGAGTTTCATTAGGTCCCATTTGTCTATTTTGGCTTTTGTTGCCAATGCTTTTGGTGTTTTGATCATGAATTCCTTGCCTACTCCTATGTCCTTAATGGTTTTGCCTAGATTTTCTTCTAGGGTTTTTATGGTGCCAGGTGTTATGTTTAAGTCTTTAATCCATCTGGAGTTAATTTTAGGGTAAGGTGTCAGGAAGGGGTCCAGTTTCTGCTTTCTGCACATGGCTAGCTAGTTTTCCCAACACCATTTATTAAACAGGGAGTCCTTTCCCCATTGCTTGTTTTTGTCAGGTTTGTCAAAGATTGTGTGGTTGTAGATATGCTGTGTTGCCCCCAATGCCTCTGTTTTGTTCCATTGGTCTATATCTCTGTTTTGGTACCAGTACCATGCTGTTTTGATTACTGTAGCCTTGTAGTATAGTTTGAAGTCCAGTAGTGTGATGCCTCCAGCTCTGTTCTTTTTGCTTAGAATTGACTTGGCTGTGCGGGCTCTCTTTTGGTTCCATATGAAGTTCAAGGTGGTTTTTTCCAGTTCTGTGAAGAAATTCAATGGTAGCTTGATGGGGATAGCATTGATTCTGTAAATTACTTTGGGCAGTATAGCCATTTTCATGATATTGATTCTTCCTAACCATGAACATGGAATGTTTCTCCATCTGTTTGTGTCCTCTCTTATTTCATGGAGCAGTGTTTTGCAGTTCTCCTTGAAGAGGTCCCTTACGTTCCTTGTAAGTTTCTTCCTAGGTATTTTATTCTCTTAAGCAATTGTGAAATGCAGTTCATTCCTGATTTGGCTCTCTTTAAGTCTGTTATTCGTGTATAGGAATGCTTGTCATTTTTGCACATTGATTTTATATCCTGAGACTTTGCTGAAGTTGCTTATCAGTTTCAGGAGTTTTTGGGCTGAGGCGATGGGGTCTTGTAGATATACTATCATGTTGTCTGTAAATAGAGACAATTTGGCTTCCACCTTTCCTATTTGAATACCCTTTATTTCTTTTCCTTGCCTGATTTCTATGGCAAGAACTTCCCATACTATATTGAATAGGAGTGGTGAGAGAGTGCATTCTTATCTAGTGCCAGATTTCAAACGGAATCCTTCCAGATTTGCCCATTCAGTATGATATTGGCTTTTGGTTTGTCATAAATAGCTTTTATTATTTTGAGATATGTTCCATCAATACTGAGTTTATTGAGGGTTTTTAGCATAAAAGGCTGTTGAATTTTGTCAAATGCCTTCCCTGCATCAATTGAGATACTCATGTGGTTTTTGTTTTGGTTCTGTTTATGTGGTGAATTACGTTTATAGACTTGTGTATGTTGAACCAGCCTTGCATCCCCAGGATGAATCCTACTTGATCATGATGGATAAGCTTTTTGATGTGCTGTTGCAATTGGCTTGCCAGTATTTTATTGAAGATTTTTGTGTCTATGTTCATCATGGATATTGGCCTGAAGTTTTTTTTTCTTGTTGAGTCTCTGCCAGGTTTTGGTATCAGGATGATGTTGGTCTCATAAAATGAATTAGGAAGGATTCCCTCATTTTTGATTATTTGGAATAGTTTCAGAAGGAATGGTACCAGCTCCTCTTTGTGTGTCTGGTAGAATCCGGCTGTGAACTCATCTGGACCTGGGCTTTTTTTGTGTGGTAGGCTCTTAATTGCTGCCTCGACTTCTGACCTTTTCTTGGTCTATTCATAGTTTTGGCTTCCTCCTGGTTTCGTCTTGGGAGGACACAGGAGTCCAGGAATTTATCCATTTCTTCCATGTTTACTAGTTTATGTGCATAGAGTTGTTTGTAATATTCTCTGATGATGGTTTGAATTTCTGTGGAATCTGTCATGATTTCCCCTTTATCGTTTTTATTGCATCTATTTGGTTGTTCTCTCTTTTCTTTTTTATCAGTCTGGATAGTGGTCTATTTTGTTGATTTTTTTTTTAGAAACCAGCTCTTAAATTTATTGACTTTTTGAAGGGTTTTTCGTGTCTCTATCTCTTTCAGTTCTGCTCTGATCTTAGTTATTTTTTGTCTTGATAGATTTTGAGTTTTTTTCATCTCACTCCTCTAGCTCTTTCAATTTTGACAATAGGGTGTCAATTTTGGATCTCTCCACTCTTCTCATACGGGCACTTATTGCTATATATTTTCCTCTAGAGACTGCTTTAAATGTGTCCCAGAGATTCTGGTATGTTGTGTCTTCTTTCTCATTCGTTTCGAAGAACTTCTTTATTTCTGCCTTTATTTCATTGTTTATCCAGTCAACATTCAAGAGCCAGTTGTTCTGTTTTCATGAAGCTGTGCGGTTCTGAGTTAGTTTCTGAATTCTGGGTTCTAACTTGATTGCACTATGGTCTGAGAGACTGTTTGTTATGATTTCAGTTATTTTGCATTTGCTGAGGAGTGCTTTACTTCCAATTATGTGGTCAATTTTAGAGTAGGTGTGATGTGGTGCTGAGAAGAATGTATATTCTGTGGATTTGGGGTGGAGAGTTCTGTAAATGTCTATCAGGTTTGCTTGTTCCACGTCTGAGTTCAAGCCCTGGATATCCTTGTTAATTTTCTGTCTGGTAGACAGATCACTGTCTACTATTGACAGTGGAGTGTTAAAGTCTCCTACTATTATTGTGTGGGAGGCTAAGTATCTTTGTAAGTCATTTAGAATTTGCCTTATATATCTGGGTGCTCCTGTATTGGGTCCATATATATTTAGGATCATTAGCTCTTCTTGTTGTATCGATCCTTTTACCATTATGTAATGTCCTTCTTTGTCTCTTTTGATCTTTGTTGCTTTAAAGTCTATTTTATCATAGATGAGAATTGCAATTCCTGTTTTTTTTTGCTCTCCATTTGCTTGGTAAATCTTCCTCCATCCCTTTATTTTGAGCCTTTGTGTATTCTTGCATGTGAGATGGGTTTCCTGGATACAGCACACAGATGGGTTTTGGCTTTTTATCCAATTTGCCAGTCTGTGTCTTTTGATTGGTGCATTTTGCCCATTTACCTTTAGGGTTAATATTGTTATGTGTGAATTTGATACTGCCATTTTGATGCTAGCTGGCTGTTTTGCTCATTAGTTGATGCAGATTTTTCATTTTGTTGATGCTCTTTAGCATTTGGTATGTTTTTGGAATGGCTGGTACTGGTTGTTCCTTTCTATGTGTAGTGCCTCTTTCAGGAGCTCTTGTAAAGCAGGCCTGGTGGTGATGAAATCTCTGAGTACTTGCTTGTTTGCAAAGGATTTTATTTTTCCCTCACTTATGAATCTCAGTTTGGCTGGATATGAAATTCTGGGTTGAAAGTTCTTTTCTTTAAGGATGTTGAATATTGGCCCCCAGTCTCTTCTGGCTTGTAGTGTTTCTGCCAAGAGATCTGCTGTGAGTCTGATGGGCTTCCCTTTGTGGGTGACCTGACCTTTCTCTGGCTGCCCTTAGCATTTTCTCCTTCATTTCAACCCTGGTGAATCTTACGATTATGTGCCTTGGGGTTGCTCTTCTTGCAGAATATCTTTGTGGTGTTCTCTGTATTTCCTGGACTTGGATATTGGCCTGCCTTGCTAGGTTGGGGAAATTTTCCTGGCTAATATCCTGAAGAGTATTTTCCAGCTTGGATTTATTCTCTTTGTCACATTCAGGTACACCTATCAAATGTAGATTAGGTCTCTTCACATAGTCCCACATTTCTTGGAGACTTTGTTCATTCCTTTTTGTGCTATTTTCTCTAATCTTGGCTTCTTGTTTTATTTTATTGAGTTGATCTTCAACTTCTGATATCCTTTCTTCTGCTTGGTCAATTCGGCTGTTGAAACTTGTGCATGCTTCGCAAAGTTCTCATGTTGTGTTTTTAGCTCCATCAATTTATTCATATTCCTCTCTAAGTTTTCAATTCTTGTTATCATTTCCTCAAATCTCTTTTCAAATCTTGTTTCAAGGTTCTTAGTTTCTTTGCATTGATTTAGAACATGTTCTTTAAACTCACGGAAGTTTCTCATTACCCACCTTCTGAAGTCTGATTTTGTCATTTCATCACACTCATTCTCTGTCCAGCTTTGCTCCCTTGCTGGTGAGGAGTTTTGGTCCTTTGTAGGAGGCAAGGTGTTCTGGTTTCGGGTGTTTTCCTGCTTTTTGCACTGGTTTCTTCCCATCTTTGTGGGTTTATCCACCTGTCGTCTGAGTAGTTGCTGACTTTTCAATTGGGTCTCTGAGTGGACGTCCAGATTGTTGATGATGAAGTATTTCTGTTTCTTTGTTCTTCTTGTAACAGTCTAGCCCCTCTGCTCTAAGACTGCTGAGGTCCACTCCAGGCCCTGCTTGTCTGGGGAACACCTGTAGCAGTTGCGGAACAGGGAGGGATGCTACCAGTTTCTTCTTCTGCTATCTTTGTCCTGGACTGATGACTGCCAAATGTCAGTCTGATCAGTCCTTTTTGAGGTGACTCTTTGGATATACATGGGTTAGGGAGCTACTTGAGGAGACAGTCTATACTTTATAGGAGCTCAAGTGCTGAGCTGTGAGCTCCATTGTTCATTCAGGGCTGCTAGGCAGGTACATTTAAGTCTGCTGCAGCAGAACTCATAAAACCCCTTTTTTCCCTCAGATGCTCTGTCTCAGGGAGTTAGGGTTTTACTGATGAGTATACATTGCACTGTCCTGCCCAGCTGGGAGGCAGTCTAGTCACTATTTGCCTGCCCAGGCTCCGCCCTGCTGTTGTGGACTCTGCACTGTTGCCATGGGCTCTGCCCTGCTGCCGAGTGTAATTCCCTGTAGTCCTGTTTATATGGGTGTGGTTAGAACTGCTGTGGTAATGGTGGCCCACCTCTGTATTGGCGGACCCTCTCTGTTATGGCGGGTTGCCTTGGCAATGGCAGGCTGCATCAGCAATGGGAGAGTACCTCAGTAGGGGTGGAATGCCTCAGTCATGGTGAATGCACCCCCGCCCCCATTGAGCTGCACTGTTTCGGGTTCAGCTGTGCCCGCCATGAAACTCTCAACCTCAAGCGTTTCAAATTGCGATTTTGTTTGTCCCTGTGGGGGTGGGACCCGCCAAGCCTGATCACCTGGCTCCCTGCCTCAGAGTCCTTTTTTTTTTAAGTTGAATGGTTGACTCTCTCCCCGGTGTTTCAGTCGCCTGCTGTGAAACGGGATCTGTGTGATTTCCCATGCAGCGACCCACTGCACCAGCTCAAACATCGCTTCCCGGGAATCTCCCAGCCTGGCTCACTGTTCATGTCCCATTTAATCAGATGAATATGCTAATCTGCCCTCCCAAATCTCAAATTGCCAGTTTAACAGGGCACCCAGACCAGTGCGTTTTGTGTGGAATGCCACTGCTCTGTGGCGCTGGCTGAAACAGCCACGCCAGCCGAAACAGCTGCGCTGGCATTCTGTGTCTCTCCTACACCTCGGAATTTCCCCATTCTGTGGGCAACAAAGATCTGTCTGGAAATGCGACATGCACTCACTCTCTGCACCTTCACTGAGAGCTGCAATCCTGAGTTGCTCCTACAGCGCCATCTTCCCCCGCTCCCCTCCCTAGATTTTCATAAGGAGTGCACAACCTAGATTCCTCACATGCACAGATTACAATAGGGTTTGTGCTTCTATGAGAATATAATGCCACGACTGACGTGATAGGAAGTGGAATTCAGGTGGTAATGCTACCTTGCCCATGCTCACCTGCTGCTGGGCAGCCTGGTTCCTGACAGGCCACAGAGCAGTAGCAGTTCATAGGCATGGGTTTAGGGACCTCTGGAATAGAGGATATGGAGCTAAATATTCGTTTAATGAAGGGATATTTTTACAATAAATCAAATTTTGTAACTCAGTACAAGTTTTAGTGAGTAAATATGAAATAATAGTATCTTCAAATAGATTTTGCCCTAAAATTGAAATATGCCTTTAAAATATATGAGTTTAGTTATCACATATTTATAGAAGCTAGAGAACATTGGTAGCAAGCAGAAATTTTCTAAATTTTAAGCAATGAAATAATTTGTTCAGAAAATTTTACACAAATAATATATATTAAAAAGTTGAGTTGTTCTTGTCAAAGTGAAAGTAAAGGATTTTTATAAAGATAAACGTTTTTATAAAAACTCATAAAAGTTTTTATAAAAGCAAAATAAAAGTAAAAGCAAAATATCTTGATATTATTCTAAACAATTTTCTTACAAAAAATAGGATATTTTAGTTACACTAATAAAATTAATCCTGAAATATGCATCTTAATATAGAGTGGGAACTTTCTCTAATATTGCTCTCTGAGGTAAGAAATAGCTAATCTAAAAGTTGTCTGTAAGCCTATCAAGAATGTTTCTCATTTTTTTGCATTTCTATTTTTGATTACAAAATTAGATTTTGAAGAAACTCCTTTTTTTTCCCCTCAGAAATGAGTGTAACATTGCTTTTGAGATAAGAAAGCTAAAGGAGAAAAGTAACATATCTTCTACACTCGAATAGAGATAAATTGCCTCAGATTCTGTTTCATTTTGCTTGAAACAGGGCATTTTGTACTTATTTGAAGGTGGTTTCATCTTGAGGACAGTATTTAGGCTATTCTTATGTGAACTTAGAAATTAATCACTTGCTACATAGTAAAAAAGTCCCCTTTAATATGAAGTTTTTATTTATTCCTAAATTGAAAATTACAAATCTCCATGTCTCATAAATCCCAGGAAACTAGTTCTAGTTTGTGTTTGTTTGTGTTTATTTCCTACTAACCATCGATACATGCTTAATATTTGCAGGTAAAGGTCTCAATAGTTAAATTTAAGTCAGGTTTTATGGACTTTGACCAACATCAAATGAATTTGAACAGTTAGCCATATAAAAATGCCTTCTCAGACTTGTATTTAACTTTACACACTACTTGACAGGGCTGTAGAATTTATTATTATTCAATAGCCTCCACTTTAACAATAAATAAATAATTGAATAAAGTCAAGGAACAATGGCTAAAATTTTTACTAAAGGTAGGTACCATATAAACAAATCATTATTAAATGAATACATGTCTTCTATCCAAAACATGCATCATTTTAAATTAAATATAAATAATACTAGCATTTTCTGGTAGTAATTCAAACCACTTAGTGGGCCTTATTTCAATTTTAAAGATCTTTCTATTACAATCATCTAATTTGTTAAATCCTCCATATCTGTTGATATTTCCTCCATGAAATAGAGCTGTTGCTTTCTAAATATAGAGGAGATTTTCCACACAAATTTCTTTAGATAATCTTTCTCCTCTGTGTTTCTTTCATGAAGCAGGAGGGGGAAGTATATTGAATGTTCATGAGCAAAGACTGTGAAAGTTTATAGCCCTTGGCTTGATTTCTGATTCCTTTACTTGTGAAAGTTGAGAACTAGTATAAATTCACTGAGCCTTAAGTTCTTCATTTATAAATCACATAAAAAAATCAACTCACTTTATAGAGTTGCAGTGAATATTAAAATAAACATACATGTAATGAACAGTATTTTACATATTCTTATCACTAGCAGGTAACACATATGTAAGGTAGAAGTAGGAAAAAACAATAAAGAATTCAAATATTCAGATTTTCTACAAGCTCTAGAGAAAGTCTTAAATGTTTCTATGTCCCCCAAACAATAAACACTTTGTTACTGTTAAATGATTTTCTATCCCATCTTTGCCCATTTTAAAGCTCCTTTTAGAATCTTTAAAGCATAAAGAAAAATACAAATGTACTTTGTAGATGTAAAAAGGAGAGTATTGTAAGTTTGTCTATTTTTCCTAAAGCAGAGCTTTTTCCTTTGCTTGTGTAATCAATCATACATCTGCAACTGAGTGTGTGAGAGAGAGTGTGTGTGTGTATGTATATGTATATGCCTCAATATTAAATATGAAATTCAAAAGCAAACACAGTCAGTGAGAGGTTGAAATAAATGTAAATAATGACAGCAGTAGCATTACATCTTACGGTACCATTTTGTAATTTATGTGAGATTATTATAATACACTCATATACCTTTTTATGCATTTGCATTCTTTAAGAGATCTGCAACTACTTATTTATATTGCTTTATATTTCTTAAATGTATTACTGTAAAAACATTCTCCAAGTGAAGGGAAGAAAAAAGTAGCCATTTAATTTCCAAAGTACATGTACAAACACAAAAGGTGCAAGTAGTTTTGATCTTATGCACTTTTTAGTGAGCGTAAAGCTTAAAACTGCACTACAGTAAGAATTGCTACTATCTCAGTCAACTGTGGTGAGTGAGGAAATATAAAGGAAAGTTTTAGAGGCAGACCATAAGAAGAAAAACTCTTTTTATTCTTCTGTCCTAGTGAAGTCAGTTCTTCTAGGGAGGGAAAGAGAGTGAGGTATATTATATAAAAATATGATAATTGTTAAGAGTCTAATTAGCTGTAAGCAAATATCATGTAAAGTAAGAAAAAATTGAAATGTGTCTGGACAGTTTAGATCATTGAAGACAATCAATTTCAGGCAAAATAAGGAATTAGTAGCTTTCAAATCCTTGTTTACAGAAGTTTGGCTTAATCTTCATGTCCCTCAAAGCACCTGTTATAGTATCTTGATCTATAATATTAACAAAAATAAAAATAAGAGCACATTTCTATGTTACTTAGGTTATTTTTTTGTCTTGTGTTTTGTTGTCTCACTTATAATTTGGAATTTTAATATATGACAATATGCATTTCACTGCATTGTGGAGCAAAAATGGCTCTATTTTGGGCTCTCCATTATGATTAATGTTACTTTCTTTCTTCCTGTCTTAATATCTGAGTAAATATAAAAGATTTCTTTTTGGTTTCCATAAAATGCAAAGTACAGTTGAAAACAAAATGTATAACATTGTTCTACCAGGTTTATAATATATATAGTTGTAATATACCTGGCAAAGATAAGACAGACTATTGGAGTGGAAGAGTGGGTTGGGATAGTAGATAGTATGTACATTGTCATCACTGGTTCCATCACACCATACGTACACACAAATATATATATGTGTGTGTATATATATATATATATGTATATATATATGTGTGTGTATATATATGTATATATATTTGTGTATATATATGTATATATGTGTGTATATATGTATATATGTGTGTATAGGTATATATATGTGTGTATATATGTATATATGTGTAAATATATGTATGTATATATGTATATATATAATTATATAAAACTTTAAAATGTTTTAATTTAAAAATTTTAATTTAAAAAATTTTTAAATTAAAAAATTTTAAAGTTTCATATAATTTTAAAGAAGACAGAGTTTGAGGAATATAGAAAAAATGCTGAGGAAACCAACAAAAGAAGTAAGATGGCAGACCAAATGCAAATAGTCATATTTATATAGATATATTAATATCCTAAACACTCTAATTAAAATTGTTGGAATAGATAAAAAAGTAAGACCTATATATATGCTACCTACACGTGATGTATTTTAAATATAAAGACACAGATTGGTTGAAATTTAATTGAGGTTACAAGATATACCAAAACCCAATAATCACAAGAAGACTGGAGTGGCTAAATAAATATCAGATAAACAGACTCTAGTACAGCAAGTCTTATCGCACATAAAAGAGAACGTTTTATAATGATAAGGAAGTCAAATAACCATGAGGATATATCAGTGACAAATATATTTGTGCCTTTAAATAACAGATCTTCAAAATATATAAAGTAAAATTGACAAAAATAAAGATAGAAAGAAACAATTATGTAATCATAGGTAAAGATTTTGAAACCCAGTTCTTATCAATTGGTAGAAACACTAGACCAAAAACTTGTGACAGTTGCATAATTCACAATCATAAAGAGAAATCATATACTGGGTCATAAAAATGCCTTCATATATTTGAAACACTTTATATCATGCAGAAAACATTCTCTGAACACAATGGAAAATTTTAAAAGCATAACAGTAAGAAATCAAGAGAACTTCAATATTTGGCAATTAAACAAGAATTCTAAATGGTGCATTGATCAAAGAAGAAACCATAAGGCAAATCAGAAATATTTTAAGTGGAAAAATTATGATTCGCTGGATATAGAGAAAGTATTATTTAGAGAAAAATTTAGAGATTTAAATATTTATATTAGAAAGCAAAAATAGTAAAAATTAATACCCTATATTCTCCCATAATCTATTCTAAAGAGAAGAGCAGATGAGAATGAGAATAGCAGAATGAGAAGAACTGAAATAATCAACGTAAGAACAGAAATTGCTCTGCTGGATAGCTCAAGCTGTAATCCCAGCACTTTGGGAGGACTAGGCAGGCAGATGATGAGCTCAAGAGATTGAGACCATCCTGGCCAACATAGTGAAACGCCGTCTCTACTAAAATTACAAAAAAATTAACTGGGCATGGTGGTGTGCCCCTGTAGTCCCAGCTACCTGGGTGGCTGAGGCAGGAGAATTGCTTGAACCTGGGAGGCAGAGGTTGCAATGAGCTAAGATTGTGCCACTGCACTCCAGCCTGGCACCTGGCAACAGATTGAGACTCTGTCAAACAACAAAAAAACAGAAATTAATAAAATTGAAAACAAGTAATAGAGAATATTAAACATCCAACATTTGTTTTTTTGAAACATTGAAAACTAAATTTTTGTCTTTCTAACTAAATTAAGGAAGACAAAAATAGAGAGAAACAGATTTTTAGCATCAGAAATAAAAGGGGAGTTATTCCTGGAGACTTACAAATCTTTACTATCCACCATGGTTTGCCCAAACTACATATGGCTATTTAAATTAATTAAAATTAAACAAAATTCAGTTTCTTAGTCACAGTCTCATTTTAAATTCTCAGTAGCCACATATGTCTAGTTACCAGATTGGGCAGTGCAGATGTAGAATATTTCTGTGATTACAGACAGTTCTATTGGGCAGCATTGCCCATTAAAAGGAAAATAGGAGAATGTTACAAACAAATTTATATCCACACATTTGATGGCTTAGAAAAAATGTACAAATTCATTGAATAATTTGGATTATCAAAATTCAGGGTGAAATAAAATCTGAATATACTTATATCTATTAAAAATGTTAAATTTGTTATTTCAGATTTTCCCACAAAGAAAATTCTGAGCAAAATGAATTAATTGGTTAATTTTATTAAATATTTAAGGAAGACATCAAAATCTTACACAAACTCTATCAGAAAATATAGAGGAAGAAAATATATCTCAATTCATTTTATGATGCCAGTATAACCCTAATACCAAGATCTGGCAGAGACACTGCAAATAATAATAATAATAGCAAATAGCCTTTATGAACATAAACATGAAATCTTTACACAACATTTGCAAGTCAAATCCTTTAATACAGAAGAAAGACAACACATTATAACAAAAAAATGTTCAACTTAGAAAAGCAAGGTTGGCTTTAAATGTGAAAAATATTATACAACATAATTAGCTCTATTGAGAGTTTTTAAAATGTGTGAACATTTAAAAAGGCATAGAAAAAATAAAGACAAAATTTAGCACATGATAAACACTTCAGCAAGTCAAGAATAGAATTTTATTTTTCTATCACTATCAACATCCTACTATAAAATTTTGAACATTTAAAAAAATATTATTATTCTCACCTTTTCTATTCCATATTGTACTACTCATTGTAATAAAAGAGGGAAAAGAGGCCACGAGACCAGCCTGGCCAACATAGTGAAACCCTGTCTCTACTAAAAATATAAATAATTAGCTGGGTTTGGTGGCAGACACCTGTAATCCCAGCTCCTCGGGAGGCTGAAAAGCAAGAAAATCGCTTAAACCCAGGAGGCAGAGGTTGCAGTGAGCTGAGATCCCTCCATTGCATTTCAGTCCAGGCAACAGTGGCAGACTCTGTCTCAAAAAAAAAAAAAAAAAGGATTAAAAAGAAATGAGACACTATTCAGAGAAGATATAGAACTGTCTCTGTTAGCACATGAAATATGGGTTTATGTAAAAATTCTAAAACCGCCCCCCAAAAAAACTGCTGCTAAAATTAATATGTGAATTTAGTGAAGTTCCTGAAAACAATGTTAAAATACAAGAATTAATTTTATTTTGTATATTCTTATATACCATGTTCATGAATTAAAATATCTTCAAGATGTCAGTTTTCCTCAAATTGATCTTTAGATTCAACGAAACCCCATTCGTGATCTCAGCAGTATATATATATGATTTGGGTTATTTTTGTAGACATTGACAAGTTAGTTTTAAATTTCTTTGGAAATGCAAAGGACCTAGACTCATCAAAGCAATCTTTAAAAAGGACAGAATTGGAGAATTTTACACTGCTTGATTTCAAGACTTACTTTAATAATTAAAAGTGTGGTACTGGCACAAGGATTCACAGGTAGATCAATGAAGCAGAAAGCCTAGAAACAGATAAATGGAAAAAAGTTCTTTCACAAATGTTGATGTAATAACTGAATATCTTATGGAAAATAATAAATGTAACTCTACTTCTGTTTTATACTATACATAAAAATAATTTGAGTTAGATCATAGTTCTAATAAAAGCTAAAATCATAAAGTTTTTGGAGGAAAGCTTTTAATTATGCTTTGTGCTTGGGAATTTTCATAACAAACATTTGGGAATAAAAATAGAGCCATCTTTCTTTTTTCATTCTCACTAGTATCTTCAGAAATTTCTTATTTCACATAAAAGCTATTCAGTAGCAACTTTAATCCCCATACATCCTATATGTATTTCCAATCTTTCTTTCACATTTCCACCACAAATATCTTTTGAAAATGTTTTTATTCAAGTCATTATAATTTTCAGTGGTGTCTCATTTTCTACAGATCAGATTGTCATTATTTTTCACTAAAGCCCAATGTCTCATACAGTTTATTGCTTCATTTATTCCCTTATTCTTTCAGACAATTATTGAGTTCCCCAGTCCTAATCCATCTGTGAGCCAGTCCGTCTTTCTTTACTGCACTGCTGGAGGAAAAATATCATACAAATGTGGAAATTGAGACCACTGTGCATTTTTATTTTCAAACTTCCCAGAAATACTTCAGTGTTTCCTGATTCAGCTGTCATTTGTGTTCTCCGCAAGGGCTATTTCTAACATTCCACTCTGTGAAACACTGACTGTGCCACCTCCTGCTTTGTTTTCAGCATATGACCCCATCTACTCTCCCAAGGAAAAACAGTGAAAGCTCAGATAATTTTGTATTATCTAAAATGATAAGGTTGTCCACAATTATATAATATCTATATTATTCCCTCTCTTTGTATAAAAAGTGTCATTCTTCTCTTTAAAAAAAAAAAAGCATCTCTCTTTGTGCTCTCACATTGCTGTTTTCATTCTCATTTCCCCTACACATCTAATTAATGTCAATTTCCTAATCCTTCAGTAATTCTTTATTACTCAGGGTAATTTCTAAACTCCATAGCACAGTTTATAAGCTTCTGTAGCCTTTTCCACCCCACATCCCCTTCCTTAAAACTGATGTTCCTGTCAGCCCAAACTCCTCTTAGTTTCCTGATTATACCATGTACTTTCTCAGTTTTGGGCTTCTCACACATGCTGTTCTTCCTTTTAGATAAATCTTCATGCCTTTCAACCTGATACCTTTCTACTTATCATGTAGGTCTCAGCTTACATGTAATTTACTTCAGGAAATCTTCCAAAACACCACTTCACCCTGTATCTCCTCTACTATAAGACATGCCATTTGATCTTGTAATTACTTATTTACTTGTTTTTATCTCTTATGTCTAAAAATGCCATTGGTCCAGATATCTTATGTATAAACTTGAATAACTGAACAGCAGGTCATTAAGGAAGCAGGGCACCATGCTAGGCATCTGGATGAGATGAAAGGTAGACTCTGTTATCAACGACTTTACAGTCTAGGGGAGGAGACAAATACACCAAAAATGATAATAGGAAGATATTATCATTCCTACTACCTACCATTTGAACAAGTCTTACACTTTTTCTTTTCATGTTTTGCTCATGCTTCTGAATCTTTCTGGAAACAATGGACACTTCAACAATCATAAATAACATTAATGAAATTTGTCCAGCTTGCTATAGACCATGATATTTTCTCCTTCATCTAAGCTTTAAAAGCAATTCTAGTACTACCATTCATATGATAATCATAATAAAGCCTTGATTATTTATAGGTACATATAATTATATCCCAATTCTGACTGAGAGCTCCTGGAAGACCAAGATATTATATACCTTATATACCTGTATATGTATATAATTTCCTTCCTGTTAGCTTAGATAGATAGATGCATACATATATTCATACATACATACATACAATCAAGAAATTTGTACAGGCACTATGATATACTTTAGAATAATAAATCCTACAAATTTAACAAAATTGGTATTTTTAGAAAAATAGCTACTATTTACCAAGGATCCAAGTAGACTTGGCATTTAGCCAACATTATCTTATTTGTTTTTCTTCCCAGAAGATTTGTAAAGTTAATGTTCTTATGATCACTTTACAGTTTAGAAACTTGAGACTTGAAAGAATCAAGTGATGGCTTCAGGGTAGTTCATATAGCTAGTAAGTAGCAAACTGGATGTGAAACAGTCTGTCATCAAGCTTATGTTTCTAACTACTATACTATACTGCGTTATTAACTCTCACTTAACTCCTTTGTTTTTTACTCTCAGTTTGTTTAATGTATCTTTATTGTTGTATTACGGTATAGAATATGAATGTGAGCAGAATATGGTTATGTAAATTTACTGACTGGTTTCTAGATAACTGGTTTAACAATATACTGACTCTGCTACTTGAAAAACCTACGCGAGATTCTATAACTTTATCAAATTTAAAGACTTTTTATAAGTAACAATATTAACATCTTTTAATATTTCATGAAGCATATGTATTCAAGCTTATTCCTTCCTGGCAAGTCTATCTTGTTTTAGAATTAGTGATTGGCATATTTATATAAAACTCATTTTACACTTTTACCAATATCTCCCTTGTAACTCTTACCCAAAATTTTCACATTCTTTTCTGCAAAATCTATTTTATAATCTAGACAGAATTATGGGCCCAGGTGGGATACCTAAAATCATCACATTTTTGTTACAGTCTTTTTCATGTAATAAGTAAAGCTAATAAAAAGATGTTCTAATGTAAGATAAAAGCCAGCTGCATTATTTCAATCCAATGATTGAATTCTATGAATCAAGGTACCCTTTGCTGTCAGAAAAGAAAACAAGAAGGTTTGACGTGGAAGAAAATATGTCTTAGGGTAAATTAAAGTAAAAAGCTCAATCTATAAAAGAAATATACTTCTAAAATTGGGAATATGAACACAGAAAAGCAAACAGTATTTAATAAGACCTGTATAGACATCGGTATTTTGAGTATGAATATTAAATAATAAAATTGAAATGAATAATATTATGATAAGAGCAGGCAAATTCATGAAAATATAAATCAACCAGAGAGAACAAAAATCTGTGGCAATGTCTTTTTAAGGCCTGAATACAATATGGGCTGGACCTTTATTTTTCCAACTCTCTAATCAGCTAATCACTTTATAATGCCTACTGTGAACATCACTGATTCTTTTCAGTCTAGTCTTATTGTGGATTTTGTTTTTTTAGTAAAATTTACTTTTTATTATAAAGTACTATATGTTTATTATCAAAATTTAGACAACTTAGGAATGTCCAAAAAATAAAATTTACCAAGTAGCAGTTATTTTCCAAGTAAATCCCTGATAACACTTTCATTACTGGGACTTTAAACAGGCCAGTATTAAGTGTTCTGCATCTGAAATAAGACTATATTAATCTATAATAGAAAATTATTTATTATTAAGTTGGTATAAAACTAATTGCAGTTTTTGCCATGAAAAGTAATGGCAAAAACTGCAATTAGTTTTATACCAACCTACTAGCTTATATGTGTTTTGTTTCTGATAATTTTTTATTTACTTGTTTAGTTTCTAACAGTCTATTATATGCATTAAATCATATTCACAGATAAATGTTAGGGATATCAAAAGCCATATTTAAAACTATGAAGTATGAGAAATATCAACTTTCATTCTGTGACTTAAGTATTTACACGAAATGAAATAGCTGGCCATATGGAAGCTGGAATGTCTGTACTCATTTGATTACAGTCCTGTCTCTTGGGGCTATGTGGTCACTTTGGGGAAAAGCAATGTAATCCAGAGCATATGCATGTATCTCTCTTGAAACTCATTCACAATTTGAAAAATTAACGTGACGTGTTAAGAGCTGGTTCAGATTCCTAACGTTTCTTTTAAAAATCCTAAAATTGTCCATGATTATGGTTTTCCTTTACTTAAAATAATTCAACTTGCTTCCTTGGGTTTTTGCTACTAAACTCTGTAGTAGTATATATCTGCTATTAGAAGGAGAGATAGGGACCCATGATATCCACAAAGGAAAAGTAAATTGCTAATGGAAACTGGTTTTCTATTGACAGTGACTAGCTTGCCGGAGATGTTAACTTTATCTTTAACATTTTTGAAAACCATCTATTGTATTATCCCACCCCTCCAAAATTTAGTGTTATTCAAGTGACAAATCATAAGTCAGAGCTTGCATATATTAAGAAGCAAAGGAGTGAATAACATCTTTATTGAAAGGATAGCTTGTTCTAGGCTGCAAAAGAAGAAATGAAATATGAAAGACATGTAGTTTTCATTCGGGACATGTTTACTGACATATTTCACATGTCAGACACTCCTAAGACCCTAGGAGTACTGGAGAAAGCCAGAACATTTTCTTGCAATGCTTTCAAGAAATTGTTTTCTAATTTGTAACATGACAAGCAAGCCACTTGTTATTACCCTAAGGACAGATTAAATTGTCCTAGAAGGCAATTAACTCTTTGAATAATCACTTCTACAATACCAATCTTTTGGTACTTTTCCAATCATCAGAAATCCATAGAACCAAAAGGATTTACTGTAAGACTTGGTGTTAGGATAATTTTGCAAACTGTATTGTGGATTTCTAAAATGCATCCTCCTGAAGATATGCCTTGATTTCCCCAAATACTTATTTAAGATGTGACATCATTAAAATTATGATAAACATTCTACAATTAGGTGCATAATCAATTCATTAATCCTTCAACTTTTTTTTGCTTCATTTCTATGGTTTGTATAAGATATCTACTATCAAAAAAACCTGTTAATTTAAAATGCCCTATTATTTACAAAATCAGAGATGTTATAAAGTATGTGGGAATGATTATTCTTGACATAAATTAATGATAATAATTGAATAATTCATCTGTTGGCTAAATAATTTTTACATAAGTAAATAGATATGTCTCTCCCTTCCAAGTGTTTTCTTCTTGCTTCACACTCAGGCTGTGTATTTTGTATGTGACTGTACAATTAAGAGTAATTGAAGAAATCTCAGTATTAGCTAGAGACAGGTAATAGGAAAGGGCAAGAAGTAAAATTAAGGAAAGGGTTTCAACTCAGCCTTCCCTAAGTATGTTGCCCCCAAAAGAAAAATAGAAGACCAGTTTAGGCGGAAGTCAGTCTATTGTCATTCCACACTTGAATATATGAAATTTTGAAGGCTACATTATTTTCAGCTTCAACAAATCAGGCCTCATAGGTCTCTTTGCCCTTCTATGTAAAGCATTCCCTAGGTGAGATAAAAATAAGCTAAGGGAAAAGATTACCCCCATCAATTTAGGCATAGTGTTACATTAATCTTCCTTCCATTGAGTAGGATTGTAGCCTTAGGAAATTCACTTTACTTTACTTAGTCAGCAACATGGCCCAATACATATAGTTAATTAAGTAAGATATATTTAACTTTTAAAATTAAAGGCCAAAGTGACCAGGTATCTAAAGTAGCATAGTACAAATGAGATCCAAAGCCTTCTTCTGCAGCTGACCTATTTTACCAGGAAATCTATCTTTGCAAGGTCCTAGACAAGCAAAGAAGCCTGGAGTATTGGGTTCTACCTAGAGTAAAACAGAAAATTTGGATAATCTCAAGGTGACTCTTCCTGGGACTGAGCAGGACTCTTCCTTTCATTACCAGATGTTGCTCTTGCCTCTCCTCAGACTGATTTTCTGAGCCCCAGCCAATTTCTCCTGAAGATTTAATACCTCTCCTTCAGAAATTTTATTATATTTTGTCCTCTGCCTCTGTAGAGTACATATAATGAGTCTAAGAAAGGAAATTTGAGACAAGTAGGATTTTGATGGGTTTGACTCATGCTCAAGAATTAAAATAAATTTTCCTGTTGAAATATAGGGAAGATAAGCTTGATCTCTTATATTTATTTAAAATAATGATTTCTTATTATTTTCAAGATGTATGGATTTTATTATTCTTACATGTCATTAAAATATCCCATAAGGTTATTTTATTTTATTTGGGGATTTTTTGAGGGTCTTGTTTTGTTTGCCTTTCAACATGCAAATATATATAATCTGCCCCGTTGGGTAGCACTTGTGGTTAATATACTACTCTCTTTTTAAATTATCTTTCTATCTGCACCACTTCTAAATAATAATTGGATTGTGTGATCTTCCTTTTGGGTGAGTACATTCACCTCAGGTTCTTTTCCTTGTTGTCATAGGCTAGATCTTCCCAATCTGACCTGTGTGAACCAACAGAAAAAACAAAAGATGATAAACAAAACAGAAAAATACAAATATACCCGATCCATATATTTTCTGATTATATAATCTGCTATCTTTTATTCCCAAAAGTTACTGTTTTAATCATGGCTTTGCTGTTCAGTTAATCACAGCCTGAAGCTGTGTTATGAAGTATTATCTCAACAGTATTCACAATTACACTGAAGGCAAGAAAAAGCTAAAGAAATTAAAATATCTGGGGAACTTTTCAAAAGAAGATATATATGTGGCCTCCAAACATATAAAAAAATGATCAACATCACTAATCATTAGAGAAATGCAAATAGAAACCACAGTGAGATACCTTCTCACATCAGTTAGAATAGCCATTATTAAAAAGTCTAAAAATAACAGATGCTGGCAAGGTTGTGGTGAAAAGGGAATGCTTATAGACTGCTGGTGGGAATGTAAATGAGTTTAACCACTGCGGAAAGCAGGTTGGTGATTTTTCAAAGAACTTAAAACAGAACTACCATTTGATCCAGGAATCCCATTATTAGGTATATACCTAAAGGAAAATAAATTGTTCTTCCATAAAGACACATGCATTTACATGTTTGTTACAGCATTATTTGTAATAGCAAAAACATGGAATCAACCTAGATGCCCATCAGCAGTAGACCGGATAAAGAATATGTGACACATATACAACATGGAATACTATGCAGCCATAAGAAGAATGAGATTATATCTTTTGCAGCAATGTGGTTGGAGCTGGAGGCCATTATCCTAAGCAAACTAATGCAGGAACAGAAAACCAAACACCATGTGTTCTCACTCGTGAATGGGAGCTAAACATTGAATACACGTAAACACAAAGAGGGGAACAAAAGACCCTGGGGTCTACTTGAGGCTTGAGGGTGGGAAGAGGATGAAGATGGAAAAACTATCTATCAGGGACTGTGCTTATTACCCCAGTGTCAACAGAATCTGTACACCAAACCCTGTGACACACACCTTACCTGCATAACAAACCTGCATATGTACCCCTGAAACTAAAAGTTAATAAGTAAAAAGTAAAAATTATCAAGCCAAAGAATAATTAAAATAATTGCAGACTGTGGTAAATGCTGTGAAGGAAGTGAGCATAGTTATGTGAAACCACAGACAGGTTGAGATAATTAGATATTAAAAGTGTTTTGGAAAGTAGAAATAAAAATTAAAAAATAAAATACTTTTGGAAGGCAATGAGTAAAAATAGCTGATTAGCCCTTACCAAAAAAAAGAAAGAATCCATTAAAATGAATATTTTTGTTTGATGAAATCCCTGAGAAAGCACCCCAAGGCTGTGAGAGTTTGTTTCTGGATTCTCAATTCTGTTGCACTTATCTATGTGTACCTCCTTATGCCAGTAACAGCCTATCTGATTATAGCTTTGTAGTAAGTTTTTCTTCCTTGTTTTTTTTTTTTTTTTTTTTTTTTTTAATGGAGTCTCCCTCTGTGGACCAGGCTGGAGTACAGTGGTAAAATCTCAGCTCACTGCAACCCCCACCTGCTGGGTTCAAAGTGATTCACCTGCCTTAACCTCCCAAGTAACTGGGTTTACAGGCATGCACCACCATGCCAAGCTAACTTTTATATTTTTAGTAGAGATGGAGTTTCACCAAGTTGGCCATGAACTCCTAACCTCAGGTTATCCACCCCAACATCTTGGCCTCCAGAAATGCTGGAATTATAAGCATGAGCCACCATGCCCAACATAAGTTTTAAAATGGGTATTCTGCTATTGTTGGGTGGGATGTTGCAGACATTAGCAAGGTCTAGTTGTTTATAATGTTGTTGAATTTCTATTCTTTGTTGATCTACTGCTTAATTGTTCTTGCCAATATTAAAAGTGGGGCATTGAGGTCTTCAACTATTATTGTTGAATTCTCTATATTTCCCTGCAATTCTGTCATCTTTTGCTTCATATATTTTGTGCATCTATTTTTTTTTTTGGTGCTTATATAATTGTTGTATTTTTTTCTGATAGATTCACCCTTTCATTGTTGTATAATGTCTTTATTTGTTTCTTTTTTATTTATAAAGTCTATTTTGTCTAATAATTATATAGTCACTCCAAATTTCTTATGGTTGCTATTTGCATGATACATTTTTTTCAACCTTTTACTTTCCATCTATTTGTGTCTTTGGATCTGCAGTGTGTCTCTTACAGATGGCATATAGTTTGATCTAAGGTTTTTATGCTGTATGATAGTCCTGACTTTGGATTGCATATTTAATCCATTTACATTTAATGACATTATTGATGCAGTCAAATTTATGTTTGGCATTTTACCTTTTATCATATGTCTTTTTTTGTATCTCTATTTCTTCTTTAATGTTTTCTCTTACTTAAGTGAATATTTTGTAGTGCAGTATTTCAATTATTTTAATAGTTAATTTCACCAGGTTTGAGTTGTTTTCTTAGTAGTTACTCTAAGTAATACAAGATATATCTCAGTTTATCATAATTGACTTCAGATTTATACTATCTTTATATACAGAAATGTTACTCTTATATAAGGCTATTCTCTCTTCTCGTATGATTGCTATTATTGTTATACATATGAAGTCATTATATTATAAACCCAATAATGCTTATATGTAATTACTACTTTCTATAATTTTGTGTCTTTTATAGAGGCTGAGAGAAGACAGGTTGGAAGGATTTTTATATTAACCTTCTTTTTAGCAGTTCTGGTTCTCTGTACTGTTTCTGTGGATTATGATCTGATGTCATTTTCTTACTCCAATACAGCATCACTTTTGCTTTTCTCATTTGTGCTATCATTGGCAAATCTATTACATTTCTATACATTATAAGCCTGATTCAATTGCATACACAATTGTTACATAATTGCTTTATAAATGAACCATGAAATGAGAAATTATGTATTTGTAACATCTTTTATACTTAGCTATATCATTATCAATCCTGGTGCTTTTTTTCCCTGCAGTTTCTACTTACTCTCTGTAGTCGATTGTTTGGTGCTGGAAATATTTCCTTTAGTATTTCTTATAAGCTAACTTTACTAACCATGGGTTCTCTCAGTTTATTGGGGAATGTCTTTATTTTACTCTCATATTTTAAAAAGAGCTTCGGTGGAAATAAAATTCTTGGTTGACATTTCTTTTTTCTTTCAGCACTTTGAATATATTATCCAACTGCCTTTTGACTTCCACAGGTTTCAATGAGGAGTCAGCTGTTATTCATATTGGGGCTTCTTTGTATTTTTTTTTCCTCTTGCTGCTTTCAAATTTTTATCTTTGTCTCTGTCCTTCAACATTTTTACCATGTTGTGGATGCCTTTGCGTTTATCCTTCTTGGAGATTGTTGATGCTTGGTTGTGTTGATTTTTTTTAATCAAATATAAAAAGTTTGGGGTTTTTAAACGTTATTTGTCTTTTCCCTTCTTTTCCTCTTATTCTTTTGCTGCTCTCATTATGTGTATGTTGCTGTACTTTAATGATGTCCCACATTTATCTGAAGCTCTGTTTATTTTTTTATAGCTTTTGTTCCCTGCATCATTCTGATTATATGATATGCCTTCAAGTTTAGCAATTCTTTCTTCTGTTTGTTAAAATATACTGTGAAACCCCTCAAATAAAATTTTTGTTTTGGCTATTTTTCTTTTCAAACCAAGAATTTCCATTTGGTTCATTTTCATAAATTCTAGTTTCCCATTTGTACACTCTTTTTGATGGGACATTGTCTTTATAGCTTCATTGACTTCTTTTTAATTTTGTTTTACTTCTTTATTGGGGTAACACACATATATTATACAACTTGCCTTTATAGCCAATTTAAATTATATAGTTCAGTGGTATTAAGTACATTTATATTGTTGTGCAACCATCACCATCTATCTTCATAACTTTTTTATCTTCTCATACTGAACTTCTCTGTCAATGAAGTAACAGATTCTTGTTTTATGCTTTCCTCTCCTAGTGTCATACACCATTCTAGTTTGTCTCTATGAATTGTACTACCCTAAGTACCTCATATAAATAGAATCATACAATATATGTCCTTCTGTGGACAGCTTATTTTATTTGTTATAATGTCTTTTAGGTGTATCCGTGATGCAACATGTGTCAGAATTTTCTTCTTTGTTAAGCCTGCGTAATGTTCCACTTCGTGCATATACTGCATTTTGTTTATTCATTCATCTGTCAGTAGACATTTGGGTGGTGCATTGGTTCCACATTTTCATTGTGAATACCACTGTTACTGATGTGATTTTACAAGTGTCTCTTAGAGACCCTACTTTGAATTCTTTTGGGTAATACTCAGAAGTGGGATTGTGGATTGTATAATAATTTTATCTTTAGATTTTTATGGCACTACCATACTGTTTTCCATAGTGACTCCAACATTTTATATTTCTACCACTAATGTAGAAGGATTCTAATTCTTCCACATCATAACCAACACTGGTTTTCTATTTTTTGTTTATTTGTTTCGTTTTGTTTAATAATACCTGTCTTAATGGGTGTGAAATGTTATTTCATTGTGGTTTTTATTTTTAATTCACCTAATGATTAGTAATATTGACTATTTTTACATGTGATTATTGGCAATTTGCATATCTTTAGAGAAATGTCAAGTTTTTGTCCATTTTTAAAGTAGGTATTTTTTGTTGTTGACTTGCAGGGGTTCTTTTTATGTTCTTTATCAGAAGTATAACTTGCAAATAGTTTCTCTCATTCTTTGGGTTGCTTTTTCATTCTGATCATGTGCCACATGTAAATGTTTGAAATTTTGTGAGTTGAAATTTATTTATTTTTTTCTTTTGTTGCCTAGTGCTGTTGTCATATTGTTAGTTACCCTATTTAAACATGTTTTCAAAAGTCCTTTGAATGTACTTGTAAGAGCTAATTTGAAGTCTTTGTCTGCTAATTTCAACTTCTAGTTCCTCTGAAAGGCAGAGTCTGTTACTAACTTTTTTCTTGTATATGGGTTGCTCATTCCTATTTCTTTGTAGGTCTCATGTAGTTGAAAGAGAATTTTACATAATATATTTTAGCAACTTTGAAGTTCCTTTCCTCCACAGTAGGGTTTGCTTTTGTTTGCATATTTCATTGTTTATTATCTGAACTGGGCTTTTTCATGACATCTATTTCCTTATAGTGTACAGCCTCTGATGTACCCCTTAAGAGGGTATAACCTTGAGCATTTACACAATTACCCTGTGGTGACAGTGGGTTTGATATGACTCTCTTTGACTGTCTCTTTTTGTGATCTTTCTATTAAGCGGTGTGTCGTTATTGGTATTGCACTTAGCAGTTAGCTTGCACTGTCACCTGATTGTTCTATTACTTTTAAAAATGCCCTTTGGCATAAATTGCTCTATAGTTTTATTCAATAAAATCTTGGCTACTTTTCAAAAGATTTAGAGCTTTGTTCTAAACCCGCAATGGTTCTTCTTAGTTATCTTTTTCTTTCTGGTTTTATCTGACCTGAATTTTAGCTTGTTATTTCTATGCAGCTACCATCTTTGTCCTAATTGTTCACTACCAAAATATTCATTGTTTTTGACAATGCCCTTAGGCTTGTTCTTCCCCATACTCTGTTACCAATAAAGTCAATTCTCTTAAGGTGAGCTATCTAGCTCTCTGTTTGTTAAACCTGCATCACCCTGAGCAAAACATCTGCATCATGTCTCTGGAGCTCGGGACTGGGTCTGTGCTTCATTCTTTGTAGGGTTACACCTCTGCTTTACAAGTGTCATGCTGAGTATGAGTGGATGACTTTGGTCTTCTTGGCTTGCTTCTTTTGCTTGGAATCACTGTCCTATGAAGGATCTGAATGAGGGCAACTGGATCCTAATGTATTCTTGATCTGTTCCTGGGATAGAGCATCTACCCCATGGGTGTATTCCTCCTATCTGTCACATGATATTTCTGGGTTTCAGCTGTGTCTGTTATTCTTCGGTTAGAATTATCTAGTTTAGTCACTTCAGAGAGTAATTCTTCAGTATTCTGCTGCAAGGGTTAAAAGAGAAAATCTAGGATGTGTAACTTCTCCTTTCAACCAATAAATACTACAGTTTATGTTCCCACCCAACTTCACTCCCATATCCACGATTCTCAGGGGTGTTAAGTGCCTTTAATTCCTGAACATTTCCATTATTTTGGTTTTGTGTTGATTTGCTTCTTGGCCTTCTTCCAAGAGCTTCCATGTTGCACAATTTTATTGAATGACATCCATATCAACATTTATATTAATAGTGTCCCCTTGAGTTGTGTATTGCACAGTCTTTGTAGTTGGAATATACCAGCCCTGACCATCATCTCTCTCATTATCTTCAACCTCCGGCTTAGATTTTATTGCCTTAGAAATGCAAAGAGCTATGTAGCTAAGTCAGCTAACACTTGTTTATTGTGTTTTTGCTTCTAAATTTTTGTTGATATCGTTCGTCTGCTCTAGCTTCCTTTCTAATCTCTTTATGCTTGTGGGTTTGTGTCTTGTATTTTTTATTATCGTTTTATTGGGATTTTGGCAAAGTACATAGGTGAAGAGGTGTATTCAATTGCTATGTTTAACACACAGTTGGTATTTTTTTTTTACCTGATATGTGCCAAGCATGGTGTTGGATCTTTGCATTTGTCTTTGTTTATTCTCATTATGCTGAACATGCAGATGGCTTCTCAAAATTGTTATTGCCTACTATGTCTCAGTCTAATATGGGGACTTAAAATGACTTTTCACTTTTAAAGTACATTTAGTCACAAGTACCCCTAATTTACTAAATATGAAAAAATAAAAATTTTGCTAGCAATATGGATCCCCTTTTACAAAGGAGATTACGTCACTCATGTTGCCACACCTCCACTAACCCAATTGCTACTGCTACCTCGACCCTGTCATATTCCTCTCACACAAGCTATGTAACATAGAAGTTATATGTGTATACTCCTTCAACTATATATGCATTTTCTTATCCTCCTACCGCAAGGCACAGAGAAATTCCCTTATTGGCTATACATAGTTTCTGTTGGCAGTTGTATTTTACTCAGGTCCCTTTGGTAAATTTGGTTACATTTTTTCCTCAAACACAGTTTTTCTCTGGTAGCAACTAAATACATTGAATCAGGCAAAAATCTGATATTGATTATTTTATTATTAATAACTCTAGTATGTTATCCTTACTGCAAAATCAAATGCAAAACTCTACTCCAACTTATGTAATACCCATAACATCCTGGCTTTGCCAGTCTAATGCGCCTCGTACTCTCACCTTTTTCTCACCTAGCTCTCTGCATTGACCATATCTCAGCATTTGTGAGATGCTCTAGAAATTATAGAGTATATTTTCACTCCTTATATTTTTAAATATTCATATAAACATATCAAGGCATTTGTTAGATCAGAATCTAAAGCTCAGAAAGTTTAGGAAACTAACCCATAGTTACAGCTCTGGTAAGAGATAGCACATGTAGAACTATGTCTTCTACTTTAGGGTCTGGGGCACATTTTGAGCTACTATTGTGTCTTAGTTTATTATCTGATGCAAAGAAAACATGAAAATTTAAATCACGAATTCCTTTGGTTGTGATTATAATGATAACAACATAATTGCCAACCCACAGCAGGTGTTTATAATGTGCCAAGCTAAGTGCTTCCACTGAATTACTGTGTTTAAATCTCACATTTTTCTATGAAATGTCATTGTCCTCATATAATTAGTCTGAAAAGAGAACCTTGCACGAGCCTATTTTCATTTGTGTTCCTCTCTTATCTTTTTATAGATTATAATAAAGTAAATATTTTTCCTTGTAAAATATTCCCAGTAATAATTTATATCTAAAGATTATAGGTTTATTTTTTAGCAAATTTTATCAATGAATAAACAAGCCATTATTTAATTTTATAATTTGTAAAATAAATTAATCTCTCTTCAGATGTGATTATGTAGCTATATTTTAATTTTCTGTGTAATGAAATCTACAATAAAATGTTTCTGAAGAAATCAGACTAAAGTTGCTAAGTTACTAAAAGTTATTATATTTGGAGATTCAAAATAAACAATTTTTAATGTAGTATTTGCCAATGGGTTGAGGTGGTTGGGGCTCTTTCTCTGAGTGATTTCTTAACTTACAGGTATAACATAAAATGAGAAAGTCTCTCAGTGGTGTGGTACACTTGCAGGTTTTTAAAAAAACTGTTACTTTAGTTTTTGTTTAATTTATACATTTCAAAGCATACCTGGTGGCATACATCAGAATTGTATCACAGAGAAATATATGCAAAAACAGCATGAAAATCATGAAAGTAAATTGACATTTCCAATCAAGAAGAAGAGAACATGAGATTGAAAAAAATATGCATATTCTTACTCTCCCTGACACAGAAGTATCACTTCCACTCATGTTCTATTAATAAGAACCTGTTCCATAGCCATAACCCGACTAAAAGAGAGGTAGGATGACAAGTCTCTGGCTGGATGGTCACTTCTCAGAAACAATTCTGCAGCATGTAAGGGAGAGCACACATATTTTTTACAGACAGACAGCTGTATTTACCATACAAATTAAATGTGTTTCAGCAAAGATTTGGTTAATTAAATTAATCATCATTCATAAAATGGAGCAATATGTAACTATTAAAAAGGATGGGGAGATATACATGTATTGAGTACACACACATCTCATCACTTTTCTTTTGAGAGTAAGGGAAAGGCTTTATTGAATGTGTACAGTTTCAGTGGAAGGAATTTTGAGTAGATCTAAAGGAAGCGTTCCTTAGGACATTGCATATTATTCATTACATGAAGAGAGTTTTTCTAAATGAAAAATCTTCGGGACTTTCAGGAGAGGAAGAACAAATTAAGGAATGATGTCCACAGCAGAGACCTCGAGGCTCTTATGCGTTCAGGGTACAGTTCCACTGCAGAAGTCCTCAAGGACAGCATGGGGCCTCCACTGGGGTGCCTCGGGCTCCTTCCAGGGCAGCGACTCGACTTGGCAGGGCACAGTGGCTCATGCCTGTAATCCCCGCTCTTTGAGAGGCTGAGGCATGTGGATCACTTGAGGTCAGGAGTTCCAGACCAGCCTGGCCAACATGGTGAAACCCCATCTCTACTAAAAATACAAAATTAGCCAGGTGTGATGGTGGGCACCTGTGGTCCCAGCTATTCAGGAAACCGAGACAGAAGAATCACTTGAATCCGGGAGGCAAGGTTGCAGTGAGCCAAGGTGGTGCCACAGCAATCCAGCCTGGATAACAGAGTAAGATTCTGTCTCAATAAAATAAAATCATAAATAAATAAATAACCCCAACTCAGTTTACAGAATATTTTCTCAGACCACATGTTTGGTCTACAACTTCCACCTTATTACAGCTAAATTATAGAAAATTTTGCTTTTTCTTTTTGAAATAATTGTAAATTCTTATAAAGTATTAATCTGTAAAATGAAAATTATGAAGTGACAGAGTTGTCAGACCCATTTATTAAACTTTTAATATAATTGCTTATTAATTCTGGTGGCTTTTTAAAATAGTTTTTAAAACAATTTTCTATGTAGACAATTGTTTAAAAGCAGAAACCATTTTACTTATTTCATTTTTTCTAATTTGTGCTTTTTTAAAGGACCTTAATGCACTAGTTACAAACTTCAGTATATTACTGAATATGAATGGTGAGAGAAATTCTGCTACTTCTGTTACAACATGTTCCTGATTTGGGGACAAAACCATTCAGTTAGGTTGAATAAAATCCGCTCTATTACCATATTGCTGAGGGTTGTGTTTCAAATAATGAATGGGTATTGTTTTTTATTAAATGTTTTTTTAAGCATCTATTGAAATGATATGGTATTTTTTTCCCCTTACTGTACTGATAGGGTGACCTGCATTAATTGATTCTCAAATGCAAAACCAGCCTGCAACACCATGATATATTATCCTTTTATATATTGCTGGATTTTAGTTGTTAGTAATTTTGAAGAATTTTGCATCTATATTCATAAGGAATATTGTTCTTTTTCTTCTTTAATGCATTGTATGATTTGTGGATTAGAGTAATTCTGGCCTCATAAATTAGTTAAAAAATATTTCCTTCCCTTCTGTTTTCTAGAAGGTCATATGCAGAATTAGTTTTATTTCTTCCCTAAACATTTGGTAGAATCTTCAAGGAAGCTACCTGGGCTTAGCATTTTCATTGTGGGAAAGTTTTTAAATCACAAATTAAATTCTTCAATATATATATAGGGATATTCAGATTATATATTTCTTCTTGAATGAGCTTTGGTAGTTAGTGTCTTTGAATGTACTTGTCTATTTCATTTAAGTTGTCAATACAGGCATAGAGTTGTTCATAGTTTTTTTTCATATTATCCTTTAAATCAATAGGGTCTATAGTGATATCATTACTGCCTGCTGATGTTTATAATTTGATAAATTTCTGGTTGGATATTTATAATTTGCTTCTTTTTAGTTTTCTTCATTCTGTTTAGTTTAGCAAGGTCATATGATACAAGCTTAACTTACAAAAATTAATCATATTTGATTGCTAGCAATGGACAGTAGAAAATTATAGTAAATAATACCATGTAAAATGGCATCAAAGCTATGAGACAGATATAAATTGAACAACATATGTAGAAGAGCTGTATGCTGGGAACTTATAAAAAATTTTTAAAAATTAAAATAAATGCATATATACATACCATATTTGTGAATTAGCAGGCTTAGTAAAGATGTCCATATTCCCCAAACAATAAATTTGACATAATTCCAATTAATATTCTAGAAGGATTCTTTAGAAACTACAAATCTAAATGATAAACTACAAATTTAAAGTTTTAAAATTTCTAGAAGTATAGGCTAAATTCAGTCAGTAAAGATTTCTTAGATAGAATTCCTGAAGCAGGATTTATGAAAGAATATGTTGAGATTTGATTTTATCCAATGTAAGAATTGTTTTTCTTTGAAATTCTGTTATTTGTAAAGCACTAATAACAAAATGCAACGAGAAAATTAGACGAGGAGAAACGATATACACCTCACGTATCTCATAACAGACTTGTATCCAGAATACATATACACACTCAAACATGCATGCACACACACACACCCATTCTGTCTCTTTGTCTCTCTCTCTCTTTTAAAGCTCAATAATTAGAAAACAAACAACCTAATAATAGCCAGCAGATGATTGAACAGAATTTCTCTGCAAATATCATATATGACTAGCTAATAAACATAATGAAAAATCAATAATAATTAGAAAATGCAAGTTAAACAATTGTACAATATGTACTAAACTGACTAAAAGTAAAATTAAATGAAAAGCTGAAAATACCAACTCTTGGGGAGAAGATAGAGTAGCTGGAAGATTGATATATTGGTGGGAGGATTATAAAGGAATGTAGCCACTTTGAAAAATAATTTGGTAGTTTATTATAAAGTAAAACATTCGCCACATAACCCACCGATCCCATATTTATCCAAATAAAATGACAACCTACATTTACACAAATCCATATATAAATATTTATATAGACTTAATGCATACTAACCCCAAACTGGAAACAACTGAAATGGATGTTACTTGTGAGATGAATAAACAAAGTAAGGTACCTTCATCCAATGGATTATTACTCAGTAATCAAAAAAAATAAAGAACAACCTAATACTAATAATAATATAGATGAATCTGAAATATATTATGCTATGTAAAAGACGTGAGACTCAAAATACTAAACACCAGATGGTTCATTTATATGACATACTGGAAAAGAAAATCATAGAGATAGAAAACAGTCAGTGACCACCAAACATTGGCAGCAGGGCACTGGGTTGACTGTAGAGGTGCACAGGGGATATTGTGGGATAATGATCCTATTCTATATCTTATAAATGATATTTGTTAAAAAAATACACATTTATCAAAACGTGCAGCACTGTACATGAGAAAAAATGAATTTTGCTGAAGTTATGGACTTTATTAAAATACCCAAAATAGAACCAAAATGCAATAAAAAAGCATTGCTTCACTTCACTATCTTCTTGTAAGAGAACACACTGAAAATTTTAGGCCAGCAAGTAGTCTAGCACTAAGCAAAGGATTCTGAAGAAACTCACGTTAGCAGTCATAAGCAACAGCCTAATCTCTGCAAACCAGCTCACACTGCATTATACTAGGCCAAAGAAACAGGGGTAAGAGGATGAATGATGTGACACAAATTATCACCATTCTAAATATGTCAAGCATATGTCCTGCTGAGAAGAGGGGACTGTCTGGCATGGTAAGTAGCTATGCCAGCTTTTCAATCTTTAAGCATAAAAAGTGAGTGAAGTTCTTGTTTTTCAATGTGCCACATAGGGAAATAACAATTTTTTCCTCATTACTATGGTTCTAGTTGTTGGTTGAAAGGCATTTTTGTACATGCCTAAGTTAAGAAGCAATTTTATTACTAAAATTGAGAATTAAATATTATCCTATTTTATAAAATGATATCTCAGATAACTAATGTATATGGAAAGGTGCTTATACCATTTTGTGTTTCCAAAGAATTTCTAAAAGTTCTAATTTGCTTTTGGAAACATAACCTGAAAGCATACAAATAAAACATCACAGCTGTATTCTCACTGTCCAGCTAAGTCCAATACATGATCAATGTGAGTTATTTGACTCTAGGTCACAAAGGCAGCAGCATAATGCTATTGACTATACAATGGTTGATCTGACAGCTATACACACAAGATAGCAAACAGTGGTTCTTTGGCTTAAAGCTATTTATGTAAACAAAATTAATGAGGAAGGAAGACCTGTTGGTCATAACTTGTAATGGTTAAAACTGGTTGCCATCTTCTAATCATCTTTCCCTACTGCCCTGTTTTCACTCTGAGGAAGGTCAACATGATTTATTTACATGTGTTTTCTAAATCATATACTTGCATACATTTTTGAAAATGTGTCCTAAATTCCAATGATGTTACAAAGCAAAACAATCCCTAAAAGCTATGCAAATTAGTATATTTCATAAAAATTATTGTGTAAATTGCAAATTGGTCCATGGTTACATAGCAAATTCAATGTGGATATGCATTGTTTCAGAGAGTAATATTATTATTTTATAGAAGCCAAAATAGAAAATCTTTATTTCTTATGATTAGTATTTCTCTATCTGTTGGAGATTTTGCTTTCAGGTGAAAAATTTGAAAGAATTTACCAAACAAACAAATGAAAAACTTCTCCATGAAACATCAAGAGATGACAAAGTAACAACAGAGTCACATAACACCCACAAATAAAAGTGTTAAAGAAAAAACATTTCTATTGTAAAAAGAAACAGCACCAAGTTGCTTATAGTATATAAAAATTATGACAGAATGATAACAATAGAAATTCTGTTGTACTAAATGAATGATTAAGCCTAAATGATAAAATGATGAAAATAATGATAATAAAAATGGTTACTATGTGTCAGCAATATTTTAAGAATTTTCTATCACTTCATTTAAGCCTCCCAACAACCTTATTATGTAGTTTCTATTATTATCCCCATTTTAGAGATGAGGAAAAGCATGTAATAAGAGCTTTAGTCATGTACCCATCATTATTCATATGCAACAAATAACCTTGATATCTCAAGGACTCGAATGATAATCCAATATTTCCGATATCACAGTCCAGTTTGGTTATCAGTGGTTGGGTTCCTCTAACCGGGTGTCCCAGGTTCTTGGGCTCACTTGTCTCAGAAGTGGGGAAAAGGCTCTGGTGGCATGGTGAGCTTACCGTTTGTATAAATATCATGGACCCAAAGAGTTTAGCAGAAAACAATTTAGTAGGCAAAGAGAGAGAGAGAGAGAGAAAGGGAAAGAGAGAGGGAGAGCGAGAGAGAGCGTGCTCCCATGTTGCCCTGGGAAGGGAATTCAAAGGGGGTATCTGCACAGGTAGAGAGGGAAAGACAGCTCCCACGGTGTTGTGGGTGGGGATCCCAGAGAGAGAAAGCCTCACAGGTAAGGGGCAGTGGGGTTTTAGCTTTGAAGTTATTTCCGCCCCGTTCATGTTCTTGTCCAATAAGAGGAGTTTTTTTTAAAACTTCCTCTGGAGTGATTGATCTTTGACTTTAATCCTGGATTGATTGCTTGGGCCCACAACACAGCTCCTCCTTCCAGGGCTTTGGTGGGCTTTCTGAACAAAGGAACTCGCCTGGAATTTACCTAGCCCATACGCAGGAAATTTAGATAAAGAACTCTTGGTTCCTTGGTGGGAGGTGGACGGATGCATGGCACTGGGAAGCTCTTGTCTTGGAAACCACGCCCCTTGTGGTCTCGGTTTTCCTTAACACAATCCCTCATTCCCATGTGATGTTTCAGGCTCTTTCCATTTTGGGCTTCTGCCATCTCAACGGGTGAGGAGTCTGCCTGATCCGTGGCACCCAGATGGCTGACAAGTGTACAGAGAGTAGAAGACTGTCAGGATGCTGTAAGCATGAGGTCAAGGAGTTGCACACACCAGTTCTGTCTGTGTTATATTGGCTAGAAGACACAAATATGGCTCCAACATAGCTGGAAGACAGTTGGGGAATGTCATCTTTTTATTTGCCTAGAAAGAGGAAACAAGATTGATACACATTTAGCTATTCTCTGCCACACTCACACAGCCTGAAGTTACTAAAACAGCTGGAGGTAAAGCACTCTTGTTGCAGAGACCAAGGCCTCAACATAATACTCTGCTGCTATTCAGAAAACAAGATAAGTGGTGAAAGAAATTTTCGTTTTACTATGAATTTTCTTCTTTTAGACTCCCACTTACCATTTATTAGTGACACAATTTCAGATATCTATTTCTTGACTAGCACTAAATCAAATGGCTTAGAAGTTTTGATGTCTCAAAGCTACCCACTACTTGTAAACTGTCACCTTGCATTTGATAGAGAAGGTATTCTCATATTTTGATAATACTCTGTTTTGCAATTTTGATGAGAGACATATTAGTCCATTCTCACATTGCAATAAAGAACTACCTAAACTGGGTAATTTAAAGAATGAAGTTTAAATTCACTCACAATTCTACTCGACAGGAAGCATGGCTGAGGAGGCTACAGGAAACTTACAATCATGGTGGAAGGCAAAGAGGAAGGAGGCACAACTTACATGACCAGAGCAGGAAGAAGAGAGAGTAAAGGGGGAGGTGCTACACACTTTCAAACAAGCAAATCTCATAAGAACTCACTTACCATCATGAGAACAGCTAGGGAAAAATCTGCCCCCATGTCCAATCATCTCCCACCAGGTCTCTACCCCAAAATTGGGGATTACAATTCAACATGAGATTTGGGTGGCGATACAGAGCCAAATCATGTCAAGTTCATAAAAAATTCCTTAAAACAGAACAAAGTAGATCTGTGTTAGGGAAATCTTCATCATTTAGCTTAGATTTGATTTGTGAAATGACAGTTCCTCTCCTTTAATTAAAAAGATAGTTTCATTTTATGATAATGCTGGGGAAGATAGATCAGATGCTATGTTTATATGTCTGTGTTCCCACTTGCATATTTACTTCACTAAGATGCTAGTGGTGTTCCTACTACAGTTTAGGTTCCAAACCAGTGATAATGTTATATATGCCAATGGCTATGCTTCATGAAAGTCAGTTGAGTGAATACTAATGATTCAAGTACAAAAATTTTTGTTGTATTCAAATAAGTTTTCTAACAAAATTAATCTGATATGCTTTTAACTATGTTCATAGTCATTACAGTGTTGCATGCAATTAAGCATAAATGCTAAGCAGTTCAAGTAGATAACTACAATAATTAGTATTGCTTTTGCAGTCAAGCCAAATTTTAAATTTAAGTGTTCGTATTGTTAGTTCTTCATGGTTCTTCACAATTTGTTAGCAGAATCAATATTTACCATTTTACCCAATATCATTTACTGTTTAATCCTCTCGTTGTCATGACTCTGCACATATACAAATCTTCACACAGGATAAATTTAATAAACTAAAAGCTAAGTTGACTTTGTATATTTTGCTTTCAACCAACGGATCTCCCCCTAACACTGTTTGAGGTCTGGTCTTTCAGATTAATTTTTTGGCCATTTTGTATTTCTCTTCAAGTCTCCTTATCACTAACCTCGCCCACCGTCCCTGCCTCTTTTCAGTATTCACTCTCCAGTCTCTAAATATTTCAAGTAGAGAGAGTAGAAAGATGGAATTCATAGAATTTGGGTTTTCTAGTTTGGATTGACACAGTGAAAAGGTGCATCTAGGCTCCAGGTATTACACCGAAAAGAAATAAATTTGATTCACGGAGTGAACACCTGCATTAAGGTAGAGACTAAATGAATTAGATCATATCTCTACCCTCATTCTTTTTATATTGTAACAGAATCTATTTCGTGTGAGGAACCTTTCCTGCTTCCTCTTTCTGTTCCAACCCCTAATTACATTCACCTTTATCTTCACTGCTCCACTCTAATGCTTTTTAACACCCTCAATCGATCCTATTAGGAAACCTAGTGCACTTTACAGGCTTCAACCATATTTATTTCTTAATGAATTTAACATTGATTTTCCCGCTTGATTCTATAGACTACTTTTCTTCCTTAGGTTTTGTGAAACTTTCTGGGTTCTTCACTTATGTACTTGATTATTTCACAGTATTTCTTGGTGGTAGTTCTTATCACTGCTGTCTCTTCTTCTGTTTGATTTCCACAGGAAGAAGTTCTCTGGGTTTTATATTTGTATCCCAATCATTCTTTTTTAAGGGAATGCTTCTTTACTCTTTAGGTTTCAATGACCAACTTTATGCTTGTGACTTCCAAACTGGTATCTCCACTACCAAGTTCTCTTCAAAGATAGACACAAATTCTCAATTTCTCCCTGGCTATTGCATTGCCAATACTTTAAACTCAATGAAATCAAAGACAAACAGTATTTTCTTTCCAAACTTTTTGTAAACTTCTGTTATACTTAATTCATTTTCTTAGTACTACTCATATAGGGTCATTATGCCTTAACCACATTTTTGGCCATCTTTCTAGGCAAATGCTCATAGTTTTAATGTATTATTTTGCCATTCCTCATCACTTAGATAGCTTTTCTTGCTTTATTATCTTTTTCTCTACTATTAGATACTTTTGAACAATACAAGTCAGAATGTGTCACTAATGTCCTTAATAACCAGCAATGTCTCCTGTTGCCTAAACAGAAAATTCTACATAATCTGTGAATTAATTGACCTTGATCTGTCTCCAAAAAACAATTTTAGTATCTCTCTCCTTTTTTTTTTTTAACCACGTCCAGCATTATAGATTAGCAATGCAGCATTAACTGTTGTTGCCTATATTTCTTGTATGCTTTCAGGCCTTTCCGTTTACTTTCTTGTATTGTCCTCTTTATTTGGGCAACATTCTCTTTAATTTTGTCTGTCAAAACTCTTATTTTTTAAAGTCCCAACTCCAACTACCTCTACAACTCTTTCTCAGATATACTCCCGCATATCCACCTTCTAGATGAATCTTTCTCTTTCTAAATCCTACCTCTTGTATTTTTATTTAGCGTATGTGTTTTGCTACCGTTATTTATAAATGTTGTTTTACATTGTTGTTCTGTCCACTTAATCCCACTTACTTCCACACTCTTATTGTAAATATTTTATTTTTTGAAGGAATTTTGCATCTGTGGAACTCTAGCAGAGTGATTAGCATTGACGATGTGCTTGATAAATATTGAATTAAAATGGCATATAGATTCAAGCCAATTTTGGACTGATTCTATCCACATAAAGTGTAGCACTGCTGAAGTGATATCCTTGAGGAGGTGAAAGTGGATGGGATTTATGCATAGGATGTTTGGTGGGAGCTTTGATTATCAGTTCAACTAACTGTGAAATCCAAGGGGATGCAGACTATGCAGATGTGAGTAGAAACAGTATAAATCTGGAAAATCTCTTCTAATTGCTTCAGTTTTCTCAAGAAAAAGGAGCAAGATCATCATATATGAGTGATTATTGGAAAGGAGGTTTGCAGTTTTAAGAAGAGAAGATATGTGAAATAATTGTATGAGACTGCAGAGCAGTAATTGAACTAACGAAATACTATAGATAATTACATTTATAATACAATACCCAATGTTCAGTTTGGAATATTCCGGGTGTTCTTTTACATATTGGACTTTTATTTTTTAATTATAATTTGTATTTTATTTCTGTAGCACCAGCTCAACTTGTGGCAAATATCAATGTATTTTAAATTCATTTTACTTTAATCTTCAAAACTCTTATGTGCCTACCTGGTGAAAAGAGTAAAAACAACAGCATTGTAGTGATCCATTTATAGCCCTATTTTCAGATAGTCATGCTTCTATCCAATATTTATCTAGTTTAGAGAACCTTATTTCTGTTAGAAATTATTTCTGCAATGAATGTGCTCCTGTCACGTCATCTTTATTTCATGCTTTTATCATATTCAATCCTAATTTGCTCTGAAGGTTTGCTAAATATTGCTTTAATCATGTCTTTTCTCTAAAATATTTCAGATATAATGAAATATATTATGTTCAGTATTTTTCTAGTATTTTTCTACCAATGAAAAATAAAATATTGAAATGAGATATATTCACATTGATTTCTATGAAGGTTACACATGGATTGGTAAATCAAAACAAGCTCTCAAAAGATAGAAAATCAATTGATGTGTCAGATTGGAAAAGCATAGATGGCAAAATCAACCACAGAGTTGACATCTTTCCTCTTGAAATAATTTAATTTACAAAAATTTGAGAGGTTTTGTGACTATGAACATAGTAATAGGCTAAAAAGCGGGAGACCAAACAGATTGATCTCAAATGCTATTTACAATAATTCAAGCAAATGTAAACTAACATATTTTAGATAAATATTTTTTTCTGGACCAATCACATACACTTTCTGGGAGAACAATCAAGACTGTATTGTAAGGATTGTTCACTGAATAATCATAAACAGTATTTACATGAACAGTTAATTACAGAGAATGTATTTGTTTTTTCTCTGCAGAACTATTATCCAATTGCCAACAGTTGAATTGTCAGTATAAATGTACAATGGTCAGAAATAGTACAAGATGTTACTGTGAGGATGGATTTGAAATAAAAGAAGATGGGAGAAGCTGTAAAGGTAAATAAAACACATAACTCTATCAAATTTTGTTTATAGATGCTTAATTAACAGAAATACAAGAAGACATTTTTGAGCACCTACCATGTGCTCCACAGAATGTTTATGTTAACTTTTCTTCCTTGAGATTTAAAAATTTGCCCCCACACTGAAACATAAACATTATATGTATACATTTATGACAATCAAATTTGATTTTTTTTTTTGCAGTAATTTCAAACCTGAGGAATCTTAACAATGAGAAATGTTTGGGTTAACCCTTAACACACTGATCTAATTATTTTAACTTCCTATGCAGCTGTTACATAGCTGCAGTCTAGTAGACATTTGTTATTAACTACATTCAATTAATAGTTACTAATCATGTAATGTTCTTTATAATTTTTGAATTAGTTATTCTGGCAGCTGGCATTTTACCAATAACAATAATAATATAATAATGATCATATTGATTTTTTTAAATATCTGGATTCTTGCTTTTGTGAATACTTTATAGTAAATGTTTATTCTCCAAAACAACTGCCTTCATCCATACTGAAGAATTTTAGATTATCTTTCCATTCAGTTGATTCCAATTATACACATATTAATATGTATATATAATCTAATATATCCACAAAGTTATACACATTGCTTTACATGATACTTAGAATCTATGTCTATTTCTACATATCTCTACATATAATATTTCTTATCTATAATATAGAGTATGTCTTTCTCTGACTCATTCCTTCTGTGTGTGTGTGTGTGTGTGTGTGTGTGTGTGTGTGCAGGGAATAGCTGCATTGCCAGAGCCACTAATAAATAGAATACTTTCCAAATAAATTAGTGCTTTGCTGATGACTTCAAATATTTTCTCTAATATTATCACTTTTACCTTAGAATCTTAAATTCGAAAGAATTCTTAGAGGGAATTATTTAAAATCTTAATGACAAAATCGAGATCCTGATAAGTTAATTGACTTAAGTCCACACATCTTAGTAATAGAACTGAGACTGAAACTGAAGTCTGCAGAACCCACTTAGTCTTATCCCGAAGAAGCTCATTGTCTTTTCAGGTACATTGGGAATAGAATTTTAGTTTGTTGTTTGCTTGTTTTGTGCATAATATAAATGGTATAAAAACACTAATTATCAAGTGTTTATCAGACCCAGACAGTGCATAATCTGACCACAGGGAGGCCAAACTCACATACTTATTTGACTCATGTTCTTTTAAAACAACATTTAAAAATAGAAAATTGCACACAAAAGTTTAGATGATCTGGAAATTCAGGGCAACACTCGATGCCTCATAATCACAGAAGTCAGCCAGATATAAATAGTGCCAGACATGAATAATGCCTTTGAACATGCATGCTCTTTCCAATTCAAAGTCCTTGCCATTCGTACGTGTTTGGCTTAGATGTCTATTCTGCATCCTTCTCGCTCATTTACTACACCTGACTCCTATAATAATCAAAATCTGCAGTTCCCTTTGCAAGTGTGGAGCTGAGTTAAATGCACACGTTACTGAAAGTGGTTAATTAATTGTTTTATGTGTTTAGTTAAGTGCATAAAAACAACCACAACCATAACAAATTTCTTCTGTGGAGCATCAGTGAAGAATTGCATAGCAATCACTTTAGAAGTAACCAGTAGGAGAGGAGCTGTTTGTACTTTCTCTATACTCCTTGAGAGCCAGACCTGAGCATCATTTAGGCTTTCTCAAAGCTGTATTTCCAGGTAGGTCTCATTATTTAAAGGAGAAAAGAAGGCAGCATTACAAGTAGTGGTATGCCTGTTTCTTTGTGGTCAATGTTGTGGAGTTCTACTGCAGTACATTCTGGTGAAGTGGAAAGAACAAAGGAGATAAGTGATCATATTGTTCTCCCAGGCAACATAATCATATCAGAAAAACTGAACAGAAACCAGTAATATTAAAGATGAAAAATCTATGAAAATATATAAGAATTATGACTGCTATCAAAGACAGACTTTACCAAATACAAGCCTTAATTTCATTCAGTATTACTGTAGACTTAGCTCCAAACACTATATTTTTTTCTGTCGCCAAAAGTATTTCCTTCAAATGAGCCATCCATGACTGCTGGCTATTGCATGACTCTGAAGATATCCTAGTTTATGGATGCCATACAAATGTGTAGTTTCACAATTTAAATGGCTCTTCTGCTACTCAGCAATCTTTTTTGCTTTCTCGTAATAAACTCTTTTTTCAGCATGGATATTCCTAGAAGCCAACCCTGAAACAAGGATTCACATGGCTGTTTTCCATTATTTGCCATTGCAGATTTTTCTTTTTCTTTTTTCTTTTCTTTTCTTTTCTTTTCTTTTCCTTCCTTCCTTCCTTCCTTCCTTCCTTCCTTCCTTTCTTTTTTCTTTCTTTCTTTCTTTCTTTCTTTCTTTCTTTCTTTCTTTCTTTCTTTCTTTCTTTCTTTCTTCTTCCTTTCCTTTCCTTTCCTTTCCTTTCCTTTCCTTTCCTTTCCTTTCCTTTCCTTTCCTTTCCTTTCCTTTCTTTCTTTTTTTTTGGTGGTGGGGTTCAGAGGATACAGAAAGAGAAAGGCAATCCCCCATAGTTGGAGCAATGAAGCTACAACAAAGGGCGACTGAAGCTTAAGTGTGTGGCAAAATTTTCTAGCGTGAGAGACAAGGGAACTCAGGCATGTATACACCAGTTTCTGAGGAGCACATTTGTTTGTTTATTTCTGTGTTGGAAGTGTTATTATCCCTCCTGCAACCTTGACCTGCCTTGAGTCCTGGCAGAGCTTTTGGTGGGAGAGGAAGAAGGGTTTGGAAGTACGCTCAGGCACAGATAAAGATCCCTATGACTGTAGAATCACACTGAAAGATCTGAGGGATAGGAGCAGACAGTATCTGCTATAATGCACTTGACCATTCCTTTCAATTCCTTCTTTATTCTTTCACAATATGTTTCCTTAATCTATTCTCTTTGGTCTTAATCATTGGCTCTTTACATTCTGGGTGCCATCTTGTATTCATTCTGCAACATATTCTCCCTCTCTACTCACTGTTGACTTGTGTATCCACCCATGCTGCTTTTGCTGTCATTTCAGAAGAAGAGCTTTACTACTTCTAGTCTTTTTTTTTCATACATATTAAAAATCCCATTCACCCAAACTTTTGTCTTAACTTGGACTATCAATTTCTACTCACTATGTATCTTTAAACACTACATTTGCACTAACACCGTATCCATAAATATTCTCACATTTCTTCTATACTAAAAGAAAACAAAAAACAAAAACACAACAAATACCCACTCTATATCCTATCTCCTCCTATAGCCGGCATTCCTGTATCTTCCTCCTTTATTATCCAAAAACTTTAACAATCAACTACATTTACATCCACAATTAGGTTATTTTCACGTTGTTCCTCCATTTACTGCTATCTAGATTCTCATTCTGTAATTTTAGTAAAGCAACTTTAAATATCTCTTTTTCCTTAAAATCTAATTAAAACCCTCACTTTTATTTTCTAAGGATTTTTAGAGGCTACTCAGCATAGCTGCAGTTTTCCAGAGCTTCTATATTTCTTATAATCTTGATTCAAACTCCACCTTCTTATTTATGTAACATTTTGAGACTATATATGGATTTTCCCAATTCCTTACTCATCCACCCAGAAGTAAAACTCAGTTCTTTTCTTAGAGTTTGCACAATTTTAAAATCCATGCAAACAATACAATTTGTATATGTAGTGAGATTAACTGAAGACTTAGTAGGAAAAGGTTTTATATCATAACAAACAAATAATTTCAAATGTAATTTTTGATATTCCTATATTAAAACACTTAGGCTACCCCTTCGCTGGGGATTTTTTAACATGCCAGTTTTCTGATATCACTTCTGACACCAAATTGGGTGGGATTTTTCCACATAAATTACCTAATTCTCTAATACCAACTGAGTGTGCAGTTTAATTGAACTCAATTCTGATATTACCCAGAGGTAGTGTAGACCCCATGGGTTAAGAGCCTAGTCCTGCAAGACTCAGGTACCAGTCACAAGTTCCAGGGCTTACCTATACCTTTGACCAACTGGCTATAAATTTGAGCATTCCCACAGCCCTCTCCTCAGATGCATTCATTCACTACAACAACTCAGAGAACTCAAAAAGTAATAGCAACAAAAGCCCGAATAGGCAAATGGGATTGAATTAAACTAAAGGGCTTCTGCACAGCAAAAGAATTTCTCAGTAGAGTGAACTGGCAATCAGCAGAATGGGAAAAAATGTTGGAATCAACCCATCTGACAAAGGGCTAATATCCAGAATCTACAAAGAACTTAAACAAATTTAAAAGAAAAAACAACCCCATCAAAAAGTGGGCAAAGGATATGAACAGACACTTCTCAAAAGAAGACATTTGTGCAGCTCATCCTCACTGGTCATTAGAGAAATACAAATTAAAACCACATTCTCATGTCAGTTATAACTGGCATCATTAACTGGCATGGTGATCATTAAAAAATCAGGAGACAACAGATGCTAGAGAGGATGTAGAGAAATAGGAATGCTTTTACACTGTTGGTGAGAGTGTAAATTAGTTCAACCATTGTGGAAGACAGTGTGGTGATTACTCAAGGATCCAGAAATAGAAATACCATTGACCCAGCAATTCCGTTACTTGTATATACCCAAAGGATGATAAAGTATTCTGTTATAAAGACACATGCACATATATGATTATTGTGGCACTGTTCACAATAGCAAAGACTTGGAACCAACCCAAATGCCCATCAATGATAGACTAAAGAAAATGTGACACATGTACACCATGGAATATTATGCAGCCTAAAAAAGGATGAGTTCATGTCCTTTGCAGCAACATGGATAAAGCCGCAAACCATCATTCTCAGTAAACTGACACAAGAACAGAAAATCAAATACCACTTATTCACACTCATAAGTGGGTATTGAAGAATGTGAACACATGGACACAGGAAAGGGTACATCACACACCAGGGCCTGTCGGAGGGTGGGGGGCTAGGAGAGGGATAGCAGGGGGTAGGGGAACAGGGGAGGGATAACATGCATGCTGTCAACCATCATGGCACATGTATACCTATGTAAAAAACCTGCACATTTACCCCAGAACTTAAGGAATAATTTAAAAATGAAAAAGAAAATATTTTTCTTAAGTTTTTAGTTTATTATAAAGAATGCAAAAGCCAAATGGAAGTGATGCATAGGGCAAGGAATGGGAAGGAAAAAGAGGGAAGCTTGTATGCCCTGTCTAGGCACCTGATCCCCCCAGGGCTCCAATGTCTTCACCAAAATAGAAGCTCTCCAAGCCTCACTGTCCATGAGTTTTTTTAGCCCAACCCCAAATCCCCTTTTTTTCCTCTTGGAGGTCAGGAGGTGGTGCTGAAAGTTTCCACACTCTAATCCACTGTTTGGTATTTTGATGACCAGCCCCCAGTCTGAGACTCCCTAGGGACCCCACTATGAGTCACCTCATTAGCATAGACTTAGGTGTATTCTAGAGGAGCTCATTATGAATAACTAAAGACACTCCTGTTACTCAACAAATTCCAAGAGTTTTAGAGCTCTGTGCCAAGCACTTTGAACAAAGGCCAAATATACATTTTTATTATGTCACCTTAGTTTAACCCCCTCAGTACCACAACTTCAATCCATCCTATTACCTTTTGCTCTCCTCTTCCTTTTTCTGGTTTTCTTCTCACCCTCTTTCTCCAAAATTAATTACAGAAGTCCCAAACTATCGTTTGTCTCCATTCCCAAGTTGTGAGGACCAAACTCTGTTAATAAGTCTAAGTTTGTATTTCTTATTTAAGGACTCAGTGAAAACAAGTTCCAGGTAAGACCAGCCTTCCATTTGTGACTATGTGCCCTTCTTTTCCTACATTACGCCAACATCACTACAAAAATGTCCTAAATCCAAATGGCAGTTTTAATCTTGATCTTATTGAATTTATGCATTGAATATAACCCTTTCAAACATTGTAGTCTTCCAGAAAAGCTCTCATTTCTCGATTTTTTTCTTACATTATTCGTTAATTTTCTTCACAGGAGACTGTAGCGTTCTCTCTCTCTCTCTCTCTCTCTCTCTCTCTCTCTCTCTCTCTCTCGGCAGAGCCTTGCTCTGCCATCGAGGCTGGAGTGCAGTGGTACAATGTTTGCTCACTGCAACGTCCACTTTCCAGGTTCAGGTGATTCTTGTTCCTCTGATGACTGAGTAGCTAGAACAACAGGTGTACAGCACTATGCCTAATTTTTATATTTTTAGTAGAGAAAGGGCTTTGCCATGTTGTATTTTTAGTAGAGAAAGGGCTTTGCCAGGTCTCGAACTTCTGGCCTCAAGTGATATGCCCGCCTTGGCCTACCAAAGTGCTAGGAATACAGGCATGAGCCACTGCGTCCAGCCCTGATTCCTCTTTCTTGATTGTCCTTTTCACATTGGTATCCTATAGTATTTTGCAGTAGCCAAGTTTTTCTCATTTCCCCTTCCTCTGTGAGAAATGGCTCTCTCCTATTTTTAAAATCAATACTCTATATGCTAGTGACTTCCAAATACTCCAGGACAGATCTCACCTGATATTACCAGTTCCATTCTCAATTGCTCATCGCTACGCATTTACTCAAGGCTGCCCTATAGACATCTCACATTTAACACAACCAAATCAAACTCATTATCTCCTGCCATGATAGAGCCATTCAAATCTACACCTCTTGTATTCCCCACTTCAAAATTGGATCAATTTTCACTTCCGTCACATCCAACCAGTTTTCAAATGTTGTCTATTCTACTTCTTACACATTTGAATCTATTCCCTCTTCATTTCCACTGCCACTGACTTAATTCAAAACATAATTTCAAAAGACAATTTATTGGATACAATTAGCACATACCTAATTTTCCAGGATCCCTTCTCCACACTTACCAAAACCTTTGTTTCATATGAATTCATTTAGTTTTGAAATGCAAAGCTGATCACATGGCTCATCTAATTAAAACTTTCCCAATGCCAATCTGTAAGGTACAATCTTTTAGTTCAGCATGCAGCTACCTTCATTATCTGGCTCCCAATTTACTTGCCCAGTTTCATCTCTTCTACCGCTTCCCTTCCTATACCCTTGCTTCACTTGACTCCTTATGCTTCTTCTTTGAAACCCCCATGATACGGTCCTGATGCCTTTCACATGCCCTTTTGATCAGCTGAAATATCTCTTTCCACTTAGTCTGAGTAAACCCACATCAGGCTTCACACTGTTTACCATGAAGTCTTCATTTAACATTCCCCTTCTAATCCTAAGCAGTTTCACTTCCCTGTTATTTTCTTTTTTTTGAGACGGAGTTTCGCTCTTGTTCCCAGGCTGGAATGCAATGGCGTGATCTCGGCTCACCACAACCTCCGCCTCCTGGGTTCAAGCAATTCTCCTGCCTCAGCCTCCCGAGTAGCTGGGACTACAGGTGCGCGCCACCATACCCAGCTAATTTTTATATTTTTAGTAGAGACGGTGTTTCACCTTGTTGACCAGGATGGTCTCCATCTCTTAACCTCGTGATCCACCCACCTTGGCCTCCCAAAGTGCTGGGATTATAGGCGTGAGCCACCACGCCTGGCGGCTTCCCTGTTTTTATCATAACTAGAGTATGCCCCTATCATAAGGAAATGATTGCTATCATAATTATGTTTCTCCAGACTTGTGTTACTCAGGGGTAGGGACCTTATTTTATTTACTTTGTCTTCTGAAAAGATTAGTACAGTTGTTGGTACATAAAACAGACTGAATATAAATTTGTTCAATTAACTACTGACAAAGATGCCTTTTTATTCATTTGGTGAGTTAGGAATCATTGAGGATCTGTTGTTCATAGAGATTTGAACTGGATACCAGAGGAAGGAAGTATATAGAGAAATAGAGTGAAGGAATAGAAGAAGGGACTACAGACATTAAAATAAAATTTAATTAAGATAAAGTCTCTATTTTCAGTAGGTGCTCAACCATTTTCTCTCTTTTAAGTAGTAAGTGTGATTTGTATAATATGGCCCAAGAACTCTTATTTAATCTGTTGATTGAAAATCACATTACTAGTATAAATCTTTGTTACAATAGTGAAAAGTCAGTGTCATAAACACTGGAACTATTCAACAAATACTAATTGGAGTACATTTTGTACCTTTGCAAAAATATCCAAGGACTTCTAGCCTGCCTATCACAAATGCAAATAAACCTTCTTTTCAAATATATGATTTGATCCTGTTTGATGTTTTGTCTCTGTAAATGTTAAGGCAACAAAAAGTTTAATTTTAGGTAGTGTGGTTTTGAAAAGACTCACTGGAATTGGCTTTTCCTTAATAGTCTACTTCCAAAGTTCAAAAATAATATTTTCTTCAAGGAGAGAAGAAAATGCTCAAGATACAACTGCTTAGAAATGATGCCAATTTTCCTTTTAGATCAAGATGAATGTGCTGTTTATGGTACATGCAGCCAGACCTGCACGAATACACACGGATCTTACACTTGCAGTTGTGTGGAAGGCTACCTAATGCAACCAGACAACAGGTCTTGCAAGGCTAAAATTGGTAAGTTATGACCTTTTTGTTTTGTCTTTCAAGAATTATTTGTTTTCTTTTTACAGTTCTTTTTCATTAGAGATGTGGTACAGTAGAAATATGGACGTTGAAGAGGGAGATTTTTCTTCATTTTAATACGCTTCTCTATAGTTAGGAATCCAGAGCAATTCTTTCAGTTGTCACTAATCATTATAAAACTCCTTTCATTACTCCTTCCAAAAAGGAAATTTTATTTCTTTTTTCTTTTTTTCTTGTTTTTTTTTGAGATGGAGTCTTGCTCTGTTGCCCAGGCTGGAGGGCAATGGCATGATCTTAGCTCATTTCAACCTCTGCCTCCCAGGTTCAAGTAATTCTCCTGACTCGACCTCCCAAGTAGCTAGGAATACAAGCATGCACCATCACACCTGGCTTATTTCTGCATTTTTAGTAGATGCATGGTCTCGGCATTTTAGTAGGTGCATGGTTGGTGAGACTCATCTTGAACTCCTGGCCTCAGGCTATTCACCCGCCACAGTCTCCCAAAGATCTGGGATTGATTATAGGCATGAGCTGCCATGCCAAGCCTATTACAGGAAGTTTCTAATTAGCAAAAATTTGTTCAAAAGATGTGGATTAATTGACTTGAAGTACCTATTTTTCTCCTGGTCTACTACAATAGATTCTAGTTAGGAATCTAAAAATTCCCTCCTGCTTTACCTCCAAAATTACTTTTTTACATAATAAAGAGATCTGCTACTAAAACATAAACCAGATCATATTATTCTCTTGCTTCAAATCTCCCGATAACTTTCACTCACCTTGAAAATAAAATCTAAACTTCTCACAGGACCTCTAAGGGCCTAATGTCCTGATACCATTTCCCTTTCCAATGTCAGATCTCCCACTGCTCTTGTTTCATCACCAATGCCAGCACACTTGTATTCTTGTCCTTCTTCAACTGTGTTTCTTTTTTATCTGCCTGTAATGCTTTTTCCTGGGAGATTCACTTTAATGTATCCTTCTTATCACTTGAGTCACAGCTAAAATGTCAATATTCAGAGTGACCTTCTCAATCCATTCTATTTAATGGTATCTACCATGGAGACATCATGGTGTTATTTTCCATTGTTATTTATGCATACTTACTCTATCACTATATAATTTCCCAGTTTTATTTTTCCTTATAGCATTAACATTTGAAATTAGTTCATGTATATGCTTATCACATGATTACTCCAGAATAAGCATTATGACAGCACAGAACTTGTTGAATCTGTTTACTGTTATTTACTCAGTATTGATCATTGCCTAGAACATATAAGTACTCAATAAATATTTGCAGAAGAAAAGGGAAGAAGGAAGGAAGGAGGGCAAGTTGGAAAAAAGGAAAAGGAAAGGGAGAACAAACTTGTTTTGCTGACTAAAATTACTAAAATGAGTGTTTCACTCTTAAACGTTTAAATTTCATGTTTTAAAACTGCCTTTTACTACTAACCTGTAAATAAAGCCTGTAGTTTCCACACAGTTTTCAGCCTACTCAGTGAGTGAACACTCAGTAAATGTTCACTTTGATTGGCTAATGAAATAGCTTTGATATGCACCAGTCACAATCCTATAATGCTAGTAGTTTTGTGGACTGAATTAGCTTGGGAATAATATAAGGAAATACTATACAGAATATTCCATCTGGGTCCTGCTAACTTCCTCCAAGTGTAGTTTCATATTAGACATTTTCAAATTATGATGTATTGATGAATTAATGGGCACCTTCCCCCTCCCTTATTAGCAGTTGGTAAATTAAGCATGAAATTTTTTTTCTGAAACCACATTGGGCAAAATATTAGATTAGCTCAGCAAGCTGCAGTTGTTTCTCTTTACACATAATCTCATGTTATAATTTCAATGATTTCCCAGAGATAGTGTAGTTAATTATTTATAAAACATATGTATCTACAAAATATCAACAACAACAAAACACTCTTTTATTTTTTAGTTTATTCTTTGAATTACTGAATTGATTTATGAAGCCCTATTTGAGGGCAATCCTTGAGAAAAATTAGGTCAGGTTATGTTTCCCTTTTTGCCACCACCCAGAGTTCTGATTTAAAATATTGATGAATGAAAGAAGCAGAAGGCTTGTTATTTGCTGTTTCTATTGATCCACACAATATTGCTACACAGGGAGAGTGTAATGTAATAAACCCTATAAAGGAAGTACTTCCTCTTTTTCTACTTAGGTGGGTTATCTTACAGTAATAGAATAAAACCAGAAAAGGATGGAACATGATAATGTCCTACATCATCAAGGAAATTTGATGACTCTAGAATTGATAATGGGATATGTAAACCTCTTCACCTCTATGTTTTTAGCTTGATGACAATATGTACCTACAAAATTTGAAAAATATGTGGTTACCATGGGAATGTTGCTATACTTTATAGTTTAAGGAAAATGAGTTGCTAGCATGAGCATAAGTCTGTAACAGACTGGTGAGTTCTAAAGGTCAGGTGGATATTTGAACCAATGTATTTGTACAATTTAAGGGAAAAATTGTCTGTTTGGCTTTGGTTTTCTCATATTTATAGCAAGTGAGCCAGAGGATACTTTTGGCTTCAGTTGTATGTAATTCCCATTAACATAATCAAGTTAAATTTTTTCTGGCAGTTTTTGTATGTAGTAATGTGGCTATATCTGACAAGTGCTAGAAAAAAGGTTATAGATTAAGCCAGGTTCATCTTAAGGCTTTGCCTTTCCTTCTTTCAGTTGCCTGGCTGCTGAGATTGGCCCCTCTTTTCTCTCCTTTTGTTACAATTCTACCCCACTGGGCTCTAGAACCTAACTTTCCCTCCAAGACAAGCCAGAGTTCCAGGGCTCTCAGAGCTGGGTGGTGTGGAAAGCAAGGGAAGGTCAGAATGGCCTGGCCCAAGACAATGGATATGTGGAAAAGATCTCCAGGCTTTAGAAAGAAAGAATACTACAAAAATATCAAGCCAAAGTGATACAATGAGAAGCTAGAACTAGACCTAAGAAGATGGTTCTGCAAAGACAGTACAAGATGATAGATGAATAAAAAGTTACCAAGAAATAGTCCTTTATGTGAAGGCAGAAAGAGGCAACGTTAACCGGCTGGGAAGCTGCTTCTAAAGGTGCTGAACTAGTCCAGCATAGATCAATCATCATGGTCTCTTCCCAACTATTCACCCCAAAGCTTGCCAGTGGGGTCTTATTTTCAAGACATTAGATGGTAATTAGGTAAATTAATCTAAGTTAATTGATTATTCCTCCTTTCTAATATAATACCTGAACCCAAGTAAAATTCATAAGCCTTAAGAGCATCTTTAAGAAATAACTGTATTGAAGGGAGGAGATTTTAGACACTACAGCAGATGGGGGAAGATTAATGTTAGGCAGGAGGCCTTTTCGTTTCTATTAATTCGTGTAATGCAGACAAATTTTCTCCTTTCTACACTTAGTAAGATTGACTCTGACTGATGAAATACAGAATAAATTGTTTCAGAGTTGCAAGGACCTTCAAAGGTAATCTAGTAGAATTTAACACTTGATACTATTTGCTTTTTTATCTTCAAAAAAGTAATTTCTGAAAGAAAAGTTTGAAACATATTTTTAAAAGTAATTTTAACTTAAATATGTGTAGTTGAATAGTTTTATATAGGAGAAATACAAGACTATACATTTTATGAGAGAGCATTTATTACTTTGTCACAGAACACACATTAAAAGCTAGTAATTAATACTTGTTTGTTTATTTATTTATTTGCTTTCAGAAATGTAGTCTAACTCTGTTGCTGAGGCTGGAGTACAGTGGCATGATCATAGCAGCCTCCAACTTCTGGGCGTAAGCCATTTTTCCACCTAAGCCTTTAAGTAGCTGAGACTACAGGCACAAACCATAATGCCCAGCTAATTTTTATATTTTGTACACAGGATCTCTCTATGTTGCCCAGGCTGATCTTGAACACGGCCTCAAACAATCCTCCTGATGTGCCCTCCCCATGTGCTGAGATTAGAGGTGTGAGCCACCACACCCAAACAAAGCTAGTCATTTTTCTAATTGAATGTTAGGACTTGTCATGTGAATAAAAGAAAAAAGAAGTAAAAAATAACCATGTATAGGTACCCAGTAAAAATTCCTGCAGATATATATATATATATATATATATATATCTTATTACATGTTAGGTTCTGGGGTATATGTGCATAACATGCAGGCTTGTTACATAGGTACATACATGGCAATGTGGTTTGCTGTCTCCTTCCCCCTGTCACCTACATCTGTCATTTTTTTTTTTTTTGAGATGGAGTTTCGCTCTTGTTACCCAGGCTGGCGTGCAATGGAGCGATCTCGGCTCACCACAACCTCCGCCTCCTGGGTTCAGGCGATTCTCCTGCCTCAGCCTCCTGAGTAGCTGGGATTACAGGCATGAGCCACCATGCCCAGCTAATTTTTTGTATTTTTAGTAGAGACGGGGTTTTACCATGTTGACCAGGATGGTCTCGATCTTGTGATCCACCTGCCTCGGCCTCCCAAAGTGCTGGGATTACCTATATCTGTCATTTTTTTACCCATGTTATCCCTTCCCAACTACCTACCCATCACTGTCCCTCCCCTATATCCCCCAAACAGACCCCAGTCTGTGATGCTTCCCTCCCTGTGTCCCTGTATTCTCATTGTTTAACACCCAGCTATGAGTGAAAACGTGGTGTTTGATTTTCTGTTCTTGTGTAGGTTTGCTGAGAATGATGTTTCCAGATTCATCCATGTCCCTACAAAGGATACGAACTCATTTTTTGTGGCTGCATAGTATTCCATGGTGTATATATGCCACATTTTCCTTGTCTAGACTATCCTTGATGGGCATTTGGGTTGGTTCCAAGTCTTTGCTATTGTAAACAGTGCTGCAATGAACATTCGCATGCGTGTGTCCTTATAGTAGAATGACTTATAATCCTTTGGATGTATACCCAGTAATGGGATTGCTGGATCATATGGAATTTCTATTTCTAGGTCCTTGAGGAAGCCCCACACTGTCTTCCACGATAGTTGAACTAATTTACACTCCCACCAACAGTGTAAAAGCGTTTCTTTCTCCACATCCTCTCCAGCATGTGTTGTCTCCAGTTTTTTTAATGATTGCCCTTCTAACTGGCATGAGGTGGTATCTCAATGTGGTTTTGATTTACATTTCTCTAATGACCAGTGATGAGCATTTTTTCATATGTTTGTTGGCCTCATTTATGTCTTTTGAAAAGTGTCTGTTCATGTGTTTCACCCACTTTTAAATGGGTTTGTTTGTTTTTTCTTGTAAATCTGTTTCAGTTCTTTGTAGATTCTGTATATTAGCCATTTGTCAGATGGGTAGATTGCAAAATATTGTCCCATTCTGTTGGTTGCCAGTTCACTCTAATGATTGTTTTGTTGTTGTTGTTTTGCTTCTTTTTGCTGTACAGAAACTCTGGAGTTTCATTAGATCCCATTTGTCTGTTTTGGCTTTTGTTGCCAATGCTTTTGGTGTTTTAGTCATGAAGTCCTTGCCTATGCCTATGTCCTGAATGGTGTTGTCTAGATTTTCTTCTAGGGTTTTTATGGTGTTAGGTCTTATGTTTAGATCTTTAATCCATCTGGAGTTAATTTTAGTGTAAGGGGTCAGGAAGGGTTCCAGTTTCTGCTTTCTGCATATGGCTAGCCAGTTTTCCCAACATCACTTATTAAACAGGGAATCCTTTCCCCAATGCTTGTTTTCATCAGATTTGTCAAAGATCAGATGGTTGGAGATGTGTGGCATTTCCTCCAAGGCCTCTGTTCTGTTTTATTGGTCTATATCTCCATTTTGTTACCAGTACGATGCTGTTTTGATTACTGTAGCCTTATAGTATAGTTTGAAGTCAGGTGGTAGCATGATGCCTCCAGCTTTGTTCTTTTTGCTTAGGATTGTCTTGGCTATGCAGGTTCTCTTTTGGTTCTATATGAAATTTAAGGTGGGTTTTTCCAGTTCTGTGAAGAGGATCATAGGTAGCTTGATGGGGATACCATTTAATCTATAAATTACTTTGGGCAGTATGACCAGTTTCACAATATTGATTCTTCCTAACCATGAGCATAGAATGTTTTTCCATCTGTTTGTGTTCTCTTTTATTTCCTTGAGCTGTGGTTTGTAGTTCTCCTTGAAGAGGTCCTTTACATCCTTTGTTAGTTGTATTCCTAGGTATTTATTGTCTTTGTAGCAATTGTGAATGGCAGTTCATTCTTGATTTGGCTCTCTTTAAGTCTGCTATTGGTGTATAGGAATGCTCGTGATTTGTGCACATTGATTTTGTATCCTGAGACTTTGTTCAAGTTGCTTATCAGTTTAAGGAGAGTTTGGGATGAGATGATAGGGTCTTCTCAATATGCAATCATGTCATCTGCAAATAGAGACAATTTCACTTCCTCCTTTCCTAATTAAATACTCTTTATTTCTTTTTCTTGCCTGATTACTCTGGCTAGAACTTCCAATATTATATTGAATAGGAGTGGTGAGAGAGGGCATCCTTGTCTAGTGCCAGATTTCAAAGGAAATGCTTCCAGATTTTGCCCATTCAGTATGATATTGGCTGTGGGTTTATCGTGAATAGATTTTATTATTTTGACATACGTTACATTGATACCTATTTAATGAATCCAAGGTGGAAAACACTCTTCAGGATATTATCCAGGAGAATTTCCCCAACTAGCAAGGCAGGCTAACATTTAAGTCCAGGAAATACAGAGAACACCAAAAAGATATTCCTAAAGAAGGGTATCCTTGAGGCACATAATCATCAGATTCGCCGGGGTTGAAATGAAGGAAAAAATGCTAAGGGTAGCCAGAGAGAAAGGCACCCACAAAGGGAAGCCCATCAGACTCAGCAATTTCTCGGCAGAAATCCTACAGGCCAGAAGAGAGTGGGGGCCAATATTCAACACCCTTAAAGAAAATAACTTTCAACATAGAATTTCATATCCAGCCAAACTAAGCTTCATAAGCGAAGGAGAAATAATATCCTTTACAAACAAGCAATTGCTGAGCGATATATTTTTGAGAATAGTTGTAGTAATGACTTGTCAAATCTGAAAATAAAAACATTTTTTTAATTTGACTTTCTTTTAATTAATTCATATTGATTTGATATAAAAATACGTATTGAATGTAAAACCTTGGGGCTAAAGCAGGCTCATGTAGAACCTCTAATAGTAAAAGTAACAGTAAATGGTATTTAACTTATGAATGATTGGCAATTTTTCTCCTAATAAATTCAGGCTCACTGAATTTATTTTTCAGTGTCCTAACCACTCACGAAAGGCAGGCACTTACATACCCCATCTTATGAATTCTTCTGAACCTCTAGAGCTCTACTGATTGCACTGAAGCAACAGTAAAATAAAGAACACTAATTTTATGATCATCACTATATAGGCATTACATCGAATTCTCTGCCTCCCAGAAGAAAATTTTAAACTTATGTTAGTAGATGAAAAATTGCCCCTAGAGTCTTAAAGTAAGAGCCATAGGAAGTTATATTTGATTATTTTTTCTTTCTCTTTTTCTATTTAAGAATCATAGCAGATAAAACAGCAAATGATATGAAAACATTCCCTCCCTAGGGCTGTCTAGAAATATGCTTCCTTCGATTATACAGGGACTACGATATTCCTATTCTTACAAGTAAGAGTTTCATTGCCTCAATCGTCTTTTGTTTGTTTGTTTTCCCTAAATCAATGAACTGCAAATATAAGCTGTAACAGAATCCTGAAGTTTTTTTTTAATAGGCTGTCTTCTCTCCCTGCTTCAATTACTCCATGGCAAAAGGGTACCCACTCTATCTGCAGTCACACTACTGAATAAGCCTCTGTACTACAGAAATTCTAGAGCTTCCCAGCGGCATTTGGAACCCTGGACACATAACCTGGCCATTATAATATTTATCTGTTTTATGGAGTATTTTTACTCTACATCTTTTCTGGCCGATCACTCTGTTAGAAATCACATTTCATGCCAGGATAGGGAAAGGATTTTTGATGGAATTTTCATTATCCAAATGATACAACACAGTTTTTTTCTATCTCTCCAAACACTGTTAATGAGTATGTCAGTGTAAGGGTACAGAATCTCCTCACGAATATTCTATACTGGCTTTTTTTTTTTTTTTTTTTTTTGCTGGGGGATATCATCATCACAGTCTAGTACCTTTCTTAACAATTCCAATGCTTTTTCCAGAAACAAAGCTGTAAGATTGATAGCAGAGAGATAACCATGTGTTGTTGTTATTATTATTATTATTATTATTATTACACTCTAAGTTCCAGGATAGATATGCAGAATGTGCAGGTTTTTTTACATATGTATATATACACCATGGTGGTTGGCCGCACACATCAACCCATTACATACATTAGGTATTACTCCTAATGCTATTCCTTCCCTAGCCCCCCAACCCCTGACAGGCCCTGTTGTGTGATGTTCCCCTCCCTGTGTCCATAAGTTCTTATTGTTCAACTCCCTTTATGTGTCATAAAACCTTTCATTTAGCCTTAGTCTAAGAAAATGTCAGACATGGAAAAAAAAGCATGTCTACCATTTTCTTCATAATGGATTTTTATTGTAATCTAGCAAGAACTTCTGTATGTGAGTATAAAAAATTACATGGCCATATTTATGGGCTCTAGGTGTGACAGTCAATAAACTTTGCTTTTATAAATGGCACAACAGATAGGAAGAAGTTTCTATCATGCTTTTTATAATTTTTTGTAGACTACCTGTCAAATTATTGACTAAACCCCCAATTTAGAATGTGAGAGAAATTATATCACCCTCTCCAATTAACTCTTTTTCTATTTTAAAATTGAACCTTCTAAGGAAGACAGAAAGAAATGATGAAGCACATTTAAATTTATAAAAGTTACAAGTGGTTAAATAGATGAGGCAAGAATGTACATAGGTATATAGCTTTTCTGTTGTTTTACTTGGGAAAAATATAAAAGTATACATCATTATTGAAATCCTCAGGGGGAAAAAAACTCAAAATCTGAGTAGACAGAATAATTTTGACAGTTTTATGAGAAAAAATTGATTTTTTCAGTCTTCAAGGCATCCTCTGTATCAATTCCAATCTGCAGGGATTGAAAAAAAGTCTGGGGTAATAAAAGCAGTTAGAGAGTGCTCCTTGGGCACTCCTGCCCCTGGAGAACATAATTGCCTTTGACAGAGATAACTAATATTCTGCATATTTTTCCTAATCATGCTGCCTGTGGTCATTTTAGTCTTGAGAAGAGAAAACCTGTTGCATTGATTTTATTTTTAAATGTTTATATTTGTTTTAGAACTCACACAGCCTCTGTCTATGCCTCCCATGAAAGATAATCCCAACCAAATTATTCAATTATATCTTAGTACCTTTTGGATATTCAGAACATCCAGTTATGAAGAACATAGCTGATCAAGTAGCTAGAAATTTTGTACGTCATCATGATTGACTACTTAGAGTACTTAATATGTTTTGATAATAGCAAAGAAGAAATCTGTGATCTTACATATAAATTTTATATTTAAATTTTTGTCAGACAATAGCAAAATATATTAAATGAACTTTACTTTTTCCCACCACTAGATGATGAGTTTCATACATCTACATCCCTACTTCTACTTGTAAGGCGATGATCTTATTTCATATTTCCCTGAGAAAATAAAAGCAATTAAAAGAGAATTTTCTCACCCAAACTCCATTAACTGTACTAGTCTATTTGAATCTAGAACTAATCACTCCATCTTCCTTTTGTTTGAATTAGAAAATGAGCTGACTTTTCTCCTAAAAGATAGGCCAATCCTGCAAATGTACACCCATCCTATCTTCTCTTACGTGTTCAAGAATTAGACTCAAATAATTGTCTTCAGCATCTTGTGAAGATGATCCAAAACAACTTCCTTTAAACCTATACTCCTGTCTAGCTACTTCTCCATTTTTCTTTTCCCTACACAGAAAAACTTACGGAGTGTTGTTTCTTTTCCAGTTTCCTTTGCTGAGCTCTTGAATCCGCTTAATTGAATCTTACATTGTTCTTATTACTCACCCCTATTGCCAAGGTCTTCAGTGACAGCCCATTGCCTGTTAGTCACCTTCTGCTCTTAAGCACACTGCTGATTATTGTCTTCTTAAAGACTTTACCTCTTAAAGTAGTACAATCGTGATATTCTACTCTTCCCTTACTGGGCAATGTTTTTTCCTCAGTTTACTTTGCTTTATTATCTTCATTTTACCAATATTTTTGACGTGATTCAGCATTGAGTCCTTTAGACATCTTTTTATTGATTTCCTAGGACCTTTCATCCTGTATCACAGCTTTTAAAAATACCCTCTGTCATGGTTTTAAAATATCAAGAGGCTGAGACTTCCCAGTTTTTATCACCAGATAATGATGACTCTGTTGAACTTCAGACTCACAGATCCAATTATATATTTCATATCTCCATCTGAATATTTAACAGAAATATCAAACTCTATGAACTTTCAATTCTCTCTCCTAATAATGCTCTTTCTTCAGTTTTCCATCTTGGTAAGGTTTCCAACATTCACCCAATTGTTTAAGCCAAAACATTGGATTTATCCTTCACTACATTCCTTTTCTGAAACCCTTTATTTCTAACTTGTAAATACATTCTGAATTAGATTACCCTCTTTAAAGATCAGACCTTGTCCTCATTACCTCTATACTTTACACAGTTTCATAGAATTTATCACCGTCAAACAATATTAAATAGTGTTTGTTTACTTGCTTGTTATATTTTTTCATGTATTAAAATATAAGCTCTATAAAAGCAAACTGAAAAAAGATTTTGTTATTTTGTTCACTGTTGTATTTCTAGCATCTAGACCCTGGCAGAAGCTAGCAAGGCTCAATAAATATTTGTTGAATGGATAATAAATATTCAAATACTGAGGCAGTATTTCCTTTTTAGGAGCCGTGTTAATTGGCTCTTTTAAGGACCGATGTTTTCAAACTGAAATTACTTTATAAATAGGAGTTATTTAGAAGCAATTTTCAAATGAGTCAATAGCCATTACATTTTAAACTCGAAGTACTAATATGTAACATTGAAGAATATGTCTGAGGAGAGAAAATAATTTTCTATAAATAAAGTATTTTCCACTGGCTACAGTTAGAAAGGTGACTGAGAGATTTTAAAATAGCCATTGGCCACTTCTCAGTAATTAATGTAAACTCATCATCACTGGACTGTCTGCTAGTGCTAATATCCATGTAATAATCTAAAATTTGAATGAAATATTCTGAAATTTTGAGATTTTCTTATAAACCTTCGATGGTTATAAATTAAATTAATTTCATTATGTTTCCCCATTAAAATAAAAATGTACTGTTTATTTCATTGTACTTACTAAAATACATTATTTTACAATTAATTAATTCAGTAAAGTATCCTTAAAAAACATCGAGGAGTTCATATTCAAACAGTCCCCATGTTTCATTCATTTATTAAACACTTGCCATGCGCCTAGTAAGCCTTTTAGATAATAGAGGAAATAAATAATTCTTTGGTCTCATTAGACCAGCTCTCTGCAAAACAGGGAAATTGTGAGAGCTGCCAATTTGCCAATAAAAAGATATGTTTTTGCTGGGAAGGGCTTGATATTATTGTCTTTTGTTGTTCTTATAAAATGAGTCTTCTTCTAGAAAGACAATATATTGCATTGCTTCTCAATTACTGCATTTCAAGTGGAAATATTCGCTAAATGAAGGTACTAGCATTTCACTAGTAAAGTCTAAATAGTAAAGTAACTAAATTGTTTTAAGGTTTATGGTTAATTCAGGTTTATCAGTAGTTTACCTGAGGGTGTTTATACAATGCCAAAGACAAGATTAAAAAGCACAGGTTGGGCACAGCAGCTCATGCCTATAGTCCTGGCACTTTGGGAGGCCAAGGAAGGAGGATTGCTTGAGATCAGGAGTTTGAGATCAGGAGTTTGAGACCAGCCTGGGAAACATAGTGGGACCCTGACTCCATATAAAAATTAAAATTAAAAAAAACTGGAAAACAAAACAAAACAAAAAACATAGCTTTAGCCATTGAGCTAATGTGCCAACACTGAACTCATCATCTTCTCTAAAAACTGATTTCTTTCTTCCCTTACTGTTTCTTTTAGTGATACCTTTCTCCCTATCACCCACATCTAAAATTTCCCTGTAATCCTTGACTTCATCTTGCTCATTGTCCACAATACAAGAATAACTGCAATCTAGAATTTCTGCTTTATTGCACCAACCCATTTCTACTTAAGATCTCAACACCTCCTACTTTAGGTTCTTTTCACCTTTTTTCTGAGAAATTAAAATGGCATTTCTGTGTTCACTAATTGAGATATCTGATACCTATGTCAACAAGTTTTTCATAATTTTGGGTTACTTTCTTTATAAATAAAAATGAAATTAATGTCATTCTCTATGTGACATATAGAATCTAGTGTGGGGAACCTAACTAGATTTGCCTAGGGAAATCTTTGAGAATTCTCTGGGAGTCATTTTTCCTAATGACTTCTGCTTTCAGTAGGAATGTTGCCATATATGGCCATCCTTTACTTCTGCACTGCGTGAATCTAAATAGGAACAAAGATCTTTTCCAGCTTGTAACTCCTTTCCAACTTCACTCTAGATTTCAAGGCAGTGTGTAAGCAAGATGTTTCCATTTTACCTTAATCTACACATGAATTATACTCTATTATTTAAAAAGTAAAATTATATTCTACCATTTAAAAAATAAAAGCAGGAACATTTTAAAATAATACAACAGATTATCATTAACTATGGTTACCATGCTGGAAAACAGATCTATACAACTAATTCCTCCTAAGTGTAATTTTGCGTACTTTGTCTAACCTGATCCCCCAAATGCCTTAGCTTCTGGTAACAAACATTTTATCTTCTACTTCAATGAGATTATTGTTTTTAGATTCTACATGAATGAGGTATGTGATAGTTGTCTTTCTATGACTGGCTTATTTCACTTAACATAATGCTTAGAGAAGGGATGTTAAATATTCCCATCCCAAAAATGATATCTATGTGAGGTAATATATTTGTCAATTACCTAGATTTAACTATTCCACAATATGTATATTTCAAACATCAACCATCATGTCATACATTATGAAAACATACAAATTTGTCAATTTAAATTAATTTAAATAAATACCACCCCCCCACCACCATGAAAGCAAAAACAGACAATTTGGAAAGTTGAGTGGGAAATTCACACTTCCAACTGTATTCTTCTTATCCTTCTCAGTATATTTTACCCATCCATATAATATTTTACATATTATTTCTGACTTGATCTTCTTTAAGCAAAGTTTTGATCATTTTATACTATATTTCTAAAATTAACAATGGCTTCCCATTGCAGCCAAAATTAAAAATAAGTTCATTATGTTGTCATTCAATAGCATGTGCAATTTGTCCTTGACCTATTTTGTCAGCTACTCCAAAATTCTGTAAGTTTGAATTCAGTTATTTTCACTTAGTAGCTATATTATCTTAATATTATTAAGATTAGTAACTCTTAAATGAGTTATTAATCTTAAAATATGTTTCATATTCACTGAATTAAAGAGGTATTGTTCACATACAATAAACTAATAATTGTAAACCATGAATTACAGTGTCTGGCTCCTAAAATATGCTCAGAAAACATTAGCTATTATTAGTATCATTATTAAATACTTCACCAGTTATACATGTTGTACCTTGCAGAAAACTGAAAAACTTAGGTCAATATCTCTTCAACATATTCAAGTCTTTCACATATCTGTACTTTTGTCAAAGCTGTTTCTTTTGCTTGAGTTTTTTTTATCCATCACTGCTTGCTGAATTCTTGTTCTTCCATTCAGGCAAGGCTGAGACAAAATACCATCACCATCAGAAAACTTTTGCCTCCACTAAACAGACATATCTAACCATTCTTTAAAATTCAATGAGACTATACATTTTTTATGAAAGATATCATACCTGATTATAAAAATAGAGTTCTTTGTAGATATCTTAAACTTTCTACTTATTATATCTTTCTTGAAAGCAAACTGTCTTACTGATCTCTTTCAGATCCCATCTGAATGATGAAATCTCTAAATACTAGATAAGTTAAAAAAAAATGTTTACCCAAAGAATACTTCAGCCTAAATACATTGTGATGATAAAAGATTGTGGTGAGATAAATTGTAGCATATTTGTAGCAATATAAATTTTCTTGTTCCATCCAATACAATTTTAATGCATTTTCATCTTTCCATATTTGATTTATATATTATTTTATAATAAAATGTGATAGAATAGTTTCTTCTGATGTATGAAAACATGTCAGTATTCTGAATATTATTCATTTTGGTAAAAATATTTTTTTATTAAAAAATAGTTAAGGAATGAAAATAGGGAGAAATCAATTTGGCCATTATGTTTTGACAAAGAAAACATCTCAATGCTATATCTTTTTTCACTTATATGATATTGATCCACATTTTCAGTTTGGTTTGATTGACTTTGATCTATAATTTATTATATATTTGAATACTGTAATACCGTCTTTTTTTTTATTTTTGCCCCACACCACGATTCTATCTCTTTTTTAAACTACATAATTTTCTCCTAATATTACATATCTAACTTTTTTCTGTTCTTTGTATAATTCTAGACGTTTTGTTAAAATTAGCTCTTTTACAGATTGCCTGCATTTTGTTTCATGTATTAGTAGTTCACTTCTTACATAAGTTTGAATAATTTTGATTAGAAATTCTTAGTTTTCTCATTTCTGACTGCATGCCCATTTTCCTTATTTTTATAGCATTTATACAATTTGTATATGATAAAATAGTAACACTGACAAAAAATTCTGTTTCAATCTTTGAAGTTTATTACTGGCTTAAAACCAATATTTTTCTGTTGTATAGATTACAACGTTCTGTTTTCTCACAATATTAGTCTGACTCTCCATTTTATATACTTTATATGCAAGTCATTATTCAACCTTTTATGCAGTTAAAACTGTTATTTTTTCCATCTTTGACTTCAGAAACATTGATGTGCACATACTTGAAACTTCATTCAGTGGAGATAACTGCTTACAAATTAAGGAACACTAGAACATGCATAACAATGATATGTATTTATATATACATTTACTATACGCACATATTTGTTAGTTACATAGTTATTTCTAAGTATCTGAATTTATTACTTCAATCACTTAAAAGGACACTAGCCAAATTAATATTCTTATAATTGAGTAGACGAACTGGAGGTTTAAATGAAACCTTAAAAATGACAAGTTTTTACACACACTGAAAACATTTATTTAGCAAAAAACATACATCAAAATCACATTATTGTAAGTAAATAAATCCACTTTTTGTATATTTTTGACTGTGAGAGTATAAGGATATGCTTGCAAGGACATGGTTGTAGCGACTTGAAATTTAAATAGATATTTTTATGTATCTGGTCAAATAAGCATTTCCATGTTTCCAAGTGTCTCTTTTCAATTCACAATTTTAGAATCAGTCTTCAAAGGTTGTGACAATAATGAATTCAACAGACATTATTGGAAACATCGAATGATTTTGGATCATACACAGCACAAATAGACTTCTCCATCACAGGAGCGAGAAAATGTTTTTAAGTCTGTCAATACACAAGAAGTGGTGAGGAATATGAGGACAATTTTTCTCCTCTAGCACGAATCAGTTGACAGCCTGCTATAGGTGTTTATCTAACCAAAGTCTTGGTTCTCTAAGTTAAAATGTCAACTGAGTGCTTGCTTGTGTTCCAGTATCTTCTGTGTAGAAGGTTAATGTTTATTACCTCTCACTAAGTGTTGATGCAGGTATCCCTTTGACTGAAGTCATCTAATTGGCTAAGGATGACAACCAATAAGAGCATCACATTTATTCTGGTCTTTCATCTTTATTACCTAAGCTAATGTTGCTCTTCAATTGGCAAGTGAAAACATGAGGTAACAATGCACAACAGAAATTAGATGCAGTGCAGGTAGAGATAGATTACATTCCTTGTCAGAGCTATGCCAACTTTCATCTTAAAATACACTAAAAGAACTGGATCCTTAGACATTGAGAATTTCTGTGGGTTTTCAAGTTTCAGTGGCCTCCTTCTTCCATACTTGAACTTCTGTTTGTCTAGAGAGGTGAACGACAGTTAATAATTAGCAGAGACCCATGAATGCTTCAATAAAGCATTCACAACTTATGTTATAGATATCTTTCCTCCAGTATGTCATTTGATCCTTTAAAGTCACCATTATTAAATCAAACCCAGTTAGATTATGAAGCACCTGACTTTAAAATTAGTGGTTGATATGTTTTTCACTGAAACAATTAACTGATTCATTCAATAAGCAGCTACAAATACCAAATAAATTGACTAATCTGTCAAATAAGCATTGTCTGTGTTAACCAATCACCCATTTTCATCTCAGTTTCTCAGGGGAGTCTCAGCACTGTTTTATATTCCAGCCTCTCTTCAAAGAATGTTTATGACATACGTAAGTTTACTGACTAGTAGCTAGCCAGAAAATGGCTGTCTAAATTTGGACTTTACATAAAACTTTTCAGCAAGGAAGTTTCAATAGTGGGTCATTTTGAGCAAGAAGTAGTTTCACTAAAGGTCATTTCAGTTGTCAAATGAAGACAGTAAGTGCTGGCATTGTTGTCAGCCTACATTGGTTAACCCGATAAGACACTCATCTAAGATTTTACTATCACCTGACAAATCTGTGATCCAACAGGTTTCAGGAGTCCCAAGGTCACAGTAAAGTGACAAAAGTAGGAGGACAGAGGAAAGACTAAGTTTGGATCTCCAAATTAAGGAATGGAAAAGGCAAGTGAAACACAGATCAAGATAGATTTAAGTGATTAGGAGAGCAGCTGACTAGCTAACCAGGCTCAGATGTGGTCAATTGACCAGTTATCTTAAGCAGAGATGATTCACAATTCTGCTGCTTATGAGAGAACTGGTGAGTGTGTGTGTGTGTGTGTGTGTGTGCGCGCGCGCATGTGTGTGTAAATGATCTTGGCCTTTTTAAGAACATTTTTATCTTGGCTTTTACTCAGGCAGTCCAGCATAAGTCTATTTTCTGAGAGAAAACTGTTGTGCTACTTAGCTTTATAATCTTATTGAGGCTTTTTTGGTTTATTTTTGTTTGTTTTATTGCTTTGTTCTCGTTACATGTGAAAAAATGTTTAGTGTCTTGTTAAAGGCAGAGAGAAATCCTGTGACTTTAGAGAATTTATTGGGGAGGGGAGGTTTATAACAGATGCACGTGACAATAGTAATGCAACTTAAGCACACCCTGTATGGCAGGTGCACACTATTACAATAACAAGTTAAGAAACGAAGGTTGCCACATGGAGGTTGCAGAGGGGAAGGGATATTAACTGCACGCTTTTCACAAGTTGTAGTGGTTCGCCAGTCTGCTGCCACTGGATATATGTGTGTGTGTATATATATATATTTGCTACCTTTGGGTCTCTTATTTGGTCTCTTGAACCTGGAGCCACCCCTGTTGAAGTTAATAGGAGTCTAGCACGAAGGGAATAAAAGTTACAGTGCATGCATTATAGGATTGATATTTTAAGCCTGTGAGGGAAGGTCCCAAACCATATTCATTGGAGGACTCTTCTATATGAGAGAAACACAAGTTCCTGGTATCCCTGCCCATGCTGGAAACAAATAAACAAACAAGGCCACTAAATAACCTGCTTCAAAACTTTAGACTTAGTTACTGGTATTAGTTGTAATATATGCTCTTGCTTTTGTCCTACCTTTATATTGCTCAGCTTCAGTTTCTTATAGACTGGTCAAATGATATTTATGAAATTTTCTGACTAGCTACTCATAATCTGAATTCCCTTCATAGGTTAAAAAAAACCAAATTATTTTTGTTGCATTTCATGGAATGTTTCTAAAGAAGTCTTCTGTGTGAGGATTCCATGTGTTTGTTTTACTTCTTCAGAAAATTGGTATTGAATGATCACTAAGTTCTAGGCTTTTTCTCAGATGCTAGGGATAAAACAAATAATCAGGAAAAATAAAATACACTATGTTTGGTAAATAAGAAAGAAATAGAACCATGAAGGTGTATAGAAAGTGTAGGGGCTTAAAATTTTTAGAAGATAAAGTGCTAAGAGACTTCTTGCCAGTAAGATGACATCTGCAAAATAATCTAACAGGTGAGCAAGTAAGCCATTCTGGTAATTGAGAAATACTGATTCCAGGAAGAGGGAAGGCCCTCTGAGGTGGCAGCTTGCCTGGTTTGTGAAAGGAACAATAAGAAGTGCAGTGTCTGGAGGGAGATGAACAAGAATAAGAGTAGTAAGGAGATGAAGGAAATGAGGTTAAACAGCTAATGAATACACAGATCAGGTAGAGTTTTATAGATCATTATAAGGGCTTTGATTTTTGCTCTGGTTGGAATAGGAGCCCTTTGAGGGATTGAGTGAAGAACTAACTTTATCTACCTTAGCATTTTAATTGTATAACTCTGGCTGTTGTGTTGGAATATGGTAAAGATGAGGAGGTCATAGATGGAAAAAGGGAAATTAAGCAGAAAAATTTGAAATAATCTAGGTAAAAGGTGATGGTAGGACAGTAGCAGTAGTTACTGAGAAGTGGTAAGGTATCTGAAGGGATTTATTGATGCATCAGATGCAGAGGAATTAAATATTTCCATATATTTCCTATTTCTTAATTAGCAGGAAAGCTGCTATTAATATGATTGTATAGCTAAACTCTACCAATACTAATTTTCTATCAGATTTTACTGTTACCTGTAAATATGCTATTGAAAGTCTGGGAAATTCATCTATGTTCATCAAAACCTCAGAGTCCTAATATCAGCAAAACTGCATTGTTCAAAAAAGTTGTATTGAAGAAGTTCATTTTACACTTAGAACCTTCTTTTCCCGAGTATAGAAAATGGATGTGGAAGGAACTGGCTCAGTAATCACAATCTAGTCATTAAAAGAATGTGTCATTGTTTGGCTCTTGGAGTTGGTCAAGGAGCCATTAAGGCCAAAATCAAAGGTTCACTCTTTGTATAAACTTATGAGCTTTGCATGTTCCGCTTCAGAGAATCTATTTCTGATCTCATACATTCAACAACAACAACAAAAAATTATCTTGCTTATAAGGGTAACCAGTAAAACTGTATGGAGAGGTCAATTTAAATCCATCATCATTTCAAGAAAAACAATTCACAGCTCTTCCTTTACTTGCTAGCGAGTAAGTAAATGACATGTCCTCACATTTAGACAACACATTATGACTAAGAAAATAAGGAATTCAAATGCTCTGCAGAATGTTTTCTTTCAGAGAAGTGCACTAAAATAGTGAAGTATACAGATAACTTATTAGAAAGTGTTTTTACAAGAAAATTTATGTTTTAAGAATGTATTAAAAGTGTAGAAAATAGCTTTCAATGGCTAATGCAAAACTGTAAAATAATCATGACTTTTACTGAATTTACTTATCTTTTTCCTTTATTCCAGAACCTACAGATAGGCCACCTATACTATTAATCAAAAATTTTGAAACAATTGAGGTTTTCCATCTTAATGGAAGTAAAATAGCAACCTTAAGCTCAGTCAATGGAAATGAAATTCATACTCTGGATTTTATTTATAATGAAGATATGATTTGTTGGATTGAATCAAGAGAGTCTTCAAATCAACTCAAATGTATCCAGATAACAAAAGCAGGAGGATTAACAGATGAATGGACAATCAATATTCTTCAATCCTTCCATAGTAAGTGTTTCAATTCAATATTATATGCCACCCTTTACTAATTTCATTTACAGACCAGTAGGCTGGATTCTCAAATTTCTAGCATAGCTCATGGCTGTTGGAAAACTGTATGTGCAAATACAAAGAAATTGAATTACTGTATTAACTACATGTTTTTCATATACAAACACACATGTTTCTCTATTTAGGAAAGTAGTAAATTGCAGAGTTAACTGTAATTCTTTCTTTAAGGCTTTTTACAGTGTCATCTAACTGGGGATTGTGATTTTTTTTTTCCACTGAGTGGTAATTCACAATGTGATAGTGAAGGTGGGATTTTAAAAAAAGGAACTGAGTCGATAATTATAAGGGCATTGGCTGTAATTAAAAATAAATTATTAGGTTTATGTTAATTGGGATTAACTACCTGTGTTAACTTTCTTTAAAGTAAATCAATATTTATACATCCTCTTCCAACAAAGTGACTTGTGCTTTGTGATTTACTTTGACTTTTCATGTCAGAAACTTGACAGGCTGCCCTTCTCTTCCTTCATTATTACCATAAACTGAAATCTCATTGTCTCTCTCTCTCTCTCTCTCTCTCTGTCTCTCTCTCTCTCTCACACACACACACACACACACACACACACACAGATGCACACATATTCTCTCTCTCCTGTCTTTATGTATGCTTGGGGAAACCATAAGGATGAGAATTTTAACACATATCCATTTAATTTATGATTTACAGAAAGCACTTCTTACATATTCAGCTCAGATAAAAGTCTGTAGAAAAATGAAGAGAAGCCAGGCGTGGTGGCACATGCCTGTAATCCCAGCACTTTGGGAGGCTGAGGTGGGTGGATCACCTGAGATCAGGAGTTTGAGACCAGCCTGTACAACATGGTGAAACCTCATCTCTACTAAAAATACAAAATTAGCTGGGCATATTGGTGCATGCCTGTAATTCCAGATATTTGCGAGGGTGAGGCAAGAGAATCACATGAATCTAGAAGGTGGAGGTTGCAGTGAGCTGAGATTGCACTCACTGGGCCACAAGAGCAAAACGTCATCTAAAAAACAAACAACAGCAAAAAAAGAAATGAAGAAAAATGTGTACAATCAAGTTAAGCAGGAAAAAAAAAATACTGCGATAGAATAAATGTAATTTTCAAATGTAGAATATTTGATCTTGTTTAAATAATTAAAGCTTTTCATATTCAGTTAAATGGACTGGTTATTAATCCTTACATGAAGAAATAGTATTATATATTGTCTGATCATTGTATTAGATTAAATGAATCAATGGCAAATTGTGAAAAATAGGACATGCAGGTATAATTGTGTATATTTAGATGAACAAAGTGTTTGACAAATATTTTCTGACACTTTGAAGATCTTCTTAATATATATGAAACAATTGATAATGTTAGGTATTGTGAACCGGACCAAAAATTGTAATGAAAGCAGTGTATTTTTAAATAATTCTATAGAGAAATGATCTTTCATATTAAATAATAAATAACAAATTAAAGAGTGACACAAGGCACATAACCCTTATTATATAATTTATTACTTATGTGATTTATTATATAAGTAATAAGTAAAGATTATCTGCTTTGTAAGTATTTCAGACATTGGTTTAGGCAGCAGCTGGAAGCTGAACACAAGGCCCCAGTCCTTGCTACATCAGCCATTACCTTAACTAATCCAAATGTATTTGTCCCCAGTAAATGGAATACTAAATAGTCAAATAGCTAAAATATTCACTAAGTTGCCTGGTAGAATCATTTTCTGAGCTTACTTAAGAACTTTTTCTCTATACTTAATATGCCCTAATAATGGTAGTCATCTCTTCTTTAATATATGTTTTAAAAACCACTGTTTTTTTAAAATCTAAGGAAGATCAAGCATTTGCATATTGAATATTTGCAGAAAATAAGTATAATTTAGATTACATTTGATTTGTCAAGCAATTTGGCAAACCAGAAAAAATATATTTTGTTATTCTTGTTGTTAGGGAATTCACTGAAATGCTGAATAGAATATTCATTTTGAATAATAAAAATAAGTTCACTGGAAATATTTTAATTAGAGTAATTATTTGTGTGAAGTTAGGTTTAAGCATCCAAATATATAGTCATGTTACAAAAAAGTAATTAAATATGTGGAAGTAATTCAATGATGGGAGTGGTGCAGGGGTGTGAGCAGGCCTGGGCTCCTCTGTCATTGCTTGTAAGCCAAGTATTTTATCAACATGTCACAGAAGAGCTGCCACTGAATACAATGGGCTCTGTGTTCATCATGACAATTTGTGAGGTGATAATGAAGCTTGAATATTCTTTGCATGAAAAATTACATAAAATCTTTGTCATACCATATAAGCAAAAATAATGAACTGATAGAAATCAGCCTGAATACCTGTCACTATCCACTAATCCAGAGATTCTCTTTAGTTCCTCCCACCCCCATTATATTTAGGTGCTTTTCTCTTAATTTACCTGAAGAGAACATGCTTTTTTGAGAAAATATAAACATTTTGTTTTTCAAAGGATTACTGTGAGAAGAAAATCAATAATTGCTGGTCAAACTGACTCTCATTTAACACTTGCATAATAATATAGTAGTAATTATTTTATTGCAATATTTTTAAAAATTACACATCTTATCTCATTGGATACTCACTGCGTCTCTGTGGAGTAAGTAGGAGACATATGCCCTGACTGTTTTATAGTAGAAGGCATTTTTACTCAAAGTTTAGATATATTAGGCAAAGCTGGATGGCTAACAAGAATGCAGAAGTGGGACATCTAAGCCCTGTTTTTTTCTTTTACACTAGAAAATCAAGTCTACCTTAAACTATATATTTTAACTTTATTGAATATACTGAAAGACTGCAACAAGAAATATTATTCTTTTGTTTTTATAGGAAAATTGAGACTCTGAGCAGTTAGATAATTGTACACAGTATAATTAGGTAGGTTTGAATTTAGGTCAGACTTTATAGTTCTTTCTAAATACCACACTGCCCTTAGGTCTCAACTTTCTCATTTTAGCAAAGCAAGAATGATGAGGTCTACAAATATTAGTAATGTTGGCTTACAAAGACAATGATTCTGATGTGACCTCCTTAAAAGTCCTACATTTAACATTTTACATCATTCCTAAGCAATTTTGGGAAAGGATCAAAATGAATGATAATAATATGCTCAATAAATTGTATTAGTGAACCTCGAAGGAAATGATGGAAATTAAATTTCTTATTGAATTCTTTTTTTATAAAGATAACTGATATTTATTATTTAGCATTTGAGCCTGAAAGTTACAGACTTTGGAGATAATTTTGGAATTAAATGTTTTCTAAGCAAATTTTTTTTAAAGTATTCACACACAACACATTTGTAGCTGATTGTTTTCCAAAATTTTTTTTGGACAGTACTGTGGTAGGGACACAGATACCCAAAATAACAAAAATTATGGGATTTACAAAAGTAGTGAATTCCATCTGTTTCATTAGGACAAAGTGCATAGAGACTACTAAGATAAGAATATTTTCTGAGTTAACCTCTTATTAAGAAACATGATTCAGAACCATATTGTCATCTCCCAGCTGGACAGTAAACACTTTTATTCTGTTTTCATGGATGAATTCTTCAATACTCTTAAAATTTCAACGATCACTTTTAAGATTCTAACATGGATTTAACCAGCTTTTCTTGAGCCACTAATGGGCTCAACTCCAAACCAGTAGAGTATACCAAGCTAAATATAGATAACTGCTTATTCTTCATGGACTTAGCTTCTGAATTAACCCGATTCACAGACTTTTATCTTTTTTGTTAGCTTGTTTTAATGTCAACCTTAAATTACCTTCTACTTGAACCTCTAACCAGAGCTACTCAATTAAGTCTTTATTGAATAATTTTTTAATTCTGACAATTTAAAAAAAATCTTTTGTTTTTAATTTTATTTCAAGTTTTGGGATACATGTGCAGGATATGTGGGTTTGTTACATAGGAAAATGTGTACCACGGTGGTTGGCTGTACCAATCAACCCATCATCTAACTATTAAGCACAACATTCATTAACTATTTCTCCTGATGTTCTCCCTCCACACCCCCCCCATGACAGTCCCCCAGTGTGTGTTGTTCCCCTCCCTATGTTCATGTATTCTCATAATTCAGCTCCCAATTGAAAGTGAGAACATGTGGTGTTTGGTTTTCTATTCCCCTGTTAGTTTGCGAAGGATAATGGCTTCCAGCTCCATCCATGTCCCTGCAAAGGACATTATCTCGGACCTTTTTATGGCTGCATAGTGTTATATGGTATATATGTACCGTTTTCTTTATCCAATCTATCATTGATGGGCGTTTGGGTTGATTCCATGTCTTTGCTATTGTGAATAGTGCTGCAATGAACCTATGCATGCCTGTGTCTTTACAGTAGAATGATTTGGGTATATACCCGGTAATGGGATTGCCAGATCAAATGGTATTTCTGGTTCTAGGTCTTTGAAGAGTAACTGCCCTGTCTTTCCTAACAGTTGAACTAATTTACATTCCTACTCACATGTAGAAGCATTCTTATCTCTTGGCAGCCTCGCCAGCATCTGTTGTTTTTTGACTTTTGATAATCACTATTCTGACTGGCATGATATGGTATCTCATCATGGTTTTTATTTGCATTTCTCTAATTAGTGACCTTGAGCTTTTTTCCATACGTTTGTTTGCCATATAAATGTTATCTTTTGAGGTGTCTGTTCATGTCCTTTGCCCACTTTTTAATGTGTGTGTGTGTGTGTGTGTGTGTGTGTGTGTATCAGTTTGTTTAAGTTCCTTGTAAATTCTGGATATTGAACCTTTGTCAGATAGATTGCAAGAATTTTCTTCCATTCTGTAGGAGTTCTATTTACTCTAATGATAGTTTCTTTTGCTGTGCAGAAGCTCTTTGGTTTAATTAGATCCTATGCCAATTTTTATTTTTGTTGCAATTGTTTTCTGCGATTTAGTCATGAAATCTTTGCTGGTACCTATGTCCTGAATGGTATTGTCTTGATTTTCTTCTAGGGTTTTCATAGTTTTGAGTTTTGTGTTTAAATCTTTAATCCATCTTGAGTTAATTTTTTTTATAAGATTTAAGAAAGGAATCCAGTTTCAGTTTTCTGCATATGGCTAGCCAGTTCTCCCAGCACCATTTATTAAATAGAGAATCCTTTCCCCATTGCTTGTTTCTATCAGTTTTGTCAAAGATCATATGGTTATAGATGTGCAGTCTTATTTCTGAGTTTGCTATTATGTTTCACTGGTCTGTGTCTGTTTTTGTACTGGTACCATGTACCAATTTGGTTACTGTACTCTTGTAGCACAGTTTGAAGTTGGGTAGTATGATGCCTTCAACTTCCTTTTTTTTCCCTTAGGATTGATTTAATTATACAAGCCTCTTTTTTTTTTTTATTCCATATAAATTTTAAAATATTTTTTTTACTCTAATTCTGTGAAGAATGTCAATGGTAGTTTAATGGGAATAGCATGGAATCTATGATCTACTTTGGGCAGTATGGCCACTTTCATGATATTGATTCTTCCTATCCATGAGCAAAAAATATTTTTCTATGTGTTTATGTCCTTTCTTTATTTCTTTGATCAGTGGTTTGCAGTTCTCCTTGAAGAGATCCTTCACTTCCCTTGTTAGCTGTATTCCTAGGTGTTTTTTTCTTTTTGTTGCAGTTGTGAATGGGAGTTGATTCATGATTTGTCTGTCTGCTTGCATATTGTTGGTGTATAGGAATGCTAGTGATTTTTGCACATTGATTTTGTATCTGGAAACTTTGCTGGAGTTGTTTATCAGCGTTAGAAGCTTTTGGGCTGAGACAATGGGGTTTTCTAGAAATAGGATCATGGCATCTGCAAACAAAGACTTTGTCTCCTCCTGTTTGAATCCTCTTTACTTCTTTCTTTTACCTCATTGTGCTGCCCAGAACTTCCAGTACTATGTTGAATTGAAGTGGAGAGAGAGGTTATCTTTGCCTTGTGCCAGTTTTCAAGGGGAATTTTTCCATTTTTTGCCCATTCAGTATGATACTGGCTGTGGGTTGTCATATGTTCCTCTTATTATTTTGAGGTATGTTCCTTCGATATCTAGTTTATTGAGAGTTTTTAATGTGAAGGAATGTTGAATTTTATCAAAGGCATCTTCCGCATCAATTGAAACAATCATATGTTTTTTGCCTTTAGTTCTGTTTATGTGAAGAATTATGTTCATTGATTTGCATATGTTGAACTAGCCTTACATTCCAGGGATGAAGTCAACTTGACCCTGGCAGATAAGTTTTGGATGTCTGATGGATTTGGTTTGCCAGTATTTTTACTGAGGATTTTTGCATTTATGTTCATTGGTGATATTGGCCTAAAGTTTTCTTTTTCTGTTATAGCTTTGTCAGATTTTGGTATCTAAATAATGCTGGCCTCATAAATGAATTAGGGAGGAGTCTCTCCTTTTCAGTTGCTTGGAATATTTTCAGAAAAAAATGACAACAGCTCCTTTTTGCACCTCTGGTAGAATTCAGCTGTAAATCCGTCTGGTCTTGAGGGTGTTTTTTTTCTTTTTTTCTTTTTTTTTGGTTGGTAGGGTGTTTATTACTGTCTCAATTTCAGAACTCATTATTCAGGGATTCAACTGTTCAACTTCTTTCTGTTTCTGTCTTGGGAGGGTGTATGTGTCCAGGAATTTATCCATGTCTTCTAGATTTTCTAGTTTATTTGTACAGAGGAGTTTATAGTATTCTCTGATGTTTGTTTATATTTCTGTAAGATCAGCAGTCATATCCCCTTTATCATTTTGTTTTGTGTCTATATGAATATTCTCTATTTTTCTTTATTAGTCTAGTTTGCTGTCCATATATTTTATTGGTTTTTTCCCCCAAGGGTTTTTCATGTACATTTCCTTCAGTTCGACTCTGATCTTGGTTATTTCTTGTCTTTTGCTAGCTTTTGGGTTGGTTTGCTCTTGGTTCTCTAGCTCTTCTAGTTGTGATGTTAGGATGTCCATTTGAGATCTTTCTAGCTTTTTGATGTGGGCACTTTGTGCTATAAATTTTCCTCTTAACACTGCTTTAGCTGCATCCCAGAAATTCTAGTATGTTGTCTCTTTGTGCTCACTGGTTTCAAATAACTTCTTGATTTTTGCCTTCATTTTACTATTTATCCAGGAGCCCTTCAGAGCAGGTTGTTCAATTTCTATGTAGCTGTGTGGTTTTTAGTGAGTTTTTAAATCTTCCATTTTAATTTGATTGTGCTATGGGCTGAGAGACAGTTTGTAATGATTTCTGTTATTTTGTATTTGCTGAGGAGTGTTTTACTTCCAATTATATGATCCATTTTAGAATAAGTACCATGTGGCTCTGAGAAGAATGTATATTCTGTTGTTTTGAGTTGGAGAGTTCTGTAGATATTTTATCAAGTCCACTTGATCCAGAGCTGAGTTCAAGTCTTGAATATCTTTTATCTCTTAATTTTTTTATCTCTATGATCAAATATTGAGAGTAGTGTGTTAAAATATCCCACTATCTGTATGTATGGCTATCTAAATCTCTTTGTAGATATCTAAGAACTTGTTTTATGAAACTGGGTGCTCCTGTATTGGATGCATATATATTTTGGATAGTTAGCTCTTCTTGTTGAATTGAACACTTTACCATTATCTAATGCTTTTCTTTGTTTTTGTTTTATTTTGTTTTGTTTTTGATATTTGCTGGCTTAAAGTCTGTTTCGTCAGTAACAAGGATGGCAACCCTTGCTTTTTTCTGCTTTCCTTTTGCTTGGTAAATTGTGATGTTCTCATGTTGTGTTTTTCAGCTGCTTCAGGTCATTTATGTTCCTTTGTAAACTGGTTATTCTGGTTAACAGCTCCTGTACTGTTTTATCATGGTTCTTATCTTCTTTGTATTGGTTTGAAATATATTCCTTTAGCTCACTGGAGTTGGTTATTACATAACTTCTGAAGCCTAATTCTGTCAGATCATTCATGTTGGCCTAAGCTTAGTTCAGTATTCTTGCTGGAGAGGTGTTGTGATTATTTGGAGGAGAAGAGGCACTCTTTCTCATTGAGTTTTCAGTATTGTTGCATTGATTCTTTCTCATCTTGGTGGATTTTTCTACTGTCGATCTTTTGAGCCTGCCAATGGGGTTTTTGTGGAATCTTTTTGTTGATGTTATTTTTGCTTTCTGTTTGTTTTACTTTTAGCAATCAGGCCCCTCTTCTGTAGGGCTGCTGGGATTTACTGGTGGACCACTGCATGCCCAATTCACCTGGGTCCCTCCTGCACCTGGAGATATCACCCATGGAGGCTGCAGAACAGCAAAGACGGCTTTCTGTTCCTTCTTCTGGAGCTCTATCCCAGAGGGGCACTGAGCTGATGCTGGCCAGAATGCTCTTGGTATGAGGTGTCTTGAGACCCTTGTTGGGAGGTCTCACCCAGTTAGGCTGCATGTGATCAGAAGCCTGTGTAATAAAGCAGTCTGGCTGTCCCTTGATTGAGGAGATTTGGCTACAGTGGGGAGAATCTCCATTATCTGGACTGCCAGCAAGCAGGAAAGACTAGGTCCACAAACTCAAGACCACAGCCATCCCTCCCCACAGGGTCTCCTTCCCAGGAATATCAGAGTTCTATCTGTAAACCCTTGGCTAGAGTTACAGCAATTCCTGCAGGGAGGCCCTATCCAGTGAGAAAGGATGGATCTGGTCCTACCTAAAGCAGTAATCTTGCCACAATCTGTCACAGCTCCTGTGCTTTGCTATGGGGAATTCCTCTGTCTAATCGACCCAATCTCCCTAACACCAGCAGGGGAAAATGGCTGATGAGAGCTTCAGTGATGGTGACTGCCTTTCCCCACTGGAACTCAGTTGCCTTAGGGAATGTCTAGACTGCTGCTGCTGTCCTCAACCCAGTTGGATTGCACAGCTCTGAGTTTGGGACCCAAGGCCCTGTTGGGGTGGACTCACAAGGGGATCTGCTGATCCACAGCATGCACAGATCTGAGGAAAGAGTGTGGTTTCCTGGGCAGAGTACTACAATTACTTGCCACTTCCCTTATCTGGGTGTGAGAGTTCCCCTTATCCTGTGTGGCCCTTGGGTCTTTGCACCACCCTGCTTTTCCTCACTCTGCATGAGTCGCACCAACTGCCTAGTCAGACCCAGTGAGAGAACCTGGAAACCTCAGTTGATGGAGCAGGATTCACTTACTGTTTTTGTTCTTCTTGGTGGGAGCTACTGGACCTGCTTCTAATCAGCCATCTTGGCTCCTCTCTCCTCTCTTTTTTATTTTAGATTTGGGGGTATATGTGCAGGTTTATTATTTGAGTGTATTGTGTGATGCTAAAGTTTGGACATAGTACTCAATAGGTAGTTTTTCAACCTTGCCCCTTACCCCTTCCCTTCTTTTGGAGTTACCAATATCTGCTGTTGCCATACTTATGTCTCTGTGTACCCATTGTTTAGTTCCCACTTATAAGTGAGAATATGTGGTGTTTGAATTTCTGTTTCTGAAGTAACTCATTTAGGATAATGGCCTCCAGCTGCATACATGTTGCTGCTAAGGACATAATTTCAAACTTGTATGACTGCATAATATTCTATTGAGTATACATACCATGTTTTTTTAATCCAATCCACAACTGATGGGCACCTAGGTTGATTCTATGTCTTTGTTGTTGTGAATACTGCTGTGATATATGTACTTATACATGTGTCTTTTTAATGGAATGATTTGTTTTCCTTTGTGTATAAACATAGTAATGGGGTCACTGGGTTGAATAATAATTCTATCTTTAGTTCTTTGAGAAATATCAAAATTGGTTTTCGCAGTGGCTGAACTAATTTACAATCCCACCAACAGTGTGTGAGTGTTTCCTTTTCTTCTGAAATCTCACCAACATCTGTCATTTTGACTTTTTAATAGTAACTATTCTGATTGGCATGAGATGGTATCTCATTGTAGTTTTGAATTGCACTTCTCTGATAATTACTGCTGTTGAGTTTTTTTTTTTTTATTTTATGTTTTCAGGCCACTTGTGTATCTTCTTTTGAAATGTCTGTTCATGTCCTTTGTCCACTTCTTAATGTATTTTTTTTAGGTTCTTTAAAGATTTTGGATATTAGTCTTTTGTCAGATGCGTAGTTTGAAAATATCTTCTCCCACTCTGCAAGTTGTCTGTTTCCTTTGTTTATAGTTTCTTTTGCTGGTCAGAAGCTCTAGTTTAATTAGGTTTAATTGTTAATTTTTGTTTTTGTTGCATTTGTTTTAGAGGACTTGGTCATAAATTATTTGCCTAGGTCAACATACTGAAGAGTATTTCCTATGTTTTCTTCTGGGATTTTTAGTTTGATGTCTTACGTTTAAGTTTTTAATCCCTCTTGAGTTAATTTTTGTAAATGGTGAGAGGTAGAGGTCAAATTTAATTTTTCCATATAGGGTTAGCTGGTATTCTCAGCATGATTTATTGAATAGAGCTGATACTTTCCTTCTGTCTTCTATCAAGCTTACCTTTTCCCCTTGAGTTAGCAACTGTCTAATAATTCCACATATTTGGAACAACATGTATTAAACATTTATATTGTGCACTAGGAATTCTATGTATGTACTTCATTACCATCACACACAATTATAACATGTATACTATATATAATTGTATATAATTGTCAGTTTATAGATGAAAAAATGAACCTGAAAAACTAGGAGCAAGTAAGTGGAGGGAGGTGCCATGCATTTTTAAATCACCAGATCTTGAGAGAACTCACTCACTATTCTGAGGAAAGCACCAAGCTATGAGGGATCTACCCCCATGACCCAAACACCTCCCACTAGGACCTACCTCCAACATTGGAGATTACAATTTAACATGAGATTCAGCAGGGACATGTATTCAAACTATATCATTCCTATCCTGGTTCCTCAAATCTCATGTTCTTCTCACACTGCAAAATAAAATTATGCCTTTTCAACGGTCCCCCAAAGTCTGACCTCATTTGAGTATCAAATCAATTAAAAGTCTCAAGTCTAAAGTCTCATCTGAGACAAGGCAAGTACCTTTCATCTATAAGCCTGTAAAATCAAACAAGTTATTTATTCCCAAGATACAATGGAGGTATATGCTTTGTACCTGTAATGAAATCAGAATGAGTAAACATTCCCATTCCATAAAAGAGACACTGACTAAAAGAAAGGGACTACAGGCACCATGCAAGCTTGAAATACAACAGGGAAATTATTAAATATTAAAGCTCCAAAATAATCTTCTTTGACTTGATGTCTTATACCTAGGGCACACCAGTACAAAGGGTAGCCTCCCAAGGCCTTGCACAGCTCTACCTCTGCAGCTTTGCAGGGTAAATTTCTTGTGACTGCTCTCACAGGTTGAGTGCCTGTGGCTTTTTCAGGCATAGGGTGAAAGCTGCCAGTGGCTCTAACATTCTGGGGTCTGAAAGATAATGGCCTTCATCCCACAGCTTCACTAGGCAATGCCCAAGTAGGAACTCTAAGTAGAGGCTCCAACCCCACATTTCCCTTCTGAACTTCCCTAGTCGAAGTTCTCTGTGTGGACTGCATTTCTGTATCAGGCTTCTGCATGGGCAACCATGCTTTCCCATACATCCTCTGAAATCTAAGCAGACTGCCAAGCCTTCACCACTCTTATACTCTGTGCATGTGTGGGCATAACACCACATGGAAGCTGCCAAGGTTTATTACTTTTATTCTCCAAAGTGGAAGTTCAAGCTGTATCTGGGCCCTTTGAACCCAGGCTGGTGCTGTAGTGGCCAGGATGTAAGAAGCAGTGCTCTGAGGCTGTGCAGGGCAGCAGAGCCCTGGTTGTGGCCCCTGAAACCATTCTTCTCTCCTATGCTTCTAGGCCTGTGATGAAAGGGGCTACCACGAGAGTCTGTGAAATGCCTTTGAGACATTTTTTGCCTTATCTTGGCTGTTAGCACTTGGCTTCTTTTTAGTTACGCAACTATCTCTACTAAGTCATTGCTCAGCAACCTGCTCAAATTTCTCTCTAGAAAAAGCTTTTTCTTTCTCTGTCACATGGCCAAACTGCAAGCTTTCCAAACTTTTATGTTCTGCTTCCTGTTTAAATATAAATTCCAACTTTAAGTCATTTCTTTTCTCCCACATCTAGAGTGTTTGTTGTCAGAAGCAGCCAGGAAACATCTTGAATGTTTTGCTGCTTAGAAATTTCTTACACCAGATACCCTAGGTCATCACTCTCAGGCTCAAACTTCCACAGATCTATAGGGCCTGAATAGAATGCAGCCAGCTTCTTTGCTAAGGCATAACACGTGACCTTTGGTTGAGTTCCTAGTACGTTCATTTTAGTTTGAGACTTCCTCAGTTTGAACTTCACTTTCCATATTAGTGTCAGCATTTGCTCACAACCATATACCCAGTCTCTAAGAAATTTCAAGCCAGCCCTCATATTCTTTTCTTCTTCTGAGCCCTCTATACTCATACAGCCTCTTCCTGTTACCCACTTGCAAAGACACTTTTACATTTTCTTGTATCTTTATAGCAAGACCCCACTCCTTTGTACCAATTTTCTGTATTAGGCTGGGCTTGCATTGCTACAAAGAAATACTGAAGATTCAGTAATGTATGAAGAAAAGAGGTTTAATTTACTCATGGTTCTGCAGGCTGTACAGAAAGCATGATGCCAGCATTTGCTTCTGTGGAAGCCTCAGGAAGCTTACAATCATGGCCATAGGTCAAGGAAGAGCAGGTATCTCATATGGTAAAGCTGGAGCAAGAGAATGGGGAGAGGTGCCACACACTTTTAAATAATCAGATCTCAAGAGAACTGACTCACTATTGTGAAGACAGCACCAATCCATGAGGAATCTACCCCTGACCCAAACATCTCCCTCCAGGCCCCACTTCCAACACTGAGAATTACAATTTAACATGAGATTTGGTGGAGATATATATTCAAACTATATAAGCTGTATATCAAATTTTAGCAAAGTATCTATCTGTTTTTAAAATAAATTTAGCATAAACAAAGAAGAGTGGCTGAGGGATCATGCCAGATCATGACCATAGATATTCAGAAAACTTGTCTGCATCATAACTAAAATATGATCTGTGTCTGGATAAAGCTCAAGTACTAATTTCAGTGTTTCTGGACACTGGGTCTGCTTAGTGACTACTCGCTATTATTCGGGCTTGGTCTCAGATTTCCCAGTATATGTACCTATAAAATTGTTTTGGGGCCCAACTACAATGAACATATGAACAGCTTAATGCAAATCTTTTTTTGAGTCTCCCCTGCCTTCCTACCCATACCAATGCAGTTATAACTAAACAGGATTAGGGCCAAGGCATTTAAAATAGGGGTCACTTAATTTTAATACAGGGATCAATCAAAATGGTGCAGACTTTTAACTCTTTATTTCACTTAGTCTGAGTAGACATTTTCCAGTGAAGGAAGCTCTGCTATTTTATATATAGGTCTTTAGCGCATAAAATGCTGTATGCATTAGGAGATACATTTTCCATCCCAATACTATATATTTGTTTATTATTAAAATTGATGCCTTTTAGAGTAACAGTTAAGGAACAGGCTTGGGTGTCTGTGGTATATCTCAACCATTGAGAAACTCCGTCAGCTACTTCAAACCTAGAAATTTATGCTTTTCATTCTTCACTAGAGATAAACTATGTTAAATAATTTATTAGTTCTGGTTTCATTATTCTGTTAGAAAAAGTTTAAGAGTTGATCACCTCCTAGCTGAGGAGAATAGAAATCATGATAATGACCATCCTTAATATTGTAGATTAATGAGATTTTGTAAAAAGGAATACAGTCAGTCTTCAGCATCCTTGTGTTCTACATCCTCGAATAAAACAACCATGGATTAAGCCAACCATGTATCAAAAATATGTAGGAAAAAAGCAGTAAAAAATAATGCAAGTAAAAATCAATATAGTATAGTAACTATTTACCTAGTATTTACATTGTATTTGGTATTATAAGTAATCTAGAGATGACTTAATGCACAGGAGGATGTGCATAGGTTATATGTAGACACAGCAGGTCCTGCAATAATGTGGTATCATTCAACATTGCTTCATTATCATGTTGATGAGAAAAATAAATTGAATCCAGGCTGAGACCACTGTGTGTGGAGTTTGTACATTATCTTATGTCTGTGTGAATTTTCTCCATAGTCTCTGGTTTCTTCCCATGTCCCAGAGCTGTGTTGTTAGTTAGGACATGTGTCTAAATGGTCCGAACGTGCCTGTGGGGGTGTGTGTGTGAGTACACTTAGTGAGGAAATGGTGGCCTATCCAGGGCTGGTTCCTGACTGATGACCTGAGCTGCTTGGATAGGTTCTGGCTGCCACCAGAACCTGAATAAATATCTTACTTTGATAAATAATTACCCTACTTGTTTTTACTAATCTTTATTAAATGTATGTGTAGCTCATATTTATTTCAGTGTTTAACATTAGAAGTGTTTTGGCTGGGCATGGTGGCTCATGCCTGTAAATCCAGCACTGTGGGAGGCAAGTCAAGAAAATCACATCAGCCCAGGGATTGAAAACCAGCCTGGGCAACTTAGCAAGACCTCATCTCTACACACAAAAAGTAATAATAATAAATAAATAAATTAGTTGAGCATGACGATGTCAATCATAGTCTTAGCTGCTCAGGAGGCTGAGGTGGGAGGACCGCTGGAGTAGGGAAAGTTGAGGCTGCAATGAGCCATGATTGCACCACTGCACTCCAGGTTAAAAGAGTAAGATTATTTCAAAAAGCAAAAAGAAAAATGTCTTTTGGGTCTGTATTTAGAAGTTGGGTAATGTTTTTGTGACCAGAAATATGCTGTAGGAACTTAACTCTTGTTTATCCCAATTAGCCTATGGTAAAAATGCTTTCATTCTACATCAATATTTGGCTTAAAGTTGTAGTTTCCAAGGGCCAATCAATGACATTAAGTGATGACTTCGTGTACTACACCATTTTATATAAGAGACTTGACCTTCGTCAGAGTTCGGTATTTTGGGTTTGGGGTAGGTCTTGGGATCAATTTCTTGCGTATACCTAGATAACTATGTTTTCTTTTCTTTCTTTTTTTTTTTTTTTTTTTGAGATGGAGTTTCACTCTTATTACCCAGGCTGGAGTGCAATGGCGCTATCTCACAGCTCACCTCAACCTCCGCCTCCTGGGTTCAGGCAATTCTCTTGCCTCAGCCTCCTGAGTAGCTGGGATTACAGGCACGCGCCACCGTGCCCAGCTAAGTTTTTGTATTTTTAATAGTGACGGGGTTTCACCATGTTGACCAGGATGGTCTCGATCTGTTGACCTCGTGATCCACCCGCCTCGGCCTCCCAAAGTGCTGGGATTACAGGCGTGAGCCACCGCGCCCGGCCACTATGTTTCCTTTTTGACCCGCATCACCTACATCCTCCCCACCAAAAGTGGGTCATTGCTGTTTTGTTTTGTTTTGTTTTTGCTGTTTAGAATCCAGACTTTTTGATCACTATATCTTGGGGAAAAGTAAATTTTACACAAGAATGTTGGCTGCAGTAACTGATTTTATATTATTCCCTAAGAAACTCTGTGAAGAATATTAAGTACTTCTTCGATGAGGATATAACAACTCTTTATTCCCAGAGATACTTTACTTTTGTAATTAATTGCCATTTTATAAGCAAATACATGTTTTATTAAACTCTTTATATTTCTTAAAAGCTTCTCGTCTTCTATTTATCACATTTATATAGAAACATAAAAATGGCTTTTTTTTGAGTCATAGTCCTGTGTTTGTGTGCATGTGGGTGTGAAGGTAATTAATACAATGCATTCCTGGCAGAAACAGAATATTTTTAGTGAGGAGATCAGTCCATTCAAGAGAGTCAAGAAAGGACAGTCACAATTAGCAAAGATGTTGATCTGAGAACACATTTCCAGATAATTTTCAGAATTCCCTTCCTAATAACATATGCTTAATGTTGCAAGTTTTAGCATTAAATTATTTAATTTATATATTAACATTAGATGACTTCATTTTGAAGTAACTCATTATGATTTATGGTCTGTATATAGCCATAAAAAGCCTTCCTGAATGCTTTGATTTTTAAAAAAAGGAAAAATGTGCCGGGCACAGTGGCTCATGACTGTAATCTTATAGCACTTTGGGAGGCTGAAGCGAGCAAATCACCTAAGGTCAGGTAATTGAGAACAGCCTGGCCAACATGGTGAAACCCCATCACTACCAAAAATACAAAAATTAGCTGAGCGTAGTGGCAGGTACCTGTAATCCCAGATACTCAGGCGGCTGAGGCAGGAGACTCACTTGAACCCGGGAGACAGAGGTTGCAGTGAGCTGAGATTGCACCAACGCACTCTAGCCTGGGTGACAGAGCGAGACTCCCTCTCAAAAAATGAGTAAATAAATAAATAAACATTTAAAAAGGACAAATGAAAAAACTAAAACCTCTTAGCACTCTGCTGTGCTATAAATTTGTCTTTATTGTTGGTTCAGCTGTTAGGCTGCAAAGACTATTCCTATTTTTATTGTCACTTGTCAACAAGTTTGAAACTTGCCAAAACAGAAATTAGAGATGCACTAGGCTTCTATTGCCTGTTTTCATTTATTCTTTGCATTTGCTAAAATAGATTTTACACTAGATACAAACATACTCCTTTGCAAATTGTGCCTGATGCCATATCGAACTTTTAAATCATGATTCTCAAAGTTAGTATTTTTTGTCTGGAATTACATGTTTGCTTGTTTCATTAATGGATTTTAATACTTTAAGTAGGAATTTCTTAATGATACCATCCCTGTGCCATATATCTGGTACAGCATGAAATTTATGCGATTCATTTTATCTCCCAATCATTGGAGAGTATGATGCCCAAATAAATCATGAAATATATTTGAAACCCATAAGTTTTAATCACTGAAACTGTTTCTGATTATAGATTTTGTCTTTATGAAAGAAAAAAGGAAGTAGAGATAGACAGAAAAGAGAACAGAGAAAAAGAGATAAATTATGACTTTTGTGGCAAGTAGACTAATAAGATAATTTCTGATGTAATGCTTATTTGACATATTTTTTTTTCTCTCTAAGTATTATTATTGTCATTTTAAATTCTTATTTTGGACTTTCCTAATGGATTTTTGTCAAGTAACATGGGCATTTTTTTTTTTTTCTTCTGTTTCCTGACCGCCACAAGTTTTTAATCTTGTGGAGATGTTTACAAGATTTTGGGATATTGGGAACTTATTAAAACTAAAGACAGTGAGCAATAGGAACCCAACTAAGCAAGGTCATAAAACTGGCAGGCAGCATTTCAGTTTTTGATTAAAATTCTTCTTTTCTTTTTTGTTCAGGCTGTAACACCTTGTGACTTAAACATTTATTTTAACATTGGGCTTTGTATTTCCCCTACCACAGTATTTGGGAGTGAATTGATATGGTTCTAATTCTGTCATTAACTAGCTATGTGACTTCCCATAACTCACTTTAAAACAAAACACTTATTTACATAATTGCTATAATCTCAGATCTAAACATAGTTTCCCCTTCAGTTCCCTTCTGCTTGCTTTTCTTATAATTTATGGTGTGCCTCCCTCTGTTGGTGTCTGTGTCTGTGTGTTTGAGGGCAATATTAGTCTCTTCCCTTACTTTCTCCTTCTCTTTTTTCTTACTCTTAACCACTTACAATAGATGCGCCTTCATCATTTTATACTGCCATTTCCTTATGTTCCATGGGACACCATTTCTGAAAGACATTCTTGGAAGAATGATTTCATGGGCAAATGAGTTTGTGAAATTTTTTATGTTATATAATCTTATTGTAGATTACAATGCTATTAGCATGTTGAAAATTGTGAGAATTCCCTCCATAAAATACCTGTTTAACATTGTTTACCTCTTGTATCAATGTGTTCTCACGTTGTTAATAAAAACATATCCCTGGGTAAGTTATAAAGAAAAGACATTTAGTTGACTCATAGCTGAGCATTCTGGGGAGGCCTCTGAAAACCTGCAATCACAGCAGAAGGGGAAGCAAACACATCCTTCTTCATATGGCAGCACCAAGAAGAAGTGCCAAGCAAAACAGGGAAAAGCCCTTTATAAAACCATCAGATCTCAGGAGAACTCACTCACTCTCATGAGAACAGCATGAGGCTAAATGCCCCCATGATTCAGCTACCTCCCACCAGGTCCCTCCCATGACAGATGGGGATAATGGGAACTACAATTCAAGGTGAGATTTGGGTGGGGACACAGAGCCAAACACTATCAGTTCTAGATTTTCTTATTTTATTTGAGTACTGAACACTTAATTGATATTGTAGTGCTATCTGTGAATGTGTTTCTGTGTAGGTGCTTGTTTCAAAGGATGTGATAGAATGTGTGTATCTAATACATATTAGTATCCCAAATATTTGGTGTTTTATGTTATTATTTTGATAATATTGTTTTAAAGGTCTCAGGGAGAAGGCCTTCAGATTGAATTTTCCCATCTCTTATTAATAATTTACTGCATCTGTGGCTAAATCTATAAGGGCTGCATGTGCAAGGAGATATAAAACCTTAATTTAGCTTTTCTGAATGTGGTGGGGAGACTTCTCTAAGCCAATAGCAAAGTGGTCCAATGGCCTGTTGCAGTCCATGCATGTCTTTTGATGCTAAAAGATGACCATAGTCATTGGCACTGCAAATGCTGCAACAGTCTCATCAAGGTGAATGGGTGGTCCCAGAGATGATTGAGCCATGTATGCTGCAACACAAGCTGCTGGAACCTGTTCTGCTTCTTGGTCAAAAGAAGTTTGTGGGTATGGATATCATGTCTGTATGAAGGATGGTGGTCATGAGATGCAGTTTTATGCTGTCCATCAGTCCATCTCCAAATCGCTGGTGTCCCATTCCAGAAATACGTGGATAAAGCTTTCAAGAAGATAAAAGACATTCTCAGTCAGTATGACCAGATACTGCTGATAGCTGATCCCTGTCTCAGTGAATTCAAAAGGTTTATAGGATCTAGCACTTGTGCTACTGGAAAACCTATTAATAAGACTGTCACACGGATCAGGTTTCACCTTTATTATAAATAATGATTATGGGATTTTTAAGGTTTTTAAAAAAGAGAACCTCAATTTAACAATAGGTTTTTTTAGCTGTTTCTTGCCAGGGACCCTCTACTTTTAGAGGGTTAGAAGATCTAAATACCATATACCCTGAGGTTACAGTGACAAAACCAGATACTGTATCAGAATTGGAGCTTAGAGACACTAAATATGCAAAAAAGATTTGGACATATATGAAATTCATTCCAGGAAAGGGTCTAACCTAAAAGATAATTGTGGTTAAGCACAGGGTACACTCTAGAGCCAACTTAGAAACATAGCTGGCGTCAAGTAACTTTCAATTTAATTGTATTTAACAAATTTTCCATTCATTATATAAGGTATGGTGACAGCACCTCTTGATGATGGAAGTGCAATGTCAAATAATAAACTGGTGATATAGATGATGAATGATTTTTGAAATATTTCTGAAATGTCGATTTTGGTTTAAAATATGTATGTTTTGTTGGGAACATATTCACAGGTATTCCAGTTGTCAAAGGGGATTTTGTAGTGCAGCCCTGCTCATTTCCTGAGGAGTTCGTAACACTAAGTAGTAGAAGAAACCTCAGGCTATTCAATTCCCTTTGCTTTGATTCTGCTCTTCAAAACTCTTTCAGATTTTGTTTCTCAGGTACCATAATACTAGGAAGGAACTTGTTAGGGTAGTTTCTGTTGGTTAATGGTGTCATTGAAATATCTAATCAGTAGTGGTAAATTAATAAATTGACATTCTTTTTGATATATTAGTCACTTGAGAGTCTGATAAGTATGAAATAATACTTCAAAACCTGATAATCCTTTGGTGAACAACACAAAGAGAATTCCTCAAATTGCAAATCTAATCATTAGGTTTTGAATCTGTGGTTACAAAACTTAGGTACAAAGCTTTTAGTCTTCTGCTTAAAATATTTTATAAGCCTCTACCATCTTAATGACAATACTTGATAAAGTTACAGAAAGTGTCCAGGCAACTTTTATCATTTTAATGAGATTAACCTATGCATTTTTATCTCCCTTTTTTAAAGGTATTATTTAAGAAAAATATATCTATATATATTAGATATAATTATTGAATTCACTTTTCCTCAAAAAAGCAAGCCATTATATTTTCAGAACTGAATGGTAGAGAAAGTCCTATATACTACTGTCCAACTATAAATCTAATTTTCTAACCTTTAAATAATCATTTTAAAACATGCTCCCCAAATGTGCTAGAGAATGTTAGCTGTTAGTCTTAGATGTTTCACACACAAAAAACATTTCTATAACCAAAGAAACTTCTATTTTAAATTTTTATGTTTTTGGTAAATAACCATTTGCTTACTGAAATCAACAATAACAGCAACAAAGAAACCTTTGTAGAATTCCTTTGTGACTTGATAGAATATTTCAGCTTATATGAATCAGTAACATTATCATATGAAGTACCTTACTTGGCCTTAAAACTTAGTTTGGTATTTTACATTGTTTGAAAATATATGGATAATTTGTTTGGAGTTGTGAGAGGTAGATAAAATAAAAATTATTATGAAGTCTCTAATTTGTCTTTATAGAATACTCATTGTGTCTGAGAGAATAATTTTTTCAACATCAATATATCAGTCTAGGTTGTGTTCAGGGAACAGAAACCTCACTACTGAAATCAGGGAGTGCTTTAATATAGCAGGTTTTGTAAACTAGTAAATGAGATAAAGGAGAGAACTCTAGAATGTGCCTTTGGAAGTGACACCCAGAACAATGTAAAGTTTATGAACTCCTGTTTCTGAGCATTTACCAGAATTGTGCTTAAATCAAGAACCCACTACTACTGCTTCAGTTGCCTCTAAATACTCTGGAAAGTTGAAATTGTATACCCACAGCTGCAATCCAGGAATTAGAAAGGCTTGTGATGAAGCCATTCCATTATTGTTGTGACACATACTACTTCTCATCACCCAGGAAGCTGCATGATGGAATCTGAAACTCAACTCCAGTTAAATGTCTTATTACCAACAATCATGCTTGCCAGTTGAAAAAGTTAAAATTGGCAGGAAGACTGCCTTACTCGCACTTCTGCTTGTAAATTTTCAAATGCACTTTGATTAGCATGCAGAACGTAAGTTTCAAGTTTGTGTGGAAAAGATAGTTCTATGCTTTCCCAATTACCTCAGATGGACAGTGGATAGAATGAGGTTGAAAGAGCCAACTCAGGGTGCCCACAATAATTGTTTTTGGTTTCCTTTGTCTAAGAAATGGTATCAATTCTTTCTTAATAGAAATACCTTACCCTAGGTTCTTATGAGGACAGTAAAATCAGCATAGGAAATGGTTATTTCTATGTTTTGTCTTCTTTTGGGAAATTTAAAAATAGTTTTCTTGGTGATCTGGCTTCCTGGTTGGGGTGTGTGTGTAAATAGTTCACTTCTTCACATTGTTTTTATTCACAGTTATGTCACAGTACGGTTTTGACAATTTTATATCTTTCCTTGGCATCATCAATTCACTTAAAGAAAAGACACCCATATTTTCTCCAGGGTGCCTCATTAGGCCCAGTCTATTGTTTGCTCCTCTAAAGTGATTTCAGAAACTCTTCAAGTATTTCATCTTCTTTCATGGCTATCAAAGAAAGGGTCACATCTGGCAGGAAGAAAGATGGCATCATTGAATTCTACTGACATACAAATGCAGGTTTTTAAAATAAATGATCTTTTTCTTGTTTGTCTTTTGTTATCTCAAAAGGAGATATTTAGTTGTCTCCAAATTTCTGAACAGAAACTACTCCCAGTTAAATTTTTAAAAAAGACATTTATAAAAGAAGGCTTTTCTTTAGCTTTTTCTCTGTATCAGATGTAAGTTCTACTCTGTCCTACAGCTTTTAGTATTTGATTAGCAAGAAGAATATACAATTGAGTAAAGTGGAACTATACTAGTTCTCTCCACAAAGATTTTGGACTAAAAGAAGTGCATTAAGTTTGCAATTACTCATTCAAAATGCTATGGGGAATTATATCATGTACTTAAATAAGTTGTAAAAAGAATTTGTTGATTAAATACAGATAATAGAGGCCAAAATAGTTTAATGTATAATTATGCAAATAATCCTCTTAATGTTCTACCCCAATCTATGTGGTTAGTGCAAGCTTCTATTTTGGGACTCTCATTGTTATTCATCCTATGTCCATGGGATAATAGTCACACCGAATTACACGGAGAGTCAAGGTAATTATTCTGATAAACTCAAGTTCAATCATCTCAAGTTTTTTCCTCTTAAATTATACAGGTAATCAATTCTTTTCTTTTTTTGAAGTCATATTAAATGTGACACTTAATTTTAATCATCATATAAAGTTAACAGTAATGGAAGGTTATTCTAATCAGATATATGACAAACATCTAACTTTATTAGAGCTTATTTTTGGAACTTTTACAGGAAACACTACTTTAAGTTTAATAATATTGATATTTGGTCTTGGTCAGAGATCAAGTGATATTACCATGTTTTAAAAATAAGTATTTTTCAATCTAAGATTATAACTAAGATAGGCATTGAACTATTATGTAATGTTTATGCTTTATATATATCTCTTAAATTCTTTTTTTTTTTTTTTTTTTGAGACAGAGTCTTGTTCTGTTGCCCAGGCTAGAGTACAGTGGCACAATCTTAGGTCACTGCAACCTCCACGTCCTGGTTTCAAGCAATTCTCCTGCTTAACCTCTTGAGTAGCTGGGATTACAGGTGCTGGCCACCGCACCTGGCGAAGTTTTGTATTTTTAGTAAAGATGGGGTTTCACCATCTTCGTCAGGCTGATCCCAAACTCCTCACCTTGTGATCCACCCACCTCAGCGTCTCAAACTGTCATCACTTAAAGTCTTACAAATATAAATTATTTTCAGAACGTACTGTTGGCAGTTACTTATTATGTATACACTTCAATGAGTTCATATTTTATAGTTCTCCTTACCTTATCTCAAACATACAAGTACATTTATTTCTTGGTATACACATCTGAAGTGCTATGGGGCAAAACCCCAGGAAAATAACACCCTAATTTCTATTTGGACTAGTCCTAGGCTCCCTTTGGAAATAAAATATCTGAAGTGGAGGACCAAAAACTGGTCATCGCAGAACCATCCCACATCTGGATTTCTCTCATGTCATTCCCCAATTCACAGATGCTCTAACAACTTTCAGGATGCTTCATTGTTATTCCTAGAAGTAATTACCACCCTTGTCAAACAAATTAAACAAGGTGTTTGGTGATTTTTTTTTATTGTTGGACTTGATATATGCAGAAAAAAGGCAATCAAAGCCACTTATTGATTTTATAATTTATGTCTTCAAGAACTTGTGCCATTTTATTACCATTATGTAATTAATTTTGACAAATCAAGTAAGTTTAATATCTTAAATGTTAGTCCAACCCCATTAAAAAGTGGACAAAGAACATGAACAGACATGTCTCAAAAGAAGACGTATATGTGGCCAACAAACATATGAAAAGAGCTTAACTTTACTGACCAACAGAGAAATGCAAATCAAAACAACAGTGAGAAATCATCTCATATCAGTCAGAATGGCTATTAATAAAAAGTAAAAATATATATGCTGACAACGTTGTGGAGAAAGGAAGCATTTATACCCTGTTGGTGGGAGTATAAATTAGTTCAACCATTGTGGAAAGCAGTGTGGCAATTCCTCGAAGAACTAAAAGCAGAACTACCATTTGACCCAGCAATTCCATTACTGGGCATATACCCAGAGGAATATAAATCATTCTACCATAAAGATACATGCATGTGTATGTTAATTGCAGAACTATTCACAATAGCAAAGACATGGGATCAACCTTAAAGCTCATCAATGGTAGACTGGAAAAAGAAAATATGGTACATGTATACCAGAGAAAACTATGCAGACACACACACACACACACACACACACACACACACACACACTATCATATCCTTTGCAGTAACATAAATAGAGTGGGAATTCTCACAAATGGGAGATAAATGATGAGAATATATGGACACCAGTTCAGGGGGAACAACAAATTGAGGTCTGTTGGGGATGGGTGTGGGGGAGAGCATCAGGAAAAATAGCTAATGGATGCTGGGCTCAATACCTAGGTGATGGAATGATCTGTGCAGCAAACCACCATGGCATGTGTTTTTACCTATGTAACAATCCTGCACATCCTGCACATGCACCACTGAACTTAAAAATTAAAAAAAAAAAAAATGTTTGTCAATGCAAACATGACTGAAGAAGCATCTCACACATATTTGATTACTGAGTCTCTTGGTTGAGATTTCTTTTAACAGAGTGAATGCAACTGATAACATTGATCTAACTGAAACTTTTTATTTACAGAATCAGTCCACTAAAATTATTCAGTCCAGAATCTTCTTTTCTAATTGTGTATTAGAACTAATACTTTGGGAAAACATATATCATTTTTATGTTCTATTTGTTGTGTTTTAGATTTTGAGTCTACAACTTGGTTAGGTTAAGAGATATGACAAATATGAATAATTTAAAAATCAAATATACAATAATTTTATTTGTATAATAAACATGTAATAAGTATGTAAATATAATAACTTAAAATATGTTTTTAGGAACACACATCAAAAGATAATCTAAAGTAATCTAATATATGCAAACAGAAGTTATCAATGTAATTGGTAGTCTCAAATAAAACTGTGGAAAAGGTGTTAGTAAATTCTTTCTTAGAGGATAGGAACAAGAGCCATAAAATTCCATGACTCTGTATCAGAAAATGCTTCTTGGTTTGGGGTAGATAAGAGAGCACTACAGATAATCTCATGCAGCAAGGCTGTAGAAATCAGTATGTGGCAGTTTTAATGCCTAAGTGGATGCTGTCCGGTAGTATTTCATCCTCAGTATGACATTTTGTCAAGACATTATTTTGATCTTTGCTTTCTTATCCCTTTTTATTCATTCAGACTCACCAGTTGTTACGTAATAGTGACAACTGGTGAGTCTGAATGAATAAAAAGGGTGTTATCATCCCTCATACTATTGTTACTCACTCTGGGTACTCATTTTTGTAAATTTGCTGTGTGCCTAATTGTCCTTTCATAACATTACACATCTACATTAAATAATATAGGTCCTTCTACTATACTTCTTTCTTAGGTAAAGTGACTTATTAAATTTGGGCTCATGGCAAAAGCAAGGAAAATGTTGCAGCAGATTAAGAAATGAAAAAACTATGACTTCAGATGCTGCTTAAACTGACTGAGGAGGTGACAACACAGATTTTAGGCAGGGAGTTTTGGAGCAAAGCTATTGTGAAAATAACAGTATATATTTTCAAATATTCACCAAACACTATGGGCTAAACACAGTTCTGAGTTTTGTAAATAAAGCAGTGGATTACACATATAGGACCTTTGCTCATATGGGCCTTGTATTCCAGTGTGGGGTTATAGTGCACTAATAAGTCACTAGTTAACTTCTCAGTTATGAAAACTACAGAGAAAATAAAATTAGGGCAATAGTATACACTGATGGGGATGAGTCACTGTGTGTGTGTGTGTGTGTGTGTGTGTGTGTGTGTGTCTGTGTCTGTGTGTATTGTGTATACATATGGGGGGATGGGTGGTCTTTTTAATATCTGTTGGTCAATGGAGGTCTTTCTGAAAAACTGACATGTGAGCAGATACTTGAGTGAAGAGAGAGCACAAGCCATGACCGTATCTGATATTATTTTGTCTTGAAGATCAAGTATAAATGTCTTAAGGAGCTTTCTCTGCAGGTTCAAAGAAAAGCAGAGAGAAGCATGACTGCAATAGAGTGAGCAAGGACAATAACAGAACAGAGTTTAGGAGCCTTGTCGTTTATATTAAAGTCTTTAAATTATCTGCTGAGCATGGTGGAAATCCATTGGAGATTTTTAAGGAATGGAGTGATATTTTGGAAAATAAAAATGTAGACTGAAGATTTAGAGTAAATCCTGTTGTTGACTAAACTATGTAGAAGAAACAGTAACCCAAATGAAAGCCCACTGAGCCTCAGTTTCTGAATGAACTTCTTGGTATAATGCTATAAGAGAAATACTCTAAAGTATTTTAACATAAAATTGAGCTAAAGTATAGCAAGCTGAGATATTTGTAAAGATATTTATGAAGTACATCTGAAGGCATTTGTGCGGGATTGTAAATCGTAACAGTCTATCAGCTTAAGACTTTTCTTCACTGGAATCTACTGGAACAGAACCCTGATCACAAGGAGCACTGATTTCTTCTATGGTGTCTTGGTATCATTTATGTTTTAGAATGATCACTCTGAGTTCTCTGTGAGGAATGTTATAGAGGGTCTAGAAAGGAAGTAGAGAGAACAGTTAAGAAACTTATAGACATCAGAAAAAGAGAAGATAGTGCCTAAACAAGGGGAATAATAGCAGATATGGAAAGAAAGGGATAGTTTCAAGTTGAGGTTTAAGGTTTATTTATAGATTGAATATGGGGTGAGTGAGGGACAGATAAAAATGGAATGGATGAATCCATTTGATTTGTGGATCAAATAAGAATATAAAGTTTGCTCACTGGGAAAAAGATACCTCTGTGCATCTACCCTAGGGAAGAAAAATGGCTTTTGGCCTGTGCTTGAAGAAGGAATTGGGAAGTGGTAGAAAAGTGAATGGAAGGAGGTACAAAAAGCCCAGTCATCTGTGCCCTCTCCCCAAAACAAAAACTATAAGAACATCCAAGACGATGCACTGATACCTGCTGTTGACCTACCATCACATGCCAGGAGCACTTTCCTTGTCTTTTTCTGCAAAGATTCTGTGTAGAGCTTTGTGACTACTAGCATTCAGAAGTGTCCTAGATATTTATTTTGAATTCATTTTATCCACTTAACAGCATCGGAGCCTAGATGGAGACAATCTTTTATTAGTTAAAGGAAGAAGGAAGGGCTCTGTACTGTGCCACAGAGTCTTTTCTGATTTAGGATGTGCCTGCTCATTTAACTTCCATAATACCATTTTAATTACTGTACCAAGCTGACAGAGCCTTTGTTTGTTCAACTCAGTTCCTTAATACCATCCAGGGATAAAGTAAATACATGCTTCTTGATAAACATTATGGTGACATATAAAAGTAAAAATAAATGCAATTAAATTATCTTAGTCAGGAGGCATTTTCAAATGTTCTTGCAAAGAAATGTGGTATAAAAACCTAAATGTTAATTTCCCACTTAAACCATTAAAGACATATATAAATTGAGAAAAATGGAATAGGTTTCTTTATAATCTTACCCTTTTCTTTAACATAATGACTGATAGGGCAATATTTGAGTAGAAATAAAAATGTTAAAATATTAATAATATACAAGTACAGAAATATGAATAGAAACAAATCTGCTTTTGGAATTTTTCTGATTTTCTGTGATGTCTTCAAAAATTCTGCCATCATTCTTGGCTCCTACACCAAAGCTGGAAAATAACTTAAATATATTCCATTAAATACTATTAGATACTTAATATTGACTAAAGAGAAGTGGTGAGATTTTATCACATAACTTCACTACTGCTTTGATAGTCTTTGAAGTTACCATATTTCCCTCCTGGAAATTACAGTATGTTCCTAACTAGTCACTTGTTTTCAGACTTTTCCCCTTGATCCATACACCAACCAGAATCTTTTTTTTACTTTCTTTCTTTTTGAGACAGAGTCTTGCTCTGCTGCCAGGTGCCAGGCTGGAGTGCAGTGGCACAATCTGAGATCACTGCAGTCTCCAACCCCTGGGTTCAAGCAATTCTCCTGCCTCAGCCTCCCAAGCAGCTGGGACTATAGGTGCACACCACCACATCCAGCTAATTTTTGTATTTTTTAGTAGCAACAGGGTTTCACCATGTTTGCCAGGATGGTCTTGATCTCTTGACCTCGTGATCTGCCAGTCTCGGCCTCGCAAAGTGCTGGGATTACAGGCATGAGCCATGGTGCCCGGCCTCAGAATGATCTTTTTAAAATGCTAAATAGACATCTCTTTGCTCGGCTTGAAACAGTCCCTGGCGACATTCCATGAAACACTGCAGATGTAATAAGTGTTTATATCATATATGTTCCTTTTGAAAGCCTACTCTGAGTACAGTCAAAAATGCTTTTGAATGTATTAACCCAAAAATATCAAAAGAAAGAGTGAAGAGAAATTATGTGAGACAATTTTGGACAATAAGGAGCAGGAAATTGAATAATAAATGAATAGGATTTGATATTTCCTCATTTTTGCTAAGTGAGCACAAGTAAGAGTCTCAGATAAGAAGCCCAGCAAGGCTAAACATTTAGAGACTTCAGATGCCAATGAAGGTGGTGTTTTCCAGTGGGGCTGGGAATAAGAAGATCAGCTTAGAACCTGTTTTGAAAATAGCTAGGCCTCTAGGTTCTCTAATACAACCCAAACAGACAGGAAATTTCTTATCCAGTACTGTATTAGTCTGATCTCATGCTGCTAATAAAGATGTACCTGAGGCTGGATAATTTATAAAGGAGAGAGGTTTAATTGACTCAAAGTTCCACATAGCTGGGAAGGCCTCACAATCGTGGCAGAAGGCAAATGAGAGCCAAAGTAATGTCTTACATGACAGCAGACAAGAGGCTTGTGCAGGGTAACTCCCATTTATAAATCCATCAGATCTCATGAGACTTATTCACTGCCAAGAGAATAAGTGGTAGTGTGGGGGACACCGTCCTCATGATTCAATTATCTCCACCTGGCCCCGCCCTTGACATGTGGGGATTATTACAATTCAAGGTGAGTATTGGGTAGGGTTACAGCCAAATCATATCAACTACTTTGCTGGAAAACAGGGAACTTAATTTCAGAAGCAGTAAGTCTCAGGATTAATAAAAGGGAGCCCCCAAACTATGGCTAAGGAGTAAGCTGTTGCAGTTTGGATCAAGAGGATGGTAGGCAACAGGAAGGATCTCAGAAGTAAACAGCAGCAATAAAAAACGGAATGCTGATTTTCCATTTGGGGAGGAGTTTTGTAGTTCTTTTGTGGAATTATGCAATAATAACTAACAAGGAAAAAGAAAAGCTGACACAAGGTAATTAACTCTAACTCTAAAAATAACCCAAAACTTGTTCAAGGAAGGAAGTATAGTAATATTAAACTGCTTTCTCACCTATCAACAAACATGTATATAGTCGTAATGATACAAACACTGAATATTAATTTAACTAAAAATTGAGATTGTGGGAGGATGAGGGAAAGTGTGAATATATATGTGTGTATGCAAGCATGTGTGTGGAGGTGTGTAAAGAATAAATTCCTAGTCTTATGTAGCAGAAGGTCTTTAGATTATATATAAGCTTTACATTTTAAAATAACTAGTAGAAACATATTATATAGAATTACAAAAGTAAATGCAATTGATATAACCAAAACAATTGGAAGAGAACAGAGAAGAATGGAGTGGACACTGCTATTTTTTTTTAATCATAAGCCTTGATGCAATATTTGGCTTTTTAAATCATGCACATTTACTGTATGATAAAAATGAAAATCACATTGAAAACAAAGTTATTCCTTGGCTTTACAATGTAATTATAAAATCCATCCCCTGACCATAGTTTACATATCCCTGCCTATATTTTTACCTCATCTTTTCTCATTCATTTTCATGTTAGCTACAAAATAGCCCCTTTCTCCCTGCTTCTCATTTTTAGAAGATGCCAAACTCATTTCTGCTTGGTAGACCTTACCCCCAAAATTCCAAATGGCTAGCATCTTCCTGTCACAGCTCGGTTCAGATATCATCCCTCTCAGGATGGCTTCCCTAAACAGGCACTCTCTGCCATTTTTCTGTTTTATTTTCTTTTCAAGGCTAGTCCTATTTGATGCTGCCCTTCTTGGGAATGGGACAGTATAAGGGATCCAGGTGCCTTGGTTATGCCCCAATGCAGAAGTTTTAGCACAGAATGACACTGATAATATAGAGAAGATATTTTCAAAAAAGTGTGTCTTTAAATTTCTCAAGGTTCATTTATGAGCATTTATAGATTAGCCTCTGTGTTCTCAGCATCAAAGCTATATGATGGGTAATTTCAGGAATCCAAAACAGTTACTGATGTAGGCAGTCTAGTTTAGATATAGGTCAGAAAATGATAGCTAAGTGCTGGGAAGCCAACAAAATTCATCTTTAAAAGTGGCAGGGATTTGACTACCAGTTTTTCTTTGCTGCATAAAAGATTATCCCAAGGTTTGCAGCTTTAAAAACAGCAGAGGTTCTTATCTTTCAGTTTCTATGGGTCAGAAATTCAGGAGTGGCTTAGCGACGTGGTTCTGTTATAGAGACTCTCATGAGGTTGCAATCAAGATGTTAGCCAGGACTGCAGTCATCGGGCAGCTTAACTGGAGCCAGAAGACTGCCTTCCAGGCTCACTCTTGTGGTTGCTGGCAGGAAGCCTCATTTCCTTGCAACATGGACCACATAGGACTACTTGAGTGCCCTCATAGCATGGCAGCTGGCTTGCACCAGAGTAAGTCATCCAAAGAGAGAGAGAACAAAATGGGTTACAATGTCTTGTATGACTTACCCTCTGAAATCACACTGTATCATCTCTTCCACATTCTGTTCAGTAGAAGGGAGTCACAAACAACATCCCTTTGTGGGGGATGATTAGGAGGAGAATTAAACCTCATCTCTTAAAAGGAAGAGTATCAAAGAATTTGTGGGCATTATTTTTAAATTATCACAACTACTTCATATCTTATTAATTTATTGCTTTATCTAATACTATAATATTCTCTAGTACATGCATATCACAAGCAGTCACAAAGATATAAATTAAGGAGCAGTCTTTTTGTTCCCTCTAATATTTGTAGAAAATCTACTAGATGTCAATATCCTGGATTTGTAATATTTATCTTACTTAATCTCCTTACCACTTTGGAAGCTTGGTACTTTATTTAATATAAAGACAATTACTCTTATTGATTTTAGTAACCCTCTCAAAAACGTGTTTAATTAGAGGGCTAGGCTGAACCAAATGATATACCGTGTTTTCTTTGCTGTGGTATCATCACACTAGTGGCCCTTGGTCTAATACGGCTGCAGATAGGTTTAGTTGGATACATAAAATGATTTAAAAATTTAAAAAATCAGTTTATAACATTGAAGAATTGAGAGATTTCAACTGCAATGCAGAAATCCATGTTTTGAGGTTCTTTGAAACAATGAAGCATCTCTAGAGCAAAACAAGCGTTGAAGTTGAAGTTTCCTTTTTTAGGTAGGTGGATACTTTCTGGCCATCATCTGGATTTGCCATAGTCTTTATTAATCAATTTAGCCTATTTATATTCTCATTCTGATCCTTACAGACATTTAAACTTGCCATTTGTAGTTGGTTAAAAAATCTTATAGAAAATAAGGAATCAAGTACTGACAACTGTCAGTATATAATTTTCAAAAAGTTAAACACATAACTTATGTAAATATAGAGAGAGCATATGTCAAGAAGTAATTTAGCTCATTAATGATAGAACCCACAGGGTGGCAAAACTGGTCCAAAGTAGAAAGGAAGAAGTTGAAATACTTACAATCAATGAAAGGAAAAGTACTGATATAAGATTGTAAATTTACTGATAAATCTAGTCAATATTGTACTGGACAATAAAAGTATAAAGTCTGCAGTTATCTTTTCTACCTGATGGAAATCATTTGCATCTTTATTGAAGAAAAAGTATTTTTAATGCATCAATCTATAAATTAAATCCATAGAGAAGGAGACCTAAGCAATATTTGCTTGAAATTGTAAGTCAAACAAAGGTATATTCCACAGGAAAATGAACTAATCCTTGGATGGCCTTGTTAGACAATGGTTCAGAATGACATAAAAAAGACATGAAGCAATTCCTTTTGTGGATTTTTTTCTTTTCTGCAAGATTTGTGGCATTTTTTAAACTTTTGTTTTAGGTTCAGGGGTACAAGTACAGGTTTATTACATTAGGTAAACTTGTGTCATGGGGGTTTGTTGTACAGATTATTTCAAAACACAGGTATTAAGCCCCGTACCCAATCGTTGTCTTTTCTGCTCCTCTCTCTCCTCTTCCCACCCTCCATCCTCAAGTAGATCCCAGTGTCTTTTATTCTCTTCTTTGTGTTCATGAGTTCTCATCATTTAGCTCCTACTAATAAGTGAGAACATACAGTATTTTGATTTCTGTTCCTGTGTTAATTTGCTAATAACTTGCAGTTCCATTCATCTTTCTGCAAAAGACAATCTCATTCTTTCTTATGGCTGCATAGTATTCCATCGTATATATGCACCACATTTTCCTTTTGTTGTTGTTGTTGTTGTTGAAGTGGAGTCTGGCTCTGTTGTCCAGGCTGGAGTGCAGTGGCATGATCTCAGCTTACTGCAACCTCTGCCTCCTGAGTTCAAGTGATTCTCCTGCCTCAGCCTCCTGAGTAGCTGGGATTACAGATGCATGCCACCACACACAGCTAATCTTTGTAATTTTAGTAGAGATGGAGTTTTACCATGTTGGTCATGCTGGTCTCAAACTCCTGACCTCGTGATCCACCCGCCTCAGCCTCCAAAAGTGCTGGGATTACAGGCAAAAACCACCACACCCAGCCTATATGCACCACATTTTCTTTATCCAGTCTGTCACTGATGGGCATTTAGGTTGATTCCATGTCTTTGCTATTGTGAATAATGCTTTGTTGAACATTCATGTACTTGTCTCTTTCTGATAGAATGATTCCTATTACTCTGGATATATACACAATAATGGGATTGCTGGGTTAAGTAGTAGTTCTGCTTTTAGCTTTTTAAGGAATCACCATACTGATTTCCACAATGGTTGAACTAATTTACAATCTGACCAACAGTGTTCCCTTTATGTTGCAACCTTGCCAGCATCTGTTATTTTTTGACTTTAAAAAGGTTTTAAGTTTCTACATTCACAGATTCTGGTAATTAATTACTTGCCTTATAACAAAAAATCTGATGTATCATTTTATAGCCAATTATGAGTTATCACCATAAGAATTCATTTTTTAAACTTTTTTCTGAATGTTTCATTTTCATTAATTATTACTGGGTACAAATTTAAGTTTTTAAACCTAACAAACTGCAAGTTTTAAAAACATAGTTGCTTATATTTATATAATATTTTACAAGTTTCAAAACATTTTTATTTCTTTATTCTTCTAATTTTGCCAATGTTGATATTTAGAGTTATCTATATTTCAGAAGGTGAGTAGTCAATACTTTCAGATGTTAAGAGCAGAAAAGTTCTCAGTAACTTTTGGCAATTAAGGAATTTTCAGTAATCAAAAAAAGAGCCACTTCAAGGGAACAATGAGAGCAAAATCCAGGTGAGCTTTGTTTGAAGAAAGAACAATTAGCAACTAAAAAAATAGAAAAAGGAAAATATTTAAAATTTTGTTCCAATAACAGCAAAGCACCAAGGGACTTGCTAACATTTTGAGATATTTTATTAATGTCATAAAATTATTGTGATTATTTTCAGTCATTGCCTATGAACTTTATTATATTTTGGTAAAATTAAGGTAAAATACTTAATACTTTGGGAAATTCACCTCTCTCCTAAAATATTCAAATCATTTTCTGATTTCTGAAGACAGGTATATGATTTAGACTTTAAAAAATTCTAGTTTCTGGGCTGGTTGAAGAAAGCTTCCTTTAATTTGAAAAACCTTTAAATTCTCATTAAATTTGATCAAATTGATCCATTCATCCATCTAATGTATTTATTTATTGGCATACTTGCTTCAACTCTTTGTCTAATTGCCTCAACTCTCTAATTCTAATACAAATTAAATTAGAAGCAGAGAAACAAAGCCAATTCCCCACAATTACTAAATGGTTGGCTTATTATTAGGCCCTGTAGTGAGATCTCAATGCTTCAAACTTGCATGGTTGTTAACAATATCTATTGTTTCAGTAGCAGAAAATCTTTCTGAAATGATAAAGAGTTGAAAGCAGGTATGAATGCTGTCAAACAGCTCTTTTGTCTGAAATTACAATCGCATAGACTAAAGCAACCGAATGCCCAGCTTGAGGGATGGGTCATTGAATAGACTCTGGCACACACTTTATCTGAACCCAAGGTATTTGAAATGACATTTGAAGCAGTGAGTTCTGAACTCTAGCTGATATTATAATACAAAAAGACTCAAAGACAAAGCAAAGCATACATTCCAGATTTCGCAAGACAGATAAATAATTCACACTTTTTAAAAAGTCCTGGTTGGAAAAAAAAAGCTTCTTATTGTTTGAGAAACATTTAAATATTTATAATTTTTTAAAAACTGTGTAATTTAGGAATAAAACTATTATCAATAGCTTGAAAATCTTTATCCAATGAATTGCAATATATTCTTTCTACTTATACTTGTAGCAAATGATAGACATTCCCACAAAGGTGCTGCCTTCTCCACCTTGTTTTGACAATATACTGTTACAAATAATAATGCTGACACATACATCTATGTTAGTCTTTCTGTTGAGATAACATCATTCACTTAAGCAGCATGTTGCTGAGGATATTTTGAGGCATAGAGAATGTTTAGGCTCAGATTGCAGAAGGAAACTCTTATAGGGGAAGAAAAAAATATAATTTTTACCCCTTTTAAGTTATCAGCTAAGACCATGCCAATTAGACTAACAAAAGACAAATTACCAAGAGAAAAACATACACATTTATTTAACATAAATTTTAAGTGACACAGAAGCATTCATAAGGAAATAAAGGCCCAAAGAGATGGTTGAGCCTGAGTGTTTCCATATTAGGTCTGATGAAGAGTAGAAAGTAGTGGAGAGAATATGATAGGGCATGGTTAAGAGCTAAGAATAATGAGTGGGGAAATTTAGTATCTCCTATTTGTTCAGATTTCTCTGTTTCTCACCATCTTTGGAAATAAGGATGTTCCTTTCCTCTGGAGGTAGGGAGGTCACCTCTGAGATAAGGGTCTTATGATCTACTCCAGGGAAGAAGGAGAAGATCAGAGAGTTTTTCTGGCATCTGTTGGTTCTATCACCTGCTTCAGGGGAAAGGGGAAAGTTAGGGAACCCTTCTTGCACCTGCTATTTCTCAAATTCCTTCAATATGCCAAAATGCCGTATTTTGGAGTAGCCTGTTCATAACCTTGTCACTCTATTTAGTCAATGAATCATAGATTCATTCAAAGTTAAAGAAAGGAAGTATCAAAGTAAAATTCTCAAAAAAAAAAAAATGACTATAATAAAAATCTGGAATGAACCTGGATCAGAAATGTACTTATGTCATTATTGAGGGAAACAGACCAGTATTACTGGTCTATTATCATTAGAGGAATTGGATGTTTACAGACATTTGAATAAAAAATAATATTTAAATGAGATTCATAGGTTAAGCATATAAATGTTTAATGCCTCACAGGGCAATACAATCATAACCTTTGAGTTTGTCCTTTTTATCAGAGAAGTATCTACAAACTAACATGCAATTTCTGTGTATGACTGATCAAACAGGAAATTCTCAAGTCAAACAGATACACTCTTCCAGAGTTTCACTATTGAGAATTGTGTAAAGACAAAAGGAACTTTGCTTCTACCCTGTGAAGATTCTATAATTTCAGTCTCTGCAATAAACTTGACACCAGACAGATTAATAGGAGAAAAGGAATGCCAATTTATTGCATGCATACTCACCGGGGTTCCACAAAGTATAAGACTCCAAAAAAGTCCACATTGCAGAAGTTAATATAGAATCCTGAGCTACAGAAAAAGATAAAGGCATGGAGTCTCTGGGTTTGAGGTGGTGACAGGTTATGAGAGGTTGAGGGAGGAAGTGCATGGAGAACAAAGGCTGCCTTGATATGCAGATTCTCTCAGGTAGCAATTCTCAGCAAAAGAGCTGGTTTATTGACCTTCGTTTTCCTTTCCTCTGATTTAATCTTTCCAGCTTGATGAGATTATAGGGGTAGGTTTATGACAGATGCTTACTTTCCTTTTCCTTTTCCTTTTCTGTTTCCTTTTCCTTGTCGCTTCCTTTCCTCCCCTCCCCTTCTCTCTTCACCATCCCCTTCCTTCTTCTCCCCTCTCCTCATCTCCCCTCTCCTTTCCTTCTTCCATTTGTCAGACAAAGGAACTTCAGAGAAAACCCATCCCTGCATTGGTGCTTACCAGGTGCCTGCGGTCTGAAGTCCAAAGCTGTATATATTTTGGGATATCTTTTTCTGAGCCCCAACCATAGCCACTAGCCACCTATGTCATTTAAATTTAAATTCCAATTAATTAAAATTAGATATTATAAAAATCAATTTTCCAGTCATAGTAGCCACATGTTAAATAGTTCTATTTGACTAGTGGTTACTTTATTGGACAGCATAAATATGGAATATTTTTATTGTTGACCTAAAAGGAAGAAGCTGAGGCCAAAATAATCTAAGTAGAGAGTTTATTTGGGCCAAGCTTGAGGATTGCAACTCAATAGTACAGATTCAATTTGCTCTGAACATATACTCCTATTAGCAGCACTTACAAGTAGGTTTTTAAAGGGAAAGAAGAGTCAGTTCCGAAGTTGTTTACTAAGAATTTACATTAAAGTAACATAAGTTATTGATTGGCTATACGTAGTTTCTTGTATCACAAGTTCCAGGAACATGAAGATACTGAGTGAAACAGCTAGTCAGAATGAAATGTCTTTAAACAGCCGCCTCTGGGCTTGGGGTATGCAAGGTATAGCTGACGTCCTGTACTCAGGGCTCTGAGCCTGATTAATTTTGCATACCTCACATAGCTCAGACTGCTCTTAGCTATTTTTCTTTTCTTACAATCACTGTAGAAAGTGCTGTTGGGCAACATTCTTCTAGAGAATTAATTAATCCTTGAACAAGCCTTTTTTTACAATGCCTAAGTATGCCATTGAAAGAAGCTAGTAACCCTCCATTTGCTTTATTTCCAAGTTTGGGATATTTTTTTAAACAAAAGAATCTTACACATTTCTTTTACTGTCTTCTCCACTTCTTCCTTCTTTTAACAGAAAGGAATCTGAAAACAAGTACTTGCCTTACACTCATAATAAAAGATACTTATTCCTCACCACTACAGAGTTTAGCTGTGCTGTAGAATCAGTTCTGTCCATTGCATCAAATGAACAATTTGGACAAATGCAAAACACAGGAGAAAGATTATATTCAAAATACCTATATTTTAAAAATTAAAAACTCTTTATCCATGTATCTAGATCATCTTTCAGTCTTCAAATAGCAAGAAGAAAGGCACCGTGAGGTAGTCATTATTTTACATAATTAAGTAGTCACATTTTGGCATAGCAAGAGACTTTATTTGCAGTTTCTTTTATTAAAAGGTCTCTAGTTTTGAAGTGTCCTCTGTGATGGTTTGGAAAGACTTATGTTATTTTTGGCTCAAGATACTAGGTTGCACCTGTGATTCAATGATTTTGTGTATGTGTTTTTCAGATGTGCAACAAATGGCAATTGACTGGCTCACCCGAAATCTCTATTTTGTGGACCATGTCAGTGACCGGATCTTTGTTTGTAATTACAACGGTTCTGTATGTGTCACCCTGATTGATCTGGAGCTTCACAATCCTAAGGCAATAGCAGTAGACCCAATGGCAGGGTAAGACTTTTTGTATAGTGTTTGGTCTAAAAAAGTTTGCATTTTAAAAGAAAAGATTGAAGTGTGATAAATGTTGTTGTGGAATATAAGACTACAGACTCAAACTTCTTAAAAATCTTGATTTTAACAACTGTGTCGCAGGAGGGAAAAAAAGCTATAACTCACCAGGCAGAGGCCGGTGAGTTATTAGCACATGAATATTGCAGGTGCTAAGACACAAATAACCTTCCATATTCCCTTCCACCTTTCTAAGAATTGCACTGGGGTCATCAGAGAAAGGCTTCAACATATTTTTAGGTTAAAGAGACAAAACTTTTTAACACTTAACAGTGGGCTTTTTATTTAGCAAACCTCAAGGATGCTACTTGAAAGAGGTACTGTTGACATACTTATATCCAGCATAACATTTAGGGTTTATAAAAGGGGCACAATATATGTTTACCCAGGTACTAGTAAAACATTAAGAATATTCTTGTTCAGATTCTCTTTATGTTCAGTGTCTGTTGATATGTAAACCTAAATATTATTATGGTGTTAGTGAATTCCTTGTCAGAATTCATCTTTTTTTTTTTTAAACTTCCCAATATAGCAAGCTACTTTATTGGTTGAATAGAGGCCCTCTGACCTTCTATAGCTAATAGGCTCATTAATCTTTTTACCATATTTCATAATTTGTAAAAATATAATCATAACATGTTTCAATTCTCATCATCTTTGCTCATATGATTAGAAAATCAATACAATAATTATGCTTTTATTTTACAAACATGATGGTATTAGTAGAGGGCCAGGGGCAAAAAGTATAGAGTCCGGTAAACTCAGTTCTTTCAGCAGTCACTACTGGGCAAGGGTACTTTCAAATTAACGGCATAGTCTACCAACTTATTTGAAAGAGCTGTTATTTTTTAAGATGTAAATTGTAGCAAAGATTTTAAAACTGAAATTTTATCCTTGTTATTGTTGTAATCGTCCTCAGGCAGTTCAGACCGAAATGTCTGATGGAACATATCTTAAACTGCCATAAGCCTCCATTCAATAAATGGGAAAATATTTACTGAAGAAACAGCTGTCATCCATATGTGGACTTTTGTCACTCTTTACTTAAAGTCTGATTGAATATTAAGATGCATCATCACAATGGTTCTGATTTTGACAAGAACAGCTTGCACGTAAGAACTTTGCTAGGAAGGCTGTGTAATATAATTCTTGAATGTAGCTCTATTTGTATTTGCAGCAGATGGTTACTTGACTCAATCTGACTGCAGTGATGCTTCAAAAGACATTAGGAAAAGAAGTCGTATTTAAACTGATTTGTTTGGGTTGTTGGATAAGGGTAGTAAGAAAGAATTGGAAATTTACAAATGCACTAACAACATTCTTTTGGCATCCTGTTTAGAAATATATTTGCTCGCGTGGCTTCCCCTGGATGTGCTAACTGAATTTCAAATTAGCCTTTAGACAGCCTTGTCTATCAAATGTTTAGAGGTGAAACTATAAAACTACTGTGCTTTTTCCCTTTTTCTACTATTCTTATCCTTCCCATTCTTAAAAACAAAGATCCAGAGACTCTTTTCAAATAAAACTGCCAATATGAAATATATAGGAACAACATCTCTCTTTCTGAACAAAATATATTTTATGTTCTCATATTTCTTAATTCTTCCTGTCATTATATGAAAGAACCATATTTTATGATTTTTGTCAAAGGAATTAAGAGTAGGAAAACACCCATATCATTTGCTCTTATTCTCTGCTGGATTCCTTTGGGCCTTGTAACTGTTTAAATGTAATTTTGTCATGTATCATTTATCAGAATAGGTTCTTTGGAATTTTTGTTTGAGTTTGTTCTGTCTCTGTAGCACAGTTTTTCAATCATAAGTCATAGATATCAGAGAAAGAAAAGCTCTGCTCTTTTATAAATATAGGCCTGGTTGCCATAGAACGCTTTCAAATATATTCTGCTTTTCTTTTGGTATCAGAAATTTAGTTAGGATTGATGTGATTCTATCTAAGAAGGAATAAGAGATTTTTCCTTTAACTTCTACACTTGGCCCTGCTCTAGAATAATTTGAATATACTTTGGTTAGAAAAACTGCACATGAACTGCTAAAAGGGAAATGTTCTACCCCTAAACTTCCTTCTAGCTTTTCCTAATTATACAGTACCATATGTCTTTGGCATAGACTATTATAACTTCTGTTCAGAAAATATCAGAATGTATTAATAATCTGACCTAACTCCTAGAGCTTGAACTTCACAGGTTTTTAAATAGAGAAAATTTTGCCTTACACCCAAAAAGGCTGCCTGGAGAATGTACCTGTTACTTAGGCACACTTTTTTTTTTTTGAGACGGAGTCTTTTTCTGTACCCAAGCTGGAGTACAGTGGCACGATCTCATCTCACTGCAACCTCTGCCTCCCGGGTTCAAGTGATTCTCCTGCCTCAGTCTCCCAAGTAGCTGAAATTACAGGCACTCACCAAAGTGCTGGCTGATTTTTGTATTTTTAGTAGAAACAGCATTTCACCACTTTGGCCAGGCTACTCTCAAGTTCCTGACCTTAAGCGATCCACCCACCTCGGCCTCCCAAAGTATTGGGATTACAGGCGTGAGCCACTGGACTTGCACTTAAGTATATTTGTAACTTCGTTTTTTTCAACCTCCTGTTCTTTTGTTGCTAAGGACTATTGAAATATAATTATATATATATATATAATTAATATAAATATAAATATTATATTTATATTTAAATTTTTATTTATATTATATAAATTTTATTATAAATAAAATAAATATAATTATATATATTTCAATATATATATATTGGTTCTTGTTTGTTTTTTTAGTTGCCCACAGTTTTAATACAGATTACTAACCTTCTCTGGACTCTCATTATGACTTGAGCCAAGCTCCAGTCCCAGTCTTTCAAGAAGAGATTGTTAAATCAACTTTGTTTTTACATTCTTTTAGACTTTCAGATGTGGACATTGCCTCATTAATTCAGGTTGTTTCCTAGAGATGCTTCTAGAGATTTTCTTCTGCCTTTCAAAAATTTTTAGCAATATTTCCTTTCAATAGTTCCTTGGAAAACTTTCCAAAATTATTTCTCTGCAGTCATTATAGTTAGAAGGTAGCATAGAGATCATATACCAACCAGCATCAAAACCAGCATTTCTGTCAGAGGGTTATTAGGTCTCTGCTTCTTTAATGCTTAAAAACTTGATGGAGTCAAGTCTCACTGAGATCAAATCCTGGCTCCACCAGTTACTAGCTGTGTGACTTTGGATATTTCTTTTGCCTTTGTTTTTTCATCATAAAAACATGAATTATGATAGTCCTGCCCTACAAGCTGTTGAAAGGATTAAATGGTCAAATACATAAATCACTTTAACAGTTTCTGAGTTGAAGAACATGTGAAGTTTCCTCTTCATTTCGCCTCAATGACAATTACTAATATTTTCAACACTTATGATACTATTATGAATATACTAATGAGACCAATATTCTACCCCATCAAAGATGACCTTTTTCTTTTCAGCCCATTCTTTCTGCTACAAATCCTACAAATCCTTCTAAAAAGGTTTATTTCATACCTGTTAAATCTATTATTTAAGAACATATTGAGAAAAAAAGGAGAGAAAAATAATAAAAATGAAGTGTAGCCTAGAAAGAAATAAAGATGAAGGGTGTATAAGGTGTGGAAGGAGAAAAGTATAGAGCACCTTTGAGTGTGGAGATGTGAATGAGGGGGAAGATCTTTTTTCTTACCCATCTTTATGCTCTGGCTGAGGCACCTGTGACTGAAGACAGATCGTTCAGAGAAAAGCATACATAGTTACTTATAAGTTTGAAGAGACATAGGAGCTATTAGAAATGAAGATCAAAAAAAAAAAAAAAAACAGAAAAAACCTGTGTATTTTAATGTAACATTTGATGAATAAGTGGATAGCTGTGAAGAAGTATGATTTGAAAAAGGAGGTGTGATCTTGTCGTAATCATCTGGGGGCAACCTAGCTAGGTGTGTGTGTTCAGTTTCTTCTCTGTGTCCCCATGTTTTCAGAGATATGGAAGCTTCTTTCTTCCAGACATAGAGTGGGCATCTCTCACATGAGGTTCTTATGACCTACTTCAGAAAAAAGTTCAGATAACTTTTTGATGGCCTGCTTCAGGGGAGAAGGGACACCTGCTTCTGCTGTTTCCTTAACTGGCAAGGTGCCAGATTTAGGATTAGCATGTCCTTTTAGGACACCATCAGGGGTGATGTAACCAAGGAACAACCTTGTTCTAACAATTGATGTTATGTAAGATATATTTGGATTTCTTTCAAGGTCTTTAAAAAAATAAAGGTAAAGTATAAAATTCTGTTGTAGCTATTTTTTGTCTGTGGAACTGCTTTTTTGAACATGTCACTGCTTCAATACTAAACCATTTAGTATTGGAGTCTAATGAGGGTTGTGACTGAGGTTGGGGTAGAGCTAGTCTACAATTATGTTGCTGAGCTGTGACCCTCAGCTTTCTATTAAAGTAAAATCATCACACTAGATGATAAAGTGTGCATTTCACTACGAATGTGAACTTGTTGCAAAAATATTGAACAAGAGGAGATAATTAATTCTATGCATGATAATTATTAGAAAATTAGAGTAAAAGTAAATAGATATCCTTTGCCCACTTTTTGATGGGGTTGTTTTTGTCTTGTAAATTTGTTTAAATTCTCTGTAGATTCTAGACATTAGCCCTTTGTCAGACGGTTAGATTGCAAAAAAATTTTTCCCATTCTGTTGGTTACTGGTTCACTCTATTGATAGTTTCTTTAGCTGTGCAGAAGCTCTTAAGTTTTAATTAAATCTCGTTTGTCTGTTTTGACTTTTGGTGCCGTTGCTTTTGGTGTTTTAGTAATGAAGTCTTTGCCCATGCCTGTGTCCTGAATGGTATTTATGCAGCCAACAAATATATGAAAAAAAGCTCATCATCACTGGTCATTATGAAATGCAAGTCAAAACCACATTGAGATACCACCACATACCAGTTAGAATGGCGATCATTAAAAAATCAGGAGACAACAGATGCTGGAGAGGATGTGGAGAAATAGGAATGCTTTTACCCTGTTGGTGGGAGTATAAATTAATTCAACCATTGTGTAGGACAGTATGGCAATTCCTCAAGGATCTAGAAATAGAAATACCATTTGATCCAGCAATCCCATTACTGGTATATATCCAAAGTATTATAAATTATTCTATTATAAAGACACATGCACATGTATGTTTATTGTGGCATTGTTCAATAGCAAAGACTTGGCACCAACTCAAATGCCCATCAATGATAGACTGGATAAAGAAAATGTGGCACATATACACCATGGAATTCTATGCAGCCATAAAGAAGGATGAGTTCATGTCCTTTGCAGGCACATGGATGAAACTGGAAACCATGATTCTCAGCAAACTGACACAAGAACAGAAAACCAAACATCACATATTCTCACTCATAAGTGGGTGTTGAACAATCAGAACACATGGACACAGAGAAGGGAATATCACACACTGAGGCCTGGGGGGTGGGGGCTAGTGGAGGAATAGCAGGGTGTAGGGAGATTGGGGAGGAATAACATTAGGAAAAATACCTAATGTAGATAACAGAGCAATGGATGCAGCAAACCACCATGGCATGTGTATACCTATGTAACAAACCTGCACGATCTGTACATATACCCCAGAACTTAAAGTATAATAAAAAATAAATAAATGATAAATGTTTAAGATGATGGACATGCTAATTACCCTTGTCTGATCACTATACATTGTACATATCAAAATATGTACCCCATGAATAGGTAATATTATTTGTTAATACAAAATAAAATATTGAAAAAAGTAAATAGATATTTCAGTAAAGATATCAAAATTGGAGTTAAAATTTTGAGAAAAATATATTTTGGAGAACTTGGGGTACCACTGATAAAACCCAAGTTCAAAAGAATTATGTGAGATGGCTAAATTGAGGAAGGGGGATAATCTCCTATGTTAAGTAAAATAACAAAAATTAAATATTTTCCAGTGACAACATATACCCTTTTTCTATGTAGGATGAATTTTTTGACTTGCAGAGAGTGAATGGCAGAGTGATCTGTAGGATTTATTTGTGAACCCATCACCTCATGTCAATAATGAGGGAAAAGTGTGCTGCTTTTGTTCTGTACAAGAGCAGGCCATCAGCCAGGAGACAGGAGAGTGAAGCTCATCTCAGAAGTTAAATTCACACAAGAATAACTGACAGTATTTAATAGTTTTAGAAACCCTTTCCCATCACCCTCCTGAATCTTACTGTTGAAGCTAATCATAACTGAGAAATTAAAGATTGAATTAAAGTTAGCCATCAGGGAGCAGGACTGACTAATGAAATTCTAATCTGGGTTGTTATGTGAAGTTGGGAAGATAGCAAATAAAGTGGGTTTGCCTACACACATGAAAGAGGTTTTGTAAGAAAATCTTTGGGGTAGTTAGCAGGTTTTCTACTTCTGTCAGGTGACTCCCCAAGCAGGTGCAGATTCCAAGCTGAAATTGTCACAAACTAAGGCACCTGCAGTAGGACCTAAGTGGAAATGTTACAAATGTTTGGCTATTAAATGCCTCAGACTGCATTTGGATAAGTTAAATATAGATATTGCTACCCATCCCCCATCCCCAAGCACTACCTATCAGTTTGAGGACTGAGATGGTTCTAAAGCTGTAATGGGTTTGAACATCATAAACCATTTAAACATATGACCCTTTGTGCTTTTTTCTCCCCATAAATCTATCCATCTTGGAAGGTAGTGCCGAAATCTGTGATTCATGACTGCCCTAAACTTTTAAAATTCTTATTTACATTTTGACAGGTTGCAAATTATGAATCCTAGCTTTTTAAAGATAAACAGCCCCCTACACATGCCTACAAGCAACTCCCCCTGCAACAAAAGTTGATTTCCTAACTTTTTAACTACTTCCAACCAGCTATGTGACTTCACTATCCACAATCAGATACACATCCTCATTGTTCAAGGAGAGATATCTTTCTATAAATTTAGTTTCCCTCCAGATTTTCTTGTGTGTTTCTTTAAGAGGAAAATCAGAGAAAAATGAAGACATTCTAATAGCTCCAATAATCCTTCTCCTGAGTTTGTGTGTTGAAATGTTACAGTTTCTCTCCCAGACATATGGAACTTACAGTTTCTTTGGGGGAAAAACAGGCTTATAAACAAAATGAATTGGTAAAAGTATATTTTGAATTATTAGTGTATATTTGAAACAACCTAGGTCCTCATACAGAAGCAGTACTCAGGTAAGCTGACCTCAGCATTCATCTGTATCATGGGAAGTATCAAGGGGTTATTTGTCCACTTCTCTTTTTAATCAGTGGGTATTAGTGCAATATAATGACAACATCCTTAGGCTTATAAATTTGCATTAATTATTCTAAAACCTAACGATGCTTTTTTATCTGTAGCCCACAGATTCAGTGGGTGGTATTATAACATTTTGTCTCTATCTTTTATCTATCTAGATCCTATTAAATATCTAGATATTTTTTACATATCCCTATTTCTTATTTGACTCGACTACTTTTTTTGGTTGAGTTTAACACTTCCGGTGGTAAAGTTCATGGAGATGGAGAATTAACTGTGTAAAAGATATCTGACTGTCTTAGACCAATTTCCTAAGGGCCCCAAGAAAGTGATCCCTTGTCACTTCCCAAATTCAAGCTTCTTTCAAGATTTGCTTATGTGAATAGATAAGACCACATGGATGTGAAGGTGTATGTTTCATGGTCTGCACTATTTTTGACTGAACTTAGTGGTTCAAAGGCTCATTCAAAGGTATAAATTCACGTTAGCTGTTTTATATATAACTCAAATTCTTCTCATTAATTAAATTTTTGTTAAGGTTCAACCTCTTTCCAAATTCTTCTCTAGACCTTTCTTCAATTGGTGGTTCATGCACAGTATTACCTTTGGCTACCGTCTCTTTCAGTTATAAATTATTTTTCTATGGCATTGTGCTTAGCCTGGGAATACAACAGGGGAACTTGGAGTGGTTTTTGTGCAGAGAATACTTTAGTGGAAATGGAAGGCAAATAGATTTGACTCTCACAGTGCTCTTTGACTCATATTATTCATAAAGCCAATACAATGCAAAAACATTTCACATTTCTGTTGGCTCCCGAGTGCACAACTCTATTCTTTAGTATTCAGCATCTTCCCAGTCTTTTTTTCTCTGAATTCCCACTGGTCGACGCTGTCCACTCAAATAGGTGTAAAGTAACAGAAAAACAACTAAATATCGCTTAAGTAATGAAAGAAATTATTATCTCACTTAAAAGTCTAGATTTAGGGTAGTCCCAGGGTTGGTTATTTTAGTAGATCAACAATATCATTAAGGACCTGGGTTCTTTTTTTCTGCTTCTTTGCTCTGTAATGTGATCTTTAGTGTTGCGTATTCCTTTCAAGCTAATTCCTCTAAGGTCATAAGATGTCTATTGAAGTTCCAGGGATCCTGTGTGGAAACATGATACTCAGTTGGAAACCAGTACTGTTTCTTTCTTAGGAGTATAGGAGCTCCCAAATCATTATCTCATGTCTTCTCGGTCAGAACTGGAGTACCCGCCCACCTAAATGAGATAACCACATTGAATTAGACAACTTTTATCATTAGCAGATGAAAAACAGAGGGATTGAGCATGAAATTGGGGCCAGGTTAATGTGAAGAAAGAAAAATTAGCTCTGAACTAACATCATCCATTCCACCACTGGCCTATGGCAGTCCTTTGTCCTCTTTTTTGCTGCTTTCTATCTTTTCTTTGTTCTTTCCAGGCAATGAAGTGTCTCTTTTCACTTAGATAAGCCTGTTCAAAATGAGAACGAATATTATTCCAAAGCTCATTCTGTCTTCTAAGAGATCTCCTCCATTTCTTTAGCCAAGGTTGTTTAAACTTCTTTGGAGGAATATTTTTCTTATTGCATTTCAAGACAAATTATAGGGTGTGTGTTTTTAGGGTTTTTTTTTTTCTTTTTGTAACATTTTATAAAATACTGTTAACGGGCTGGGGTGGGATAACACACACATATCTCTGTTTTTATTTGTAAAGACATAGTTTAGAAAACTGATAGCAGGTTTTATTCTATCATATTGTCCAGCACTTTTGGAAGCTATATGAACATTTCCAAACCACTTGGGTAATATTAAGTAAGTTACTGTTTCACTTATAAAATAAGTCTCAAGTGGCCTGAAAGCTTTCTTACTCTCTGCCAAAGACAATTACATATTTCAAGTGTCTGTGTCAATAGCATAAAAGAATAATTTTATATTTCCAGGTAGTTTAAAATTATTTCTAGTTGTTTTCTATCTGGAATTCTATGAAAACAGTAAGCAGATATGAGACAATAGTAGTGTTTTTGAAAGGACTGTATATTGGCAATAGTCCTGTATCATTCAGGTGTGATCAGAGCATCAAGGGTAAATAACATGAACTCTTGGAGTTATGAATGAAATATTAATTACTACAGTGAGAAGATATGATTATTCTAGTTTACAAAAAGATAAAACATTCTAAACAACAAACAAAACACTAAACAGCGATTTATTCCAAATTCTGAGGTAAATAATGGATCAGGCACAACATGTTGTTTTCAAAAACTAAAACTTAAACAACACAACATGTTGTTTTCAACTATATTGGCTTGTAAACACCACAAAGAAAGATTAAAAATTAAAAACAATAAAATCAATACTTGATACCATTCTGATTATATATTACGACTCTTTCATATATAACATAAATTTGAGATTTTACCATAGTCTATATAATTAAAAAAAAAAATCAACATTCAGCTTTTGGGTTGTTTTATTCTGCGTGACTGCTGAGCCTTGCAGGATATTGACTACAATTGATATTTTTCCCTTGAGCCAGACTCTTAATGGTTAGACTTGCAAGAAATTGGCCTGACTTTAGGGTTAAGGGAATGTTTTCTGATGTAAGGTGGTTTCTACTCCAGATGATGTTTTGTTTGGTTTTTATTTTTATCATAGAAAAGGAAAAGGCAAATATTAAAGGTATTTGATCTTCTTTTGATTTTAGTAATATAATTTTTGTAATTATGTAATTATTTTGTAATTATTTTACCTCTGCACAATTTTTACCTTAATTCTTACAACATTTATAATTTAAAATTATTTAATAATTATTTATAATTATTAAATAATTATTCAACCTTCATTCTTACAAAATATATAATTTTGTAAGAAATTATAAGAATTTATAGAAATTATAAGAATTTACAAAATTATAAATTTTGTAAGAATGAAGGTTGGATAATTATTTAATAATTATAAATAATTATAAAATAATTTTAAATTATAAATGTTGTAAGAACGAAGGTAAAAATTGTGCGGAGGTATAAATCTATACCTCCGCACAATGAAGGTATAAATTTTATAAGAATGAAGGTAAAACCCATTAGCTACAGATAAAATGTACCCCAATGGAATGTTAAAATAACACCATCCTTTTGGTAAAAACAAAACTATCTATTTTTGCCATTGTCTTCGATCTTCATAATGACTATGAATATAGTCATTGTTATGTAATCCACAACTAAACTGTTTAGTAAGTCTTTATACTTCCTAAATCTGGCTTAGTGAGGCATAAAATGAGATTAGAAAGAAACATAACAAAGAAAATATTCCTGTCTTCTGGAAATTTTCAACCTATTTCCCAAAATGGAACATAGAGTTGGGAACCTAATTTCAATGTGTACCTACATAATTAATCTCATAAATTTAATCTGGGAACTTTCTAAAGTGTTTGGAGCTCTACAATGATCAAAAAGCCTCCAAACTGATAAGGTTTCTGATTTATAATCTGCAAATACAAATTTTTTTCTATTTTATTTTTTAAATTATTGTTATTTAATTTGTTAAAAAGTTCAAATGTGTTTATATAAATGTATTAATTAAACTGCATTTAGAATTTATACAATGTACACATTAAGCTTTGCACAACTATCAATAGAATAGTCTTCTTACAATAACAGTATTTAGTAGGCTAATGATAGTTGTTTTTATAAAGTCTAGAATTTTGACTTTACACAATTAAATTATATTTAATATTCATATATGAGTTCAGCAAGAGTGTTATAGGTTGATGGGCAGCTTCCCTCCTGCCCATCAAGGAGTTATTCAAGAATCAAATTTCCTTTCATTTTATAGCCATAGAATATCATAGGGCCATGGAGTATTCTGCTCCCAACTAGCAGAAGGAGAAAAATACTGAATATATATTTACACAACTGGATGCAAGTCAATCAGGAAACTTTGTCATCTGGTTAGGCAGTTTCTTGCCCCTGACAGCATCATACTATGGAAGTAGAAGCATGCATTTCCATGGAACCTGTTCATTTCTGCCAAAATCTTGTCTTCTGGCTACCAGATATCCAAATGTATCTTTTTTTTCCCCACACACAGAATACACTATATTTAAGCCAAAATATAGGATCTCCAGCTGACTTGCAGTTCTCTCCATCATGTCCTTTTATATTTCCTTTTGTACAGCAACCTGAGAACCAAAAGGTTCAATGATATCTGCATCTGCTCTTCCCTCTATATAAAATAATAAAAGACTCATTTAGAAAATGGAACACTGGGAAACACACAGTGGCCATTGGTCTAGAGGCAAGCAGCCAAGGTGAAGACCTCTGCTCTAGCAGTTGAGAAGTCACTTGTTAGCCCTATTCTTTTTGTTCTCCTTAAGCTGTGCTTCCAACAGGAGGCTCTTTCTAGTCTGTTGTAACCCACACTATACCTGAAGTGGCAATGGGGAATATCCTCCCCCTGGGATGGTATATTTCATAAACTGTTTCTTCCCTTTTCCAGTTTTAAGATATGATGAGACGAAAATTTCTGTATGCTACATTCCTGGCATTTGAAGTTGCACATTTGCTTGCAAATTAGTAGAATTTTGATTTTTTTCCCCATTACTTCTACATACCAATAACCATATTTAAAGTTATATTCTAGAAATAATTGTCAACCTTAATTTGTTTATTCACACTTCACTGCCTTGACTTTCTCTTTCAACTTATTTATTGGTGGTTGTTTTGAGGTCATCTGAAGGAATGTTTCAGCATAAAGCAAATGCCTTTTGTCTGAATGCTAACTCTCATTATTTAATTGAGAAGTCCTAATTGAACTTTTGTTGCTTAAAGCAATTTTCAGTATTTTCTCTTACTGTTCAGGTATTAGTAGCAGTTGACTTTTCTGAACCTGGGAGCCCCCAGTTTGTAACTTGTTCTATTCACGTTCAGTTTTTGCTTTAACCAGCCAGTTCTTCCCTGCACTGATTTCTTTTGTAATATATTGCCAAAGCAATCACATAGTAACTAACACAACTGTTAATATTGTGCTTTTAACCTTATTTCTTCTAAATCTGCAGGCTCAATATGCATTTCTTTTTCCTTCTAAGATATTGCAAATCATATTATTTAACCAAAGATTTTTTAAATCAATGTTTTAATGTTGGATGAATATTTCCATTTCCCAATTATAGTTACACAACTGCTTACCACTTTACTATTAATGGAATGTTACATAGTTTAGGTTTTTATTAAAGTACTACTGTTCTTGTGGATTGACACATTTTTTTCTACCTCAAATTAGAGCACATGTTCCTCATTATCAGGGAGCTTTTCTTAAGGTAGCAATCGAAAGATGGAGGCTCTTTTCTTCTTGTGACTCCTATGTCTTCAGTTTAGGAATTCTCTGATTTTGACCAGAGATAAAAGTAGATGCCTTATTTTTTTAAAAAAAATTCCAGATCAGTGCTGCCATACATCAGTTCTGCTATATTTCATTAGTTATATCTAGTCATTGGGTTATAAATCAAACTAAGAAACTAAAAAAGATGGTCAATAGAGAATGTCATCAACGAATAGCCAACCAATCCACATTCTGGAAAAGATAGAAAGGGAACACTATTTTCTGATTGACAGATATCTGTCTCTTTAACTGTAATTACAACATAATTTTATTTATTTTCTCTTTTTTTTGTAACAAGTTAAATGAAGAACAGGATAACATGTCAATGCCTCTATGTTAAAAAAGATAAATTGGGTAGGTTAATCTTTTTCAAAATACACTGTGTAGTCAAAATTCAGTTTTATTATTTTGTCTAGAATAAGTCAGTTTTATTCATTTTTCTTTCTTTTGAGATACTTAGGAATTGAAATCATCTATTAAAAGTTTGTCTTGAAAACATAATCAGAGAAACAAGTTGTATTAGTCTGTTCTCAATATTGCTATAAAGAACTACCTGAGACTGGGTAATTTATGAAGAAAAGAGGTTTAACTGACTCACAGTTCTGCAGGCTTAACAGGAAGCTTGACTGGGAGGCCTCAGAAAACTTAAAATCATGGCAGAAGGCAAAGGGGAAGGTCATCATGTGACCTTCTTCACATGGTGCCAAGAGAGAAAGAGAACAAGGGGGGGAAGTGTCACACACTTTTAAACCATTAGATCTCATGAGAATTCACTCACTATCATGAGAACAGCAAGGGGGGCATCTTTCCTCATGATCCAATCACGTCCAACAAGAACCCTCCCCTGAAACGTAAGGATATCAATTCAACATGAGATTTGGGTGGGGACACAGCCAAACCATCTCATTTCAACACTGGCTCCTCCTAAATCTCATGTCCTTCTCACTTTTCAAAGCCAATAATGCCTTACCAACAGTGACACAAAGTCTTAACTCATTCCAGCATTGACTCAAAAGTCCAAGTCCAAAGCCTTATCTGAGACAAGCAAAATCCCTTCTGTTTATGAATTTGTAAAATAAAAAACCGATTAGTTATATCCAAGATACAATGGAGGTACAGGCATTGAGTTAATGCTCTCATTCCAAAAGAAAGAAATTGGCCAAAACAGTGGGGCTACAGGCCCCATGCAAATTAGAAACCCCACAGGGCATTCACTTAACCTTAAAATTCTGAATTTCCTTTCACTCCATGTCTTGCATCCACGGCATGCTGATGTAAGAAGTGGGCTCCCACAGCCTTCGACCGCTCTGCCCTTGTGGCTCTTCATGGTACAGCCCTGCAGCTGCCTTTACAGGTTGTTGTTGAGTATCTATGGCTTTTCCAGGCACACGGTACAAGCTGTTGATGGATCTACCATTCTGGGGTCTGGAGGATGGTGGTTATCTTCTTATAGTTTCACTAGGCAGTGCCCCCGTGGGGACTCTGTATGGGGGATCTGACACCACATTTTTCTTCTACACTGACCTAGAAGAAGTTCTCCATGAGGGCTTTAACCCTGCAGTAGACTTCTGCCTGGATATCCAAATGTTTCCATACTTCCACTGAAATCAAGGTGGAGGCTCCCAAACTCTTGCCTTCTGTGAACGCATGGCTTCTAAACAATGTGGAAGCCACTGAAGCTTGGGGCTTATGCCTTCTGAGCATTGGTGCTTTGTACCTTGGCCCCTTTTAGCCATGGCTGGAGCTGGACCAGCTGTTTCACAGGTCACCAAATCCCAAGGCTGCAGAGTAGCAGGGCCCTGGGTCCAAACCATAAAACCATCTTCTAGGCCTCAAGGCCTGCATTGGGTTTTCTCCATTGTCTTGATTATTAACATTCAGTTCCCCTTAAAAGGAGAATTTGCTTTTGCAAATTTCTGCAGCTGCCTTGAATTTCTCCTTAGATATTGGGTTTTTCTTTTCTACCACATGGCCAGGCTATAAATTTTTCAAACTTTTATGCTCTGCCTGCCTTTTTAATATAAGTTCCAGTTTCAGATCATCTCTTTGCTCACACATTTGAGCTCATACTTTTAGAAACAGCCAGGCTACATCTTGAATGCTTTGCTGCTTAGAAATTTCTTCTACCAGAGACCCTAAATCATCTCTTTCAAGATCAAAGTTCCACAAATCTCTAAGGGAGGACCAAAATGCTCCCAGTCTCTTTGGTAAAACATAGCAAGAGTGATCTTTATGCTAGTTCTCAGTAAGTTCCTAATCTCCATCTAAGACTACCTAAGTCTGGATTTAATTGTCCATATTGCTATAAGCATTTTGTTCAAAACCATTCAACAAGTCTCTAGGAAGTTTCAACCTTTTCCACATCTTCCTATATTCTTCTGTGCCCTCCAAAGTGTTTCAATCTCTACCCATTCTCCAGTTTCAAAGTTACTTTTACATTTTCAGATATCGTTTTAGCAGTGCCTCAGTACCAATTTCATGTATTAGTCCATTCTCACATTGCTATAAAGAACTGAGACTGGATAATTGATAAAGAAAAGAGGTTTAATTGACTCACAGTTCCTCAGATTTAACAGAAATGATGACTGAGAGGACTCAGGAAAGTTACAACCATGGTAGAAGGTGAAGGAGAAGAAAGGACCTTTTTTACATTGTGGCCGAGAGAGACCAAAGGGGGAAATGCTATCAGATCTCATGAGACCTTACTATCACAGAAATAACAAGAGGGAAATCTGCCCACATGATTCAGTCACCTCCCACCAGGCACCTCCCTGACATGTGAGGATTGCAATTCCCCATCAGACATGGGTGGGGACACAGAGCCAAGCCATATCACAAGTAAATTATATGCTGTCCAAAGAGTGGAATAATAGGCATCCCTACATTGAGGCAATTTCTGGCAAATGATTTTTAGAGCATAAGCCCTCTCTTCTTCAGATGGATTAGAAACACTATGAGGAAGTTCATTTTCAAATGTTTATTCTTCTGTTTATGCCTCATAAGATCTTACTACCCCATTCTATAGAAGATCTTGACTTCCAGATTCGGTGTCTTGGACTTGAAATACACATTAGGTTATCATTTGTTCTTTTTTTTCTTTTGGAGCATACGCTGAATAAATGTAGTGCTTGCAGAAGTTATATCTGACAGTGGAAGGACAGAAAAGAGAAGGAAAAGTTTCTATCTGTAGAATACTTGCAATTCTAGAATTATTGGATAGAATGCTATCTAGAGATAAAAGAGAAGGAAAAGTCAGTTGAAATATTCTAAATATAGTATAATAGTAGTATATTTTAGAATGCTTTGACATAAACACAAATCCTATCTTCAACTGGCTTAAGAGATAAGTAAATTTGTCTAACATAAGAGGAAGTCCAGAGAAGTGCAAAATTAGTTGCAGTGAAGATTGATTGAATTGGTGCTTCAATGACATCATCAGAGTGCCACATTTGTTTCCATATCTCTGTTCTACTATCCCCAGCTACATCCTAATTCTCTTACCCAACCTTATGACTCTTCTAATTCATGATCATAAGGTTGCTGCCAGCACCAAGTGAAGACAATTGTTTTCTTATTCACATGCAGGAGGTGTAAGTGAGAAACCTGGCCCCAAAATATAGACTATTAATCTATATCACTTCAGTCGGAATGAGCCAAATAAGTTTACTTTATCATTCCGAGAGCACTAATAGTTGTTGGGGGAATGGTGGCTTGGGTTGGATTAATCAGAGCTCACCCCACAATCTGGAGATGAATTCCATATCCCTGAGTCATGTGTGGTTTTGTTATAGTGGGAAATGATGACTATCTGACCATAATTAAGTTTCTGTTAGGAAAAAGAATTGGAAAAAGCAAAACTGAGATGATTTCTGTGAGGATGGAAGAGACATGTATGGAATTAATGTCATGGAAATATTTGCTGTGAGATATACAGTACTTGAGAACAAAATTGCATTCTTCCTAATGGATATTTTAAGTTTCTTTTTTTTAATCAAAGCCCCACAAATGCTAGATAAGAATGGTAATGGCAGTGATGATGACAATGACAAAAATGACAGTGACAACTGCATCAAGAGTATCAGTGAAGGTGATGCTTGCCACAGCAAAGCAGTAATGGAAACTCAGTGTGTGGGTTTCCTTTATTTTAAAACATGCAACTTTAAAGAGAAATCGCTAGTGTATTCCTGAGGGAATGATACTTTAAGAATCACTATTCACATCCCAATAAATAAGACATAGGCTTGGATAATTGAAAATAAGAGAAATTCTAGTTAGAAAATAGAAGTACTGGATGAAAAGTCTGCCTTCTTTACATCCTCTTACTTTTTGGATCTATATATGTTCCTATTATTCAAAGATAAGTACTCACATAAGATAAGCAGACATAATAAATTCCAGGTTGCTTAGTAGAGAAAATCTATTTTAAATCATTCCTGGTTTTATAAAGCCTATTTTTCCATAGACTTATTAAATATATCAGATTTTATATATCAGCTAGTTTAATATTGCATGATTTAAAGATAATTTTGTGTATCTTAAAATTAATTATCTCAAGATAAAAATATTGAATAAGTTGTTGATAGTGAATATCAACAGCTCATACAACATGTTTGGTAATCTGTGGGATTACAGGCTAAGGTATGATTATGATTAAAACCAAAATCTCATTTTTTCCCCAAATGAAATCAGAATATTCATTTTAGCCACTAAGATTATGAGTAAATGTAAAGGATCATAGTTCCTTGCCTCAGACACCTGTAATTAATAGCATTTTTAATAACATATCTGAGCTGCAGCATTTTCCAGAAAATGGTCGTATTAAAGGTTAAAATGAGAAGAACATTACATTACATCTTTGTCATAAGGAATATTCTGAAGGTTCATATTGTAGAAGTATACACAGACCAGCTGAGACCACATTATAACACAATACTTCATGGAGCATCCTGCCCTGCCTCCTGCCCTGGATGAATTGATGGTGAATACTTCACATGAAGTGCATAGTAAGATCATCTGTGATATGCGACTATTTCATTATAAAGGTTATTTCATCGACACCTTCTCATATGTGATATTGAGTACTCTAGAACAGCTTTTCACCCTACCATCATTTATCTAAACACTAAGTGTTCTATTCTTTTGTTTGGAGAAGAGGAGTCAATGAACTAGTTTTATGTTACCTATCGTTTTTCTTTTCACTTTGTGCTGCATCAGAATGTGAATTTATAGTTCCGATTGGACGCATTTTCTTTAAGATACAGCCAGAGAGAAAGAAGAATAAAATGAAGAGCAATGTTACTGTTTACTTTAGACCAGTCATTGTCCTAAGCATTTCTTCCACATTGATCCATGTAAACTTCACAGTGTTTCTTGTGAGGTATGGAGTACTGCCATTTCCTTTTAAAGATGAGGCTTGGAGAGGTGCAATTACCTATCCATGATAAAAGAGCTCTTAAGTGTTTCAGTCAAGATTCAGACTCAAGCCATGTCACTCCACAGTCTGCACTCTTGCGCTGCTACACGGCAGCCACAATCAGTTGGCTTGAAGCTGGGAGGTTTAAAATGATGTGAGGTTTTGTGATATTCCAGCATTCATTTAGAAGACTGCATATCAGCCTGTAGTAAATGGCACTGGAGAATATGCAACGTGAGAATTTTATACCTTACCGTGCTACAGCTCTAAGTTTGTATCAGCCCCATGAAGATGAATAGAAATGACACATATAATTTGGTGCTGAAAATTTAAAGGAAGAAAATATATGACATTTTGTGAAAGGAAAAACTACAGAGAAAGTTAAAAAGCTACTGGTTACCATGGATTGGGATGGGGAAGAAGGAAGGGATGAATAGATAGAGTACTGAGAATTTTTAGGGCACTGAATCTATCCTCTGTGATACTGCAATTATGTGTACCTGTCCTATGCATTTATCAACACCCATAGAACTATACAACACGAGTGAAACAATGTGATTTACGGACTTTAGTTATCAACAGTGCATCAACATTGGTTTGATAATTGTAACAAGTTTTAACACACTAAGGTAAGATTTTGATAATAGGAGAAACTGCCAGTGAAGAAGAGAGGAGGTATATGGGAATTACCTATATTATCTACTCCGTTTCATATAAACGTAAAGGTGCTGCAAATAATGAAGCGTATTAGGGTTTTTTTTTTCTTTTTTTGGTAAAAAAATCAAAAAGGAAAAGAAAAGAAACTGTATGAATGAGCACATGACTATAGTTGTGGATAAGTCAGGAAACAGATGATTAATTTCAGAATTAATATGTCTTTTCTGCTTTAGTACTGACATCCAGAAATTCCACATTCTCACTCAGTTACAATCCAATTGTAATAAATACCTTTATTCTGTGCTCTCAATGTAACCATTGAGCTGTGAATTCTAGGTGAGCCTGTTTCTTGCCTCAGTCACTCCCTAAATAGAAAATGCAGCACTTTTAGGAAGTAACCTTAACTCTTTAAGGCAGAAGGGATATTAAAGAGTGCTTGAGTGGTTTCCCTGAATGCATCACTTAACAAGGACAGGGAAAATGTGGCATATATACACCATGGAATATTATGCAGCCATAAAAAAAGATGAGTTCGTGTCCTTTTAGGAACATGGATGAACCTGAAAACCATCATTCTCAATAAACTGACACAAGAACAGAAAATCAAACACCACATGTTCTCACTCATAAGCGGGTGTTGAACAATGAGAACACATGGACACAGGGAGGGGAGCATCACACACTGGGGTCTGTTGAGGGGAAATAGGGGAGGGACAGTGGGGGTTGGGGAGTTGGGGAGAGATAGCATGGGGAGAAATGCCAGACATAGGTGATGGGGAGGAAGGCAGCAAATCACACTGCCATGTAACTACCTATGCAACAATCTTGCATATTCTTCACATGTACCCCAAAACCTAAAATGCAATAAAAGAAAAATAAAGTACAGAAGAAAGAAGCCTCTCCCTCCAATTCTTACCATTATTTTAATGAGGGGCCTCTATTTTTCCATGCGTAGTCAGCCCTTGTTAACAAACCAGCATTTGACAGGCTTATTTACTCTCAATTTTAAATGCAAAACAGCATCTAATGGCTAAGTGAAAGGAAGTGGGTAAATGTTGCCATTTCTTTCAGAGTGAAAAGTAGATTTATATGCCTGCACTATTTTTCACTACTGAAGTCACAGTTTGAGATGGAAATAGTTTTAGAAACAAAGTACCAATGGACCCATAACCATGCTTTCTCCATACAGCTAAAACTTAACGTGAGACCTTGCTGCCAACAAGAGCAGAATGAGAGAAATCAAACAACGAGGGGATTATTCAAGAAAGTAGAGTCATGAGCGAGTCATGTTTTAGTCAAAGCAAGGACTCACTGACTTTCCCGTACAAATAGAAAATGCTTCTTCGGTTTTCATTTCTAGGACTGGTGGCTTGATTGCCCCCAAAATGGCAGGTTTCCATTAAAAAGTGACTTATGTAAGTTATGTGAGCTTGTTATCATATCGATCATTCAGGATCACGGGATTAGCTTAGTCCTTATAAGCACACAGGAGATTTTCAAAAGCACAATTTTGAAAGAGAAGATCTAACCCCACACCATGAAATGGTATTGCTATATACAATTTGGCAGCTCTGAGAGGATGTGGGCATATTTACAAACTATATATTGGTACAGTTTGTACTTTATAATTAGTAACAAAAATCCTCATGAATATGCTATCAATAACATCATGAGTCAAAGTAGCAACAGATTTTAATTCTATTCTTTTTTTTGGTTATGGTGGTAGGGGTGCAGTAGAGGGAGCCATATCTTTTTCTGTGTCTATCTGTTTCCAAATCATGTCTCCATTTCTACATTTAAATCTTACTGACATTGAGCTGGTTGCTTCCAGTTGTCTATTTTGATACATTAAGTGATGAAGTCTCAAACTTTTGTTTTAAAAAATGATAGATAGTCCCTACTACACAGGAACTTTAATTCTGTTGCTATTTCCTTCATAATCTCTGTTCCTCGTGTTACTATATTGTGCAATACAAGATCAATGATAGTGCAATTCTCCTCACTTCAATTACTTACACCTGTCATGAAAAACTTTCTGATATAAGCCATTGGTGGAATTTTGGAACACCTCTAGAAATTTCAAGACATATTGCTAATTGGAAGAAGCTTTTTCTTATTTTTTCTTATTCCTTACTTACAAATGTCCCATCTCTTCTCTCTTTTTTGGCAAGGTGGGGGGTGCAGAGACAGAGTCTCACTCTTGCTCAGACTGGAGTACAATGGCGAATGGTGTGATCTCAGCTCACTGCAACCTTCACCCCCCAGGTTCAAGTGATTATCCTGCCTTAGCCTTCCAGGTAGCTGGGATTATAGGCGGCCACCACCACAGCCAGTTAATTTTTGTATTTTTAGTAGAGACTAGTTTCACCATGTTGACCAGCCTGTTCTCGAACTCCTGACCTCAGGTAATCCACTCACTTTGGCCTCCCAAAATGCTGGGATTACAGGCGTGAGTCACTGTGTCTGGCCATTCCCATCTCTTCTAACCAACTTTGCTCTTAGGAAGAATTGTTTATGACAAAAAATACCCTTGAGCACCACATTTGTACTTACGATTACTTGCATTTTGCTCCATCTGCTATGCTCTTTTATAAGCTCTTTGCTTGCACTATTTATCAAATCTTTACAAAAAGTCTAAGAGATAGAAATTTATTATACCCATTTTACAGAGACTGAAGTGGGGAAAGATAAAGTACTTGCTAAATGTCACACATTTCACCAAGTAATGAGGTCAGAGTTTGAACCCATAAAACCTCTCTTGAGAGGGTTCCTAATTCGAATTACAGACTTCTGGACAGGAGTAATTTAATTAAAATTAAAATATACCAATGTAAGTTGCTGTTTTGTAGCAAAACATCCTTGAAATTATTATTACTATTAGTTATTATAATTGCTTTTCTTTCATGGCCTTTTCTCTTTTGACAGTCTGAATTGCAAAATTTTCTGTCCAATTTTGTGGTTCAGGATTTTAAATTTCAGTAGTGATTAAGTGTGATTATTTAATAGTTTACTGTCGCACAGTGCACTTCACTGCTCTAAGTAATGGACTCATTTTCTCCTGAAACCTACTTATAATAGACACCACTGCCTCACTTTCCAGCAGATGGAGAATAATCTTGTTTTAATGTACATCATTTACAATAGATACAAGCTGTCAGATAACTTCTGGTAAAATAGGATGCTGAATCAGACATTTATTTTTAGTGGCAATTGATGAAACATAGACTAGTCCACCCAGATGAAAATATGCCATATCACTTGACTTTACAGATAAAATGTGCTGAAATATTCTTTGTCATTTTCCATTTGAGATTTCTGTTTTAGTTTTCTTAATATACCCTGAATCCCATTGCTTCTCTTTTAGCTTCTGAAAACGATTATGCTTTCTACTTTAATAGCTACATCTTAGTTTTTATTTCTATTATTTGTTGAGAATCATGTAGTACAGAGCAGTTGTATCAAAGTTAAAAGCATATACTCCAGATTCGGCAGACCTAGATTTGAATCCCAGCATAGCCACTTATTGACTAAATAGAAAATATATATTAATCACTGAAAACTACAGTTTTCTCACTTCGTAATACTTCTGTCAATGTTTACAGTAAAAATCAAATGAATTAAAGCTTCTGAAATGGTTATAGTTTTGTTGTAAGTACTGTTAACTTTAGTTCTCTAATTTGAGACATCAAATATATTATGATGAAAATCCCTGACACAAATAGATTTTTAAAAAGTAAAGATGAATTGATTTCTAGATGATCACATTACATATATATTATAATCACCTGTAAATCACCTTTATGATACATATAATATGTATATATACATATATATAAAATCTATGTGATTATATATTGGTCCTATGCAGCTAGTGTTCATTAGCTTACTTGATGACTATCTTACATTAATTTATAAGTACTTTAATACCATTCTTGGAAAGAAGAAATAAAGAACTTTTGTTATTATTTATTATGCATAATTATTGAATGTCTTCTTAATTCCCATTTTGGTTCATCTAGGTAGACTTGATTATTGGAAAGTATAATGGGAACTATATTTGTATAGAATTAAAAATGTTAAATTGCCACTTCAGCCAGACATATACTAAAATTGGGAGGATACAAAGAAAATGCCCTGGCTCCTGCATAAGGATGATATTTGTGAAGCATTCCAGACATTATTTTTATCAAAATTACATTTTATGTGTGTTTATGCATGCAATGATACAGTGTGGTAAAGAGTGGTAAAATGATAATAAACGGGGATTTTGAATGAGAGATTTATGGGAGCTTTTTGTATTATTGTTACTTGTATTTAGGACTAATTATTTAAAAGTTTAAAAGTTAATCAACTTTTTGTTAGAAAATAAAAACTAAAAAAGAACTGGCTACCAGTTTCCTAAATTAATGCATTTCAACTATATTTCAGTGTCTACCTACAGAATTATTACTTCTGAGGTGGAGAGGTTTCATGTTCTTTGAATATTGTGTTATAATATTTGGATTTGATAATACTCGGCACTGTTAGAAAAATGTATAAAAACAAGACATTTTTCTAAAATTGTTTTCTAGTTGTTAAATGTCTAATTGAGACATCTTATGCAAATTATTAAAAAAGCAATTTCTTCTTTACTCTGATGCAACCAGTAAATATTTTCATAAATGAATACAGCCACACATACAAGTTATGACAATGCTCTGTGAATATAAACAATATGTTATTGTCAAAAAATGACAGAGTGGGAAAGAGGAAGGGGTGATGGTTAATGGGTATAAAAATATAGTTTAATAGAACACATAGGATCTATTATTTGATAACACAGCAGGGCAATTACAGTCAACAATAATTTATTGTATATTTTTAAATAATTAAAAGAGCATAACTGGAATGTTTGTAACATAAAGAAATGATAAATGCATGAAGTGATAGATACCCCATTCACCCTGATATGATTGTTATGCATTTTATGCCTATATCAAAATATCTCATGTACCCCCTTAAACATACACTTATTATGTTCTTGTAAAAATTAAAAATGCAAAATAAAATGAATTTCAGAGAAGATGAGAATATGTTAATCAGAAAGAGCCTCACTGAGAAGATGACATTTAAGATGTTATCTAAAGGAAAAGATAAATGATGGAAAGGAAAGTGAGAATGTAGATAGGAAGCAGGAGAAACATGGAGAGGGAGCAAGTCTGTCATCTATGGGAAAGAGAGGGTTCACCTGAGAAGCCAGAAGGACATTGGTATGGTTGGGTTAAACAGAGGAGTGATTCAGGTAGATATATGATCCTGAAAGATAGAAAGGAGTGCTATGGTAAAATATAGTGCATGTGGGGTAAGGACACAAAAGTAGAAATGGAAATGGGGAGATTAGTGGGGAGCCTCTTTCAATAGTGTAGGATGGGTAGCGGTTGCTTGCAGTAGTTGCAGTAGGGTAGTATCTGCACAAAAGTAAAGAACATCATTATAAGGAGTTTATGAACATAAAAGATATAGAAGAAATTTACTTTATTGGAAATAGCTATGGCTTAAGACTTGAACTGGACACATGCTAATAGCTGCAATAGCACATTTCCCATTTAAGAAAATATTGCAACCTTGTTACAACTAGCATTGAGTTAAACAGTACTTCTAACTAAAAATAATTTTATTTTTTAATTGAGTATGAATTTATTGATAAGTATTCATACTATAAATTACACAGAACTTTTAATTGCTTGTTTTCCCATGTGCTATTGTTATTCCAATTTTCTTAATTGTTCAATTATACCTAAACTGATTAATAATACAATTTCATATTATATGGTTGAGGATGATGGATGAGGTGGAGGATGAGGATGATGATGGATTCCCTAAATAAGCATAATAATAATAATTCACTTGTAAATTATTGATATTATGAGCTTTTAAGAGACAAATACAAATCTAACTAATGATGTAAAATTATTAGCTAATACTAAAAGTATTAGCCTTTCTAAAAATATATCAAAAAGTAAAAAGCATCAACATAAAGAAGAATTTACATCAATGAATTGATAAAACAGCCAGTTAACATTAAATAGCAGTAATCCTAAATTTAAATCGACTACATCCCACAATCAAAAGATACAGCCAAAACCCAATGGTATGCTACATTCAGACCCATTTCACATGCAAGGATACACAAAGACTCAAAACAAAGGGATGGAGAAAGATTTACCAACCAAATGGAGAGCAAAAATAAATAAATAAATAAAAAGCAGGAGTTGCAATTCTCACTTCTGATAAAATAGATTTTAAAGCAACAAAGATATAGTGGTAAAAGGATCAATGCAACAATAAGAGCTAACGATCCTAACACCCAGATACATAAGACCTATTAAGAGACTTAGACTTAACGAGACAGAAAATTAATAAGGATATCCAGGACTCGAACTCAGATCCGAAACAAGTAAACTTAATAAATATTTATAGAGCTCTCCACTTTAAATGTACAAAATATACATCTTGTCAATACCACATCACACCTACTCATAGGTTTAAATGAAATATTGATCGGCCATTATTAATAACCATTTTTTAGAATAAAGCAACATTTCTATTCTCTCTCCCTCTTTTTCTTCCTCTCCATCACTCCTTTTTTTTCTTTCCTTCTCTCCAATAAATAAATAAATAAATAAATTAATTAATTAATTTAATTAAATAAAAAATTATTAGCTAATATAGCTTGTAATCCTGAGGTCCCATGAGGATTGGTAAACTTCCTTACTATATTTATAATTCTAACTATAGTACATATGGTTATTTAATGAATGTTATCAATATTTCACCTCTAAAGAGTTAACAGATACATCCAATAAATAGAGAACAAAAATAAGAGAGTTGGTAAGCTACAAGTATAACCTAGTATATTGGGAAAGGCTAGATGCTATCTCAAAAAATTTGGCTTTCAGTTCTGTATTTGGGTAACTGGTTAATTCTCAGCTGATAATATCTCAAGTTGCTTTCAACTCCCATATTTTGTGATTATTTTTGAAACATACTGGCAACTAGAGCTCTCTGGCTACTTTTAATCTAGGAGTTTATGCTCATCATATCGTCTCTCTGCCCAATGACATGCTATGTATCAGTGAAGGTATTTCATTGCCTATCATTGTTTTTTGGCTGTATTGAGAAGGCGGATTCTTGACAAAATAGAAAAATCAAAGGCAGTTTGGCCAGCTAGAGGGAGAAATAAAATGATTAAAAACCTGTGCCATTGAGATAGTTGGTAAAACATAAATTTTAAAATAAAGGTTAGTAGGTTTAGTAGTTAGGTAGGAAAACATTACAGAAGGAATTTTCAATCAGAAGCGGATTTCTGGACCAGCTGCTACTATATTTCTGATTGCCTTACCCCTTCTTAGAGTGACTCTATATCGTCTATATTTTAGAGTTTATTTTCTGTCTAATGGAACTATGGGGCTTTAAAACTGCTTCCCAAAATCTGGATTTCACCAGGATGTTTGTTACTATCACAGATGGAAATATGACCCCCAAATCAACATTATTATAATGACTACAGAGAAAAATAATGGAATTTGTGTTAGAGTACTCTGGGTTGAGTTCTAATTTGGTATCCTGCTAGTCGTTTTATGAAACTGTAAGAAAAATCACTTCTCCGACATTCCAAAGCAGCATTTGTAAAATGTAAACAATTTTATCTATTCATTTATTCTCCTTAGGAAGTCATGAGAATTAAAGACAGTAACATATGAAAGTGCTTTGTTGTTTAAGGAATGTTATGCATAGGTTTACTAGTTTTTTATTCATCAGTTTAGGCTATTTAATGTGACCATTGATGGACGTGGATGAAAACTGGGGAATTTTTTTACCACTGTTAGTTGACTTTTTATTACCATAGACTTGAGTAATCTTTAGGTTGTATCCTTATAGCTGACACTAATTAAGAAAAAAACAAAAAACCCTGCACAGAACGCTTAGTTCTTATGGATCTTTAAGAGATTATTTATTGTGGGATCATTAACTTCTTTGAAGGATTTTGACTTGCTTCTTTCTAACTTTCATCTCCACCAATGCTTCTTTGTAGAACAATAATTATCTTACCCATATTAAAGCTCTCCTTGTGTCATCCAATTTATATAACAGCCAGAACTGAATCCAGTATTTTATGAATGCAATCTACGTTAATGCTTTTCAAGGTCTTATTTTGTTTATTAGTAAGTTTACCCACAAAAACAGCAAGATCATGTTAAATTTTGAAGATCTTAAAGAATATGTCCAAATACTTAACATTAAATAGGTCTGAGACATGGTTTACCCATGCAGGATATAATAATTTTGGATTGGTACCTGTATTAGTTCATTTTCATGCTGCTGATAAAGACATACCTGAGACTGGGTAATTTATAAAGAAAAAGAAGTTTAGTGGACTCACATTTTCACATGGCTAGGGAGGCCTCACGATCATGATGGAAGGCACATCTTACATGGCAGCAGATGAGCCAAGCAAAAGGGGAAAGTCCTTATAAAATTATCAGATCTCATGATATTGATTCACTGCCACAAGAATAGTATGAGGGAACTGCTCCCATGATTAAGTAATCTCCCACCAAGTCCCTGCGACAACACGTGGGAATTATGGGAGCCACAATTCTGGATGAGATTTGGGTAAAGACACAGCCAAACTATATCAGTACAGACCAGGGATTGTAATCTTGACTTTTTCCAGGCATCTTTCTTATGCACTCCAGTGTAAATTCTCAAGTTATCATATGTCTACATGGTCATCAGTCAGTAGAATCATGTTGTAATGTAAAATGGCATTATTGCCAGGTATTTAAATCATTTTTCAAAATTTAATTTAAATTATATCTTATAGTATAAACCTTTTATTTAGTTATTGGAAATACATGAAATTGATTGACAGAAAAAAAAAAGTTTACAAGTATATATCCTAAACATATTTGTTGTGAAACGAGCTGTTTCCTTTGTTTTAAATTAGGTAGTTTCCAAAAAAGAGCTTGAGACAACTATTTGTGTTTAGGTAGTCTATTTGTGTGGTTATCCCCGGAAGCAAGAATGAGAGATGAAGAAGATTAAAGGAAGAAGGAAAAATATACCTCAGGGTATATTACTGAGGTAAATGTGCTGAACTGAGCCTTGAGTCTCCCTGGAACTTTCTGATAAATATAAAGGATGCTTGTCAGAACGATCTTTCTGTGGATTGACGATGACAAACTTCTTTCTTCTGTTGGTTGAGAAGTGCCTTGGTATATTAATGTCTTGGTTTCTTCTGCATGTCTAATGAACAAGATTTAGTTTGTTCAAGGTGGGATGCTGTCAGCATCTGGAAAATCAAAACCCATATTTAACTATCCACCACAGATTCAACAAGAATTAAGTGCCTAGAGGATGCATGAAAGGATATTATATACATTGTCAATATATTTTGTGAACTTCAGTGATAAACTATCTGTAAAAGCACTGTTTATAAAACATCTAAACCCAATATTGCTGTTTTTATTCCTATATTTTCAATTTCTAATTTGGAAATCTAGACTATAATTAAACTGAACTCTCTTTAGTTATTTTGTATTTATATGAAATACTGTGAATACTTTGAGATTTTTATCCTATTTGCAAGCTAATGTCTTTGCCTGCCAAAGTTTCCTAGATCTTGGCAAAAGATATGATACACTTGGGTCAAAGATAATGTACTTTATGACTCCCAGTACACCAGGCAGTATGAGCTGCAGGCTCGCATTGGTTCCCCTCATTTCCAGACATCATTGAAAAGATAAACAGCAGCACCAGGGTGTTTGCATTCTGGAGGAAGGCTCCAGGGACTGTTCTAAAAGACAGAAGATCGTCAATACCCCTCTATTCCCCATACCTCCCAGGGTAATGTCATCCCTCCTTCAAATTCTGGATCTTTGCTTTTCCTTCCACCTCCACAAAATCTGGAGTAGCTATAATTTTATTCCTGTTCCCCATGCCCAATCCAGACCTTTTGTCTGAATCAGATACACAAGAGAGAAAAGCATATTTATAAAATATTTTATAAACATTTTAAGTTTTAGTCTTCTCATCTTCATTCTGAACCAGTTTCAATTTGGGGATTAGACTGGCCCGAGGCTACTGTTATAAGGGAGAGACATAATATGCCTAGGAACAGAAAGGAATCTTGAAATTTCAAAAATAAGTCTATATAATTCCACATAATCTTCAAACACCCTTCGTCTGAGATTTTATACTATTTTCAAGCCAAGTTAAGTTGTCAGGGTTTTGTAGTCCCTTAGGTCAGAGACAAATGACTTTTTTCATGGCAACATATAGCACCCAATAAGAACTTATAAATGCAAATCACTTCCCCCTGCTGCCCCACATCCCAAGGTAGACACAGGTGGGTGTTGTGCACATAGGGAGTTCTTGTTGTAGCTGAGCGACTCTGAGTTTAGGAAATCACTCACCTCCTAATGCCAAAGTTAGCAACCTACACAACTTTGCCTTAAACAGAAGCATTATCTTTATTATTCTGGTTGGACAATAAATCTGCCTTCTGCCCCAAAGGGAGTAATTATCTCTGTCCTCCCAAGCGATTTGCTATACAAAACTCCTTGAAAAGATAGTACAAAATACAAGTTGCCAATGCCTTTGCTTTAAAAATGTGTGAAAGTGTGAAACCCAATAGAGAATTGTCTCACAATATTTGATTTATTTTGGTGATAGAATTCTAGACTTTTAATCATACATGACTTTATTATTTCTGATATTATATATCTCCTCCTGTCAGCAATTTAAAAATAATGTAGCATCAGATTAACCTATAAACAAAATACTAATTGTGCACGAAATTGAAGATAGATATTTGACAAGTTTACTTTTTGCTTATTGTTTGTTTGTATGTCATGCCCTCCCAGAAAAACTGTTTACTGTTGCAGTAACTAGGAAAATGCGTCTTCTATTTAGTCTGAGCAGTACTGAAAGGACTCCATGTTGTTTGATGAGGTATATGTAAAAATAGTAACAGTCAAATTGGAAACAAAAGTAATGGAGAAAACTAATTTTTAAAAAATTTTGTAGTATTTATTTTTCTATTTTAGACCATGGATAGAAGAAAAAAAAATCTCCTGTTTTATTGTACTTAGTCATTTTATTTGGAAATACTTAAACATTTCTCAAAAGTTTCAAAATTCATAGAAAGCTCCTGTGTACCACTCATTCTGCTTTTCCTAATATAACATTTTGCAAAACCATAGTAAATTATTAACCAGGAAGTTTTTAGGGGTTCAGTACTCTTAATTGTAACCATTATTCAGATTCACATGCACCTTTTTTTTGGTATATAGCTCTTTGGAACTTTGTTATATAGAGATTAATTTTGTCATCACCAAAATAATGATATTGAATATGCCCATTGCTGCTAAAAAACCTCTCATATTTCCCCTTAGAGTCATACCCTGGCAACCACTGATCTGTTCTTTTTCACTGTATCTTGTTACTTCAAGAATGTTCAATAAGTATAATTTTACAGTTAAAAACTTTTTGAAATTGACTTTTTTTTCAGTCAGCATAAGACCCGTGAGATCCATTCACATTTTTGTGTACATCAGTGGTATATTCCTTTTATTGCTGAGTATTCCACTGTGGGGCTGTACCAGATGATATTTATTCCTTCATCACTAGAAGAAAATTTCGATCACTTTTAATTGGAGCTATTACAAAGTTGCTATGAACATCTGTCTATAGGTTTTTGTGTGTGAGCATAAATTTTAATTTTTCTAGAATAAATAGCTAGAAGTGTGATTGTTATATCTATGGTAAATTCATGTTTAACTTTATTAAAAAATGACAAACTTTTTTTTTTTTTTGAGGCAGTCTCGCTCTGTTGCCAGGCTGCAGTGCAGTGCCATGATCTCGGCTCACTGTAACCTCCAGTTCCTAGGTTCAAGTGATTCTCCTGCCTCAGCCCCCTAAGTAGCTGAGACTATAAAGTTCACCCTGTTGGCCAGGATGGTCTCAATCTCTTGACCTTGTGATCCGCCTGCCTTGGCCTCCCAAAGCGCTGGGATTACAGGCGTGAGCCATCAAGGCTGGCTGAGTGAGCCAAGATCGGGCCATTGCACTCCAGCCTGGCGACCGAGGGAGACTCTGTCTTAAAACAAACAAACAAACAAACAAACAAACAAACAAACAAACAAAACCCCAAAAAAGAACCAAAAAGCCCCACTTGCTTATATTTCCATATATTTTATACAGGTATGTGTATGACACGGTGGTTTGCTGTACCTATTGACCACTCCTCTAAGTTCCCTCCCCTAACCCCCAACCCCTCAAAAGGCCCTTGTGGGTGTTGTTCCCCTCTCTGTGTCCATATGTTCTCAGTGTTAGCTCCCACTTATAAATGAGAACATGCAGTGTCTGGTTTTCTGTTCCTGTATTAGTTTGCTGAGGATGATGGCTTCCAGCTTCATCCATGTCCCTGCAAAGGATAAGATCTCTTTCCTTTTTTACTATTGCCATCTTTGTTAAATAAATTCGTTTTGTTTTAGCAAAATGCTAAAATGTGACTCGGAACAATACATCTTTTTCCCTACTTATTGAGGTTCTGTCATTTTGGAAACTATATTAAATTTTGTCATTTTATGAAGAACTTGGGCTTTATAAGCATTTAAATAGTTTCAAAAAGTGATGAAAACAAAAGGCAACTTTTAATTACTCCAATTGCCTCTTGATTAATTCCCTTTGCTTTTTAAAAACTACTCTCAGATATCTCATATGTCTCATCGACTACTGCCCTGAACTGGGCTCAGTTGTGTGCACCTGTAGTTCCAGCTACTCAGGAGGCTAAGGCAGGAGGCTGCTTGAGCCCAGCCTGGGCAACATAGTGAGACCTCATTTGTTAAAACAACCAAAAAGAAATAAAAACTTATTAACTACTTCCCAGATTTAAATTGCTTTAGCAGCAATTAATGAGCATATACTTCCCTAATTATTTTCCTTCTAGTTCTTTCCTCATTTGGTCTAAACAACTGTAAAATTATGTTAAATATTTACAAAAAAATGAATGAAGAAGATCACTCTCAATTTAGTAACATGAAATTACGTTAAGGTGATATGTGAGAAATACGTTGTTTTATGATAACTGATCTGAATGCGTTACATATTTAGGAACCTTCTATGGAAGAGAGATAACTTCATACATTTTGTCATTTAATCATTTCCTTTTCTTTCCTTCATTTAGTGAATACTAATGAAAGATATCAATGTGTAGGATAGTTGCACTTCTAGAAATCTTATGAGCATGGAGTGAAAACTGGGTATAAGAAATAATTTAAAAGGAATAGCAACAAGTCTGGACTATAAAAATTCCAGATCGATGCTTCCAGTTGAGTTACAGTTCACCAGTTTCGGTCTTGATTTTGTTGTTGTTGTTTTATAATCTGTAAATGAGGAACCTGAGCTCAAAATTTTCTGTATTCAATTCTCCTAATATTCTCTGAGACTAGAAATCAGAGGAATATTCTTATAGTTTGCAGTCAGAAGGATTCCGACTGTGCAAAGAAGCATAAAGTAAAATGTATGTTGTAGCTGCTTTGTACTACATTTAAGAAAAAAGAAGAGATATAACTTACACTATGACATTGGATCACCTTTGTATATACTGAAAAGAGGCTCAGAATAAGTGATATCTTGGTGTCTCATGGTGGACGACAGAGAGAACAAAATTGAAAAGACAAGTATCTTGGAGTGAGGTGAGCACAGATTCAGGAGAGACCTGGTTAGTGTCAGTCAGTAGTGCTGCTTTCTATCACAAGCTTTCTTTGCTTCACTAATTTGTCTATAAATGAACAAAATTCACCTTTTCTATATACTTAAAAAATGAGACATAAGGATATTGAATAATTGCTAAATAGTGTAATTCATATATTTACTTTTTATTATATGATTTGAGTTCAGCTGCTCTTGACATCATAATACACAGTGCTGCATTGAAATTCCATAATTAAGAGAAAAAAGGATTCCCTTATTTAATAGGAGCAGGGTAAAGAAGCATACATGATAAAAGAGGCTTAATAAGAGAAAAATGTATACTAATGTGATTCATGTGATTTTGGTAATTTAATGATTATATTCAAACTGCAATCTTTCCTATTTTCAGTGAGGAAATATAATTTCTAATATTTCAAACATAACAGAACTAGTCATAAATAGAATACATTAAAAAGCCTAATAATAGAACAACTGATTGGTTAGTTAAGAGAACTCTGGTATGTTTGTAGATATAGGAAACAAGCAAAATACATGCACATATTAGGACAACATTTTTTTGTGCAGACTTCAATAACTATTATGTTTGCTAAACCCTGTTTAACTTATCGCAATCATAAGTTACATCAATAAAGGTTTTAAAGGTAAAATATCTTAATGATTTTTGTTAACTCATTCTTAAGTTCATGGATAAAGTTCCTACATAAGCTTTTACCTACATTCTTTTCTCAGCAGTGTTAAACAAATGATCACTAGACTGTCTATTAAGTAGTAAACTTTTTTCAGAAAAGTTTTCATATAATAATGAAGGTAATATATGTAAAGAAGATTTGTCAGCTTCCTGTTGACTAAGATCCTATCCATGATAGGTTATTACTATATATTTGAATGAACTGAACTGTAGGAAAATCTACTTTTACATGTTCATATATGTGATTTAGAATTTGCATATTGTACAAAACAGTAGAAAAATGATAGATGGGCCAGGGTTCTATTTCTGACTCTGCAGCTACTATGCATATGACTTTGGTTCTTCTTTCTGCCACCTGTTTTGTTTTCTCAACCCTGAAAAAGAAAGCAAGACTGTTTTCTCCGAATTACCTTTTAGCTTAAATATTCATGTTTTCTCTATATACTATATAAATATTACAGACAATTTGGAAAATCCATGTATTTTATATATATGAAGTAATAATGAGACACTATTTCATCAAGAAAAAAACTGTTAATATGTTTTTAATATCTATACATGCATTTGCATGTAAACATTCATTAAATTGCATAAACTTTTATAGTCATATGTTTTATAAAACTCCAGATCAGATAAAAATTGGTAACTTGTTACACATGCTTTTTTTAATATTTTTTATAAACCTAAAAGCAAATGACAGATGACATAAAATGTCTTTTATTGAAATAGATACATAATACAATAACCTATCCAGTGAAGTTCAATAATATAACTATCTTTCCATCTGTTTGATATCTCTGAAGGGCAGAAGTTGGGATCTAGAGCAAAGGTCCTCTGGGCAAAAAGAATGGTGTCCTGCTGAGTATTCTGAAATTTTTACTACCCAAAAATGATAACTAATGTTGAGGTTTTTCTAGAAAACATTAATTTATTGTGACTCTGCTTTAAGATTTTGCAATTACTTTAACTACTTGGTTTCCAGACTTTGACTTTTTAAACAGAAAATAAAAATTATCCCCAAAATGCCTACACTGCACATATACCTATGGGTTTTGAATGCTCTTTCTTGCTTTTATACATATCTATGAGAGAACTCTCAGCATGTAACATGACATATCTATTCCTCCTATTTCCTACTAAGAGTTGAAGTTTGTGAACTGACTTTTTGTTTGTTTGTTTGTTTGTTTGTTTGTTTGTTTTGAGACAGCTCTGTCACCCAGGCTGGATTGCAGTGGTGCAATCTCGGCTCACTACAAATCCCGCCTCCTGGGTTCAAGCAATTCTCCCACCTCAGCCTCCCAAGTAGCTGGAGTTACAGTCACCTGCCACCATGCTGGGCCAATTTTTTGAATTCTTGTTGAGATGGGGTTTCACCACATTGACCAGGCTGATCTTGAACTCCCGGCCTCAGGTGATACACCTATCTCGGCCTCCCAAATTGCTGAGATTTCAGGTATGAGCCACTGTGCCCTGCCAGTGAATTCATTTGAGAAGGGATGTATTGACAGAAGAGTGAGAGCTGATGCTCAAGAAGGAAGATCAGCACGCTGAGCACTTCAAAATCCAGCTCCCATACCTTGAAGAGCCTTCTTCTTGGTTTTCTGTTGGCATAGACCCTGCATTACTCAGTAAGGAGGCAGTTAGGTAGAGACAAAATGTGTTTACTCTTTTTCTATGGTTAATGCTTTTGATTTAGTTCTAGTGATTTATAAAAGTTAGTCAATTGTGTTTCTCACTCCAGTTTTATCAGCTATGGTAAGTTTAAATTTTTCCTGGATTCTAAAAAGTAGTTGAGTGTTTGGGTGTCTGATGGTGATGGAGTTGGAGTCCTTTTATGTTCCTGTAGAAATTACGGAAGAAAGGAGAGAGAGACTGAGTCAAGGAACATTATCCTGACACCATGTTAAGGTTTGACTTCAACTTTTAATTCCTTTACACAAGCTGCTTTTGCAAAAATATCTTCAGCCAAATAAAATATTTATTTAATATTGTTAAAAATCAAATTATTTGTTAGCTTGGGAAATATGAGTAAATGTAATTTTTAAAAATATATCACATAAATAATGTTAACTTTGTAAAATTGTGACTTTAGTAAAATTCTGTCAGCAATCTAGCATATGATTTAAATACATAAGTGGTAACTCAGTACCAAAGTTGTTTCCACAGCTGCAAAACTCAATTTTTCCTTAGGATTTCAGAAAATGTGAATTCTTGGTGTATAAAAAAATTATAGGAGGATATGTATTCTGGTTGATAGGTGCAACAAACCACCATGTCACACTGTACAAACCTGAATGTTCTGCACATGTATCCCAAATCTTAAAGTAAAATTTTAAAAAAAAGCAAACAAAAAAGAAAAATAGAAATGAGAAGTATATCCCCTTGTTCAGCCTCTTCCCACAAAAATAATACATTTCATGTATTTACCAATAAGGCTATTTTGACTATCAAATAAGAAAATATAAGTATGCAAAACTACATATAAATATAAAGCATTATTATTGTGTGAATTATTATAAAAGGGTAAACTTCCAGTAAAAATTAAAACTTTTTAAATAGTAAATTTATTTTTATTACTAATGTATATCTTTTCCAAAGAAGGTCATCATAAAGTAAGATATCTGTCTTTCGGAGTCTTACAGGAAAAAAGTTTGTCTTTAATTAGAGGCAAAAAATCGTGTTTCCAATCTACCAGGTTGTCCAATTCTATTATTCCCTATATGTCTAATAATCTGGCAATGAATTTCATTTTATTATGAATTTTTATTCTCTTTAGTAATACTCTGGAAACTGCTTTTGTTTTATTTTTACTACTACAGGTAAAGTAATATACAGGCTATTTATTATAATAGGGTAGTAATATTATTTTACTCTGGAAGCCCTAGAAAAGATTTTTTATTATGCTATACTGAACACTTTCCCTGATTATTGAGAAGAGAAAACAGAGAAATCTAGAAACCAGTAAAAAAGCAACTAAAATAACACAAGAAAGATTTTATGCACTACTGAACTAAAGCAGTAGCTGTATGGACAAAGCGCAATAGGCTTTTACAGACATGAGAAGTTGTGACAGATAAATATTAGTGAAAATTTTAAATTAGAGAATGATTCTGGCTTTAATTATCAGATAACAATGGACTATTGAACTTTATTGTTGAACATCTAAATGCATAAATGAAATAAAATCTAGAAAACATTCTGATAAAATAAGTTTTTAAAGATATATAATAATCAATACGGCCATTATCCTGCCTAAAGAGTATTCTCAAAGGCCTTTAATTTGTGATTGCTTAAATAAAGAGAAAACTAAGGAGAAATGAGCCCATAGATATAAAACATTTGAAGCTGTGACATCATAATTTTTTGTCAAAGGGAAAATATAATAAGCTACATTTTAATTTTAAGGATAATCTCAATAATTATAGGGAGAAATTGTGAAAACTGTTAGATGAATAAATTAAGGGATTTAATAGAAAGTCATATTTAAAAGTGTGTTACAACTTCAGTCTTACTTAAACATTTAAACAATTTCAAAAGATAATTTCTGGTTCAAAATTCAGGATGTGAGATGTTTATTGTTGACTTTCATGAGAAATTCTAGGGTGTGTCAGTACCAGAGTTACAAACACTTTCAACTTTATTCTTTAAACTATAGTTTTTCGGTCCTGTTAGCTTGTGATCTATTGAACTGAATAAGTGAACAAAGAGAAAATAAATTACACTCCATCAGTTTGTATGCCCAGGGCATCTCATATCTGCCACAGTAGACCTTTCTCCTCATTTCCATTCTAGCTTGTCTCTGTAATATAATTGTATTTATTTTTTACCTTCTCTGTTTTCTTGTTCTTAGAGAGGAGACTCTGGAATCAGCAAGTAACAGTAGTTAATCATTAGAATGAGTGGTAGATATACTCCCTCCTTTCCTTGATTACACTCTTCCACCTTAAACAAGTTTCCTGTTCTTTTTACCTCCTTATTGCTTCCCATCCTGTTTTCTCTTGTTTCTATATTTCAACAGAAATCCTTATTTCTTTTATTTATAAATTAGTTTCAAATCCTAGGATTAAGACCATCCAAATAGCATCTTTAAGCTATTTCCTAGATATCATGTGCTCAAAATACATCCAATTTTACTCATTTTGCGAAAATGCACAGGGTAGTTACTGAGCTATGTGAGAAATAGAAAAATATATAAAGCTATAGATAATGTACGTGCCTTCTAAAAATTTACATTCTGGTAGCAAACAAATATACAAAGGAATTACTAAAATGTTTAGTAGTGTAAGTTAAATGGAAGAAATCTACAAATTTAAATATGGGTGGATTTTTTTTTTTTTGCCCATTTAAACTGTACTGAGTTTCATGATAATATTTAAGGTGGTTCTTAGAATGGGTGAGATTTCATATCAGTAACATCTTTTGTAGATCAAAACTCTTAAAGGATTTGGGGAAAAGCTACAAAAGTACTAACTAAGAGTAAACAAGGTATACCTTGGCTTCCTGAGTCTTAGATTCTATAAAGAAAATATTAAATTCTAATATGACAAGGATAATACTAAAGATAATTAATAACGTTTTGGAAAGTATATGTTGTTATTAGACTATAAAAGACATTTAAAAATGTACCTTGCCCATACACAACAAAAATTTTTGTTCATTCATTAAAGTTAATGTGATAGTAAAAGATTTGAGAAGGAAACTATTGGAACAGTAACATCTATTGCTATTATGTAATAGTACATGCTATTATTATATATAATCGAATGTATTTTTGTTTTAGCAAAGAAACTGATAAAACCTCAGCCTGGCTCATCTGCACAATCCCTGGTATTTATATTTGCTGAGCCAGGGTACATACATTCTCATGGACAGTCCTTGTGAATCTAGCAATGTATCTTTCATTTTGTTCCTGTACTATTTACTGGTCATGTTTACATTTCTCACCCAGAGCATTTGTCATTTGTTAGGGAAGAAGGCGAAGTTGTTACTTTGGAATAATTTATTCCTTGGTGTATTTTTTTCTCCATTTCCAGTTACATTACTTATTAGCTCTTCTCAAAACTCCCATTAGTTTAGAGAAGATAGAACAAGAATTTGGAAACCTAGTTATTGTTGTGAAATGCTGTCTGAAGTGTTTTACAAATATTCGCACTACAGTTCTATGAAATATCTATTATTATTTGTACTCTAAAGAAAAGGAAATCTGAATTTCAAATAGTTTGCATGGTTAGTAAATGGTGTGTCTGTTTGATTAATCCAGGTTTCTCTTCCTGTACTATGCTCCTTCTTAAAATAATGAGAAGAAATAAAGAAGTGAGTGAACAGCTTCATTATGACCCAATTAGACACTTTCTTGCTATATTATACATTCACACAGATCAACATTTATTCTGATCTTTCTCCAATGCAGAATTATAAACTGAAGAAGCCAGATATTAAATATTATTGAATATTAGTATTTTTCTTATATTTGTGTCAATATTAAAGTGACATCTTGCCATGGCCAAGCTTCCATAAACTTAGCCAAAATTGATTTTCTCCATGTTTAGTTTGGCTTAATGCTTGCTTGAGCAAGAACGCTATCTGGATTTTGTTCTGATGGCAGAAGTTAGAAATGGAAACAACCTAGGTATCCACAGAAATGCTGAGTCTAGGCATCAAGCTTGGTTAGTTGTATAACCAGGAAAAGGATAAAAAAGATACTGAACGAATGCTATCTCAAGACCGGGATCCTCAGCGTATATGGCAGCACTAAAAATTTGTTGTTATTGAGTGATTGAGTCATAGAACTGAAAAAGAGAGAACAAAATTGTGTGATCTGGGTGACATATAGCTTTAAAAAAGTAAAGAAAATAAAATAAACAATTGTGTCTTAGCCATAAAAACAAAACATTTAAATAGAATACTATATTATAGATGTAGCATCAGCTGATGTTTCATAGTATTATATAAGTGGTCAAAAATATGATATTGATGAATATGATGTTGTATTCCTATGTTCATTAGGAAGTCCTGCTTTCTCAGGTATTAGATATGCATGCATGGCTTTTTTTGGCCAATGAAGTGTGAGAGGCAGAGGTTTCTAGAGCCACTGTATGATTTACTGCATTCCTTTTTCCTATCTAAATGATTATGAAAGCATGCTTTGAAATGGAACATCCATCTCCAGTAGATCCTAAATTACTATAATGAGATCTTCTGTTCCTCCACATTACATTGGCTGGAAATAAACCATTATTTTAAGGCATTGATAATTTGAAGTTCTTTGTTATTACAACATAAATTTGCCTATTCTGTCTGATATGCATATTGTAAATTCCTTGATAGTGTGAATCATGCTTTACCACTATATCTCTACTACTAAAATAGTACCTAAATTCAAATCTGTGAATGACTTAATGACTGATGACATATAAACATTTGTTACCCTCTTTGATTATAAAGTTAAAATAGCATGACAACAAAATTTGACAATATGAAGGCCATCAGGAAATGAAGATAAGTTATTTACATAATGCATGGACCAGATATAAGTGTATTTCACTGTTGGAAGGCAAAGGTTAAGACTGATTGAGCTAAGGAGCAGGAAGAAGAGCCTTGGGACTTCCATTAGTGCAGTCACTTGAGGCTTTTGGCAATCACAAGACTAGCAACAGGGATTTTGGAGGTGAAAGAATTAATTACTTTTTTTTTCCACATGAAAAACGCTGCATTAGGAATTTAGTTGTACTTTGTGTGATTCAAGCTGTGTAATTTTCTCATAGCAAAGAAATATGAATTGAACTTATAAATTGCTGAGTTCTTTCTCCATTCCAAAAATCCCGACAATTCTTACACATATAGATGGACAAAGTTGATTAATGACCAAACAGAGTGCAGGGAAACACTGAGTAGTAGAAATAGAAATGGGACAAAGAAACAAAATATAGAGAAGTTTTGTGTTCTGAGGAAATACAGTAGAAACCTGCTCAGATTTTCTTTTCCTGCCAAAATATAGTGATTCTCTCATCAAATACTAAGAGAGCAGATCAGAGAAAACAACATATCTTGAACTTGCTAGTAAACTTTGATACTGGTTAACAGCACTGGTAACTGTGCGTGTAGTTTGACAATTCATTGTTTTGTTTGATCTCATCCACCTCTGGTGTCATTCATTGTCTGTGCCCCTTAGGAAAACAGTTCAGTAGGTTCTTAAGCTCCTGCCTGATGTCTGTGCAGCAGAACTGGGTGGCATTGCCCACTTTATCACCACCACCACTCCCTCTCTCCCTCCAGCCTCACACCCATTCAGTCCTCCAGCTCCTGGTGCCCATGCTATTCTTTGCAAGCATCTTCCAACCATTCAAACAAACCTTTCTGAATAGATTTGTGAGAGACACTAGCCTACCAGTTTACTCCAGCTGGCCTCCAGGGATTTATTCACAGAAGGAAAGGAGAAATTTTGTTTTGTCTATATATAGCACACATACTACTTTGCTTGATTGATTACTTTTCAATCCCATCTCTTTTGTTTATAAGATAGTCACTTTCCTTCATACTTTCCTGGAGGTTGTTGCAGGCCTGCTGCTAACCTGTGCTTTCCTGAAATATAGAATTCTCACCATTTTGTGACTAATTCTGAATTTTCTTTTCTTTTTCTTTCTTTTTTTGCTGAGATGAAGTCTCACGCTGTCATCCAGGCTGGAGTGGGCAATGGTGCGGTCTTGGCTCACTGCAACCTTCAAGCATCCCACCTCAGCCTCCTGAGTAGCTGGGACTACAAGCATGTGCCACCACAGCCAGCTAATTTTTTTTTTTTTTTTTTTTTTTTTTTTTGTATTTTTAGTAGAAACACAGTTTCACTATGTTGGCGAGGATGGTCTCAAACTCCCAAACTCATGATCCACCTGCCTTGGCCTCCCAAAGTGATGAGATTACAGGCATGAGCCACTGCACCTGGCCTAATTCTGAATTTTCTTGGAAAGTGAAGACTGAAGCTGATGGAGTACCTCAGGCCTCCTTCTTCCTTGGTAGTTTGAAGAACATCAGGAGTAGTCCCTTGGGCAGGAGTTTGCCATTTTCAAGGAGGACATAGAGTCTCAAGTGGATCAAGGTAGTGCTGTAAGGGAGTTGTAAAATAGAAATACGAGAGAAAGCTCTTTATACTGTAAGATGTCTCTTACACTCTACCACCTTCTCCCATTTCAAATAAAAACCCTGAGAAGATTAAGTCCTGCCTTATGCAGGTGGGTGCAAAGGTTATTAGGCTAGCAAAATGTTAATTACAACTATTCATGCAATCTTCTTAATGTCAACTGCTACCAGACTCTAGAGAAATTTAGATTTCATAGGTAATGATGGTTTCTTAGGCCATAATGATCAGAGGAAGAAAAACTAGTGGCATGAATACCATGTTCTAACAATAATAAAATAAAACAACATCACCACCACCACCAACAACAAAACACCTGTTATTCTGAGACCTAGCAACAAAAAAAAAACGCTCTATTCCAAGCAAGTTACATTTCTATTGAAAATCCTTTCCACCCCTCAGGAATTCCTCACTTCTTCTAAACATTCTACCTGCTTTCTATCCTTTGTATTCCCTCCCTCCCTCCCTCCCTCCCTCCCTCCCTTCCTTCCTTCCTTCCTTCCTTCCCTCTCTCTCTCTCAATCTCTCTCACTTTCTTTTCTGACAAAGCCTTGCTCTGTCCCCCAGGCTGGAATTCAGTGGTACGATCTCAGCTTACTGCAACTTCTGCCTCCCAGGTTTAAGTGATCTTCCTGTAGCTGGAACTACAGGCATGTACCACCACCACGCCTAGCTAATTTTCTGCATTTTTAGTAGAGACGAGGTTTCACCATGTTGGCCAGGGTAGTCTTGAACTCCTGACCTCACATGATCTGCAGGCATCAGCCTCCCAAAATGCTGGGATTACAGGCATGAGCCACTGTGCCTAGCCTCCTTGTATTATTTCTACAAGAGTCACTCTACTTTTCTTCTCTGTTTTGGAACGTATATATAATCATTTCCATTGTTCCACTGAGAACTTCTATCACTTGAATCTAAGATAATTGTATTTCATGCACAGGGATACTTTTTCTCTGGTTGGCATTATAGATACCTCTTTATCTTCATTAGTACCAGACTTTTCAAAGATGACAAATTTCTTCAACTGCTATGTGGAAAGGATTGCCTAGGGCTGCCTTTCAGTTAAGTACTGGAAGCATATTGGGTTATTGTCATGCTGGCACTCTCAGCACCAAAACAAAGGAAACAGTATATGTTCTCTCCACGTGGCTTCTCCTAAGGGCAGGGCTGCTTTCTACCAACAAGGTGTCTTTCCTCCACTAGATTAACTCCCCAGGATTATTGGGAGATACATCTGAATAAATTGATTATTGCCTATCTACACAGCTACTTTGGATTTTCAAGTTATTTGCGATTATTAAAAGTGACAAGTTTAGGAACCTCAGGCATAAAGATCAGAACATATCTGAACCAGACTGACCTCACTGGACACTAGATTATATCCTACTTCATAGGCAGGTATTACCCTGGAGTATGTCTCAGAACCACAAGGCCCATTTCACAACTGTTACCAGAAATAAGACTATTCCTGAATGGATATTGCCAAGAAAGCAACTACCGTCACACATGCTTAATGACAGAGGTACATTCTAAGAAATGCATCGTTAGATGAGTTTGTCCTTCTGTGAGCATCATAGAGTGTGTGTAGCTTATTCTATACCTAGGCTATCTCACGTAACTTACTGCTTTTAGGATACAAACTTGCACAGCATTTTACTCTATTGAATGCTGTAGACAGTTATAACACAATGAGAAACATGTGTATCTAAACATGAAAAAGGTAAAAGAAAAGGAAAAATACAGTATTATAAACTTATGGGACCACTGTTGTATGTGAAATTTATTGTTGGCTAAAATGTTATTATGTGGTATGTGACTGTATTTCAAAATGTTATCTCCATAGGATCATTTGACATTGTTTGGCATAGCAAGGCAAATGCCTCTTCTAATAGCAGGCTATAAAAATGTGCCTCAAACCAAAATCTCAGTAAAATGTACTTGCAACTATGGATAGACACAAAATTGATTTTTTAAAGTAAATGGAAAACACTGGGCTAGAAATTCCCTAAGTCATACTGAAATTAGCAGTAGTGCCTGACATTAAATTCCTGGGATTATTTATTCATTTATTTAAAAAACATGCTCTCTGTTGATTAATATATATTTTACTTTTGAAAAATTTTAACATGTAAACTGTGAACATGGATATAAACAAATTATATAATAAAAGATTTTCTATCACTCTATTGTCCAACTATAAATAACAAGAAAATAACTATTTTTAATCCCTCTAGAAACATCTCTTATTTGAGGGTCCTCATAGGAACCTCACATGGTTTAAGAATTTAATAGAGTCTCTTTTCAAAGGTGTGAGAAAATTTCAAGGAATCGGTAAAGGATATTGAGGCACTGAAGAACCTAGAAACCACAGGAAGCCCTTGACACTCTAAGCCTAAAGAGCAAGAGGAGAAAATTTCTCTACCAGAGCCCAGTGAGACATGGAGCAACAAAAAAGGTGCTATAATCCTGGGGAAATGCAGCATGTACGGGAAAATACGACCCAGAGCAGAAAAGGAGGGGAGAATAAAAACCTCAGTCTCCTCCTTTCTTTTCTGTGATCACTCATGACCTTCACCGGCTGAATTTACAGAAGCTGGTAGGAGGATGCTCAGGTATATAATCCACAGGGATAAGCTTCCTGGGGCAAAGAACAGAACAGAACAAAGGATCTTTCTTGTAGCAGTGGTAGTGGTGGGAGCAGAGGCTGGAAAACAGAAACTAACCAGCACAGTTCTCCTTTTTGTTACTGTTTTCATCTTCAAGTGGATCATCGTAATCCCAATCCCTTTAAAATAAAAAATTGCAGGAAAATGGAGAACAGCCATCATAGTTGATGGGAAAAGTATCTTATATACTATAATATCATATTGCTGCCAAAAGAATGGAGGGCAAAAATAGCCTGAAATCAAACACATATACACGTACATGTTATATGTATAGACAACCCTATATATGAATATTTATTTTATCTGTAGTTATCACTTAACCTTTTAATAAAGTAAAAATATTCCACATGTGCCTAATCACTCCCTTGATATATTTGTGAAGTAAAAATTCGAAAACCTCATTTATAGCTTTCTAACTTTTAACATTTTTGTGGAGAACCGAAAAATTGCCACTTTATAAAACAGAGCACACAACATGGTAATATAGGTTTGTATTAAAAACTGCTTTTCCACTAATTATTTCAATATAATGTGCTTTCACTGTATTTAAGAAAACAGATTTCCCTTCAAACATATTAGAAAGAAATGTGAAATAACATGAATGTAAATAAAAGTCTTTGAATACTGCCAAGGAAGGAGAGTGAACCAGGCATGGGAGGAAACAAAGGAAACATGAAGACTAATAGGTAGGAGTAAATTAAGAAGATGAAATAATGTGGCTAATGCCTGTAAGTCTCAGCACTTTGAGAGCTGCAGTGAGCGGATTACTTGAGGTCAGGAGTTCGAGACCAGCCTGGCCAATATAGCAAAACCCTGTCTCTACTAAAAGTACAAGAATTAGTTGGGTGTGGTGGCACACACCCATAAGCCCAGCTACTCAGGAGGCTGAGGCAGGAGAATCGCTTGAACCCAGGAGGGTGGAGGTTGCAGTGAGTTGAGATTGCACCACTACACTCCAGCCTGGGCAACAAAGCGAGACTCCATCTCAAAATAAATAAATAAACAAGTAAATAACACTAAAGCATTGTAGAAGACATATTTCAAATATCAGAGAACCTAAAAACCAATTCTGAAAGGAAAAAGTTTAAAAAAGAAAAACAACATTTTATGACAGATATGTTAGCACACCAACACTATTACATTTATTCCATAGAGCTTTACATGCCTTAAAAAGTAGTTTATCACAGTACTATGTATGATATAACCTAAGTATATGTATGACATATAAGCATATCATTTCTGTGATAAGAAACTTTTCAGAGATGTGTACAGTGTACATTTTTATATAGTGTAGTTCAACTTCTGTGATACAATTTCTTAGCGCATGTGGAAATCTAAGCTCAAGGTATGCTAAATTAAAAAAGCTCTGTTTTCAAAGTTATTGAGTATTTGCTTATAAATAATTTTAATTATAATTTTATAGCAAAACTTTTTAGACTAAAGTAATGGAGATTGGCAGGCATTATTAGCATTCATTAGCTTATGCAAGTCTAATATCATCTACATTAAAATAGTCAGTGAAATTCTTAGAGCAAAAAAATTTCTTAAATTTTTCACAGTTAAGAAACCATTTATGTAGCATAAGTTAGAAAAGAACTTGGGTTCTCTTTGGAGATAGAGCCAATTTGTCTGTTTGCTCAGCACTCAATGATTTTGGAGATATTAGTCAACTAAAAGAGTACTAATAGCTTTTGGAAACATTAGCCTGAGAACCATTTTCCATTTAGTCTGTAGTTAGTTAATCGAGTGCATGTTCATTTATCCATACAAGCTATAAAATCCTACAATGAAGATGTAATTATAATTAACATTACTGACCAGTTAAAAGGCATAAACAGTAGTCTGCCCATCAATATGCACTCCCTATTTGCTGACATTTCCAGTTATGCCAGATGGCGACTTTAATGATAGTGCCTTGTGGTACTTCTAATAATTTTTGTGCCTGATGTTACTTTTACAGGGCCTGTCACATCATAGAAAGCTGAAGGGTGACTTAATAATGATCTTCTAGCATATGAAGGGTCATGAAGTATATGGTTATAAAGTGACCAGCTGTTACTCATTAAAATGAGAAGTAGTAGATTCTAACTGTAACTAGAGAGATTTAACTTAGATATAAAGTAGAGCTTCCTGATAATAAAAGATATTGAATGAGAGGATTGATGAGAGATGCTAAAGGTTTTTCTTGGGGGTAGAATGTGCTCATCTGCATGAATTGATCAAGTTTACTCTTATTTTGTGGATATGTCAGTTTTATTTTACATTTGTGAGTTATATATTTTTTTGTATTTCAACACTAATGATTCAAATCCTGGCTATAACTTATTGTTTATGTGATGTAGTATAAGTTAGTTACTTAAATACATTGCATCATGATTTACTTATCTGTACAATGGAAATGAAATCTTGCATCTAAATATCTAGGGACAAGTCTAAAATACTGTTAATTCTAAGGTAAAGATGAATTTCTTTCTTTCACTTCTCCTCTATAAAAAATGAAACAAGACAGGTCAAAAATATCATTTTATCTTACTTTGGAATGTGCAGAGTAATGAAGACCTGAGTGGTAGCAGAGAGCAATATAAAACCCTCATCTTTTCTTTAGAGGTTTATTCCTTAGCCAAACACTCACTAGGAATGTTTTTTTCTCATGGCATTAAATAAGTGCAAACTGTTAGAAGGAGAAGGCAAAAGACCTGGTTCTGTTTAGACTCCTGTGATTACTAATTCTGTAACCCCAAACCAAGTCATTTAACTTCTGAATTTTGTTTTGATCCCCTGGAAAAAGATTAGGAAACTCTTGGCAGATAAATTTTGATGTCGCCTCTGTCATGGGGAAATGAGACAATGTGGGAAGATTGGGGGAGATAGAGCTCAAGAGGTTGAGAGTTGAATTTTCTGCTCTAGTGGTTTATTTGAATCTCTGTATCAAGTGAGAAAAGGCAGTTCTGATGAATGAGAAGGGAATGAGATGGCACCAAACCTCAGGACACTTGCTTAAAAACTATTTGATTGAAAAATAGGATATTCCAGGCACTCTTCAAGACACTAGGAATTTATCAGTATACAACTCCAATAATATACTAGGAATTTATCAGTATACAACTTTAACAACTTCTCTGTCTTCATGGGGTATTAGGAAAAATAATCTTTAATTATTCAATAGCTTTTTTAAAAAAATAGCTTAAATTTAAAAAGCTATTGAATAATTAGATTAACAAGATTATTTCAGAATCTGATGTACCAGGAAAAGAAAAATCAAACAGGGTAGAGGATAATAAGATCATACCTAAGGGGAGGAGATAAACCTATGGTCCAGGGAGGCTTCTTTAATGCCATGACACTTGATACTGTCCCTGTATAAACAGAATGAACTCAATCATGCAAAGATATAGAAAAAATGCCCAATTAAGGGTGAGATGTAAAGAATCAGTCAATCTGTTTCCAGTTCTCACATACAAATTTGTGAAGCTTCGAGGTGCAACATTGATGACATATTGATTAGTTCTGTTCTTGGCTTTATCAGTCACTAGCTAATCTGTCTCTGTTCATCAATTTCTTTAGAAGCAAAATACAGGAGGAGAAGCAGCAATGCTATGAGAACATTCCTATTATGATTATTTTCACTTTTAAATGCTATGATTAATCCCTCTCCTGACTATTTCACAAGGTGGATTAGGAGATGAGAACAGGTTCATTGAAGCCTCAACTAATTGGAATATTAATGTAAAATAACCGTATTTTTTTCTAATCACTGCTTTCAGTCATGTTCTATTGACATTTACTTTATCTCTTAACAGTATCATAGGCAGATAACATAATTTTCTGATATTCTCACTATTAGTACTATGAAATGTAAATAATAGTTGTTAAAGGTGGTAATATCAATTAATGAGTTATTTATACTGAAGCTTAGGGAAGAAGGGTCCTATCATATTGGTAGCAACCAGGAAGCTTTTGTCTGTAAGTGGCTATAGGGTTCAAGAACTAAAACTAAAGCCAATGTTTGCAAACAAGTTAGAATTGGAACTGCTAGAATAAGCCCAATCATTAGTGTTTTGTCTAAAAGTCTTGAACAGTTGTCAACATGGCAACCTCTTCTCAACATTCAGAGGCCTGTAATGAGACAGCATCTAGTGAGAAGATGTCAAAGCTCTTGCACATTTCAAGTGTGGAAATCAGAACATGGCTGTTAAAGGAGTCTGGAAAATAGAGGATTTTAAAGAATAGATTTTTTTGTTACAATATACCAGATTGTTCATGCCTTGTAAACAATGCCTTAGGAGAATCAATAATAACTGTAGGTGTACATTTTAGAAAAAAAAATCCTATCGTTTTGTATTGTGGCCCACAATATAATATTTATTAGCCTTTTTGTTGGTATATTTTTACATACATTGAAACAAATATCTAACCACTGCACAAAATACCAAATTATTGCATTACTGAAATACAGAGTGTTTTATGTTATATAAACTGTATTTTCACATACGGGTTGCTATTTCTTCTCATTATTAAAAGACTAAATGATTTTTTAAATTTCTGTCTAATATTAGAAATATAAGATGTCAAGATTTTTGAGACAGTTTGAGGAAATGTCATTTGAAAACTCATTTCCATACTATAATTTTTAAAACAGTTTTCTATAAAAAGAACAATGCAAAATCATTTTTAAAGCATAGAATATCCATACAAAAATGTTTTTCAGTAGTTCTGTTTTCCTAAAATTTACCGGGATATTTTTATATTTACTACCATATGATAGGTCCATGTTAGGAAGAAAATGTTTCACTTTTCCAGTTTCTCCTTGGACTTTGATTCCAATAGTAAGTCATAGATATGTCCAAATAAGCTTACTTTGATATGTTTGACTCAGTGTCATTAACGTGGCTTTTTGTTCCATTTATCCTATATATACAGTAATGCAACAAGAGGTGATGATGAATATACAAAGATCTTGTTTTAGATTCAGCCAAACTAGATTGATAAGACAGAGTTAACTTCTCTCTGGAGTCTTCGTGAAGTCCCTAGTATTATTTTATTCATCTTTATAAAGCCAGAAATATTTTTATCACTCTTGTTAGTTTCTGATTTTTAAGGCTCACGACTAACAGCACCAACCAGTTTTCCTCCACCAGGTTTTGCTTGCTGTTCCAAATTGAGTCCTGAAAAAATAATTATTGTATTGGATCTTTTATCACCAGTCTTCTTTATGAAAGTCATCTGCCTTTGAACTAAAGGAATCCTGGATTGATCTTTTATTGCATCTGACTGATGTCTACCCATGTTGACAAACTCAATGCAAACCAAGAATTGTATGTCCATCAAAGAGTGTGTTCTCTCTAGTGGAAGTGGTCTAGAGCACCTTACACAGTATTGTACCAAGGCTATCATTCTTTTCATGTTTATCTAAAAGTCTCAGTTTTTGATCTAAAACTTATAATGTGGGGTTGTTAAGCAAGTATGAGGAAAAGGAGAGACTACTTGATAATATATATAATATGTGGCTATGCTGAAATTATTATAGTAAACAATTAGAATTGAGGATAGTGAATTCCCAGTTGGAATATAATATATAACTATGTTATAAATAATTGGTCAGTGATTGTATGATTAAGAACATATTACATACTGTAAGGGCATTGCCAAATATCTAGAGACTATTATTCCATTCAGAAAAGTGTATGTTACCATTCAATTTGGAGCTTTACAAAAGCAGCAGAGTATTTTTCATTGACAAAAAAAATTTAAATAAAAACTTATTTAATTGTTATTCAATAAGCAACATATTTGAAAGATGTGATGAAATTTATGTATCAGTGGAACCATTATTAAAATCAAAGTAGTGAACATATCCATCACACCTAAATGTTCCCTTGTGCATTATGTAGTTTTTCTTCCCTCTTAAGCAATAAGTGATCTGATTTCTGTTACTATAGATTAACTTGTATTTTCTACAGTTTTATATAAATGGAATTATGCAGCACACACTCTTTTTTAAAATTCTATTTTAAGTTCTGGGGTACATGTGTAGATCATGCAAAATTGTTACATAGGTATACACATGCCATGGTGTTTGCAGCATCCATCTCCCTGCTCATCATCAACATTAGGCATTTCTCTTAATGTTATCCCATTCCCCCACCCAGTCCCCCCACCCACTGCTATCCCTCCCCTAGCTGCCCCACCCCCAACAGGCCCTAGTGTGTGTGATGCTCCTCTCTCTGTGTCATGTGTTCTCATTATTCAACACTCACTTATGAGTGAGAACATGCAGTGTTTGGTTTTCTGTTCTTGTGTCAGCTTTCTGAGAATGATGGTTTCTAGCTTCAAAAAGCAGCACACACTCTTTCGCCTGACTTCTTTCATTCAGCATAATTATTTTGAGACTCATCGTGTTGATGCGTTTATCAATAATTAATCTCTCTTTTTTCTTTTTGCTGAGTAGTATTCAATTGTAAATCTATGCCACAGTTTGTTTATTCATACACCTGTTGATAGATATTTAGCTTCAAGTTTTTGTCTATTATAGATAAAGATGCTGTAATCATTTGTGTACAAGTCTTAGCATAAAAATAAACTTCCTTTTTTCTTGGGTAAATATTAGTAGAAGGGCTAGGTTATGTGAGATACACACACACACACACACACACACACACACACGCACACATTTTTCCAGTGTGGCTGCACTGTTTCATATTTCTACCAGTAGTATATAAAAGTTTCACTTTCCCTACATCTTTGTCAACACTTGGTCTAGTCGATCGTTTTTTAAATTATAGCTATTCTAATAGATATGTAATTGTATCTCATTATCATTTTACTTTATATTTGTCTGGAGTTACTAATGATATTGAATTTTTATGTCCTTATTTGCCATTGATATATTCCCTTTGGTAAAGTGTTTGATAAATATTTTGCCCTTTAACCTTTTCATGTAGGATAGGTTTTTTTTTCTAATGTTATTAGAGGGTTTTTGAGTGTTCTTTACATATTGTATACACAAATCCTTTATCAGAAAAAAGTCTTATAAATTTTTTTCCAATCTGTGACTTATATTTTTTTTCTTCTAAGAGTGTCTTTAGAAGAATGAATGTTTAATATTTGATGAAGTCTAATTTATCATTATTTTTTATAGGCTGTAATGTTGGTGCTAAATTTAAGAAATCTTTGCCCAAGAAAAGATTATAAAGATTTTCTTTCATGTTTTCTTCTAGGAGTTTTATTGTTTAGGACTTTACATTTCAGTTTATGATTCATTATTTTTTAGAGGAATTGTCTTAATTGTTGTATGTGGTACAAGGGATGAATCTAAGATAAATATTTTGCATATAGATGTCTAATTTTTCCAGCACCATTTATTGTAAAAGCTGTTGTTTCTCTACTACACTGCCTTTACACCTCTGTCACAAATAAGCTACTCATTTAGCTGTGGGCTTATTTCTAAAATCTTTATTCTGTCCTATTGATTTATCTGTTTCACAAATATCACACTATTTGACTTTATCTCAGTTCTTAAAATTAGGTACTCTTATTTATCTAGTTTTGTTTTTTATCCAAAGCTGTAATTGGCTATTCTAGACCTTTCAAATTTTTATGTGAATTTTTAAATTAATTTCCCAATATTTACAGAAAGTATGTTTGAACTTTAGTGGATATTACATTAAACTGATAAGTTTGGAGAGAACAGTCATCTTAACAATATTATGCCTTCTACCTCATAAACAAGGCACATCATTCATTATTCCTTTAATGAAATATATGAAAGACCTAGACATGACAGCAATAAACATTGTGACATACATTAAAGAAATAATTAAATACATTAAAGAAATGATGTATGTCACAATGTTTATTGCTGTCATGCCCAGGTCTTTCACATACTGCACACAGTAAATTCATATTTCAAAGCCATATTTAATGGTACTGTATTTTTAATTTTTAATTTCCAGCTGTCATTTGCTAGTAAAATATATTTTTATACATATATTGCATTCTTCAATCTTGCTAAATTTACTAATTCTAGTATCTTTTTAGTAGATTCCATTGAATTTTTTATATAGACAGTCATGCCATCTGAAAATCACTTCTTTTCTAAACATTATTTTCTTTTAATTATTTTTCTTGCCTGAGAATACTAACCAGAGTTTCAAATACTATATTGAATAGAAGTGATAAGAGCAGATCCTGGCGTGGTGGCTCACGCCTATAATCCCAGCACTTTGGGAGGCCGAGGTGGGTGGATCATGAGGTCAAGAGATCGAGACCATCCTGGTCAACAAGGTGAAACCCCCGTCTCTACTAAAAATACAAAAATTACCTAGGGATGGTGGTGCATGCCTGTAGTCCCAGCTACTTGGGAGGCCAAGGTAGGAGAATTGCTTGAACCCAGAAGGCGGAGATTGCAGTGAGTCGAGATCGTGCCATTGCACTCCAGTCTGGGTAACAACAGCGAAACTCCGTCTCAAAAAAAAAAAAAAAAAAAGGAGCAGATCCTGGTCTTGTCTTGTTCCTGTTAGTGGGAAAGCATTCAGCCTTTCAACCATTGAGTATACTACCCATAAGTTACTTTTATAAAATCCCATTATCAGTTTGAAGAAGTTCCCTCCTAGTTTGCTGAGAGTTTTTATCAGTAATGGCTGTTAGACTTTGTCGAATGATTTTTTTGTCCTAGAGATTATTTAATTTGTTAATATGGTTAATTACTTTGATTGATATTCTAATACTAAACCAACCCTGCATTATTGGAATGAACACCACCACTTATGAATGTGGTATAATGACATCCTATCCTTTTAATGTATCATAGAATTTAGTTTATTAAGTTTTAGTTAGAAATCTTGGATGTAATTTATGTGGGATGTCGTTCTGTGGTTGCTCGTTTTGATAACACCTTTGTCTGGTTTTGGAGTCATGGTAATGATGACCTCGGAGAATAAGCTGGAAGTACTTCCCCTGGTACCACATCTTTCAAATTTGTATAAAAAGATAGATAAAATGCAAAGCAACTGTTACAAATAAAACAGTGTTGTAACAATATCTAACTAATGAAATATCCCTTTGATGTTTTCCAGATGTATTGGGTAAAAACCTAGGCTCTGAACTTGAAACGGGTTCAATCCTCAACATTGCCCCTATTTATTTGTTGTTTCATAAAATATCATTATTATATGTATAGCCTATATTTTTAAAGGTTGGAGGACCAAGACATTTAGCCTTTTCCATAAGTTTTATTGCAATATTATTCACAAATAAAATTGTATATATTTATTATTATATAATAAGTATGTGAGATAATGCATATGTCACTTGGCTCAAGTTAGGCATTTCACAATGTACACATGTTTCAAAACATAGCCTGTTTTTTTTTCAACTTCAATAAATCTTTCAATATTAAGGCAAGCAGTTCCTGGAAACCTTTACATCTTGCCTGCAAGAAGCACAGCTTTGAATCTTATCAAGAGATCAGAACTTCTGGTAAGCTGGTTGGTTCTTTAAAGTCCAGTAAGTGCGGTCTCTGGCCAGTGTTCCAGGAATGATGACATATAGGCAGCAGTTCTGAGAACCTACAGAGATGTGGGCACTTTTCTCCCCTCTGTAACTAACATATAACCTAATTTCCTAATACTAAGGCTATTAGGCTGATGTTCCTTAGACCCTTTGCTTGAGTCTTTAAAACTGAATTTGACAAAGCATTTAAAATTATAACAAAGGAAAAATATTCCATGCCAGAAATTAGAGTGTTATCTAAAAAATCTTTTCCAATTTTCATTTCATATGATTTAAAAACTAGCCTTACTTGATATTCATAGAAGACTTTTTTTTCAAATAACAAAAGACTGCACATTTTGTTAGAATCATTATTTTGACAGTTGGTATGGATTTTATAATTTAATATTTTCTGCTTTCAGCTGGAGGAAAAATAGTATCTATAGAATTGAACAGCAGATATAAATGTGTTTTGCCTTTTAATTCATACATTTATACAAACTGTTCCATCTTCATATCGTGTACTTCTCTACTGATATACCTGTGATAGAAGTTCTGCTACACTGGAAATCTAAGTCAAATTCACAGTTCAACCCATGTATCTGTCTCCTCCACAATTGGCAGTTTCAGGGCATTAGTAGCAATTTATATAGTTAATTATTTGGTAGATACTTACAAAAAGAATGGGTACCATTTTCTTAATTAGTTTCCATCTTATCAGAGTATTTTTTTTTTTTGCTCATCATTTTATATCCTCTATTCCACTATGTGTATTGCCTAGCACATAGTAGAAACTTATTAAATTGTATTGAATAATGAATTTTATTAGATAGATATTAAAGCAGGAAAGGAAATACAATTTTAAGTCCCAGGCCTTTAAATAAATAAAGCACTTTTTTAAAGATGTGGGAATTGAGAATAGAAAAGTCTCTTCATTTGTATAGATTAATTTGTAATTTGTTGAAATTCATTTTACTGTGCCACTTAAAAATCTGATTTTTATATGCAAACTTTGAAACTCATATTAGTGAAAGTGAATGGTGAAGATTCAGAATCAGTATAATCAATAGGTGTTAAGTTCCTATGATCTCTTTCATTCTATTTGCCAATTAACCCTCTGTCAAACTGTCAGCAATATCCTCTGCACACGGACATACTCTATAAGTGAACAGAATGTTTATTAGTATGAATGGAGCTTTGCACAAACTTAAAATATATAGCCTATGTCCTTTTATATTTAAAAAAATGGCTTAATGGCTTCTAACTGAATTTTTTGTTGGACTTCATAGTTTCATCTGGTCTTCACTTTCTATTTATCGGTAACAATTAATATAGGCCACTCTCCATTATCTGTACAAATTGTATCCAGTAAAATTGAGTCATGTAAAACATAATTCAGAGATCATTTCTATTTGTATGTGGGAAGTATTATGTGATGTTTTCAGAGTAAGTTTCTTGCCTTAATTATATTTTGTTTGGGGTAATTAGTTTGCATTCCCTGAGCACACATCAACTGACAGTGGGGAAAAATACCAGAAGTATTCTGGAAAAATGATTTAAAATATTGAAACTGATCCATGTGTGTATATTCAATACTCATGTGACCTGGGAAAATTCAAAGGGGTCTGATATTGTCTAGAGTATTATTGAGAGTTGGTGGTCAAATCATGTCTTTCAAAAATAACAGCATGTATTTCTAATTTAACTCAGTCTAGTCTCACAGTACCAGTATTATAAAGAAAATTCATTAAACTAGATAGCTGAATATGGAAACTTGAGAGCAAATGGAAGTTCAATTATTGTTCTATCATGTGCATGTATGCATGAACATGTGTGTGTGTGTGTTGCTTCAAACGTTGTTTGTCCCTGTGACAATATGTGTTGGGTTTGTTGATTTCTTTTGCTTCATTGTTTTCAGTTGTAGCTAAGAACACATTATTTCCTAGGAGTTATATAAAAAATGATACCTGCAGCACTCAACTCTCATTGTTCTTTAGATTTTAAATGCCAAAAGGAAATACATTCTAAGGACAATATTATACTATGCAGATAAAATGCAGTTGTGTTCTAGAGAAAATATTTCCATTCTGTGTGCTAACAAGTACACAAAAGGAGATAGTTTGGATCATATTAATGAATAATAAGAATTTTTTACTAAAAATTAATTATTTGTATGTTACTTTTTCACTGTTAATCTCTCTTCTTAGAAATCTCTCTCTCACATACACTCACACTCACACACACTTTTCTATATTAGAAGAGTATTTGAAATCCAATCTTCACTCACTTCAATTTGGAGCATCACATACATATTTTTTTTTTTTTAGAGACAGAGTTTCGCTCTTGTTACCCAGGCTGGAGTGCAATGGCGCGATCTCGGCTCACTGCAGCCTCTGCCTCCTGGGTTCAGGCAATTCTCCTGCCTCAGCCTCCCGAGTAGCTGAGATTATAGGCACGCGCCACCATGCCCAGCTAATTTTTTGTATCTTTAGTAGAGACGGGGTTTCACCATTTTGACCAGGATGGTCTCGATCTCATGACCTCGTGATCCACCCGCCTCGGCCTCCCAAAGTGCTGGGATTACAGGCTTGAGCCACCAGGCCCGGCCACATCACATGCATATTGAATGCATGTAGTAACAATACTTGCATTTTAATGTTAAAATTCCTAACCTTACTCCTGAAGCCATTACAGGGGCAAATGTACATATGTGTGTGTGTGTGTGTGTGTGTGTGTGTGTAGCTGCACACATTTATATCTGCTATATATGTGTGTGTGTGTGTATACACACACATATTTTGCCTTTTAATTAATAGGAGAAAACTTTCATTTTCATATATGCTATGTGTGTATGTATATATATATATTTTGTATTTATGAAGTATGATTTTTTTAGCTTCAGTTTGCATCAATGGTAATAAACCATATAGCTACGACACAATAGTAAATGAAAAATAATATAAAATATGAATATAAAAGCATGTACCACAGATGCTTGTCTGTGATATAGTTACAATAATTGTTTCTCCCACCCTTGTTTGGTTTTGTTTTTTGGAGACAGTAATTATTTATATAATCACTCCTATTTTCCTAAAGGTAAATAATAATCTATACTTTACTTTTTTCTGTTGTCAATCTAAGTACTTTATTTAGAAAGTTTTTTTCCATTTAATGAATTCAGGCTGGGCTTGGTAAAGCCATTAAGGGACAGATAAGGCTCCAAAGAGAAGGTTACATTTAATCTGAGCTACAAAGAACTGTCATAAGTAAATTAGACATAGGACAGTTGAAAGAGGAGTGTACACATAGGGGATGTTAAATGCAAATGCACAGAAATGACAGAAAGGTGGCTGGTTAACAACACATAGGCTTAAAAGTGTATTTTATACCAGGTAGGAGATTGGGTTTTATCTTGTGGGAGATGTCATCAAAGACTTTTAGATGGGAAATTACACAGCTAGATTTCATTTTAAAACATAACTATAATGGAATGTGAAGAATGTTGTAGATCAGCAAAAGCCTGAAAGAGGGAGACATAACTAGAATCTGTGACTAGATTCCAAGTGAGATAGGATGCAGAGGTCATGGTTGGTGAAGAGCCAAGCGGAGGGTCACTGAAAGGTATAAGGCAGTGAATAAGTAGGGCAGGATGACTGGGTGGGTAGGGGAAGGGGTCAAAGTGTGACTGTCAAATTTCTTGTGTGACTGAGAGCATGGTGGTGCCAATCACTGAGATAGGAAATACATGAGTAAGAGATTGAGTGCCTTTCTCTCGTTCTCTATGTGTGTATTCTATGTGTGTTGGGGAGGACACTATGCATCCTGTTATATATCATAGATCTTGAGATACCTGAGACATCTAGATGGAGTTGACCCAGTAGGCAATTAGAAATAGGGTCTGGATCTTAGGAGAGAGGGCTGGACTTGAGATTTTTAAAAGCAGGGGGAATTGTGAGTAGATGAAGTCATGGGATCTGGTGAAATCATTCATCTATCCATTCTTTAACCACTAATGCAACATACACATAAAAAGAACACAGTATTTGCCTGTCATTGGGCTAAGGGGAATACATAGTGAATTATTAATGGCTTTGGTGTAAGCATTTACAGAGAAGCAAAAGGTGTTCCTTCCTGTAAAAAAATAATAACAGTGCATTCGGGAGGCTGAGACAGGAGAATCACTTGAACACAGGACACAGAGGTTTCAGTGAGCTGAAATTGCACCACTGCACTCCATCCTGGGCAACAGGAAGAGACTCCATCTCAAATAATATTAATAATAATAATAACAACAACAACAGTGAACATTTATGGGGTGCTTATTATGTGTCAGGCAGAGTTCTGCCTGTTTTATAGCTATTGTTCCTTTAATCTTTACAATAATCTTTTGAGGTTTGTCCTATTCCCATTTTGCAGAAATGGAAACTGAGGAAAACAATAGTTGAGGAATTTACTTAATATTATCCATCCAGTAAGTCTCCTAACCTTAATGTCCTTTGCAAGTTAAAGTCTTATTATGAGAGTATTTCCTTAACAAAGCTTTGTATAGGAGGGAAAATTAAAAGAAAATGCTAATATCTCAGATGGCATGCAGTATTGTGAAAAAGAAGAGACATTACAGGTAGCTATGACAATTGCTACCATCATTAAAAACATTTAACTTGGAAATAACATGTAGGAGATTTTGAGTAAAATAATTTGAAAAATATAGATTTTTCTATCTCAAGAGCTTTTTGAATTTTTCCTGTGGTGCTAAGTGACCTTCAAGCATCAATTTGTTCTTGCTAGACGTTCTCAGTCAGGTTCAAAGTTGCTGATACAAAAAGCAACAATAGCAAAAACAAGTAACTGAAGTCATAAATGCATGCTGCTGACAAATGTTAGTGGAATAAAATCACATCGGGGTGTACTTTCATTTCTTAAAACATGTGGAGTGACTTATATTATTCAACATGGTATATTTTTGATTGTGCAAGAGAAATAATACTTTATATTTGAATAGTACATTTAAATTTTCAAAGTTCTGTAAGATGTGTCCTTTTTTTTCCCAGAAGGTTTAAAAAATATAAAGAGGTATATATTTTTTATATTTGTGTATTGCATGCATCTTCCCAAATATATATACAGAATGTCCATGTCCAACTTGGTCAATATATATAGACCTAAGACATGTTTTTCAGTATTTGGATAGTATTCTACCTACGTATATACTAAAAAAGAAAAATCAGTTGGTTTTAATTTTTTAAAAATATTATATACTGGTGATTTTATTCTGTAGTTTATATACGTTGGAATGATATTATATTAGTTTTTTTTGTTTGTTTGTTTTGTTTTGTTTTGTTTTGTTTTGTTTCCTGAGACAGAGTCTCACCCTGTCGTCCAGGCTGGAGTGCAGTGGCACAGTATTGACTCACTGCAACATCCACCTCCCAGGTTCAAACAATTCTCCTGCCTCAGCCTCCCAAATAGCTGGGAATTCAGGTGCCTACCACCATACCCAGCTAATTTTTGTATTTTTAGTAGTGATGGGGTTTCACTATGATGTTAACCAGGCTGTTCTTGAACTCCTGACCTGCTGAGCCACCCATCTCAGCCTCTCAAAGTGCTGGGATTACAGGTGTTAGTCACAGCTCCTGGCCTATATCAGATTTTAGTAGTACTGATGTCCTAGTCTGTTTTGTTGCTATAGAAGAATATCTGAGACTGGGTAATTTATAAAGAAAAGAGGGTTTTTTTTTTGTTTGTTTTGTTTTTTTTTTTTAAGATTTCAGTTCTACAGGCTGAAAAGTTCAAGAGCATGACCCTAGCTTCCAGCTAGGGCTTTTGTGCTGTGTCACAACATGGCAGAGAAAGTCAAAGGGGAAATAGATACATTCAAAGAGGAAAATCCAAGGGGCATCTTGGCCTTAAAACAACCCACCGTCGGGGGTGCTAATCCATTCCTATAAGAACCAATTCAGTCTTGTGAGAACAATAACGCAACTACGGTAAGAACAAGACCAAGCCATTCATGAGGGTTCTGCCCCCACAACCCAAACACCTCACACCAGGCTCCGTCTCTCAACACTGCCACACTGGGGATTAAATTTCAGCACCAGTTTTGATGGAGACAAACTCTATCCACACCATAGCAACTGCATTATTATTAATATTATTTCAAAAAGTTAAAAATGTTACATTTGGGCATCATATGTTCTCACTCATAAGTGGGAGCTAAGCTATGAGGATACAAAGGCATAAGAATGGTACAATAAAGTTTGGGGACTCTGGGGAAGGAGTGGAAAGGGGTGAAGAATAAAAGGTTACAATTGGGTTTGATGTCTACTGCTCAGGTGAGGGTGCACAAAAATCTCACAAATCACCACTAAAGTACTTACTCATGTAACCATATATCACCTGTTCCCCAAAAATCTGTGGAGATAAGAAAATGAAAAATGCTATATTTGGTGACATCAGTATGAGAGGATTCATAATATCTGTGGTACCATAGTGCACTATCAAATATTACTTAACATGACTACTTAATTTGCATTTCCCTCTGTCAGTGAGGAGACATATATGTAAATCTGTCCCTTTTTATATGAATTCCAAGATTGTTAGCCCACCTCAGAGAGTTAAATTTTTTCCATTATCAAAAATTTCTTTTGTTCAGATCTTTAATTCATTTGGATTTTTTTTGCATATAATGTGAAATAATGGTCTGAATTTATTTTCTTCCTATTGAAATTAAGATAATACCATTTATTAAACCTATCTTCAATTCAGATTAAAAGGAAATATCGACATCATCAAAGGAGACAAAAATAAACAGGGAATCCTAAGCAGAGCAGATCTATCTGTCTATCTATCTATCCATCCATCCATCTGTCTATCTATCCATCCATCTATCTATCTATCTGTCTATCAATCTATCTATCAAACAACTATCTAGAAAACTTTATGCATTATAATTTTGTAAACATGTTTGATAGCACAGTATTTATATTCTCAAACCTTACTTTTTAAAATTGTTATTTAGAATATATCTTAAAGATCAGTTTGTTTTGTATGCACAAAGATTTTACATTTTAATAGCTACATAATACTTTCATTGAATAGGTATACAGCTGTTTTTGACTTACAGTGGGATTATGTCCTGAAGTTGAAAATAGGTTATACCACTGTAGTTGAAGACTATCTGTAAATATTGTTATTATTTTTTTATTTAATTTTACTTTAAGTTCTGGGATACTAATGCAGAACATGTTTGCTACATAGGCTATCTATGCACCACAGTGGTTTGCTACACCTATAAATCCATCACCTAGGTTTTAATCCCTGCATGCATTAGGTATATGTACTAAAGCTGTCCCTCCCCTTGCCCCTCACACCAGCCCCTGCGTGTGATGTTCCCCTCCCTCTGTCCATGTGTTCTCGTTGTTCAACTCCCACATATGAGTGAAAATGTGTGGTGTTTGGTTTTCTGTTCCTGTGTTAGTTTGCTGAGAATAATGACTTCCAGTTTCATCCATGTCCCTTCAAAGGTCAAGAACTCATTCTTTTTTTATGGCTGCATAGTATTCCATGGAGTATATGTGTCACATTTTCTTTATTCAGTCTATCATTGATGGGCATTTGGGTCGGTTCCAAGTCTTTGCTATTGTAAACAAGTGCAAGTGTAAATTAGTTCAACCTTTGTTTACTATTATTTATATGTCAATAGTCTACTGATGAATTTTTAGATCATTTCTAGTCTTTTTCTCTTATAGTCAGTGCTACCACAAATACCTTTTAGAAACATTATTTCACACAAGTATAACTCTGTCAGATAAATTTTTATATGTGGAAATAATGGGGTAAAATTTACACATCTTTTAATATATATTTCCAAACAGTGCTCTATAAAGGAGCACAATTAACACATTGCATATGTTACATGGAATGTTGTTTATCTATACTTTTGTCAAATGTCTGTGTTAACTTTTTAATCTTTACTAATTTTCTAAATGTAAATAGTCTTAAATATAAATTTAATTTGCCTTTTTTCTGTTTTTGAATGAGGGAAAGCAACCTTTCATAAGGTTAGCAGCCACTTACATTTGCCTGTTTTTCTATTTTATTTTTTAACATTTACCCAATTAAGGTACATTAAATGAATTAGCTATTTGTTATATGTGTTATAAATGTTTTCCAGTTTGCCTTTTGGCTATGTTTATTGTATTTTTTCTTTTTCCTGTAGATTTATTTTTAAAGGAGTTGAATTTAATTATTTTTAATGGCCACTCCTCCTTGTTTTAAAGTAAAAGTAAAACTTTTCCCATGCCAATATTATTGTTTAAATGATTTTGTATTTTTTGAAGTAACTTAATGGCTTTTTTGTATGGTTATATTCTGTGTTCATTTGCCTTTGTCATTATTCCTTTAAAAGCAAATTATTAGGTCTAGTCCACAAAAACTTTGTCTTCTTTTCAAAAAAGTGTTTATAGAATTTATCTGTTGATTACAGCTTGCTTATTTTTCTATGTGAATAGTAGAATCTTTTCTTTTTGTGCCCTTAAATAAAGAACACTTTAAAAAATCATTTTCCTATTTATGTATAGTAAATTTCCTTTTCCTTTTTTTTTTTCTTTTTTTTTTTGAAATGGAGTTTCGCTCTTGTTACCCAGGCTGGAGTGCAATGGTGCGATATCAGCTCACAGCAACCTCCACCTCCTGGATTCAGGCAATTCTCCTGCCTCAGCATCCTGAATAGCTGGGATTATAGGCATGTGCCACCATGCCCAGCTAATTTTTTGTATTTTTAGAAGAGACGGGGTTTCACCATGTTGGACCAGGATGGTCTTGATCTCTTGACCTCGTGATCCACCTGCCTTGGCCTCCCAAAGTGCTGGGAATACAGGCTTGAGCCACCATGCCCAACTTGACATATAGTAAATTTTCTAACCCTTTGTTATTTGTATATTAGCTAGATATTGCTGTTATTGTATGAATTTTGTTCCTTTTTTATTCAATTATCTTTTTGCTTATTAAATATTTTTATTGAATATCTTGGGGTTTATAGATATAAAATAAAACCACTTAAAATAATAATTTTAGATTTTTGTAACTAATTTTATGCCTACTCCTTTTTCTCTTTGTTAATTGATTTGACTCCTCCCTAACTCCCACCCCTGAAACACACATGCACTGAAAAATGTTAAATAACCGTACTGATGGTTGCCAGCTTTTATCTTAATATAGTATGAATATTTGTAGTATAATGGAATGCTCCTATTCTGCAATTTTGCATATAGTTTTCATAATAAGCATTAATATCTTACTGCACAAGTTCTTCTTCAGTAAACTTTTCCAAAGATTTTTCTAATTTTTTTACGTATCTGTTTATCATTCTGGGCTTTAAAGAATTATTCAGTCCCCAATCAAATCTGCCTTTTAACTCTCAAGAGGCTAGTGCATTAAATGTGTATATTAATTTGTAAAATATTAATGCCTTATAGTAAGATATTGTCTTCTCTTCCATGATTGTTTCTCCATTTATTCAGAAATTATTTTAAGTTATTTAATAAAACTATAGGATTTCTATGTGTGTTTTTTTGATTGTAGCTAATTTTGTTTTTCATGCAAGTGTTGTTATTTATTAAGTAAATCACTTTTTTTAAAAAATTGAAACGGAGTTTCACTCTTGTTACTCAAGCTGGAGTGCAATGGCGGGATCTCGGCTCACCACAACCTCCGCCTCCTGGGTTCAGACAATTCTCCTGCCTCAGCCTCCTGAGTAGCTGGGATTACAGGCACACACCACCATGCCCAGCTAATGTTTTCTATTTTTAGTACAGATGGGGTTTCACCATGTTGACCAGGATGGTCTCGATCTGTTGACCTCCTGATCCTCCTGCGTTGGCCTCCCAAAGTGCTGGGAAGTAAATCACTTTTATACTTGAGGCATTATTGTATTTTTGAAATTTTGCTTTTCTGGTTACTTTAATGGTATATAGGAAAAATACTGACTTTATATATTTATCATATTCTTGGACATCTTATCAAATCATTTATTTATCTCAGATATCTTTTTATAGTCTCATAAATTATTTTACAATATTTGTAATATCTTTAGGCACTTAGTGAGGTAATTAGAATTAGTAGGATGATATTACTTATGTGGTAATAACAGGCATTCTTGTTGAATTTCTAATATTAATAGGAATACATTTTATTCTTCATATATAATGTTTATAATTTTGTTAAAAAATCTTTATTATGCTTAGGTAGTTCATTTCTAGTCCTGCTTTACTTTATTTGTTTTTTATTTTTCTCAATGAGCTGCTGGAAGAAACTTGTTGTGTTGGAAGAAGAGCAAGGGAGAACAGTGTGACTAGTGTAGAGTAAATGAGGGAATGAACAGAATAATAAGATCAGAAAACGAAATCTAGGTAACAGATCACATAGGACCTGACTGGGGCGACATCATGACAGGATGAATCAGAGGAGAGAAATTGTTTACCATAGATTGAAATACTTGATCTAAAACAGTGTATCTGAAACTATTTGTAGTGAAGATGCAAAAACTTTTGTTGTTGTTTTGTTCTATTATTTGGTTTCCACTGAGTGAAGGATTAAAACTTTTGTAAATTATGATGAAAATTATTATTCAAAACTATCTAAAAAGACGTATATAATACAAATTCAAACAAAATTATTATGTTATGTTGCTATAAAATTACTCAAATGAAAGTCAGGCATTGTGTCTCATGGTTGTAATCTTAACACTTTGGGAGGCTGAGGCAGGAAGCTCTCTTGAGCCCAGGTGTTTGAGGTTACAATGAGCTATGATTGCTTCTAGCCTGGGCAATCCAGCAAAAATGTGTCTCTAAAAAATAATAATATATTTTAAAATTTCAAATAATTTCTCCTCATTTCACCACATATCTTATTGTAGGCTGCTGGCTAACCATTCACGGACTGATGTAGGCCAAGGGACATGCTTGAATAGCACTATCTCAGAAAGCTAGAGAGAGTAAACCAGGAAAATAAAGTGCAATTGCTGTGACTACTGAGATAGTGATCAGAAAAGTGAAATGAGATTTTCAGCATGACCTTTTATAAGCAAATTCATGTTTGTGAATACAGTTATAGAGTCAGCTAATTGAACCATAAGGAGAGAGAGAGAAGTTGAGGATATATTTAATGTAGTAACCAAATGATTGGGGTTGAAATTTAAACTCCATTGAAGAGAATTAAGTGTACAGAGAAGACGATGTAAGGTAGTTGAAAATGAATTGATCCATGTCCCTGCAAAGGACATGAACTCATCCTTTTCTATGGCTGCATAGTATTCCATGGTATATACGTGCCACATTTTCTTTATCCAGTCTATCACTGATGGGCATTTGGGTTAGTTCCAAGTCTTTGCTCTTCTGAATAGTGCTTCAATAAACATACGTTTGGATGTGTCTTTATAGTAGAATGTTTTATAATCCTTTGGGTATATACTCAGTAATGGGATTGCTGGGTTAAATGGTATTTCTGATTCTACATCCTTGAGGAGTTGCCACACTGTCTTCCATAATAGTTGAACTAATTTACACTCCCATTAACAGTGTGAAAGCATTCCTATTTATCCACATCCTCTCTAGCATCTGTTGTTTCCTAACTTTTTAATGATTACCATTTTAACTGGCATGAGATGGTATCTCATTGTGGTTTTGATTTGCATTTCTCTGATGACTAGCCATCATTCTCAGCAAACTAAAACAGGAACAGAAAATCAAACACCACATGTTCTCACTCCTAAGTGGGAACTGAACAATGAGAACACATGGGCACAGAGAGGGAAATATCGCACACCAGGGCCTGTAGGGGGATGGAGGCTAGCAGAGGGATAGCATTAGGAGAAATAATAAATGTAGATGATGGTTTGATGAGTGCAGCAAACCACCATGGCATGTATATAACTATGTAACAAACCTGCACATTCTGCACATGTATCCCAGAACTTAATGTATTAAAAAAAATGAATTAATCATCGCAGGGGTTGGATGCTTGTTGGGGTGTGGTACTAGGGAAACTGAGCTAGAAAAAAGGAAGCTGTGTTCATAAAATGGGATTCTTTAAATTTAATGTTTAGAGAGAGCACATATTTGGGTAATGTCAAGATTGTAACCATAAGGATGACTGATTGGTTATAGGGAAGTATATGATCATGAGAGAAGAAAAAGTCAAGGACCAAGAGGCTATTGTGTTGAAAAAAGTGTCTTCATATGCAGTAAAATCATGAAGAATTAAGCAGAAAAGTTTTGGAGAATGGATAAGGAAGAAATAAAAAAACTTCAAGGAAGTTCTAGGCTTGAGAGTCAAGAAATGACTGCAACAAGAAGCGATAATAGATATTCTTAGAGGACCCAAAATAGAAGAGTGGGGGCTTTCGAGAAGGAAGGAAAATAATCTGGATGTTTCAATGAGTTTTGGTCGAGTGTTCTCCTCCAGAATAGAATGATGAGGGAGAGGAGTAGATGAATGGTTATAAAACAGCTGTCAGTTGAGAAGGCTCAGCTAAGCTCATCTCCTCAAGGGAGAGCCGGGATTAAGGGAAAACAAAAGAGCTGAAAAGCATGTTAAGAATAGGTTAAGAATTAGAGGATTTTGCTGATGACAGAAATAAATTTTAAAAGGTTTAGTGGAGGAGTTTTTTTGCATTTGCAAGGAGTTATAGGCAAGGTCAAAAAATGGGATGGGCAAAACTTTGTAGGTATAAGCCTGAGCCCATGATTCTTAAACTTCTCATAAATGCTTTACCTAAACAGGGATAAAGTACACAGAGAGAAGATGTCTGCTGGGAACAGTTTCTCCTAGTGTGAGACAGTATTACTGAATTGCTACACTGCGGCTAGTTCATAGCTAGAACATATCGTCTAAGATAGTGTGTCTTCACTGTGCAAGGGCGTGCCAGTGAAGTAAATAGACACTCTAAGGGATTGTTCTGGGTACCCAGTAAAAGAAAGTCAAAAAATTAGAAATAAACTAAAAATCAGAGAATGCTAACAACCCCAGCCATGAGTTTTAACATGCGCTTTCTCTTCTTTCTCTGTGTTCTTTCTGTCTCAAAAATTTTCCAACATTCTAGAATGCCTGGGCTCACCTCTCCTTGTTAACCACCTACACACTGCTGTAACTGTTCCTGCATTCTGTCTTCTATCCATGGCATTTCAAAAAAAGGAAAGATGAAATGAGCCATGGATCTTTTAAGCTCTGGACAGATGTTGCTAGCAACCTGCTGGTTTGAAGAGGTCAACATAGCAAGTTTGCATATAATGTAAATTGTAGAAGGTTTTTAATCCTGTGTCTTAACTTCAAAATGATTTTTTTAATTTTTTCCATAGAAGATAGTTGTCTTGGGTGTTGAAATATTATGCATGGTTTCTTATTTTCTAAATATTTTTTGTTTAAGCTCTATTGTTTTAAGCCAGTTAATTCTTTAAATGATAATTTTCCCTTTTCATTTCCATATCTATTTTATTATTATTTTCTAAAGCACCTAGGTGTTGATTGTGACAAATAGAGTTTGGTTTTCTGGCTCACTATACTGACACACTACAAAGGGGAAAGTGGAAGGTTAGTGGTCCAGAAAACAGACACTGCTGACTCTGTAATCTTTCTGTATGTTTCTCTCCCAGCCCTCTCAACATATGCATATATATCAATAAAATAGAAAAACGAACTGGGTCCTTTCCCTATATATTAATTTAACAAAGCTGCTTTTAAATGTTCTTCAAAATATGAAAAACCCTGGCTGAATCTGAGATCCAATGAATTGTTTTATGTCTTTTAACTGACTCTAACTTAATTTTTTTTCTTTTTTATTTGTCACTCCATCACTTCAATGCTGTACACAGAATTTCTTTATCCCGCTCTAAACATTGTAAAAGGTAAATTGTAAAAGTTAGATTAGTTCAAAAGGTAAAATTAGGTAAGTGAGATCATGAAATAAGGTCTTAGTGCAATAAAAAGGAGAACTTAGGAACCATAAAATAGTAGAAAAATGACAAGAAGTAGAATGTCATGGAATTGCTTTGCAAGCAAAATTAATATGGCTATGTACCAAAAATGAAAGAGCAAGAACATATTCTATACTTTTTCAGCTTCTTAAAAGCATTCTAAGTATATAGCTCTTGTGAGCAGTGCAACATTTTGGTATGTATAAGTTAAAAAATACATAAAGACACTGAGCAAGACAAAATGGTGCTTGCCAGTCAACAGTCAGACTTTGTAAAATTATCTTATGATTTACAATTCTGAAGCTAAAGGAGTAAGAAAAGTTTTCAGCTATTGTAATCTTTCCTAGTATAGAGCGAGAAGGAAGGAAGGAAGTTAAAGGAGGAGAAAAGAAATAAGAAAGTCATTTTTAAACTCTTCTCAGTGGGCTTGGGAGTCAAATATATATAAACTATGCAAACAAATCCCTAAATTTGGCGAGATCATCAATTTTATTTAACTATCCATTCTGGACCTTTTCTTTCTTGGCCACCACTTTTATCTATGCTTTCCTTTCATATTTTATGAAAGTTGTATTTTGTTATCTAAGAAGTCAGACTTTAAATGGAAAAATAAATTAGCAAATAAAGAACTGTGTTTTATTTACTTTTTCTCTTATTTTCTCACTTCTCTTATTTTCTCTCTCCCTCTTATTCCCCCATCCTAAAAAATTAGACATACTCATCTTTCTTCCCGAAAATAACTAATAATTTATCACTTAGAACAAATCCCAGCTGTGACATGCCACAGTACGTTTGCCAAATCTTTAGGAAATGCATTTATTTTGTACTTTAAATTTTTATACTCTACGATTTCAAGTAGCAAAGTACCTAAAAGGAGACAAGGAAAAGAACAAAGGACAGTTTAATGAATTGAAACTAGGAAATTGTGATGAAAGAGAAGTAGTTAGTTGCCTATGTTGAAAACGTGAGAATTTTAAGGAACTATTGGATTGGAATATATAACTGGCTAATGAAGAGCTATTATTTTTGTGAAGAAGGTAGTTTTAAGTTATATTATTTAGGCAAATATGTACAAATTCATAAACAAAATATAACTTAATTATTATCTAAGTCTGCATAATAGTAGGGAGCATATTTACAGAATAGTAGCTAGTTTAAAATTTTTGTAAAATATTGGTTTTCAAAGCATAGAAGCATTTAAAATAATAATCTAAAGTTAACCAGATATCAGGCTGATAAATCATTTGAAATAGTGAAGAAAAGACACTATCAATTAAATATGCATATTTAACATTTTACTTCTTAAAAGAGGCCAAAGCTAGCATTGTTAAAGTTACTAAAAAAGACACAATCTGGTGGCAAAGCAAAGAAACTGTTGTTTTAAGATATTTACTTTCTATGACTGTGCCCTAATCATAAGCCATCAAGTGGTGAAGCCTTGGATGGGATAATGGGATGATGTTATAAAATCCTCAGACATAGTCTAATGTGGTATTTGTGACATATCAGACTCGATAAGATTTATAGATACTTCGAAACAAGACATAGTTTAACACTCACATGGTTTATTGCGTTTAAATCTGACAATAACTCCATGGGAGGTTTTACTCTTAATTTTTTCATTTCATAGATGAGGAAACTGAGATTTACAGAAACTCCGATGAGATTTACAGAGATTAATTACTTGCCAGTGTCACAGAGGTGGTAAATGCATCACTTGCATTTGAATTTAAACCAACTTTCTCTTTTAAGGGCCTGTGATTTCTAAAACATATAAATTGCTTAGCCCAGAAGCTAACCAACCCTCTAATTGTTCCCAATAAAGCAATTAATGCTTTGTTTTTTAACATTGTCAAAAGCTATAAGGGCAGAGTTTCAGTGGGCAATGCATGGAGGACTCTGCAATGTGCAATTGAATTGAGAGATGTCCACCTTCATACCTGATATTTTCTCACTGTAATCATTTGTTTCAGGATTCTCACAATAACTTATCTAAGCTGATAAAGCTTAATGAGTAAAATAAAACAAACAGCCCTCTGAAGAATGTATTGCCTTGGTTTCACATATTCTTCCTTTCAAACCAAGACTGAAATATTAGATCTACTTTAGAATAATAAAATTATAAAACTTTAGAGTTAAAAGAAAAACCATCAGAAACTTTTCAGATTCATTGTAACTATTTATGTCAATGTTTGATACTATTACTTTATTTATATCAGCCATTTAGAGTTTCAAAACATTTTCACAAAAGATTTTCTATTTGATATAATCATCATATATGGTATCTGAGATAGAATATTTTGTGTTGAAATTGCCTTATGTGTAGGTTAGAATAGTCAAATATTGTCAATTTCATATTCTTTAACCTAACGATGCCCATTTAGAGATGAGAAAACCCAGGCATAAAAAACAATTTAAAAAAAGCCCTTACCACTAACATACGGCCACCAAATTCATTTGCAAAATGAACAGACAAAAGTCACATCATCAAAGACTTTTCTATTAAATTCCCAACAACAAAAAGTAAACTAGAAATAAATTTCCTTCATTGAGAGTTTGAGAACATTAAAAAGAACAAGTATTTAGTATAAAGTAAACTGCTTGAGTTTATTCCTTGATTTGTTTAAAAAGATAATTTCAAATCTTAAATTTGTAGGTTGTAAGTGGGTTGTCTGTCCTTCCTCCTAGAACTTCTGTCACTCAACAGAGAGCTGTAATAGGTGGAAGTTACCCATAGAGTTTATTTCTAAATTATTGAGCCTTTCCTACCAGCCTTTATTTAAAAATAAAACAAGATAAAACTTTTCTCCCTCTAAATTCTGAACAGTGTTTTTGATGATCATTTGCTAGAATACAACATGTGATTATTATAGCTCTTCAGTGTGATAGATGACTCATTTGCTTGTGGAAAATGACATGAAAGACCCTTCCTAGGTCAAGCAAGACTTTGCCTTATACATCTCTGTATCCCCTGCTCTGTGAGCATGGTTATTTATACATAACAGATACTTAATGGATTTTCTGAGTTGACTTGAATTAAACACACACACACACACACACACACGTACACACAAAGATCTCTTGGCTTTAACGTTGCAGGAAGTTTTAGGTCTTTCAAATGTTATCAAGACATACATGAGTTATTTTTGATTTAGTGCTTTAGATATCTTCAGGACAATGTACTTTTCCTCTGCCACTAAATTACTTTGATCCAGTAATCTTGAGACCATGACAGAATGTATACATGACAATGGCATACATGATTTATTTAAGGATGTCAAATGTTGGCACCCACTCTTTTCTGGCCTGTAGTGTTTCTACCAAGAGATAGACTGTGAGTCTGACGGACTTCCCTTTGTGGGCAACCCACCCTTTCTCTCTGGATGTCCTTAGCATTTTTTCCTTCATTTCAAACCTGGTGAATCTGACAATTATGTGCCTTGGGGTTGCTCTTCTTGAAGAATATCTTAGTGGTATTCTCTGTATTTCTTGGACTTGAATGTTGGCCTGCCTTGCTAGGTTGGGGAAGTTCTCCTGGATAATATCCTAAAGAGTGTTTTCCAGCTTGGATGCATTCTCCATGTAACATTCAAGTACACCTATCAAATGTAGATTAGGTCTTTTCATATAATCCCATATTTCCTGGAGGCTTTGTTCATTTCTTTTCACTCTTTTTTCTCTAATCTTGCCTTCTTGTTTAATTTCATTGAGTTGATCTTCAATCTCTGATATTTTTTCTTCTGCTTGGTCGATTTGGCTGTTGAAACCTTGTGTATGCTTCACGCAATTCTCATGCTTTGTTTTTCAGCTCCTTCAAATTGTTTATATTCTTCTCTAAGCTGTTTATTCTTGTTAGCATTTCATCTAACCTTTTCTCTTGGTTCTTAGCTTCTTTGCTTTGGGTTAGCACATGTTCTTTTAGCTCAGAGAAGTTTGCTATTACCCACCTTCTGAAGCCTGTTTCTGTCACTTCATCAGACTCATTCTCCATCCAGCTTTGTCCCCTTGCTGGGGAAGAGTTGATTCCTTGGAGGAGAAGAGGCATTCTGGTTTTGGTGTTTTCGTCCTTTTTTGCACTGGTTTCTTCCCATCTTCATGGATTTATCTACCTGTGTTCTTTGTAGTTGGTGATTTTCTGATTGGGTCTCTGAGTAGATGTCCTTTTTGTTGATGTTTAAGCTATTTCTTTCTGTTTCTTAGTTTTTCTTCTAACAGTCAGGCCCCTCTGCTGCAGGACTGCTGGATGTCCACTCCAGACCCTGCTTGCCTCAGTATCACCTACAGCAGCTACAGAACAGTAAGAGTTGCTGCTCGTTTCTTCTTCTGTTATCTTCATTCCAGGAGGCTACCCGTCAGATGTCAGCCTGAGCTCTCCTTTATGAGGTATCTCTTTGGATATATGGGGTCAGGGAGCTGCTTGAGTAGACAGTCTGTTTCTTGTAGCAGCTCAAGTGCTGTGCTGGGAGCTCCATTGTTCCATGCAGAGCTTCTGGGCAGGTACATTTATGTCTGATGCAGTGGAACTCATAGCTGCCTCTTTTCCCAGGTGCTCTGTCCTAGGAAAGGTGGGCCTTTATTTATAATTTCCTGATGTGCTGCTGCCTTTTTTCAGAGATGCCCTGCCCTCCATGGAGTAGTCTAGTCACAGTCTGCCAGCGGAGTCCTTGCTGAGCTACTGTGGGCTCTGACCAGCTGCTGTGTGAACTTCCTTGTGATTGTGCTACAGAGGTACAGTTAGAACTCTCTCGGTATTTGCAGACTGCCTTGGTAGTGGCTAACTGCCTCAGTACTGGTGAACGCCCTTCCCCCTACTGTGCTAGACTATCTCAGGTCCAGCTGTGCTTGCTGCAAAACTCTCAATCCAGAGCATTTCAGATTGCTTGTTTTGTGGGGGTGTGATCCGTCAAGCCAGATCACCTGGCTCTCTGTCTCAGCCCCTTCCCTTTCAGTTGAATGGGTGACTCTGTCTCCTAGGCATTCCAGGTGCCAGTTGAAATGCCCCCCCATATTTGTGTGAGTTTCTGTGTGGAAACCCACAGCACTGGCTGAAACAGCCATACTGGAAATTCATGGTACCTTTCGGCCCAGAAATCTTCTGGTCTGTGGGCAGTGAAAACTCTGTTGGATCAGTCACCATCTGCATTGTTCTTCCTGGGAACTGCAATCTATAGCTGTTCCTATTCGGCCATCTTAAATCCTTACATGTAATTAATTCTTATCCTACAGGGACAATAATATCTTCTCATTTATAAAACAGAGGAAATTGCTTTAGTTATATTGATATGGAGACAGAAAAGTAGCAGTGACAAAAGTCAGTGATAAATGAAAATGTACTTGAAGCATTCCTGAATTTGCTTGTAATCTCTATTAATCCATCTAGAAAAAGGATTAAGGAAAATTTTAGTAAAATCTGTTATAAACATAAAACTGAGAGATGTAAACTGAATACACAGATAATCTTACCTAGGAGCTAACAAGGTTATAGAAGTGGTCAGGGTGTTGCAAAATGAGTTCAATACTGAAAACAGACTATCATACAAAATATTCAATCCAAGGAAAATCCAATATGCAATGACTGTGTGGTAAGACTATGGAATGTAATCTTGTAGAAATAACAGAGTAAAATATGTTTTTCAATCTTTGTTGGACAAAGTGGTTTTTGTCAAGGTGAGATTAGAAAGGCAGAGTTTACAGAAAGAAATCATTCAGGTCTGTTCCTGCCTGTGTTACTTTGAGGAAATCAAATAAATTCTTCAGGCCTCAATTTTTTCTACTGTAAAAATAAAGATGATACTGGTTTCCATATTACCTTCTAAGGAGCCCCTGGGATTTGGTAAAGGTGGTTTGGGCACTATCATGGAGATGGTGAGCCTACTGAATTAGTAATTAAAACTGGAAGACTTACGACATGTAGCTCATGACTGGATAAACCTTATTAAAAGATGAGGATTATATGGCTATTAGAAGGGGAATAATAGAACAATTATCTGGATTACTTAAGTTGCATATCATATTTACCAAAATTGCCTAGGAATATTAACAGAAATTATTTTTAAAAGAACAAAAAACAACACTGAGTATTTGCTTTACTTCTTTGTGAATATACAGTTAGAAATTTTAATTTCCATCATTGAATAAATGATGCATTTAAATTAATGGTTATTTTAAAATGAAAATAAGTTTCCTCTCATAATTGTTACAGATTTTAATATAATAATAAATCACTGTAATAGGCTAGAGTATATGAATGTTTTATACAATCCGTTCTTTTCCTTTAGGAATCTAAAATGACTGTCAGATTTCACTTCGCATTGTGAAAATAAACATACTGCTATTTAGAGAACACATTCTTTAAACAAGTTTCACAGGAAAAAAGAAAACTCTTTTTTATTTGTATTTATAACGAAACTGCCTTTTGGTGTCATGATCAGAATTAGTAATATTAGCACCCTAATGCACGCAAAATATGGGAAATACATTCACACTCTGTTTAATCATTCTCTTTCAGATATTTTCGTGCTGTTTTAGGATGTAGGAAGACTGTGAATCAACCCATTTAATTAGGTTTTGTTGAAGTAATATGAAAATTCTTTATTTTTTTTTTCTGGCTCAGAAGCCTTCCAACCACACCCCATCCCTGCCTTTTAAAATGCTATTCATTATGCAAAGTCCAATTTAAATAAATCCAACTTTTCTGTGAAACCTCTCTCTTTTGTGTTCTTGGAATGGGATATGCCTGCAACCTCAGGAAATTAGTAGCAATAGTGTCCAAGGTATGCTCTGGGTTTATGGAATCCTTATCTATTACAATCATATGTTGTGTGTGTGCTGATCTTCAGCCTATTCTTGGCCTATGTAGTAAGAACAGTCTGGAATGACAGAGAGGAGTCAAATTATAAGGCTGTGTTTAACACATGGCTTCAAATAACTGTAATCCTTAAAAGTATATGCTTATTTTTTTTGTTCAAAAAAATATAAAGACCAAAGAACATTGTTATCCACTATGAACATATCATAATTTTGTTTCAAAATATGTGCAAGTTCTAAAAACTGCATACTCCTACATTATATTTTTGCCTAATTGGTTTTACTTTGCATCAAATTTGTTTCCTTCAGAAAGGAGTGTACATTACTACAAATGTATTAGAGAGGTAACTACCCTCAAGAGTGCATTTTAATCGAATCAAGGAGAACTGTGGGATGTCCCCTGATTTAAAAATAGATTTTTTTTTTGGCATTAGTATGTCTGTTTTCATTTCATTCAAGTGCCTATGTGCACATATGTGTGCACACACATACTTAATTACTCATTTCCCCTTGCCATTATATGGATAGGAGGGAGGGAAATACTGGGTAGATGAGGGCAATTCCCCAGCAAAGGTGTCACCTTCAAGCCTAAATGGGAAGAGGCGTTCCTGTTTTCGCACCCAAATGTTGTCTTTTCCAAGACAACTTGGACTCACCACACCCCTATTCTGTGCTCATATAAATCCCAAGCTCCACTAGCAGAGCCGCAGAGCCGTACAGCAGAGAAAGAGAGAAGAGAAGAAACATCCGTACATCAATAGGAGTTTGGCTACGGATGGTCGGAGAGAGGTGATTAGCCATGAATGGCCAAACTCCAGGCGAAGAGCATCTTCCACTCCATCCCCATTCCAGTTCCCCATCCATCCCACTGAGAGCTACCTCCGTCACTCAGTAAAATCCCTAAACTCATCATCTATGTCTGAGTGACCTAAAAGATTGTCACCTCCACTCTTCACAAAGCCGATTTAACACTTAGGTGTCCACAGATGGCAACTGTTAAAAGCATTAATTGTAGCACACCCTTAGATGTTACCATGGGACCAGAACCCAAAAGAGGTTGCCCTGGCTCCTGCACCTGCCTGTCTGTGTGCTCTGCCACCCATAAAAGGTTCGAGCACACGGCAGCTGAGCAAACCAGCCACATCTCTGTCTCAAGTCCTGTGAGGGGGTCAGGGAATTCTATTTCACCATAATTTGTGACATTTTAAAATTGAATTGTTTTTCATATTTCATGATAGATTTATTTATAGAATTTACATGCTAAATAAATGCTATTTAGAATTTCAGGAAATATATAATGTTGCTTTAAAATTGCATGAGTTTTCTAACAGCTGAACTTAGACTAGTTTCATTTATATTACTGTATCTCTGTATCTGAGTGTCCCAACACCAACTGCTACCATTAAGTAGTATAAGTATGTGAGGAAAAAGAAATGATAATATGATTATTATGACTTTTTTCAAGTTGGAGAAATATTAATAGTTTTGCATTTTAAATTAGTATAAAACACAATATTTTCTGCCATGAATTTAAGAGTAAAGCCCGGGCATGAATTACTTGTAATCCCAGCACAAGTAATCCATGCCCAGCCTTTACTCTGAAATTCAAGGTAGAAAATTTAAGAGTAAAAATTTTCTTTTTTTACTCTTAAATTTTGGCAGAAGTGGTGGATCACAAGGTCAAGAGATCAAGACTATCCTGGCCAATAAGGTGAAACCCCATCTCTACTAAAAATAAAAAATTAGCTGAATGTGGTGGTGCGTGCCTGTAGTCCCAGCTACTCAGCAGGCTGACGGAGGAGAATTGCTTGAACTGGGGAAGTGGAGGTTGCAATGAGCCAAGATGGTGCCACTGCACTCTAGCCTGGCAACAGAGCGAGACTCCAGCTCAAAAAATAGAAGAGCAAAATATTTGTATTCTAAACACCACCTTTCCCAACATTTTAGTATCTATTTCCAGAGGTGAGTTACTAGTGTTGGTCCTGCATAATTAAAAAAAAATTAAAAAAAAAAAACCCTTCCAAAGAAGTAGAACTTTAATAAAATTAAGTAGCAAACCATATACAGTATAGATTTAAATCCTAAACCATTAAGACTGAGCAGTTTTACAAACTTTAAGAAAAGAAGCTAAAATTGTTTTTAAAGGGACCAAATGAATCAATTGTTACTTAAAAGTACCTTTATTCAGCATTGTGTTGGCTAAATACTTCATGAGAGTTCTTGTTTTAAGACAAGTCATCATTGTTTTTTTATTGTTTATTTAAGAAAGCTTTTTAGTGGATCTTTATTTAAGAAACATACATAATCGTTTTGACTGTTAGTTTTAACGGGGATTTTCAGTTGTTCTGAAAGCAGTAAATCTCTTTGGTTCACTGTTTGCTTTGATAGAGTTTTTTTTCCTACCAGCAATTTCTTTCTTTCTATTTTTGAAAAGACCAGTGTTCTGCTTACACTTAAATGTGTAATGGAGAATACTAAAAGTTGTTTCATGTGTTTGTTTCTTTTAGGAATAAAAATATAATTAACAGTTTATAGGGAGAATATTTATCCATGGAGCTAGTGATTTCCAGGGTACTAGTACAAATTCCTAAAGAATTAAAGATAGGAACAAGTGTCACACTGTTTCTGCATATTATCAATTTGCTTTTTCAAAAGACTGTATCAATCTATAGTTCTGTCACAGGCTTAATTTAACAATTTTCAAAACTGATGAACATTTTTAAAAAGTATTTTTCCAAATGTGATAGATTTACAAAACTGCAGCTTAATATTGTTTGATTTAGATTTCTGGAATTAATTTGCATTTTTCAAATACAATTGATTTTCATCATTTGCAATAGTTACATTCAGTACAGTTATCTAGACAATTGAGTTTGTGAATACTGAATCACTGCTCCTAGGGGAAGTACAAGCTTAGGTTCTTGTAAGTCTCTGGTCACATTTTATTTTCATCAGGTGATCCATAATATAATCTTTTACATGTGCTTCTGTTGAAAGACATCTTATTTATTATAAATTGTTTGAATATTGACATTGAACTCACAAATAGCATTATTTTATTTGAATATTGACATTAAATTCACAAATAGCACTATAACTCGTGCTTGAACAAAGCTATTTTAACACATTTTTTTTATCCCTCGTAAGGCACATCACACTGGTCTTACGTTTAGGAACATTAGACAGCACCTCAGCACTTCACTCGGGGCCATTTTAAATAGCAAAATTACCAACCAAAAGCAAAATATTAGAAAAATGTGGTAAAAGACTGTGAAAAGGAAACATACACAGTATGAAAGCTGAAGCAAAGAAGGCAGAACATTGTTCTGCTGGACCTCCGCAGGAAAAATGGGCATCCGGCAACTCAAATTTTTTATTTCTGAGCATGTTCATGAATGACCACAAAAGACACTGCTATTTGATGCAGAATTTTTTTTCTCCATAGCTCAACTAGATCCAGGTTCTTGTCTCATGACCAGGAAAAATTAGGCACACCGACACTGGAAGAGTGAGTGGAGTAGAATGTATTAAGTGAAAGGAAGGCTGTCAGCAAAGAGAAGGGTCCTGAGAGCAGGTTCCTGGTTGCTCCCTTCACAGTTGAATACAAGGGCATTTACATGCAAGCTGTTAGGGCTGGGTTCTGTATTTGTATAAGGTGTGAATTCCTGTTGGCTCCACCCCAATCCCCCAGTATGCATGCGGGTCCTTAGTCTGCTGTGGCCATGTTTAGGCAGGCCCCCAGTGCAAGTTTCCTTAACTGCACAAAACACAGGACAGAGGTTCTCTCTGGGGACTCTTTCCTTACTGTCTGCCTAAAGCAAGCTGGCTAACTCATTTCATATTGACTGTTGATTAAAGGTGACGAATTTTAAAATAAATATAAACAAGTTAACAAATTTGAAAATATAAAATCTGTGAATTATGAGGATTAACTGTACTTGTTTTCTATTTGCATTTTCTTCAGCTTTCCTTTGCCTTGGTTTTTCTATTGAGGTTTTAGAATTATTTTTATATAACTTGTACAGGCACATTATACATTAAGTTTATAAACTCTGTCATCTTTGTCATGTGCTTTTATTCCAGTTGATTTGCTTTTAGTTTTTTTCTGATATTTTCGATAAATTAAAGATAACATTTTAAATTTAGTTTTATTGCAATATGATCAAACAATACAGACCCTTAAATATGGAGATGTTTTGACTTTGATAACTTACCCCATGATCACAAGGACTGATTTAGATTATTTTATGGGATGACTGACTGGCTGTTCACCTTGCTCTTTCATTCATTTCTTTCCCAAGAAAAATGTTGAATGGACGAGGTTATTTTCCCTAGGTGGCTAGTTATTTATTTATTTAATATGTAAACTTTTAAAACATGGCTATATAGTGTGGGGACCCACTTAAAACCCACAATTGGTATAATGATTATTTTAAATTGAATATTTTAAGACATCAGATTAAGCCTTCTCAGAACTCTTATTTGACTAAAGGCAGGAAATTCTGGGAAATTAGGCTGCACTAATTCACTCTTCTGGGTGGTTTGACTCCCAGAAAGAAAACCAAAAGTGAAACTATCATACATTCCTTCTCTAAGGTAGTGTTAGGGCTATGAACAAGATGGAAAGACCACTTGCACCTGTGTTAAAAAATCATTATTACAAAATTGCTTATCTTTAATTTGTTTTCTCACAAACCCATTTGTCTTTCCTATAGAAACTCTCTTCTTCTCATAAAGGTTTTCCTCTTCCTTCCATTTTTCCTATTAAATTAGATATATAAGCCCCTTGAATAGACGGCTTCCTCTGTAAGCCTCACATGCGTATGAGCAATCTTTTTCTTCTCTTGTTAATTTGTCCTTTGGCAATTTAATTCACAAGTTCCTAGGTACTAAACCTAAGATATAAGAGGGAAAGATTTTCTTCCCCAGTATTAGTTTGTAATAATATATTATGCATTTCTTTGCTTAATAGAAATTTATTTTTGAATATTCTATGGATATTAACATTAATAAAATGTAATTTATATCCTTTGAATTTATATATAGACCACCCAGACAAAACCGCTATGTGCCTATAACCTTATTTATTTGGCATGTGCATTCTGTTAAGGACTGAGAGGTTTTTGAAATTTTACTTTTTTAGCTACTTTCTTGTTGTTTTAAGTCTAGGATGTCTTATATAACTATGCTATTTTGTTCAGAAAGTTTTAAGAATGTTTTATTTTCATTTAAGCAGTTTCCCCCACTCTCCAACTCCTCTATGGAGTTTTCCCTTTCATATCATCATCAAAGCCCCTGGCTCAGTTTGGACTTAAATGGGCTATTGAGCTGTCCACACAGGACACCTTTATTCATCCTACCAGATAAGTCTTGAGCAATATGCAATCAACTGTTGATTGAAGGCCCCCAGGCACTATCAAAGCTGACAGGGTTTATTTATCTGCATTTTTAATGTGGTTCAGAGTGCTCCCCCTAAAGGCAATAGAATGATAGTCTTCCCCTAGCCTTCTGCTTTGCTCCCTGCTTTGGCTGTAACAGTCTTCACTTTCCTCCTTTTCTGATCTTTTGATCTTAAGCTCCAGGGATGTTTTTTTTTTTTTTTTGCAAGGTTGTAGTCCATTTGTCCTTCCTACTTAATAGCCAAGTAACTCTCATCTCTTCTCCCAGAGGCAGGGTTGCAGGATCTGCCTTCTTTCCTGCTAGTCTTTCCATACGTTGTTATACTGTTTGAGTCCTCCTTTTGAGACTTCTCTAGTTTTCGATTAATTCCTATTTTGAAATGGAAAAGCTAAAAATGAATCTCTTTTTGGCTTTCATTCCTCCTGGTATAACAATTTGACTTTTGCTTGATTTCTTAGAGGTTCGTTTAAAGACTGGGAAAGTGTAACTGCGAATGGGTTTATTTTGCTCACTTCCCAGATACAGGCAATTTATTAAGAAAGGGGAATTGCAATAAAGAGTTTAATTCACCCAGTACAACTAATGAGAGACCAAAATTTTATTCATCAAATTGGCCTCCCCCAAAATTTGGATGCTACCGTTTTTCAAACATAATTTAGTGGGCAAGGGCATAGGATATAGGTATTGCTGACTGGTTGGGGGTGCAGTCATAGAAGAGTGAAAAATGGTCCTTGTGTTCTGAGTCCTCTTGTGGGTGGGAGTCACAGGACTGGTTGAGTCAGGGGTTGGGGGGAATCAGATGGTCAGAAATGCAGAAGTCTAGAAAAATATCTTACAAAGCCAATCTTAGGTTCTACTATAGTGCTGTTATTTACAGGAGTTAATGAGGGAGTTGCAAATCTTGTGACCTCAAAATAATGGCTGACAATTATATAACTCCACCTATACCTCAGCAGATAGGTATACCACCTATACCTTAGGTCCCCATCATACCCCTAACCTTGTGGTATTTCATTAGTTTTACAAAGGGTGGTTAGTTTTGAGAAGCACTATTATCATTTAAACTATAAACTGATGGTATCTCAAAGTAAGCTTGGCCCACATACCTTTACACATAAAGGACATCTTGTCAGGTCATAGAATCTTAGGGTTACAAACATCTGCCTTCATACTGAAGTCTCTCTTAGTAGTTTTCTAACATTTAGTCATGCAAAGGTATTAGAGTGACCTAGGTTTGTCACTTATGTCTAAATATGTTTAGATTATAAACATATTTTTGTCTGAATGATTAAAATATCTTTGCTATGCAACTTATACCTTGAACCATAGGTTGTTTAAAGATTTTTCTTGGTTATTGGAGATTCTGGTTTGTTGTTATTTCCAGTTTTGTAGCTCTGATATAAGTTCTAAAGGAAACACATTTAATGACATGGATTTCTTGGGAGGAATGCAAATTACAATTCCTCCTTTAGTGTTGACTTAAATATCAATGCTAGCTTTTTGAGGAATAGTCAGTAAAATCCAGTGCCCCCTAGTATTATTTTAATTGATTATTTTTCTGTTTAAATAAAATAAAATGAACATTTGTCACTTTTCAAGCTGATATAATGAGTAGTTGGTAGCAGCATACTTTTTTTCCAGCTGTGCATTGAAAATGTGTGATTTAGCAATCTAGCAAACTTCACATAGTTACATACAGGCTGATAAATAATAATGTTTTGTTATTCTAATGGTAAGAATTGTTAAATAAAACTGTGATCACATCATAATCAGTTACAGCCACAAACAAAAGGTGTACAATTCCCACCGATGTCTTCCTTTAAGAAATATTTTTGATCGAGACCATCCTGGTCAACATGGTGAAACCCCGTCTCTACTAAAAATTACAAAAAATTAGCTGGGCACGGTGGCGTGTGCCTGTAATCCCAGCTACTCAGGAGACTGAGGCAGGAGAATTGCCTGAACCTAGGGGGTGGAGGTTGCGTTGAGCCGAGATGGCACCATTGCACTCCAGCCTGGCTAACAAGACCAAAACTCCGTCTCAAAAAAAAAAAAAAAAATAAATATTTTTAATAAAATCATAAAATATATGTTTCTTTTAAAATCTTGCAGCTTTAATGCTCTCTAATGGAATTTAAATATAGTCTTTCAAAGTTGTTTTAAATTTATCTTTCAAAGATGGATACTAAAATTTTTCTGTTTTGAAAATTATATAACACATAAATCACCCAATAAATATAACTGCAATTATTTTTGTCTCCATAACTTTAAACAACACATAAAAAGTTTAATGATATGCTATTATTTACTAAGTCTTCTAACGTCTAAATAGAACATTTTGCTTTTCTGCCTATTCTTTATTTTTGTAATAAATCACATAATGATTATTAGAAAATTATTTCTAAAAGTCCAATGAAAAGTGATCAAATACAATTTCAAAAATAGAATCACTGAATATATATATATATATATATATATATATATATATGTTCAATAGAGAATAGCATAATCCTAATGCAAAGAAAAAAATGGGTTTATCTTGCATATATCACAATTCACAAAACAACTCAGGTTCCTGAAAATGATAACATTATTTTTAGAAATATTCTTTCTTATATAATAAATATTGCTGAACAAGGTGTCAGAGCCCTGGCATCAGAAACTGGTTGGCTCATGGATAGATAACAGTTTACCAATGACGGTATAGGTTTGAAAAAGGGAAAGTTTTATTGGAAAGAACAATATAGAATAGTTCAGTGGGGCTCCTTAGTAAGAGATGAGTGAGCGCTCTGAGGTGGATTTTTCCTTAGGTATATTTAGAGACCTTAAAGTCAGAGCTTATGAGTAGTTGGTACTCTATTAGCCACATAGGTCATGACAAATGATTATATTTGTAGACATTTGGTGTCTTAATGTCAGCGAGTGTTGCACAATGAGTTTCAATGTGCATGCATTCCAGACATGTCTAGTTACTTCTGAATTCTTCATAGAAGGAGTTTTGTCTCTGGATGGCCTGGTTGATGGTCACCAGGTGATCTTTGCTCTGCTGAAATTTGTTATACCTTTTATTGTATTTTTAAAAAATCTGTGCATGCATGCTTACATGATCAAAAGTTAGAAAATAATTTTAAAATACCTGGTCTTAAGCACCTATGTGTTTTTCTTAGTTCAGTCTGTTTTGGGGGGCATTTTGGAATCAAAAAACTCAAGTGAAACATTTTCTATCATTGCTTTTGCTCTATTCACTAAACTATTAAGAATACAAATAAAAAGTGCCAATGAAAGAAACATTTACTTTCAGAAAAATTGGTTAGAAGATAATGTAACCGGGGGAGTGTATTAAGCACTCTCACAGTTGGAGAGGTTCTTGGCCTCCTTAACCGGGAAGAATGGGGAAATAAGCCCCAGCGGCTTGGTGAGCTTAGCATTTAAATAAATATGGTGGACCCAAAGAGTTTTGTGGAAAAGCAATTTATTAGACACAGAGAGAGGGAGAGAGAAAGGCCGCTACCACACTGTCGTGGGAGGGGACCCAGAGAAGGAAACAGTATAGGTAGGAGCAGCGGGAGTTTTAACCCTTGAGTTATTATTCTCTCCCCATTCATGTTCTCTTCCAATGAAAGGAGTTCTTTCAAAATTCCTCTGGAGTGATTTATCTTTGACTCTGATACTGGATTGGCTACTTAGTCCTTACTGGATTGGCTACTTAGTCTGAGTTACAGAGCCCCCTCCTCCCAGAGCTTTCTGGGCAAAGGAGTCCACCTTGATTTCCCCACCTAGCCTGCTGTGGGAAAGCCCAGACAAAGAACTTGAAGTTTGAAACCCCTCTGGTTCCTAGATGGAGGCATCAAGCAGGCAAACTCCTGCCTTTGAAACCATGCCCCTCTCGGACCTGGAAGAGAAGTCCCTCAATAAGGCCTTGGATTTTTGTCAACTTTACAAATATGAAACTGAGCCATTCAATTATATTGTTTCTAAGTAAAGTGAGATGAAGTACCAAATCATGAGTTTTATTTTTTTTTAAGTGGTGAAATGCCCATTTAGAAACTGACTTGGTATTCGAGCAACTTTCTGTTCTGGAAAGGAAGGGAGCAGTTGGCATTGTTTGGCCCCCTGTGGATTCCCATTTCCTCCTAACTTTTAACTTTCACTACTCTAAAGGTGACCAGGTTTTTGTTAAGAGGATGATTGTGTTCCCTCTGGAGATCGACTTGCTAGTTGTTGTGGTTCTGAATACTTATATACAAATGTTAGTAAAACAATAACCATCATATGACAAAAAATACATTCTGAAAATCACTTTAATTCCATGTAAGTTTTATAAAATTCTTAAAGTTCAAAACACCTATACGTTTTTTGAGAAGCCATGTCCATCAATTTATGTTTTCTAATAGCATTCTCTAAACAACCATTTCAGAGAATAAAGAATCCAATGACTTTTTTAAAGAGTTTGTTTGACAGGTGGTCAATGAAAGTCTGTTACTATTATTAAAACCAGAGCAAGATACTCTGCATTTTCTTTCTCAGCTTTTTCAAATGTGTTGACATAGCTCAGGTTAAGCTTTCTCTGTCTTATAACAGAAACACAACTCAATTTCTGCAGACTAAGCCTGAAAGGTGCAGTGTTATTTTGTAGTATAGAGCCTAGAAAAATTAGTACTTTAAAAAGTCAATCAAGAACTCACAGAAATGTGAGGAGAAGATGGCGCTATAGGAGCAACTCAGGATTGCAGCTCCCAGTGAAAGCACAGAGGGTGAGTGGATGTTGCATTTCCAGATGGATCTTTATTGCCCACAGACCAGGAGATTCCCAGGTGTAGAAGCCCCACGGGCAGCCAGCATGGCTGTTTTGGCCGGCGCAGCTGTTTCAGCCAGCACCGCAGCACGGTGGCACTCCATACAAAATACACTGGTCTGGTTTCCCGGTTAAACCAGCAATTTGAGATTTGGGAAGGCAGATTAGCACATTCATCTGATTAAATGGGACTTAAACAGTAAGCCAGGCCAGGAGATTCCTGGGTAGCAACATTGTTTCAGCCAGTGCAGTGGGTCACTGCACGGGAAATCACACAGATCCCAGCGCCCTTTCAGCAGGTGACTGGAACACCTGGGAGAGAGTCAACGATTCAACATAAAAAAAAAAAGGCTCTGAAGCAGGAAGCCAGGTGATCAGGCTCGGCAGGTTCCACCCCGACAAAAACAAACAAAACAGTAATTGGAAATGCTCAGGGTTGAGAGTTTCACAGCAAGCACAGCTGAACCCAGGATGGTGCAGCTCGGTGGAGGAGGGGTGTCCACCATTACTGAGGCAATTACCGAGGCACTCCACCCCTACAGGGGTACTCTGCCATTGCTGACACAGCCTGTCATTGCCAAGGCAACCTGCCATAACAGAGAGAGTATGCCATTACGGAGGCAGGCCACTATCACCACAGCAGTTCTAACCACACCCATATAAACAGGACTGCAGGGAATTACACATGGCAGCAGGATGGAGCACGCAGCAGCAGGGCGGAGCCCAGAGAAGCTCAGCATAGCCTCAGCAGGCAGGCAGTGACTAGACTGCCTCCTTGCTGGGCAGGACACTGGAATGGATACTCATAAATAAAGCCCTAAATCCCCAGGACAGAGCACCTGAGGGAAAAAAGAGGCTTTATGAGTTCTGCTGCAGCAGACTTAAACTTACCTGCCTAGCAGCCCTGAATGAACAATGGAGCTCACAGCTCAGCACTTGAGCTCCTATAAAGTACAGACTGTCTCCTCAAGCAGCTCCCTGACCCCCATATATCCAAAGAGTCACCTCAAAAAGGACTGATCAGACTGACATTTGGCAGGCATCATTCTGGGACAAAGATAGCAGCAGAAGAAACTAGTAGCAACCCTCACTATTCCACAACTGCTACAGGTGTTCCCCAGGCAAGCCAGGCCTGGAGTGGACCTCAACAGCCTACAGCAGAGGGGCCAGACTGTTAGAAGGAAAACTAAGAAACAGAAATACTTCATCATCAACAGTCTGGACGTCCACTCAGAGACCCAATAGGAAAGTCAGCAACTACTCAGATGACAGGTGGATTAATCCACAAAGATAGGAAGAAACAAGTGCAAAAAGGAGGAAAACACCTGAAACCAGAACACCTTACCTCCAAGGGACCACAACCCCTCACCAACAAGAGAACAAAGCTGGACAAAGAATGAGTGTGATGAAATGACAAAATCAGACTTCAGAAGGTGGGTAACTTCCATGAGCTAAAAGAACACATTCTAACTCAATGCAAAGAAACTAAGAACCTTGAAAAATGATTTGAGGAAATGATAACACAAATTGACAACTTAGAGAGGAATATGAGTGAATTGATGGAGCTGAAAAACACAACACGAGAACTTCGTGAAGCATGCACGAGTCTCAACACCTGAATTGACCAAGCAGAAGAAAGGATATCAGAGGTTGAAGATCAACTCAATGAAATAAAATGAGAAGGCAAGATTAGAGAAAAAAGTGCAAAAAGGAATGAACAAAGTCTCCAAGAAATGTGGGACTATGTGAAGAGACCTAATCTATGTTTGATAGGTGTACCTGAATGTGACGAACAGAATGAATCCAAGCTGGAAAATATTCTTCAGGATATTATCCAGGAAAATTTCCCCAACCTAGCAAGGCAAGTCAATATTCAAGTCCAGGAAATACAGAGAACACCACAAAGATATTCCTCAAGAAGAGCAACCCCAAGGCACATAATCGTCAGATTCACCAGGGTTGAAATGAAGGAGAAAATGCTAAGGGCAGCCAGAGAGTAAGGTTGGATCACCCACAAAGGGAAGCCCATCAGACTCACAGAAGATCTCTCAGCAGAAACCCTACAAGACAGAAGAGAGTGGGGGCCAATATTCAACATCCTTAAAGAAAAGAACTTTCAACCTAGAATTTCATATCAGGCCAAACTATGCTTCATAAGTGAAGGAAAAACAAAATCCTTTGCGAACAAGCAAGTACTCTGAGATTTTGTCACCACCAGACCTGCTTTATAAGAGCTCCTGAAAGAGGCACTACACATAGAAAGGAACAACCAGTACCAGCCATTCCAAGAACATACCAAATGCTAAAGAGCATCAACAAAATGAAGAATCTGCATCAACTAACAGGCAAAACAGCCAGCTAGCATCAAAATGGCAGTATCAAATTCACACATAACAATATTAACCCTAAATGTAAGGGCAAAATGCACCAATCAAAAGACACAGGCTGGCAAATTGGATAAAAAGCCAAAACCCATCAGTGTGCTGTTTCCAGGAAACCCATCTTACATGCAAGGATACACAAAGGATCAAAATAAAGGGATGGAGGAAGATTTACTGAGCAAATGGAGAGCAAAAAAACCAGGAGTTGCAATTCTCATCTATGATAAAATAGACTTTAAAGCAACCAAGATCAAAAGAGACAAAGAAGGACATTACATACTGGTGAAAGGATTGACACAACAAGAAGAGCTAACGATCCTAAACATATATGGACCCAATACAGGAGCACCCAGATATATAAGGCAAGTTCTTAATGACTTACAAAGAGACTTAGACTCCCACACAATTATAGTGAGAGACTTTAACACTCCACTGTCAACAGTAGACAGATCAACCAGACAGAAAATTAACAAGGATATCCAGGACTTGAACTCAGACCTGGAACAAGCAAACCTGATAGACATTTACAGAACTCTCTGCCCCAAATTCACAGAATATATATTCTTCTCAGCACCACATCACATGTACTCTAAAATTGACCACATAATTGGAAGTAAATCACTCCTCAGCAAATGCAAAAGAACTGAAATCATAACAAACAGTCTCTCAGACCATAGTGCAATCAAGTTAGAACCCAGAATTCAGAAACTGACTCAGAACTGCACAGCTTCATGGAACCTGAACAACTGGCTCTTGAATGTTGACTGGATAAACAATGAAATGAAGGCAGAAATAAGTTCTTCAAAACCAATGAGAATGAAGACACAACATACCAGAATCTCTGGGACACATTTAGAGCAGTCTCTAGAGGAAAATATATAGCAATAAGTGCCTACATGAGAAGAGTGGAGGCATCCAAAATTGACACCCTAACATCAAAATTGAAAGAGCTAGAAGAGCAAGATCAAAAAAACTCAAAACCTTGCAGAAGACAAGAAATAACTAAGATCAGCACAGAATTGAAGCTGATAGAGACACAGAAAACCCTTCAAAAAATCAATAAATCCAAGAGCTGGTTTTTTGAAAAGATCAACAAAATAGACCACTAGCCAGATTGATAAAAAAGAAAAGAGAGAATAACCAAATAGATGCAATAAAAAACAATAAAGGGGAAATCACCACAGATTCCACAGAAATTCAAACCATCATCAGAGAATATTACAAACAACTCTATGCACATAAACTAGTAAACCTGGAAGAAATGGGTAAATTCCTGGACACCTGTGTCCTCCCAAGCCTAAACCAGGAGGAAGCCAAAACTATGAATAGACCAATAACAAGGTCTGAAGTCAAGGCAGCAATTAAGAGCCTACCACACAAAAAAGCCCAGGTCCAGATGGGTTCACAGCCGAATTCTACCAGACACACAAAGAGGAACTGTTACCACTCCTTCTGAAACTATTCCAAATAATTCAAAAAGAGTGAATCCTTCCTAAATCATATTATGAGACCAACATCAGCCTGATACCAACACCCGGCAGAGACTCAACAAGAAAAGAAAACTTCAGGCCAATATCCATGATGAACATAGATGCAAAAATCTTCAATAAAATACTGGCAAGCCGATTGCAACAGCACATAAAAAGCTTATTTACCATGATCAAGTAGGATTCATCCTGGAGATGCAAGGCTGGTTCAACATATGCAAGTCTATAAATGTAATTCACCACATAAACAGAACCAAAAACAAAAACCACATGATTATCTCAATTGATGCAGAGAAGGCCTTTGACAAAATTCAACAGCCCTTTTGCTGAAAACCCTCAATAAACTTGGTATTGAAGGAATGTATCTCAAAATAATAAAAGCTATTTATGACAAACCAACAGCCAATATTATACTGAATGGGCAAAAACTGGAAGGATTCACTTTGAAATCTGGCACTAGACAAGGATGCCCTCTCTGTCCACTCCTATTCAATATAGTACTGGAAGTTCTAGCCAGAGCAATCAGGCAAGAAAAAAAAAATAAAGGGTATTCAAATAGGAAAGGAGGAAGCCAAATTGTCTCTATTTGCAGATGACATGATTGTATATCTAGAAGACCCCATCATCTAACCCCAAAAACTTCTGAAACTGGTAAGCAACTTCAGCAAAGTCTCAGGATATAAAATCAATGTGCGAAAATCACAAGCATTCCTATACACCAATAACAGACTTAAAGACAGCCAAATCAAGAACGAACTGCCATTCGCAATTGCTACAAAAAGAATAAAAAACCTAGGAATACAACTAACAAGGAACGTAAGGGACCTCTTAAAGTAGAACTGCTAAACACTGCTCCATGAAATAAGAGAGGACACAAACAGATGGAGAAACATTTCATGTTCATAGTTAGGAAGAATTAATATTGTGAAAATAGCCATACTGCCAAAAGTAATTTACAGAATCAACGCTATCCCCATCAAGCTACCAACTACCTTCTTCACAGAACTGGAAAAAAACACCTTAAACTTCATATGGAACCAAAAGTGAGCCCACATAGCCAAGTCAATTCTAAGCAAAAAGAATACAGCAGGAGACATCACATTACTGGTCTTCAAACTATACTATAAGGCTACAGTAATCAAAACAGCATGGTATTGGTACCAAAACAGAGATATAGACCAATGGAACAGAACAGAGGCATTGGAGACAACACAACATATCTACAACCATACAATCTTTGATAAACCTGACAAAAACAAGCAATGGGGACAGGATTCCCTCTTTAATAAATGGTGTTGGGAAAAGTGGCTAGCCACATGCAGAAAGCAGAAACTGGACCCTTCCTGACATGTTACACTAAAATTAACTCCAGATGGATTAAAGACTTAAAAATAAAACCTGGCACCATAAAAACCCTAGAAGAAAATCTAGGCAAAACCATTCAGGACATAGGAGTAGGCAAGGAATTCATGACCAAAACACCAAAATCATTGGCAACAAAAGCCAAAATAGACAAATGGGACCTAATCAAACTCCACAGCTTCTGCATAGCAAAAGAAACAGTCATTAGGGTGAATCGGCAACCAACAGAATGGGAAAAAATTTTTGCAGTTTACCCATCAAACAAAGGGCTGATATCCAGAATTTACAAAGAACTCAAACAGATTTACAGGAAAAAAAAAAAAAAAAAACAAGCCCATTTAAAAATGGGCAAAGGATATGAACAGACACTTTACAAAAGAAGACATACATGAGGCCAACAAACTTTGAAAAAATGCTCATCATCTCTGGTCATTAGAGAGATGCAAATCAAAACCACATTGAGATACCATCTCACGCCAGTTAGAATGGCGATCATTAAAAAATCTGTAGACAACAGATGCTGGAGAGGATGTGGAGAAATAGGAACACTTTTACACTGATGGTGGGGGTGTAAATTAGTTCAACCATTGTGGAATACAGTGTGGCGATTCATCAAGGACCTAGAAATAGAAATTCCATTTGACCCAGCAATCCCATTACTGGGTATATATCTAAAGGACTATAAATCGTTCTACTATAAGGACACATGCACACGAATGTTCATTTCAGCACTGTTTACAATAGCAGAGACCTGGAACCAACCCAAATGCCCATCGATGATAGACTGGACTGGGAAAATGTAGCACATATACATCATGGAATATTATGAAGCAATCAAAAACAATGAGTTCGTGTCCTTTGTAGGGACATAGATGAATCTGGAGAACATCATTCTCAGCAAACTGACACAGGAACAGAAAGTGAAATACCTCATGTTCTCACTCATAGGTGGGTGATGAACAGTGAGAACACATGGACACAGGGAGGGGAGCAGTACACACTGGGGTCTATTGGGGGGAGTAGGGGAGGGACAGCAGCAGAGGGGAGCTGGGGAGGGATAGCATGGGGAGAAATGCCAAATGTGGGTGAAGGGGAGGAATGCAGCAAATCACACTGCCACGTGTGTACCTATGCAACTATCTTGTATGTTCTGCACATGTACCCCAAAAACTAAAATGCAATAAAAAAAAGAACTCACAAATAGAGTAAACATCGCACACAGGTTTAAAGTGTCTGGATTTCTAGGAAAAAAAAGTATAAAATTAAAAATAAATTACATTGAAATGATACATGTTTTCTCCAAATCACCAAAAACTCATATATCTAAGTTGACTGAAATTGGACATTAACTGGATATATAAAATTAATATAATTTGAAGAGGTCTGTCAGTTTTTCCCCACATTTTGAAGAGGGCCATAGAGATATGAGATATCTACAAAAACGGATTTTCTTCATCCCAGCTCTATGAACAAAATAATAAATGCAGGCTTTGATGGTTAGCAATTATAATAGTGTACTTATTGGAAATTATTACAATACAGTCATCATGCTAAGCCAATTTTATTCATTTCTTATTCATTTATTATAAGATCCTTTGAGACAAGTGCTATTACTATACCTCCACTTTATAAATGAGTAAACTGAGGTTTAGAGAGGTTCGAGTCCATGATCTTATTCTATGAATTGATCTCTTAATAATACATTTTGCTGCCAGTAGAAAAGGTCATACAATCAAAATCATACTAACCACAGGCAAGTATTTTTAATGAGTGACGTAAATTAGCTGTAGAAAATCCAGAAAGGGAAGAATATGTTAAATCTGGGATACCATTCACATCCAAAAGGCAGCAGCAACTTAATTTCAGCTGATTGTTGTTTTGGGAATAATTTGGACCCTTGCTTTCATGAAATTTTAAAGATAAAATATGAATCTGGATTTTTACATTGTTGTTCAATTTTTAAATTTTAGCAACCAATTAAGAATAACTACAGACCAAATACAATCTGAACTACAGGCTGAATCTAATAGGGAAGAGAAAATATAATAAGTGAGACTACATCATTTATTTAATGTTGAAATAAGTCAACAGGCATTAAGTAATTTTCAAAACTATTGCTATTTTAGCAGTAAAATGACAGAGCTAGGTCATCTTCTTTATTGCATTGATAGTTCCACAAGTCATCATTCTTAAAGTTGTCCAGTTGACATACTCCAAAGTCATTCTAAGAAGTAGACGTACAATTTTGTGAGTTTCTCTTGGTAGTAATTTCTTATTTCAAGCAAGTCCCCCTGCCCAATTTGGCTTCTGTCAATGACCATAGAAAATTTAGAGGCCATTTACTGTGATAAGCTCTTTTAAAAACCGATGTTAATTGTTTTTAGCTTAACAAACTCTAAAGAGATCAAGGATTTACTGGTTAAATTACTGAACTTGTTGCTATGTTATTATTATTATTTTAAATTCAACTTTTATTTGAGATACAGGGGATACATATGCCATTATCCTAAACACATTAACACAAGAATAGGAAACCAAATAATACATGTTTTCATATAGAAGTGGGAGCTAAACATTTAGCAGACATGGATACCAGCATGCTATGTTATTTTTTAAGAAAAGTTTTGTCATGACTAAGCAGCATATTGACCCAGTTGAAAAGCAATTATTTTTAACATACTAGGACAAAAGAGTGTTGACCTGTAAGCTCAAACAGTATGGTAAACATTATAGTACTTAAACTACTGCAAGAAACTAAACAAAAAATAAAAATTATGTTGAATGTGAAAAACATAGCAAAATGTCTCTCAATGGACTTGACAGCCTCTATGTCAATGCCAAATGTGGTTGGTACAAAATAATTTGCTTGTCTGAATATCCCTTTGACAAAAGACTTTGCTTTTTCTGGTGGTTTTTCAAAATCACCAGAATTTTTGTGCATTTTAAAAACAGTGTTTACAGTATATCTATTATATATTGCTTGTATAGGCCATCTGTATTGGCAAATATTTTTATTAAAAAAGGTTTCTTCTAAATAAAAACTTCAGCTTTAATTTTTTTTTCACAGTTGCATTGGCAAGAACTGAATATACTTGGTGATTCAAAATGTTGTCTATTGGCAAAGAAAACATAGCTATTGATAAATAGGTGCACATTTCTTTATGGAAAAATTTACCTCTTGTTTTCAATCAGCAGCTGAACTTTTAAAGAGAGAGAGAGTATATGTGTGTGCTGTGGCTATGGCCCAACTTCTGCAAATGTACTTATATTCAAATTTAATTAGTCAATCTGTGAATGAAGCCAACACTGAATGCTGTGGTTGCCACGAGTGAGACAAGCCAATATGATGAGCCACACTGAGTGAGCAGCCAAGCAGTGACATTGCATAAAACAAGTCTTTTAAATAATTCCCCTTTTATTGACAACCAATTATGTTTATTGCCTTTATTGTAAAGAAAAAAAGACTTATTTATTTATTGAGAATGCTACTGCACTCTCTCAATGATATTCAAATACCCTAAGTTGTTCTGAAATTTTCAAGTCATATAAGTGAATCATTTAATTCTTAAAAGATATTTAGAGTTACCATTTTTTGTTTTTTTGCATCACATGGGTGAGGCAGGCTCTCAGATACAGCCACTGCTGACATGTACTTCAGCATGGATAATAAAATATCAAGTTAAGAAATGGATCAAAAATTTGATTGCAATAAATATTGAAATAAAATAATAAAAATAGAATTGCCTCTGTTTGCTTTATTATAGGATAAGCATGAAAAGATTACCTTCTTTTTAAAAGAACAAAAATGGATCAGAATATAGTTGGCATTCAAAATTGATGCTGATGTTTAAGAAGTAAACATTCCACTTGGGTTTTACTACTAGTACATAAATGAAAAAATTTAATATAATCATATTTTCCATGTAATCCTCAAGAAAAGCTAAACTGGGTAACTATAACCATTTTAGTGGTTCAAGAATATACAATATTAATTTTACATCATCCTAGTAGAACTCATTTATGGCCTATCAACATAAAAGCATTCTTGGATTAACTGATGTTTATATTATAGTCATACATTTTCTTCTATCTTCCTGAATTATTGAGACCTGAGTTTGTGTGCCTTTTTAAATATTTTTTCTCAACAAACGAGTATCGGCCATGTATAATTTCTTTCATTTGGCCATATTTGTGACAGTTGTGGGCAACAGGGAGAATCTGTTAAGATTTCTGAGGTCATTCTATCATGGTTATGGTGGCAAGAAATCAAGTATAGGAAGATAAGTATGATAACAGTTGTTTTTAGCTGTAATAATCCCTTTCCTCCCTAATTTGTTCTGTTCCCAGTGATAGAAGTGATGGTGCAATTGAGGGTTAACCTCCAAAAAAATTATCAGGATTAGGCTCATAGAATGACCTATTCAATATAAACAGAAGAGTCTAGATACATGTTTATGTTAGAGATGTAGCTTTGCTGTTGTTCTATGGTCATGATTATCATTATATGAGATTTACAAGCTAAGTAATAATATATATCATATTTGGATAATTCTAATTCATAAGGCTCTACTACTGCTAAGGGAGAAGAAGACAGGCATACTTGGGAATGGAGAGGCTTGGATTCCTGATCCAGCTCTGTATGAGCAACTGTCAATTTTGGCATTTCCACCTTTAAAAAGTAGATTTGATTTCTGTATACATTCTTCCCCCATAAATTTTATAATGCCAGATAACAAAATGATTAACGAATTTGCATAGCTTTGTGATTCTGAACTTATCCTTGGTTATATCTATTGTGTGTGTCATCTCATCTAATTCAGTGAAATGCATTTAAAGTCATGACTAGAGAATCTTTTAGACTTGTGAAACTGATATGCTGTATCATATTTACCATGTGAAAGCATGATTCATGATTCTCCCTATTGAAGAGATACCAAGGAAAATGGGGAATCTGGGATAAATTAAACTCAGTCTGGTTTAGAGAACAGAATAGCATTTATTAATGCCGTGGGTTTACAGAAAAGTAATCACTAACATTATTGCTCCCTAGCAACTTCTAAAATGGAGATCCTGAAAAAGGCTAATACAGGAAAAAGTTGTTTCTTCTGTGTTGACATTTACTTACTAACATATATGTGAACTCATTCAAATACACAATTTATTAAGCAGTGTCACCTGAATAAGATATAAATATAAATTGATTTTATTATTTTTTGTTTTCTAAATTCAACTGAGTGATGTCAAATATGCCCTTTATTCTGTTATTAATGTATTAGAAATATCCTATGGTTTCCTCAGTTACCCTATGTTATTAATCTAAAACTTTAGTTTCAGATTAGATTTAAACTTCATTCTTTTCCCTTTATTCAGCATAACTGACACGTGTGGCTTTAGAGTGGTGAAGTAAAGATGGGTATAGTCTGCAAATTCACTTCCCTCTTCCTACACTAGTACCTTGTGAAGGAGGAATTAATTTTGTTCTGATGTCTTTCCTTCCTGCTTTTTCATGCAGAAAGACAGAGAAAGTGTGGTTATTACAGACCTAGTCATCTATTGATGGCATGGAGTCTTCCCTGGTCCTGCTCTGTCTTGATCTGGTTTCACATTGGCTAGTTGTCTCCAACAATGTCATGATCTCTGCAAAGGTGCTTTATCATCTTCTGGTGATTTTTGAGCTTTCCTGCCATCCTCCAAGTCAGTGAGGGTTCCTCTATAGAGAAATAACATCATTGCTTGGTCCCATGAAGGTTTGACACTTTCCTCCTTGCGTGGTATCTCAAAAGCTTTTGTGTACTTCATTTTACCTCCAATTCTCTTCATAAGGAATCTCAGAACTTTAAGAAACCCCTTCTGTACTCTTGGAAAAATATTTTATGAAGAATTTTCTCCATGTTTGTATTATGGAAGCCTTAGCAGGCCTTCCGTGTTAGCTATATTAGTGGAGACACAAGTAAAAATCTGTTTTCATGTCTACTCCCAAGCATCAGGGACAACACTTCCAGCTCTGTAAGAATCTCTCACAATGCTCCACATTACTCCAACAGGTTTACAGTTCAACAAGCATTCATTCAAGGAATAAAAGGCCAGGTTTCCCTTTTTCTAGGTACTCCCCATCTTATAAGTGATTTTGTCAAGGTGTCTCTATCACACTTGTCTTTGAAAGAAAAGGGACATACCTCCCCGTTTTTCCCAGTGGATAAGAAAGACCAACTTCTCCCATCAACGTGGTGATCCAGTGATTTCTACTGACCCCTTCTTAACCCTTTTTAACCCTCTTATATATAATGGAGAAAAGCAAAAGGTGTTTGAGGGAAATAAGTTTTATCTGAAATCCTTGTAGGATGTCCTCAGTTACATGTCTGCCCCAACCGTTTCTTGCTTTTTTTGGAATTTGCTGTGAGCTCCATTTTCCAATTTCAAGGTCAAAGTAAAGCTTCATTCAACATGCTGTTACCTGATGTTATTGAGTACTTATTATGCAATATGCTAGGCACTGTGCTTGCCATGGCAGAGTTTACTCTGAACTCAGATGTATTAGTACTAAGGGTTCCTTTATATTTTCCCCTGTGAGCTATTAAAATCTAGTATATTAGGTTTCACATCTTGCCATTTGGCTTCATTTTGGGGCATTCAGCAGTAAGAGATATAAAATCCAGGATAAGAGATCTTGAAACTGGCTCCCAAAGTAGATGCCTACTGCTAGAATATAAAGAAAATGTAGAGGTCATTATTCAGACTGTATCATTTAAGTGGGAGTTAATATATCTTGTTGGTAAAATAGAATAATAATATTACCCATTCAGGGTTCAGAATGTGATAATTAGGTAATCAGTGTAATATGCAGGTTTCAAAATGTGTCAACTAGTACGATTACAAAACATGGAAAGTTCAGATGGACTTGAATGAAAATTCAAAAAGTATGGGTGAAACTCAAAACATATCAGTGCAATAGATTTCTTATATTTTGCTGACAGCCCTCTTTACACATGTGGAATGGTTTCTAGGATTCTAACTGGTTGTAAAGATTGTAGTTTTCACTTGTTGGGTTCTTACTAGCAACAATTTAGGTAAGCTAATCCTAGGAAGAAGAGTTGTGTGAATGTGTATATGTGCATGCACATATCTCTGTGTGAAGATATGAGTACAGAAATGTGCATGTCCAAATGCAAGTTTGCACATGTGTGTATATGCACTCATGCATGCTTTGGCAAAAAGTTATAAAAACTATCCTCATTGCCCTATGACCTCTGCTTTTGGAGTGGAGATATCAGAGGAAGTCCTGTCCACTGCTTGCCATATCTGCAATTAAAATACTGTTTACCACTATTAAACAAAATATTTAAAAATATTTCACTAGAAAAATGTATTGGTGTAAATTGCTTAATCTATTGATAAGCTTTACTTGCATTTAGTGTTACTCTTATAAGGAAAACAAGACTATTTTAAGAGCTTTTTCAGGCAAAGAAAAACTTACATATATTTACAGAAAGCCAATTATGGGTAAGATACTGTGTTAAGTGCTATACTTTGACAAGTCCTTTGGCATTAAATCTTTGAAAGCAGGAGACCACCAGCTAGATCTTGGACATATGTTACTAACCTTTATTGATGGTAACAAAATAAGTAATTAAAACCATTCAACCTTTCTAACGGACCCTTCTGGGATAAAAATTTTAATATTTTTACAATGTGGTATGTTTGGAAGTTATAATTTTCGGTGTCCTCCTAGACTTATGTTTTTACCTGCAGTCAAATAATCCTTTATTTTTTCTGTGGCCTTTGAATATTTTGGAACTAAGGAAGCTAAATAACGCTTAATGAGACATTTTAATGGCTATTACAAATACTAATTTGTACCCTTAGTAAATCTATACAGATAAAGAGAACATCGTATTACATATATGAACTATTTTCCCCGTTTAATCATCATAGACCACAGAGATCTGAGGTCCTCATGTAAGCTAAGATGCCAGACTCGGAATGAACAGCCTGAAGAAAAACAATTGAGAGGTCTGAGGGTCAGTTACAGGTAAACAGTAGTGCTAAGCGTATTCTTGAACATCTTTAATGTTCTGATACCATTATTTATTATTTTTAAATAATAAAAATAGAATAGTGCCATTTGACATTGTATGATAATTATCCAAGTAGAAAGTCACATTAGCTGATTTCAAAGAAGCACTTTAGTATTTACAAAGATGATTGCACAGTATAATTGAATATAGATATTTGAAAAATAAATAAACCATTTTTCTTTTGAAATTTACATATGATATTTTATTTTCCTGCCATACTAATAATTTTACAACCAATTTTGAAGTTACCAAATAATTTGAATCAGGATCATAAAAAGTAGAGACACATTTTAGTTTCTGATGTCCTGCTACATTTTAATATAGATTTATGATTCTCAACAGTCTTTCACATTTATCTCACTTGATTTTCACAAGAATTATATGAAGTGTTAAGCATGTTTTTATTATGATCATTTCAAGGATGGAGAAAGGAAGGCTTCACGAAATTGTATTGTCTGAGGCCATGAAATGAATTATTACCATTATTCACAATAGATTTTTCAAATAAAAATATTTAGCAGAGGACAGCTATCATTCATTGACAATTTATTATTTTACAAACATAGTTCTAGGCTTATTTAATTTGTTAACCTAATTACCTAACAATCACAACATTCCTCACAAGGTAGATTTTATCTTTTTCATTTACAAATTTAAAAAGAGTTTGAGAACTGCAATAATTTGTATGATAGGAGCCACCCTATTTGTAATGAAGAAACATGAAAAAATATCCATTTTATGTTCTGTATTTTTCAAGAAAATTATTTGACAATTCACTCTATTATGTAAATGGAGGAAAAAACCTCTAATTTTTAATAATGTAAAAATTTTATTTTAAAAAGACAAGTTGCTTCCACCATTTTAAATTTAGGTTTGTCAAATGTAGACAAGATAAATGAAAATTGTTATGTAACATTTATAAAATTAAAATGCCTATTTGTTAAATTTGGTTTTCTCTTTTTTCCATTTTCTTTCCTCCAACCTTGCTCATTCTCTTCCTTGTTTCTGCTCCTTTTTCTCTTTTTCTTACTCCTCTTCTTTGAAGCAGTATCAGTTGACAGATACTTGCTTAATAGAAGTTTTTGGTAATTGGTAGAGAAAATAATAGGTATTAGAGAAATTTTTAAAGTTTCAGCATTTGAAAATTATTATTTTGTCAGTACACAGAGATTTTTATTTGTTTTAAAAATTTCGTGAAAGCATACAGTCTTCTGAGTGAGAGTAAATTACCGTAGATTCTCCAGTTGTTGTTAAAATGTTATCTTTGAGCAGAATTCAATGATTAACTCTGTAATCATATAAAATTGGAAAATCAAGAAACATGTATTACATACAAAAACTGATAACTCTTAGTTACTCTACAAACATTTATTGAGAGCCACAGTATGTCAGCTGCTATGCTAGGAGCTTCAGGATTTTAATACTGTGCCAAAGTACTTATCCTCAAAAGCCATTAGCAAGGAATAGCTTGCCCTTTTAAGGAATACACGTTTAAGATACTGAAACTTTCTTTTGGACTGTTGGCAATGCAGGATCAACTTTAATATCTCTTTCTGATTTTACTTCATGTGACCTGTCATCAATTACGTGCTTTCTAAAGGCCTCTGGAAGTGTATTTCTTTCAATAGGTTTTTTATTTCACAAGACAAAGTACATATTGATCTCAAGGATGGTAGAATGTTATCAAAAAAAAAAAAAACTACTATATTTTGTTAATGTTACTTGACTATACAACTAATCTTGCTCCTGAGAATTTATTTCTCTCTCACTCTCTCTCCGTCATCCAGGCTAGGGTGCAGTGACGTGATCTTGGCTCACTGCAACCTCCGTCTCCCAGGTTTGAACAATTCTTCTGCCACAGCCTCCCAGGTAGCTGGGATTATAGGCACACACTATCATGCCTTCTATATTTTTTGTAGAGATGAGGTTTCAGCATGTTGGCCAGGCTGATCTTGAACTCATGAATTCCAGTGATCCTCCCTCCTCAGCCTCCCAAAGTGCTGGAATTATAGGCATGGGCCACTGTGCTTTGCTGAGGATTTACATTTAATAAAAGGTTTTTGAAAAAGGAAAAAAGGAGCAAAATGTGTTTTATGTAGATATACTCTCTTATTAGAAGTAATTTTATGTTTGTAATGCCTTTATTTTTATACAAAGTTTAATATCTATTATCCTAACCTAATTTATTATAGCATATTTGGTATGGGGAAGTATAATAGAACAGAAATATTTAGTCATCAAGATTTAAGTCTCACTTGAAACCTCATCTTCAAATAGCACAGAAAATGCTCAGTAAATAAATGTCTAGCAGTTACTGACATTTAATATATATATATATATATATATATATATATATATATATGTCATGAAAAAAAATGAACATACGATATAGTAGAATAGTTTGGGGAGTGTAGCAGGTACAACTGTTTTTTATCTCTTATTGACTAAATAGTCCTCCTCCATCTGGGAAGAATGTACTGATGATGAATTGCAGGCCTTCTCATGAGTAGTGCACATGAATATCAGATGGAAGAGGGAATCAGTAAACAGACACCCGCCTAGCCAGCAACACTTGCTGAAACAAGATCAAAGGGCAGCTGGATGGCACGGGCAAATCACATTCATGTTGAGAACAGATGCTCTTGTTGCCACTTGAAATCTGTCAAGATAGTTTTTAATTATACCATAGTACAACTAGGATATTTAACAAAAACAATATGCTTCAGGATAAGAATTGAAATTGAACAGGACTAAATACAATCAAGATGAGCAAAAAATAAGATAGAAATGAGGTTGGGCGCAGTGGCTTATAAATCCCAGCTCTTTGGGAGACCAAGGTGGGCAGATTAAGAGGCCAGGACGTCACAACCATTCTGGCAAACATGGTGAAAGCCCATCTCTACTAAAAATACAAAAAAATTGCCGGGCATAGTGGTGGGTGCCGGGAGTCCCAGCTACTCAGGAGGCTGAGACAGGAGAATCAATTGAACCTGGAGACGGAGGTTGCAGCGAGCTGAGATTGCACCACTGCACTCCAGCCTGGGAGACAGAGCAAGACTTCGTCTCAAAAAAAAAAAAAAAAAAAATTAGAAATGAAAGACCCTAGTGAAAGCATACCACAAGCAGAATTCTTTGAGTTTCCTCTAAAAAAAAAAAAATTAAATCCTAGAGGCACTTGATGTATATTGTATATTTTATCTATCATGTCTAAATATGACAATATCTTCATTATAAACTTCATTATGATTATTGCCCTGTATAAAAGGCTTCCTTTACTGTAACTTTCATGGTTTCTCTAATAAGCACCTATCATATACCTTTACTTTTAGGGGTGACATTCTAAAATATAGTATCTTGTAATCTCATATGTTTAAAAGTTTTCCTCTAAAAGATTATCTCTTTCTCTTATGGTGGGAGTCTTTGTCCATTTTGTGCAGCTATAACAGATAACCTGGGACTGGGTAATTTATAATGAACAGAAACTTGTTTCTCACAGCTCTGGAGGCTGAGAAGTCCAAGATTGAAGGGCCAACATCCAGTGACGTCCTTCTTGCTTTGTCGACATGAGATAAAGAGCACAGAGAGAACAACTATAAAAGTTAATGTATTATGAAAGGCAACTAAACTCTGCCTTTCATAATACATTAACTTTTTCAATAATGGCATTAATTGATTCACTTTACCCTCTTGGCCTAGTAACCTCTCATTAGGCCCTACTCTCTCAACGCTGTTGCACTGGGGATTAAATTTTCAGCACATGTTTTTGGGGTCACTCATTCAAAACATAATAGGAGTTGTCAGTCATTCTTCATCATAGTTGTTTTGCAGTTGTCTACAACTTCATTGAATCATTTGAATCTGAGCTTACTTTCATCCTTAGCAAATGCTTCTGTCCTTTTCAACTTAAAATTCTTCCTTGGATTTCTAGACAACAGCTGTTTGGCCCGAGAGGCTGACCCTATTATAATGAAGTTCTTCCTCAGCTTAGATCAGAACAACAGAGAGATAGGTATGATGCATAATTCAGCAATGCCATATCTTAGAGAATATTCTTTAGCCCAGGAAGGTCAGTTGGAAAGGTTGAATGGTTTTAATTACTTACTTTGTTATTATGAATACAGGTTCGTAATATATGCACACGATCTAGCTGCTTGTCTCCTGCTCGTGTCACTTCAAGTATGTCCCGTAAAATCCTTTGTGCCCTACCTCATTTCAAAAATTTGAAAGCCAGTTGGGAATGCAGTTTTTCTCTAAGACCCCCTTAAACACTAAAATGAGATAGTTTAAAACTGAAAGTTTAAACATTTTGTTTAATAAACATAATTTTAGATATAATAACATAACTATAAGGTTTGGGTACAAAAATTGTTTTCCAATTTTAAGGTTAAAATAATATGTTTATATTTAGTGCCGTTTAATATTTTAGATTTTTTTAGAGTAAACAAAATGTCAATTTAAAACTTGTTTAAATAATATTTAGTACTTAGAAGTCCCCTGATCGGTCACATAGGTATGAGAATGTGTATAAATAACCTTAGACCTTTATAATGTACCTTATTGTCATCTCTTTATTATTTTTTTTCTTTTGGGAATCTTGTTACGTTCGATTTGTGCTATCTGTATGTGTTTCTTTAAAAATATATTACAACGAAACTTTTAAATATGAATAATAAATTGGCTGGGTGTGGTGGCTGACACCTGTCACTTTGTGAGGGCAAGGTGGTCAGATCACTTAGGGTCAGGAGTTCAAAACCAGCCTGGCCAACATGGTGAAATGCTGTCTCAAATACAAAAAAAAAAAATTAGCCAGGCATGGTGGTGGGCACCTGTAATCCCAGCTACTTGGGAGGCTGAGGCAAGAGAATCACTTGAATGCAGAGGGTGGAGGTTGCAGTGAGCTGAGATAGTATCACTGCACTCCAGCCTGGGTGACAGAGTGACTTTCTGTCTCAAAAAATAATAATAACAATAATGATAAACTGACTTTTTTTCAGTCACAAATTTATCTATTTTACTCATACTCTCAGCTCTCTTACTCATCTCTTTCTTTATCCTATTCTATTGAGACAACAGAAACTTGATTGAATCTAATTCTCCACAGCTCTGTGCTTGCACACCAAGCAGTTAATTACCAACAGAGGAAGGGACACACAAACTAACAGCAAGCAAAACATAACAGTGTTCACTGTTCTCATTTTAAGTTCCTAAACTCTATTCTCTAAGTATACAATATTATAACTCAGAAATTCTATATATTTTCTTCCAATCTGTTGTTCCTTCTACACTGTGCTATTTTACACCATCCCTTCTCAATTATTCACCTCCTTGGCACATTTTATTCTCCTTTGATGACCTGCCCTATTATTTCAGGGAGAGAATACATGCAACAGATGAGGACTTCCATGCGCAACCACCTCTACTGAACATAAACTATTTTGCTTTTCTTCCTGTGGGTCAGGGTCCCATCTAAAGCCAGTTTCTTCCTTTATCCATGAGTTTCCCTCAACTCTCTCTGGGTAGTTAAAAATATAACTATCCTTTTACTGCGTATTGGTTTATTTATATTTATCATTCCCATAGATGACTAGTGTGCCATAATTTCCCCTAATGTGTTAACAAAAAAGGTGTCTTGACTCCACAGTCCCTGCCTCTCCAGCTTCTTTGTTTTTTCCTTCATCTCACAGAAATGTTCATTACATAATTTATACTCAAGGCTAATTTCTCCCATCCAGTTCTCTCCTAAACCACAAAATTATTATTTTCTTCCACTGCTTCTCCACTGTGACTACTCTTACCAAGGTTAACAGTGAGCTGAATATGCCTAAATACAATAATTATTTTTTTCACAACTTGAACACTAGAACTCTAATGAACATTCATCATAGTTCATCACTTTCTTCCCTCCTTGAGGACTTTCTTCACTTCAGGGACCCCACTTGATCCTGGCTCAGTTTCTATCTCATTAGCTGTACTCTTATTATATCCCTGACCAGCAAACTGTGAAATATTTTAGGTTCATCCTTCATTCATTCTTTTCTGTCTACATGCATCTTTAGGTAAACCTATCTAGTCTTATGACTTTAAATAACAGCTGTAGCTGATTACTTCCTAATTTTATCTTCCAGCAGGACCTCTTCCTTGACCTTCAAACATATAGTCAACATTTCTATTTGAATATCTAACAGGCATAATAAACTTAGTGAGTTCAATTGGAACTCCTCTGCTCAGTAACAGTAACTCATTTTGTCATGATGTCAAGCCAAAATCTTTGATTCCTCTCATTCTTACATCCGACATCCAATAAATCAGCAAATTATGCCCACCATAACTTCAAAACACACAGTGTCCAGTGGCTTACCCACATTACCTGTAACTCTTTGGTTGAAGCCATCATGATCTTATTGCCAGCAGTAAGTCACTTACCATTGTCGATTGGTTTTTGGAAACTATGACTTTAAGCCAAACAGCAACATATAACAAAACCAATTTTGCCATAGGCTGATTGATAGAAACAAGAGTTCACATAGCATATTTCTGGTCACAAAAATATCATCACACTTCTAAATAAAGATTCTAAATACTTCTCATATTAAACATTGAAATAAATTTGAGCTATACATACATTTATGAAAAATTAGTGAAAATGAGATACCCAATTTTTGGTGATTCATTGAGTGGCAGCAGTCATAGTGGTGATGGGTTAAATCACATAATACATATTTGCAAATGAAAACTGTAAGAAGTACCTCCTACCACCACACAGCACAATAATAATCACAAATATGGTGGGCTTGCTGAGCACTTTTGTTTTTCATTGTTTATTGTCTGATATACATATGATTACCATAAACTTTACAGATTTTTATTTTACAATAATTTGTATTCTGTCATTCATTTTCCAACTTATTTATTCCAGCTTAAGGTGGCTGGAACCTATCCCAGCAGCTCAGGACTCAAGGCAGGACTCAAACCTGTACTGGCTGCCTTTCCATCACAAGATGCACTCAGACAGACACACCCACACTCAGACTGGGATACTTTAGACATGTGGAGTCACCTCACCTGCACAACTTTGGGATGTGGGAGGAAACTGGAGTCCCTGGAGAAAATCAATGTGCACGTGGAGAGGATGTGCAAATGCCACACAGTCAGTGGTCCCAGCTGGGAAGCAATGTTTTTTTTTTTCTCATCAGCATTTTAACAAAATGATGTTGAATAAAAGGACATTATTTAAGGATCTGCTGTATATTATTATTTTGATAGCCTCTTAACTGGTCTCCCTAACCTCACCCTTATCCTGTTATTCTCATCACAATAGCCAGAGTGATCTTTTTGAAACATAAGTAAATAACTTCTGTTTAATCTGTTTAAGTGTCACTTCTCTACTCAAAAGCTTCCAATAGCTCTCTGTTTTCATTCAGAGCAAAAGCTGAAGTCCTTCAAATGGCCTAAAAATCCCTTCATTACTGGCTTTGCTCATTGATCCGATCTTTCTTTATATTCTTCTATTCCATCTTAATTCTGTGGGAAACACAAACAAATTGAGATTCCTGATTTCAGAAGAGAATGGATAATTGACCAAATCTCTGTAACCAGCAACTCTAGTTAACTAGTGTCCTCTAGACATGATCGACTTGCCTTTTTTAATTTAAAAATTAATGTTATCAGAAACTAGAAATACAATTGAAACAACTAGAAGTACAACCTTTTATCATTTCTTCTTACATTTCATCTTTAATATTTGCAGTCAAATTTTCTTTGTGCAAGTAGTTCATATGTCAAATATGTATCATGATGGCATGAATAATTCAGCATACACTCACTCCACCTCCTACCCCAAGATACTAATAAAAACTGAATGAACTTTTAAAAAAGTGACTGAGAGGCAGCTTCAAAACATTTCATTTAATGTTTTAGTAAAGTAAGAACTTCATTAAAGTAGATTAAATTTCTTCTCATGGACATGTAGATCACTTTGCCTTTAATGAGTTCTAACCTGGCATAAAACAGAAGTTGAATTTCAACCTACTTTTATGCCAGGAATCATAAAATCTGCATAAGAGAAATGTAGAATGTTGAAATCATTGGATAAAGACTTCTGACATTTCCATAGCAAAGAGAGTTTTCAAAAAGCTAGCATCTTGTCACGGTTCTAGCTTATTGGTAATAATAAACTACAATTTAGTAGAGCATGGAAATAGTTCATTGCCTATAAATTTTTTTTTAAGAAGTTCAAGTTTATAACTTCAGAAAACTTTTTTTTTTTTTTTTTTTTTTTTTTGAGACAGAGTCTTACTCTGTCACACAGGCTGGAGTGCAGTGGTACCATCTTGGCTCACTGCAACCTCTACCTCCTGGGCCCAAGCGATTCTCCTGCCTCAGCCTCCAGAGTAACTAGGACTACAGGCACCCACCACCATGCCCAGCTGATTTTTGTATTTTTTAGTAGAGACAGGATTTCATCATGTTGGCCACGATGGTCTTGAACTCCTTACCTCAGGTGATCCATCCGCCTTGGCCTCCCAAAGTGCTGGGATTACAGGTGTTAGCCACCATGCCCGGCTCACAAAACTTTTAATCTGTTTACAGACTGATTTTCAATACAGGAAAGGATAGAAATTTCTAGATTTGTTTAGGTTTTTAGCTTCTGTCTAGTATTTATAGGCATTCAGGCATAGTAATTTTTTTGCATTTGTTTTTACTGTTTTTCTATACTCACTAAACTGATAGATTTATTCTTGATAAACTAAGCACATATGAATTTAGGAGATTTTCTGAAAAAGGATGAGATGCATATATATGCAAATCAATCAATACTACCTTCCTGTTGGGCCCTTTGCCAACATTACTAATCAAGTATGTCCTGTTGGCCCTGGAGAAGGACTCGGGAGCCTTTCAACACAGGACACTAATCGGGAGGAGGACACTCCCAGTTGATTACAGTTGGCACCTAGTTTGTATCTCTGTTCTGAATTCTTCCTTAGGATATCCTGATTAGAATAATAGAACCCTTTTCACTGTCATATTCTTGCAGACACTGCAGGTGTTCCAAAAAGGTCTCTTTGCCATTATCACTTCTTTGGTGAACATTGATCCAACTTCCAACTTCCAGCTCCTATTCTTCTTTGCTGGAGCACTTTCTCTTATAGGTGTAGGCTCTTTTGCTGCCTTGTGGCAGCCCAGACATGGTAGACAATTAACCCTAAGAGCTTTCCTCTACCATGTTGGATGGGAGGTAGTATATAAATATCCCAACTCCCTCAGTCTTTGACTGAGATAATTCAGAGATGTGTTTTTTACTCAGATTCCTAAAGTTTCTCCAGTGAGATTACATTCCAGTTACCCACAGTGGTAGCTGTTCTCACAGCACACACTTCAGTGGCTGCCTTTCTTTCCTTGTTTCACTTCACTCTCCTACTGGTGTCTTCCTTAAACTCCTAATTTACACCTTAACCCTTATCTCAGGGTCTGCTTCTAGGGGAACCCAAAACTAAGATACACATATTGGAATGCATTGAGGATATGCTATACCTAGATCCAATTCAGAATATAAGACCATTATAATACTTAAAGAATGGGAAGCTTATAATTGCCTGTTAAACACAATCTCCTCCTTTTATCTTTCTGGATCGGAATGATTTGCATGAACAACTTTATGTTACATATTCTCAGATACTATGAAAAATAGAATATTTTCATTGTTAAGTATTAAATTAGTCTCAGATACCAAACTAGATAACAACAGAATATATCTCCTAAATATTGGCAATAAGAATATTCAGAATTGGTCCTAACAATTCCATGAATTTTGCCAGGTGGGAAAGGAATGGAATTTAATTGTGAAATGAGGTGAACTCATGCACTGAGAGAGAAGGATTGAAATCACAGAAAACAGTATTAAGACTTTAGCCTCTAGAAATAACAGCCCACTGTGCCTAAAGGGTAGCTGTGTATATTGTCGCTATTAGTCTTCTATTCAAACTATAATGGATTTTAGGCTACACATGGCTACGTAACATTCTAAGGATACCCAGATGTTGAAAGAATATTTCCAGGTAGTTGCTTAAAGTGTTGGAAGTCTTTTATGTTACTGCATTTTCTCTGAGACTGTCTATAAAAGTCATGAAAAAGCTTTATAATACTGATAAAGATATAACATGTATGACTTTTTGTTTGTTTTTATTTTTTTAAGGTCCAGAAAAATCCCTTTTATGTTATCTCAGAGGGCTATGCATCAAGTTGCTCACAGCCCTTGGGTGTTATCTTCTAGCATAAGTTGCAAAGGCAGAACATAATATCCTGAGCCATTCTGACATCGATTTAAAGGACCAATAAGTTTATTTTCCCATTTGGAGCACCCTAGTGCTGTTTTCTCTTTCTGCCACTACCTGAGACAGGGACAGAAACCATGTTTTCGATTTACCTTGCAGTTTCCAGCAGCACCTATTATAGTGTTCTCCACAGAGTAGGCACTCAATAAATGTTGCCAACTGACAAAGCAAAATGATATTAGTCATCCTATGGTGTATAACCTCCTGGAGGAAATGTAACTGCCTCAACCCCCATCATAAGTATCTGCCTGTGGCCACTAACACACGAAAGATTTTTAGCAGCCACAGCCACGTTTCAGGTGTGTTTCTCTGGATATCTCCAGGTCTCAAGCCCTCATTTTCAAGCAGGACTTTGAAAAAAAATGTGGCTTCAGAAAAATGTTTTTCTTAGGTTTTTATTTCACTTTTTAGGGTTTGAAAGGATTCAATAAAGCTGCTTCTTCTATTGTGCAATAAGAGTCTCTTCCAATACTTCTTACTGTATTATATTAGGATTTCTATTGTGTATAACGAATAAAATCCAAACACTGCTACCTAACACCAAATTCCCTTCTATGTAAACATGTTCAGAAAAAAGAATGCCTCCTTGTACCCTTCCCCCTGCCAGGAAGGCAGTTGTTGGAATAGAAACATAACTGAATTTAGAATAGAAAACCATATATAAATTGTGTTCTATTCCATATTATTTCATTTTGGACAAATTATTTCTTCTAGCTTCACTTTGCTTAATAATTATGTCTAAGTTATGAAAAGCTTGATGCAAGAGTCAAAAATAAGGCATATGTGCAAAAGTCTTCAGCATCGCATCCACAGTAGTAGCTCCGTAAACTAGCGTCTGAAACTCTGCTTGCTCACTCTCTGGATTTCGCAGATGCCTCTAGCTCATTCTAAATTGATCTGGCAAACTCCTACTTGCCCTTCAAGTTTCCACTTAAGCATCAAACTGTAAAGGGTTTCTGGATTTCCTCTAGCAGATGTTAGGAATCTTCCCTCTAGAGCCATGCTCATCTTGAGTGTGAGACTGAGTGAATGATCTTACTACTCTCTGACCTTACTGGCAGAACTGTGTGTTGTTTTCACCTGTCTAGCTTTTGCTTGTTGTACATTTCTGTCTCCTAGTAGGTGCTATGTGAATATTTGGAGGTTCAATTAACCTTAAGTAGGTTAAATATGCCTCAATCTGCATTAAAATGCTTATAAATTTTGCACTAAGATATTGAAAGCAACCATTACATAGATGGAATACATCTGTTTTAGGAGTTCTAACCTGCAGAGAGATGTTTCCTCCTGACAGAAAGTCTTGGTGGGACCTCCATGTTTTCCCTTGCTGCTCTCTACTCCAGGTCTGATAGGCTGACTGGGAAATGAGAAGAAAGGGAGCACAGAACTGACCATAAATCAGAAGTAATGAACCTTATCCTAGTACAGTATGTCCCAGGCACCAGCATAATGCACCAAGCACATACCCACTAATATTTCTGAATGAATGGAAATTCCATTTACAAGGAATGAAAGTTTGGAGACAATCATCCGGTTTCATAAACTCTAGTACATATTCTATTTCTCCAAAACGCAGGTTGATGAATCTACATTTCTGCCACCACAGGCCTATGTTTAACCATCAGTGGTATGTAAGTGGGATGCCTATTTTTTGCAAACACTGTTTTTTCTAGCCCACTTCAACAGCCACCACTATGTTCCTTCTCATTTCTGCAAATATTATGTATTGTTGGCAGTAATAGAACCACTGGTGTGCAGAGCAATAAGCAATCTTCTGGTGATTAATATTTTTGATACCCTTATGCTTTGTATTGAAGGAACTTCCATTGACTGGCTTCTGAGGGTGTCTGTGCATGAAGAGATGGATTGAATCAAATGGGCTGATTCATTGTTGGGTTCCCTTGCAGGACCACTGAGCAATGTGATAATCCTCACATGACCTATTTGTGCAGATGTTTTCTTTGTATTGCTTTTCTTTAGTTCTTGACTGACACACACACATGCACACACACACACACACACACACACACACAATATTGTATTAACCTCCTTGAAATAACCTAATTAGTTCAATTCAATTAAACTTCTTTATTTTCTTTTTACTTTTTAAATATATACTTATTGTATTGGGCCTGTGTTATGTAACCAAAGCTTAAAAGGCCCAGGAACTCTAATTGATCAAATTTTGAACAATTTTCACATCAAAAAGAATAATGTTGGTAATGGATTATGACACATTAATAGAAAAAGGCTCATTGAGCAGAAGTTAAAGTAATGTAAATAAAGAATAGTCAAATCACAAGAGAAAGCTCTTCCTTAGGAAATAATGCTTTCAATAAATTTCTAAGAAATTCAGATGTAGAAATCATTACTTCCAATTGTTAATACATATGCATTTGATCTGGCCAAGAAACACTAATAAATGCTGAAATCAATGTGTGAAATGTTCCAAAATATAGAGAACATTCCTATGGTCTCAAAGTATCACCCTACAAATGGCTTATTAACTAATAGAGGGGAAAGTTACCTTTACAGACACAAATCTAGAAAATACTTAGTTAAGGAAGTGATCAAAATTAGTGTCACCAGTTAGAGAACTAGCAGACCTGATGCTTCCTCCAGCATGATACCATGAAAACTACCAATATTGCCTATGTAGTATAGTCAAAATATGTAACCCAAATCTAACCACGAGGAAACAAAGAGACAGTTCTATATCCTTGGGCAGTTTATCTAGCCTGGAATTCTTTAAAGGTCAATGTCTACAAGGAATGGGAGGGAAGGTATTCTAGATTAAAATAGCTGAAGGAAACTAAAAAAAAAAAAAAAAAAAAAAAAAAACTGCAATGAGTGATTCTTGATTAAAATTTGAATTAAAAACTATAGTAAAAGACAAATTTGAGCATAGACTGTATATTTGGCAATGCTATTGTAGCCATATTAAGTGTAGTGGTTGTCATAATGCTAACACGGTTATGTATTAGTTTGCTAGGTCTGCCATAACAAACTCACAGACTGGGTGGCTTAAACAGCAGAAATTCATTTTGTCACAGTTCTGAAGCCTGGTAGTCTCAGATCAAGATGTTAGCAGATTTGGTTTCTTGAGGCCTCTCTCTTTGGCTGGCAGATGGTCACCTTTTCGCCATGTCCTCACATGGTCTTTTCTGAGTGCGTGCATCCCTGATACCTCTCTGTGGATCTTCGTTTTCTCTTTTCACAAGGACATCAGTCTAATTAGATTGGTGTGCAGACAAATGTCCTTATTTTAACTTATTGCTCCTTTAAAGTTCCTGTTTCCAAGCACAGTCACATTCTGAGGTGCTAACAGTTAAGATTCCAACATATGAATTTTGGAGAGACACAATTCAGTCTATTAACAGGTTACATTATAAAATGTTCTGTTCTTTAAGGGACACTTGAAGTATGATGTTTGCAATTTATTTTAAAAGAGTCAACAGGAAAAAAATGTGTCTATATATGTGTATAATAAACACAAATATATTGTCTCTCCCTCTCTCCATCCCATTTATCTTTCTCTCCACTTTGCTTCTCCCGACCTTCTCTCTTAGGGCAACATTTTAACAATTGGTGAATCTAGACAAAAGGTATTTCTTGAATTTAAGGTTTGAAAACTTTTAATACCATATATTTGGAAAAAAGTAAGAAATGCAAAACATGGCTTTACTCCATAAGAAGCTCTTAATCTAAGAAATAGAAGATATCTATAGACAAGACTCACACAAAATGATAAATGATAAAATAAAAATAAGTACATTTTCCCCTCAAAAAGGAATCTTTTTATTTACTCACTTCTGGACCAGAACAAAGTATATATAAATTGTTCTACAGCATACAACAACCAAATAAAATTTGGTAGAAGTTTGCCATTTCTCTCTGGTTTATTTCTTACACTTTCAATTTAACGTACATTATCAGTACAATAAAATGCTTTTCAGTAACTTTCCTTAACATTTTGCTTCTCCTGCAATTCATTTGGGATATCTAGACTCCTCATAAGATAAAGGGAATGCCCATACTGGGTGAAAGTTTCATACTGGGTGAAACTTTTGGACTCTCTAACCAATTCTATATCAGAAGGTACAATCATTGTCCATTAAAAAAATCTTTAAAGTTAGACACCAGTTTTTCTTGTGATATTTATGATTCTGGTATCCATGAACAGATCTATTTAAATGTTCAGCTTTTAATAAAAATACTTTTTCAATGCTAAGATTTTTATTCCGACGCCAAGTACTCTACTAAAAACTGCTTATCTATTTACTTGTTTAATCCTCACACCAACCATATAAAAGTATTGTTATTTTCTCTATTTTGTGGGTGAGGTAATAGAACCACAGAAAGGTTAAGTAACTTATTCACAGCTGATAAATATTAGAACCAGGTTTTTAATAAAAATAGTTGTCTTAGTTTATTTTCTGTTGCTTATAATAGAATCCCTGAAACTGGTTATAAAGAAACAAAATGTATTTCTTACAGTTCTGAATGAAGGCTTTGAAGTCCAAGGTCAGGGAGTGAATCTGTTGAGGTCCCTCCTGCCAGTGAGGACTCTCAACAGTCTTGATGTGGCACAGGGCATCATATGGTAAAGGGGTTGTTCACACTATCTGTGGTCTCGTATTCTCTTCTAATAAAGCCACCAGTCCTACTCCTGTGATATCCCATTAATCCATTAACCTATTAATCCATTAATCTATAAATGGATTAATCCACTTATGAAAGCAGAGCTCTTATGACCCAATCACCTCTTAAAGGCATCACCTTTTATCATTGCCACATTGGTAATTAAGTTTTCACATGAGTTTCAGAGGGAACAAAAATTCAAACCATGACAGTAGTTTTTGCCATAAGCCCATAATTTTAACCATTATGCTCTGCTGCATCTCTTAGGGTAAGGTAAAAACTTTATGTGTCTTATTTAGTATTGCATATTGGGCAAAGGTCTAATGTTTTTATATCATTCCTGCCCCTTTTTCCTCATTTTACCTCCATTCATTTTACCACAGTATGAATATTTAATATGTTAAGTTTTAGTTAACATTTTAATGCCCTTTCTATGTTTTCTTTAGACTTGTTTAATTGCTAGAATACTACTTCTCAAACAATGGTAATAAAAATTTTATTATAATTTTAGATACAGGAAATTTACAGTCAGGAGTTTAAGAAGGTGAAAGATTCATGGAGACTAAAGCTATTCATAGAAATGGTTTTGCTTATTAAAATATTCTTATATTATTCTATCTTTTTCCTGCTTCTAAAAAATTGGAGATTCCCTGATTCAAAATCTCCAAATTAATAATTTGATTAGCTTGAGTCACTAGCTAATGCATAGGGCATATGTCTGTTATTTTTGGGTCAAATGCATATCCTTGATTGGTTGCTTGTGATCAAAGGTGGAGGTTGGGAGCATCAGAGTGGGATCACACAATATGAAATATGGCCACTTTGGCCCATGCCCATAATAGTAGTTATGGGAAGATCACAAAGAGTTGTACCTGGTAGTGCCTATTAAAATGCAATGGTTTTATTGATTTTATTCAGAGTCATTTTTAACCTTTGTCCCTCCATGTTCAGAAACCCAATCACTGCATTGCATTTCTATAAGAAAAACCCTCCGGTCTGCCCCAGTAATACCCTATATTCTACCCGAACTGCCACACCTGATCTTGGATTATGGTAAAACTTTCAGTGAAATTTATTACAACTCTCTAAAAGCTCTATAACTAGAAGTAAACAGAGCACCCCACTTTGAATTCTCTGTGATAAGAGTTACATGGGTAAGATAATATTTTCCATTTTGTTCTAATACTCCTCTTGATTATGGCCACTGCAGCACATTAGGCTGAGTCCTCAGAGAATCATATATTCTGATTGAAGTCTCAAGAAATCATTTAGAATAAAGATAGCAAGAGGAGATTACCTGTGTGGACCAATTCAATAAGTAATAAAAGCAGAGCCCAGATTTCTATCCATATCATTGGAATTCTTTCCCTAAATACATTACCTTAAACTTGCTCATTTGAACTTCATATGACATTTTTCTGCCAAGCTCTGGCCTCTTGAGATTTTCCTACAGTTTATGCACATTGACTTGGCATTTCACTACTCTTTAGTAAAAGCTTTAGTATCATTGCTAACTTGGAGATTCTCAGTCTGTTATTTCAATTATTTATACAAATGTAAAATAAGAATTGTCTCAGAATGGAGCTATGGAGACTTTCTCTTTTTCATTTCACACAGAGAACTGTTCATTTATCTTTTTTTCTTTGTCATTACTGGATCATATTTTTATTGAAACAGGTAATTTTAATAAAGTATTTCATTAAAATCTTTATAAAAACATTGACAATATTACATCTATTTGTAACCTTTTATTTGAAAAATCCATTTGTATTTTCTCAAAGAGCTCTCAGTAGATGCAATTTATAGCTATTGTCTAGCACATCTGTGAAAGATTATGAGAGTCTCAGTGGCAGGGAGATGGACTTTTCTGTTTTTATCACCAGTACCCAGCAATGTGCTTATGTATTACTAGAAACAGCTCAGTTCTATTAAAATTCTGCCATGTCTCTCTGCAGTATCTCACTTTTCTTCTGTAGCCTAAAATTTTCCATTAATAGAGTTTATTAGCTAATTTAGTATAAAAATGAGACTCACCAAGCTATTTTTTCCTACCTACTACCCACCATATAAATTACTTCTTTTTGAGGCAAGTTCTTATTCCTCCAGTAAACTGACATCTACCTCTTGAAAACCTGTACATATAAAATTACCCTTATTGCCTATCATCATTTCCAAAATCTTACCTAGAAAGTTCTGCAAGAAAGAGTACCCTGTGAACCACGAAGTGTGTAACAGAAGAAGGAGGGAAATCATGCTCATGTTGGGTGCCTTCTACATGCTAAACACTGCATTTCATTTCATTCATTCAACTTCATTCTTACTTAGGCATTACTTTTTTTTTAAATTTTATGAATGAAAAATCTGGGGCTCAGAAGTTTAGTATAGCAGTCACCCCTTATCCACAGGGGATACAACCCAAGACCCCCAGGAGATACCTTAAAATTACAGATAGTACCAAACCCTGTATATTCAAATTGAGTATTCCTAATACAGAAATCTGAGACCTGAACTGTTCCAGATTTCAAAACATTTTGAGCGTCAAGAAGATACTCAAACAAGTGCTATGGTGGGTGCCGTGGTTCATGCCTGGTATCCCAGCATTTTGGGAGGCTGAGACAGGAGGATTGCTTGAGCTCAGGAGTTCATGACTGGCTTAGAAAACATGGTGAAAATTCATCTGTACAAAAATTACAAAATTAACTAGGCTTGGTGATGTGTGCTTGTGGTTCCAGCTACATGGAGGACTAAGTGGTGGGTGGCCTATACAGGGTGGGTATGCTGGAGAAAGGGAAGTGTCACATCCAAGGCAGGTAGGAGCAGGATGGCAGAAATTTTATCACACTGCTAAGAATGGTGTAAAATTTAAGACTTTTGAAGTTTATTTCTACAATTTTCTATTCAATATCTGTGGACTGCAGTTGACCATAGGTAACCAAAATCTCCAAAAGTAAAATCAAGGATATGGGGGTACTATTGTAACTAACTTCTTCAGAATGAAATAGAGACAGAGTTGAAATTGAAACACAAGTCAATCTGACTGTGTCTTTTGTATGCACCATCTTTTACCAAGCCTAATGTCTACACTGCCTAACAAAATGGATGCTCAATAAATATTTAATGAATGAAAGAATAAATGAATAGCTGTCTCTGAAGCTCATGCTACTTTTGCACATGCTACCACCTTTATTCAAGGAGTTGTTTTAAGTTGTAATATCAAGGTTAATCAAAAACAGAATATTATTTATTTTTAAGACAGGAAAAGCAGGTTATAAAACAAAATAATATTAAGGAGCTAGAGATAGAATCACAAGGCTGGAACCAAACCTATGCAATTAAGGATACAGAAAAAACAGAAGCAGTCACTAGGAAACAAAATCAGAAAGATTTTGCTAACTACTTAAAATTAGGAATACCAGACAGCAGAACTTTGAATTTCAGGGGAAACACCAAAGCATAAACAAACAAATCAAGGCATGACCAGCAAATGCCTGGCAGAAAGGGATAAACCTAGGATCCCCAAAAGTCTACTCTCCATATCCTCCCACCATAGGGCTTCTTGATCAATTTCTTTGTTTTTTCTTTTTTTTGTGAGACTAAGTTTCACTGCTGTCCAGGTTGAAGTGCAGTGGTGCAATCTTGGCTCACTGCAACCTCCGCCTCCAGGATTCAAGCAATTCTCCTGCTTCAGCCTCCTGAGTAGCTGGGATTACAGGCATGTACCACCACACCTGGCTAATTTTGTGTTTTTAGTAGAAACAGGGTTACTTCGTGTTGATCAGGCTGTTCTTAAACTCCCAACTTCAGGTGACTTGCTTGCCTTGGCTTCCCAAAGTGCTGGGATTACAAGAATGAGCCACCAGTCTCAGCCTCTTGATCAATTTCTGTGTGCCCAATCTATTTGCTTTCCAATAGGGTTTTATATCCTGAATGTAAGCTGATCATGATTCCAAAAGGGTGAGCTCTATTTAGAATATAGCTTATATTAAAATAAACTATTTTTGTCAAGCTATTTGCTTTTGACACTAGACATGAATTAGTGGAACACGCTGGCATGAAACTACACACATAATGGTATCGAGCAGTTTCTTTAAAAATTAGGCATGATTTATATCTTTACCATTATCCCACAAAGATTAAAGTCCCTACTCTCAAATTGCTTAAAATCTAATGCTGGATTCAAAATGATTTACTTTTAATGTCAAAACTGCAATTACTTTTGCACCAACATAGTGGTGTACCTCATGATAAATGAGATCATCTTTGACAAAATTTTTACATAGTCCTCATAAAATTAACTTTCCTGAGTCCAGTGTGGTAACATTAACTACTGTTTATTAATGATTATGCAAATTTGTATACAGACTGGTGTAAGTCCTACCTGAAGTAGAGCTGTCTTTGAAAAATTGATCATATCTATTGAGGAAAAGAGAGAAGGAAAGGAAGGAAGGAAACTAAAGATTAAGGATATTTAGAGTAGTATTGCTTGCAGGATTATAGTAGCGTGCTCAAATAGAAAAGGCTTGTGGCTGGGCATGTGGCTTGTGCCTGTAATCCCAGCACTTTGGGAGGCTGAGGCGGGAGGATCACGAGGTCAGGAGTTCCAGACCAGCCTGACCAACATGGTGAAACCCTGTCTCTACAAAAAATACAAAAAATTAGCCAGTCATGATGGCACATGCCTGTAATCCCAGCTACTCAGGAGGCTGAGGCAGGAAAATCACTTGAACCTGGGAGGTGGAGGTTGCAGTGAGCTGAGATCGTGCCACTGCACTCCAGCCTGGACAACAGAACAAAACTCCATGTCGCAAAAAGAAAAAAAAAAAGTTCATTAAGGGCCAGGCATTTGTCTGAATAAGAAGAAAAAAAACAAGGCTGGCGAGTCTGTTGTGCTCACTTTCAGTTAGCAATTTTGTAGCACTTTACATAGGAGTGCTATCATTCTTATTTACATATGTAAATGCACATGCATCAATTAACCTTTCACAGTCTCTCAGCACATTAGTGCTCTGCCTGCAGTTATTCCAGTGGTCCCAGTACTTCAATAGAAACTCAAAAGTGCAGTGTTGTTATTGCTGTCATTTGTGTTTATTAGTTACAGAAAATGTTTTGTGTGCTATAGAGGCAACTGACTCCTTTTTCCAGAGCTCTTACTTTCTAATTGGAAAAGAAAGGCAGGAAGCCTAAATACTGTTTTTTCTTTTTTGTACTTACAAATGATAGTTAAATTTCAATATAGATAGAACATAAGAAAATGTGGCTTTACAAGTACATGATACTATACAGAAGAACAGGAAAATATTAGGAGGAAATTGAGTATAGTACATTTCCATACATTAAGATACCTGGAGTTTTAAACCAAACCCTGTAATTACCAATCTGCATGATCCTGGGCAAAGCACTTTATCTCTCTAGGTCTCTATTATAATTTCATAATCTCACTATCCAAGGTGGAGAAAATGTATCATGCTAGTATAGAAGACAATATTAACTCAGAGTTTATTTTCATTTGCTACAATTAGCACTACAGTTTGAATTCAATTTTTTTTAATTGACAGCATTACTTGAAGTCTTTACCATTTGTAAAATCTGGTTAGTAGACCCACTATTATATTATTATATACTTAGTTAAAAGCAGCCTTAACACATTCCCTTAACAATTCAAAGGTTATATATGAGCAAAGAGAAAGGGAACACTTCTTTCTTTATGCTTCGTGCTTGCTTCATTTCTCTTTCTCTATGTCTCTCTCTCTCCCTCTTGGCAGGCTTTTTGTGTTGCACTTCAACATGCCTCAGATATAGTGACCAGTGCCCTTATTTTATGTCTGTTCAAGCCATCAACCACTTCCAGCTTTCTGTGTCACAGTTCTAAAAACCTAAGTCAAATAAGCTGATTGACTCAGTCCAACTAATGTATTAGATGCCACAGGGCTAGACATTCACCACTGGTCTAATTAGCTAGGACAAGTGGTGGAACGTTCTGCCATGTAAAGGAAGCTGTCCTGCGGGAGCAAAATGCTGCGTGAGAAGAAAGGACTTTTTTCTTAAGGAAAAAAAATGATGAACCAGATAGATATTCCAAACTGAAATTTCGAACCGTAGCATTTTCCATTTTACAAATAATGCCAATCTTAGACACTGCTTCCTAGGTTCATGGTACATAATACAATTTATTTAGATTGGCCTCAATACATTTATTGACAGTAGAACATTTGACTTCTGTTTCTCTTGTTGCGATGGTAGGTATTCCAGTTACCATTGTCCTCAGCCATGCAAATTTATAAAATAAAAAGTATTTAGTTGTGTTAGAAAACTTCACTCAAATAAGCTTAAACAAAAAAAGGAAATTGAATGGCTCAAATTTTATTTGGGTCCAATAGTTACAGAAAAAAAAAATTCTCAAATTCTAAGATTCACTCAGATTGGAGTTTTACCCAAATCAAGTAGACAAAGACAGGCAGAGAAGTGGTCTCCTAAATAATTCTGGATACTGTATTAGATAAGGTTCTATCAGGGAAACAGAGCTAGTAAGATACATAAATAGACAGAGCTTTCTTATAAGAAATTGGCTTAGGCACTTGGAAGTCTGTCTAGTTAGACTGAAATCTGTAGGGCAGGAAATCGGGAAGGGAAGGCTGGAACTCTTGGGGAAGAGCTGATGCAGTAACCTACAGATAGAACTTCTTCCTCAGGGAAATTATAGTTCTGCTCTTAAATTCTTTCCACTGATTAAATCAGGACCACCAAAGTATAGAGGATCATGACTTCTACTTTAAGGCAACTGACTATAGATACTAAATACCTTCAAAACAGCACCTAGATTAGTGTTTGAGTGACTGTGGACTATGCCTTGCCAAATTAACATATAAACTGAATATCATAGAATCTGGTATTAGAGAAAGAAAAGGCATGAAGACTGAGCAGCAAACAACAAATCTAAGACCTTTACAGAAGAATTCTAATCCAAGTGTGATTGAAACAATCTGTTCTCTTTGAAAAACTACACATAATGAATTGCAAAAATTGGGATAAAATTACCATTATTGCATAGCCTACTATTTTCAATTCTTTGACTATGAGACTAACAAGAGCTTGTTACCAGAGATGGCATCCACCTATGAATTAACAATCTGCAGATCTACCCATCTCAGTCATCCCTGAGTATTCATAATTCAAAAGCATCTTTATCCTCAATGGTCTTGCTTTGTGTTTTCTCTAGCGGTGTAGGCCAGGTGTTTTATAATTTCTTGTTGTAGTCTCAGAACCTAGGATCTAGTTTTCTGGAAAGAAATTAATAAACAGCCAGGGAAGAGAGCACTGGTTTAAAAATATTTTCAGTATTTTGCTATTGTTAATAAGGTTACACTAAATAACTTGGTATATGTGTTGTTTCTTATTTGTTAAGATGCATCTTCAGGATGAATTTTAGAAATGAGAATTGCTGGATCGAATGGTAAATGAATATTTAATTTTGTTAGATACCGCCAAATTTCCCACCACAGTGATTATAGGAATTGGAGATTTCAGCAGGCTCTCCTGGTGGTTATTATACACAATAAAATTTAAGAATCACTATTTTAGAGCATGGACATTTACCTTTTCAAGTATCTTCTTGCCAGAAAAATGCACCTGTAGGAATATATAATTGTTGGCACACCTTCCAAATACAGCCCTACACAGCTGGTTGTTGATGGAACCCCTAAAGCTCATCCTGGTCAAGACACCCTGGCCTAAAAGCATCTTCAGTTCTCAAAATGCATGTTTTGCCAACAGAGTGAGGATAGTTGCTTCCCTTCACCAGCTTCATTTGGCCTTTTTAGTCTTAGCCACACTTAGCCTGAGTTTGATATTGCCTTCCTGCCTAAAACTGAACCAAGAGATTTAGATAAACCATCATAAAGAAATTATTGCTTTACAGAACTTTTGCCTTTTTTCTAAGTACATCTGTCCCTTGCAGCAAGGACAGTGAGCTTTAAACAAAGAAATCTTGATCTTTCTACAGTGTGATTTAATCTATATAATCATATAATTTTATCATCACTGCAATAGAATTACACAATGTGTTCCAACATCAAAATGAGATGTGTACACAAATATAAACAATGAATAATATAAGAGAAAGCCGTTCTGTAGTTAATATTTCATTTTTCAACACTGTTTTCCTCCATTTAGTAAGACTTTGAAATAGAAATTGACAGTTGAGCTAACTGGTAATTAGCATAGCAGTGAACCAGGTTTGTTCAGTATTTTACAACTTCATGGATACTTACCTTAGTCACTTCTGAGACAGCCATCTGTGTTATTTCAGCTCAGAACAATGCCTTTACAAATCAATAGGATTTTCTTCAGTGCAGAAATTAGGTTATACAACTCTGTATATCTCAAAGAGCAACTTTTGAATTCTAATATATTACATCAAATATTTTACTGTTCCACATGAATCATGTATATTGAGCATGGGCTTTTCAATACTGGTATTCTGTAAGCTGATTCCTGAAGGAGTCCTAAGATAGCATTGCCCTTGGTCATGAAAAGTAATATGCCAAAACATGAACTCTGTTCTTTGTGTTAAATGGAATGACACCTTGAGATCTTATAAAACAGAAGACTTATTGAGAAAAATACAAAGGAACACTCAGTTAAAAATCTATTTTGTGAAAATTAATATTATATTGGAATGCTGCTCTCTCTACTCAATTCTTTATCTCCATTCAGTTTTAAATATGAAATCCTATTGACTCAGACTCCAAAAGATTTTCTGAATCTCTCTCCTCTTTTCCATTTCTACTTTCTATATTAGTGCATAACTACCAAACTGGTATCTCCCTAATCAGTTGCCCAACACTTTTAATCGACCCTCCTCACAGGGGACGGTATTATATTCTTAAAATTCAGGTTGCTTATATAAATATCCTACTTTAAAGTAAATGAAGAAGCAAAACTTGTGCTAGATTTGAGAGCTAGTCTAAGCCTTTTAGGAATACATCCAAGTTCTGTTATAATCTGATATCTATAGGCAAAATGAAGTGAATATTGAAGAAATGCCATTAAAGATGAAAATTGGCCAGATACAGGCATACTCAAATCGAACCCTGAACCAATCACCACTCCTTACAACTTCTCCAAGGGAACTGTGTGCAAAAAGAAGAATGGAAACAAAGTCATAATGACTATTAGTTAGTAATGTAGGCCTGAAATACAATTCCAGTGAGCTATGCTGGATAATCTGGGAAATGTATTTTTCTATGCTAAAGTGGCCTTATCCTTATTTTTCACCCTTCAATCTAACTTTAACTCTGAGTCTTATATCTTCTTATTCCAATATGAGGAAATTAATAAGGAGCCTGCCACAGACCAGATGAAAACAATTATATATATGTAACATATGTGTTACATGCATTTATAATATATATTTTATATAGGTATATAGATATAGAGAAAGAAAGAGAGAGAAATTAGAATGTCCAGACATATAGCTAAGTTCTAAGCATATAATACTGAATAAAGCTAATGTGGCCTCTTGGAGTTTATAGACTAGATTTTAAACAACTTTATATGTGTATGCATCTATTTTATGCAAGTAAAATTAGAAATAGTGTTATAAAAATACAGAATGCCATGAGATTATATCAGGTAGACCTAATTGATATTGGAAAACCAGAAAGGAACTGACATGTAAGTTGAAAACTAAAGCCAAGATTGGAAAAACATAGCACACATTAATTTTTAGGTGAAGGGAAAATATATACAAAGTGCAGAGAGGGAGAAAATGCTTGGATTATTTAAGGAACAGAAAGACAGCCAAGGTACCAGATATAGAGAAGAACACCACTGGATGTCCAAGGTGTTAGGAGTGAGGAAATACACCACTAGATGAAACTGGAGAGAGATACAAAAACCAGCTGATGCTCATCATTGTTAGTTATGTTAGGAATGTGAGGTTTAATTCCTACTTTTCTCAGCAGTTACAGGGAGGTTTATAACATCTAATCCGTTTTTCATGTTAATGTGGTCTCTTTGGCTACTATGAGAAAAATGGCTTAAGAAACGGAGATGAGGTTTAAGTTCCCAAGCAGTGGATGACAGGTACTTGGTTTAGGAAACAGGAGTAGAGAAAGAGGTAAATACATGGATTTGAGATGTACACTGAAGATATAACTGGCAGGATGTGGTGATAAGTTGGACGCAGAGGATACAGTAGAAGGTATGAAGGATGAATGCCTGGTTTCTGGAATAAGCCATTGGGTAGAAGGAGGCATTTTCTGCCACAATGAAGAAAAATGAAGGAACAGATTTGGAGAGAAGCAGCAGGGATTTAATACTAGGTATGTTACATTTGAGGTATCCTAAAGAGTCTCAGCTAAAATATCAACCAAATAACTGCATTTATGAGTTAGAAGTTCAGGTGACAGACTAGAATATTAGACAGTTATTGTAATATTAGTGAAAGTTATAGAAACTTTCAAGATTGTCTATGAAAGAATTCAAAGATTTTAAGACTGAACCTGAGGTACTCCATTATGAGAATTCTGGACCCGATATACAAAGAAGAGGTGGAGAAAGTAATTGAAGAAAAGAAGTCAAGTAGGAAGAAAACCAAGAGAGTGCTAAGAGAGAAAAAAATGCCAAAAAGGAGAAAGCTATGAATTTGGCCTGATGCTGGGGAGAGGTCATAAAAGGAGGCTACGAAAAGTCCATTAATTTAACCACATAAAAATAATTCATAACTTAAAAAAAATGGAATGGTAATGTTGGAGGATGTGTCAATGTGGGATGAAGTGTGCTTAAGGGGAAGAATGAAGTCGGCTTGTGTGAAAAATTCTTTGCACACAAAGAATTTGCAGAAGTTTGGATGTGAATGGAGCATGGAGATAAAGGACTCTAAATTGAGGGTGGTTTAAGGTTAAGAGAAAAAAATTGTTGGTTTTACAATGATAAATAGTAAAGCAATTTGTATGACGAATGTGACATTTAGTAGAAAAGGAGAAGTTGAATATGCAGAAGGAAGGGGGATAGTTGCTGAAGCCAAGTCTTTGAGAAAGAGATGGACTGAGTATGTTTTTCTGCCTCTCATTGGACTAAACAAAAAGAGGTTGCTTCTGTCTTACAAGAGGAGAGGAAAAAATAATTGATCTAGAAATAGATAGGTTTTAGCCAGGGCTTTAAGAAAACAAAGATTACCTTTCTGTATGCTCTAATTTCTGCAGACAGAAGGAGGCAGGACTATCCTCCTTCTGGAGTTGAGAGATGTGGGGTGAAGTGAATCAAAGGGCTGGGGCAGTAGAGAAAAAATGAGAAAGGAAAGTTGAAGGCTGGAGAGAACATTGAGAGAGTCAATGGGGACAGAGTCACAATGAAGTACAAAAGTGTTTCAGTGGGAGTACCTGAGGCAGATCTTAAATGCATAGTCAAGTGGAAGAGTGAGATTCTGTGTGTGGTTGGGAAGATAGATAATTTCTGGTGATGACAAACAACATGCTATTTCTCACCATGGGAAACTGTGGCTGAAGTGTACTAGAAATAAAAGGTGATAGGCACAGAGGAGGCCAAGGAAACAACCGATAAAGTTTTGGATTAATTATCCTGTAGGCATTTTAATGTCTATAGAATACTGACTTCCCAGGTTTTGAGTGGTTAAAAAGATAGAAACCTGGGTACTGAAATTTAAAAAAAAAAAATGATATACAAGAATCAGAAGATCGTAGATGATTCTTCAAGGATGGATGCTGTCAGTGATACAACCAGTTTGTGAGACTGTCATGAAGCAGTGGATTTTACCAGTTGAGCATAATATTCTGGAACACTTAGAGTATAATTTTAGGATATTGTGGAGTCTGATCATGGAGTGAAAGTTTCAGAGTGCAGATCAGAAGCGTTTAGGTAGGAAGCAAGGACGTTGGGTTGTATCAGTGGACAAATGTTAGCCTGTCCAGCACTTTAAGCAGAGACTTGTGTAAACAAGGGTAAGAACATTGCAAGATTTAGTCCTGATATTATCTAAGACAGAGGTGGGTTTATACAGTTTCAATTACAGCCTAAGAATGAGGGATGCCTGGCAGTCAAAATGTTAGGTCAGTGTGTCATTACCTTTTAGGCAGTTAGATTTGGCAGCTGCAGTAAAGTGTAGCTATAGGTAACAGGAATGAGCAAGTAAACATAAACCAAATGGTACTTTTCTTAGAGAACAGTGGCATGCAGTAAGGAAGGTGAAGTAGTGATGGATCATAAACAAATCAAGTTGTACCAGCCTTTCTCTTGGTGATAAAGCCTAGACTCCACCTCAGACAATGACAATCTAGGGAGAAGAGATGATTAAGCATTTTTCCCACCATGTTTCAAACTACATTAGACATTGATGAAATACCTGTGTGACATGGATAAAAAGAAAGAAAAAATAAATCAATAATAAAAATGTGCAAATCTCTCTATTTCTCCACATTTTAGTGCCCTACTTTTACAATGTCAGGTTTCTTACTTGCCAAGTTAACTCCTGGCTCTCAGATGATGGAAAATGAAAGGCAAACTGAAAGAAAGACCTAAAAGGCTAATTTGTTTTCCTAATAAAAAGGTGAATGAGAGGCAGTGTTGGGGTGAAGTGGAGATAAGGATGACCTACATTTGTATTTGCCAGAGTTAAGCCAGCTTGATTAGGGAATGACATTTGAAAATCCTTGGTTTGAGTAATACATTGAATTTAAAAGAGATAAAATAATTTTTCTAAATTGCTGCTCCTTATTAATGTTCTTCTTTCTTACATTTTCTTTAGAGACTGCAGAAAAGATTTAAGATGTTTTCAATTTTTTTCAATTTAGGCCAAAATAATACTTCTTCTTAAATATCATTTTGACCCAGTGCCACAATGGGTTATGAGGTTTACAAGTGAAAATTACAAAATAAGTCCTTAGAGTTAAAATTTTAATATAAAATATTTTCTAAATTAATATGATGTTGATATAGGAGTTAAAAAGAAATTATTTAGGCAGAGAATGAGGGTAAGGAAGTTCTCAGTAAGGTTTTCCCTTTAATGAAAAACTGCCCCAAATCATTTTCTTTTCTAACAATGAGCAGCCTGTAAAATCAAGCTGCAGACATAGACAAGCAAGCTGTAAGCTTGAATGGGTGAATGAATGTCGGCAACTCTGCCAGTAGGAAAAGGCTACTGGGACTAGGCATGTTCAAAATGGTAGCACCATCTTTCCTTTGTCTTCCGAACCACGTGTGCATTAGGAACAGACAACACCTGGCTGGCCAAGCAAAGACCCAATTTGCATAATAAGATTAGGGTGGGGTGGCCAGCTTCCACTCGCACTGTGCAAACGTCACACCTGGTCCAACCAATCTTTGGGCCTGATGTAAATCAGACACCGCCTCTTAGAGCCTGTCTGTAAAATGCTGTGCGTTCTTCTGGGGCTAGAAGTCCCATTCAAGCAACCCTTCATTCTTGTAGCAAGAGAGATATTCTCATGTCTTTTTCTTTTCCTACTGACCCTCCACTCCTAAACCCACTTCTTGTATGTCTGCGTCCTCGATTCCCTTGGTGTAAGACTATGAACCTTGGGTATTTACTCTGGACAATGACACCACTTCAATGTTAGCTTGTTCAAAATCTTTAGAACACAATTCTCTGAATCTTAAAATAGAACATTAAAAAATACGGGAGTTTAGTGATGGGATTTTGGCTTCCAAATATAGACACTTACTCAAGTTAGCTCAAATAAAAAGATCTTTCCTGAGAGGAATCAAGTAATCTGTGTTCACAGATCTAAGGACAGCAAATAAAGACGGACTTCCTGGGGCTTAGAGAATTCCTCACTCAAGGAAGACATGACTTCTTCCGTCTTGCCTCTCATAACCCCTTTACTTTGATAAACAGGCTCTGATATTTTTTCTCGTACCCCACCACCTCACTACTAGTTCACCTTATCTATTTTACAGCAGCTGTATGGTGGACCCCATACTTTGTGGTTCAGATTATTGAGAGAAAGGGTCCCAGTGACTCTGCTCAGCCCATGATTTGGTTTCACTTGAATCCCATCTTCATTCTTGGTCTAAGTATCCCTGAAAAGGGAGGATAGGAATGGTATTGCACTATTGCACATAGGGCTGCCCCTCTCAGAAAGACTAGTGGGGCGGGTTTAGGTAAAAAATGATGTTGAATGGGTCAGCCACGTTGCCTGACATATCCAATACATGTGCACTTTCGGGGGAATCACTAGTGGTAATGTTTCCAGAATATAGAATAGCCAGCTGACAGTGGGAGTCTATATGTCAGGTTTAATTTTTGTGTGTTTATGTATAAACTGAAAACAAAGAACAAGAGAGATTTTTCAAACAACAAAAGCAAAATCCCCAAGCAAGTAAAGATCAATAAATAACTGTCTCGAACAGTCTTGGTTAGACAGACAAAATAGCTTGTTTATTTATACACATGCTTTAAGTAGCAGGAACTAATAGAATTTGAATTTAAACTTCTTATTTCAAAGACTCATTACTCTTTCAGATTTGCAATTGCATTTTAGAATTACAGTGCTAAATATTTAATATTCCTACTTTAATTCTAAATATGCCTCACTTTAATTCTAAAGAAAATTACTTTCTTAATTTTTGTACAATGTACAATGGAATAAAAAATGAAGTTATATCACTGTTGATGCTATCTGGATAACACTAAGTTACTATAAAAAAAACAAGAAAAATAATAAAGTTCCCAATGCAAACCTTTGTGAGGAAAATATGTATTATTTTCCTGAAATAAAATAGAATGCAGTTTCTTCATTAACACATAATTAATAAACATGGAGAGTTTGCCAGTCCCCAATCATAGCAACGATTTTTGAAATCTGGCAGTATATGGCTCATCTTACTCCCCTCTTACCTAGTCCCCATTTTGTATCTTGTTATGTAAAATACCTTGTTTTTTAACTTCATTTCAAAAAATCTTGTTGTGTAACCTAACTTTTTAAAAAGTTAAAACGAATGGTAAGTCATTTCATTTTGAGAGCTTTTTGAAAATTTCTAAATTCCATCAGTAAATTATAACCCACATTTAAGAATTAAAGACAGGACTGACTATGCAGTTAAAGGACATGGACAGAACTTTGATATATTTAAATTCCCTTTTTTTTTTTTGAGTTAAAGTACAGAAGCATCATTTAAAATGGTTATCACTGGCAAAAGTAATTCTTATTTTTATCAGGTAAAAAAATACATGCTTTAAGATGTCAGTATGAGTAACAATTGCTTTGCTTTAAGGTATAGGGATGATTGGAGTCATAACTCTGTAAGCACAGTGCTCTGTCACTGTCCGCGAGAGCTCCCTTTGTGACTTTTGATTTATGTTAGGCAAGTTTACCAATAATACTTGAAGTTTCTTACTATCCTCAACTGTATAAAACTTATATATCTGTAGTCAAACAGGGCTGCTTTTATAATCAGAAAGATGTCAGACAAAAACAGTTTCCCACACCTGATGAGCTAATGACGCCAAAACAGTAAAACCCTATTTACTGGAGAAGCTGAATTATGAAAATAAGGAACAGGACGAATAATCAAAAATTTGAAAGAAATGCTGTTTTCCTTTGTGAGCTGATAGTTAAACATCTTAGAATCAGAGACAGTTGTTGGAATATGGGTTTCTTCTAATATTAATTTTTGTGTGGAAACTAGGATAACATTTAAAAATAAATGTAGAAGAGAACAGAAATCTCAATTTTATTTTCCTTTTTTGCTGCTTAATAAAAAAAGTTGATAACACAGGTAAGAGATTTTTTTAAAGTATTAATATTGTAATCCTAATGGATTGGGGCCTAGGGCAGAACTAGGACTGGTCTCTACAATCTACCATGAGTTTGCCAGGCAGAGTGCTAAACTGGGGGCCATGCTGTACTACAGGCAGCCTCGGATACTTGGTTCCTTGTGAAAGGAGATGCTTAAAAAGAGACTGAGGACACTGGAATTTAAGAGAGTTAAGTGTTCAGAAAACATCAGATATGATGGAATGAATGGGATTCCAAAGCACCATTGTAATTCCTTTTTGTGTAACTTTTGGGGTGAATCATGGACTTCCCCACTGTTTCTAAGCCCTAGAGGTTGTAACAATGAAGTGCAAAATCATTGCATTTCAGTTCAAAAGGCATAACATCATCTAATTATGAGAAAAATTAGACAAATCTCGAATTGGAATATTCTTCAAAGCAACTCTTATATTCTCGTTGGAAATATTAACATGAACAACAAAGGAAAGCTGAAGAATTGCTCAAGATTAAAGGAGTCAAGAGAGAAAAGACAAATATAATGTATGATGTTGAATTAGATTCTGAATCAGAATTTTTTCAATAAAGAATATTATCTATCAAAAGGCAAATTTTGAATAAGGTCTATACATTGTACACATTGTTAAAAGTATTATGAGAGATATACTGTGCTTATGCAAGATGATATCCTTGTCCTTCTTAATCTTTTTAAGAGATGGATGCTAAAGTATTTAGGAATAAAGAGTCATGATGTCTGCAATTTACTCTGAAATGGCTCAGTGAGTAGCCAGTGGAACAAAATGTGAACAACTGGTGAATCTAGGTGAAGGGTATAGGCATTCATTCTATTATTCTTAAAAATTAAAAATTTTGTGTAAGTTTGAAATTCCAAATAACAAGTTTTTTAAAAAGATGTGACATGGCTCCAGCAATGACTAACCATAAGGGCTTTGAGCCTGATTCATCTGTAAAATACAAATAATCTGCTACTTTTGTCTCTCAGGGAAATCATAAGGATCCATAAAGTCATGGAGTTTGCAGAGCACTATTTACTTTTCTATGATTTGGAAAAACATTTTATAGAAAAGTAAAGAGTGATTTTTAACCTGAAAACATTTATATCACAAATGACATAGTTGAATTTTAAATATTTTAAAACCTTAGCTTGTGTTTACCAATTATAATACAGCCATGCCTCCACTAAAGAATACCTTAAGAATGAAATAGAGAAAATTGTAACAGAAAATTTAAAGCTAAAATTAAACACAGCTAAAAACAATCACTCAAATTTTATATAATCATGTGACTGTAGGTACTCAATAGTTGTAACTTTATGATCATATTACTATTATTTTTTAGAGCACTTCAATTTTTTTTTTTTGCATTTCAATTTAAAGTGAACAGAGCTCATCATAGGAATCTGAAGTCTGAGAAGTTTCCATTTTCATCAGTCATACATTTACACACTTTTTTTTTCCATACTTGGCAGAAACAGAGAGAGTTGTCTCAATCAGTTTTATCATAACTTAGAAAAAAATGTAAGAATGAATTGCATCATTCTTGTAATAGAAGGCCAAAATCAATGAAAATTTTCTTGAAAGAATAATTTACATTTTCTTAACTCCTTCATCATCATCTGGTTCACTCTTAACTCCATAACTAAACTTCCCAAACAGAAGTAGCAAAAATTACTGCTATTTGGCTGAATATCAGATTCAGTGACATTTTTTTAATCTATATTCTTCATTTTTGTTTTGTAAAGTGATTGACCCAGTCAGCCACTCCATTTTTCATTCTGAAACTTTTCTCTTTTAGATGTCTATGAACATTTGTGTTACTGCTAACCTCTGATCTCCTTTACTCTTATTTCTCTAATAGCAAGCCTCCAAGGTTCTTGTCTAAGACTCCTCTTTTTTTCAGGGATCGGGGGATCACATCCAATTAAGTCATCTCAAGATGACTTTAGAGAAGTCTTGATCTTCAAACTCACCTTTCCCCTTCAGTACCATGTAGACAGTTGCAATTGCCTGCTTCATAGTGCTATCTAACGTAGTCTCTACATGTCACATGATAGCCGGAACCACCATTTCTCCATGCCCAAAGTCAAATTACCTGCACATCAGTTCCTCTTCACCTCTGCGAAATGAACCAGTGGGAAAAGAAAAATAAAAAAGAAGAGATTTTATGAAAAAGAGTTTCATGTAACAAGAATAATGAACACTGTTCTACCGTAAGAAAGACTGAAGTGGGGTACTCCTTATAGAAACAGCATAGTTATGAACAAATGGATTTATAAGAGAAGAAAACAGATGCAGGATGGAAGCAGGAAGAGAGAGAGAGAAGAGGGAATGTGTGCCTGCCAAGCAGTGATTTGATCATTTAGCATGAAAATGAAACTGCAGGATATGCTCTTTTATTTATTTTTCACTAGAGTAGAAAGATCTTCACCTAAATAGAAATCACTTGAAAAAAATCATTTTTTAACTTATAATAAACTAACCTTTCAGGAACATTTGGGGAAATATATACTTAAACTAAAATCTGGCTTGTACTATTACCACTAGTAAGCACTAATGTTTAAAATTAGTCAACGTCTCCCACAGCAGAAAGAGCTAAATTAAAATTAAAGTTTAAATAATATGTTTAAGCTTGAACGATACCCCATACTGTTAGATAATGCAAGAATGTTGAGAAAAGTAACTAAAAACTAATTCACCAAGTTTGTGAAATTAAATATTCTATACTCTAGGTAATCTTAATATTACTCAGTCACTGTAAATCGGATTATTCTTGAGATTGTATTTTAGTCAAGGCAAGATGTTCTTCTATTTACAAATGTAATTTAGTCTCATGAGTCGGTAATCTTGTTACATATTGTCAGGTTAATTAAAATTGATTTGTGTTTACTAAACATAGTGAATGCTAATCAAATAGTAGACATTGAAGTGTTGGAGTTACATTTAAACCTTTGATAGACACCGTTAGTGCTGCATGAAAGAATTTGTTGTCTCAGAGCTCAACATTACTTTTCAGCCTTTTCTCCAAAATAAATATTAAGAAAACATGAGGAGAAATGACCTACACTTTTTAAGTGAAATTTTGCGATTTGGGAATATTTGGGAGAATTTGGGATAAATTTGGGTGGGGAATTGATTATTTATGTTTTATTTCTGTTGCTACAAATAGCACATTTGCTTTTCCATCTGCTTAATTCCATTCCAGGTTTGCTATTCTCTACCACTCATAGCATCATTGAGCTCCACATAATAACTTTTATAGGAGAAAAACATTACCCAGCATTTTGAAAAGCAGGTTGAGGATAGAGGCTGATAGCTCACGTGCCCTGGCCTGGTGACTTGGCTCACTTCTGAAGCTTACATTGAATGTGGTTAATCTGCATCAGCTCTATGAGGCTTAAAGAAACATTTCTCCTAATACAAATATAAACCCACTATAATCATTCATTTTGGGGAAATTTTACAGTTGTTGGTTAACCTGCTCCCTTATGCCCTGCAATATTCATTAGCAGATTTCTCTGTTTATGAGTGATATTATATGGAAATGGTTATGGGAAGCTAACAGATGTAATCACTGAAATAAATTAGAAGGAAAAGTTCTGTTTTTTACAGATGGCTCCATCAAATGTGCTTCCCTCCCCCACTTCACTTTAACATTTAGTTTTCTTTCAACAGAAAACTTTTCTTTACTGACTATGGGAATGTCGCCAAAGTGGAGAGATGTGACATGGATGGGATGAACAGAACAAGGATAATCGATTCAAAGACAGAGCAGCCAGCTGCACTGGCACTAGACCTAGTCAACAAATTGGTTTACTGGGTAGATCTTTACTTGGACTATGTGGGAGTAGTGGACTATCAAGGAAAAAATAGATACACTATCATTCAAGGCAGACAAGTAAGTACAATTTTGTTAGAAAACGTTCCTAAGGGTAATAAAATGAAAGGAATAATAGTAAAAGGAAAACCAAAATTTACAATATTGAAAATTTCTTGTCAAGTCAAGCTGCAATGAGTCATAAAAACTATAGTATTTTTCCTATTTTGGAGAATGTTCTTTTCACAGTGATATTGTGATATTTCCACACTATTGGAGATGCTTTTCTTGCTCTTTCTCCCTTCTATTAAAAATAGAGAAAACAAACAAGTCAACAAATACAAAACAAAAAAGACAAAAATGCTATATTAGCAAGAAAGAAAGTACTAAAATAGGTCAGATGTTACAGCTTGTTTACTAAAAAACTAACTTAAGGAGTTCATTCATGAGGAGCTGAACTATCATCTGACCCATGTGGCATTGGAGATATTTGGCTAACAAAAGCAAATGCCTGTTCACAAAGGCATCTTTATTATTTTAATAGGTTTGATTACATTTTGACTTCTGATATATTCAAGCACTTCCTTAAAAAACCATTCTGTAAAAGTCAGGAAGGTCAAAATTCTTCCTAAATGTGTTACTTTTTACTTTGCTGAATTACATTTTTGCAAACAACACTCAGTGAATGCCTAAAACAGATATCTAAGTAGAAATCAGCCTTATTTACTAGAATACTTTTAAAAATCTGATTTTATCTCACCGATTGAACTTATGTGAGATTCTTACTCTATAGAGCTGAAACATGTGAATCTTGGATTCTTTTGCAATGCAAGACAGGTATATTCTGCAATTATCCTTTAAAGTTACTTTTACTTTCTAATCAGCTTTTAAAATGAAATCCTTTCTCCTTCCTTGACAGATAAAGAGATTCAGTAATCTATTTGGGGTGGTGGTGGCAGGGAACCTGTTCAATATTAAAGGTGGGCCAGTGCTTTCTCTCTCACCTTCAGCTGCCCCAAAATTCTTGATTCCTTTCAAAGCTCTTAGTTATATCCTTAGAGGATCTGATCTCTGAGATGATTATGATGGCCCTTCTCTTTACTTATTTGTAATAAAAAAAATTAAACCTTGTTACACAGATAAGGAGTTCAAATAATTTTTTACATGACTACTTTAAGAAGTTTTGAAAGCCTAAAGTTTTTAAATATTCTTTTTTCTCCATTTCTATTGCCTCTGTTTTGCTCTTTCCCTAAACATATGCTAAGTCTGCCACTACATAATCCAACATGGATACAGTTTTTGCAGTATTGAGGCTGAAGGCAAAATGGTTTACCTACTACTCTAGGCTTCTTCTACCTCTGCTGGGGGGTAATTAACAGAGATGTTTATTTTAGGGGAAACACTCTTTTCTGAAGGAAGATAGGGAGGCAGTGAGTGAATTTTCTCTTTCCCGGGTAAATATATTTCCTACCTTGACTAATTGCCTCTTATGTAGCAAGAATTTTCTCCTGGGTTGTAAATTGGCGGTTATATAGACAACAGTGATGATATCCCATTACCACAGGCTCCCAGGCTGATGGCCCCAAACATTGAGCAAAACATGCATGAGATGAATGGCGAGGGAAGAGTCTTGAGTTTGCTTGTAATGTTTGTAGGAAAAAAGTATTACCCAAGTCTAAATTGAGCCATAGACATTTTTAATAAATTTGATGTCAGCCAGGTGGAAAATGATCTTAGTAAATACACACATGCCGGCACCCACACATAAGTACAATACATGCACATACTGTGGAGTAACATGTACACAGAAAAGAACTATTTAGACTACAACATGGAATAATTCTCCCTAATAATTCTTATATTTTATATCCAACCTAAGCATGAAAAGTGAGAGAAAACCCAAGAACAACATGTAAATTCAGTCTTCTTTCAGTCAAATCTCATATATGAAAACCAGGAATAGAAGTAATGAGTCATATATGCTAGGAAGATACATCAAATATTTTTGTTTAAACTATAGAACTGGCAGATTTTCTGGTTAAAATAGAACATTTTGTAATTTTGTTCTATAAGTATTTTTACAATCAAACAACACATACTTTTTCAAATTTTCTTAGCTGCAAACCTATGTATTAAAAGTGTATAATATGCCAAAAGTAGTGACAGATGCTTTTTCAACAAAATCTCTACAGCAAATCAATTGGCAACTTCACTATACCCTGGAACAGAACCATTTTAAATTAAGTAAAGGAGTAGCCAAAGGCAACGTGCCTAGCATGTGCCTTTTTATCAGAAAACCAGTACATATATTCTTCCTTTTGCTCGAGGGGAAAACTTTCTAAGTTCAAGAAGTCCATTCCTCCTCATAAACCCAATATCTTTGCCAAAGAAAAGAGCTGGACTGTTATCTAAGTATATGGATAGCAATAAACATAATTCTCAAAGAAACAGTTCCATTTCCCATTATAAATTGGCTTTAGAAATAATGCAATTTCTGAGTGAAATGCTGACATTTATTTACGATGATTGCAAATATGTGATTTCTTTATATGTTATCTTCTGTGCTGGAGCAAGTGCTAGTCTAAACATAGCTTGGGACCAAAAAATTGAATTTTGAATTTATAAAACAAATCTTCAGAGGTGGTTTCTCATTAGTCTTTTCGCAGGCAGAGCTATGTTTTTGCAAATTCTACATATCCATTATTATATAAACAAGTAGCCCCTAAAATATCTCAAATTATATATAACAGTGTCATAGGCATATTATTGAATATGCTTGAAAGTCTTGCTCTTACAAGCCTTTAAAAAATAACTACTAAATACACTGTCCTAATGACACATAAATAAAATTCTCTCCCTGCATTTGAAACTGTTTTAAACACTACTACATAATATTTTCTTCTCTAGATGAAAAGTTTTAACCAGTGAAATGTTGAATTCTTTGAGAAAAAGTAAATAATATCCTTGTGGTTCTCCTGCTGTAGTCGTTTTCCATACTAGTAAATTGCAATTTGTTTTTCTTTCAAATTAAAAGCTGCATAATTAAAACTCATAGTTATGTTTTGCACTTTTTATAGGTCAGACATCTTTATGGTATAACTGTGTTTGAAGATTATTTGTATGCAACCAATTCTGATAACTACAATATTATAAGGATAAACCGATTTAATGGCACTGATATTCGCTCGTTAATTAAAATGGAAAATGCTCGGGGAATCCGAATTTATCAAAAAAGAACTCAACCAACAGGTAAGCGGCAGACTTCTTTATAACCTTCCTAATGGTAGATTGAATGGGGATATAGTCCTTGTGCTTTTGTAAGGTGTTGAAGTGAGTGAGTCATAAATTCTCTGCTTTGACAGCAAAAGTGGGCATGTCTGCTTGTTAAATGGAATAGAGCTCCCTTCACAAGTCTAAATGACAAATTGTTCAGTTCCTAGTGAATCGTTTCTACAATGGAATTGAAATGATAGCTAGGTTTAGATTCAGGAACGGGCTTTCAGTTGTGATATATGCAGACAGGAAACCCAGATACTAAGGTTATTTTTTTTTCCTTTTTCGGTGTAATTTTCGTAGACATATTTAAAACCAGGTGACTGCCTTGCAATTTCTGTCCAGTGTTTATTATAATCATTGGGCTCTCCTAACTTAACATTTCAATTGTTCTTTAGCATATGTTCATTAAAAAGTAATTTTTAATGAGAAAGCAGTTTTTCTCAGAAAAACAAACCAGTTATTTCTATAGGAGATTAGTGATGCTGGTCATCAATACAATTTAGGTTCAATCATACATAAAATAAGAAAATATAAAAAAATCACCAGCTAACATTTTTGTTACTATTTTTTTTTTTTTTTTTTTGAGACGGAGTTTCATTCTTGTTACCCAGGCTGGAGTGCAATGGCGCAATCTCGGCTCACTGCAACCTCCGCCTCCTGGGTTCAGGCAATTCTCCTGCCTCAGCCTCCTGAGTAGCTGGGACTACAGGCACGCGCCACTGTGCCCAGCTAATTTTTTGCATTTTTAGTAGAGACGGGGTTTCACCATGTTGACCAGGATGGTCTCGATCTCTTGACCTCGTGATCCACCCCCTCGGCCTCCCAAAGTGCTGGGATTACAGGCTTGAGCCACTGTGCCCGGCCCACATTTTTGTTATATTTTATGCTTGCATTTCAAATTAAAACTAATCTATAATTATTTAAGCATTATCATCTACCTAATCATGGCTGTACACTGTCACAAATATGTTTACAACAGATTCAAATTTTAAATTCTGTAAGCTTATTAGAGTTTAATATTAGGATTTATTCATTTATCAATTTTTCATGGACAATCTACTATGTTCCAGGAGCTATTCTATATATTTTGTGAATATAGCAGTGAATAAAACAGACAAAATACTCTTGCCTTTATGGATTTGCACTCCAGTGGAGAAGCTGTAATACAAAGTAACTAAGTAAATTGTGTATTATATTGGAAGATAATAAGTGTCATAGAGAAAATAAAGAAGGTAGGGAGGATAAAGTTGTCAGGGATGGGAGAAGTCTTCAATTTTATGTGGAATAGTCAGAAGAAGTTTCATTGAAAAGACAGCATTGAATGGTGACTTGAGGTATTTGAAGAACAGCATGGGGATTGGTTGTATTAGTCCATTTTCACATTGCTAATAAAGACATACCCAAGACTGAGCAACTTACAAAAGAAAGAGGTTTGATTGAACTTAACAATTACATGTGGCTGGGGAAGCTTCACAATCATGGCAGAAGGCAAGAAGGAGCAAGTCATATCTTACTTACATGGATGGCAGCAGTCAGAGAGCTTGTTCAGGGAAACTCCCCTTTTTAAAACCATCAGATCTCATGAGACTTATTTGCTGTCATGAGAATAGCATGGGTAAGACCTGCCTCCATGATTCAGTACCTCCTACTGGGTCCCTCCCATGACATGTGGGAATTCAAGATGAGATTTGTGTGAGGACACAGACAAACCATATCAGGGCTCTCTGGGCAACAGGGATGAAGAAGCACAAAGGCCATGAGGAAAGAGCATGTCTAGAATATTTAAAGAGTGACAAGAATAAGTATGTCTCTAAAGCAGAATGAATGAGGAAAAGAGAGGTAGGAAATGAGGCTGGAGAAACAAAGGAGGACCATAACAAGTAGGGCTCTGTAGACTATTATAAAAAACTTGTGTTTATACTTTTAGTGAGATAGAAAGTCCTTAGAAAGCATTAAACAGAAAAATCTCATGGTATGATTAACATTTTTAAAGAACCATAGGGCTAGTCCGTTGATAATAGGTAGTGAGGAGGAGAAGGATGAAAGGTTACAGAGGATAATAGATTAGATCAAGATGGCAGCAGTGAAAGTGGGGAGAAGTAGTGAAATTCAGAATATAGACAAATATAGGGCCAACAGAATTTTCTGACACATTACACGTGGAGTATAAATGAAAAGAGAATTAAGGATAATGACAATGGACTAGCTAGAGTTGTCGAAATAATTTATTTTTTAGATAGGGAACCTAAGCATGGAGTGGATTTAGGACAAAGACCGTAGGATTAATTTTCATGAGTTACTTTATATGTTTATTATAAATTACAGTGACAATATTAAGGAGATATTTAAATGTACAGCTCTGGAGTTGAAGGGAGAAGTCCAGGCTTGAGATACCAATGTGAGAGTCACTGGCAGATAGGTGACATTTAAAGCCATGATGATGGATGTGAATACCAAGGAAGTAAATACAAATGGAGGAATAAGATTCCAAGAAATGGCCGGGCGTGGTGGCTCACGCCTATAATCCCAGCACTTTGGGAGGCCGAGGCGGGTGGAATCCCAGCACTTTGGGAGGCCGAGGCGGGTGGATCACGAGGTCAAGAGATCGAGACCATCCTGGTCAACATGGTGAAACCCCGTCTCTACTAAAAAAAAAAAAAATACAAAAAATTAGCCGAGCATAGTGGCGCGTGCCTGTAATCCCAGCTACTCGGGAGGCTGAGGCAGGAGAATTGCCTGAACCCAGGAGGCGGAGGTTGCAGTGAGCCGAGATTGCGCCATTGCACTCCAGCCTGGGTAAACAAGAGCGAAACTCCGTCTCAAAAAAAAAAAAAAAAAAAAAAAAAAAAAAAAAAAAAAAGATTCCAAGAAATGAGCACTGGTATATTCCAACAATAAGGCAAAAACAATAGGAAAAAACAAAAGAGGAGACTGAGGTGAAGCTTCTTAAATACAATTGACCATTGGATTTAGCAACATGAAGCTGATTGGAATCTGACAAGGCAGTTTCAGGATGAAGTGAATACTTTAGTAGAATGGGTTTGAGAGAGAGAGAAAGAAAAAGACTAGTAGAAAATGGTCATTGGTAACTTTGCATAGTGTAGATGTACGTTAGAGCTGAGAAATGGAGAGCTAGTTGAAAGAAGGTTTGTTGTGGGAATCTGGGTTAAAAGGTTTTTTTATTAGATGTAGAAATGGTATTTGTATGTTAATGGACACGATCCAATGGAAAAAGCAAAAGCAGTGATAAAGGTGAGAAAGTGGAGAACTGGTGATTAGATGAAAGGAGATGTGATCTATCATATAAGTTGAGTGAGGTTAGAAAACAAAAATAACACTCTTGGCAGAGAAAAAATAGGTAAAATTGCATTTCACTCATCTTTTCATTTAGAGAATAAAGAATATAAAGAGAATAAGCATAATTTTTAAAAGTATAGTAGTTTTATTATAAAGAGAATATTGCCATGGTATTCATCATCATTTCAAACAAGTGGATGAGCTCAAAGAAACATCATTACAATAATACATAAAATCGTACATATTCTGATTATTTTTTTCACTTTGATTCATCTTTCTTTTCTCTTGCTCTCCATTTATTACTTTTCTTACTTTTTTTGTTTACTGGTTCTTAGGTTCTTATGCTCATGAAATATTCTTCTACTCCTCAATTTCTGTATATACTCAGCCTCCACCATTTGACAACTACACACACACACACACACACACACACACACACACACACATTTTATTTTGTGGTAGGAGTCTCAAAATGACAACAGACTTAAAAATTTTAAAAATATTTTGCCTCAGCACTTCTCAACAGAGTATACATAATCACGCAATCACATTTCTTATAGTTTAGGTGCCCATATGATGAATTGTTTCAAAGGAAATCCTTTCTCTGCTTAACTACCTAACCTGGGATTATTTTTATGGATCTTTGTATTCATTTTAGAAATTGGTATTTAAAAAAGGACGAAAAGCGTGTACCAAAAAAGTCATGTTACCTTTATTTTGCTCACCTGTGAAGAGTTTAAATTAGTATAAACAGATTTTATTTCTTAGAATTTTTTTTTTTTTAAATGCTCACTTAGGAGGATTCTGTCAAATCCCTATCTTCTTCTATGGGGTTTAACCTCTTTTGTATTCAATTATGGTGCTCAATAATTGAGTATACAAAATGTTGCTAAGATTCCTTTTTTTCACTATAAAAATTTTTGACATAGTGATGGACATAGTTATCTTGCCTTTGAACTTGAGTTTCACACATGCTGTATTTTATTTGTTGTAGTCAGAAGCCATGCATGTGAAGTGGATCCATATGGAATGCCAGGGGGCTGTTCACACATCTGTCTACTCAGCAGCAGTTACAAAACTCGGACCTGTCGCTGCAGGACTGGCTTCAACTTGGGAAGTGATGGCAGGTCATGCAAAAGTATGTTGTTAAAATCAAACATTTTGCCAGCAGCTACCACTTCAGAATAGGATTTTAAGTATTAATTAGCAGCAACAACATCAGTCATAACATGAGACTTCATCAGGTGAAGTTTGCCTACAAATATATACAGTCCGTTTTTCTCAAAATAAGTATTTTTTTTTGTGATAATATGAACGAGAAACTAACCAAGCTGTAGAATCACTAAATTTATTGATTTTAGGGAAACGTATGTTAAGGCAGATTTCTAGGAAGTTGCTTTCCTTAATTCCCTAAGGAATGTTTTTGAGCTAATGAACTGGAATTATTAGTTGATCAGATTTCCTCTCATCTGAACCAATGTTACTCCTCATAATAGGTGTGTTGCTTGGTTCAACAGAAACCCATGTATAGTGAGGCTTCACTTTATCCAGGATCACTGGGGACTGATTTACTTCATGATTTAATTTTCAAGTAACTGAAGCGATACTAATTAAATATCAAACATTTAATAATGTTAACAAAAATGTTCTAATCTCTTATATATATAGTTTTATTTTTAAAATAAGCCAGCACAACTTGTTTTAATTTAAATATGGTAATAAATATTTTTAAAATGACTTTCATAACTTAATATTTTGCCAATAATTAGTTAAGGTCTTTTCCTGGTGTCTTGATAATCAGGTATAGTAGAATGACTCTGGTTAAAATGGTCCTAGTGGGGACTGTTAGTCTTTAAATTTTCCCCAAACACCATTATTTTTAATTTTATGGTGACTGCTTTTTCCAGTGTCCAGTCTGTCAAAGTGACAACTTTTTATTTTGTCAGGCCTCTCTCTCTCGTCACAATCCTGCCATCTCTTCCACTCTCTGGTTATATGCTTACTGAGGACTGTGAAATTAGATCACTAAATGTGTGAGAATTTTAAGTCTAAATGGTTAGCGTTATTAGTAATAGAATATATAGTTTAAAAATGAAGAACCTAAGAGGGTAAACTATGTTAAAATGTATTCATTTTTGTACTTTGTTTACATTTTTAATTTGTATTTCTGATTTTGTATTAAATGCTGGGAATGTGAAGGTATCAGGTCTCATGTTCCTAGGCCTTCTGGATAATTGAGGGTACTGAGTTTGAAGCCTCACAATAAAAGAAGTTTAGCGTGGGGGTCCATGTGTGTGTATGTAGTGTGTGTATGTAGCATTTTAAAAATTGATCTGAATGCCACTTGGGAAATATAATCACACACACACACACACACACACACACACATACATACACACATGCATATATGCATACATACATACATACACACATCATTAGGGGAAAAACGTAAGATCAGAATTGCATATTGTTCAATCATCCCTAATGTAGTATATCACTGGGGTACAGTAATACTCATCAGAAGTCATTCCAGCTATTTGAAGCAGAAAGGGATTTAATGCAAATAGGTGCCTACAAAACCTTTGAAAAACCTGGACCATTAGCTTCTAGACTGGGTCTTTGAAACATTCCCCCAAACACCATTAAACTAACCTGTCTGAAAGCTGGAACATCTACCATACTCAGAAGATAGGGCATCAGGAAACCACAAATGAAAATGTTAACTTTAAAAACATACCATTTAGCTGAGATCCAGGGATTAGAAACCTTACATCACAACTATCAGATACAGACTTAAGTCACATCTGATAGTCCCTAACTGGCAGAAGTAAATAAATTAATTAAATTAAATAAAAAGAGGAGGAGGGGCGAGACACCCTATTCCTCGCCTCTTGATATGGAATGGAAAAAGACTGCTGTGGAAAAATTCAATGTCTCTGTTAGATTAATACCAGCAGAAGTGACAAAAAGGGGACCTTTGCCTCACTTCCATATTCTAAACTTGAGCTACTATACCTGATTTTAGGTAGTTAAATGAAATCCACTACTCTTGGCTATATGAGTGTCTGTGAAACATAATTTTTAGTATTCAATTGTCTATAGTACAAGAAGGCACACTAGAAGAAACTTAAAGAGGCGTTAAAAAATGCCTAGGAAATGACTAAAGAAAATAATGGGGAAGATCATTACCATTCTTATTTAATACATGCATACCTACATACATGCACAAACACTGACACATATTAAATCAATGAAGTACTAGGTTTACCAATTACCAATTAAGACATCAATTAAAAGTAAAACCCAGCGTTGGTGTGATGGCTCAGGCCTGTAATTTCAGCACTTTGGGAGGCTGAAGCAGGTGGATAACTTGAGCCCAGGAGTTTAAGAACAGCCTGAGCAAAATCGCAAGACCTAGTCTCAACAAAAACTACAAAAATTAGACAAGCGTGGTGGCACACTCCTGTTATCCTAGCTACTTGGGAGGCTGAAGTAGGAGGGTAGCTTGAGCCCAGGAGGCAGAGGTTGCAGTGAACCCAGACCTTAGCAAAATGGGCACTGTAAAACCAACATTTCTGTGCATTGCTAAAAAAATTAGAAATTGATATTACAATTGATAGGACATTTGGTAAAAAATATAATGATCATAAAATTGACACCATCATTTGACAAGTTATCCTACTTTTGATTGAGAAAATTAAATGTATTTATAATAAAAGCAACTAAGAAACAATATAGCTATCCATACATAGGTAAGCTGACTGTATTATATTGCTTATCTAGTAGGGAATATTATGCTGCCATTGAAAGGAATGTTTGAAGACTTTTTAGTGACATGACAAAAAGTCATTACAGTAAAATGAATTTTTATATAAGATCCCAGTTTTTGAAAAATATAAAAGTATATATGTATGTAATATTGATAGAAAATACTTAGAAATGTTAATATTTTTCAAATAGATCAATAGACTTTAAAATCAAATGAAGTGTTATTTTAAAATAAAATGTCCTTGACATCAGGTAGACACTGAGAGGCTATGAGGGCAATGAGGATAAGGATGCTGATGTAGTTTATTCTGTGATTTCATCTAAGAAAATGTGTGAAATGCTAAATTGAAAAAAGTATGCTTATCTGAGCATTATTATAATGATGAAAATAGAAAACCATTTGGAAATTACAGAGTAATTTCAATAATTTTGGTAAATTATTATATATCAAACAGAAACAAGGCTTAAAATAATGGTTTAATATAGATAATAATCTTGATTCTAAGATTAGTCAATAAGAACAGAATACAAAATTGCGTGTCTACTTTGATATAAGTAAATATACATTGAAAAACTACCTGCATACTTTAAATTGAGATAGTCATACAAAAGAATGCTATAGAGCAATAAAAAGGAATGAACTATGACTACAAAAGAGTGGATGAATATCAAGGATATAATAGAAATTAAATTAATCACAAAATTAACATGCAATTCAAACTTGAAAAATTAATCTGCTTCTGGGAAATGCACTACATATGTGCTAAACATCTTTTAAAAATATGTAATAAACACAACAATCAGGATATTGGCTCTTTCTGAGTTGGAGAATGGGTTTGGGACACATTCATGTCTTCCAGTGTACTGGAAACATTCAGATTTGTGCCAGGTACCTGGGATTTGTTTTATTTTTATTCTCTATATATGAAAATATGATATCAGTTCCTGTCTTAGTTGCTGAGAATGATGGCTTCCAGCTTCATTCATGTCCCTGTAAAGGACATGATCTCATTCTTTTTTACAGCTGCATAGTATTCCATGTGTATATGTGCCACATTTTCTTTATCTAATCTATCATTGATGGGCATTTGGGTTGGTTGCAAGTCTTTACTACTGTGAACAGTCATGCAAGAAACATACATGTGCATGTGTCTTTCTAAATCATAAAGCCCCTAATGCATATGGGGGTTTATAAATTATAAAGACAAAAATTTTGCTAGAATTACAGGATCTCATTCCTTTAATGGCTGCATACATTCCATGGCATGTATCTACCACATTTTCTTTATTCAGTCTATCATTGATGAGCATTTTGGTTGGTTCCATGTCTTTGCTATTGCAAAGAGTACTGCAATAAACATTTGTGGGAATAAGTGTCTTTATAGTAGAATGATTTATATTCCCCTGGGTATATACCCAGTAATGGGCTTGCTGGGTCAAATGGTATTTCTGGTTCTAGATCCAGGAATCACTATACTTGTAGAACAAATGTTTTCCACAGTGGTGGAACTAATTTGCACTCCCACCAACAGTGTAAAATGTTTCTATTTCTCCAAAAACTTGCCAGCATCTATTGTTTCCTGACTTTTTAATAACTGCCATTTTGACAGGTGTGAGATAGTATCTCATTGAGGTTTTGATTTGCATTTCTCCAATGATTAGTGATGCTGAGCTTTTTTTAATGTTTGTTGGCCACATAAATGTATTCTTTTGAGAAGTATCTGTTTATGTTCTTTGCCCACTTTTTGATGGGGTGGTTTATTTTTTTCTTATAAATGTGTTTAAGTTCCTCGTAGATTCTGCACATTATACCTTTGTCAGATGGGTAGATTGCAGAAATTTTCTCCCATTCTGTAGGTTGCCTATTCACTCTGATGCCAGTTTCTTTTGCTGTGCAGAAGCTCTTTAGTTTAATTAGATCCCATTTGTCAACTTTGGCTTTTGTTGAAATTGCTGTTGGTGTTTTAGTCATGAAATATGTGCCCATGCCTATGTCTTGAATGGTATTGTCTAGGTTTTCTTCTAAGGTTTTTATAGTTTCAGTTTTGCATTTAAGTCTTTAATCCATCTTGAGTTAATTTTTATATAAGGTATAAGGTGTAACCAAAGACTGCATGTTCTCACTCATAAGTGGGAATTGAACAATGAGAACACATGAACACAGGAAGAGAACAATACACACTGGAGTCTGTCTGGGGTGAGGTACAAGGGGAAGAAGAGCATTAAGACAAATACCTAATGCATATGGGGCTTAAAACCTAGATGACGGGTTGATAAGTGCAGCAAACCACCATGGCACATGTATACTATTGGTGTAACAAACCTGCACACTCTGCACATATATCCCATAACTTGATGTAAAATTTTTTTAAAAGTTATCAATAATCTTTTATATATATTTAATATTCAATTACAATAATTTTAAAAACAGTACTTTGTATTGTTTATAAATAATTGCTTTTTATTATTTTCCAAATTTTAATAATATATTATTTTACTTTACTATGACTATCAATTATTGTGTGGTTAACCAAATACAACTGAGTCTTTTGTATCTTCAGTTTTATTAATAAAGCTCAGTATGTTTTTCCTTATGCATAATATTTTCTTTAAAATTATTTATAGTAAACCAAGCCTAAGATGCCCCAGTACTTAGAGATTCTTGTATTTTTTTCTATATAGAAGTCCAAAAAAGGAAATTCATTCTATAGATAGAGCTACCTTGATGCTGACATTTTAAACTCAGGAGACAGTTTTTTGTTTGGGGTTTTTGGTTTTGTTTTGTTTTGATAAGGCCTGTATTGTACATCAGAGTTACTATCAGACAGCATTAGCCTCTAAGATTCATTAAAATTAGAAGATAAAGGGTTGCCATAACTGGTGTTTAATTTTATTTCTAAAAAGAATAAGTCACACGTTTAGGCAACTGTAATATATTCACATGCAAGTTAATAATACTATATGATTCTTTGTTTACTTCTGACAGTTTGCAGATGCAGACTTGGAGTTGGTGTGTCTTAAATGTTCTGACGTTTTTAGCATTGTCAAATATAATGAATGGTACAGTTAGTATCAACAGAAAATGCTAGATAGATTGTAATACACTACAAAATTAAATGTGCCGGATGTTTTTATAAATGCCCATTTTACAAGTTATCTAATGATCTGTCATGTTTTTGCTATCTAGACAGTTACGGACAAAAGGATAATTAACTACATATAACCCATTCATGGAAGTAATTTCTGTTTTAATTAAAGTAATGCAATTAGCTGGCCTTCTAGCATCAAGATACATTTGGCACATTTTAGAGTTTAATTTTTAGCATTGAATTTAAAAACCACTAATTGTGCCAGTTAATTAAACAGTGGCATTATGCAGTATAAAGAAGATTAAGCAGCATCAGTTGTTTATGTTTGTAATCTTTGCTCTGCAGGACCAAAGAATGAGTTGTTCCTCTTTTATGGAAAAGGGCGCCCAGGAATTGTTAGAGGAATGGACTTGAATACCAAGATAGCTGATGAATACATGATCCCCATAGAAAATCTCGTAAACCCTCGTGCTTTAGATTTTCACGCAGAAACCAATTATATCTACTTTGCTGACACCACCAGTTTCCTAATTGGCCGGCAGAAGATAGATGGCACAGAGCGAGAAACCATCCTGAAAGATGGTAAGTGACATTGTGACATTAACATCAAACTACCGAGAGATAAAGCACTTTAAAAGGATAAATCCAATGTATGTCAGGCTAGCTTTAACCAGAACTCAAGTTCTTCTTGTTGGTTTAAAAATATTCGTTAATATTATTTCTTCAGTATACTGGTATACTAAAGCCTTCATTATAAAATGGAACTTGCTGTTGTCTACTATATTCTAAACATTATTGAAATTATAATTGAACTATTATCCATCTTCTGGGAAATGTCAATTTACACTGATATATTTACAGTGCGATATGGTAGAACACACGATTTAATAGGATTTCAGAGACTTTTGTAATAGTTGGTTTTCCTTAGAATATTGATCATGTCACTCAAAATGCATGAAAAAATCAATGTTCACACTGTCATCACAATTCTTGCATTTTATTATTTTATTTTACAAATCACTGAAATGAAGTTTTCTAGAGTTGTCCTTGGAATATCAGAATCTCCAGAGAAACTTAAAACATTTATACATTTTATTTATAGGTACATATATGAAGTTATGTACATACAAACAGATATACATATATTTTATTAAAATCAGTGTATTTAGTAAATTATTTGGCTTAGGAACAACTAATCTAACAAAACAACATTAACTTTGTTAAAAGTAAAAAAGATTGTAAATAATAAAGCAAATCAGACCTTCACTGGTTGCCAGGCATCTTTAGGTATGTGAACTAATTATTCTGGGCCTGTTTCCTCGTATATAAAGTCTGCTTACTTCTTGAATATTTTAGAAACACATGATTTGAGGAACACTAATTGTGTGCTATTGTGTGAAGGACACCATGGTAGTTATTGCAGGAGATAAAAGAAATTTTAGCCAATGACTTCTGCCTTGAAGGAGTTCATAATCTACCTTTGGAGATGTTATAAGCACACAAAAAGTTTGAAGGCATCGCAGTATGTAATTAATAAGTTCAAAGCTGTCTTCAATAAATATATGATTAATAAGGAATCCCCATGTAATGAGTATTCACAGGAAGCAAGATATATCTTTTTTTATTTTTTTGAGATGGAGTTTCACTCTTGTTGCCCAGGCTGGCGTGCAATGGCACAATCTCGGCTTACCGCAACCTCCTCCTCCATTCAAGCAACTCTCCTTTCTTAGCTTCCCAAGTAGTTGGGATTACAGTCATGTGCCACCATGCCCAGCTAATTTTTGTATTTTTAGTAGAGATGGCGTTTCTGCATGTTGTTCAGGGTAGTCTTGAACTCCTGACCTCAGGTGATCCGCCTGCCTTGGCCTCTCAAAGTGCTGGGATTACAGGCATGAGCAACCACACCTGGCAGCAAGAGGTATTTTATGTGGGTATACTCTGAGAACGTTTTGTGCAGGCAATGGTATTTGGGCTAGATCTTAATGGAGAATCATTAAAGATGGAGAGGAGGATGTTTCTGCAACCAGAAATTCCATGAGAAAGATAAAGAAAAGCACAATCTCTAGAAAGAGGATGTGGGGAACCTAAATGGAAAGCTACTAGTGGTTTCCGTTGCATGTAATAATGGAAGAAGAGAGTGGAAAGTGAAAGGGGCTAAAATAAAGGGCCTTGAATGTAAGTGAAGGTGTTTGGAGAAAATCCTGAAGAAATGAAAGGAAATGCTTTTGAGTCAAAGAATAGTGTGAGCAAAGTGATATTTTAGAAGAATCAATATGGTTGTTTGGGGCAGCATGAATCACAGATTCATTGAGATGAGAAAATAGGAGAGAGATGAAGTAAAATTATTTACAGCATGGATGGTAGTAAATGATGGTTTCTCCAATTTTTTGAGGGAACAAGAGTATGAGAACAGCCTTCATTCAACACACCTTTACTTTAAATCAAACCCGATAAAAAGTATACTTTCTATGTTAAGATAGAAATATCCCTGTTTTGCGTTTCTTATAATTTATGGATTAAGCCAATGTAAATCCTCTGTAATTTAAAATTATGAAGGAGTATTTAATTTAAGTTAATATTTTCACTTTAAATTGGATGTGACAGAGGCTATTTTTCTCTGTAATGTGATAGCAGATGATCGAGTCCTGACAGTTACAGTTAACAGTGAAACTTGTACATTCTGTAGATAACATTTACATTGTTTTGTTTTTGACCAAGATACTTTCTTTTATTATTATTATTATTATTGTTATCATTATTATTATTATTTTTATGGAGTCTTGCTCTGTTGCCCAGGCTGGAGTGCAGTGGTGTGACCTAGGCTTACTATAACCTCTGCCTCCAGAGTTCAAAGGATTCTCCTGCCTCAGCCTCCTCAAGTAGCTGGGAGGATTACAGGTGTGCACCACCACGCCCAGCTAATTTTTACATTTTTAGTAGAGACAGTGTTTCACTATATTGGCCAGCATGGTCTCAAACTCCTGACCTCAGGTGATCTGCCTTCCTTGGCCTCCCAGAGTGCTAGGATTGCATACGTGAGTCACTGCACCCAGCCAACCCAGACAGGACTAAAATATAATATAGAGAGCTTTTGGTTTCCTTTTAAATTGAATCAGTTCCGGTGCTATGACTGGATGTTCCTGCTAATATCCTAACTTTGAGAGTGATATCAAGGACATTGGTGGTTCTTTGCATTCCACCCACCACAACAGAGATAAACTAATGGCCACAATGACCGGCAGGCACATCTGTCCAGTACTGCTCTGGCAGTATGAAGATTATGAGAACATTTTTCAAATTTTTACACCTGAAATGTATTTAACATTTTAATATTTCTACATAAGGAATAGCTTAATATCTTTTTATTAATTTATCTTTTTTCTTTCCATTAAAGAGAATAATGATAGACATTATAGTATGTGATTAACATGTCTAAGCAGACACTTAGATTTGGTAAATGACAGCTTGTCATTCTTGGAATCAGAAAAGTTAAATTCTATGTGTATTCACTGATTTAGGTAGAATGTCTACCATTCAGCCTGAAGACTGAGAGGCAATGCTTGTGTGACAAATGATTTGGAAGCTTGATAGAAATTCTGAGTCATTGATACATTTGTATGTTTTGAAGGACAAGCGTATAAAGAGTTTACTGTTTGAAAAGAAACATAAATGTCTTGAACATATTCTGTGTAAGCTTAGATCCTCCCTATTAAGAACTAAAAACAAGAGTATTTCTAAAAAAAAAAAATCCATGTTCATTTCTTCTTTGATTTTTTTTTTTACTCTTAGAGATTTATTGAAAACCCCCTAAATGTTGCCTATCCTGTTGGCTTTGTTTGAAGAATCTCATGGGAGAAAATAGCAATTAAATATATGAGAAAAAAATGAAAATTGTCCATTTACTATACTTACATGTATCTCATTTCATCTGCTAAATGAAAACATATTACTGATTTATTAAATATAAACTTCTATAAGGACAAGTTATTTACTAATGAGCATTTTTTCACCCTCCTAGAATTTTTTGCCAAAATTTTTTTAAAATTCATACTCATCCTTTTTAAAAAATTAATTATTATTTGTCAATAAATAAAAAATGAGTGTCACATCTGGGCCAGGTGCTGTTCTGGGTGATAGGAATGCTTCAGTAAAGAGGATAAAGTTTTATATTTAGCCTATAACCAACAGTGGAAAGCAGATAATAAACAAGTAAACATGTAAATGAATAGGATAATGATAAGTGCTATAAAGAAACTACAGTAGGGTACCGTGCTAGAAAATAAAAGGAGTATCAACAGGAGGCAATGTTAGATTAAATGGTTAGAGAATTTAAATCAGCCATTCTTGCCAGGTATAATTGTTACTTTCTATAACAGAACAAGATAGATGCTCTTTATATGACTGTATTCATTTTTGTCTTCTTGGGTTTTCTAAGATTCATTTTTTATTCTAAAATGAATTATAACTTTAGCAGAAAGGAAAAAATATGAAAATGAAAATTTACTATTCCATTTATTGTTACATGTATTCCACTAGTGCAGTACTTGTTTCAAAACTGTATACATTAATTCTACTCAAATACAGATATTTAAATAGAAGAAATGTTAAAGTAACCTTTCATATCATTTCATATTTTTAAAGTATTAAAAAGAATTCAAAGGATTTTTACCTGGATTTCAAAGTTATTAATGCTTACAACTTTAACAGAAAAACTCTAGTTTCCATAGATCCCATAAATAAACTGGGGACTTGAGATCACTGTTCTAAATAACACAGAGGCTTTCTTTAAAGCTTTTTTCAAAATAGACATATAAGCATAACGTGGATGGAAAAGGGTGATAATTTTGCTATTTCTTTCATTGTGGCATTGATGAAATAAGATTCAATTCATCTACTTCAAGTCATAAGTCATGCTGCAACTAAAACAGTGTAAATATTAAGATTTATAGAAGTACAGTTCTTCCCAACTGTGACTTCTTTTTTCTTTTTTCTTTTTTTTGAGACAGAATCTTATTCTGTCACCCAGGCTGGAGTGCAGTGGCATGATCACAACTCACTGCAACCTCTGCCTCCTATACTCAAGTGATCTTCCCTCGCCAGCCTCTCAAGTGGCTAGGACTGCAGGTGTGTGCCGCCATGCTCGGCTAATTTTTGGATTTTTGTTTTTGTGTTTTTTGTAGTAACAGCCTTTCACCATGTTGCCCTAGCTGGTTGCAGACTCCTGGGCTCAAGTGATCCAATTGCCTCAGCCTTGCAAAGTGCTGGGATTACAGGCCCTAACAGTGATTTTTATAATTTTCAATAAAATATGAACCCAAGAATACAAAATTGACCTCTATTATAATTAAATGCAAGTTTAGCAGGATGTGTCTTTTTAATTTTAAACTATATCACCTTATTTTGTGATAATAAAATCAATGACAGTGATAATAGTGAACATTTAATGAGTACTTACTGTGTATCAAGATTGCTCACCTTATGTTCATTGTCCCATTCAATCCAATCCACAACTCCCCGAGGTCAGCACTATTATTAGCTCCATTTTATAGATTGGAAATTGAGACTCCGGCAGATGAAGTCTTTTATCAAAGTCACATAGCTAGTAAGTGATACCACTTGTCAAGAACTGTGAAAGTGCTGAGATCTTGTTTGCAAGCTAAAACATTAGCCTGCTACACTTTCATAGATACTGGTAGAAGACATGAAACTTCTGAGACAAAGTACAGTTTATTACTAAGATCAATAACAATAGCCAGAGTATCCGTAATTTTGTTTCAGAATCCTGATCTTTACTCCCCACAGGGTAACCCGAAGGTGACAGCTGCACATACCATGGCACCTGGTACAGAAGACAAATATGGAGCTTAGGGAACACTGATTTTTTTTCTTTCTTTCTCTAACAGTAAGCATGCCTGTTCATTGCTCCAGAAAAAGTTACTTTCGCCATCTGCTAAGCCTATAAGCAATCCCGCCTTTTGCTTCAGAGAGAGACATAATCTCTATCTTGTAAGGATATTTGCCTTATTAACAGAGAGGCACTTGGCTTCTATTTTCTTAAGGTGGGCAGAAATGTGAGAGAACCTTGGAACCTTGTCTTAGTAATACCGATATTCAAGTTCCTGTGATCTGATTTTGGAGTCTGTGGTATGTTGAACAATGCCTTCCAAATAATATCTAGGTCCTCAACCCCAGAATCTTTGTTAGCTTGTATGGAAAAGGGGTCTTGCAGGTGTCAGTAAGTGAAAAGAATTTTGGGTGGGAAGAAGATGTTGCTTTTTTAAAAAAATTTTGTTCATATATAGTAATTGTACATATTATAGGATACAAATTTATATTTCAATATATTATACAATGTGTAATTATCAAATTAGGGAAATTAGCATATTTATCACCACAAACATTTATCATTTCTTTATTTTGCAACTATTCAGAATCCTCTTTTTAGTGTTTTGAAAAAATGTTTCACCAAATTAGCATTAACTATATTCACTCCCTACAGTGCTAGAAAACACTAGAACTTGTTCCTCCCATCTTGCTGTAACTATGCATGTGTTGAGGCTCTTGAGATAGGAAATTTTCTTGACTCATCTGGAGGTACCCTAAATGTAATACCAAGGAAATTTATAAGGGGGAGGCCAGACGGACAAGGGAGGAAGTAGGAGTTGTGACTATGGAAGCAAGAGATTGTGCGGCTTCCAGAAGCTGGAAAAGGCAAAGACATGGACTCTTCCCGAGAGTCCCCAGAAAGGACCAGCTCTGCCAGGACCTAGACTTTAGCCTGGTGAAACCAATTCCTAGCTACTGAGCTTCAGAACTGTCAAAGAATAAATTTATGTTGTTTTAAGCCACGAAGTTTGTGGCAATTTATTATAGCAACTATAGGAACCTAGCAGAGTCTGTGTTCTTACCCACTTGCTATGCTGATGTACTGACTATATATGAAGGTGTGTTCTATTTGATTGACATACAGAGTAGGTACGCGTTTCCGCCTTGTAATCTCAGAAGAGAAGTTGCCTTTAATTCTGTTAAGAATTACATATTACTCTTTAATTTTATAGCTTCTGTAAATACCTGAAAAACTGAGGTCTTCCTTTAAATGAAGGTACTATTTTAGGAGCTATAATGTTGAAAAGTAGTGAATATGTCTGACATGATCCAAGCTAGGTTTCTCTTTTATGATATTATGAAGAAAATAATAGCCAGAAAGAATGGGAAGCAGTCTCTTCCTATCAAACCTATTCTCCAAAAGATGTGTTTAAAGTTCATCTGTTTATATGCTATCAAAGGATAGTGCTATATTCATGTGATTGCTTATTTGGCAATTGAAGGGCCGAGCCCTATTCTTTACCTCTGTCCTGTCCCCAGCATCTTCAGAATTCCCTTGTGCATTTTATAATTAGCTGTCCCTCCAATTGTGACTTGAAATGTATAGCCCATCTATTATTCCCTGATTTATCATTCTGTTAATTAGAAATCCTACTACTGACACACAAGCACACACATACACATGCATGCATGCGTGCACATACACAGACACACACAGACACACACAATCACCAGGTTAAGACCCACTTCAGAACTCTGGAAATAGGATAGCCTCTACTCTAAATAACCCTAGGGAAGGCACACACAACAGATTGCAGGATGTAATCTGTACCTTAATGACACTGACCTTATAGTAGGATTATCATTTTCTGCACTTTTAAATTACCTCTTATCCTTGGATTTCAATGATCTTCAGCATTGTATTACTTTGTCAGAATTTCTCATAAAGATTGAGCTTCATAGTAAAGAAGCAAACATGCTGAGATAACACTAATGAATTATGTCAGAGTGTTCTTATGAACTTTAAAATGAGATAATGCCTTATAAAACATTTTAAATTAAGAAAAGCCTTTACTCTTTGTTGTTGGATTTCAGGTAAATATCAATCTTGTTTCTCTGCCTTTAACTCTGAACTTTCTTTTAAAGAAAAGCTTTAAGACTCTAAGAGATATATATTCTGACCAACTATTAAAGGAAATAACAAATACATTTGTCAGTCATGCAATATATTCTAAATAAACTTTAAGAGAGATTTGTCAGCATTTGCAACTGTTGAGATCAATGAACATTGTTATCATACTGAGTATGAATAATGTAGCCTGCTTGCACATACTGGTTCTTGTGACTATGAATAAGATGATGTCTTCATGTAATTTACTTGAGATTTATTTGATTATTGAAAGCAGTGTTTATTTTACAATTTAATTTGTAAATACATGTTTATCATATTTTTTATTTCTCAAGAACTAGATGAGATCATTGAAAAATAATTCAAACCAATATATGTAGTTTTGTCTGCAAAATAGACATGCGTAAGAGAAGATTAAAATTTGGGTTACAAAAGCTATCAAGTGATGAAAGATGGAATTGACCATGGTGGCTAGAGGGTTCTAGTAAACATGGATGTTCTAGTAAAACATCCCTTCCTTTATTTCTACCCAAAATAAGCATATGTACATATGCATAAGTATTGACAAACACAAAATATACCCATATGCACTACAGATGTGAGCTCAAAAGAGCTCTAGAAACTTTTGTAAAGAAATCTATTATAAATGTTAGGTTCCTGGGAGGGTCAAAAGAGAGAAGGTGAGAATGCATGGTAATCACTAAAGTCCCACAGAGCTACAGTAGCCCCTTTATCAGTGGTAGATAAGTTCAAAAATTCTCAGTGGATACCTGAAACTGTGGATAGTGTTGAACCCTATATATACCACATTTTAGCCTATGCACACATATCTACAATAAAGCTTAAGTTATAAATGGGCACAGTAAAAGACTCACAACAGTAATGATAATAAAATAGAAAATGATAACAGTATGCTGTAATAAATGTTATGTGCATGTAGTCTCACTCTGTCTCTCTAAGTATCTTACTGTACTGTATTCACTCTTCTTGTGGTCTGTCCATGTTACAATCTGGGTGGCCAGTAAGTGAATAACACATAGGTAACATAGAGTGTAGACATGCAGGATAAAGGAATGATTCCTGTGCTAAGCAGGACTGAGTGGGATGACAGTGCAAGGTTTCAAAATGTTACTCAGAATAGCAGGCAATTTAAAACTTATGAGTTGTTTACTTCTGGAATTTTTCCATTTAGCATTTTCAGACTATGGCTGACAAAGTGTAACTAAAACCATGAAAGGTAGAACCATAGTTAAGTGAGGACTATTGTATTCTTATATATATAATTGTTACATTAATAAATATTCTAATAGGTAATTTTTCATACACTTAAATAAATTACCAGTCTTCAGAATGGATTAAAATAAAAGAAATACATTCAACCCACTTAACTTTATCATGCTTCACATTATGGAATTCTTCTTGCTGCTTCAGAAGTCACTTAGAAATTCTTCATTTACCAGGAATACTATTATGAGCATTAACTATAATTGTACTATTGCTTAGGTTAATTAATACAAATTTCTCAACACAATATAATCAATCTAGACTGACTTTACTTTGAGGATACCAAAGTAGAAAACACACTGCTGGAAACTGTGAGACTGGACAACATCCACAATACATGCTGAGAAGATTCCCATGACACTAGCAATTATAAGAATATTTTAGGCAGTGGTAATAGTCATTGTATAACCAGTATGTTGAAAAATGTGACTCTGAAATGTCTACAGCATAACTATTTTTTGTCTCCCACTGACCTTTAAAATTTCCTCGGTAATCTTTCCTACTACAGATCAAAACTTGGTCAAATCCCAATTCTTTCTGTTTACATCAGGTAATAGAACTGTCAATCATTTTAAGTCAGAAATACAATCTCAATTTGGTAATTAGAATGCATAGTCTACCATATAGACATACAAATCAGAATTTTAAATTTGTAGCATCAAATCTTACTAGTTTCCCACTTGTGCTGCCTCTGGCTAGAAGCCTGGAGAAGGACAGGAGGGCATATTTGTTGCATTCTCTGTTTCTCTGCCCTGCATTTATTTTCCTACCCCTCCCAGCTTGCTAGATTATTTTTTTTAATTATTTTTATTTTTTACTTTTCTGGGCTGCATATCTGTATGTCCCTACTAGTTAGCTTCTGATGCCCTCTCATCTCTCAACCTTGATTGGAAGAGGTAAGAGTGGTAAAAAGAGGTAAGGAGATAAAAATAATCTAATTTGAATTAGTCCCATTATAGATTAGCCTCTTAGTGAACCTGGTAGATCTTTTAAAATGGCCTCTCTTGAGGGGTGTGTGTGTGTATGTGTCTGTGTGTGAGCGCATGCATGTGTGTCTGTGCTTGCCAATGTTTTTGGAAGTCTTCTGCTGGATCTCTCTAATTTCATTGCCTTTGGTCAAAGGACATGAAACTTTTGCTTGTGACTTTGCATCTCTGAATGTCCATTCTCTTATGTTTGTGTCCCTGTATGCAGCTGGACAACCTTATTGCGCTATATCAAAGATATCTCTATGCCAGAATCTATCCTGTGTGGTCCACCTTTGGTCTGCAAAATAACTGTGAGCCTTTTGCCCCATTAAGCTCTGAAAGTGCAGCCATAATGCAAATCAGCCAACACTACCCTGCCTATTATCCTATAGAATGTATTTATCTTTCTCAAGTGTGAGCCAGACGTGAGACATTCTGAGATGTGAGTTTCATGCATGGAAACAAAAAATCAACTGTAGAGAGCTCAGTTCAAAGTCCTCTTAGAGGCATCACAGAACTCCATCACTAGAGTTGAGGTGAAAAATATCCCTCCATCCTCTCCTTCCTCTTTTAGAGGTTCACATAACTGAAATTTATGTCTGAAGAAAAGCAAATTTATTGTCCGTTTATTGTGTGAAGGATTTGATCAATCAAATAATTAGGCTAGGTTTGGGTTTTGTTTTTGTTATAGTTACTTTTACGAAACCAAAGCTTTCAGATTCCTCCCTTGGTGGACAGATGCTACCTTGTGTTTAGGGTGGGACCTGGAATACGTCTGTTCATCCTTCAGTTTTCAGTATTTCATGCATGTCTGCCTCACTGATAGGTCTCTCTCTACATTCTTATCCTTCTCTCAATGGTAGAGTGCTGTGACCTGTTACTAAATGGAAGATTCATGGTGGGTACAAAAAAGGTTCTCTGTTCTTTTGTTCTAATCTTGGTCTTAGGTCCTGTGTGTCTGGTTTTGAAGGTGGGCCCTTCTCCCCTGGCCGTGAAGCTCTGCCTTATATCTGGGGGAAGTTTTGGGCAAGAAATAATCTTTTGCCCCATCCCCAGGGTAGCAATCGTCAGTTTTTTATATCAATACAGAATTTTGGGTCCAAGCAATTTTTGTGCCCTCTTCTAGGGTCAGACAGCTTTTGCTCCTATTCTTTCCTGAGTGTTGCTTTACTTTTGTCTGGGACCACTGGCGACAGAATTTCTTTGCCATTTCAAAGCAATATATTAGTGTTGCTTACTATGAGTAACAAGATTGTAGTGGGACCAGGAGCTTTTCTTACCCCTCCCTCAGGAACACATGGCTTTGCCTTTTACTTGTTGTTCAATGACAGCTTGTCTTTGCAGCTTACTTTGCCTTTGGTGGAGAGACGGTTCCCTGCTCTTTTTCTAGAGACAGATTTTTTTTGTTTATACCTACTTCATAGTAATGTTGTCTTGCTTTAGGGAGGTGGAAGGTGTTCTTCCACTTCCCAAGTGGTTTAACAGTTTTCCTTTGTATAATAAGAGAGTCAGGATTGGGTGAGGTTCCATGTTTGTGAGACACTCGGGTATCTGTCTAAGGTTTCCGTTCTGCTTTCCATCTTTCTCTTTTAAAATCAGTGAAAGAAATTCTTTGTGTTGGATATTCCCAGGGATTCTAAACTCTCACATAAAACCACACTCAGTTTTAAGAATATTTTACTATTATAGCTTTTTCTAAAAAAAGAGACATCTGCTATTATGGTGTTTGTCTCTTCCTCCCATGCTATGGCAAAGGAATAATATTTCATGTGTTCTGTTTTGCCTGGAAAAGGCCTGTCACCCTTTGCATTTCAGTGTATTTTTCTGTCTTGAAACCTCAGCTTTTGTTTGGATTCAAATAAAGTTGTGATCTTGTAGATTATTAGGTTTTCTTTTATTGTTATTCTTTTGTGGCTTTCTGCATCTTAAGCAAAGCTGAGCTCTGAATGTTTATAATTCATTAATGCAAATAGCGATTTGAGAAGCAAAATGAAAATAGTTTTAAAACTGCTTTTTTCCCCTTTTCCTTAGCATTAGAATCAATTAAAAAATAGTTGAGCACTTCCATGAATATATGTGAATCCCTTGTGATGCTTTAAACATCTACAGTTTACACATAAAGACATTTTACTTAATGCAAAAAGATTTAAATGTTTTCTTCTTTCAATAAACTCTTTTTATATATATTTTTTACAAAAAAATGAAGTAGTAAGAGTTTTTACTTTACAAAAAGAAAAATTAATTTATGTGTTATGTTATCAGAAACAAAATATTTTGTTTAAAGACATGGTGCAGGATGATATCATTAAAAGTTATCTAAAAATCTGAACCTTATTTATTGTAAAAATTTCTATTCATTTACCTACAAAAATATCATATAATTGCAAAATATCTGTCAGATGGAAGGCAAAGTATTTATCTGAAAATATCAGGTGGTTGTTCTCAAAGGGTTTGTATTCTTATTGGATGCATCTGTCAAATAATAAATGAGACGAAGGACTAAATATAAGGCTAAACAAATAATTCAACTTTACTTTGCTCTCTATAAATATAAAAATACTGAAAATATATTTTTAACAAAATAAACAGTATAACAGTCCTGGGAAATTGAAAAATATGCAATCATTGGTCAGAAATAATGAGAATTTTCTAACTAGAATACAGATTGAACCAGACTGACTGAAAAGTTCACCAGAAACCATAGCTTAAAATGCCAAAGGTGTAAACTTGAAATATAAGAGTCAAGAAAGAGAAACACCATCGTCCTAATAAAAACTAAAATAGATTTTTTGGCTGGGCGTGGTGGCCCACGCCTGTAATCCCAGCACTTTGGGAGGCCGAGGCGGGTGGATCACGATGAGGTCAAGAGATCGAGACCATCTTGGTCAATATGGTGAAACCCCGTCTCTACTAAAAATACAAAAAAATTAGCTGGGCACGGTGGTGTGTGCCTGTAACCCCAGCTACTCAGGAGGCTGAGGCAGGAGAATTGCCTGAACCCAGGAGGCAGAGGTTGCGGTGAGCGGAGATCGGGCCATTGCACTCCAGCCTGGGTAACAAGAGCGAAACTCCGTCTAAAAAAAAAAAAAAAACTAAAATAGATTTTTTAAAAGTACTTAAGGCACTCTTTAAAGCAAGTTAATAATTAACTACACTTAAAATAATAAGTCCAGTTCAATCCATCACAGCTACTTTACACCCCTAGAAGCACGTGCAAAGAACAAAATTGAAATAACTCTCTGTTCCCTTGGGAAGATGTTAAACTCTCATCTCAAAAATCATACAAGAATGAAGCTTAAAGAACACACACACACACACACACACACACACACACACACAAATTCGAAATGTGAAGATTTTATTTGGGTTCAATGAAAACATTTATTGTTCAAAGTTCCAGAGGTAGGAGGTGCCAGCAGATTCAGTGTCTGGTGACGGCTTTCTTTCTGGTTTGCAGACAGCCTCCTTCTCGCAGTGTCCTCATGTGGTAGAAAGAGATCCAGCCTCTTCCTCTTCTGAAGACACTAATTCATCATGATAGTTCTATTCTTATGGCCTCATCTAACCTTGATTACTTCGCAAAGGCTTCACCTCCTAATACCAGACCATCAGGAACTAATTTGGGCTTCAACATATGATTTTTTTTTTTTTTTTGGAGGGACAGAAGCATTCAGTCCATAGCAGATGTTTACTCTCACATTAAGCACTAAATTTGGGGGTAATTTTGTAACCAGTGGAAAGGAAGCAGAGGTATCCCTAAGACATTTTCAGTTTCCCCAATCCAATGTTTTCCCTGATGTACTCAGGTCCTTGACCTCTCTTACCCCAGGAATGGGGAAGGGGTCCTGGAGGTGCAGTGAGCTTACCGTTCAAAAAAATATCACAGACCCAAAGAGTTTAGCAGAGAGTGATTTATTATGCAGAGAGAGAGAAAGAGAGAAGGAGAGAGAGAGAGCTCCCACACTGCCATGGGAGAATATCTAAGGGAGGAATCTGTATAGGTAAGGATCAGTAGGTTTCTAACCTTGGAGTTATTCCCACCCAATTCATGTTCTTGTCCAATGAGAGGAGTTCTTTCAAACTTCCGCTGGAATGATTGATCTTTGACTCTGATACTGGATTGGCTGTTAGGTCTGCAACAGAGGCCCTTCCTCCCAGAGCTTTTCTCAGGCTTTTGAACAAAGAAGCACACCTGGAATTTCTACCCAGCATAAGTGCGGGAAAGTCCTACAAATAACTTTAGGTTCCTGCATGGAGACCTGGATGGAAGCGTGGTGCTGGAAAATTCCTGCTTTTGAAACCACACCCCTGTGGACTCGGTTTTCCTTAACACAGTCCCTCAGTCCCCCCTCTGAACAGGCAAGTCCAATTGCTGTTGGGACATGGGCATAGATTGCTCTTTAGCTACTTCCTGCTGAATTGTGGCATAGAAGGGGCCCTGCAGTTGAGGTTTCTTCCAGAGGAGAGTCTTCCAGGGATGCAGATTGATCCAGAGGTTCACAATAGAACTTATGAGTCAAGGAAATTTGGGGTTCCATTTGCATGACCATCTGTGGCCTTATGGTTTTAATTCTCGAAAAAACAAATTTGACAAGAAGGTTAAAGATGAGAGACCTGAAGGCCAGCAATAATAGAATGGTTATAAACAGGCCTGGGAGAGGGTACAGCCAGGACAGCCAGTTATTAAACAAGCTCCAGGATCCTGTTTCTTGAAGGTCTTTAGCCCTGTGTTTGATTTGGTACCTGAGTTGTTTAACTTTGTTTAAGACAATAGATGCTTAGTTTATAAAGTAGTAGGATTCTTTTTCTAGAAAAAGGCAGGTTCCTTCTTTCTCTGCTGTTAGCAGATTCAGGTCCCTTTTATTTTGAAGAGCTACAGCAGCTAAAGAGTTAAGCTGCTTCTGCAGAGTAAATTAGCAATCTTTTCCATGTTGTTATTTAACTCCTGAGATAGCTTATAGTAAAACTGAGTGGAGGTAGTAACGTTTCCAATGCCAATACCAAGTCCTCATATTATTCTGGCCCCATACCCCTCCCATGGAAGGAATAATTGAGGTTTGCGTACAGCATGGCCTTGGCAGGAGAAGACTCTGCACCTGAGAGTCGGTGTAAATTGTCATGGGGGAGTACTAGGAAGGAGAGGAGGAGAGCTATTAGGCCAATCCATAGGGGCAATCGCATACAGTCTAGTTGCAGAGAGTAAAGTTAAGAGTGATAGTCCCGTTAATGACAGGATGTAAGTTAGATTTATGAGCAGTTACTTTCTGGTCTCCTAGGCAGTGTAAGAGTGCTGCCTCTTTGGGTTCTTGGACAGCTTGTAGTAAGTCTAAAATTCCCTTGTGGTAGTTAATGGGAGTTCCTGCTGAGGTTAGAAACTCTCTTTCCTTCCATATGGCAGCATGAGCATGCAGAACCAGGTGAGCATAGTTGGAATCTGTGTATGTTTATTGTCTTTCCTTTTCCTAATTTTGGAGCAGGAGTGAGGGCTACTAGTTCTGCCAGCTGGGCACTAGTACCAGAAGGGAGGGAACAGGCACTCTTTGATCACTGACAACTGCATATCCTGCCTTTTTAACTCCATTTTCCATAAATGAACTTCCATCGGTGTATAGGTTAAGGTCAGGATTGGCTAGAGGAGTTTCTAAGAGATCCTCTTGAGCCACATAGTTTTGGGCTATAATCTGCTGACAGTCATGTTCTTCGTTTGCCCCTTCCTCAGGAAGAAAAGTAGCTGAATTGAGGGCTACACGAGTATGCAATTGAAGTACAGGTCCTTTGAACATTAAGGCCTAATATTTGAGTAAGCAGTTGTCGGAAAGCCATAAGCCTCCTTTAGAGGCCAGAATTCCAGCTACGTCATGTGAAGTTTATACAGTTAGATCATTCCCCTGCACTATTTTAACAGGTTCTGAGACCAGTATAGCTACTGTGGCTATGACTTACAAGCAGTATGGCCAGCCTTTTGCTATTGTATCAATTTTCTTACTTAGGTATGCCACCGGTTGTGGTGTGTTCCCCCAAGTCTGGATGAGAACCCCCAGGGCCACTCCTGACTTTCCCGTAACATATCAGGAGAAATCATTCCTTATAGGAAGTCTTAGAGCTGGAGCCTGCAGTGGTGCCTACTTCAGGGTCTGAAAGCCTGCCTCAGCTATAGGGTCCCACTGTATTAGATGGGTGTCTGCCTTTTGGGTTTCCTTAATCAGCGTATGTAGAGGTTTGGCTATTTCACCATATCTGGGAATCCACAATCGGCAGAAACTAGTTATTCCTAAGAATCCCTACAACGGTTCTAAGGTCTTTGGTTGGGGGAAGGCCAGTGTGGGTTGGAGATGTTCTCCATCAAGGAGATTCTTTGCTCATCAATTGTCCCTCTATTGCCCAAACCTCAGGATGAATCTATCCTTTTAATAATGGGCAGCAGAGAGGGATTTCCTCTCTGATGATGTTTATATAGATAATGGCTCCTGCTCTGGCTAACAGGTCCTGCCCTAGTAAGGGAGTGGGACTTTCTGGCATGGGAGAAGAGTATATTTCCCCAGTTACAGTTTAGGGGCTGGGAGAAATGTCGGGAGACTGCTTGTCCTAGGACTCCTTAGACAGTTACAAACTTGGAGGACAACTGTCCAGGACAGGAAAGTAAAACTGAGAAGGTCACACCAGTGTCCGGGAGGAAACTGACCTCCTGGCCCTCTATGGTTAGCTTTACCCAGGACTCAGTGAGGGTTGCTGGTTAGGGTTTGACTGAGTGATAACATTATATCTTTTCAATTTAATTTGAGGGACTGACCGAGGCCCTGCAGAACATCTATGTACTTGTCCTGGTCATCTAAAAATTTTCCTAAATCCTTTTTGATTTGTTTTAAGTCAGAAAGTGAAAAGTGGGTATGTACCTTGGTTGCACCAAATTCTCCTCCAACTGCCTGTAGGGGGCAGAATTGGGGTATCCTAGTAGCTTGAGTTGTCTTGGCCTTCCTAACTCCTTTTGGGTTATGGAAACTGAGGAGACCTGGTCAGCATGGGTGGAAGGAGGAGCCACAGGGAGTCCTACATGTGTGGGAGGAGCCACAGGGAGTCCTAAACTATCCTAGGAGGATAAACTCGTTGGGAGGGACCTCTGATACTGGATTGGCTGCTAGGTCCACAACAGAAGCCCTTCCTCCCAGAGCTATTCATAGTCTTTTGGAACAAAGAAGCACACCTGGAATTTCTGCCTAGCTGTGTGCAGGAAAGTCAGACAAAACTGGAAGCATTCCCTTTGAAATCTGGCACTAGACAAGGATGCCCTCTCTCACCACTCCTATTCAATATAGTACTGGAAATTCTAGCCAGAGCAATCAGGCAAGAAAAAGAAATAAAGGGTATTCAAATAGGAAAGGAGGAAGCCAAATTGTCTCTATTTGCAGATGACATGATACTATATCTAGAAGACACCATTGTCTCAGCCAAAAAACTCCTGAAACTGATAAGCAACTTCAGCAAAGTCTCAGGATATAAAATCAATGTGCAAAAATCACAAGCATTCCTATACACCAATAACAGACTTAAAGAAAGCCAAATCAAGAATGAACTGCCATTCACAATTGCTACAAAAACAATAAAATACCTAGGAATACTACTTACAAAGAACGTAAGGGACCTCTTCAAGGAAAACTACAAACCACTGCTCAACAAAATCAGAGAGGACACAAACAGATGGAGAAACATTCCATGTTCATGGTTAGGAAGAATCAATATCGTGAAAATGGCTATACTGCCTAAGGTAATTTACAGAATCAATGCTATCCCCATCAAGCTACCATTGACTTTCTTCACAGAACTGGAAAAATCCACCATGAACTTCATATGGAACCAAAAGAGAGCCCACATAGCCAAGTCAATTCTAAGCAAAAAGAACACAGCAGGAGGCATCACACTACTGGACTTCAAACTATACCACAAGGCTACAGTAATCAAAACAGCATGGTACTGGTACCAAAACAGAGATATAGACCAATGGAACAGAACAGAGGCATTGGAGGCAACACAACATATCTACAACCATACAATCTTTGATAAACCTGACAAAAACAAGCAATGGGGAAAGGATTCCCTGTTTAATAAATGGTGTTGGGAAAACTGGCTAGCCATGTGCAGAAAGCAGAAACTGGAACCCTTCCTGACACCTTACACTAAAATTAACTCCAGATGGATTAAAGACTTAAACATAAGACCTGGCACCATAAAAACCCTAGAAGAAAAGCTAGGCAAAACCATTCAGGACATAGGAGTAGGCAAGGACGTCATGACCAAAATACCAAAAGCATTGGCAACAAAAGCCAAAATAGACAAATGGGACCTAATCAAAATCCACAGCTTCTACACAGCAAAAGAAATAGTCATTAGAGTGAATCAGCAACCAACAGAATGGGAAAAAATTTTTGCAGTTTACCCATCTGACAAAGGGCTGATATCCAGAATTTACAAAGAACTCAAACAGATTTACAGGAAAAAAACAAACAAGCCCATTCAAAAATGGGCAAAGGATATGAACAGACACTTTACAAAAGAAGACATACATGAGGCCAACAAACATATGAAAAAATACTCATCATCACTGGTCATTCGAGAGATGCAAATCAAAACCACATTGAGATACCATCTCACGCCAGTTAGAATGGTGATCATTAAAAAATCTGTAGACAACAGATGCTGGAGAGGATGTGGAGAAATAGGAACACTTTTACACTGTTGGTGGGGGTGTAAATTAGTTTAACTATTGTGGAAGACAGTGTGGTGATTCCTCAAGGCCTTAGAAATAGAAATTCCATTTGACCCAGTAATCTCATTACTGGGTATATATCCAGAGGACTATAAATCGTCCTACTATAAGGACACATGCACATGAATGTTCATTGCAGCACTGTTTACAATAGCAAAGACCTGGAACCAACCCAAATGCCCATCGATGATAGACTGGACTGGGAAAATGTGGCACATATACACCATGGAATACTATGCAGCAATCAAAAACAATGAGTTCGTGTCCTTTGTAAGGCTATGGATGAAACTGGAGAACATCATTCTCAGCAAACTGACACAAGAACAGAAAATGAAATATCACATATTCTCACTCATAGGTGGGTGAGGAAAAATGAGAACACATGGACACAGGGAAGGGAGTACTACACATCAGGGTCTATTGAGGGGAATGGGGAGGGATAGCCTGGGGAGAAATGCCCAATGTGGGTGAGGGGCAGGAAGGCAGCAAAACACACTGGCATGTGTGTACCTATGCAACTATTTTGCACGTTCTACACATGTATTCCCAAACCTAAAATGCAATAAAAAATTTTAAAAAAAAAAGAACTTTACCTTGCTGGATGGTGACTTGGATGGAGGCATGGCACTGGAGAATTCCTGCCTTGGAAACCATGCCCCTTGTAGACTGTGTTTTCCTTAACCCAGTCCTTTAATTTGTTACACAGCAATAGACAACTAACATACTCTGCTGTCACTTATTCTCAGCACAACAGGCTGTTTTTTTTTTTTTAATTTTAAATATAGTCCTGTTAATGTATTCGCAAACTTCCAGTGACTTTCTGTCACTCAAAGTAAGTTTTTAGTGCTCACCATGTCCTAGAAGGCTGAGCATGACCTAGCATCTGACTGCTTCTCTGTTCTTACTTTCCACTGTTCCTCCCCTCCTTTGCCCTCCCCCTCTCTCCCTCCCTTCCACGAATATTCATGCATACTCTTTTCTCACAGTTACCCCAGCATGCCAACCCTGTTGGCACCTCAGGGCCTTTACAGTGTGCTGTTTTCTGTCCTGTGTATGCCTCCCCCTGGACTCAATCATTCTCTTCAAGGCTCACTTCAAATGTTACCTCCCTGGGAAGTTTTCCTCAGCACTGTCTCCCCAGTAGCCCCATCCCCTGTTGCTGCCTGGCCCCTCGCTGTGATGCATTTTTTGTCATGGCACCCATGTAGGAGATGTGCATGCCTGTGTGTGTATGTCGAAATATGAATTTTTTAATGATATTGGCATGTGGAACATCATCTAAGCAACACAATGCAAAACCTATTGAAAGACATACACACACATGCCTACATATACATGCACATATACATGTATGTATATCTGCCATTAAAATTTCAGAAAACACATTTCTATGAAAACAGGCCTTATGAGCAACTGAAAACACAGAAGATAAACTAGGCAAAAATGTTCACAACTTACATAACACAAAGTAATGGTTCTGAAATAAAGACAATGCCAGAAAATATTGAAAAGGACTATGGCAGTTTACAGTAGAAGAAATAAAAATTTTCTGAATAGACATATGGAGAGGAACTCAACATCATACTAATCACAAAAATGTATATAAACAGAATAATTTTCACCAAATTCATCAGATTTAAGAATACGAGATTGATAATATCTAATATTAGAACATTAAAACATTTTTCCCACACTACTGGGGAAAATGTAAGTTGTTATATTGGTTTTGAAGCATTTTTTAGTAATAGCTATCAATTGAAATGGTACATAAGCATCAAACCAACAATTTCACAGTTATCTATTCTATAGAAGTATATGCATGTCCAAAAGGAAACATTATTTGTAATTATAAATTGGAAACAATATAAAGTCCGTCAACAGAGGCATGATGCATTTATGCTAGCAGTAATACTAAGTAGCCATTAAAATGCATGAGGTGGAGCTATACATACCAACATCAACAAAACCCATACATAGACAAAGTGAATTAAAATACATTTTGCAGGATAATCCTACTTATGTAAGTAAATCCAAAAGTTTTTGGAAGGATCAATAAATTGTTCATAGTGATTATTTCTCAGGAGGGTCATATGAATTATTGCACTCATATCTGACCTTTTAGAATTTGTACAACATGATGTACATTCATAGCTTGAGTAAGAACTACAAAGAAAATAATAATTACAAAGTAAAGAAATGCAGTTATAGGTAACTGTATAAATACATTTTTTGGTGCAACTATTTTTTTGTCACATTAATATAAATTGTAAGTTGGTTACTTCAAACTTGGATGATTGCTTAAAAAAATAAACAACTCTATATTTTCATCTTATGTCCTAAATGGGTGTTGTTTTATCTTAGTTTGTCTTTTGCCCACTAAGCCCTTTCCTCAAAATCCTTATACACTTGAATCTCTTCCATATTTACTTTGTTTCTTTTCCCTCTGAATAAAATTATGTCTTATTTTGGGCTAGTGTGCTGTAAGTTGTCTCTTCTGTCTCCACAAACATCCATCTACTCACTTTGCACTCTATAACCAGCTATTAAAACATAGCTTCAGAACTATTTTTTTTTTGTAATCTACACATACATAATTATTTTGGCAAGTCCTATATAGCATTTTGATTTGAGACTATGCAGAGGATTATAAAATTCAGATGAAGCAAAAGAGAAATATCAAATTTTATCTTGTAATTAGCCTTCTTGTTTCATTATAAAGGTAAAATATTGAATTGACAAGTTTAAAAATTAGAGAATTAACAGAATATCCATCTGAGATAACTAAGTAATACTCTTCAATTCTGATATTTGAAGTATTTATGCTTTTTTATTTCCTCATTTTATGTGTGTGTGTGTGTGTGTGTGTGTGTGTGTGTGTGTATTATTTGTATATATGCCATTATATGTAGCTCCTCCAGGAAAATAATGATTATTTTTACACATTCCATGGTCTAATGGTCTCAGCACATAAAATTATATTTTTAGCCAATGTAAATCATATCTGATTGACAAAATGTCTGTTGCTGTATAACAACAGTAGCATTTACAAAGCTCCTAATATGTACCAGATGTTTCATACAAATTATCCTGAATCATCAAGTTAACCCTTGAATGTAGGAGGTTTGTGTTTTTTGCTCAAGTTATGGACTTAGAGCTTACAGGAATTAAGAAACATTCTCTTATAACTCAGTTGGCTACTTGCTATGCTAGAGTTTGAACTTATTTGTCTAATCTCAGAACTCGCAAGTGCCACACACTTTCCAATATGCTGTAATAACTTCTTTAGCCATCCTGCACATAAAGTAGTGTAGGGTGAGGATAATCACAAAAGAGTTGATTATAGAAATTTGGAAATAGAAATGTTCTTAAAAGCCATGTAGCATAGAGCAGAAATTTAATGGGAGGTGTGAGAGTGAAATATCTGCATTTGAATTCTTCTTTGTGGATTATGAACTGTGTAACTGTAGTGGATTATGTAAGTATTCTGAAGTATGGTTTCTACTTCTGTAAGATGGGGACAATAATTGTTCTTAGTTGCTCTGAAGATTAAGAAACATCATGTTTGTAAAGCATTTAATACATGGTAGGTACATAATAAATGTCTTTCTCTCTCTTATTCTCTCTCTATATATATATGTATATATACATGCTACACACACACACACACACACACACACACACACAATATGTATATATAGTTATATGTGTAAAATTTCACATACGAAGCAAAATTCTTCCAGACAGGATATATCATATGCCCAAAGTCCAGTGATAGTTGGCAACAGAGTTGTAACTGATATCTCTAACTTCGAATTTATATTCCTGTGATTCCCCCACTATTTAATATGTTAGACCATCATTTCTAAAATAAGTAAGTTCCACAGTAATTACATTCTGGGACAACTGTGAGGTACAGATTAATTTGAGTATTTAAATAAATGGAGAAGAAGCAGCCTTTCTAGTAGGTATTTCACTTTTTTCCAGGAATCCTTAGGACTGTAATTCAGATGAGATAAAAGATGACTATTAAAATACTACAGATTCTTTTAAAAAACCTAATCTGTGATCTAAAAAGATGTATATAACAAATGCCTTGTTTCCAACTATGGACAACATGTAGTTATGGAAAGACAAATTTTTTTTTATTAAATAACTTCTAAGAATGTTATTGGAATAATTAATCATTTCCTCTAATACTAATATGTACAATCTCAGGGCTTTTGTCCCCTTACGCTTTGAATTAGGAGTTGCTGCCTTCTAGTAGAATATGAGTTATTCTTTATTGGGTATAATTTACCTATTACTGTTTACATTACTGACATTCCAAATTCCCTAACACATGCTACATTAGGATGGTAAAGAAGGAAAACAGTTTATTCTCATTGACTTTTTACAATTGCATAGTACTTTTCAAATTGTAATATTTTTTATTATGTAAGATGTTTATTTAGGTGAAAAATTTCTCCAAATTTTGCTTCTGATGCTTCTGAAAGTAGTGATGGCATATGTCAAACAGTGGGGTGTGATATATCTTTAGCTTCATTAGGTAACAGATCTCTCTGTGAAAATCCAGGTGTGATCATATGTCTGATTTTTCTCTCAGACCCTTGTAGGTGAGATCTATAATACACAATATTAAAATGTAAACTATGGATATTATTTTCTGTAGTATCAAATACCTTAATATATTTAAAGATCTAGAAAGTAAAGATCTAATTTATCTTCTAGATATTTGGCACTCTGGAAATATTTGATTGATACAATAACATTGAAACAATAGAAAAGTATTTTTCACTGATATTCTGAACTGATCAAGCTAGCTGTATAGAAAACACCATCCTCAATTCCTTGTTAATTCTTTCATTCAACCAAATTTATAGTGCTTACATTGATGTATTCATTTACTTTCATTGTGCAGATATTTGCCAAGTCTTTATTGTTGGTCTCTGCCTAGGGTTACAAGCATGAATTACAGCCCTATCCTGCCCTCCTATTCTGTTCATGCAAATGGAGAAGTTGGCATGTCTACACTTGAGTAATCTTTACAGGGCAGTGTGGTGTAGGGAACAAGATGTAGGTGTAGTACCAATGAAGATTAAAGGACAGATTACTTTTACCAGGAGAATACGAGAAGATATTTGTGTAGCAGATAAAATACTATCTTGGCCTTGCAGGAAGTGAAGAATTTGAAAATGGCAAAATGCAGGAAGAGAACAGAAATAGAAAGAAAAATTGACACAACAATGGGAAGTAAAAATGCATGTGGGCGTAGGAAAGTGAGCTAACATTGCTTATCTTTTTTAAATCCTGTATTCCTAGGTGCCTCGTATACATTATTCCCATTTACATCACGAAAACGAAATAAAGGAAAGTTTTATAAAATTTTATGAAGACAAAAATGATAGTCAGCTAGAAAGTAAAGAAGGTACTTTCTTTCTGACACAGAAGTCCATGTTATTTTCTATCTAGTATAGCTCGTCAATTAGCTAAAAGTATTATATGCATTATAGTTCCGGAGCCTGGACCATAGGACCTATGAAGGAGATTATTGACAAATAATAATAGCAGGTCTTGTATATCATTAGAAGGAGAGTTGGAATTATGCATGAAGCAATGGTGAGTAATTCATTTATGTATAAATTTGTACAGTTAGTATTTATTGAGATCATGTAATATAAAGGAAAAATTCCAAGCTTTAAGGATACACTAGTGAACAAGGCAAACAATACTATTGTTAAGTATCTGGATAACATAGGTTTGTATATGTATCTAAAAAGAGGGGAAAATAACTCTAAACTCTTCTATTCAAGATATTTTATTGTTTAACAGAAGTTACATTTATTTCCCAGATTTATGATATCAAACTGGCAGATGGTACATCTTTATCCCAGACCAGGTTTATTTTAGACTCAGTCATAGACTAAGAAAAACAATATCATGTATCCTCATACTTTTTTCCTCCCTCAAAATAATGGATGATGACTACCTCAGATCTCCCTTAAATCGAACACCTAACCATTCTCTTTTCTTTTTATTCATTAACTTTTATTTTCTCTTTACTATTCCTGTGCAATTAAAAGAATCAGATTTCTTATCAAAATATGCATCTAGTATAGTTGCAATATTTAGATAACTTGAAGAAATATATTGTAATGATATTAGGACATTTAATGCATGGTGATGGTCTGATAACCATGGCATGAAATATTTTAATATACATCTGTTTCTTTCTTTGGTTAATACCAGTCTGCCTGCACAGGTTAGCAGTACATTCCTATCCCCTGCACTGGCACTTTTATCTTTCTTATGAAAATGAGCTATCAGAAATCTTTATTGTTAACCATAGAAGAATGTGCATATTTTCAGCTACAATAAATTACCTTGGTATTTTAGCTATGAAGTTATTTGTAACTTCAATAGAGGAATTTCAAATTGCAAGGTTTAACTTGCTATTATTTCAGGTAAAAAAACAAAAGTACCCTTTTTCAAGATAAAAAGGATATAGAGATGTATATGAAAAGTATATCATTCTGAGACAAATATTTTCAAAATGTTTGTCACTGTTAACTATCCATGACATGTTTAACATTTCTCTTTTCAAAGTATTTTATAAATGTGGAATTTTAATGAAACCAAACCCATTCTGAGACTGCATATTTGAAAAAAAAAGTAGTTTGTATTACTACTATGCAAGCCACAAGAACATAATTTAATATTCTTATGCAATTTTGCCAAAAAATATTGCAAGTAACTTTTCATTTCAAGATAAGAAAACTCATTTAGAAGAATCAAAATGAACCAAGGAGTCTAAGAAATATCACTCACTTTTAAAGTAGAACTCCAACCTCATAGAACACGGGTAATTTTGTCTTCCATGGGACATTTGATATTATCTGGAATTATTTTTGGTTCAACTAGACAGTGCATTGCTACTAGAATCTAGTAGATAGAGGCACGTGCTGCTAAACATTGTGCAATGGACAGGACAGTTCTCCACAACAAAGAATTTTCAGTTCCCAAATGTCAGTAATGCCAAAGCTGAGAAGCCCTGTCATAAAGAATGGTGGGGATAAACCTGCCACCACCACTGCATAGGTGCCAAAAGTAGAAAACGAGACACCGAGACTTAGGATAGTTTATTGCTCACCACACAAATATCAGCATAGTTGCACTGGGTCCCCTGCCTGCAAGTCTCAGGGAGCGGACATGATGGGCCTGGATGAATGGTGAGCAAGTAGGGAGTTGTGCCACAGCTGGAATCCCAGGGCCTAGAGATCAGCAGTTTCTGAGAAAGTAGCTGGCACTGCACAAACAGCAAGATCTCTAGTTTCTCTCCCCTGTGGAGCAAGCAGTTACACAGCAGTCACCCTATGGTCCCCTTGACTTGCTTAGCTGCCTATGTGAGTAGCAAGAGAAATTGTTTAGTATCAAATGAGAAATAAGCCTTACAATATGGCAAATTCGGCAAGAATGTGCAGGGACATTCAAGGACCATGGGGGACTGCCTCTCCCAATCATAAGTAAGCCCTGGAAAATAAGTACAAGTCAGAGTAAGGGACCACCTTACTATTGTTCATGAGAATTTTAGGTATAATCACCCTATAAGTGTTCCACATAATGACTTTTAAGTTCATAGTAGGGGAAAAGCTATTTAAGTTGTTTTTGTGCTATTTAACCTACACTAGCCCTGTAGCTCTTCTCCAATATTCTCTTTGTTGTCCCCCAAGCACCCTAGGCATTGTCTCATCTCAAAGCTTTTGCACATGTTTCTGTGTTTGGAATGTTCTTTCATCAGATGCCCCGTGCCTCTTTTATAAGTCCTAGATGTCTTTGCCTGCACACAGCCCTCCTCAATCAGCCCTTCTGGCCAGCCCAAAAAAATTGCTTACCACCACCATACCCAACCCAACTCTTTATTCCCTTTCCTGGCTTTTTATCTTTTGTGCTTATTCTGTATATGTTTCACTTGGTTTTGGCCTTTCTTTAAGAATGTAAGCTTCAGTAGTTCAGATATTTTGTTTCCTTTGCTCAGTGGTAGATCCTTAGGGCCTAGAACACTTCATGGCTTATATTAGCTATACAGCAAACATTCGTTAAATGGATGAATGAGTACTTTAATTTAGATGTCATTATTTTAAAAACAGTAATTAAACTGATTAAAAAGATCTAAGAGTTATTAAAGAATTATTCTTTTGGTTCTAATATAAGAAACAATTAAGATCCATTTATCATTATTTTTTCATCATCTGAAAACTTATTTTGGATTTTACTGAAATTCTTCTTATAATGATCGTCCCTGGTGACTTTTCAGGAATCTTGTAAAATCTTATATACTTTTATTTTTATTGATTTATTTAAACTTCTGTAACCTTTTAATAAAAAACTTTAGATTACCGTTTTTGGTCAATACACATAATCTCCTTTTTTTTTTTTTTTTTTTGAGACGGAGTTTCACTCTTGTTACCCAGGCTGGAGTGCAATGGCACGATCTCAGCTCACTGCAACCTCTGCCTCCTGGGTTCAGGCAATTCTCCCGCCTCAGCCTCCCGAGTAGCTGGAATTACAGACACGTGCCACCATGCCCAGCTAATTTTTTGTATTTTTAGTAGAGACGGGGTTTCACCATGTTGACCAGGATGGTCTCGATCTCTTGACCTTGTGATCCACCCGCCTCGGCCTCCCAAAGTGCCGGGATTACAGGCATGAGCCACCACTAAACTCCTTTCTTAACACACTTTCCCAGTCTTTCTGAATCAACATCTCATTTTTTTTTGTTTGCACTGCTTTAAATTATTTTTTATACTATATCCTTGTGGATAAGTTATTCTTCACTAACATTTCTTATACTTTCACTGTGAAATCAGAAGTATCCATTTGTCTTATTATACCAAAATTGCTATAAAATATGTTATTAATATCAATATTTAAACTATTTTTTACAGATAATACTACATCTAGCCTTGGCATCCTCTATTATATAAACACAATGCATTTCCAAAGCAATTTATTTATTATTTTGTTATATTTTAGAAAATAAATTTTGAACTAACTTTAGTTGAGAAGTTGTAAAATAGTATAGATAATTTGTGTATATTTTTCTGTCTTAATTAATCCAGGCTGCCATAACATAGTACGATAGACTGGGTGACCTATACACAACAGAAATTTGTTTCTCTCCATTCTGGAGCCTAGACGTCTGAGATTAGGGTGTTGGCATGGTCAGGTTTGGTGAGAGGCCTCTTCCAGGTTGCAGACTGATGATGACTTCTCACTGTATCCTCCCATGAAGGAAATAGGATTAAAGAGCTCTCTGGTCTCCTCTTACAAGGGTACTAACTTCATTTATGAAGGCTCCACCCTCATGAACTAATTACTCCCAAATATTTTCACATTAGAATAAGGATTTCAACATGCGAATTTTGGGAGGGCACATTCAGTCAATTGCACCCTCACACAGCTTTTTCTAACATCTTACAAACCTACACAGCCATTATCAACACCAGAAAATTAAGGTTGATACATTATTGTTAACCAAAGACTTTATTCAAATATCAGCCACTTTTCCATAACGAGTTTAGTTGTTATGTCTTCTCAGTCTCATATAGCTTATAACAGTGCCTCAGGTTTTCCTCATGTTTTCTTTCAATATTTTACTTCCCTTCATATGGACATTTAAAAAACCTCTACATTGTTGAGTCATCAAATGTATTTTAGTAAGAAATAACAGGCATAATTTATTGAGAATTTGATTATGTACCAGGCATTGTTCTGATTATTACTCTCTCCTTTAATCCTAATATGGAGAGAGCTGAATACTATTCATATTTTCATTTGTGAAAACTGAAGTTCAAGTTTAAGACATGCACCAAAGGGTAAGCAATTTGGCAGAGGTTACCAAAGTGGAGAAATCTGAAAAAACTTACAGACTTTCAATATGTATGGTGTTTCTGATTGGAGAGTTTGTCCCCAAAAGCATCCTTTACTCTAGTTATCTTATTCTAGCTTTATTTCCCTCCCTTATTCCATGCCCCACTTTTCCTTCTTCCAAGGAATCCTTTCCTAGATTAAACTTTCTTTAACTCTTTCCTCTATTTATCTTTTTTGTTTTTTCTTTACAATTCTAGAGGTCAAATTTGAATACAGTGTAGGGTAGGCACATTAGAACATGAGTTAAATTTCAAGACTTGCTATAGTGACTACTAACTAAACATGGGTCCTTGTGAGTTAACTTACTTTTCTGGGTCTTTGTTTCATTATTTGGAGATTTAGAAGTTGAACTGTGTGGTTCTGTAACTTCTTTTATTCCTAGCTTACTGAATTCAGAACAGGGCTGCTGCCTAGATTTATTATGACCTTGCCCCAATTTACTGTTTCAGTTTTTTAAGACTACCTGTGTCCTCAGGAGGGTTATGACTATGTCTGCTTTCTTAGGCATTTATGGAAAGATATTGTTAGATAAATTATTTTTAAGAACTTGGCCTCCTTTACCACACTTACCTAGAGCCCACACATGCATTTGTCTAGCCTTTTTCTCTGAGTATTTATGTGGATCTGAAACAAGTATAGTTTTGGTTGATTTAGGCTGGTTATCTCCAGAAGTATGGTCACATCAGGTAACACATTTGTGCTTTGCCATGGTAATTGTAAATACAATAAAGATTTACGTTCTCTAACTTCAAGCTCAGCTTGGATTTGGTGATAAGTATCTTTCACTAAACATAATTTCTAAGCATGTATGTGATACCTTGTCTTTTTTAAAGTTCAATGAACATTATCAGTTTATGCAGTTTTTTGAATGTTTAAGTGACCGAGTGTAAAAACATGAAACCTGTTAGAAAATATAGCTAATACAAAGTCACTTTCTATGAAATTAAATTGCCCAAGTGACTACTAATAGAGTAGAATTTTTATATAATATGAAAGAGATTGAGTATTTTACTGTTGATGAAATAGGTTCCAAAAATGTCTTATTTTTTAAAATTATAACCTACCTCACAGTTCTAAAAGGAATATTCAAAAATAAGTGTGATATATTATATTCAAAAAATGGAAGCAATTTTAGCTCTGTTTTCTCTTGATAGGTAGGCAGAGTTAGGTAGTAAAATGGTGTTAATGTAAATGACTTTTTTCCCAATAACAATGAGGACTCTAATACTATTTTTAAAATGTTAGTGGACTATGGTACAATGAGCTGTATGCTCCTTGCATGTCTCTAGGGGTTCCTTAAATTGAAAGCTATTTTGTCTTTGTAATACATACTTTGCAGCGTTTTATTAGAAAAGGGTGAATGTGAAGAATGGCCATCTTTTTCCTGGCCCATTCAGTAAAGTCATTTTCCAATCACAGGCATGGTCATGGTGTACTAGTCAGGATTCTCTAGAGAAACAGAACCAATAGTATATATAGAGAGAGAGAGAAAAAGAGATTTATTAAGTAATTAGGTCACACACTTATGAGAACTGGAAAGTCCAAAATTTGCTGAGTACACCAGCAGGCTGGAGTCCCAAAAATAATTGATGTTGCTGCTTGAGTCCAAAGACAGTCTGGAGAAAGAATTTCATCTTTCTCAGGGGATCCCAATCTGTTCTTTTGTTAAGGCTTTCAACTGATTGGATGAGGACAACCCACTTTATAGAGGGTAAACTGCTTATTACTCAAATTCTACTGATTTAATGTTCATGTTATCTAAAACATACCTTTACAGCAACATTCAGACTAAATAACCAATACTTTGTGTACCATGGACTAGCCAAATTCACTCATATGACTATCACACATAGCTAGCTCCACAATATACTTTAGGTGTGGCTGTGTAAATCAATGCAGAATTCCCATAAGAGCAATAGCTTGGAATCCAGAAATTATTTTCTGTGTTCATATCCACTCACCAATTTGTTTGCTCTATCCATCTGCATTCATTAGTGACTACCAAATTATGACTTTTCAGGACCTCTTATTGGGAGACAATTCTCCATGAATCTCTCACATTTTTCCATATCTTAAAGTAAGACATATACTGTCTTCTCCTCTGAAGCATCTTTTCAAGGATGCTTGCATAGCAAAGAGTATTGACAAAAGGAGATAGAGTCACCGGCCAGTGAAAACGGCAGGCCTTCTTACTCCCCATTATAATAAGTTTGGATTTTCTAAACTTGGGATTCTTCATCTGTCATACCATCCACAGTGTATGAAAGCATTCATATGGACCCCCTCCCAGTTGATCCTGGGGACTTGAAGTAAAGGGAACTGACACCAATCTGCTGATGACCATGCTTCTTGTTCTTCCATGAGTAATAAAATCCTTTATATCTGACCCACAAGTCTTCTGTCTCCTATTAGAATTCATGGAACAAAAACGGGCAAACTTACAAGCTTGAAAGTATGATAAAATCCCAGTCCTTAACCATTCTTGATGTTTTATTTTAATTATCAATTTAGATTATTGGTAACTATGATGCATACTATGGCACTATCTTTACTTGTCCATGTGTTCATCATATCAAAGATAAACTATCTGAATGCCATAGATTGATGATCCCCTGATCCACTGAAACTGACAGTATGCTTTGGCTAATGGAAGGAAACCACTACGTTTTAATATATGCTGTTTATTCTGGAAAATAAGACCCTTATATGCACTCTACAGATCTCTTTGAATACAACATCAAGGTATTTTGTTCTGAGTGAGAATGGCTTGTGTATTCACCCTCCATGACCTAACGACTAAGGAGAAATCTGGAATGAAAATGAGGATGAGAAATATCAGCCTCAGGTGGCCATTAAGAACAGATGGTATCTTTAGTTTGTGACCAGAGACCCTTGAAACCCCATGAGACAGCATATTCAGCAAGAAAATTTTATTGCTACACTATTAATTAAATTAGTGTCATTCACTCATGTCAGATACATATGAGCTATGTATGGCCTCAGGCCATATTGAAATGCACAAAAAGAATTTGTGTTAATTGAACTACAAGGATAGGACACAGGAGGGTTGTCTGAGTGCTGACACTAGGGTGAGGTAAGGTATCCCTGGCCTTAGGAATGTCTACATGCATGATGCAAATTTAATTATTTAAGGCACTTTACCATATTCTATACTCATGTAAACACTTTTGTTCCAACTCAGAAAAATAATGTTCATGCTAAGGATAGATAACCCTGGATAAACTTTTATAAGGTAGAAGAATGTAGAAACTATGAATTTATAATGGCCATTTGGGGTATAATTTTTAATTAGTTTCTTATTATATGCATCAAATTCTGTTGTAAAGCATCAAGATCTATGGATCATTTTGGAGGTCCAGCTTATGTGCCATAACAAAACTAAGGCCACTGCTCACATCCTTTCTTTTAAAAATATGGAACCATTTTAAAAGTAGGCAATGATATTTTAAATATATAAAACTGTAGTCTTCTTTTCCATGAAGGTGTAATATCTAAAAATCAGACTTGTAATGAAGTTTTCATTTTAGAAATATGCTTTTCTCTGAAAACCACTCTTTAAAAATGTTTATTTGATCTAGTCCAAAGTATTACATTCATTTGAAGAATTGTTCTATTTATTCTTTTTAAATCCACATCATTATTTTTTTCAAAATTTTCATAAATTTTATTATATATTATTCAGCGTCATTTCCTTAGTGGTATTTATCTCTTATAGGAAATAGTATTGTTAACGTCATGAGTTTTTTACTTAAGCGAACCATGCAATTCATTACCAACCCTAAATTTGAAGGAGACGTGAGTGTGTTTTCAATGTGTTATTCATATATTATTCCATTTATACAAGTCATTTTGAAATTACTAGAACAATGTATACAAGGATAGCATGTTGTAGAAATTTTAATATTTTGAGAAAAATAATATTTTTTCAGAATGCATGAAAAGGCTATATTCTGAGTATGAGTAAATGCAGTATCTTCACTTAGCATGAAAAATATAGACATAATATTAATTTAAACAAACTTTACAAGAAATAATTACTGAATTTTTTCCTTTTTTTAAAAGAAATATAAACATGTTGACTTCTTGCCTATTGATGAATGAAAATGGGTATTTTGTGAAAGCTAAGGGAGATTTTAAACATATTTTTTAAATAGTCATGCTCTTTGCTATTAGTTATGCAAAAATAATAATAATTAGTAGTAGCAAATATAAATTTTAGAATGTAGAATACTTGAACTGTAATCCAAACTATAGAAAGCAATGTACTCTACCAAGTAACTGTAACCCAAACCATAGAAAGCAATGTACTCTACCAAGTTTTTCTTTATCAAACATCTTCCTTGCATTTTAATATCAGGTGTTTCCTCAAGCTAATAATTAGACTCTCTGTAGTCACTTATGTTTGTTTGGCCTTTGAATGCCACAGCCTTCATATATCCCTGATCTGGTTAACGGACTTTTGTTTACAGAGTCATTATTAGTCAGTCTCAGGCAGGACCCAACCAGACCCCTTTGAATAAAATATCAAACATACGTAAGACTGATGCTCTTTAAGTCTTACTGTTTCAACTAATTTATAAGTTGATTTAAAGCAGACACCAAATAATGTGGAAGCAGAATGCTTCCCTTATCAATGTATATTTGTTGAGAAAGAGATTAATTGATTGTTCAGACTTTGTTCTACAAGAGAAAAATACCTCCCTGTCCTATTAAAGATGACCTAAAAAGATTCCCAATTTGCTCATAGATCTTTTTATACATTTTCTTATTTTAAAATTTGTATTCATCACCATTCTCCCTATAACAGAAAAAAAAAAAAACCACAAACAGAAAACAACATTAAAAAATACTCTAGGCTAATTCCTTTTAATAGACTAGACACTTGGCTTAAGGAAAGATTATACAGAAATTATAATGATACTATTACAGGAATAATTATCATCATAATAATATTTATTATTTAGTATGTGCCAACCATTATTTTAGAACATAACATATATTTGTTCATATACTATTTTTAGTTAAAGCTAGTCAATGGTAAAAGTACAAGAAAATATTACCAAAAAATCATTGTAAAGGCAAAAAACATAGGATATATTCATATCAAATAGTACCCTTAAAGAAAGGAGACAAAAGAGATATAAAATATTTTTAAATTAAGAAAAACTCACATGGATTGAGAAGTTACTGTATTCCAGGGAATATGTTAAATGTTTATACGCAGTAGCTATTAATAGTTTGCCCTTCGTCATCACCCTATGGGGCAGGTGCTATTATAATCTTCACTTTCCTAATGTGTCACTGAATTTGCTTACTCAAGTGTCAGAAACAAAAATTTCACTCATACCATATTATAGCTGCTTCATATGAAAAAAGTAAGTCTCAAGTCATATATATTTTTTAAAAGTTTTAAAAATAAGAGGGTTATCCAGCATGAAGATATTTTATGCTGGAGCAGATTTCAAATGCAATGCAATTTTTGAAAACCAACTAACAAGATAAAAATCATCCACAGACTATGACAAATAGAAAAGAGTAAATAACTATTCTCGTTCCATTATGCCAGAATAAGAAAGTGCTCAGTAAAACTGTCAATAAGTAAAGACAAAATTAAACTTCTTTTTCTAAGCATAGGACAATTAACCTATGAAAATTACTCATACTAGATGGTAATGAAGCAGGTAGCTTAGTGAAATTGAGTACATATCTGATTCACTGTAATGGAATTTTCAGTTAGATCAGACCACATTTTATTTCAGTCATTCTGAATCATGGCACATGTTGAGTAGCAATAAGGATTCCAAGAGAAAATTGTACTTTTTTTCCTGATGACATGATAATAGTAAATATTCACCGTGTTTGTATACAGGGAAATGTGATATAGATTTCCTTGTAGTGTGCAAATATACAGCTCTCTCTCTAATGTCTACTACCTATCACTTGTGTCCAATAAATTCCAGTTCTGTAAGACATGCCAAAAAGGAAAAGAGGAAGACTATGTAGACGCTTTTGGTGTTGAGAGAAGAGAAGGAGCTTACAGCAATTCTGCATGCAACAGAAGAATGGAATTGTTGTAATGTTGTGGGGTGAAGTGTGGTTCACAAAGTGATGAAAAGCAAGGGCAAGATGTGGCAGAAACTCACTCTAGGAATTGTGCAGTTTTGAAGATCTCCACACTTTGGGTCATAGGGCTTGCATTTTTGTCCAATGACTACTGCATGTGAATAATAATAGACTATAAGTAACTGCCTTGACTTTGAAGTTTTAGTTTCCCTCCTTACAAAATGAAGGGTTGTAATTAGGGGAACTCGTAGGATTATTATTTGTTTATAACATTTGAATTATCATTGCCTGTATCTCATAGAATCCTGTAACAGGATTCTTTGTAAGATAAGTCTAAAATAAACAGAAGTGTTTCAATGATCTCTTGAGATTCACTGTTGATGCAATTCTGGAATGAAGGCCTGTTCTGGGTTTTCATACTTTTACTGCTCCTGAAACTGTTCATCCTTGGGCAAGAGGACATTCATATGATTTTGATTATTCAGATTACATATTACAAGTTTGAACATGCTGACATAGCATGAGTAGATTTTTCTTCAGAACAGTCTATGTTGCTAAATTTGTCAGTTATATTTAAGCTTTTTTGCTCCCATCACTTATATGTTCCCGTTTTTCTGCAGATCACTGAATTACAGTAAATTGAGGTTCAATTAAAATCTGAGTTAATGACCATGATTAATTTGTTAACACTGTGTTCAACTGAGAGAGGGCCTATTATTCACATAAAACGGCATTCAAGTTGAAATTGAAATGTATAGAATAGTAACTTTTGCAAAAGTTATACCATAAAGATTTTATGGATTCGACTTCATTACTTTTTGAACTAAAGTTTTTATTAAGTAGAATATTAATTATGAACACTAATTTTACTTTAATTGTAAATGCCACTTCTTTCTTGTTTTACTTTTTCTTTTTTTTTTTTAAGATCTGGATAATGTGGAGGGCATTGCTGTGGACTGGATTGGAAATAATCTTTACTGGACCAATGATGGCCATAGGAAGACCATTAATGTGGCCAGGTTGGAAAAAGCTTCTCAGAGTCGGAAGACTCTTTTAGAGGGTGAAATGTCTCATCCCAGAGGAATCGTGGTGGATCCAGTTAATGGGTATGCAATATTTGACTAGCTTTATACAAGAAAAATGACAATAGATAACTTTGTTTTTTACATATTTAATAGTAGTCAGTTTTATTTAAATTCATATGTATAGCTGAATTTACACACAAATGGTGTTAGTGGGTCAAGTTACAGATTTAATGATTTTTTTGTCCTAGAGAATGCACTAAATAAACACGTCAAATACATTATCCTGAAATAGATCACTGCATACAAATAAATTACTTGATTTATTCAAAATTAGCACTATAATATATTTTAAACAGCCCATCACCAAGGTGAGTAATCAATTCAATCAGAAAATCAATCAATTTTATATTGTAAAGGCTATTGAAATTTAATGTATTCAAAAAATGCAAAAGTTTTTATATATTTCCCGAAGGCCATTTTATTAAATGGGTTACTATGCTACTATTTTGTAACCCTCACAGTAATCCTCTGAATTAGTTGTTGTTCTCCTCCCTAATTTATTAAGGTGAAAATGACAACTGCCTTGCCAAACACCATTCAATTAGTGAAAGACTGGGTACATTTATTCCCGGGGTGTCTGTCTCTATGACTTGACTCTTAGCCACTAAACTTCACTGCTTTTTGTTCGTCTAGGGTGATAATCACATAATTTTAGATACCAGCATAATTTCCATATAGGGGCATCATTTTATAATATGTATTACTTGTTTTAGAATGGAATATTTTGTCCAATTCTTGGTAATATGTTTTCTTTTGATTTTTATTCAGAGCTGTTACCTGATCACAAAACTATATTTACAGAAATATCAAAGAAGAAGGAAATTTTAAATAGTATTTTATAATTTAAAAAATGTTCTTTTTCTTGCATATTTTACATGCACAGTTTTTTGATGTGTTTTTCCCTCCATGGCTTACACATTATTATTTTAAGGCATCACAAAATAGATATTCTTTACACTTTAATGCACATATACAAAAAATATGTATTGGATAGGAGGCATGTGAATCCCTTATAAACTGAGATCACCAGATTGCAGTTCCTGGAATTGTTTGTGTTGAGACTAACTCCAAATACAACCAGGTGCTTCTTCCTAGGCAGTGAGTGAACTCATTGTAATTGTTTTCATAGCGCATAATTATAAAGTAATTTTGGTGATTTTATGTGTGGATTCTATAATCATATGTTAAACCAGTGTTAGTTTTTGAGGAGAATTGTTTATTCCACACAGTTCAAATCTATTTGAAGAAGGAAATTTCAAATCTGTCTTAAAACAGCATCTTCTTTCTCACTGTTCTGTTAGAGAAAATGTTTTGTGATAGAGTAAAGGGGTCTCTGTTGTGCCCAAAGAGATGACATAAATGTGGAAGTCATAGAAACATATAATTTAGAGCCCACTAGTTCCATCTCTCTTCTCAAATTTATAAATCCTCTTCAACATCTCCCAAGTGTGTAGGCATCCATATTACGTTTAAAACCTATAGTATCTACATACTTCAAGCTATCTGGAGACAATTCTGATTAATAAAATTTTTTTTCAGTAAGACAGTGTTCGCATCCCTGTAATGTCTTCCTACCAACTGTCCCTATATACAGGTAATAAAGGCAATAAATATTATTTAAAATTAGTGTAACTGAGCAAAAGAGGAAAGAGCTTATTTTGACTCATCTTCAGAAATGCTGGGGATAGACTTCATCAGATGATTACATTTGAACAGGCCTTGAAATAAAAGGTAGAATTTTTCTTGGTATATTAACAGAAGGCCAGATTAGCCTATGTTTTATGTGAAGAATATCCAGAGTCCCATCTAGAAAAAAATATTTGTATTAGTTCCTGCTTATTTTATAGGTTATATTTCTATTCTGTGTGTTTAAGAATTCTCTTCATTTGGTATTGATTGTAAAGCTTTCATAATATCCTTTTTTTTTTTTTTTTTGAGACAGAGTTTCGCTCTTGTTACCCAGGCTGGAGTGCAATGGCGTGATCTCAGCTCACCGCAACCTCCGCCTCCTGGGTTCAGGCAATTCTCCTGCCTCAGCCTCCTGAGTAGCTGGGATTACAGGCATGCACCACCATGCCCAGCTAATTTTTTGTATTTTTAGTAGAGATGGGGTTTCACCATGTTGACCAGGATGGTCTCGATCTCTTAACCTCGTGATCCACCCGACTCGGCCTCCCAAAGTGCTGGGATTACAGGTGTGAGCCACCGCGCCTGGCCCCTTTTTTCCCCTTTTTTTTTTTTTTTTTTTTTTTTGAGACAGGATCTAACTGTCACCCAGTCTGGAGTGAAGTGGTGCAATCTTGGCTCATGGCAGCCTCGATAGCTTGGGCTCAAGTGATGGATTCTCCCATCTCGGCTTCAGCTTTGGGGCTAGCTGGAATTACAGGTACGAGCCACCGTGCCCAGTAACTTACTGTAATTTTTATAGAGCTGGGGTTTCGCCATGTTGCTCAGGCTGGTCTTAAACTCCTGGGCTCAAGCAATTTGCCTGCCTTGGCCTCCTACAGTGCTGGAATTACAGGTGTGAGCCATGGTATCTGGCCCACAATACACATTTAAGCAAAAATTATTAAATTTGTAGATGATTTTATATACATATATATATTCTCTGTCAGATTGACATTACTTAGAAAGATAGTTTTGTTTAAATACAAATAATTTTAGGTGATGGATCAGTTCACAAACAACTCCTGTATTCAAATAGTAAAAGAATATGCAGTATACTTAGAATACCCAGATTTATATCGTGTGTGTGTGTGTGTGTGTGTGTGTGCACACAGGCACATGTATGTGTGGTTTGGTTCACAGAAAAAGAAGTGCATTGCCATGATCAAAAGGAGAAGCTATAGGGAAGGTAACTACTATATTAATAAGTTATAATTTAACAAAAATAAAACTGCATTGATTGACCACATATATATAAATTTCAGGAAAATATCAATAGAGATAAAAAGATTGCATATTTCACTTTTGTGTAGTTCATTTATATAGCTGATGTCAAGTACTTACACATAACTAACATAGAATTAGGGCAAATAGAATGACTATCCTTTTTGTTACCAAGTTGTCCCAATTTTAAAAATCACTTTAAGAAAGTACAATATACAAGATAGAAATATTTCCATGTTTATTCCTAGGATTAACACAATTCAACAGTCTCAATATACTTCCTTTGGTCTCAAAAGGCATATCAATATAATTGGAAACCGTTAAGAGAATTTAGAAAGAGCTTAATTGGTATGAAATAATGGGCAGTGTTGTTCATCCTCAGTTTTCCTAAGTCTGCCAGTTTCGATCGCAGTAGGATTTTTCGTCATGGTGACAGACTTTTTCCAAATGCACTTAGAAATTCTTAGGGTCTAGAAATGGGGGAGACAGGGCATCTAATAAGAGTATTTCAAGGGTCAGCAGCTTAGAAAAGATTTGAGACTTATAAAGTTCTATATGAGATGGCTGGATTACACCTACACTTTAATTAATAAACTCAGGAACTTTCACATGACCCTAAAAAAACACATGTGGTGGGTTTTAACCTTATTCATGAGGGAATTGGAACATTAGTTCAAGGGCCCCTTTCCTACTGTTAGAGCTTATACAAAAGATTTGTTTTTAAAGGCAGATGCTTTTGTTTGAGATAGAAATTAAAGCTCAAAATCTCAAGGTCGTTCAACCTGCTATTATTAAACTTATGTGCAGCTAAATCATCTTCTGTAGATTTTGGGATAATAATAAGCAGCAATAAAGCATAGATAATTTGCATCAAGAAGACAAATTAGACCTGGCCAAACAAACCCAGTATGACTGTGCCCTTTAGAACAAAGGCAGTCCAATTACCTGTCTTAAAAAATAATAATTCATCTGAGATTAAATAAAGTCTGGAGTAGATCATTAACTGTGCCATGAGTTCTCATGTCAGTTAATCTGGTTTTTAATCACATAATTGATTATATACTTTTTGAAGTAGACAACATTTAAAATAGTAATGATCCAGAAAATCATTTTATATATTTGGTATCGATACCCTCAAAAAATAGATATTTGGCACGTACTGTCAGGTTCATTAATGTATGAAGCCAGTAAGCGCGAGAGTGGTGGTAGTGGCTTTTCTGTAATAAGTGTAAATGCACAGTTCTACCAAACAAAGCTTTACTTTCCTTAAAACTTCACAGCTGTCCTTTCTTTGACAGATAAGCACTTAAATAGGAGAAGAAATCGGAATGTAACTAGAATTCATGGTAGTGCCAAATCTGAGGAAATGTCTATACTGTGGCTGGTTGTAATAACCATATGCATTTTTTAAATGTCTTAGTTGGATGTACTGGACAGACTGGGAGGAAGATGAAATAGATGACAGCGTGGGAAGGATTGAGAAGGCCTGGATGGATGGATTCAATCGGCAGATTTTTGTGACTTCAAATATGCTGTGGCCAAACGGTTTAACTCTGGACTTTCACACCAACACATTATACTGGTGTGATGCCTATTATGATCATATTGAAAAAGTGTTTTTGAATGGAACTCACAGGAAGGTAAAAGACAAATGCTGCTGTTTTCAACCCACAGGCTTCTTTTTTTTCACAGAACCTTGTTATGTTGTGTTAAAAATACTTTCAAGTTTATTTTTTTCTCCTCTGAAGTGGCTGCCAATAGTCTCCATGGGGTGGCTAAAGGAGGCTGAGCATTAAGTAGTGCAGCTGGCACTTGCCTCTGGGAGACCAGTCCCAGCTCACTGTGGTATGCCAGGATTTGTGGGAGTTTTAAAAGAAGCTCTCAGGATATCAGAGCTGTTTTAAAATGCAGTTTGTCTACATATTGATGAGTTTTCTATAACCAACCAACCCCACTCGATCCAAATATGTTCAATATTTTCAGGTGAAGTTTAACATTATGTTTTATGAGGAAGTAATTACACTGTATTTATTTGAATAAGTAACTTGGTGAAGTTGAAACTTAAAACACATCTTAGGAATGAACTGAACTTCAAGCTTATTAGTATGAATTGGTATCAGTTTCCTCTTGCTTCTTTTGCTAGAGTAACTGCAAAATGATTTTGAAATTCTTAAGTAACATTGAGGATGATGCAGTTGGCTGTGAGACAGAGGCATAGTTGACAAAACATAATCTCTATATTTCATGTTATAATTACCTAATTACACACAACACCAAAACTGACTTTAACAGAAAGTTAAGTAATAGAAAAAGGGAATGTTGGAAACAATGGAAATGCTTCCTTTAACTTACATTTCTTTTCATGTTTTTGGAAAGAAAAACTGCATATTTGGCTAAGCCTACTCATTATGGATTCTGCTTTAGAAATAAAAACTACACTTAATCAGTTAAGACTGTTCAGCTGTTGATTGATTCTAACAGTACTTTAAATATTTTCTCCAAGTAAGTACAATTGGTTGACATTTAACCTCATGTCACATACTTAACAGGTGCTAGATAAATCTTTATGCTTCCTTAGAAGATGTTGGTATGTAAACAACAAACATAATATTTTCATGGCCAGCATATTTTAGCCTACCTAAAAGTGATAAAAACATTAAGAAACCATGTCAGTTATTCAATAGGTGATAATTTGGTAAGAAGAATTCAGTTAAAAGGAGCAAAATTTAAATTTATGACCCTAACTTATTTAGATAATTTTCTAAATTCTCTAATATTAAATGAAATGGATACAAAATCTTTTTCATGTTATATTCAGTATAATTCTGTTCATGGTGAAAGGTGAAAAAGTATTATCATTACTGAGGTATAATTTATTCCCCTTCTACAATCCTACATGTGAAACTGGACTTAAACTTTTATCACATGATTCCTTCATTTAAGGAACATCTAAAAGATATAACTAGAATGTAAATGAATATATTAACATAACCAGAATTTAATTTGCCAGTGAGTTTTATCTATTTACTAATAATAAATGTGCCTGCATTTAAAATTTAAATCTTTATCATCTTTTCTGTCAGATCCAAGATTTCTTCAATTTGCACTGGACCATTTAAAGTAGGAGGATCCTTTTGCTCCCATTGTCATTTGAACATGTTCCATCTGTTGGCTACTGGATGAGCAACAATGTAAAACACATGATTATTGAGATCGATTTCTATCCCAGGATGTGATACTGAAATATCATAAGCAAAATAAACAGGAATAAGAGTTAGGAAAAGTCATTTTAGTATTTGCATTCTTAACCATATTTGAAGTGCCATAGTTGAAAGTATTTAAATGGATAAAATACAGTGATATCCTTCAAACAGGATGCCCTCAAACAAATAAAAATATGCTCACATTGTGAAATCCAATTTTTTAATCTATCAGAGAAAAAGAGTTAAGATATTAGATTATTATCGGTTATACTTATTTGAATATCACTTTCTCTAAATACCTACTTATGTTTCTAAAGGTCAGTTCTGATTTTTCACAATGTGTTTATATTTTGCAGATTGTTTACAGTGGGAGAGAGTTGAACCACCCTTTTGGACTGTCGCATCATGGAAATTATGTGTTCTGGACTGATTATATGAATGGTTCCATTTTTCAACTAGATTTGATAACGAGTGAGGTGATATTGCTGAGGCATGAAAGACCACCCCTATTTGGGCTTCAGATTTATGATCCACGAAGGCAACAAGGTATTGAAAAAAAATAAAATAAAAGTGCTTCTGAGATTCACATATAATAATACTTCGCAGTAGTTATAAAGTTTTATATTGACAGTTTTGCTGCAGTTTTATGATAAAAGACGTCCAATTTGCTCCAAAGTCAATCAAATCATAGGCTTCATTATCATAGAGATTTACTTTTTATTATTCTAAATAGCCTAAGTGATTAACACTGAAAATTCTATGTGAGTAAGGTTTAGGGTTTTCTCCAAGTATTTCTGTTTTTTCATGTGATTTTCATTTAAGAAGACTATTAGTTATTTAAAGTAAAACAATTCTCTTAATGTTTTTAAAGAGTAAGTGTTGTGAAATGTGAGAACCTCCTCAGTTTGAGAGAAAACTATTGAAAAATTAAAGATGCAATATATAAGAAAAATATTAATTTAAAAGTATCGTTGTACATTTATCTGATTAATTTCAATGTATATTTAAAGAACATGTAATTTGTTTAGATGGCACAGAAGTAAAAGCATGTATAACAATATCCATGTCTTCTTAAAATCAGATATTACATTATGTTTTGTTTGTATGAGTTGTTAATACTTATTAGGACATCTACACATAGCATTACTGAGAATTTAGGTATTTTGATTTGAAGTGGCTTTGAAATTAAAAAAAATAATTTAGGTTTTGAACAAAGAAAACAGTTTAGTGAGTTATGTGGTAGGTTTTTTATGAGTCTAAATAGTCATTGTTCCTTTTTTAAATAGAGATATCCTTGTAAAAATTTAATGAGCAGGAAGTTCAATACCTTTAAGATGAATAAATTATATTCCGAATTTCCTAACACATATGCTATCAATAGGAAATTATCTAGCAACAGGGTTTTTGAAGATATTTTGGCTGAAACAGCGATTCTAAAGTGAAATATCTCATTCAAAAGCTTCAGATATTTTTTCCCCATTATAATAAAATTGCTTCATTGGGATACAAATGAAATTGTAAAAAATAATGGAAATGTATAAAATAAGAAATATCAATAGCTGATAAAAGATGAAATTATCTTTTAAAAGAATAAAACTAAAATTATTTGGATGGCACAAGCCAAAGCTATGGACAAGAAATAAGGAATAGAGATAATTGCCTGGATAGATTAAAAGGTAATATCTTGCTATATTCATATAAATCCTGCACCCCTAACACACTCTTGTAGTTTGCCTACACTAATAGGAGCCAAGACTATGAATTGGAACAATCCTTTTTATATTTTGAAGGATCTAGCTTTCAAGATTATAGTTCTCTCTAAATTCACAATCTAACCTTTTCATGATCACATTCTCCATTTCCCTTCTCTTTAGAATTGTTTTTCTTGAATGTCATTTCTAAATTTCCCTCGCCAAAGTCCATAACAATTTTATCATCTTCAGATTCTTTAAGCTTCCAATTGCTTTAGTGTGTTGTTGAAATAAATGCAACACATGTAGTGATAAATGCCCTGGGCTTAAATCCGGGTCCTAACATCTTCTTTTGAAACTTTGGACTCATGACGAAAGATTTAACAAAAATAAGAAATATTTTCTTCATAAAATTTCCATGATGGTTAAATAGCTAATTGTTATATAAAAGCAAATCTTACACAGCATTGTACCTGACAAGCAAATGATCATAGGCATTTTAAATAAATATGCAATGGAATAATGTATCACAATAATGTACATAACTGTGATAGAGAATGTTTTTGGTGTTCTGAAAGGTGTCATTGATGTATAATAGTGCAATGTTATTCCTTAGGCAGGCAATGGTCTTTTAAAAGTACCCTTTTCCATTTTAATTAAAGGGACATTAAAATAACTGTGCTCTGACTACTAAATTATTTTTCAACTCTTATTGTAGAAACCGTAATGTTTTGTCTTACTGAGTAAATGTATTGAGAATAATTAATTGATAATTTTTTATTAACTTAGGTGAATTAATCAATTGATTTTTCTACCACGTCTTCATATACCTAAGAATTACCTAGTACTTAACTACATGTTTGAACAAGCAATAGAATATGGAAAGGATTCCTAGTTAACACTATTTTTTTTCTCAGTCAAGGGACATTGATATTAGATAATCTACCTGAGTTCTAAAGTTTTAGTATTTTTTACTACCTTGATAAAAGTAGCTGAATTATAAAGCAAAATGCATTCAGATATTTAGATATGGGTATTACAATTTTCTCCCAATGGTGTTACTCTTTGGATCTTTTGAACATTAGATATTAACATTTGAAAATAGATGATCAGTGCCCCAGAAATGTTGGTTTCATATTGTCCTGTTAGTCTGTTTTTATTTTTTTCATATGGATAAAATTTTATTTTTTTATCCATATGAAATTGGATAGAAAACCAATTTCTATTCGATTGAATAGAAAACCAAATCTCTACATAGTACATATCTCCTTTTCTTACTGGAATAAAAAAAGCTTGCCTTAAGTAGCCTTATAGTCTCTCTCTCTCTCTGAGATAATACAAACTATATGACTTTATTTATATATGTAGTATATATAGACTATTTTATTTATATATGGTTTTAATACATGGGGATAGATAGTATTAATACACACACACACACACATACACACACACGCCACCTGACAAGAACACCATAAAAAATATTCAAGAATGATAATAATGTAATATCTATTCATTTTAGGTTCAGTGTCAGAAAATTAATCAACTAATAAGATTCCCCCTCACTCTTCATATTAGAAGATACTTGTCAATGGCCGGGCATGGTGGCTCACACCTGTAATACCAGCACTTTGGCAGGCTGAAGGGGGTGGATTACCTGAGGTTAGAAGTTCAAGACCAGCCTGGCCAGCATGGTGAAACCCTGTCTCTACTAAAAGTACAAAAAGTATCCAGTTGTGCTGGTGGGTGCCTGTAATCCTAGTTACTCGGGAAGCTGAGGCAGAAGAATTGCTTGAATCCAGGTGGCAGAGGTTTCAGTGAGCCCATAACATCCCACTGCACTCCAACCTGGATGACAGAGCAAAATTCTGTCTCAACAAAAAGAAAAAAAGAAAAGGAAAGAGACTTGTCAAATTACTTGGAATATACCAGCTAATTTTAGGAAGGTAGATATAAATAAATAACATATTAAACAGAAAGCTATCTCTAGGAAAGAATTATTAGGTAACTCTTTGGGAATTACCATCAAGAAGTTTCTCTCATATCCTACTGTTATTTCTACTGTTAAAATTTATAAGCTTTCCTTTTTCATTAACATTGGATATCTAGAACAAAGTTTTAAAGCTTTCATCTGGTGTTCCTCATGTAAAGATCAGCAATTGTGTAAAATAACAGACTTTCCTTTTTATTTTCTAGGTTCAAAAATCACACTTTGATTTGTTTGCATATTTTGGGGAATGAGATAATCAAAACTAAGTAATATTTTAATAAGCATTAATTAAATTCATCATATTGTTTTATGATGAATAGACAACATTTATTAACTAAGAAATAGCTGTAACTGTCAAAACTACCAGGAAGTGGTCTAAGCATTGCTATTTAATTCTAACAGCATATATTTAAAATAGGTACTATCAATTTATATTTTACATATGAGGTGTGGTCACTGGCCCTCAAGAAACAGTGAGCCAGGGATAATACTGAGATTCAAATTCAGGTCTGACCACAAAATACTTTTCTGTGATTAATTTGTGTAGCCAATTTAATTTTTTAAAATTTTATAACTACTATACTTTTAGATAGCAGAAAAAGAAAGTGAATATTCTTTGGTCATTGTAATTTTGTCACTGATGAATTTTGTATTTAAATATATATTTTTACTATAAAGTTCCCCTTGACTACTTTTTTAGAAGCCGGGATTTAGAGATTTTAGGTTACACAGAGCTAGTATAACAAACATACCAGTTTTCATTCACTGTATGACATATTTATTAATCACATTGTTTTATAGGTTTAATAAGCTTTTGGTTTGGTGATAGGGCCATCATCACAAAATTTTTCTTTCTTTTAAAATTTCCCATTTTTGAGATAATTACCAAAAACACCCCAAAACTAAGGAGTCTCTTAATATAGATATATACATACCTTTATATAAGTGACTTCATAGCAAGTCAGATATAAATATAATCTTCAATGTGCATCTGATTCTGAAAGAGAGAAAAAAGTATGAAACATTTTATCCTTTCCTCAGATTGACTAACATCATTCAAAGTCATTTCTTCTGGAATTTTACTAGATTAAATGCTTAATTCTCTGGCCTCAGGATCTTACTCTACCAGCCTTTATCTAACTTTTGGAATAAATGGGTTAACTACTGTCCCTTCTAAACTAGAAGCTCAAATGTCTCTACATTAATTAGAAAAAAAAGAGAATTCCCATATTTTTACATTTTTTATATTAACTGCAACAGATTCTCACTTTGCATGTTAGACACTGAGTAGTCAAGAGTCCTGGGCACATATAGAAATGGAGGTTTCTTTGTTCCACCATTTTTAAGAAAATTCAGATTAAGGGAAGACTGACACAATGTAATTCCTTTGTGTTGATTTCTATATTCTCTCATTTGCTCAATAAAAGATATTTTATTAACAAAGTTAAACTTCTAAGGTCTAAAAACATTGAGATGTTAATATAGGCTGGTGAAATGTTTTTACATATTATTTGTGTCTTTACTACCGTTCTTTGGAAGTGATATCTATCCACGTAGATAGATGCACTCCAAATTATTGTTCTTCTCATTCAAACTGTTAACTAAAAGTTGCATTCACACTTATTTGTTTAACTAATATTTATGAAACACACTCTGTACCAGGCACTATTTGTAAGGTAGAAAATAATTTTGCTTCTGGAAGGCACAAGATTGGAGAAAAAAAGACAAACTTTTTGATCAAGCCAGATGGCCATCTTCAACTAGATATTGAAAGCTATTCTTCATTTGCTTTTCTTGCATATTTAATTTTTAAAAACTGTCTGCTTCCTAATAGTAGCAGACTTTTGTTGGTTTTTGTATGTTATATTTAGTATATCTTTTTTGATATAATTTTGTTTTATCATATATAAATAAGTTAGCCTTTGAGAGCACAATTTTAGAGCAAGAAAATCTTATTTCTAATTATTTATAAATAATTATGATAATCATAATGATTATCTAGAAATGATAATTTTATAAGAATTATTTCCTACTTCTACATATAGGTAGTATCATTTAGACTATCAAATATTCAGCATTCCTACCTCTAAATGAGATAAAAACTTTCTTGTCATTTTATTTAAAAATTGAATAAAATATGATGTATATGTAAAGTAACTAGCTCTGAAATTGATTATAAATTTTCATTCATAGCAGCTACTAATATGTTAATAATTATTTTATTGATATTTAGGTATAAAACATTTTTTAGCACTGTTTGAAAAGTAGTAATTTAAACATGTTTTAAAGAGGATGTTTCTACATAAAATATTTTTCTAGCTGTCAGAACTTTAAAAAATAATATCATATAAGTTCTATCTGGAACATATTAAAGTAATGAAATTCAAAAATATATTGGGTCACTATTAAAAAAGACCTAAGTCATTCTGAGGAGACGAAATTATTCAAATTAATTTAAATTTTGGATTTCTATCATGACAGAACAAACAATTCCTCTCTCTTAATATGTAGTATTCACAGAAAAGAAATATATTTCAAAGTTTGACTAATGCTAATTTATTTTTAAATACTTAAATTTTATATTTATTTAGAATGGTATGAGGCACACCAATGAATTACAGAATATGTTCTTTAACATATAATTTCAACATTTCAAAATGTCAGTAATTCCTTATTTCTCACTGCTTAAATTCTTTATATATTTCTCAAAATATATTGAATTAGTTCTAATTTTTCCAGAATCTGAATGCTTAGCACATATACTAAAATTGGAACGATACAGAGAAGATTAGCATGGCCCCTGCGCAAGGATGACACGTAAATTCGTGAAGCGTTCCATATTTAAAATATATATATTTATATATTAAATATACAATTTAATCCTGTACAGAATGTGTACAACATAGAATAATTGTGCATCCTATGAAGCATTGCATTTTTATTCCATGGTCATGTAATAAACATTACCTTATCTGGAAGCTGCTTAAAGCATTTATACATTTCCTACTGGAAAAACTATGTATTAGGTTTAATTACTCTCTGAGTTCAGAAATTCATACTGTAGCATGAATTATTAGCTGTCTTGGCTTTCATATGTATTTTTAAATTTGTTATAAACACTGAATTAAATTTATTTTTCAGGTTAGTGAAATGATAATGTACTTTAGGTAATTTCTTCTGATCTGTGGGTACACAATGATAATCTGTGGTAATGTGTTGAATATTTATTGCATGCAGGGGCATTTTAGAGTTTTCTCACTTCTTATTATCCTCTACATAACACATCCAACCTTTAAGGCTTACAGTCTCAACCTAGTCTGTCACTTTAATCACACTTTCAGTATTTGCACTTTAATTGTTTTATTCTCTTATTGTATGTCTCTAAGTAATTAAAAGCTCTTTATTTTTAATGTTTGAGTAAAATCTTCTGATATAATCAAAATGTTATTTTTTGATACTTTGAAACTGCAACATAGTGTAAAATGATCCTGAGATTACATTACCTATTGGATTGCTAGTGTTGAGTTATTTTTAAAGTTTGATACATTTTTAGGTAAGTGCAGTCATACATGGTGTAGAGCTGGTTCTATCAGTGATGGACTGGTATATGCTGGTGGTCCTATGAGGTAATAATAATGTGTTTGTACTGTACCTTTTCTATGTTTAGATATAGAAATGATATATTATTGTGTTACAATTGTTTACAGTATTCAGTACAGTAACATGCTGTGTACAGATTTGTAGCCTAGAAGCAATAGGCTATAAATCATATAGTGTAGGTGCCGAGAGGGCTCTACTATCTCGGTTTATGTAAGGATGCCCTATGATGTTTGCACAATGGTGTGATTACACATTTCTTAATATGTATGCCCATTGTTAAGTGACACACAAGTGTAAATATACTTTCTTCCTTGCCTTTCCAACTTGTAAGGCTAAATGGCAACCTAAATTGTATTTATTCTTACCAACATCTTTACAGGATTACAGCTAGATAGGAGGAATAGGTTCCAATGTTCTATACCAATGTGGGGTAATGATAGTTAATGATGATATATTATATAGTTTCAAATATCTGGAAGGCAGATGTTGAATGTTCCCAACACAAAGAAATAATAAATGTTTGAGATTATGGACATGACAATTACCCTGATCTGATCACTATACATTACATTTACTGAAACATCACTATGACTATGAGCAATTGTTACTTGTCTATTTAAAAAAAATTACTCAATTTTATCTGAGAGTCTGCAAGGGTGCCTCACATACGTTCATGAATAACACCTTAATGAATTTCCTCTCATGCCTGCTTAATTGATGTCTGTTGTATACCTCATTAGCAACTCTGCTCTTTAGATCCACCAGGAGAACACTTTCACCCTTATGAACTGCACATTTGTTTTATACCAGCAAAGCTGCTCAGTTTTGAGTCTTCACAGATGTCCTGTGATTCCTGGAGTTCTCAATATGCTGACTTTCCATCATACACTGCACAAGAGAAAAGACCTCCCACCTTTGTTCCCAGCACTCATTTGCTTTCTGTTCACTGGGGATCCAAAGCCACATTCTGAGAGCCACCAGTCTACTTTCCAAAGAATTCAGACTTGAATGCAATAGGCCTAATCTGGAAAACTATCCGAGACAGATACCATTCTGCTATCTTTCTCTTTCCTCACCTGGTACCTACCTTCACTCAGATCTCTATCTCCTCCAATTAAGGAGAAAATTCTCCTTATCTACCAATGCATCACATATTTTCAAACAATTTTGAATTTTGTTATGATTTGGCAGAAATCCTGACTATATAATGAAATATATAATATACATAGTCTATATATGTGTACATCTATGTTCATCTCCTAGAAAGAACGTGAATCAGAGTTCTCTGACACAATCGCTTTCTTCCTCTTGCAGGTGACAATATGTGCCGAGTAAATAATGGGGGCTGTAGTACACTTTGCTTGGCTATCCCAGGAGGCCGGGTGTGTGCTTGTGCTGATAATCAACTTTTGGATGAAAATGGGACAACCTGCTCATGTAAGTTCTTTTCATGTTACACTCATTGTTTATTGGGCTCCTTCTGAAGACTAGAAGCAGAAGAAACCAGAGGAATTAAAATGGGACTTAGAGAAATTTAGATAATTACTTAATTTTTTGGTCTATAAATTATTAACTGATTACTTTCTAATATATAGATGAATATTGACAATGATGGTGTTTTGTGGATTTCACTGATATGCATAGTTTAGTTAAAAAAATTGAGTAAGTATATGCCACAGAAGCATACAAGAACTACATTATAAGAAGTCGCAATTAAAAGTGCATTGTTGTCAATTGGATAGATGGTATGTCGATGCACAACATAGGCCTCCAATAACTTTAGATGGCTTACTGACTCAGTTATCTATATTTGCTGGTAAAGAACAAGGACGGAGGCAAAAATGAATTTACAGACTATGCAAATACTGAATTAACTGGATTGACTGATCTAGATTAAGGCAATTTTATTAACTTTTGCTGACATTTCTTAATGTATTGCATCTTATTATTTTTATACGACTTTTGAAATTTGTTCTTTCTACACCATGTGGTGTCCCTGAAGCAAACTAACAGCAACAAGGCTATGTTTGTATTGAGTACTATATAACATTTTTAGAATGACTTAATCTTGAATTGTGTGATAGAGTTCTTCAGAAAAACAGGACAAATAGGATGTATAAAATATGTAGAGAGGAGAAGATTTATTATAAGGAATTGCTTGTGTAATTATAAAAACTGATGAGTATTAAGATCTGCACATGGAAAGCTATAAATCCATGAGAATCCATGGTGTGTATCTAGCCCAAATGTCAGCAGGCTTGAGACCCAGGAAGTGCTGATGTTTTAGTTTATGTCCAAAGACAGGAAGAAATCTATGTCCCAGTTCAGATAGTCAGGCAGGTGAAGTTTATTTTGCCAGTGAGAGGGTCAGCCTTTTCGTTAAACGCTGGCCAGCTGATTGAAGCAAGCCCACCCACACTATTGAGGACAGTCTACTTCACTCACTTTACTAATTCAAATGTTAATATCATCCAAAGCACCCTAACAGACAGACCTAGGATAATGTGTGACCAAACAACTGGGTGCCCCATGTCCCAGTCAAGTTGGCATATAAAATTAATCATCACAAATTGCTAAATAAACATTTCATGTATTTATTTTATCATTTATAATTATTGTCTCTTGTGAGAGAGGAGGGATAAATGTAATAAAAGGAACTTCAGTATATCCATGACATCTTCTCTCTTCTGATGAAGAAAAGATATATTTTTAAAGCATATTTAAGATTTAAGACATTTAAGAAAATATCTTAAAAAATAAAAATCCACTTTTAATGCCACTATTTAGAAATAAACCACTAAGAAATCTTAATGGAGTTTCAAGTTATTTTTACTGCTAGTGATAATAATCGTAGGGAAGATTTAGTGAATGCTTACAGTGGTATGGATGTGACACTCCGTAGCACAGTTTGTGATTCTTATTAGTCTTTACAAAAACGATGTAAGGATGATAGTATTGCTATCTGCATTAGTCCATTTTTATGCTGCTGATACAGATGTACACAAGACTGGGCAATTTACAAAAGAAAGAGATTTAATGGACTCACAGTTCCACATGGCTGGAGAGGCTTCACAATTGTGATGAAAGGCAAGGAGGAGCAAGTCACATCTTACATGGATGGTGGCAGGCAACAGAAGAGAGCTTGTACAGGGAGCCTACCCGTTTTAAAACCATCAGATCTCATGAGTCTTATTCAACATCATGAGAACAGCATGAGAAAGAACTGCCCCCATAATTCAATCACCTCCCATAGGTTTTCTCCCAAGACACATGGAATTGTGGGAGTTACAATTCAAGAGGAGATTTGGGTGGGGGCACAGCTAAATTATATCACTATCTCGCTTTAGAATTCAAATTTAAACTTTTAGACTAATTACTTTCCAAGTTTACATAGTAAGAACAACATTTGGAATTTAGACCCCAAATTCTGTCATTTTTACTTAATATGAGCATAAGCATCTATTGTACCCAAATATCTTTGTAAACATAATTATTGACTGCCTTTCAAACCATCTATTTTCTTTTTATAGTTGATGTTTGTGATTATTTATGATGCATTGTTATAGGTAATTGTCTGCTTCTGTTACAGTTTATGCCTTTTTATGTATTTTACCATATAGTTTATGTCTGATAGGTGTTACATCTTCTTTAGGTATTTGTAGTAACACCCTCAGTTTTAAATTATTTTATTATTATTTTGAATTCTAGCTACTTGACATGAGAACTTTGGTTTCCTTTCTCCTACTTTTTTCATTTCTCAATTTCACTTATTATAAAACTAGCATATTTTACCAAGAATATGATTTTGAATTACCAAAAATAAGTTTTTTTAATAAAAATATTTTTGACATTTATATTTAGTTAATTAATCAATTTTACAATATTTTAGGCATAGATCAGTATTTCACTCCCTGTGTTGCTTAGTGCTTAAACTTTCAGAACTCCATTGTTTATTTATTCATTTCTGCTAATGTGGAAAATATATCTTGAAATAACTTCTTCAAGCAAACTACATGGAATACAGTGGGACCTCTGTACTGAATACTTACACTATTTTTTTTTTATCTTCTAACCAATATAGTATGGAAACCATTTACAAAGTATTTGCCTTGTGTTAGGTACTATAAATAATCTAGAAATGATTTGAAGTATATGAGAGGATTTGTATAGGTTATATGCAGGAAATATTGCACTATTTTATAAAAAGCACTTGAGTATCCACAGATTTTGGTATTTACAGGGGAGCCTGGAATCAACACCTATGGATACTGAGGGATGACTATATATATTGTTGAGTTCCCAATATGATTCCTGTGCCTTTTTATGTAAATAGCATTTCTTCTGAATATTAATTCATGGCTGAACAAAATCTCCCTTCAAAATTCTACAAGTTTGCATCTGTTGTATTCTGTAATTACATATTTCAGATCACAAATATGAATTTTACCTTTCTGGTAAGGTTTGTTTTTCTTTAGTAATAGAACTTTGTAAATTGCCTATAAGTTGATTTCTGTGGAAGACAGTTCTCAGAGGTAAACTTCCTCTGAGTCACCAGGTGATTTTTTCCGTTTGTTTATTCTGTAGATTAAGTCTCATTTTATTGTTTATCATAACAGAAAGAAACCTATCAAGATCTGCAGTTTGCCTACAGGGAAGAATTAAGTATGACTTTGAACAACTTAAAGTCTGCCAAGTTGGTTGCCAGGCTGAATCTTATCTTAGTAATTGAGAGAAAAAATATGGTTTATGTCTACATTTGCTGGTTTAATTTTTCAGTTTCTACCAAGGAATCTTTTAAAATTGTTTTCCTGGCATAAAATGGAATTTTCTGTTGGCCCAATCGAGTGACTGACATTTTTAAAAGATGAAGTGTATATGTATGTGCACATGCACGTGCATGCACACACACACGCACAGTAGCTTTCATGGACTTCTACCAGGTCTCATCATGCCTTTGTTTCACCCATAAACTTGCTCTTAAAGATGGGAGGTAGCACAATAAATGCTCTTATTTTGGTAGGTACAGACCTTACCTACAGTCTCTGCTGCAGAAACAAGTGATATCTCTGCCTACCTAAAGATGGACAGGCTTATTCAATTTCCAATGGCATAACTTAGAGGGACTCATAAATAAATTTTTAAATATAATTCTACTGGCCTTGCAAAAAGTGAAAATCCCTTACAGTAGTGCCAATAGAATGTTCAAGAGACCAAATTCTCTGAGATCTGGTAAGTTTTAATTTTTGTTCTTTGTCATTGTAGGAGGTTACATGAGGGGACTTACATTCATCAGATACCAATATTTGAATAGTATTTTGAGGTTAAAATTTTCTACTTAGTATTTTAATTTCAATTATGTGGATCATAATTATGTGGATCATTGGCCTTCAAATTATATTTTCTATTTCTTTCATTCTTATGCTCCATTAAAATTATATAGGTTACTTTTAATACATCTGTATTGATATAGATATAGGAAAGATATTGATAGATTGATAAATAAATTTGAAAAACAGTATTGTAAACTACAGGGAGAAAGACAAAATGAGAGGAAAATCACCGTCAATATAAAAGTGAGCTGGAGTAAGCAGAAGTAAGAGCATAAAGAATTATCATTAAAAAATATATAGGAAGGGCCGGGCGCGGTGGCTCAAGCCTGTAATCCCAGCACTTTGGGAGGCCGAGGCGGGTGGATCACGAGGTCGAGAGATCGAGACCAACCTGGTCAACATGGTGAAACCCCGTCTCTACTAAAATACAAAAAATTAGCTGGGCATGGTGGCATGTGCTGTAATCCCAGCTACTCAGGAGGCTGAGGCAGGAGAATTGCCTGAACCTAGGAGGCGGAGGTTGCGGTGAGCCGAGATCGCGCCATTGCACTCCAGCCTGGGTAACAAGAGCGAAACTCCGTCTCAAAAAAAAAAAAAAAAAAAAAAAAAAAAAAAAATATATATATATATATATATATATATGAAGTAAAATCCTGCAAAGATTTTTATCATGACTTACATGAGTTGTTATGATTTGTATTGATTTCCTATGTCCATGTACATTCTTGTGGCTCAAAAGAAAATGAAAGATGAGTTAAAAATCAGTCCTTTGTGAGTATAAAGCTTGCTCCTTTGGCCCGCAGTGCAAGTGGAATGTAGAAAGCAAGGCTCATTGGGGTATACACTGACCCTTACGCTAGGCTCTAATCCCTGAGGAGAAGCCTGTGGCACCTCTACCTGTACTTGTAATATACACATCTAAAGCACTCCTATGCCATATTTTGAGTATCACCAAGTCAATGGCAAATGCTTCTCCTCACATCCACTTAAGCCCCTAAGACTAAAAAAATTGTCTTAATTGCTCACTTTTATAATTTACTGACTGTTCCATCTCATAGTTACATCTTGTCTTTTGATCAAGCTTGTCCTTTATGTTTCTTTTAACAAGGTTCACCTGTGTTTAAATATCATGGTGGGAGAGGACACAAGAAGATATTTGCTTGAGTACTGTACTCTATTAGAAATGGCCCTGTCTGGCCAAGTGTGGTGCCTCACACCTATAATCCCAACACTTTAAGAGACTGAAGCTAGAAGATTGCTTGAGTCCAGGAGTTCAAGACAGGCTTAGGCAACATAGTGAGACTTTGTCTCTTGAAGAAAGAAAGAAAAAAAAAAATATTAGCGAGGCATGGTGGTGCAGGCTTGTAGACCAAACTACCCAGGAGGATGAGGTGGGGCTTACTTGAGCCTAGGAAGCTGAGGCTGCAGTGAGATGTGATTGTGTGTGCCACTGCTCTCCAGCCTGGATGACAGAGCAAGACCCCATCTCAAAAATAAATAATTAATTAATTAATTAATTAAATGACCCTGTCACCTTCTCCAAATCCACAAATGAGTTTTCAGTATTACTGTTCCTCAGCAGTGACTACCAGTCCCTCTTTTTATTTATTTATTTATTTATTTACTTTAGTATCTCTGACCTTTCATCCTTACTCTACCTTATTTAGTTTCTTTCTTGCCATAACTGCTAAACTAAAAACAACAAAACATGTTCAGTAGTTTCTTGGAAGCCATACATACAAATATATTAAAAGAAACTCTAGCTGAACACATCCTTCAGTAGCACTTGAAATGATTCAGATTGATGCTTAACTACGGAAAAAAAAAGATAAGATGTATTTATTTTGAAATAACCCAGGCTATCACTGCACGTCCCCATGTACATAAAAATTAAATGACTTTGGCTTGTAAGGAAATACTATATACAATGCTGTTTACAAAACCGCTGTTAGAAAATCTGTTGTCATGGTTGTACACATGTGATTTTACACCTGGTGAAAGTTAGAGGAATTTCTTTTCTGAGACTATTGGTCTCTTTCTAATATCTATAATTCATAGATGAAGTAACCCCAATGCAATAAAAAAGGAAAAGGAAGAAGAAGATTCTGTCTATATTCATTGCACTAAACAATGTAAATCAACAAGAATAAGTTGAGAACTTGAGAATTTGTAGTTTGCATTTGGGTGTTAAAACTTCTGCCATACCTTCTAATATGGCCTGCAACTTGCCCAGGTTCCTTTCAAATGTATTAGAAGATATTTAGGGAAATAATATAGTAACTCACTTCATGCAGAGAAAGAACCCAGCTATGTTTTTAGAAATTATTTTAGTTCCTTTTTATTTAATTGTAAAGGTTTTTCAAGGATATGTTAACCGTAGTTTGCAGATGAAAAAAACTGCAGACAACTCCAAATGGAATTCATGGTTGCAGAGCACAGGAGTGCAAAGGAAATATCAGTACGAGGGTAACCTCTCATTAGTGCTCATTCTTCTGGATGTCTTGTTTAGTTCAGTTAGATTATAGTCACATAAACTGGAATTAACTGGACTAACTTTGTAATCTGAGTCGAACAAGCAAAATAAAATTGCAACCATTGTGACATCTTCCTGGTTTCAGTCATCCTTGTTGAATTGACATCAGATGTACAAAAGCCCATTGGCGAATGTTCAAGCTGTACTAAACATCCATGAATGCTTCTCAATAAACTTGCAACATAAGGCTATGCCAGAAAAAACATGTACCCAGCAGAAAAATATTGACATGCTACATGATTGATTAAGGATGAGTTCTAATGCCATGCATGGAAGGAATCAAGAATGAGAGTAGGCTGGACTCTTTGTCTTTTGAATCTTGTGTGTCATGGTCAAATCCTCTCACAACTAGAAATGATGTTGGGTACAACATAGTAACTTGGAACTTACTACCCCTGAGAAGGATGTGTAAAGCTAGGTGATCAATTACTAAGCAAACCTTATATTTCTCTTGACATGTTTGTGGGGAAAAAAATCACAACATAGAATATTAATAAATGAGAATATGAACAGTCCCAAAAAGTAAATTAGATTCCAAAGACAGTGAGTAACTATTAACAACAACAACATCAAAAAACTCCATCAAGATTATTGCGTCTAAAGTAAAGAAACAGCAATTATTTAATTCTTTAGCATCCTAAAACAAAAAGGCAGAATTTTTCAATGTGCCTCACTCCCAGGAGAGCAACTTGAACATTGCAAAAACATTGATTATCCAAGGGACAGCATTGCACAATTATGTGTCAATGGTACTCTGTGACCTTTATCACCTTCTGGAGCTCCAGATATATTCCTCTGTCAGAAACAGGGCTTCACTATGGTGAACCATTTATCTGCTTGGCTGTGACAAGCCTTATGTTCTAGGATATATGCAATCTAATGTGTAGTAAAAAGTTTAAGGCAGTAAAAAGTTTAGAAGCCCATCCAGATGAATATTTATGGCTTCTGTGCATAGGAACTCACAGAAGCTTATGTACCACTTAGGTTGGCTGCTCAGAAGACCACTCTATCTAATGAAAGGTCATTCTGTTATGTTCTAAAGGAGAAAAATCAAAACCTATAGCAGCATTTTTCACACAGTCATCTTCCAGGTTAAGCAAGCTTACATAAAGAGATCCAGCATACCATAACTTCAAGTTTTCTTTTTGGTTCTTTTCTCTCTTCCTGCTTAAATAAAGAAGGAATAAGAGATTCTGGATTCCCAAAATGAAGAAATAAACAAACAAACAAAATGGTTAAACAAATAAATGTTTCTCAATATTACATAAGCAGAAACAAGAAAACTTTATTTTATTTTATATTTTGCCATGGAACAAATGCTGTTATGACTCAGTTATCATAATTCTGATGCAGTTGACAGTAAAGCATTAATTGAGGGAGAAAATTATTTTAGAATAGGTTGCCACACTGGATTTGAAAAGAGAAAAAGCAAAGTCAGAAGCATCAGCACTTGTTTGTGGACACCACAGTTTATTAAACTAAGGTCAGCAGTATGTCTTGAATCCAGTAGTACAGCTGATTTCCCAGTTTGAGATAATTGAAATTAAATTTTTTTAAAAAGTTGATTAACAGCATTTCCTCCTTCCCATCATTATGATCTGGACATTAACTCCAGCCAGTTTTACCAAAGAAAAAAATTAAATCAGAAATTCATATTTTGTAGTTCCTTAGAGACTCATGCATAGGCCTTCTGATTTCATTGCTCTTATAGCAGGTACACAGGCTGTGTAAGAACTAATAGTTCCAAGACAAGTATACCATGATTCATGTTATTTTACTTTTCATCTTGGTTAAATTATAGGATTATTTATTACTTTGTCAATTTCTCATTGGTGAAATCGTACTGTAGTATTTTTGCTAGAAGTGGTTCTGGCAGTAGAATTACAGGTTTTGTATCCGTTTTCAAATGCATAGTTCAAAGCACAAATCTGAAGTAAAGTGTGCAATTCCAGCACTTGCTAATATACTAAAAGCAATTTTTTGCTGTTCTTAAACACCCAAGTGCTATATAGATTCAGTCACATTATGCATTGGAACAAAATAATCTATACAGAACTTCATATATTCATTCCTTTAAATGTACGTGAAACTTTTTCTCTCTTCTTTCTCTCTACATATCTTTTTGTCTTTATCTTTTATTTATTTTTTTGTCTTTGTCTTTTATCTTTTTGTATTTTTGAAGTTTATCCATGTCCTTGGGTGATGAAAGAATAGAATTAGCTGCTTAGCCAGTTGAAGGGAAGTGGTATTCCTGAGGGCTTTATACAGCCCCCACAAGTAGAATCTCTCACTACAATAATGCCAATATCTGTTAATTCCAGTTATCAATCAACAAATAATTTTGAGCATAAACCCTACACCTAGTTCTGTTCCAGGTATCATTCCTTTTTGTATGTGAAATTGTCCTTTCTACATTCAAGAAGCTTCTCAAGTGGATACATTATAATTTCTAAAAATTAGTCACAAAATAAATGGTTGGTAGAGACTTTTGCAAGGTATACAAAGAGTACTAATCTTAGGTAAGTTAGCAGATTGCTTTAGCTATCAGCTGGGGTTCAATGATAAATGACATTGCCATCTAGTGCCACCTTGTTAGGTTAATGCTGGGGAAACCACCATGCATTTTGAACTTCTAAGCTGCTATCTTATCTAGATTACCACATAGCACATTAAATGTTTTCTTTATAATCTATGTTGTTAGCTTGAAAGTAACCTGTTTTCTATCATCATGATCCTGATAGTTGGCATTGTTAATGTGGTTCCTTTGTGATATAACTGCTGATTACATCTGGAAGGCTTAAGCAGGGCTAGAATTATAATTAATTATGCTTTATGCCTTGGGAGAATTTGGAAATCAGAGCCTAGAATAAAAAAGAAAAACCAAAAGTTGACTATTATGTCAAGAACAATGAAGAATCTGAGATTTTACCTTGATTACAAGCTAGCAGGTTAGCCTGCTAGAGACTCATGGATTCTGGTGGAAGACAGGCAGTTCCTAGATCAGACACAAAGGATTTTATCACTCATGCCACAGCAAGCCACATAACATTCATGTTTACATTGGTTCTCTTTGATAAGGCCCCCTCTACCTTTTCACAGTCCAGGAAACACAAATAATTTAATCATTGCCACATATTCTCTTCTCTTTCTAGACTATTCAATCCACTTAGATATAGAAGAATAGTAAGAATAAATTTGTGAATAAATTCCACTTAACTGAATTCCTAACATTTGTTTGGAGAACCTAGAATATGTGGAGAAAAAACACTGCATAGAATCCCAATACATAAAGAGATAGTTTTGATTAACATGATACTTCCAGAGTCCTTAAGTAGACCTGAGTTTTTCTCCTACATGCATACCAGCAACGTGATTGTAGCCATCAAAGCTGTGTGCTACTGCATTGCCTTTTTATTTTAATGAATTCTCAGTGTCCTTATTTATAAGATGGAGGTAGTAAAATTCTTTGCCACAAATGCCTTATAGGTTATCATAATGATCAATTAAGTCTATGAATGAAGGCTCTTGTAAAGCAAAACTACGAACCCGGTGTAAATATAAAGCAGTAGGGTATTATTGTTGTTAATCTTGTTGTTACTTTGGTCAGTGTTGCTTAAAATAAATCTCCAAAGTTCTTAGTTGTTAAAAGTCAAATATAATATAAAGATACATCTCTCTACTTAAAATGTTTTATTTGGGAAGTAATAATTGCAATTTGGGACATACCCACAGACTAGATAATCTTTTGTATGGCAAAAAAAAACAAAACAAAAAGAAGGTTGGAAGATTTCTAAAAAGCGAAAATGTTACATGTTGTTTTGCAAGAAAGCTTATTGGCACTATTAATGTTTTGGGGAGCTCACACACTCTGATTGGTGAGTGACAGAAGTGAGTAAAACTAGTCTTATAGCTGCAGCAGGTTGTTTCAGGAGCTATTCAATACAACTGGTTTCAAGTTACAACAAGCAGTTCCAGCAGCCAGGCTTGCAGAGAGTTGCATTCTTGCATCACAATATGTGCCCTGAGTGCTTTTTCCTCTTCACTTCTCAGTAGTGTTTTAGTGGTACATGGTAAGAATGACCCAATTTACATGATCGACTTTCACACAGTAGAATACATGTTGCCAGAAAAATTTTAAATTTTTTATTCTCAAAGATGGCTTTCATTACAATGTTTCATATTTTCCATTAAGTTAAATGAGACAAAATTTTGTTATTATAGCAAAATTTATTTGTGTGTTAGATTATAGTAAACTTTATAAGTATCACATATTTTTGAATTTAAAATATGTAAAATTTGGGGACATTATTTGTTTTGTATATATTTAAGGTAAACAACATAATGTTTTAATATACACAGTGAAATGCTTACTATAGTCAAGCTATTTAATATATCTATTATCTCTCATAGTCACTCTCTACTGTGTGTATGTGGTAAGAGTACCTACAATCTACTCTCGGTAAATTTCCAGTGCATATTATAACACAATATTGTAACTATAGTCTTATATTGTTCCTTGGATTTGTAGATATATTCATCCTACATATCTGCCATTTTGTGCTCTTTGACCTATGTCTCTTCTTTTCCTCTCCACTACCACTCTACTCTTTATGTATTTAACTTAGAAACTGTGGTACACATACACACCCTTACCTATCAACATGTGTGTGTATAATGGAATATTACTCAACCTTTAGAAAAAGGAAATCCTGTCAATTGCAACAACTTGGATGAACCTGGATGACATTATGTTCAGTAAAATAAGCCAGAGGAGTACAAATACGGTATTCCACTGATGTGTGGAATCTAAAACAAACAAAAAACTTGACAAGATTTATATTTGAATGGACTGACTCTAGCTAGTGTTGTTCATATACCTTTCTTTCTTTCTTTTTTTAACTCTAGTTAATCCTGGAGAGGTACTACCTCACATATGTAAAGCTGGAGAATTTCGCTGCAAAAACAGACACTGTATCCAAGCTCGGTGGAAATGCGACGGAGATGATGACTGCCTAGATGGAAGTGATGAGGATTCAGTAAACTGCTGTATGTTCTCCTTCAATTCACCTAAAGCCTGTGTTTACCTGAGTCTTTGAGTGTGTGAATTATCAAGGCAGTTTGTGAAAATCTGAAAATATCTTTGATGCAAATTGAACTTAATTTTTCATTTCTCCTTTTGCATAAAGATTAGACCCTAGTTTGCCTCCTTTGCATAGTTTCAAAGCAGTTTTTCTCTTCCTTTCGCATCCTTAATATTATCATTTTAGTTGCTTTAGGAATTTTCTCCTTTTATACTCCATGATATCAGCATCACCATGACACTGGCAGAGGTTGCTATAGGGAACCTCTTCGAATATTTTAATTTAAAGATTTGGAAAATCAATTTAAACTCCATCAAGACAGAATTATTGGTACAGAAGGTCACTATCTACTCCACTGCTCCTTGGCAACAGAGCCTTGAAGAAGATCCAAGGAAACAGACATGGGTTTGGAACATGTTACTATATAGCTTCACTGGCTCAGGGCATGGTAGGAAACACATATGGGCACTCAGAAATCAAGGTTTCATTTTCGCCACTTTGGCTTCTATTTAGCTGTTTATCATCTGCTGGGATAAGAATAGTGTTGTGTTGCTGGTAGGCATAAGAAAATTTCTCAAATATGTGTTAGGAAAATATTTTGGGAAGTACATTAAATAATATTTTGAAAATATATTTGATTACAGTCACTAGCCAAGTGATTTTGAGAGATAGAAAATATTTTTTTTTCCTTTTTTTTTAAATTGACTTTAGCTTTTGGGGTACATGTACAGATCATGCAGGATTGTTGCATAGGTACATACATGGCAATGTGGTATGCTGCCTCCGTCCCCGTCACCTATATCTGACATTTCTCCCCATGTTATCCCTCCCCAACCTCCCTACCCTTCACTGCCCCTCCCCTAGTCCCCCCAACAGATCCCAGTGTGTGATGCTCCCTTCCCTGCATCCATGTGTTCTCATTGTTCAACACCCACTTATGAGTGAGAACATGCGGTGTTTGATTTTCTGTTTTTGTGTTAGTTTTCTCAGAATGATGGTTTCGAGCTTCATCCACGTTACTACAGAGGACATGAACTCATTTTTTTTTTATGGTTGCATAGTATTTTACAGTGTATATGTGCCACATTTTCCTTTCCCAGTCTATCATCGATGGGCATTTGGGTTGGTTTCAGGTCTTTGATATTATAAACAGTGCCACAATGAACATACATGTGCAAATAATAGAACAATTTATAATCCTGTGGATATATACCCAATAATGGGATTGCTGGGTCAAATAGAATTTCTATTTCTAGCTCCTTGAAGAAGCACCACACTGTCTTCCACAATGGTTGAACTAATTTACACTCCCACCAACAGTGTAAAAGTGTTCTTATTTCTCCACATCTTCTCCACCATCTGTTGTCTCCAGAGTTTTTAATGATCGCCATTCTAACTGGCATGAGGGGGTATCTCAATTTGGTTTGGAATTGCATTTCTCTAATAACGAGTGATGATGTGCATTTTTTAATATGGTTGTTGGCCTCATAGATGTCTTCTTTTGGAAAGTGTCTGTTCACATCTTCCACCCACTTTTTAATGGGTTTGTTTGTTTTTTCTTGAGAATCTATTTTAGTTCTTTGTAAATTCTGAATATTAGCTCTTTGTCAAATGGGTAAATTGCAAAATTTTTCCCATTCTGTTGGTTGCTGGTTCACTCTAATGATTGTTTCTTTTGCTGTACAGACAATCTGGAGTTTAATATTTTATATGAAAAGAAGTCATGTGTTGAATGAATCTATCTTTGATCTTTTATTTTGACCTGAGTGCCTTGTTTTTTAAAAATTGTTTTCTTTCAATAAATGACCTCTTTTAGTTTTGAACTAACGAGAGTCAATTGATAGTCCTTCATTTCCCTTTTTAAAAAAAATTAAGAATATGTAAATAAAGTTTTAAAGATCTTTTTTAAGAATGAACAGAATTAGTCTGGGCATCCATTTTATTCAAACATTAATACTTTAGGGCAAATATCTAAAAAATATGGACTTTAAAAATATTTTTAAATTTATGTATTAATAAATGCATAAATACAGCACTATATATTCTCTTGGTTTCCAGACTCAGGCCTGGCTTTGACATTATGTACTGCTTATTTTTCACCCCATTAATATCCGTCTGGCAAAGTCTAAACCCACAGATAAAATTTTAGATACTAAATTGGTATAATTAGTCAAAAGTTTTGGAGTGAGAGGAACATTTCAGCTGAGGGTAAAGAGTATTTTTGTCCTACTAATTTACATAAATGAGTATTATTTAGTGACTAATTGCCTCACTCCTTGACTCACAATCAGAACTGTTATTTTTTTAAATTATTTTTAAGACTAATCAAGTGCAGTAGCGAAAAGGGAGGAAATAATAGAACAAGGAGTTTGATTTGTAACTGAGTGTAAACAGTCAATTGAGATAACTCACTACCTTTGGGCCAGCCTATCTGTGGTTGTGATGAATGCTCCCTATATATCAGCTTCCTCTGTAGTCAACTTTATATGCCTGAGCAGAGTATAAATATTGTGTCTCAGTATTCATGTGTTGGTTCCTTAGGTGAATGCTTTCATCAGTGTTACTTGTATTTTCTAGCAAATTAACAAGAAAACTCATCTCCTCTATGGGTAGAGGGGGCATTGCATTTGTACTGTTAATTATAGTGTTAAAATTTCTAGTCAGTAATTTTATCTTAGTATCATCACTTTTCATTCCATCACCCAAGTCATGAGTTTTGTTTTTTGTTTGTTTGTTTGTTTGTTTTTTAATACTGCAGAACCTCTTTTACTTACAGTTCACACTTAATTTTTTTTTTTTTGAGACAGAGTTTCACTCTTGTTACCCAGGCTGGAGTGCAATGGCGCAATCTCGGCTCACCGCAACCTCCGCCTCCTGGGTTCAGGCAATTCTCCTGCCTCAGCCTCCTGAGTAGCTGGGATTACAGGCACGTGCCACCATGCCCAGCTAATTTTTTGTATTTTTAGTGGAGACGGGGTTTCACCATGTTGACCAGGATGGTCTCGATCTCTCGTGATCCACTCGCCTCGGCCTCCCAAAGTGCTGGGATTACAGGCTTCAGTTCACACTTAATTTAATAAATAAATCCTATTTCTTCTACTTCCTAAATAAATATTTTTTTATATTTACTTCCTCTCAATTTTTATTGGCTAAATTAGCTTCTCAGATTAACTCAAAAAATGTTTTTCTATTATTCCTGCCACTATTCTTCCCTTCACTTTAGCCCACTTTTCACACTATTTTCAGAAAGATATTTATAGAATAAAATCTATTCTTATAATTTCAGTGACTGCATAGCCAGAGGATAAATTTTAAAATCTGTTGACTCACATATAAAATACTTCCTGCTCTGTCTTGTATTTATATTTCTAATCTTTAATCTATCTTGCATTCACTTACCCTTTTTATTCTTATCAAGTTGAACTGTAGGTAGATCTCCAAAACATGTCCTGTTTTTTTCCTCTTCAATACTGCACTATTTTATGTCTATGGAATTCAACATAGCTTATCATTACCTTCTTAGGAATATCTTTTCTGACTACCAAAGAATCTTTTTCTCAACGCAGCCATTTGGAGTTAAACATTCATCTCCTATACAATTTTTTATTAGAGTAGTTGCCAAATCAGTTTGCAATTACATGCTTACTTATTTGGTACGTCTAATAGGTTAATATTTTCATGAGAAGACACCTTTTGTTGTAGTGTTACGTAGTCTCTGGGTCTAGCACAGTGCCTGGCACATGAATGAGTGGGTGACTCGATAAGTGAGGCAATAAGCAGTTACACACCTCTAACCACCTTCCAGCACTTTGATGTCTTCTCTAAGCATTGTAGTGATTCTAAGCAACATCTTAGTTCTGAGATCTCATGGTAAATATTCTAATACCACACAGCTCATTTCAGAAGATTATTTTAAATATTAAACACTCATAATCTGCAACCTTGAATTTGTTATTCTACTTTCTATCCTTCAGTGTTTCAACTCCAAACCAAAAGGCGTTATTTATTATTTTACTGGTAAAGATTGCAAAAGTCCTTGATTAAGCCTCACTGAAGTGCAAATGTATAATCTTGGTACTTTAAATTGTTGGCTCTCTAATATATCAGATGACTTCTATTTCTCTCAGCAGCTATTCTTGCTGAAGTCCCTGAAGTGAGTAGAAAATGTAAATCATGCTCAAATACCAGAGAATATAAAGCTTTTCTCCCTGTTTATTTATTTTTTTTTTTGCTATACATCAATAAAAACTTTCTAAAACGTGATAAAACCACTTATCAACAAAGCTACTTTAACGAAAAAGTGTTTTATAGAAACTTACTGGAAATGCACACATTTGCTATGCAACAAACATGATAAAATAACAATTTTCTAAATTCTCAGTAAAATGAATATAAACGTTTGTTTCTATCATATGGAATTGCAACTACCGGGCATAAAGAAAATTACCCTAAAAACAGTGCTGAAATCCTGAAATACATACTGAAGAGCATGTCAACTCAGTTAGGAATTTATCCTCTGGAATGGAGAAAAAAGAATCATAGGACGTTAACATTAAGATGCCCCCGCTGTTGTGCTTAGATATTGAAAGTTTAATCCTTAGCTGTACACAGCTTCCCAGACGAGCTTTGGTTGCCTCAGTATTTTCTGTGGTTGCATGTTTGTTTGTACAAGGGAAGAAAACTCACGATGATGTTTTTTGTTATTAAAATAATACAGAATCCCATAGTTAACATTAACTCTAGGTCACAAGCGATACGTTTTTCTTTTCTCTGCTTTTCTTTTCATTCCCAAGAAACACTGGACAGGAAGGAATAAAGGTAGGCTTATTTTAATCCCAGGACTTTCAGAGGCTGACACAGGCAGATCATGAGGTCAAGAGATTGAGACCATCCTGGTCAACATGGTGAAACCACGTCTCTACTAAAAACATAAAAATTAGCTCGGCATGGTGGCATGCACCTGTATCCCCAGCTACTTGGGAGGCTGAGGCAGGAGAATTGCTTGAACTTGGGAGGCTGAGGTTGCAGTGAGCCGAGATCGCGCCACTGCACTCCAGCCTGGCGCCTGGTGACAGAGCAAGACTCTGTCTCAAAAAAAAAAAAAAAAAAAGTAGGCTTATTTAATATGTTAAATATTTGAATGGTTATGTTGTTTTTAAATAAAATATTATATATATATATATATGACTAAATTATTTTTGATACATAATTGTTATATTTAGCATTAGGATTTGAGGTTGATTTTAAATGTTCTTGGTCAAAAGTTTTAAGCTGAGTCTCCAGTATAAGGAATGAGAAAACAAACTTAGTGATACAATTGGTTTTATTTATTTAGTTAAATCTTTGAGATGGAGTTTCCCTCTTGTCCAGGCTGGAGTACAATGACACGATCTCAGCTCACTGCAACCTCCACCTCCTGACTTCAAGCAGTTCTCCAGCCTAAGCCTCCTGAGTAGCTGGGATTACAGGCATGTGCCAGCACACCTGACTAATTTTTTGTATTTTTAGTAGAGATAGGGTTTCACCAGGTTGGCCAGACTGGTCTTGAACTCCTGACCTCAGGTGATCCACCCACCTTGGCCTCCCAAAATGCTGGGATTACAGGCATGAACCACCATGCATGGCCATAGAGTTGGTTTTAATGGAGACATAAAAAAAGAATACATTTCCTTTTATTTAAGATTTAACTCCTTGATGTTTTCTATAAAAGCATTACATTTTAACAAAGCAAATATTAATATTTGCTATTAAATACAAGACAATGAATAACAGAATCTATGGCATTGTAATATAATATTATTACCATAACTTTTCTGTAACTATAATTCTAAAATACACAATAATAATATTATTCACAACTTCATCCAATTCTAAATAATTAAACTTGCTTCTCCCTCCCTTCCAGTCAATCATAGCTGTCCTGATGATCAGTTTAAATGCCAGAATAATCGCTGCATCCCTAAGAGATGGCTTTGTGATGGAACTAATGACTGTGGGGGCAATGAAGACGAATCCAATCAAACTTGCACAGGTAAAGGTTTGCTTGGATATGCACATAAATCTCCTCCAAAGTTAGTCTCCATAAAAATGCAAGTCAATGCTTTGAACTAAGCTGAACTTTCCTAGTGCTGATGATTTGATTATTGCAATAGTAAATGAATTCAGAGTTTGATGCCACAAAGGCTAGAATACAAATTATCTTTTACTTAATTTTTGGACATTACTCTGCTTTCCAAACTAATTTGGCACTTCATCTATCCATATGGGTTGACTGTCGATACACTACTTGAACAAGACTTGTCCCTGCTAAATCCTCCTTGGCAGTGAAGGTTGATGTTTGCTAGCATGCTGTGATGCAGGCCATCCCACAGGCAGGAGTGTTTTTTTTTTTCTTGAAAATTATTGAGAAAATAATTTATAAAGTTTATTTAGTCTACTATAGAATACCTCTGTGATTAGTTTTCTATTCATGCACATTATTTATGTGAGATAGGTTTTTTCCCCATGAAATCTCAAGACCACTAGCCTACTGATATCTCCATTTAATAATCTATTCTATTGTAATAAATCTTTGAATCCCTAGGCAGATTCTTATTGAATGGAAATATACAGCTTGTGGTATAGTTTACAACAGAGTGCCAGAAAGGTCATTATTAATCAGGTAAATGTTAAAAAATGATACTGACTAGCAGTAGCCTAGTGCCTCTTTTTAAATGACAAAGAAAAAAATAGTGTATTTGATGACTCATATTGATATGATTCGTAAAAACTGATTTTTTTAAACCATTACATATATCAACATCAAAGCAGATCAACTACCCTATCAACTCTTTCTGTCTTTGCCAGAGTAAGCCTTACTCAATAAGAAGTATTATAAATTACTAGTGAAAAATACAGAGCAACCTGTAGAGAAAAGACCCAGGGGTTGAGAAGACTGGTTTCCACTCTTGGTCACCACCAGTTTTTTTCTCTTGGAAAGACATACCTCTCTGCACTTTTGATTTCCTGCACATTTTTTTTCCAACACAGTAAGAGTATGAATTAACTAGAAATTGTTTCCAGAGAGACTTTCCATATGTACAAAACAACACTGGCAAGAGCAAAACAGTCACCATTCCATAATCCTAGTCCATGTCTTCTATTCAGCTTTTTCCATAATGACATATTTGCTGAGGATCCATGGGCCAGGTATTCTGTTGTCCCCTGATTAAAAACCTCATCTGACATTTTAGAGTAAACAAATTTTTTGAAAGATATTTTCATTTGTCTCGTAACATATCTTTTGCTTTTCAAATGAGTTTCTAAGAGAAAAAGGACCTCTAGAGAACATCTAGTCCTAGGTCCCTACCCTCCAGGCTATATTCATCTTATACATGGGGCATGGGAAAGGGAACTTGCCTAAACTTACATTATTGATAAAAGACTCAGGGAAATTCCATCCGAGAGTTTTGTCTCCAAAGCCATTTCTCTTTATCCCAAATGATATATCCTGCATAATGGTTAGAATTTCAGGTATGATCAGTTTCACTTAACTCAAGTTGCTCTTGCCATATGACTATAATTTACAATAAGACATCTTTCTAAACGAGTGTAATTCTTCTTTTTGGTTCTGTTTTGTTTTGTTTTCAGACAGAGTCTTGCTCTGTCACCAAAGCTAGAGTACAGTGGCACAATCTCAGCTCACTGCAACCTCCACCTCCCAGTTTCAAGCGATTCTCAAGCTGGGACTACAGACACACGACACACACCCAGAATTTTTGTATTTTTAGAAGAGAACAGGATTTTACCATGTTGGCCAGGCTGGTCTCAAACTCCTGGCTGCAAGTGATCCTCCCACTTAGGCCTCTCAAAGTGCTAGGATTACAGGTGTGACCCACCATGCCTGGCCCAATTATTATTCTTTTGAGGTTAAGATTCAATTCAGAGATTATGCTTTATATCATATTAAACAGATCTGCTTTCACCTTAAAATAAAAGGTATTGCTGGTTCAATTTATGATACCATGTTTTCTTCATTTCTATTAGATTTTTAAAATCTACTTGTTTCTACACAGTTTTTAAAGAAGCATTTGTGATTGGCTAGCTATTTACAGTAGTAAAAGTAAAAATGTTTATGTACAAGATCAAACAAAACAATTTTAGTTATTAGGTTGGTACAAAAGTAATTGCAGCTTTAGCCATTATTGTCAGTAGCAAAACTACAATTACTTTAGCACCAAACTAATAAGATTTCTAAAATACTCATGTCCTATGGTCTACTAGGAAATAGAATGTAGCTTGCTTAAATCCCACTTTAAGTGCTGCCAGCTGAAGTCTGCTACTCACTACTAGATCTTCCTGTCAGTATATATATGATAGTTATTACAGTCACTGGACACGTTAAGAACTTGAATAAAAAGAGCAAAGATAAATATATCTTTCTCTTTGCAAGCAATGAAGTACATAGTAATGTTACAATGTACTTCCATTTCACTTTATCAAAATATATAAATAGGTCCCATAGCTTCCCATACTGGAAAAAAATGCCACATTTATATAGACCAGTTTTCTTTCTGGATTTCTATCCATTGCTAGATATAGGTGAATACATGGATGTATATGCTGGATAAAAAGACTTGCCAATGGGGAATTACTTTGTTATTGAATCCACCATCCTGTAGCTCTTTGCATTGTGATTATTTTATATCAAAAGAAACCCATTGTCCACAATAAACCAATTTCCTATTTTTTTAAATTTCTACTTCATGAATTTCTTAACTTCATTAAGTATCTACCAAGGCATTGGTGATAGAATGAAAGAAAATACACAGTGTCTTTCCTCAAGAAACTAAGAGTGAAGACTGAGAGAAAGAAGTGTAAACACGCCGTTCTAGTGCAATAATTGATTATTGATTATTGCACTAGAAAAGTGCTAAATTGATCCACCTAGGAAGAGTAAGGAATTTAGTTTTTAGCTATTTGGGAGAACTTCTTAAAGGGAGTATTGTCTAAGCTAAGCCTTATAAAAAGCTTAAGAAAAATTCTGAAGTGACAATTCCAGCCATTTGATTAGGAAAAATAAATTAATCTGGTAAAACCCAGCACTGGCAAAATTGTGGAAAAAAGGAATTGTCACACACTCTTGGTGAGGATGTGAATGATATTACATCTTGAAAAGCAATTGGCCAAATTCAGTAAATATGAAGATAGGCATACCTTTGACTTTGTAATTCTACTTCTATGTTTATACTCTCATACCTGTGCATGAAGAAAGAGACATGAATAAAAGTTTCCATTGGCTTGTGCAGTACTCAAAAAAAAAATGGAAATAACTGAAATGTCCATTAACAGAATAATGGATAGATATATTGTGTTCTATTCACAGAATGCTATTGATAATTAAAATAACTGAACAAGAACTCAAATATCAATAAAAATAAATTTAAAAATAAAGTTAAATTAAATGAGATACCTTCATCCAAGGGAAAAAAGAAAACAAAACACTAAGTTGAAGAACATAAACAATACCATTTATATGAAGTATAAGATATAAAACAATTTTATAAAGTGTTTATGAATTCATAAATAGGAATATGTCCAGAAATAAAATAAATAAATAAATAAAAAGAAGAGTACCTCTGGAAAGAGAGGGAGAGAAATGTGATTAGGAAAGATTACATAGCAAATTTCAAATTTAACTACATATATTTTTTTCTTATATAAAATAAAAACCTGTAGCAAATATAGAAAAAATAGGATTTCATATTGTTGTATAACAGTAAACAGATGTTAATGATATTATTTCCTATACCTTTCTAGGTGATAGAAATACTTCACTGAAAAAAAAAAAAAAGAAACAATTGACCAGAATAAATTTCCCAGGGTGGGGTGAAGTGAATAATAAGAGAAAAGGTTGGAGAATTTGCCCAGAAAAGGAAACATCACATACACAGGGGGCTGCAGCATGTGGGCACAGTCAGGGTCTGGGCAGCCGTTCTCCCTCAACATCCAGAATAGTGTTGTCTACTTATGAGGGAGACCCAGAGGCCAAAGATGAAAAGTAGTTAGATTTGAAATAATTTTTCCTCACAGTAACCATGATCATTCCTTATATTCAAGCCTAGACAATTTCATATCAGCATTTCCCCCCACCATAGTACTCTGGTTAGATCACATAATATTTGCTCCTCTCACATCCTCTACCAATTTTAACTAAATGCATACTAGATAAATACAACTGCTTTTTAAAAAACCTTAATGTATTTAAAAATTAGACTTTTCTTTACAAAATAATGAGTATGTTTTGATTTGACATCATATGACAATAAATAAAATTAAGTAGAATGCTTTGACTAAAATATAGCAAAAGGGAAGTTTAAGAATAGTGCTATGCTCGAGTTTCCTCTTGGCTGTATAGTTCGTGTGCATTGTGAGAGTTCTCACTGTTACATGGCTGCAGGAGAAGCATGATTACAGTGAATTTCTGATTCAGCAGCTAGATAAACAATTCCCTTGGAGGAGGTATAAATGTCTTATCCTTAAAACAGCATTTGCTGCAAAATTAGAGCCCTGTGGGGCTGCTCCGCTAATCTTGCCTCCAAACTGACTTAGATCTGATGGAGACAAGAAATGAAAAAGTAAATGTTGTGGGTTTGTTTTCAGAAAAGTTTATTGATTAGAAAGTGATAATTTAGTCCACTTGATTATATCATGTAGATAAACAGTCCTTGGAGATTTGTGGAATCAAGCATCTTTCTCATTTGAAATCAGTTAAAATTGCCTGGTAGACTAAGTGAATAATTTTCTCCATGATTAGAACAGACAATGAATTCATATATCTTCAGGGCATACTTTCCCTCAATAATAATCCAGTGAATACTCTTTGGAATAATAGGTCATAACAGTTCCTCCAGCTTCAGAATTAATGAGGTAACACAAATTCCCACACCATCACAATGTGAGATAGGTCATACACAATATGAGACAGGTTCATGGGAGTTCTTTCTCATTTTCCTCTCTAATCACCATAGCTATCCTAATGAAAGAAAACAATCTGATAAAACTTTTCTAGAATTAAACCTGAATTATTAGGAGAGAAAACAGTGACATAAGAGTATCAAATAAAAGAACATTGATTTTGATAAATTTAATATATTCTTATTATGGGCCAATTAGAATTTGGGATAGAAATATGTGATAATGTCTATCTATGTAAAGCAAGAAAATAGAAAAGACTGAAGGAATGAAACAGTTAAAGAATGAAAGAGGAAGAAAGAGCTATAGAAAAAAAAGAAAAGTTTAAAAAAATAAGGGAAAAGAAAAGAAGGAAGAAGGCAAGTTAGGGAGGAAGGAAGTACCAAAAATTTTTAAAATATCCTCTTAGTAAATTTCTCTTAAAACTCAAAAGATTAAAAAAAAATGTTTTTATTGTAACCAGTGACACAGATATGTAAGAGAAAAAGTATTGGTGTCTCTCACACTTCTATTTTTACGCCTTCCCATCAAGTAAACTAATGACATTAAATTTTGTGTATATATTTCTACGTCCTTCTCTAGGGTAACACAAATACATGTACAGCTTTTTTCTCAGTAGACATAATTTTATAACAATTACCTAAGAACTTTATTCATTTTAGTATAGATGACAGATTATCAGAAAATCTGTGAAATTATATGAGACAATATAGAATTATTTAATTCTACTTGTAATTTTAACATTAAAAACTTCAGAGGCATACTTGTTTGCTGGAATATTTAAAATCTGATAATTTAAAATAAATGATGAATTTGTAAAATGGAAATACTTGGATAGTGCATAAAATATTTTAGATTTAGGAACCTTATCACACAAGCAAAGCAAAATGCATATCATAATACTTTTCCTGATATTTCTAATTTTAGACACTAAGGCTAGAAACAGTCTAATGGATCAAATCAACCCAGTAAATTTTTCATTGGTTTTTCTTGGATAAACTTTACAGTATTCACTAATAATGGATATACATCTTAACACTGCAAGTGCACTTTTTCCAAAAGGAAAGAAAACGTATATATCTTATAAGAAATTATTTTCAGTGATTTCTGAAGCCCTTATTCATGGAACCCATTTTAGTGTGTTCGACTGAGTTGGCTTTGCACAACTCTCTGTTATACCAACCATTAGTACCCACATTCACAAGGTGTTTTGATGAAACAAACAATGATTCTCAAACCTAGGAAACAGGAAGTCTATAAACTATGCAAGATTCTTTTATTGTAGCCACTGACACTGAGACCTCAATTATTCATTATCTGTTCAACCTCACCCCTCCAAAATTTTCATAGAACTAAGTTTGCTTTCTCAATATATCTCATTTTTTTCCCTAGTCCAATGAAAGGAAAGGGTAGATGGGATACTGAGGCTCATAAAGACATATTTGTAGTTCAGAGGGACAAAATAAATAAATAAATAAATAAAAATAAAAGGCTCATAAAGACATATTTGTAGTTCAGAGGGACAAAAGAAATAAAAATCAAAAAACAACTAAGCGTGCAACTACCAAAGGCCTGAGGGACAAGGCAGGGAAGCTATTCAGGCTTTCAGCCTTTTAAAATTTGCCCTGATTATATTAGAAAATGATTATCAAATTACCTGTCAAATGTAACCCCTTTTCTGAATAACTTTAAACCACTGCCTCCGGCTAACATAGAAAGCAAGATTCCATGTTTGTGTTCATTGAAACCCTTAAGAGAGCCCAAAGCAAAGTTGATTAATGTATTTGATTAAAAAGGCATACTTTTAAAAATAATTGTGTTAAAAAGTGAGTTTAAAAAAACCATCTTAAGGCCAAATACAGGTTTTAGAAAATGCTTTCTGCAGTCTCACTTCATACAGTAGATCATTTAGAGATCAAGAAATAATTGCATTAAATATGTTAGAGGAAAAGGACAATTCTGACCCCATGATTAGAAACTAGATACCCTGAGATAATCTCCAAATAATATCTTCTGTATTACTGCAAAAATGTATTTTCTGTTTACTGGCAAATGCTATCCACATTTTTTTTGTTAATTAAGAGTTGGATGAAACTTAATTCAGTCATATATTCATAAGCATGTGCTCGACAAAATTTTTAAATAATGAATTCATAGCTGCATTTATGGAATTGTGTGAGGATTACCGACTATCTTGTCATTTAGCAGTCTTTATTAATTGAAGGGCAAAGCATGTGAACTTTAGAGAAGATAAGCAAGCTGGTATTCAGAAGCCTTAAATAAAAATGTTCTTTTAAAATATTTTATTTTAATAGAGAAATACACTGTATTATGTCTAAAAGATATATTGCATGCCTTATTTATCCTTAATGTTCAAAAGGCCTCTAAATGTATTTATTTATTTTTTTGTATATTAATTGATCATCATAGCCAGAACATGCCAGGTAGACCAGTTTTCTTGTGGAAATGGGCGTTGCATTCCCAGAGCATGGCTATGTGACAGGGAAGACGACTGTGGTGACCAGACAGATGAAATGGCATCCTGTGGTAAGTTGTGAGTGAAACATACTGTTAGTAGAGATTGTGTCACATAGAATATCCTATCAGTTTACCCCCCTTTAAAAGGCTAATTCTTTATAAATACAGGAAAAAGAAGCAGAGGATATGTTACTTTTTGTTACATACTTTTGGATCTGAGTGTCCACTTTATGATAACTTCTGAATAATTCCTATTCATGAGATAGAAACTATATTCTCAGCTAAAATTAATGAATATAAACAAAGCAGGTTTTATTAGGAAGTGGTTATTACAAGGCTAACAGGATATTCTCAAGTGTTTATTATTAACCTTATATCTGTAGTGATTAAACTTGTCAAAGAGAATAGTTCATGGAGTAACATTTGAAGTAAGGGAGGAGGACTTATTTCTTATTGGCATGTATATGCTATCTTCTGGGAACAATAAATATTTCAGACTAAGATTACAAAATTGATAAATCACTGTTTTCATTTCTGTAGAGTAATATGATTCTGACTGAATGACAAAATTAGTATTAGTTTCAGTAATATTTTTGTTGATGGGAAAATGCCCACCTTCCACAGATTCTCTTACTTTTGAAAATAGTAAAATTTATTGTCACCTGAAGTTGCAGATTTAATTACTCTCATTTTTACTCATGCATCAGTATGTTTCATTATCATTTGTCTCAAAAACGTCTAGTCAAATGTAGTAACAAAATGAATGAGGTTTGTAAGACTTGTGCTTTATTTTCATTATGGCAAAGGATTTAAAAAATCACTATGGGGAAACTTTACCCATAATTTAGACATGTATAGCATATTTATTGAAATACAATTTTAATAATTTAGCACTGTGTAATAATTTTAATAGTAGAAAAATAAGGTTTTTTAACCCCTCAATTTGTTATTATTTTTTCCTTTCTAAATTCCAGTAGTTTTGTGGGTACAGGTGGTTTTTGATTATATGGCTAAGTTCTTTAATGGTGATTTTTAAGATTTTAGTGAGCTCATCACCTGAGCAGTGTACACTGTACTCAATATGTAGTCCTTTATCCTCTACCGCCCTTCCACCTTCCCTCTACCAAGTCCCCATAGTCTATTACATCACTCTTATGTCTTTGTGTCCTCGTAGCTTAGCTCCCAATTATATGTGATAGCATAACAATATTTGGTTTTCCATTCCTGAGTTACTTCACTTAATATAAGGGCCTCCAGCTCCTCCAAGTTGCTGAAAAGACATAATTTTATTCCTTTATATGGCTGAGTAGTATTCCATGGTATACATGTACAACATTTCTTTATGCAGTCTTTGGTTGGATGGGCAGTAAGATTGCTTCAATGTCTTTTCAATTGCAAATTGTGCTGCTCTAAACATGTGTGTGAATGTATCTTTTTCATAAAATGACTTCTTTTTCTTCAAGTAGATACCCAGTACTGGATTGCTGGATTGAATGGTAGTTCTACTTTTAGTTCTTTTAAGGAGTCACTATACTGTTTTACATGGTGTTAACCTCACAATTTAAATGCCTGTTTTTGGAGGATGCTAACCTAAAGTTTTCTTATGCCAGACTCTATAAATACTTGAGTGTATAACTTCCAAATAAAGTATAGATAAAGTAAAAGGTGCTAAATGACATGGTAAAGAAGATGATAGAGCAGTGGTATAGAAATAAAGCACTACAGAACGACACAGTAGACAACAGCATATTTTACATGTGGAATAAAATATTCGGAGCCTGACCAATAAAGGGGGTTGAGCAGTGTATTCTGTCTCCTTTCCACTATCCAGACTAATTGTGTGGTCCTAAATCTGGCTGAGTCTGCTGCTAAGTTGTTCTATATTTTAGAAAACTTGATTCCTTTTCTACAGTGAGCATCCTCATTCAGAGAATACCAGAAAGGTAATGAGCACTCTAATAACATTAATACAGAGAGGCCCTGGAATCAGAGTCTCAATTCAGATAAGTAATGCCATGAAAACAATTAGGAAAATAAAGTACGAGTTCATTAAAGAACTTCTATTAGGTCTTTGATCTGATTTTCTTTTTTAAGTAATAGGCCTAGGGAAAGACCTGTTTCTTTTTTCTAAGAATAATTTACTTGAATCAAAGGAGGAAAATGCTTAAAAGTTTAATAATAATCTAAATAACTATAATAGCAAACTTGTATGTCTTTTATTAGGTGAGGTGAAGAAGGGTTAGAAGGGATGCATACTTAAAATATGTGCTGGACACATATTTTTCTATTGAATCTTTTTTATAAGAAATCTACAAGGAACATTTTATGGTCCACATATTACAAATAAAGGAATTAAAACTTAGAGACTTTTAGCAACCTGCTCGAGATCACAAAGCAAATAAATAGCAGGACCAGACTATTAATCAGGCACACTTAAACCTAAAACCCAAACATTTTAGGTTGAAATTGTTTCATGATCCATGCATAGGGTGCAGATTATGCCATTATACTTCTATGACTATCTGATTTAAATGCACATGCACTTATAGTAGGTTTCATTCCTTGTTGTGCTGGTAAATGTTTTAACCTTTCCTGGTGGGGAGGAACCCTGATGTATTGTTTGCCTATTTGTATGCTGTAAATACTCCCACCATAGGCAGTATCAAGTTGCCAACATAATTATCTGAATGTGGAATTAGGAACAAATATGCAGTAACACACCAGTATGTAGTATTTCCACTATTCAGATACAACTGACACAAATAATTTGAAGAGCAATGTAGTAAAATTATCAGGAAATTAAAAGTCTCAGGTGTATATTACCTTTGTTTTCAACATTATTTGTTTAGTTGTAAATTTATAAAAATTATTATTTTTAAAAATAATGTCATGTGCTTTACAGCTGGTACATAGAATCAGTGAAAATTTAACAGTAAGCTTTCACAGCCCAGCATGGTGGTTCATGCCTATAATTCCAGTATTTTCAGAAGCCAAGGTTGAGTGCATCACTTGAGACCAGGAGATCGAGACTAGCTGGGCTAACATGGTAAAACCCTGTCTCTACTAAAAATACAAACATTAGCTGGCGTGGTGGTACATACCTGTAATCCCAGATACTGAGGAGGCTGAGGTGGGAGGATTGCTTGATCCTGGGAGGCAGAGGTTGCAGTGAGCTGAGATTCAGGCCTCTATCTCAAAAAAAAAAAAAAATCAATCAATCAATAAAAATAGGCTCTCACAAATTGGTACAAGAGGCCGGCTACACATAATTGGACATGAACACATTGAAACAATTTAGCAGCTAGACAGTTTGGTCCTGAAATATAGCCAAATTTTATAGAGTATCGGTAAACTACCGCCATGGGTTAGTTTCAGGACCATTTCTTCTTAACAACCAAGGAAACATGTTTTACTTCAAAATGTTTCTCTCTTCAATAATACACATTTGCCTTTCAGATTGTCATTTAAAATCAAAATTTACATCAGAAGAGAAGCTGACAAAGTGCAGTAGGCATAATTTCACTGTTAAAGTTATTATAAGAGAGAATGGCATAGATCTCTGTAATAGAAACTATTCTTGCACTGCATACAAAATGACAAGGACTGCAATTTTTTAAACAGCACTCACCCTATTTGACACTATTCTATAAATAAATAGAGATTCAACTCATTTCTAGTTTTATTATAAATTTTGTAATGGCCATATTTTGCTTTTGTCACTGGAATAGACCAGCTTCCCAAAGGTTTCATCCTACCTGAAGATTCTACAATCACTTTTTTTCTGTTTATACTTCAGCTCCATGAACAATCTCTTTTATATTTAAAGCTACTGTTTCACATTAAAAATAATATTAAAATTTGGATTTGAAAATATGCAAAGCCTAAGATTAGAAATGTTTCTGCTGGTGATTAGGAGTTGAAGGTACTGCAACTGAAGGGCAAGATTCCACTGGAATTCACTGGCATCCATTTACAAACCTAATTCATCTTACTTGCATTTGTCTTTACAAGTTAATTGCACATTTTAGGTTGAGATTATATGTGGGCACACACTTACATTAATTGGGAAGGCCCTCTGAGGATTCAGCTTTAATCTTTAAGCAGTTGTTTAACTTTTTAGTAGTCTTCACATGTAGAAAGAAGAATCTGTAAATTGATGCTGCAAACAAGAGAAGACATATTCAAATTGTGAAGTCTGTGTTGAAAGTGGACCTTGTGTCAAGGGACTGAATGGTCAATTTAATTTCAAGGATAAGACTAACACTGGTTCTCAACTTAAGCTGTCAATAAAAGAATTACCAGGGGAACTTTAAAATCACCTGCCCACGCCTCACTCCAGAGTTATTAAATAGAATCTCTAGGAATGGGACCCAATAATTAGTATTTTTAATGCTTTCCAAATGGTGAAATGTGTGCTCGAGTTTGAGAACTCAAGACAATACATCAGAGTCTTTTGAGGAGCTTGTTAAAAAAAAAAAAAAAGATTGCTGGGCCCCATTCCTAGTGTCTTTAATCCAGTCAGTCTCAGGTGGGGCCCAAGAATTTACATTTCTGTTAGGTTGGTGCAAAAGTGATTGTGGCTTTTGCCAGTATGGAAAAAAAAATGCAATTACCATTGCATCAATCTAATAACAAATTCTCAATTAATGCTAATCCTTGTACCATGTGTATTTGATTTTATCTTCTGTGCACTTATGTGACATAAGAATGTTAATATATACAAAACTGGTTTAAGATAGGAGCAATTATCCTTACAAATTTCCTTCCCATCTGTATTAGTCTGTTTTCACATTGCTGGTAAAAACATACTAAAGACTGTACAATTTACAAAAGAAAGAGGTTTAATTGAACTTACAGCAGCCCCACAAACGTGGTGGAAGGCAAGTTGGAGCAAGTCATATATTATATGGATGGTAGCAGGCAAAGAGAAAGATTAGGCAGGGAAACCCCCTTTTGATACCTTCAGAACTCGTGAGCCTTGTTCACCATATCAAGAACAGCATGGCAAAGACCTGCCCCCTTGATTCAATTACCTCCCACTGGGTCCCTCCCACAACATGAGGGAATTCAAAATGAGATTTGGGTGGGGACACAGCCAAACAATATCACCATCTTCAAATTACAACATTAAATATAAGGGCATTTCATGATTAAACAATGACACATTTTGTACCTTAGACAATTTATAGTAAAAAAAGCATAGTTATTCATTTTAACAAAGATTGTTGTCTTTGTCTTGTTCTGTTTTCCAAATGTCTCAATAGAGCCTACATTTATTATGTTTTAATAAATATACCTTAGAGTAAGTTGGTAATAGAAGCCTTCATCTTTGGAAATCACCTAAAGTTTGTTAACAGATTGAAAGATAGTTCAGGCCAAGTATGGTGGTTCATGCCTGTAATCTTGGCACTTGAGAACCCAAGGTGGGTAAATCACTTGAGGTCAGGAATTCAAGACCAACCTGGTCAATGTGATAAAAACCCTATCTCTTCTAAAAATACCAAAAAAAATTAGCAGGGTGTTGCTGTGTGTGCCTGTAATCCCAGCTACTCAGGAGGCTGAGGCTGGAGAATAGCTTCAACCTGGGAGATGGAGGTTGCAGTGAGCTGATATCGTGCCACTGCACTCCAGCCTGGGTGACCAGAGTGAGACTCCATCTCAGAAAAAAAAAACATAGTTCAAGGGAGTTGAAATAAAAAATCGACTGAAGTTTTCAAGATTAATATTACTCAATTGTATGGGTGTTGATCTTTTAAAACCGGAATTTTGTATCCTGTACTTGTAATCTTACTTGTAAATGCTCTTATCATCTTTCTTGTTATCTTACAAAATTACAAGATAAGAGAAAAAAAGAGGACAGGAGAGGATGGGGAAGGGAGAGGAGGAGAGGAAAAGAGAGGAGAGGTGAAGAAAGGAAGAGAAGAGTAGGCCAGGCAGGATGGCTCATGCCTGTAATCTCGGCACTTTGACAGACCAGTGTACATGGATCACTCGAGCCCAGGAGTTCCAGACCAGCCTGAGCAACATGGCGAGACCCCATCTTCAAAATACAAAAAATTATCCAGGCATGGTTGTGGGTGCCTGTAGGCATAGCTACGTGGGAGGCTGAGGTGGGAAGATCATTTGATCCCAGGAAGTTGAGGCTGCAGTGAGCTATGATGTATTCCAGGCTGGGTAAACACAAGTGAGAGCCTGTCTCAAATAAATAAATAAATAAATAAATAAATAAATAAATAAATAAGTTAAGTAAGTAAATAAGTAAATAGAAGAGTTTTAGCTATCAAAATGGAATTTTTACTCAGTTAAATCAGTAATAAGTTTTATCTATGATATTTTACGCAATATAATTAGGAAAGCAAAGTTTCTGATTAAGTACATATTTTTTTTATTTTCTAAGAAAAAAACTGCATATGTGTGTAACCATGTAATGAGGAGCAGTAATCCAGTGGAATATTGACATGAAATGTAATTGTTGTCCAGCACTGCTTTGCCATTCCCTAATAATACCTTGGCACACACAATGGTGCTGGTAACTTTTAGTTTCTGTAACTTGTTCTAACCCATTTTGAAATACTAGTATTATATCCTAGTAAAAGTTTTTTCCCCCTTTGCTGGCTAGACTTGGGGTTCTAGGAATGGGGAGGAATGGGGTTCTTGTCTTGCTTTGTTACTTGCTACTTGCCTTTCATCTTGCTTTAGCTCTTCAGGCAAAGAGGAGATATGGAGGAAATGAGTAACATCTTTTCAAGCAGATATTGAGGAAACCTTTCTACTGCTCTAAATTTTATAATCCTCTGACACATGAGAAATGCAGCTCTCTTGAGAGGCATCTGTGTGAGATCCTCAGAGAGGTTTGAGTCTCATCCCTCTTTAGAATTCCCTGAACTTCCTTTCTCATATCTTCTCTCTTCTCCCTTCTTCGGAGTTCCCTGCACATCTAGATTTAGGTCTCTTTTATTCCCCAGACCTCCTCATTCCCACCATAGGAGGTACATCTCAAAGCCTTAAGTTGCTGGAATTCCCTTGCTTGGTGAGCTTCCCTTTTGGTTGTGTTACTGATGTGACAAGGAAAGGTTTATCATCTTTTGCTAGGTCTATTTTATTTTCTTTCCCAGATATTGTGAGCAGGCTGCTCTCCTAATGACCCATCTCTTGGGCCTACAATCACTCTCCAGTTCTTTGTTCTCTAGATACAGGTAAAAGGGCCAGATCACTCGCAGAAAAACATCTCATCAATTCTGCCTTCTTAGGTACCCACACAATTTCATGAATGATTCTCGTGGAGTCTCTCCTCTTGCATTCGTGGATCTCTCCATAGGCTGGTCCACTGGTCTCTCCAGAAGGTTGACTTGTTACTTTCCTATTAGATGAAATTGTTCCAAATATTGGTTTCTCTCTGTAAAATGTGGGGATACTTGGTGTCTCCTTGTCCTTAGTATTGGATCTAAGTGAGCCAGGGCCAAGGTAAAAGAAAGAATTTCATTATTACATGGTTTTGTTTTTAACTCAATCATTTTTTTTCTCTGTCCCTCTTCTTTTCCTTCTTCCTTTCTCCCTTCTAATCTCCCGTTAAAGCAGGTTTGTACACACCTACTAGTATAAACATATATGCATGTATTCAATACATGGGCATTTAGAAAGAATAAGGTAAGTTATTTTAGTTCTCACATTATAAGTAAGGAGACTGAAGCACTGAAAATGGTGTGTGCAAGTTTGCAGAACGTGTTAGTAGATTTCAGTTACATTCACTCCTAGTTGTCCATTCTCACAGAATTAGAGACTTTTGTAGTTGATTAAAATGTGTTGTAACTTAATCTCTTATCCAATACAGGAATTCTTCTAAAACTGATCCCACGATACTTACCTAGTCATTGTTTAAATTATTTTCAGAAACAAAGAACTCAACATTTCAGGGGATAATTAATTCTACTGTTGGGCAGTATTCAATTGTCAGAATGTTATTTCTTCATGGAGCTAAGGTCCGCCTTCCTGAAGATTATACCCTCTGATACTTGTTCTGTCGTTTGAAGGTACATAGAATCAATAACTTTGTTCACAGTCTGGCTCTTAAGATAACTAATGACACCATCATGTCCAACCAACTCTTCTCTTTTATAGGTTAAACATATCACTTCCTTCAACATTTTCTTACATGACCATGTTTGTAGGGGCTTTTCTTGGCAATTGCCTTGCTATTCATTCACTTGAATTTTAATAATCTTATTAAAATCAATGGCCTAAAATGAGAGACTGATATTCAATGTGTATAGAATTTCAGATATGCAAGATGAAAAATTTCTGGAGATCTGCTGCAGAAGTATATGAATATATTTAATGTTACCGAACTATATACTTAAAATGGTTAAGATGGTAAATTTTGTGTTACATATTTTTACCACAATTTTTAAAATGTGAAATGTTCATGTTGTAGAAATTTGGTATTTTTACAACAGATCATAGTGGAGTGTTTACCTTTAGTTATTTACCTTCTCAGTTTCTCTTAATCTTGGATGACAGCCTTATCATGTAACTGACATATTGAGTTCTCAGTCAGTTAACATGCCTAAGCTTTTCTTATAAACCAGTTTGCCTTTTAGGAATATTTCCAATGTTTACATTTCAGAAGTTCCCTTAAGTTTTATTTTGATAGTCTTCAGATTCTCCCTTATCCACACATTTCAAAATATGTACATTGGTGAGGTCTTTTATGCCCCAGCATCCTTTTACAGTTCTTAACTTTTTTGCAATTTTGCAGTTTTGAATTCATCATCCATCATGATAGTGATGTCTTCTAGTTTGGTATAATTCAAAAATTGTGTGAGCATTACTTTTAAGGCTTTAGCCAAATTATAGTGACAAAGGCATGATCTTTTTGGAGAGCAATTAAAAACATTCTTCTGGGAAAAACAGATCTAATAATTAGAATTTTGTAGATACAGTTATGAATCAACTACTCATCTATCTAAATTTGCCATTATATTGTATGTATGGTATTTTCATTTATTGTGAAAGAATTTCTCAAAGATGTTAAAAATTCAGGAGCACTACATTTAATAATATATAATATACATAATTGTGATATATATAAATTATATATATTATACATATAACACATATTAAATGAATTATATATAATGAAAATGCCCTAAATATATATATGTTATATATATATATCAATATTATATGTTATATGTTATATGAATTATATATAATGAAAATGCCCTAAATATATATGTTATATATATCAATATTATATATTATATTTATTTATGTATATGTATTATATATGTAAGTATATAAATGCTCATCAAAAAACTACATCAGCAAAAAGTTTATTCTGACATAATATACTTTTATTTCATTCATGATCAAATGGCCAAATGGTATCATTATAAATACTGACAAACTATTGTTTTAACAAGTTTATCTTATAATTATTGTCAAAGACTTACATAAACTTCACCTGTCTATAGTTTCTAAATTTTCTCTCAGTTTCAGGGTCATGATCAAATATTGTCATTATAAATACTGAGAAATGATTGTTTTAGCAAGCTGATCTTAGAATTATTGTCAGAAACTTACATAATCTTTATAATTTTTAAGTTTTCTTTCAGTTTTGGAGTTGGTTCAATATTGCCTTTTTTCCAATTTTTCTTCATGTTTCCTGTCTCCCACTAATTCTAAAATTACTGTCAATTCTCTGAGAACATCAAAGATACTTGATGTTTTATTACTTGTTTGATAATTTGTCTCCATAGAAAGACAAACTCACCATTTAGCAATTAGGTGCTCTATTTTTCTCTATTCTCTGGTTTGGAGTTTTAATTTTTTCCCAAACCTATTTGCTACCTACTTTCCAGTCTGACAATAATTATTTTTATTTAAAAGAAGGATGCTGAGGAAACTGAGAAGCTCTTTTTTTTTTTTTTTTTGGCTATGTCCGGTAGATTTATTCTGTGTATATTACTTCTAAATTAAAAATTGTTCTGTCTATTTCCTTATTTCATATGTTTATATTTTAGCATGCTTTATTTTTAATTTAGAAGTGGTATGTGAGCTTCCACTAAGTTGTCTTCTTGTTATTCTTACACGCATGTGGCATTATTTTGCATCATTCTTTGGTTACAGTTCCCTGTTTTGTAAATACCTGACTAATAAAGCCCAGTGTGCAGAAAAGTGGGAGATTAAGCAAACCCTGGAGGGATATTTTCAAAGCAGTAGGCAGAAATTATTAAAAATGGCTTTTAGTTTCTTGTTCTAATTCAGCATTTCCCCAATTACTTGCTTGAGGATATGAGTCACTTGCAGTGCTTGTTGCTAATAAAGATTTCCAGGCTTCTACCCGCCTCCCTCAAAGATTTTCATTCAGTAGGTCTTGGATGGAGTCCAGGAATCTGTATTTTGAGAAAAATTATCTCATGTGATTCCTATCTTAAAAGAATATCAGATAATTTAAACTGTGATGTTAGCATTTTCTACCTATTAGAATTTGTTAAGGCTACCACAACAAATTACTACAAAAGTTATGCTTAAAATGACAGAAATTTATTCTTGCACAGTTCTGGAGGTAAAAAGTCCAAAATCAAGGTGTCAACAGGGCTGCCTGCAAAGGCTCTAGGAAAAACTCCTTTCAACTTTTGGTGGCTATTGGCATTTCTCGGCTAGGGGCAACATAATGTCAACCTCTGCCTCCATCTTCATGTGACCTTCTTCCCCATGTCTCTGTCATAGCCTTATCTCCCTTCTCTTGTAAAGACACCAGTTATTTAAGGCCCACCTTTAATCCAGGATGATATCATATTGAGATCCTTAACTTTATATCTGTAAAACTTTATTTATTTTTTCTTTTTTTAAGGATGTAGGTCAAGGTTATTGGCACAAAAATACCATAATTGCTTCAGTAAGCAAACAATTTAGAGGCCAGACATGGTGGCTCATGCCTGTAATCTAAGCACTTTGGGAGACCAAGGTTGGTGGATCACTTGAGCTGAGGAGTTTGAGGCCAGCCTGGGCGACAAGGTGAAACCCTGCCTCTAAAAAGAATCTTTTTTAATTAGCTGGACATGGTGATAAATGGCTGTAATTTCAGCTACTAGGGAGGGTGGGATGGGAGTATCACTTGATCCCAGGATCACTTGACTCCAGGCTACAGTGAGCCAGGAGTGTGCCATTACACTCTAGCTTGGGCAACAGAGCAAGACCCTCTCAAAAAAAAAAAGGGGGGGGCAAAAACTTAAAACAAAAACAATTTAGAAAGTAGTATGCATAAAATTTTATATAACTATTATTAACATACATAGATAATCTATGCTCACCAAAATATCTATAATTTTTAGCTGAATTTTCACTGAATTTGACTTTCCTCTGAGATTTTCTGTACTATTTTGCTCATCCTCCATGTGTACATATTGTTTTTCAAGTAGAAAAAAGAAAAAGAGGGTATTTTAACCTTAAAATAACAAAAAGCAAAATCTTCTGTAGATCTGTGCATAGTTACTATGAGAAAGCAGAGCCAAAAGAAATACTTAACTATTTGCAAAGACCCTATTCCTAAATAAAGTCACATCCACAGGTCCTGGCGGTTAGAATTTGATGTATCTTTTTGATACCTAACAATTCAACCTAGTACCCCTGGGGAACTTTAATATGTCCTGATTGCCAACTGAATTATAATGGAGGCTCAGGTATGGGTAATTTTTAAAAATTTTCCACATGATTCTCATGTGCAACCCTATCCTGGTGATTATTGGGTCTCTGCCACTCAGTTGAACTTCTTTCAGTATCTCTTTATTATATCCCTCCAAACCTCAATTGTTCCCCACTCTCACCCCAAAATGGAGTCCTGGTCTGTCACTCAGGCTCAAGTGCAGTGGCACAGTCTCAGCTCGCTGAGGTCTCCACCTCCTGGGTTCCAGCAATTCTGCTGTCTCAGCCTCCTGATTAACTGCTATTACAAGCATGCACCACCATGCCTGGCTAACTTTTGTATTTTTAGTAGAGACGGGGTTTCACCATCTTGGCCAGGCTGTCCTTAAACTTCTGACTCTAGGTAATCTGCCCACCTCGGCCTTTCAAAGTGCTGGGATTACAGGTAGGTGCCACTGTGCCCAGCCTGCTTTTACTTTTCTAGCGTGTATTTTCAAGTAATTCAGCAGATTATTTCTGGTAGGAAGGAGCTAACTGGAGCTGCCTCACCAGTTATGGGGCAGTGATAATTTTAACTGTCTTTATGACACTGACAGATACTTAGTTCTTTCAGTTTCTATCAAGAGTAGACATAAATTATTTAGAGACTTCAGCAGCGTTAATATCTCATTGGTTTAAATAATAAACACACACATATAAAAATACACATGCACACACACATAAAAATCAGGGTCAAAGGAGATAATTTTGTAAAAATCTGGATTGTGTACAGCACATAGTGGTCACTGAATAAAAGTTTAACTATAGATTTATCTTCTTTTGTTTTTCTCTCTTCTCTCTTTTTTCTTCCAAATACTCTTCCATTCTCAAGTGGGAATATATGTATTATTTCCAGTTGGACTTAGAGTTGGCTCAATTGAAATTATTTCAGAAAACAGCAATGTTTCTGAAATCCTTAATTTGTTAGTATTAAATTTGTTATTTTGAAAGGTGTTAGATTGAAGTCCTATATTGATCCATCAAACATTTCTTTTATACCAAGTTGGTGTTTTAAAAACAGAAGCTATATGCATCTTTGCCTAAGATGGAACCGATGTCAGTAAATAATTTCTGTCACTGTAACATTTTGTCATTGGTGTCAAAATGTTTCTTTACAGCAGATGTAAGGTCTAAACCTACCTCTGTATGTCCCTGCAGCATTTTTTTAAAGGGTCCAATGTACCTACAATAATGGTTCCTCTATTTGGCTGCACAGTGTCAGACATGAGCTACAATTTGCTGTGGAGCCATAGCAGAATTTCTCTGTCTTGTTCCTTTCAGTCATTGCAATATGACCACATCTAACTACCAAAAAACAAAACAAAATGAAACGAATAGGAAAACAAAAAACCTTTCCACTGCTGCACGTTACTGTGCTTCTTGAGGTTTGCACACATGGTGTAATCTTTGTGTACTTTGATATCACACACAGTAGAGAAGACAGCTGTATTTGAATCACTGGTTGCTGCTCATTGCTTTGATGGAATTTTTTCTAGAATTTGAGCAGACCTGAGGAGAGGTGAATGAAGTTGAGAACCTCTGTACCCTGCCAAGAAGGCATTCATGGTGTAACTTCTGTGAGTGGTCTGGAGCCAGACTCTTCTTCAGAGAAGAAGCTACAAAACACTGTAGCTTAAACACTGTAGGGTTTAAAGTTTTAAAACGCTGTAAAACACTAAAAACTTCTAAAGTTTTAAAACACTATAGTGTTTTATTGATGTGTTCTCTAAATATTTTTTATAATATTATTTTCTTATAAGATGAGTCCTTATTAGACCTACTCTGGTGTTTTTGTTTGTTTGTTTTTGAGATGGAGTTTCGCTCTTGTTACCCAGGCTGGAGTGCAATGGCGCGATCTCGGCTCACCGCAACCTCCGCCTCCTCGGTTCAAGCAATTCTCCTGCCTCAGCCTCCTGAGTAGCTGGGACTACATGTGTGCACCACCATGCCCAGCTAATTTTTGTATTTTTTAGTAGAGACGGGGTTTCACCATGTTGACCAGGATGGTCTTGATCTCTTGACCTCATGATCCTCCTGCCTCGGCCTCCCAAAGTGCTGGGATTACAGGCGAGAGCCACCACATCCGGCCCCCTACTCTGGTGGTTTTAGCCTCTGTGTTCTAGATGCTGGGTCTCAGGAAAAGAGAAAAAGGCAAAGTTTCTGCTCTCGGAGGTTGAGGGTATTTGTCATGGTGTGCAAAACCTCAATAAGGATGTGACACTTCTAACTAATGTGCTTATATGTGAATTTTCTGAAGATTGCTACATTCTTTTAAGTGAATAATGTATTCAATTCCTCTGCTTTTGTATATATAAATGCTTATATATAAGTATACAGTCCTTATAAGTTCTGAAACTCTAGGTTCAGGTCATGCCCATTCTCTATTTCTGTTACTATTTTTAAATCAATGATGTAGATACATTTAGCTAAAAAAAGTCAGATGACACATAGGTGCTTACAATAAAAAATAGTAGTAATTCTACCTCACCTATTGTACTGTTACCAGTGGCAAGTATTTTTAATTCTTAACCAAGTTTCCTGGTTATTACCTCTACGTTTTTATAACATAATATGCAATGATTTTAAAAAAATTATACCCATCTCTTGACTTCCTCTTGACTAGGATATATTTAAGTTAACATTTTGAAAGTTTTAAAGTATAAAGAAAGGTACTATACAGCCTTATAGAAAATAATATTATATTGTGATAACAATAGTGTAATAAGCATGCTTACCTCATGGTATAATTAAAAGCCGTGACATTATATTGAGAAAATGGGGGAAAATTTTTTTTTTACCAAAAAAAAGGAAAATTTCTCATTTTAAATAAAGATAGGAAGTGATATATAACTACCAAAAATTGTGAAAATATTGCTTGTAAGTATTTTGGTAACCATTTCTCTTAAAATATTTGTGTGTGGAAGAATATATGTCAATCATTTGAGTTTCTCTTATGTTCAAATAAAGGATGATTTTGATTTTATTTGATTGTGGTAGGAGAATAAGTCCGTGTAGTATTTTTTCTTTGGAAGCAATTGGGACTGCTTTGTAGCCTACAAAATGATTGCTTTTATAGAATTCCTTTGTGAACACAAGAAGAATGTATATATTTTTAAATTTGATAGCAGTAAATTTCTTTTAAAATAGGAAGATAGACTGATGGATTGATAGGTGGTACTGATCGAGCCTATTAATTTTGTTGTTACTATCCTATATATCCTTATTGATATTTTGCCTGCCTAAGGATAATGTAAAAATGTAAAGGCAATTTTCCTGAAATGCATTTTCTAGTTTATATGTAAATTGGCAAGTACAAAATCCATCTCATAGTGTTGTCATGAGGATTAAATAGAAAACACAAAACCACCAAATACAGTGTTTGGGTACGTAATTGTATCATTCTCCTTTTGATTAGTTAGTAGTACTACTCCTTTGTTCTTTAATTCCATTAATAGGCTAACATCAGGCTGATCTTATTCTACAAGATCACTTAAAATATTGGTTTACAAGTCATGTAATTTTACATTAAAGAATTTATAATGATTTGCAATTGTGAATCTCGCTAAAACTTTTAAATAGATTTTTGAATATTGTCGATAGTATCAGATGTGCATAATTTCATACATAATCATATATTGGAGTTCAGTAAAATATTTGGACATCTTACTGACTTTTAGAGGTGAGTGCTCACAAATCAGGACAGTACCTATAACTATAAATGTACACTGGTAAACGTGTGTGAGCTATCATGCATGACTAGGTTTAGTAATGCTGCCTTGCTCCCTGGATTTAACCCCTATAATTTTCATTGGTCCCCTTTCATTGAGTGCATGCTTCTTTTTTTTAATGTTCTTTCTGTTTAGTGATTTTTATGTTTTCTGTTTCAGGAAATGTTTTTAAAATGTGCTAGCTTTAGTGACATCTAATTCTGCACACTTAATGGCACTGATTTCTCATTTGCAATCAGGGTCTGACAATGTGAAGCTCAGTGATGATTTGATCTCTTGGGAACTTTTATGTTGCTTTTTTACCTGTTGTGAAAAAGCTCTATAGCTAGAAGAAGCAAGAGTGAGTTCTTAGAAAACATTTATATTTATATCTTTATTCAGTATTAATATAATAACCAAAGCTGTGTATTTTGAGTAATATCGAAGTTAAGTCTGATCCCTTCTAAGTGTTATTTGCTTCTTGTTTCCTGAGTGATTTGCTTTCCTTTTATAAACAAGAAAAGGTAATTGCCTGGGTAGCCTAAGCGTGGTCAAGATATCAAAAGTATAAATGAACACCAGTCACAGAGCTAGGAACAAGGAAGCTCAAGGAGTATTTTTTTCACTGAAAAGTCTATATAAGCAAATTGATTAAAACTTACTCATTTTAATAATAGGCTTGTTTTTTTGTTTGTTTGTTTGTTTTGAGATGGAGTTTCACTCTTGTTGCCCAGGCTGGAGTGCAGTGGTGTGATCTTGGCTCACCACAACTTCCACCTCCCAGATTCAAGCCATTCTTCTACCTCAGCCTCCCGAGTAGCTGGGATTACAGACACCCACTACCACACCCAGCTAATTTTTGTATTTTTAGTAGAGATAGGGTTCCACTATGTTGGTCAGGTTGATCTCGAACTCCTGACCTCGCTCACCTCAGCCTCCCAAAGTGCTGGGAGGTGGAGCCACGGCGCTTGGCCAGGCTAGTTTAAAAGTAACAAAAATGAAACTAAAAGAGAAGTATCCCAGGCAACCTCACTACTACTTCAGGGCTCTGACGTGCCCATTCCTTGTGCTTATATACTGCTATAGTGAATAACTGCAGTCTATGAATTAGAATGAGTTAGAAAAACAAAGAAATGCTACATAACATAATGTTGCATTTTAAAAATTTCTGTAATTTAAAAAAGTTGTCACTATGAAATATAATTTGTCTTACTTCTTTTCTCTTGGAAGTTCCAGTGTTATAAGCACACTAAAAAAAGACTGAAATTTTCTGAAATAAAGTCTTAAAATATAGAGAAAATTAATTTACTTGAGACACTTTACATATATTTTGAGTTTTAATCTAAATTATAAATAAATTAATCATTGGTGATTTTTATCTGTCACACTTTATTCAACATTTCTAAGTAATTAAAGTTATTACTTTCTTAATTATTCTATGGGATAATAAAATCTAAATTGTTTAATTATTAACTTTAAGATTAAGTTAAACATAAATAACTTCAGGATTAATTAAACAAATTAAACTAAACATTTTAGTAGTAATTATTTTAATTGCCAGGGAGAATTATCATTGTTAGATATGAGTTTTTTCTTTGAACTGGAAGATTTTTCTGTTGTCGTAAAACATATTAAAAAACAGAAAATGCAACTTGAATCTCCTATTCAGTTTCTCAGTCAACTAGTTTCTTTCTATAAATATTTATGTATGTATGTTCAATTTTTTCCCTCTTATACAAAGATTACCACCACTATAACTCTCTTTTAATCCTGTATCTCTCATTAGCAATCACATTACTTCTTATATTCTTCACATTCAGATTTCTTGGGAAAGTTGCATAAAACTTTATGTATTCATCTTCCACTCAGTCTGCTAAGACTGGAAATTTATTTTCCCCTTAACCAAAACTGTCTTTGACACTCCACCAAAACTGTCTTTGACAAGCTCAACAGACTTAAAAAAAAAAAAAAAAAAAATCTGAAGGGAGGCGGACTAGGGGAGGGATAGCATTAGGAGAAATACCTAATGTAGATGGGTGCAGCAAACCACCATGGCACAGGTATACCTATATAACAAACTTGCAGGTTCTTGTATGTATCCTAGAACTTAAAGTATATATATATATATGTATGTATATATAATCTGAGTAGCACAGTTCAGTTTGTATATATTTATTGGAGCGACCCTTAACCCTGCTGTCTTCTTCTTCAGACACTTCTCTTGCCTTCAGTGACTGATATTTCATGATTTCCCTCTTCCATTTTTCTGGTTCCTCTGTCTCTATCTAACCCTTAAATATACGTTCAATATTTTCTTTGAGCATGTGGGTAAATTATTTTCTAACATTTTCTCACTTTTTTTTTTTTTTTAGTTGGCGTGGTGGGTAAAATTTTTACTCCAGTTTCAACATTTAGATTTTTTGCAGGTTAATTCAGGTTTTATACATTTGTTCTTGCAATTCTGATGTTTCACTACAGTGTTTCTATATGTGAATTTCTTTTTACTTTATTTCAAAATAGATTTTGTTTCCTGAATCTGAAGTCATGTCTCCTTAAATTCTGGGACATTGTAAGAAATTCTCTCTTTAAATACTGCTTGCTCTCTTCACTTTCTCTTCTCCCTGTTTTTGCAACTATTAGCTTGTTAAATTCTATCCTTCATGATTTCCCTTTATATTATTCTTAAATTGAGCTGCAACCATGGCAATTTCTTCTTATCTTACAGTTTAGCAATTCTCTCTTCAAGTGTACTAATTTGTAATTTAACTTGTCCATGTGGTTTGTAATTCCAAGACAACGGTTTTCATTTCTGAATGTCCTATTTGGTTGCTTTTCAAACTTGCCTATTTTTTCTCAGTGTGTCTTCTTACATGGTTTTTATTTTTGTCCTTACCTTTTAAATACATTTTGACTTACCTATTTTATAATGCCTATCAGATTTCAATCCATAGCCTCTACAGACACAGATTTTTTATTTATATCTAAAGATACTCTGGGTCTAACTGTTGTTAGGTCTGCTGAATTTTGCTCACCAGATTTTAATTGTTTTTTTTTTTTCCTAATTCTTTCTTTTTTTAAAAAAAAATTTGATTTTTTTGTCCCTTATGGAAATTTTCCAAAGACTTTCTTGGGGTGATGTCTTCTCTGGGCCCTGTCATACCTCTGAAATATTATTACATGCTGTGGATTAATTTTTACCTGAATTTTTCAACTTGGGATTTCTGAATTACAGAAAGTAGAGCTTGTGACTGATTATAGCCTTGTGATTGATTATACATTGTCAAGTGGACGTTTTTCCCCACTCAGAGTCTAGGCTGAGATATCTCTTTCTACTAGGAGGAGATATTATCTAATTCACCCTTGTACTTAGAGTTTAGACTTTGAGTGCCCTAGCTTATGTTGGCATCTTTTGTAGAAATAGAGAATTATCACCTGTCCTAGGTTGACATTAAAACCCAGGCATCTAGATAGATTACAGAACCAGCTTTCTTTTACTGCCTTTGGAGGCAAAATTACACATGCTCATACATAGACAATGGTGTTATTTATTGTTCATTCACTATTCTGGTTTTTAACATCCATTTTATTTCTAGACTCTGAAAATTTTTATTATTTTACACATTCACCTATATATTGAAATATTTGGTTGTTATTTTATCTAACATTACTGATTGTCTGCCATATTGCCAGAAATATTCAGTATTTTTTCCTAGCACTTTTTTCAGTCTCATTCTATATACATGTCTTAGGTGTTCCCTTTGACTTTCTAATACTTTGTCATTTAAATAGTGATCATTTCTAAGTCTGTCTTGCAAGCCTGTTTCACCACTTCTATCTTATACCCTATTGTAACCGTTCTAAAATTCTTTTATTTTCTCAAACATTTAATATGCTCTCACTTCTGGGCCTTCATGAATTTGACTCTTTCTTTGGAATATGGTAAAAGCACTGCATTCCCTCTTGTTCACATGTTTTAACTCAAACATATTATTTATATCAGCTTTTATAGCTCTTCCTCTGGGAAGTAATATTTAAACACCTGACGTCAGTTTGGCCACTTCTCTGTGTACTGTAATAACACATTACACTGCCTATAAAATAACATTTATCAGATATTTATTAAAATCACTTAATTGTATTCCAGATGTCTTCCCTGGTAAATTGTAAGCACTCTGAAATATGATAATATTTAACTTTGCATTCCCAGTGCCTAGCACTTTCATTCATTCACTCATTTATCCACTCTAGGTAATATATTTCTAAGGCATAGAACTCTATCTGATATAAAGTTCTCCATGAAATACCCTGAACCAATAAAACTTTAGAGCAATTTTTTTCTTCCATTTTGCAAATCACAGACCTCTGTTCAGAGATGTTAGGTAACTACCCAATATCACACATTAATTGGTGACATAGCCAGGATTTGAGCCGTGTTTACCTACCTGCAAAGCCTATGTTTTTTGTGTGTGGCATTATACATGCTATATAAAATGAGATTTTTATGTGACAGCAATGAAAAAGTGGCAAAATGATGACAATACATAGTACACTACTCTCATGTAATCTTCTCCAAAATGCATTTACTCTATTGGACATTTGAAGTCTGTCCCATATAGGTACCAATTCTTGGAAGCCACAACTATTGTCAATATCGAGAAGTGTAATTTATTTTCTCAGTGAATCTAGTCCTATAATATGTGTAATTTTTAAAAGCATCACTTTTTTGCTGGGTGCTGTGGCTCATGCCTGTAATCCAAGCACTTTGGGAAGCCAAAACAGGCAGATCACAAGGTCAGGAGTTCAAGACCAGCCTGACCAACATGGTGAAACCCTGTTTCTACTAAAAATACAAAAATTAGCCAGGCTAGTGGTGGGCACCTGTAATCCCAGCTAGTCAGGAGGCTGAGGCAAGAGAATTGCTTAAACCTGGGAGGTGGAGGTAGCAGTAAGCCAAGATTGCACCACTGCACTCCAGCCTGGGCAACAGAATAAGACTCACTCTCAAAAAAAAAAAAAAAAAAGCACCACTTTTTATAACAACATTTAATTATATACCTTAGGGGAGATAAAAATTAGAATTGGAGTTTAAATCTTAGATGTAAACTACAGAATGAAGAATTAAATTTTTAATTATTTCCCAAATCTTTCTAAGCTATAAATACTCTTTTTAAAGTATTAGTATAATCAGCATGGAATAGTTAAAAAAAATGTATTTTGGCATCAATCAGAGCGTTGTATCAAATTTTACTGCCACTTGCTATTTATGTGATATGGACTTAGGCAAGTTATACTATTTTCTTCTGCAAATTGGTGTCAGGGATAACAATGGCAGGGATATTGTAAAGAGTATTGGTAATACATATGCAGCTAACCTAGTATCATATATTCACTAAATAATAAGTAATTTGATTATTATTGTCTCTTTCAGGTGACGATAACACTTTCCTAACCCTGGACTCCTCCAATATTCTTATCTTGTCATTAATTTTAACTTGAATCTTCTATGCACTTTCCACATTGTGAAGGTTAAATTTGTCTATACAGAACGTGTGTTCATGATCTCAAACAAACCTATGACAACTGTGTTTTGAGACCTCCTTAACAAATTCCTTTAAAATATTATTTTGGGGCAAGGAGGAGGAATAAGTAGGAAAATTCCTAGGTTAGAGACAGGAAAGAAGCCTAAATTAGATTTAAAATCTACCTCCCTGGGGAACATTCCTCTATGCTTTGTATACTAGATAAATATAAGTACCATACCAATCATGATTACCCTTGAGAGAAAGACAATTGTAGCCATTTACATAATAGCTTACATATAACCTGACAATAAATTTTAAGTGAAACATATAATAGGTAAATTGAGCATACTATCTGTAATAATAGCAGATTTTTAACAGTCCATTAATCCATATTAAATATTCTATGAGTTTGAAGTATCTAGAGATAAAATAAAATATAGTTTTCTTTTCCTCTCTATAATTGTAACACAATGAAATATAAGCCACAGAGTTAGTCAGGTAATTCTTACCAGTGTCCCGCAATTTGTATCTAAAGTCAAAGAATTTTAATGCAAAATCAACAAAGAAAAATTGTGTGTAATATTTAAATTTTTGTCAAATATAAGAAATCATAATGACATTTTAACAGAGCAAATATCCAGAACTAAACTGATATATTCAGATGCTATTTTCAACCTTTAAATTAACACTAATATAAAAGAATAGAAAAAATGTTAAAATTAAAAGGTTTTTAAAGCACAATAATAAATTATTGTGATTTATTATAATGCTGTGATAACCCCAGGAGTTATTCAAGTGGTGAACCCTACTTTTTGCTCCATTAAATGTTTTCAGGGTATCATGCATTTCTGGATGACATCTCTTCTGACTTCTTAATCTCTAGGATTTATGGGACCCAAGAGATCAGAGTATGTGAAACCAGACAGGCTGAATGATTTACTCATTCACTCTATTTTGAGAATGAAACATTAATAACTTTACTCCTGTACATGTCTCTTTTCAAATACCAACTTTATTCTCTTTAGTGATTTGCCTTCAGCATTATTCTAGTTCCCATTGTTTTTATCTACAGTAATTTTTCTCCCTAAGCTAAGTTGGACTATAAGGTTGATGAGAGATGATGTAACTAGCATTTTAAAAATTAATCATATATGATATATAATTGTTTAGACACATGAGTATGTTCTATGTGTTTATGTATATTTTATTCAGTGTGGGCAGAAGATGAATGTCTCTCATTTTCTTAGAGGTTGATGTACTGCATATGAGATTTTTAAATTTAGTTTGAGAATTTTTTTTATCTTTTGAGAGCTAATTTTCACTTTACTTTTTACTGTGTTTTAGTATTAAAATCTAACAGTTGAAAATAATTTTAAAATTTACATGAAGAATTTCCCAATCTGTAAAGTATTATCAAGTTTCAAAAGTTTTCAGATGCTTAGGTTGATTTATTTTTTCTTAGCAAAACTTGGAATATACATTAATATGCTCCAAAGTTCATAGAAGAGAGATAAAAAATTTGAATTTACTTATTATAGAGCCAGAAAAGATGTAATGTTATTTTTAAAGATTATATCTCATCATATTTGAGTCCATATTTTATCATTTACTCATTTGAACCAAAGCTTGAATTGATCCTTTGTCTAAATCCCCTGATTCTTGCCTACATTACATCTTCTACACTACAGTGTATCCACTTAACAGTTGACTCTCTAAGGAAAAATGCATATTTTGGACGACTTTTGTGTTGATTCTTGAAATATAAACATACGTTCTCACTATCTCGTTAGGTAATAAAAGAAACTTCCTTAGAACTATTGACTAAATTATGTCTTTAGGCATTTTCACTTTTCTTTCTAGTACTTCCCCTTACGTGACAGAATATTTGTTGGGTTTCTACAGGATAGCTTTTGATAGAAATCTTTGCCTCCTTTCTACATCTTTTTTTGAATCACGTTTAGGCTCTCAAGACATTGTATGGTTTTTAAAAAGTTAAATTTATCTTAAAATTTATATTTTAAGATGTGACTTTGATAATTGTGAAACTTAATACAAATTTGGTAAGTTTTAGAATAATTTTCATTCAAATGCCAATACCTTAGATAAATGTACTTAGATGTAAACTTGCACAAGGAAATTGCCTTTTACAAAGTAAAGAAATAGGTAATCAAGAAAGTCAAAACCCATCCGATCTGGTATGAATCTTATATAAATAATATAAACTTTCCCTTTATGTTATTTGTGAAGAAGTATCAATTTATTTCATCACTGGACAAGTTACCAATATAAAAGATGAGCTACCAGCTGAAGACCATTCGCTGTATCTCTGCTGGTGTCCTTGGCTGACTCTCTTTTCCCAGCTCTGCTATGTGTTAGAGAGAATACTCGCATACCCAAAGTTGATTTGTTGTTTTACCATTTTAAGAATGGAGGTGATTATCCTAGCCTCTAATTTTAATTTCAGACATTACTTTTAGGATAATACAAAAGATAAGCCTTTACACTGCCAGGCAAAATTAATTTGCTCCTTTTTTATACTATTAATTCTAACAAGTTGTAATTTGCCAGGAACTGTACTAATATAAAATTTAACTAAAAAATATCATAGGTTTTATGGTAAAAATACAAACCATTCGAGAGGAGTTACAGTAATATCACTTGAAATTCTCATTTTCTAAAGACACTGTCACCAATGTGTTTCGTTGGTTAAAGTACTGAGAAAATACTTAGTGACCTAATTTTTTACATAACTAACTACCTGGAGTACTATGTGAAGTCCTCAACTCTTAGTAGGAAATTATCAGAAATAGACCTAAAAATGTGTGACAGAAATGACTAGGTAAACCTTGGTACAATCTGCCCTATTAAAATAAATAAAAAGTTGATAGTGTTATATATTTTAAAAATAAGATTTTTTAAAAATTGAAATGATAGAAATTTTCAGCATTGTTCATTTAAATGTCCTGATTCTTGTATACAGTACATCCATTAAACAGTTACTATCTATCTAAGGAAAAAAGTGTATTTTGGACAACTTCTGTGTTGATTCTTGAAACATAAACACTAAGTTCTCGCTATCTTGTTAGGTAACAAACAGAATATACATATGAAGGAATGGCTGGTATGGACAAAATCTTGTTAACTGAATCCTAAAATAGTGGAAGTATTTAGAGACACATTTCTGATAAACACAGGAATGTACTCTTGCATAATGAAACAATGTATGAGAAGTGTAAACCTTTATGCTTAATATATGCTAACAATTTAAGGAGAGTAAAGTAACAGTTTTGGTACATTTATGGATGTTAAGGGAAAAGGAGATAGGAAATTGGTAATAGAGTATGATTGAAAGACTGCTGGATGGGGAGCTTCATGAACTGAATTCTAAGACTTGTTTTTCCTTAAGGAGATGTATCTGTCATTAGAAAAGTCTAATTTCTCTGAGTTTCAATTGCCCCAGTTAAAAAGATTGGACATAATTTGTCCATTTTTTAAGCAGAGTAATATATTTTTATTGTTGATATTTTTTTTCCAAAATGAAAGTGCTCAAAACTACAAAATTGAAATGATTGATTAATAAGTAATATGTGAATAGATTTGGCTGAAGGAGTTTGAGCAGCCAAAGTACAGCCTGTTCAGCCATCAGCTATTCTTGGCAGCCCTGAGACAATGCAGACAATACAATTTGAAAGTATTTACAAATATTCTCTTCATTGCCTTTTATCAAATATACTCTATGATTCTATGTCAATTGTCTTAAGTGGAAAAAGAAATATTTGTCACAAAATGTAATTGGCTTCCTCTGTCAGAGGGACAAGTAAAGAATATGAACCATGGATCTATTTCAGTATATCCATTTTTGTCTGTTTTTATAAAATTAAACTGAGAGTTTCTTATTTCTTCTTTTTCTTTTTAAATATCTATTAAATGAGCTCTTGTGTGTGAAGATTTGTGATGCTATTCATACTCTCCTGAGGGCTTAAAGGTCTGGTACTGAGCAACTTGAATAAACTCTAGGTGAATATCTTTCACCATATATGAATTAGAGAAAATAAAATTTATCTCCTGGGACATATTAGTAAACAATTCAAAATTTCTTGGATAAACTGTTCAGCAATTATATTTTTCTCTGGCTACTATTACCCCTTTTTTTTAGCCATTCACTTGGGTTATCAGATTTTATTATGACAACATTGTCTTTTGGATTTATTGGTACTTCAAGTTGGCTAATAATCTCTCTTGCAAACCCTTTTTCTATGCTAATTCTGTAACTTTTTGTTATAATTATCTAAAGGTCAGTAAGGGGGGTCTCTTGATTTGTATAAAATTCATCTTGAAATCTGTATCTTCACTATTTTTTTTAGTTTTTTTAATAGACTAAAATTTTATACTTTTCTTTGTAACTTTGTGATATTGACTTACCTAACTGATTTTATTGCATTTATGTTTTGTTTAACTTTCACCTTATAATGTTAATATCTTTCAGAGGCAGAGTGAGATCTGACTTTCCTTCTTTGGCTCTCTGAATTCAGAAAAGGTCTTCCTCTATTAAAGCATAAACACATTACTTTGCATCTCCAGAGTGTATAGCTTCATTAGTTGTTATCTACTGAATGAAGGTTGTGTCCCTTGGTATATAGAGTTGACATCTATTCATTTTTCTAGTATATAATGAATTCAAATGATCCTCCGTCAAATAATTCTCCTAGGCTTTCAGTCACTGGAAAGTACTCATTTAAAAGATATTAAAAGTATGTGTCCTCAAGAAGTTATAGTCACTGTTTTTGTTTATCTGCCATTTCCTCTGTGTCTTTGTAGAGAACAGGGAAAGAATTCTAATCACATTAGCAAATGATATAAATTAAGTCATGCACAGTCAATAACATGCTTTCTTTTGGACATTTTTATATCTTTCACAGAATTCCCAACTTGTGAGCCACTAACACAATTTGTATGCAAAAGTGGAAGATGCATTAGCAGCAAATGGCACTGCGACTCTGGCAAGTACCAAATGCTCACTGTATAGCACTGATTCGCTGGGGGCCTGGAAGTCTGGACTGCCTGGCTTTCTTCAGAGGTAGTTTGTAGGGGAAGCTTCCAGAGGCAAGAAAAATGTCTAAGACAAGTGGTGAGCAGGCAGCTGGAATTAGCAGACATCACCGGAATTAGCATTAAAGAAAATGGAGCTCAATGTTTGCCCCATGGCTCTATGATAGAGATTTGCTTTTCAAATGTTATGTTGGACATAGTCTAAGTCTATAAACATGTAGTACAGTGAACAGTTGAGGAAATAGCCTGGATAGTTCAGGTTCCCTAAAGTACTTCTCCTCAGGAGGAGAAGCTTATACATTAGTATGGAATTTTCCAGATTGTCTCAACTCTGTCAATTTCTTCCTATGTTCATATGGTATTTTTTCTTATACTAAATTATATTACTATGCTAAATTATGCCAAATACAAGTAAATAAATTAAATAAGAATCAGTGCACTCCCAGTCATTTAATCTGATCTACTTTTACTTCACATTTATCTTCCCTCCCTCCTGAAAAGGTTGTTAATAAATAATATAAATGATTTCTAATGATACTGTACAATAGTTTCCAAGTATAAATATATACAGAGGAGCCAAGGGAGGAGGGGTACACAGTGGGTTCTCATGGTGGAGAATGGGGGAAAAAAGGAGGATATTAAAGATAGAATTATAAACTCTGGGGCATAAGAATTGTGAGGCATAAGTAATAATCTGGGGCATAAGTAATAATCTTTTATAATGATTATATTATTGATTGTATTATTTCATGAAAGTCCTACAGTCACAATTGCCTCCTTGTTTCATGGTGCATAGATGCATTCAGTCAATGGTTAGTTATTTCTGTGTGAAAAAGAAATTAAAATTCAAAATTCAAAGTCAAGGATTTTTTTCTCTCAGTTTAGCAGTTGACATTAAATCAGAGGAGAAGCAATGTGATGATGAAAATAATTCTTCCACTGTTTATGAGAAATGTTGTTCCACTGATTGAATTATCATTCATTTTTCAAAAACAAAACAAACTTTATATAGAAAAAAAAAAAATGGACTGGATCCTGTGGCTCACATCTGTAATCCCAGCATTTTGGGAGGCTGAGGCAGGTGGACTGCTGGAAGCCAAGAGTTTGATACCAGCCTGGCCAACACATGGCAAAACCCTGTCTCTACTAAAAAAAAATACAAAACAAAGTAGTCAGGCATGGTGGCATGTGTCTGTGTTCCCAGTTGCTTGGGAGGATAAGGCGGGAGAATCACTTGAGCCCCAGGAGGTAAAGGTTGCAGTGATTCAAGATTTTGCCTCTACACTCCAGGCTGGGTGACAGGGCAAGACTCTGCCCCCCGCCCCCCAAAAAAAGTGAGATTGTAAAAAAAATGTTCTCTGCGGATCAGGTTTCATGGCCTCATGTTGATGTTTCTTTCCAGATGACGACTGTGGGGACGGGAGTGATGAGGTGGGCTGTGGTCACTCTTGCTTTGATAATCAGTTCAGATGTTCCAGTGGCAGATGCATCCCAGGCCATTGGGCTTGTGATGGTGACAATGACTGTGGTGACTTCAGTGATGAAGCACAAATCAATTGTACCAAAGAAGGTTAGTAATTTTGTAAGTTAATGAAACGTCATTTTAAAAGTTGATATATAATAATACTTAGAATATTACAGAGAGAATATTATATAACAAATAAATTGCTTATTAGGCAAAAATATACATCTGGAACTGTGTACAATCATTTGCTATCTCTTTACTTTCCCTCTTTTCTTTTTTCCTTTGGTTTCTCACCTCAGTACCTCCTTATTCCTTCTTTCCTTCTGTGGTCTTTGTTTTCTACATTTACTTGATGCTTTACTTACTACCCTTTATATCATCTAAACCCTAAAGCCATTTCAACAGGGAAAAAGAAAAAAACAAGAAAGGAATAATTTTACTTTTATTTCATACAAAATTTGTTTACATGAAGTTTGAAATAATCCCTGATTAAATGGGGATGTATTTCCCACTGATTGACTTTCTAGAGTACAAGCTAAGAAAGGAAGGAGATCATGACCATGGCTCTCAGCATATCCATGGGGATAATAACCCTGTCATTTGCATGGCATATTTTGCAAAATTTGACCATTCATAGAGCATATTAATAATTAAAAATTAATGTTGGAAAATCACAGAAAAAAATCATTAGACTGTCAAGCAGTCATGCAATCAGTACCATTTTAACAGAAATTTTTCTCTGCTAAAAACTGCAAGGTATTACTTATTCTTTCATTTATCTCACAAATATTGATTGAGGACTAAAGAATAAATAAAAGGATGAAATCGGATGGCACCTGCTCAGTTTAAATATCAGTGCAAATAAACAAGCAACAAAGTATTTAATGAGGAGAGGTAAGGAAATCATGTACTCTCTTAACATAAGAAAGCATTTTCAAAGTGTTTTACACTGAGATATGTTTGTCTTCTGCAGTATTTGTCAACTAATAAGATAGTTTCTAAATTGTTTTCTCTCACATGGATTCCTTTTGTCTTTTCTTTCCCCTCTCTTTAAACTATAATTTCTTGAAACAGTGGTTATTAAATTATCTATATAATACTAGGTTCTCTAAGAAGAAGCCCCGCCATTTTGTGGATTCTCCAAGTGATGTATTAAAAGACATATTGTTTGATTTTTTATTTTACCTGGATAACCTGGATTACACGAGTCATAGCAGTGATCCAAATATGGCTACACAACGACCGATAGACCATGAGACAATGAAACACAGGTTCTCATGGCTAATGGTCTTGACACGGTTCATGTCTTTCCCTGGCGGTGGACATAGTAGAAATTATAATGAAAACAGAAATGAAGAACTTATTTGTGACATCTTATAAGATTTAACATGAGCATATTTGAAGTGAATTTTGTTTCAAAAACAGAAGAATGAACTATTGACAAAGTTATCATTTAATATTATCCCTCATTCTTCATTATGTAATAAGTTCAAGTCCTCACTCTCCTCTCTTTATCTCATTATTGCGTTAATTTCTCTATATATTTAGTCACTCCCTAAGTATATATGAGCTAGAACTTTTTGCATATTATTAATACTGACTGAAAAAGGAAAAAGTGTATGTAAAGTTTTTTCCCCCTTTTTTGGCTAATATTTGAGACATTCATCTAGGAGTGGTTGACATTTCATCACTACATAACACTTTAAATGTAAACTGCATTTTTCCTTCCTCACAGATGTCTTTTAAGGCTCCTCATGGGGTGTGCATCTGTGGTCTGCTAACACTGCCCCATAACGTGCTGTGAAAGATAAATTGCCCTAAAGTTAATTTATTGTCATCTCAGATGTGAGATCACATCTCTCTCTTGTATATATGTTTATCACTAAGATAAAACAATCATTACATATGAAATTTTTAAAAGATTGCTTTTCCCTCATGAATGTCCAGATTTAGTGGCACACCCTTTTGTAGGCTCTGTAGATAGTATCTCAGGTAGCATTATTATAGAAGCAGTGGCTATTTAATGGTAATGTCCTTCTTAGTTAGAGCATCTCAATTTCACTAATAGATTGCCATGAAGCAAGTTGCTTAGTTTCCATGTAATTGTGTGCTTTGGAGAGGTCCTCTGGCTACTGGTTTCTATTTCGATTCCACTATAGTTTTAGAACATTCTTGGTATGATTTTGATTTTATAAAAATTTATTGAGACTTGTTTGTGGTTGAACTTAGATTATGTTCAAGTGCAGATGAGAAGACTATATATTTTGGTGGTTGAGTGGAGTATTCAGAAGATACGTATTAAATCTAATTGGTTGAGTGCTGAATTTAATTGAGTAACACAATTTATTTGTTAGTTTTGTGCCTCCACAATCTGTCTAATGCCATCAGTGGGACACTGACGTCCCCACTATTATTGGGTAGCTGCCTAAGATTTTTCCTACATCTAGAAGTAATTGTTTTATGAATCTAGGTGCACTAATGTTGGTTGCATATATATTTAGGAAAGTTAGTATTTTTGTTGAATCAAACTCTTTATCATTATGTAGTTTCCTTCTTTGCCCTTTTTTACCATTGTTGGTTTAAAGTCTATTTTACCTGGTACAAGAATAGCAACCCCTGCTCTTTTTAGTTTTCCATTTGTGTGATAGATCTTTCTCCATCCCTTAACTTTGTACCTATGTGTCTCATTACATGGGAGATGGGTTTATTGAAGGCAACAGAAAATTGGTTCTTGTCTTGTTTTAAATCCAATTTGTCCCTCTGTCTTTTAAGTGAAGCATGTAAACTATTTACATTAGTTAATATTGATAAAGAGATTTTCTTTCTATCATGGTGCTGGTAGCAGTTTCCTTTGTACTCTTGACTGTGTAGTTGCTTTATAGGCTCTGTGGACTATATGTATATGTGTTTTTGTTGTAGCAAGTATTATTATTTTATTTTCATGTTTAGAACTCCCTTAAACATCTCTTGTAAGACCAGACCAGTAATAGTGAATTCCTTTAGCTATTGCTTCTCTTAAAAAAAAATTGTTTCTCCCTCATTAATGCAGCTCAGTTTGTCAGGATATGAAATTCTCTCTTGGTGTTTCCTTTTTTTTTGAGACGGAGTTTTGCTCTTGTTACCCAGGCTGGAGTGCAATGGCACAATCTCGGCTCACCGCAACCTCCGCCTCCTGGGTTCAGGCAATTCTCCTGCCTCAGCCTCCTGAGTAGCTGGGATTACAGGCACGCGCCACTGTGCCCAGCTAATTTTTTGTATTTTTAGTAGAGACGGGGTTTCACCATGTTGACCAGGATGGTCTTGATCTCTTGACCTCGTGATCCACCCGCCTCGGCCTCCCAAAGTGCTGGGATTACAGGCGTGAGCCACCACGCCCGGCCTGCTGTTTCTTTTAAGAATATTAAAAACAGGCTCGTAGTCTCTTCTGGCTTATAAGGTTTCTGCAGAGAAGTTCAACATTTGTCTTATAGGATTCACTTTGTAGGTGATATGACTTTTGTCTCTAGCGGCCTTTAAGATTTTTCTCTTTCATGTTGATCTTGGAAAGTCTGATGACTATGTGTTTTGAAGATGATCTTGTATATATCTCAAAGGAGTTCTTTGAATTTCCGTGTCTGTGTGTTGACCTCTCATAAGATGGGGAAACTTTTCATGGACTATATCTTCAAATATGTTTTCCAAGTTACAAAATCTCTCTTCGTCTATCTCTGGAATGCCAGTGAGCTATGGGTTTGATCAATTTGCATAATCCCCTATTTCTCAGAGGCTTTGTTCTTTTTATTTTAATTATTTTTTTTTTATTTTTATGTGACTGAGTTGATTCAAAAAATTGGCAATCAAGCTTTGAAATTCTTTCTTCTTCTTGATCTAGTCTGTTGTTAAGGCTTCCCATTATATTTTGAAATCTCTGTCATAAAATTTTCAATTTATAAAAGTTCAGTTTGATTCTTTCTTAATATAGCTATGTCGTCTTTCAAATCTTAAATCATTATTCTGGTTTCACTGGATTGGATTTTAACTTTGTTTTGGATCTCACTAAGTTTCCTTCCCATCTAGTTTCTGAATTCCATGTCTGTCAATTTGGACATTGCCATTCATAGCTAGAAAATTAGTGTGTTCCTTTGGAGATGACAAAACACTGTCATTTTGAATTGCTAGAGTTCTTGAACAGATTCCTTGTCATCTGAGGGAGATGGTGCTTTTTTTTTCTTTGTGAATTTGCTGTCATTTGAATGGGAATTTTTGTTTTTATATTCTTTTTCCCCTTGAAAGTTTAACTTACATGTATGTTGTGTATAGCAAATTGGCTTCATTTGTGGGTGCTTTCAAAAGGCCAACACTCTGTATGAATTACTTGGTTGTAAACAGGTTCCCATGGTAGGTTTCACTGGTGTTGCACGTTGAAGCAACATATTTTTGTTTTGTGGTGTAATTCAGGCTCAATCCAGTAGATAGTACATAAGAATATGGACTGACAGATAGACTGTTACGTAGTTGCTCTCATGTCTTTTGTATTTCAGTGAATACACAGTTATGCTTCCTTCCTTAGGCCTGGATTGGTTTCTGGGGACCAGCCCTGTCACTCTGTAACTTTAAACAGGTCTTCCAACTTCCTCCTTCTTCATCTGTGGTACTTGTGTTTCTTCTATTGCCTCTCAATATTTTCTCTCAAGAGATCTCTTCGAAGTATGATAGTTTACTCAATATTTTGTTTCCTCTCCATGGAAGAAGTGTTTCTTGGCTGGGTCTAGTCAGATGTCTTGTTCATAGGATTTCTATAGTGATGATCAAACAGAATTTCTATAGTGATGATTTTTCATCATCAGTATGGTTAATACATGGGAAAGTGTAAATGAATAGTCTCTCCTAGATTAATATATACCCACTTTTTTCTCTTAATGTTATGCTGTTACTTTTTCTCATTTTCAAACTTCTTATAGGCAAAGAAGATATATCTTCAGAAAACACTATGTTTCAAACGTGAAAAAAAGCTCAACATTACTAATGACTAGAGAAATACAAATCAAAACCAAAATGAGATGCCATCTCATGCCAGTGAAAACAGTGATTATTAAAAAAGTCAAGAAACAGATCCTAACAAGGCTGTGGAAAAGTAGGAATATTTTTACACTGTTGGTAGGAATGTAAATTAGTTCAACCATTGTGGAAGACAGTGAGATGATTCCTCAAAGACCTAGAACCAGAAATACTATTTGACCCTGCAATTCCATTACTGAGTATATAACCAAAGAATTATAAATCATTCTATTATAAAGGTACATGTACATGTATGTTTATTGCAGCACTATTCACAATAGCAAAGACATGAAATCAATCCAAATGCCCACCAGTGATAGACTGAGTGAACAGTCTTTCTAAATGAAAAAATAAGTAAGGCTGGATTCTTACAGAATTTAGTATGAGGAAACTTCCTCTAGAGCTCAGGTCTGACCATTTATATTTACATATTACAAGGTTGTTGTGAAAAGGTGGATTTACCTGTGAGGACGTGAAGGATAAAGTTATCATGAAACTTCAGTCTTTTGTTATCAGTCTTCAACTCTGGCCAGAATAGTAAAATAAGGAGAGTCTGGATATACATCAAATCTATAAAATACAAAATATATGAAATTTTAATCTCATCTCATTATTGACAGTTTAATTCATTTGAATTATATAGACTGTTGCTACAACTTTTTGGGAAATTTCAATTATATTTCACCTACGAAAAAAGCCATTTCTGAAATAAACCTGTACAAATTGTTCAGTATCTTTAGAGAGCTATTTCTCCAGGTAAATATCTATTCAGATTATAACAATTTACAACAAATAGGCTGGGCATCATGGCTCATCCCTGTAATTCCAGCACTTTGGGAAACTGAAGCAGGCAGATCACTTGAGGTCAGGAGTTCAAGACCAGTATGGCCAACATGGTGAATTCCTGACTTTACAAAAAAATGCAAAAATTAGCTGGGCATTGTGGCGTACCTATAGTCCCAGCTACTCTAGAGGCTGAAGTACAAGAATCACTTGAACCTGGGAGGTAAAAGTTGCAGTGAGCTGAAATTGCACCACTGCACTACAGCCTGGGCGACAGATTGAGACCCTGTCTCAAAAATAAATAAATAAATAAAATTACATCAAATAATTCAGCACATACTCAGTGAAAAATGAAACGTGATTTTGCTAAAAAAGATTTTATGCAAACTTTCTAATTGCACCTAAAAGTAACTCAAATATTCCTTAAAAGTTTGGCTTTTCTTATTTTATTTTTTCTTATTATTTTTGTTATTGCATTTTAGATTTGGGGGTACATGTGAAGAACATGCAAGATAGTTGCATAGGTACACATGTGGCAGTGTGATTTGCTGCCTTCCTCCCCTTCACCTATATCTAGCATTTCTCCCCATGCTATCTCTCCCCAACTCCCCACCCCGCCCCCGCCATTTTCTTATTTTAAAGGGACATCTGACCCTGGTTTATTGTCATTGTTCTTTGATACTTTCAATTTGACTATCTGAAAAGGGAATATTTATTGCCTGCTGGACTAAGTGAACACTCTGAGTAATGCTGGGTCATATGTGACCTCTTATTTATATACATTTTAAATGCAAATATAAAATTAAGTATGTATTGACCTATAATTTTAATTTATTATAAATAATCCTTAACAAATTCCTAAATCTACTTGGCAGCTAATTGTGTAATATTATTAATATATATGCTCTCACATGCTTTTATTCTTCTGTTTTAACTGTTTTTTTTTTTTTTTTTCTTTTGCTTCTACTTTGGAAACTTCTCCTTTGGCTTTTTCTTCATGTATTCATTTGTTTATTCATTCATTTTCCTTACTAATTTCTTGTTCCCAAATCTAAGAAGAAAACTAGAATTCTATGATATTGCGTTTGTACTTTTATGGGCTATTTTGATACTGTGAATGCACAGTAAATAATTGTTGACTAAAATAATATATTTCTTGGACACAAAATTTTATTAGACTCTCAGAATCCATCCCTTGTTTGTTCCGTCTTATATAAGTAGAACTTTTTTCTCTTTTCTTATCCTAATCCCAGATCATAGAGTTTATTGCCATGATAATATATAGGGCTAATTATATCTATCAAGTTATGTGCATTTCCTAGTACAATGTAATCATTTTCATTTATTCAATGAATACTGGAAATTTTAGCACAGGATTCAATAATATGAAACTGACAGGCTGTCTTCTGTATCTTTGCTGTTGTTTATTTCTTTTTTGGGTCATCTTTACCCATTAAATAATAAATTTCAGAAAGATAGAAAACATTTAAAATCTTTCTGTAACTATTATTTAGCTATAAGTGCCTGTGAGAAGATATTATCGGTGATAATATGGGGGAAGAAAAGGAGTTACTGTATGTTAGTGACCCAACAATTGTCAGACATTTTATATTTGTTACTTCATTTAATCTTCGCAGTAAGTAATATTCAGAGAGGTTTAGATACTTTCCCAAGATTATACAGCAGAAGTTCCAAAGACTGACTGTTCTTTATTCCTACATTCAGTCATCTGTTTCTGTAGCTATGGAATATAATCTCTTTTTCCACTAACTTTCTGTGAATTAACATTTAAATGAACCCCCAGTAAGTGCTTCCATGCTCTCAATTACATATTCAGTTTCAATTAAAGATGACAAAAGAAAGGCATTTCTACTTACTATAGATCACTGAAATAAAATTTCATAAAGGGCACTGGAAGGGATCTAGGTCCTTACATTAAATGGTTAGAACAAGTCTATCTGTTTCTCTTTTTTGTTTCTGTTCTCGTTTACTTTTCACAATTCACCTTAATAAAATAGATTCTAGAACTTTTTCATTGCAATAGTTGTGGACATTCTCATACTATTTTTTCAGTACACACAGAGACCATATTTGCCTTTCTTAAAAGGTTTATCTCATATATTAAAAATTAGGAAGCTGAAAGAAAATCAAGATCATTTAATTCAGTTGTTTTATTGTGTAGATGAGGAAAAGGTCTCAGCAAGCTAAAATCTTATCCTTCTGAGTATGTAATAGTAACCAAAACATTTATGCTGCTTCCTGGAAGGAGCTGATGGCATCCTGTGTTGAGATGTTGATTGAGACAATGACTTTTCAATCATAAGGACATTTACATGGGAGATTCTCGCTTCAAACAATTATGCTATGTTCTTTGTGGAAAATCAAGGTAGTTCTGACAATACTTATACCAAAACGCAACCAATGTTTTATCAAGGGAGGAACCAATGTTTTATCAATACTGCTTTGTATCTACTCAAAGCAGTACAGCTATCAAAACTTGATTTTTAACTGAAAACTGAGATTATGTATTTAAGCATAGAAAGAATGTAAATCAAAATAAATATGTTTTGACTTTCAATCTATATCATACCCTAGCTCAGCTAAACAATCATCTTTAGCATCAGAATTTAATCCTTAACATATAGAAAACAAGAAACCAATAAATACTATACACAAATACAAACAGTGACTTAGTCATCACTTCTGTTTCTTTCATGAGAACATTGTTTTAATTGTGCTAAAATACACATAGCACAAAATTTACCATCTTAAAGATTTTAAGTGCACATTTCAGTGGTATTAAGTGCATTCATATTGTTGTATAAGCATCAACACCCATTCTTATCTAGAACTCTTGTCATCTGGCAAAACTGTAATTCTACCCATTAAACAGTAATTACCTATTCTTCCTTCTCTCTAGTCCCAGGAAACCACCATTCTACTTTTTGTGTCTATGCTTTTTATAGCTCTAAGTATCTAATATATGTGGAATCTTACAGTATTTGTTTTGATTTGTGACTGATTTATTTTACTCAGCATAATGTCACCAAGTTTCTTCCATATTATGGCATATGTCCATATTTCCTTTCTCTATTAAGTCTTGAATAATCAGAAGGGACTTCTATCATTTTACCATTTGTTTCTTATATACCCTTTAGTACGTTTGGTTCCTCAATTCCTGCATCACTGCCCTTTTTATGTTTAGTTCACATTTTGTGATGAAATGTTTAAATTTCTTTCTCATTTGCTTTTGTGTATATTCTATAGCTATTATCTTTGTGGTTATCATGGGATTACACTTAACATCCTAATGTTATAACACTCTAATTTGTATTTATAGCACTTTAACTTCAATAACACACAAAATCTCTGCTTCTTTACGTCTCTATCTCTACGCCTTTCAGTTACTGATGTCACAAAAACCACATCCTTATGTTAGGTAGGTGCAAAAGTAATTGCTGTTCTTATATTTGCTTTTAGTGGCAAAAACCGCAATTACTTTTGTACCAACCTAATACATTATGTGTCTGAAACATAAACTAATATATATATATATATTTTTTTTAAATGCAATAGTCTTTTATGTAGAAAACAAAATTTGAGTTGCAAACAAAAGATACAATAATACTAGCTTTTAGAATAGTTTTTTTTTTCTAAGTTAGTCTTTGACATCTCGTAGGAAACAAGAATATGGTACAAACCACTGTTAAAATAATCCTAGACTTTGTAATTGCCCTAATAATTACCTTTCTTGTGATTTGTATTCCTTTATATGCCTTTAAATTACTCTCTATTATCCTTTTATTTTACCACAGAACTCCCTTGAGCATTTCCTGCAGGGAAGGTCTAGTGGTAAGGAACTCCCTAAACTTTTGTTCATCTCCTCATCTGGTAAGGTCTTAATTTCGCCCTCCATTTTGAAAGTCAATTTTGCCAGATATAGGATTCTTAGATGACAGGATTTTGTTTCTTTTCCTTTTTTTTTTTTTTTTTTTGGTTTGAGATGGAGTCTCCCTCTGTCTCCCAGGTTGGAGTGCAGTGGCACAATCTCAGCTCAACCTCCACCTTCCAGGTTCAAGCAATTCTACTGCCTCATCCTCCCAAGCTGGGAAGAATACACCCAGTTACTTGGTTGTACACCAGCAAGCCTGGCTAATTTTTATTGTATTTTTAGTAGAGAAAAAGTTTCTGCATGTTGACCAGGCTGGTCTCAAACTCCTGACCTCAAGTGATCTGCCGACCTCCACTTCTCAAAGTGCCAGGATTACAGGAGGGAGCTATCATGCCCAGGCAGGGTTTTGCTTTTGACACTTTGAATACACACACACACACACACACACACACACACACACACACACGTATAATCAGTCTGGGCTTATATACGTATACACACACATATATATATATATGTGTATACATATTTATATGTGTGTTGTGTATATATACACTTAACATATCACACATGTATGTGTATATATATATATGTGTGTGTGTGTGTGTGTGTGTGTGTGTATACATACATCAGCAGATCTGTCACCAGAAACTTGGATATACATATCAGCCCACACTGCCATCCAAGTTTCTAATGAGAAATCTGCTGATAATCTTAATGAGAATCTTTTGTATGTGGTAAGTATCCTCTCTCTTGCCACTTTCAAGATTTTCTCTTTTTCATTAGTTAGTTTGCTGATAATGCGTCTTGGTATGGATTTCTTTGAGGTCATCCTACTTGGGGATGGTTGAGCTTCTTGGATGTATATATTTATTTATTTTATTAAACTTTAAAGTTTTCTTTAAATATTCTCTCCACCTTCCCTCCTCTTCTGGAAAATTTATATATTGCTCTTCTTCATGGTATCGTGTAAGTCTTTATGCTGTGTTCAATTTTCTTTGACTTTTTTCTCTCTTTTCCACAGATCCGTAAGTTCCATTGTCCTGCCTTCAACTTTGATTGATTTTTCTTCTTGCAGCTCAAATCTGACTTTGAATCTCTCTATTGAATTTTTCATTTTAGTTATTTTACTTTTCAGCTCCAGATTTTTTTTTGGTTTATTTTTAGGTTTATTTCTTTATTGATATTTCATTTGTTCATCCATTGTTTCTTGACTTTCTTCACATCTTCTTTGACTTCTTTATGCATCTTTAACAGAATTGTTTTAAACTCTTTGTCTAGTTTATCCACAATTAGATCTTTGTCAGGGATACTTTTCAATGGCTTATTTTGTTTTTGAATCATATGCTCTTGCTTCTTTGCATGCCTTGCGATTTTTGTTTTTGTTGTTGAAAACTAGAAATCTGAATCTAATAATGTGATAACTCTGGAAGCCAGATTCTTCCCCTTAAATTTCTGTAGGTTGTCTCTGTGCCCAAATTAGCCTTGGGTATAAAATTAAGGTCTTTTCAGGTCTTTCTTAGCCTGTGACTTTCCTTTGTTATACACAGTAACTTTCTAATTTCTGTATAAGTGGCTATGTTGAATGTCCTGGTCTTTTATATCTAACTCCCAAAAGGGGAGCTGAATAAAATGAATGAAATAAAGTGGGCACTGTCTCTTAAAATTCCCTGGTAGCCACTTCAGCTAGAGATGGAGGGACTTGTAACCATGGAGAAAGGTTCAATGACAATGACCATCACCTCTTTGCAACTTTGACAACAGTCAGTAATCAAAGCACAGATCCCAGAATTTGGAGGCAGACTAGATCACACAAGCTGTGTGCAAGCTGCTCCCGGAACACATGCCTGATTGTTTGCCATAGGACTGGGGTTTAAGGGATTCATACATGTGACTGTGCATAAGCACATTCTTTCTACATAATAATATTTGACATTACTTTTAAATATCAAATTAAATTATATTATCTTTTCTTCAGTTTTTTTTTTCCTAGAAAATATTTGCTATCACTAAGCACACTGGGAAACCAAGCAGTAATTTCAAAATGTAGACTATCCATATTGCAATTTGTTTTACTTAATATTTGATAACTAACATATCTGTTAATTTCATTGGTTAATATGGTGAATGGGAAACTAGATTTCTCAATTACTTTACATAGCCAATTCAGCAGATTAATGCATCTCTTCACCTATATTTAGATAATGTAAGACTTCATCATTCTTTTGATACCTACATTTTAAATGAAATGTTCATGGTGTTCTAGATGTCAAAACTTAAAATTTTAATGATCTAAATCATGTAGATTTTGCTTCAAAAATACTTTAACTTACTAGGGTGATATTTAGAATTTTACATTGAAACTTCTTTTTAACTTATTCTTTGAATGTCTCTGTGTTTTTAACACTAAAGATAATTCAACTTCTGCCTAGTTATCCACATATTCTTCTCCATCCCCTTCTATTAAATTTTTCTAACTGACTTAGTAAACATATATAAAGATTTGAAATCTTGTATTTTTTTTTTTACTAAAATTATCATTAATTCCTAAAGTCTATGTACTCATAAAGAATTTTGATGGTTTTATCCAATATCTCATCAGGATAATCTCTGTGGTGGCTACATATAGGAGGTAAAAGAAGTTTGTTGAAGTTAAAGGGAAAACACAAAAACCATGCTCTGGACACGTGTGTGAGGGTAAAGGTGGGGAAGTGACATGTGAATAATAAACCAAGAGACATGGCAAATCCAGATGACCTATAAGCCATAGAGGTCCAATGGGGAAAGCTGATTTAAGAAGAAAGATCTAGGCTTGACATCATCAAGTAGGCTGCATCCCCAAGGGAGTTTATCCCACATTACATAGAAAAGAGCAGAACAGTGTACTCTCACCAATCCCAACACAAACCTATTATCCCAAAGTCTGGGAGGTAGCTTTCATTTAATAAGCATCTTTCTTCTGAGGATCTCTAGAAACTGAGGGCAGGCTAAACTCCTTAGGGAGATACTAAGGTTCCCCTCAGCCAGGAACAGGCAAAGGTATGTCCGCATTCTGTTGGTTAATAGAATGAGGCTATGGCTTTGCTGCCAGACCAGCTTCCGAGTAGTGTCAGGGCTGGAGAAGAATGTCTGGAGAAGAAATTTGAAGAAAAGAGCTGCCTTAGGTGCAGTAATTATTATTACATAGTGATTCACAGAAAAGCTAAGAACAGAGCAAAGACTGACACATGGTGATTATAACACGGAGCTCTGTGCACATCCAATATACAGTGCTTTTTACTTTCCAAAGCACTTTACAATGAATGACAAGTTAAGGTATAAACTCCATTAAAATAACAGCAAAAGAAAAATACTTTTCCCTCAGGTTGGTCTCAGAATTTAAATATTCCTTTGTATTTACAGCATCATTCTTAGCTATTTTCTAAGGGGGCTTTAACAATTTATATATACCCAAAAGTATATTTTGAATAAAAATATTTATAGCATAAATACAATTTTTGCAATACTTTCATTTTTTTAACATTAGGAAGAAAACAGGTTTCTCTTTCTGTCACTGTGCAGTTGCTATTCTTCTAACTACAAATGTTTAGTCACAGTGAATTCATTTAAATATTACGATAAATTCTACAGTTGCCACATTTCCTTCAGGGGACTGTATTTATTTATTTATCAGATTCCCCAAATTGTATACTTGGTTTAAATAGCTTCAGGGTAAAAATTCAATAATTTGAATTAGTTAAAAATATAACTGGTATCAGCAACATGAAGACCTAACAAACAGTAAAACAGCATGCACATATACATATAAATAGTAATCATTTTAACACTCCATTGGGACAAACCATATTACAAAGATAGATTGTGTTCCAAGCCCTGAAGCTTAGAAAACTAGGACTCTGGGAAACCATACAGGCTTGGAACTCAAGTTGGAATGGTCATCACAGGCCCATCAGAGTAGCTCTCCATCCAGAGGAAAATCAACAACAGTTAAGAGAGGTGATTTCAAATTTGGCAAGAAGCTCAAGAGAATACAAAACCTCATGACTTGTTTCTGTTTTCTGGCAGAAGAGGATAACATTCCTAAATATCAACAGCCACCCAAACCTAAAAGATATTGAGGAATGAGTTTGAGATATTTTTAATTTATAGTGAGGGAATAGAATGAGAAGTGAGAAGTAAAACTCGTGTGTGTGTGTGTGTGTGTGTGTGTGTGTGTGTAAAATAGTCTATTTGACTGTGGTATAAACTTTAACTGACTAAGCAGATAAAATAGATGCATATACATAAACCCTTGTAAATTTGAAGGTTCTTGGAGATTTTATTCTCTCTATTTATTGTTTAAATGCTCTCAAAGTGATCTACCTAAACTGCAAGTCTCATTCCATCAGAATCTAATTGTAGTCTTTCTGTGGTTCCCAAATGCCTGTAATGTTATAACCAAGACATTCAGCACAACATACAAGAACTTTCAAGATCTAGATCTCACTCACCAACCTAGCTTTGTCTTTCTCCCTTTTTCTGCTCACACACTACACAAAATTTTATTAATACTGCTGGCTTTGTTCAGAAAATCTTTAGTTCCATTTGACTTTTCCTTCTGCCTGACTCTTAATTCTGACCCAGAACTCTTCTTGTTTTCTGTCATAAAAACATCTAGTATGAAATCCCCAAGTCCAGGACAGTTTTCCCCTGTATGTGTTCTCTTGGCATTCTCTCATACCACAGCACTTAAGACCTTGCTTTGTAACCGCTTTCTAGCCTACTTATTTGAATCATCACTATTCTCCAATCTTTTCAAAGGCAAAAAAATATGCCCTCCATTTTGCATCTGAACTCAATTGAAAGCCACTTATCTGGTTTTTCTACTTCTTTCTACTCAAGTCTCATAAAATTCATGTTTTCACATAGCAGCTCGGAAGACTTTCAGCAATGTAAATTAAATTATAGCACTATCACTTCTCCACTTAAAAATCTCTAATTGGTACCTATTGTGCTTATCCTAGCATAGTTTTTGATAAATCTCTGCAAGAGTCAGCCCCTGCCTACCTCTCAGGTTTCCTTTCACTCACCTACTACCATTATATACATTTTTCTTTTTCTGTAAAATTAAGTTCTTTCCTGCTTTGAGGTCTTACAAATTGCTATTCTCTCTGTGTGTTCTTTGTCCTAACATTTTCATGGCTAGCTCTTTTCCATCATTTTGGTCTCACGCAAGTGTCACCTTCTATAATCACCCTTTTTAATATTTTTCCTCTAACTAAGTCACTCCTGATGGCAGTCATCAATGACATTAATGAAGTTTTTATTTATTCTCTTTTCTGGGCCCATGGTAAGGTTGTACTTCCTGGGGCCTTTGTAGTTGAGTGGGACTAATATGATGGGGCCCCACCCAATGTGACTAGGTTTGGCCAATGAATTGTGATCAGAAATGACAGATCTTCCTTTTACATCTGATATGAGACCATCCTGAACCCTCTGACAACTACAAACATTCAAGTTGGTCTCTTATTCCTCAGCTTGGGTTTTTGAATTACCACCACAGGGATAGCCCACCAAGTATTCCACAATACAGATGTAAAATGAGCCATAATTAAGTTGCACATATTTTTAAGATGCAGTGATTTTGTACTGGTCTGTTATCACAGCATAACCAGTCTATTATTCTCTGTTATACCCTCTATAATAAGACTCTGATCTGTTTTCTTCACAGCACTTATGACTTCCTTAACTAATTTAGTTCATTTCTTGTATAATTATTCATTAATTACATAAGATGTAATATAATCAAGTTTTATGAGAATGAGTCTCTGTCCTATTCCTTGTTCTATCCCGGTGCCTAAAAATGCCCATCATATTATAATACTAGTCTGCCTCACACAACTGGTAATTTATTGATCTTTTCCTGAAAGAACAAATTTTATCATGATCTTACAATAGCGTAAATAAATGATAAGTTTTATTAGAAAAGAAACAGGCTGAACAGAAGTGATTTAAATATAAAAATTAATGAGTTTATAAATGCTTTATTATATGAATAAATTATATTTTTGGTTTTGAGGCTTTATATGAGAAAAGCCATACAAGAATTTGAAAATGGTATAATGATAAAACTGAGCAGACTCTAAAATTTAATTATGTGGCTTTGAATCTCATCTCTGCTACTTATCATTTGCATAACCATAGGAAAATTAATCATTTCTTTAAAATGGGATGCTTTCAATAGGCAATTCCGTTTATTTGTTTGAGACAGAGTCTCTTTCTGTCCCCCATGCTGGAGTGCAGTAGCACGATCTTGGCTCATTGCAATCTTCACCTCCTGGTTTCAAGGGATTCTCATGCCTCAGCCTCCCAAATAACTGGGATTGCAGGCATGAGCCACCAAGCCTGGCTAATTTTTGTATTTTTAGTAGAGACAGGGTTTCACCATATTAGCCAGGCTTGTCTCAAACTCTGACCTCAGGTGATCCGCTTGCCTTGGCCTCCCAAAGTGCTGTGATTACAGGTGTGAGCCACCACAACTGACCACTTATTTGTTTTTTAATCAAAAGGAGCTGATGGTTTGTCCTTTTTCCACTGGGCTTTAATTCAATATAATGTAATTAATATGAAGCATAAGCAAAATGGAATGCCATCTAAGCTAACACATCCATGCAAGGTACACAGGAAGGGAGATAAAGAAACACTCAGAGAAATGTGACGTCTTGGCATTCCTCTTGAAAACCACCTTGAGAGTCAAGAAAAGCTCTAACTTCCCAACACAGGGAACATATGCATCAATAAAAAGCATCATGTGTCATTTCTGAGCTTTTATAAAACCCCTAAAATCTACTTGTAAAGTTCCTGAATCTATAGACCCAATCCTAGGTATTTTTAAAAGGCAAATTAGTCCTAAAAATCATGGACATTACCTGGGTGCAGAGGCTGACGCCTGGAATCCCAGCACTTTGGAAGGCTGAGGCAGGAGAATCTCTTGAGGCCAGGAATTCAAGACCAGTCTAGGCAACAAAGTGAGACTTCCATCTATACAGATTTTTTTTTTTAATTAGCCATATGGGGTGGCACACACCTGTGGTCCCAACTACTTGAGAGGCAGAGGTGGGAAAACCGTATGAGTTCAGGACGTTGAGGCTGCAGTGAGCCATGATTCTACCATCGTAAGTCTGGGTGACAGAACAAGACCCTGTCTCTAAAACAACAATAATAAAAACAACAAAAATTGTAGACATTAATAGGTGAAGTCCTGAAGACAGGAAGGCAATCCAGGTTGGGGAGAATAATGAAAGGAAGACAATGAGTTGCACGTTAGTGATGTGTGTGTGCATTATTTCAGAATTGTTATCCTCTTTAGGTTTGAAAGTTTACAGTGTTATATTGTATTTTCTTTTCTGGATTACACCCTTGTTTTATGTTACTATAATGTACTTGTTTATGGTGACTGACCCTTAATACATGTTATACTAGCATACAGAAGTTTAGACATGGGTAGCTTAAGGAGGAAAAAAAAGTCCCCAGGGAAATATAAGATTTGTATTTACATTTATAAGGTAAATATTTATTTAGAATAAGAAAACAAATGAGTGGATTCACTTATGAAGCACAAATAAATCAACCAATAGCAAGCAAAGCAAATGGAAAAAAGTCTTAGACAATAACAGCATACTCTCTCCTCAAAGATTCTGCTTTGATCTTTATAAAAGGGAGGTGCTAATGTATTTGAGCTTGGCCCCATGTAAAGCAGGTAGCAACTGTTAACTTTGCAAGAATGCCAGCCCAAGACTCTCCCCAATTTTTAAGATACTAGATAATATAGGTTTTTATAGAAAATTCTCAGATTTTTAAAGGCCAATAGTGTGTTTGTCAAATTAAACATACTGAGAAACAGATTCAATACATGAGCTGCCAGTCTTTGGCTCTTATTTTAGAGAGTATAGAAAAATCAATAGATTACACCTTCCAGTCTTTATTAAATATTTGGAATCTCTGATTGGCAATTACCTGAAATACAATTTTTAAATGTTACTGGTTGAGCTCATACTACAAGCTATAAAAGTTAGCTGAGCAAGGGTATGTTTTGTTTTGTTTTCAAGAAAAGTTAAGTAGAAGAAAAAAGAACAAAAAGCCTTTTCATTGCTGTATGGAAGGTGACCTCTTCACCGTAGAATGATGATCAGAGCTGAATGGGCCTTGGAGGTCTATCTGAGTTGTCTCTTTTTTCTTTCTGAATATTGAACTAATATAGGATTTTCAAGTTATATCCTAGGCTTAAAGACTTCACAATATCTTGTTTATGAAACTAGTTCCAAAATTATTTTTACAACTGTTGTACTTACATCTGTAATATGGTCATCCCTCCATATCCACTGGGGTTTGGTTTCAGGACCCTGAAGATATCAAAATTCAAGAATGCTCAAGTTCCTTATATGAAATGATATAGTGTTTGCATATAACCTGTTTAGATCCTTTCATAATATACTTTAAATCATCTCTATATTACATATAAAACCTAATACAATGTAAATATGATATAGTTGTTATACTATATGGTTTGTTATTTTTCTTTTTTATTGTTGCATTATATCTTATTGTTTTCCTTTTTCCAAACATTTTCCAAGCACATTTGTTTGAATCAATGGATATATTTTTATATAGGCACTCTGCAGGTGCTAAATCAATATGATAGGAAATGATCACATTTTATAGATACCTTCCCCTTGAGCACAGACTTTACCATCTTTATTGGTTGTATATGTGTAAACCAAGTATTTTGTTTAACCATAAAGATGATATGTCCAAAGTGAGAAGGAGTTAGATAGCTAGAAAACTAGAAGAAGCAAGTTTTTGTTTTTGGAAGGGGATTTAAAACAAGCCAAAACTAAATGCTTTATTATTGCATATATTTTTAGCAGTACTAACTATTGAAATTGGTCCTAATGATTTTCTGTGAATTATGGTTCATGTTTTTGAACCAACAGAACTTCTTTACACTTGCTTCCACAGGGTTATTTCTTCTTGGTTATTTACTAGTTCAACATTACTGCATTAGCAATACTTTGGATGTATGGTTAAGTCCATCTTGTGTATCTTTATAATATTGTATCATCTGACAGATTATAGTTGCTGAAAGTCTTCAAATAAAGAAAAAATAAAGAACTAAATTATTTATATTATAGAAAATAATAGAAACAAAACTTTGTAGTTGAATTAATCCTTTCTAGATACCTTATTTAATCCTCATATCGACCCTGTTGATGCATTCTCACTGAACAAATAGAGGTCTCAAAAGAGTAAGTGAGTGCTTTGGTGATATCAGTGTTATTGTTAGCTTTGACCTTAGATTAATCTAACCTTAACTTATAACCACAGATATCTACCAAACCAGCACAAGGAATAATGAGAAATTCACTTGAACCTGCTTCAAATTTAATTGTATAGATCAATTGTTGCTATAGGTAGCTTATATTAACTATACAACATACACAATAAATTTGTTACATTGAAACTTTGGTCTAAAAGTATCTACTAAATATTTATTTATAATAGTATTTGAAAATGCAGATTAATATATCATAATATTAGATGTTAACACAAATTTCAATAAACTGTAGATTTGTTATGTGATTCAATTGTTAAACTGAAAAAACATCTATATCCCAACATTTTTATTTTCTTACTTTTATGCTTACCTGCAGAATTTATCCTATATTTTTAATCACCAGATTTGGGACAATAGTGTTATTTGATCTTTGTAATGAATTATTAATTGATAAATTTGAAGGTATAGTATCTCATTAAATTATTACATTTAGGGGTCTATTCTGATTCTAGAATTGAAATCCCACACCCAGTGTTATATTTGTTATCTGTTTTTGTGTGTGTGTGTGTATTTCTCAAATTTTTGGATGCTATTTTTCAAAGACTGTGTTAGTCAGAAAATAATTATAGTTTTTGGTTATTTGCTTCTTAATAATTTGAAATAAATTACTTAGAGAAAGATAAGAAAGTCAGCCAAGGTCTTATCATTAAGATTAGAATGCATAACCTCATTTATGTGTCTTAGAGAAAAGCCCTTCAAGGATCTATCTCATCCTTTAGACATGAATAAAAACTGCAACAGAATATCCACAAATTATCTTACTTGTTTTTTTCTAATGTACATAGTACTTTCAGAAATTGTAGGGGAGGCAAAAAAACATCATTCTCTTACTATTAATGTTATTTAAATGAATTAGAAAATACTAGAGTACATTTATAGCTATTAACCATCTAAAGTAAAAATATATTGTCTCTAGTATTAGAATAATGCCTGAAGAAAGAAAAAAAAGTGAAAAAAAAACCCTGCCATCAAGTAAAATCATAATTTCTCTCCTGTCTTACCCCCTTCTGCTTCTCTCTTCCTCATTTCAAATTAAGAGATTCGTTCTCCTGCTGGCTGTAATGGGAATGAATTTCAATGCCACCCTGATGGTAATTGCATTCCTGATCTGTGGCGCTGTGATGGAGAAAAAGATTGCGAAGATGGTAGTGATGAAAAAGGTTGCAATGGTACCATACGATTGTGTGACCACAAAACCAAGTTTTCCTGTTGGAGTACAGGTAAGTGAACACTGCTTTCAGCTTCTGTTGGGGCTCCTTGAGTGTGGAGTTCTTTTGACCCATCCTTAATCTGTTTCTCCTTTTTAAAAAGTCATCTTAAATTTCTGGTAGATGTGCTCACATACTATATGTAACAATAATAGAAGCTAACATTTAGGGATAACTGTCAATGAGGCTAGCATAATTCTGTGTATGCTCTCTGCATGAATTCATGAGGCAAGGAGAAGTTTTTAACTTGTTCATGTTCACAGAGCCAATATGTCAGACTTGGGATTTTATTTTATTTATTTATTTTTGAGATTTGGGGTTTTAAACCAGGCAATCTAGAATAGAGAATCTGGATATTCAGAATCTAGAAAGAGACAAGATGCTAAACCAGCTGGTAGCATTCCTCTTTCTGTAGATAAAGCTTCACTCTAAAATTCAAATGAAGATGACTTAGAAAGGAAAGACAGAATTATATATGTTTATTTTCAACTAATTTCCTAAATTTTACTGTACTGTTGCTTAATTCTATTATGAGGAAGATGCTGGCTGCCATTTAAACCTTTTATTTGAGGGTCACTGAGGCTATTATTGTGTTTTATAAAGATATTCTATTACTATGACTGTTTCATTTTGATTTCGTGTGCGTTTGTATGTGTGTATGTGTGTGCACATAGGAAACCAAGATGAAAAAGTCATACTAATAGAATATCTTATATTCTACTATATTTTATTACATATTCTAGGTTCCAGTTGAAATGATAAATTTATTTTGTTCCCTCTTTATGCCAGATGATGTGTCAAGTTTAGAGAAAAGTAGATTGCAATGAGCTATTGTTGTGTAACTTGTGAAATGGTTGGCATCATCCTCCAAATAACCCATAGAAAGAATTTTCTATATATTTCAGGATATCATCTCTGGAATCTCTCTTCGATGTGAAATTGTTTTTCAGTTGCTTAATCATGAAATCTTAGTGATTTCTTTTGCTACCTATATTTACATATTCCAACCAAAAAGTACAAATAAGAATTTGCAAAGGGTGTAAGCAAACACCATGAAAACCACATGGTTGATGTGCATTTAAAGGTATAAAAAGGCACTTTACTTCTTTTATTTTTTATTTTCATTTATTTATTTTGGGGACAGGAGTCTCATTCTGTCACCCCGGATGCAGTGCAGTGACATGATCTCAGCTCACTGCAACCTTCGCCCCCCGGGTCCAAGCAATTCTCTACATCACACTCCCGAGTAGCTGGCATTACAGGTGTGTGCCACCATGATCGTCTAATTTTTGTAGTTTTTTAGTAGAGACAGAGTTTCACCATCTTGGCCAGGCTGGTCTTGAACTCCTGACTTCATGATCCACCAGCCTCAGCCTCCCAAAGTGCTGGGATTACAGGCGTGAACCACTGTGACGGGCCTCTTTTTTCTTTTCTTAAATATGCCTCTTGGTTATAATTAAGGATTCAAACAAGAAATAAGAAAAATAAATGCAAGCTAACATAGGTAGAGATAAATACGTATTCCTGGAGCCTATTCCTAGCAAGATAATTGTGTTTCCAAATGTTTTTTTTTTTTTTCAGCAATATTTTTCACAGTTATGTGACTCTCTTCAATTTTTACATAAGGAGTCATAATTTTAGGGTTATTTGTTAGAAAAATGTAGATTTAAGTTTAGAAATGGTTTTTTGGAACATATATTAATTGAAAATTAATAGATGAATGATTATAAAATGAATGAATTACTGATGTCATGAACAGATTTTGTTTAATAGGGTAATCTTAATGCCAAAGAGACAATTATTTGACTCAAGTTCACATACGTGAAAGCAAATATTGTGTATATTTTCCCCATATAACTTCTGGCATTTTCCTGATTGTATTAATCTTAAAACATAGCAGCTAACAGTCTTTAAAATATACATGAAAAAGAAAGAGGCAAAGTTTTGTGAAAACAAAATATAAAACAATATGGAAAATCCTGAGTTTTAACTACTTGGATATGCTGTTAAGACAAATTTAGATGCAAAACATAAAACCAGGCTGTAATTTTTCTATACAGAAATAAATTATAAAGAGATTCACAGTAATGTAAATTCTCAAAGCTATGTATTAGTAAAAACTGGTTTGAACTTTCTGTTGTGAAAAAATACCTATGCGGCAAAAGCATATAAACAATAAATATTAGGATTAAGCAAATTTAACAGAATACTTTTAGTGTTTGTGATTTATTTTAAAATATGTATTCATATTTTGCAATGAACACTTATAAAACAACATCCTGTGAATATGTTTTAACATAAAAATAAATCTGAAGAATGATGAGGATGGCTCATTAATAAGGTTTTTAAATTCCTATATGTTTGGAGAACTGAATTCTGTGAGACAATTTTATATGTGTTGACTTTAGATTTGGATTATCTATTTAAGAATGCTCTTAAATAAACTTCAGATGTTTCTACCAAATAGTTTTTAGGTAAGCAAAATTTTAATGTAAAATAGAACTATGATAAAACATATGTTGCACTTTAAAAGGAGAAAAATGAAAGGTAATAATTTAACCATCTATCTGCTTCTAATTTAATCTGTGGTTTGGATATAGTAAACTACAAATTATCCAACTTTGGAAGAGTTGCACAATTACAAAGTCACATTTTTGATAGACTTCTATGGACATTTCAGTCATTAAAGTGAACCACAAGCATATGTACATGTTTAAAATATGTATTCCTCTGTAAAACTTCTGATATTTTTTCATTTACTTTAAATTCTCAGTTTGACAAGCTATAAGACCTTTGAACTACCCACAATGTTCAATCCAGAGTTCATGATTATTTTCAAAGATTTTTTAAAATGTTAGCTTGCACATTGAAAAGTTTTCAGGCCAGTTAATTTATATATGGGAGTTATAAAAGCTTTTTCTATACATAAATTGTCATCTATTGGTCTTTAAACATAGACACATTAATAAGGTTTTTAAATTCCTATAAAGAAGAGAATGAGAGCTGACTTCAAGTACAATAGAACAGTCATCATTTAAGAGCTTCTAATCTCAAAGGACCTATTTTTGACCAAGAATTGCATTGTGCCACATCTGTTCTCTTACACTCTAGACTAACAAATAGCAGTTGTATTATAACTGGGGAAAAGGAAAGTGAATTTTCAGTCACTCCATCATGGAAAAGAAACTCAGAAATGCCCTTCTTTAGATTAGAAAAATAAAAGTGAAGTTTGACATTACGTAGTGATGGCAAGGTAATGGGGAAATAGGCCCTCCAGCTGCTTGTAGGAAAGTAAATTTAATCTTTCTGTTCTACTCCTAGAAATTTATGTAAAGAAGAGTAGGCTTGTATAAGGTTATATATGCATAAAGATATTCAATAAGACATTTTATTTTAAAAGTAAAAAATTAGAAACAATATATTGCCTATCAGTAGTGATAGTAATAATAAATAGCTGTGTGTTCACACAAGTACTCTAATGTCATTAAGACAATAAAAAGGGAATTAATTCATGTGAAGGTGATACTTCAAGTTTACTCTGAACTTTCTGCTTCTCTGTTTTCACTTCTCAACACACAGAAGTGATGATAATATATAAGAGGATAAAATAAGGGAGATACTGCCTTATGAACAAAAAATATATATCTCTGAGTAACAGAAATATAGTACATATCAAGTAGTGTGCTGAGCTAAAGCTAAGTGCTTTATTGGGTTGGGTATATAGGCTAGCAGAAATGAACAGTTGCTCAGTTCTTAGGGTCAATAGAAATAAAGCTGTCCCATGTGAAGCTGGGATTTGGAGGCAGACATTACTGGAATTCAGAACCTGAAAAGAAATCCATTTGCTTTTGAAAGGAGAGTTGAAGAAATATATGTATCACTGCTAGTTGCTTCCAGGAGTAGTTACCTAAATGAAGTCCTCTGCCTAAAGAGATGGGAGGACACAGGCGTGGCAATTGAGCCGAATTTCTGTCTGGCTTAAAGACTAAATCTAATAAAAGTCCAATGTTGTTTGGAGTTAGAATCCCATTGTGTGTGTATATATGTTGTATTTCTGAACCAAGAGTGCTGGAAATAATGGGGTGGGACAAAGTCAAAATAGCAGTACCTGTAGATAGGGACAAGTGAATTAATAAAGTCAGAGAGAAAAATGAAAGTTCTCATCCAAATGAGATTACACACCAGAATTGTAACATACATGAAGAAAGCTATCTCATCAAAATCAGTCATTACAAAATGAATTATTCATGATTAAATGAAAATAAGCAATATGTCTGAAAAATAAGTTTACAATAAGTATGTTGAGAACCTCAAGAAAAAGAAATAAAAACCAATACTCCTAAAATGACTAAGAATTCAGCACAGATATGACCAGCAGAATAATTGCAATAGGAAAAGGTAGAGAATGAGACTGTCTTCTTTAAGGCTGCTATAACAAATTATCATAAACTGGGTTGCTTAAACCACAAACATTCATTTCTTATGGTTTTAGAGACTGAGAAGTCCAAGATCAAGAACTGGCAAATCTGTTGTCTGTTTAAGGCATTATTTCCGGTTTGCAGATGGCAATCTTCTTATGATATGCGAGCACTACTCTCATAGCTGATTAACTCCCAAAGGCCCCACCTCCCAATACCGTCATACTGGGGATTAGGAGTTCAACATAAATTTTGTTGGGATACAAACATCCACTCCATAACACCTATAAGAAAAATGTAGTTCAGAGGCGGCTCTCGTGGAGGCAGCCAGTGCGAGGCTGGGGAGCGCTGAGCAGCGCGTCATGCCCTGCGCTGCCCAGACTAGCGAACAATACAGTTAGGATGGCTAAAGGTGACCCCAAGAAACCAAAGGGCAAGATGTCTGCTTATGCCTTCTTTGTGCAGATGTGCAGAGAAGAACATTAAGGAGAAAAACCCAGAGGTCCCTGTCAATTTTGCAGAATTTTTCAAGAAATGCTCTGAGAGGTGGAAGACAATGTCCAGGAAAGAGAAATCTAAATCTGATGAATGGCAAAGGCGGATACAGTGCGCTATGATCGGGAAATGAAGGATGATGGACCAGCTAAGGGAGGCAAGAAGAAGGATCCTAATGCCCCTAAAAGGCCACCGTCTGGCCTCTTCCTGTTCTGCTCAGAATTCCGTCCCAAGATCAAATCCACAAACCCTGGCATCTCTATTGGAGACGTGGCAAAAAAGCTGGGTGAGATGTGGAATAACCTAAATGACAGCGAAAAGCAGCCTTGTATCACTAAGGCGGCAAAGCTGAAGGAGAAGTATGAGAAGGATGTTGCTGACTATAAGTCGAAAGGAAAGTTTGATAGTGCAAAGAGTCCCGCTAAAGTCGCCCAGAAAAAAGTGGAAGAGGAAGATGAAGAAGACAAGGAGGAAGAGGAGGAGGAGGAGGAGGAATAAAAAAACTGTTTATCTGTCTCCTTGTGAATACTTAGAGTAGGGGAGAGCCATAATTGACACACTCTTACTTGAGAAGTGTCTGTTGCCCTCATTAGATTTAATTATAAAATTTGATCACGATCATATTGTAGTCTCTCAAAGTGCTCTAGAGATTGTCAGTGGTTTACATGAAGTGGCCAGGGGTGTCAGGAGCACCCTGAAACTATATCTAAGTTGTACATATTTCCAAACATTTTAAAAATGAAAAGTCACTCTCGTGTTCCCCTCACTCTGTGCACTTTTCTGTTGGTGTGACAAGGCATTTAAAGATGATGTTTCTGACATTTTTTTTAATTTGTAAGGTGGTGTTAACTATATGGTTATTGGCTAGAAATCCTGAGTTATCAACTGTATATATCTATAGTTTGTAAAAATAACAAAACAACCAAGACAAACTCTTGATGCTCCTTGCCTGGCATTGAGGCTGTGGGAAAGATGCCTTTTGGAGGGGCTGTAGCTCAGGGCGTGTACTGTGAGGCTGGACCTGTTGACTCTGCAGTGGGCATCTGTTTAGCTTCAGGTTGCCTTGTTTCTGTATTTAGTGACATAGCATTCTGCTACCATCTTAGCTGTGGACAAAAGGGGTCAGCTGGCATGAGATATTTTTGTTTTTTGTTTAAGTGTGGTAGTTTTTAAACAAACTGTAGAACTCTTCATTGTCAGCAAAGTGAAGAGCTGCTGCATCAATGAAAGTTCAAGAACCTTCTGTACTTAAACACTATTTGCAACGTTCTGGTTTTTTTTTAATGTTTAGAATACTGAAATGTTTTTGAAGTTAAATAAACAGCATTACATTTTTAAAACTGTTCTCTATTATGACAGTCAATTTCTGACTCACAGCAGTGAACAAACCCCCACTCCATTGTATTTGGAGACCGGCCTCCCTGTGAACGTGGTAGCTTCCTTTATTACTCGGTGGCCAGCTCACTTAGGGCTGAGATGAAGGAGAGGGCTACTTGAAGCTACTGGGTGCTTTTGTTTGTGTCTGAATGGCATTAAGATGATGTCTGGAGGAGCTAAGAGAAGGACATAGGCAAGGTTGAACAGCCTTCCATGGTACAGGAAGGTGCATGATGAGGACTAAGGCTGACTTGGTTTAACTTTTTTTGTTTCACCTCCACCCCCTATTTTGTGGCCAAATGCATTGCTAAATAGCAATTTCAGACTGGCTGGCCTTTCAAAAATTCAGGCCTTAGTTCTCCTCTTTCACGCCTACCCCTGTTCTCCGGGCACATGTTATTTGTGGTGCCCAACATTTGGGGTCTTGAGCCTGCTGCTTGTCTCCTGGATACCAGTAAGAGTATTGGGATGGGGTGGTGGGGTAGGAGACAGTATCCATGTTGCTCCTACTGTACTCCTTCAAAACTCTAAACCCCCAAGGAAGATTGTAGGCTCCATCTTGGGCCACCTGAGCTATAGGGCAGGCTAATAGAATCGACCATTTCTAAGCACTAAATATATCATGAAAAGTTGAATTGGCTACTCACAAGATTAGCTCATTCACTGGAAATGTAGACTGATGTTCAATGTTTTTAAACTGGAAGCTTAGTTTGTATTAGTGGTGTAACTTTTTCTCCAGTTGGAGTGAGGTGAGATGGCCAAAATGGCAAGTGGTGACACTAAATGCCATTTTGAAGGCTGATGTGTACATACATCATTACTGTCTGTAGCAGTGAAGGATATAGTATTGTGTTGTGGGTGAGTGTTGCTATTGCCCAGCATTAATATTTGGTTGTAGATGTTTGAGGCTATGAGACATGCAGGAGTGTTTTTGAGGAATTTTAAGAGAAAGCAGCTTTTTCTTAAAATTCATTGTTCAGAAACTTGCATTTGTGGAGGCGGTGTCCTCTCCACCCTGTCGGGTCCTGAATGAGTACAAGTTATGGTCATGGTCGCAGCCTGATCTCCATGTATTCATAGCCATTCCCTCTCCCATCAGAATTGTTTGTCCTGTATGTGTTCTGTAATTCTAGAAAATGACCACTAATTTAAAAATCTTGGTCTTTGGAAGCACAAGTTACCCCTTTCCATCCTTTGCCCTTCCCTGGTTGGTATGTCTAGTTACAAGGTAGACGGGCACCACTTACCAAATCACTTTTTTACTACAGGTTGTTTCTCTTCCACATTTGACAAGGCTGGACACAGTTCCCAGATCTTGGCCTAGCACATCATGGATTGGGAAGCAGAAGCTTTAGCTTACAATGCCAAGTGACAGGACATGGCTGAAGCAGGAGCGGCGATTCCAGAACTTCCAAAGTAGCTAAGCAGAAGTAGGGAAGCAGTTTAGCCAAATGATTTTTGATTAGGCAAACATTGAGGTTTAAAGAGACTGTCAAGTTGAGGCCACTTGGTCCATTAGCTAGCTGGTGCAGCCAAGACCACTACTCAGCATTTTCATACTGTCAAAAGATTGCTCCTCTAATGGAATAATGCCCTAGTTTCTCTTGAGATGCTGTAGGTGGCATGTTACCTAAGGCATAGATTTAGCTTGATTGCTGGGCTCACTGTGTTCTTAAGATGCCAACCTGTTGCTCTTTTTTCCCCCTATTTCAAAAGATAGTACCTGTTCTCTCTAACCACCTCACCCCATTCTTGAATAACATTTTATCCTTTGGAAAGAACAAGGCTGTGATGAAGTGACTATTGTCCGTGTCTCCTGTGTGTGTCTGTTCTTGTCATAAATGTATTTGGGGACATTGGATGCATTCATTTTTCTGAAATAAAGTTTCTTAATCACTCTTCCCCCCCCCCAAAAAAAAGGGAAGAAAGAAAAATGTGGTTCAAAACCACAGTGGGATTATATTCTTTCAACATCAGTTGCTTGATAATAAATGAGCCCAGTTAATGCCCATGCTGGTGAAAGTAGAGGAAGAAGACACATTGCTTTCAGTGGGGACTGGTGACTCTCTATGGAAAGCAATGTATTTCAATACTTACAATGTGTCTGCAATTACACATACAATTCCACATCTAAATATTTATCATATAGATATATTCATGCATTTGAGGAGTGAAATGTTCAAAGATATTTAAAGCTTTATTAAATGTTTCATAAAATTAAACTAATACATATCTACATATACTCTTCCATGTACACCAAAGTTATTGAAAACTCTTTCAAATTTGACCATTATGTTAGGTTACAAAGAAGTCTTAAAGTATTTCAAATAATTGGCAATTTACAAAAAGCATTCTTTACACACAAAACAAATTAGAAATCTGCAGCAGAATGATTTTTAAAAATGTATTTGACTTCAAAACAACCAATGGGTTAAGAAACCATAATACATATACTTAAATATTTAGAACTGAATGAAATGTGTAGTACTTTACATCAAAATGTTTATGACTTTTAAAAAAATAAACTGTATTTCAGATGAATACACAAACTGTATTTCAGATGAACAATTTTAGGTTCACGGAAAAATTGAGCAGGAAGTACAGAGACTTCCTATACACTCCCACCACTCTCTCATATACAGCTTCCTTCACTATCAATATACTACACCAGACAAGTACATTTGTTATTATCAGTGAACCAACAGTGACTTATCTTTCTCATTCAAAGTCCATGGTTTACATGAGGGTTTACTTTTGATGTATATTCTTTGGGTCTTGACAAACATATGATGACATGTATCCATCATTATGGTATCATGAAGAATAATTTCATTGCTCTAAACATCTTTTGTACCCTGTCTGTTTATTCTTCCCTCTGCCTTAGCTCCTGGAATCTACTGATCTTTTTACCCTCTCCATGGTTTTGCCTTTTTCAGAGTGTCATGTCATTGAATCTCATAGTATGTATACCTTTCCATATTGGCTTCTTTCACCTTGTAATATGCATTTAAATTTCCACCATGTCTTTTCACAATTTGGTAGTTGATTTCTTTAAGCTTTGAATAACATTCCACTGTCTGGATATACTATAATTTTTAAATCTGTTCACCTATTGAAAGGCATCTTTGTTGTTTCCAAGTTCTGGCAACTATGAATAAAGCTGTTATAAATATCTGCATATAGGCTTTTGGGTGGACATACGGTTTTAATTCATTTGGGTAAATACCAAGGAGTTCACTTGCAGGATAGTATGGTAAGAGTGAGTTCAGTGTTTGTAAGCAATGGCAGGACTCTCTTCCAAAGTGGCTGTACCATTTTGCATTCATTTACCTGTGGTGAATGAAAGTTCCTGTTGCTCTATATCCTTGAAAATCTTTAGTGTTGTCACTGTTCCAGATTTCCATCATTCTGATAGGTGTACAGTTGTATCTCATTACTGTTTTAATTTGCATTTTCCTAATGAAATATTATTTTCAGCATCTTTTCAAATGTTCATTTGCCATTAAATTGCTTTAATCGTCCAATGTTGCAAACAAGCTAAATAGGCCAAAATAGGGCACTAGGTGCAAATATGATATTTCTGTATAGTAGAATGCTTTGATATTTGGAAGTCATTATAATGCACTGCCATGGACACTTCTCTATGATTACATGTGGGGTGAAATGTGAAGAGCACAAGAGTGGGCACAGCATGTCATATCGATTAACGGAAAGAAAACAAAAGTATATTCTTTATATAATGAAAACATTTCTGGAAGAATTCATAAGAAACTATTGTCATTATTTGTCTCTATATATGGGGAAAAATGGCTAGGAAGAATGATTGAGAACGTGTCATAACTTTTACTGTGTCCTTTTTTGATTGACTACCTTTCCAAGAGTGGTGATAGTTTAGCACTCACTCATCTACCTTCCACTCTCGAGTCCACTGAAATAAGCAACATACATTTTGAAATCAAGTCCCTGAGTAGGATTAAAAGTTAAGGACAAGTGATCGTTAGCAGAAGAATGTAACAGAACTATCATACTCTGTTCTGATCTGCTGTGTAATGAAAATCCACTGTGGGCTTCTGTGAATGGCAAACCATTATTCTTGGATATTTTTGGATTGTTTTGTTTTCCTTCCCCTATTGCTGTATCAGTGAATACAGAGTAAAATGGTGAATTTAATCATTGTTGAAAACCAATCTGGATTATTAGAACCAAAAATATCCTATAATGGTATAGTGATTTTGTTAGAATTATATGGTGGGTTATATATGAAGTCTTTCTAAACATGGCCCTTTTTTTTTTCTTTCTGTCACCAGCCCTATGGAATACTTCTATTTATTTCTGATGAAAATAATATGTTGAGCTGTTCATTGTTTATGTGCTAGAAAGCTAATAAAATATTTTGCATACTTCCTTTTATGAGCCAACCTATATTTTTCCTTGATTCCTTCCAGTGACAGTTTTAGACCTTTTGTTGTATGCCTATTCTTCCGATTTCCCTTCATTGCTGTCTATAAAGAAGAATAGACAATGCTCCTTTCTGCCTAGGAAGACTCTTCTTCAGATATTGATCCTGTGGCCTCCTAATCCTCGTGGGAGCTTGGTCACTTTTCTGCCTGGCATTCAATTTTTTTCTCCACACTAATAATTTTTCTCCACACTTTCTCCGCATAACTATATCTACTTCAATAACCTGAGAAACATTTCTTTGATTTTGTCACGTTTTCCCTGTCTTCCTTCTTCCTGTCATTAAATCACCTCATGTAAGTACCTAGATATCTTATGTCTCACTATTTCCTTCATCCCTTGCAATCTAACATGCAATTGCTTCCCTTGATGGAAATTGCTATTTCCATGGTCACCAGGAATGATTTCTGAGTTTATGCTCTTCTGTGTTTTGAGTCCTACTCTGCCTTTCAATAACTGCATGAGTGCAGATGGGTTACTAAACCTCTCTACATTACAGTTTTCTGATCCATAAAGTAGATATGATAGTAATGACTGGCATAATGTATAGAGTTCCTTGAACACAGTAAAAGCTTAATGAATGACATTTTTTACTGTTAGTACTGCACTTAGGCTTCTTTCTCTGCAACCCTTAACACTGCTGCATGTCCTCTCCTTGTAATATTTTCTTGTGAATTCTCATATTGGATTTTTCTCTTTAGCCATGTAACATTTAGACTCCTCTTTTTATTTCACTTTCCCTTGCCCTTTTTCCTCTGCCTATCCCTTATATTTAATTTAAAAATGTACTTGTCAAGCATATAATCTGTGTCCAGCATTGCAGACATTTCTCTTAATTTGTTTTGCTCCTTCTCATCTTTCTGCCAGGTCTTCATAGCAATCTCTTCTGTGCCTAGTTTTAACCATCAACTCTAGGCCTCCAAAATCTCTGCCACTGACATTTACTCTTTACTTGCAACCCATTTTTTTCCCATTGCAATGCTAAACATTCTGTTCTCTCTTCAAAGTCAGAAATGAGTAAGCATTTCTCATTTGTTAGAATATTTAATTCCTTGTACACAGATTTAAAGCAGAAAGCACCATTTGACACTTCTAACTTGAAATCATTTTCCAAGTCCTAGTCCTATGGAGGTTACCACTGCAGTAGCTCCCATATCACCCATTCCATTCACTACTCATATCTCATAACCTAAGGTTAAGCTTTCATGATCTCTCACTCAAATCTTTGTGGGGCCAACTGTTTTCCCCTGATGGTCATTAGCTTCAATCCACTCTACACACAGTTTTGGCTTCCTCTTACCTCTCAAGATGTGACCTAAGCACAAACTTTCAAAAAAATCTTTCAATTGTTCAAGTTGGTCTGAATCATATAGACAGTCTCCACTGCTCATTCAAAAAGTGTCTCAATTTTCTTAACCTTCATCAGATTAAGAAACACTTCTTGAATTAGGGGCCCCAAACTGCTTCATTCTTACTTTTTTGACAGGTGCCACTCTTTCCTGCTTTTATACCTTTAGATAAAAGTTTCATATTTTCTGTGAATTAAAACAAATAAGGTTTAATATTCAGCATATAAAACTGCATATGTTCAAACTTACCCCCAAAAATCAACCATTAAACTTAACGTACATGGTTCTGTGTATATAGCTCTGATGATAATTTGTACCTGTAGCTATAATATAAACAAGGTATGTTTAGCATAAAATAAAAAGCAAATATAAAAATTAGAATTTTATAATGAATTCACTTAGCGATGAAATGAAGGTCAACATAAGGAAGAACTGATTATCTTTTACTATCATGCCCTGACATATTCCCATTGAGAAGCAGGAGTAATCACTATGCTATTACATTTTTATTTCTTTTACCAGTTCCAGTTACTTGCTTTTGATTTTGCGTAAGGTAAATCTTTGAATGTTAAGACTGTATGCATAAGGCAGCCATCTATATTAAATGCTTTTTTCCATATGGAAAATTTTCTACCATTTTTCAAAATACCATTCCAAAGAATAGCTCAGTAAAGTTTGTTCTTATCCTTCCATTCATATATATGTTCTACCTCCTTGAAAATCCGTAGCATTTTCTGATGGTTATATGGCTTTTATCTTACTGTATTTTATATGTTCAATATTAAAATATTTGTCATTACTAGAGTTATTGCTCCACAAGGTCAGGAATTTGTCTTCCCGATCTTTCTATATTCTTCAGTAGCAAATCAAGCATATGATAGTCAAAAAGTATTTGCCAAATTGAATTGAAACCAAGCATTGTTAGAGAAATAAATATGTAGGTAACACTAAAGTTTAGTAATATAAAAAAGTTTAGAAGATTAGTATTCAAAAGATTAATATTCAAAATTAGTATTCAAAAAGATTAGTATTCAAAAGTATAATAATACAGTCGCAAGCAAATCTATTTAGATTTTCTCAAAGATTCACTTCTTCATATTAATATTTGTATTCTTAATATAAACTGCCAGTCATATCCCAGAACAGAAATCATCCCATTATAGTGTGTATTATCTTTTATTAAAATATAAACAAGTATTTTCTAAATAAGTCAGTTTAGAAAAAGATACATCTATTTCAGAAAATGTTCAAGAGTTTAACACAGAAAAGAGAAACTCCAGGAGAGATTGGATCAAATTATTTTGAAAAACTAGAATGTTTTCTACAATAACAAAAACTTAGCTTTTCTATAGCTGTTGACTTTGTGGTGGTATTTAACCAAATTTCTGGGGTTTGAGGATTTTTTTTTAAATTTTGCTGTTACTTATTCATTCTTATTTTCTTTGCTGAAAGGACAAAACTACAGTAACTAAAATGAAGTCTTTCACACATAGTTATCAAGTTGGAAACATCATTATAAATAAATGAGAAAATAGTTCGTAGAGCTCAACTTCATACTAATTATCTAATATTGTTTTCATCATCTTCTCAAAAAGAATTAGTAAACACCAAGTGATTTACTTGGTTATTTGAATGACTCAGGCACATTTTTAAAAACTTTAAAGACTTTTGGATTTTCTCTTTATTAGATACCCATAATTTCTATAATACATTTTACTATGATTAATGACTACTTATTTCTTACATATAAAGAAAGGAGCTTAAACAAAGAAATCTGCGATATTTGTTCATTCAAGATTTTATGTCCAATGACTTGATTAGGTACTTGCTTAGGTAAGGATTTATCTTGATATGAATCAAGTAAAAATCAATATGTTTAAGGCATTTTTACTGAGGTCATTTGCTTTTGGGTTTTACCTAATTCATGTTCATGAGTTAGAAATTAATTAAACTTATCATACCTGGTTCACCTTCTTATCTACATTTTGCTAAGAACTAAAACCAAACAAATAAAAACAGAGAGATGCAATTAAGCTTCAAACAGCCCCTGAAAAATCAATAAAAAGAGGAGAGCTATTTAAGCTCATAAAATTCATTTAACTTATGTATTCACATTTATTTATATCACTGGTGATATTATGTGTTTTAAAGTTTTACAGTCATCTAAATATGATTTTTGTTTACCTTTTCCAGGCAGTATCTATATCAGGGATGGCAAATAGCTTTACTGCTATTCTGACTCTAAAAGATTGATAGTGATTTATGGATATATCTGTTGAAACAATTCTAAGGTCATTCTGGAGTCAGTGTTTGGAAATGCCATCATGGATTAGTGATGTCTCTGGGAAAAAAAGGTAGTTGCATCTTGATAAACCAAACTAAAAATGAAAATTTGCATATTCTTGAACCCTTGCAAATGACTTCATACCATTTAATGCTTAAGTATAGAATGTCATATTTTAAACTATAATGATATATTATACATTGATCTTGTCTTTCTAACTAGATTACAAGCTCCTTGGTGACGGGGAGCAGGTTTTAGGCTTTCTTATATTTCTGAAAGCCCTTAGGAAACGGTAAGGCAAGAGTAACTTCAACATACAATTTTTACAAGAAGGCTATTGAATCTGTTAGGCTTCATTGCATATGTGTGTACATAATTATTTTTTTAAATGAACCACTGGAGGGGACCCAAGATGGCGCTGTGAGAACAACCCAGGATTGGAGCCCGCGTTGAATCTACAAACGGTGAGTCAGTGCTGCATTTCCAGACTGATCTTTGTTGCCCACAGAACGGGGAAACTCCCAAGTATAAAGAGACACGGGACGCCAGGCAGTAGGTCTGCCTGGCGAAGCCGGCAGCCGGGGCGGCGGTGGCCGGCCCTACCCAGCAATCCCCACAGGGCGTGCTTTCCGGGTGCCTTGTTGAACCGGCAACCTGAGACTTGAGAGGGCTGGACTTGAGACTGAACGAGACTTGCACAGTAGCCCAGCCCAGGGGATTGCAGGGACAGATCGTTTGGGAAACCCAGTGGGACGAACAAAACCGCGATTTCAAACTATCCCGGGCAGACGGTCCGAGACGCTCTGTGGGGGAGGGGCGTCCACCACTACGGAGGCAACCTGCCCCAACTGATATACACGCCCACTGCTGAGGCAGCCAGCCGTTGCCGAGGCAACCCGCCCCAACTGAGATACACGCCCACTGCTGACGCAGCCAGCCGTTGCCGAGGCAACCCGTCCCTACTGAGATACACGCCCACTGCTGACGCAGCCTGCCGTTGCTGAGGCAACATGCTACAACGAAGAGACTCCGCTGCAGGGCATGGCGGAGACCACAGCAGAGCCGGCAGGAACAGCGCGAATCACACAACAGCAGGGCGGAGCCTCGGCAGCCAAACAGTGGCTAGTCTGCCTTCGAGCTGGGCAGGACACCTGATCGGACATCCAAAAATAAAGCCCAAACCCCTCAACACAGAGCATTTGAGAAAAAAAAAAGGGTTGTTTAATGAGCTGTGTTGCAGCAGAATCAAACATAGCAGCCTAACAGCCCTGAATGAACAACAGAGTGCACAGCTCAGCAATTAAACCCCTATAAAGTACAAACTGTCTCCTCAAGCAGCTCCCTGACCCCTCTATATCCAAAAGACTGTCATTAGGCAGGCATCATCCTGGGACAAAGAGAGCAGAAAAAGAAACTGGTAGCATCCCTCGCTGTGCCACGGCTACTAGAGGTGCACCCCAGAGAAGCAGGGTCTGGAGCGGACCTCAACAGTCGTACAGCGAAGGGGCTAGACTGGTAGAAGGAAAACCAAGCAACAGAAATACTTCATCATCAACATTCTGGGTGTCCACTCAGAGACCCAAACGAAAAGTCAGCAACTACGCAGACGACCAGCGGACAAATCCACAAAGATGGGAAGAAACCAGTGCAAAAAGGAGGAAAACACCCGAAACCAGAACACATCGCCTCCTAGAAAGGACCAAAACTCCTCACCAGCAAGGGAACAAAGCTGGACGGAGAATGACTGTGACGAAATGACGGAATTAGACTTCAGAAGATGGATAATGAGAAACTTCTGTGAGCTAAAAGATCATGTATTAAATCAATGCAAAGAAACTAAGAACCTTGAAAAAAGATTTGAAAAAAGATTCGAGGAAATGATAACAAGAATGGATACCTTAGAGAGGAATATGAATGAATTAAAGGAGCTGAAAAACACAATACGAGAACTTTGCGAAGCAAACGCAAGTTTTAATAGCCGAATTGACCAAGCAGAAGAAAGAATATCTGAAGTCGAAGACCAACTCAATGAAATAAAACGAGAAACCAAGATCAGAGAAAAAAGCGCAAAAAGGAATGAACAAAGTCTCCAAGAAATGTGGGACTATGTGAAAAGACCTAACCTACGTTTGATAGGTGTACCAGAAGGGGACGAAGAGAATGAATCCCAGCTGGAAAATACTCTTCAGGACATCATCCAGGAAAATTTCCCCCACCTAGCAAGACAAGCCAACACTCAATTGCAGGAAATACAGAGAACACCACAAAGATATTCCGCAAGAAGAGCAACCCCAAGGCACATAATCGTCAGATTCAACAGGGTTGAAATAAAGGAGAGAATACTAAGGGCAGCCAGAGAGAAAGGTCAGGTCACACACAAAGGGAAGCCCATCAGACTCACAGAAGATCTCTCGGCAGAAACACTACAAGCCAGAAGAGAGTGGGGGCCAATATTCAACATTCTTAAAGAAAAGAACTTTCAACCCAGAATTTCATATCCAGCCAAACTGAGCTTCAGAAGTGAAGGAAGAATAAAATCCTTTGCGAACAAGCAAGTACTCAGAGATTTTGTCACCACCAGGCCTGCTTTACAAGAGCTCCTAAAAGAGGCACTACACATAGAAAGGATCAATCAGTACCAGCCATTCCAAAATCACACTGAATGCTAAAGAGCTTCAACATAATGAAGAATCTACAACAACTAACAGGCAAAACAGCCACTTAGAATCAAAATGGCAGTATCAAATTCACACATAACAATATTAACCCTAAATGTAAATGGACTAAATGCACCAATCAAAAGACACAGACTGGCAAATTGGATAAAAATCCAAAACCCATCAGTGTGCTGTATCCAGGAAACCCATCTCACATGCAAGGATACACAAAGGCTCAAAATAAAGGAATGGAGGAAGATTTACCAAGCTAATGGAAAGCAAAAAAAAGCAGGAGTTGCAATTCTCATCTCTGATAAAATAGACTTTAAAGCAACAAAGATCAAAAGAGACAAAGAAGGCCATTACATAATGGTAAAAGGATCGATACAACAAGAAGAGCTAACGATCCTAAACATATATGGACCCAACACAGGAGCACCCAGATACATAAGGCAAGTTATTAATGACTTACAGAAGGACTTAGACTCCCACACAATAATAGTGGGAGACTTTAACACTCCACTGTCAATACTAGACAGATCAACCAGACAGAAAATCAACAAGGATACCCAGGGCTTGAACTCAGACCTGGAGCAAGCAAACCTGGTGGACATTTACAGAACTCTCCACCCCAAATCCACAGAATACACATTCTTCTCAGCACCACATCACACCTACTCTAAAATTGACCACATAATTGGAAGTAAAGCACTGCTCAACAAATGCAAAACAACTGAAATCATAACAAACAGCCTCTCAGACTATAAGGACACATGTACACGAATGTTCATTGCAGCACTGTTTACAATAGCAAAGACCTGGAATCAACCCAAATGCCCATTGATAATAGACTGGATTGGAAAAATGTGGCACATATACACCATGGAATATTATGCAGCAATCAGAAATGATGAGTTTGTGTCGTTTGTAGGGACATGGATGAATCTGGAAAACATCATCCTCAGCAAACTGACACAAGAACAGAAAATGAAACACCGCATATTCTCACTCATAGGTGGGTGATGAAAAATGAGAACACATGGACACAGAAAGGGGAGTACTAAACACTGGGGTCTATTGGGGGGAAAAGGGGATGGCCAGTGGGAGGGGGAGGTGGGGAGGGATAGCCTGGGGAGAAATGCCAAATGTGGGTGAAGGGGAGAAGAAAAGCAAAGCACACTGCCATGTGTGTACCTACGCAACTGTCTTGCATGCTCTGCTCATGTACCCCAAAACCTATAATCCAATAAAAAATTAAAAAAAAAAAAAATAAATAAAATAAATGAACCACTATATGGAAAACTTATGCAAGTATATGGGAGAAGGAAAATAAAGCAGCGCAAGAATATTCAATGGAAAATTTATCTTACTCCTACAAGTTTCCAATTACTAATTCTTTCCAGAGGCAATCATTTTAAACTATTTCTTGTGTAGCCCTCTAGAAAGAATTCAAGTAGAGACAAGTCTATTCATGCACTTGTATTAATAAATGTGTGGAAATATAGTCATAGATATTGATAAATAGTTAATCCCTTTTAACATATCAGAGACTACATACACTGAGTTCTATGCCTTTTTAAAATTAATTTTGGAAATTAGTTTTTATTCACTTATGTAGATTGACACATTCTTTACTCAAGCATATACCTTTAATGTATGGATGCATTGTAATTGATGTGACCAGGCTTGCAGTAATTATTTAAATTGTTACCTGCCTTTTCCTAATAAATAAAAAACATCAATACATATCCTATCATCTCTGTGCATTTATGAAAATATATTTATGAAAATATTTTCTAAAATTAGGATTACTGTGGTGAAGAGTTGACACATTTTATTTTCTGGATTTCTTGACATTGCCATAGAGAGAAGTTATCATAATTTGTAGCTTCTTTGACATTTGTGCTGTTTCCTACATCCTTGTCAAATCTAGATTTATATTATTCAACTTTTTGATCTTGATGTGTCAAATAGAGAAGGAAGGGTGTCAACTGATTATTTCAGTTTACCCTTTTTAATTAAAAGGGATGTCAATATCTTATGTTTGTAAACCATTACTATTTCTTTATGAATCTTGCACTTGGATTGTTATCCTATTGATTTAAAAGAATCTTTATGTTTAAAAAAAATACATTTTTGTCATATAATGAAATATTTCTAAAAATATGATGAAATGTCTTTTCTGACTTACTGTCCACCTTGTCTATGGACTTTATTGTTGCAATATGGAATAACATGTTTATAAAATTTAGTTTAATATTTGTATTTCTATCATCCTTATTTTAAAATGATTACCTCTTTAATATATCTATAATATGTCATAGCATAAGAAGCCAAGTGAAGATTCAGCTTTGTTGTTTATCCTCCAAACTGGCTAATGAGGTGATACTACATCATTAATTTTGTTCTCTACTATTTCAATTGTCAACTTTATATATACATATATAATATATATATATATATATACCATCTACATAAATGAACCTATTTCTAATGTCTCTGTGCCCTTTAATTATTGATATATTTATTGATGTTCATTTATAAAAAGTATTTTAGCTACTATTATCTTAAACTACTTCTAAATAGTTGGCATACATAGTTTCTACTCATTGAGATGCCTCTGGGTTTTTTTTGTTTTTTGTTTTTCTAAGATTATGAATGATTTTTGTAGTTTTATTTCTTTAATTTAAAATAAACTTGTAGGGTTGCATTAATATTGTTACTATTTTGAAAGAATTATACAAATTAAAAAAACTTAGTGTCTTTACAGTAATACCTAATTTTATTCAAGACAAAACAGTATCTTTATTCAAGGATTTTTTTTTCATATTCTTTGTATAATTTTGAATTTAATTTTAGAAATTTTTTTGTATAAATGTTATATAGTTCTTGTGCATTTTAACCCAAAATACTTTCTTGTATGTAAAATTTTAATTGGCCTTTTCTTCTAGTATATGCTCTCTGTAGATATAAAATCTACTTTTATGTTATTTTTGAAACTAGCTACCTATTTTTGAATTCTTAATTTCTTGTAATTATTATGTAATTTTAATGATTTTATAATTATATGATTATATTGACAACGTTGAATATCAAATGTATTTTTGTAACTATGGAACTGAAATATTATATTTCATCCATATCTATGGAACTGAAATATATTATATATTTTTTATTTGATATAATAGTGTGAGTAATTATTAATATATTTTTATATATAAAATATTTTGCCCCTATATTTTAATTATTTTAAAATTCCTTGCCTATAAGATTTGAGAAGACGTTTAAAATCATAATGACTTTTGGACATACACAGTGTAATATTTTTCATTTCCCTTATTTTTGCCCCACCTTTTTTTTTGCGAAAATTTCTTTTTTTTTTTTTTTTTTGAGATGAAGTTTCACTCGGTAGCCTAGGCTGGAGTGCAGTGGCTTGATTTCTGCTCACTGTAACCTCCACCTCCTGAGTTAAAGTGATTCTCCTGCCTCAGCCTCCCAAGTAGCTGGGATTACAGCACGCACCACCACGCCCAGCTAACTTTTTGTATGTTTATAGAGATGGGGTTTCACCATGTTGGCCAGGCTGGTCTCGAACTCCTGACCTCATGATGCACATGCTTCGGCCTCCCAAAGTGCCCAAAGTGCTGGGATTACAGGCGTGAGCTACCGTGCCCTGCCTACCCAACTGATTTTTATAAGAATCTAGTATGTAGTCAGTCAATAGTATTTATCTTTAGGTACATTTAAAAATTTTATGTGGGCCAGGCCTGGTGGCTCATGCCTATAATTCCAACACTTTGGGAGGCCAAGGCAGGTGGATCACGAGGTCAAGAGATTGAAACCATCCTGGTCAACATGGTGAAACCCCGTCTCTACTAAAAATACAAAAATTAGCTGGGCATGGTGGCACATGCGTGTAGTCCAAGCTACTCAGGAGGCTGAGGCAAGAGAATTGCTTGAACCCAGAAGGCAGAGGTTGCGGTGAGTCAAGATCATGCCATTGCACTCCAGCCTGGGTAACAAGAGCCAAACTCCATCTCAAAAAAAAAAAAAAGAAAAAAAAAGAGAAAGATTTTATGTTACAACTGAACGTTGTATAGTCTCGGAAGCATAATTAATTAGAAGTAAATGAAAGACAATTTGGAAAGGAGAAAACTTTTCAGTGAACCATTCACATAGACAACAATGCCAGACTTGGTGGCCCATGCCTGTAATCACAGCAGTTTGGCAGGTTGAGGTGGTAGATCAACTGTCAGGAGATTGAGACCACCTGACCAACATGGTGAAACTTCATTTCTACTAAAAACACAAAATTAGCCAGGCATGGTAGCACATGCCTATAATCCCAGTTACTTGAGAGGCTGAGTCAGGAGAATTGCTTGAACCCGAGAGGCGAAGATTGCAGTGAACCAAGATCATGCCATTGCACTCCAGCATGGGTAACAAGAGGGATGTCCATCCCAAAACAAAACAAAACAAAACAAAACAAAACAAACAAAAAAAATGACAACAATGACAATTGTTCTCTTTGTGTTTCACACTGTTACTGTTGAATAATGCTGACTAAGCAATAATTATTTTCTTTTTTTCTGCTAGAAACAATAAAAAATTTCTATAAATTCTGTCTATACATATGTTAGCTGCCAAAATGGTTGATGCCATTTGATATTTATTTATAAGAGGGCATGTAAATATGTCCAGTGGGGAGTTAGGGTGTTGAGGTTATAAATATAAATAGAAGGACAACCACTCCTGCTAAAGTACGTTATTTACCTGAATTTGGGTTTCTGACAGGCACCAAAGGCATTTACCTAAATTTAGGGATATAAGCACTGATATGCAAATGTATCTTTAAAATTTGCTTTTATTTTTGTGATTGAACTTTCAATTAGTTACAGAAATCTTCTATCTCTCTCTCTCTCTCTCTTTCTAGAGATGTAATATAGTTTCAAGCAATGACTTGAAACTAAAGAAAATATAAAAGCTCAAACCCTAAGATCACTTTAATGACCAGGACAAGAAATATTCAAATGCTGTCATGAAAATAAACTGTCAAATAATAAGCAAATAGATTTTGTTTTCTTTTGCTAAAGACACATAATTCTGCCTGTGACTGAAGACAATAATGGCTACTCATTATTACAATGACCTAATCACAAAAATCAAACACATGCTACTTCTGTTTTCTTAAGGGAGATGCATCAACAAAGCATGGGTGTGTGACGGAGATATTGATTGTGAAGATCAGTCAGATGAAGATGATTGTGACAGTTTCTTGTGTGGACCACCCAAGTATCCTTGTGCTAATGACACCTCAGTCTGCCTGCAGCCAGAGAAACTTTGCAATGGGAAAAAGGATTGTGCTGATGGCTCTGATGAAGGCGATCTCTGTGGTATTACATGTTTAACTGCATTGACTTCTCTGTGGAAACTACAACCTTTTAGTTTGCTTGCTATTACTTAATATAGTGGCATTCATTCTTTTGATTCATTTCCTTTAAATGTAACTTTTAAGTCACTTTAGCAGTGAAACTTATCTACATTTTTCAGATACTCTAACGTATAGAAAAAGTTTTAAATGTCATCAGAAGTTTCTGAAAAAAAACACAGAAAAAGCTAGCCTATATAGAAGTACTTAATTTAGAGCTGTGTTCATCATTTAGATCTCTGGGTGGCCAATGCTGTTCCCCCATTTGAACTGATTATTTGTTAAGTGAGTCACAGAGAACAAGAAAAACTTGTTATTCCTCATCTATGGGATAGAGCTCACCACCACCCTATATATTTTGATATGCCTTCTTACCATTACAACAGAAACTGATTTTTAGGAAGAGAAAGAGACTGGATAACAAAACCAATTGAATATTACCCAACTTGACATAATTTTCTCTCCAGTTTTCAGTCCTCATACAACAGCTTTCTTTAGTATGCTTTATCTAGTTAAAATGATGATTTCAATGAGCTTTGATATCCCACTGGCTAGCAAGCTTTCTTACCAACCAGCACCTACAAAAGAAAATTACATTTCCTTCTCTTTGGGGAGATCAGAGATTTAGCAAAGAGATTTTTAAAATGTGTTTCCGAGATAATATTGAAGGTGACATCAATAGAGCAATAAAGAACAGTTTACAAAATGATAAGACCAATAATGAGATGACTTGAGGCTATGAGAAAATGACTTTAGGAAATAATGAAGCTAACTGAATGAAAGTAGAAAAGACAACTGCATTGAAGCCTAAAGTTATATTTTGACTGTAAATGAGCATTAATAGCATACTGAGTGATATAACAAAGAACGTTTTTTTAAACATATGTGTCAAAATGTCTTTTTTTTAAGTCGTGATTTTATAAAATAACCTTGAATCAGTGAATGCAACAGTCTTCATTCAACAAGGCTAAAATTATACAAAAAGATTCAGACCAAGAAAAAGGAAAAACAACTAAAATTAACCAGCAAAAATTATAAATAAAATATGACAAACTTCATTTTTCTGTATTCATTTCTTTCTTGCCCAGCTTGTTATTTGTAGTGGAATGGCTTGATGAGAGTTTTGCTCATGAAGGTTATAAATACAATTCTAAAAGGAATTAGCAATACTCTTAAAAGAAAAAAAGAATGGGTGGAAAAACTCTAGACTTCAACAAGCTTAAATTCTTTTCTTCAATTAAATCATTTGAGTAGGTGACTTATTTCTTAAAATGCTGGTTTCTTATAATTAGAATAGAGGCAATGGTATTAGGTAATCATGGTAATAATGCCTGATGCTACAGCTATTGAAAAATATTAGTACTTTTCTACCTTTTCCCCATCCTTCAAGTTAAATGAAATAAATAAAAGGCAAAAGACATAAAGTACATCCATTGAGAAAAATGAAGAAAATAAGGAAACACAGTCTTATTTTCCTATTCTTCACTTTCCCAGTTGGGAAAGTAGAAGAGTAATGAGGGAATTCTCTTTAATTCATTTGTCTACTTCAGAATTGAAAACCACTTCTTATCTAGCCATATAGTCATTACTTAAAGAGTTTTGCCCAAACATATCAAAAGATTATAGAGATTGAAATGGATTATAAGAAGAAATTTGGTGTGGAAGTACCAGAGAAGATTAAAAGACTATTTTAATTGCAGCATTGTGGCATATTGAACTACACACCCTATTCTTTAAGTGGTGAAGTTATGAAGAGAACAATAAAAACAAAAAGCAAATACTGGTCAAGGGATTAAATTGCCTTTTCTAGGATTATATGCAATGTATATAAGGAAAAGGAGAACCCAAGAATTTAAATCTTCTAATTCTAGTGAAGAGATTAATTTTAGGGAGTTTTAAGAATAATTTCAAAAGATAAAGGATTTCCATTTAAGAAACAAAAAAATAGACTTTAAAATGGAGTTATATTGATCTTTGCTATAAGAATATGTCAAAGATAAACAAAGCCAGATGCTAACTTGTCAAACAATAAGTGAAGATTTTATTCATTAGCAACTCTTGTGATAGAAAAGAGACTCCTGTGTGAACTGAGCTCAGCTTCACTGAAACTAAAGACTGGAAACTTTTAAAGGTGGGGTTTTCTAAGGAAAAGGCACTAAGGGGACTAAGGGGGCTGGTCCACAAGATTAGACCATCTGATTTTGATAATTGATGCTTCACTGGAGGGGAAAACAGACCCGTCTTATCTTTGTGGTAGGAGGCAGTGGCGGAAAGTGAGAGTAAGGTACCCACTGGGCTGGGAGGGAGAATGAGAGTGAGAGTTAACTTCTCAGATGTTTGCATTTCAAAGAGAAAGCTCTGGGCTCCTTAGAAGACAGTTCTGAGTAGTAGAAGATTTACATCTCAAAAAGACAGAGAAAGGATTTATAATTGCAAGGTTTCTAAAGCAACTGTTCCAAGAGGAGGTTCAGGGCCTATCTGCCTATTACCGTGATGTTTCTCAGGGAGTCAATTTAATGTAGGGGCTGGGGTCACTCTAGGGAATGCACATTTAAGCTGCTAAACAATGTGCTAGTGATTGTTCAAGTCTCCTAGTATGTATTTGTGGCCCACAGGCATGGGGAGGGGTGGTGGAGGTAAGGGCAGGAGGATGGAATCATTTGTGCTTGGAGTCTGCAGTTTTTATAGGCCAAGGCTAAGGTCTAGTCAAGAAGAGGACTTAGAGGATCCTGACTAGTGTTTGGTCATGGAGAGAGTCTGTCAGGTAATAAAAAATTTTTAAAGAAGTTGCAAGATAAATGACAAGTTTAGGCCTAAGTAAGAATTAACAGGTTCTACTTATGCAAATAGTGGTATTAAATGTATTTATTCAATTTCAGATTTCAATGTGAATTTCATTTAACCTAAAATCTGTGACTTCATTCTACAGATAGTATTAGAAAGAGACACTTTGGTACTGAGAGAACAGTGACATTTGAAATAAGCTAAAAGCATTGTAACAATGTCTTTTTTACCTCCTGGGCACAGTGACATTTCTTTACAGTAATATTCTTGAAAAAGAATGTCAATTGAACTAAAATGTGGTAAATACTTTGAAATGACTGCTGTTTTGAAATGCTTATGATTATGGGTGAACAAACATATTTGGAGAACCAAGAGCTGAATCTATTTTTTCTTCTAAAATAATACCAAGCTTGAATTGAATTGTTAGAGAAAACAGTTAATACAATCATTTTCCTTTTCTTATTACTATAGCTTCTTTGATGGTGAAAAATTATATGAAGAAGAGTTGACCCATATAGAGCTTTTAAACTGTAGAAATATTTTTTTAAAGCCTTACATTTCAGGCCAATTTTTGTGCTGGATACATTTTCATAGAAAGCCAGAAGTATTTGCAGTATGTAACTAAATATTACTGCAATTTACCAATTATTAGACAATAGTCTTTTTAGCACATCTCAAAACATACACAATTAAATAGAGTTTGAAACACATTTCAAAATATTTTTAAAGCCAAGAAAGACAAAGCTTCTTTCGGCCTTTTTTCTATGTACCTAACGGTACACAGTGGTAGGTAATGTTATAGTTTCAAAGACAATTATCTGCCATTTTCTTCAAGGTTATCAGCATGTCATATTGAAATTTTCTCAAGTATACAATACTGAATCAATTTCAGGGCAACATCTGCTTTTAGACAATTTTGCTACTTTAAAAAAAATCATCAAATATTTCTAACTTGGTACTCAATGTTAGATATACACTGGTAAACATAATAGATATTTCTATACCCTCATGGAACTTGCAATTTGGTGATAAAGCAGAATAATAAATATATTTAAAGGACAGCTATGTATTTAAATGCTATTTAAAGAGATAATCTTTTTCTTTACAAACTAATCGTATTATCTATGTAACCAATACTATTGACCACTGTTTCAGCCAAGATACCAGGACAATTTTTTTTTAGTGTTTTGCTTATGATGTTTCCATGACATCATTGTATGAATAATAATAACCAACATAGGAGGCACAATGTACAATTCACCTAACTTAAAGATAAATTCCTGCAGTCATTAATGGACAAAGTAATCAATTCTGCATTGTAACTCCAGATTAGACTGTACAAATATTGCAAAAGGTATATAGATATTATGTATATATATTCATATGTGTATAAAGATATGCTTGTTAATTTATTAACATCAAGATATGTCTGATATTCAGATCATCATGGCATGCGCATCATTTGTGGAAGACCTCTACAAATGATTTTGCACAGCTGCCAAAAGGCTCAGCATAATCTTTCCTGTCATAACAGAAATATTGAGCGCACTTTACAGCTGTGGGGGAATATAGCAAACTATATTCTGAAGTTTTACAGAAATGAAAATCTTCCATTTAAAATTCATATCATATAGAATTAAATTTGGCCTTTGGATGAATTCTGTCATAATTTCTATACCAACCCCTGAAGAATAAAAAATCCAAATAGGGCTTTCTTATATTCATTTATAGTATCCTGGCTAATTGTAGGCTTAGAGAATTGAGTTCAATGATTAGCATTTAACCGAGGAAAGCAATTGAGAAGACCTATAATCTGTTCCCCACTTTTTATAGATGAATGTTCACTGAACAATGGAGGCTGTAGCAACCACTGTTCTGTTGTTCCTGGAAGAGGAATTGTCTGTTCCTGCCCTGAAGGACTTCAACTCAACAAAGACAATAAAACATGTGAAATCGTGGATTATTGTAGCAATCATCTAAAGTGCAGCCAAGTGTGTGAGCAGCACAAGCACACAGTCAAGTGCTCATGTTATGAAGGTTGGAAGCTGGATGTAGATGGTGAAAGTTGCACAAGTGTTGGTAAGTAGATATTTTGCATGGGTTACTATATTTAAGAATATATCTTAAAAAAAATTCCCAAAACAGCTTCAGAAAATTAACAAAAGGATTCAACTAATTTTAGATAAAGCATTTAACTATAATGTGTCATTTTAGACATACTACAAAATTTCTGAAGAGAAAATATGATAATTCTTACGTTTGCAATCCATTGAGTTGTTACCATCAGATTATTTTTTCCTGAAACATTGATTTCATGATCGGATCCCGAATGGGCTTGTTTTTGCATGTGCAAAAGCATTTGCTTTGTTTCTCTGTGTATGCTTTTTTAGGGGTTCCTGCCCCACATTCCCAGTAGTTATTTCTACTGCTCTTGAAAACAATTTCTTGCTCTGGCTGTGTTCATCTTTTAACTGCTTATTTAAAACATTGTGTGGATTCTCTAGGTGGTTTTTCACAGTGGGAAAGGCAAACAAAGGCTTTAGATTATGATATTCAAACTCTAATTGTGTAACTGACATTCATTCTCTATGTGACCCTAGGCAGGTTACATAACACTTTTGAACCTCAGTTTTCTCATTTTTCAAGTAACATTGTCAATTATAACCATTTCTTGCTTACAGCATGTTGTAAAAATAGCATGAAAGGAACTGTGCCTCACACCCATAGGGTGTCTAAAGAAGTATTGCTTCCCATCATCTTTTCCAGATTCTTGATCTGAGTCCACAGGAAACCTAGAAGTTCATAGATAGAATTGAAGAGATCCAGGAATTTTGTTTGGGAAAATATTATAGATTTATTTTAACTTCGAACTGAAAGTTAGCATTTCTTTTTACTGTGAATGTATGCCACAGACCACAGAAGTCATTAGCAGCAACTATGAATTTGCCAATAGAAGTAACAGACATATTCATATCACATTATAGTTGTTGCACCATATCTCAAAATATGACTTCTGTTCAGGCTTTGAAATCCACTATTAATTCAATAATGGGACTCATTAGACCCACTGATGGATCTTATTATCGAATACACTAATAAAATCTTTTCTGTGGGGGAATATCTCTTCAACTTGTTCCAAGACAAAAAGAACACCATATCAAATAAATACTGTATTAAATAAAGTTTGAATTTCATGCCATCAAGATAAATATATAAGTAAACACATTTGTGATTATATTCAAAAATTATTTAATTTCAGTAAATATGTTTCATTTCAATATGTTTTCTTATCTATACTTTTTGAAAAACTTTATTCTGTTCTTGTACTTTTAAAAACTTTCTAGTATTTGCTAGCACAATAGGGTGACTTTAGTCAAAAATAATTTAGTTGTACATTTTTAAAAAGCTAAGAGTATAATTAGATTGTTTGTTATACAAGGATAAATGCTGGATGTGATGGATACCCTGATGTGATTATTATGCCTTGCGTGACTGTATCAAAATATTTCATGTAACCTGTAAGGTAACTGGGGCCAGTGGCACAGAGGGTAAAGAAATTTCCCAAGACAGTTGTAGTTAAAGACAGGCAGGTTTAATGGCCGGGCGTGGTGGCTCACGCCTGTAATACCAGCACTTTGAGAGGCTGAGGCGGTGGATCATGAGGTCAAGAGACCGAGACCATCCTGGTTAACATGGTGAAACCCCATCTCTACTAAAAATACAAAAACTGAGCTGGGCATGGTGGCACGTGCCTGTAATCCCAGCTACTCGGGAGGCTGAGGCAGGAGAATTGCCTGATCCCAGGAGGCGGAGGTTGCGGTGAGCCGAGATCACGCCATTGCACTCCAGCCTGGGTAACAAGAGCGAAACTCCATCTCAAAAAAAAAAAAAAAAATGGCAGGTTCATTAGAGAAAGTATGAAAATACATTGCAAGGTTGCAACAGGTAGCTCAGCAGAGAATGAGCTGTCTGTAAAGAGGCAGGGGCTGGAAGGACATTTTATATCGTTGTGATGGAGGGAGCTACTTGTGGAATGAGATCATTGTGCCCACAGAACAAGAAGGTTGTTGATTATGATGAGATTAACCATCTATCAGAATGATTGTTCTTTCTCACCTGGAGCTCTCCCCCACTTGAAGCTCTCCCCGACCTGGAGCCCCTTCCACATTATTGCTTTCTTATCTTATCAGGCCTCCACATAACCCATAAATATAACACTACTATAACACCTACTATGTACTCACAAAAATTAAAATAAAAAGTTATTTTTAAAAAACACAACTTTCTGAGGAGTCCACATGCTTCATCAGACTGCTAAGAACCCATACATTATGAATTTCTATTCATGTTGTTTTTTACACATAGATTATACTTTCCTCACTTTATCTCCAGAAATCCTGGATATTTTTTGAGACTGTCTCAAGTCTTTTTTTCATTAATTAAATCTTTTTCCAAATATCCTTGTTCTCTATTTTTTCTTTCTATGTCTGGGGTATATTGTTCTTGTATATATGTTATCACATTTTTAATTGGCTATTTTATATTTCTAGATATTTTCTTCCCTTATTTCTTGTCTTCCAATAAAATAATAAACCTTCATTTTACAAATCAGGTTATAGACTTTTCTCTTGTGTTTTATGTAATATCCAGTCCAATTCTGGGAAAATACTATACAGTTAATAAATATATTCTTTTAGAGATTATATTATTTTAATCTTTTATTTTCAATTTTGTTTTTGTTTTGTTTGTAATTATTTTTGCAGCAGTTTTCTTCTGATCATTAAAATTTGAGTCCTAGAGAATAAGTATAGCAGATATTTATTCTACACTTTCTTCTTCAATATTCTTACACAAAGTAATTGGCTTGAGAGCCTGAAAAATAGCAATTTGTTGTGATGGTAATAGTCATTTCATTCATCTACATGTTTCAGATGGAAAAACAATAGATGAAATATTGACCACAGACACACTTGTTATCATTATTGGAGAATTGGCTTCAGATGACAAAATGATTGAGTGTTTTAGAGTGGTTACATACCATATGAAATGAATAACATCTTATGTCTAATATTAGAGTGATATTAATTTAAATTAATATCACTCTATTAATTGAGTAATATTAATGTCTAACATTAATTTAAATCCAGGTGACCAAGTACAAAGTTAACTCTCCTAAGGGAATTGACCCCTCTGCTCTCAGCTTAGAATGGAAGTATACGGGCAGAAAGAAGGTGTTCCCTTTCCTCCCCATCATAAGGGTCATAGATAACTCTCCTACAACAAAGACAGGTTAACAAGAGAAAATCATAGCAAATTTATTTGATCATAGTTTTTTGTTTTGTTTATTGTTTCTTGTTTTTAAAATAGTATAACAGGAGTTTATTGATAGGCAATTTGATTAGTAGAGTTACAAATACAAAAAGGAGGGAAGATTCCCAGAAAGAAGACATTATTTCTAATAAACCTTCAAGAAAATCTTGATTATTAAAATGGCTCTTATCCTGTAAGTGTTGCATATAGTTTTAGCTCCTCAGAGCCCTCTATCAATAAGGTGTCCAAATTGGCTACTGCTGCCTTGGGGAATATTTCTTAGTGTTGTATTGGTGCTTCTCTGACAAAGCATAGTTTTTTTAAATCAAGACAAACAGTCACATATTTATGTAAATCCTAAATTCCAAGTATGAACACTGCAGTTGACCTGATAGACTGGTATACAATCATAAATCCTTAGATTAACCATGCCAGCCTCTCATGAATTATTGGAATTTCATAAATTTATGAAGTGTTAACATAGAAATGAAATGGCAACTGACTTTGTGAAAGCTCACATATTGAAACTGAATGAAATCTCAAGCTGTAGTGTGGAGTTAGAAAATTCTGTTACCAGGCAGCACTCTCTCACCATAAAAATAGCAGCTATCTACTGGTTTCTTAATGCCAAACTAATGATGATTTTGAAGACCAACTTGCTCACTGCCATACCCATGATTCAAATGAAGAGGTGTTTCTGTCTCTTGATTTCCTTTCTTTTAGGTTAGTTGAGAAGAGCCTTGAAAGGGAAAAAATATCATTGAGTAAAACATAATCTCCTGGAGTATCGTTTTATTGCAGATACCCTTGACAACAGGAGCCTCTGAAGCAGCGGCACTCCAACAGGTTCTAAATAATTACCCCGTAAGGTTCCCACAGACCTGGAGAATGTCATGCAAACTTCTTGGCGGCCATGAACCTCTCCATGTACTTATCATAGGCTTCAAATTCTTGAAGTTTCTTTACTTCAAAAAGGATTACCTTCCACAGCAAGGGAACAGATCTGATAATCACTGCAGATGCTTTGTGAAAGCATGCTGAGCTCTCCCAGGTGAATACTTTTAAGGCAAGGACAGCAAGATATCTCTATTGAGACCTGAGATATCTGCTTCTGGTTGAGGTTGAGTTTGATGACCTGCAGCTGTCTTAGTTATCAGGTATACTTTGAATCTGGTTCTTGGAAATATCTGCCACATCTGGTGCCCTAGGCACAAAGTTGGGTGATAGTTCTCCCAGTTGGTTCCCAGTGAGGCTCAGGGTCTTGAGGATAGACAGTTGCCCAAACGTAGATGGCAGCTCTCTCAGATGACTGCCCTTTAGGTATAGCATCTCTAGTTTTGGGTGTTTTGTGTGTGGATTTCATAATCACATTAGGCAGAACAGTCAGTTTATGTTGTTCAAAAAGAAGTTCTTCAGCAGAGTGAACTTCTGTTTCAGCAAAAGCGGTAGATTCTCCATCTTGTTGTTGGACAAATCAATGGTCCTGAGAGTGCTTGTTAGGGTCTGCAATTCTAAGGGGTACTCAGTCCACAGTCCTTAAACTGAGACACCAGTTTAGTGTGCCCATTCCATGTGAGTGCGGAGGGCACTGTTTACTGTCCTAGTACTTCAGCCCACATTCCTCCTACAGCTCAGCTGCCAGACGGTTCAGCGGGGAAGCCCCAGGACCCACACTAGCTGGGTTGCATTCCCCAGGCTTAGTCCTGGGTGGGAACCTTATGGTAGTTTTATGTAACACTGAAGTGTTTAGAATGAAGACCCAAACATCTAGGAAAAACTATCAATATTTTATGCTTAGGCTCAATGAAGTATGGACAGATGTTTAGAAATATTATTGGACAAAAAGGGTATGATCTAATGCTAATAGATAGTTGGGAGGGAACCAGCAAGGCCTGTTTGCTCTGCTTCTTCTGAACCTATCTGGACAGCATTCCTTCCTCCAGGATATGAGCCAGACCCCTGCTGGAATGAGTCTTCAATTTCTTTAGGGCCAGCTCCTAAATGCAAAGGTTGGTGTCTTTGTCAGGGTTCTCTAAAAAGAAAGAACTAATAGGATAGATGAATATACAATGGGGGCTGTATTAGGAGAATTGACTTACATGATCATAAGGTGAAGTCCCATGATAGGCTGTCTGCAAGATGAGGAGCCAGGTAGCCAGTCTGAGTTCCAAAACCTCAAAAGTAGGGAAGCTGTTGGTGCAACCGTCAGTCTGTGGCCAAAGGCATGAGAGCCCCTGGAAAATCACTGGCATAGATACAAGAGTCCAAAAGCTGAAGAACTTGAAGTCTGATGTTTGAGAGCAGGAAGCATCTAGCATGAGAGAAAGGTAGAGGCCAGAAGACGTAGCCAGTCTAGTCTTTCCACATTCCTCTGCCTGCTTTTATCCTAGCTGTGGTGGCAACTGATTAGATGGTACCCAGCCAGACTGAAGGTCGTTTAGTTCACTGACTCAAATGTTAATCTCCTTTGGCAGCAGCCTCACAGACACACCCAGCAGCAGTACTTGGCATACCTCAATTAAGTTGACATTCAGTATTAACCATCACAGTCAGGAAAAGTTAGAATAATATTTTTAGGCTTTATGGCCAGCTTTGGAGAAAGGGGCTGCTAGTTTCTATGACTTCCTTTGGGAAAGAAAGATTCTAGTTACTACAGCTTACCTAAGGAGAGAATGAAGCATGAAAGACAGGAAGGCAGGAAAGGGTCAGAGAGACTTTGCTTCTGAGTTAGCTTCTTAGGTCTTCACTTTGGGGTACTGTTTTCTGAGCCCTAACAAAACTAATGCAGTACCATATCATTTCTCACTGCGAAGATTGCTATATTTTCCATCTGGTTTTGTTCATAATTTTATAGAAAAGCAAAAGTATACTTCATCGTTTAAAGTTACAATAAAACATTTTAAGTGAATAATTATCTGCTAGTAATAAATCTCTATCTGAAATGTATAATGCACTTTGTGTATGTAAAAAAAAAAAAGCATTTATTCTGTAATTTGTTTACCCCATCTGTTTTAGAAAAGCAGCAAGTTCACAGTTCAATAAAAACAAATTGACTAGTTACTACTGGACTTTAAAAATATAAATTTCTTCTTCCTTGCTCATTTTTCTCTTTTCCATTATCTTCAGTTGATTCCCTCTTTGAAAATGGTTTCTTTCTATTGAATGAAATAGCTGTCCTTATCCCTCTTGACATTAGAAAGAAAAAAAAAAGGAGATAGCAGTCTTTTGGCTGGGCATGGTGGCTCACACCTGTAATCTCAACACTTTGGGAGGCTGAGGCAGGAGAATTGCTTGAACCCAGGAGTTCAAGACAGCCTGGGCAACATAAGGATACCCCCTATTTACAAATAATTTAAAAATTAGCCAGTCATGGTGATGCACATCTGTGGTCCTAGCTACTCAGGTAACTGAGGCAGGAGCATTGGCTGAGCCCAGGAGATTGAGGCTGCAGTGAGCCATGACTGTGCCACTGCACTTCAGCCTGAGCAAGAGTGAAACCCTGTCTCAAAAGAAAACGAAAAGGTAGTTTTTCAAATTGCAGCCATGATTGTTCCATTCTTTTTTTCCCCTTGAGTTTCCCTCTGTAGTTCTCTCATCTTTTTTCATTTCTCTATACTCTTTCCTTATCTGATTCTTTACAATCTGAATTCTGCCAAATTGCAGAACTGACTCTGTTTTCTCTAAGTTCACTCCTAATATCTTATTCGTTAAATAAAATGATCTTCCATAAATACTACTTTTATAATTTTTATTTTTTTATTTAATGTATCTAAAATCTCAGTTTTCTTTTATATCTCAATACTCAATTACATTGTCCCTCTTTAATTCATTTATTAATAATTTAACTCGTTTATTATTATTACTTATAATTCAATTATTAATGACTCCTCTCTGAAGTATTGATTTCCTTTATGATCACCTAAAATATTCCACTGATTCTGATACAGACAGGAGGCCAGGGAAATACTGGGTAGAATGGGGCGGTCCCTGTGAGGGCCCCACCCCCAAGCCAGGACATGCAGTCCAAAGTGAAAACTTTACATCTCTGTTTTCCTGCTGGAATGTTGCCTTTTCCCAAAGCACCCTGGCCCAGCCTGCCCGCTGATATTGTACCCTTAAAAACCCCAGGCTTCATTGACAGCAGAGCAGTAGAGAAGGAGAGGAGTAAAAAAAAGCAGCTTGTCTTTGGTTAGAAGCAGCTTGACTTCAGAGGGATGGCTTGATGGCAGGACCTTGGAGAACAGTTTGGCCTGCGAGGGCTGAACTCCAGGGGATGATCACCTTACTGCTCCATCCCCTTCTCAGCTCTCCATCCCACTGAGAGCCATTTTCGTCAGTAATAAAATCCCCTGCATTTACCATCTCCAATTCGTTGTACAACCTGATTTTTCCCGGACACCCAACAAGAGCTTGGGATACAGGAGGTTGTAACACAGAGCTGTTCAACACTTAAGCTATCCACTGACGACAAAATAAAAGCGCACTGTAATATGCTTCTGAGACTCTAGGGCTCATGGGCATCCCCTAGAGGCTGCCACTGGTACATACAGAGTTCTGCTCCTGCCTGTGCCCAGAAACATTTGTTCTGGCCTCTGCACCCACTCACCTGTGTGCTCCCTCTCCAGCGAGGGGTTGAGAGCTTCAGGCTGAGTAAAGGAGCCACCCCTTTTGTGAGTCCTATGAAGGGGTTGGGAAGAATTTCCTGTTTCAATTGCATTTTATTCTGGTTTCATTGCTGTTTGTTAGGCAGCCCACTGGCAAGTTTGCACCATATTTCTAGTAACATTGCAGATAACGTTATAGCATTTAAAAAAAAAATCTCAGCCTGAATCAGGTTGTATTTTCACATTAATTTTTTGATGGTATTCTCTCATTCTTTTCTTTGTCATTTTTACGTTTTTAAAATTATATTTATTTTTTAATTTAAATCATTTTTAGGAAAGAGATTGTAAACATAAGCACAAAAATGCATAAATATAATGGTTGTGTTTTGGTATACTGTGTCCAGAACCCAAAGCTTAATTTTTACATGCCTCTATCTGTGTTTCGTTGGACAACTCCTTTCCACTCTGGATCTTCTCTTATCACCCCAGAGCTGATTGCTGTGGTATTTACATCTCCAGCTACATCATTCATTTTTCTTTCTTCTTCTTCCTCTTCTTCTTCTCCTTCTCCTTCTCCTTCGTTTTTTGAGGCAGAGTCTCATTCTGTCACCCAGGCTGGAGTGCAGTGGCACGATCTTGGCTCACTGCAACCTCCACTTCCTGGGTTCGAGTGATTCTCTTGCCTCAGCCTCCTGAGTAGCTGGAATTACAGGCACATGCCATCACGCCTGACTAATTTTTATATTTTTTTAGGGATAGTGTTTCACTGTATTGACCAGGATGGTCTTGAACTTCTGACCTCAGGTGATCCTCCTGCCTCGGCTTCCCAAAGTGCTGGGATTAAAGGTGTGAGCCACTGTGCCTGGCCTATCATTTTTTTTACTATCTAATATTACTTCCTCAGGTATCATCAGGTCACCTCATGATTAGTGAGCTAAATGTATCCTTTCTCTTCTCCCTCAAGAATCCATAATTCTGTCAATAGTTGCAGTATTATTTTGCTCTTCAGGGCTCACAACTACAACTTACCTTTGTTATTTCCAATTCCTTGCTGCCTTCTCTCTTTGGGTCTTAATTTTTTCTTTGCAGTGTTTTTTGGATTCAGATCTCTTTCTACAATTAAGTAGCATCTGCACCATAGCACAGGCCGGGAGATACATATGTTCTAATGATGATGGCAATCTTCTCTCTAGCAAATTTGTTTTTATCTTCTTGTTTCTTCAGTTTTTGAGGAGGCAGATATTGAAATTTGAAAAAAACATAGTATTTTTACTGACAAAGAGAGAGAGGAAAATCCAGATCCAGGAAGATAAAAATTAATAGAAAGAGGTCAAGATAAACAATAAAGTGATAAGCAGATGTACTGCCTTGTGGAGTAGTGAGTGATAAAGGTGAAGCCATCAGGAGAATGAAGCTGTGGGGGACTTACCATCTGGTCATCTGTTTATTTTATCTCTCTTTAAAAAATGACACATTTACATATCAGTTTCTGTTCACATTTTAATGGTTTCCCTCTATTATCTATGAAATTAACCTGAAACCTTTCTATCTGCTATTCAGAGCCTTCTTCATTTTTGCAATTTTCCCTCTCCAACCTGATGTTTCCTCATCATCCACTGTGGGCTTTGACTTGAGGGATATTATTGCTATTTTCATCATGAGTAATGATAGTATATGCATGACTAAGAATATGTAAAGCACTTTCACATATCACTTCATTTAATCATCTTCTTAACATATTTCAATCACTCTCGTCTATGACTTCATAATAATATCTTATCAAGTCTTCTGGAAATTTGAATGCTGTGCACTCTTCACAACTCCCTTATCTACAAGTAGTTTATTCAAGTTAATAATTATAATGCTATTAATAGCTGCCATTTATCAAACACCTAAAATATGATTATTTATTACTCCCAAGAAACCAGATAAATGCCTAAAAACTCTGATTTTATACCTTTTGAAGTGAAGATCCAGAAAGATTACATCATTTGCTCAGGGTAAGAGATTGTGACTAAGAGATGTTAGAGCAAAGGTTTTGAACTTTATTCTTCCTGATCCCAAAGCAGGAGCATTTGCATATGACTACAAGATCCAGGCAATTTCTCTGTGCTGTGAGCCAGCACACTCCTATGAGCCCTTCAAATAGTCAACATTTCATGATCTTACTTTTGTTATCATTGTATCCACTTTCAAAGTGGATGTTGAATCAAAATATTTTATATCCCTTATGAGACATGAAAATTTTGCAGCAAATGACTATTGTAGTTGGGCCCTTTCTCTTTTCTTCAGTTATTCTCATATTCATGATCTCGCTTCCTCTCTTTCTCTTTATGTTTTGAAGATCACGCAGGAAGGGTTGAGTTGATTATACTCCTCACTTCTTAGCACAGTATAATCATTGGTCTATGAAAGATTTTTATTTTCCTCATGCCCTCCCTTGGTCTCTCTTTCTTTCTTTACTTATATTTCTAAAGCCTACCCCTCTTCCTTACCTCTGTCTCCAGAGGAAATCATTTCAATGCAGTTCATATATTCTCTTATGCATCTATGTTGTTGTTTTTGCATACACAATCTTTTAATTACATAAATGCTATTATCATGCATATTATAGTCATTTACTCTTTTTAGTCAGCACTGTCTCTATGAACTGTGCTGTGTTTAAACCTGCTCTGTTACTTGTAATCACTATATAGTGCACACATATTTTATGCTTTTCCATTCTGCCATGTAAATACACTCAAGTTGCCTCTAACTCTACGCTCAAATGATGATTCCATAGACATACATTTACCTGCATTCTTACAGATCTGCATAAAAATTTCTTTAGAACCAATAACTGAATCACAACATGTGCTTCTACTTACAATGACTAAGTAGAACCAGTTCCTCTTCAGAGTGGTTACACAGTTTACATCTGTACCAACAGTGCACTCTCTAAGTTCCCACATTCTTGGCAGTTCTCAAAATTATCCACTCTGTAGTTTTCTCCCCTAATATATAGGAGTAACATGATATGTCATTGCTTGTGTTTACATTGTTTTTATTTCCTGTGAGTTTGAACACCTCTTTATATACTCAACTAGCCTTAAGTTCCTTTGGCCATTCTCTTATTAAGATTACTGCCTTTTCTTATTAACTTGTAGACACTAACTCTATATTCTAAACTTTAGACATTTCAGATATCACCTCCATTCAGTCACCCATCTGTTAACTTCATCTACAGCGACTTCTGTTGAACAAGTTCTCTTTGTCTATCAGCTTCCCTCTCTTAAACTCCTTTGATTCATTTTATTTTGCATATTTCTTCTTCTTCCCATAATCATTTTGATTATATTTAAGGTCTTCTAGGCTTATTATTCATTCATTGATTTTATAATTATCATTTATTCATCTATATAATCAAAAATATTTATTTAGTACAATCTAGTAAAAGACACTGGGCTACATCCTAGAAATGCAGGTTTTGTTGTTATCCCACCTCTTCCCTGGTTGAGTGCTCCTCTCTCTCTCACACACACATCCCAAATGGAGATTCTTACAACTTGTTAATAAAAAGAATTGGTGAGTTTAAAAAGCAAGTCACGAACTTGGCATAGAAAGCAGAGATATTTTAAAAATCCAGAAATATTTGGAAAGTAATTACTAAAAGAGCAAAAAAAATTGACTCAAAATATGAAGGACAGCTGATGACATAATCTTATATATGTACAAGTTTGAATAATACTTGAAAGTCCATCCTGGCCTTCATTCTATAGATTCTATTTCCTCCGCCTACCTGTATATTATCCTTCAGAAATATTTAACTATCATTCGTTTCCAATATGGCTATAGCTGGAGAAATGAAGAGAAGCAAGTCATGATATATATTGGACCAGATAAATAATATACCACTTACCACTTCATAAGTTGTTACTGTGTAAAATAAATGTATCTGATGATGGGATAGAAAAGTTCAAATAAACGCTTAAATATAAGAACAGAAAATACAGTAAAAACTCTGAAGTAGCAGGAGAGAAAACATTGTAACAGCAATATCACTTTTTGTTTGATGATATTATATATATGGTAAAGAATCAGGGGATTTCACATAGAATTGCTAGTTCTATGGTTGTAATAGCAATTTACCCTGAAAGGATCTGAAGAAGTACTCTTTTTCTTAGACAACTCTTCTGCTGTTTTCATAGTCTGTCTTATAAAAATCATTCTGCAAATCCGTAGTGGGACTAAAAGAAAAAGAAGAAAATTGTACATAGAAGGCCAGAGTCTTCTGAGTGTTTTCTGAAAGCTTCTTGTAATGCACTAGATTATAAACATGAAATTCATCACTTATAAAAAATATAAATTGTAACCTTCTTTATTTTGTACATATCTCATCTCTTGTTATATGCTAAAGGTGAAAGATTTCAGGCCACTTTTCTATTAAGAGGCTAATACGCTGGTTTGAGCTGTTAAATTCAGTCATATATGAGACAGAAGCTAGGATACAGGAAGAATTGTTAGAAAACAGTAAAAATGGATGGCTACTTCATGTATTATTTATATTCATTGTAAATTGATTTGCCCCAAAAGAAGTTATTATAGCTATGTCAAGATTGAAACAATCTAGAAAATTCTTCTTTTATTTTCACATACTGTTTTTTTTTACAGGGTTTCATTTAATTAAAGTAAAAAACATTATAAGATGAGATTTTAAAATTCTATCTTCATGATTTCCCACTGGTTTATGAAATGACATATTGGATTATTCATTACAACTTTATTTCCTCAAAAAGGAAATAATAATCTAATAGGTCAACAGAAATGTTAAAAGTAGAGGCACTTGAAGAAGGTATCTAGATTAAGAGTTCAAATATAAAATCATTTGAAAATTTACACTTTGATTTTTGATCTTTGGTAAACTGGTTTATTTTATTTGTTTATTTTAGTCAAGCATAATTCAGTAAATATTTATCAAACAGGTATTTTCTCAACATAAAATGACTATAAAGAATACAAGGACTTGAAAAGATTATGAGCAGTTTTAATAAGACAGTCAATGTAAAGGTCATTATTCAAAGAAAACATATGATTTAATCACTTTTCATTTTATAGTAAACTCAAACATGTTTGGAAATAATGAGAATAATGTATTCAACAGCCAGTAGTTTTTAATATTTAGAATTTTTCATTTATGATTTAAATCATTTTCTGAAAGTAATAAAACATTAGATCACTTTGAAGCCGTCTGTGTATGCTTTTCTCCATCCCCAGAGATAGCCTCTTTTGAGCTTGGTTTACCTGTTCTATCCTTATAGCTTCTGTTTTTAAACATCATACAAAACTGTGCTTTTAAATTTACACAAGTTATATACATTATGTACACATCTGAACTAGGTTTTTTTTTTTTTTTTTCCGAGACGGAGTTTCGCTCTTGTTACCCAGGCTGGAGTGCAATGGCGCGATCTCGGCTCACCGCAACCTCCGCCTCCTGGGTTCAGGCGATTCTCCTGCCTCAGCCTCCTGAGTAGCTGGGATTACAGGCACGTGCCACTGTGCCCAGCTAATTTTTTGTATTTTTAGTAGAGACGGGGTTTCACCATGTTGACCAGGATGGTCTTGATCTCTTGACCTCGTGATCCACCCGCCTCGGCCTCCCAAAGTGCTGGGATTACAGGCGTGAGCCACCGCGCCCGGCTGAACTAGGTTTTTTTTTTAACTCATAAATATGATTTCGAGGTTTAACTGCTCTATAACATTCTACTCTATAGAAAGGTTAGTCTTTTTATTCTCTATTTGTGGCCTTTAAGGTTGTTTCTAGGAGTTTGCTATATCAAACTATGTTGTAGTACATGGTGATATCATGCCTACGTGTGAAAATGTACACAAGTTGAACTGCATATTCAAATGTATGGGTATCATCAGTTACACATGTTCAAGTCTATTATAGTCAAATATGTCTCCAAAATAGTTGTAGAAATACACAATACCATCAACAGTTTATGAAATTTCCTCATTCTTGCTAACACTAGCTACCATCATGTGTCAAATTGCTTCTCCTTCACTTACTAGCTTTGGCATGGTAGTTATGTAATTCCTCTGTACCCTTGTTTCTTCCTGTTCAAAATGGGAGTGATATCACCTACCTCATAAGGCTTTGTGAGGATTGTTTAAATTGGGATTTATAAATGTTTAAGAATGGTTGGACGGCCAAGCAATGTGGCTCACTCCTGTAATCCCAGCACTTTGGGAGGCCGAGGTGGGTGGATCACGAGGTCAAGAGATCAAGACCATCCTGGCCAACATGGTGAAACCCCATCTCTACTGAAAAAAAAAGAAAAGAAATTAGCTGGGTGTGGTGGCACGCGCCTGTAGTCCCAGCTACTTGGGAGGCTGAGGCAGAAGCATTGCTTGAACCTGGGAGGCAGAGGTTGCAGTGAGCTGAGCTTGCACCACTGCACTCCAGCTTGGTGCCTGATGACACAGTGACACTGTGTCTCAAATAAAAAAAAAAAAAAAAAAAAAAAAAAGAATGATTGGGCAAGGTGGCTTATGCCTGTAATCAGAACACTTTAAGAGACCAAAGCAGGCAGATAACTTGAGGTAGGAAATTCAAGACCAGCCTGGCCATCATGAAGAAAGCCTGTACTAAAAATACAAAATTTTAGTATTAATTTTGTACTAAAAATACAAAAATTAACTGGGCATGGTGGCACATACCTATAATCACAGATACTCAGGTGGCTGAGGCATGCGAATTACTTGAGCCTGGGTGGCAGAAGTTGCAGTGAGTTGAGATCATGCCGCTGTACTCCAGCCTGGGGAACAGAGGGAGATCCTGTCAAAAAAAAAAAAAAAAAAAGTTTAAAAACAATTCTGGTATATAGGAAGCACTCCATGTGTGATATTTTGATAATTTTTGGATTTCAGTTTTTCCCGATAAAATGGGTATGGTCATGCTGTTTTAATTGGTGTAAACTTTTTTTTTAACACTCTCAATTATTATGTGATTTCATTATGGACTAGTAACAAAGTCTGCAGACTGGCAGCAGTCTGTGTAGATAACTTTGAGTACGACTTTGTTACATTACTTTTAGTCTTGTAGGTTTTTATTTTTCTCACATTAGATTGGAGGGTATGCTTTTACTACTAAATCAATTATTGCAATGCTTATATATCATTTCAATTTATCTATCTATCTATCTATCTATCTATCTATCTATCTATCTATCTATCTTTTAGAGACGGAGTCTCACTTTGTTGCCCAGGCTGCAATGCAGTGGCACAGTCAAGGTTCACTGCAACCTCTGCCCCTCAAGTTCAAGCGATTCTCCTGCTTCAGCCTCCTGAGTAGCTGGGATTACACGTGGTTGCCACCATGCCCGGCTAATTTTGTATTTTTAGTAGAGACGGAGTTTCACCATGTTGACCAGGCTGGTCTCAAACTCCTGACCTCAGGTGATCTACTCGCCTCAGCCTCCAATCATATGGAGATTACAGACCTGAGCCACCGCACCAGTCTTTCTATTTCTTTTTTAAGTCAATTTTGCTAACACATTTTTCTAGGAATTAACTTATTTTACATATTTTCAACTGTATTATTAAAAGGTATATCTTACTCATCTTTTTTCTTTTTTTTTTTCATTTTTATTGCATTTTAAGTTTTGAGGTACATGTGCAGGACATGCAAGATAGTTGCATAGGTATACACATGGCAGTATGATTTGCTGTCTTCCTCCCCTTCACGCACATCTGGCATTTCTCCCCATGCTATCCCTCTTCAGCTCCCCCTCCGCTGTCCCTCCCCTATTGCCCCCAATAGACCCCAATGTGTAGTGCTCCCCTCCCTGTGTCCATGTGTTCTCACTGTTCATCACCCGCCTATGAGTGAAAACATGCGGTATTACATTTTCTGTTCTTGTGTCAGTTTGCTGAGAATGATGTTCTCCAGATTCATCCATGTCCCTACAAAGAACACGAACTCATCGTTTTTGATTGCTGCATAATATTCCATGGTGTATATGTGCCACATTTTCCCAGTCCAGTCTATCATCGATGGACATTTGGTTGGTTCCAGGTCTTTGCTATTGTAAATAGTACTGCAATGAACATTCATGTGCATGTGTCCTTATAGTAGAACAATTTATAATCCTTTGGGAATATACCCAGTAATGGGATTGCTGGGTCAAATGGAATTTCTATTTCTAGGTCCTTGAGGAATCGCCACACTGTCTTCCATGATGGTTGAACTAATTTACACTCCCACCAGCAGTGTAAAATTGTTCCTATTTGTCCACATCCTCTCCAGCATCTGTTGTCTCCAGATTTTTTAATGATCGCCATTCTAACTGGTGTGAGATGGTATCTCAATGTAGTTTTGATTTGCATTTCTCTAATGACCAGTGATTATGAGCATTTTTTCATGTTTGTTGGCCTCATGTATGTCTTCTTTTGTAAAGTGTCCGTTCATATCCTTTGCCCACTTTTGAATAGGCTTGTTTGTTTTTTTTCTCGTAAATCTGTTTGAGTTCTTTGTAAATTCTGGATATCAGTCCTTTGTCAGATGGGTAAACTGCAAAAATTTTTTCCCATTCTGTTGGTTGCCGATTCACCCTAAAGACTGTTTCTTTTGCTGTGCAGAAGCTGTGGAGTTTGATTAGGTTCCATTTGTCTATTTTGGCTTTTGTTGCCAATGCTTTTGGTGTTTTGGTCATGAAGTCCTTGCCTACGCCTATGTCCTGAATGGTTTCGCTTAGATTTTCTTCTAGGGTTTTTATGGTGCCAGGTTTTATGTTTAAGTCTTTAATCCATCTGGAGTTAATTTTAGTGTAAGGTGTCAGGAAGGGGTCCAGTTTCTTCTTTCTGCACATGGCTAGCCAGTTTTCCCACCACCATTTATTAAACAGGGAATCCTTTCCCCATTGCTTGTTTTTGTCAGGTTTATCAAAGATTGTATGGTAGTAGTTTTGTTGTGTTGCCTCTGATGCCTCTGTTCTGTTCCATTGGTCTATATCTCTGTTTTTGTACCAGTACCATGTTGTTTTGATTACTGTAGGCTTGTAGTATAATTTGAAGTCCAGTAGTGTGATGCCTCCTGCTGTGTTCTTTTTGCTTAGAATTGACTTGGCTATGCGGGCTCTCTTTTGGTTCCATATGAAGTTTAAGGTGGTTTTTTCCAGTTCTGTGAAGAAGGTCATTGGTAGCTTGATGGGGATAGCATTGAGTCTGTAAATTATTTTGGGTGGTATGGCCATTTTTACGATATTGATTCTTCCTAACCATGAACATGGAATATTTCTCCATCTGTTTGTGTCCTCTATTATTTCGTTGAGCAGTGGTTGGTAGTTCTCCTTGAAGAGGTCCCTTACATTCCTTTTTAATTGTATTCCTAGGTATTTTATTCTCTTTGTAGCAATTGTGAATGGCAGTTCGTTCTTAATTTGGCTCTCTTTCAGTCTGTTATTGGTGTATAGGAATGCTTGTGATTTTTGCACATTGATTTTGTATCCCGAGACTTTACTGAAGTTGCTTACCAGTTTCAGGAGATTTTGGGCTGAGGCAATGGGGTCTTCTAGGTATACAATCATGTCATCTACAAATAGAGACAATTTGACTTCCTCCCTTCCTATTTGAATACCCTTTATTTCTTTTTCTTACCTGATTGCTCTGGCTAGGACTTCCAGTACTATATTGAATAGGAGTGGTGACAGAGGGCATCCTTGTCTAGTGCCAGATTTCAAAGGGAATCCTTCCAGTTTTTGCCCATTCAATATGATATTGGCTGTTGGTTTGTCGTAAATAGCTTTTATTATTTTGAGATACGTTCCATCAATACCGAGTTTATTGAGGGTTTTTAGCATAAAGGGCTGTTGAATTTTGTCAAAGGCCTTCTCTGCATCAATTGAGTAATCATGTGGTTTTTGTTTTTCATTCTGTTTGTGTGGTGAATTAGGTTTATAGACTTGCATATGTTGAACCAGCCTTGCATCCCTGGGATGAATCCTACTTGATCATGGTGGATAAGCTTTTCGATGTGCTATTGCAATCGGCTTGCCAGTATTTTATTGAAGATTTTTGCATCTATGTTCATCATGGATATTGGCTTGAAGTTTTCTTTTCTTGTTGAGTCTCTGCCAGGTGTTGATATCAGGATGATATTGGTCTCATAAAATGATTTGGGAAGGATTCCCTCTTTTTGGATTATTTGGAATAGTTTCAGAAGGAATGGTAACAGTTCCACTTTGTGTGTCTGGTGGAATTTGGCTGTGAACCCATCTGGACGTTGGCTTTTTTTGTGTGGTAGGCTCTTAATTGCTGCCTCAACTTCAGACCTTGTTATTGGTCTATTCATAGTTTTGGCTTCCTCGTGGTTTAGGCTTGGGAGGACACAAGTGTCCAGGAATTTATCCATTTCTTCCAGGTTTACTAGTTTATGTGTATAGAGTTGTTTGTAATATTTTCTGATGATGGTTTGAATTTCTGTGGAGTCTGTGGTGATTTCCCCTTTACAGTTTTTTATTGCATCTATTTGGTTACTCTCTTTTCTTTTTTATCAATCTGGCTAGTGGTCTGTCTATTTTGTTGATCTTTTCAAAAAACCAGCTCTTGGATTTATTGATTATTTGAAGGGTTTTTGTGTCTCTATCTCCTTCAGTTCTGCTCTGATCTTAGTTATTTCTTGTCTTCTGCTAGGTTTTGAGTTTTTTTTATCTTGCTCCTCTAGCTCTTTCAATTTTGACGATAGGGTGTCAATTTTGGATCTCTCCACTTTTCTCATGTGGGCACTTATTGCTATATATTTTCCTCTAGAGACTGCTTTAAATGTGTCCCAGAGATTCTGGTATGTTGTGTCTTTGTACACAGATCCCGGTGCCCTTTCAGCAGGCAACTGAAACACCTGGGAGAGAGTCAACCGTTCAACAACAAAAAAAAAAAACAAGGGCTCTGAGGCAGGGAGCCAAGTGATCAGGCTCGGCAGGTCTCACTCCCACAAAAACAAACAAAACAGCAATTGGAAACGCTCGGGGTTGAGTTTTACAGCAAGTACAACTGAACCCAAGACAGTGCAGCTCAGTGGGGGAGGGGCGTCCACCATTACCGAGGCATTCCGCCCCTATGGAGGTAATCTCCCATTGCTGACTCAGCCTGCCATTGCCGAGGCAACCCACCATAACAGAGAGAGTCCGCCAATACAGAGGCAGGCCACCATTGCCACTGCAGTTCTAACCACACCCATATAAACAGGACTACAGGGAATTATACTCAGCAGCAGGGCGGAGCCCACAGCAGCAGGGCGGAGCCTCAGCAGGCAGGTAGTGACTAGACTGCCTCCTTGCTGGACAGGACAGTGCAATGGATACTCATAAATAAAGCCCTAACTCCCCAAGACAGAGCACCTGAGGAAAAAAAGGGGCTTTATGAGTTCTGCTGCAGCAGACTTAAACATACCTGCCTAGCAGCCCAGAATGAACAATGGAGCTCACAGCTCAGCACTTTTTTTCTATATTATTTATCTATTTTTCACTCTTCCTATTCTTAGCTTATATTTCTATATATGTATGTGTATATATGTATGTATGTGTATATACATGCAGATAAATAGTCAAGCCTACCATAGGTCTAGTCTATCTAGATTTTGTTATTCTTTTAGACAAATGGCTTTGGGTTTGCTAGTAATACCTTTTGTGGTCTTTTATTAATAACTGATGTTATATTTATTATTCTTTTCAAATTTATTTGTATTAATTCATTTTTATTTTCCAAATTCTTTGAGTTGAGATATTATTCCATTAATTTTACTAATAGTAAATATTTTATTCAACTAACTCAAATGCACAGAAAAGAAATGAAAATATATTTTTGGCGTTTCTTGTTTTCTTCCCATAGGTAGAAAATTTTTCATATCTGAGTAAGGTTATAGAAATGACACTAAATGAATTAAAAATTAGTGATATATATGAAACTAGACTGTTAACAGTGAGCGAAAAGTAGTATTTGTACATTTTTATATACTTTACAAGTTTTTACAGTCATTACCACTTTTTTAAATAACAGATAGTTTGAGATATAATTTACGTACCATAAGATTCACTCTTTTAAAGTGCACAGTTCAGTTTAACTATTACAACTATCTAATTTTAGAACACTTTAATCACCCCAAAGCAAACACCATGAACATTAACAATCACTTCTCATTAATACCTACTCTCAGCCCTGGAAACCAGGGGTCTATTTTCTACCCCTAAAAATTTGCCTATTCTGGACATTTCTTCTAATGTAATCATGCAATATATGTTTTATGATTAGCTTCTTTCACATGGCATAACGTTTTTATTTGTTTTAGCATATACCAGTAATTCTTTTCTTTGTACTGATGAATAATATATCTATCATGTGAATAAATAAAATTTTGTTTACACATCAGTTGATGGGCATATGAATTATTTCCATATTTGGTTATTATGAATGTCGCTGCTGTGAATATTTATGTACAAGTTTTGTGTGAACATGCATTTTTAATTATATTGGGTGTACAACTAGAATTAGAATTTTCTGGATCATATGATAACTCAATATTCAACATTTTAAGGAAGAGCCAAATTATTTTCCAAAGTAACTGCATTTTTCATCATAGCCGACTGGCAGTGAATGAGGGTTCTCATTTTTCTACATCCTTTCCATCAGTTGGGTCATCCATCTTTTTTATTAGAATCATCTTAGTCATTGATTAAGTCTTAGTCTCATAGCTAAGAAACCACTACATAATCAAAGGTCACTAAGGTATATGCCTATGTATTCTTCTTATACTTGTGTAATTTTAGCTCTTCTATTTAGGTCTGTAAATACAGTTTGAGTTAGTTTTTGTCTATGGTATGAGATAAGTTTGAACATAAGTGTAGGAAAAAAATCACCTTTCCAAGAAACAGCGCTGGGAGAACTAGATTTTCACATGCAATTGAATGATATCTGAGCCTATCTCATACCATATACAAAAATTAATTCAAACTGTATCAAAGACTAACATTAGAGCTAATCCAAAATTAGGTATTTTTTCTTTTAAACAACTGTTTATCCAACACAAACATTTTCTTTATTTTAAACATGCTAAGTCCTGGATATTACATTTTAAGAGTATTTGTTTTATTGGGAGCTATTTGGAACTATTCTGTACCTGTTTTTGATATATTGTTTCAGTTAGCTCTGCTCACAATAATGTCATACAGCAAAGACAATACTGTGCAATAAATAACTGCAATATCTAAGTGATCACAATATACATCAGTATGTCTCACAGTAATTAATGTAGGGTTTGATACATTTTTGAAGTAAGAACATAATTTTAGTAACTTTCAGATATTGAAACATTCTTTTAGGCACACACACAAAAATACTAAAATAAACTTTTATTTCATATCCATTTTCAAAGCTTCTTTCCTTTCTCCCTACTCAGACCTGTTTCAGGCTACAAAGGTCTGTGAGGAATGATAGAGTTATGATGTTTTTGGACTCTGCAGAAAGCTGCCGTCTTGTCTCTTATGGGAAGCACTCCCTAACTATAAGTCCAACAACTACAGAAATCTTTTTTTGTTGTTGGATATTTCTCCTCTATGGATCTGTAAGTATGGGATAGTTCGCTCAGAGTAGCAAAGTTAGTTTTAGCCAATTTTTAGCAATTCCTATGGTGATGTTTCTGAGCTTTAAGCTGTCAGCTGAAATTCTAAAACAAAACAAAACAAAACAAAAAATCATAAAATCTCCCATTTTGTCTTTGTATGGCAATAATTCTTCTATTCTTTCATCAGTATCAGGTGTATGTAAATCCAAGGAATAAAAACTCTCTAATAGCTATTCTAATGAATACACATAAACCTAAGTTTTGCAAGTTTCTGTTAAATTTTGGATTAAAAGAAATTGCTGTTTTAAGAGAGAGAATCCTATAATAAATTATACTTTTAAATAATATATTTCAATCCCTAGCATTTTATTCCACTTACTAGAGTTTATATTTTCATAAGCCTATTAAAAACAAATTTAATTTCAGATCCTTTTGAAGCATTCATCATCTTTTCTATTCGTCATGAGATCAGAAGGATTGATCTTCACAAAAGAGACTATAGTCTACTTGTTCCTGGATTGAGAAACACAATAGCACTTGATTTTCACTTCAATCAAAGTTTACTTTATTGGACAGATGTTGTAGAAGACAGAATATACCGGGGAAAACTTTCTGAAAGTGGAGGTACATATGTTATAATTTTTCTTAATGTTTAGATTACTTTTTTAAGTGAAAATTTGAAGAACACATTAGAAGAAATTTTGATTATTCTTTGACCTTGGGTTTTTTTCATCCCCTCCCTCATATATGTAAAATTAGGGGTGTTGAGCATCTGTTGGGGGCAGGAAGTGGTGATGCTTGTGCTGTGCACACCATTTTCAATAGTGGACTTTTCCCTAGGCCCATGGCAAAAAAAATTATTTACACGAGAGAAAAAAAAAATAAAAAGGCTGGGTGTTACATGCTAGTAGTCACAGTAGTCACATTTTAAGGAGTTAAAATAACTTTTTAAATTTTGCTATCATCTTTCAACATAATTCAAAAAATAATGAAAAGTATTGCTGAGACTACTAATAGGAGCTAAATATTTTTGCCATAATTTGACTTACCTCGTTTGGCTAAACGAATCCTTTCTTAAGTCGAAAGTATTTGACATAAATAGCCAGTGTGGTGGCTTGCGCCTATAATCCCAGCACTGCGGAAGACTGAGGTGGGTGGTCACTTGAGGTCAGGAGCTCAAGACCACCTGGCCAATATGGTGAAACCCCATCTCTACTAAAAATTAGCTGGGCATGGTAGCACATGCCTGTAATCCCAGCTAGTCTGGAGGCTGAGGCAGGAAAATTCCTGGAACCTGGGAGGTGGAGGTTGCAGTAAACCAAGATTGTGCCATTGCACTGCAGCCTGGGCTACAATGAGACTCCACCTAAAAAAAAAAAGAAAAAAAGAAAGAAAGAAAAGAAAAGAAAAAGTTTTTGACATAAATACATATTTCTCTTGAAATGTTGTATCCACGTACCATTCCAAGGGTAAGGTAACTCTGTCAAATTGAAATTGTTAATTCCATTCTAAATCACCTTAGCAATTTTGAAGAATGGTCATATTAGAGCACATCATATAATATGTGAACTTGTGTCCTATGTCATATATTTATTTAAAAAGATAGATTTAGATTCATAGGATTAATTGGTTAGCTATTTCATAAACACACTGTTAATGTCTAACAAAAAGCACCACTGTGGTAGCAATGTTACAAACTACAATGATTTATCTTATTAGAAAATGTGTTTAAAAGATGAATGTTTTGGCTGGGCAGCACAGTGGCTCATGCTTGCAATCCCAGCACTTTGGGAAGCTGAAGTGGGCAGATGCTTAAGCCCATGAGTTTGAGACCAGCCTGGGCAACATGGCAAAACTCTATCTCTACTAAAAATACAAAGAATTAGCCAAGCATGGTTGTGTGCACCTATAGTCCCAGCTACTCAGGAGGCTGAAGTAGGAGACTCATATGAGCCCTGGAAGTTGAGGCTGCAGTGAGCCATAATCACACCATTGCACTCCAGCCTAAGCTGTAGAAGTGAGGCCCTATCTTATAAAAAAAAAAAAAAAAAGATTTTTTTTTAATTGTGAAAGAAATTAAGTAGTGGATAAATAAGTATATGGGTAGACATAATCAAATTGCTTAAATTTATTCCGACCTTTTTCTCTCATTTACATTTTTATTGTATCTTGCAAGTCTTATGGTTCCGGGTGTGGAAGGGGCTAATCTGGGGCTTATCTTTGTTAAGGGCAATTATAGTAGTAGCTGTTATCTGTCACACCTCCCAAAAGACAAAAAGAAAAAGTGGGTGCTAATTAGTCATAATGCATATTAGCTCTGGTGGGCTTTTTCATTTTATTTTATTCTAACCTTGAATATCACCATTTGAGTTAAGTTGCACAGATTTTAACCAGAGTAAAATTATTGTTTCCAAAATCCCTTGCTCTGTATAAAAAAGTCAAAAACAGGAAATAACTTTTTTGCAATCTCAATGTTGTTATTAGCCTCAGAACTGTTTAAAAATGTATTCCACTGATACTGAAAGGACTTACTAGATTAAAGATTTCTGGTAAGGAAGATCGGTTTCATCTGTGGTAAATAACACATTTGCATTCTCTCAAAGTTGAAATCACATTGAAATAATTTGTACTGCTGATAACAGGGAGGCCTTTTCCTTTGTGCTTAACACATTCCTTGAATGGGTGCACATGTTGATTTCCCTTCTTTTGTAGGTGTCAGTGCCATTGAAGTGGTTGTGGAGCATGGCCTGGCTACTCCAGAAGGCCTGACAGTTGACTGGATAGCAGGAAACATATACTGGATAGACAGTAATCTGGACCAAATTGAAGTGGCCAAACTAGACGGCTCCCTAAGAACTACACTAATAGCAGGAGCCATGGAACACCCAAGGGCCATTGCTTTGGACCCAAGATATGGGTAAAGAAGTTTACCTTTTACAGATTGAGTTTGGCATAAAAAATAGTCTTTCAATTTAATATTGAATTTAATTATGTCATCAGTTATGAGTTGAAGTGTTTTTTTGTGCCTATGTATGTGTAAATGTGTATGGGGGAGTGGGTGTGGGTGTGTGAGTTGTGTATATAGCAACAAGTTCACATTGAAGATCACAAGTTTGGTTATAGGATTGCTTACATAGGTACTTTTAGAGGCTCAAAATGTCTTTTTTTTAAAAAAAAAATATGGGCATTAGGCCCTATTGGAAGCTATTGCAAATCTTTTTCAAAGCAGTAATTTAATGAATTTCTCTTTGCCCTGCCAAAGAGATGCTGTAATTGTTTCTAATGGTTGCAAACTACAGGGCCAGTCTTTCTTCTAAACAGTCACAGATGTTAACCACCTCACCCATTATTTATTTTTTATGTTCTTGGAGTCACTTTAAAAGAAAATTTAAATAAGCTTGAAGGAGTCCAGTGGTGAGATATTGACTGTTGGGAAGTTTGAAAGACAAAGCATATGATTCTGGAAAACAAGGTTCAATGTTGAGTGACTCAGGTTACTTCCCCGCTTCCTTTGTGTATTCCTTTGTAAAGGAGCAGAAGAGAGGCACTGGCTTTCCAGCCAGAAGATGTGGGTTCCTGTTCTTGCCCAGTCACTTATACTCTGGTGATATCAAGTGTATTATTTTCCCTTAGATTTCAGTTTTTTATTCTATGAATTGGGGATAATATAATAGTATCTTCCTCCTTCAGTTGTTTCTAAGGAGATGATATACATGGGAGATAATATGCAACTGATATATGAGAATGCTTTGTTTTTCCTGTCAATGATGACCTTTGTAATGGTTTTGTAAATCAAAAGCCATTGTCAAGTCTAAAGGCTAGCAGAAAGGAATTTTTTGGGAGGCGTGTACCTTTAAGTATTATCAAGTCCAGGGAATACCAAGGAGTGCTCCAATGAGAGGGGAGCTCCAGTGAGAAGGCAGTGAGCCAAGAGGTAGTTGGATGAGATACAGAAGAGAAAAAAGACAGCCTACTAAGTCACTCTCCTGAACACACTCTCTGACTTTTGTTCTTGTCTGTGGCTAAAACTCAGATGTTAATAGATTGAATAGCATGTTTACGTCTCTTTTCCTCAATTTTGTCTCAAAAATACAAGGGGCAAAAAGCACTTGTCTAGAGGAGGGTTCCAAATTGGCAAACATCATTTATGTGTTTGCTTTATTTTCCACAGGGTTTTAAATTTACTTGAATTAGTTGTCAAATTTTTAAATATTGAGAGATTTTTACATAAAACTCTGGTTTCTGCCTTCTTTTGTCAAATAGGAGGATCTGATAACAATGAGCTGAATAGTAGCTGTTTCTCTTTGCCTGGAAGTGTATTCTCTAGGTTAGGCAGTCTACATGTTACCTATTTCACTCATTACTTTCTGTAATAACAATTTACCAGGAAGGAGCCTGCTATGTTTGATAAGATGTGCCTTTATTTTTCTACATTTCATTCCTGAGGTACAAGTAGATTGCTGATACTGACCCTATACTTCCCACAAATATGCTAGCTCATTATCAGATGGGGACTTCTCTCCAGTTCCAATTACTGATGTAAAGGTTTTACCTATCATACCTAAGTTGTGCCAGCATGAGAAACTTCCTGAATAAAATAAATGTAATATTTTGGAAAAGATTGTAGTCCTAGCATGTGTACCAACATGAGAAGAAAAGTATGAATAATTCCAAAATTATAAATGACACAGAGAGAAAACAAGTAAACAAACCAACAAAACCGGCGTTTGAAAGTTTAAAAATAGTCTCACCAAACAAGATAGATTTTATAGTTGATGCTTAATTTTCTACTGATATTATATTGACAATGCTAGGATCAAGTTATTTATGTCAGTTTTGAAAATATCCAACCTAAAAAAAAACAAACAAAAAAAAAAAAATGAAAATATCCAACCTGAGAGTAAATACAGAAAACAAAAACACAAAGGACATACAATCTAAAAATACTATTTAAGTGAAAATACCAAATACTATTTCAGTGTGAAATATCCTCAAAGAGTTGAAAGTTGCTACTGAAAGCTAGCCTGAAAGAGGGGAAATGCAAAAATGCTTCTGGGAGAGTTGATACCTTCCATCACAAATTGCTGCTATAAAACTGAGGCCAATTAAGATGATTACAGTGGTAATAAAATAATATCTAAAAATAGGGTAACAAAGTAATGCTTATACAATTGTTTCTAGCATAAATGACCAGATTTTGGGTAAAAGACTAGTTAATTAAACTCTATGTATTAATTGGAAGGTTAACAGATTTTTGTCATGATTTAATAGGCTTTTTATTGTTAAAAGTTATGTTACAGAGGTTGATATGATTAAGATATCATATATAAACATCATAAAGCACATTTTAATATATAAATTTTTAGATTTAAAAATGTAATGTGAATATTAAAATATTTTCAAGCTTATTGGATGTTTTAGTAAAAAGTTTTGAGATTAGTTTAATATCGGACCTGTCACAAGGTAGGCTTAGAACATAGCAACAATAAGCGCGCGCGCACACACACACACGCACACACACACTCTTAAAGCAAAGCCAAGCCAAGCACAAGAAAAGTGTATTAAAATACAATTTTACTTAAACTCAGCTTACTGTCTTAGTGGTATGTACAATATAAACATAAGATTTTCCCTAATTTCTCAAACTATTAATAAAATATATAAGGAAGCTGAGAGTCAGCATTGATATGAGCTTCAAAGTAATGTAAGCTTCTTTTGAAATTTTTATTTTAGATAAAATCCACTAATTATTGAGAAATATGATTTATATGAATACTGTGACATTTTCTACTAAATCTTAAGCTTTTTGATGGCAAGGGAAGTTGTTTTCAGTCTGTAAAATCTTTCTAAACCCCTTAGAATATATATTTGTGCTCAATAAATGAATGCATGCATATAAATGGGCTGTGCTTTTATGCAACTTATAGGAACTTGAGAATATATTTAAAATGCAAACCATATAGTAAAGGCCAGACAGCTAATGGGTACAACTATAGACTTTGTTTACAATAACAAATGAAAAGAAAGGTTTGCAAATAACCACTTTTCTCCTTTAGAACAGCCGAAAAAAACAACAGGCCTTAACACTAGCTCCACAAAACACATTTACTTCATATGAAGTTTCTATAGCAATCAAGGTCTTTGTGACCTTTTTTTTTTTTTTAAAGATGCCAATATGAAGTGTTTCTAATTGACTACTTTGCTTCCCCAGAATAAAATCCACCAACTTTCACCTTGCATTATAAAACATATCTGTCATCATGCCATATTCCTTCAGTATTCTGGATTTTGATCTGGTGTCCCAAGTGACAAACTATTTCAAGATGGTAAATTGAGAGTCTTAGGGTGGAGCCATTTTTCTTTCATTCCATTTTAAGGTAATGCACTTATTGCTAAGGTGACCTGAATGAGTCCATGAATCCCCTTTTAAACATCAAGCTTATTATTAGAAAGTAATAAGCACCAGAGAGTGCAGAATCTACAAGGTACTCATTTCAGTTCTTGAACTCTCATTGCCTTTATTTTTGTGCTACTGCATGGCATCTTCCTGCTCTATTGCTAAAGCTAGTATTTAGTTTTCCTTTGTCGTAATAACTGAACTGTTATCACTATAGAAGTACACTAACACTGCTAGGTTTAGTGAAGAAATAAAGGGATCACGTATTTTAGTGAGTCAAAGTATCCCAAACCATACTTTTCTCCCACTAGACAACTGTTTCAGAGTCCACAGTGCCTATTTCTAGTAAATATAAATATAGAGAATGTAGAATTGCAGGGTTACTGATACATAGCTGGATTCTCCACAACTGTAAGAAGCTTAACTGGATAAAGCATTTCAAGGTAGACACCAATTTCCCAGTTGTTATACAGGCAAAAGATAATGCATCAGAAGTCTTTGTGTTATCATGCAGAGTGTGAAGTATAGCCTTATCTACGTCTAGTGGTGGCTTCTCCACAAATACTCACATACTGCCTATAACTTGCAATTCATGGTTTGTTTTCAAGAATCTTTCTCTTTCTTTCTTTCTTTCTTTCTTTCTTTCTTTCTTTCTTTCTTTCTTTCTTTCTTTTTCTTTCTTTCTTTCTTTCTTTCTTTTTTCCTTTCTTTCTTTCCTCTTCTTTTTTGTTTGTTTCTCTTTTTTTTGTGGTTTTTTGAGACAGTCTTGCTCTGTTACCTAGGCTGGAATACAGTGGCAACATCTCAGCTCACTGCAAACTCCGCCTAGCAGGTTCAAGCCATTCTCCTGCCTCAGCCTCCAAGTAGCTGAGATTAAAAGTGCATGCCACCACGGCCCGTTAATTTTTGTATTTTTAGTAGTGATAGGGCTTCACCATGTTGGCCAGGCTGGTCTTGAACTCCTGACCTCATGTGATTTGCCTGCCTCAGCCTCCCACATTGCTGGGATAACAGGCATGAGCCACCATGCCCACACTTTTTTTTTAAGCTTTCAAATCTCTCTACTGACCTGTGTTTGTGGAGATAACACTACAAATTAGATTAATGTTATGTTTGTATTCTTTCTATTGAAATATTTTTGTTTTTAATGCTAAGTTTAAAAGCAGCTGACAAATAACAACCTGTTGTCAATGAAAGATGTGTGAACTCAAAATTTAATTGAATTGAGACACATAATCTATTTCCTATTCATTATTTTCAAGAAAGGCATTTTATTATTTAAATAGCCTATCAACTTATATTAACCTTTGTTCCATTTTCTATTTAACTGGCAGCATATTATTTTGTAATTAATTTTGCTTATAAATAATTTCATGCTAATTTTCCAGATAATTAATACTTTTTATACAAAACAATCATCTTTAAACTTAATATTTTCTTGGAAGATAAGCCCCAAAACTGAAATTTTCTAAATGTCATCTGGTACATTTAAAAAAAATTGTATCTACTTATTTGAGTTATTTACACTTTTAAACTTTTATTATAGAAATATTAAAATACTCAAACTAGAAGGAATTGTATAATAAACTGTCTTGTAGCCATTATCTAGCTTAAACAATTATTAGTACATTGTACTCTGGTATATGAATGTTCATTTTTATCTTTTCCCAACAGTTTATTTTATTCACATATTTCATTATCAAACAATAAACAATTTAGGTATTATTTTTCTGAATATGCTTTCACAACCATAGCTGTGAAAAGCTGTGAAACTAAAATTAAAGCCATATACATAAAACTAAAGTTGTCTGTGAACCCCATAAACCTGAGCCAGGTTTCAGTTAACCTAGAAAGTTTATTTTGCCAAGATTGAGGGCATGTGCCCATGACACAGCCTCAAGAAATTGTTTGATTAATAAATGCAAACAAAAATAGACATATGCCAGAGGTGGTCGGAGCACAGTTTTATTTTATACATTTTAGGGAGAAGTGAGACATTGATCCACGCTTGTAAGATGAACATTGTTTCCATCCAGAAAGGTGGGACGACTCGAGTTGGGAAGATTTGGTCATAGGTAGATAAGAGAAAAACATGGCCTGCTTCTGAGTTTCTGACTGCCCCCTGGTGAAGAAGGCAAATGAATGGGAGGCAGTTGGCCCTAAGCAGTTCCCAGCTTGACTTTTTCCTTTAGCTTCGTGATTTTGGGGCCCCAAGACTTATTTTTTTTTTCACATTTCCCCCCTTTTCTTCTTAAAAAATCGAAGAAAGCATTTTAGAAAAAATGAATCAGTGTTTTCAGGTCTCATTTGTTCTTTCATGGCTAGGATAGTTTATTCCTGAATGGGTAGGTCCTGAATTATTAGAAAAGCTCATTTTCAGCAGGTTGTGCAGTCTCATGCTCTGTGAAGAGAAAATAGGGGAAGAGAAACAACAACAAACAAAAGAACAATCCTGGTAAATCAGGCCATGTTACGGAATGAAAGTCATTTATGTATGTGGTTTAAAATAGGTACCTGGCCGGGCGCGGTGGCTCAAGCCTGTAATCCCAGCACTTTGGGAGGCTGAGGCGGGTGGATCACAAGGTCAAGAGATCGAGACTCTCTTGGTCAACATGGTGAAACCCCGTCTCTACTAAAAATACAAAAAAATTAGCTGGGCATGGTGGCGCATGCCTGTAATCCCAGCTACTCAGGAGGCTGAGGCAGGAGAATTGCCTAAACCCAGGAGGCGGAGGTTGCGGTGAGCCAAGATCGCGCCATTGCACTCCAGCCTGGGTAACAAGAGCGAAACTCCGTCTCAAAAAAAAAAAAAAAAAAAAAAGGGTACCTAACTTTGGGAGAAACTTAGTTTATACTATAGCTTTGAAACAAAGACAATTACAACCCTTTCCCAAAACAAACCTTAGTGCCTGTAGACTAGACTGCCTAAAGCCACAAGATTAGAAGTTATGTATCTTACTAAATTCAAGTTGTAGCTATTTTTATTAAAATAATATCAATGTCTTATTTATTAAAGATAATACAAGCACAGATCCTTCTGTCTTGGGCTGAGTTTATAGTTTTGTTACCCCTATGCCAAATTTTGATACCTTATAGTATTTCACAGGGATAAGTAAGAAATTGCTTGATTAATAAATGCAAGCAAAAATGTATTGTAGCAATTCTTAAGGTATTCTTAATGTTTTAACTACTTTACCATTAATTTTAAAGCTAGCTTATTTATTAAAGATTTTACTTGTTACGTAAACTTGAAAAAGCATTTGTGTAGTCTTTTTCAGATAAAGTATTTAATTCAAGCGCTTTTATTTTCTTAAAGCAACTAATTATAGCTCTTGTATGTATTTTTAGTAGTGAAACGCTATGTACATACACATAAATATATAAACACATTAGGCTTGCCGATAGAAATACCTGTTATACGTTCATAAAGAACTTTTTTTTTTTTTTTGTCTTAGACTTTCGGATTGTTGATAACTTGTTTCACAATCCTAGGCAATTGTCAGCTAAATAGCCTTCATTTTTCATATTAAAAGACACAACTCAGGTGAAAATCAAATAGCAAAATTTACATCATAGGGTACAGAGAGGAAAATCCGGTGGTGCTAGAGGAAAATTAAAGATGGATGCCAAATCAAACATAAAATTTAAGAAATCTGTTATAGGATTGTATAAGGAGATCAATTTTATTTAAATATAGACTATCTTTTAACTGGATCTCTGAGCCCTGGGTAGAGCCCACACTGACTCGTGAGTCTCCAAAAAGGGAAAATTATTAGGAGGTTAGACCATGTGATGCTCTTAGAATTCATTAAAAAATTTGTTTTTCGAACATAGACATCTCTAAGTGTCTAAACTATACAATTCCTTAAAAAACAAAGAGTAGCCTTTGTTTCAATAGCTACTTTAGTCAAAAAGAATCAGGTGACACAATACAAAAGCAAGTAGTTTAAGAGCTGAGATGAATTTGTCTGTTTACACTCTTGAGATTCATTAAGGAAAAACAGAGGGTTCTCCCCAAAAGGGAGCCTGGTGCCTTCCCTGTTTTCTTTAAGGGACCCTAGGATATTATAAACTATTTTAGGTCCCTCATGCAGCAGAGAGTGCGAGAGAAGGGAGAGACAGCAGAAATAAATGAAGAAAACAGAATTCAGTCAATTGAAGAGAAAAAACTTTTGGTCAAAATTAAAGACAAGGTCCTAGGAGAGAGAGGAAAAAAAACCACGAAGGCCTTTTAAATACACACACACACACACACCTTGGATGTTAGCTTTTAATTAAGCTGACTTTTAACCATTGAGCTCCTTAAAAAAAATCTTTTAAAATTTCATTACCATATTTCAGCTCGGATAAATTGCTGCTATTTCAGAAGTACCAAGTATCAAATGAGAAGCCTGTTCTCATTTGATACTTGGTACTTCTGAAATAGCAGCAATTTAGGAACCAAACCCAGGCTGTCATGGTGGACAAAAAAAAACAGGGAGGCAGAACCTTTGCTATCAAACTGCAGCATGGGGTGTCAGCCATTGCTCTTGCAGTTTGGCCTGGATAGCAAACTGTTGGCCTTGTTATGTAAATAAACCCCTTTAGTAGTCAAAATAAAAAATCTCTAAAATTATTTTGCTTTCACATGTCCATGAAACTGAAATTATTTTTTTTAAAGAAGATTTTTTTTAAGAGCACCTTGCAAAATATTCTTTTAAAATCTTGTTATCCTATTTCAGCTAGGATAAATTGCTGCTATTTCAGAAGTACCAACTATCAAATGAAAAAGGGCTTGATTTACGACTAATAAAAACTCATTGTTTGAAAGAAATTATCTGAGATGAATCTAATCCTATGATCTCTTGCCCTGAATCATATTCTCATGGCTTTGACTCAGATTTACTTTATAAAACGAATCTACTTTTCATCTATTTTCATATAAATGCTATTGTAGTATTTAATCATTGATGTTTAAATCATTGTATGTTCTCTCTCTCCCTTTCTCTGTTTCTTTATCAGTTAGCAAGACTGAAAGTTTCCTTTTAAAAAATATTTATTCCCTACTATATGTATGTGAGCATGCATGTAAAAACACAAATATTTTCTCTGTGCTAATCATTTTGTGTGTAAATTGTTTGCATCCATTATCTCACCTAACGTCCCCAACAAATGTGTACTATGATAGTTTTCATTTTCAGTTGAGAAAAGTTTGAGATTAAGTTGGCAGAAGTAAGGGACAAATTCCAACTTTGATCCAAGCTTGTTTTACACAAATGCATATACATGACCACACTGTTTAACACTGATGCGGTTATCTAATAACACTTACCAAATATCAGTGTTTTTTTAACTTATATCAGAAGTTCCACTCTCATCTTCCTTCCCTTTTTTGCCATACTCTTTTAGCATATGTAATTACTGTTTATAAATATAATGTTTTGAACTGTCTTCTAATCATTTCATATTTGTAATTCCTGTTTCCTATAAGAGACTATATTATTTTCAAAAATTGAAGTCATGGTGAATACTTAGTTTACATCATTTCACATTTCCTTAAGTAGACATAATTATTTTTAAAGGAAGATGGGTTAATTGAATTTTAAATTTTGTTCCAAAGCGTTGTCATTTTACAAGGTAATTTACCAAATTCCTATTTTCAAGGATTATACAGATTAATGAGTCAACAAATGATAAAACTATAAATAATTAAATGAAGAACATTTTTTAATCATTTCATGATTTTATCATTTATCAACAAAATGTTGCCAGACCTGATAGAAAAATGTACTGCAATATTACATTCTCTTTTTGATTGCTGCTGTAAGAGTAAAGGGAATTTTTCCCTCCCTCTCGGAAGGTTTAAGTCTCCTGAAATAAACTTGCAACAAATTAACAGGAGAAAAGGCATACAGAATTATTTATGTGCAAGGGTACATGGGAGCCATACAAAGTAAGAGAATCAGAAGGCCAGATGGTTGAGGCTTTTCATAAGGGCAAGGGAAATGGGGAATGTAAGGCATTTTGAGGAGTGGTAAATAATTTTCAGAGGAGTTGAATGAGCCCAAAGAATAGGCAATGTCCTGGAGCAAAATTCCTCTGACCTCTGACAGGGGTGGCTATAGTTTCCAGAATGGGAAAGGGCAGAACTTCACAGTGAACAAACATTGTCTTATCATGCAAATAAAGCCTCCCAGAAAATCTCTGAGCTTCCTTCAGACCAATAGATGAAAAATCTGTTTGGGTGTGGTGATGAGTCTTTTCTCATCTTTGTTGTTTAATTATTCCTGGTTTTAATGGGATTCCAAGGTAGGGGTTTTCAGATAATTGCATTTCTTTTGAAAGAAGTTTTCTTCAGTCAAATAAGGGTAATTCCAGGGAGAGAGTTCCTCCCTTGTGTTTGGGGTAAGAAAGAGAGAAAGAAGAAAAGGTTAGAATGTTCTTGAAAGCTTCTATGAACTTGCAATTTCCAAAAGTGCTCAGCATGCCAAAGGCACCAATGCTTGCTGATTGGTTGTTGGGTGGGCTTGGAAAAGGAATCAAAAGTGCTCAGCATGCCAAAGCACCATACTTTGGCATATTATTCTCTGAGCCCCGATACTGTCCACACCCATCAATACTTAAGCTTGTGAATTCTGTTCCTCTTCCATTTTTCCCTTTCACTTAATGAAATCCTTATATACCCTCTCCTTCCCTCAATCTGAGACTGCTGAAACAAGAAACTGACAGTCTCCTGTAATTCTGTTTTTACCTTCATTTCTTACACTGAGTCCATCAGCTAGTCCTGACAATTCTACCTTCAAATTACATCTTGAATCAATTCACTTCTCTCCTTTACTGCCACCACCATACTCTAGGCTACTATCATCTTTATATAATCGCTTTACATGCTCATACCATTGCCCCACTATTGTCTATTCTCTGCATAATAATCACTGTGCCACAGTGATTAGACAGTGTATCTGTATTATCTGGTACAGTATAACCCATGTTAATGCAGATACACCATCTCTTCACTATCGTTGTGGCTTTTTTATTCCCCTATTTCAGCAGGCAGGAGTATTACAGCTCTTTTCCTCCTGCCACCTGCAGCTCTGCAAACAGGAAGTGTTACAGCTCTTTCAGTCCCACAGTTCAGCAAACTCCAGGTTCTTGTTCCATGACCAAAATGAATAAGGCACATGGATACTGGAGAGAGATTATGCAGAGTAAAATTTATTGAGTGAAAGAAAAGCTCTCAACGAGAGAGGACTCAAAAGTGGGTCTTTTGAGGCTGAGTCTGGGGTTTTTATGGGCTTCAAATGGGGGAATGCTTGCTGATGGGTTTACAGATGGGCTTGGAAACAAAATCATTCAATTGGTTAAAGGCATCATTCAGAAATAACCAATTAAGGAGAGAGTGGGTAAGACATGGATATAAGTTCTCACCATGGTTCATGGACTCTATCTGGTTTTCAGGCCTTAGACTGCCTTAGGATTGAAGGTCGAATTTTCACCAGGAACCCATCTCTGACTGCCTAGGAATGAGTCTGTTCCTGTCACTGTCACTGTGGCTGTATAAATTTAGTATGTAACAGAATAACATTTCTCCTCTACTTAAAGTCCTCCAATGGCCTATGTGCTTCTTATTCCCTTAAAATAAAATCCAAAATAATGATCTTACCCTACAAGACCCATAAGGTTACCCTCTTTGACTTCATATTCCTCCCCTTTCCTCCTCACTCACTATACTTCTGATACATTGACCTTATTTCTGTTCCTCAAATAGCCCACAATATTTTCCCTATTAAGGCCCTAGCATATGTTATTTATTCTACTTGCCGTGCTCATCTCGTTGTTCAGTTTTATTATAAATATCACTCCTCAAAGTGCTTTTTTCTGATTACCTTCTCTAAGTAGGTGAGTCACCTGCTATTCTGTCTCATAGCAATTTTTTTTTTCAAAATATTTCACTAGTTATATATTTACGTACTTATTTAGTCTGTCTCCTCCACTGGACCATAAGCCCCATGGGGGTAGATAATACAGCTGTTTCTCTTGTGAATTATCACCTATCCAGCGCCTAGCACAGAGTAGGCACACAATAAATATCTGTGAAATTAATGACTTAAACAATAGCATTCTTTCTTTCTTTTTTTTTAGAATTCTTTTCTGGACAGACTGGGATGCAAATTTTCCTCGCATTGAATCTGCTTCTATGAGTGGTGCTGGGAGAAAAACCATCTACAAAGACATGAAAACTGGGGCTTGGCCTAATGGACTAACTGTGGACCACTTTGAGAAAAGGATAGTTTGGACAGATGCCAGGTTTTAAAAATTATCTTTTTTCTGGATTTTCTTTCACTTTCCTCAGATAATATTTACAACATTGGAAAGTTCCTAACATGTCAGTATCATGTATATATATATTAAAATTCTGGGGTGGATTTTTTTTTTTCTTTCCACAAATCAGATACAGGCCCATAAAAATATTTATAAAATACCCCCTCTGTCATTTAACTGAGTTATTGATTATGTCACTGCATTAGTTGAATGAGTTTTGACAAATTACTCATGTGTTTGCCTTTCTGTAGGTCAGATGCTATTTATTCAGCCCTCTATGATGGAACAAACATGATAGAAATCATCCGAGGTCATGAATACCTTTCCCATCCCTTTGCTGTGTCTCTATATGGCAGTGATGTCTACTGGACAGACTGGAGGACCAACACATTGTCCAAAGCCAATAAGTGGACAGGGCAGAATGTCAGTGTGATTCAGAAAACCAGTGCACAGCCATTTGACCTTCAGATATACCATCCCAGTCGCCAGCCACAGGGTAAGTGCGTGTTTACTTAAGGATTAACCACTTAGTGTTGTCATCTTAATCATATATTATTTGAACTATAAAACAACTTCTATAAGTTGAAAGTTATTGATATCTTAAGCATACTCTATGAGGGAAGTGGTTTTAGCCTTTATTTTAACTTGTTTAGATTTTATTCTCTTTCCTTTTTTATTTTCCTTATATAGAAATATTTAGGGGCATCTGGGAATTAAGATCCTCCTATATATTTATTTTAAACTAAGCTCTCTAATTTCTAGATTATTACCATGTAGCATATTGAGAGGAGAGGGGGTGGTACATGAGAAAGGGTGAACCATTTGCTTGAGTTCCTCTATTTTAAGAGAAGTGAGTTCACAGGAACACATGTGCTACCTCCACCCATGTCTTCCACCTTTTGGTTCAACAGTGAACTCTATCTTGGTTTTGTGATTATATTTCCTCTACTCAATCTTCGCCAAATGTTCCTATCCCAAGTCTCACTTTTTCCCCCTTGGGATACCATGACCATTTGGTGTAACATCAGATCATCCTTTTATACTTTTGCCCCATTATATGTTATGTAACCCATGGAAATCTCATTTGAATGCAGGCAGTGTTCCCTTCATTAGCGTATTTTCATTTCAGATTTATGATTCTGAGATGACAAGCTCTCTCTTACGTTTTCTCCTTCTCTTTCAGTGTGGAATAAGCAGATCTTCTAACTCATTGGCATTTCATGACATTTGTTCTACACATCGAGCCTTATTTTTCAAAATTTATATTATAATATCTTTTAAACATGACTAAAACAATTACCTCTGTGGTTGACAATATCACATGGCTATTCTTTGTCTTTCTTCAGTACATGGCCTTCATTCTCCCTTGATACTATTTCTTCTACCAAAATCTCTTCTGCATAATTTTCTGTGCCCTTCTCTGACAGTCTGATTGAATCTAATTCTTTTCCCAGACACTTTCAATTTCTCAATTTCTATTTTTATATGTAATTGATCCTTCTTTGCTACATGGGAGTTTCTATACATACTGGACTTTGTGAGCAGTAACTTTAATTATTTTCTTCCGCTCTTGACTTCTTTCACTCTATAAGCTAAAAAGCATGAGGACATTATAGAAAGAAAGTATATAGATTAATCATTTTTTCATTTAATAAGGATTCAGTAGATATATTGAATTTAACTAAATTTAAATAAGGCAAGAAGTTACAATTCTGACCAGCAATGTGCCACTAGTATAATGAAAAAGATACTCTTCTCTAGAACTTCCTTCAGCAAAGGAATACCTAGTCATAAGCAAATGCTGTAGATGACAAGCACTTATAAGAATGGTTTTGATTATTTCAAGTGTAAAATTATTTATACAACCATATTTTTGTCCCTCAGATTGTTTTGCATTTTATATAAATTATAATTTCGTTGTTTAGATAAATTTAAGTGAACTAGATAATGAAAAATGGCCTTGATCTATGTATTTCATTGTTTTCCCCCACCCAAAATAGGGTCAGTGTCTTTCACTTACTAACTGCACTGTCTAATTTGCCTACATTGGCATGACCTTAGTAAATTCATAGAAGAGGAAGAACCACGATACGCTCAAGCTTTCCTGACATTTATGTATATATAGAAAAGAAATGAGAAATTCATTGCCATTTTTGGTGGGGGGAGGCATTCTTGACATCTTTACTTAACTCAAAATATGATTTATATATAATTTTTCTACGTTACATAAAATAAGCAAGAATTTACTATGTGGATCTAATTTAACACATTTTTCTGGGATTCAGGGCAAATATTCTAGTCTTTAAATACATTTAGAGAATATCACCTATGAAAAGAACTTGCTGTTTTCTAAATGAAATTCAGTCAGTTTCCAATTTCGAGAGTGATCAGAGAACATTTTACTTTTCCCCATTATAAGTATCACTGTGCATATAATAATCATTATCTATCCTGTTTATCTGCTTCAGTGAAGTAACACTTTCACTGCTCGGGAAAAAAGATGCAGGAACATATCAACTATTTTATTACCAAGGATAGAATTAAAATGAAAATGATGACAAAGGCTCAGCATTAACAAAAGTACCATAATAATGGCCCATTTTCTGGTGAATAATAACATGATATTCACGAAAAAATAATTAATTTAAAAAATACATGACATTCAGTGCTATAAAATTGAAGTATATCTTTCACAAATTAAAGAAATAAAGGTTACAAATACTATTTGAAGTTATCCTCCACATAGGAAATTAATAAAAGTTTTAGCACCTGTTTTCTTATAAGTAAGCATTCATTTTTCACACAAAGTTCTAAATTGGTCATTGGACATTCAAGCAGAATATTTTAGAGATCTATTTTAGATCTCTTTTGTTTTTCATGTGGTTGTTAGATGGGACTAGGAAGAAGCAAACCACAGCTTAAACATATGCAACATGAGGGAGCAATAGTGAGTATTTTAAAAATAAATTAAAAAAATTACAGCATGAGAGAGCCAAGCTTAGAGTTAAGGGCATGGCCTGGGTTCATATCCTAAACCTATATTTATTAATTGTATTACATACCCTTCATCATTAGCACAGCTTTATTTCAGTTACATGAGTCTCAACTATTTATGTTTATTGGATATTATTGGCAAGTTATTTAACCTCTCTGTATCTGTATTTTCATCTGTAAACAGAAGATAATGTATCTACATCATAGGATCTAGTAAACGTTGAGTTTAATCACTATTTAATGCAAACATTTAAACATGAGTTAATACATGAGAAGTTCTTAGAATAGTGCCTCATGCATAGTGTTTAGTGAACATAAGTAAATTAAATTTAAAACACTAAAAGTTGCTGCAATTATCATTTTACCAGCCTCCTTTTGTAGAAATTTAGGTAATATTTTTATGAAATATTTTAAATATATTTTCTCACATTTAAATAATTCATAATGGTCTTCCACATCATACTTTTCTATATCCTATCAACTTGCTTGAAAAATGCCAGTAAAACTATGAATCACAACTCTAAAGAAGAGCAATATGGTTCATCTCAAGAAAATCCAGGTTGCTGTGGTTTGAATGTGACTCCTAGGGTTATGTGTTGGAAATGTAATCCTCTCTCCTGCTCATGTGATGCCCATGTGTGCCCTCTGCTGTGTTATGACATAGCAAGAAGGTTCTTACTAAATACAGGCCCTCAATCCTGGACTCCCCAGCCTCCAGAGCCATGAGCCAAATGAATTTCTGTTTATTATAAATTATCCCATCTGTGGTATTCTGCTATAGAAGCACAACATGTACTAAGACACAGTGGTAGTATCAGTCAGATGACACAGCTGTGAGATTTATCCTTTCTACGTACGCACCTTACCATCTAACACCACTCCTTATAGGCTCAGTGCAGGACACCATAAGTGTGCATTCAAAGCTGTGGTTTTACTAACAAGGAATGCTTTAAAATTTATTTGATCTTATAAAGTAACATTTTCTCACTATAGATATGTTATAAAATACAAAACAAAAAATGGTACCAAAAAAAGTTTATACCCTCTTCCCAGCTCCAGAGGAAACAGACATTTTCATATTTTTCTTCTAGTTATATCTTTGTCCATTTGGGCTGCTATGACAAAATATCATAAACTGTGTGGCTTATAAACAAAAAGCATTTATTTCTCACAGTTCTGGAGCCTGGGAAATCCAAGGTCAAGGCATTGGCAGATTTCATGTCTGATGTGGACCTCTTCCTCACAAATGTCTTCTCACTGCATCTCAGATGATGGAAGGGCCCAACAAAGTTCCTTGGGCTGCTTTATAAGGGCACTAATATGATTAATGAGGGCTCCACCTTCATGACCTGCTTACTTCCTCATGTCCTCCCCTATTAATGCTAACACATTGGGGATTAGGTTTCAAGGTATGAATTTTGGGTTGGCAAAAACCTTCAGATGTTTTTCAACCAGATATCAAATAACAAGATAATAAACAGGCCAGGCATGGTGGCTCACGCCTGTAATCCAAGCACTTTGGAGGCCAAGGAGGGCAGATCACCTGAGGTTGGGAGTTCAAGGCCAGCCTAACCAACATGGTGAAATCCCGTCTCAAAAAAAAAAAAAAAAAAAGATAATAAACAAAATGAGCACTATTTACTAATGGACACATTTGATTTACTTTTTCTGCTAATCTTCAGAACCATCTGGCAAGACAGTTATTCACACTTTATGTGAAAAAACTGTCTTAGGAAAGTTAAATAACCTGATTCAGAATAATAAATCTCACTAGACACTATGGCTCATACCCATTTTCCCAGCAATTTGGGAGGCAAAGGTGGAAGAATTGCTTGGGTCCAGCAGTTTGAGATTAGCATGGGCAAAATGGTGAGATTACATCTCTACAAAAGTTACAAAATTAGCTGGGCGTGGTGGCATATACCTTTAGTCCCAGGTACTTCAGGGGCTGAAGGGGGAGAATCACTTCACCCTGCAAGGTTAAGAATGCAATGAGCTATGATCACGCTCTCCAGCCTGGGTGACAGAGCAAGGTCCTGTGTCAAGTAACAGTAATAATAATAGTATTAAATCTCATCAATGGTAGCACCAAAATTCCAATGAGTATGGGAACTCCATGATCCATACTTTATTTCTTCCTAAATTAAGAAAGCTTTGCCTCTCTTTCAAATGTAAGATTTTACTACATATTTAATTTTGTATCTTTCTTTTTGCAGTTACCATTGGCAATTTTTTAATGAATGTCTTATAAATCTAATTTTTAATTCTTATACATTTTCACATCCCATGTGACTATCAAAAATGTTCTCAAGTATTCATGCATTACCAGACATTTAGTTTATTGTTATTTATTTATTTGTTTTTGAGACAGAGTCTTGCTCTGTCACCCAGGCTAGGGTGCAGTGCGAGGATCTCCATTAACTGCAACCTCCACATCCCTGATGCAAGCCATTCTCTTGCCTCAGCCTCCCAAGGAGTTGGGATTATGGGTGTGCACCACCATACTCAGCTAATTTTTGTATTTTTAGTAGAGATAGGATTTCATCATGTTGCCCAGACTGGCCTCAAATTCCTGAACTCAAGTGATCCACCTCCTCTACCTCCCAAAGTGCTGGGATTACAGGTGTAAGCCACCATGTCCAGATAGTTTATTTTAATTCATTGCTATGTTATCATAAACTTTAATGCGTGTATCTATAAATATTTTTTATTTAGTAGTTTTTTTAATGTTTTTTAGCAAATTATATGATTTTTTTTATGGTTGCTAGAAAAAATATCTGAACATAAACTCCTCCAATTAGCAAGGCTTCACTGAACTATAATGAAAATTGGGTTATAGTTTCTTATATTATTATTAGAAAAAGGGAAATACTGGATACCTATGAGGTATGCGTACCATTTTTTTTTTTGAGACAGGGTCTCGCTGTGTTGCCTGTGCTGGAATGCAGTGATGCAATCTCTGCTCACTGCAACCTCTGCCTCCTGCGTTCAAGCGATTCTTTTGCCTCAGCCTCCCGAGCAGTTGGGACCACAGGTGTGTGCCACTTTGCCCAGCTAATTTTTGTATTTTTAGTAGAGACGGGGTTTCACCATATAGGCCAGGCTGGTCTCATACTCCTGACCTAGTAATCCGTCCACCTTGGCCTCCCAAAGTGCCGGGATTACAGGCGTGAACCACTGTGCCAACCATGTATACCCTTCGAGAGATATGTACACACACACAATGTAGTTCTAATTCCACCAAAATTCATGGTATAATGGGGAATCAAAACCATAAGAAAATATCTGCAGCTAGCTGGGCGTGGTGGCTCACACCTGTAATCCCAGCAATTTGGGAGGTCAGGCAATCCCTCGAGGGGGGATCACGAGGTCAGGAGATCAGGACCATCATGGCCAACATGGTAAAACGCCATCTCTACTAAATACAAAAATTAACCGGGCATGGTGGCGTGTGCCTGTAATCCCAGCTACTCAGGAGGTTGAGGCAGGAGAATTGCTGGAACCAGAGTCGGAGGTTGCAGTGAGGCAAGATCGTGCCACTACTCTCCAGCCTGGTGACAGAGCAATGAAAATGTGACTATTGAAGCCAAAATTTAAAATCTAAAATTAGTAAAGTAAATCTACACAGAATTTAAAGAGAAATGTAACATGAGTAAATTAGATTTAGTCTAGAGGTGGTGTATTTAGTCTGTTCTCACACTGCTTTAAAGATAGTACCTGAGGCTAATTAGTTTATTTAAAAAGGAGGTTTAATTGATTCCAAGTTTTGCAAGTCTGTGGAGGCCTCAGGGAACTTGCAATCGTGGTGGAAGGCAAAGGGAAAGTGTCGCACATGAAGCCCTCAACTCTCGTGAGAACTCCCTCAATATCAGGAGAACAGCTTGGGAGAAACCACCCCTGTGATCCAATCATCTCCCACCTAGTCACTCCCTCAATATGTGGGAATTACAATTTGAGATGAGATTTTGCTGGATTCCTAGAGCTAAACCATATCAGGTAGTCTAATTGAGGTTGAGCAGAGGTTGGAACCATCAGTTCAATGCCCAGCTCCTCTGCCTTATACTTTGACCTCCGGAGAAGCTCTTAGTTCTGATTAGCACATTTTTGTATTGTGTTGTTGGCAAAGACGGTAGTGGCAGTCATGAAATAGTCCAATCATAGAAGTGACACAATGGAATGTATGTATTAGGCATGTGTTTATAAGTTAAAGTAAAGATGAGATTGAGGAGGGGAAGAGATTAGAGATAAGTGTGGGGGGGGTAGTTTTAGGCATATGACATCTTCTTTGCCAAAAAAAACCAGTAAAACAAGAAAATGTAGAGTAAAGGAGAAAGAGCACAAAGTATTAGTTTTATCATGATAACTAAAATTTGAGTATTAAGCATTGGGAAATTTGGAACTATAATTTCATATGTACTATATAGTTTCACACTGTTTAGAATAGTTCCATTTTATTTCCATATGTTTTTGGAAGATTTATCAGTATTAATTCTATATCAATTGGACTAATAAATGTATACTTTAATGTAAATTCTCTATTTTTCGTATTTTGTGTGTATTGGCAATTTATAGCATATAGTTTTATTTAATCACCTGCTGAGTAAATATACAGGAGAATGTTAATGTATTTTTAGTATAGAGAGTACTTATTTAAATATACTAGTTACTTTTATAAATATTAACAACATCAATATAGGGTTTTCTTTAAGCTGAAAATGAAAAATTCACATTTATGAAGCCATCTAGTCTAACTATATTTTTATCATTAAAATACAATTATTAATTATGTTTCAGGTATATTAAAAAACACCAACAAACAAAAATCATTTACAGTAAACACTTTTTGGGTCATATGTTAGTTTTTGTTTGGATAATGAGATCTGGGTTTATATAATGAAGCATTAAATAAAAGTGGTTTGTGATTATAACTTTGTAATAATAAGTGAGCACTTACATTATTTTTTTATTAGGCCTTTACAGGTGCTAGTTTCAATGTGTGCAAAGACTTGCAGGAACAGCTCTCCATCTGAGACTTCTTCCCACACATACCAATTATAAATTCTTATACTAACTCAAATTTTACCTCCTCTGCATTCATGGTGAACACCATAAGGACTCAGCATTTACAGTTTGTATGGTTATTTATTTATTTATTCATTGTTTCCTAACCCTGTCTTATCTACTCACCTAGATTATAAAATATTTAAGGAACAGCATTTCATTTATTTCTTTGTGTCAACTATAGAGTCTAGCTAAGTCCTTCATAGCAATATTGATATTTATAATTATAGCAGCTAAAACTTGATAATCCTTATTGCATTTCCATGAGAAAAAATGTTAGCAACTCAGTTTTACAGATGAGGAACCTAACTAAGACAGAGAAATACTAAGTAAATTGCTCAAGATCTAATCGCCAAGGGATAATCATTCTGTTATCTGAACCCAGGGAGCCAAAGCTTTTGTGTTACTCATTGCACTCGACAGGCAGAAGACATGGAATGCATGTATATTCTTCTTGGAATTGTTGCATTTTATTACTAGATGGCAGTAGAGAGTCGCGTTTTATAGACATTCTCCTTGGACAACTTCCTTACCTTCCTGGAGTTTATAGTCTAAAAGGAGGAACAGACTAAATTAACAATTAGGATAAATAAAATCATTGTTACAATGGATGGATTTCCAGTGTAAGAGTATAGTATGCATATTTAAAAGGTAGTAGGGTGTGGTCCTACAAACAAAACAAATCTTGGGATTAGCTTAGTTTATTTCTTTCCTCTGTCATTCACTAGTCATGCTACCTGAGGCAAATTACTTAACTTGGAGGAGTTTTATTTCCTCATTTGCAGATTGAAGCAACTACAAGTAAGGAAAGAATAAATCAAGGACAAGATTGGGCAGGGGTCAGATCATGCTCACACACAATCTCTCTACAAAGAAATACAGAGTTTTTACTCTGGGATAAATGACTCCAATGATGTTAAACTTGAGTGTGCATTAAAATTAACAGAGGGCTTATTAAAACACATATTGGTAGGTGTTACCCAGAGATTCGGATTCAGCAGATCTTAGGTGAGGCTTGAGATTTTGCATCTTTAACAAATTCCCAGGAGATATGATGCTGCCTTCAGAACTTTGCTCTAAGAAAAGGAGAAAAACAGAAAATATTTGGTCAAAGGAGTAAAAAAAAGAGATTTGCATGATATAAATTTGTAACAGATTAGTTGGAGAGACAGGATTGAAGTGTGTATGTGTGTGTGTATATGTATGTACAGAATATAAGTCTATGTATCTATATTGTGTTACACACACACACACACACACACACACACAGAGAGAGAGATTATAGAAATTAACTCCTGTGCTTATGGAGGCCAAGAAGTCCCACAATCTACTATAGGCAAACAGGAGAACCAAGGAAACCAGTGGTGTAACTCAGTCCAAATCTGAAAGCCTAAAAACCAAGAGGGGTAGGTGAGTAATGGTATAAGTCTAGGTCTGGGAGTTCACAGGCCCAGGACCAGAAGTATTTTGGCAGTATAGGATAAGATATATGTCCCAGCTCAAACAGAAAACAAATTTGCCTTTCCTCTACCTTTTTATTTTATTTAGGCCTTCAGCAGATTGGCTGATGCTTCCCTGTATTGGCAAGGCCAGGAACTTTTTAACCCAGTATACTAATTCAAATACTCATCTCTTCCAGAAATACATCCAGAAATAATGTGTTGCCAGCTATCTAGGCGTTCTCTACACTAGTCAAGTTTACATAGAAAGTAAACCATCACAGGAAGCTACTTCAGTAGATCAGAAGGTGGCTGATGCCAAAATCTGGGAGATAGTTTTAGGTGAAATGGTTTCTGATGTGATATACTTAGAGGTGAAATCAATAAAAAGTAGTAACAGAGATTTCAGTGGGGAATATGGGGAAAGGAGAAAGAATATGAGATGACTTTAAGGGAAGAGGTCAGCAAATGTATTCTGTGAAAGGCCGAATGATATTAATGAATATTTTAGGACTTGCGGGCCACGTGTTCTCTGTTGCAGTTCCTCTGCTGCCGTTGTAATGTGAAAGCATTCATACGGGAAATGAGTAAGTGTGGCTGTATACCAATACAACTTAATTTCTGGACACTGAAATTTGAATTTCATACAAGTTTTATGTGCCATGAAATAGTATTCTTCATTTAAGTTTTTTTTTTTTCCCAACTGTATAAGCAAGTTGCTCGCAAGCCAGTATTAGCCTTTAGGCCATCTTTGGCAGACACTTGATTTAAAGGATTCGCTGAAAAATTAAATTTCAGAATGTTCTGAATTTGAGATTCTTATAGGATTCAGTTGAATATTTAGGGCTAAAAAGGAAGGAAGCCTTGGTCTAAAGCTAGAGCTTTCGTAGTTATTCAATTGTAGGTTGAAGGCAAAAGGTAGATAAGACTTCTTATAACTGTTAAGGAAAATGAAAAAGAGTAAGGATAGAGCCTTGGAAAACTCCAGCACTAAAAAGAAAGGCAAGAAAGGATGCTCAGAAAGAGGAGACCAAGAGATTTTAGGACAAAAAGAGAGAGTGTGTGTGTGCGTGCCCGCGTGGGCACGTGTACGTGAACACACACACACACACACACAGAAACGTTTCAAGCTAACAGTAGCCCACAGTATTTACTTTTGTAGAAAAGCCAATAAAAATAAAGACATAAATATATTTGTTGGATTAGGCAACCTGGAAGAAGGTCAGTGGTAACTTAGTGAGAAAAATTTCAGTGAGTTTGTTTGCATATGTCCTCGTGATCCTAAATGTGCCTAAGATTAGATATTAGTATGACTTTCGACTCTGTTTACTACAAAATATAATTTACTGAATAGGTCTATGTTGTTCATTCAAACAGTAAATTCAAAAAAATACCTTTATAGCAATTAGCTGAGTCTAGAGCCAGATCACTTGGGTTGAAATTCCAGATTTGTCATATCCTGACTTCTAGTAAATGAGTATTACTTTGTTTCTCTACATTTGTTTGTGTTTGTTTGCTTGTTTGTCGATCTATAAAATGGAATTGTTGTGAAGATTAAATACATTAGTCTCCCTTTTTTGTTTTGTTTCTCAGACGGAGTCTCACTCTGTCACCCAGACTGGAGTGCAGTGGTACAATCTCAACTCATGGTAACTTTCATCTTCCGGGTTCAAGCAATTCTCCAGCCTCAGGATCCCAAATAGCTGGGATTATACGTGCATGCCACCACGTCTGGCTAAATTTTGTATTTTTAGTAGAGATGGGGTTTCACCATGTTGGCCAGGCTGATCTCAAACTCTTGACCTCAGGTGATCCACCTGCCTCGGCTGTGATTACAGCCATGAGCCACTGCACCTAACCACATTAGTCTCTTTTAAGCACTTAGAAGATAGCTGGCAAGTGCTAAGCACTTCATAAATGTTTGTTAAGTAAATTAAATAGATTAGATAGGTAGATGATAGATAGATAGATGATAGATAGATAGATAGATACACACATACACACACACAATTCTCTTACTTTGTTTTGAACACTGCCATCAAACTCTCCTCCCCGACCCTGGAAGGGAGTTGTGTGTAAGCATGAAGAAAGTGAAATGTAGCTCTTCTTTTGTATGCTTCTTTTCTACTACCCATCTGCCATGTCCTTCTTCTCTGTGTCCTCTCCCAGCCCAAAGGTGTTTTCTTCATCCACTCTAGGTACAGTTAAATTTTCTCACAAACCCAGCAAGAATCTACCACCCTGGGTTTTTCTCTTTTCTTTTATATTTCTTTTCTTAGCTGCTCTAATTGGATTTAAAAAAAAATTTCCAGAATGTGATTGTTATTTTAAATATAGAGTGCTGTGCCGCAAACTCTTTATCTGTTAGATTTTCACCAATTAAGATGTTTTTCTCTTTTTGTAGAAACTTATTTTTCATTTAAACAGAACTTGGTTTAAAGGGGTCTTAAATGTTTGTTGATAAAAATAGTACTATTTTGGCAGGAACATTTTAGTTTACTTTCAAAGTCAGGCTACTGACTCAACTGCTCCTTTTAAATTTGATTTTAAAAACCATAGCAACTGGTAAATATACAAAGTGTTTTAGATAATAATATAACATCCTTAAAAAAAAAATCAAAACCCAGAAAAAGAGAGAACAAATAAGACATTGAGAGGTTTTCCCACTGTTACAACAATAATTAGGTTACATATAGTTATAGAAACTATACTCTGTCTCCATTTCCCATCCTTTTATAAGACATCAATGAATAGCTCCATGAATGAATGAGTGAATAAATCTAAATGAATTGCTTCATCTAGAGAAGCTGTGGATTGCAGTGGTTAAAGCCTGGACTCTGGAACCTGAATCTTTGTGTTCTCCTCTTAATACTGTTGTGATCTTGACTGAATCTTTCTTACCTTCTCAAAGTTAAGTTTAGTCTTTGCAAAATGAAGCCAACTTATTTTTATAAACAAGGGTGACCATTAAGAAGAATAAATAAAATAATGCTTATAAAACACTGGCACATTTTCTAGCATATTATGACAAAATACATTATTATTTCTTTAACTTTTAAACTCATTTTTTAAAATCCCACTTGTCCATTATGAGAAAATTGCAAGCTGTTTCTCAAACAGTAACTTTAACATCAAAGTGATTTAAGTGCCTCCAATTACATCAGAAAAATATTTCTATAGAAAATTAAACCTTTCTTGACAACATCTCTGAGAAAACAGGATAATCTTCTTTCATAATAAAAAAAAGAAAAATTTATATTCTAAGAATATTAGTGATACCATTGCTGTATAGAGGACAAAATATCACTTACAAAACCTGAAGGATGAGGGATTTCATATAGGACTATTGATATTTTCAATTAGAAATTCTGAGAAATACTTTTCATATGATTAATAAAAGGTTTTTTTTTCTTTTTAGTCAAAAAGGAATACCCTCAAAAACATGTTTCAGCATGGTGGAGGTGAATCTCAAATATTTGTAGGTTGTTCAAATTGTTTGCTTCCACAATTTACTATATTAAGGTCTAGTCTAGGCCCAATGGCTGATGCTGGTAATCGCAGCACTTTGGGAGGCTGAAGCAGGCAAATCGCTGGGGCTCACAGTTCCAGACCAGTCTGGGCAACATGGCAAAACCCTGTCTCTACAGAAAACAAACAAACAAGCAAAGCTAACTAGACTGGATAAAGATAATGCAGTATTTATATACCGTGGAATACTATGCAGCCATAAAAAGGAATCAGGTCATGTTCTCTGCAGGGACATGGATGGAGCTGGAAGCCATTATTCTCAGCAAACTAAACCAGGAACAGAACACTAAACACCACATGTTCTCACTTAAAAGTGGCAGCTGAATGATGAGAACAGCTGGACACATGATGGGGAACAACACACACTGGGGCCTGTCGGGGGTGAGGGTAGGGGAGAGAAAGCATCAGGAAGAACAGCTAATGGATACCGATGGATACCGGGATTAATACCTAGGTGATTGGTTGATCTGTTCAGCAAACCATATGTCTACCTGTGTAGCAAACCTGCACATCCTGCACATGTACCCCAGAACTTAACATAAAAGTTAAAGAAAAGAAATATCTAATTACTTGCCATATGAATTAAATTGTTCTCTCTTTCTCTCTCTCTTACATCTTTCTCTCTATATATATATTAAATATATATTTCATATATTAATATAGATATAAAATATATATTTAATATAATATAAATACATATTTAATATATATTAACAAATATATATTAATATGTGGAATATATTAATATGTGAAATATATATTAAATATATGTATGGAATATATATTTAATATATATAGGATATAATACATATTTTTAGCCAAGTTGATAACATATAGAATAGAGGCTGCACACATACATAATACACTATAGTCTTCCCACTGTTTACTAGTTTCTAGTGTCATATACTATCAGTTTGAGATTTATTTGATCTAACATGTACCCTATTTAAAATGCAGAATCCCTAGTTCTACTCCAAAATCAGGGTTTCTCAATTTCTGCACTTTACACATTTGGGGCCAGATAAATCTTAGTTATGGGCTGAATAGTCCTTAGCTACCCTTCCTGTAAGTTGTGGGATGTTTATTAGATCCTTCACCTCTATTCACTAAGATGCCAACAGTATTTCAAGTCATAACAACCAACAGTGTTTCAGTTTATTTCCAAATGTTCCTTCATCACCACTGAGAACAACTGTGTTAGATTTTTTAAAAAATACTGTGAAAATAGAATCATTATAAAGAGAGAAACTTCCTTGATACATGTTTTTTATTTATTTCAAAGCATATAGCAAGTGGAATAAACAGAATAAATTAAAACACGAGAAACACATGTCATCTCTTTAGAACAAGTGAAAGTTTGTTGGTATTTTAAGATGCATTTCCCCTATAAATGTAACATTATATTACATATTTAGTTTCATCCTTTTACAGTGAAACCTGTATACAGATAGAAATATTTTTTGTGGTTTTTAAAATTTATCTCTGTAGAGATGCCTGTAAAAGATCAGATAAAATTTTTAGACATGCTATATTCTACTTGGTAGAGTACAGTATGAAATTAATTCATAAAGTATGACATAATTTGAGGAAAGTAGCTGCCTCATAACTGGTACTGTTGGAATCTGGTGAAAGTAAAATATTCTTTACTTGCACATATTTTATGTGTGTATGTTTTAAAAAGTAATTCACTCAAGTTCTTCAATGTGAAATGTTAAACTTACCACTTGAAGATGTTTGTCATAGAGAAAAAATGATTTCAGATTAGTGTTTAATTGCAAAGTATTTCTGAAAATTTCTTTCTTTAAAAGTATTAAGTCCTTTCCTAAAGGAAAATTACTGATAAAGAAACATTATTTTATTACATTAGTAATTATTTTTGTACAAATAAGGTCATTAACAGTATGAATATTAGTTACTATCAAAAATGACTACATGGGAGACAGAACAATCTTTCTTTACCAAATAAATTGGATCTTGGTATTTTGTTTTGAGAATGATTTTATTAGGTAAATAAATATCATACATATTTTATATTGCATGAACATTTATATGTATTATATTTAAATTTACTGAAAAATTAGTTGTTTAGATTTAAAGTGCTGCCCACTCCTCCCCTTGTGAAATGGACTGTAATTAAATAGTTTGCATCAAATGTGAAATTATATTTAATAATACCATTTTTCTTCACAGAGCACACATCAGTCTTATGTGACTGCACAATTAACATTTGTTTCTCCTATAAAGTATTGTAGTTATGCATTATTTAATCTTTTCACCTGCAGCTATAATGTGCTTCAGAAGATTAACTTTCTAGATTTTTAGATTGCTACAATTTTAGAACATATACCCAGATACATTTATGTACATGCATATGAACCCAAATGTCCTTACAGCTAACACAATATTAGACATTATAGACAGTTTAGGAAAAAAGGAATGTGTATGCATATAGGTCTTAGTTCCTGCCAACATATCATTTATCTAGCTCAGAGAGTGACAAAGTACAGCCCTCAGGCTAAATTCAGCCCTCTATCTGTTTCATAAATAAAGTTTTATTTTAACACAGTCACACCTCTTCATTGTTTTATTGCCGTTTTTGTGTTACAGTAGCAGAGGTGAATAATCACTATGGAGAACATAAAGCCTGCAGAAGTCCAAATATCTACTATCTGTCCTTTAACAGGAAAAGCTTACCAACCACTGGTTTAGCTAGAAAGAACAACAAATACTAATACAAATATATGAACAAATGTCACGAACTAGAAAAATAGGACAGCAACCAATAAATTCTCTAATTGATGTAAAAGCAATAATTATAAACAATATTTCATGATGAAGAAATCAGCATTAGCTGGCTTCATTTGAAAATGATTCATGGCAGAAAGATGAATTGAGCTGGGTCATGAAGAAAGGTTAATGAAAAGATACTGATGGTGAAATTCTAGGGGAAGAAAACTACACCATGTGGAGGTGGAAAGGAATAAACTATGGATATTCAGGGAATAATGAGGAATACATTCTAGTGTGTACATAATGTGTATGCAGAAAAAAAGTGGTAGATGAGGCTTGGAAGATAGATTTGTGTTTAGAGAGGTCAGTATATTTGGGGAAATATCACAGAGTACCAGTTATATAGCATAGCAATCATTCAAGGTGAAGAAATTAATTTGGAAATATGTTGAAAGAGTAGAGGTAAAAAGAAAGGAAACACATGTTAGAGAAAATCTGTACAATACTTGAGAAATGATTAAATATGGCAGTGAAAAATAAATGAAAAGAATGCTTTGGAGTAAAAATTTTGTTTGTGTGGAAGATTGAAGACTTCTGTTCTGTTTTTTGTTTGTTTGCTTTTTGAGGCAGCCTTATTCTGTGGCCCAGGCTAAAGTAGAGTGATGTGATTAGAGTTCACTGCAGCTTCAAACTCCTGGGCTCAAGGAATCCTTCTTATATTGGCCTCCCAAAGCACTGGGATTACAGGTGTGAGCCACCACACCTGGCCTTGATGAATTCCTTAACAAAAATAAACAGAGAGTGAACTAGAATAAAGAGCTGGAAGGTAAATGGTAGTAGCAGGGAAGCCAGTCTGACTAGTGCTGAGGAGTCTTGGGGGAAATATTAATAGTAGGAGATCAGGCTGACACTTTGTGAGGTAGTCTGTGGGAAGTCTTTAAAAAAATTTTTTTTTTTTTCAATGAAGATGGGACCTCCCTATGTTGCCCAGGCTGGTCTCTAACTTCTGGGCTTAAGTAATCCTCCCACTTCGGCCTCCCAAAGTGCTGGGATTATTGGCGTGAGCTACCATGCTTGGCCCAAATTTTTAAACAAAGGAGATATGATCAAGTTTGTGTTTTACAAAGATAACTATGCAATGCAGAGAGACTAGATATCAAAGATTGGTTAGGAGTTTAGTGCAACAATCCAGGCAGGAAAAGGAGAAAACCTAAATTAAGCCAGTGACCACAGAATTGAAGAGAACTGAGTACAGGGTTAGTGTACAGAACCTTAAGTACCTGGGCCTGAGAACTTTGTCTCATCCACCATTACATTGAAGCTTTTTTTCATAGTGTTATAAACAACTAGGTGCTTCATAATGTTTTATTTAACGCATAAATAAAAGGTAGGGGGGTATTACAGGTATCTAAGGTTTTATATTTCATCAGTTTGAGTTTAGACAATATGAGCTTTCAGTGAACCCAGTCTGCCCAGCTGTACTTACATTTCATCTGTTAAGATTTATTATAGCATGCCATTGATCAATGCGTTTTCCATCTTTTGGATACAAATAAATGGAATAGACTTGGTTTTGTAGAAGTTTACAGCCTCTGTAATCATACTGGATTTCCCAGTAGTAACTTTTAGAAAATAGCTACTTAATATCTAATTATAGTATTAGATATTATACTAAATTAGATTTAGATATTATACTAAATTAGATTTAGTATATTAGATATACTAAAAATATTTACAAAAACAGTCAGTGGACCAGATTTGTCTCATGGATTACTATCTGCTAATCCTGCTTTCTATCAAAATGTGAATATCATGAATGGTATTTTTAAATTTGGTAATTGGAATAGGTAGCTGTGTTCACACACTTGTTTGAAAGGAAACTTTGAAATAATACTGTTAAATCCTTTAAAGTGAGAAGAGATGAAAATGAAAAGTAAGAATTCTTTGTGGATTTTTCATGCTGTGAAGCATAAAATATTCTGAATTATACATTACAGTGTTATTAATAAGATATTGGGCTACAAAGTCAATGCATTTTTTTTAACTTTACTATGTACCAAGAAACTTAGTATCTTTGCTTTTAAAAAGTATATATCTTTTTTGTAATTATAGGGTGTTGAGAAGAGTTGATATGGTTCTGGCCTAAATATAATGATGTTCAAGGTGAAATTTAAGTATCTACCATTAGACTGTTATGGATTATGCTTTTAATTTTCCTGAGAAATAACATTTTCTATGCTAGTGTTTTTGAACAAACTTCTTCTTCCTTCTCTTCTCTTTTGCTCCTTTATTTTTTCTTTTTCCTTCCTCATTTTATTCTTTTTTTTAAGATGTGGAGAAATTTGAGTTTTCTCTTTCTGTCTACCTCACTGTATCTGACACTTAACACTACCTCTTATTTACTCCTTCTCCTATCCTGGAATATTTTTCTGCCTTTCCTTCCCACTTGCCTTCTTTCTTTACTAACTTGTGATTCCTTAGGGACTTCAATTATCATAACAGATAAAATTGAAAGATAATAAAGAACAAAATAAGTACTGCTTCCTCTGTGTGACAAGGAAATTGTACTAGAAATAAATCTCTAGAACAGTAGCTTCTACTCTTGTCTAATTTTTTTTGTTCTTAATTTTCTTAGGAGAATGAGTTTTTTGTGAATCTCATTTACCTTTATTTATTTATTGTTTTTAACAAATAAAAAGACAGTATTGCTTTTATCATCTTGTGAGAAAAGCTGCATTGAATATTTATAAAATTCAGTTGATTTCTTATATTCTCTACACTTTTATTATCTCTTCGATTTTTATTTGTGTTTTAAAACCCCACAGGATTTTATTGACTTTTGTAAGAGGGAGGGAAATACCTTTTCTCTATCCATCCCAGGTTCATGGCTGAGGTCTGTAACAAAAGGCCGATTAACAAGAGAAGTACTCAAACCTAATACAAATATTTTATGACACAGGAACCTTCTGAGGAAATAAAGACCTGAAGAAATGGTTAAAATCTGGGTAGTTTTTTGCTAGGAGGTGTGATCTAATGGTAATAAACTTGAGGAAACTTGACAAGGCCTATTTATTCAGATTCTTTTCTGTGTCCCTGTATCTTCAGAGATAAGGACGTTTCTTTTTTCAAGGCTTAGGAAGGGCACCTCTAAGTGGAAGTTTTGTGACCTGCTTCAGAGAAGGTCAGAAAATCCCTTCTAGTTTTTATGATATGTTTCAGGAAAGAGGGATAGAGAGAAGGTCACAGAGACCTTCCTGCTTCTGTCATTTTTCATTGGGCTAAGGGGGCATGTCTCAACCCTATACTACTTTGAGTAAGGGGACATGGTTGGAAGATACCACTCATGAGTTGAAAGCTAACATATCGATACTGGGGCTATAAGAATAACTCTTTCTGCTTTCAGTTTAGTAGGCTATTTCTAATGACCTTTTTCAACTAGATAGGCTCTATAAAAATAAGATTAAATATGCTAGTTATTGATCAATTGAAATTAAAATCTTATCGAAAAGACATGATGACAAAACAAGAAATATAAAATTCAAAGTGTCTCAAGACATTCGATTTCATCAGAGAATGACATTGACCTGCAAAATTTTATATTCTGTTCTAAATTTGAAAAATCATAACCTATTTTTATAAGGTAATTGAGTAAGTATGTATATGTGGAGCAATCCTTAGCCATGGAATCTGTTAATACAGAAAAAGTAATAAAGGAGTAGATGACTTAATCATGAGGGCAGACAGACATTTCTTCACATAGGCGCCTTTGAAGAACAGCACGTGTCTGAAGGAAAGGTATGAATGTAATAGCAGTTTCCTAGGGAAACCTTTAAAATGGTGTGCCAAGGCAAGAAGGGAATCTGCAAGGTTGGTTAAGAAAATAACATCTATTGGAACTTCCAATGTCTAGGTTATCGTCTTATTTGTATTAAACTCAATAATTTTTCCTGGTTACCCCTCAGGCTAAATTCGTAAAAAGTGTCTACTTTTGTTTTGTTTTTGAGACGGAGTCTCGCTCTGTCACCCAGACTGGAGTGCAGTGGTGCCATCTTGGCTAACGGCAACCTCCTCCTCCTGAGGTCAAGCGACTCTCCTGCCTCAGCCTCCCGAGTAGCTGGGACTACAGGCACGAGTCACCATGCCTGGTTAATTGTTTTGTATTTTCACTAAAGAAGGGGTTTCACTCCATTAGCCAGATGATGCCGATCTCCTGACCTCATGATCTGCCTGCCTCAGCCTCCCAAACTGCTGGGATTACAGGCGAGAGCCACTGCTCCCAGCCACTACTTCTAAGTAATAGAATGCTTGAATTCATCTTAGAGATATTTGACGGAGTTTTCTTAGTTATCTTTGAAATAATGTTTTTATTAATGTAATTGCTGTGTATGATTGTCTATTACTGTCATATTAATCACCCTACTAATGGGTTCTATGTAGGAAACTTTATTTTGAATCATTAGGTGAATAACCTCTGTCAACCTCAGAGGTTCCCTAATACATTCTTCCTTCTCCACTGTTCATACTTCACTGTGTAATTACAGCTCCCAATCCTTGTGAAGCTAATGACGGCAAAGGCCCCTGCTCTCACATGTGTCTGATCAATCACAATAGGAGTGCTGCATGTGCGTGCCCCCACTTGATGAAGCTTTCCTCAGACAAGAAGACCTGCTATGGTAAATTTCTTACAGTTCTAATAGAAAATAAAAACAAAATTGAATTCTCTCAAATTATATTAGCATTCAGATTTTACTCATAGTAAAGCAGAATGAGTTTTTTTTTTTTTTAATGTTTTCAAAAATATTTTAGGTGGTGCAAATTTCCAGCCACTGTTAATGATTCATCTGCTTTGGGGGAGACTGACACATTCCTTATATATGTGATATGTTATACTTTGCTATTTATTACCTTATTCATTTTTTTTTCTTGCTACTTTCTTATTTGGTGTGTTAGCAGAACTTATCTCTGCAAAACAGGAAGCTTTGTAAGTGAAAGTGCACTATCAGAAAATGATGATGTAGGTAACCTTCATAACAAAGAGGTGCTTAACAGCTTTAATCTGCTCTTCTAAAGTAACTCTAGCATCAGTTGGTAGCGGATTATCAACTTGAAAGGGGAAAAAATGAAGTAAAATATGTAACTTAGAAAGATCTGTAAAAAAAAACCCATGCATTAAACAATGCATTTAAACTAAAAAATATAAATTTTGTGAATAAAAATTTGTGCTTTTTATTAATCATTTTATTTATTTGCAAAACAATTACTTAACTTTAAGGACAGAAAAAAAATGTATTCACCAACATTCAAAAATCAGGAATTTAGATACATGTAGCTTTAATTTACACAGTAATAACATATCTCAACACCAAGAATCTGAAAGACGACAACAACCACCAAAACAGAATATCTGTAACTCCTATTTGTATTTGCTCTGATAGTTTATAAATGCAGTGCAAGGAAGGCATCTGTGGAAGTAAAAGTAATATAATGCCTCAAAAGGTTGGTTACTACAAATTTACAAGAAATTACACTAAAAGCATTATTTGAACCCTAATTTTTATGGACAAAACGTATACAAGATTTTTAATAGCAGTGTTTAATTTTATTTGATGACAGTATAGGAAAAATGTTCTTAGAGTCCCTCTAAAAGCCTATAATGCAATACAATATTATAATTATGTACGAAGAATAAATTTCATATTGGATACTAGTAGTTTACGTAGTTTGGCAACTTTTAAATTCTAAGGCCACTGAGAATTGATTACTGAGATTATGTAGGTGTTTCTAGCTAAAGAAAAATGATAATGTAATAATGCTAACTCATTTTACATTTGTTTCTATTAAATATCTTAATTTAAAATAGATACATTATTTCTGCATTGTTTCCATCAAATATTGACTATGATTTTGGGGAGTTAATATGTGTTAAATCAAGTAATATTTTAGAATTTCTAGACTATTTCAAGCTTGTCAACTTCATAAGAGAAAAACAATTTCTATTTCTTTTCTAGAAATGAAAAAGTTTCTTCTTTATGCAAGACATTCGGAAATCAGAGGAGTGGATATTGACAATCCATATTTTAACTTTATCACGGCATTTACAGTCCCTGATATTGATGATGTTACTGTGATAGACTTCGATGCATCTGAGGAACGTTTATATTGGACAGATATTAAAACGCAAACTATCAAACGAGCTTTTATTAATGGAACTGGTTTAGAAACTGTTATTTCAAGAGGTAAAAGTTTGTACATTTTACAACTTAAAAATTTGTGTTATTCAATTTATAATAATCATAAGTCTTTTATATTCTTTCTCTATTATTCAACTCTATGCTGTTAACTGAAAGTTAGAATTGGTTAGAGATTTAATAATATGCTACCTCCTTACAATTGTAGAATTTTATAATTAAATTGCACAGAGTAGACTGATAATTAGAAATTTACTTTCATGTCAAGAAAAACTTCAGAACATCTCCTTAAAATTTAGAGTTCTCGACTGGATGTGGTGGCTCATGCCTGTAATCCCCGCATTTTGGGAGGCCAAGGCGGGTGGATCAGTTGAGGTCAGGAGTTCAAGACCAGCCTGACCAACATGGTGAAACCCCATCTCTACTAAAAATACAAAATTATCTGGGTGTGGTGGCACATGCTTATAATTCCAGCTACTTCAGCTACTTGGGAAGCTGAGGCAGGAGAATCACTTAAACCCGGGAGGTAGAGGTTTCAATGAACTAAGATCATGCCATTGTGCTCCAGCATGGGCAAAAAGAGCCCATGTCTCTCCAACATAATAAAACAAAATTTAAAAATTAAAAAAAAAAATTTAGATGTCTAAATAAACAGACTTAAAGGCTCTTTTTTTCTAATGGGGGAATAGTTATATTTGCATGGAGAAAATGTAGGATATTGGGAAGCATTGGTTTCTCTCTCTTACTTAAGCTTATAAACAACTTCCCTTTGCACATAGTTTTATAGAACCAGACTAAACAAATAAGACAGGAAAATGTTCTCAGATCTATTAATGGTTCCTATCTATTTCCTGACTCAGCAGTTTAAATTTTCAGTTCTAAGAGAATGTCATTCAACTAACCATTACAAAAAAAAAAAAAAAGGAGTAACTTTTCCCAATATAGGGAACATAGCTGAAGTGAGACATACATGTATATGTCATGGTTGAATTCTAAATTTTTAGCATTGAGTTATCCTAATATTTGCATAAAGTTTGGCATATTGTAATTTCTGGGTCAACTATTATTTTATTGAATGTGTCTTTATTGAGCACTGACTATTTGCCGTGACTGAAAAACCAAAGACAAAGTTTCTCATCAACCTAAACTTGGTAGAAGGATTTGGAGGGGGATGGAGAAAAGAGTAATCAGTAATTCATACAGAGGATCAAACACCTATGCTTTAAAGTCTGTTGCAAATTTAAAGTCAGACATATCTGGACAATGATAAGTATCATAATGAAGGTAATAGAAACTGCAGGTTTTATTCATAATCCTTTTTAATACTAGAAGGTTAGCTTGAGTACCATTAATAGATCTGAGACTATTTGACTACAGAAATAAGGTTGTATTTAAGCTAGCTCTTTACTCATCTCAGGTTAGCACTGTTAAAACAGTTTATTGAATAGTTTGCTTATACGTTTGTTCAAATATTTATTTTAAACTTTCTGACAAAGATGAGTCTTTATAAAAAAGCTAATGCAAATATTTCCTTTTTGTTCAGAATTTTTTACATGGGCAGAGCGATAATGTGGTTGGATAATCATTGTTAGACTAGATTCAAAATAAGAACAATGACTGATGAACTGTGATTAAATTCCTTGCAAGACCAAGTAAAGGACATTAGGTGTCTCCCAAAATTGACAAACAGTTAGGGGATCTTCCCTCAAGAAATTCACCAAAGTCTAACAGAAAAATGTTCGAACACTTGGTTGTAAATATTTAATAGTACCCAAAAGGCTTTGTGAATTATATACAGCAAAAGACATTGTATCTTAAAAAAAATTAGGAGACAATTTTGTGTCTTTAATTATGAACTGGTATCTAGTAGTAATTTAGTGAGTTTATCTTTGAGAAAATTATCAAGAGTTACTTCTATTTAGCAGACTCTATTCACAATTCTCAACCAATATTTGAGCAAAAATATTTTTCACTAATAATAAATATACTCATTAGAAGCAATAATTGCACATTTAGTCATTTTGGAAAATATTGGAACATTTTTTTGCGTGTTTTGTTTTGAGATGGAGTCTTGCTCTGTCCCAGGCTGCAGTGCGGTGGCGTGATCTCATCCCACTGCAGCCTCTGCCTCCCAGGTTCAAGCGATTCTCCTGCCTCAGCCTCCCAAGTAGCTGAGATTACAGGCATGCACCACCTTGCCTGGCTAATTTTTGTATTTCAAGTAGAGATGGGGTTTCATATGTTGGCCAGGTTGGTCTCAAACTCCTGACATTGTGATTCACCCTCATCGGCCTCCCAAAGTGCTGGGATTCCAGGGGTGAGCCACTGGGCCCAGCCTGAACATTTTCTATATAGTAAGAAACTGAAGGAGAGCCAAGATAGACTGAATGATATGGAGCATGGAATGAGGGGATGTATCTGTACAAACTGAAAGATCTAAGGAAATACACACCAAATTATGTCAACCTTTGTAAGACAAGTTTTTAATGCTTACATTAATTCTGAAAATAATAGGAATTAAGGAAGTACTTCAGGGAGGGTGTGGCTACATGATGAGATTTGCCTTTGGAAGAGGCCACTTTACTGTGTTTAATAGAGAGTTCTAGTTGTTCTGGGTAGGTGAGCAGTGAACCCTGGGAGACAGGTTAGTTGGCTGTTACAGTGGCTCTAGTAAGAAATACTAGAAGCCTCAACTAGGATGGGGAAAACACAGATGGAGAAACATGAACAAATTGTAGAGATATTAAAGAGTAAGGACATAAAGGAACTTGACAATCAATTGGACATAAAGTTTGAGGAATAGGCATTGTCAAGGATGACTTCTTTTCTGACTTGCCCCACAGGCTGAATAATGTTACCTTTCAGTTTCTTCCAGAATGAAACTTTGTTAAAGACAGAGATATCTTTCTATTAGCACAAAGACTTGAGATGAGCTGTCGACAGTTTAGCTTCTGAACTCATCAAAAGATCTCAAATCCCACCAGTAATTGTACTTTATTTTATCCTTTCATCTTTTAGAAACTCCATGAATGACTCTGAAAGCCTGTGGGTCTCTGTATTTTCTCACTTAGCTGTCTTCTCTCTATTGAGCTTTATCTTGAGAGACTTTATTTTCTTATCTTCCTTAGTCTAAATCTAATGTGGCATCAGCTTCAAAAATTGGACCCCAAATAAATCTGTGCTTACATTTCCCATTACCTTCTTCCCAAGTGGGCCATTTTCTCCCTTGCCCTCCTTTCGTTTCCTTCATTTCCTTCCTTCCTTCCTTCCTTCCTTCCTTCCTTCCTTCCTTCCTTCCTTCCTTCCTTCCTTCCCTCCCTCCCTCCCTCTCTCCCTCCCTCCCTCCCTCTCTCCCTCCCTCCTTCTCTCCCTCCCTCCCTCTCCTTCTTTCCTTCTCTCCTTCCTTCCTTCCTTCCTTCCTTCCTTCCTTCCTTCCTTCCTTCCTTCCTTCCTTCTTCTTTCTTTCTTTCTTTCTTTCTTTCTTTCTTTCTTCTTCTTTCTTTCTTTTCTTTCTTTCTTCTTTCTTACTTTTGTTGCCCAGGCAGCAGTGCAGTGCTGGTTCTCTCCCTCCCTCCCTCTCTCCTTCTTTCCTTCTCTCCTTCCTTCCTTCCTTCCTTCCTTCCTTCCTTCCTTCCTTCCTTCCTTCCTTCCTTCTTTCTTTCTTTCTTTCTTTCTTTCTTTCTTTCTTTCTTTCTTTCTTTCTTTCTTTCTTCTTCTTTCTTTCTTTTCTTTCTTTCTTCTTTCTTACTTTTGTTGCCCAGGCAGCAGTGCAGTGCTGGTATCTCTGTTCACTGCAACCTCTGCCTCCCAGTTCAACCGATTCTATGGCCTCAGCCTCCGAAGTAGCTGGGATTAGAGGCACCTGCCACCCCGCCCAGCTAATTTTTTGAGACAAACACTGTATATAGCTCCTTGGTTCAAGCTTTCATGAGGGGGTGTAGACATAATCTGCCAGCCTTTTCATTCTATGTGTCCTGAAACACTAAGCTGTTCCTAATTTATATATTGCCTACATGAGCTATTTGCTGTAAGTAGCTTAGAGCAAATAGTTTGAAAATAATTTTCATTACAAAACTCCAAGTTGAGAGCTATTTTCTCTCATCCCTTTGTAGATAGTATCCCACTATCTTTTGACTTCCCCTGTTGCTATTGAGAATCCCCTTGTTTGTCGAACTGTCATTCTTCTTTTGGTGATGTGTCTTGGCTCTCTAGTTGCTTACAAAATCTTTTCTTTTTCCTCATTATAATATTTGTATTTTGCTACCTGGAGTTGTCGTATCTTCTATGGGGTCCTGTCTTTCATCAGTCCAGGGGGAAGAAATCCTCAAACATTTTCTGTTTTCTCTAACCCAGTCTTTCTACTTCCTACTTTGAAAACTCTAATTTATATGTTGAACTCTAATAAATGTGTTGGACTATTCACTCTGTCTACCAATTCTATTTCTTTGTTTCTCTGTGCTCTGGTTAACTTCTTTTAATTTGTTTTGTAGTTTACTAGCTGAATTGTGTCTAAACTGCTGTTTGACACATCAAAAAATTGTTTTTTATATTGTATTTTTAATATCACAGGTTATTTTTGGTTCTCATTTATATCTCCCAAGAGAATCCTTTTTTTTTTTTTCCTTGAGACTGAATCTCTCACTGTGTCACCCAGGCTGTAGTGCAGTGGTGTGATCTCGGCTCACTGCAATCTCTGCCTCCTGGGTTCAAGCAATTCTCCTGCCTCAACCTCCTGAGTAGCTGGGACTATGAGCATGTGCCACCATGCCCAGCTAATTTTTTGGGTATTTTTAGTAGAGGCAGGGTTTCACAATGTTGGCAAGGATGGTCTCTATCTCCTGACCTCTTGATCCACCCGCCTCAGCCTCCCCAAATGCTGGGATTACAGGTGTGAGCCATTGTGCCCAGCTCGAGAATCTTTTAAAAGAAATCATTGCACTTCGCTTATTGCTCAAAGCATCATTTAATCTGTTAAGATATTCCACCTTGGCTGGGTGTGGTGGCTCATGCCTATAATCCTAGCACCTTGGGAAGCTGAGGTGGGCCGATCACCTGAGGTTAGGAGTTTGAGACTAGCCTGACCAACATGGAGAAACCCCATCTCTACTAAAAATACAAAATTAGCCATGCATGGTGGCACATGCCAGTAATCCCAGCTACTCGGGAGGCTGAGGCAGGATAATTGCTTGAACTCGGGAGGTGGAGATTGCGGTGAGATTGTGCCATTGTACTCCAGCCTGGGCAACAATAGCAAAATTCTGTCTCAAAAAAAATAAAGAAAGAAAAAGATTTTTCACCTTATCTTTATCCTGCATATAATAATATATGAATATGTAGATTTTGGAGGTTCAAACCTTTTGTTTATTTTTCCTTTATATCCTTTATATTTTTCCTGTTCTCTTATATCTCATTTATTTGTGTGTGTTTTAATGATTTTTGTTCTGTTATGAGGATGAACTTAATGGGAAGTGTGAGTCTTCAGCTGAAGAAATTTTTTATTTCACAGAAGACTTGAATTTTTTTATTGATAGAAAGGAAGACACTATAAACCAGGAATCAATTTAATTTTATTTTTCCCATTTTTTGGTTTTGCAGTTATGGCAAACAGTACATGCTGAATGAAGATTAACTCAATAAAATAATAACTGACCTAGAAATCCCCAGTGGATTTCTCGTGGCTAGTAATCTTTACTAGCACAGCGGAGTGCTTATACATAAGCTAGTAGTCTATAGGAGCACAGTGGACACCTGTTCTTAGGAATTCAGGTCATTTCTTTTCCCCCAGAGGAAGGACCAAAAAAAAAATGTTTTGTTTTTATTCTTTAATTGTTCTCCTTTATAAGCAGGTAAATATTTTCTCATACTCATCAGTCACTAGGGTGTGTCTATGCCCTTACCAATACCCAGCGGATCACTCTTATTTAGCTCACCCATTCTTTGTAAGTTTAAGGATTAAACCCTCTTACATTGAGTAATTCATATTCCATGAAGCTCTCAATTCTCAGGACAAGTGTTTGTCTCTATGATTGCACCAGTTTCTATATTCCCATTTGTCTTCGTTGATAGTTTTAGCTAATGTAGGAATGTGTGTGTTAGCATGTTGAGTTTTTCCTGACTGTCTTATGATCTCAACAGTTCATTTGAAAGTTATAATTTATCATGCTTCAGTTTTGTGGCAATAAAGGGCTTTTCAGAATATACTTTATGATTAGTCTTAGTTGAAGAAATGAGAGATCCCAGAACTGGAAAATTTAACTCTCTGAGAAATTTAATCGGAGGTCTTGTGCTGATTTACTTGAAAACAAAAGAGCTAGACTTCATTATGTCAATATTTTTATCAAAAGAGAAAAATATTATTAAATATATAACAATTTTTATTTTTCCTCCATATGCTTATGATTAGTTTGCCAGAACATTCTGCAACAACCAGATGTAGGAATTGGTGATTGATAGACAAAAAACAAGAGTATTCTTTTAGACTTAAAGATGATAATTAGAAAGAGTAATCTAGAGGGAAGAAAAATGGTAACAATAAAAAATTCTAATTATGGTTGCCTGAGTATATATTTAAATACATACTCCTCAACATAAACATATTTGACTTTTTAAGCTCAGTTCATATACTCTTAAAATTTTAGATTGTATAGTTCATGAATTTATTCATGAATTCATTAAAAATGTTAATGTTAAAGGCAATGTTGTATACAACTGGGGAGAGGGACCAAAAAGACAAATTAGCAAGAAACCTATCCTCAAAACACATATGTGAAAGTAGTTATATACCAGCAAAGTAATGATCACATTAGGTAAAAAGAGATAGAACAGCTACAGTTCTATTGAGTTAGGCAGATAGAGAAACTCTTTCCATCTGGGATGTACAAAAGACATGATTAGTTTTTTTTGTGATTAAAGGGATGACTTTCTTGATCAGCTGGCCTATTATGAATGAGATTCAGGCAAGTGGAGATGGGGTTAGGGTATGAAATCTAAACAGTTTTCCTACAGTGTGGAAAGATGAGGACATATCTAGAAAGCTGAAAACATATTTATACAGTTTAAGTATAAAGTATTGGTTAAAAATATTGAGAAATAAGGTTGGGAAAGTACTGTAGCTACATTCATACTATATGAAAAAGCAGGCTAAAAAGTTTAGACCTCACATTCTGGGTGACTAGAAGCTATTGAACACCTTGGGGCAAGTGAAGGTCATGATTCAAAACTCTCTAGTCAGAAAAATAACCTGGCAGCAGATAAATCAATTGCTTAGAAGAGGAAATGCTGGATGCTATTGTAATATTAAAGCTAGAAGGAGATTTGAGAGAGCATGAACTATAGACTTGACAAAGACTAAATAGATACTTCTAGCTTTTATTTGGCTGTGCTTTACAATTTAAGAGTGGAATATATTCTCTAGGCCATGTGATTAAGACTCTATCAGAAATGAATAAAAGGATTTGGAGCATCAGAGACAACTCTTACCCTTCACTCCCCACCAAAAACAAGCAAACAAAAATTAAAAAAAAAAATACTTTGGAGAACCTGTATATTAGGACAAATAGAAACTTATTTTATTTTTTTGCCAATACCAAGCAGTCCGAGGTAAATTGCAGAAAGGATTAAGTTCTTAGATTGGCAAAGTATTCTTCATTCCTACATAGAGCTGCATAAATACATATTATCTAATGTATTATAATATTTATAACAATCCCATATATTATCTATAATTTGCCCATTTTACATGTAAGAAAAGAGACTAAGCCACATTTAAGTGACTTGATTAATGATAAAAGAGGTCCAGAGATTGAGACTATACTGGTCAACATGGTGAAACCCTGTCTCTACTAAAAACACAAAAAATCAGCTGGACATGGTAGTGCGTGCCTGTAATCCCAGCTACTCAGGAGGCTGAGGCAGGAGAATTTCCTGAACCCAGGAGGCGGAGGTTGTGGTCAGCTGAGATTGCACCATTGCACTCCAACCTGGGTAACAAGAGCGAAACTCCATCTCAAAAAAAAAAAAAAAGCCACTTAACCTGAACAGCAACCTAAATCTTCTTATTACATCAATACAGCCTCTCAGCAACCAGTTACTGCAGAGAGTGAAAGAAGGGGAAAAAGGAATAAAGATTCTGAGTGAGGGAAATAAATATGTATAACACTTTGCATATTAAATTTTAAGGAGGGAGTATATTACTTTTATCTCAAAAAATGAGACAAGGCTGGCCATGGTGGTTCACGCCTGTAATCCCAGCACTTTGGGAGGCTGAGGTGGGCAGATCACAAGGTCAGGAGTTTGAGACCAGCCTTTCACCAACATGGTGAAACACTGTCTCTACTAAAAATACAAAAATTAGCTGGGCATGGTGGCGTGCACCTGTAGTTCCAGTTACTCGGGAGGCTGAGGCAAGAGAATCACTTGCACCCGGAGGCAAAGGCTGCAGTGAGGCCTAATCGCTCCACTGCACTCCAGCCTGTCCACAGAGTGAGACTCCATCTCAAAAAAAAAAAAAAATTGATTGAGGACAACTAAAAATAAGAAGGATTTGAAGTTTAGGATTGAGAAATAAAATAAGTTCACATATGAAATTCACCAACTTACCTGCCAATTAATCATGAAAAGTAATTTGCAGAGTAAGAGGGTTCTTGATTTGAAGAGAACTGGAAACATGGGTAATATTTTCTAAGACAACTGTGATTAATTTAGAAATAATAAAGGGATTTTTTGAGCGGCAAGGTAGGCTCAGTTGAGATTCTAGCATGGCATTGCAAACTGGAAGCCTGCCATTCAAATACTACACTTTACAGCACACTCAGAACTGCCAGGCCTCCACATCTTGTTTTGCTGTCTTATATTTTGAACTAGTTGGCTTACTTTACAGATCTGGAGTTTCCACTTTCACATTAAAAAATCTAGCTTTGTGGCTTCTTTTGAAAAGAATAAAAAGGGAAGATACAGCAATTTGACTAGAGCTGAGTAGTAGCTGCTTAGAAGCTTTGACTGGAATCACCAACCTTGAGCCATAGCAGAATCTTGGGCCTCTCCCCAAAACTACTGAATTAGAATCTTTATTTTAACAATCTCCAGGTGTCTTATAAGTTTGAGAAATAGTGGTTTAGAGAAGTCTGCAAATAAAGAATGCTAGAACATATTAAAATTTTGTAAAATAAAACCAAAATGAAGGTAGTCAAATGCTATAAATTGGGCACTAAACTGGCCCTCTTTTTACGTTAATATTTCTTAAAAGATTTTTTGCATTCGTCACTTATAACAACCTTTTTTCTTGAAAATGTGTAATTTTTAAGTGGAATTTGGAATGTGCAATTATATTTAAGCCTAAATTCCATAATTGTTTTAAAAGATACCTATTTCAATAATGTAGAAATAACAGTCAAAATATTTATATTGGCTGTAACAAATCCAAACTTAATTCGATTTCAGAATTTTCTGCAGAACCCATGTTGAAAAAATGTTAAAATAATTTTACTGTCTTTTCTCAGTTAATTCCTCTTAATTATCTATTGTGAAAGATGTTCAACTCTGGTGATTTTTTAGGGAAGTTGAATTGTTTTATTTTGTTTTAGTAACCAGTTGGCACTTAAAACATAAAATAGCCCATTTGTTGATGGCCTACAAATACTTTCTCCTTACTAGAAAGATGTGCTACCAACTGGAGAAGCTATTACTCTAATTTGAATTTTGGTCACCTTGGCTGATAAGACTGCTGCCTGCATTTGCTCCTAAATTTACTAGTGAATCGTTGACTGTAATTTCAATGCTAATTGTTGCTTCAGGTTTTCAAATAGCTCAGCAGTAAGACGTTAATGATTAATCATGCCTTAAGAAGGGCTGATAAGAGAATGAGATTACAATCTTGTACAGATTTTAGCTAAAAAATTAAAGCGTAAATTAAATTTTCCCTTAGATAGAAAATACCTGCTTGGGGAGCCAATACAATGAAAAACTTCATTCACTTTTAAATCTTCTTTTTCCTGTTTTATAGATATTCAGAGTATCAGAGGGCTAGCAGTGGATTGGGTGTCACGTAATTTATACTGGATTAGCTCAGAATTTGATGAAACGCAAATTAATGTGGCAAGGCTAGACGGCTCTTTGAAAACCTCAATTATCCATGGAATCGATAAGCCACAGTGTCTTGCAGCTCACCCAGTCAGGGGGTAAAGTATGATTATTTTTTTAAGTTTTTCCAAAATTTCATAGATCTTTGCTCTTTGCTCTGATTTTATATAAAACATTGCTTAATTCAGAGGACACATATATAATAGCCATAGAGTCAAAAAAAATGTGAATATGGACACTATAAAAGAGATTCCTGGATAGAGTTTTGTTATCTGGAGATTATATATATCCTACACCAACATATATATCTGTGACATATGTAAGATCTCATTAATTTATGCTTCTGAGAAATCACAGTTCTGAATAAAAAGAGATGTAAGAGAAACTGGTTGATTTCATTTTGAAAGCCAGTGGTTAATAATGTATGTACTGCATGTTGGTATTATGGCATCAGTTTCTCCAGTCTTTTGGTTAGGCATCTTTTACCCTTAAGTGAGCTTGCATAGGGCTAAAAGAGATTCTTTTTAGTGCTTTCAACAGGAATAGTAGAAGTGAGTTGTTTCCCTCTATGGCATCTGATTTTTTCACAGCCAAGAGGATTTTATCTTGATGAATTACTTAAAAAGGAAAATAATTTACTGTAGTCTTAGCTAAATATTCAGTCTTGAATATAGCAGAAAAAGGAAGTGAGATATTTTTTCTTCACTGACAGGAAAAAGCAACAGTGATGCTTTTCTCTCAGGCAAATATGGTTATTGCCAGGAAATGGCTGAACAATTTTGAATTTTTCTTAAGAGAAATAATCCTGAGTCAAGAATATATTCTGATGTTTACTTTGTTTTTAGTGTATATTTCTACTCACTGAGTAGGTGTACATCTAATATTTTCAATCCATATCTCTTTTGAATTAAGAAAACTCTACTGGACTGATGGAAACACAATTAACATGGCAAATATGGATGGCAGTAATAGCAAGATTCTGTTTCAGAATCAGAAGGAGCCAGTTGGTAAGTATTATTTTAATAATCACCAAGTTTTCATTGTGACAAACCTGCACTTGTACAGTATACCTTTGATCTAGATTCTGAAAGAAAATTTTAAAGATTAGTAAAATAAGTAAATTCAGGAATTGATCACTTTCATTGAATCCATTGGGTTTATATTAGATTTATTAGTCAGGCTTCTCTAAAGGGACAGAACTAATAGGATAAATGAACATACGAAGTGTAGTTTATTAGGAGAATTGACTCACAGGATCACAAGGTGAAGTCTCAAAATAGGCCATCTGCACGTTGGGGAGCCTGGAAGCCAGTCTGAGTCCCAAAACCTCAAAGGTGAGAAAGCCAACAGTACAATCTTCACTCTGTAGCCAAAGGCCTGAGAGCCCCTGGCAAATCACTGGTGTAAGTTCAAGAGTCCAAAAGCTGATGAACTTGAAGTGTGAGGTTCAAGGGCAGGAAGCATCCAGCATGGGAGAAAGATGGAGTCCAGAAGACTCACCAAGTCTGCTCTTTCCATGTCTGCTTTTATGCTAGCAGCTGATTAGATGGTGCCCATCCAGAATGAGGGTGGCCTGTTTCTCCCAATCCACTGACTCACATGTTCATCTCCTTTGACAGACACACCCAGGAACAATACTTTATATCCTGCAATCCAAACAAGTTGACACTCAGTATTAACCATCACATTAGGCAAGGAGGAAACATTCTTTATCTGGATAGGTAGATATATTTTTTAACATAATAATTTTTGCAATGTATTAAATAATGAAGTTATGTTAATTTAATGCAATCAATAAATCTCTTATTTTTACTGGTGAAATATCAGATACAATGCTACAGTGGTACTGTAACTACTGAGTCTTTTCCTGATTATCATTATTGTGTCACTACCGATAATTACAAGAATTTGGGTTTCAATGTTTAATATTTAGTCTTCATTCATTCTGCAATGTGTTAATTTAGTTTCTTATGCTACCTTTGCCAACCATTGCAAATCATCAAATATAGCATGATGACACTGACAGAGAACCTTGACTTGTTCCCAAGAAACATCTTTGAAAATATCAAGTATAAAATTTTTCTTAGAATATAGTATTTAACCCATTCGCATGTAGATATATATATATTGATATTTTAATACTGTTTTGAACCTTAATCACTTTTTCCTCATTTTCTTGCATATCTTTGAGAAGCAAAAATTGATAAGGCCTATTTGTCACTTCAAAATAACTTTTAAAAAATTTAGTAAAACTTAATTTTGATAGTATCATAATGAAGATCCAAATGATAGGATATATAACAGAAAAATCATCATTTTTCTTCAATTCAATTATGTATTTTTTGCATCTGGAGAAAAGAATCAATATGTCATAAAGCTTTTTGACAATTTTGTCTTAGTTTTAGAAATTTAGGACTGCTTGAAGTAGCACATTTTTAATAGTGATAATTCAATAAAGCTATAGTTTCACTATGATTTGCAATAAATAATTCTATTCATGTTGTCTATAGAATAAACCTCTGATATAAAATGATAGTCTTAACAGCTCTTTTCTTTAGACTGTTTGTTCTAAGATTTTTACATAATTGAAATTCAGGGTTGTATTAGAAATTAAAGGCAAATTGAAACGCTAATACTTCTATGTGGAAGATGATGGAACAAAAGAAACAAGGAGTTCTACAAGATTAGGACCCATTCAAAGATTTAATTCAGACTAAAGCGATTCAGTTGGTACTTATCTGGAATTGTTCAGAATATGTAATATTGAAAAATGAATATGATAGAAATAGCATAAGCAAATCAAGTACTTACATCGTAATTGGTAGTCATAGTTTACACCAAAATGTTAATTTATATGCTTATTTGTATAATGGTGAAAACCTTATTTTTTCTAATACAAAATATCCAGTTTCCTACTCAAAATATTTTTTTAAAAGGGCCTAACAGCTTATAACTAAAAAATTATTTTTGAGAAGTGGTAGTGTTACTTGTTCACAATGTATAGTTGGCCCCTCAGATGTTGTGTACCAAGTGATATTTTTAACTGCATAAGGATGATGATTCAACATTCAATAATATATATAAGACGTCTACTTTATTCAGCTATTACTGTATTTGAAAAGTTTTTAAAAATAAATTTTCAAAATGACGCTTCAAAAAAAGTTTGATTTGTACAAAACGTACTATTTTAGCATAACTGACTATACCTTAAATCATATTGAATATGGCTATAAGTCAAACATTCGTTTATTCAATAAACAGATTTTTATTGAGTATCAGATTTTACACTAGGCCTGTGGATAAAAATTTGACAGCGTCCTTTTCCTTAAGAGATACAGGAACCTAAATTATTTGAGATTCTATTAAGTAAATTTAACTCTGTGCCCTTGAGCAAATTGCTGTTAGCTTGGTCTGCTTGGTTTTCTTATTCATATAATCAAGACGAAATGTCTTTTTTTATAAAGTTCTCATGGGAACTGAATGAGAAAAATTTATGAGGCAAAACATCTGGCCCTTAATAATAGAAACTGTCAGTAGTAGCAGTAGTATGTGCATTAGATCCAATAGTGTGGAATTCAAATGATCTGACTGACTGTGGTATTAAGACTATAAGTGAGATTAGTGAAGAACAAACAATAGATTCCACAGAAATGTAGCAGAAGAAATATATGTAACCAAGTGGGCATCTGAAATGAGCAAATGTTTATACAAATGCGGGGATTTAACTCTGTACTGCTATGCTGCTCATGCTAAGAGGCAAACAAGTTTGAGGTTAAGTGCCTTCTGGTAACTTTCCACTTCAGCTTGCTATTTCTGATAAGCAGGTGCTAAGATTATAGTCTCCCCAATGTTTAATGAAAAGTAGTATTGTCCCTGTATAAACGTAATGCCTTTTTTTTTTTTTTACTTTTAAAGTATTTCCAAATTCTGGATGCTCTGCAGCAATTCCCCAGCCTGTGATACGCTGTCACACCTCTATCTACCCCAGACATCCTTATTTTAGAGACCCCGAGGAAGAAAATCAGCAGATGAAGTCTTTCCTGCCCCTGTTCTCTGCCATTTCCCTACCATGAGCAACGCTGGTAGATTCCTAATATCTCCTCTGGTAACATTCACCATTTGAATTTACCAGTCCAAATTAAGTGAATTAAATTGTTCAAAGTCGAAGTACAAGAAGAAAAAGAAAATTCAGAAACCCAGAAATTAGGGCCAATATATATAGCAATTTTCACATAAATATAAAACATTCTTTTAGCTGTGTTTCAAGGAAAACGTGGTTGGGGAAAAATGTTATTTGGGGAACCAAGCAAATCTGGAGATGAATCACTGATTTGATGCTTACTAACTCTGTGACTTTCAACAAATCTCTTAGCTTTTCTAAGGCACAGTTGCATTATCTATAAATGGAGATAGTATCTAATTTTGTGGTTATTTTTAGAATTAATGGCTCATATGCAATATCTCTTGTTCTAGCAGTTCCATACTTACATACTCTAGAGAGTTTCTATATATGTGTTCAACAAAGTACATTAAATGATAACATAAAACAAATTTTAGAAGAGCCTACATTTTCATTAAAATAGTAATGAGTAAATAAATACATTTCACTGCTAAATATCATATATACATACAGATGTATGTGTGTCTACATACACATATATACATACACACATACATACATACATACATACATACATACATACATACATACATACATATGTAGGGAGGCTCAAACATTCCCTTTGAAGGTTTGAGTCCAAGTCTGCTGAAATAAATTGATAATAGATTAATAGAAAAAAAGGCATACAAACATATTAACAGGCACTTGGACACAGGAGTCCTGCAAATATAAAACTCCAAAAAGAGCCATGTGACCAGGCGTGGTGGCTCATGGATGCAATCCCAGCACTTTGGGAGGCTGAGGAGGGTGGATCACCTGAAGTCAGGAGTTTGAGACCACTCTGGCCATCATGGTGAAACTCCATCTCTACTAAAAATACATAAAAATTAGCCGAGAATGGTAGCAGGTGCCTGTAATCCGAGTTACTCAGGAGGCTGAGGCAGGAGAATTGCTTGAACCCGGGAGGTGGAGGTTGCAGTGAGCCAAGATCCAGCCTGAGCAACAACAGCAAAACTCCATTTCATGAATGAATGAATGAATGAATGAATGAATGAATGAAAGACAGAGATGTGACTGAAGTTTTTATACCGTACAGAAAGGAATAGAAACTGGGAGCATGACAGTAGATTATAGAAGGGAAAGGAGAGAAAATATGTGGCAAGCAACGGTTATCTTTTTGCAGGTGAAACCTCACAGGTGGCAGCCCTTAAAAATAATAGATGGGAGCCTGTGGTAAAAGTTTCTCTGTCAGACCTGTGATAATGTCAGATGTTTAGTTTCCTTTTCCCGTGAGTTAGGTTTTTCCTGTCTCCGTATAATGCAGATAAGAAAGCCTCAGAGAAATCTCTTACATCTGTGTTTTACTTCACTAATGTAGATTTTCTCAACGAATGCAAGTCTTCCCTACAAAGGACAGCTTTTCGGAACTATTTCTTTGTCTACAGCCCCTCTGACTAGTTATTTCAACATAGGCCAAAGAAGTTTATTTTGGAGTGGCAATTTTCGTTTCCTTCACATACATCTCAAAACCATGGAGAAAAGTTATTAGCAGAATGTTGCTTACATACTTACAGTATGATACTATTTGTATTATTTCAAGGTGAAACACAAAATATTAATATATGTTGTTTCTGGATATACTTAAAAACTTTAGAAATAAGTGAACTGGAAATCAACACACCAATTTTATAATAGCAGTTGATTTGGGAAAGGATCAATAATGACATCTGAAAGAGAACTTTCATCTTTGTCAAAGGTAATTTTAACAGTATTAGTAAAATTTAGTTCATGTTTAATAAAAGGATTCAAATTAAGTTTAAGGAAATATTAGTAATATTCAATTCTGGGTGGTGAATTCCTGAGCTTATTTTCACCTTCTTTCCTGAGTTGGATCTGGCTCCTCAAAAATGTTACCAAAATGACCTGTGTTTAGACAAAGCTGACTTTCTTCTTCACGGTGATAAAGGAGAACACTAAACTGGCCAAGTCTTCGTAGTATCTAAGAGAGAAAAGGGCAAAGTCGAAATTGTAATTGAGATTTTAAAGTCTGGTTTAAGGTAAGTCTTTCAAATGATGGTGTGGTTAGAACTGAGTAAGGATCATTACATAAAAACTTCAGACTGGATACAGCAGCAAAAAGATTCTGAGGTGAAGTGGTTTGAAGAGTCTTAAGTTACAAAATGTTGTTTGATGCTTTTTTTTTGCTGAAAAATTGATGAGCTTTCAGTAAGATCTTGAAATAAACAGTAATATTAGCTACAACTTTTATCTTTCTTGGAGCTCCTTTATATGTTATTTGCTGCTTTTTTTTTTTTTTGATGCTTTCCATCCTTGTTTTGTCCCGAACCTTTGGATTATTCTTATTTGGGTTACATCTCTTTGGTAATCTCTGACCTTTCTATAACTAGATATTTTTATCTTTATCTAGGTTTGGTAAGTTTTTTGTTATTATTTCTTTGAGTTATTATTTCTTTTCTACTTTTTTCTTTCTCAACTCTCCTTGTATGCTAATAATGCTTAGATTTACACTTTTGAGGTTATTCTCTATATCTTGTAGGTGTTCTTCATTCCTTTTAATTATTTTTCTTTGTTATCCTTTTACTGTATGTTTTCTGATAGCCTGTCCTTGAGCCTACTTATTTTCTTCTGCTTGATCCATTCTGCTGTTGAGAACCTCTGATGCATGTTTTAGTTCAGCAAACTTGTTTCTCATTTTAAGATTTCTGTTTTATTTGTTAAGTTATTACTTTAATCTTTGTTTCTTGCTCGGATAAATTTCTGAATTGAGTTTCCATGTTACCTGGGAGTTCAATGAGTTTCTTCAGAACTACCATTTTGAATTCTTGGTCTGAGAGTTCACAGATTACTGTCTCATTAGGATTAGTCACTGGATCTGTGTTTTGTTCATCTGAGGAGGTATTGGTTACCTGTTTGCTGTTGTTTCTTGTGGATGTATGTCTATAGCTTTCCATTGAAGGCCTTTACTTGTGTCTGACTCGTGTTGGTCTTTCTAGGGTATGTTTGCAAGTTTCCACAGAAATGCAAACCATCATCAGAGAATATTACAAACAACTCTATGCACATAAACTAGTAAACCTGGAAGAAATGGATAAATTCCTGGACACTTGCCTCCACCCAGGCCTAAACCAGGAAGAAGTCGAAACCGTGAATAGACCAATAACAAGGTCTGAAGTTGAGGCAGCAATTAAGAGCCTACATACCCAAAAAAAGCCCAGGTCCAGACAGGTTCACAGCCAAATTTTACCAGACGTACAAAGAGGAGCTGATACCATTACTTCTGAAATTATTCCAAATAATCCAAAAAGAGGGAATCCTTCCCAAATCATTTTATTAGACCAGTATCATTCTGATACCAAAACCTGGCAGAGACTCAACAAGAAAAGAAAACTTCAGGCCAATATCCGTGATGAAGGAAGATGCAAAAATCTTCAATAAAATACTGGCAAGCCGATTGCAATAGCACATCAAAAAGCTTATCCACCATGATTAAGTAGAATTCATCCCGGGATGCAAGGCTGGTTCAACAGATATTGGCTTTTTCAGTTCTGCTCTGATCTTAGTTATTTCTTGTCTTTTGCTAGGTTTTGAGGTTTTTTTTTTTTGATCTTGCTCCTCTAGCTCTTTCAATTTTGATGATAGGGTGTCAATTTTGGATCTCTCCACTCTTCTCATGTGAGCACTTATTGCTATATATTTTCCTCTAGAGACTGCTTTAGATGTCTCCCAGAGATTCTGGTTTGTTGTGTCTTCATTCTCGTTGATTTCGAAGAACATCTTTATTTCTTTTTTCATTTCATTGTTTATCCAGTCAACTTTCAAGAACAAGTTCTTCAGTTTTCATGAAGCTGTGCGGTTCTGAGTTAGTTTTTGAACTCTGAGTTCTAACTTGATTGCACTGTGGTCTGAGAGACTGTTTTTATGATTTCCATTTTTTGCATTTGCTGAGGAGTGATTTACTTCCAATTATGTGGTCAATTTTAGAGTAGGTGTGATGTGGTGCTGAGAAGAATGTATATTCTTTGGATTTGGGGTGGAGAGTTCTGTAAATATCTATTAGGTTTGCCTGTTCCAAGTCTGAGTTCAAGTCCTGAATATCCTTGTTAATTTTTTGTCTGGTTGATCTGTCTAATATTGACAATGGGGTGTTAAAGTCCACCACTATTTTTGTGCAGGAGTCTAAGTCTCTTTGTAAGTCATTAAGAACTTGCCTTATGTATCTGGGTGCTCCTGTATTAATTGCATATATATTTAGGATTGTTAGCCCTTCTTGTTGCATTGATCCTGTTATTATTATGTAATGTCCTTCTTTGTCTCTTTTGATCTTTGTTGCTTTAAAGTCTATTTTATCAGAGATGAGAATTGCAACTCCTGCTTTTTTTTGCTCTCCATTTACTTGGTAAGTCTTCCTCCATCCCTTTATTTTGATCCTTTGTGTATCCTTGCATGTGAGATGGGTTTCCTGGATACAGCACACTGAGGGGTTCTGGCTTTTTATCCAATTTGCCAGTCTGTGTTGTTTGCATTTAGGTTTAATATTGTTAAGTGTGATTTTGATACTGCCATTTTGATGATAGCTAGCTGTTTTGCTCGTTAATTGATGCAGATTCTTCATTGTGTTAATGCTCTTTACCATTTGGTATGTTTTTGGAGTGGCTTGTACTGGTTGTTCCTTTCTATGTGTAGAGCACCTTTCAGGAGCTCTTGTAAAGCAGGGCTGGTGGTGATGAACTCTCTGAGTACTTGGTTGTTTGCAAAGAATTTTATTTTTCCTTCACTTATGAAGCTTAGTTTGGCTGGATATGAAATTCTGGGTTGAAAGTTCTTTTCTTTAAGGATGTTGAATACTGGACCCCACTCTCTTCTGGCTTGTAGGGTTTCTGCTGAGAGATCTGCTGTGAGTCTTATGGGCTTCCCTTTGTGTGTAACCCAACCTTTCTCTCTGGCTGTCCTTAGCATTTTCTCCTTCATTTCAACCCTGGTGAATCTGATGATTATGTGCCTTGGGGTTGCTCTTCTTCAGGAATGGTGTTCTCTGTATTTTCTGGACTTGTATATTGGCCTGCCTTGCTAGGTTGAGGAAGTTTTTCTGGATAATATCCTGAAGAGTATTTTCCAGCTTGGATTCATTCTGTTTGTCACATTCAGGTACACCTATCAAACGTAAATTAGGTCTTTTCACATAATCCCACATTTCTTAGAGACTTTGTTTATTCCTTTTTACCCTTTTCTCTCTAATCTTGCTTTCTCTTTTTATTTCATTGAGTTGATCTTCGACATCTGATATCCTTTCTTCTGCTTGGTCAATTTGGCTGTTGAAACTTGTGCATGCTTTGTGAAGTTCTCATGTTGTGTTTTTCAGCTCCATCAATTCACTCATATTCCTTTCTAAGTTGTCCATTCTCATTAGCATTTCGTCAAATCTTTTTTCAACATTCTTAGTTTCTTTGCATTGGGTTAGAACATGTTCTTTTAGCTCACAGAATCTTCTTATTACCCACCTTCTGAAGCCTGATTCTGTCATTTCATCACATTCATTTTCCATACAGCCTTGTTCCCTTGCTGGTGAGGAGTTGTGATCCCTTGTAGCAGGAGAGATGTTCTGGTTTCGGGTGTTTTCATCCTTTCTGTGCTGGTTTCTTCCCATCTTTGTGGATTTATCCACCTGTCATCTTTGTAAAGTTGCTGAGTTTCAGATTGGGTCTCTGAGTAGATGGTCTGTTTGTTGATGATGAAGTTATTTCTGTTTTGTAGTTTTCCTTCTAACAATCTGGACCCTCTGCTGTAGGACTGCTGAGGTCCACTCCAGGCTCTGCTTGCCTTGGGATCACCTGCAGCAGCTACAGAACAGTAAGGGTTGCTACCAGTTTCTTCTTCTGCTATCTTTGTCCCAGAAGGATACCCATCAAATGTCAATCTGATCTCTCTTTTATGAGGTGACTCTTTGGATATACAGGGGTCAGGGAGCTGCATGAGGAGACAATCTGTCCTTCATTGGAGCTCAGGTGCTGAGCTATGAGCTCTGTTGTTCATTCAGAGCTGCTGGGCAGGTACATTTAGGTCTGCTGCATCAGAACTCATAAACCACTTTTTGTTACCAGGTGCTCTGTCCCAGGGAGTTAGGGCTTTATTTATGAGTTACCGTTGTGCTGCTGCCTTTTTTTTCAGGGCTGTCCTGCCTAGCAAGGAGGCAGCCTAGTCACTGTCTGCCTGCAGAAGCTTTGCTGAGCTGCTCTGAGCTCCACCCAGCTGCCATGTGAACTTCTCTGCAGACCTGTTTATATGGGGGTAGTTAGAACTGCCTCAGCAGTGGTGGCCCACCTCTGTATTGGCTGACTCTCTCTGTAATGGTAGGTTGCCTTGGAAAAGGTAGGCTGCCCCAGCAATGGCAGACTACCTCCATAGTGGTGGAGTGCTTCGGTAATGGTGGAAGCCCCTCCCCCACAGATCTGGACCTTCCAGGATTCAGCTGTGCTTGCTGTTAAACTCTCAATCCAGAGAGTTTCTGATTGCTGTTCTTTTGTGGGGATGGGACCAGCCGAGCCTGATCACCTGGCTCCCTGCCTCAGAGCCTTTTTCTTTTTTTTAGTTGAACAGTCGACTCTCTCCCAGGTGTTCCAGTCACCTGTTGAAAAGGCACTGGGGTCTGTGTGATTTCCCATGTGGCAACTCACTGCACCGGCTTAAACAGCGGTGCTGAGATTTATGGCACTTTTTTGCCCAGGAATCTCCTGCCCTGGCTCCCTGTTCAGTCCCCTGTTTTGAATCAGATGAATGGGTGACTTCCTGGGGCTCCAACTGACAGCTAAAAGGGCACCTGGACTAGCATATTTTGTATGGAGAAGTGCCGCACCGAGGCGCCGGCAAGGCAGCCACCAGGCATAGCAACTGTGCCCAGCAAAGCAGCCGCAGCGGCCAAAACAGCGACGCCAGCTAAAACAGCCATGCTGGCGACCAATGGGGCTCCTCCACCTGGGAATCTCCTGGTCTGTGGGCAATAAAAATTCATCTGGAAACGTGGCGTCCACTCACCCTCTGTGCTTTCATGGAGAGCTGCAATCCTAAGCTGTTCCTAAACAGCCATCTTGGCTTGATCCTCGCTATTTTTTTTAACTTTTATTTTAAGGTCAGGTGTACATGTGAAGGTCTGTTATATAGGTACACTTGTGTCATGGGAGTTTGTTTTTTAGATTATTTCATCTCCCAGGTATTAAACCTGATATTCAATAGCTATTTTTTTCTGCTTCTCTCCCTCCCCCCTCCCACCTTCCATTCTCAAGCAGACCCCAGTATCTGTTGTTTCCTTCTTTATATTCACGAGTTCTCATCACTCAGCTTTCACTTATAAATGAGAACTTGCAATGTTTGGTTTTCTATTCCTGCAGTAGCTTGCTAAGGATAATATTTTGCTATTTTTTTTCTGTTTTTCTTAATAATTTAGCATTGTGATGCAAATAATTGGATACAATATTTTTGGGTTTATATGTAGACTGAAACTACTATTTAATATAGAATTAAAGTTGTTTCATAAGGAAATACTTGACATAGGATATCTGAAAAACTCTGAGGAGTTCATGTCATGGTAATACTACTTTAAAGGATTCTTTCAGAACTATTCCACTGAGTGATTTCTAAAATGGAACTTTACAGCACTGTGAATGGATAAATGAATGTGTGAAAAAATAAATACAAACCTGTTTTTGCTGGCATACATGATCATCACACCATGAACTGCTTAAATACATAAGGACATTAAGCACTGCATTATTTACTCACTGTAATTTCATTTACTTATTGCAAGCAATTATTGTAATTATTATTTAATGATGAGTGTGTGTGAGCTCTTGTTCAAACTGCCTACAGTATGCCTTAAATTTCAGTGAAGAAAATTAAACAATTGAGCCACCCCAGTTGAATTTCTTTTCATGCATATTGTTGTCAGATTATGCATTTTATTTTTTCCCCCAAAATGTGAGGAGTAAACACTATATTCTGCCTGTTAAAGATGGAGAAGCATTAATTAGCTCTTAGCAATTATTACCTAACACCCTTTATAGTACCTATATTCTCATCATGAAGCCACACCTTTGTGTCTGCATGTACTTTTATCCTGAGATCTTTGATATGGTAGAACCATGATCACTCTGGCAATAAAAATAATATAATTATAGTGACTACTTTTTAAGCACTTGCAATATGTCACCACTTGCAAAATGCTTTGCATTAATCATAACAATCATCTCTGGAAGAAGATTTTTTTTTTCCTTTATAGATTCAGAAACCGAGTCTTGTTGAAAGAATGCCATTGTCTACAATGAAAGCTGGGTTTCAAATCCAAGTTTATTTGCTTCCAAAACCATATTAAATCTTAACCATTATGCTGTGCCCAGAGATGGTGATTTCTTGGAGTAATTACTTGACCTCAGCACAGATCAGGGAATAAAACTGACAGTTTTCAATTATGGAATTTGGGAAAGCGAAAACCCATAACAAGCATACTCCTGAGAAATGTAGACCCAGTTAGAATACAACAGTTGACTTTTCTAAGCAGCCAGGAGTATGCAAGGACCAACTTCACCGCTGTGTCAATTGTCCCTCATAATTATTTCTGAATCTTTAAATGTTTTGAAATGGCAATTACACTGATACACCAGACTTTCTAGTTTGAGGAATTGTTAAGTTTGAGGAATTTTTCTTATATTGTAATTTGCTGACTTCTCTTGTTTGTTTGCTGTTAAATCCATGTGTGATATACTTAAAATAGAAGTGCATCATAATTATATGAAAATACTCAATGTGGCATTTTATGAATGTATGTCACTAAAGACTGAGTAATTGCAGCCTTCAAATAATTTAGGCTAAATAATTTTGTTTCTTTTAAATATAAATCAACATCAGCATTCAAGTAATCCATTGTTGAGGTAAATAATGTCAATTATGATTTATTGCTCAGTATTGGATATATTAAGTGTTTAGAGCAGTCTACATATTATAGGATTTTAGTTTACTACTTACAGTGGTTTCTAAGTTTAAAATGTCTTTGTATAACAAATTTTATCCTTTAAGCCTCATATAAAGCAACTTGGCTTGTCAATCAACATTATCCTTTGTGGCTATTCTTAGGAATATTGTATACTATATATTTTTATTTTTTTGGTGTTTTCCCTTTATTTTCAATGTAATCTAAATTGAAAGTCATTTGTTTACTTAAACTGGAAGTACATCTTCTTGAAATCTACCAGGTATCTTCTATTATTTTATCATTTGAACTCACACTATATAAAGTAGATTGTGAATTGTATTTGTATATAACATTCATAAGCACATCAAAATAATTTAAGAAACCTTATTTTTTAGAAGTAAAAACGATTTTAAGAGTCCTAGATATGTTTCCTTTCTCAATATAATGCATTTCTGTTATTGATAGATGCTTATTATTCAGCACACTTTTATTATATAGGAAGCACATTCCATATTTAAGACTGCACATCTCAAAAGAAATGTTATAAGTAAGTTACAAAAAAGGCCAGAGGAGTTAACAAACTTATATTATAATTACACATGTGAACATATACACATAATTTAAATATATTACACTTTCCTCTGATTATTCATTTACTAATTTATTCAAATGTTACTAAATTGGGGGATCTGGGAAAGTAATTCTTTTAAAAGGTTATGAAGTGTACACTAGGTACTAGACCCTAAAAATAAAATCTGGTACCATCCTCAAGGAGAACATAGTTCAGTGAAGGAAAAAGTTACAGATAATTACAAGCCATTTGAGTGATATTTTTAGTAGAGGTAAATGAAACAAAAATACTCAATGTTTTTCATGAGTACTATGTTCATCATACCGATAAGATAGGTAGACACTGAAAATAAACAACTAATATTTTGTGAGGAGGAAAAATAGAAAATTATGACCAAATTGATGATATTTTGAAATTTTGATGGGATCTTGAAGGAAAAATATAATTTTGTTTTTAAAGAAGCAGTAGAAATAGAAGGGGCTTTCCTTATTCTTAGCAGAAAGGAAAAGCAGGCATAAAAGGTGTAAAATGATGATATATGTACAGACTGTGAATTTTTTCTATGTGCATAGTAAATCTAACATAAGGAAATATTTAGCATTATGTTGTCAGGAACTACAATTTAAAAATATTTGAGTGACACAATCCAGTGCTTTAAAAATATTTATTTCTATTTTTCTTATCAAGCTATAAAATGTAGTTTTGGCAAATCACAAAACTACAGGTAGTAAAGCTTTTTAAAATGCTTTTAAAATAAAACAATTAAAAAATAGTTCCTTTGATTCTAGTTTTTCCTCTATTTCTGCATGTGTTATTTTCACAGGCACAATGGTTAAGATTTAATATGGTTTTGGAAGCAAATTTGAATTTGAATCCTAGCTTTCATTGTGGACAACTACATTCTTTTGCTATGCATCAAGGGCTGGGGATATGGATAAACCGTCCCAGGTAAAATGAGTTATGTTTGGAAGGATGGAGGAAATACTGAAATCTTAGCTTGAATAGAATAAGTAGTAAGGGATCAGTTGACTACTTTAGCCCTGTCCTTAAGTATGTCCTTAATTAAGGCGGGGTGAAATGAAAAGGGTAATTTCCCAAAAGAATTTATATCAGGATAAGATAAGAGCAGTATACTTGACTAGTTGTTGAATAATGTACTTTAAAAAAATTAGTTTAGGCAGGGCATGGTGGCTTATACCTGTAATCCCAGTCCTTTGGGAGGCTGAGACCAGCACATCACTTCAGGCCAGGAGTTCAAGACTAGCCTGGCCAACATGGCAAAAGCTCATCTCTACACAAAATATTTAATACAAAAAATTAGCAGGGTGGTATGGGAGGTAGAAGCAGGACAATTGCTTGAGCTTGGGAGGTGGAGGTTGCAGTGAGCCGAGATCATGCCACTGCACTCCAGCCTGGGTGACAGAGTGAGATTCTCTCTTGAAAAAATATTAATAATAATTTAAAGGTTTATGTACAAATTTTTGTGTGAACGTTAGTTTTCATTTCTCTGAGATAAATTCTCAGGAATGCAATGCTGAATCATATTATATTATGACTCAATTTTATAAGAAACTGTCAAATTGTTTCCTAGAGTGAGTTTATCATTTTACATTCCCTCTAGCAGTGTGTATCAGTGATACAGTTCTCTGTATCCTTGTCAGCATTTAGTGTTCTCACTGCTTTTTATTTTAGCCATTCTGATTGATGTATAGTGTATCTCATTGTCACTTAAAAACACTTGTATTTCTTCTAGACGTTATGTTGTCTATAAAAGTTTCATTTTAATTTGCATTTTCCTATGATACTTAACATCTTTTTTATGTGTTTATTTGCCATTTGTATATATTATTTTGTTAAATGTCCAGGTTTTTGCTCAGTTTTGAATTTTAATTTCTTTTAACTATTGAGTTTTGAAAGTTCTTTTGTAGATACTTGTCTTTTGTTGGATGTATAGATTACAAATATTTACTCCCAGACTAAGTCATGTATTTTATTACTTTTCACAAGCAAAAGTTTTCAGTTTCGATGTGCTTATTTTATGATTGAGAGAATATTGTTATTATGAATGAAGTACATAATCTCAACATTTCTAGTAATTAGATTATCTCCAAATTATCAGTTGTAGGATTACCAGAGAGATGGTTTTAAGCTTTAGAATAGAGCTAAGATTGAAAAGGAAATACAAACATTTATACTACTCACAAATATACCTAACATTTCCTTAGTGCTTTCTATGTGTCAGAAACAATTGTATGAGGTGTTATTCTTATCACTACCTCCTTACAATGGTGGAGGAAGCAGGGCAAGGCTGCCAGAAATACTTAGACAAGATAACTGAAGGCTGGCACCTTAGATTTGTGTTCACTTCACAGAGAAGCTAGGGATGGAACAGACAAAATACTTAGGTTTCCTCAGCATATTCTTTCTTTCCTTCCTTCCTTCCTTCCTTCCTTCCTTCCTTCCTTCCTTCCTTCCTTCCTTCCTTCCTTCCTTCCTTCCTTCCCCCCTCCCTCCCTCCCTCCCTCCCTCCCTCCCTCCCTCCCTCCCTCCCTCCCTCCCTCCTTTCTTTCTTTCTTTCTTTCTTTCTTTCTTTCTTTCTTTCTTTCTTTCTTTCTTTACTTTCTTTCTTTCCTTTCTTTTTTTTTTTTGAGACAGGTCTTGCTCTGTTGCCCAGGCAGTAGTGGAGTGGTATGAGCTCAGCTCACTGCAACCTCCACCTCCTGGATTCAAGTGATTTTTCTGCCTCAGCCTCTTGAATAGCTGGAACTACAGGTGTGCACCACCACACCTGGCTCATTTTTTTTTTTTTTAAGAAGAGATGGGGTTTTGCCATGTTGGTCTCAAACTCTCGACTGCAAGTAATCCACCTGCCTTGGTCTCCCAAAGTGCTGTGATTACAGGCATGAGCCAGTGCGCAGCCAGCACATCCATTCTTTACCCAGTAAAATCCAAATATTGTGAGGAAGGATAAAGCATTTCTTGAGGTAGCCTAATAGTATACTTCCCCGTGTAATAACTAGCCTCCATCAGAGCTAAAGTTTTAATGTTCCCAAAACAGTTCTGCCCCACAAATAGAAATACTCATGCCACTTCTGATGAAGGCTGAAAAAAACTCTTCATTTTGGGGTATATAGAGTATTAAAATTCTTCTACAAGTATAGCATGTGATGTAACCTATTGGTCTTCCTCCATGTTTTGTGTGTTTTCAATGACCAGTTTCTACAACTTTTCCAGTCCCAGAAGAAGGAGTTGTTTTCTACTGTCTGAAGGTAGTACCAGAAAAAGAATATTTAGAAGATTTTGATTACATTTATCATACCTGTGTAGAGGGCCTAGAAGTTAATCCTTTACATTTTATTATTCATAGTCTATCTTTTTCCCCCAGCTACATCTCAACTATTCCTGTCTCCAAAGGTTTTGCCATTGTGATACTCTTTCCAGTGGAATTTAAAAGGCCCAGTTGAATTTACTAAAATATGAAATTTGAAAGCTTATAAAAATATGCAATGTTTAAAATAATTCTTTAAAAAGTGAGTATTGTAAAATTGCCTGGAGAGATTTTTAAAAAATACTGAGGCCCAGGACCAGCCAAAATTAATTAAATTGAAATTTTGTGGATGAATATTTTAAAGTAACTTTCCAGATGATTATAATTTCCAGCTAGGCATAAGAATTTTAAAGTTAAATTTAGTAGGTAATGAAAACGTATTAGAAAGTTACCTATTGAAAGCCTTAATTTTTAATTTTTAAAATTCCCTCTTTATCTTTGCATTTTTATTTTAAGTCCATACTAAATAGTATATTTATTTAATTTTGAGCCACTTAAAAGGAGATGAGACACACAAAATGAACTGTCTAGTCTTAATTGCAACAACACTTAATACAATGGACTTAATTTATTTCAATAATATATGAAATACTGTATATAGGTAAATTACATTATTTAAACATTATTGTTTCTTACATTAATATGTAGAATAGTTCTATTAGAGAAATAGTTGTTTCTTATATTAATATGTAGAATAGTTCTATTAGAGAAATTACATAATTTTTACAATTTTTATTGTCTCAATAAAAATTAAGCTGGCCTATTTAAATCAAAATGTTCAAATAAAATAATATACAAAGAAAAATTTGGGTTTGATAAGAAGTGTTATAATTAAAGCATATGGATTAACTGTATTTTTATAAAAATAGAAAAGATTGGTAAAAAGATAAATTTTTCTTTTCAAAAAGTTTTTTTTCTCAATTTAAATGACTTTTTTATATACTTATTACATTATTGCATCTAGATTTTAACTTTTGAGAGCCAGATTCAGATGATTTCAAAAATTAATTAAATGTCTTATAAAAATGAGACTATGTTACAACTTACATATTCAGACACATTCTATGGTGCTTTTGAAAATTTTCAAATTTCCGTCACCCATTCTGAGGATCCTTTAGTGCAGACATAATTCTATTTCTTTGTATAGGTTCCAGGACAGTTTTATAAATATGCTCACATTTGACCTGTTTTATCATGGGTATTGATTTAGCATTCTAATATCGCTGAGTAGTTTTAATTTCATTAGACAATTATTTGTTCACTGCTTAGTGATTCAGTTTTTGAAATGTTTATACAACAGAGAATTTATTCTGAAATTATTCTAACACATGTATACCAATTAATTACTTAGTGTTGTTTGGACTTATATGAATGATAGTAACAAAATGAAAAATCTTATGATGCAAAAACATTTGCATTAATAAACTTCAGAGATATGTATTATACTTTTATATATGCCTATACTATGAATATAAGGCATATGTCACCAGTTTTTAAAATTAATAATAGAATTTGTAAAACATTGCAATTCTATTTTATGAACCTGAGAATAAATGCGCTCAAGAACATTTTAGGGTTAAGCTAATATACTTAACAGGAAAGAAGATATACAGAGGGTGTAAAGTGACATGTATCACATGCATATAGATAGATAGATAGATAGATAGATGATAGATGATAGATAGATAGATTAATACAGAAACTTTGTCTTTTTTAAGTTCTTAAAACTATTAATTTGAAGCTATTCCATCTTAAAATTAATTAAAATATTTAAGCTATACTAAGTGGAGCTGTTGAATCATTGTTCTTCCTCACTTGTTATAGTATCTGAGTATAAGTAGTACCTTAAAAAATTCAGTTGGGAAGATAACTAAACTCCCCTGGCCTAACTCTTTGAAAACAAGCTATAGTTTCATAATAGAATTAACTAGTCTATCCATTTATTTGATGGGTAGACTTTTATTAATTTTATTAATTAAAATTTATTTTAATTAAATTTCTTCTCTGTTCTAGTCATCATGATAGACAGTGAACATAATAAGATGACTATGACAAATCCCCTTTTCTTTAGGCACAGTTCAGAAGCAAAGAAATTGAATAATAGACTCTGGTGAAAGATCCAAATAAAAGACAAAATTCTTGCCTCTGTGAAGCCCCTCTTCGCTAAATTGCTCGGTATTGTGTTTTGCATTGATTTAGGAGGATTTATTTGTTTAAATTTCCCATATACCCCCTAGCTTCTTCCCATGTTTTAATTGTAAACTTTATATGATAGAATCACAGGCATATGGAAGTAAACCGTCCTAAGTATATGGCTTGATGAATGTTGATTAAATGAACTTTTCTGTATAACCAGCACCCAGATGAAGAAACAATTTAATTAGAAACACAATTGCCTTGTGGCCAGTCATTACCACACATTCCACACATGTGATGACTCTGAGTATAAACTAGCTTTACCTTATTCTTTCCAAAAATAGAATTTAACACTTACAAAAGAAAAAAAAAATAGAACTAAGCAACGTAGCTCACACCTGTAGTTCCAGCAGTTCAGGAGGCTGAGGTTGGAAGATCACTTGAATTCAGGATTTCAAAGCTGTAGTGAGCTATAATTGTTCTAGTCTGGGCAACAGAGTGAAACCTCAACTCTTAGAAAAAAAAAGATGGTCTAATCCATAGAGATAACTCTTAAGTGCCTATAATGATTCCAATTCTTTGTTCTGGGAATCCCTGCTTGTTGAGTATTATTAGGCTAAATTTGACATTCTCTCAATGCTCTTGAATCTGTGATTCTCTTCAATCATCTGCTCTTTCTTCCTCTCATCTTTTTTTTTTCTTTTAAGGGAAGGATTTATTTGTGATTTGTTCACTTTATTCTCAGAGACAGAGTCCAGGAACAGCTGGTTGCAATGTGTGCTGGAGTGTATGTCCACATGTGCTTTTCCATGAGTAGTTATGGATCACAGAAGGCCAACATGGCTCCACAGAGTTATTGTTAAAATGTGGATACTAATGCTGTTGAGCATGCCAGTAGTTAAGTAGATGTGTGCCAAGTACTTTTAGCAAACAAAAAATACCTGCCCCGAGACCTCTGAAAATCATGGTCACTGCTCTAATATGTAAAGTTGCCCATAAAATACAATAAAGTGCAGCCTTACCCCCAGGGATACACTGTGCCATGTCGAGAGTAAGGTCTTAAGCCATTGGCTTGATTCACTCACTTGCCAAATGGTTTATCTCCCCCATATCAGCCTGCAAATGAGCTCAATTTAATTCTGTGCTTTGGTAAAATTACTATTTGCTGAAAATCTTCCATTTTTGGATTTACTTGAAGAGGGATGAAATCACCAATTTAAATCTGTAACTGCCTAAATAAATTTTATGGAAAATAGATGAGTAATTATAAATTTCATCAGTTAAATTGGTATCCCAAATGAATCATTACACATTAAAACTTTCTGAGGCAAAGTGGCATAATGAATAGGGCAGGCACTCAATTTGGAAACAGAAACTTTCTAAAAATATCTGAAATGTCCACTAACTAGCTATGAACACAGATTTCTTATCTACTGTAGGTACTATTTTTTGTCTCTGTGAAACGGAGCTGCCATTTCTCTCAGTGGCACAAGATTTTGTTGGTAATTTGTAGAAATAACTGCTAAATGCCTACAAAAGTATAATGTTTATCTGTCAGTTAAAACGGCATATGTTAGCTGGGTGCCATGGCTCATGCCTATAATCCCAGCACTATGGGAGGTCAAGATGACAGGATCCCTTGGAGCCAGGAGTTCAAGACCAGACTAAGCAACATAAGGAGGCCTTGTCTGTTAAAAAATTAAAATATAAATTACCTGGGCATAGTGGTGCACATTTGTAATCCTAGCTATGCAGGAGGCTAAGATGAGAGGATTGCTTGAGCCCAGGACTCTGAGGCTTCAGTGAGCTATGATTGCACCACTGTACTCCAGTCTAACTGATAAAGTGAGACCCTGTCTCTAAAAAATAAACAAAACAAACCCAAAACAGCATATATCTTTTCCTATTAGCCAGATCTTATTTGTAAAGACAAACATCTGAGCTTTTGACTTATTTTTTTCCCCCTCAAATCCAGTGGTTCTAGGTGAATACTACGATTTAAGTGGCTATCATTATGTTTAAGTTGTAAAATTTAATTACAGGTCTATCAATAGACTATGTGGAAAACAAACTTTATTGGATCAGTTCGGGGAATGGAACCATAAATAGATGCAACCTGGATGGTGGTAATTTAGAAGTAATCGAGTCAATGAAAGAAGAATTAACAAAAGCTACAGCCCTAACCATCATGGGTAAGTGAAACGATTCTATAGCTTGGTTGATTTGTAGTGATTGGGGATTGATTTATTATGACCCATTAAAAGCTTAGGAAAGTTACTGCTCCATTAACACCAGAGCAACATTCAAATTGCATACCTCTATGAAGTTTTCTTCTCTCTTCTTTTCCTCTTTAGCAAGCAGACTTATAAGATTATCCATATCAGAAACTGAGTGTTAGCCAAGCTAACTTTACTGTTACTGATTCTTGGCTTACTATGACTTGTATTATTTTATGATTGTTAATTTCTGTGTTTTACTGCAGTCCTGGAAAGTTTAAGGGCCTTGTGCATTTGTCACAATAAAGACAATCTTGGCTTATCTCCATTGAATAAAGAATAGCTTGATCCATAGATAGAATTCAAGAGACAGGGCTACAGGGTCCATTTGACCAATGATTGAAATACTTTCCCGTTGAGTAATTCTTTCCAGTATTTTGGAGTGAGTAGAGATTTTACTTATTTGAGTCTTATTTCCATTCCTTTGATTCAATCTTCTGAGGAAAAAAGGTGCCACATATGTAAAATTATTAGGAAGCTAAAAGGGAAGTATGGCTTCCATGGAGCAAATAATTAACCTCTACTATATTGATATTAGAAGCTGATCTTTGAAATGTAGGTTTCAGTTTAAAAAGATAGTTTGAATTTTTCAAAAGATGTTTAAAGTGGATAGCATAAAGAACTCTGGTGATGATGGCTGAGTTTTGATTTAGTGAATGCCTGGCTCTAAGCTGAAGTTCGTGGTAGATGGGGGGTGGGAGGATTGGCTAATCTAAGTAGAATTTCAGTAATTGCATTTGCTTACAGGACGATAATCAGAAAACTATTTAATATTTGTAATTCTGAATATTGTGATATAGTCAAAATAACTTAAAAAGTTATACAATTTACGAGAAGCCCATTGGAATATGTATTTAATTTATACCTTTAAATTTTATATTCTACCATACTTTAGCCCTTTTACTGTTTCTCAGGCTTGTGAGGTGTTTTTTCGTTGTTTGTTGTTGTTCTGGTTTTTCATTTTATTATTTCTTTTGGGTAATGAATGTTCAGGAGTATATGTCAAAAAGTAAACAGTTGTTAATTGAGAGATTTGGAAATTTATTTTCTAGGGAACAATGTGTTTTTATCATCTTTGATTTTCAGTTAAATAAAAAATATCCAGATAAACGAATAAGGTTTAAATGTTGCAAATTATTATTTAAGAATGGGTCTTTCTCTCTCTTGTGAAGGAAAGAGAGAAAAGGTGGCTCACGCCTGTAATCCCAGCACTTTGGGAGGCCGAGGTGGATGGATCACGAGGTCAAGAGATGGAGACCATCCTGGTCAACATGGTGAAACCCCGTCTCTACTAAAAAAAAAAAAAAAAAAAAAAAAAAAAAATACAAAAAATTAGCTGGGCATGGTGGTGCGTGCCTGTAATCCCAGCTACTCAGGAGGCTGAGGCAGGAGAATTGCCTGAACCCAGGAGGCGGAGGTTGCGGTGAGCCGAGATCGCGCCATTGCACTCCAGCCTGGGTAACAAGAGCGAAACTCCATCTCAAAAGAAAGAAACAAACAAACAAACAAAAAACAAGTGTTAAGTGTTAAGATGATCTCTATTTCAATTTTTATTATAGGGAAATATAGACATTAAAATATCTGTCTATATCACAAAGTTGTGAGAATCACTTGAAGTTGTACATGAGTGTACTTTTAAAAAAGTAGAGTTCTGTGGAAATGTAAAAGTTGGCATCTGATGCCCAATTAATTAGGTCCTTAAAGCACTCTCTATGTTTCCCTGTAGCAGTAGCGGCCGCAGGAAACAGATCTCTTGAACGCTGAATGGGGAAGGAAAGAGTTTATTATTATTAATATTATTATTATTATTATTATTACGGCGAGGAGATGGGCGATGGTTCCAAATTACCCAGCTCCTCCAAAAAAGTAAGGCTCTGCCTTTATATAGGCTTGCACTCTAGCTATTACACATGAAATAATCTTAGGTTTACAGCCTTAGAAATCATGAGTGAAAGGGCTTCAGATTTACAGCAAAGGTTTCTGGGTTTACAGCTTTAAAAATCGCACATGAAAGAGCTTCGGGTTTGCAGTTGTAGGAATCACATAAGAAAGGGTTTTGGGTTTACAGTTTTAGGAGTCACATGTGTAAAGGTTCTGGTCTTTGGATGGAGGTTTGATCTTGTTTTAAGTAAAAACAGTGTCATCTGGAGAATTTCCCCAATACCAAGCCTGCCATTTACAGGAAGGGGATTCAGGAGGTGCCAGTTGGCCAGCCTTTTCTTCTATTGAAACGTCATATGGAAGTCCAGGGGGAGGTAACTCCAGATGCCTGGGTCTCCTTCCTCATCTCTAGTTGGGAATTTACAGATACGTGATAGAGAACTTCATCAGATGTTTAGTGGTTTTTGTTTGCTTCCGCTTATTCTTAAATTGCTGTCCTTCTGCTATACCTTTTACTTAGATTTTTTTCTAAATTATTTTTTAGAACAGTTTTTTTTTAAATAGTTTTTCTTCTGATGAGGAATTTAAGTGTGTAAAAGAGAAATCATCCTGTTTTTAAGCCTCCAATTTTCTTTCTAGTGTTTGGACAATATCTGTGCTGTTTATATTGCATTATATTGACATTCTTTTCATTTTATATATCCAGAAGTTATATATATATAAAACAAAAGAGTTGTACTTAACAAACAGGTTATTTTAGAGTAGGAATTTATTGAAAATTATTTTATAAAGCCTGTAAGATATTTCTTAAAAAAGATTATATTCCTTAGTATTGGAAATTTAACAATAATACTTTGTCTTATGGGTCATTGTATATACTTTAAATCACTTGAGTAGAAACAAGTAGAATTTGAATTCTGAAAGTAGTTGAGTAAGCTGCAACAATCTCTAAATTATAACCCACATTATGTTTTTCAAAAACTTAATTCCACTGTACTTTATGAAACCCAAACTAGCAAACAGCGTAACCATCAAACCCAATAAATTAGAGGAAAGGTGTTAAAAATCTTGCATAATATTTCAAGGAAAGTCAGTGACTTTTGAGGGAAAACAGTATAGTAACATTGTAGCCTTGTAGAACTATTTAAGGCTTTATATAGATTTATACCTGTTAATATTGCTGCTGACTCTGTTCTGAGTAGGAAATGAATACTAAACTTACAGAGCTCAATGCTATAAATACAGTATCAAAAAATGGAGCAGATAGTCTATCTTAGCAAAAAAGAAGGTCTGTTAGGTTTGTTCACTGATAAATGGTAGAAGGAGAAAGTTTTAGTGAGATCATACTGTCCATATTGTGTCAATGCTGTGAATCTGATACGGCATCAGTTTTGTAGAAGAACCCTACCCTGCATAAATTAAAATTATCATAACAGGTAAATTGCTGTGTATGTATAACCCTTTTTGCCACCAAAATTTGAATAGCCCTGAAACATAAAGAATAAATATTCAGAAGAAAAAAAAAAACCTCTTAATGCCTCTACCAGCAATACATTAACTGGACATCTAGCAGTCTGGAGATTTAAAATTTAAAGGATATCAACAAAGAGAATCAGGAGAGGAGTCTCTACAGCATTTTCTGGCTTAGCTCTAAACTTACTCTTCTCAGGCTTCTCCTGCTTTCAAAACCTCCACCCTTTGTCTTTGAGAAAAAGAATGTGATGACTTGCTTGCTGCTGAGACTGAATACTATAGTCATATAAAAAAAAGCAATGAAAAAGTAAAACACAGTGACCTCACTAATATTCAGGGTATTACTGAAGACTGCAGTTAACAAGTGTTTAAAAAGAAATTTGTCTACAGTGATCCTGAAATTACACATCCAGTCATTGTGCTATGAAGTGACTAGTATATACAAGCGTATGACAGTTCCCCAAAGAGGCTATGCAGGTGTAACTGAAAGTTTGTGTTTCACTAAAATTGGTAGTTTATCCTAAAGCTGAGTTAAAAAAACTTTAAGTTTGAACACTTTTCACAAATGTTCAAACTCCAAGGATTATAAAATTGGAACCACTCAAGGTTCTTAGTTTACTTAGACTAGTATCCAGATTAAAATAAGGCAATTATTTGATGACTCAGTCAAGACCTCTAAACCAAGGTATGTTTCATAAACACTTCTCCTTTTAATAAGTAGAGCTTAGCTTTCTTTCCTTTGCGCATGGGTAGCAACTCGTTTTTAATGAAGAGTATAAGGCAGCAGTGATGATATGTGACTTCGGTGACAAATTCATAAAAAGCATGATCTTCTTTGCCCTCTCTTGGATCACTGTCCTTGGGCAAAGCCAGTTGACATGTTACGAGGGTATCCAAGCAGCCTAGTAGAGAAGCACACATGGGAAGAAAAGCAGATCTCCAGCCAGAAGCCAGGTAAACTAGTCGTCTTGAAAGCTGAACCTCTAGCCCCAGTCAAGATTTGAGCATGAGCCAACAGCTGTAAAGTAACCTCAAGAGAGACTCCAAACCAGAACCACCCACATAGCTGCTCCCAGATTCTAGAGCCATAGAAACCTTGTGAGACAATAAATGTTTACTGTTTTATGATGCTAAGTTTTGTGGTAACTTTTTGCACTGCTCTAGATACTTATTCGTATGTTGCTTTATCCACAGGGCAGTCATTTATTTATGAACAGACTTGGAAATTCAAGTCTTAAAAGAGTCAGGTTATGAATGAGTAGAGTATGTCAGGAGAGATAAAACCAAGTAGCTCCAACATAAGTGGTAAGTAGGATCTGAGTCTAGGCTGCGTATCTGAACTTACTTGGGAGTGGCAGGAATCACGATGCAGTGGGAAGAATGAATGTCCCAGTTGTGGTAGAACACCCCTCAGCTGCACTTATTTTTGTCATAAGGAATATTAACCATTTGTGCCATATCTTTTATTTTTGAAGAGAAAGAAGACATACAGATGTTTATTTAAAATCTCACAATTTTTAATTATTAGCAATAATCTTTGAAAAAATCTTTTAGAAAAATACCATGCAGACTAACATACTGTATTAGGCTAGCTATGAAGGCTAACACTATACAAGCCAAGCACAGTACAAAAAACAACAAAAATCACTACAACAGCTTTCTATTGTTACTTCAGCACAGAGGACACCAGTTGTCACCTCTGGTTTCGTCATCATTTATACTGGTAACATTGAGTTGCTGAGAAAAGGATGGCGTTAAGGCAGCCAACACCCAACTGTACCACTAGAGGGGACTTTAGTAGAAAAAAAAAAAAAGTCACCCGAAAGAGCTGGTTTAATATACAGAGCAGAATAGGCCCCTCTTGTAGAGAACAGGATACAGAACTTTCCACAAAGGTGTTCTGGTAGTGTTTGAACAGACCTTGTATTCTGAGTTAAATACAGATTAAGAACATACTAATGGGCTGGGCGCGGTGGCTCAAGCATGTAATCCCAGCACTTTGGGAGGCTGAGGAGGGGCATCACGAGGTCAAGAGATCGAGACCATCCTGGTCAACATGGTGAAACCCCGTCTCTACTAAAAATAAAAAAAAATTGGCTGGGCATGGTGGCGCATGCCTGTAATCCCAGCTACTCAGGAGTCTGAGGCAGGAGAATTGGCTGAACCCAGGAGGCAGAGGTTGCGGTCAGCCGAGATCGCGCCATTGCACTCCAGCCTGGGTAACGGGAGCAAAAAAAAAAAAAAAAAAAAGAACATACTAATGTCAGTTCTAACTCTTATTTGAGTTAAAATCCTGACAAAGCAATGTAATTACTTGTTGTAGAACTTGCCCTCCTATCAACAATAAATATCAATTGCCATTCATTCTTTCAGCAAACATTTATCAGTGCCCATTATATGCCAGGTGCTGATATACATGGGGGGAAAATCCCAGCTTGCATAGTTACATGGAAGACAGACCATAAAGAAGATAAATCAATAAAATGTATAGTATGACAGGTGAATGTTAAGAGAAAAAAATAGCAGATCAGGGAAAAGACATAAGGAAGTGTATGGGGTGAAATCTGAGACTGAGTAGCCAAGAGTTTACCGAGACAGTGACTTCTGAGTAAAGATCTGAAGAGGTAGTGAGAGAAGATTGGAGTGCTTTGTGAACTAACAACTGCTTAACATTTTGTTAATTTGGCAGTTTTATGTTATTTTTAATATATTTTGCTTTTATAAAAAATATAAAACCTAATTCCATTAAAATACATCCTCTGAGGTGATAAGGATAATTTTCCAAGTTAGAAATTCTTTAAGTTTATCATGGCTCAAATAGTGTATTGTCTGTGTTTCTCCTGTTCTCCAAGGAGCTCACTTGGTCAGATTTGATTTACACTTTGGGTACAATGACTGTTTGATGAGAACTATTAACACCTTTCACGTTGCTAGATAAAAGCTGACCAACCTATAACTCTAAGCATAAAATTCTTCTCCATTTTAATTTTATTTTTAAGACAGAGTCTTTGTCTCCCAGGCTGGAATCAGTGACACGATTTCAGCCCACTGCAACCTCTGCCTCCCAGGTTCAAAAGATTCTCATGCCTCAGCCTCCTGAGTAGCTGGGATTGTAGGCACATGCCACCACATCTGGTTAATTTTTGTATTTTAGTAGAGATGAGGTTTCACCATGTAGTCTAGGCTGATCTTGAACTCCTGACCTCACTTGATCTACCCACCTCAGCCTCCCATCTTCTCCATTTTTAAAGATAATCTTGTCAGTTTTCCTAACTGTCAGAGCTGGCAAATAGAAAAGCTTCTGCTTTCTAGTATACAGTAATAACTAGTTGCTCTAAAATTATATCTATAACCTTTTCTCATAGATATTTTTTCTGATTATTTTGCAAATAATTTTCATGGAATTTTCTTTTATAAAAATACTTTTGTTTTATGAGATAATACTGTAAAACATGTTCCTATGTGATTTTAAATGATTTGTGCTATAAAATAGTATATAATCAGCTATGCAATATTTTACTATTGATTGCCTAGTATTCAGTTATAGGGACTGTTTTTATTTACCTTTTCCTCACAACTTTTGACATTTTCCTGGTCACTAGTGCCTGCAGGAGACAGTGAGGCCAACACAAGTTAATCAAATCGCTGTTCAGTTTTTAGTGCCTTTATGAGAAGAAAGAGTTTAAAACTATTGACTAAAATGAGACTTTGTGAGTTCTTTATGGATTTTATTTACTATACTATTTTTCTTTCCTTTCTGCATATGCCGTTTGAGAGCACATTGCATATATTGTATTTTACTGAAGAGAAAGTTAAAAAAATCAATTCATGGAGATAAGAGAAAATACATGTATACAACAAATATTTTCACAGAAATAGTCTTATTGGTAGTTGAAGAAAATTAAGACAGAATTTGGAAAGAGAAGGATGATAGCTTATTGTATTTTGTGCTTTTTGAGTGGGGCATAGAAGAGCTGGTGTAAATGGATCAACGCTTTAAAACGGAACTGAGGGTATGAATATTTAAGCAAACCTGAACTCAGTATGTTTAAATAGACATACTGTGTGTATTCAGTGGTCAGCATATCATTGATTCACAGGTGCTTTTGATATTGTTTATTTCAATGAGTCATGTAGTAATTTGTCAAGGTCAAGAGTTTGAGTCCTGGGTCCTATAAGGGGTATGAATTTGAATTTACCCTCCATTTTCACTCACCCTATGAGTTATTTATTCATTATTCTCTGCTACTCTACTATATGCACAGTGGCTCTCATTTATATTTCACTCTGTATATACTTTTTGCTGTTGTTTTATGGTGCTAAATTATGTTTGGAAATTGCATTTATCATGATATTTGTAGGTAGGGATTCCAAAATTATCATGACATATTCTATTTGAGTGTCGAGTTGTAGGCATGTATATTTTTATTTATATGTCTTACCTTGGGCTGCTATAGCAAATTACCATAGGCTGAGTGACTTAAAAAAACAACAGAAATTTATTTCTCACAGTTCTGGAGGCTGGAAGTCTGAGATCAGGGTGCCAGTATGGTTGGATTCCAGTAAGGGCCTATTTCCAGATTATAGATTGTTTCATTTTTGTATGTTCTTATGGCAGCAAGTGAGAGAGAGAGAGAGAGAGAGAGAGAGAGAGAGAGAGAGAGAGAGAGAGAGAGAGAGAAACAGAGAGAAACAGAGAGAGAAAGAGCTCTCTTCTGTTAATGGCTTTACTCCCATGACCAAATTATCTTCTAAAGATCTCACTCTTTAATTCCATCAAATTGGGGATTAAGATTTCAATGTATGAGGCCAGGGACCATGTCTCAAGCCTATAATCCCAGCACTTTGGGAGGCTAAGGCAGGCAGATCTCGAGGTCAGGAGTTCAAGACCAGCCTGACCAACATAGTGAAACTTGTCTCTACTAAAAATACAAAAAGTAGCCCAGTGTGGTGGTGTATAACTGTAATCCCAGCTACTCAGAAGTCTGAGGCAGGAGACTAGCTTGAACCTGGGAGGGTGGAGGTTGCAGAGAGCCGTGATCATGACATTGCACTCCAGCCTGGGCAACAGAGTGAGACTCCATCTCAATAAAAATATTCAGTCTATTATATTTGTGTATTAGTATGTATGTATGCACATATGTACATAGCACATATATAATCCTTATTTATCCATTATGTATATCCTTATATATACATCTCCTTATCTATTTCTTTATATGTTGGCACAAAAGTAATTGCAGTTTTGCCATTAAAGCAATAGCAATGTTTAACCTTGCATAATTTTTATCACTAATGTGTTGATCCATCCATTATTAGTAATCAAACTATTAGTTTTAAATAAAATAGGAAATGGTTTCAAATAAATGATTATATAGGTTGAAGCAATACAAAAGAGCATAAAAATTACAAATAAAACTAAAGTTAATTTGTGACATGCTAATCAGAGTTCATTTTAATCTGTTCTCTAAGTTAGGCAAAAATATTTAAACTTTTAGTTAAGAGTTTGGTGGGAGTTTACAGCATAGAACTGCTTATAGAATTTATCTTAGAATAGGTTATTGCTTCCTGTAAGTATCTAAGTAGCTATATCCCACAACCATCAAATCTTAGAATCACTTGCAATTAGGTAACCTCACTATGAACTAAAAGGAAATGAGTCACAGGTTAAGGCAACACAAGAACAGAAAATGAAATACTGCATGTTCTCACTCATAGGCAGGTGATGAACAATGAGAACACAGGGACACAGGGAGGGGAGCACTACACACTGGGGTCTATTGGGGGGAATAGGAGAGGGACAGTGGGGAGGGGGAGCTGGGGAGGGATAGCATGGGGAGCAATGCCAGATGTGGGTGAAGGGGAGGAAGGCAGCAAATCACACTACCACGTGTGTACCTATGCAACTATCTTGCATGTTCTGCACATGTACCCCAAAACCTAAAATGCAATAAAAAATAGCGTTTAATTACACAATCTTCATAAATATTTAAACTCCCTCTGCTGAATTTTTCTATTTATCTCAATTTAAATATATTATACTATTGATCTGTTTCAAGTCACAGTTTTCCAGGAATGGTCTTAGTAAGTAAACATTTTTAATGAGATTGAATTTTGGTTACTGTGGGGAACAATCAAAAAAGGTATGTACCATGCATATTTGCAGGTGCATGTCACAGACAGTCCAGTAATGAGTAAAAAGTTGGCACTGTTGATTTGGTTATGCACACAACATTTATTTTCAATCAGTGTTAACTAAGTAAGCTCATTATTTGTCTTTTAGGGAGCCCTTAAATGGCTTTAGCAAACATAACCCTAAAAGACATTTGTTCATATTGTCTATGGGCTCTCCTCACAAACTTGAAGTTATCGTGATAGCTGCTATGGAGATTCAAGGCACATGGATAGTTTACCCATGGGAAAGTCAAGGCTGTCAGATTAAAATACTTCCAGAAACCATCTGCATGTCAGAGAATGTCATGTTCATTTGCTCAAGCATGAATCTAGTGTTCATATTGTTGGGGATTAAAGGTTTCAAATGTTCCCTCTAGACGTCGTATGACAAAGCATTTACAATTGTTTAACCTCTCTGCTAACTGAAAAAATGTGAGTTACAGTTAATGGCAAAAAAATTAGTCTTTACCTACAGTAAATCTTAAGCTTTCTCAGCTTAATTTTTAATGATGAACTTTTAAAATTTATATTTATTTCTCCTCTGCATAATATTATTTGGCATAATAAATAATTTTGGAACTTTGAAGATAAAAATCTAAGTGCTGAATTTGCATCCTTTTAATGAATTTTCTAAGATATACTTAATATGATATACTTAATAAATAATGATAGAAAAAATTAAAAAAATGCATATAATAAAAAACCTAGTAAAATTGGCATGCAGAAATCATCAAAAGCCTTTTTTCTACTTTACTTCTCAAGGTAAGTTATTATGGTTAATTTGTCATGGAATCTATGAAACATTATAAATGATGGCAAATGACAGGCACTGGGTTGACGCATTTAATCTTGTTATCCTCAAACTGAACACTTGCAGATTTACATTGAAATCTGGTTTGAAAGGAGTCTATATGCTGTCTTATTATAACAAGATGGGGAGCCTGATAATTTGAAAATTTCTTACCTCTATAGTTCACCTTAAGGAATCTCTTCTGTTTTCTACAATGCAAGTCAGCTTTACATGTTGTCAAGTGCAGATTTTTATTTCAAAGCTTACTAAATCTCTCTCATTCCCTGAATGTGAAAAGCAGCTGAAACTTAAAGTTTCAAAGGAAACTTCGCTTTTCAGAAGACCCTTCCTCCTTCGCTCTCTTCCTTTTCTTTTCTTTTTTACCCTACTGTCTCTGCCCTAGGCTCTCCATTGCTTTTCTCTTCTTTCTCTTTTTCTTCCTTCCTTCTTTCTTTTTCTTTTTCTTTTATTTCTCTCATTCTCTTTTTTCGTTCTCTTTCTTTTGTTTTTTCTTTTCTCTGCTTTCTTTTTCTTTTTCTTTGGGGGAGGATGGTGGTGGTTTATTTCTTCACTTAATGAGAAAAAACAAACTTTCCATTTCTCTATTCTTAGTTTCTGAAAGATCATTTCAGTCTATCAGATACTGAAATGTCCTTTACTTCTACAATTTGTAAATCTATAATCTACAGAAACGTAGAAATGTTACAGAAATTCCCAGAATAACACAATCAATGCAGCTCTGTGTTTATTGTTGATGTTTCGAGGACTGGGAGTTACTGTGGTGGGTTTTGCGTTATGTTTTGTCTAAAATAAAAGTTCTCATAGGACCAATACTGACCACATTTCGTCACGGCTTAAGTATTATGAAGGCTAGAAGAGAGTTGTAAGATAATGTGTGATGGGGTTAGAAATGCTGATGGATGGGGAAAACAGATTGATACACACAAGACTGACACATGCAAATCGTTGTATAAAAATGCAAATCAGACTTCCAAATGTCTTCAGAGGAGGACTTCACAAGGAATGTAGGATTAAAATTGACCCTGGATGAAGGCTAGAATGGGAAGAAACCTAGAGGAGACACAGTGGTATTTGTAAGCTCGCGAATGTAAAAGGCAGGGATAGTCTCCTATAAGAACAACTTGACTGGATTGAATCTACTTAACTAAGAAGTCACATATGTACCTCTCTTACCACTCTGCTAAAAAAGTGACTAGTTGAAAATAGCACCTTTGAGGGCTTTTTGAAATAGTCTTGAATTAATAGGATTGGCTCTGGTCAATGCCTCCCCGTTTTAAATAACAAATAAATGTAATGTCCTAACTGTAATAAAATGAGAAAAAACAGCAAAGTAATTTAAAATAAAAAAAAATCAATTCAATTTACAAATGCTTTGGGCACACCGTATCTGAAGAAATAGCTGATTTTTCTCAGAGAAACCATCACTAGAAATGAAATAGCTAAAAATGCAGACTGATACAGGTGTGCTGTGCTGGCAGCTCTAAAATAACAAGTGAAATTGATGTTGATGGCTTGATTTTTCTGAAGTGGTGAACAATTTTTGGTAACATTTTGGGCAATATAAAGAACAATTATATTCATGGGAAATTTAGTATTTCTTAAAACCATGTAGAAAATGCTTTGTCTTTAGACATAAAATGAGTTACATATTGGGTTCAGATACTTGTAAACAAGATTTTTCATCAACATAAATGTCCACTGTGGTATTCAGCAGTCACATAGGAAATAGGACAATTTTCATTTTCAGTGCTTTGTAAGATATTTACCATTCTTGACTCCTTGCCCACTAAATGTCAGTAATAGTCTCTAGTGATTTTGATAGTCAAACATGACCTACAGATTTCTTTGATTCCCCCAAGAGAATGGAAACCCTCCATTCGCAATCACTGAAAAATTGCTTGTTGAATAGAATGAAATTGAATTCTCACTTCTAAAGTTGTTCCTCTCATGACGATCTTTTTTCTGTAGTGGTTCTATAGTTTATCCCAGGCATTTGCCTTAAGCTCAGAGGCAACTGGGGCCAATTTTTTTTTTTTTTTTCTCTTTGATCTCCAAATGTATTTGTATTGGTAACTTTCTTTTTGTATTTGATAAGCCTGTCTTTCTTTCTGTTTTATTACTGTTGTTGTTTGTTTTCCTTTCACAGTCTGGTTAGAAACTTCTTGTCTGAGCTACTGCAGTCACCTACTATCTTCCTCTCATTACCTGTTATCTCCAATCTCAAAACTTTCAAAATCTGCTATATTAGGGACCTGCTGTGGCATTACCTACTTAAGCAGTTTCACAGACTGAAATAAATGAGCGTTACTCAGAAATGCTCATTTTGTCTCATTTTCTTTCATTTACTAAATCCTGTTTATCACAGCATTATTAGTTCCACCTTATAGATAAAGAAATTTAGGGTAAATAAGATTTGTTAAAACCGAAGTATTATTAGCATTATTAGTCCCCCATTATAGACCAAAAAAATTAGTAAGATCTATGAAAACCCTGTCCTGTAAGATGAAAGCTCTGGGATTGTGACTGAAGTCAAGTGCTGTTTTACCATAAGGAAGAGCCTTGCTCTCATAACTCCTCCTCTCATTTTGTTCTCTATCCCTGCTACAGTCATGTGCACTACGGCTGGGTAAACTGTTTCTTCTTTTTCTAATTATGCCCTACTTATTTCTCTTTGCCTTGTTGTTCCTTGAGTGCATTTCCTGTTCATCACCTACTCTAATGGCTGAAACACCATCCACTATTCAAGACTATCTCTGCTTACCTCTGTGTGATTGGCAATCTTTCTCTTCTCTGAATGCATTCATATTTTCCTAATGCAGTGGAGTAAATTGGCTCCTAAAACAATCATGTGTGAACATATCTCACTTTTTCATAATTTGGGATGACATTTTATTCACATATGTTTCACTCATAACACACAGCAAGTCACTTTATATTTAGTACATTTCAATAATAATAGTAAAATATATGAAGAAATAGAATAATGGCTACACATGGAAACATCTGTCACTGTGACCAAAATATATTTCCAGCACAAGTGACAAATGTTTATGTAAAATGACCATGGCCATAAATATACTGTAGAATTTAAGTATTTGTTGAAACACATATTAAAATAAAAAGCTTAGATATTAGGATTTAAATTGAAATGGGGAAAAAATGAATAAAAGGAAAGATGTGTAAAATATAGACAATCGTTTCTGGCACATATTACATGTACATATGTATATAGAAATGCCAGGAAAGAAAGAATATATTGGATTGTGTCTGTTTTCAGAGAAAGCTTAATGAAAGAAAAACAAAAGCAAAAATGTAAACTCACACCAAAAGTAAAAGAGTTCCAAAAAAAAAAAACACAAACTTTAGAGAGTATTTGGTACTTCAAGGTAGTCTCACAGCCAGGCTTAACAATCTATTCTCTTTAATAGTAATAATGGTTAGTCTAAATTAAAAAAAAATTCTAATGTTTGATTTACAAATCTTTACTCATGTAATTCTCACAGCAATGCCCTAAGAGAGGCATCCCTAACACTGCTTATTCTAGAAATCTCAGCTGAGGCTCAGCTAGCCTAAATTAACTGCTCAGTATTACACAGTTAGTAAATAGTGTAGCAAGTTTTTTAATCCATGATGTTTAGGTTTGAAAGCCTGTGCTTTTTCTAGGAATCTGTCCTATACATATACTAACTTATATATGCAAACATTGTCCTTTGCAGTGATTTTTGTAATTTTGAAAGTCTGTGGAACAATCCACATCTTCATTACAAAGGACCAGCCAAATGAATCATGGAATATCTGTAACAGTGAACTATTATGCAGGAATGAAAAATAAGGTTGTATTAGACAGCTTGGGCTGCCATAACAAAGTACCATAGACTGGGTAGATTAAACAATAGAAATTTATTTTTTTAGAGTTCTGGAGACTGGAAAGTCCAAAGTCAAGGTGCAAGTGAATTTGGTTCCTAATGAGCACTCTCTTCCTGCTTTGTAGCCTTCTTGATGTGTTCTTACCTGGTAGAGAGAAAAGGAAAGCAAGCAATCTGGTGTCTCTACTAATCCCATTATCAGGGCCTCATCCTCATGATCTCGTCTAAAACTAATTACCTACCAAAGGCCCCATGTCCTTAGGGCTTCAACATGTGGATAGGGATGGGAAGGTGGACATAATTCAGCTCATAGCAGATGTAAAACTGTATATTAATTCACATTATTTTTAAATAATACATTTTAATTGAAAATATGTTTGAAAAGCCTTATAGACTGCTCCAACTTTTATCATATGTATGTGTTTATTTAAAAAATAAATTTTTATATATGTAAATATATATCTTTTGACCACTGTGATGCACTATTTATATTAATAACTATTATTTACAGAGCACCTACTTTGTTCTGGATAACTTACACACATTAGTGCTAACAGGCACAGTAACCAGGTGATGGAGATAATATGACTGTAGTATTACTTCTGAAAACTGGATTGATCATGGTCAAAGCTGGGTCTCTACCATAAGTCTGTCTATCTCCAAAGTCAGAGTTCTTACCAATATACTGGTGAGGTTCAGCTCCAGGAGATTTTGCTCACCAGGAGACATTTGGCAATGTCTGAAGACATTTTAAACAGTAACTGTGCAGGGTAAAGGGGGTTGCTACTGTCAGCCAGAAGGTTGACGATATGATACTGGTAAATATCCTACAAGCCACAGGACAGGATAGCCCCCAAAACAAGAACTATTTGGGCTGAAATTTTTATAGTGGTGGGATTGAGAAACCTGTCCATAGATGCACTAAGTTACATATGCACTGAGATATGTGCAAACATTGTCATTTGCAGTGGTATTTGTAATTGCAAAAGTCTGGGGAAAAATCTGCCTGAATCTTCATCTCTATGAAGCCTGATATTGTGACTCTGGCCCCCTCATTACAAATTTTGGTTAACAAAGAAATCCTTAAAAAATAAATGAAAGGGAGCATTTGGTGTTTATAAAAGCTGATGGTATAAAATTTTCTTGTAAAGTTAGTGGAGAAGGGTAGTAAGATAATATACTTCTCTGATTATGTTTTCTTTTGAGTGTAATTTGATGAAGACTCAGGATTTTCTTCATTTATAAACTTATATACTGTTATAACACTGATAATCATTTTCTCCAATTTTGATTTGTTTACTGATTCAACAATTTATAAAGTAACTATTATGAGCCAGTCACTATTTAGTTTCCATGAAAATAGCAGAGCATAAAACAGTAACAATTACCTTTCCTTAGGGATCTTATATTGCCATTGGGGGAAAATAGCATATAAGCAAATAAACAAGTAAGTTTATCGGATGGTAAAAGATACTAGTGGAGGAAATTTAAGTAGTCCATATGATTAGGGAGTGCAGAGTTGGGTTAGAAGGAAGGAGTCTTAAAAATTAGAATTTTAAGTAGAGAAGATACAGCAGTTCTCACTGGGACATGACAGTTGAGCAAAAATCTGAAGGAAGTTTGGAATGAGTCCTTCAGGTACCTGGGGGAAGAACACAAAAGGAAGGGAAATGCAAATTGACTATTTGACCATATTTTTAAACACCTTTTGCTTCTAGAAAGAGAGAGGCTTTTTTTTTCTTTTTATAGTGCCTTAGTCATAGAACTTATTTCCCTCTCTACAGAACTTTTATTCTAGTTAAAAAATAGCTGATGTTTTATGTGGTTTCAATGCTATCATTAAAGTATTATACTGAAATAGATTATATAGTTAATTTATGCATATATTTACAGTGAGAGAACAATAGTAATCTATAATAACATTACTTCTTGAGAGCTTGTATCTTTCATGTGTATAAAATTATTAATGATGAAGGAATTAGTTCGGCTTCATGTGTTTTGCTTTTTTCCAATTATACACAATGTTACTATTAATGATTATGCATTTTAATAAGAGAAATTTCTAGTAAATATTATTTCAAGCTGTTATAGTTAATGTTTATAGAAATAATAAACCATAAGCCAGTCATAGAAAAAAATAGTTATAGTGACTTAGAACAAACTCAACTTTGAAGAAGTTTATTTTAGTTTCAAATGTTCTAAAATTAAAACAAATTATTTATATGCTTATGGAATTATATTAGCTGTTAAAATTATCTAGATGTAGAGAAACTGGAATTTACTTTCTTTAAAAGAAGATTGGGTTTTGGAGGGAAGAATTATCTCTAGACATCGGTTTTCTGAGATCATGTATTTATGTAATGTTACTCAGTAGAAACCATTAGAGGAATATGGTCTATAATGCTTGAGAACAGTTCTCTTAATTAAATCTTTAAAACAAGAAAAATAATCCCAGCTGCTGCCTGTCTCAGGGATTGAAACATTAATTTTCTTAGATAAATGAATGATTATTAGTACAATTATATTAGCTACTCATATAATTATTATAATATTTATACCTGACTTTTGTGAGAATTCCTACTTAAGATAATACAAATAGCAGGAAGCATGACAAATAACATATTATTTTAAAAGATTTAAATAGTATATTATTTACTTAAATATTGTGTTTACAAGCACTTTTCAGTGAAAGATATAGTGATTTAATTGTTACACTTGTACTTTCATCTGTAATTTGATAAATACAATCTAGGTTATTTTAAATGCACTATAATTATGCTATATATTTTAAGTGATTCTGCTTTCAAATCGTACTTTTCAAAAGAGATAAGTTACTTTGCAGTGCACATTGAGCAATGTCTCTTAGTTCAAGGAACTTCAAATACATCTACCTAAATTTTCTAAGCCATCAGTCTTCTAATTGCCATAACACTATTCATTAAAGTAACAGCAATATATGAAGTATATCCAGGCAATTTGCCCAGCACTAAGTACAGTACATAGTTGTCTTCTCTAAGTACTCAAACCACCATTAATGAAAAGTAATTGCCCATCAAAATTTACATTAAAAGTACTATGAGAAATCTCTGAAGGACTTCATGTGATACTCGTCCAGCAATTTTTGTCACCTTAGAATTCTATGTTCCAACAGATTGCTCTTCTTACTGCTAATTACTTAGCAAAATGGATAAATACAACAATCTCAAAGTATATCATAGCACTATTTTTATAACTGGATTATAATTGGTGATCACAAAATGGTATTATTAACATAAATGGAATAATTAAGCCATATCAGCTATTTCATACTTAAAAGCATTAAATAGTGATTATTTTTTCTTTGTAACCTGCTAAATTTTAACTTTATCTGGAATCATTTTCAGAGAAAAATAGATTGTTTACTGTTTATATTATTTAAAAAAGAATGAATTTAAAAATTGTATGTGTGTGTGTGTGTGTGTGTGTATATATATATATATATTTTTTTTTTTTTTGAGAAGGGATCTAATTGTTACATATTGCCCCCAGGGCCTTTAATTTAAAAAAGAAGTAGTAAAATGTTTAGAATGGAAAATAGCACAGAATATTTTAGATTTATAAAAGATGTTTGAGTTAATATAATTATAACAGCATTTTAATTACAGCATAAGAATAAATTAAAATAACTGAAGAAGTTATTTCTGAAGTCTGCTTATATACTCTAGGTATTATCTCATGTCGGAATGTAGTGGATATCTTGGAATCATATCATGATCCGGCAAGTTTTATTCTCTTAAACTGAACTTACAATCAGATCAAAGCCCTATTTACTCAGCAACTTTATTCAGCCCAAACTTTATTTAGGTAGATGGCCTCTGTTTATAGGAATTTTGGGGGATATATATACCTGGATTTAGATATATTTTAAAAGTAACTAGTACCTGAATATCATTGTGTTCAGACTTATTTTTCTCCCTTTTCATAATCAGTATCAGCATTATCTTATATCATGTAAGAAAAGTATTAAACATTACAAATTTGAAATCAACATCTGTATCAATTTAATTCTGATTAATGCTGTTCCATATTTAAACCAAAACCATTTAAGAAGTATTTTGAGTAGTATAGGACAAAAGAGAAGCTCAAAACTATGTGCACGTTTTAAAAATACTATGCTTTAAGGTTTTTAATTTTGGGTGTTATTGTTCTATGCAGTTTTGGATATAGATATATCAAAAATGAATAGTACTCAGAAGGCCAATGATGGATGAGACTATTTTGTGCTGAGTTGACTCCTAATAAAATTATAGATGAGAGGAAAACAAGATTCTGTTATCTTACCATAGAGATAAGTGCATTGTCTAAAGTGATGTGAAGCGATTTAGAAGGACAGGTAGGTGACCTAGAACCCTTAGAATAAGAATCTTTAGTTAGTGTAATAGTAGGACAAATAATATTTGTGACTTGGTGAGGATTCCTAAAAAATTGGATTAAAAAAATTCAATTTTTAAAGGGTATATTTAATCTAATAACTATTGTCTTTAATTGAGAAATATTTAAGACTTTTTAAAATTGAAAACTATTTCTTACAGTTCTTTTAGGTGAACAGTAGATATATAAAAACCTCCATAGTTATAGCAAGTGGCCATAACAAATACCATGTGAATAAAATTTTAATGTTATTTAATAATATTCTATTCTTTGGAAAGTCAGTTGGACAGCTCCCTTGAAATACATGGCTGCTTTTTTCTTGAAATAGCTAATATGCCTCCAGCTTGTTTCTATGCAAATCAAATATTGGCATTTCATATATTTTTTCTCATTATATTTTACCATCAAGATGTTTTATGAAGAATTCTGTTTATGAGAGACCTAGTCAAAGTTGAAGAATACTTGGTGTATTTCACTGTATGATATTTTAGCTAAGTAATTACCTGTATATTCATATTTAAATTATTTTTCTTTACTAATTCTAGAAATTATTAAATTTATATAATTATAAATTTATATAATTCTACAAATTATATATCTTGCAATTATCTGTATAACTAAAATGATATTGCCAAATAATTTACTATTCTATCTTTAAAACAGTTTTTAAAGCAATAAGATGACTATTTTATCTTTAAATTCCAAATATAATGAGAACTGTATGTATCTGCAAATTCAGAATTATATTTTCTATTCAGCAACATTACGTTGTAATTTATTTCTAATGTACTGAGAACATATCTAGTAGGTTGTCAGATATAAGAATAAGGGTTTAACAAAGTGATAACAACATTCTTTCAGTTTTTTTTTTTTAAAGGCCAGGTACATTTTTGTTTATTTTATGATTTACATTTAAAACATTCATGGTAAAATAAACTATAAATAAAAGATTATAGGATGATACTCACTTTATAAACTACAGTTTTATTTTCATTTTCTGGTTCAAGAGCATGCTCCTAGCTGGCAGATATACTGTCCAGTTTAAATCAAAGTGCTGAGTTGCAATGACATATTCTTGTAATGATTATTGAAATAGGCAACTTTTTCCGATGAAATAAGCTATAATATGGTGGTTTTACATGTTTTCATTTTTAAGAGAATAAATATATCAAATTATTGTGAAAGACAGGGACATGGCAAATGAGAACACTAAAGATCATTCATTTGTGACAATATTCATCCTTTAACCTTTTTCTTAGTAATATATTTATATTTACACACACGTATATTTCTAGTCAGTAAATTTGACAGTATTAATTATTTGGCCGTGTCAGGAGTTGGGCAGTAGTGACAGCAACGATGTTTATATTTTAATAATAAGGACAGAAGAGTAAATTATCCAAGATAAGAGCAGCCATTTAAAGTAATTTTTAAAATACTGGAAGATTATAATATATAGTGTGCTCACACTGGAGTAAAGTGCTAGTTTGTATATATTCATTTAATATGTAAAAAGTTGTTTAAGGAGTACATTGTAAAAGAATTTAGATTAATTGAAATCAAAGTTGAAGTTATATCATATTAATGCCAATACAGTAAATTATTTTTAAAATGTCAAAAATACTAACATTTAAAGGCATCAGAAACTTTTATTGTAGAATTAAAATTCTACAATAAGAAAAAGTTTAAAGCCTTACTTACAGTGGCTAAAATTTATGTCATTTTAAAAAAGGTACAAACTGCCTTTCACTTTTAATTTGTTATAAACATTGCTTTTCAGGTAGTGGATAGTTCTACAACATAATTTTAATGTTTATGTAATACTGCACTGTATGCATATAGATATTTTATTTAAATAATTATAATATGTACACATTTATTTTCCTTTATTTCAGAAATTATAGATATTGTAATTAACTTTCATATAACTAGTTATTTTCACAGCCTGGATATAATGATAGATGTAGCATTTCTAGGTCAAATAGTTTACACAATTTTAAGGCTTTACATCAATCCTCTTTTGCTCTCTGGGTCACTATAATTTTTCTGTTATTTAACGAAAGCAATACTATTCCTTCTTATTCTCTCTCCATTTGAAATACCTGGTTAGACTTGAAATATCTAGAGAAACATCTGGTTCTTTTTTCTTTTAAAATTCAGAATGTTATGAATGTCAGAACCTTCTCTATCATGACTCCCATCTTCTAAGACTGTTTCCCGATTTTTGGATTCCTCCAAAAACTAAAACCCAAAATCTGAACACAATAGTAAAGACATATTTAGAACAAGATCTACTGAAGTTAATATTTCCTAAGCACTATTATAGATGAAATTTGGTCACCAGGAACAGATAGAATAGTTATTCTATCTGTCTTATTCTGGTTTTCTCAAGTAATGAACAGAAGTGTCTGATATAAAAATACATACGACCTGAAGAAAAAACAGGATTGGCAACAAAATCTAAGATGGGAAATTATAGACTGGTGTCAGGGAGGAAAATCTTTTCCTCTGTTCTCTTAGGTTCAATGTCTAGTGGCCTATGAGTTAAACTAACAAAAGATACATTGGCAGGAGAAAAGGCATATGACTTTTATTAATATTTTATGTGTATAGAATTCATAGAAAATAAGTAAATCTCCAAGAAGTAATTAGGCCTGTGGCTTAAATACTGTTTTAACAAAGGAAAGGGGATTTGGGCTTCAAAGGATGACCATTGTGGGAAAGTGAATAAGAAATATATGGAGGAAATTAGTGGAAGATAAGGGTTATTTTAGTAACGTTTTTTTATGCACACTCATCTCAGTGCCTACCATCAGGGAATGAGTCATTCTCCTTTTCCTGGTATGGTAAAGAGAACATTTACACAAGGAAAATTTATGCCACCTTCAGAAAGGGAAATTTATGCCCTACTTTTAGTTAGAAAAAAAGGAAGGCAGAGAATTCTTCCTGCATTTGCTGATTCTCAACTGCCTTCAGCTCAAAATAATTCTTTTACCAAAGTGGCATATTTTGGGAGGCATATTCTGATTTCCTTCGATGGCTCTGTTCGTAGAGAGAGAACTGGAAGGTCTCATACAAGGCAATCTACAAGGCAGCTCTAAGAAACTTAGCAGTAAAATTGTGAACAGTTGGCTCTGACTGACTCATTGTCCATTATGGCTCCTTCTGCCCCCTTTGGAAATGGCTAGAAGTTATTAAAAAATTACTAAAAATACAGACATAGTACTTGGCTGAATTTAAAGAAGTATAACCCAAGAGTGCAGAGATTGCTATTCAATCAGGATGAAATAACATCATATTAATTAATGTTTACATTACTTTGATTCCAAGTCATAACCTGACTAGAATGCCAGAAACGCTAATCTTCTCTTCTTTTCAATTTAATTTGATTTAAAATTTTTTTTTTAGAGACAGGGACTCACTCTGTCAGCCAGGCTGGAGTGCAGTGGTGAGATCCTGGCTCACTGCAACCTCAACAGCATGGGCTCAGATGATTCTCCTACCTCAGTGTCTTGAGTAGCTTGGATTTCAGGGGTGCACCATTAAGCCCAGCTAATTTTAAAAAATTTTTATAGAGACAGGGTCTTGCTTTTTTGCCTAGGCTGGACTCAAACTTCTGGGCTCAAGTGATCCTCCTTCCTTGGCCTTCAAAAATGCTGGGATTACAGGTGTGAGCCATTGCCTTGGCCCAATCTTTTCTTTAAGTAACTTACCTCAGATATTTTGCAGGGTGATCAAAATTGCTTACCTTGATTTAAAATTGATCTTCCCATTGCTTACAATCTCCAAGAGGAAACTAAGGCTACATCCTGAAGGAAATCTTAATCCCTGACCTTCAGGTGCTCCCTCCTCCAGACAGGCCTTGCTACCTAGTAGAAGTCTTACACCCAACCTCAGAAATGTCCCCAGTTACTAAGGCTGACAGAAGGAGCAGTACAAGGCTGCTCTGGGTTTGCTGCTGAAACTCAATGTCAGTAGCTCAAAGTGCCATTGCTACTGGAGGAAAAAGTGAGGAAGTTCTGTTCTCCAGTGTCATACTTATTTAAGGATATCAAAATGAAACTAAAGAGAAAATTCAAGAAACAGCTGCCCAGGCTGTAGCAGATAATAACTCTTGGTGGTCAGCTTTTCCATTATTTATCTCTCTCTTATTTACATGTAACGTTTTTGCCCAAAGCATGCCCTGGGCACCACAGTGACTAAATAGGGGGTGTATCCAGTATTAGCCCCATTTTTTTCCACACCAGAATTTCCACGAGAATATTGAGCAGTAATTCATCATTATATTTCTATGTTATACCTTTGCAGGGAGTTGAAGATAGAGGTGAAAAAGACCACTCAAATTCCTGCCTTCATGGAGGCTGCATTTAGTTGGGGTAGATAGTAAATGTATACGTATATACAAAAATGTCATATAGAAAAAAAATGATGTGAAATGAAATAAGATAGCTTCCCAGAGGCTTTTGCTGAGAAGGTGCTATTTGAGCATAGAACTGGATGACAAGAAAGATCAGCCTTGTGAAAATTTCTAAGGAAGCACTTACAAGGCAGATAAAATAGCAAATAAAAAGTCCTGAAAGCTAGATTGTGCTTGGCATGTCCCAGCTGGTGTAACTGTAGCTAAAGTGGCAGGAGCTTAATTCAGAAAAGAGGAGGGTCAAGGGAGAAAGGTCCTGAACAATGTACCCGCTATAGGAGATAAAACCTTAGTTCTTCACTCTCATAGCCAGTTGAAGGGTTAAACAGAGGAGTTATAGAAGCTAGTTTATATTTTAAAAGGAGTACTCAGAGAGATTCAAGATGGCTGATTACTAGCAGCTCAGGATTGTAGCTCCAGTGAAAGCCCAGAGAAGGAGAGGATGCCACACTTTCAGATGAATTTTTTTGCTCACGGACCAGGAGATTCCCAGTGGAGGAGCCCCATGGGTCACCAGCGTGACTCTTGTGGCTGGCATGGGGCGGCAGTTCTTGGTACAGAGTAAATGGGACTGCGTCCCCTTTTGGTTGATGTTTGGAGCTCTGGGAAGGCAGAGTCACCTATTCAACGGATTGAAAAAGGGACTCGAGAAGGAAGCCAGACCAGAGACTCCCGGGCAGAAAAGCACCACGAATCTTAATGCTGCCGTTTTAGCCGGCGCAGTGGGTTGCTCAGATTCCAGCACTGGGAATCAACAAGGTGGACGTCCACTCAGAGACCTAATTTGAAAGCCAGTAATTACAAAGACGACAGGTGGATAAATTTACAATGATGGGAAGAAACCAGCATAAAAAGGCTGAGAATACCCAAAATCAGAATGCCTCTCCCTCCACAGGGAATTACAGTTCCTCATCAACAAGGGAACAAGGCCTGATTGAGAATGAGTGCATTCCAGTAACAGAATTAGGCTTCAGAAGGTGGATAATAAGAAACTTCTGTGAGTTAAAAGAACATATTCTAGCCCAATGTAAAGAAACTAAGAACGTTGAAAAAAGGTTTGACGAAATCCTGATGAGAATAGACAATCTAGAGAGGAATATAAGTGAATTAATGGAATTGAAGAATACGAGAACTCCATGAAGTATGCACAGGTTTTAACAGTTGAATTGATCAAGCAGAAGAAAGGATATCAGAGGTGGAAGACCAACTTAATGAATTGAAACAAGAAGACAAGATTAGAGAAGAAAGAGTAAAAAGGAATGAGCAAAGTCTCCAAGAAATATGGGACTATGTGAAAAGGCCTAATTTACGTTTGATAGGTGTACCTGAATGTCATGAAGAGATGAATCCAGGCTGGAAAATACTCTTCAGGATATTATTCAGGAAAACTTTCCTAACCTAGTAAGGCAGGGCAATACTCAACTCCAGGTAATACAGAGAACACCACAAAGATATTCCTCAAGTAGAGCAACCCCAAGGCACATAATCGTTAGATTCACCAGGGTTGAAATAAAGAAGAAAATTTTAAGGGCAGCCAGAGAGAAAGGTCAGGTTACCCATAAAGGGAAGCCTATCAGACTCACAGCAGATCTCTCAGCAGAAACCCTACAAACCAGAAGAGAGTGGGGGGGGGGGGTCAATATTCAATATCTTCAAAGAAAAGAATTTTCAACCCAGAATCTCATGTCCAGCCAAATTTAGCTTCATAAATGAAGGAAAAATAAAATTTTGTCCGAACAAGCAAGCACTCAGAGATTTCATCACCACCAGGCCTGCTTTACAAGAGCTTCTGAAAGAAGCACTATACACAGAAAGGAACAACCAGTATCAGTCATCCCAAAAACTTACTAAAAGGTAAAGAGTATCTCCATAATGAAGAATCTATATCAACTAATGGGCAAAATAGCCAGCAAGCATTAAACGACAATATTAAACTCACAAATGTCAATATTAATCCTAAATTGAAATGGATTAAATGCCCCAATCAAAGACACAGACGGGCTAATTGAATAAAAAGTCAAAACACATCGGTGTGCTGTATCCAGATCCATCTCACAAGCAAGGACACACAAATACTCCAAACAAAGGGTTGGTGGAAACTTACCAATCAAATGGAGAGCAGGAAAAAAAAACAAAACAGGAGTTGTAACTTTCCTCTCTGACAAAATAGACTCTAATAGTAACAAAGACTAAAGGAAACAAAGAAGGACATTACATAATGGTAAAAGGATCAATGCAACAACAGGAGTCAATGATCATAAATATATATGCACCCAATATAAGGAGCACCCAGATACATAAGACAAGTTCTTAATGACTTATAAAGAGACCTGGACCACCGCACAATAAAAGCGGGAGACTTTGACACCACATTGTTAATATTTGATGGATCAACAAGATAGAAAATTAACAGAGACATCTATGATTTGAACTCAGACCTGGAACAAGTAAACTCAGTGAATATTTATAGAATTCTTCACCCAGGTTCACAGAACATACATTTTTCTCAGTATCACATTACACCTATTGTGAAAGTGACCACATAATTGGAAGTAAATCACTCTTCAGCATTTGCACAGCATTTCACAGACTTAAATGAAATATTGATTGGCTGTTTGTTATTTTCTTCCCTTATTCCTTCCTGTCTCCACTGTTAAGCACAATTATTGGCATAAAAGAGGTTTTTAATACTTATTTTTAGATTGCATTCTAGCCTGGGCAATAGAGCAAGATTCCTGTTCTCTCTCCGCTTTCTCTTTCTCTTTCTTTCTTTCAAAATAAATAAATAAATGAATAAAATAAAAGGAGTACTCAGCATTGTGTGCCAGTTGGACTATGGGGGAGCACTTTAGGCATTCAGAGGAGAGACTATGGCGGCTTGGAGTAGTGTAATGTCACTGGCAATAGAAGGCACTGAGACCCAGATAAGTAATTTGGAGGTAGGTAGTTGGAATATATTGTTAGGGTGCTATTCAGACCCCTGCTTCAATGTAGGGTGAATTTTTTCTCAGTGGCTCTCATTTTGCTTCTCAGACTGAACCTGGAAAATGTCTCACTCTTGTTAATATTTTCTACAGTACTCTATTCTGCCCTGAATAAATAAGTTGATATAAGGAAGTATATTAGTCTCCTAGGGCTGCCATAACAGAATACTACAGATTTTTTTTTTTTATATAGAGTTTTGCTGTTGTTGCCCAGGTTGGAGTGTAATGGTGCAATCTCATCCCAGTGCAATGGTGCAATCTCATCCCACTGCAACCTCTGCCTCCAGAATGAGTGTCTTAAACAATAGACATTATTTTTCACAGCTCTGGAGGCTTAGAAATCCAAAATCAAAGTGTTAGCAGGTTTGGTTTCTTCTGAGGTCTCCATAGCTAGCAGATGGCCACCTTCTTGCTGTATCCTCACAGGGTCTTTTCTCTCTGTGTGCACATTCCTGTGATCTCTTTCCTGTTGGACTAGGATCAAACCATATGACCTCATTCAACGGAATTATCTCTTTTAAGACTAGATCCTGAAATATAGTCACATTGAGGATAGAGCTTCAACATATACATTTTTAGGAGCTGCAATAAAGTCTTAACAAGGAGGGATATCACCTAATCTAACACTCTTTAGACCTTGCTTAAGCAGAGCCTTATTAAAAAAGGGACAAATAATTCATTTTTTTCTCAAACTGAGCATATGTAAATGTCAAAAATTTTTTTTAACATTCTTAATTTCAGTCCTTACACAAATACAGAGGTTCTAATATTTTATTGCTTCTACTCTAATATCATTTTGTGTAAACTGGAGACCACTGCATTACATGGATGGCCATGAGACCTTGCAAGTGATTACTATAGGTACTTTAAATTATTATTTTTTTTTTTGCCACCAATAGTAATTACACTATTAATCTCAACCAGCATCTATGCAAATTCATGTCCTTAGACACAAAGTAGTGGTGTAAAATTATAGAAAAGTTGTACAAATTCATTCATGATTCTGATAAAATAATTCCACACACATTCTTATTGATAGTGGATGGAAATATTTCTCTGAGTTATTTATGTAGCAGAATCGGTATAGTCATATGTAAGTTTTAGGCTTTTTTTGTTGACTCCTTCATTTGTTTATTCCATATAGCTGCCAATTATTGTGCTTAGCATTTGAATCATTTGGCTAAATAATTTACATATGAAATTAATATGGTGGAGTGTTTCTCATTTTACATATTAGGGGACTAATATTAAAATTTAAGTAAGTTACTCAAAATCATCCAGAGTGTCGTGGCCAATTATCACACCAGGTTTTGTGCTTCCAAACTGCATTACCTTACCGAATGTAACTTTCAAGCAACCTTGAAAACCACCTGTGTGCCTGGTTTTGGAGTATGAGTAGAAGATAAAAGAAGTAATAAGACATAGCTTCTGCCCTGAAGAATCTTATTTTAGGTCAAGTGTGGTAACACCACATGTGTAATCGCAACTATTTGGGAGGCCAGGGCAGGAAGATTACTTGAGGCCACTAGTTCAAAACAAGCCTGGGCAATATAATGAGACCCTGATCCCACAAAAATAAAAAATAAAAAAGATATTAACCGATCATGGTGGTGTATGCCTGTAGTTCATTACTCAGGAGGCTGAGCTAGGAGGATTGCTTGATCTCAGGAGCTTGATGCTACAGTGAGCCCTGATCAGATTACTTAATTCTGGCTTGAGGAACCTGTCTCCAAAAAGAAAAAAAATTTTATTTTTTAAACAAGAAGATAGACATGTAAATAAATAAAGTGCTTTAAGACAGTTAATGCTATGATATTATGTACAGACCACAAACCACAAGGGATGAGGTGAATTCTTCTACCTCTTGGGGACTAGTAAACTTTCCAAATAAAGGTACCATTTGAGCTGAATCTGGAGATATGGGTCCATTATTCAGATAACAGGAGTAGAAGTGAACATAGCAGTGGAGGGAAAGATTCCAGATAGAAGACGTAAATTGAAGTCAGCACAAGAAGGCACAGAGATGCTTGGGATTTATTTTTTTGGAAAATAGAAATACTATCAACCCTATATTAATCCATTACCTGGGTAGTCGAAAATAGGAGGAGGGCACAGATAAAATGTAGCTCAGACCCACTTAATTATAATTTGTGATTTAAGATGGATATTTACTAGAAGTGTATTAAATTAAAATGTTTAGTTTGCTCTGTTAGCTGAGTAGTTCTTTTCTTCTTCCCCACTCTACTCTTTCTCTTCTTCCTTTTTTAAATGAAAACAATTTTAGAAACATCGGTTTTCACTGAATGAATTATACATTTTATTTTCTAAATATCCCAGCAAGCACTTATTCAGAGCTGCCTTGTTTTTGTCAGCTAACTTCTTGCTCTCACTGTCATTCTCCCCTTTACAATGCACAAATACTAGTTCGCTGGCAACAGTCAAGCCATCAGCTTGGACATTAAATTACCTGCCACTCTCCAGTTTTTCTGTATAACCCCAGACTGCCCCCTTAACTCTCCATGAGGCAAATCTCTCAATATAACAATAAATGGAAAGAGTTTCCGGCCATATCTGTCAGTTCAAGGTTACAAAGGCTTGAAAGCAAATTCTGGGCATTGTTCTTCGATGCTCTCCATCCTCCCTTCACTGTCCTCTATATTTTCTGCTTAAGAAAAAAACATCTTGGGAAAAGGCATGGAAAAGAGACTTCTATTCTGTCACTGCCACAAGAAAGAGATTTTTGCACAGAGCTCCAGACAAACTGCAGAGAGCTGCTCCCACACAGAAGAGAAGCTAATAGACTAACAGACTGCTGTAAGCAAACATATCCGCCTCTGGGATTGTCCAGGTGGAGGGGCGTTCCTGATTTGCAATAGGTACAGTGTAAAAATATAATGGCTCCTACATAATTATAAATAATAAATTCATTCTGATATGTAGATATTTCTCTCATTCACAATAGTTTTAATTATTTTTCTTACAAATATGATGCCTTTTGGTTATTCCATGTTTTGCTGTAACTTGGTTAATCTATCTCTGGAAAATTGTAAGTTGACTGAAATTCAGTATTCCTGGAACACAGAGCACTTGGGGCAGCAACAGATCTGTAGATGGAAAATTAAACAGGCATCTAATCTTGGATGGCCTTTGTGCCATGCCTTTGGCAGGGGGAAGCCATTGGAGAATTTTAAGCTGCAGAGTGACACTCTCACATTTGCATTTTTAGAATGATCACTCCAGTATTCCCTCAGCAATGGCAGTCAGGAGAAGAGAAGTGATGAGACCCTGAGCTAAGCAGTTTCTGTGGGGAAGATGAGGAAGTAAAGCTTTCCTGAGACAATGAGGACAAATAGTTAAGTGGGCAGTTTAGTGCAGGGTCTAGGAGAGGGAATAGAGGCGGGGAGAAAGCAAACAATGACTGGCCTGGCCCCTGATGACTGCGTGGGTACCATTTACTGAGAAAAGTCTACTGGGAAAGACTCACAATTGGGGAAAAAAAATTAAATTTGATTTTGCTAATGTAAAGTTGAGGAGACTTTGTTGTATTTAGGTACAAATATCTACTATATAGTTCGATACATAAAAAGGATAGTTAGGGATAACATTGAGATTTGAGAGCTGTTGGGGTGATAAGGGGCGTAGTTAGTCAAGTCACAAGTGAGAATTCTCCCCACCCTTCTCTTCCCAAATTCCCAGGGTGTCTTTTGATATTTGTGATATTGATTTTGATATTGTAAAGAATACATTTATTTCTTTAAAGTTGTGAATATTATTTGACATAATACTATGGAATCTCAATATATGGCTCTTCCCTCAACATGCATTTTTCTTGAAGTTCTCTGATTTTCTGCTTCCATATGCCAGCTTGCTCTCTAGATTTGCTGCTGTCTTGCTTGGGTCTCTAATCATTGTCACGTTGGAAGGTTCTCTTTTGCCAATCTCTCAATTTTCTATTTGTCAAATACTCTTTTCCAGTTTACTCTGATTTAGTCAAGTACAGCTTCCAACAGCTTTCTGAGAAAGGAGCTTGTGAAGCAAATTTATCAAAGACAGTGCTGTCTTTTATGTTTACATTTGATTAATTGGTATGGAAATCCAGATTGGAAATAATTTGGTATCAAATCTTCCCAGACATTCTTGTCTTCTCAATAATAAGGTGAAGTTGAGAAGTCCAATGCTATTATGCTATTATGTCTTTTGATCATTACTCTCTCATTCAGAAACTTTTAGAATCTTTTTTCCCCCTTTATTATTCTGGCATTTCATGACAATGTGTGTCTGTTTTGCTGGGAACTTATTTGGCTGTTTCAATCTAAACACTGATGCCCTTCAGTTCTGAAAAATAACATCAAATTATTTTTAACTGATTTTTTAAATTTGTTTTACAATAATCTCTTAAGGTCATATAATTTAGAAGGTAAACTTTCATTTTCTATTTTTTTATTTATTACCTTCAAAAAATTTTTTTTGAGGATTTGTTCAACTTTAAACTTTCTATCAACATTTTAAATTCAGCTATACCCCTTTTAATTTCTGAGTTCAAATTTTTTCTTTTTAACCCTTTCTTCATTATAACCTCCTTTTGTTTCATGCATGTCATTTCTGTACTCTCTGAGAATATCCATTTGTTTTCATTTTATTCCATTTTGTTTTCTATTTTTCTTGCTGATTCTGTTTCTTCTAATTTTTTTTTCTGTTTATTCAGTTTGATTTCTTGCTCATGGTATAGTCATTCTTTAATTATCTGATGTTTCTGGGCTGTGTCTTAATTTTTCTAAAGATCATCAGAAATTCTGAGTTTGAGCAGCAGGCCTTATGTAATGATAAACATCTTCAAAAATAGCCGCCCTGAGCCTTTATTTTGTGTGTGTGTGTGAGAAGGCAGACTACTTCAATTATCTCTTTCTTCAAAGCGTTGGTCAAGACAGTTTTCCCTAACAGGGAAACTTTTCAATATCTCATATGGGGCATATAAAGCTGGATGTGAGCTTCCTCAAAAGTCGGCACTGCGGTCAAACTTAGCAGTTAGGTCTGTGGTTCTTAACCCTATTTGCATATTATAATGGGAGATTTGAAAAAGTCTTGTGTTCATGACATAGGCCAAAACAATTCAGTGACAATCTCTAGGGGTGGCACCTAGACATTTTTAAAAAAGGCTTCCAGGTGATTCTAATGTTCGTCTCAGGTGAAGACCCACGGGGCAAGCAGCATCAGCATATTTGCATCACCTGAGAACTTTTCATAAATGCAAAGTTTTGGTCCCCACCCTTGAACTATTAAATCATACAATCCAGGTTGGGACCCAGAAATCCATGGTTTAAGTTGCTTTCCACATAATTCTAATTCATGCTGAAATTTGAGAACTTCTGGAGATGATCACGTAATCCTTTATCTCTGTATCCTTCTCTGTCAGCATTTTGGATGAATTTCTGATCTTTCACCAGGCTTGAGGAACAGCACTCTCTTGGCAGTGTACTCTGGGTTCTAATCACCTTTTTTTTTTTTTTTTTTTTTGAGACAGAGTCTCTCTCTGTTGCCAGGCACCAGGCTGTAGTGCAGGGGTGCGATCTTGGCTCACTGCAACCTCCGCCTCCCCGGTTCAAGCAATTCTCCTGCCTCAGCCTCCCAGGTAGCTGGGACTACAGGTGCACGCCACCGCGCCCAGCTGATTTTTTTTGTATTTTCAGTAGAGACAGGGTTTCACCATATTGGCCAGGATAGTCTCGATCTCTTGACTTTGTGATCCGCCCGACTCTGCCTCCCTGGGATTACAGGCTTGAGCCACAGCACCTGGCTCTAACCACTTTTTTAGTAGACTAAAGCAATCCTCCTATTTTCAATTGCATCTATCTCCCTATTTTTAGGCACTTTAAGGCCCACAATTTCTAACCTAGTCTGAGCTTTTGTAGTACAAATTAGCTGGCATCTGACCTCCTCCTATTGCAGGTCTAGACTCTAATTTTATCTATTAAATAATCACCAATTATAATCTACTTTCAATCCACTTCTGTTTTTATTGCCATGGTCTCCTCTCCTATACCTTGTCTGTGTAGGTTTATTCATTTTTAATTGTTTTCTAATAAATTTTGGTTTGCCATGAGAGAAGAAAGATAATAAAATTACCAGATAAAATGTAAGACATCCAGTTAAAATTTAATTCCAAATAAATAACAGATTTTTTTGGTATGTTCTAATAAATTATTCTGCATTTATCTGAAATGCAAATGTAACTAGGCATGTTTTCTATTTTAAGTCTGAAGGGCTGATTTTTGACAAAAATCTAATTTTAAGTAATGGATCTCAGTAGTTCTGGTATAGGGTAGTAAAAATACATATTCAGAAGAAGTTATTAGTTTTAATGATACATCTAAAGAGGTAAAGCATTATCAAAATTTAATAATCATCAGTCTAAAATACCATAACTGAAATATGTATTACAACTGCCTTTATTTTGGGCTGAAACTTTAATTCAATTTATGTTCATTAAGTTATGTTTACACTGCATAGTAAAGTGTTATTAGGTCCAATGGGAGACTATTTTAGAGATGACAGTGTAGTGGAAAGAGCATTGGAATTCCAGTAATGCTGACCTGGAGTTAATAACACACACTCCTGCTGTGTGACCTTCAGGAAGGTCACCTTTTGATTTTCCATTTGCTTATTTTGAACAGAATGTGTGTTAACACATTCTATCACTTTTATGACAATGAAACAAGACAATCGTATTTACTCAATTTAGAGCCTCTCAAAGGGACTGGAACTTGGTAGGTAAGTGCTTGGTAAATATTATTTTCCTTCTCTCTCTTTTTTGGAGAAGATTTTGGAGACTGTATGGTATATGCTAATTATTAATATTAACATAGTTAACTTTTTTTTTTTTGAGGCATAGTTTTGCTCTTGTTACCCAGGCTGGAGGGCAATGGCGTGATCTTGGCTCACCACAGCCTCCACCTCCTGGGATCAGGCAATTCTCCTGCCTCAGCCTCCCGAGTAGCTGGGATTACAGGCACGCGCCGCCATGCCCAGCTAATTTTTGTATTTTTAGTAGAGACAGGGTTTCACCATGTTGACCAGTATGGTCTCGATCTCTTGACCTCGTGATCCACCCGCCTCGGCCTCCCAAGGTGCTGGGATTATAGACATGAGCCACAACGCCCAGTCTTTTTATAAATATTAAAATATTTCATGAGTTCCTTTAATATCTCTGTTAGTGAATGTATTATTTTGCTAGGGATGTTGTGACAAAGTCCCACAGACTGGATGACTTGAGAGAAATTGATTTTCTAGCATTTCTGGAGGTGAGGATCTGAGATCAAGGTGTTGTCAGGGCTGGATTGTTCTAAGATCACTCTCCCTATTTGTAGATGACTGTCTTCTTTCTGTGGTTTCACATGGCCTTTCCTCAGTGCATATCTGTGTCCCAATGTCCTCTTCCTATAAGAAAACCAGTCACATTGGATTAGGGTCCATCCTAATGGAGCCTCGTTTAGAATTAATTCTTAAATACTTTTTAAAAGAATTTCTCTCTCTAAATACAGTCTCAGTCTGAAATACTGGTATTTAAAAATTCAGCGTATTAATTTTGGGTGGGAGTCACAGTTTAGCCCATAACCATGAAGTAGATTTACTTATTGTTACAACTTAACCACTACCCTATTATATTAGCTCCCTGCTTACATACAGCTTAAGCAAGCAGCATTTGAATTTCAATAATTTCTGAAGATTCTAACATCTTCATTAAAATAACAGTATGAGACAAAAAAAAAAGTGAAATGAACAAATGTGATTCCAAGTAATAATTATGCAGTGAAAAACAAAGTTTAAAAGAATGCAAAACACTGTGAAGAATATAAAGAATTACAAGACAGGATTCTTGTTCTCAAAAGCTCTCATCCCTGAAAAAGCCATCAAAATTAGTACAAGTGAAACAATAAGGAAAACAACCATTAAATACAAAATCATGTGATTATGTTTGTAGAGCAGCCTTAGAATCAGGGAGAAGGAAGCATCAGTGTGGGCTGTGCTAGTCTGAAATACTTTACTGAGAATGAGGCTATACTTGTGCATTGAAAGTTGAATATAGTGGAGTTATGTGCAGACACATGTATGAAAACTGTCATAAATAAGAATTGGACCATGCCTATTTTCTTCATAGCACCAAAGAAGTCTTCCCTTATTTATTTTCTATTGGTTTATTTATTATGTCTGTCTCTATTACTAGAATATGAGGTCTGTAATAGAAGAGATTTTACTAGTCTTATCTCCTGTCATTTATTCATCATCTGGAATCATACTTTACAAATAATACATGCTCAATATTAATTGAATAAACGGATTAATGCATATTGTAAGATGATAAGACTGCAATTGAAAAGGAGTCTCAGAAGGTGGAATAAATTTGATTATGTAGGGCTTTAAAAATCTGATAGAGAATTTTAACTCTGAAGCTGTATATAATGAGGAGGCTTTGAAGAACCTTAAGCAAGAATCATGGATGATGAAAGTTAAGCTTTTAGATGACTGCAACAACCTGGAATAATTTTTCCAGGATACTTGGGGTCTTAGATTCACACTGGTCATTCTTAAGATACCTGTTGTCTGAGTCCTACTGGTGCTTTCTGAGCACAAGCTTCTTTTGTTATGGTCTTCAAGGCTGTGGCTCTTTGTTTTCTGCTCCTTTATCCATTTATTTCCTGTCTCTGTACCATGCCATCTGAATCCAATTGATCAAGCTCAGAAACTTTGCATGTGAACAGGGTGTGGTTTTGTGCTACTCTTAGAAGCCCTACCCACCCAAAACTATAATCCAGAACTAGGTTTCATGGATACCTCTACAGGGAGCCACAAAAGGGTAAGTCTGGCATTTTACATGTTGCCTGTAGAAATTAGTATTCTTCATGGCCAAAGGGTGTGGTAAACAACCACAGTGTCTGCCACAGGTTGGCTACCTTCTAGTGGGCAAGGAAGAAAAATTTTTTTCTAATTTTTTTTTCTAGTCTACTGTAACAATAAAAATAATGCAATCAGAAACAATTTTTTTTTATTATCTTGCCATAGAGATGTGTTAAAATGTTCAGTTTTAAGTGAATGCAACCCTGGGCCATAATAAATTACTTAGCTGATGGAAATGGAGAATTTGCAGAGAGATAATATCTTGTGAATTCATCTACCCACATAGCTCTCTTTAGCTTTAATGTGTATAGTTTCTACTCAAGACCCACTGGGTCTGATTATGTGAATAAGAAGGGAATGTCTTCATTTCCTGAGTGGCCCATTCAGGTGAGGTGGTCCAAATAAAAACTTTCCTGTGTTACAGAGTTATACTCTTAGTCTCACTCAATCATCCATGCCCTCACGGTGAGGGGCTTTGGCCTAGGAGACAGAAATGGAACACTTTGATTTGGACTTTAACAATGGTCTTTTTCTTTAGTCAGACAGCCCAGTAGGCTCTCAATTCTATACTTCAGGTAAAGTCCTTTTGTTAATTTTTGATTTTGCCCATAATTTTTGATTTAATATTTTTGTAAATTTTATTTCTGGAGTAATATACACATAATTACAACATAAATAATACAGAAGAGATTCTTATCAATAACAATGTCTGACACTCTAATCTGTCTATCCCCAGTCCTACTTCTCAGGGACAGATCTCTTATAGCTGCCTGTTATTAGTTGTGGTTGTACTATTTTCTTTCTTTCCTTCCTCCCTTACTTTCTTTCGTTCTTCCTTCTTCCTTTCTTTTTCTTTTCCTGGAGTTCTTACTCCCAGAGTCTTCTGTTCCCATGATCCAATATAGACAGCTTCTTATGCTCGCCTCATAGCATTTATTCTGGGGCCTTCCTTTGCCATCTGGCTTTGTTCAGTTTCCTGTTTTTTAGATTCCTTCTCATTATCTTGACTTATTTTCTCATTTTTTTTTCCAGCTTAACTTTCAGTTTCTGTTTAAGAAAGAGTTCATGGGAGGTAAATTTATGATATAACTGCTACACGCATACACAAACACAATCACAAACACACACACACACACACACACACACACACTTTTACAGTTAATTAATAGTTTACTATAGAGTTCTAGGTTTTGTAATTTCCCCTAATAATTTCCCAGGCATTTCTACACTGTTTTCCAGTTTCTATAATGGTGAAGAGAAGTTTAGCATGATGGTTAGCAAAGAAGGACTAAGTAATTCTTGTAAGTGACTTACCTTTTTTCTTATCTCCAAACTTTTAAAAAAGATATGTTTTTAAGCAGAGTGTTCTGAAACGCCACATGCATCTATTCGTTTTCTCTATTCTCTTTGCTGGTGAATCACTTGAAGCTGTGGTTCTCAAACTTTTTGGTTGCATGACCTTTTTATAGTCTTACAAGTTATTGAGATCCCTAAGAGCTCTTTTGATGTGGGTTATACATAACAATATTGAATATGAAACCTGAAAAAATTTAAAAATATTTATTACAAATTTACTTAAACATTACAAAATAAACACATTGTTTATATGTTATATTTTAATATTAATAGTTATATTTTCTTAATTAGCAAGGAGAGTGGCCATGTTCTACATTTTGCAAATTTACTTAATGTCTTACAATATAGCCGAATTTTTATATCTGCTTCAGGAGATGTTGTGTAGGTTCAGATATATGCCATTAGCATAAAGAGGATTATTTTAAAAGCTTTTTCAAATTATATGAACATTCTTCTTTTTAAACTATGTAAAAACTTAACAAGTATTAGTTTCTTAACAGTGAATAGCAAAAACCATGTTACTAAATTTGTATTTTTGCTCATATTAAAATTTATTGGCCTAATTTTCACTATAAGTTAATCATTTTCTATGCATGATTTTGGCTCAGCTTGCATTGTTCATTTGAAAAATATTTCTTTCTTATGTTATGTATATCTTCCTAGTGTTGTATATTTCATTATACCATATTGAAAAAAATTAGATTCATGAATATTGTCACAAATCTTGTTAGAAAAAATTTTAGGTTTTAGGAAATTGTCTAACTTACAGTATTGATAGAAGTTTTGCAACACTCTAATCTTCATTTGAAAGCTTTAATTTTATCATTGGAAAGAAACTGCATTAGCTTTTTTTTATGTGACAGGATTTTCTTATTCATTTTTGAGTAAACATCTTCTAAATATTTAAGTCTGAATAGCCGTAGTCTGTCAGTCATTCTTCAAAGGTAAATTGATGTTCTATGAAAAAAGTAGCTAATTGCTTTTGCAGCTCAAGCAATCGCATAAGTCGGTCCCTCCAGACAGCTGTATGTTGGTATGCAGCAGAAGGGCTTTATGCACATTTCTCATTTCGTGACTTAATATTAAAACGTCATGTCCTAAAGAGTCAAGCTTTAATAAAATTAATAGTTTTTGTTGGTCAGTTAAGGTAATTTTTAAGTAAAACTGGCATATTTTCCCCTGTGAGTGCATGGCAGTAGTGAATTCAGTAATACCTAACAGGATGATGCTACTGGCTATAGGGCTTTTAAAACAAATGTTCTACTAATCTTTCTTTTTTTTTCCCTACCATTTTCTAGGGTTGCTTTGGTTCTTTTTCTCTATGTTGTAAAAAGTTTCCACCACCACATTTTCTGATGATTCTATTAAAAAATATTTTTTGGTAAATGTTTTAATCTCTAAAGACTTCTTTTGTAATTGTTCATTTTTTATACCATCTTTTACTTTCGTGAGTGACCTATGTACTAGAATCTCTTGAATATGTTTATTAGATTTTTCATAATTAAAAAAATCAAAAAAAATTTTTCTAAATTACTACTTGTGCACCTATGTTTATCTTAGTGTTTATTTTTCATTGTGCTCATTTTTCCCATTGAGCTTGAGATCCTCGATTTCCTCTGTTGGTTAACAAAGAAGGACTGTGTGTCTTTCATGAATGTCTCTTACCTTTATGAAAATAGAACTCTTTTCATTTGGTGTCTTTCTTCGGGAGAGCTCTGAAAGGAACTGGACCCTGTGACATGCAGGTTTAGTTTTAGGAAGGACCTAGGGGTCAGGATTTGATTTCCACAAGTGCCAGAATGTAGAGAACCATGTTGCATGGCACCAGCTTTAATATTCAAAACCTCTTCACTGAGTATCTTAGAAAAGAGCAGTGGCTACTTATCTGAGACTTTCTATCAGCTCTCAGCCCTCTGTGAACTAAGGACAAAGAGCTAAGGAGATGTAGGTGGTATTAAATATAAAAATATCTCTATTTAATCACCCAAATAGAGTTAAATAACCTTATTTTAACTTGTAGGTAGAAAATTGATTTGTGGTCTCAATTTGTGGCCATTAATTCTATTCTTATTGAAAAGGCTGAATTGTTCAAATCCTTTAAAATTATAACTTTATTTTAAATTGCTGCATTGCCTTAAATGTTTTTAATGCTCTTATGCCGTCTTGGAAAGAACACAAATTTTCTAGATAGGAGGACCAAATGTGTAAATTTCATTAAGTTACTTCGTCTTTATTGGGTCTCAGATTCTTTATAAAATGAAATGAGAATAGTTTCCTTATAGTATTGCTTTCATAATTTGAAGTAATATGATCATGAAAGTATAGTTTTTCACTAGAATGCTAGCTTCCTGAGAGGAAGATCTCTCTCTTCTTTTTAAAAAAAATATCTGTGGCACACTAGCTTCTCTGGTATCTAATGATCACTCAGCAGGTGGTAACAGTGTAAATTAATACAGTGTTGGAAAATGGGTCATTAGAAGATATAGAGAAGGTTAATATAATTGTTAAGAGACCAGTAATGGAGAGCGCAAATGATTAAAAGCTTATATGCTTTTATAAATAGAAAAGTGTGAGAACAATGTATGTTTTATAATTGTTCTTTAGATGTTTTGTTAGATTTTGCCATTTATTTACAAATATGTATAGTACAAAACTACGTGATCATGTTTAAGTATGTAAATAATAAAATCTGGTTTTATATTAATTTGAAATATGCTTTTGTTTACAGCTATATAATACTTAAAAATTATGTAAAATACAAGAATATTATATTTTTTTCTAATAAAAAGATAAATTGAGGAATCTAATTGTAGAGGAGGAGGAAAATTTGAACAATAAAATGTCACTCTGAGCTACATTTTAAAATGTAACAGTGATTTTACTGTTTCCCTTAGAAACAGAGTTTGGAAATGTAACAAAAGAAATCAGAAAGTATTATAGTTTAGTAGGTATTTATTATTATTTAATAAGACTATACTTTCCTTTAAAAAAAGCTTTCCTTTTTATAGATAAGAAATTGTGGTGGGCAGACCAAAACTTAGCTCAGCTGGGAACCTGCAGCAAAAGAGATGGAAGAAACCCCACCATCCTAAGAAATAAGACTTCTGGGGTAGTTCATATGAAAGTATATGATAAAGAAGCACAGCAAGGTAAGTCACACTAATGAATTTGTGCCAGGTTTTGAATACATAATGTGCCCTTTTTCTACTAGCTCCTCAATTCAACAATAGAATATTTCTGTTATTGCTTTTAATTAAAAAAGAGAAAAAAGGAAAATGTTGCTTAAAACTGTAGGCCTGTATACACCTTTAACATAAGTGTATAATAAGCTTTGAAAACCTTAGCAAAACTACTATAGGAATTTTAATTTGTCAGGTCTTCGAAGAGGTATTATCCCATTCTTGACTAAAAAAAAAAAATACAAGAATAGGAAAATATGTCCTGGCAAAAATATATGCAATGTATGGTTAAGCCCAGAAACTGAATGCACTAGGGTACTTCAAATGGACTACATCAACAAAATAATTCCCTATCCAAAAGCAAGACATTGTTTGGCTCTAAGCATTTTACTTTTTTGTTTTGCTTGTCCAAATTGTGTGCAGTGAAATGGAGTGAGAGAACTAACAGATGGTTTACATAGGTAGACTTGTCACACTGCCAAAATGGCAAATGGATTAGAGATGGCAGCCAGTACAGCCCTACACCTGCTAGTCCTTTCATACCTTTTGCTTCATACTCCATGACATTAGCAGAATTCTCTTTATAAAAAATAAGAAAAAAAGTCTTTTTCTGTACTCTACTTTCATACGTTAATCTCTTCCATGAAAATCCTTAACTTCACATACTTTTCTTAGGAAAAGCTTTCCAGAATGATTTTGAAACTAAGAGAGGGGTTTTCATCTGAAGGATTTGGGGTGTGTTCAGCAAAGCAGAGAAGAGTAGGAGGAGTAACAGAAAACCAAGGGGATCGCTATTTCTGAAGATAGGTGAAACAATCAAGCAAGCGGAATTTACTGGACATACCAGTTGACAACTCTACCTGCACATCAGGAGATAAGATGGAGATCAGATTAGGGTTTGCCTTCCTTGTACAGGGAATGGGTCACATTCGTTTGAAATCTTCACATGCCCCAGGTAGAGGAAAACAGATTTCTTATTCATTAAAAAATTTAATAATTTTAGAAGAAAAGAATTGCTTTAAACATTTATCTAAAGTATTAAGTTCCTTTTATGGTTGAGAATTAATGAATGTTTGTACATTTACATATACAGAATGTATATGCACCCAAGAGAATGTATATACATATGTATACATACATATGTAATCTGAGAATATATATAATACCCAAATGGTTACATACAAATCTATTTGTTCTCTGAATTTTTTGCGTTATGGCCATAATAATAAACTGGGTCATTTTCACTAGTAATTCAGTAATAAAACTTTTTCTGTATGAAAATAAATCGTACTGACATTTAAGTCAAGGGTAATAGATTATGTAATTGAGAATAAAATATTGGTACTCAGTAAATAAAACATTGAGACTTGTTTCAGATTTTCAATAGAATATAATTTTGTGTAAAAACTCACAGTACTATTATAAATCTTAGTGCATAACACATACCTATGAGATTGTATCTGAAAACCTAATATTAGAATATATGAGAAAGAGAGGGAGGGTGGGTGAGAGAGAGAGAATTTCCAAACAAAGCATTTAAGAAAAAATTAGACACTCTTTAAATCTGTGAACAAGCATATGCTTTGTTTGAAGCTGTAAATTAATATGTCAGATTTTGTAGATATAATTCCAGTGAAGTTTCTAGGAGGAAAAAATTATTATATGACTCTCAGCACACTTTACTCTTGTTAACAAGATTTTCCTCATCTTTTAAAGATTTGATTCTATAGGCATAATTGGTTGTTCTATGCTTTGTGAAAGTATGGCCGAACAGACAAGGACCTCTAGCACTTAGAAATCAATGGTATAATATGACTAAGCTTAAAATTTAAGCAGTGAAAATACCATCTTTACTAGAAGAATATACTGATTAAAGCATCTGTATTAAAAACAATCCTATTAACAGAATTACTGTAAGTAGTTTAAAAGCTTCATTAGCATGAAATGTGACCAATTTAGGACTCCTTAAGGTGTTAACATTATTACCTATTTGAATTTCATAGTATGATTAGTGATTTCATATAAAATTTTTGACATAGATCACTGGAGAGTTGAGACTTCTTGTTAGTCAAGTGGACTTTCTAGCTCCTCTAGAGAGATTTGGGACATGAGGTTTCAACATCAATATTATTATAAAATATTTAGCCATGCTAGTATTTATAATTTGATAGATAACATAAATTTAAACATAAGACATAAATATTTCACATAAATTATTACTTTTAAATTTCACTATATTTTCTATTTTATATTTAACAGAAAAAAGAAACTTATTGTAAATAAGAATGCATTTCACAATTTTTTTACTTTTTCTATCCTTCACTATTTCTTCTTAGAGACTAAACAAAGAATATATGAAATGTATGTCATATATCCTTATATGACATACATTTAGTCAATATTAGTGTGTAATGTAATTGTTGAAATATATCAATTTTATTATTTATCAAAAATATAGTTCTCTATATATCTGAACAATTTGTCTGAAATATTATATACAATATTTATATATGGCTATTTTTGCAATTATATTAAAAATATACAGTCCCAGAAGCTCCTTTTTTCCATATATTTTTCTATTATCAAAGCACAAATTCTCTTATTTTTGCAAGTTCATTCTCCTTCCTAAGCTATTGCTCTTTACTTTTGTTTTTTTTTTTTTGTTCTTATTTTGTTGTTTTTTTTTTGAGACAGTCTTGCTCTGTCACACAGGCTGTATGTAGTGCAGTGGTATAATTGCTGCAACCTCTGCCTCCAGGGTTCAAGTGATTCTCCTGTCTCAGCCTCCCGTGTAGTTAGGATTACAGGTGTATGCCACTACACCTGGCTAATTTTTGCATTTTTAGTAGAAATGGGGTTTCAAGACAGGCTGGTTTCAGAACTCATGGCCTCAGATCTGCCTGTCTTGACATCCCAAAGTGCTGAGATTACAGGCGTGAGCCACCGCACCTAGCCTCTTCAATTTCCTTATTTCTCTTTCTCTCCAAGTGTTGTTCTTTCAGGCTTTATAGTTAGGTATCATCTGCCCATCTCTCCCCAGCCTTTCAGTCTTGGTAGTTAAAATTCCCCTGCATCTAAATACGTCTCTCTAAAAGACTGGCATTACATTAATATATCCATGCTTTCTGCAAACTGAAATATATATATGGTCAGTATAGAATTATTATAAATTTAGGCTGGGCGTGGTGACTCATGCCTGTAATCCCAGCACTTTGGTAGGCTGAGGCAGGCAGATCACTGGAGGTCAGGAGATCGAGACCAGCCTGGTCAACATGGTGAAACCCCATCTCTACTAAAGAATACAAATATTAGCTGGGCATGGGGGCAGGAACCTGAAATCCTAGCTACCTGGGAGGCTGAGGCAGGAGAATCTCTTGAACCCAGGAGGTGGAGGTTGCAGTGAGCTGAGATTGTACCGCTGCACTCCAGCATGGGTGACAGAGTGAGATTCTGTCTAAAAAAAAAAAAAGAAATTATTATAAATCTATAAATATAATTGTTTCATTATTTGAAAATGACAGAAATGAAATTTCATTTTAAAATGTAAGTCAGCTTGGAAAAAATGTGGGAATGAATCAGTTAATTTTTATTAGTTTATATAAGATAAACATAATCATTTAAAAAGTTCTGGGCCGTTATATGGCCATACATAAAATGAACTTCAGCAATGGCTGAACTGGTGGCTACAGGACATGAGCAGAGAAAGTGGTAGATCTCCTGACAAGAAATCATCAAGTTTGAGAGTATTTCACACCTCAACAACGACAGAACTCATGGCAGTTTCGATTGAACAGTTAAGTCCCATCAGACTATCTTGAATTCAGAAGATGAGAAATAATGAGCTGCATTGGTATTTTGAAATTTCCATAGAGGACTATTGATATAGAGCTTTCATCATGCTTTGTAATTCTCACTGGATTTATTGCATTTCATATCAGTGCTTGAACATCCAGTAAATGGCATTGCGTGCTTTAGAATAATAAAAATGTTGTAAAAATGAGATATTTAATGAACTTTCCGAGTAAGATTGTAAATTACTTAACTTTACACTACCAGCATTAATTAGCACATTGGGCCTAGTAAATTCAATGAGACATTTTTAGTAGGGATTCTAGAATGTCTACCTGTGAATACCTGACTAATATTTGTCATTGTTACTGTACAGAAATAAGAGGAATTAACATGCCAATTAATTAGATGACTCTTATGGCTGTGTTTTTTATATATTTTTGGAGAATTATGTTCCTATGAATGGGAAAATTTATTTCTTTGCTTTAAAAAATTATTTGATTACCTATATACACACATACCTTCTTTCTTTTAGAAGCATAATGTTTTAGGGGTTAATAATAATTTAACAGCTATTTATGTGACACATTTGGATAAAATATCCTTGCAAAGGAAATAATTGTAGAGTTGAAGTTAACTTTAAAAATCAGAAGAGCAAAAGGTTTTGGTTTCTCTGATCTCAAAATATTACAAAGGTCTATGATAATATTTATGACAAACCAGTTTCCTTTTGCTTTTCTGTAACTATTAATCTTCTCATGTATCTCTGTTGACTCTTCTGAAAGGGCAAAATTCAACCATAATTTCTTACTTTCAATTATTCAAGAGAATAAAATGCAATCCTAACCAATATGAAACAGCTGCATTTAGAAATCAATAGCATACATATTTGTCAAATTATTGATATTAAATAAAACTTTATTTTTTATAATTGCATAAAAGAAATGTTTGTTTTTATTTTATGCAGGTAGCAATTCCTGCCAACTAAATAATGGTGGATGCTCTCAACTCTGTTTACCAACATCTGAAACTACAAGGACTTGTATGTGTACAGTGGGATATTATCTCCAAAAGAACCGCATGTCATGTCAAGGTATGAGTTCATAAAAAAAACCTTACCTCTGGTTCATTTACTTCATTCATCATTACATACCATGCAGATTTTAAGCAACCAAAATCAGTTAGATACCAGAAAAAATACTAACTAGTTGTTAGAAAATGATATACTGTTTAGTCTCATGTATGTAAGATTTTAATGTATTTGAAATATTAAAAATATCATTTTCTGCCTTATGAGAGATTCTAATTTTTTAGTAATTTTAGTCACTGCACTTTATTATCAAAACTTTAACCAAATCTAGTAGAAGCTACCTTCAACTTGAATAGGCAAAAGTTATAGTAAAAAGCAGTGCTTGACTGAGCTGGAATTAATGTAGAGTTTGAACGAAGTAATGTTTACTTTAGACCACTTTAGAGAAAGCACTAGAGAGAATGTCTTACATTCTCTGTAAGAGAGCTGTTATCTAAGAGGTTTGTCTTCCTCTTCCTTGTTTTGCAGTCTCTAGTTCTATTAGTCCCAAAGACCTTTGGTCCTAGAATGATCTTTTATATCTAATGATCATAGCTTAATTTTATCTTTAAATGCTCCAATTTTATTTGAGAAATATATATACATATGTTAGTTTTATCATTTATTTGATTTTATGATATATATTATATATATCAATCTTATTTGAGAAATACATATATACACACATATATATGTTAGTATTATCAATTATTTGTTTTTAAATCCAATATTTATATGATACTTATGTTCATGACACTGTTCTAAGCACCTTATACATATTAATTCACTTAATCCTCATAACCTCATGAGGTAGGTCTCTTATTATCCCCATTTGAGAAGTGAGGAAACTGAGGCACAGAGAAGTTAAGCAACTTACTCAGGTTACATGGCTAGAAAGTAGCAGAAGCAGATTTAAATCTAGGCATTCTAGTTTTAATAAGAAAAAATATGTATATATATATTTTATAATATATTGGAAAAATATATAAGCATTAGCATGTGTACTTTTGGTAGTTAGCTTAATATTTATGTGCCTATTTTAGGACAGGCCTTTGGTACCAGAGAAGTAAGATTTTATAGCTAATGAAGCCCTTGATGTATTCTTATTATGGCAAGGATTTGTGAAGAATAACTTCATAAATTTCTTAATTTAAAAAATCCAAATGTCTATTAAAATATCAATGATATAGTCATCTTAAATCAGGTTTATTATCATATACAAGCAAAGAGATATTTGGACTTTAAAGAAGAGGGAGTACCTTTTGTTTGTGAGATGATTTAGGCTTCCAAGAATTATCCAACTCAGTGCTTATGAAAGTTTGGGGCCTGTACCAGCATCGTCATCACCAACTGGGAGATTTTTAGAAATGTAAATAATCAGGCCCCTGGGATGGAGCCCACTAATTTATTTAAAAAAATTCCTGTTTTAACCAATCTAATGCATAATCAAGTTTGAGAACAATAAATCTACCTACCATTCATTAGTCAGGAAGTGTAACGTACAATAATTTTTTAAAAGGCTAGGAATACACTTATTAACATAAATTAAGATTATTAAAAATAATACCGGCCGGGCGCGGTGGCTCAAGCCTGTAATCCCAGCACTTTGGGAGGCTGAGGCGGGTGGATCACGAGGTCAAGAGATCGAGACCATCCTGGTCAACATGGTGAAACCCCGTCTCTACTAAAAATTACAAAAAATTAGCTGGGCATGGTGGCGCGTGCCTGTAATCCCAGCTACTCAGGAGGCTGAGGCAGGAGAATTGCCTGAACCCAGGGGGCGGAGGTTGCGGTGAGCCGAGATTGCGCCATTGCACTCCAGCCTGGGTAACAAGAGCGAAACTCCGTCTCAAAAAATAAATAAATAAATAAATAAATAATACCAATGAAATTATTTTTTTATCTTAAATATTCATTCTTGGCTTTCCTTCCCCACTTATCCCCTGCCCTGCATTTAGGTGTAGAATCATTTCTTATGTACTCTGTTCATGAAGGAATCAGGGGAATACCTCTTGAACCAAGTGACAAAATGGATGCTTTGATGCCTATATCAGGAACTTCATTTGCTGTGGGAATAGATTTCCATGCAGGTAAACAGCTTTTTATTCATAATTTATGTTGAATGTATTGACTTGATTTGTTAAACATGATGGAAATATAACCATTTCCTCTGTACTTTAATAGTCAAGATGAGAAATAAAAAAGCAGCAAATAGATAAATTTTAAAGCCAATCATAAATTGTTCTAAATATATAATGTGTGAAAAAAATCAAGTAAAACTGTTCTAAAGTATAGCATTTGAATTGCAGTTGAGATTCAACATACCATGATTGGCATTTGATTGCTTATTTTTATTTCTCTTCTTTATTCAAACACTTTATTTTTATCTAGTTATAAATATATAGGTATATAAATCATTATGATCTATTATATACTAAAATATGATCTTATTTAAAATATATTGAGGATGTTATTTTCTATTCTAATGCAAGCAGTGGCAAATGAAATCCAAATAATAGAAACAATTATACATGTCAAACCATTGAAAATTATTTTTGAATATAGTATGTATCATTCGGAGTCAGATTTTACTTCACATTCTTATATTTTAGCAAACAGTGAAAGGAAGCAAAAGGAAGCAAAGTGGACACTAACCTTTTGCTGTGGCTAATATAAATAAATAAGTGGAAATTAATGGTAGACACTGTTAAATTTACTGAAGTAAACAAGTTTTTTTGGTGCTAATTGCTAAATTCTGATATAGCATAAACATTTGGTATTCACATTAATATTCAGATTTATTATCTTCTACTTGAGGGCTTAAACTTATAAAAATAAATACTAAATCACATGTTTTCTGAATTAATGTTTCAGTGTTGAACATGTAAATGCATGTTCACAATGTTTTTATATGTGTATAGACTTCATTTTATTTAATGTTAAAAAACAAATAATTTTTTGATTTACTATCTTAAAAAAATCTTTATAATCTTGCATTGGCATGTGGGCTTCTGGTAGTTGTTTATTTTTCCCCAGCTCTAACACATTTTGTTTAATCATGTATTAATAAAATTCTTGACTACAAGTTAATTAATGAATCGGGATCTTCACAAATGGTTCAAGAATGACTTTTCTTAAGTAGATTATTTTGCACCAAATGTTTGGAATTGGATAGAAGCAAACTTTCTACATGAAAAATATCACCTTTCCCAAAAGGAAATACAAAAATGTACAACACATTTTATTAAGCAGTATGTTAATCTTGCCAAAATCCCATTGTGGTTTTTGATCAAACTTCAGTCAAATCTCATTATTGGTGGAAGCCTGATTACTCCTACAATGCAAAATGTATCTTGTCTCTTATGTACATGCATTTTATTCTTTAGAAGTTTATCATATAGGATGTATTAAGTGAAAAACTAAGAAAACTTGAACTTCTGAAACATTTTATTATACAGTACATGCACATATTTTTACTAGGAACATAAATCTTTGTTTTAGCTGGAGCTTATATTCAATTATTTTGAAGACACCATAATGATTTTTGAAAATATTTGATAACTTTCCATGAGGAAAAAATATTAATATAAACAATATGATCTAAATGTCTTGATACGATCATTAGCAAATCTTTTGCTTTTAAAGGTAAATGGATAATTTGAATGAGTTAAATTCACTCTCCTAGGTTTATATTGGCCCTTAAGTGGTTAAGTTTAATAACATGTACTATGATGGAGGATATTTTTATTTGTAGAGAATAAGATTTTCTGTTTCAAAATGCCTAATAATTATTAATATCATAAACTTATTTTATTTGAAAGTAACTTTTCCTAAGGAGAAGAAAGTTACCTGTTTTAGTTAAAACTTTATGTTCTTCACATAAAGTTTTGTCTACCATATTTTTATTTCCTGGAGAAAAATTATTTTGAGAAAAGCTATTTCTTCTTCTAAATGTAAAAGGATATAAGCATATGGAATAGTCATGTAGGTAGAATCTTCAAGAATCTATTAAAATACCTAGTGTTACTCAGAATATAGCAGTGCAAAACTTTCTTTAAAACAAAGAAGGTTAGAGATCTACAGGCCAGTGAAACATAGTTGGAAGAAACCAGAGTTTAGCCACAGACACCCTAGGTTCTAATGCCAGCTCAACCACCCACTAGCTTTGTGACTATGGGTTAGTTACCTAATTTTTCTGAGAGTCTGTTTTCTTCCTTTTTTGGTGTGGCCATGTTTATATTGATGTAAACAAATGTTTAACAAAGTACCTGATATATATTGGTGCCTAGAAAATGGTAATAAAAATATCAAGTGGGAAGTAAAATATTGTAGAAATTATCATATGTTATACATACATATGTATGTGTGTGTGTGTGTGTGTGTATATATATATATATATATTTACAAAGATGCCCTGGAAGCTACATTTAAATTTTTAATTAGCTAGGATTTTGTTTTACTGTTCTCTCAACTGCTATTATATTTTCTATTCAGTTATCTGAAGATGTTTCTTCACTACTTTGGGGCAATAAGCATAGGTTAATAAATCTACCTTTTGAGGATGATCCTTATCATCATTATCAGTCTGTAGAACTGATACTTAAAGATTAGATTTCAGCAAATATTTACAATCATTAAATATAAATCTAGGAGGGTAGCCTCCTGTGCTTAGACTGAACTAGCTGAAACACTAATGAAGGTGATGATGGTGGTGGTGCTATCAGGAACTTTCTACTGCCTTTGTGCATAACTTTTGGTTACTTTCATCTACTTTAAAGTGTGACTCTTTATTAATTGTGTTTTATGAAAATATATTAGGATCAGAATAAGTGTCAGCAGCATGATTTATAATATCATTACAGAGATAATATACAAGCTCTGTTACTTTGTAGAGGGAAGTTACAGAGAGAGAGAAAGGAAAAATAAACTGGATTGCAACTCAGAGAAAGAGAGAAAATAAACATTTTTTGTTGTGTCAGTCTCTAATTATTTATCTTTTTTTAAACATGACCTTTATATTTTACCTGATTATAGGTTTTTTCTCTATTAATTCATTTTTCAGATATTTTATTTCCTCTTCTTCCATTAATGGCATTTATCCCAGAGACATAATCCCTACTTTAGGATGAAAATTGTAATGACAAAATAGAAGGGCACAACTGCCTCTTACTCTAAACAAACAGCTCCAGTCATACTAAGGAGATGAAGTGGGAGAGAATCATTTGCAAATTTCAAGTATCATAATTTATTAATATGATTATTACCATGATATTACAGAATGTATGTATTGTTAAAACCTGTGCATTTCTTAAGAATTAACAAATATGAGTCTTTCTGGGTTTGGTTCTAATAAATTAAAGCTTTCTGCAATGTATGAATTTTTTTTCTACCAGATGAAGCAATTCTGGATACTCTCCATGGAAGAAAAAAGACCCTGTGGCTAGATTTAAAATGTTCAAAGCATTTTTATCTCTTCATTGGAAAAGTCCCATTCCAGTGGAAAAAAAAAATTATTGAGTTTTGAAAATCCCTTCCTACTGGGTGATATTCCTCTTGATAAATGAGTACTGCATTTGATGCTTTAACAGATATATTTTAGTTAGGAGAAAAGCCTTCAAAACAAAGACCATTGCTCCACTTAGTTAAGTGGCCTTCAGTAAGTAATGCTCTATTCAATATTCAGTCCTCCCTCCCTTTGGGATATTTATGACTTTTCCTTAATAATGAAACAATAGGAAGCTACTTGAAGAGGGGATTCTACTCAGAGAATAAATTTTCATCTGAAAAACTTCAAACTTAAATTCTTTTTTCATTTTTATCTCTTTTATTTAAATTTGGGGCATCCAATTCAGTGATAGAACAACTATTGATTACTATAATATCTACCAGGTATAGAACTTCATAGCTAAGTTGCTGTGAAAGATAAAGGTAAACAAGGGCCCAGCTGCAATGGCTCATACCTGTAACTCTAGCAATTTGGGAGGATGAGGTGGAAAGATCACAGGAGGCTAGGAGTTTGAGGGTAGCTTGGGCAATATAGTGAGACTCTGTTTCTATTAAAAGAAAAAGATAAACAAAGAATAAGGGTATTATTTGGATGTCATTGTCTCACACTCACTGTAGGAAATATTTTAATACTTTTTTACACTATCATATAGTAGTCTAGCTAAGATGATAAAAGCACTGAAGGAACATGTCAGTATACACTTGTCTAAATCCACAGAACGTACAACACTAAGAGTGAACCCTAACGTTAACTATAGACCCTAATATAAACTATGGCTGTGTTGGCTTAGATTCACCTGTGACAGATGTATCATTGTAGTATGAGATGTTGATAGTGGCTGTTTGTGTATGGGGGGAAGGAATATATGGGAACTCTCTGTACTTTCTGATAAATTTTGCTGTGAACCTAGAACTCTAAAAATTAAAACATATTAACAAAACACTGAAGGAATACATGTGACAAAATATTATTGCCACATTTACAAAGTGAATGTCATGTACTTATATGAAAGAATCCCTCCTTAATAGTTCTACAACATTCACATTTATCTTTCAAATGTAGAACTAGAAGGAGTATTTGATACCATTTGTAGCACTCACTCTTGTTACATGAAACTGGAACTCAAAGAGATCAAGGAGTCGTGTACCAATGGAGTATCCTACTCCCAATTCTTTCTACTCTGTGGTCATGCATTTGTAACCACTGAGGCAAAAGTTTATTTCAATTATTGTTGGCATTACTTGATAACACTATATTGCACTTCTGCAAATTGATGCTAGTGGAAGATTGTGTATTATTTGGATTTATATACTGAATTATGTAATTTTTAAACCCATTTGATAATTGAAGCTAGTGACACTCAGGTGAGTTTCTCTCTTTTTTTATTTTCTATGCCTGGAAGCTTATAAAAAAAGCTATTTACAAAATTTTTCTAGTAACCACTTTGTCACCAACCAAGGCCATAGAAGAATTATAGAAAGAATTCTTTTTGTGTCAGTAGCAGCAATAGTTTAAGAAATATAATATTGTTGCTTTGGGACATTTTTTCAATTTTAGGAAAACCATTTCCTTGGCTACAAAGTGAATTGCTAGGGCTGCTTCAATTTCTTTTTGTTCTTGTGACAGTCAGCTAAACCTATTTTGTGTTGTCATTTCAAACTTTCTTTAATATTGTATTTTTAAATCATGTGAACAGTTTGTATGGATTTATAGTCAATTCAGTAAATTGTTCAAGATATAAAATGATATCACAAGAAAATAAAAACTTACCAATACTACCTGAAATATAAAAACCATAAATATACATAACATAAGGCATTTTAGGTTAACTAATGGAGATATCTCACAGATCCTTTTTAGATAATTTCCAAACTCAAAGCATATAAAAACAGGCTTCTATTAGACATCTGAATTTATCAGTATGTTACTTGAAATTAAAAGCTTCAGAAGATGCACCATGATGGCCTACTAAAATTAAAGCTTTGGTTAATTTATTTGGGGTCTATATTATTTTCTCTATTATTAGGAGAATCTCTTAGGCAAGCCTCATGAAACTTCAGGCCCTCATCACTCCTCAGGAAAGGGAAAGATCCTGATACCAACTTTAGATTAATTTACATGAAGCATATCAAGTCTGCATTAGGAAACCTTTCTTTAGCCCTGCCTGAGTTACTCTGTCCTGCCATATTTCCTTTTTGCTGCTGAGGCATCTCCTCAGCAATGGTACATTCACTTTTGAATGTACCATTCTATCTCCCCACTCTCTTTTATCAAAATGGAGTTGCTGAGAAACCTATTTTTTAAAGGCCTGGTTACTTCAATTCACAGTAAATTATTAGTAACTGCTAAGAGATTGATAAGTTTTTAAATTATATGTGTTTGAGGAGATCGCAGTGTCTTAACCCACAGCCAACATCCAGTTAAGCACCTCTAAAGATATGTGAAAAAAAGTATTTTTATAGGTAGGTCAAGCTTTTTTGTATTTTTCAAATTACTCCATACTCTGATCTCTAGAGGATAGTTTGGTTCCAGAAACCCATCCCTGGATATGCTGACAGATTAAATGATGTGAGATCTCTTTTAGCTTAGGTATGTTGGTAACTTTAGTATCTTTAACTATAACCTTAAACTTGTAAAAGTGCTTTTCTTCCCATTTTAAGATAACTGAATATATATTAATCCATTTTTCTTTTTGATACCATTTCTTAAAAAAAAAAAAAAGCTGTGATTCAGCTTCTGAAATTTTTGACCATTAGTTTTTAATCAAGTAGACAATCTTCTAGTTAAAAAAGAAAAAAGAAAATTGTTTAATTTGTTTATGAACTGGTAATAAGCAATGGATCTTTAATTTTATTTTATTATTTGGTCTTACTTTTTTATCTAAAAGCAACAAGTAGTAAGTGGTTGAAACATGAAGGTGAAAAAAAAGAACTAATTGGTTCTATGAATTTCTTAGTATGCATAGAATAGGGACTTGGCAGAAATGGAAAAAGCCTAGAAATTGAATTAAACACCCGTAAGAAGATTAGAAAACTAAGGAGTTGGAAGAGGAAGAAATTAAAATAACAAGAAACCCTGAATATTTGTTGCACAATTATTATATCACAGGAGTAAGGGTAGGAAACTTTGTATGTTTATGTCATTTAATTTATCAAAATAATCTTCTGAGAAAGGAGATATCTTAATTTTAATATTAAACTGGGATTTAGAATGAGATATGGGTGTAGGAAAGACTTGGTTGCTTTGAGATGCCCAAATTAAATTCTGCATTGAGGATTATTTTGGGTTTTTGCTCCCGAGATTGATATCAAACATGAATTGGAGAACCAATGTGAAATAATCAACATCTGATTCCGAATAATTTCATAATAAAAATTTTTATCTTATTGCAATTATGATTGGGAAAGATAATCGATAGGTCATATCAAGACTCAGGGTTTAAGAGAATCATGAGAATATGGTCAGTATAGGATTGCCCCTGCTAGATTGAAGGGCAGAAGACTCATGGCACCGTCTCATCTGAGAGGATAGTTAGGGGAGGACATCATCATCATCATCATCATAGTTATCATTATTATTTTCATAGGATAGAGGAAAAAAAGAAGAAAGAAAAAATCATTTATTCTACTATGTTTACGTTAGTTATCTATTACTGTGTAGCAGATTATGGAAACTTGGTAAGACAAAACAATGCTTATAATCTCATAGTTTCTATAGGTCAGCTTGCTGTGTCTTCTGCTTCAGAGTTTCTTATGAGACTGTAATCAAAGTGTTACACAGAGATGTGGTCTCATCAGAAGGCTCAGTTAGGGAGGATTTACATCTAAGCTGGCTCATGGGGCTGTTGGCAGGATTTGGTCCCTTGCAGGTTGTTGGATAGAAGACCATAGCTCTCTGCTAATTTTTCATCTCAGTTCTTTGTCATGTGGGCCTTTCTACAGGGAAGTTCACAGCATGACCACAAGCTTCTCTTAGAGCTAGTGAATAAGAGTGAGAGAAGGCACCCCCCAAAATGGAAGTCAGACCTCTTGTCACCCAATCTCAGAAATGGCATCCCATCACTTTTGGTATATTCTATTTTTTATTAGAAGCTACTAATTAAATCCAGCAAAGACTCAGGGAATGGGACTAGAAAAAAAGAGTGAATACCAGATGGTAGGAATAAGTAGAGACCACATTAGGGGCTGCCTATCACAATATTATAGATTTTTTATGTGTATTATTCCCACACATTATTTTCTAAAGGGCAAATTCTGATGGCAGATTTGAAATATCAGTGATGTTCCTATATGGACAGCTTCTATATCCTGGCTTAAACTATGTGAGAATGAATTATTAATGTGACGCATTACGGTCATTGTCTTGATCCTCATTTTGCCTTCAGTTAATAGTAGGCTGTAGCTGACTGGAGAAGTCCTTTAGACAGAAATTAAAGACAAAGCTTAAATAAACTGTCAAATGTTTCACAAATAGAATAAGACAAAGCTGGGATTTGAATATATTTTTTAATCATTTGCTTTCTCCACACTACCATTCTAGAGTAAGTTGAGTAAGGAAAGAGTCCACAAGTATCCAGGAAAGGACAGGTGGCTTTTTTTTTTTTTTTTTTTTTTAAGACAATGTCTTGCTTACTGCAACCTCCATCTCCTGGGTTCAAGCATTTGTCCTACCTCAGTCTCCCGAGTGTCTGGGATTACAAGCCCCTGCCACCATGCCTGGCTAATCTTTGGTATTTTTAATAGAGACAGGGTTTTGCCATATTGGCCAAGCTGGTCATGAACTCCTGACCTCAGGTGATCCACCTGCCTCGGCCTCCCAAAGTGCTAGAATTACGGGCATGAGAGCCACTGGACTCAACCAGGATGGGTGTTTAATAGCAACAACAAATTTTAAAAATGCAATATAAGGTGAAGGGTCAGAAATATCTAACCATTCAGTGTGTGAGATTCAGAAGGCCAGGCTAGGGAGCAGGGTAGTCTTTTTATGAGAATTTGACTTAGTTGATCTATGATTGTTTATTAACTGGGAAAAATTGTGCACCCCAAAGTACACTTCACAATATCTGGAAACATTGTTAGTTGTCATATTGTATCTATTGCAAAGAGACCAAGGATGCTGCTAAACAATGCCCTCTGCATTGTTTCTTTTCCACAACAAAGGGTTATCCATCCCCAAATACAAATAGTGCTAAGGTCAAGAAACCTATACCAGGACAAAATCTAAGATTATTTTAGGCAATTCTGATGTGTTCTTTTGGTTTAGATCTGCTATCCTCCTTGGCAGTAGCAAACCCCATGGTCTTTTTCTTTAGGCTACTGTTTGTTATCTTGAGCATCTCATTCATTAGTACCCAGCTTTTCATGTTTGCCACTTTGCTTTTGGCTACCATTCTAGAAGAGTCCTTCAACAAAAGCCAGAAACTTATTCCAACCATTCTTTACAGTTTTTGCCTAGTGTCTGGAAGAGGCTTGATGATACAGTAATGTAAGCCAAATCTTTTATTTAAGGACTCTTCAGTATTGTAGCTCTTTAATTAATAAAAACTCTTTCAAGAAATTGCTTATAGCTGTCTAGCATTGCCTGGGAAATACAGTTGTATATTGTGTATACACACCTTTGTATGTGCACACACACCTTTGTGCATACACACCTTTATGTATGCATACATGCCTTTGTGTATATCATCAATAGAATTATTATTGTAGTGACTTCATTCTTTGTCACCAAGGTGCACTAAGTGTTGACTGTTGTTAACTATGCTTAGAATGAGTTCTAGTATTGCCTCATGCATTCCTCTCTCGAGTTTCTTGGCCAGAAAAGGAGCTCCAAAGTACTTGGAGACAATTGCCAGTTCTTTATGCTTGCAGTGACACTCAAGAACAATTATAAAATCTGTTTCTAGGATAATATGCTGTCTTCAATCGCTAACTATGGCTAACTCATTGTGTCAGTGAATTTATCAAGGGCTATGTTAAAGAAAATAAAACAAATAAAACTAGTTCCATTAGTCTTAAAGCCTGGTTCATTTATTTATTATTTAATTTTACTAAGGACTTAATTAGGGGAGCTAGATATAAATTAAGTAGGAAAAAACTCAGATGAAACCAGAAATATAACTTGATTGTTAATAGTATCAACAATAACAACCTATAGTATATTAATAATCTATTTTCTCAGTCAACAGTCATTAAAACCTGTGCAAAAAGAATCAGAATTAGACTGGCATAGTTTGAAGGAAAATGTAGACTTTATTGTATAATCTGCTCTGTTCTTTGGGGGGAATAAAACAAACACTGATAGGAGGGATTCTATTTTGCTACTTTTCTTATAAATTATATATGAGATAATGATAAAACTGATGATTCAATCTAGTAATTCAAGGTTCGAAATATAAGTAAAAAGTTATCTAAGTCCTGAATAAGTGGATTCATAACTTTTATTTTGCCTATGACATATTATTCTTATTAATAGAGAATAAAAGAGCTAAGATTTATTAGTGATTCTTGATAATAACTTGTTTAAAATGTGACAATAGCCTTATAATTTTTTCTTTATTATTTTCTCTTAATATTATTTTAGTAGTAAAGCAATTGATGTTTTGAGCTCATTGGCTCAGATTTTAATTTACTGATAATAAAGGATACTAATGATTATATTTGCATATTCAAATTATTTTTAGTGTTCATATAAACCCTATTAACTCAAAATAGTCACAATTTAAATTAAGGTAGACATCTATTAGCTCAATCATCATTAAACATTATTAAAATTAGTTAGTAGAAAAATATCAGTTTAGCAATCACTTATTGATGGCAAACCTCTGTCTATGGTTATATACTTTTGTTTAAATTTTTAAAAAATTAAATTTATAGCAGATTTGTGAAATTAGAAAACATTAAAGAAAGTTGAAATAAAAATCACTAATACTACTACAAAACAGCAACTATTAATATTTTGGTATTTAGTATTTATGTTATGTTTTAAATACAAACAAATTTTTATTATTGATATAATTGTGTTTCTTTTACTTACAAACATGAACACTTTCCTGTGTTATGATTAACAATTTGTAAATACTGTTTTAAAAGGAATACATTATATGTAGATTAACATAAAGTTTTTAACCTTTCCAGTACTTTCAGATATTTGTTTTTTTTTCCAAGTTTCGGGTGTAAGTTGTCATTATTTGTGATAATGTCTCAAAATAGAATTTTCTTTATTTTAACTAACATCTTTTTTTGGGATTTATTTTACATATGTGCAAGTCAGTGGTTTTAAGTATATTTAGAGAGTTGTGCAACCATCACTAATATCTAATTGTATAATTTTTTATTAAGAAAACAATGCCTATTAGTGGTAATTTTCATATGTTTTCAAACTCCTCAGCCTCAAGGAAACCACTTTTTAAAATAAATTTTATTTATTTATGTACTTTTTGAGACAGAGTCTCACTGTGTCACCCAGACTGTAGTTCAGTGGCATGAGCTCAGCTCACTGTAACCTCTGCCTCCCAGGTTCAGGCAATTGTTGTGCTTCAGCCACCTGAGTAGCTGAGACTACAGGCATGTGCCACCATGCTAAGCTGTTTTGTATTTTGAGTAGAGACTGGGTTTTGCCATGTTGGCCAGGCTGGTCTCTAACTCCTGGCCTCAAATGATCCACTGGCCTTGACTTCCGAAAGTGCTGGGATTACAGGGGTGAGCCACTGTGTCCTGCCTACTTTCTCTCTCTACAGACTAGCCTATGCTGGACATTTCATATAAATGAAATCATATATGTTGTCCTTTGTGACTGGCTTCTTTCACTTAGCATAATGTTTTATTTTGTAGCATATCTCAGTACTTCATTGCCTTTATGCCAAATAATCTTCAATTCTATTGCTATAAGACATTGATGGGTTTATTATTTTATGGACATTTGAGTTATTTCTGCTTTTTTTGACTATTACAACTAAAGCTGCTAGGATCATTGATGTTCAAGGTTTTGTGTGGCCATATGTTTTTATATCTCTTGGGTATATACTTAGGAGTAAACTTGACAGGTCATATGGGGACTCTTTATGTTCAAACATTGAAAGAACTGCCAGGCTGTTTTCCAAACTGGCTGAAATATTTGCATTGACATCAGTAGTGTGTAAGGGTTCCATTGTCTCCCATTTTCTCCAAGACTTGTTATGATCTCTAGCCATTCTGATGAATATAAAGTGGTATCTCATTGTGGTTTCACTTTGTGTTTCCCTGATGCCTAAAGATAGTGAATACCTTTTTAATGTTCTTATTAGCCATTTGTTTATGTATGTGGAGAAATGGCTATTTAAAGCTTTGGCCTATTTTATTACTTTCTCTTTTTAATATTGAGTTGCTAGAATTTTGAATACATACTAGATAAAACTCCGTTGTAAGACATGATTTGCAAAAGTTTTCTGCAAAGTTACAGTTCTTTCACTTTTCAGAGGTGTCTTTTGAATCACAAAAGTTTTAAATATTGATGAAGTATAATTTAGCTATTTGTTTCTTTTGTTGCTTGTGCTTTTGCATCATAGCTAAGAAGCCATTGCCTAATCCAAAGATAGTAAGATTTAATTTTAAGTTTCTTTCTAAATGCAATATTTTGGCTTTTAAATTTGGATTTATTATCCACTTTTAGTTAATTTTGCTTTACACATATGGATATTCATGTGGATTTGCAGATGGATATCTACTTATTCCATTATTGTTTGTATAAAAGACAAGTCTTTCCACTATAAAATTGTCTGGGCAAATTGTTGAAAATCATTTGATTGTAAATGTGAGGCTTTATTTATCTAAATCCTATCTCATTTGATCTGTATGTCTATTTTTATAAGTATCAGCTTTCTTGATTACTATAGCTTTATATTTAGCTTTAACATTAGAAGTGTGAGTCTTTCAACTTTGTTCTCATTTTTCAAGATTGTTTTGTTTATTTTGAGTCTTTGTATTGTCTTACAAATTTTAGGATTAGCTTGCCAATTTTGGTAAATAAACTTGCAGACATTTTGATAGGGATTGTGAGCAATCTGTAGAAAACAATTGGGGACTATTCATAATCTTAACAATATTAAATATTCTTATATATTAATATGATATCTTTCTATTTATTTGAGTCTTTTAAAATTTCTCTTAGAAATGATTTTCAGTTTTCAGAGTATAAATTTTATATTTTTTTCATTAAATGTATTTCTAAATTTCATGTCATTTATAGTCAAATTTTGTTAATTTTCTTTTTGGAGTTCATTATAAATGTGTTGAAGCACAATTTATTTTTTGTATATTGATCTTCTTTCCTGCAACATTGCTGAATTTTAATTTAAATAGATTTTTAGTGAATCCCTTCGGATTTTCTCTATACAAGATTGTAATTTGCAAATAGAGAAAGTTCTCTTCTTCATTTCCAACTTAGTTGCCTTTTGCTCTTCCTCTTCTTTCTTCTCTTTCTACTTCTTTTTTGCCTAATTGCCTTGTTTTGAACCTTCAATACTAGATTGAACAGAAATGTTTAGAAGACAAATTCTTGTCCTATTCTTGTTCTAGTCTTGATCTTAAGGGGTTATCTTAAGATCTTAAGTCTTGCTCTAGTCTTGATCTTTAAATATATGATATTTATCCATTAAATATATGCTATTAACTGTTTTTTATTTGTGGATGTCATTTAACAGGTTTACAAAGGTCACTATATTCCTAATTTGTAGAGCATTCTTATCATGGAGGGTTGTAGTATTTTATTAAATACTTTTTTTTGTATCTATTGAGATGATCATATGCCATTTGCCATTTATTTTGCTGACATGGTGTAATAAATTAATGTATTTCTAAAATGTTAAAGTTAACTAGCTTTTTTTTTTTGAGACGGAGTTTTACTCTTGTTACCCAGGCTGGAGTGCAATGGCATGATCTCGGCTCACTGCAACATCTGACTCCTGGGTTCAGGCAATTCACCTGCCTCGGCTTCCCGAGTAGCTGGGATTACAGGCATGTGCCACCATGCCCAGCTAATTTTTTGTATTTTTAGTAGAGACGGGGTTTCCCCTTGTTGACCAGGATGGTCTCGATATCTTGACCTCGTGATCCATCTGCCTCGGCCTCCCAAAGTGTTGGGATTACAGGCGTGAGCCACCGCACCCGGCCAGTTAACTAGCTTTGAGTACAAATGGAATAAATGCCATCTGGTCATGGTGATAATTCTATTTAATATTTCACTGGATTACATTTGCTAGTGTTTTGTTGAAGATTTTTGTGTCTATATTGACAAAAGATATTGGCCAGTATTTTTGCTTTTTATATCATTGGCTTTGGTATCAGAATAACACATATTCTGGCCTCATAGACTGAGTGCTTCCTCATAATCTGGTTCTTGGAAGTGTTTTTGAAAAATGAGCATTCTTCTGCAAATTGTTGCTAGAATTATCAAGAGAAGTCATCTGGTCTTTGGGATTTGGGGGATTAGATTTTGATTTACAATTTGATTTCTTTAATTGTTATGGATCTGTTCATATTTTTTGTTATGCCTTAGTTGTGTTAGTTTGTGTCTTTTGAAAAATTTGTTCATTTTAACTAAGTTTTATAATTTTTGGCATATAGTCATTCATAGAATTTCCTTATAATTCTTTTTTTTTATTTCTGTGTCTACTGTATTGGTAGTGGTGTCTCCCATATTTCAGTCTTAATTTTAGTAATTTGATTTTTTTCCTCTTTTTTTTTTTGTCTTTGTCAGCCTAGCTACAGATTTGTCGAATTTGTTGATCTTTTCAGTGGTCCACCTTTTGGTTTCGTTAATATTCTCTGTTGTGTCTCCTGTTTCTATTTTTAAAATTTTCACTCTAATCTTTATCATTTCCTTATTTCTGCTTGTTTACTGTTCTAGTTCTTAAGCGAGAAGACTAGTTTATTGATTTGAGATCTTTCTTCTTGTTTAATGTAGGTATCCACAGCTACAATTTTTTCTCCAATAATTATTTGAATATTTTTCTCTAATTTTTGATATATAGAGCCTTCATCTTCACTCTTCTCAAATTATTTTCTAATTTCTCTTGTGATTTCTTTTTTGACTTAATTATTACTTAGGGTTGTATTGTAGAATTTCCCGACATTTTTGAATTTCTGAAATATTTTTTGTTATTGATTTATAATTCAACTTAATTGTAGTCAGAGAACATACCTTGTATGATTTTAATGCCTATGAGGTTCCTTCCTTTGGTAGCATGTACACAATTTGCTGGTTGATAATGCCTTTTGACATTAATTGCTCCACTCTGATACAATTACATTCTGGCAGGGATAGTTTTTGACACCAGTCTTTGAAGTTTTTTCTCACTCCAGAAGGTCTCTTTTTTCTGTCTTTTTCCACAGTTTTCTCTGACAAGTTAGCTGGCCTACCATTTAGCTTGCTGCTCTCATAAAACTACAGCCTACTCTTTATTGCTTAAAACAAAAATCTCCATTGTTTTAGCTAGAAGAGTTAGGCATTAACTACGTACACTCTGTTTCAAATAAAGTAAGTTTTTTGTGGGGGAGATCTGAGGTTCTCCATTCTTATGGACTGCTTCTACCCCTGAGTAAAACCTTTGAGTCAGTACTCTGGCACTAGGCAGGATGTTAGCCTCTGGTTTGCCTCTCTTGTCATAGAACTTCTGTCCTACCAGCAAGGTGGGGCAAAGGCAGTGAAGCCCTTGTTTCCTTGGCCTCCTCTGGATAGGGAAGTCTTTCCCCTAGGAGTGTAGGATGGGTGGAGGAAGGGAGCTCTTGAGTTCTTTCTATACTCAACAGGAGTTTAGGCTCTGCAATTTAGAGTTGGTGGATATGAGAAAAGTTGGTGTCTTGCTTTTTCTAATGAGACTATTTATTGGGAGCCACGGGTAGAGGGGACTCCAATTTCTTGGCCACTCCTGTACATAGTCAAGCTTCTATCAAACCGAACTGAGGTAGTAGAGGAAGCAGTAATAGTATGTGCTTTAAGTGCCACAGACTCTTACTGTTCTTACCTAGATTTAGTAGATTTTCTGAAACAATTTATCTTCTTTTAGTTTATGCCCTTATGTCAAGTTTTAGAGATTTTTTTCAATTAAATAATTTTCACTAGTTATGTTGGGGGCTGAGTGTACTAGGCTGCTCACCCAACATTCTGGAAGCGGACTCCTTGACATTTACTATTAGGCTATAAATCAATGACACTCTCTAAACCCTCTGAAAAAGAATTACAATTTAATTTGTATAGAAAATGTGAGATCAAGTAACTAAATCTTAGTTTAAATAATATTTTTAAGGGAGATAAATCATATTGTTTTCTACTGAAGTCAGACAGGATTTTGAAGTAGAATTTACTACAAGCCATTAAATGAGTGTACAGACATTATGTAATTGATGTTGTAGCTATAAAAATAAATTATAACAAATTTAGCCAAAAGTCAATTATAAGTATTTTGTTATACTGTTGAAATTTCTTTGATCTAAAATGGAAAAATGTGTCTATGACTACCCTATTCCAAAATCATAGTTAAAAATGATTTGATGTATATGACATTTTCAAAAATGCAAAACTATGGAGACAGTAAAAGGATCAGCAGTTTGCCAGGGGGTGGGAGGAGGGTGGGATTAATAGATGGAGCATAGAGGAATTTTAGGGCAGTAAAACTACTTTGTTGGATATTATATTGGTGGATACATGTTATTATACATTTGTCAAAACTCAAAGAATGTACAATATCAAGAATGAACCTTACTGTAAAGTACAGAGTTTAGGTGATAATGATATGTTAATGTAGATTTATCAGTTTTAACAAACATAGAACTTTAGTTTGGGATTTTGATAGTGGGAGGGGCTGTGCATATATGGAAGCAAGTGATATATGGGAAATCTTTTTACTTTCCTCTCAATTTGGTTGTGAATCTAAAACTCTTTGAAAAAATTGTCTATTTAAAAATAATTTGATATATTTTTATAACATACAGTTATTCAGAAACAAATACATATATAAAGATATATGTATATAAAACGTGGCATTTGGTTAGGTGAGGTGGCTCATGCCTGTCATCCCAGGTGGGAGGATCACTTGAGGTCAGGAGTTTGAGACCAGCGTGGACAACATGGCAAAACCCTATATCTACTACAAATAAAAAATTAGCTGTTCTTGCTGGCATGTGCCTGTAATCCCAGCTACTCAGTAGGCTGAGGAAGGAGAATAGTTTGAATCTGGGAGGTGAAGTTTGCAGTGAGCCGAGATTGCACACCTGCACTCCAACCTGGGCAACAGAGTAAGACTCTGTCTCAAAAGAAACAAAATGGCATTTGAAGTTGTCATAATTCCTTAAGATTAGAGTTAGTAGTGTTCTATTTATTCAATGGCTAAGTGTTCTTAACTGACAGAATCCTCTTCCATTCAGACTAAAAAAATTGGTATCTATAACAATGCTCTCCTCGTGCTACTATTGTACTATGTATATATCCTACATGGACATTTTTTTCTCTTGAATTTAGTAATAACTTTTATGATACCTCCATGATTGCATTAGCTTCAATTTTAAAAATATTTCAGAAAGGAAAAATGAATCTTAGGAAAAAGAATGAGGAGAGTTTGATTTAAACATTTTTCTCCAACTAGAGAATCTTTTTCATTGATAAACTTGAAAAATCAACTTTTCGTTTTATTAAGGGAGATGCTATCTTATCAAAATGGGATTTAAATATATCTTAGGTGTGTGTGTCAAGTAATTCAGAGGAAACTTCAAACCATGGGACCATGTCATCACTGTAATTGGTATCTGTGGAGGAAAAATAAGGTCTTAAAATATTATTTTTCTTTACATCATCTCAGGTATCAAAGGATAAAATGAAAATTCTGTATGAAATTTAAAGATAAAATTATACTTCAAACTATCTCAAAAGCCATGGTGGAAAACTGGAGGATCACTATGTGCTATTATGATCATCAAAAGTATTTTGAAGATTAATATCTTCAACTCTAAAAACCTAGGTTTGTTCGTGTTGCTATAGTTCACTTCCATTTATATATACTTTATGGAGATTCTAATTAAATGTAATGAAGACCTAAAAAGTTGCAACTATGAAGGCAAATATTCTAATTTTATGTTCAGGTAATAGATGGGTGTCTGGAATAGTGGGAAAATATTCTTCATGCAAAAGAGGTAGCATTTCAAGATACTTAAGAACTGCCTAATTTAGGCCACTTAGATATTAAAGTTCTTTGCATATTTAGTCATATATTAGATATGTTTGTGGAGATTCTCCTTGTGTTTGTGTCATATTTTTAGTATGAAATTAAATAGAGTCCTATGAAGTGCAGAATTCATGGCACTATAGTGAATAAGTTACAAGGTTGAGATTTTATCAATGATATGACCTTGTAAGATTTAGCCTTTCTGGACTTGTTTTTCAACTGGTAAAATGTAAATAACTCTATAAGAAGAAATAGGTAACCATGGGCATTCATGTTTTGTTATTACGTTTCCCTACACTGGAAAGGCATCTACTTACTCAAAACAGTCTTACTTACTCAAAGTGATACATATTTAGATATATATTCACACATATGTTTGTACATGTAAAAGTGCTTTGTGGATACATAATAACAAACATATCAAAGTAACTCTTTAGACATTAAAACTGATATGAGACTTGAAATTAGAATGGATGAATGGGCTGGTTGACTTTTTATACATTTGTTTATAGTCAGATTCCTCCCATTCGGTCTTCAGGAATTCTTCATGCTCTATTTAATTGTATTCACCATAATCAATATGCCATATATAGTCTGCTAGACATCACTGGAAACATTGATTCTTATTCGCTAGTCATTAGTATTAGATGGGGTATTAGGGTCAAGAATGGAGATGAAAGAAGAACTACATTATTATGACTTAAATTTTTATGTGTATTGATGATGTACTGAAGTGTGTGTGTGTGTGTGTGTGTGTGTGTGTGTGGTGTGTGTGCTTTGTTAATGATGGACAATATATACAAAGGTGATCCCATAAGATTATAATGGAGATGAAACATTTCTATTGCCCAGTGATTTCTTAGTTATCATAATGTCATAGTGCAAGACATTACTCAGATTTGTGGCGATACTGTTATAAACAAACCTACTGCACTGTCAGTCATATAAAAGTCTGGCACTCAATTACATACAGTATATGATACATGACAAAAGTAATAAATGATGGTTTATGTTACTGGTTTGTGTATTAACTGTACTTTTTGATAATTGTTTTAGAGTATACTTCTACTTATTAAAAAAAAGTTAACTGTAAACAGTCTCAGGCATGTCCTTCAAGAGGTATTCCAGAAGGCATTGTTATCATAGGAGATGATAGCTGCATGTATATTATTGCCCCTGAAGACCTTCCAGTGGGACAAGAGGTGCAGATGGAAGACTGACATTGATGATCCTGACTTTGTATAGGCCCAAGCTAATGTGTGGTCCATCTTTGTTTTTAACAAAAGTTCTAAAAGTAAAACAAACAGAACAAAGCTTATATAATAAGGATATAAAGCAAGAAAAATTGTTTTATAGCTGTAAAATGTGTTCATGTTTTAAGATATATTCTTACAAAAGAGTAAAAATATAAAATGTTTAGAAGTTTATTAAAAAAAGGTTACAGCAAACTAAGGTTAGTTTGTTATTGAAGAAAAACATATTTTTAAAAATAAATTTAGTGTAGCCTAAGTGTGCAGGGTTTAAAAAGTCTGTAGTGGTGTACAGTAATGTCCTAGGCCTTCACGTTTATTCAATATTCATTCACTGACTCACCCAGAGCAAGCTTCATTTGCAATAAATGCTTTATATACGTGTACCATGTTTAATCTTTCTTTTTTGGACTTTAGGTTCTGGGGTGCATGTGCAGGTCATGCAGGGTCGTGGCATAGGTACATACATAGCAAGTGGTTTGCTGCCTCCATCCCCCTGTCACCTATATCTGGCATTTCTCCCCATGTTATCTCTCCCCGACCTCCCTACTCCCCAGTGTCCCTCCCCAGCCCCCCATCAATAGAACCTATCGTGTGATGCTCCCCTTCCTGTGTCCATGATATTTTGCTGTGGTTTTTCTAAGTTTAGATAGGTTTAGACACACACAACTTCTGGGTGTGTTACAAATTGCCTACAGTATTCATTACAGTAACATGCTGTACAGGTTTGAAGTCTAAGATCAACAGGCTGTAAACCATATTACCTAAGTGTGTAGTAGTTTATACCATTTTGGCTTGTGTAAGTATATTTTATAATGTCCACACAACAACAAAATTGCCTAACAATTACTATCTCTGTTAAGCGATACATGACTATGTGTGTGTGTATATATGGTGTGTGTATGTGTATTCATAGGACTTAAAAAAATTCCTCACAATAATATTGTGTTGACAGCTCTTGATATCACATCTAGTGTTCAAATGTAAATGACCCATGATAATAACTATGTTGTTAAACAGAAAGTCTAAATGGCATGGAATACTCAGCCTGCCCTATGTCCTGAAAATTGCACACCTTGAAAATAGTCTTGCATTTGCAATCACATATAACCCTTGATACTGAAAACTGGTCATTTACTCAGTTCAGTGCTTTACAGACTTTTGGAGTTACTCATTCTCTAAAAGTTCTCCTCTCTATTCCAATGTGTTGACATCATGCTAGTTGTTTCAGGTCACTTTTAAGTCATTCTTGTTTCCATTTAATCAGAGACATCACAGAATTTTCTGAGATAAATGAGATTTGAGAGCTTACCTATTCCAACCTGATTATTTTTCATATAAGCTAAAGGAGATTGCTGCAGATCGTATTTCCAAAAATGACTACACCAATAACTCCCATTCCACATGCTTTTCTTGCAACTTGACATTGACATTTTTCCACTGAGGGAGATGGGTTCATATTCTCTCCACATAAATCTGAGCATGACTGTGACTATGGTGTGCTATGTGCATTTTGTAGCTACATCATAAAAAGCTGTATGGCTTTTAAGCGACTCTTTTTTGGGACTCATGCCTTGGAAGCCTTCAACTGACATGTAAAAAAGTTAAGCTACATTAAATCCTCATGGTGGAGAGATCATGCAGAGACCACATGGAAATAAGTACCTAAGGAACCCTAACTATTCCAGTCTCAATTGTGTTGAGTTTTACCACCTAGATGAGTGAAAGAACCTTCACATGGTTACATTTCCTAGCATGTAACTATGTGAAAATGACTTCAAGCAGAGTGGAGACTTCCGGGCAGAAATTGCTGCTCCTGCGTAGTATTGCCTATAATGCAGATTTCATGAGCAATATTGATGCTTTTGTAACTCACTTTTGGGATGGTTTATTACACAGCCATAGAAACTGGCACAGAGACACAGAATTTGTTAGTTACTTGTTCAAAATGCACAGCTGCAACAGAGCTAGTTTAGACTATATGTACTTTGATTCTGATTTAGTACTTTTCTACTTCATCATGTTTCCTTTTAAAAAATACATTAGATGTGTTTTCAGATTTTTTTCTTAATTTTTCATAAGCCTGTTTGAAAGGAAGTAGTTATCATTGATTTTTTCCCTTCTTACTACTATATATTCTTCTTTGTTGTTAATGAACATAGCTTTACCCTGAAAGTAAAGGCCAAAATACTTTTCTTTTATTCTGTTGAATAAAATGACCTCATTTTACCAGCTGCTGGCAAAAAATCTGACTAAATGACTTTAACAAATATCAGGAATGCACAGGCCCCTCATATGCATGTGGTGAGAAATTAAGTGCTCAAATTGAGAAAAAAACATGGCTCTCCTGTGTGCATTTGCAAATTCATTATAATCACAACACAATATAGATTTGTTCACCAGTTAACCTTGTGAAGCATAACTTGCATTATTTCTAGCTTATTATCAGTGCTCTGAGCATTGGAATTTTTCAACTGTGAGTCAAACTAAATTGGCTTTCATGATTTCAGTCTAGGTGAGTAGCAAATGAAACCATTAGAAAAAAGTCAACATATTTAAGCTTCTTAGCAAAACTACATTTTGTTTCAATATTAAAGGGAATAAATAAGTTATTTGCCAAATTTTTTAACTTAGATTAAAAATAATTTGTTTTAGTTTCCTCCTTTTAAAAAAGGCAATAATCTTAATTTGTTGTATTTTTGCCAACTCTATAAGTATGAAGGAATAAGAGAACTTATATGTGGGGGGATTGAAAAGGTGCTGAAGAGTTTATTCTACTTCCACATTTACTTCATCATTAGAGTAGAAAAATAGCATTCTTTCCAGAAGCTCTCTTCAGGTGTTTATGAGATTTATCATGAACCATATGTTAAACTCAAGGCTCCAGAACTTTTTATATTGTGCAATCTCACAACCGCCCTATGTCATAGGCCTTATCTTCATTTTAAGAATTTGTAACCCAGGCTCAGAGAGGCTACTTATTCAGTTACCCATCTGAAATGTCTTATTTATTTATTTATTTTAATATATATTTTTTATTGCACTTCAGATTTTGGGGTACATGTGCAGAACATGCAGGATTGTTGCATAGGTACATACATGGCAATGTGGTTTGCTGCCTCCATTCCTCCATATCCTATATCTGGCATTTCTCCCCATGTTATCCCTCCCCAACCTCCTTACCCCCCACTGTCCCTCCCCTGTTCCCCCTCAACAGACCCCAGTGTGTGGTGCTCCCCTCCCTGTGTCCATGTGTTCTCATTGTTCAACACCTGCCTATGAGTGAGAACATGCGGTGTTTAATTTTCTGTTCTTGTGTCAGTTTGCTGAGATTCATCCATGTCCTTACAAAGGACTCGAGCTCATTGTTTTTTATGGCTGCATAGTATTCCATGGTGCACAAGTGCCACATTTTCCCTGTTCAGTCTATCATCGCTGGGCATTTGGGTTGGTTCCAGGTCTTTGCTATTGTAAACAGTGCCACAGTGAACATACATGTGCATGTGTCTTTATAATAGAATGATTTATAATCTTTTGGATACATACCCAGTAATAGAATTGCTGGGTCAAATGGAATATCTCTAAGTTTTTGAGGAATCACCTATCTGATGCATTTTACTGTCAGAATACATATTACAGCTTCTTTTCTCTTAAATACAGTGCTCTTTCCACCTTACCATATTGTCTCTGCTAAACAGATTAGTTCATTGAATTACTTCATTCTTTGGGTCTGATTAGATAAGTATAATAATCCATAAGTTAATGTAAGTAATAATCTATTAAATATATAGTCATTGTGAAGCAGTGGGTTACGGACTGGCTTTTATACTAAGGATAGCAAAAGCTATTACCTTGAGTAGGGAGTGAAGAATGATCAGGCAGTGAGGTGTCTGGGTTTAGGAAGAAAATCTTTCATGAAAAGAAACAAATTTGATGGAATACAAAAATAGGAGGGAAAGGAAGAGAGAGTTCACTCCCAAAATGAGATGTGTTAAAATACACACAGAAAACCCAGAACACCTTTCACTCACCTTGCAACTTGTTCTTGGGATAGTCATTATTTAAGGAAATAAATGAGAGCTCATTATTAACTTGACAAAGAAAGCTATTTTCTACTGATTTAAAATATTAAAATGCTGCTTAAGCGAATTAGATCGACATTTTTCCTGCTGTAAAATATAATAAAAAGTAAAATTTTGGTTTTATTTTAAAAAATTGAGTAATAGAAATTGACCAATTAGATTTATGTATTGACTTTAAATTTAGTAGGGTTGACTGCTTTGAAAGGGTTTACCTTCAAGTCATTAAAAAAACTCTACATATTTCTCTCTTATATTTCAGCCTTCTTTTAATCTGGTGTTTTGGAAAGAATACCATGGACTAAACCTGAAATTTCTTAGGATTACAAACTTATGCATGTGTCTTAGCTTCCAAGAATTTTTTCAGTAAATGTGAGCAATCTATGACCTGTCTAGTTACTCTGTTCTACTACCAGGTCAATTTCCTTTTCTGTTTTTAAAGTAATAATATATTTGACTTTATTCTTTTTAAACAGTAAATAGTCACAAATCCAATATTAGTACTGCTTTGTGCTCTTATCAGTAGCCAATTTTATTGGTTTAACAATAGTGGGCACCTACTGTATGCCAAACGTTCTTCTACATACTAAGGATGCAGCAGGAAAAAACTGGGCAAAATCTCTGCTCTCCTGGAGCTTGCATCCTAGAGGAAAAGCTGGGTAACAAATAAACAAGCTTCTTTAAAAAGTATAATTTGATGTCAGATAGTGATAAATACCTAGAAGACAATCAGTTTAAGGAAAGCCATTTACAGGGTGGGAAATTTATAACAGCTGCATTTTAGATCACATGTTCAAGAAAACATCTCTAAGAAGTGAATTTTAGCAGAGACTTGAATAAAGAAAAACGTGAACCTGCACAGATTCATGGGAAGGCAGAGGTACAGTAAGCTCTGAGATGAAAGCATGTTGATGTGAACTAAGGAGACAAGTAGTTTGCCACTCTGTGAGCTGGCTGACAAGTAAATTTCCTCACATTTGTGTGGATCTTGACTTTATGTCTTCTGCTTCTTAGGGTATATGTATGACTTGGAAGCAAGAATACAATCTTGATTCTCTCCAGACAGGATTGCAGGCTTTAGATTCTATCATTTTTAACACTGTTCTTCAAAGCAAAATGCACATTTTCCATAAAATTATATTATATATACTTTTATTTTCATTTTCACATTATTTTCTCATTTTAAAAAGTAACTAACAAATGAATATTGTATATATTTAAGGTATACAGTGTAATGATATACATATTATATAATGATAACCACTATCAAATTAATTAATACTTTTATCACTTTTCATGTGTATCTTAGATCCCCATAACCTATTAATCTTAGAACTGCAAGTTTATACCCTTTGATTAACATCTTTTCATTCCCCCACCCACTGATAACCACTGTTTTGGTCTCTGTCTCTATGGATTTTACTTTTTAGTGATTAATAAGAGGTAACACTTAATACATGTATACACTTAATACATGTCTCTGTCTCTATGGATTTTACTTTTTAGTGATTAATAAGAGGTAACACTTAATACATGTATACTATATGCAAGGCACTAAATTAAAGTGCTTTAAGTCTATTAATTTATTTAATCTGCACCAAAACATTATGAGGAAGTGCTTTTAGTATTCCTATTTTACAGATAGAAAAGCTGAGACACAAGAAAGGTTAAGAAATGTCCTTGAAAAGATATTGCTGCTTAAGGGAAGGTTTTGATATGATTTGAATTTTAAATACATGCAATTCTGGATATAGAGTATGTGTTTCTAATCTCTAAACTTCTTTTTTACAATTATATTAAGGAGGTCAAATGTATGAATGTGCATTTTTTACTCCAAGTATTTTTATGTTGTTTCTTTTAGAACCACAGACAAGATGAGCCATCTAGTTTGGCAAGCTTTGGTCATTTTCTAAATTGTTTAAGAGCTGCACATGATATTTAGTTTAGTGAAACATTTTGTCATTCATGAAAGCCTACTCCAAATCAAGTATTAGGAATTTGTCAGTTAATTTAAAAGTATCAAATGCATATGGAAATATAAAGTTATTTTGGTTTGCATTTTAGGATTTATTCCATCAATTTCAAATTTATAATAGAAATGTTCACCAATAAAAATGAAAAATCTCCCTCTTATTTTTAATTAGTTTATTTGTATTTTACTGCTCAAATTCCCTCAGTGGTAATGCTGAAGACACCCCTTTTGCCTTTTAAATATAATTATGAGTCATAATGCAGTTTTTCTTACCAATTTTTATGTATTATGTCATATTATTATTAGATAGCTATCTTAAATAATTTTGAAATTATATGTAATTTTATGGCATAAAGTTCACACTTAATAACATAATTTTTAAGAAAAATAATATTATAATAGCATTACTCTAATACTGTCAGTGGCAAAAATCATTCATAGGGCTAGGTGGCTCACACCTGTAATCACAGCAATTTGGGAGGCTGAGGTAGGATGATCACTTGAGCCTAGGAATTTGAGATAAGCCTGGGTAACATAGTGAGACACCATCTCTAATAAAAATAAATATTTATAATAGATAAAACACATAGAATTATATTCTATGGTACTGTGAAGTGTTTCTTGGATTCTACCAAAATAAATGTAGCAGTTGCATGGTTTTATTCTTGTCATCTGTTTTATTGAATAGCAAGATTTGGGACATACATGTATTTTAATTAGCTACTATTTATTACACAGTGATTTATTTTTTAAATGCATTGTTTGAATTATTTAGAATAATAATAATAATTTTGACTTTTTAGAATTAGATCTAAAAATGAGAGACCAAGATGAAGAACTACATGAAGAAGAATGTTTCCTAAAACAGAGGAGCTATTCAGTCATCTTTCTGTAACTTTCAATAATCCCTTTCAATACTCAGTTTTCTCACCCATCCCATGCCTATACTTTTTTTTTTTTTTAATTTTTTATTGGATTATAGGTTGATTTCAAACTATACTACAAGGCTACAGTAATCAAAACAGCATGGTACTGGTACCAAAACAGAGATATAGACCAATGGAACAAAACAGAGGCACCGGAGGCAACACAACATACATACAACTATACAATCTTTGATAAACCTGAAAAAACAAGCAATGGGGCAAGGATTCCATGTTTAACAAATGGTGTTGGGAAAACTGGCTAGCCATGTGCAGAAAGCAGAAACTGGACCCCTTCCTGACACCTTACACTAAAATTAACTCTAGATGGATTAAAGACTTAAACATAAGGCCTGTACTTTTTTTTTAGCCAACTACATTAGTCCTAGGACTAATCCTTCTTTGTTCTTTTCTGAAAAAAATATTCCTAATAAATTACTTTGCTTTGTGAATTTAGATGTTCCATTGTTAATTACACATACACAGTAATAATAGATTTGTTTTATTTTAGAGCTGTTGATCAAATTTATGTTTGATGAAAACATCTTCAAAAGCTAAAAGGCATAAATGGATTAAGACAGTCAATTAATACTAGTGTGTATGGAATATGATGCAGCCATAATAAAGAATGAGATCATGTCCTTTGCAGTGAGATGAATGGAGCTGGATCCTTTTGTCTTAAATAAATTAATGCAGAAACACACAACCAAATAGTGCGTGTTCTTACTTATATTTGGGAGCTAAACTTTGCAAACATATGGATACAAAGAAAGGAACAATAGACACAGAGTCCTACTTAAGGGTGGAGAGGAGTAGGATGGTGTGAATTAAAAATCTACCTATTGGATTCTATGCTGATTACCTGGGTGGCAAAATTATTTGTACACCAAATTCCTGTGATGTGAAATTTACCCATGTAACAAACCTGCACATGTACCCACTAAACCTAAGGAAAAAAAAAATACTAGTGTGGTTGCTGAAGATTGGCAATGTAAGTTTCCTAGGACTGACACTCCACATTTTCCTGCCATCTTCAGAGTCATGTGGGCAACTTCATCCTAATCTCTTCTAGGTGTTTCTGTTCAGTTATTATATATAGTTAGTATATATAATATTTGCTCAATTTGCTAATAATTGCTCAATCAGTATATATAATATACTAACTATATAATATATTATATATACTGATAGAGCAATTATTCTCCACGTTCTGGAAGCTACAAGTTTGAGATCAAGGTGTTGAGAGGATTAAGCCAATGGCCTGCCGTGGCTTTACTTTGTCATATGTGTTATCCTTGGGGTTGGGGCTGAAGTGAAGTTTACCAATGATCCTCTAAATGTCTGCATGCCCAGTTGGATTCTGGGAATGAGAAGAGGAGATTGATCCAAGATGGCTGATCGCTAACAGCTCGGGATAGTAGCTCCCAGTGAAAGCGCAGAGAACGAGAGGACACCACACTTTCAGACGAATTTTCATCACTCACAGACCAGAAGATTCCCAGTGAAGGAGCCCCACGGATCACCAGCGGGACTCTTGTGGCCAGCGCAGCGGTTTTGCCAGCACCTTGGTGCAGCAGCTCTTCGTGCAGAGTAAACAGGAGGAGATTCCTGGGCAGAAGAGCACCATCAGTCTTAACACCACTGTTTTGGCCAGTGCAGTGGGTTGCTCGGATTCCAGCACTGGGAATCAAGAAACTGGACGTCCACTCAGAAACCCAACTAGAAAAGTGGTAACCGTAAAGATGACAGATGGATAAATTTATAACAAAGGGAAGAAACCAGCCTAAAAAGGCTGAGAATACCCAAAATTAGAACCCCTCTCCCTCTACAGGGGATTATAGTTCTTCATCAGCAATGGAATAAGCCCTGATGGAAAAGGACTATGTGCCATTAACAGAAGTAGACTTCAGAAGGTGGATGATAAGAAACTTCTGGGAGTTAAAAGAACTTGTTCTAACCCAATGTAAAGAAACTAAGAAGTTTGAAGAAAGGTTTGATGAAATGCTAACAAGAATAGACAATATAGAGAGGAATATAAATGAACTAACGGAGTTGAAAAACACAACACTGAAACTTAGCAAAATATGCCCAAGTTTGAATAGCTGAATTGATCAAGCAGAAGAAAGGATATCAGAGGTCAAAGACATACTTAATGAAATAAAATGAGGAGACAAGAATAGAGAAAAAAGGATAAAAAGGAATGAGCAAAGTCTCCAAGAAATATGGGACTATGTGAAAAGACCTAATTTACGTTTGATAGGTGTACCTGAATATGACGAAGAGAATGAATCCAAGCTGGAAAATACTCTTCAGGATGTTACTCAGGAAAACTTTTCAAATCTAGCAAACCAGGACAATATTCAACCCCAGCTGATACAGAGAACACCACAAAGATATTCCTCAAGAAGAGCAACCCAAGGCACATAATTGTTAGATTCACCAGGGTTGAAATGAAGGAGAAAATACTAAGGGCAGCTAGAGAGAAAGGTCAGGTTACCCACAAAGGGAAGCCTATTAGACTTACAGCAGATTTCTCAGCAGAAACTCTATAAGCCAGAAGGGAGTAGGGGCCAATATTCAACATCCTTAAAGAACAAGACCTTCAGCCCAGAGTTTCATATCTTGCCAAACTAAGCTTCACAATTTAAGGAAAAATAAAATATTTTATGAACAAGCAAGAACTCAGAGATTTTATTACCACCAGGCCTGCTTTACAAGAGATTCTGATAGAAGCATTGTACATAGAAAGGAACAACCAGTATTAGCCTTTCTAAACTATACCAAAAAGTAAAGAGCATCAACATAAAGAATTTACATCAACGAATGGATAAAATAGCCAGTTAACATCAAATGGCAGTAACCCTAAATTTAAGTTGACTAAATCCCCCAATCAAAAGATACAGCCAAAACATAATGGTATGCTACATCCAGACCCATTTCACATCTAATGATACACAAAAACTCAAAACAAAGGGATGGAGAAAGACTTACCAACCAAATGGAGAGCAAAAATAAATAAATAAATAAATAAAAAGCAGGAGTTGCAATTCTTGCATCTGATAAAATAGATTTCAAAGCAACAAAGATATGATGGTAAAAGGATCAATACAACAATAAGAGCTAATGATCCTAACACCCAGATACATAAGACCCATAAAGAGATTTAGACTCAACGAGACAGAAAATTAATAAGGATATCCAGGACTTGAACTCAGATCCAGAACAAGTAAAGTCAATAAATATTTATAGAGCTCTCCATTTTAAATACACAAAATATTGATTGGCCATTATTAATACCCATTTTTAGAATAAAGCCACATTCCTGTTCTCTCTCCCTCTTTTTCTTCCTCTTTCTTCCTCCCCTTCACTCCTTTTTTTTCGTTCTTTCCAAAAATAAAAAATAAACAAACAAATAAATAAATAAATAAAATAAATGAATGCCGTAGAAATAAGAATAGACATAGTACAATTTCTAGTAGACTCGTGTATGGACTAGCAACACAAGTTCTTGCTTCTGCTTAGAAATGTTTTCTAATTTAAATTCACTTGCAGCATCATCCATTTCTATGTGGATTGAAAATAATCTGTGAGATGCATGAAGATAGCTGTTATGAGCCAAGTGGTGTGTTGGGGTCTGGCACATCTGCCGGGGGCTACCGACCTGTGGGAGTCCCTGAGACCACCAACGTAGATGTCTCATTCAACCTGAGGGAGAAAGTATGCAGAAGTGAAAGAAAAGAGAAAAGCGGAGTCTGGAGGGCTTGCTTAGGCTATGTCCAAGCAGCAATTTTATTTTTGCAATATGTTTCATTATATACTTTTCTGAAGTTAAAGTTGTTTACACCAGCTCAACATACTTAAGTTACAGTAAGCAAGTTACGCCCAGTAAGTAAGTTAAGCCCACTAAGTAGGTTACGCCCAGTAAGTAGGTTACGCCCAATAGGTCAAGGTAAGTAAGTTACAGTCACGCCCAGTAAGTTATGGTAAGTAAGTTACAGTTACACCCAGTAAGTTACGATAAGTAAGTTACCAAGTGTAAATACTTAAGTTAATATTTTACAATTAAGGTAACAAGGGTCCAAAATGAACACAATCAAGCAATAAATCATAAGGAGCTGAAAGTGGACACAATGCCTCCCAAGTTCTCATATCCATAAAGTAATGTCTGTTAATTATTTAGAATAACATAGTCCCTCTCTCAGTTCCTGCTTTCCCTCAGCTCGACTCCCCCAACTGGGGATCTGTGTCCGGGCTCAAGCTCACCGTATTGCAAGGCCCATTTCCTAGGGGCCTCACACAGGAGCGATCCCCACAGTGGTGTCCCTCAATTTTCATTTGTTGAAGTCCTAATCCCCAGTACCTCAGTATGTGACTGTATTTGGCAACAGGCCTTTTAAAATATATAAAGGTAAAATGAGGTCACCTGGGTAGGCCTTAATCAAATATAATTTGATTATAAGAAGAAGAGATTAGGATACAGAAAAAATGCACAGAGGAAAGACCATATGAAGTTACAGGGAAAAGATGACCATCTACAGGCCAAAAATTGGTGCCCAGAATGTTGACTTAATTCTCTCAGCACCTTGATCTCAAACTTGTAGCTTCCAGAATGTGGAGAATAAATTTCTTTCTTCTTTTTTCCTTTTCCATAGGTTTTTGGGGTAAAGGTGGTGTTTGGTTATGTAAGTTCTTTAGTGGCGATTTGTGAAATTTTGGTTCACCCATCACCAGAGCAGTGTACTCTGCACCCTATTTGTAGACTTATCACTCACTCCTCTCCCATTCTTCCCCCTAAGTCCTCAAAGTCCATTATATCATTCTTATGCCTTTGCATCTTCATACCTTAGCTCCCACACATACAATGTTTGGTTTTTCATTCCCGAGTTACTTCACTTAGAATAATAGTCTCCAGTCTCATCCAGGTCACTGCAAATGCCATTGATTCATTCATTTTTATGGCTGAGTAGTGTATGTGTGCAGATATATATATATATATATATATATATATATATATATATATATCACAGTTTCTTTATCCACTTGTTAATTGATGGACATTTGGTTTAGCCCCACGATTTTGCAATTGCAAATTGTGCTGCTATAAATATCAGTGTGATATTTTTTGTATGACTTCTTCCCTCTGGGTGGATTCCCAGGAGTGGGATTGCTGGATCAAATGGTAGTTCTACTTTTAGTTCTGTAAGGAATCTCCACACTTTTTTCTGTAGTGGTTGTACTAGTTTACATTGACCAGCAGTGTAGGAGTGTTCCTGATCACTGCATCCACATTAACATCTACTGTTTTTTGATTTTCTGTTTGTGGCCATTCTTGAAGGAGTAGGTTGGTATCACATTGTGGTTTTGATTTGCATTTCCCTGATCATTAGTGATGTTGAGCATTTTTTCATATATTTGTTGGCCATTTATATATCTTCTTTTGAGAATTGTCTATTCATGTCCTTAGACTACTTTTTAGTGGGACTGTTTGTTTTTTTCTTCCTGATTTATTTGAGTTCATTATAGATTTTGGATATTATTCCTTTGTCAGATGTTAGATTGTGAAGATGTTCTGAGAATGGGGAGAATAAATTTCTATTGTTTAAACTATCCAATCAGTGGTATTTTTTATGACAGTCCTAACACATTAATGCAATGTCCAAATGTATTATCTAAGAAATAATTACTATTGTTTATTGAAAACATCTGTTCTGTTGTAGAAATTTGCTAAACATTATAGGAAACTCAGTATATGATATTAATTATTTGTTTAAGGTGAAGTATGTAAGTTTAATCTCATGTACTTTTAAAATCGCAGGTATCAGGGAGGTAGATTGAAATAGAACCTCTCCTTCCTAGGTACAACCTCTGAATTTCTTACACAACAGAACCTACTCTTTGTCTTTATTTCAGCTTTTGGTGCTCTGAGTCCATCTACTTCTGTTTTATTGTACCTATTCTGTCATTTTCCCCCTCTTTGAAGGGTTCATATTCTTCAGCCAGTTACTTCAGTAATTCACTCTAAATCTTTACAGTTGTTGCTCTTCTGACATTCCTGCTTTGCAAATCCCCAAATTTCTGCAAATCCTACAACCTTCTTGTTTTATCTTCAGCCATATGGTGGCTCATATGTCACTTTAAATATTCAACCAACACTGTAATCTCATTCTAAAAAGATACCTTTGAAGCTTAGTTTATTGAGATTACTAAGCCAGTGTAACAAACTCAAATGATTATATTATAGGACTTAGAGAAGTCTCATGTATGAATAGAGTAGTTATGGAGGCAGGGAAGCTTAATAGGGAATGTGTCAGACCATACCGCACGTGCCCAATTGGACACAGATGTGACTTAAGTACATATCACTAATGTGATGCAATATTGGTGACCCTGTATTGCCAGTTCTATTTATTTTATCTTTGCTAAGAGGAGCAAGTGCCATTATAGAAGATCCAGTTATAGACCAAATAAAGCACAATTATTTTCTGACTATTTTGAATTATTTGAGGTAGGCAATTAGTCATGAGCTTCTATACTTGTTCTCATCCACATTTCTAAATATTCCTATTTTAGACATGTATGAGGTTGGCTGGGGAGAGTGTCTGTGAGTAAAAATGGTGATAGAGACATGAGATTAGGAGATCTGAAGGACTGTGATACACACTGACACCAGCGGTGGAGAAAGGGAAGGACGTTTTAGCAGAGCAAATTCTAATACATTTTTGTCAAGGCTGAAAGGGAGTCCTTGAACCAAAGTTGCCCTTCAAAATGTTCTGCATTAGTCAGGAATGGATCTGCCTCAGTATTTATACCACATTCAGTCTTTGGCTGGGGAGTGTGGGAGCTGAGGCTCTTCCTTGCTCCCTGCCAATCTGCCCCATGGGGAAATTTGGAGAAGGAAGGCTAATGAAACTACCTACAAAGGTTATAGTTGTAATTGCTCTCAGGCCACATCCATGCTATTATGGTGACTTCCCTTTTCACCTGCTGATCCCTAGATAGAAGAAGCTCAAAGTGGCTTGGCAGGAGTGCAGCTTGTGGTTTGGATGGACTCTTTCTGTGGCTCTTAGGCAAAAATGTACCTGCCTTTTTGGTAAAAAGGAGCTCCAACTTTACTGATCCCTGAGTTTCAGGGAAAGGAAGCACAAAATTCTCCAGTGTGTCATTGAGAAAGACAAAGTGAGGCCTTTGTTATTTTTATCTCTGCATTGGAAAAAGTGTATGCATCAGACTAATGGCTGCATACTATGTACCTGAGGGTTTTATTAATTTGCTGTAGCATGATACCTCATCTGGTGTAGCAGCTGCCATTGGGGTTATTACTTGATTAAGCTTCTGGAAGCCTACAATCATTCTCCAGCTTTCATCTAGTTTTTGCAGGGGCCAGACTGGCAAATTAAACAAAGATATAATAGGAACCATTACTCCTGCAACCTGCCTTTCATGGTGACACTAATCCCCTCTATTCATTTCTATCCTACTTGAGGTGTGTTATTAGTTTTTACTGTCTTGACCATCTGGGTTGAATAGTGGTGGTGGTGGGGATAATTTCAGAGATGTCCACCTGGCCTTTCCACTGTGATCACTCTTACTTCAGAAGCAATAAATCAGTGTTGGTGTTCAATCATATGTGAGGTATGTCCATTTCAATTATATACACTTGGCCTAAGAAGGTGAATGTTACTGGATCTGTGGATCTGTGGGCCCACAAAGAGCCAGACTGTGACTGGGACCCATTTATTACCTAGCTTTTGTAGCACTTTCCCATCTCCCTGTAATATAAGGGTTAATGATGATGCTTTACACCTTTGGTCATCAACATTTCCTCAGACATTGTGTCCAGTAATCCTCAGCATATTCAATCAGTTCTCTTTCTCCAGTACTGAGTTACCCAAGTAAATGGTCATAAGTTTTTTTGGTGAAAGATCTGGGAGGATCAATACAATTATGTAATTGCCACAGGGTTGCAGGGTCCTTCTCTCTACGGCCTTGGCTAATTCTTCAGTCACTGGGTTCTGGAACTAAAAACTGACTTAGATCTGAGGTTTGGGCAAGGGAGTATAAATTTTTATTGGGGCAACAACTTTCTGGCTTCTTTTCCTTCTTTGCATATTTGGGGGCCGGTTGTAGATGTTAAACAACACTCTTGTTTGGCTACCAATCTATTCTTGGTCTTGACAATGCTCTGTGAACCAGCTGCATAAGTCCTGCAGGTCCAGCCTCCCTCGATGTTCCTTCAACCTTGCCAGCCAAGGTATTTATGGTCTTTTGGCTTCTGGTAGATAAGCACAACAATCTGACCTCTCTTATTTCAGGTGGTAGGGGGTAAGAAGGGATCAAAACAATAGATATTATTGAGCCAAGCTTTGGGACTACCCCTACTGTCATAGATTACCTGCTGAGTAGAGTCACCTCTGAACTTCTTAGTGATGCTGGTTCCCCTGCTGCAGCTACAGTGCTTTCAGCACTAGTGAATGGCATGCCCCTGAAGCTTCTCATGGAACATAATACTTTGTTGGGTTTTCTTTTCTCACATAATATATTTCTGCATCCTTACTTCCTTCACTAATCTTCTTTATTCTTTACTCCACCATCTAGCAGGGCAGATCAGATATTTCTACATGAAAAAAAGGCATATTTTCTCCATGTTTTTCAGAGCCACCCTATCAGCGATGTTGCCTCACAGTCTGGGGTCCTTGCCGGAGTTAATTCTTGTATACTGAGACCATGCCCCAGGAACTATTGCTTATCCAGTCTTATATTCTAACCCACTTTGATCAAATACCCTTACTGTTCAATTGCAAGGATTTTTTTCCCTGATTCTTTCTGGTTGTGCATCTATTTCTTACAGCTGCGTTGGTATATGATCTCTTCCCTCCCTTGTGAGACCCAGTAATTCTCCAGGTGGGCTATACTGGGATTTAACAATAGTTATTAGCCAAGCAGCCAGGACAGAAATCGAGTGAATCTCCTAAAGGGGAACCTGTTGCCTTGCAGGTGACATATTTCTGCAATAGCTACCAGCACAAGGGAATTACTAGCCTAGGGAAAACTGGGCCACCTCTGCAAACTCTATGAGTTCAAGTGTTTCAGGTGCCAAAACCCTCAGATACATACATCCAGATATTCTTATCCCATCTTTCAGGTTCCCAGGTTTTTCAACCAGGTCCCTGCTTTTAGCATTGCCAATCTGCCTTAGCTGAGCATTTAAACCTCTCTGGAGCTCTATTAGAGCCTCTGTTTACTTTGCTCAGCTGTGTCCACTTTTCCACTGCGGGAGTTAAGGGCCTCTTTGTAATCTACCAAATCTGGCTCTCATATTTAGTCTTAACTGCTTATTAACAACAGTCAGTTTTTAAATTATCTGTCTGCAGTGTGTCATTACAATGTAGCAGTAATCATCCCACTCTGCTGTCTTTATAAGAATTGTTTCCTTTATCTTTTTCAAAGGCATGACTCATTGCACCTGCAAGGATGCTCCCCCTTAGTAAGATGTTTCTTCATGTCACTTCTCAGGAAATCTGAGCAATTGCACATCATGTGCATGGGTCAATCATTGCCCCACGTACTACTCAGAACTGTGTCCTCTTTGACACCTGTTGGGGCATAAGGAAACCAAAACTAGAATCCTGTTACTATTAATTTTCTCAGCCCACTCCTGCCATCTTTTGTGCTAGCTTGGTCTTTTGGGAAACAGAGTCAAGACAGGCTTAGATAGGTAAGAGTTTTATTGAGAAATACACCTAAGAGACTTGTCAGACTGCGAGGCAAATCTGAGCTGTATGAAAGATAGAAGGAAGGAAATTAAGTCAGGTAGGAAAAGTCTCAGGCTGTGGTGCAGTTTCAAGAAAGTTTCAGCAAGGCTGGTGGAGAGTCGTCACCTGTCAAGCCAACGTTGCCTGTGTGGGAGCTCCACATGTTGCAGGAATGGGCCACCATTAGTATCTCTGCTTCACACAGTAAGCTGAGAGCAGGCTTATCACAAATGTAAGGATACATTCAAAACACAGAAGCTGGGACCATTTGTCAATTATGTATCCTAAAATTAGAGATCATAGAGGCTAATATTCAGTAATAAGGGTTATTCTGGGATGTTTGGCTTTTACTGCTAAAATTAGGAGAGTCCTGGACAAACTGGGATGGTTGATCATCCTAGCTGTGACTATTTTATCACCATCATCATAATCAACATAGAATAAAATCCCAAATTCTTAATACTAAAAGCCATTTTCTCATAACTAACAAACTAGGTATTTCACACAAATCAATTCAGCCTTCCAACCTGGTTTCTGACTCTTCTCTATCATTCTCTTCATATTCTAATGAGCAGCATGCTTCCTTGTGCCACTTTCTGACAGTTTCTTCTGAGTCTAATCCCCAAATTGATGTAACCTTTACCTTTTCTAGGTTACCATTCCAATTTCTGCATATTTCTTTGGGGGAACTTTCTAATTTGTAGTTTTTCATGCACATTTCTTCTTACCTTTCTGAATTTCGTTTTCCTAGAGAGCAAGATTCAAGTCTGATTTATATTTTTGTATTCACTATGATAGGAAAGGTTCCTTCACAGTAGCAAATATTCAATAAGGTCTGTTTTCAATTAATCTGCCCCATTAGATTGTCACTGAACTTTTTTAGGTTTATTATTCTATGAGATGTTTTCTTTATTGGAATTCTTGAGGTTAAGCAGGCATATTTCCAGAGGCTGCACTCAAAAGGCACAGCTATATTTTAGGATGATGCCAGATAATCTACCTAAAAATTACAATATGTGATTCGATTAGGAATGATAATTAAATTTTACTAAAGCAGATATTGGTGTATTTTTGATTCTTCTATGTTGAGATATAATTTATCCATAGTAGAGTGTTCAGATAGTAAGTTTGCCTTTCACTCAATTTTGATGAGTAAATAACAAAACATAGTGTCCCTCACTTTAAAAAGTTTCCTCTTGCTCCTGCCCACCTATTCGCAGAAGTGATCCCCAATCTGATTTTTATCACCATTGATTAGTTTTGCCTATTCTAAAATTTTATAAAATGGAATTGCATGATGTATATCCTTTTGTGCCTGGTTTCTTTTGAGTCACATAATGTTTTTGACATCCATCATGTTTTGGCATATGTTGGTAGGGTGCTCCTTTGTGGCATCGAGTAATACCCATGTTGTGACTACATCAAGTTGTTTATCTATTTCTGCAATGATGGATGTTTATTTTTGTTCTAGTTTTTAGCTCTTGTGAGTACTACTCTGGTCTTTCTTATATACAACTTTCTGTGTACATAGTTTGTACTATTTAGCTTTCGGATCTAATCAATTTTCATACAAATTGAGCATTTAGATATCTCTGGAGCAACAAACAATAGGAAAAAATAGGACATATATTACAGGATTTATTTGGTCACATTCTCCCTTATATGTGTTTTACATAAAGTGTTATTCTGCTATACATTGACTAAATTTAAGTTGTAGGGAAAATGGCGGGTCCACTCAGTCACTCACAAGATTTCCTAAAGCACTTCAGATTCATTTTGAGTTTCTTTTTGTAGACTCCTATCCAATTATCTACTAGTCTGTCACTGTTTCTCTTTTAAGATCTCAGAGGGTTGTAGCTCAAGGTACTATAGCAGGAGGAAAGAATACATGCAGACACACATACATGCATGTAAGTGCACATAAAGAGAATTGTTATATCTCTACTTTGATAATTGAAAATATTTCAAGATAGCTACTTCAGAACAAATCTTTGTCCTTGATCTACCCTTATTAAGATGTTCTGTCACAAACTTTCTAAAAATATTTTATTGGTATTCTCACTGAATCAAAATTTCTTAAGAAATCTTGTTTTCCTTTTATCTCTCTGGGATGTATTTTTTTTTTAACTCTAAGCTTTTCTTTTTAACAATTAAATTATATGTCTTTTCATTTACCTGATAATGCCAGCTGATACAGGGATCATTTTTTTTATCCCCATTTCATCCTAGTTTTCTAATCTAATGAAATCTCTAACCTTTCATCAGCGTGAACATGGTTCAATTGAGGTGAAAATCATCCCTTGCTTGAACTGCTTCAGCACTCCTTGTGTTTTCAGTAACCCTGTTCCTGATTCTGCTGAGACCAAGAATGTTATTAATTCTAATATATACTATCCAAAACCTAGCTCATGTAAATACGTTTTTCCTTCAAGAATTTTTTTTTTTTTTTTTTTTTTTTTCTTGTTTGTTTGTTTTTGGGGGGGAGGAAGGCAGGAAGGGAGGGAAGAAGGACGGTAGGGAGGAAGGAAGGGATGAAGGAAGGAAGGAAGGGAGGAAGCGGGGAGGGAGGGAAGAAGGACGGTAGGGAGGAAGGAAGGGATGAAGGAAGGAAGGAAGGAAGGAAGGGAGGAAGCGGGGAGGGAGGGAGGGAGGGAAGGGAAGGAAGGAAATCAAGCAATGAGAGAGACATTGCCGACCTGGATCTAGAGGTTTACAAGTTGATTTCTTTTTTTTGAGAGAAGGAAAGAAAAAAAAAAAAATAAGTAAAGGAGAGGAAGAAAGAGGAAGAGAAAGAGGGAGAGTAAATGGAAATATTGCTTTATTTTGAAAAAAATTGAGTATTAATAATGGCCAATCAATGTTTCATTTAAACTTATGGGTAGGTGTGATGTGGTATTGACAAGAATGTATATTTTATTTGAAATGGAGAGCTCTATGAATATTTATTAAGTTTACTTGTTCCGGATCTGAGTTCGAGTCCTTGATATCCTTATTAATTTTCTGTCTCATTGAATCTAAGTCTCATATCTGGGTGTTAGGATCGTTAGCTCTTGTTGTTGCATTGATCCTTTTACCACTATATCTTTGTTGCTTTAAAATCTATTTTATCAGATACGAGAATTGCAACTCCTGCTTTTTATTTATTTATTATTTATTTTTGCTCTCCATTTGGTTGGTAAATCTTTCTCCATCCCTTTGTTTTGAGTCTTTGTGTATCCTTGCATGTGAAACAGGTCTGGATGTAAAATGCCATTGGGTTTTGGCTGTGTCTTTTGATTGGGGGATTTAGTCAATTTAAATTTAGGGTTGCTGCCATTTGATGTTGACTGGCTGTTTTATCCATTCGTTGGTGTAAATTCTTCTTTATGTTGGTGCTCTTTACTTTTTGGTGTATTTTTAGAAAGGCTAATACTGGTTGTTTCTTTCTGTGTGTAATGCTTCTTTCAGAAGCTCTTGTAAAGCAGGCCTGGTGGTAATAAAATCTCTGAGTTCTTGCTTGTTCATAAAAGATTTTATTTTTCCTTCAGTTGTGAAGCTTAGTTTGAATGGATATGAAATTCTGGGCTGAAGGTTCTGTTCTTTGAGAATGTTGAATATTGGCCCCCACTCTCTTCTGGCTTGTAGAGTTTCTGCTGAGAGATCTGCTATAAGTCTGATAAGCTTGCCTTTGTGTGTAACATGACCTTTCTCTCTGGCTGCCCTTAGTATTTTCTCCTTCGTTTCAACCCTGGTGAATCTAAAGATTATGTGCCTTGGGGTTGCTCTTCTTGAGGAATATCTTTGTGGTGTTCTCTGTATTACCTGGGGTTGAATTTTGACCTGCTTTGCTAGTTTAGGAAAATTTTCCTGAATAATATCCTGAAGGGTATTTTCCAGCTTGGATTCATTCTCTCCGTCGCATTCAGGTACACCTATCAAACGTAAATTTGGTCTTTTCACATAGTCCCACATTTCTTGGAGACTTTGCTCATTCCTTTTTATCCTTTTTTCTCTAATCTTTTCTTCACGTTTTATTTTATTAAGTTGGACTTTGACCTCTGATATCCCTTCTTCTGCTTGAACAATTCGAGTGTTTAAACCTGTGCATACTTCTCGGAGTTCCTGTATTGTATTCTTCAGTTCCATTAATTCACTCATACCCCGCTCTAAGTTGTCTATTCTCAATAGGATTTCATCAAACCTTTTTTCAAAGTTCCTAGTTTCTTTACGTTGGGCTACAACATGGTCTTTTAACTCACCGAAGTTTGTTATTATCCATTCCTTGAAGAGTGATTCTGTCATCAGGATGCGCTCGTTCTCCATCAAGCCTTGTTCCATTGTTGATGTGGAACTGTGGTCATCTTTAGAGGGAGAGGCGTTCTGACTTTGAGTATTCTCAGCTTTTTTACGCTGGTTTCTTCCCGTCATTGTATATTTATCCTCCTGTCTCTTTGAAATTACCAACTTTCAGATTAGGTCTCTTGAGTGGACGTCCAGGTTGTTAGTTCCCAGGGCCAGAGCAGCGGCGTTAAAACTGATGGTGCTTTTCTGCCCAGGATTCTCCTGTCGGGTTTCCTTCTTGTGTCGGTAGTAGGTGACTCTGCCTTCCCGGGGCTCCAAACCTCGGTCAGAAGGGGAACCGGTCTGTTTACTCTGCGCAGAGCGCTCCCGCGCCGAGGTGCCGTCACAGCCGCTGCCGGGCTCTGGTGTCCTGCTGGGGACCCGGGCCGGTCCTCTGAACCTGTTTACTTTGCTCCGAGAGCGCCAAGGTGCCGGCGGAAGCGCTGCGCCGGCCACGAGAGTCGCGCTGGCCACCCCTGTGTTTCCTCCACCGGGGGATCTCCTGCTCCGTGAGCGACCAGAATTTGTCTGAAAGTGTGGCGTCCTCTAGTTCTCTGCGCCTTCCCTGAGAGCTGCAATCCCGGGATGTTAGCGATCGGCCATCTTGGATCTTCACTGGTCTCAAGAATTTTTTAAAGCCTGTTTCTCCACTCCGAAAATGGAAACGTTGCAAGTAATATGGTGGAGTTTGGGTAAGGTATTTACTGAAATTCGAGATTTTTAGTTTCCTTCATGGGTAGGATATTAAGAGTGTCATCCAAGTAAATAATATTAAAGATTAGACATACCGTTTTGATATATTTTACTATCATTAAAGTTTCTAAATTTAGTTAGAAATGATAATTAAAATGGGAACTTCCTTTCACTCTGGTGGAGCAATTTTTAAAGATTTTACCATGGAGACTTTAAAACATTAAAAAAAAAAAAAAAAAAAAGAGAAAAGAGAATAATGAACCCCTCTCATGAACCCATCACAAGCTTCAATTCATGACCAGATTGTTTCATCTAATTTAAATAACCCCCAGACTTTACATAATTTCATTATTGAGTTATTCTAAATAATATGGGACAATGCTATATCTTTTGATGTATAATTTGCCAAACAGTTTTATAATTTTAAGTATACAGAATTACACAATTGTTTTGCTTTGAGTTTAAAGTCTATGGAATCCTATTTTGGTCATTTAATTTACATTTGATATATAATTAAATTCATTATAAGATAATACTGTGATCATAATCTGCCACATAATTTTAATATTTTGCCATTTAAGAAATATAGTTTAATAAATGCTTATTGCTTCTTTAACTGATTCAATAATCTACTAAAATATTACTACCTTATTAAATTACTTATATTCCCAGCAGGATATTCTTTAATCTCCTCTTCTTTGCTCTAGATAATACTATGTTAATAACTTATACTATTCACTTGATTCTATTTATATTATTGTTTATTAGATATCAACATTTATTCAATTATCATGGAAAGCAGGAAGAAGACATTGTGAACGAGAACCAGTCTCAGTCAACTGTAAAGGCAGATGCATAAATAGTGAGCTGTGCAATCTCTGTGTTATAGAGAGAAGGACAGGTTATTAGGGGAACAACAAGAAAGACAGTGACTGTGGTAGTCAATAAGGTTTCCTGGCAGAGGAAAAATATGAGTCTTAATGTCTGAGTAATAATTTTCTATTAAAGGTAAGGAAATGACAGGAGAAAAGGTAAAGGGGTGAAAAATGCCATTTTGTGTGTGTACTCAGAGAGTTGGGGCGGCTACAAAGGCTAGTGTTGCTAGAGTCAAGACAGAGGGAGGAAAGTGTGTGAGACAACACCAGAAAAATGCTAATGGTTTGAGTCTCTTCCAAGAGGGGAGCAAGGCACACACTCTGGGAACTGAATAACTTAATCGAATATGGGGAAGAAAGTATTATAACTGTTTGTATTTAATTGTTATACTTTGTTTTAAAAAAATGTAGTTTTGTTAATCTTTCATAAATGTGTACATGTATAATGGATTAAAAATAGATATTAAGAGTGAGTGTTCAAAGTAGTTTAGTCATCAAAAATGTTTGGATGCTATTGAAGTGGGTTGCTTTGCATGATGTACTAAAGAACCAGAACTTCATTAAAGGCTCATGAGGAACCTAAGGACGTAAAGAATGTTAAACAAAAGTTCTGATTTGCATCTTAGTTATATTATCCTGATAATTGTTAGAGTGTATTTGAGAAAAATAAGATTAAAGGAAGGTGACCATTTAGGAGGCTGTTGCAATCATTTAGAACAGAGATGGTGAGAGCCTGGCTGAAACTGTAGTGGTATATGTCGATTTAATAAATAAATAAATAAATAAACAAACAAACACACAAATAAATAAATAAAAGAGTTAAAACCCAAAGGACTTGCTGATTGATTGGATGTGGTAGTTAGGTGAATAAGGACAAAGAAGGAATCAAGGATAGCTCTCCGGCCTTTAGTTTGCATGAAGGGGAGTATGTTACTCCCATCAATGAGAAGATTAAGGGCAACTCTGATAGGTTAATCTAGTGACATGTTGAATCTGAACTTTTTTATTGTAATAATGCAGTCATGCGTAATCATTCATTCATCTAGCTTCTGTATATGTATGTCCAAAATGTTGCACTGGCTTCTGAGTAGCTAACTATAAAGAGAATATGGAGCTTTTAGACAAGGTACTTCCAATATAGTTTGAGAAGCAGCTGCAACCTACTATAAAATGAGAAGTAACATAGATTGCTATCAAATACTTATACAAGAGGGTGACTTAGTCTTTGGGAAGATAAATGGAAGCTGCTTGGTCACTTACGTGTCTCCTTTAATACACACAGCCTTCAATAAAAAGTGTTGATGTACATTAAAAAATGTTTAGCAGGAATTTGTTTGCAAAAAGAATCATTGTGTATTTTTTTCCCTCAAAGCCCAAGCATAGCACATTTATATACTGAAATTTATTATCATAATAGCTGAGATTCAATAACAGTAAAGTCATGTTGGAAAATAATCATATCATGAGATTCTTATATATCTATGTGTTACCCGTGAACTTGGCTAGCCCTTGTACAGTAAGCATGGGCAATTTTAAGGAATTTTTAGAGAAAATTATCTGCGATGGTAGTAACTATCAACATTAAACTTAACTTCATGTTTCTAAAAATATGGGATGCCTCTGTGCATCCAAATCAATATTAACTTTTAGTTTGAAAAATCATGGATGGTGATGTTGAAACATATAGCATTGTCTGATTTTTTTTAAGTAATTTTCTATTTCTGAATTTATTTCATTGGATGAGATTAATTAAAATTAGATTATTCTCTATCTCTTCTTTTTTTTTTTTGCAAAGAAAATGCCAACATATATTTCTCTTCAGTTTTAAATGCAGAAAAACAATTTTATGTTAAACTAAACCAAATTAAAACTTCAAATGTACATGAAATTACTAGGTTTAATATCTATATATCTTATTTTGTTTTAAAGTTTATGATAGTTGATACTTTATTATGTTTATTAAATGCTAGGTATTAAGTGCTTTAACACAGATGACTTCATTTAATCTTCACAATTCTATTACTCCCATTTTGTCCACATATTTGAACACCAAACAGAAAGGTTAAGTAACTTGCCTACATAATAAAGCCACTATGTAGCAGGGCTGTGATTTTTAACTCAGGATATCAGAAATCCATGTCTAAGGATGCTACCTTCCTCTATTCGTTAAACCTCTTAAGTTATTTTTCTCACCAGGGATGATGATGGAAAAAAATTCTAACACATCTGTTGGGAAAGCCTCTATTTTAAAATTACATATTTCTTCTTTGTCTGATTTATTAATTTGAGGCATGGTTTAGAAACTGAGCACTTGAGGAACAAAATTTCTGCTTTTTCCTTATTCAAAAATAAAAATGAAATGGAATGGTGGTGTTTTCTAAAACCGGTTGATTGTCCCCTGAAAACATATTTATGTAACATGCTGTCTGAGTTTTGCAGCTTACTTTTGTGAGGCTAAAACAGAATAAATGAAAACAATTTGTTCTTGGAGCAGTTATTGGTCCTTTTCTAATCTGAAGAAGACTAGAAGGTGACAGCCCATTTTCGTTCTCATGTGTTACCTGAAAGTCAAAATTAGCCACAAAAGGGCTGCAAGAACTAACTTAACATATGTGAAAAAACAGCGCAGTGCAATTGCTTTGAAGAGTAAAAATGGTATTGCTTAAGAAAATGTGAAACATTCTTTTTGTTACCTTGAGAGGAAACAGTTCAAAACCAGAAAATTGAATTTCTTTTATAATAAGTTGTTTAATGCAAATTCCATTCAGGACACAAAAGGTAGACAAGCATCTAATTTTTTTATTTGATTAAATAGTAACTTAAAAGAGAATATACATTATCTAAGGTTTCATAACATAGTACCTGAAGGGGATTAAGATGTCTAAAACCTTTGAAGTCTGCAGATTTCATTTTATTTACTTACAAGAATGGAGTTCTTAGTGATTTGTTGCTGTAAGAAAAGTGCCCATTAGTGTTTGTGTTGATTTGCCTTTGTCAAAATGAAAGAAACAAATGTAATTTGTTAGCACTTTATTATTGAATCCCTTTTAATATGGAATATCAAGAAACTGGGTCTTTATTAATCTGCAAAATGTTGAAGAAATGCTTTCAAAAATAGGAAGTTCAACATAATTCCTGTCTGTACTGAGGCTTTGGGTGGATACTGAACTGGCTGTCATCATAGTTTATACTCATCACTCTGGCTGGAAAGTTTTTTTTGTCCCTTCCTCTTATTCTGAAATTGACCACAGTTAGTAAATTGGTCCTTTATCTCAACTTGGTTTCAGTAAATTATTCTTGCACATCTTATCTAATCCAAATGCTACTCAGTCTTCAAGTATTAGAAAAAGCTTCACTTCCTCCATGAAGTAATCCCCGATGACCTTCACTGACCTTGCTTTCCTCTCAATTCTTAGAACTCGAATAGCCTTCTCCAGAGGTTTCAACCAGCATGAGATGGCTCAGTAGTATGACAAAAATGGGTGATATATGTGTGGAGACATTGATCCTTAGGGAAGAAAGGCATAGTATGAATTGGTCTGAGATTTCAGGTCTGTCCCTCCTGTCACAAGCAGCCTTCTACAAGAAATTATTGTGCCACAAAAATATCTTTGTTTTCTGTGTGTTATATTGTGAAAATGGTTAGAATGTTGCACCTTCATCAGTAGTACTAAACCGCAACCTACTTGAACAAAAAAAGATTTCAGTTAAAATACAGGTTTATTACTAAATTACTTATAAATCATATATCTTATTACTGTATTAAGTATGATTTAATATAACGTATACACACAGAAAAAAAATTTTTTAAGATAAGAAATAGAAAAGTAGCAGCTAAGATTTTAACAATTTTTTGCATTGTCTTGGATTTTCTTGGTATTCTAGCCATTCTCTAGAGTGTGTAGACCAGATTCTGAAGTCAATTATCTATGATTTGATATATTTAAAAATATATATCTAATCTTGTTCCAAAAATTATATTATGTAGCTTCCAAAAATGAGGAAAATGCAAGATGAGCAATCAAGATGTGAGGAAATGAATGCAAAGAGAAAAATGAAAGAAGGGAAAAATTAAGATGAAACTAAAGATGAAATGCACATATTACACTTCTATATTTTTGCTAGAACTTAAAAATAAATGTAATTTTTGTATTATAATGCCTAGTACAAAGAGGGAAGTATGACAACTTCAGGGCTCACAATACCTATATAAATTAGAAAAAAGTCAATCAAGGATTAAGTATTTATGGCATATGACACATATGAACCATATATTTACCATATGCCAAAGGTATGATGTTTCAAAAGTCACCTTCTTTAATATATTTTTGTAAGAAGGAAGCTTTGTCATATCACTCCCACGTTTTTCAATTGCCATGCAAACAGGAATGTAGCTAGTTTATTGAATGTGGAGCAGAATCAAAACAAAGTAATCTCTCGATGAGTTGCCTTGTGCTTTGGCTTGCTCCATTCATGCATAGATTGAAGAGCAGTGATTTCTAAGAGATCTTGGGACAATAGCATATCAGAACCAACTGATAAGATTTAACTTTTTTTTCTTTTGGCAAGTTAAAGTCTTCTTTCAACTGGAGAAAAACCTAGCCCTAAATCTGATATCCTCCCTTAGAAGAACAAGTCAACCTTATCTCTCCTTGAAAATCTCTTTAGTAATGAACCACTAATAGCAAATGGTATCCCATTTGCAATGGGATTGTAAGGGGGCATGGGATGTGTAGCATTTCATAATTAAAATTTTCTTCCCAAGATTGTTGGCCCTGTTAAACAAAAGTTATTTTCTATTTATCTGTACCTTTAATGGGTTAGTTAGTAATTCCCCACCTGTACACTACTCCAGACTAAGTACTCAATTCTCTGAGTTGTGGCAGCCTCTTTGATATTTTCAAATATTTTTTCAGGGAATTCTAATGGGTAGCCATTTGAGAACTACTGAATTTAAACTATGCAAATGCAATTGGGTGCCAAGGTTGAGGGCAATGGCTAGAAAGGGTTTCTCTTTGGGAAATGGCTAATCAGCAAGGGGAGGGGATGATAAATTGAAATGAGAGGAAGAAGAAGAGGGAGGAGTTGGGGATATGGTGTGAGGCTGGGACATGATAATAAAACTGCCACCTTACCCCAGAGGCAGGTGTGGTCAGAATACCTTTTAAAATAAAGATAGCTAATTTTCAGTTTGGAATTTTTATGTCATTATAATAAATCTCCTTATGTCATGTTTCTAGAAATTCTATTTCATTGTTTGTATTTCATGTTTATATAAATTATTTTATGCATCAATGTGGGTGGGAGAGTTAGAAGTGAATGAAGAAAAAGGTCTAGTCTTGGTGTCTGGGTTGAAATGGCACAGAACAGGAATAAAATATTACATCAAGAAACATGATGATTGAAAAATTTAAGATTGATATGAGAAGGCTTCCTTCCTCCAAAAATATATTTAAAAGAGTAATTTTTGAAAAATTAGATGATGGTGATTTAGATAAGTATTAACTGTTATATTTTTCAAAATTTTTGCAATACAAAAACAGATTGGAAATTATTATATTAGATAAATTAGAGGTATTAAGGCATTACATGGCTTTAAGGCAGTTTTTGTAAATTTGGCAAAAATTGTATTTCTGGGCCTGCCTATTAAGTTCACTGATGATAAATGGCAGTAAAAAAAAAAATATATATATATATATAAAGAATATTTATATTTTTGACCTCAAAAGAGGAAAGGTATGTGCAACCAGATCTTCTGGAAATGATAGTAAATAAAGTCTGAGTAAAAGTTGGTAGTTGTGGGGTGGCAAGGAGAGGAATATTATTTTTTCCAATCTCAGTAATTAAAACAACTGAAGATTCTGTATAAGCATCAGTTCCATGACTTTATATTGCCTTCATACAGTCATAAGCTTTCTCTCTATGTAGCAAACAAAAGTCAAAAATCCAACAACCTCAAAATTCTAACAACTTACTCTACAATGGAATAAAGACTGCATTAACTGAAAGTAATATAATAGCCACACATAATAGCTACATCCTGTAGAACCCGAATCTGAAGTTTGTCAAGAAATTGAAATGCACTTTATATGGAATGTTTTTCAAGTTACCACATAATTTTGGGATGAAGCACAGTTGTCTTTATTTTAAAAATATGGTATAGAGTGTAATAGATTCAATAAGATGGAAACAAATAAATTAGAGAAATTAAGCTAGACATAACTTGTAAATTTTATTCTTCATAAATTGGAACTATCCTGAAATTATTATTTGTGTTGTGTATCTAATTTGAGATTCTTTTTAAAAAAATATTATCATTATTTAAATAGAGATGGGGTATTGCCGTATTGCCCAGGCTGGTCTCAAACTTCTGGTTTCAAGCAATCCTCACTTCTTGACCTCCCAAAGTGCTGGGGTTATAGGCTTGAGCCATTGTACCCAGACAAACTTGAGCTTCTTAATGAATTTTACATAAACTCTAAGAAAAGATTACCAGGACTTATTACTAAGGACTCTCTTCATCTACAAAATTTGCCCAATTTTCTTAGTTAATAAACCTAGGGAAAGTAAGTCTAGATGTTAACCAGATTCTGACCTTCCATGACCTCATTCACCAAATTATTATTTTAGGAACTGTGTGTGCAAGAATCAGTCCTCATTACCAGATCTAACAACCAAGCTCATATCCTACTGGAAGGAATTGTTTATGTGAGAAGTTTGTTTATTTCTTGTTGTTTTCCTTCTTATTTGTTTTTTAAAGTTAAAAAAAAGTTTGTAGTAAGATTGATCTTTAATAAATAGTGGAGCTAATTTCTAATATTTGCAGGCTTACCAACTATGCAAATACTTTTTTTAAATCCAATATTTATTCTCAAGTTAGGTGCTAGATCCAGAATAAAGCCACATTTGTAACTAGTGTAGATAAAACTGGTTTCAAATTATCAGCAATATATCAACAAGAGATAATATTAATGTAAGAATGTAAGAATTTTCTCCCTCAAGAACCAGTTACAGAATTTAAAAAAAAATCTCTTTCAAAGCTCCTTAGTTTAGCTTACTTTTCTCATATCCCTAATATTCCCTTTTAAATTATTTAGCAGATGAAAATGGCTATGACAATGAAAAAAAAAAAATAAGAGAAATGTGACCCATCCCTCCCTCCCCCGTCTCCCTTTCCCCTCTCTCCCTCTCTCCCTCCCTCTGTCCCTCCCTTCTTTCCTTCCTTCCTTCCTTCCTTCCTTCCTTCCTTCCTTCCTTCCTTCCTTCCCTTCACTTTCTTTGTAACTGCTTTTAATTCAGTAGTCAATAATTCTCAAAATCTTTTTATCTTCAAAATTTTTGCCTTGCCCACATTGCACTTGCTACTATTTGAGTAATAATAATTAGAGGAGCTAGGTATGTTTACAGTATTTTGATGTTCCCAAAGTTAAGGTTGGCTGTAATTATTTTTACCAGAGTTGTGGTTGTTTGTCTTACTATTTTTTCCTCCTAGATTTTCAGACAAACCAAAGGACTAAAGCTTGACAGTTTATGAGGACTGCTGTAAAATATACACCTTTTACACATATAATGTTTATAAAAGACCCATCAAAAAAGCAAGTATATTGAGATTTTTCTCTCTCAAACACTCTCAGCATTGATGAAGAAGATGAAATAATAAACTTCCCTTTACTCTTTAATAATAAACAGTTTATCTCACTCTTACTATTACTAATAATAAACATATTATTATTAAACAGTAAAGAGAAGCTTTACATTCTAAAGTTATTGCTTAGTTGAAGCTGGTCATTTGCCCCTTATCTGGTAAGGTAAGCACTATCAGCAAAGGTAGATAAGCATGTTGAGCCAGTTTCTGAAAATAAGAGAATATTCAGAATTTCTGATCTGCCCAATGTTACTAAGAGGCACTAATGGTTGAATTAGCCAGGTATGAAGTGGATGGTAGAGTTCAAAAATTGCTGAAAAAAATATAGATTATAGATTATTAATTAGGAGAGCATTGAGATAATTAATGCATTAAAATAAACCCTATTTACTAAAGGTATCTCTCATAGGGCTCAGCAGTTCTACCTCTGGGTAGGTACCCAGTAGAAATGACAGTGTATGTCTCCTCTAAGATATTGAAAAGAAAGAATGTTCATAGCATTCGTTATAATAGACAGAAATTGAACATAACCTGAATGTTCAAAATGGATAAATAATTCGTGACATTTTCACACCATGGAAAAGCAAGATATATTCAACAGAAAAGGTGAATCTAACAGTTATAATTTTGAATGGAAGAAGTCAGGCCAAAGACTACATGCTGTATTTTGCCATTTATCAAAAATTTTAAAATAATACTACTCTATGGTGGTAGAAGTCAAAATAGCAGCTGCCCACTAGGGAAGAGAAGAGATACTGACTCTCAGAAGACAGAGAGGAGCCCTGTGTGATGCTGTCAGCGATCTATGTCTTGACCAAGGAAGTGGTTACATAGTTGTGTTCCATTTGCAAAAGTTCATCAAACTGTACACTTAAGATTTATATACTTAAATATATATAAATTATAAATTACTAAGGCATGACAGAAAGGAAAATAATTTGCCTCAGAGGGAAGTCTCCAGTGGTATGTTGAAAGTCCATCTTTGATCCATTTCAACACATTTATGACTAGATTGAATAAAGATGAAGAAAACCTACTTATCAAATTTGTGGATATCACAAAAGGTTTCATTGTGTTACATATGATTTTTAAAAAATGTCAACAGGTAGGATTCATGATCCCATTTAACAAACTGACATTTAATGGAATAAATGTAAAGTCCTGTAGTTTAAAAAGAAATGTGCCATAAAAGTCACAAGTAGCATGTTCTGGGAAAATATGCTTTATCCTTTTTAGAATCAGACAAACACAGCTAATTAAAGTGAGCAAAACTGCAGGGGAAAAGGAAGATCTTCATAACAGCTAAAATTGGACCAAACATTGAGATAGTGTATTCCCTTTATGTGCAAGTGAAAAATAAAATCTTAGCATTAGAATATTATAGTTAGAAGAGATCCTAGAGGTTCTGTAAATTCTGTCCTCCATTAGTTATTTAAATACATATAATTTTTATATGCATATATTTATATTTTAATTCATATTTATCTAGGAGGAAAATGAGGCCTAAAGAGAAAAAGTAATTTTGTGAAATATTCACAATAAATGCAGAACCGTGATAAGAACCGAGCCCTAGACTCCATGTTTTCTACCTTGTTATTATGTCTTCCTAGTTTGCTGGTGATTATTTTAGGACAGAGCATCATGGTAAACTCCTATGTTATGCCTTACCTGGCTTATTTTACTATATTTATGCTGTTTTCTGAAATATAATTTACATTTAGGCCAGAAAACATAACTCTGAATTTTCTAAGACCTAAAAGCCCATAATAACACAGAGTAGAGTATTTTTGCAAAAGGTGGTCAGCAAGTGTTTGTTAATTCATAGGGATACAGACAAGGATGAAAAAACTTTAAAACTCTTTTATTTCCCTTTTCTTATTATCAGACAGAGCCCTGCATGATTAGGTCTCTAAATACCCAGGAAAAACTTTTCTCTCAAATTGAAAAGTGTAATATTTCTCATTGTCAAAAAGTCTTTCTTTTGTTTTACAGATAAGTATAATTATGGCAATATAGGGTTTTCCCTATAATTCTGACTTTAATAATAATTGCAATATAAAATAGCTGGCTGTCCTTTTCCCTACATGATAATTCTTAAAAATGGCTTCAAAGACTCATATTTGTCTTATTATATCTGTGGAGAGGTAATTATAATTGTTATTATCTTAAATTACAAATTCTGTTTTCCAATTCTGTAATTATACTAGACATTACCAGATTACCATATGTCTTAAGATATTTTTAATATTACTCTGGAATATAAACTACTTGATTATGGGATAGTGTCTGTTATGATCACCACCATATTTTATGCCTACAAAAATTCTTAGCACAAACTAAGAATTCCGTAAGTATCTACTGAATGTAGGTAATTAAAGCTAAGAAATACCGTATTTGGAAATAAGTATCAGGACACGGTTATGAAAGTCTTCCCTTTCTATGTTTGCATCTCTCTCCATTTGTATCTTTACAGTTTGTTGTAAAATGTTGTGCTGTTTCAACTTGATTCCTTTCCTAATTAAAACATGCTTTACTTAATTTGTCTTTATTTTGCAGATAATTCCAGACATTAGAAAACGTGTTCTTATATCTTAGCAAATGTTTGGTCTAGTGTGTGTTTGTGCAGGTAATACAATATATAAGTGAAAAAAACTGATAAGAAAAAGGGATTTGAATATGAATGCGTGATTTAATTCTTCTATACTCTTAGTTTTCCTTAATGCATCATCACATGATTAATTTACTCACCAATTTCCCAAATGTACCTAACAGAAAGGATACAAGAAAATGTGTTAGTTTCTCAATGCTGAGATCTCATGGTCTGGACCATTTAAAGATAGCCTCACTATTATAAAGTGTCTACAGTACATGTGACTATATTGAGAAAAAATTGGGTCTGATGCAGTTCCTATCTATGACATATTTAATGGTCTAGTTCTAGAAAGAAATGCAAAAATGCAATTTCAGTTCAATATGACAAAGATATGTGCAAGATGTAGTGGTCTATATGGGAAGGAATGCTTTATGATTATATTGACTATAATTTTACAGTGCTGATAAAGCTATTAGAAAGTAATATGAAATGAAGAGGTGCCTTTTTTATTGTAAAGATTGTCCTGATTTTCTTCTGTGAATTCCAAAAACCCTTGCCTGTATGACTTATATGCTGCTCATCTTACACTATTTCTAGTTGTTGGCCATTTCTTCATGTGCACACCTTCTGTTCCTTTATGAGCTAATAAGCATTTTTATGTCAAGAGATATGTTTTCTTTGTATCTGCCTCCCAACCAGTTTTTATACAGCATATCACATTACCTCATTACTCACCAAATGTTTACTTTGAGCTTATGTGCCAGGAAGTATTCCAGGTAAGCAGGAATAAAGCTGCAAATGAAATCAAGCCCCAGCCCTCACAGAAATTTCATTCTTGTGAGACAAAAGAGACACTCCACAAACAAACCAATGAATGTGTAATGTGTTTGATAATGATAAGTGCTGCAGAGGAAAATACGTTTTGGTAACGGGGAATAGAGCATGGTAAAAATAATTTTATAGAATAGTCAGGAAAGTTTCAGCAAGAAGGGATATTAGAGCTAAGATAGCTGAGATATCTTGGGGAAAACATTTAAGACAAAAAGAAAAAAATAATGTGAAGAATCTTGTACTGAAGAATGTTTTAGGAACAGGAAAGGCTATTACTAGAGATGGGTAAGTAAGGGGAAGAGTAGAAGAAAATTAAGCAAGGGAGGATTGGAGAGAGTTGGTAGATTATGAAACTGAGAGGAAGGAACTTTAATTTTACCTTGGATGAAAGGGGAAGTGACTATAGAGTTTGGTGTGAGATGGCAGGGAGAAATTCTTATTTATATATGGTTTTTTTTTTCCTGTGGGAATTTCTTCATTTCAACTCATCTACATTTTAAAACTAACTCTGTATCTATACTTTTCTAAGTGGCAAGGCAAGACTTATGTGGAAAGGGAAGTACAGGAGCAAAAGAAAGAAGAAAAAAATGAACAAAAATACTTGATAATGGGTTAAATATGAGAGTATCTGGTGCTTGATTGGATGTGGTACATGTGCAAACATAATCAGGACAATCTGATGTTTTTATTCCAAGAAACACCAGTGGATGGAGGTGCCAACTATATCATACCACCATGGAAAGGGGAGTTGTCAGGCAGAAGACATTGAGAGAAGCATGCTTCATTCAGAATTTTCCATCGTACATCAAGATTGCCTTATCTACACACAAGGAGAGAAATACAAGAGACATTTGGACATATGGGTCTAATGTTTAGGGAAGATGCAGTCCTTATCCATGACATATTTAATGCTCTAGTTAAAATTTGACTCAACATATAATGCTTAATATTTATGCAAAAATAAGACTTATTTTTGTTGATTGATTCCCTAGTTCAATAAGGAAAAAATGTTAATTGTTAATTTTACAAAACGGGAAAATTAAACAAATCTTTCCTTTCCAGCTACATCTTTGGATACGGTGTCCCTGCTCTGCCTCTAACAATTGTGTGTCTGACTTAACCATTGCTGAGAACAGAAACTATTTAGAATCTTTTCCTGAAGAGGTTAAAGACTATATTTCATTTGAAACAGAACCCCAAAGCTTACTGATAAATGGCTTTATTATACTAATTGCATTTTCTTTATTTCCATATTCTGTCAGTGTGCCAGAGGGAAATTTTATTTGTCTTAAAGGATTTGTTCTTCAAATGGCCATGTAGGTCACAACACAAAAACTTACTTAGCTGCTGGCAAATTTATTATTTAATGATTCATCCCCAGTGTCTTTCTGGTGGCTGTGTTTAAAATCATTGGTCTATAATTACTACCCTTTATGCATATGCATACACATATATTTCATTTATAGTCTTTAGACACACTTTTCATTCAAATATTCAAAAAGCACTCTTATTTAAAGTGTCTGTGATCCCATAGAACAATTCTTCAAGTATTCTTAAGCCCATTTGGAAAATGAGAGTTTGAAAAATAATGTAAGGGTCTTGTAGTTGACATTTGAGAACTAGTACCTTAGAAGGAATAATTGGATGATAAGGCATTTTTAAACTTTGTGCATTCTGGATGGCCTTATCCTTAAAACATTCTTATATAGTTGAAATGCTCTTATGTTTTTTTCTGTCCTCTCTCTACTTTGAATTTTGTTGAGTTGATTATCCCTAGTAGCATTCTCTTTAATTGAAGAGTCAGACACAGGTATAGTTGTAAAGAGAAAAATTGTGATCCAAAATAACATGGTTTGGAATCAAGGTTGCAAATTCACTCAGGATAAGAATTTATTCATTCAAATAAGTAGAAAAATTGATAAAAATAAACAATACAATAGATTATTTCTATAACATTTCAAAAAATACTTGAAATATCATTTGACTAAAATATAGGTTATTTCATGTTATTTTCATGCTTTATTTTATGCTATTTATATTAGTATATTAGTCAATTTATGCTACTTATATAAGTAAAATCCTGAAGAATACTTATAATTTAGCCAATGTACGATGATATCCCAAAATATATTGTTGCAATATAATACTAACACATATATTGATACCTTTTATAGTGTGTGTGTGTATTTTTTTTTCTGTGTCTTATCCATAGAAAATGATACCATCTACTGGACAGACATGGGCTTCAATAAAATTAGCCGAGCTAAAAGAGATCAGACTTGGAAAGAAGACATCGTTACCAATGGCTTGGGAAGAGTGGAAGGGATAGCTATTGACTGGATTGCTGGTATAGTCCATTGCTTTTTCTCTTTTTGTTGCACATCTTTTTTGTTAGGGGATCAAACTGTTTCATAAAAAATCTCTTCTAACTTGTAACAGTTTTTTTGTTTTGTACTTCTAGCCACAGGGGTAATAGTCTCTTTTGCTTTTGGCTTTACTCCTAATGCTATTGAGCCTTTGGATAAGTGTTTTTATGTAGAAGTACATCATGTTGTGTTAACTTTGCCCAAATCTCCTGAGAGCTCCATAAGGCAGGTAAACAAAAGTATTAGAAGTTCTCTTTTGCCTGAAGTCACTAGAAAGTTAAAATAGGTCTCTTTTTTAAGAAGTTTCAACTTATTTTTACCATGTAAATATATCATTATATGCTTTAAATCATAGATGTGTGAAATTAGGATTTGAAAGTATTTGCATATTAGTTTATTTATAGCTTTCTGTTTAGGAAACACATTTAAAAAGAATGTAGGAAGTAAACAGTTTCTTGATAGTTATGTGAATGCTCAGAAATTTAATTTTAGTCATAACAATTATGTAATTTTTCTCTCATGATTGTATTATAAACACCTCTATTATTTCTCCTAGGTAACATATATTGGACAGATCATGGTTTCAACTTAATTGAAGTTGCAAGACTCAATGGTTCTTTCCGTTATGTAATTATTTCCCAAGGCCTGGATCAACCAAGATCTATAGCTGTGCACCCAGAGAAAGGGTAATTTTAAGATTTACATATAACTTCCAAGTCTTAAGTGAGTTGTCTAAGTTCTATTGAAAAAAAATTTAATAATTACCTTTAGCTGTAACATCTGAGCCAAAGTTCAAGAATATCTTACGTAAGCAGAAAAAGTGTTTATATTCACTTTGTTCATATATTATAGTATATATTTAAGTCACATTTATTATATATTTCTTTTATATGTGTGTAAATCCAAATGAAGGCACTAACATGATTCTTGAGTCTCAATTTAAAGCTCTTCCCTAGAATTGTTTATGTAATTAGGCATTTAATTATTTATTGAGTGAGTAAAATAGCCATTTGATAGGCCTCCATATTTCTAAATATTTCTAAAATCTCAATGTTCATATATATGTCTATCACTCTCAAACATGTTCATCCCAAACTTTTGTTTTCTTCTCCTTCTTTTTCACTCTTTTTTTTGTTTATTTTGAGTTCTAAATAAGTATAACTACCTGTCTTGATATTTTTATGCGGTTTCATAAGCACCCAAACTGTACATATATAAAATTGAAGTGAATTTCTTCTACCACCAAGTTCTGCTTAGCTTTTCTTCTAAATGTCTATTGTCAGTCCACCACTTTCTATCTTTATTTTTATTCTAGTTAAATTTCATGTTACCTTGTATACTGCAATAACATCCCAATTGATCTCCTAAGCTCACCAAAGCCTAGAGTGATTTTTTAAAAGTATACATCTGCTTACTTAAAATCTTTCAAGGAATTTCTATTGCTTTACATGTAAAGTCCAAAGTTTCTGTTATGATCCTCCTTAATCAGACCATATAATAATTTTCAGTCGGACACTTTTGTTATTGTCTTTTTCCTTTCTCAATCTCTGTTGTTCTTTTCTTAGCTTTTTAAATACATCTTTTTCTCTTCCACTTCCAGCCTTTGCCAACCTCTTTCTTTTACCCGAAAATGTTCTTTTATTTTTATCTTGTTAAATTTTATTGAACCTTACTTGGCTTTGAAAATAGTTTAGATTTTTATATGATCCCATAGCATCTAGCACTTTTACTTTATACATTATTTGTACTAATATTTATTCATTTGCCTAGTAGCTATATGAGTTTTTGTTTGTTTTAGAGACAGGCTCTCATTCTGTTGCCTAGGCTGGATGCAGTGGTGCAATCAGTGTTGGCTGTAATTGAGACACAGTGCCTGGCTGTAATAAATTATTATATCCTTAAAAGAGAAAATTTGACCAATTGCTTGACTATGAATCATTATTCTAATGACAAGAAGGAGTATAATTTAAAAGCTATGCAATCCCATAGGTACACTGGAATTGAACGTTTAGTTTGTTTCTAATAAAGAATTTATTTGCTTCGCAGTTGCCATAAGTCCATTTATATTGTACAGAACCTCTTGTGTCTGGCCTATTATAGATTCATACAGCTCAATTTAACAAGCCTCTTCCTGCTACATGTCAATCTATAGATTGCCTTTTCATTTGTTATTCAAACCCATTGTAGAACCTTGAGTTGATATTACAGAACTGCTTTTTCTTAAGTATCTGTTATCGCTCCATATCTATCTTACCATATGACTATACCTACTTGATTCTAGCTTGATGGAGAAAATTAGGCAAAAGAATCTTCATATACTCTACATTTTATCATTTTATTCAATGAACATTTATTGAGTGCTAGGCACTGTGAGCCAAGAATATGTCAGCATCGCTCCATGTCATCCTTGGGCTTCAATTCAATACATCTTGACAAAATACTAGTGCATATGAAAGACACTTACAGATAATGTGAAGTATGCTGGCATGAATAAGATGCTACAACTATTCACAATGAGTTTTCTGTTTAAACTGAAAATTTAAACAAGTACACATTTCAGTTAAAGGTATTGTGTCACTTTGTAAAGACTTTTTTTCAGGCACAGTAAAAGACTAATTGATCAGACTCAAATTTAAAGCTCATATCCAAATGTCATGTTGAAGTAATACGTTTTAGAAGATCAGTATAAAATTATCTTGGGTTTAATGCAAAGTTGATAGCATTTAATTTGAGCAGCTAGTAAAAATGAGGATGGTAGCAGCAATAATAGTGATTAGTAGAAACTTTATCGAGGAGACTTGAAGGAAAAGGTGGTTTCTGAGATGCAGTAGGTATATATTATAAGAAGAAATAGAATAATTAAAGATTTGATGGTGGCAAAGCAAAAGCCATCAGCAAGAGTATAGGTACTTGAGGTACATGTAGGGAAGAGTAGGTGATGTGGTTGGAAGACAACTTGGGTCCATATAATAGCTGGTAGAGCTCCCTATACCTTTTTTTTTTTTTTTTTTTTTGAGACGGAGTTTTGCTCTTGTTACCCAGGCTGGAGTGCAATGGCGCCATCTCTGCTCACCGCAACCTCCGCCTCCTGGGTTCAGGCAATTCTCCTGCCTCAGCCTCATGAGTAGCTGGGATTACAGGCACAAGCCACCATGCCCAGCTAATTTTTTGTATCTTTAGTAGAGACGGGGTTTCACCATGTTGACCAGGATGGTCTCGATCTCTTGACCTCGTGATCCACCCACCTCAACCTCCCAAAGTGCTGGGATTACAGGCTTGAGCCACCGCGCCCGGCCAAAGAATCCTTAAGAATGGTTAATTGATCATCCTTGTGGATAAGAGAAAAGTGTTGTCTCCTTGTCCTCAGGTCAAGTAATGGAGAGAACTATAGACAATATGTAAAGGGGAGGCTAAAATAAAAAGAGCAGCAAATGAAAAAAATAATTGTATATCTTTTTCACTGCAAATCCCAATGCCAAAAGGAGTCAGGGCAATGTTGGAGAGAGGGAAGAGAGTGCTTTAAAATCAGTCTTAACTGCATGATACTGTTCATTTAATGGTAATTGGCTGTGAAGTTATGGGATCTTTCTGAGACAGCAAAGTTTGGAGAGAGCTAGATGGAATCAGTAGTTGGATAAATATAAAGTCACTTCTTACTTATTCCAACAGAGTTCAGACTCTATAATAAACTGTGATAGTATATGAGGTTTTCCAAGAAAAAGTATCCAAAAAAGAAGTCTAAGAACAAAAATGAAGAATGCTTATAGTTAGGGGATAGAATGAGTAGGAGAGAGAGAGAGAAAAGAACAAATAACCTAGCAATTTTGAGTCTTTGGAAAATTGCTGAACTGTGAAAGTCAAAGGAAGAGCATTTAAGGAAGAAGAGTGTGCTAGCAGTGAAGAAGTCAGGAGAGAGAAAAAGCAGAGAACAGAACATGGAACTGGTGATCAGAATGGTGTTGCATATATTTATCAGTGTCAAAGATGAGGAAGGACAGAAGTCAATATAAAGAGTGGATAAAGGAATAATTAGAAAGTGGAACTAGCATTTACAGAATAAACTGACAGAAATTGGAATAATAAAGGGAAAGAGAAGAAATAGAAGGTGAGAAGATTGTAGGGTATAAAGTTTCTCTTAGTATGGGGATATTGCAAGTATTCATAGGCAAAACGGAAAAAAACTGATTGGAAGGAAGAGGATGGAAATGAATGTAAAGGGGAGACAAATTCCAGGGAGCATACAAGGAGGCTTGACAAGGAAGAAACAATAGAGCACAGAAGGAGGAATCAGAGACAGAAAGCAGAGTCAAGATTTGTATTTTATGCTAGATATCCCAGAAAGAGATTCTAGAATTAGAAGGCAACTCAGGACCTGAAAGAAGTATAGATAGTCAAAAAGGGGAAGAAAGATATCAGACAAATATTTAACTTTGAACACAATCTTGGCCTCAGACTGATTCCTGGGGGCACCCTAGAGTGTAAACTTTACCTCACAGTAATGGAACTTGGTATTCAGATTCCCAAGTAGTTAGCCAGTGGATAAAGGCCACTCTGGGAAAACAGACACCCCCCAAATTTCTGAATGTCTGCACTTGTGGGAGAAGAGATTCAAGTGGCTCAAGGATAATCCTCCAAAGAAAGTTGTCCGTGTGAGCTGTTAGGGACAAAGGTCATTCAAGAGCTCAGAAATGGTAAACAGCATCTGAGGGTATTTCTATAGAGCATGACAGTGTCCACTACAGTTTGGAAGCCCCACTTAAACATTTACTTTTTACATTTGCCTTTGTGATATTTCTATACTTCTTGGTCTCAAATGCCTATATCCTTTAGTTAATTGGGAGGATTAAATGAGATGGTGCTAATTCTCTTCCTCTTCAGAGACAGAGTAAAAGAAGAGACAGAATGTGGAGATCAAATGTATTTTAGAGCTTAAATTCATGAAATTGAAGAAAGTCACAGCTGCTAGTCTACATTTCTAAGATTAGCAGCTTTAAGTGAATAGGTTAAGTTTTGCTGAAGCTATTGCAGTAAATATTTTCCACCATAATGAATCAGAGAATTTTCAAGCAATGTGAGACCAGCTGGAATGGATTTATAGAACATAAGCAGAAATTTTATATGACATTGAATTATAATGCACAAGAAGGAGCAAAAGGTAACAGATCAAAGTTGGCAGTTGTAATGGGTTAACTTTGAATTACCAATCTGGAGGTGAGGCCTGTAAGCTAGTGATGGAATGAATAATGGGAAATCAAGGGTAGACCAGGTTAAGAGTAGAGAGATAAGGTACAGCTGGCATGAGTGATCAACACAGCTCTATAAATTAAGAGAGGGTGATTGTAGGTAGGTCCCTGGAGCAATAAAAATGACGTACTGTGAGCTGGGGTGTTCATACGTTATAAAGTTCCATAGAATGTCAGCAGTGGAAGGAGAAGATGAAAAAGCTGCCAGCCCGTGGTAAAGCAATAAATAAACGGTGTGTAATTGTGATAGGTGATAATTCAGTAAAAGAAAATGGAATATGTGGATTCATGCTGTAAACGTTTAAGTGAGTATAGACTTGGAGAAAGTTTTCTTTCTTCCTTAAAATGACTTCTCTACTTTTATTCTGGATACAAATGTCTCCTCAGACATTTCATGCAAAAACCATTCTCTTCTATTTCATCATCCTTAACTTGTTCCTTTCAATGAAGCCTTTCCCTTTTACTTTCAAATAGGCTCAGGTCCTTCTCCTTAGAGAACACATTACTATTGTCATTACTTTCCACGTGTTTTCTTCTCAACTTCTCAGAATAATGATCGATATCTATTGTCTCATCATTGAACTCCTAAAATGAGTTTCAGCTTGTTAGTATACAGAAATTTCTAGATTTATTTGCAGTCAAATCCAGAGATTATTATTTTATATTTTTTGCAGGTTTTATGCCATTTGCCTTCTCCAGGACAGTTTTCTCCATTGATAGTCCATCCAAGAATTCAATTTTTTCTTTAGCCTTCTCTGACCCTGCATTTTCTGGTTTTATCTGAGGCCCCTTTTACAGCTTCTGTGAGCATTATATTTGATTCTCTTTCTTCTCCTTTAAGACTTTGTGTGCCGTTCTCTCTTTTATTATATTTATCTTTTAAACTCATCTAATCTTATGATTTTATGTAAATCATGCAAATATACTGGATGTAAAAATATAAATAAATACATGCAAAATAGTTATAAAATATTATCTTTATCCCTTTATTTATATTTCTGATATCCTTCAGGGTTATTTATTTGAATGGCTGTCACTAAAATGTAACATGTCTGCCTCCCTCTCATCTGCTGCCTACCTTTCTTAAATATGGCATCTTTTTTTCTGTTATCACAAAAGAGATTGAAACTTCAGATTTTCCAGTATTTTTTCATCACCTATTTCCATCTGTCAGCAAGTCTTCTCATTTCTTTGCTCTAGATATTTGTCACATTTTTTATTTCTCTTTATTGCAACTACAAGCTTAGCAGTGACTCAGCAGGAGGATCCAGTAAATATTTTTGATTTCTTAATTTTGAGTCCTCAAAAGCAGAATTGCATTTGGGTCTACAAAACAAGAAATCTTTGACATATGTAGACATATTTAAATATTATTTTTCTGTATACCTTTATTTCTTCTTAAAAGCATTTTTAAAATATTAATTATATTATATGGATAAATATTTTTCCATGATCATAATTAAGAGTAGATACACTCATTTAAATGTTAAGCTTATTTCCAGGAAATATTTATTACTACCTGGAATTATTATGGATACATGTCTCCCTATACTTTTTCCATGTGTTTATTGTCTTGAATTTAGAGAGACAATAAAAGGCTTAAAAATCAAGAGTCTTGTAAAATTCTTCAAACCTTAATTTCCAGATAATATTACACAAACATTTAAGTGTCAAAATTTATATCATAGGAATACAGTACAGTACTTTAATATTCTGTTTGAAGCTAAAACCTGGCAGATGGTATTGCCAAGGGAAAATGTGAGCCATAATGGAGTGAATTAGCTGAATTCAAAATATAAACATGCTTTGAAAAGTGGGCATGAATTCTGTTTTTGAACAATAGAGACTTGAGCTTTTTAAAAATGTAGCCAAATGCAAAATAGGAATCATGTACATCAATGATGGATGAAAGAAACTGATTTTTTAAGCTAAACTTAAAAAATCAGTTTCTTTCATCCATCATTGACTACTACTCTTCTCCTCCTCCTCCTCTTTCTCCTCCTCCTCCTATTTCTGGCATCACTTGCTTTGTAAAAATTGAAGTGTAATAATTTTCTTCATGCTAAAAAGTCATTTAACACTAACAACAAAAGATATGTAGGAAGTCACTTATGATGTTAAGAATTTTGGTTAAGTTCCCATGGCATATAATCTCTAATGGAAACAAACATATTGTAATATTGTTTTATCTCCTTTTAAGCACCAAGATGTATGTTTCCTCTATTCACTTAGCTCTATATTTCTGTGACTGTGAATAATGTGCTGAAAAGTTTTTCTTTCCATGGCAAACATTCATATTGACATGGGATCTTGCTGTTCTATAAGTACATATCATCATATGGTCTTTGATTATGTATATACTTTTACATTATGTTCACCAATATGTAAAAGGTCTTGGTGGACAGTTTAACACCTGTTAAGAAAACAACAGTGTAGTGTAGTTTAATACCACCTCTTAGAGTATATTTTACATCTTAAAGCAAGGCAACATATATATAAAGGAAATTAAATAAATTGGATTTACCATAGGAATAATGTTAGGTAAGATAGATTGCAAGACATGGAACAAATTTAAAACTTCTTTATAATATTTTGATAACTCTAAGTCAGCTCATGAGCTCTAGAAGTGTAGGCTCTAGATGGCTAGATGTTAGATATTTGGCAAATTTGTGGTTATAGGAAAATATCAAATATATATTGAATATACAAAAGTGCATAAACATGATTTATGCAAGAAAATCATAAATGTGAACAAGCTAATATTATATATATATATATGTGCATGTGTATGTTAAGTATTTGTTTAAATGAGAAGAGGGGTAATGAGGCAGGGTGTAAATACATATATAAAATGATAAATTAACTACAATATAATATAATAAATGTCATGTGCTATGGAATATTATATATGTATGTATATATACACACACACACACACACATATATATATAGTTTTGTTTGTGAATAATTTTTGCTTCTCCAGTGTGTGCTATCCATACACATAGTAATTTTCCTATATAACTACTCAAAATTACAATGTAGTAAATGAAAAAAGACTCAACTATAAACTTAAGAATAGGAGACCAAGAAAGAGACAAATTAAAAAATAAGTTAAATAATGTTGAAGCTTAAACACAAAGAATAACTCAAATGACCTATATCTTTATTTGGCCTAAAAGAAAAATATATATATTTCTCAAGTTGTTTACAGAAAAGATTACATTTCTCACCACAACACTTCAACATTTTCATTGTTGAAGCCCCTAAATTTATGACTTAAAGAGACTAACAAATTTTAGGTATTTCTAATCAGCATCTTTCTCAGATACTTATTTACCCATTTGCCTCTGCCATTAAACAGTTAGCTTTGTGAGGGAACCTAAATCCAATTTATTTTGTATTATCAACTCCCAGCACATAATAGATATCTAATTAAATATTTGTTTATGATTGCATGAGTGCAGTGCAAGAACAAGTTTGAGAATCAACCAAAAAATCAACAATAACAACATAAAATTTGAAAAGTGCTGTAGTGTCCAAGGGTAGACTGGTTCCGTATTTTTATCCTTTTAGCACAGCGTTCTGCTACCTGTATTTTAGTGCTTTTTGTATTACAGGATTCTTTCATCAATAGCAACATATTTATGACTTGAAAAATGATTTGGGATAGGCCTGTAACACTTTCTCAAACAAAACTTCACATGGAAAAAAAGAAAATGTGAAGAAAGTCTCACAGGAAAAGAGAAAGTCCTATATTTCATTTATTCCTCAGGGGATAAAAAAATGTCTACTTATTTACTCATAAAATATATTCAAACTTTTGCAATATTATCTTATTTTACTTATGATGTGAAGATGGAGCCAGGAACATGTTGTCCTATAAGGTATGCAGTTTGTATGATTTAAGCGATTCTACTGCATCTTTTTTTTTTTAAATTTTTTATTGCATTTTAGTTTTGGGGTACATGAGCATAACATGCAAGACAGTTGCGTAGGTACACACATGGCAGTGTGTTTTGCTTCCTTTCTCCCCTTCACCCACATTTGGCATTTCTCCTCAGGCTATCCCTCCCCACATCCCCCTCCCACTGGCCCTCCCCTTTTCCCCCCAATAGACCCCAGTGTTTAGTACTCCCCTCCCTGTGTCCATGTGTTCTCATTTTTCATCACCCGCCTATGAGTGAGAATATGCGGTGTTTCATTTTCTGTTCTTGTGTCAGTTTGCTGAGGATGATGTTCTCCAGATTCATCCATGTCCCTACAAACGACACAAACTCATCATTTCTGATTGGTGCATAATATTCCATGGTGTATATGTGCCACATTTTTCCAATCCAGTCTATTATCAATGGGCATTTGGGTTGATTCCAGGTCTTTGCTATTGTAAACAGTGCTGCAATGAACATTCGTGTGCATGTGTCCTTATAGTAGAACGATTTATAGTCCTTTGGATATATACCCAGTAATGGGATTGCTGGGTCAAATGGAATCTCTATTTCTAAGGCCTTGAGGAATCGCCACACTGTCTTCCACAATGGTTGAACTAATTTACACTCCCACCAACAGTGTAGAAGTGTTCCTTTTTCTCCACATTCTCTCCAGCATCTGTTGTCTCCAGACTTTTTAATGATCACCATTCTAACTGGCGTGAGATGGTATCTCAATGTGGTTAAGATTGGAAATTACAAGCATCTTTTGTCAAATTAAAAGCATATGCTCATGTAAAGGCTACCTACTATTATTGTTTGTCTTTAAGATTTTTACTTTGCTTTCTTTTTTGTTTTTGTTTTTGTTTTTTTTTTTACTTTTTGCAGATAGGATAACCCACTGTTGACCCCCACGCTAGGAGAGGACACAATGACATTCTCGATTCTCTTCTTGACCAAGGCCAACTGCTGACATAAGAGAATTACCTGATCTTCATTTTTATGCCAGCATGAGCATTTTTTGGTTATCTCAGGTTTTATTTATCATATGTGACAAAGGATCTAAATCATACCTACTTAGGGAAGGCAATAAAGTAGGAAGAAATGGCACATTTATTGCAAAAACTGCAACTCAAAGTTGAGCTCCAGGGAAACAGTTTAGCAGTCAAGGAAGACAATTTTAAATCCCGAGAAAATGGTTAATTCCAATTAGTTTTGCTTTTCACAACTGTTCATATATCTGAAGTAAAAGGATAACATTTAATCCTGTTTCCCTTTAAAACTTCGATTCATTTATTCATTTTTTCTCACACTCCATTATTCTTCTCCCACAAAAATCATAGCTTTGTCACCAGTGTTAGCTTTCTCAAATTTATTTATGGGCATTTATAATAAGTTGAAGTATATTTTTCAGCTTGAATATAACTACCTGTGACAGAAAAAAACAAAAGTTTTTTCTGAAAAGCCTACCCATATCTAAACTAATTCTGATGCCAATTTGTACAGTTGCCATATGGTGAATTCAATTAACTTTCAGGGTCCATCAAGAGTCTACTAGGCCTTTAGACATTCTAGTACTACCAAATGTGATCTTTTTACCTGTTATCCAAATGTCAATAATTAGTTGGAAATTAACTCATGATATGTGTTCAATGCACTGTTTTCCTGACCAAAATTGTTGTAGTCTCATTAAGACCATAGAATATTTGTTTATGACAGTTTTTGATAGAATTTCTGTAATTCTGAAAGCCACTTTTTAATGTCCCTTTTAAAACTTTATGTTTTTAAATTATTTAAGTGCAATCTTATTTAAATAAAGAAGTTTTCGGTTTAGTTTAACAAATACTACTTTATTATTTAATTATACAAAGTAGCATTAGTTTGGACAATTTTAATAATTTCTGGATTTGAGAAAGTATTTTCAGGGCTAGATGTACCAAGTTGATACTCTAAAGTTAGTTTTCTTGGCTCTATCATATAGTAAACACATATTTCACAGTTGCAAAATTTGAACTCAAATAGATTCAGAATCAATCGTAATTTTATCACTCAATGTTAGTATCAGTAGGGTTTCAAAAACCAGGAGCAAATATTTTCATTTCTTCCTATGGATAAAGACCAAATTTAGAATTGAAGAATCTATGTTTATTAATGATATATCAGATGCATCTGTGTAAATGATCATCTTAAATTACAAGTCTCTTCCTCCTGTTTTACAAGCTTGGAGAGGGTTCTTTCTCTACATTTGGTTTATAATTCCCAAAGGTTTTAAGGTGCAAATTCTATTCATTTCTTTACTTTCAATTTCAGTTTAAGGAGCAAACAAATCATTTTTTGCTTGACATAAAATGTTTGCTTAATTTTGATAAATTTAAAATATTTTATTGATATTTTAAATTTTTTGATAAATTATCTAACTGTAAAGTGATTTCTACACAGTAAGATTTGGCTTCACATATAATGATAGTTTATCCAATTATTACTGTTTTCTATAGAAAAAATTGTGTAAACTGGATTGAAAATACTTTTACTTAGCATAATTTTATACATAATTTTTTACATTCATCTCAGCATGGAAGCATCACATTTAAAATGGATAAATATTACTTGGAAAAAAAAGAGACTTCTTTCTTATTGCTAAGACCTTTTTGTGCTTTGTTTTGTGGTTTTAAATATGGAGATTTCTTGTTACACTTCTTATAGCTAATGAAAAATCATGTTTTCTATAATATTGTTATATATTGCTGTATTATCTTCCTATTTGGTGAGGCAACATATTCTAGGGAAGACAATATAGGCTTGGATTAGCAAAGCCTGAGTGTAGTTCTGGGCTTGCCCTGTTATTGGCCATGTGGACTGTGGAGCATTTACTTCTTAATCCATAATTACCATAGCTGTGAGAATTAGGGCTTAGTAGGCTGGTTGGTGCACAAGTAATTGTGATTTTTGGCATTACTTTTAATAGCAAAAGCCACAATTATTTGTACACCGATTAGTTTGTCTGGTCTGATCACTGAAAATAATATTTTTATTAGTGCATTTGCAAATAGATTAATATTAAGTAAAATGTTTACTGTATGCATTTCTTTTCTTGTTTGAACTTTGGAATATGTTAAAAATAGATAACAAGAATCTGATTAGATGAGTAAGCACACTTCTGTCTGGTCTCAATTGCCTCCTTCACAGTATATCGCCTGCCATTTTAAAACATATTTTTTCTTAAAAAGTTAAGTGTAGCAACACATTTTATTTGGCAGTTAGTTATTTTATTTTAAATAATATTTTTTTCTCCAGTGAGAGCATACCTTAAAGTCTTAAACATCTTGACTTTAATAAAAGTGTAGTTTTTTTTTTTTTTTTTTTTTTTTTGAGACGGAGTCTCACCAGGCAGCAGGTTGGAGTGCAGTGGTGAGACCTCAGCTCACTGCAACCTCTGCCTCCCGGGTTCAAGCAATTTTCCTGCCTCAGCCTCCCGAGTAGCTGGGACTACAGGCGTGCACTATCACACTCAGCTAATTTTTTTGTATTTTTAGTAGAGATGGGGTTCCACCATGTTGGCCAGAATGGTCTTGATCTCTTGCTTCGTGATCCACTCGCCTTGGCCTCACAATGTGCTGAGATTAAAAGTGTGAGCCACTGCACCCGGCCAATTTTTAAATGTCTTCTTCAGTAATATCTTACCAACAAAATGTTAGTTGGATTTTACGCTACAAAATTTTTTCCTTTCTGATTTCTAAAGCTTGTAAATATGAATGAAAGTTTCTTCAGGATTATAGAATTGAGATTGTAGCCACACCTCATTTTGTTTGTCTGGAAAACTCTAACATGTTTATTTCACACAGCATTTTCAAGAAAAAAATGTCGACTTTTAAAACAAATTAAAACAATATACATAAATAATACATATATTTTATATAGTTTATCAATTTGTACTTAAATAACTCTATTGAATATAAACAAAATATGTCTTTAATTTTTTCTGTATGTAATCTGATTCTTACATGACTATTCACATATATTATTCGAATATGCTGATGAGGCTGCAGGAAAAAGGGGACGCTTATACACTGTTGGTGAGGATGTAAATTAGTTCAGCCACTGTGGAAAACAACTTGGAGATTTCACAAGGAACTTGAAACAGAGCTACTGTTCAAATAATCCCATTACTGGGTATACACCCAAAGGAAAATGGATCATTGTACTGAAAAGACACATACAGTCATATGTCCTTCACCCTGCTTTTCACAATTGCAAAAACATGGACTCACCCCAGGTGCCCATCAATGGTAGATTGGATAAAGAAAATGTACATATATAAAATGGAATTATATGAAGCAATAAAAAGCATGAAATCATCCACTTTGCAGCAACATGGCTGAAGCTGGAGGCCATAAACCTAAATGAATTGATGCAGGAACAGGAAAGCAAGCACTGCATGTTCTCACTTATAAGTGGGAGCTAAGCATTGAGCACACATGAACATAAACATGGGAGCAATAGGCACTGTGGACTACTTGGGGGGAGAACTACCCCTTAGGTACTATTTTCACTATCTAGGTGCAATATACCCATTAAATAATAATAATTTAAATAATTTTTAAATGAGATAATATGTACCCAGTTTTTGAATCAATGCTTGCCATATTTTTAAAAACTTTATTCACTGCTGATGTCTGATAGTTGGATAAACACTTCAATAGATGCAACTTCAAATTAAGAAGGAATTATATTTACCTAAAAGCATGGAGTTCTGTATAGTCCTATAAATACTGAATTTTTTGAATGAATGAGTGAGATACATTGATTATATACATTCTGTTTTTCTACATTATATTTTATGACATGTTGTTTTCTTTTGGCATACTCTCTGTGTTCTTTCTGCATTTTATTTTCTTCCACATTACTCCCCCGTTACATTTTGTTTTATAAGATTACTAAAATAAGAATTTCTGCTTTTGCATAAAACTCTGTTTTCAGATGACTTCACAAGATAAAATAAAATCCAAACTAGAATAGTTACATTTAGCAATCTAAGTGGACAAAATAGAAAGTTATGATGCATTCATGTATAAATTCATAAATTAAGTGTATATTTACTACTAAATTTCTAATTACCTGGTACTGAAGGAGCAATAGTGAATGAAAAAAGAAAGAGAAGTGATCACTGTCCTTATTGAGCTTACAGTTTAGTGAGGACATAAAATATTAATAATAAATGATAATGTGAGAAATATAAGTGGAAATTTGCCATTCTAATCTGTTATGAAGCAGAGTACATGGTGCAGTAATCAGGGAAGACCCAGAAAACTTCTGGAAAGAAATAACTGAGATGTGAAAAGTGGGAGATAATTATGCAAAAAGGTGGGAGAAGAGCATTTGAGACAGGAAATAGAATGTCCAAAAGGTATTTTGGTAGGATATTGAGTGCATCCTATGCTATCTATGACTATGTAACTATTATTTGTAATAAAATTATTTTATTGGAAAGTAAACATACTGTACATCAATTTCTGAAATGTATTATTTTTATTCTATTGTGAATGTTACCTCTATTATTAGTAGTAATATCTTTTTGTATAGCTCTGCATACTACAAATAAATATGCATAAACACTACAAACTAACAATGTAATTTCAGCCTCTTGTTCTGGACTGAATGGGGACAAATGCCCTGTATTGGAAAGGCTCGCTTGGATGGCTCAGAGAAGGTCGTCCTTGTAAGCATGGGAATAGCATGGCCGAATGGCATCTCCATTGACTATGAGGTCGGTTGGATTTCTTTTAAGTACTTCAAGTGCATTAACTGACAACTTTTATTAACCCACTTTTAGTGTTCCTTTATTTTCTTAATAAAATAATCAAAAATAGTCTGTAATGGATTTCTTTTAAGTACTTCAAGTGTATTAACTGACAGCTTTTATTAACCCACTTTTAGTGTTCCTTTATTTTCTTAATAAAATAATCAAAAATAGTCTGTAATGTTACTTTTCAATCGATATTTAGGAAAATAAACTGTACTGGTGTGATGCTCGCACAGACAAGATAGAGAGAATCGACCTTGAGACTGGAGGGAATCGCGAGATGGTGCTGTCAGGGAACAATGTGGATATGTTTTCCGTTGCAGTCTTTGGGGCTTACATCTACTGGTCTGACAGGTAATTTATTTCTTCATAAGTATTTGAGTCTCAAAATGTTATTTCAGTACCAGTTGCTTTACCCTTGTAGGATTTGCCATTTCTTAGCAAGGTCACAAAAAGGATCTCACAAAGCCATGTAATTTCCACAGAAAAGGCAGGCACTTTTGCTATTCCAAGCTCAATCGTTTCAATGTCACAGACTAATGTTGGTTTCTTTTCCTTCTGTTGGTCCATCTGTTATCTTCAGCTTAGGTAACTGGCTTGATTTTAATTAGTCAAAGATTGTTGATCATGTATGTTTAACTTTTTGGCAGAGCACATGCAAACGGGTCTGTCAGAAGGGGTCACAAGAATGATGCCACAGAAACGGTAACCATGAGAACTGGCCTTGGAGTTAACCTGAAGGAGGTTAAAATCTTTAACCGAGTAAGAGAGAAAGGTCAGCACTCTTAAAAGAATATATAATATGTATATTTTATTTGATTTCTCTCCACTTTTTAAAAGCATTTGTCAAACTTAGAAATCCTTATATGAGTCTAAAATCTCAAAATCTTATTTTATTTATATCTGATTTCCTGCAAGTATCATATAGTAGCCAAATACAATAAATATGTCATAGTTCATACAAAGGCATATTTGCCCAGGACAGCACAGGTACATGGACATGTCACATACCTGGCATATCTTGATTACAGGTTTTGGCTAAGGAATATAGAAAAAATTGATACATGTATTGATTGGCTAAAAAATTATGCATAAGTAGGATATTAGAGAGTAAAAGGAAGTTGAAATTTTTATGTATTATATGAATCATATTATACATAAGTGTTTATGGTCCCCAAAGATGATGCTGTTTGTGTAAAATATTTCCAAAATCATTACTTCCTTAAAATACTTATTTTTAAACTTCTAGGACAATGATGTGGGTATTTAAATTTGTTTACCTTCATTAAAATAAATTGTACTTTTTCTATCAAAGGAAGGTATATTAATATTGGAAATAATAATAGTGAAATCAGAGAGGAGAATTAGCCTGATGAAGAAATCTAAAGTGCATATTATATCTTCACTCAAAATTGGAGTAAGAACTTACGCTCAATACATGTAGGAGGTTAGGCATTTATTTGATACTTTACATATCTCATAGAGTTTAAAGCAGTGCATTATTTTGGTTAAATCAATTCATGTTTTGAATGAACAGTATATGAAATATTATAAGCTGAGGATCAAGTTTCGAAGAAGATGTATATACTTAACTGACCCATTAAGGAAAAAGATGTAATGATTTACTTGGATGGTGAATAAAACAGAATATGATTTTCCAAATAAAGAAATTCAAGATTTTAAACAGCTGTGATTTTTTAAAAAACAGTTTTTAAAAATTTTTTATTGACTAGCTTACATTAAGAATAAAAATAATATTCAACATCAAAGTTTTAATATTTCTATGTGGAGAATTTTGTTTGAAAAACATAAACATGTGCATGTGTATATATATTTTTTTCTCCCTTAGGGACCAATATTTGTGCCAGGGACAATGGTGGCTGTAAGCAACTCTGTCTTTATCGAGGAAATTCCCGGAGAACTTGTGCTTGTGCCCATGGATATTTGGCAGAGGATGGAGTTACTTGCTTAAGGCATGAAGGCTATTTGCTCTATTCAGGAAGAACAATATTAAAAAGTATACATCTTTCTGATGAAACCAATTTAAATTCCCCAATAAGGCCATATGAGAATCCACATTATTTCAAGAATGTCATAGCCTTGGCTTTTGACTATAATCAACAAAGAAAAGGTACCAACCGAATCTTTTACAGTGATGCACACTTTGGAAATATACAGCTTATTAAAGATAACTGGGAAGACAGACAAGTAATCGTTGAAAGTAAGTACAACAATTTAATTTTAAATAGATTGGTGGAAATGAGTATCATTTAGATTACTAGGGAAATAATAGTGGTAATTTCATGTAGCAATTTCATTTTCCCAGAGTTTATATTCAGGAATGAATGTGAGTATATCATTTGACCACCCCAAAATGTCAAGGAAGCAATTAACTGGTAGCATGTACGGCATGTAAGTTATGATTATTAGCTTCTAATCATGGAATTTTAATATGTTTTATCATGTTTCTTATAAGTAACTGCACTAAAATTAATGAAAAATACTTTTTCAGTATAAAACTGTTCTGATTGATTGTTTTTCTAGTGGGAGAAATTGTATTTTTAAAAATATCCGTCTAGTAATATTCCATTATTTATAGTTTCTCAAGCAAATATCAGAGATTATTTTGTGTGCATATATATAATATAAATGTATAGTGGCCTTGATGAGAAAATATTATAGAAATGATCTAATATTTTTATGGACATAATTATTCAAGCATAATATTCAGTGTGGATTATTTACATAATTCAGGAAAACATTTTTCCTGTCATTCAACTTTAAAAAAAAATCTTCTTATCTCACATAACTTCTCTCTCCTCAGCGTCTTTGTGTTATTTTTGTATATTTTCCACTTTTCCAAGTTTCCTATGCTGAGATAGATTTTTTCTTTGCTTTCTAAATTGCAAAATAACATATAAATTTGTTGTAAAGTGTTCAAAGAATATGGATTTAAATATGAAATTTCTGCCTTATCTATGACATCATCAATCCCATTTACTTACCCATAACTGACATGTAACATGCCCCCAGAATTTTGATAAGTATGCATGTGTATCATTTTTAATTATAAAATTCAGCTAACTGCTTTTTTTCTTACTATATGTTACAAAGCTTTTATTTTATTACATGAGACTTCATCTTATTCTTTTGAAAGCCTGTACCTAGTTCTATACTAAAGCCAGTTTATTAATAATTTTAATAAAACATACAGATTTAGATAACTATAACTATTCAAGCCTGCATGTATGGTGGACATTTCTGAAAGAATGAATACAATGAGTGTGCCATTTCAAGGTAAATGACCTACTGTATGTGTTGCAAATAGTAAAAATCAAACTGTGAAGTAAAAGTTAGAAGAATAGAAGCCTTGTATCCACCACAGTAATCTTGACAGCTTCTCAATATTTACAGGCTTTTTTGGTGAGATGGTGGTGATATTACTGTATGTGATTTTGGGGTATCGCATAATGAAATGTGTCAACATTTAGAAGATAAGCATAACTTAGAGAACCAATATTTTCAAATGACGTGATAAAATCATGCATGAGTAAATGATTTATTTAAAGTACAAGAAAGGTCAATGAATTTTAATGTAATAGAGGATGAAAAGTTCATCACTAGGGTTTCAGATTTCACACTGCAACTAACCTTTAAGTAACAACCAGTTGTCACGTGTTAGTGTAGTATAAAAGAATACACTGTTATCTGTAAAGGCTATTATTAAAAAACTCCTCTCTTTTCCAACTACATAACTGTGTAAGGCTGGATTTTCTTCACATACTTCATCCAAAACAGCACAACAGAGAGGATAAAGAAGCAGTTATGAAAATCCAGTATCTTTTAGTAAGATAAATATTAAATATATTTGTGACATTGTGAAACAATGCTTTGTTTTTATTATTTTTGAAAAGTAACTACTTTTCTTAGAAGGCGCTATTTAGATTAACACAACTGATGCATTGTTTTAACTTTTAAAAAACTGATAAATTTTTAAAATGACATGGTAAATAGATGTAGACATGACCCACATACACGGACTCTGGAGTCTTCAACAATGATTAAGAGTGTAAAATCCTCAGATCAAAAAGACTGAAAATTACTCTTCTGGACTAAGCATCCAGAACATTTTTAGTATAAAGACATAAAAAGCATGGAGTAGACAAGGAGTCATTGGGTATGATTGTAATATTAGTATGGAATGAACTGGTGTGAGATGAAGTAGGGAATGACATGATGTTGAATGTCTTGGTATGTCAAAATAAGCAGCTTTTTTAAAAAAAGAAATTTTATTTAGGTAAAGTTTGCACATCATACAATGCATCAAAAAGTATACACTCAATCTTTTTTGGAATATTATAGTTTTTAAAATTGGGATAAATATACATGTGTTTCCACATATATAAAACAATATTTGAGGTTTTACCTGTTTTTAGGTGTACAATGCAGTGGCTTTTATTACATCCCCAATATTTTGCAACCATCAACACTATATTTCTGAAACTTTTTCATCATTTCAAATAGAAACTCTGTTTAAGGCAATAACTCCCCATTTCTCCCTTTCACTGGTTCTTGGTAATGAATATTTTCTGTCTCTATGAATTTGCTAATTCTAGATATTTCATATAAGTGGAATCATCATACATTTGTCCTTTGCACCTGGCTTATTTCACTTGTGTAGTGTTTTCAAGGTTCATCCATGCTATAGTTTGTATTGGAACTTCATTTTTTTTATGGCTGAATAATACTTCACTGTACGTGCATATCACATTTTGTTTATCTAGTTATCTGTTTATGGGTGCTTGGGTTTTTTCTACACTTTGACTATTATGAATAATGCTGCAATGAACATTGGTGTACAAATATCCAAGATAAGATGATAAAAGTAAAACAAGAGAGTGTTGTAATGAATATATATATATATATATCTTACTTTTCATACTCTCTTATATTAAATATACTTTACTTTAATATAAGAGAGTATGAAAAGTAAGATATACATTTCATGAAGATCACTCTGTGTTATATTTAGGATTGACAAAGCGTAAGCGTTGTGATGGCCATGTCTGAAGGCAAAGATGCCCTAGAAAATTTTGTCATATTTTAGATCCTGTTTCAACTGTAGTAAATAAAACGGAAAACATTTTAATTAAAGCTATACACAACCAAATTATTCTAATCCTCTCATCCAAAATCAAAGCCAGTAGAATCAATAACAGTTTACTGACTGTAGAGTAGTGTTGAAACATAGGTAAGAAAGTGAACCATGATTGGCCAGGAGTTTGAAACTTTGATCAACCTGGGGTTCATATCACAGTTTGCTGTTTGCTTCCTCTGTGCTACTGTTTATTTCCTCACCTACAAGACGAAAAATTGACCCATACATTTTTTTTGTGTGAAAATTTTATGAAAAAAGGTATCTAAAAATATATAAATAAGCATGATTTTAATACAAAATTATATTACCGTGTTTGTGACACACTTGTGGATTACTTAGGACAGCAGTCTTCAACCTTTTAAACAAGAACGAGTTTGATAGAATATAATTTTTTCATGGACAAAGGCAGGGGATGGTTTCGGGATAAAACTGTTCCACCTCAGATCATCATTAGATTCTCAAAAGGAGCATACACCCTAGATCCCTCATAAGCAGTTTACAATAGGGTTCACGATCCTATGAGATTCTAATGCTACTGCTGATCTGACAGGAGGTGATGCTCAGGTGATAATGCTGAGTCACCTGCTACTCACCTTCTGCTGTGCTTCCTGGTTCTTAACAGGCCAGGGACAAGTACTGGTTTGTGGCTAAGGGATTGGCAACCACTGATTGAGGATGATAATCCTTGTCTTAAATTATTTTTAGCATATGAATTAGGGTAGTTAAACAATCAGAAATAGTTGCAATAATTAAAGATATAAAGTAGTGCATTGAGGTCTGATCTGACTAAAACTTAAAAATTAAGATTAATCTGCATTGACAATTTATGTGAACCTTTCTGAATATCCTCCCTACCACACCCCACGTCTTGCCAAGAGGTTGCCATTGGTTTAACCATTACAATTATCTCTGAAAGTTTTTTAGGTGAATGTATACTTTAACTTTGCAGACCAAAAAAGAAAACAGAAAAAACAAAACAAAAAAGCTTAAAAAACCCAGTTATTGACACATATAAATAAATATAAGTGAGACATAAAATGTATTTCTGTCTTGGTATTCTATTTTATTAAATTTGGAAGATATATGTCCTTACATTTCTAAGTAGTTAGCCAAAAGCAGATCACAAAAATTTAAGTATTAAAAATATCAGAGAGTTCTCAACTTCACAGGCTTTCATCCTTTATATGGCTGAATATACGAAATGGATAGGATAAAGGCTTTCTTCTTTAACTTCCCAAATGAACTTTTTGGCTTCAGGTTTAAAAGATGACAAGAGCCATTAAATATAATTCAATATTTATTAAGTGCTTACAGTATGTTATAGATTATTAGGTATGGGTGAATAAGGAAGAAAATGTCTTCCTTCGAGCCTTTGGAAATTCACAGCATAAAAAGAGGAAAATACAATAGTTCACTTTTCCTATGAAGAGTGAAGATCTCTGGCTAAGACCCTGTTAAAAATCTACACTTTGAGGCCATCTCTGACTTTAAAACCATAGTAATGATATATAAAATATATTTTAAAATAAAAATTAAATAGAGATAGCTAATCTCAAAAAACCAAGATAGACTTTTCTTTGAGTGATAAACAGAACAGAAATAAAAAGAAGAGAAAATGACAGAAACAATTCTGATCCAGGCTACTTAGATGCTACAGAGAGATGGGGTCTAAAAAGAACTTATTTAGGTTCTTCCCCAAGGAATGGGGAAGGCTGCCCCACAGGGAAACAAGGCTGAAGTAAAGCTGGGCCACCTACTTCTAGGTTAATGACTTGTAGGAAGTGACTATCCCTAAAAGCTTAGAGATCACAGAGACAGCCACATGATCAGCTCTGAGTGAGTTCCTTGCAAGTTATTGACTGCAGGCTCTCATATGCTCTGTGGAGCGAAAACTCAAATGAATTATGAAAGAGAAGGCTACAGTTTAAGGAGCAGAGGTTCAGTGAAATCCACTACCAAACCACCCAGCAGAGAGAAGTGAGTACTGAAAAAGAGGTTAAAAAATAACCCCTTAAAAGGTGAAAATTCAATTTCCACAACACATGGATTCTTAAAAAAGGCAGCTTAAAAATCCCCACCAAGCAGAAGATGAATGAAAATGAAAATGAAAGAAGAATCTAAACAATATTTATTTTGGGTTTCTCAAAGAGCCAAATGGGGGAAAATAATTGAAAAGAACAAGAAATAGAAACATCCAAGAAGCCAAAATTACATATGTAAGAAAAAAAATTTATTAAAATTAAGACAATTAAATATCTTGGAAATGACAAATATGGTCAATATAAGTAAAATTAAAAAGAAATCTCAATTGATAATATTAAAATAATATTAGACTAATGAAAGTGAGAATGCATAAATATGATGCTAAATAAGAAATTAATAAGTTAGAGACAGTAAGATATAAAAAACACAAGAACAGTTGTGGAAGTTGGAGGATAAACTAATAGATTTAATAGGATTTTAGCTAATAAATGTTGACAAATGGCCAAGAAGAGAAAGATGATAGACAAGTAACACTCAAAGTGATAATGACACAGTTTACTAGAAATGAAGAAAGAAATGTCTCTAGATGGGAAATTAGCTGTAAGTGTTGATAATAAGAAAATTAAGTCAGCTACCAAAGTAAAACCTGCAGAGCATCATGAAAAAGGGAAAACCTTAAGAAGCTACCAGAAGTAGTAGACACTATCTACAGAGGTAAGACAATGGTATTTAATCAGACTTCTCATCAGCAGCAAGAGTAAACTCTTCAGATTACTAAAGAAATATATAATTCTATAACTGACTGAATTATTAAAGATGGAGGGAAATGATGATCATTTTAGAAATATAAAGGCAGTAACAGTGTATCTATATAGTCTCACTAATAGAAAAATGTGTAAAGTAATGGCTTAAGAAACTTAACAATTTCAGACTTAGAATGGTGGCTTCAAATGCCTGTAATTCAAGTTAACGAATTTTACATTTTACATTGTAATTGTTGTTTCAGTTTTATCAAACAAAATGCTTATTTTGTACAATGCGTTCTGATGTTTTAACAAAATATGTCATGGAGCTTTTTTAAAAAAGCAAACATTGCTTAATATAAATTCAAACGGTGTTCCTGCATTCAATGACCAATTAAGAAACATGATTAGGCTCAGAGTGGAGGCTCACACCTGTAATCCTGGCACTCTGGGGACCCGAGGTGGGTGGATCACTTGAGGCCTGGAGTTCAAGACCAGCCTGGCCAAAATGGCAAAACCCTGTCTTTACTAAAAATACAAAAATTAGCCAGACATGTTGGTGCATGCCTGTAATCCCAGCTACTCAGGAGGCTGAGACATGAGAATCAGTGAAAACTGGGAACCACAGGTTGCAGTTGCAGTGAGCCAAGACAGCACCATCACACTCCAGCCTGGGTGACGAAGCAAGACTCTGTCCAAAAAAATAAATAAATAAAGAGAGAATATGATTTTAAAAAAGCTACTCTTAAAGTAGTAATAAAAACAAAGTATGCACAAAACAGCAAAACATTAACAGAAAATTACAAAGTATTTGTAAGGGAAATAAAAGATAATCTTAAAGGGGGAAAATGTTACTTTCATGATGCAAAAAGTCAATTTCCATAGCTATGGAAATTTGTCCCAAAATATCTGTAAATATAATGCAATTCAAAATGCCAAAAAATGTCTCAGTGTGGTGGCACACAACTGTAGTCCTAGCTACTTGGAAGGCTTAGGTGGGAAGATCTCTTGAGTCCAGGGTTTTGAGGCTGTAGTGAGCTATGATTGCACCACTGCACTCTAGCCTGGGTGACAGAGTGAGACCCTGTTTCTAAAACAAACAAAAAACAGCTAAAATAATTTTTTTAAATGAAACTTTATATGTTGATAGTAGAATTCACATAGAAAAGCAAAATGTCAGTAATGGCCAAGGCAATTTTGAAGAAATACAAATTTGCAGCCTTTCTTGACAAAGGTTTTTATTATTAACAAGCTAAAGTAATTAACACAATGTGATATTACCAATATAAAACAGTTAAATGGGGGTCGGGCCCAGACCTGCACTGCCTCAGGATGTAAAGTATAACAAGGGGGTCAGGGTGGGCAGCGTGGGCCTGTGAGGCCTGTGGGTGACCACATTCCCCAGCTCCTCCCACAACTGACTCCACTGTGGTCCTCTCTGGTTGCCGTGTATGGATTCAGGTTCCAGACTGAAGGCTACCTGTTCTTTAGTGCTCCCCACCTCCTGGGGACTTCAGCAGACTGCTGAAGGAATCCTCAATGATTTCAGGAAAGAAAATGCTCACAAGACACAAAAATTAACCGAAATGGAGTTTAAATTCAAATGTTTACACAAAGATGCTTCTGCACGTGATGTTCCAAATACAGGATTTGGCAGAAAGCATTACCCATATGTTACTAATATGAGAAGAGGACCTCCTTGCCCCCCACCTCCTCCAGGAATCAGGTTGGGAGTTTCTCCACATGATTTTCCACCAAGAGCTTTTGTAGGTCCACCATATGCTCCATTTGCAACGAGGAATTCCTATCCACCCGAAGCTTTTCCTCCTTCCCTTCCACCAAGACCTGGATTTTTCCTCCCTACCCCCAAATACTGAAGGGAGCAGTGAGATCCCTGCAGGGTAGATTCCATCTTCTAATGACCCTTCAACTGAACAAAAATAATTCAGATTGATCTCCACTTCCCTCAGAATTGATTCTGCCTTCAAATGAGCCTGCTAATGACCATCCAGCATGACAGCAAAAATCCTGACAGTATTTGATTCTCTTCCAAAGTAATTTAGACTGATCTCGAGTCACCATCAGGGTTGACTCCACCTCCAAGTGGGCCTCCCACTGAACATTGGCACCACAAGAAGAAAGCTTACAATTTGTGTTATCCTCCAATGTAATTTTGACTCATCTTGAGTCCCCTTCATGGTTGACTCTGCCTTGAAGTGATCCTGCCACTGAACATCTGGCACCATAGCAAGAAAACTGACAGCATGTGTGTTCTCCTACAAAGAGGTTGGGACTAATATTGAGTCCCCATCAGGATTGACTCCACCTTCAAGTGAGCCTGCCACTGAACATCTGGCACCAGAGCAAGAAAGCTGACAGTATTTATGTCCTCCTACAGCATAATTTTGACTGATCTCCAGTCCCTGTCAAAGTTGACTCCACCTTCGACTGAGCCTGCTACTGAACATCTGGGACCACAGAAAGAAACCTAACAATATTTGTGTTGTTTTCTAAAGTAGTTGTGACTGATCTCCAGTTCCCATTAAGGTTGACTCAGCCTTCAAGTGAGCCTGCCAGTGAACATCCAGCACCACAGGAAGAAATCTGACAATACTTGTGTTCTCTTCCAAAGTAGCAGGGACTAATATCAAGTTCCCATCAGGCTGACTCCATCTGCAAGTGAGCCTGCCACTGAACATTTGGCACCACAGCAATAAAGCTGACAGTATTTCTGTTCTCCTCCAAAGTAGTTGGGACTGATCATGAGTCCCCATCAGGGTTGACTCAGCCTTCAAGTAAGCCTGCCACTGAACATCCGGCACCACAGGAAGAAAGCTGACAGTATTTGTGTTCTCCTCTGCAATAGTTGTGACTGATCTTGAGTCCCTTCAGGGTTGACTCAGATTTCAAGTGAGCCTGCCACTGAACATCTGGCACCACAGGAAGAAAGCTGACAGTATTTGTGTTCTCCTCTGCAATAGTTGTGACTGATCTTGAGTCCCTTCAGGGTTGACTCAGATTTCAAGTGAGCCTGCCACTGAACATCTGGCACCACAGGAAGAAATCTGACAGTATTTGTGTTCTCCTCTGCAATAGTTGTGACTGATCTTGAGTCCCCTTCAGGGTTGAGTAAGCATTCAAGTGAGCCTGCCACTGAACATCTGGCACCACAGCAAGAAATCTGACAGTATTTGTGTTCTCCTCCAAAGTAGTTGGGACTAATACCAAGTCCCCATCAGACTGACTCTGTTGTGACTGATCTTGAGTCCCAATCAGGGTTGACTCTGCCTTTAGATAAACCTGGTACTGAACATCCAGAACCACAGCAATAAAGCTAACAGTATTTGTTTTCTTCTCCAAAGCTATTTTGACTGATCTTGAGTCCCCATCAGGGTTGACTCTGACTTCAAATGAGCCTGCTACTGACCATCAGGAACCACAGCAAGAAACCTGACAATATTTGTGTATTTATTTACTGTGGTTGTAGACAAATGTGATTGTAACTTTATTCCTAATTAAATACATTTTTAGTTGATTTAAAAACTTGTTTGTCATTAATAATTATAAAATCAGCTATTTTTTATATAAGAAAATTAGATGATAAAGAACAGAGGGCTCAGAACCAGATTCATACATATATATAACCTGTATGTAAACTGGTAATACATTGCCAAATTGGCATGAGTAAATTAAAAAATAATGAACAGCATTTAATGAATTATGCTAGAGCAATTTATATGCAAGAAATGCAACAAAATGTTATCTCTAACTAAAACTCTATTCAAAAATAAATTTGAAGTATTTTAATAATGTAAATATCAGCTTTTTAATATCAAAGAATATATAATATTTTTATAAATTCGGGGTAAGAACAAATTTCACAAATTACATACAAAAACAGATCAGGAAGTATACGTTTCGTATATTTTATTCCATGGTAATTGAAAACTGTTTGCAGCAGAATCTATGAAGAAATTTAAAAGACAAAACAAAACACTAGTGGTGTATAGTTCTAATCCTTAAAAGCAACACAGGGTTACAACTGAAGTTTATAATGTACCACTACAGAGATGAAAATAAATATGTATGACTTATCCTAGGAGACAGAAAATAATCATAATTATACTAAAGTATAGTCAATCTCTCCAACCATAAGGAAAATCTATAATGAAACAGTGAGATTTTACACCCATAATTCAGCAAAAGTTTTTAAAACTTTTGTAATGAGGAGAAACCAGACTTTCATGCACTATTGATGAAAATGACAGTTTTATACAAGTACTCTGAAAAGCTATTTGTAATATTTAAAAATTTTGAAATGGTACAAATAATTTCACCCAGCAATTCACAATTTAGAGAGAATAATGGTATATTGTGCAGTACTTTTTAAAAAGTACTAGTGTAAATCTATTTACATAGTTATCTTAAACACAATTTGATTAGAAATAATAGTATAACACAACAAAAGTGTTGTCAAATTATATAAATTGTTAATCTGATATTGAAAAGTATATAAAGAATACAACATATTGTTTTTGAAATAATATAGTAATACTTTTAAATTTTAACAATTTTTAAAATATATAATCAATTATGTGAGACATTTTTACTAAAAATAGAAGGCGACTCCCTGTACTAATTTTTGAAACTTTTCTGTAAGCCTAAAATTAGTTCCAAATTTAAAAATTAAGCACATTAAAAATTATAAACCGTCAACATCTTGCTTTCTCTGGAGAGATAAAAGAGGAGAGAAAGAGAAATAGTATTGAGAGAACTATATTATTTTCAACAATAGCTATAAGTTTGTTCTTAGAAATATGAAGCATAATGTTAAGGTTTGTCAAGTCATATTCTTCTCTCTACTATTCTGAGTATCTAAAACATTTAATTTTTAATAAGGTAAATATAAATAAATTTCAAGATAATCACTTTTAAATATTAAAATAGATACCTTTAGAAAATTAATTGGTCAAATATCATAGATATGCATGTTTGGAATTTAAATTGGATTAGCAACCTTATTGAATTACATGAAAGTTGCTTCCTATCTGTCTTTCTTTTCTCTTATTTATAGATATTATACCTTTGTTTAATCTCCACCTTGATACTGTCAACAAATTACAGTGAGATATAATTCCCATGTTTGTAATTAGGATTCAAACTTGTTAATAATAGCTTTATAATATTTTTAGATTGCTTTTCCAAGACTCCTGGTAGCAATACTTCACTTTTAAGTTATAATTATATTTCACTGGAAATGTCTTTCTTCTTTACAAGGGCTATTTTCTTATTTTTTAGGAGTGTTTCAAAACATGTTTGATTATGTTGTTTTTTTTATTTTACTTAAAAAGGTTAAGAAGTCAGCTTTTAGAATGCATATATTTTTAATTTGCTTATAGAATGCAGACATTCATTGTCAAAATGTAAGAATTTTAGATTTTAAGTTTCAGTATTCATAAAACAGAAAAGGATACTTTCATCATCTACATTTATTAGCTGAATCAATTTTAAGATTGAGATAATTACAACTATTGAAGAGGTCTAATGGAGCATTGTTTTATTATTTATTGTTAAGATAGAAAAGGCAGAAAAATAAAAAATGTAAGTTGTCTATAGGGAGTAAACAAGATGGGAGGCATAGGTTAATTTTTATGGTCCAAAGGAAGATTAAGGGTTACTAGTCATTGATTATGAAGAGTAGAAATTGCCGTCAGTCATGATTAGTGAAAAGAACCAGAAAATATGAAATCTCCCCTTCATTTCGTTGCAATCTATATGTTAGTTTCAGTCTAGCTCCCATGAATTCAAAAATTTCTGAGTCTATCTCAAAAGATGTCCTGTGGTAGACGTAGGGGAAGAAAAATTACTTCCTCTATTATTCTCTTAGCTTCTGTGACTGGGAACTGTGAATTAAACTGACAAAAGAAAGGTTAATAAGAGAAAAAGCATACAAATTTTATTTGATGCTAATTTTTGCATGTACAAGGAGTCATTCAGTGAAACGAAGTGAAGACTTGGGTAAAGACCTGAAGAAGAAATTAGACCTGGAAGAGTTATATGCCATTTTAACAAAGCATGAGTTGTGGAGACCTCACTAGGCAAAGAAAAGGGGTTGGGGATTTTACAGGCTGTAAATTATGGGAAGATAAATACATGCTGTAAATTAATTGAAGATAATGGTTATTTTTGTAAGATTTCGTTTGTGTGGATTCATCTTGGTGCTTTCTTCTTCTCTGGTGATAAAGTTTTTCCTTTCAGGACTGAGAGAGGGGGACACTTTCATGAAAGGAAATGTATGCTCTGCTATTCTTTAGATAGATGAGCTTTTCCTATGTCTGTCGTTTCTCAATTGCTTTCAACTCAGAATAATCCTATGCCAATGAGGCATATTTTGGGATGACATAGTTCTATATTGAGAATTATAACTATAACTAGACAGGAAGCTGAAAAATTTTCTGCATAGATGTTCAGACTTGGGAAACTGCCCCAATAGGTCATGTTAGAAGATCTCACCAGGTTTCTGTTTGCAGAATCAGAAAGTGCTGAGTTATGTCCTTGTGAAAGAGAGTTATAGCCAATGTTGGTTATAAAACTTGAACTTTACTAGAAACCTATGGTTGGCTCTGAAATTATTATAGTTAGTGAGGCTGATCAGGAATGGAGAGAAGGAAGGATGGATAGGAGACAGGCAAACTGACACACCCAACACAAAATAGAGGTGCTGGGTGGACTTGGGGATAGTAATTCAAATAGGAATTAGTATAACAATATTAGATGACTGCCAAGTAAGATCTGTATAGGTGAGGGAGGCTGGGGATACTGAGTTCCTAATTCTTGACCAGAGTTATTTCCATTGTTAAAAGAAAAACTTTATCTGAATTAATTTTAAGGGAGTTTAATTAAGCAATGAACAATTCACAAATTGGGCAGCCTACAGAATCACAGCAGATTCAGAGACTCCAGCACAGCCACCTGGTGGAAGATTTATAGAGAAAAAAAGGAAAATGACATGCTGAAATTGGAAGTGAGGTACAGAATAACTGCACTGATTACAGGTTGGTCTTTGCCTTATTTGAATACCATTTGAACACTCAGGGGTGTATAAATGGTTGAAATACAGCCACTGGGATTGGACAAGACTCAGCTATTGTTACAGGTGCATACTCCTAAATAAGGTTTTTAATCTTCTCTACCTATTAAGTTAGGTTGCAGTTCATTCACAGGGACTCAAATATAGAAGTATGAAGTCCTTTTCACACCATATTTAGTTTGCTTTAATACTTTCCTGAGTATAAATTTAAATTTAATTAAATTTATGTTTTTAAATTCATAGCCTAAGGCTTCAAAGATTAGTTGATATCAATTACCTTTGGTTGCAAAACAAACCATTTCAGAATTCAGTGACTTAAAATAACTGCTTATTTATTCTACTATTTTTGGGCTAGCTATGTAGTTCTTCTGGTCTGTGTTAGCTCTTCAATTTCTGTAACCAGCTGCTGGGTCAGATGATGGCTGGATGATCCAGGATGGCCTCTCTCATATGCCTGGCAGTTGGTAGACTATATGCTGAGTAACCAGGCCACAAGTCGGTAATTATCCAGTAGGGTACCTTGGGATGTTCTCAGGGTTCCACATGAGCACTGGCCTAATATGTGAAGATATTTTATAAATCTCTTCTTGCACAGCAATTGCTAATGTCTCATTGGTCATGGAAAGTCACATGGCCATGTCCAGATTCAAGGAATAGAGAAACAGACTCACTTACTGATTGGGAGGAACTTAAATGGGCTGCAAACATATATAGAGGGGAAGAATGTGTACCTTCTGCAATCCATGTAGTGGATAGGTTATTATTATCCTATTTACAGAAGATCCTAAATAATACATTAAAGTTTGGCCTTACTTTTAAAACTCATTTTTTTTTGTTTTATCTGTTGTGTTTCTTGAAAATCAGTAGATTATGATAATCATATCTGGTTTATCCATGAGCTATAAAATAATTTATATGTGATGGTGAAGCAATAAAATGAGATAGGATAGGATTATTTAATAGGAAAAAGAAATAACAGAAGTATGAAAACTATGAAACTTTGTCTAAACATTATTAACTTTTTAAGATTTTTATAAAGTAGAATTTGCAATGTAAAGTTCTGTACTTTTCTGACATAGATGTAATGGCATTAGATTGATTCTGTTATCTTCAAGAGTAGAACTGTTTAAACATGTAGCTCAAATAATGCTGATTTTTTTTTTCTCACAAGTGTGTCATGATTAGTTGTTATGAAACCAGTTTAATAACCCATGTTTTTGTGTAAAAAAAAAAAATTGGCTGAGGGCCGGGCGCGGTGGCTCACGCCTGTAATCACAGCACTCTGGGAGGCCGAGGCGGGTGGATCACGAGGTCAAGAGATCGAGACCATCCTGGTCAACACGGTGAAACCCTGTCTCTACTAAAAATACAAAAAATTAGCTGGGCACAGTGGTGCATGACTGTAATCCCAGCTACTCAGGAGGCTGAGGCAGGAGAATTGCCTGAACCCAGGAGTCGGAGGTTGCAGTAAGCCAAGATCACGCCATTGCACTCCAGCCTGGGTAACAAGAGCGAAACTCCGCCTCAAAAAATAAATAAATAAATAAATAAATAAATTGGCTGAATTTTTTTTTTTTTTGGAGTTTTGTCTTGAATGAGATAAGTTGTAAGTGACAATAAGGGGAAAAATATCTTGAGATAGTGTTAGATGCAGCATTTTTCATAGGAAATAATAGAAGAAAGTATACATGTTAGAACTTTCCTTTTGAGAGATTTGCGGCAGGAAATGAGCAGATAAAATCAATGCATTGTGAATTATCAATAGGTCTTTGAGGGGCTGGATGATTAATTCGGAATGTCTAAGAAAACGGTAGAGCCCCTATGGAAATAAGCAAGTATGCAAGTGAATTCAAGGTTCCCCTTTAAAAGTGATTATAGGGGCCGGGCGTGGTGGCTCAAGCCTGTAATCCCAGCACTTTGGGAGGCTGAGGCGGGTGAATCATGAGGTCAAGATATCGAGACCATCCTGGTTAACATGGTGAAACCCCATCTCTACTAAAACTACAAAAAATTAGCTGGGCATGGTGGCTCGTGCCTTTAATCCCAGCTACTTAGAAGGCTGAGGCAGAAGAATTACCTGAACCTAGGAGGTGGAGGTTGCGGTGAGCCGAGAATGCGCCATTGAACTCCATCCTGGGTAACAAGAGCGAAACTCTGTCTCAAAAAAAAAAAAAAAAAAAGTGATTATAATTTGCAGGGATGAAGTGACCTGGTATTATTTGAAAAGGCAAAATATTTTAATTTATATAGTTACTAAAATGTATATGAAAATCTTGGGATTTTTGGACTTAAATGCAAGAATAAACAAAGATTACCAGAAATAAATACATTTTATTTACGTATTCAATCCACTATTGTTAGCTTTTCAGTATATCTGGTTCAATAGGGAGAGAGAGAGAAAATATTAAAATAACTCGTACTAAAAAAACTCATGTGGATATAAGTTTCCCAGGACAGAAATCCCTTTACAGATTGTTTTCTTAGTTGAGTTTTAGTTACATAGCTTTAAGAGTGACATAATTAAAAATGAGATTATATACCAAATCTTTTCCCGGTTAGGCTTTTTTGCAACACCTAGTATAGCATAGTATGTGGTTTAGATTGTCATTCTTGCCATATTCAATTGAATACTTTTAGTTGTCTAAACCTTATTAACATTTTAAGATTTTTATAAAGTAGAGTTTGCAATGTATAGTTCTGTACTTTACTGACATGTAAAAGCATGTCAGGGACATGTAGCTAAAGCTGTGTTATCCTCTACCCACATGTAACTACATCCCATGATTCCTTTTCGTTTCCTTGGACAATTGAAACCCAGCTGTCGTTCTTCTGCTTTTCCTCTTCTCTCAGAAATCTTTCTGATGATTTCATTATTTATATTGATGCCTTAGTTCATTTCTCAGTCTTCCCTGAATTTTCAGTAACACCTTTTGACTCTATTGTTCTTTGTTTTACTTTCCACTATAGTTGAAATTAAGCCTGGATCTCATCACTTGTTGTCACTAATCCACCCGAAATTCTTGAACTTAGTGTTCCTTCTCTTTGAAGAAAATCTGTCAATTAGCCTGCTATTTTCTTTACCTGCACCCTGTAATTACTATTCTGAATTTCTCACATCACATTTCATTTAATTCTGTGATGACCATGTTCAGTTTTTTAAATACCAAATATAAGACATTTAATGCTGTTCTTACCACTTTCCTATACTATAAAATGTTACTTTCTATATTTCCTATTTCTGACTATTCACATGCTGTTCCTGAAGAAACTTTATTTCTACTGATGGGCATATTTTCCTCATTCTTTCCTTCTATAAATCAATATAATGATTTATACTGAGATCTTCATTATTTACTATTTCACCAAGTTCAAATTTCCTAATTTATCTCCTCACAAATGGACCAGTGTGAAATCTCTAGACATTTATGAAACATTCCTATTGTATATGTTAATATCAACTCACAAGTTACATGCTGAAGTTATTTTCCCACCTCAAGTTGGAACCCCTGCTATTTTCAGTAATAAAATTATTACTTTTCTTCCCCATCAGGATCCAACCTCACTATTATTGTTGTTATAATAATTATTGTTATTTAAAATTTTTATTTTTTCTCTCTCTTCCCCTGTATCCCCTGAGCCGTTTATTCACTAAGTACTTTTCTTAACCATCGTCACCATTATAGGCCAGATTTTCATTCATTTATTACTGAATAATTGCTAGCCTTCTATTTCCTTTCCCTGCCTTGATTTTCTATATATTACAAACAACATTTTCATTGAGTTACTTCCTAAAACACTGGTTTCTATTTTCTGCACCTCAAATTATAAAGCATGTACCTCCTTTCCAGGTTTTATGTAGAATCAAACTAGTTGATCCTTCGCACCACAAATCTCTCTCCTATGTTAATCCACCCTTTCCTCTAGTCCTACTCAGATACTTTTTATCTTAAAAACATACTATGTTCTTTCTTAACCATATGTTTACTCCTGTAGCTGATCTTGAATAGAAAGGATTTTATGGCCTTCCCAGTGGTCTATATTTTGGAGCCTCTGTAAAATTTAGTCCAAATTCTTTAACACCATGAAGCTCAGTTTTTCCTAGCACTGCAGCCCACAGTGATGTCCCTCTTTTGAAACCATTCAGAACTTGTCATGTGTGCTGAATATCTTTATCACTTCCTTATTTACTACCTCCTGCATGCTTACCCCTTGTTTCATTTTTATCTTTAAGATCTCCCCAAAGATATCTCAAGTGGTTCTAGACAGGGTCCCTTGGATATACTTTTTTTCTGTATCTCTTCTAATCAAAAATAGAAGTTGTCACTTAGTAGATAATTTTTAAAATAACTTCATTATGAATTCACTAGGTGACAGCTATATAATTAGGTTGTTAGGGAACTTTTCTTAAAGCTCCATTTGCAGAGTAAATGCAATTCTTTGACTTGCATTCTTTATTTGGTTGGACAGAGCTGTTCACTGAGGGAGGGAATGTCAACCTCTGTGAGAAAGTTTTAACTACAGAATATTGATTAAAAGCAAGAATTCTAGATTCAGGATCTCTATCTAGATTCAACCCAGCCTCTTTTCTCCTGTTCACCCAGTTACAAGCTGTGTCTGTGGGTAAATTATTCAACTTCTCCTTGCCTCAGTTTTTCCTTTTAGAAATAAGGATTATGTTAATAGCAATATCAGAAGCATGATAATACCCAAGTTAATAAATTCTGGTTAGGGCATTGCCCAGGACTTAGAAATAAATTGGTATAAACAATTTTGAGTCTTTATCTTTACTGATCCATTTTCTGAAAGCTATTTATAACTACAAATTAATAGAATCTAGCCAGCATGTAAAACGACCACCATAGCATACCAAGACTTTGAAGAACGGATATACTTGCTGTCTTCAAACTTACAAATACTGTAATGAAGAAAGTATAGGGGCCTTCTCCTTAGGGAAATGAGAAGGATTTAGGACTCCAGAGTTCTTCACTTATCTCACAGTGTTTGTTGAACATTTGCATGTGACTGATACAAGCTATGGACACTATAGAAAATTTTTAAAAGATTACATGAAGGAAGCAATGCATGCTTTAACAATAGAATATGCATGTATGACTAGCAAAAGTAAGGCGGTGAAGAAAAGACAATAGAAAGGGTTATATTCAAGATGAGAAAATATATTCCTGTGTTAGAAGCATTAGATTTTTCAAAGATCCAAACACTTATCTGTCTCCACCCCCTTGCATCTTGGGGCCAGATTATAACTTATCTTAGCTAGCATGCCAATACAGAGACAATAAGAGCCTACAAATTAAATTAAAAATAAAAAACAGATGTTAGTAAATGAGTATGCATAAGAAATACAAGAATGTCTGTATCATGTAATAAAGCAATTTTAGGCCGGGCGCAGTGGCTCAAGCCTGTAATCCCAGCACTTTGTGAGGCCAAGGTGGGTGGATCATGAAGTCAAGAGATCGAGACAATCCAGGTCAACATGGTGAAACCCCGTCTCTACTAAAACTACAAAAAATTAGCTGGACATGGTGGTGCGTGCCTGTAATCCCAGCTACTCGGGAGGCTGAGGCAGGAGAATTGCCTGAACCCAGGAGGCGCTGAGATTGCGCCATTGCACTCTGGGCTGGATAACAAGAGTGAAACTCTGTCTTAAAAAAAAAAAAGCAATTTTAATAAGTTTCTTTTGCCTCATCTCTTTTGAACCTGCAGGATAATAGAAATGTATATGTGTATGTGTAGAATGATAGCTAAGAACAAAATTTATCTGTAATCTATAAATATCTGAAAATGGCAAAACTTTATAGGGTGTAAAGTTCTCTATTTTTGTTATATTCACAAAACTGTGATTTGGACTAGACATTGTGAGATGAATTGGCAAGGCAGGTCATTTGATGGTGTATCCTACATGCTTAGAATGGCAGGAGGGCTTAGGTCTGGAACAGCAAGTAACTGTGAAAATGCCTGTTGGTTGTACTTAGTCTGATAAATAATACAGAGAACTGAGATGAGTCACCATTTGAAAGACATCTATATTAACCATCCTTCTCTGCCAATGTTAGAAAACAGAGTTCAATGAGACGAAGAACATTTGTTTCAAAATTAATAAAAAAGAAACAATTTTCTAAGTAATTTTTCACCAGGATGGCATGAGTCATGTGTTTTTACATAGAAACCACATTCAGTAATTGATTAAATACCTCTTATGTAGCATGAGACATTTACTTATAACTTATTTTATAGATTCCATAATTTTTTCTCACTCATTTACCTCTATTCGTATTATGAAAATATATATTCAGAATGCAAGGGAGAAAATTTGAAAAGTAGCGATATTTTAGATTGATACTGGTATGTATTTGGTTGGTGCAAAAGTAATTGTGGCATTCGCCATAGAAAGTAATGGCATGTCATGTGGCCCACAACATCCAGGGTGCTGAGCTGCCAGCAGCCAGCATGGACCTTCAGGCTGCCCAGGCTGAGGAGCAGGGGGCTACGGAGCCGTCTGGGGGCCCGCTGCTGCTGAGCTCACAGAAAGCACCTCGCAGCTTTGCTGCCGCTGACTACTGTCAGGAGAGAGACTGAGAAGCCTATGTATTGACTAGCAGTTGGAGCACAGAGCGTCCTAATGACAGTCCAGCCCGGGGTGAGGGGAACCATTCTGAAAAGGAAGGGTTTGCTGTGCTGTGGATGAAGAGGACTCTGATGGAGAACTGAATCCCTGGGAGCTGTCAGAGGGAACAAACTGTCCACCCAAGGAACAGCCTGGCAATTTTTTTTAATGAGGACTGGGACTTGGAGTTGAAAGGAGATCAAGGGAATCTATATGATGCTAATGACATCCAGGAGAGAATTTCTCAAGATCTCAAACCTTGAATCAGCTGTGCCCCACAAGAAGACATGATCTATGACCCCAGCTGGTACCATCCACCTCCACTGACAACCCATTATTCCAAGATGGCCTATGAAACAGGACAGTTTGATGATGCCAAAGACTGAGTGTGGAGCTTTCTGCCTTGTGCGTGGGCAGACCTCCAGATCGAGATCTCTTTTTCTGTCTTGCAGGTGAAAAGTCATATCTGAGAAAACGTTTCCAGGGATCCCTAGTCTGGGGTACACAGACCAGTGTTCAATGAGGCCCCATTGTTCTCTCCAGTCTGTTGTTGTTCTTAATGGGCTCCTCCTTGGAATGTGTGTGTGTTTGTGTCTGTGACAAGAGGAGTTGTGTACTTTGTAAATAAAGATTTAAAAAAAGAAGAAGAAAAATAATGACAAAACCCGCAATTACTTTTGCATCAACCAAAACTGCCATTCTGAGTAGTATTCATGGCAAAACGTTTATTTATTTAAACAGCAGAAAGTGTAAAACAAGGGCTAAGTTTTCTACATGTACTTTAATGAGGGATTTTCTTTCTGTGTAATTTGCATACATGAGATACACAGATTGAGATATAAGGGAAGATCATGCTCATATTTTCTGAAATGTATATCTGAAGTAAACCATTTTAAATCAGATTTATTATATATCTACTCTGCTAAATGATTGCAGTTTATTGGATGGGCCATTCTGTTTTTTGCCTCAGGTTAAACATTGAATGTACTTTTTCCTTGATTCTATTTCACTTGGTTCACATTCTATACTTCAGGTTCAGTTAGCTCTTTCTTTCACCCACAGGATGTGCGCGTGCGCGCGCGTGCACACACACACACACACACACACACAGGTCTCAATCTAGAGAAAAGTGTGTACAAATGGAATGTACAAAGTAATAGAGAAAATCTCAGCAGCAGCAGAAATAGCCATGAGTTAGTGTGATACCAGTGTAATATGAGTACAAACAGAACTTTATAGGCATTCATAGTAAAGTGAAATCTCCAGCCAGGATGATGATGTCCTTGTTCCCATACTAGCATAATCTGTCCAGCTGCTTGTTCTCGAGGTCCAATAATGAGATGCAGACTGACTGGGAAAAGAAGAGTTTATTTCTGCAATCAGCAAGAATGTTGGGGTAACTCACCAGACCAACTCAAAGTTAGAAATATTTCTCTGGTGCACATATACATTTAAAGCTCCATGCCTACATGTGGGAGCGTGCCTATCAGCAGGATTGTTTCATTTAATCTCCGTCTAATATTTAACTAGGGTCTGGGGTCTGGAAAGCTTACTCTAGAGCCTTGAAAAGTTTCTTAAGTGGGCCCTGGAAGGAGGTGTATGTGTAAGAATGGTTTTATTATTGGATGAGACCTGGGGTGTCCAGTCTTTTGGTTTCCCTGGGCCATGTTGGAAGACCTGTCTTCAGGCATACATAAAATCTACTAACGCTAATGATAGCTGATGAGCTAAAACATGATTTTAAAAAAATCACGAAAAAAAACTCATAAAAAGTTTACCAATTTGTGTTGGGCTGCATTCAAAGCCATTGAACCTGCGGCTGCATTCAAAGCCACATATGGCCCATAGGCAGAGTGTTGGACAAGCTTGCTTTAGGGTCTGAGAAAACTCAGGTGGGATTGTAATGGGTTTGATTCCACATTCCAGCTCTCATACTCAGGCACCAGTTTCCTCAGTTCTTTAATGTTTGTGTATTTATCAGATTTATAGTGAGGGGCTAGTTGAAACTGACTGCTCTGGCTGCTAAAGGAAGCCTGACCTCCACGTTCTGACAAAGTCACAGTACAGAAGGGGTGATTTAATGTTTTTCTTGATTCTCAAAACACTGATTGTACTAATTATGTTTTAACTTCACTCTCCACTTACTTGTAAAAAACAATGTATATTAGTATATAAACATATGTCACTAGTTTATTAATATACAACATTCATTCATTTAAATTTAAGAATGCTAAAGATGTTAGGAAGAGGAAAGTATAAAACTTGCCCTAAAAATAATTCTACTTTTGCATTGACCAGACAGATAAACAGAGAACAAACAAACAAAAATATTTGTTATGAGCTGAATTGTGATCCTCTAAATTCATATGTTGAAGTTCCAGCTCTCAGTACTTCAGCATGTGAGTGTATGTGGAAATAGGACCTTTAGCAAGATAATTAAGGTAAAATGAAATCATAATGGGTGGACTTGAATCTAATATGACTAGTGTCCTTATAATAGGAGGAAATTAGAACATAGGCAAGAGAGACCAAAGGAGAAACCAGTGAGGACACAAGAAGGCAGCCTTCTGCAAGCAAAAGAGAGAGGCCTGCCGGGTGCAGTGGCTCATGCCTGTAATTCCAGCTCTTTTGGAGGCTGAGGAGGGTGTATCAGCAAAAGGCTGAGGTTAGGAGTCCAAGACTAGCCTGGCCACCATGGTGAAACCCATTTCTACAAAAATACAAAATTACCTGGGCATGATGGTGGATGCCTGTAATCTCAGCTAATCAGGAGGTTGAGGTGGGAGAATTGCTTGAACCTGGGAGACAAAGGTTGCAGTGAACAGAGATTGTTCCATTACACTCCAGCCTGCGTGGGCAACGGAGAGAGACTTCATCTCAAAAAAGAAAAGAAAAAAGAGATAGTGAGGCCTCACTTGCCAATGCCTTGGTTTTAGACTTGCGGCCTTCAGAACTTTAAGAAATGACATTTCTGTTGTTTAAGCAACCCCGTCGCTGATTTGTTATGGCTTTCCTAGCAAACAGATTCAATATTCAAAGTCAGGGATGAGTGAATTATTTTTGGAGGAAAATATGTAGGTTGAATTGGCATTAGTTTTATGTAGAATACTTTCATTTGCTTACTTAGGTGGAAGAAATGCCTTGTCCAGTCTTTATACTAACATGTTCTGAGGTTTTAAAAGCATTAAAATCTATACTGATTTTGAAAGTCTCATAGATAAGAAATAAACACTATAATCTAAATATGGAATTTGGGAACATGAATCCTTCTAACAAATATCTCCTAAAATTACATATACATTTTACTAGCTTCCTAATTCAAAGGAAAGATATTTTATGAGAGAAAAAGCATATAAACACACATATCTACATATATAATCCCACAATTTCCTTTACCATCATCTTAAAACTCCTTCCATACCTGTCCACACAATTTTTAATGAATGTCTTTTTTTTTCTTATAGGCAAAAAATAGAAGTGTTCAGTAAATTTCTTTGTTTGACTCAGGTCCACTTGGATAATTAATTGAATTCATTGGACTATGGTGATTAAGAATCTAGACTCTAAAATCAGATTCCTTGGGTTCAAATTGTGGCTCTGCTTTTTACTATTTGTGCGACCTCCTCTGCAAATTATTAAGCACTACATGTCCTAGCTTTCTTACTGTAAAGTGGGGTAATATTACCTTTCACAACATAGCAAGTGCACAAAACAATGCCACTCATCCTCCCTCACGTGTGTATATGTGTTCAATTAATGTTGCCTTTTTTTTTTTTGAGGCAGAGTTTTGCTTTTGTTGCTAAGGGTGGAGTGTGATGGCACAATCTCAGCTCACTGCAACCTCCACCTCCCAGATTCTAAAGATTCTCCTGCCTCAGCCTCATGAGTAGCTGGGATTACAGGCACCTACCACCATGCCCAGCTAATTTTTTGTATTTGTAGTAAGGACGGGGTTTTACCATGTTGACCAGGCTAGTCTCAAACTCCTGACCTCAGGTGTTCCACCCACCTCAGCCTCCCGAAGTTCTGGGATTACAGGCATGAGGCACAGTGCCCAGCCTAATGTTGGAGATTACCTTTGTGTACACCCATTTTCATCTACTTCCATCTTTTCATTGTTGAGAAAGTGTCCTTTCAAATCTAAATCTTATTTCTATGCCATTGACACCGTTGTGTATGTTTCTTTCTCTCTCTCTGTCCAGTAAGTCTCCTACTGCAAAAATGCTCATTCCTTCTCTGTTCTAAAAAATATACCTATAAACAAATTTCTCTCCTTCCTGGATCCCATTGTCCTCTCCATCTTTCCCTTTGCCACCAAGTTTTTTGAACAAGTAATCTATACCCGCTGACTCTTTTCACTCCTTAAATCATTGCAATCTTTCCTGAACTTCCTCGTTCTTCTGATAACAGACTCGGAAGACTCTGGTTGACAAAGACAGTGACCTCATTTCTGTGGAAATTGTTGACTACCTTCTACTTTTCAAAACATATTTCTCCTTGCAGTCCTCTGACAGTTTCATCTGGTTCTCCTAGTTCTCTCTCTTGTATAAATATCTTTGCCAATCTCTATTGACAGGGCTGCTTTTCTTCCCTAAGAAGTGGCAGTATCGTAGACTGTATTCTGTTTACCAAAAATAAATTGTGATGATTGTTCATTTTTTTGGCACATTGATATTTTGATATGAATAACATGTTTTGGAAAAACTGAAGAGTTAAAATGTTGTTTCCTGCATCTCTATTGTTTATTATAGTATTTGGCACATAGTAGGTGCACAATAAATATTTGGTACATAGTTTGATTTTTTGTTCCTGTGGCATTTCACATCTTAAAATCTTTATAAGCAAAAAGAAATATCCTATAATACAAGGGAGAAGGTCATTTATTGATGAATATCTGGAACTGTAAGTTAAATGAATAGAAATCTATCTATACTTTTTAAACAATATTAGCTAGAATTATATTTAAGAATCCAAATATCATATACATAAGAGTAACTTTCTCCTGTTCTTAATTTGAAATGCCAGCGTCTATTTAAATTCAAAAAAGTCAAACTTGTAATGAAACCTGCAAACTTATTTTATAAAAGGAAATTATCAAAACGCCTACCTTTATGATTGCATGCCTTGCAGTCTTATGGGAAAATCTCTTGGAAGGCAATAAACACTCATTAATGTGTTGATATTTTTTTAAAAAGTATTCTAAAGCATGGGGCTTAAATTTATGAATCAACAGTCAGATTTTAACAGCAGGATTATCCAAGAAATATCTCTTATTTTTAAAGCATGTGGTTTTGAAACCTATGGATTGAAGGTATTTTTTCCTGTATTAATAAAAAAAATATGCATTGTTACCTTATTTATCTTACCCAGGGCATATTTATTATATAATTACATGCTGTAGGAAACAAACTGTATTCCTACACTTTTACCTGACGTAAATTAGCTATAGCTATTGTAGGTCAAGAAAAATTTCTATACTTGTGAACTCTGGATTAACTCCTATCCAGGAATGTTCCAATAACACTGGCTATTGTTTATGTGAAAATAAGTCCTTAGTTTTAAATTTAATAAGTTTTATTGTCAAAAGCCTTTTAGATATATTGTATTAATTCTAAATTTCCTCATGACATTTTTCACAGCTTGACATAAAAAGATCAGCCTCTCTGTATTTTTTTAAAATCAATCATACTAACTTGTGTCAGAGTCACTGAGACATTTAAGTAGCAATGGATAATCAGAGTGGAATACAGCCTCATGTTTACCTAATTTTAAGCAGCTTTTTAAGGCAATTACAATATATGTACATATATATGTGTATATACACACACACACACACACACACACATCTATCTATCTGTCTATATTACTTTATAGACACAGGGTCTTGTTCTGTTTCCCAGGCTGGAGTGTGGTGCTGCAATCATAGTGCACTGCAGCCTGAAACTCTTGCGCTAAAGCAATTTTTTCTCCTCAGTTTCTCGAGTAGCTGGGACCATAGGAGTACCACAACACCCAGCTATTTAAAAAAAAAAAAAGTGTAGAGATGAAATCTCACTATGTCACCCAGAGTAAAACATTTTGTTAAAATATGTGATAATTAAAGACTATTTGGTAACTTTCAGCACCTGGGGATTTGTATAAAATAAATATAATTTAATTTGAAATGATATAACTTAATCAAATGTACTTTATGGAGGCAATGCTTATTTTTAATTTTTAGTCACATTTTAGTTGAATTATTCACTTATTGTTTTTGGCATAAATTAACTTAAAATGCATTTTTGGCACATGGTTACAACTTTATTTATTAGCATTCTGCTATTCTAAGTGTGCTGGTTAGTTTTATATGTCAACTTGCCTAGTCTTTAATCAGTTACTCAATAAAACACTAACCTAAATAGTGCTGCAAAAGTACTTGTAGATGTGATCAAGTCTACAATCAGGTGACTTTAAATAAGGAAATTGTCCTGGATTAGGTAATTTGGATGGGCTCAATGATATTTACAGGGTTCTTATAACAAGGAGACATAATAGTCAAAAGGCAGTGAGAAAAAGTGATGTGATGATAAAAGCAGAGATTAGAGTTAAGTGACCACAAGCCAAATAATATTATCAGCCTTTGGAAGCCATAAGATATAAAGAGCAGATTCTCTCCCAGAGTCTCTAGAAGGAAGCAGCTCTGGTGACATCTTGATTGTCAGACTGAACCTCTTCAACTGTGAGATGATTTGTGTTATATAAAACCGCTAAGTAATTTGTTGTAGCAGCATGAAAAAACAAATAGAAATTTGATGTCCTGGAAGTGAAGTGTTGTAACAGATATCTATGAGAAGAGTGAAACTAATCAAAATATATAAAGAGGTTTATTCTGAGCCAAACTGAGTGACCGTGGTCAGAGGCACAGTCTCAGGAGGTCCAGAGTACACGTGCCCCAGGTGGGTGTGTTACAGCATGGTTTTATACATTTTAGGGAGACATAAGGCATTAGTCAATACATGTGAAGCATACATTAGTTCACTTGGGAAAGGCAAGGCAACTAAAACTGGGTAGTTATAGGTCACTGGTGTATTCAAATTTCTTATTGGCAATTTGTTGAAAGAGTTCAGTTATTATCTAAAGATATAGAATCAATAAAAAGTAGAGTCTGGGTTACGACAAGGACTTGTGGAGACCAAGGTCCTTATTGTGTGGATGGAGTTTCATAGGTGGCTACCCTTAGAGATAGTAGATGACAAATATGTCCTATTCAGACCTTTAAAAGGTGCTTGACTCTCAGTAAATGTCTTTGAGATTAGGAGCGCCTGAACAGAGAAAGAGCTAGTTGTTATTAGAGGTTTGCAGGGCCATTCCAAAATATGTAAAAGAAATATATTTCAGGCATGGTTCATCCCGATAATCCTAGCACTGTGGGAGGCCGAGGCAGGTGGATCACCTGAGGTCAGGAGTTGAAGACCAGCCTGGCCAACATAGTGAAACCCCCTCTCTACTAAAAGTACAAAAAAGTAGCCAGGCATGGTGGTGGGTGCCTGTAATCTCAGCTTCTTGGGAGGCCGGGGCAAAAGAATCACTTGGCCCTGGGAGGGAGAGTTTGCAGTGAGCCAAGATGGTGCCATTGCATTACAGCCTAGGTGACAAGAGTGAAACTCCATCTAGAAAGAGGGAAGGAAGGAAGGAAGGAAGGGAGGGAGGGAGGGAGGGAGGGAGGGAGGGAGGGAGGGAGGGAAAGAAAGAAAGAAAAAAGAGAGAGAAATATATTTCAGGTAAAACGTATTACTGGTTGGAGTTGGTATCTTACTGCTGTAAAGAGTCTCTTCTGTTAGTCTTAGGTTCCCTGTTTTGATGTTACTGCTGGTCAGTTATGTCTAACCTCCAAAAGGGAGAGGGTATAATGAGGTATGAATGGACCCTCCCTTTCTGTCATGGCCTGAATTAGTTTTTCAGGTTTCTTTGGAATTCCCTTGACCAAGATGGGGGTCCATTCCTTTGGATGGGGGCTTAGAATTTTATTTTTGGTTTGCACAAATACCTAAAAATCAGTAAATGGCTCTTAAATTGGGTACTGCATAGAGGATGGAAGAACTTTTAGGACTTGAATAGAATGTTTGTAGATATAGATGTTAAAATTCTTCTAATGGAGACTCAAAAATGAAAAGTATAGTAGAACAAATTGTATTATCTCAGAGAATACTTAAATCATTATAAATAAACTTTGTTGGAAATATGGACATGAAGAATGCTACTGATGAGGGCTCAGAAAGAAATGAATAGTATGTTATTGAAAACTAGAAAAAAGGCGATTAAGCACATTAAAAATACTATGAAATAAATGTAATCAAATTTTAAATGACATAATTTAATCAAATGTACTTTATAAAGGCAATGCTTATAATAACTAAATTCATTTCTAACATTATACATAGAGCAGGAGTTGTAAGCAATAAACTTAGATATTTAACTTTGTACATTTTCAACAAGATGTTGATGTGCTTTGGTTTCCTTCTTTCTGTGTATAGTAAAATGCGGAAATAAAAAGATAGATTGAAGGAAGAACTGATAAGCAAAAAGGGACCAGGACTTGATTATTTGGGAAATTCTCATTCTATCCAGATTGCAAATGACACTAAAATTAGAGGATTCCCTGTTAGGAAAGTGAATGGTTGGACAACTTTTTGTTAGAGCCTAAGAAGGAAGAGGAGCTGGAAGTATTTATTCACACAGAGAGCTCTCTGAAGTGATCAGTCATGTGACTTGTGGATCCTTTCTTCCATTTCAGCAGAAGCTAAAAATAAGGATGGAATTATCTTGGAATTACCTGTGTAGGGGCCTCTTGTTTAATGGTGCAAATTCCCATGATATACAAGAAGACCCACAAGGTTTTTGAGAATATTACAACAGCAGAAACATTGCCAGTTTAGACAGTAAGAGAAACAGAGTGGAGGAAACAGAAGGTTGTAAGACTCCCAGAGTTTTATAGGCAAGGAATAGGTTGGTAATTCTGTTTATCTGCAAACACTGAAAAAGGAAGAATGATTCAGACGGAAGAGTGAAAGGTAGGGAAGGCTGAGATTTGAGTCACAGAAAAATTTTCCCAAGCATTAACAATAAGTGGAGTTTACTCTGCTGGATTTCAGAATTGCTTGGAACTGGTGACACTTTTGTTTTCTTTTTTCTTTTTTTGTTTTTTTGAGAAGGAGTCTCATTCTTTCACCCAGGCTGGAGTGCAATGGTGAGATCTTGGCGCACTGCAACTCCTGCCTCCCGGGTTCCTATGTTGATCAGGGTAGTCTTGAACTCCTGACCTTGTGATCTACTTGCCTTGGCCTCCCCGAGGGCTGGGACTACATGCATGAGCCACTGTGCCCATGCTGATGACTTATTTTATCCTTCCATTTTCTCAATTTCTAAACAGAAATGTCTATAACTAGCATCCTATAATTGTCCCACATTGTATTTTGGGAACAGATATTTTCTAGTTTTACAGGTCCACAGATGGACAGGAATTTTGGACCAGGATAGATCATGCTCAGAATTTTAAACCTAGATGATTTAGTTGATAGAATTACAAATATTTGAGTTTATGGGATTAAAAGAGATTTTGGACTTGAATTGATGCTATTAATGATTTGAAACTTTTAAGGACCTTGGTATGGAATAAATTTATTTTGCACACTGAGCAAAATAAATCTTGGAGAGCCAAGCCAGAGAGAACTGCATTAGCCAAATGATGGCTCCCAAAGATACCCAGGTCCTATCACTGGAACCTGTGAATTTGTTACCTTACGTGATAAAAGGGAATTTGCTGCTGTAATTAATGACATTTAGATGGAAAAAACATCCCATATTATTTGAATGAGCCCAACTTAATCACAAGAATCCTTATAAAATAGAGCCAGAAAGATGAGAGATAGAGAGAAAAAATGTTAAGGATGAAAACAGATGTGGGAGTCAGGCTCCTGAAGGTGGAGGAAAAGCCCAAGGAATGTGCATGGATAAGACAAGACAACAGATTTTTTAAAATGAGCCCCCAAAAGAAATATGGGACTGCATATACCTTAGTTTTAGCCCAACAATACAGATTGTAGACTTCTGAACCTTTATAATTGTTAAATAATAAATGTGTGTTGTTTTAAGCCACGAAAGGGGTGATAATTTGTTATCACTACAATAAGAAACAAATCCACCAATTTATAAGTAGTTTTGTTTGTAATTCTAACATACTTTTATTAAAAACTGGCAGGCCCGCTATATGATAGAAACCTGTTTAAAGCATTTTACTGATTTAGTTATTTATGTTAATATGTAAATAACATAGCTACATTTTCAGTTTCTGAATCTTCAGCCATAGTCATTATGTATTGACCTCAAATATTATTTATTGACTTCCCACCCCCATTTTCAATCCTTTTCTTATCCTAATATATCATGATTATATCAAGACACATATTCTGCACAAAAGTAATATTGGAATATTCCTTCACCATTATCCTAGGGATTCTCTTTGCCTTAATTTGTACTGTATTGCTCTTATATATTTTTTGTATCTCGATGTCTTATTTTTAAAAAAAGATTAACCATAACATTGGTTTCTGAATTCAGAGAACCTATGTGTTACCCTTCAGGGAATAAATATCCAATCTTCTCTATATAGGATCCTCTGCAGGGTCTAGCGTTATAAAACATAAAGAGGATCTCGGGATCTTACTGCCTCCTAACTGGATCTTCCACCTATTCTTCTAGTTCTAGCATTTACATTATCTCTATTTCTATAAGTATCCATTACTTATAAATTTATTAGGTTTGGGAAGTGGATATTTTCCACTTTTTCTTTATCTTACCATTTAGAGTTATGGAGGCTGTTAAATCAGTAACTACTTGACCACCTTTCTCTCTTCTTTTGTCAATATTTTTTCCAATTTTCTTTGTGCTTTGGGGTCATGACTTCAAACACAAATTCCTTTAATGTAATTTTAGTAATATTTTAGTTAAGTTTCAAGAAGGAATGGATATAAATGCAAACCGTTTTATACTCTTAATTTAAAGTCCCTTTGAATACATTTAACATAAATCGGGTGCTTAGTATCTTCTTGTTTCTATGTTAGCATTCTTCCATTTAAACATCTACCAGAGTCAGGTGGTATTATTAATTCCCATGGGAAAACATTCTTAGAGAGAATAGCCAAAGTCTGTGCCACTTCTGAAGTTTTGAGCCCAGACCCACTTAGAGCAAATATTTTAACATTAAGTAATATTACTCTTTCTTTTATTTCTAAGACCAATGGATGTTAAGATATTGTACTGTCTCTACAGGATTCAATGCAGGCAAAATATTTTAATTTTGTAATTGCTAAATATTATCTAATTAAGGAAAAGTATAGTAGGAATATGAATTACTATATGTGTGATTATCACTCTCTGAGTGAAATATTTTATAAGACATGGACAATTTGATACCATCTAAACAATTTTTAGGATAAAACTTTCTTAACTTTTAAACTCCAGCTCCTAAACTTATTTTATAATATTACACCAATAATAAACAATGAAAAGGAATCCCATGCTACGTTGGCAAAAAACAATTTATTCTGTATAAAAACAAATTGTCAGTAAAAGTAACAGTTACATACTACTTTGTTTCTAGCATATCTAGCACATGGTAGAAATTTCATGGTTGCTTACTGAATGTTAAGTGAAAAATGGTAATTAAATCCTGGAACATGATTAGTTTCCTTTGCACCTTCCATTTAATTTTCTCTTCCATGGATTCTTCTGTTTCTTTCTCTTTTTAAAACTCTTCTAGTTTATCATTACTTATTTTCAGAGCTTTTACAAAATCTTCCTAAATGGTTTTTCCTCCACTTGCTATTACCCATTCAAATATGGCTGTGTGACTTATAGAGCTGGAGACTCAATAAAGAATAAAGTTCACTTTGGGAGGCCAAGGTGTGTTAATCACGAGGTCAGGAGATCCAGGCCAACATGGTGAAACCCAGTCTTTTAATAAAACCACAAAAATTAGCTGGGTATGGTGGTGCATGCCTCAGATCCTAGCTACTCTGGAGGCTGAGGCAGGAGAATCACTTGAACCCAGTAAGCAGAGTTTACATTGATCTGAGATAGTGCCACTGCACTCCAGCCTGGCAACAGAATGACATTCCATCCCAATCAATCAATCAATCAATCAATAAAGTTGTTGGATTATTAACATGATATATTACTGTGTATAAAAAATAACACTTTTTGGTTTGTAAAAATATTGTCTTTACTGTCTCATTAAAAATTTTTATATCCCTATGGGAGACAGACAACTGGTATTAATATTTACTAATAAACAAATTTTAGAAAATTAAATCCCCACTAACATATCCATAGCTTACGAGTGACAAAGCAAGCACTTGAATGCGGATACCCTGATACTCAGTTCTCTTCTCTAAATGATACACTGAAATAATATTCCTATTCTAGACTCTTAGAAACCCTGGGCCTAAAACCTTCAGGCAAAGAAATCTCTTCATCTGCCATTCAAGGCTCTTCACAATAATCTTCCATTCCATTTTAATTTCTCATTCTTTCATTATCCCTTTGTTTTCACATCAATACCTTTAATATGTGTTTTTTAGTCCCGTATTTTAAATTTTCTCTCATGAGAGAACTTATCTGAAAAATTCATCTTTCTTATTTTTCCTTGTGTAGGGGCTGGTCAGTTACACAGACCCCTTTTTGTCATTCCCCATTGGCCCTAGTTTTTGTAAACTATTTGAACTTTATTTCTAAAACATATAGTGGTCAGATAAATATTGTATAGCAAATATAGAGGCATTAAAATGCTGACATAGGTTTATAACCAATTTCGGTGAATATATAAAGAAAATTTATGTTTCTTTTTATTTGTGGAATGCATGTTGAAGGAGGCTACTTACATGAACAATAGCAGATTCAGAAGACCAAATAGCTAACACTTAAAAACTATTTAAAATTGGTATGGATTTATGACCCTCTAAGCTGCATAACATCTCATTACAATCAGTGTGAGTCATGTTACAAAAACAAGATAACAGTAAGTCTCCATTGTTACATGAATTATGATTTTTTTACTTGAATTCAGATACCATTTCAAAAACACGATTTCAAGTAACAAAATAATACATAATATGTATATTATGTATTATTATATGTATTATATATATATGACCCTAAATATTATAATATTCTAAGCCACAAGAAGTCTTAATTTAATTTTCAGTTTTCAAGTGTATTGTTTAGGTCATTAAATACCTTATGAGTTTCTACTGTTGATGAAATACTACTCCCTAGTAAAGGAAACCTCCAAAAGAACACACTATAATTTCTGACTTCAGGAACTTTTGGAATTATTAAGTAGAAGAGAATTAGACAAGTTCATAAATAACTATTAAATAAGGCAGAATGTAATTAATATCTTACGGAGCAACAAAGCATATATTCTGAGAGAATGGAGAAATCCCTTTCAGCTCTGAGAGTCAGGCAAAAAGAAAAGATTAGACCTGAATTGTATGTGCTAAAGAGAGTAAAAAGATCTATGTAACTAGAAAAAGTGTTATGTACTGGAGGGAAAGGGAACACATGGATTTTGAAAGATACTCAAACAAAGGTCATAGGGTATTCAAATGTTTCCAGAGGACCAAAGATACTATTGTGTGTAGAGTAGAAAAATTATTTGAGGAAGGAACAAATTTTTAAAAATAAATCTAACAATACTATCCAAAGTGTATGGGAAGGGAGTAAACATTAGCAGTCATTCTAGCTTGAAACCTCAGCAAACCTAGGTATACATTCATATGTCAACTGCTCTTTAGGTAAACATTTGTTGTTTTCAGGGTAAATGAAACTTAAATGGTTCAACTTTATTGTGTGATGTCTCAGGGCGGCATTGAGGCCAAGGTTATCGTAGCTAAAAACCTAAATATATGGACCTTTTTGAGTTTTTAACTAAGTGGAGTCTCTGAACTGCATTTTTCATGCATTTATTTCATATTTATAGCTTTCTTGTTTTGTCCCAGGCATAGAGGTAACAGTGAGGACGATGACATTGTTCTTTCTCTCCTTCAGCGGGAATCGAATGTTATGTAGGGTCACAGCATGCCAATGTACCTTATTTCCTGAAAACTTTTTCCAAACTCCTCATTTTAAACACACTATTTACCTTAGAAGCCAAATTTCTGCTGAAAATATGATAATAAATGCATTCTGTCCTGTGCATTTGAGCAAGGCTCTTTTAAAAAATGTTGCGCCTTAATGTAAGGGAAAAGAGTTGGAGGTTTGGTACATTAGAGAGAATGTGTGCTAGCTTTATTTGAGACTTAATTCCTCACACAGTGTAATTCTCTAATGGCAGAACAGGAAGTTTCTTTTTGGTGTTTTCACTTAAGCATCTCAAAACCATCTTTCTTTTCAAGATACTGATAAGGTAACTTGTAGATTGACAAATACATTCAACTTTCTAGACAAACATTTTTAAGCAGTCATTTTAAAGCCAAGATTTTGAAATAAAATGTACTGTAAGTTATTTTTTAAAGGCAATCCTTGGAAACGTTAGTTTCTTGATTACATCAATGCTTAACTATTATAATTTCTGAGAGTGAGATTGGCATATAAACATCTTCCTTGTCATCTTTTTATTCAAATAATAAAAAAGATCATAAGGAAACATTCATCCTGTGCCAGGTGGCATTCTCACTTATATGTTTGTATGTATCTCTTACTCTTTGCCTTATTATAAGTGAACTACGTGGGACAGAGGAGTTTGAATACTGGTTATTAAAATTTCCTTCACAGCCATCTTATCAAAAGCCAAGACTCTTCATGTGTTTCTGCCACATTTTGGTGGGGAAGTTGTGTTTGTGCGTGTGTGTGTGTGTGTGTGTGTTTGTGTATGTGTGTGTGTGTAATAAATGGATCATATTACAAAGTTTTACTCTACTGAAGTAGTCTTTTGGAATGAATAAGGTTGAAAATGAGTATGCAAAGTGAGAATCTCTAAGACTTGAGGAAAAACATCTCTGATTAAAATTTAGATTAGTGGTAGGGATGATAGTTATATTTTCTAGTAGGTCACCCAGAATTTTTTAAAAAAATTATTCTTAAGAGAATTTAAGAACTTAAGAAGTTACCTAAGAATAATAATTCCTCATGAAAATCCACCATGTGTTTTAGGATCCCAAGAAAACATGCCATATACAGTTTTCTTGCTTCACAGGGAATATGCCATCATGTAAACTCAACCTACATATAAAGTTGTTTTCTCTGGCTTAGCCATATGTAGCCTTTCTGAAGCCATATGTGGCCTTGAAATTGAAATGTATTTTCATTTAGTTCCCCAAGACTGCAATAATGAACACAGTTCCAATGTGCTGGTTAAAGGAAATGGACACAAGTGGTCACTGAAATATGCTATGGAAAAAGGAGAAAATAATTTAGACTTATATTTAGGAAAGCATTTAAATATTCATCAAAAGATTGACTCGGTGGAATAACAATGTTGTGAAGTTACAAATAATATGGTTGTTTATTATTTTCATAGAGTGTGTGTTTAGAAGAATACTGGACCTGGTATAAATCGAATCTGCTTTGCAATGTGAACTCTAAAACTATTTTCCTTTGAAATAGAGTTCCTCCTGAAGTGATTAAATATGAATAAATTTTCAGTTACCACATTTTTTATGCTATTTTAGGTGTCAAAGGAGAAGGAAATATTTGACAACTTAGTCTAAATTTCTATGAATAAAAATAATGTCCAAATGAAACATTTGCATTTCAACATTGTCCAATTATGTCATAGCATGACATTCCTTGGAATAATACATATAAACAAGTTTTCTTGCTATTCTTATGTAGTAAAATAGTAGTAGAAATGATTAATCAGATCTTGATTCTAAAGCGCTTTAATCTCTAAAGGTAAAATGCAAATCATTAATTCCTAGAAAATAGCCTTTAATTTAGTTGTTTAAATCCTAAAGTGATTATTTTTAAACTTCGCATTTTCTCTGTGACAATTATAGTGAAATAAAACAGTATATTGTTGTATTTTATTGTTTCACAGAGATTAATCTTTCTTTAAAAATTTTTTTAATTTTTTAAATTTTTTATTGCATTTTAGGTTTTGGGGTACATGTGCAGAACACACAAGACAGTTGCATAGGTACACACATGGCAGTGTGTTTTGCTTCCTTTCTCCCCTTCACCCACATTTGGCATTTCTCCACAGGCTATTCCTCCCCAGCTCCCCAACCCCCCTGGCCCTCCCCTTTTCCCCCCAATAGACCCCAGTGTTTAGTACTCCCCTCCCTGTGTCCATGTGTTCTCATTTTTCATCACCCGCCTATGAGTGAGAATATGCGGTATTTCATTTTCTATTCTTGTGTCAGTTTGCTGAGAATGATGTTCTGCAGATTCATCCATGTCCCTACAAATGACACGAACTCATCATTTCTGATTGCTGCATAATATTTCATGGTGTATATGTGCCACATTTTTCCAATCCAGTCTATTATCAATGGGCATTTGGGTTGATTCCAGGTCTTTCCTATTGTAAACAGTGCTTCAATGAACATTCCTGTGCATGTGTCCTTATAGTAGAATGATTTATAGTCCTGTGGATATATACCCAGTAATGGGATTGCTGGGTCAAATGGAATTTCTATTTCTTTTTTTTTTTTTTTAATTTTTTATTGGATTTTAGGTTTTGGGGTACATGAGCAGAGCATGTAAGACAGTTGCGTAGGAACACACATGGCAGTGTGCTTTTCTTTCCTTCTCCCCTTCACCCACATTTGGCATTTCTCCCCAGGCTATCCCTCCCCACCTCCCCCTCCCACTGGCCCTCCCCTTTTCCCCCCAATAGACCCCAGTGTTTAGTACTCCCTTTCTGTGTCCATGTGTTCTGATTTTTCATCACCCACCTATGAGTGAGAATATGCGGTGTTTCATTTTCTGTTCTTGTGTCAGTTTGCTGAGGATGACGTTCTCCAGATTCATCCATGTCCCCACAAACGACACAATGCTTCCAGTTTTTGCCCATTAAGTATGATATTGGCTGTTGGTTTGTCATAAATAGCTTTTATTACTTTGAGATACGTTCCATCGATACCGAGTTTATTGAGGGTTTTTAGCATAAAGTGCTGTTGAATTTTGTCGAATGCCTTGTCTGCTTCAATTGAGATAATCATGTGGTTTTTGTTTTTGGTTCTGTTTATGTGGTGAATTACGCTTATAGACTTGTGTATGTTGAACCAGCCTTGCATCCCCAGGATGAATTCTACTTGATCATGATGGATAAGTTTTTTGATTTGCTGTTGCAATCGGCTTGCCAATATTTTATTGAAGATTTTTGCATCTATGTTCATCATGGATATTGGCCTGAAGTTTTCTTTTCTTGTTGGGTCTCTGCCAGGTTTTGGTATCAGGATGATATTGGTCTCATAAAATGATTTGGGAAGGATTCCCTCTTTTTGGATTATTTGGAATAGTTTCAGAAGGAATGGTACCAGCTCCTCTTTGTGTGTCTGGTAGAATTCGGCTGTGAACCCATCTGAACCTGGGCTTTTTTTGTGTGGTAGGCTCTTAATTGCTGCCTCGACTTCTGACCTTGTTATTGGTCTATTCATAGTTTTAGCTTCCTCCTGGTTTAGGCTTGGGAGGACACAGGAGTCCAGGAATTTATCCATTTCTTCCAGGTTTACTAGTTTATGTGCATAAAGTTGTTTGTAATATTCTCTGATGATGGTTTTAATTTCTGTGGAATCTGTGGTGATTTCCCCTTTATCATTTTTTATTGCATCTATTTGGTTGTTCTCTCTTTTCTTTTTAATCAATCTGGCTATTGGTCTGTCTATTTTGTTGATCTTTTCAAAAAACCAGCTCTTGGATTTATTGATTTTTTGAAGGGTTTTTTGTGTCTCTATCTCCTTCAGTTCAGCTCTCATCTTAGTTATTTCTTGTCTTCTGCTGGGTTTTGAGTTTTTTTGATCTTGCTCCTCTAGCTCTTTCAATTTTGATGATAGGGTATCAATTTTGGATCTCTCCATTCTCCTCGTATATGCACTTATTGCTATATATTTTCCTCTAGAGACTGCTTTAAATGTGTCCCAGTGATTCTGGCATGTTGTGTCTTCGTTCTCATTGGTTTCGAGGAACTTCTTTATTTCTGCCTCATTTCATTGTTTATCCAGTCAACATTCCAGAGCCAGTTGTGCAGTTTCCATGAAGCTGTGTGGTTCTGGGTTAGTTTCTGAATTCTGAGTTCTAACTTGATTGCACTATGATCTGAGAGACTGTTTGTTATGATTTCAGTTGTTTTGCATTTGCTGAGGAGTGCTTTACTTCCAATTATGTGGTCAATTTTAGAGTAGGTGTGATGTGGTGCTCAGAAGAATGTATATTCTGTGGATTTGGGGTGGAGAGTTCTGGAAATGTCTATCAGGTTTGCTTGTTTCAGGTCTGAGTTCAAGCCCTGGATATCCTTGTTGATTTTCTGTCTGGTTGATCTGTCTAATATTGACAATGGAGTGTTAAAGTCTCCCACTATTATTGTGTGGGAGTCTAAGTCTCTTTGTAAGTCATTAAGTACTTGCCTTATGTATCTGGGTGCTCCTGTATTGGGTCCATATATGTTTAGGATCATTAGCTCTTCTTATTGTATCGATCCTTTTACCATTATGTAATGGCCTTCTTTGTCTCTTTTGATCTTTGTTGCTTTGAAGTCTATTTTATCAGAGATGAGAATTGCAACTCCTGCTTTTTTTTTTTTTTTTTTGCTCTTTATTTTCTTGGTAAATCTTTCTCCATCCCTTTATTTTGAGCCTTTGTGTGTCCTTGCATGTGAGATGGGTTTCCTGGATACAGCCCACCGATGGGTTTTGGAATTTTATCCAATTTGCCAATCTGTTTCTTTGGATTGGTGCATTTAGTCCATTAAAATGATATTAACAAACATGCTAGAAGTTATAAAATAAAAAGCAGAAAACTAGCCCCAATTCTGTTACGGAAAACTTACAGTCAGAGTACTGGAGGCTTACAGAGAATGGAATTATAGTACCAGGATTTTGAGACTGTGGGTCCACAGAGAAAGTTAGTTTAAAAATTGGGCTGGGTCTGGTGACTCATGCCTACAATCCCAGCACTTAGGAGGCCAAGACTGGAGAATCACTTGAGTCCAGCAGTTCAAGACCAGCCTGGGCAAAATGGTGAGATCCCATCTCTACAAAAAATAAAATAAAATAAATAGTGTGGTATTCTTAGGCCTCAGCCTCTCTAGTAGGTAGGATTACAGGTATCTGCCACCACACCAGGCTAATTTTTGTATTTTTAGAAGACAAGGTTTTGCTATGTTGGCCAGGCTGGTCTCGAACTCCTGACCTCTGGTATCCGCCCTTGGCCTCCCAAAGTGCTGCAATTACAGGTGTGAGTCACTGCACCTGGTCAAACTTTTATATGCACTGGAAAAACACATACTCCTGTGCCTCATTTTTTAGAGATGGTCTGGAACTAAAGCTATAATATCCCCCAGGTATGCCTGTATTCAGTTTTGAGGACTTTGGGAAACTTTTAAATTTCTTATTTTAGATGTTTAGCAAAATAAGAAAATCTTACTTATCAAAATATCAAAACTTATTCACTGTTTTTCAGGCATGGTGACTGATTTTTACTTCAAGAAGAATTCTCATAGCCCATTTATTTAAGGGGCATACTGTGTGATATCTTTGTTTATATCAGATATGTATGGATCTTCACATGATTCACTGGAGTTCTGTAGTTTTTCTAAATGTCCCTATGGTGAATACTCAATAATGATGATGATGACCAGCATATTTCCAACATGGTGTATTTGTAATAGTCTGTAATTTACCCCAAATTTTGTCTTTTTAGTATCTTAGTAGAAATTTTGGGGCCACTTAAATGAATTTCAGAATGTCAAATACCACAAACACACATTAGCTGTTGGCTAACTTACAGACATTTTCATATATAGCTTTCCATTTAACATAATCGAGCTGAAATTATTGTATGCTCTTCTCTCATGTTCTGAAGGCTACATGTTGTTTTACTTAAAAGCATTTTTACAAAGCTAGTGTACTTTCTTAACTGTAGCCCTTTATCCATTTGGAAATTATATACATTTAATCTAATAGATTGTTATTAAAAGTGACTACCCTCCAACTTTTCTGTTATCAATACTTCTGCAATCTAAAGCATTTGCAGCTGCCTCACTAAAATGATTACCATTGGCAATTTTCTCTTTATATGTGTAAAAAAATGGAAATTTCTGTCAGCAGGAATGAAGTTACCTCTGAGAATTGATATTTTAGACCTAAGGCAATGTTTCATGAATTTTACTTGAAAACAGATACTTACTGCCAAGATAAAAATGGTTTGCTATAGGGAATATTGTGCAGTTTTCAGAGTCATTCTTATTTAATTCTATTTGTGCAAGGAATTGTATCAGTTCCAATTAAAATGGCATTCTTTTACTGCTGAAATTATATTTTCAATAATATCAACAGGAAATTAGTAAATTCCAGGCCTTTCAGCATACCACAAATCAGCTCTTTGTTCTCTATGATTTAAAATTTTTTTTTTAATCTTTATCTAATTCAATTTGTAGTTTGTGTAATTTAATTGCTTCACTTCTTTTTCTATTGTTTTAAATTCCTTTGTATTATTTCCCTCTTCCAGCCAAAAAGAGCCCATGTTAATACCAGCTGTGTATTCTTAAGTACTTTTTCCATAATGTTTGTAATGATAACATATATAGATACCTATGCTTATATACTTATGCAAATAAAAACTGTGGATTATTTTGTCCCCCATTTTACCATCTCTAATTTTCTCACTCAAGAAATACCTTATACAAATGTAGTCAAGTGACTGGCATTTTTCCTTTTAAAAGTTTATATATAAATATATACGTGTGTGTGTGTGTGTGTGTATATGTGAAGATATGTATATATATAGTGGTTATATAAACATATATATAGGGGATGGTATATCCACTTTATAGTTTTATTAACTCTTTTATTGATTAGAAATTACCTTTCTTCTAGTTTATTTCTACTCTAAGTTATACTAACCTAAATATTTCCATATGGTTACTTTATTCTTGTTTGTTAGTTCCAAGTTTTTAGCACAATATTCAGGTTTGAATGATAAAAGAGAGAATTCAGGTAATTATTCATATTACTTATGTAAACTGTTTCAATTAGGTAAATTGTTTAGTGCTTATTTCTTATATATTTTTAATAATTTACAACTTAGAATATTAAACTTTTTTGTGTGTATCACATTGTAGAACAGAGATATAGTATATCATATAAAACATGATATGATTTTGAAATGAAGAGGACAAGCTTATTTCAAATCTAGAACTTTAATAAGTATTGAGAAATTACTGGAGAACAAGTAGTTCAGAACTGTCTACATTGCTTACTCATGGGATTTAATCCAGTGGATAATTTGTTGTTGTTTTGAGACTGGAGCTTGCTTCATTGCTCAGGCTGGAGTGCAGGAGTGCAATCACAGCCCACTGCAGCCTCAACTGCTCAGGTTCAAGTGATTCTCCCATCTCAACCTCCTTAGTATCTGGTACTGTAGGTACATAACACCACACTATTTATTTTATTTTATTTTTTGTAGAGATGGGATCTCACCATTTTGCCCAGGCTGGTCTTGAACTGCTGGACTCAAGTGATTCTCCAGTCTTGGCCTCCTAAGTGCTGGGATTGTAGGCATGAGTCACCAGGCCCAGCCCAATTTTTAAACTAACTTTCTCTGTGGACCCACAGTCTCAAAATCCTGGTACTATAATTCCATTCTCTGTAAGCCTCCAGTACTCTGACTGTAAGTTTTCCGTAACAGAATTGGGGCTAGTTTTCTGCTTTTTATTTTATAAATTCTAGCATGTTTGTTAATATCATTTTTTATCCAGTGACTACAAATCAATGACTAAAGTGACAACCATTCAGACATAAACAGGAGTAACTAATATTTATTCACGTTTGTAATTTTTAAATAGTGATTGCAACATAATTTAATGTTTTATGCAAAAGAGTATGTCTATGAATTGATTGAATTAACTTTGGCCTCTAACAATGGGAAGGGACAAGTAGCAATGGATTTCATAGAAAAAAACCTTAACAAAAGCAAAATAAGAGAAAACATGATTTTTGATATTATTAACAAAACAATTGGCAAAAGCACACATTTATCTACTTGTCTTTTCTAAATGCAATTACAATTAGAGTAAAAAAATAGGAAAGCAAACAAAAACAAAAAGACAAGAGCTAATGAAGCATAGTAACAATTTGGAAAGACAGCAGGTAAAATAATCAATCAATGCAGACATTTTCTGACATGTATAGTCACCAAATGTTTAATGCTGGTATACCTTTCGTTGAAAGCTGTTGGAGAATGTGTATCCAGTAAATGAAAGACATAAAACAAAGAAGAGAAAGACATGATTTTCAGGATATAAGAGACTCGCATATAATGCATATAAATAACCAAAATTTTGTTTCAAGATGAAAGTTTTACATCAGACTCAGAAAAGTCCTAGTTCAGATCAAAGAAGTCTGGGAGATATGAAAAGGAGGTCTTCTGAAGAAAAATGGCTTTGATAGATTTTATAATGTATAGGCATCTGGAATATAATTTTATGTTTAACTGATACAGTATTTTTAAAGTATTAAAGACAGGTACATGGGAAGTAAACCAAGTGAAAAAATAGTTTTTAATTACAGGAATCACAAAAGTACAATAAAGTAAACAAAATCATAGTACAGTACTTGTCTCCACAATGAACAATAAAAATTAACATATAAAAATACTGGATGTAAGCAAAAAGAACTATGGGTATTTAACTTGACAGATTGTCTAAAATTAGTAAAGAGCAGTGAGGTATAAGCACATTATTTATGAATATGAAGACTAACCCATAAAAAAATTTCTTTAAAAGTTGAAAAAAATAGTTTTGTAGAGAAGGAGTTTGTTTTGTTTTTAGAGGAAGAAGTGGGACATTAGTGAATGAATGGTTTTTGGTAAGAGATTTCTAATAATATATACTTTTTGAAAAACACTATAAGCTTGTATAACATTGATAAAAGTAAGCATTAATTTAAATAATGGCTGGTGATAGAATATTTATTTTTCTCCTAATATTTCCTCAAAACCAAAATAATAATCAACAAATGTGAAATTATTGATAAACATTTGCATAGTTGCAAGTTGAAGAAAAGATTAAAAATCAATTTGTTACCCCCCAAAGAATCTATTTTTCTTGGATCTTTTTTAAAACTTTTATTTCTTACCTGTCTCTCATCCTGTGACTGTTTTTTCACTAGTCTCGTTACCTTAATATAAAGTTTTTGGCTTTGATCATGCATTTTGGAATCTATCTTTCTTTCTTTCTCTTTCTTTCTTTCTTTCTTTCTTTCTTTCTTTCTTTCTTTCTTTCTTTCTCTCTCTCTCTCTCTTTCTTTCTTTCTTGCCTTCTTCCTCTTTTCTTTCTTTCTTTCTCTCTCTCTGTCTGTCTTTCTCTTCTTCTTCTTTTTTTCTTTTTTATCTTTTTTGAGATGGCCAAAAAAGACGGTCACTCTGTCACCAGGCTGGAGTGATGTGGCACAATCTCACCTCACTGCAACATCTGCCTCCCATGTTCAAGTGATTCCCCTGCCTCAAACTCCCAAGTAGCTGGGACTGCAGGCGCATGCCACCACGGCTAATTATTAGCCCTGGCTAATTTTTTTGTATTTTAGTAGAGACGGGGTTTCACTATGTTGGCCAGGATGGTCTCTATCTTCTGACCTCGTGATATGCCCACCTCGACCTCTCAAAGTGCTGGAATTACAGGCTTGAACCACTGTGCCCGGCCTGGAAATATTTTTTGAATTAAATTTTATTGTTTTATATTTGATCAAGTTGTCCCCCAGTGAGATTTCAAGTTTTTTCCTTTGTATTGTCCTTTATAGCTCCACCTATGCTAAATTTGTAGGTGGAGTTCATTCTGTATTTACAATGTTCAATATTTTCTGTTTCTTATATAGCACATATCTATGTTTGAATATAAGTCCTCTGAAGTCACAACATATTTTACAGCATTTCCTGGGTACCAGCGGAACTAGGTAACTGTTGAAAATTAACAAAACTCAGTACACTGAAAAGCTGGTCTGGCGCCAAATCACTGAAAGCAGACGATTAGTACCTCTTCACTCCATTAACCATAATCGAGTAGAACCATTATTCATCAAAGAAAACCATGCTGAAAATAGATTAAAGTTACAATGCTTATGTACACAGGGTAGTATCATTCCATATATCTAAATTGCTGAAAAATCGATCTAGTACTGAGAAAGAATCTACTAGATGACATGTTTCTAGTTCAGTAAAGTGGGATCTTAGTCAACAGGAACCTTTTATTGTGCATTTCATGCTCATTGAAAACAGATTTATAACACATAAAAAGCCTTTATTAAATAGGTTTTCAGTTCACTAAAAAAAATAGATTTATAATTTAGGAACAACCCATTGCCTAACATGTTTTTAGCTCACTGAAACGGATTTACAACTCAGAAACAACCTGTTATCTAACATGTTTCCAGTTGAAAACAGATTTATAACTCATACATAGCCCATTATCTAACATAGTTCCAGGTCACTGAATATTGATTTAGAATTCATAAACAGCCTATTATCTGACAAATTTTCAGCTCACTGAACAGATTTGCAAATCATAAACAACCTATTACCCACTACATTTCCAGCTCACTATAAGTAGATTTATAGTATGTAAACAACCTATTATCTCACATGTTCCAGTTCACTGGAGATTTATACAGAACTGGAAAGAACCTCAAAGGGTCAAGATTCCTCTTTGGACAGGAAATAAATAAATAAAGGACCACATTGCATTAAAAACATTTGACCCTAATGTACTATCATATCAATAGCCACAATAGAAATTTAATCTTTATTATTTTCAAACTTAAAACTTGGATGAATTAAAATTGTGATAACTGTAGTTTAGTGGATTTTAAGAAATGTTTATGTTATTTTTAGAAGTTCAGGATATGAAAATAAAATTATTAAAAATGATTACTTTTTATAAATAATGTTGCATTTTTATAACTTTATTTCCAAAGATTATTTAATTATTATTCTATTACATTATCTAAAGCCATTAGAAAACACAGGCTTTTTGGAATGATTAATAAACCAACTTTTGTTAGAAATTGTTCAAACGAATAAGTAACAGAAAAACTTCCTTTTTTTTGGAGGAAGGGAGGGAAGGAGGAAGGGAGGAAGGCAGGAAGGGAGGGTAGGAGGAAGGGAGGGAGAAAGAAAGGGATGAAGGAAAGAAGTAAGGGAGGAAGAGGGGAGGGAGGGAGGGAAGGGAAGGAAGGAAATCAAGCAATGAGAGAGACATTGACAACCTGGATCTAGAGGTTTACAAGTTGATTTCTTTTTTATTATTTTTTTCTTTTTTCTTTTTTTTTTTTTTGAGAGAAGGAAAGAAAAAAAATGAGTAAAGGAGAGGGAGAAAAAGGAAGAGAAAGAGGGAGGGTGGACGGAAATATTGCTTTATTCTGAAAAAAAAATGTGTATTGATAATGGCCAATCAATGTTTCATTTAAACCTATGAGTAGGTGTGATGTGGTATTGACAAGAATGTATATTTTGTATATTTGAAGTGGAGAGTTCTATAAATATTTATTAAGTTTACTTGTTCCGGATCTGAGTTTGAGTCCTTGATATCCTTATTAATTTTCTGTCTCATTGAATCTAAGTCTCTATGTATCTGGGTGTTAGGATCGTTAGCTCTTTTTGGTGCATTGATCTTTTTACTATTATATCTTTGTTGCTTTAAAATCTATTTTATCTGATATGAGAATTGCAACTCCTGCTTTTTATTTATTAATTAATTTATTTTTGCTCTCCATTTGGTTGGTAACTCTTTCTTCATCCCTTTGTTTTGAGTCTTTGTGTATCCTTGCATGTGAAACAGGTCTGGATGTAACATGCCGTTGGGTTTTGGCTGTGTCTTTTGATTGGGGGATTTAGTCAATTTAAATTTAGGGTTACTGCCATTTGATGTTAACTGGCTGTTTTATCCATTTGTTGATGTAAATTCTTCTTTATGTTGGTGCTCTTTACTTTTTCGTATATTTTTAGAAAGGCTAATACTGGTTGTTTCTTTCTGTGTGTAATGCTTCTTTCAGAAGCTCTTGTAAAGCAGGCCTGGTGGTAATAAAATCTCTGAGTTCTTGCTTGTTCATAAAAGATTTTATTTTTCCTTCAGTTGTGAAGCTTAGTTTGGCTGGATATGAAATTCTGGGCTGAAGGTTCTGTTCTTTGAGGATGTTGAATATTGGCCCCCACTCTCTTCTGGCTTGTAGAGTTTCTGCTGAGAGATCTGCTGTAAGTCTGACAGGCTTGCCTTTGTGGGTAACCTGACCTTTCTCTCTGGCTGCCCTTAGTATTTTCTCCTTCGTTTCAACCTGGTGAATCTAATGAATACATGCCTTGGGGTTGCTCTTCTTGCGGAATATCTTTGTGGTGTTCTCTATATTTCCTGCATTTGAGTGTTGGCCTGTCTTGCTAGGTGGGGGAAATTTTCCTGGATAATGTCCTGAAGAGTATTTTCCAGCTTGGATTCATTCTCTCCATCGCATTCAGGTACACCTATCAAACATAAATTTGATCTTTTCACATAGTCCCACATTTCTTGTAGACTTTGCTCATTCCTTTTTATCCTTTGTTCTCTAATCTTGTCTTCTTGTTTTATTTCATTAAGTTGGACTTTGACCTCTGATATCCTTTCTTCTGCTTGAACAATTCGAGTGTTTAAACCTTTGCATACTTCTCAGAGTTCCTGTATTGTATTCTTCAGTTCCATTAATTCACTTATATTCCTCTCTAAGTTGTCTATTCTCAATAGGATTTCATCAAACCTTTTTGCAAAGTTCTGAGTTTCTTTACGTTGGGCTACAATATGTTCTTTTAACTCACAGAAGTTTCTTATTATCCATTCCCTGAAGAGTGATTCTGTTATTGGGATGAACTCGTTCTCCATCAAGCTTTGTTCCATTGTTGATGTGGAACTGTGATCATCTTTAGAGGGAGAGGCGTTCTCATTTTGAGTATTCTCAGCCTTTATACGCTGGTTTCTTCCCATCATTGTAAATTTATCCTCCTGTCGTCTTTGAAATTACCAACTTTCAGATTAGGTCTCTTGAGTGGACGTCCAAGTTGTTAGTTCCCAGGGCCAGAACAGCGGTGTTAAGACTGATGGTGCTCTTCTGCCCAGGATTCTCCTGTCTGGCTTCCTTCTTGTGTCCGAAATAGGTGACTCTGCCTTCCCAGGGCTCCAAACTTCGGTCAGAAGGGGAGCCAGTCTTGTTTACTCTGCGCCCAGAGCTTCCGCGCCGAGGTGCCATTAGAGCCACTGCGCTGGCCTCAGGAGTCATGCTGGGAGCCCATGTGGGTCCTCTAAACCTCGGTCTGAAGGGAAGCCAGCCCTATTTGCTCTGCTCCGAGAGCTGCCACGCCTAGGTGCCGGCGAAACTGCTGTGCCGGCCACAAGAGTCATGCTGGCGACCCGTGTGACTCCTCCACTGGGGATTTTCTGCTCTGTGAGCGACCTGAATTTGTCTGAAAGTGTGGCATCCTCTAGTTCTCTGCGCTTTAACTGAGAGCTGCAATCCTGAGATGTTAGCGATCGGCCGTCTTGGATCCTCCCTCTCAAAACTTTCTTTTTTTATATAATTTGACATTAAATATGTTTACTGGCCGTTAATTTATTTTTATATTATCAATGTGAAAAGACCACATTTTTACATCAAAGTATCCAGAAGCTAAACTTTTCTTTTAAGCCATTAATTCTAATTTCTTATTGCTATTTTATTCAAGGCTAATCAACTAAAATTTGTAAAGACACAATAAAAATATTTTACTTAAAATAGTGGGGGTTTAAATGTCAAAAACTAAATTTTGCATAATTTATAAGTACATATTAACTTATGAATGTGTTACGTTACTTCTAAAATGTTTTATTATGGAAGTTTTCAAATAAGCACAAGTAAAGAAAGAAGTTCCATTAACCCTATGGGCCCATGGATCAGTTTCAATTAGCATTGACATACAGCCAATTTGTTCATCTATTCAATTCCCCAGCTCTAACAAATATACACAGTGTGCCATTGGGTTACTTTGAAACAAATTCCAGGCAACATGTTATTATATCAGTAAATATTTCAACATTCTTGTAAGAGATAAAGGCTCCTTTGTTTTTAATGTAATCACAGTAATATGTCATGAGTGCATTAAAATAATTCCTTAATTTATATAATTTCTAGCTTACTGATGATTCCATAATGTTGTGTTTATATATATATATATATATATATATATTAAATATCTATCTATCTATCTATCTATCTATATCTATCTATCTATCATCTATTTATATATCCATCCATCTATCCAGCCCTCTTACTTATTTTCTCCTTATTTCCAATACTGGCCTATAGTTCATCCATATTTGTTAAGTGGAATAATCATTCAAAGTATGATATAAAATATTATTCAATGTATAAATCCAGGTCTTAGGATATGAAGTGATGAGAAAATCAGTGAGTTTATAGGCCTCTCTTTCTTTTTTCTTATCAATAGGACAGAATGATTTCCAGTCAATGGAAAATCATGTTTTCTACCAAACTGTCTATTTTCCTATATTATGGAGCACAGTTTCCTTTATAAGTATAATAATGGTGAAAATATAGATGTAATAATTATAAAATAAAGCAATCAAATAAAATATTTCAGGTACTTTTATATTTCAAGATACATAACTTCTTTACCAAAAGGGTTGTGTATGTTTCTGATAAAACATTCATGCATACATCATATTAGCACAAGTGCCTATCAATACTATTATATTTCACAGGATAAAAACATTTTGAGGTATATGTAGAAACTCTGTAAAATATTTTGAACTTAAAATATAATAAGAGAAGGAAAATATGTCCATTTTTAACTTAGTCTATTTTGTGATATATTCATGAAACTTATTATCTTGTTTCTGATTATGCTATTGCCAATTATTTTAAATAAAATTGACTCTAGTTAGCTGTTACAAGAGCATTTACTTTGCCATTTCTCTCAAATGTACATGCTTTTGGGGTTTTGTCAGTAACAGTTGCTTTTTTAACTCTGCTTCTCCAAACTTTAGTCTTTATTTTTCATGTATTTTTCTCACTATAATTGTTAAATGTTATAGAAAACTTCCTGAAAGTGAACCCCAAAAAGTTTTCTCTTAAATGAATCAAACAAATAATCCAGGAGATACAGAGACATACACTTTTATATCTAATACAAGCAGAAAAATCAGAAGTAGTCCACAAAAGTACGAATGGTTTAAAAGCAGTAGTTTTATACAAAGCAATAATTAGAAAGAGGAAAGAAGAAAGAAGTATTGAAAATTTTTCTGCATACGGTCATATCTGGTTGATGTGATGACAAAGGTAATTTTTTTTTAAAGAAAATTCAGCAATGCCTTTGGGGAAAAACAAAGCAAATATCTTCCTTTAGTGCTTTGCTGGCATAATCAGTCTTACAAGAATATGCATTGTGATTTTCTCAATTATTTTTTGAAAATTATAAAGACAATATCCCAAAATAGTGCCAAAGTAATGTGCAACCAAATTTTGTTATAATTAGTACATCTCTTTAAAATAAGAAAAAAAAAATTGAGTTTCTATGTCTCATTATAATACATTGCCACAAAACCTGCCAAGGAATTTTACATTACAGAATCTGTTAGCCAATTTCCATTTTTTATGGCAGGCTTGAGCTTTTGGTGAAAAGGATGAGGACAATTCTAAAATTACTGAGAAGTGGACAAAACAACAAAAAAACACCATAATTCTCTATTTGTGGTCTGATATAGATGGCTCATCTTCTCAGAATTATTATAATATGGCATTTATTGAATCCCCTGTGGGCTACTTAAACCACTTCAACTTGTCTTCTCTTTGGGAACTGAACTAGTAAAGAGACAAATGTATATCCTGACTATTCTTTTAATTAAGAAATATTAAGTACTTATTTTAACTCAGGTACTTCTCTGGGCTCTAATGCAATACAGGTAAATAAAATTCAGTCTGTGTCTTCTTTGAGTTTCTCTTCCTGCACCTAGGAAGGATTAATATGAGGAAACAACTATCTTTAGTTCATGAATAACTGAAACAATAGAGTTACATCCAAAGGGCAGAACAATTTACTTGCAAGTGAGACTCCAGTGGAGGTGAATGAAAAGTGAGCTAGAAGAGAAATGTGAGCAGGAACTACCAGATTACCAGTACACAAGTCTTATGATGTAGGGTCAGATAAACTATATAAGGAGGAATCACGATGGCTTGGAAGGTTCTTCTTCCCTCATCTAAGGTCACAACAGACAGACATAAATATAAGAGTTGAACTATGGAGGCTAAAACTCTCTCTCTCTCTCTCTCTCTCTGAAACTAATTAAGCTACTTGAGTAACCGCTTTAAAATTCTTGCTCTTGATCTATTGTGCATGATATTTTAGTATTTTTTAAAAACAAGAGTCTTTATATTTTAGATGTTCAACTTGTAATATTTACCAATGAAATGATAGAATATATTGGTTTGGCTTCCAAATAATTCAGTGGTTCTGCGACAGTGGAGGAATTTGGGGTTTCGTAGATTAAGTGAAATTGGTCATATGTTGGTACTCACTGAAACCCATTAATGGATCCTTGGGCTTTCATGAGTCTGCTCTCTTTACTGTTTACTTGAAAGTTTCCATAGGAAAAAGTTAAAAGTGTAATACAACACATTCATAAGATAATACATATTTGAACAATGTACAATTTTGGTATTTTTAAAATGGTTATCTTGAGCTCCCAGCATATAAAATCTCTAAGTACAAGAATTTTAGTTTTTAGCATCATCACAATAAAAAATTTTAAATCTATATAAATACTAAGTTGAACCAAAGCAATTCCTTCAAATATCTGAAATGCCAGTAAAACTGAGGAAAGGGGAGTAAGCTTTGTTTTTATTTCTCCTTAGAGAAGTTTGGAAATATAAGAGGACCTTTACAGCTTTGTCAAAGACTAGATCATACATGCTTCTTTCCTCTCCAGTGTTAGGAAAATTTTTGTTTTGTCTTGTTTATAGACAATATACATAAAGTAAATAAAATGCCTTTGATAGGATGGAAAGATCCTATCAAAAGGGCCAGGTGTAGTTATACAAGAATCAAATGATTGAACCAGCCAGGAATGAAGTGCCTACAACATAAGTGAATTAGTTTAACTGTACAAAAGAAATAAGTTTGCTATGAACATTTTTTAAAATGTGGCTTGGGTTACTGAGGTATTTTGAAATTTTGTATCTGTGACAATTTTAAGAATCTAGAAAATTATTAGAGCAAGATAATTCAAAGTTTATTTGCTAGAAATGGAGGACATAAAATAGATGATTAACATCAAGTTTAATAAACGTAGAATTTGGAAATTACCACTGTATAACAATGGGAATAATTTAAATAAAGCTTGTTTTACTGATGAATTGATAATTTTTAATTAGTTTCTTAAATATAAGATTAATCATTTATTGAACATGTATTGCATGTTGAGCATACTTTAATTGTCTAGAATTTATACAAATAGGAGATCCTTTTAGAGAGATAGGACATTTATATTCCAATTTTTAGAGAGCTAGGAGATATATATTCCAATTTAATAAAAGAACCCATAAAAATTTCTCTTATTTAATCGCAGGGATACTCTGCCCACTTAGGAAACCTTGGGTGAAACTTATTAAATGATATCATTTGACAGTAATGATTACACTTACTGGTCTGTGGGATAAAGCAAAGCTGTGGCAGCAGTATTTCACATGACAAACTAGCATAGAGTTGAGTGAACAACACAGAGAACAGATGTTTCTTTATGATAGTAAGAGACCCTTTGTGATAAGTTTCAGATGTCAAATAAATCCATTTTTGCTTAACATTCCTTCTTGTCTCTTATGAGTAAGCATAATTTCTCTAAAACATATGGCCAAAAATGAAATAAGCCTGGGAAATCCCATTTATAGCGTCAGTCTGTGTTATTGGGGAAAAAAACTCTTCTGAATTAGTAATAAAGCCCATCTGTTCCCACTTAGAGAATAATGCCTCACACTGATGAATTGAGACTAATATTCAGCATTTAAAAAAGTGTATTGAAAAAATGGATTAGTTTAATTTTTTTGAAAGAAAAAAGAAAGGAAGAAAAAGAAAGAAAAATAGAAAGAAATAAAAGAATGAAAGAGAGAAAGAAAGAAAGAGAAAGAGGGAGAGAGAATGGAAATCTTGCTCTATTGCCCAGGCTAGAATGCAGTCTAAAAATGGGTATTAAAAACCTCTTTTATGCCAATAAATGTGCTTAACAATGGAGACAGGAAGGAATAAGGGAGGAAAATAACAAAGAAGCAGCCAACCACTATTTCATTTAAAACTGTGAAATGCTATGCAATTGCTGAGAAGTGATTTGCTTCCAATTTTATGATCACTTTTAGAATAGGTGTGATGTGATGCTGAGATAAATGTATGTTTTGTGGATTTGGAGTGGAGAGTTCTGTAAATGTTTATTAAGTTTACTTGTTCCAGGTCTGAGTTCAAGTCCTGGGTATTCTTGTTAATTTTCTGTCTCATTGATCTGTCTAATATTGACAACGTAGTGTTAAAGTCTCCCACTATTATTGTGTGGGAGTCTAAGTCTCTTTGTAAGTCATGAAGAACTTGCCTTATGTATCTGGATGCTCCTGTATTGGGTACGTATATATTTAGGATCGTTAGCTCTTCTTGTTGAATTAATCCTTTTAATATTATGTAATGTCCTTCTTTGTCTCTTTTGGTCTTTGTTGATTTAAAGTCTATTTTATCAGAGATGAGAATTGCAACTCCTACTTCTTTTTTCTTTTTTTTTGCTCTCTAATTCGTTGGCAAATATTCCTCCATCCCTTTGTTTTAAGTCTTCGTGTATCCTTGCATGTAAGATGGGTCTGGATACAACATACCAATGGGTTTTGGCTTTTTACCCAATTTCCTGTCTGTATCTTTTCATTGGGGCATTTAGTCCATTTAAATTTAGGATTGATATTGATATATGTGAGTTTGATACTACCATTTAATGCTAGCTGGCTGTTTTGCCCATCAGTTGATGTACATTCTTCATTATGGTGATGCTCTTAACCTTTTGGTATGTTTCTGGAATGGCTGATACTGGTTGTTCCTTTCTATGTGTAATGCTTCCTTCAGAAGCTCTTGTAAAGCAGGCCTGGTGGTGATGAAATCTCTGAGTACTTGCTTGCTTGCAAACAATTTTATTTTTCCTTCACTTATGAAGCTTAGTTTGGCTGGATATGAAATTCTGGGTAGAGTTCTTTTCTTTAAGGATGTTGAATATTGGCCCCCACTCTCTTCTGGCTTAGAGTTTCTGCCGAGAGATCTGCTGTGAGTCTGATAGGCTTCCCTTTGTGGGTAACCTTACCTTTCTCTCTGGCTGCCCTTAGTATTTTCTCCTTCAATTCAACCCTGGTGAATCTAATGATTATGTGCCTTGGGGTTGCTCTTCTTGAAGAATGTCTTTGTGGTGTTCTCTGTATTACCTAGAGTTGAGTATTGTTTTCCAGCTTGGGTTCATTTTCTTCATCACATTCAGGTACACCTATCAAACGTAGATGAGATCTTTTCACAAAGTCCCATATTTCCTGGAGACTTTGCTCTTTCCTTTTTAGCCTTTTTTCTCTAAACTTCTCTTCTCATTTTATTTTATTAAGTTGGTCTTCGACCTCTGATATCCTTTCTTCTGCTTGATCAATTCGACTGTTAAAAGGTGCATGCTTCGCAAAGTTCTCGTATTGTGTTTTTCAGCTCGATTTATTCACTTATATCCCTCTCTAAATTGTCTATTCTCATTATCATTTTGTCAAACCTTTTTTCAAGATTCTTAGTTTCTTTGCAGTGGGTTAGAACATTTTCTTTTAGCTCACAGAAGTTTCTTATTATCCACCTTCTGAAGCCTGATTCTGTCAATTCATCACACTCATTCTCCATCAGGCCTTGTTCTGTTGCTGATGATCTTCTGTAGAAGGAGAGACATTCTGATTTTGGGTGTTTTCAGCCTTTTTGCACTGGTCTCTTCCCATCTTTGTGGATTTATCCACCTGTCATCTTTGTAATTGCTGACTTTCAGATAGGGTCTCTGAGTGGACAGACATCACAGCTTGTTAGTCATGATGTTTTTTCTGTTTCTTAGTTTTCCTTCGGCAGCCACCCCTCCCCCACAGAGCTGGACCTTCCTGGGTTCATCTGTGCTTGCTGTGGAAATCTCTATCCTCAGCACTTCCAATTGCTGTTTTTTTGTGGGGGAATTTCCCCTGCAGCGACCCACTGCACCAGCAGAAACAGTGGCGATAAGATTCATGGCGCTTTTCTGCCTGGGAATCTCTCCGTCTGGCTCCCTGTTTCAGTCCCCTTTTCAATCAGCTGAATGGGTGACTCTGCCTTCCTGGAGCTCCAAACACCAAACAAAAGGGCCCCCAGTCCCATACACTCTGCACCGAGAACTGTGGTGCCGGCCAAAAGTCATGCTGGTGACCTGTGGGGCTGCTCTGCTGGGAATCTCCTGCTCCATGGGCAACAAAAATTCATCTGGGAGTGTGTTGTCCACTCAGTCTCTGTACCTTCACTGGGAGCTACAATCCTGAGCTGCTGCTAGTCGGCCATCTTGGATCTCTCTCCAGTTTAATTTTTAAAGAAAATGTTAAACCCATTTATTCACTTCAAGCAATCTTCAAATTTTGATTATTGATGAGCTTTAAAATTATCTAACAAAGAACAAGTCCTTTTCTCTTACATCCATATTAATTCTCATAAACCATATTAAATACCAAGATATTTCTTATTTTTAGATATTCATTTTCTTTAATATCATAATTTGTTCATAATAGTAAGATATTTTTAATAACAATTCTTGTCACCTCAGATTTTTCAGTCTTTCTGGTTATAACAGTAATTCAGATTTATTGAAGAAAAGTATAACAATCTAGAAAAGTAGAGTGAAGAGAATTAAAAACACTCATGATCTCACCACCTAGATACCCTGCTGTTAACATTTTGGTTTATTTCTTTTAATTATAATTTTGATATTTCATTTTTATTTTTATCAAAATTCTATATATTTATAGTTTTAAAATCAAGTAGTTCTACAAATTCTTTAAAAATAGCAATTACCCATCCAGTGTTTCCCTATCCCCATTACTGTTCCCCAAATGTAGTTAACTTTTTTTTTTTTTTTTTGAGATAATGTCTTTGTCTTGTCACCCAGGCTGGAGTGCAGTGGTGTGATCTTGGCTCACTGCACCCCCGCAGCCCGGGTTCAAACGATTTTCCTACCTCAGCCTCCCAAGTAGCTGGAATTACAGGCACCAGCTACCACACGCAAGTAATTTTTGTATTTTTAGTAGAGAAGGGGTTTCACCAAGTTGGCCAGGCTGGTCTCAAACTCCTGACCTCAGATGATCCTCCTGCCTCAGCCTCCCAAAGTGCTGGGATTACAGGTGTGAGCCACCACGCCCAGCCATAAACTTGTAAAGATTGCTTCTTTAGCATATTTATCCCCATACATGTATATATATAAACAACATAATTCCCCCACTTCTTTATGATTATGATTGCATATATTATCTTAGACTTTTAAATATAAAAAAAACTTGTTTTCTTACATAGCTTGCAGACTTTCTGGCCCAATACCTATTTTCTACCATATCATCATATTTACTTTTATAGTCAGTCCTTACGTTATCATGTAAATTTTAATGATTGTTAAGTCATCTACCATATTTTATGCCTATATTTCTTTTTTTATACAACTTTCTAGCTGGGCCCAATGGATTCAATAATTATCTCTTTTGTTCTTCTTTGCTTATAGTACCTATCACTACTAAACCATTATATTCCCTTAAGAGAAATGTATGTCTCCTCTCAGTACTTTCCATGAAATATTCAAGGAAGTAAACTTTTTGTGATTTGTCATTTCTGAAAAGTGTCTATTTCCTACCTTTTGCATTATTATTGTATAGTTTGGGAGATTTCCTTAAATTTATCTTTCATCTTACTATTGAATTTGAAATTTTGCCACTATATTTTAACTTTTTAGGACTCTTTGGAAGATAATTCATTAGCATCCTATTTTTGTTTAATAATGTTATATGTTTCCTATTTACTCTCTATTTTCTTGATGTTGCTTATTAATATTTCATTCTTTTGGTCTTTCTTGTTGGAGATATTCCTCAAATGTTTGATGCTGCTTATCTTGCTTAGATTTTGTAAATAGGGATTGAGATTAAGTTTTTTTATTTATTTTAAAGTTAATTTAAGACTAGCTTTTGACACTTATATCAAGTTTGTATTACTATTTTCAACATTTTTTAACTAACATAGACAACTGGTTTTAGTAATCTCACAAACTAATCTATTCCTATTTTTTTTTCTTTATCAAGTTACTCCGATAGATTTATTTTTAGTTGGATTGGAGTGTTTTCAATTAAATATGGTACTCAAACAGTTTATTTTTGTTTCTGTGTAAGTGGCAATATTGCTGCTTATATGAAAGGAAACTTTTATGATTCTAATTTTTTCTTTTCTAATCTTTGGCTCCCAAACCTCAATTTATAGCACAAATTTGTTCTAAAACTTGGTGCTATACAGGGGTGTGAAGTCAGTGAGATTATTTTCTTTGTAGATAGCTTTAGTTTCCTGTCTTGAGCTCATATTAGTATAGTTATTAAATATTAAAAGTGTCCAGAATAGGTCTAAAAATTGGTCTTCTCACTAATGGTTCCCATAATATGCTGTTTTTTTAACTTTACTTGTGCAATGTTTTCACTAGTTAGGTAGAGTAAAAAAATTATCAATGTTGATAATTGCCTTTATTCTACTGTATTTAGTCATTTTATAATTCAGTAAGCCTCCTGCAACTGTCTGTATTTTTAGTTAAAAATTTATCTTTGTGAATTTATCTTGATGTCTGAAATTTGTCTTTCCCATCTATAATTAAATGTTTGAAAATGACAATTGTGTTTTTTCATTGTATTAATTATAGATCTTAATTTTGTACTTGCATTATTGGATTCTCTATAATCTTTTCTTATCTCCAACATCTCCCTTTTAATCTTAATTATTGCTTTTTAAAAATATTTTTCCTTTTGGCTTTCTGCTACTTTTTTATAACAGCTTTTAAACTTATATATATATTTTTCTATGAACTTTAAATATCAGGCAATTTTCTAATATATTCTCTTGTGCTTATCCATGGTCAAGAAGTATATTGTTTTCCTAAGCCTTTAGGATGAAGTTCATTTTTCTTTTTCTGTAGGTAATATGTTAGAACCCTGTTATCTATTTTCCAGTGATATTTCTGTCCTGGAAGGCAAGCTTGTTGTTTGACAATAATCAAATTATATAATTTGCCTTTGATTCCACTTAATGGCTTCCTCCAATCTTGAGCTCAGAAGTGGGGTGAGGTATATGTCTCCTAATCTTATACTCAGTGTTTATGACTCTCTCATGTTCTGCAACTATTCTTGGCCATGTGGTATTTTCTTCTAAAATCTAGTTCGATGATATGTTAGTTTTGTGGAATATATACTAAACTGCAATTTTCTCTTTGATTTCTTTCCTCCACCTAGTCATTCTTTGGGGAACTGCATCTTTCTAGATAAAATGAACTTCTGTCTGTTCTCATTTTCTAAACTTACTGCCAGATTGTTTGGGTGTTTCCTGGAATGTTTGAAGGAAAAGAACTATTAAAGGGACTATGAAGGAAAGAGAATTAAGGTGTTATTTTCAGAGCAAACTTACACGGTAATAGATGACTAACTGTTTAGCTGTTAATAGGGATTTACTATTTGTAAACTAGGGAAGAGACCTGGGGTTAAGAAAACAATACATGCTATCATTTACCTTAGCATGTTTATTCTAAAACAGTTGCCCTGGCTAAAGTCCCATTGCTTGTTCTGTTTTTTAGTTTAGGTTCATTAACCTTGTAGTTACAGAAAATCTCTCTCACTACTGGGAGCAAGTGTGCTAACATTACTAGAATTTAGTGGTGGCAACAATTTTCACTTTGTATTTCCCTTGAGATTTTTGAGTTGTCCCCATGAGAAACACTTTATTGGGGATTTTCATCAGCTTCCATTTAAATAAAGTTCCCCAGTCAGGGCAAGCTTTAAAATAATTTAACTCTCGGCCAGGCATGGTGGCTCATGCCTGTAATCCCAGCACTTTGGTAGGCCGAGGCATGTAGATCACCTGAAGTCAGGAGTTTGAGACCAACCTGGCCAAGATGGCAAAAGCTCTTCTCTACTAAAAGTACAAAAATTATCTGGGCATGGTGGTGCGTACCTGTAATTCCAGCTACTTGGGAGGTGGAGGCAGGAGAATCGTTTGAACCCAGGAGGTGGAGGTTGCAGTGAGCTAAGATCATGCCACTGCATTCTAGCATGGATAGCAGAGTAAGACTCTTTCTCAAGGAAGGAAGGAAGGAAGGAAGGAAGGAAGGAAGGAAGGAAGGAAGGAAGGAAGGAAGGAAGGAAGGAAGGAAGAAAGAAAAAATAATTTAACTAAACTTTCTCTCCTAGAGCCAGCTGAATTGTCTTCCCCTCTTTTGAATTTTCTAATTAACCTCTGCCCTTCTTTTATATTAGAAAAAGTAAAGAATGCAATGAAATATTTACAAATTAAAAATGTTTTAAAGACCTTTGTTTGCCAGTACATTATTTTGTAAGACTTTGTATTTGCACTAAGAAAATGGTCTCTTTTATAAAGTTTATTTTTTTAAAATTTATTTATGAGCAGAAGTTGAATCTAAAATAATATATTTCTCAAAATAGAGAAAATTTAAAGTTTGTTTACAAATGCTTCAGTTATATTAGCTTCATTAAAGTTGATGGAGTAAATTGAGTGACATGTTCCAAGGATTCTTTATATTTTTAACTCAAAAAAATAGTATGAATACTTTAGCTCAAATATACCTAATATTTATTATCAAACTGTAACCATCCAGATGTATTATATTATCTTCTTAAGGAGTCAAAAAAATGTAAAACTGGTTGAGAGATAAACGCATGTAGCTTTTGTTATTGTCTTTATTGGTGAACCCTAATTCTTATAGTTTGGTAGATTCACAGGATCTGGAGAGGGGAACCAATGTGATTCTGATACTACAGGCAAGCATCCAAACAATGTGTCTTAAATCTAAGTGCTAAGGCATTAACATATAACAAAGAGGAAAATCAAGGAAGCAAACGTTAGCAGTGGACACTTGTCTTATATCAAAGATATAAAGCAATTGTCCTTAGATTTTGAGAGAAAAGAAATTTTGAGTTTCTAGATCTTTCAACTGCAGAATGAGCCCCACTTCTTTCACTCAGTAACATGTAATCTGAGGACAATCTGGAGAGAATGTGGGATTGAATGAACACTTCATTTTTTTTTTTTGAAAGTGCTATTTGTAGGATATAATTGCCACTATCTAGATAAAGAATAGTGGTGCTAGGAATGAAGAACAGAAAGCAGACTGCATTTCAGAGCTTTAGAGAACGAAATGGACAGAAATTGATGGCCATTTGACTGTAGTAAATGGAGGAAGGGGATATTTTGTGTAACTTTGATTTCTACCTTGAATTAGGTAGGAAATCACTACTGAGATAGAGAATGCCAGAAGACAAACAGTATTGAGAATGTTATCTGAAATGTAGTGTTGGCTATGTTGAATTTTATCTCCCTAGAAAATATCCTGTACTAAAGATATTTAAAAGACAGTTTTAAATATTGAGCTGGATTTCAAAGTGTCAGGGAGGTCAAAGTCTAGAGATATAATCTGATCAGTTCTGCTTCCAAACCATATTTTGGATTAGTTTATTTCTCTTCAATCCCATTACCAGGATGTTTGTCTGGCTATTCATCATAATCTAAATTCTCTAGCTCCTCTCTTTAACTCTATAAATTGTGTTTCATACAGCAGCTAGAGTGATAAGTTGTGAGAATGGATTATGTTGCTTTTCTGCTTAAAAAGTTTCCACATTGCAATTAAATAAAAAGTTATATGGTGTGCTCTGCGTCTAAAGGCCTTGCCTCATCTGGCTTTTGGGATCTGAAACCATTCCTGTGCAGTTCTTGAGACTTGAGGCCCATTGGTTTCCTTTCAGTTCTTCAAGCTGTTTTACTTCAGACTGTGACATGTTTAATTTCCTGTACCTGGAAAGATCTTTTCCAGAGATTAACCCTGAACTATACTCTACCCACTATTCCTACTTATCCATATTTTTCCTAACCTTTATATCTCAGCTTAAATATTACTTCTAAAGAATGATCTGATTACCCCACTCCTCATACTCTCCACAGTATTCTGCAGCTCAGGGCAATGTTTATTTTCCTGATGACACTTATAAAAAGGTGTACATTTTTAAAAAGTATCTTCTTATTTGTAGTCTAACTTGTCCAGTAGATGAGTTCATGGAGGTGCGAAGCACATCTGACTTGTGCCCAGTGCATGGTTAGACTGAATGCTCATCTTCCCCAGGTGCCCAGGATGGCCCTTTCATGCCTGCTGACCTGATGATTGTTAATAACACTCTTTTCACTCTCAAAAATGTCTTAATTTAAATGATAAATTACATGTCAATTTATGTATAGTAAACAATAATTATTTATTCACTAAATGAGAAGCTCTGACACATAAATGTTATGAAAAGGTATAAAATGTAAGACAATTTGAAGTGCAGTCCTATGATTCATAAAGGGTAGGGAAGGCTATTTATTGCAGGAAACCTGTGTGTATATGTGGGTGTTTAATAAAAAATATAATTTTTCTGCAATATTAGATTATTTTGACATTAAGATTTTAAGTTTTTAAAGAAAGCATCTAAAGGCAGATTTTAAAAAATAACTTTGCACACTGTTGATGAATATGGTGTGTTTTGACTTAGTACTTCAGAATCATAACCGCATTTAAATGCAAAGAAAAACTAGGGAATTATTTCATTTAATTGTGACACATCTTCCTATTAGTGTGCAAAGTCCTAGATTTTATTTCTCTAGGGTTAATTTGATTTAACCCTTTCGTTTATTTAGAAAATGTCAGGAAACATTGAGAAAGTAACATTTCAGTGTATGTGTGCTTATATATGATACATAATATGAGCATCTACATGCATATATACATATGGGTAGGTATGTTTTATACCTGAAAAAGTACATATACATATGTACATATGTCTATTACACACATCTATGCAGATACGTATCATGTATTATATATGTTTGCATTTGCTCATGTACATTTACATGTATATTTAAGAATGATGCTGGAAACTTTCATTTTATTTAAAATTTAATATAGAAATCTATATTAAAGAAAATATTCAAGGAGAAATAGTTGCTTTTATTTCAGCCTTAAAAAGCTAATAGTTTAGTTTTAAAAGATAACTAACATTAAAACATATGAATGCTATGTGTGCATTGTATTTATAGAAGAAATGAGCCTGGAGTAGAGGAGGCAGCTCGATATAAAAAAGTGTATAGACTGGCATCAAAGAGACCTCACTGTGAATCTGGGTTTTGTCATATGTATTGTCTTAGAAAAGTCATTTTACTCCCTGACCTTCAGTTTTTTCATCCACTAAGTTAATAGTACTTAACACGACATGAAATTAGGATGATGGGAAATGATCTATATACCACCAGTAGCACATGGCTATGCAATAGTAAGAACTCAAAATATAATCTGAATTCAGGGTTGAAACCTGAGGTGGTCAGGTCTACCTGCCAGGTTTTTAACAGATGTTCACAGACCCAAGTACTTTCCCAGAAGGGTTATCATGATGAGTTTAAATCCCTGTCCTATGAGAACTATCCCGGGGGAAAGGAAGGAATTAATGCATGAGAGTTAGCTCAAAATCAACACAGCTGACACATAGGAGGAGTTGATTTCTCTATTGGCCTGATTGGGAGTATGAAATTATGAGAATTGAGATTTGAGCATTGTATAAAGAAATTAGGTATTACTACATAGCAGACAGACTCTAAATCACTGATAGGAGTCTGACTAAACTCTAAAAATTTTATAATTATAAATAGTATACAATAAGGTACATAACACAAGAACTATAATAAGGAGTAGGAAAAATAACAGTAGAATTTTTCTAGGTTTTGAGAATTAGAACAAATGATTGGCGAATGTCCTGAAAATAGAGTAATGAATTTTTAAATCAAGAATACTGGCAAAAGGGTTGGTATAGAAATATGAGAAAATATAGAAAGATAATTTATTACATGGAGAGAGTAGAAGGGCAATTGAGTGTATTAAAAAATCTGAAGTGAAAAGACAGGAAGTTAATAAACTTCATGTCTAATGGTAACAATCATTTTAGCCAAGTACAAAGCTCATTATATAGTGAGCGCTACACTATAATTAAGTAAAAATGACAGGATTCTTTCTACATATCCTTTTATAATAAATATAACTTATAAACCTTACTGTACATTTGTAAAGTTACTGAAGAATTACATAACATTAATATTGCATTACAAGAGCTCCTGAAAGAGGCACTACACATGGCAAGGAACAACCAGTACCGGCCATTCCAAAAACATACCAGATGCTAAAGAGCATCAACAAAATGAAGAATCTGCATCAACTAACAGGCAAAACAGTCAGCTAGCATCAAAATGGCAGTATAAAATTCACACATAACAATATTAACCCTAAATGTAAATGGACTAAATGCACCAATCAAAAGACACAGACTGGCAAATTGGATAAAAAGCCAAAACCCATCGGTGTGCTGTATCCAAGAAACCCATATCACATGCAAGGATACACAAAGGCTCAAAATAAAGGGATGGAGGAAGATTTACCAAGCAAATGGAGAACAAAAAAAACAGGAGTTGCAATTCTCGTCTCCGATAAAATAGACTTTAAAGCAACAAAGATCAAAAGAGACAAAGAAGGACATTACATAATGGTAAAAGGATTGATACAACAAGAAGAGCTAACAATCCTAAATATATATGAACCCAATACAGGAGCACCCAGATATATAAGGCAAGTTCTTAATGACTTACAAAGAGACTTAGACTCCCACACAATAATAGTGGGAGACTTTAACACTCCACTGTCAATACAAGATAGAAAATTAACAAGGATATCCAGGACTTGAACTCAGACCTGGAACAAGCAAACCTGATAGACATTTCCAGAACTCTCCACCCCAAATCATAGAATATAAATTCTTCTCAGCAGCACATCACACCTACTCTAAAATTGACCACATAATTGGAAGTAAATCACTCCTCAGCAAATGCAAAACAACTGAAATCATAAAAAACAGTCTCTCAGACTATAGTGCAATCAAGTTAGAACTCAGAATTCATGGAAGCTGAACAACTGGCTCTTGAATGTTGACTGGATAAACAATGAAATGAAGGCAGAAACAAAGAAGTTCTTTGAAACCAATGAGAACGAAGACACAACATACCAGAATATCTGGGACACATTTAAAGCAGTCTCTAGAGAAAAATATATAGCTATAAGTGCCCACATGAGAAGAGTGGAGAGATCCAAAATTGACACCCTAATGTCAAAATTGAAAGAGCTGGAGGAGGAAGATCAAAAAAACTCAAAACCTTGCAGAAGACAAGAAATAACTAAGATCAGAGCAGAACTGAAGGAGATAGAGACACGAAAAACCCTTCAAAAAATAAATAAATCCAAGAGTTGGTTTTTTGAAAAGATCAATAAAATAGACCACTAAAAAAGAAAAGAGGGAATAACCAAATAGATGCAATAAAAAATGATAAAGGGGAAATCACCACGGATTCCACAGATATTCAAACCATCATCAGAGAATATTACAAACAACTCTATGCACATAAACTAGTAAACCTGGAAGAAATAGACAAATTCCTGGACACTTGTGTCCTCCCAAGCTTAAACCAGGAGGAAGCCGAAACTATGAATAGACCAATAACAAGGTCTGAAGCTGAGGCAGCAATTAAGAGCATATCACACACAAAAAGTCCAGGTTCACATGGGTTCACAGCCGAATTCTACCAGACACACAAAGAGGAACTGTTACCATTCCTTCTGAAACAATTCTAAATAATCCAAAAAGAGGGAATCCTTTCAAAATCATTTTATGAGACCAACATCATCCTGATACCAAAACCCGGCAGAGACTCAAAAAGAAAGAAAACTTCAGGCCAATATCCATGATGAACATAGACGTAAAAATCTTCAATAAAATACTGGCAAACAGATTGCAACAGCACATCAAAAAGCTTATCCACCATGATCAAGTAGCATTCATGCTGGGGATGCAAGGCTGGTTCAACATACACAAGTCTATAAATGTAATTCACCACACAAACAGAACCAAAAACAAAAACCACATGATTATCTCAATTGATGCAGAGAAGGCCTTTGAAAAAATTCAACAGCCCTATATGCTAAGAACCCTCAATAAACTTGGTATTGATGAACGTATCTCAAAATAATAAAAGCTATTTACGACAAACCAACAGCCAATATCATACTGAATGGGCAAAAACTGGAAGCATTCCCTTTGAAATCTGGCACTAGACAAGGATGCCCTCTCTCACCACTTCTATGCAATATAGTACTGGAAGTTCTAGCCAGAGCAATCAGGCAAGAAAAAGAAATAAAGGGTATTCAAATAGGAAAGGAGGAAAGCAAACTGTCTCTATTTGCAGAAGACATGATAGGATATCTAGAAGATCCCATCATATTAGCCCAAAAACTCCTGAAACTGATAAGCAAGTTCAGCAAAGTCTCAGGATATAAAATCAATGTGCAAAAATCACAAGCATTCCTATACACCAATAACAGACTGAAAGAGATCCAAATCAAGAATGAACTGCCATTCACAATTGCTTCAAAGAGAATAAAATACCTAGGAATACAACTAACAAGGAACATAAGGGAACTCTTCAAGGAGAACTACAAACCACTGCTCAATGAAATAAGAGAGAGGACACAAATATTCCATGTTCATGGTTAGGAAGAATCAATATCGTGAAAATGGCCATACTGCCCAAAGTAATTTACAGACTCAACACTATCCCCATCAAGCTACCATTGACTTTCTTCACAGAACTGGAAAAAACCATCTTGAACTTCATATGGAACCAAAAGAGAGCCCGCATAGCCAAGTCAATTCTAAGCAAAAAGAATACAGCAGGAGGCATCACACTGCCAGACTTCAAACTATGCTACAAGCCTACAGTAATCAAAACAACATGGCACTGGTACCAAAACAGAGATATAGACCAATGGAACAGAACAGAGGCATTGGAGGCAACGCAACATATCTACAACCATACAATCTTTGATAAACCTGACAAAAACTAGCAATGGGGAAAGTATTCCCTGTTTAATAAATGGTGTTGGGAAAACTGGCTAGCCAGGTGTAGAAAGCAGAAACTGGACCCCTTCCTGACACCTTATACTAAAATTAACTCCAGATGGATTAAAGACTTAAACATAAGACCTGGCACCATAAAAACCCTAGAAGAAACCTAGGCAAAGCATTCAGGACATAGGCGTAGGCAAGGACTTCATGACCAAAACACCAAAAGCATTGGCAACAAAAGCCAAAATAGACAAATGGGACCTAATCAAACTCCACAGCTTCTGCACAGCGAAAGAAACAGTCACTAGAGTGAAATGGCAACCAACAGAATGGGAAAAAAATTTTTGCAGTTTACCCACTTGACAAAGGGCTGATATCCAGAATTTACAAAGAATTCAAACAGATTTACAAGAAAAAAAACAAACAAGCCCATTCAAAAATGGGCAAAGGATATGAACAGACACTTTACAAAAGACGACATACATGAGACCCAAAAACATATGAAAAAACGCTCATCATCACTGGTCATCAGAGAAATGCAAATCAAAACTACCTTGAGATACCATCTCACGCCAGTTAGAATGGCGATCATTAAAAAATCTGTAGACAACAGATGCTGGAGAGGATGTGGAGAAATAGGAACACTTTTACACTGCTGGTGGGGGTGTAAATTAGTTCAACCATTGTGGAAGACAGTGTGGCGATTCCTCAAGGACCTAGAAATAGAAATTCCATTTGACCCAGCAATCCCATTACTAGGTATATATCCAAAGGATTATAAATTTTTCTACTATAAGGACACAGGCACACGACTGTTCATTGAAGCACTGTTTACAATAGCAAAGACCTGGAACCAACCCAAATGCCCATCAATGATAGACTGGACTGGAAAAATGTGGCACATATACACCATGAAATATTATGCAGCCATCAAAAACGATGAGTTCGTGTCCTTTGTAGGGACATGGATGAATCTGGAGAACACCATTCTCAGCAAACTGGCACAAGAACAGAACATGAAATACGACATATTCTCACTCATAGGTGGGTGATGAAAAATGAGAACACATGGACACAGGGAGGGGAGTCCTACACACTGGGGTCTATTGGGGGGAATAGAGGAGGGACAGCTGGGGGGAAGGGACAGCTGGTGTGGAGCTGGGGAGGGATAGCATAGGGAGAAATGCCAGATGTGGGTGAAGGGAAGGAAGAGAACAAATCACACTGCCACGTGTGTACCTATGCAACTATCTCGCATGTTCTGCACATGTACCCCAAAACCTAAAATGCAATAAAAAAAATATTGCTGAATGTTGTAAACATTTGATGTTGGAGTTACAATCAGAACAAAATGAAATGGGCATTGATGAAAACTGCAAATGGAAAAATCCAAATTAGAACAAAACAAGCCCTCCTGATTAAAATAAGGTTTGCATATTGTTACCAGGGAAAACTGACCTTGGTAGAAATAGTGGCTACATGAAATAATCTATATAATTAGAAAAAGTGGAAATCCAAGAGGTAGTTATGAGGAAGAGTTTATATTTAGTGGCTTGAACAATTCATTAATATTTTAGAATTTTTTAATTCAAAAAATGCAAAGAATTTATATACTTTGGTTAGAAAAAAATAAATATGTATTTAGATTAGAAAACAAATTCTAAGGCAAATTAAGAAGGAGTACTTGTACTGTGTGACTGCTTTAGAATCTCTATAAGTACTCACACACCCATTTCATTGTGGCAAAGAGTATATGGTCATATACCAGAATAGGGAAGTTTGCACTGTGTAGTCCTATGTTTGTTAAAAATTAAATAGGTTGGGCACGGTGGCTTACACCTGTAATGCCAGCTTTTTGGGAGGATATGGTGGGCAAATGGATTGAGCCTAGGAATTTGTTACCAGCCTGGACAATATAAGGAGAACCAGTTTCTATATACAAATAATTAGCCAGGCAGGGTGTCATATGTCTATAGTCCAGCAACTTGGGAGCTGAGGTGGGAGGATTGGGTGAGCCCAGGAGGTTGAGGCTACAGTGATTGTGCCCTCTGGCCTAGGTGACAGAGGAAAATCCTGTCTCAAAAAAAATAATCAAATCAAATGATTGATGCTATTATATGTCCTTTGAGAATCAAATATTAACAGAAAGTCATAAGAATAACTTTTATTTTGATACTATTATAAATACATATGTGATATAAGGACAATATATATCTCCTTACATATTCATATATAATAAATATACATTTATAACAATGTAAGTTACTGCCTGATTATACAACCAAGTGTGTACACCAGGACACTGGCACTCAGTTCTGTGACTGTTGCTGTCTTTTTAAGTAAGCTCAAATGCCTTTGAAATAAGTAATAGCAGAAGACCAAACAGCTGGAAGCAGCACAGAGCAAAAAAGAGCAAAGCTGCAAAATGATATTACAAATGTTAGCAGAGTAACTGAGAGAAAGTTGCTGAGATGTTCAAGATTCAATGTACTCTACTAAGTACAAGTCCTTTGAAAAATGTGTACAGACTTTTCAACATTATTTTGTACATATATCTTCCACCTCCCACCTTTCCCACTGTTTTCTCTGAGATGTAATATAAAACTATTGAGTAAATATGATTCATATTTAGGTTATTAGATTGGAGAAAAATGGAACACATAGTATGTTATGTTTGAATATACTCAATATTCATGAACATTGCATCATTGAAATAGTGATCACATAATTCAAGTATAATAAGGTGACAAAATTGTTTGATTTTGATGAATTTCTTTTGAGGAGCTAAAATCCTGAGACTACTACATTTTACACAAAATAGAAGGAAATCGTTTTGTTTTCTATTTTAAACAAACAGGAGAGTTTCTTTAAAAGTTTCTTTTAGAGTTCTAAAACCCTCAGTGGGTTACCTTTGTTCACATCAGCCTGCCATTATATTTTTTAGATTCACATTTTAATAGTGATCGTATAATTAATGTAGCACTGCCAACAATCAGATAACATTCTCGTTCTGTCATTTAAATGTTACACGTTATAAGAATAAAAGTAAATTTTAAACAGCATGTTTATTCTATTTTTCAAAAACAACATTTTTTAAATGTCTTTCCCAGTACCTTCTGAAGAGGCAGTGATCAATACATCTTTTTTATTGATGGAACTAAAAACAGTGAAGGGAGACAGAAAGCAGATTTTCTGCTATGCTTGTCTTCTAGATAGCAACACCTATCAAAAAAAAAAAAATGTCCAAAGAGGAATAAGTTTGTGATGTTAGCTCATTATAAGGACAATATTAAGGAAAGCCATCCTGGGTATATACACATTTTTTTTCTCTGTTTAAGCAAAAAAGGCATAGTTTCATTTAGTTTATAATCAGAATTTTAAGGTATAGCTACATGATAGGCTTTAATTAAATCTGAAATTTATTACTTGAAATTGAGGAAGACAAAACTCTGCATATTACATCACAAAATATATGTGTTCACAACCACTTTAAAACATTTTCATTGCAAGATGAAATATAGAATAGAAGTAATGCATATTTATGTTTGTATCTAAGTGTATATGAACAGAGAGTCACAAAACTAAGATATTAGGTGAATATTTAAGAAACAGTCTTGGTTCCTTTTCTACGTATGTGAGGTGTACTGGGGATAGATTTTATCACTCTCATCTCAGCACATACTGATGATTCAGGTTTCTCTTCCATATTATCATAACCCATATGAACATCAGGACCCCATCCTTCTTTACTTCGGGACATTGAAGTTAGATGCCGGTGCAAGAAGTTCACATGGGGCTCACCCAAATCTCAGGATACACACTCGAGGTTTCCTGGATGAAACATAGGTACTTAGCAGTGGAATAAGCTGAACAGATGAAGTAGCTCCTCTGCACAGGCTAAGTGGAATGCTCCCTTGAATAGTTAGGGAAAGTCTGCAGATGTTAACCCTGTTTTCAATGAGCAATTTGGCACTGACAACAAATGGGAAAGATGAGTGGGGCAGATTCTCAGTGACAACTCTGGTTCACTCAGATGCACAGCCCTCATCTCCAGCCCCATAAACCTCTATGAAGGTCCAGGTAACTCACCTCCTTTGTCAGAAACATCAGCAGTTATCTGACTATCTGGGGAGTTTGGCTAATCTACGTCATCAGTTTTCTTCCAAATCTATTGTTCTAACACATATGTAATTTGCTATATTGTTCTGGATTCTTGAATAATTTTTTTACCTTAAATAAGCCCATTTTATCAAGTATCTTAGGTTTGGCCTTTAGATATATTATTTTTAGTTTTAGATTCCAGAGTCTATTTTAAAAAGTAAATACAAAGTTTTAACTGTTTCTCTCAATAAATATCTTTATTCTCTATGTGGTCATATGCGTGCCTTTGACAAACAAAGAAAAATCACTTAACCAGGAAATAAAGATGTGTTGATATTTTATGCCTAACTTCACAGCAAGGCATCATGCTTAGCACTGAAAATATAGTGCAGAACAGGACACCAAAGGTCCCTTTCCTCATAGAGCATACAGTTTAGTAAAACACAGGACACAGTGTGTGATTTTAAGAAGGTATATTTGAAGATCCCTAAAATCTTAAGGGAGAAAGTCACAAGTTCCAGTCATGATATTATCAAGGCAGTAAGAGAGCTTAATGACTATTTTGGAAAATTTTAGAAATCTTAATTTTAATAAGGTTATCCTTTGGCAAACAGATGCTAAAGGTGTTATTCTATTATAAAGAGACTCATACTGAAAAACCTGAAAGTAAAACTTTGTTATTCTAAAAATATGTTGATTTAGTCTTTTGCCAAAGTAAGAACCCTTACTCATTGCTATTGTTTATTAAAGAATAAAGCTTTTGATGAACTTGTGAAATCTTGGGGAAAGCTAATTTCCCTTTATACTATCAGTCATTGTTCCAAGATTTAAATTTCATAAAAAGAACAGTCGTCTGCAAAAGGCTTTGCTACTTAGATTGCAGTTTTAATATTCATTTGAGGGTGGCAATTTTGTGGATACCATAGATTACAAATTATAATTTTGTCTTTTATGTCGAGTTTTATTGTGAAGACTCCCGAATGTTTCAAATTTAATATTAAAACAGACTTCGTGAGTGACAATGTGAGACTGAATATTGTATTAACAAAAGAAGTAGCATCAAACACATGTTCTATCTATAACATGTGGCCACGGTAATCCATGGTCACAGAAGCAGAAGATAATGTTATAGATGTGCAGAACAGCTTAAAAAATTAATTTATTGTTTATTCATTCAACAAATACTTACTGAATGCTGCACATTATCACGACAGGCTCTCTTGTGGTGAATACTTCCCTAATTCTGGAGTTTACATTATAGTATGGGACTCGGATAACATATTGAATTAAATCTATTCATCGGATGGTTATAGGTTTTTTTGAAGCAAAGAAGAACAGGAAAAGGGAATAGTGTATGTTGAAAGCAAATGATGCTATCAAGTAGAGTGAAGAGTGAAATACTCTTTAAAGATGTAGCATTTGAGTGGAAAACTCTAGGGTTTAAGAAAAGCTGGGGAATAAATGCTCCAGGAAGAACAGCAAGTACAGAGACTCTGAGCTAGTAGCACACTTGTTGAATCAAGGAAAAGCAAGTGGGCCAATGTGGCTAGAGAGAGTTAGCAAGGGGAAGTAAGGGTTAGGTCAGAATGGTGACTGGGGGCCAGACCATCTTGGGTCTTGACACTATGGTTAGGACTTTGTTTTTATTCTAAGTAGCATTTGGAAGCTATTATAAGGTTTGTGGCAGTAAGATAATCTAATGTTGTTTTAGAAAGATTATACTGCTTCTTTCATGGAGAAGAAGAGGCTGAAGGAAAATAAAGTAGACAAGGGAGATCTTTTAGACCTAACATAGCTCAAACATCACCCTGCATAAATTTAAAAATTCAGCCGGTACTGTGCAGATACTGAAATCAGAAAGAATTTTTTTAAATTGACCTATTCAAATGAAGCTCATCAACTGTCAGTTACATTCAAATGAACCTGCATAATTATTCATGTAAAGCAAGCCCAAGATTTGTATTACAGCTGGAGGTCTGGAGCAAAATGCCTTAGAATCTTTCAGAGTCTCAAGAGTGTTCAACAATGGTTAAAAAAAATACATCTTGTAGTGTCTCAAGAATGTTCAACAATGGCCAAAAATATTCAAGATGAAAGATGATTAGTTTATTTTTTATTAGTAATCATTGAAGTTTTATCCATAATATTTTCTACAAAGATTTTTTTGGAGTGTTACTTAAGGTATCACTGAATTTTTTACATCATGATTATCACAAAGTTGATATTGCTAGAAACTCTGTTTTGACTGTATAGTGTAATTTCTGGGTGGAAATACACTTCTTTAAAGATGTAACCAAATGACTCTCAAGAATATACTGCTTCAAAGAGTTAAAGGTATGTTTCCAGCCTTCATGGCTTAGGAAAACAATAATAAGCATCTGGCAAGAAATAGCTCATTGTTTTTCTCATTGGAGAAATACTTAGACATTGAGCTCATGATGAAATTTTATATATATACATCAAATATGAACTATATAATTATTCATACTTATACATCCATAATTATACATATATACAATTATACATACATCATTTTATATTTATATAAAAATATGTATAGTTCATATATGCATATATGTGTATGTATAAACAATAATATACATGTATTTATATATATACATTTATATACACATATATACAAAATCATTTACCCATGCCTTGTAGAGTACACCACTTGTTGATACAAGCCTAATTTCCAATTATTATTGAGAAGATATCACTTATGTTATACAAAGCCAGTGTGACTGAAGTTACTTCACTCATTTAACTAAACTTATCTTTATTTGGGGAAAACACGTCAGACATTGACTATCTTTGAAGTATAGTGCTAGTTGCTAGGAATGTAATATTTTACATCCTCAGATAATTGTATCTTTTCAAACGTCACAATGTGCCATCCTCTATTTTATATTCCACCCACTAGGTTATCATTCATGGGGTTTAAATTCCAGCCTCACCACAGAATTGCCTGAATTGTCTATGGCTCCTCTTTATTAAATTGGAGATAAGAAACTCATCAACTCATATGGTACCTGTGACGACTGAATGAGTTAGACCATGCCCCCCAGATATGCTGGCCTATGCTGGTAAGCAAGTGGCATGTAACAGCGTTTTATAGAGAATTAAAGTGACTCTCAACACATATCACACTTCAGCTCATTGCATCAGAGCTTTCTTGCATTTACTTTAGACCATGATACTGAGGAATCAATTACTTACCATAAAATTACAAAAGGAGTGGCAGAGAAAAACGTACTGTCATTAAGTAATTCAAAAATATCCACTACTAGCTTTGGGATATTGCCATTATAATGTGTAACAAATTTCTTTAGGAATCTTTTAAAACTATAATAATATCATGCTCTCATTACATCACTTTATATGATCCAGGTATCTTTTTGTTGCATTTATGACTTCTTCTGTAGAAGGGTAAAGCCAGTGCTAATACCTTGATCACGTGTAATTGAGGATTCATTTCAAATGTTTGATGTCAGAAGATTTTAGTAACCTAATCTTTAACATAGTCAAATTTTATTGAATCTCTGATTGATCTTTCTTAAATTGGATTTTTAGAGGGACCAGTGAGAAGTAAAGCTGGAATTCAAGCTGTTAAGGAGCAACTTACTAAGCCATGCAAAAGCAGCTAAAGGGTGCAGGAGAGGCAAACCCATTCCTTTCTTTTTATAGGACAGCAGCAGGTTCTGGTGTCTAGGACAGTGTACAGCACTGGCAACTGTACTTGTTCCACACTAAACTTCCCAAGCACTGAGAAAACTGGAATGATATGCAGCCAATTCAGGAAAAAAATTGAACTCTAAAACAAAATTTATACAGAAGCAGAATGCTTTGGGATCAGGGCGATAGCTTGAAAGCCGTTTGGCTTAACAGTTATAGCACCTTCTAATGTATGAAAATACACATTAGATAGTTGTAAAGAAAATATCTAAACACATTCAAAGAAGAATCAAAATTATGTATACCCCAAGACTTCCTCTTTGTGTGGACTATTGAAAGGAGACTTGGAGTTATTGAAATTACCACTTAGGCTGACAAAGGCATGAGCAGAAGAGAAATCATGGAGTTAAAGATCTCATATTAAACTTGGGCTCTCATGCCTCCCTCTGGTTAATAGCAATTTGTCCCTAACTTCTTTCCAGGGTATCATTCCTTTGTATCTATTGCTGGAGCTGAGAGCCATTTGAGCCAAAAGTGATTTCCTGAAATTCTGCCCCTAGGGTGATCTCTGCTCACTCTCACATTCACTTGTGTCTCTACATTGTGCAGGAATTCGGCAACTTTGTAGTTGTTTCTTAAAAACACAATACAGCACTTCACTTTTTAATCCGAAGTCATTAATGAAATAAACACTCATTGAGACAGATTCAAAGTTTATTTCTTATTTTCCCACAAGATATTTAGCTCTGTTTATTTCTTGAGCCATCTTCTCAATCTGGTGGCTTTAGATTCAGCAAGCAACATCACAGCTCTGTTGAGTCTTTTCCCACTGAATTAATAAAATGCTTTTCCTCAAGGATATTGGAAAGGAGTAAACTGTGTCTGTGGGTAATGCATTCACTTCCCAAACTTCACGGAACTTTAACTTCTTACACTGAATCTCATTAGAAAAATAATGTGCAATATTATTTGTTTTAGTGTAGCAATTATTTCTAATTGAACATATGTTCAGTTCTATTCCCAGTATCTTTACTCTCTTTGGAAAATTTTTATAACAACACTATTATAAATGATGAAGGAGGATGTGGTATGCTTTGAAAATGTGTTAGCCAATAGGTGACTGAGATATATGTGAGCAGCAAAAGAATAGATATTGAGATTTAGGTTGTAACTTTACTACCTTACACCATGGCTTATAGTAGAAAACACACATTTTTTAATGAATAATTAAATGCTGGAACACATTTTCTTTTGAAAAAGGAACAATGTAATAGTAATCATATTGTTATTTCCAAAATGGCCCTCAAGTTGTATTGGCCATGCTTTATACAGCACATTTAGGAGAGCACTGGCTGAGGAATGTCTGCTGACCTGAAATTAATGTGTATTATTGAATTAGTCATACAATGCATGCCATGGTACTATACATAATCTGCCAGGATTATTGATTCTTCCATGCTAAGGATTCAAAAAGCTTTATATAAGAATCAATATGGAATCTTGCAGGTGTAATCCAGGAAAAATTTCTTAATTGTAAAAGACTATTTTTCAAAATGGCTCACAAAGCTCTAGTTTCATTTAATATATTGGTTGCAATAATCCTAGCTTAGTACCAGTTATTTGCAGAACACTGTCTGACAGAGAGTGTAGCTTCTGACAGTGGGTCTGTGTTTATTTTAGTTTTGATTAAATACTTGTGAATTGGAAATTTATTTATGCTATCAACAACCCTCAAAGAAATGGCCAGGCTGGAAAGATAGTGTAGATTACTAAGAATAACTTAAAATAGATCCAGGAAGAAAGGATGGGCTAAAATTTGCCATATTTATGGTGTTCAACATGTTATTTCACTTAGCTTCAGGAATGAATCCTATTAAATTACCAACCAGGTTTCTTAATGGTCTTTTTTTTAGATGAATATGTATATTCCAGAAAATAAAATATATACCTCATCTTTCTTTACTTATTTGCACCATGTACTTGGCGATGGCTAGTAAGTAGCCCAACAAAAGTTCTTGCTGTTATAATAAAGGGTATGTTATATATAGTATACAGTATAAGATACAAGACTTGCAGTACAGATGAACCAATGTGCCATTTCAGCCAGCGGAAAGATATCCTTCTAAGACCGTCTTTACAATGATGTTCAACTACCTCAGCTCCAAAACAATTACAGTCACAATCCTGCAAAGGAATAATAAACTTTAACTATGTATGTCTAAATAAAATATAATAAATGAATATAAAATAATAATGAAATAAATTTTTTTTTTCACTTGCAGTCCTAGTACTAAGAAACTTCTCATTCACCAATCTCATTACAAATTTCTCTCTTCCTTTATAGGAAAAACCTACAGGATTCACATATTATCCTTTTGGGCTATAATAAAATCATTCATCTTGTGTGTTTATCATATGCCACACATTCTACTAAAAGCTTTCACATAGCATTTAATCTTCACAGCATCTTTATATGGTATATTTACTAATATCCTTGTTTTACAAGGGAGAAAAGTGAGGTTTCAAGAGATGAAGTAGCTTATAGTTTCAAAACGGGAAATGATAACACTATAACTCATAACAGATGCTTAAATCTTAATAGAGTTAATTTTACAGTTATATAAAAATTGAGAATATGGTCCTTAGAGGCTTCATATATCTCATACTCAGGTTCCCCGATTACTAATATATTACTTGCAGGTGTTTGTTACGATTGACAAACTGATATTGTTACATTTTTATTGACCAAAGTTCATAGTTTTCTTTGATTTTCTTAGTTTTTACATACTGTACTTTTCTGTTGTTTTTGTTATTTGAGGATCCCATTAGATGTTGTGCCTCTTCAGATTCCTCCTGGCATGGCACTTTCTCAGACTTTCCTTGTTTTTGAAGGCTCAGACAGTTTTAAGGAGTGCTACTTAGGTGTATTATATAATGTCCAACTAGGATTTGTCCAATTTTTTTTCTCACGCCAAGACTAGGGTTATTAATAATTGAGAGGAAAAACACAGATGTAAAGTGCCATTTTCATCATGTGATGTCAAATATGCATACTACCAACATAATTTATAAATATTAACATTGTCCTTGATTACTTGGCTGAGGTAGTGTTTGACAGGTTTCTCCATTTTAAAATTACTCTTTCCCTCATTCTCTGTTCTGCAAACTTTGGAAGGAAGTGGTTATTCACAGTCCACATCTAAAGAGTGAGAAGTTATGCTTTATCACCCTGAGGGCAGAGTATTTATATAAATTATTCAGAATTCTTCTACATGGGTAATTTATCTCATTTTCTCCCATTAAAAATTTATCATTTTTATTTTGGATTGTTAGATTATCACTTTATTGGATATGTTATTATCTAATAATCATGTATGTTAGCTGTAGATTTATTACAGATGCCCTTAATCAAGTTGAGAAAGTCTCTTCCATACTTCTACTTTGCTGAGAGATTTTTAGCTTAAATGGGTGTTAGATTTTGTCAGATGTTTTCTCTGCATCTAAGGATGTGATCATATTATTCCTTAATCAGTTAATGTGGTGGATTGATATTAATTGATTTCAAAATATTGAGCCAGCCTTGTATTCCTGGAATAAATTCTGATTAGTTTTGGTGCATATATATTTTTTAATGCACTGCTACATTTGATTTGCTAATATTTTTTTAGGGAGTTTTGCATCTACATTCTTGAGAAATATTGGTCTGCAGTTTTCCTTTCTTATATTGTCTTTATACAGTTTTGGTATTAGTTTAATGCTAGCCTCATGGAATGGACTAGGAGGTAGTATTTCCTCCACTGTTTCCCTGAGAACATTGTATAAAGTTTTTATCATTTGTTCTCCAGTGTTTAATAGAATTCACCAGTGACACGCTTTGGGTCTGGTGCTTTCTTTCTTGGAGGATTATTGTTGCTTCTATTTCTTTAATAGATTGTTGACATTTTCCTGCATGAGTTTGGTAGTGTGTATCTTTCAGGAAATCAGTTAATTTCATATTAGTTATCAAAATGTATGGGAATAAATATTTGTGTTCATAACATTCATTATTATTCTTTCAATGTCCAGGCAACAGCAGTGATTATCCCTCTTTTTTTTTTTCTAATATCAAGTAATTTGTGTCTTCTTGTCTCTTTAAAAAAATGAACCCACTAGAAGTTTGTCAATTTTATTGATCTTTTGAGATAAGTCACTTTTGATTTGGTTGATGTACTCTATCATTTTCCTGTTTTCAAATTCAGTGACTTCTGCTTCAATTTTTATTTCGTCGCTTCTGCTTTCCTCAGAATTAAATTGCTCTTCTTTCTCTGATTTTCTAAGGTAGATTCTGAGATTATTGATTTTTGAGCTTTCTTGTTTTATAATATATCCATTTAATGCAATAAATTTTCCTCTAAAAGAGAACAGATTTTGTTACATCCCACATATTTTGGTAAGTTATATTATTATTTTTATAGACCTCTAAATATTTTTTAGCTTCTCTTGAGTCTTTTCCTTTGACTCATATGTTACTTAATTGTGTGTTGTTTAATCTCCCAATAGTTGAGTATTTCAGTTTCCTTTTGATTGGTGTTAGCATGGTATATCTTTCTCCATCTCATTTAACCTATCTGTGTTTTTATATTTAATGTGAGTTTCTTTTAGACAACATATAGTTGGGTCTTTTTTTCAATTTTAAAATCCACTTTGACAATCTTTGTCTTTTAATTGGTATATCTAGACCATTGACATTTAAAGTGATTATTGACACAGTTTGTTTAATATATATCATATTGTGATTTGTCTTATATTTGTATCACTTTTTTTATGAGTGTTCCTCTCTTTTTCTGCCTCCTCTGGTTTCAATGGAGCATTTTGTATAATTCAGTTTTTTTCTCTTTTAGTATATCAGTTATATTTTGCTTTATATTTTTAGTACTTTTCCTATGGTTTGCAGTAAACATTTACAACTAATCTAAGGTCACGCTCAATTAGCACCATATATTTCATGAGTAGCACAGTTGCCTTATAACAGAGTTTTCCCAATTCCTTCCTCACAACCCCTAAAGCATTGCTGTCACTCATTTCACTAATCCATATGCTATAATGATTCCCTCTATTGTTTCTATTATTTTTTTGGAAGAAAATAGCTATCTACTAGATAAATTAAGAATAAGTAAAATTAAAAATTTTATCTTTATTCTTTTTCTGATTCTTTTACTATCTTTATATAGATCTGAGACTTTGGCCTGTATCATTTTCCTTCTTCCTAAAGAACTTCTATAATTTTTTTTTTTTGGCATGGCAGGATTATTCTCAATAAATTCCCTCAGATTCTGTTTGTTTGAGAAAGTTTTTATTTATTCTTTAATTTTGAATATTATACTATATACAGAATATAATTATACTACATACAGAATTCTAAGTTAATAAGTTTGTTTTTCTTTTAACACATTAAATATTTCATACTACTCTTTCCTGGCCTATTTGGTTTCTAATGAGAAGGCTGATATAATTTTTATCCTTGTTGTATAGGTGAGGAGTTATTTTGGTCTCTGACTGCTTTCAAAATTTTATCATTTTATTGATTGCCTACAGTTTGAATATGTTATTCCTTGTTGTAGATTAGTATTTATTCTGCTTAGTGTTCTCTGAGCTTCCGAGATCTGTGCTTTTGTGTCTATCACTAATTTTGGAAAATATTCAGCCATTATTTCAAATATTTCTTTAGCTATCTCTTCCTTCTCATTTATTTTCCAATAGCATGCATATTATGCCAGTTAAAATTGTCTCACTGTTCTTAAATGTTCTGTTCATTTTTTATTGTTCTTTTTAATGCTTGCATTTTTAGCTTGAGAAGTTTCTAATGACATGTCTGAGCTCACCGATTTTTTCCTTAGATGTATTCATTCTAACTGATGAGCCCTTCTAGAGCAGTTTTATTTGTGTTACAGTGTTTTTTTATTTCCACCACTTATTTTTAACATGTTTAGTTTCCATCTCTGTGTTTCCATTACCCACTGGTTCTTGAATATTGTCTACTTTTTCTCATTAGAGCCTTTAACTTACAATTATTGTTATTGGAAATTTTTGTTCTGATAATTTCAAAATCTCTGCTATATTGTAGGCTTGTTCCGATGCATGCTTTGTTTCTGTAGACTGTTTTTTCTTTGCCTTTTAGCATGTCATGCAAATTTTTGTCGAAAGCTACACATGATATATCAGGTTTAGGAACTGAGGTAAATTGATCTTTAGTGTGAGGTTTTATGTTAATCTGGAAAGCAGTTGGGTTATGTTTCATGTTTGCCATAGATGTGGGCATCAGAGGCTTCCATTTCCTCTTGTGTCCTTGTCTTTGTCTCTTCTGCTGTCTTTGGGTTTCAATAAAAACTTGCAAATGTAGTATATTACATTATTACTACATTCTAGTTATAGTAACAAGAGGCCAGTGATTTAGTGGTAAGGTTTGGGGGCATGTAAAGTATCCTAGAATTCTGTGACCAAACCTCAGTTCTCAGTCACCTTCTGTCCCAGGGCTGTGACCTGCACAAGTGTTCCTCAGTTTTCCAACTCCTAAAGTGAGACAGTAAGGCAAGAGGGGAAGGAGTTGGGTAATTTCTCTTCTCCCATATTTGATAGGGCCATAGTAAAGTTATTCGTTAAGTAGGTCTTTGTAATTGAGAATTGTAGTTTATTTTTCAAACATTTACTTTTTCCCTGCTAGAAACCCTGCTAGAAACATGAGGGTTTGTTGTTGTTGTTGTTGTTTTGATTCTTCACTGTGAGAATGTGGTGATGCTCCTAGAAGTAAAGCATTCAGAAATGTGCAGCTCTCCTAAGACCTCAGGTAGAAAGTCTCTCATTCTTAGCATAGTCCATTGTCCATCTTCAGCAATTCATCCAAGTTGCTTTTCTAGTGCTCCTTGTAATTTGTAGCTGTGATGGCTTCTACTCCTGGTGAGCTGATCTCAGCTGTGGTTAACTGTATTTGCCTGTCTTTCCATATTTCAGGATGATAAAACATCAATTTACTGATTGGTACAAGAAAGATTGTTGATTTTCAGTTTTTTGGTTTTTCTCCTATTGTGAGAAAGGGAATGATGGCTTTTAAGCTATTACATGTTGGAGCTGAAATGAATCGGATCATTTACTCTTAGTCCCCATGTTTTTCTACTGTGGGTCCCAAAATTTATCATGCACCACAGTCTCCCAGAAAACTTGTTAAAAATCAGATTACTAGGCACCATCCCCACACATTCTAATTAAGTAGGTATGGAATAGGGCTTGCAAATTTGCATTTTTTTACAAGTTCCCAGGTAATGGGAACTTGGCCCTGCAGTAATGCTGATACTACAGGGCCATGGACCACACTATAAGAACCACCATTCTTCTGTTTTAGTAGCTAATATGAGTTCTTCTCATGAGCCAAGTAGCCAGAAATGTGAATGGCCCAACCAGCTTGCTTCTCACATTTGCTATGCCATGTTGAAATCATCCATATTTCTGTGCCATCCTCACCAAGGTTTTATTGCAATGAAAAGTGTTTTAGTACTACCTGTATTTATTTTATTACATTACTTATCTGAATTTTTTTGTCATGTAAAAATATTAAATTGTAATATCAAAATCAAGATCACTAGGAAAAATTTGTAGTAAGTGCCAATTCCATTCCAGAGAGATTTGGCACATAACTTATCGATGAAGATTCAAATATATATGTGTGTATTTGCATGATAGTAAGATTTGCTTTACCTGTGTTTTTAGACCTGAAGCTTGCTTTTTTAAACTCACAATGTCATAAATTTTGTTTTTTTAAATATCAATGGACTACTTCATTCTTTAGATAACTACATAGTATTCCATTTTATGAAATTGCCATAATTTAATTATCACATTTTTATGTACAGGCCTCAGGCCATTTAAAATGCTTTTCTGGGGCCAGGTGCAGTGGCTCAAGTCTGTAATCCCAGCGCTTTGGGAGGCCGAGGCAGGCGGATCACCAGGTCAAGATATCAAGAACATCCTGGCCAACATGGTGAAACCCTGTCTCTACTAAAAATACAAAAATTAGCTGGTTGTGGTGGTGTTTGCCTGTAGTCCCAGCTACTTGGGAGGCTGAGGAGGGAGAATTGCTTGAACCTAGGAGGCAGAGGTTGCAGTGAGCCGAGATTGTGCCCCTGCACTCCAGCCTGGCTCCTGGTGACAGCGAGACTCTGTCTCAAAAAATAAATAAGAAATAAAATGCTTTTCTGCTACAAAAATTATAGCACTTGACGTTTGAATACCTAAGTCTGTTTTTATACAGGTATATTGTATAAATTCCTAGAAGTATACTTTTTGAATCACAGGGCATATACACTATGTTAGTCTGTTCTGGCATTGCTAAGTAACTACCTGAGGCCTGGCACAGTGGCTAACACCTGTAATCCCAACACTTTGAGAGCCTGAAGGGGGTGAATCACTTCAGGCCACTAGTTTGAGACCAGCCTAGTCAATATGGTCTTTACCAAAAATACAAAAAAATTAGCTGGGTGTGGTAGAACACAACTGTTGTCTCACCTACTCCGGAGGCTGAAGTGCAAGAATTACCTGAACCCATGTGGCAGATGTTTCAGTGAGCCAAGTTGGCACCACTGCACTCCAGCTTGGGTGACAGAATGAGACGTTGTCTCAAAAGAAAAATAATTACTACCTGATACTGGGTAATTTGTAAAGAAGGAAGGTTTAGTTGGTTCAAAATTCTGCAGACTGTACAGGAAGCATGGATAGGAAGACATCAGAAAACTTAAAATCATGGCAGAAGTTGAAGAGGAAGCAAGGCACGGCCTATAAGTCTGGAACAGGAGGAAAAGAGTGAAGAGGGAGGTGCTACAGACTTTCAAACAAACAGATCTTGTGACAACTCACTCACTATCATGAGAACAGCAAAGGGAAATTAATCTCCATAATCTAGTCATCTCCCACAAGATCCTACCTCCAACACTGGGGATTACAATTCAACATGAGATTTGGGCGGGGATGCAAATCCAAACCACAATACACAGTTTTCTTTACCAATTAATTAACAATATAAATGATGATTTGAGAGTACTACCAGTTCTCCATACTATTGCCAACCCAGGTATCATTAAGTTTTTTGTACTTTGCAAATCTAGACATTTATGGTGTGAGTAAGCTTAGATAGTCATAATTTTTAAACTTGAAGACTAGTATTTTACTTACCATCCTCTGTTCTTTCTCTCTCTTTATCACACACACACACACACACACACACACACACACACACACCTTGACACCAAGTGAAAGACTAGACTTGGTTGTGAAGGCACCACATTTAATCTGATCTCTGCTGGTGTCCTGGATCCACTAATAGAAGATGCTTGCAATTGGCTTGTTGCCTCTGTCTTATACTCTGCTAAAGCCGATGCTTTGTTTTCATTGCTTAACAACTATTCAGATTAGTACTTTTATCACTAAAAAGCACAAAATTGAGTCTCTAAGTTAATTTAGACTTCTGACTTCGGGCAAAAAAGCCTAGTTTTTCAAAGTTTTTTTTTTTTCTTCTATCCTTATGCCACTTAATGCCAGTCTGATTTCATGTCTATCATATAAAACGTTGCTGAGAGTGGCAAAGAGTGTCTTACAGACACCAATTTCATGATTTTTTTTCTCCTTATTCTAGCGCTTTGGTTGGTAGGAGATACTCTTTTTTCTGTATCTATAAATAATTAAATTGGTGTATAGGGGTTCTCTAGTGGGATAGGACTAATAGGATAGTTGTATATACGAAACGGAGTTTATTAAGGAGTATTTACTCACACGATCCCAAGGTGAAATCGCACAGTAGGGCATAGACAAGGTAAGGAACAAGGAAGCAAGTCCGCCTCCCAAAACCTTAAAATTAGGGAAGCTGACAGTGCAGTTTTCAGCTTGGCCAAAGGCCTGAGAGCTCCTGGCAAGCGACTGGTATAGGTCCGAGAGTCCAAAAGCTGATGAATTTGGAGTCTGATATTCGAGGGCAGGAATCATTAAGCACAAAAGAAAGATGGAGGCCAGAAGACTCATCCAGTATAGTCCATCTGCATTCCTCTGCCTGCTTTTATCTTAGCTGTGCTGGCAGCTGACTAGATAAATGTTGCCCACCCAGATTGAGGGGTTGTCTGCCTCCACTACACTTCAACACCCTCACAGACACACCCAGGAACAATAACTTGCATCCTTCAATTCAATCAAGTTGACACTCAATATTCACCCTCACAATTGGCAAATAATTTGTCTGAAATATTTGAGTTTTTTCTACCCATATCCTCATTGCTTTTACTAAGCCACTGTCCATTTTAAGTTCTATTATTGAAGTACTTCTGATCTAAAAAGGCAGCTAGGACTTCAGTTTTCATATTCATACTCTAGGCTGACATTAAGTACTTCTTATACTTCTTGTCAAAAAGTGCTAGTATTCACTGAGCCCTTGGGAGACTCTAGAACAGTCTGGTTCTACTTTGTTTCTACATTTGCAGAACATGGTTGTTCTTCAGAAACCAGACCATAGCAACATAAAGGTAGAAATCCATGTCAAGATTGATATTCATATATTACCATTTAAAAATAGGGGTTTTCATAGTTTTCTTATTCACTTGTAGGAGATCTTTATATATATGTATATATTTTTATTGCACTTTAGGTTTTGGGATACATGTGCAGAACATGCAAGATAGTTGCATAGGTACACACATGGCAGTGTGATTTGCTGCCTTCCTCCCCTTCACCCACATCTGGCATTTCTCCCTATGCTATCCCTCCCCAGCTCCCCCTGCCCACTCTCCCTCCCCTATTGCCCTCCAATAGACCCCAGTGTGTAGTGCTCCCCTCCCTGTTTCCATGTGTTCTCATTGTTCATCACCCACCTATGATTGAGAACATGCAGTATTTCATTTTCTGTTCTTGTGTCAGTTTGCTGAGAATGATGTTCTCCAGATTCATCCATGTCCCTACAAAGGACACGAACTCATCATTTTCGATGGCTGCATAATATTTCATGGTGTATATGTGCCACATTTTTCCAGTCCAGTCTATCATCGATGGGCATTTGGGTTGGTTCCAGGTCTTTGTTATTGTAAACAGTGCTGCAATGGACATTCGTCTGCATGTGTCCTTATAGTAGAACAATTTATAGTCCTTTGGATATATACCCAGTAATGGGATTGCTGGGTCAAATGGAATTTCTATTTCTAAGGCCTTGAGGAATCGCCACACTGTCTTCCACAATGGTTAAACTAATTTACACTCCCACCAGCAGTGTAAAAGTGTTCCTTTTTCTCCACATCCTCTCCAGCATCTGTTGTCTCCAGATTTTTTAATGATCGCCATTCTAACTGGCGTGAGATGGTATCTCAAGGTAGTTTTGATTTGCATTTCTCTGATGACCAGTGATGATGAGCATTTTTTCATGTTTTTGGGCCTCATGTATGTCGTCTTTTGTAAAGTGTCTGTTCATATCCTTTGCCCATTTTTGAATGGGCTTGTTTGTTCTTTTCTTGTAAATCTGTTTTCATTCTTTGTAAATTCTGGATATCAGCCCGTTGTCAAGTGGGTAAACTGCAAAAATTGTTTCCCATTCTGTTGGTTGCTGATTCACTCTAATGACTGTTTCTTTTGCTGTGCAGAAGCTGTGGATTTTGATTAGGTCCCATTTGTCTATTTTGGCTTTTGTTGCCAATGCTTTTGGTGCTTTGGTCATGAAGTCCTTGCCTACTCCTATGTCCTGAATAGTTTTGTCTAGATTTTCTTTCAGAGTTTTTATGATGCCAGGTTTAAGTCTTTAAGTCATCTGGAGTTAATTTTAGTGTAAGGTGTCAGGAAGGGGTCCAGTTTCTGCTTTCTGCACATGGCTAGCCAGTTTTCCCAACAGTATTTATTAAACAGGGAATTCTTTCCCTATTGCTTGTTTTTGTCAGGTTTATCAAAGATTGTATGGTAGTAGATATGTTGTGGTGCCTCCAATGCCTCTGTTCTGTTCCATTGGTCTATATCTCTGTTTTGGTACCAGTACCATGCTGTTTTGATTACTGTAGCCTTGTAGTATAGTTTGAAGTCCAGTAGTGTGATGCCTCCTGCTGTGTTCTTTTTGCTTAGAATTGACTTGGCTATGCCGGCTCTCCTTTGGTTCCATATGAAGCTTAAGGTGGTTTTTTCCAGTTCTGTGAAGAAGGTCATTGGTAGCTTGATGGAGATAGTGTTGAGTTTGTAAATTACTTTGGGCAGTATGGCCATTTTCACAATATTGATTCTTCCTAACCATGAACATGGAATGTTTCTCCATCTGTTTGTGTCCTCTCTTATTTCGTTGAACAGTGGTTTGTAGTTCTCCTTGAAGAGGTCCTTTACATTCCTTGTTAGTTGTATTCCTAGGTATTTTATTCTCTTTCTAGCAATTGTGAATGGCAATTCATTCTTGATTTGGCTCTCTTTAGATCTGTTATTGGTGTATAGGAATGCTTGTGATTTTTGCACATTGATTTTGTATCCTGAGACTTTGCTGAATTTGCTTATCAGTTTCAGGAGTTTTTGGGCTAATATGATGGGATCTTCTAGATGTCCTATCATGTAATCTGCAAATAGAGGCAATTTGACTTCCTCCTTCCTATTTGAATACCCTTTATTTCTTTTTCTTGCCTGATTGCTCTGGCTAGAACTTCCAGTACTATATTGCATAGAAGTGGTGAGAGGGGGCATCCTTGTCTAGTGCCAGATTTCAAAGGGCATGCTTCCAGTTTTTGCCCATTCAGTATGATATTGGCTGTTGGTCTGTCATAAGTAGCTTTTATTATTTTGAGATATGTCCCATCAATACCGAGTTTATTAAGGGTTTTTAGCATAAAGGGCTGTTGAATTTTGTCATAGGCCTTCTCTGCATCAATTGAGATAATCATGTGGTTTTTGTTTTTGGTTCTGTTTATGTGGTGGGAGTCTAAGTCTCTTTGTAAGTCATTAAGAACTTGCCATAGAATGTCATATCTGGAATCATACAATATGCAGCCTTTTCAGATTGGCTTCTTTCACTTAGTTATATGCATTTAAATTTTCTATATGTCTTTTCATGTCATGGTAGTTCATTTCTTCTTGGTGGCAAATAGGACTCCATTGCCTGGATATACCACAATTTATTTATTCATTTACCTATTGAGAGATATCTTAATTGCTTGCAAGTTTTGGAGATAGTGAATAAAGCTGCTATAAACAACCATGTACAGATTTTTGTTTGGACATAAGTTGTTAACTCCAATGGATAATAATGGGGTGAATGAATGCTGAATCATATGGTGAGAGTATATTTAGTTTTGTAAGAAGCCACAACACAGTCTTTCAAAGTGGCTGTACTACTTTACGTTCCTATCAGCCATGAAGGAGAGTTCTTGTTGCTCTACAGCCCCACCAGGATTTTATATATTCAGTGTTTTGGAATCGAATAGATATGTAGTGGTATCTTGTTGTTTTGATTTGCAATTTCCTAATGACATGTGATATTGAACATCTTTTCATATGCTTATTTTGTACCTATATATCTTACTTGATGAGGTGTCTGTTAAGGTATTTTGTTCTTTTTTTAAAATGAGCTGCTCTTTATTGTTGAGTTGTAAGAGGTTTTTTTAAATATATATATTTTGGATAACAGTTCTTCATTCAATGTATTTTTTGCAAATATTTTCTATTAGTTTGTGGCTTATCTTCCTATTCTGTTGGTATTGTCTTTTGAAGAACAGGTTTTTAAGTTTACTGGACTCCAGCTTATCAATTACTTATTTCATGGATCATGAGTTTGGTGTTGCCTTCCATTACTCTTTTAATTATTGTGTACTTTTATCTTATTTTTTACATTTTATCTAGATTCAAAATATGTCCCACATATGGTAATTTATCACTAACTCCATCGATTCCAAATTATTGCAGACATCATTAGGTTTCCTGGTTTATCTGAGTAACTTTCCAGTTGATCTGCTTCTACCCTTCTCCAGAATAGTTAGATTGTTAAAACCACAGACATTATAACTGTTCATAGTTTGGTTAGAACTCTCCAGTAAGCTTTTCACCTTATCCTGAATGATCCTTCATATTCTCCTATTTCTCCATTATCTGCCCCTACTTCTTTGTCTTTTTTTTTAAATTCCTTTTTAGGTTTGGGGGTACATGTACAGAACATGCAAGACAGTTGTATAGGTACACACGTGGCAGTGTGTTTTGCTGCCTTCCTCCCCTTCACCCACATTTGGCATTTCTCCCCATGTTATCCCTCTCTTATGCTCTCTCTTTCCTGGCACCTGGCATCCTTATTCTGTGAATACTCCAAACATTCTCATTTCAGAGATTTGACATATGGTGTTTCTTCTGCCTAGATCATTCTGTGATAGGCACTCTCAACTTGCTCCTTCTGTCTTTCAGATCACCTCCTAAGATAGGCCTTTTGTGATTTTCCCATCTAAAAGAGTGCCTTTTGCAATGAGTATTTTACATAAATGGTTATCACCATCAAAGTATATATGTGTTTCTTGTCTATCTCCTCCATATAGAATATAAACTCAATGTACCTGACGGAAATAAAGAGTTGATTGCTTTACAAATAACGGCAACAAGGTCTCTTGCTGTCACCCAGGCTACAGCGCTGTAGTGCAGTTATATTATAACTCAATGAAGCTTGATCTTTTGTTAATTGCTATATTCTCAATCCTTTTAATGACTAAGAGAATATCTAGCAGATGTGACCACTCCTCAGAGATAAGCATCTCAAAATTTTTCCAAAAATATTAAAATTTTTCCAAAATTATTCCAAAGGATATTAATCTAGGGTGGGGGGTTGAAGCTTGTGGAGTCAGATTTGCTAGATTAATTAATCACTGTTGAGGATTAGTGTTACATTTGATGCCAAAAATAGTTGCTGAATGTCAGGTCCAAATGCACAGTAAACTGGTAATTGGTACTACAGTTCTATACCAACTATTGATAAATATTTGATTTGTGAAATATAGAGGGACAGGGGCATTAAAAAGCTTCAGGTTTCAGAACCAAAGTTTTCATGATACATACAGCCTATTTGCCTTGTGAGTAGGCCTAAAGGCTTCCTGGCACTATATTAAGGAATTTGGCCTAAGTTTTTCTGTGGGTGCCTAAGAAGATTGAAAGTTGCATTGGAGATTTATCTCTTCTTGACAACAAGCAACCTTTGTAATGGGTTCAGTTATAGGTAAATTCAGTTGCTAGATAATTGCATGGTTTTTATTATTTAGCTTTTAAACCATGTGGCTTGGATATTTGCTAGTTTCTAAAATCTTTTTCAAAATATATTTTAATGTTAGAGATTTTAAAACCACTAAGCAAAAATATTTTTTTGGCTCGAAATAAAACCATAGGTTCTTCATAATAGCATAATATATTAAAATTGTGTGTAAATTTTGACTTCTTTTCAGATGGCTATTTTGATCTCTGTTGAGCAGCAGACTTTTTATATAATTTGTTGCAATAAATATTTAATTTTTGTCTAATGTACTAGATAAGGAGAAAAATAAAATGTCATTTTTTAAAACTACTGTTTATCTAAAATGTTCTAGCTTTAGTTTTTCTTAAGAAGGTCAACTTTATTGCTCAAAGATTTATTTTATTCAAACAAATTGTTGTAAACTCTAGATATTTAAATATTTTGGTCGTTACAAGCAAATTGGTCGTAGAGAAAAAGACTACAAAATTCAAATTATCAGAATTTAGTGACACATAGGACTAGCCACACAATTTACTGAGGATATTCTATTTAAATACTAAAAACCTGGAGGTGCCAAAGTAGAAATTGACCTAAGCTTAAACATCAGCTCTGTGACATTGCCTTGTTTCCATTTTTTATATAACATGTTCTAAGGCCATAGATTTAAAAATATTACATTGTTCTTGTGTAAAACCTATTTCATGTCTCATTTTTCCATTTCTGACTTGCAGATTTGATTGCTGACATCTTAACATCAGAATAGAAACATTTTGAAATACTTTCAAGATACAGTTAGTAATTGGAGATAGTCAGTTTAAATGTAGGCATTAATTAACATGTTACTGGAATTAAGGTATTTCTTAAAAACTGATCCCTGTTTAGGGCCATGATCAAATACAGAACTGATTAAGCAATCAAACTCCACTCTAGTTTCAGAGCAAAATGTGAGCCATTCTGCCATTCATTCTTTTTTTTTTATTATTATTATTACACCTCGTTATTGTCTCTTTAGATTCTTTCTTTCTGTTCCGAATGATTTCCTGCCTTATGGCCATCTAAGGAACATAGTGGAAGGGTAAAAAATTAATTAAAGTTCTAATGGTGCAATTAGTAGTAAGTATGAAGTGTTAAAGCATTTCCTCAGATGTTTTATAGCTTGTGAGAAATCATCTTCACCTCAGCCATTGAATACTGACCACCTGCTATCTATTACCATAACATTATACAAACCAACAGACAGAAAGCAATCTGGTCCCCAGTGATTGGATTACTGAAGCAAATGACAGGCAGTTTCCACAAAGGTAAATTGTGAAAGCTAAATGAGATGGTAAATAGAAATTCAGACAGGTGTTTAATGGAGAAGTATTACTAAAACAACCCAGAAACTGTAAAATGAATACATTGTTTATGCATATTTTCATGGTATTCATTTTGTTTCAATGTTTGAAGACAGTAGCTTTAAAACCTATATGTTGTATATTTATAATTACCTGTATGAGCTTGTAACTTGAATCAAACATGTTGCACTTGGTACAGAAAGTTTGTTGTGAAAGAATTTTTTGGTGCTAAACCACTCTTAGTTTAAAATGTAGAAGTGGGTAGTGATGCTTTACTCCAAATTAATGATTTCCCTTAAACTTGATGAAGTAAATAAACTTAATGAGAAAATAAGTTAACTTACAAGAAAAAAACATGAATTAGCAGATTTCATTGAATTAAGGCTGTTTGTTGCTACAATGTCCTACATGATTTCTTCTGGATGCTGAATAAAACTGAATATCTAACATGACTTATTCAATTATTGATTTGTCGCTTGTCTGTTCTCCAGGAAAGTCAGATGAAGATCAGCATGACAGTATTTATAGGCTGCATCTCATCTGTGGGATGTAATCCATCTTCGTTAAGTTCAGTAAAAGTGATAGATGGCGTTTGGCAGTGTAATGATGTGATCACTCTACCAGTACTTCTTTAAATCATAAGCTGTTGCTTTCTGTTGTGTAGATATTTAATCAGTTATACACCCCATTACTGATTTAATTCAGAATGTCAGTAGCAGGTGAATAATGTGAGTATTTGTATATTAATATCATATTGTATTAATGCTCCCTTCATTTAAGTGTGCTATTCATTTGAAAATCATGAACTGTTGCTTCATAGGTAGAATAAATTTAATCAAGATGGTAGGCATCTAACACCTTTAGTGTTTCAATTCAGTGTGTCAGTGAAAAAAAATTGTTTTCTTATATCTCTATAAGAGATATAAGAGATGTGCTTCTTTATTCAATAGATTATTAGACAATATCAATATTTTCTATAACTAAAAAAGTAACAAAATGAACAAACTATTACTTTATACATCATATATGCACTCCAATTTTAAAATTTTAATAGATTAGTGGAAATTTGAGAAAATAACATTAACAAAGTTTAATATAGAATGAAAACACAGCAACTGTTTAAATATATGCTATTATAATCCTGGGGGTTAATAAGAATTATCATTTTTTAATGTTAACTTTATGTTAATTTTAGTGTCTAGGATAATTGTTACATGTGTAAAAAAAGCCTGTTGTAAAATATTGCAACCTAATTTTAAGAGATAAGGAAATTTAATACTTGTTTCCATTTTACATTTCTTCTCTCAAATACATTAATCATACCTTATAACATGTAAATATTTGTAATTTAAAAAATGCCTTTAATTTTGAAAGAATTCATGGTACCACTGTCTTTTGAAGATCTTCACACCTGCTTTACAGAATATCATATTGACTGTAGCACATAGAAACCTAAAATACATATCGAACAAAGACTTGAGCATATTTTTCAATGAAGTTTAATGATTTCACATAATTAAAAGACATGTTTTAAAAATGTATGGACTATCACTTCTCAGCCTTTTGGCTAAGATCATGTTTAAAAATGTATAGACTAATGCATACTTTCTGAAAACATTACTTAGTTTTTGCCATTTAACCAAAGGAGATAAATGTAACATTTGCTAAAACATATATACACACCTTCTGGGAGTTTTCTCTGTGATGTATACAGTTCAGTTCTGTGTATGCAGTAGTTGTGTGTGAATGACACTGGTGGATAGACTAAACCAATTTCAACTTAATCTCATTGAACTTTACATCCTTCACTCCATGTTCATCTCTCTTATCCAACTCAATCACTGTCATTTTTGATGTCACCACATTCAGATTGGCTTGGATTGGACAATGGCCTTGCGCTGTTATTGTGACAGGCTACTTTTCTGTTTTTATTAAAATACACAATTTTCTCAAAAGACCTCACCAATATTTTGAATAAAATGTTGACTCTTAAGTCTTAAAATAAATAAAATTTACTTCAATGACTCAAAATTTAAAAATCAAGTGGAAGAAAGGGGAAAAAAAAGAGAGGAGAAAAAAATACAAATATTCTGATTGCATTAAACTTTGACAAGTTTAAACTCATAGAAAAATATGATGTTTACAAAATATCTATATTGGAGGCACACAATAGTTATTTAATTAATCCATCAATCTATCATATTTGTTTGACACTTTTTTGGTCATAAATATCTTTCTCATTTTTATTTATATCACACATTTAAATATCTTCTTCAGTTTCTGTGTGAAAGTTCTGTAATCTTTAAAGTGATAGAAAGATGGAATGTTATTTTGTTATAATATTTTGCAAACCTCTGCATTGCTATAATAATGCCAACATTTATTTCCATAATGGTTCTTTCCAACAAATTGTTAACTCAACATATAAATGATCTCATTTCTCATCATAACACACCTAGAGCAGTTAAGGAACTGCTGGTTATTAACATCATTTTATAAATGAGAAACAAGGTCATATGGAGGCTCCCTCTTGGTCAGGCAATAACACTGATTGGATTAAAAATCAGTTTTTAGTCTATGCTCAAGACCTTGACAGCCTTGAGTTTCACCAGGTTTTGAGTACCACAGTTTTTCAGCCATTTTGTTCCATCTTGGCCATTTCTTTGTTTAACTTACATCTAGCAAAAAAACAAAAATTTAAGTATATTCATATACATACATGCATATATATACATATTTAAAGCTTAAAGGTCAGATAACCACCTTCATCCACTTTGACTTGTTAGATTACTCTAAATTCAATTTTAAAATTATTTTTGAACATTTGGGAATTCAACAAACATAAGACACACTTACTACTTATAATGAGTAGGTTCTGGAGATGCAAAACTGATTAAGAATATATAGAGCCTATTTTCTATATTCTAACAGGTCAAACCCAGCAAGATTAGTATAGAATCTTTAAGGAACTTACAGTATATTTGGGGAAATAGATATAAAGGTAATTATTATGTAATTTACTAAGTACAAAGATAGAAGTTTAGTAAATTATTATTGTGTACTGACAAGTGTAAAGAGGTGAGAGAAGAGCCTAGTGTAAGGAAGACATGTTGAGAAGGAATTTTTCTGAGGGCATTTGTTCAAAGTAAATGGAATTTTAGGAATTGGAGGAGTTGATGAATGGAATTGTGATATGTATTGTACTCTAATAGTTAAGAGAAAAGTTTCATGCAAAAAATGTATCTGTGGCCTCTCTTCCCCACCCACAAATTTATCAAAGCTAGCTAGATGAAACAGCTTGCTCCAAATCTGTAACCAAAACTAAGTCATGTTGGGCTTTTATAATTGCCTGACAGATCCTTCTTGCCCACTGTGCAGATAGAGCCAATTCACTGAGATAGTGATATTGCAGTAGAGAAAAGGTTTAGTAATTTAGTAATTTTCCCACTATCCCAGTGGTCAGATAAGAGTTATTATTACACAAACAGCCTCCCTGGAAATTTGGAGGCTAGGATTTGTTGAATATAGTTTGGCAGTCAGGGGACTAGGGAATGGGAAATGATGATTGTTTGGGTCAGGGATGAAACCATAGCAGATTGAAGCTGTCTTTTTCACTGAATCAGTTTCTGGGTGGGATTGCAAGACCAATTGTTTCTAGGTATGGGTTAACAGTCCAGGTGGTACCAGCTGGCCCATCAGAATGCAGGGTTTGAAAAATACCTCAAATACCAATCTTAGGTTTCACAATAGCGATGTTATCTCTAGGAGCAATTGGGGAGATTACAAATCTTGTAGCCTCTAGCTACATGACTCCTAAGCCCCAAGCAAAGAAGGAGTTACTTTCAGGAAGGAGATGCTATCATCTTCATTTTAAAGTTAAACTACAAACTAAATTCTTCCCATAGATAGCTTGGCCTATGCTCAGGAACAAACAGTGGCAGCTTGGAGGTTACAAGCAAGATGGAGTCAGTTAGGTCAGACTTTTCTCACAGTCATTTTTTTTGCAAAGGAAGTTTAATTTTCCATGTACGTGTTTAAGCTCTTTCCCTGGATTTCCCTTGAAGCCTTATCCCTAGGAGGCCAACAAGCTCAAATAAGAAGTCAATTTTATATGTTAAATTGTGCTGAGAGATGGCGAAGGAGAGTTTCATTGAACACCACTCAGCAAATGCCAAATTACACCTTATTATTTACCTCACCAAACTTTCTCTCCAACCATCACTTTATAACTTTTTTTCTCTCTGTCACATAGCATTAAAAAAATTGACTTCATTTTTCTGAATGACTGAGTTCCAATGCGCTCCTCTTATTCTCAACAGATAAAAATAGTTGCTTAGAATAGATATCCAATCTATTTTTCCTCAAATATTCTTTTCAGGAAATCTTTTCAACTCTTTTTTTAAGTGACTTACTTAATTATTCAATCATTAAAAGCAAAGGTTCCCTTTGAGGAGTGAATACTACTACTAGGAAAGAAAAATTTACTCTGTAAAGTTAATAAACAATCTTATATCTCCTAAATCCTGCATGGTGACTCACATCTGTAATCTCAGCACTTTGAGAGGCCAAGGTGGGTGGATCAGAGGTCAGGGGTTCGAGACCATCCTGGCCAAGATGGTGAAACCCCCTTTCTACTAAAAATACAAAAAAGTTAGGCAGGCATGCTGGCAGGCACCTATAAACCCAGCTACTTGAGAGGTTGAGGAAGGAAAATTGCTTGAACCTGGGAGATGGAGTTTGCAATGAGCCGAGACTGTGTCACTGCACTCTAGCCTGGGTGACAGAGCAAGATTTCATCTCAAAAAAAAAAAAAAAAAGAAAAAGAAAAAAGAGAAAAATATGGAACTAGTAATAAAAAAATGTGGATATATTTTGATCAAAAATATACCATTGCAATGGAGGTGAGTTGCAGCATAAATGAAACTCAACTTTGATTTGTACAGAGGTGATTGAGTGACTTAAAAGGAAAATAAGGAAGTAGGGGCCTGAGCAAGAGAGCCCTGTAGAGTCTGGAAAGTAAAAAATTACAAATAATATGTCGGTAAATGCAATTAGGCCAGCTGTGACTACTAGCTTTCAATAATATAAGTTACAATACTATTCTCCCACAGAGACTGGGAGACAGAGGTCTTGATGATTATGTTTCCAATGAATGGCTTTCAGGTCCTAAAGAAAGGCATTCCTGAGGTGTAGGAGATACATACACATCTCAAGGGGACAGAGAAAAAAAATCCTAATTGTAAACTCTTTTGAATACTACAAGAAACATGATCAGCAGACTATTATCAAGCATTGGCTAGAAAAACAGTAAATTATTTTGTCATCCTTGATTTTTCTGGGACAGGCACATTAAAGAAGACTAGGATCATCATATGGATGTGGCTTTAAGCTGTTGAAAATTATGTTAGTGTTTAAGTCTTTGAATGTGGACAGAGAAGGGTGGATGAAGTCCTTTGTGCTAAGACTCTGTAGTTTTTAAAGGTCAAGATTGAGGCCTAGTTGAGAATTAGACTCAAAGGAAACTGGCTAGAGTTGGGTCAAGGAGATAATTGTTGTCAGGGGACATCATGATGATTCTTATAGTTGGAGTCACAAACCGTCTTACATTCACTAAAAGCCTTGGGGAATACTTACCATGGGAAATAGGAGGGAGAGAACTATAGATAATATATATGTGTGTGTGTGTGTGTGTGTGTGTGTGTGTGTGTGTGTGTGTGTATGTATGCTATAATATATGTTCTTGTTTCTCTCTCTCTGTCTCTTTCCATATATACTTAGCAGACTATTGTCAGGTATCGGCTAGAAAAACAGTAAATTATTGTGTGTGTGTGTGTGTGTGTATATATGTATAATACACACACACACACATATATTATACATATAGTGCCAGGGATATAGTACTTCTTCCCCACGATGATCTTAGACCCCTTTAATGTGCCTGCCTGAGAAAACTCAAGGTTGACAAAATAATTTACTGTTTTTCTAGCCAATACCTGACAATAATCTGCTAACCATATATGGAAAGAGACAGACAGAGAGAAAGAGAGAGAAACAAGAACATATGTAATCATGAAAGCTAAGGAAAAGAATCACAGGAAGAAATGAAAAAATAAGATACTTTGCAGAGTAGAAAATAGATTTCCAAGACAAGACTGAATTATGTCACGAAGAGCAAAACACCAAGCAAAAGTTGTGCTAGATGAATTAGGTCCATGATTCTGTGCCTTCCTCCAGTAATCTTCCATTTCCTAAAAAAAATATAAAAAGCAAATTGAAGAATGCTCCAATATCAAGAGAATTATGATGTATAGAAAAGCATAAGAGTTGACAATAATAGTAAGGACACTATTAAAATTGTTGACTTTGTTGTTCATTGTTTTGTAGGCCAGCTATCATCATCTGAGCATAGTAGTTAATTGTGTGATTAAAGACAGATCAAGTGCTCAATCCCTGAGTTGCAAACCAAGATTAAATTCCATCATAATGAAAATGCTTACAAATAAAAAAGTAGAAGGGTGAGGATACAAACCAACCTTAAGCACAGAAGAGGCATTGCTGACCTGTGACTTGTTGAGTAAAGAAATTTATAGCAGTTGTTTTGATACACACTGAGGATAAATTAATGCAAGTTCTGATAAATAAAATTTAAGTCATTAAGAATGATGGGAATGAAGATGAAGGAAGGAAACAGAGATTTTAAAATTTGGTCAGAGCTAAATGTAGAAAGTAATGCTAATAAGAAATATAATAAAAAAATAAATTTAAGAAACTCGAATGATTACCATTAGAAAGATACTATAGTTCGAATGTGTGTTTGAAGTAAAAGTGGTGATATAAACATATTAAAAAAACATACACTTTCCTGGATTATTACACCTCATAAAATATTTGCCTTCTAATATTGTACTTGATTAATATCAATGAAAAAATGAGTTTTTTTTTTTCTAGTATAGGCTAGGCTTCTTTTTGTATATCTCTTTTTACAGGGCTGGGCACACAGTAGGTACTTAATAAATAATCATCTTTATTGCTTGAAATTAGAATCTTTTCAGAGAATTTAAGTTTGTATTTTTGTTTTAAACATCAACTAAATGTGTTTACATTTATACCATTTCCACTCCATTTAAACATTTTAATGTCAATTTTATTTATTTATAGTACATTTCAGTAAGAAATATTTTATAAGGTGAGCATTTATTTTTCTTATTGATAATTTTAATTGGTAGGCCAAATGGTTTTTCCATACATGTTGGAATTTTAATATTGTGTTCATATGTAATATATAGTATTTTCATGTAACACAAATTTATTATATAAAATTTATAATGTGTAGGTAATTTGGACTATATCAAATGTTTTTTAAAAGATAGGAGAGTAAGCTTTATTTAAATACAATTCTTAATAACTTTTCATACTGAGTTTAATGTTAAAGAATACTACTTATTTTCTAGAAATTAAATGTTTGTATTCATCTCTTAAGTTTCTTTGATTTTTCTATACTGATTCTTTTTCTTTGCAAAACTTGATAAACAATCAAAACTCTTTCTATGTTCCCCACCATCTGGAATAGTTTTTTTCTGTTTTCTTGCTTCCTTAACTTTTATGTTTTAAAATAATCACTTCTAGTCTTGTATTTACTTTCTTCCCTATGTTTCTCTATTCATCTCTCTTTCACATTATGTCATCAAAATTTGACATTTTCTAGCATTTTGATTTTTGAGTAGTCCCACCACTTCTCCACCTAAAGGATTAGAAAAAAATTCACATTATCATCTTACAAGTCATATTAAAATTTAAAGACACAGTAAATAGTTTAAATGGCTGAGTTTATTCCAGGCATAAGAAACAAATAAACAGGAGCCCAGCTTCTTATAATAAAAACAGAAGTGTATTTATAAATCTAGATTGTAGTCTCTTACAGTTCAGAAACTCATTCTCACATAACTCCTGTTATTTCTAGTATTCTACATGTAGAAAATGGGGATGGTAATTTATCCAGCAGTGCTTCCACATTGTTAAGCATAATTGGCTGTAACTTTGTTTAGATCAATGCAATAATAATAATAATAACAACAATGGTGACATATATATTATAAATAACGAGCCCTTATTTTGTGTCCTGCACTGTTCTAAACACTTTACAAAGGTTAACTCACATAGTAATCACAAATGTTTTATGAATTTGGTAACATTACTATCTCCATATTTCAGACAAGGAAACAAAAATACAGAAAGTCTAAATGAAGTTGTCCAGGATCACATAGCTAGTAAAGTGATAGCTCAGGAATTCAAAGCCATTATCTGAATCCACAGTTTTGCTCTCATTCTTCCATATACCTCTCTGATATATTAGGTCTTTGGGCATTTAAGAATTAAAGCATAAATATGCACACTGTGCATTCAGTGGATTTGAAATACATATTGGTTCATTCCACAAGTAATTTTGGTTGCTTGCTCTGCGTCTCGAACTTTGTTTACTTTGAGAGGTACAGCTGAGGAAAAGACAGTCATCTTCCTTCACTCCAGTAGCGTGGGACAGACAAAAGCAACCACAAACAACACATAGAATTTTAGTACATCATGAAAGATATAAAAAGGGACAGAGGAAATAAAGTAGGTGAAGAGGATGGGCAAAGGAATGTCAGACCTGGGGAAGAAAAAGGCAGAGAACATTACATGAGTCAAGAAAAAAAAACCCGAGTCTCTATAAATGAAAGCCCCAAAAGGAAGACCACGTGGCCAGGGCATAATAAATAAAGTAAGGACAGTAATCTGAGATGAGATTGAAGAAGCAGACAGGGAGTAAATCAAATTTTATTCTAAATTTAATGTGACGTCACTGAAGGATTTTAAGCAGGGCCAACATATGCTACATGCTTAATTACTACCCAGAGTTTCTGGGTAGTAATAAATTGCTACCCAGTTGCTGGAGAATGAATTGACAAGAATGACATTTGGGAAGGCTAGTTAGGGACAGAAGTTTAGGCAAGAGGTGACAGCACTGATAAGAGTGGAAATGGAAAACAAAATGGAAATACTCAGCATATGTTTTTGTCACAAAATTAAAAGCGTTTACTGATTATTATGTGCAAAAAAGTAAGAAAAAGAGAAGATTTTTAAAATGATTGCTAGGTTTTCAGTTTGAATAATTGGATAAATGCTACTATAATTCACAGATAATTAGCATAGCTAATTTGCATAGATAAGATTGGAGTGAAACACTTTTTTCCATTTGCGTATTTTATATTGAGATATTGAGATACTCAAAGATATATTAATTAATGGTTTGACATACATATAAAATTTAGATTAGAAATATGGACTAGAAATAAAAGCATGTAGATGATATTTAATGCCATAGGATAGAAATGTTCAAATAAGAGAGAGAGGGGAAAAGGAAGAGAGGAGGACCCTAAATGAAACCTTCAATAATACTTAAATTTAGATGTTGGGTGGAAGAGTTACTGGCAAAGGATACTGGGAATGAAATACCAGTGAGATATGAGAAAAACAGGAGAGAACATGTCAAAAAATTAATAAACAACAACAAAAAAAATAAAAACCAACTCTTGATAGGATTTTAAGAAGAACAGTCAACAGCTGTTAAGTGACTAAGATGAAGAAAGTGTGCATAGGACTTAGCAATAGAGAATAATTGCTACATAATTATTACTGCTGTATCTATTATATTTTCTTGGGAAGAGTACTTTCAGGTAGGTTGCTGAGAAGAAAGACATAGCTGGATTAAGGTTGAATCAGAAATGATGGAATATCTAACAACTAATTTGAAACGTTTGTCAGTGAAGAAAAAAAAGAGTAAAGTAGTAGCTGGAAGAAGTTGTGGAATCAAAGTAGCTATAACTTTGCATACTATGATGATGGACAAGATACCACAAAGATAGATTTGTAGGTTTGGTAGGAAGCTAAAGGGTACACTTCTGTTGATGGATTTTTTTAATATCGACAGAAAATACTCTGGAAACCTTGCAAATAAGTTAATTGATTCACAATTTTATTTTTTCTTTCTCACTTTGTGTTTCTGTCAAAAAATAAATACTATCTATTTAAAATATTAATAAAAGTAATGTTAAAAATTAAGAAATGAAAGGAGAATTATGACATCGACTCATTAAATATATTTACTTAATATTGTATTAAGTAAATGCATTTATACTATCTTAGATAGTTAATATTTTCAAGCAATCTACAAATAGAGGGCCTAAATATTTGGGGTCTATTACTCGTTTAACAACTGTCAATCTCACTAATTTCTTCTTGAGTTCCTGATAACTACAGCTGTAAAATCTGGAGGTAAATAACTACACAAAGTTATATTATCCTATGAAGCATCTCACTTAGAGTTAATATAGAAAACATATTCCCTTAAAAAAGACATTTAGTTTTATGTCAATGCTTGGTTTATCTGTAACTCAAATAAATGACTACTTCAGCTTTTCTGAAAAGGATGAGCTACTATACATGAAATGCTTTTGAAGAGAAAGCTTGTCTTGAGGCTCCTAAGTTTAATACCAATCAGCTGATTCAATAGCTTCACAAAGCTAAGAACTGCAGAGCAGCAAAGGAATGCCTGGGATGACATGTTCTCTACCCCAACCTATTCTACAGAACTCCATAATTTTGCTGCATCAGGATGGCATAAAAGAGATGATTCTGATTCCAGTTGGAGTAAAGTTAGGATCTGAAATCAAGAAATAAAGGGTTATTATCAAAAAATTAGCCAGAAGACAGAATAAGTAAAGAGGCAATATGGTTACAGAACATGGGAGAAGACTGAAGGAACAAGTGTGATTCCCAAATAAGAAGTAATGAGATGGAGGAAAAACTGGCTGCTGGTAGTGCTAGAACAATGTCTGAAGATGGAAGGACAGATTGGAAGAAGGAATAAAAAAACAAGAATTATATAAACTAGTGGCTGAATGAAATCCTGTGTTTCTGGGGCAGAAGTCAATATTACAACTACTTTAGACTGCATTCAATTTAGAGGACCCTTATCCATTTTGGGCCAGGAATCATAAGTGCTCAAAATAATCTTAGCAATAGAAGCTACACGTATATGTTCTGTCCAGTTAATTGTATGTGCCTTATTTATTATTTAATTGAAAATGCACAGGTGACCAATATATCCTGCAATTACATTTTCTTGAAATGACAAATTTATTACCAAAGAATAGTTCATACACTGGGTATTATGTGTATATCTGTTCAGAGTCTATATATACTTGTGTTATTTCTAGATTCCCAGAAGCCCTTATTTCAACACCTCTCTATCAAGATTGTGTTTTTCCTGAGGAGAAATGCCAAATGTGGGTGAAGGGGAGAAGGGAAGCAAAACACACTGCCATGTGTGTACCTATGCAACTGTCTTGCATGTTCTGCTCATATACCCCAAAACCTAAAATGCAATAAAAAATTTAAAAAAAAATTTGTAACCAGAAAAAAAAAAAGATTGTGTTTTTGAAGCTTTTCTGTCCAAACTATAGTTCTCTGCTCTGCCAAACTGAGCTTTTGAAAGGTGCTCAGTGTTTTTGAAGCTTTTCTCATCTTTTCTTCTCAATAAAAAATGCCCACATTTCATGTGTCATTAAAGACAATATAATAAAGTAATACATAACAAAGTATCAATCATTAATAACTTGAGGAGTTAGTCCCCAAAGAGTATTATTTACAAAGGCTATTTAAGCAAAGAACACCTGGAGACAGCCTTAAACCAAAGGATCACATACTTAATAAGTCTTAATTTGGATAAGTAGGCATTCCCACTTTCTCTCAAGTCACACTATGAGATTATTATCTATTTTTTTTATAAGTGAATCTCTGTTAAGCTTGTTTAGCATTGTGCGAATTGATTGAGGAAGGTGACTGATCTTAACCAGGCACATGGAAGTGGTCAGAGACATCTTTTTCTCGGGAATGTTGTGGTTCATAGCTTTCGGCTGAAGATTTATCTCACTTTCTCACTAAAGAAAGGATAAATTCCAAGTCATTTTCTTATTATATTTCTCAAGGAGTGGTTGTACATATAGTCTCACAACCTCTCCTTGGATGGTGAATTACAGCGCACCTGAGGGTTTCAAGCACCTCGGTTTCAGAGCTCTGCTCTGGCAGCTCCCAATATGCTAATGTTAGTGTAATCTTTGGAAAGTCGGTGCTTGTCTCTGTTGACTCCAAAAGGACTGACACAACGATATTACATATATGTTTAATCTTTTCATGGCTTGTATTTCTTTTCTTCTTCAGTGACATGAAATAGAGGCAATTGTTGACATGTCCGAGTCCATATAATTTTCAGCGAAGTCTGAAGTCCTCGCTGAAACTTTGATGTCAAATATTTTTAAACCTGGAAAAAAAAACCCACACTTGGTAAAACAAACAAACAAACAAATAAATCACTGTCACTTTAAAGCTTCGAGCTGTTTTAATCTGCTTCAATACTCTTTTAGGGCAAATTGTTTCTTTGTTTTGGGAAAACCAAATAAATAGGCCTATTTTGCTATGCAGTGGAAAGCAAAGACTCTCTTATGACATGGAAATATTTGAGATGCTCTAGTTCAGGAAATTAAAACTGCTTGAAGATGACAATAAAAGCTTGTCTTTGTTAAAAATAAAGTTGCATCTCTGCAAACATGTTTGATTTGGGAAAAAAACGTGTTTTACTAAGTGGGATAATAAGGACAAAGAAAGTATAAGATAATATCGTTCCTCATTTAGGCCCTTTGAAAGGGTTGGTTCGCTCCTTAGAGGAGTGAAAACCTAAAGTTAACAGACCTACATTCATGAAAAGCAACATTACTGCAATCCTTTGGCTACAGGAAGATCTAAATTCAGTTGGTCAAGAGTGGCACAGTGTTTTAGTTGTGCTCATTCACTGGAATATGCAGGATTGGCAGCTACTTGGACTGGCATCCTCTTTCCATTATATAAGCTCACTGGTTTTTTTGTACATATTACAACTATTGATTTTGGTTTACTTATTTATTGCCTGCCACCTCACCCAACTCAATAGTTTTTTAGTAGATTCTCTGTTTTTCCAGGTGTTCACTAACACAAAATAATGACAATTTTTATTTCTAGTTTAATTGCTTCTTGCTTAAATTTTCAGACTATGATATAGATTTTTAATTTGTTTATTTTTTAGTTGATTAGACTGGTGAAAAATTATTTTATTTTAGATAATAATTTTATTGTATTTATCAATATGTTTATTGATGGGGGAACAAAAGTGGCTCTGAGCTTTTGAATCAGTTTAGTGCACTGTAAGCAATCCCCATGAAAAATATTTCTACTGCATAACAGCGAACCCATATCTAAAATATTCACATACTTTAAAAATTTTGTACAATTATATCCTGTATGTATACATATACATATATAACTGTGTGTGTGTGTGTGTCTATACACACACACTCCATCCCCTCTCTATATATACATATAGATCCTCTCCCTGTCTATATATACATACAGAAAGAGAGGGGATTGAGTTTAGCATATATAAGTGCTTCAGTTTTTTTATTGTTGAATAATTCCAAGTATGGATGTAGCACATTTTATTCATCCATTTATCAACTGATTGACATTTGGGCTGTTTCTTTTTTGGCTTTTCCAAATAAAGCTGCTATGAACCTTTGTGTATGTGTGGAGGTATGTTTTCATTTCTCTTGGGCATATATTTACCAGTGGAATTGCTAGGTCACATGATAACTCTATGTCTAACATTTTGTAAAACTGATGGACTGTTTTACAAAGAGGCTGCTCCATTTTACATTTCCATCAGCAATATATATTGGTTTAAATTTTTCCACATGTTTGTAAAAACTTCTTATTGTTATAGTCATCATAATGAATATCAGGTGTGATTATGATTTGCGATTCTTTGATATCTAATAGTGTTGAGCATTTTTTATGTGTTCATCAGACTTTTGTGTATCTTCTTTGGAGAAATATTTATTTAAATTATTTGCCCATTTTTGAATTGGATTAGTTGTTTTATTGTTGCATATATAAAGCATTTATTATTTATTCAAGATACAAGTCCATTATCACAAAGTGATTCACAAATATTGTCTCCCATTCTGTGAGTTGGCTTTTTGTCTTTGAAGCATAAAAGATATTCATTTTGATGAGATCTAACATCCGTTTTTCTTTTTTTTTTTTTTGTATTTTTTGTGCCATGTTTAAGAAGCCTTTGCTTAACCCAGAGTTATGAAGATTTACTCCTGTTTTTTGTCCTAAGAGTTTCACCATCGCTGGGTGCGGTGGCCCACACCTGTCTGTAATCCCAGCACTTTGGGAGGCCAAGGCAGGTGGATCACGTGAAGTCGGTAGTTCCAGACCAGCCTGACCAAAATAGAGAAACCCCATCTCTACTAAAAATACAAAATTAGCCAGGCGTTGTGGTGCATGCCTGTAATCCCAGCTACTCGAGAGGTCGAGGCAGGAGGTAGGAGAATCACTCAAACCTGGGAGGCGGAGGTTGCAGTGAGCCGACATTGTGCCATTGCACTCCAGCCAGGGCAACAAGAGCAAAACTCTGTCTAAAAAAACAAACAGAAAAAAAACAAACAACAAAAAAAAAATTTCACCACCATGTACCATCTACACTTAGGTCTAACGTACAGGTTTAGTTACATATGTGTGTGTGTATGTGTGTGTGTGTGTGTGTGTGTGTGTGAGTGTAGGTAGTATGAATAAGGAATCAAATATGCTTTGCATGTGGCTATACCATTATTGGGGGCATTATTATGTTTGAGATAATTTTTTTTCCTCATTGGACTTTTCTGGTTCATATAGCTATATCTATTCTTATAATAAAATCAAACTCTCTTGTTTACTGTAAACTTTAAACTGAGGTTGAAATCAGGAAGTATGAGTTCACTAACTATGTTTCTTTCATTCAAGATACTTTTGGTTGTTCTGGGTCCCTTGTATTTCCATATGCATTCAAAGGTTAGCTTGTCAATTTTTGGAAAAAAACCTAACTGGGATTTCTATACATTAAATCTGTATATCTTCGTGGATAGTTTTGTCATCTTCATAATATTAAGTTGTCCATTCCATGAACATTGTTATCTTTCCATTTGTTTAAGTCTTTCGTTTCTTTCAATGATGTGCTGTAGTTTGGCGTATATGTTTTAACATTTACAATTATTTTACTAAACTTATTTCTAAGTATTCTATATTTTAAAATTCTGTTATAAATTGTTTTTTTAATTTTATTTTTGGATTGTTCATTGCTCTTATATAGAATGCAACTGTTTTTTTGTATGTTGCTTTTGTAACCTGCAACCTGGCTATACATTTCTATTAAATTTCTTAAGATTTTGTATATACCAGTACTTCCCATCTAAAAATAGTGATAGTGTTACTTATTTTCTTTTCAATCTGGATACTATTTATTTCCTTCTCTCTCTCTTTACCCTACCCCCAATTATCCTTGCTAGAATCTCCAATTTTATTCAGTGCCAGTTGAATAAAAGGGCAAAAGTGGACATGCTTTCTTTGGTCCTGATCTTTGAGAGAAAATATTAATTTTCTCACCACTAAATACAATACGAGCCTTGGGTTTTTATATTCCTTTAATCAAGGTTAGGAAATTCTATTGCTAGTTTATTGAATATTTTTAAAATGAAAGAGTTTTTGAATTTTGTCAAATAAACCCATCATTCAACTATGTCAACTTATTATCTTATGCAATGAGAGAGATAGTATACTAGAAAAACTATGGCATTTCTCACAAAAAGGAAGAAAGAAAGAAGGAAAGAAGGAAGGAATGCAGGGAGGTAGGGAGGGAGGGAAGGAAGTAAAAAGGGAAGGAAGGAAATGAGAGAGAAAAAGGAAAAGAAAGTAAGAGAAAGAAAAATTTTAGAATATTTTTACAGAGGGTAGAATTAGGCACAATTTCAGTAAAGTAGTGTTTTATTAGGCTTAAAGTAGAGCACAGTTATGTGTACTATTTGTAAAGAGTTCAACATCAGATCTAGGTAGTAAAGTGGAACTAGGATCCTCTCTCCTTGGAATTCACAGTTAATATAGATGTGCAATATTTTGTGCAGAACTTCTTATTTTAAGCTCTGTACCTGGACTGGAAATTCAAACTGCTTCTCTGTGTCAAAGTAACTGAGATCCTCCAAACAAGATTTGGATGCTTTCTACTAATGATATAATTTCAAACAACAAACTGATACTCTGTGGCTTTGGAGAACAAACCAGTAAGAAAGCAGTACACAGTCAACAAGGACTTTATTATTATGCTCTATAATTGTAGCATGTCCTTGAGATAAATGTTATTTCCTGCTAACTTTGTGTATTAGTCTGTTCTCACACTGCTAATAAAACATGCACGAAACTAGGTAATTTATAAAGGAAAGGAAGTTTAATGTACTCACAGTTCTGCATGACTGGGGAGGCCTTACAGTCGTGGCAGAATGTGAAAGAACAGCAAAGACACATCTTACATGGTGGCAGGCAAGAAAGCGTGTGCAGTGGAAATGCTGTTTATAAAACCATTAGAGATCATGAGACTTATTCACAATCATGGAAACAGCATGGAAAAACCTGACCCAATGATACAATTACCTCCCACTAGGTAGGTAATTGTATCCTACCTACAACACGTTGGGATTATGGGAACTAAAATTCAGGATGATATTTGGGTGAGGACACAGCAAAGCCAATTTGCAACTGGATTTATCTGTGACTGTTATCCTAGCCAGATGAATAATAGTGTTTCATGGATGTGATTCCCTAGGAGTAATATCCTTCACTGCCTTTCCCATTTGGTAAGCTCTTAATCCTGCCTTTAAGATGATGTGAAGGCAAGAAGGGACTGTTGCAGTTCCTCAGTGATGATGAGAGGAAAGTATGTTCTCTATGAAGTGAAGTCCTTTGGATCGCTGTAAGAGTAGTAATTTACTTCTCTGTCAAGCTATCAGAATCAATTTTCCCATGATTGCTGTGAAACTAGAATCCATGAAATAGGGTGGTACAACCACGGCTCTGAGTTCCTTGCCTGGCTTCTATTTTTTGATGTGCTGGCATCCACTTCTTTCTTCTGCAAAAACATGTCAGGACCTGACTTACGCTTAGCCAAAGCCTGCTCAAAGGTGGGTAAGAGGGAAGAAAACTCTTTTTTTTTTTCTTATCAAGTGCATGAGGTAAGGAGGTGGTATTTTTACTAGCTTTACATTACATTTCATTTATATATATATACATATATGTTGCTATGTTGCTGGGGTGAAAAGTATGGAGCTGCTGAAATAGCAGTTATAGTTGTTTTCTTAATTATGCCTATTCTACGCCCTTGAATTCCAAGAATTTGGCTCTGAATTGATTTACTCTGCTCAGTATTTCAAGTCTGGTTCTCTAGATAACATTTTATTTTATTTTCAAACTACATAATTGCCTTTCACCATCAGTAACTCAAAGTCCTTTTTCCGGCTGTTCAACTGTTTAGGAATCTCAGTGTTCAAACACAGATATATATATGCACACACACATATACACATGCCACATGCCCCTACACTGTCGACAAATCATCACAAAATTGAGAAACATGTCTTACATTACCTCAACTAAAATATTTCAATAATATTTATTGTTAAAATATAATTGTAATAAGGATCTAAACATTTTTTAGAAAGAAGTACATTACTAAAATATTTTAAAATGTGTCAACGCATAATTATTAAGTCGAATTTCTGATTGTCATCTATTACAAAAATAAAACAAAACATATTACATCTGGATGTTGAGATGTAATACGTGCTCTAGTAACTCTACAATTATATTAACTATAGAAAAGAAGCATCTGCCACATCTCAATGGTGATACCAAGTGTTTTCCTCCTGAATTGGCAAGAGAAAGTTGCCAAGAGGAAGATATGTCATAATCACTGGAAGGGAAGATGTAGAATGAGGATGGATTAATTCTTCTTATTCGCTTGAATATTTTCAGAGACATGCCATTTCTCATTCTATTTGTGAATGATGAAAGGCATGTAATGCTGCAGATATTACTAATAGAGTTAACTGCATTTCTGAAATGATTTGGAAGTTTTAAAAATGCTCTGCCAAAGATAATTATTAATTAATGATTTAAACATTCTTAACCATTATCAACTTTTTATTTACTCACTCCAAGTAGGAGCACTATATGCATCACATAAAATTAGCTTAACTGATTTTATAATGACTGTGTCTTATAGTTTTTCTTCCATCATCTCCGGCCTACATTTTCATACTAGTCACCCGGCCTTAATACCTTGTGAACTGCTTTGTTGACTGCATGAGAGAAGGCTGTCTATGTTATATTACTAGATATATAATTCTCCTAGAGTCAAGTAAGTTGAGACTAATGAATCATTTCTTTGATTTCACATTGGTATAGATTAAGGATAAGTAGTAAGCACTATAAACCCATATACAAATAGTGATTCTACTAAGAACATAGGCTTTTGGAAGCAGATGAATGGGAAGGGGCTAAAAATTTTGTGTTAATATTATCAGTCCTGTGACTATATATTTCAGATTTCTTCTTGGGAAATGGAGAATTCTGACACAAACTTCACAGAGTAGATTTATACATAAAATAAAACAATGTATGAAAAGCAATTTGCACATGGCACCTAAAAATGATAGCTATCAATTGCATTATTATTGGATATTTCATGTTGCACGTAAAAAAAGAAATGACAGAAAATTAATCACAAAAAACATTGTTCAAAAGCTTTAATTATTGTTTTGAGTTCCCACAAAATCCTATTGATCCCACCAAACTAAATATTAACTCATCTTAAACCCAGAAACAGCTCTCTTCATATACCTATTTTTATAGGAGCTGAATAAATCCTTTTAGAGATTCTTCAAGAGAAAAGTGGAAGAAAGACTCTGTCTGTAATAATGTTAATTTCTTGGTATGACTGCAAAAGGTGTATATATTTCTTGTTAAATATGCTCAGAATAATAATTCTGAGAAAAACAGATAACACATAGAAAAAGTGTAATAGGCCGGGCGCGGTGGCTCAAGCCTGTAATCCCAGCACTTCGGGAGGCCGAGGCGGGTGGATCACGAGGTCAACAGATCGAGACCATCCTGGTCAACATGGTGAAACCCCGTCTCTACTAAAAATTACAAAAAACTAGCTGGGCACGGTGGCGCATGCCTGTAGTCCCAGCTACTCGGGAGGCTGAGGCAGGAGAATTGCCTGAACCCAGGGGGCGGAGGTTGCGGTGAGCTGAGATTGCGCCATTGCACTCCAGCCTGGGTAACAAGAGCGAAACTCCGTCTCAAAAAAAAAAAAAAAAAAGAAAAAGTGTAATAATTTGGTTATTCTTAAAGATGTACTCAAAGCATGTCTATGAAAAATGAAACATCTACTCTATGTTACCCTAGAGATTGGGAATACAATTTTAAGAAATAATTATTTTTGTTTTTCACTTTGTCACTTTTATGTATTAGGATCTGTGTACCACCATTTATCTTTGTCTGACATTTAAAGCATGCCTTAGCTGGCAATTAATTTCTTTTTCTCGTTTTGTTCTTCTACCACATTAGTTGAATAGAAGCAAAGAAATTGCCACATTAACCTAGTAAGACATTATCTACCATTGTTTGATAGTTGCAAGTAAGGAGTTTGATTTCTCATAGTGTTGTAGTTTTTGATATGTTTGCTTTTCCTGGATATCTCCTGATTTATAGTATCAAGAGAAAACTCACGATGATTGTGCATAAATGGTAGTGCTGACATAAGATTTTCAAAAGCATCTCTAAAGTGTTGCAACTGGATATTTTATGAAAATTGATTAAGATACAGGAAAGATAAAGAGCCACCATTTTCCAAAATGAAAGGCAGTTATTTAATTGTGTTTTTTTTTATGGAGAAGATTAAGTCTATAATGATATTTTTGCAAAAATTGTTTCCATTATATAATATGTACAATCAGCTATCAATTGTAGGCATCACAATGACTACATTTAATTGGAGAATTTGTGGAGATATGGTTGATGGAATAACAGTTATATGTGTGTATCTTCAATGCTTTTTCTGTCCGGGGTCATTTTTTGTTAATAAAAATATGTGTTTTTTCTTCTTCTTCCCCCACTAGATGTGGGTTCTGTGGAAGGACTTGCCTATCACAGAGCCTGGGACACACTGTACTGGACAAGCTCCACCACCTCATCCATTACCAGACACACGGTGGACCAGACTCGGCCTGGAGCATTTGACAGGGAAGCGGTCATCACCATGTCAGAGGATGACCACCCACATGTGCTGGCTTTGGATGAATGTCAAAAGTAAGAAACAGTGTATTTTTATTTCTTCATTGTAATTATAAGTCAAAGGAATATCAGAGTTACGTTAATTTTAAGAAGAATTATCTTTAGAAATAAAAGGTTTAAGTTTTATTTTTGTAATTCATAAAACTTTTTTAATATAAGAGCACTATAAATGTGAAAAATTAAAATTTGTACCCTTGAAATGCCAGGTCTCATCTCCCTGAGAGATCCAGTAAAACAAATTTAAATAATGAAAGGCAAAATAGAAAGAGACGATACTATGCTTGAAAAGGCCTGTGAAGAAAAAATTAATGCATAGCTGATTGGAATCACAAATTTAACAAAAAACTAAGCATATACAGAAGACTAAGCAAACAGGGAAGATTAAGAGTTTTTTTTTTTTTAATTTTAATTAAGTAATTATAGCATCTGGGGATCTCCTAAATAGAAATACAAAAGAACGCAAACTGCAACAATTCAAACATCTTTGTGTGCAGCTATCTTTTCAGCACCAGGTACTTGATAATAGTCTAAGTAGTCTACAGCTGTTTGATGGTATTTTGTACAGACACCTAAAATAACGCTTGTTAAAAAATTCATGACAGAAGAAAATGCTCAGGATATAATGCTCAGTGAATAAAAGTAAAGAAAAAAATTATGTGTTAGGGGATGTCTTAAAGGAAGCAGTTACGTTAACAGAAAACTGAAGAAGAAAGCAGAAGTAAGGGACAAAAACAATCTTTCTATGGACTTTTACTGTCATACACAATATGGTAAAGTAGTTAACTATTAGAAAACCCTTATTATTTTTAAATGAAACAAACGAAAATCAGACCAATGTGGTCTTCCCTGAGCAAAGCTAGAGGAGCTCTTTTTAGGTGTGATGAAAAAAGTATAAAGAATTCAAAGTAGTGACAGATAATCACTGACCCTGACCGCTTGTCAAAGAAAGGACTAAATAATGTAAATTGGTCAGAGTGAAAATAGTTGTAAATCTGGACCCGTTTATAGAGCTAAAAGTGAGATCAGATTTCATTTACTTAATTGAACATCATCTTCTACGTGAAAACTCAAGGTTGAGCAATGTAATGACCCGTCATGGAGCATGGGAGACTGCTCTCACCACCGTCATATCAGGATATGGCTTGCTGGCTCAGCTGCGTTTATCCCAACACATCACCAAAAGAATTATAAATATCCCATAGTAGAAATAAAAGAGTTGGGCAAAGGAATTTATAAGTCAGTTTTGAAATAAACATAAAGAGGTCACTCATGATATTACATGATGAGTTTTAATTAAGTGCTTTATCCTGTAATTATTTATTACATAGTGTAACAGTTATAGTTTTTACCTTGCATGTGGTGAGCTGTAAGTTAAAATTAAGCACATAAAATATTTTAATTTGATAATTATTTGTAATTAAAGTTTAAAGTATTAAAAAAACATTTTATCATTGTATATGCAAATGACACCTTCAAATCACAATTGTATTTTAATAGGTTAACAGAAATTTTAAAATAAAATTCTAAATTGCAAATGAAAGTTAGGCATTCTAAGTCTAAAACTTGGCTCAGTTACTCTTTATTTGTGAAAACTAATTACTTAAGCTCTCTGGGCCATTATCTTCATTTCTCACCTGTGAAATGAAGAGGGGAAATGAAAGAAACACTTAACACTCTAAAATTCTCTTATTATAAAGCCTATAATTTAGGAAAATATTGTAAATAAATTGTAAGTTTAATACTTTACATTCTATGCATAATTTTTTAAATGTTTCAATTCAGCTTTTTTTTTTTTTTTTGAGATAAAGTTTCACTGTGTTGCACAGGCTGGAGTGCAGTGGTGCAATCTCCACTCACTGCAATCTCTATTTCCCAGGTTCAAGCAACTCTCCTGCCTCAGCATCTCCATTAACTCCACACCCAGCTAATTTTTTGTATTTTTAGTAGAGATGGGGTTTTACCACATTGTCCAGGATGATTTTGATCTCCTCACCTCATGATCCCCTGGCCTTGGCCTCACAAAGTGCTGGGATTACATGAGTGAACCACCACACCTGGCCTCAGTTCACTAATTTTAAAATTTTAAATGTCACAATTTGTAAGTAAAACTACCAACAATAAAAATTTAATACAAACTTTTTTGTGAATTTTAATATTGTCTGGTAATAAGTGTCACAAAGTACTCGAAAAACACATATTGAATAACTTTGTGGGCTGTTGTGCTAAACTGCCTTTAAATGATTATACATGGGAATCCACAGAGAACAGCATGCTGAAGGATATACAAGTCATCCCTAGAGTTTTAGAAATGATATTGTAATTTGTAAAAAAAATCACACTAAGTGAGAAAAAAGGAAATTTACAAAATAGGAGTTTAGTAATTTTCTTTCTCCAAAATATACGCAAAAGAGATATAGACCAATGGAACAGAACAGAGGCCTCAGAAGTAATTCCACACACCTGCAATCATCTGATCTTTGACAAACCTAACAGAAACAAGCAATGGGGAAAGGATTCCCTGTTTAATAAATGGTGTTGGGAAAACTGGCTAGTCAGGTGCAGAAAGCTGAAACTGGACTCCTTCCATATATCTTATACAAAAATTAACTCCCGATGGATTAAAGATTTAAACATAAGACCTAACACCATAAAAACCCTAGAAGAAAACCTAGGCAATCCCATTCAGGACGTAAGCATGGGAAAGGACTTTATGACTAAAACACCAAAAACAATGGCAAAAAAGCCGAAATAGGCAAAATGGATCTAATTAAACTTAAGAGCTTCTGCAAAGCTAAAGAACCTATCATTAGAGTGAACTGACAACCAAGAATGGGAAAAGGTTTTTGCAATCTACCCATATGACAAAGGGTTAATATCCAGAATCTGCAAATATCTAAAACAAATTTACAAGAAAAAAAAAAAACCCACATCAAAAAGCAGGTGAAGGATATAAACAGACACTTTTCGAAAGAAGACATTTATGCAGCCAACAAACATGGAAAAAATGCTCATCATCACCGGTTATTAGAGAAATGCTAATCAAAACCACATTGAGATACCATCTCACGCCAGTTAGAATGACAATCATTAAAAAAATCTGGAGACAACAGATGCTGGAGAGGATGTGGAGAAATAGGAACACTTTTACCCTTTTGGTGGGAATTTAACGTAGTTCAACTATTGTGGAAGACAGTGTGGAGGTTTCTCAAGGATTTGCAAATAGAAGTACTATTTGACCCAGCAATCCCATTACTGGGTATATACCCAAAGGATTATAAATCATTCTATTATAAAGACACATGCACATGTATGTTCATGTGGCACTGTTTGCGATAGCAAACTTGGAACCAACCCAAATGCCCATCAAGTATAGACTGGATAAAGAAAATGTGGCACATATACATCATGAAATACTAGGCAGCCATAAAAAAGGATGAGTTCATGTCCTTTGCAAGGGATATGGATGAAGCTGTAAACCATCATTATCAGCAAACTAACACAAGAACAGAATATCAAACACTGCATGTTCTCACTCATAAGTGGTTATTGAACAATGAGTACACATGGATATAGGGAGGGGAACATCACACACAGTGGCCAATTGAGGGGTGGGAGAGCTAGGGGAGAAATAGCAGAGGGTGGGGGAATTGAGGAGGGATAACATTAGAAAACATACCTAATGTAGATGACATGGGGATGAATGCAGCAAACCACCATGACATGTGTATTCCTATGTAACAATCCTGCACAATCTGCACATGTAACCCAGACCTTAAAATATATAAAAAAAGGAAAATTGGAAGAGGAAGAATTTTTATTTTCATCAATTGAAGAAGGTAAGTATACTTAGGTTAAGAATGATTATACTGGATCAGCTAAAATGTGGTAATAAATTAGGGTATATTTACAGTTCGTGGAAAACAAACAAGATCACTGTTTTGTTCTTGATTAAAATAAACCTTCATTATGCATCTAACTTAATTTAACAACATTATCTATCATTTGAAGGGATACACAGGATAATGATTTTTTAGAAGTACATTCTAATTTTAATTTAAGAACCTGAGGAAAATTAACATGCAAATATAATATACATATCTTCTTTTATTACCTAGACTTTGTGAAAGATCACAGAATGTGAGGAAAATAATTCTGCTTCTTTTTAAATAGCTTGGTATTACCATGTTTCTGTTAGTATTTTTACTCTTGATGAGAAGTTTAATTTATAATTACAATTTTTATTTTAATTAGTTTAATGTTTTGGACCAATTGGAATGAACAACATCCAAGTATCATGAGATCTACCCTGACTGGGAAAAATGCACAAGTGGTGGTCAGTACAGACATACTCACTCCAAATGGACTCACTATCGACTACCGTGCAGAGAAGTTGTATTTCTCAGATGGCAGTCTAGGAAAAATTGAAAGGTGTGAATACGATGGATCCCAGAGACATGTAAGTTAATCAGAAATTTTCTGGTTATGGAGTTATACAATGATATACATAAAACCCATATGATTTATACTCTCCTAAAATGTGCATATCAAGGAATTTCAAAATAACCAATTGATTGAAACAATCCAATTGAATAACTAATTTATCACACACAAAAGAAAATTGTGGATAGTATTTTGAAAACTTCTTTCAAATGCATTTGCTACCATAGAGACAGCTCAACTCATAAACTTTTTCTGGAGCAACAATAACTAATTTCCTTCTAGTTATTAATTGTATTGGAATTGTTAGAGTGATTTGCATATGCTTCATGGTTATTTATAGCTTTTAAAAATGTGAAATAAAATTTATTACTTGTCCCAGGATAAAAGAAAATTAGAAAAGAATGAAATGATCCCCTGTGTTTGTGTCCTCAAAGCACCCTAAGAAGCTCTGATGAGAGGAGAATGGGAACTTTTCACCATTAAATCTATTCTAATTATTGGGCTCTCTTTTCCCTGGGCTCGAAATGAAATGTTAGTGGAAGAGTTGCTATGCTGTCCCTGGAGAACACTTACAGCAGGTACTTAGGGCCTGAAGAATGGTGAGATGCTAGGGCACCCCTTTGACATGTAAGGAGTAACTGCCTTGGTGACTGGGAGGATCAGTGGTTAGATCTGGGTGGCTATACCACTAGAGAAATCTGTACCCCGTCCTTACCACTGTACAGGCCTGAAGGATAAAATGATCCTCAGGCTCCTCACTCCTCCACCGCCTTGAAGAAGATGTGGAATGTAATGCAAATTTTTTCTTAAAAGGTCAGATAGTAAATATTTGAAGCTTCATGGACTGTATGATCTCTGTTACAACTACAGCGTTTTAACACAGACATAGGTACTACCACAGACATAGAGAATATGTAAATGATAGGCATGACAGTATTCCAATAAAGTTTTATTTACAGAACCAGGCAACAAATCAGCAGGCTGTAGTTTACTAACTTCAAATCTATATGACTAAGCACAGTGTTTAATTCAATTGAAGATTGAATTGCCCTTAGGCAAAATATTTAGCCTTTATAAACTTAAGTTTTCTGATATGCAAATTCTCTAACTTCCAGGGCAATTATGAAGATATAGTGAAAAAGTATATGCCTCAGAATACAGCATAGAAATTCTGAACAAACCTAACATATAATGCTTTTGGAAAGATGGGTAAATCATTGTCCTGAATGTGGTGTTATTTTCTATCATGTCATGATACTAAAATAAATGAGTTCATACGTCTTTATTCTCTTCAATTTATTTTGGTATATACCTATTTTGCACTTCCCCACCTATTTATTCTTATGTATGGTAATTATAGCTACAGTTAAGTGGTCTGGTAATAAGATACCGCTAACTTAATTTAAAGGATTTGTTCTGACATTTTAAAATATGTGCTTTGTTTGATTCCAAGTCATCATTTTCTTTCCCTTTTCAAGGCAGGATGATTTTTGATTGGGCCCCAAAATTAGAAAACTATCTTAAAGTTTACTATATTCTTACATGCATCTAGATGACCTCATCTTTATCTTTATATGTGCTCAAATTAATTTAAGAAAAAGATAATATTTTTGTTAATAAAATGAGCAATACATTTTTTCAATTATTTTGCAAAAGTTAATTTAGAAACTATTTATGGACTGTTTTAAATACTTTGTACAGATTTATTAAGACTTCAGAGTGTATCAATTTACTTATCACCATACTAGCTAAGTCACTGATTGCTAATTGTGTTCTAGATACTGTGCTAAGCACTATATAATTCATGTTTTTAAAGCCCTCCCTGTGACCTGTGGTAGCCATTATTATGATGATCTCCTTTTCACAGATGAAGAAAATGAGGCACAAAGAAGTTTAGTACTTGCTCAGGAACACCTAGCCACATATGGAGCAGAAATGGAATTCTTACCCTGGTGGTGTCACTTCAGTGCCTGTGCAAACCATCAAGCTAAATTTGAAAACACTTAAAAAAGATACAACTAAGTCTACAAAACATGGTCAATTCCTCATGCCTTGCAATTAGCAATACGCTTGTCTCTCCTTCTTCCTCACATATCTTTATTATGCTACCCATAAACACTTTGCACAGTAAATATTTCAGTTCACTACCAAATGTGAAATTATGCCTAGTAAAATTTGAATTTCTGCTGATTTACTTAGTAAACCAAGTAGATTTACTCAACTTTTCAGCACACATCATATTATTTTTATACACATTTTAAGAACCTTAGTAAAATCAACATAGAAGAAAACAGAGATCATCCAATTCTAAGTGACACATTAACCCCTTTAAAACGGCTCTTTAAGAGAGACCTACAGCTACTGCACGATCTTTTCAAAATACTCTTTACATAGTTTTCTCCACTATGTCAAGACGAGTTAATCATTTGAAGCTGGGGTTGTCAAAGCTCTTTTAAAAGAGGAAGATCAGTATTGCACCCTCACACCATTGCAAGGACCTTTATTATAGCTTTGTGTCTAAATCTGTTAAATAGATATTCTGAATGTTTAGACAGTACAGCATCTCTACTGTGGCTTGTGTTATATGAGGAGTTTCTCTTTGCTTTTAGTATTCCTTTCACATTCATGTTTAGATGTACGCATTGTTTAGCTATGTGACAAATGAGGCAATCAGGGAAGGGAAAGCCTAAATACTTATTATTGATCTCAGAAATTAATATTTATTAAATTCATGTTCTGTAGTTATTAGAAATGATAACTTTACAAAATACTAGCATGAAAGTTGGAAGTTTCTTTAATTCTTTAAAAATTATACTTTTAATAGAATGTTAAATTTAATTCTTGCATGTGGTATTAACTAATTGCATGAACATTACCAAGTCACATAACACCCTTAAGCTTTTTAAAAAATGTAATTTTATTTTAGATAAAGGGGGCACATGTGTATGTTTTGTTTGTTAGATGGTATAATGCATAATAGTGGGGATTGAAGCCCTTATACTTTATAATAAATTTAAGCATAAAAACAAATGACGCCTAAAATCCACAAAATTGTGATGTTCTCTAATTTTGTGGAAATTAGCAGAAGTCATTGTTAATTCAAAAAAGTAAAATAAATGTTCTTCGTTCCCATATCTAGTTGAGGAAGTAAGACATATATGCTCAAAGATAGTTAATGGTATGGAATTGAATCCATGACATTTTAATGATAATTCTCAATATTTTAATCCTCAATCTTTCCTTGTTCTGAAAAAAAACAAAAATTCATACACAGGGTGTTCTTTTACAAATCGTACCTTTATAAACAGCATCATGTGTTTATACCTAGATTTGTCTTGGAATCCAACTATTATTGTTAGGTAGCCTTGAAAAGACCAGATAATCTAACACATGCTAATGTTCACAGGATCCAGGTGACTTCCACTTACTACGTGAAGGAAAAGCATTGCCAATTGTCATAGTCCACTCAAGCTGCTATAACAAAAAACTATTGTTATTTTTTGACTCCCTATTTTATTCCTTTTGGACAAGCATAGTAATATAATTTTTATATACATATATATTATATTATATATTCATTAAATTTATATTTTATTTTTAAGCAGATCTGCAACTCAACAGAGTAAATTCCATTTTTATATTTTGGAGTACACTGTAAAAGGCACTGCAGAAATGTGTGACAGGTAAAAACTATAGGTTTAGAAAAAAAAATATTTAGGAAATAGAGAGTATATTATGAAGATTGAAGGATTCTACAAAATACTTAAAATATTCACCATGAAACATAAGAAGAGACACAAAATATCAGTCATTGTGTAATACGAAAACCTGCTGAAGCAATGCAATGAAAAGGAGTGCTAAAGGAGTGACAATTACAGAAGGAAACATTTCTTTTGCATAATTGCATATTTTCTAACTTTGGATAAAGCTGGTGATAGCAGAAAGCAATCGCAAGAGTAGGGAGATCAAATATCCCCAGGGGAGTGAACAGATTAGAAAGAAGCTAGAAACCAATATTAGAGAAAGTGTATCTTTAATGAAAAAGAAGTAACCTATATTTAAGTTAATTAATTGTACAGTGTTGGAGGGATTCTTTTTAAATTTAGACTGTGTGTGCCCTTGAATGCAGTAGGATGCCATGGCTCTTCACAGTGTTTTTGAAAAGTGTGCCTTCTTTGACTGTCTATAGGAATTAAATCGTAGTCAAGTAAATTTTCAAAACTATGTTTTAAACAAAGTCTGATAGGCTTAGTCATTGCATTACATTTTAAGCTTTTAATATGCTCATTAATATTATGAATATTCAGAATGTAATACAATATGTATATTGGTTCTGATCAGAAAACAGCTTTTTTTTTTTTTACTTTTTATTATGTGTGTCGTGTGCATAAGTGTCTGTAGAGATCTGAAAAATGCTGATACACTATTTACAACTTGCTTAGTTTATCATAGAAATATTATATAACCCATAGCTTATCAGTAGGCCAGAGAAACAGATTCTTTCAAACATCAAAAATAAACCAAAAAAGTGTTTTTAATATATATTTTTATCTTTTCATTTTTTATCTGAAGTTTAACAGGCCCATTAGTTTTTTTCTATCAAACTTTAAGTTGTATTATTCTATTTTTATCTTAGAGTGTGATCACAATAAAATACAAGTTTGTGCAGTTTAATTTTGACTTGCATTGATAAAAATAAAATGATTGGCTGGGTTTTTCTGATTTTAATACCACATTAACTTACATGGTGCTTCTACCTAAATATCAAGGAATGAGTTCTTTGTTCAGTGATATGAAACTGAATGCTTTTGGGAAATTTAGTTATTAAGGCAATAAAAATCCAGAAAATAATTTTGTTTTGATTTCTTTCTTTTTTTTCTGTTTTGTATCTATCATCTTTGTTGTTCCAGTAGGTAAAACAATAACTGTTGTTCACGGGGCTAAGACAGCATGATTATAATCTATCTCCCTGCAGTTACCCTCTAAGTGTTAACCATTTCTTGGAAAGTATCTGCTACCTGCATGATACAAACCTTTCCAAAAGAGATATTTATGTTCCTAGAAATTGCAGTTGCTCATGTTTCTTGCACTGACATTCTTTTAAAAACTTAGTCCAAAATTGTTTTCAGAATATACTCCCAGGAAGAAATCTTCTATCTTATGACTTATCTTTAGGAAGAAAAGGATCTTTATGACTAATTTGATCCCTAAATTAACACAATCTGATGACATGAACTCTTTTGAGTAAAAATAGGAGAGCAAGTTAAACAAATAAACTAGTTTTAATTACAAGAACCATCACAAGGAAATGAGATATTTTATCTTTTTATGGCACTAAATATTTTCTTTCTACTTTTTTTTTTTGAGGAAGGGTCTCACTCTGTCATCCAGACTGGAGTGCAGTGGTGTGATCAAGGCCCACTGTGGCCTCTACACCCAGGCTCGAATAATTCCCCCACCTTGATGTCTCCCAAGTAGATGGGACTACAGACATGCACCACCACACCTGGCTAATTTTTTACTTTAGTGGAGATGGTTCTCTCTTTCTTCTTTTAAAATCAGTTATTTTATTCTATAAATAAATCAATAAATCAACCTATCATCTCTATGCATCTATATACTTATCTGTCTTCTATCTTTCTAATCTATATATCTATACTGTCTCTTTATTTTGGTAATATAGTTTAATGACATTCTGAAACCTCAAGTGCCTGAACTCTGAAACTTAAAGAATAAGTTTTAATGTCCAGTAAAGTGAATTTTCTGACAACATAAGTTTGAAATGCTTACAAAGTCAAAACCACTTGCTATCAAGAAAGAAAAGAAGGAAGATGAGGTTCAACTTCTTTAAAAAAAAAAAGGAAATATTTTATTTAAAATTAAAGTGTAAGCAAGTATTAATTATTGAATGAACTGCAAACCTTTCCACTATTAATTGGAATAACCCAGTATTATTTCACAGATTAGGAAACATGCCCAGAAAAGGTAAATTAATTTCTAATGTCTCTATGTATAATATTGAATGCCAATTGTGGTTCCCAACTCTCTATTAGAGCCAATGATCTTTATTTTTAAATAAAAGAGTAATATTCTCATTTCTATTCTAATAAATTTTTTATTATATTTGCCTTTATAAATAGCTTTTCCAATTTAAATTTAGTACCTGTATTAAAATATAAAAGAGATATATAGAAAAAGTAATTTAGAAATGCCATTTGACCTAGCCATCCCATTGCTATCCTTTTGATATATACCCAAAGGACTATAAAACATTCAGTTATAAAGACACATGGACACGTATGTTTATTGCAGCACTGTTCACAATAGCAAAGACTTGAAACCAAGCCAAATGCCCATCAATTATAGACTGGATAACAAAAATGTGGCACATATACACCATGGAATTCTATGCAGCCATAAAAAAAGGATGAGTTTGTGTCCTTTGCAGGGACATGGATGAAGCTGTAAGCCATCATTCTCAGCAAACTGACACAAGAACAGAAAACCAAACACTGCATGTTCTCACTCATAAGTGGGTGTTGAACAATGAGAACACATGGACACAGGGAGGGGAACGTCACAAAACAGGGCCTGTTGGTGGGTGGAAGGGCCTAGGGGAAGGATAGCAGAGGGTTGGAAAAATAGGGAGAGGTAACATTAGGAGAAATATCTAATGTAGATGACAGCGAGGATGGATGCAGCAAACCACCATGGCACGTGTATACCTATGAAACAAACCTGCACGTTCTACACATGTACCCCAGAATTTAAAGTATAATAATAATAAAAATAAAGAAAAAGTAATTTACAATGAATGGTACATGTCCTAATATGTAAGTGATCAAAGGAAACATGAGAAAGTGGTCAGATATTTTCACATGCATAGGTTCATCATGAATGTGACAGCTGTGAAGGCAGATACATATCAGGTATATTTTATTACTCAAATCCTGAGACTAGTGCTGCCTGATTTTTAAACTGATGATGAGTTCTTGAAAATCTTGTATACAAAATGAGGTAAAGTTGTCTCTCAATTTACATAGAAATTATGGTCCCTGAAAAATAATGTGTATATTAAATATTCTGAAATATTTATGCATATGTGTAAAATGGAACTAAATTCAAGGATCAGATAATTATAAGTAGGTTCTCCCTTTGAGCATATCTTGTAGGATATTTGGAACCTGGGCAGAGTCTCAGACAAGTCATTGTACAGAACGCCCTGTGTATTACAGGGTGTCCAGATTCCTGGTTCTTTACCACTGGACTACATAGTTTCATCCCTACCTTACCAAAAACACTGCCAACATTTTCCAAAGTCATAGAAGACTGGGACTGCCTTGATTGAGAGCCACTAAGATGGGTAATTGTCTTAAAGGGAAATGTGAAGAAAGTTCTCCTGACAGCAGTGATCTTTCTATTCTGTCTCGAATGCCTCAAATACATGGGATGTTGGGTCTATCAATAACTGGATAAACCATAGACAAGAAGCGGAGAACCTGACTGTTAGCATAAGACTTCTTCAGACTTTAATTTTAATAGATGTGCCAATTGAATAAATAGAAATGTGTATATCCAGTACTTTTTTCACGATGGATGTAGCAATCAGGTATATTATTTTTTTAAAAAAACCTCATTAACTACTAAATCCTAAGAGGCTGCTGGAAATCAGATGTTTTGTTGTCTTTGACACTTCTCTGAATTCAAAGGTGTTATTCAATATACAGATATGTCCAATATGTCCAATGTAGATTTCAGTCTATTAACTATTCTTGGGCATGAATAGTTATTCAAATTATAATCAGATCTTAATAACTTTCAAATTTATTTAAAAATGATCTTTATAACTTTCTAATCTTTAACACAGTAGGTAACTAAATAGAAATGTGACAAATAGTAAAGGATAAGGCAAGTCTATGAATTCTATTAATCTATTAAAAATTATCATGTAAAATATATTTTTCCCATGAGGAGGTTTAATATACATTAAGTGATAAACATAGAGTAAAAAAATTAATATGCTTTCAGACTAGATGCATAAAAATATTTATTGAATGAAAAAATTAATGCTGTTGTCTTAGTGTGCTCTGTTTGCCATAACAAAATATCAGACTGGATGGCTTAGAAAATGGAAATTTACTTTCTCACAGTTCTGGAGCTTGGAATTCTGACATCAGAGTGCATGGTCAGGTTGGTGGGGGCCTCTTTTCCTGGCTTATGTATGTCTACCTTCTCACTGTGTCCTCACATGGCCTTCGCTTGGATGTGCATGGGTACTAGGTTGGGGGCTGGGGTGGGGGAGTGAGAGAGAGAGAGAGAGAGAGAGATATCTAGGCCACAAATTCTGTAAGATTAGGAACCTACTCTTATGACCTTATTTAACCTTAATTATCTCCTTAATGGCCATATCTCCAAGTACAATCATATTGGAAATAGAGCTTCAACATGTGAATTTTGCGGGGAGGCACAGTTCAGCCCATAGCCACTACGAGTCAGATTCGATGGGGAAAAGGCACTCTTGTATATATAGGTACACATTTCAGGGACATTGGATGAAACTGGAAACCATCATTCTCAGCAAAATGACACAAGAACAGAAAATCAAACACCAAATAGTCTCACTCATAAGTGGGCGTTGAACAGTGAGAACATATGGACACAGGGAGGTGAACATCACATACTGGGCCTGCCAGGAGAATGGGAGCCTAGGGGAAAGATAGCAGTGGGTAAGGGGATAGGGGAGGGATAGCATTAGGAGAAATGCCTAATGTAGATGATGGGGTGGTAGATGCAGCAAACCAGTATGGCACGTGTATACCTGTGTAACAAACCTGCATGTTCTGCACATGTACCCCAGAACTTAAAGTATAATAAAAAATAAGTTCCCAAAATTATAACTAGAAGTCTTTTGGTTGTGAAATTATAAGTGATTTCTTTTTGCCTGTATGTACTTCTAGAACATATAACAAATATTAATGAGTGAAGGAAGAAATATGCATTTGTGCTTATAAATTTTTAATTAAATATTTTTATTTGGAGATAACTGTAGAGTCACATGAAGTTGTAAGAAATAATACAGAACGATCAAGTGCACCCTTTACCCAATTTTCCCTAATGATTACATCTTGGAAAAGCATAGTACAAATTCACAACTAGCATTTAGACATTGATGCAGTCAAGAAACAGAACATGTCCTTCATTACAGTGATCCCTCATGTTGCTTTTTTCGTAGCTCTGCACACTTCTCTTCTTTCCCACTCTTTTCTTAATCACTTGCAACCACTAATTTGTTTTCCACTTTTATAACTTTATCATTTTAAGAAACTTAAATAATGGAATTATACAGCGCATTTCCTTTAAGAACTGACCTTTCCATTCAATATAATTATCTGGAGATTTATTCAGCTTGTTGCATGTATGACTGACTAGTCTGTTCTTTTTCCTGCTGAGTAGTATTCTATGGTATGAATAAACCACAGGGTTTATTCACTTGTTGAAAGTCATCAGGGTGGTTTCTAGTGTTTGGCTATTATAAATGCAGCGGCCGTGAACATTTGTGTACTGGTTCTAGAATGAACATAATTCTTCATTATCTGTAACAAATGTTTAATCACTGGGTCATATATTAGTTGCACGTTTAGTTTTCTTTTTTCTTTTAAGAAACTAACAAACTGCTTTCCAGAATGACTATGCCATTTTACATTCCCACTTACAGTTTATGAGTTCTTTATATATTCTAGATGATACTCTTTTGTTAGCTATGTGGTTTGCAAATATTTTCCTTCATTTTGTAGTTTGTTTATCCATAATTTGACATGAGTTTTTGCTGAGCAAAATTTTTTATTTCACTTACATTAAATTTATCATTTTTTTTCTTCCATGGTTCATGCTTTTGATGTTAAGACTGAGAACTCTTTGCCTAGCCTTACATTCCAAGGATTTTATTATTTTTTTTCTAAAAATGTTACAGTTTCACATTTAACATTTAAGTTCATAATTCATTTTGAGCTTAATTTTGCATTTGGTCAGAAACTTAGGTTAAGGTCCACCTTTTTGGCTATGGATGTCCATCTTTTCTCTAATTGCTTGTATACTTTTTTCAAAAATCATTTGAGCATAATTGTAGGTGTCTGTATTGAAATTATCTGTTCTTTTCCATTTATTTAATGAGTTTACCACTCTGTCAATACCAGACAGTCTTGATTGCTGAAGTTACATAATACGTCTTGAAACCAGATTTCTTTCTTTTACTTTTTCCTCCTTTTCAAAGTTATTTTAGTTATTCTATTTTCTTTGTCACTTTGCATAGGTTTTAGAACAATCTATTCATATCTACAAAACGTCTTTGATGTATTTATACTGTTTTCAAATATATGATTTGTCTAGCCTTTTTATGGTTGATTTAGTTACTACTGTACATGTAGATTACTTATCAGTCTACTAGCATCCCCATTTTATCAGTAAGGTGAAGCATAGGAACTTTACATCTCTTTATGTTTCCTTGGCCTCCCCTGTCTGTAATATAATTATCTTAAATATTTACCCTGCATGCACTAGTGTAAGGTTTTTTTGTTTTGTTTTGTTTTGTTTTTTTTGCTTCAACCACCAAACAACTTAGAAAACCCAGTATGAGAAGGAAAGACTATTTTTATGTACAAATGTTTTTGCTTATGGTGTTCTTTCTGTTTTCTTGATGATCCCAGGTTTCTTCTTTAATTGTTTACTTTCCTATTGCTTTGGAAAATTCCTTTTATCCATTCTTTGCCATCTGTTGTGGTAAATTTGCTTAATTTCTTTTCATCTGAGACTGTTTTGATTTTCCCTTTATTTCTGATATTTTCACTTGGCATAGGTTACTTGACAGTTTTCTTTTCATATTTAAAAAATATTGGGCCACTTCTTTCTGTTCTCTGTGATTTCTGATGAGAAATCTATTATTATTAAAAGTGTTTTCTTTTTTGTAACATGTATTTCCCTCTGGCTGCTATTAAGATTTATTTCTTGTCTCCAGTTTTCAGAAGTTTGTTTTTACTTTTAACCAGCAAATAATAATTGTGTACATTTCAGGAGTACAATATGATGTTTTGATATATGTATACATTGTGGAATGATTATTTAAGCTAATTAACCTATTTATCACCTCACTCATGTACTTATTATTTTTTTGTGCTATTTATCTCCAAAGCTTATTTCTCATGTCTAACAGGAAATTTGTTCCCTTTGATCAATATCTTATTCCCCATCCCTCCTTCACACCAGCCTTTGGTAGCCACTATTTTACTCTCTACTAAGAAGAGTCTGACTTTTTTAGATTCCACGTGTTGAGATCATGAAGTATTTCTCTTTCTGTGCCTGGCTCATTTCACTTAGCCTAATGTTATCCAAATTCACCCATGTTGTCACAAATGACAATTTTAGAAGTTAAATTATAATGTGTCGTGGGTTTATACTCTCTGGGCTTTATTCTGCTTCTTGAATCTATAGGTATACGTCTCTTGCCAGATTGGTGGTTTCCAGCCTTTAGTTTTTCAAGTCCTTTTTTAGCCTCACACTTTCTCCTCTCCTTGTAGGACTTGTTAGTTTACTGCCACATCTTCCATTTCCTCCTTTCTGCTGTTGACTTTATTCACTGAGTTTTTAAATTTAAATTATTGTACTTTCAGCTTTAAAATTTCTATTTGGTTTTGGTTTGTTTCTTCTATTTCTTTACTGAGATTTTTCATTTCTTCCCTAATATCTTTAATTAAAAATTTTTTTTATTATGGCTGCTTTTAAATCTTTTTCAGTTAAGTTTTACACCCCTGTCACCTCGGTATTGACATCTATTAGTTGTGATTTTTTTCAGTCTCTTTGAAATCTTCCTGGTTCTTGTTATAAGTGATTTTGCTTGAAATTAAACATGTTTTACTACATGTAACTTCAAATTTTCAACCCTTCTTAACTGTCTTTCTCTGACATTGTTCTGGGAGAGGAAGGTGAGAAGTGCTACCCTATCAAAGTAGAAAGTCCCCAAGTCAGCCTCTGTTGGTACCAGAGATGAAACTGGGACCCATCTGTGCTTCTGGATAAAGAATGGGAGTTCAGGCCACCCAGATGGACTCTATAGTATCACCTAGAGGATGATGATGAAATTCCTGACTCTCCAGTGACACCACCTCAGCAGGGAAGGGGAGGGCACTTTATTACCATCAGGTGTGTGTGTAAGCCCAGAATCCCCACTTGGCCTTTGCTGGTGTGGGTGTGTCACAGCCTTTTCCCTGTGGTGTTGGTTAAAGTATTAAAGTAAAGTTTTCTGCCTTGATTGCTAGGTTGTTTCTTTCCTGGCCTTCAGATAGAGAAAGTAAGTTATTATTATTATTCTATGTATGTTGCCATTTCTCAGTTGCCAGCTTATTCAGTTCGAGTCTGAGATATATGAGACAAAAATGACACCTGAGAAACACACTTCCATGGTATTTCTTGGTCCCAAGATACAAACTGGATTGCTTTTTCTTTCTGCTTTCAGATTCTCCTTGTGTTTGTTTTATATATAATTTCTAGAGTTTTTGTGCGTAGGAGAGGAATCAAGAAATGTATGTCTACTCCATTTCTTTTCCTAGGAGCATTTAGTCAGTGTGCTCATAGATTTTTAGAAATTCAGAATAGAAAAAAAAGAAATCCCTATCTGTGCTTTTTAAGACACTTTTAAAGATCTAAGCTGATTATGTTTTATAAGTCTGTAAGACAAGATCCATACGTTGCCCATGGATTTAAACAGGAATAAGACTTATTAAAGCACACATGATATGGCATGATCTACAGTCCAAACACATTGAAATCAATGATCCTCCACCTAAGAGAAATAAAGACTGTGAAAATAAAGACAGTTGATTGTGTTGTCTAAATTTTATTGTCTGCAACAATTATGTTTAGATGTGATCAGAGTATAATAAAGTTTATATGAATATATGACATTGCCACATATAGGTGCCTGAGTGAGACTAAGAAACAAGTGAAAAGAAAACTAAAATTAGGGTTGGGAAACATTGTTTAAGTGTTGAAATGGTTCAAAAGAACTGTATGATCTTGAGCAATTAATTGAATCTTTTTGAATTTCAGATTTGACATTTTGGGTTAGACCTAAAATTATTTTCCAATTCTAACTTTGTATGCTTTTACCATTGTTTATGTGGAACTTAACTAGATCAGCCATTTGATATATATTTTATAATTTGTTAATATGCATAAGAAGATGATGCCACATCTTGAATATTTTAGACATAGAGGCAGTCTTGATAGGAAAATAGAACATACTCCTTTTCAGGAAGCAGTATGATGCAGCAGAAGTTAATAAACTTAGATTGTTTAAACATAAATTTGAAACTTAGATATATGACCTGTTGTTTAGTAAACTTATAACATTTCTTAATCTTTCTACACCTTGATTTCTGCTGTTGAATATGACTCATAGTTTATGCCTCGTAGGATGTATTTTGAGGGGTTAAAGTAAATATCATATGTAATTGAGTACTTGATCATGGTTAATGGCAAATGCTAATTCTTGTAAATCACCTCTTGAATTATGAAATTTAAAAAATAAACCAAGTTTAAAATTTTGTAGCTACATTGACTACACACATACACATTTGTATAAACATGAATTATATGGATAGAATAAATTATAAATCGCCTCATTTTCTCTTCTGTAGGAATACTAACATCTAAAGAAAGGCAAATTGGTTTTTATCTTTGTATCTCCAAAAGCAATAAACCCAAAGTCAGATGCATTGCTATATTCAGCAAATATTCACTGAAGAAATGAGTATATGAATAAATAAATGAAATGAGAAATTACTAAATAAACTAATATGAGTATATAAATAAACAAACTAAAAGAGAAATTATAAAAAAGGATTCTCTGAATAAAATGAAAAAACAAAGAGCTTAAGAAAAGAAAAGGCCAAAAATCAAAGTTTAGCTATCTTGAAGGCCTCAGCTATCCAGGGGAACTGATATTTCTATCCAGGAAGATAAGAATGATATTGCAGTAGGCTTAATGGTGTTTATTTCTAACACAATTCCTTTGATTTAAGTCCACATACATTTCACTGATGGTTCAGCTTGGTTAGTCTTGCAAATTAAAGTATTACTAAAGCCAAAATCTCTGAAAAGAGATGTGCTCCAGGAGAAGAATAACGGTCAGCATCCAGGGCTGGATGCTAGTGTATTCATCCAGAAAATAACCGGTGTCCCTTCAGCATGAGACGCTGATACTGATGGATTGATTTAACATTTCCTAGAAGCTTTCAATTTTTAGGCATCAGATGGAATTTTCAAAAGGCTAGCAGCCACCTCTCCTACCTGCCTCATTGTAGAAATTTATCTATAAAGATTAAAAGAACAGAAAGCTAAGGAAAGCCATTCTGCGTGTGTGTATATATATAAATATATATATGTTTGTATATATGAGTGCATTTTTTCCAGATTAGCTTTGCTTGCAAACTGAACAGAGGGAGAAGCATACAAATAGTTTAGAAATATTTTCCTTGGTGAAATAATTCAGCAGATAAAAGAAAAAGTAGGAAATTAAAAAGTTTCATGTTTGAATTCATTAAATTTTCAGTTAACTTACATTAATTTTTCTCTTCTCTGAATTTCTTATTTTTTGTAATGTTCTTGGGCAGGTTATAATGTATTATTATTATTATTATTACTGAGACAGAGTTTCTGTCTTGTAGCCCAGGCTGGAGTCCAATGGCACGATCTTGGCTAACTGCAAACTCTGCCTCTAGGGTTCAAGTGATTCTCCTGCCTCAGCCTCCCTAGTAGCTGGGGATGCTGCACGTGCCACCACACCCGGCTAATTTTGTATTTTCGGGTGAGACAGGATTTCTCCATGTTGGTCAGGCTTGTCTCAAACTCCCAACCTCAGGTGATCTGCCCACCTTGGCCTCTCAAAGTACTGACTTTATAGGCATGAGCCACCGCACCCAGCCTATAATGTATTTTTTGTAAGTTTTGCACATTAAAAAAAAAACAATAAAAACATGAATTTATTTGAGCTTAAGGCAATATTTTTTTGTGTTTGACTCTCTGAGAACATTTAAAATTATAAAAAATTGATTAAAATTAATTAACTATTATATCAACCATTTAGAATTATTTAACCCAGTTTATAATAAAAACTCAGATACTGTATGACTGCAGCTAAATATTCAAGCATACACTTATTCTGAACTTCCTAGCAGCCAAGATGTCAAGACATTATGGGCAGACTGTTAAGTTATACAGTGCTTTGATGTGATAGAAGAGAACAAAACTGTTTAGCAGAAAAAGTTCTTTTTTTTTTTTTTGTCCTTTGATTTAAAATGTTATTGCAACAAGATCTCTTGTTTACCTAAAGAGTTTTGAGAATATAAAAAAATTAATAAAAATCAAGATGTCAAATTATTTCTAGCAGCACATATTAATAAATAAGACATCAAAAGGAATATGGTTGACCATCAAAATATAAAATAAATTTTAATAACTTACAATTAGATTTTTAAATTACTAAAAGAAGCTTACATTTAAAACTAAAGTCAGTAAGATACCTAATCTTAATTATTGCATAATTATGAAATGTTAAGAAAACAGAAAGAAAATATAAATAAGTAAAAGTGTATTTTTAGAGGGAAGAAAAACTAAATAGTTTTACACATATTAAAGGGGAAAGTGTCTGGGCATAGTGGCTCAAGCTTGTAATCCCAGCACTTTGGGAGGTTGAGGAGGGTCTTCATCTAAAATGGTGAAGCCAAGATTTCAGTACAAGCCTGGTCAACATAGTGAAACCTTGTCTCTACTAAAAATACAAAAAGTTAGCTGGGTGTCATGGCACATGCCTGTAATCCCAGCTATTCAGTGGCTGAGGCACGAGAATTGTTGAACCTGGGAGGCAGAGGTTTCAGTGAGCTGAGAGATCACACCAACACACTCCAGCCTAAGTGACAGAGAGAGACCCAGAAACGAAAAAAAAAAAAAAAAAAAAAAAAAGAGGGGAAACTGTCAGTACTAGTACCGTAGACTTGTATGACTCTTATGCTCTTATGCTAATATTTTCATGAAGATTCCAACAGAATCCTATGACCACTGATGTAGCTACTGCGAATTTGTACAATCTGTAGTTTATCCTGCAATATCCTGGTATTTATTTCTAGGATCCAGAGCTGGGACTGAACAAAAATGGGGAAAGAAGGTCAAATCACCTCAACATGTAAAAGCTGAGCCTCTTCAACTGGACAGTCCATTTGCTTTGGGGTCTGCTGAATGGTTGGAAAATTAAAGAGCTTGTTAGTCGAATGAAAAATAAATGCTCCAGTATCTTAGTCCATTTGAATTTCAAAATACTAGAGATGAGGTTATTTATAAATAATAGAAATTTATTTTTCATAGTTCTGGAGGCTGCAAAGTCCAAGATCAAGGCATTAGCAGGCCTGGTGTCTGGTGAAGGCCTGCTCCTCGTGGTGGATGGCGCTTGGTGTTCCATCCTCACATGACAGAAGGGATGAACACAGTTTCCTCACATGGCAGCAGAGTGGAAGAGATCAAACCCACCCACTTAGGCTCTTTTATAAGGATGGACTAATAAGATCTCTGCCCTCATGACTTTATCAGCTCTTAAAAGCTACACCTCTTAACACCATCATATTGGCAGTTAAATTTCAACGTATAAATTTTGGAAGACCTTCTGACCATAAAACCCAATATAACCCAACTTTGGGCAGAAAAAGAGCACAATTGTCTTAATTTGTCAATGACATAATGGAAGAGGTAGAAGAGTTTCTTAACACAGCATGTATATTAGCATTCTTTAGGGGGCTTTTATGTTATAGCGATCCCTAAGCCCAACCCAAGTACAATTAAATCAGAATTCCTGTATGAGGCATGGATGTCATTTTTCAAAGCTTGCCATTAATTTTTATTCATAGTCAAATCTGCGAATAATCATTATAGTCTACTATAGGCATAAAAGATAATTTACCCAAGGTACTGTGAAATATATGCCAAATGAAAACTTTTTTTTAAATTATGGTTTGGACAGACCAAAACCAGGGATGGACATATATGTGCCATGACCATAGTATCTCACCTGATTCAGAATATCTGAGAGAATTCACATGAGAATCTTCATAATTTTGGCCTTCCACAGTGTCTTGCACATTTTCCCCAAGACATGGGACTCATATTACTGATGCTAGAGGATACACAGAAACAACAATAAAGTTAATGATGTAGTATGAAAAATTCTTTACTTAATGCTCTTTCAGTCCTTTTATTGGCCTAGAAAGAAAATGTAAGTTTACTGCTAATATGTATTTAATATCTCTATGATACTTAATGAAAGAGAGAGAAAGAGAGAAGGGGGAGAGAAAAAGAGAACAGGAAAGAGAAAGGGAGGGAAAGCGAATTCAAACAAAATTTGGTTGGTGATACACAATTTAACTATAAGTTGTTAGCATTGTTTCACTTTCATTGTAGATCTTTTTGGAGTTGCAAATCTATTTCTTCTGATACTAGATTTCCATTTATGGTAATGAGTCAATTTAAAGAACAATTTAAAACAAATCATAGTAGAAATTGTACTTAGATAAGGACAAAAATGTAAAGGCATTTATCTCAGTTCAGATGAGATTTGTAAAAACATAAACAAACAAGGAAACAAAGCCCGGGGCAAGAGCTTATGTTGTGCTTCTCTATTAGATACGCAATATCGGGAAGCAATAGCCTGTGAGAGCAGAATGTGCTACGAAGGTGAACAAGCATGTCTGAAGAAGTGTGCTAGAGCTGGAAAGAAAATGGTTAAATGAGAAAATTGCTCTTCATCATCATCATACTATTTAAGGCTTATTTGCTGTTTATTTCATTTGAACAAAAACAGTAAATCAAAGGTGAAAACTTTTAATAATGTTACCTTAGTTAAAGTGTCTAAAGTCATTTTGACAATTATGCAAAAGAAGCTTTCAATTCTGACTTCAGGTCCTCCCACCCTGTCTTCTTATATCAAACTTAAATAGAGAAAGTAAATAAAAGCAGTGATGCAAGGTTCATGTCTGTAACTCACCCTCCTGGAGGCCTCACCCTGCTGATATACTGCTGTAATAAATTACACAACTAGTGCAGTTCTTTTGATTTATTGCTGCAATAGATCATAAGCGTGATGACTGACATGAACATGTGTACCATAGGCAGCTGGGCTTCACAATGTTTTATTTCTCTCTCCTCATTTTCAAGTGCTTAGTTTGGAAAGTAAGAAAGAAAACAAATTGACACATCCAGGAGGATATTTCTGGAGCAGCCCTCCCCATAGACTGTTGAAGTAATAGCTTTTAAATTGAGAAGTCCCAGTGCTGTTCTCTGCTTCTAGTTCCTCCCAAAGGACTGTTTAAAAAAGATAAAAAGCCATTAACTCATATGAATTAGGTTTTGTGAATTCAGGCTGTAGTTATTCTTTTTCATTTCTTTTGAGTGTATAAATACATAATGACAGACTTCATCTGCATTTCCTCATTCTTTCTCTGAGCTATTATGAGCTATCATGGAAATTGGAATTACAGACATTTAAAATCGAAGTAATTATTTAATAGGCTGTTATACTCCTACTTTCAAAAGGAAAACATTTATTCTGTCATGAGTCTAATCATTTTTTCAAACTTGAGATTTATGCTGAGGTGTAAATTATCACTTATTATTTCATGGTTAAAATGATACTTCACCATGTCTTCTGAAAGCCTTTCTGTAATTGGAAACACAGAGCCTTTTAATGATGTGTGTGGTCATCTGTTTTCTTGGTTCTTTGTGTCTATCTGGGGAGCCATGTGGAATGGATGATAGTATTTGATCACAAGAATTCTTTTGTCCCTCACCTTGCATCTGTTTTGTTATAAACTGTGAAGGGTCTAAGATATTACTTAATTTGCTGAGTTACATATTCTGTGTTTATTAATATTGTGGAAATGAAAGACACTTGGTCAAGAAATATAGTTCTATAAATGATACAACAAAATCAGCAGCCACAGTGACAAGGAGACCATTAGTTTCCCATATCTAGACAAGCAGCAATGCCATGAGAGCTAATGGAATTTTTCCAAGTGGGTGGTGGGTTAGTTCAGCTAGACAGAGATAGAAAACAATGGATTTTCTCCATTTGCACATATAGGATATGGACAGCCATCCTACTTCCTTCTTCTAAAAGGAGAGAAGCAAAACAGAAACAAAAACTTTATTCCTCTGAAAATGGTTGAAAATTGTCCAGGATTTTTGTCCTAATAGTTTTGTTTTTTTGTTTTGGTTTTGGTTTTTGTTTTGTTTTGTTTTGTTTTGTTTTAGATGGCGTCTTGCTCTGTTGCCCAGGCTGGAGTGCAGTGGCTCTATCTCAGCTCACTGGAACCCCACCGCCCAGGTTCAAATGATTCTCCTGCCTCAGCCTCCCAAGTAGCTGGGATTACAGGTTCATGCCACAACGTCAGGCTACTTTTTGTACTTTTAGAAGAGATGGGGTTTTGCCCTGTTGGTCAGGCTGGTCTTGAACTCCTGACCTCAGGTGATCTGCCCAGTTTGGCCTCCCAAAGTACTGGAATTACAGTCCTGAGCCACCGCACCTGGCCTACCCCAACCTTTTAAAGTGTAAAGATGTCTCTCTAAGGGCCAGATAAAGCCCAGGTATCTCCAGCTTTCAGAGTGCAGTGATGTATCCAAATTGAGGATTCATTCCTTTTGGCATTTGAGATAGTAGTCACATCTTCTGGTACTTTGGCCTTAAGTTAGGGACCTAATCCAGCTATCATCTGGTGCTCATGGGGAGACAAGTTGTATTATCCTTTCAGACCAGAGAAATTAGCTAGAAAATAGCTACTGATCTAATTTTCATGACATGATAATATGTGAGGAGTACAATATTTCTGGGGAAAGTGAAAGTAAATGTTCTCTGTCTTTCTATAATATATATTCCTGTGTTTCATGAGGCTAGGGCTTTGGCAGGAGTACTGAGAAATCCAAGGAAGTTTGGTTTTCTCAAAGTGTCATACTATGCAAGTTTCTTATTTAGTTTAAGGAGTTGAAGATTTCTCTCCTTCTCATTTGCTCCTTTTCCCTTTTTCTCCTTTCCTTGTTCACCTGTTCTGTCTCCTCAGTGTTCTTGTCTCTCTTGCTGAGAGAAGGGAGCTAAACGTCCTGCCTCCTTTTACTTCTATATTTTTGCTGAGAGAAGGGCAATTTATCTCCTGTCTTTCTGAAAAAATAGGAATAAACAAAACAGACCCCAATACCCTTGCCCTTCAGGGATATTATATTCTAGTGAGAGGGCAGACATTAAACAAGATAATTAAGTAAATAAACAGTAGTTAGGTAGTAATAAGTACTTAGAAAAAAAATTATCTCGGTGAAAAAGAGATTGATTTTTTTTTGTTTGTTTTTTGAGATGAAGTTTGCTCTTGTTGCCAGGCTGGAATGCAATGGCTTGATCTCAGCTCACCTCAGCTCCACCTCCTGGGTTCAAGTGATTGTCCTGCCTCAGTCTCCCAAGTAGCTGGTATCACAGGCATGCACTGCCACACCCAGCTAATTTTGTGATTTTGGTAGAGAAGGGGTTTCTTTATGTTGGTCAGGCTGGTCTCAAACTCCTGCTTTGGCCTTCCTTGGCCTCCCAAAGTGCTGGGATTACAGGTGTGAGTCACCGTACTGGGCTGGGATTGATATTTTTGAAAGAGTGGTGGGGAAAGACTTCAGTGAAAGGATGACTGAAGTAAATGTCTGAAGAAAGTGAGGGAGTTAGCTGGCCAGGTGGGTGTTTTAGGGAGCTGCATTCTAGGCAGAGTACATGCAAATGCAAGGGCCTTCAGCAGGGATCATAACTGCCGAGTAGATGGCCAGGGTGGCGGGAGGGGAAGTAAAAGAAGAACAGTAAAAGAATTTATTTTCTTATTCAATATTCATTGCCTTTGTCATTCTCACATTCTACCTTGCATGGTATTATGTTAATGGAAAATCACCAATATATTAACTTCATTAAATGAGGTTAAAGTTATCTGGCCCCGGCTAAAAAGCTGTGTCTTTGTAGATGAGAATGAAAGTGAAAAAAACTGTAAGGATCTTAGCTTTGATAGACCAGGCTGCCTTGGAAAAAAGAAGAATCAAAATCACATAATTAGGATTTGTTGTATTATGCTTTTCTTTATAAAACTGGGTTGTTTAAACTTGTCAATTTTTTTAATTGATCCAAATTTATTATGCTCACTGGTAATTTTCAAAGAACAAATCAGAAGTTACAAATACGCATCTTGAACATTTAAGCTGATGTGACTTATTTTTATTATAAAATTTAAATAATCTTTTTTTATATGGATTATTTTTAATGAATAAACTATTAAGCATCATTTATTTTGAGTGAAATTATAGAGGAAGGTTAGTGTAGATGACAGGGGGATGGATGCAGCAAATCACCATGGCATGTGTATACCTATGTAACAATCCTGCATGATCTGCACATGTACCCCAGAACTTAAAATATAATAATAATAATAAATCATCTTTAAATAATTGTTTAATCAGATTTGTATTTCTAGTGATTTTTTAAAGCAATATAATTATATTCCACTCTATCCTTATCTTTCCTGCTACTATTTATTACTAAAATTTGAAGGCAAAAAAGTGATTGTGATCAGAATCTTAAAAAATAAGGAATTCAATAAGTCAAGCAAGTATGGTTTTGACAAATTCTAAAATCTGTAGTGTAACCAGGTTTGGTGGCTTATGTCTGTATTTCAGCACTTTGGGAGGCTGAGGCAGGAGGATCCCTTGAGCTTAGAAGTTTGTTACTAACCTGGGTAAAATAGGGAGATCCTGTTTCTGCAAAATTAAAAAAAAATTATCCAGGATGGTGACGCATACCTATAAGCCCAGCTACTCAGGAGGCTGAGGATGGAGGATTGCTTGAGCCCAGGAGTTTGAGGCTACAGTGAGCCATGATGCACCACTGCACTCCTGCTTGAGTGACAGTGCAACCTCATCTCAAAAAAAAAAAAAAAAAAATCAGTAGTGGATAAAGTTGTATAGTATGATAAAATTATGTTATCAGAGAAATGTTATAAAAATGTGACATTACTAGGCTTATTATCTTTGAAAGTCAGTACTAGATATGTAAACTAATTTACAAAGTTTTGACAGATGACAGATGGATACATGCCAAAGGTACCCTATTTCTTGGAGTGTTGTACTTGGCTTCACTTTCAAAGTTGATCTCCCAGTAGACCTTACTAGTGGCAAATCTTTATTGGTAACACAGTGGGTGTGATGGAACATGGACTGAACTTGTGTGGTAATGTTTTTATTTATATGCAACATCTTTTCTTCACTCACGACTAACTGCACTGGGATATCATTCAAAATAGAAAACTTTTATATTAAAAAAAGGAATACGTTTAATTAAAAGAAACAGAATACTCTAAATTTTAAAACTCAGGAGACTATCTAGACTAGAAAAAGCAAACAAACATTAATGGAATCCTGTGAAAAAGGAGAGACTTCAATGTGTTCACCTGTGGAAGTATAGAATGAGGTGAGTATAAAATATCAATCATCAGAATGAAGATCTGGCCAAAAGTGGACTGGGTCAAAAACTAGTTAGTCCCCCAGATGTAGACCACTTTTATGGTAATGATAATATGAAAAAAACCAGAAACAATTGAACCTCACAATAACTAATGATGATATGATATGAGTATTGGGAGAATTTGGGGGCAGAAAGTGGGAAGGGTTTGTTTAATAAATAATAGATGATATTTGAAGCTGATCTTAGACTATAAATGGTGAAAAAAATGTTCTGGATGTCTGACCTCAAAAATAATTGGATTCTGATGGTCTTGTATCTTCTTGTGGCATGGTTAATTTTGATCAATCCATACACAACGAAGTCTGAGTAACTCTGTTCTGAAAAGGAACACTTCCTTTTTCTGATAACATTTTTAAGTTGGCTTGCATTACCAACAATTGTATTACTGGATTCTTTTGTTCTTTCTCTGACTTACATCTTACAAAGCAAGTAGGAAAGAAAGGTATGAGAGTCAACACATTTGAGAGTCTGCAAAAATCACAGAGAAATTGTTTTGAGGAGCAAAGTATAGAGTTAGAAGTTATGCACCAAGCTTCTGAGATATAGCTAGTATTACAAATGCTTGAAGGACCACAAACATGGGTAGGGGCTTTTACATTCTATATTATAATATGATGGAAGCATTTTCATGGATCATCTTTAGCACTTAAAGTGTGGAGCTTATCAGAGGTTTACATGTCCTGTTGGTTTAGCATGCGGACTGCATTTCAAAAGATCAAGAGTACCAAGATCAAGCGTTGTTCATTTTTGTGATACTTTTTCTAATATCCCCTTCCTGCGTGGCTGAACTTGCTCTTTGATTCTTTTCAGAAATTTCCCTGAGCTAAAACCCTATTCCATAGCTGCTTTTCTTTCATTCTTCTTAAAATTCACCCAGAATTTTGAAAGTAACCAATGAAAAAATATCTAGAACTAAGAGTAAGATGATCTTAAACATAAGCCATGGCATGGTTAATAAAAATACCATTATCTCTATTGAAAAACATACATTCATTACATGAGTGAAAAATACAGCATGATATGAGCACATCTTCATTAATTTACTTATTCATGTCTACATGGACTGCTCATGTCGGCAAAATTAGAAGGACATTGTTGGGCCTTATTTCTGCCTATACAGAGTTAGCATTTAGTTTAAATAGTATAACTGTTGGAATTAGATGGGCACTTAGAGATTATACAGATAACTTTTCCCATTTCATAGATTTGTAATTTGATCATAAATGTAGAACTGGTTCCTCCCTCACCCCAAGCTCCCTCTTGCACATACTCAACTCCTCATAATCTATACACTTAGTTCAGGACTCTTTTGAGTTCATCACTGGATTAATAATGTTCTGTCATAAAGCAATCCTCATGTTGAAACATGTAGGATTTGTCTATATATGTTTGATTAAGTTGGAGAGTGTAACAATATAATAATTTACCATAAGTATTTAGAGAAACTTCTATTTTATTTATGTGCAAGGGCAAGCTACCACCCAATTATTTGCCATGAATGCTGAATGTTTCTCTTTTATCACATAATATACTTAATGCATCAAAATATATTCATTGAGAAATATTACTTAATAACTTTTTTCAATATAATTTAATATAGACTTTAACATTTGAGTGATACTAAAGTCATTGATTAGCTATACAAATTCAGTTAAAGGGAGAAAATTTTTTATCTGCCATGACTAAAGAAATGCCAGGAAGTGATTTATATACTGATTAGTTCAGAACATGTCCTTGAACAATTATTGCTGCTTATTTTTTGTCAGCTTACTGCCAGCTGCCAAATTGTAATGCTTAATGATTCAACTTAAATTAACTAAAAGAATCCTTGTGGAAAACTATAATACCTGTCTAGTACAATAGAGCTGATTATATTGCCTTCATTTACAAAAGATTTATTCATAATTCATTGACACCCTCCTATCACTAAGTTATGGATTTTTTTTTTTCCCCTGAGCAAATGGAGAAATAGGGCTTTGTGCAGATGTTCATGCGATTTATGGCACATTGAGTAGAATGGTCAAAATGCTGTTCCTAGCTTATAGAAATAGTCAACTGAAGTTTAATTCACAAACCAAAATACAAGAACAATTTGAAGATATATACTACATATAATGTTGCCTCTCCAAACATTTATTTTTACTATAAATTTTATTAAATAGTTTTAAATGCATGGGATATGATACTAAAATTTTTAAACAAATGATGTGTGCAATGTTAAATTACAGCACAACATGGCATTTTATGGAATTTTTGAATGTTTAGTCTTTTCAAACTTTTAATTAAATCAATTACAGGAAAGTAAATGCAAAGTGTCAGCGTTTGAAATGTAGATAAATGCATATAACATGTAGAGAAAGTAAAACGTTAAATTTTAAATAATTTACAAAAATGAAAACTTTCCCTTTATCCTCAAATTTTTCTTCTTTTCTATTGTAAAAGATCTTACTTATAGGCCATAAGAAGCCTTAGCAGTATAGCTATTCAACAGATACAGCTTAATCATTTTTTACTCCAATCTGTCTTTGAGTGAAATAGTTCAAATTGTGAGAAATGTTGGCCCAACATCCTCTAGGTTGGAATAACTCTTGCTCAATCACAGGAATCAAACAGTGAACTGAATGACTACTTCAATAGCAAAACCAGTTTTTAAGAAGGCCTTCCGAAAATACACTGATTCGGAAATAGTTGATTTCAAGGTTTCATGTAGATTTTGTCAATTTTATTTTCTTAAAGATAACTTTTTCCAGCATAGGAGAACTGTTCTCTTGTTCTCTGACTTTTGTTTTCCATAGAATGAACGTCATCAAATCCCAAATAATCAACTTAGAATAAGAATGCAATGCATTCAATCGTTCTTACTTAAATATTTAAGCAAATATCACTCAAAGATAATTTCTTTCCATATACAAATTTGGGGTGGTGAGTTATTGTTTTGCAAGAAATTTGAAAATCTTTAAATCATTTGATCTGTAAAATACTCCATAATCTGTTGGGAGTCATAAACACCGATAAATAATTATTTAAGTGATAGTAAAGACATAGAATCTGATCCTTTATTTCTGATCCTTCATTTTTATCCTAAGTTTTCTTTATTTACTACTTTTTGGATTTTATTAATATTTTAATTGACAGCTAATAATTGTATGTATTTATCATATACAGTGTGATTTTTTAGATACATGTATACAATATGAAATGATGAAATTAGGTTAATTAACATATTCATCACCATTTGTAATTTCTTTGTGTTGGGAACATTGAAAATTCACTGTTTTAGCTATTTGGAAATATTTAATAAACTGTTCTTAATTATAGTCACCCTACAATGCTGTAGAACACTGGAGCTTTTTCTCTCTTATCTAGTGGTAATTTTGTATTTGTTAGCCAACATCTCCTTTTCCTACCTTCCTCCTACTTCTGTCAGCCTCTAGTAACCACTATTCTATTCTCTACTTCTATGGGATTAATGTTTTTAGCTTTTACATATGAGTGATAACATGTGATATTTATCTATCTGTGCCTGGCTTATTTCACTTAAAATAACGTCCTACAAACTCATGCATGTTGCATGAGTTTTTTTTTTTATGGCTGAATAGTATCTCATTGTGTATATACTATATTTTCTTTATCTATTGCCCTGTTAATAAACAGGTAGGTTGATTCCATATATTGGTTATTATAAATAGTGCTGTAATGACACATGAAAATATAGATATCTTTTTGACATACTAATTTTCTTTCCCATGGATATAAACTCAGTTGCAGGATTGTTAGTTTATATAGTAACTCTATTTTTTATTTTTTGAGAAACTTCAATATTGTTTTTAATAATGGCTGTTTTACATTCCCATCAACAGTATATGAGTTCCCTTTTCCACACCTTTGTTATTTTTTGTCTTTTTAATTACAGCCTTTCTAACTGGGGTGAGATGATGTCTCCTTTTGGGTTTGATTTTCATTTCCGAGATGATTGGTGATGTTGACCATTTTTTAAATTATACTTTAAGTTCTGGGGTACATGTGCAGAACATGCAGGTTTGTTCTATAGGTTACACATGCCATGGTAGTTTGCTGCATCCAGCCCCTCATCTTCTACATTAGGTATTTCTCCTAATGCTATCCCTCCCTTATCCCTCAACCCCCTGCTATCCCTCCCCTAGCTCCCTGACCCCCAACAGTCCCTGGTGTGTGATGTTCCCCTCCCTGTGTCCATGTGTTCTCATTGTTCAATACCCACTTATGAGTGAGAACAGGCAGTGCTTGGTTTTCTGTTCTCATGTCAGTCTGCTGAGAATGATGGTTTCCAGCTTTATCCATGTCCCTGCAAAGGATGTGAATTCATTCTTTTTTTATGGTTGCATAGTATTCCATGGTATATATGTGCCACATTTTCTTTATCCAGTCTATTTTTGATGGGCACGTGGCATTTTTTCAGATACCTGTTGGCCATTTGCATGTTTTCTTTTGAGAGATGTCTATCAGCTTATTTGCCAACTTTTTGAGTAATTTGAAGCTTTTTTCTGTTGAGCTAGTTAAGTTCCTTATGTTGTAGATATTAATCTCTTCTCAGATAAATAGTTCCCAAATATTTTCTTCCACTCTGTAGATTGCCTCTTCACTCTATTAATTGTTTTATTTGCTGTGCAGAAACTTTTTAGATTCATATAATCCCATTTGTTTATTTTTGCTTATGTTGTCTCTGTTTTTGAGGTCTTATTCATACGATATTTTTCAAAACCAATAATATCTTAAAGCATTTCCTTCATGTTTTCTTTTAGTAGTTTTATATTTTCAAGTCTTACATTTAAGTCTTTAATCCAGTTTGATTTTTTAAAACATGAAATACAGATTCTAGTTTCATTTTTCTGCATATGGATATTTAGTTTTCCCAACACCACTTATTGAGGGGGCTGTTCTGTCCCCAATCAGTGTACCTGAAGTCTTTGTCAAAAATGAGTTGACTGTAAATACATGAATTTGTATTTGAGTTATTTATTGTTGCATTGGTCTAATTGTTCATTTTTGTGCCAGCAGCATGCTGTTTTGTTTTTTTACCAGTATATTTTGAAGATAGGTTTTGTGATGCCTTTATCTTTGTTCTTTTTGCTCAGGATTGCTTTGGTTATTTGGGAAATTTTGTGATTTCATGTAAGTTTTAGGAGTTTTTTTCTATTTCTGTAACAATGTCATTGGTAGTTTGATAGGGATTCCACTGAATTTGCAGATCACTTTTGGTAGTTTGGCCATTTTCACAGTATTAATTCATCTAATTCATAGACATGGGATGTCTTTATACCTTGGTTTTCTCCTCAATTTCTTTTATCAGTGTTTTATAGTTTTCCTTGTTAAAATCTTTCACTTCTTTGGAAAAATTTGTTCCTAGGTATTTTATTTTCTTAAAACTATTGTAAATGTAATTGCTTCCATGATTTCTTTTTCAGTTAGCTTGTTGCTGATGTATGGAAATGGTACCAATTTTTTTGTGTTAATAATTTTATTCTGCAAAATTACTGAATTCTTCATCAGTTATAAGAGTTTTTGGTGAAGCTTTTAGGGTTTCCTATATGGAAGATCATGTTTTCTATACACATGGACACTCTGATGTTCCCATTTCCAATTTTAATGCCTTTTATTTATTTTTGTTATCTACTTGCTCTGGCGGAGACATCCAGTATTATGTTGAGTGATAGTGATGAGAGGATGTGGGAATTTATCTTTTCCTTAAAGAAAAAGCTTTTAGCTTTATCCCATTAAGTATAACGTTAGCTCTGTACTTGTCATATATGACCTTTATACACTACTCCTTTACTTAATTTGTTGAGAGCTTTTATAATGAAGAGATTTTGAATTTTGACCCTTGCTTTTTCTATGTCTATTGAGATGATTATATGGTTTCTGTTTCTTATTCTGTAATGTAATGTATCACATTTATTGATTTGCATATGTTGAACCATCCTTGAATCCCTATAATTAACCCAACTTAATCATGGCGAATGATCTTTTTAGTGTGCTGCTAGATTTAGTTTGCTAGTATTTTGTTGAGAATTTTTGTATAAATATTCATCAGGGATATGGGTCTATAGTTTGCTTTTTTTGTGGTGTCCTTATCGGGTTTTGATGTCAAGGTAATGCTGAGATTATATAATGAGATTGGAGGAATTCTTTCTATTTAAATTCTTTGAAAGAGTTTGAAAAAAATTATGTTACCATTCTTCAAATGTTTGGTAGAATTCAACTGCAAACTCATCCAGTCCTGGGCCTTTCTCTGATGGTAGATGATTTATGACTGATATAATCTTGTTTTTCCTAATTGCTATGTTTACATTGTCTATTTCTTCTTGGTTCAATGTTGGTAGATTTTATGTGTTTAGAAATTTATCCCTTTCTTTTAGGTGTTCCAGTTCGTTGACATATAGTTGTTCATAATACATTCTACTGATCTTTTGTATTTCTGTGGTATCAATTGTAATGTTTCCTTTTTGATTATGATTTTATTTAGGTCATTTTTCTTTTATTCCTGGTTATCTTAGATAATGGTTTGTCAATTTTGTTTATATTTTTGAAAAATGACTTTACATTTTATGACCTCCTGATTTTATTTTTATTTTCAATTTCATTTATTTCTGCTCTATAGTATTTCTATCGTTCTGCTAATGTTGAGTTTTGTTTATTCTTGCTTTTCTAGTTCCTTAGAGTGCATTATTAGGTTGTTAACTTGAAATCTTTCTACTTTATGATAAATACATTTATTTCTATAGGCTGGCTTCTTAACACTGACTTTGCTGTATCCCATAGGTGTTGATATGTTCTTTTCATATTTTCATTTGTTTCAAGAAATTTTTAAATGTCCTTCTTAATTTGTGTGTGTGTGTGTGTGTGTCTGTGTGTGTGTGTCTTTTATTATTTATTTATTTATTTATTTATCCTTTAGGTTCTGGGGTATACATGCAGATCATGCAGGATTGTTGAATAGGTACATACATGGTGATGTAGTTTGCTGCCTCCACCCCCCATCACCTATATCTGTCATTTCTCCCCATGTTATCCCTTCCCAACCTCCCCACACCCACTGTCCCTCCCCTAGTCCCCCTCAACTGACCCCAGTGTATGATGCTTCCCTCCCAGTGCCCACGTGTTCTCATTGTTCAACACCTGCCTATGAGTGAGAACATGCAGTGTTTGATTTTCTGTTCTTGTGTCAGTTTGCTGAGAATGATGGTTTCCAGATTCATTCATGTCCCTACAAAGGACAGGAACTCAGTTTTTATGGTTGCAAAGTATTCCATGGTGTATATGTGCCATGTTTTCCTTGTTCAGCCTATCATCTCTAAAAATTTGGGTTGGTTTCAGGTCTGTACTATTGTAAATAGTGCGACAATGAACATACATGTGCATCTGTCTTTATGATAGAGCGATTTATAATCCTTTGAATGAGATTCAAAGGATTATAAATCCTTCCAATGGGAATCCCAGTAATGGGCTCTCTGGGTCAAATGGAATTTCTATTTCTAGGTCCTTGAGGAATTGCCACATTGTCTTCCACAATGGCTGAACTAATTTACACTTCCATCAACAGTATAAAATGTTCCTATTTCTCCACATCCTCTCCATGGTCATTCAGAGCATGTTGCTTAATTTCATTGTGCTTTCAAGAGTTTCTCTTTTAATTGATTTCTAGTTGTGTTCCAATTTTTAAAAAATATACTTGGTATGACTTCACTTTTTAAGAAATTGATAAAACTTGTTTTGTTACCTAACGTATGGTCTATCCTGGAGAATATTCCATGTGCTGAAGAAAAGAATATGAATTCTGTAGCTATTGCACAAAATGTTCTATGAATGTCTGTTAGGTCCATTCGGTTTAAGGTGTTGTTTAAATCCGATGTTTCTTTATTGAATGTCTGTCTGGATCTTCTGTTCAATATTGAGGGCGAAGTGCTGAATTTTCATTATTGGAGTCTATCCTTCTTTCTTCAAAATTAATAACATTTGTTTTATATTGGGTGCTCCAGTGTTGAGTGTTATATGTTGATATATATGTATATATTTTTGTATATATGTACATATATATATTTGTATATATGTATATATAGTATACATGTATATATATAATTATCTACAATTATATATCCTTTTGCTGAATTTATGTCTTTGCCATTAGATAATCTTGTCTCTTTTTACACTTTTTGATGGAAAGTCACTTTTATCTGATGCAGATGTAGTTATTTATGCTCACTTTTGAGTTTTGTTTGCATAGAATATCTTTCTTCTCCCTCAACTTTCAGTCTGTTTGTCTTTATAGGTCAAATATATTTCTTTTATTTATATTTGACCCAGTATATTGCTGGGTCTTGTTTTATTGTTCTCTCAGCCAGTCTATATGTTTTAATCAACATGAAAACACTCAAAAGTATAAAGCAATAAAGCAGATGCTCAAGATGTACAAGAAAGAAAAAGAAAGAAACCAAACGTTATCACAGCAACAAGAAAAAACCAAATCACAGTGCTAAATAAGAAAGGGATAAATGAACAAACAATACAAAACAATAAAAAAGTTTTAAAAAAACATGAGTATATCCTATGAATAATAACCTTGAATTAAAATGACTAAATGCCACGATTAAAGTGACTCTTGGGTGTATATGGGATGGTTCTGTCAAGGCACTGTTTTCATGAGAAGAAGAGAGCAGCTTCAGCTCAGGCTTCTAGGGGCAGGTCTCAGCTGAAACTGGGAAGGGTAAGGTGGAGCAGCTCCACCACTGTTTGACCCCAGATGAAGAAGGTAGCAGCTGCTTGTGGCTTGGCTTGTGGATGTCAGGACATTGGCAGGGGTGGTTTGGCAGCAGCTTAGTCTCAGGGATAAAAGAGTGCCATGGCCATTCACCTCTGGAGCTACATACACTCCATCAGTAGTTACAATTTCAAAATGGCATAACAGAGAAGCTATGCAGGGTACAGGGAGTGGGGCACAGGGTCAGCTCCTTCTCTGTGGGAAGCACAACTGTGTGGACTCCAGGCAGCTCCCTCAGCTGGACTTGGTACCTATGAGGACTGCAGGGGTCTCCAGTGGTTAGGACTGTAGGTGTCCAAGGTGTTAATGGGAGCTCCTGGGATCCTTTTGCTTAGTGCTTCCCCAGTGAGAGAAGTTCCTTCTGACTCCCGGCTTATTCCAGTGGAGGAATGAAGTGGTGAAGGCCAGGTGTTTCTTTCAGTTTTCTAAGTGTCTATCCTGAGTTTTTCTGCTCACTAGGGCTTCTGTTACTCCTTTAACATACTCTGGTGCTCTCCTTTAGTTACTTTCATCAAAATGCAGTTGCTTATTTGTTGTTTTGGTTGTTTTTGTAGGGGAAATGAGCATTAGGGATTTCTTGTCAACCATCTTGCTGATGTCAAAATCCCTTGCTACTAATTTTAAACTGTGAAGAATTTAAGCTGAAAAATATATTTTCTTTATAGGTAACTATATGGTGATGCAATATAAAAAATGCAAATAAGTAAAATTTCCAGTATAGTGAGGCATCTGGTAAATTGGAATCATTTTTTTTATGGAGACTATTAATGTAAAAATGAAACATGTTTTCTAAGTTAAAAATTGAAAAATCTTAAATCCTAATTTTCAAGTATTTTATTACTACATGGGTTAAAGTATGCTTTGGCCAATAATCTTAAAAAAATATATAATTCAGAAAAATGTTATATGAAACAGTTTTCTTATGAGATATGTAAATTGTATCCTTTAAATTTTCATGTGAAAGTTTACCAATGTGTGTATATATACAAATATATATGTAATAAAATAAAATACATATTATATATCAATATGTAATAAATAATTAGAAGAACACGGAGTATGTTTGCCATATCCTTCAGGCTACTTTCTTTTCCACTTAGAACCTGGAGTGAAAAAAATCTATATTTCTCAGTGTGTTTCAGTTTTTCTTCTGAACATCAGAATAAAAAATCATAAAGTAATACTGTCTTTTTAGATTGCAGGTAAATCATATCAGTGTTTCTTGAAAAACACACCTTAAAATATGCAAGTGGATCTTTCAGGATATCAGTGTTTCTGAAACAACATGGGTGGCTTTAAGTTAGGCTGGAATACTAAAGCTTAGTATTCCTTAAGCTCCTTTCCAGATTTAATTTGAAATACTTTTGTAACAAAGAGAGCTTCTCAGAGTCTATTTGGTGCCTTGCTTCTTCTGATTTTTAATTAAACTATATACATTGCAAGACGTCCTGTATTCCTGCATATATTTGTGTCCCTATTCAAAAATTTTACTTTTTAATTGAGGAAAGCCATTGATGACTAGAATAAGAGGGTTTCAATTTTTATTCTGTCAACGTTAATCATTTTGGAGGTCAGGAGGATCTCTTAACATTGAATGTCAAAGAGCTTTTTTTTTTTTTTGAGACGGAATCTCGCTCTTGTTACCCAACTGAGTACAATGGCGCAATCTCGGCTCACTGCAACCTCCGCCTCCTGGGTTCAGGCAATTCTCCTGCCTCAGTCTCCTGAGTAGGTGGGATTACAGGCATGCGCCACCATGCCTAGCTATTTTTTTGTATTTTTAGTAGAGACGGGGTTTCACCATGTTGACTAGGATGGTCTCGATCTCTTGACCTCGTGATCCACCAGCCTCAGCCTCCCAAAGCAAAGAGCTTTTAATGACTTTTTTCTCTTAGCATAAAATTTTGTACTGCTTAGGTGAGTATTCATATTTTAGTGTTTGCTTTCTGAATTTTATACACAGCGATATTGAAAATAAACTTGATTAATGTGTGCTGAAAATTCTTTTACCATTTAGAAATAATGTTTATATATTTGATTAAACTGGTTTTAAATTCAATTAGAAAATCTGAAATCCAAAGATTGTCTCTTAGTCTATGTTATTTTATGTGGAAACAATATATATTGCTGAAGTAAGTATCTAATGGATTTTTCATTTGCTAACAGGTCTCAAAAATGTTAGGAAAACAATTTTAGTTAGGCCACATAACAGATTAGTCAAATAGGAAAATCTTAGTTCAGAAAAACTGAAGGACGTAAGGAGAGTTTATCTGGTAATCTGGCATTGTCTTTAATCAAATCTTTCTATTACCCAGTTTCAAACACATTCAAAGTCATGTATTCTTTGAATAAAATTCTCTTGCAATGAACGCAAAATGTACTAACTATATATTACTATTACTGGAGAGAGAAATTGTTGACACAACAATTAAAGGAACTTTCTCTCCTGTTACCCTGTCTACCCTCCCTCCCATCAAGCTTGCACTTGTGTTATCATGGAGAAGCATCAGAATTATAACTGTTAAAAGACAACAGACCATAGGCTTCTGTCTGTCTAATTCAATCCACACTTTCTCACTTTTATTTGATAAAATATGAATAAAACATGTACTTCTTTATTTAAAAGACATTTGGCCTGGATTAAGCTATAATAAGTAGTCACAATAACTTTAAAACTCTTCTGAATGTTTTGTTTTGAATGTAATTCCAGATACACTCAATACGGAAAGCAGTACTCATAGTATTAAAACATGATTGAATGTCCTATACAATGTTGGCATGATGAATCAATTTCTCATGAAATCTATTTGATAAAAAATACTCCATTTTCTGAGTAACATCTTGTGCTTTATGTATAAATCAATAGAATGACACCAGTAGATGGAAAATTGGTTACAATATTAGAAGACAGTGATCTGCTTCCTAAGGCCCAAGCTGTACAACTGGGAACTCTCAGACTGCTTTCCAATTTAGATTAGATTTGCCTTGTAAAGTAATGTTCCATTAATTTTTTTTTTAATTATGACAAGTAAAAGAAAAATAATTTATATAACTTGAATTATCTAAACAATAGATGAATAAAATAGAAAATACTATATTTTATTTAACGGGACTCTTCACTGCTAGTAATCGATAATATCTCTCCAACTATCACTTTAATAATTTTATTTGAAGACTTGATTAGACTGTGTCTGTTGTCTCACAGCTTGGGGTGTATGTGTGTGTGTGGGTGGGTGGGTGTGTGTGTGTATGTGTGATAATCATGGATTCATGGATTAGATATGGGAAATTTGAGTTCTGTGCTTAGTTCTATAATTTAGTGTTTAATATTTAAGAAAATATGTAACACTTTGAACACAGTTTCCTGGTATTAAAAATGTGTACCATGTTATACTCTGGAGTTGTTATTATAAGCTAATAGTAATTTAAGTTCCTTGTCTTACATTTAAAATTTTTAATTTAATTTTACTTTACTTTTTAAATTAAAAAAAAAAAAAAATCTCAGCTGGGCACAATGGCTCAGACTTCTAATCCTAGCACTTTTGGAGGATGAAGCAGGCAGATTGCTTGAGACCAAATGTTTGAGACCAGCCTGGTCAACATGGTGAAATCCAATCTCTACTAAAAATACAAAAATAGGCGTGATGGTGCATGCCTTTAATTCCAGTTACTTAGTAGGCTGAGGCAGAAGGATCACTTGAACCCAGGAGACAGAGGTTGCAGTAAGCCAAGATCACTCCACTGCACTCCAGCCTTAGTGGCAGAGCAAGACAATGTCTCCAAAAATAAAAAAGAAAACAAATAATTATTAATCTAATGTGTCAATCACCCAGGTATAACACTTCTCAACTTATGGTAAATTTTTTTTTGCCAAACAGACCCACCAACGTCTAGTCTTTAGATAACCGTGAAGCAAATCTCAGACAGTAAGACTTCGTATCTGTGAACATGTTAGTGTATGATAGTGTATGTTAGTTACACTAAACATGTAACCAAAGGAAATTGTTTTTATTAGTTATGACTATCGCAAAACCACTATTATATTTAAAAATAATGGTTCCTTAATGTATCAAATATAGTCAAAATATCTGCAGTTGTATTTTAAAAATCATTTTGAGTCATAATTTATATAAGATAAGGTCACTACACTTTTAAAAGTCACTTTGAAAATATATGGGGTCTTATAATCACCACCACATAATCACTAGGTATTATGTTAGCTTATAGATTGTTTATTGATATTCTTTATCAGTTTGAGGAAATTTCCTTTCATTTCTACTTTGCTGTATCTTTTTATCATAAGTCAGGGTTAAATTTTGTCAAATACTTTTCCTTTTAAAAAAAATTTTTTTGTTTTTTTTTAATTATACTTTAGTTCTAGGGTACATGTACAGAATGTGCAGGTTTGTTACATAGGTATACACTTGACACAGTGGTTTGCTGCATCCATCACCCTGTCGTCCATATTTTTCTTAATGCTATCCCTCACCTATCCCCTGAACCCCTGCTATCTCTTCTCTAGCCCCCTACCCATTAACAGGCCCCAGTGTGTGATGTTCCACTCCCTGTGTCCATGTGTTCTCATTATTTAACACTCACTTATGAGTGAGAACATGTGGTATTTGGTTTTCTGTTCTTGTGTCAGTTTGCTGTAAATGATGGTTTCCAGCTTTATCCATGTCCCTGCAAAGGACATGAACTTATCCTTTTTTATGGCTGTATAGTATTCCATGGTAGATATGTGCCACATTTTCTTTATCCAGTCTATAATTGATGGGCATTTGAGTTGGTTCCAAGTCTTTGGTATTGTGAACAGTGCCACAATAAACATTTGTGTGCATATGTCTTTATAATAGAATGATTTATAATCCTTTTTATGTATGCCCGATAACAAGATTGCTGGGTCAAATGGTATTTCTGTTTCTAGATCCTTGAGGAATCACCACACTGTCTTCCACAATGGCTGAATTAATTTACAGCCCTATCAACAGTGTGTCAAATGCTTTTTTGCATGTGTTGCAAGAATCACATGTTTTTCTGGTTTATTTTGTTTAGTAAATTACATTCATTGTTTTTTTTAATACTAAAGCATTCTTGAGATAAGCCATACTTAATAATCATGTATTATTGTTTATATAAGGTTACATTAAAATTACTGATGCTTTGTTTAAAATATTTACATTGATAGCCATAACATATATTAATATATCATTTATCTTCTTGTAATGTCTGTTAAATTTAGGTATTAGGGTTACCCTAGTTTTATAAATGGATTGGAAAGTATTTCCTCTTCTATTTTATTGAGGAAGTTTATGTAGGTGTTATTTTTTCTTTACTTATATGAATTTATATTAATCATTTGAGACAATTCGTCATTGAAACCATCTCATTCTTTCTTTCCTTTTATGGGGCTAAAAGGGCATGATACCTTTCCTCTTTATCCTAAGACTCACAGTTGACACTTCTATAACAAAAATAGGCTAACAAGAGAAGAGCATAACAATTTGTTTCATCAAAGCTTTATGTGATATGGGAACCCGCAGAATGAATACCCAAAGACACAAGAGAAATCATTCATTTTTATGTTTAAGTTCAATGAAGAATGGACAGCCATATAGAAACATGATTGGATAAAAAAAGTATGATCTAATGCTAGTGGACTGAAGTGAGGAAATCTATCCAGGCCTGCGTGGTAAGATTCTTTTGGGATTCTCTGTGTCAGATTCCTTCCTCCTAGGTATGAGGCAGAATCTCCATGAAATGAGGGACTTATGACCTACTATAGGACAAGGGTAGGATAGAAAATTTCATGGCCAGCTCCTGGACAAAAAGATGGGAAAAGTAATCATTCCAGTTTTTATGTCTGGCTGTGAGGAAAATGAGTTTTAGTTTCTATGACTTGCCTTGGAGAAGCGGAATTCTATTTTTTGTGGTTTGCCTCTGGGGACAATGAGGGGCCAGCAGAAATTCAGGAGGAAACTTTGTTCTGAGTCTGCTTCCGAGGTCTTCATTTTGGTTATTGTTTTCTGAGCCCCAGTACATTCCCCTGAACACTATTTCTCTTTCTTCCTGTATGTACACAATCACAAACGTATATATATGTAGTTGTTCCAACTTCATTTATTGAGGAGAACCTTTTTCTCATGTAATTGCCTTTCCACAATAATGTGTGAGCTATTTTGATTTCTTTTCATTTTCCTATACATTTTAGAATTGGTTTGAGAGCTTCAACAAAAACTTCTGCTGAAATTTTGAAAGGTATTTTACTGTATTATGGATAACCCAGGGTAAAATTTATATCTTAATTGCAATGAGTTTTATGATTGTTAAATATAGTACACATATAATAACTTATTAGGTCTTCTTTAATTCTGTCATCAATGTTCATTAGTTTTCATTGTAGGTGTCTTGTATATATTTTAGTAAATGTATTTTATATTTATTGTTATGAGGTTGTTTTATTTTAAATGATTTAATTTAAAATGTTAGGCTTACAAAAAGTTACAAAATAGTACAGAGAGTTTCTATACAACATTTTCCAAGCTTTCCCAAATGTTAACATTTTAGATACCCATAACACAGTTATAAAAGCTGACATTGATACATTATTAATTAATCTATAGATCTTTTTCAAGTTTCTACAATTGTGTAAATAAACTCTTTTCTAAACCAGGCTCCAATATTGGAATACACATTATATTTGGTGACCAGATTTTCTTGTTGGAAGTTAATATAAACATTGCTCCAGTCTTCCTTTCTCTTTCTTTAACTTGATTAATTTGAGTAGTATTGGCCTATTGTTTTTTAGCCTGTCCTTCAATTTGGGTTTATTTGATATTGCCATGTGATTAAATTCTGATTATAAATGTTGGGAGGGAGACTATAATAGTGACATGTGTCCTTCTCAGTAATGTTAACTTTGATCACTTAGTTAAAATAACATTTTGTTCTACTGTAAAGTTACTATTTATTCCCTATGAAATTAATTAATATTCTTATAGGAAGTTTTTGAAACTATGTAAATGTTTAAATCCTCATTGTATTTTGCCCACTAATTTTAGCTTCTTTTCATGCTTCTTGCCTGAAACAATGATTTAATTTGAATCTTGCCAAGTGATAATTTTCTATTTCGGTTAATTTATTCTATATTTATTACTCAGAAATCTTCTCTATGGAAGAACTTTCCCTTGTTTAGTTATTGATTTATTTATTCAATTATTTATGTGAGTATGAAATCATGGAAATTTATTGTATTTATTCCATAGATTATAATCTAAAACTATTTTTATTTGTTTCTCCAATGTCTCCCATATGGCCATGAAGAGGTCCTCCAAGTGTCCTCCCTTGTCCTCTTGACATGCCCCATCAATTTTTCAACAAGTTTTTACCTTCTGGCCCCACAAGACATTCCAGGATGGTATTGGACTTATTTCTGCACAGAGAACTTAATATGTTTTTATTGCTATTACAGTTTGCAGTTGATTTCATTTTAATTTCTAATTTTTCCTTCCTAATATGCAGAAATACAGTTTGTTTGTTTTTTTTTGTCGTCTCTGAACTTACTCTGGTCATGTCTTAGTTCTAGTAACTTTTTGTAGATCTTTTAGTATATTCTACATATATGAGCCTGTCATCTGTGTCTCTGAAATGTGATCCACATAAAGTCCACACATTACAAATAATTGATATGTATTTTAAATCTAGTTTTTCTTATTTCTTGTTTATTTAGGAGTCTTTGCAATTTTCTATTGTTAGAAAAAACAGTTCATTTATCTTGCAGAATTTTGAACACTGGATTTGCATTCTGTATACTATGACGTTGTTTAACATGTTCAATGTCGTTGTATTACATAGTACAGCACTTAGATCTATGAACCAATTAGATGTTTTTGCAAGACTACTACCTGTTTTTCTGCACTATTAAATATCATAAAATGTTGTTGATATTGTAGTCTATATTTATCTTTCCTAATTTCTTTGAAAGCACAGATTGTGCTTTAAGCCTTTTTTTTTTCCTTTTTCTTTTTTTTTTTTGGAAATGGGGTCTGGCTCTGTTGCCCAGGCTGGAGTGCAGTGGTGCCATTACAAATCACTGCAACCTCTGCCTCCCAGGTCAAGCCATCCTCCCACCTCAACCTCCTGGGTAGCTGGAACTACAGGCACGTGACACCACACTTAGATATTTTTGTGTATTTTTTGTAGAGGCTGTTGCCGTGTTGCCAGGCTGTTCTCAAACTTTTCGGCTCAAGTGATCCTCTCACCTTGGCCTCACAAAGTGCTGGGGCTTCAGCTGTGAAGCTCTGCACCCATCCTAAAACATCTTTATCACACCAAAAAGAAACCCTTCTCCACTTAGCTGTCAGTCCTCAAGCTCTCACTTCTTCAGCCCTAAGCAATCATGTATCTACTTTGTTATAGATTTGCCTATTCTGGAAATATCTTATAAATTAAATTATATAATATATGGTCCTTTCTGATTACTTTCTTTCACTTAGCATAACATTTTCATGGTTCATTTATATTGTAACATGCATTAGTACTTCATTTACTTTTAATCATGAATAATCTATGAACATACCACATTTTATTTATTCTTTCACCGTTAGATGGACATTTGAGTTATTTCTACTTTTTGACTACTATAAATAGTGCTGCTATGATTTTTTTCTGTAAACATTTTAGTGTGGACACATAATTTCATTTTACTTGGGTGAACTCAGATTTGTTGGGCCATACAGACGCTATGTTTAACTATTTGAGACATTGTCAGACTGCTCTGTAAAGTGGCTGTGTCGTTCTCCCTTCCCTCCGGCACTGTAGGACAATTCTATTTTTTTCACATCCTTGCTAATACTCGTTATTATCTGTCTTTTTCATCATAGCCATCCTAACAGGCATGAGGTGGTATTTCACTGTGGTTTTCGCTTGCATTTTCAGGTGTCTAACCACTTTATTATTTTACTCAGCAAGTGTTTGTTGAGTGCCTAATATGTATCAGGTGATATTCTTTGGAGCTTAGGCTTCGTCAATGAACTGCACAGACAGAGATCCCTGCTCCCAAGAAGATTATGTTCATGGGACGACAGATAATAAGCCGTAAATGTAGCAAGTACAAAGGAAAGCTGAATAAAGACACTGAGTGTGGTATACTAAAGAGAGGCAAACTGCAGTAGGGAACTCAAGATAAGCCTCCTTCATAGAAAAAGGGATATTTGAGGAAAATCCCAAAGAAGTGAGCTAGCTGGTGTGTGAATATTTTGGGGAGAAGACTCACAGGCATAGAGAATAGCCAATACAAAGACCTTAGATGTGCTTGAAGCATTTGTGACTAGCACAGAGGAAACAGAAGAGCATGGAAGAGCACCGTAGGTATTAGTTCCAGAGACGTAACAGTGGTCAGGCCATACAGGACTCTCTAGTGAGCATTTCAATAATTTTAGAGGCCCTTGAAAAAGGTTAAACATGCAGAGACTCAAATCTAGGTATAGGAGAGATGCCACTTTTACTCATTTCCTAAAAACTTTTATATTACTGTTAAATTTTTGTTTTAAATTTCTGCTTCATTAATAGCATTCTAATAAAGAAGATGAATTTTAAATTGAGACAAGTTTCTAATGTGTATATTTAATTTTAAGGATTATGTAAGCAGACTTAATGATGATCCAGAACTTTTTGCAACTCTAAAAATAAACAGCATTTTCTAAATGTCTTATTCAATAAACTGTAATAAATTGGATTGAAAAGAAAACTAGATGCATAGTTAAGAAAATGTCTATATGAAAATTCAGAAAGTCACATAGTCAGAACCTGTAGTAGTTTTTAATTTTTATTTTTAAAATATTTGCTTTTTAATCTGATATATAAAGAAGTATCTTGGCCGGGTGCGGTGGCTCAAGCCTGTAGTCCCAGCACTTTGGGAGGCCGAGGCGGGTGGATCACGAGGTCGGCAGATCGAGACCATCCTGGTCAACACGGTGAAACCCCGTCTCTACTAAAAACTACAAAAAATTAGCTGGGCACGGTGGCGTGTGCCTGTAATCCCAGCTACTCAGGAGGCTGAGGCAGGAGAATTGCCTGAACCCAGGGGGCAGAGGTTGCGGTGAGCCGAGATCGTGCCATTGTACTCCAGCCTGGGTAACAAGAGCGAAACTCCGTCTCAAAAAAAAAAAAAAAAAAAAAAAAAAAAAAAAAAAAAAAAAAAAGAAGTATCTTAGGATTACATCTCCATATATTTATGAAAATTCAAATACATAGCTTACTTTCTCACCATTACATATACATTTGATAAATATTTCCATGTTTATTCAAGTGATTCAAAGGTAACCTATGGACATGTATGTAATTTAATTTTATAGTTAAGTAAACGTTTTGGATATAACCTCCGGTCACACAGAGCTTTGTCACTTTCTCAAAGTGACACTGGAAAAAAATATGTTTTTTAATTTGCTTGTCTTGGCTGGCAATCATGACAATATTCAGAACAGTATGTTTCAAACAGGTGTAGGGGAGAAGGTAAGTCTTTGCTCTCCCATTGTTAAGTTCATAACTGAGACCCTAACAATAAAAGACACATTAACGAAAGAACAGCATAAAAGTTTATTTTATATAACTTTTAAGTGACATTGGAGCCTTCAGAAATAAACCTAAGAAACAGTGAAATCTGTGCGTTTTTGTGCTAAGTTTGGTGATGAAGTGGGTAGTTGTGAAGAAATATGACGGGAAGATAATGTGGGTTATGATCTAATAATAATAAACTAAACTGTTGGGGGGAGCTTAGTAAGGCCTGTTATCCAGATTCTTCTCCATGTCACTGTGTGACATTCCTTTTCTCTCTATATAGGGCACATTAGGGGGGTCTTTTCTCCAAGCATAGGACAAATTAGGTGTCCTTTCATCCAAGGGCAGATGAGAGTCATATGACCTACTTCAGAAAAAGGCCAGATAATTCATTTGTGGCTTGTTTCAGGGGAGAAGAGAAAGAGAAGGCCAGAGTTGCCTTCCTGCTTCTGCTGTTTTCTCAAATGACAAGATGCCATATTTTGGGGTAGCCTGTCCTGAAACCCATTGGAGACACACTCCCTCTCCTCATATACACAACAAGCAAACACAATTATTTGATTTCCAGAATTGAAGATCTTGTAGATGATCACTGTACCTTCACCTACTTGTAGCAGCTGCAGTTTTAATATCATAGGTGAACAGGAGCTTCAGGCCCGTCAATGTCCATGTCATATGAGTTGCTTAGAGAAAACTGCTTTTTTATTTTACTTCAAAGTTACTAAATAGGCATAGTAACCTTCGTTATTAGTAGAACTTTTCAGTTAACATGCCAGGAAAAAATAAAATGGAACTCAAATATTTTACCAAAACAGACATTAGTTTTACCTCTAGGCATAGATTTGATGATGTGATTAAGTCAGAAGTTTAAAAAGCATTAAATTTACAAATGAAAATCCATTCCCAAAGTTAATTTTTAAGTTGGTTCTTTAGTTTGCAAAACTTTAAAAAATAGAAATAAGATTCAAAAAGCATTTAAAATTTTAAATCTTATTTACCAGGTCCCAACCAACTTATTTAACTCCTACCACATTTATGAAAAATATTGATAATTGTAGCTAACAATTATTAAGTACTCACTGTGTTACATGCTAAATGTTTTGTGTATATTATTTAACGTTCTCCAGACTCTTATGACAAATACATTTGCTACTATATACTAGTAAAAGGTATTTCTAGATATGAATCCAAACCTTCTGACTCTAGCTAATAGTCCTAGGCTGTATTTTTTTCAAATGTATGGAATGTCAAAATAAATTGATCTTTCTTTGTTATTCATACATGCATACAAACACATTGAAAGATATATATTCATGCATACATATAAGTACAGGACAGTTTTTAACTTCTTGTAATGTAGCATCTAAAGTAATATTTGTCTTTTTCCTGAGCTTCTGTAAGTCTCAGTTTGAAAGATTAAGACTGGCATTTCAGAATGGTGTAGACATATGCGGTTTTGATTTAATATACCCTCCTTTGAGTAGCTCTTCACTTTTTCTACTAAAATATTAGAAAACCAAGAGAGTTGTATTTAGACAGTGAGATCCAGAGAGTAAAATCACTGAAACATTTATCAAAGGTATGAGTTTGATCCTGGGAAGATTATGTCTACAGTTCTTCAGTAAAACACAAATGTTGGTAATACCATTTCACAAAGAAACGATTTTATTTTGTGTACATATGCAAATAAAGTACAAAGTCTAGCTAGTAGTTCGTGTACACACACACACACACACACACACACTTTAAAAGAAGCAGCAGAAGAAATAAACTCATACAGCAGAAGAAAAGTTTTTTTTAATTACTCATTTATTCACTATTCTATTAGTAAATAATTATTGAAAGTTAAGTATATTTTAAGCACTTGGGTTATAAAAATAAATAGGTACAGTTTCTGGTTTCAATATTTCAGTCTTGCCAGAGAGATGGATAAAATAAAAGCTCTGATTAGTGTTTTAAAGAATGTGTATGAAAACTGTTCTGGATGTGGAGAGGAAAAAGAAGCCATTTTACCTTGGGTAGTTAAAAGAGGATTCCCAAAGAAAAAAACTATTGAATCGAATCTCAAACTGAATGTGTCTGAAAGGAATTTGAAGTAGAAGAAGCTCACTAAAAATATATAGATTCGTTTTTTAAATAAAATACTCTTGATACAAATCAGCTTATGAGTCGCAAACTGCTTAAGTGTAGTTAATTCAGAATTGTTGATGAGTTATAACTTTATAATTATAGTCATAAATAAAGGCAAGAAAATAAAAATATAAAACTTGCCCAGATTCCATTTAACACTGGCTATAACACTTTGGTGATCTCACAGTTTATATTTTTTCTCATGAGTCCTCTGGATGACTTCAGACAATATTTTACCTTTTCTCTTTCCTTAGAAAGGGAGTAGAACTATGCTATTGCTCTTTTACTATCTTATTTTACGGATTAGGAGACCGAGTCCCAAGAATCAGAAACAGTTATCCAAAGAAAAAAGAAACATAATGAGTCTCAGAATAGAGTTCTTTCCACTACTACTCTCTGGCACAGCTTCCAAATATTTTCTACATCCTCCTCTACCTGTCTCTTCCTCCAAGAGGCTTGTCCATATGGAAGCTGGCTTCCTTGCCCTCTGGCTTCGGGTTGTGTTGGATAAATAGAGAGATTAGAGTGTGGGTAAAATAAAAAGAATTCGTTCTTCAATATCCCTCTCTGAAGGATCTGCCTCTTTAAAGAAAACTGGTGGCTCTTCTCAATTGGACTGTCTTCTCCAGGGTTCTGAAAACCTCTCTAGCTCATTGTCCTTTCAGGCCGAAGGATGGTACAGCTCCAGGGTTCTCTGTCATCACTTAAGGCATCCCTATACTCTCCCAAAATCCTTGTTAAGAGTCTTTTGATTAAGCCCTCCTCAAATATTGTAATTTGAGCACACCAACTACTTCTTTCTTCAGCCTTAACTGATATAATCTCCCTGGAGACTTGAGGGTCTACTGAGAAGCTCAGAGTAATAGAAATTAGGCAATCATGTTTTCTATTTCAAGGTAGTTATCTAGAAGGTTGATTTTACTGTTAGAAAAGTTTCCCTTAAAAAGAGATTATTAGAAGAAATAGAAGATTCAATGTTAAGAGACTTTATTGTGTCTGTGTTTTATTTTTTAAGAGCACAGTAGACACAATAGAGGAATATTTTAGATCAATGCTTTTAATGTTCTTTATAAATTTGGGTAGACACTAATGTCATTTAGGAATCTTGTATTTGTTCTACAAGTCCGCTCAGGTACGTTAAATATAATAATCTATTTTATATTAAATATTTTACTTTAAATTTTCAGTTTTAAGTTACCAATTTACTACATTACCAATTTATCACATTTCTTTGCAATCTATAACATTCTATTCTACCCAGCCATGGCAGGGACCAAGTTTTCATTTATCATAATGATCATTTATAATCTTGTCAATGAGACAATCAGTTGGGGAGTTTGGGAAGCCTCCCAGTTCCTGGTTTTTAAATTGTTTGGTTTGACATTTAGCATCTGTGTGTTGTAAATATGTTATCTGGCTTATAAAATTGAATATTTTTATATTCAGGTTTATTTTTGACTGGTTTGAGTGCTTTCACCAACAAGGCACCAGTGAAGTTTCAACATGCAAAGGGCATGTGGATAGTAACTATTAATTCTTTATGCATAAATTTCAAGTCTATATGACAATGGACATAGATACGTCTATCTATGCGGACACACTTGAGATTAAGTGGCTGTGTCAAGAAATGCATTTTGTGAATCAACATGAGTTATTATTTTTAAAATGAACCATTTCTAGGCTCAAGCTAAAAGTGCCTCAAAACTATGCCCTAATGGTGCATTACCATACAGCATGGTAGAGGGCAATTTGTGATGATAAGTCTTCTGCACTATACACAAAGACTCAAGGTGATGTTTTCATGAACTTTTAATAGAAGTGTTTTAACATGAAAACTGAAGCGTAATTTAATGAATTTCACTTTCTCTACTATATAAAATTTAATGAGCAATGAGATGGCAGGAGTTAGCTCAATTCTTAGTGAAACATATTGTCCCCTACAAAACCACTTGCATAATTATAGACTAAATTTAATATTTTTTCTCCTTTCTCTGTATCAGCAGAAGTCAAAAACTAAACTACTAGTCTTAAAATTAATAAAAGGTTGTTTTAATGGCTTTTGATGACAACATGGAAAAAGTTTCATTTTTCATAAGATTATCCATAAGAACTGTTTTTATTTATGTCATACCAAAATTTTTATTCTTAGTGATTAAAAAATGTTCCGTGAGGGTCTATTTCATTTGTCTAAAATACGATAATGGGGAAATCAAAATGACTATCTTCCCTAACTTGAAGGAACATCAATTTAATTATTAAAATAGCCCATATACATCTGTTAATAAATTTAAAAAAAGCGTTTCTCTAGTCCCTATCATCAAGTCAAATTAATCCAAATATTGGTATGTGAGTCTTACATAGTCTTGGATTATTTAGTAAATCTGTGACCTTGAACTAACTTCTTCAAGCTTCAGTCATCACCAGTAAAACGTGGCTTAAAATAGTATCTACCACAGGGGTTATTGTAAAGATTAAATTATGTATTACACATGTAATACATGTACACCTGTGCATTAAAAGCATTCATGAAATGTTAACTCTTACTGGTAATTTAAAAAGATGAAAAGATAAATGAAAACTCATGAATTCTGGTAAAGCGTGATTTAGGGAGTCTTTCATTTGTAAATACTGTTCTGTTAATTGGATTCTCCTTCACTTTTCTCTCTAATTCAAAATATCAGAAGTATTATACTTTGGATGAATGCTGTGTGTCTTGCCTGGTATCCCTGAAACTCTTTTTGTTCTTATCTAAGCTAGTCTGTACAGCAGAGGCAGAATAATCTTTAGAACTACAAACCAATAATGACATTAACCTGTAAAAATGTTAACAGCTGACCATTGCTTTCAGAATCACAAGCACAGCCTGTAGAAAGGAACGTGTTAAATGTTAGCCCTTTGTGCTTTCTCATCAGGCCTATCTTCTTCTCAGTGTCTGAGGGACAGTCACACTTAACCCTTGTTCAGTTTCCTGGCATTCATGGTCCCTGTTGCTGTTGGATATTGCACCAAATATTCCCTCTGTCAAAGTCCTTTCTTTCTGGTCTCCCTCCTCTTTGCTTATTTGCCCTTCCATTTCAAAGGACATTCTTAGATGGCATACCAGAGCAATTATTATTTTTACACTCTCATAGCAAGCAATCTGTCCTTCATACTGATTTTAAAAATATATATTTACTAAAATTTAAAGCAGCTATAAATCTCAAAGTATGGCTGTTATTAGAGGAAGAAATGTTTGCCTTAGCTTGGGCTGCTATAATAAAATGCCATAGTCTGGGTGGCTTAAACAACAGAGATTTATTTCTCACAATTTCGGGGGCTGGGAAGTGTGAAGTCAAGCTGTCAGCATGATGAGGGGCTAGTGATGGCTTGCACCTTCCTGGCTTTCAGATAGCTGCTTTCTTGCTGTGGCCTCACATGACAGAGAGAAAGGGCTTTCATCTCTCTTTCTCTACTTATAAAGACATTAATTACGTCATTAGTGTCCCACCCACATGACTTTGTCTAAGCCTAATTACCTCCAAAGGCCCAGCCTCCAATTATCATCATATTGGGGCTTTGACACCAGACTTTGTGGGAAGGGGACACAAATACTCAGTCCATAATATTATTACAGGTTACTTTTTATATTCATGAAATGTTGATTAGGAAATGACATGCTATCTCTAAATAAATCCAAAAGAGAAATATTAAATTTAATCTGTATACTTACTAGGTATTAGCTGTCTTTTCAGATTTCCAATAGGATACATTTTAGCATTAGTTTTCCAAGTCTGTAGTGTGTGTTTGTTTGCATGTGTGTGTTTACAGGACTGGTGGTTATGTGTAAGCCCACACTGTTATACAGCAGTGTGTCCTGCACTTACATTGATAAAATTTTTCTCAGCCCAAGAGAACTTAAGAAAGAACTCTCTTTTCGTGTTATAAAATGGGATGTTCTATATATTACAGATCAAGGTAGACATTTTTCTTTCCTCTTTAAAAAGGTTGAAGTTTGGGGATATTTGCTTTCTTAAGTTAAAATTTTATTCTACTCACTACTCAGGGAACTTTGTAGTGCTCTGTGCCTGTCACTTTCAGTATTGAGCTCTTTCCCTAGGAGGAAAAGACAAGAAAGTTAGACAAACCATCTATCTAGGACTGCGTAATGAAGTGAAGTCCTTAGGGAAGACAACAGTTGAAGAAAGCCCCCAATTCAATGCCAATATATTCTTATGGGGTTGCGATTTTCAATCCAGAGTTTTAAAAGTCATGAGTGCAGCAGGCCAGAGGGTAGCCATTTGAGCAGGTGCAGTGCAAGGTCCTCAAAACTCACAACACTACAGCCGAGGCTAGGCCCTGCTGTACGCCTGGATTGCAGAGCTAACACAAGGCAGCTGCCAGATCCCCATGGTCTCTGTATGAATTTGGGAAACTAATGGGGACTATAAAGGACATTGAAACTATACCTTTTGAGAGTACGTAGGAAAGGTAAACCTAGTATGTTGACAGCTATTTCATTTACTGGGCAGCACCAAATGCAAAGTAGGGAAAACAAAGAATAAACAGTGACAGTAAAAATAGTATTTTACTTTGCTCCCGTCCTTCTATGTGCTGCTATTCAACTCTTTCTATTACTGCTTCTCTTTTCTCGTTTCTACAACAGTGATACAATGAGAAAGTTGTAATGAGTTGGACAGATAGGCTGTAGTGGGCTTACACCATTTTGGCTGGTAGCAGAATTCCCATCAACTGACTTTTCATTGAATACAAAAGCATACATCTGAAACCAATTTGTAAGGTAAAAAAGGAAATAAATATAAATTTCTAATCCAAAATGGTGTATAATTATATATCTGTGTGGTAAGATTATTCTTTTGTTTACTTTTCACTTTTCTCTATTTTAAAATTCTGAACTACCCAAAGTGGTCCTGGAATCCACAGCACTGGCACCTGGAAGCCTGTGAGAAATGCTAAATCTCAGAGTCAGTACCTGACCTAGTGAACCCAAGTCTGAATCTTAACAGCATCTCAAAGTGATTTATATGAACATTAAAGTTTGATAAATATTGCTTTATAAAACAGAAATTACTTATATATTCAGAAAAAATGGAAGTAATTGCTTGTATAAGAGGGTAATTAGCAGTCAATTTAGAATGAATGTGGCAGGGTTTTGGGAAATCAAAAAGATAATATTGTTAATTACCTCACAATAATTTACAGGGTTTTATTGTTTTTGTTTTTTATTTTGAGACAGAGTCTTGCTCTGTCACCCAGGCTGGAGTGCAGAGGCATGATCTCGGCTCACTGCACCCTCCACCTCCCAGGTTCAGGTGATTCTCCTGTCTTAGCCTCCCAAATAGTTGGCACTACAGCCACGCACCACCACGCCTGGCTAATTTTTTGTATTATTAGTAGAGACAAGGATTCACCGTGTTCGCCAAGCTGGTCACAACCTTCTGACCTCGGGTTATCTGCCTGCTTTGGCCTCCCAAAATGCTGGGATTGCAAGCATGAGCCATGTGCCTGGCAATTTACAGTTTGATATAGGGCGAGGGAGAGAGATATGGCATCCTTTTAATTACCATATTCCTTAAATTATCTATTTTCTCCAAACTATGTCAATTTCAGTAGTTGCTAAATGTTTAATGTTAGAGTATATTAATTTCTAAGAAGGCAATGTGTGGCAAAAGGAGGGGGTCGGGATTTAAAGACCATATAGGAAGATGGCTAACAATGTGAACACTGGGTGCAACTTTGTCACTTTGACCAGGTTACCTAATTTCTATGCTCCTAAACTTCCTCATACATGTAAAGAAGATTATGTCTTCCTCATGGTTTGTTAGTAAAACACTTTTATTAGTAACTGGCATGTAAGCTTGGTACATTTGCTGTTATAATTTGAGGTTAAACCTTATATCAAATTCCAGATCCTACATTAATGAGGTGTATCACTTTTGGCAAGTTGCAAAATCTCTCCAAGCTTATTTCTTCATATCTGAATAAAATTTGCAATAACCTTTACCTCACTAAATGATCTTAAGAATTAAATGAAGTAACTACTTACTAAATACCTTGTATAATTACTACTCTTATTGGCTAGAATCATTATATGCATTAATTTGTGTGTGTGTGTGTTTTTGCTAAGTATTTATTTCTTGCTTATCATTTTTTTGCAGTAATCATTCCTGTAAAAGTTTCTTTCTTTCTCTTTCTCTCCTTCTTTCCTTCTTCCTCCCTCCCTCCTTCCTTCCTTTCTTTCTTTCTTTCTTTCTTTCTTTCTTTCTTTCTTTCTTTCTTTCTTTCTTCTTTCTCTTTTCTTCTTTCTTTCTCTCTCTCTTTCTTTCTTTCTTTCTTCCTCTCTTTTCTTCTTTCTCTCTTTCTCTTTCTTTCTTCCTCTCTTTCTTTCTTTCTTTTCTTCTTTCTTTCTTTCTCTCTCTCTTTCTCTCTCTCTCTCTTCCTTCCTTCCTTCCTTCCTTCCTTCCTTCCTTCCTTCCTTCCTTCCTTCTTTCTCTCTTTCTCTCTTTCTCTCTTTCTCTCTTTCTCTCTTTCTCTCTTTCTCTCTTTCTTTCTTTCTCTCTTTCTTTCTTTCTTTCTTTCTTTCTTTCTTTCTTTCTTTCTTTCTTTCCTTCTTTCCTGATTACAGGAAAATGTAACCTGGTGAATTCTGGTTGAAACATTAATACTGAGGCCAAATAATCAAATTGATATCTTTATTTCAACAAAATATTTATATTTAGGTTATTTAATTTGATTTTTAAATATAAAAAAATTAGAATAACTCTCCATGCAAAAATCACAAAAGTCTATAGTTCTAAAGTGGATACTGATTACCACAGTCTCTTGGCTTGGGATCTGGTAACACAGGAGGCCTATTTCTTCATTCTAAGTATGCCACAGTGCCTCCACCCATGTAATTTCTCCATAATAGGAAGGAATTACTTCCTATATTACATAATAGGAAGGCACAGATTTGTTCCAATTGAAACTAAACAAAATAAAACAAACTTTATCAATGCCTTTAAAACTGTTCCTGGAAGTTTTTGTTACCTTGGAGGCAAATATTGCAGATTTCTTTGGCTTCTATAAAGCTTATAGATCTCCTCTTCCTCCACTCCTCTACCTCCTCCTCCTCCTCCTTCTCCTCCTCTTCCTCCTCCTCTTCCTCCTTCTCCTTCTTCCTTATCCTTTTCCTTCTCATTATTCTTCTCCTTCTTCTTTCCTCTCCTTCTTCCTCCTTCTCTTCCTTCCTTTTCTTTCCTTCTTTCTCTTCTTCCTTCTCTACTTCTGAAATTACATCATGAATTTCTATTATAGGAGTGAATTTATATTAGGTTTTCTCTTTTAGGCATTTGAACTCTTCATTCAACTAACAGGGGTGTGCTTAGATTTACACTATAGCCCTATTCATTCACTAATTTCCTAAAAAGTTGATAGGAACTATTTAGCTAGGGCATCTACAGTTTAGGTTTAGAATAAAAAATTAAATAAAATGAATTGACAGTAAATACAGCTTATTTTCTGATATAGCTTATTCTTCCAAACCTAGTTCCAGTCACATGTACTTAGTATTACTTCTGAAACTACTGTAGAAAAATTCTGGCCTTAAAAAAATAATTTTAGGTATAATTGACATAGGAAACTGCACATATTTATATTAAGTTTTTATACACAATCCCCTCTGCCCCTTGGATCTGTCTTCACAATGAGGATAATGAGCATATGCTTAGCTTCTCCAAGTTTCTTCATTTCCAATTTTTTTTTTTTTTTTTTTTTTTTTTTAGACAGGTTCTTGTTCTGTTGCCCAGGCTGGAATGCAGTGGAGGCAGCCAAGGCTTACTGCAGCCTCAACCTCCCTGGCTCAAGCAATCTTCTCACCTCAGCCTCCCGAGAGGTGGGGACTACGAGGTCATACTACCAGACCTGCCTAATTTAGTTTTGACTTTTTACGTTTTCTAGAGACATGATTTCACTATGTTGCCAGGGTAACCACAAACTTCTGGGTTGAAGTGATCCTCCTGCCTCAGTCTCCCAAGTGTTAGGATTACAGGCGTGAGCCACTGTGCCCAGCCCTTTATTTCCCTTTTTCATTTCTCTTTCTACCCTGCCCCATCTCTACTCTATTTTTTTTTTTAACTTTTATGTTCAGGGGTATATGTGCAGGTGTTTTCTATAGGTAAACTCATGTCCCGGGGGTTTGTTGTACAGATTACTTCATCACTCATGTTCTAAGCCTGGTACCCAATAGTTGGTTTTTCTGTTCCTCTCTCTCCCCTGACCCTCCACACAGTGCTGTTGTTTCTTTCTGTGTGTCCATATGTTCTCATCATTTGCTCCCACCTATAAGTGAGAATGTGTGGTACTTGATTGTCTGTGTCTGCATTACTGTGCTAAGGATAATGTCCTCCAGCTACATCAGGTTCCTGCAAAGGACATGATCTCATTCTTTTTTATGCTGTTCCCACTCTATCCACAGTAAGTACTATATCTTTTTTTGTCACTATATTACTCCACATTTTTCAGAAGTTTAAGTGAATGGTACCATATAGTTTATATTTTTTAATATGGCTTCTTTTTTTCAACAAAATTATTTTGAAAATTGTTCACATTCTTATATGCATCAATAGTACATCTCATTTATCTTGTTTGTTCAGTAGTATCCCATTGTACACATTAAATAAAAGTTATTCACTCTTGACAAAATGGCAAGGGGATTTCATTCAAGATCATTTATACAGGTATAGGGGCTACTGCAATGGGGTTTTGCAGTAGTGGAGGGATATTGAGGTATTGGGCTAAATTACAAATATGAAAAGGAAAAGAGGAGGTTTATAGCCTAGGAGCAAAGTAAGGAATCAGTGGATGGAAAATTACTAAGAAAAAAGCCTCATGGAAAATTGAGGATTCTAGCTAAAAGGATCAAACAGGATTCTTATCAGAGGCAAGCCAGGGTAATCAGACATCACCTAGGGGATGTTGGGGAATGAGGAATTTGGACAGATATGGAGGGTAATCAGATATCAAGGGGGAAATTCTACCTAAGTTGACTTAAAAAATATTTTGCTAGAATTGGGTTCTTGGCAATACCCAAGGACAGAGCCTAGCTAAAAAGGAGCTCATGGGAACCTGACTAGAGTCTGGTCAAAGGAGACAATCTTTTTCACATAGACTATAAGCAATTTGTTTATACATTTACCTGTGCATGGACACTTGAGTGGCCTGCCTGCCTGCCTACCTTCCTTCTTTCCTTCCTTCCTTCCGTTCCTCCCTCCCTCCCTCCCTCCTTCTTTCTTACTTTTTTTTTTTTTTTTTTTTTTTTGAGACGGAGTTTCGCTCTTGTTACCCAGGCTAGAGCACAATGGCAGTCACTGAAACCTCTGCCTCCTGGGTTGCTGCCTCCTGGGTTCAAGCAATTCTCCTGGCTCAGCCGCCTGTGTAGCTGGGATTACAGGCACTTGCCACCACATGTAGCTATTTTTTTGTATTTTTAGTAGAGATGGGGTTTCATCATGTTGGCCAGGCTGGTGTCAAACTCCTGACCTCAGGTGATCCACCCACCTCGGACTACCAAAGTGCTGGGATTACAGGTGTGAGTCACTGTTCCTGGCGCTAGCTGTATTTTTAACCTTTTAAGAAAACGTGATTTTTCCCCAAAATTAGTTAAATGGTTTTAAATTCTTACAAGTTCTTTTACATTCTTTCCAACACTTAGTATGACCAGTCTTTTAGTGTTAGCCATTTTACTAAATTCATTTATTCATTCTATCAGTTTTTTTTTGTAGATTCTGTTAAATGTTTTATGTAGAGGATTTAGTCACCTGCCAATAAATACAGTTTGGCTTCTCTTTTCTCATGTAGATTCTTTTTGTTTTATTTTTTTGCCTTAATATACTAGTTAGAAACTCCAGAATCATGTTAAAAAGAAGCAGTGAGAGTGATTACTCCTGTTTTGTTTCTTATTTTATTTCTGTTCATATTTTCTTTTGTGATTTTTTTTTTTGGTCAGGAATAACACTACATCTTATCAAATAATTTTTCTGCATGTGATGAGACATGAATATGAGTTTTCTTCTTTAGTCAGCCTTTATGCTGAATTATACTGATTGATTTTTTAATATTGAATCAGGTCATATTTGGGACAAACCTAATTTTATCATGATATATTAAACATTTTATTAATATCAAGAACCTAGTTTTTGGTTTTACTGATTTTGCTCTATTGTTTTTCTTTTTTCTATTTTTTTAAATTTCCCTTCTTTAGTTTTTTCTTTTTGTTACTTTAGCTTTTCTTCTAGTTTCTTAAGGTTAAAGCAGAAGTCATTGATTTGAGGATTTTCTTCCTTTTTATGTTTTCCTTGCATAGTAGTTTGCTGGTATACATTTTTATATTCTTAAAAAAATTATTGACAGTTAAGCTAGTTGGAAAGAGTTTGCTCTTTTCTGGTTTGGCTTTTACGATTTGTTAGAGAAAATGAGAACAAGGTTTATTTAGTCTAGGGTAATAATTCTCCACTGCTAAGGCAGACCCTACGGAGTACTCTACTTAGAGTCTCATGAATTAGAAAGTTTTTACATCTGGTTGGTGTTAACAGACATGATTTCTGGACCCATGTGAACTTGGGGACTCCTCTCTAATCCTTTCCCGTGGTGCTTTCACCAGCCAGGAGAAGATGGCTGGTACACATGTGCATGCACTTGCCAGTACTTGACTCAATGCTCCAGGAGGACTCTTTTCAGATACCCACAGTTCTCTCTGCTGAACCCTGTTCTCTTGACCCTCTTGCCCCATGAGGTATAGCAAACCATAACTTTCCAATGACTTTCACTTCCCATAACTTTTATTCATGGAATTCTCTGGGCTCCGTTTCTGTTCCGTGTGTGCTGCCACCTGCAATCTCTGGAAAATGGAGAATGCCATAGGATATACCCAGTATTTCCTATTACTCAGGAATCACTACCTTCCATTTCCTGATGTGCAATGTGTTGAAAAGCCTTGTTTTCTATATTTCGCTGTTGTGTAGTTGTTTTAGATCAAAAGATAAATCTAGTCCCTTTTATCTGAGTGAAAGTAGGATCTTTACTTCTAAACGTTTATTCTCAGACATGTACAACTAGTTTATTCACTCATGCTGTGAACTTCCTAAAGAAAGAACCTAGATCTTATGTTTCTTTATATTCCATATGTAGTTCTGAGAACTTAATGACTATCTGCTATGTGTCTGGTGATTTTTTACTAAATATTAATAAATGTTGATAATCTTCATCTAATATTTTTGGCCTATTCATTTTTGTTTATAATACCAAGTAATATACTTGTTATACAAATTGGATTATTAATAAAAGTATACTTGAAATATTATGTAAACACATTGCAAGCACTAATGACTACCACATTTTAAATAAAATATAAAGCATGTTGTCATAATTCATTTAGTAAAATGTTATTTTTATTTGATGATTTCTATTAATTAAATCCAGCTCATCTTAATCTTTCATTTTCTGAAGCAAAAATGGGTGTGAATGTGTAAATATCTACATATTCATCATAAAAATATGATATTTTATTTTATTTCAGGTGATAGTCAAATCTGGGCCTGGGACTTTCCTCAGTTTGGCTGTTTATGACAATTATATATTCTGGTCAGACTGGGGAAGAAGAGCTATCCTGCGATCCAACAAGTACACAGGAGGAGATACAAAAATCCTTCGTTCCGATATTCCACATCAGCCAATGGGAATCATAGCTGTTGCCAATGACACCAATAGCTGTAAGTTATAATAGAAGGCAAATGTGTATTCTAATTGGATAGCCTCTGATCTCTAAAATTGTATCTGTTTTCTAGTAACAGTTGGATTTTGCTTTTTCTTTAAAAAATGTTTTCTTATTTTTTGTTACTAGGACTGTGGATTTTGTTTTCTTATAGTTCTTAGGAATAGTGTTCAAGATTTTGCTGTTCAATATCTTGAAATTATCTGAAATATTCAAGTCAATTCTATATTGCCTAATTTTCCACCATATTTGGTGGAAACTAAAAACAAACACTTCATTTTTAGTTATTTGTTCTAACAATCTTATTTCACTCTCACTTTTGTATCTTTGAACTTTCAAATCAAGTTGTTTCCATGAAAATTATACTTCATAGATAAACTTTGCATCTGGGCTTAACAGTTCTTTAATCAATGCAGTGCTTACAAAATTGCAGTTTGCAGTATCAATGTGGTTTCTAGTAGAACTAGTTCATGTGATGCCATGGTATCAAATGTGTTAGGAATATTTTATTAGTATAACATATTTTCCAATGAACTTAGCCTAAGGAATGCTCAGATTTTCAAAAGTCCTGAATGTTCCTTTTTAATGATATATTATTGAGAGATTGAGGCAGTCTAATAGCTTACTATTAATATATATGTAACGTAGATTAGGAATTCAATATAAAATGTTACCAATGAAGCCTTTTTATTGCAGGTGAACTTTCTCCATGTGCATTATTAAATGGAGGTTGCCATGACCTGTGCCTTTTAACTCCCAATGGGAGAGTGAATTGTTCCTGCAGAGGGGACCGAATATTGTTAGAGGACAACAGATGTGTGAGTAAGTAAAAAGAATTGAAAAATAACATGACATATCTGTTCCAAATTCCACACACATAACTGAAATTGTATTGGTATATTTATGAAGTTGTACTGTCTTCCAATATTAGAAGCTCAGTCAGGTTGTCTCTGAGCTCTAAAGAAAACTGAGTTTACTGTTCTGCTTAGTTATAGCATCATATGCTAGATAATGATAACCAAAATGGTAACAAATGTTTAACCCTTCTGGGGTAAATTTTCTAGTTGCACACTAGAAAGTGTTGGGACTAGCTAGAGAAGTGTCTGCACACAATGATCATCTGAAAACTTCCAGTTGTGACTTTCTGAATTCAATCAATAGCAAAAGTAATTGAAGTTGGAATAAACTAGTATAAAGGCAGTATATCAGTAGCCTTGCAGTAAAACCACTCACAGTCCATCACAGTATGTAAATGAGAGAGAATGGTTCATGCAGCTTATTTGTAATCATTTCCAAACTGTTAATTAAGAATGTAACATTGCAGCCTTGCATGATGTTTATACCTCCCAAAGGCATTATAACCTTTAATTAGTACCATTACAATATACACTTATTAACAGCTAAGTTTCCAAAACTCTTTTCAAAATAAGTCAGGGTTCAAGTGTTTCAATATTGCCATGGAAAATTAGCAGGCAAAATTTTAAAAGGTTAGTTTCCTTTTAACATTAAGACAATTTGTGTATAAGGTAGGAGAGAAGTATTTTGTTAGAAATTGGTTAACTCACTCTCAGGAGTGTCAAATTTGACATATTTTTTATCTCCTCATCTATAATATATCCTCATCTCATATCTTTTCATTAAAAAATTACAGAGTTGGATATGTCTACATTATAAAAGTCAGTATTTTTCATTTTCATCTTTAGTCTTTTTTTAAATTCTCTTTCCACTGGAAGAATGTTCTTTCTTACATTCTCTTTAATGCAAGTGCTGGGGCATAATTTTATTTGTCCTGAAAACTATTACACCATATGCAAAGTAAAAGAGACATATTTTCTCACTGTGCAAATTGATACGACAACCCAAAAGGGCACCTCTTAGCAAAAAAAAAAAAAAAAAAAAAAAAAAGTAGAAGTTGTTGTACTTAAGACCGTGCCAAAGCAAATGAGAGAATGATGCGATTGGTCAGAATTTTAAATGCAGATGGCCAATTTCCATATTTAGGGCCACAAATTCCCATATTGCTTTGTCACTTAACACTTCTATGAATTGCTTAGGCAATTGCCTAAACATTTTCAGTTTGCCTTTGTGGTTTCAGCTGTAATGGTCTGGATCTGATGCCATCTGTAAGCCTGGAGTGTTAGCCATGCATTAGAATCACTCATGTTTCTTTCACAGGTCACTGCAGGCTAGTAGTGAAGCCATGCCTTTAGTCCAAACAGCAAAGCTTATTTCTGTATGGTAGAGGTCTGTCCTTGCTGCATAATAAATTCAATACAACTGTCCCTACTAAGCTTCTCTCTATTGATGAGAGGAAATGAATCAGGAAGAAAGCTGTCATTTTAAACAAGCACGATTGTATTCATATAGAACTGTAGAGTGATATTGGATTCCTCAGAGCTGACAATCTGTTACAGAGGCAGACAACATCCATTGTGCATTCATATTGAAACTCTGTAGTTCAGCAGGTACATTAGAAAGTAACTCTTGGCTTCTCCTTGTCAAATTCATCTTTAGGACATGAGAATGTTTCTGGCATTTCTGTGTCCTCATCTGAGTGATTTTACCAAGAGCAGTTTATGAATGTTAATGGCAGCGTTAAAGGGGTGAAGGGCCATGTACTAACCCCTACCTGAGGGCAAAGGAAGGAAAACCATTTGTTGTCATAACTGTTGACAAGAAGATTAGGCTATTCTCTTGCATACAACATTGCTAATCTTATTGCAATCTATAACAGAAATAGATATAGTAAATATAATTAGATGAAGTAATTGCTGTGCAGGAGAATAAGGGCAGCTGTCCCACGATGTTTCCAGAAAGAAGCAGAAAACAATATTATTTTATCAAATGAGAATACCTGAGGAAGAATTATATTCATACACCATTTGTTTTTGCATAATGCCAAAAATGTTTTTATCTTTGAATAGTTTTTGTCTATTTCCCCAAAGGCATTAAGATTATAAAAGATTAAATATGGCCTTTTCCATCATAACAAGTACTTTTTCATTGGAAAAGAGACAATAAATAAGATATACTTAAAATAGGCAAAATAAGTCAGGAATGTCAATAGACTTCCAGTAAGTGGCTGAATTTTTTTCTGTACAAAGATGATTGTACTTAGCAATATTAGTATCCTTTTAATTTTTAAAAAATTAATAATATTTTTAATTTTAAATTCTTTGCTACCTTGTCTAAAATGACATTCTGCTTTAGCTAATGGCTGATCAATGAAGCTTAGACTGCACCAAGATAAAAAAAAATCTTTGGAAAATGTTGTTATTGAAGGAGTTAAATATGAAGTCAAATATGACTCAGGAACAGAAAACCAAATACCACATGTGCTAATTTATAACTGGGAGCTAAACATTCAGTACTAATGAACAGAAAGATGGCAACAATGGACATTTGAGTCTATTAGAGTGGGGAAAGAAGGAGGTAGGGGTTAAAAAACTAACTATTGGTACTATGCTCAGTACCTGGGTAACAGGATCAATCATATCTGAAAACTCAGTATCATGCAGTAAACCCATGCCACAAACCTGCACATGCACCCCATGAATCTAAAATAAAAGTTGACCCAATAAAAAAAAAGAAGCTTTAGATAAATAGATCCTCTGCTAAATTAATTAAATTCTAGGAATAATAAAGAAATAAAACCTTAGAAACTTCAAATCGTATTAGTGGCTGTTTAATTGAATATTCCTGAAATAAAGCTCGCAAATTGGTACTAAATTATAAAATTAAGCCATATTCTTTCATTAGCAGAGATGAATGAATTCTACTTATCTCCAACATAATTAATACAACTGGATTTAAATGTACAATTGTTCAGCAAGCAATGGGGTGAGTACATACTGGCAAGCAGACAGCACACCCCCAAAATTAGTGAAGAATAAAAATAAGTCCATTGTCCTCAATAGAGACCCTTCAAATTACAGATCACATACTGCCATTATGAGGATAAAACTGACCTGTGGAAAAGACCTTTCAGCACTTTGAGACTCTTCTCTTACAAATTAGGACAAATCACCTAAAACTCAAACTTCTAATTTCTAATAAAAATCCTGATATTAGAAATGAGACTGTCTGACTGTGGTCAGTTGGAGTCCATAGCGTCAGGTGCACATGTTTTCCACTTGACCATTGTCCTCCAGCACTTCATCCTACCAGTTCTGTGCATTTCATGGAGTAGGTGCTGGTCATATATGGTAGCAAGAAAGGGCCTGCTCCTTGGGACCTCCCTCACGTGGATTGGACAAGTGGCTGATGAGAATGATTTTAATAATTCTAATGTTTTCAAACAATATAACTTGCTACTGAGATTTCATCAGAAGATAGTTGGAGAGGAAGACCAGAAGGTTATGAAAAAGTAGGGACTATTCATTTGACTGAGATGATTCATATAACACATTCAGAAATGAGTACTCTATAAACTGAAAAATATTGTCACATTCAAAAATAAGTATTAGTATATTTAAAATATGTAATAGATTAGAATAAGGAAATACAAAAATATTTTCAGTATGTACAGAGCTTATTTAACTGTGTCCCTTAAAAATTATTTTTAAGATCTTAATTCTTTGTAAAGAAATGTTATAAACCATTGCTCTTTAATTTTACATTTTGATAAATTTTAGTTTATCTTTATAATTAAAATTAAGAAAAATAATTGTAATGGTTTCAAAAAATATTTGCCATTGCACAAAAGCATTAACTTTTCTTTTTTTTCAGCTAAAAATTCCTCCTGCAACATTTATTCAGAATTTGAATGTGGAAATGGTGAGTGCGTTGACTACCAGCTCACCTGTGATGGCATTCCCCATTGTAAGGATAAATCAGATGAAAAACTGCTCTACTGTGGTAAGTGTCCAATATGGGGTTTGCTCACTTCAGATAAAGTTTTCTGATTCTTTTTACAGTTTTTGGTTTGCTTGTTGCTTGTCTCTGTTTGGTTTATGTAGATAATTTCTTTAATGTCTCTCATTAACCTGTTGATCTAAGGCAATTTACATCGCTTTGCTTGTATTAAAATGAAGTACTTTATTTTCTATCTGGTAGCCACAATATTCACTAAATAATTTCCTCATGGTCCTCATGATTTTGTACCCACAAAATAGATTTTTTTTTTAAACAGATGTGGTCTCATTATGTTGCCCAGACCGGTCTCAAACTCCTGAGCTCAAGCAGCCCTCCCGCCTCAGCCTCACAAAGTGCTAGGATTCCAGGTCTAAGCACCACACCCAGCCAGAAGATGAATATTTTTAAAAGTAGGAGTTAATCCTTTGAAATCCCTAGTAATTCATGTTTAGCAATAGGTTTTAGGCTTACTTTCCTTAAAATGTAACTTAGAAGTATCAGTGATTTTTGGATATTACAGGCTACAGGCAATAGCACATTGTTGGGTTGTTATCAAGTCTTGTTGATTTTATTTCTATCTCCAGGATTAGCATGGGGACTAGTGTCCTTTGGTACAAAGGCTCATTGCCTTGGGCATAGTCCACATCAAACATAGAATTCCACCAGCTATACTTCTGTTAGCAACACCAAATGATAGTTTACCTCTACCCTCAATCAGGAATAGAGATTGACTTTTCTACTCTAGTAAGCAACTGAGATTTTCCTTCATTGCAACAATATTTTTCCTGGAAATTTGTCTTTGCATAATCATTGACAATCATTGTATATTTGATCCAGATTTTTAAAAAATTGCTCTGATATATTTTTAATCCTAGAAATCCAATAGCATTGGGATCATGTGCTATGCAAAATTTAGGAATCTGTATCTGAAATTACTATATTTTATATCTACATTTCTCCTCTATTTCATTATCTGGTTAATAATTACATCTAAATAATTAAAGACAATTTAGGACAAGAGGAAGACAGAATCTGTGAGAGCCACGGACAGTCCTCTTACTCTTCTATATTACATAACACACCATCATTTAAAATGAAAGTCTAATATAATTTCTCCATAATTAATCTGTAACCGATGTCTCAAAGAATTTACCTGAAAAAACATATTCCCTTTAATGAATGGCTATATTCTATACAATATAAAAATATTAAAGCATATAAAATTTTATCGTAATAAACTCACAAGTTTGCATTTACTATATGTTGACTTGAGATTATAGTTCATGTTATATTTATCATCGAAGAAGTCAGTGATATTTGTTTAGAGCAAGAGTTGACAAACATTTTCTGTAGAGGTTCAGCTAGTAAATATGTTAGGCTTTGTGGGTCATGTATGCTTTCTGTCACATATCCTCTCTTGTATACTATCTACCACCCTTTAAAAATGTAAAAACCATTCTAAGTTCAAGAACCATACAAAAATAGTCTCAGAAGATAGAGCTGGCCTATGGGCAATAGTATGCCAACCCCTGCTGTAGATTATGGGCTTTGGACTCACATCAGAGGATAAATCTTTGTTCCCAAACCTGCTAATATAACTAGCCTAGTACGCAAACCCTAATGTGACTACGGTAAGCAACATAACTCACTTCTCTATGTTTTAGTTTTCTGCTATGAAACAAGTAGCTCTTATGGTAGTTGACAGCATTAAACCACTGAGTATTTATCTACATATACTCAATATAGAGCCTGGGGCAAAGCTGGCCTTTAATGCATTGCAGTTATTATTATTGTCAGTGGTAGCTTCTGCCCCTATCAGAGAATGTCAAGAAGCCTTCATAATGGTAATAGAACTCAGAAGGTAATTCTTTTTCAGGGAATTCTGTAGATAAGCTGATTTTTACGAGAAATTTACTGATACTTAGATGACTCCATGAGACACTGATTTGGGAATACATGCTTTGTTGTTTTTTATCCTTGTTATAAAATCCTTACTGATAGATGCAAAGGATATAGGAAACGGATGTTGGAGTGTTTCTGTTACTTTTTATTTCTTTAGTTCTGACTATTTATTTCTTTAGAATTGAATATGTGATGTATGTTTATTTCTGTGCTACTCGACAGAAGTACCAGAAACATTAACGTGGGTATAACTTGGAAAGATCTCCAGGCATGAATCACTAAAGTTAAAATGCTAAGCCAAAAAGGGCCCTTGCTGAATGAACTGCTCTTTAACAATATGTAAACATTCTAATCCAGAGCTTTTATAAAGAACAGCACTTGTTTTATAGATCTATAATCCAGTCATTATGAATGAAATATTATCTGTGATTTTCATTTTGTACAAACACTTCTATATGATCTCTGGTTATGAGTTTCTACTTTTATTTATAAGAAAACAGAAACTGTCGAAGAGGCTTCAAACCTTGCTATAATCGCCGTTGCATTCCACTTGGCAAATTATGTGATGGAGAAAATGACTGTGGAGACAACTCTGATGAATTAGATTGTAAAGGTAAATACTTGTTCCATCAGTCTAGGAGTATTGATGTGCTAAGTGTTTCCTGAACTTTCCCAACATTTGTTTCTGAGAGTTCTATGGTATATAACACCTAGTAACACCTATGGATCACACTTTGGTAAATGCTGTTAGAATGGGGTCACTGAAGTTACTTGAAAGTTGTGACTATGTTCTCTGTTTTCTACTCCTTTGCTCACTTTAAAACTCTTATAATTCTTCACCTCTTCAGTTCTACCTTCCTGGATTTGAACATTTCTACCAGAATGTGTAATATTGAATTTTCTGCTCCAAAAATGTTCCCCTTTATTCCTTAGTTCTCTGTTTTACCTGTGATCACATACTCCTAACCACGGGACAGGAAACCTTGATGGTCTCCTTAATTTCTCCTTCCCACACATCCAATCATCAACACATCTTCCAGTTCTTTAAAATAACTTCCATTTCAATCCACTTTAAGCCTGAATTAACAGAGTATCCCTCTACCTGGTTTCCCTGCCTGTACTTTTTGCAGTTCATTCCTATGTCATGAGTCATGCTAATACTGTTTAACATTTTCCCAAAGTGACTATTGGGATAGATGATCACACCAAACTACCTGAGTTAGAAAAAACTTCAGACCCAACACTTACTGTCTAAATTGGATGTGACACTTAAGTAATCTGCGTCTCAGGTTCCCAAACAGCAAGGTAGGAAAAATAATTAAATGAGAATAACAGTATTAAATAAGCTTAGGAAAGTATTATTTGGCAATAATGAATGCTATGTTAGCACTGGCTGTAAAATATGTATATTGCACTGATAAAGAAAACTTTAATGGAATGCCAGTGTTTGCAGAATAATTGTTAAGTTTTCGTCTGACGTTGAAAGCCTTCTTAAATCTGGACCCAACAGATATTTCCAAAACATTATCACTTTAATGTCTTTGCATTCAATGAACACACTTTATGGAGTGCAATTCATTAAGGATTGAGACACAAAATTCATGAGACATGTGCCTGTACTCAATAATATCAAACTCTAACTCTAAGACAGCCATGCAAACAGATGAAGATATCTATAAGGTGCTGTGACTGCACACATCAAAACACCATATGTATTTTTTGTTTTTGGCTTGGAGGTATCTTCAAAGGTTTCACAGACTATACTGAATTTAAAGTGAGTTTTAAACTAAAAATAAGGTAGAATCAATGAAACAAAAGAGAATTCCAAGTAGAGAGACTAGCATTGAAAGTGAAAGTAATCTGATATAGTCAGACACAGATTGCATATAAGAGAGGTAAAAACAGAGAAGGTACAGGAAGGAGCCAGGGCATGAAGGTGCAATTTGTGCCATGTGAAGTAACTCAGACTTTACCTTGTAGTCACCAGAGAGTCACTGAAGATTTAAAGCAGGCCAAATATAATCAAATTTACATTGCAAATAGGAAAGAAAAGAATAGGATTGTGTTAATGAAACCTATAATAATATTTGTTTGTGTGGGAATGAGGATAAGACAGTAAGGATAGTTTGCATTCTGAGGTTGCAAACTATCAGATGTCTTGAAGACATCTGAATGAAGCTGTTTCACAGGCTTGTATATAGGTAGAGATTTGGAACTCAGGTATTAGATGTTGATCAGAAGTATTGATTTGGGACACATTAAGGAGGAAAAAAACTCAGAGGAGGTGTGGAGTAGATTTGGGACACATTAAGGAGGAAAAAAACTCAGAGGAGGTGTGGAGTAATGACTGCATTAGTAGAGTGTATCACTCTACTAATTGAAATAACAAATTATATATGAAAATGAGAAGTTTCCTGCAAGGCTCATAGAAAGATCCATTTAAGAAATCATTTTATCAAGAAAGGAGGATCATTCAGCATTTTCAAGCACTACAGAAAGGGCAAGAGGGCAGGCATGAACTGGAGGTAGCCATTGTATCTGGAAAATAGTAGATACTTTCTTGATTAAATTCATTGGTGTTGGTTCAGTGGAATAGTAGGGTAAGGTAAGAGCATATTGGGTTAAGGCAGAAAATGGGTGGTGAGAGAATAAAGACGGCAAATATAGATTGCTTTTAGGAAAGATTGATGGTAAAGGAAAGGTATGAAGTACAGTTGTATGAGAGGTCTATGCAGAGTTGAGGAAGAGGGCAGAATGTGTGCAAATTACTTTGTAGCTTTATGGAATGTGGGAAAGTTACTCTGCCATCTTAGTGTGGCTTTGGGGAAACACATAGATTATCATTTAAGTTTGGCACTGTAGTTTAGAAAGAGCCAATTACATTTGCCAATTTAGTTACCTATTATACTATACAGAAAAGATTAAAAATTGTAAAATATAGTCAGATACTGGAAGTAGGTAGAGGGAAATAAATTAACATTTGTAAGAAAGGAGGAGAAGAAATGAGAAGACCTAGAAATGGATATGTTCTGTCAATTATTTGTAAGCAGGAGAGGAAAATATAATATAGGCATTAAGCCAGGTTAAAGGTAAAGCTATCAAGAGATAATGTGCAGAAACTGAGCAATAAATACAGAAAATAGATTTTAGGCAAGATTCATCAAAAGAAACCATGGGAAGTTAATATGTTACTATGAGTTTTCTCCGGAAATGAAAGTGTATTTTCAAAAGTGGTAAGTAAATTAGTCAGTTTGTTTGGGTTTATGAAATATAGTACCTCATAAGTGGTAGGTGTTTATTAAATTCTTATGTGGCTGCTTGAAGCAGTAAGTCTTCTAAAATATAGATTGATTTTTTTTCTGCCTAATGATATCAGTATCAGCTGAGCTGCTGAATAACAATAAAATAACTCAAAATGTTATTTCTTATTTTTTAGTCTAAACTCTTGATTTCCGTGTTATAACTTTCTCAGCCATACTCTTGGGCACAGAACAGTGCCTTAGTGAATGAATATTCTACCATAACCTTCTTTTAAGATAAAATTATAACAGTTGGATATCTTAAAAATAAACAGGCAAAAATCTTTGCCTTAAAGTTGATTGTGTTGAATCCAGGGCATCTGAAATTAAAATTGCTGATGATAACACAAGCATACACTTTATTATTTACTAGAAATTAATGAATTTAATTCAATGGACTAGCTCCTTTAAGATAAACAAATGGGTAGCTATTTAGATGAAGGATTACTCTTAATTGAATCTTTTAGTTTGGATTTTTCTCTCATTTTGTTAACATAGTGTCCTTGTGGAGTACCTTTCAAGCTGTAGAATAAGACTTCCCTGGCTCCATATTCCATAAACCAGGATGTCTGATAAACACCAATATTAATCAAATGTTTTTCCACCAAATATCTCCCTTGTAGTACATAAAAGATGATAAAGGAAAAGGTATAGATAAGAGCTCAAGGAGAATGAACAGAGGTCTCTTTCCAAGCCCTTTCTTCCAGTTACCCCTTCTCTCTTTCTATTGTCAGTGCAATGTTGAGATGTAGTGCATTTTTGAGCATAGATGCAGGCATGCAAATCATCTATCACCTTTTAATCAAAACAAGACATAAAAGATAAAGTGATATAATTGGAAGTCAGTATAAACTAGGAAATTTTGATAGACTGGGGTAAGAGACTATGGAGGAGCCATATGTAAATTATCTGAAGTATATAAAAAATTATATACTTTGCTGAATTTAGATGTCGGTAGTAATTATTACTTTTTCAAAAAAAATCACAAGGGCAGAGAGTCTATTTACAGAGTAGAAAGGGTGTTGCAATGAATTGCTTTTGGTTTCCTCTCTTTTGAGGGAAAAGAATAATGCCAAATCTTCAACGTTTTTAAATTTACTGCCTTTTATAGAGGTCCTTTCATGACTGAGTTTTAGATGTCAGGTCATTTGAAGGTGGGGAGATGAGGCGTTGTTCATAAGTTTGTCATTTTGTACTCCTCTTCAGGTTGCATGGCACGTTGAGTGAATATATTCAGGGAGAGTGCACGATAGGCTTCCTTCCCTGTTGCGACGTGTATAAACTGCTCCCTTTAGGAAGTACATGAAATTCCTTGGGCCACTGAAGTACTTTTAGGTAGGCTGGGGAGCTAGCAGTTATGCTGCTCCCTAAAGGGAAGGGAACTGGCATTTGTTTTTTTCCTAAGTTCATAGCAAACCTTTGAAAGATTCCATAAACAACAAGCTAAAGGAAAAGGATAAACATAGCTAAAGAAGAAATCAACGTTCCTTTTGGATTTGTGAACCCTTAGAACCTAAGGGGTGAATTAAATAATTAAATATAAAATGTTGTTTGAAAGTAATTGAAAGAGAGATATGAGAGCAAACTTAATTTTTCCCCCCCCTTTTCAGCTTCCCTTTGCTACAAGTTGGGTAAGGGATGCTGGAAGAGAGACTTGACTTAGGTTATTTATAAGAAACATCCTAAGAACCACAGAAAGGCCATTGATTTTTAACTCTTTCAAATTTCATTAAATAGTTTTAGCTGACATGCTAAAAAGAAAGTGGAAGAAATAGCAAAATTAAGAAAGTATATGAGAGAGAGAGTGGTTTTACTTTCTCTCTTGCTGCTGCTTTTGATCCACAATCCCTGACAGATCTTCCTTTGTAGTGCCTCATTGCTATTCCTTGTGTGGCTGTAGGGTGTTTTCACTCATGTTTCATAGGCCTACTTGAATTTTTTTCAGACTACCTGGAGGGAAAAGTGTAGTATCTCTCCCTTGGCTTATCTTTATTTGGACCATATTATTTTATTTTCTCTCTTTATCAGGACTTTTAGCCTGAGGAAATATTGTCAGAAAACTTTCATATTCACTTGACAAATTAAAGATTTCAGTATCTTTCTTTCTCAAAAATCACCGTATGGATGAAACACATTTCAATAGTTGACTGACCAAAACAAAGTGAAGAAGAAATATAGTTGAGGCAACAGCGAGAAAGAGGTTTTGACAAGAGATGTGTTTCCTTATTTAATGAAGTTCCTACTATTTCTGTAGATTTATTTTTTCCTCAGAAGATTCTCCTTTCTTGCCCATTAATGCAGGAGTTATTAATCCCTACGATCACCTCGCTCCTACTGCTCACAAAATTCTTCAACAACGTTCATTGCCTTCTCTAACTCTTTGGTGGTTCTCAAACCCTATACCAAATAATGCAATGTTTGGAGACAGGATCAAATACAAGGGGACAATCTGTTCCTACTTGATCATCTCACACACTCTACTAGCTCTCCTCCAAAGGATTCATTAGCCTATTGTTATTTTGGAAAGTAGGAGAAAAAAATATATATCCTGCAAATCTACTCTTTGTTCTATCCTCTGAATTTCTTCCTTCATCTGTTTTCGTATGCTTTTTAATATTTTTTTAATTACTACTTTCTGACCACTATTCTGAACTTCAAAGTTAAAGTTTCTATTCATTTAGTTTGAGATCATCTCTTTCTTTCTTTCTTGTTTCCAGAACTCGATCTAAGACTGTATTCTATTTGTCCCATATGTCCTTCCACTCTTGTCCCAAGTTATCTTTTACTTTCTCTGTTAACTCAGAACTTCCAAGACTGTTTTTTTTTAAACCCCATTACTGTGAAATCTCTGAATCTCCAGTTTTCTTGACTGTCTAAAATGCCATTCCCTACATTTGCCTCTTCACCGTCTCTGCCACTACTTTTCACTCAGACAGAGGATTCTCTATGGGAGATTGGAGGCAGATGGTGATGGTGAAATAATTTGCAATTGTCCCCATTGGCATCTTCCTGGCATCCTAAACTCTAACTTCAAGTAGATAGAAACTCAAGTGCATTATGAGATGAACCATTATAGGTTTAGTTCTGAAAAGAGATTATGAGCAACCTTTTGGAACAAAGTTAATAAAAACTGCTAGTAGACAGTGAAGCCAAAAACAAAATGTAAATGATTGACATGATTATGTTCTATGTTATATAATGCACTTACTGTTTTTATTGAAAAAAATAGAATGAGAAATGTAAAACAAAGGAATATAAAAGAGGTTTTGCTCTTGCAGACATAAAAGAAAAAACCTATTTTTTTCTGTTTCAGAACAATATATTTATCTCTAATTGCAATAACATCTTTTTCAAATGTTATGATATCATTTTTAATAAAAAGTGAAGCAATTATAATTGCAAAATGTAAATAAAACATTTATTCTAATCATCTAAACAGATAAGTATGCAATTTTAAGATTCATTTTAATATAATAAGAACAGTACATTAGATATACAAGTGATATACACATCCTTGAATAAAATCTGCATATTTTAAAATAGCATTTTAAGTATTTACAATTGATATAATTTCTATTTGTAATTAAATAGGCTCTTTAAAATATCAACACTGGTAAAAGTGGCATAATCAAAAGGCCTTTCAGTTTGTTCGTTAACATAATCAGCTTGTAGAAATTTGAATTTGGAAGAAAAATATCACCTAAGTTAATCTGACATACACAGCATATCATGCACAGTATTTTACTGGAAACCATTGTATGATTATGAGTGGGCAAGCACTCAGGAAATATATGATTTAGGAATATATGATTAAGATATTTTATATATAAATGTGTTTATATAATGACGGTAGCATATTGAAACTAATTTTCATTTAAGTAGAGCTTAGAACTGGATGACTTTTATGACAATAATAATAAGGAATACCACATTTATATGTTCCTTGGCATGAGGCATTCTATCTCTTATATTAAATATTAATGATGATATGGGCATGTAACAGAGTATGACACAGCATAGTTGACTTTCTAGTAGTAGTAAGCTTTTCCCTCTGAGAAAAAGCCAGTGCTCAGTGGTTCCCCCCTGCTCATCTTTCTGTCCTGGTTTCTATCTCTGTCTCTCTCTATCGCAGGAGGAAATGCTTCACTTCTTGGCAACCAGGTTGGAATTTCCCAGTAGGTATTTAATCAGGCATTTGTCTACTGTCATAACCTTGGACTGTTGAAGTTGGAAGGAGAGAGAATTTGCAGCAACATTCTTTTTTGTATTTTGGCTCTTTGTCAGGGTGATACTACCACAGCAATATGGTATGAACACAGCATAGTCATTGCTCTCATGGAGCTTACATTTAGTTAGTGAGGCTTCTGGTACTTAAACAGGCAACAGCAATGCAATATGCTAAATACAATGGAGAGAAGAATTGTGTGATAGGAGAAGACATATAAGAGGCATCTAACCCGGGTTTGAAGGTGGGGTTCAGGGGTCAAGTTTGACTTCCTAGAGTTACAAAAGCAAAACCGAACAAAATTATATAAAATATTGAAATAATCAAAATGCAAAAGCAAGGAGTCATTCTGTTTCATCTGTCCATTTGTTTATTTACCTGTTTTTCTAGTTTCAACCTGTGCCACGGTTGAGTTCCGCTGTGTGGATGGGACTTGCATTCCAAGATCAGCACGATGCAACCAGAACATAGATTGTGCAGATGCTTCAGATGAAAAGAATTGCAGTAAGATATTCCACTACCTTTTGTCTGTTTATGCTTGGGAACTTTTGGCATTGCATTAAACACTGTGCAGGATTTTACTGAAATTTGTCCAAAATTGGTTTGTAATTAACCCCTGTTGTGTAAGATAATTACATATCTATTTCCTCAAATGAAGTTAACTTTTCTCATCTCTATGACCTACGTAGAAGGCTCATAATCTTTGCAAATGAGGTATTTTTTCATTTTTTGTTTACTTTCTTCTAGATAACACAGACTGCACACATTTCTATAAACTTGGAGTGAAAACTACAGGGTTCATAAGATGTAATTCTACCTCACTCTGTGTTCTGCCAACCTGGATATGCGATGGCTCTAATGACTGTGGAGACTATTCAGATGAATTAAAGTGCCCAGGTAATACTGGATTTTATAAAAACACAGGCTTTGCCTTGAAGATTTAGAGGCTACCTAGTTTTATAGAGTAAATTTGTTAAATTTTCATTCTTAATATTCAATTATTGACATTAAAATATAAATGATACAGACTAAAATTGTATCAATTGTAATTGACCTGTTTTAATCATACAACTTGATCTTTTTAAGTGAGTTAAAAATGATGCCCAAGAAACCATCCTAAATTTAGATAATTTTTTATGTTAAGTTTATTAGTAATCCTTTCAAAATTGTCTTTCAAATGTATAATTTATAATTCTTCAACAGAACTCTTACATTCCTAGAAATAGCTTCATAAAAGAAGATAAGCAATGTTTCTTACTACTGCCTTTGCTCAGTATTATTGTACAGCAATGTTTTAATGGAATTTACAAAATCCTTTGGCATAGTAGTTTGAGTAATTAATAGTTACAATCATTATTGAAACAAGTTAAGTTAGGTTTATTTATATCTGACTGTTAACCATCTTTACCTACATAGGCTCTGAAAACTGTCATCTACATTCTTAGAAAAATGCCTTCTAGCAAAGTTTTTGACTGTTTCTATCTGAGGACAATAAAAATTTTATAAAATTATAGAAAGAACTATGTATAACTGGAAGTAGAGATTCTATATAGGACACTATTAAATTTTGCATCCTACTGGGTTTACCTCTCCTCACTCCTGCTGCTACATTCACATTTTTCATGTTTAGTCGATATGTAATAATTTTAAAACTATTTTTAGAAAAATTTATTCATAAGCATTTTGCACAATAGTTTACACACACAACCTACTATGAAAATCTGATTTTTTATTAAACAATACATTTATTATTTCTCCATTTGTGATGGTTCATTTATCATGTATATCATATGATTGTTTCAATTTTTATTTTACTGTCAGAATGTACATGTGCAGGCTTGTTACTTGGGTATATTGCGTAACGCTGAGGTTTGGGCTTGTATTGATTCTGTCACCCGTTTAGTGAACATGATACCCAATAGAAAGCCCTTTGCCTCCTTCTTTTATCTCCCCTTTTGGAGTCCCCAGTATCTATTGTTCCCTCTTTACTTAGATGTGTACTCAATTGAAAAAAAGATGATGTGTACTCAGTGTTTAGCTCCCACTTATAACTAGAAACATGTGGTATTTGATTTTCTGTTCTTGCATTGATTTACTTAGGATAATGCCCTAGAGCTGCATTCATGTTGCTGGAAAAACATGATTTCATTTTTTATGACTGCATAGTATTCCATGGTATATATATATTCCATATATTCTTTATCCAGTCCACCACTGATAGACATCTACCTTAATGCAATATCTTTGCGATTGTCAATAGTGTTTCAACAAACATACAAATGCATGTATCTTATTTTCCTTTGAGTATGTGATGAGATTGGGTTAAATTGTACTTCTATTTTTAGTTTTTGAGAAATCTCCAAACTGCGTTTCACAGGAGCTGAACTAATGTACATTCCTACAAACAGCATATAAGTGTTTTTTTTTTCTCCGCAACCTCGCCAACATCTTATTTTTTGACTTTTTAAACAAAAGATTCTGACTACTGTGAGATGGTATCTCATGGTTTTGATTTGCATTTCTCTGATGATTAGTGATATTGAGAACTTTTTTTATGTGTTGGCAACTTTTATGTCTTCTTTGAGAAGTGTCTGTTTCTATACTCTACCTACCTTTAATGGAGCTTTTTTTTTTTTTTTTTTTTTTTGAGACGGAATTTCGCTCTTGTTACCCAGGCTGGAGTGCAATGGCGTGATCTCGGCTCACCGCAACCTCTGCCTCCTGGGTTCAGGCAATTCTCCTGCCTCAGCCTCCCGAGTAGCTGGGACCACAGACACGCACCACCATGCCCAGCTAATTTTTTTTTTTTTTTTTTTTTTTTTTTTTTTTGTATATTTAGTAGAGACGCGGTTTCACCATGTTGACCAGGATGGTCTCGATTTCTTGACCCCGTGATCCACCCGCCTTGGCTTCCCAAAGTGCTGGGGTTACAGGCTTGAGCCACCGCGCCCGGCTGGAGCTTTTTTTAAAAAAATTTCTAATTGATTTATTTAAATTTCTTATAGATTCTGGATATTTGTCCTTTGCCAGATGCATAGTTGGAAAATATTTTCTCCCATTATGTAGGGTACCTGTTTGTTCCTTGATAGTTTCTTTTGCTCTGCAGAAGCTCTTTAGTTTAATGAAGTTCCGCTTATCAACCTTTGTTTTTGTTGCAATTGCTTTGGAGGACTTAGTCATAAATTCTTTTCCTAGGACTATGTACAGAAAAGTATTTCCTGGGATTTCCTCTAGTATTTTTATAGTTTGAGATCTTACATTTAAATCTTCAAACTTCTTTGACTTGATTTTTGTGTATGGTAAGAGGTAGAAGCCCAGTTTCATTCTTTTGCATACGGTAAGTGGTATTGTGTTTTTGATTTAGACCTCAGCTTGAACATTATTGGTGTATAGAAATGTTACTGATTTTTATACACTGATTTCTATCCTGAAACTTTACTGAACTTGTTCATGAGAGCTAGGGGCCTTTTTGCAGAGTCTTGAGATATATGTTTATAATGTCAGTGAAGAGAAATAGTTTGATTTCCTACTTTTCCATTTGCATGCCTTTTATTTCTTTCTCTAGCCTTATTGCTCTGGCTAAGATTTCCTGTACTTCGTTGAAAAGGAGTGGTGAGAGTGAGCTTCTTTGTCTTCTTCCATTTCTCAGGCAGAATGATTCCAGCTTTTGCATCTTCCTTGTGAGGTTGGTTTTGGGTTTGTCATAGATGGCTCCTTTTATTCTCTCCATGCCTAGTTTGTCGAGGATTTTTATCATGAAAGGATATTGGATTTTATTGAATGCTTTTTCTGAATCTATTGAGATGATCATATGGGTTTTGTTCTTAATTGTGTTTATGTAGTGAATCATACCTATTGATTTGCGTATGTTGCACCAACCTGACATCTCAGGAATAAAGCCTTCTTGCTCATTTTGAATTAACTTTTTGAAGTGCCACTGGATTTGGTTTGCTAGTATTCTGTCAAAGACTTTTGTGTCTATGTTCATTAGGGATACTGGTCTGGAGTTTTGCTGTTGTTGTTGTATGTCTTTGTCAGATTTTTGTGTCGGGATGATCCTGACATTATAGAATGAGGTAGGGAGAAATCACACTCCTTGATTGTTTGGCACAGTTTCAGCAGGACTGGTACCAGCTCTTCTTTGCACATCTGGTAGAATTTGGCTGTGAATACATCTGCTCTAGGGCTTTTTTTTATTTGTACATTTTTAAAATTACTGATTCAATTTTAGAACTCATTGATCTATTCATGTTTTTAATGCCTTCCTTATTCAAGTTTGGGAGGTTGTGCCTTTTCAGAAATTGATTCATTTTCTCTAGGTTTTATGTGTGTGCATACAGGTGTTCATAATAGTTTCTGATGATTTTTTGAATTTCTGTGGGATCAGCTGTAATATTACTTTTGTCATTTCTCATTGTGCTTATTTCAATCTTCTCTGTTTTTTGTTAATCTAGCAAGCAGTCCACCTATCTTTAAAAAAAAAAAAAAAGCAGGGGGTGGGGAGTTGGGAAGAGATAGCATGGGGAGAAATGCCAGATATAGGTGATGGGGAGGAAGGCAGCACATCACACTGCCATGTGTGTACCTATGCAACAATCATGCATGTTCTTCACAGGTACCCCAAAACCTAAAATGCAATAAAAAAAGCAATGTTTCATTTCATTGATCCTTGTATGGTTTTGGGGGGTCTCATTTTATTTTGTTCTTCTCTGCTTTTAGTTTTTTTCTTCTCTTAGCTTTGGGATTAGTTTTTTGTTTTCCTGGTTCCTTGAGGTGTAGTCAGATTGTTAATTTGAGATCTTTTATATTTTTGACATAGACATTTAGTACTATAAACCTTGCTTTTAATACTGCTTTTGCAGCATCTCAGAGGTTTTCGTATGTTGTGTCTCTGTTTTCATTTATTTCAAATAATCATTAGTTTTCTGCTTCAATTTCATTGTTTACCCAAAATTCATTCAGGAGCAAGTTGTTTAGTTTACATGTTGAGTGGTTTTGAATATTCCTCTGGTTATTGATTTCTATTTTTTCTATTTTTATTTCACTGAGGCCTGAGAGTTTGTTTGGTATTTTTTTAATTTTCTTAAAATTTATTGAGACTCACTTTATGACCATATATGTGGTTAATCATAGAGTATGTTTTGTGAGCAAATAAGAGGAATGTATATGCTACAGTTGTCTCGAGTGTTTTTTGGATGTCTATTAAGTCCAATTGATCAAATGTTGAATTACGTTCAAAATTTACTGGTAAGTTTTCCACCTCATTGACCTAATGCTGTCAATGGGATATTGAATTCCCCTACTATTAATGTGTAGCTAAGTTGTTTTGTAGGCCCAGAAATACTAGTTTTATGAATCTAGCTGGTCTTCTTTGTTTTTTTCTACTGTTGTTGCTTTAATTTTTGTTTTATCTGATACAATAATAGCAAATACTGCTCTTTTTTTGTTTTTCCTTTGTGTGATAGATCTTTCTCCACCCTTTTCTTTGAACCTATGGGTGTCATTACATGTCAGATAGGTCTTCTGAAGATGGCAGAAGGATAGGTATTGCTTTTTTTTATCCAGTTTACTACTTTGTTTTTTAAGGCCATTTGCATTCAGGGTTCATATTGGTATGTGATATTTTGTTCTTGCTGTAGTGTTGTTAGCTAAGTGATTTTGAAGTGTCATTTGTATAGTTGCTATATAAGGTTTGTGGGCCATGTACTTATGTGTACATTTGTGGTAGTATCATTCTTTTATTTACATTCTGAGAACTCCCTTTAGCGTCTTTTCTAGCGCTGATCTGGTGGTGACCTAGTCCCTTAACAATTGCTTGTCTGGGAAATACTTTATTTTTCCTTTGTTTATGAAGTTTAGTTTGATGGAATATAAAATTCTTAACTGGCATTTCTTTAAGAATGCTAAAAATGATCGCCATTCTAACTGGCATGAGATGGTATCTCAATGTAGTTTTGATTTGCATTTCTCTAATGACCAGTGATAATGAGCATTTTTTCTCTTTTTTTAATTGCATTTTAGGTTTTGGGATACATGTGCAGAACGTGCAAGACAGTTGCATAGGTACACACATGGCAGTGTGTTTTGCTTCCTTTCTCCCCTTCACCCACATTTGTCATTTTTCCCCAGGCTATCCCTCCCCATCTCCCCCCACCTGCCGCTGGCTCTCCCCTTTTCCCCCAATAGACATTTTTTCATATGTTTGTTGGCCTCATGTATTCTTCGAAGGCAGCAAATCATGCTGCCATGTGTGTACCTATGCAACAATCTTGCATGTTCTTCACATGTACCCCAAAACCTAAAATGCAATTTTAAAAAAAAAGAATGCTAAAAAGAGGCCCCCAATCTCTTCCTGATTTTAAGATTTCTGCTGAGAAGTCTGTTATTAGTCTTCTGGGTTTCATTTTATAGCTGATGTAGCCCATTTCTGTAGCTGCCTTCAAACTTCTTTGGTGTTGATGTCGGATAGCTCAATGACCATGTGCCTTTGAGAATGATTGTCTTCTTCAGTATCTTGTAGGAGATCTCTGGATATCTTGAACCTGTGTGCTGATTTCTCTAGCAAGATTGGGGACATTTTCATGATCAAATGTGTTTTCTGAGTTGCATACTTTCTCCTCTTCTCTCTCATAGATCTTAAGTCACAGATTTTTATCACTTTTCATTTTCTAAAAGTCTTTTTTCTTTATTTAAAAAAATAATAACTTGAAGGACTAGTCTTCAAGCTTTGAAATTCTTTTTTCTGCTTGGTCTAGTCTATTGTTGAGTCTTTCAATTGCATTTTTAATTTCTGTGGTGAATTTTGTGTTGCCAGAAGTTCTATTTAGTTCTTTGTTAATGCTGCTGTGTTGTCTTTCAAATCCTGAATAATTTTTTCTGTTTTATTTGTCTTAGATTTCATTCTTCTCTTAGGTTTTGTTGAGTATTCTTGCTATCCATATCTTAAATTCTAGAGCATTTGACTGTAGCTCACAACAGGTCTTTAAAATAATTTTTTTAATTATATAAAAATTTAAAAGAAATATAGAAACTTACTACTTTTGACTTATGAAAGTGGTGCCAAGATTCTTAATCTCATTTTTGTTCACAACAACCCATTCTTTACCTTAGATAACTGTAGTTAATTTTGAAATTATTCTGAAGTCAGCATATGATAGATATTAATGAAACTAATATTTTATTTTTTGTGATCTCTATCTCTTTTTAGTATTAATAAGTTACCTGAAAATTAACTTTCAACACTAATAGAGAATCATAACTTTTATATTGGGTAAGAAGGAAAGGGACATGCATGCAGGCTTATGAAACAGGTGGACAGACAGGAAGCCAGCAATGGGTCAGTCTGAATACTTTAGGTTAGATCAGGAAGCATCTTAAACATGCTAAAACTTTTTGGTTTAATGCTGAATCCACTCAAAAAATATATTTTCATCTTAATTATATCTACAAAGTCAACATATAAAAAAAATGCATACAATTTTCATTACCTTAAAACAGTCGCAATAGGCCATTATAGAGTGATTGCATATATAGACTGGGATTTACTTCCTGCTTGCCTATAGAGCAGACAGTCTAAGATCATGTAAACCTGCAGGAGCAATGGAATAGATGACACCCTGTTAAAAGGTAAATATATGCCAGGCATGGTGGCTCACACCTGTAATCCCAGCACTTTGGGAGGCCGAGGTGGGTGGATTACGAGGTCAGGAGTTCAAGACTAACCTGACCATTATGGTGAAACCTGGTCTCTACTAAAAATACAGGGGGTGTGGGCCTGTAGTTCTAGCTATGGGAGGCTGAGGCAGGAGAATCGCTTGAACCCGGGAGGTGAAGGTTGCAGTGAGCCAAGATCTCGCCACTGCACTCCAACCAGGGTGACAAAGTGAGATTCTGTCTCAAAAAAAAAAGAAAGAAAAAGGTAAATGTAGTGTTCTATATTTTCTTTTGAAGGTTATAATAATGATAATATTCCATAATTTAAATTATACAATTTACAAAATAATTTTACATACAGGCACGTTTTATGATAATTCTGAAAGGTATAATAATTTTAGAGATGCCAGTATAACTTGTTTCTTCTTTCTTCAAATACACAGTAATTGTTTAACTCCTTTAAAGAATACTCAAAATACAGGGCTCTAGAAACACTAAATTCACACTTATCTGGAAAAGATACACCAATGTATTAAGTTTAATGTTTTGTGCTATGAATATGTAATTAAGAATATTTCGACCCAAACATTCTTTGGCCTTAGACTCACTCAATTTAGACTAATATTTATCTTTTTAACTTTATTTTATGTTTACTACATACCACTCTATTATAATTTGAATAGATTTTTCATTACTATACTTTTTCTGTTCTAGGACTCAATCCTGAATTTGATTTGATTATCTTGTCTCCTGGGTCTCTGTTCTGGGACAGTTTCTTAGTCCTTCCTTTATTTTCATAATGTTGACATTCTTTAAAGAAAATCTTGGCTATTTATAAGTTTAATTCTTTCAGTTCAAGAAGTATTAATGTTTTATCTTCCTATATTTCAGAAGTCTAATATTAATTTAAATTGTTTAACATTAACATTCTATATTTCATCACAGTTCAAAACAAACACAAATGTGAAGAAAATTATTTTGGTTGTCCTAGTGGAAGATGCATTTTAAATACCTGGATATGTGATGGTCAGAAAGATTGTGAGGATGGACTTGATGAATTCCATTGTGGTGAGACATCGTATTTTGCTTTAGTTTTGTTAACTTTACAATAATTTTATGTTAATATTCCCTTATATAGGGATTTCATACAAAATATTGTCAGCTGATTTTACCATTAATTTTTATTTTTATTAAATAATAAAAATGGTAAATATTAAAATAAAACAAAAGAGTTTATAAACCTTTTCTGTTTTTGTTGAGTAATTACTTCCATCAGTTTGTAATATAGGTATAATAAAGTTATACCTTTTCTTAATTTATTAACTTTAGGTGATACCTAGTGTATTTGTTTTCTGCTATAAAAAATAAGAATTTGCTGCGTGCAGTGGTTCACGCCTATAATCCCAGCACTTTGGGAGGCCAAGGCCGGTAGATCATGAGGTCAAGAGATCGAGACCATCCTGGTCAACATGGTAAAATCCCGTCTCTACTAAAAATACAAAAAAGAATTAGCTGGGCATGGTGGTGTATGCCTGTAGTCCCAGCTACTCGGGAGGCTAAGGTAGGAGGATTGCTTGAACCCAGGAGGTGGAGGTTGAGGTGAGCCGAGATCGTGCCATTGCACTTCAGCCTAGGTAACAAGAGTGAAACTCCATCTTAAAAAAAAATAAGGTTTTGACACATACTACTTATTATATTTCCTTTACCTGTTATTGGTATCTGCATGGGGGATTGGTTCTAACACCCTGTCGACACCAAAATCCATGGATGCTCAAGTTCCTTATATAAAGAAGTCTAGTATTTGCATATAACCAATGCACATCCTGTGGTACACTTTGAATAATCTCTTAATTACTTATAATACCTAATACAATGTAATTACTATGTGAATTGTTGTTTCATTGTATTGTCTTTATTTGTATTATATTTTATTCATGTATTGTTATTTGTTATTTAATTTTATTTTTTCTAATACTTCTGATCTGTGGTTTGTTGAATCCATGGATTTTAAACCCACAGATGTTGGGAGCTGACTGAATATTATTACTCTGCAGTTTTCTACTAATTATATGTATAGCTTTAAATTTATGTGGATAAACTTCTATTTTTTTAAACTTTTGTCTTTCATCCTCTACATCCTAATTTCTGTGTGTATACACTTTATTTCACATTATATGGTCAAGGTAAGAAAGCATTTTTAGATTCATTTTCTAAAGTGTTTTGATTTTGTGATTTGCAACCCAAATAAATTTTCTATAGAAAAACAGAGTATATATTCACTATTTACATTTAACACAAATAACATACACTGGAGTGAGCAGAGTGGAAAAAAGGTTAAAAACGGATTTTCTGTAAAATGTCAATCTCTGCTAAAAGTAAATGTCATCATGAAATGTGAAGGTACATTTTGTTTGATTAAGATGCTATATATCTTTACATTAGAGCCATATTCTGAACAAGACTAGCTGGGAACTTCCAAAGTATTGTATGTGGATTCATAATTTCTGAACAGTGGCCACTATATAATCATATCTTCTTTAATTTAATTTTTTTCCAAATTTTAGTTTTCTAATGTTCTTTGTTTCACAGGTTATCTAATTAAGTATTTAACTAAAAATGTCAAGTTTTAAAATTGTTTATGAAATCAAAGGCAAAATTGCTATTTTTGTGAGAGTTTATATTTTGAACACTTTAATTTGGAAGGATTTTTAGTTTTGAATGTTTTCCAGTGATATTTATGCTGGGTAGAAGGGGAGACTGGGAATGGAGGAGAGCAATAACAAAATTGGTTTTGGAAATAAGTGGAATATGTTATTGTTATAAAAACATAATCTAATAATAAAAAAGCCAGCACTATGCCAATGAATTTAGGTATTATTAGTCAGGTATGACAAACTCAAGTGTTTCCAAGAAAGCAGAACAAAAATATCAGCATGCTTGCTAGGTACAAAACTGTCAGATAGTCTTCAAGCTATACCCTCCTTAGTCACACACCTTTAAAAACAAACATATCTTCTGGTCAGTCCACCATATTGTTGCCTTACTTAGGATGTAAGTTTTTTTCTCTGCTGGCTCAAAAATAGATTTAAAATTTAAAAGTGTGATTAGACTACATGAGAAATATTTATTTTGTATCTGTGCATTACACATTAAAAAAAAAAAAGACAAATATACCTGGAGTAGAGTGACCAGCATTAGAATTAGTTCAAAGGCAAGCCGTATTATAAGAATCGTGTAGAAGAAATAATGGTTGTGTAACCTGGAAACACAGAGGAAATATGCAAGCTGATACCAAAACTTTATAGAATTGTCATAGAAAAGAAGAATTTGCCTTCTTTTGTTATAGGATGGTTGATTATAACAGTGTCTAAAAATAATCTTTTCATTGTTGGATCTGTTGTAAGATGGCCTTAACCTATCTTTTTTCCTTTTGTTTGTTTTCTAGATTCTTCTTGCTCTTGGAATCAGTTTGCATGTTCTGCACAAAAATGTATTTCTAAGCATTGGATTTGTGATGGAGAGGATGATTGTGGGGATGGATTAGATGAAAACGATAGCATCTGTGGTGAGTTTTCTATTTCCTGTCCTCAATTAGTTTTTAAGCAATATATGTACTCTGTCATTTTAGAGCATACACAAAACTTGCTAATTTATTAAAATTAATATAAAATTTATGTATACATTTTTAGGTAGCTGTTTTTATTATTTTCATGGCAATCCATTATTCTATTATATTATACATAAAACCATTATTTAATATTGTTATTTTTCCTTACTAATGTCTCAGTAAATGTATTTGTACATTTTATTTTTAGTTTTAGTGACTTCTTTGAAACAAATACCAATGATTGAGATTACAGGGTCAAATAATGAAACATTTTTTTTTCATGATGCTTCCTATATGCCACCAAGTTACTTTCCAAAATTAGTATGCTAATTTATGCTGCCACAAGCCACACACGCTATTTACGTGCATATGTATGTGTTACAGTGATCTTGATTGCTGAATTGTTTCAAATAAGAAGTAAAGGAAGGTGGTTATTTTTATATGATATTAAAATAACCTTTAAAATTTAGCTTTATAGGATTAGAGATATTAGTGTCAAATAGTTGTATTTATCTACCATATGTCAACTTCAAGTCCAATGTAATTGCTTTTTTAATAATCACAAATATTTAACAAATAGTTTAAATAGAATTTCCTAATGGGTAAAAGAAAGATAAAAGCTAATTTTTTGAGATAGAGTCTCACTCTGTCCCCAGGTTGGAGTGCAGTGGTGTGATCTTGGCTCACTGCAACCTCCTCCTGAGTTCAAGTGATCCTCCTGTCTCAGACCCCAAGTAGCTGGGACTACTGATGTGCGCCACCATGCCCAGCTAATTTTTGTATTTTTAGTAGGGATGGGGTTTCACCATGTTTGCCAGAATGGTCTCAATCTCTTGACCTCATGATCTCCCTGCTTCGGCCTCCCAAAGTCCTGGGATTACAGGTGTGAGCCACTGTACCTGGCCCTAAATAATCTTTAAATTGTGTTATAACTGGCCAAGAATTTCACTAATTTGTGTAGATGTCTGTCCAATGATTGTCTATCCAATCTATTTCTAAATATGCATTTGTACCTGTAGCTATATATTTTTAATTACATCAGCCTCTGGTGGCAGCAGTTATCATCCTCATTTTAGAAAGAGAAGGACCTAAGTCACTGAATAAAGTGTATGTATAGATTTTAATATACTTAATACCTCTTTTAAGTTTCAGGGGATGCGGTCTGCTATTTCTGTCACAAACATATAGTAAAATGTAGTATTTTATAGAATCTAAGCTAAACTGAAGTTCTCTGTAAATAATATGAAATTGGTGATATTCCTGAAAGCAGGCAATTTATTTTCTTGTATTTAAGTCACTCATCACTCAAAATCTACTTTTTATTTACACAGCTGAAACAATTTACAGTTATACAACAGAAAAATATAGAAAGATCACCAGCAAAAGTTGCGAAAGAAAAAAAGTCAGTAATCAATTAGACGATTGGCAGTCTGTTTTTCTCTGCTATTTTTTTTTTATAATTTTAATAAAAGAATTACCTATTTATAGGCCGGGCGCGGTGGCTCACACCTATAATCCCAGCACTTTGGGAGGCCGAGGCAGGTGGATCACGAGGTCAAGAGATCGAGACCATCCTGGTCCACATGCTGAAACACTGTCTCTACTAAAAATACAAAAATTAGCTGGGCATGGTGGCATGCGCCTGTCGTCCCAGCTACTCAGGGGGCTGAGGCAGGAGAATTGCTTGAACCCAGAAGGCGGAGGTTGCGGTGAGCCGAGATTGTGCCATTGCACTCCAGCCTGTCAACAGAGGAAGACTCCGTCTCAAAAAAAAAAAAAAAAAAAAAAAGGAATTACCTATTTACAATAGAATGAACATGGTTTCAATCTCTAAAGTTATCTTGCTTTTGACTTTTGTGAAACTCTACACTAAATGACCCCATTGATAACTCTGTGCTTTCTGAGTTGACACTATAGGGACAAAGTCTCTAAAGTCATAGAGTCGAGTTCTCCCACATCTGCGTTTTCAAGCTGTGTGGTCATGAACAACTTTGTTTTATTCCTTATTTTGTTGATTCCTTGCCTATTAAATGGTTACAAAAATAGTTATCTATATACCTAGTGTGATCATCTAACATAACCCACGTACACTATATCCGAGGTTTTTCTGCTTTTATTTCTCCTGCCTCCTTTCGTTGTCAATGTATTGTCAGTGTTCTAATAATGCTTTTTAAACTAAAGACTAATAAGATAACAGACATGTTTACCTGCAAGCAAAATAAAATAGCTTATTTACTTTAATAATGAGCTGTATTTTATGTACTAACTACTATGCTTGTAACACATAAATAAAATATTGCTTTAGATCAAACATCAGTCAATGAACTGAACTTCATATTTCAGAACAGGAAAAGAACTTTATAAATAATTTATCTTGCTTGTTTTCAACCTTTGGTGTACAAAAGATCCTTCTCAGAAGTATGTTAAAAATTTAGTTTCCCAATTTTCAATTCCAAATATTCTCATGCAGGACACAAATACATTCTTTATTGATACTCACATAGTGATTCTGACTTGGAATATTGAGGATTCCATTTTGAAAAATATGGTCTATTTCCATCTTTTGAGAGATGAAAAAGAGAAACCCACAGAAATCAATGAATTTTCCTGAGGTCACTCAGCTAATTAACTATGAGAGAGGTATAAGCAGAATTCAGGTTCCAAAATATTAAATAGGATAGTGACTCTTATCAATCAAATATGATCTGAGTGGCTATGCAAGATGGTTGTAGTGGAATTCATCAGCTTGTCTTTCTTCTCCCTAGTGATTCTTTTTTCCTGAGGAAGGCAATATGTCTCCAGATGGCAGTGGCAACCATGGAATAAAGCCATAAATTTTTTCTTTGGCCCATTTTCTTCCCAATTGACTATGATGTTTTGGCATGTTCTTAACACAAAATCTGTTGAATACTATCAAGGGAGCCAGAAAATTAGCTACAAAGAGCCTTATGCCATTTTATAGCTGGAGATATTTTAGTAATTATCTAGTCATACCCATCATTTTAAAGATAGAGGAATTCAGACACTAGGCTTCACCACGGTCATACAGAATTAGATTTCTCTACTGTCAAATCAGGGCCCTTTCTTTTATGACTACCTTGAAAACAAATTAAAGTGATAATATGACAGTAGACAAGAAATTTTACATTCATCAAAACTTCCTTAAGGGGAAAAAATACAGTTAAAAACGTCTCAAGATAAAAAGTAAAAATATTTTAAAAATCATTGAATTGAAAATATAATAATAAAAAGGACACTTTACATTTTCATGGCAAGCTTAAAAAGGATAGATAAGGAGGAATAACATAAAAATATTTTCTGTAGAAAGAGAATTGTATTATAGAAAGTACTAAATACATACTGGTTAGCGAACAAAGTAAGTTTTAAATGGAAGAACATTTATTTAATATATTATTTTCTAATTTATTCTGGTATTACATGACATTTAAACCCCATTCTACAATATAGAGCCTCAATTAAATAAGCAAATCTAGATTAGTGGGGGGATTTGTCAACATTCACTCGTCATCCTTTCCTCCAGGATAAGGCATATGTCAAGGACAGGTATGATTATGTGGCAAAAGACCCCCAGAGGATTGTATTTTGATATCCCACTGCTGTCTATATTGAAAACATTACCTCAAAAAGCATTTTATGCTGTTAACAACTCTGGCTGGAAAGTAAGAAGATAAATGATAATCCAATTAAAGCACATTGGCTACTGCTTTTAATTGTTAGAAGCAAATATTTTCATCTAGTCATATACATTTTCTTTCTCAAGATATTAAACTATTTTCAATAATTCTGCAAATATGATTTTTAATATCTATTCTGGGCAACTTGGAGTCATAGGAAAGTAAAATTAAAAATATAAGATTTGGGGTCATGTTACTGATTCACTGAGATAGTTTTATAAACAAATAATACATTCAAAACATTCGTTGTAAATAACTGCACAGGAACTAGGAAAATATTATGAGGTAGGGTCATGTGACATAGAGCTACCCTGTGAGCATAAGGTAAATCAAAGAGAAACTCTTTGTATTTATAGTCCAAGTCAACAAGCATTTATTTTTTGAAAGACATTATCATGAAGCTAAAGAAACATTGCAATGATAGAGCAAAGGTAGATTCCAATTATTGTGCATGAAAAAACAAATGGAACACACATGCATTTATTATTTTCAGTACTACAAGATGGAGAGTAATAGTAATTATGTGAATGCTTAAAAGATGGTGCATGGATGAATCTAGAAACCATCATTCTCAGCAAACTGACACGAGAACAGAAAATCAAACACCGCATGTACTCATAGGTGGTTGCTGAACAAAGAGAACAGATGGAGGCAGGGAGGGGAGCATCACACACTGGGGTCTGTTGGAGGCTGGCAAGGGAGGGTCAGCAGGTGGTGGGAAGGTTAGGGAGGGATAACATGGGGAGAAATGCCAAATACAGGTGATGGGAGGATGGAGACAGCAAACCACATTGCCATGTATGTACCTATGCAACAATCCCGTGTGATCTGCACATGTATGCCAGAACCTAAAGTACAATTAAAAAAAAAAAAAGATGGTGTCTAGGATTCAGAGGGTTCTGGAATCCCAGTTCAGCATGCAGAATCAGGTGCAACTTGTGACTTTCTGCAAGCTTTCCAACTTCTTCAAGCTTCAGCTTTCTTTTCTGTAAAATGATACTAATAATAGTTCTACTGATTGGGTTTATTGAAAGGATTAAATGAGTTAATATGTTAAGTGCTTAGCACATATTAAACAATAAAAATGGTATTATTTTAATTACTATTGTTTTTCTAGTTTCAGTTCTTTTAGAAATGTTATTTTAATGTGTTCACAATTCTGCGACATTTCCATACTTTGGCACATTTACAAGGATAAAATACATTATTTTCTTTCATGTACCTTTAAGAAATATAACATAATTAGGAAAGAATACATTCTTAGATTAAAAATGTGTGGACTGCTACAGGGGAAGAATGATGTTTAATGATTCTCAATAACTACGATTGCCTCCTTATAAGCAACAGTCTTCTGCTTCCCTACTTACTATAGAAAATGTAAATGGTAGACATTTTCCAGTGGACACCCAGTGGTCTTAATGTCATTATTTGTTTGAGTTTCAGGTGCCGTGACCTGTGCCGCTGATATGTTCAGCTGCCAGGGCTCTCATGCCTGTGTGCCCAGACATTGGCTTTGTGACGGTGAAAGGGACTGTCCAAATGGAAGCGATGAGCTTTCCACAGCAGGCTGCGGTATGAACACTGGCCAGGGCTGTATGTCAAAGAAAAGCGCTGCAGCATCCTTGGTCATTTGTTTTTGTAGTATTTGCCATATCACATTTCCCATTGCTTTTTCAACTCCTGGGCCCATAGGTAGTATTGGACTTAATCAGGTGGGATCTTGTTATCACAGTAGTTCTGCAACCTCTTTAACTGCTGTTCAGTGTTTCAAACATGCACAGCTGGATTACCCATTTTAAAACCATTTTGATGAACACAGATTTATCATTTTCACTTCTGAACTAATGTAACTGCACTTTATGTGTACGAGTGCAGTAGATTTGGTACTTTCTCTTTTGCGTCTTGCACCACCATCCCTCCTGAAGGCTTTTAGATTGTCTATTACAGAAACTCTGTGAATGACTTCTCTGATCCTAAATAACTACTGATCAGGAGGTCAGTAAACACCTATTAGTCCTATGGATAGGGTATTAACCCTTGGGTCATGTGAAAATAGTATGGATATAGCTGAATGAAGCTGAGGGATCAGAGGAGCACCTTTGGAGGTCAGACAATTTACTGAGTTTCTGACTCTGAGTCACCTCAGAAAATTTTCAGGGCATTACTCAACAGTAAAAATTTAGATAAATTCCTTTGCATGATCAGGAGGATGAAGGGAATGAATATTTGAATGCAGATCCCAAGGTCACATAGGGGATCTGTTCGGCTGAGCAATTCTTCAGTAATAATGTGGTGAACTCCACTTGTTAAAGTGAAATCTGCTAGTCATCTCTCCAATGGCCTGAGTTCAGATCTTTAAAGCACTGTATTTGAAGCCATAATGTGTGATTGTGTGTGTGTGTGTGTGTGTGTGTGTGTGTGTGTGTAGTTGTGTGTACGTGAGGAATAGTTAAAGCAGAAAAGAAAAAAGAAAACTTTGAGGCAGGCCTATTTGCACAGAAGTCATACTATTGTTGTAGAATAATTCACTTTGATCTTGAAACTGGTATGTGTGTCTGTAAAGGTCAATGGGGCCACTGAGGGCTACATAATAAAGGATTATGCATCAATTCAGGGATCCAGATGGTCCCAGTATGCTGTTGCTATTGTAGCAAGTTAACATTCTGGGAGGCATATTAACACTTTTGGACCACATGGGTACTATTAAGTAAATTCTGTTAAAATGCAGCAAATTGTACTCAAGTGATCTGAAAGTGTTAATGGCAAATAACTCACTGTTGCTCAGTGTTTTAAAGATTAATTCATATATTAGAATTGGTGTAATTCACCTGAGTTTTCCAAGCTGGTACACAGTTCAAAGTTAGAGGAGTTAGTAAAATCAGTTTTACTCTAATTACAACAGGCAATTGTTCATGCTACTTCTATGTGGCATCTATACAGTTTTTAAAAATATATTTGTTAAAAATAAATCATGTCTGATTACATTTAAAACACCCTTTTGTTTTACCTATTCTGTGTCAATAATTTTTGAGATACAGGCAGAAATTCATTGGTTCATGAAACCTGGGGCAGTCTGGGGAAAGGGAGCTATAGGCAATATGAAAGAATAATCATGATACCCATACCTTAAATATTAAAGTGATGTCTATAAAATATACTATGTCAGTCACAAATAAATGTTATGTAAAATATTCTACTAATATGTAAAATACCATGAGAATGATTTCAAGAAGAGTAATGATATTATCTGAGTCTTGAAGGACAAAGAAAGAGAAAGGTGCTTCATGGAGAGAAAAGTGCTTATTAAGACGTGGAATGGGGAAATGGAAGGCACCTAAGTTTTTCAAGTACCCATTATATGTCAATTATAGTGATTGTTGCTGTCATTTACATTATTGAATTCCCACAATATTGTAGTGAACTGTTTTGAGTAATCGGTCAAAAATAATTGTTATATAAATAGGAGTTTAAAGAGCACCTAGACATTTGTTGAATACTTAAAATGAGCCGAATCTGCTTCACATACATTATCTAGTCCTTGTAAGAAATTTATCAGGTACATTTTATTATCCCCATTAAACAGATAAAGAAACAGATACACTAAACTGCTTCCTTAAGGATACAAATATAAAAGCCACAGCCACTTTCTGCAAAGCCTTTCTCTTTCCAATATTATACAATACCATATAGCAGATTTTTTGCTATTTGCAATACCCCAAACCTTGAGTCCTACCTAGTATTTACCTTTTAAATAAAAGCAAAGACTATTGAAAACCTTTAAATGAGTCTTGCAAGCCTCCTATGATTCTATACATATGGTATTAATTTTTTCTTTCTCTGTACTAGTTATTTTCTTTTAAATTTTTGCTTAAATGTTATTGATCATTTGGCTCAACCATTTTTCCACTTGTTGGAATACTTGCGGATCAGTATTCATAAAGGATCAATATTGCATTTCGTCTGTGTGGGACTTATGGCGAGGCTGATGACACCAAAGATCTGACTTTTACCTAATTCAATACCCCACTCTAGAAGTCACCAAAAAGTTTCGTTTTATTTTTTTAAAGACAATAACATTCTAAATCTTCTTAGTTTTTTTTTCACTTCCTTTATGAATATTAGCATTGTTCTTTATAGGTCTATTTTTCACAAGGAAGCAACATTGTTATTACTTTACCAACATTACTGTAGGTATAAGTAGAGAAAAAAAGTCCATCATATTATTAGCTGAGATTAATTTTTCTAACATAGGAACATTTGAATTCATCCTTCAGCAAATTTAAAATTGCTACATGGCTTGAAATTTCAGGGTCACTCTGGAATAGTTGAATTCATGAATACTAAATCCTTGAATTATGTGCATTTATATTCAGATATTCTAATATATATGTATATGCAATTATTAGTTTATCAGATGTATTGAATATTATGCAAAGTTTTCTTTTTCTCAGTAACTATGAATTATTGAATATGAGTTTATATAGTCCCCAGGCTCCTGATATGGGAGAAGATAACATATGTGCTCATCTAACTTTATTTTTTGTGATGTCTTTCTTAGCTCCCAATAATACATGTGATGAAAATGCTTTCATGTGCCATAATAAAGTATGCATTCCCAAGCAATTTGTTTGCGACCGTGATGACGACTGTGGAGATGGCTCTGATGAGTCACCACAGTGTGGTAAGTACATCTAAAACTTCATGAAGGAGATTCCTAGGCGAAGAGTCTTTTAAAATTAGTATGTAAATAAATAACTAATGGAAACACACAAACACACAGATTTCTTAGTGTCACCAGGAGCCAGTGAATTCAGTAATACACAATCACAGCACATATAACTTCTTTAAGCTCTAGTATAATTACATATTTATCATGCCTGTTTGTAATATATTTGCATCAGTAATATTAGAAAATGTTTATAAAAATGTCTTTGGGCCAGTTGCAGTGGCTCACGCCAGTAATCACCCCACTTTGGGAAGCCAAGGCAGGTGGATCACCTGAAGTCATGGGTTTGAGACCAGCCGGACCAACACAGTCCATCTCTATTAAAAATACAAAAATTAGTCGGGCATGGTGGCGCATGTCTGTAATCCAGCTACTTGGGAGGCCTAGGCAGAATTGCTTGACTCCAGAAAGTGGAGGTTGCAGTGAACCAAGATCTCACCACTGCACTCCAGCCTGGGTGACAGAGTGAGGCTACATCTCAATCAATCAATCAATCAATCAATAAAATGTCTTTTGTTTGATGTAATTTGAAATACTTGAAATTTGAAGATAATATATGGCCGCTTGTTCAATGGTATAGCCAAGTCAAATATTTGAGTGAAAAAAAAAAGAATACAATTCAGAATTAGCAGAAAAACTGGATACTTAACATTTCTCTACCCTTTATCTTTTGGTACATTCAATGAATTGTTAAAATTAAATATTATTAACTTGAAATGATATTGCCCTTACATATATTTTTTCTACACATTATATGTAATATCAATACAACATAACTTTAATAATAAAAATCAGTATATTAAAAATGCTCAGTTGAAGTTGAAATCTTATGTGGACTTAGTGTTTTTATAAAATATCTGAATGCATAGACATGAATAAATATATGTAATGAAAAGCTGTGAACTTTATACCTGCTCACGGAAGGCAACAGATTTAGCACCTCCCTTTGTCCTCCCTGTCCAGTGTCTATAGCCTTAGCCTTTGATTTGAATCTCATTAAAATTAGTGGATATCCATTTTTATGATTATTGCAGCATTAAATCATACATTTGGTGTAATATTTTAAAGGCTACATTATAACACAAGATATATAAATCTGAAACAAAGTTATGATTGATTGAATATCTCTCCTCTGCTAGATATTATATTTGGTTGATACAGAGATGAAGGAGACAGAGAGGCCCCACTTGGAAAAAATCACAGCCCAATGGAAAAACTAGAAATTCAACATAACACAGTACTATAATAAGTCGAATAAGAACAAGAATCACAATGAGATCAAAGCTGAGAAGAATCATTCTTGAGAGAGACACTAAAGATAGAGGCTGAGAATATTAGTAATAGGAAATCCTATATAATGCTAGAGAGCATGGTGTGGTGGTTAATAGCATGAACTCTAGAGCCGGAGAGCCTGGGTTCAAGTCCTGGATCTTTCATTTACTAGCTTTATGACCTCGAAAAGGTCACTTCACGACCCTGGACCTCATTTTTGCATCTGTAAAATATGTTTAATAACGAGGCTTAAATATTAGGACTGTTCAGAGAATTAAATGAATTTATATTTGTAAAGTTCTTAGAGCAGTTTCAGGAACAGTAGATGGTCGAGTAATAGAACTTAGTCTTCTGTGAGGTAAGTGGAAGTTTAAAAAGTTGAAGTTAGATATGAAAAAGGCTGACATACAGTGTTAGAGAATCTGTATTTAATTATTTTGTCTCTCAGAGGCCAGTGAACATTTTGAAACAAGAGAATGAAATGTTAGAGTCACAATTTTGTTTTAGAACCATATTTTTTCAGCAGAGTGGGAGAAATACTGCCATGGAGCAAAGGTGCCAAAGAGGGAAATAAAATAGGAGGTTATTGTGATAGTTCTGATGATTAATGACATGGTTTTGAACCAGGTTGAAAATGGTAGAATGGAAGGTACAGAATGGGTCAGACTTCATTTACAGTAGGAAATAGAGGATAAAAGGGAATTTCTAGCTTGGATGACTTGGTGCTGCTATTAACAAGTGTTAGAATGCAAGAGGTTAAGAGTCAATTTTGTTGATAAGATGTGAGATGTAATAAAGACTTTATTGTGGACCTTTGGAATATAAGGTTTTAATCAGACAATTACATAAAGCTATATAGTGAGTGTGTATGACTTAATTCTAGATCAGAATTACAATGAGGACAAGTAATAACTATTTTCTGCCCATCAGCCTAAAGGTGACATGAAAATAAAGACTGAAGATTGAAGTTAGGGCTGCACTGGCAACATTTTAGGGTGGAACAGGAGAGGACTTCATACAGAAGAAAAAGAAGGGAAGAGCAAGATCAAAGTTGGAAAGACGCCCAGGAAAGTAGACTGTGAATATTAAGTCAGGAAACTCTTTCTAAGGTAGTGTGGTCAGATGCATCAAATGCTACAAAAAGGTGAAGTAAATAGGAGGTCGAGATCCAGAGCTTGTTACTTGGCACTTGCTGTTTGCTATCTCTAAGAGGAATTCCAGAAGATAGAGGTCACAGAAATGAAATGTTGATTCATCACAGATGAACTAGAGGCAAGTAAGTGGAAGCAAGATTGGGCAATGAAAGGATGAGAAATGTACAGATAAGAGGTACATAGATAGATTTTTATTGTTATTGGACTGGGTAAGACTTCAATGTATTTATTAAATGAGAAGAAGCTAGTGAAGGTGGAGAGAGAGGGGAGAAATACTAGGGAAACTGGGGCTATTTTAGACCTCTCTAGTTTAACAATTCTAATATAATAAGATTTTAAATTAAATATTAATTATTGAGTATATTTCTGTTGGAATTGTGTTTATTTGTTAAGCCATAAAAAAATCTTACCCCCCTCTTAAAACAGAACATTTACCAAGATTTATCAGAAAGTTCTACTAGGGATAACTATTTTAATTGTTGATAAACTTACATTCATTATAAAATATAATGAATATTGAAAATCAAATAAGTTGTACTTACAAATAGGCATAAATATGAACTTTAACAAATGATTTTTTCTATAATTTGAATAAAGTTTTTAGTGACTCGGAGAATCAATATACGAGATAGTTATAATAGTTTTTATGTGTATTGCTCTAAAATTGACTTTTAGATTTTTCTAATTTTAACAATTCAATTTCTTTACACTTTGAATGCTGCTTTCTAAACATAAACATGATATCAGAGCTTCTGAGAATTATCATTATAGCTCAGAATCAGTTTATGCATATGTTCTGGTATTATGGCTAACCAAAGAATGTCTGTTCCCAACTTGAGTTTTTGGACCATAGTCCTACTTCCAAACCACAAACAGCTCTTGCATCTATGACCACTGTTACAGAAATAAATGAGAAACATCTCTCATAGGAGATATGGATAATCCACATTAATCAGGTGAAGTGTACATCGAGAAGATGACATTGTGTTAGTATTTATTATGTAAATTAGTCAAATGTTTTTTCTCTGTCTCTAGGATACCGACAGTGTGGTACAGAAGAATTTAGATGTGCTGATGGGCGTTGTCTTCTAAATACTCAATGGCAGTGCGATGGAGACTTCGACTGCCCTGACCATTCTGATGAAGCACCTTTAAACCCAAAGTGTAAAAGTGCAGGTACAGAAGTATATACAATACCATGTTTATTCTAAAGTGTTTTCAATGGGAAAATTGTGATTTTTCTGTCTAGTATAGTATTCAATGAAAGAAAATGCAAATTACTAAGCATGTGATATTTCTAGTGGCACCATGTAGGAAACTAGTGGGAAGCTAGTTTTAGAAATTTAAGTCTGTGCCAAAAATATTAAAATTTGAGGCAATGGTCCTGCTGAATTCACCACCTGTCTTCCCCACTGCTAAAAATTTATTATTTCTTAATACATTATTTTATATGAGAATAATTTCATTTAGTTAACCTATTTGAAAATTCAAATGCAAAAAAGTTAAAATTTACTGAGAAGTGGTCTGTATTATTCATAATTAGGCAAAATGAAATAAATTGCATATCATTAGAGGGTACATATATAAATATATTAAAAACTTGTTCTATTTATCACTTCTCTATTCCAAATACAAAATATATAATCATATAGAATACAGTCAATAACTTTTTTTCTCATGGTCTTTACATGATAACAGGTTTTCTTTTAGCATGTATGATGATGAGTATTGTTTAAGTCATCCAGCTATTTTCCATAGCTGTATTTGGAAACAACTATTATTCACCACTGATGTCCATTTTATACCCTGACTTCAGAATGTCAATGTTATATTTCCAGAAACAAAAGAACTTAGGAATATCTACCTATTCTAAATTCTTAAATTTTAGTGACATAATTTCTCAGAGACCTGTGGCTTGAGGGAAAAGTCAAACTATCAGTATGCTTTTGAAGTCATTCTTCACAATATAGAGGAGGAAGAAATAGTTCATTAATTTTGCTATGGATGTTTATTTTGATAATTAATTCTCATGATCAAGCTAGATTTGCAATGTGTTGAACATGAAAGTACAGCTTGCCCTTGGTTCTCTGCACTTTATGTATAAAATATTATACTGAATATGTAAAACATTTTATATAGACATACATTTAGTATAATTTTTGACAGATAAGTTTATCATATTTGTGAATGCTTTCAACAATTGTAGTATAAAACAATGGCATGCCCTTTATGTTCCATTTGTTTTGTTTTTTTTCCAGAACAGTCATGCAACAGTTCATTTTTTATGTGCAAAAATGGCAGGTGCATTCCCAGTGGAGGTCTTTGCAACAATAAGGATGACTGTGGCGATGGTTCAGATGAGAGAAACTGTCATATAAATGAATGTTTGAGTAAGAAAGTCAGTGGCTGTTCTCAAGACTGTCAGGACCTTCCAATCAGTTATAAGGTAGGTACTCATCAAAAGTAGCAAATCATATGATACATTAAAATTTGAGATCAAGAAAACTATTTAATTCAATATAGAAGAAAAACTTAAAAGCCATCATAATATTAAAACTAATTAAATGGAGAGTGTCAATATAAGGATGCCATAATAGGTAGTGTGATATAAAAGTTGTGAGAATATAATTAAAAAGACAAAAATAAAATTAAAGAATTTTTCAACATATTAAGAACATAAAGGAAATGAGTAAGCCAGGGAAGACAGTGGTCAAGGACAACACTATGGTAATACCTTATAAATATGTATTTAACTCTTAAGTTTCCATTTCTTCCCTCATTCTCTCTTCAGTACATCTTTGAAGTAGAATGGGTTTATTTATTTACTACAGCACTGGAGAATACAATATTCTCCATATAAACAAGAATTTAAAAACCTAAAACATGAATTATTCGTACTTAGTATTAATGAACTAAAAATAAATCATGTGTAATATCCTAATTGCTTTTTGTAAATACCATTTTCCTGAGGAGGGTGATGTGCTCACAGAATTGATGGACAGAAATAGCTTCTAAGACCATCTCTGTTACAGTATATGGAATAGTGGACACAAACTAACAAGGTTGAAATGTAAAGTTGTGTATTAGGTTAAAATCAATTTTGTAAGTATGGTAAAACCCCATTAAGAGCAATTCCTTTGAAAATCAGTGTTTTTAATGCGGCAACAATTCTGTATGAATCTTCAATAGGACATAACTACTATAAACAACAGAGGCAGTCTAATGAAAATCAAGACCATTACAGCGGTTAGATTTTGTTCTACTGTGCTCTTCCTGGGAGGACTGTGCACATGTAAGGACATGACATTTTATCAAGAGAAACCATGATGAATTGGACTGTATCCAAATTTGTATCTTCGGAAACATTAGGCTGGATATATGGTCTCCAGTCTTGTTCTGAAGACTGGAGCACGTCGTCAGAAGTTCTGCATAGATCAAAGATAATTTGCTAACTGTATTCACATACTTTACATGAAGTACCATCATAGGGACTCTACTTAATCTGAGTTGTTTAAAAGGTTGGAATTAAGAATTGGAAAGCAGATTCTGTTCAATACAAAGAAGAAGTTTCTAACACTAGAACTCTTTATACTGGAATGAACCACCTCACACATCACCAATGAAAGTGTTTTTGCAGTTGCTAAAAGACTTTCTGTAAAGGATGGTAGAGAATTTGTGTATGGCAAAAATGTTGGGCCATTGTTCCTGCCAGCCCTAGCATGCTACAACAAGCCAATTCCGTCTAACAGTAAATTCAACTAAACAACTAATTTTCAGTTTTTAAGTTCTGCATTTCTAGTATTATTGACTTAGCTACATTGGTTAGTATTTTACTGTATGTCGACATAACATAAAAACCACAATAATCAAATCCTCCCTGCAAAAATTAGAGATAAAAGACTGAAACTTCACAAAAGTTATATATATTTTAAAAAAGGTTTTTAGACCCAATATTATATTAAGAAAAACTGGTTAAACTTATAAACTTAGAAGAAGAATTTATTCACAAACAATATATTACAAGCAGAAAGAAACAAAGCAAATGAGCCAGTACATCTTTTAATGAGATGAGCATGCATCAAATAATTAATTTTGGCAGTAACTATTTTAAAAACCAATGAAGCAGAAAAGAAATGTTATTGGTGACTGTGTACTATTAACATAGAAATGTTTCCTGAATACATCAGGGAATGTGTTTTAGAATTATCATAGGTAACTAATTAAAATTTTAAGTCATGGCATTATAAATAATTATTTGGTTCTATCATATATATAGTTATATTCCACATAATGACGGGTCAACATGCGCTGCTTATAGAGTGGTGGTCCTATAGAATTATAATACCTTCTTGTTACTGTACCTTTTCTAAACATATGGTGAGATATATTTAGAAACAAATACCATTGTGTTACAATTGCCTACTGCATTCAGTATAAATAACATGCTGTACAGGTTTGTAACCTAAGAACAACAGGATCTACCATATAACTTAGGTGCTTGATGGCCTATATCATTTAGGTTTGTGTAAATACGCTCTGTGATGTTCACACAATTACAAATCACCTAACAGAGCAATTCTCAGAACGTATTCCTGTCATTAATGGGTGCATGGCTCTGTGTGTGTGTGTGTGTGTGTGTGTGTGTGTGTGGATACGTGTTCTATGTGATACATTTCAAAGCAGATTTATTTGTGTTTATTACAGGTGTATTTAATGTCTGTGATAAACTTGTTGGTAAATTCTGTGTGTGTGTGTGTGTGTGTGTGTGTGTGCGTGGATATGTGTTCTATGTGATACATTTCAAAGCAGATTTATTTGTGTTTATTCCATGTGTATTTAATGTCTGTGATAAACTTGTTGGTAAATTTCAAAATGTATAGAATATAAATTGTATACCTTGTGACATAACATCAAAATTAAGGTTTGATGTTATTTTAATTGCCTTCATATAAAAGTATTAGCACATAGCTATACCATATTTGGAAAGTGCTTTTGGTAGAAGACAATATCATCCAGAAAAACATGTTAAGTCATACTTTAAGTATCTTGAAAGATTCCTCACACATAAATAGTTATTTATTAATACTTTATAAATGCCCGTGTTTTTATTTTGTCTTCTCGAGAAGCCATAGAATGAAGTGATAATTCTGGTTAAAATAGACAAAAGTGTTTGATCCTTCACAAGGTGTGTGCATATGTTATCAGACAGAATTGCTATGATATTTTTAAATATATACACGTGTCAAAGCTAGTAAATAATATAAAACACCAATTGATAGAAATATGGCTTGTGCAAAAATTCAAGATGAGACCAGAATCATAAATAAAAAATTTAAGCAAAGGTTGAAACAAAATATTTTATGTATTATGTTTATGTTTATGTATGTGTATGTATATACACACATATATTTTGCATACAAATATTGGTTATATATATGTCAATTTGTTGATAGGAAACTGAATAAAAAGCTTTATGCACAACAAGTTGCTTCTACTACACTGGGAAAATATGTGAGCCGATAGATTTCTCTTTCCAGATAATGGGAAAAATATTCAGCAACCTACTTCTCCTTGTAATATAAGCAGAATGTGACAAGAAATCATCCTCCAAATTCTGCAATAAAATGAAAATTGCTTACAAAAGCAAAATTTAGAACTTACGGACTGTGGACAATTTGCATGTTTGCAGTAAAAGAAATACAATGTATCTAACTATTCAAAAGGGAGTAATAATATTTAACTTAAGCAAAAATCTTATTTTGATAGAAAGGATAATTTACCATGTAAAAATAAATGTACTTCTGGGAGAAAAAAAGTTATGATGTATACAGTAGAAAGAAAATGATTAATATTTGTCATGTCACTTGAAAAGCTGCAAAGAAATTTTCCTGAGAGAAATAGGAAAGAATTAGTTATTATTTTGTTAGCTATATTTTCTTATAAAAATTAATGTAACTCAGGAAAATTCTAAATAATTTGAAATGGTGAGAAATTTAAGATGAGGCTGAATACATGTAAGTCTCAGTTTCATAAAAGCTGTCTTTTTAAGTAAAAAAGAACATTCTAATCGTATTTTCTATAAAATATATTTGAAAATACAAACTATTATTATTTTCTTTCATTCAATTTGTGAAATCTAATCTGGTAGAATTTCCTACAGATGTCTTTTTATTATTTGAGAGAAAAAATGTTTCTATTAAAATAAGGTTAACAGATTGAGAAATAAATTATCTTTTTATAAATGTTCTTTCAAACAAAATGAAAAAATTCTAAAAATTTACTGTAAACCTTAAATATTGTTTATACAATTTTATATTAAAGTAACATTAATCAATTTTACCTTCATAAAATTAATTTTTAATTGTGTGTTTTTATCCAAGCCATCTGTTTGGTATAGTACTTGTAGAAGCCTGACACAAGGCATTCAAAATGATTTTCAGAAACACCATTAAAATGGTGAGGCACTTTGTTTCATTAGATAATGCTATTTTAGAGGAATTCTATACATTCTATAAAATTTTCTTTCATTTGTCCTATAGTGACTCTTGATTCAACACTGCTCTGTGTATACTAATCGAACCTCTGGCTTCCTGACTACACGATCACTTGACTTAATTTTTAAACCTGTTAATTACTAGCCTGTCAAATTTCTTATTTTCCTTTTTAAAAAATATTTATTTAAACAAATTTGAGTAAAAATATATAACATAAAATTCACCATTTTTACCATTTTTTTATATGTATAGTTAATGGTATTAAGTATGCCATTTTCTCTTAACTGCACCAATTCCTCCTGGCAGGATGGGTCTTCTCAAGAAAAGTAATATGCCAGTCAGTGGGATATAATGAATGAATTTGGAAAATCAAGTTGTGGCTTTTGCCTTCATTTTAACCCACTGGCTTGCTAAGTGGGTTCTAGAGATTTTAAAAGTCCATTATAATTTCTGGTCATTATTAGATAAATGTTGGTGTTAATTGTTACAGGTGAAAGTGCTAAGAGCTTAAAAAGTTTTATTTCTTGTAAACAGAATTGGGCAAATACTTATTTATCCTTTAATTACTTTCAGATGAAATTGATGTTACTTTGTTGCTTTTTCCCCCGTATTGAAAACCTTTCTTGTACTTAAAAAATAATTATACTCATAAATTGTTTGCTGATTATTTATTAATATGGACATATATCACTCTAATATCTTTATTAATAAGTTCAATACTCTGCTATCAGTTTTATCCTAGAATAAATGATCAATTTTATATAGATTTTGAAATATTTACTATGGAGAACTCTTGAATACTAGTTACTTTTAACAACTCTGAAATCCTTCTTAACTCACCATCCTACTAAATACTTACAATTTCCTTTTTTTGAAGACCACCAATCAGTCTTAATAAAGATTAGTATTGCCATAATCATCTAACCAAGAATAGGTTCCTTTTCTGTAATAATAATTCTCATGTGCTACTTGGCAGGGACTGATAAAAGAACTAAATGACAATGACCAATCAAAGTACCTCATCCTTTATAAGAAGGCAAAAAAAAGTACATGTAGCATAATGTTTGTACCCTAAGAGTTGACATACCAGTTAGTTAATATGTGTCATTAGAAGGACAACTAGAACATGATAGAGATGCTGAGGGAGAGATTTGATGATACAAACTAATTTAGGTATTGAGATAAAAAATGACTGCATTAATATTACTGTTTCTTCAGACACCCACATATCTAGGTATGGAATCAAACACAGTCAATAAATGTTAATTGAGAATTACTATGCATTAAAATTTTCAGTGTGTCCAAGATCTTCTGCTGGCTTTATCTAAACAACTTCATCTTCATGCTATTGGATTTCTCATCAACTAACTAAGGATAATATTAGATTGGTACAAAAGCAGTTATAATTTTTGCCATTAAAGGTAATTTCAAAAGCTACAATTATTTTTGTACCAACCTCATAATGTCTACATTATAGATTTCTATACTGCTCAAATGAAATAACGTATGTGACAATGATAGAAATTTTCAAAACTCTGAGTAAGGATTAATTCTTATAATTGCTAAAATCTAAAAAGACAATGTAATGCAGCAGAAAAATAATAAAAGAAGTAGAAAGTTTCACTCTGTTTTTTGCTTTGCTAATCTCTAAACACATGACATAAGAAATGTCAATTAACTTTTGCAATCTTGCCAACTTTCAAAGATCAAATGAAGATATTTGGGAGAATGCTTTCTAACTAAATTTACATAATATACATAATTCCCATCAAAAATCAAATGCTGGGAGACAGAAAGACTTGCCTTTATCTATTTTCAAGTGCTTTTCTTGCTTAATACTAAAGAGATACCCAGTAGGAAAAGACAGTGACAATTATATGAATTGATTATGCTCGTTTTTCTTTTCCCAGTGCAAATGCTGGCCTGGATTTCAACTGAAGGATGATGGCAAAACATGTGTAGACATTGATGAATGCTCTTCAGGCTTTCCCTGTAGCCAGCAATGCATCAATACATATGGGACTTACAAGTGCCTCTGTACAGATGGGTATGAAATACAACCTGATAACCCAAATGGCTGCAAATCACTCTCAGGTATCGAATTGAACTTGCCCACTAATCCAACCTCAGTTGTACACATGGATCCTGATTTTTATAGCCATTCTTATTGAATTCACTCCTCCTTTATGTTTCTGAAAAATCAAAATTCTTCTCTGTTTTCCTTGATATGGGAAACTGTCACTCTGATTTTGTATGCTGTTTGTAATAACATTGATTTATGGCCTTGTGAATTACTGAGTGTTTTCTAGATTTTGAGATACAAAGCAATAATATGATGATGACCGTGAAATGGGCAAAAAATGGTGACTAAGGGCATCTCCATTCCCCTTGTTTTTAAGTACAGTGAATCAAATATTATTGCCAGTTTCTTATGCAGATGTTCATAAGTAGCAACATTTAACACATTAGCTGTTTTCTCGACTACTTTAATAAAATAGCTATCAGGATGTTAATTTTAAAATATGTTTTTTAACTAGCTAAAACTTTACACATTATGGAGAAAAAAGGAAAAACTCCTTTCAGTTTTTCATTCAGCTGTCAGTTATTCATATCCTTCCCTGAATCACTTTGAGGACTATTGGGAGCCCATTGTTTAATCTACCAAACTACTTGCTTTGGTCCATCTTAATGCTTGCTACATAATGCATTTAGTGACCTAGGACAAAATGAAGATATTAAATCTTAAAATGGACAATGTTTTCATTACTTTAGAAATTAATCAAGGATTGTGTAGAGGAGAGGAATACTAATGATTAAAATATGGGTCTTGTTACATTGTGTATCCACACCATAGTTGTTTCTCATCAGCAATTATACTTAGAAACTAATAAAAATTTTAAATATAAAAATGTATTCTTAAAGCATAAATCTTGCACTTAAGACAAATTTTAAAAATGAAATATGTTTAAGTTGTAAAGAATAGAATTACCTAAGCAGTAAAGTAGAACATGACTGATTAAGTGTGTATTTATAGTGGAGAAATATATTGACAGAGTGGCAAGGCACCTTTAACTTGAGAGCCAATTCTGTGTTGAAAAGTATTCTGAGTCTCAATCTGGCCTCAAAAAGAAGCTGGAAATGACTAATTTGGGATACCATCAAGGATGATAGAAGAGGATATCTAACAAGAGTGACATAGTATATGTGGAAATGTGATGTCATACCTTTGGTATTACGTATTAATTTCAAAACTAAAAGACAAAGGGAGGAAAATAATGATTTCAAATAATTTTAAAATGACAATAACTCTAACAATAAATAATTTACAATAAAACCCACATTCAGTTATATGAAGTAATTACTAAGTGTATTTTTCTAATTTTTATCAACATTAAGTCTGTTCATTTGGCAAATAAGTTTATGAATGTGTCTTAGAAAAAAAGATGTTAAAATGTTTGAACACATTATTCATCAAATGGATCTAGGGTTATAACCACTGAAAATGTGGTCAAATTGACTTTGCATGACTTAGATATATATTTAAATAAACATAACAGAAAATATTTCTGAAATTATTTTCTTCAAGAAATCATTTTGTTTCCAAATAAATTCTGAAGAGAAAACCAAACACTAATGTTTTAGAGGATCTCCTGTGTATTGAACATGGTCAGCTCTTTATCATGCTCTGTCTTAGATTCTAAAACAAATAAGATACTAAAAGACATTGGACAAGCTGATAAGGAAAAAATAAGGACTATTAAAGCATTAAAAAACTAAGACTCGCGCCGGGCGCGGTGACTCACGCCTGTAATCCCAGCACTTTGGGGGGCCGTGGCAGGTTGATCACGAGGTCAGGAGATTGAGACCATCCTGGTCAACATGGTGAAACCCCGTCTCTACTAAAAATACAAAAAATTAGCTGGGCATGGTGGCGCGTGCCTGTAATCCCAGCTACTCAGGAGGCTGAGGCAGGAGAATTGCCTGAACCCAGGAGGCGGAGGTTGCGGTGAGCCCAGATCGCGCCATTGCACTCCAGCCTGGGTAACAAGAGCGAAACTCCATCTCAAAAAAAAAAAAAAAAAAAAAAAAAAAAAAAACTAACAGTCATGGAGAAAGGTAAAATTAATAAACAAATATTTTAGAACTTGGAGTTCAGAAATTATTTAAGACAAGCTCTCAGGCAAGTAAAAGAGTGTACATATGCAATGATACTCTTGGTCTTCACTGGGGTCATCCTGAGAGCATTAGACAGTTGATTATCAAGAAAAAAATTTCTGATCAAAATAATGTTTTCACTGTATTGCAGGTTTCTCAGGCAGGTAAGATTATCTATTTCTGCAATTCATGTAGACAATTAGATTTTAACAGCAGATATTTTCCACTGATTCCAAATAAACTATCTGAATGTCAAGAATCAGGGTAAGTAAGGGATGCACTTAGAATTTTCTAGATTTTCTGTACTGCTTGCATGCGTGCAGCCTTTTCATTCTACTGCCAAGTAGGTTCCTCTGTATGATTGTTTAAACCCTGAACCTACCAGATCAGCACTGCATTTGAAATCACATTGCTACTAAACTAAACTGAAATTATGCAGATGGTAGAACCATAAATATTTAAAGCCTAATACGTTCTTTGTGTTGGTGTTTAGATGAAGAACCTTTTTTAATTCTTGCTGATCATCATGAGATAAGGAAAATTAGCACTGATGGCTCCAACTACACACTTTTAAAACAGGTATGACACTCCCAAGATGACTCCGTAACATTTAACATGGGTACTCTTAGTGTGTGTTAGAGCTGTAGAACTACCTAGCTATTAGAATATGTGAAGCATACTTTTAGTTGTCAGGAAAAATATTTTCTTTGAAAATATTTAGTTAGTATCTGTTTTGCTACAAATTTATTTGTGCAATTGACACAAATATATGAAAACACGATCTAGAACAAGGGTGCCAAAATTAAGGTTATTTCTCATTTTTCTAGTATGTTTATTCCAGTTTTAAGTATAAATAAAGAACACCATTCCCATAGTGTATTTTCAGCAACATAAGGAAGATTTACTTAACTAAAAATATTTTTGCTACTCATTGATAGATTCCTCCATTGCTTTTTATGAGAGTTTCATTCATTTTCTTCAGGATTTAGTCTTAAATGTAAATATCTACTAGCTAGTAGGATGTTGACCCATCCTGACAGAGTTGGATTTTTTAGTCTTCCTCTATGTCACAGGTTAAAAATAAGCATTTCAGATAAAAATCCAGATTCCTGGCTACTCAGGAAAAAAATGTTTAGTAATGCAGGGCTTACATTCTTGATTGGTCAAAATCCAAGCTGTGTAGCAGGTGCTACATCGATTTAGAGACTTGATCTCCATTTCACCAGTGTTTTCAGACTTTCCATGTGCTGAAGATGTGTACTCTTGCCTTATCCTGAATAGCCATGAGGTTTACACCCTTGCTCTGAGTATGGAGTGTGCCACCAACATCCACCATATTATACTGCTTCTTTCTTTAATTTTTGATCTTACAAGACTGAGCAAAATATAAAATGTTTGTATGTTGTTTATACAAAAATTAACAAAAATTTAATTAAAATAGAATGCACAACTATTTCTTTAAAAACATAAATAATATAAGAGCAATACTTAAGGAGAAAACATATATATGAAGTATACATAACTGCTTCAAGATGGAAAGTTTTTGCTGCCCCGTTTCCTACTTTATCTAACTTAGTTTAATATATTTTTCCTGTATTTTTAAACATTTTCTTGTGTTTTTAAACTTACATCAAAATTGTAAATCTAAAAAAGTTGTCGGCCGGGCACAGTGGCTCACGTCTATAAACCCAGCACTTTGGAGGGCTGAGGCGGGTGGATCACGAGGTCAAGAGATTGAGGCCATCCTGGTCAACAAGGTGAAACCCTGTCTCTACTAGAAATACAAAACATTTGCTGGGCTTGGTGGCGCATGCTTGTAGTGCCAGCTAATTGGGAGGCTGAGGCAGGAGAATTGCTTGAACCCAGGAGGCGGAGGTTGTGGTGAGCCGAGATCCTGCCATTGCACTCCAGCCTGGGTAACAAGAGTAAAACTCTGTCTCAAAAAAAGAAAAAAAAAAAAGTTGTCTTTTTTGGGATATAACTTCACACCCCTTCTAGTTTTTTCTATAAATTCAAAGTTAGGTGCATCAGCCACTTATTTTCTGGTATAGTCTCAGGAACAAGGACATGTTTATTTTTTTCACTAGCTTATTGTTTTATATATACATATATACATAGCATTCTGATCATTTAGAATCTATGTCAGTTTAAAAGAATAAAGTTCTCCCTTTAGAATACTCTTATTTTTAAGCTCAGCTGAACCATAAGTTTGGCTAATATAGAACGATATTCGTTGTCTTCATGACAGAGCTATAATATAGCTTTGGTGATAGCTTCTTGCTTCATTTTCCAACCCTGTAGCTCAGGACATCTCTACCAGCATTCCTTTTGTTGTCTTTCACAGATAATGTGTTGTCAGAAATTGTTCTTAATGGAACAAAATGATTTTTTCCTCTATGCATCATTTAAGTCTATTTCACATAACAGAACCACTTTAATGCACACTTTAATACAGCTCTTTTCTCCTGGTGGTATCATTTTAGACTGTTGTCGGTCATTAGTACCTAAGTGGGGATGAGTGTCAGATGCTTTCTTAGTGCAGTACATATGGGTATAAAGAAGCAGTGAGGATGATGAAGATGCTTGTGAAGGATCTGAACACACCTGTGTATATGGGAAGCAATTGTTAATAGTGTCCATTGAATAAAGAAACAGAGACCCAAAGAACCCATGGAAAGCTTTCTGTCCAATTTTGCCTATGGGCTACTGGGAATATGTCATTTCTTTCAGGGAACATATTTTTACTCACAGTTTCATCACAGCATTACGGAAATTTTAAAGGAGTTCTAGACAGTAGAAACCATCATCTTTTTCCTGAAAGTCTGTCTACATATGCAAAATGAAACAGAACACAGAAGTAATTATCTCTGCGTATTTTCTCACAGCCAAAATAACTGAAAATACAATATCCTTGTCTTAACTATTTGGAACTTTTATATGTAGCTGATTAGGAAGAATGATTTATCCTAATATCACAAATTTTATTCTCTTTGTTGTAGTCAGTAACAATCTCATAATGTTTTATTGCATAAAATTATAACAACTGATGGAAATTGTTTTTGCCCTCTATATTCTACAACATAATTGTAGTAAGGTTAGCTATAACTTAAAGTGATATACTATATTTAGAACTGCACTTTAATGATGCACATTTTGGGAATGAAAATTAATCAAGTACCTTTCCAATATATTATCTAATTCAATTGGAACAGTGTCTTTATTCCAGTAAAATTGTGTACAGAAACAAAACAGAATTTCCTAAATTAATCATCTCCAACCAAAGGGTGCAAGTCTTTAGCTACGGAAATGAAATAAGCAAATCGGATTTTGATGAAACCAATTTTCGGCTCTGAAACTACTGGGATGACTCTAATTTTTAGACATGATTTTGACCATGCCCCTGGGTGTTTTAATGTTCCTTGCATATGATTCTGCAAAGAGGCCATTGCACTGTTTTCTGTGGGGATTAAGGGTAAAGCTGTAGAAAAATGACCAGCTTGGCTAGATAGATATGTTAGAATTTACAGCTTCAATTTTTCTGCATTTGCACCGTTAATTTATTTTATTGACTTGCTAAATTTGGAATTGGATTTTTATTATCTAAATTGATTATTGTAAAGAAGGAATAGGATAATTCTGCCATGACTGGGGATTGTGGTTATATTTTTGCTAAAGTTAGAGACAAGTTTATCTCTACTTTTTCTCTGTAAATCTCTCTAACTTAGCCACCGGAATTGCCAAGCCATCACAGAATCCTAACCTATTTACATTATTGCTCTGGAGAGAAAAACAGTTTACAGAAAGGATATTGTAAACTACTATTGAAATGAATTTACTAAGTCCTCTACAAACTTGTCTGGAACACATTCAATTTATATATTAGAATTTTGTCTTATTTTGCATACTTCCTACATATATATGATTATGTGCATTTACTTAAGGAGTTCTCCAGTTATAAGAATGTAAATGGATATTTAATGAATCTTATGAATCTGTGACTGAATATTAGTTACCCTTTTTTAGCACTTAATAGTCATTATTCATGATTTATAGTGTTGTCAGTAGGAAAGGTACTTGCATTTATTTATCTTGGCTTAGCAAGGAATTTGCACTAATTCATGTTATTGCCTTGCGTCTCTTGTTTATAACCTATATGGCATGAGATTTTGTAGGGTTAGGTTATTGCAGGTTGTCATTATAATCTGGACCTCAAGAAAATGAGATTGCTCATTTTAAGCCAAATAAAAGCATAATATTTGAACCTATAATTTTAACACTATTATTACTAAAATGTAACCCTGCTGTGAGAAGGGAAAATAAGCAGTATTTGCCAGAACCTCCTCTTATTTGCTTCTATACATAGAACACCCTTAGTCTTGAATGTCCTTGAAAAAAATATCTGAAGAGTAATCATTAGCCTTGGTTTGAATCTTACAAAGAATGATTTAAATCTAAGTTAGTTTTATTATTATCATCAGATTCTGAATTTTGAGACTAGATGTTAAAACTAACCTGAGAATTACTTTCCTCTTTCTCCCTCCTCCCCTAAACCAAACCAACCAAACAAAAAAACCCGTCTCTCAGAAGATGCTATCTTTACTCATAGGACTACAACTACTCGTAAATTTCCCTCTAAAACAATTTTGAGACATAGCATCAACTTTATGGTGAATATTGATGTAAGCAAGCTCTCCATAGATATAAGAACATGGCAGAGATCCCTTGAGTCTTTGCGAAATGTCTATAGCATTATTTTCTAAACAATAGAATGTATATATTAATAAATTATTTAGGCCTTAAAGTAGTAAATATACAATCTTTAACAATAAGCGAGAATTAAACTAATTTTAATAATTCTACAGTTAAAAAGATTCCTAGATCCTGAATGTACAGTCCTCAAATCAAATCAAATGTCAGAACTGACAAACCAAAAGCCTGTAGCATCCAGAAACCATCAATTCAATTTGTGTTCTGTTTTGCTACCTGCTAAAAAATGTGTAACCGCGAGTCTGAGGGGAGGCATTTTCTTACATTTTCACTATGTGCAATAAAAACATGTTGATTACCCAGTTTCTCCTTGGTCAAATACGAAACCAAAGTTGTAGCTTTTAAATTCTGATATCACACTGTTTGCTAAGAGTCCATCTGAAGCATGAAGAAAGGCAACTCTTTTATATTGTTGTTGGAACAAGAGCTTTAGGGGAAAGTAAAATTTCTTTACCTTCTTTTCTGACTCATCAGATGAATCAGTCCAAGAATTACCTTAATGAGATGATCTACCTTTTCAATGTAGATGTATGCTCTTTTCAGGCTCCTCAATGGAGCACATTATAATGACATAAATTTTATATTTTATAGTAACCTAAAGTGGAAATTTTAAACTTCATCTCCTTAAAAGAAGTTATATTTGTTTTCATATTACTATTTATTTAAACCACTATAATTATTTTGAAATTCTGTGGCCTAGGTGGAAAATATTTTCAAATTAATTGTATCTTTTAAATGTATGATGTGGGGAAAATGTAAGCATATGATACTTTTAATAAGGATTGGTAGCAAACACTATTTATTATAATAAATAGAACTATTGAGGCTCAAAGGAAGTCAATGATTCTTGTAAACTCCTAAAATATTTTATACTGATTTGTATTAACTATTATTTACAACATAGTCTTTTTTATTTTTAGGGATTAAACAACGTTATTGCTATAGACTTTGATTACAGGGAAGAATTCATCTATTGGATTGATTCTAGCCGACCCAATGGCAGTCGCATAAATAGAATGTGTTTAAATGGAAGTGACATTAAGGTAACTAGATATTATAATGATGGGATTGTTGGATATTATATCAGTATTATTGAATTGTATAGAAAATGTTATTTTATGACAATGATATTACTCATAAAATGCATTAGGTTGGTTTCAATTTCACATTTGTACAGTGTGATTAATGCTTTAAATATGAAATACAAGACATTTTATTCTTATGTTTTATTATAATACTATTACTTACAATAACATAAACATCAAATTGAGTAAATAAAATCTGGAACCTTATTCACAACCCTAGGAAATGAGATGGGTGCTTTCAGCTTGAATGATTAGTGCCTGCAATTCAGTTGTGTTGATATAAATAAAAGATGAAGTTGAGCCTAAAAATTTGTAATCGAGAAAGTTAAGTGTTAGAGTGGATTGAAATTATGATACTGTTAAAATGAATCAATTAGAGATTTAAATAATTTAATGCATTTGTGTAAAATCATAAATGTTCTGATTGCAAAGTAGCACAATTCTCTCACAGTTCTCTCATGTGTACAACCCATGTCATGTTTTGGATATAAGCAACTTGGTGCCATTTTATGTTATTGTGAGTTTTAAAACCAAATTATCAATACTGTATATGTGCACTAAAACATATTAGAAAAAAGTTTTAAATTCAAGTGAATTAAATGCATCAATAACTTTTTGTAGTCATCTATAGTATCATACATAATTCGTTTTTGATGAAAGGAATCCATTCTGAAAATATTAATGAGATCTTAAAGTGCACATGTGCAATGATGAAACAAATAGTAAACTGAGTTCAACTGATTTAAAGTAATTTATTTAATAATCATTTATATAATAAAAAAATCAGTATATAATAATGATAGGCAGATTGATTCTAGCCAATACAATGGTTAGATAGAACAAGTAAACAGATGAGTTTTTGTTTTTTAATTTATTTTACAATTGATTTAAAAATGGGGAAAGTTACATTACTCAAATTTGATCATATATTTTATTACAATGCTTTTAAATTTTTAATTACCTTTACATTTTTCGAACATACTTTACTATTTTTGAAAGCATATTATCTACTGCCTTGCCACTGCTATTGCATTACTACATTAAATCATGTCTTTACATAAGGTTATATAAAGATAAAATACTTCTTTTTTCCCTTAAATTTATTGATTCACTGATTTTCATTTAAATAGCATGCCAATTTTCCAAATATGAAATGTGGTGTGTAAAAGAAAAATAGATGTCTTGCATTTCAGTATAGGCAATTAATATCATTTATTTTTACAAATTTGCATATTGTCACCTTTATTTGCATTTTTATTATTGATGGCATTAGGGAAGAAAGACAAATTGAAGATTTTATTGGCATTTTATTGTCTTTACATAACTATTGACTTCTCTATAGTTTCAAGTTTCAATTATTTCTTTCATATATTTCTAAAAGTACTGGAAATTCAGAAATGCCAGATAAAAAATTATTGGTCATCTTATACACATTGTATTTGTACATGCAAGGACTATATGTCATATTATATTTGGTATATTCATGGATTAAAATTGATAGCAGCGGAATGTGTTTATTGTTACTTCCCCTTGGCTAGGTTCAAAATAGTGCATATTCTCTTGGTGTTTTCTTCTTTCCTTGTAGTCATCCAACTAGGGCAAGAGCAGTTGGAAGAGTGATGAATTCTACTGCTATCTCTCCCAAACTGGTTAAGGAAAAATAATATCTCTAAATTTTTGTGTATGTTTGTGTGTGAGAATTTTTTTCCAAATTTTAAGAGGATGAATAGGTAACTCTAACAAAAATGTGATCAACAAATGTGCAGCTGTCCAACCACTTTTTAAAAATTTTAAAAATTTTAAAAACTGAAAGCATTTTAAAATTTAAACCTATATGTAATTTCTAGGGACCTAATTACACATTAGGTAATTTCTCACGAGTAAGTAATTGTACTGCAGTCAATTATTCTCTTCTTATCTTAGTTCAATTCCTCACATTTAAATGGAAATCTGTATCTCTGTAAACATCAAGAAGCAATTGCTCACTTCTTATTCTAGGGATTTACACTGTTAATTTTTTAAATTCTTATTTTGTAGGTAGTTCATAACACAGCGGTCCCCAATGCACTTGCTGTCGATTGGATTGGAAAAAACCTCTATTGGTCTGACACAGAAAAAAGGATCATTGAAGTATCCAAACTCAATGGCTTGTACCCTACTATACTCGTTAGCAAAAGGCTGAAGTTTCCCAGGGACTTGTCTTTAGATCCACAAGCTGGGTTCGTAACAACTATTTAAAAATCTTAAAGATAAAGACTGTGAATTACATTCATAGTGGTAAATCTAGTTCTATAAGTCATAAACATGAAAATCCAACCTAACTTGTAAACCTAACTAGAAAGTTGCTTTATATGTTATGTTTTAAGAAATAATGGCCAGATGTACTAAATTTGGTCATTGTCTCTATTAATTCTTAATTATGTGAATATTTCAATTTTTTTGATATATATCAGAAAATATTTATTTTTGATTGCTGGGTATGGTGGTTCATACCTGTAATCCCAGAACTTTGGGCAGCCGAGGTGGGTGGATCACTTGAGGCCAGAAGTTCAAGACCAGCCTGACCAACATGGTGAAAACCCATCTCTACTAAAAATACAAAAACAAGCCAGGCATGGTGGCATGCACCTGTAATCCCAACCATATGGGAGACTGAGGCATGTGAATCGCTTGAGCCCAGATGAAGAGGTTGCAGTAAGTCAATATCATGCCACTGCATTCCAGTCTGGGCAACAGAGTGAGACTGTGTCTCCAAAAATACGTATTACATGTAAATAACAATATGTATATTTAAGCGTGCTAACAATTTTTTTTCTTCACAATCAATATGGCTGGTTTAGCTTCTCATTTTATACTAATCAAGATGCTTCACTTTCTAATGAAAAAAACATTACCTGTTTGATAATAGCAGTCTGTGGACTTTTCTATTTATGAAGCAAAAACTGTGTCTTATTCTGGTGAATGCAGCTGAATCTATTAATAGCTTTAAGTTTTATTTCTCCCAGGTTACAGTTATTACTCCATAACTGAAAGCATTCTTAAGTTATCATCAACATAAACCCATCCATTAAAAGTGTCAATTAAAATAGTAAAGTGCAAAATTATTATAGATACTATAAAAGACTTACTTGATTTCATTTTTGGATATTTTCAACAAGAAGAACAGTCTCTCTAGGGAAAGAACAGACACACAAAAGAGGTGGCACATCCAACAAATTACAAGAAACATATGCAGTTAGAATAGATTAAGCATATGTACCAGTTCACTTTAAAGAGTGAAGGACATCTAGGAATAATTCAGGAAAGAAACACAATGAAAACAAATAAGAAACATTACAAGGCTTCTGTCTTGGGCTAACAGGTAAATGGAAGAATGGTCCCCAGAATATGGGAACACAGGAAAAGAGAAAATACAAGACAGGGAAAGATCAATTTGTAGATCTCTTGGGATTGGAAGTTCCCAAATAACAATAATAATAATAATAATAATCATCAATGAATATGGCTACCATTTCTAGCATTTTATGAGTTTGGAAACTTTCTCAGTTTATCTCTTGAGATGCACGTACTGTTTATCCAGAGTCTCTGAGAAACAGAATTATTTGTATTATTTTCCTTATATTTTAGATAGGCACATTTAGCCTCGAACTGTCTAAGTGACTTTCTTAGAATCGTTTAGGTGATAAAATATTACCCTGGGAATTTAATTCCGTTTTCAGGCTTTAGTCCCAGATTTTTCCTATTACATCATGTCAGAGTTTTCAGTAAGAAAATAATCACGGATCATAAACATGTTTTGCAAAAGCCATCTGAAAAATCTGAAAAAGAGATAAAGGGAAAAAAGAACCCCAAATCCTATAGTTCCTTCCATTTTAACAATTATCTTTTTTAAAAGATTAAAAATTAGGATAGGTCAGGTCTGGGTGCAGTGGCTTACGCCTGTAATCCCAGCACTTAGGGAGGCCAAGGCAGGCAGATCATATGAGGTCAGGAGTTGGAGACCAGCCTGGCCAACATAGTGAAACCCTATCTCTGGTAATAATACAAAATTAGCCAGCTGTGGTGATGCAGGCCTATAATCCTAACTACCTGGGAGGCTGGGACATAAGAATCACATGAATTCAGGAGGTGGAGGTTGCAGTGAGCCCAGATTGTGCCACTACACTCCAGCCTAGGTGACAGAGTAAGACTCTGTCTCAAAATAAAATAATATTAGTATAGGTGATAAAAGTTTTTTAGAGGTGAAAAAAGCTGCCTAAGTTGTTACAAGGATGCCTACTTTAAAAGGCATATTTTCATTTATTCTCCTTTACTAATAGTCTGACAATAGTCCATTAGAGGCCAGGCACAGTGGTCCACACCTGTAATGCCAGCACTTTGGGAGGCCAAGGAGGGCGAATCACCTGAGATTGGGAGTTCAGGACCAGCCTAACCAACAAGGTGTAACCCTGTCTCTACTAAAAATAAAAAAGGTTAGCAGGGCAAGGTGACACAGGCTTGTAATCTCAGCTACTCAAGAGGCTGAGGCGGGAGAATTACTTGAACTGGGGAGGTGGAGGTTGCAGTGAGCCAAGAGTGCGTCACTTTACTCCAGCCTGGGCAGCAGAGTGAGACTCTGTCTCACAAAAGAAAAAATAAAAAAAAAGGCTGTTATGAAATCCACAAGGAAATAGTAGGTCCTATTTTGAATTGAAATACATATTAATGAAAATATATGAAAGATACTCAGTATTTGTATCCATTATTACCAATATGGATAATGATAATGCAAATAAATTTAGAAAGACACATTTTACTCTTCTGTGTCCTAATATTTTAGAATGCCCTTCGGCTTTTTCTATAGTTGGAATAATTACCAATTTTACCAAGACCATCAGAAATATTACTTCCTCTCTAAAACATTTTCAAATTGTGTCTAAGTGGTCACCACATGTCGAGCATTTATCATTATATGCCTGTTTTTAGTTGAAATCTCTTTCTCTCTATCTGGAAAGCAACTTTCTTGAGTACCAAGGTCATGTCTTAATTAATTTTTGTGCCTAACACAGAGACAGTTAAATTCACTGTTGAAGAAAAATAATAAATGAGTAACTAGATGTACACAGAGAATAAGGTTATAGCTACAGAGACTTGGGCCTGCACCTATGCACAAACCAATACATTCATATGATAATAACCTGCATGTTTCAAAGAGAAGAGTCATAAGGGAACTTTTGTTGTGATGGAATGAAAGGCAGACCAAGATGAAAATTCAGTTTCTGATTTCTGTGGAGGAACATAGAAATATTTCATTAAACTATACATTCACATAAGAAAAAGTTTTTTTAACCAGTTTTTTAAATCTATCCAAACAGCTCATTTCAGCATTCTCATATTCAGGCAAAACACACAGGGAAAGAATATAAATGATTAATTTTATAATCCAAAGTCAGAAATAATTGCAGGTGGAAGGAATAAATTTCTTCAAATTTAACACTTGAATTCAGGAAAAAATAGTGAAAGCTGAGAAAGACTTCTATTTAATCAACTTTATAGAAATACAATGTATAATATTAAACCATAAAAGACATTCTCAGAATCACAGAGGCCTATTGATATGGTACAAGCAGACATTGTTTTCTGTGTTTATACTTCATTATATCTTCTTACAGAATAAGTACTATTTGGGGTTGAAATTTTACATATGTGATTAGGGTAAACATTGCATATTATCTGGGTGCAATTTAGAACTTTTGACATTTTTACTGTAGTTATCATTTTCAGCTTTAATTATTTATAATAAAATTTTACATAGGTAATTTTTAAAGGTTTCATTTCAGAAGTTAAACTTACCTTTATGTTTAGCACAGTCTTATTGACAAATTTGAAAAAAATATATAGCAATGGGGCATAAGTATGCAAAGAAAATGATATTTAGCCATCAGAAGTTAGCTACCTCGTACTGAGAGACAAAATAAGTCCTGTATTTATGAAGGCTCATGCTTACCTGAGTACAGTTGAACAACACTTTCCTTCAGTGCAGTAGAGTATTTTCATAATATTCTTCTGGTTGATGAGTACTTTTAAATAGACAAATCACATAATAACTTACATAAAATCAAGGCAAATCATGTCCAAATATACATACAATCCAGATGCAATAGATAGTTTAGTAGGAGAATTTTTACCAAACTAAAAATATATTAATATGCATATTTCATATTTAAGTCAGATAAAATAATAATAGCTAATATTGCTGAACACTTATTGCTACATACTTATCAATGTTCTAAGTTTGTTTCACATATTCTCTGATTTAAAACTCACAGTGACCCTTTGAGAAGAAACTGTAATTGTTTCTTTTGGACAGAAGGCAATCCAAGCTCAGGGAGGCTAATTAAAGCTCCTAGGTTCACATAACTAGTAATGAGAAGACCTGGGATCTGAGCCCATGTAATCTGTTTTTAGGGTTTTTTTTTTTTGCTTAAAATACTATATAGTGCTTGGTTAGAAGAGGAGCAGGTCTACAAATTTAGAAACCTGAGTCCTTGTTCCAAGTTTCCCCATCATAATAAACAAAAGACATAACCTTTTACATTCTCAGTTATCACTTTGTTTATCCGTGAAAACTTTAAGCTATATGATCTTCAATATTCTCAATAACAGAATTAAAATCCTCAATTAAGTTATACTTTATCCTAAAATCTGAAAGAAGTGAAACTTCATTTTTCTCAAGAAATTTATAAGGCGGTTATGAAAATAAGTTGTTTTTTTCCATAGAAGTATTTGTAAGCACAACAGTTTTTCATGCCTTCCTCCAACTAAGTAAAATTATCATTCACTTTTTCATACTTCCATAGTAAAATAATTTCAAAAGTGAAAATATGAGACTATAATGAAAAACTCTGGTTAAAGCTAAATTTCACACAATTCAGTAGTGGGGAATAATTTAGAGAAGTATATTTGGACCCAGTAAGAGAGAGCTTTCATTTGAGGGAGAGAATTTCAGTTCTGGAACTCTTACCAGACTTATTGAGAATGATGTAACAAATGCTGGACTTCATGAAATACTATGCTTTTTTTTCTTCCTGTTGTCTTGGTTTACGATGATGGTAAGATTACCAGATGAAAAATTACAAATTACAAAGGAAAATTTAAAATTTCAATTACATGGAAGTTAGACCATTTGAAATTTGTAGTTTACTTAATAATTTAAGAAACATTATTATTCACATCCAATATTTTACAACACTTTTATTGATAGAATCATCATATTTATGATCAAATTTAATGGAGAAAACCTCTTTTCACTTTTCGAATATTGAAATTGCAAGTACGATTACATATTTGAGTAGCTAACTAGAACTGTGAAGATGCTCTCTAATTACACCAATTTAGATTTGTTATTTTTTATGTTACAGAAGTCATTGAAATATTACTTTTAAATTATTATTTTCTTATATGGAATTCTTAAAAATAAAACATGGCATATAGAAGCACAAATAAATTTAATCATATTTAACATGTGAGAGAAGCTGGAATAAATATATTACATTTTAGAGAAACATAAAATTAATATATTAGTGTTCCTGAGATTTAAGGTCAGAAAGGCAAAAAGAACTGTTCTGATTCATTTCAACAAGGTAAACCATCTTTTTATTTTTAATTCTTTCGGATTTAGTTTCTTCCTTTGTATCTCCTCTGTCATTATCCCTAGTATAGACAAGGTACTTCTCCGTAAATTTAGTATAAATGAATGAATTGTATGTTTTCCTGGAAGATGTATTTCACTGACTTGTGTTCACTTTACAAAAGAAAAATATACCAAAAATAATTCAAGATTTTAAAAAGCATAGCATCATTTTTTGAGGGGGCTTAGGATCTATTATTACTTGATAATTTGAGATTTTCAAAGTATGTTTATAGCTAATATGTATAAACACTGGGTAGGAATTCCAGTATCGCCCTATGTGAACTTGACTTGGTACTTCCAGACCCAAGTTTATTTTACATTTTGACATTCAGAGCTCTTTGAAAGTCTGTTCATAACATTCCACCTTTTGTTTAGGTTTTATCAGAAATATATTTCTTCTTTTTTAAACACCATACTTCGTTAGAACTTCAATGATAGTTTGACTATCAAATAACTTTTGTATTATTTTTATAAGCAGTACTTTTATGCATACCAAGAAAATGATTGTCAAAACACAAAAAATGTGTGTGTTCTTTACAATTATTATTTATGCTGGCTTTGTATTTGGTAAGTGGGTTTTCCTGAAAATGCTTTCCTTTTTAGTATGTGGTTAAAATATCTGAACATAATTGTGTCTGTCAGAATTTATGAAAAAAAATTCTTTAAAGAATGTTTTAGATTTAAATTGAATGTACCAGTTTTAAACCATATAAAATATTTTCAAACTAAATTATTTTAATGCAAATCATCTAAATCTGAAGAACGAATTCCTAAATATTATAACTGGCAAAAAGAATGAAATATAGAAAAATCTACTTGTGTTACTAGATTTCAATTTCAGAGTTAGAATGTGAAAATAACATTAAAGATTCTCTAACTAAAATCTTTAATTATTCAGACAAGGCAACATCTAAAACATAAAGTAATTATTCTTACTTTGAGAGAAAAACAAACAAATGATCCAATTAAAAAGAGAAAAATGGCTAAGTAATCTGCTGCTTACATATTATTTGTATTTTATAAGGTATAATATTTATACTGAACTCAACCTAATTATAGTGTCAACATTACTTACTGCATTTACTGCTTTTTTCCTATTTTGCCTGAAATGTCCTATCTAGAACTTCTAATAATGTAATGTAATTCACTACTCTTCAGTAGAACTTTCTGTGATAATGAAAATATTCTCTATTTATGCTGTTAGAAATGATGGCCAGTAGACATACACATAGTTATTGAGCACTTGAAATGTGACTCGTCTGCCAGAGGAGCAATCTAGTTCATTTTATTTTATTTTAATTAGTTGAAACTTAAACAGTCATAATTAGTAGTTACCAAATTTAACAATGTATATTCAAGAAAATAAAATGTTTACTTCTACAATTTCTTTTGAATTTTTCATAGACAACAAACCAGGAGAAAAGGACATATATAGTGATAATTGTATTCCTTCAACATTGATATGTACCTTTTGATAGTGTCCATAAATCAGTTTTGAATGTCTATAATTGGTTAACACTTAAGACAATATTATATTATGTTATATTATTGTTATGTCCATGAGTTTGTGTACTAAAATAAGCATATCTTTAAAGTTACATGAGTATTTCAAATCATACCAGCTGTTTAATAAAACATCATGAGAAATTTTGCATCAAAGAATGTTTCTTAAAAGCTGCAATTCAGAGAAATGGCAAGAATTAATGTGGGAAGAGTTGAGCAAAAAGCAATATATTGTGTGATGTTTTGTTTCTAGAGAATCTGTAAACAAAATGATTATTGATTTTTTTTTCTAGGTATTTGTATTGGATTGACTGCTGTGAATATCCTCATATTGGCCGTGTTGGAATGGATGGAACCAATCAGAGTGTTGTCATAGAAACCAAGATTTCTCGACCTATGGCACTAACAATAGATTATGTTAACCATAGACTCTACTGGGCCGATGAAAATCATATTGAATTTAGCAACATGGATGGCTCTCATAGACACAAAGGTTGGTCTAGTAGCAAAAATATTTTAGTATTTTACCAGGTCATAAAATATTAATTAAAAAAATGTATTTATGTTATATGCTTTCTCTCAACAAACACATTTAAGATTACATTATTATACTCTTTTATGAAAGTATTGGTAAATTAGAACTAGATATATTTATTAAAAAATTATATGTTATGCACAAAATATTTTTTACTATCAATGTTTTCTTTAATTGTATTTTTCTAAATAGATTTTCTAGTAAGTGGGCAGTAGTTTTATACATTAATAGTCACATGTATCCCAATTGAATTGAACTAGAAGATTATTTGCTTGTAAATATGAGGCTATTATTGCAATCTGCTAGAATTTTAATTTTCTTAAAACACTGCATAAAAGTATAGTTCTATAAGTTTCCAATTAAGCTAAATACATGATTAAAGGTATTACTACCTAATCACAGCAGCAACAAAAGTTAACATGCAAAATAGTAACAGACAAGGATATAACAGAGGAGATGTCATGTGTAGATAAACATGACATGGATAGAGCAGAAGCTGCAAATGACTCAAATTAACCATCAAAGTGTTGTAGCTAAAGGTAGCTTTTTAAAAATTAGATTTTTTTCTGAATCAGAAATAAATGTTTAATGATTTTCACTAACCTAATGTCACCTTTGCTATCAGGGGTTTTCATTTCCAAACATCACTTAAAGTTTTCAAAGAGAGGTCCCAAATAAAGTCTATATGTTAATATGGTTTAGCTTATCAGATTGCTTCCTTCTCTGGCATTAGGCTTAAGAAAAAAATCCCTGGAGGAGGGAAGGACCAGAAAGGATAAGGAAGAGTGGATTATTGTTAATCAATAAGTAATACTCTGCAAATGTGTTCCAGTGTGGAATGAAGCAATGAGTTTAAAAGGAAAAAAGAAAGAAAGTAAAAGGCACTAAAGTTACACCACTTAATAATTTTACCCATGTCCCTGTCAGTTGATGTTTAAACGAATACGTCTTTACATCCTTCTAACTAGTAAAGTTGATAGAAGTTTTTAGAGGCGCTTTCATAAGGGTAAGAACAGTGCAGTGCAAAGAGTGTAGTTGGATGAGTCACTTAGGTGTTGACATTCCAATTATGGAGATTAAAAAACTCACCAGGTTGCAATTTAAGTGAAAAATTATTTAAAGAACACTTTAGGATTTTAATTACAGCAAAAGGAATGTTGACAGATCAAAATCACAGTTACCATTAAGAAGTTATATCTCCCCCAAAGAATCAATAATGAAATGTCCTGCCTCATTCTTGGGTTGCATAGCTGAAAGTTTTATTGTGACAATTAATATTTTTCCTATGTAACCATAAACCTGTTCATTTTTAGCCTCCATACAAAGTGCTAGGTGATTGTATATGTATTACTTTGCTCTAAAATGTCATCGTAAAACAAAATTTATGTATATTTTGATTAGGTAGGTGACTAATATTCGAAACACTGCAGCATTAAATATTTGCCTTTCGTTTGTATCTTTGAAGTTTGAATAATTAAAATTATTTTTAAAATATTAGATCTATGACCGGGTGCGGTGGCTCAACCCTATAATCCCAGCACTTTGGGAGGCCAAGGCGGGTGGATCATGAGGTCAAGAGATCAAGACCATCCTGGTCCACATGGTGAAACCCCGTCTCTACTAAAAATACAAAAAATTAGCTGGGCACGGTGGCGCGTGCCTGCAATCCCAGCTACTCAGGAGGCTGAGGCAGGAGAATTGCCCGAACCCAGGAGGCAGAGGTTGCAATGAGCCGAGATCGCGCCATTGCATCAGCCTGGGTAACAAGAGCAAAACTCCGTCCCAAAAAAAATATATATATATATATTAGATCTATTAGAAACTACTGACTTTATCTCGTACTTATTGAAAAATGATGTCATTTATGTAGTGACTAATGTTTGATAACCTTAATACAAAATTAAGTGCACGTTAAAATGTTAGTTATAGTACTGGTGGTGACTTTGGATAGAGGGACATGTATAATACGTAGAAATGGTATTAAATTTATTAAATAGTAAAATATTTGGCTGAAAGTCTTGTATGATGTTATTAAAAATTTTAAACTTGATTTTGAAAATGCATCGAAACTCAAATGGGAAGAAAAGTAGAGTTGCAGCCTTCAGAATACTTTCTCCTGACGGGTTTCTCAGAAAGACTAATGAAAAATTCATTAAGTGCCTTATCAGGCATCTGCCAATATCTGAGCGCAGGCCAATAATTACCTGGTAGTTACTAATGAGGTACTAATTGGAGCCAGCCTGAATTATGCCAACTCTACCAACAGTGAAAGAAAGAGCCATTAATTTGCCATGTTTGTAAAGAGGAATTGATTTATTCTACTTGCATTTGCCCCATAAAGACAAATAATGCTATGGGTTCCTAGTTGTTTATTTGTAGGTGGAAAATGAGAGATTTACATCGATAACTTTTGTGTTACTTCATCACTAGCCACTTTTTTTAAAACCAGACCAATATTATTTTTCTCATTTATTTTATTTCTTAACACTGAAACCAGACTAGAAAGATGAGTCATGCCTGTCTTGACAAAGTAATTTGAGAACATAAAAAATGTATGAGGTATTTCAGAGCTACAGCCCTTTTCCATAAGCCAAATTTTAGAAAAGTTAGCCCTTGGACTTTGTGGTTTAAAAGTTGTTTTTTCCCCCCAAAGATATTTCAGTTTGTACCACAGAGTAACTTTATAAATGAACCATTATTTTATTATTATTTGTCTAGTCCAAGAATATCTGAGGTTTCTAAAAATTCTGTGACTTAAACAGAAGTTCAGATTATCATCTCTAGGGTACATGTGCCCTACGATTTACTCGAGAACTTCTATTTCTCTTCCTTTACTCCCTCTCCCTGATCTACCCAAATTCATCCTCCTTCCAAATCCACATTGAAAACTTGAACAAAAAAATCCAAAATACATCAGTCAATTTACTAGTTTAGGAAACTTCAGATGCATTCTTAGTCACATGAAGCTCTCCCTAGTCTTTATCTTTCTATATCAGTCTACTATTTTTTGCTATAATAACATAATATATTATATAATATTAATAGTATAATACAGTAAAAGACATGGTACTAAGTCAGTGTATTTTAAGTTACATCTTCATTAGTTTCTTTTATTAGTTGCTTTGATTTCTTCCTTTTAACTATGCCCATTCATTCATTTAATATTTACTGACCTTTCTGTGCCATGCACTATGCTAGGCTCTGGTGTTGTAAATATGAATAAGTCTCTGCCTTCAGAGAATAATTCAATGGGCAAAATAAATATTCAGGTAAAAACATAGATTGGGGTAAGAAGTATTTGCAAAATATTCCAAAAATGCAGGCAGGAGTAATGAAGACTACTAAAGTGGGAAGTTCTTTGAGCAGTTTGAAAGATTTGGTAAAAGCTCCCCGTATAGGGAAAATGTAAGAATGATTCTTCACACAGAGGGAACAGCATGTGCAAAGATGTAATACAGTCTTGAAACAGCATGGGGTTTACTCAATTTGGCTATGACTGGAAGTCATATAAGAAGGAGATAATGACACTAGATGAACAAGGGCAAATTGGGGCCAGATTGTCGCAAGCCTGGCATGCTAAGTAATTTGGAATTTATCCTTAGGTCACAGGGAGCTATTGATGGTGTTTAGTTGATGGAATGCTGTTATTAGATTTGACAACAGCATGTAAAATGAAAGACCCTGGAAGGGCAACCAATTTAGAGACTGTTAAAATATTTTAGGAGAAAATGTTTGAAGTGATTATAGCTGTAGGAATGGAGACACAGTGTTAGATTCAATAGTTATGTAGTAGATAAAATTGGAGATCTCTGTAAGCTTAAAAAATAGCAAAAATACTGGTAGTGGCATTATAAATATTAAGTAAATAATTTATATTGTTATTGAATTAGCTAGGGGAAAAGAATTCCAGTATTTGGTGACTAATTAGTTTTGCATAGTTTTGTACATTTTTAAAAGAATTAATGGTGCCAACCTAAGCCTAACTTAGACATTCAGAATCTCTATGTTGTGATGCTCTACTTTGGTGAGAGATGCACTAATTTTAACATCAAAAGTGCTATTCTAAATGTGATTAAACATTCTATATTATGTCTTTTCCTAAAAGACATTTCAGAATACCTGATAATTTAACTAGAATAAGGATTGCAAGTAAGTGACACTCTTTCCTCCTACTCTCTTTTGAGACATGGAATACGTCCAGTGAGAAACTTGGCAATTTGAGGATGTTCTCCAGGTAGAAATATTTGGTTTTTAAATACGTTGTTAGATTGATCCTAATATATAAATAAAAATATTCTTCTCGTAGGTCCCTATATTTGGGATTGATCTCTTAAAATTCCCAAACTGTAACCCTTCTAGGATAATTTTAGGCTTTGAGGATTTTAGATAAGAAGTAATACACCTTTGCTGGAGTACTGATCTTTAAGTGAAAGGATCTCAAACTGGAAAATGCAAACCTTTAAGAACTTAGAAGAATTCTTGTAACCTCAAGGATCTGGGTCCGGTTGGGATGGGATCTACTGCTAACTAGCTTATTCACCCTGAACAGTGTAGTTAAATTCCCTGGGATTCAGTTGCCTTATTTGTAGAAACAACGTGTTGAAATCTGTGACATGAAAGGGAAGTACAGATCTAAAATTTCAAGCCTCCAGTTATATGGATCAATTAACACTTTCAGAATCCTCGCCACTTCTCCACATTTTAATCTCAAATGTATCGTCCTTAATTTAAGCCTAAGAGAGGGAGTTTGGAAATCTGTAATAATCAATTGCTTTCTCATTCAACTTTGATGAAAATATCAAATTGCCAAAACAATCCCCATTCAGAGTCTTATCATAAAGGTTATTAACATATTTTAAAGTTGAACACTTGTGAACTGATTACATTAATGATGGACGAGAAAACCTAGACTCTTGAGGATTACCTTGTACTGTATGTTTTACACATACTATTTATTTTAGCATTCAACAGACATTTTCTTAGCCTGCTAATGGGATTCCAAGAACTGGGGTCATCCTCTTATGAATCAATTTTTTTTATTAGAAGCCTATTGATTTCAAGGGACTCTGCTTGATTCAATATGTGCTCTTGTAATTTATTCTACCAACCTATATATGTAATAAGTGCTATTAAAGCCAATTGCCAGCAAAAAAATGTTCAAAGAGATTAATCTGTCCAAAGTCACAGAGGTAACAATCAGGAGAATCAAAATTTGAACCCAGATCTACCTAATATCAGGGCCTGCTTTCTTTCCACTTTTCACATAGCAGCACCTTTGTTTTTGAACAGAAATTGAAGATTGAAGCCTGCTTGTGAGAGCCTCTAATATTAATAGTTAAAGCATAAGTGTACACTTACACAACTCAAGCTGTGTCCATACCTAAACCTTTTCAGATTGATTTAAATATTGGACAGATAAATCTCATAATGTATGAGGAAAAAAACGCACAAAATACAAACCACTAGAATATAATTACTATAAAAGAAAGTATGTATCTCAGTAAATCCAAATAGTTTTTGTATCTTTTTCAAAATAAAAAGAGCAATGACATTGCCTAAAAATGCACAGTCTTAGTTTTTCTGGAATGCTATAACTATTGGCTAGATAATTGATAACAACATAAATTTATTGCTTACAGCTCTGGAGGCTGGGAAGTCCATGATCAATCAAGGTGTCAGTATACTGATTCAGTGTCTAGTAAGGACTCACTCTCTTTATAGATGGTGCCTTGTTGCTATATCCTCACATGGAAGAAGGGGCTAGGGAGCTCCTTTGAGTTTCTTTTATAAGGATTCCATTCCAATTGACCAGGATAGAGTCCTTATGGCTTAATCATTTCCCAGAGCCCCACCTCCTAGTACTATCACACTGGATATTAGGTTCCAATATATGAATTTTGAAGGGATGTCAACATTCAAAGCATAGCATTATGTCCCTGAGGCCCCAGAATTCGTGTCCTTCTCATGTGCAAAATACATTTTTTTTTGTTTTAATAGCCCCCAAATTCTTAATTTATTCTAGCACCAATTCAAAAGTCTGGAGTCTTATCTGTATCTTATCTAAATAAAAAATGAGTGAAACTTAAGATATGATATATTGTTCTCCTGCTGTGAACCTGTAAATCCAAACTTGTTATCTGCTTCCAAAATCCACTGGTGCAGTAGGCATAGGATAAACACTTCCATTCCAAAAGGGAGAAATAATAAAGAAGAAAGAGGTGATAGAACCTGACCAAACACCAAAATCAACAAGGAAAACATTAAATCTTAAGATTCCAGGATAATCTATTTTTTTCTTTAACCTCTAAATCCTGCTTTCTGGACATACTGGTGTGGGGGTTGTGTCCCCAAAGCTCTAGCTTTGAACCCAAAGGAGACTTAAGAGCAAATCTGGTGAGAGCTCAGAAGGAGAGGAAAGCTGTAGAGAAAGCCTTAATATTCTTGAATAAAATCTTCTAAATTTTGCCTTCTGGAAACACTGGTTTGGGTTTGGGCCCTGAATGTTCAGCGGGTCCTGCCTCCATAACTTTGCAGGGTGTAACCTATTTTCCACCTCTCATGGGTTGGAATCTCATACCTGTGGATCTCCCAGGCTGAAGTTGCAAGCTGGTAGCTCTAGCAATCTGGGGTTTCTGGGTGAATCCACCTCCACAGTTCTGCTTGGCATTGCCCTATAAGGGACACTGCAGTGGCCCAACCAAATGGCTCCATTATGCATTGCCCTAATAGGAGCTCTCTACTGTGGCCCCACCCCTGTGGCAGTTCTCTACCTCAACCCCAAGGCTCTCTGTGGCATTTTTTGAAATTTAGATCAAGACAACCAGGCCCTTGCTGTGTGTGTGCACTCTGCACCCTGGTGGAAATTGCAGTATGTGAACATCGCCAAGACTTACTATTTGACTTCCAAAGAGGCAGCCTGAGTTGCATCTTGGCATTCTTGCACCACAGCTGGGCTGACTAAAGAGCACTGCACTGGAAGGTGGGGAGAAGACCTTGAAAGTGTTCTACTCCCAAGGCTCTGACATTCAAACCTGGGTTGGATAGGGTAGGTTAAAGATCTCCAAAATGCTTTTGAGGTCACTCTTTCATTATCTCAACAAATAGCACCTGACTTCCACCCATCTATACAAATCTCTTTATCAAATGATCCCTTGGTCACACCCTTGGTATTTTCTCTCAAATGCTTGTTCATTCTTTACAAGATGGCTAGGCTGATAATTTTCCAAATCTTTTTCTGCTTTCATTTTGATTATAAATCCCATATGTAATTCCTTTCTCTCTGCTTGCTTTTTAATAGAAGCAGTAAAGCAAAGCCAAGCATCTTGTTTAACACCTTACTTAGCTATTTCTTCTGGCGGATATCACATTTTATTGCTTTAAGTTCTTTCCACAAAACGCTAGGATGCAAACACAATTCAACCAATTTCTGTGTCATTTTTGTTTTTTTTAACAAGAATAGTTAAAAAAAAATGTTCCTCGTTTTCATTTCAGACCTCATCAATATGGCCTTTATGGGTATGTATTTCTCCCGACATTCTGATCACAACCATGTTTGTAATCTCTAAGAACATTAAGGCTTCCTCTATAGTGTTCCTCTTCTCAGCTCTCACCACATTTTCTCTTAAGGTCCTTTTGTGGAAATGTACCTCAGAACTCTTCTACCCTCTACCCACCACCCAGTTCCCAAGCTACTTCACATCTTTAGTATTTGTTATAATGACAACCTCATTTCTCAGTACAATTTCTCTCTTAGTCTGTTCAGGTTGCTACAACAAATTACCTGAAGCTAGGTCATTTAGACACAGCAGAAATATATTACTCGTAGTTCTGGAGGCAGGGAAGTCCAAGACTAAGGCACTAGCAGAGTTGGTATCTGGTAAAGGCTGGGTCAGTTTCTTGAGGTATCTTCACATGGCAGAAAAGGAGGGCAGTTCCCTGGGGCCATTTATATAAGGTCACTAGTTTCACTCAGGTAATCACTTCTCAAAGCCCCACCTTTATACCTATATTTATATAGGTAAAAGCCTGCACCTTTATACATACATACATATATATGTATATATATGTATGGGATGGAGTCTCCCTCTTTCGCCCAGCCTGGAGTAGAGTGGCTCCATCTCAGCTCACTACAAACTCTGCCTCCTGGGTTCAAGCAATTCTTCTACCTCAGCTTCTCTAATAGCTGGGATTACAGGTGCCTACCACCGCACCCAGCTAATTTTTTTCTTTTTTGGTAGAAATGGGGTTTCACCATGTTGGCCAGGCTGTATTTGAACTCCTGACCTCAAATGATCCACCTGCCTTGGCCTCTCTTAAGTGCTGGGATTACAGGCATGAGCCACTGAGCCTGGCCTAATATTATTATGTAAGATATTATGTGCCAAGATATAAATTTGGGGGAGACACCAACATTAAGACCATAGCACCAAGATTTAGTGGGATTATTTGCATGTTAGAATTTGCCATGTTAAAGTAACTACCTTCCTTGTATATAAGAAAATATTTAAATATCATAAATTCCACATATCTTTTATTGATTTAAATCAATAAAACCTTTTGCATTGCAAAAATTACTGCCTTCTCACAATGGATTGTCTATTAAACATAAGTTAAAAATATCTCCTGAGAAAAATTTTAGAAATAACATTGCATATATACCTTAGCTTAGAGATTTTGTTTTAATAAAAAGAAAATTAAATATTCAAAAATTCTAGTTTGAATGAAATTTATTTTTGACTGCTTATATCAAAGTAAATAAATTCAGATTCAGTCTTTTCAGTTTTGGTTGTTTATGCCATTAAACTTCAGATCTTAAGCAGGTTGGTAGTATTTTGAAAAAGAAAAAGCTGACAATACTGTGTGAATAGTAATAACAATAGTGAACTAAGAAAAAGTTATGTTTGATCTTGGGTTTTAAGTTTATTTGTTCCAATAAATTGTTTTTTTCAGGATACTCTTCTGTGTATTAAAAAATGATTCAACCTTGTGTTAAATCAGTTGGTTATGTACATATTTTACCCAGCATACTGGAAAAATTATACTCTAACTGCTAATTTTCTCTGAAGAATAATAGTTGGGTATGATTCTGAACTATAGTTTACCACTGAACTCTTTTATATTTTGTGAGCAAAATTGTTTAGAATTTCTTGCAATTATGTTTATTACAGCTCATCATTTAAAGGATAACTGTTTCCATACCCCTAGACCTGCAGAGCCTCATATTAAAGTATTATAGTATAACTCTGTTGTTTGTTTATTGTTCTGGGAATCCAGTTTGTGTTGTGAGGGGGCAGTTTTGTGTTTGGATGTAAAAATCTAAATCATAACCCATGGAGTGTTAGTCTAATTAATTTTGGAAAAAGGAATTCAGATCTCAGCATGTTACTGGTGAAATGGCATGAAATATGTTTAGGAAGTTTGTTCTGAAGACAAAAATAAAAACACTGAAAAAGACAAATAGAATATTTTGTGTTCATATATTCTGAAACTCAATAGCTCTTACATTTGGATTTTTAGAAAATTTAGTTATTCACCATAGCCCGCCAAAAAAAAAAAGAAAAAAATTGTAAGAATACTTCCCCATTCCCCACCTTCACTATTTTATAATATTCTAAAGTGTCTTTTTCTTGGTAAGATGTTGCATTTTAGTACTTTTGAAAAAAGAATTTCTATCATTCACAGTTCATTACAAACAGTAGACTTCACAGGCTATTTTATGCCAACGGTGTTGATGTACTGCTGTTTACAATACAATAAAAGTTAATGGAAGGGAGCAAAATACAATTCAGTTACTATAGAAATGTTTCTAAACCAGTAAAATAAATTGAAATTAACTGCCATTTCTAAAATGTCTTAGAATTTCAGTGTCAATCATGTCTTTCAGTTTCGTCCCTTGAATATATTACATTAATTTGCATATATCTTTAGGGGTTTTTTGCAAATGTCGTGTGTTCCACATGCTTTTAAAAATAGGGTTATTTTAAGTATTACCCTCTTTTGAGTTTTTAGTCATTTTCAACCACCTCATCTATTCCAAATACAAGGTAATGGAGTATGCAACAAGAATATATAGATTAGGGATCAGTAGTTTTACTTCAGGTCCAGTTACTTCCTAATTTAGGCATGTTGCTTTACCAAACTGTTGTGCAGCATTCTTATTCATAGAATAGGGTTTCTATTTATTGAGTGATTTTCTAAATTTCTTAACAGGAATTTGGCTGAGGTTGAAACTAGGACAGAGGTGGACTGTTCTATCAATTCTCTCATTTACTCTTACTTTTTGCTGGAACTACCCAGAACACTGATATAGTTTGGATATTTGTTCCTGCCCAAATCTCTTGATGAATTATAATCCCCAATGCTGGATTTGGGACCTGTTGGGAGGTAGTAGATCATGGAGGCCGATCCCTTATGGCTTGTGCTGTCTTCATGATAGTCGTCATTTAAAGGTGTGCGGCACCTCTGCACCTGCTTCTTGTTCCTGTTTTGCCATGTGATGTGTCTGGTCCTCATTCTCCCTCTGTCATGATTATCAGCTTCTTGAGCCTTCCCTAGAGGTCTAACAAATGATACCAGCACCATGCTTCTTGTAAAGCCCGAAGAACCATGAGCCAATTAAGGCTTTTTATAAATTACCCAGTCTCAGGTATTTATAGAAATGCACAAATGGTCTAATACAAACACATTTGAAAATGCTTGGCCGGGTGTGGTGGCTCACACCTGTAATCCCAGCATTTTGGGAGATTGAGGCAGACTAAGCACCTGAGGTTGGGGGTTTGAGACCAGCCTGACCAACATGGAGAAACCCTGTCTCTACTAAAAATACAAAATTAGCTGGGTGTGGTGGCAGATGCCTGTAATCCCAGCTACTCAGGAGACTGAGATAGAAGAATGGCTTGAACCAGGGAGGTAGATGTTGCCGTGAGCCGAGATCACACCATTGTACTCCAGCCTGGGCAACAAGAGCGAAACTGTGTCTAAAAAAAAAAAAGATAAGAAAGAAAAGAAATAGAAAATGCTTGTAATATATTACACTCTTCTACATTTTTATGTTAGAAATATATTTATAATTGCAGGAATATGAGAAGACCAGGTACTAAACTCATGTAATTGATATCTGTCCCAGAGGCAAATGCTTTTCAAAGACTTCAGGTTTTATTAGGACTCTCTGACAAAGAAATTCCTTATGTATATGTGTGCTGAATATAATAACTCATATTAAGATCACATTTCTGTGTACTGAGAAGGGTATATCGCCAACAGAAGGGCCCAGAAACTTTTAAAGCAACAGGACTATACTTTACCAAGTGCATAAAGCAATGTTGCTTTGTTTACTTTTCAGATTAGAGAGAATTGTCATCATCCTACAAATATATTTTGAGTCAGTCTTGTTTTCAAAACAAGTATACTACAGTTTACACAGTCTACTTCATAAAATTTCACATTCATTAACAGAAATATTCTTTAGATGGTAAATATTGAAATGGCTATATTTGGCTTTCTATTATAAATAATTTAAAAACAGGTAAGAGAAAGGAAGGAATTAAATAGAGTAAATCTGATATTCCTAATCTATTTAGAGAGTACATATTGTTTGAAATGAGAATGTAGACAATATGAGGCACGAAATACTATAAAAGAATGGGCCATGAATGTCTTCAGCCTCTTAATAATGTCTTAAATCTGAAAACTATCTCTAAATACAGTATTAATTTCTATGCTTAGATGTTAAGATATTACACTCATTTAAGTGTTCCAGTATAAACTACTACACTAAGAAAGGACACAAGTTTATGTTGGACAGTTGATCAATATCAGTATTCAAAGGTTAGTGTGTAATAGACATGCTAACAGTATCAGCTCTGATCTGCCTGCACTATGACATATACTAAAAGGGAAAACTACTTTTCATCCCAACAAGGTCTCATTGAAGGACTGTGATATTTAATATTGGAAAAATAAACTTTCAATATTGTATCATAATAATTGGAAATGTTGGCCATTCTTGATGTTCCTGTCATTTCTTAATGTTTTTGTGAGTTTTGAAAAATTGGTTTTGGACCTTATTTTCTGAAATTTTGTGATACTGTTTGTTACTATCAAGTAGGATTGCATTAAAGAGTAAGCAGGCAAAATGTTCACAGAGAAAAAAATGAAACAAAACACATCTTAGGTGCTAGTCGTAGGTTTTAGGAAATAAGTTTTTTTAAAAAAGTCGTTTAGGAGCCATACATAATTATTAGCAAATAACAATTGTCTTTGGCCATAAAGTTATGTAAAGCATGATCTTTTTTTCCCAGGTGTTTTTAACTAAAGCTCTGGTTCAACAATCTTCTCTGGAGATTAGTCTACCCTGGCCATTTTCCCACACACCCACTTTTCTTTGTCACTCTTCATCAACTCGAAGCAATTATCCACCCACCCTCCCACTGGCCACTGTCATGAATCTTCTACTTTCTGTGTCACATTAAATCACTTTCTACCACCATCTAATTTTATCATCTGTTTGCCAGACTACAGTTTTCCATAGCCTTTGTTAAATCTCACCCTATTTTTTCAGGGCTGTTTTTCTTTCTCATTACTTTCTTTTTGCTTTTCACACTGTGTTACTTCAAGTCATGCCCTATGTTCTCTATACCTCTCGTTGTGCTCTTATTCTTCTAGAAAAACATCAGGGGAAATTATTAGTGTCAGGATCTCTCAAAAGAGAGGATCATTGATACTCTAGTTCTCTCTTCTGAAGACAGATGTTGTTTTAGTCAAACTAGATAGTTTGCACCATATTAACCAGGGAATGGATGTGATGGATGGTTTTTGATCTGGAAAGAGATATGTTAGATAAAAAACTATGAGAAATATTAATTAGTGGGAGTTCTAATTATCCTGGCTTTGCCTCTTTGCCCTCTTCCTGTGCTAGAAAGCTGACTTATGTGGACTACCTCACCAAAGCTCTTCTACCTTCCCATCTTAAGTTGGATTTCCTCCTTGAATTGCATTGCAAGGACATTAGATAGTGGACAGAAAAAGAAGTTATAGTATTTATTCATCCTCTTTCCATCCATGCTCACCTATAATGATTTAGCATTGCACGAACCTATCTACTAAAGGCCTCTGCACTTGTTGGATGGCTTTATTCCTCTCAGCTGAAATTTTCACTAGCTTCTGGTAACAGACCTAGTAAAAAGCAATGCATCATTTGTACCTTAGCAAGCCTATCTCTATAAATAATTCTTTATTAAACCCTTTACAATTATTATTTAAAGATATGTTTTTTGTTTTCTGCAGCTATTCTGACTGATATAAAAGAGATTGAAAGGGATTGAAAGTAAGGTGACAATTTAAAATAATTTTTGCAATATCCCAGGTATGAGGAGATATGAGCCTTTACTTGGGATAATGGCACCAAGAATTCTTTTAAAAAATGAGTGTCTTAAAATATATTTTTTAAAAAGTAGGATTTAATGTTTGATTTGATATGTTTATAAGCTTTAAAGTTTTACTGGACTACCTTTCCAAACATAGTCATAGAGTGAAGGACAAGTTGACATTAATGGAGCACTGATTGTTTAGATATTTCTTTCTACTCAATATATAAACTCTTTATAACTCAAATAAATCAATTCTAAGCTCAAGTTACTCTGTAATCTTGATTCCTTCATAAATTAATAACAGAATTTGATGATTGCATTTTATACCTCGTTTTTTACTTCTAAAAATATTAGTAAAGACTTTATAGTCTTTTTTTTTTTTTTTTTTTTTTTTTTTTTTGAGACGGAGTCTCACCCTGTTGCCCAGGCTGGAGTGCAATGGCAGTATCCCGACTCACTGCTACAACCTCTGTCTTCTGGGTTCAAGCAATTCTCCTGCCTCAGCCTCCCAAGTAGTTGGGATTACAGATGCCCCCCACCACATCTGGCTATTTTGGTATTTTTAGTAGAGATGGGGTTTCTCCATGTTGGTCCGGCTAGTCTTGAAATCCTGACTTCAGATGACTCACTTGCCTTGGCCTCCCAAAGTGCTGGGATTATAGGCATGAGCCACTGCACCAGGCCTAGAGTAATTTTTAAATAATAAATTACAGTGATTCCTGGGCATAAAGTAATATTTTAAAATAGCATTTAGACTCCTAAATTTGAGAAGATAGAAAATGGAAAATAATAAAAGATAGAGAATAGAAATAGTATTACTAGTGAAATGTCTATTGATGTACTAAACTCAGTACAGAAAGCCAAGTCAAAGCTAACAATATTCTAATGCTGTATCCTCCCATAAGAAATTTTAACTCTACAAAAGCTGAGAACTGTGTAACTAGGGCATTTGATTTCTTAAGTATTCAAACGAGATGTCAGAAATACAAAATTAGAATGATATTACCCAGAAATATACTTGTTAAGCATGATAAATCTATCTAAAAAATGAATAATCAAGAGTATTGTAATAGAATATATCTAGCTATGAGGCAACAGTTAAGCCAAAAGCATCTTTTGGATGTCCACCTTTTCTTTTATCTTTTGTCTTTAAAAACACACACACACACACACACACACACACACACACACACACAAACAGAATCTTGCTCTGTCGCTCAGGCTAGAGTGCAGTGGTGCAATCTAGGCTCACTGCAACTGCCACCTCCAAGGTTCAAGCAATGGCCACCTTTTCTGTTTCTCATAATCATGCTGAGCTTTTGTAGGATAGCATTCAACTTGTCTCAAAGGTAAAAACTCCAAAAAGGAGTATTTCCTCAATTTATTTATTTTTGTCAAATACCAATTCTTTTCTTCTGAAAGGTATAGTCTATGAAATGAAAATTAAGAGCATAGTGGTTGAGAATGCTGGAAACAGTACAATATATAATGTTATTACACAGAATAGAGACTTAACTATAGTGAGTCGCTTTAAAAATGGGCTTTAAATGTATAATAAGTACCTGTGAAACTACAGTACACACACAGCAGCTCTGTTTTTTTCTTTTTTGTGTGTCTACTGACTACCTATAAATGAAAGACTTCTTGAATTTAATTTTCACATTTTCTATTAACTAAGTAAATGCAGTTTTATATAGAGAACTGGTCATATAACTTTTTTTTCTTAAAAATGATAGCCATCATCATTTTAGGCAACATCAACTACTTTTCCCCTGAACTTAACCACATCTCAGCATTAGTTAGGAGTTTGTTTGTTAAATGTTCCTCTCAAACCTTCAAATTCATGTTTATATTTTATTAGCTCCATGTACCTCCTGTCTTAGTCGGTTTTTGTTGCCATAACAAAATACTACAGATTTAGTAATTTACAAAGAAAATAAGTTTGGTTGGCTGATGGTTCTGGAGGCCAGAAAATCCAAGAGCATGGCACTGGCATCCACCATGGGATGACACTCACCATTGTCACACCAATGCTCTCAGGGCATCACACGGCCAGAGAGCACACTCTGGAGAGAGCTGAGATTCAAATACCAGAACTTTTATTTACTATTTTTTTCTACCTCTCTCTTGCCAAGTTACTTAAACTTTCCATCTTAAAAGCATCTTACATTTCTCATCCACAAAATGGACTTTACTTGTTTTACTCCATTCTTACAATGCCACAAAGAACTGAAACTGGGTAATTTATGAAGACAAAAAGGTTTAATTGACCTACAGTTCCATAGGCTGGGGAGGCCTGAGAAAACTTACAATCATGGCAGAAGGGCAAGAAGGAAGCAAACATGTCTTCACATGGCAACAGGAAAGAGAGAGTATGGGGGAAGTGCTGCATACTTTTAAACAACCAGATCTTACGAGAGCTCACTAGCAGGGGAATAGCAAGGGAGAAATCTGCCCCCATAATCCAATCACCAGGTTCCCACCAGGTTCTCTGCCCCCTCAAACACTGGGGATTACAATTCAACATGAGATTTAGGTGGAGACACAGAGACAATTCATATCACTACTACTGCATAATAGAGTTTTTGAGAGTATTAAATAAAATAAATTAAAACATATAAATTGCCTCTCCCACTGGCCTAGTTCTAGTATATCCAAATGCTTAATAAATATCACCTATAGTTACTGCAGAATAATTTTAAAAACTTATTTTTGAAGTGCTAATTGGCAGATTGTTACAATAACTTTATTTTTCTTACAGAAGTAAATTGAATCTCTTGTGGGTTGAGAACATGAAAAATGATGATTAACTTTTTGAGCCCATATTTAATGATATAGCTATTAACTTTACTTCTAAGGAAATTCACATTAAATGTTTCTGAGTCTTTCATCATTTTCCATAAATTTTTATTTTATTCTAAAAACCTTGAAACCTGCATATAAGGTGAAGGGCTTTTATAATAATCACCCATCACCAACATTTAGTGAATTACTAACATTTTTTAACATTTATTTTATCTTTTTTGTATGAAATTATACATTAAAAGAAAAATGGTGAGAATAGTTTGTATAAATAGCTCACACATAATTTGTTATGGTAAAATGTCCTTCTTTTCATTCTATTTAATTTCACTTATCATTTTAGAAATGGTATCCATGTCTGCAAGAGTACATAGATAATTAAATTGTATGCACATCTAAATTTTTACATCAAAATTCAAAACAGCTAAAGTATACAAATCTGGATTTTAAAAAATGTTTACATCCTTCATATGCATAGTATCTATTCTGAGCTGAATTGCTGGCTAGATTTCATATTATCAATAGTACTCAATGACTTAATAGATGATTTATTTGGAGGTTTCTAATTTTATTTTGATGTCTCTCAGTTTTAGTGAATTATCTGTTAACATTTGGACTAAAAGATTACAAATAGCAAATTAAAAGATTTAAAATATCTACTTTAGTTGATAATATAAATTTACCCCAGCATTTAAAAAATAAGGCTGTAAAGCTCCATATGAAGAGTAAATTGTATTTGAAATTTTGTTAGTATTTTAGTGACTACTGAATGAGGACTATGCCAAACATTAATTTTCAGTCATTAAAATCTAATTAAGAAAAAAGTAATATTACTGAAAATATAGTACCTTTTGTCATTAATGAATGTCTTCTCAGAATTTTTAAAGGTATGTCTGAAAATTAATTAAGAGAAATAGAATGCTTATATAAACCAGGGAATTTTCATCTTCTTCATTTATTATCCTGAGGAAGTAGAAACACAAAGAAAACTCTATCACTGTTTAAAATTATTTAAGCCCAAACCTCTGAACAGATTTACCATATCTTACTTGCTGGATAGGACCCTGGACTCTTGCAAATGAATAATTCACATTCATGGTGCTTACTCTACTGTTTGCATTTAAACATCAGAAAGAATAATTATAAAACAATTTTAATCTGTAACTAAACAGTTTTATGACAATTGAATTTGCATAATACATTATTAGCGGCCACACTGACTTCTCACTATCCCATCCCAGCTCACCTTGCAAGTAAAAATGCTCATAAAAGCTCAGTGGCTGAAATGGTTTATAGTAGTTTCATAGCCACCTTATTTTCAGGTAGTAGACACATGGATCTATAATTTAATCATTTTAAATGTGAAAAAGTAGGGCATTGATCTTTAGATTTAAGTATTTTAAGTTAAGAACAAGAAGTAGATATATATGTATATATGTATGTGTATACACACACAAATATATATATGTAAATATAAATTATGAGTTTTAAAATGGTGAATGGTATTTGTTTTTTTGGTGAAGCAGGCTTTAATGATGAAAGAATCACATTCTATTTTTCTTTTTCCAATGGTTGAGCCAAGCTAAATCTGTGCAAAGCTAGCTCCTGTGCCCAATCCTGCATTCTCTTAACTGGTAATAAAGAACTTTGCTGGCCTGACAGGTTGTCACAGCAATTATTCACATGAAGTTCTGTAGCAGTTGTATCTGTCAGCCCATGTAGTATTGAATATTTTAAACTGGCAGTCTTCCAAGACTGAACATTAATCTTACCATCTCCTATTACAGTCCCTAATCAAGATATTCCAGGGGTGATTGCACTAACATTGTTTGAAGACTACATCTACTGGACTGATGGGAAAACCAAGTCACTGAGCCGTGCCCATAAAACATCGGGAGCAAACAGATTCTCACTGATTAACTCATGGCATGCCATCACAGATATCCAGGTGTATCATTCTTATAGACAACCTGATGGTAATTATTCTTTTCATGATTTCCATAAATGCATTAACATCTTTCAGTAACATTCCATTTTTGATTCTTTCAAGGTTAAATGTAGTTTTATTTTTGGCAAAGATTACCAGATTTGATGATTTAGCATCACTTTAGAGAAGAATTCATTCAATATCAAGTACTGCTATTAAGGCATATGATTAGAAGCTCAATAATAGGACAAAGTATTATGGATTTGTTCAAATCATATTAAACTAAAATGACAATAATGCATTTAGTCAGAGAAGTGAAGACTGTATTCTTGAAATGATTTATTTACAAAATAGAGGATCCCTAGTTTCTGGAATGCTGAGTGGGAGAAATTATGTTTAAGTAGCTCTAGCATGTTAAAATTGACAACTCTATCAAGTTTCCTTCAGCATATGTTTAATAGAAATTTCATCTGGCCTTGTGACATAAAGGTTTGATTATTTTCCTTAAAAAACCTATCTGGCCTACAAAGCAGAGTCATTATACCAGTAGTTGTAGATCATTTTTTCATTGTTTTATTTTATGTTTGTATTTCTGAACATGTTTGTCTTCATCCAAAATGCTTCTAGTATTTATTTTTCTGATAGTTTTTTTCCTACTAAAATCCTTGTTTTGTAGAAGTGTACCTTTAAAATTATTGAATGGAAAAATTAGTGTCATTGGACAATGAGTAGCATTTGTGACAAAGTAAAGTTATACTTATAGTCTTGATGAGTTCTTCATTACAAAGATTTATTCCAATACTAGTTATGAAGCTTAAATGTCCTATCTCTAATCCCATATTATATTATTAGTCTTGATTATTCTGTTTCGTTGTTGTTGTTTCTTTCTTTTCTGTAGTCTTTAAACATCTCTGCATGATAAATAATGGTGGTTGCAGTCACTTGTGCCTTTTAGCCCCTGGAAAAACCCACACTTGTGCATGTCCCACCAACTTCTATCTGGCAGCTGATAACAGGACTTGCTTATCCAACTGCACAGCCAGCCAGGTGAGTGGAGGTCTGGGAATCTAATTATAGGATGTATGTTGAAACATCAGTTCTTTTATTTAGTGTAACATTGAATGAGTATTCCATACATTGTAGAGATGGTCACAGAACACAGGAAAAGCAATATAACACCTCACTAAAATGGGACCTTAGACATTAGGAAGAATAAATGGAGGCCCTAAAGGAAAAAATAAAAATAAAGAGAGAGAGAGAGAGAAAAGAAAAAATTCTTTCACAGATCCACACAGAATAATATCTCAAATCCTAAGTGGCATAACAGCAGCAGCAGAGGAGGTTTTATATAGTTAACAAGGCAGGGTGATTTAGGAATCGGGTAGGTAAAGGTAGGTGGAGTTTAAACAGAGCAGGAAATTTCTCAAGAAAATCTGTTCTATGTCACTGTCCCTACTCTCTCCATTTTCTTAGAGTCAGTGATCTGGAAAAGATGAATAGCGAGTGCATGTCTAGATTTTGTTTTTTTGTTTGTTTGTTTGTTTGTTTTTGAGACGGAGTTTCGCTCTTTTTCACCCAGGCTGGAGTGCAATGGCCTGATCTCGGCTCACCGCAACCTCCGCCTCCTGAGTTCGGGCAATTCTCCTGCCTCAGCCTCCTGAGTAGCTGGGATTACAGGCACCCGCCACCATGCCCAGCTAATTTTTTGTATTTTTAGTAGAGACGGGGTTTCACCACATTGACCAGAATGGTCTCGATCTTTTGACCTCGTGATCCATCTGCCTTGGCCTCCCAAAGTGCTGGGATTACAGGCTGGAGCCACCGCGCCCGGCCTAGATTTTGGTTTTTTATGAAAATAAATCGCATGATCAAAATAACTTTCCTCCAAAACCTTTATTTCTTTAAAACTTAATTATTTTCAGTTGAAGATATCTCAGGAGCGAAGTTTTCTATTGTATGGTAGTTACATGGACTTAATTTTATTACTTTCAAATTTTGGACAATAGTCATATGACATTATAAAGCTCTACTTTGTAACCTGTGAGCCACTATCTTGTTGGCTTTAAGAGAAAACTGTCAAATAAACTATATTTTATGTGTAAAATGACTAAATTTGTTTTTATAATTCTGTGTTCAAATGGGCTTTTTCCAGTTACTAGCCGTGATTTTATTGCAAGAGACCAAATTTCTCTTAGATCATTTTTATCTTCAACATGGAGAATCCAAATGTAGCTTAGTTTGCCTTTCAAATTAGATTTAAGAGCATCATATATTAGAGAACTGCATAAATGACAGCAATTAAAGCTTTTCCAGGGAGTCAGAATGTGTAGAGGTTAAGAGCATAGACTGAAGCCAGTCTCTGATCATAACCCTGACTTGGCTTTAAATTGAGTTACTTAACTTCGTGGTACTTTGGTTTTCTCATCTTTTTAAATGGTATTATAATATTCCTCAACCGTATAAAGATTAAATTGGCTAAGTTATTGGTATATAGTAGATGCTGTTATTATTTCTCTTGCCTTATATGGCAGCTGGAATTTACCTTAAAAATCTTCTGTGTATAATTAGTGTGAGCTGCCATCAAGAGGTTCTGATGGCTCGTTGAAAACACAAGCCGTAAACTGTTTTTATTAGATAATGTGTTATTCTAAACCCCTGAGTGTTTGTGTAAAAATATATATTATTTTTAAATTGCTGGAAATTTAAGTCACTATGAAAGATAAAATTAGCAATCAAATTATTCCTAGTGGTAAAATTAGAGACAAATTACATTTTTAAGTATTGTAAAATATAATGATTAATACCATTGGTGCTATTTGGTCAAATTTTCAGGTAACCTCCATCCAGCTTACTCTAAAATAATCTTCGGTCCTTTGCTTTGGAATGATCATAGTATATCGGTCTATTGAGGCCTAACACTGAGGCTGTCACTGGCTTAGTAGAGATGATGCCTGTCTAAGACACTGCAATGCCTATGACTCAAGAGCCAAATGAAAATAGAGTGAAATCACAGGATTCTTTAAAGTACAGATGAATATCTCAAATAGTATGACCCAGAGAGCATAACATCAGCCTCACTACATGCACCTGAGAGATAATACTTTTAAAAATATTATATATGAAAATCTATAACTGTTTATCCTATGAAAACCTAACTCACCCTGAAAGTATTTATACAATATAATTATTTCCCAATTTGGTATCTATGATGACAACACTAAAATATTTATAATTTTTAAATACCCCCAATTGTCTATCATGAATTTTTAAAAACTTAACAACAGTAAGACAGAGCAAACAAACCCAAATGTGGAAAATACTTTTCAACCATACCTCTGAAAACAACAACAACAAAAGATATCACTTCATTAGTTTCATCTTCAAGGAAAAAAAGTTAATTGTCCAGTCCCAGTAGCACACCTGTAATCCCAGCACTTTGGGAGGCCGAAGCAGGCATATTATTTGAGGTTAGGAGTGGGAGACCAGCCTAGCCAACATAGCTAAACCCCATCTCTACTAAAAAATATTAAAAATTAGCCAGGCGTGGTGGTGCATACCTGTAATCCCAGCTACTCAGAAGGGTGAAGCATAAGAATTGCTTGAACCCAGGAGGCAGAGGCTACAATGAGTCAAGATTCTGCCCCTGTACTCGAGCCTGGGCAACAGAGTGAAACTCTGTCTCAAAAATAAATAAATGAATAAATAAATAAATAAATAACATTGTAAAAAGAAAGAAAAAAGTTAATGAAGAACAAGCAATGCAAACCATTAGTGGTTATCCCTGTAAATCGTCTGGTTTATAGGGACATTTTACCTGTGATTCTTTTCTGATCTAGTGAAAGAAAAAACTCTCTTCTAAACTTCTTGAAGAAAAATCAGTTTGTAGAAACATAATTGTCAGTGAGGTAGACCTTTAAAGGAAGCAAGTAATAGTACATTTAATTCTTTTAACATTAATAATTTTAAATGTTTAATTAAAATTATTTTAATTAGAAAAAAAAAGTCAACTTAAAAATGGCTTTACTTAAGCCTTAAAATAGAGACTTTTTTTGTTTCTACCAAACTTCACCATATTGGGTTTCCATTTTATCCTGATATTGATATTAGTAGACATGTATTTAGTAATTTCTTTGTAGCTTTTTCTTGTGGGTGATAATTACAGTCTGAAGTTTATTTTATGATGATATTAGTCTTGGAGAACATTTATGGTGAAAACTGTTTTATATTTATATTTAATGTTAATCTTTTTAAAGTTGGCAAATTTAAGTATGAAAAAATGAAGCTTAGACATGAAATAGAAGAGATTTTCCTGTGAGAATAAAATATTGATTAACATAAAAAATAACATAAGTATATTATACCCTGGCCTCCCTTAACTGAAAACCCTTTAATGTTATTACCAAAATCAAATGAAGAGCAAAATCATTATATGATATATAATTCTAATAGTTCATGTTTATTTAAATCAGGCACATTTGGTGAATTTAAAAATATATACATTTCAGATGTTTTTCCAATCATGATTGGGAAGATTTTGAGGATACTCAGGAGACCTGAAGTTCTCCTACTAATGTGCTTTAATATATTATAAGGACTAGAAATATTTAATGTTAAAAGTAACTGCTTTCCCTCATATCCCCAGACATTCACTATCTATAAAGGTAAGTTTTTGCCTCTCATATTTTCTGAAAAAACCCACAACGGGCATGAATATAGGCTAGGCAAATATGAGAAAATCAGTTGAACACTCAGATCTCCCATTGGATTCATAGAGCTCTTTACCGTCTCATATTGCCACTGGAAGAAAAATTCACAATCATATTTGTTTAAGTTATGTAAATCTGTCATGAATCTATTCCATCATATCCAGACAAATTTAGCAAAAGCTAACATAAAATAATCTCTTATTTGAAGAAAGTAACAGTATTTTAAATGGGCAAACCTTTAGATTGCTAATCTATTTTCATTAGCAATAATTGAACCTAGCCTATAGTTTTCTATTATAAAACTTTCTTATATGTAGCATACTAAAATAAATGCCAGCTTGCTGTCAATTACTTACATGGAAATGGCAACATAATCACTTCTTTTTTTTTTTTCTTCATATATATATATATATATATTTTTTTTTTTTTTAATTTTTATTGGATTTTAGGTTTTGGGGTACATGAGCAGAGCATGCAAGACAGTTGTGTAGGTACACACATGGCAGTGTGCTTTGCTTTCCTTTTCCCCTTCACCCACATTTGGTATTTCTCCCCAGGCTATCCCTCCCCACCTCCCCCTCCCACTGGCCCTCCCCTTTTCCCCCCAATAGACCCCAGTGTTTAGTACTCCCCTTTCTGTGTCCATGTGTTCTCATTTGTCATCACCCACCTATGAGTGAGAAAATGCGGTGTTTCATTTTCTGTTCTGTGTCAGTTTGCTGAGGATGATGTTCTCCAGATTCATCCATGTCCCTACAAACGACACAAACTCATCATTTCTGATTGTTGCATAATATTCCATGGTGTATATGTGCCACATTTTTCCAATCCAGTCTATTATCAATGGGCATTTGGGTTGATTCCAGGTCTTTGCTATTGTAAACAGTGCTGCAATGAACATTCGTGTACATGTGTCCTTATAGTAGAACGATTTATAGTCTTTTGGATATATACCCAGTAATGGGATTGCTGGGTCAAATGGAATTTCTATTTCTAAGGCCTTGAGGAATCGCCACACTGTCTTCCACAATGATTGAAGTAATTTACACTCCCACCAACAGTGTAAAAGTGTTCCTTTTTCTCCACATCCTCTCCAGCATCTGTTGTCTCCAGATTTTTTAATGATCGCCATTCTAACTGGCGTGAGATGGTATCTCATTGTGGTTTTGATTTGCTTCTCTCTGATGACCAGTGACGATGAGCATTTTTTCACATGATTGTTGGCCTCATATATGTCTTCTTTCATAAAGTGTCTGTTCATATCCTTTGCCCACTTTTGAATGGGCTTGTTTGTTTTTTTCCTGTAAATCTGTTTGAGTTCTTTGTAAATTCTGGATATCAGCCCTTGGTCAGATGGGTAAACTGCAAAAATTTTTTCCCATTCTGTTGGTTGCCGATCCCCTTTAGTGACTGTTTCTTTTGCCGTGCAGAAGCTGTGGAGTTTCATTAGGTCCCATTTGTCTATTTTGGCTTTTGTTGCCAATGCTCTTGGTGTTTTGTTCATGAAGTCCTTGCCTACTCCTATGTCCTGGATAGTTTTGCCTAGATTTCCTTCTAGGGTTTTTATGGTGCCAGGTCTTATGTTTAAGTCTTTAATCCATCTGGAGTTAATTTTAGTGTAAGGTGTCAGGAAGGGGTCCAGTTTCTGCTTTCTGCACATGGCTAGCCAGTTTTCCCAACACCATTTGTTAAACATGAAATCCTTTCCCCCTTGCTTGTTTTTGTCAGGTTTATCAAAGATTGCATAGTTGTAGATATGTTGTGTTGCCTCCGGTGCCTCTGTTTTGTTCCATTGGTCTATATCTCTGTTTTGGTACCAGTACCATGCTGTTTTGATTACTGTAGCCTTGTAGTATAGTTTGAAATCCGGTAGCGTGATGCCCCCCGCTGTGTTCTTTTTGCTTTGAATTGACTTGGCTCTGCGGACTCTCTTTTGGTTCCATATGAAGTTCAAGATGGTTTTTTCCAGTTCTGTGAAGAAAGTCAATGGTAGCTTGATGGGGATAGCATTGATTCTGTAAATTACTTTGGGCAGTATAGCCATTTTCACGATATTAATTCTTCCTAACCATGAACATGGAATGTTTCTCCATCTGTTTGTGTCCTCTCTGATTTCGTTGAGGAGTGGTTTGTAGTTCTGCTTGAAGAGGTCCCTTACGTTCCTTTTGAGTTGTATTCCAAGGTATTTTATTCTTTTTGTAGCAATTGTGAATGGCAGTTCGTTTTTGATTTGGCTTTCTTTAAGTCTGTTATTGGTGTAGAGGAATGCTTGTGATTTTTGCACATTGATTTTATATTCTGAGACTTTGCTGAAGTTGCTTATCAGTTTCAGGAGTTTTTGGGCTGAGGTGATGGGGTCTTCTAGGTATACTATCATGTCGTCTGCAAATAGAGACAATTTGCTTTCCACCTTTCCTATTTGAATACCCTTTATTTCTTTTTCTTGCCTGATGGCTCTGGCTAGAACTTCCAGTACTATATTGAATAGCAGTGGTGAAAGAGGGCATCCTTGTCTAGTGCCAGATTTCAAAGGGAATGCTTCCAGTTTTTGCCCATTCAGTATGATATTGGCTGTTGGTTTGTCATAAATAGCTTTTATTACTTTGAGATGTGTTCCATCAATACCAAGTTTATTGAGGGTTTTTAGCATAAAGGGCTGTTGAATTTTGTCAAGTGCCTTCTATGCGTCAATTGAGATAATCATGTGGTTTTTGTTTTTGGTTCTGTTTATGTGGTGAATTACATTGATAGACTTGCGTATGTTGAACCAGCCTTGCATCCCCAGGATGAATCCTACTTGATCATGGTGAATAAGTTTTTTGATGTGCTGTTGCAATCGGCTTGCCAATATTTTATTGAAGATTTTTGTATCTATGTTCATCATGGATATTGGCCTGAAGTTTTCTTTTCTTGTTGGGTCTCTGCCGGGTTTTGGTATCAGAATGATGTTGGTCTCATAAAATGATTTGGGAAGGATTCCCTCTTTTTGGATTGTTTGAAATAGTTTTAGAAGGAATGGTACCAGCTCCTCTTTGTGTGTCTGGTAGAATTCAGCTGTGAACCCTTCCGGACCTGGGCTTTTTTTAAGTGGTAGGCTCTTAATTGCTGCCTCAGCTTCAGACCCTGTTATTGGTCTATTCATAGTTTCAGCTTCCTCCTGGTTTAGGCTTGGGAGGACACAAGAGTCCAGGAATTTATCCATTTCTTCCAGGTTTACTAGTTTATGTGCATAGAGTTGTTTGTAATATTCTCTGATGATGGCTTGAATTTCTGTGGAATCTGTAGTGATTTCCCCTTTATCATTTTTTATTGCATCTATTTGGTTGTTCTCTCTTTTCTTTTTAATCAGTCTGGCTAGTGGTCTGTCTATTTTGTTGATCTTTTCAAAAGCCAGCTCTTGTATTTATTGATTTTTTGAAGGGTTTTTTTGTGTCTCAATCTCCTTCAGTTCAGCTCTGATCTTAGTTATTTTTTGTCTTCTGCTGGGTTTTGAGTATTTTTGATCTTGCTCCTCTAGCTCTTTCAATTTTGATGATAGGGTGTCAATTTTGGATCTCTCCATTCTCCTCATATGGGCACTTATTGCTATATACTTTCCTCTAGAGACTGCTTTAAATATGTCCCAGAGGTTCTGGCATGTTGTGTCTTCGTTCTCATTGGTTTCGAAGAACTTCTTTATTTCTGCCTTCATTTCATTGTTTACCCTGTCAACATTCAAGAGCCAGTTGTTCAGTTTCCATGAAGCTGTGCAGTTCTGGGTTGGTTTCTGTATTCTGAGTTCTAACTTGATTGCACTATGGTCTGAGAGGCTGTTTGTTATGATTTCAGTTGTTTTGCATTTGTTGAGCAGTGCTTTACTTCCAATTATGTGGTCAATTTTAGAGTAGGTGTGATGTGGTGCTGAGAAGAATGTGTATTCTGTGGATTTGGGGTGGAGAGTTCTGGAAATGTCTATCAGGTTTGCTTGCTCCAGGTCTGAGTTCAAGCCCTGGATATCCTTGTTGATTTTCTGTCTGGTTGATCTGTCTAATATTGACAGTGGAGTGTTAAAGTCTCCCACTATTATTGTGTGGGAGTCTAAGTCACTTTGTAAGTCATTAAGAACTTGCCTTATGTATCTGGGTGCTCCTGCATTGGGTCCATATATGTTCAGGATCGTTAGCTCTTCTTGTTGTATCGATCCTTTTACCATTATGTAATGTCCTTCTTTGTCTCTTTTGATCTTTGTTGCTTTAAAGTCTATTTTATCAGAGATGAGAATTGCAACTCCTGCTTTTTTTTGCTCTCCATTTTCTTGGTAAATCTTCCTCCATCCCTTTCTTTTGAGCCTTTGTGTATCCTTGCACGTGAGATGGGTTTCCTGGATACAGCACACTGATGGGTTTTGGCTTTTTATCCAATTTGCCAGTCTGTGTCTTTTGATTGGTGCATTTAGTCCATTTACATTTAGGGTTAATATTGTTATGTGTGAATTTGATACTGCCATTTTGATGCTAAGTGGCTGTTTTGCCTGTTAGTTGTTGTAGATTCTTCATTATGTTGATGCTCTTTAGCATTTAGTGTGATTTTGTAATGGCTGGTACTGGTTGTTCCTTTCTATGTGTAGTGCCTCTTTTAGGAGCTCTTGTAAAGCAGGCCTGGTGGTGACAAAATCTCTGAGTACTTGCTTATTCGCAAAGCATTTTATTTTTCCTTCACTTCTGAAGCTCAGTTTGGCTGGATATGAAATTCTGGATTGATAGTTCTTTTCTTTAAGAATGTTGAATATTGGCCCCCCACTCTCTTCTGGCTTGTAGTGTTTCTGCCGAGATTTTCTGGCTTGTAGTGTTTCTGCTGTGAGTCTGATGGTCTTCCCTTTGTGGGTGACCAGATCTTTCTCTCTGGCTGCCCTTAGTATTTTCTCCTTTATTTCAACCTTTTTGAATCTGACGATTATGTGCCTTGGGGTTGCTCTTCTTGCGGAATATCTTTGTGGTGTTCTCTGTATTTCCTGCATTTGAGTGTTGGCCTGTCTTGCTAGGTGGGCAAAATTTTCCTGGATGATGTTCTGGAGAGTATTTTCCAGCTTGGATTCATTCTCTTTGTCCCCTTCTGGTACACCTATCAAACGTAGGTTAGGTCTCTTCACATAGTCCCACATTTCTTGGAGACTTTGTTCATTCCTTTTTGCACTTTTTTCTCTGATCTTGGTTTCTCGTTTTATTTCAATCAGTTGGTCTTTGACTTCAGATATTCTTTCTTCTGCTTGGTCAATTCGGCTACTGAAACTTGTGCGTGCTTCGCGAAGTTCTCGTATTGTGTTTTTCAGCTCCTTTAATTCATTCATATTCCTAAGTTATCCATTCTTGTTATCATTTCCCCATATCTTTTTTCAAGTTCCTTAGTTTCTTTTCATTGATTTAATACGTGTTCTTTTAGCTCACAAAAGTTTCTCATTATCCACCTTCTGAAGTCTAATTCCATCATTTCTTCACAGTCATTCTCTTTCCAGCTTTGTTCCCTTGTTGGTGAGGAGTTTTGGTCCTTTCTAGGAGGCGAGGTGTTCTGGTTTCGGGTGTTTTCCTCCTTTTTTCGCTGGTTTCTTCCCATCTTTGTGGATTTATCCGCTTGTCGTCTGCATAGTTGCTGACTTTTCGATTGGGTCTCTGAGTGGGCACCCAGATTGTTGATGATGAAGTATTTCTGTTACTTGGCTTTCCTTCTACCAGTCTAGCCCCTTCACTGTACGACTGCTGAGGTCCACTCCAGGCCCTGCTTGTCTGGGGTGCACCTCTAGCAGCTGTGGCACAGTGAGGGATGCTACCAGTTTCTTTTTCTGCTATCTTTGTCCCAGGATGATGCCTGCCAAATGTCAGTCTTTTGGATATAGAGGGGTCAGGGAGCTGCTTGAGGAGACAGTCTGTACTTTATAGGAGCTCAATTGCTGAGCTGTGAGCTCAGTTGTTCATTCAGGGCTGTTAGGCTGCTATGTTTGATTCTGCTACAACAGAGCTCATTAAAAAACCCTTTTTTTCTCAAATGCTCTGTGTTGGGGGGTTCGGGTTTTATTTTTGGATGTCCTCTGAGGTGTCCTGACCAGCTAGGAGGCAGACTAGCCACTGTTTGCCTGCCGAGGCTCCGCCCTGTTGTTGTGTGGTTCGCCCTGTTGCTGCAGGCTCTGCTGTTCTGCTGTGGTCTCCGCCATGCCCTGCGGCAGAGTATCTTCATTGTAATGGGTTGCCTCAGCAATGGCAGGCTGCGACAGCAGTGGGCGTGTATCTCAGTAGGGATGGGTTGCCTCGGCAATGGCTGGCTGCATCAGCAGTGGGCGTGTATCTCAGTTGGGGCCTGTTGCCTCGGTAATGGTGGACGCCCCTCCCCCACAGAGCGTCTCGGATCGTCCGCCTGGGGATTGTTTGAAATTGCGGTTTTGTTCGTCCCACTGGGCTACCCCGAACACTCTGTCCCTGCAATCTCCTGGGCTGGCCTCCTGTCCAAGTCTCGTTCAGTCTCAAGTCCAGCCCTCTCAAGTCTCAGGTTGCCGGTTCAACAGGGCACCCGGACAAGCGCGCCCTGTGGGGAGCGCTGGGGGGGGGCCGGCCACCGCCACCCCAGCTGCCGGCTTTGCCAGGCAGAGGTACTGCCTGGCGTCCTGTGTCTCCTTTATACTTGGGAGTTTCCCCATTCTGTGGGCAACAAAGATCAGTCTGGAAATGCAGCTCTGACTCACCTCTCCGCAGATTCAACGAGAGCTCCAATCCTGGGTTGTTCTCACAGTGCCATCTTCAACATAATCACTTCTAAGAGAAGTTAATAACTTTTAAAAAATTAGCTAAATTAACACTTAGAAATGTTTTTAATTCCAGATGAATATTGTGATACATGCTTTTCATTGAAGTTCTACTGAAAGGAAGAGAAAAATAATTTTATATACCATGAGAAATTGACTAAAATTTATATATTGCTTGTTTTAACTAATTTCAAGTGAATATTTTTGGTGGTAGCTACTTCATAGGCATGTGCTCTCTATATGGAAAGTGATTTTTTTTCTTTAGTTTCTTCTACATGAATGTTACTGAGAAATGAATTAATTTATGGTCATAAATTACTAAAACATAAATTAACTGATCTTTTTGGTCACTCTTTAGTTGAGCAATAGTGAAGTTAGTAGGAACAATACTTTGTCTCAGCAGCTACATTTGGGTTCAAATCACCTTCCTCATAAAAGTAATATTCAATAATAACTTCCTGAATATTTTGTCTCCAGCATCAAGTCACTTGTGTGCTAAATAGCCTGTAAGTAAATAAATATTGCCACATAACAACTCATCTACTTTCTTTAGTGTTAATCTGCCACCTGATAGTTAATTTTAAAGGGAGGAGTTAAAATTTCTATTTCTATAAATAATAAAATTATTGCCTTTCTCATGACTTTTTGTTTAGCTGTTTCAAGTGGAGTGGATGATACAACAAATAAACATGTTAATAAATATTTTAGTGAATTTTTTTTAGGTAATCTGGAGAACAAGTTTTACTACATGAGCTTTTTTTCTATGCATTCATTTTCTTTAAGTCAGCAAAAAAATATAAAGCCTTATTTTTACCTCTTTTTAAAAACGATGAGTTCATGTCCTTTGTAGGGACATGGATGAACCTGGAGACCATCATTCTCAGCAAAATGACACAGGAACAGAAAATGAAATACCGCAGGTTCTCACTCATAGGAGGGTGTTGAACAATGAGAACACATGGACACAGGGAGGGGAGCACTACACACTGGGGTCTGTTGCGGGGAATAGTGGAGGGACAGCAGGGGGAGGGGAGTTGGGGAGAGATAGTATGGGGAGAAATGCCAGATATAGGTGAAGGGGAGGAAGGCAGCAAATCACACTGCCATATGTGTACCTATTCAACTATCTTGCATGTTCTTCACATGTACCCTAAAACCTAAAATGCAATAAAAAATAGAAAAAAAAATCTTTCAGAACTTCTCTTTGTCCTAAAAGATCATGAAACTTTATTAGGAATTCTAAAACCTGAAATGAACTGTGTTAGCCTTGGCTGCTTTAAAGAGGTATTCTTAAAATTTTTGTGGGGCACATACTCATTATGGCTAACAGCAGTATTTTCAGTGTTCAGGAATATTTATGGAATCACAGCATGATAGAGCTGGAAAAGTTACTCCAGATTATCTTCAGCTCCTCATTTTGTGGCTAAAACACACAGGCCAAGAGATGTTAATTGAATTTCCCAAGATTCTGAATAAAATGCAATTAAGTTAAATTAATCCAAATTACCTAAATTAGTTCAATTGGATATCTCTTCCTGATACTCCTAATAGTTTTTTGCCCTACTTAATGTTTGCCAAACGTTTTCTGTAAAAGCCCAGATAGTAAATACTGTAGACTTTTCAGGCCACAGGATGTCTGTAGCAAGGACTCATCTTTGCTACTGTGGTGTTCAAGAAGCCTGTTTGGGCTGGTGAGGTGATTTATGCCTTTAATCCTATCACTTTGGGTGGCCAAGGCAGGAGGATCCCTTGAGCCCAGAAATTTGAGACCAGCCTGGACAACATAGTGAAACTTCATCTTTACAAAAAATGTAAAAATTAGCTGGGTGTGATGGCATGTGCCTATAGTCCCAGCTACTCCAGAGGCTGAGGTGAGAGAATCTCTTGAGCCCAGATGGTTGAGGCTCCAGTGAGCTGAGGTTACCCCATTGCATTCCAGCCTGGGAGACAGAGGGAGACTCTATCTTAACCAACCAACCAACTCACCAACCACACAAACCAAGTATCCCAATAGACAACATGTAAATGTGAGAACTTGTCTGTGTTCGCCGGTCATCTCAAGAGGTTTTCCTGAACAATGTGCTCTCCTAGAAGATCATATTGTGGCCTGTTGTGTATTTAGTCCCTATTGTGGAATGTGCCAAGATCACCATTATTCACATTTGCAGAAAAAAAGTGGACTAGGCTGTGTTGCCCTAGTCAATTGTAAAATATTCATTATATATGCACTGAATTATTCAACCTTCTTTTTTTTAAAAGTTTCGTTGCAAAACTGACAAATGTATTCCATTCTGGTGGAAATGTGACACCGTGGACGACTGTGGTGATGGATCTGATGAACCAGATGACTGCCGTGAGTACATTGGCAAAAGCTGGAATTTATAATTTAGAGTTCCTTATATCCCAGACCTGGAAATTGAAGCTATACGAAAAGTCCTGGCTTCTGATACTCTCCCAACAATGAAATAGAAAGGTTATGTATGTCGGTATTTAATAATAAAATAAAAATTATTGCAATGCCATGGTTATCTTTCTAATAACTGTTACATTTATAATGGCACCGTCAGCCATTTGTGTTAGAATGTGTATCTTTCTCAAATTTGATTACTTGTGGAATAATGATATTACTTCATATAGTGATCAGTAGGGTAATAAACAGCATTAATTTGACATAATATGTCACCAAGTTAGAAGTAAGATTGGGCAAGCTTTCAGAACGTCACTCGATGACTAAAATATTATCTTTAAGAAATATAATCTCTCAACTTTACTGTCAGCATCGAAATACTGAAATTTCTTAAAAAGTCTGATTTTTTCCAATGTAAAGCATTAGATTGCCATTAGGCAATTGAGTATGTTCTTAGCAATTGCTCTAAAGTGACTACAAATTATGTCCTGACATTTGACTGTGATTGGCGTGGTCAGCTGCTGCTGTTTTAACAATTGGTAACTTTGCTTGTAATGGGACATCAGCAGACTTTTCCTTGATAGCCTTTTGTAGTTCACTCCATAGGTCACTCCAATACTTCACTGTCAGGTTGAAGATGCTTGTAGTCAATCATGATAATTCCCTCGACATCCCAGTATATGGTTGCCATGATTTGGCCTTGACAATTGAGTTCAAAATCCTTACGCTTGCACTGTAAAAAGACTGAAAAAGCTAGCTATATTCTGCTGTAGAGCTTGCCGCCACTTTATTATAAAGCTTTTTCAAATTTAGGATTTCTAAATAGTTGCTTAGATAGGCTGTATTCCATCTCTCTGGTCATACCCAAGTCTGTCACACAATTGAGGTTGTTTCACATAGTTTATGTGCTTGAAACCAGGAGGTAATCAAATTAGTAAAAAGGAAAAATGTTATAAAAGTCATTGCTTTTCTATAATCCTTATGTTTCTGAAAGATCCACTGCTTTTTGATACTTTAAGTATAGGTTTTATTTTTACTATGATAGACAGCATACAAAGAGTAGTATCTCTGTAGGATAGGTATACTATTAAGCCTGAATTATTCTTTTCAAAAAGTTTATTAAGTTAAAAGGAATATAAAGGGAAGAATAAATTATTTGGGTGACCTTACTGAGATTCTCATTAAGAGAAAGTTATTACTTTCCCCACAAACGTAAATTTTCTATGATAATAGTAAAAAAAAAACTAAGTACAACTTATATTTGTAATTCTTAGAAATAAACAAGAATGAATATATTAATTTAGTCATTTGATTAAGGAAATGACCTTTCCTGTCTAGATTTCACTGTTCTCTGAGGAAATTTCACTATAACGACCGAGAGCTCCTGACTTCTAGTTGTAATTTTGACTGAAATTTCACACTGGACCATATTGATGTGAAAAATTAACTACACATTCAACTACTCTCAGAATATATGGTGATCAAATATTACTTTGGTGTCTTTTTAGGCACTGATATCTAAGAGACATCTGTTATCTAAGAGCTTCTCTATGATCCTCGTTTTGGTTAAATACATTTGCAAATATTTTCTTCCATTTCATAGATTGTCTCTTTACTCTGTCAATTGTTTCCTTTTCAGTACAGGAGATTTTTAATTTGATGTAATTACATTTGTCCACTTTTTATTTTGTTTCCTGTGTTTTTGGAGTCATATCCACAAATGTTTTACGCAGACCAATATCATAGAAATTTCCCTTTATATTTTCTTCTAGTAATCTTAAGTGTTTTTATTGGTGGCACCATCTCTGTGAGATTTTAGTATAGCAAATAAGCTTTTATTTGTAGTTGATGGGTTTACAGCGTTGAATATCTGTAGGCATGACACGTTACTTGAGAGTCGTGATGAGGTAGAAAATTATATGCAAGAGTCTCCGGAATGTTTAGGTTTCACATTCAGGTAGATGCATCATCAATACCTGCAGATGATGAGCTGCTCACAATACTTATAACTTCACCTGAGAAGGCAGGAAAGCCTGATTTCAGGGTTCCATACTTCCAAACGTACGTAATGTTATTTATATAAATGTAGTTAAGAGTGCTGCATCAAAAAATCTCAGGCATCACAAGTTTATAATAACCCTTCCCTTCCCTTCCCTTCCTTTCCCTTCCCTTCCCTTCTTTCTTTTTTCCTCCCCTCCTTCCTTCCTTCCTCTCTCTCTCTCTCTCTCTGTCTCTCTCTTTCTTTCTTCCTTTCAACAGAGTCTTGCTCTTGTCCCCAGGCTGGAATGCAATGTTGTGTTCTCAGCTTACTGCAACCTCCACCTCCCGGCTTCAAGCGATTCTCCTGCCTCAGCCTCCCAAGTAGCTGGTATTACAGGCACCTGTCACCATGCCTGTCTAATTTTTGTATTTTCAGTAAAGACAACGGAGTTTCACCATGTTGGCCAGGCTGGTCTGGAACTCCTGACTTCAGGTGATCTGCCCACGTTGGCCCTTCAAAGTGCTGGGATTACAGGCATGAGCCACCACGCCCAGCCAATAATGTTGCTTATAATACTCTAATACAATTAAAATTATTCTATAGACAAATTTGAAGATCGAATGGGCTTCCAAGTTATTTCCAAACACTCCTTTAATAGTTGCAACCATTTTTCTGGCAAGGGTTGTTTTGATAGCTAAGGAATATTAAACAAAATTGATACAAAGCAAAATGAAATAGAGAATAGGCACATGCTTAAAGTATGAGAAAATTGTGTCATTCAGTTTAAATATTTAGTATGATTAGTCGACAAACGTTATAGAGTGCAAGCAAACAGCTTTCAATATTTTAGAACTTTTACTTCAATGAAGCAAAGCATATATTGAATTATTTTTAAAAGAATGTTTAAATTTTATTTAATATTATAATATAAAATAATTTTATTTAACATTGTAATTATAAAAGCATAATTTATTTCTCAAATAAGTTTAAAATATCATTTATTAGTATTTGATTCACTGTTTTGAGCTAATACATATAGTATTATTAATCTCAAAATCAGTTATATGCTCTAAAATCATTAGTCAAAAGATAAGTGTTTTACTGCAAACAACATAGTAGATTTGAACTCAAAGTCTGACACTTAAAATTGTGCATCTTTAGATGAGTTGTCAACATTCAGTAAGTTTAGTTTACTCATTGCTAAAATATTGATGCCAAAGTGACAATGTTATGATGAGATTAAATTAGTAACTGTATGTGAAGGGGTCTAGCCCAGTGCCTGATACATATTAGATCATCAGTAGATCCTGTCTTATTATTATTGTTCTTTATATACACTCAAATAATATAAGATAAAATGCATTATCACTTGTGAGTTGTTACAATATATATAGTATATAAAATATTTATTATTTATAAAATATTGTTCTCTTGCATAATAATAGGATTATAGTAATGAATATCAATAAATCTGATTTAAAATGTGGTAGATATAGAAAGCAGTTGCTTTACATTGTGCTGGAGAATATGTATTGTGGGCCAGGCACAGTGGCTCACACCTGTAATCCCAACACTTTGGGTGCACGAGGTAGGTGGATCACCTGAGGTCCGGGGTTTGAGACCAGCCTGGCCAACATAGTGAAACTTCATCTCTACTAAAAATACAAAAAAATTGCCAGGCATCATAGTGGGCACCTGTAATCCCAACTACTCAGGAGGCTGAAGCAGTAGAATTGCTTGAACATGGGAGGCAGAAGTTGCAGTGAGCTGAGATTCCACCACTGCGCTCCAGAGTAGATGATGGAGCAAGACTCTGAATAAGAGAGAGAGAGAGAGAGAGAGAGAGAGAGAGAGAGAGAGAGAGAGAGAGAGAGAGAGAGAAAATATGTACTGGGGACAAATCATACACACCATAGGCCACCAAGTGATCAAGGAGAAATTATTTCTTAAAAACTGATATTGGAATAACAGTATTTGTTTCAATAAATTTCATTCTGCAAGTTAACCTCTCAGTATCACTTCATTGAAATGTGGATACTTTTATGTTTAATTTTAAAAAAATATTTATGTGTTATTGATTCCTGCCCTCTAGAGTATGGTTTATTAAATGTTACCTGGAGGCCATTTGAATTGCTCAAAGTATAGCTAAACATTTTAGTCTAATTGCTATCAAGTTGAGAGACATTCATTCATATTGTGTTCCAGGGCATATTTATTATAGTAAATATATCAAATGTGAGAAACTTTCTGTTTAAGAAGTTGTGAGTTAAGATTGCTTTTCTACAATATCTATGCTATCTCCTCTAGCTGAATTTAAATGTCAGCCAGGCCGATTTCAGTGTGGGACTGGACTCTGTGCTCTACCTGCTTTCATCTGTGATGGAGAGAATGACTGTGGAGACAATTCTGATGAACTTAACTGTGGTAGGTGACTAAATTCCTAACTAATGAATGTAAGTCTGATTCTCAACTGATAAGTCTGTGTGATTTAAATTCAGACACATTATTTTTTCTCTCTCTATGTTCTAGATACGCATGTCTGCCTGTCAGGCCAATTCAAGTGTACCAAGAACCAGAAATGCATCCCAGTAAACCTAAGATGTAACGGGCAAGATGACTGTGGTGATGAAGAAGATGAAAAAGATTGTCGTAAGTCACCTCAAAATGCTCTGTATTGTCTTAATTTTGACTCCCAACTAAAGTAAGGCTAAAAATTATTACTATATTTTATAAATTTATACAATGTAGATAAATTCAAAAGAAATTATGGTCAAATAATTAGAAATAGGTGTCAACTGGGATGGATTATTTCAGAAGCTCTAAATAAAAATATAGAGAAAATGAAAATATGAGCAAGTTTACTTTAAAATCTATGTAGAAATTATGACAAACATGAACAACAATTATTCATCTACATCACCCTTAAGAGAAGCATCAAATACAACACAGAAGTTGATTATGTTTTTTTCATTTATTTTTGCCCATATTACGTGGATACAGGTAATTTACTTCTGTTGATTAATTAGTGTCTTGAAATTAAGTACTTTTTATTAGAGAGTTTTTTTCTCCATGAAATACGTGTTGCACTCATGAAGAGAAATACAAAATCTGGGCAAAATAATCTGACAAAAGTCAAACTTGTAAAAAATTGTAAATAATGCTCCATTTAATATATTTTAACAAACTACTTGAAAGAATAATAGTAAAATATTTGTCTCTTTTCATCTCATATTTACATCTTCCATCAAAACTCAAATTATATTAAATGGAAGGCAAAACAGTTTATACCATATACATATATATGCACATAGGCTTGCGTGCACGTGCTTGCACACACTCACACGTGCAGAGTATGTGAACAATGGAGCACCTGTCAAGTTTCAGGGTTTCAACTGAACCGCTGTCACCATTTCTGTCCTGCTGCAGTTTTATTTTATTCCCCTAAAACTTTTATCAGTAAATAATGTGCAGTCATCCAGCAATATGATTAAGATGGTGCATTCAGAATAAAGTCAGTACCAGTTCTTTATGGTTAGCCATTCCAGAAACTGATCCATTAAACTGACTAGGATTTGTGATGCAGTTTACAGCCTTAGGTGGATGTTCTGTTTTTCAAAAACTCAACACAATTCCTAGACACTTTGATAAAAATTTGTACTTTTATTTTCTTACTCACTTAATGCCTTCCAATTTCAGTATCTTTTCATTTATTAAAATGCATATCTATGAATTCTTTTTTTTTCCTGAAAAAACTTATTTTGAAAGGCCCCACATTTTTAATTGTTAAAATTAGTATTAAAATATCTAACCAATAGTTTTTTCAAAACTCTGATATTTATCAGTGTATCACTGCAAAAATGTGTTTCCTCTATTTTTACTGGAGAGGAGGATATCAGCAGTACCTTATAAGGAATTAAAAGTTAAAATTCCTCACTGTCAGAGTCCCGTTCATTAAAACGCAATACATTTTTTGATAAATTGTCTTAAACATTTGTCTGTAAAATTTGCTTTTCATAAATAATATATCTGTTCTTCAAAGCTACATTTTTAATAGCAGTTTTCTTCTTAAGCTGAAAACAGCTGTTCTCCAGACTATTTCCAGTGTAAGACTACGAAACACTGCATTTCCAAGCTGTGGGTTTGTGATGAGGATCCAGACTGTGCAGATGCATCAGACGAGGCCAACTGTGGTGAGTGTTTGTGACTGTGGGTCTTGTCTCTCTGTGTTTGGGTCATCTGCGATGATGACAGTGAAACGAATTTGAACACAATTTTGATGAAACTAAGGTCTTACCTGAAAAGGTTTTGTCTCTGTGTTCACAGATTGGTAACAACCTAGTTTAGTTACTTTACAAAAAGCAGCGAGTGATAAGATGGAAGAGTAAGTATTGCTTAAGATAACCCAAAACTTTATGAAAGATAGACCAAAGAGGTAGTATAAGACCATTATCTTTTTCTATTAGAGTGTGCACATGATAGTATTAGCATCTAGTGACTAGAAATAAGAAAACACTATATTCATATCATTCTAGAATTCATTTTGTTTTTGCTTAAATCCCCAAGATTCTGTATTCAATGATTATTGTATATCATTCTTTAATACAATACAATGGGAATAAAACTATAATAAAGAGCATCTGTTCTGTATTGGTAGATGACAGTGATCATTTAAGTCAGCATTTACTTCTGAACATTAATATTTTCACTTAAATAAATTTTATTTACAATTATTATTCCTTAATTAACATTGCAGAAATGGAGAATATGTTTATTTTGTTTAAAGTATTTTATTCTATCTTAAAGCTGTTAACACTGAGATAGAAATCAAGAGCATTTGCTACATGGAATTCATTTTATCAGCATTTATTAACATTAATTGACCCTGTTCTGTAGACAAATATGCCAATTTGGCGTTGGTGGATAAGCAAAACTCATTTTATCTATTAATTTATTAGAAAAGACAATGTTTGTACAAACTAGGACTCCCAGACTTCCTAGAAGTGTGCTAAATGCATTTGCTAGATTATACAGTACTTTCATTGAACTTTTATGGGGAAAATGAAAATAATGAAAAACCTTTACGTGCTCTGAAATTTCATTTATATTGAACAGCACTTATGAGCCACCTGTATAAGTTCTGGCAATAGCAGCATGTCTTTAAGTGATTTTCCTCATACTATCTTCCATATAATTGTGTCTTTAGAATATGCAACCAGTATCACAGCATCATAAAACTACCATTTACCACTTTGTACGATTGGTTTTCAAAATCAATTCACAAAGCCTCAAACCACATTCATCACCAGTTTGTCCATAGCAATTACTAAGGACTTTTGCAGGCTAATTTATATTACTGGCTAGTTTGCTCTGTTGTCTTTTGCATTTTCACTTACCATACCAAAGTGGAATAATGACTTTTTACCTCTGAACAATTTCTGGACTGGAGTGTTATTTCTATAATTTTCTCTTGGTTTTTCCTCACATTGGTATGATTTAACTCTTTTTTGGCAGATAATAAGGTTCAAATCAAATATTATCAATCACCATAGTAACAACAATGACTAATATTTAGTTGGCAGAAACGATAGGGCCCGAGAAATAGACTAAAAGCTTTATAGTGATTATCTTTCATAATCTGTTTATTGTCCCTATTTCATTGATAAGGAAGGTGGGCACAAAGAGGTGCTGTAACGTCTAAAATCCCATAGCTAGCAAGTCCTATAATTGGGACGCGCCTCCAGGGTTATTTGACACCAATGTATCTGCTTTAAACTTCTGTGGATATAGCATAAATACATTTGATTCTTTCCACGTGAAGACAGAAAGATTTTAAATCTTTTCAGTAGTGAGGTGGAATAGGATTCTCCCAGATACAAGTATTGCTGTAAGTTCCAGACCAGTTTATATACATACATGCACATATATATGTACACATACAGAAGGGCCAAGAATGGAGGGTTGTCATCTGATTTGAATTAAACAATTTTATTGAGTGCAGGTGCTAATTTAAAGAAAATTCTACATCATGTCTAAGTCTAGCATTGCACATGCTTATTTTGGAAAGAGATAAGTCACCACTTTTTTTTGTCCTCAATTAAATATAGAAATATCACATATTTGTGCTAATTCTTTTAACACTCCCTGGGATGCTTCCCCTTCTAGTGTTTTTATTGCATGGGAAAGAAACATAAACACTTTGCAAAGGTTCACTGTGTTAGGCCATTGGACTCAGTTACGTGTTTCTTTATAGCTAAGAACAGATCTCGTCTAGACGCATGGGTGTGTTTCACTATTTCACATGTCCCATGTCCTCATAACTTAGCAGGATGTGAGTAGGAATGCATTAAGTGTGGAATGAGTGTCTAACCTATTCCCTCTTGCGGAATCTCGATTTGGAACCCATTTTCATTTCAGTTTGTGTCCACACTTTTCTTAACCCGTGCTACATTTAAGGGGAGATTCTCTTATGCTCTTGGAGTTCATCTAGTTGTTACCTCTTACATCCCAGCACCAGTATTTGTATTTATCTATAGTTCCATTATCAATCATATTTTTTTCAATTCTGAAGTCCTAGCATTGTAGTTTGTTCTACTTTGACATATTCCAATTGAAACTGTTTGTTTTGTTTTGATTTAAATTATACAAAGAAAACAATGTAGAAGCAAGAGAAAGAGAGAGAGAGGGGCACTATGAAAAAACGAAGCAGAGTACAGCACATACATAATATACATACAGTGTAGGGAATTAAAATGATAATCATTGCAAATATTTTTCTAATTCTATTACTGAATTTAACCTGGCATAATATTTTGAGTCCATGAGTACTCACAATTTTAACAAGGAATGTTCAATCTATGGCAAAATTGTAGGCTAATCTCGAGTTTAAGGAGGCTTTGAATAGATGTAAATTAAATATAGTTTAGGAGTCTATGCTTAATAAATTAGTCTTGGTGAGACTTTGGATATAAATTTTAAAAATTAAATTAACTGTATAACTTTCCATTTTATTAATGCCTAGTTTTTGAGATGGCTAAATTTATGAATATGTAAAAATCTACATTTGGCACATTAGGATTAAATTAATAAAGGTGTTTAAAGGACATCTTGGAGTTCTATTTTTGCATAAGTAAAGATTTAAATCTATGTTAGCCTCGTATTCCTGACAAGATAGTTACAAATTCATTTTGTGAGTTGTTAATAGTTCGTGTAAAATTACTTCTATTTGCTTGAAGGTGTCTGCTCTTTTAAACTTTATACCAAGAGAAAAACATGCTTTTAAAAGTGTACATAAATACAATTATATTAGACTGTAGAGGCTGACTGCTCTTGTAGGGCTGTTTCACTGTTTATTACAATCTTGGGCAAATACCAGATTTGAATGCCTAACCAAATTAAGTAGAATATCCCAATTATAGCGGCTTCAGAATATTTATTTACAATTTAAACTTCAAACTTTCTTCACCTTCAGCCTACTCTATTCTATTTGAAGAACTAATCAAGGATTTAAAAATTTAACAGATCTATACTAGAGTCATATGTCTGCTTTGTAATCATAGTTGAAGCTTTTTTACAATGTGACTCATAAGATGATATTAGAATCTGGATCTTTCTATTATGTTCTGTTTTCCTAGTTTACAGTTTAGTTTCTTAGTTCTCTCAATGCTTATAAAATAATTTTTTATCAGTTATTGTCTGTCTGGGCTCCTGTAGTCAACTCTGCACTCATGCCCCAGCTTTCTAGCACCCACCATTGCTCTGCCATGTCGCTCCTAACTGTTGTCTGCTTATTTTCCTGCAATCTTTAATCTAATCTAGAATTCTGTTATCAAAAAGGATGTTGCCTCTAAGTTGGTTCAGCCTCATTTGCTGCTTTTGTGCAATCTTGGTTTATTACCTGCTGTTTGGTTAATGATCTTTAATTAATGTGTTAGCTAACTAACTAGAGCTTGTGAAGAGAAATTGAACTTCCTATAGTATGTATGTGCTTTCTACAACCTGCCTTTCTAACATGACACTGAACACATTCACCCCAAAAGAATATATCAACATGTGCTTTTATTTTCCTTTAAATATGTGATTAGGAAATTTGAAACAGACTACTCAAGCTATAGTTATAAGCTATAAGAATGCTACTAAAGCAAGTATGTGTTACATTATAACATATTTCACGCTGTATGTGGTGGCTCATACCTATAATCTCAGCAGTTTGGGAGGCCAAGGTGGGAAGATTGCTTGAGACCCAGAGTTCAAGACCAGCCTGGGCATCATAGTGAGATCCCATCGCTACAAAAAAATGTATTTAAAAATTACCACCTGTAGTGTGAGCTCCTCTGGAGGCTGAGGATGGAGTTCCGTTAAATGAGAAGATTGAGGCTGCAGTGAACCATGATTGCACCACTGTAGTCTAGCCTGGATGACAGGGATAGACCCTGTCTCAGAAAAAAACCAGAAAGGAATATTTCACACTTATAGACTTGTTATATAACAAGTATCATATCATATAAGTTATATAACAAGTATCATATACTATTTTTAACATTTGTGGAAATTTTAAAACATTTAAATTTCTATAATAACAACTAAAGTCTACCTCTTCCCTTTCCCCATTTTTCTTTCCTCTGTCCTGAAGTGATCATGTATTATTCACATTTATTATTTTTTACTTGTAGCATATAAATATACAACTATGTAAATATACTTACATACAAATTTATCTGTACTATGTAGCTATACTTTTTAAATATATGTCCATTTAGAATAACATTTAGAAAATGTTAGTTCCATGATTTCATGATAAACTATGGGGGAAAAGCTTTGTGCTTTTATATACAGTAAAGATAATGTACTTGAATTTCCTGTCTTGGGAAATGGTCCACACATACAAATATTTTGTTAGGACATCTGTGTAGTATTTTTAATCAGTATCTCCCAAATTTAAATATGGGTTATAAATACATATATATTTTGACTAGCAAACAGATTAACATCCTCAGTGCCTCTCTCCTGTGTTGCTGTGAGTTGTGAATGAAGCGGGTGTGCTGAAGGGTGTTGTTGAAGGAGGCTGCTGGGAGAAAGATTTTGAATTTTCTACCATATGGCATCACAGTATCTCTCTATCTAGATATTTAGAAGCATGGGATTATGCACCTTCATGTTAGCAGCTGGAAAGGAGAAAGGACCTTCTGTCTACACAGTGTCTGGAACCTCACTCGTTAGGGTTGGTGTGATCTGCACTCTGTGCTCCAATCTGACTGTGAAGTGCAGACATCCTCATTCACTGAGTGTGGGTTTTGCTGTGTCTTCAAATCTTCATTCTTGACGAGCAGCTGCTTAATATTATGTTGCTGTTGATATATGAAACTCCTTGAGCCAAGATCCTTACAGAAGCACATGATTGTGTAAACCTCCCAGGTCCAGGTCCTGTGATGAGCCAGGAATGCTGCCTCAAGCTTATATTTCTATCTTCCACCCACTTTTAATGTCGCAAAATAACTCCTAGGTTTTTTTTTTTACTTGCAGAGAATGTTTATTCTTTTAGAATTACAAGAATATAATGTATAAAAATTGAGCACTATATAAGTGCACTTAAAAGTGTAATATTTATTTCTCTGTCCCTCTGCTGCTGTGTAGAGCCCCACTACATTATATTTATTTTGGTGAAATATACATAACTAACATAAAACTTTCCTCTTTAAACATTTTTAAGTGTATAATACAGTGGTGCTGTGTATAATACAGCGGTGCTAAGTACATTCACATTGTTTTCCAACCATCACCACCATTCATCTCCAGAGCTTTTTCATCTTTCCAAACAGAAACTCTACACCCATTAAGGAAAAACTCCCTATTCTTCCCTCTACCCTTTGCCTGGTAAAGTTTACTGTAATTTTTGTTTGTGGTTCTTCATGTAAGTGGAATCGTAGGACATGTTGTATTTGTTTTTCTTTTTATATCTGGCTTATTTCACATAGAAAATTCATGTTGTAGAAGACTTTTGAAATTAATTTTTGATTAACAATTGCAACCTATTAAAAAGTAATACAAGCGGCCAGGACCAGTGGCTCAAACCTGTAATCCCAGCACTTTGGGAGGCCGAGGCAGGTGGGTCACAAGGTCAAGATATCGAGACCATCCTGGTCAACTTGGTGAAACCCCGCCTCTGCTAAAGATACAAAAAATTTGCTGGGCATGGTGGCGTGTGCCTGTTATCCCAGCTACTCAGGAGGCTGAGGCAGGAGAATTACATGAACCCAGGAGGCAGAGGTTGCAGTGAGCCGAGATTGCGCCATTGCACTCCAGCCTGGGTAACAAGAGCAAAACTCCGTCTCAAAAAAAAAAAAAGTAATACAAGCTAGGCATGGTGGCACATGCCTATAGTTTGATTACTTTGAAGGATAAGAAGGGAGAATCACTTGAACCCAGAATTTCAAGGCCAGCCTGGGCAGCATAGTGAGACTCTGCCTCTCAAAGAATAAATAAACAAATAAAAACAAAACACCAAAGTTTTATTATTTGCTTTTGAGAAATAGATTTGGTATAACTCCTAGATTTTTAAAAATATTGTGTGCCTCTAGCATTGTTTGTCCTAGAAGCTTGACCTAAATCCAGGTGAGTGTGACACTCATCTCTCCAGTGTCTTGGTCCATCCCATATCAATCTGAGTGCTGCCCTGAGGTCTTGAGGATACGTGCAGCTAATCTTTTCACAACTTTCACTTCTTTTTTTTTTATTTTCACAATCTTTTGAGATCCAGAAGGGAACTTTACATTTCTCTCCCTGTCTGTAAGAAACTTCTTATTAATATCATACTCATCATTGAGATGACAGTTGCTTTCTCTACTTCTCTCCCTGGCAATTGAAAAAAAAAAAAAAAGACAGTGGGGCAGTATAATATATGAGAGAGAAGTGAAAACCATGTTGTTTTACTGTTTTTTATTTTTTGTCATTCTATACATATTTGATCCCAGATGAATTGTAAAATAGCAGTTAATGACATTCTATGGAATCACTATTTCTCAGGATATACTTTGGACAGTTTGGTATGTGTGAGTGGTGTCTCTTGGTTGAGTTTCAACTTAATTCTAAAACTTAAGAAAAATAATTACATAGTTGTTTCTTTGAAATCTTGATGTGTGCATATGTTATTATCTTTTTTAATGGAAGCTTTCAAAAATAATTTAAATTTGGTATATTTCTAAACTTTTAAAATAGTTGTAATGAAAATAACTGCATTTTTCTACAAACTTGGTAGTGTGGGGAGCTTATTTTCTATGTGTAAAGCAGCTTCTGTTAATTCAGTAAGTTTTTTTTTATTGCTATTGAATCACTATATTTTATGGTAAAATTTTTGATATATCATGTGTTTTTCTCTCATCCATTTATTTGTTTTGCTAAATTTAATATTTCCCTCTTTTCTGCTAATGATTGTGTGTGTATGTGTGTGTGTGTGTGTGTGTGCATGTGTGTGAATGTTTTCATATGTGTATATTTGGGTGTGTGTGAGAGAGATAGAGAAAGAGAGAAAGGAAAAGAGTGCATATGTGAGGGCGAGAGAGAGGCCGCATAATAGCATCTCTTTTGCATCGAAATGTTTTGGTTCTAATAGAACCACTGAAGGAGAGCCTATTGGTATGAATGGGATCAAGAAATTGTCTTCTAGCTTTTATAGAAGAAATGAATGACCTACATGTGAGTCATTAAATAGTCTAAGTGAAATGAACACATTGAGTTTTTTGTAGCTTTCACCTAATGACTTTGGTATCTTTTATACATTGACTCTCTACCAAAAGGATGTGCAATTATTTGATGATGCTTCTTTCTTTCTTTTCTTTCTGTCTTAACAATTAGATGAAACTGTGAGATTTGAATTTTGTTGAACAAAGCTAAAAAGGAGCCTACACAATGAGTCAGGAGGCATGCCAAATATTCTAGACTCTGGATTGATCTGTAGTAAAAACATAAGAGAAATAGCTTTTTGCCCCATGGGGATTATAATTGAGTTTGAAAAGAAGGCGTCTGCCATGTTTGCTTTAGTAAGAAATCTAAATTGATGCAGTTGAAATTTTTAAAAGAAATGAGTCAGGAATTTAATATTGTGTTATACTTTTGTTTGAAAAACTTACCTTTGTAATGCTGCTTTTCTCATCCTTTGCCAAGTATATTCAGTTCTCTAAAAATACAAAATAAAATAACACATGCATATATACAAAACTCGTTGCAGATTTTTAGCAGTATGTGAAAAGAATAATAATTAAACACCTTATAGGAAAAGAAAACAAAAAATATAAGACATGTGGAGATTTAAAAGTTCTACGTCTTTGATCCTACCTTTAGAACAACAATATTGGTCTCTGTTTTAGATTATAAGCTTCTGTTTTGCAGATTCTATTCAAGTATCTTTTGGGCTGGCAATTCCCATGGTGAATATTCTACCATTTGTATTTTTAGGTGCTGTTCAGTTTTGTTTAGTACCATGTATATATGATTGATTATGCTGTGTGTTAGTGACCAAAAGTAAGTAGAATGAAAGATTCTAATGTTTTTCTCAACACTAACACTAGTGATTTATCATATGTAGAAAATATGATTTTTCATCTCTTTAAAAAACCTTAAACTTATGCTTATGTATTAAAATTGGTTTGAAGATCCAAGTGGTGTTAAATTTCACTATGAAAAAAGCCTGTTTTCAGCCATTAGTACTTGGGTATAATAATGATTGCAAGAGACATGTTGTACCTATTACTGCAGCATTTATTGGCTTTGTGATCTGCGTATACTAAACTGATGGGTATAGTTGAGAGTTCTGATGTCCAATCAATCTTAAATTTAATGCTTAGAATGCAAGCCCTCTGGCTTCAGTTTTTCATATAATTAAGCCACCAGTCATGTGCTCCGTGGTCATGTGGAAAATAATGAAAGTAGAGAGTGAAGTGGTGTAGAATTTAGTTTGAAAATTACTGTCACCTCTTGCTGGGTTACTGATGTGATAGTAAGTTACTGTAGATTCTTATTATTCTTTGATATATTAACTCTAATTAAAATCTTGAGAAAAATTGAGAAATTAAAATCTTGAGAAAAATTATTTGAAAAAAACCTCTCAGAAGTCTTCATAAAAAATTGTTTTTTTGACCTAAAGTAGAAGTTACTTGAAAAATATTTCAAGTTACTTGAAAAAAGCCTTCAGAAGTCTTCATAAAGAATTGTTTTTTGACCTAAAGTAGAAGTTACTTGAAAAATATTATTTGGCTGGGCACAGTGGCTGACACCTGGAATCCCAGCACTTTGAGAGGTCGAGATGGGTGGATCACCTGTGGTCAGCAGTTCAAGACCAGCCTGGGCAACATGGTGAAACCCTGTCTGTACCAAAAGTACAAAAATTAGCCAGGCATGGTCCAGCTACTCGGGATGCTGAAGCAGGAGAATCGCTTGAACTGGGGAGGCAGAGGTTGCAATGAGCCAAGATCATGCCATTGCACTACAGCATGGGCGACAGAGAGAGACTCCATCTCAAAAAAAAAGGAAGGAAGGAGGGAAGGAAGGAAGGAAGGAAGGAAGGAAGGAAGGAAGGAAGGAAGGAAGGAAGGAAGGAGAAGGAGAAGGGAAGGGAAGGGAAGGGAAGGGAAGGGAAGGGAAGGGAAGGGAAGGAAGGAGGGAGGGAGGGAGGGAGGGACGAGAGGGAGGGAGGGAGGGAGGGAGGAAAAGAGAGAGGGAGGGAGGGAGGGAGGAAAAGACAGAAAGATGAAAGAAAGAAATGAAAGAAAGAAAGAAAGAGAAAGAAAGAAAAAGAAAAAGAAAGAAAGGAAGGAAGGAAGGAAGGAAGGAAGGAAGGAAGGAAGGAAGGAAAAAAGAAAGAAAGAAAGAAAGAAAGAAAGAAAGAAAGAAAGAAAGAAAGAAAGAAAGAAAACTTATTTTTCAAGGGCCATAGAAATAGAGTATAGAACAGATTTTCCCTGTCACCTAAAGTTTCTCACCACCAAGAATCATATCATCCATATGAATGCACTCCCTTCTAAATTCTGTCCTATGACAGAGACGCAAACCCAGTATTTAAATGTTCCCTTTTGATATACCCTTGCATTTTTACAGATATTTGAGAAAAAAAAACCAGAAGAAATATAAAATAATACTATTTATTGAAATTAAAGTAGTTTAATGTTTTGAAACTGTATTTTGATTAATATTATTCAAATTATGTGAACTCTATATTATTTTACTCAGGTGATCAGGTCTCTGATTTAAACTTATAATTTATATTTAATCTAAATTAATAAAAAGTTTCAGAATATGTGCATATGTACAATAATGTTTTACTAGTCATTTTGTTGTAAGTGCAAATATAAATATACTGTAAATGTATACTAATTTGCTTTAGTTCATTAATATCATTTCTTTAGAAGTTGTGTGTTAACAATTAGTATTAAATGCTGCATGACAGATTCAATGAAAATCCCATATCAGAACTCTGGAAACGTATTTTTAAATATTAGAAATTATTTACCGTAAATTTTTAATTAATTGAACTATAATTAAAGAAATTATAACATCTGCTTGGTGGAGTGGCTCAACCTGTAATCCCAGCAATTTGGGAAGCCGAATTGGGCAGATTACCTGAGATCAGGAGTTCAAGACCTGCCTGGTCAAAATGATGAAAACCTGTCTCTACTAAAAATACAAAACTTAGCTGGGTGTGTTGGCAAGCACCTGCAATCACAACAAGAGAATCAGTAAACCCATGAGGCGGAGGTTGCAGGGAGCCAAGATTGCACCACTGCACTCCAGCCTGGGTGACAGAGCAAGACTCTGTCTCAAAAAAAAAAAAAAAAAAATGTGTAACATCTAACCTGTTTCATCTTGTTGGAGACACTTCTAAAGTTGTAATCTAATTTCCTCTATTACCAAATAAATTGTATTGATAAAAATGTTTCATACCACTTAGTAGCATATATGGCTTTAGGATTTTCATTATAAACATTATTAGATTAAAAGTTTTAAATCAAATGTATAATCTGTTTCTACTTTAATCTTCTTGGTAATTAGCTTCTGAATCCCAACTACAAAATATAGTCAGGAAATTCAATGTGTCACTTAATTTCAATTAATCACAGTTTTACTATATTAGGATCACACATGTATGTCTATTGGCCATTGTATCAGTGTATCAAGATGTTAGATAACTTGAATGAATATTTCTAGCTGCTTCTAAGAATTGCCCGTAGATGATGGGTTGCTAGAATACTTTGTAAATTTCTGTGTCAGTTCTTCAGATTAGCTTAGCATTGTTGGAATCAGCATACACCCAATCCTATCATGAGTTCTACTTCAGGAAGCAGATTGTTACGGACAGCTGTCCAGTTTCTCAGTGTGGTATCTGTAATATCCAAAACACAAGATTCTTGATACAAATAGGTACTGAGCAGTAAAAACTGGCTATCTATTAGGAAATCACAGAGGCATAATAATCTACCTTCAGAAATCATAAAGCCTTTAATTAACTCAGAACTCTGCTTATTTGGTTCGTTTCTTTTAAGAAAATATTACATTGAGTCAGAAAAAAAGAAAATGGATAATTACTAACACAAAATATAAGCAAAATTTTACATATTTTTTCTTTTGGAATTCACTATGTTCATCTCTGTAATGTGCAAGCACAAATAATTACAGCTTAGCTTTTCAAATGTTTCTTAGCATTAATATTGGGAATAAGTCATTTCAAAACCAGGTATTACAAATGAGAAATTGAAGAACTACACACAAGGTTGAATTTCAAGGCACTCTCAGTCCAGTGCCTACCATTCTTGGCAGAGGAAACATCAAGCACTTTAACATTTCTGGGTACTGTCAATGTATTCCACAGCATTGGGCCCAGTTAATATTATCTGTTTTCTTTAATAGTCTACTTCTATAATTAATCTGATTTTTAATATTTATAAAATTTCTTTAACAAATTAATGAACAACTACTGAAAACATTAAGCCATTTCATTAGTAACTCAGGGAATCCAAAGAAGTTGAATATTCCAAAAATAGTTTTGAAAGCTTATTAAGTGTTATGTATTAGGCTGTGTGCCTTATGTGGATTATCCCATAAGTATTAAGTATTATTTAATCCTCACAACAATCCTATGAGAGCTACGCTGTTATTATTTGTATTTCATAGTTAAGGAAATAAAACTCAGGGAGTGTAAGTTCTCTCTCATATCTCTCTCACCCAGAAAGAAAGTGACTGAACAGAACTGGACACAGTGGTTCACTCCTGTAATTCTAGCATTTTGGGAGGCCGGGGCGGGTAGATCTCAAGGTCAGGAGATCGGGACCAGCCTGGCCAACATGGTGAAACTCCATCTCTACTGAAAATACGAAAATTAGCTGGGCATGTTGGTGGGTGCCTGTACTCGGAGGCTGAGGCAGGAGAATCACTTGAACCCGGGAGGTGGAGGTTGTAGTGAGCCAAGATTGTACCACTGCACTCCAGCCTGGGTGACAAGAACAAGACTTCATCTCAAGAAACAAAAAAAGAAAGAAAGAAAGAAAGAAAGAAAGTGGGTGAACAGATAATTTAATCAGTGGGATTTGGCTCCAGACTCATATTCAACCCTTACTCAATACAACTTGCTTGATCAGTTGTAGTTTGCAATTAGGTAGAGAAGTAAGACAGATACAACTAATTGAAATAGGTAATTTTTATCAAAAAAATATGTATTTAAATGGTCTTAAAAATTATCTATTATCACTAACAGTGTGTAAGAAGGCATAGGATGGACAATATAGGGGTACAGTGTCTACAGATAATTGAAAGTCTGCTTTTCAATATCATAAATCTGTCAATGGCAATTCTAAACATAGTCAGTAATAAAAACCCTCTCCCTTCAAGGACAGGCCAAGGATCATAATTGCAAATGAAAATCTAGTGGCTTGCCATAAAGGTAAAAATAAATACATTAAAATAAGCAATGTTGTTAAATTATACTTTGAAACAATTCTAATTTGACACCAGCCTACCAAACCCCAGATCTTTGTTAAAAAGAGAAATTAGTTAAGTGTCAGAGAAGCCCTCTTTATCCTTGACTTAACTTTTCAAAAGGCAGCAACTAGGAAGAATGAAAGATAATTGACCAGTGGAAAACTTTCTCATGAGCCCTTCAAAGTTATCTAGCGTCATTCACACACTGTTTGAACTACCTGGTGTACTGTGTGATCTGATTTGCAGCTTACCATATGTGTCATGCATGATACACTTTTGAAAGCACTGTATTCTTCATTATGGACTATGACAGCAACACATGTACTCTAAAGGGAATTCCACTCCCTGCAGCTTTCCAAGATTATCTCAGTTTATATTTTGGCACTGAAAGTTTTTGGAGATGGTCATCTTTTGTTAAAAAATGTCTATAACTTTTCTTCAGTGTTACACTTTATGAATGCCCATGAATTTTCTATAAGCATGGTTTACTGGAAAAGTAGAATTTTCTCTGACAAATTTAGGCCACAGTGATACCATGAATCCATAGACAAATTTAAACATGACAAGTGAAATTTAGTTTTTAAAGGCAGTACTAAATATATTCCATAATAGATGAGAGTAGTCATTCACTCTGTTTCTGAAAATGACCTCATAGGATTTTTTTTGTATTTTATTTAAAGGAACAAATAATAGTGGTTTTCATAAAATACTTAACTTTCCCTTGAAATTTGACAAGAATTTTAAATACTTCATAAATTTTTCTTGCTTTTTGTCTGGAAAGTATTGTTCGTATAATTTTGACTGGATAAAAAGATATATGCCAAATTATCTTTAAGGAAACCCTCCCCATTCACTTCTTCTTCCTGATCTCTTTCCTTGATTTTAAAATTCAGGTCTTAGTAAATACACAATAAATATGTTTCAGATTTTGTCAATACAGACTAAAACATATTAGTCTTCAAGGTCAACCTTCTACTGGGTTGGACCCTTGGAGGACAGATATGGTGTTATTCATTTTGAAACGTGGTAGATGTTGAATAAACATTATTGATTGAGAGAATGAATTAACATGAATACAGTTTTAATTTTTAGATTATGCAGTTTCTCTTTCCTGAAAAGTTTTCTGGTGGTATTTTGCTTTCAGAGCATAAATTTTATTGATTTTGAAAATGTAAGTGTTCAAGGTTTCTATTGCATTTCTTGATAATGTCTAGATTACTGTATGTATATGTTTCTTTCACTCTACATACATAGTAGAAATATTGTTTAGGAATAGATACATTCCTCAAGCTGTAACTCTATGCGTTTATACAAGCTATTTAAGGAACTGTAATAGTGCTTTAAAAAATGATGCCTGCATTGTTTTTATCTAAAGTTCCTGCCAATCTAAGCAAAGAGTAAATAATACTGAAGATCTACTAGTAGAGAGAATCAATTCTGGAATTATTGGTCTAAATTATTTTTTAATTTTAGATGAATAATTATTAAACAGATTAAAATATGAGTGGCTATGAAGAGAATCTTTGTTCATTCTAATAATATTTATACTTAGTATGCTTTCAATAACTGCTATGCAAAAGTAAAGATTAACACTGTGATTTGTCCCAATGTATTGAAAATTTTTAACAATGAAAAAGCTTTCCTTTTATTTTTATTTTATGAAACTTGACCACTGAGCTTACATTGTTAGGATTTTTTATGCAGGAGATACAGTTAAATGTTGGTACTAAATGCTCTATTGGTTGGCTCTGAAAAAAATGCAAGAAATGGGCATACTAAAATTTCTAGTTTAGAATAATTAAACCCATAGTAATTAGATGTGACTCTATTGGCTAATGGTATGACCATCATCCAAGAGCTACTGGTGTAAGGTGAGGGGTGGTGATGCCAACTTTAAATTCCAGAGCTTTTTTCATGCTATTCAGCTTTCACAGCTGGAATTTACTGCTTCTTGATAGTGCAAAATTATTCACTTGGTTTTTATTTTGGCTCAATGCTGTGACTCAGTAATTTTCAGCATCTTACTGACAGATGGAAAGGAATCACTAACCATCTTGCTGAGTTAACATGGAATGCATTTCTAAGCCACAATAAAAGACAGGACTGAAAATGTCAAGTCCACACATTTCCATCTATAGCATATATACCCTTACAAGTTCATTGAATGTTTGTTAGAAATGATCAATGGAGGTCATCAGGTTAACATAGAGCCACCTTCATCATCCTGATCTAAACAAGCGAACAAATAAACAATTACTGCTCCTTTATGTCTAGATAAAAATCCTCATGCTCTAAATTAAGCTTGATTTTTTTTTATCCTTTTCAATATCAATTGTAAATAACCTAACACTATCTTTTGTATAAAAGTCCTTTGTTTAAGGACTCTCAAATTAAATTCTTTCATCATATTAGGGCCAAATTATTCAATTTTCTTTAATCTCTTTTCATGGGCTATATTTTCCATTCCATTAATCAGCTTTATATTTCTTTCCTCACACCTTCCCAAGTTATATGCTTTGATTGTGACCTAGGGAAAATAATGCAGCATATTTAGTCATATGATGTGTTGGACCTCTCACTGTTCTCCACTGCTGTATTCTCCTTTTGTAACATTGTATTTGATTAAAAGCAAATAAAACCAGTGTTCACACCGTTGATCCTTAGCCAACTTCTGTAACACCATCCCATCCCCAGTTTTAGAGATTTCACATACATTGTACCAGATTTTCAGTGTCATATATTTATGCACTGCTTTCATGTTGCCTTTTTAAAGGAACCAATATCTCTTTTGCTAAGTTCCAGAAAACAGCTTCTATGTATCTTCCATTCTCTAATATGTACCCAGTACCTAGTACAGAACCTGGCACAGATAACTGTATGATGAGTGAAGAAAAAAATAAAATTTACTTTTTGTGTCCATACTACCTATCCTCCTGATCATTTCAATATTTTGTGCTTAATTAGTGTTCTAAATTGGCCTAAATTGTAAGAGGGCTTTACTATACAGACCCACTGACATTTCTGCCAGACGTGCATACTGAGTTGGCCTTTCATCCCTTAATCTGCAGGATGGAGAGGGTGATGTTGAGAGGGCACTGGGCAGTTTCATGAGAAGATCCATAAGCTTAGGAGTTACTGGAAGCAGAGCCTGATTCTTGATTTTGGACTTTAATAATTGGGTAGGTTTCTTCAGATCTTCACTATTTCTTCATCTGCAAATAGGTGTAATAGTTTTGGCCTTAGAAAGCTGATGAGAATTTTAAAAGAAATAAAGGTATAGGAGTACCTGACAGCCATTAGACCCTAAACATATGTTTTGTCTTTTTCTTGAGCACTTTTTGCTCAATACTTAGCATTGTTATGGACCCAAACACCCATTTATGCATACTATAATGGAGAGAGAAGGGGAAAAATAATAGATTTTTTTTTTTTTTTGAGACGGAGTTTTGCTGTTGTTACCCAGATTGGAGTGCAATGGCACGATCTCGGCTCACCTCAACCTCCGCCTTCTGGGTTTAAGCAATTCTCCTGCCTCAGCCTCCTGAGTAGCTGGGACTACAGGCGTGCACCACCATGCCCAGCTAATTTTTGTATTTTTAGTAGAGACGGGGTTTCACCCTGTTGATCAGGATGGTCTCGTTCTCTTGACCTCGTGATCCACCCGCCTCGGCCTCCCAAAGTGCTGGGAATATGAGCCACCATGCCGGCCTAGACTTTTTAAAAGATCATGGAATTTTAAGACAAATAATAGAATTATATTGTGAAATCTTGCATTTCTTATCAGAAATGGGGAAATTACATAATTAGAATCAGTAAGAAAAACTATGTTCAGTGTAATAATTATGTCAAAGGGCATGTGATAAGTATAAGTCTTCTGATCTATATTATATCGTTTCCACAAAATCTTAGCATCACAATTCTCTCTAAGCACTGTTTATGTATTCTTTGATTTAACAACTTTACTGATATATAATGGACATACAGGAAACCACACATATTTATTTTTATTTATTTGTTTGTCTATTTGAGACAGAGTCCTGCTTTGTTGCCCAGGCTGGAGTACAGTGGTACAATCTTGGCTCACTGCAGCCTCCACCTCCCAGTTTCAAGCAATTCTCCTGCCTCAGCCTCCTGAGTAACAGACTACAGACATGCACCATCATCCCTGACTAATTTTTGTATTTTTTGTAGCTATGGGATTTCACCATGTTGGCCAGGCTGGTCTTGAATTCCTGACCTCAGGTGATCCCCTGCCCTGGCCTCTGAAAGTGCTGGGAATACAGGCGTGAGCCACCTCACCTGGCCCAGGAAACCACAATTTTTAAAAAGTAAATTTGATAAGTTATAAAAAGCTGTATATACTCATGGAACCCTCTACACAATCAAGATAATGGACATATTCATCACCTCTAAAAATTTTACTCCAACTGCTTCCTGTACCCCTGGTTCCTTGACGTCACTATAGATTAGTGTGAATTTTTAGAAAACAACTCACATAGTATGGTATTCATTTTCTCTGGCTTATTTCACTCAACTTAATTATTTTGAGATTTCTCCCTGTTGCTGGATCTATCAAATAGTCATTATTTTACATGGCTAAGAAGTATTCTGTTGTATGGCTATACCACAAATATTTTTATTCGTTAACCAATTTATGATCATTTGAGTTTATTTAAGTTGTAGAATATTGCAAATCAACTGCTACCAGCATTCATGTATTAGTCCATGTATGGACATATAACTTCTTTATTATATACCTAGTAAGTATATGTTTAACTCTTAAAGAAAATATCAACTCTTTTCTAAAGCAGTTGTACTATTTTACATTTCCACTAGCAGTAGTTGAGAATTGCAATTCCGCTACATCCTTGGGAACAATTGGTTCGTTAAATTTTGGCCATTCTGATGGATATATAGTGATATCTTAATTTATATTTAATTAATGACTAATGACGTTTTGCAGCATTTTCTAGACTTACTTGCTATTTGCACATCTTCTTTAGTAAAGAATCTGTTCAAATTCTTCTTTTTTATTGAACTGATTGTTTTTGTAATAGTAATCATTGCAGGTGTTTTATCTGGATCTAAGGTTTTATTTTTTTTCAATGTCAATGTTTTGCAAATATATCTTTATAGTAAGCATCTTGTCTTTTCATTCTCTCCTTCTTACGTTGGTTTTGATTTCCTCTTCTTGTTTATTATTTTGGAAGCTGAAGTAACTGATTTGAAATCTTACTTTGTTTCTAATATACATGTTACTTTCTATAAACTTCTCAATACTGCTATAAATTTTACTTTCTGTAAATTTCTAAATACTGATGGTAAATACTACTTTAGCATCATCCCATATATTTTTATATGTTGTGTTTTCATTTTCACTCAGTCCTAAACTACTCTCTAACTTTACTTTTTTTTTTTTCTGAGCCAGAGTCTCACTCTGTCACCCAGGCTGTAGTGCAGTGGCATGATCTCAGCTCACTGCAAGCTCTGTCTCCTGGGTTCAAATGATTCTCCTGCCTCAACCACCCAAGTAGCTGGGATTACAGTTATGTGCCATTATGCAGGGCTAATTTTTGTATTTTTCGTAAAGATAGGGTTTCACCATGTTGGCCAGGCTGGTCTCGCACTCTTGACCTCAAGTGATCCTCTTGCTTCAGCCTTCCAAAGTGCTGGTATTAGGGGCATGAGCCACCATGCCTGGCCTGGCTTCACTTTTTATTTTTCTTAAAACCATAGGTTATTTAGAATGTATTTTAAATTTCCAAATGTTTCGGTATATTCCAGACATTTGTTTGTCTTAATCGGATTTCACTGGTGATCACAGTACCTGCTTTGCGAAATCTGAAACCTTTAAAATGTATCAAAGCACTTTTATTCCCTAGAATTTGGCCTGTTTTGATAAAGGTTCCATGCGCATTTGAAAAGAAATTCTTATGACGTTCTTGGGTGGACTATTCTGTACATATCAATGATAACAAATGATAACTTGATAGTACTGTTCAAGTCTTTCATATTCTTTTAATTTTTGTGTATGTGTACTTATTCTATTATGAGGTTATTATTGAAAGATTTGACTATAACTCTGCATTAGTCTATCCCTGCAGTTCTACCAGTTTTCACTTTATATCTTTTGAAATTTTGTTGTTAATGAACACATTTTTGGAGTTATGTTTCTTTCAATGAACTGATGCGTTCGTCATTAGGAAATAACCTTCTTTATATCCGGTAATATTCTTTGCTATGACATCTACTTTGATATGATTGTTGCCTCTCCATTTTTCTTTTGATTATTGTTGTCATGGAATACCTAAACTCTGTGTTTTTGTCCCATATTTGGTTTTCAGAAATATTTCCCTAAGTAGTAGTAATGTGAAATAATTTGGACTGTCAGGCATGGCTATGTTTTATATTTATCTAGTCCAGGTTTGGGTGGGTTATTTCAGAATCCAGAGATTTATCTATGGCAGGAAATTACTAAGAGTGGTGGTCCCTTACACATTATGAGAGTGGTCTTGAACATTTTTGGCACCAGAGACCAGTTTCATGGAAGACAGTTTTTATAAACTGTTTGGAGGGCATGATTTTGGATGACTCAAGCCACATTACATTTATTGTGTACTTTATTTCTATTATTATTACATTGTAATATATAATGAAATAAATGTACAACTCACCATAATTATAGAGGCAGTGGGAGCCCTGAGCTTGTTTTACTGCAACTAGATAGTCTCATCTGGGGGTGATGGGAAGTAGTGACACCTGGAGTGTGTTGCTTATATCCTGTGTACTCTGTAGTCTCCTTTTGGTTGCTGTAACTGCAGCACATGCTGCTTCACAAATATAGGATGTCTGAAAAGGAAGCAGGCTTTTCAATGCTTTTGTGGCAATCTCAGGATATTCTGTCTTGACATTGATCCAGAACGTATGAAGATTTGAAGTTTTCTTAAACATACTTTTAAGACCATCATCATTTGTGATTTCAAGTAGTTGGTCCTCTTCAAGCATGGACAAAGTTGATTCAACTGGCTTTTTCACAAATGGGTCATAGATTTCTTTATAGTTCTGGGGTCTTTTGTGGTTGGGAAATAATGCTCGAACTCTTGAAATCTAAGATAGGTGATTATGCGCCAACTGGAGAAAGGAACCTGGTTCAGTCTCTTTCAAAATCTCAATTTCAAAATCTTTGAAACATATCAAAAATCACAACATTCACAATTTCCCATCATGCTTTGAGTGTAGCCACTTCTGCTGATTTGGATACAGTTGTAATTCTACCCTTAAGTGACAGATTGAGGTTGTTGAGCGTGTTGAATATGTCACACAGTAAGCAAATTTTGCATCTCATTCTGTGTCACTAAATGTCCTGCCAGTGGTGACCCTTTTTCTAAAAGAAATCTCTGGAGTGGCTCTTATAACTCAAAAACTCTGGCTAGAGATCAGCCTAGAAAGTCACCTCACTTTTGTATATAGAGAAGACATATGTGCTCTGCATCCCAGAGCTCAACGAACAGATGTGAGTTAAGGGCGTGAACTTTATTGTACATGCCAAAGGCATGTAATGTATTGCTGATAATTTTAATCACATTCTGCAAAACGCTGTTAAGTTCAGGTAACATTTTTTGACTAGCCAGCATTTCTCTATGGATGAGGCAGTGCATAGACTCACATTCAGAAGCGACCTCCCTGACTTGAGTAGTGAAATAAGAAAGCCATGCAGTCATGGTAGTCATTCTGTCCATGCAAGTACACACACAAAATGACCAATTCAGTTTTCCTGATATGAAATCATTCAAATACTTGAATAGTTCTGCAGCTGTGGTGTTGTTTGCAAACAAAAGTGCACATAACATATCATCATGCATATCCTCCTGAAAAATATGTTGCACAAAACCAAGCCTTGTTACCTTGTTATTAACATTGACAGATTCATCAACCTGGATTGCATATCACAGTTACTCATTAATCTTCTTTATCAATTGGGCTGTAATATTCTCTGCTATTTTATCAATTTGTCTAATTATGTTGCTAGTCAAAAGAGAAACACATGCCACCTTTTCAACTTCAGCCTTTCCAAAAAGTTCATAGCAAACATCCGTAGCAGCAGGCAGGATTCACTCTTCACCAATAATAAAGGGCTTCTTAGCATTAGTAATGTGGTTAGCCACTAAGAATGATGCTCTGAGTGTAGACACATCTGATAAAGTAGTGGCCTTCAATAATTGCTTCTGTTCTTCATATTCATAGTTTGTTTTGTTTTGTTTTGTTTTGTTTTGTTTGTTTGTTTGTTTGTTTGTTTTAAACTCCAAAGGCTTGTCTTTTAATGCAATATGCTTGGTCTCCATGTGGCAAAGCACTTTTGAAGGTTTCATGGCTTAGTTGGGGAGCTGGTTCCCACATGTTATACAAAGTGGGTATTTTCTTTTAAATGCAGTTTTCTTTTTGTTGGCAGTCCTAGAGTCTCTCCTGTTTCATCATTCCATATTTTCCCCTTTTCAAATAAACTTTCAGATGGCATTTGTTTTTAATTCATTTTAGCTTGTGGGTTTTCCAAAACTGTGACTGAGACAAGTGTGCAGTATGGGAAAGAGGCATGGATGTGTGTGGTAAAATAACATAATGGGTGGACCACACATGAACTAAAATAACTTTCGGATTCTGACTTAAAGCCTGCTACCAGATACAGCTGTGCAATTGAAGTACATCAACTCGTTTTCCATTATAAAGCCTGCCAGCAGATGCAGCTTAATTGTCACTTGGCACTCACTGACAGTTGTGTGTGTGTGTGTTTGTTTGTTTGTTTGTTTGTTTGTGTGAGACAGAGTTTGGCTCTCTTGCCTAGGCTGGGGTGCGGTGCACGATCACGCCTCACTGCCCCCTCCAACTCTCAGGCTTAAGCCATCCTCCCACCTCAGCCTCCCATGTAGCTGGGACTACAGGCAGATACCACCATGCTCAGTTAGTTTATATATATTTTTTGTAGAGATGTTTCACCATGTTACTCAGGCTGGTCTTGAATTCCTGAGCTCAACCATTCTGCCCACCTCAACCTCCCAAAATGCTGGGATTACATGCATGAACTACCACTCCTGGCCTCTAATGGGGTTTTGACATGGGTCTTCAAACAATTGATTTATTATCTGCTAATGTTAGTGTATATTTTCAGCTACTCTCTAGCTCCAGTATTACCTCCTCAGCTCCACCTCAAATCATCAGGCCTTAGATTCTTATAAGGAATGAGCAACCTAGATCCCTTGCACACACATTTCATAATAGGGTTCACACCGAAAATCTAATGCCACTGCTGATCTGACAGAAGGCAGAGCTCAGGTGGTAATGTGAGCAATGGGGAAACCACTGCAAATATAGATGAAGCTTGGTGAGTTCACCAGCCACTCACCCCTGCTGTGCGGCCTGGTTGCTAATAGGCCACCAATCAATACTGGTCCATGGCCCAGGGGACCCCTGCACTAGGAGACCAATTCAGCCTTTATGTAAATGTATTGCATAGAAGTCCATGGCCTCTTGAGGAAAGTCAATGTCTCTGATGAGAGGCCACCAGCCAAACTTGCATTTGCAACTGCTATAACTGGACCAAGACCCACTATAGTCATTTCTTTTCCATGTGAAACTGCTATGTTAATCCCTTCAAGACTAGGGGGGAGTGTGGCAAAAGTCAAGAGAGTTAGGAGTGGGTAAGACTTAGAATTAGGGTGTATGTTCTTATTCAGAACTCAGGTCAGGCTCTAAGAAAGAAGGCAGAAAAGTTATGGTAGGTGAGAAATGAATGCATCCCCCTTCTGTTCTTTGATGAGAACTTACCCCTTTCCTTTAAAGGCATTACCTCACCCAGGGCATATTTTTATTAGGTAAATTACTATTACATGCAGTTGACTTCCAGAAAATATGGATTGTTTAGGTGACTTAAACTAACCAGATCAGAACAAAAAGGGTCTTATTATTTTCTTTCATTTTACTCTTATTATGTGAGGCCCTAGATTAGGGATTTAGTTGTAGAAATTACTGGAAGTTGAAACTAAATCACTATGATTTAATTGCCTTTAAAGAGAAAAGCAAATGATTTTGAATCACGAGTACAGAAGTCATATGTGCATCTGCAGTTAATAGGAAAAAAGATAGGTCCTGCGTGGTGGCACATGCCTGTAATCCCAGTGCTTTGGAAGGTAAAGGTGGGAGGATTGCTTCAGGATATGAATTTGAGACCATCCTGGGCAACATACGAGATCCTGTTTCTACAAAAAATAAACAAGTAGCTGGATATGGTTCTATGTACCATGTATGCACCTGCAGTCCCAGGTACTCCTGAGGTGGGGGGATTGCTTGTGCCCAGGAGTTCAAGGTTGCAGTGAGCTGATTGTGCCAACGCATTCCAGCCTGACTGACAGAGTGAGACAGTATATCTGAAATATAAAAATAAATTAGAAAGTGTTTCTGGAAAAAAAGAAAGATGTGAACTATCTTTTAAGAGAGTAAAATAAAAATTGTACTAGATATGCAATTCCATTAGAAATGGGAATTCCATTATATCAATAAATAGATGACAGCATTGCAAACATTCTGAAAAAGACCAAGTTATTATGTGCCAACATCTCCTATTGAAGTGGAGATGGTATTTTGCTTATCATGAAATAAATAGTTCTGCAAATGATACCATAACTAGGTGGTTCTTGATATATGAATATTTGTGAAGAGAATACACATCGTTTTAAGATTTATATTTTTCCTGCAAAATATCTCTTAATGGTATATGCAATTTTATTTTTAACATGGTAAGTGCCTCTTTGTTTAAAAGTTTTTAGTTTAGAATAAAAATTAATACCTTTGGCTCTGTAGCTATGCCTCAGTCAAAGCAAGGTTAAATTGTTCAACTAATGCCTTTCTAGAGGCAATGCTGTCTTTTAGCAGGCAGCAACAGAGGTTCACAGTGACAGATTTTCTATTGGAAACCTTAGTTCAGATCTGTCTCTAAGGGCATTTCCTCTAAAGCAAACATTATTAAACATTGGTAGAGAAAGGAAAACCAGTGTTAATACATCTGGAGTACATAAGAAATTTAAGACTGATGATAAAGGATTAAGATGACTTTATTTTTTCTTAGGCCTCCAAATATAATCTTGAGGATGTCAATCCAACATTTTAGGTCCAGTGTGGTAAAATTGTGTACATGTGTGTATTAAATTTTTCTTTAAAGCTAAAACAGTGGAACCAGTCTACTACTACTATGTCTACTATTATTATACTTTATACCAATAACATCTTTTGGATGTCTTATAAAACCCATTTTTATTACAATTTTTTGTAGTTTATAGGGTATTCAAAAAAGAAAATTCTTACATTTCCTAATATTCTGTTAAATGCTTATACCCTTTTAAAATATTAGATACAAAACGTACTTTCAAGATGTTAGAGATTTTGCTATTGTTCTATATCATAAACATGCTTCATGAATGTTCTTGAAAATAATCTAGTTAATTAAGTTGACACAACCTAAAGTGGCAAGAAATCTTCAGTATACTCATGTGAATAAATGCATAGATACCATATTAATGGTTTGATAGAATGTAAAAAACAGCAAATATTTTGAAATGATTTACTGATCATGTAATATTAAGTGTGTATGAATCCTCATAAGCCTCAGATTTTTAAATGTAAAAATAAACAGTATTTATCATAGAGTTGTTGAGAGAATAAAGTAGGATTACATTCTCAAAATGATTTACATTAGATCTGACACATAGTGGGTACCTTATAAGTAAAACTTTCTTTTCCCTTCCTGAATACAATCTATTCTCTGATGGCTGTCAGTCAATAGAGTGCTCATGCTTACTTAGAAATAGGGAGATAAATATTCTGTTGTCATTGGACATATTTAGATTAGATTTGATATACTCATCTGCATTTGGATATGTATTTTCCACAATACACTATATCTTGTTCATTTAAGAAAGTGTTTCTATTTTCTTCTTCTCTAATGAGCAAGAGTGTGTTTTGGAGGGCCCAAATGGTTTTATACAAAGCCATTTTAAGTCTAGAAAATTGTCAACTAACTCAGATGTTTGTGATTACCAATGAAATTACTCTTGTAAACTGAAAAATCATAGATAAATGTCTAGAGTTAAAGTACATTTGTTTAATTTTGTAAAGAGTTTCCAGTAACAGTCATTCCTAGAGAAGACAGTATGAACCTTTGTAGAGTAACCTAATGATATATTTGCTTCATTTTTGGATCTGTTGTCCCTTGGTTTTGTCATCAGACTTTGGTAGTTGCTGGAAGTGACATAGTGAAGGAAGGCTTTAGCTAAAGATGTGGACCAAAGGAGGATAAGAATTTGGTTATTAAAGATAATTAAGGATGACCAAAAGCCAGTACAGAGATTGTAAAAGATTTGTGAAATTCTGATACCTAGGAACCTTTTTAATAGCTTTTGATTAATTTGTGGGATTCTGTCTTTGTTATTATCAGAATTGATAAAATAGCAAAAACTGAGGTAACAGGAAGAGATAATAAGACAGTTAAGATTAACTGAATCCCCAAAATGTGCCAGGTACTTTCTCATAAATGTGAGAAAAACCTTTAAATTAGGTGGTATTGTTATTATTATGTTGGTTGTTATTGTAATTATATGTATTTAATAGATGAAATAACTGAGTATCAAAAAGAAGTCTGCCTGGCGCCATTGAAAATCATTTCTTTGTGTAAATGACAGATATGCTTGCCTAATCACAGTTTTGTCACCAACTAGCAGTGTGACTTGGGCATGTCACATAAGGTCTCTGAGGTTATTTCTACATCTCAAATTTAGAAGTATGGACAAGATTATTTGTGAGATTTTGTTTCCTCCCAGATAAGAACTTTATTATCTGCAAATAGCAAGAATTTGAATATAGTGTATGTAATAATACCAATGGAGTATATATATTTAAAAGTTTTTCATCTAAATTCTTTAAATTATCTTAATGATCATTTAGCACTCAAGATAGTTTCAATATGTAAGAGGAGGGAAATTGTATAATACAAAGAATGCATACAAAATTAAGAAAATATTCAGTTTACTGATAACTAAAGTTATTTAAAATTAGTAATTTTTATTAAAATAATGAATTCAATAAAATATGTTCTCATTCAGATGGGGATGTCTTGTGTAAAGTTGATTTCTTTATTACGTCAAAATAGTTTTTTTCAAGGTACAAGAGAGACAGATTGTCTAAACTTTTGGTGAAACAAAACTTGGCTCCTAATGCTGAATTAACCAGTCTATTAATTAGCATTGAAGAAGAAGAAACAAATACCCATAGAGGTGGTACTAGAAAGTGGTGAGTTTCTGAAGGTGGTACATGTATTAGTGACTTTAGATATATGGGTCTACTAAGGTAACCCCGGCACCCATTCAGTAATTTCATTTCACCTCCCCTTTGCTAGCTGTCACAGGGTTCTGTGACTGTCACTCCTGTGACAATGCTTGAAACCAGTTTTCACTGTGGGCATTAATCTGATGACAATGAAGACACGCCATGAGATATATGTTTTAGAATACCAAATCTTTTATTTCTAAGACCTAATAGGCTATAATATGAGGGATAATTTTGTTTCTTTGCTGTTTGTCATAAGGCACTTATACCTTGAAGGAATATTTGAGTGGACTAAATGCAGATTTAATAATGATTTATATTATCCATTGAGGTACTTTGCTTTCTGCATCTGTTTAATGGTTGTATTAAAATGAGAATTTTATTGGCACCTTTATTTGAGTTCTCATATTCAATTCAGCTGAAGCACTTTTTGTGTGTATTTCTTTCATAGTGTGCTGTCTCTCTGATAAATATGATTCTACAGCAGATGCAGCATTATTATAGGAGGCAAGCAGGCTTATTAAAAGGTGAATAAAGACATCTAACAGAGAAGTGCACTATTAAGGTTTTTAAAGACATTTGGGAGTAAAGCCAAGGGAACAATCATGTACTGTAAGCAGAATCTTAAAGAAAATCAATACTTTGCTGACCATGCCACCAATGAGGAAATGATAAGATAAAGGCTAATGTGATCATTTATTGATATGTAGCACCTAGTTGAACTGTAAGTCAAGTAAGGGGCATGTTCTGTGCTGATTGATTAAAAAAAGAGAGGAGGAGAAGGAGGCTAAGGTTTTATAAATTTTTTTCAAAGGGTAAAGCATGTCAGATAATGAAAAAATATATAGTTCAGTAATAACAAATCTCGTCACTGAGGGCTTTGCAATGTTGTCCATATTTATTTCAGAGTATAAATTACACTGAGTACAGACATCCCATTTTTTTTCTCTGATGTAGACATGTTGCAGCTTTAGGGTTTTATAGTGAAGGCAACCATGTTTTTTTGAATTACCTTTGGCACAACTCTTGACGTGTATACAATTTTAGTCATCTCTTAGAGTCTATAAAACTGAGGTCTTAGCGTAAAATGACAAAAAAAGAAAGCAAGTGCAAAGCTTTGTTTAGGATAATTATTTATGTTTCAGTTTCAGAATGGTTTATGATATAGACCTTAGAATCAGATGGCATGAATTCAAGTCTTGGTTCTGAAGTTTAAGAGCTGTGGGGTTTGGGACAAGGAATTTATGGTAGCCTGAGCTTCAGTGTTCTCAATTGTTCAATATACTTTCCTTACTGAATTGCTGAGAAGATTACATGAATCTAGCACAGAGAAAACAGTCAATAAATATTAGCTGTTATTATTGTTTATTTAAAATAAAAAAATTAGCTAGGATCTGAAACTATTAATACCAATTGTTAAAGTCTTCTTATGATCATATTTAATTATGAATCTCTTTGGAAGACTAAATTTCTCTGTATCAACTACAATGAAGTAAAATGTACCAATGTAATAAAACAAAACTCTGGTTAAAATAATGGACAAATTTGTTACTTTTCATCAATAAATCTAGTCAAAAAGTTATTGACTCCTCGTCAATATATCTTGTCATTAGGTGTGTTTTATTTTACATAATTTTTCAATATTTTTTCAAAGATAAATTTACTTTTTCACTGCTTATCACATACTTTTTCAGTATATGTCACATCGTCAGCTTTGTAGGTATAAACACCAAAGCTGAGAGCAAAGTAATTATTCAGAATATACAGGCCAGAGAATTCACCAAGGCACTTCCAAGATTTGAACTTCTATATGCTGTAATCATTTAGTAATCCTTCAAATCTCCATTTGTAATTTGGCATAGACCTAAATAAGTACCCTAAATTCATAGTAAGAGAAAAAATTCTTCAAATATAAGTGCTCCTTTCAGAGGAAGAGAACTAGCAAGAGTTCTGAATAAACAGTGTTGCTTAAAGTGACTGTCCCTGTCACAGGAATTTCCTTCTGACCTCTCCCACCACTCTTGCCAAATTTATGTCCATACTCTACTCAGCTACCCTGGTCTCGCTGCTGTTGTTTATATTCGATGCCTGCTTATTTCTCAAAAGTGGTGCTTCTGGTTGGGATGTCCTTTCCTTCAGATAATAGCATAACTGAATCCCTCAGTCTTCAATAGGTCACTCCTGTAATATAGCATTCTGAGTATCTTAATCCTTATGATAGGATTCCCTATCCTTTTCTCTCTGTAGCACTTTATTTCTCTCTTTAGCACTTTTAACATTCCAACAAATTACTTAAAAAAATTAGTCCTTGTCTCCTGAACCCCCACTTAGCCCTTAATATATAAGCTCAATACTTTCAGAAATTTGTCTGTTTCATTCATTGCTATAAAACTCAGAGCTCACAAGAGTGCCTCATACATGATCAGCATTGACACTGATGCATGCCATTTTAATTTAATTTTAAAATTTTATTTTTTATTTCAGTAGCTTTTGGAATACTAGTGGTTGTTTTATTAAATAGATGAATTTTATAATGGTGAATTCTAAGATTTTAGTGCACTTATCCCCCAAGCAATGTACACTGTACCCAATATGTAGTCCCTTATTCCTCGTCCCCCTCTAACATCCTTCAATAATCCTTAAAGTCCATTATATCACTCTATGTCTTTATGTCCTCATAGCTTAGCTTCCACTTGTAAGTGAGAACATATGGTATTTGGTTGTCCATCTCTGAGTTACTTCACTTAGAATAATGGCCTCCAGCTTCATCCAAGTTGCTGCAAAAGACATTATTTTATTCCTTTCTATGGCTGAGTAATATTCTGTGATGTATATATACCATATTTTCGTTATCCACTCATGATTAGTAATGTTGACTATTTTTTTTAATGTTTCTTGGCTGTTTGTATATATTTTGAGAAATATCTATCCATGCCATCTGCTCATTTTTTTAATGGGATTATTTGTCCTTTTCTTGCTGATTTGCTTGAGTTCCTTGTAGATTCTGAATCCTAATCCTTTGTTGGATGTAGAGTTTGCAAATATTTTCTCTCATTCTTTGGTTTTCTGTTTACCAATTATTTTGTTTGCTGTGCAGAAGCTTTTTACTTTAATTGGGTCCCATTTATTATTTTTGTCTTTGTCACATTTGCTTTTAAGGTCTTAGTCATAAATTCTTTGCCTACACCAATGTCCAGAATAGATTTGTCAACGTTGCCTTTAGAATTTTTATGGTTTAAAATTTTAGATTTAAGTCTTTGATCCCTCTTGATTTAATTTTTGTATAATGTGAGAGAGGAAGTTTCAGTTTCATTCTTTTATGTGTGGCTTGCCAGTTTTCCTAACACCGTTTATTGTCTAGGATGTGCTTTCCCCAATTTATGTTTCTGTAAGCTTTCTCAAAGATCAGTTGGCTATAAATGTTTGGCTTTATTTTTGCATTATTTGTTCTGTTCCATTGGCCTAACTGCCTATTTTATACCAGTACCATGTTGTTTTGATAACCATACACATGCAATATAATTTGAAGTCACATACTGTAACTCTTCCAGATTTGTTCTTTTTACATAGTATTGCATTGGCTATTCAGGCTCTGTTTTGGTTCCATTTAAATTTTAAATGTTTTTCTGGCTCTGTGGAAAATGATGTTGGAATTTGATGGGAATTGCATGAATCTGTAGGTTGCTTTGGGCAGTATGTTCATTTTCACAATATTTATTTTTCCATCCATGAGCATGTTCAGGGTTTCCATTTATTTGTGTTATTTATTATTTCTTCCAAGTGTTCTACAGTTTCCTTGTAGAGATTTTCACCTCCTTATTAAGTATATTCCTGGTATTTTATTTTAGTTTTTACAGCTGGTAAAGGGATTGGATTCTTGGTTTGATTTTTCAGCTCAGTTGCAGTTGCTGTAAAGCAGTGCTGCTGACTTGTGTACATTGATTTTGAAACAGGAAGCTTTACTGAATGTGTTTATTAGTCCTAGGAACCTGTTGAATGGGTGTTTAGAGTTTTCTAGGTATTTGATCATATCTGGTGAACAGTACTGGTATGACTTCCTCTTTTCTAATTTGGATGTCCTTTATGTCTTTCTCTTGCCTGATTACTCTGGCTAGGACTTCTAGTAGTATGTCAAGTAGAAGTGAGCATCCTTATGTTGTTACAGTTTTCAGGGGGTAATGCTTCCAACTTTTCCCCATGCAATATGATGGTGGCTCTTGGTTTGTCATATATGGTTTTCATTACTTTGAATAATTCCCTTCTATGTCTAGTTTATTCATTATTTTTATTGTAAAACAATGTTGGATTTTATTGAATGATTATTTCTGCATCTATGGAGATGATTATATGGTTTTGTTTTTAATTTTATTTATGTGCTTTATCATATTAATGGACTTGCATATGTTAAACTATTTCTGCATCCCTGGTATGAAAACACACTTGCTCACGATGAATTATCTTTTTGATGTGCTGTTGGATTTGATTATCTAGTATTTTGTCGGGGATTTTTGCATCTGTGTTCATCAGAAATTTTGGTCTATAGTTCTTCATTATGTCCTATCCTAGTTTTGATATTAGGGTGATCCTGGCTTAATAAAATGATTTAGTAAGGATTCTCTGTTTCTTAAGATTTTGGTATAGTTTCATGGAAGAGGTACCAGTTCTTCTTTGAATGTCTAATAGAATTCAGCTGTGAATTCATCTGGTTCTGGGCTTTTTGCTGTTGGCAGTTTTATTACTGACTCAATCTCGCTACTTGTTATTTGTCTGTTCAGGGTTTCTATTTCTTCATGATTTAATCTAGGAGAATTGTATGTTTCCAGGAATTTAGTAATTTCCCCTAAATTTTCTAGTTTGTGTGCATAAATGTGTTCATAATAGTCTTGAATGATACTGGTGTTGGTTGTAATGTCTCTGCTTACATTTTTAATTGAGCTTATATGGATCTTTTCTCTTCTTGGTTAATCTCCCTAATGATTTCTCAACTTTGTTTATCTTTTCAAAGAATCAGCTTTTTGTTTCATTAATCTTTTGGATTTTTGTTTGTTTCAATAACCTTAAGTTCTGCTCTGATTTTTGTGATTTCTTTTCTTCTGCTGGCTTTGGGTTTAGTCGGTTCCTGTTTCTCTAATTCCTTGCGGTGTGACATTAGATTGTCAATGTGTGCTCTTTCAGACTTTTTGATGTACATATTTAATGCTATGAACTTTTCTCTTTTCATTGCTTTTGCCGTATCCCAGAGATTTTGATAACTTGTGTTACTATTATCATTCATCTCAAATAATTGTTTAATTTCCATCTTGATTCGGTTGTTAACCTAGATATAATTCAGGAGCAGATTGTTTAATTGCCATGTATTTACATAGTTCTGAGGGTTTCTTTTGGAATTCATTTCTAGTTTTATTCTACTGTGGTCTGAGAAGTTAATTTACATAATATTGATTTTCTCAAATTCTTTGAGACTTGTGGCCTATCATGTGGTCTATTTTGGAGAATGCCTCATGTTCTGATGAGAAGCCTATATATTCTGCATTTGTTGGGTAGAATGTCTTGTAAAAATCTATTAAGCCCATTTGTTCTAGAGATAGTTTAAGTCCAATGTTTCTTTGTTGACTTTTTCCTAACATTGTTGCTTTTAAAGTCTGTTTTGTCTGATATAAGAATAACTACTGCTGCATGTTTTTGGTTTCCATTTGTGTGACATATTTTTCACCCCTTACCATGAGTTTATATGAATCCTTATGTGTTAGGTGAGTCTTTTGAAGACAGCATATATTTGTTGAATAATTTTTAAAAATCTGTTTTGCATTTTTTATTTTTTAAGTAGGGTATTTAGGTCGTTTACATTCAACATTAATATTGATATCTGAGGTATTGATCTATTCATCATGTTAATTATTACCTAGATACTCTTTTTTGGCTTGTTTTAAAAAATACCTGTGAATTATGCTTTTAAGAAGTTCTATTTTTACTTCAATGCTTTTCATTTCAAGACCCAGATTTTGTTTTAAGCTTTAGTTTCTTTTTTTATTTCTTGTACTGCTGATTTGGTAGTGGCAAATTCCCTAAGCATTTGTCACAAATGACTTTATTTTTTCTTCATTTATGAAACTTTCTTTTGCTGGATACAAAATTCTTGGCTGACAGTTATTTTGTTTATGGAGGCTAAAGATATGTCCCCAGTGCCTGCTAGTTTGTAAGGTTTCTGCTGAGAAGCCTGTTGTTAGTCTGGTTTTCCTTTACGTTACCTAATGTTTTGGCTCACAGCTCTTCAAATTCTTTTCTTCATATTGACTTTTGATAGCCTGATGACTATGTGTCTTGTTGATAAACTTTTTGCAATAAATTTCCCAGGAGTTCTTTGAGCTTCTTGTACTTGAATATCGAAATGTTTAGCAAGGCCAGGGAAATTTTCCTCAATTGTTCCCTCAAATAAATTTTCCAACCATCTAGCCTTCTTTTTCTCTCAGAAACACAAATTATGCATAGATTTTGGTCATTTTACACAATCTCATAATTCTTAGAAACTTTGTTCATTTCTTTTTTTTTTTTTTTTAGATGGAGTTTTGCCCTTGTTACCCAGGCTGGAGTGCAATAGTGCGATCTCAGCTCACTGAAACCTCCACCTCCTGGGTTCAGGCAATTCTCCTGCCTCAGCCTCCTGAGTAGTTGGGATTACAGGCACGCACCACTGTGCCCAGCTAATTTTTTGTATTTTTACTAGAAACGGGGTTTCACCATGTTGACCAGGATGGTCTCGATCTCTTGACCTCGTGATCCACCCACCGTGGCCTCTGAAAGTGCTGGGATTACAGGCGTGAGCCACCACACCAAGCCTGTTTATTTCTTTTATTTCTCTTTTCTTTATCTTTGTCTGACTTGATTAATTTTGAAGCCTTGTCTTCAAGCTCTGAAATTCCTTCTTCTTCTGGTTCTAGTTTATTACTGAAACTTGCCCAATTCAGTTTGCATTACCCTAATTGCTTTTTTCATTTCCAGAAGTTCTCATTGGTTTTTATTCATGGTAACTATCTCTCTAGAAAATTTTTTATTCATATCCTATTTAAAAAAAATTTATGCCCAGCACTTTGTGAGGCTAAGGTGGGTGGATCACGAGGTCAAGAGATCGAGACCATTCTGGTCAACATGGTAAAACCCCATCTCTACTAAAAATACAGAAATTAGCTGGGCATGGTGGTGCATGCCTGTAATCCCACCTACTCAGGAGGCTGAGGCAGGAGAATTGCCTGAACTCAGGAGGTGGAGGTTGCGGTGAGCCGAGATCAAGCCATTGCACTCCAGCCTGGGTAACAAGAGTGAAACTCCATCTCAAAAAAACAAACAAAAAAATTTATGTAGTTTTTCACCTTTCTCTGGCATTTCCATGAGTAGCTTAATAAACAACCTTCTGAATTATTTAGTATTTCAAAGATTTCTTCTTGTTCTGGATCCATTGCAGGGGCACTAGTGTAATCATTTGGAGGTGTCATAAAATCCTATTTTATCATGTTGTCAGAATTGCTTTTCTGGTTTCTTCTCATTTGGGCAAACTAATTCTTCTAATAGTTTTTAAAGTTTATTTTTGATTTGACTGTGTTTTAAAAATTTTTTTCCCCCATAAGTATGTGCCTTTAATGTTTATACTTTGATATAGCCTAATTTGGTTCCTGATGCTTTTAGAGGTGAAGACTCTGTATGAGTTCCTTGATTATAGTCTATTTGTATGATGGCTTTCTCATATGCTGATTATAGTAGCAATGTACTCGGTGTGTGGGCAAGCACACTGTCTCCTAAGGGGTTGGAATGGCAGAGGTCTCTTGAAGCTTATCTCATTAATTTTTCCTCTGTATTTTATATATTATTTATTTATTTATTTATTTGCTCTGTGTCCATTCAACTCAGAGAGTTGAACCTATTTTTTTAATTGTACTTTAGGTTCTGGCGTACATGTGCAGATCATGAAGAATTGTTGCATAGGTACACACATGGCAGTATGGTTTGTTGCCTCTATCCCCCTGTCACCTATATCTGACATTTTTCCCCATGTTATCCCTCCCCAACCTCCCCACTTCCCCTACTGTCCCTCCCCTGGCCCCTCCTAACAGACCCCAGTATGTGATACTCCCCTCCCTGTGTCCATGTGTTCTCATTGTTCAACACTCACCTATGACGTATTTTATTTACTGTTGATGATTTCAGCTTCAGAACAGTAGAAGAGGTATTCCTAGGTAGAAACTAGTTGTAGCTAAAGCAGATGGATAAATGCAATACCCACTTTTGTCAGAGGTCCCAGCCTTTTTGAAGGTGGCTATGGTAGCTTTCGATTAGGCACACTGTGGTCTTACCAGGAGGAAGGGTGAGAGTTTCCTCAGCTTTCCTGCCAGGCCAACAGGAAAGGTATCCACCTCCCAGACTTACGCCTTTCCCAGTGTTCCATCTACTCAGATCAGAAAGGCACTTCTTCTCTGTAGTAATGTTGTTATTCCAAGTAGAGAGGAATTGTGAATCTGTCTCTCATGCAAGCCTGAATCTGTAGGATGCTCCTCCTGTGGGGATGCAGTCACAATGAAGTACTCCAGGAAGGCAGTCTAGAGGTGCAACGATGACAAGCTTCCATGGGAGAAGCCCTTAGCCATGTCTGCAGTGGTGGACAAGGGAAAAAAAAAGATCCCTTCTCCAAGACTCTTCCTGATTTTTGGTGTAGAGCTGCAGACATTTCCTGCTGAGCCCAGCACTGCAATTGTGTCTCTGCTCAAAGAAACTTCCAAAAGCAGAGAAATATGACACTCAAGGCATGCCATCTGATTACTTTGTCCCACAGGGTATTCCTTTGATGTGGTACTCTCCCCTTTCTCCTGAGGGTAGGTGTTTCTGAGGGCCAGGCTACAGTGATTGCTATTGCTTTTCTGGATTTAGCTATCAAGTGGGATTCCCACACTCCCAGCTGGTGCTGGGGAAATGTCTGCAGGGAATCTAGTGATATGACCTGTCCTCAAGTCTCTCAGCAGTGGGTATCATCACCAGCTGTGATGGGGGTGGCAAGGGAGTGATGTGGACTCTGTGAGCTTCTTTAGTTACAGATAGTGTGCTGGGTTTCTTAAATGCGGATTATAACAGTATTGATCTTATCACATGGACAAACTTAGGACTTCCTGTTTAGCCAGGGTTTTACAGGCAATGGTGATTGCTGAGATTGCACACCAGTTTTCTTTTTTCTGGGCACCATGTTATTCTACCTAGAGATGCTATAAGGGACAATGTCAGTTGGCCTTCAGTCAGGAGGTGGTGCTTGCAAAAAAGCACCTGATGCAGTAGTAGCAGTGGGATTTGAGCTTGCTCTATGTTGCCCGGGGGAGGTATTCTCATTTCTCAGGTGATGGACAGGGGCATAGAGTTCCCAAAAGTTTATGTCCCTTGTGTTAAGCTACCAGGGAAGGTGGAGATGCACAGCCAAGTGGGGCTATGTCAGGTGGGTCTGCACCCTGTTCTCCATTTGTGGGGCAAGCTGCAATCCCTTTGGGGGTTGGAGGCAGTTCTCAAGCCACAGAGGTAATAATGTTCCGGTGGAGAACACACAACTGACTTGGCTGCACAGAAGAGTTCATGCAAGGGATAGGGAACAGCAGGCAGCAGTAAACCTCACCCAGATTCCATGCAGTTGACAAGGCAGATCATACTCCAATAGTACTCTGCTAACAGCACTGGACTAAGTTTCAGGCAGCCTGCACTCGGAACCAAAACTTGCCACAGGTCATAAGCTTTCCCTACAGAGTGAGCAACAGAGGATTTCAGGCCATGTCACTCCCCATCTACCTCACAAGACCAGGCACCTGGCTCCTGTACTCATGGTTGCAGTGTACTCCCCACTAGCCCCCAAGTTCTGGCCAAGGGATTTCATCCCCACCCAAGGTTACACTGCAAAATTCAGTTCAGAGCTTCTTTCAACCTGTGGCCACTGTTTGAGCTAGTTGGCAGACTTCATTGAAGTTCCCTGTGAGATGAAATAAGGAATGACTTCCCTCAGTTCACAGTGAGACTGGGAATACCCCTAAGGCACTTCCCACTGCTGCTTTTACTTTTCTGTTTCTCACCACTCTCCAAATCAGTTCCAGCTCTCAAGGTTTAAGGCCTTCCCCTGTGACCTGAAATTTCAGGTTCCCCAGTTGGAATGGGTATCCTGGGGGCAGCCTCTTCCCCTGTCACACTCTGGGTACTTAGAGCTTTTTCCTGCCTGGCAATGTAGGCTTCTGTCTGGAACTTCTTTCAAAGGCTCTGTGGGTTATTTTGTTTTTTCTGTTAAGTTCCTGCATTGCTTTTTAGAAAAAAGTTCTCAATGTGAATCTCTACACATTATTCTCTTCCTCCAAGTAGAAAAGGCATGCTAGCACTGCCTCCAGTCCTCCACCTTCAATGCATGGTTGTTGAATAAATGATAGCATAAATCTTGTCTTAAGTTGGGAGTTCCCAAAATTAAAACCTGTACTCACAAGGATATGAGTACAGAGGTATACTTGGGAGATGATTCCAGAAATCACTAGTAGGGGAGTGGGGAACTAAACAGGGAAAGGAAGAAACCTAATAAAGGGTACATTATCAACTATGTTACTACAACAACAAGATTCATACTATCAGGAAATTCTGAGAGATAATGTAGACTTCTCAGGATTACCCCAAACAAGAAACAGGGCTGAAACATTTACCCACCAACTACTGTCAGTCATTGGTTCAGGGCTGCTCTGGAAGAGAGTTTGGAGTGATTCATGGCTTGATATGAACTTCCAGACTGGGCTCGGGCAGAGTTGCATGCACTTGTAGTTAAAAGCCATTTGCTCACTGTGGACAGAAATGGTGAATATCAAAAAGTGTACATGGGGCACTGACATCGTATATTTCAGATCCATACACCGTAAGAGGCTTCCTCACATGGGTGTTCAAGAACCTAACAAAAACTCTACGTTTAAGGGACTTTCAACAGCTCTACTGTTCTACTCTAACCACAAATTATCAACCAAAACTTTCTATTCAACTGAAATCATATTTTAAAATACATTACATTTATTTTCAAGGAAACACAAAATTGACAAAAAGGAATACCAAAGACTGTCTAAGTGTGTCAGGGGCAGAAGACCACTTTACCATGTATCCAAATAACTATATCATAGTTTAAGATGCATAGCTATTGATCATTATCATCTAGCATAACTGTTTCCTCTCCATTCTATTAGCTTTTCCATAAAGTCTTTACAGACTGCCATTTGGGTCCTTAGATCTTATCCTGACTTTGTGTAATCTGCTCTGTTGAAATGATTCTATAAATGGAAATAAAAGATAATTTGACAATGGAACATTTAAGTAGGTTACCAAAAAGCAAAACTGGCCACCAGACAATGGTATTTCTAAAATGTGCTTTTTCTTCAGAAAGCCTGTACTCCAGATAAGAAGCAATATTTTTTTTTCTAAGCATTGTAAGTTGTACAAACCCATGGCTTCTCTAAGAAAAATACTTGTATTTTAGATGCATGCTAGCATCCTTATCTATAAAGGAAAACAAATAAAAGGAATAATTAAATGCTTTACACGTTTTGGGTAACATTTGAAATGATTTAATGTAAAAAAGATGTAAGAGAAACAGTTATGCCAGACAATAGTAGCAGTACTTGAAAGTTAAAAGTATTTCTGCTTTAGTGCAATTCTCTAGGAATTTATACACAAAAAGTAAATATATTTTAATAAAAAGTTTTAAAATATCAAATATCCTGAAAAACTAAGGGCACATTGAATAAGTAGTGTGTGTGTGTGTGTGTGTGTGTGTGTGTGTGTTTATCTTGACCTTCTCTTTTTAATGTAATCCTATTAAGGCACTAGGGTTAGATCAAATCTAAAAGATCAGTTAAAAATGTTAAAGAAAGATAAGCATTTGAATTGTTTACTATTCAATGATACTCATTACCAGATTTTTAATTTTAACATTCTCAACTGAATTTATTATTCACTTTCCAGGTGGATAAAAGATTTGGAGTTTTAAAGAAAAACAGATATTTTTTTAAAAAAATGTAACTCTGACTCTAATGCCTCTCCACATCCCCTGTAATATTGCAACAAAAAATATTTCATTCAATGCAACTTATACATTTAGATGCATTCTTTCATGGAAATGAATCTATAGGGAAACAAATAAGGATAATATGAGAAAATTTTGCTTCAGTCTCAGAATTTGCTCTTCCTGGAATTCAACTAGAGATACAATTTTAGTCTTTAAAGACAAATATAATTACATAAGAATTCTGATTCTTGGCTGGGCATAGTGATGTGTGCCTATGATCTCTGCTATTCAGGAGGCTGAGACAGTATTGCCTGAGCTCAGGAGTTGGAGACTGCAATGAGCGTAGGTCATGCCACTGCACTCCAGTCTGGTTGACAGAGAGACACCCTTTCTCAAAAAAAGAAAAGAAAAGAAAGAAAAATATAAATTCAGATTCTTGTGAGAATCTGATAGTGCCATCTCTGCAGTATATGTGTTTCTGTGTGTTTGTGTTCATATGTTGTATGTGTGGTTCCAGAGATCACTAGCAGTATGTTTTGTATGCATATAAACAGGTATCTGTATTCATACTGGATGTGTATCTCTGTCTATGTCCTTTTTTCTTGATTTTATAAGATGGGTATCTCCCCTTTCCTTGGGTTTTTATTTAGTAATGTTTCTCTAATACATGTGTGTGGATACATAATAATTCAGATAAAATTTTCTCTGTATTCCCCTCTTTCTTCACTGTTGACCTTGGAGTTATAATCCCAAAGAAAGATTTGCTACCTGTGGTTGTAAATTTGCCAAAATAAATTAGTCCACATTACTAAAAAGCGTAATACAGTTCTTCCTGTTCATAATTATTGATTTATATAATTACAAACTCCAAACAAACATGAATGATAAGTTTAAAGATTCATCTTCATTGAGAAAGACTTTCAAAGATTTATCTTTGCTAATAACAAATGTGTTAGATTGCACCTAAGAATTTTAGCATCTATGCAAGTAGCATTAGGGTGTAAACATAACAATATAAATATATAAATACAATCAAATTCAAAATGTGGCAAATATCCCTAAAGAACAGTCTTTTGAAACAGATATCCACATCCTTAACTTATAAAAGTATTTTATTTCAAATATTTTATCTTCCTTATTCAAATTAGAAAAGAACAAAACACAAACCCATAAATGACAAACTGTAGATAACTGTTTAAGGTGTATTTACAAGAGAAATATTATACAACCATATAAATGACATTTGTCAGGATTTTTAATAACTTAGAAAATAATTTCTATATAATTTTTACTGAAATGTGCAATATATAAAATTTTATTTATTTACTTTCATAGAAACATGTCTTGGAGTTTGTCTCTATGTTGAATGGCTATGGGCAATTTGTTTCTACTTTTTTATATTACATTGTGTTAAATTTCTCAAAAAGTGTATGTTACTTATGTAATGGAAATAAGTGCCACTTTCCAAGGAATACAAGTCTAATTTAAAGTAAAATTAACACATGGACACAGGGAGGGGAACAACACACGCTGGGGCCTGTTGGGGGTTGGAGAGGGAGGAGGAAGCGCATTAGAGCATTAGGAAAAATAGCTAATGCATGCTAGGCTTAATACCTATGTGATGGGGTGATGGGAGCAGCAAACCACCGTGGCACACGCGTGCCTATGTAACAGACCTGCACAACCCACGTGTGTACCCAGGAACATAAAAATAAAGATTAGAAAAAAAAGTTTAAAAAGAAATTTTATGGACGTGATAGTTAAAAATAAACATATATAATTAAATCAAGGCATATATTTATTTAAAACACTCTAGAGGTCTTCTAACTTTCCACATTTTTCAGAAGGGTAATCTGGTACCTCACAGTATCAGTGTCTTCTATGATTCTCATAGTGTGTGACCTTGAGCAAGTCGCTAATACTTGTTATTTGCTTGTAAAATAAATGGGATGGTTTACAAAATTGTAATTGTACTCAGAGATTTTATTACCACCAGGCCTGCTTCAAGCCAGGGAGAAAGGTCAGGTTACCCACAAAAGGAAGCCTGTTAGACTTACAGCAGATCTCTCAGCAGAAACCCTACAAGCCAGAAGAGAGTGGGGGCCAATATTCAACATCCATAAAGAACAGAACTTTCAGCCTAGAATTTCATATCCTGCCAAACTAATTGAAACCTAGTTCTGGAAACTTTCAATTGCTAGAATATTCTACCAGAATTTGTAACAGGGGCTCAAGAATGACTCTGAAGATCCTATTTATGCCTCTATGTTATTAAGATTTATGTTATGCCTCTGTACTTGTGGTTCACAAATGCTAATTTGTTTGTACAAAATTACTGTACAATTTGTCGAGACTACAGGCTGATAAAAAGAGAATGATGAATGGAATAGCAGGGGGTTTGCAGATGACCTAGAATATATTCGCAAAAGACGAGAGTGTAACTACATTCCCCTCCCCCTTACCCACTTCATAATCATAAAGCTACAATGCAAATTTCTAAATAAGAAAAAAAAATCACCAATTCTTGTCAAGTGCGATAGATGGCATTACATAATGTAATGTGACACTTTCTAAAACTGCATAAAGTGAATTCAAAACATTTCCACTGAATATTACATTGCATTGACATTCAATTTAAAAAATGTCATTATTGGAGCTTCTACAGAGCTAGCATCTTATAGATTCACCTCTTTATAAAGAAAATATGTCATTGGCAATTTGTTTTACTTTCTAAGCCTTTCCCTTCTCTATCTGGAAGAATAACATAAAAGTTTTAAAGAATACAATTTCAGAAACACAACAGAAGTGGTTGGATCTCACTGGGATAAGCTGCAGCTGGCATTGTTGTTAATGGCTGCTACGTCCACATATCCTTCCACTTACTCTAGAAGAACAGGTTGTGCATGTAAGTGCCCATTGAGGAATATTACCCTGATGGATATGAAGTAATATGAAATTAATTTTCAGATCCACCAAACACTTTACAAAGTAGGGTAACCTGCAACTTTTCAGCATCAATATCACTAGATGCTGTAATAGCAAATGTCATGTAGAGACTATGCTGAAACAAAGGTGGCTGTACCAGCCCCTGTGGAAGCATATGGGTTTGCAAATCCCTTTTGAAAACAAAACTGATTCTGCCTCTTCTCGTAGTAAGGGATTGCATTATTCAGGTAATTATAAACCAGTGAAATAGCCTGTGGATTATGTAAGCCAGCACATACAGATAAGAACATTACTATTAGGAGCCTGTTATATTTTATGCAATAAAAATAGTATGGTGTTCCCATTAGTCAGAATTTGTCTGTAAATTACAGAAATTCAACACAAACTGGTGGTAAAATGGAATTTCAGTTTTGATTGCAAGAAGTGGATAGTGTTGACATGGGGCAGAATTTGGATCCAGGTATTCACATAGAATCATTAGAAACCAATCTTATTTTTTCTCCATTTATAAGTATGTCTTTATTGGTGTCTTCTAAAACACTAGTTCTTAAAGTGATCCCTAGAAATATGAGGTTATGATACTTACAATCTCAATGGGAGAAAAATAATTTCCCAAAATCTATAGAAATGACTTCAAACAACTTTCATTGACCTTCCTAGGTTATTGACAGAAACTTCTAATTACTGGTTTCTATACCATTTTACTTTTGCTTTCTCCTTAGAAAAAGTACTTCACTTTTAGCTTGACATATTGCAATCTAATTATTAGATTTGTAAAAATTATTACATTTTCCAGCTTTTCTTATAGCTAGGTGTTGTCATGTGATTAAGTTCTAATAATCCAGATAGAAGCAGAGTGTTATGTGGCACTTCCAAGAAAATTGTTCAAGGGTTATTTTCTTAACATGGAAGGGCTTCTTCCTTTGCTTTTCTGTCCCTTTTCCTCTGGTCTGCAAGGTTATGGCTTAAGTTCTAGCAGTTATGGATGGTGGAGCAGAAGATAGAAATATCAGTTCCTGAGGACATCACCTGGCCACCATACAATCCCTGTACTGCCTCCTCAATACCTCTCCAATATAAAAGCATAATGATCTATCACAGTTAGCCACAAATTACCATGGACCAACTGTGCTCTAGAGCAGTAGGCAGTATACCACCCTAGGTCAGGCCCATTCTCCCTGGTACTGGGGTAGGAATCCAGAATTAACAGCTTCACCAAGTATGAGAACAGTAGTTTTGAAAAACAAAACAAAAATGCAAGCTGATTAAAACAAGAATGTTATATATTTACTATGTGCATATCCACCAAAAAAAAAAAAAATGTGCCAGTAAATCCTACCTGCTACAGAAAAGAAGGCAGAGAATATTTCTCCTCATGTGTGTCACCAATTTGAGGGAACTTGTAATCAGTCAAGGAGATTTAGAACATTTGCAAAACAGCATATATAGTTATTTTGTTTCCTTATAATGTAAAAAAGAGATGTTGAGGAGTCTTTAGAATGAGAGAACAAAATTGCACAAGGTTGATTTAAAAAGAGAAAATAATGACTTATCTATAAAAGATCATGCTTTGATAGTTAACAGGTAGTTAACCTGCCTCCCAAGAGAAGATGAGGTCTTATACAAAAGAAAGTTTGCCAGTTTTAACTCCATCCTTCTGACTCCATAATGTATAATCTGGAAATCAAAGAAACAGGGAGCTGCCGTGACTGAAGCTTAACTTCATTTTTCTCATAGTTCTTTTTACTTCAGTATTTCCATGACTATATTTATTCATGTATTTTTTTGGTATTCAACATTATTACCTGTTACCCAACTGTTTGTAGTCATTGTGTTTCCTGAAATAGAAAACGGAAAATGGTAGCTACAAAAGAACAGTAGCAAGAATGACAAAACTCTGTATTTCCAATATTTTTTCTTCTTTTCTTTTCTTTCTTTCTTTTTTTTTTTTTTTATGTTTGAGATGGAGTTTCACTCTTGTTGCCCAGGCTGGAGTGCAATGGCACAGTACCTCTGCCTCCCAGGTTCAAGTGATTCTCCTGCCTTAGCATCCTGAGTAGCTGGGATTACAGGTATGTGCCACCATGCCTGGGTAATTTTTTATATTTTGAGTAGAGACGGGATTTCACCACGTTAGCTAGGATGGACTCCGTCTCCCAACTTCCGATGATCTTCCTGGCTCGATCTCTTTTGTAGAAAGTAGCTGGGATTACAGGCGTGAGCCACTGCACCCAGCCTCTAATATTTCTTAATCCCCAAATTAAGGTCCTCCTCCTAACTTTACTCTAAAATGGTTTTATGCACTATATTTTCAAACTAATAGAAAACTTCAAAAAAATAAGGTAACAAACTATTTTTCTGGTCAGCTGAATAAAACACACGGCCGACTTACAAGTGGTATTTCATTTTCTAAACAACTAAAACATTAATCAATAGTGAAACAGTGTATAATTTCAATTTATTTAGGTAGCTACTGATTTATTATTTTGTGACATATTTAATATACAAAAAATTTACATATACACACAACAGGCCTCATTTCACATATTCATTGAAGAACTGGTCGTTTTCCCCAATAATATAATGTATTCATTTTGATGTCTGCCACAAAGCTAACAAGAAAAACAAATGTGGAGTAGGAAACTTAGACTCCATCTCTACAAAAACATAAAAGAAAATAAGTTAGTCAGGCTTGGTGGTATGTGCACCATTGCACTCCATCACAAGTGACAGAGGAAGTTACTGTCTCTGAAAAAAAAAAGTTATATATGAAAGTCCTACATATAACATTTTAATTATTAGATATTAGTGGAAAAATTGTGGTGTATGTTTATTTAGAATGTTTTTAAAAGAAGAAAAGTGGTACAGAAAGTATGAAAGCACGAAAACATCCTTTAATTCACAGATATAAATAACACCTTTGGCGCTCCTGAAGAAGATACAATTTTAGATAACATTAGAATTTATATCCTGTATTCTGAATCACATATATTAGTTAGGATATATAAGAAAGCACTGGTCTTTACTAAAAATACAAAAATTAGCTGGGTGTGATGGCATGCGCCTGTGGTCCCAGCTACTAGGGTGGCTGAGGCAGGAGAATTGCTTGAACTCAGGAGGTAGAGGTTGCAGTGAGCAGAGATCCTGTCACTGAACTCCAGCCTGGGTGACAGAGCAACACCCTGTCTCCAAGAAAACACAAACAAACAAACAAAACATTCATTCTTTTGGATCCTTGCACTGATTACACAATTTAGTCTGGCTTATTGAATCTGCATTTTTACATAAACAATAGGGCAGAGGAAGCAATCAGATATACATTTGTCTCAGGTGAACAGAGAGATGGCCTTCTGTCCCCACACTTGTGAAGATAAACACACAGTTTAGATTGCCAGGGTGAAATTCAACAGAATTGTTTTAGGGCAAATATCTTGAGGTCCACAAGGAATTTCCTTGTGAGCAAATTGTGAGGGAGGTATGTAGCTCCTTTTTTTTTTTTTTTTTAAATCATTGTAGCTATCGTATTTAAGAATGAAATGGGAGGCAAGTCTGCCTGACGTAATTCCCAGCTTGACTTTTTTCTTGTCTTAGTGATTTTAGGGTCCTGAGATTTACTTTTCCTTTACCTATGTAAATATTCTTCTTTTATTATCATTTAAGAGACTGAATCTCAAGCAGTTCAATCATTTGCTTAATGCTACATGTTGAAACAGGGAAGTAGCAACTTAAATCCAGGCAGTCTCACTCCAACCATAGTGTCCTTTCCATTACTTTGGGATACATGCAAAATCTTGAAAATATCTTAAAATTTATGACATTGATGAACATAAATGATAGAATAATTCTGTTTTATTTTAATTATGAAACAGAATGAATACATGGTAGCCTCAAATGCCAAATAAATAAATTTCTGAAAAAAATATACTTTTTTTGTTGTTGTTACTTATAGTTAATTAGTACAGAACATTTAAATTCTGGAGCTTAAATTCTCAGGCTCTAAGGAAGTTTTTGTTTTTGTTTTGTTTTGTTTTGTTATTTTACAGACAGTTCTGTGTAATTCATACTACCTTCCCATGCTGAAAACACCTAAGTATTTAGGGACTAAATGAATAATATTTTATCATGGTGTAATTGTTCCAATTTTTTTAAACTCCTTGGAATCCTAATAGCAAAGTCATTTTTAATTAAAACAAAATGAAATGCACAGATCTTATTCAGTTTGATGAGTTTTTACCTACAGTGTACAAAGTGTAGCAGACACCCAAAACAAGATACAGAAACTTCTCTTCTCTGCAGATAGTTCCTTCATGTTTCTTTCAATCCATTCCTCCAACATTCTTATACAGAACCACTAACTCTTAAATCACCATGGATTGGTTTTGCTTGTATTTGGATTTTATATACATAGACATGGTATGTATTGTTTTGTTTATGGGTCTTTTATTTGCATAATGCTTTAAAAATATTTTTGACTTATGGTTTGCTAAGATCTTATTTTTTATTCTTGGGTAATATTTCATTTTATGGATATATTCCAATTTGAATAATTTTAGTAGCTAATTGATATGCTGTTTGCTTATCATAATCAGAAAGTTTATAGCAATAACATTTCTTATACAAATTAGTTTTGTAAATATTTACTTTTATTTTTCTTGGATGAATACATACATGTAAAATTGCTGAGTCACATGGCAGACATGTTTACCTTTATGAAAACCAGCAAGAGAGTCTAGGTCCTCTATAGTCTCATAAAAATTAGATACATTTTTTTTTTATTTGAGTAGTTCCGGTAGATAACATGATTGTATCTCAATGTAGTTTTCATTTGCATTAGCTTGATGACTAATGATTTTGAGAATCTTTATTTGCTACTCAAGTCTGTTTGTGTGTGTGTGTGTGTGTGTGTGTGTGTATGTCAAGTTTCTGTTTGTTTTGCCTGCAAATGGGTAGGCTGTAAACGAATTTTTATATATTCTAAATCAGTCCTTTCCAAGATATGTATGTGATAAATCTTCATATTTAATAATATGTTCTTCATCCATTCAGTTGCTTAATGGTGTCTTTTAAATAGGAAAACACTTTTTGTTGAAGTCCAATTTATCAATTTTTTATATTATTGTGAATCTTTTTTTTAAAGGCCTGTCCAAGTAACCCTCATCTTTTCCAACATTATAAGAATATCTTACTATGTTCTAGAAGTTTTATATTATGTTTATACTCTCAGATTTTTTTTTTTATATATGGCATGGGGTGGAGATTTATGTTTTTTATAAAGATAACCACTTGTTTCAGCAATATTTGTTTTAAAACATTTGCCTTTCTTAATTAAATTGACTAGAGGGCTTTGTTAAGACTCAACTGATCATCTGTACATTATTTAATTTTTATTCATTTTGTTCAACACTATGTTCTTTGATTACTGTAGCTTTATAGTAAGTCTTACAATTAGGTGCTATAAATTCTCCAGCTTTATTTTTCTTTTTAAAGAAATGTTTTGTGATTCTACAACCTTTGCATTTCCATGTGATTTTACAACAATCTTATCTATTTCAGGAAAAATAACTTGCTGTAGTTTGACAGTGATTACACTAATTTTATATATCACATTAGAAAAAATTAACATTTTAAACAATTTGAAATTTTCTAATATACAAACATGATATGTAATCTGCATTTCTTGGGCACTATTCCATTTTTCTCAGCAACATTTTATTGTCTTCAGTATAAAGATCATACATAAATTTTGCTAGATTTATTCATAGGCGTGTGTTTTTTCAATGATACCATTGCCAGTTTGTTTCATTTTTGTTTATTGCTAACATATAAAGATACGATTAAATTTATATATTGATCTTATATTCTATTACCTTCTTAAATTTGTTTATTACTTTCAGTAGTTAGTAGATTCATTTGGGTCTAAAGAGAAACTTAAATTCCACTCCCTCCCAGTATTGTTTTTTTATTTTACTTCTCCATGTGTTCCTCCCAGAGACATCCCCAGTGCCAGATTTTTAAATCCCTTTTTAGAAATATCCCATGCATATATAAACACCAATAGTTTTACATTATACACCACATATAATTCTACTATTGAAAGCAAGTTTCAAACTATATTTGTTTTCTCCATACTTGTGATACTTGAAAAAGGGAATAATGAGATATTTGAATGCTATTTAACGATATAAGTTAATATAAAACATTACATATTATGAGCATTTTATATTGATTACTCTGGAGGTAATATAATGTGGAAATATATATGTTCTGTTTTACTTCATTTTTTTGAGCCAGTGATTTTTAATTTTGGCTTCTCATTGGAATCATAGTCTAGTTTTAGTGAATACTGATGTCTGAATCCTACCCCAGAGAGTTTGATTTTATATAGGATATGGTTTGGGCAAAGAGATTTTTATAAAGTTCCCCAAGTGATTTTAATGGGTAGCCAATTTGAGAACTGACATTTTAGGCCTTACTCATACAGTTTCCCCTCTAAAATGTGTTTCTTTGTGTGTGTGCGTGTGTGTGAGTGTGTGTGTGTGTGTGTGCGCGTGTGTATGTGTATCACCTCAAGGGAGGTTTGAAATGCAAAGCAATGCTACGTAATTTGCATTTGTAATTTTTACAAGTAATTTTATGGAACAAAAAAGTTAAATAACTTGGAAACATAACATTTGTATAACCTTACATAAAGCAATTCGTGTTTCTCTCATTACTATTTTTTCACGCCCCAAAAGGAAATCTTAGCAATGAGCTCTTACTTGTTTTTGATGAGAAATAGGTGCAGATACTTTTAAACACGATCTATGATACAAATGCTTAAATACAGAAAAAAATGCGAAAGGGATTTAGAAAAAAAAAAAACACCTATTAAATTGATTGTCAGTACCAAATAATAACCTTTAGCAGTCAATGAGAATTATGCTGAGGGTCAGTGTTGTAAAACTGGATTACATGGGCTATTTTTCTTGTCCACTCTGATATTTCTTATATTCTAAAAATTTAAGACATTATTTTAAAATAGTACAAGCACGCAAGGCACGGTGGTCCCAGCACTTTGGGAGACTGAGACGGAGTAACACCAGAGGTCAGGATTTCATGACCAGCATGGTCAACATGATGAAACCTCATCTCTACTAAAAATACAAAAATTAGCCAGGCATGGTGGTGCGCACCTGTAATCCCAGCTACTAGGGAGGCTGAGGCAGGAGAATCACTTGAACTTGGGAGGCGAAGGTTGCAGTGAGGAGAGATTGTGACATTGCACTTCAGCCTAGGTGATACAGTGAAACTCTATCTCAAAAAAAAAATAGTACAAGCAACATATACAAGGACTAAATAAGACTAATATTTATACTTAGAGAAGTATTTTCAAAGTTTATTATGACTGGCAAGTGAAACAGTCATCCAAATTGTTCAGTACAAAACCTCATATTTACAGTGGTCATTCAGCTTAACAGATTTCCTGATTGACTGAGGTCTGTAGAATGCTACATTAGAAATTCTGCAGAATTTGGACAAATGTTTAAATCTAAAGTTAAATATAACACAAAGTGGATATAATATAAAACACATGACATTTCACCTGACATAGGTTATATTCTGAATAATTATTAGCAGGCAGGAAGAAAAGGAGAAAGTGAAATTCGGGCAATACTTTTTTCTTAAGTAGAAAAATGTATTTGAAATCTATCATGAGAATTTCTCTAATAAAATGTTGCTGAAGCTGGAGCTGGATATAAATTCCTTATTTGCCATTTAACATGTTTGTAAAATTGGAGAAATTGTTTAAATATTTCGAGAGTTATTTTCCTTACATACTTAAATAAATATAATAATACTTCATAAAAATATTATGAGGGTTGAGTGTGATCATATGTGTATGAAAATACTTGCCAAGAGTCAGGCTGGATCCTCAATAGATGCTCAGTATTTAATTTTCGTAAGTAGATCTAATTTCACTTTTGCTTTCGCAATGGTATTTGAGTCTGAATTCTATAAGTTGTGTTTCGAAGTAAAGTTTAAGAACCACCACCAATAACTTACCCACCCCCTTAGCTAATTTATTTTACTAGTCTGAGACTGGAAGCACTTCACTATCTATCTCTGGTATGGCTGATAAGGAATTGATCTGAGTACATGAATGGGAAGTGTGTTCTAAATTGTATATTGAGTCTTGTAAGTTTATTATTTTAATGTTATTTGTTTCATAATCTTGATGCTTCTGAACCTCACTATTCAGTGTGCTTCATAGAGAAAAGGCAATATTGTCGCCAGCCAGCTCCTTAGAAACTCGGACCTACTGAATCCCAATTTCTACTATAGCAAAAATCCCAAGTGACTTATATGTATGCACATTAAGTTTTAATGGAGCACTGCTTTAGCTATATATAGTTTAATATTACCCTTAAAATACATATGACATACTTTAAATAAATTCTTATTACATGCATACTGATTCTCGCTGATACAGATGTAAGTTAAATTTGTTGTAAAAGTGCTAGATCAGGAGTAGAAGCACACTTCTTTTCTGTGGGCTGTGCCATTTAATGATAGTCAAAATTTATTAAGTTCCTAAATTTCCAAAAGTTTCTACTTCACCATCTGTAATGTGAATGGCTAGTTAATACATTTCCTGGTGGATATGTTGAAAGGTTCATGTGAAATGGCACATAATTAGTGTTCAAACTCTGTACACATGTAAGGCATTATTCTAATCTATGAGTTTATGCGTGGACAGTGTCCAGGACTTAGAAAGAGCAACTAATCACAGATCAATTATAAATAAGATAATAATTGTCCTCCTTAGGATAATTTTGATTTTTTTTTTTTTTTTTGAGATGCAGTTTCACTCTTGTCACCCAGGCTGGAGTGCAGTGGCGTGATCTTGGCTCACTGCAACCTCCTCCTCCTGAGTTCAGTGGTTCTCCTTCCTTAGCCTCCCAAGTAGCTAGAATTACAGATGCCCTCCACCATGCTGAGTTAATTTTTTGTATTTTTAGTAGAGACAGGGTTTCACCATGTTGAGCAGGATGATCTTGAACTCTTGACCTCCGGTGATTTGCCTGTCTCGGCCTCCCAAAATGCTGGGATTACAGGTGTAAGCCATCATGCCCAGCCAGTTTTTTGATTTCTTAAAACAGATTTGTGTTGACTTTGATTGGATGAGCCAATCCATTTCTTACTTGTTAGCTCACAATGAAAACATGAACAGTAACAACATAAAACAAGACAAAAAGATAAATTTTACTTAGCACTTGCCTTTGGTTTTTCCTAAGGATGTTTCTCAGTAACTGAATTAAGGAAACATTAAATGCCATGAATTTGACATGGCAGTCAGGACATTGTGAGGGATGGCTTCATGGAAATCTACAATGCAAACTCTGGTTCTTTCCATTACAGATAAAAAGACTTGTGGGCCTCATGAATTCCAGTGTAAAAACAACAACTGTATTCCAGATCACTGGCGGTGTGATAGCCAAAATGACTGCAGTGATAATTCAGATGAAGAAAACTGTAGTAAGTAACTCTTGCCTAATAATGTTGCAAGCTTGACAGCCCATTCAATAAGCAAGATGGCAATTTTTAGTTCCGTTAAGGTATAAATTCGAACCTATCTGTCCTATGGCTCACATTTTTATACATATATTCACATTTGGACAAGAATATTCAGTCTACATTAACCTGAATCTCAAATTGTAGAATTATTGAAATGTTCATCCCGGGAGTTATTTTCTTACAGTTTTCAGAATTGGTATGAAAGTATCATGAGGTTTAATGCAACCCATTAGTATGCAATGCAGGAAACCCTTGATGCAAGTTCACACAATGAGCTGAATGATGTGGAGTCACTACAAACATCTCATTCTTTAACAAATGGTATTCATTTCCTTTCAGTCTCAAATCCTTTTACACTACAAATTCACCCATGAGCATATTTCAGTGAAATATTATTTATTCCCTCCAGAGCAGTCAACACCTTATATATTCTGGATGCATTTATCTGAAAATAGAATAACACTATTGTTATCATCTGTCTTCTTCATTTTATGTAATAAATTTAAAAACAGTAATTATCCCTAGATTTTACTTTCTGAACAGTATGGCAGTATATACAGTATCTCTAGATTCTAGCATTCATTTCTTTTGAGACAAGGTCTCACTCTGTTGCTCAACCCGGAGAGCAGTGGCATGATCATGACTCACTGAAGACTTGATCTCCCAGGATCAGGTGGCCCTCCCACATCTGCCTTCCAGTCGGGACTATGGAAGCATACTACCATACATGACTAGTTTTCTTTACTATTCATAGAGACGGAATTCTGCCATGTTGCCCAGGCTGATCTCTAACTCTTGGACCCATGTTGTTCACCTTGGCCTCCCAAAGTGTGGGGATTACAGGCATGAGCTGCCACATTCTGCCTGAATATATTTCCTATTGGCACTTTTATATACTGTCATTTAAACAAAGAAAGCTATACATGCATGTTTGAAATAAGATAATAATCAAATTCCATTTATTAAATATTTATATTCTGCTACTTCCAAGAAGAGGTGATGCAGATTAATAATGATAATGTCTATTCTCACAGACGTCTCATTGCACTAAGAGCATTCATTTCCCCAGAGACAGAAGACTAAATCTACATAAGAATATGTTACATTAAAGCATATAATTAGTAGAGTGAAAGCCTTAATAAAACACTTGGAGACTTGGCTTGCAAAATACTAACTAATGTTTTGGATAACGTTCAAAACTTAATCTGACCTGTTTTGGGGAATGAAGTATATTAAGTATGAAATCTCTGGATTATTGTGATTACAGAATACTCTGAATATAGAAACCTTTATAACTCCCTCTTCACATAAATATCTTCCAACAGGTCATAGTCTTTAGAAAGATAAAGAACATTTCTGAGAGTCAAGAGAGTTTTAGATTTGTTTAATCACCAGTGTTTAGAAATTATATATAGAAGTTCTCTGATCCACTTAATGATTAAAATAAAATTCTAGTGGGGTGGAGCTGGTAGGGATAGAGGCATAAATACAAAAAAAAAAAAAAGAAAACCCGCAATTATTCAGATACTTTCTGCTTATTTATAAACCAGAACTCAAGTGTACAAATATCTACTTACCATAGTTATTGATATATTTGGTGTTAATAATCAATAAGGTAACTGAAAGCAAATGCCTAATAATGGAAGGGATGTTGAAAGCAAAAGAGAGGCCAACTCTGGAGACTTTTGTCTCGGAGAACTTTTATTCAGGGGGTGATTGAATATACGTGAGGAGTTAGCCTACTGCTACAATAAGAAAAGAAGAAGGAAGAAGAGCTAGACTGATTCTGAGTCTGCTGCAGTTTTCCAAGTGGCTGAATATCATTGTACTGACATCTGAAAGTCAGCCTGTGGCACAAGAAAGCAAGGAGAAAGAACATTGACTCTCACTTGTCACTGTGGAAACTCAGTGACAAATCACTGTAGCCACAGTGCCCTTAAGAAAAAACAAGGGAAGTAGTTGCAATATCAAGCATTCCAGTATAAAATACCCAATTATGTGTGATTCTCTTTCCATTTCTGTTCACTCTGAGCTTGTTGCCTAAGACGAGTAATATTGATGAAGTTGCAGAGGAGAGATGACAGTGAACAAGAATGAAGTATTTTACAGTTGTAATATGGAAGAGTAGAAGTCATATATATGGGACAAGTATAACAGTATGTTCACATCTTACACATGTAAGAGGAGTGTCAGAGTATGTTATGGAAAATATTAAAGTGTATTCATATGTTTTGAACATGTAAGAGGATGTAAGAGGATGGATCAAGGGATCTAGATAATTGAATATGGTTTAAAGACGCTATTTTGAATAGGCCAGAAAAAATGGGAAGGTTTTAACATTGACAATGCCAGTAGTCTTACATAGGCAGAAATTTCGTCAATAAAGAATGAAAACATAATTTAATTATATCTATAGTAAGCACCAAAATATTAGTCATATAGAAACAAGCCTTAGAAAAATAAATACTATTGCTTTATAAAATCTATCAAGATATTTGCTATTTTTATCTGTCAAAATAATTGTAAACACAGACAGACTCACAATCCATACACCTCACTGTCCTAATATATTAGAGCCATGTTATATGTTGTCTTATTTTCTAAATATTGTTGATTGATGGTATGCACTTTGGTTTACATTTGGCAGTTGTGGTTAGCTATTATTAAGTAGTGAAACACATAACAGACCAAAAAATCAACCTATATCATCATGTGTTGCTTAATAGTGGGGATTTTGAGAAATTTGTTGCTAGGCAATTTTGTCATTGTGTGAACAACATCAAGTGCACTTAACACAAACCTACATGGAACAACCTACTACACACCTAAACTATATGGTAGAGCTAATTGCTCCTAGGTTACAAGCCTATACAGCATCGTACTGTACTGAATACTACAGGGAATTTTAACACTATACTATGTATTTGCCTTTCTAAACATTGAAGAAGTACAGTAAAAATATTATAATTTATGTCACCACCACTGTATGTTGTTGGAAACATTATTATGTAACACATAACTGTAGTTGAAAAATAATAGCAACATAATTTAAAGTCACTTTTGGACTCATTTGTTTATGAATCTGATTTCACGCATTTATTTTTTAAATCGTGTTGCAGATAGCCCAGAGATAGTTGTGGGAACAGTTCAAATAGTAGTGGGGTAATTGACTGCTGACTATATTTTAAATTTAATAAACTTTCTACATTTCATATTTACATAGGATAATTACTTCATTGCCATTTTAGCATCCTCTGCTTATCATTTCCCTTGTTAAGTGTTCATCAGGGACACTTTGCTTCAACAATTATTTCTGCTCTTTAAAACAAGAAAATCTCATTGTCATTGGAATTATTTTGTAAACTGGATCAGAGGTTTGAAAATACTTGAGAAATCTCAACATCTATATTATTTTTAATCAATAAAAATAGTATTTGCCATATATGCCATCTAAGTCACTGACATACAAAATGAATTACTTTATATCCTTGCATTATTAAGAAGTAACTAAAAATCCAATAGATGTTAAAGTAACAAGTAATTTAAAATCTAGGTTTACATAGAGAGACCAGTTGCTTCAGCTTTATTTGAATCCCTGGTTCACACTGAATTTCTATTAGATTATTTGAATAGAGTGTGAATTATACTAATTGTATTCTAAAAATTCTTGTCAGATGTTTACATCGACATTGATACAGCTTTTGAACTTATCACAAGAGTTTTTAAGATAATAGGGAAAGTGAAGGCTGGAAGTCTTTCTACTCTGTGCCATTAACGCTATGGCTTTGAAAGCCACTTTAATTTCCTGAACATAATTTTCTTCAGTTTTGTAAAAGATGACTTCTAAATCTGTTTTCAGTTTTGTGGTTCTATGTTTTTGCCTCCATCAGTATTGAAGGAAATGATCAGTCTACATAATGCTCCTATATTTTATTCTTTTTTTTTGGGGGGGGACAGAGTTTCCCTCTGTCACCCAGGCTGGAGTGTAGTGGCGCAATCTCGGCTCACTGCAACCTCCACCTCCTGGGTTCAAGTGACTCTCCTGCCTCAGCCTCCTAAGTAACTGGAATTATCAGTGCACACCATGGCACCCAGCTAATTTTTGTATTTTTAGTGGAGAGGGGGCTTCACCATGTTGGCTAGGCTGGTATCGAACTCCTGACCTCAGGTGATCCACCCACCTCGACCTCCCAAAGTGATGGGATTACAAGTGTGAGCCGCCGTGCCCAACCTTCTATGGCTCTCTATATTTAATTCTTATTGAAGAATCCCAATTAGCCTTCTGAAACATGGAAGGAAAGTAAACCCTGCAAAAGCTTCTTGGTTGCCAATCTGGCTTCTCTAGGTGACCTGTATGGAAAACCTGGTTAATTGTTCATGTGTGGATTTCACCATCTATTACTGGTCGAGGAGTATAGGTAATATCAGAGAAAATTGGCATGGAAATAGCATTTTAGAAATAGAGGAGAAAATGTCACACTCAATTTTTTTTTTCCAGATGAGTTAGCTTTCACTATAGTCATTTTGTTGTTGTTGTTCTCTTTCACAAGAAAAATAGTATCATGACAAAGTCTGAAAATTGGTCTTTTACTTTATCCAGAAAAGATCAAAGGTAAGATAAGCAATAAGGAAAAATTCCTTAGGACTTTCTGTGATAACTAAATTACATTTTCCTCAAAAGAGTTTCCTTTTGAGCTATCTAGTGGCAAAAGATTCTGAGATATAAAGATGATGGTTAGAAATAGACTATGTACCCTATACCTTGATGGCATTTGTGTATGTATAAATAATTCATTATTACTACTCAGAGGTAGATTTGCTGGCATTTTTAAAAACATGATAGAAACAGCCGAATTTCCACTTTCCCTGAAAAAGCTTTTGCAAGCAAATTACTCAGTCTTTCTACTGCCATTTTGAAACAGAATAATTAATAATGTTAGGACAAAGTCTAGAAAATGTGTGTTCTGTGGGACTCTTGGGCAAATGCTTTCAACTACTGGCTTGATAACTTTTTTTAACCTTACATCAACAACTTTCAACATTTTGTATAGCAAAGTGTGTTGAGGACTTTGATGTTTAGCACATAATGAACACGCTTTGAAATAGGATAAAGACAAATTAGAACATTAGAAGAAAAATTAGTCCCATTCATACAACTCCCAATCTTATGAAATTAAATGTTTCTTCTGCTGTTTTTAAATATGTAAGTATGTTTTAAATTTACTCTTTATTCTTTTCATGAAAAAAAAAATGAACATGTTTCACTCTAATTTCATTCCTCTAAGAATAAAACTGCATGTGTCTGCAACCAGAATGGCGAAACAGCCTCAGTATGGAATGATGATAAGAGCAAATGAGTTTTCTCTTGTTATTATTAATAAAATAGATATTGCCAGCCATGTAACTTAGATAAGTAACTTGACTTTCCAGGGATTTAATGTGAATCACTGTAATATGTGAGCATTTATTTTTTCCTCAATTGTATGGGAGGCAATGATAGCCTACCAGGGAAAAGTACAGGCACTGGCATCAGGTTGTCTTGATTCAAGTTCAATTAGTAGCTTTTCTGCATGCTTGGTGATCTGAAGTACATTATTTTCTCTGTGCCTCAATTTACTTACCTAAAAAATGGTGTAAGTATAGCACATTTCTTAGAGAGTTGTTATAAAAATTCACTGGTGAGTTAATTCAAGTTTGCGTTAACTTTACCTAGTACCTAATAACAAATAAGCAATCGGTAGATGATAATTATTATTATTGCTATAATAAATAATATTAGTATTAATAAAGTTGTATTTCAGATTAAATCATAGTCTATGTGAATATCTTATAAAAACAAAAAGGGAAATTTCTATTGTCTCATTTACTAAATAAAGCAATGTAGGAACATGAGAAGTTTATCCATTTAAGGGCATCTCCCCATTCTATCAAATGGCACCTTGTCTTTTTCATACCTTGAAGGTCATGTTTTAAACTAAGTAGCAGAGTAGAATGAAATGCTTGCTGACACATACTACTTTTTCTATAGTTATTCCAATCCAATGTTCTGAAGGGGTTTCTTTTCTTTTCTTTTTTTTCTTTTTGAGACAGAATCTTGCTCTGTCACCCAGGCTGGAGTGCAGCAGAATCTCGGCTCACTGCAGTCTCCGCCTCCCAGATTCAAGCAATTATCCCACCTCAGCCTTCTAAGTAGCAGTGATTACAGGCACCTGCCACCAAGCTAGGCTAATTTTTGTGCTTTTTAGTAGATAACACAACATGATTTCACCATGTTGCCCAGGCTGGTCTTGAACACCTGACCTGAAGTGATGCACCAAACTTGACCTCCCAAAGTGCTGGAATTACAAGAGGGAGCCACTGTGCTTGACCCTGAAAGGGTTTATTTATATAGAAATGTAGGCGCCTTCATGAGACCAAACCATCATAATGTTACCGTATAAGTAGGAAACAATGGATTGTGTAGAGAAAAATCCAAAGGCAGACTAATTTACTCACAATCTTCGTGCAGAAAATCAGGCAACATACAGATATTCCTTAACGTCTGTTAGTTATTCATTCTTGATCCAGATAAGAATTTCATTATGTGTGACACAGTTGTAAATACAATGAATGAATAGAGGCAACAAGAAGAGGTCTTTCATTATGTAAGATATCAGTTCTCTTTAGAGAACAAAAACAAAACAAGAGATGATATCCAGCAGTCATACTTTCAGAAACAAATTTCTAAAATCCTACTTCATTTTCCAGATGAATCATATTCAAATAGGAATTAAGCCAAGTGGTAAGTCATTACTATTTGGCTTATGCCCTATGTGGAATATGGGACAGCATTATTAAATCAATGCTAAGTTATCTAAATTGACAGGCAAGTGATGCAGGGCACAGTAAACAATGGCATAAACAAATGTGCAGTTTTTAAAGAAGAACCTTCGACTCTTATAAACTAGCTTTGTTTAATATTATCCCTATGTAGTCTTCTTGTTCCAGGAACTCCAGACACTTTCTGGGGACAATACTGAATAATTAGAATGTCTTTAGAATACATAATAAAAAGTCAAATACAAAGGCTAGGCTAGACTCGCTACCCAGTTAATAACAAATAACCCCATGGGTACAGTCACAAAATGTGGTACTTAAAGTAAATACATGAAATGACAGAGAACTCCAGCAACTAAAAATGATCATTGTTTTAACATGACAATAGGTACATTTTAGGCTTTTTATTTTATTAAACCGTAGACCATTTATCTTTTGTCTTTTGTTCCAACTTATTTTTTATAATGCCATTTTGTACCCATGACTTTAAAAATAAATTTGAAAAACTATTATATTATGTACTATAGGTACTTCATGAGATTCTTCTGAAACAATTTATTGGTTCTGTTTGACTAACCTATTTTTTTTATTTAATGCTACCTCATGTCATATGTCATATAAATTTTGGAATACACTTGCATATAATAGAATAACCCTATGCTGTTTTTCTATCCCCAGAGCCACAGACATGTACATTGAAAGATTTCCTCTGTGCCAATGGGGACTGTGTTTCTTCAAGGTTTTGGTGTGATGGAGATTTTGACTGTGCAGATGGCTCTGATGAGGTAGGCATCTTTGTAAAATCAAACACAAAGAAAGCAGCTCTTTAGAAGCACATTTGTAATTATTATTATTCAGTCCAGTAAGTGTGGCAAGGACAGCTCAGAAATACACTTTGCTCCTGACACACTGAGATAAGTATTATATCCATGTGCTTTGCTCCACATCCCCAGCACAGGGAATAGCTCTTGTGCTGCTATTGACAGTTAATTTTATAGTCTGTTTTACCTCAACTAGTGAATAGCTGGGTTGGGAATAGGATGTTTGGAAATCCTATTCCCTATAGCTGATGCCCCTGCCATCTGTGAATTAGTTCATAAATTTGCTGCAGTATTTATAGTCAGGACTAATATTTTATGCATTTTAAACAGTTTCTTCTCCCCAGTCTCTTTCTTCAATAGATATAGTCTTACAGACATCGATATGGGTCATCAATTTTCATGAAACCACAGGTTGAGCTTTGCTTCGGTGATGAATCACAATCCATTTATAATAAGGCCTATGTACACATAGCTTTAAGTGAAAAAGTTTACAAATTCTCTGGATAATTCTGTAAACTTAGTTTGTGCTAACATTAATAATACCTAATACAATTTGTTATTTATGCATTCATGTCCTTCTGTTACAGATATTAATTACTCCATGATGCTTTAAAAATAATAAACTACACATGATTTTATATTTTTTCTCAAATTTAAAAGGACCCCAAGCTTTCATATCCCAATATCAGTTATTTCTCGTAGATAATAGGAGAAACACAAGGTTTGTGCGATCAAGTCTAGTCAGAGGTGAAGGAAAAAAGAGCTCTGTGCTCCTCAGTGTACATCATGGCTCTGGTATTACAGTGATTCCCTAGGGTTCTGCTGCTCTGGTTGACAAGCATATGTACTCACCTCTCATTACTGTCCTCCCACTGACTGCAGACTTGGCCAGAGGATTTTCACTGCAGCTCTGGAGGTTTCTGTGTTTCAGTTCCCAGTTCCCTAGGCATCCACTGATTTCTTGCCTCTGTGGGAGTTACTACAGGTCTCTGCTATTTATAAAACCCATGAAAACCATTCCCTGTAGTACTGGACAGTTCTGCCTCTTCTTGCCATTTTGGAAAGTCACAATAACCACATTCAACAGCCTAGATTTTGAAAATATACACATGTAATTTCTCACTCGAGGGCCAGCAAAACCTAAGTCTCAAGGATGCAAAGGTCACTCAAGAGAAGAAGTTGAAAAATACACCACTTCTAGTCATGAAGCTCTTCACAAAATAAAAGTCAAACCATTTTTTTTAATTGTACTTGAGGTTCAGGGGTACATCATGCAGGATTGTTGCATAGGTACACACATGGCAATGTGCAAACATTTTTTTTTAAAAAAACACACAGGAGAGTTACATCTTTTACATTTACCAGCCACATATTTACCTAGCATTCATTCATTTGAAAATTTCGTTAAACTTTTTTATGGCAGAAAAATACATTTTAAGTAAACTCATCCATGAAAAATATCTTGGTTTCAATTTTGTTTATTTAATATGTTGCACCAATCTGTGTAATCTGTAAAACATCAAAAGGTGGGGATATATTATTTAAGGCTTGTGTATTTATCTTATATCTTATTCACAAGATATGCAAAGTACATTTACGGAATCAAACACTGCTTCTTCTTTAAAATCTTATTCATGTGAAAATAGATATCTGTATTACCACCATGTCTCTCATGCCATAAGTTGATGGACATATTTGATGGCTAAATATGTCTCCATATATCCAGACATTTTCATGGTAAAGCTCAGAAGAAATGAAATTAACCGTAGTACAGTCACTTTTCTGTATATTTATAGACATTTAGTACAGTGTATATGTCATAAAGTAGCTAACACTATTGGTAGTTTATTTCCATTTTTTTTTCTACAATCTAGACAAAGAAAAAGGATTGAACAAATGTCTGGAAGGAAGAATTACACACAGGATACTCTCATATTAAGAGCAAAAATTGGGAGAAATGTGAAGATAAGGTTCTGTGTAAATAAAACTGATAGTATGATTAGCTTTTTAATAACAAGATGCAACAACAAAGAAGAAATTTACAAACTTGGTTCAGTCTAATTTTATAGCAAGTGTTTATCTCTGTGACACACACAGAGAATGATTATTTAAATTATTATTTTCTTTATTTTAAATTCTAATATTTGTCCTCTACATTTAGCATAATATGTTGTAAAACAGAAAAAGCAAATAAATCTTAAACTGCATTCATAGACTTATTTTTAATAATAATATTGCTTCTGCTAATTTGAAACGTAGCATGGTTCAAATACTTATTTATATCAATGCCATTAGAACTCAAAATTTAAAAGTAAAAGAAAGGAGATATAAATTTAGAAACAAAAAGCTAAGTAAAAATTCTCTCATATTAAATCCAAAAGATCTTGATTAATCCTACTCTTTCTAAAAATATATAATTTCTACTTTTACCAGTGTAAAGTCCTAGAACCAATTATAACCCAACAGTAATGACTATCCTGGAATTCGTCAAGTGGTCTCTAAATACCATTTTCTAATGAAAAGAAACAAAGCTTCTTTTGAGATATGCCTAATTTTAGGTCTGAAAAAATAAATTGACAATATGAGCTGCTAACATCTGAGATTATTAAGAGAGTGTACAAAGTGCACAAGAACAAACTTAAAGGAACTTGCCCTGAAACAAGGGACAATTTGAGCATTAGAAAGAAAAATGACTTTAAGAGATTGAAACACACACACAAAAATGTATAAAAATCAATGAGTTCACAACAATACTTTAAAAAGCTGAAGTTCATTAATCACTTCGGAGGTTGCTAAGTTATCAACATTCTTAAGATGTAATTAGTCAAATTCAGAATGGGAGCTATTCTATAGTATAAATGACCTGTTTTTTTCAAGTAGTAAACGGAATTTTAAAAATCTGAAGAATGAGAAGTAGTTATATATTAAAGAAACTTTAATTCAAGGTATAGATTTCTTTTGAGTCCTTATTTTACCAAACAGTATTTTATATAGTTATGTAAATTTGGATTTTGTATATGGGCTGAATGTTTTAAATAATTATTGTTAATTCTGTGATACTGTCAGCTTTCTGATACTATTGTTATGTTAAAATATTCTTAATGTAAATAAGTGGAGAGATGATGGATGAAATATGCATAGTGAAGTGTTGATAATTGTTGAATGAGCATAATGGGCACACAGCATACACTATTCTATTCCGTCTACTTTTCTATGTGTTTTTAAATGCCTAAAATAATACAACACGTCTATAGACACACATGCTCATACACACAAACACAAACACACACATACAGTGCAATGAATCTCAGATTACAATTTTCTGATGATAAGAAAAGTACCTACGCATGCTACCTTATATATTGTTGTTCAAACACTGTAGACACACCAATGCCATTGGTTATTGAGCTACTTTACTTAACCGAGCTCAGTTACAGGGATAATTATTCCTTGCTTCTAAAAATGTTTACTGGATAGTTACTATAATTATGTCACGGTATTAGATACTTGGTTCACAGACAGATATGATCTTTATCCTGGTAGAGCTGGGATAAAGTCACCTGAGATGTTAATTTATATTTGTTTTCTACATTTGCTAATTCATTAATTTATTAATTCACTCAGCAGTTTGTATTGAATGCTTACCTTATCCCCGGCACTGACAGTATGGAGAATACAGTGTTGAATAAAACATATGACATCTCTTTCTTATAACATTCTCTAATGTCTTTCACACCATTTTCTATTATTTAGCTTACTATTCAGATAGCCCAGATTTCTGATTACGTTTACACAGAAAAAGCCTTTCTTAGGTAGTTCCGTTTCTACTTAAACTGTCATCACAAAGAGAAAATTTCTGGAATTTAGGAACTCTCCTTCCTTACATGTGAATGAAACTGGGATGAAGCAGCAAGTAGTAGTTCAATGTACTTTACTCACTGGGAGTTCCACAAACCATGAGATTGTTACACCTTTTGTGAAAGAAGCAGGCAAGTACATTTTAGCAAAAATAGAAATTTCTTAACAACAGAAAATATAATCCCAGTGAGACACTTCCCTAGAGTATTCCATTTCAACCACAGTGTTCAGACCCAGGGAAGGTGATTTCTAGTGAATCCAATTCACTTATCTCATATACACATCCCTAAAGATAAATCTGCCATCTTGTTTGACTTCTACATAAAATCTGTATATGGACTAGAAGAAATGAAAATTTGACATTTCATTTCACAGTTCTTTAGAGACCAATGTCAGAAAAGAGGAGAAGGAGAATTATAAACAAGTAAACTGTAAAAGGTGCAAAGGAAAAGAGATAGAGAAAAGAGAAAGAAAGAACACCAGGGGAAGTTTTGCCAGTGCAGAATGGATTTGTCTTTAGATTCCTGTTTGTTTCACATTCCATATCCCTAGCCTTCTACTCCCTATAGCCAATGAACTGAATGTAATTGCTTAGAAATAATTTTAGAAAAAAAAATGTTTAGAGACAGGATGTCACTATGTTGCCTAGACTAGAGCGCAGTGGTATTCATGTGTGCCTATCACAGCAAACTACAGCCTCCAAGTTCTGGACTCAAGCAGTCCTCCTACCCCAGCCTCCTGAGTGGCTCTGGCTACTGTGCCAGCTAGAAGTAATTCTTTTACCCTTTTATTATAGCATGATCTTCATTGTCACCTACAATTATTAAAATTCCAGCACCCCATAACTACCTACTGAATAATGATTTTCTCAGAGTAACTTAATTAGCATGATGAAGCTATAAAATTTGTGTTCATTTTTCATTTTTTATTTTATGATGATCCACAGGGACAAACAAAAGTGGAAAATGGTTTTAATTCTGTTATATAGTCATGGGCTTCCTTGAAATATTAGCATCTGAGCCGTTTTTATATAGTAGATATGGTTCCTACACTTCCAGTTTCTAACATAAGTTGTCTGGTCTTTTGGGTTTATAAACATCTTTCTATAAATGTAATTTTAATTACATTTGTGTTTTTTGGACAGAGAAATTGTGAAACAGTTGTTCCAAGACTAGGTCCAGGTTTTCTGTACATAAGTTTTCCTGTTTTTTGAGCTTGTAGATGTTTTTCTAAAATTTTAATTTTAATTACATCTCTGTTTGTCATAGAGAAATTGTGAGATGAGTTGTTCCAAAGATCAGTTTCAATGTTCCAATGGTCAGTGTATACCAGCAAAGTGGAAATGTGATGGCCATGAAGACTGTAAATATGGGGAAGATGAGAAAAGCTGTGAGCCAGGTAAGAGGATTGAAGTGATATTTAATTTTGTTAACATTTTACCTTAATAGGATTTAAATTTAAGCAGCAATATGCAGAAAACAGTGGCAAATATGTCATATGTTTACCATTTTTAAGAAATGATCTACAAATCTGTGGACACATTAATTAGTGTGTTCTTCATATGTTTTGAAAGTGTTTTGGAAGATAAGATCATTACTTATGAATGGAATCCAAGCATAATTCCCCCAAATTTGATTTTCTGGTTTCTATATCTTATTATACCATTTGGAATTGTTTCCTAAAGATAGCCACGCAAAATCTGTTGAAATTATAAGTACAGTGAAAGACGGGTTTTTAGTTATGAAAATGGTTATGAAATAGAATGTACTCATTTCAACATGATGTTAGCTAAAAAGAAGCATAATTGTATTGTTTGTATTTACATCTTGAGCCAAAATTTGGTTAAAATTAAGAAGCAAAACCAGAAAAAAGATACATTCTCAATTTTTGTGCTAGCTGGCTCTATAAATATACTCAATTAAGACATTTAATCTTTTTATGATATATTTTAATTACATTATCTTATAGAAAAATATTACTGGTGAAAAACTATACTATAATGTATGTATGACCATGAAAACATTACCTTGAGAGATCAGGTCAGCGTCACAGGTACAAGGGTCACACATTACTATGCCCCAGGCCCAGGCCCATGGGCTATGTTGTTAATTGATCACATATTTCTTTCTTACTGTATACAGACATGTTATTAGAGTCCTTATGAATACAGATTCCTAGGCAAACACTGCCAATTAAAAGGAATTGAAACTCAAGGCAAAAGCATTTTAGTATCCCTGAGCTAAGGAATTCAGACCACAAAGTTATTAAGTAAGTACAATAGGCTACATAGTGGTCTAACATAAGGTCAAAAGCCCAGATGTTTGAATGTAAGCCTAGACAACTCAAGCCCATAGACAAAGGCAGCTGTTGTAATTACTGTAAATTAATTAGACTGGGTAGTATTTACATCCTGTGACTAATACACTTATAAATATTAGAAACTTGCAAATATTACACTTGTAAATAACATATTTAGATGCTTATTTTTCTTAATTTCTACATCGAAAAGGAATACTGCACTTTCTAACTCTGTTAATTACACATGTATTCATATTTAAAATCCCCAAACAATACGATTCTTAGAACTTATTCAAATGCTACATTTATGTTAATGCAAACAAATGGATATCATTGGGTCTATGAGACCATGCCAAGATTTCTACTTTCGGCTTTATACAGTGAATATGAGAATTAACATACTCAAAGATTACTAAATATTATTACAGCTTTGAAAATAATTTGAGACTTTAATATTTTAAATAATTTAATTTAAAATTATTAAAAAATTATGTAACTCTTCAAAATCAAAGGGATGAAGGATAGCAAGGTTTTTTTCTTTTCCCCCCCTACGGACTATTGAGTTAAATTCTTACTGCACAGGGTATTACATCACAAAGTATATTTAATACAATGCAGTAATATTGTAAATAATTGCAAAATTATTTATTTAAATAGTTTAAATCAATCTGTAATAGCAGTCATTATAGTTATATAATATAAAGTATTTTTATTACCATCTATAAATTCATATATTTATTTGTTTATATGTTTTTATTTCTCATACCAGTTATTTTTACTGTATCTAAATCTCAAATTTATAATTGTATTCAGCTTCTCCTACTTGCTCATCAAGTGAATATATATGTGCCAGTGGAGGATGTATGTCAGCATCTTTGAAATGTAATGGAGAATATGATTGTGCTGATGGTTCAGATGAGGTAAAACATATCGTTTAATTAACATATTTGAATTACATGAATTGGATTTGGGCAAACAAATGTAATAAAAATAAAGAGAATCTTGATTCTGAGAGCAGTTTAACATGTTGGATATGTACATTAATGCAATCATTTAAGCAAATACCTGAATCTCTATGCTGTCCATATACTAAAGCTCATTGCCATTTGTAGAGGTTATGTTCATTAATACAAAATAAGAGAAAGCCCAGGGTATAATAAATCTCTAGTATTACAAGCTGCATGTTTATTTGGCCCATGATTGTGTCATTATCATTAATGAAAACTGCAGTGTCCATTTGTATTTGAACAGATGGACTGTGTGACTGAATGTAAGGAAGATCAGTTTCGGTGCAAAAATAAAGCCCACTGTATTCCAATTAGATGGCTGTGTGATGGAATTCATGACTGTGTGGATGGCAGTGATGAAGAGAACTGTGACAGAGGTAAGGTATTTTTTTGTGTGTGTGCCTGTGAGACAATGGAAGTTAAAGTGCTGTGCAGAATGTATAGTGTGTGCTAGAGGCAGAGGATAGGATCATTAGATGCTTCTCTTTACTCTTCCAAGTTTCATTACATAACAGCCTGGTCTACACATGCAAAATCCAGATCATTGTCAGTCAGAGTGTAATCTCAATCTGGGCATGACAGATGTGACCACAGTGCAAGTGTTTACTGAGTGTCTACCATTTCAGACTAGATGCCGGGTCGATCATAGGGATATGTGGAGAATACACAGAAAGTGGCCATTAAAACCATGACTATAAAAGTATATTCTGAATTTTCCGTATATTCTTTTCTTTTGCATTGCTTTCCCCACTCTGAAAATACAGAAACAACATATGGCATACTCAATTGCACACATTCATATGCTGTATAATATATAGGTCATAGGTTGTGCCCCAAATCCCTAAATTTCCGCATTGCCATATCACTGAGAAAATAACCTACATTTTTTGTCAGTCTAAAAGACAACTTTCTGTTTTGTCATATATTATTTCCCAGCTATGTGAAGACCATTTCCTGACAGAAAACATTTTAGTTGTAAACCACCACATTAAATGCAGCGATTGCTACTACTTTAGAGTTATTTCTCAAAGCATTGTGTGCTGAAGCTTAAAATGATCCCAAATTAATCAGTGTTTGTTATTTTTATTTTGTTAAATATATTTTGTAAATACAAAATTTCTTGTGACCTGCTTACAAAGTCTCTCAATAGATTTTACACTTGGTATTTGAAAGATCATCAGTAAAGATGGTACTAGACATTGCCACATGATTCAAGGCACTTTAATGTGCACTCTAGGTTTATACAGTTTAAATCTATCTAAAATATTTTCTTTTGTAAATATGTAGTCACCTAAGAAAAACAATTTTTTATTTTCTTTAATATTATATCAGATGTTTATGATTAGATAATATCTACATTCCAAATCTGATGAAGTGTTATATTATGCAGAAAAAAAATAGTTTATTTTTTTGTTTTGTTTTTTTTAATTTACTGCACCTTTGAAGCAGGACTTAACTCATAGACAGTGCATCCAGAGTTGGCCTTCAGTTTTGTTTTGAATTTGTCATTCGTAGTAGAGAGCCATACAAGGTTAACTATCCATAATGACTATTTCTACCATAGGCTAAGTTCTCACACTCACTGCAGTTGGTCACTCTAGAGGCAGCAGGCATTGTGGACAGTCTGGCAGCATAACTCATGTGACTTTTATGTTTAAAGGTTTTGGATGACAATTAAGTTAGTCCTTGTTTTCCATATTCTAGCGAATCACCTCTGTTGCTCAGCTTCAATCACTACTACCAGTCTAGTTTATTCTCCCATTGCTCCTTGCTTGGGTGGGCGTAATGCCACTTAGCTGGTTTTCAATGCATTCTAATCACTGTTACAAGCTTCATCTTTATATAACATGGACTTATATAGTGTCCCTCTGATTATATCAGTTTTTACTTAAGGCACCTGATTACATAGAAACAATTCAAGCTAGTAATCAGGGTTACGAGAGAATGATCCCATTTTACCCTCCCAGGCTTACCTTCTACTGTGCCTCTTTATGTGTTATATCCTAGCCAAAGTGGAAAACCTCAAGTACCTTTCAGATCCAAAATTATTCTACTAAATATTTAATGTTAATGACTGAAAAAGAGTTGAGAGCCTTTAATTCAATCATTTACAAATGTTTCAAAGTCTCCTTCCTCTCCATTCACACTTCTAACTTGGTTTTCTTTGCTGCTAGGTAATTAAGTTTCAATTACACATTTTAGTGGTTAAATTATTTGATCCCATATGAATGTAACTTAAGGCATTACCAGTTTCAGATTTCTAGTATTTAATTTATTTTCAGGAAGTGGCTTAGGTATTGGATAAAAGCATTTTAAGGCATTGAGGAAATGGGATGTCAAAATAAGCATCTTTTCTATTAAATCTCTCTTCCATTTATCTCCAATCTGGATACATGAGCTAATAAGAGCTGAGCATTGGGGCCTGGAATGTAAGAGAGCTGAAGGACAGTCATGACACATTTTCCCAAAGAATCGGTTTGACTGGTTTACTTTAAAAGACAAAAGTCCAAAATACTCTGGAATTAAAAGCAGCATTCTCATTTTTAAAGGTAAAACATATGGCCTTAAGGAAGTATGGTGCTTGTTCTGGCCTGAGCTTTCAAAATTTGCACTTTAAGTAACGCTGCTGGAAAATATTGGGAAGTTCTCTTTTGAGTAATTGCCAGCTAAACAACATGTAAGCTAGTCAAATAAATTATAAAGTATTATCATGTATTAAGGCTTCTCTCAACCTAATTAAGATGAGAACGCTAGATGTTTATTTTCAGTGATGATGCACTTGACCAGATTTATATGAACTTGCCAAGGCCTCTGTTATAATTATACTTTTCTGTTTTTCTAATAACTTCCTGTTGAGCTGATCAAGAAGATGACTAGGAAACTGAAATTTCAATTCAGCCAGTCTCTTTAAACTATACCTTTTTTTGTTGTTTATATTTGCTTTATGCCATTTAAAAATAAAGGCATTTTAAGTGAATCTCAGGATGTCATGGTAGCACCATGATGCATTTTTTTGAAATGCAAATATTTTGCAGTACAACATCAAGTCTTTGGCAGGTTATCACAAAACCTTTGCCTTTCTCTTACAATATGATTTTATTTGTAGTTCTCTTCTTTAAATAAAATCAGTAGCATGTCCAACACTCATGTGGAGAAAATTATAATGTTATCTAATGCAATACCTTAGGGAGCTCATTTTTAACAAGACTGCTATATATATGGTGCAAATAGCATTTTCTAAAATAATCAGAGAATGTCAGAAATTCACAAATTCTGTTTTAATGTAATCCATTGCAAAATGGAGCATGTGATGAGATTTAGTCATTAGAACCTTTATGCTGAAAGTGAACTCTGCTTCATATTCTATGGATTTGATTTTGAGTTAAGGCAATATACTCACTTCATACTGGTATTCATCTTCAATTTATTTAGTACAAAGGACTGCATACTGCACATGCCATCTTTTTCATCATCTTCAGAGTGAGATGGTTGTTAAATGGTATTGAATTTTATTGCATAGGTTTTCATAATTGAGATTAATTTTATAATTATAGCAGTATGGAGCTTAGCATTGCAGAAGGTTGGAAGAAAGGGTTATCCCAACGACAGATGTGGAACTGTCAGTCTCACATGGTGGTATCACCTTGGTGGATTCATCCAGCCCTTGCCTTTGTCTGTTTCATAGTTTGATGGTTCTCAGAGATTACAACATAAGCTTTACCAATTCTACTAAGCATTTTTGCAGACAATTATACTGTTATTCAGATCAGTATCACTGTAAGTTCTTGGCCTGAGCTTTAACTACCACTTAGCATTCTAAGCAGCCTGCCCAGGTTTTCCTAGTCATGTTTCTGCCATTATCATATCAGGTTTTTAAAGAGTCAACCCTCTCAAATCTGTTACTAAGCCACCTCTGACTCTCTTCATTAATAATTTCATCTTCGTCCTTACAGAAATAATAAATATCATGACAATTTTTCAACATCTGGCCACCAAGCTAACAAACCTACCTGTAGCTGTGCTCAGACTTTCCTCCTTCTTTCTTCCCAAAACAGAACACTTACTTAATTTCCAGTCTAAGTCTATGCCTTTCATTTTGCTCTAGTTCTGAAATCTCTCCCACTCTCTGGATGCTCCAGAAGCTCATTACATTAATTACCCTTTTTCTTTCTTGTATCCTCAAATGTACCTTGTCTACTGAATTATTATCAGAAGCCTTTAAATGTGTTCAGGGATTTGTTCTTCCTCACACAAGCAATGAGGCTCACTTTCTGGACTCTTTCTTCCCTTTATGCCAGACTTCCTCTTCTCATTCAGTAGCCAATGACAGCCATTTCATTAAAGCCACCACCATTTCACTAAACCTACTTTACATTAGTTACATGTTCTATCCCTCTTGTTAGAATCTTTTTCCTATGTATTGTCTGGTACCATCTTTCCAGATATTTCTCCAAGCATTTTGATTACTTTTTCTCAGTCTCTTTTGTAGATTCTTCTTTATCTACCCAATCTGTTTTTCACTGTGTTCTTTTTTAAACTTCAAATCATAACTATATTCTGATTACTGCCAGATGCACATTTACAGCTCAAAAATCTGAAATACATTTCAGACATATTTATCCACCAGCTTGCTCGACATCACCACATGGCTGTCTGCTGGTACCTTAAATGAATTATGTCTTAAGCCTACTCCTCCTGCTGTGTTCCTTTATTTAATGAACAACAGCATCTACCAAATGGCCCAAACAAACTAAAAAAATGAGTTTCCTCTTTCTCTGCTCACTCTCCTTTGCCACCCTCATCTACTTAGCCATCAGGGCCTGAGGAGTTTTCCTTCTGAAGAGCCTCTCAGCCATGGTTCCTCTAGTTTAAGTTATCATCAGTTCTTCTCTGGATTGCCATGATCTCTGTTGAAATATGTCTTTTTCCTCCAGTGTGGTCTTTACTGTCGCTATCTTTATTTCTAAATTCTCCACACCATAGCTAGAGTTTTCATTCTACAATCTAACCAATTCTACCACTTCTTAAGTTAAACCTTTTTCTACTTGATGTGGATTATCAGAGATTTGTGTAACAAGTCAGAACTCAGAGCAAGAAGAGCTATTTGACCTTCACAAGTTCAGTCACACTATTCTCTCCAAAGTACATCTGCCAGAGGAACAATGGCTTTTTCTGGATATTTTCTAGGCTTTTAAGGATGTTCACTGTCACTGCTCTGCCCCATATTTTGACGAACATATGTGTGTTTAAATATGTTAACACCTTCGGTAAGTCAAATCTAGCCAACCCATGAATCATATCTCTTACCTATGTATGAGGCTTAACTAGGTACTGTAACTCTTTGAGAGCAATCTTATTTATATTAATTCTATAGTCTGATATTTGTGTTGCTTCCCCAGGTACTTCTTGCACCTATGACCCCATATATCACTTTAACTGTACTTCTTCTATAACGTGTAAAAACACTGGGTCCCAGAGAAATTAATGGAGTTATCCAAAGCAAAACTAGAACCCACAGTTCCTAAGTCCCAAGTCATTGTAGTCTCTACCATATATTGCTACATCTCTAGACATAGAACCCAAATTTTTTTATTTACTTAGGTCCTTTGCATATGGTAGATGTACTTAAAAATTTTACATTAGAATATTTTTGTATTCCTAATGTTTTTATTTGTTAAAAGATAAAAATGCAAACATTTGAAAAATCCAAAAAATAATGCTTTAAACTTTTATGTTAAAAAACTGAAATATTGGATAATATGTGCAAGTTCTTATTGCTGTTACAAAATTAATTGTTTCTTTGTGATTGCAAAAACCTTTTTACTGGTTATTCTAAGTTTTTAGTGATCTAGTATTTCAGATACAGCTGAATTGTCTAATAATTCTAAAAGTGTGTTTTCTTTCAAGAAAAACAAATTTTAAAAAATTACAATAAAACTAAAATAATCTAAATCTCTGTGTATTCAGTAATATAAAAACTGTGTGAAGTTGAAGATAACATATTTTTAAAAATTTTCTTTTAAAATCTTATCAGTATTTTCTTAAAAATTGACATATATGAGAGTAATATTAGAACATTTTGAAACATAAACAATGAATACATGTTATTAAAAAAATTGAATGTTTCCTGTTACTAGTATTATGCTCAAAATAAATATAAGGAAGCAAGAAACTAGATCATGTTTGCTAAGAATTAGAGGAATATGTGTCCTGTTGACCGGCATTGATTACCCTGAATGTCTTTGTCTCTTCTTGTTTTAAAATAAAGGAGGAAATATATGTAGAGCTGACGAGTTCCTTTGCAATAATTCTCTTTGCAAACTACATTTCTGGGTGTGTGATGGAGAAGACGACTGTGGAGACAACTCTGATGAAGCCCCTGATATGTGTGGTATGGCATTTCACATGGCTCTAGATTATCCTTTTATCTCTGATCTCATGCACCAGCATGAATCCATGAAGTGGTAAAGTGAACTACAAATTATACCATCCTGGGGTTAGGTAGATAAAGTATAACCACAGACACAGCTTTCATTCAGGTAATAAAGAGATTACCCTGCTCAGAGGTTACGACTTTATAGAGACTCATCCTAAATCTGAACTTGCACAGGTCAACACTATTCAGAAGAGAGATTGTGGTCTCTTTATGTGGATTTAGAGTAGTCAATTTTTTAATTGAATATGATTCATATAAGAATTTTGGCTTCACATCAAATTGGAGTTTTAGACTAATTTTTGGGGGGAAGACAGATAAGTAAATGGAAAATACATGAATAATAAAATCTCATAGTTCCACAAGTCACCCACTAAAGAAATCTCTCTCTCTCTTTCTGTCTGTCATCTATTTATCATCTGTCTGATATCCATCTATCTACATATCTATCTGTCTATATCCTTACAAATCTTAGCCACAGACCTGAAATTAGGAGTTATTTAACATTTAAACCTAAAAATCTTAACAAAAGTTACCATTTCTCCAAATTCAAGTTTCTCTTGACTGATATTTTCAGGTATATGCTTATGCAAACAACAAATATTAAAGTTCAATTTTATATCAGTAAAATAAAGGATCCCTTCTATTTTAATGAATTTTTTGAGTCTCTGTTCTCATACTTTATATCTAATTTCTAAATAAATGTTGTAGTTTCACCTATACTTTAAAGGAAAATATTGTCACTTCAGATATAACTCAATAGCACATTCTGTAAATTAAAGACAATACAGCATGAGTGTATATACTTACACATTTTGTTCTATTTGTTGCATCAAGTTAAGGCCATATTTAGATATAGGTGGTGACATTTCACTATTGATGTCACAGTTGTGAAAAAATACAAAACAAGCAGGTAGCTTTCCTTTTTAAGTATTTAAAAGTTAAAAAAAAAAGGGCTTTGGAGAGTTTTTTTTCTTTACATACAACTCATTATGATGAGTAATGCAACTAAGTTTTAGTTTAAGTTTTCTTTATATAATCTTATAAATAAACTCTGGGGAATCACCAGCGATTATATTGTTTTTGAATCATAATATATCAAGCAATACGAGAGCTGATCTACCAACATCAATCCAGAACCTATTATTTTTATCATTTACATAATTTTTTCTATTCTCTATCCCACTTGACCACAAAACCAGTGAGTGGAATCAGAAATGTTCAGTAATTGATGTATGTCTACAGAGTCACACTCTCCTAGTGCCACTTCCAGGGCCAGGAATTGATTCTCAGGAGCATTCCACATAGCACAGATGGGAAACCTTGAAAAATCCAGATTGACTGTGTGAACGTTTTTTGCATTTCTCTCAGTGAGCAATATCAACATTGAGTCAAGCTATTATGTGCCAGAAATTGTGCTAAATAATTAGGGGGAAAAATGGTTCTTTTTGACAAGGAGATCTTATTTTGGCTGGACAAATAAAATAATTTTTGTACCTTGTATTTAAAGCAATTATATAATTAACCAAAAGTATGGAAAAAGCAGAGAGATTCACTGAACTCTGCCTAAAGAACAATTCAGAAAGGCAGATGTGAATAGCATGAGAAAAGGTGTCATTCACTTAAGCAAAGTAAATAGCATGAGAAAAGGTGTCATTCATTCATTCATTCATTCAACAGAGAGTTGTTCAGTAAGAGACTATGATTAGTTTGGTGATATAATGATGGGAGAAGTGAACACAAACTCTAATCTCGCAGAGCTTAGAATCTAATGGAAGACGGATAGTCTTGTGCACAATAATATGCAATTACAAACTATGATACGTACTATAAAGAAAAAGCATAGTAATTTGTAAGAGTATGGAATAGAAAGATTTTATCAAACTTACGGTATGAGAAATAACATTTTAGTTCAGGCCTTGAAAGTATTTAGCTGCTGAGTAGGTGAAAAGGATTCAGGTTGGGAGTGAAAGAGTGATACAACATTGCAGGCAAAGGATATAAGCTATGTGAAGGCTCTGGGGCAGAGCAAACCACGAATTACTCAAGGAAGTGAAGGACCCATGTTCCCAGAGAGCACAGAGCCAGGTAGGTAGAGACACTCCTTTATTTAACCAGATAAACCCATTGTAAATTGAAAATAATGTAAATTGACAGTGTAGGTTTGAATTTATTCAAGTTAAAATATTTTCAACTTAAAAATATTTTCAACTTATAAATGATACATCAGGGCATAATCCCATAGTGAGTAGAGAACATGTATTGTTTTCACACTGTTATAAAGTCAGAAAACTGCAAATTGTTTTCAGTTTGCTACTGTTAAATTGGAGATCATCTATATTTGCTTAGGATGAAACTATAGACAGCAGAGATATATGCCACCTGGCGGTTCTAAGTTTTAGCTGGAAAATAATTGGAAATACTAAGAAATTTTAAGCAGAGGTGGTACCTGGTCATATTTAAATTATATAAATATTGGATAGAACGTATTAAAAATAGTTAAAACCATGGTGGTACTTTAGGCAAACTATGCTAGTAGCTTGGGTTGAGATTATGACAGCATGTGCTAGCACAATGTAGACAGATTTGAAGATGATATAAAGGGCAGAATAAATTGGATTAAATGGTGGATTGGATATGGTGAATGAGAGAAAGTTGTGGAGTATAATGTGTATGTTGTTTTTGCTTTCCCATTTGAATGGAAGGAGATCATAGGAAAAGGAACAGTTTTGCAAGTAAAGATTAGAAGAGTGGACTGGGAGGCATTTGAGGAGACATTTGCGTGGAGATTTCGAGTAGAGATTTCAAGTGGGCATTAGATGTTTGATTCTCATATTGAAAGGAAAGGGATAGTTTATGGATATAAATTCGATAGCCAGCATAATAAATACAATGAAATATTTAATATTATGCTCGGTGGAAGTAAAGATAGGACAGGAAGGGGATTATCAAAGAATTTAGAGTGACAGCAGGCATCTAAGTGAAGATGAGCTGCCAGAAGAGACTCAGGTGAGTGACCACAGAAGAAATTGCAAAGAAAGAAGAGTGAGACTCTAGGGACACCAAGGTTATGACATGCTTTAGCAAAGATCTGATGGTTTATGCAAAGACAGGGGAAAATGAATTCCAGAAAAATTATTACTTTTACATAGGAGTCAATTATTCTTCTATCTCTGCTCTTAAAATATAGAAATGAGTTGATAGGCTACCTGTAGATAGAAGTAGATCTTTATTTAATACTATGTTAAGAAATTTCCCATATTTGTATTTCTACTTATTGTTGTACACTAGGAAGCATGTTAATATTTAGAAGGTTGCAGTATGGTGTAGGGAGGTTTGGAGGGAATGCACATTTGAATCATTACTGCAAAAGGCAAGAAAGTAATCTCTCTCTCTCTCTCTCTCTCTCTCTCTGTATATATATATGTGTGTGTGTGTGTGCATATGTATGTGTGTGCATGTGTGTGTGTGTGCATGCGCAATACACATGTACTTAGTACAGCGTCCAGTGTATTAGAGATTTTTTATAATCTGCAGTTAATGCGGAGGCAAAAACAGACAAAAATCACTGGTGAATAGGGAAAAGGTAGCTGCATCAATTACCTAGAGTTAAGAAAAAGCTGAAGAGTAGTTTTTCAGAGAATTTTAATCAAATGATACTGCTTGGATTAAAAATCTTTCAAAAGAGAGATTGCGGTCAAAATGGGGCATTCATAGTAGTGGTTTGACAAATAAAGTAAATTATGGGAAACAACAAATTTATGCTGCAACTGTGTATATAAGTTAGAATTCTTAACTGCAAGCAACAGAAACCACCACTGTGAATCAAAAATATAAATTTGCTGAAATCCACCAATGTATAAAACCTCCTAGGAGAGTGGTAGCTTAGGTAGGATTAGAGTAGGAGGACATAGGGTTTAAGAAACTTAAAGAGCTCAGAAGCCCCATTATTGGTTGGTTTCCTCATGAGAATGTTGAAATCATCTAGGATGCTAGAATGAATTTAAATGGAGATCTTAAAAGACTATGATGGAATATGCTAGTTTTCAGTAAATTAGGGTAAGGTGATGTTTTTTGAAGTTGATTAAAAATAGTAGTGGTGTGAAGATATAATCAAATGTCTAGCCTTCAAAACAACATTATTTTGTTTTTGTTTATTTAAAAAAAAATAGAAAGTAAAGATAGGATAAAGCTATGGAAGCTGTAGTGGGAAACTAGGATGTTTTCAAACATGAGGTGACGTAAGGTTTGAGCCAATTAAGGGACATTCCTAAAAGACCTGAAGAGGAGGGAGTATACTTGGAAAATGATTTTTTTAAGTAATAAAATTTTACTTAAAGCAAGGAGGTCAGGGATAGAGTGCAATATATTCAAGAAGCTATTACAACTTTATTACAAAGTAGTATTGCTCAAATATCAAGAGGGACAAGGGATGAGTCTGCAGGATTGGCATGAGCAAGATAATGACAAATCTATTACGCCATTCAAAATATCTTAATTATTCTCAAGGAAATTGGTAACTGTAGAACAAATGATTACATGAATATGTTAGACTGATTTTTCTTATGGCTTTTTGAGGCTCTGATGAGGGGTTATAAAACTGGATACATTTAAAATATTTCTCTGTAAAAGATAATAAATAGCTAAGCTATTGTGATTATAACTGGTAAGGATAGCTAGAAGATGATAAACCTGGGTGACATAACAATAGGACTTGGTGGCTACTGAGAATGGATGGCCAGTGAGAGGAATACATTAGAATAATGCATTCTATTTTGGAATTATTCTATAATTCTATAATAGAATATTCTTTAATAAAATTATATATTATAATTATTCTATAACAGAATTATATATTATATATATTGTAGAACTTTATAGAATAGAATATTCTATAATAGAATTATTCTATAATAATGTATTCTATAAAGAATTCTATTCTAGAATAATGTATTCTATTATTGGAATTATTCTATTATTAGAATTTGGAATTATTCTATTATTAGAATAACTTATTCTAATAATAGAATAATTCCAGCTATTTGGCTATGATATGCCACCAAGTGAAAGATGGAAATAAATTATGTTTGGGAACAAAGGGTTAAGAAGAGGATGATAAAGAGCTTAGTGATGACCTTGTTAAATTTAAGACTCTTGAGGGGATGTCCTACAATCAATTGTGAGATGCTTGAAGTAAATAGAGGATTGAAAGTCTTCAGGATATAGTGGCAAGTAAATCAATGAGAAAGAATAAAAATGCCTAAGCAAAGAGTTCAGGAGTGAGAACATCAGGGGAATAAAGACAGAGCTCTGGAAAATTTCACATCTAAGGATAAAGACTAATGACAGATACTTCCTGCTTTTAAGAGTGGAAATCTTCAGATTAGATAGTAATAGAGGAGAAAAGTGTAAAATTTCCTGACTTTCACTGTGGTCTTTTTAAATGCACACAATAACATGCATGTTAAAAATGAATAACTAAGATAATCTTTGTGCCTCAAATACATATCTAAACTTTTGTTTACAGAGACGAAGAGTAAGAAATCAAGCTATAAAATTGTTGGGATTTTTGTTTCTTTTCACTGAATGACTTGTTTTCAATTTTGGGCCTGTAGCATATGCTTGCTGCAGTTCTGTGCTGTGTGAAATTGCTCTTTGAGATAGCTAAGTGTCCTGCCACATTGCATAATTGTAGGCATAAATTAATTTAGTACACCGAGTGAAGTAAGCTAAGATAAGGCATCTGGAAATGAGGCCATAAAGTTTGGCTCTTTCTTATTTCCTTTAAGATCCTCAGCTGTGCACATTTTTCTGTATTTAATATAAATAACTAGATTATCACATATTTTTCTGGTAGCCACTAGTAGACAATTTTCACAACCAAAAAAAAAAAAAGATTTTTAGGAAAGGTAGCTTTTGGATTTGAAAAGAAAGAAAAAATAGAAAGGGAAGAATGTTCTTCATAAATCAGTGTATCCGAACGAGCTTCTCTGTTTTTTCTTTTTTTCCCTTCAGTCAAATTTCTTTGTCCACCTACAAGACCTCACAGATGCAGAAATAACAGAATATGCCTACAGTCTGAGCAAATGTGCAATGGGATTGATGATTGTGGGGACAACTCAGATGAAGATCACTGTAGTGGTAAATCTGCTTAATGTGAAATAATTCAGTGATAGCTACAAGGTTCTCTGATGACTTGGGGCACAGACATTATTTAAAATATATCTTTTATGTGGATGTCTGAGGGAATTATTTTCAGACATTTGATCTTCTGACAAGGTATAAAAATATTCTGCCATATTTCATTTACATTGTAGCTGTGCACCTTTATTCAGAGTTCCCAATAACCATTTTATTTCAGAAAATATTAATCTTGGAGAAACAGCATAGAGATTTAAAAATATTCCTTCTCTAAAGGGTTAATTATTTGAAGAAAGGGAGCTTATATAGATTGTATGTATATACAGTTCCTTTTTTAAAATTCTGAAGTTCAAAAAAGTTTTTATACAAAAGACTCATGTATGTAGCAAAATCATTTGGAGGAAAAGCTTGACCTTATTACCCTTTAAAAAAATTCCACTTAGGATAAATATTTTTAAAAATTTCTGTAAAAATCAGTGTTACTTACTTGAAGTAAATAATTTCTCACTTTTCTACAATCCAAACATTTCAGAATGTTTATAAATTTTGCCTTGAGAGCTGCAAGTAAAAGATTGTAAACCCATGTTTGTCATAGTAGTTAGTACAATTTTGGAGATGTTACATGCTCAATAAGTGTGTTTTGATTCTGTGAAACACTAACCAGTTTTTAAATGACTCTATAGGTAAGCTTACATATAAAGCAAGGCCTTGTAAAAAGGATGAGTTTGCTTGTAGTAATAAAAAATGCATCCCTATGAATCTCCAGTGTGATAGACTTGATGACTGCGGAGATGGTTCAGATGAGCAAGGATGCAGAATAGGTGAGTTTGTTTTCTGTTAAGCAAAATACTGGGATACACAAGTCTAACTTCTGCTTGTACATGACTCAGATTTTCTGGATGAAAATATTACTCTTCAAAATATGCTTGACTGCTGCCCTTTTTAAAAAACCTTTGCCAAAGCAACCTTAGAATACTACTTAAGTTAATTTTAGAAAATTTGAAGTGGACTTTTGTAATGAATGAGTTGATTTTGTAATGAATGAGTACCCTTATGAAAGCAGAAGCTGAGAAATCAATATTCAGATATAGAAATTGATGTCAGCAAGGTAATCTATATCTTATAAAATATAAATATAGTTTTTTAAATTTTATAAACAGAAGTATTTGGTTGAATGATAGTAAAGATCTTAATTTATTAGATGGTTAAAAAAGTTTTAATCTGTTGCTGAGTTATTCTTACAGAAGATGTGATTTTTTTGTTGTTGTTAGAGTGCCAGGCTACTTTAGTTACTAGACCTTGAATGCCAACAATTTTGTGTTTAACTCATTCTTGGCATTTGATTTTTTCTATTAAAGAAAAATAGTTAAATTTGTGATCCTAAATTCAGTTTGCATACAAAAGTTACATAATATTTCCTAATTTTGGATCTTTTCTTTTTTTTTTTTTTTCATTTATGCATCTAAATTGTTCCTTGCTGAGGGATGACACGGTCCCCACCAGGATATAGCCACATGTATGCAAACCATGGCATCATTCCCCGGCTTATTTTGACTAATTGCAAGATATCTAAACCAGTGGAGACAAATAATGGTCATAATTATAATAATTAAATTTATCAATTTCTCAAAAATTTGATTTAAGTAACTAAGAGATAATATAAGGTTATCCCTATAATAATGTCCTTCTCATTTATTTAAAAGAGAAGGCCTTCTAAAATGATTTCCTGAATGAGAGCTAAAGCAATAAAATTGCAACTTCTGTCGTGGAAATACAGGTAACGTTTAGTCTGTTCTAGAATGTTGCAGCTTGTGACCAACCATAATGAGCACATCACACACTCAAATGTGACTCTTCATATCTATGTCCACCATAAAAAAATGAAATTTAAATGGCTGATTTAGCCAACTTGCTTAAGTAATTTAGCAGTGCCCTTGATTGAGTTTACAAATATTAAGTTTAGGTTAGCAACAAATGCCTAAATTTCTTGGTAGCTTATAGGAAATGCTTTGGCTCTCAGAGAAGGAAGTAGCGCTGGTGTATGGTGCTGTATTAAAGACAGCCTGTCATTAGAATCATTGACTCCTGACTCACTTTTCAAAAGTATTATAGCTTAACAGCAGCTCTAAATATCAGCTAGCAGCTTGGTCTGAACTGTATTTAATGTAAATGAGATCATTCTTTATACTTTCATACATTCAAAATGAGTCATCTATGGAATAATAAATACCATTTCAAATATTTTCAAAAAGTAAACTCTCATTTCAGGAATTAGAATTATATTAGTTTTGATCATATTTTTAAATCCCAGCTCCTACTGATTATACCTGTGAAGACAATGTGAATCCATGTGGAGATGATGCATATTGTAATCAAATAAAAACATCTGTTTTCTGTCGCTGTAAGCCTGGATTTCAGAGAAACATGAAAAACAGAAAATGTGAAGGTAGAGTACATTTCCTCAACAGCTTGCTCATAAATCTTTGGGTTATGAAAAGACTCCCAAGACTTCTCAATTGTGAGAGATCACAGGAGATTGATTTTCATCAAAATGGTGTGTATCTAGGGATACTATTTCACTTATGAGAGTGAAAGTCTCTCAGGTCAAGAGCTTATTTGTTTGTGGAGCTGAGCTAACCACCACAGAGGCTACAAAACCTTTTCTATAGCAAATTCAGGCCTGCAGGAAATTTCAATTCTATTGCTACAATACTGTTTTGAAATGCAAATAACAAAATTGCTGGTTCAGGGACTATTGGAGAATTAGTCTTGCTTCATGAAAAATATGTTTATGATGACCCATTTCTCTTGAGGGTGACATTCGCATTACTGAAATAGGTAATTCACATTTAGAGACTTATGGGCTTTCGTCCTAAAACCATGTTTTAAATACATCATAATGTGTCTTTAAAAATTCAGTCAGGAGGTCTACATAAATCTGTCAACTTACTTGAGATCACTTAAAAATTGAATATGTAGGATAGCCAAAATCTTTTAGTAAGTAAGTAAATATAATATACATCAGTGTTCTAACTATAGAACCATGAAATACAGATCCATATGTACTTTCTGCAAGTTTCTCCAATACAACTGCTATTTGTATTCATATTCATATGATTGCAAGTACAGCCAAATCTAAAATAACTAAGTCTGGCTTATCCAGGCTAAATTCAAGTCCTAAAATGCTTTTACCTGCCAGCTTGCTTTTGTAATGTCTCTTTTGATAATTTTGGGTTGAGAAAAATGATTTTACTTTGTGTTAATTAAAAGGAAATTGTTTAAATGAATTGATTCTACCCACCCAAAAGGGGAAAAAGTGTAGTCACGTCATGTTTGTGTACATTTTGGGTTATATGCATCTTTAGATTATTCATGACATTTGGTTTTCCCATTACCATGAGACTGAAAGCTGACAACTTACATTTTCTGTGTTTTAGTTAAAAACTGAATTGTCTTTCAAAGTACGATATTTCTTTTTCCCAGGCACTTTCTATCAATTACACATAAGCACACACATACAATTCTTTCAAGATTTTAATTTCAATAGCATTTATTTTCTAATGTTTATTTGTGAGTGGGGGTGTTTCCTGTATATATGTACTAAATTTAGAAATTATGTTCTTAAAATTTTCTTAATTTTTCATTATATTGCACAGCAAATATAACCTGCACACTACATTCTTTATTTTAAATTGCTATGAATCGACTTTTTTATATTAGTTTGTAGGTCAAACAAGTAACTTTTGAACTCTAATAAAATGTTCATCTATATTTAATAAATAAAGTTTTGATATTAAGAAAAGTAGTTCTATTTCAGTGCCAAAGAAGGATAATACAATTTGGATTCTATATTCTAAAAATTTAAATTTCTTTGTGCCCTTCACTTATGTATCTGAAAAAAAAATGCAGAAGAAATTTCTATTTGATGTTAAAGCCCAAACACTTCAATTAGTATATCTAAAGGGAAAAAAGTAAAGGGGAATGGTGGAAGAAAAGTAGAAGGGGATTAATAGTTACTGAGTGCCAGGTACTGTTTTGGGTACTGGGCACATGTGGAATTCCTTCATCCTCTTCAAAAGCTCATGATCCAGGCCTTCTAGAGATAAGGAGAAAATGATGGTCCAGACCAGTATGGTGACAAGTGAGAAAGTTGAGATTTTTATCAAATCATGCAGATTTTGGCTTACTTGGATTCTGTGCCAAAGGGAAACCATAGTGGCAAATAACTTACCTATTCAAAGTTACAGGTGCTAAACACATCAGAAATATTTGTTATGCTTGTAATCATTAAGTACTGACAAGATCCATTCTACTTCGTTCCTGTAAAATATTTACTAAAAACAATTAAATACATTTTGCTATATCTCTTTACTCTATATTTCAATCAAATGCCAATGTGTTGTCCTGAAAATGCTTATGTGTTCTTGGGCAAAGTATCACAGTGAAGTCAACAAAATCAGAAAACCTGAGTTTAAGCCTTGACACTGTTATTGACAAGTGTCTCTGCCACTGAGCCCTTAGAACATGTTGTGTGCTATGCAAAAGATAGTTATTCTTACTGTGTTGATTCTTAAGTTCTCTAATTCAAGGGAAGGATTTATCTTACAGATTTATTAGGTGATTAGGGAGACTATAAGTGATAAAATGGGGCAGAGGAGATATGCTAAACACAAAAGAAAGGAAGATTAGATAATTCCCCAGAATCACCTGGCCTCAATCCTGGCTCTTCATAAACCCTTAAAATTAGTCATGTGCCAAGCTGCAGAATACTGCCTGTGATTTCTTTATTTATGCTAGTGATATAAAGGTATTTATTCATGTATAGGCATGCAGTTTTTTGCTTGCTTGCTTAATTCATGTAGCCTCAATACAGCCCTTTTGGTTACATAGTAGCTTCATAAAAAATAAGTACAGAAGTGTGTTAAGAGATACCCAAATCTTTGTTCTCTACCAGTTATTGTGGGATGTGATAATAAAAAAGGGAAGATAACATAATTTATGTCCTCAAGGGACTGAAATTCAAATAGAAGATATGAATATGTAACCGCATTCCTGAAATATAGGCAACAGTGTAAGAAAGAAACACCAGGAGAGCAAAGACTGGAGAAACTAAGGATGACTCATCACTTCCATATACTGTTGAAGACCAGGGAAGGCTTTGTTTCAGGTGGATCTTGAAAGATGAGTAGAAATTCTGTATGAAAAGGTGAGCAAGGGCATTATAAGATGAAGGAATAGCCCATGACATGTACAAAGGCATGGAGGTAGGTCATCAGAAACAGGTTACAAGGAAACCTCGAGACTGGTCCATTTGCATGAATGGAAATCTGTACAACAAAACCCCATGGCACAAATTTATCTAGGTAGCCAACCTGCACTTCTATCCTTGAACTTTAAAGGTAAAAGTAAATAAATAAATAAATTTTGGAAAAGAAAGCCCTGGGGAAACCTGATATGAATGCTTCAATATTTTAGGTCGATTAATAAAAGCACTGTCAATTGATGAATTTTCTAGTACAACTATTATGAATAATGATTATACCCCCAAAATATATGACACACAAGTTACAGATTAAAGATGTAAAAGGATAATAAAAATAGTAATAAGATAAACAAAGAAAAATGATTTTGACTTTTTTCAAATGTGGAAAGAATAAGAATGCAAATTGGGGGTATGATGATGCTATTTTGAGCTTTTCTTTTCTAGACCTTAATGAATGTTTGGTGTTTGGCACATGTTCCCATCAATGTATAAATGTGGAAGGATCATATAAATGTGAGTGTGACCAGAATTTTCAAGAAAGAAATAACACCTGCATAGCAAAAGGTAAGATTATAACCATTGCTGCAAATGCTGTTACAATTTTGTTATAAACATCTTATGGAGAAAACTGTTTTAAATTTCATTTCAGCAATGGCTTCATTTCTGATAAAATAAAAATATTTATAATTATGATTAATTTGGCAAGTTGGTTAGTTATTATTAATGAATTTAATCTTAGCTAATTTATGGAAATGACTATGAAATACATGGTTACTATTAAAATGACATGTGTTCAAAACAATTTTTCAGAAGGGGTAAAAGTTTAAAAACCAGTGTGATAGAACATAAAGTGTCTCTCTTGATGGTCTGCTCTAAGGAAATATGAGAAATAATTATAATCCTGGGATAAAAATAGAAAGTTAAATATTAGCATTATAACGAAAATGGAATTTTGAGTAAGGGTTTTAAAGGTTTTAAGATCTTGCTTACAAATTTAGAACTCCTCTACTTGTCAAGAATATTTTTTAAAAAAATTAAATAATAGGCCAGCTGTGGTGGCTATTGCCTGTAATTTCAGCACTTTGGGAGGCCGAGGTAGGCAGATCATAAGGTCTGGAGTTCAAGACCAGCCTGACCAATATGGTGAAACCCCATCTCTACTAAAAATACAAAAATTAGCCATGCGTGGTGGTGTGCACTTAGGAGGCTGAGGCAGGAGAATTGCTGGAACCTAGGAGGCGGAGATTGTAGTGTGTTGAGATTGTGCCACTGCACTCCAGCCTGGGCGACAGAGAGAGACCCCCCCCATCTCAAAAAAAGAAAAAGGAAAGCAAAAATATTAAATGATAAACTAGGGTTTGAATCTGTATTTATAGGTTTTAATATTCGTATGTTTTTGCTAAATAATATTGCAGCTTCAGTATTATTAGCTACAAGGTATGATCAGACATTATTATTATAATAAGATTCTAATTACAAGAAGAAAACAGTATGATGTAATGGATCACCTGTGGGCTATAGCATTAGATATACTTGGATTTAAATCCCAGCATAGCACCTTTCAGACTGTGTGACCTCAAGGAATTCACTAAAGTGTCTGAGCCTCAGTTCTTCATTTATGAAATCTGGATACTAATACCTCCTTTCCATAGTTGTAAGAAGTAGAGATAAACTGTGAAAGGCTTAACGTGGTGTCTGACACATAATAATCATTCCCTAAGTGAGAGCTATTAATGTTACAGAGCTGAAAGGCACCTCATGGGATATTATTATTATTATTGTTTATTTGCAGAACTATATATGCAATCAATCTTCTCTTTAGGGCTTCATTAATATTTTAATTGATATTTTAAGAATTTGCTTTAGGGTTTTTCTTGTTAGTATAAAACTGGCATTAGTATTCTATTGTAGGCATCAAAAATTTAAGATAAAATGTTCCACTTAGCAGGATTCTAGATAATTTAGAGATTATAGAACTTTAATGTAATAAATACTAATATTGTTTTATGCTAAAAGTTAATAAGCATTTAAAATATACAAATACAGTAAAAGGAAGATTCTTCATATCTTAATTTTTATTTCTTAGCCTAAGGTAATGATCTCTCAGGTGCATAAATTAAGTACTCAGAAACTTTCGAAGCTTAATGAGTATACAACATGGCACCTGGATATTGACAATCAACACATTATAAGCTAGTGTATTGTGATTTATCAAATAATAATCTCTCTTCAGAGAAAGCACATCTTTATATACCTAACTTCTAGCTGTAAAGAAAGATTTGCACTAAAAATCCTATAACAATAATTATTGTAAATGTTTATATAAGTGGGTATCAGAAATCATAAGTCATGAAGACTAAAAGATAGTATAAAATTGGTTGATTTTTGAGGAAAAACTGTATTAAGAATAAAAGTTCAAGATAATTAAAAGTACAATCATTGCTTTTAACATTAGTTGAAATTTACTTTATTTTTGTATTTTATTATAATAATCTCCAGGCTCTGAAGATCAAGTTCTCTACATTGCTAATGACACTGATATCCTGGGTTTTATATATCCATTCAACTACAGTGGCGATCATCAACAAATTTCTCATATTGAACATAATTCAAGAATAACAGGGATGGATGTATATTATCAAAGAGATATGATTATTTGGAGTACTCAATTTAATCCAGGCGGAATTTTCTACAAAAGGATCCATGGCAGAGAAAAAAGGCAAGCAAACAGTGGCTTGATTGTAAGTAAATACCATTGTATATTTGAATGTCCATACTTTTCCACTACCTACTTTTTAAACAAAATGTATCTATTATAATATCTAATTATAGTAACTAATTAATATATTCAATTATTCCTTCACTATCCTCCATGTATAGAAATAAAGTATTTCTCTACTCCTTTGTTCTCATAGCTATACATGATTTATTTTAATTGCATGATTTTGTTTTCATTTTAATGTATTTGACTTGTATATAATATAAGAATGCTAATAAATGTTACCTAACATCTCCAGAACATCTTTTCATTTCATATGAAAAGATGCTTTACAATTATTATGAACATAAACTTTTTTATCACGAGATGATATTGGGTAACATCATTTTATTAAAATTAGAAAGTAGTGTAATGCAGGGAAAATTATTTCTCTTTTTACATTATCAGAAATATACTTAGACTCTAGGGTAGGCCATCAATTCAATAGTGTAACTATTTCTTCTGACTCCTGATAGCTATGTTTCAGGAAATATCCAGAAAAGAGAAATATTGTGCACTTGTGTATGATGGACATGTTGATAATCATGGTTATTATTTTCGAGAAAAATAAATTGAAACATGTTTTTATTTAAGGTTGTAGATTATCCCTTTTTGTTTTAGGACATGTCAAGTTATTGTGTGTTCTATATTTTTAAGTAATCTGAAAGGAAACTGACAGATAAATACTTATTTTTATAAGCCCGACTTATTCCTATACAACCAAAAAGTCAAGTGCTGTCCCAGCAGGATGTAATTGAAGCTTTGTATTTAACAGAAATCAGATACTCCCATCTAGAAGTCTTCACTATTTCTTCTGTTAGCGTCTACCATAAAGACTTGAACTTTGTAAATCTATTTGATGGAAATCTGGAATATAGTTTAATTTTATCAGCAGTAGATGACTATATGCTGGTTTTAAAATAAGCTATTTTAGCTTTCAAATTCAGGTTTGGATTAAATTAGATGAAACCTATGAGTAAAAATCTATGCATATCAGAATGGTTCAATTCCTTTTTCCTCAAACACAATAGCTACTATTAACTTTCTTTGGCTCTAAAACAGAAATCTGCTTGTTGAAAACATTGCTTCTATGGTAACATGGCATCATTTGCTAATGAATTAATAAAGACTATGTACTATCAAAGAGATAATTATTTGGAGTGATTATGATTACTGGCTGAATTTGAACCCTGTTGTTTACTGGCCTCTTCGCTTCTTGGTACTCTCTATTTCAAGAGGTTTTAGTGAGGATTCAATTTACATAGTAGTATATTAACTATATACTAAAATTAATTGTATATAATTATATGTAACCAATAACATACATTATATGTTCTAATAAGGGTTCAATTTACATATTAGTATATTAACTATATACTAAAATTAATTGTATATAATTATATGTAATTAATAACATACATTATATGTAACTAATAACATACATTAATAAAATACATTATCTGTATTTTATATATTAGTGTTTAACTTTCTGGGTACATAGGAAGTACTATTTAGATGCTTCCTATTGACAGTAAAATGATGCTGCTGATGGTGTTGACATTAATAATGATAATTAGCAAAATGTTCTCTGCTTCATATTATCACATTAAAAAATATTTGCAATTTTTACATATCTGCATTTTATAATTGCTAAACATATACACATATTTAATTTTGACATAATTTTTCAGAGAAAAGTATTTGATTTTACTACTTTTGTGCTTTGGGGAAATTGGTTGTCCTTTAGTTCAGGGGTCTCCAACCCCTAGGGCACAGACTATTATCAGTCTGTGGCCTGTTAGGAACCTGTCATCACAGAAGGAGGGGAGCAGTTAGTAAGGGAGCATTACCATCTGAGCTCTGCCTCCTGTCAGATCAGTGGTGGCCTTAGATTTTCATAAAAGTGCAAACCCTATTGTGAACTGCTCATGCAAGGGATCTAGATTGCAGCACTCCTTATGAGAATCTAATCCTCCACCCACCCCATTCATAGAAAAATTGTCTTTTATCAGACTGGTTCCTGGTGCCAGAAAAGTCGGGGACCGCTGTTCTAGTGAACAGAATTCAACAAATTTATTTTAGATTAGAAGCCAAATTCAGTTAATGTTTGATAACTAGGTTTTTATTCTTATACACACAAATATATGTATGTATTTTATTTGAATATTATTTATTTATATGTGTTTATTTTTACATATTTTATTGAACTTTATTAATGTATTATAGAATCTTTCATAGTCAATGGCAAAGCTACTGATTAGAATTATTTGAATAGGATATAAAACTTTATTTACTCTTTTAATAACAGTGATAACTTGTGTTATATCATCCAGACTTCCTGTGTGTTGCTTCTGTTTTCATCTCTATTTAAATCTGCCATGACTAGCAGCATTCACAAAGAAGAAAAATGGGTAACAGTAGGAGTGCATTCTCCACTAAGGAGCCCATCATAACCAACTAAATGCCGTAATTATAAGTTTGGAACCTCTGAGCCATGAGTTTTACCACTATAAGCCAAATTTCATAACAATTTTAACCAATACATTATTTTTAAAAATACTTTAGGACTACACTGATAAATGCAACTATTTAACTTTGCTTCCTAAATCTTTTTGTATTCCTGATATTTCAATATTATCAAGACAGGCTAAATCTGTTATTACCGCTTTAATGAGTAATGTGAATTGTAGAGCAATTAACTTCAAAGATATATCACATCTCTGAGTCTCAGCTTACTCATCTGAAAACAACTATAATATCGAAGTACACAATTTCTACAACCCCTTTGAGAAAATAAATATATGTTATTTCCAAAAGATATATGGCATATTGTATATATATCCAATTATTATCTGAACAATTTGTGTTTATTCCTCTGAAATCTGCCTTATGTATTAATAATTGATTTTCTTTCTTATGAATTACTCTGCCATGTAAATACTTGTTCTTCTAAGAGTAACAGGCTAGTCATCCCTTAGTTTAATGAGCGTGCAATCTAATTCATCTTCTAAGTTTTGACACAAATATTAAATAATACTGATTGAGACTTCCCCACCCCTTGAAAAATAAAACTCAAGATTTTTCCCTAGGCTTATTATGGTACATTGATTTCCATCTCTGAATCAATAAATAAAGGAGAAAAAAATACACAAATCAAGCTACGAATACATTAGTTGTAACTCCATTATCAGTGAATCAAATGGAGGAAGTAGCCATGTGATAGCAGGATATTTTAAAAGCATACTCTCAGACACAAAAAGTGTTCTAATAGTTCCACTTCCATAAAGAGTAGGAAACCTGTTGCCTCAAAAACTGGAAGAATATTATTCAGAAACCTAAATGTTAACTGAAGTCCCTTCCAAAAAAAAAAAAAGATAATTTTCCATATGATCCTGTTTCATTTTTGTGGAAATTGTGAAGGGAATACTTTTCTGTAATCTATGAAAATGGTTAGAATACTAATAATTATTACAAATTAAAACTTCAAATGTAGACCAAGTTGTTTACAATTAGAAATACTTATTATTTTCTAATCCCCTGGATAAAAATAATGGATTTTTTTCCTTTAAGAAAATAGATTATTTAAAACTTAAAAGAGTGACATAATTTAAACTATACATAAGGCATAATGAGACTTCCTAATTTTAATTCCAGTACTCAGAACAGAATATAACAGCAGCAATATGCAACAATTGTACCTGCTTTTAAGCAATGTATCATTTTTAGTATGAGATGCCATACAGAATAATATATGAGGGGAAGCACTATAAAGTAGGTTAATGTTTGGAAAATGCAAATAACTTTAAAAGTACAGATTAAATTTTTACCACTAAAACCCTAAATATTTCTAAGCAAAACAAATGTTCAGATTTATCTGATCTATTTGACTTTGAAAAGTAAATATGAGATATCATTTTTGGTGTATTCTTTTTTGTAAATAGAATGTTCAGGATAGACATGCTTATTATATTACTAGTTAATATCATCTATTTTTCTCAAAAAGTTGATTGGGCCATTTTGTTTTCTTGGAAAGCTGTTAGCAAAATATCTATTTAAGTTATTCTTGACAGGTTTCACTAGTTATAAACCTCATATCCAACATATGGATCTGCATATATCAAACACACACACACACACAGACACACACACACACACACAAGTGCATAGTTGTGTATATGCACTCACAAGTAAGTGTGTGTGTGTGTTTACAAAAACTTTGGCAAACACTTTAAAGTCTTGTTTTAGAACATTTGGATACTGGTAAAAATTGATAGTCATCTGAGTTCATTCAAACCAGTAAAAACAATCATTTATTATGATTACATGGAAAAAATCTAAAACTATCAGATTACAACATCATTACCATTTAGTGATATTATTGTTGTTAATTGTACAAGATAGGCACTCAATACTACATACTGACTCAAGTAAATGATTCTGCAACAGTTATGATCTAGTCAAAATTTTACTAAACAGGCAAAGAGATAGAAATTTGACACTTTGCTATAATGTATTTTTAGTTCCTTAATTAAATAATGTTTACCCCTTAAAATATACTAATGATAATTATATAAGTCTACAATTAATAATGATGAGGAAATTATTAATCAAAATGCATCATTTTAATGAGAACCAGCCAAAATTCATACAAAAAAGCTAATTTAAAGCCTGCTTTAAACTCATAAATAAATCAATACAGAAAATTCCAATTTTTAAAAATGTATTGAAGTAATTAAATAATGAACTATTAAAGAAAAATTCAGATATTTCAGGTCCCAAGATAAGATGAGCAAAGGCCAATTTGAAGAGAGGAAATTTGAGCTGAGACCTAAAAGATGAGAAAGAAGTAATGTCGTTATATACATACATATGAGTCATGAGGGGACATGAATCATATATATACACACATGTACACACATGTATACACACACGTATACACACACGTGTGTGTGTGCATATATATATATATGTGTGTGTGTGTGTGTGTGCATTGTTGATTCCTGTCCTTCTGTCATAGCAATGACTTTAAGGTTTTTATATTAAGCCTGTGGAAAATAGAGTTGTCATTAAATGAGATTACAGAAGCAGATCTAGGGAATATTTTGAGTTCATTTTGGAGCATACTAGTTTGAAGAGAGATTTGAGCTAAGAGCTAAAATATGAGAAAGAAGGACTGTTTTTGTACTAATATATAGATAGATTAGATAGATGCATGATAGATTAGATAGAGATAGATAGACAGATAGATAGATAGATAGACAGATAGATATGGCAACAATTCTTTTATGTAGAGAATGGCTAGGGTGAAGAGAAAAAGACAAGGAAGAAATCACTTGGGAGGCTATTGTGCTCCAAGTTAGAGATGATGATAGGTTGCACTATTGTAGTCTCAAAGGAAATACAAAGTGCTAGACAGATGTCGAACCAGAAAGTTTTGCATATAGATAAATATGGAGTTGTGAAAAGACTCTAGGCTGATAACTAAATTTTTGGATTACACACATGTGGATACTGATAAAGGTAAACCATGGGTTTGGTGTTAATCATGTTAAGTCTGTGATTGCTTTAAAAGATCCAAGTGGGATATCAAGTAGATACTCAATGGTGTATTCAAGGCTAGATCTTATATTTCTGGGCTACATATACACATTAAAGAATAGCAGAATAGAGGAGATATATAAAACCATGAATCCAGATTAGATTACTGGCAAGAGTAGAAAGGAAGAAAAGAAGGACTGGAACCAAGCTCTCAAGCAAAATTAAAATGATGACAAGTAGTAGCCAATGCATTAAGGGAAAATAAGAAGATACAAAGTTACAAAAACTGAGAGAGGAGAGTATTTTGAGAAAGAGATTGGGGTTATAATTGTAGTATACATCTAAGAGATCAAGTACATGAGGACAAATAATTGTTCAACAAATTTGATGGCAGTGGTTAATTAAGGACCTTAGAAGTTTCAAGTACATAGAAGAGGCAGACATCAGAGAGAACATGTAGGTGTGATCTCCTACTCATTTAGAAACATCTGGAGATATTTCTGAGTGTTACAACCAGGAGACCACTCCTGGCATCAAGTGGGTAGGGCCGGAAATGCTGCTTAACACTAAGGAAGTATCCTGAGAAAAATGTTGGCAGTAGTGGAATCGAGAAACCCTTCACCACAATATCAGCCTCTCCAGACAAGCTTTCAGTAGATACTTTTTAAAATCATGTCATATTATGTAATAATAAGCCTATAAAATGAAATGATTCTAAGATGAATCATCAATGTAGTTATTATTTTATTGGTGTTTTAAAAGTTCTTTTTATTCCTCACCTATTCATTCTCTTTTGCTTGCTCCTTTTCTTCATCCCTCTTCATAATAGAATACCCCAGTCTCAGACCTTAGTCCTCACTGTCTTTCCTTACTTCCTTGCTGAGCTCACATAGTTTCATGGATTAACATGTATCGACATGCTAACATAATTGGTATCATCTCCTGTCCAACTGCTTACTTCACTTTTCTTTTTAATCTATGAAAAATCTTGAAACTAGCCTGCCCCAAAATAAACTTCACATAGTATCCCCCAAATCCACTTCTATAATCTCATTTAATGACAACTCTATTTTCCACAAGTTTAAAATAAAGATTTTGGAGTACTTAGTTGTTGCTGATTCCTTTTCTTTTGTCATAATATATAAATCAGGTAGTCTTGTTTAATACACCTTCGAGTTATGGCCAAGAGTTGGTTATCTCATATTAGCTTTCCTGAAAGCACCTAGGTTTGAGCCAGATATCTTTCTTTTCAATTAGTTCAGTAGCCTCCTAACTCCTCCTTGCTTAACTTTTCACTCACAACCCAGCAGCCAGAATGCCAAAAAGTGAAAATGGTCCAATTTCAAAAGTTTGACCATCACCACAATCCAACTAATGGACATATCTATGACCCCCAACTCTTTCTGTATGGTCATCTAATTCCCTTAGTAACCTATTCCCCCAGACCTTGCCCACTTCTCTCCCATTACCAAGAAACTACTGGTTTGTTTTCTGTTATGATATATTAGTTTTCTCTTTCTAGGATTTCATGGGCATAGTAAGTCTTTTTCACTCAGCACAATGATTGAGAGTATCATCCATGTTGTTGCGTATATCAATAAGCCATCCTCTCTTTTGCTGAATAGTTTAGTGTTATGTGGATATACCGTGGTTTGTTTGGCTATTTACCTATTAATGAACTTACATACTTGTACGTCACTAGGGTTTTTCCAATATGTAGTAGAATTGTATCATGAAAAGTTATTTCTGATGTTCACTTTGTTCAATAGTTTTGAGACCTTACTGTGTCAGCTAATTTTATCTATGTCTTTGTTGTTGTTGGTAGTAGTGTTTTTGATACGGTGTCTTGCCCTGTTGCCCAGACTGGAGTGCAATGGTGCAATCTAGGCTCACTGTAACCTCTGCGTCCTGGGTTCAAATGATTTTCCTACCTCAGCCTCCCAAGTAGCTGGGATTACAGGCGCCTGCCATCACACCCAACTAATGTTTGTGTTTTTAGTAGAGATGGTGTTTCACCATGTTTGCCAGGCTGGTCAACTCCTGACCTTGTGATCTACCCACCTCAGACTCCCAAAGTGCTGGAATTACAGGCATGAGCCATCACACCTAGCCATCTGTGTCATTTTTTTATGATTGTACTCATAGTATATATATAATAACCTTCATTTAAAGACTTATATTTTGAAAAACATAATTCATTTGATTTTGTTTCTTGTCATGGCAAATAATGTCTTAGTAATCATCTTTAAGTGTAACAAAGCCTGTATTAAGTAGTTCAGACATTTTGTGAAGTGAAAATGTGAGATTAAAGAGTATTCAAACTTGATTTTAAATAAGTACTTTCAGATTGCCTTCATAAGGACTACTTTTAAAAAATGATCAGCAATATATAAATACAAACTTTTCCTAATGCTATTGCCAAAACCAGCATTGCATTGCTAATAAACTTTTGCCATTTGTTTTTGATGTGCATTTTCTAAATTATTTGTGACGTTTGAACACCTTTTCTTATGTTTTGTTGACTATTCAAAATTCTGCTTCTCCCAAGGGTCTCCTTTTGATCTATGCTCATTTTTTCCTTAAAGTGTTTTGTTTTCCATAATATCTTATGCACTATTTATATACTGTAAATACTGAGTTTTTGTTAGATATGCACCCCCCCATACAAAAACATTGCCTTCAAATGAATTTACTTTGTTTCTGATGGTTTTTGCTGCATAAAAGATTTACTTTTTATGTAGTCTGATCTGATTGTCTTCTTCTTGAATGCTTCTGGACATCACATCATATTTAAGGAAGTCTTTTATCTAGCACATGTGCACACTTTCTATTCGTTCTTTTACTTTTAAATCTGTACCTTTCTGATGTATCTGAATCTGTATATCGTTTGATATAGGGATTTAACTTCGACCCTAAATATTAAATAGTCTTTCATTTCTCTAGTGATTGAGTAGGCGTTTCTTTTTTTCTGTGGTACTAAACTCTCAAAACATATGAGTGAGTATGGAGTCCCCATCCTATTCTTTGGATCTTTTTGTGGATATGTGCACCATTAACATATTTTAAAAATGTACTGTAGCATTATGGCATATCTCTATTTATAAACTCTACAGTTATACGTCTTCATTTAAATTATTAGAAATTATTTAATTATATATTTCTAAAATTGTTTAGAATATTATTAGAAGAATACATACATTAGAATTTGATTTATATTGCATTGCATTTATAGATTAATTTGTGAAAAGTCACATCTATTATGAAATCACTATGATAGAGATCCTCATAATGAACCATTCTTGTGTTCGAAGGGTTATAGAATGTCATTCACAATCGGCCTTAACTGAATAGTAAATATTTTTATCTCCATAGTAAGAAATATATGGTTTTCCACGAAAAGTTTAACTTCAATGATAACATTTTTTTTTTTGCTAGTTATATATTGCCTAACAGGAAATGTTGGTATGTATCTTTTTCTCAAACCTTAAAGAATAAAGTTGCTGTATATGAGAGTTGAAAGAACAATGATAAAATCTATGTGGCAAAATAAACTCACAAATAAATATTTATATAATACAGAGCCTTACCAGCATCTGCTACTTTTTGATGTTTTGATAATAGCCATTCTGGTTATTAATAACCAATAAATGGTGAGAGATGGTATCTCATTGTGGTTTTTGAGATTCCATATTTTGTCTGCCTCTGTCTCAGAAAAACCTAGATTAATCTTCCACACTCTTCTCCCTGTATAGTATTTCATTAAGTTTGTCTCCTCTTGTTTTGCTGTCTCCACTTTTGAACCCAGACCCAAGCCATTCTCCACACCATAGCCAAAATATTCTTAAAACATTAATATGATCATCATATGTTCCTAAGTAAATCCTTCTACTGGATGTCCATTAAAAAAATATTGGTTTACAAGCCTCTTAATGATTTTCAGCCTTATCTCCCATCACATCCCTCCCATTTCCTTACACAGCTATAAACAAGCATATATATATATATCCCTAAACACAAATTTTTGTTCCAGCCATACATAGACCATATTTCAGTACCAAGAATGCAACTTTTTCTCTTCCCTTCAAAGTCATTTATGAGCTGTTTATTCTGCCTTCCTTAATTTATCCCTATTAACCAAAGCTCCTTTATTAAAAAGACACCACATCACTGTTATTATTATACTAATTATCACCATTGAGAATGGTCTTGATCTTGTTGAAGCATCAGAGATTTCATCCCACATACTGTGTTTTCAGGTCTTCCAAAGGCCCTGAGTGACCAATTGTTGTCATTTGAAGGAACACGCTCAAGGAAAGATAAAATAATGTTAATTTTATGCCTAGAAAGTAGTCTACAGGGTCATCCCTTTATTATTCTGGGTTCTATTTTGACTTGGAAATTTTATTGCCTATTTACAGAGTAATGAAACACTAGGAAACTATAATGGAGCCGGTAAGAAAATGATATATGAATCTCAGTGTTTCCTATATTTACACAGCACGTGTGCACACACACACACACATATTCACAATCTGAGTGAATTTGATGGATGATAGACACTGAGGTATAAGAACACAATTTATTTTTATGTATATCATATACGTCATATACATACACATGTAGGCCTGCTACAAAGACTAACATTTCTGTTGATTCACAAGGAACATAACTAATGATTCTGGAAACACTGTCATTTGCTTCTCTGAAGCGTTTTTATGCGTTTTTTGCTGTCTTTATCCTCTTTCTGAGAGATACATAATTTATTTATTAAATTCAATTCCTTTTGGTTGCAAACTAATTATATAAAGAAGTTATGCAGGTAAGATAAATTACTGAAATAGGTTAGGCATAAGCATTGGGAACACAGGTGATAGAGACAAACTGAACACATCAAATTAAATGAGGGTGCAGCAGCTAATTGACTCTTCTATTCTGGAATGTTAGCCTGGTTTCCATATACCAAACTTAATTGTCTTAATTAAAAAAAAAACTTTGAATAAGTAATATGACATGTTAATTTTGAAAGTTAGAATCTACTTTTTTTTTTAATTTTAACTTTAATTTACTTCTCAACCAGTTGTTTTGATAGGTCTACTCCAACTCCAAATTATTTCTCGAATGTTATGCACATTTAAATTGTAATTTTCAGAGTTATCTTATTTCCATATTTCCAAGTCATTCACATATGAAAATGACCTGGAAATAAGGATGTAGAATAATATCAGAATTACCACCCAAACACCAACACATTATTCACTTACTCACTAATGCCTAAAAATGAACAATTGCCATAAGATACATATTTAAGGATATACAAAATGCAGACTTACCCAGAATGGATAATATTTCAAACTATTACATAATTTACTGTTTAGAAGCTAGAGATGTTCACAGATCATCTAATCCAAATCTTTATTTTATACACCATATATTATAAAAAGAAACCAGGACTAAGATTTAAATAAAGTTCTTCTGATTCCAAATTCAGTGTGCTTTCAAATCTTCCTTGATATCTTTGTTTTTCTAATAGTGTGAATAAAGGTTTAGAAAGACAGTCTTTCTTTTTATGGAGGGCAGAGCCAATCGTCTTTCTTTTTATGGAGGGCAGAGTTCAATCAGAAATAAAGGTTAAAGAACACTGAAGAGGCTAAAAAATGAGTAACAAAATCACATATATTATTGAGTCTTTAATTCAAACACAAATTTGGTCTTTTTCAAAAATCATCAGAGAATTATGTCTGAGGTTTCTTTTTCATCTGGTAGGAGTTTATTCCAAGTTGACATGGTTCTAATGTAGATCATTGCAGCCTTAAAGTTACTCAGATCCATTGTGCAGTATAAATCATAAATAGAAGCTAAAGTTTTCATCTCTGCAGTAGCTTTTTAAATCTCGTACACATTCTAGCTCTAAATATAACTTCTATTTGGTTCTTAATTTCTCCACTGCTTTATCAGCTCCTTGACATGTGAAATATCTGGATATTTTAATAACATTACTAAGTCAATAGAAATTAGTAATATTTAGAATTTATGGAGTCATTATTTTACTTTCACTCCTTGGAAGTGAGTCCGATTCATATTTTGAGGAGAAAAATGTAAATAGTCTTTTCATTTAGTATAATATCACACAGAGACACACACAATTTCTTGAAAATGGTTTTACATCTTTGTTTTAATAGAATTCCATTGGGAGATAATTAACTTTAATAAAATGAGTCAAATTTTCTATTCTTAGATGTACATCAAGATGAAAAAAATCACGAATAAATAAAACGTGACATTACCTCAATTTATCCTTGTGCTAACTAAATTTTCTTAAAGTATATTGCTAACTATAAGCAATTTATTAAAATAGACAACAGTATTTTTATGACTCACATGCTTGAACTCCCCTATCACAGGTTTTTCCTTTCTACTGTTTTAAAACAAATGTCTTTAGTGACTTACATCTTCAGTTTATTGAAGCTGTAATTGTGGCAGATACCTTACAATCTACACCTATAGAGGATTAGCAATTTAAACTAGTAACCTTTAATTTTGTTACAATCAAGCTGTCATTTTTTTGGTAAGATATAAGGGTTTCATTCATTTGACTAATACATTCCTACAAAGAAGGATGCCTCAGGTCTCAAAACTGGCTGTATATTTAGAGAGTTTATTAGAAAAGAAATCATTTGTTTGAAGAAAGCAGTCAAAATGTGTCTTCCACTCCATGCAATAAGATGAGAAATGACTTTTCTTGTCAGGAAAGCTGCATGCTTCTCCAATCTCTCAAACAGGACACATTTAATTGGTGTCTCTATTTCACAGGTGTGCCTGTCTAGTGAGCTAGCCAATGGAGCAAATGAAAGTTTTATATTTTCTTCTTTCCAGTATACTATGTTTGTTTCATTTCATGATTTTTGAAGACAGGTAGCTTAGCTCTTCTGTTCTGTTTTCCCATGTCAATCTTCATTTTCACTCTCAGAATCTCAGTGTACTTTTTCCTGTGTTTTTTCATTTTTTGTGTTTACCTGATTGATTTTGGTACCTATCTTTAAATAAATTGTGCGATCATAATATCAAGATCCAACAGGGATTTCTGTCTTTCATCCTCCAGTGAACATCCATTCAATATTAGACCTTTTTTAATGTCGTTAATATTATTCAAAATTCTGGTTAAGATGTGAATGGTGGAGATTATTTTGTTTCCTTGAAACTCAGTACAAAGGGTGATTTTCTAATTTGGCCATAGGTTGAGAGTAGGTTAATAATGTTGCCACCTTCTGATGACAGTAGTCATCTTCTTCCTCCTCTGCTCCTTTCTTCCCTCTTCCTCCTTGTTGTCCTTCGTTTTGTTTTGTTATACCCTCTTTAGTGTTGAAAATCAGTAAGTATTTAGTATAATACGAGTCAGCGAGGATGAACACCTGGTAACATCTTCACCTTCTGCTATCATTCTTTGAGAATCACCTTGTCATTTATGATATCATAACTTTAGGTTGAATTAATTGCATGTGCCTATTCTTTACCCCATATTCTAACTACTTTAGTTGTTACCGGAATGACATTAGGGATTCCTTGTTCAGGAGCAGGAGAATAAATGTATATATTAAATGACTCTGCAAGTCGTCAATATCTTTTGTACATATAATCAAAATAAGATTTTTCTTGCTTTTTCTAATCTATGTTCTTTGCCCTAGAAATGTGACCTAAATTTATTTTTCTACAATTCTCCATTAGTAAAATCTTCACCAGCCTGTTAACCTGAAAAAGTATCACTAAATCAAACTTCTGAGTGCTTTACAAACATTAGGAAACTGGGTTATTAATTGTCATCAGTCTAGGTTTAGAAGTCCAAAATTGAAGTATGATCAGATTTTTTTAAATTGTACTTTAGGTTCTGGTGTAAATGTGCAGATCATGCATGGTTGTTGCATAGGTACATACATGGCAAAGTGGTGTGCTAGTGATTTTTTTTGAATGAATGAAATGAAATAAAAATACTCAATTCAATGTAAGTGGAACTTGCATGAAATATGACATATTTTGTCGAGGATACCATAAGGATTGAAAATCAGGTGTACACATATACATCTTTCAAACAGAAAATAGATAACTTTTTCTATGCTCAATCAGACAAAGAGCATTATAAGTTTTGTGTCATAAAGGTTTGTTCTACTATTGTTAGAAAATAACACATATGCTTCAACAGGCTTAAAACACCTCATAATTGTGATTTTTCCCATTATCTTTCATGTTTGTAAATTTATGATTCACACTGACATGCACATGCCATTTGTTGATATATTTACTTTCAAATGATGACGGGTTGGAAATAAAAATACAGTTTAATGATACTGGAACATATGAAAATGATTTTTTGGTTTGGCTAGGACAAATATTTATATTCTAAACATCTATGAACATTATTTATATTAAATTTCTAGAGTATGCTGTATTGCATAGTGCTTTATATTTAATTCAAATAACTCATATCACTGGGCATATGGATAACATTTATTGTTAAAGCTGAAAAATAGGGTTCTAAAACATTTTGTATTTTCAGATTTAAAACCCAAAGGGTTGAAGAACTGATAATAAAGGGCATTAGAAATTGTCTATGGATTCTGTGTTCAAATAAGCCATATTTTCCTTGTTTGAGATCCCAGTAACCATGCAGCAGACAGTGATTTGGCATCCCATGTTCTTTTTGAGATGTTCAGTTTCTTTTCTTTTAATCCAAGTTCACTGATTGATAATATTAATTCCTCCAAACCCACACACAAAGACTTCATGTGTTAAAAACTCATATTTCCACTGCTTCCCAGGTCTTAAAGATGCTATTACATATTGATTACACATCTAGTTGTAATCACCTTCAAATAATTGTTTCTACTCTTGCTGTAATACCCCTGGTATTACCTTCTCACTTTTGGTTATGCACAATAAACCTGGCCATGTCAAATTAATTACTACACTAGTTCCTACTTTTAGTGATCAAGTTAATTGAAGGACACAGAACATAAGTTATTTTCCTTGCTGTCTAGTCTTAATGAATTCTGTTACCTTTGTCTCACAGTAATTCAATAAAACAAATGTTAAGGTAATCCAACCTATTAAATGTAAGGTAAATAGATATTATGACTTTCCTCAAAAGATGTTAAAATATAGTATTTCCATAAATGTGTCTAGTTGTACTAATCATTTTTTCAATTGTAAAACAAAATTATGTCTAGAGAGGATTACAGCACCTGGATTTTTCTCACATTGCTGAAAAGAGTGTACATTGCTACAAATTTTGAAAAAATTTTCTAGCAGTATCCTATCAAGCTAAGTGTGTGTAAACTTGAAGACACTAATTCTATTCATTGGTAAATACCCAATGGAATTGAGTGGTTGTCTCCACCAAATAAAAATGCACTAAAATATCCACAACATGAGTTGTAATGACCTAAAAGTGTAACCAAGCCAAGTGGATATCATCAGTAGAACAGTAAACAAATACTACTGAGCAATGAAAAGATTACAAATGGACAAATACGAAACAAGGATACATTTCACAGTCCGATGTTAAACAAATGAATTTTGGAATGAAACATTATGATTCTTTTTTACATTGATTTGTTTAAACTAATCTATGGTATTAGATATCAGAATTATCATTGCTCTAAGGATAATATCGACTGCAAGGAGTCACAGGTGAACCTCCTATAGTTCTAGAAATATTTCAACAGAGTGCAACTGGTTAAACTCCAGTGGTCTGTACAATTAAGATTCATGCAGATATACATCTACAAAGATTGAAAACAGCATTAAGAACCTTTTTTGACATCTATGTAATGACTAACACAAGACTATGTTCTTATAATTCCCCCATAACTTCAATGTAAAGACACAGAAAATTCTGCAAATTTCCTTTTGAAAATACCATGGTGTGTTGTTTTGTTTCCTTGTAGTGTCCTGAATTTAAAAGGCCCAGGGACATTGCAGTTGACTGGGTGGCTGGAAACATTTACTGGACTGATCATTCTAGAATGCACTGGTTCAGTTACTACACTACTCACTGGACAAGTCTGAGGTACTCTATCAACGTAGGGCAGCTGAATGGCCCCAACTGCACCAGACTCTTAACAAATATGGCTGGAGAACCCTATGCTATTGCTGTAAATCCTAAAAGAGGGTACGTTAATGGCTTAGTATTTCTATTTCTTGATAATGAATATCTTTTATAGAAAATGTGCTCTGTAGATTTTGTCTCTGTAGTGAGTGTTCAATGTATAATAGTGTCACATGACTTTTAAAAATCCTCATACTACTCCTTTGTACAAAAGCATGTCCTTTTCATACCAAATGATGGCACAAAATATATTTTTCATGAAATATTGCTGTATTATGCATTCATTGTACATGCGTGTCTGTGCATGCTTATATGTATGTATTGTAAAACAGTGAGCCTGGTGTGATAAACATATAACCTCTGTTTTTAATCTACAATTGAATTATCAAAGTATTAAACATAATATCAAACATATTATGTGTAGAGTACTAACATTTTTGGCTATTTGTGGTAATAAAAGATGAAGATATGTATCTATACAAACAAATTTAAAGAGTGCATTACAAATATTTTCTTTTTTTAGTTAGAGATGTAAACTTACAAGCAATGACCAAAAAGGAAATAGAAAATATTAACTAAAACTCCTAATCAGCCATAAAGTGGATCAATAACTCCTTAGTAAAAAGAAACAATTTATATTTTATTATTATAATTATGCAGTCTTCTCAATTAAAGAATAATTTCTGCTTCAGAAAATAGTTACTTCTCAATAAATCTATTTAAAAAGCATGTTCATACAGCATCCATAATAAAGTGACTATTCTATTGAAACAAAAGAGAATTTCATGTGATGGAAATATTTTCCTCTGAGTTCTAATGAAACTTTTAAAATTGAATTTTGGATATTAAATAATTACTATGGTACAACATAGTATATAGTGATTCTCAAATTTTAATGTATGTAGGCCAGACTTTATTTAAAATGTTGATTCCCCAAGCTGTTTATTGGAGGTTCTCATTCTGTGTGTTTTGAGTTGGAGCCAGAAATCTACTTTTTAAGAGACTCTGGGGGTGCTTCTGAGGCACAAGGTCTGAAGAGCCACTGCTTTGGGGAGCAGAATCAGGTTATAGCAGCACCATCATCAGGCTAACCTCTTTGACCTGCTGTCTTCAGGATGATGTACTGGACTGTTGTTGGGGACCACTCTCACATAGAAGAAGCAGCCATGGACGGTACACTGAGAAGGATTTTAGTACAAAAGAACATACAGAGACCCACAGGTATGATTTCTGACGCATGTTAAAATATGAAGCAGGGTCCTAAATATATTTCTGTTAACAGTTACTTCTAATTTTGTTGGCATCATAAGTATTTTTACAAGTGTATAAAATGATTTATAGTATGATTTTATGAAGCTATTTGCCTTTCATGTCCTATTCTCTCAACTTGAAAATCAGGTCCTTATACTGTCAGTTATATTATATAAATATTATTTGAAACTTGCCTAAGTTATAGGGCTATTTGTTGGATTTCACAGGCATGAAATGTTGACAGTTTATAGAGATCCATTAGGGTATTTTTACATATGTATGTGAATGAAGTTGGGATATTTGGAAATATTTCTAGAGGATGAGAGATGAAATGAACAAATAGGTGGCTAAATATAAATACTTTATGTGAAGGACAGGTTTGATGATGTTTTGCCTTTTCATTCAGAACTCTTTTCAATATGGCTTTAGTCTCCCAGGCTGACTTGCCATCTATGCTGCTACTCCAAATGTTGTGTGTTCTCAGGACTGCCCAGGAGTTCAGCTCTTTTCTGTCTCCATGGTCTTTTTCCCATGCCATATTTCTCCCAGATCCCCCATCTAGAATGTCCTTCCAAACCTTGTTAGCTGAATCTTTCTCATCTTGTACATCTAACTTTAGTACTTCTTCAACAAAACATTTGCAGACAACAGGAGCCTCAGGGGCTCTGTGCCACCCACCTTCCACTGACTACACCTCCACAAAAGGACATAATGCATTGTTTATAGTACATATTATCTAACAATTATGCATTGTAATATCTTTTCTAGTTTAAATTATTTATATTTAGTGCTTATGTTCTTATTAATTGTTAATATGTTTTATATCTTTCCATTCATTTAGATGGCTTTTACTCTTTATGGGAAGAAGCAATATTTGAAACTTAGTCTGTTAACATAAATCTGTTTCCATCCCATGCTTATTAACAAATGTGCCAGGAATTGTTTCAAATGCTAAAGGAACAATGGGAAGCAAATTCTAACCCTCATGAAATCTATATTTCTATAGAGGATAGAATATGTATTTATATGTACTGTCACATTTTTATGTGTGCTATACAAAAAACCATAGTGAAAGGTGGGCTGTCAATGAAAGTACTATTTTAGTTTTGATGATCAGAGAAGTCATCTATAGAAGGGTGATATTGAAAGACCTAAAAAAAAAGAGAAGTAGCAAGCCATATGAAGTTGTGAGGAAAGAGCTTTTTAAGAAAAGAGAATAGTCAGTTCTGAGTAAGAAATTAGCTTAGCATGAAAACAGCAAGAAGGTTACTATGCCTAGAAGCATATAAACAATTCAGAAGACTGGAAGATATGAGGATAGCAAGGTGACTAGGGCCCTCAAATGCAAAACTGGATTCTATTTTAGCTTTAAAGAGAGTGTTTTGAGGTTATTGGCAAGGTGAGTGGCATAATTTCAAACACAGTTTTCATTTTAAAAATACTTCTTTGGTGTTAACATTTCACATAATCATATTAATAGTATATGTAACTTGTTTTTATTTTAAAGAATGTCACTGGCAGCAATTTGTAGAACTACCTGTAGCATGGTACTTAGGAGAGTGCCTAAGGTGAGGATTCTTATAAAAGCCATTTATGAAGGAAGTGCTATGCAGAAGAAAGCTGTAAAAGACAGAGAGGAGGGGAAGGAATCCAGTAAACTGTGTTTCAGGTGAAGCCTAGTCGATGGTTATGTTTGGAGCATCAATTTATGACAGACAAGGGCATCTGTTTTTTAATGTAACCCATCAGTCATTAATTGGCCTTGGGGCTGTGATGTTCCAAGCAAAGCTGCTTCAATCAGCTAAGCACACTTATCTGGAGAAGAATATATGCAAGTCCTCATTGCAAAAGCACCAATGTGGAATTGGGTACTCCTGTTTAGTAAACGAGATCTGCACAGGCACAACAGTGTCTTCAACACTGGTCCTAGTGACAGACGCACAGATTTGACATCTTCCATGTTTTACTCATGGGTAACTTAGTGATGAACATGACACAGTCCTTTTTCTCACAAATTTTACATTCAAGAAAGAAAAAATAAGGCATGTGCAGAAGTAAGTGTCATTTTTGCAAAAGGTGAGAATTGTTTTGTATTTTATAATATCAGAGTTTAGAGGTGAGAAAGATAATCGCCAATACAGAAAAACTATGTGAAAAGTGACAATTGAGTAAGTATTTGAAGAATGGACAGGTAATCCATCGTGAGGAAATTTTTAGAAAATTCTTGTTTGGGGTCAAATGCACCTGGTTTTTAACCTCAATGGATTATTTATTAGCTGTGAGATCTCATAAATGAACATATTTCCTTCAAACTTTTGCTTTATCAATAGAAAAGCAAAAGGTTGGCTGAACATGGTGGTTCATGCCTGTAATCCCAACACTTTGGGAGGCCAAGTCAGGTGGATCACCTGAGGTCAGGAGTTTGCGACCAGCCTGGCCAGCATGGTGAAACCCTGTCTCTACTAAAAATACAAGAAAATTAGCTGGGTATGGTGGTGGATACCTGTAATCCCAGCTACTTGGTAGACTGAGGCATGAGAATCGCTTGAACCCAGGAGGCAGAGGTTGCAGTGAGGTGAGATCCCATCATTACACTGACACCTGAGTAACAAGAGTGACACTCCCTTTAAAAAAAGATAACAATAACTAACTTAGAAATATCAGATATATGAAATAATATAGTCCTCTGAGCCAGGGGCTCTAGTGTAGAGCACGTGGTTGCTCTGCTCATGTCAGGAATCATGGCACATCTAGAAGGGAATAAGTTGGGTGATATAACATGTGAGAATAGAAGACCTTAAGTGCCAAGGGGTTTCAATATAACTTTTTAGCCAATATTGAGCCATTGTATAATTTTGATTTAAAAAATGAGTCAAATAATATGTGCCTTCACATGACACACTTATTATTTTTGTCATTGGGCACCATATAAGACATAATAAATACAATATATGTTCTGTTTCAATCAAGTTTGTGGCAGGTAAGTAACCAGCTCTATGAGAGGAGGAACATGAACTCTTTATGCTGAGGATAATGGCTTCCAGGTCCATCAATGTCCCTGAAAAGGACATAATCTTATTCCTTTTTATGGCTGCATAGTATTCCACAGTGTACATGTACCAGATTTTCTTTATGCAGTCTATCATTGATAGATGTTTGGGTTTATTCCAATTCGTTTGCTATTGTGAACAGTGCTGTGATTAATATATGCATGTGTGTGTCCTTATAATATAATTATTTATATTCTTTTTGGTATATACCCAGCAATGGGATTGCTGGGTCAAATAGTATTTCTGATTCTAGGTGTTTGAGGAATTGCCACACTGTTTTCCACATGGTTGAACTAATTTACATTCCAACCAACAGTGTAAAGGTGTTCCTATTTCTCCACAGCCTCATCAACATCTATTGTTTCTTGGCTTTTTAATAATTGCCATTCTGACGAATGTGAGATGCTATCCCATTGTTCTCCTGATTTGCATTTCTCTAATAGTGCTGTTGAGCTTTTATTAATATGTTTGTTGGCCACATGGATGTCTTCTTTTGAAAAGTGTCTGTTCATGTCTTTGACTACTTTTTACTGAGGTTGTTATTTTTCTTGTAAATTTAAGTTCCTTGTAGATTCTGAATTTATACCTTTGTCACATGGGTAGATTGCAAAAATTTTCTCCGATTCTGTAGCTTGTCTGTTCACTCTGATACTTTCTTTTGCTTTGCAGAAGCACTATAGTTAAATTAGATCACATTTATTATTTTTTTTTATTTTGTTACAATTACTTTTGACATCTTTATCATGAACTCTTTGCTTGTGCCTATGTCCTGAATAGTATTTCCTAAATTTTCTTCTAGGATTTTTATAGATTTGGGTTTCCCATTTAAGTCTTTAATCCATCTTAAGTTAATTTTTGTATAAAGTGAAAGGAAGGGATCCAGTTTCAATTTTTTGCATATGTTTATTCAGTTCTCCTAGCACAATTTGTTAAATATGGACTCATTTCTCCATTGCTAGTTTTTGTCAGGTTTGTTGAAAATCAGATGGTTGTAAGTGTGCAATCTTATTTCTGAGCTGTGACTTTGTTTCATTGGTCTATGCCTCTATTTTGTACCAGTACTGTGGTGTTTTGCTTACTGTAGCTTTGTAGTATAGTTTGTAATGTGATGCCCCCAGCTTTGTTCTTTTTGCTTAGGATTATCTTAGCTACATGGGCTCTTTTTTGGTTCCTTATTATTATTATTACTATTGGAATAGAATCTTGCTCTGTTACCCAAGCTGGAGTGCAGTGGCACAATTCTGATTCACTGCAGCCTCTGCCTTCTGGGATCAAGCAGTTCTCCTGCCTTAACCTCCCAAGTAGATGGGATTTGAGGCACCCACTACCATGCCCAGCTTGTTTTTGCATTTTTAGTAGAGACAGGATTTCACCATGTTGGCTAGGCTGGTCTTGAACCCCTGCCCCCCCGATCTCAAGTGTTAAACCTGCTTCAACTTCTCAAAGTTCTGGGATTATAGGTGTGAGCCATCAAGCCTGGCCCCTATGAATCTTAAAGTAGTTTTTTTTCTTCTTTCCTAATTTGGTGAAAATGTCAATAGTAGTTTAATTGGAATAGCATTACATTTATAAATTACTTTGGGTAGTATGGACATTTTCACAATATTTATTCTTTTTATCCATGAGCATGGTGTGTTTTTTCATCTCTTTGTGTTTTCTCTGATTTATTTGAGCAGTGGTTTGTAGTTCTCCTTGAATAGGTTATTCACTTCTCTTGTTAGCTGTATTTCTAAGTATTTTGTTGTCTTTGTAACAATTGTGAATGTGAGTTTGTTCATGATTTGGTTCTCTGCTTGTCTATTGTTGGTGTATAGGAATGCATGTGATTTTTGCATATTGATTTGGTATCCTAAGACTTTCCTGAAGTTGCTTATCAGCTTAAGAAGCTTTTGAGCTGAGAAAATGGAGTTTTCTAGATATAGAATCGTGTGATCTGCAAACAAAGATGGTTTGCCTTTCTCTCCTCCTATTTGAATACCCTTTATTTATTTCTCTTGCCAGATTGCCATGGCCAGAAATTTCAGTACTATGTGGAATAGCAGTGATGAGAGAGGTCATTCTAGTCTTGTGCTAGTTTTCAAGGGAAATGCTTCCAGCTTTTGCCTATTCAGTGTGATATTGGCTATGGGTGTGTCATAAATGGCTCTTATTATTTTGAAGTTTGAGGAGCATAAACTCTTTTGTTGTTTGCTCTGTACATAGCACATGGCAGTGTGTGGTACAGGGGAGATAGCCATGAGTATTCAGGGTGTCAGACAAGGACACTTTCCAGCTTTGCATCTAGTAAGGAGGGTATGTAGTATTACATCAGTTTTATTTCAAACTGTATTATTTGATATTTAACTATATTCTTTGTTATTTAAACTATATGTTTTGATATTTAACTATACAAACTACATTCTTTAATATTTAAAATCTTATTTATGTTGCCTACTATCTCCTCCAAATTGCAGCAATTTCTAAGAAAATAAATAACTACATCCTGGCCGTGGAGCACTCATAATTGTTTGATTCATTAAGCTAATTCATTGGCCAACACAAGGTCTCTAATTAAATAAAGTGTATATAAATATTAGGATTATTTTACTGTTACTTGAATTTAGTTTACCAACACTGATATAAACAGATAGGTGTGTGTGTGTGTGTGTGAAATAAGTTTGTGTGTATTTGTGTATAAAAACATAACTTTAATGTAGTTTCTAATCTAAAACTTGAAATAGGCAACTGAACTCAAATAATACTTCTAAAAATTTTTTTAAATAAATTTGCATTATAACAGCTTGTATCTAGTTTCCCCCCAACTTTGGTTCCTTGTATCACCTATTAAATCAAGAATATAGTAGTTTACACTTAATGGTTATTACTATCTTACAAATCTTGGCTTTCCACTAAAACAGAATGTATAAAATCTTTTTCTCCATTTCTGAAAAACAGTGATTTAAATTTATTGTTCTCTCCAAGTCCTGCCTCTTAAAAGTCAATGTGTTACATACTATAGTCATTTCATATAACATTTTGATTTTTTCCATTTTACTTTTTACTTTCATTTTTTCCAGCCTGTGATGGAAATAGGTAAACTAGTAGATCTTAGAAAATTTTAAAGTTCAACAAAAGTGAAATTTAAAATCCAAAAGTGTAATAATAGTCTTGATATCAAGGGAAATGTAAAACAAATGATTACATAATTAGCTCCATTATCTTGTGTCACTAAAACTTAGTAAGCGTATATCTTTATCTTTTATAAACCTTTCAAACTGTGATTCCATTATACTTGATTACAAGAAGTATGGCATTTTATTTCTAATTTTCTGTGGTTCTACTGACTAGATTCCAAATATTCGTCTTTCCCTGTTCAGGTAAGAATGAGTTTCCTGAGAATTGATTTTCCCCCATTTTATTATTGGTTCTTTATTACAGAACAAAAGAAGGTGTGATATTTTAAAGTTAGACATGAACTTGTTCATTCATATAAACTTGATTCTCATCTCTGTAATGGGAAAAGTTAGTTGATTCCTTTATTAACTTTTTAATTTAGAAGTCTATCTTTTTTATTAAAGGGTTTAATAAAAAAATCAAAATTATTGATTTGTGAATTTTCTGGAGTATAAATTCCACTCATCTATAAACTTTGTTATATAATTTTTATCTAGATGTAATTCCATCCAATAATACAAACTGTGGACAGAGCTGATAAAGACGGGTATGCCTTAGACCAACCTAGACCAATAATGCAATATGTGACGCTTTTGAAAACCTTTTACTGCCTCTGAGTCTGCAAAACAATATTGTTGATTAAATTGGATTACATACTCATTGTTTTTTCTTTTCCATGATTGCCAATATTAATATTTTTAAGTGTAAAACTAATGTTATCAGGAACAGGTTTTTGTTTCAGCTACTTCATTATTATAGCACATTGGTAAAGGAGAGAGAAACATGTTTTTAACCCTTCTCAGTCAGCTGTTTTGAACTATAGAAGCAGCAGCAAAAAAAAAAAAAAAAAAAAAAAAAAAAAAAAAACTGGATAATTTGTGGTTCATATTACTCATAATTCTATGTGAAAATGAAAAAAAATCTCTTTTTACATGACTTCAAAGAGCAAATTACTCATTGAGCAGAAACCAGTAAAACAAGGACCACTTGCTTAATTGTTAAATTATTTCTCAGAATCTGGTCACACATGGTACATCTCTATACATTACATTAGTTTGATTACACATAGGCTAAATATTTATAATTAACTGAAGAATTATTCACAAATGATTTCCAACATGGATTATTTATATTCTTATTATTAAGTCTTGGTTCAGTTACATGGGAATAAAGGTCTAGCACAGAGTCAAAAGTACCTTTCATTCAGTTGCCTTGCCATTAAAATATACTGCAGTTGCTTATTCAGTGTTCTGATTAGGAAAGCTCTTCAGTTTCCTAAGGTATATAACTGCATTGTTCTTTCAGGTTATGTAGTATTTTGTATTTAGACAGTAGCTATGCCACAAAAATTAATCTACAGCAGTGAAGATTTATTATAGAATTCCTGAGTCATACATAATACTCTTCCATATTTAAGGAAGTATGCTTTCTTAGATATTCTATGTGTTGAGGATATCTTATGAAAAGATACTGAATGGACTCCAATCACATTCATGAAATCAAAAATTAAAACTAAAACAGTAGAAAAATATTATTTTTACTGTGTATTATTTCAGTCCATTATCATTCACTGACATCTACCTATGATAAAAATGAACAGTCTCAGAGAAAATTAATTTAAGAATCACTAGAACTTTAATTGAGAACTTTCCTTTTATTCTTCCCTACCATAAGCATCATTTTTTTTTTTTTTTTTTCTTGAGACAGGGTCTCACTCTGTAGCTTAGTCTGGAGTGCAATGGTGTGATCTCCACTCACTGACTTCTGCCTCCCAGGTTCAAGTAATTCTCCTACCTCAGCTTCCTGAGTAGCTGGGATTGCAGGCATGTGCCACAACACTCGGCTAATTTTTGTATTTTTAGTAGAGATGCGGTTTCACCATGTTGGCCAGACTGAACTCAAACTCCTGACCTTGTGATTTGCCCCCCTTGGCCTCCCAAAGTGCTGAGATTACAGGCATGGCCCACCACACCTGCCCAACATCAATCTTTGGTCACATTAACTTCAGCATGTACACAGATGTCCAATAACACTGTCAGCCAACTGTTAATGGGTTAATATGTCTTTTAATTAAGTACATGAACCTTTTATATTCTGAGAACTATACTTCCTTGCAAAAATTAAAAATACAAATAATTACACTAACTCATTTTAAATAATGGTTGGATAAATGATTCAAGTAATGAATTCATTCTCTGTATAATATGAAGATGAAAATGGAATTAGGGAAAAGTCTATTAGAGAATAGCTATAATTAAGCAACCATAAATATGGGTAGCAGGGATAGTTAGGGCAGATTTTCCAATGTGAAACAGGCTTTTGCTAGAGTTTGTGAAGTAAATGCCGTGTATTCCAAACCCACGTATTTGAGATAAAGACTGAGTTATTTTTTCTGATTTCTACAGTATCATGATGGGCACTGTGTAATTTCTATGATGATTGAAGACAAATGTCACCTGTAATTACACAATAAGAAGCAAAAGTATGATTTTGAAAAATTTCAAATTTATTTGTACTATTTGTCTTATATATGTTGATTTTGCAGGTTTGGCTGTGGATTATTTTAGTGAACGCATATATTGGGCTGACTTTGAGCTCTCCATCATTGGCAGTGTTCTGTATGATGGCTCTAATTCAGTAGTTTCCGTCAGCAGCAAACAAGGTTTGTGAAGTGCTTTTGTCTTCATTTTTGATTGTTACCGAGAGTGTTAGATACAAATACATAAACATAAGTATGGATGCTTTGCATTCTGGATTTTCTTAAATTCTTTCTCCTTGCAACTTATAACTCTTACTAGTAATTAAAATGTTCATACCTACTGGAAAAACAAAGGGGCCAGGTCAGAAGTTTGTCCATCTTGACTTGGACAAACATGGCCATTGCTGCCCAGATTCAGAAAATAATTTTATTCTGTGGCTTCCATGCTATTCCATTCTGAGCAGAACACTTTTAGTAGTCAAGGTCAGCACCTGTGAACACAAACTTTTGTTTCAAATTGCAATGATAACAAGCCAAAAATGAGTTACTGTATATAGCAAAATATCACAGTGATGATTGTTACCACTGAAGGATACCCTTATTCATATAAACAGCAATGTATCAAAAATGACCATTTAACTCTACCACCAGTGACCACCCAATCTACTGTGCTCTTCCGTTGTTATACCGCTTTTATACCCACCTCTCCGCCTGCCTCCTATTTTTTACTCTCTCATTTTTTCCAGCTCCCTTCTGTTCCTCACACTTTTTTTTCTGCCTGCTGTCTCAGTTCTTTCTGCTGAATCTAATTTCTCCCTTTTCTGTTTCACTTTCTTTTCTCTTCTTCAACCCCTTCCCACAGTTTTTTGTAACCACAAATTATTCATCATATCCATTTGAGATTTTTATAGTTGCATGTTATATATTTACTGAATATAGCTTTGCTTCTGGATTTTTTTTTTAAACACAAATGGGGAAATTGAAAGAAAAACAATTAAATCAATTTTTTATTGGGCCTTTGCCTAAAGTGTGTTTTTTTCCTATCAATGACCTCAGATAAAAAAAAAATTCTACTTCCCTATAATTAATTACAATTAAGTTAACTAGGCTTTAGTGCAAACTTTACTATTTCATGAAATTACGAAGAAAAATATACAAATATAAAGACAACCTCCAGGTTATTAGTAAAATATAAGTTTTGTCATTTTATTTGTTACATATTACAGCTTCAAAAGTTAGAATAATTATTCTTTTGATAAAATCTCTGAAAGTGAGTCCCAAAATGTGAAAATAATGGTTAGTATTATTTTTAGCCAAATGAGTCAGATGAATGATCATCATTTACCATTTGTTTATTCCATTTCTAAAATGGACAATAGTGATGTCAAATATTTTTGGATTTACTCTTTAAAATCGACTAATGATTGCTTAATAAACCAGTCATTCAGGCATGTAATTTGATCATTTATTTGATCCAGAACACAAACTGAGTTGTGTAAACTAACTGCTTTTATGCCACAGATGACACTGGCTTTTCTCTGTCAACTGTATAGCATAGAGGATTAGTCTGCAAATAATAATCCCCAGCAAATGCTTTGTGATGGTAAAGATTATTAAAGTGATAATGGAAGTGTATTTTTATGTTTTGAGTGACATATTTACTATACTGCATATCCTTACTTTAGATATATTAATTCTAAGAACTTCATAGATAATATAAATATTCCAATCCTAAAAGTTTATTTTTAAATAGGAATAAGAATTTCAATATAGTCTTGGATAAACATAGTTTTAAAAGTCTGAGTATGTACATTAAAACTTTCAATACTAACTTTTTAAATTCCAGGCTTATTACATCCACATAGGATCGATATCTTTGAAGACTACATATATGGAGCAGGCCCCAAAAATGGTGTATTTCGAGTACAAAAATTTGGCCATGGTTCAGTAGAATACTTAGCTTTAAATATTGATAAAACAAAAGGTGTTTTGATATCTCATCGTTATAAACAACTAAACTGTAAGTATCATATGTTATGAAGTTATCTGTATTGGTAATTTTTTCTTATATCTCTCACAAATATATTTTAAAATATATTAACTATGTAAATGTCTGAACCCCAGTAAGCTAAGTAACTTTGATTTTGATGTCACTAGACTTTTTCAGTTACCGGAGTCAAAATATAGCTATTTTATTTCTGCCATAACAGGGAAATTTTTTAGCATTTGGCCAAGTTTTCTTGAAATTAAAATTATCTTTGTTACGATAATCTGCTATTCCACTTCTAAAATTCTTAATAGAATTTTGTGAGTATATAGATGAACTATACAAGTAAGATAATTTATTTGTTCATCATTTTGACTCTTGTTACTAACCAACAAGTAACTACCATAGTATTCACCTTCTATTCTTAAATATATACAAAATGAACTCTTCCCAAGAAGAGTTGTATATTTTCTCTGATGTATTGTATATACTTATTATTGTTACTCCCCCCTCCTAGGAAGCAGTGGGTAAATCGTTAAGGTAATTAAGGAAATTCTCTTGAAAAATATGTTTCAAACACAGCTATCAAAAAAATTTAAGAACAAAATGAAAAATAATAATGTGGCTTAAGTTCTAATAATCTGTCTTTATGTATCAGTTCACTCTTCAAGATGCTGTTCAAGACTTTTTTTTATAATTACTCTTTATGGCAAATGAAATGGATTTTATCCTGTCTGGTGCATTTATCTGGAAAGATAGCAATTGGTGTTTATTCAAATCAGTTCTCACAACAGAATGAAACAAAATATAGTTTCCTAAAAAGTCCTCAATTCTATCCAAAGTCTTGCTGCTCTTTACCAATAATTTGTCCCATAAGGTTCCAAGGTTAATATGAGGACACTTTCTGTCATCCTCTAGTTTTGTTTAATTCATATTCATAGTTGAATATTGCCACATTCATGGAAAGTAAACAAATAAAACCCTGTCTTGAATGTAATTGGCATTTGAATAGTGGTTCTTACAGGAAAAAAAAAAAAGGCACTCTCATAGTCACCAGCTCAACTATGGGTACCATTCCTGCTTAATTATTTTCTAATAAAATAATCTCTAGGAAAGGTCAAAAATCAGCTATGACAGCAAAGGCTGTACACTGGATAAAAATTTAAAATAAGTACGGCATATATTCACATATGCACACAAACTTCTACTTGATGAAAAGGAAGCCATTTTAGACATTTTTTAAGTTGTATGTTTTATTTGTTTTTACCTTGAACTGAAAAGTTACATATGCATTTTAATCCTTTGTGTTAATAAATAAAAGGCGGAGGGTGGGCACTGTTTTTTTCCATTAGAACAGCTCTGTGAAGATCTAAAATGAAAGTTAGATTCCCCCAAAACTTCCATTGGCTATACTTTTCAACACAGCTCCAATGGTACTTCAGGTTCTAAGACCCACTCTTATGCCAAAAGCAATTAGCCAGAAGCAAGGATAACAAAGTATATTTGAATAATTTATTATCTCTTTTGGAAAACGTGAATAAGGCAAACGTACTGTTAATGACGAACATTGGGTAGTAATTTTTCTTCACTTATAAAGGAGAATTAGGACATTGAGTAAGATACTCCCAGTGGAAATTTGATGTGATTACTTTTCAATATTGCTAATTAATCATTTCACCTTATTTGATTTTATGCGTTGGAAGCCTATTGTATCTAGATTTGCACATTTCCTTGTTTTCTTTTGTTTTGTTTAACCAGTACCCAATCCATGCTTGGATTTAGCATGTGAATTCCTCTGCTTGCTGAATCCTTCTGGGGCCACTTGTGTGTGTCCAGAAGGAAAATATTTGATTAATGGCACCTGCAATGATGACAGCCTGTTAGGTAGGTACACTTCATTATTCTGTAAATAATGAATTAATCCTTATCATAAAATTTTACAACTAGTGAAACTGAGTACACTTATCTGCTTTATCATAAATTTAGCTACCTTGATAGCAATTGTTCTTTAATGCCCGTGTAAACTATTCTCTTCTCTGGAGAAGACTTCTGTTCATGAAGACATTTGTTCACAAAGCAGCAATTACAGGCACTTAACAACAGATCGAGAACTTCAAAGTCACTCACAGACCCAAAAAGCATTTTTATGTAACTCTTGTTGTATTAGATAAGACAATAATATTTTTTAAGAACAACATTCTGCTATAGGTTTAAACTCAGCCCAAAAATCTGTTTATTTATTTAATATGTTCATATTGAATACCTCTTGTGTGACAAAGGCTAACTTAGAAATTGATAATTAATCTAGAAACCAAATTTTAGCTTCTGTGTAAAATGGAACTTATAATACTGCTACAGCTACTGCTTCTGCCACTATTACTACAAATAATAATAATAATAATAAATATTTTGAGGGCTTATGAACATGGCATAACAATAATGTAAAACCTAAAAACTAACTTAGAAACAAAACTGATAAGTTTTTTCATTCATGTAGTTTGTATTTCAGACGCTAGAAGCTGGAGTAATAAATAAAAATTGAAACATTATTTCAGATGCTAAGTATTAAATGACAAAAAATAAAATAAAATAAAACACAAAACAGCGTGATAGCAAAGGGAAAGAACATATGTCTCTTGAATATCCAGTTAGACTGACAATAAATAAATTTCCTCACATTCAAGACATTAGCTATAATGGGAAGAAATATTGTTACTAAAAGAAAAAAAATCCACACATAGTACTTTTAAAAATTATTTTATTTTATGTATTTATTTATTTATTCTTATTGAGATGGAGTCTTGCTGTCACCCTATCTGGAGTACAGTGGCACAATCTCAGCTCACTGCCACCTCCACCTCCTGAATTCTAACAATTTTCCTGCCTCAACCTCCTGGGCAACTGGGACTACAGGTGTGTGTCACCATGCCTGGATTTTTTTTTTTTTTTTTTTTTTTTTTGTATTTTTAGTACAGATGAGGTTCTGCCATATTGGCCAGCCTGGTTTTGAACTCCTGACCTCAGGTGATCTGCCCACCTCTGCCTCCGAAAGTGCTGGGATTACGGGGGTGAACCACCACACCTGACAACATGTACTACGTTTTATGTCACAGACACAAAGGCAGTGCTCTTGCCAGGCGTGGTGGATCATATCTGTAATCACAGCACTTAGCGAGGCAGAGGCCAGAAGTTAAGTTGAGCCCAGAGGTTCGAGACCTGCCTGGGCGATGTACCAAGTACCCATTCTCCACAAAAAGGGAAAAAAAGAAAAATGCAGTGCTCCAAAATCACTTGAGGGTCACAACAAACATTTTCCAACAAGGTACAAACATTATTCATGCCAGGGGTTGTTACTTGTTATATTCCCCTCTGCTAGAATGTACTCCTGGCATGGACTCTGGCTCTTTACCTTCAGTCAGCATCTCCACCCCTGCATGATTTTCTTCTTGTTTTCTGATGAAGGTACATCCAATTTGAAGACTTTTGCCCTTTATAAGGCAGTCAATGTCTAAAACCATTATAGCACTTTCATTTAATATATACCCTTTAAGCGTTGGATATGCAGAGCTGAAGGGGTTGAAAAGATGACTTGATAAATAACGTAAGCACCAATAAATAGATACTGATGTGGACCGTGACACAAGAGAAGACACAGCGTTAAAACTATTGTGAGAATCCAGATTATTCTTCAAATAGGGGATCAGTCCAAATCTCCTATAGTATATGACATTTAAACAAGGTCTACAAAGGCAGATTGAGTTGAGATTAAATGGGAGGGAGGGAGGAGGACACAGAGACAGGAAAAGTGTCTGAGAAGATATGGAAACATGGTATGTAAAGAAAATAATGAGTCATTCATTTTAGTTAGTGTGGAGAAGTGTGAAGCCCGGTTTTGAGTAATAAAGTTGGAAAGTTCATAACAGAGAGCTAAGTGTGAATCATGATCGGTATTTTGGATGGGCACTTTGGTGCCAATTATTGAAAAGGGATGCCATTATGCCACTAGGATGCTCCCTTTCCCTCTACCCATTCTCTCAGTCAGCATAGCTGTTACCTCAATGGTGGAGAGAATAAGAGAAATCAAGTGAACATTTCTGAACATTGTTAGTACCACTTTCTTGAACGCTGTTCTGACTATGTCACAGAGGTAAACACTGCAAAGGTACCTATTCCACTTAACCTCTCAGAAACAGATTCTTTAAATGTGAACAACTTTTCTATAGAAATGTCATACCTTCAGCAGTTCCACATAATCCCTTACCCATTGGCCTCACAGGTGCCTCCTGTGTACTGGGTCTACTTAGAAAATTTGAGAGGTACCTAGGACAGAAATTAGGATTACACACAAATGAACTAATAATGCTACCAAGGGACTTTTACATTGCCTCCGATGGTACAAGTATTTATTTGAGTCAAGTTTCAGACAGTTTTTGTTGGTTTTCCTTTCCTCTTTTATGTAATCCTGTTTCCACTCTCTTTTCTATGTAATCCTCCTCCTTTCCTCTTTATTTGGTCCAAATTATGTATCTAACAAACTAAACTCTCTGAATACCTTGCAAGGATGTGACCTAGTGCAGGGCTGAGATGAAACTTTAGATTAGGTCAAGGTCTACCACTTAAACGACTTTGTTGTCCTTGGATTTTATACTATACCTGCCTCCCTTGGTCTCAGTTTATTCTATGTAACATTTTATTAGTAATAAATACTACTAATATTACTATCACTACTAAATATTTTGAAAATATATGAGGAAAACATAATTCTATGTATATTTGTATACGTACATATTTATTTAATATTCACATTTTATTACCTAGTAATTTCCCCTACTTTACAGATAAAATGGCAGCATTAGAAGCTCGTTTGATTGTCTAACATTCCTTAGTAAATTTCCAGGGTGAATGTAGGTGGTCCACTCTGTTGATCATCACACAATACATCCCAGTGTCTCTGTGTCGCCCAGAGAACCCATTTCCAGAGTTACTGGAAATTCTAGCAATAACATGCATAGAACAGACAGCACAATACCTTGCAAAAAGTAGACACATAGCCCTTTAAAACCAATGTGTCACTTTGAAATAGGTAAGAAAATGAAACAAGTTTTTTTTTCTCCGTTTAATCTCCAAATTGTATCATTTTAGGTCTGAAAGAAATCTTGCTTATCTAAATACACACTTATCCACATCTAAAACATTTTTGGAGATGTGTTTTTCTCTTTCAACCTTGCTTAAAAGGCATGGTTTCAGAAACCTCAAAGCCCATTCTTGTAATTTAAGAGAAAATCCTACATTTAGTCAAAGTGATAAAAACACTCAAATTAGCTTTTACACATATAGGTCTTGAAAAATAAACGTTTTGAACCACTTCAATTGGAACATAAATGAGTGGATTTCAGAATTATTGATTGGTGAAGATAAATGCCAGTTATATTTTTTTCTGACATTAACTTTTGCTGTAGTCAATCTTTTCATTTCTTTATAATTATTTGCCTTCTTCTTGCTGCTATTGTAAAATTATGAGCATCCGGAACATTTTTAATCTTCATGTAAGAAATTTGAAATCAAATATTACTAATCCTTGGGGAAGTGTTCACCTGCTTTTCCTATAGTTGATTATAATTGCTGGAGGTTGGCTTCTGGGGGGTGATTCAGTTATTGATAAATGCAGCTTTCTTTTTCATTATGGAACCATTATTATGGGTTTTGAAAGAATGTACCTCTACTTCCATTTCATGAGGCAGCATTGTACTTTTAAATTTCTGGTTCCTAATGAGGCATGTTATAGTAATGTGCATACCCCAACATGTAGGGATTTTGAATATTTTTGTGATTTTCTTAGAATTTACAGATAATAATGAGTAACCCATAATAATCCTACCTATGATTATAATGCCTTAAATGTTTATCTTTACTGTTCACATCCATAACCTTTATTAGGATAAATAATGTTGACTGAGTTAGAAAGGTTTTGATAAATTTTAAATTAAACAAACATATTTCCACTCCACATATTTCTTAGGAGTCTGACTTCTGTATTCAATTATTTGCTGGAAATTCCCACTTACATCTGCATAGACATCTTCAATTTAGTATGCCAACTTGAAACCACCCCTCCATTTCCTGTCCTCCTTGTGTTCCCTCCTAATTCTCCTGGTCAGAAATGAATGAATCATTCATTTCCTCCAGTGCTCACCCATAGATGTTATTCTACTGGAGCTCTATCCTCAGTAACCTTGTGGGCGTTCAGTCAGTAATGCTGAATAAAAATGCTACTTACTTACTTTAACAAATGAGTGTATCAATTGCCTGTTGAAATTCCACAGTACATCTTGGACACCAACTGTCAGCTCTTCATCTTTCTCCTAGTCTAGATACAATAGATAAGGGCTGGAAGTCAAATTTTCATTTGTGTATATGTCTGTATAGTACATATTTACACTTACGTACTTAATATTTACAAAGTTTTATAATTTTATATTTATTCCAATTTCTTATTTACTATTCTTACAAACCTGAGTTAACTTGTGTATTTATCATTAAGGACATTTTGAAGTGAAGTAAGCGAGGCTCAAATCAGGTAACTTGTATGCGTGGTAAGCAGCAAAACTAAGACCTAAATACAGATTTCGTTATACCACAGTACTCTTTTGAAAATATATTTATATTACATCATGAGAGAGTTCTTCATATTACAAACTTTAGTAATGCCAATCTGAAGCCTGCCTACATGGCAATGTATTTGAAACTTTTCTCTGCAATGAGGCGAGTCTCAGAAATGTATGGCACTGCTCACAGTTCTTATTTATGACAGTGGACATGATACTTGAATCATTGTGTCATTTGAAGTCACTGAGGTGCTTTAAGATGCTCCTGAAATCATTGCAGTGGTATATTCAAGCTTCTGCCATCTATGTGCCAGTGCATCTTGAATAAGGATTATAGATTGTTTTGATTTTACCTACTTTAACTATAAAATAGACATTACTATAGCAAAGGGCATATTCTAGAATACAATGCTTATTACAAGTTTATCCATCAGTTTTGTTCCATTGAACACTGTATGTTGCTCAAAGCAAAGCAGCATTTCTAATAGAGAAGGCCATGTCAATATGCAAGAAAAAATAACCTTGAAAATGGCTTCAAACCTATCTTTATCATAAATCATACTTTCCAAATTATTAAAAATAATTTTGCTCCCCTAAGGAATGTCCAATCTTTTTATTCTCAATCAAAATATTATTAAGTAGATAGATTGTACAGAATCATTTGGGACAAATGTTACATATGGAAATGTTTCTGTCATTATTCTATCACTAACTTGTACTAAATCTCAATGACTTTTAGTTTGGGACATTTATATATGCTTAATAAAGACCAACATCAAAGAGTATGTCTTCATGTAAACATTTCTCTATACTGTGTATAATCATACATACATTATAGAACAAATTGTGTGTGGGTGTGTATGTGTGTATGCTATAAATTTATTTTACAAATTTAAAGTTTTCTTTTTAATATTAACTATTCCTAAAAATAAGCTATGTTGGCTCATATTATAAAGACAATTTGTTGGGTGGAAAATATATGACTTTTAGAAGCCTAGTCAACATAGTGAGACCCTGTCTCTACAAAAAAAAAAGTAATAATTGGCCAAGTATGGTGGTGCACACTATAGTCCCAGCTACTTGGAAAGTGGAGGTGGGAGGATCACTGGAGCCCAGTGTGTTGAGGCTGCAGAGAGCCATGACTATGCCACTGCTCACCAGTCTGGGTGACAGAGCAAGATCCTGTCTCAATAAAATAATAAAGAAAGAAGATGAAAATATATTACTTTTACAAAGTTTCAGTTAGTTTTATCATTTAATATTCTAGAAATATAAGAAAAGGTTAATAATGCTTTAAGTTTAAAGAAGAATATACATTATTTTAATATGTATATTTACCATTTACCATTCAACAATTAGAATCTGTTTTCCAATATTACTTTTTTTTCTACTTTTGTACTTGGGGTAATTATTTTATGGAAACAAAAGATCCTAATATTGAAATGTTGTATCTATTTGAATTGCTTTTATTCAATTACTCCCTGACAATATGCTAATTTTTACATTTCTTCTCATAAACAGATGATTCATGTAAATTAACTTGTGAAAATGGAGGAAGGTGCATTTTCAATGAGAAGGGTGATTTGAGGTGTCACTGTTGGCCTAGTTATTCAGGAGAAAGATGTGAAGTCAACCACTGTACCAACTACTGCCAGAATGGAGGAACTTGTATACCATCAGTTCTAGGTAAATATTTCCATGTAATTGTATTTCAAATCTTTTGCATTTTCTTTATAATTGAATCAAAAATATTTAATGGTACAAATATACTTCCTTCTAATATCTTAATAAAAAACACATTACTACAATATACTAACACAAAATTAAATCAACGACATTAGTTCTAAATTCAGTATATAAAAGTTCAAGCAAAAAATTTAACAACACTAATGGTCATTACCATGGGTTGGGCATGCACCATGTGACAGGCTCAATGTTAATAGAAATTTGCCCCTGCCTCAGAATGATGAGTAGAGCCAATTTTTCAAGTTTACTATGTTTGACTCCAAAGTTTGTTTTTTTTTTTTAATTGCACAGTTTTCCTAATGCTAAAAATCAATTGTTATTGAAAATTAGGATCATTTTAAATGTAAATAAACTGTAACAGAGAATCTAATCGCATCCTGATTCCCATCTAAAATTGTAACTACTCTTTTGACATTGTGCTGTATGACATAATATGCTTTGAAAATATCAGGTTTCTATGTCTTAGGATATATTTGAGATTATTATTAATTTATGCAGTAGCCTTGTTTGCAGAAGGTGTTCTGTACAGCACATAAATGAACATAGAAACATATTCTTCTACTGACTTGTATTAAATTTAAAATATGTTCCATGAGAAAAAAATAATCCCAATGCATAATAAAAATCTAATTTGCAAATTCTAATATTCAGCATAAGGGATATTATAGAACTTTTATAGTACAATCTATGCACATTTAATTTTACCACCATAAATGCAAATTTAGTTAGTGAAATGGAAAATCAGTCTACATGGTTTTCACATTTCCCTACATGGTTAATTTTTATCTTACTGGGAGTTTTCACTGCTTCTATTGTTTATACTATTTTTTGAAGTATTTAAAGTAGTGTAATTGAAAGAGCTACATGAAGAATTTTCAGTGTGGATCAGAAAAATCAAGCTGTTTCTGAAATGCATTCTAACAGTAAAAGTTTAATAATTTTATGTCTATAAATATTTTTGTCTTATTAATTGATAATGAAATTATTCTAACTACTTAATAGCATTCTGAAAATATATTCAGAAGTTTTATTAGATTGAAATATAAAAGGCACCAGGAGTCTTACCATATATTTTTATTATGCTAAGGGAAGCTAGTTCATAAAGTATATTCTATTACTACAGGGGAAATTGTAGTACTGCATCCTTTATTGAATATATAAAAAAGAACCCAGGTTCAAAGAATACGAGTGTGTAGTTTAGTAACACACATAATATCTCCTTTAGGGAAAACGTTTTCTCATGCAAAATGACTTGTTTGGAAGTTTTATTATTTAATTGGTAACAATTTTCTTATTGAGATAATGAAAACCATTGTGTTATAGCTGGATGATTTATCTTTATTTATATTTAAAAATATTCAGGCCAAGTAAACAATTTGAAATTCCAAACTATTGCTATCTATTGAACCTGCAATGCATCCGCAGGGACAAATCTCTACAAAACATTGAATTTACTGTCCTGTTGATGGATCCTGAGTTGTATATAGATACAGCACAACTTTTAATGTTTAGTTCAAATAATTTGTCTAAAATTTGCTGCATGCTCAAAATCTGTAGTTCAACTTTATGTGTGCACAAAGTTATCATATCCTGATTTACAGAAGTAATATTTTCAGGGAAAAAATTCAAATTAATAATATGAATGAGTTCTCATATGGATTCAACCTGCGATATAGACATGTAGTTTATTTTATAGCATCTAATAATTAATAATTATATAATATCTAATTAAGTCATTTAGAAAGCATTTTCTACTTCTAAAACGCGGTTTTATAAACTATAAAAACATTGTTTGGTACTATAGACTGTAGAACTTCATTATTTACACCAAATATTAATTTGTTAAACAAATCCCATGAGCAATTCATGGATTTATACATTGTTGGTTAACTTCAGTTAAGCCTTTTGGCAAATTCCTATGTGGACACTACATAACTAGGGTTTGGGGCAGCCTTAATTAAAATTTATGAGTTTAAGACAGTTGTATAGAACAATAATAATTGAACAAAAGAAATGTCACTAGTTATGCATGTGTGAGGCATAATTAAAATTTTACATGTAGGAATTAGTTTTTCTCATTCCTTAAGGTTATTTTTTGTAATAATGAACACTAAAAATAAAATATATTAGCTATATTCATATAAAAAGATACTAAAAATTGGAATATTTTGATATTGATTATATTAATAAGAATCCATGTAGTTCATTTTTATGACCTGCTCATAGGATGATAGATTTAAGGTAAAATTTGCTTTTGACAAAATAATTGAAATCAGAGTAAAGCATAGTATTAATTAGGCATTTATTTTTGAAAACAGAGAAAATTTTTTGAAAGTTTTTATGCATCATGGATATCATTAAGGCATTTATGTTGTTAACAGCTACATTTAATCTTTACTTTTATGAACATTTATTCTCTATGGTATATTCATGTTTAGTATTTTCTTACTGTTATAGGTCTGTTATTTAGTCTTTTAATGTTTATATCAAAGTGAGTCAACCTTTCCTACCCAGTAGATTTAGAGGAATGGAGCTAGAGGGTTTGTACATTTGAGACAACATTCCCAAATACTTTCTTCCACTCCTAAAGTTTGGAGTTATGCAAAGGGAAAGCAGATCTTACTTTGGGAGTTTGGAAATATGCAAAAGCAGAATTAGCTAGGTTAAGAGGTGAAAGTACAATTTGGGGTATAGCGGGCAATACATTTGAATTGCATATTTTAAGTGAATACCACAGGAAGAAGGCAGAAGCTGTCACTGTAGCTCTCCCTGCCATCACATCTGAGGGCTTTGGCAGTGAAGGTTTTGTTTCCAGAAATAAAACAAGAGGATGAAAGAGGCCCCTGTTGTGGAAGGAAATAAAATCAGAATCCTGTCTGCATGGAAAATACCCCGATAGTAAGAGGCATATAGATGAAGAAAGCATTCCTTCTCTTTATTCAAGGGCTTTCTGTCTTAGTAACTGTCCTCAAATCAGATGGTAGAATTTCTTAAAGTCAAGTTAAGCCAGGAATTTTGGGTAACTTTGGAATATTACAAAACTAATGACAAAACACATGTACTCAAGAATCTCAGGTCACATATGTACCTCAGGTATAAAGTACACAGTGTCCTAATATCTTAATAAAGAGTCAAGGTACATTTAGCCTGCCCATCTTTGCTTTTCTTTCACTTCTTACTTGAATGAGGCCTTTTATTTAAATCAATCATTGCATCTTAGCTCCCTTTACATAGGTATTAGTTATGTTTAGGGATTGCTGAAGACGGGATATTTGGTTTTACTTGCCTTTTTTGAGCTGTGTTTTTCATTTGTGTAAATTTAGGGAATACAAGTGCAGTTTTTTACATGGATATATTGTGTAGTAGTGAAGTCTGGGCTTTTACTGTAACCATTAGCTGAATAATGTGCGTGGTACCCAGTAAGCAGTTTCTCATCCTTTACTCTTCTCCCCACTTCCAATTCACCAATGTCTACAATTTCACACTATGATCATGTGTGCACATTATTTAGCTTCTACTTAGAGGAATAAAAACATGTGGTAAATAAGAACATGTAATTGACTTTCCAAGATGTTTTGCTCAATATAATGGCCTTCAGTTTCATCCATGTTACTACAAAAAATGATTTTATTCTTTTCTATGGCTAAGTTTTATCGCATGGTGTGTGTGTGTGTTTGTGTGCGCGCACGCACGTGCATGCGTCACATTTTCTTTATCCAGTCATTCATTGTTGGACACGTAGGTTGATTCCATATTTTTGCTATTGTGAATAGTGCTGTTATAAACATACATGTGCAGTATCTTTTTGATATAATGATATTTTTCCTTTTAGGTGAATATACTCAGTAGTGTAATTGCTGTATCAAATGATACTTCTATTTTTAGTTATTTGTGAAATCTCCATGCTGTTTTCCATAGAGGCTGTATTAATTTACATTCCTACCCACAGTGTGTAACTGTTCCCTTGTTGTTACATCCTCACCATCTGTTATTTTTTGGCTTTTAATACTAGCCATTCTAACTGGTGTAAGATGGTATCTCATTGTGATCTTTATTTATTTGCATTGTTCTGATGACTATTTATTTTGACCTTTTTTATATCCTTGTTGGCTGTTGTATGTTTTCTTTTGAAAAGTGTCTTTAAATAGATTATTTGGGTTTTTTTGTTAAAGTTGCATTGTTCAAGTTCCTTTTCGATTCTGGATATTAGCCCTTTGTCAGATGCATAATTTGTGAGTAATTTCTCCCATTCTTCAGGTTGTCTTTTCAGTAGGCTGATTATTTATTTAGCTGTGCAGAAGCAGTTTAGTCTAATTAAGTACCATTTATCTACTTTTGTTTATGATGCCTTTGCTTTTGAAGTTTTAGTCATGAATTTTTCCTTAGGCCAGGGTCCAGGAAAGTTTTTTCTATCATTTTTATAGTTTCAGTTCTTATATGCAAGCTTTTAATTCATCTTGAGTTTGTTTTTGTATATGGTGAGAGTTAGGGCTCAAGTTTTATTCTTCTGCACGAGACAATCCAGTTTCCCCAGCATCATTATTGAATAGGGTGTCCTTTCCTCATTGTATGTTTCTGTTTACTTGGTCAAAGATCAGTTGGCTGTAAGTATGTGGCTTTATTTCTGGGTTCTCCATTCTATTCCATTGATCTATGTGTCTATTTTTAGGCCAGACCATGCTGTTTTGATTACTATAATTTTGTGGTATAATTTAAAGTCAGGTAATGTAATGCCTCCAGTTTCTTTTTGCTTATAATTACTTTGGCTATTTAGGCTCTTTTTTGTTCCATATGAATTTTAGGAGTGTTTTTTCTAATTCTGGGGAAAATGATTTTGGTATTTTGATAGAAATTGCATTGAATCTATAGATTATTTTGGGCAGTATGGTCATTCGCAGGGAAATAACTAATGATGTTAAAATTGTAAACACAAAAGGAAGAATATAATTTAACAAGTATGAGATATAGGAAATTATAACTCTAACAAAGCAAGTAAAACTAAACACAGAAAGCATTATAAAAAAGTGGAAAAAGCTAAGTATCTATGACATATGTATGGAAGAGTTTAGGGAGTAGAAAGTGGAGGAGGAGATCAGTCAGACATGGATGAAACCAGCATTTACAAATCACTACCAGAAGAAAATGATAATGTTACAAACTTTGCAGCAAGCAATTTTGAAATACTCAGCAAGAGTTTAAAAAGTTGTCAATGTCCTTTTACTAAATATTAACACTTTTTGAAATGTGTCCCGAGGATTATGTCGCAAAGAAAAGAACAAAATTTAGAAGTAACAGCATTCAATTGTGTTATTTGTATTATTATAAATTTGGAGATAGAAACTTAAATTCAAAAAGAACACGATAGACCACTGCTGTATAATATGAGCCTAGTAGAGAAAGTATGTATACATAGATCCTTCTTTATACTTTTGTATTTTCCAGATACCCCACAATTAATATGTATTACTGTTATTAAAAATTAAAATAACAAAAATAATCATTAGAAAAATTATTAATTTAGAAATTAAAATATCATCAGGATTATGATAATTATTTTTATTGCTTGCTTACTGAGTGCCAGACACTGTTCTCTCTCTTTGAATCTTAGCAAGATACCTGTGAGAGAATAAAAGTAAGGTTCTGTCTAATTTTGCTCCTGGCTTCATGAGTCACAGTTAGTGATTCGTTTGGAACATATGGTTAGAGCAATCCTAAACTATTCAATCTTACGGCTCTCTGGGCTAATGTTAGAAGGCTTAAGTTAGCTTACTTATATTCACAGAAAAGACAAAAATGCTTCAGTCTTATTTCCACAGTGCTGTCTGAAAATAAACCTTCCAGAAGTATAAATAAATTGTGACCTATAATTGAAGCATTTCAGAATATATTAAGAAGTACCTGAGAGAGAGCTAGATAAAGCCTACAATTCTTCCTTTTCTTTGTCAGGCTTCACTGAATAGTCCTGTGTAATCTTTGTGATACTTAAGAAAACCTGACAGCTATAGTCAACTTACTAAAATTACTCATAAATGGACACTCACTTTAAGACCAGGAAAACATTACATTAAGTAGAAAAGCAGAATGTCAAATCTCTTTATTGAAAAGACTAGCATTTTTATTAAAAGCATTCGAAACTTTTATTACTTGAATAGAAATCTGAAGTCAAGACAGATTCACAATGGAGAGTAATCTTGAGGACAAGAGGTCACCAGATAGGCTTTTCGATTGCAGTCCTGTAACTAACTGGATGACATGGTAGTAGTTTGTCTTACTTTATGATGTCTATGCTATATAAAGGGACAGGAATGTGGCTACTGTCCAAATAGCAAACATGTTTGAAGTAAGTATTATGTCACATTTTGATAGTGTTTTCATAGAAGGGCATTAAACATAAACATTTATAAATACGCTCTGCAGTTTAAGTGTCACTTAAATACTGTTATTCCTTACACTCAATGTTCTTATCAGACCAAATGAACTAAAGAATCATGCGTACACATAAAACTAGTAGGAATAAAACATTATACACAAAGATAAAAATTTGAAAGCACCAGACTGACCAACCAGGACCAAGTTAAATGGAGGTAAGTGTCATGGTTCACATAGGCAAATGAGTATGAATTCAAAATTGACTTAAAAAGAGAGCAGCCTATTAATACTCAGTAGCATGTATCTGTCTACTGAAGAGAAATAATAAGCAGTCACCATCTCACAGAAAACTCAGAAGGAATTACTTTTGCTAGCATTCCTTTGTGGCAATCAAATTTGTACTTGTTCACTGCACAAAATTGATGATGTTCCTTTAAATATTAGTAATGAAATACTTTATAATCAGCCATTTTTACTGAGAGATTTTGCTATGTAAGGGACATCTGATATAAGTGAAATTTAAAGAACTCCATGAGATTCCAAGATATTTCCATTTTTCTTATGAGTAATACAATATTTAAATAAAATTATAGTCCTTAAAAATTTTTATTATTGTTTATAGATGATTAGTGATTTTATTACATCTTCACCGTATTTGACATTAGGTATTATTTGTTATCAAGTAAAATTATAAGAGTGTATTATTATGATTTTGTGGTATGAACACTTGCTGTAACATTTTAGAAGATAGATGCAGAGAATTTCTATCTATGAAGAACAATAGTATAAATAAATAGAATTAATCTCCATTTATTGTATGCATATGTATTTGTATCATCCAAAGAAAAAGAACCAATATAATATATGTGTGTGTATGTCCATACATATATATATATATGTATGTATATGAAGGAGATTTATAATAATAATTGGTGGCTCAAGCCTGTAATCCCAGCACTTTGGGAGGCCGAGGCAGGTGGATCACGAAGTCAAGAGATCGAGACCATCCTGGTCAACATGGTGAAACCCCGTCTCTACTAAAAAAAAAAAAAAAAAAAAAATTAGCTGGGCATGGTGGCGAGTGCCTGTAATCCCAGCTACTCAGGAGGCTGAGGCAGGAGAATTGCCTGAACCCAGGAGGCAGAGGTTGCAGTGAGCTGAGATCGCGCCATTGCACTCCAGCCTGGGTAACAAGAGTGAAACTCCGTCTCAAAAAAAAAAAAAAAGAATTGGTACATGTGCTATGTAGCCTGAGGAGTCCAAAGGTATATCGTCTGCACAGTCAAGGACCAGCAAAGACAGTTGTGTGATTCAGTGCAAGTTCAAAAATCTGAGACCTAAGGGAGAGCGTTGTTTAACTCTCAGTCTAAAGCTATGGACCTGAGCAACTGGGTGGGAGAAGGAAAGAATTCTGGTGTAAGTCTTCCAGTTTGAATGCTCAAGAACCAGGAGCTCTGATGTCCACAGGCAGGAGAAGATAGAGGTCCCAGCTCAAGAAAGAGAATTCACCTTTCCTCTAGCTTTCACTCCATTTTGGCCTTCAGTGAATTAGATGATGCCCACCCACACCGGTGAGGAAAGGTCTTCTTTACTTGGTCTACTGATTCCATTGCCAGTATGCTCCAAACACACCTTTACAGACACACTCAGAAGTAATATTTTACTAGCCACTTTGTCATCCCATCCCTTCTCCCAGGATAGTTGACACATAAAACATCTAGCAAGGCACTTTGCTAACTGAGTGAATATTGAATATGAAGTAGACCTAACACTAAAAGTAGCAACAGTCTAGTGAAAGTTTGTATGCCACTGAGGACAAAGTTTAAAAGAGGACAGAGTTTACTCATTTAGGGAGTGGGAGGAGTTGAAGAACTTACCAAGTGGCCAGAGACATCAATGTTGAAACATACAAGAAGGAGTGAAAATGAAGATCTGACGTTTAGGAAGAAGAATGAGCCCAGAATCAGAAAATTGAGACAGAGGCATTTAGATAGAGAGATAAATATTTAAGCCATAAAATTGGGTAATATCACCAGAAAGAAGTTTGGAAGAACATTTTTTGAGAGACAAAGAGAGAAAACATAAAGGCAATTGTACAAAAAGGCAGTCAGAAAGAACGAGAAATCAATAAAGCTAGTGTTTCAGAAGCCACTGGAGAAAGATCTTGCAGGTAAAGATATTAGTAAACATTGTATAATTAAAGAGAAAATTTGAAGAAGATTGTGATTGAGAAGAAATCAGTGGATTCGGTGAGGAAATGATTAGAGGTGAGTTTTAAAATAGGGTGCATGTATATGTATATATATACACTATTGCGTGTATATATATACACTATTGCGTGTATATATATATATTCGTATATATATACTAATGCACTTTGATTTTTCTGTACTTTATATATATACATATATAAAGTACAGAATATATACAAACTACAGAATATATATACATATATATGTGCATATATATGTATATATAAGCAGCACCACACATTATTCTTAAAACTTTCTCACCACCAAAGAATTACAATTATATGAGCAATACATTCATATTGAGAGTTCTGGCCTGTTTTCTGATAGCACAAAGAGAAGCAACGTATTAAGACACATTATTTTTTATATTAAAAAATAAAAGCTGTATCTTCAGTGAAGGATTCAGTGACTTTATGATCTGTCACATATTGATCAAATTGGGAGCAGAGAGTATAATTGTCTTTTAAAGAAGCTTAAGGATGTAACAAAATTAAAATTTTGTACAAATGGACGGATTTGGCAGATATTAGATTTTCTTTTCGGTTTGTTTGCTATTGTAGTATGTGTGCTATTTCTTTTGGAAAGGCAGAATTAAGCACATTTAGATGCTAAAGGGTGAAAAAGACCCATACTTCAAAATTTGAAAATCCTAGAGCCTGAGAATAAAGTTAATGGAGAATTTCAGCTCTAGCCCATCACTATCATAAAAGTAAATTCAAATTTAATTTTATCTCAAACCATGGAGGAGAAATATATGATTTAATAAAAGTTTCAGAATGATTTGCTTAAACTGTTAAGTGCCTTGTTAGACACAACCACAGAGTAAGTTCTACCTAAAAAAGTGAAACTCACTCAGTAGAAATAATAATAATAATAATCAGAGCCAAAATATAACTGTGTGCTTTCTATGTGACTGGTACAGTTAGAAAAGCTTTGCATGTATCATCTAATTTATTCTACATGATTTTCTCCAACAACTCCGTGAGGTGGGTACCATTATTATGTCAATTTTATAGACAGGGAAACAAACAGATAATTCCCCATGGTCCCACAAACAGTAATTGACACCCATAGGCTATGAATCTAGACAGTTTGAATATCTTAGTATCTAGTATCTTAGTGTCTGAGCTAAGGATGCTGTAGAAGCTAGACTGATTTAGAGTATGGAAACAGTTCCTCCCCCTCTTTCCTCAGGTCAACTGATGCTCTTTTAGATTGTGCTACTCTTGTAGGCTGTCAACTCCCCAGCTCCCTGAATGGATCACTGCTATAAATCTATACCTTAATCATTGTAACAGGGCTGTTTCTTTTTTGAGTATCAAAATCAAAATCAAATTCTGCTACCTAAAAATCTTTGTAAAGGAATCCAATGCAACTTGTCAGGATGCACCTAGAGAGATTCTTGAAAATAGCAAATGGAGCCCATTATACAATTCTGCAACAGATGGTTCATTTCCCATCAGCAAACAAAAGATCAGCTGTATCACCAAACAGTTTCAGTTAGATAATATTCTCCTGAATATGAAGATTTCTACTTGTCAAAAAGAAATCTGTTCTTCAAAGGAAGAGAAACAGGGACTTTTAAAAATAATTCAGCTGGACTCTGAATGATCTAAGGCATATGCTAGCTGCAGACAACCTGGTCACTCTGCTGTAGTTTCAAAAACAGCTGTAAATGAGACAAAACCATGAAAGCTCAGTGTCATTTCTCTGAGTGACTGGGATAGAAGAATTTTCAAGTACCTCAGCAGGTAGTGTCCGTTTCTTTCAAGCTTTTATCATTTTACTTCTTTTTCTAACCCTAATTTAAACAAAGAAAGAACAACACATATAGGAAACAATGAATCCAGAGTGATCACATCGCATGTTTGTGTGGCACCTTTCCAGATTGTTCTAATGTTCTTTAACATTTTTTGTACTTTAGGCACTGTTTATTTCATGTTTTGCTCATAGTGATTTTTACTGCTGTTTACTTGTCCCATATCTCTGTAAGTCATCTATGGACTGTAACTGAAGAATTACTTCTGTTGTTACGGGCTCTTGTTTTCATTAAACTTCCTTCAACAATTATTAACCTCTTCATCTACTAACACTATTTGTTCTGCTGTCTGTGGCTTTATGCCAATGAAAATACTTTGTTTCTATATCAACAACAACCAGAAAAATTCATTGCCATTGTAAGAAAAATATCTACTAAAAGTTAGTGAACATTTTCTGGCAACAAATATATAAGGTTACACAGCTTTTAATGTTATAAAATTTACCTTGCTTCTCAGGCCATTAATAGGGATTTTTTTGCCACCAAACTAATAACATTCTTAAATGCCAAGTTTTAATGCAATATTACCATAAAAACGTATATTAATTTGTTCATTTAGAGCAACACTTTTTAGCATTTTTGAGCATGTAGAGTCCTTTCAAAGTAGTGTTAATAAGTTATGGAGCCTCAATTTACTAATTTTCTTGAAATGTATATAAATTTTATTTGTAAGTATTGTATTCACTCAGGAATGTTTCTCAAAAGATTTAGACTTCTTCAATATATTATCCATAGCAATAGAGAGCAATTATATCATTTTCACACTTCAAGTCTTAGTAAGATTTACACTCATGCAGTTCTCTAACCAGTTTAATTATACTTCTATATCCACAAAGATGACAGAGAAATGGCATGAATATTCTGTAAGTCTACAAAAATGAGAGAGAGATGGCTTGAATTTCTCTAATGCTAGTCAACTGATTGCATTGTCTGAGTCTCAGTTAACTGAAATCTATAACTAAATCTCTTTCTTATACTCTTTCACATTGTTTCTTTACATTTTTGCAAACTTTGAAACTTATTATTTTACCATTTAAATGATATTCATTAGTTTCATTTTCTTTTTCTTCTCCTCTCCTACAGAGCTAGTTCCATATTTCATTTTCCTTCAGTCCTTGACAGGCTGAGCAGTTATAAAGACTTATTCTTAATACACAAGAAGTAACTGTATTATGTTTCAAACACCATACAGGATTGTTCGCCTTTCATCCTGATGTTAGTTCCCACAGAGAAAATAAAAAGGATTACTCAGATGATCTGTCATATTTGGTCTTACATGCTGTTCACGTTCAACTTCTAAGTCATCTTATTATTTACTAGACTACAAGTAACAGTCCATTCTCATGAATAACAATATCAAAATTAGACAAAATAAGACTTTGTAAGCACTTACGGACTAAATCTAGTGTGTGTATTTAAGTTAAATTAAATAGCTAATGTTACAATATCTAATTAGTACAAATTACATGTCTACTTTAAACTTATTACAAGATTTATTTATAACATGTGTAAGCTAATGTTTTATGTAGATTCAGTGGTGGTTGGTAGATGATGATTGAACAATGGGAAATTATAACTTATGTTCTAATGGAAATGTAGTCTGTATTACCACATGTAAGTAGAACAAAAATAATTGGAAGGGCCAAAATGGACATGAGAACAGAAGTAAAACTAAGAAGTATTTTAAGCATATAATACATGCATACAAGTATAATTATTTATGAAATGATATTTGATTATTTTATTGAATTGAAACTTGGATATCTTCTAATCTAGAGTTTCTTGAACATATGAAAAGCTGAGACTCAACGAAGTCTTGTTACTGCCTAAAGTCACAGAGTAAATCATGGACAGAACTTGACCAGAAACCTAACTTCTCAACTTTTATCCCTTGAAAATAAAGTATTTCAGTCAAATAATTTGCTTTATGTTACTTATTGTTTCCAATAGGGAGACCCACCTGTAGCTGTGCACTCGGTTTCACTGGGCCCAACTGTGGTAAGACAGTCTGTGAGGATTTTTGTCAAAATGGAGGAACCTGCATTGTGACTGCTGGAAACCAGCCTTACTGCCACTGCCAGCCAGAATACACCGGAGACAGATGTCAGCACTGTAAGTAAAAGCAGCACCCAGAGGCCAGCTTGGCAGCATGCTTCGATGTTTACATTCATCTTCTGATTTCCCATGCCCACTCCTTCCATTGTCTTAATTTTAGCTGTCCCCTATGTTTCAGGTTAAGTCTCTGTGACTCCAACAATTATTTTTACATTCCTCATCTTTCTCTTATTGTAGAGATTTTATCTTTCTTCTTCCCTCAGCTTTGATTCTATGGTCCATTATTATAACCATTCCCTGTGTACACCCTCAGCTCCCTTGCTCTCTGTTCCCCTCTTTTGCACTTCTTGGAAAACCCTAACCATAGTTAAATTCAGCTGTCCATCTCTCCTGAATTGGCATCCCATAGATGAATGCAATTGAAGAAATACACATAATTTTATTTGTTGGTCTCATTTCAATTTTTATCACTAATTTCAAATGCGCACTTACTAAGGCTTTCTATGTAGTTCCCTAAGCCATTGAGTCTCCCACTCCCCTAGATGTCTACGTCACACCTTCTCCTTTTCCTGAAACCTTCAATGCTTTCTCCCCAACTCTACCCTTAACTGAGAAACTTGCTTTATATTTCATTGATACAAATAGAATCCATCTAAAGAGAGCTGCCACAAACTTGCACTAGCACATCCACTGAGCTGTTTTCTCCCATGCCTGTGTACTTTTTGAAATAGTTGAAATTCTCAGTTTGAATCAACCTCACTTGCCTCGTCTGATTCTGGTCATTTTTACTTAGTATTTTTGTTGATTATGTGTATTCCTATTACTTGTCTAGGATCCTTTTGAGACTGCCAACAATGACACTTGCCAAATGAATAAAAGAACAAACAATCACATGAATAAGTAAATAAATAAAAATGAATAATTTGAATAAATCTTAACAAAAGAACAATCAATTTAAAATCAATTTACATTCAATGTAAAATTACATTTAATCAGTGTTCAACCATTTGGTAGCTATATGTGGTTCAAGTAGAGCTTGTATTTTCTCCTCTGTCTTTTGGTTCCTAATTAGTAGAGCATCATAGAACATGTCATTTCCCCCCTGTGTTTTTATTTTTCTTCAGTTGAAACAACAGTATTCTTAATTCTTTTTAAACTAAGTTTAAAAATACTACCTGGCCATAGTTTGTATAGCAATCTTGATCCTTCCAAAGAATAAATTTAGGTAGCTTATGTTTTAATTGACAACTTAATAGAACCACAGTCTAAGGTAGCCTGATGCTTTATAAAGAGCTGCATTATAATTTTATTATCAAGATTAGTAGTCAGAGCGCTTCCCACCTTTTACTGCAAAGTACTTATTAAAATTAACCAATTAATCCTTAGACAGAGGTTAAATAACTTGCTCAAGGTCCCGAAGTAGTAATATTATAGTCAGAATTGGACCCCAGGAGTTGTTGATCAAGATGTCAACAAACATTCTTGCAGTATGGTGATGCTGTTTTTTTGGCAGCATAATAAGTCTGTGGACAGTGTAATTAAAATGACAAATTCAACACCTGACAAAAGCATAATAAATTTAGGATCTATTAGATGTAAGCCGACAAGGTTCAGTAGACCTGGTGTTCTGTCAAAATTGTATCTTGCATATACAAAATCTTCTTTCTGTAAAAGAAGGAATGACAGAATGGTTCATTACAGTGCCTAATTAAAGGTCCATTAGTGGGAGGTAAAACATCAGTTCTTAGTTGTGCTGAGTAAAAACATTTCATAACTCTAATAGCAATATAAAATCCTGAGGTCTGAAATGCAAATTAATTTTAACAGCAGCAGCCCAGGGAGGAGAGACAAAGATAAATAATGGCAAGAGTGAAATCAAGTGTTCTTTAAGTAAGTTGTTAAAGAACAAATATAGCTGCTCTTCTTGCTATTCTAGAACAAGGATTCCTAGTATAAATAAAAATAAATAAACAAGTGAGCATGACATTTTGGATTTAAATTTAGGTATTAAGTATGAGGTCAACCAATAGCTGAAGTTATTTGTGATTAAATGATAGTAACATTAAGCCAAAGAGGCCAATTAAGACAGATTGGATCTGTGTCTACGAACTAGGTAGTGAAATTAAGTGATAACCTGCTTGTCCTCTCATGGATGCTTTCAAAGTCCTCTAGCAATCTGCTTGGGGAACCATTATAATTTTAATTAGAACTAGACTTTTCAGAAGTGTACTTGTATGGCTTACACTCACTGATCCCAGTAAGTACACACATTAAGTAATGTCTCTATCTTAATGAATGTCTCCACTTCCAGAGTTAGAACTACCCTGCAGTAGTCCAAAGATACCACGTTTTGTAATTGGTATTAGAACCATAGACTCTAAAGTAGATTATAAAACAATTATGTACCATAGATATTAGCCTATCCATATTTGATGACATGATGGGATTATTTTTATCACTTGTCTTCTAGGGTAGCTTTAGCTCATGAGTCAGTTCACCAGTGAATATGTTTTGATGTTTACAATGAGCCTGTCATTATGTTAGGCATTAAGAAAGGAAATGGTGATGTCAGAAACATTTTCTATTTTCAATGAACTCATAGTGTAATGTGTGATTTTAAAAGGGAAACAAGTTACTTCAGGTCAATTTAGTGAAACACAGAGGCTACCAGAACCCACAGAAAGACCATAGAATTTAGCTTTTAAGAGAATTTCTTAGACTCAACAAAAACAAAGTAAACTTCAAGCCGATATCCATGATGAACATAGATGTAACAATCTTCAATAAAATACTGGCAAACTGATTGCAACAGCACATCAAAAAGCTTATCCATCATGATCAAGTAGGCATCAGCCTGGGGATGAAAGGCTGATTCAATATATGCAAGTCTATAAACATAATCCACCACATAAACAGAACCAAAGACAAAAAACACATGATTCTCAATAGATGCAGAGAAAGCCTTTGACAAAATTCAACAGCCTTTATGCTAAAAACTCTCAATAAACTAGATATGGATGGAAACTATCTCAAAATAATAAAAGCTATTTATGACAAACCCACAGCCAATACCATACTGAATGGGCAAAAACTGGAAGCATTCCCTTTGAAATCTGGCACTAGACAAGGATGCCCTCTCTCACCACTCCTATTTAATATAGTATTGGAAGTTCTAGCCAGAGCAATCAGCCAAGAAAAAGAAATAAAGGGTATTCAGTTAGGAAACGAGGAAGTCAAATTGTCTCTATTTGCAGACAACATGATTGTATATTTAGAAGACCTCATCATCTTAGCCCAAAATCTCCTTAAACTGATAAGCAACTTCAGCAAAGTCTCAGGATACAAAATAAATGTACAAAAATCACAAGCATTCCTATACACCAATAATAGACTAACAGAGAGCCAAATCAAGAGGAAACTCCCATTCACAATTGCTACAAAGAGAATAAACTACCCTGGAATACAACTAACAAAGGTACTTCTTCGAGAAGAAATACAAACCACTGCTAAAGGAAATAAAAAAGGACACAAACAGATGGAAAAACATTCCATGCTTATGGTTAGGAAGAATCAATAAGGTGAAATGGCTATACTGCCCAAAGTAATTTATAGATTCAGTGCTATCTCCATCGAGCTACCATTGACCTTCTTCACAGAGCTAGAGAAAAACATCTTAAATTTCATACGGAACCAAAAGAGAGCCTGCATAGCCAATACAATCCTAACCAAAAAGAACAAAGCTGGAGGAATCATGCTACCTGAATTCAAACTATAGTATAAGGCTACAGTAATCAGAACAGCATGGTACTGTTACCAAAACAGAGACATAGACCAATGCAACAGGACAAAGGCCTTGGAAGAAATGACACACATCTACAACTATCTGATCTTTGACAAACCTGACAAAAACAACCAGTGGGGAAAGGATGCCCTGTTTAATAAATGGTGTTGGGAAAACTGGCTGCTATGTGCAGAAAGCAGAAACTGGAGACCTTCCTAACACTTTACACTAAAATTAACTCCAGATGGATTAAAGACTAAAATATAAGACCTAACACCATAAAAACCTTAGAAGAAAATCTAGGCAACCATTCAGGACATAGGCATAGGCAAGGACATCATGAATAAAACAGCAAGAGCTTTGGCAACAAAAGCCAAAATAGACAAATGGGATTTAATTAGACTAATGAGCTTCTGTACAGCAAAAGAAACAATCATTAGAGTGAACCAGCAACCAAAAGATTGGAAAAATTTTTTGCAATCTACCCATCTGACAAAGGGCTAATATCCAGAATCTACAAAGAACTAAATCAGATTTACAAGAAAACAAACAAACCCATTCAAAAGTGGGCAAAGTAGACGAACATACATTTTTCAAAAGAAGATATTTACGAGGCCAAGAAACATATGAAAAATGCTCATGATCACTCATCATTAGAGAAATGCAAATCAAAACCATGCTGACATACCATCTCATGCCAGTTAGAATGGCAATCATTAAAAAATCTGGGGACAACCGATGCTGGAGAGGATATGGAGAAATAGGAACACTTTTACACTGTTGGTGGGGGTGTAAATTAGTTCAACCATTGTGGAAGACAGTGTGGCGATTCCTCAAGGACTTAGAAATAAAAATTCCATTTGACCCAGCAATCCTATTACTGGGTATTTACCCAAAGGGTTATAAATTGTTTTATTATAAAGACACATGCACATGTTTGTTCACTGCAGGACTGTTTACAATAGCAAAGACCTAGAACCAACCCAAATGCCCATCAATGATAAACTGGACAAGGAAAATGTGGCATATATAAACCATGGAATACTATGCAGCAATAAAAAACGATGAGTTCATGTCCTTTGTAGGGATATGGATGAATCTGGAAACCATCATTCTCAGCAAACTGACACGAGAACAGAAAATCAAACACTGCATGTTCTCACTCATAGGCGGATTTAGAACAATGAGAACACATGGACACAGGGAGGGGAGCATCACACACTGGGGTCTGTTGGAGGGAGCTAGGGGAGGAACAGAATGGGATGGGGAGATTGGGGAGGGACAACATGGGAAGAAATGCCAAATAGAGGTGACAGGGGGATGGAGGCAGCAAACTACATTGCCCTGTATATACCAATGCAACAATCCTGCATGATCTGCACATGTACCCCCAGAACCTAAAGTACAATTAAAAAAATAAAAAAAAAATACTTTGCTGCCTTTGCAAAAAAAGAAAATTTTTTGAAATAAGTGTTGTCTAAGCTGAGATCAGAAGAAACCAAGAAGCTAACTAGATGAGAAGGGGAAGCAGTGAGGGGGAACAGCATATGCACAGGCCCAGAAGGAAAAGGCTTTGGAAATTTATTTTTTCTGTTTCTATTAGGTTTTTCTAGGGAAGGGCTGTCAAGAGAAATCACACTTAGTAAACATGTATAATGTTTTAGTCCCAGAGATAGTGCTATGACACATTATTTTATCTAATATGAGAATACATATACCTTCAACAAATGCTCACACAACACTTTGAGATTAATATTATTAGTCCAAATTTGCAAGTGCCAACAAAATGAGATTAAGCAGTTTTTCCTAATCTGCAGTTTTGAGAGCATAGGAGCCACAGTTTTTAGCTTTCTGGATCTGACTCTGAAAACTTGGCTTCTCCTGGTATAATGTATTTTTCCGCCATTTGATATCCTGCTCACCATGCTGCAACTTGCATAGACTCACTAGGAGAGCACTCAAAGCTCAAATGGCATACTGGCTCAACCTGGTCTTTCAAGCTTCTATACCATAGAAAAGAAGCACTAATAGGAATTTTAATCTTGAACTGTTAAGCCTATGGCAGGCCCAGCTAAAAGAAACTGAAGAATTTTACAAATGGTTAGGAAAGATAATAGAGTATTTTCAGGTGTTCCTGTTAATATCAAGGTCAATTTGAACTGAGCTTAAAGTTTTAAGAGAGAATTGTGATTTGGAAAGTGAAAGTCACATAAGAACCAACTGCTTCCTCAGTATTCAAATATTTAAGATTCTTTAGAACATTCACACCTAGACTAGCTCAGCATTTTGGAGCCCTGTCTACTGTCTCCCAACTCTTTTCCTCTTGATGAAAAATTAAGCATTGCCTTAATTCAGGTTCTTATCATCCCTTGTCTGGGTTAATGCAACACATTGCTTTATATACCTTTTCTTCTAACCTTGAAAACCTGTTTATTGCCTCCAAAGTGCATCCGATATAATTGTTAATATCTCTTTTTCTTGACACATTAGGAGCTCATTGCCTGCTAAACCTCTTTAATTCCTCTATTTTGTCTTCTTAACTCTCATTTTCCCTAGAATCTTAGCACTTCTCTTTGGCATTTTCCACTTTATATTCATATTGCTCATGACTAGCTACCCTACTAGAATATAAAACAGGGCACAGTGTTTTGCATACCTCATCAATCTTGCAAGTGAACTCAGTGTCTGGAATTTAGGAGTTTGGATGCATGTAAGCAAAGTAGAAAGATCCTGTTTACAGGCTGCTAGGCCCAGTTTGGTTTTTTGTTTTTTTTTCTGTGCTCTAGCAGGATACCTCTCCAAATGCAGGTTCAGAGTTCTGGGCCATGGTTCCCTAACAACTCATGAAGATCCATGATAATCCATGAGAAATTGAGTGCTTATGTTCCAGTTTTTAAAAAAAGGTATAAAAGAAAAATTAGATTAAATTAATATGAAAGAAATAGATACATTTATTTTCTAATGTGATCATCATAGAGAATGGTGAGGTAAGGGTAAGATAATTAATTATTTTAGTTATTATTTTACCCTAGATTATTTCAAAAAATGGTCAGGGTTGTAAAAATTTGTTGAAGATCATTGTGACCCAATAGTAAAACTAGACTTGTCAAACAGATTTTTATTTTAATGTTATGTCTTAATTTTTAAAAATGTATAAATATTAAGAGAAAAAAATTAGGCATATGTGCTTATACATAAAAAGAAATTTATCGGAAACCAAGGTATATTTTTCCAAGCAGCTGTTAAGTCATATGTGAGTCAAAACTACAAATTCTGATTGTTAAAATTAAATCATTCCACTGATATGTATTGAACAACATTAAATATCATTCATTGCTCTAGGTATCAAAGTTGTTTGAAGACACTTGGCTTGTATAACTTTGATGCAGAAAACCAACTGACAAACCTTTTTAGATTAAAAGTTAGATAAAGCTGACTTTGAGTTGCATAGTCAAAAATGATAAAAGATCATAAGCGGGCTTTATTTCACACTACCTAGAGCATACCATTATTTCTCATACAATTGTTTGAAATTTCAGCAGCATATTTATAAAATTATTGATAAACTTTTATCTCTAAACCATGTAACTTGCACTTGAAATATTAGTAATTATATTTAGTAATTTTGGTGAACATCACTGAAAAAATATCTTTAAAAATACTTAATTACTCTTGTTGGCATCATAGCAGGAACTTTTTTCCATGCCAGCTTCTCCCGATATTGAGGAAACTAATCTCCAATGCTTCACCTTTTCTCATGCCAAGGTAGTTTAATCTTGCACTTTTATGTCATATCAGCATTACAGACAGGTTTTTGACCCTTGTTTTTTCAACTTAAAGTAAGAGTCCATATACAAAGCAGAATAAAAACAATGAAAGGCATCTCAAAGGTAGTTAGTTGTAGGTTGAAACTGATATGTCTCACAACTGATAGTAACGTTTTAATGGATTTGTATTTAAATAATCTGTTGGGAAATCTCCTCCCCCTGAAAAAAAAAAAAAAGCATGGCTTTTCATGAATAGAAGCCATGATTCTGCTATACTTGGTGTTAAGAAAACTGCATGGATTCACAGATAATTACCTGAAAACAGAATCGAATATTTAAAAACAATGTAGCACATAAATTATGCAGAGACATACAGATTAAACAAAAATTATTTATTTGAGGCTTACCTCAAAGCAAGCGAATTGTTGCTAGTTAAATGCCTCTGCTAAAATCACCTTTAAAAGTTCAAATGTAAATTTAAGAGTAACTTTTAAACATAGTTCTTTGTATCAAATTTACAATGTCTACCAACATGCTTTGAAAAACAATGCTATGAATCAGAAATTTTTAAATGTTTTAAAGAGAAATAAAATTTCTTTCTTATAGGTAATATGATAACCTTTATGTTTAACTACTAAAGATTTAATCATTGAAAACTGGTATTTTGAGTCTGTTTTATGTAAAAGTTATCTTTTTTATGTATACTGCTAGAAACATTTGGTATTTATCCTATTAAAGATAAGAATGGCAAAGGAGACTATCAGTCATTATGTTATCATAAGCTGTCCAGGAAAAAAAATTCCCAAATTTTAAATTTGTATGTTCTAAGTCCAAGAGTATAAAGATGAGTTAAAGAAGGACAAATTCATAATTCACCCTATTGTCACATAGCCTATCATTAAATAAAGAATATATCAGAACAAAAATGGAAAATCTATGAAATAGTGCATTCAATTTTATTTTCATGGATACAAAAATATATCATAAATGTGATTACATAAATGTGGACATTTTAAAATCCACTACATTTTCCAACAAATAAAGTGAAAGTTAAAAAAACCAAGTTAAATTATAATAAAATGCTATGTCAGAGAGAGCCAAAAATTTTTCACAATATAGATGCTCAATTGTATGAAAATAAGCTTTAAGAGAAAAACCAGTCTAGCCGGGGTTGCTTCACAGAATCAGATACATGATAAGTACAGAGCACTATGAGAATAGGAAGCCACGTAGTTTATAATAGTACTAGATTAGTTCAAAGGTTAGGTGACTACAATTGGATTTTTCTTTTACTTGCAATATCACTTGAATATCCATGTCTAAATCCATGGTAATAATATGACCTAAATTTCAATTTGATAAAATAATTTGTATTTTATTAGTTTTGAAAACTTGGAAAATTTATAATTATGATCTGAGAGCAAACTTTCCTTGAAAATTAAGGGACAGACATGAATCAACTTAGTGGCAGGAACAAATAAATTCAGATGGATTGGACCACATAATGAATGGCACTTTATTTGACTAATTGCTACATTAACATCTCAGGCTAAGAATTAAGGTCACTTCCGTGGTACCTCTAGACTATGAAGCACTGGAATTAAGCTAAAATTTTGAATTTTTCAGCTCCAGATTTCACTACTCCTTTCATTGGAAAGTAGTATAGGGTTCTGATTCTTTTAAGGTTCTGATCTTTTTGGTCAGATCCCTTATCTAGACCTAAATAAATAAATAAATAAATAAATAAATAAAATGTTTTAATACAATTTCAGTGAATGTGGAACTTTGTTGGATATATACTCTGAGTTCACACTCCTAGAATACAGCAAATGAGAATCTAGATTTGTGAAAGAAATGATAGGATTTTGAGGTGATGATCCAGAATTGAAATATGCTTTTTTTAAATTATGTAAAACTAAATTAAATATGGATGGAGTAACAAAGAGTAGTCTATAACTTTGGTTTCTCAAATTATTATTTTATCATCACAGGTGACAGTTACATTATTTGTAAAAAAATAAATATGTTAATATTTCCCAAATTTTTAAGTTTAAAGTGAGAAAATCTATAAGAAAAGTGTTCTGTAAATTGTAATATTAAATGCAAATAATTATTTTTATAATTTTCATGGTAATCGATACTTTGAGTGCCTATGACGATAATACATATATATATCAGACCTTATATATTTTTAGGTACCATATAATTTAGATAATGAAAATAAGCATATTAATTTTATATAGCATTTATGGATATAGCATCAGATGCTTCACTTTATAATTTCTAAAATGATCCACAAATTTAGAATGGATTTTTGCATTGAGTCATTGCAAATAAGTAGATCAGACCATTGATGAAAATAGTTTTATGATTGGGCTTACTTCCAGGCACAGATTAAGTTATGACCACAAAATGAAATCCACTGGAAGCTGAAAAGCTTAGTCTAATTCTGTGGAATGCCGCATATCTGGGAATTTGGCAAGTCACATTTTCATTCATATGGCTTATCTAGAGTGGCCAATAGTTGTTTCGTTGATGCAGTGTCTGAGTGTCTGTTAGATATCCAAGAACTCTCTTACTGTCATTTGATGGCATCTGTCTTTGCTTCCCAAGTGATTTTCTTTTCAAGTCTCCCTCTTTCATTCCTCCATCTGAACACAAACTCATCCCAAACTTCAGTTAGTTTCAGAATAGGATGAAACAGCCTTGGATGATCCAATATTTGTAAAATTTATAACTTGTTTAGGGGTTTTAAAGCTAAACAATCAGCAGCATTACTCTTGTTCTCTGCCTTCTGTACAGCCCTGCTTTCCAAGGAGAAGTGCTCATTTATTAATTAAATAAATGTTAGTAGAGCATCTACTATGTGTCAGCCACTGAGGCTTGGGATTTTTTTATCATGAATAAAACAGAAAATTGCTCTTATTGTACTGCTTTATTTATAAAGAATATGCAAACATCTTATATGTCAGGTAGTGAGGCTAGAGATGATGAAAAGTAAAGAAAGATAATTAAGACTCTACTTCCTGATATAGTTATTTATATCTTTATTGTTATCAATAGGTATACAGATATCTACATATATATATAAAGAGAGATATCTAGGTAAATATAGACATTTAGGTATATATATATATAAATATCTAGGTATATATAAAAATAGATATTTTGGCAGATATAGATATCTAGATATATATGAGCATATATCTAGATATAGATATAGATAGGTATATAGATATCCATATATCGACATAGATAGTGTAGGTGTATATCTATTTATCTATATACATATCTGTATATATATATATAAATCTATATATATAGATCTATATCTTTCTATATATATGAATCTATATCTATATATCCATATATATGTCCATATATCTATCCACATATATATGCATATATAGATGTATCCATATCTATCTGTTTACATATATATGGATAGATAGATAAGTAATATATATAAGAGAGAGATTTTTATGGTATGGTGATAGCAAGATATGTAGATACAGATCTATCTATCGGTCTATATATACACATGTGGAGATAAATATACATCTATATTTATCATCCATCTATCTTTTGATTTATCTGGCTATCATCTAACTTTTCACTCATATTTTTGGTTTCATTGTACATTGAAAAAAATGAGAAGCAAAGTACATTTATGTATATCAGAAATCATTACTTCAACATATAGACTTAAAGTGGGTAGCTTGAAAAAAGGAAGAAAGTAAGCATGGAAGGACATAAAAGAAAAAAAGAGATAGAAAAGGAAAGAATGAAAAAGGAAAAGGAAAGAAAGGAAAAGAGAAACTTATGTACATGGGAACTGTATGGGTGTGTATAAGATGGCCTCGTATTCTCTCACTATGATGAGGTGAGGTATTACCTGCCCTCCAGTTAGGCTACATACAACGTAAGACAATAGCTTCTAAAGATGCTTGCTTCTGAGATTGAAATAATCTTTTTCGTGATTACCCGCTGTTCAGCTTTCTCTACCTTCTATTTCTCCATGAATTCTTTTCTAGTTGTCAAAAACTGAGTCATTACTTTGTGCTCTGAATAACCTTTTTTTGAAAAAAAAAGCCATGTGTTTGTTAATGAAAATCTATTATACATCTTAATTGTTTTCAACTATGTCAGCCTTTAGGGTTCTATCAGTGTTTGGACACTCTGGAGACATGTACGGTATTAACACTGTAGATACTAACACAGTAGAGGCTAATAAATTACATTAGGCTAAAATTAATTGAAACTTAATACATATTCAGTGCCTTGATAGAGAAATTAGGGTTTAAATATGGCAAGTGGCTTGTTGGTGGCTGTGGAGGCATGGCCTGTATCTGCGTGCTTCATTTCCATTCTTTTTTCAGACCATCATATGCTTATTCACTTATTTGGGTTCAGTCAGCCTCATCTCATAAGCCATATTTAGCTGTCATCTGCAACTCAGCTTGTTCACAAGTCTCAAATGACTCTTTACCACTTTATAAATAGTTACTTGCTAAAATCTTTTATAGCTGGACTGCTTTAAAAATAAAGAACTATTCAACCCAAAACATTGTTTATAAACAAAAATTATGAATGCCTTACATTATATAAGTTTGTCTGATTAAAAAACCATTATTATGATAGTTCTATGAGTTGATTTTTGACTATTTTGAGAACTATTGATGTCATCATTGTTAATATGCATTTTAATATAGCAGTCTGTCAAATTAAATGCTGGTACTTTAAAAATCCCACTCCATATGTCACTCACTCAGATCAAATTTTTGACAATTATCTTTCTGAGTTTTAGGTTTTTCTTCTCCCTGGACACTTAGAGATGTCACTGATCAAGATAGATTTCATTCTTTAATTTTAAAAATTACTTTATACAGAAATATTGGAAATACATTACTATTTTTATTAGTAAAATAGAAGGCGGTGTTTCCTTACACATGCTTTCCTGATGAAAATTTATCATTTCTAATCAGAGTTTTGCAGACATTTTTTCCTCAGTGAATATCTAATTGGCATACCTGGATTTAATATTTGCTTACTTTATTAAACACAGCTCTATATATATTTAGAAGATATATTTAGGACTGTGCAATGAACTTTAATTATTAAAAATCTTAGGCTGTGTAAAACATTTGAGGGATGTAAAGAAAGGATAAATCCTAATATTACTTAAATCTTTTTATTCTATTTCCTGATTTAATTCTTCAAAGACATAAAATTCTATACAAATGTATATAAGTTTACTCCATGTGTTTATGTGTTTTGCCTCCTAAACCATGCTAGATGAAAAACTGACTCTTAACTGCTGCTATGATTCTCTAGGTAATGGAAGGCCACAATTACTTTCATTAACATATTTAAGAATCATAAAACTTTAACATATTTAAGAATCATAAAACTTTTTCAGAAAACCCAAATGTTCTTATCCTAAATTAGATGGAAGTAAATGGTAATACTGTAGGCATGTCTTACTTTTTCATTTCTTGGCTGTTACTTTGGTTTCTTATTTGTTTAAAGTGACCCAAAGTTGATCATGCCTGATAATGAATGGATCACCTTGATGGTTAAGTGTCTTATTTCAAGTGTGAGAATTCCATGCTTTGAACCAATTATCCGTAGATAGACAAACATCAAACTTGGGTTGGGATGAGAGGCTGCAGAGAATAACACCTGACATTTGAACCTTCACCCTAGGTGTGGGAAAGTCAGCTTGTGTCCCTGAGCTTTGAGATTACAGGGTATGTTACTATCATGCAGACATCTTGTGGGTCTGCTGCATTTGCTGCAGGATTTTTTAATATTTCAACTGGTGGGTAGGTCCTAAGATATCCACAGAGATGGGGCACTTCCCATTTTAAATACACAGAAAGGAAAGAGAACAGCAAAGATATTCAAGTTGCTTTGTGGATTTCATTTTCTGAACGTATTTATGAATTACTAAATATGAAAAATAAGAATTGATCATCTAGAGTTAGGCCTCTTGGGTTTGAAGTTATGTTCTCTCTCCCACTTATTTGTGTCCAAGTTTTGGTAATTGCTTAACCTCTGTGTGCATAGTCTATTTACCTATGAAAAGAGGATAATACCATCTAATGCCTGTGACTACACCAAACCCATGTGCCTGGTATGTAAGAGACACTGAAAAATGAGTGTTTATTATCATCATAATTATTGATTACATAATTTTATTAAAAGAAGGCTCTAGTTCTAGATAGAGGGCACTATTGGGAATTGGTGGGTGAGGACAGAATCATGATATAATTTTAGACATGACGTAATATAACTGCCTCAGTTAAAGATGACTAAAGGGTGTCTTGGAGAATTTAATCAGGTAACTCTGGTGAGGTCACATTGTTAGGCTGACGAAGGACTGGACTTAGGCTTCAAGTACCTCATATTCTGGCCATTTTTTATTCTTTTTCTTATTATCTTATCCCAGTATAAGTATGTATCAAAGGTTTATAAAATTATATTGTTGGTTGCCCTGGAAATTATACATTCACACAGATATGGATGCAACCATAAACCACTCTACAGGGATAATAGCAGCAGAATTCATAGGATCTACAGCCCCTGGGACACAATTAAATAACAGTGGAGGTGGAATATAAATTACACTGAAAATAGCACCTCAGTTATCGAATGCCTGGGGATATGCACTGTGAAATTTACCTAGTCTTTGTGATGGTAATTCCATCCCACTTTTAATTTACTGTTGGTTTGTGTGAGTGCAGTCTTAAATTATCAAATGCATACTTAAATGATGAATATTAAAACCATTCGACAAAATTTATTTTTAAAGGCCAGATTAAAATTCAGTGAAGTAGAACAATAAGTGTGCATTCATATAATTGCATTGTATGAATGTATAATTCTCATACAATTAGTTTCCCCTATATGGTCTTTCCGAATTACCCATCAAAGGCCTCCAGTCTTATTATCCTTATATGGTATCTTCATACACCACTTAGCTAATATTAGTTTATTTTTATTTTCTTCTTTTAAAATTTACACTTCATCAACTATTACAATGTGAATAGCCCAGTCACAAATATAAGTAAATAGCTAAAAAGTTTTGGCAATTACTTTTCTATAGAAAAATCTTAGGGAAAGAAGTTAAAGGTAGTTATAGATTGAATAGATATATGGCTTTCCATGAATATTTGTAACCTGTGTATTTGCACATACTGCACATATTTTTATGTAGAATATTGCTGTGAAAGATTAAAGAAAATTTGTTTTGCTTGTTTTTTTGGTTGCATGAAAAGAAACATTGAAAGAGAATAAAAGAGAGAGAGAGAGTGCAATAATGATCTCCCTTGAAAATTACTTTATTTCTGTTGCAGAAAATAGCCATTCACTTATTCTTCAGTTACTATCTGTCTAATTACCATATGAATACTCTGTGATTATATATTCGTCATTGTCCTTTAGATTACATTATTGTGTTTGGTGCTACTAGGTAGTTTTTAGTGTAATTACCCTAACAGAGGTTATAACAATTTATATTGTGAATATAAAGGGTTGTGTAATTTCATGGTTAGCTCTACTTTCTTAGCACAGATTAATTACATTTTATTATTACTCCTTCTTAGCATATACAGAATATCTCATCTGTTATGCCATTCAGATCAGTATAATGCTCAAAACTTGCGAGATGGAATGCTTGACAGAAAGGAAGACATTACTTTGGGTAGTAATAAGCGTAGCTTTTTGCCACAGTTACCATTTAGTTCAATTTTGGGTCCTTTTTTCTTCTTGCTTTAACCTTATGATTGACTCATCAATTCTCTCAGAGCTAGTGTCCTGTCATATATTTCTGGGCTCTTTCCTGAGTTCCTAGTATACAATAAGACACATGCATGTCCACACAAATAATCAATTATGAATCCATCATTTCCATTTTGTCTTTATAGCCGAACTACACATGTTGTTCATAAGATGATCAACTATACAGTCCATAAATTGACTGCTCCTATTGACCAATGTACCCTGACTCATCTATCTTGTCTTCAACCACTCTTTTCTGTCTTCAATCCCTTCCTTATCCCACAGCCTACAATAAAAAAAAAATTTTGTCATCTATATTTTTCTTGTAAACTATCACTTTCTATCACTGTTTCCAACTTTATTTTAGTGCTGCTAATTATTAAGCTAAATTTAAAATTTGATCAACAAAATAAGATGGTTGTTTGTGTGTGAAAGTGTAGTGCGAGTTCAGTGGTTGTGTATCTAATAGAAAGTAGAAGGCCATCCCTTTGCTGTACACACCTCCTTTATTTTTGGAGGAATTATTAAGTTTTTCATTTACATTTGCCTACTTCTCCATATTCAGTAATATTTCACCTGCAGAGGTGAAATATAAAAAATAACACAGAATGGTATAAAACTTCAATGAAGGTAAGTTTATACAAATAATTGGTCTTCTTAGTGAAAAATGAATGATTAGTAAAATATCAATACATATTATTTAAGCAAATATGTATCTATCTTTTATAAAGACTACTTTTAAAGCATTTTTGGTGCTTAAAGTAGTAAGCTCTATGAAATAATTAATATTTTTAGTGCCATGGGGCAGAAAAAAGGTGTTTATCTAGTAACTGTAAAGTTTCCCTGTTATTTATTTTTTCTCTTCAGAAGTTATAGGTCAGGTGTGTACCTTGAGAATCAAAGTGAACAACTGCATACTGAAAAAGCCTTCTCATATACTATTCTTCATACTTTGCTAAATTAGTAAGTCAGTTTTCCCTGGGCTGAGAAGTACTAATAAAGTATTCATTTTTTTAGATAAATAGTTGAATGGATACTTGGAATTTAAATATGAGTGTGTAGTAATTATGTGAGAGTATATAGAGAGGTGACAGGGATGAAAATATGGAACATGTATATATGCATTTACAAAGATGCTTGTAATTCCAAGTGCATTATAGCTGTGAAGGGGATGAGAGAGAAATTAAACTGGCATTTCTATGATTTATTAACATTGCAGTTATTACTTTGGGTCAATTACAGAAAACCTGGGCTTAGTTTGAATCACCCAATTTAGAAATAGACAACACCATCAGATGCTTCAAACTCTCTCCTGGATTTGCACATACCTTGCAGCATGATGACACTTGTAATAACAGAAGACATTTGAAGAGATCATTTTGCTTTACAGTTTACAAGTATCCGATGATTATGTTGTAGCCGAAATATCAGATGCTAAAGTTTCTTATTAAGTAAGATCTGCTTTCTTTTTGTGTTCAGGAGTTTTTGAGTTGGAAATGAATAAATAGGAAAACCCTTAAGACGAGGGGGGGGGGGGAGAGAGAGAGAGAGAGAGAGAGAGAGAGAGAGAGAGAGAGAGAGAGAGAGAGAGAGAGGGGTGAGGGAAAGAGGCAAGAGAAAGGGACAAAGACCATACATAAAACGTCAAAGAAAAGGCCCTAGAATCCTATGCATGGTGCAGAAAACAGTCCAGCCAAACGTCTAACTCAGCACCTTCCACATGCTTCAAATATTAAGCCAAATAACTGGAGATAGAAGATTTTCATAGAAAGGCACTGGAATGCAGCTCTGCCAGGGCTGGCATGTAGTGAGCAACTCTTTGCCCCTGAATTTCAACTCAGCATGGAGTGTTAAGAATGTGAACTGGGAGAAATGAAATGTCCTCCCATTTGAATATCTGTAGAGAAAGAGCTCAGAACATAAAATGATTTCTGCCATTTTTAGAGGATGAAAGATGGCTTGGCTTAAAAACATGCAGTTTAGAATTATTTATTAAGTCTAAAAAATTCTAGTATTTGCTTATTTCACAATTTTATCGTAAGCAAACATTTCTTTTAGAGCCTTGGATTTTATTTTTATGCCATGAGGGCAATCAACTACATTGAATAATGTGCATCTGACATGCCATGAAAAGAATACTGGAAGCATTACAGAGTGGAGAATTTTCTGTAAAGTGTAAAAAGTGGACTATGAATTCCTTTTAAAGGTTGTTCCTATAAAAACTATTTCACCTAGTTAGCTAAATAAATGAGAATTTCTAAAACATTCTAGGGTAGTTTATTTGCCTTTCATTTAAAAGTAAAAGCATTCTCTATTGGAGTGTAGTATACACAGAAAAGTTTAAAATCACAAGTAAACAGTTCAGTTAAATATTACAAGGTGTATATATCAGTTTGAACGAGCATTCAAGTCAAGAAAAACATTATCAGCCCTGCAGAAGAGCCCTCATTTTCTTCATCACTGTCCTTTCTCCTCTCTCCAAAGATAGATCCTTCATGACTTCTAAAGCCATAGATTCAACTTAACTTTTGAATCTTCTATATATAAAAACATAGTATACACATTTTTGTGTCAATTTTTCTCAATATTAGTTTTGTGAGATTCACCCATATTTTTGCTTATAGCTGCATTTTTTGTGTGTGTATGTGCATATGTACATTTTATTTTATAAATGAACCATGGATTATCCGTTCTCATGATAGACATTTGGAATTTTTTCAATTTGGGTTATTTTTTAAAATATTGCTGTGCATATTACGTATATGTTTCTGGTATACATTTGTATGCTTTTCTTTTGGGTACATTTTAACAGTGGAAGTGCTAGGTCATAAGGCGGGGTATGCTAAAGTTTTGTAGATACTGACAACTGTTCGTCCAATTTGTTGAACCATTGTTCTTTCCCACTGGTAGTGGATAAGAGTTTCCACTATTATTGTATTGTCTGGTGGGTGTGTAATGGTATTTCATTGAAGTGTTAATTTGTATTTGTATCTCCTTGATTACCAGTGAGTTATGTACAGGCACACATCTTTTTATTATATTTAATAAATTTAACATTTATTAACTATTAAATTATGTTTAATAATTTTTTTAAACGAAGTTTTGCCCTTGTTGCCCAGGCTGGAGTGCAATGGTACTATCACATCTCACTGCAACCTCTGCCTTCCAGATTCAAACAATTCTCCTGCCTCAGCCTCCTGAATAGCTGGGATTACAGGTGCCTGCCACTACACTTGGCTAAGTTTTTGTATTTTTAATTGAGATGGGGTTTCACCATGTTTGCCAGTCTGGTTTTGAACTCCTGACCTCAGGTGATCCACCTGCCTCAGTCTTCCAAAGTGCTGGAATTACAGGTGTGAGCCACCACGCCCAGACCATCTTTTTAATCTTAGAAAGAGTGGAGAGGGAAGATTTGATTTATGCAAAAAAATTACTTATGATTAACATACTGCAGATAAATTTTAACTTTGACCATTAGTACTTTAGATTAAACGCAAATTATTCTTTGTTGGAGTATGGTCATGGGCATTCATCAACTTTCAGAATATTAACCCATTCTTTTCTAGTTTTTTGGGTCTTTTTAGGAATATAGTTATAAAAACAAAGGGCTTCAAAATTTAACATGAAAAATTACATTTCAATTAGTTTTCAGTGTTAGCTAAAAATAAGCTATTTTGGCCTAATCCAATCTATTTACAGTTATTACACAATGTAGTCCTTTTCCAACTACTAAAATTTTCTAAAGATCATAATTTCTTACATTACCTAGTTTCCATGGAAGTTACCTGGACCCCATTTCAGACCTATGAATTATAATCTAGGGGTGGGTGGCAGGGAAAGCCACTAGAATTTGCATTTGCAAGTAAGTTTCCTGTGTGATTCTATAGTTATATCCACCATGGCAATCTTTGAATAATAACATAAAAGGAAAATGTTGCAAAGAAACATCAGCGGACTTCTGTGTCTCATCAGACAGCTAAACAGCCCCAGTGGATGAAATTTTAAAGCAGTTGGGAACAATATTAAAAGAGCTTTTTTTTTTGTCAATTAGAGATATCTAGCAACCTGCCTAAGGAAGGTTATTCTTCAGAGGTTTCTGTATTGAATGAGAGGCTGTACTGGATGATCACAGAGACGTCTATTGATAAACTCTTCATAAATAAAAAACAGCATTTGTGTTGTGTACATATACCTGCCAAGCCTAGAAAGAACATAGAAACCATAATGTGTGGCTACTAACAACTATGTTAAATTTCAGATCTCCAACTCCTCCCTCACCTTTTGAAAGTGCTACATTTCTTAAATATAGCAAAAACCCAAATTAATAGGCTAAAACATTGAATCTCAATGAAGGCACTTGGCATAATACAATAGCAAACACAGGAATCTTTGAAATAAATTTCCATAAATATGAGGCAAGTCTGTCAATAAATTTAATTTCTGTCTGATTTAATAAAGAGCGAGATAAACATAAACATGAGAATTATAAATTATGTTTTAATTTTTCTTACCCACTACAATTGTCATATAGCAGGTTAAAGTTTATACATTGTGATTTTTATCTCAGCTAATCTCATTTAACATTGCTTCACAATTAAATAGCTAAAAGGAAATTGCATCTTCTAAACACAAAGTCTGGGATCAATTTAATCAATTCTTTTGCTTAGGATTATTTGTACTATGAATTTCAATATTTTAAGTGTGATAAATTATAATATATTCATATATAAAAACAGACATGTTTGCTTCTCAAAAGATAGAAACAGAATATCTAATTATATGGTTAGAGTGGTTGTTACATTGTTAAATGTCTTTGTTTCATTGTGCATGTTCAAAATGTATAGAAATATTTGGATGAAGTGTTTCCTTTGTAGTTGAGAAAATTGTCCGTGATGCTCAATGAGAAATGGCCTTCAAAACAATAGGTTCATAGTACAGGGAGTTTTCTGACTGATGGGAAGATTGGTCTCTTACCTTAGAAAAGGATAATAGCATAAATTCCTGTTATTATTCCCATGATTGATGGATCAGTTAGTTCCCCAGTTTGCTTTCCTCTTGGAGTTCCATGAGAGGCATAACTAGTTGTTTCCTCACCTTCTCAGGCATGCAGAAAATACCTGGGTTTATTTTGCTACATGTATGTACAAGGAGGCTTCTTTGCACAACACTAAAGTCTTGTGCAAGGGTAGGAATTCTCTGCTTACCACACATTACACTGTTCTCTATATGAAAAGAGAAGTGAAGGAGGCAATAATAAATGACATCCAAAGAAATGTTAAGCATTTCTGTTCATCTCAAACTATACTTATATTGTTTATTAGAAAGAAAGCTAAGGGAACTTGTTAACTTAAACTTTAATATTCAGAACTCAGAGTTTGTCAGTGAGCATAATATCAATATAAGGTCTCTCCTCTTAGCCAGAGGAAAATGATGCCTGACTCACAAAGAGGAGACTCAATAGCATTATTAAAGAATTCTACTTCATGTGTAATTATAAGTTGCTTTTGCAAATTAATCTACCTATTGATTGACCATTTTTAAGTAAAAAATGAAATAGTCACCTTTACTATGACTGAAGAAAAAAGTTCTGTAATATAATTTTATTTTTCTGTTGTGTTTTTTTCCCTAGATGTGTGTCAGCACTATTGTGTGAATTCTGAATCATGTACCATTGGGGATGATGGAAGTGTTGAATGTGTCTGTCCAACACGCTACGAAGGACCAAAATGTGAGATTGACAAGTGTGTAAGGTGCCATGGGGGGCACTGCATTATAAATGAAGACAGTGAAGATATATTTTGCAAGTAAGTGGACATCCAGCTTAGTTTATAAGAGCATTTGGACCCCAGTGGACATTGCAGTTCAGTAATAAACTGTAAAACTATATAGGTTGCTTTTATTCTAAAATTCTGTATTGTGCTCATTGCATTTTTTATGGCTAGAGAGTCTAGTTCATTTTAATTTATCTCAAACTTATTCAACATCTACTGTGAATATCTGGGAATTACAAAAATCAACAGTGTAATAAGATGATCATATCATTCCCTATACCAAATATTTCTGAGTAAGCGAGAAATGTTGACATTCAGCATCCTTTCAGAAAGTACATGTAATATTATTCAATTAGATTAGCTCAGGTTTTTAATTGTTTCATCATTATTATTGACAATAAGTAGGTTTGCTTTCCTGTTGTGAATTGATCTGTTGAACCAGGAGCAAAAGACCTGTCTAATGAAAATATACATTAATCCTTTTTTTAAAATCTGACTTTGAATATTATGATACAAAGCAAATGGAAGGAATAATGTGTTCTGGGAAGTCACTAAAACAAAAATCTTTGAGTTTGACCTTCATTGCACTGCCTTTTGCCCTTTGACTTTAAGATAAGTGAGTGTAAAACAGAACATCGTGGCTAAAGGTGCCATTCAGTTTCTATCATGAAACAAGTTTATGACACTGAGGTTAGAGATCAGTCCTCACTCCAGACCTTTTTTAACAGCCTTTTAAAGGAAGAACTTATAATGGACTGGACTCTATCACTTGCCTTGCTTGGGAGTATAATAAATAAGAATATAAGATAGGAAAGCATGCCATAAAGTGTCCATGTCACAGCTTCCACTGAGAGCTCACCAAGGGTGCCGGATGAGTTATGTTGCTCTGCCAAACAAAGCCCAATAAAATTTTATTACAAACAGCATCAACGTTTTTTTCTTTTTTATTTCCTCTCATTTTAGAATTTACTCTAAATATGATTTGTGTTATCATTATGAATGACATTTATGCAAACCTGCAAAACTGGGTTATTTGAAAGTAAGTAATTTTTTAGTAAAGTAATTGAAAATATGGCCGATATATAAATATGTGCCTTTGATAAGTACATAAAAGTGAAACACACTTTCATATAAACTATTCAAATCATGTTGGCTCATAAAGCTCATTTGTTCTTCATAATGAAACTGTGGCATGACAGAACTTTACTTCAATTAGTGAGTGTACATTGTTCTCTATGTCCTGTGTACCATATCAGGCTAAGCTGCAGAATCTTCTTTACAATTCCATTCCACTTTTCCCCGGGATCATGAGCTATCATCTGAGAAATGTGTGAGCTAAAGTTTCCTACCCATTTTACCGTGGAAAAGCTCATGTGAGGATTCAGGCCCTTTTCTCCTTATGTAAGGAAGAAGGGAAATCTTGGAGCCCCTCATTATCACTTGCTATGCAGTCAAAAGTGCCTTCTCCAAAACAGAAACACCAGATCTTCACAACCTGAGCAGGTTATTGAGGTGCAAGATAATAGTTCATGTTTTTTAAATCGTCTTTTTGGAACTGTGTATGTCAGAATGGAGACATAACAATTGCTAACAATGAGGAAATAGTGGAACTTTTAAAATAGGAATATAATAATACTTGATTCATTAAATAGGCTATATAACACTTGAACGTGACAATACAAATATAATTCCTTGGATTTTCGGAAACATGTTAGATGATTAAAGTTAATTTTTATTTCTATGATACTTTTCACGTTAGCATTAAAATAAATTTACAGTGATGTTGGAATTTCTGTTTCATAGGTAAAGAATAGATAGTAAAACAAAATTCCAATGAAGTTAATAATTTTTACTTAATTAGGAAAATTCAAGCCATCAAGTATATTTTTGAATCCAAATAGACAGTTGTGTTTCTAATGCACAGCCTATGAACTGTCAACTAGAATCAGTTCTCTATCAAGTGTAGTGAGTATAATCTTTAAAACAGAGCCAACTGCATATTTTTCTCTCTTCTGAAAATCAAAGTGAATATTGTTGAAGAAAGACTTGATCATAATCTTGAATAACCTAAATTATGTCTTTTTGATGACCATTGACATGGGAATTTTTTTGTGTGGACTGAATAACTATTAATTAACTTTTGGAAATTGATCCATCACATATTCTGTGTGTGTGTGTGTGTGTGTGTGTGTGTGTGTGTGTGTGTGTGCGTGCACACGCTGAATCCCTCTGAAAAAAGAAAATTATTATGAAAACATACATTAAAATATGAGCTGCACTCTTTGATTTGTTGTAATGATTTGAACAATTTGTATTTCACATTTAAAATGTCTATAAGTTTCTATCTTCAACTTAACATTTAACTTTAGAAGAAAAAGAGGCAACATCTTATGTAGCCTTTGGAAACAGAAGTTTAAAAGCAACCAATTAGTTTTTTTGTCCGTTTTAGATGATGAGATTTGATATAGAGTTATCTTTTTTGTAGAAAATATTTTAATGTATAATGAGCTAATTTCTCCTTTTGAAGCTGTTCCTTTGATAAAACAAGAAACTGTAACGTTTTGCTCTTAGGATTTTCAAAGAAGCTGGACATGGAGGACAAGTAAAAGTTCCTCAGATGCACTTAGTCTATCAGACACTAATACCACTGATTGCTAATTAATTCACTGCATCTATATTAGGGTACCTCTATAGGTTATTCATAATGGGATACTCTTTACAAACTTGAAACCATCCCCCCCTTTTCCATGTGTTGTTCAGTTTACCTGTATTTTATTCCACATCTTGTACATAGTTACACTGCTCACTGCTCCGGTTCATCTTGAAAAGAAATGTGATTTCACAATCTAAGCTTTTCAGAAATATCTTCAAATTAAATGCCAATGAATGTTAAAAGCAGTTGAGTGTATTTCCAGCAACTACACAACCCACATGAGGTCAAAAAAAAAAAACAGAATAAATGAACTACATGTCAACCAATTATTTTTAGACATCTCACCTATCATTAAGCATCACTCTATGACAGATATACTGCAATAGATATCCATCATGAAGAGGATCAAAGTGATAAATCGATATTGAAGCCTGATTTTTTGGTCAAGGTTATGTCCAGATGCACTGATTGCTTCATAGTAGCTAATACTGACATGACCGCATGATCAGAATTGTCAGCATGATCTGTTGTTAATTCTAAGTTGAAATGTTGATGCACGTTTCTCCATTTACTCAAGAGTTTTTACTGTCCAATTAATTGTTTGAGTATTTGTTCATTTAAAAATGTAACATAGCAAGTAAAAAATGTCTATATTTTTCCCTGCATTGTTATGTTTATTTTTACAGTATAGCAGTAGCTATTCATTCTTATCCCTAACATGTGATGTGATTTTTAAATTAGAATCATTTTGGTAAGTTTTTCAAGAAAGCCTGTCTCATTATTTTGTTGCCACATTGCTCCTGTAAAATGACTGTATTGTTTATTTTTTTAAATGAACTGCTCTGTGTTTTTTTTTCCTGTTAGAATAAAAATAGTTTGACATTGGTTTCAATACATAATCAAAGAGAAACAGAGGAGTAAAAGTGACTATAGGATAATCCTCCACTTTTTTATGAAATGTGGGTCTAAAAGTCCTAACATTTTTTTGGAACAGATTTTTCACGTTAGAAGAAAAGCTAAAGCGTATTTTTCCAGAGTACTTGATCATGTGGTTTATCATTCAAAAAATGTCACCAAATCCAACTTATATCAAAAAGGAAAAAGATACTGATGCTAATATCTCCTGGAAGTGTAAATGATAGACATTAGAGTATATTTTTTTCACACATATATCTAGCTATATTAAATGTTTATATTAAGTGAACTGGTCAAAAATTTGAAAATTACCAGAAGAAAAATTTTATAGCATTATTCTGACAAAAATTAAATAAAATCTGCCTCTAGAGAGTCAGTCTTCCCGAAATCTTCCTATTAACCCGCCACTCCATCTCTCCTATATGAAGACTATTCTCATCCACAGAGATTTTATGTCAGCTTTCAGCAATGATGTTGTCAATAACAATGGGATTGTTTTTTCTTTGTTGTTGCAGCTGCACTAATGGAAAGATTGCCTCTAGCTGTCAGTTATGTGATGGCTACTGTTACAATGGTGGCACATGCCAGCTGGACCCCGAGACCAATGTACCAATGTGTCTGTGAGTATTTAGTCATGGGCATTTTATAATAAGCCTTTGTGTGTACACGAAATCCCTGTTCTATTACTCTCCTCTCCTGGGTTATTTTAAATGAGTGTTTCATGGACATCTCTGATCAAGTATTGTCCCTCCTCAGCTCATGTGCTGCAGAATCTCCTCTTTCATCAAATTGCTAATGATTTCATGAGGAAGAGCTCATTCTGTTCTTAGCATCGTACCATTTCAGACATTCATAGACCTTTGAACTTGGAAATGCCAGGGAAAATTTTTCTAATTTTATTGACCTTATTCTGATATGTGAAGCCCAGAGATAATCATCTTTTATGAATCCTTTGGTACTTATGGCCATTTTTTTTTCAAAAGAACTTGTAATATTCTTTCAAATGTATAATGCTATTTGATGTTTGTATGAGACTTACACTATTTTATTATGTAAACCTATTAAATCCCTGGCTCCTTTGGAAGAACTCAAATCTGGGTTTCTCAACACCTGGGAAAAGTATTGGGTATTCATAGTGCTCCTGAGAAAATCTGGAATTTAATATTTCTGCCCTCTCCATGATCTGATTGTCCAGAGTGGACAATTTGAAATAAAATCATTCAGCTTACATGGTCACTGTGAGTGTTATCACTGACCGGAAGCGTGATGCTCACATGAAATCCACATCTGCACCCCGTTCCCCACCTTGTCATAGTAGCATGTGATGAGTATGTTTGAGAGAGAAGTGAGCATATCTGGGAACCTCTTCATTCAAATGTTACTATCTCTGTATGAAATGAATTTAAAACATATTTGGCAAAAAAAGTCAGACACTTTATTTAGCTGTATTTTACTGAAATTCTGCAGATGCTCTGTGGGGTTTAAAAGTCAGCGCTGTGACCAGAAAGAGAACCCTTGTGATCACTACTGTCAGAATGAGGGGATTTGCACTTTAACTCCGTTTAATGAGCCGAGATGCAAGTAGGTTTAACCTTCCACTTACCGCTGCGCTTTGTGTGACATCATTTCAGGCCACAGTTCATTGGTTTAAATCATGAACATTCATGCATTTCACAGAGTATACTTAATCTCGGGGCTCATCTGTGTCATACACACTTAACCTTTGCTTCACTCACCAACAAGTGTGTGCACCACTAGACTGCTAGTGTGTCTAAAAATATAACAGAGAAAATGAAAAGCTGATGGAACTGTCTAATAAACATACATTGCTAAAAAATAGTAGCTTTTAATTAGCGAAGTACAGAAGCAGGTGTTTTAAGCCTCTATTTCTGTATACTATATTTTTTATTTAGTAACTGACTTTTTATTTCAAGCATAGATGAAGTGCTGTAGTATTTTATTTCCCAAAATTTTACTGAGAACTGCCCTACCTTCATCAGTATGATCTCTTGACAGATGAAAGGTCTTACAGTAAGACCCTTTTTACAATCTGAAAAATTTCCAGAAACTTTATTTCTTAATAGTTTAAGTCATTCTTTCTTGATTCAGTTTGTGGTGTTTTGAACATACATGCAAATTAAACTCATGTCTCCTCTGACAAATTTCAAGGATCACCTTTGGGGTAACTGTCAACGTTCATAAATGAAAGTTATTTTTGCATTGTGCATTTGAGTTTTAGAGATGCATTACATCTGGCATATACTCCTTAATAAGCAGTGTCATAATGAGCAGCCTTGATTGGAATCTGGTAACTTCTGGGAATCTCAGAGTACCTAGTAGTGATTTTAAAGCAAAATTGTATTAAAATTTACACTTTTTTTTAACCAAAATGCTACTATTTTATTAATAATGAGTTGCTGAGACTTGAGGTAGAGGCTTGAGCTGAAGGCGTTTGGTTGTGAAGGTGATACTTGTTGGCATGTAAGTCTTGCAGATCAACTATAGGGACTCTACGTCAAAAGGTTTGACCACATTGCAAGTGAAAAGTGATGAGGGCTTGAACTTGGGCATTGCAACCAGAGGGAAGAAAAGAGAAAAATAAATTCATTAACATTTCAGAGTTGGTACATCTAAGGTTCTCCCTTGCCAAAAATTGATTCAGGTACTTATTTTATTTCTATTTTAGAGCACCAGTAATGCTTCCTCTGAATCCCAGACTTCATTTATCCTGTCCCTGTCTCACTAATTCTGGGCAAAATACATACACTGCAGGCCCACTTTTCCCACCCACAACTCGGTCTCAGGATGACTCCCCATCCAAAGAATGCACCTGTATTACCAGAATGAAATTCTCTCATGGGTGTAACAGCCCACATTGATTTTTTTTCCACCTTTTGCACTTACCAAGTATCATCAAAATCATATAATTTTAAAATGATAATTGGCATGTCTGATAAACACAGCCAGAAAAAAAAAATGTTAATTGTAGGAGTTTAGAGCAAACCTGTCCTACTTTTGTGTGCTCGTGCCTCTATCTCTATTTGCATTTGGAAATGTGTGTACATTAGTATTCTACGCCTTAAAATCTATTCTGATAGTGAGCATAATGTGTATACAATCAGCCTCCACATCCCTATGCTCTACATTCAAGGGTTCAACCAAGTGCAAACTAGAAGTATTTGGAAGTGAGCCTGTACAGCTCAGCACAGACACAATTTTTCAGTACAGACTTTTCCCAAGTCATTATTCTCTAAACAATACAGTAAAACAACTGTTTACATAGTATTTACATGGTATTAGGTATTTTAAATAATCTAGAGATGATTTTAAAATATAGGGGAGGGTTTGAATAGCTTATAGACAAATATGGTGCCATTTTTTAAAATTTGGGACTTAAGCATCTGAGGATTTTGTTATCCGAGGAAGATCTTGGAACCAGTTCCCCACAGATACTAAGGATGAATATATTGCATTCCTCACACTTAAGCCATATAAGAAGCAAGGAAGAATTATGTTCTGTTATTGTTTATTCATCAATTCCTTTACTAAATATTTAGTGATAATCTATAATGAGCAAGTCTCTGCGTAAATTTTGGAAGACAGTAACACCTAAAACTGACCTAGCAAATACTCTGCACCACATGTTATGTGAAACCCTTTACACACTTTATGTGTGAAGTTAGACAGTTGCGCATAAATGTTATTTGCATCTAATTGTTACTCCTTTTCATAGAGGTCACACACTAGGAAGTGGTGGATGTCTGAGAGTCAGACCAATCCTGTTCAATTCTAAAATCCATAACCTGTTTATAACTCTTACACTACACTGCACTCTTTATGCTGAAACACTGTCAATAGTTTTTACTTTTGAGGAACTTAAAATTCATTTTGGGAAGATGAATGGCTTTTACAAAATTAAAATATTGTTTGATATTTATTATAATATAAATATGACCAAAGTGCTCTGGGAAAACAATTGAATAGAGATCTATGAATGATTCCCAGGGAGACACTGGGAGGCTTTTTACGTAAAGAGACATTTTCACAGTATTTTTAGAAAGCATATTGTAGTTTTATAAGAATGAGAGGGTTGAAAATCTTTTTCAAAAGAGGGTAGAGCACAATCAAAGGAGAATAGGTCTAAAAATAAAATGTAAAGGTAGCTGAGAATAGAAAAGAGTTATGCACAACCGTAGAAGCAAAGGCTAAAGAAATATGTTGGGGACAGTTTATTAGGTACACTTTGTACCATGATACAAGAGTGGGTTTATAGAAAGAAGATTAGAAAATTAAGGTTGGGGCCGGACGCGGTGGCTCATGTCTGTAATCCCAGCACTTTGGGAGGCCGAGGCGGGTGGATCACGAGGTGAAGAGATAGAGACCATCCTGATCAACATGGTAAAACCCCGTCTCTACTAAAAATACAGAAAATTAGCTGGGCATGGTGGTGCGTGCCTGTAATCCCAGCTACTCAGGAGGCTGAGGCAGGAGAATTGCCTGATCCCAGGAGGCGGAGGTTGCGGTGAGCCGAGATCGCGCCGTTGCACTCCAGCCTGGGTAACAACAGCGAAACTCCGTCTCAAAAAAAAAAAAGAAAGAAAATTAAAGTTGGAACCCTCAGAAATATCACTATTTTGATACTGTCTCAAGGAGGAATCAATAAAAGTAAATGAGATTTAGAAGTTGGGTGAGATACTGAACAGTAGATTTCTACACGTCAAAGGAGTAGAGTGCCTATGAGTATCAACTCCAGACAGTTCAAAGAGGGTAAGTGTTATAAGTGCTTTATTGCATTTCTCAATTTAGCTGCCATTGTGAAAGATGTTTTGGAAGCACTATAGAGATAGAAATCAGACTATGATTAATTAATTGAAAGGAGAAGAAATGAGAAAAATGTAGATACTTTTCTGAATAATGAATTAAATGGAAAAAAAAACAAGTAGGATCTAGAGGAAAATATTTTTATGAAAATGAAGACTAATGTATTCAAGAAGACTGTTTTGCATTATTCAAAGCCTGCTATCAGGGCCTGATAAAAACAGAGAGATGGTTCAGGAGGATTTCATACTCATATTCCTCAAATTTGAAATTTCCAGAATATGTGAGATTGTCCTTATTTAACCTAGGATAGTTATAAATCATATGACACTAAAATGTGAGTGTCAGTAAAATTTAATATAAAGTATCAATAAAAAATGATCCAGCTAAGGGAAGATACAATGATATCCCTCAGCATATCATTGTAGTGATCAATTCTCCTCACCAGAGGAGATGTTGGAAACAGTGGTTAGCCACGGATCTCAATTGGCAGTGGTCATGTATTGTTAATGAAAATTGAGTAGGTACTACTTCGTCTAAAAACCTTTACAGGAAACAGACATTGCTTTAAGAGATACAACATAGTGATGCTTTAGTTTTGTTGGTAAAATATATTTATTTTTTACATAGACTGAAAAACTATTTGAATTGTGCAAAACTTGTACACTTTTGGAATATCTATAAAGTATCTAGATCTGTGAAAGTGACAGTGTTTTCCACATAGAATTGTTATTACTGTAGCCTTCAATTTAAGGGATAAATTTGTTCTTTGAAAGGCTTCACTTTTGTCTCTTGATGGCCATTTTCACTTATTACTGTGGTGGAATAAAAAGAAAACCCCAATAGAAGCCTAGAAAAAAGAATATAATCTATTTATTTCACATTTATTTGGGGGCATTTTTACATTTATTAAAGTAGATATATTGAATAATATTGAAACAAAGTATTTTTTAGTCTAATATATTATTTTGACAGTTTGTATTGATGTAAATTTTATTTTGAGTTATAGAAATCACTACTACTGTGAAGAATTATTGACCATGCCTTCCTACCTTCTAAGATTTCTCCCTAGCACTAGATTATCATTTACATTTAATTTAAGTTTTTTTGTAAACTTACCTCCCCAACATTACTTCTCAGCAATAGGGTTCATGCTTCAAAAATAAAGAAATGCATGTAAGTATCCTAACTGTCTCACTACTTCTTTCCTATTAACATGAATACAGGAACACACACACATATACTCACTGCATAAATACAGCACCATCCCACACTTAGGCGTCTATGCTCGAATAGCTCACTGAACCCGCATGTGTCTCCTTTTTTTCTAGTTAACTCTTACTATCTCATTAGTCTCAACTCAGGTATCCCTGTATGTGTCACATGGCTAGTGAATAGTATATATTGACTGAATTGGATTTAGGATCTCAAACTAAGTAAATCAAATTTCAGTGAGAAAATAATATACATAGGCAATATTTTTTGTCACTTTATGAGCTGGATTGTGCCTCCCTCTCCCGGAAGTTGTATGTTGAAAACCTGATACCCAGTACCTTGGAATGGGACTTTATTTGGTGATAGGGCCTTTGAGGAGGTGATTGAGTTAAAAAAATGACTGGATGTGGTAGCATATGCCTGCAGTCCCAGAACTTTGGGAGGCCGAGGTGGGAAATCACTTGAGATCAGGAGTTCAAGACTAGGCTGGCCAACATGGTGAAACTCCATCCCTACGAAAAACACACAAAAATTATCTGGGCATGATGGTGCATGCCTGTAGTCCCAGCTACTTGGGAGGCTGAGGCAGGAGAATGGCTTCAACCCGGGAGACAGAGGTTGCAGTGAGCCAAGATTGTGACATTGCATTCCAGCCTCAGCAAGAAAGTGAGACTCTGTTTCAAGAGAGAAAGAAAGAAAGAAAGAAAGAAAGAAAGAAAGAAAGAAAGAAAGAAAGAAAGAAAGAAAGAAAGAAGGAAAAAGGAAGGAAGGAAGGAAGGAAGGAAGGAAGGAAGGAAGGAAGGAAGGAAGGAAGGAAGGAGAAAGAAAGAAAGAAAGAAAAAAAGCAAATGGTTTCATTAGGGTGAGCCCTAATCCAGTCTGACTGGTGTCCTTGTAAGAACCATGATAAGAACAGAGAGGGAGGTATCAGGCACATTGCAAACACAGAGATGACCATGTAAATGAATAGACAGTATGAAGGCAGCTATCTATAAGCAAAGAAGAGAGGCCTCAGAAGAGCCCCAAATATGTTGATCTCAGACTTCTAGCCTGTGAGAAAATAAACTTCTGTTGCATAAGTCATCCAGTCTGTGTGCTTTTTATAGCAGCCATAGCAAAATAGTGCATATTTTGGTACCAGAATTGTGGTGCTCTTGTAACAAATACCTGAAAAGGTGACTGTGGCTTTGGAGTCAGGTAACAGGTAGAAAATGTCAGAATGACAAGGAACATGTAAAAAAAAAAGGCTCAATTACTTTGAAGAGATTATTGGTGAAACACGAATGTTAAATTTACTTCTGGTGAAATCTCAGACAGAAATGAGGCACATGTGTTTGGAAACTAGAGGAAAGGTGATCTTTGTTATGAGGTGACAAAGAGCTCCACTGAACTCTGCTCTGTCCAGTGTTTTGTGGAAGGTAGAACTGGCAAGTGATTTAACTTTACATTTGGCAGAGACTAAGCAAAATGTTGAAGTCATGGCCTGGCTTCTCCTTGCTGCTGATAGTAAATAGTGAGGCAGAAAACATAAACTGAAAGAATTGTTAAGCAAAATTGAAGATCTGGAAATTTCTCAGCCTTGCTATATTGCAAAATTAAGTAGAAAGAATGTTCTGAAGAAGAAATCAAGGGCATGGCTGAACAGTCATTTGCCGTAAAGGATTATTGGTGTGGCTCATGGGTTCAACCATCTCAGCATAACTGCTGCCATTTGTACTAAAGCGACCAGAGACAGGGCAAAATGAAGGGAGACTGCTGGATTTTTGATGCATCACCAGATGAATTTTGGCTGGAAAATCTACTGGCAGCCAGTCTATTAAGAACATATTTTCAAGCCCAGGCATGGTGCCTCATGCCTGTAATCCCAGCACTTTGAGATACCTAGGTAGAGTATCACTTTAGCTCAGGAGTACAAGCCAAGCAGAGCAAAATGGCAAAAAATTGGTCCATCTCTACAAAAAATTCAAAAATTAGCCAGGCATGGTGGTGTGCATCTGTGGCCCTTGCTACTTGGGAGGCTAGTCTGGGAGGATCACCTGAGCCAGGGAAGCTAAGCTGTGATTACTCCACTGCATTTCAGCCTGAGCAATGCTGTCTCAAAAAGAAAACAAACACATCATTTTTTGCACACTTCCATAGCCTCTTTTTGGTTATATATCCTCAGCAGCCCAGCAAACACTCCTCTTGTAGACGCCTACCACTGAAGACTAGGGAAATATTGAAATGTGCTAATAAACTTCTCCTAGATGTAAATCACCAGTGCTCGGGCATCCAGGAAGGGACACAGTAGAGGAGAATGAGGAGGTCAGGGATTCCTCCCTTTAGAAGTCTTCTTCCTGTTTTCTGGATTTTGAAGCAGATTTAAATTTGTATCCTGATCACATCAGTCTCCGATGTTGACCACACTAAAGGAATCCATTTATTGGCCAGTATGTTTACTATCAAAGGTGAGGCAGACAGTAAAGAAGTTCTGTTGATTCCATAGGAAGAAACATTAACAGGAAAGAACACAAGTTCTGGTTTCAGACTTCCCTGGATTCACAGACATATTCTTCCATTACGATTGGTGTAGCCTATTAGCCTCTCCAAGCCTTAGTTTCTTCCTCTTTAAAATGATGATTCTAGTATGTACATATAAAAACTTCCATAGGAAAGAAATGCTGTATGGGGACAGATAAAATTCATCTTCAAATCTGTGCTTAGTGCCACTGAATCTTTTTTTATTTCTGCTTGACTTTGACTGTTATGAAAATTAGCTTTTAATTTTAAATCTTGAAGATGTACCACTGTGATACATGGTGTTATTGAAGGTAACCTGTGGAAGTTTCCTTTGGCATCAATACACTAGCTTCTGTTTCCCAAGCAGCTCCTGGCTAAAGTTTCGGCATTGTAGTAGAGTAGCAAATATTTGAAAGTCTATATTTTGTACATATTTCATTCATTTTTCTTCTGACCTTTCTTTATCATACTGATCTTCTCAGCAATTACTAAAAGTTCTCTGTGCACCTAAAGACACCGAACTCAATTCTTTCTCCATATGGACATAGAATAAATAATATATATTCTCATTCTAGAATAAAAAAAAACTTTTCAAAGCCAATATAAAATTCACCTTTCTTATTTTCTTGTTTATAAGACCATAGACATTTTTAAAAATAAAGAATTAGCAGTTCTGAGAATTTCTTAGAATATCCACATTTCCTAGAATTACCCACTGTTATTTTGGTTTCTGTTCAATTCCTTTATGCAAATATACTTTTGCAGGTTATTACACACAAAAAAATGAGATCCTATGATACACACCCTTTTATGTTAATTTAGTGTACAGTGTGTTACAAACAGATTTGCATGTTAATTTGTATCATTAAATGCTTTTAGTTTAATTGGCTGCCCACTATTCCATTAACTGGATTTTCCGTATTTTAACCAACACCATGTCATTCAATAATTAGGCATGTTTGTTTATTTGTTCATATTTTACTATTTTTTCTAGGATATAAACTTCTGTACATGCATATAAATGTTTGTGTACTCATATCATTAGTTTTCCAGAACAAACACTCAGAATAAGAAATACTGTGTCCAAAGTTACAGATTTAAGCTCACTGACTCTTTGGACAAGTTACATCCTCTCTGTGTGTCTCATTTCTCCTGTCTGTAAAATAATGGATTTGGACTAATTGTTCACTAAAATACTATAAAACTGTGAGGTTCATATATTTAAATGTGAGTTCTATTTGGACTTCATCTGAAAACTGGTGTCAGCTTGTTTCAGAGTCAGAGTCCCAGATACAAATGTTTCCAAAATATTTCTGAAATACTTAGGAAGATAATGAGAAGACAAAGATTGCTACTAGCAACAAAAATAATGAGTAACCGAAAACCTATTGTTAACACTGTTGTTAACAGTGAGGAACTAATCATAAAATTCCTGAGTCAAAAATACATATTTCTGGTTAATTTTCCTTTATGATTTTTTGCTTTATTTTCCTCACTCTCTAAAATAATATGGCAGTGTATATCTATGTATAAAGTAGCCTCAATTATGCCCGACTGCAGAAGAAAGAATCATCCTTTATACCTCTTTCTTATTATAAATCCCTATGCCAGTAGACTCATAGATTATAAGAATTAAAATCTCAGCTTTCTGTCCCTTACCTTGTTCATACATTGCCTGGTGAGATTAAAAAAAAATACTGCCAATATCCTCTTCTCATATCCATTCATCAACAAATATTTACTGAGCACCTGCTATACACCAGACACTATCCTATGCACTAGAGGACAATTGGTGAACAAAACAGACAAAAAAATGATTTTGTGGAACTTCATCTCTACGAGGGTGGAGACAGAAAATAAAGAAAATAAATATTTACAATATTGTTAAGTATTTTAATAATGTTAAGAGCTGTTAAGAGAATACTAGAGCAGAAAAGAGAGATGGAATTTTGAGGGGAGATTTGAAATATGATGTTAAGATTGCCAGCAAAAGCCTTCCTGAGATGATGATATTTGAGTAAAGACCTTAAGGAAATGTGGGAATGGGTCATCTGGCTATATAGGGAAAGGGATTTTAGTCCCAGAAAGAAATAAAAAACAATAAATACAAAAGTAGGAATAGTTACCACAAAGGTATATATAAATTGTACATGACCCTATCTTATAAAAAGTATATATACACACACAATGCATATGTTATGTATATGTGTATATCTATATATAATCCACATGTACATATACAGAAAAAGGTATTAAAGATAGAAAATCAAAAAGGAAGCAATGACATCTCTTATTGCTGGAATTTGGGTAATATTTCATTTGTAAAGAAAGTTTTTTATATAATTAATATTATCTTTCAAAAACAGAAGAAAATACAATGTTGTAAAATTATTTAAAATGTCAAAAAAGGGAGAACCAAAAAGACCTAACTTTACTATTACATTGCTTCTGAAATCACATCAGTTTAGATACGCCGTGTTTTTGAAATGGCAGGATGGCAAAACTTCAGGACACTTCTTATAATATATATTATTGTTTCTTGCCCATAGCAAAAACAATTCTCCAAGTGGTCAGAAACAAGATAGCACTGTTAGTTTTTATGTTTTGCTTCTTCATTTAAAACAAACGCTAAAAATATCTTGCTGTGAGCATTTTGCCTGCATCTCTCTCTGTCTCTCTCTCTCTCTCTCTTTTTTTTTTTTTTGTTAGATTTTTATGGACATCTTTTTTTGTTTATCTCTCTGGGGAAAATGGTTTTTCATAAAATCATCTTTCTCGCATCATCTGTGTGTGTGTGTGTGTTTGTGTGTGTGCGTGCACGCACAAATGCACCCATATGTGGGTTTTTACATTTATCACATTACTCAATGATAGCCCATATTTTGTGGCTACAATTGACCTCTCATCTGTGGACATGAAGCATATTTTTATAAAATTTGCCTGGGAATTCTCACTGTTCTATTCCATGACCCCTTTAAATTTAGATGTCTCTTTGTCTCTAGCAGGTTGTGAATTCCTTCAAGTAAGAGGTTATTTTTGATTTATCGATTTTACCCCAACAGGTAGCATGTATTATGCATGTAATATGTCCTGAATGAATATTGTGAAATAGTTAGGCGAAGGCGAGGTCATCAGTTCAAGGCTAAAGCTCAAACTGATTGGCACACACAAAAAAATAAATAATTCCTGTATTGTATATGGGATATGGCAGCTTATGATACACTCAACATTCTATCATAATAATAATAACATATCTTCCTTCCTAAATAAGTTTTCAAAGAATGGAGAGTCAGAAAATAATAGAAAAACGATTCATTTTACCATGATTTTTGGTCTGCTTTCACATCTCCATGATGCTTTCTAAAACTATTGTATGATGTTTTCTGAGTGTTCTCAAACTCACACTAAATATCTCTAAGTGAAGAACTAGTTAGGCTTAGTACACCATCTTAACTTACTAGAAAAACTTAATTTAATTTATTTCATTTTCTCTTCTTTTTGCCTTTTGTTTGATATCTGTGTGTTTTTACTTTGTGACTGTCTCTCAAAAAAAGATGGAGTATAAGAGGAAAGTCTGGTATATCCCCTGTCATTTGGCGCCGCTGAGTCTATTTGAGGAAAAAGAGGAGGCGAGGAGAAATAGAGTGTGTGTTTCAGGAATCTGAGTGGTGTAAGATAAATGGTGCTAGTGGAATAGTGTTGGACAGTAACATTAGACCATGAAATAATTCTCAGGAACATGATATGCTGAGCTGGAATTTGAAATTCATTCTATAGCAGTAGGGGAAAATTGATAACATTTGAAATATGAAGTGTCACAATTATATGTATGTCTTAGAAAAATCTTAATGATATGATAATCTGATAGAAAAAGATCCCACAGTTTTGAAAAAAGTAGATTTCATAATGAATCCCAATTTGCAATGAAAGGAAGACAAAGATTTTTCAATTAAAAAATGGCTAGTGGGTTTAATGGCAAACAAGGCACATAAAACAGTATGGAGGACTGTATATGTCAGGGCTGTACTTCGTTTTGCTTGCTCAATTGTTCTACCTTGTATCTCTTTTCTCATCTTAATATGGAAATTGCTGATGACATCTATCTCTTTAGATTGTTTCGAGGATTAAAAATGTAATATATATAAAGAATATAGAATATTGTCCTCAACATAGTAAACACAAAAAATGAAAATTTTCAAAACACTGTAATAGACTAGATACAAAATAATCAGAACTTGCTATAATTTGAACTTCTAGGGGTCTGAGCAATAAAAAAAAGTATTTTTTAAACATGTTTGTTACTGAAAATTAGGTAAAATTTGGCATAAACAAAAGGTTAGTAGTTTTAGTGACAGTAATAGTGACTGGGAAGGGGACTATAATATGTAAAGCCAGCTCAAGTTCTATTTTGGGCATCCTCCCTCAGTTACCTTAGAAAACATGGGCAGGAACTAGCATTTGTAAATATCTTTAGAGTAAATTTTTTTAAGGCAGAAGGATGCAAGGTGAATACATAAGTACCAAAGGGACATTCATTTAGAGAGTGATCTGACTTAATCACTTTGTCACATTCTTTGCTTTTGTGATTGTTTCAATCTAATTATTTTATTAAGTGTTCAGCAGTATTTTTCCAAGTCCTTAAGGTGAGTAATACATAAGAAAATGCACAGGTATTGGAGAAGCCTTTGTTGAAAGGCATTTGGGAGGAAGATGAGTTCTGTTTCTGTCACAAGTTTTAGAAAAGTGGGAATTATTCCTCTATATTGTGATGGCTAATTATGGCAATGATACCTCAAAATATCGGCCTTGCAGAAAGGAGGCTGAACAATTTGTTCTCCACTGGTCCTGCTGTCAGTCTGAGTAGCACTCCTCCATGTGGACCCATGACCTAGAGGCCCCTTAGAGAATGCTTAAGAAGAGCCCAAGGAAATTGTCATGAGTGATTTCACATGACCACAACTTTTCAGCAGGGATATTGAGCAATTCAACTTCAGCAGCTGGTGATGTCCACATTTCAAAAGTCAAGTCATTACATGTCCCTGATTTGCTTTCTCCCCCTTGGCGTATTTTCAAAGAATAAAATCTGAAATGTGCATGTCTTTTGGAGCAGTAAAGGCCAAGAAAATCTGTCACATCAACGTCTGTCCTTTATGATTCTAGGTATCAGGTTGTAGCTTGTTTTAGCTTTCACCATGCTAGTTGCACCATGGGGAACAAAAGGAACACAGATATCACATTTTCTGTCCCAGTTTAAACTCTAGTTTGGGCTTCGAGGCAAAAGTGGCACTATTTAATGAAGAATAATTACATAGTTGTGTATTTGGGCAGCTATTATCATGTGGCTCTGAAGCAATCATATTATTTTCCCATGATTTTGTGACACATTATTGGCCTTAAATATAATCAGTAGGTCAGAATATCCAGAGAAACCAAACCCAATACATTATATATTATTTTATTTGTGTAATTGTTTACTGTTTATTCATTTAAATTATTTTGTCTTTATTGGACTGCTTTCTTAGATTTTATTGCTGTGACCAAACAACTTCTAGTTTCAGTTGCTTATGACAACAAAGGTTTATTTCAGGCTCATGTTTCATGCTTAAATAAGTCAATAGAATTAGATTAATTAACCTTCAACCTGGCACTTGATCCCAAATTAACTTTGTACAATTCCTAGACAAGAATTAGAATCATACACTTACCAGCCACATTTGCTTAAGAATAAAAAATAGATTAATAATTGCTAATGTTATCATCATTTAGGGAAATATTTTATTTCTCCTTTTTTTAACATTAGAATGATAGCAGAAAAAGCCGTAGTGTTAAAGAAGTAGAGAAACTTAACACTATTTTTTTCCATTGGGAATAAAATGAGACATTACAATTATATTGATATTGGTATGCCATATACACTTTTTAAATTTAGTATTATTTATTGGCTGAGTTAAACTAACTCAGATGATACAAATTTTATGTACATTTTGTCTCTTAATTCTCTCAATAGAGCTGAATTTTTTTCTTTTTTCTTTTTTTTTTTTTTTTTGCTGAGTTTTATTGCATTACAAAAGAAAAAGAAGAGAAAGAAGGAAGAGATAAAGATGTGAGGTGGAGGCCGGGTGCGGTGGCTCATGCCTGTAATCCCAGCACTTTGGGAGGCCGAGGCAGGTGGATCACGAAGTCAAGAGATCAAGACCATCCTGGTCAACATGGCGAAACCCCGTCTCTACTAAAAATACAAAAAAAATTAGCTGGGCATGTTGGTGCGTGCCTGTAATCCCAGCTACTCAGGTGGCTGAGGAAGGAGAATTGCCTGAACCCAGGAGGCGGAGGTTGCAGTGAGCCGAGATCGCGCCATTGCACTCCAGCCTGGGTAACAATAGCGAAACTCCGTCTCAAAAAAAAGATGTGAGGTGGTGAGAGGAAACCAAACAAAATAGAAAAGTCAAAACTGCGAAAGAGGAAAGGAAATAGATTTAAGGGGAAAACTAAGGTTAGAACAGGCTAGATCTGAATGCAGTGTGCGACGCAAGCAGGAAGTATTACTCTCCCTTATTATTAGAAATGAGTAATCTGAAATGAGGTGACTTGGTTGAAGATACATCTTTTGTAAAAAGAGGAGCCTACATTTCAACCCAGGCCTGGGTAATTTCAAAATTCGCATGCACTGTTTGTGTCATCCATACCAGATCTTACACTTAATCATTTTAAATTATTTTGTCTTTATTAAACGAATTGGTGGAATCAAATTACATTCAATTGTGTGTGTGTGTATATATATATATATATATATATATATATATATATATATACACACACACACACATATATATATATATATATATATACATTTGTATTATATATAAAATACGTTTTCATATTGAAGTGCCCACCAGGCAAACACCTCTATAATTAAATTTTTGTCGTCCTGCGATGAGAACTGAATGGCACACAATTTACATGGCTGAATGAACATAATTTACATATGCCCAAGTACCAGAATGTAATAATCTCATTTAAAAATGGAAGAATTAATGAATTAAAGAATGAGTGGACGAAAGAAAGGAGCAATATAATTTAAATATTATTTTCTCTGGTCTTAAATGTAAAGAATGTCCCATAGTTGATTAACATTCCTTTCAGTGAGAAATGACTGATTGATAATTACATGAAAGCATGTTCTTATGAATGGTGCTATATATTCTTTGCAGAATAGGGAATGCACACAAATATGAGACTTCTACATATGTATGTGTGTTCCTATGAAATTCTATATATGTGTATGTGTTCCTATGTATTCAGTTATGCCTCTTCCATGTTTTCACGCGTTCTTCCATTCATTTTGTCAAACAGCAAATGTACTGATCAGCCAAACATATCTATTGATTATTTACTGGATACTGTTCAAGAAATGAGGGAATGCAAAGATGAATAATCAATAATCTTGACCTTTAGGTGAATCATAGTCTAGTATAGTCATAGGCAAAGATACCTTTAGATATTTATGAATGCATGTATAAGTAGAGAAATCAAAAAATAAAATACACTGTATTTGTGATTGTACATCGATCAAATATGTAAAGATATTTATGACTGACCCCATAGTAGTTTTCTCTGTAATGTAAAATACTACAGTAATATTTTGTAGCATTTTAGATTTAGTGAAGACATTTGTTTCTACTTCCTGAATCAATTTTTAGGACATTGCCTACTTAAACCTTCTCACTTTGGTGTTAAGAAAAGTAATCTTAAACTGGGATTAGGAAAGAAATGTGTGTGAAAGGGCAATTTTGTCATAAGCTTTCAGCAATTTCTGCCTGCAGCGTCTTCCTATAAATGTTAAACAAATCTGGTAAGAGTTTTATGATGAATTAGCATTTATACAGGATAGACAAATTTGTTAATTCATATTGAATCTTGATTTTAACAAATCTTTCTCATTTTATCTCAGTTTATTTCGAATTTTTGATTGCATTATTTGTAAACAGTTACAAATTTTAAAAATATTTTGAGAGTACAGTTTCTAGATTTTGAAGAAGGCTAAATGCTAGTAATTGAATAGTTGAAACTGACACTAATACAAGATCCTTTATAGATTATAAATTTTGGTGCTCTAGAAAGCTTTAGTGTGACATTTAGGGAGCTATGTAGGGATCATTAGGAAATCGCGGAACTAGAACAAGGACTCTGCTGAACCACCAAAAAGATGATCACCATTTGTTTGTCTTATTCATTTCCTGATGTTTCAGACTCTAAAGTATTCAAGTAGCTAACATCAGTACTTCAACACCTGAGCATTGCAACTGAAAGTGAATTGAATATTTTCAGAGAATTAGAATTAAATATAGCGCTAGTTAAGACAGTCACGTACTCAAAACCTGTAATAACACCTCTTAATATTCTCCTATTGCCCAAAATGTGTATAGGATATATGTACTATTAACAGTGCTTATAACTGCCATTGAATATGCCAGACATCGCCTTTATAATTTCATGTCTCATCATTGTGTACCTCTGAAACTTTAAGAAACACGAAGGGTCTTTGTTGAAAAAACATCTTTATCGTTTACTCTCACTTTATGCTAAAATATAAAATATTTAGGTAGCAAGCTAGCTGCTTTGTCTGCATGGCACTAAGCATTGAGATATCCCGCCAGGGCTTTGTATTTTTAAGCCAATTTTGGAATTGGCCTTCACCTTGGGGAACATTCCACTGGTATTGCAGTGGAATATTCATTTATTCTTCCCACCTTTAGCTATAGAATTGTAACCACTGTTTCTAATGTAATGGCCTACATTTATGTCTTCAATTACATCCACCACATTATGTAATATTAATGTTATGATTGCTTCTTTTCCTTTTCAGTTGATGTAAGGAATGTATTCAGTTAAACAGAAATTGTCTACTCACTCTAAAAAATACCTATGTCTTCCTGATCAGCTTTCAGAAAAATTTTCTCTGGAATGTCTAGCTGATAAAAGTTATCCATCACTGGATATTTTATTGTTTAAAATATATATTTAGTCATCTTTAATACTTCAGTGACCACTTCTGCTCAAGCTTACTGCACAACATTTTGTGTTCAAACATTTCTAACTTAAATCACCCAAACTTAACAAACTTCCTTTTATGAATCATTTCTTGGTAAACTAAATTTTATCCTCTCTTTATGTTTCTCCTTCTTAGAATAAATTAACTTTAAAAATCCATTTTATTAATGGCATTTTTTCATGGCCACCTCTTCAACAGAAACTTCTCATTAATTTTTACCTTTTCCTAAATTATTAGTTCCATAAACACTTTAATGAATACATAATTTCTCTTTTTACTTTACCACGTTATTTGACATTATTTGAACTCTTGATTTCTGAGAAGTGTTAATGTGGTAGAGTAAAAAGGGAAATGACATGCTCAAACTCTTGTTGATGTGGTAAAGTAAAAGAATAATTTACATATTCAATTAAAATATGAATATGTCAATTTTGTATTAAAATAAAACAATCTTATTTTAATATTAAGAGAGTTTAGTCAGAAAGAATTCTTGATTAGGTTTGTCTTAAGGATCTTATCAGTATGAGTTAACAAATATTTAATGTAATAGCTTAAAACGAATCATCATAGCCCGAGTATGGTGGCTCACACCTCTAATCCAAGCACTTTGGTAGGTCAAGGCTAGCGGATCACAAGGTCAGGCATTGAAGACTAGCCTGGCCAATGTGGTGAAACTCCATCTCTACAAAAAATACAAAAATTAGCTGGGCATGATGTCACGTGCTTGTAGTCTCAGCTACTCGGAGGATGAAGCAAGAGAATCACTTCAACTTTGGAGGTGGAGGTTGCAGTGAGCCAAGATTGTGCCACTGCACTCCAGCCTGGGCAACAGAGCAACACTCTGTCTCCAAAAACAACAACAACAAAATAGGCATGATAGTGTATTATTATAGAGTTGAATCAAGTAAATTCATTACAATACAAATAAATTTAAAATACTACCTTAGTCTGTTTGAATAAAATAATGCAAAGTAACACCCAGCTATTGTCATTTAAAACAGAACAGTCAAATTTGGATTGAGAACAGCACTGAATAAATAGAAATTATAGTGCTAAAGCATCTATTGAAAAAATACCAAATGAATGAAATATATAGTATCTGGCTGTAAGTGTTCAAAATTGTATGAATTGAGATATAATAAGGGTATATTTAATGTGTATACATTTAAGATGAATTTATAAATGATAGATCATTAAAGATATATTGGATGTATCTATAGTATTTTGGAATTTCACGAAAATGTGAAGTTAATTTCAATAAGTGTATTAATATGTCCCTCACTGCCACTGCCAGAGACTGGTTATTGGGCTTAGCTGACCACAGGTCCAAGGCAGTGTGGTAATTCTTACACTTATATAATGGAAAAAATGCATTTTAAAAAATAATATTTTTATTTTTAAATTAAGAGTCTGTACTCTTCTGGGCATGGGAAAGTAAGGAAAAACATTTTTTCCTACTTACGTATTGAATAAAAAGAATCATGGCATTGCCATCTAAAACAATGATTAAATAATAATGCCACATTTTATTTCTGCTACTACTTATTTCTGCTTCTTTGGGTGGATTATTTGAATATAAAATTCCTTATTTCATACAGTTTATAATGTATACTCATAGGATTCTAATAGAAGTTAGATATGAGTATATTTTTATATGAAAGTACCTGTACTGGGATCTAGCATAAAGTTTAGTAAATATTAACTGAACTTCATGGAACATTTCACATGAAAGTTGAGATAGAACATTTTTGAAGCACGTTATAAAAATTAAGAATCCTTATTTATACATGAAATAATTTTACCTAAGGACTTTTATCTATTGTTGCAAAACAATAGCAGATGGAACGATTTTAAAGTAAAGTTAAGCAGATGAATAAATATCTAAGTATCTGTCCCAAAATGCTAGGGTTTTTGGTTTTCTGCTTTTTTGCATCTTGTAGTGCTATCTGCCAGAGAAGTGGGTATAAAAGATACGAGGAATACAGAAAGAGTAGACCTTTCAAGTTGGAAATATTATATAAAGGTAGTGATATTCTCACCACCAAAATAGTGTAATTTGATGAGTTAATGAGAAAAAAAGTATTTTGCATGTAACTTTGAGTTTTTCTGATTTTCCTTGCTGTATGAAAATACTTTGGCATAAATTGCTTCATAACCTGTAATCATATTTTTAATTTTTATTGAATGAGATTTTAAGAGCATTAAGACATGCATGCCACCATAAACAAGTTTTTCAAGGCTTCTTTAATCCCTTTGTGTCACTTTTTTTTTTCCTGTGTAGAGAAAGAAAAGGGTATATTAAAACATTTTTCTTTCTGAATGCCTCCGTCATCATGGCTAATAAGGGCAACCTTGCACCTATATATAAGAGGAGAAATTCAATTTTAAATTGCTTTAAGGTTCACCTTCGAATTTCACTGTGGTTGGAAGAGTCCCATGACCTTTAAATTTGATGAAAAGAGAGAGCAGATATTAATCTCATTATGTTATTTTGAAGTTCTCCCAAAGTGGATGGCTCTAGACTACACTTCTGCAAAATGACTAGAGCAGTTCATATAAATTGATCATTGTTACAGGAAAGACAGTATCTAAAGATTTTAATATACCTTCAGTGTTTTATATCTCATTTTATTCTCTTTGTAATAATTACTATTTAAGAGTTATTATTTAAGAGTTTAAATATATGTCTCACAGTTATGCTACTAAATGTAATAACTTTCATTTTAAAGATTATATTTTGTCCCCTTATAAAAGCCAAGCTTATTTTGATATTCTAAAATTGTTGATTGTGTTTCCTAGTAGTATCTGTACACTGTTGATTTTATACAAAGTTATTTCCCTATGCCACAGAAAATTATAATTGAAACAAAAAATATTGTAGCTATACAAAATTGCACTGACTGGTCATGGACACCACAAATTAATTAACCATGTGTTTTATACAGTAACACGCAGATGAGAATGACAATAAATAAATAAGCCCACTCCAGGTATTGTGTAAGGAACTTCTATCTAGCTTATTTCATCTTTTGAGTAATTATGCTGGGTTTGTATATTATTATTCTCATCCTAATAATAAAAAAATGAATATTTGGCATAAGAACAAAGCCTGTGAAAATATAGTAATATGATGTATGTCAAGTATTTCTCGAAGTGTGACTTGGGAATTATTTACATCAGATTCACCTTGTTAAAATGAAGAATGCTGGCCACTATCCCAAGTTGCTTAAGGAATACGTGGGGCCTCAGAATTTGAATTTTAACATTTCCCATATTTCATAATCATTATTCTAGCCTAGAACATAAAGGGAATACCATAAAACATACTGTAATTAAGAGCACATAACATACAACTATTGTGGAAGTGGAAGAATAAGATTAAGGAAACAATTTGGTATTAATCTTATTTTTTTTTTAGTGCGAATGGCCTAGGAAAAAAAGAGAAGTCAAAGAATGTTAAGTCAATACCATTTACCATGCAGCTATTGACAACAGGAAACTGCTAAGAGCAGTACCTTTGTTTGACGATGTAAAGAAAGCAGGATAAACAATTATTTGAATAGTCAATAAGTATCTGTTTATCTACCTATCTATCTATCCATCTGTTCCTGATCCAAAGATGCTTAGTTAAAATTCATGGAATTGTTTAAAACGTTAAATCATTTACAGTCCTTTAGTGATCAGCACATAAGATGAAGCTGATTTTCATTGTCCTAAGGTTAAGGGCCGTGGGAAACATCTGCAATTTTAACGTAAATAATACAGAGCTGTTTGCTGTGATGAGAAGAAAAAATAAGAAAAGATTGCCTCGGGGGACATGCAGGGCTTACATGAAGATAATTGTCCCAAGATGAATGGCAAGGAACAGTATATTTCAATAGTACAGATTAAAGATGACCAGAGTATGGACTATCTATCGGTTTTGCTTGAGTAATAATAAAAAAAGAGATAGATACCAGAGATACTATATTAAGCATGGCTATGCAAATAATTTAGTGGGGAATTGGACAGGAAATTTTGATGATCTCCACATATTGTATTTCTTAAATCCTCTGCCATTAATGGCTTTGATCATTGTAGTCCACTTAGAGTATGAAGATTTATGGATTGCTATAAAGATGGCAAAAATACTTGGTCCTAAATCAACCGCTGGAGGAACTTGTGGAGCAGCAAATGCTTTAAGTTATAATTTTGTAAGGTAGGCAACAAGAATAATGATTTCTATTTAATAACTCAAAGAGAATTTTTTAAGACTGAGATGAATGCAGAACAGTTGAACATATTTTATCTCTGGCCATAAAACCTTATTTTGTAAGGAGTATAAGGAGAATGGCAAAGTGATCATCATCAGCACATTAAGGTGTTTAACACTTAAAATTAATTATTTCTCTAGTACAGTCTTTGAGAGTTTTTTCCAATATATAATAAGTAAAATATTCTGTAAAGATTATGAATTTAAATGGGCTCCCACAATTTAAAAGAGAAGAGGATTATGACCACTAGCAGGTGACTTCTTGTATCTATCATAAATACTGGATTCAAAGCCATGGATAAATTAGATAATTACACTGTAATATTAACAAATACCTGTGCTACCTAAATAATTCTAGAGTTTGGAATAAGAATCACACTATCCTTATCCTCTTTATTTAAAAATCTCTGCTAATTTGGAGATCTCAAAATATAATTACTTTATAAATTATTAAAAATACATGATGTTCATGTCAGAACATAATATGGTCGAGTAGCATTTAATCTTCTAATTCCCAAGCAATTGCACATTCTGACTTCAAAACTTTTCAGAAAGTGTCATGATGAACCCCAGAGGTTCTTTTCACAGTAACACAATAAAATATGCCTTGGGCCATTTATCTTATCTAAACTGAACCTGATGTAGTTTTTTTTTTTCTTTTAAATGAGATAAGGTGAAAAGTAAATTTTGATGTTTCTAGCAATAATTAAAAATAATTGCACACATGTAGACTTGTACACAACAGCTATTAATACACAATGAAATAACTAAGCAGTCAGCATTAGGTTTTCTGTGGAGCATATGAAATGTTCTTCGGGTACATTAGAAATATTTGACTGATGTAAAGCTGCATAACACAAAAAGCATTTCACAATCAGAATTCACTCCAAAAGCATGTTTGCAAAATGTTCCCAAATATATTATTTTGAACTATGTGTGGACTGGTCAATGATTAAAATAGATGAAGAATTGAAACCTTTTTCTAGATTATTCATCTGCAAATAATACAAATTAAAAAGAAAAAAACACAATGATTTCATTTGTTGTTCACTTTATTTTAATAATTTGAAAATATGCTCATTTTATTACTTCACTTTAGTAATACAGTCGTAGACTTCGCCTTAAATGTATTTATCTATGTTAATAATTTACTTACATTATAGTTTATAATAAACATGATGTACAGAATATTATTTAATGTGTAAGCTTTTTATAATGTAATACCAAAAAATTGGGCTAAAGCATGAGTCATGACCTAAATTATAATATTAATAATGTTATTAATTTTCATTTAAATCATGTTCCATTTTCATAGTTATAAATTTATCATTATTAACTCTTTAACAGTAACCTCATTGCCAGTTTATGTTCAAGTTTATATATGCTTATTTGAAACATATTTTTATGCTTATTATTTGACTTTGCCAGTAATAATGATTTTGTGAGAATGTGCCCATGATTTAGGACAGCCAATACTGTTTTTATGACTATCACAAATAATTTGTGTGGCATCATAGAAGCTCGGTTCATGAAGAAGCCTTAGATATCAGAATTGGCTATCCAAGAACCGGCAGAGACATTGAAACTGCAGTTATTTAGTTTGGCCCACCATGCTCAGAGATTCACCTAGAATGATTCGGGAAGCTGTTTTTTATTGTGTACAGCTATTCTTGATATGGTGGTATTTGACAGTCATTTTAACTAAGAACTGAAGTCAATTAAATTGTTTCTCTGTGGAGTTCCTGTGAAAGATGCACAGAGGCATCTTATGTTAGCCCATAGACATTGTTTAAACACAACTAAAACTGTTCCAGCATTTATTTTGATGCAACTAGCTAATTTCATAGTTGCAATTTCTGTTGAAATAATAACTTTTAATCAGATCTATTATTCTTGTCTTCAACTACTTCTTATCATATTGTCATAGTACTTACATGGGAAAACAACTTTTCCCAACAAAAGGTGGGCACATTCTCTTGACTTCATATTAATAGAGAAGTGTGATTTGAAATGGGAAAGCACTGTATTTTGTTATCTCTGGTTAGGAGAGTAAAAACCCTACAGCTTGAACTTTGAGACCAATGACTATTGGCTTTTGATAGTTAGTTCCACTTTGGACTTAGAACAGCCAGAAAAACAAATCACAGAAACCTACAGAAAGATTTGCTTAATATGCAAACTCAGTTTTTGTAAGGGGTCACTTGTAATTTTCCATAACTCTCATATTAAGTTCCAATTCATCAAGATTTTAATACTGCTATGAAATGTGCCAATTTTAATGCAGACTAAGTAAAATGACTATAAACCTAAATTTTAAAAAGTATTTTAACAAATAAAGTCCAATGAAAGTTACACACAGCAAACTAACAATATGCAAGAAATTAGCAGAAATCCCTACCTAATTTTCATGAATTTGTAATGCCTGGCTCCTATAACATTTAATTTGGTTAAAAATTACTGCATTAGCAGACTTGTGGGCTTTGTTATTCACTGATCTATTTTGTTGTTGTTTGGATATTTTTAGATGCTCCGCCAACTGGTCAGGCACACAGTGTGAAAGGCCAGCCCCCAAAAGCAGCAAGTCTGATCATATCAGCACAAGTAAGTTTCTCAGATTAATATTTTGGGTAGCATACATTGCATACAAATCATTTTTATGTCATTATTGAGTGAGGTGAGTCTTCAAAAGTCTTCTTCATGGAATGTTATAAGAGATTCACAGCTGTCAGGCGTTTTTGAACGAGGAAGCACTGAACTCACATCTAATTACAGGATCCAGGATGTACATGTTCCTTTAGGCTGGGAGAGTTTATCTCAGATTTGGGGAGTTTTCAGAATCACATCTGCTAACCTAATGTAAGCATTTCCTTCGAAATGTTCATCAGCTGCAAAAGTTGCAGACATCACAATGGATGTGATAATGCTTCAGGAAGAAAAATAATTCCATGTTTTAATTAGAGCAAAGTGTATTGTCTTGGAATGCATTTCAATGTGCCATGGGGGTAAAAAGCAGACTTTAATCTGAAAGAGAAGTAAGTAAACAAGCAATTCTTAATAAAGATCTAAATTGTTTTACTGTTTCTCTATCTTTGAAGTATTGGTTTGAAATATGTTAAAATATAGATCAACATTTTTGCTAATCTTTTTCATGCAGCCATAGTCTTAGGGTCAGGTGTGTCTACATCATCATTGTGTGTCTGTGTATGGTTACAGACGACCTGAAATGATGTTATAAAGTTCTTCAAAATAAATGTCTGAAATTCACACATACTGTCATTAATTTGACCATGAGTGAAAAACCTTTGAAAAATTTGTAATGTCTGTTTCGTGTAAATCAATTTGCAAAGGAAAATGTAATATCCTTGAAGGAAGACTGCTTACCTTAGCAATTATTCCCTAGTCCTTTACTGCTGGTGGGAAGGATTCATAAAACAAGCAAAAAGCATACTCTTTCAGAGTTAGTGAAAAAGGAAAAAGACTATTAATGTATAAAATATATTATTTTGTACCCTAGAAGCAGATGTTCCATGCTTGCTGACATACCCGTTTGTTGTCTCTGCCCCCAGACAGTTTTGATGTCATTGTCCAAATTTTGCTAATTTAGAGATTAATTTGGGTTTATTAATAAGCCTAGGCATCTTTGAAAAATGGAAAATAGGTCTATAATAAACAGCCTGGGCATGAATATTTAAATTTGGAAAGGTGAGATGAGTGATTTTTTGTTATGGAGCATTTTGAGTTGATCTTAGAATTTGTGTGCTCTCCTTAGTTCCGGGAAGGGAGAGGCCCCAGGGAAGCTATGAGCATATAATTGTAGGATTACCACAGTGGAATTTGGAGTATTGGTTGACCAAAGGTTAGAGGGGGCAAAATGTGTCTTGTCCAATTTGAGACACAAAAGAAAAAAGAAAATATGCTTTATCTCTCTTCCCAGGATTTAGGGCTCAAATATACTACCAGTAATAACTCTGGAGGTGTACTAATTTATATATAATTTTATGAACTAGTTCAAAGCAATCATTAAGGGAACTTTTAATGAAAGAAATGCATTTAAAGTTATAAACCTGTAGAGCATGGTGCATTTATCAACTGGGAATTGAAAAAATGCATCAGCCTTTCCGATGGTGGTTTCTCAATGATCAAATATAAAGAAGATACACAGCCTTTTAGAGTATCAAAAACAATTAAAAAATTTTTTTTAACTCTCTGACAAGAAGTAGTGTGGAATATGTATTGAATTTGGAAATTTTGTGTTAGCACCATCCACAAAGGAAATGTTTGGTGTTTGGAAAATGGCTTGGAGCTAGAAGGCTCCAGGTGTTTCTGTTAGAGTGGGATCTCCAATGATTTGCATGGGCAAATGTTAAGGAACTGGTTTTAATTACCTGCAATAGTGCTAAAGTAAAGTTGCAAATAGTTGTAACCCTTTTCCAATAACACTGAAGCTCTTTCTCCCATCACTGATTTAAAGTCATGAAACTTAATAGAAGTATTAGTGCATTTTGAAAGGACTATTAGCAACATAAATGTCAAATTATCACCGACTTGAGAAACTTGACCAAATAATGACTCTATTAGATGCCTATCATCAGACATTTATGCTTAGAGAAACTTGCCTCAGTAGCTCTGAAAGAAGGGAAAAGGTAGTTAAACTGACCTTTCCAACCAAATATGATTACCTTTATTCTTTTGGGTAAAATTTAGTGGTTTTGAATGATTGTCAAACCTTCCCCAAACTTGAGCAGAAGTCATCTGCCCAATAAGAAAGATGAAACTTTAGAAATGTGTTTTTAAATCTTCATTTCCATCATCAGTGGGCCTTGGTTGGCATAGTCCAGAGTACACTGCCTCTGTCTGGCTAATTAGCCTCAATTTACACAAAGAGTCACCTTTCTGATTTGTGCATGGCTTTCATAATCATCTGTGAATAGTGATAGTGATGTTTACTGACTCTTGATGTTTGAAGTATCTAAAAGCAGCTTGTGGAATTAGGCAGATCTATTATCTAGGGCTTGATGCTCAGGTTCCATTTTAAAAATCTAGTCTGACTCTTACGAAGATATTTCCAAGAACTTTAAAGTCAGGATGATAAAATATTCATTGAATACTTCTATTTTAAATTTACATAACATTTTAAAATTCACATAAATTTGAGCATTGAATACTCAGTGTTTGAATTGTGCTATTTGTTGTATCTGCTGAAATTATGAAAGATAAAAACCTACTCAGCATTTGTGGGGCAGTAATGTAGGAATGCTATATTTTACTATAGTGACAATAGGACTAAGATATCTGTTAGGGGGTCATTGTATCTCTTTTTCTACTTTGTCTTTATCATTTTTATATCATCTATTATCTTTTAGTACTAAAATAAACTGGTTATATGATACCAGAATTTATACATTTGCAAATACAGAAATATAACTGAAAAATTCAAGAAAAGAATGTCTTCTTTCCACTTCTCCCAAAGCAAATATTTATCAAGTCTCTGCTAAGTGTCAAGTACTGCACTAGATCCCAGAGACAAGACAGTGAGGAGGTCAGACGGTGCCTCTTCTCATGAAGCTGAGGGTTTTTTTTTTGAGACGGAGTTTCGCTTTTTGTTATCCAGGCTGGAGTGCAATAGCGTGATCTCGGCTCACCGCAACCTCTGCCTCCTGGGTTCAGGCAATTCTCCTGCCTCAGCATCCTGAGTAGCTGGGATTACAGGCACGCGGCACCATGCCCAGCTAATTTTAGTAGAGACGGGGTTTCACCATGTTGACCAGGATGGTCTCGATCTTGTGATCCACCCGCCTTGGCCTCCCAAAGTGCTGGGATTACAGGCTTGAGCCATCGCACCCGGCGACGCTGAGGTTCTAATGGAGTCAACAGCAATAAAACAAGGAAGCAAATAAAAAAGGAAATATTCAAATGTATAAAGTAATTGTAAGTTTTTATTGGTCTGTGAAGGAGGCAAAACCAAAAAAGGCAAAAAAGGCAAAGATAGAGAATGTAATGGAAAAGTATGGCAAGGAGTGGTTTCTCTGAAGTGGTGATACTCTTCAGCTGAGACTTGAGGATCAAGTCAGAAGAATAAGGAACAGCAGGTACACCTGTGGAGCAACAAAGAGTTGCACATGTCCAGCAGACTGAAAGAAGACCAAGGCCGGGCGCGGTGGCTCAAGCCTGTAATCCCAGCACTTTGGGAGGCCGAGGCGGGTGGATCACGAGGTCAAGAGATCGAGACCATCCTTGACAACATGGTGAAACCCCGTCTCTACTAAAAGTACAAAAACTTAGCTGGGCATGGTGGCGCGTGCCTGTAATCCCAGCTATTCAGGAGGCTGAGGCAGGAGAATTGCCTGAACCCAGGAGGTGGAGGTTGTGGTGAGCCGAGATCACGCCATTGCACTCCAGCCTGGATAACAAAGAGCGAAACTCCGTCTCAAAAAAAAAAAAAAAAAGAATAGGATAGACCAATATGTCAAAGGAAGTCATTGTAATTCCATAATTTATGTAATATTATTCTACTGCAAATTTGATTGGTAAATAAAATGCTCTATTCCTCTGAACTTCATAAGACTGAACACTTCTGGCTTCTCTCCTACCTCTTTTGAAGCAACTCTGTCTTCCTTGTGACATTGTTTCCTTTCTATTCTGTGTGGTTAATTTATTGTTTATCACTAGACTCTCTTGTTTATCACTAGACTCTCTTCTTGTCCTGGATATGCTCTCCTTGACAAGACATAGATTCTTTTTTTTTTTTTTTTTTTTTTCTTTTGAGACGGAGTTTTGCTCTTGTTACCCAGGCTGGAGTGCAATGGTGCGATCTCGGTTCACCGCAATCTCCGCCTCCTGGGTTCAGGCAATTCTCCTGTCTCAGCCTCCTGAGTAGCTGGGATTACAGGCATGCGCCACCATGCCCAGGTAATTTTTTGTATTTTTAGTAGAGACGGGGGTTTCACCATGTTGACCAGGATGGTCTCGATCTCTTGACCTCCTGATCCACCCACCTCGGCCTCCCAAAGTGCTGGGATTACAGGCGTGAGCCACCGCACCCGGCCAAGACATAGATTCTTAACATGATTTATCAACTCTGTGTATTTCCCCCAAATGCCTATGCTCAATATTGATTTATCTCCTAAGTTTGAGACACATATCTCACTGCTTGCTCGATATATCTGTATCTATATCATCTGTATTCTACAGGGATCTCAAGTTCAGTCCCTGTATGATCTCTTCACCGCTCCCTACCCACAGTCATTTTCTTATACTGTGTTTCCCTTTCTGTCCATATGGATGACTGAAAGGCGGTGATGCTTCAGCTGAGACTTGAGCCAATCCACCTGGCTACTGAATCATCACTTAAGTTCCATTCTTAACGTTCTCTTTCGTTTCTAAGTTGAATCAAACAATATACTCATTAGATGTTACTTCCTAAATTTTTTTCAACATTATCTTTAAAAAAACTATAGTACAATTTTCCATCTGATTTATATGGCTTACATACTCCATAATCTCACCTCTGCTTTCCATTGCAGTCACATCTCCTTCCAGCAGTGTCTAGCCCAACTGTTTTTCCTTAGTCTTAATCCTCTTGGCCTTTAAAGTCTCTTCACAGACTGCTGAAGACTTGCTCCTAAAGCCCCAGAAACACACTAGTCATCCTCCAGCCCAGATCTAGTTGGATGCGCCTCCTTTATATTCCCAGAACAATGCATACTTTCCTAATACAGTATTCATGCTACTATAGTGAATGAACCCATTTGTTTGTCGCCTTCTGTCATATCAAGCAACATGAGAGAAGGGTCATTTTTATCCTCGGTGTGAAACAGAGTATGTATTGAGGGTCTGGAGCATAGCAAGCACTTAAGATATACTTGCTAAATAAGAATTGAATGTGTAGACCCTGTGATAGCCTAAGAATTGCACTATTTGCAGAACAAAGAGAAACAGATTGTGCCATTAAAGATCTCAAAAACAAATTGATACAATGTATGGTGAAAAGTGCAGAATAAAAGTATGCATAGAGTGCTATGAGAACATATATTTTGATTGTTTATTAAGAGTGTATGTAGGACTTTTTATGATTGGCATAATCCTACCTATAACGCTATGTGATAGCTAGTAATGATGATACCAATGTTATAGGTGAATAAACTGAGACAAATACAATTAATATGCCTAAGCATATGTTGGTAATAAACAGCAAAACTGAGATTTGAATAGAGGTAGCCTGGATCCAGAGTCCATTATCTCAACAGTTATGCTGTACCAGCTCTTCTATGGAAAGGGGCTCAACACAGCACTTTAAAAATACAATTCTTTCTTCTAATGGAACAATGTTGCATAATGAGGCTCCAGAAGCATGTTGCAGAACAAGACTTGCTCTATTTTTTATGAGAAACTTCAGATATTCTCTCCACCCTTAGTAAGTACTGAGTGTATATTTTTCAATCAGTTTCTAATAATCCACTAACAATGTACTGTTAAAAAGAATTACCTGTAATATGGCTCAATCATTTTATTTACAGTAAGAAATTTACTGCCATATATGCTACCAGAAAAAATACTTATTTTTATAATATCTATAATGCAATTTTAACAATATCTGTGGTTTCCAGCAATAAAAACTGGGTAACAAGAGCGAAACTCCATCTCAAACAAACAAACAAAAAACAACAACAAAAAAAAAAACTTGCCAACCTTCTACCCTGCATTATTTATCAGTGACATTAGGCACTATAGTAGTTACCTTGATTGGTTACATAAACATATCAGAAGTCTAGGCTCTTAAACACAGTGCTGTAATATATGATATTGTAACTGCCATCTGTGATGGGAAAAAAAAAGAAACCCTTGTTTTCTATCATAGTTAATTAACAGCTTTCTACCTCAGGAATGTCAAACTGTAGAACAAGTAAAATCTATTTTAAAAGATATGTTATAATTGCGTTGAGAGAAAATAAATTTTATATACCTTAAAATTATGTTAATAGATATTTTACACCCACCAATTCTACACAAATTTTAGGGAAAAAAATGAAGTCAATGTATTGATAAAATCATGATCAATCAGCTGAAGTAATAGTTTATGAAGAAAGCAAGCTGTTCACTGGTATTTAAAACTTGTGAACAAATGTTAATTACCATCTAAGGTGCCAGATTCTCTACTTTCATTAATTGCTAATAAATTACAGATGCATATAAAGTTCACGTTCCCAAAACCAAGGAGATAATATAGGAGTATCAAACACATGAAGTTCTCATAACTACATGAAAAAAAACAAAATGACCTTTGCATTTTAGAATGTGTCTAAAGAAGTGGCTAGAAGAGATGGTTATTTGGTTATTTTATGCAGGTTATTTCTTGAAGTTCTAAATTAGATACTTATACGTGAAATTTTCTTAATGAAGGCTTTTTGGTATTTTGGCAAACGATCTCCAGTATGAATTATCTTACCCAGATTTGCTCTGGCTATAAAGCTATTAAATCAGATCTATATATTTATAATAAAGTTCTAAGTGGCTGGTTATTGTGCATAATATCACCATTAATTTCTACCTTGATACTTTCACATGCACATGTATTTGCAAGAAAAATTCATATAGTTTTAGAATTTGTAGTGTTCTATTCTTAATCCATTTGAGATTTCCATGTGAAATTTTAATTAGTTGTTGGGCTGCTTTGTTTCTTAGGTTAACCAGTGATTAAGTTGACTTGATTATATCAACCAGAGGTCTATTCAAAGTAGACAAAAGCCTTTGTTTCATGTGTACTAGACATTTTTCAGTGAGAAAAGGTAATATTAGCTACTTCATTCTTTTCTGTTATCAGGCAACTCTGTATTCAGTTTTCTTCCTACAATAAATGGTATTTGGGTGTATTCTCCCATGGTTCACATTATTAGCAATGGGCTATTTTTGTCTGCCTACTCACTGACTAAAAAAATTGATTACCCTATTGCCAATCTATTACATGAATGGAAAACAAAGTCTCCTTCGTTTTGCTACTTCCCTGTGCTCAGATGTATATAAACAAGGACTAAATTTCACTGACCACTTTTGAAGATTTATTCTGTTAGTGTTAATACCCAAGATCATTTTCATATATAAGGAAGAAAGGAAAATAATTGACATTTGCCACATAAGCCAGCTCTTAAAATATGGTTTGCTAAAACCATTCAGGAAGTAGAACATGAGAAAGAGAACCCTTTTGCCCCCTAATTTTGTGGAATCAAGCTAACTGCCCTTTGTGGTAGATCTTTTTGTCTCTGTTTTACTGTTGAAGAGCATGAGCCTCCAAGTATTTAAATAACCTACTTAAGGTCTCATTTCAAGTAAGTTGTGAAACCAATATTTACACCAATGTCCATCTTAATCAAACACTGATACTCCTTCTGCCACATAGACCCATGACCAGAAAGTTTGGATAGCTAAAGGAACAAAACTAAGGGTGGGAATGTACTCAGTGAAACTGTGTAAATATTTATTCAGTCATAGTTGATTTAAAAAGACGTACTAGCATATATTTGCATCATTGCAAGTAAATGTGTGTGATGGGAAACACTAAACTCAGACTGACAGAAAACTCAGATCTCTAATCTCAAGATATTTAAATGCAACACATAAATGAAAGGTATCTAAAGAAACATTTCAGCAGATCAAGTATTTAGGAGGAGAGCAATTTTCCAATAACATAATTATGAACCAGAAATATAAACATTTTGGCTAAGCTTATTTTTGTTTTATCAATGTAATTTGATGCAATGAAGTATTTAGTTGTATCAATTTTTACTTCATTTTATTTATTTCTTCATCTATTCACTCATTTATTTTCCAGGAAGCATTGCCATCATTGTGCCTCTCGTCCTCTTGGTGACTTTGATAACCACCTTAGTAATTGGTTTAGTGCTTTGTAAAAGAAAAAGAAGGTAAGATACAACGTTCAGATTAGCAGTCAGTGAATAAATCACACAACTAGATGCTGAAACATATTTTTTTTTATTTTTTAAAACAGGATTTTATTTCAGTTCTAAAATACTATGTTTTTCAAATCATTTTATACCTCTCTGTTATTTTAAGTGATTATAAATTAGAGAAATCTTCTCCCATGTTATGTTAATGGAATGGTCCATTTATATATTCTAGCAAAACGAACAGGAGATCATATTATTCAGTAGTTAAGTAGAATTTTACATTTGCAGTTGTCTTTCCTTGAAACAGCAAGGGTCTCTGAGGAGCACGTTTTTATATTAATGTGTATAATTAGTAATGTTAATACAGTGATACTGATATGCATATGTACATCTCCAATTTTAACATTTCATTCACAAATAGTGCATTGATTCACTTGCTTTATACCTCACTAGAAGTATCATTTCAATTTATTTGAAAATGCACTTTTAGATCTAAAGGAATAGATTGTCTACTGAAAGATAAGAGCCACATGTGCTCATTTATAAATCGACTTGAAAGAATGTGTACATATGGACATAGAGTATAGGGTGATAGCTATTGGAGATTTAGAAGGGTGGGGAATGAAAGTGAGGTGTATGATGACAAATTACCTAATGGGTACAGCGTACATTATTTGGGTGATGGACACACTAAAAGTCTAGACTTCAACAATGTGCAATATAACCATGTAACAAACTTGCACTTGTACCCCTCAGCCTTAACCAAATAATTTTAAAAACTGAGTGCTTTTGAGTTAGTATCTGAATAATATAAAACAAAATTCTAGTCATGCGACTTACTGATTGAAGACAATCTATTTTAGAGTTTCTTTATCACTATTTTGTTGAGATAGTTTTCAGAAAGAAGGAGAAAAAATAGAATTTTAAAAAATAATTGATTGGTAAATATTCTATTTCAAATGATGTGGTATTAGTGATTTAGGAGGTATTTATTTCCAGTGTATTTTTATTAAGTTAAAACAATCGGGAAAATAGCCTATCAAAATATTACTTTTTTGTTCCCCTGTTACTTGACAAATGTAATTTAGTCAATTTATTTCAAAATAAGTCAGTAAATCTATAAATATGATACTTTTATAAACCTTGGTTGTGATATTTATACAAAACTCACACATATTAATGTTCATATATTCTAGGACAAAAACAATTAGAAGACAACCTATTATCAATGGAGGAATAAATGTAGAAATTGGCAATCCATCTTATAACATGTATGAGGTAGATCACGATCACAACGATGGAGGTCTTTTAGATCCTGGCTTTATGATAGACCCAACAAAGGTAATATGTCTTAAGATAATGGGCAGTGAGCACTGACATTCTTAAGTCTTATCATTGTTTTATGGTTCTGAATTTCACCAAGTTTTTCTGTTATCCAAAGTAGAATAAAGGACTTTCCTATGTGTTGAATGATATCACCTCTTCTAAAGAGGCAGTACAATTATGGACTGCATTCACCTGAAGCTGCAAGTTAGTATAACACATCTTAGAAACATCTATTTATTTATTTAGTTCATTCGTAAACATTTTACTTATTTTTATTTGTTTTTATTGAAAAATGACTCATTATCTAACTTTGCTCCCCTAAAGTAAACCAAAACTCCTTTAAAAAATGTTTTAGTATTGATACCATACAGCAAATTGTTTAGATTTTCTTCAGGGGATGGATAGATCTATAGATAGATAAAGGTCTGTTACATAGTAAATCCACTGACTTTTAAGATTGAAACATACACAAGGTGAAGACCAATACATGCACAGCCTCTAGCAATATGCCTGACAAATAGTTCAGTGAGACATTTTCTTTTCTACCCCCTCCCTCCCAGTATTCCCTACAGTGTAATACAGTGTGGTTCTTTGGGGTTTTAATTTGTTAGGAACTGGATACTTACAAGATAATTTTGTTTTCATCACTTCAGACATTGCATCATTCTTTTAAAATGTATTTATTTTTTGGTTTTAATTGATGCATAGTAGGAAATCAGTACTTGAAGGGATATCTGTACTTCCATGATTTTTGCAGCATTCTTCACAATAGCCAAGATATAGAATCAACATAAGTGTGCAGCAACAATGAATAGATAAAGAAAGAAAATACTATTCAGCCAAAAAAAAAAAAAAAAGAAAAGAAAGAAATCCTTTCATTTGAGGCAAATGGATGAAGCTGGAGGATACTGTTATATGAAATAAGCCAGGCACAGAAAGGCAAATACCACATGATCTCACTCACCTGTGGAATCTATAGAAGTTAATATTAAAGTAGAGATTAGAATAGTGGTTACTAGAGGGTAAAGAGGAAGAAGAAAGGAAGAAAGATGTTGGTCAATGGGTACAAAGTCACAGATAAAAGGAATGAATTGAGGTGTTCAATTGCACAGTTGGGTGACGGTGGTTAATGATACTGTATTGTATATTTCAAAATAGCAAGAAAAGAGGATTTTTAATGTTCTCACCACAAATTATCATAAATATATATGAGGTGAGAGATATGCAACATGCTCTGATTTTATTTTTCTGCAATTTATATGTGTATAAAAACATAACAAAATGTTGTATCTCATAAATATGTATAGCTTATATAAAATAATGCTCTATTCAAATGTGTTGAGGTATTAGCAAACTAGACATAGAGCTTAGTGTAAAAATCTTGGTTGATATATTTTTAACTATAAAAGAGTACAGTACTTTATTTTCAAAGTAAGTATGCTATTTCCAATAATGTTCAAATGAAGAACCAACTAAGCTGTGTCCTTACACGCCTTTGTAATTAAATCATTTTGAGAAATATTTTTCTGTCATAATATCCTTACTAGTTTAAACATTTCATTGATTCATATAGCCTGGCAATCTACAGCCTTTTAAGAATGTTTGTTACTTTTTAATTACTATAAGCTCAGGTTGGCAACCTTTAAGAAAAATATATAAATGATACAATTTTCTGGTTAAATTTACGAAGATTTACTTTACTGAACTATCTGAATATTGTTTCTGATAATTTTAGAATATTTTTCTCTAAATTAAGAGTATCAATTTGCTGTTAAGAAACAATTTTTCTTGGCTTATTCACTCATTTATTGAATAGTTATTTATTTTTCTGATGTATAAAAGTCACTTCATGACAATGGGCTTTTACATTGTAAATATCCAAAGAGGCCAATCTACATTCAAATTATTTTGCAGTCACAGTCACAGGTGTTCCTGAAGAAGTTGAATAGGATCCCACGTATTCAATCTAGTCCTGAATTCATGATTAGACTTTCTAAGCCTACAACTGATGCTCAAATATTCACTTCTATGAGAATCAATCAATCTTTTCACATGGATAACTTGTGCACTATCAGATAACATTAAAATAATACTTCCCTAATTAGACATAATTTTATATTTATTATTAATTAATTCACTCCTACATCTGGAATTTTTCAAGGAAAAATCCTGGTAACCTTACTTTTGATATTTTCTGCTTGAAAATATCAAAGAAGTTGAGAGATGATACATAATGTACACATTGATATTTGATAATCTATTACATCTATGAAGGAGAAAGACACCTTAAATAATAGAGTTATATAGTATTCATGCATATATAGATTAATAAGGATACATTTTAAACGTTTTTCATACGAAGGAGGGTTCTCATTTTTCCCTCATCATTTTTATATCTAGTGATAAAACTAATCCAATTCTGTACACTTAAAGAGAATAGCTTTTTACACCACATTTTAAACATTTTCCACATTTATTCTAGCAAAATAAAACTATGCTTCAGTGCCCCCAAATATATTTTAATGTACTTAGCATGTAATACTCAATAAATATTTATTTACCAATTTGATGACTAAAGAAAATTACATCAAATATTACTTAGATGACTGAGTCTAGCTGAATCCTCATATTTGAATGTAAATATTAATTGTTGCCAAATGAGTAACTACAGAAAAAAGTCAGCTAGTTCTAATAAGTTTAGACAGTAGTAAAAAACAGAGGGCCACATTGAAGCAACTTTAATAATCATATGAATGTTTTAGAGTATTCACTCTGTTACAAGGGTTTGTAATATGCATAGTGCAATCAGTATAAATTATATTACATGTGAAGAAAAATTTTTAGAACACTCATTTCTGTTATTTTCAAAGTGGGTAAAATTTCTAGCTCAATGGTATCTTATAATTAAAAAGAGTACTTAATAAAATTAATAAAACAGATTTGACTTTGTGGGTAACCACAGAATTATTTGAAGAGTTGACAAAAGAAAATTTAATATTTACTAGTTTTATCTCCAGATTCATGCTAATTCTTACTTGGAATGTCTGAATATTTTCTGAATGAGAATTTTGTGAGAGAAATGTCTACCTATGAAGCAAAGATTCAATATTAATAGCAAATCTTTGTTTTAGGTTGTTAGAGCTAACATGAACACATTGTAAATGGCTTAGGGCTAAAGAGTATTTTTATGTGATTTTTATGAATTAACATTATTTGTATTGATGAAAAATGGTTCTATAATATTAGATCAGAAACTAAAACTCTCTGTTTACATACAGGCCAGGTACATAGGAGGGCCCAGTGCATTCAAGCTTCCACACACAGCGCCGCCCATCTACTTAAACTCTGATTTGAAAGGACCACTAACTGCTGGGGTGAGAGAAGAATATTCATTATTCCATATCCATTCCATCACAGAACCTTCACAATCAAAGACTGATTACTAGACTTAGAGGCTTGTCCTTAATTAAGTTTTTAATTAACAAGAGACTTCAAAATAGCATTTAAATTGGGGGCTTATGTTATGTGTTCTGTCTATGCAAAATTACATATAAAACTTAATCATTTTAGGCAAGCTATTAAGTAGAAATATCTCTTCTACTGGATTTGGAAATGTTATAGACACTTAACAAACATGAGTATTTGTTACTCTTAGAAAAGAAGCTCCAGCCAGAAATTTAAACTGAATAATTTAAATTTAAACTTTTGTTTGATTTTATTCATTTTCTATCATGGAGCTTTATTTAATATGCACAAATTTGATGTGCAGTTAAATAGACTGTACTTTAAAATGTGTCATCATATTGAGAAATTACAGATGGTCTAACTAAACCATTCTCAAAAACATGTTTCAATTAAGTGGTGTTTAGAGAAAGCTGTTCTGTCTAAAGTTACACAGTTCATTTTAAGCAGAAGAGGAATAAAATATGCATATCAAGATTTTGAGGAATAAGAATTCTCTCCCTTATCCTCTTTCCCATCAACTGTTTTCATCCTCATTTTCTATCATGTTTGTCTCATTTGCATGGCTCAAAGATTATAATGTTTCTTTGTTGTGACTAAGATTTAATATACTATCTTTTTGGAAAGACAAAGCAAAACTAACAAAAACAAACACTAGGCAAAACCTTCTTGGGATAAACTGCAATTTGTTAAATAATGAACGTTTTATGTGTATGTTTTCCAACTCAAAGACGTCAACTACTGCATGCCTCTGTTCTACTTCAAAATGCCATAAGTGTTTGTGAAACTTAAGATGACTGTACATCACAATTCTTTGAAAAAGTCCAAAAATATTTCTAATAAGTACACATAGATTGTTTGAGGCAAAAATATAGCTTTCATTTTAAAGTCTACTCCACTAATACATTTCCTTACATACATTTTTTCTGTTTGCTTGTTTTTGAGTTCATGTTGAAAAATTATAAGCACCAAACAATTAAACGCTTTTCTGAAAATACATCTTACCTGCTACGATAGGCTTGTAATAGCAATAAGAGGGACAACATAAAACTGAAAATATGACCATTTAGTTTCACGTTTGTGCTTTTATAATACAGTCTCAGTGAACATAGTTTTCAAAAAGATTTCTTCTTTTTATATATGTCAAAGCTGCTCTTAGATTCACAAGGTACTTGAAAATCATAAAATTAGGTTTTATGTAATACCATGCTCGAGTTGACTAACGTCTGTAAACATAACATTTAAATTACATTTAAATAATTACTATTTAATAAATTAAACATATCACATATAAATATTGTTAGGATTGGAAGATGGACATTCTAGAAAGTAAATAAGTAATGTGCCCAAGAACAGAAACAAAATTATATTTATTTTTTTTCTCTTTCAGCCAACAAATTACTCCAATCCAGTGTATGCAAAATTATATATGGATGGGCAAAACTGTCGAAACTCCTTAGGAAGTGTTGATGAAAGGAAAGAACTGCTTCCAAAGAAAATAGAAATTGGTATAAGAGAGACAGTGGCATAATCAGTGATCCCTTTTATATGCTGTATAAATGTATAAAATATAAGGATTACTTTTGTATGTTCCAACAGTATTATACTTGTTTTGGCATCAGCATTACCTCTTTCTTTATCTTTTTCCTGATTAATTGTTTTCTGAGTTTTTTGGGTTTTATTTTTTGCTGATGACTATTGATTGACCATTTGTATGGAATTTTTATGAAAAAGAACTGCACTACAGTACAATTTACAACAATGCTGCTGATGACACACCTTTGAATTTGTTAAAATTAAAAACAACATATTCCTTTGTAGTGTGAATATGAGCAATCTATTTTATATGAACTCTTTTGGTTGTACTTAATCAACAAAGAGAATCTCTGCACTTTTCCATTATATGGTTTGAAAGCTGTAATACAGTCTCATTTTACTTTTCTGTTTAAATTGATGGAAAAATGAGAGAATGGTCAGCTCTCTTCTTTGTGCCCATAATGGTTGTTTCAGACTCTGCTGAAAATATCTAGCTCTCACAAGTTCAGCATCACCTGCTTTGAAATTAGCCTTAGATTGCCAAGCAATAGATGAGAATTTTGAGGACAAAATTTAAAAGTATATAAACTTAATAATTTGCATGAACACAGATGACTATATTTTCCAAAACTTAGTGGACTCTATGTGATGTATTAAATGTATACACCTTGTAAGCAATAGTTATATTTAGGTGGTAGAACACAGCAAAAATGTAACTGAAAGTTGGCAGACTGCACTTGCTATGGGAAAAGACCTTTTGTTCTTCCTCAGTCTCGAGAAAGATAGCCAGCCTGGAGCACAACAGGGCATTGGGTACTTGTGTCTTATGTAATTTTTCCCAATCACAGGCATTTTCAGGAAGATTAACCCAACCCCTTACCACACTGAACACTAAAGAATAATATATAAGCACACAAATTGATGACAGAATTTCAATTATGTGAGTACATCCTCTTTGCTAGGTCAAAAGCAAAGGGCAAAGCAGACATTTTAGGATATAGAGTGATTGGTAAATATTTTCAAGATACAATATAACTAATCTGTTGTTAGCCCTATCCAAAATATATTCAAGGACCTTCCAAGTTGTAGAATGATCTGTCCATAATCAAAGGTGGAGAGTCTAAATGCTGTACCAGTTGCTCTGGTATTCAGGTTCCTTTGGGTTTTACAGAACACGTGGACCCCATCACATTTGGTTTGTTTACCTTCAAATTTGAGTTGAAACAAGTGTGATTTATTTAAGTTGTAAAAAAAAAAAAAGGATAGCATTTTTATACAAATATCTTTAAAGGCACAAAAGATTTATTCACAAGTTTTGGAGGGCTTTTTGTTCCTCTGATAGACATGACTGACTTTTAGCTGTCATACTGTATTAATCTAACAGATGAAATATGTTAAATATGTGGTTGCTCTTTATCCCTTTGTACAAGCATTAAAAAAATTGCTGTTTTATAAGAAGACTTTTTGTTGTACTATGTGCATGCATACTACCTATTTCTAAACTCTGCCATATTGAGGCCTTTATAAACTATTGATTTACGTAATACTAGTGCAATTTTGCTTGAACAATGTTATGCATATCATAAACTTTTTCAGGTTCTTGTTTAAGTACATTTTTTAAATTGAACAGTATTTTTCATTTTGGTTATAATATAGTCATTTTGCCTATGTTTCTACAATGAAGTGTTAAATACTTTATAAAAAATTGTTGACTGACTTATTTAAAATGAAATTCTACATATTTAAGTGCTTGTGTTGGGTAGTTTTTAAAAATAAGAAAATTTGTTTATGTAGCCTAAATACTCTGATCAAACTGTTTTAGTAAACCTAGCATTTTTATATCCTTAGAACATAATACTCTCCAGGGGAAATCTGATTTCATTGCATCATTTTTCAATGCACAGCAAAGAAGGCATTTTCTGTTTTCATAAAGCAGAAACACTCCTCTTACTTTTTCCTAATTTTCCCTGTGCCTGCCAGAGACTCCGTATTGCAATAGAAAGAGGGGTTCTGTACACAGTAGTGTAACAGCCATGCTGAAACAAGCCAAAGCTCTTCCTGTCCCTTTCTATTCCCCAAAATTGTACTTTATAGAAAATCAGATTCCATTAGATGCTATTTCAACATTATTTTGTAAGTAGAATTGTTATTCGCTATACCTACTTTTTAGCATCAGACTAGAGGTGGAAAATATAGGTGTGTCTCATTTACTTATTATTGAGTTATATTATTTGAAGGGACCTTTTGATATCAGAGCTGGGTAAATGCAACTGAAATTATTATTTCAAAGAAACAGACCCCACAGAGTGGTGTAATATCAGTAGAGTTAACGTTAGTATAAATATCTAGCAAATCATATATGATATGCAACTGACTGCTGGTTGGGACCTGACATTAATGACCTATTCTCACTAGAGCCCTAGTAAAAATAATAGTGAAGAGAGCTCAGAAAGTGTTTTTTTAACCTGGGGGGCCTGCGGTTACTTTACATTCAGTCTTTACATGATAAATATATGTTTTCAACGATGCAAAGTTAGTTTAATCTATTTCCATAACTCTATTGTGTTCTATTTCAATTTTCTATTGAAAAAATTTTTATAAGTACTAGAAATTTAAGTGTATAATTCTCTTTCAAAGTCATAATTCTTTATAAATGCCATCAAAAAATGCTTCCTAAACTAGTCCTTCAAGGTTTGGTGGGAGATACTTTATAAACATTAATGTTTCCCGATAAACTTGCCTCTCTACCCAAATACCTTTTTATCTAGAACAATGATTTTCAACTTCTTGGCATTTTGCCAAGTAATTCTTTGTCGTCCTTTATGGGGAAGGATATTTAGAAATACAAATGCCTTCTATCCATTTCAGTAATGACAGTAACAGTAGCATCACCTGCAATTGCAACAACCGAATGTCTATAAACATTGCCAAATGTCTTCTGGGGAACAAAATTGTCCCTGATCAGAACTACTGATCTAGAACTATATTCAGTCTCCCATTATTAAATTACTCGCAGCTGGAAAAAAAGAAGAGACTCCTGCTCAACAAAACCATGGTATTCCCAAGTTTTGATTTTAATTCTTTAGTGTTGATGATGCATGAGTTATAGAAATTTGGTATTCATGAAGTGCCGATGTAGTAAACAGTAAAAAGCTATGACTAAAGGGAAAAGTTTCATTTGGAAACTTTTACAATTTGGCATGAATTAAGTCATTTATTTATGTAAATGTGTTTTATATGTGTCCATTTCAATACTAGTGATTATGTTTTATTTTGTTTTGCATTTTATCATTTGCTTTTTGGTTAGTTTTTGAATTTTAAGCCTGAGATTTTCGTCTGGGAATGTTACTTTCCATTTTTACGACGACTGAGCTATGAAGAAAGTTCAATACTAAATATATGTTATGCCTATTATAAATGCCTATTATAAATAGACAAAATGTCTACAATTTTGAAATCTCAAACAGACAAAACTAGTATGTGATGAAAGAAATTAAAAAACTATCACAAATTTTTCTTTATTCTAATTTCTATATCTTAAAACATATCATTTGGATATAAAATCTACTTGCTCCCTGAGAATATGAATATTATATACAGATTCAACTTCTTCATGTAGTTTTATTTAAAATATTAAAAGATAAGAGAATAAGAATTCTGTGAGCTAAGCAAAATATAGCTAACTACTTTTAGAAGCAGTTTTATCTTATACCACATTCCAGTTTTCATCAGTTTATTTAACAATGACTTTCTTAATACTAGGTGGTATACTGCAGTTTAATGTATACTGAGTCATTCATCACCAGTTAAACATGAACACGTTACTTATGAATTCAAAGAAAAGGAGAGACTCAAGCACTTCTTTATGAAGTGTTTAGGGCAATATGGCACAAAAATTTCTCCCATGCATTTTGAATGTGAGGAAAACTACAATAAAAAGAGTCAAAAAGTGGTATGTTTTTCAATTCTGCTACCGTATCTATTGCTAGCTTAACATATCTAGAAAGATAACAAGTCCTGAAAAAATATGAAAACAATTAAAAATATAAGGAAGCAGTTTTATTCAGAAAGATGTTTTGTTCTTTATGTTATCACATCCAAAGGCCCAGCAATGTTTTCTTCGTACAATGTTCTGCAAGTATCGAATCTACAGAAAGAAAAATAGATGAATTTTTTGGTTTGGCTTTTCTCTAGCAGATGTTATACTTTATGTGGCTTCAATTTATTCTGAAAAATAGTTTCTGGTGAATCTCATCATTTCTTTGTACCCAAAGTGATCAAAAATCAAAAGAAAAATTGGTACTACAGACAGACTATTTGATAAATTCTGTGCTTAGAATGTATTCTTTCTCTCTGATGGATAATCTGTCCTTTGAGAATGGGGTTTTTAAGATATCAGTGAACTTAAGCAATGCAATTCTGATGCTTGAGTCATTTGTTCACTCCAAGATAATTTTTCAGCTGTGGTTTCTTCTGCAGTTTTAATGTATAAATTATGCACCTCCTGGTGCAATTTGATTTCCAGCTTACTTATGCAGTAGTGGCCTGGAGAGCCAATAGTGACTCTTGCAGCCTTTGATAGTAAAAACCACACACATCTTACTTGGGTCAGGAATCTAATCATTTATAAGTAAGAAAATACTTGTTTCACACACAGAATAAACTGTAAAAAATATAGTTAAGAATACATTTAGGACTGTGAATAAAAAAGTTATTTATGGAAATACTTAAAATATCTATGTGGAATAGACTTTAGATTGACTTAACATATCTCAACAGATAGTGTGAACGTTAGGAAAGAAATAACTGGACAATAAGATTTATACCTAGAGTAACTTTCACTTTTAGTATTTCTCTTTTTACAGCTTCTTGCTCTTTTTCCTGCATGATTTATCTGTTCTCTTTTTCACTTTGACTAAATTATTATTTTTTGAATAGATTTTACTAAAAGTACTTATCAAAAGCCTTTATCTGCAGTGCATTTGCTGAGTGGTTACATATATGCTAATGTTATAATCTACAATTGCCAGTTATGGCTGTGGAAATTAAACACACAACACCCCCTCCCACACACACACACATGCACACACACTTAGACTCACATTCTTACACACTGGCTTTGATGTGCCATTAATTGTGAAGATGGCATTTCTTTCCTAGGATTTAATAATGTTTCTGTTATCTGGCTTGGAAGTTCAGAAACCATTACTCTTACACATAATGGTAGCTAATACCTAATTTTGTATTCCTTATTATAGGATCATCATATCTTTCCTCATTTGCATCTCTTCTTTTATCCAAAGTGACATTACAGGAAGCCAATGTTACTATTACATTATTTTATCATAACCTGCATTTTCATTGTAAAAATTATTGTCATTTTAAAAAAACTTAGAAAACATAGATAAAGAAGAAAGAAACATTACCACTATATTAAAAAACTAGAGAAAAAGTTATTATCTCAGAATATTTTCCCCATTTGTTTTGGGATCATGCTTTAATATTTCTATCCTGCTTTTCAAATATAATATTAAAATATTTGACTTTGTATTTTCCTTGTGCATTTATTACTTATTTTTATTCAGTATGTTGTTTGTTTATATTATGCAGATGTTATGTTACTTGTTTTTTTTTGATTTGAAAGTTATTTTACTTTTTCTACTCTAGTAGAAAAAACTAAAAAATACTCTAGTAATAATCAAATCCAGATTTTAAAAGTATTTCCTTTCTATAAAAGGAGAAATTTAACATTCTTAAATCCGTATTTTAACTCACCTCTGTAGTCTTTGTTGATGTAGTTTATATTATTATTTTTTAATTATTTCTATAGAAGTATGATAATTGTATTTGTTATATGGTTTTCCTTAATTATTTGGGATTTAGTATTTATCCTTTTCACAACTTATTGCTCTTTTTACTGCATGATTTCTCCATTCTTGATTTTCTTAATTTTGACTAAATTCTTATTTTATGAATAGATTTCATAAAAAGTAGTTATCAAAAGCCCTTATCTGCAGTATATTTGCTAAGCGTTCACATATATACAAATATTTCTCTCAGGCCTTCACATAGAAATGTCAGCTCAGTTGGATGCACATTTCTAAAGCTATAACCTTTTCCTGCAAAATTACGTTGAACCTGGCCAACTGCTTTCAGACATTCAATGTTGTTAGGGATAAGTCTGAGGCCATGTGTATTTTTATTTCTTTGTATCATTTTTCTTCAGGCTTAACACAAAACAACTAGTTATAATTAAAATATTTTGGCACAAATGCACACATCTTTTTTATTAATTTTGTCTACTTACCTTCAACTGAGATCTATTTTCCTTAAGATTATCTTCATTACTTCTGTCCAAATTTTCCTGAAATGTACACAAAGACCTAGGATTCCTAGATAAAGTCATTGTTTTTCCTTTTAACCTACATCATTTTAATAGTTTTTTTTTTTCCCCCTCACCACTCCATTTATTCTGCAGGAAATTTTCAAGTTTCTGGCAAGCATGACTGATTTACTTTTTCCTCTAATATTCAATTTCTTTCTTGTGTATGCATATATGAGCATGTGTCTGCATGCATGCAAGCTCCTCAGGGATGAATTTGAATTCAGTGCACGTAGAGTCCTTCCTTATCTTACCCAGCTTTAATTGTTTTTTTAAACTCTGTTGTTTATTCTCCTGTTGTGTATATTTTCTTCTCAGAGTTTTGTGCTGAGGTGTCACACTATTTGTTTCCTTTTTCCTGTTCATAATATCAACAGTTTTCAAAAGTTATCTTTCTGCAACATTTCTGTAAGTCTACAGAATGATGTTCTCATTTCTTTGTTTTGTGCAATTTTTAAAAAACATAGTCCAAGGGGGTCTTCATTTTGTTTTCTGTTTACTAATGCTGAATTACGAATAAAATGCTGTAGTTCTAGAGCTGTTTGGCAGTTAGGATGTTCAATGATTTCTTTGTTCTCATTTTCTGTCAACTTGATGCCTTTTTACTATACTTTTTAGGTTTATAACTCCTGATCCTTTTCACCCTCACATATGCTAGGGGGTCTGTCCTAGGATCCATTATGATTATTCTCTTTCATTTCAATATATTTGTTTAAATGATGAAACAAAGAAATGCATAAAAATTCCAGGGCTCCTGTAATCCACACCTGCCTGCCATCCCTGAATCTCACCCAATTTTGTGGAATAACCTTCCATACATTCAACAGGACAGCACCAGGTTTCTTTGGTGCTTCAGCAAGACTTCCTTTTCTTGAAAACTGTCGCAGATGTCTGCAATATTTTTCAGACATATCCTTTTTTGAAAGACTGTGAAGCTTGGTTCGGGGCAGTGCCCTGCTTCCATAAGAAACACTGACTATTTGGCAGAATAATGGCTGCCCACTTCTTTTGTAGTACAGATACTAGGACTTTGCATCTGGATGAAGAGTATAGATGAAACACAGATTGCTTTTTTTTTTAACTATGTTTTTTTTTTTTCAGGGAAATTATTAATAGATTATCAATAACTTCGGTTTGTTTTCTAGTTAACTCCATTTCACTTAAAAACTCTCAATAGCTTGCTATTATGCTGACTCACCAATATTTTTGGACCTAATTGTTTTAGGACTAAAAATGAATGAGCCATAGGCTTCTTGTTATGTGCTTTTAATAAACACTGCTACTTTCCTTCTTAACTGTTACTAATTCTCTTAGAACAATATCCTGGAGTATTGCTTTCTCTCTTCTAGCCACAGTTCAAGTTCCTTACATTGTTATTCATCCGCAGAGATTAGCAGTTCTATCTTTTTCCTTTAGTTGTCCTTCAAATGTGCGTCAGAAACCTCTTGCTTTCCACCACACATCCTCACATCTCTTCTTAGCCTTGCTGTAGAGGTTAACTTGGCATGGGTGCAACCTGGGAACCCTTAGCCTCAGACATACTTAGACTCTCTGTATGAGTGTTTTCCTGCTGCCATAAGGAATTCTCAGAGGTTGAGCAACTCAAAACAACATATTTATATTATTTCAGAGCTTTTTATGGCAGAAGTCCAGGTTAGCTTCACTAGATTCTCTTCTCCAGGTTTCACAAAGTTGAAATGAAGTTATTGGCTGCCTGAACTCTTACAGAGGCTCTGAGAAAGAACCGGTTCCAGGCTCCTTCGCGATAATGGCAGAATCCATTTCTTTGCAACTGTAGGACTGTGGTTCTAATTTTCTTGCTGGCTGTCAGCCGCGATCCACACTTAGCTTCTAGATGCCTCTTGCTGGTCTGAGCACGTGAGCATTTACCTCTCAGAACCGTTATTCATGCCTCCCTTATGCTTGCAATTTCCCTGACTTCCACTTGTGTTTCAACCCTTTTGCTGCCCACAGGAGAAAGCTCTTTCTGTTTAAGGGCTCATGTGATTAGTTTAGCCAAACCTGGATAATCTTCCTTAAGGTCCATAAACTTAATTAAATCTACAAGTCCCTCTTTGCTGTGGGAGATAATGTATTAACAGATACTAGGGATTAGGGCACATACATCATTGAGGTCTATTACTTGGCCTGTGATGCATCTCTAAGCCAATGCAAAGGGACTAGCTTCAGATGACCTTGCATGATGTTGAATAGATTGTCCCCTTCTACTCTTCCCTGCTAGTCCAAGATCTTTATGATCCACTCTCAAACATTTTCCCTCTCATATTAGTCATCTAGCAATTCTTCCCTACACAAGCTGCACTTTCAGTCAACACTGATTATCTGTGGAAAGACAATGAATTGGGGATAGATTATGGGAAGGACGAGGATGTCTACAGTAACCCACCTGGAATACTCACGCATGTGAAATCTGGAGATGTGAAGGCATAGAGCAAACAGCCAATTAAAAAAAAAAACCTCTTATTCTATTTCTTGGCTTATCCTGTGCCTCGTTCTTTCTTACTCTGTTGAAGATCTCTGACAAGTCTTTTTTTTTAAACCATACTTTAAGTTCTGGGGTACATTTGCAGATCATGCAGGTTTGTTACATAGGTATACATGTGCCAGGGAGGTGGTTAGCTGCATCCATCGTCTCATCAACTACATTAGGTATTTCTCCTCATGTTATTCCTCCCCAGTCCCTGCACCCCCTGCTATTCCTCCCCTCAGGCTCTGGTGTGTGATGTTCCCCTCCCTGTGTCCGTGTGTTCTCATTGTTCAACACCCACTTATGAGTGAGAACATGCAAGTGTCTTTTCTAATAGCAGCACCAATTTGATAACACCCATTTGTATAGTTTTCCATTATTCCCAGTTTCTTACACCTATTCCCCAGATCACTACGAAGTATAAACTGCATGCAAGCCCCTATCCTGGGCTCTGTTTTGGGAAATAAGAAAGGGCCTCTCAAAGAAAAGGATCCCATTGGTGGTGGTAAAGGGGATGATGATTATTCTTAACATGCAGTAACATCATAATTAATAAGAATCTAACCGATGGTGAATTTAGATGAGTTGAAGTCAAAAGGGAAGCATTGGTTTAAATAAACAGCTGTGGTCCTTAATTATATGGGGGATTATATAGTACTTATACACGAGGGCATATATGAGGACTATAATAATTATACAAATTGTATTGTTGGGACTCCATGTTTGGGTCCCCTTCCACAAACACTCTCGTGGAAGCCATCTTTCTCTTTCTTGGATTTCCCCTCTGGGGTCCCCTTCCACACTCTCTCATGGAAGCCTGTCTTCCCCTCCTAAACTCCATCTCTCTCTATTCCTTTCCACGCAGTGTGGAAGCTGCTTTCCTCTCCTGGATTTCATCTTTCTGGATTCTCTCACTCAGCGTGAGAGTTAGATGTTTGTTTCTCTCTCCTCTTGTTCCTCTCTCTCTCTAAATAAATCATTTTCTACAAATAAACAAAAAAAATTGTATTGTTGAATAATATGTTGAAGTCTTAGAAAAGAAAAAATTCAGGTTAGCCAACAATCAACTCAAGACACAGTTTAATTGGAAGCATTTGAAGAGACGTTTATCTGCAATAGCTTCAGGCAGACTATCTTGAATGTTGGGCTCAGGATTTTATTTTTTACAGAGCAGAGCTACAAAGGAGGAATTTTGTCTGGCAGAGAGCACTCACCTGTCTCATAACTAAGGTCAGTGCTCTTAAAGAGAATTGGAAGGGTATACTTGGTTAGGTGAGTGTGACCATTTTAAAGCTCCAAAATTCCCTGAATTATCTGATTGACAGAGTACCTTCCCACCAACAGTGGGCAACAAAAAAAATTGCTATTGCCTGGAGACTCTGTGAGGACCTTACCTGAGACAGATGCTGTGCAAGGTGTTGCTCGTTCTCTGCCATCTGTTCCATCCCATTGTCAACTAAGAGATCAGCTCAAGTAGGAAAATACAGTCCTTGATCCACGAAGATTTGGAAGACATGGTTAGTATTAGAGAAAACGCTTTCAAGAGTAGGTCATGAAAACATTAAACCAATAGGAAAGAATAAGAGGGGAGAATTTGTTTGACATCATGGCAGGGCTGTTTGCAGCCAGGTATTTTGTGTTTCCGAGATGGATCCATAAGTCTTGGAAAACATCATGGGCCTAAATAAATTAGATGGGAATTCTAGAACTGTCTTAGCAAAGCATTAGGGGTCAGAAGACTCAAAGAGGTAGGTGGGAGTATAGGTGTAATTTGTTGCATGGATCAACTATGCTTTATGTGAAGTCCAAGAGGACACTCTGAGGATACTCTCTTCACAGTGATAATAAAGGATTCACTGATGGAAGAAAATCCCAAATTCTATAAGCTGTATTTGAAAGGAAATATTTTCTGAAACTGGGCTTTCTGGTGTTAGCAGGCATGCTACAATTTTAAAATGAGAGGCTTTCAATGGCAAGACTTACTCAATAGAGTGAAGGTTCTCATATTTGTGGTTACAGACAGCAAGGGTTGAAGTGGTAAGGAGGGTGCCTGGGGTAAGTGGCAAGGGCTGAGAGACCAGGGGGCTTCTGTGTGGCAAAGTAAATGGGTGGCCAACCACGGTGTAATAGTCAGCCCTCAGCATCCATGGGGGGATTGGTTTTAGGACCCCTGCAGATACCAAAATCCTCAGTTGCTCAAGTCCCTGATATGAAATGGTGTAATGTGTGCCTTTAACCTATACATTCTCTTTTATACTTTAAATCATCTCTAGATCATTGTAATACCTAAATGCTACTTAAGTAGTTGTTACACCGTACTGTTTAGGGAATAATACAAAAAATCAGTACATATTCATTATAGACAAAATTATTTGTTTTCCAAAAAGCTTTCAATCTGAGGTTGGTTGAATTCACAGATGTAAAACCTACAGACATGGAAGGCTGACTCTACTTGCGTTTCAACCAGAAAATCTACAGCTGGCAAATAGAAGACTTATATTATCTAGAGCTATGAAAAATCATATCATTTCTTACCCAGTTTCAAAATCTAAGTCAGTTCATAGTCCAAGAACCCAATAATTGAAAATAAAACCAAATGCCCAAAGAAGAAAATATATTCATTCAGTCTTTTTCCACAAGAATTATGCCAATTACTGGACTAACTTTGTAATGGAAACAGTGGTGGTCTTCGGATATAGTATCCATATTGATGAGAGTAACGAAGTCTTTCAAAATCATGTCCCCTCTTTATAAGGCCATTTTGGCCAGACGCAGTGGCTCAAGCCTGTAATCCCAGCATGTTAGGAGGCCGCAGCGGGCAGATCATGAGGTCGAGATCAAGACAACCCTGGCCAACATGGTTAAAACCCATCTCTACTAAAAATACAAAAATTAGCTGGGCATGGTGACATGCGCCTGTAGTCCCAGATACTCAGGAGGCTGAGGCAGGAGAATTACTTGAACCTGGGAGGCGGAGGTTGCAGTGAGCTGAGATCATGCCACTGAACTCCAGCCTGGCACCTGGCGACAAAGTGAGACTCTGTCTCAAAAAAATAATAATAAATAGGAAGGTCATGTTATAAATAAAGTCCTGCTTAAGTTTATCATATAGTGAATTTAGCACATCAAAATGTGAACCCAGAAGTTATTCCCTAACACTTCAAGCCACAATTGAGATACATATATGTAACACCTGGTAGAACTCTGACACGAATTATTTGATTTGTGGAGGAACAGTGATTACGGGGTTGAGTGGAAACTCCTAAAACTTACTTATCCTCTAGCCAAAACAGATCAGAAGCAATAACACTTTCCTAGAAGAATCATAAATATTGGTACCAAAATCAAACATTTAAAGGATGTAGTGGTGGTCCCTATCTAAAACCATTTGTGTGTATGTGTGAGTGCATGTGTGTGTATGTGTGTGTGAGAGAGAGAGAGAGACTGAAAATGAGAGATGTATTGTGGCAGATGGCAGTGGGCTGCTATAAACTTAACTGAGTTGCAGGTGTAATTGCAACATTTTGCCAGCTATGATATCATTACAAGGATAGAATAAATTAGCATAGATGATGACACTTGGTTTGCAAGCTACTGGTCTGTGAAATGCTTTCTTTTGATCCTCATCTGAAGACCAGTCAAAAGTTTGCTTTTATGCTCAGAGGCAACATAGGCATTGCTGTTACCCAGAATTAATTTTACTTCCTTTCAGGGACTTTGATTATCACACATTTTTTAGAATTACACAATAGCATGGGGAGGGTCACTATATGTTTAGAAAATACAGATATAGCCAATACAAACTCTATTGACTGATAACGTATTTACAGTATTATGAATTTTAAAATTATTTGCAAGACTGACATTATTGTAACCAATTATTTTGGTAGTGCTAGACTAGCAAAAGGCAAAGCATAAAACTGAAAATAGTTTTTGCCTAAATATTCTTATTTTAGATGCTTAGACACAAATGTATTTGAGGCATTTAGAATACTGCCTCCATTTTACATTTTAGTTATTTTCTATCAAATTCTCAAATCCTGAATTACTTACCTTTTATTTTTAACACAATTGTCAGAAGTGTTTGAACCAGAGTGACTCCATTTTCCCAAGAGGGCTGGGTAAAATAAGGCTGAGACCTACTGGGCTGCATTCTCAGGAGGTTAAAGCATTCTTAGCAACAGGATAAAATAGGAGGTTGGCACAAGATACAGGTCATAAAGACCTTGCTAATAAAGCAGGTTGCAGTAAAGAAGCCAGCCAAAACCCACCAAAACCAAGATGGTGACAAGCATGACCTATGTTCAACCTCACTGCTTACTATACGCTAGTTATAATTGATTCACATGATAAAAAACATTCCCACTGACTGTGTGCAGTGGCTCACACCTGTAATCCCAGCACTTTGGGAGGCTGAGGTGGGTGAGTTCAAGACTAACCTGGCCAACATGGTGAAACCCTGTCTCTACGAAAAAATACAAAATTTATCTGGACATAGTGGTGCATGCCTGTAATCTCAGCACCTCAGGAGGCTGAGGCAGGAGAATTGCTTTAACCTGGGAGGCAGAAGTTATACTGAGCTGAGATAGTGCCACTGCACTCCAGCCTCAGCAACAGAATAAGATTTCATTTCTGTTGAAAAAAAAAAAGCTCCCACCATCACTATGACAGTTTATGAATGCCATGACAATGTCAGGAAATTACCCTATATGGTCTAAAACAGGAAATTATCCTATATGGTCTTAAAAAGGGAAGAACCCTCAGTTCCAGGAATTTCCCACCCCTTTCCACCCCTTTCTTAGAAAACTCATGACTAATCCACCCCTTGTTTAGCATATAATCAAGAAGTAACAATAAGCAGCTGAATAGCCCACGCTGCTGCTCTGCCTACGTAGTAGTCATTCTTTTATTTCTTTACTTTCTTAATAAACTCTCTTTCTCTTTGTGGACTTCCCTCAAATTCTTTCTTTTGATTCAAGTTTCAAGAAACCATTCTTGGGGTCTGCTTTGGGACCCCTTTCCAGTAACATATTTTTTGTCAAAATTCAGTTAAGATATAATCATCACCTAAAATATTTCAAAAAAACATAAATTGTTTTAAATATTTATCTTGTTTTCATTATTATAGGACTATGCCTATGCATTCTCATAAATGGTGTATATTAGAAAGTAAAATGAACTTTGAATCCGTTACTTGTAGGTGGATATATATAACCATTAGAAATGAATGTCTTCAATGGACTCTGCAAGACAGGATGCTGATCCTTGACTCCCAATTAATTAGTACAAAAAAAGAAAATCTAGACAAACAGCCTCCCTATTCATTGGACAACTAATTAAAATGCACACCCTGTAGAAGTTACTTGACTCTCAATTACAATTAAATATGCAAGGTTATCAGAACACTGCAAGCAGAAAGCAGAACACAATCTTCACCTATTAGTGTGAACACCTCAAGGATTGTTCTATGTGGTCAGAAAAGGTTTCATGTATTACAGCAGGCTGTGTTATTCATTGATTATCCCCACAGAGCAAGAGCAATGATAATGTCAACACTGATCCTAAGATCCCATCAACTATAGAAGGCTCAGGGTGAAAACCTAGCGAACTGTTAAAATTGTTTGTGGACCTCATCAAACATCAACTAGAAGAGTCTAAGAAAAAAAAAATCTGTCAAGAATTGCCTTTTGCTCTAATGGTATTGGGTTAATTATGTCATAAAATTAATGATCCATTAAAAATGAAGAGATTTATGATATCTGCAAGCACTTCTAATTGAGTTAACCCAACTGAGCAACTTACAACTCAGACAACTCCAAAAAAGAATGATTAATAAAGTGCCCAAATGGTATCCTCCTTTTTGAGTTAATTCTTCAGTATCAATTAAAATGATCATTTAATTTTGATTTCAGTTATCATCTTTGTAAACAAGAATGCATTTTTTTTCATAAAATGACTGTCTATTCGTGAATACCAAGCTAAATGGTTTATTTAAATGAACCTACGAGTAAAAGTTTTGTTGAATCTTAGAAAACCTTACTGTATATATATAAGCCATGTTCTTATTTAATTTCTATTCTTAAAATATGTGATTCTTTTATTTAGCATCACTAGTTGAATTTTTAAGAGCTGTTTATGCATTAGATTATATACTGAAGCGACATTAATAAAAAGGCCCACACCTAAGATGCTAATATCCTTATAATATTCTGGATACTTCAGTGCTGTTATGATGAGGATGGAGAATAACAGGGCTTCTCTCTTCTTTGATGGCTATATCTAAAAAACAGATGACAGTTTGAAGATTGTAAAAAGACCTGGATAAATATGTATCACTTGTTCTTTACAAAAATCACTTTAATGCGACCAGATTTATGATGGCCCAGATTCCCATTACAGACATTTTGACTGAGATGAGACTCAATTATTACTATGTCCAACTAATCGTGTGGCAGAATGTGCCAAGTTTGATTCATCTCCTAGTGCATATTTCAACAAAAGAACATTGTTCCATGTAAATTAAATAACAGTAGTATCTGACAAACCAGATTTAATATTTTTGTAAAAAATGCATAGTCTATATATCAAAAATCTGTTTGTACAAAGAGATGAAGAATTTTATACTGTAGACCCCTTATAATTGAACAGGGTTCATTCACTAAGCCAATGGCATCAACTGACCTGTAAGTACAAGGCTATTACTTTATTTGCTGTGAGTAATCCACACAAGTAACTACTTAATTAGTAAAGACAATTCATCATTAACAAAATATTTTTTTAAGAATGCCTATCTATATGGACTGAATCTTATGTCTACCATTCTTTTTGCATTTTTATTAATATTAAGGTTTATTTATAACATATTTAACTTAACTGAATTTAAAACCTGAGTTTTCTTGCACCTGGATTTCAATTTAAAATCATGAAAGTAAAAATTATGGATCTGTTAAATGACCTTCTGAAATCCTAATTCTGTCCCTGAAGGTGATATTCAAACACCTTTCATGGACAAGCATGGCAGTTACTTGTCTTAAAATCTACCCCAGTGTATCAGTGATGTGCTCAAACAGCACAGCACAAGGTTTCTAATAGTAATTTTAGGACTTTTTGAATATAGATTTCAGATCTATGCGGTCTTCCAGAGTAACTCATTTCATGGTTTTCTTTTTAGTTATGTGAAGCCACATATATGTTAACTATGTATTAGCAGGTGTTAACTGGGCATCAGCTAAAGTGGCTATTTCCAAGTGTTCAGGAAACATTTTCAAGAAAATAGTGTTTTCATGTATGCAGGAACATTCTCAGCATGATGTTCCAAAGTTAGGATCTAGTTCATCTTAATTTAAAGTAAGACCCAACATGTGATGGTTTCTAAAAAATAGATGTAATTCTTAAGGATCTTATCAAAGAAGTTGTGTGTGATATCTTTTTTTTTCTTTCCAATTAAGAGCTGTGTTGAAAATTTCTACTTTTATTACAAGATAATCTGAGTTTTCTTACAACATTTTTTAGCTAAAGTTTATAAAAACTCTCATTGATTGCGAGTCCTTTCAGTTTTCTATATTTCCTTGATAAACATCCATATGGTGCACAACATTGCTTTGGTTTTCAAGAAGCGGAGTAAATCCCCACATGATTCTCTATTAACATTAAAATTACGGATATGGCCATTTCTTCTAGGCAAATTAAAATGTAGATATGTCACTGAAGATATCTGATTCCCTGAAACATTAAATAAGAACATTTGCATATGTAGCACTTGAGATGTCATGGAACATAATAATAATCATCAAATACATGCAAAAATGATTAGATGAGATGGAGGAGTGATACACACCATAAAGAGGTCAAATCTTAGTCCATTGGGAATGCCATAATTTAAGATTTTTTTTAGATAATATTTCAATCGGCCGGGCTAGGTGGCTCAAGCCTGTAATCCCAGCACTTTGGGAGGCCGAGGCGGGTGGATCACGAGGTCAAGAGATCGAGACCATCTTGGTCAACATGGTGAAACCCCGTCTCTACTAAAAATACAAAAAATTAGCTGGGCATGGTGGTGCATGCCTGTAATCCCAGCTACTCAGGAAGCTGAGGCAGGAGAATTACCCGAACCCAGGAGGCGGAGGTTGCAGTGAGCTGAGATCGCGCCATGGCACTCCAGCCTGGGTAACAAGAGCGAAACTCCGTTTCAAAAAAAAAAAGATAATATTTCAATCATGTTACAATGAATTGAACATTTACTTTTTATTCTCATTTTTATTTCTTAACTTTTTTTTTTTTTTTTTTGGTTTTGGGGCACATGTGCAGGTTTGTTATATAGGTAAACTGCATTTCTTAGAGATTTGATATACAGATTATTTTGTCACCAAGGTAATAAGCATAGTACCCAATAGTAGTTTTTCTGATTCTCACCCTCCTCCCACATTCCACCTTCAAGTGGACACCAGTGCCTATTATTCCCTTCTTTCTGTCCATGTGGACTCAATGTTTAACTCACATAAGTAAGAAAGAACATGTGGTATTTGGTTAGTTTGTTAGTTCTCTTAGGAAAATGGCCTCCAGCTCAATCCATGTTACTGAAAAGGACATAAGCTCATTTTTTAAAAACTGTTGTGCACTATTCCATGGTATATATGTATAACATTTTTCTTTATCCATTCTACCATTGATGGGCATCTAGGTTGGTTTCATGTCTTTCTATTGTGAATAGAGGATACACGTGCATGTGTCTTTATTGTAGAATGACTTATATTTCTTTGGGCATATACCCAATAATGGAATTGCTGAGTCAAATGGTCATTCTGTTTATCAGTATTATTATTATTTTTATACTTTAAGTTCTGGAGTACATGTGCAGAACGTGCAGGTTTTTTACACAGGTATACATGTGCCATGGTGGGTTGCTGCACTCATCAACCCATCATCTACAGTAGATATTTATCCTAGTGCCATTGCTCTCCCTGTTTTCCACCCTCTAACAGGCCCCAGTGTGTGATGTCCCCCTCCCTGTGTCCATGTGTTCACATTGCTCAACTCCCACTTATGGGTGAGAACATGTGGTATTTGATTTTCTGTTCCTGTGTTAGTTTGCTGAGAATGATGTTTCCAGCTTCATTCATGTCCCTGCAAAAGACATAAACTCATCATTTTATGACCACATAGTATTCCATGGTGTATATGTGACACATTTTCTTTATCTAGCCTATCATTGGAGGGCATTTGAGTTGTTTTCAAGTTTTTGGTATTGTGAACAGTGCTTCAATAAACATATGTGTGCATGTGTCTTTATAACAGAATGATTAATAATCCTTTGGGTATATACACAGTAATGGAATTGCTGGGTCAAATGGTATTTCTGGTTCTAGATCCTTGAGAAATTGCCACACTTGTGGAACAAATGTCTTCCACAATGGTTGAACTAATTTACACTACCACCAACAGTGTAAAAGCATTCCTATTTCTCCACATCTTCTCCAGCATCTGTTTCCTGACTTTTTAATGAGAGACATTCTAACTGGCATGAGATGGTATCTCACTGTGGTTTTGATTTGCATTTCTGTAATGACCAGTGATAATAAGCTTTTTTTCTTATGTTTGTTGGTCACATGAATGTCTTCTTCTGAGAAGTGTCTATTCATATCCTTTGCCCACTTTTTGATGTGGTTGTTTTTTTCTTGTACATTTGTTTAAGTTCTTCATAGATTCTGGATATTAGCCCTTTGTCAGATGGTAGATTGCCAAAATTTTCTCCAGTTCTGTGGGTTGCCTGTTCACTCTGATAATAGTTTCTCTTGTTGTGCAGAAGCTCTTTAGTTTAATTAGACCTCATTTGTCAATTTTGGCTTTTATTGCCATTGCTTTTTGTGTTTCAGTCATCAAGTCTTTGTCCATGCCTATGTCCTGAATGGTATTGCCTACGTTTTCTTCGAGGATATGTATGATTTTAGGTCTTACATTTAAGTCTCTAATTCATCTCGAGTTAATTTTTATATAAGGATCAGATCTAGTTTCAATACCTGCATATGACTAGCCAGTTTTCTCAACACCACTTATTAAATAGGGAATCCTTTGTCTATTGCTTTTTTTTTGGTCAGGTTTGTCAAAGATCAGATTGTTGTATATTTCTGTCATTATTTCTGAGGCCTCTGTTCTGTTCCATTGTTCTACATATCTGGTTTGGTACCAGTACCACTCTTTTTTGGTTACTGTAACCTTGTAGTATAGTTTGAAGTCAGGTAGTGTGATACCTCCAGGTTTGTTCTTTTTGCTTAGGATTGTCTTGATGGTACAAACTCTTTTTTGGTTCCATATGAACTTTAAAGTAGTTTTTTTTTTCTAATTCTGTGAAGAAAGTCAATGGTAGCTTAATGGGGATAGCATTGAATCTATAAATTACTTTGGGCAGTATGGCCATTTTCATTATATTGATTCTTTCTATTCATGAGCATGGAATGTTTTCCCATTTGTTTGTGTCCTCTCTTATTTTTTTGGTTTGTAGTTCTACTTGAAGAGGCCCTTCACATCCCTTGTAAGTTGTATTCCTTAGTATCTCATTCTCTTTGTAGCAATTGCGAATGGGAATTCACTCATGATTTCGCTTTCTCTCTATTATTGGTGTATAGGAATGCTAGTGATTTTTGCACATTGATTTTGTATCCTGAGACTTTGCTGAACTTGCTTATGAGCTTTAGGAGATTAGGGGCTTAGAGAGTGGGGTTTTCTAAATATACAATCATGTCATCGGTAAACAGAGACACTTTGCCTTCCTCTCTTCCTATTTTAATGTCCTTTATTTCTCTCTTTTGCTTGATTGCCCTGGTCAGAACTTCCAATACTACATTGAATAGGAGTGGTGAGAGAGGCCACCCTTTTTTGTGTGCCAGTTTTCAAAGGGAATGCCTTCAGATTTTGCACATTCAGTATGATATTGGTGTGGGTTTGTCATAAATAGAGATACACTACAACAATACTTAGTTTGTTGGGAGCATTTGATATGAAGTTGTGTTGAATTTTATTCAAGGCCTTTTCTGCATCTATTGAGATAATCTTGTGGTTTTTGTCATTGGTTCTGTTGATGTGATGGACTATGTTTATTGATTTGCATATTTTGAACCAGATTTGCATCCAAGGATGAAGCTGACTTGATTGTGGTGGCTAAGTTTTTTGATGTGCTCTGGGATTCGGTTTGCCAGTATTTTATTGAGGATGTTTGCATTGATGTTCATCAGGGATATTGGCTGGAAATTTTCTTTTCTTTCTTTCTTTTTTTTTTTTTTTTTTTTTGTGTGTGTGTCTCTGCCAGGTTTTGGTATCAGGGTTGTGCTGGCCTCATAAAATGAGTTAGAGAGGAGTCTCTCTTATTCAACTGTTTAGAATAGTTGCAGAAGGAATGGTACCAGCTCCTCTTTGTACCTCTGGAAGAATTCAGCTGGGAACCCATCTGGTCCTGAGCTTTTTTTGTTGAAAAACTATTAATTTCTGCCTCGACTTCAGAACTTGTTATTGGTCTATTCAGGGATTCAACTTCTTGCTAGTTTAATACTGGGAGGGTGTACATGTCCTGGAATTTATCCATTTCTTCTAAATATTCTAGTTAATTTGCATAGAGGTTCTGGCTTGGAGTATTTCTGCAGAGAGATCCACTGATAGTCTGATGTACCTCCCTTTGAATCTGGGTGCTCCTGTATTGGACACATCTATATTTAGGATATTTGGCTTTTCTTGTTGCATTGATCCATTTACCACTATGTAATGCCCTTTTTTGTATTTTTTTCTTTGATAATTTAAAGTGTTTTTTATCAGAGACTAGAATTGCAACCCTTGCTTTTCTTTTGCTTTCCATTTGCTTGGTAAATATTTCTCCATGCCTTTATTTTAAGCCTATGTATGTCTTTGCATGTGAGATGGGTCTCCTGAATACAGCACACTGATGGTTCTTGACCCTTTATCCAATTTGTCAGTCTGTGTCTTTTAATTGGGGCATTTAGTCCATTTACACTTAAGGTTAATATTTCTGTGTGTGATTTGATTCTGTCATTATGATGCTAGCTGTTTGTTTTATCCATTTGTGGATGCAGTTCCTTCATAGAACAGTTTCTTCATGGAAACTGCATCACCTAATGGACAAAAAGCCAGCCAGAATCACGTTTTGTCCATTAGTTGATGCCGTTTCTTCAATGGTCTTTAAAATTTGGTATGTTTTTGAAGTGGCTGGTACCAGTTTTCCCTTTCCCTATTTAGTGCTTCCTTCAGGAGCTCTTGTGAGTCAGACCTGGTAGTGACAAAATCTCTCAGGTTTTGCTTGTCTGCAAAGAATTTTATTTCTCCTTCACTTTTGAAGCTTAGTTTGACTGGATATGAAATTCTGGGTTGAAAATTATTTTCTTTAAGAATGTTGAATATTGGACCCCACTCTCTTCTGGCTTGTAGCATTTCTGCAGAGAGATTCACTGTTAGTCTGATGGACTTCCCTTTGTGGGTAACCTGACCTTTTTCTCTGTCTTCCCTTAACATTTTTTTCTTCATTTCAACCTTGGTGAATTTGATGATTATGTGTCTTGGAGTTGCTCTTCTCAAGGAATATTGTTGTGGTGTTCTCTGTATTTCCTGAATTTGAATGTTAGCCAGTCTTGCTAGGTTGGGGAAGTTCTCCGATAATATCCTGAGAGTGTTTTCCAACTTGGTTCCACTCTCCTCATCACTTTCAAGTACATCAACCAAATGTAAGTTTGGTCTTTTCACATAGTCCTATATTTATTGGAGGTTCTGTTCATTCCTTTTCATTCTTTTTTCTCTAGTCTTGTCTTCATGCTTTATTTCATTAAGTTGATTTTCAATCTCTGATATTCTTTCTTTGATGAAAATTCACACCCAGTCTTCTTATCTTACTCAAAAATTATACCAGTGCTTTGTGATTACTTATGCCAGTAACAGTTATTTAACACTCATATTACTTACATTTTTTATTTTATTCCATTTACTCTATCTGGTTTGTACTGTGATCATATACTGAAAAAAAGAATGGGAATGGGAAGATATTTCAATATGTGCTCAGAAAAAAAAGATGATCTGGATGTCAAGATGGGATTTGAAACAAGAATGAAGAATTGAATTGTTTCTGAGTTTCAGCAATTATAGCTTCTTTGTTATTACAAGCATCTAGCATTCTCTCATGTGTGCAATTTTTTAACTATCTTTATAACCTTTACCTTGTTCTTCTATTCTCCCAAAATTTATGATACCAAATGAGCCACCTAGCTACCACAAAGAGTCCATATCATAACGTACTAGTTAAATAACATAAATGATCAGAGCTGAAGCAATTAGTAGCATGGTGATTCTCTGGTAATATATCTTTATCAAGGACCTGAAAATGGCAATGTAAAGATGCTTGTCTGAAGCACATGGACACAACAAAACTACGTTAAGTAACTTCACCATTTGTAGTCTCTACATAGAGACAGGAATGAAAACTGTTATCAAGGAGTGATGTGTGTAAAAAAGTAAAAAAAGGAGAATTTGAAGAGCAAATTATTTTAAAAAATGATATCTACATGTTAAAGACTCTACCAGCTCAACAGAGAGTTCCTAAATAATGATGATCTTTTAAAGGAGTTCCTATTGAGCAGAAACAGTTAAGCAGTTGCATCATTGCCTTACTCAGTCTTTGGCTACCTCTGCAAGAAAAGCTTGACCTTGGCTCAAAAGCTAAAGGAGACAAGGGCTAGAAGCTTTTCTCTAACTACACTTCTTGCAGCTGGACACTGGGTCCTTTTTTGAAGTGGTATTTGGGTTCTATATCTCTGTTTCTGGCAAAATAATAATTCTTGATATTACCTAGATATTATTGGACATCTATCTGAGAGTCAAAACACTGTCTAGAATTTGTAAATAAAACAATAATTTAAAATATGCTCAATACACTTAAGAGCCTATAATCATTTATTTAAATAAAGCATATATACAAATAACTAAAGGAATTCCTCCAACACTCTTCCGGGACTTCAGTCTTTTCCATTGAAGGTCTCTATCTGCAGGCATTGTTTTCAATTAGAACCATAAATCTGCACTCAATTGGTTAGCTATGTATTCCTATTTAGTGTTCTGTTTTGTCACAAATCACAGAAATTGTGCTTCCAAGTTCTTCCTTCTTTATTCTGATCAGTTGTTAGTACTACATCCCAGTCACTCTCTATGATTAGCAAAACTCAAAACATTTGTACAAAGATATTACTATCCTGATTTCTTGGGTCATCTCCTCTGCCTAGTACAGACTGGAATCTCTTTCTGTGTGACCTTCCATTATGCTATGCATTTTATATACTATGTGGAATGATTCCTCCCCTTCTTGACTCCTAATTACTTGAATGGCCCTCTGGATTCTTTCATTCCTTACATATCTAATGGATTCCCTCAAATGTCTCCTCTCATAGTTCAGGAAACACTCTTATCCTCATGGACACTGTGACTATACTAGTCCCTTTCCCAATTCATTCTCTTAGGTTGAGACTTCCCATACCCATCAACATGGGAAATTTGTTTAAAAATATAAATTGCTATGATTATATATCTTAGAAGAAAATTAACCAAATATATTAAAAATGTATTAGTTGCTACTTATACGATTTGATGAAATAAAGGTAATTTTAGATTCATCATCAAAGACTATGATTTATCATATATAAAATGTTTTCCACATAATTAAGAAAAAGCATTTAGTTTTCTGAAGAACTGGATAATATTAATGTACATTATCCTATGACTTATTTCTTCCAAACTGTTTGACTTTAATTGTGTATTTTAAAAGTGCAGACAAAGGCTGTACTTTTAAAATACACTAGTTAATTAACTCTCATACTCCCATTTCTCTGAAAAAGCTTAAGGAATAAACAAGTTAATTAAATTAATTCCCTCCATGCCACTGATAGGAACCCTGGAAAAGAGACATCAGGGAGACTGGGCCCAGCTTCTGATAGTTATGGCTGAACTAGGAAAGGTCTGTGAAAACTCTGAGCTCTAATGATGGAAATTAAAAGTATACATCTTGTTTGTTTTGAGCTGTTCAAAATAACAATAATTAAATCTGAGAACCCTGCATAGCAAGTAGCCCATGTCTCTTGGCAATGTAATTACAGAGATTCTCTTGTGAACAGACTTAGGTGGAAGCAATGGCATGTCTGTTTTGAGCCTAGGCATCAAGAAGAATGGCTTGTTTCTGCTTACTATTCTGACATCTTGCTCAGTTGCCATGGGGGCCCCTAGTTGTGCTTGGTGAAAGATGGGAGACAATGTAGATGAGAAGTAAGTCACCAACTGAGAGGCTCTAAAGACTAAAGATTCCCAACCCCCAGACCACACACCTGTACTGATTCATGGCCTGTTAAGAACATGGTCGCACAGCAGGAAATGAGCAGCAAATGAGCAAAGCTTCATCTGTCTTTACAGCTGCTCCCCATTGCTATATTACCTTCTATTACCTTCTGTGCTCTGCCACCTGAGTCACCATGGTAGGTAATCCAGGTCAAAGAGTCTACCAGTGTTTACAACAAGGCAACAATGCTTGTTTTGTACGATGTATGTATTTTTCAGGAAGCTGTGAATGAGATATGTTATACATACTTTTGTTGCCAACCTACCACAACTGCAGAACTATTCAAGTCTTTGAGTGATTACATATCAGGAAAACTAAAATGGTCATTTTGTGTTGGTAAATGTATGGATGTAGCGACTGCCATGAATGAATGGCTGGTTTTGCTACCAGGGTCAAAGAGGTCACTTCTATATATATGTCTATGCACTGTGTCATCCATAGAGAACTGCTGGCTAGCCAGAAAATGTCACCTGAGCTTAACAGCATTTTGCAGGATGTGATTAAAATTATCAACCACATTAAAATACACACACTTATCTTATGTCTGTTCATGAAGCTCTGTGAGGTGATGGAAACACAGAACACATGTCTTCTCACAAAAGTGAGATGGGTTTCTAAAGGTTGATGATTACTGGCCAGAGAAAGTTTTGATTTATGAGAGTAGATTTCTATTAGAAGAGCAGTCACCACTGGCAGCACATTTCAGTGACACAAAATGGGATGCCAAACCTGCTTACTTTTACATGAGATATTCAACCTGTTCAAAGAACTCAATCTGTCACTTCAGGTAAAAATGGGAGAATGACAACTTCGTTTGAGTCAGCAGATAAAGTGGCTGCATTCAAAGCCAAACTGGGGATGATGAGTGAACATTGAGATTTTTGACATATTTCAAATATTAGCAGAGACTTTCAAAGAGACAGAGCTAGGGTTTTCTTTCCCTCAGCTGGTGCATAATCACCTATCTCGGCTTTCAGAAGAGTTTGAATATTACTTCTCAACCATAAAAGACCCCAGAACTGGGAAGGAATGAGTCTGCAACCCATTTGTGAATAAGACAGGTGAATTGCCTTTTTCTGTGATAGAAAAGGGTCAACTGCTTGAAATCGCAAACAGTGGTGGCCTTAAAAGTAGGTTTGAGACAACTTCATATCTCCATATGATCTGAATTAGTCAAGTCAGAATATCCTGAGATTGTCACAAAAGTCTTCTTTCATTTCCAACATTCTAACTTGTGAAACAAGGTTTTCTGCAGTGACGGCAACCAAAACGAAATTATCGAGTACACCGGACATAAGGAACACATGTCAGGTGTCACTGTCTCTTGTCATCACCAGATGGGACTGTCTAGTTGCAGGACAACCCGCACAGGGCTCCCACTGATCCTTCATTATGGTGAGTTGTATAATTATCTCATTGTATATTGCAATGTAATAATAATGGAAATAAATGTAATGCACTTGAATCATCCGAAAACATCACCCCCTACCCCGGTCTGTGGAAAAAGTTTCTTCCACAAAACTGGTCCCTGGTGCCAGAAAAGTTGGGGACCACTGCCCTAAACCTGCCAGCTCTCAGCCAAACCAGCAAATGCTAAGGCCAGAAGAACTACATAGCTGAGCCAATTCCAAATTGTCATCCCACAGAGTCATGAGCTAAATTAATGGTTGTACTGTTCTGTGCCACTAAGTGTTCATATGGTCTGTTATGAAGAAAAAGCTCACTGACTTACCCAGTCATGTTTAGAATAGTTTGAAAAAAGGACACTAGCCGAACAATTATTTTCAGTCACATTGATTCCAAGAGGGATATCTGGTACATGACTATCTTGCTCTGTTACAAGCAGTGGGAAAGTGGAGGACAGATAATTTGGTCCTTTTCCTTTTCTGTCCACTGTATTAGTCAGTAGACATGTTTCCCATCTTCTCAATTAATGTATTTCGCTGTCCCTTAGAATATGAAATCTAACTATGTTAGCAAGTGCCATAAAAGAGGTCAAAATGTTATGGTTTAGGGAGTTTGTGACTGGAGGTGATGTGCAATGACTTCACAAAATAAAAGGAGTGTCAGGCAATGCTAAAAACATGGACAGAATCTCTCCAGACAAAAAATGAGGGAAATATGTTACAGAGAGAAGGAATTATTTAAACCTATCAGGCATATTTTGTGAGATGATGAAGTGAAGATGAGAGATTTCATGATGTGAAATATGTGGAAAATAAAAAAATAGGTTACAGGTCTGGGAATGGAATGGCTCAAGTGTTAGACTGAATTTATACGTGACTTCATACAAAGTAAAGAGCTCTTGGAAGTTTTCAACAAGCAAAGGAAATAAGTAGAGCTGGCTTTAAGAAAGCTGAACCATGTGGAAGCTACAGAATAGATTCTAGGGTGGGAGGCAGAATGAGCTATTGAATGAGCTAACAGTTAATGCACTAGAGAAAAAGCAACATATGTGGTGAAGAGGATCTGAAGGACTCGGTGAATAACTAGATGTAGAGTTTTAGTGATGAAAAAAAGTGACACTGATATATTGACATATCTTAGAAATACAAAATTGGAATAAAGCATTGTTTTGGAGGATAGGTTTTAGTTTGTTTTGGGATTTGATGAATTTGCAAGTCTAAAAAAGAATGTCAGATAGTGGCACAAATGTGGTGTTTAATCTTAGGAAATAAGTCAGATATCATAAAAATATTCCTACCATTTAGTCATTTTAAGAAAGACTATAATTATTTAAAAATTAGTTAATTGGAAAGAAGAATTTGGGAAAGGTAAAAATGAGCGAAATAATAAAGAATATCCTTTGCAAACTCCCTTCATATCTATGAATTTTAATTTGCTTGCTTTTTGTTCTATTTTTTTGGAATGAAATCAAAGAAGGAAAGCAGTATAGAAAGAACTATGAAAATGTGACTAATTTAAAACTGAACATCTGCATATCACAGAAAGAAAAGTGAGAGAAAAATTTGACAAACGTTTCTTTTAGCTCAGGATTTATTGTGAGGTGTTTGCAAATTATCTCTCCAATTTTGAATATAAATTACAGAATAACTAATTCATACTTGTTATTGTATAGTTTGTCATCTTGTAATTTGAATCTTTGAGCTTATTAACTTTTCTTTATTATAAAAGCTGATTAAAAAAGAAAAAAAAACCTGAAAAGAAATGCAAATTATAAAGAGCATATTAGTGTTTTGGATAAAGGGGGCTGATGTTAAATACATAGAAATTGACTAATCTTTAAGCAGAATTTTTGCCATGGTATCAAGTAGCAGATATTATGTACATTTATATATGTATATATACTTTGTAAGAATTTATGCTTATATCTAGCAAGTAATTTAGGAAATAGCTATAAATTGATTGAAAGGAAAATGGAATAAAAATGTGAAGAAAAAAATAACAGTCTTTTTCTGCAGTTTTTGCATATACTATTAAAACCAAATGGTTTGGAAGAAATAAATCATAGGATGCTATATGCTATCCAGTTACATCAGAAAACCATAGAGTAAAGTGTCAAACTGGGAAAAAATAAAAATGGTGTTTAAATGAACAAGTTGTAACCAGAACTTTATGAATATTAATATATTCCTACTATTAAGCCTTTGTTTTCTTAATCAGCGACCTAGAAAACACTGCAATGATAGACTCCAGACAGAGTGCAGTGGAAAAAGAAAAAAACAAAGCCATCTGACACCCTTCAGAACTGTGACTTGGAATTACCAGCATATCAGAGAGCTTATTGCATATGTTGTGCCTTCAAAAAATAAAACCCTAGCGTGTTCAAATTAAAAAAAATAAATAAAGGTCTCTATCCAAAGAGGATGTTTTACTTTTAGTGAGTTGGTTAAATGTGAGTGCTGTTCATATGGTTTACTTTATGGGTTTGAGTATAGTAAATGAAATAAAACCACTCCTCAGAGTTGATTCATTTATATAATTATTCATGAAAAGGCATTCTGGTGGGTCACTGAAGTTATATGGGACAAACATATTGACATACTACCTGCTATCATGGACAATGATAGAAGGTGTAAAGGCAATGAACAAGAAAACAAACAGATCATTATGAATTGTGATAAACACCATAAATGATGTAGACAATGCATGTCATAAAGACTCACAAAGAAAAGAGGGGTCTTTAATTAGACACTGCTGTTAGTGAATGCCTCACTGAGTAGGTAACAGTTAATCTGAAGCCAGGAAGATTAGAAGGAGCTACAAGATAATCCATGGGGAAGAAAAGTCCAGGCAGACAAAACAGCTTGCCCAGTGATCCTAAAATAAGTTTAACATGTTTAAAGACATAAAAGAGAGTCAGAATTCTGAGAACACTAAGAATTGGAATGAGACCTAAAATAAACTCAGAAAAGGACCAGCTCTGTTGCCTCTATTCGTCAGCTAGTCTGTGTAACAAAAGGCCTCAGAAATCTTGATGGCATAAATTATGGACATTTAGTTATCACTAATAAATATTAGCTCAACTAAAGTGTCTCTCCTTCTTTCTTTTTCTCCTTCTCACCTTTTCCTCATTCTCTTTTTATTTACATAGTATTCTATTAAGAAACATTAAATGTTTATGTCCTGAGTTCAAAACTTACTATATGCTATAATTTAATTACAGTTTAGGTCTCTGCTATAAGAGATATGATGAGTAGATACATATAAAGTGATTTGATTAGTTTGAAGCACATTTAACCTTCAAAAAGACTAAGACTTCTTCATCACATGTCTTTTGTTATTGTTTTCAATCAGTACCACAACAAATTGGTTTTCATTGATTAGGCTATTCATATGCATATTTTCCATGAACTTTCTGAGTTCATGGAAAATGTGTATCTAAATTGAAAAATGTGTATATGAATTGCCAAACTTTCTGAGTTAATGAAAAATGTGTATATGAAAAACTATGCATAGTTTTCAATGTTTTTTGCACCAAAATAGACTAATATTTGCTTTTATATCATGTCTGAACTAGATCTAATTTGAGGCACTAAGGAACGTCAGACTTCAATTTGAAAAGAAGTCCTATCAGAGCAACACAAATTATGCTAAAGTTGAAAGAAGAGCAAACATCAAATTTTTGGTGCAGTTTGGGGGGAAGAATGGTGAAATCATTGATACTTTGTGAAAAATTTTTGAGGACAATGCCCTAAAGAAATCATCAGTTTACAAATGGAAAACTCAAGAAGGAATGAGACAATATCAAAGATGAAGCCCAAAGCAGCATACTATCTACATCAATTTGGAAAAAAATTATCTTGATCATACCCTTATTGAAGAGGAATGACAATTAACAACACAAAAAATAACCAACACCATACACAACTCAATTTGTTCAGCATGCGCAACTCTGACTAAAAAACTAATGGAGCAAACTTTCAATGGGCCAAAACTATTTCACCCAAATCAGTTTCAGACAAGAGCAGAGCTTTCAGTGGAAAATTTAAACAAGTGGGAGCCAGATCCTGAAGGATGTTTTTGAAGAATTGTAACAGGAGATGAAACATGGCTTTACTAGTATGAACTTAAGACAAAGCTCAATCAAAGCAATAGCTGCCAAGAGGTTGGGGGTAGTCAAGCAAAGCGAAATGCAACAGTCAAGAGTAAAGTTCGTGGCGACAGTTTTATGGGATGCTTAGGCATTTTTCCTGTTGACTTTCTGGAGGGCTAAAGAAAAATAACATCTGTTTATTATAAGAGTGGTTTTAGAAAGTGAGCCAAAGGTTTAGCATAAAAATGCCCAGGAAAGCATCACTAGAAATCCCTCCTTCAGCACAGCAATTCTCCTGCTCATTGATCTCATGAAACAAGGATAATTTTGCAACCATTAGGCATTCACCTTACGGTCCTGATTTGGCTCCTTCTAACTTCTCTTTGGTTTCTAATCTTAAAAAAATCTTACAGAGAACCCATTTTTCCTCAGTTAATGATGTAAAAAGGGACTACATTTACAAGGTTAAATTTCCAGGATTCTTAGTTCTTTAGAGATGAACTAAATGGCTGGTAACATCATTTACTAAAGTGTCTTGATCTTGATGGAGCTCAATTGAGAAATAAAGTCTTGTTTTATTTAAAGTATTTTAATTGTATTTTTTCATAAACCCTTTGAAGTCCCTTTATATGTTTAAATAATCATGATAGATCCAATGTTATTTTAGAAAAGTAAACTATCAAAAATATGTACATTTCATTAAATAAATAAGATGTCCCCCAGTTTCAAAGACTGATTGATTATATTTATCTACCAAACCCATAGAATGAGTTATTAAACTTGAGGAAGTTGCCATTTATTGATTTATATACATTTATTATTAATTTAAACCTATTGTTTTATTCAGTAGAAAACAGATTTTTTTAAAGGAATCTATTTTGTGGACGCAACAGTCTATTATCAATTTAAGAGTCAGTGTACAAAATTATTGTAAGAATGTGATTAAGCTATCTGCTGATAATCAGAGAATCCAACAGACATATTCTGAATTTCTATTTCCTAACATGAATAAAAAACACATTATCTAGCAAATGATAATGACCACTTACAAGAAGTAGAATAAACAGATAAAATCTGCACTAAAAGTTCGTTAGCATTGGGTATTAAAAACATCAAACTATGGAACTTAGTTTCAAAAGCTTAATTCTCTGATGCTATCTTCTCAGAGATAGAGACATACCTCAAGATATAAATTAATCCTCAAGGCAATTTTAGTGACATTTGGGGTAATATATTCCTTGTTTCACATTTGTAACTAGAGAAAAAGAGTTTGAAACCTCTGCCACACTAGCAGTTTCAGACTTATGGACATTTTCTGAGTGTATTCAATAATAGAACACGGGTCTTAGATGGGTCCTATACCAGATGTTACATGAACACATCATGAAATACTACCACTTTGGTTTCAGTTCAAATCTGCCTTTCTTTTGGAATAGTATAGAATAAACTTTCTAATTTTTTTCTTTCTATATATCTCTCTCTTTCTCTCCATTTATTAGTCCAGAATTACCTATAATTTTTCACATATTCTACTCAATTTCCTAGAATCCCTGCCATGGCCTATTGACTCAGCTCTAGGTGACTCCAAATGCTGACAGTTCCCCATAGTATTATTTGCCCAGCAAAGATCTGTAGTCATTGACAGGGCTACTGAAGGTGTGTGGGCTCAGAAGACAGGTACACCTCCATGCTGCCACCCACGTTTCCCCAAGAATCCATCCACTGTCTTAGAGGAGTTCTTGATGATGTCTATAGACAATTTTTGTCATTTTGTTGAATACCAAGCAACTGAACCTCTTTCTTGTATATGTGTGTCTTGGTAAGAAGGGTCCACCCACTCAATATTAAACCAGCCCTTCTGAGATAATTTCTCTTCTTCATCCCAGTAACCAAACTAGAGAAAGAGTGGTGGTTAGATGTTCCCAGCTGGAACTGTTCCTGGGGAAATAATGCACAGAAGTAGGAAATACATTAGAATTTATTCCGGGTGATGCGGGTAGATATAGCGTTGCATGGAACACCAGGGTCCAGTGTCCCACCTGTAGCTCTCTAACTAGATTCTTCCTATAGCATTGTGTGATGGGAGTTCTAGCCTCTCATCCTCATTAATAACATAACTTTTTTAAAGGCTAGTTTTCTTATTATTTTATTTTTGTATATATTAATTCCCACAAACTTCTATTGCTTTTTATCACCACTTAAAACCACCATGTTACAAATTTCCACCAAAGTTTCTCTTATTTGGCAAAAACATTAAAGAGCTTACTCTCTAAAGTATAGGGGAAAAAATGCTGGTGAGTGCAAGGGAGGGGAGTAGACTGGAACTAAATAACAAAGGTTATATAGATTCCTGAGAAGGGGTGGTGAGCACTGTGAACTTGAAATAGCCCTCTGCTAACTGCTAAGGCATTTTGAAAATGCTGCATACTAGAAAAGAACTTTCTCTATAAGGGTGCTATGAGGAAATGGTTAGACACTTCTCTAATTCTTTTCACCAATACAAATTTCCATACACCATCTTTTGACTGCTGAAAACAGTTTTGGAAGCTTTAGAAATGAGTATAAGCCATCAGATCGGAAGGAAGGACATTTCCCCCATTAAGGAAGAGGGGTTTTGGCTGAAGTTTCTCCTTTTTTTGCTGTACAGGATTAAGTACTGTCACACCTCTTCAAAACTGTGTGTAGACATTGCCTTCTGTTCTTACGTTGTAGTCCTTTTTGTTTTAGAACATTTCGCCTCCACCTTTCTGACAAAACATATATTCAGTGTATGTAAATGTGTTCTTTGGCTGATATTTAAATGTTGGATATGGAGGAGGACTCAAGAAATATCCCCAGAGCCAAATGATCGCACTTGTACCAACCATCTGGAAACATTTCAGTGATCTTGAGTATGGACTATTTGTCCCAAGAGTAGTGAAGGCAATTTTTGGTCTCTATATACAACCTGGTATATTTAAATATTTTTGAGCTGGCTCTTTTCACTCCTTTGATGGTGGTGGCAGACCTCATGTGTTCAGTAATCCTCCATCTTCCCCTGTTTCCTCAGTGTTCCTCTCTGATTTTGGAAAGAAACATTCTACTAAAGGATGAGATAACAAGTAGTTACACATTTACCTGGGTCATGAGTAAGTCACCCTACTGCATCTTGCTCCTCCCTTATGGGTTAATACCAACCTCTAGAGTCCCAGAACTTTCAGTGAACTAATGTAAAGTATTAAAGGGCTTAGCACCTGAGTGACCAGCCTATTTGTACTCAGTATAGTACTGAACACATGCATCTGTGAGTACTGTTCTCATTGCTGTGGATACAGCACCAAACAAAACACATTTCTCTATGTTCTCCTGCCATAGAAAGAATAAGGAAGGAAGCCCATAAATTTGGAAGAACGATATAGCATAGTATAAAAGTACTAATGAGGGTAGGGTGTTATATTAAATAAAGTGGCCAGGGAAGGCCTCTATGGGGAAATGACATTTGAAAAGAGATCTGAATCTAGCTAGGCTATGAGTAGTGTCAGCATATGTAGAGAATAAGGAAAGTGGGGATTGGATGCTCCAGGTTTAGCAATAGGAAATGAAAGGCAAGGCTGGAGCTGTGCCTGTCTATTGAGGAAGCACAGAAGGCCCACATACCTGGGATGGAGTGAGGAAATGAAAGAGGTGGAAGAAATGAGAAAGAATTGATCTATGACCAGATTAGACAGACTCTCTGGTCCCCATTGTTTAACTGCACTTTACAACTGAGTAATAACATATCACAAATATAAAAAGTAAGTTTACTATGATTATAGAATTAGAAGCTTAAAAATCTTCCTAAGGGAAAATGTAAAGGTTAAGATTAAATATTGAAATTCGTTTATTATATTTATAAAAATTTCTAAGTAATGGTATAATCTTGAATGGTATATATGCATATGCACATTTATGTGTATATATACATATAATACATACATGGCATGTACATTCTTCTGAACTGTACTTATTGGGTATACTAAAACCAGAAAACCCAGCAGCTTCATGCGTAGTAAACGGGAATAAATAAACACAAAGAAAACCACTGGATTGAGGCATTTCTTAAGGTCACATCCAACGTTATTTTTGAATATGAAATGCATTTGAAATGCCCTTTCGAGATTTTCTCCTTAATCCAAAGAAAACAAAAAATAAATATTTGTGTTTGTATTTTCAGTGAGCATTAACATTCAGGGATCTGAAAGAGGTTGGGTAATGAAGAAGCATTTAATGTGAAATTAAATGTATTCAACCTATTAAATGACAGACATTTTACCTGTTCCTTTCTTAGTACAACTTGTACTTCACCTTAAAATAGTTCAGCATACACTCTCAGTAAATATAGGTGAATATCTTGGTCCCACAGAAACACAAAATAAATATGAATTTGCTCCCAAACTATATGCTATTTTTTTCCCCTCTAGTTGTATTAACCAAAATATATTAGGCTTCGGGGTTATTGAAAAACTGCGTAAGTCAACTAAAATCAATACTCTTGACCTTGCCTAGTCTCATATAAGGAAATGCCAAACTTAAGAGTTTAGAGAAAAAAGACTCCTCTTATTAAATGTCTCAGAAAAATGGCTGTTCTTATCAAAGAGATGATACCTTATCATGGATGAGGGACATGCTAAATGCCAACTTAAGGAAGAATTTCTCTAAACTCTAACCTGCAAAAAAAAAAAGGTAGACTTTTTGTTGTTGTTGTTGTTCACCACCATTACATTTATTTGTGGGAGATGGGGTCAAATCTTACCATGAACTTTAAAATTGGGTAGGACTAGAGACAATGATCTGCCCAACTCTGGGTATTCACAACTGCACAGGTAACCAGATCCTGTACATGAGGCATCACCATTAAACAGATGAGCATTAGATGAGGAGGACACATTCTAAGTAGTCACAGATTTCCCATTCAGAGGCAGGTGCTGCCCTCATGTCATTTGTGTTGAGAAAAATGCAGGCAGAGCCTGTGTTTAAAAAGTTTGCCTCTTAGCATAGGCCTAGACATGATGGTGATCATTTACCAGGGGATCAACCCTTTTACAAAGCAGCAGAATGATGCTCCCAGCTGAGCTGCAGGCTGGGCACTTGGCTGACTGGAAGGGTAGACAGGGTGGGGTCTGACCCCATTACCCTTTTCCCACCCAACCTGGGCCCCCACAAGCCATTCTCTGGCCCTCTGCATAAGACACTCAGCAAATCTGTAAGGTGTAGGATTCTCCACCTTGCCCCACCTTCCCCAGGTCTGTCAGGTGACCCAATCCACTGGGTACAGCCTCACCCCTGCCTGACCCCACATCTGGACAGACACATGGCAAATATGGAAACTGAAGCCCGATGGGCTGGGCACATCTGGTTGTTGTTGGGTTGGAGTCATCTTGCTGATGTCCTAAGATGGTCAGGCCTCACCCACCCTGGCTAGGTTGAGACCATGTTTTTTAAATGATTCATGTCACTACAGGGCGAAGCATGATCTTGATTACACCCGACGGAAAATCAGGCTGGAGCCTCAGAAGAGCTGGCCCTGAACACTCAGGTACTTCCACAAGTGAATCCAGGATCTGAACACCGGGGAGTAAGCAGGGAGCTCAGCCTGCAGCCCACAGTTGTTCACAGCCATGAGGTCGCCGACTAGTAGGAAGGGGTAGGTCAGCATGCTCAATGTGATCCCCATCACAAGCTTGGTGCAGCTCCGCATGGTCAGGGCCCAGCTGAGGCTCTCATCCACCAGGTGGATGAAGTGGGTTAGCAGGTTACAGCCCCACAAGAAAATCACAAATCACATCACCCAGGAGGTGAGGGATTACTTCAACAAAGAATCCCAGCAGGCCTTCCTCTGAAAATCTTCCTGAAGGATCTCAGCACACCACTGTACTTGGCCCTTCATGCCACAAACTGGACTATGAATCACATTGAGATAACATGCAGGGGGTGGGCCAACATGCGGGACACACACTGCGTCATCATCTCATAGGAGGTCTCCTTCACAACTTTCCTCAGGGAAGTATTTATATCATCCTTGTTGGAAACCTACTTGAGCTCATCTGGAGAGAAAACCTTCTTCATGCTACCCTGGGTCACAGTGGAGAGAGTATTGGACATGAGCTGGGGACTCAGGCCTTGGAACAGCCCTGGGTGTAAATTCTACCAAAAACGTAGATATTTTCCCAAACATTACACATTTCTGTAGTGAAGGTATTGGCAACTATGTTGCTGTCCTCTCAGAACCTGCCAAGCCAGCTCCTCTCCTCTTTCTCCCTTTTTCTCTGCACTCCCAAGGAACTTTTGATTTAGCTGTCACTAGCACTCTTTCTTTTCTTGAGACAGAGTCTCACTCTGTAGCCCAGGATGGAGTGCAGTGATGCCATCTCAGCTCACTGCAACCTCCACCTCCAGAGTGCAAGTGATCCTCCTGCCTCAGCCTCCCGAATAACTGGAATTACAGACATGCTCCACTTCACATGGCTTGTTTTTATACTTTTACTAGAGGTGGGGATTCACCATGTAGGCCAGGTTGGTCTTGAACTCCTTATATCATGTGATCTGCCCACCTTGGCCTGCAAAGTTCTGGGATCACAGACTTGAACCACCAAGCACAGCCTAGCACTCTTCTTTGGAAATCTGTTCATTTGAGACTTGTTTACACAAAGTTATTAAAAATGCAATGATAGATATAATACAACTCAGTGCTATCAAGTGAAAATATTTGCTTTGTAGAATTAAAAAAAGATGATATAGAGGGCAGAGTGAACACAAGCTATCAAGGGCAGCAGTCTGGGACTAATAGAGTTTCTTCAAGGTGGTAAATCCTGCAGAAGGGGACTTCTGCTATTAAAGGTGGGAAGCATGTTTATTCTAGTCCCTATACATTAAAATATGCAGAAATAATTTTAGAGCACTTTTAACATAAAAATTACCTTCAGAATAAAAAGTAGGGTATCTGAAGTCAGAAACAAAAGAAATAACTTAGATAACATTAAGAATATGGTCCTGTAGTGCAGGAGTTAGCATTAGCTGTCTGGAAAGATATCATTAACTATGAAGAAAGATCTGTGGTTAAAAATGAAAACATCAGTAAATGACCTAGAAGCTATGCTTCTGTAACTCATACATGACCAAGCATAGTATGAGTTTATCATGTGTCTATGTAGTTTCCCTGTTTTCTCTACAAATTCCTTTATTTATACATTATTTGTGAAATATCACTTCAATTAGGTGATGTAGAAATGATGAAATGCTGTCTAGAAAACCCTCTGATCGTGTCTATGTAAACGTTGTTCTTTATGTATCTCTCAGTGTTTCGGATTTTATTGCTGTCTGTTCAAGCTTGAGTATAGCTGTTTACAGGTATAAATACATCTTTTTCTTGAGGCTTAACTAATTATATTTTTACTTGAAATAAGCATTAGAATAGCATACATGTGATGGGGCAGACACATTTAAAATCAACCCAATAGAAAGGAGTCTTGTGCACTTTTTAAAAATCGGAAGTGCAATCCTAGATGGCAGAAAAATGTGAAATATTACTTTAAATTACAGCCCTATTTTATTGTTACATAGCCCAAGTGCTGTTCTGCACATAAAAGAAAGTCCATAATTATAATAATTGCTTGCCAACATCAGATGCTTTATAATCATTAGTTGCTATATGAATTATAAACATGTTGATGAACAGAATAGTCACCATTAACATCATGGTCAATGGTAAGTTTCTCATTGCTAATGAAGTTTTTTAAAAGGAAATTCACGAATTCCCTCATAGGAACTTGCTTTTTATTGGCCTCTTAAAATGTCTTGTAAATTCTATTATTAGAGGATAATGATAGCATGGGGGAAAAATAGATAGTCTGAGCAATGTGTATTTGAATGACTATAACCTGGGTAGTTGTGCCTAATGACAGGTTGTAAAATGGTCTTTGCATAGAATATTTCCTTTGATTATGTTGTTATTTCTCAGTTCACCAGGATAGAAAAGGGGGGAAAAATCACCCTGGTATGACTAGAGATGAGTTTTAATATTCCGTATATAGAAACTCTACACTCAGGAAAACAGTATTTTCCAGCACAAACCAAGTACAAATTTGTACTGAAAAAGCAGTTGGAAGATTGAATTATTCTTACTGGCAGTTCATGTTAGAAGGCAATGGTATTTATGGAGCACTACCTATGTGCCAGGTGCAGTGTTAGGTAATGTATATAAATGATTATATTCACTCATCTATTAATAGAAGAGGACACTGGAACTTAGAGAAATGAGGACAATGTCTGGGAGACCTGGATGATTTGAACCCTGGCAATCTGACCCTGAAACTATAGTCTGGTGAGCCTCACAAATTACAAAACTTCGATTGCATTATTTGTTTATATATTTTACTTAATAAACATTTATGTATAACTTAATCTTTGTGGCAAACAATACAACTTATAGATTATAGTTTATTAGCTTTTATATTTCTTGAGAACAGTGATTCTGTTAGGCATTTGTGTTTCCCATAATGACTTTCAATAACTCCTAGGTGTTCAGTAAATACATATGAAACATATGTAGATAGATTCTGTATATATTCACTTCATTCCATAAAAGAAAAAACAAGAAAACATTTTTAGTTTCTATGAACAAACCTTTCTTATGAACTGTAGTTTTTCATTATATCTTGATGTTTTGTGAAAATAGTGTCTCAGCATTAAAAACTTAATGATTACTTAAAGTCTTGGTTGGGTATTCATATTAACTTCCTTTATCATCCACATTTACATAATTCCATGCACATTTAACCTTTAGAATCTATTAAATTCCATTTTAAGTTTTATTTTATTTTTGTTATTCATCCTCGATAAAAAATATTATATCTTCATTTTGCTTTTCGTTTGGCAAGCTATTTTCTCTTAACCATTTCTACTTTCTCTCTTATACATTTTATTGTTGCTGTGCTACATCTTAAACAATACACTTCTTTAAATTCCCAGGATATTCTTGTGCAACGTATTGTTCGCCTTTGATACTAATAAAGTAGTTTTATCTAAATGGATTCATTCACTTCTTCAATGGACATTTACTGTTGCCTTCTATATTCCAGGCATAGAGTCTATGTGTCATTGCTAGAATAGTGAAGAAAATAAGCTATTTTTCCTTTTCTAGCAAATAAACTAAAAATTTTATTGACAATAATATATGCTATCTAAAAAACTAAGCAATGTAGGGTAATAGAGAGTGGTGAAGAAAGAACATGCTATTTGGTGCCAGGGAAAACTTGTGTGAGAAGACAAAATTTTGGCAGAGGCATAAACTAAGTGAAGGATGAAACCATGCAAACAGAAAGAACATTCTAGAAAAGAGAGCAACAGGGGCAAAGGCCCTGCAAGGACACTGGCTCGGAAGAACACTAGGGCTTCGGTGGAGTAAGCAGGGGAAGGCGGAGATAGAAGTTGGGAGAGGAAGACACCGGTCAGATCATAAAGGCTTTGAATTTTGCTCTAACTGTGATAGGAAGAAGAAGAAAAATTTTGATTAAAGTTGTGATGAAGTCCCATTAACCTTTTAAAAGGAATATTTAGCTATTATATGCAGAATTGAGCTACTGGAGGGCAAGAATATATACAGGAAATGGTGGAGGAGATGAAAAGTCTGAATTTGGCACGTATTTTTTTAAGGTAGAAATGGTAATTACTCTTACCAAATGGATGCGCAGTATAGGGAATTAGAAAAGATGCCATAATATAGTTACACTGTCATATAAAACCCAAAGAGTGGACCTTGATTTGGCATTAGAAAAACTATTAGAAGGACTTACTGACTTGCAAATATGGTGTTTAATGGTGGATAGAGATGTAAGTTGAGACAGAGAGTGCAGAACATTTCCACTGACACTGGCCACTGTTGCTGCAGTAAGAGAGATGGCTGCAGGAAGGTGAAGCTGGGAAACTGGAAAAAGGGAAGCAATTTCAGGATCATGGCATTTCTTCTCACCAAAGACTAAACCATGGCAAGGAAGAAAGACAGCAAGAAGGAAAAGAAAGGAAAGTAATCCACCAACCCCACATTCCATTCTCAATAAGCATCGCCAAGCATTCTTTGATATAGTCCTAATTACATTAGTAATACTATTGCTTTTCAGTTACCAAAGGCTTTCTAAGTTCCCTGAATTAGCCTATGGATATACTCATAGTTTTTAAACATTCTCTGCATAGGAAACTTCATGCTTAGTTTTGAAAAGCTTGCTTATGAACAAACTTTATAAACATAAGCTGTCTGTAAACCCAGGAACTTCAAACACTCATCTCACTCTGTGAATTTGTTTTCTAGAACATTCATATTTACAAGCTATGGGTAGGACCCTAAAATAGAATGATATAGCATGGGAGAATTGGTTTTCCACACTAAAATGGGAACAGAACTTTCTTACATATGATTTACCTGTTTCCGTGATTGCAATTTTATTCAAACTGTAATGTTGAAAAGAGTGGTTTTGTAGACCATTTAATATTACATTTGCTAATAACAAAGAAGCATCTAGTTTCCCCTAATCTCATATCCCACACAGGTCTTCTGTCCCTAAAAATAGGCCTTTCCCTACTATCCTCGACAGTTTTTCTAGAAAATTGCTTTGAGAGTTTATTTTGGAATATAAATTATAACAAAGAACAAGAAACAGGAAAAAAAATAAAAAGGGAACTCAAATAAACAGTCTTCTTTAATCATAAAAATGGTTGTGCTCTCCAAGAGCAAAGGATGCACAGGACTTCCATCAGAGTCAGTTGTCACTGGAAGTATGGAGCAGTAGGCTCAAAAGGCATGAATAAATGAATAAATACATACTTACAATATGAAAACAAGTAAATGCTTTACATGGACAAATCACAATGATGCTATAATGTGAGGTATCTGCTTCTGAGGGTTAAACAATGACAACAGACCATGGATTATGATGGGGACATAAATAATGAAGTAAAAATATGTTTAAATGTCTGTGGGAATGTTAACAATTTCGAGAGAGCAATGACGTCTGGCGAGGGAGAAAATAATGTAGTTAGAGATAGGCACACAAAGGTAGCAAGGGTATTTTACATGTTTATTTTTCAAATCTAAAACAAATACAGAAAAATGATAAGATTTGGCACCAGGATGGGGGGGTATATGAGTATTCACCATATAATTTTCTATGCTTTTCTGTACTATGATTTTAAAATATCATAATGAAAATTGTAAGGAAATACTCTAAATTTGCTAATAATAAATTTGAAAATCTGAAACAAAATAAGAAAACAATGACATTAGCCATTTAGTACCAGAGTTGATACTAAACTTTGAAAGTTTAAATGCTTTTTTCCTAAGAATCAAATTTTTACTATTCGGTGAAAGAGCTCATTTCAAGCAGAATTTTTACCTGCTTCCTGGCAGCCTAGAAATCCTTTCCATCTTTCCTCCTTAGCCAGAAGAATCGCCTTGTACCCCATATGGTTAACATCCTACGCCCTCCACTTAACATTTCTAAAAGTTGCTAAGTGAGAGCTGCTTCATACATGTGTGTCCTCCCTCTACGTTTTCTGGCTACTCACTGTTATGCATTTTATTTTAGTCTTACGCATAAAAGAGTAATGGGAAGAATGTAGAATGCATTTAATTTGGACTTCAACTTGGTTTTTGCAATGTTCTTAAAATAATATAAACTGTTAATTTTTTCTTTCAACAGAAAGGAGACCTTTCTGTGCAAGTTGAACATGTTGATTAGGAAGCAGAAAAGAGAAAGAGAGCAATGCCAAGAAAAGCATGCTATTTTAACGTCAAGGAACACAAAGGAGGTATGGGGTTATTTCCAGCCTGCAGTCGAGGCTGCATTTAGACCAAAACTCTTGGAGCCAGATATTTTTGAAAAAATTAAAGTGACATTCATATAACATAAAATTAATCATTTTAAAGTGAACAATTCAATGACATTAGTATTGAATTAACAATGTTTTGCAACCACCACTTCTATCCACCAAGTTCCAAAACATATTATAACTGAAAAAGAAAACCTGTGCCCATTAAGCAATCCTTCTCCATTTTTCTCTCCCCTCAGCCCCTGCCAAATATCAGTCTGCTTTCCAGGGAATGACCTATTCTAAGTATAAATGGAATAATATAATATGTGACATCTTGTTTCAGGCTTCCTCCACTTAGCAGAATGTTTCGGACATTTATTCATGTTGTAGCAAGTATCAATACTTCATTCCATTTTGGGACTCCATAAAATTCTATTGTGTGTATACACAATTTTTCTTTTCATTCATACTCTGAAACTTGATTTCACCTTAAAGAAACAAACACCTGGTAATGGATGCACATTCATCGTCACCTTAATAATAAGGACTTACTAAGATTTTAGTTCCTCAAATACAGCCAACTGATCCAAGTGATTTTCCATCAACCTCTACAAATGTTCTCAACCACTCTATTTTTCTCATAGGTATCAAGTATGATCTCTTCTGCCATCCTCAACATAGGTAATGCCCAGTAATTATTGTTTTTGTCAATCTATACAGAACACTCAGGGTTGTGCTTCAGAGAAATTTCCTACATATCTAACAGGATTTCATTTCTCCCTGTTTTCTTAATTTGTTATTTTTGGTATTGAAGAGTAAGTTGGTATTAAGATGCCAAAGAATAAAAAATATCAGCAATAACTAAAATGTTTTAGGATTTGCACTTCCAACCGCTTAAACATTTATTTTCTTTGTCCTCTCATGGCTTATATTTACAGTCTTGGAACATGATCAGAGATGAATATTATTGTTTTTACATATATATATATTTAACCTATCTGTAGTTCATTTCACATGTACTTCATACCCTGGTGTTGGAAGTAACCCAGGAATATTATTTGTGGAAAAACAGCTTGTCTTCTTGCTGTGAAATCCAGTTGAATTTGAGATAAATACTGCTATGATATAGTCACCTTCTATTTGTCACTGATTCTCTTGCAGGGTAATCATTTTCCTCTCTTTCAAATTAAAAAAAAAAAAATAGATTTAAGATCTTTCCCAAAGGGATGCTACTGCAATTTAAGTGTTTAAAAAAAGTTTTTACATTAAAACAACATGAGAAAATATTGGATTTAACAATGGCAAAATCTTTTCTTATTGCATAGTTTGCGATTTTATGAATGTTGCCAAGTCACTGAAGGAGAGATTTAGATTTAACTATTATTATGATTCTCTGAGAATCATTCTGAAACATAGTTAATAACAGTTAAGGAAACATATAATGAGACTAGTATTTAACAGAAATACAACTTAGGTACTTCCTAAAATCCTCTCAAAGCCTAAAAATCAGTAAATCAAAATGTATCATTTCATAAATGAGAATGAGAAGATACGAAATATGAATATTCTTTGAAAAAACAAAAATTTAGAACTATTTTTACTTTTTTTTTTTTGATAGGGAGTTTCGCTCTCGTTACCCAGGCTGGAGTGCAATGGCGCGATCTCGGCTCACCACAACCTCCGCCTCCTAGATTCAGGCAATTCTCCTGCCTCAGCCTCCTGAGTAGCTGGGATTACAGGCACGTACTACCAAGCCCAGCTAATTTTTTGTATTTTTAGTAGAGACGGGGTTTCACCATGTTGACCAGGATGGTCTCGATCGCTTGACCTCGTGATCCACCCGCCTCGGCCTCCCAAAGTGCTGGGATTACAGATGTGAGCCACTGCGTTCGGCCCTATTTTCACTTTTACATTTGAATTTGAATTTTTTCTCCTTTCTGTTAGTAAAGTGAAAGTATAAGATCTTTACAACAAAGAAAAATATGGTATTATGGGCTTCAGACAAAGAGTTCAAGAGATTACAGGAGTCGTGAAATAGAGCTAAGCTATGAAGAGAAGATTACTAAATCTTTCTAGCAGCAGACACGACTTTCAAAACCAAAATTCTCTTCCTCTGCTTCATTTTGCATAGAATTAATCAAAAACATACACACACACACACCCATGCACACAGCATACACACTCCACACCGTACACACAATACCCCCACACACCCACAAACACATACACATACACAAACTCTGATCTATTGATGATTTGAAAGTTATCCAAATACACCATTCAGTATTTCGATGAGAACTGCAACTATAATTTCCTCATAATCTTCCCCAGTGATTAATGGAGATCATTGTCTTCCAATTTATAGTTTTTATAAATCAATATTTATTCAGTGCCAACAGGCATGGCATCAGGTCTGGTTCATTAGAAATACTGATTTAACAAAGATGCCCATTCCTGCCCTCTGTAAATTTGCAATTTAGAAGAACACATAAGAGACAGTGTAGATTTGATTATGAATTTTCAGAGCAGTTTGACACTAAAAACTAAGGGTAGATGTTTGTAATTTGCAGCAAAACACGCTTGCATCCTATCACTAAATACATCCCAACTGCTCTCAGGGTTTCCAGGTACCATGCTGCTAAATGAAACGGGACTCACCCTCAGTTTCTAATAAGAGCTAATAAATACAACAAATTTAGGATACAGAAAGTATTCATTATAGAACAAGAGGATGTATTCCCTATTGCATTTATAGGTAAAAACAGCATAGGATTTTTAACTGCATCAACTACTAGAATTAAAATTTTAGTAAAACTAAACTTAAGAATGCAGGTAAATAATTAAACAAACACAAATAATTGGACAAAGAAAGCTGATGTACTAATCAAGGATAAATGCACACGGAAGAGCACGAAGAAGACAAATATCATATTTTCTGTTATCACCTAAGAAATCCATTATATTCGAAGCCTTTTATTACCTTCAGGATGGAGAAGCCATGTACCACATATGGCCAGTGAGTACCTGGGAGCAGAGCCAGCAGCAGTGACCGTGAGGTTGGGTACACTCCACAGGGTAGGGATTTCTTGGCTACCGATGCTTACTGATAGTCAAATGACTAGAAAGTGCATTTTGTTTGGTTAGGAAAGATAAAATAAAGACAAGGAAAGAACTGCTTTAATTACATTGTATTTTTTAAATTTTAAAATATGAATGTGAAGAACTTTGAGGTAGCACATTTTTTGCTTGTAGCAGATAATAGAAATCCAGTGGTGGGCAGGAATCCAGTGTGGAGCCAGGGTAAGGTGCTTTTCCTATTGGAGAATTGAGCAGTAAAAATAATTCACAGTAGTCACAGGATGTCCCAGCAGCAATCCTCATGGCTGGCTGTTTCCTGATTAGCGACCCCTTGTAGACACCATGATACTCTGGACCAGAACACATCCTCTGCTGCTCCCAAAACCCATGGAGTACCTCCACCTCCACCTCCATGTCCACTCTAAACTCCTCTAAGCACAAATTACTCCTGTACAGGACAGGACACTTCCCAGTAGCTCTGTATACCTGGTAGATTCTTTCTCCAAGGTAGTCCAGGTTCATTTTACTTTTATACATTTTGCAGCAATCTATATTTCTTGGACACCAACAACTATCAGCAAAGGCTATTGTTATGACTGATATTTTTTGAGCACCTACTTTGTGCCAAATATTGTTCTAAGGACTGAAGGTACAGCAATAGGCAAAGTAGACAAGAATTTATATTCCTTTAGAGTTTAAAATATAGTAGGAGTGGGTAAATGATAATTAAATGAATACCTACATGTCAGATGTTATTCAATTCTGTGAAAAAGAGATAAAACAGGAGAGAAGGACAGTCTGTCTGTGGAGAATGTTACTTTAAATTAGGTGGTTGGAGAAAATTCCCCAAAGTAGAGATTTTTAGAACAAAGGCTGATGGCTTCAAGAGAGTGAACCAAGCTAACTTCTGGGGGGAAGAGCATAACGATATGGGACAAAGGGTATAAATAGATCAGTCTTGGTGGCCTTCCACCAGAGACGAAGGAGGGTGGGAGGAATGTGATTCTTACCAGGAATGCACACAACTGCTCCCTCTCATAAACTTGTAACAGGAACTTGGCTTTCTTGCCACAGTGGCCCATCTGAACAGCTCAATAGGCATGACTGCTCTCCTTTGGCCTCAGAGAGGCTCCCTAACCTGGGCCGTCTTCACCACCTCCAGTCTTTCTTACCTCTCTCTTCGTTTCCCGCCTGTACATCATCAAGGATAGTAAAAGGGATGGAATGAAAATAAAATACCTCAGTCAGAGACGGCTATTATGGAAGAAGTTGATATAACATCCTAAAGATATTTTAAAAAGTGATCTGAATGATGCAGCCAAAATAGTTTAATTGGTCATTACGGAGTTTCTTAAAAATAATAAAGAATAGCCTACACATGACAGCATTTATTTGTTCACTCATTTTTTTTTTCAAATATATTTGATGACCTCCTCCTTAGAGTCAAGCAGTTTTTCTGGCATTAGGAAGAAAATGGTGAGCACAAAATTACATGCTTCTTGTTTACATGGAGTTTAATGTCATATGAGTGAAACAAACATAAAATGAAGAAACACACTCAGATTTTGGTGCAGAAGAAAGGCAGTATGGTCCTTTGAAAACAGATAACCAAAGAATCTGATCTAGTTCAAGGAGCCTAGGAAACATTTTGCCACAAAGTAATTACTCAGTCAAGAGCCAAAAAATGCTAAGAGTTAACTAGACTGAGATTGGAATTATAGAAGAAAACAAAAGTGAGATAAAAGCAGTAAGAACATAGGGGCATTTGAACCCCAGAGAAGAGAGTAAAGACAAATAGAATACTGGCATGTCACAGGAGGGTGCAGAGAGGTATTGGCTTGAGAGTAATGCTTATAAAAAATAGCTAACTTTTATTGGTTTATTAAGCACTCATTGACAGATATTGTGCTAAATGTTTTTGCATTTTATTTTTATTTAATAATGACAAAATCTATGAGGAGGTATAACTACTTTTTCCCTTTTGAGTAGAGTGCAACTATATCTGTAAAATGTTAGGAAATGTGCTTATAGTCTCAGCTACTAAATGGTAATGCCCAAATTAGAAACTGTAAAGCATGTCTCTAGAATCAATAGTCCAGGGTAGACAGGGAGCACTGGGAGGTCAGAGAAGCATGAGCTCATTCCGTTGTGGAGTTCCAAGAACTGACTATTGCTTGAATAAAATATCCTGTATTTGAGTTTGAGATGAACTTTCCCACCTGAAACTGTGTACTCCCTCCTGTGAAAGGTGAAACTGGAAGGATAAATATAAGGATTGATGACATGTTAGTTGAGTGTATACTCTCATTCTCCATCTTCTTACCAAAGAGAGATTCTTGGTGATCAGCAAAAAAAAAAAAAAAGACATACAGTGTTTTAATCCATGCTATAATGTTTCTTTGACAACTCTGGATTCTGTGGATTTCAAGGATACCAACAGAGACATTGCTGGCATCTTGGTCTCTAGCCTTTTTCCCCATGACAATTCACTTCCTTCCCTGAAACAGTCAATTCCACTCAGCTGATAGAGTAACTGAGGAAGGCCTCTGAGAAGCTGTGAGAGGACAAAGGAGTGGATGCAGCTGGTGGCTTCAGATGTCACCCTTCATATGATGGTCTGCTGTGAGCCCTGCAGCTGGATAACACAGCCTGGCTTTCGTGAACTTACTTTGTGGGAAATCGATCTGGAGACACCCTCAATGTGTCCTGAAGAGAATATATATAAAACATGTGTTATGTGTCTGAACACAGCAAAGAAATTCAGTGCACCAGATTCTCCAGATAAGTGACACAATTCACCGCAGGGGTGGTTGCTAAACTCTTCTGCCTCTCTCCGGGAAATTCACAACAGAATGAGGAGAAAGGAAGCCTTATGTGTGGCTTCTAAAATCTCCAGGGGTGATTTGACCATCTACATTGACAATTGCTATGACTGCTGTGACTGGCCCATGTCTCAGTTCTCACAAACTTCTACTGTGTAGGAGTTCCTGATGCCCTAGTACTAACTAAGGACTAACTAGGTACTAACCAGGCACAAGTACCCTGAGGTGAGCTGTCGGTATTCACGGTTCTCCTCACTGTGTATGGTTCTTTCTTTTCATGGAGGCTCCACTTTCCCAGATACTACCAGGCATTTTTCTTATTGATCTCACCTTTTTTCACTATGCAGTTTCTTTACTGAAGCAGTAGTTAACATTAAACACTTGCACTTTTACATCAGCATTTCATTTAAAAATAATTATACAAGGAAATGATCAATGTTATAAACCTCAGCCATTTTGTGATGAGTAAGAAAACATGTTTGACTTTTAAAGATTAGAGAAAATAATTTGAGTGATTAAAATGATTTTCCAATATTATATTGGGGAAAACATTTAATTATGTGCTTTCTCAGCTTGGATAAATAAATGAAGTCAGGTAAAATGCAAATCAAAGAGTAAAAATAAATAATTACTGTGCAGCATTTTTTGTTTGGGAATGGGAGGCAAACTTTCTCTGTTCCATTGCTAGAGGAAAAGAAAGAATTGTTGCTATGAAGTTTATATGATTTCAAATTCTACGTCAGCCAGGGATTGTCCCAAGTTTAGCAGATCACATTTTTGCACTGAGTACTCAAAACCTATCAATAGGAGCACATTGCTACCTGAGATTCATTGCAAGTCAGTTTCACCACATGAAGAGCACATGCTTTGGAAAAGAGAAAGCCTGTTTGACTGACAGATTACATCATTAAGTATTCTAAAACAAAAACAGAAAAGTAAAAAGCAAAAAATAAAACAAAAAAAAAACAAATAATTACTATGCGTACCTCTGAGGAGCAGTGTCATAAGATTTGAGTCACAAGTAGAGTTTTTTTTGTTCTTGCTGTTTTTTTTTTAATTTTACTCATGATATATTTTTTTTTTAATTTTGCTTATGAGCCCAGTCTCAGTTAAAAGCTAATCCAGTTTTGTATGTGTGTTATGTAGTTAGTAAAGTTAAAATAAATGACACATTTTAACACTTCCTTACATAAACAGACAGAAAGTTAGCAAAACTTTCTCTAACTGATGTGATGATGAACTGTAAATTTCCAGTGGACGTTGAGGGCTCCACTTATCATCAACCAAATTGAGAAATGGTCACAATCCATGGTACTGCACTGAACAAACAGAACAGACATGCTTCTTTGAAAGAAGATGCCTTGCTGCCCTCTGGTCCCGGTTTGTAGTCAGAATTGTAGTCTTGGCCGCTGTGGACTCCCACACAGCCTTCAACTTCCAAGAAAAGAGAGAATTGTCGCTTTTCTTCCCAAACTCAGTAATTTCAGTGCTGGCTTTATTCCAATGCTTTGACGATCAGGGTGTTCCAAGATTTTTGCAGTCCTCAAAACTCATTTCAGAAAGCCCCTTCAGGAGATATCCTGGCAGGAATTCTGGTCTAGGCACCAAAATATTGCCATGCAACTCAAGTTTTATTGCCATTGTTCCTATAACAGGAAACTCTTATATGCTTATTCTATATCCTATCAGGGTGGAAATGTTGAAAGTATGTTTGGCAGAATCATATCAACAGCTTTTAATGGCATGCTCAAAATAAGTGTTGGCCCAGCATCAAATCTCTCCGGCCCTACGTCTTCTACCCACCCAGATACCTCTCACAAATGATCTGAATTCATTATGAAAGACTGAGAGAGAAAACAAATGCAAAATAAATGAATAGTACCCAAAATAAATAAATAGTATTTTTGTTTTGTTTTCCTTAAGTGAGATTTTGATTTTGTTTTGGTTGGTGGAATCCAATGAATAGGGTTCTGAGTTATTTGTTCATGAGAAGAGGCGGGTGTTCACAGTCACATGGAATGTGCTCCTCTCTGCCTTTTTCTGAGCTTTCCATTTGAAAATGGATTCTAAGGGATGATGTTGACTGTGGATATTTATCTTGGGTCTTTAATCCAGGTGTGTGATACTTTTGCTGGTCTTGATTCTTGGAAATTGCGTGTTATCTATTTAATATTTAGTCCTCAGTATCTTACTGTTGTAAAGAGTAAGTGGCTCCACAAATTTGCTGTGCTTAAAACAGTTCGCACACTGAGTCTCGGATAAGTATATGATTTTATCATTAGGACCAATGATGTTTATTGTAGATTCACTACTCCTCCTTTGTTTGTGCTCATTTTCTTAAGTGGCCCTCACCTTAAACTCTTTAAACTTTTGTGTGTACTCAGGCCAGTTGTGAAGATCCTCTAATTATGTATTAACAGATGAGAATAATTTGGGTTTTCCTTTCCCTGGAGGTATTGGCATTGAAAATTATTCCATGTCAGGACTGCTTACATCCTAATATTATAGATCCATCCACTCCATCTATTCTAAAGACTGGATTTGTTTTACGCATAAAAGGATTTGACTGCTCGAACCAGTAAATTCAGTTACAGTATATAGACAACCTTATAAAGTTCTCTGGTTACAATTTATGCGTTGTCTTACTCTGTTGAGGAGTCATAATTTTAAGACACAAAATCACAACTCTCAAGGTTGAATAATCACTGGTGGTGCCCTGATAAGCCAAAAATGTCACAATAAGGCTAAATAGCATATGCTTTTGACCCAGCTGTCAGGTGTTATTAATAGGCTGACTTAAAATATGAAAGCAGTAGGGGGGTGTCATTGACATTTTGAGGCCCATATGCCTAATGCAGTGAAACACCTGCCGTGGCTGATTTCTGGTTCCAAGCAAAGTAAATCAGCCTACATTTTCCCCAACAGTGAAAAGTATATCAACATGTATTCAGAACATTACCCTGTGCCATAACCCTCAGGCTATCACCTCTTCACTCCAAACTGCTTGTGATCCAAGGTAAAACAACTGTTTCTTCACATACACCTCTGGAGCAAACTGTCTAGTGTGTATTCCCTTGCTCTGTGTGTGTGTGTGTTTGTGTGTGGTGTGGTGTGTGCTTGTGTGTGTTGAAAAAGAAAGAGAGAATGAGAACTAGCCTCTTTATGTTTTTTTATCTCCAGAGTTTATGAAGTTTAGGTAGAAAGTCTGTGCACTTACAACATAGACACCAAGAGGGATTTGGAAGATCCTACTTAAAAATATTAAATTGTGTTAACAATTGGATCTATCAGAAAGTAACTCAAACTATTTTTTGTTGATCCTTAGCACTTCTATATAGAGAATAATGGGAGGTATTTTTCTTATGACAGGATAAAGTGTATCTCTTTCAGAAGTGACTGAAAGTTCACCTTCATTCAAATTCTTTAGGTGATAGTCTAAAGTCATTTTGTCTGGGCATGGTGATTTATGCCTGTAATCCCAGTACTTTGGGAGGCTAAGGCTGGTGGATCCTGAGGTCAGGAGATTGAAACCATCCTGGCTAACACAGTGAAACCCCATCTCTACTAAAAATATATTTTAAAAAAATTAATTGGGCATAATGGCATGTATCTGTAATCCCAGCTACTTAGAAAGCTGAGGCAGGAGAATCACTTCAACCCAGGAGGTGGAGGTTGCAGTGAGCCAAGATTGGGCCACTGCACTCCAGCCTGGGAGACAGAGGCAGTCTCTGCCTCAAAAAAAGATAAATAAATAAATAATAAAAAGTCATTTCATTTTATATGGCTTTATTTAAAAGGAAACTCTTCAAGTTGTTGGTCATTCTACAGTGATATTCAGTGAGAGTCATTATGATAGGGCTGAGCAGATGGGAGTTTTACCAAGATTTGCTTAATTTGAACAAGCTAACTCTCCACCCCAAAACCACAGATTATACATTCTTCTCAGCACCACATCACACCTACTCTAAAATTGACCACATAACTGGAAGTAAAGCACTCCTCAGCAAATGCAAAACAACTGAAATCATATCAAACAGTCTCTCAGACCATAGTGCAATCAAGTTAGAACTCAGAATTCAGAAACTAAATCAGAACCGCACAGCATCAAGGAAACTGAACAAATGGCTCTTGAATGTTGATTGGATAAACAATGAAATGAAGGCAGAAATAAAGAAGTTCTTCGAAACCAATGAGACCAAAGACACAACATACCAGAATCTCTGGGACACATTTAAAGCAGTCTCTAGAGGAAAATATATAGCAATAAGTGCCCACATGAGAAGAGTGGAGAGATCCAAAATTGACACCCTATTGTCAAAATTAAAAGAGCTAGAGGAGCAAGATCAAAAAAACTCAAAACCTAGCAGAAGACAAGAAATAACTAAGATCAGAGCTGAACTGAAGGAGAGAGAGACACGAAAAACCCTTCAAAAAATCAATAAATCCAAGAGATGGTTTTTTGAAAAGATCAACAAAATAGACAGACCACTAGCCAGACTGATAAAAAAAAAAGAGAGAGAACAACCAAATAGATGCAATAAAAAATGATAAAGGGGAAATCACCACAGATTCCACAGAAATTCAAACCAACCTCAGAGAATACTACAAACAACTCTATGCACATAAACTAGTAAACCTGGAAGAAATGGATAAATTCCTGGACATCTGTGTCCTCCCAAGTCTAAACCAGGAGGAAGCCAAAGCTATGAATAGACCAATAACAAGGTCTGAAGTCGAGGCAGCAATTAAGAACCTACCACACAAAAAAAGCCCAGGTCCAGATGGGTTCACAGCTGAATTCTACCAGACACACAAAGAGGAGCTGGTAGCATTCCTTATGAAACTATTCCAAATAATCCAAAAAGAGGGAATTCTTCCAAAATTATTTTATGAGATCAACATCATCCTGATACCAAAACCCGGCAGAGACTCAACAAGAAAAGAAAACTTCAGGCCAATATCCATGATGAACATAGATGCAAAAATCTTCAATAAAATACTGGCAAACCGATTGCAACAGCACATCAAAACACTAATTCATCATGATCAAGTAGGATTCATCCTGGAGATGCAAGGCTGGTTCAACATATGCAAATCTATAAATGTAATTCACCACATAAACAGAACCAAAAACAAAAAACACATGATTATCTCAATTGACGCATAGAAGGCATTTGACAAAATTCAACAGCCCTTTATACTAAAAACCCTCAATAAACTCGGTATTGAGGGAACGTATCTCAAAGTAATAAAAGCTATTTACGACAAACCAACAGCCAATATCATACTGAATTGACAAAAACTGGAAGCATTCCCTTTGAAATCTGGCACTAGACAAGGATGCCCTCTGTCACCACTCCTATTCAATGTAGTAGTGGAAGTTCTATCCAGAGCAATCAGGCAAGAAAAAGAAATAAAGGGTATTCAAATAGGAAAAGAGGAAGCCAAATTGTCTCTATTTGCAGTTGACATGATAGTATATCTAGAAGACCCCATCGTCTCAGCCCAAAATCTCCTGAAACTGATAAGCAACTTCAGCAAAGTCTCAGGATATAAAATCAATGTGCAAAAATGACAAGCATTCCTATACACCAATAACAGACTTAAAGATAGCCAAATCAAGAACGAACTGCCATTCACAATTGCTACACAAACAACAAAATACCTAGGAATACAACTTAGAAAGAACATAAGGGACCTCTTCAAGGAAAACTACAAACCACTGCTCAACAAAATAAGAGAGGACACAAACCGATGGAGAAACATTCCAAGTTCATGATTAGGAAGAATCAATATTGTGAAAATGTCTATACTGCCCAAAGTAATTTATAGAATCAACGCTATCCCCATCAAGCTACCATTGACTTTCTTCACAGAACTGGAAAAATCCACCATGAGCTTCATATGAAACCAAAAGAGAGCCCACATAGCCAAGTCAATTCTAAGCAAAAAGAACACAGCTGGAGGCATCACACTACCAGACTTCAAACTATACTACAAGGCTACAGTAATCAAAACAGCATGGTACTGGTACCAAAACAGAGACATAGAGCAATGGAACAGAACAGAGGCATCGGAGACAACACAACATATCTACAACCATACAATCTTTGATAAACCTGACAAAAACAAGCAATGGGGAAAGGACTCCCTGTTTAATAAGTGGTGTTGGGAAAACTGGCTAGCCATGTGCAGAAAGCAGAAACTGGACCCCTTCCTGACACCTTACACTAAAATTAACTCCAGATGGATTAAAGACTTAAACATAAGACCTGGCACCATAAAAACCCTAGAAGAAAATCGAGGCAAAACCATTCAGGACATAGGAATAGGCAAGGACTTCATGACCAAAACACCAAAAGCATTGACAATAAAAGCCAAAATAAACAAATGGGATGTAATCAAACTCCACAGCTTCTTCACAGAAAAAGAAACAGTCACTAGAGTGAATCGGCAACCAACAGAATGGGAAAAAAATTTTGCAGTTTACCCACCTGACAAAGGGCTGATATCCAGAATTTACAAAGAACTCAAACAGATTTACAAGAAAAAAAAACAAACAAGCCCATTCAAAAATGGGCAAAGGATATGAACAGACACTTTACAAAAGAAGACATACATGAGGCCAACAAACGTATGAAAAAATGCTCATCATCCCTGGTCATCAGAGAAATGCAAATCAAAACTATATTGAGATACCATCTCATGCCAGTTAGAATGGCAATCATTAAAAAATCTGGAGACAACAGATGCTGGAGAGGATGTGGAGAAATAGGAACACTTTTATACTGCTGGTGGGAGTGTAAATTAGTTCATCCATTGTGGAAGACAGTGTGGCGATTCCTCAAGGCCTTAGAAATAGAAATTCCATTTGACCCAGCAATCCCATTACTGGGTATATATCCAAAGGACTATAAATCGTTCTACTATAAGGACACATGCACACCAGTGTTCATTGCAGTACTGTTTACAATAGCAAAGACCTGGGACCAACCCAAATGCCCATCGATGATAGACTGGATTGGGAAAATGTGACAACTATACACCATGGAATAATATGCAGCAATCAAAAACGATGAGTTGGTGTCCTTTGTAGGGAAATGGTTGAATCTGGAGAACATCATCCTCAGCAAACTGACACAAGAACAGAAAATGAAATACCACTTATTCTCACTCACAGGTGGGTTCAGAAAAATGAGAACACATGGACACAGGGAAGGGAGTACTACACATCGGGGTCTATTGGGGGGAATTGGGAGGGACAGTGCGGGGTGGGGGAACTGGGGAGGGATAGCCTGGGGAGAAATGCCAAATGTGGGTGAAGGGCAGGAAGGCAGCAAAACACATTGCCATGTGTGTGTACTATGCAACTATTTTGCGCGTTCTGCACATGTACCCCAAACCTAAAATGCAATAAAAAAGAAAAAAAAATTGAACAAGCTAAAAGCACTTGCTTGGCTTTTGACTTGAATTGATTTTCTTGCTTTTTAAATATGATCTCAGTAATTATGTCATTTTAGCAACAATATGCTGGCAATTCATGCCTTATCCCAAGGCCATATTTAAGAATATTTGCATTTGCTGCTTTCAATATTCTACTTTATTCCCTTTTTTTATTTTGAGTTTTCTATCCATCTTTCACATTTTTTTTTTTTGTTTCTTTAGGTGAAAAACTGACCGTCAAGTTTTTTTTTTTTTTTTTTTTTTGGTATCTCCCAAACTTAAGAAAAAAAAAATCAGTGATATACTCATTCTATTAGTGCACATTCTCCCAAAGTTACTATTTGATAAGAGGTTTCATTTGACCTGTCTTATATTTTTATATTTTCCTTTTTCAAGTTTTATTATTTTTCCACCTTATACTTGTTACTTTAAACACTGATTCTTTTACATTATTTAACAAATGACTATCTAGTGTCATTTAATGGCCACTGTCATTAAAATTGCAAAGCATTTTACATACTGCCAGTGCTGATTACCAAGCTGAGTCTTATTTATTATCATTTACCCTTTCTCTCCTGAGAAATGGTCAATTCCACTTATAGTCATCGTCTCTCCTGTTGACCTACCAATCTTAATAGGAGGGTTGAAATAGCAATGAAAGTTTATGCCCGATTCCTATTGCATTTTTAATGTTAGAGATGAATTGAACTTACTTTTCTATGCATTGTGGAGAAAATAAAGGTAGTAATACGATGGCTGAGCAAAGATTGTTGGAAGATAATTTCATGAGTAAATGTCAGATCAATAGTATTATATTCTGCTGACATTTCTTTTCTTGTGATGCCTCTAGCTCAGCTAGAATCTAAACTAAAATCACATAATAAGCATAACCAAGGAAGCATTGCCATTGACTGTTGGTCTTATTTGAGTTCTTTTTCAGGAGTTCACACCACCTGAAAGAAAAGACGTATTTCCTCTATTTCTGTGATCTGAATGGGACATTCTTACTACTGCATTCACTGTGCTTGCCATTATCTTTCCTCTTTGGTTTCACCCTGGATTGCTTTATTATATCATTTTTTACAGTTACACAAAGACTCATGTCAAAAATGGTAGTGTCCTTGAATATTTTTATATCACTGTTCAACAGCCTTAGTTAAACATCTAATTTTATATATTCACAGTTGATAAAAAGAGCTTGAGATTTTCTTAGGCAATAAACATGACACATCCTTCCTTCCATAGGCGTGAAAGCAGCTTCAGTCTCCCAAATACCACAGCAGACAGAGCCTTTATGATTGCTTTTTGATGCTAGTCATTTGATGTCTTATTGGCACTGGATTAAAAATGAAAACTGTCTTCCTTAATTCCACATTTCTTTGAGATAGGTTCATTTTCACTAAGTGCAATCAGTACCAATATGAGTAATAAAAAGACAGAAAGAGGAATGTGATAACTGTTTTAAATGCTATGAAATAGTATTTTTTGGAAATTTCTTTTAAATAGCAATTTTTACCACTCAAAAACTATAACCTAATATAGTCTTTATTTCAAATAATAACAAGATATCAAAATTATTTCATTTAAAAAGTCAGAAAGTGTACAAAAGATTTTCACATTTTATTGCATGTTGTTGGATTTGGCTTTACACATCCATCCTCCATGATGAATAGAGAGCAATGATAGTTTACATGTGACTTTTTTCTCCCACACCCTAACTCTAATCTGTAGCAATTTCTTTCTGTTTTCTTACATCCTCTCCTCTCTTGCCAACCGGTTTCAGATACTTCAGTTTCTCACATGAATTGTTAAAATACCTTCCAGCTGGTGTCCTTACGTTTGGCCTTATCCTTTTGTATTCTATTCTCAACACAATAACCAAAGTGATATTTTCAAAACATGTCAGATCATGTCACTTCATGCTCAATAATTTTCTGACTCATAAGAGTACATGCCAAAGTCATTGAAGTGTCATCCAAGATCATACCCTGTCTGCACCTCCAACGCTGGTACCTACTTCTTTCATCTCATCTCCCATTAACATGCCCCCACCTTCTCCACTCCTGCCACGTTATCTTCCTGACTCTGCAGATGACAGGCATCACATGATATCTTTTTCTGGTTCTAATTCAAATGTCACCACGGTGAAGACTTCCTTACCATTCCATTTACAAATGTAATTCTCTCCCTTGCCCCTTCATACCGATCCCCATTTACATACCACTTTTTTCCAGAGCACTTGTTAACCAACTGATATATTTGAGGAATTTGTTAATTTATTGTTTTATTCCTTTTCTTCTTGAATAAACTCCGTAAGGGCAGAGATTTTTTTTTTTTTCTGTTTTATTTGCTGCTGTATATCCAGTTGCTAGAATATTGCCTGGTAATAGCAGGGGTTTGATAAACATTTATTTGAATGAATACAAATAAATGAAAAAATGTGCTTGGCAGAATATTTGGACATAGTAATTACACCATAAAAAGTAGCTATTGTTACAAAGATTTTTTTCCAGGAAATCTAAATTATTATAATATCCAGAAATTATATACAATAGCCAAAGATTATATATAGAATGTGATTTATATTGTAGTAAAATCTACATTTGAATTCCACTAATAGAGCTTGGACAAATTTTAAATTTCACTAAACATTTGTTTCCTCATCTATAAAATAGAACTATGAACACCATATAGGTTATATTTTTTATAAGTATTGTATGAAATGTCAAGTTTAGAAATAAAAATGTTGATTATTGTGTTTGGTCTAAATCCATAGAATGTGTTTCTCCCTGCTTCCTACTCACCTCTTAATGCTCATGGCAATTATTTTTTGAGTGCCTATCATGTGCCAATTACTCTGATTGCTATTGGATATCAAAGTGTGAGACACAGTCCTTACTCTGAAAGTATTTACAGATCATTGAATAGGCAAACACCCAAGCAAAAAGAAAAAAAAAAGTTTCTAAATAATAGAGAAAGCAAAATAATGGAAATATAGAAGCACCTAACAGTGGAATGTAGGGAAATTGCATGGATTGGGCAGTAGCTAAGCTAAATCTCGAAGGATGATTGACATTTATGCAAGCCCAGAAGTTAAGGAAGCTGTTCCTAGGGAAGAGAATGGCATAAGCAAATATACAGAGGCCTGAAAGAACATAGCATGTGTGGAAATTTATGACTAACTTTGTAAGACTAGAGGGTAAGGTAGAAACCAGGAGGGGCGAGAGATGATGAAGGGAAATTTGGATGACACAAGAGTATAGAATAAATTATAGATCATATTAAAAACCTGAGATTTTATCCCATTTTCAATGATGGAGGGGATGGGGGATAGGAGTATAGTATAGTCACATCTGTGCTCTAGAGAGATAATAATGCCAAATAAATGAAGGATGGATTTTTGTGAGAAGTAGCAAAAATAGTGCTGTGGAATTTGGAATGTGCATAGAATTTGGATGGAAGCATGAAATTTGGAAGTAGATTTTTAAAATCCAATCCCACTGGTTCTACAATCCCTATTAATTTGCAAACTCTCTCTTACATCTAATTCTACAGGTAACTTCCATTTATAAACTATGTGGTCCTAGAAAACTTGTCTGTCTAAATTTCTTTTCTGTAAAAACAGAAAAGCAGTATAGTTCCATCAATGTATTATTGCATTAAAATCATTAAACTTGTAAATTACAAGTATATTTGACTAAATATACTAATTATAAACACTTTTTATTTGTATAAAAAAATTTCCCTCTTGTAACTTTTTATATGAAATGGATTAGAGCAGGGAGAAAGATTGAGTGTAGTTAAAATATTTGCAGTAGGCCAGGCAAGGTGGCTCACGTCTGTAATCCCAGCACTTTGGGAGGCCGAGGCGGGTGGATCACGAGGTCAAGAGATCGAGACCATCCTGGTCAACATGGTGAAACCCCGTCTCTACTAAAAATACAAAAAATTAGCTGGGCATGGTGACACGTACCTGTAATCCCAGCTACTCAGGACGCTGAGGCAGGAGAATTGCCTGAACCCAGGAGGCGGAGGTTGTGGTGAGCCGAGATCGTGCCATTGCACTTCAGCCTGGGTAACAAGAGCGAAATTCCGTCTCAAAAAAAAAAAAAATATGTATATATATATATATATATATATATATATATATATATATATATATATATGTATGTGTGTGTATATTAAATATATATGTGTGTGTGTGTGTGTGTGTGTGTCTGTGTGTATATACATTTGCAGTAGTTTAGGCAGGAGAACATAGAGACCTAGACTAGTCAGGTAGTGGCACAAATGAAAAGAAATAGAGAACCTGAGAAACATCTTACAGGTAAAATAGTATTTTGTAACAGATCAATAGGCCACATCTTCCTAATAACAGGTGTCTTAGTTTCTCTGGCATTGCTATAAAGGAATACCTGAGGCTGGGTAATTTATTAAAAAAAAAGAGGTCGATTTGGCTCACAGGGCTGCAGTTTGTACAAGAACCATGACACTAGCACCTCCTTCTGGTGAAGGCTTTATGAAACGTGTACTTACAGCAGAAAGCAAAAGGGAGCAAATGTCATATTGTGGGAGAGAAAGAAAGAGAGGGCTGAGGCTCCCTCTTAATATTCATTTGTTATCTTGGGGGCTGATGGAGCAAGAACTCACTCATTACTGTGAGGATGTCACCAAGTTCATGAAGGATCTGCCCCCATGACCAAAACGCCTCCCACCAGTTCCTACCTCCAACATTAGGGATCAAATTTCAACATGAGATTTGAAGAATACAAATCTTCAAACTATATCTGCAGGATCTCACACTTGTCTCTACTTAAGGTGTGTGTGTGTGTGTGTGTGTGTGTGTGTCAGAAAGGGGGAATTGTAGGGAGAAAAAAGGAGAAATGAATTTCACATAAATGCAGAGCTACTATCTGTATCATCTAGATCTTCAGCTCAGTGACTACAGCTGTTTCTAGATTTCCACCACTAAGTATTTGACTTTATCCATCAAATATGTTGCTTATACCATGCAAGGTTGTTCAAGAAGATAGAATAACTGTGTGTAATCCCTGATATACTCAAGACTCGATTCACTCCTTGTTGACACCTCTGAAATCTGTTTTACGTTCAGATTCCTCATGACACTCTTTAGCTAGTGGGAAAACATCTTTTCTCTTCCTAGAGGAAAACATTTATCTTTTCCTGGAGCCATACTTTTTGTATGATGGATTTGTTATCAATTGCTGAGTAACAATTTATCTGTAAACATAGTGGCTTAAAACTAGACACACTTATTATCTCAAAGGCGCTCTGGTCAGGAATCTAGGCGTGGCTTATCAAGGTTTTCTCATTTAGGATTTCTCCCATAAGGTTGCTATTAAGATATTGTTTGAGCCTGTGACCTCATCTGCAGACTCAATTGGAGAAGGATCCACTTCTAAACTTACTCATATAGCTGTTGGTACATTTTAGATTTTTTGATGGATGTTGGCTGGGGACAGCCCTCAGTTTCTTGTTATGTAGTTTGGTTCATACAGTAGCTCACAATATAATGAACCTCTTCAGACCAAAAACTTAAGAAGGGCTAGAGGGAAAGCGAGAATAGGAAAGAGGAAGAATGCAAGCCAGAGGAAAGTCACAATCTCTACAACTTAATCTCAAAAGTGACATCCTATCACTTTTGGCACATTCTACTCATAGGAAGTAAGTCACCAGGTTCGGCTCATGCTCAACTTGAAGGTATCACTTAATGTCATGAATTCCAGTAGGTGGTGATCATTAGATGTCCTTTCAGAGCTACATACCACAAATAGTGTTCATCCATAAGGCATCTACAACATCTGATAAAAACAATAGCAGGTTTACTATCCCTTATCCAAAATGCTTGGGACAAAAAGTGTTTTAGATTTCTGATTTGTTCAGATTTGAAATATTTGCATAGACATAATGAGATATCCTTGGGTTCCATGAGAATGGGACCCAAGTCTAAACACAAAACTTGTTTATGTTTCAGACGTACCTTATATACACAGCTTGAAGGTAATTCTATACAATCCTTTTTAATTAAAATTTTGTGTATGTAACAACGTTCACAAACATTAAACCATTATGTAGAAAAGTTGTCACTCATATGAACAACCTGGAGTCATTGGGCATCATCTACCTTTTCCTTCCTTCCTTCCTTCCTTCCTTCCTTCCTTCCTTCCTTCCTTCCTTCTTTTTTTCTCCCTCTCTCTCTCTCTCCCCCTCTCTCCCTCGCTTCCTTCCTTCCTTTCTTTTTTTTTTTTTTGACAGATACTCACTCTGTGGTGCAAGCTGGAGTGTAATGACATGATCTTGGATCACTGGATCCTCTGCCTTCTGGGTTCAAGCAATTCTTCTGCCCCGCCTCAACCCTCCAAGTAGCTGGGATTACAGGTGCCCACCACCACGCCTGGCTAATATTTGTGTTTTAATGGAGACAGGGTTTCACCATGTTGGCCAGGCTGGTCTCCTGACCTCAACTGATCCCACCTGTCTCACTCTCCCAAACTGCTGGGATTACAGCTGTGAGCCACCGTGGCTGGAATTCATAATTATTTCTAACTGAATATATGTTACTCACAAGCAATCATTTTCTTATACTCATTCACAAATAAGTACTTAACAGTAAAAAAATATGACAGACCATTAATACAGTGGGAAAATAATGTGTTCAGGTTAAGTTGTGGGCATGCTTGTGTAGAGGACTCTGAGAATGTCCAGAAAAAATATATAACAGCAGAAGGGGACTGGAAAGGTCTTTTATCTCTTAGGGTCACTGAATAAATTGTGTGTGTGTGCACCTGCATTTTGAGTGCGATCCATTGCATGAGGTCAAGTGTGGAATTTTCACTTGTGATAGGTCAGTGCTCAAAACATTTTGAATTTTGGAGCACCTTGAATTTTGGATTTTTGAATTAGAGATGCTCAATTTGTATTCATTTTTCACAGAGCTTTTTTCCCAACCCTAGGACATAGAGATGAATTTCCAAAGAGTCAGGAAACTTCTAATATAGCTTTCCAGCCCTTTACACATCTTAGCTTTTTCTGAATACATGCAGCCAACTACACCACCTGATTAATTACTAATGGTGACTTTTCTTCAAGGGTCCTGCTGTCCATCCTTGAAATCTTACCTTGGTTGTGTACTCCCTAGTCCCTCGCAGTTAATCCCATAAGTCTGTATAGGTCTATAAGCTTAAGGGTACCCAAAGCTCAAGTCTTTTTCTGTTAGATTCTTAGATGTTAGACAAATCAAAGGAGGTAGACTTTAATTTCTAAATATCCCACCATCCTGGAAACTTAAAGTGACCCTCCAGGAGACTGTCACCTACCTTTAGGAGTCAATATACTCAATTATCAGCTACCGTTTGGAACGGGGCCATATACTTGCTGTCTATCAGACATGTTTTTATGGAACAAATGTATTACAGTTTCATAAAATGGCTCACAAGTTCAGCAACCTACAACCCACTGACTATTTTTTCATACTGGTTCAAAATAACAACCTTATAAAAATGCCAATCTGATTATTTTCATTTTCTGATCAAAATTCATAATACTTCAATGTTATTATAGCTTTTAAGATGAAGCTGGAACGATATGACATATGGGTTTTATTATCCAACACCTGTCTACCTCTCGATGCTCAAATCTGGTTGTTTCTGCACAAGTATTCTTTTCCCTAGCCTTTTGGAACCACACAGAGTGCTGCTTCAAGCCTCTGTGACTTTGAACATGCAATTCCTTGACTCCTTTGCCTCCCTCATTCCTAGATTTCCACCCTTTCCAACTCAATTCCAGTGCACCATGGTTAAAGCGATCCTTCCTTGAATCTCCACTGTGAAGAATCATATCTCCTTTAAATAATTAACTTTTCACTCAGTTGCAGGCTGTGAAACTGTGCAGTTAGCAGACAGCCTCCAACCTTCAGGGTCTACCTTGGCTTTTGAGCTGAAGTAATCTCCACTGTGAAAATTAATATCTCCTTTAAAGAAGCGGCTTTACATTCAGCTGCAAACTGTGCAGTTAGCAAACAGCCACCAACCTTCAGGTTCCACCTTGGCTTCTGAGCTGAAGCCATGCTCTAGGAATAGGCTATCCCTAAGCAGTTACTGAGCATGGAAAAATTACAAGGACTAGACTTAATGGCAAACAAGACTTTTTCAAAGGGCAATCATTGCTCTGGCACTATCTGTTGGACAAGATATTGATAGCTCTACATCTTGTTCTCAGGTTCCCTATGTCATTCTTCTTTTTCTGCCTATTACCTGCCACAGGTATTAGCTTCCAGTAAATCTCATACCTGCCTAATGCTGCCTTACTGTCTGCTTCCCAGAGGACACACCTGCCACATCGTCTGAGAAGTCACACACTTCTCTGTTACACACCACACAAACATGTTTCATGACACTCATCACATTGTTTCATAGTGGAAAGTATACATGCAAGTCTGTGTGTGCCTGTCTTTTTCATTATACCACAATGTTCTTGAGAGCAAATAGCAATTTTTAATCATTTTTCGTATCCACAGAGCTTTTCACAATGAGTGGTATACTGCAGGGGCTCAGCAGCTCTTTGAGTGACAAAATTACCCATTCACCAACCACTTACATTACATTTTCTTCTCTATTGCTTTTATAACCCACTGCCTCGTCCCTTTACCAACTATTATTTTTGTTTATGACAACCATTTATACCCCTTTGCTAAATTCCAGAGTTTTGTTATGTATTTCCCTATCTCTTTGCAAGATGTTAGCTAAAACTCATAATTTAGTGACTGTGGAAAATGGTTAGTTTAATAATTTATCATCTAATGTATAACCTTTACATCACATGAGTTAGCTGGTTTATTGACCTCAGAAATGTAGTGGTTTTATAGAAAAAAACAAAAATCATTTCCTGAGAGACCTTATTTTGCAATATATTGCTATGTAACAAATTACTTCAAAGCTTAGTGGCTTAAAACATTAATTTTCTCACAGTTGTTACTGGTCAGAAATCTGGGCATGACTTCCCTGAGCCCCATGAATTCAGGTTGCTCACAAGCTGTATGCACTCAGTAAGTTAGATGGGCTTGTAGTCACCCTAAGGCTCTACTGAGGGAGGCAACACATTCAAGATCGTCCACTGTGTAGTTGTTCTCAAGATTCAGTTCCCGGAGAGTTGCTGGGCTGAGGGACCTAGTTCCTCACAGGCTGTTGCCAGAGGCAATTCTCAGTATAATGCCCCGTGGATCTCCATTAAAGACCTTGAAGCATAGCAACTAGCTTCATCTGGGCAAGGATGGAAGAAGAGTCAGAGGAAGCAAGAGCAAGACTGAAGTCTTGGTTTTTTATAACCTAATTGCATACATGATGTCCTCTGACACCATACTCTATTCTTTGAACATGAGCCGTCAGGTCTGGTCTACTCTCAAGGGGAGTGGGTTACACAATGATGTGAATATCAGGAAGCAGAACTCACTGGGGGGCTACCGAGTACAGTGAATGATTCGTCAGAACTCTACGGTTTCTCTCTTCAGATTCCCCATGATCACATCTTAGATCACAAACCTTTATTGAGCACTTAATTTGTGTAGGCACATTTCAAAACTATAACAAATGTCTTCCTTTTTATTACTCTATTCAGCACACGTATTATACTGTAATATTTCTAATAATTTCTTTACTCAGTGCATATTTATTAAACTCCTACTGTGTACCGAAAATTATAGTAGGCATTAGAATGTCCAAAATAAATAAGGTCTCAAAGACAAACCTAATCTCCATCAATTTTTTAGTGTAATTTTAATTTAGCTTCATTTCACAATAGAAGTGACCTTTTAAAATTTAATCCTGTAACAATATTTTCATAGAAAAATAATTAGTCTTTGATATAATATACACTTCAAGAATTATGCTATCAGGTTATTTATGTGTTTGAGTTTTTAGAACATGGCAGGAAAAACACCCTTGTTTGAAAATGCATTATTGCTCCTAAATTTGTTGTTCTTATTAATGTCATGTTTATATCATAAAACTAGCTGCAATGATTTAGATTCCTGTTTATAATCATGTGTAAATGCAGACATTTATAGTAGGAACATTAAAATGAACTAGACTAGTATATATTCAGAACAGTTGCAGTTTCTCTCTCTCTCTCTCTCTCTCTCTCTCTCTCCCTTTGTTAAACACTGCTGATTGATAGTACATTGGGTTGCATTGCGTTTAAAATTGTATTCTCTTTGCAAACTGCTTTCCTCCTTTACACCCAAATACATCATAAATTAATTCTAAAACCACTAAACACATAGATACAGATGGCAAACAACTGCTTTAAAATACACAAAATGATGTATGTGGTTTCTAGAATCTATCTACTGGATTGTGTATCACATTCAAAAAGCACAGCTTGATCTGACCAGGAAAGTATATGGGAATGTTCTCAGAGTCATTCTGCCTCTGGCACAGTAGAAAACTCAGAAAGTAGAAAGCTGAGAAGATGAGATGTGACAGATCAGTAACAGAGAGTAGTAATGGCAGTTTGGGATTGTAAATCTAATAATTACTTAGTCTAAGGTAGGAGAGAATTGAGAAGTAAGAATAGGTAATATGAGATTTATTCGGGATAGCCATATAGCTGTTGCTTGGCTTTTAAAATTTTTTGATGGTTTGTACACATCTATGCAACATTAAGTAAACAAATAATTACATTGGTCAAAACGTTAGAAATGATTTTACTATTTAACTCTGTACTAGAAGTCCTTTCTTGTGATATTTGGTAAAACCATGTGGCAGATCACAAGATCACATGTAAAATGTTAACGTGTCGCCTGGAAGCACTAACCGGTGTGAAATGTTTGCTCTCCTTGCCTAGGAGACCTGGGGTTATAATTACCCTGAGGTTGAAGGATAAGGCAAAAGTTTACAAGAGTTCAGCAAATAAAAAATGCCAACTTTACAGTCTCCTTGAGATTAGAGGAGAACAAGAAATCCTAGATTTCAGTTGTGACTATGAAAACATTGAAAGTTGATTTATTTTGATAGGATCCATTTCTCTCCTAGAGTAAACCCTAGAGTAAACAAAACTGTTACTTTGTTAGGGTCAAATGGTACCTATTTTGCCTGCATACGACATTCAGCAATGCCTGTATATATTTTTTTATTGTTGCAACTGGAGAGACACTACTGGCATCTAGTGAGTAGAGACCAGAGATGCTGCTCAGCATCCGACACACACAGGACAGACCCCACAGAAAAGAATGTCCCGAGTCCAAAATATCATTAATGCCAAAGTTGCGAAACCCTGAGTGAGGCATTGGTGGACACAGAGAAATGAGGTGGGGGAAGGCGGGTACAGAAGGTAGTGTTTGTGTCTCCTCTCCCAAGGAAAATCAGAAGGATGATAAAGAAGCAAAGGAGTTTCTTGCAAGGTAATGACAAATATAAGTGAAGAGGAGTCTGATGTGCTGCTTTTTATTGGAAAATCAAGAAAAGAAGCCCCACAGTTAGGCTCCAGAAAAAAAAAAATGGTGACATGAAGACATGAGGAGGTGCTCAGATAACTGCTTAGCTTCATATAGGTCTGAGGATGAGGTATACCTGAGGAAATGTTTTTTTCCATAGGCCTGCAGCAAACTACGGAATCTGGCTGGACAAGAGATCCAAGAAGCCAGGTCAAGAAATAGCAATGTAGGAAAAGCTGGTCACCTTAGATAAGTACACATGCACTGCCTATAGGGAGCTGGGAAAAGACTGAAGGTGCACCAGTGTCACCACCTGGCTCTGCCAAGATACAGGTACATCAGCCCACAGCCCAGCCTAGACCAGCTCTGGAGTCTAAATGCATAATTTCTACCATGTTGTCAGTCAGCTATATCCTAATGGAATTAACTGCTATGGTTTGAATGATGGGGCCCCTTCCAAATGTTACATTGAACTTAATTCCCAATGCTATAGTATTAATAGGTGTGGCCTCTGGGAGGAGATTAAGCCCTGAGGGTTCTGCCTTTATGAATGGGATTAGCATCCTTTCACAAGGAAAGTTCCCTTGTCTGTTTGTCCCTTCCACTATGTCAGGATTCAATCCTTCCAGAGGATACAGCAATAAAGTGTCATCTCAGAAGCAGGGCACAGCCTTCACCAGACATCATTCCTGATGATGCCTTAGTCTTGGAATTTCCAGGCTCCAAAATGTGAGAAAGAAATTTCTATTGTTTATTAATTACCTAACATCTGGTATTTTGTTCCAGCACACAAACAAACAAAATTCCCAAAGATGGGCATTTAGGTTGATTCCATTTCTTTGCTATTGTGAATCATGCTGCAATGAACACTGAAACCTCTGGTATTTTGTTCTCACACCACCAGCATACATACTCAATACTAAACGATACTAATGGGAATTGACATGCAGAGACCAAATTCTATGCATTTCATAGTAGGATGTGAAGAGTAAAGGAAGAAGGCTCTTTAAAGGGAAAACAATGATGTGGAGATGAATCTTTGAGCATTACTGGAGTACCACCAATGTAGCTAACTCTTAGGAAGTTGCCTGAAAAATTACTCAATGGGATTGAGTTAACCTGAAATCTTATCTGACAGAAGGTTAAAAATTCGTCAAAAACATTTTTTTTTTTTTTGAGGCAGAGTCTTGCTCTGTTGCCCAGGCTGTAGTGCAGTGGCACAATCTCAGCTCACAGCATCCTCTGCGGCCTAGGTTCAAGTGATTCCCCAGCCTCAGCCTTCTGAGTAGCTGGGACTACAGATGTGAACCATTTCTGGCTAATTATTTTGTATTTTTAGTAGAGATGGGGTTTCACCATGTTGGCCAGGATGGTCTTGATCTCCTGACCTTGTGATCCGCCTGCCTCTGCCTCCCAAAGTGTTGATATTACAGGTGTGAGCCACCATGCCCGGCCATTCCATTTTTTTATATCTCTGTTAAATGGACTGTTGTACCCATGAAATATTATACCTGTTATGACACTTCTGGTGCTTTTTATTTATTGGCATTTAATAGCAAACTGTGAGAGACAGGACCTGTAATCTTACTAATCATTATTTCCCTTTCACTTTCTTGTTATATTCCTAGAAATTTTATCCTTTAACAAGATGGAGACCAGCAGGCAATGACCTATATTTGGCATCACCCTGCTTTTTATCCCATTAGTTCTTACTTATGCTTTTTATGTGAACTTAAACATTTTTTTTCCTTGGGCACACTGATTTTATTTATTTTAGTCATATATCCAGAAAGGGGTTTGCTGGATGATGTGGTAGTTCTATTTTTAACTTTCCAAGTAGTCTCCTTACTGTTCTGTGAAAAGACTGTGCTAATTTCTCATCAACTGTGTACAGTGTTTCCTTTTCTCGACATTTTACCAAAAGTTGTTACCCTTTCCCCTTTTGATAAACACCATTATAATGACGTGATATATCATTGTGGTTCTAATTTGCATTTTCTCAATGATTACCGATGTTGAGCATTTTCTTATGTACCTTTTGGTCATTTGTGTGACTTTTTTTTCCTCCAACTTGTATTTTTAGTTCAGGGATACATGTGCAGGATGTGCAGATTGGACGTAGAGCACAACCTGTACATCCTGCATGAGTGCCACAGGGGTTTGCTGCATAGATCATCCCATCACCTAGGTGTTAAGCTCAGCATCTATTAGCTGTTATTCCTGGTACTCTACCTCCTTCCACTCCAACCTTCTGACAGGATCCAGTGTGTGTGTTTTCCCCCCATCCATGTGTCCATGTTTTCTCATCATTCAGCTCCCATTTATAAGTGAGAACATGTGGGATTTGGTGTTCTGTTCCTGCGTTAGCTTGCAGAAGATAATGGCTTCCAGCTCCATCCATGTTGCTGCAAAGGACATGATCTCATTCTTTTTATGGCTGGACAGCATTCCATGATGGATATGTACCACATTGTCTTTATCCAGTCTATCAGTGATGGGCATTTAGGTTGATTCCATTTTTTTGCTATTGTGAATAGTGCTGCAATGAACATATGTATGAATGTATCTTTATTATAGAGCAACTTATATTCCTTTAGGCATATATGCAGTAATGGGCTTACTGGGTCAAATGGTGTTTCTGCCTCTAGGTCTTTGAAAAATCTCCACACTGTCCTTCACAATGATGGAACTATTTTACATTCTCACTAACAGTGTAAAAGCATTCCTTTTTATCTGCAACCTCACCAGCATCTGTTGTCTCTTGACTTTTTAATAATGGCCATTCTGACTAGTGTAAGATGATATCTCTTTATGGTTTTTATTTCCATTTCTCTAATGATCTATAATGTTAACCTTTTTTTTTCATATGATAATTGCTCACATACATGTCTTCTTTTGAGAAGTGTCTGTTTATGCCCTTTGCTCACTTTTTTAATGGGGTTCTTTTTTCCTTGTAAATTTAAGTTTCTTAAAGAAGCTGGATATTTGCCCTTTTCAGACAGGTGAGTTGCAAACATTTTCTCCCATTCTGTAGGTTGTCTGCTTGTTGTATTGCTAGCTTATTTTGCTGTACAGAAGCTCTTCAGTTTAAGTAAGTCCCATTTGTCAAATTGCTTTTGTTGTAATTACTTTTGGCATCATTATCATTAAATCTTTGCCTGTGCCTAGGTCCTGAATTGTACTGGATCAGAGGCAAAACACTCCTTAGCAAATGCAAAGGAACTGAAATCATAATAGTCTCTCAGACTATAGCACTATCAAATTAGAACTCAAGATTAAGAAGTTCACTCAAAATAATATGACTACATGGAAATTGAACAACCTGCTCCTGAATGACTCTTGGATAAATAATAAAATTAAGAAAGAAATCAAGAAGTTCTTTGAAAATACTGTGATGAAAAATACAATGCACCAGAATCTCTGTGATGCAGCTAATGCAGTTTTAGGAGGGAAGTTTATAGCATTAAATGCCCACATCTCAAAGCTAGAAAGATCTCAGGTTAACAACCTAACAACACAACTAAAAGAATTAGAGAACTAATAGCAAACAAATTTCCAAAGCTATCAGAAGACAAGAAATAACCAAGATCAGAACTGAGCTGAAGGAGATTGAGACACAAACACACACACACACACACACACACACACACCCCCTTCAAAAACCAGCAAATCCAGGAGCAGTTCTTCTTAAACTAGCTAGCTAGACTATTAAAGAAAAAAGATCCAAATAAAGACAACCAGAAACTATAAGGGGAGTTATCACCACTGATCCCACAGAAATACAAACAACTAGAAGAGAATCCTATAAAAATCTTTATGAACACAAAATAGAAAATCTAGAAGAAATGGATAAATTCATCAACACATACACTCTCCCAAGATTGAACTAGGAATAAATTAAATCCCTGAATAGACCAATAACGAGTTCTGAAATTGAGGCAGTAATATATAGTGTGCTAACCAAAAAACAAACAAACAAAAAAAAAAAACCCAAGACCAGGTGGATTCACAGCTCAGATGGATTCACAGCTGACTTCTACCAGAGGTACAAAGAAGAGCTGGTACCATTCATTCCTACTGAAACTATTCTAAAAAAATAAAATAAAAAGGAGAGATTGCTCCTTAACTCTCATTCCATGAGGCCAGCATCATCCTGTACCAAAACTTTACTGAGATACAACAAAAAGAAAACTTTAGGCCAGTATTCTTGATGAACATTGATTCAAAAATAGTCAACAAAATACTGTCAAACCAAATACAGCAGCACATCAAAAAGCTTATCCACCATGATCAAGTAGGCTTCATCCCCAAGATACAAGGTTAGTTCAACATATACAAATCAATTAATGTGATTCACCACATAAACAGAATTAAAGACAAAAACCGCATGATTATCTCAATAAATGGAGAAAAGGCTTTCAATAAAATTCACTTTGTGTTAAAGTGTGTTAAATATCACTTTGTGCTTAAAAAATCTCAATAAAGTAGGTATTGAAGGAACATGCCTTATAACAATAAGAGCCATCTATGACAAACCCACAGCCAATACCACATGGAATGGTCAAAAGCCTGAAGCATTCCCCTTGAAAACCAACATGAAATGAGCATGATCTCTCTCACCACTCCTATTCGACATAGTATTGGAAGTCTTGACCAAGGCAATCAGGCAGGAGAAAGAAATAAAGCATATTCAAATAAGAAGAGAGAAAGCCAAACTATCTTTGTTTGCAGATGGCATGATTCCATATCTAGAAAACCTTATAATTTCAGTTTAAAACTTCTTAAGTTAATAGCAACTTTAGCAGAGACTCAGGATACAAAATAAATCTGAGAAAATTGCAAGCATTCCTATACACCAAGAATAGGCAAGCCAAAAGCCAAATCATGAATGAACTCTCTTTCACTATTGTCACAAAAAGAATAAAATACCAGGCCAGGCGCGGTGGCTCACGCCTGTGTTCCTAGCACTTTGGGAGGCCGAGGAGGGTGGATCGGGAGGTCAAGAGATAGAGACCATCCTTGTCAACATGGTGAAACCCTGTCTCTACTAAAAATACAAAAAATTGGCTAAGCATGGTGGCACGTCCCTGTAATCCCAGCTACTCAGGAGGCTGAGGCAGGAGAATTGCCTGAACCTAGGAGGCGGAGGTTGCTGTCAGCCGAGATTGCGCCATTGCACTCCAGCCTGGGTAACGAGTGAAACTCCATCTCAAAAAAAAAAAAAAAAAAAAAAAGAATAAAATACCTAGGAATACAGCTAGCAAGGTAAATGAAGGGCCTCTTCAAGGAGAACTATAAACCACTGCTCAAAGAAATCAGAGATGACATAAACAAATGGAAAATCATTCCATGCTCATGAATAGGAAGAATCAATATTGTGAAAATGACCATACTGCACAAAGTAATTTTTAGATTCAATGCTATTCCCATTAAACTACTATTGACATTCTTCACAGAACTAGAAAAAACTATTTAAAAATTCATACAGGACCAAAAAAGAGTCTGAATACCCAAGGTAATTGTAAGCAAAATGAACAAAGCTGAAGGCATCACACTACCTAATTATAAACTATACTACAGGGCTATCATAAGCAAAACAGCATGATACTGATACAAGAACAGACATATAGACCAAGTGGAACAGAACAGAAAACCCAGAGACAGGACTGCACATCTGCAGCCATCTGATCTTCAACAAACCTGACAAAAACAAGCAACGGGGAAAGGATTCTCTAATTAATGCTGCTGGGAGAACTATCTAGCCATATGCAGAAAATTGAACCTGGACCCCTTCCTTACATCATATACAAAAATAAACTCAAGATGGATTAAAGACTTAAATTTAAAACCCAAAACTATAAAAACTGTACAAGACAACCTAGGCAATACCATTCAGAAAATAAGCACAGGCAAAGATTTCATGATGAAGATGCCAAAAGTAATTGTGTCAACTTAAACTTCTCTTCCACCTGGAAACGTTTCCTGACTACTCCAGATTAGGTTAAAAGCCCCTAAAATGCATTTTCACAGCACTTAACAGAGTTTACTGAAATTCTTCATTAAATTATTCATTTTATTTGAGAACAAGGTCATTGTTTATGTATTGCCACAGACTCTCCAGATCCTAACTTGGTACTTACCACATTGCAGGCATTATAAAATATAGTTTTCTCTAAGGAATAAAACTGGGTTGAAACCTGAAATAACAGTCCAATTTTAACGGCTAATTACTTTCCCCCATTTTTCACCTTCCCCCATTGTTCTATTTTCAAAAGCCTTATTTCTGCCACACATCTGAGTAGCATTTATGAAAATTGCTTGTTTCTAAGAATAAATTTTGAAACTGTTTCTTGCTTTTTCATTAGTGACATAAAGTAGAATCATGGTATGTAAGAGTGATATTGACATTTGGGTTTAAAGTTCCCAAGAACAAGTACCTGGCTCTTCCATAAAGCCAAATGCACTGGCTTCAACATTACAAATATTCAACTGTAATCTTTCTCCCTCTTGAATGAGTGAGAATGTGTGGTAGAAAAAGCCGTGGGTCCTAAAAGCTGGCAAAAGCAAGGCAAACTGTTGGCTCTACTGCTTGCCGAGGTTATTATCTTAGAAATAACCTACAGGTATCTGATTTTTAATATGCAAAATGGGCATTACAACACCAAATTGTGTTTTTGCTTAATAAAGTGTCATTAGCTTAGACTTTCGATTCTGCCAATGACAGGAGTCAATTGGCTTCCAGAAGATATGGTATATTGCCCTAAAAGGGCTCTGATGCTATTTCTTTTCTGTGTTCCAGCTTATCACAAATTACCCTAATTCAAGTTTCTATCTCTTCTCCTAATCATGGCATAATATGCAACATTCACTAAGTTACTGGTAATTAAATGTATGAGCTGGTTTTATCACCAAAAATTTAAAGTAGAGGATGTTTCCTAAAAATAGAGAATTCTCTTTGAAAAAAGTTGCTAATAAGGGTAAAAGAAAAAAACACAACGTCTTTCTCCCCTCGATAAGCTGAATAGAGGGAACCAAATTTTATAGAATGCCAATATCTCAATTTCTCATTTTGCTTAAAAAGCTGGTGAGGCATGGAGTTAACAGCATAGAAGTGCTGATACAGAGCTATTTTATGATAGATCTGACAACTAAAATTATAATTTGTCTTTTAATCCTATCACACTGAATTTGGAAAAAAATTATGACACATGGTCTTAAAATTAGTTGTTAAGCTGAAAAAATCTGTAGAGTACAAATTTAATATCTATTTCATGCTTAAATTCTTACATTATATTCGCAGATACTTCTGGATCAACTCCCACCTCTCTGGTTTGGGGTAACTTCCTGTGCTCTCCCCATCCCTGTTTCTCCACCTTACTTCCCTACAACCACTCATTTTACACTCGGCTCCAGCCTTGCTGAAATACTCATGATTCTCAAGTAAACGGTGCTGTTTTACCCTTTGCTTAACCCTGCTAAGCAAAGTTTATCACTCCTACCCACTATGCCTTATACTTCAGTTTATTTATTCAACAAACATTTATTAAGTGCCTTCTGTGGCCCAGTTACAGCCATAGGGTCTTGAGAAATACAGCACAAAAGTCATGACTACTTTCCTCAGAGGATTTGGAATCTTATAATGGGAGACCCGTAGGTAAATAGATGCTCAGAGATAACACAGTGGGTGCAATAGAAGTGGATACAGCATGCAATAGAGAGCATGAAATACTCCAACGAGTTGAGCAGATTTGGAAAGGGATTCAGGAAAGTGATTATAATTAAACTAAGTCTTCAATGAGGGTAGAGGCAGAGAGAACCGTGGGAAAAATGTGAAGTTATGAAACATCCCAGGGAAAATAATTGGAGAAACTATTGCTTTTTTTTTTGCAAAGTTTTCTGCAGATCATATGAGACAGAAAGAAGAAAAGAAAAAATGAAGAATAGAAATTGTGACTTATGGTTTAAGTAGTTACATTATATAAGTAAGTTAACTATATAAGTAATGAATTATAAGTGTATGCTTTATAAGTATATAAGTTAACTTTAGAAGTTTTAAAATGGTAGGTAGACCCACTGCTAGGGACCATAAGTCCTGGTTTGCTTGGGATGCTTCCACTTTATTCTGTGGTTATATGTAATTATTAACAGAATCCCCTTTTACTCTCAAAATGTCCTAGGATGGATGATAAATATGACCACCATATGCATGGGCCAAAGAGCAGCTTATCATAATTTTGATGAGATGCTTTTTGTTTTTTTTTAGGAAGGGAGGAAGGCAGGAAGGGAGGAAAGGAGGAAGGGAGGGCGGAAGGGAGAGAGGGAGGGAGGGAGGGAGGGAGAGAAGGGAAGGAAGGAAATCAAGCAATGAGAGAGACATTGCCGACCTGGATCCAGAAGTCTGCAAGTTGATTTCTTTTTTTTTTTTTTCTTTTTTTGAGAGAAGGAAAGAAAAAAAAAGGAGTGAAGGAGAGGAAGAAAGAGGAAGAGAAAGAGGGAAAGAGAACAGAAATGTTGGTTTATTCTAAAAAAAAATGGGTATTAATAATGGCCAATCAATATTTCATTTAAACCTATGAGTAGATGTGGTGTGGTATTGACAAGATTGTATATTTTGTGTATTTAAAGTGGAGAGCTCTATAAATATTTCTTAAGTTTACTTGTTCCGGATCTGAGTTCGAGTCCTTGATATCCTTATTAATTTTCTGTCTCATTGAGTCTAAGTCTCTATGTATCTGGGTGTTAGGATCATTAGCTCTTGTTGTGGCATTGATCCTTTTACCACTATATCTTTGTTGCTTTAAAATCTATTTTATCAGATACGAGAATTGCAACTCCTGCTTTTTATTTATTCATTTATTTTTGCTCTCCATTTGGTTGGTAAATCTTTCTCCATCCCTTTGTTTTGAGTCTTTGTGTATCCTTTCATGTGAAATGGGTCTGGATGTAACATGCTGTTGGGTTTTGGCTGTATCTTTTGATTGGGGGATTTAGTCGATTTAAATTTAGGATTACTGCCATTTGATGTTAACTGGCTGTTTTATCAATTTGTTGATGTAAATTCTTCTTTATGTTGATGCTCTTTACTTTTTGGAATATTTTTAGAAGGGCTAATACTGGTTGTTTCTTTCTACGTGTAATGCTTCTTTCAGAAGCTCTTGTAAAGCAGGCCTGGTGGTAATAAAATCTCTGAGTACTTGCTTATTCATAAAAGATTTTATTTTTCCTTCAGTTTTGAAGCTTAGTTTGGCTGGATATGAAATTCTGGGCTGAAAGTTCTGTTCTTTAAGGATGTTGAATATTGACCCCCACTCTCTTCTGGCTTGTAGAGTTTCTGCTGAGAGATCTGCTGTAAGTCTGATAGGCTTCCCTTTGTTTTTTTTTTTTTTTTTTTTAAGCATCAATGCATTTATTCAATAAACATTTATCAGGGTCTACTCCATGATCAGTGCTAAGATAAAAAGTTGAGTAAAGCCATAATCTATATTTATAAGGAGCTTCTTTGATAAGGAAAACAGAAGTGTTTACATATACGTGTGTGTGTATGTCTGTGTGCGTGCATGTGTGCGTGTTGGTACCTGAATTTATTGGTTGATATCTATCAATCTGTCTATCTATCATCTATCTATCTATCTATCTATCTATCTATCTATCTATCTATCTATCTATCATGAAAACCAAACATTTGATAAGCATGAGAGGAACCTCCTCTGTGTGGAAATGTTAGAAAAGCATGAAGGCATTTGAGATGGCCCTTAAAACTGTAAGACTTCTTTCTATCAAAAACCCTATATTTTGGGAAGTGGGGGGCAGCATACCCAGTTAAAAATCTACATTCTGAGTAATAAAAATGTGACTAATTTCTGGCCAGTAAGATGTAAGTAAATATGTGAGACTTCCAAGAAGTCTTCTTAAAGGGGAAGGAATGAATATTTTCTTCTTTCTGCTTCCAGCCTGGAACTCAAATGCGACAGGTGAGATTCTAGAAGCCACCTTGAGTTATAAGGTGTACTTAAGCTATTGGGTATACTTAAGTCATGTGCTGGGGGTGGTAAAACAGGAAAATAGAAGTCTGGGGCCTTGATACTGGTCTATACATTTCCTTTTATTTTAGTTAAAAGTCTATACATTTCCACTTAGTTTAGAAAATATGCAATGAATTCATACAACTCAAAGAGGAAAGAGGCTGACAGGTACATTCAGTCTACTTTCCAGAGCCTGAAGCTCCCAGGAAATAATATGAATTAACTCAGTCAGTGTGGCTGATGTAAATAGATGTTGGGAAAGTTAACAGATTATCCTCATACTTACATTATTGTGCCAATTATTAGAATCCGAAATAAATACCTAAAACGTTTTCTAGTTATGAAATCTCAAATTGTATAGATTACTTTTTCTTTTGCCCAAATTTTGGGAGTTGAACTATCTCTTTTATCGTACCCATGCCCCCAGATCAAGACCCTGGCATCCTCAATAAGAATTTGTTCTTTTAGGTAGCATTTTTTGTTGTTGTAAAAACTTGGGATTTCAAATTTAATTGCTCTGCAAGGGTTTTCTGATCTTATTTATTTATTTATTTATTTATTTTTGGAGGAAGGGAGGAAGGCAGGAAGGGAGGAAAGGAGGAAGGGAGGGAGGGAGGAATGAAGGGAGGGACAGAGGGAGGGAGGGAGGGAGGGAAGGAGGGAGGGAGGGTGGGAGGGTGGGAGGGAGGGAGAAAAGGGAAGGAAGGAAATCAGGCAATGAGAGAGACAATACCGACCTGGATCTAGAGGTCTACAAGTTGATTTCTTTTTTTCTTTTTTGAGAGAAGGAAAGAAAAACAAGGAGTGAAGGAGAGTAAGAAAGAGGAAGAAAAAGTGGGAGAGAGAATGGAAATGTTGCTTTATTCTAGAAAATATGGGTATTAATAATGGCCAATCAATATTTCATTTAAACCTATGAGTAGGTATGATGTGGTATTGACAAGAATGCATATTTTGTGTATTTAAAGTGGAGAGCTCTATATATATTTATTAAGTTTACTTGTTCCGGATCTGAGTTCAGAAGTTACAAGAGCTTCTGACAGAAGTGTTACACATAGAAAGAAACAACCAGTATTAGCCTTTCTAAAAATATACCAAAAAGTAAAGAGCATCAACATAAAGAAGAATTTACATCAACGAATGGATAAAACAGCCAGTTAACATCAAATGGCAGTAATCCTAAATTTTAATTGACTAAATCCCCCAATCAAAAGATACAGCCAAAACCCAATGGTATGCTACATCCAGACCCATTTCACATGCAAGGATACACAAAAACTCAAAACAAAGGGATGGAGAAAGATTTACCAACCAAATGGAGTGCAAAAATAAATAAATAAATAAAAAGCAGGAGTTGCAATTCTTGTATCTGATAAAATAGATTTTAAAGCAACAAAGATATAGTGGTAAAAGGATCAATGCCACGACAAGAGCTAACGATCCTAACACCCAGATACATAGAGACTTAGACTCAATGAGACAGAAAATTAATAAGGATATCAAGGCTTCCCTTTGTAATTAACCTGACCTTTCTCTCTGGCTGCCCTTAGTATTTTCTCCTTCATTTCAACCCTGGTGAATCTAACGATTATGTGCCTTGGGGTTGCTCTTCTTGAGGAATATCTTTGTGGTGTTCTCTGTATTACCTGGGGTTGAATATTGTCCTGCTTTGCTAGTTTAGAAAAATTTTCCTGAATAATATCCTGAAGAATATTTTCCAGCTTGGATTCATTCTCTCTGTTGCATTTGGTACACCTATCAAACGTAAATTTGGTCTTTTCACATAGTCCCACATTTCTTGGAGACTTTGCTCATTCCTTTTTATCCTTTTTTCTCTAATCTTGTCTTCTCGTTTTATTTCATTAAGTTGGACTTCTACCTCTGATAGCCTTTCTTCTGCTTCAACAATTTGAGTGTTTAAACCTGTGCATACTTCTAGGAGTTCCCATATTGTATTCTTCAGTTCCATTAATTCACTTATATTCCTCTCTAAGTTGTCTATTCTCATTAGGATTTCATCAAACCTTTTTTCAAAGTTCTTAGTTTCTTTACATTGGGCTACAACATGTTCTTTTAACTCACAGAAGTTTCTTATTATCCATCTTCTGAAGCCTGATTCTGTTAATGGGATGCACTCGTTCTCCATCAAGTCTTGTTCCCTTGTTGATGAGGAACTGTGATCCTCTTTAGAGGGAGAGGCATTCTGATTTTGAGTATTCTCAGCCTTTTTACACTGGTTTCTTTCCCATCATTGTAAATTTATCCACCTGTCGTCTCATCTCATCGAAAAAAGTGGTAGGGGGAATGATCCAAGATGGCTGATCGCTAACATCTCGGGATTGCAGCTCCCAGTGAAAGCTCAGAGAACGAGAGGACGCCACACTTTCAGACAAATTTTGGTTGCTCACGGAGCAGAAGATTCCCAGTGGAGGAGCTCCACGGATCACCAGCGCAACTCTTGTGTCCGGCGCAGCGGTTTCGCCGCACATCGGCACGGCAGCTCTTGGTGCAGAGTAAACGGGACTGGTTCCCCTTCTGACCGAGGTTTGGAGCTCCAGAAAGGCAGAGTCGCCTATTACGGATTCAAAAAGGAAGCCAGACTGGAGATTCCCGGGCAGAAAAGCACCATCAGTCTTAACGCCGCTATTTTGGCCAGTGCAGTGGGTTGCTCAGATTTTGGCCCTGGGAATTAACAACTTGGACGTCCACTCAGAGACCTAATTTGAAAGTTGGTAATTACTAAACTATTGCTTTTAATGGCAAAAACCACAATTACTTTATGCCAACCTATTAAACACATAATGAGATAGCAAATAGCAGTTGACGACGTGGAGCTGGAGTTACTGATCTGAGTCTCAATTCAGACCCTATGGCTGCATGTTCCTGTGTACATACTCAAACCTCTTTGAAATTCAATTTTCTTTTCTGTAAAAGATGGATATCATCTTCCAGATTATCATAAAATTAATTGAGAAGATAAAAATTACTGACTTTGGATACATTAGATAAACTCAAAAATATTACTTTCTGTTTCTTTTACCATTCTAGAGACTATGGTCTTGTGTGAATGGGTAATATGTGGTTGAAGATAATTAAAAAGGGACAGAGGTGCTAGGTAAAAAGCTATATATGGTAGACAAAATAATCGGCTACTCAAAAGTGCCTACATTCCCATCTCCAGAAACCATAAATATATTAGCTTATGAGGCAAACAAGACTTCACAGATGTGACTAAGTTGAAAATCTTGAGTTGGGGATATCAATACTGGGTTATCTGGTTGGGTCCAATGTCATTAGAAGGGTTTTTAAAAGGAAGAGGAAGGCAGGAGTGTCAGAATCAGAGAAGGAGGTGTGATGAGGGGAAAAGTCAGAGTAGAGAGTGATTTGAAGATGCTTCCCTGCTGGCTTTGAGCATGGAAGAAGGCATCATGACTTTGGAAATGCAGGCAGCCTTCTGCAGCTAGAAAAGGCAAGGAAATGGATTTTCCCCTAGAGCCTCTTACAAGAATATAGCCCTGATGACATCTTGACTTTAGGATTTCTGACCTCAAGAAATGTAAGATAATAAATGTTAAGTTTTTTTTTTTAAGGTACTAAATTTTAGAAATTTGTTAAAACAGAAATAGAAACATATAACTCATATAAACATATTATGGATTTATATTTTATCCTATGGTCAACAGAAAACTATTAGGATTTTATTCCAATAAAGGAATCACACTATGATGTATGCAACTTAGATACAAAATCTTAATTGCAATATAAAAAGGTTGAATCAGGGATGAGCAATGCTGTAGGAAAAGAAGACCAGATGTGAAAACTTCTTCCAGCCTGGACTCCAGGTAAAGAAGGTTGGGTAAAGGAATTATTAAGCCACAAAATCCAGTTTTATCAGCTTTAAAGCTTATATCATCCATAAATCTGTAAGAAAAAATATATAAAAATTTTAATGCAAAAGTAAGTGCAAAACTGGATGTTTATTTATAGTGAGAAACAAATCAGAACAAACTATTTTATAAAGTGATAGGTATTCATGCCACAAACATAACCAGATTTTAGAAAAAGAACGTAATATTTTGATTACCTGCCTAACACAATTTATAATGCTATTTCCTCTACATTTTTTCAGCCTGATCCAAGAAACTGAGAAAATTAAGGGCCATAAAGTTTAAGCTTCAATAGTTAAACAGCAAATCTTTCTCTGAATTAAATATATTGGACTGGAGACTTACTAGGTAGAGGAACAGAAACTACTTGAGAGATGTAGTTTCAGTAGCTGAATGGATGTTGATTTCCTGGATACAGCATTCACAGCACAATAATGCCTTTTCAAGTTTACATCTGTCTGGCTTAATAAACTGAATTCCTAGAGGGTAGATAATTGTAACGTACCTGGCACAGCAAAATTTGCTGTGGAGCAAATTTTGAATGAATGATTAAATATTATACAATATACAGCTTGAACTGAAATTTACATACACATTTTGCATTTTAAAGGAATACTGTGTGATATGATTTGGCTGTGTCCCCACCCAAATATCAACTTGAATTGTATCTCCCAGAATTTCCATGTGTTGTGGGAGGAATCTACAGGGAGGTAATTGAATCATGGGGCTGGACTTTCCCATGTTATTCATGAGATCTGATGGGTTTATCAGATGTTTCTGCTTTTGGTTCCTCATGATTTTCTCTTGCCATCACCGTATAAAAAGTGCCTTCACTTTCTGCCATGATCCTGAGGCATCCCTAGCTATGTCAAACTATAAGTTCAAATAAACCTCTTTTCTTCCCAGTCTTGGGTATGTCTCTATCAGCAGTGTGAAAACGAACTAATGCAGTAAATTGGCACCAGTAGCGTTGAGTGTTGCTGAAAAATATACCCGAAAATGTGGAGGCACCTTTGGAACTGGAAAACAGGCAGAGGATGGAATAGTTTGGAGGACGCAGAAGAAAGCGAAATGTGATAAAGTTTGGAACTTCCTAGAGACTTGTTGAATGGCTTTGACTAAAAGCCTTAAAATGATATGGATAATAAGGTTCGTGCTGAGGTGCTCTCAGATGGAAATGAGAAACTTGTTGGGAACTGGAGCAAAGGTGACCCTTGTTATGCTTTAGCAAAGAGACTGGTAGTAATTTGCCCCTTCCTTAGAGGTTTGTGGAACTTTGAACTTGAGACAGATGATTTAGAGCATCTGATGGAAGAAATTTCTAGGCAGCAAAGGATTCAAAATGTGACTTGGGTGCTGTTAAAAGAATTCCATTTTAAAAGGGAAACAGAGGATGAAATGTCAGGAAATTTGCAGCCTGATGATATAGTAGGAAAGAAAAGCCCATTTCCTGGGAAGAAATTCAAGCCAGCAGGATAAATTTGCATAAGTAACAAGGAGCCTAATGTTAATCCCCAAGACCGTGGGAAACATGTCTCCACTCCATGTCAGAGACCTTCACAGTAGCCCCTCCCATTACAGGCCTAGAGGCCCAGGAGAAAAAGGATACCAAGCTGTGCTGTGTTCAGCTTGTTATCCTTTGTCTCAGCTCCTCCAGCTGTGGCTGAAAAGGGCCAGAGTAGAGCTTGGGCTATGGCTTCAAATGATGGAAGCCCCAAACCGTTGCACCTTCTACACAGTGCTGAGCCTGCAGGTGCACAGAAGTCAAGAATTGAGGTTTGGGAACCTCTGCCTAGATTTCAGAGCATGTGTGGAAACACCTGAATGCCTAGGCAAAAGTTTGCTGCAGGGGGTGGGGCCCTCATGGAGAACCTCTGCTAGGGCAGTGCAGAAGAGAAACATGGGGTTGGGGCACCCCCACAGAGTGCATACTGTGGCATTGCCCAGCGGAGTGGTGAGAAGAGGACCACTGTCCTCCAGACCCCAGAATGGTAGATTTTGCACCATGTGCCTGCAATGGTAGACAGCTTGCACCGTGTGCCTGGAAAAGACGCAGACACTCAATGCCAGCCCATGAAAGCAACTGGGAGAGAGACTGTACCCTGCAAAGCCACAGGAACCATGGCTCTAAAACCATGGGAATCCACCTCTTGCATCAGTGTGAACTGGATGTGAGACTGGAGTAAAAAGAGATCATTTTAGAGCTTTAAATTCTAACTGCTCCCCTGGATTTCAGACTTTCATGAGGTCTGTAACCTCTCTGTTTTGGTCAGTATCTCCCATTTGGAAAGGCTTTATGTACCCAATACCTATACCCCCATTGCATTTAGGAAGTAACTAGCTTGCTTTTGAATTTACAGGCACATAGGCAGAAGGGACTTACCTTGTATCAGATGAAAATTTGGGAGGTGGACTTTTGGGTTAATGCTGAAATGAGTTAAGATTTTGGGGGACACTTGGGAAGGAATGATTGGTTTTAAAATATGAGAAGATGAGATTGGGGTGGATGGCAGGGGCAGAATGATATGGTTTTGCTGTGTCTCCACCCAAATCTCAACTTGAATTGTATCTCCGAGAATCCCCATGTGTTGTGGGAGGGACCCAGGAGAAGTAATTAAATCATGGGGGCCAGTCTTTCCCATGCTATACTCAAGATAGTAAATAAGTCTTATGAGATCTTCTGGGTTTATAAGGAATTTCTGCTTTTGCTTCTTCTTCATTTTCTCTTGCTGCCACCATGTAAGAAGTGCCTTTCACCTCCTGCCATGATTCTGAGGTCTCCCCAGCCACGTGGAACTGTAAGTCCAAATAAGCCTCTTTTTCTTCATAGTCTCATGTATGTTTTTATCAGATATATGAAAACAGACTAATACACTACATATGTTTTGTGGTAGCATTATATAAACTAAAACTTGAGGGCAACTTTACTTATGTAAAAAGTCTTTACCATGATGTGCACTACAGGATATAATAGTTATATAACTGTTTTAAAATTTCATTATATAAGTTTTATATTTGTTCATTTTAGAGAAAAGCCTCTGAAAATTTTAAAATAATCATTTTGGTCCCAGAAAGTTATGGTTAGAAGCTGACCACAGTGAATTATAAAAGTCAACTTTCTAACACAAGAATAGAAAACCAAACATTGCATGTTCTCACTCATAAGAGGAAATTGAACGATAAGAACACATAGAGACTGGGAGGGGAACATCACACACTAGGGCCTGTTAGGGAGTGGGGGGATTGGGGAGGGGATTAGGAGAAATACCTAAAGTAGATGACCGGGTGATGAATGCAGCAAACCACTATGGCACATGTATACCTATATAACAAACATGCATGATCTGCATGTATATCCCAGAACTTAAAATATAACAATAAAATTTGAAAAGAAATAAGAATCTATGAAAAAAGTCACCTTTCTTTTTTAAATATGTAAACTACAATACTGTTATGGTATGAAAAGTAATTAGAAACAAAAAATCAAACTTATTTTACCATCATAGATTAGGCAATAAGCTATTTATACTTTCTACTTTGTCTTTAGTTGGATTGAGAATATATTAATTCCCAATTTTACTTTGAACAAATAATATATTTTTTTTAGTGTAGAAACAAACCATCACTCTACTGCAGTAACTTCATTAATCAATCAGTGGTGACAACATGTGCCACAAAATATTTTACCAAGAAAATGAGTATTTGAATCAGGGATATTATCTACAACAAGAAGTTAATTTCGTGGTAATAATTATAGCTTATAGTATATAGTCAAGCACATTCTTGTGAGCCTTGAGAGATAGCACAATGGACAGACATTGGATATAAACTATTATTTTCAGCACCATGTTTCTAAAGCAAACTCAGGTGAAGATGTAAGAATTCTGATAATATATTTTGACCAAAGCTAGTAATGCCATCTTAGGTGTATGTGGCTTATCATTTATGACTTTCATAAGAGGTAACAATGATTTATTTAATAACCTTATGTGCATATGTGTATGTGTGTCCGGATATATGTACACAGAAGGAGAGAAGGCAAGATAGCCACAACTTCAGAAAACTGTAAACAGATTCGTTTCTTCTACATGTACCACTTCACAGTTTCAAAAATCAAACCACACACCAAATAACAGTTTGACTACTGATGTTTTCAAACTTTTCGTATGTATAGGGTATGTTTTATGATGATTGAGAATATAAAAATTTTTCTTAAATTTCAAAGAACTCTGATGTAAAGTTCAAATTTATTGTACTCAAAATCAAATTAATAACTGGGAAATTACATAATTAAAAGGATGTAATATTTATGCTTTTTTTTTTTTTTTTGCATCAACAGCTATTAGACCAGAGGCTCAATCCATGGAATATTCTTGTAGTTGACAGATCTTCATTCTTTGAGAATGAATTTCGTTTTTGAAATAGCCAAAAACCCACCTTGAATGGCCTCCAAATTGGTGAATAATGTGCCTGATCAAATTGTATAACACTATTTTTGGTCAGAAACAATATAATTTTTAAAAATGAATCTGAATTTCTTGTGGCTGGAAAAGTAAGTAAGAAAACTCTAAAATAATGTGATGATAGGCTCATGAAAAAAGTGCAATGCTTTTCAAGCAAATGATTTACATGAGGCATCAAGCTCTTGGATGTGTAAGCTAATTACTTAGAGGTGTTTATTACAATCTGTCATTTTTCTTTAGAATTGTAACTCATTAAATTTTAATATAATATGTCATTTATTTATAAATATCAAAAGCATGGAAACAATACCAACTTTATATTCTGCAAACTATTTACTATATGTACTCTTGAGACCAGAATAACTCGATTTAATTCCAATTAGCAACTAAATAATTGAATTTTAATTACATAAAATGAGCTCCAGATACTGAGGAATTGCACAACTGATGTATAATTTATCCACATCAATTAGAGTTACATGATTATATTATGAATGTCACACAAATCCTATTCTAGAAAGAAGGTTAAACCAGAAAAGGCTGAACAGTAACCCAGTTGATGCTGGAGAACAAATTTAAAAGCTAATTTAAAAGTCAAAAAATAAAAGAAATAGGTTAGTGTTCAAATAAAATCCTGCCAAGTTTAAAACTTTAAAATTACTAAAAGGCAGAGATTTAATTCAATAAATAGAGAAGCAATTTATCTTCATATGCTATGCTGGTATGTTATATTTCTTGGTGTGATGGATTAAAAATGAAGTGTGACTGGCATTCTACACTGATAATTGGAATTATTTCTGGTCTTTGTTATATCTTGCCAAGCAATCACTGAAGTGCATTAAAGGAAAATAGATCAAATCTCTCATTAAAGATATGAAACAAAAAAATGTGCCCAGGAATTTTGGAGGGTTTAGGAAGGCCATATGTATTGCTACCAAATTGTTTTCAATGAATTGCATTGTAACTTCTTTTGTCTTAAGACACACAATGTTTAATAATGTTTCTACTTAACAGAACTCAGAAGGTAGAGTACAACTAATAAGAGATTCCTTAAAAGTTGCATTTTTTTCTGTGACATGAAAATCTTTACATTTATTTTCAGCTCCTTTTTATTATCGTTTTAATGATCAATTTATACCAATTGGAGCAATGTGAAAATCTGTGTCAATGAAGAAAATATATTTGGATAAGAAATAAAATATTGATTACCTTTATTCTACCTGGTGCTTTGTTAAGACAATAGCAAGTATCCATTTGCTGTTTAATGTCATCTGATTGTTAAATTCATCATCTACAAGAAAACAGGGTCACACTGGAATTTATGCCTTCTAGGTAAGACTGGAGCAAAATCGTTTTAATAGATGTTTGGCAACTCTGTAATTTAGATTTCCCATTGATACGAATCAATTGTTATAAAAATTGCCATCAATATTTAGTTTAAAGCTCATTTTTTATTGAAAGAATGTTTCATTCATGCTAATTGGAAAACACACACAAACAGTTCTTAAACTTTATTTTTAAAAGTTTATGATTTTGATTCACTTTAAAGATAATCAAGGTCTGGCACGGTGGCTCACACCTGTAATCCCACCACTTTGGGAGGCTGAGGCGGGCAGATCACTTGAGGTCGGGAGTTCAACACCAGCCTGTCCAACATGGTAAAACCCCATCTCTACTAAAAAAAAAAAAAAAAAAAAAAAAAAATTAAATTAAAAATCTGAGCATAGTGGTGGGTTCCAGTAATCCCAGTTGCTCAGGAAGTTCAGGCAGGAGAATCATTTGAAGCTGGGAAGCGGAGGTTGCAGTGAGCTGAGATCACACCACTGTACTCCAGCCTGGGTGACGCAGCAACACTCCATCTCAAAAAATAAAATAAAATATAATATAATATAAAATAAAAAGATAATCAAGAAAGCTTTACCAACATTGAATCACCTTCATGTATAACATGCCAGTGAACTGAAGAAGGGAGTTAGCTCAGTGCCTCAGCGCATCAATCTCTCTCGCTCTGTTTCCTACCGTGGGAGATGCATGTTTCCATAACCTTGACCAATGTAGAGCTGCTAAGTTTTAGTTATTTTTCTTCTACCTATAGGTTCTCTTTCACTCTGCTCTAGTTTTTATTTGCTTATCACTTATAGCTCTCATTTTCAATATATATTTTCTGCTACTGACCCTCTGAACTTTCAAGCTTTCTCTCTTTATTTAAAAAAATCTGAACTTTAAACTAAGTAGTTCCAGATAAAAAGATTTCCAGAAGTTCCCCCTTTTAATTAATCGAAGAAAATCGAATGTGAATTGTTTGAGTTGCCTTAACTTAAAATGACACGCTTCAGGGACTGAAATGCTATATTTCTTCAAAACGTTTTGCAAAATCTAGGACACTCTAGGTGCTAAGTTATCTACCTAAAGGGCTCATTTCTTAATTCATAAAAGGAACAGGTGAGTATTTATGAAGCTAATGCTGAAAGGCAGAATAAATCCTTAAATCCTTCTCAACTTAAGACTGTTGAGAAAATAGCTTACCCAGGACTTACAGATTTGTTTCTGAAACATAGCTCAATTTTCCCCAATGTATTGCTTTATTCATAATGTAAAATTATGGTATCAAAATGTCAAATAAAGGGGAAGAAAATTATTTCTAGAAAAGTAAGCACAAAAGAGGGAATACCAATTTAAATTAAAGTACCAAAGGCAGAATTCTGCTTTTTTGCTTTCTAACAGACTAATTAAAAATATGACAGATATTTGTAACTTCAAATATGTATGTACATATACCCACAAAAACAGTTCAAAGTAACAATATATTACCTACTCAAAATGAGTAGTGATGTAGATAGATAGATAGATGTATGAAAAAAAGAAAAAAGAAAGTTGTGGTCAAAAAGAAATCTCAATCAGTCTTCTCTGTTTGATCCTATACATAATTCTCTTATTTATTTGTTTATATTATAGAAAAGAAGGAAAAATGCCAAAAATCTGCCTGCACTTAATGCATAACTTTATAACAATTATCAATAATATTCCATTCTGGTTTCATCAGTTCACCAGTTTATTCCCCTGTAATACTTCAATAGCAAATATTGCATTTGGATCTCTATATAAACATTTTGGCTTCTATATGTTCTTGAAGAGTAGAACTTTGGTAAAGGTGGAAACTCTCAAGCCTAGACATATCTGCTCATGATGTAAGATTCACATAATCAATCATTGATAATAATCTTATTATTATGTTAATTGGTTTATGAAAGCCCTAAGAAGTGAGGAGATAGTCTGTAAAATGAGTATCAGCTTTCTTGAAATCAGGATTCAAAAGGTCAGGCTGGAGCCTGGTCAGGCTTTTTATTAATACTGGTCAACTTTTTAAGAATACCAGTACTTTGAATGTAAGGCAAAATATTTATTTTTCCTGTCAAATTATCTTTCGGTTCATATAGAACTTACTTCAGATGAGCAACAGATCTGCAGCTCTTTAGTCCCTCTTCTTCATTTCCCTAGTCTCATTCACTCCACTCTAATTCTTTCCTGTTTTTTCTTCCCTTCCGAACTTTCTCTTTCGCATCTCTATCCCAGGATTATCTTCAGGCTACAGGCCTAGAAGTCATTACATAATTCCTTACTCTTCCCTGGAAAGACACTTGAATTATAAAAGAATACTTGGATTAAAAAAAAAATTTGTGCTAATATTGACAATCTCATTGAAAAAATAAATATACCAATAGAGAAATGGAAATTAAACTTACAATTAGATGCTGCATTCAACTATTAACCTAACCAACATTATATGAAGATCTATTAAAGATCTGTTGCAAATGTGAAAAAGTAACATCTTTTTGACATTCTGGGTAGATATAGTAAAATTCCAAAATATTTATGATCTTCTACTGAAAAATTCAAAACATGGAAATGTAATTTGTATGCGTATTACTGATCCAAGACCTATACATAGAGTATTTGCAGTAGTAGTATCCATAGTGGCCAAGAATAGAACACACAGGAATGTTTTACCATTTTGTTCTGTTCACATTTTAATTTTAGGTTCAAGGGTACATATACTGGTTGGTAATTTAGATAAAGTATGTGTCATGGATGTTTGCTGTACAGATTATTTTATCCTCCTGGTAATAAGCTTAGTACCTTATATGTAATTTATTGTTTATCGCCTTTCTCCCACACTCCACCCTTAAGTATGCCCCCTCACCTTTTGTTCCCTTCTTTGTGTTGATGTGTTCTCATTGTTTAACTCTCATTTATAAGTAAGAATATTTGGGATTTGATTTTGGTTTTCTTTTCCTGCATTAGTTTGCTTAGGATAATGGCCTCCAACTCCATCCATTTTGCTGCAAAGATATGATCTCATTCATTTTTATGGCTGCATAATATTCCATGGTGTATATATGTACCATATTTTCCTTTCTTTTCTTTTCTTTTTTTTTTTTGAGATGGAGTTTCGCTCTTGTTACCCAGGCTAGAGTGCAATGGCGCAATCTTGGCTCACCACAACCTCCTGGGTTCAGGCTATTCTCCTGCCTCAGCCTCCTGAGTAGCTGGGATTACAGGCACGCACCACCATGCCCAGCTAATTTTTGCATTTTTAGTAGAGATGGGGTTTCACCATGTTGACCAGGATGGTCTCGATCTCTTGACCTCATGATCCACCCACCTCGGCCTCCCAAAGAGCTGGGATTACAGGAGTGAGCCACCGCACCTGGCCTATGTACCATATTTTCTTTATCCAGTCTACTATTCATTGGCATTCAAGTTGATTCCTTGGGTTTTTGCTATTCACACATGAATGTTTATTATTGGAGAATGACTGAATAAATTGTGCTACTAGAATATTATATGCATTTGAATATATTAACTATATGCCAATTGACTTAGAATAATTTCTAGGTTGTATGGTAAAGTACAAAAGAGCAAGATTTATAAAGTTAGGTAAAACATGATTTCATTATGTGACGCAAACAATGACTACATTCACACACACACACCTCCTTACATAGAACTGTTTGTGCATACACACACATGTAGCGGAGAATATAAAGGCGAGTGACAGAGATATCACAGTTTCAGTGCTGATGGAAGAGAAAGAATGGGGCAGGAGAGGGAAAATCACCTTAAATTAATATGACATAAATAGTAGAATTCCATTTACTAAAAAGTATATATTGATAATTGCATAAGGAGGTGAGTGAAAGGGTGACAGTGAAAGGAATAATAATGATAGCCTCAGCATGCTGGGATTTCAGAGCTTTCTTCTTCCCTATTTATAATTTTCTGCTTTGTACTAATATATTATAGTGAAAATGTAGCAATCATTTAATTGGGAGACAAAAGGGGAAAGCAAAGGAAACAAAGGGAGAGTGTGGAAGGCTGCGTGGCAGCACTGGTTGCCCATTTATGATTTCATAGCTCTGCCCTTAAAGTGAGACTAGTCAGTGTGTCCATGTGATTCCCTTTAACAAGATTCAAGAAGGGTGTGGGTGAGAAGCAAAATGTTTCTGTTTCACACAGGTTCAGGTTTTGCCAGACTTACATATGGAAGGTGAGAAGTGCAAAGGAGTTAAGGACATTTGTAAGAAAATGATTGTAATGACACATCATGAAATTGATTCTAGGCCAAGAATTAAATGTAGGTGAATGATAATAGATACTAAAAGAAAATAATCAGCAATCAATGGTTTAGACATTTTTATGAGGTCAAAGATAAGTTGACGTGAGAATCTAGATTGAGTTGAAGGAATTATAGGAAATATAAAAGACTGGAAAATATTCGTTATTCAATACATATCTAAGTTTTTTGAAATGTTTTAACACTACAGATTTATAGAACCGGCATTTTTGAAAGGTAAAACCTTGTTCTAGTGTACTATGATTTTAGAGGAAAAGGTCCCAACATCCAGTGGGTATAAGAATTATCTAGGGATCTTGTTAAAGTGCAGCTTCTAATTCAGTTGGTCTGAGGTAGACTCCCTAGCCATGTAGCTAGTTGCTTGACCACACTTTGAATGGTAAGAATAGAAAATTGGTAGTAATTGAAATTGTAGTTAATCTTTAGCAGATGATTATTCAAAATGCTTTTTGAAAAAATAGTAGCCACTGAAAAAAACTTTTGAAGAGTTTTAAAAAAATTATTAGGTCTCAATTTTTTTATAACAAATGCAAAATATAAATATTAATTTTGGGGAGATATTGTTAAAAGGAAGATAGATAAGAAAAATTCTTTAACTTACTATTAGAGAAAATGAGGTCACAATGAAATATGAGTGGAGGATTGTTGCCTGTTAAAGTATACTGAAGAAAACTCCAGAAATGTGACACTTCAACTTTTGAGACCTCCTTACTCAAATATCATTAAAGTTCATCCAGGTAATTACATTATATATATTTTATGACACATTGTTTATGTAAAACAATGCTGTATAACAAGATCAAGTGGAAGTTCTAGCAGACCTGTGGTCTCCTGGCTGCTCATCACTCATCAATTTGATGTTTTCTCTGACATTTAAACATTTGTATATACATTCAGAAATGTGAACTTATTTTGTCATATTGTATTTACTGCTCTTCTAACTATTACATATAACAGTTTTTGTCTCTTATCTTTAAAATATATGTAATGAGTGATGGTATTTACCATTTGTTGATTAGAAACATCTTGTGACTTTAATGTTTACTTCTAGGTAACAGATTATCATATCACTTTATTAAAAATAAACAAAAACTTTCAATTTACAAATGAAATGTGCAGAACAATATTAACTAACACTCAGATATTCCATTGGTCAGGAGTTTGAGACCAGCCTTGCCAGCAGGCTGAAACCCCATCTTTACCAAAAATACCAAAACAAATTAGCCAGACATGGCGGTACCCGCCTGTAATCCCAGCTACTTGGGAGGCTGAGGCAGGAGAATAATTTCAGCCCAGGAGGTGGAGGTTGCAGTGAGCTGAGACAGTGCCACTGCACTCCAGCCTGGGCAACAGAATGAGACTCTGTTGGAAAGGGAAAGGGGAAGGGAAGGAGGAAGAGAAGGAAGGAAGGGAAGAAAGGAAGAGAGGGAAGGAAGGAAGGAAGGAAGGAAGGAAGGAAGGAAGGAAGGAAGGAAGGAAGGAAGGAAGGAAAAGGAAGAGAGGGAGGGAGGTAAAATTTTCCCACTCTCTCCTCAAGCTAAAGGGTTTACAGCTGCTGACTGCCTACTTCCAGAGAAGACATTGACTCCTGCTATTTCTCCCTAACCTACTGTTCTCCCAGTTGTGAGCTGCTTTTTCCAAATACTCATGGCTGAAGAAAGGAAAAGAGAGAATCTAAGTGGCTCTGACTTCTTTGCTATGATGTGATTTAAGATGACTGTTTCTCTTCTGAGATTTGCTACTGAGATTTTTTATAGCCTTCTTCTGTTATCTTACTTATTAGTTATGGTTAATGGATTGTGGGCAGAAGACCTACCTTTTACATCTCGGCCTGAGAAGCTCATTGTCTGTGTGAGGCATTCTAGGACTCTCTTCTGATCTGAAACATTCTATGGTGGAAATAGAGGTAGCTTGAATCACAAGTGGGCACATGAGCAATTAAACCCACTTTTGGTTTCTCCAGTTCACTAATCACTCCTGCCATATCAACATAGACAGAATCATAGTGAAAAATAAACATTTGTTGTTTTTTAAGTTATTCATATTTTTGTTTTGTTTTGTTTTGTTTTGTATTTAGCAACCACAGTATAGATTCAGCATTCTGCCTGATACAGGATACTTTGGAAGGCTCTTTGTGGGTTTTCACGGCTTCAGATCTCCTGGCTACAACCAACTTGATGTGGATGATGCCTTCTGTTTTTCTGCTGGTTTCTCAGCCTCTGGGCTCACCAATAATCCGTCCTACTTAGAATATGTTTATTGGGGTCTTCTCACCCTTCTAGGAAGGATTGAAAGAGCAATGGATTGTTTTTCTGTCTCCAATGTGGCCCAACTCTAATCTGTAGAAAACATTCATGAATTTTTTGGCCATCAAATTTCTGAAAAATTACATAGGTCACTCTCAAGGTGACGGTCCTCTCCCAACTTCTTCACTTAATACCTTAGGCAGAATTGTCATTTTTGATGTTCCTGGATGAGTCCACACTGTCCCACACCACAGATAATACATTTAAAGCTCTTAGAGTGGGCAGCTCAAAGGCTTCCATACAATGGGCTGTGGATTAAAGGATAGCTCCTCTCTAGCCCCTGTCTTTTGAAAGATGTCACTTCAGTAGCAGCCTGTCTATTGGAGCTCTAAAAAATTCAACCTTTTTTTGCACACTCTAAACATGTTTACCAACACAGATTCTGAGCAATTTCTTAATTGCTTTATTTGTAGATTCTGTGTATTGGTGTGGGGGATTTTCACCTTCCCGTCTTAGTGTATGAATACAATTCAGCTGATGTGTCAGTAGAAACTAAGACAGGGTAAGTCTCATTTTAACATGTAATTACTTTCAAAATCTTGTGTTTACAACTAAGCAATATGTTGCAGATAATTTTCCAGGTAAATACATATGTATTTACATTATTTGTATTAAGTATCACATGAAATTCCTTAGCATAGTGTTCAAAGGTTTTCCCTTTGAATATAAAATAATTTGGAAAAACTATGTATTCCCCACAAATATTTTAAAGAAGAAAACTAAAATTTTATTATAATTTTAAGTATCTGCAAAAGAGATAGTCTCTACTATGGTGTGATTATTGACATTTAAAAATAAAACTGGCTCTTTACTCCTTTAAATATAGCTAATGAAATCTAAATACCATGATACTTGTATATCCAATCTAATCTATTTAAATACAAACAGATGAGGTCTTCAAATGTGAGCCATTTAAAAATACTGTTTGTTTCTCCTTAAACTCCTATTTCCTTTTTATGCTGGCTATAGAATGTCATTGCTATTAACTGTAATATTTAAGTTTGAAAATGTTTATTGGCTATTTCTGACATTATATATGTCTACATGTGTGTAATATAAGAGTACACATGTATGAAAATTAGTTTTTCTTGTGATCTCAATGATTAAAATTGTGTTAAATATTTCACTGTATTGAGTTATAACTATTGTTATACAAATGGTAGGGTGTATAAGTGTATTTTAAATTTTGATGGTCAAACAAAAGCAGTAGAATTATGTCTTAATGATATTTCAGTGGCTTTTATTCCAACTAATTTTTGTATTAATGGCTGAACTTAACTTATTGCTAGCATGAGTGTGATCAACAGCTATTTTTTAAATAGATGTAAGCACTGAGAAATCTTGTTTGCCTAAGTAATTAGATGATGACAGAAGACATTTTGATATAGAAGTGTGTTCTCCATTAAAAAAAAATTCTTTGTAGGTTTTTGTCAAAACATAACACAGCAGGCTGGGTGCCGTGGCTCATGCCTGTAATCCCAACACTTTGGGAGGCTGAGATGGATGGATCACGAGGTCAAGAGATTGAGACCATCCTGGTCAACATGGTGAAACCCCGTCTCTACTGAAAATACAAAAAATTAGCTGGGCATAGTGGCACGTGCCTGTAATCCCGGCTACTCAGGAGGCTGAGGCAGGAGAATTGCAGAACCCAGGAGGCGGAGGTTGCGGTGAGCCGAGATCGCGCCATTGCACTCCAGCCTGGGTAACAAGAGCGAAACTCCGTCTCAAAAATAAATAAATAAATAAAAAATAACACAGAAATAGATTACCAAATTATTTTTAATGATCTACTAAGAGTCAACTCATTTAAATCCTCAAAAGATAGAAACTATCTGAACTGCAAAAAAATTTTACCTGCTTATTAGCATCATTCATATCAACTTTGGGAAGTAGCATGGAAAAGCTTTACAAAGACTTTATGACTGCTAATTATATTTGTTATTTAGAGAGGGATGGAGGTTTTCCGGGAACTATAACTTATGCAAAATGGGGATTATATTGTTGAAAGAACATAAAGTCATAAACACAAAATCATGTGTGAAAATTATAATTTATTTAAGAAAAATGCATAATGAATTATATGTTAAAGAGTTTGACAAATGCTTCAAATTTTACACAATACACAGAAACATAGCCTAATATCCAAATTAATTTACTGACACACATCTAAAATTCTTTTTTTCTCTACCTCTTTTGCTACAAAACTTTTGATATCTGTTTATGTCATAATTTCCTACAAATACTTTCTATAAAGAGTTGAAAAAAATTTTAGTTATTACTCTAGCATAGTTGATGAAAATTTGTTTGCCATTACTGATAACTTTGTAAAATTCTTCACAGCAACTCAATGGTTATCTGGTAAAATAATTAATTATTTAGGATTGGATCATATGTGCAGAAACCACTAACCAAATTTGTTTCATATGGGGTCTATAAGATTTTAGCAGAATTGAATTTTTTTTTGAGGGTCGGGGGGTATGTGACCAATCTGATTATTCTTTGAATTCATGACACCTATTTATCCTATGTTAGATTTTTATACTGTCACACTTACTTTTTACGTTGTTTCTGTGAAAAGATCCATTTTGTAATTAGTTGCTTTGGACTTACTAGATTTAATCAGGACAAAATACACTTAGATACATTAAAATGTTATTCTGTGTTTTGAGATATATTTTAGTCCATTTGGGCTGCTATAGAACACCATAAACTCTGTAGCTTGTAAACAGAAGAAGTATATTTCTCACAGTTCTGGTGGTCAAGGCATCAACAGATTTAGTGCCTGTTGAGGTCCTGCTTTCTGATTCATAGATGGCATCTTCACACTGTGTCCTCACATGGGGAAATGTTAAACAATCTCTCTTTGGCCTCTTTATAAGGGCAATAATCGCATTTATGAGGGCTCCACCCTCATGCCTTGATCACTTCCTAAATGCGTTGCCTCGTAATATCATGTCAAGGTTAGGACTTCAACATATAAATTTTGGAGGGACAAAGACATTTAGGGCATAGCATTTCTCTTCCTTGTCTTCCCAAACTTACGTCCCTTTCACATGGAAAGTCCATTAGTTTCACCCCAATAACCTTAAAACTCTTAATTCATTCCAGCATCAATTCAAAAGTCTAAATCCAAAATATCATCTAAATCAGATATAGGTGAGACTCAAAGTACAATCCATCCTGAGGCAAATTCTCCTGTAGCCATGAACCTATAAAATCCAACATAATGTGCTTCCAAAATAAAATGGTGGGAAGCCATAGGACAGACAGTCTCATTTTTAAAGTGAGAAATAAGAAAGAAAAAAAAGGATAACTATGTCCTGAGGTAATTCACAACCTTAAGGCTTGACTTAAGGATCTGCCTTCCAGGACCATTGGGGCAGAGTTCCCACCTTTTGGACACACTGGAGCAGAGGGTGAGTTCCTAAGGCTCCAGGGATTCCTGCCTCTACAGCTTTGGGCAACTCTATTCCCATGGCTTTGCTGGGTACATGTCTCACTGAATGATATCAAACAAAGTGCAGGGAGTGGAGCTTGTTCTTTCTTCCGTGTACTTGCACTCTGAGCCTTTGATGGAAGGGGCAGCCCTGTTAATCTCCAAACTGCCATCAGGGTTATTCTCCCATTGTTATCTTCTATTTTGGTATTTTCTACTTGGGCAATACGTCCTGGCTTCTGTTGAGATGGCTGATTAATATGAACCTTCTTAGCAAATGTCACTTGGCCACCCTCTTGTTCTCCTCTGAACAGTTTCTCTGTTTTCCCATTATGGATAGGCTGAGAATTTGACAAATTATTTCTGCTTTCTCTTTAATTAACAACTCTGCCTTTATATTATTTATCTCTTCTCACCTTTTCTTTTCCTATAAGGATTCAAGAGAAGCCAAGTTGTACCTTCAACTCTTTGCTTAGAAATTTCCTCAGCCAAATATCCAATTTCATTTCTCATAAATTCTACCTTTCACACAACATTAGAACATGTACATAAGTCAGCCAGTTTCTTAGTTTTTTTATAATAAGTATAGCTTTTACTCCATTGTTTAATAGCATTTTATTCATTTCCATGTGAACTTTCAAAAGAATGGCCTTTACTGTCTGTTATTTCTACCAACATTCTGTTTATGACCACTTACCTATGCTCTAAGAAGATTGAAACTCCTTTCTCCTTTGCTCTCCTCTTTTCTGGTCCCTTACCAGAATAGCCCCTAATGGTCTGTTTATGGCAATGTAGACACTTTCTAGCATGGACCTCAAAACTCTAGCTTTTACCTATTATCCAGTTCCAAACTGTTTCCACGCTTGTATATATTTATTATAACAGCATCCCCACTTCTAGGCACTATCTTTCTGTCTTAGCATGTACAGGTTGCAGTAACAAAGTACCATAAAATGGCTGGCTTATTTATTTCTCAGAGTTCTGGAGGCTGTGAAGTCCAAGATCAAAGTGCTGGCAAATTCAGTGTTTAGCAAGGGCTTACTTTCAGATTCATAGATGGCACTTTCTCTCTGTGTCCTCCCATTGTGGAAGGGATAAATGAGCTCCCTTTGCCTCTTTTATAAGAAAACTTATCTCAATCATGATACTGTGTTTGCAAACATACTCTAATTTCAGTTTTTAACTACTACAAATCTTAATCTAATTAAAATCTTTATACATAGTTACTGGTAGGCTCTGATTATTTATGCCATAGCATTTGAATGTTATTGATTATTTTGGAACTTGGGGTATTTAAAGTCAGGTATTATTTTCTGCAAAGAGTTTTTCAGCATTCTTTCTGGGCAAAATTGATTGCTCTTGTTTTTGTGACTCCTTTGTACTCAATGCACCTCTAGTGCTTTCTTGAACTTACATTTTATCACCACTCTTTTTGAGGATCATAGCTATTTTTTGTTTAAGTAAGTAAAGGTTAATGTGATATAGCATTTTTTTCTTTACTTTAAATAAATCATTGTATAGTTAATAATTTTTAAAGAAATTAAACTTTTGTATCTTTTAGCTAACTCAATAAAAATAACACTTAACATTTATTGAATACTTGCCATGGGCCTTGCATGCGGTTAATGAGAACCTTGCCCAAGACTGCAAGATTAAGGATTGAGCCTGAATTTTGATCTCAAGAAATTGGATTGCAGATGTCTTGGTCTAAACTGTAAGAAAACAATAAAGATATAACACAAAGTTTTAAACATAACAGGAAATGCTTGTGCTATAGAAATGGTATTATGCAGTAGTAAGGAGCACATAAGTGAATTCTAATAGTATTGTATTCACATCCCACTTGTAATATTTAATACTCATGAGAATTTGGGAAATGTGTTTAAACTCTCCAAGATTTCACTTTTCTCATTTGTTCAAGAGTTAAGAAAAAAAACTCGACATGTTTTTGTGGACATTAAATTAAATAAGGAGTACATTATGTTTAATACAGCATATGCCACATAGCAAATGTTCTCTGAATAGTAGCTACATTTTAGTTCTGCTCATTTTGGTGACATAAAAGCACCCAAAGTTCTGTGTCCATCAGCCATATACCATGACTAAATATTGATTGCAAAGGAAGAAAACAAATGACAATTTTGTAGCATTCCTAATTACAGCTTGAAGTGACCTTGATATTCTTTTTTTTTTTTTGAGATGGAATTTCACTCTTGTTACCCAGGCTGAAGTGCATTGGCATGATCTCAGCTCACTGCAACCTCCGCCTCCTGCGTTCAAGCAATTCTCCTGCCTTAGCCTCCCGAGTAGCTGGGACTACAGGTGGGCACTACCATGCCCAGCTAATTTTTGTATTTTTAGTAGAGATGGGGTTTCACCTTGTTGACCAGGATGGTCTCAATCTCTTGACCTCATGATCCACCCGCCTCAGCCTCCCAAAGTGCTGGGATTACAGGCATGAGCCACCGCACCCGGCCTGAACTTGATATTCTTTAAGGATAAATGGCATGGACTTTATACTGCATTTTATGTCTCTACATTATCAAGCATAATGCTATATGTGTAGTAGAAATGTATAAAATAATTACTGTGTTTACATAATATCATTGCCAATATCCATTCCTTAGGGAGGATGTTGTGAAAGGAAAATAAATCTTGGGGCCCCCAAATCACTAAGTTAAAGGGAAAAGTCAAGCTGGGAACTGCTTAGGGGCAAACTAACCTCCCATTCTACTCAAAGTCATCTCTCTGCTCACTGAGATAAATACCTGTTTGCCTCCTTTAAAGAGGAGATCAGAAACTCAAAAGAATGTAACCATTTGTCTCTTATCTACATTTTATCTGGAAATACCTTCCCGGCTTTGAGTTGTTCCACCTTTCCAGACCAAACTCATGTTTATCTTACATATGTTGATTAATGTCTCACATCTCCCTAAAATGTACAAAATTAAATTGTGCTCGGAACACCTTGGACACACATCCTCAGGACATCCTGAGGCTGTGTCAGGGGCGTGCATCCTCAAATATGGCGAAAAAAACCAATCATGGCAAAAAAAAATTTAGAAACCTCAGTTTCTAAAATAACTGAGATCTGTCTCAGATTTTCAGGGTTTACAATGTCAAAAGCTTTATCAGGTCTGAAATATTATTTTTATTAATAAACAACAAATTCAAGTCTTTAATTCACTCATAACCCATATTCTCTCATTCATCAACTTTTTTTTCTTTCTATTTTTCAGTTTTTATACATAGACATAAATATTTTTACATACTCTCCACCAATGATAAATAGAATGTTTAAAAATCAGATCAATTTTTCAGTAAAAGTTTATATTGTGCTATATTAGTACTATGATAATACTGTGTTATTGATTCTTCTTTTTTGTCTTTCATCATCCTTCTTCCTTATTCAAGTGACTCAGAGTTAAGAGACAGTACTGAGCATATGTCACGTATATGCTGCTTCTCTATTATTCTTCTACTCCATGTTAATGTTTTTTTTTATTCCCCCAACCCTTAAGAGAAAAAAAATGTTCAATAGTTCTGGTAAAAATGAATCTATTTACTTTGCATTTTGTAAAAAATTTTTTAAATTTTATAATTTCTACAAAGAGATGATCAACTCTGGATTATAAAAACATGTCCTATATTGACAGAATTTATAACATTCATGGTTTTATGACATAGGACAAATAAAATTTAATTCTTAAACTTATCCATCTAAAAACTTAATTAATTAAGTTTTCAATGATCAGCTACCCGAATAAACAGAATAGAGTTTAAGGAAAAGAAACTAGGTATGATACAAGGAGTACATAATATGTTATTTTCATGCTCAAACACCACCATGCTCAAAATTATGTAGCTTTGAAAATATATATAATGCTTAAATCCTGCTGCTTTTGAAATTAACCATACTAAGCACTCATTCGTGTGATTAATGCAATCATCAGACTCTGGGGCTACTGAATTAATGTATTTATCTGTTTCTATATTCTTTTGTGACAGCGATTTAGATTGTGATATTTTTTAAAAGTTTATCAAAATCGAACTGTCAACAGGTGGAGGAGAAAAATAATAAGCACAGGCACATACTATCTGGAAATTACTGCCAATGTCTCACTCTCAGTTGGAGAAATTCACTGATATTTCCAGTGCACTGAATAGAAAAGCTGCAATCACAGTTGTATTCTGCCAAGAGCAATGGAGCTGTTAGTTCCTTTGAATGAGTGAACCTAAAAAACAAGTTAAGTAAAATGATTACCTTCTGTTTTAGCTTGTCAAGATTACCAAAGTGCTCATTTCCAATGATATTTGGTGGAGTTTCATCCCACCCACTTCAGAGGGGTCCAAATTCTATTGAAATGCTAATGAAGCTAATTAGGTTATTTCAATTTGAACTTCTTTTGTCTTTTAGTTTAAACTCCTCCTATCTGAGATTCTGATTTCATTTGCTTGTTTATTGTTTGTCAAGTTTATATATTGCTATATCCCCAGAGGAGAAATTAGGGATAGAAAAAAAATGTGAAATAATGTGCCTAGTTTTTTCAAAGTGATGAATTCCTTTCAGATTTTGATTCCACCTGGATGGCTGTGAATTTGTGTGCATTTGTGTGCATCAGGATGTAAAGTCTAAACAAGTAACAGAAGGGCTGTCAAAGGATTATCATTTCAAAGTTAGATGTGGCAGAAGGCAATCCCTGCAGATTCTGGGAATAGTGAGGCTGGGGCTATATTTAGGGAGTAGAACCAGTAAGTAAGCAGAAGGAGGCTTTGGATGAAGGTTAATTTTTCTATTTAGGAGCGATAATGTCATTTGAGACAGGTGAGATTTTGTGTGTGTGTGGTTACATTCATTTCATTTTCCACTTTTTTTTCTTTTATATAATGTACTTTTTATACAGGCATAAAACCTACAAAGGACAGTAAGAAGTATTAAAAGAAAAACTTCAGACAAGATAAATCTAACAGTTTATTTGATCATTAAATGATTCATGATGCAGGTAGCATTTAAAACCAAAAGAGGTTCAGAATGCCCCACTTCAGTGTGAGCAGAGGACTTGCATAGGCTGGATACAGAAGTGAGGTAATTACTTCATTAGCTAGAGCTAGGCCTTTGCCTTAGTTGAGTATGATCCAATTGAAAGTTCCTACTTTAAGGTTAATTAGCAGATTCTGATTGGTTAAGCTTATGTCTTCACACCCAGGCTTCAGTATGTTTGTAGGAATCCAAAGTGCTAGAGGAATCTCAGCCTAATGACCTCCTAATTAAAAATTTTAATGGGAAGACTAACTTTCGGGTAATATTTCAGATAACAGCAACCCAGGAAGCCTCTGTTATCACAGGTCTGTGCCTAATTCCACACCAATCCTAAGTTTAGAATATTCAGGTGTGGAAGAAAATGATGTGGCTTGTTGGGAAGATGACTTCTAGATCCAAGATCTTAGAATCCTAGGTTCTATGTTGTAGGACATCAGCTAACGGTGTCAAATTCTGTTAGAAGCATGTGAACCAAAGCAACTCCGTCTTTAATAGGGGCTAGGTAAAATGAGGCTGAGACCTCTGGGCTACATTCCCAGATGGTTAAGGCATTATAGAATGAGATGGGAGGTCAGCACAAGATACAGGTCCTAAAGATGTTGCTGATAAAACAGCTTGCAGCAAAGAAGTCTGCAATATCCCACCAAAATCAAGATGGTGACAAGTGGGAGAGAGATCCAAGATGGCTGATCACTAACAGCTCAGGATTGTAGCTCCCAGTGAAAGCTCAGAGAACGAGAGGACACCACATTTTCAGATGAATTTTCATCGCTCACGAACCAGCAGATTTCTAGTGGAGGAGCCCCATGGGTCGCCAGCGTGACTCTTGTGGCCAGCGCAGCAGTTTTGCTGGCGTCTTGGCGCGGCAGCTCTTCATGCAGAGTAAACGGAACTGGTTCCCTTACTGACCAGTGTTTGGAGCTCGGGGAAGGCAGAGACGCTTGTTGCGGACTTAAGAAAGAAGCCAGACCAGAGATTCCTGGGCAGAAGAGCACCATCAGTCTTATCGCTGCTATTTTGGCCGCTGCAGTGGGTTGCTTGAATCCCAGCACTAGGAATCAATAAATTGGACATCGACTCAGAAACCTAATTAGAAAGGCGGTAATTGTAAAGACGACAGATGGATAAATTTATAATAAAGGGAAAAAAACAGCCTAAGAAGGCCAAGCATACCCAAAATCAGAACCCCTCTCCCTCTACAGGGGATTGCAGTTCCTCATCAGCAACGGAACAACCCCGGATGGAAAAGAACTGTGTTCCATTATCAGAAGTAGGCTTCAGAAGGTGGATGATAAGAAACTTCTGGGAATTAAAAGAACTTGTTCTAACCCAATGTAAAGAAACTAAGAACTCTGAAAAAAGGTTTGATGAAATGCTGAAAAGAATAGACAATATAGAAAGGAATATTAATGAACTAACAGAGTTGAAAAATACAACATGAGAACTTAGTGAAATATGCACAAATTTAAATAGTAGAATGGATCAAGCAGAAGAAAGGATATCAGAGGTCGAAGACCAACTTAATGAAATAAAATGACAAGACAAGAATAGAGAAAAAAGGATGAAAAGGAATGAGCAAAGTCTCCAAGAAATATGGGACTATGTGAAAAGACCCAATCTACATTTGCTTGGTGTACCTGAATGTGATGGAGAGAATGAATCCAAGCTGGAAAACACTTTTCAGGATACTATCCAGGAAAATTTTCCCAATCTAGCAAAGCAGGATGCTATTCAACCCCAGGTAATACAGAGAATACCACAAAGATATTCTTCAAGAAGAGCAACCCCAAGGCACATAATCGTTAGATTCACCAGGATTGAAATGAAGGAGAAAATACTAAGGGCAGCCAGAGAGAAAGGTCAGGTTACCCACAAAGGGAAGCCTATCAGACTTACAGCAGATCTCTCAGCACAAACCCTACAAGCCAGAAGAGAGTGGAGGCCAATATTCAACATACTTAAAGAACAGAACTTTCAGCCTAGAATCTCATATCCTGCCAAACTAAGCTTCACAATTGAAGGAAAAATAAAATATTTTATGAACAAGCAAGTACTCCGAGATTTTATTACCACCAGGCCTGCTTTACAAGAACTTCTGAAAGAAGCATTATACATAGAAAGGAACAACCAGTATGAGCCTTTCTAAAAATATACCAAAAAGTAAAGACCATCAACATAAAGAAGTTACATCAACGAATGGATAAAATAGCCAGTTAACATCAGATGGCAGTAACCCTAAATTTAAATCGACTAAATCACCCAATCAAAAGATACAGCCAAAACCTAACAGTATATCCAAAGATACACAAAGACTCAAAACAAAGAGTTGGAGAAAAATTTACCAACCAAATGGAGAGCAAAAATAAATAAAGAGAGAAAAAGCAGGAGTTGTAATTCTCACATTTGATAAAATAGATTTTAAAGCAACAAAGATACAGTGGTAAAAGGATCAATGCAACAATAAGAGATCTTAATACCCAGATACATAAGACCCATAACGAGATTTAGACTCAACGAGACAGAAAATTAGTAAGGATATCCAGGACTTCAACTCAGATCCGGAACAAGTAAACTCAACAAATATTTACAGAGTTCTCCATTTTAAATACACAAAATATTAATCGGCCATTATTAATACCCATTTTTAGAATGAAGCAATATTCCTGTTCTCTCCTTCTTTTTCTTCCTCTTTCTTCCTCTCCTTCTCTCCTTTTTTTACTTTTCAACATCCTAGTTCCTCACCTCTACTCAATAACATTCCTCTGAACACCTAATTCCTTGTGATACTCCCATCCCACTGAAACCTCCAATCCATTTAAAAAAAAAAAAAAAAAGATGGTGACAAGTAACCTCTGGTCATCCTCACTGCAACACTCCCACCAGTGTTGTTTCAATTTACAAATACCATGGCAACAACAGAAAGTTACTCTAGATGGTCTAGAAAGGGGAGGCATAAATAATTCACCCTTTGTTTAGCAGATAATTGAGAAATAACTATAAAAATGGGCAACCCGCAGCCCTCAGGGCTGCTCTGTCTATGGAGCAGCCATTCTTTTATTCCTTTACTTTCCTAAAAAACTTGCTTTCACTTTATTCTAGATTCACCCTGAATTATTTCTTGCACGAGATCTGAGAACCCTCTCTTGGGATCTGGATTGGGACCCCTTTCCTCTAGCAATTCCAGGACATGTTTATACTATCTTTCAGTGTCATAATGTCATCCAAAAGAGATCAAATAAAGAACTATTAAAATTGAGATAATCTCATAAGGTGAGTGGATATGAGATTTTTTAACTGTGTTTTCATATGCCATATGCTGAAATAAGTATACGGAGAGAGAAAGAGAAGGGGGAAATTTTAAAGTATAGAATCCATTTAAAGAAAATAAAATATTTAAATAGATTAAATAAAACATTTTATTTAAGAACCTACAACAACAAATGGAAAGAAGTCCTATGATGCTCCTGGATAGAAATCCACAAAGTCACTCACATTCTAGAACTTCTAAGATTTCTACTTAGATTGAAAAAAATAAAATGTTGATAAACAGCAAGGGTCATGGTATGGATAGATCGCTTCATGTGTGTTTGATAGAGTTTAAGTCAGCTCAAGGAAAGCTAGTTCAATTATAGTTGCTAGGAAAAAGGTCATGATTATTGATTCAAAAATGTTGGAGAAATCTGACCTAGAGAAATGACAGCATCAGGTAGAATAATATTGAATATTATAAGAATTATGGTAGTATAGACATTTTTGTAACAACAGAAGCAATAATGTACATCACAAAGAGTTTGAATAGATAATATCTACTCTAATGAATGTGGGATAGCAAAAGTAATGCTCTACATGTTATATCCTGGAAAGAATGTGTGTGCACATGTGTGTATGTAAAATGTATATAAAAATTATAAACCATAAAGGAACATTTCTAACGTTACTATGCATAACCTCTCATAAGTTGGCTGAATGAGATTTAGCTGATATGTGTAATAAAAATATAAAATTTCCATTTGTTTCATAGGGAGAAATTTCTGCATCAGTGGAAAACAAAGCATTGTCTAAGCACGCATAGAATTGGTCATCCAATTCAGGCTTTATCTTGCTTTAGAGCTAGCTATAGAGCTCTAAGTTATAGAGATTGGTAACAATAGAAAATCCTGTGTACAGATATACTAATTCGGTGCTGTAAAAGTTCAGTGTAATTCCTCCTCCCAATGTAGAAGCCACTTTGCTTCCATTTTGCACATTCACTTCCATATTCCTGATCTGTGAATATTTGTATATTTGGAATTCACCTTTGAATGGGTTAACAAATATTCAGTTTTCTCATCAATAATGAGTTATGTAAGTGCTTTAACATATGTTACCATTATATCTATATGAGAGTCAACTTTATTAAAAATTATTCTTTAATGGACTTTTTTCAAAATGGGGATCATAGGAGACATATACTTAACATGCACATTTTGACACATATAATTTAAGCATTATAGAGAAAGATTAATAATTTTGTATGCCAAGTTGTGGTGCAACAGAAGAAAGAAAATCTTTTAAGTTTTCATTTTCACTTTCCATTATATCAATTTTTATATTTGACTTTTTGCATCTTTTTGCATGTGATATTTTTATAATAAAAAGTAAAAACAAAATATAACAAATAGCAGTGAATGATATCATGGATAATACCTACCTAAGGAAGAGATTTTCTTTTTTTTTTTTTTTTGTAACCCACATTTGAATGTAGTGGTGAGATCTTGGCTCACTGAGGTGGCTTAGGCCTATCATATCAGCACTTTGGGAGGCCAAGGCAGGCAGATCACCTGAGACCAGGAGTTTGAGACCAGCCTGCCCAACATGGTGAAACCCTGTCTCCACTAAAAATACAAATATTAGCTGGGCATGGTGGTGCATGCCTGTAATCTCAGCTACTCGGGAGGCTGAGGCAGGAGAATTACTTGAACCCGGGAGGCAGAGTTTGCAGTCAGCCAAGATCGCCCACTGCACTCCAGACTGGGTGACAGAGTGAGACTCTGTCTCAAAAAAACAAAAACAACAACAAAAAATTATTCTTCTCAATATCTAGTGAATAAAATGTATTGAACAATGTATTAAGTTTCTTAATAATAATGAAAATGTAGAAGAAAATGCACCAATGTTTATCATCACTCACAGATAAGACAAAAATAGTCTCAGTTTATATGAAACATTGCTTATCCACACTTCCCAGTTTGATCAAAGCTAGGGCTGTAACAATTACCCAAGGTTTGGTCTTATCAGTATAGTACAATCTCAAACATTTGAAGACAATGCCCACCTGTCAATATTTTCTAAATATCTTTATCTCTGCTATATTCTTGTGGTTCACAGTTACTCTAGAGTGTTCAAAGACAAAACCATGTTAACATTTATTTATTGTATTGCAATTTTAGTTATAATAGCAAGTTGTCCTTTGCTTGATACTTCCAAGAACAATCTGAAAATAAAGGTTGACAATTTATTTGTAATATTTGTCATTTGTAATATTAAACCAAAGTTATAAAAATAGTAGTATCTCTGTTTGAAAGAAGGATGTTCCCATCCACTAAAATCCATACCCACATTTCTCCCCAAGAACTTCCTCATTCATTTGTTTAATAATTAACATATTTACTTCTTAAACAAATACATATTGACCACTTCCTATGTATCAAACATTAGTTAAGGCATTGGAATTAGAGAGACAGACAAAACAAGACTCTTGTTCTTCTATTCCCATTACAAAGCATAAGATTCAAGATTCTTTCTAACCTATTACTTCTCCAATCTCAGTATGATTCCAGGGACTTGAACTTTCTGTTTCTCCTGATTGGAACACTTTCTGTCCATATTGTTAATAAGAAATTAGTTTCTTTTCTGTTCTCAATTTAAACGTAATCTCCTTAAAAAGTTAGCCCTTACCCACCATCCTTGATACACCAGTCCATGGGCACTTTGTATGCCATTGTATTTAATCTTCTTTTTAAAAATTTATTTATTATACTTTAGGTTCTGGAGTACATGTGCAGATCTTGCAGATTTGTTACATAGGTATACATGTGCCATGGTGGTGGTTTGCTGCATCCATCTCCCCATCATCTACATTAGGTGTCCCTCCTAATTCTATCCCTCCCCAATTCCCCCACCTCCTGCTATTCCTCCCCTAGCCCCCGACCCCCCAGGCCCTGGTGTGTGATGTTCCTCTCCCCGTGTCCATGTGTTCTCATTGTTCAATACCCACTTATGAGTGAGAACATACATGTTTGTTTTTTTTATCTTGTGTCAGTTTGCTGAGAATGATGGTTTTCAGTTTCATCCATGTCCCTGCAAAGGACATGAACTCACCCTTTTTTATGGCTGCATAGTATTCCGTGGTGTATATTTGTCACATTTTCTTTACCCAGTCTATCATTGATGGACATTTGGGTTGGTTCCAAGTCTTTGCTATTATGAACAGTGCCACAATAAACATACGTCTGCATGTGTCTTTATAATGGAATGATTTATAATCCTTTGGGTATATACCCAGTAATGGGATTGCTGGGTCAAATGGTATTTCTGGTTCTAGATCCTTGAGGAATTGCCATACTGTCTTTCACAATGGTTGAACTAATTTACACTCCTATCAAAAGTACAAAAACACATCCTTTCCAGCACCTGTTGTCTCATGATTTTTTTAATGATCACTATTCTAACTGGTGTGAGGTAGTATCTCAATGTGGTTTTGATTTGCATTTCTCTAATGACCAGTGGTAATGAGCTTTTTTCATTTGTTTGTTGGCCGCATAAATGTCTTCTTTCGAAAAGTGTCTGCGCATATTCTTTACTCTATTGATAGTTTCTTTTGCTGTGCAGAGTATTTTATCTTTTTGAATGCCTTTTTTTTTCAACTGAATTATTTCATGGACATATTTCCTTTTACATTTTAATTATTGACTTGTGGAGATTACATTTTGGTGGAGAAGATGAGTGAATGATATCTCTATATCTAGTTTAGTATATCTACCTAGTATATCTCTATCTCTATCTTGATCATCTACATCTATATCCTTTCCATAGCTATAACTTTTTAAAAAGTAGTCAACCAAGGGTGAAACTACAGCAGTGATTTCTAAAATGTTTTCCTGTACTAACTATGCCTATGAACTCATACAAAATTTGAATTAGAACTCTGGAGGTGGGTCTTAGCAATTTGTGTGTCACAGTGACTTCCACGTGATTCTGGGGCATAATAAAATTTGAGGACTATTGGAAGAAACATTGTGCATGTTGCAACAAATAAGCTGCACCTCATTTCTTGTGATGAGTGTAGTCCAATTTTTTAGATTAACATTCTATGACTGAAGACATTTTTGTCTTCCCTGTACTTTCTTTCTTTACCATAGTCCCTTTAGCCTGTATTAGATAACCGGTCAGCAGTTTCTACTACATAAGCCAAAAAAAAGTAGGAGAAGAGGTTTGAAAAGTCAACAGACTTGCAGATTATCAGACTAGGACATTCTGTGGACTTTGATGCAAGTGAATTGATTTTTCAGTCTACTGAGCTCTGTTCAGGTAAACTGGTTATTTTTACTTAGACCTTGAGGCCATTGTGTCAGAGACAAAAATCATCCTAGATACTTGACATTTTTATGTTTGAGTGATTTTGAGTATTTTTACACTTTATTTTATAAAATATATTTTAAGAGCTTAATGCCCAGTCAAAAATGATTTAAGACTGACATTGAAACATCTTTTTCAGTGCAGAAGCAACACATTTATACTAGAAATCAAAAAAAAGAGAAAAATGCATAATGCAAAAAAAAAAATCTGCCATTAGCTGTGTCATTAACTTTGAACAGATTACTTAAACTTTTATCAGGGATGTTTATTTAATTTTCTTATTTTTTTTCTTTGAAAATAAAAGTGTTTTAGTTAGAGTAAGATAATCCCAAACCTCTTTAGCCTTTCAGATAGAGAACTATTTAGCTAGCTATATATACCTATGTAATTTTGCATGTTAAGCATATTTTAGATGTCTAGAACTGGAGGTAAAAGATAATTCTACAAGACCATTTTAATTTTAAATTAATAAATAATTTTAAAATAAAATATTCATTTGAAATGAATAAATTATATAGCATTTTATGAATTTAGCATATTATTTAATTAAACAAAAAATTTGTTTCCAATTTTCTATAGAACAATAATTAGATGATGTCCAATCAATTCCAAGGTGTTGACTTTATAGATCAAAATAAATGTTGATATTGGTTACCTCATTTCTCTTCAGAAATGTTGCATCAATTTACCTCCCTACTGACTGTGTATAAAAATAAGCTTTTTTTTGGTTTTGGTTTTAGTTTTGAGTGCAATATGACTGGATACTTACATTTGGTTTTATAAGCCTGCACTTTAGCCAACTGGAGAGATAACCGCCTAATGTCTTTGAAGAAGGAAGCTTTCATGTTGTACGAGAGGCACATAGCTAGTACCAGAGGGCAGTTTGGGTTGCTGAGAGAACCTTCCAGCTATGGTCTATCAGCAAAAAGGAACCTCAGTACTATAACAGCAACTTAGAAAATGACCTTGGCTGGGCCCGTTGGCTCACACCTGTAATCCCAGCACTTTGAGAGGCTGAGATGGGTGAATCACTTGAAGTCAGGAGGTAGAGACCAGCCTGACCGACATGGTGAAACCACGTCACTGCTAAAAATACAAAAATTAGCTGGGTGTGATGGCATTCACCTGTAATCTCAGCTACTCGTGAGGCTGAAACAGGAGAGTTGCTGGAACACAGGGTGGTGGAGGTTGCTGTGAGCCAAGATCATGCCATGGCACTCCACCCTGGGTGACAAGAGCGAGAATCCATCTCAAAAAAAAAAAAAAAGATCTCGTTATTCCATCAAATAATTGGAAGTCCTATAACTCATATATGTTATCCATTTAAGCTAATACATTTTGTTCCCAAAGTACAAAATACTTTGGGCTTGGTGATAAGGTACATTAGTATTTAGTCTGTTGGTTTTTCTAAAGTTATAGAGTCAAGCCAATACTTTTTTCAATATTTTGCTTTAGTTATATTACCTGAGATTTAATATGCAATAATTTTATCATCACTCATTCCTAAATAAAACTGAATCTCCATATGAGTTTTCCTTTTTCTGTCCTATGAGTTTAGTTGTGCTTTAAAATCTGTAAAGCTTTCATGTTTTTTGGGGGGGTGTTCTTTTTGCTCTTTATTTCTAACAGTCAAAATGTAGTCAGGGAATGTGACTTGCTTTAGAGAAAACAATTTGAAATTTGTTGGAGCTGGCCTTGTAACTTTGTATCTGGCAGTAGAATAAATGCTTCCTACATTTCTTTCATTGATTAACTATTAGATAAATGGCCATTAAATTAAACTTGCTAGTGTCTTAATCAAATCTTACAGATGTTTACAGATTTTTTTGCCTGTCAGATGTCTCAATTACTAAATAGATGTGTTAATAATCTCTAACCATGATAATTAATTTATTAGTTTCTACTTTAACTCTGTCAATATTTGCTTTATTTATTTTAAGTTTGTTTCAGAGAACATAAACTGAGAAACATTATTATTTTATTGCTGAACTAAACTTTTAACCTTATTTCTGGTAAGACTTTTATATTTAATCTATTATATCTGATATAGCAATATCAGCTTTCTATTAGTAAATATTTACCAAGTATATGTTATTCTAGAATTTTATTGCAAAAGCTTTTGTGACCCCTTATTTTGTATTTTATGACTTTTGTAAATTGTACATAACTACAATTGTTTTCTAATTGATTCCAGTAATTATTGCTTTTTGAATTGGAGAGATTAGTCTTTTTATATTAGTTGCGACTACTGATGTATTTGCTGTTTTTTATTATAGTAATTCCAAACTATACAACAATAGATTAGTAAAATGAACTTAACTACTGGGAGCCGATTCTTCATGGGTCTTTTGTGTTTCTGACAGTCTTAGAGGCACCAAAAAGGTCTTTGTACTGGAGCATCTTTTAAAAGTTGTTCCTCTAGTAAACAGCTTTGGAAGCTAGAGATAATGTCTCCCTCTGGAGCAAAGAGAAAGTGTGTTTACTGTTTACTGTAATAAAAATATCTCCCTCTCAGGCAAAGTTAAGGTAAGCATACAGTTCATTATAAAAGATTCAGTTCCCTAAGCTCAAGATTCTTCTTCTGTAATACAATCGGTTTCATTGGTGTAACCCAGCCCTTTTCATGTTGCCCTATGGAAATTGTGGCTCAGGAAACTTGCACTGATACCGTTACATTTCTGTGAATTATAAAATCTTGTCTCTGATCATGAAATTTTGTCGTCTTTTGTCAGCATTCATGAAACTGTGGCAAGCTAGTTTGTTAGTTTGTAAGTAGAATAAAATCTGAAAAACTGTGTTCTTGGTCTCCCCTACCCCTGTAATAGGGCTTCAATAATGACCACTTTATGGCACACTGTTTCCTTTATACATCTGTTTCCATCTATCCCCATCCCAAGATCATGACATATATCATTTTACACATAAGCATTTCAGTATAGGTCTTTAAAAACTAAATACTATTTAAAGATTAAATATCATGATTTCATCTAAAATAATTTATTTGTACTATCAAATATCCAGTCAGAGTCTAAATTTCACAAATAGTTTAATATTTGTTATTTCTTATATTCGATGTTTGAAAAGGATCTGATAAAAATACACACACTGAAACATTGACAGGTCTCTCAAGTCTCTTTTAATCTATACATCAGTGTTACCCTAACCTCCTACTTTGCTGCCCTTTAAAATAACCTAGGAATCTTCAAACAATATGAAGGCCTGGTTTTAATCCCCATAAATTTAAATTCAATTGGTATGGGCTGTGATCTGAGTGACTCATAAAGGGAAATATTCTGTTTCACTTACACAATGTTGTAGAGTATTAAGTATGCAGTAGCATTGTGTCTAAAAATTTACTTACATTAGTTTATAATATTTTATTGCTAAAAAATGCTAATGATCATCTGAGCCTTTAGCAAATCATACTCTTTTTGCTTGTAGAGGGTCTTACCTTCATCTTGATGTGACTGATCAGAGTGGTGATGACTTAAGTTGGGTGGCTGTGGCAATTTTGTATATTAAAACAAGGGTCAAGTTTGCTGCCATCAGTTGATTCTTTCACAAATGATTTTCCTGTAGCATGCTATGCTATTTGATCACATTTTATCCACAGAAATTTTTTTTTAATTGGAGTCAATATCCTCAATCCCTGCCACTGCTTGACTCATAAAGGGGTGGCTGGCTTAACTCAGCCCACAGCTCTCAACCCTTTGTGGGAGAATGAGCACGCAGGTGAGTGGGTACAGAGGCCAGGAAGGCTACTTCTGGGCAACTGGAAGGAGCACAACTCTGTGGATCCCCAGCAGTATCCCAGAGCCCCAGAGGGCATGTGATATAGTGCACTCTTTTAGCTTTGCCATCAGTAGATAGCTTAATTATTAAACAGCTCAGCGTGGGGTCAGTGTGACAGCCTTTTGCAAACAGCACCTGGGTCCTTGTCAGCATTCAGGAGGAATGAGGTTGCATGAACAAATTGGAGGGTGGTGAATGCAGAAGATTTTATTGAATAAAAGTGTCCCCCCGCGGGAAGGGGGCACTGGGAAGGGGATGGAGCAGGAAGTTGGTCTTCCCCTGGAGGTCAGCTGTCACCAGCTGAACTCTTCTCTGACCATTGTCTCAAATGTCCAGCTGCTGCTTCTCCTCTGGACGTTCAGATGCTTCTTCTCTTCTCTCCTTCTCTGCTGTTCCACTGCTCTGCCACTTTGCCATTACAGAGTCTGGGATTTGTATAGGTGCAGGTTGGGGTACTTGGCAGGCCAGGGTGGTTTTGTAAAAGGCAACATTGGGTGGGAAAACAGGAATGCATGCTCACACTTTGGGATGGGGGTCCAGGCTTGAGGGTGAGGCTTCACCAGGAACCCCTCCTTTTTCTGCCTAGTATTTCACTGCCTCTCGTACAAATTATCTGCATAACATTTAAATGTACTAGAAAATAAAAATATGTGTGTGAATTTCTAACGCAATATTCACTTTATTGCAATAGTCTGGGACTGAACCAGCAGTATATTCAAGGTATTCCTGTAGCTTTCCAAGTAAATGTTTTATAGTCACTCTATGGAGGATGGGAAGGACACACTTCCAATGGAATAATTTGGATGTCCTGAAGCCTGATGACACCACATCCACCAACAGCATAGGGAAATATTTGTTACTCAGGCCATAGGGATTTCCAGAGTGAGCCGAGTAGATTCAGACTGGACCAGGTGGCAAGAGTAAATAAAGTGAGACTGGAAATAAGAATGTGGTTGGAAGGTGGGCCAATACACTTGAAGGGGGCTTGCATAGTTAAAACTTCCCACTGACCTTAAGGTAAGATCATGCATGTTTGTTTTTTTAAATGGGATTCCCAAATGTGAGGTAAAAGGGGGAGAGTTATTAGTGGGATTAGAAAGCTATCTTTACTCAAACATTGAAACTGAAGTCTTCCTCTTTATGACAAGGATTTGTGGCCAATACAGGTGAGTTTAATTTAGTCCTGTGAAAGTTGTCAGAATTAACAGAGTCACTTGGGTTAAAAATCCTGACAAATCCAGTTGGGCGTGGTGGTACATACCTGTAATCCCAGCTACTCAGGAGTGCTGAGGCAGGAGAATGCTTGAACCCTGCAGGCAGAGGTTGCGGTGAGCCGAGATCACGCCATTGCACTCCAGACCGGGCAACAACGGCAAAACTCCAAACAAAAAAAAAAAAAATCCTGACAAATCAAGCCTAGGAGTGTCATGAAGAGAAGCATCTCCTGCACAAATACTTGAAAACAAGAATGATCACAGAAGACTACAAAAGCCACAGCCTTGCACGCAAAGACCATCACAACCTTACACAAAATAATACTTCTACAAGGACATCTGTTCAGCAACTGTCTGTCCAGCTTCAGACTGGCATCACCCTTGTTATTGATCCTTGTAGCCAAGGATAGTTATCTCAAAACAGTTATGTAATCCACTCCATGTTTCCTCTAAAAACCTTTGTCTTCCTTTACCTCCTCGAATATGAACACAGTTTATTATGCCACACATATTTCCCTTGCAATGCTTCTTCCCAAATAAATGTTATTTTCTTTTAGAGAGTCTTCCTCTCTGTTGTTTAGGTTGAAAGCCTGTAAACCTAGCTGAAGACTGACTTATAATTGTAAGTTCTCAGGATAGACATTTTTGCTCTTCATTCAGTACCGAAGTAGAAGAAAGTGAGTTTCTTTGGTATCCCCCTCTGCATGATGTATTTATTTCTTTCTGCCTTACACAGATGATATGACTCTTGGGGATTCTATCTTTATGCATAAATCTTTTACAACACTCTTTTCGTAACGTGGACCCTAAACTTTAACCCCTATGGACCATTCATACTCAGTGAAGCCAACAAAATATAAGCTCCAAGACATCACTGGTCTGTAGATGCCTTCACTTACTTATACCCCAGGATTCCTACTTTCATCTTGTTTTGGCCTCTAAACGTTCTGCATTTCCTTGTAGCTCTACTATGCATATATAATGTGTATGTCTGTGTGCATGTGTGTTTGTGTGAGTTTCAACACTTTTAAGGTTTTCATTTTGTTTGTTTTGTTTTGTTTTTAGCAAAAGGAGTGTTAAGGGTGTCTTGATGGTCACGCTCCCCAAAAACAAAGTTTTTGTTATCTTTTTGTAAACTCTAATTTAAATGAAAAGAAAATATATAAGTTCCTGATAAAAGTAGCAGTCACTGATTAAACCATATAAGCAATGTGGTTTTTGGTAATAGGTCCTAACTTAGTTCAATTTCTTCTCGCTCCAATTTGGTACTTAGAATTTTTCAAAACATTTTTTATTTAATTGTTTTTTTAAAAATTTTTAATATAACATACAGTATTAAAATGTTAATATTCTCTATATTTAATTCATTTTAGTGCCTGAAATTATGTGTAACTATATTTGCAAAAGCATTTTTGTTTTATTAATTATTTTTATTTTACTACATTCTCCTTATACATAATTGTACATTTCTCACATTTCTAGTATAAAATGAACACTCCCTATAAAGTAACCTTGCCAGTGTTTTAATATCTAGCACTAGATTTCTATTGCTTTTATACCAGAAGTATTTTTTGGCTGGATATAGAAGACTTAAGACACAATCTTTACTACCACTCTCAAAACTATAAAATTCTCAATGGTCTTTTTTTAGCATTTTGTAAATTTGAGGAAGAAGACATTTTAGAGACATTCTATCCTAAAAGGACAAAGACTTAATTGACCTGTTCTAGTTGGTTAATTTCCTTTTTACTCAACATAAACTAGGTGGCCTGTGTTATCATAACAATAGAGATACAGATTGAAAAGAAAGAAAAAGGTCAGCAAACTTCCCAGCAGGAATTGAGTAGACTGCCTAAGGTAACACTACAATGTCTGTTGCTTTCCAGACTACTGGATCAATCACTATTTTTCAAACATAATGCTATATTCAATGAAGATCAAAATAAAATATGATATTTGCCGTTAATCAACTTGTTTTTTAATTGCAATGTCAATTCCTGTGAATATAAAGAAATAAGTGAGTGGGAATGTAAAATAAACTGTCAAATTATTTGCTAATTAATGTGAGAGGATGTCAATTCATGGTTTAAAAATATTTAATTTTAGGATAAATCAACATTTCTCCTTAAGTTGACAGAAAGGTTAGTAACACCTAGTGAACTTTATTATGATCTGATTAGGGCTATGTTCATTTTTTCTGCTCTGTTCATCTTTTGTGGTCTGCATATCTTGTCCGTATGTGACTCTGAGAAAATGCATTTAAAAAATGTTTCCAGGCCTACTTGGAAAGCCAAGAGAGCTTTCCCTTTTTTATAAATGTATGATTACATTTACTTCATATTAATAAAACACCATTTTCAGAGCTGAGATGTTCCCTGAGCTTCAGAGAGTCAATGAATATACTTATAGGAGGAGATATCATCTTTATAAATTAAATTAAGTGATGAAAGATAGTTGCCTGTCCTGTTTTATTTTTAAATTCTTTTCCTACTATTCAATTTCTGTTTTTGAATTGTGTTTATGCTATTAACTTAGAAAACCATCATCTAATCATTTCATATGTTTTTCTGTAATTGTTATTAAAAATCATTTATTTACTTTTTGATTCATTTTTCTTCCAAGAAATGTACAAAAAGCTAAATGAAGAGAAACCATTAATAAGTAAGAGAAATGAATTGAAAGGCCTTTGACTAAATTGAATATAAAATCTTTTTTTCTTGCCAAGAGAATTTTTATACACTGCTATTGAAATCCAAGACTGAGGTGTGACTGGTTTTCAGAGAATATTTTATCAAAGCCAAGTCATGGCTATGTTTAAAAGATTATTACATATTGCATTGTACCTTACTTGTCATAGGAAATTGAGTTTGTTGAAATCTAATGGCATAGAAAACTAAGATGATTAATTTCCACCACCTCACCTTACTCAAATGGTAGAAGAATTAAAAATCTCAAATTTTACCTTCTACCCAATCTGATTAAATGCTTGGACATTTATAAGTCTTCTGATAAAACCCGCAGACTATCAAAGACAAACATCATCAGCCAGTACTTTTTCAATCTTTTTTTTACTAATACATGCAGATTACTACCGTTCTATTTTGAAATAAGAAATTGATCTGTTACAAATTTAATTTTTAAATACTGGATGCTCTGTGAAGAGGTTTGAAACATAGATATATAAGTGTGTAAAACATTACTTGATAAGGGGTGAAATAACAGATTTTACTGTGCAAGTAGAACTCAATGACAAAAAGAGAGATAATAAAAAATCCCTGGGAATAGAATTCAGCTATATGTTCTGTGCATACTGTATTTCTCCAGTCATTACTATAGGTCAAATAGATCTACCTGAGGAAACGCTCAGCTTTAGCAAGGTTGAAGTAAAGATCTGCTTAACTGATTGTCTGGTTTAGTTCCAGCGTGTGCAGTGTTGCAGTTCTGAAGTGTAAAGTGCTTAATCATGAAGCTTGCTTTGGGAGGAAAATATTTTACAAATTTTACCACACTAGTATGATGCTGAATTCTCTTTAATGCAAGGCTTTTCAAGCTAAGGTAAATTTCCACTCTGTGTTACTTTCTGGATGCTTCCTTTTGTAATTTTGCTGCCCGTGTTATTAAAGGTACTTGAGGATTTTGATGCATTTCTGAGCGCCTACTCTATGCACTAAGAAACATACAGATAAGTAAGAGATTTCCAAAAGTCAAGAGAAACTAGAGAATGTCAAAATCACATAAATAGTGTATGAAAAATGCCATGTAAATTGTATAAAGAAGAAAATACACAAAACATTTAACCAGAGAAATTTTGCCATCAAGAGGCACCAGGAATTTCTTTATAGATGATATGAAATTCAAGTTAATGATAGAAAATGGGGAAAAGGAAGCAGAAAAGGTAAAATATGGAATATTTTCCATGGAAAGAAAAGACTAAGCAAAAATCAGGCAGGCAGAAAGCTTTAGCACACACATGACAAACTACAAACAGTCCAATATGGTTAGATCATAGAGGGCTTGTGTAATTACATTTTAAAAAATAGTTACAGTTAATTTAGGTGATGTTGGATGTCAGAGTTTTGGTTGATATGTTATAGCCACTGATGGTTTTTGAACAGGGAGCATCATAGCCAGAATTTGTGTAAGCGTTTACTTAGCTGAGGAGTTAGGATGGACTGAGTTGGGAAGAGTTAGAAGCCAGATTTATTTGTGGTTTCTAGCAATAGTAGCAACCCAAATTTGTCTAATAATAAAAAGTAAAATTTTTTTTTGGCTTTCTAAGACAATGCAGAAATTGAAATGGTACAAATATGGGTGAAAGACCAACAACGAAGAGAAGAAGGTTTGTAGGATGCTGTGGTTTGAATGCTTGTTCTCTCAAAAACTCATGAGGAAATTCAATCATCATTGTAGCAATATTAAGAGGTGTGACATTTAAGGGATGATTAGACCATGAGGACTTTAACCTTCTGGGTCATTCAATGCTGTAATAAGAGAGTTTTTAGAGATGGGCTCTCTTTATTCTTTCCCTCTTTTCTTCTGCCATGTTATGACAATGCAAGAAGGCCCTTGCAAGACACCAGAATCTTGATATTTGACTTCCAGTCTCCAGAACTGTGAGTTAATAAGTTTCTTTGTATTATAAACTACCCAGTCTGTGATATTCTATAATAGCAGTAACAAAAGGACTAAAATATAGGGAAAGAGGATAAGATTTTTTGAATATGTTAAATTCTAGATAAAAGCAGGTGAAAATACCCAGGAAATGAGGAAGAGAAAAAGTTTAGTTCATGAGAAAGTTGTCAGAGCAAGTAATAAAGAGTAAGGAGCCGTTGACTGAGGACTAGCCATTGAAACCTACAAAAGATTTTGCATCAAAATGTGTTCTGCCCCTCCTATGACCTGAAGTAGATCCCTTTTTTGGCTTTTTTTTTTTTTTTTTTTAATTTTTTATTGGATTTTAGGTTTTGGGGTACATGAGCAGAGCATGCAAGACAGTTGCGTAGGTACACACATGGCAGTGTGCTTTGCTTTTCTTCTCCCCTTCACCCACATTTGACATTTCTCCCCAGGCTATCCCTCCCCACCTCCCCCTCCCACTGGCCCTCCCCTTTTCCCCCCAATAGACCCCAGTGTTTAGTACTCCCCTTTCTGTGTCCATGTGCTCTCATTTTTCATCACCCACCTATGAGTGAGGATATGCGGTGTTTCATTTTCTGTTCTTGTGTCAATTTGCTGAGGATGATGTTTTCCAGATTTTAAGTTATTTTCTTTTCTGTTTTTTCTTGAAAAACGATGATTACATTTATTTTGGTGTCTGTTTGTTTGACATTGGTCCCCACAAGGAGACTATGTACCAGTTAAAAAACATGAACCTGTCAAGTGCAGTGGCTCATGTTTTTAATTACAGCACTTTGGGAGGCAGAAATGGGCATTTCACTTGAGGTCGAGTTCAAGACCAGCCTGGCCAACATGGTACAACCCCATCTCTACTAAAAATACAAAACAAAACAAAAACTTGCCTGGCCTGGTGGCAGGCACCCATAATCCCAGCTACTCAGGAGGCTGAGACAGAAGAACTGCTTAAACCCCAGAGGCAGAGGTTTCAATGACCTGAGATCTCAAAACTGCACTCCAGCCTGGGTAACAGAGTGAGACTCCATCTCAAAAAAACAAACAAACAAAAAACATGAACCATGGTCAATGTCTCAAAAAAGATTTAATAAAAGAACTTGTATTTGGGGATGGGATAAACAACAATGAAATGGCAACTTTATTATAGCTGTCTTGTTCCCTCTCATAACACCAGGAGAACATTATCTCAGCTTTATTATTTTTATTATTTTTCGAGGTGGTCAATGATCACTCCGCAGACTTTTTCAGTGTCTCCAAAATATCTGCCTGCTTTGTCTTATTTTCTCACTCTCTCCTCATCTCTCACATCCCAATGACCTTCAACTTGAGTCTCCAGAGTGTCCAACACGTGTTCCTCCTCAGTCAGTTACCTGTCCCTCCAGCAATCTCTGTGACTATCCATGAATGATCCAGAGAAAGAAAGATGAGCCCTTCTGCTCTGGGTGTTCTGCTTCTTTGAGTATTTAAATCTGTAATATTGTATTGTATGCTGAAATTTGTTAGAGAATAGACCTTACCACACATAAAAATGGTGACTATAGGCTGAGCACAGTGACTCACACTTGTAATTCCAGCACTTTGAGAGGCTAAAATGGGAAGATAGCATAAGGCCAGGAGTTCAAGAGCAGCCTGGGCAACAAAATGAGATCCATCTCTACAAAGAATAAATTAAAAAATTAGCCAGGCATGGTGGCATGTGCCTGTATTCTTTTTTTTTTTTTTTTTTTTTTTGAGACAGAGTTTTGCTCTTGTTACCCAGGCTGGAGTGCAATGGCGCGATCTCGGCTCACCGCAACCTCCGCCTCCTGGGTTCAGGCAATTCTGCCTCAGCCTCCTGAGTAGCTAGGATTACAGGCAAGTGCCACCATGCGCAGCTCATTTTTTTTTTTTTTTTGTATTTTTAGTAGAGACGGGGTTTCATCATGTTGACCAGGATGGTCTCCATCTGTTGACCTCGTGATCCACCTGCCTCGACCCCCCAAAGGCCTGTATTCTTAATTACTTGGCAGCCTGTGGCTAGAGGATCTCTTGAGCTTAGGAGTTTGATGTGGCAGCAAGCTATAATCACGTCACTGCACTCCAGCCTGGGCAACAGAGAGACTCTGCCTCTAAAAGAAAAAATGATAACTATGGAAAGAGATGAATCTGTTAATTTGCTTAACTGTAGTAATTATTTATACTATGTATATGTCTATTGAAACATCATTTTGTACACCCTAAATATAGACAATTTAAAAATCTGAATCAAACTTTTTCTTTTTACTCAATAAAGAATAATTTTATATATTTATTTATGGAAAAATTTATCCACCCCATAGCTTTTGACCTAAATGAGAAACTCATGTATCTCTTTAAAAAATTAGTTCTATCTTGGTTTTGTACATAACAATTTCTTGTCTTAACATACTGAGAGAGAAGCATTTCCCCTATCCTACCCACATGGACTTATGTCCTAAACCATTTTACTTTGGTTCTGTAAGCCCATGTTGCTTTTAAAATATGAAAGCAGTCAAGAAGCCTCATTTATCTTTCTTTCATTGTTTTTTTTTCTTTTAATGGATAAAAGGATCCTGAACATTATGCTGATGTTTGGTCTTCCTGAATGTCATGTAACATGTATGAGGATTTCTTTTTTTCTGTTCTTTTTTTTCTTTTTTTTGAGACAGAGTTTTCCTCTTCTTGCCCAAGCTGGAGTACAGTGGCGTAATCTCAGCTCATTGCAACCTATGACTCCTGAGTTCAGTCTCCCAAGTAACTGGGATTACAAGCATGTGCCACCATGTCTGACTAATATTTTTGTATTTGGTAGAGATGGAGTTTCACTACGTTGCTCAGGTTGGTCTCAAACTCCTGATCTCAAGTGATGCAACTGCCACAGCCTCCCAAAGTGTGGGAATAAAAGTGTGAGCCACTGTACCCAGCCCATGTGAGTATATTTCTAAACAATAGTTACATTAGAGAAAAACACACTTCCAAAGTCTCTGTAATATAAAATGATTTTAACTTTTGTAATTTGATGCAATATTGGAAAAGGATTACTGCAGATTAAGGAATAAAGGTTTAAAAAAAAAGGCAGGGAGAGTGAAGTGTGAAGAAATATGTAAGATAAAATGAGAAGAAAGAAAAAAAGAAGGTTACAAAGGGAAGGCCACCAAAAAGCCAGGAGAGAAGAGTAAAGCAAAAACAAAAAAAACAAAAAATGAGTAAAAGAAATTTTTGTTTGTTTGTTTATATGTGTGTATGTATATATATATTTTATTGCACTTTAGTTTCTGGGGTACATGTGCAGAATATGCAGGATTATTGCATAAATACATACATGGCAATGTGGCTTGCTGCCCCGATCCTCTAGTCACCTACATCTGGCATTTATCCCCATCTTATTTCTTCCCAACTACCCCACCCCCTCTGTTCCTCCTCTATTCCCCCCAACAAAGCCCAGTGTGTGATACTCCCTTCCCTGCGTCCATGTGTTCTCATTGCTCAATACCCATCTATGAGTGAAAGCATGTGGTGTTTGATTTCTGTTCTTCTGTCAGTTTGCTGAGAATGATGGTTTCCAGATTCATCCATGTCCCTACAAAGGACATGAACTCATTATTTTTTATGCCTACATAGTATTCCATGGTGTTTATGTGACACATTTTCCTTGTCTAGTTTATCATTGATGGGCATTTGAGTTGGTTCCAGGTCTTTGCTATTGTAAACAGTGCTGCAGTGAACATATATGTGCATGTGTCTTTATAACAGAATGATTTATGATCCTTTGGATATATACCCAGTAATGGGATTGCTGGGTCAAATGGAATTTCTATTTCTAGGTACTTGAGGAATGACCACACTGTCTTCCACAATAGTTGAACTAATTTACACTCCCACCAACAGTGTAAAAGTGTTCCTATTTCTCCACATCCTCTCCAGCATCTGTTGTCTCCAGATTTTTTAACGATCCCCATTCTAACTGTCATGAGATGGTATCTCAATGTGGTTTTGATTTGCATTTCTCTAATGACCAGTGATGATGACCATTTTTTCATGTTTGTTGGTCTCATATATGTCTTCTTAAGAAAAATGTCTGTTCATGTCCTTTGCCCACTTTTGAATGTTTTTTTTTTTTTTTTTTTTTCTTGTAAATCTGTTTTAGTTCTTTGTAGATTCTGGATATTAGCCCTTTGTCAGATGAGTAAACTGCAAAAATTTTTCCCCATTCTGTTGGTTGCTGGTTAGCACTAATGATTGTTGCTTTTGCTGTACAGAAGCTTTGGAGTTCACTTAGATCCCATTTGTCTGTGTTGGCTTTTGTTGCCAATGCTTTTGGTGTTTTAGTCATGAAGTCCTTGCCTATGCCTATGTCCTGAATGGTTTTGCCTGATTTTCTTCTAGGATTTTTATGGTGTTAGGCCTTAAGGTTAAATCTCTAATCTGTCTGGAGTTCATTTTAGTGTAAGGTGTTAGGAAGGGGCCCAGTTTCTGCTTTCTGCACATCACTATCCAGTTTTCCCAACACCATTTATTAAACAGGGAATCCTTTCCCTATTGCTTGTTTTTGTCAGGTTTGTCAAAGATCAGATAGTTGTAGATATGTGGCATTGCCTCTGAGGCCTCTGTTCTGTTCCATTGGTCTATATCTCTGTTTTGGTACCAGTACCATGGTGTTTTCATTACTGTAGGCTTGTAGCATAGTTTGAAGTCAGGTAGTGTGATGCCTCTAGCTTTGTTCTTTTTGCTTAGAATTATCTTGGTTTTGTGGGCTCTATTTTGGTTCCATATGAAGTTTAAAATAATTTTTTCCAGTTCTATGAAGAGGGTCATAGGTAGCTTGATGGGGATAGCATTGAAACTATAAATTACTTTGGGCAGTATGGCCATTTTCACCATACTGATTCTTCCTAACCATGAGCATGGAATGTTTTTCCATCTGTTTGTGTCCTCTTTTATTTCCTTGAGCAGTGCTTTGCAGTTCTCCTTGAAGAGGTCCTTTACATCCTTTGTTAGTTGTATTCCTAGGTATTTTATTCTCTTTGTAGCAATTGTCAATGGCAGTGGATTCTTGATTTGGCTCTCTTTAAGTTTGTTATTGGTGTATAGGAATGCTTGTGATCTGCACATTGATTTTGTATCCTGAGACTTTGCTGAAGTTGCTTATCAGTTTAAGGAGATTTTGGACTGAGATGATGGGGTCTTCTAGATATACTATAATGCTGTCTGCAAATAGAGGCAATTTGTCTTTCTCCTTTCCTAATTGAATACCCTGTATTTCTTTTTCTTTCCTGATTGCTCTGGCTAGAACTTCCAGTACTATACTGAATAGGAGTGGTGAGAGAGGGCATTCTTTTCTAGTGCCAGATTTCAAAGGGAATGCTTCCAGTTTTTGCCCATTCAGTATGATATTGGCTGTGGGTTTGTCCTAAATAGCTTTTATTATTTTGAGATATGCTCCTTCGATACCTAGTTTATTGAGAGTTTTTAGCATAATGGGCTCTTGAAATTTGTTGAAGAACTCCTCTGCATCTATTGAGATAATTTGTGGTTTTTGTCTTTGGTTCTGTTTCTGTGGTGGATTACGTTTATAGACTTGCATATGTTGAACTAGCCTTGCATTCCAGGGATGAAACCTACTTCATCGTGATGGATAAGCTTTTGGATGTGCTGTTGCAATTGGTTTGCCACTATTTTTTTGAAGATTTTTGCATCTATATTCATTATGGATATTGGCCTGAAGTTTTATTTTCTTGTTAGTCTCTGCCAGGTTTTGGCACCAGGAGGATGTTTGTCTCATAAAATGATTTGGGAAGGATTTCCTCCTTTTGGATTATTTGAAATAGTTTCAGAAGGACTGGTACCTGCTCCTCTTTGTATGTCTGGTAGAATTTCACTGTGAACCCATCTGGACCTGGGCGTTTTTTGGTTGGTAGGCTATTAATTGCTGCCTCAACCTCAGCCCTTGATATTGGTCTATTCAAGGTTTTGAATTTTTCCTGGTTTAGGCTTGAGAGGGTGCAAGTGTCCAGGAATTTATCCATTTCTTCCAAGTTTGCTGGTTTATGTGCATAGAGTTGTTTTTAGTAATCTCTGATGGTAGTTTGTATTTCTGTGGAATTGGTGGTGATATTCCTTATATCATTTTTTATTGCATCTATTTGATTCTTCTCTCTTTTTTTTTTTTTTTTGAGACAGAGTTTCATTCTTGTTACCCAGGCCGGAGTGCAATGGCGTGATCTCGGCTCACCACAACCTCCGCCTCCTGGGTTTAGGGAATTCTCCTGCCTCAGCCTCCTGAGTAGCTCGGATTATAGGCACACACCACCATGCCCAGCTAATTTTTTGTATTTTTAGTAGAGACGGGCTTTCACCATGCTGATCAGGATGGTCTCAATCTCTTGACCTCGTGATCCACCCACCTCAGCCTTCCAAAGTGCTGGGATTACAGGCGTGAGCCACCGCGCCGGACCCTCTCTTTTCTTTTTCACTAATCTGGCAAGTGGTCTACTTTGTTGATCTTTTTAAAAAACCAGCTCCTGGATTCATGGATTTTTGAAGGGTTTTTTGTGTCTCTATCTCCTTCAGTTCTGCTCTAACCTTAGTTATTTTTTGTCTTCTGCTAGCTGTTGAGATATTTTGATTATGCTCCTCTATCTCTTTCCATCCATATTGATGATATGGTGTTGATTTTAGATCTTTCCTTGCTTCTCATGTGGGCATTTACTGCTATAAATTTTCCTCTTGACAATGCTTTAATTGTGTCCCAGAGATTCTAGTATGTTCTGTCTTTGTTCTCATTGGTTTCAAATATCATCTTTATTTCTGCCTTCATTTCATTGTTTATTCAGTCAACATTCAAAAGCCAGTTGTTCAGTTTCCATGAAGTTATGCAGTTCTGAGTGAGTTTCTTAATTATGAATTCTAATTTGATTACACTGTGGTCTGAGAGACTTTTTGCTATGATTTCCATTCTTTTGCATTTGCTGAGGAGTGATTTCATTCTAATTATGTGGTCAATTTTAGAGTAACTGGGACTACAGTTGCGCACCACCAAGCCCAGCTAATTTTGTATTTTAAGTAGAGATGGGGTTTCACCATGTTGACCAGGATGATCTCCATCTCTTGATCCGCCCACCTTGGCCTTCCAAAGTGCTGGGATTACAGGTGTGGGCCACCGTGCCCTGCCTAGTTTTTTGTTTTGGTTTTATTGTTGTCTTTTAGAAGCTTTGAGGAAACACACAAACAGTTTTAAAGGGCAACAAAGGGGAAAGTTTTCTAATGGCCATTTTACAGATTCTTTAAGTGTGAAGCAAGATATTAAAATATTACCTGCTGGATTTTTTTTATTTATTCTGCAATGGACCCTCCTTCCTGCAGGTGTCAACTCTGAAAAACATTATTATTTGCCTCAGAGAAAGACTTAGAAGAGCATAATAACATCCTTGACTTCTGCTTTTCTTGACCTTAAGACCTGGGGTTATACATTGTTGGAGAACAGGCTGTAATCTCTCAGACATGGAGTTTCCTCTCCCACTACCCTATTTAGTTAAAATTGACAGTCTGGTGAAAGAGAAAGGGAATTAAAAGAACCCAGGGTATTACATGTTAGTTGATGACTCTGAAAATAAACCCCGTGCTCTCCTTCCCACTAACATTCTGCTGGAAGTGGTGGAAGACAGACTTCCCCAATGTGTCTGTATTTTCTAAGTTTTAGGAAGATAAGCTCCTCATCATATGTGTGAAGCCCCTGGAAACCACTAAATGGAGAAGGTGGCGGTGATGGCAGGTGGGTTTGACATAGTCTCAGAATTCCCATGTAGGTATGTGCATCCTGTGGCGTAAAAGCAGCAATGAAGAGATAAAAGACATTTAAATCTGGTGTTCTATATATGTATATATATTTTTTTGGTCAAGATGTATAATACACTGTAATTACTACAAGGAACTATAATGATAGGGTGGAAGAAGCTGAGTCTGTTTCAATGTGCACAACTTTGAGGATGACCATGAATAAAGCCAGGAACTTCCTCCAAAACTCACCAGACCAATATACTTAAGCCAATACATCCCAGGAAATGTAGTGACATCTCTGAGCAGAAGGAAGAAGAGCTTTTAAATGAATAATGTTTCCCTGAATAGTCTCAAGTGAATTTTTCCCAATGGGTGGAATGAGAGATTTAAATAGAATTGTTTTTTTTTCTTTTTTTTTCCATTATAGAGACATCAGAGAAAGTTATATTTCACCAAACTGCTAAAACTATAGTTAATTATAATATTAAATTTTCTTGGGTGGAAAACAGATGTCCTTATATGCTAAAGAAATTTGAAAGGAGAGTGAAGGAGAGGATTGCATATTAGAATAAATATGTTAGGTTTTGAATCTGGCCAAGATTTTCTGTAGAGCGTGCCACTTCACATTTTAAAACTCAAAAAAGAAAAAGTTTTGGTGGATCGCAACATCCAGGTAATTCTGACCTTCTAGGATATCTTCCTCAAAGAGCCGTGCTGCCAACTCCTGGAACTACAGTGGTACTTAAATAAGCATCAAATAATAAATGTAGGGTATTATGTGCACTACATTTTGCTGGATGCATATTAACTGTTTTGTTTTACTTATTTGCATACTTTGACTAAGAACGTACCAAACACAATGCAGTAAACCAATACAGAATCCTACCAGCACAAGAGAGGTTGATGCAAGTTTTTCCTCCCTTAATGCTGTCTCTGCAATTGCCCCTGGTTGATGGATTAAAGATGAAAAGGGTCTTCATAATGAAAATATGGTCTCACAAAGGGAATCCTATTGTGCTGTAATTAGTTCAAGTTGAACTGATTCTAGATAATTACTAGGTAATTCTCTAGAAATGCCTTACATTGCTTGTTACATGAGAAAAAAAGTCAACGTTTCAAAGTACTTGATATTTTCAGCCAGAACAAGTCCAGGTCAAATGACGTGGTGAAAGATTCTGCCAAATTGGAAAATGCCCCTAGGATTCCTTGCAGGGCGGGGATGGGAAGAGGAGAGACTAGAATACACAGTGTAGTCCAGACAGAAGGAGGGCATAAGACAGCAAAGGTGGCGAAGTAAAGACAAGCAAGTAGAGGTTCCATCTGGGTAAAATAGAAATGAACGCTTATGTGTCTATCAAAATTAAATCTGTATGAATTTGAGAATATTTTCCAAGCACAGTATATTTTCAATAGTTTGGTGCTCTCATATTTATGTACACATCTATCTAACCACACACAGTTTTAATTTGTTTGCAGTGGTCATTGTTTACAGTTATTCTGTTGCATTAAGTGTACATCTTTACTGCCTCTCTCTATCACTACCCAAGGGGTGTTCATGGTCAATTAACGTATGTAGGTACGTGCAGAGGTGTGTGTGTGTGTGTGTGTGTGTGTGTGTGTAAAACCTCATTCCTCAGAAATGCTGCAAGTTTGGTTCTAGAGCATGCAATAGAATGAATATCTCAATAAAGTGAGTCACATAAATTCTTGTTTTATAGTATATATATAAGTTATATTTATATGATATCAGAGTATATTTAGTGTACAATAGCATTGTGTCTAAAAACACTGTATATGTCTTAATTAAAAATAATTTTTTGTTAAAAGATGCTAACAATCTAAGTCTTCGGAGAGTTGTAATCTTCTTGTTGGTGAAGGGTATTGCTTCTATGCTGATGGCTCCTGATTGATCGGGGTAGTAGTTGCTGAAATTTGTGGTACCTGTAACAATTTCTTAAAATACAACAGTGGAGTTTTGTTACATTGATTGATTCTTCCTTTCACAAAAATTTTTCTGTGGCAGGCAATGCTGTTTGTTTCTGTGCCTGCATGAACTTCTTTCTAAATTGGAGGCAATCCTCTCACACCATGCAGCTGCTTGATTAACTACATTTATAGAATATTCTAAATCATCTTCACTTGGAGTGGATTCCATCTCAGAAGACATTTTCTTTCTTTCTTTTTTTCCCTTGAGATAGAGCCTTACTTACTCTATTGCCCAGGCTGGAGTGCAGTGGCGTGATCTAGGCTTACTGTAACCTCCTCCTCTCCTGTTCAAGCCATTCGCCTGCCTCAGCCTCTCCAGTAGCTGGGATTACAGGTGTGCACCACCACACCCAGCTAATTTTTGTGTTTTGAGTAGACATGTAGTTTTGCCATGTTGGCCAGGTTGGTCTTATACTCCTGGCCTCACATGATGTGCCCAACTTGGCCTCCCAAATGCTTAGCTAACAGGCTTGAGCCACTGTGCCTGGGTGTGAAGCCTTCACGCTCATACATAAGAAGAAATTCCTTATCCATTCAAATGTTATCATGAGATTGCAGAAATTTCAGTGTCATAGTCAGGTTCCACTTGTAATTCTAGTTTCTTGCTATTTTCACCACATCTGCAGTTATTTCCTCCACTGAAGTCTTAAACCCCTCAAAGTCATTTATGAGAGTTGGAATCAACCTCTTCCAAATTCCTGTTAATGTTGATATTTTAACTTCCTTCCATGAGTCATGAATGTTCATAATGGCGTATAGAATGGTATCCTTTACAGAAGGTTTTCAACTTACTTAGCCAAGATCGATCAGAGGTTTTCCCTATTTATGGCAGTTCTAGCCTTACAAATGTATTTCTTAAATAATAAGGCTTGAAAGTTAAAGTAACTCCTTGATGCATGGGCTACAGAATGAATATTGCATTAATAGGCATGAAAACAACATTAATCTCCTTGTACATCTTCATCAGAACTCTTGGGTGACAAGATGCATTGTCACTGACCAGTAATATTTTGAAAGACATCATTGGTCTGATAAGTAGGTCTCAAGAGTGGACTTCAAATACTGATACCCAAACTGATATGCTGTTATCTAAGGTTTGTTATTTCATTTATAGAGCACATATAACATAAATTTATCATAACTATTAAGGGCTCTATGTTCTTTGGAATGGCCCAGGAGCATTGCCCCATGACTTCCCGTCACCAGATGCATTAGCCTCTAGCAAGAGAGTCAGCCTGGGTTTTTGTTTATATTTTTGTTTTTGCTTTTTGTATCCTTGAAGACAGGTATTGGCTTTTCCTCTCTTGCTATGAAAGTTCTACATGGTATCTTCTTCCAATATAAGGCTGCTTGACTATACTGAAATTCTGTTGTTCAGCATAACCACCTTCCTCAATTATTTTGTTAGATCTTCTGGATAAGTTGCTGCAGCTTTTCCATCAGCACTTGCTGCTTCACTTCATATCTTTATGTTGTGGAGATGAGTTCTTACCTTAAAAATCATGAACCAAGCTCTGAAAGCTATCAGTTTTTTCTTCTGCAGCTTTCTTGCCTTTGTCAGAGCTCACAGCATTGAAAAGAGTTAGTGCCTTGGTCTGGATTAGGTTTTGACTCAAGAAAATATTATAGCTGGTCTTATCTTCTGTTCAGGTCACTCAGACTTTCTCCACATCAGCAAGAAGATGGTTTTGTTTTCTTATCATTCTGTGTGCACTGAAGTAGCACTTCTAATTTCCTTCAAGAACATTGCCTTTGCATTCACAGCTTGGCTACCTATTTGATGCAAGAGGCCTGTCTTGACTTTTGTCATAACTTCCTCATTAAGCTCAATTATTTCCAGCTTTTGATTTAAAACAAGAGACACGTGAGTTTTCCTTTCCTTTGAACATCCAGAGACCACTTTAAGGTTATTAATTGGCCTAATTTCAATATGGTTGTATCTCAGAGAACACAGAGGCCATAGGAGAGGGAGGGAAGTGGGAGAACAGCCAGTTACTGCATTAGCACAGTTCTTGGAACCCCAAAACAATTACAATAGTAACATCAAAGATCACTGATCAGAGATCACCATAACAGATACAATACTGTGAGATTTACTAAAATGTTATAGGGATCTGAAGTGAGCACATACTCTTAGAAAAATTACGTCGATAGACTTGCTTCATCCAGTATGGCCACAAACCCTCAATTTGTAAAAAGTGTCTTGTTTCTCAGTCTTTTGGCTAAGATCAAGTGTAAACAATGTAACATCTGCAAAGCAGAATGAAGAAGATGCAAGAAAATGAGATAATGCCTTTATCTACATATGCACGATATATGTATGTGTGCACAGGTGTGTTTTATAAATAGCTTTCCACTTTTCATATTGAGGGCTTTTTGCGGTTTGCACTTTTTAGCTATAAAAAATTGTTTTACATACATCTGTGTACAAGTGAGAGTATTTATTTAAGCTAAGCTCTCAACATACAAAGGATTTCCAAGAGAAGGTACAGTTCAAGTGTGTATACTTATAGATATTCCAGATTATGAAAAATTGTTTTATATACATCTTGCATACAAGTGAGAATGTTTATTTAGGCTAAATTCCTAACACAAGAAATATTTCCAAGGGAAGGTACAGTTTGTATGCTTATAGATATGCCAGATTATTGCCATAAATAATTTATACTCTTACCAAAGCTTCACGCCACATGAAGGTACACATTGCCATGAGATTACAGTAAACAAGCAGGATGAGAACTTCCACACCGGTTAGAGCCTTAAAACAAAGTATCAGAGCTTGATCCAGTACATGATGGTGTCTACCCCAGAAAAAGAGTTTCAGGTCAGATGTACGTTCATATAAGGAACATATAAGGAAGTTAAAGTAAATAATATAAATATTAAATTTCCATGTAAAGGAGTTACTTAAGGTAAATAAGGTAAATATTAAATATGTATGTCTCACTACCAAAGTTGGTAGTTATAAATATGGAAAGGGAGAAAATTAAAATAAATTTTTATGCTGGATTGAGATTTGATGTATTGGTGTTGAGATATAGTTTTAATATAGAGAGAAGGATGGATTGATAGATGAATGGAAACATAGAAAGAAAGTTATAGATAGACAGATAGATAAACATATATGTAAATAAATGCATGCATTCTTACGTTCTATTCGCTAGTGGTCTTCAGAAACAATTGTTTACCCAACAGCAATGAACCCATCCAGTATTTACATATTGTTTCTGAATACTCTTTTTTTAAATTAAGAAATGATCAAAAAGAACCTGCAGAAATGGCTGGTTTCAAGGCTTATGAAGGGAAATCATAAAACGGATCTAGAATTCTTGTGGATTAGGCAAGAAAGTGCTCAAAGGTTGTATCCAAAAGAATAAAAAGCACAAAAAACTAATCGAAGGAAGTATACAAAATAATACAAAAGCCAGTTTAAATGAGCTCTCACTGGTCAAATCTGACATACCTTGAGAATTAAATAATGATAGTTACACATTATAATCCAACAAATACAATAGGAAACCGTAGTATAATAGAGATTAAAAATACAATTAATTAAAAATTTGATGAACAATGAGGTATTTACTGCATTTTAAAATACCTTCTCACAAAATACCTATAATAAAATGGGGGAAAGAGTTACCTTATAATAGAGAAGATTAGGAGATATCCTTTTAAACAGGTGATAAACATCAATAATGAGAGAATTAGAGTATGCCATTGGATAGGATGCAAAGAGAAGAATACAGCATCATTTCTGTGATGTTTCTGCCAAAGATGCAGCTCTGAAACTAATCATAAGGCAACATCAGAAAAATATTCTAAAAAAAAATGTCCTGTAAACTGAAAGAGGGTCAAACATATGAAATTTAAGGAACTGTTCCAGATTAAAAGAGATTAGAGAGAGAATACAACCAAATGTAACAGGAAATTCTGAATTGGATTAGACATTATTGTGGCAACAGGAAACACCTGAATAGACACTAATTAGATAGTGATAACATATCAAGGATAATATTTGGATTTTGACAGTTGTCTTGTTTATGTAGGAAAATAGCCTTGCTTGTAGAAAACACACTGTAAAATAACTGTGAATGATGGACCAGCTATCACAAAAAGTACTATTTGCTCTGTATTTCCAACTGATCCATAAGTTCATGACACACACAGAGAGAGCGAAACTATTTCTTATGTATTTTGTAATTTAACCATACTTGTTTAAAGAACACTAACAAAAACATATGTAGTATAAGAAATAAACAAAAGGAATCATGATTTTTGATAGTTTCACATTAATTCTATGCATTTCTGCAGTATTCAATATTCACTGCAAATTATTTTTCTGTTCTCATTTTAATCCAGAAAAGGCATGATGATATCATGGTCATTTGCTCACAGCTTTCTGAAATCTTGTTCTCATCTTTTTTTCCTAGACTTATTTTGTTTTCCAGCTGAAAATGAAGAGAATTGGAATAAAAAGAAATTCTCTAACATGAGAGGAAAAAGCCTTTGAAGTGATCTCTTCTGGAAGTTTTATGCTCATTGCTATCCTTTAGCTTTCCCCAAACGCCCACAAGCCAAAGATTTCATGTGTTATTTCTGTAATTTGGTAGTTTTTATTTAAATTATGCATTAAAAATGAGTATCCATCCTAAAACAATTGGAATGATTAATTATCTACTAAATTTTTCATCTCACAGAAGGCAGTGCTTTATGCCAACACTCACATGTTTAAGAGGCATTTAAGTTTTTTACTTTTTAAAATTCCTGAACTTTAAGTCAGAAAGATACAATTATGCTCTCTGGAATCAGGCTAAAAATTCGTTTAATCCATGTTTCTAGTTTAGGTTTACTACTTCCTTCTAGATTTTATTTTATAACCTGTATTTCATTCACAACTATATTTTCAAGAAATTAAATAAAGAAAACTAATACTATTTGCAATCAGATATGCGTGTATAAAAATTAGTCGCAAAAATATTAAGACTAGCTTTGGTTAACAGGTACAAAATGATAGTTCGAAGAAATGAGTTCTAGTATTTGATAGCACAATACAGAAATTATAGTTAACAACGATTTCTTGTATATTTTAAAATGGCTACAAGAGAAATAATATAGTATTACCAATACTAAGAAAAAAGTGAATGTGTGAGCTGATGACTATCCTACTTATTCTGATTTGGTATTACACATTGTTTACAGGAATCAAAACATCACATGTAACCCAAAATATGTACAACTATTATATATCAATTTTAAAAGCAATACATAAAATAATTAATGCCATCAAAAATTAAGACTTGCATATTAAATCTAAAGGCAGTTTTTAATGTACAAATCCCTTAATAATTTTCAGGAAATTTTAAAATAATTGTTAAAATCTTATGAACTGAAATTACATATGAATATATACACATTTGAATAATCTAAAAATAAAAATATTGCCTTTTTATGATAGACAAATCTGCTTTATTAATAATTTTTCATTTGTAATTTGCCTATAGACTATTTCTTAAATCAGCTTCTATAATCAAAAGCTGCAACCATATAGTCATCATAAATTTCAGTTCTCTGAAAGTTCTACAGCCTAGAATTCTGAAATCCAGGTGCTGGCAGGACCATGCTCTCTCTGGAATCTCTAGTGGGCATCCTCCCTGGCCTCTTCCTATCTTCTTGTGGGTGCCAACAGTGGTTGATGTTCTTTGTCTTGCAGATACATCACTCCAATTTCTACTTCTGCTGTCACATGGCATCTCCCATGTATACCTGTCTTCCCTCTGCCTGTCTCTGTGTTTAAGCTTTCCTCTTCTTATAAAGACACCAGTCATTAAATTAGGTTCCATCCTAAAGCAGACCTCATGTTAACCTGATTATGTCTTTCCAGAAAAGGACCGATTTCCAAATAATATCTCGTATTTTGAAGGTCCAGATTCCTGACATGAGACAGAAATTTTGGGAAACACTATTTAACCCAATGCTGATGGTAACCTTTTCTTCCATATTTTAGTCCTGATTATTGTGTAATGAACATTTTTTATGTGAAGAATATACATACATAATGAAAACAATTATAAAATTACATTTTAAGGTGATGTCTTCTGAATTTCTCTGTAATAGTGGAATATGATTTGTGATGAGGCTTATAAGTTTTGTAATTAGATCTAAATTCTCAAAATTCCTAGCTCTGTGATCTCAGGAAAGTGATTAAACATCTTATACTGTTTGATTATTTATCTGTTCATATGATATACAAAGCAACTGGACAATACAATAAATAAACTTTCTGGGCATGTAATCCCAGCACCTTGGGAGGCTGATACAGGAGGATCTTTTTAAGCCCAGGAAATCAAGCTTGCAATCAGCAGTGACTATCCCATTGCACTCCAGCCTGGACAACAAAGTGAGACCCTGTCTCAATAAAATTAAAAAATAACAAGAACAAATGAGTAAACCTAAGTAGACCATCAGTTTTTTTAATTGTTAGTTTGGGTTTTCTGCTTTTTGTTTTTTACTTTTTTGAGACTGAGTCTCACTTTATCACTTTGTCCCCTAGGTTGGAATGCAGTGGGGCGATCTTGGCTTACTGCAATCTCCACTTCCTGAGTTCAAGCGATCCTCTTGCCTCAGCCTCCTAAGTAGCAGGGATTACAGGCACTGGCTACCAGGCCCAGCTAACTTTTGTATTTTTAGTAGAGATGCGGTTTCACTACATTCACCAGGCTTGTCTAGAACTCTTGACCTCAGGTCATCTGCCCATCTGGGCCTCCCAAAGTGCTGGAATTATATGCACAAGCCACTGCACACACTGAGTTTCTATTTGTAACCAATTTCGTGAATTAGATACACAATAAATATCTCTCCCTTATTTGTTACTGCTTTCCCACTACCTCCCTCTTCCTATAAAAATATGAGTATATTTATTCACCTACTAGTTGATGACTGTGCTCATTATAAAAACTATATTTTCACAAATGACCCTACTAGTCCACCACAGTATAAAAAACAGTCTAATTCAGGACTTATTTAGAAACAACAACCACAAAAATTAATACAGACTTCAGATATAATATGCTCTGAAGATCATTGAGATTTGACTAAGCTTTGCTAGTCTTACGGTCTTAGCAAGTCATTTCCCCTATATGAGCCCTAGTTTCTTCCTGTATAAATAATAACTGTCTTTCAGGGTTGTGAGATGCCAGGGGTTAAAGACAGGTGCATAAGGTGATAGAACAACCTCCAGTGTAACAAATGTGGGGAATTGCTTCTCAGGGTAACTAGGGACTCCTTCAAGTGTGTCTTCCTGTACCGAAAAGGTAAAAATAGCATCTTTTATATTTGTTATATACAATATTTTATAATATAATAACCTCTCGATCTTCTGTGCAGCTGGAGTTTCACTTATTTTTAAATTCAGTCAGTCAGGGACATTTATTTGTAATTCAAAAGATACATTTGAGGTGGATATCATACTTTTATGATTTCTTCTGACAAGTGTGCTATTAACATTGTGTGTGTCTTTGTGTGGTTGCATTATTAGGACCACTAGCTTTGTTATTTGAGTGCTGTGTTAGTCTGTTTTCTCTTGCTTATAACAGAATTTCTGCAGCTGGGTAATTTATAAGAAAATGGACATATTTCTTAAGTTCTAGAAGCTGACAAGTCCAAGGTTGAAAAGGGTGATCACCTTCTTGCTAGTGGAGACTCTCTGAAGAGTTCTGAAATGGCACAGAACACCACATAGTGAGGGGACTGAACATGCTGAACATGCTAGCTTGGATCTCTCTTCCTTTTGTTACAAAGCCACCTGCCCCACTCCCATGATATTCCATGATCCATTAGCCCATAAATACCTTAATCCATGAATGGGTTAATCCAGGTTCTGCCCTCATGACCCCATTAACTCTTAATGGTGATTAATAGCATATCTCAATACCACCACATTGGGAATCAACAGGAGTTTTGAAAGAGACAAATATTCAAATCACAGCAAGTTCTTACTGCAAGCTATTTTTCTGGCTTTAGTACTAGGTGTTAGACATTGGTTCATATTTACTGGCAAAAGTTAAGTTTTAGGTAAGGTGAATAAACCTTGCATAAAAGGGTGACAACTAAAGAGATAAAGAAGTAAACAGAGTTCTTTGTGAGCATAGAGGAAAAAATAGCACACTTTAAAAATTCCAATAAAAATAGAGAAAAAACCATATCCTTAAAATCAAATGAACTAATTTTGGGACAACAACAAAAATGAAGTGACACATAGGTGTTATAGTTTTAAACTAAACAGACTAAGTAGATTAAAATTTAATTCTAAAATCTTGTGAAGCCAGTAAAAGAATGTTCTTACTCATTTGTATGACTTCCAAATCCTGTAATTAAGGTTTTCTGTGATTTATTCTGGCGATATCAGTCATTTTGGGGCAGTTCTACTTACTGTCACATATTCAGTCAGTAATCTAATTCTCCCTTTTCTTATACATTTGTTGTAAAATATTTAAATCTTACTCAGTTCAGAATTTTACTCCTATTAATTTTGTTCCCCAATTATAATAACTTACTAAAATTATTTAAATATGTGAGTCTCAAAATGGATAAACTTTATTTTCTCAAAGCACAGTCTGCTAAGGTCCATCAGCAGGCACAAGCTGCAAAGGGTATCCTCAGCAAATGATTTAAAAAGGCAAATCCTTTCTTCAACCCTCAAGAGTTAAGGCCATACAATCTTTTATATGCCTGTGTTAATTCTTAGTAGTCTACCAAGAAATATAGTGTTTCTATACTGTGGTGTTTGTGAAATGTTTTTAAAAATGCTGTAGCCTATAGAAAAGGCTGATTGCTGTACAATATTTGGCAACTTTGTAAACATTTAACATAGCACAAATAATCAGTTTGTCCAGTCAGTCACCTGAGAGGGCTTAGTCATTATCAACTTTCACTAACAATTTCAAAGTTTGGGATAGTTGTGAGGAATAAGAACACATGGAGGCATTTTGGAATTCCAAACTACTCTATCAGCTCTTGTGCTTCTCTCATGACTTGTTCTGATCCCCCAGTTAAGAGATGAAGTTTCTAAATGAGAAGTGTAGCTTTACCTCATAGGCGAAATGAGCTACTTACATCATGAACACCTCCATTTTATCCTCTGATAGTGGCTGGGATTATGGGGTATTTTCCGGAGAGCCATACCCATAAATCCACAGATTTCAGGTTGTTTTAACACAAACAATCATAATAAACAACTCAAATATGTTATGCTAAGAACATTCCATAGATAATTTTTCACTTGCTATTGCTGGGTTTTGGTTGGTTGGTTGTTTTTGTTATTTAATTTCAGATGGTCTATTACTAGCATATTACAAGGAGATCAGACTGTGCCTCCTACCTTCATTTTTTCCTTGGAGAAACTTTTACCTGAATTGGGTTAACTTGTCAATATTTAGAGATGTATATGTTTAAAGTTTTGGTCAATAATTTCTTGGTAACTGAATTTTAACCTATGTATATCACGCAAGACACCCTTTAAATATAAATGATTTATATCATTCTTGCTAAAGCAGATATAAACTTGATTTCCAAAATTTATTTACAGGGATCCTTTTTTTATGGGTCCTACATAAAAAAAATTTAGATTGCTTTGTATGTTCTATCAAAATTGGTGAAATTAAAATATCTGTTATGTTTTACACTCATGATATAGTTATATAATTTCTTCTGAAATGTTCAGCAATTGTTTTATGTCTGGTCCTTCCAAATTCCTAGTTATTATATTTTATTTTTTCCACTGGTTTGTAAGAGAAGGTGAATAAACCTTACTTAAATAGATTTAAGAATCATTGTGAGGGAATGTGTTCTCTTTCCGGGTCCATGAGGGGGCGTACTTTCAAGGGCAAAAATTTCCCAGTGCCATGCCCAACTCCCATCTCTATCCATCTGGGAGATTTAACGGTTTATGTTTGAATTTCTCGGGCACAGGAAGAAACTACAAGTCAATCACCCCAGCGGAAGTTTAAAGGAACTCCTTTCATTGGCCAGAGGAACTTGGGAAGGTGGGAATTTCTCCCAGGATAAATTCCCCTGCTCCTTCACCCACACTGGATTTCCAGCTCTCTGGAATCCCTTCCCACATGGTGGGAGCTCCCTTTCCCCTCTGGGATTTTCCCTCTGGAATCCCCTTCCACACCCTTTGTGGAAGTCTTTCTCTTCTTCTCCTTTCCTTTTCTGTTCTCTGCCTAAATAAAACTAGCTTTCTGCAACACTTTTATGAGCATACAGCGCACCTGCAGTGGTCCCATTGCTTATTCTTTAAGAGACAGGAAGCCAAGAACCCACAGCACTCTCTCGGGGAGCTGTGCCTCACCAGCACCCAAGAAAAAACCCAATTACAATTGGACTAAAGTCTCATTTTCATTGTAACTTACATTAGCCCAAGCTAATTCTTAATATCATCGTTTGATATGTTATAGAAAAAAAAATTAGAAATAAACAAAGCATTCTAGTTCAGCTTTCTTGAGGGTATTTTTCTATAAAAATGTGCAGAAGGATGCTGTTTTAGCAAGAAGGCAGTGCTCAAGTATTGCTTTCAAAGAAAGAAATCTATCAAGCAATAATTGATTGCTGGCAATGATAACCTGAGATTCTCATTGGGTTTAATTGGCTTTATTTTTTTTTAATTTAAAAATGCATTTTTTAATGAGGTCAGTGTGAATTCGTACCAAATCAACGCCCTTAACTCTCGACTTCAAAAAAGTTTGCCTAAATTTATTTTGGTTAGATCTGATAGTGTAATAGAAAATAAAAAATATTCCAACTGATTTGGGCAACTATCCACTTTTAATCTGCTTTTTAAAAAATAAAATAAACAAACACAACGTAGATGCAACTAAATGGCAGGTCAACCTTTAGTGTTTTGCCTTCTTTTTTTTTTTGGTTGCAAATGGTTGACCAGTAGCATTTCATTTGAGATTAAAATCTGTTTTCTAGGTTTGTTCTGTATGTTGTTTTAAAAAAGTGCTAAGAGTTTCATCTGTTTGACTATCTTCATTTTTAAACATTGGAGAAGAAAAATCCTTCCCAGGGGAAGTTGTTTCAGGCCTTAAAGGTCACTTCTGTGTCTTGCAGGCATCACCTTTTACAACTATGGGTTTTCTTCGGTTTTTAAAACGTTGTAGCTAACTAGCCTCTAACCAAGACTAATTAGATGATTTAGAAACCTCAGATTGTAAGGAATTTCACTCAGCTAATTTAAGTGACTTCTAAATATTCACAAGTATTCATGCTTTTCTTAATTGTTAATATTTTTTTAAAGTATTGAAAAAATCCTTAATAAAAAGCTTATAATCCTGGCTCCAGCAAGAGCAGGTTTGTGACCTTACATTCTCCCTATCTCTAAAGATAATGTACTACTTTCCTCCTTTGACCCTTTCATCTAAAAAATTATATTAATTTATATTCTAATTATAAATACATATTCATTATATATTTGTTCATGCTTATTTTCTTATAACTTGGTATATTGCTCGATTTGATTTGCATTTTCTTTTTTATTTCTTTATTATGTGAGAATGAACTACTTTTCTTCTGAAATATCTAAATGATGCTTCAATGTCATGGTTATAGTAGTTTTATAAAAGTAACTGGAAAGATTTCATTTGGTTTCATATTTTAGTTTTCCTCATATCATTTATGCTCTGAACAATTAGGCCACCCAGGTAGAATGTCTTAACTAATGGACTAATTATATCTGAATAGTTACTATTTTTTTACAGAATTTTTTAATCAAAACTAAGATCTGGGAAACAAATTTTCTGTTTTGTATTGTATTTTCAATGATATAAAATGAAAGCTATGACATTTGGGTATATATATATTACCAAATATCAGAATACAGTTTACATCTAATATATGATAACCCCTGAGTGACATTTTTCAAAGAAAAGAGTAATCTTGAAGAGTTTTGCTGATATGATTACCATTTTAACTTCACTACTTGACAAAAAATTATTTCATAAGATGCTTTTCTATATGGGTGAAAATGTCAGATAAATGTGATTTTAGGCAGCTGCCTAAGCAGTAATGATGTCTTCTTATTTTGACCTCTAGCTAAACTAAAATCCCTCTTTCTTCCTGATTATAAAAAGTTAAATCAGCCTTATCAGGAAGCTTAAGCATTATATTCATTATTTTTAGTGAGAATATTGAACGTGTTTTCCAGCAATGAATCAAGCAATTATATCATGACTCTTTGTGTTCCTGACTTAACACCTAACATATGTACTTGTAAAAGGAGTATTTTGTTTCCCAGCCAAGCTACCAAAGTTCCCTCTGTCTGCTTTATAACATAAGTCCTTGCATTTAAATAGGAATTACTATGAATATAATTTGAAAATTAATTTCATCATATTAGTTATAAATGGTTACATGTGAGAGTGAATATCAATGCTTTTACTAAAGCTTTATAGACAAAATCAGATCCCAATTCTATGGATGTAATCAGCTTCTTTAAAAAGTCAATAGGTTTTGTATTAACACGTTTTTGAGGACCCATAGTGTGGAGGATGGAGAGTTTTGTTCAAAATGCACTAGGCATCCTTTGCTTGAGGGATATATTGGGAAATATATTTTAAATGGGAAATAAGTACAATTAGAAATGGAAATACTATTAAAGGTTTATCTCATTTGAAACAAACTGTCATCTTAATTCATTAATAATAAATTCAAACTAATTTAAAGAAACCAAAAACAGAAACTTGGGGTCATTTAGTGAAGGAATACACACACACATACAAGCTTTTTATAGAAAAAAGTCATTGATATTTAAGGTGCAGATACTGGAAAGCTTAAAAGCTAGTCACAAGAAGCTGTATAAGAATGAAGAAAAACACATGAACTTGTTAAGGCATATTTTGCCCCCAAATATTCAAAAAATTGGCAAAAAGTGTAATACCTCAAATATGTGGAAAATATGAATACACAGAAAAGAGCACATTTATTTATTAAGTGTTTATCCTATTCTTGGACATCGGTGTAAAGAAAGCACTTTCTCATATATTTTTTCTCTTTTATCATCAAAGGAAATGATCTGTTGTCTTAATCTTTTTCTTATATAAAGAAACTGAGATGTGTAAACTTCCTCAAGGTCATATGACAGTAGGCAACAAACTGGGGCTTTGAGTCTGTGGTTGCCTGACTATAATGTTACTTTGCTTCCTGGAGAGTTCTAAGCAGCTGAGATTTTCCTGTAAAAGCAAATCTGAGATTGTGTTCCTTATTATATCAGATTTGTTTTACTCTCATGCTTAATCCCTTGATTTTGCCTTGGTATTCTATTTATCATGCTTTATCTACTTTTCACTAAGTAAAACTTTCTTCCACTGAGAAAGAAAATTAGAGTTTTGGCCTTACAGTTAGCACCCCAAAGCTTTGTAGAGATCAGAAGTATGTGATGTTATAAATTGCTGCCATTTTGAATCACCATGGACCATGGATACTTAGCAAGAATGAAGGTGCTAATCGCATTTTGTCACTTGCATGTCAGGTCTTTCAGTGGTTAAAGACCGTGGTTGAAACAGTCCCAAAATTAATCTTATGCTAATGGTTTTATTTATCAGTTTAAGTGATTAGATTTAAATTATTTGTGTGTGAGTGAACATGCAAATGTCCCTGTGAATTCTGAATAACAAAATGCTCTTTTTGGCCTGTTAATGACTGCCCTACTTTCCTATCCTCTAACTCATTCTTAACGACATTATGATCTCAATTTGAACCCTACCCTTATGCTCATGTCTACCTCAGACGATTGACTTTAAAACTTTCCCTTGTTTGTATTTGGATGCTTGCTATTTCCACTTACTCTTTCTTGTTACAAAGCACTTCTTCCAATTCTCAGGTTTTCTTTAATCATAAACTTTATTTTGGCAAAGCTCTGACCTGGGGTACCTTCCTACTGATTCCTGAATTACCATACCTGATTTCCTAGAAGCTCACTTATGAATGGGAGAAGATACTTCTGTATTTTTATGATAATTACTTCCCATTATAAAACCACTTAGTTTATATCATTGCCTCTAGAAAAACTCTCCTTGCAAACCTGGGATCATAAGAATTTACCCATTTTCTTGGATCCTAATTGAATTATTAGTCTCCTTTTCATGATGTTTAATCGGTAAAAATTTAGCTTCTCAGAAAATCAACATTTTCATGTCCAAATTATTCCTTTATGCTTATTTTTTATTGCATTTTCTGTTAGTTTCTATTTGTTCAAAGCAATTAGTGAGTTATAATTGAGCCAGCTGAGTTTGCTTATGTTAAGAATTAATGTAGATTTTCATTCTGTCTTTCTTTCCCTTGGGTATTGAGTAGCATTAACTGCATGCACTCAGAGAAAAGCCACATATGTAGATAAAGCAAGAGGTACTCTGCTATAATGGTGCAAATTATCTCTTCTGCTGCAGTAGCATCTGAGATTCCAATTGAGGGGTTAGAAAATAGGCCTTTTACCTCTTTGTTTGTATCTCTTATAAGCACTTTTAATCATGGCACAAAGAGAACACTCAATAATTTTTGTTGAATGAATAAGAATCTGTGCTCCTCAGTTTATTGGAAATAGAGTAGCAATGAAGTAAATATCTCTAGAAAAGTACAAAATGGAATAATTACTGCAAAAGTCAATATGTTGTACTAAAAATGGAAAGTATCAGACATTCTAATCCCTACAATTAAAAGTATATTATCTTGTGCTCTACTGAGAAAAATGAAGGAAGTTTTAAATTGCTTTTCTAAAACTAATTTGCAACAAAAAGCATTTAAAGATTGATAATTATTAGTTTGCTTTATTATGGTTAAAAAAAAGAAAGCAAATTCCTTTTTCCTTTAAACTTAATATTTAAAGTAATTTACACAAACTGAATAGTAGTATATTGAGGAAAAGCCTATTGTTTTATTACCCAGCTAAGCTCATAACTGAAATAATAGTGATGCAACCAAATGCTCTGTAAAGAGCCATCACATTTTTGAATTGAGAAAAAGCATATGAATCAATATATTGTTAACTTGCATAGCAATTGTCCATTTTTCTGTCAGACACTTTAGCATTGTATTGAGTCTAAAATTATATCTAGTGGACCTAGATTTTTAGAAAGAGAAAAAGCTGCTTCAAAAAATTTCATTGTCAAGGTTGTGTTTGTTATCTTTTTCCTCTGAGGTAATTGCATGATGAAATTCTGTGTGAAAGGAGAATTTTCAGCTACTTCGTTGAATAAAGGTTAGGGAAAGGTTATGTTTAGCATAACTCCATTTCCAACACATTGTTGCCCTATAGGCAGAATAATCTAATTTCATTTCTTTTCTGATTCCAATGGAGTACTGCATTCTCAGTCTGTTTCTATTTATATATATATTTTTACTTCTCCCTTTTCCATATTTGCATTCCTTCCACTGATTATGTGGAAAAATAGGATGTTATAAATTTAATGATTTGGGAATTACTCAGTATTTTTAAAAATATCCTTTATTTTCCTACATTTCCATTTCTACCACCATGAAATACTTCCCAATGATAGGTTTTCTCTTTAAAAATCAAAGTCTCTTTCAGAAATATTGCTCATTTGACTCAAAAAGAAAAAAATGAAATAACCAATTATCTCAGTTTTGTTTTTGTAACACTGGATTAATATAGTGTCAATGTGGTATTGACATCCAGACCAAAGAAATACTTCATGCCTATTATTAATCTATTTCCTACAAGTAAATGGAATATCTAGGTTTTCATTCATTCAAGTGCTACTAATTACTTGCTATGTGCCAAGCATTATTTTACAAAGATAGCCTATAAATAATTATCTTTTAATGATAGAAGTATGAATTGAGAATTGTTCCACAAAATGAGCACTACTCCTCAAAACTAACAAGGTCATGAAAACCAGTGAAAGTTTGAGAAACTCAGAGCCAAGAGGAGTCTAAGGAGACATGACAACCAAAGCAATGTGCTATCTTGGATGCGATCTGGGAACAAACAAAGATATTAAGCATACAGTTAGGAAATCTGAATAAAGTACAGACTTCAGCTAATCATAATGTATCAGTTTTGGTTCATTAATTGTAACAAATGTACCAACTTAATGTAAGATGTTAATAATAGGGGAAACAGGGTGTGGGTTATATAAGATTTATCTGTACTGTCTTGACAATTTTTCCATAAGTCAAAATTGTATTGAAATAAAAACTTTACTTAAAAAAAGCCTAAAAAGAATCTTAGCTATAAAGTATTTAGCCCTAAACTTGTTTAATAGAGGAAAAAACTAAAGGCCATAAAGTTTGTATAACTTTTTTAGAGTAGGATACAGTTTGTAAAGTAAGGAACTGAAAGCAGAGAATGGCACTTTCTTTAGTGTAACTGAAAATGAATTTATTACACCATGAAAATACATGTGTCAATCTTTACAGAAAAAACTCCCTTAATATGTGTTTTCTGTTCATTGACCTCACTGGTGCAGTATATGAATGGGGTCCGGTAGCCTCTTTAAGGAATTGTATCTGCAGTGGTTTAAAGTGTGTGTGTGTGTGTGTGTGTGTGTGTGTGTGTGTGTGTGTTTTCTGTGTCCTCCAAGTACTTTCTGGATGTTCTTTCTCATCTTGACACTTATCAATGATCCATTTATACACTTTCTCTTCGCAATTGATATCCTTACACTTAATCTCCTTTATTTCTATTTATTTTAAAAAATTTTAGTTTCTTGCTTTATGAATAACTTTGGGATAGAGATTTTATTACAAAGTCAGAAAGAATGATCTTTTATGCTATTGAGCTATGTCTGACCTCTGCTGAAATAAAGCCAAGAGAGTGATTAACAAAGCTAAATGTAAATATATGTATATATATACACACAAATTATTTGATCCATATGCCCAGTTACTAAGAAGGCTTGAAAAACATAAAAGGATAAATCCTTCATACTCAATTTCTGGTGTCCAATTATGGTTGACCCTTGAACAATGCAGGGGTTCGAAGTGCCAAACTTGTGCATAAAGTCTGTGTATAACTTTTGACTCCCTAAAAGCTTTACTACTAATAAGCTGCTATTGACCAGAAACCTTACTGACAGTATAAACTGTTGTCAAACATATATTTTTTTGTATTATATCATATATTATAGTCTTACAATTAAGTAAGCTATAAAAAAGAAATTGTTATTAAGAAAACCATAAGAAGGAGAAAATATATTTATTATTCATTAAGTGGAGGTGGGATCTTCATACAGGTCTTCATCCTCATCATCTTCACATTAAGTAGGGTGAGGAGGAGGAAGAAGAGGGGTTGGTTTTGCTATCTCAGGGGTGGCAGAGATGAAGAAGGTAGAAAGAGAAGCAGGAGAGGCAAGCATACTCAACATGACTTTCATCACGTATTAGTGGACCTGTGCAGTTCAAACCCACGTTGTTCAAAGGTCAGCTGTAGTTTATGTTGAACTAAAGTAATACCTTCTGATGCTTATCAGATATGTGGAAGGATCCTACCAGCTATATTGAGACTATTGTTCATGGGTGATTATGATACTTATGGGGGGCTCCCTGACTTCCTACTTTATATCATTTATTTTAATACAAAGAAATGTTTGACATGCTTGAGTAAATGCAACAAAACTAGAGCTGAGTGTGAATAAAAAAGAAGAGATAAAGTAAAATCTCCAAAGAAGTATTTAAAACACATTAGAGTAAGCAGGGGAAATGAAGTATATTTGCAGAATTTACTCTTTTGGCACAGATGATAAAGTTTCTCAATTACGTCAGTACAAGATATACCATAAAATAGTAGAAATTATACTATATCTGAATATAATCAAATCTTACTTTATTCAACAGAACAAGATCTCAACATAATTGAAAACCAAGATAGGCAAAATAAACACTTTAAAACAGGTGAAGATGAGTAATGCAGAGAGAATCACAGTACATTATCAGGTAGGGTTACTCATGTGTCTGTGGAGACACACTGCATATTAAGCCTATACCTATATTGCAAGTGTTTTTACATGTTAGAAAAAAATGTTTGGATAGGCTGCATTGCACATAATGACCATATGAGGATTACAGCTTTTGATATTTTTCAAGAAGTATAATTAGAAAAATATTGCCATATGTTATTAGGACCATGGACAGATAATGAGAACTGTGAAAGAATCTGTGCCGATGACTCAGTAATGTGATTAAATTAACAAATGGAGACAGAATAAAATGTGAAATGAGCAGAAAGGAAATGTTGTTACGTGTCATCCCAACAGCTGTTTTTACCAGACCTAAGAAAGTGGTTGAGGGTAAGCGGGTTGCTGATCATCTTCTGTCTTAAGGAAAATGAGGGAGAGAGAACTGGTAACTGCACAAAAGATATGTGCACTCACTTTTTCACCCACCCTGTATTTTCAATACTTCTTGCTTGACAAGCAAAAAAGCAATAAGGATGTGTGTAAAGCTTTTTATCCCACTAAAAATTGTTGGCCAGAACTCTTCAGGGACATCTGGTCTCACTTTTAGAGTAGAATAACAGAAATGTTCAACATTCATAAGCGCCTTGGAAGATGGGATATGTGACAATTTATGCCCTGATTCTCCTCTTCGTGTGTGGGTAGCTTAGAATTTGTTGATGGGGCATAGATAAATCCAACAGGTTTAAAGCTAAAACACTTTTAGGTTTAAGCTTGTCCATAAAGTTTTCTTGATAATGAGAGGGAAAATTTTAAAAAGAAAAGGCGTAACAATTAAATAATTAGAGACAACCCCATTCCATTCAGGCAATTTTGGTTCTATTTGAAGTAACCACTTCATAATGGTTATTCCTTATCACTTAATTATTGTGGAAATTTGCCCCTTTAAAAATGGGCAAACAAGTCTCTAGTAATGACAACTTCAGCACTCAAGAGATAAAAAAATCCTGCTATCTTATAGCAAGAGTTTTCCATACTAAGCTTTGCTCCAATTTTAGAGCTAATAAGCTAATTTCTCTCCTTCATGCTAATAGGTTTTCAAGTTACTCAGATATTTAATATACTACTTTTAGATTACAGAACTGGAAGAGATAATAGATTTGACATTTTCTCAAACTACCATTTCTAGATGTGCTCCCAAACTCATCCTGCCAAATGTAGATTGTAATAAAAATCTGCAGCACTTTTTCAGAAGAATCGCTGATGCTAGTACTACTTGGGTATAGTTGGAAGGATAAATTTGCAATAAACTTTCATCAAATGTCTTATTTCAATCAATGAGATGGGAGAATATGTAGGGGCAAGAAACAGATATTTTATACTATTCAACACTCTCCTGGCAGCCTACTAACTTACACCTTACCTTCTCAATATTGGCAGGCTGGCTTAGCCCATCCCTTGTCCCGGAAGAATCATATCCTTTCCCTCATATTCACTCTCTTAGGTAAAGTTCTCCAGTGCAATCATATGGTACATTTTTCAAATATGCTGCTACTTTTTTGGGCATGCAGTCCCAGGGAGCAGGAGTGAGGAAAGAGTGGAGCAGGGAGGAAAGGAGAACACATGCCAGAACTCAATATGCAAAGTCCACCATGTGGTACAGAGCATGACCGATTGTTCCAGCTCAGAGGGTCAGCGTTGGACATGCTTTATAAAAAGCTGCTTATGAATGCCATCTCAAGGCCATAGTGGATCTTTGGGTTAGGTAGCAAGCACCACCAGCTTTCAAAGCAGAAGCCCAGGAATTTAAACAATCTGTTGTTCTATATTGCAGACCACAGTTCTAGCAATTTTACAGCTGTCTGTTCTGGAAATTAATTTTTCCCAGTTTCCATTTCACAATTTTTTTAAATTTTGGCTTTTTTTTCCTCAACACATTTTGTGATTTCCTATATGAATTATCACTTTTTCATATGTCCACTTTGCTTTCTATTTTGATTCATACAGATTGACTTTGCAGTCCATTTTTCATGCTCTTTAGCCACCCCAGGTTTGTGCACAGTTTCTTATGACCAGAATGCATGAGTTCCAATGTTCTCTGCTTTAATTTGCTGGCCATAGGCAAGGGATATTCTCCCAGTTTCTGATGTATCCCAAGATGAAATCTTAAAGATTTCTCTAGATAGGAGACATGCTCATACAATATTTTTTACCTACTTGATTTGCTTATATATGTTAGCATTTTACAAATTACCTTCATGTGTTTTCTTTTTGGACTTCACAATCAATTCATACAGTAGATATCATCATACAGAGTCCAAGTGTGAAGGATTTGGGCTCAGAGAGACTAAGTAAGTGGATTGCCTGAAAACAAATTATTGGTGAGTAACAAAATACGGGGACTTGGAGCAATAGTAATTTTACAACCCTACTAACCACCTTCCAGAAAGTAAGAAAAAAATGATATGACTTTGGAAAAAGTTAATGAAGTTCCGAGGTGTCAGATTAAAACAGTGTTGGAGACCGCCTGCACCACGCGTGCTGCCAGCCCCGGCCTGACCCCGCTGCCGAACCCGGCGCCAGCCATGGAGCCTGAAGTCCCCCGTCGCCGCCACACCCACCAGCGCGGCTACCTGCTGACGCGGAACCCTCACCTCAACAAGAATTTTACATATAAAGTTTCTGGGCTTGGAGGTTTTGGGTTTATCTTCTTGGGCTTTGCTGAGCTTCTTGATTCTGACTTGGCCTTTACCCTGGAAGAGAGACAGCAATTGAACATTCATGGATTGTTGCCACCTTCCTTCATCAGTCAGGAGATTCAGGTCCTTAGAGTACTAATAAATTTTGAGCGTCTGAAGTCTGACTTTGACAGGTATCTTCTCTTAATGGATCTCCAAGGTAGAAATGAAAAACTCTTTTATCGAGTGCTAACATCTGACATTGAGAAATTCATGCCTATTGTTTATACTCCCACTGTGGGTCTGGCTTGCCAACGATATAGTTTAGTGTTTCGAAAGCCAAGAGGTCTCTTTATTAGTATCCATGATTGTGGGCATATTGCTTCAGTTCTCAATGCATGGCCAGAAGATGTCATCAAGGCCATTGTGATGACCGATGGAGAGTGTATTCTTGGCTTGGGAGATCTTGGCTGTAATGGAATGGGCATCCCTGTGGGTAAATTGGCTCTATATACAGCTTGTGGAGGGATGAATCCTCAAGAATGTCTGCCTGTCATTCTGGATGTGGGAACTGAAAATGAGGAGTTACTTAAAGATCCACTCTACGTTGGACTACGGCAGAGAAGAGTAAGAGGTTCTGAATATGATGATTTTTTTGGATGAATTCATGGAGGCAGTTTCTTCCAAGTATGGCATGAATTGCCTTACTCAGTTTGAAGATTTTGCCAACGTGAATGCACTTCGTCTCCCGAACAAGTATCGAAACCACTATTGCACATTCAATGATGATATTCAAGAAACAGCGTCTGTTGCAGTAGCAGGTCTCCTTGCAGCTCTTGGAATAACCAAGAACAAACTGTCTGATCAAACAATACTATTCCAAGGAGCTGGAGAGGCTGCCTTAGGGATTGCACACCTGATTGTGATGGCAATGGAAAAAGAAGGTTTACCAAAAGAGAAACCCATCAAAAAGATATGGTTGGTTGATTCAAAAGGATTAATAGTTAAGGGACGTGCTTCCTTAACACAAGAGAAAGAGAAATTTGCCCATGAACATGAAGAAATGAAGAATCTAGAAACCATTGTTCAAGAAATAAAACCAACTGCCCTCATAGGAGTTGCTGCAATTGGTGGTGCATTCTCAGAACAAATTCTCAAAGATATGGCTGCCTTCAATGAACGGCCTATTATTTTTGCTTTGAGTAATCCAACTAGCAAAGCAGAATGTTCTGCAGAGCAGTGCTATAAAATAACCAAGGGACGTGCAATTTTTGCCAGTGGCAGTCCTTTTGATCCAGTCAGTCTACCAAATGGACAGACCCTATATCCTGGGCAAGGCAACAATTCCTATGTGTTCCCTGGAGTTGCTCTTGGTGTTGTGGCGTGTGGATTGAAGCACATCACAGATAATGTTTTCCTCACTACTGCTGAGGTTATAGCTCAGCAAGTGTCAGATAAACACTTGGAAGAGGGTTAGCTTTATCCTCCTTTGAATACCATTAGAGATGTTTCTCTGAAAATTGCAGAAAAGATTGTGAAAGATGCATACCAAGAAAAGACAGCCACAGTTTATCCTGAACTGCAAAACAAAGAAGCATTTATCCGCTCCCAGATGTATAGTACTGATTATGACCAGATTCTACCTGATTGTTATTCTTGGCCTGAAGAGGTCCAGAAAATACAGACCAAAGTTGACCAGTAGGATAATAGCAAACATTTCTAATTCTATTAATGAGGTCTTTAAACCTTTCATAATTTTTATAGGTTGGAATCTTTTATAATGATTCATAAAATGCTTAGATTAAGATTTTACTTTACAGTCTAAAAATTGATGGAAGAATATTGATATAAATTGGGATAAACATCATTTGAGACAATTTTGCTTCATTTTGGCTTCTCGTTATTTATGGTTTCTATCTGAATTATTCTGCCTACATTCTCTTTAAAAGCTATTGAACCTACTACTGAGAAACTGATTGGTTTTATACATGAAACTAATGGGAAGACCAAAATTAGTAATAAATTGATATAATCAACATTAAAATGCAAAAAAAAAAAAACAGTATTGGAGAAGAGGAAACTCTATTCATCACCCAGTGAAGTGGATTTGGGGATCAGATCTTTTTCTGTTGGTTATAGCACATTATTCAGGGCAGATACATGTGCCAGAGTGTGTTGATCAAATAAAGCAGAGGATTATTAAAGTCCACTATCATAGTATGAAATATGACTGTATGTTCTGCTGTTCATATTTAATGTAGAAATGTGAGAAAGCTGTTACTTGTTGGAAATAAACTCACAAAATAAACAAATAACATTGTATCTATTAACACTAGCAAATGAGAACAGAAAATAGATGACTGAAAACCATACTTTCTACCATAACATATGAATGATGCAAATTCCTTGGGGGTAAAAAAATTAGCAATCTGTTCATATTGGTTGCCAGAAAGTTCTTGAATTTTAAATACGAATACTTCTATTGCGACTGTGAAGCCTGACAAAGCTGTAGTCTGAAATTTCATCTAACCAGTGAGGTTAGGATATGAGAACAGATATTCTGGACTCAAAGTGGGTATTCATCAATACAAATATTATACTGAAGTATAGTAAATATTTCCTTGCAAATTTTTTTTGTGATGTCATTGTGAGCCTTATGCAAGAATATTTGTTACTTTATTTTTTAAAACCTTCAAAATAAATGATAGATGAAATAAAAGATTAGCAGTAGCAGATAAATCATCACCATTTGGTTATTTATAGTTGGTGATGGTAGTATCCTTAATGTCATTCCACTCAGGTGAAGCACATTTAAATCATTAACAATGTATCAAGAATTTTGAATGAAACAACACACCTAAATCTATAGTCCCCTCTCTACACTCCTTATCTTCTAATGCTATGTACAACTGGGCTCTCTAATCATAAACATGCCTAGTTAGATGACAAACTGTTATTTCAAGATGATGCTATGCAAAATTCTTGGTTAGATTTGTGTTTAAGTCTAAATGAATGCTGTTAGTATAATATGGAGAGTGTCTGGCTTGGAACAAAGTATTGATGTACTTTCTAGAAACAGAGCTAATAGGAGCAAAACTCATGTCTGTAGGAGATCTGGACTTCCTGAACAGTGAGGAATGTCAAGGTCACATTTCCAGTCTGAGAACATGAAGAGAGAAGGACCAAAGAGACCGAAAGCCTGATCCTTTCCTCTGCCCAAACTTGTCCAAAGTGCTTCCTAACAATAAGAAAATGGTGGAATCTGAAAAAAATAAAGTTCCTAAGTCTGAATAGCAGGAATGGAATCAAATTAAACATCGAAATGCAGTGTTCAAACTTATATATATATATAAAACTGAGTTTAATATTTGCTCTTTCTGACTATGCTCTCGAGATCAGAACACTAAACTTTTCCCTCGCCAGATAGTTGTTAGAGAAACATTGAGCTCTACTGGTAAATTGACAGTGACCACTTGATGATGGCAAATAGGATTTATAATTCAGCTATCAAATAGATAAGAGTATCTTTATCTTTGAGAAGTGCGTGGTTGTGCAGACAGGTAAGGCTGTCGTCCTTACCTTAGACAGGGATCCTGCCTGAGGAAGATGGAGTTACAGGCAAGATCACGGTCTAGAACATCTGCTTAGAAGGAAGATTTAGGAGTAGTGGACAGGGTTGTTGTGGGAGGTTAAAAATTAAAAAAAAATTGGTTGTTTTTTTTTTTTGTGATACCCGCTGGTCAACCAGAGAAAGCCTTTTCAGTGTTGTTCTGAGTTGCTTTTTATTTCATTTTTAAAACTTAAAATCCTATAAGGGACTGCCTAACCATCCTGACTCATATACACATGAAGAAGTAAGATCTTGTTAACATGTGTGATACATAGTATTTGACAGTGTTTCCAGGAATTTTAGACATTACTCAGAAGACTGTTAGATAGACTACACTTCATGAAAACACCCAAATTATTTATAATTAACTCTTCCTCATGTTACTGGAGAATAATATTCCTGGAAGGAATTAGATTTTCCATAGTAAGCTGAAATTAATTTATTTGATTCTGAAATATTTTTCTTTTTATTTCCTTCTTTCCTTTTCTTTTAGTTAACCTTCAAACAAATATTTTTTTTTCTATAAAAAAATGACTCTAAACAGCAACCTTTGGCTACCATTTCTCAGTTCCAGATAATTTAAGCACAGTAAATATATTCAGCCAATGATATGGCCAATTATTTTTTGAAATGTGATTTTTGGAAGGGAAGATGTTCTCCAGACTGATTGATTGATGGAGATGGACTACCCCTGGTCCCAAATAAGCAACCAGCATCTTCTGCCAGCCCACGGTGCAGCTTTCTGAGTTTTCTTTCTTTTATAGAACTCCCTGGCTTCTTGACTAACACATGAGGCCACCTCCTGGGGTTGTTTGAACTGTTCCTGCTGATAGGGGAGGACATTTCTCCAGCCCTCTTTCTAGGCTCCCTCTTAATCGTCATATGGCCTCTCACCCAGTTGCACACTGAGTTCTTCTTTCAAAAGGTAATTTCAGAGAAATGTACAATTGTGATCTTGTAAGTTATTTGCAATGAATAGGTGGGTCAAAAGCAAAGGTGAAAGACACAGACTTCGAATGCTAAATCTTGTTGAGTTTTAAGGATATATTTTTATATCGTATAGATTTCTGTTAAGCAGAGATGGTCTCATAGCGAAAGATTAATGTTCCACACATGGAGGTTGCTGAACCCAAACGATCTCAGGAAGAAGCTATTCTTCACACATAACTATCCCGGTTGCCAATTTAGAATGCATTTTTATCTAATCAGAGTACATGTGTGGACAAATTTCCTGTAACTTCTGCAACCACAGATATAAATATTTTCTGATTAGTATTTTTGTGGCCAACTTAGTTTCTGACCCTACCTTATCAAGGAATGAGATTTACCTCTAGTCTGTGGCCTACTCTCTTGCAAGATTGTCACCTGTGGGCTCAACTCTGCTCTCAACCCACTAAAAACATAATTCTAGGCCAGAGGTAAGAGATCATAGGCCAGTTCACAAATATTGCATTTATTGTGCTAATTCTTAATATATATAGTTCTGTGTAGCTAGCCAGAGAGAGAAGAGTAGACCTGACAAGCCAGCTGAGTCAGACAAATTCCCCTTGTCAATTACTTGGCAATTTCATGCAGAATAGCTCTTACATCTGATTTGATCTTTATCTTATTTGGAAAACTTCTAGCCCAAATTACTGAAAAGACTTTCCCTCACTGTAATCAAAATGTAATTAATCTACATGTGTCAAGTGCAAACATTAATATATACAACTTACCAAATAAAAATAGAACCAGAAATATCAGCAACGTCTTTTTTAATCACATTCTTATCAGTATAAAAATTTTTAGTAACTTCCATATATACATATTTCTTTATAAATTACATATAGAAACTTGGATGTAATATTTATCATAAAACATTCTTAAAATAGAAATTTGAAATGAGAGACACTATCAAATGAAAGAAAAGCTACAATTTTTTATCTTATACTGATATAGTTTGGATATTGGTTCCTACCCAAATCATGTATTGAGTCTAATCCCTAAGGCTGGAGGTAGGGTCTGGTGGGACGTGTTTGGATCCTAAGGGCAGATCCCTCATTGGTTCATGCTGTCTTCCTGATAGTGAGTTCTCTTGTGAGATCTGGTTATTTAGAAGTTTGTGGTGGCCAGGTGTAGTGGCTCATCTCTGGAAGGCGAGGCTGGCAGTTCACGAGGTCAGGAGATCAGGACCATCCTGGCAACATGATGAAACCCTGTCTCTGCTAAAAATACAAAATATTAGTTGGGTGTGGTGGCTTATGTAATTCTAGCTACTGGGAGGCTGAGGCACAAAAATTGCTTGAATGCAGGAGGCAGAGGTTGTAGTGAGCCGAGATTGTGCCACTGTACTCCAGCCTGGGTAACAGAGTGAGATTCTGTCTCAAAAAAAGAAAAAGAAAGAAAAAAAAAAAGCCTGTGGCACCTCCCCTACCCCAACTCTCTTTCACTCCTGTTCTCACCATATGAGATGCCTACTCTCCTGCTTTTCTTCCAGCAATGATGGCAAGCTTCCTCAGGCCTCTTCAGAAGCAGATGCTGCTATGTTTCCTATATGGCCTGTAGAACTATGAGCCAATTAAACCTATTTTCTTCATAAATTATTCAGTCTCAAATATTTATTTGTAGCAATTCAAGAACAGCTTAATCCATAAATCACAAAAGATTCTGTCCTGGAAAGCATAAATCATAAGATTCTGTCCTTATCATGCTTGTATAGGACATCATGCGCAGTTGCTCCTTTCTGTCTTACTGATCTCAAGTAGAGGACACTCATTGTCTTTTTGGTTTCTCTCTATTAACTTACTTCATTTTATCTTATTGATTTCTGAAGTCTGGTATGTAGATATTCGGAATTGATATGCTCTTCATACATTTTTACTTCTACCATAGCTTAGAGGACAGTTATGTAGATCTGGAATGTTTGGTTTAGACTTCAGCTCTGGGAGCCAACTTCTCCTAGTCTGCCTTGTCCAGTGGTTGCCAACAAATGGACATGGTATGTGTGCTAAATATTTACAGCTTGTTATGTAACAAGTGAAAATCTCAGGTCCTCTATCTCAGTGTAAGCTGCTCCATTATGTAGTGTGGATCATTTTGGCACTAACTTATCATTATCCTTTGCTTTTAAGTGATGTCAAGTGTATAAGTATCTGTGGAAGAGAAACAAATATGGTTTATATCTGCATCTAATCATAACATGGAGATACGGTCTTTTAAAATATAAAGTTCCAGTGTCTGCTGGTCTTTAAAATATAAAATTACGGCATCTGCTGTTTGCCACTATTTGTCATAGTCAAACATGATATGCTGAGAATTTTTGCCTTGTGATGACTGACTCCCAGGTTGGCCAATCTCCTGCTGTGCTGTCTTAATATCACCCCATTATACTTTGTGATCTAGAGACTAGAGCTGCTGGTTTTTCTTCATGTCTTACATTTAATTGCTGCATTGTGTGTGTATGTATGTGTGTATTTGTGTGGGTGTGTTTAATATTAGTACTTCTAGATTTTTCATTTTAAAATAATTCTAAGCTTGGGAAGTTGCATAGATAATACTTAGAATTTTCTTGCATTCTTCACTCAGCTTCCCCAAATGTTGGCATTTTACATAACCATTACCAATTATCAAAACCAGAAATTATAATTGAAACAATACTACTAGATAAATGAATTGCCTTATTTAAGTTTTATTAATTATCTTAGTAAAGCCCTTGTAAAACATTGCATCACTTTAGTCTCTTGATCTGGAACACTTCCTCAGATCTTTCTTTATCTTTCATGACTCCTTGCCAATTGCCTTTGTAAGATAACCTTCAAATTGGGTTTGACATGTTTTCTTATGACTACATTCAGTTTAGAGTTTTCTGGCAGAAATAACACATAAATGATTTTTTTTCCTTCCTCAGTGTATTACATCAGAAGTTACATGATATGGTTATTTTTTACCTCTGGTGATAGCTGTGATCACCTATTTAAGATAGTATTTAGATCTTTCCTAGAAAGTTATGTTTTCCTTTATTTTCTTTTTTTGTGTGTATATTTATTATTATTATTTTCTTTATTTTTATATTCAGAGACAGCTTTGTCTTTTCCCATGTTTACTTCTATGTTTATTGTTTACTTATTAATATGGACTCATGGATACATGTTTGATTATAAGTTATAATTAATTAATCAGTCAGAGTATAGGTTACCATGCATTACTATGATCATCTATTCTTTTGCTCTTATTATCCTGGAATTGGACCTGGGAGCCTCCTCATGTTGACTTTCACTTTCTTTAACATCTCTACCATTTTTTAAGACTTCCTTACTTTCTGAGACTACAGAATGTTCCAGTCTTACTTTGGTCATTCAAAGTAACTGTCCTGTAATCTGACTTTCTCTAAAAAGCATTATTTTATTTTGTTGGAGAACGGTGTTTAGAAACTATGATCCGGGTACAGGTGTTCTCCTTGCACTGGGATGTCATCGTTTCTGGGTCTTCTCAATAGAAAGAGCTAGTAAACATATGTAATGAAACACATAAACACATGCATCTCTATATTTTATATTTGTCTATTTAAAAAACAGTTACTTTATCTTAATACTTTTAATTCTAATTTTATACCACAAGTTTCATTCTAGATTATTTAAACCTCTTTCACTTAATAATAAGAAATCTGGCTCTCATTATCCACGTTATATTCACATATTTGCTCAATCCTGGAATACACAATTTCAACATTAGTCACTTATATTTATATATAAAACAGTTTACTAACTAGAGTATAACAGCTTTGTACAGTTTTAATTCACTTGTGGTACATAGTCAAAATACTGTTGTCTAAAGTTAATTAGGTTAGTTTTCTTCTTCTGTGTCTCCTTCAGTGTGTTTATTACATTTATTTGAAATATAGAAAAAATGTATTTTTTGGCCTTGGTTTTGATTCCTTCATATGACTTGTTGATTCAAATTAATTCTTTTAATTTTTGAGAATATGAAATATTAGCATGGGTCTATGAATCATACCACAAAAGGCATTTTTGGAGAAGTTTCACTCTTTGATCATCCCTTCTACTGTGTTCCCATTTCTCATTCTTCCCATCCCATTCTCACTCATCACCTACAGGAAAACAAGCTCATTCATTCGTGTTAGCCTTATCTATTGTTCTTTCTTTCCACAAAAGGAACATATATACACACATATGTGTGTGTGTGTGTATGTGTGTGTGTGTATGGAAAAATGGATATTGCTGGAGAAAGATATACATATATATATATGTGGGAAAAAAATATATATATACATATATATATATAATATTTTTGCTTTACATGACAGAGAACTTACTGCAAACTGCAAAATCTCTCTCTTTGTTGTTGTTTTTTTTTTTTTACTTAATGGTTATGCCCTGGAAATCACTACATATCAATTCACAAAGGTCTTTCTTATTCACCTTACGGCTACATTTATAATGTGTATATTATTTACCAAACCATTCTCCAATGTATGGGAATTAAGATCATTTCTAATATTTTGCACTGACAAACGATGTGGGAATAAAGAATCTTCATTTTTTAATGGCTGGATACTTATCTTCATAGTTTTCCATTTTCAATGTGTCATGTACTGATTCTTCTGTATCTTTCTAGAGTACAAGTTTTCTCTGTGGAAGCTGTGGCAAATTTCCAGACTTGGTATCAGGTGGCTTTTGGTCATTCTCAAAGACTGTATTCATCTAACATGAATATATTTTATTGCGCCTGGGGACAGTTATAAGAATGCCTCACTGCCACTGGGTGTGGTGGCTCATGTCTGTAATCCCAGCACTTTGGGAGGCTGAGGCTGGTGGATCACCTGAGGTTGGGAGTTCGAAAACAGCCTGACCAAAATGGAGAAACCCCGTCTCTATTAAAAATACAAAAGTAGCCAGGCATGGTGGCGGATGCCTGTAATCCCAGCTGCTCAGGAGGCTGAGGCAGGAGAATTGCTTGAACCTGGGAGGCAGAGGTGGCAGTGAGCCAAGATCACATCATTGCACTCCAGCCTGGGCAATAAGAGTGAAACTCTGTCTCAAAACAAAAAACAAAGAATGTCCCACTGCCTCAAAATACACCCTAATCATGAAATTCAAAAATGTTTTGATCAATGAAACAAAAATAAAATGAGCATGGAGCTTCCCAAAGGTAAAACCTTGCTTAGCAAGTATTAATTTTCTCATTAAGATAAATTTTAAGTAATTGCTATTTATTTTATTTGTTATATAACAACTGTTTCGTAAAAGTATCATTTTGTATTCTTTTAAAAAGTATGCAAATCCCCCATACATATAAAGTTCAATATATTTTCACAAAGGTATATATATATATTCAGAAACTGGGGCAGGGTAAGAGATATACTGCTCGCTTTTGACATCTTTCACTTTAGTTCACTTACCAAAATACTACACAAAAGCATGTTGTATTTCCTTTTACATTTGCCAACTAAATTTACAGTCCTGCTCATGTTTTGGTAAATGGAGCCAGATTGTCTCAGCTTTACGCCCAAATCATATTCACTGAACTACAGCAAAGCTCTACATCAAAATAGACCATAAACATGTTTCTTCAAATGTAAAACAGAGGTAATTATATTCTGCACAGTAAGAAAAGATTAATGAGATAGTGTCCATAAAGTATTCATTTAAAAAGCTCTGAAAAAAAAAATTAAAATACTTCTTAAAAATAAAATTAAGGAGCTCTCCAATGAAGCTAAATTTTGTATTTGTTTGTTCTTAACTATGTATTTGCTGAATGAAATTTCTTTCTTTTTTCTTTCTTTTTTTTTTGAGACAAGTTCTCACTTTGTCATGCAGGCTGGAGTGCAGTAATCTGATCTTGGCTTCTTGCGGCGTCAGTCTCCCAGCTTCAATCTATCCTCCTGCCTCAACCTCCCAAGTAGCTGGAAATGCAAGAGTGTACCACCACATCCACCTAATTTTTGTATATATATATATATATATATATTTTTTTTTTTTTGTACAGACTCAGTTTCTCTGTGTTCCCCAGGCTGGTCTCAAACTCCTGAGCCCAGGCTAAACACAAACTTTGGCCTCCCAAAGTTCTGGGAATAGGGAATACAGGTATGAGCCACTGCACCCAGCTGTGAAGGATTATCCTTCTTTCACATTTAGTGCCCTATTTTCATTATCATCCTAGGTTTTTTTCCATGTCTTTTCTACTAAATGTTCTGTTCAGTGCCTTACCTCAAACCTTTTTGTCTTTGTGTTGTTTTCTTTCTCAGGTCCTCTCTCTGCTCCAACAAGTAATGCAAAATATTTCCCGATTCCCATTAGTAAAACATTTATTTATGTTTAATTTAAATTTGATATTTTATGGAGCAAAGGATCTTGCTTTGTATTTCATGCTTTCAAATGTTCTATCTCTGATTATAATGTATAACAACAAATAAGAATTTTTAAGATACACAAGTTTTCAGTATTTATTTATTTTAAATTAACCAACCAAATAACAGCACTGAAAACCTGCACACTTTTATAACAATGTACTATCAGATGCATGTAATCTATTTATCATAGTGAAAAAACATGTTTGGTTATTGTCAGAAAGACAGCATTTTTGATATGATAATCAAAGAGCACTCACTTGCATAAAATTATGTCACAAAGCAAATTATTTTATTCTGAAACATCCACTATATTCTGCCAACAATTCTCTAGAAAATCTTAAAACACATTAAAAAATGGTATTCCAAGTGTTTTATAAACAGAAGTTGTGTGTGTATGTATATCAATTAGAAGGCTGCAAAATGACAATTTGCATAGTGCTTTCAAAATTTTCCTTCCCCAAAGGTTAATCATTTCTAAGAAACTGAATCCTATTTTTGTTGCCAATTTAGTAAAAACAGCCATACCTGTTGCCCAGGGCACTATTATTCCTTCAGACAGCCACAGTGGGAGAAGAAATTTCTTTTCTTTTCTTACCTAATTAAAATGAAACAAATGAGCTATAATAGAAATTGTAAAGTCACCATAGGATATTTCCATGGGCTATCAGCTTTCCCAGATGGTCATTAATACCCAGATTATAACACACAACAATTCTCATTATTTTTTGCTATGCACTACATCTTGAAAACAGGCTTATTAAATATTTGGAAAGTAGCTAATATTAGAAAAATAATCATATTCAGTGATGACTCTTAATTGGTTTAAAGATTGATTACTTAGAATTGGGAAATTCTTGGGACTAAAAATCAACAAACAAAAAATAAAGGAAACTATTATTATATGAAACAACAGGCAAACTTTTGCAGTGTTTTGGAAGGAGTGTGTAGAGTTAGTCAATGGCGTATGAATTGACTGCTTCCAGTATACCGTTTACTTGCTTTGTGCTTTTGGACATACAAGGAAAAGAGGACCACAGATTTTCCATGTTTAAAATCTGAGAGCAGATTAATGATGTGCACCTGTGTACAATCAAGAGTTAAGTAGGGTATTGAGGAAACTCAGTTGTGTAATGTTTTCTCCAAAGCCTTTGTTCATGCTCTACCTCCAAATAAATGAAGAACTAAAAGTCAAAACACAGTATGTCAACATTTGCTTATAAAAATCGTAAAAGTTTCATAAATTCATCTTAATGGACAGTACAATTAATTGTTCAGAAATCAGTTATGATTTTAGAAAACACAATTTAAAAGTTAATCAAAGATCTCTATATAGAAATTGCAACCATAAAAATAGAGGAAGGTATCTTCAAATCTATAATTCTTTATTTACATTTTTTAGAGGAATATAAATCTATCCGAAGAATTCAGTAGCATTCATCATACCTAAATTGCTGGGCATTAGCTATTAGCACTTGGAAACCATTCCCCACTATTGTGGTTCTTAAATGCCTTCAATATTTCACACACTGAATTCAAAAATGCAATTAGCAAGCTGAATAGCATATCAACATTTGATAATTGTACCTAAAATATACAAGAGATTATGCAGTTTTACTCTGAAAAGGCTATTCCTTTATTCACTCCTAGAAAATTTCCATTCTTTTTGGCATGTTTTATTTTCCTTCTTTATGCAAAAGTGATGGTGCTGAATGCTAATGAATTGATTCTTGGTCAAATCTCAAGCAGTTATGTTCAAGTAATTAGTTCAGGCTTTGCATTTCTGACATTTTGCAAACATTTTGTTTGAATTCCTAATTTATCTTTCCTTAATAAATCAACAGCTGACCTTTAGTAGGTGCTTGTCCTAGCAAGTATAGGGAACAGGACAAATATGTCTTTTATGAATCGGCTAGTAGTAAGTTCTGCCAGTTTTTTTAAGTCTTGAATATTTTCTGTGGATATCCTTGAAAGTTAGCCATTTGGCCAAACAACATGACTGCTGGCTCTAATAGACATGACTCACATTTCCACATTTACCCACCCAATAGTGCTCTTTCTGGTGGGTAAAGTGATTGGGAAATTTACCAAGAGTCCAGGTGTCTAAGTCCATGAAACTCTTTTTTGTTTTTCCTGGATATGTTTGAACTAATTGTACTCCAAATGCTGTGACAACTTCCATTTTTTGGGTCTCACTGGCTGCTGCCCACACAATTCTTTCCAGGGCTATTGTTCAAAGCCAGACCTATAGGACTTCTTACAGGAACCTGTGGTAGTTTTTTTCCCTGTTGAGATTCTGAAGATTAACTTCAGAAAAATCACAGATAATCCTTGTAAGCAGCAGAAAGAATGTTCCTTTACTGGTATTTTAGTAACTTCAAAATCCGTGAACAATAGACACCTTTGGGAAAACATACTATTTCAGATGTTTTCTTCAAAGCCAATGGATATCTGAGGTTAGCGAGAGTCACTAGCCCCCAGAGAACTGATATTTTTACCCCTGTCTCCCAGAGACCTAAAAACAAGATTTTTTTATTATTATTAAACAGGCATATTTAAACCTGCCATATTTCTCATTTTGGAAGTTTCTCTTATTTGAACATCAACACTACAGGGTGCCTTCAACCTTTACACTTTTTGTTCTCACTAATTTATTCAACAAATTATTCTAAAGACTTTTTAGTATGCCAGGCACTATATTAGGCATTGGAGTAAAGATAGCAAAAAGGTATAATTTTTGCCAAAATTTTACGGAACTCATGGTCTGATTGACACACAAACAGTTAAAGCAACTATTACAAGACACTGGTCTCTGGAAAAAATGGACAGCAGCAGAGGGCATGGCAAGATCAGGAAGAAGAAACATGAAATCAGGCAACAGGGGAAAAGGGAGATAGGTGATAAAGATACCTTTCTTTTAGAGGAGGTAAGTTCGTGAATTCAATCTCAAATGATAAGGAAAAGAAAATTAGAGAAAGAATATTCTACCAAGAGGTGAAAACATCTGACACCAAGGTAGCACTATGAATCATGAAGATTTTTGCAACATAGTAAAATAATTGAAAGCAAGAACTCCAGATTAAAGGTCTCTGGGTAAGATTAGAATAATGGGCAAAGGACCCGAGGAGACATTTCTCCAAAGATGATATAAAAATGGCCAAAAGATAAATAAAGCAGTGTTCAACATCACTCATCATCAGGGAAATGCAAATTAAAACTACTATGAGATCTGACCTCACATTGTTAGGATGACTATTATGAAAAAGATAAGCGATAACAAGTGTTGGCAAGGATGTAAAGAAAAGGGAACTCCCAGACACTGTTGATGGGAATGTAGATTGGTCCAGCAATTATGGAACACAGTTTGGAAATTTGTAAGGAAATTAAAAATAGAATTGTCATATGACCCAGTCATCCCTCTTCTGTGTATATAGCCAAATAAAATGAAATCACCACCATATAAAGGTATTTAAACTTCCATGTTCACTGCATCACTATTCACAATAGCCAAAATATAGAAACAAATTAAGAATCCATTGATCAATGAATGGATAAAGAAAATGTGGATATATGGTGTATACCATATATACCACAACACATATGAGAACATTATGCTGAGTAAAATAAGCCAGATGCCAAAAAAAGAAAAATATTTCATGATCACACTTATATGCACATTTTAAAAAAAAATGGTCAAATATAAGAAGATAGAGAATAAACCAGTGGTTACCAGTTTGGGTGAGTGGGTGAAAGAAATGGAGAGATGTAGGTCCAAGGATACAAAATAGCAGATACGCAGTATGAACAAGTTTAGATATCTAATGTACAATATGGGGGTTATAGTTAATAAAACTGTGTGATACTAAAGATTCTTATTAAATAGGTTTTAGCTGTTCATGACACAAAAAACTGTAACTATGTGAGATGATAGATAGGTTAATTTGCTTCATTTCAATAAACATTTTACTATGTATGTATATCTCATAACATCATCTTGCAAACTTTAATTATAAAAAATAAAATTTGTTTTAAAAAAATTACATAAGACAATAAATATGGGCCAAAAAGAAGAATACACACAGCAAGAACAACAGAAATGCCTCTGTATTAGAATTTTTTCTTACCTTATATTGTACAGTCTTCAACAGATTACTTCTTTTTCATATTTTTGTTTCCTCATTGGCAAAAAATAGTAGTTTTACCTTCTTCAGATATTTGTTGTGAGAATCTAATAATGAAATAAAGTACTTAGAACAATGCCTAGCAGAATATAATAAATGCTACCATGACTTTCAACTTCAACTAGCCAGGTTTCTGTGAAAGTCTCTACATAACCATAAATCCCAGACTGAAGTTTTCAACATGGGAGAATAAAAGGGATAAAGACAAATTTGTCATTTATAAATTTTTCAAAGTCATCATTTAAAGATTAAATATGGGATGTAAGTGAGCATAGCTCAATTTTTCCTTCCATTCTTGATACTACAATTCCTGTAGGCTTTGAAGAAAAATTACAGTTATATTATATCCCACAGTGTTTAGCAAGTGCTGAGAAATATAAGGAACTTATAAAATAGAATCCTCTCCTTGAGGAATTCAACTTTAAGAAATTTGAAAGAAAGAAAAAGCAGTGCTTCAGTGAAACTATGTGTAGTTCTGATAGTCAAATGTCTGATGAAAGTCTTAAGGACACAGTGGTAGTCCTTGGTAATCCCCAGTTTCTAAAAGACATGTCATATGGTCATTCCCATAGGTTCTGAATGAGGCATTGTATTTAATTGGGAAAGGGGGAGGCAGAGGCAGACAGAAACAGAGGAAGACTAGAAGATACAGGACACAATTACCAGAATGCTGACTTGGAATATTAATGTAGCAACAGAGAGGTCACTCATCAGAAGGCTATGACATAGACAATTACCTCTGGAATCTGGAGGTGTGACTGACCACCATCCCTGAAGAACTAATAGAGCTACATCAGCATTCCTGGACTGTCCAAGTCACCTAAAATAGATTAGCTTACCTCCAGGGGAGAATCAGAGAACACATCCAGAGTTAGAAGGCCAGTGTGAACCTGCAGCAGATGGAGCACAAGAAGCTGAAGCCCTTTTTCCTGAAGTGTTGTGACAAGTGTGTAAGGCCCTTCTGACATCCTCACTTATTCTCCCAAAGATCAGACTCAACTCCTATAGGAGAAGGAGTACAAAAAAAAAAAAAAAAAAAAAAAAAAAGAATATAATGGTTATAGCCCTTGTTGTGACTGAAATATAAATCTTAATTGATCAATTACTAAGGTGGACTGAGTTTATATGAAAGTGATTAAATTGACTCTGAGTCAATTCAATTCAGTTTTGAATCTGAAAATCAAATCGAGTTATAAGAAAATGCAGTTAAAAATTGGTACAATGGCATTTGTGACTGCGAATGTCTGTATCCCCTACATAATAAGGAGTTTAAATATCTTCCTAAGGGCAATTAGATACCACTGGAAGATACTAAGCTGAGAGGTGGCATGATCAGATTTTTATTTTAGTAAAAAATCACTTAGGGAGAAAATTAATTGGATTCAGTGGGAGGAAAAGCAGCAGGGCATAGATAAGGAGCCAGTTAGAAGACTATTGCTGAAATTCATACAAGAATATTTAAGTTCCCTAAATAATGCAGTGGAGTGGATGAACCTGAGGGATATTAAGTAGAATGAATTTATAGGACTTACTGGCTGCATATACTTGGAATGGTGTGGGAGGAAACGGAGGACACATTCATTCATTTAATATTTCATGAGCATCTGATGCGTGCCAGGTACCGTGTTAGAGGCAAGGAACACAGGTGTGAACAAAAAGGACAAATCATGACTTTCAGTAACTATATAGGCTAAAAAGAGATGTAGCTATTAATCAATCACATAAACAATGTGGCTCTGAAAACTGTACAGTTTAGGATTTCACATTGTGAGAAATGTTTTAACCCAGACAGTGAGGTAGAGGAAGGTTGACCAAAAAAGGAGCACCTGAAATTTAAATTGAAGGGTAGGGAAGGAACAATTTAATTACTACTAAAGAAGTATCTGCCTGGAATTTCAAATAATTTTGATTATGACCATGAGTAAGAAATGTCTTTTGACTAATGACTTAGGGCTTGTACACAGACATACACTCAAACACACATACACAGAAGCAAAGGAACACACAAGCATGCATGAATATGGACAGAACAAAAGTTTTGGATGTTAAATTTACTCTAACTGCTTGTATGCACTATGCCAAGCTGTTAAGAATGCTGTTGGTCATGCTGTTAATTGAATAATTTTATTATTTTAATATTTCGGACAACTCATTCAATTGACTTTAAGATTCACTCAGTAGTTGTCATCTATAGTTTACAGAATACTGACTTGCTAACAATATTTTTTGCATGCACACCTTACTGAGTGTTCCTAATGATTACAACAATCCTACCATTACACAGTATCATTAGTTCCATTTTACAAATGAGTCCACTGAGGTTACTGGGCTAAAGCTGCACAGTTAAGAATAGCAGAACTTGAATTATATATAAAGCTAAATCCACATACTTAACCTTCTTGGGGCTTACCTTATGGATGGGAATGTCACTTAATAAAGACATAATAAGCCTGGAAGTAGAAGCAAAGAATGTGGTTTCTCTCACATATTGATGGGACATTTCCATATCCATAAGAGCGAACCACGGCAAAGACAAACTGGCCAGTGTGACATGGCACTGTCTTTATCAATGATGCTGAATGTTTCCAAAGAAATAAAAATATGGAACTAAAATTACTTGATTTGCCAAATTAGGATTTGGCATAGACGTCTTTCAGATTTCTATTATCTTCCTTATTCTTACATAAAATTATGAAAAAATAGCCTCCTATACATTATGAATTACAATGTGATGAACGTAGTTACTTGGCACATATGTGTACCAGCCCAAATTTCCCAAAACAATGTTTATTCTAATTACGTTTGATGTATTATGATATTTTCTATATTCTTTTAATTTTTCAAAATCTTAGATGGGAACTCATTACATTGAGGCTTACCTGCTTGCATATACATCTTCCTGAGCATCTGCCACATTTTGGTGTCATTTCCTTGAGGTATGGCTGTATTTTCAGAAATTCTCTACCAAAAATTCAATTATCTTGTGTGAATAGTGACACTGTAGTTCATTATCAGTTGTTGACAATTTAATGGGAATTAGAGTATCAGATTCAATTCAATGTAACAAACATTTGTTTAAAATCAACTGTAAGATCCTGTCCAAGTTTCAAATCACTAATTATCTTAGGAAGCTGATTGCAAGGGCAGTGAAGAAACTGGACACAGGTAGATAACTTTTTATATGGGGAAGAAGAAAAGATGGTTCTGCCCTGCTGTCTGATGGCTAGCTTGTGCAGAGCAGCTATAGCGTGGGGACCTGGGTGGGCATGCTGAGGTCCATGGGATCCTAGGGAATTATGAGGAAGTACAAATAGTAAAAGGGCTGGTATCAGAAGCAAAGAGCAGTGAGCATACCCAATAGTCAGATCTTACTATCTAAGACTATTCTCCCATTAATGGAACAAGTGCTTCTTGGAGAAGTGGCCAATTATGGGACTGGGGCAAGATGATTGCAGAGTATCTTGTATTTTCAGAAAGTAAAAAAGTATTTCAAAAATTCCTGAACGCTAAACAACCTACTATGATGAGGGGATGTAAAAGTGATATAAGAGCCAACTCAATGAACCCTAATGGCCAAAGCTAAAAAAATTTCAGTCATAAAATAAATAGCATAGCATTGGATTATAACCCAAAGTATAAAATAATTATCTCTAAGACCATATTAGTATAAATCATTGAATAAATAAGTAAATAGAGGAAATTAAGAAATATCAATCATAAAAGAATTCCAAATAATTTGTGTGGACACTCTACGCTCAAGTAGAAGGAGCAGAAATCTGTACCCCTTAACTGGCTTCCTTCCAGAGAATGCAATATTGAAAAGAAGAATAAAAAAAGAAACTTTATGATGAAGAAAACTGACAAACGTTGTTTCAGTCAGGCAATCAGGGTTAACATGCTAAGTCTTGTTGATTGCATGCACATTTGATATAATATGATGGTGAGAATAATTCTATTTTATTCTCACCATCATATTATATCATTCTATTATATCATATTATATATATCTATTCTAAAGAATAGACATTATCCTATCTGTAGTCCTTCTCACAAATCCCCCAATTCTCAGTCTCATAACAAGAAAAACTACTTTTAAATTGGGAAAATTTTATAAAATGCCTGACAAGTGCTTCAGCCTACCAAGGTCATTCAAAACAAGGAAAATGTAAAAAACTGTCTCAGCCAAAAGGAGTATGAAGAAGCATGATCACTAAACATAATGTCTATCCTGGACCACAGGCTGGGACCAAAAAACATTAGACCTGGAATCCCAGCACTTTGGGAGGATGAGGCAGGTGCATCACGAGATCAGGTGATCGAGACCATCTGGCCAACATGGTGAAACCCTATCTACTAAAATACAAAAAATTAGCCAGGAGTGGTGGCATGTGCTTGTAATCCCAGCTACGTGAAAGGCTAAGGCATGAGAATTGCTTGAACTAGGGAGTCGGGGATTGGAGCGAGCCGAGATTGCACCACTGCACTCCGGCAAGACACCATCTAAAAAAAAAAAAGAACATTAGAAAAAAAATCTAAGGAAATCTGAAAATGTATGGAATTTAGTTAATACTGATGCATCAATATTAGTTCATTAATTGCTGCAAATGTATCATACACAATGTAAGATACTAACAATAGGGGAAACTGAGTGTTAGATGCATGGGAACTCTCTGAAGTATCTTCACTACTTTCCCATAAATTTAAAACTGTTCTAAAATAAAGTTTATTCTTTAAAAAGCTGGTATTAACAAATGGTAAAAATCTGGTATCACAAATGATAAAAATCTGGTGTAACTAACTTCGACTAAGTATGCTCTCTTACACTACACCTCAGCTTCCAGCTGGCTTTACCTATGTTCAAAAGTAGATTTTCTACACTTACTTCAGAGCTAAGTTGCCAAATTAATTCACATTTAAAAAGCTGGCAGCAAAAACATTAGCGGTGGAGGTGAGTGACTGAAGTGATGCGTTTTCAACATCATCAGAGCCCTCTGGCATACAATTCTTATATAAAACAAATAAAGTGATATGAGACAGTAAATTGAATATAATATAATGCCAAATGATCGATTCAATATGCCTTGTCAACAGAAAAATAGCAACTCTCTGTAGAAAATCATCCAAGTAATTGCCATGCATAACATAGGTAGTAGTCTCCTTGGAACAGCTGCTGCTACCTCAGGAGAAGACAGGGCAGGTGGTGAGAATGTCACTGCCTCTTTGTTAGTCACTGTTTCATTTTTCCTGCATTTTCCCCCTTCTTTGGTTGTTGTCACTAGTTGGTCTCTGTAGAGAGAGTTGAACAGATTTGTGAATCTACTCAGCACAGCCAACGTTGAATAGCTTCCAGATTGTTAATATTCCACAACAGCATTCCTATTGTGATAGGCTACATTCATTCAGTCCCTTTGCCAAATATTTTTCCCCTTGTAGAATAAAAGCTTACTATTTCTAAAAGCTCCCAATGTGTCTGGAACAATGCTAACACTTTATCTTGAAATTAACTTGTGAGGCCCTCAAAATGGCCTCATGACTGGGGACTTAGTGACCAGAAAGAATACTGAAGTTTTGAAAGTTTAAGTAACTTGCTTAAGATTGGAGGTTTGCAAATGGCTGAGTCAGGATTTGAACCTAGGTAATGTGACTTCAGAGCCTGAACATTTTTTCCAATGTGTCATTCAAGCTGCCCTGTATATTCTGTGCATGGAAGGTAGTCCTCTGTATATGCGCTTGCTCTCTCTGCTAGACTGAAAATGATTTAAGGAAATAGATTATAATATTTCCAGCTCTGTCTCTCTCATGATCCCCAAGAATGATAAAAACATTTTATAATTATTTGTTACATAAAGCACCTACACTTTTTTAGAAAACATTATTTACTCCTATTTTGAAAAGTGCATTAGACATTTAAAACTGCATTGACCTAGAAAATAAAGTGAGAATTCTCTAATGTTTTGTGTCTTTTTCTTGTTCTTTATTGTTCCTGACATAAAAGGGTGAAGTAACCAGGAAAACCTGGCAAGCTGAGATGTTAAAAGAAGGAAATGGTCAATGACAAGTGTTTCTTTTTAGTTGCACAAAATCAGGTCTTAAAATAACATTTCCTTGAGAAAAGGTTTTTAAGAAGGATGCTCTATATTATATTATTTGCATAGCCAGCAGGGCAGTGTGATTATCTGGAGTAGAAAATTGCTTCCTGAAGTGGCCCAGTGCTTCCACAAGAAGCAAAATATGATTAGTTGTGACACTGAGTACCAAGGAAAGATGTCCCATCTACCTGGGACTGGTAAGCATCCACATGTTCACATGTCCTGAGACTTGCTAATTGTTTGCAGTGCACTGTAACAACCCCCTTAACGAAGATTATATGTCTTTGAAGACATAAAGATGCCAGAGAACCAATGAAACAGATGCTGCAGCATCTCCAAATGGAGCAGCAACATTGCTCCAAGACTTTGCCAGCAGTTCATGCATTTTGTAATATCATAGGCTGAGGGGAGATTTTCTGAACCTTGTAAGCATTCGTTGGCATTCATGGATAAGAAGGGATCTTTATCAAATAACTCAGACGGTGGCCGTTGCAAGGTAACAGCTAATATTATGTCAGACCTGGGAAATCAATTAAGTTGGAAGACATGGTGACTTAAGCGATTTTTTAAAAATTCTTCTACAGGTGAATGAGAGATAAGAAAAAAGGACAGGAAGGAGGAGAGGAATAAGAAGAGTAAGAAGGAAGAAAATAGGAGAAAGAAAAAAGGGAGTGAGAAAAAGAAAAAGAAGTACAAAGATATATTCATTTTCAAGGACAAAGTAACAAATTCCTTAAAACTTGGTGGCCAAATAACAGAAATGTATTATCTCACAAAACTGGAGGCTAGAAGCCAGAGATCCAAATGTCAGTAGGGTTGTGCTCCCTCCAAAACTTGTAGGAGAGAATCCGTCCTTGTCTCTTCTAGGTTCTGTATTCGAAGTCCTTGGTAATCCTTAGCTTGTAGATGCATCACTCTAATATCTGCCTCTGTCACCACATCATATTCTTCCCCCTGTGTTTCTTCCATCATCTTCCCATCATCTCTGGGTCCAGGTTTTTTCCTCTTCTTTTAAGGACACCAATCCTACAGGTTTAGGAGCCCGCCCTACTATAGTATGACCTCATCTTAACTAATTACATCTGCATCAGCACTATTTCCAATTAAGATCACCTTCTGAGGTACCGGGGGTAGAATTTCAATATATCTTTTGGGGAGAATATAATTCAAATCATAAAAGAGGGTTTTGCTAATTAAAATCAATTTCAAAATGTAGTCTGGAAATAATAAAATTTGTTATTGAAACCCATGGGATCTTCTGAAAAAAAAATATCTGCCATATCTGGGTCTGTTAGTTCCCTGTACTGACTTCAGGGGAAGTCTATTCCTTTATTCTGGGAAGGAAACATTTTGATGGATCGGATGTGGCTGTATAAGGAAAGCTGAAGAGACTGAATACTTAATTTTGCATATGCAATGTAGTAATCTCGCACATTGGATTTTATATATTCAAGATGGGGGTGAATAAATGAATAGAGATTTCTGATCTTGGGACAATCTCTGAACCATAATGGTCAAGACTGAGAGTAGGAGTTCCAGAATGTCTGGGAGTCTTGATTTTGTTGCTCTTCAGCACTGCATCCCTAGTTCCTAGGAGAGTGTCTGGCAGGGAGCCATATTTCACACATTTCCGTTCTATGAATGAATGGATGAATTGATAAGAGCTAGTGTTGAGTGGTGAAAATATCAGCAGCTGCTAAATCAGAAATGCTGGTTTTCAAATTCTAGTTTGCTATTAATACATCCGAATTGTGGTGTTAGTATAACACTTGTCATTCTGAGACACTATATTCTCAGGTGTAAAAACACACAATTAATGTGGTTTTTATGATTATTAAAGCAAATGCCAAGCAATATAAAGTGCCCAGTATTTTGCCTCCTAAATGATGGTACTAAGTAGAAAGTAAACCTCTTGAATTTGGTCAGTGAATTATCTAAAAATACTGCTGTAAGTTAAGGGAAGCACACAGTTTAGGCACTATTACAGGAAAAGACGTTATTTAAAAATACAGAATTTTTAACTCAAGGGACTTCTGTTCTAGCTAACCAGGAACACGAAGATGAAATAATTTAAACAATTAAAATAAAGATTAAATCTTGCAATGCTGATCATAAATAACTATCCTAGGATGTCAAAAGTAAGATATATGTAGGAAAATCCATCTGCTTACTTCCTCATCTCAGAAGCATATGTTTATTTCACTACCATGTATACATCTAAATACTAACTGAATGTCTTGATAGAACTAAACGTTATTAATTTTAGTATTATTTTAAATTATTTTCTCCAAACATCTGTTCTCAGTTTCCAGCATTAACTCTGTCAGCTGCTGATGCCAGTGCTTTCTGATATCACTTATTTGAATATTATTGATGGCAAAACACCAATAAATATTCAAGAAACCTAAAATATTGAGAGATGGTAGGAGTACTGGCAAGATACGTACACCCAAGTAGCCAGGAACATATCAACCATGCAGGTTCAGAAAAAGTACAAGGCAAGGGAGTATAGGGAGAACCTTTTAGGAAGAATGGGAATCATAAGGAACATTCCCCATGGAGAGTTCCCTTGGGAAGAGATTCATAATCAAAGCTATGAGTGGAATCTTAGGAGCAAAAGATCTTTGATTCTCTTAGTGTTCTATGTTTAACCTTCACTGCTGCATTATTCAATTTGCCTATTTTTTTCTCACTCTCAGTGTTACTTCCTGCTATTCAACTACCACCTGCTTTCTCACTCTCTCCAATGCTTCTCTATCTGTTGTGTATCTTATTCTGAATATCCATAGTTTCTGCTTCCTCTTGACTGCAGGTTTTCATGTCTCCTAAGCTTTCCAGCAGAATTTACTGCCATTTTATTTTCTCATACTTCTAGCCTCAATTTGCTGAGAAGAGTTTCTAGAGGGGTCTGAGGGTATCTGTGATTGACTTTTCCAGTCAAGTCTGTTGATACTTTTCAAAGGAAATTTAGAGCTGAACATCATTGCCTGAGTGAGAGAGCACCAGGAAGCTTCTTGGGGAAGATCGATAGAGGGAGCAAGAGGAGACCCATGTTGATACCCTATTATTCCAAATTCTATTAATACCCACTGGGCCAAGAGGCCCATCTTTCATGGACCCAGTTCTCTGTTTTGTAAAATGGGAATAAAATAACAAGTGAGATAATATAGGTAAAAAATTATTGAAAAGCCTAAATTCCTGTGAATGCATCAGTTATTTCTACTCCAATTGCTGCCCTATTTAGAAGTCAAAATTATTTAAGTACTTATTTTTTTCCCATCAAATCAAAGGGTACGGAAGACTTTCTGTTTATTAGACTATCATTCCAAATTTTAAAAAATCTATACAATTTTCTCTGTGTTCTTTACTATATATAAAATTTCTACATTAGATGTTAAGTCAAATACAGTATTCTAACAGTGGAGCATTAACTGGTCTGTGTTTCCACTGGGGGTGGAGAAACCACGTATTAATAGTGAAATCAGGATTCTTTAATTCCCTCTTGCAATCAGTTGTCACTTTCCTCGGGCTAATAGACAAAGGGCCATTTGCAGAGCTGCCAAACCTACATCCCCCATGCTGCAATTTGAGCCTATTTCCTTTTATTTTATCCACCATGGAAAAGAACAACAGCTGGACACATCAATTTGCATAATAACCTCTCCTGCTCAGAGACTGTTGGAAGGTCAGGTCTCTATTGCTAACATTTCAGGCAGAACCTCTCTTTTTTTCTCTTTTGTTCTTTTCACAGCATAATGATCTTTTGACTAAAGCTGTATTTTAAAATATTTTGAGTGCCTGACAATATAAGACTCCTTCCACAATTCTTTTACATGTTTCTTAGTTAGGGAAGATGTTGAAAGAAAAAAACAAAAACAGAAAAAGCATGAATAAATCACTCTGCTAGTATTCTGGAGAGGTTTAGATACGTTTTTACGTAGGCAGTGCTGACACTTCTGTAGCATATCAAATTCAATTGAGATTAAATCCATGGCTAGAAGGGAAATTTGGGGATTAATTTTGTGCTTATTATATTATGAAACATTTTAGAATTTCAGTGACAGAGTGTACATAAATAGCTTTGTACAACATTTTTTATATGGATAAGCCTAATGGAACCAGGGAAATAAATTTATTTTCGTGTAATACAAATGGTATTCAACACAGGATAGAATCTTTTTCAATTCTCCTTGAGGCCCCTCAAGATTATTAATTTGAAGTTTACTTATGGAGAGCTAGAGGAGACAAAATACACATATTTTATATTAAAGAAGTTTAAGATACAGTACTGAACTTTAGAATTGAAGACATAGGCTTGCAAATCATTTTAAATTAGAAAATACATATATTTTCCACTTTGAATTATTTCTATAAAAGAGTCATTTAAGGAGATAAGAATACATAGCAACAATATGAATTTTCATAGATTTTAAAGAAAATTGAAACTGATGGAAGATGGTAAGCCAAGAATTTAAAACAAACTTAGTTAAGCAGTTTTAATCTCAATGAAGTAATAATGTAACTGACACTGGACTAGTCTTCTTACAAAAGAAAAAAGCCATTAAACTGGGAGAAAGTATTTAAGGCAGCAGTTTTCTTGTGTTAGGCAACAGGTGAAGTAAAACTGTGATCAATTAGAGAAGGAGAATTCATGAGATGGAACCCATGCTCTCCCTTCCTCTTTTCTGCATGGAGACAATTCCGTGGCTGCAGACAGAGAGCTAGAATAGAACAGAATAGAATATGGTAGATTTGCTGAACTGAGGTTCTCAGAGTTCAGAATGGCTGAAGTGGCTGGAATCTAATGGGCAGAGCACCGGGGAGCAGGGAATTACATAGGAAATGTGTGTGAAACCATGGAAGAAGGACTGACATGAATTATTCACCAAAGGTAAAATTATGCATGTAAAGAGTGAGATTATTTCAGGTTTACCAGAACGTGGTTCTTACAGAGCCGGAAACAAAACAGAGATACCAGAATTTGAGCATCTCTTGGAGATGGTGGAATTCTGGTTTAGTCAGAGTCAAGAGAACATTTTAGCACCCTGAGCATGCAACTAAGATAATGGAAAATACATGCCTAAGGAGTTAAGAACCATGTTCTAGAGGAAGGTCTGTTTTAAGTTGCCCTATGAAAATTTAAAACCATGCCTCAGCAAAATCCACATAAGAAACAGAGTTTAGATTGGGGTCTTGCCCAATAGGCATATATTCTATTTTATTAAGGAGATCTGTGGCAAATCCAAGAGGTTACTCAGTTTCTCTTTACCTTGGCAAGACTCCAATATATAAATATATATATATGGGTTGATTCTGGCCATCAGGAGTTAAACTGGAATCCAGTAACCAAAATAATAATTGAAAACTCCTCAAATATTTGGATTTAAACTGCACTCTTCTAAACAGCACGTGGATCAAAGAAGAAATTACAAGCAAAACCAATATTTTCAATTAAATGACAGTGCAAATACAACAGATGAAACTTTAAGGTATAAATCTAGAAGAGTCCTTGGAGGGGAAAAATGTAAATGATATAAGTTTACATCTTAATCAGTTAAAGATAGAACAAATTATGAACAAAAAAAAAACAAATATTAAAAGAGAAATGTATCCAAGCCAACAATTTACTATTTAAAATTATTGATAAAACTGAGATCCTTCATCAACAAATATCCTCACTGAAATTTTACCACAGCTATAAAAGAAAGCATAATGCATCATTGCCAAGAGGAGGATAGCAGTCCAAGGAGGCAAAAGTGATTCCAGTATTTAAACATTAATGCTGTTCACCACTTAAATATAATAAATTAGACAAATCACTTGATCAATTCAATGAAAACAGGAAAAGTATTTAACAAAACTCAATTCCATCCATAAAGAAAACTGTCAGAAAACTAGGAATAATATGGAATTTCCTCAATTTCATAAAGAATATATAGCAAAACCCACTGCTGACATTATACTTTTAAATGCTTTTTCCCTAAGATGGGGAGAGTCATGGATGTCCATTCTCTACCTCTATTCAAAGTTGTTCTGTTGGTAGTAGGTAGTACAATATGGTAATAATAAGAATAAAATACATAAAACAAAATGGAGTTTGAGAGCATCCTGGCTAACATACTGAAACCCCATCTCTGTTAAAAATACAAAAATTAGTTGGATGTGGCGGCATACACCTGTAATACTAGCTACTTGGAAGGCTGAGGCATGAGACTAGCTGGAACCTGGGAGATAGAGGTAGTGAGCTGAGATCATGCCACATCACTCCAGCCTGGGCGATAGAGTGAGACTCTGTTTCACAAAATAAAAATAAAATAAAATAAAATAGTAGAATGGAATACTTTTTAAATCAGCGTGTCAGTGAACATTTTTCCAAGCAGAGTACATCTTTTATGTTATATTAGAAATCAATGAAAACATGTTAAAATGTAATGCAATAATAATTTATAAATCATGTTCCAGGAATGTGTTCTTCTCATTGTGAGATAGATCTTTACTTGGATATCTTTTCAGTACTTAAAATAAACCTGGAAGATTATACGGTTTTTGTCTGCTTCAGGTCTTTTTATATACCTCCCGCTTTTGCTTTGTAAACAGCTTGACTTATTGACAGTACTGAATATTATACCGTTCTCCTATTTATTTTATTTCATGATAAAACAACATTGATATGTTTGTTCTTGAATCTGTGTGACACATTTTCTTTCTTCAGTGAACTGACCCTGTTATTTAATTTTTAAAAATTTATTCTGGTTATTTCTCACCCGTATTTGAAATGCATTCTGTAGATTCACAGTCTTCTGGTTCATTAATGCTATGACTTCCATTTATGTGTATATAACACATGAGATTTTATGTTAACCCAAACATTGGTTTGTAAGTTGAGATTCATGAATTCACACATGCACCAAGAAGGTATGAAAAGAGTTTTCATTCACATAATAAGGCTTTCTGGGGCAGGGTAGGTTGGGCCTCCAAAGCGGGTCTGAAGTAATTTGAGAGAACCGGGAAAGGAGGCTAGCATAGGGGTACTACGGAGGCTAGGAGTTGGAGTTGGGATAAAGGTTCTTTCATATCAGCAGTGGCTTATGTGTTTTGAACTTCCCACTGGCACCAAAAGAAAGAATACTTAGGCTTTCTTATCACCTTGCCCAGATATGGACCCCAGGAGGAGAAAGAGGGTGATGCTTAAAAGTGGTCAGCAGTCAAACATCAAAATTGGGGCCAGACTCTATTACATGAAGAAAAAAAGAAAAATAGATGTCATTGTAGGCAAAGGGTATTAGACAAGTAAATATATGTAGAGGGATAATGTATTTAAAGTACCCTTTGTCAAATAGGTCTTGGGAGAAAAAAATCTGGTCTTGTCCCATTTCTTCCCTCCCTCCCTCTCTTTCTTCCTTCCTCCTTTCCTTATTTTCTTCCTTCCTTTCTTTCTTTCATCTTCCTTTCTTCCTTCCTTCCTTTCCTTTTTTCTTAGTATGGTTACTTCAAGAAAAACAGAATTTTATTTCCTAAATAAAATTTTGCTTCATCTCTAGACTGGAAATGCAGTTTTAACCATTAGTAGTATAATCACAGGAAGACCATGGGCAGGGTTGTTTGGATGTTCTGAAGTACTTTCTTAAAAGCCCAAACGTGCTGTATTTCATATAGAAGTACAACCAGATAATTTCTATAGCCTTTTTCAGTTTTCTTTGAGTTTTAAAATTAGGCACGTTTAATTAGTTTTCCTGACATAATTGGATTTTTGTCAGGGAGAGATGCACTTTTGGATGACAGTTAGACAGATAATTATTTCCCTGTGACAAACACAATTTAATGTTCCTCTAATGCCCTCCATTGATGTGTTAGCTATCTTCTGTTTATTGGACCAGCTCTTTCAGGAACTTTCAGGTGGTGGTTTGTTTTTGTTCAGCATTGGCTACTGATAACAATTGGCACTGCTAGCTATATACAGGAGGGAATTTTACCATCTAAAAAGAGTCCCCAACCATAAATTATTTGTTGGTAAGTGGTCCAAGTTGTATTTGACATCTGCAAACATTAAAATAAAGTGACAAATACTCAGGTGGCAAAACATTCATGTGACATTGATTAGGAAAAGGGAAGCCAGAGAATTTGATAAATCATTCCTCTTTCTTAAACTTAACTGTGGCTGGTCAAATATTTCTTGTTTCTATCTCTTTAAGGGGAGTATCTGAGAAATAGTTACCAGTTATCCATATAAGTCATTTAATAGCAAGATCTACATAGAGGAAAAATTAAAGGCTAGTATGTAAATTTTAAGAGGACTGATGATGTGGATATTACAAGCTTAACTTGAAAAAGTATGTTTTGCCTGGTGTATAAACAAAGAAATTCTGAAACCACAAATGGAGAACATTTATGATAATATAGAATTACATTTGTACTGTTTATGACTTATGTTTTCAGGATTTAACAAAAGATGACTTTGTTTCTCATAACTTGTTCCTATGTTGTTTCAAAAGTTATTTATTGAGAATGTATTGTGAGATAGACATTGTGCTAAATAATTTGCACATAATTACCAAAAACAGACAATTCATATTCTTAATATGAAGCGTTTAGAGAAATGGTGGAAAGAGATAAGCAAATAGGCAGTTGCAACAGAGAGATGTAACCTGGATAATTACTGAAATATGTAGAAACCTTAGGAGGGGATATTAACTTAATATTAAAAAGTCAAGGAAGTCTTACAGGAAAAGTTAGAATTTGAAAGTCCACACTGTGGTAGAATTGAGTGTGGAAATATCAGACAAAGATGACTGCATACGTTGAAGATAAAAGAGAGCATAACTAATACAGAGAGCTGAAGTAGAATTTGAGAAAGGCAGTCCTCAAGAACAATACTGAAGGGGTATACATAGGACAGATGATAAACCTTCAGAAATGACTGGGGACTTTATCCTAATGGAAATAGGCAGTCAGTGTAAGGTTTTAATGTCGGATTGTAATTTAACCAAATTTACATTTTAGAATGCTCACTCTGTTCCAATCAGGAGAATGGATTATATGGAGATAAGATTGGAAGGCTTGTGTATATCAGAACCAAGCTTCAATTTATCCGTTTCTTAAGTCATTGAGTCAGATTTCCTATTTTATGAAGGATGCAAAATCTAGACTCTAAAGGTAGTACTTCTATTGTAAAACAAATTGGGTGGTAAAATGCCGCTACTAATTACTGTTGGCCAACTGTCCTGCATCAATGCAAAATTTTGCTTAAAAACATACCTAAATGGAATCTTTATTAAAGTAACCTTATTTGTTTTATATAAGTGTGACTGGAACTCAGGCTTTTTTAAAAAGTAAATTTGAAAACTTTAGATATTTGTTTTAAAGCACAACTAATAACTAATGCTTATTCAATATTTAATAATCTGAATATGTTTATTCTTATTTTAAAGCTTGTAAAAGTATTTTACAACTTAGGATTTCCTTTTAAAATAAAATGATACATTGCTTTTATTAGCTCTATTCAGAGTAGGGAGAATATTTAAGGCTAGGCCCAAATCTACTGTGTATTGTTAAGTAATTATTGCTGTCAACATTACATAAATGTCATATATGTTATGCCCCCAACATTCTAAATATGTGAACTTGAAACTTTGGGAGATTTATAATTGCATTCATACATTTAATCCTTTAAATATATTTGTTAATATTTGTGTGATAGTAATAATCATTTGAAATATGTTATTCTCATTTATGAGGGACATTAATTAAGACATGTAACACAGGAAGAGAAACTAGGTGACTTATGACCAAAGTTCTTTATAGATCTTCATAATTGATATGAAATATCAATAACATATAATAACAATTCTAAATCTCAGGATCAACTGGAGTATGAATAAGCTACTATCAAATTATTTCCCAAATGGATTTCCTGGGTGTGGGCCCTTGGCTGTTAGCATTTTAAAAGAGATAACATTATTAGGTGTTTGCTTAATGTGAAAAAGGAAATCTGAAAAGTTATAGATTTAACCAGAATTGTTTTTGCACAAAATAATATAAATTTTCCAAAAGCTGATTCTATTATCTTAAGAATATCAAATATGGCCATGCCTTAACAATACATGTTTGAATTACACATGTCCACTTATACAGATTTTTTACAACAAATATATTAGAAAAGTTGTTGGATAATTTTAACTATTAGAACAAAACTTGTAAGCAAACAACATAACCTGGAAATATATTTTTAAAAAGTGACATGTGTCATGAATACAAAAAATATATATAGATACCAGTCTATTTTATAATTTACTACCATAAAATATACACAAATCTATTATTCAAAGTTAAAATTTTTCAAAACTTATGCACACCAACCTTGGTTGTACATGGAGCTAGTTAGAGAAATGTAAATGAATGTAAAGATGCAGTATTAAATCACAGTTGAAAGAAATTAACTGTGGTGCATACTGCATTCCTATAATAATTTTGTAGCCACCCCTTGTTTCTCTCCTGGTGAGCGCAAATGTTTCAAGTATTCGCTTAAAATGTCCTGTTACATTAATCATCTTTGTGTTACTCAGCTCCTCTCTCCAGTAAATTGGGTATCACAGTAAAAAGTATCTCTAACGTTTCTTATTTATTTTTCAGAGTGTTTAGTGCAATACCATAAAGCTTGAGTAACACCATGGGACCCATATGAAGTGCTTCAAGTGATACTGGAAGTACTCCCAAGAAGCAGAGGAAAGTCATGACATTACAAGATCAATTTGAATTGCTTGATACGGACTGTACATTGAGGTCTGAAGTGATCATCGCCCACATTTCAAATAAAGTGTTCATCTTGTAAACAGATGACACAATGTAAAAATAAATACTGTGTAGTATTGTAAATATATTTGCTCTTCCTTATTATTTTCTTAACATTTTCTTTCATCTACCTTATTGTAAGAATGTAGTATATAATACATACAACATTCAAACTATGTGTTCATGAACTATTTATGTTATCGGTGAGATTTCCCATTAAGGGTGGGCTATTAGTAGTTAAGCTTTTGAGGAACCAAAAGTTATACATGGATTTTCCACTGCAGGGGTGGGGGTAGGGTGGGACCTCTAACTCCTGCATTGTTCAAAAATCAACTGTAGTATGGAAATTCAGATATGTATTCATCCCTTGGAAATGGCTACTCACAGTAATTTGAAATAAAACACACTCTTGGCTACCTGCAAAGAAAGGGCTCATGTTTGATATAGAAGAAAGTACAAATAAATGGGTGTCATGAACGAGATTATGAGGCAAAGGCATTTGCCTCACAGAGAAGACATTGTTACTCTCATATCGGGGGACCTTGTTTTGCTTAAGGAAGTGATTTAAACGCCTAAGAGGGGAAGAGTATTGAGCCAGAATAAACTAAAGCCAGATTTTATCTTTTTTGTACTTACACAATTCAACCACAGTCTAAATTTAGAGTGGGAGAATTTTATTATGCCTTTTTCCACAATGTAATTATCTCAATTCTATGAAGAAAAAATCAAAGGATTGTCACTCCAAACTATGATACCCTGGTACGCAGATTATTTCGAATTAAATGCCCTTGGGGAGCAGCAGATGCTGGAAGAATCCTTTCCCTTCTCTGTAGAAGGGCTAGAAGTGCCAGAGAAAACATTTTTTTGTCCCTTCCCTGATATTTCAAAAACTGAACTTATGTCACAGGAAGGGAGACTGAGGAATGTAACCTCATCTGGACAGATTTTGTCATAAGCCGTTGTCTATTTCTTCCAGGACCATTCAGTTCTCAAAGATATTCATTTACTAACCATTGTATGCGTGCCAGACCCATTTGTTCCTTCTAAAAGTTATTACCACCCCTTAATATTGCCACATTTCTTCTCTCCCCTTCCCTTGTGAAGAAACGTGCATCAGCATCTGAACCTCATTGGTTATGGAATAGCCGCCACTCTCCTGTGATTTTCCCCTGTACACATTACATAAATTTTGGTTTGCCATTTTCTCTTGTTAATCTGCTTTTCATCAGTTTATTTTTAGGGAAACTTCAGAGAGCAAAGATGAAGCTTTCCCTCTTCAATTTTAGAGTGGTCTTTCAGATTCAATCATTTCATTTAGCAAATGCTTACGGTGTGCCTGCTATACGCTATGCACTGTTCAAGGCACTTCAGATATATCAGTGAACATCACACTCAAATATGTTAACTTTTTCAGAGATTATTTCATCGTAGTATTAATCTCAGACACATCAACATATCTGCAGGTAAGAAGTTGTTCTTTAACTTTTTACCTATGTTTTACCATTTTTTATTGTGAAGATTTCATTTCACACCAGAGTGGGAAGAATAGCAGAATGAACTCCTAGTTACTCAACACACATTTCAAGTATGAATATGAAATCAAATTAAAAGTGTCCTCCTCTTCCCACCCTCGCTAAATTATATTTTAAACTTTTTGTTAAAGTATAATAAACATACCAAAAAATATACATATAAAATCAATGAATTTTTATAAACTGAAGACATCTGTTAAACCAGCACACGTAGTAACAAATAGGCAACCCTACAAACAGCTCTTATCTCCAACCAAGTATGCCCTTGATCTAACAGCATAGATGAATTTTGCCTAATAATGTAATTTTTATGCTTTATATGAACAATATGTTCATAGAATTACATGAAACACATGTATTTGTGTTTAGATTCTTTTTTTAGTGTCGTATTTGTGAGATTCTTCCATATTTTTACAGGTAATTTTGAGCTGTTTTTGTTACTGCATATTAATGTATCCTGTGCATAAACCATTCTTTAAAAAAATCCATTTTATAGTAGAGTATCGGAATTATCTCTGGTTGGGGCTGTTAAGCGTGGTGTTTCCACAAACATTCAATACATACGTTTTAATTAAAAAAAAAAGATTTTAGGTATATACTCCTGAATAGGATTGCTGGGTTTTAGGATTATGAGTATGTTTAACTTTAGTAGAGACATAGCCAGCAGGGCTTTTCCAAAGTGGTTTACAACTTACTCTCCCACCAGCAGAGTATGTTTTATGCATTTCTTTCTTCTCCATGTCCTCATCAGGATTCGTTTGTTTCAATTTTGCCTTTCAAACAGGTGAACGGTGTATCTCATTATGATGTTAATTTGTACCTTCTAGAGATTAATGAAGTTAATGTTTTTCTTTCTTCTCCCCCTCAGCCTTTCCTCCTCTTTCTCTTTCTCCTTCTTTTTCTCCTTCTTCTCCTACTTAGATGGCTTCTTTCATAAGAATTTTTTCAAATATTTTAGCTGATTTTTCTCTTTTGTCATGATTTATATTTCTATAATCTATATGCACTCTAAATATGTATTTTCATAAAGGGGTTTGCCTTTTAACTCTCTTAATAGTGTCATGATTAACAACATTTCTAGAGTCTATTCAGGTTAAATTTATCTTTTTTATGATTGACACTTTTTATTTTTGGGTTAAGAAATATTTAACAATTTTAATGTCACAAAGATGTTTCCTTTGCTTTTTTCTAAAAATTAAATTATTTGCCTTATGCACCAAATCTATAGTACATCAGAATTTACAACCCACAGGGCCTGGCACCTTGTAGAAACTTGATAGATGTCTGATTTTTAATGTAGCTTGATTTTACAGGAAATATATTACATAATAGAAGTAAACTTCTGCCTAGGAAATGTAACAAAATGACTATTACAGATATTACAAAACAGCCAATTCATAGTGGCAAATAGAGAACATGTATTTGTTTCTCGCCCCTCTTTATACTGCACTGAAATACATGTTTAGAGGCTAGCAAAAAGTAATAACTCAATAGCATCAAACAAAAATTAGTAATTTCTTAATCAAATGGAAATGATATGTGCAATGAATGGCAAACGAGACAAACTGACGTTTAGAGTTGGATACGCACGTGTAGAGGGGAGGTGGATGGACATTTTTGCCATGCCATGGAACACCAAACTCAGCAGGTATAATAGACAGTAGGAATGAGAATTTATTTTGAAAAGAAAAAATATATGTATATATTGAGGAAGACGACTGAAACAGTCAATTACCATAGCTCTCGTCTCATCCTATTTACCAAGGTAATTTTATCTCTGACCTTTTCCTTTTTCTTTACTGAGAAAGAGTGAATATACTAAGCTTAGAGGGCTAAAAGAAAAATGTGCCCGGCTGCTTCACAAACTTCTTGGGTAGTTAAATGTTTACCAGATATCTATTTAGAGTATCAAAGATTCTCTGAATAACAGCAAAGGCACTTGTTTGAAAGCCATTTCATAGAACTAATCTTTTTGGTCTACACACTAGCTGCTTCCTGTTTTTTGTGTGTCAAAATCCTTACAAATAAATTGATTCCAATTTAAACTAAATAAAAATGCTGTTATATAAATTAGAGAAATGCTCAAAATTACAAAATGCTCAAAAACATGCTCTTCAACGTCCTTTCCTAGAATGCTTCTTATTCAAAGAATTGTTTACTTTACACATTCTTTTGTTATGTCTGACCTTTTTGAAAAATGACAGGTAACATAAAGACTGATTCAAATGTAGTAGACATACCATTAACAAAATCTATCTTATAAATGTTTACATTTAACACTTGACTTTTAAATACAAATATAAGGTAGATTACAATATTTAAAAATATTTTTAAATGCCTACTTGGGCTTTTGTTTGGATTTGGAATCAAGTAGTATTGTATGGCCCATATTTCTATTAACATATTTGAAATAGCTTTGAGCTAATGAAATACTATAGTAATATAGTAATTCCTCTCTTATCAGTAATTTTGGTATCTCTGGTTCCAGGTACCTTAAATCACCTGTGGTCTGAACATTTTAGTGGAAAATTCTAGGAATATAAAATTCATAAGTTTTGACTAGCATGATGAAAGCTCACATCATCCTATTGCATCCTGGTGGGTCCATGATGCAGACGCTCCCCATCTGTTATCACTTAGTAGCCTTCTTGGTAATCAGAGAGGCTGTCCTAGAATTACCATGATGCATGTGTTCCAGTAACCCATGTTTTACTTAATAATGTCTCCAAACCCCAAGAATAATGATACTGGCAATTCAAATATGCCAAAAAGAAGCTGTAAAAGTTTCCCTTAAGAGAAAAGGTGAAAGTTCTTAACCAGGAAAAATAAATAATCATATGCTGAGGTTGCTGAGAACTATGGTAAGAACGAATCTTCCATCTTTGAAATTTTGAAGAATAGATTTTTAAACTTGTTCTATTATTGTTTTAATCTCTTACTGTGCCTAATTTATAAATAAAACTTTATCATAAGTAAGTATGCATAGAAAAAAATTGCATAGAGGGTTCAGTTCTATCTATAGTTTCAAGCATCCACTGAAGGTCACTGAACATATCCCCCCAAAATAAAGAGGAACTACTGTAATACAATTAAAGCAACAAAGATAAGGAGTAACTACTGTGATACAATTAAAGCAAAATATTCATTTCAGAAGCCTGGAGGATTTTTTTTAAATTATAAGATCCATAAATCTGAAGGGGAAGTTATCATGATCTGTGGTTAGGAGATAAAATCTTTAGGCTTAAGAAAGTTTGAGGAGCTGCAATAGTCATCATTCTTGACCTTCTTCCATCTACGCCACGATAACCCGAAGAAAGTAATAGTTACCCACCATTATCATTATTTAAATCATTTTCTGCATTAATTTTAAAACTAGTTTGTAATCCTATAACTTATTTGGCAGATAAAACTCAGCAGGAGAAATAGTTAATATGTCCATCAAAGAATTTTTAAAAATGTAATTATAAACCTTTCCACAAAGAAAGCTCTAAGACAAATGTTTCATATATGTAAATTCTATTAAAATATGAAATAGTATCAATTTTATACAATTATTTTCAAATAATTAAAAAATGATGGAATATACTTTGTATCACAATCATGTGTCATTTAACAGTGGGGATATGTGCTGAGAAATGCCTTAAGAAGTGATTTAATCACTGCAGGAACATCATAGGGTGTCCTTATACAAACCTGATAATACAGCCTATTATAAACATAGGTTATATATTGCAGGCTAATGCTCCTAGGCTACAAACCTGTATGGCATATTACAGTACTGAATGCTGCAGGCAATTGTAATACAATGGTAAGTATTTTTCTATCAAAACATATCTAAATATATAAACGATACCTTAAAAATATGGGCTAAAAGATCAAAAATGAGGCCGGGCATGGTAGCTCATGCCTGTAATCCCCGCACTTTGGGAGACCAAGGTGGGTGGATCACGAGGTCAGGAGTTGGACACTAGCCTGACCAACAGAGTGAAACGCCATCTTTACTAAAAATACAAAAATTAGCTGGGTCTGGTGGCACGCACCCCTAATCCCAACTACTCAGGAGGCTGAGGGAGGAGAATCGCTTGAACCTGGGAGGTGGAGGTTGCCGTAAGCTGAGATCATGCCACTGCACTCCAGCCTGGGCAACAGAGTGAGACTCCATTTCAAATAAAATAAAATAAAAAATGGTATATCTGTACACTTACCATGAATGTAGCTCACGGGACTGAAATGAAAGTAGTTTTGGATGAGTCACCGAGTGAATGGTAAGTGAGTATGATGGCCTAGGACATTATGGTATGTGACTGCAGACTTTATAAACACTGTATATATAGGCTACACAGATTTATTAAAAAATTTCTCTCCTTAATCATTAATTACTCTTAGGCTACCATAACTCTTTTACTTTATAAACTTTGAATTTTTTAAAACATATTGACTCTTTTTAATAATGCTTAGCTTAAAATGCAAACACATTTTACAGCTGTACAAAACTATTTTCTGTCTTTATATCATTTTTCTGTAAGCTTTTCTGTTTTTAAAATTTTCTTTCTCATTTTTTATGTTTTAATCATTTTTATTAAAAACCAAGGCACACATATTGTCCTAGGACTACACAGAATCAGAATCATCCGTATCACCATTTTCAATATCACTATGATTGATGATGCACCTACCTCAGCCTCCCAAAGTGCTGAGATTACAGGCGTGAACCACCATGCCAGGCCAACTTGTTTTTTTAGTAAGTTGAAGGGGTACATTCTAAAGTAAGTAGAAAGGGTGCACTTTAAAATAAAAGCAAAAGGTAGAGTATAGTAAATGCATATACCTGTAACTTCATCATTTACTGTTATCATCAAGTATAATTTTAAGTCTTAAAACTTTTCTATGACTAGCAGTGCAGTGGATGTGTTTACTCCAGCATCACCTCAATCATGTGAGTAGTGCATTGCACTAAAATATTATAACTCACTAGGCAATGGGAATTTTTCTACTCCATTATAATCTATGGAACCACCATTGTATATGCAGTCCATCACTAAGCAGACATTGCTATGTGGTACATGACTAGAGCTATCTGTTGCTGTAGAATGAAACATTATCTCATGGTTTCTGTGGGTCAGGAATAGGCAAGAGTTAGCTGAGTCCTCTGGCTCAAGGTTTCTCTCAAGACTGCAATCAAGGTAGAATTGCTCTTAATCATGAGAGAAGACTAGAATAAGAGTAACTGAGAGGGTAAAATTAGAGCACACGTTTGGACATTTTAAATCTGTGATGCCTATTGAATATCCAGATGGAGACATGAAGTAGCCACTTGGATATGTGGGTCTGGGATTTAGAGAAGAGGTCTGAGCTGCAGATTTGAAAGCATGAGGCTGGATGATATCACCAGTTAATGAGTTTTTTAAAAAAATGAGTGTAGACAGAAAAGACAATAGAGCTGATTCCCAGGGCACTCCAGGTAAAAAAAAAGTCAGATGTATGAGGGGGAACTGAATGGAAGCTGCACAGAATGAAGAGGCAGCAGGGCAAATAGCACAGAGGAGCCCGTAGTCTATGAAAGGAACTTACCAACGATATCAAGTACTGCTGAAAAGACAGGAACGATAAAGATGAAGACTTTATGCTTCCTAATTATGCATGTTGTGAGTGTATTGTGTATCAATTCAAAATTTAATGGAAACAATACTTTCAAAAGTAAGAAAAACTTCAAGAATGTAAAATTATCCAAAAAAGGAGTAAGTACTTCACAATTTCACCACTCCTTCATCCTCAGAAATATCCACCAGACACAAGAAATTCTATAAAACCTTCAAGAAACAGATAATCTTTTCCTATAGTAGAATGCTCCCAGACACCTTCATAATGCTAATATAATTCTAATTCAAAACCAGAAAACAAAATTCTAAGTAACTAAAATTATGTGCCAGTTTCAGGTATAAACATGAATACTAAATAAAATAGTAGAAAATTCAATTTGAAAATATATTAAAAATCTAAAAAGCATTTATCTCACACTGCAAGGATGATTTGATTTTGAAAATTTATTAAAGCAATTCATCACATTATCAAATTAAAGGAGAAAAACAAGTACATAAGAATAAAAAGAGTTTTGATAAAATTCAACACCAATCTATGACATAAATGGTAACAAATGTAGTATTAGAACAGAATTTCCTTGAATTGGTAATAGATATCTAATCAAACTGGCAAAATATAGTATTTGATGACAAAATACCAGTCATTTTTTAAAACCAAGGGAAAGAAAAGCATCTCTTTCTTTATTCCCAGTCATAATTTTATGGGACAGTTGAGCAAGTCAAGTAAAATAAGACAAAGAAAGAATATTTATAAGAATTTAAAAGAAAAAATATTGCCATTATTCATAAATAAATACACTATATACAAAAATCAAAGAGATTTTGCAAATTACTGCAACCAGTAGAAGATATCAGAGAATTGTGGATTTTATATTATTTTATTTATTTATTTTTTGAAATAGAGTCTCCCTCTGTTACCCAGGCTGGAGTGCAGTGGTGTGATCTCGGCTCTCTGCAGCCTTCACCTCCAGAGTTCAAGCAATTCTCCTGCCTCAGCCTCCTAAGTAGCTGGAGTCACCATGCCCAACTAATTTTTGTATTTTTAGTAGAGATGAAGTTTCATCATGTTGGCCAGGCTGGTCTTGAATCCCAACCTCAGGTGATCCACCTTCTTTGGCCTCCCAAAGTGCTGGGATTACAGGCGTGACCCACTGCACCCATCGTGGCAATAAATTTTGAAATTCATAGAATAATTAAAGATAATAATATTTAAAGCAATGAAGAAAAAACATGAACAAAAAGTTTCCTTATAGTATATTAAGATTTAATTAAAGAAAAAGTGATTGAAAACATCCTGATGCTGTCATAGATCTAAGGAATCCAGATACCAGCCTACGTATATCTTAGAACAAGGTAATTTTTTAAAAGGCATTTCATATTAGAGGAGAATGTGAACCCCTTAAAAATAGCATTGTACTCATATGGAAAAAAAAAAACACAGATCCTTACCTCACTCTATGCAATAATTAAACTGTTACTCACTTGTAGCAAAGTATCATTATGACTGTAGCAGAAAGAAATATTTCTTAAACAATGCTCAATAAATGTAAATTATAAAGGTGCAAATATATCTAGAATAAACTTTTAAAACTATAGAAAAACATCGTAAACATTGTAGAAATACAAGCTACTGACTTACAAAGATATTTATACACACATACCATAAAAGATTTTAAATCCAAATACATAAAAAACTCCTAAAACTTAATAAGGTAAAGCAGCATAATTATAAAGTGAGAAAAGGTTCGAACAATCAATTTAAATGGGAAGATCCAAATGGCAAATAGGCATGTTAAATGATTCTCAATCCCACTGTTAATCAATGAAATGCAAATTAAAAACAATAATATGCAATTTCTCACCTAGTATATTGGAAAATAAATGTAATTCAATAATGTCAGTTGCTAGTAAGGGTACATGGAAATAAGCATATTTGCATGTTACTCAAGAGCAACATGAGATTGTGTGTTGTAATTATTATGTGGTAGTAGTAGTATTTGTGACTACTGGTCGTAGTTAAAATTTCAGTAATTGTACTTCCAGGTTTGTAGTAATTACTAAATCATAACTACAACAAAACAATTCAGCAAGCAATATAATTGAAAATGCTTGTATCTCATATTCTAATATCCAATAAATGAGGTATCTCAAACATGGACAAACATAAAAAGCATAAGATATAGAATGAAAAACAAATTGCAAATACAGTTAACCCTTGAACAAACCCACTGAATTGCTTAGATAGACTTATACATGAATTTTCTTCTGTCTCTGCCACTCCTGAGACATCAAGAATAACCCTTCTGTCTACTCCTCCTCCTCCGCCTACTCAACGTAAAGATGATGAGGATGATGAGCTTTATGATGATCCATTTCGACTTAATGAATACATTTTTTCTTCTTTACATTTTTATTTATTTATTTTTTTGAGATGGAGTCTTTCTCTGTTACCAGGCTGGAGTGCTGTGGCGTGATCTCATCAGCTCACTGCAACCTCTGCCTCCTGGGTTCAAGCGATTCTCCTGTCTCAGCCTCCCAAGTGGCTGGGACTACAGGTGTGCATCACCACACCCAGCTAATTTTTGTATTCTTAGTAGATATGGGGGTTCACCATGTTGGCCAGGATGGTCTCAATCTCAACCTAGGGATCTGCCCGTCTCAGCCTCCCAAAGTGCTGAGATTACAGGTGTGAGCCACCATGCCTGGCCCCTTATGATTTTCTTAATAACGATTTCTTTTCTCTAGATTACTTTATGAAAGGATGTATTATATAACACACATTATACAAAATGTATGTCAACTGACTTTTTAGGTTAAGGCTTCCTCCAGTCAACAGTATGCTATAAGTCATTAAGTTCCTCAGAAGTCCAAACTTATATGTGGATTTTCAACTGTGTAGGAGGTTGGCGTTGCTAACTCCCATGTTGCTTAAGGATCAACTGTATATATTTAACAATATTACATAGATATTGAAAATCTTCAAAGCACATAAAAGCTGCTTTTTTTTTTTTTTAATTGCATTTTAGGTTTTGGGGTACATGTGAAGAACATGCAAGATTGTTGCATAGTTTCACACATGGCAGTGTGATTTGCTGCCTTCCTCCCCATCATCTATATCTGGCATTTCTCCCCATGCTGTCTCTCCCCAACTCCCCACCCCCCACTGTCCCTCCCCTATTTCCCACCAACAGACCCCAGTGTATGATGCTCCCCTCCCTGTGTTCATGTGTTCTCATTGTTCGACACCCACCTATGTGTGAGAACATGCAGTGTTTGATTTTCTGTTCTTGTGTCAGTTCGCTGAGAATGATAGTTTCCAGGTTCATCCATGTCCCTACAAAGGAAATGAAATCATCGTTTTTGATGGCTGCATAATATTCCATGGTGTATATGTGTCACATTTTCCCTGTCCAGTCTATCATCAATGGGCATTTGAGTTGGTTCCAGGTCTTTGCTATTGTAAACAGTGCTGCAATGAACATTGGTGTGCATGTGTTCTTATAGTGGAACAATTTATAATCCTTTGGATATATACCTAGTAATGGGATTGCTGGGTCAAATGGAATTTCTATTTCTAGGTCTTTGATGAATTGCCACACTGTCTTCCACAATGGTTGAACTAATTTACACTCCCACCAGCAGTGTAAAGTGTTCCTGTTTTTCCACATCCTCTCCAGCATCTGTTGTCTCCAGATTTTTTAATGATCGCCATTCTAACTGGCATGAGATAGTATCTCAATGTGGTTTTGATTTGCATTTCTCTAATGACCAGTGATGATGAGCATTTTTTCATATGTTTGTTGGCCTCAGGTATGTCTTCTTTTGTAAAGTGTCTTTTCATATCCTTTGCCCACTTTTGAATGGGCTTGTTTGTTTTTTTCTTGTAAATCTGTTTTAGTTCTTTGAAAATTCTGTATATCAGCCTTTTGTCAGATGAGTAGACTGCAAAAATGTTTTCCCATTCTATTGGTTGTTGATTCACTCTAATGACGATTTCTTTTGCTGTGCAGAAGTTGTGGATTTTGTTTAGGTCCCATTTGTCTATTTTGGCTTTTGTTGCCAATGCTTTTGGTATTTTGTTCATGAAGTCCTTGCCTACGCCTATGTCTTGAATGGTTTTGCCTTGATTTTCTTCTAGGGCTTTTTTGGTGTTAGGTCTTATGTTTAAGTCTTTAATCCATCTGGAGTTAATTTTAGTGTTGCTTTTCTAGTCAGAGTACAAAAGTCCGAATGTGGTAGAATACATACCCTAATGGGTGGGAGGTGATATCTCATTGTGATGTTGACTTACATTGTCTTAATGACTAATGGTGTTGTGCATCTTTTCATCTGCTTTGAATAAGAGAAATGGAGACTGGGTAAAAGAGAAAGATAAGGAAGCCTCTGTTTCCAGTCCAATACCATGAATCAGGAAAGAGTCTCATGGAGAATAAGTCATTTTCCCCATTTCTGCAGAATTCTTGGTCCCTTAGGATCAACAGGAAGTAGCAGGATGTTGGTTCAGCTTTGGGAGAGAGCAGGCTCAGTGAAACAATCATTTTTTAAAGAATTAGCTGAACACACATGTGGGGTGGTGTTTAACTCAATGAACCTGAGACAATCCAGTCCAGCCTGGCAGAAGAGTTCTTATGCAAGGCAAGTACATGTTTGTTTGTAAGCACATTGTGAAGACTTTCTGGAGACAAACGTAAGCAATAGTGGAGATGTTTAAGAGATGAGAATTAACAAGTACAGGTGTTTTGAATTTCTAATTTATGTTTCATCATAACTCTGCATGTATACCATATGACATATTGACTAATATGAAAAATGCAGGGCTGAAAGTCAAGGCATCTGGGTTTTTTACCCTAACATACAATTACTTCAAAGTCTGACTTCATGACATCATTTGACCATTTTGGGTTTTAGTTTATTTCTATGTAACATTTAGGGAATAATAAGCATTGTTTTTTAACAGGGTTACTATACAGTAACATAAAGATAAGAAGTGGGAAATCCTTTGAAGCAGCAGAAAGCATGTAAGGTATGATTAAAGCTTAAATTGACAACCAAAGGAAAACATGGCAAACTCCAGTTTGTACTCCAATGATGCCTTATTACTTGCCTGAGGACGTTTGGAGAGGGACCGTTACTGCAAGTCTACTGCCAGTCAGAATTAGACAAAAAATCACTCTCTGCTTTCTAAACAGTAAGGATAGTGTGCTTTTTCTCAGGAAGCAAAATCTAGAATTTATAGGTGAAGCGTAACTAAGATTTACACTTCTTAATCTGAAACATTCTCTCAACTACATGTGACATGGAAGGTGAATCGGCCATGCAACATATCACCTGGACAGCTAAGGATTATTTATTTCAATATTTTTACATCCACAAATGAATAATGTGTAAGAATTTGATTATCTGCATGTCACACCAATGACATCTCCAATGTGCATATAAATGAAAATAAGGCAATCAGCTATATAGGAAAATAAAACTGGCATACCAAGAGGAAGCAAAAGGAAAGCAGTCTGTCATCCAATGTTCCACAACTGTCAGTCTCTGACAATTGATATCAAAGAAGGAAGACTGATTCCTTGTGCAGGACGAAATGCCTCAATGTCACAATTCTTTCAGAATCAAAGAAATATCAATATTTTATTATTAATAGAAATGTTAAATATTTGGTAGGACAAATTGTGCCAGTACCATTCTATTTGATTCATGTTTTACAAAGACCTGGTTTGTTCGCTTCATCTGATGATAGATTTTGCTATTTAAAAATATTGTTGATCTCTGGTCCTTATCAGAAGAAATGCAGTGGCTAGAAATATAAAATGTGAGAATTTTACATTAGTTTACTGCACTGTTGCTCATTTGGAAAAAAATTTAAATACACTGCTTGCATTATCTATTATTGTGCCCATCAACCAGAAAGTTATAATTTATTAAAAATATAGCAATAGGGATTAAAAGGATTTCTCTTTTGTTACCTGTAAGACTGTGTACATGGTAAGAGATTGAGTGTATGCCAAAAAATTGAGTGTTGTGGGGCAGACTAGTGGAGAAGGTGTAAAGAAATTCAGCAATTTGATTTAACAAATATTTTCTGTGCCTACTATTTGCTGGGTTGTATTCTAGGTGCTGGGGATATCAGATAGCAAAGATCAAAGCTTCCTAATCTTGTGGATGTTAAATTGCAACTGAAGGAAAAACAACATTGACAGCAAATAGGAATAAGCAAGGGCAATTAAAACAGAGTAAGAGGAGTTCATGTCCTTTGCAGGGACATGGATAAAGCTGAAAACCATCATTCTCAGCAAAGTAACACAAAAACAGAAAACCAAACACTGCATGTTCTCACTCATAAGTCGGTGTTGAACAATGAGAACATGTGGACACAGGGAGGGGAATATCACATACTGGGGCCTGTCAGGGAGTGGGGGGCTAAGGGAGGGGTAGCAGGGGTGGGGGGATAGGGGAGGTATAGCATTAGGAGAAATACCTAAAGTAGATGACAGTGTGATGGATGCCTCAAACCACCATGGCACATGTATACTTATGCAACATACCTGAACATTCTGCACATGTACCCCAGAACTTAAAGCATAATAATAAAAAAAGAAAACTAATGCATACAATAAAACAGAGCAGGAGAACAAAAAATGTAAATATAGTCATTGAGTGACTACTCTGTTAATGAGTTCTTACACTGCTATAGAGAAATACTGTAGGCTGGGTAATATATAAAAAGAAGATGTTTATTTTGGCTCACTGTTCTGCAGGCTGTACAGAAAGTCTGATGCTGACATCTGCTTCAGGTGAGGCCTCAGGGAGCTTACAATCATGGCAGAAAGTGAAGTGGGTGCAGGTGGTTACATGGTGACAACAGGAACAAGAGAGATGAGGCGGTCCTGTGCTCTTTTAATCAATCAGATCCCACCTGAAGTCATAATGAGAGAAATAACTCATTACTGTGAGAATGTCATCAGGCCATTCATGAAGGATCAGCCCCCATAATGCAAATACCTCCCACCAGGTTCACTTCCAACATCGGTGGTTACATCATTTGAACATGCAATTCAGAGGGAACAAAACATCCAAACTGTATCAGCTACTTTAAATCAAGTGTCCGAGGTAGTGTCCTGGGGATGGTGACACCTGTGCAAATATCTAAGAGATGAGGAAGTTATCCATGCTGGGTTTGGAGTAAGGAGCTTTCTCAGCAGAAGGAATAGGCAGTGCAAATATCTCGAGTCCAGAGTGTGCCTAGGGTCTTCTAGAGAAAGCAACGGCTACTGTGATAGGACAGTGTGAGAGAGGAAAGAAATAACACAAGAGCCAGAGGGAGAAGAGGTGTGCAGGATGCGGAAGGCCTTGAAGATCTTTGGAAACTCTTGGGAAGGTTTGAAAAGGTTTAGGGAGGTTTTTGAATATTTAGGGAGCAACGGAGGGTAATGAGCAGAGATCATATGGTCTCACTTGCATGTTAAAAAAAAACTACTCAGACCACCATGTTTAGGGTAGACTACCGGGAAGGGCAGAAGCAGGAAGACAAAGTAGAAGGCCTGTGCAGGAGACATCATAATACCTCACACCAGAGTGGTGGGAAGAGAGGGATGATGCACTTAATGAAGTGTACTTTGTGGGCCCTGAGAAACGATACTTGGATTCTGACTGAAATAAAATTCAAGATAAAATAAATGGTGATATATTTTGGAACAGAAGGCCTGGGGAAGTATTTTTACTTTTGTCCTTCTTTCATGTTTTCTCTTCTCCCATCAGGATCTATTTTTTCAGCTTGAAAAGTCATTACTAATTTGGAGAAAAGATGCAGAGTCATCCATAAACTTTTAATAGATGCCCTTGCCTTCACGGAGCACTGCCCCTGTTCCCCTGAAGCTAACAGCAGGATGCATAATGCATAATACACTCCATGCTTTTCATAAATACACATAAAACTTTAGCAGTTAAGAGGATGGGGCTATTAAAGAAAACAATGTGAGTGTAAAACAGTTTTGCAGAGATTAAAATTTTTTAAGCCAGGAGCTTTTTCTAAAAGAACAGATTGGATTTCTGATTAGAGATTGGAGGAAATGATAATTGAAATACTCATTTCAATACCAATAGCATAAAACCCGTGAATCAGTCCAACTCATATTTGGTTTGGCTAGAAAAATAAACAAATTATGATCACACAATTTCTTTAAGTCTGTAACTATTTATTTTCCTCCACTTTGCAACCACATTCATCTAAAATGGATACATGTTATTGTTGATTTTAACCAATATACAATTTAAATCTTCTGTTTTAATTTTTCATAATTTTACCTTAAAGCTTATGGAGACATGACTTAAATGATGAAAGAAAGGGGACAAAATGACAAGAAAACATTGTGTGCAATAATGTTTTGATTTCTTCATCTACCAGAGCACCCATACTTTTAACCACACTGATTATCTTGTAGCTATTATTGAAAACAGTAGGCAGGCATGGACTTATGATTAATCAGCCTGATTCATCTGAGATTAAAAACTTCTAGGTTGCATATTTACATTTCAGAATAGTCTGTTCTAAGTAGAGGACATTTTTTGAACAATATGATGTATAAAACCCAGCGTCCCAATCTGTGGTACATATTTTTCCTATTTCTGTTTTTCCCCACTCTGATTAAACCAAAACAATGAGCATATTGCATCTCTGAAATTTCATAGTTCAGCTTTCTTGTCATTCTTTTGTAGTTATTGAAAATTGCAATATAATTCTCCTGCCAATTAGCTGAAATTACATCTAGGAGATCTGGTAACTGAGTCTGGGTACCAGAAAATTAAATTAGACAAAGATGCTGGAGAAAGAAAAAGGAAGCAGCTCTCACACTTTACCTGTGACTTCTAATTTTTTTAGTGGTTGCCTAAAGTTGCAATACAAATGTACAATGAATCTATGGGACAGTCAGATGATACTATACTGCTTCCTGACTAGCACAGGTACCTTGTAACAGAGTATTCCTGATACCTCATTGCCATTCCTTATTATATTGCTGTCTTGCATTTCATTTATCCATAGCTGTAATCACCTAATACATACATTATTATTTTAAACAAACCATTCAGTCAACCAAGAGTAAGAAAAATAAAATTTTTCCTACTGTTATTATCTAATCTTTACTTACTCTTTTTCAAATACTCTTCTATTTTCTACACAGATCTTAGTTCCTGATGTATGACATTTGTTCTTCTCTCTGAAGAACTTTTAATGTCTCTTGCTAGTCAGGTCTACTGGTGACAAATTGTCTTTATTTTTGTCTGGCAAAGTCTTGATTTATCCTTCACTTATTTTTACGTCTGTCTGTCTAGCTAGCTAGCTAGCTATCTGTTCTGTCTATGTATGCATGTATGTATGTATCTACCTAATCTATTTGTTATCTATCTATTAATTATTTCAGATAGGGCCAGATAATACTGCCCAGATTGGCCCTCTTGAGCTGAAAGGATTGATCCTACTGCCTCAATCACCCGAACAGCTGAAACCACAGGCACATACCACCTTATTATTTTCTTAACATTTTCTTTCATCTAGCTTACTAGGCACATACCACCATGCCTGACTCTCTGTCACTTCTGACAGATAATTTTACCTAATACAGAATTCTAGGTTGTTTTTATTTGTCTGTTCATCTTCTTTTTCTTTCCAGCACTTTAATATTTCACTCCATTCTCTTCTTACTTCCATGGTTTCTGAAGGAAAGTCAACTCTTATCCTTGTAGGTAAGGTACCCTCCCACCATCTACCTTCAATTTGGCTTTGTTTTTTAAGGTTGTTCTCTTTGTCTTTGATTTTTCTGCAGTTTAAACATAGTATGCCTATATGGTTTGGCTGAAATCTCATCTTGAATTGTAATAATCCTCACATGTCAAGGGTGAAACCAGGTGGATATAATTGAATCGTGGGAGCAGTTTTTCCCATACTAATCTCATGATTGTAAATAAGTCCCATGAGATCTGCTGGTTTTGTAAGGGGGAGTTCCCCTGCACAAGTGTGATAACTTCCAAGTTCTTTAAATATCAGCCTGGAAACTGCAAGTCCTCATACTGAGACTTTTGAGTGCCAGCAGGTCATAGCAGTACCTTGCTCTACCACTGAGAGGCAACGTGACCTGATGGAACATGGCTTGACATAAAATATATCCTAGTTTTGGTACTCCCTAGCTGTTAATAGTTTGTATTTTTCATCTCAATGTTTATATTACTTACCATAAAAATTTGTGTAAAGATAAGACTCTAAAGAATGTTTCGTTTATACAGTCATATGAAAGACAAAATGGAGGCTCTTCAAAGATTAGAACCAACTACCATATAATTTGGCAATTCCACATCTGAGTATGTACCAAGAACAATCCAAGATAGCTGATCACTAACATCTCGGGATTGCAGCTCCTAGTGAAAGTGCAGAGAATGAGAGGACGCCACACTTTCAGACAAATTTTTGTCACTCATGGATCAGAAGATTCCCAGTGGAGGAGCCCCACGGGTCGCCAGCGCAACTCTTGTGGCTGGCACAGCGGTTTTGCTGGCACCTCAGTGCGGCAGCTCTTGGTGCAGAGTAAACGGGACTGGTTCCCCTTCTGACTGACGTTTGGAGCTCTGGGAAGGCAGAGTCGCCTATTACAGACACAAGAAGGAAGCCAGCCTGGAGATTCCAGGGCAGAAAAGCACCATCAGTCTCAATGCTGCTGTTTTGGCTGGTGCAGTGGGTTACTCAAATTTCCGCCCTGGGAATTAACAACTTGGACGTCCACTCAGAGACCTAATTTGAAAGTCGGTAATTACAAACATGACAGGTGGATAAATTTACAATGATGGGAAGAAACCAGCCTAAAAAGTCTGAGAATACTCAAAATCAGAATGTCTCTCCCTCTAAGGAGGATCATAGTTCCTCATCAACAAGGGAACAAGGCTTGATGGAGAATGAGTGCATTCCTTTAACAGAATCAGGCTTCAGAAGATGGATAATAAGAAACTTCTGTGAGTTAAAAGAACATGTTGTAGCCCAATGTAAAGAAACTAAGAACTTTGAAAAAAAAAAAAAACTAATGATGAAATCCTAATGAGAATAGACAATTTAGAGAGGAAAATAAGTGAATTAATGGAACTGAAGAATACAATATGGGAATTTCGAGACGTATGCACAGGTTTAAACACTCGAACTGATCAAGCAGAAGAAAGGATATCAGAGCGCAAAGACCAACTTAATGAAAAAAAAACGAGAAGACAAGAATAGAGAAAAAAGGATAAAAAGGAATGAGCAAAGTCTCTAAGAAATATGGGACTATGTGAAAAGACCTAATTTACTTTTGATAGGTGTACCTGAATGCGACGGAGAGAATGAATCCAAGCTGGAAAATATTCTTCAGGAAATTATTCAGGAAAACTTTTCCAACTTAGCAAAGCAGGGCAATATTCAACCCCAGGTAATACAGAGAACACCACAAAGATATTCCTCAAGAAGAGCAACCCCAAGGCACATATTTGTTAGATTCACCAGGGTTGAAACAAAGGAGAAAATATTAAGGGCAGCCAGAGAGAAAGGTCAGGTTACCTACAAAGGGAAGCCTATCAGACTTACTGCAGATCTCTCAGCACAAACCTACAAGCCAGAAGAGAGTGGGATATTCAACATCCTTAAAGAACAGAACTTTCAGCCCAGAATTTCATATTTTGCCAAATTAAGCTTCACAACTGAAGCAAAAATAAATTCTTTTATGAACAAGCAAATACTCAGAGATTTTATTACCACCAGGCCTGCTTTACAAGAGCTTCTGAAAGAAGCATTACACATAGAAAGAAACAACCAGTATTAGCCTTTCTAGAAATATACCAAAAAGTAAAGAGCATCAACATAAAGAGGAATTTACATCAACGAATGTATAAAACAGCCAGTTAACATCAAATGGCAGTAACCCTAAATTTAAATCGATTAAATCCCCCAATCAAAAGATACAGCCAAAACCCAATGGTATGCTACATCCAGACCCATTTCACATGCAAGGATACACAAAGACTCAAAACAAAGGGATGGAGAAAGATTTACCAACCAAAGGGAGAGTAAAAATAAAAATTTAAAAATAAATAAATAATAAAAAGCAGGAGTCACAATTCTCGCATCTGATAAAATAGATTTTAAAGCAACAAAGATATAGTAGTAAAAGGATCAATGCAACAATAAGAGCTAATGATCCTAACACCCAGATACATAAGACCTATAAAGAGACTTAGACTCAACGAGACAGAAAATTAATAAGGATATCCAGGACTTGAACTCAGATCCAGAACAAGTAAACTTAATAAATATTTATAGAGCTCTCCACTTTAAATATACAAAATATACATTCTTGTCAATCCCACATCACACCTACTAATAGGTTTAAATGAAATATTGATCAGCCATTATTAATACCCATTTTTAGAATAAAGCAACATTTCCATTCTCTCTCCCTCTTTTTCTTTCTCTCTCTTCCTTTCCTTCACTCCTTTTTTTTCTTTTCTTCTCTCCAAAAAAAAAAAAAAAGGAAACAACTAAAATGTACATAAACAGATATATGGATAAAGAAAATGCAGTATATATAAATAATGTAATATTATTCAGCCTTAAAAAGACGGAAATTGTGCCATTGGCTATAACATAGATGAACATGGAAGATATTAAGCTAAATGAAATAAGCCAGATACAGAAGATTAAACACTACATCATCCAATTTATATTAAGAATCTAAAGTATTCCTTTGGTTATATGCCCAGTAATGGGATTGCTGGGTTGAATAATATTTCCGTGTTTAGGACTCAGGAATCTCCATACTGTCTTCCACAATGGTTGAACTAATTTAACACTCCCACAAACACTGTATAAGCATTCTTCTTTCTCCACAATCTTGCCAGCATCTATTAGTTTTTGACTTTTTAATAATAGTCATTCTGACTGCTGGGAGATGGTATCTCACTGTGGTTTTTATTTGCATTTTTCTTTCTTTCTTCTTTTTTTTTTTTTTTTTTTGAGATGGAGTTTTGCTCTTATTACCCAGGCTGGAGTGCAATGGCACGATCTTGGCTCACCGCAACCTCCGCCTCTTGGGTTCAAGCAATTCTGCTGCCTCAGCCTCCTGAGTAGCTAGGACTACAGGTGCATGCCACCATGCCCAGCTAATTTTTGTGTTTTTAGTAAAGACGGGGTTTCACCATGTTGACCAGGATGGTCTCGATCTCTTGACCTCGTGATACACCTGCCTTGACCTCCCAAAGTGCTGGGAGTATAGGCCTGAGCCACAGCACCTGGCCTTGCATTTTTCTAATTATCGGTTATGTTGAGCTGTTTTCATATGATTGTTGGGCACATGTATGTGTGTACTTTTGAAAAATGTCAGTTCATGTTCTTTGCCCACTTTTTTGTGGAGTTGTTTGCTTCTTTCTTGTAACACTATTTACAGCCACAATGACATGGAATCAACCTAAATTCCCATCAGTGATAGATTGTATGAAGAAAATGTGGTATATATACATGATGGAATAATACTATGCAGCCATGAGAAAGAATGAGATCATGTCCTTTGTAGGAACATGGATGAAGCCGGAGGTCATTTTCTTTAGCAAACTAATAAAAGAACAGAAAATCAAATACTGCATATTCTCGCTTATGAGTGGGAGCTAACTGATTAGAACACACGGACACATACAAAGGAATAACACACACTGGGGCATTACAGAGAGTGGAGAATTAGAGGAGGGAGAGGATCAGCACAAATAACTAGTGGGTACTAGGCTTAATAGATGGGTGATGAAATAATCTGTGTAACAAACCCCATGACACAAGTTTATTTATGTGACAAACTTGCACATGTACCCCGGACTTAAAATAAAAGTTAAATTTAAGAAAAGGATATGAAGTAGTCAAACCCAGAAAAGGGAAAAGTGGAATGAGGTTTACAGGTGGTGGGGGAAGACAAAATCAGAGAGATGTTCATCAAACAATTCAAAGTCTCAGTTATACAAGATGAATAAGTCGTAGAGATCTAATATGCATCAGAGTGCATATAGCAAGTTAACAATAATGTATTGTATATTTAAAGATATATTAATAGAGCAGATTTTGTAATAAATGTTCTCATCCAGAAAACAAAAAGAGTTAGCAAACTTTTTATAGGTTATGGTTAAGTTTATGGCATTGTATATAGCGATAATTTCAAAGGTATATGCTTCTCTTCACACTCATCAAGATGTATCCATTAAATATGTACAACTTTTTAATATGTCAATCACAATTAAAATAGAATTAACTACAATAAAGGAACAGGAGAAAAAAAACTAAATAAACTATATATGCATTACTGGCATTCAGCAGGTGTTCAAACACCATAGTTTATTTCTTTCCTTCTTGATTTTGCATGAAGAATGAGTTGGAAGTGATTTATGGTAGGGAGGCAGATGCATACACAAACTCTGGTTCTGGTTCTTTCTTTCTCTCTCTCTCTCTCTCTCTTTTGTTTTTTTCTCTTCACCCCAGCTCTCATTTACTTCTCATCTCAGGTATTGTTCTTGTAGTTCTAACACAAAACAGTAGTCTTTGCCACAGCATGCCCCAGAGCTGAATCTTTTAAATATTGAGTTCATTGTGTGAGAGTAGAAGTGTCTAAACCCTGACAGTTTGTGGCCCTCTCTCCATTCTCTATGGGATTCTTGGGCTTCTCCTTAATTAGCATATGAACTACATGAAGTCTATCATGAAATCAGTGTTAGACTGCACTTGTTCTGGGGAATACTTGCAAAAAATTCACTGAGTGTTAATGACTGTACTGTGACAGACTTCAGTGGTTGTTAGAAGGGACTTAGAATTTCAAGATGAGAGTAACTGCAGAAGAACTCCATATTAGGTGGCGAGTGATAATCACGATCATTATCACAACATGGGATGATTTTTAGGTAATAAAAAATTATCTCTGAAAACCATAAGCTTTATGAATCCCAGTATATATTTAAGCATAAAATGGACATATGCAGTTGAAATAATCTATTAGCTGAAGAGCTTTAAGCCATAATGTATAAAATTAAAGCAGTGTGAAATTAAAGCAGAAACAAAATAGCTCCTCTATGAAAATGAAGACAAGTTTGTCTAGAATTATCTGTGACTCCAGAGTCATGATAATCATTTTAATAGAAGAATGTCAATGCTGTGGTCTTGTAGCTTTCCTTAAATGGGGGATTGCAATTGCTATGGGTTTAGGGGAGGTTCTACAAATATTACAGTGAGTGAGGCAAAATATTTCTGTAGCACAGTTCAATAGGGTAACTCCTTTTCAGCTCTTACCATTTTTCTAAGCTCTCTGTTAACAGTTTTTCTTGTATCATAATGGTCTTATTTTTTCACTCCTTATTCAACTTCCTTGAAAGTACTTTTCAAAAGAGTAGAAATTCTTAATCTTTAACTGACTCCCTTTCTTCTAGTAGAAGACGTATTTTCTTTGGTATTGCTATTTAATGGAATAAAATGGGACAATATTCAGAGGATGGAGTTCAAATAGTGTTGATGTGTTGATGTATTAAAAAAAATGCCACCAGTTGACTGATACAAATGGATTTAAAACTTAGTTGTTACCTATTGGCTTTAGAACTAGTGTTTCAGCTTCTTAATAATTTAAATTTTTTTGTTTGTTTTGCTTACTTCCACCTTGGGGAACATTCAAATTTTGGGCAAAAAAAATATATAATTATCTCAAAGTAGCAACACATAAAACAGGATAATATCTTGAATAAGCATTCCTGGAGACTGTTTTTCAAACTCACTTGTTAAGCAATAGTATATACCCAAAGAAAAGACTATTTGTCATCCATTTCCCAAATATTAATTAAACTATATCAAAAATTAATTTTCTACATATATATTATCTTTTCTCCTAAGTAATTAGTGCATTTTATTTTGTTGAAGAAACTATCTACATAATACATGTAAATACAATCAAATCTCCATCATTCTCAGTGCTCAGGAAACGAGTAGTATGAAATATCTCAAAGGCTTAAAAATAAAAATATTATTTGTATATGGCCTTAACTAAATGTTTTGAATTTGCATGCCAAATATTTGTGTGTCTGAAATATTGGCAGATCATCTTATTTTAAATAAAAGTATTGTGATGAACAGGCAAAGGTAACTAGACAAGGTAAAATGAGAACTATTTGTTCTTAATCTTCATAAAGGACGTAAGTAGGCTTGTTTTCCACAGAAAAGTGAAAACAAAATATAACCTAAAAAAGAAATAAAGAAATAGAGAGAAAAAGGAAGGAAGAGAGGAAGGAAGAGAAAAAGAAATGCTGAATGGAACTCCTCTCTCTAAAGTTACAATGTCATCCTCATGCATTGTATAAGCTAGATGGGATAAACGATTGTTAATTAATTACTTGGGTTTCTTAGGTCCACTAACAGACAAAAAGCTTAAGATGGGGGAAAACTACGAAGCTAAATAAGACTCTGAGAAATTATAGGACAATGTATTAGTTCATTTTCATTCTGCTGATAAAGTCATACCTGAGACTGGAAAGAAAAAGCGGTTTGATTGATGGAAGTTCTCTGACATGCCCTGGAGACATTTTTCCCATTTTCTTGGGGATTCACACGCTCCTCATTACTTATGCAATTATCTGTCCCCAGCTTCAATTTCTCCTCAGAAAATGAGATTTTCTTTTCTATCACATTTTCAGGCTACAAATTTTTTGAACTTTTATGCTCTGCTGCACTTTGAAAGTGGAAAGCCTTTACAGCACCCAAGTCACATCTTGAATGCTTTGCTGCTTAAAAATTTCTTTCGTCCAGGCATGGTGACTCACACCTGTAAACCTAGCACTTTGGGAAGCTGAGGCAGGTGGATCATGAGGCCAGGTGATTGAAATCATCCTGGCCAACATGATGAAACCTCTTCTCTACTAAAAATACAAAAATTAGTTGGGCATGGTGGTGCATGCTTGTACTCCCAGCTACTTGGGAGACTGAGGCAGGAGAATCGCTTGAAACTGGGAGGCTGAGGTTGCAGTGAGCTGAAATCACACAACTGCACTTCAGCCTGGCAACAGAGAGAGACACTTTGTCCCCCTCCACCGCCAAAACAATTCTTTCACAAGACAACCTAAATCATCTCTCTCAAGTTCAAAGTTTCACAAATCTTTAGGGCAGGGACAAAATGTCGCCAGTCTCTTTGCCAAAACATTACAAGAGTCGTTATTGCTTCAGTTCCCCTAAGTTCCTCATCTCCATCTGAGACCACCTCAGACTGGATTTCTTTGTCCGTGTCATTATCAGTATTTTTGTGAAAGCCATTTAACAAGTCTCTAGGAAGTTCCAAACTCTCCCACATTTTCATATCTTCTTCTGAGCCCTCCAAACGGTTCCAACCTCTGCCTGTTACCCAGCTCCAAAGTTACCTCCACATTTTGGGGTATCTTTTCAGAAGCACCCCATTCTACTGATACCATATTACTGTATTAGTCCATTTTCACGCTGCTGATAAAGACATACCTGAGGCTGGGAAGAAAAACAAGTTTAATTGGATTTACTGTTCCACATGGCTGGGGAGGGGTCAGAATCGTGTCAGGAATCAAATGTCACTTCTCACATGGTGGAGCCAAGAGAAAATGAGGAAGATGCAAAAGTTGAACTCCCTGTTAAACCATCAGATCTGGTGACACTTATTTACTACCATGGGAACAGTGTGGGGGAAAACACCCCCATGATTTAAATTAGCTCCAACAAGATTTCTCCAACAACTTGTGGGAATTATGGAAGTACAATTCAAGATTTGGGTTGGGACAAGAGCCAGACCATATCAAACAATATCATGGAGAAACCAATTGAAAGCAATATCTGTTATGCATTATCAAGGATTGACTTTGCATTTGTGTTTTTAATTGCATATTCTGTATAATTAAGTGTCTACTCTGCATAAGCACTGGGCCAGGTCTTAACCATAATTGTTAAATTTTTCACATATTATTTTGAAGATTTTAGTAAGTCTCAGGCTACATATAACAAGGTGAATTTAGAAAGACTTCTTGTGATCTTTCATGCAATTGAAATAAATGACACTAGGAATTGTCAAACAAACTTCCACTCTCCCGTTGAAGAGACAATCACATTGTTGCATAATAGCAGTCCTTGTGGCAGAGTTGTTCTCCCTCTCTCTCTCACATAAAAGAGGAAAGAGGTAGAAACTGAGGTTTCTACCACTTTGTCTTTAAGTATATGAGCAACAGAAAATGTGCCCACAAGGAGGAAATAACAACAGCCTACCAAGCATTCTTCACTATACTCTGGAATTCTCTCTACTATTTTCTCCCAGTTGTTTGATCTGGAAATAATTTGTCATTTTTATTACTCGCGGTTTTTAAGAAAAGCTGAAATAATGATTGCATCACTATGAATTTCACTATTATTCTCTGTAAACCAAGAATATGGAAGTGATACTCATTAAATGATATCAAATAAAAGTTCAAAGATAAATATTATGCACAAGGCTAAAAAACTATCTAGTCTCATTCACCACCATCTTAACTGGGACTAATATGTGCAACAACTTTTTTAAATTTGGGGGTCATTGAATGAAAATGAGCTAGAAGCATTTTTGTAAGGAAAATTATGTATTGTTATATTAAATAAAGTTTGTAAATAGTTATAATTTCAAGTCTTTTTTATGGATATAGCAAACTGTTTGTTACAAAACTCATGTAATTTTTATTGTTACCACTAACAGAGTTTTTATTGAAAAAATAAAAATTTCCCTAAAACAGAGGTTGTAATGTTTGCTCAATTAATTTCTTAAAAGTCAAACATAGTTAGAACTATAAATATCTTAGGAAACAGAAACTCTACAGAAATAATGTTAAAACTATCTTGTCATTTGGTAAGATCACGATGTAAGTCATGAACAAATCAGCTTTTCTTTAAAATAACTAGAATTATCATAGTTGATATCCTGGTAGTTTCTTTAAACCAACATCAGCAGGTTCTAAATTATAACAGGATATTTGGATCCCATTTCTGCACAGATTTGTGTCTTTGGTCCTTCTACTTAAGCAATTAGAGATCCGGTCTCCTCACCCGTCGGACTGGACACTGTCAGTGTTCCAGCCAGATTGCGTTGCATCATTTGCCACTTTTGGGGGTTCTTTTCCACCCTCAGTGTTCTTTAATTTCTAACAACCTGCATTTCTGCCTATAAGATAGGGCACAAGTTGCAAAAATGCATGGGAATTGATGCGTCCCTGATGTGACCCTTAGTCAAAGACTACTCCATGCAGAAAAGTAAAGGTTCAGTCTCCTCATTCTAGGTAAAATAGACTCTGAGGTGTTATTTATGCTCTAGAGCTCCCCTTCATGATCACGTTGAGGCTTGAAATTTTGCCTGAGAGCACATCCTTTCTTAGCTTCTTGGTACTCTCTCCCCTATTTCCTTACCTGTTTTCCCTGAGATCACTTCCTTCATGCAGCCCTTGCTGCAAATTGTCATCTAAGCTGTTTTTTTTTTTTTTTTTTTTTTTTTTTTTTTTCCTGGAGAACCCAATATAAGACAACTACAAAATAAGATGCTGGGCTGAGGTCCCCTTCTTCTTTAATATTTTATGATTCAAATTGTAGGTGTATATAAGACAGACCATATTAGTATGCTCTATTAATTTGTAGTGAACAAAGAGCAGTGACAGCAACACCTTCTTTTTTTTATTTGTACTTTAGGTTCTAGGGTATACGTGCCGATCATGCACAACTGTTGCATATTTACATACATGGCAAGGTGGTTTGCTGCCTTCATCCCCCCGTCACCCATATGTGATATTTCTCCCCTTATTATCCCTCCCCACCTTCCCCACTTCCCACTGTCCCTCCCCTAGTCCTTTGCTACTGACAGCAGTGTGTGATGCTTCTCTCCATGTGTCCACCTGTTATAACTGCTCAACACCCACCTATGAGTGATAACATGAGATGTTTGGCTTTCTGCTCTTGTTTCAGTTTGCTGAGAATGATGCTTTCCAGATTCATTCATGTCCCTATTAAGGACGTAAACTCATCATTTTTTATGACTGTGTAGTATTCCATGGTTTATATGTGCCACATTTTCTTTCTCCCGTCTATTGATGATGGACATTTGGGTTGGTTCCAGGTCTTTGCTATTGTAAACAGTGCCACAGTGACATATATTTGTATGCCAACTTGATTTCTATGTCATACAGATGACGTTGAAATTGCACTTGCACTTACTATACTATTCATAACATTTAAAAGGGCATGCTATTTTAATAGGGTGTCTGTTCATATGAGATTTTTATTTGGATTCTTTTGAAATTAGGGGAGAAAGAAATTGTGTATAATTACCCAAGGTTGATGTTAAATTACCTGAGTTAAAGGAAAACAGATTTTCTATGTAGTTTTCATGTACTAGTTATCAGGAAGAAAGAAAATAATGATGAGTATATGTGGATAGCTTTTTTGTTTTCTCGTTTTGAGTTGTGATGTTTTTGTTTCTTTAAAGAAGAGAAAGAACTGTAACAATTTACTATTAGAGAAAAGTGTCAACTGAGAAGAACACAAAGGCACAGTAGGTGTGTGCACTCATACCATCTAAATGAAATGTGGAAACATACAGTCAGTTTGTAGTTGGACTGCATAAATAAGAGCAGACTCTTAGAAGTGAGCAGTGATATTTAGCCCAGTGGTCCCCAATATTTCTGGCACCAGGGACTGGTTTCATGGAAGACAATTTTTCCATGGGGGCCAGTGCCAGGAATGGGGTGGGTGGTGGTGATGGTTTTAAGATGATTCAAGGGCACTACATTTATTGTTCACTTTATTTCTACTATTACTGCATTCTTACCATAATGTAAAATCAGTGGGAGCCCTGAACATTTTTTTCCTGCAACTAGACAATCCCATCTTAGGGTGATGCTCACAGTGACAGATCATCAGGCATTATATTCATGATTTGCATAAGGAGTGTGCAGCCTAGATCTTTCACATGTGCAGTTCACAATAGTGTTAGTGCTCCTGTGAGAATCTAATGCCGTTGCTGATCAGACAGGAGGCAGTGCTCAAGCAGTAATGCTTCTTCATCGTCACTTACCTTCTACTGGGCAGTCTTGTTTCTAACAGGCCACTGACAACGACCAGTGCATGACCCAGGGCTTGGGGATCCTGTCTAAGATATATATGCTCATAGTATATGTGATCATATATATGATCCTGATGTTAAGAAATGAAAGAAAAATACATCAATAATTTAGAACCTATGTACTTGCTTAATATATGACAAGTGTAGAGCAGTCTCGTAATATTCTTCAAAGAATTATTTTCTCAGATTTGTCTAACAATTCTGAATATTTAAAGAAATAATTATGGTGAGCTGGATAACTATAATGCAGATAGTTTCTATTTATTTAATTCTTATTGTCAGGCACCTTATAAAGTCCTTTATACCTATTATCTAATCCTAGTCTTGCAACAATCTTATGAAGCAGGTATTATTTATCTTATTTTGTTTTAGTGTTAAATTCATTTATTCAATAATTTTTCTTTTGTTGAGCTTCAATCATATAAATATTATGCTAGTCCTTGGTAATCAATGGTAAAGAATACAGATCTGGCCCTTGTTCTCATGTGGCTTACAGTGTAGTACCTACAGTTGTCCTCATCAAAGGAGTAGTGCTTTGGAATTTAAAGCAGATCCATCATATGCTAAAGTTCATGATCTTAAACATTATGTTATATTTTGAGCAAAGTAATAATTGAAATTTTACAAAGGGCCATAAATGTATTTCCATCTAGTATATCCATGATGGAAATAACCATTTATGAGTTTAAGATTATCTATTATTTTTTTCTTGAATCAAAGTGCATTTGAAATAGTAGATAAGGTTATTAGTTGGTCAGGCACAGTAGCTCACACCTGTAATTCCAGCACTTTGGGAGACTGAGGCAGGCAGATTACTTGAGGTCAGGAATTTGAGACCAGCCTGGCCAACATGATGAAACACCATCTCTACTAAAAATACAAAAAATAGCCAGGCATGGTGATGCCACCCATAATCCCAGCTACTTGGAAGGCTGAGGCAGAGGAATTACTTGAGCTGGGGAGAAGGAGGTTGCTGTGAGCCAAGATTGTGCCACTGCATTCCAGCCTGGCTGACAGAGTGAGACTCTGTCTCAAAAAATAAATAAATAAATAAATAAAAAGAATATTAGTTACAGATTAATGCTACCATGCTCATTTCAGAATTTAAGTATTCCATACAAAATCCAGGGATTTTCCCAGGGCCTCCTAATTAGAAAAAATAAACAGAAATAGAATGCACAGTTGATTCACAACCTAGTGCTTTTTACCAAGGAGGTTTGGTGCTCATGCGGATTAAACTATTTTGCTTTCTTTTATTAAATAATGAAACACATATATGTTATTTTTTCCCCCAGACAGAAACTCTGAGCAAGTTTTGGAACTCAGTTGCACAATTTTTCATTTCATTGATTTTCTTAGTTTAAATATCTTCCCTTCAAACACTCCCATTTTATTTGTATGATAAATAGTCCCCCTACATTGTTTCTTTTTAAGTTCATTTACACAGAATAATCCCAGCATGGTATGTCACAAAGAACCCTGGACTCCCCAGCATGACACAACAGACTTTGAATTTGGGGGCTTTTATTCATGTAATTGACCTTGAGATAGTTACTTAATCTAGAAGTGTCTTTTTACATTAAAAGGAAATGTATAAAATATGTATAATCAGTTATTGTGAATAATTGATATTTGGTTTTATAATGTTTATAATAACATTAAAGAAACCCGTTAATTCTTCTAGTATCAGAGAAACTGATATATAATAAACATTCCATGAATAATAGCAATTAGTTGTATATGAAATTGTGACAGGTAATGATTCACTGTTCCCCATGTCATTGAGGTCAAACGTGAGAAAATACTATAGTCATACTAAGCAAGTTAGAACAGTGTTTCTGCTTTGTCATAACTTAGCCAATTTTAACAATATTGATAATACTGTAAGCGGGGAGGGGGGAGGGAGTGGGGGTGTCCCAAAGATGCTTCCAGTTTCCCAATGTGCTCAGGTCCTTGGCTTTTCTTACTCCAGGAATAGCGGAAGGGACCGCAGAGGTGCGGTGAGCTTACCATTCGAATAAATATCATGGACCTGAAGAATTTAGCAGAGAGAAATTTATTAGGCAAAGAGAGAGAATAAGAGAGAGACATCTCCTATGCTGCCACGGCAGGGGAACCAGTGGAGGAATGAGTATAGGTAAGGAGCATCTGGGTTTTAGCCCTGAAGTTATTCCTGCCCCATTCATCTTCTCATCCAGTGAGAGGAGTTCTTTCAAACTTCTGCTGGAGTTATTGATCTTTGACTCTGATACCAGATTGTGTGCTAGGACTGCAACAGAGGTCCCTCCTCCCAGAGCTTTGGAGGTGCTTTTTGAACAAAGAGGCCCCCCTGGATTTCTCTACCTAGTCCGTGCAATGGGAAGTCAGACAAAGAACTCTAGGTTCCCCGATGGGGCTATGGATGGAGGCGTGGCACTGGGAAACTCTTGCCTTTGAAACCCCACCCCTCATGGACCTGGGAAGAGAAGTTTTTTCTTTAACACAGACCCTCAATACCTCATACATATTTCCAATAATTTGGGTATTTACAAAACACTATTTTGAAATTAATGATAGTATTGGCTTTTAACTTTTCTCAAGTATTTTGTCTTTATTGATCATTTACATTCCAAAATAATAAAAATATTTCTTGATTATCACTGCACTTGGAAAAATGTTTTTAGCAATACTGAATCATGGGAGAAAAGGCAAAAGTTTGTAGTGATTTTAACTGAACAGGTAAAAAGTAGATTCTAGAATAGACATATTTTTGTCTTCATATATATTTCTAACTGAGATGGAAACAATGTATTTCTTTTTTTTCTAGATTTCCTGTATTTTCCTGCATATACTCTGTGTATATTCTAAACATGGTTCCAGATCAATAATTATGTACTTACATTATCATTCTTTTTGTATTTCTACAAATTTTGTGTTCATGGGAAGTTTTGTTACATGTATATAGTGTGTAGTGATCTAGTCAGGATACTTAGAGTGTCCATCACCCAACTACTACACTTTTTTGTTAAGTATAATCACCCTATTTTGCTATCAAACTTTGCATTAACTTACCATCATAAGAATGACTATTACTGAAATGACAAAAAATAACGAATGCTGGTGAGGATGCGGAGAAAAGAGAACTCTTCCATATATGTGTAAATTATTTTTACACAAGCATTAGAATTATTTTATCATTTTTCAAACAAAATTGCATTGAAATTGATATGATATGTACACAACTTAAAGACTAATTTGTCTGAGATTGCATAGTGTATCTTTATTTCTAATAGATGTTTGTTAGTATTTTATGGTAATCATGAATACAAGAGAACACGAATAGGAATCATTGCTTGTAGGATTATGATTTCCAAAATGGGATTTGCTATGATTCAAACCATGTTCTGAAGTTCTCTAAAGATTCCATGGAGGCCCTTTTGAGGATAACACTAACCCTAAGAAGGTAGGAAATTGAAGAGAGAGAGAGAGAGAGAGTTTATGTGTGTGTGTGTGCGTGTACATGTATTCACATGAACAGATCTTCATTCACATAAGCTCTGCTTTTATCTGCTTAAATTGTTTTGCTTCACACTATATTTTAATTGAAGAAAAGACCATTAATTGATGAATAAATTGTAGACTAAAGAGAAGTCTTTAGTTATAAATTATAACACTTTATACTTAGTTGGCCCTGTTCTGTTCTTTTCATCCTTTTTAAGTAAATGATTGAATAAACAAATAAATAAAAGCTATGATTATGATACATTCTGGTGGAACATAGTGGAAGTATAATAAGTGTCTTGATGACCAAATAAAAATCTCCTCTCCCTAAAAGATAACAAAATTCAAAGATCAAATTGTAAAAGTAAAATTTAAGGTGAAATTGTAGATGTCTACATTTGGTTCTGAAATTCTAATGGCAGAGATTCAGGATTTGAATCTCTTAACCTACTGTGAAGCACCAGGGAAGATGCAGCTTAGCAGTATCACATCTAAAAAAAGATAAAAGAAATTTGAGCCAATTAGCAAGATTCATGTGAATCATTTAGTAGTAGGTAATCATCAAAACATAAATCGTGACTTTAGAGTCTATTGTTATATACATATTAAGTGCAATACTTGGTACTAGTCAGAGAAATCTGTATAAAGTTGTTTTGTTCTTTATATAAATACCTGAAATGAGTGACGAACAAATTGGTTTGTTGCAGAGAACAGAAATTAGGTACTCATGAGAAATAAGGGAGACCTAAATCTAAGCACATAAGAGTACTTGAGAAAAATAAGAATATTTTGCTTGGAGAAGAAATGTTTTGGAGTGAACAAGACAACTGTTTGTAAATATGTGAAGAGCTGCCATGTGGCTAGATGGCCCCAAGAATGCAAAACGGATGAAGTTTTTGATGCTGCAGAGACATGAATTTCAGCACAAAATAAGGAAGTACGAACAGCCAGAGCTATTTGAACATGAAACAAGCTTTCTCAGGAGGTATCTGGCACTATTCAAACGGAGGCAGGGAACAGTCGCTTTGAGAGGGAAACCATAGGAGACATTCAAGCATAGGAAGTAGCTGAATAAGACTATAGTTAATGTCCCTATTTCAACCCGAATTGGGTATTTTTATTAACTAAAGGTTTCTTTTTTTTTTTTTGACTGAAAGCCTAGTGTAAATTGAAATTGGAGTGTTTTTCAATAGACAGTAAAAACCCAGTTTTAAAGAGGGAGAGCGAAGGAAAGTAATAGTTTTACTGTGCTTTGTTTAAGTCAGATCGAAATGATTAACTGAACTTGAAATGTGTGGAACAGATTGGGGACAAAAGGCAAAGGACAATCAGAAAAGAACAAATACACATCAAATATATCATTATAGATGTAAGAGTTTTTCATGGGAAGAAGTGTGTTTAGGTTAATTTTGTGATGACTATAAACGTATCAGAAAATCAGATTATACTCAATATAATAACCAAATAAACCTATGATATATTTTATAATAGATTTCTTCATACAGAAGCACATTTAATGTTTATATAACTATTATTACTAAAATCAGAATAAATAGATTCTAATTCCTGCTTCCCTTCTACCTAGCTGCATGACATGAAATATGTCTCTTGCCCTCTCTTGGCCTCAATTTCTTCACATGTGGTGGGAAGTAATTTAAGTAAGTGACAGCTAATTTTCCTTCTAGTTCTGAGATGCTAAAACTCCATGTACAGGTTCAAGTCTGTTTTTTCCAACTCATTCCCCTAAGACCTACTTCTATCTTTTCTTTATTCTGTCCAACTCCAATGATGATTATCATTTTGTTTCAAAACCTTACTGTGATTGCCTGCTCAGAAGTCCAGTGAATTTTATATCATCTTGATTTGGGGACCTTTAAACCCCATTAGTCAGTCTAGCAGATCTGTTTTGAAACTTGAAAGTGACTGTTGCTCATTTGTAGTGTCCCTAGGGAACCTTATGTGAAAGACATTCAGGTAAGGTGAGATACTTTAAAAACATGACTCAAATGCAATTAATGAATGTTGAAACACCCACACAAAGCCTTTTCGGAAACAGATATAAAATTCATGGTTTTGACATGCTATGACCTTTGGATATAATGTTTTCTATACTCTTTCATCACAGCCGGAGAGAGAGAAGGAAGGGAAGGAAGCTGACTCGAAACATTACCGAGTTAGGAACGTGATTACTTGTAATCTATTCCATGAGCTACTGTTGTTGGCAAATTCTTGACGTATATGACAGAGGTAGATATACTGCACACTCTATAGATATGTGTTGATTGATTGTGTATTGATTTTATTCTGAAGAAGAATTTAAAATATCTCATTCACCACCTCCACTTTTTGGCCAAACTCTAGCATACAATGCACATTGAGGACAGAGGCTAGAGGCAGAGGTTATATTTCATTGCTATATATTGCATGGATGGTGAAAAATAAGACCTGAGTAAATAACTGCACTCCTCTGGGTCTTAATTTCATCATATATGAAACAAGAAAATTGTGTTAAATGACTCAAAAAATACTTTCTGCATCTGATTTTCTATTTACACTCTGTTGATTGAATTATGCTTTGAAGCTCAGTCCAGGAGGACACACATGTTTTAAAACCAGCGAAGCTTTACCAAGTTCCCAAAATATAATGTGGCTGTTCAGTTTACAGCCACATTATATTTTGGAAAGCTGTTGATGCAATTATGGAGACAGAAACACCGTCTAAAAAGTTACATAAGTTTGATGATATCAGAATCCGAATCAATGCAGATTTTATCTTTTTGTTCTTATATTTCTCTTTCTTGTCATAGGAATGGCATACAAAATTTTTAAATGCTCAGTTTGATCTGAAAACTTTACATGTTTTCTAAGCAAAACAATACATTAACAGGTGAAATGAATACTAGCAATTGTACCTTTTTATTCCCTGTAGAAAAATAAACATCAGGAACTTTTTTTCCCATAACCACTAGAGGAAATAGTCATTTAACTGCAGCCCAAAGTAGACAAAATGCAACATCAGTGAAATTTAAAAGTGACACAGATTCTGTCTGGAATATTAACTATTCGCCTTAAATCAATTGCTGTGGAAAATTTGGCAAAGCCAAAGGCATGCTCTGATTGGGATTTCTAAGACCCTTGCATTGCACCTTGAGGACAACAAAGATAATCAAGAATTATGTGGAGGAAAAAAAGAAATCATAAAAGATTTAATTATGCCATAAAGGGTATTTTAGAGAGATAAAAGTATTTTATAGCATTTTCAGATTGATTAACATTGTGGAAAGACTTTATCTCTGTGACCACTCTGAGATTCAGGTATTCTCATTAGTGAAATGGGCACAGCAGTTTATATGTTATCAGATTGTTGTACACTTCAAAGTAAATAGTAAAAAATTATACATAAATTAGATAAGATTTCTATCACCAAACGGCAAATAATTTTATTTTAAAAAGCCATTAAAGAAGTTGCTGTATGGTATGCTATAAATGTAACATTGGATATAATCCTTATATTTTATTGATTTAGGATATGAGGCAGAATATTAATCCATGTCAAAATTATTAAATTCTTAACACATAGTATATTGAGGAGATATGGAAAGTTGAAATTCCCAATCCATCTAACAGAGATGGCATCTCAGAAACTCACAGTTAAGAACAGCAATTATTTGATAGAATGACAAAGTAGAGGGTGTGCCTTCATGTGAGTAAGACAGAAGCAGTTCTAATGATTATCTCTGCAGAACCAGGCAGACTCCTTTTTCAACTTCTCTCAGGTGAAGCAGAGCCCACTTAAGTATCCAGATTTCTCTCCTTTCTTTTTTTAATTTTATGCAAATGGTTTGGAATGTTGGCAATATTTTGAAACTTAAAATTATAAGACTGTTAAACTTAATTTTTAATTTTAGGATTAACCAGGATAACCTTTGAGAGAAGGAGTTGAAAACATACTATTATCCTTATAAAGAAATAGAAACTCATAGCCTCCTTTTATAACACTTTCCAGAACGAACTCACCCTCCCTTCATCTGAAATTACCTTTCATTATAGATCACCATGTGTAGGCACTAAAAATTTAATTCTCCCGCATACTTTATCCTCTTGTGTATTCTGTATCTCTCTTGGAGACCCCTCCATTCAATGAGTCACTTAATATAGTTACCTTGGAAATGTACTTGACTCTTTACTCTTTCACGCATCCAATAAAATGTGAAATATTTTAGATAATACCTCTGAAACATTCCTTAAAGAAGTACCACTTCTTCATCATCGCTGCTGCTGCTATAATATAGGCTTTAGTCATCATTCTCCTTGACTATGGCAATAACTTCCACCATAACTTCATGTCCTGTCTGTGTCACATTAATATGCTAATCAATAATCAGAGCAATCTCTCTGGAAATTCAAATATTACTTCATGGTTTCACACTTGAACATCTGGTTGTGCAAAAAATGTTTTTGTAATCAAACAGGCATTTATTTTAATGACATGTAAGGCAGGTCATGGTCAGTCTTCTGCCTCTTAACATTCTCAGCTTCAACAATGAATATTTTTCACTTTCTACCATTTGTCACACTGATTCATAATCCTGTTTGTTCAGCACGTATAATTCTAAATACCAAAAGTGACTGGATAAGGGAAAAGAGTTTTCTGATGGGTCAACTAAGTCCTGTGAAAAATAATTAGACAAAGCATTTCAAATATTGTTTTCTTAGTTCACCCAACATCTTTGTTCCAAAGAAGTAGATTTTCTGCATTAGTTGGTTCTGGAGGTCTATTGATGCAACAGCTAAGAAAATAAGATGGAGAATTTAGGATGTTTAACCTGTTTGTTAAGCTAAGAAAGGGAGTTTCTAAAACCCTGAAACTCTTATTGCTAGGGCAATTGGTTGGGTATACTTTTATAGGTATAGAAAAAAATGATAATGTCCTAGGAGAGGTATGCAGTATTACATAGTAGTTAAATACTTGAAGCATGGAGGTGGAAAGCCTTTGTTGTATTTTCAGCCAGCCATTTACTACCTAGGTGACCTGAACAGTTATTTCACTTTTCTATACCTAATTTTCCTTAAGCAAAATAAGAAAAATAATAGTATAATAGTACTTATTGCACTGAAGATGTATGTGTGTGTGTGTGTGTGTGTGTGTGTGAGAGAGAGAGAGAGAGAGAGAGAGAGAGAGAGAGAGAGAGAGACAGTGAGAGAGAGAGATAATTTGAGAGAGAAATCCAGATAATTTATAAATTTGCCTGGCATATATAAGTACACAATAAGTATTATTATTCTTATTATTATTGAGGAAAGAGAAAAAACGAAACATGTGTTTTGTGTATCCATGAATGAGATTGAGATGATGCCAGAAAATTTAATTTTGACTATCTGTAAAAGAAAATGCTAAATATTCAGTGTTCTGAACAACTTTCTCTTACTGCAAATGAGAAATAATAATTATTTGGGTCTCATATGTTTTTTGGCTGTTTTTCTTATATATCTGCATTATGCTTGATTTTAAGAGGAATAAAGGGATGTACATTATGATATAAGAAAGACTGAAATGAATTGTGAAGACAACCTTTTCACACAGTAAAAAAGATGCAAATGATAGTCTGTCATTAATTGTGTGTGCACCCTTGTATGTTTTTTAGCAACAAGACTGAAAATTCAAGGTTGCCTAGGTACAAAACCAAAATATACAAATGAAAGAGAAAGAGAGCCATATAGCCTGTTTTTCTCAGAATACATTTTATTTAGAATAACTGCAATGTGTGTACATATCCTTTCTTTTCCTCTGAATGCTCATAGATGTATACACATGCATATAGTCTGTGATACTTTTAAGCCATGGGAGTGTGTTGCTGTCTCAAACCAGCATTACACATTCTGTTACTTTCTGAGGCCGTACCTTGGTGCTGTAGAACTGAAAGTCACCAGAGCATCTGCTAAATCCAGGATTATCAAAGGTATCTCCCATAGCCAATATTTTGAGCAAAGCTTTGTTTGTTGTGCTTAAGAAGTTGTAGCAAGCAGTAGGGCTAGAAGATGGTACTAGATTTAGTGTCAGGGTATTGTATTTTAGCCTTAGTTTTAGGAGCAGCCATTGACAATTTTTTTTTTTTTTTTTTTTTTTTTTAGACGGAGTTTCGCTCTTGTTACCCAGGCTGGAGTGCAATGGCGCCATCTCGGCTCACTGCATCCTCCGCCTCCTGGGTACAGGCAATTCTCCTGCCTCTGCCTCCTGAGTAGCTGGGATTACAGGCACGCGTTACCATGCCCAGCTAATTTTTTTTTTTTTTTTTTTTTTTGTATTTTTAGTAGAGACGGGGTTTCACCATGTTGACCAGGATGGTCTCGGTCTCTTGGCCTCGTGATCCACCTGTGTCGGCCTCCCAAAGTGCTGGGATTACAGGCGCGAGCCACCGCGCCCGGCCCATTGTCAATTTTTAATAGAAGAACAACAACTTGATTTGTAAAAATGGAATCATCAAGACGTATTTCTAACTTGCAGAACTATCCACCCGGTTGTACAATCTGGTCCACAATCTATACTGTTGTTCTTGCCAGAAATATACATACCAGCTTCTCCTACAATGCTTCAACCAATCAGTCACAAAGCTAGATAATTACATTTCCTGATTTTATTTTAAATGCATCCATTATAATTTTTGACAACTCTTTTTATATATAACTTATATCATAAAAGTCTCTTATTTAACTGTATAAACCACCTTTAGTAAATTGTTGAGATGTTCAACTGCCACCATAATCCAGTTTTACAAGATTTTTATCACTCTGATAAAGTCCTCTATGCCGACTTACAGTAAACTTGTTTCCACGCCCATCCCCCAGGAAACCGCTAATGTAATTTGTCCGTACATATTTGCCTTTATTCAATATCTCATATGAATTGAATTATACAATATGTTATCTTTGTGTCTTGCTCCTTTCACTTGGCATGTTTTTGAGGTTCATAGGTTAAATTAGGTTGTAGGATATATCAGCATTTCATTCCTTTTCATTGCTGAATAGTATTCTGTTCTGTGAACATGCAATCTTTTTGTTTGTTCATTTATCAATTGTGGACATTTGAGTCATTTCCATTTTTTTGCTATTATGAATAATGCTAGCTTCATGTGCAAGAGTTTGTGTAGACATATTTTTTTATTTTCATTGGGAAGCTACTTAAGAGTGGAATCTCTAGGATATATGCTTATCCACATTGATTCTTGACCCATTTTCAATTCATTCTTATAACCATAAAAGGGGTTTTTATTCAAGTGAGATCTTATTCATGCTACAAATCTGTTGGAAACTCTGAAAAGTATCTCAATGTTTATTCATATTCTCTCCTAACAGCTAGAAACCCACACAAAACATATATGGAGAAACTGCTTGATCTTAAATTAGTCTCATTCTTGTTCTCTCTAGCAATATTGGCTTTTTTGTAACAAAAGAGTTTAGATCTTACTGTGCTGCAACAGTTTTCAGACATACTCCCCTTATGCTTGCAGCCTGCAGTGATATTTCCACTACATTCAGGTGACTGGTTTATCTCTGAGATCTCAATTTCATCACAGAAGCTATGCTTGAACCTCCAGGTGTTTTTATATTTCATTTATATGCACACCTATTGCTCTAATTTTACTATCATTTCTTACTATTTATATTTATTAATTACATGACTAAATACTGTTTAAAAATGTATTTCCCAGTAGGTCACAAGTTCTGTGAAGCCAGTGACCACATCTTATCATGGCCAGCACTATGCCTTCTGTCACTACACTCAGTAAATGTTTTCTAAACAAATGAGTGGACCCCAAGAGCATTTGATCATTGACTGGATGATGTGGCACAAACTCAGGATCATATTATAAATGTTAGGAGGAGATGGGGTGTCAATTTTTACTAGATTGTAACCAAGAAAAGTAACTGTAAAGGACCAAGAAAATAGTTCAAGAGAAAAAAACATGTTATTATTTGATAGCATGCATGCAAATCAGTCTTTTCCTTCTTCCTTTCTCTCACTATTTTTTTAACTGAGAATAAATGTAACTCCATATTACATACTCCCCTGCTTCCCTGAATAATTTACTTTATTGAGAAATATGGTAGTATGGGCGCCTGATGTGAAATTCTGAATTATCATATATAAGAAATAGCCACAGGGGTAGGTCGAAAACATATTGTGGAATTTGCTATGCATTAATGCATAGTGAAAAGAATAAATTTTGAAATGAGATATAGAGGAAGAAAATCAGTATGGAACAATATTCTAAGATGATTGATAATGAGAAAATGATGACTAATGCTATCCAAAAGATATCTAGTTTTTGCTGGGATCGCAACAGTAAAATTCAAAGCAGGGAAGGGCAGTTAATAACGGTTTTTAAAATTTTTAACTTTGTAATGCTTTCAAAGTAAAGTGATTACAAACTCAAAATTTTTTCTTACAAGTTCTGCCTTCGAAAATAATGCTGTAATATTATGGCACTATCCCATGTAAATTCCAAGGATGGTTATGATTTTTAAAGTATCTTAACATATAGCTGAAATCATTGCATTTTTGAAATGCAGTAGAACTTTTGATATAGACATGTCATTGATTTAGAAGAGGGTTCTAATTTTATGTAGAGTCGGTGCACTTTTTTGACCCTAATGAGCAGATAGAAGTGAATCAAGAGTGCGAAGAATGCAAACAAGAGGTATAGTCGCAAGTGTCAGTTTAAATAGTAACCACAATATCAGGAGTTTACTGATGGTAGAAACTGAAATTGTGGCTGTGCATTGAGAAGCTAAGCAAAGATCCGTGAATGAAACTGTGACAAAGGAGTATTTGACCTTAGGGAAAGAACAGAAACAAATGTTCACAAATGTAAAAGAAACTGTACCAAAGATGTTCCCAAGAGGGTAACTGCTCCAGGCACTTGGACAGGTCACAGTAAAGACCCATGCACAGGAATTCTATGTGCCTTTGAAAAGCAAATATCCATCTTTCAGATATAGGGTGAGCTCTGCATTCAATGAAGGAGTCACAAAGGGAACATCAGTCTTCTCAAATTCTACTGAAACATGTAGGCCTAGAACTAAAGAACTCACTCAAGCTTCTAGCTTCTGCTGCCATAGCACCCAGCTTTTGTGCTGTCTTAGCTCTAATCATAGCTCTCCTGCCCATGATACTTTTTATATAGCTTCCCCCAATATCACCAGTCCCTTAAAAGAGCAGAAACTGCAGTTTTTACATCTGGATCCTTAGCCCCTAGTATGGTGTCTATCCCGTAGTAGAGAGTTGATGTATCACATAAATGAACAAATGGATAATTGGATGCATAAATGTCTGAATATATTTAGAGCTGCAGTTGGTCAATAGAGAGGACTTTGCTCAGCATGCTAGCTGAAATCACACATTGAGAGGTGATCAGGAAAAGTGAAAGCTTAAGTCTGTAATATTTTACTATCTGCTGCCACAACTTACAAAAAAGAAAAAAATGTGTTAGGAGACTCTTATGCAATCTGTGAAGATGTATTAAGTTTTAAATGATTTGTAGTGTTTACAATAGACTAATTTTCAAATATTTTGGGTACATATTTTTTTGCATAAAGACCATTTGCTGGCAAATATATTTATCAAACTAATGTAATGTTCTTGTGTAGTCTACTGTGCCTAATATAAAAAGTGGAAGATGATGTGGAACTTTCTGGCAGGAAGTTGAGTTATAATACATATTAATGAAGGCAAAGTATATGACATATCAATTTAGGTCTCACTGGATCAAGGCATCACTTTCATAAACAGTCAGTGTCCTCATTCTGCTATTCCTTGTCCTAATAGTTTCAGTACTGAGATTGGAAATGGGGCATTCTTTCCGTGCTAATGTTGACAAATAATGTTCATTGCTATCAATATACCATCTATTTAGAAAGCATAGGGATGCCATTTCACCACTTTTACTTAAAGTGTTATAAAACTGCAAACTGTCTCTGGATGTCTCTGCTTCAGATATTGATATCATGAAAGAAATCACCCCTTAAACTCTCAAGAGGGCCTTTTCCTTTGAAAACATGAAAATCATCAGTGATGAGAAGAGGATGGGGGAAAAAATGAAATTCAAAAGTATCTTTGAGTGTTTTAAGTACTTTTTGACAGATTTAGCACTCCCTTTGATTTTGCGATATGGATTAATAGCCATAGGAGATACATAAAAAAAAAAAACCTGTAGTACATTTTTATTTGATTTTCAAATTAACATATTGCATTGCTTTTTATCTCCCTTTGTTTCAAGGAACACAGAACTTAAAGGGTTTTGTCTGTGTCTTTCTTTGCTTTATCAGCATCAGCTTGGAAGTACTCACTATGGAGGCTGGAGTATCAAGCAGTGTAAAGCACTACAGTGCTAGATGTTGCCTCTGGCACAAAATGTACAGTACTAATAATATTTCATTTATCCTACTATTGCCCATAGAAAACCCATAAGTGATAAGCATAATTCATTTTGTCTGCACTAGCTCCCTAACCCTTTAGCATTCGTGTTTCCAAGGCATTCATTGTTGGCAATTGTCTTCTGAGCAGGAGGCCGTTCAAATTCTAGGTGCCAGGGAGGTAAAGTGGTATGGAATTATTAAATCATTGAATTTCCTATGTGAAAGATGCTTGGGTAAATAAATCCTTTTGCTTATGCAGATCTGGTTCATCAGGTATTCTTGGGAAGTCTGTCATCATTAAAAATGTAGAAGCAACTTTGCCAAGCATGTAATGCTTTGTTTGTCTTTTTGGCACATTCAGTATCATAGTTAGAAAAGTTTTAACTTCATAGAAATTTGTTAAAATGAAATAGAGACACATTTAAGTGCATGGAAAGTTTACCTTTGCCACTCACTAGTGTAGATTTGGATCAGTGGTTTGGGGTTTTTTTTTTTTTCAGTTTTAATTCTTGGAAATATTTATTCAAGTGAAATATTTGGAATTAGTCCAATATGTAAAGTGAATGCTAGGGGATTTTCTCTGCTTTAAATTCATGTGAGTAACCTGAAGCTCTGCACACTTGGTCCTCCTTCTTGTCTTCACACCTGCTTCCAAAACACCCACATCCCTCTGAATACTCCATAGAGAACAATTCATAATACATTGTTTCAAAAATCACCCCCCATGGTGACCAAGGTAGCAATAACAAATTTATTTAGTTGTTCATTTATTTAATTAAGTTTACAAATATATATATTTTTATGCCAGGCATAAACAAAATTTCTCCCTTCAAGATGAATTAAACAAACGAAATATTGTTAATACAATAAGTGCCTTCAGGTCTCTGCCATGTATATGGAAAGCCCTAATGCTTTTCTAGGCTAGGATTTAGGGCTCTAGACTATGTGCTAATGGTTGAGTTTCTAGCCAAATAGAAACATTAAAAAGACAGAATTCAAGCTAAGAGTAAACCAACAGAAAGTCTAAAAAGATATCAATAGAGGAGAGGGTGTCAAGATAAGACTACAGAATAAGGAGTGGAAATAAAGAACGGAGCATCTAGGTTCAGAATAGTTATGAGAGGGCTTTTCCAAAAGGGATTTTTCTGAAGTTACTTTAGTAATTAGGGCCTATAGTGGGGAAACGATCTTCCTAGATATAGATATCTGGTGTGTTATGGAACGCTCAGTACATGTTTATTAATTTTGTGAGTAAATATTTGCTATCATGAATATATTATAGGAAGCATTGAGGGAAAAGAAAAGGAAACAAGAAGGGCACTGACCCATTTAGAAACGTATTTAAGAACATCTAGGCTGGATATACTGGCTCACGCCTGTTATCCCAGCATTCTGGGAAGCCAAGGAAGGCAGATCAACTTGAGGTCAGGAGTTTGAGACCAGCCTGGCCAACATGGTGAAACACCATCTCTACCAAAAATACAAAAAATAACCAGGCATGGTAGCAGGCACCTGTAATCCCAGCTACTTGGGAGGCTGAGGCAGGAGAATTGTTTGAACCTGGAAGGTGGAGGTTGCAGTGAGCCAAGATCACCCTACTGCACTCCAGGCTGAGAGACAGAATAAGACTCCATCTCAAAAAAAAAGATCTAAAGAATGATAGATATAAGTTATGTAGACAGCTTGTATGGAAACATGGACAAACATGCAAACAATTTAGTGTTATTGAGATTGAAAGCAAAAAAATGGTAGTGCAAAAGTAAGAAATAAAGTTAGATAATTGGGATTAGTCAGATAATGAAGGGCATTGCCTGTCAGGTAATCAATTTCATTTGTCTTCCAGCCAATGGAAAGCCATTGAAAAATACTGTGCAAAGGATTAGCAAAACTGTATTTGTATGCCAGGAAAATGTAACAGAGCAAGGAAAGACTAAAGACACATTGATTGATAGAGTGACTCTTATAATTGGCAGAGAGATTTACTAAATTATTTCAACCAGGAGCATCCCAACAGAGTAATAGAATTCTTCATAGATGTTTTGGTAAGATGGTAGTCAGATATGTTTAATTCATATTTTCTGTTGAATGCTCATAAGAGCAGAGGAAACAATGCGACTGTGAATTCAACAAAGGGAAATGAGTATATACATGTCAATCTTCCAGCCCCAGAATGAGATTTCTGGATGCAATTTTAGTAAAATGCAATTCACTCTTAAAGGCAAAGCAAAGCAGTTAAGTGCGGAAAGGGTTTTCACCCAACCTTACTTTGTACTCATAACTCAGAAGATTTGGGGTCCATAGAGAGGGTAAGCATCAACACCGTCAGGATGAATGTGGCTCTCTGAGACAGCAAAGTAATCCTGTTCTCTAAAGCCTCCAAGCCGTTCTTTTGTTCGAATCCTTACTAGTGTACATAGTAGCAAACAAGTAATTAAGCCTTATTTTTTGTAAAATATGGTTAATACCAGTATCTACTATTTGAGGTTGTTGTAAGGATTAGATGAATTAATATAGGTAACACTTTAGAACTGCCATTGAAACTAAGAATTTGTATTGATCATTTATTATTGCCGTTACTTTATGTGCATTTATGGGCTACCATTTACAGAAGTGTATTCATCTTTTAAAAAGAGAATGATACCCACCTCATGGAGTCTAAGCATTTAATTAAACCATGTATGTGACCTTTATTGCTGGTATCCAGAATGTATTAAATTATGCATAAATTGTAGAATTCGTGGTAGTAGTAAGTGTAGCAGCAAATCCTGTCGCGGAATTGTAAATGTGACATATCAAAGCAACTGGCAGATGAGCATTAAATTATGATAAAAACTTGATAATAAGAAGCTACAACAAATAAGTGATGCCACTCAGTGGACCAAAATTTTTCATTTACTCTTTCTGACAAAGCTAAGGTTATTACACTTTCAAATAATTCAAAAATAAAAAAACGAATTTTCGGCAGTGTCAGATGGTAATCGAATAGGAAAATGCCTCATTCCTCTTTCTTGCAATTACATTAAATACATAAACGCAGACGCTAAATGCAAGTTTTGCACATCGACTATATTTGTAGTCTAAATCTAAGAGTTTAATAGCATAGAATATGGAGAAAACGTAGGAAAAGTACTTGTGCTATTCAAACAACAAAGCAAAAATTGACCTTTCTTCATGAAAGAGGAGGAAATGGAAAACATTGTAAGGCTTTTTGAGAATTAACACAATTTAAAGAAAATGTACTCCAGATATAGAAAATAATTAAACTTTTCAGAGTTTTCAAAAGAAATGGGACTGAATTTTAAAAATTATTTGCATCATAAAATTAACAAAGGTCAAAGAAATATGGACTTTAAGAAGAAACATAAAAAAAACAATTGAGATGTTGATGTAAAATACAAGGTACCTGATATGCAGATAGACATATATAAAAAGCTAGAATAGATAATTATTATGAACTTCAACCTGCAGCACAGACTGAGTATCTGGTACTTCTACTGAGAAAACTGCCTGGTGTTCTTGCTATTCCATCACTCTTTTCTTATGACCATTGTGATCATTTTGTCTTAACATTTCACCATTTTGTCATAATACAATATACGCTGAACATAACACTTATCAAGTTTTTATTGTACACATAAGTTATCTGGGAGATATTGTCAAACGTAGTTTCTGATGTGAGTTTGTGGTGAGGCTTAAGATTTTGCCATTTTAGTAGCTTCTTATGTGACAGAGATGACATAGAACTATATTTAGATTAGCAAAGCACTGAGGTAGCTACACTAATGATTCGGAACCAGGATTGCATGTTAGAATTACCCAAGATACATGTAAAACTATTTATCTATAAGCCCTATCCCAGACTTAAAATTAAAATGTCTTTGCATAGAGCTCTGGTATTAGTATTGAAAAAAAATTGCACTAGTCAGTTTAAAAAAATTACACAGAAAAGAGGCTATTCATTAATGCATACTTTCAAAATTCATCTAGTCCCTATTTGCTGTCAGGGATTGTGAAGGGATGAAAACCTGTCCTCAGGATACTTGAAGTCTACTGAACTAAGTATTTATTTCCATATTGCCTCATATTTAGAATAAAATGTAAGTCATAATTTAGGCAGTTTCTAATAGCATAAACATAACTTAAAAACAATAAAATAGACAACTAGCAAAGATAACATTCTTAAGGTAAGGGCTATCAAATAAGCCAACTGTCAAACTATGTAAATTTGAAAATCTAACTAGCTTGGTAAGAGTCCTTTAATTGTATAACTTGTGTAGGAAATAAATGAACTGTCATTTAAAAGTTTCTTTCCATAGTCAGATTTAAAATAAAAGAGTAGTTTAAAAGGTTTCAGACTGAGCAAAAATCAATAAACTACAACATATTTTTTCCATACCTAGAGTATATACATTTTAATATATCACACATTATGGTTTTCTTCAAAAAAAGAAAATTTTATTTCCTACACTAATATAGGGTAGAAAAATTTGATAATACTTTGAAAAATATTTTGTGGTATCACTGAGAACTACTGGCAATACATAAAATACTAGTAATATTTATCCCTAGATGTTGAATTTGTACATAACAGTTCCATTTTTACCTTTTTTCATATTCCCTAAAATTTCTATGGCCTCTGTTTATTAATAATTAAGGCATTATTAAACTAATATATTTAATGACATTCCCATTTTATTATAAATTATTCAGTTGCAATAACAAAACTCTTTCCCAAGTATTGCACTTTCCTTTTTGTAAGATTTTTTTGTCCTACCCATTGTTTTAAAACTTGGGTTGGAAGAATGTCATGATTTGGTTGAATGACGAGGTTTGGCATTAGGGTGAAGTTTTAAATGTGATGATGTGGTTGAGCTAGTGCTGTCTCATTCCTGCATGAAATGGGGGCATATTCCAGAGAGGTGTTGCCTTTTCAATCTGGACCCTAGAATAAGAAGATGTAAGGCACAGAACTGCAGTCTGCCTGCAGCCCAGCTGAAGCTGGGCAGATGAGCTAAGTCCAAAATGAACAGTGGCTTCACTTGAGTAAGAAGTAAATCTCTTTTTTTTATGCCACTGAGATTTTGCAGTTGTTTGTTACCCAAACAAAAACTAATAGGAAAGAAAATATGAATCAATATGAGAAAAATATTAATAAATCAGATTATTCAACTTCTTTAATGGTATCTATAGTAACGCAGATAAAGGAATCAGTAGAGTAGAGAATCAGAGAAGAAAATATCCAAGATTAGTAAAGACAGAGAGAAGTACTATTCAGTGGATAGCTTTATTTAGGATAAAATACCTTAAATCAATAGCTTAATAAAATAGTTCAAAAAGATCAGAGATGCAAATGTAAAAATAATGGAACCATACATGTACTAGAAGGAAACATCAGTGACTCCATATATATATATATATTATATTATATAGTGGGAGGAGGGAGAACTTTCTACAACTTGAAAACAAGAAACCATAAAACAAAAATTTTATAAATTCGACAACAGGAAGATGATTTTTGTGTAATGCTATAAGCAAAATCAAAAAGCAAAAACACACTGAAAGAAAATATTTGAATATATATCAGAGATGAAAGAATAATATCTGTTATATATGATTATCTAATACATGAGTAAATATAGCTAACCACTTTTGAAAAATGAGCAAAAGATATAACAGACAGTTCACAGAAAAAGAGACAAATTTTTATTAAATGTACAAAACAATGTCCAAATTTACTCAAAATAAATAAAATAATAATAAAAACCTTTTTCACTATAAAATTGACAAAATGTTAAACTTGACAGTACACTTTCTGGAAAAACTGTTGGGAAAGATAAATTTTATTCAGCGTTATAGAAATACAAAATAGTACAACTCTCGTGAGGGAGAATTTGGCAATGTCTAACAGACCTTCATATACATTTACCCTTTGACTGAGTAAACTCACTCCTAGTAGTTTACCCTGAATATATAACTACCACAATACAAAAACAAATACACACAAGAAATTTCCTGCAGCATTATTATACCAGTGAAATATTAGAAATTCAACGTAATTATACGCGAGGGATAGTTGAATTAGACCTGGTAGATTGATACAGTGGAAAACCATACAGCTATAGAAACAGAATATGAAAGAGTCCCATGAATGGATGTAGAGTAATTGCCAGGAAATATAATTAAGATAAAATAATATAATGTTAATGTAACATTTCTGAAAATTAAAAAAATCATTTTGTTTTTTTTTCAAAAAAAAATATTTAAATGCAGAAAGGATAAACCACAAACTAATGAAAGTGAATAACTACATTTAGTGAATGTGTAGATGAAGCTTTCTGAGTACATCTTGTTTTCTACTGGTTAGACTTTTAAACTATATTAATACTCTAAAAATTAAGTTAATTTGACAAATATTGGAGAAAAGGCTTAAAAGAAAGCAAACAGAAAGTAATGAATATAGAAACATCTTCCAGAACCATATTGTGATTCTAGATTCTCATCTTATGACAATGTCTTGGAATCCTTTGCTAGGTAGAAGACTCCTCTGACTTAGGTCCTTGAGTAACTCCGGTGAGCAAAGCCCTCTGACAACTGACATTTGTCATGTACTTTGGGTGAGAAATTAAGTTATATTTAGTTCAGCAACTTAAACATTTTTGTTTCCACAGCATAACCTAGTTTATGATGATTAATCATAAACAATACATGAAGAGGTGGTAAAGCCATGACATTTTAAAATTGATCCATAATTGTACATGTTTATGGAGTACATGTGACATTTTGATACGTGCATACAATGTGTAATGATTAAATCAGGCAATTGAGGGAATTTATCAACTCCAGCATTTATAATTTGTGTTGAGATAATTTAAAATTTTGTAGCTATTTTGAAATATTCAAAAAATGATTGTTAACTCTAGTCATTCTACTGTGTTACAGAACATTGGAATTTTTTCCTTTATCTAACTATATGTTTGTACCCATTCACCAATGTCTTTTTATAACCCCTCACCTTCCCCAGCCATTGGTAACCATCATTCTTCTCTCTACCTCCATGAGGTCAAAAATTTTTTTTAGCCCTCACATATAAGTGAGAACATGTGATATTTTTCTCTCTGTGCCTGGCTTATTTCATTTAACATAATAATCACCAGTTCTGTTAATATTGCTGCAAATGGCAGGATTTCATTCTTTTTATGGCTGAGTAATATTCCATTGTGCATATATATACCACATTTCTTTGTCTATTCATCTGTTGATGGACAGTTAGGTTAATTTTACATCTTGTCTATTGTGAATCATCCTGCAATAAATATAGTGATGGAAGTATCCCTTTAATATAATGATTTCCTTTCTTTGGGATAAACACCTAGGAGTGAGATTGCTGAATTATATAGTAGATATGCATATATATATATTATTATCTCATATATATAGATATGCATATATATATGAGCCTTTTCTCCAATATTTGTCAAATTAACTTAATTTTTAAAGTAATAATATAGTTTAAAAGTCTAACCAGTAGAAAACAAGATGTACTCAGAAAGCTTCATCCACACATTCACTAAATGTAGTTATTCACTTTCATTAGTTAGTGGTTTATCCTTTCTGCATTTAATTTTTTTTTTGAAAAAAACAAAGCAAAATGATTTTTTTAATTTTCAGAAATGTAACATTAACATTATATTATTTTATCTTAATATACTATATATGTATATATATAGTATATTTGGATTATATGGTAGACATGCATATATATATACTGCTGTTTATATAAATATACAAATATATATATTTTGTATATATAATATATATATATTATATAATATATTATATATGTATAATATAATATAATATATATGTATTATATAATATATTATATATGTATAATATAATATAATATATATGTATTATATAATATATTATATATGTATAATATAATATAATATATATGTATTATATAATATATAAATGATATATATACATTACAATATATGATATGATATATAAATATATATTATATATAATACATATATAATGTTTCTGTATTATATAAATAGCATGCAGCTTCTCAAAATATATGTGTGTGTGTGTGTGTGTGTGTGTGTGTGTGTATGTGTGTGTATAGAGAGAGGGAGATAGAGAGAGAGAGAGAGAGAGAGAGACGCTTCTATGCTGTTTTTAAAAATGGGTATCTTAATTTACATTTCCACCAATAGTGTATAAGATTTTCCCTTTCTCTGAATCTTTGCCAGTATTTTTTCTTCTTTGTCTTTTTGATAATAGCATTCTAACTGGGGTGAGATGGTATCTCATTGTTTTGATTTGTATTTCTTTCTTTCCTTTTTTGATTTAGTCTCACTCTGTGGCCCAGGCTGGAGTGCAGTGGCAAGGTCTTGGCTCACTGCAACCTCTGCTTCCCATGTTCAAGCGATTCTCCTGCCTCAGCCTCCCAAGTAGATGGGATTACAGGCGTGCACCACCATACCAAATTAATGTTTGTATTTTCAGGAGAGACATAGAGATGGGGTTTCACCATGTTGGCCAGGCTAGTCTTGAACTCCTGACCTCAGGTGATCCACCCGACTTATTTTGAGAAATATGTATTCAGGTATATTTCTTATTTTTTAATTGGATTATTTTTGCTGTTGTTGAGCTGAGATCTTTGCATATTCTGGATATTAGTCCCTTGTCATATAAATAGTTTGCAAATATTTTCTCTCATTCCAAATGTTGTCCCTTTACTTTGTTAAATGTGCAGAAGTTCTTTAATTTATTTAATATAGTGTCATCATTCTAAATACAGATTATTAGCGACTCAAATCTTTATTACCTCTTCAAGTACTATAGAAATCACTAAAATGTGGGTTTTACTCACATTTTCATGAATGTATATGCAGTTTTAGACATTACAGTTGGGGTAGGGGATGTGTCTGGATGAGCAATAGCACAATTCAGTACCAGTCTGAGAATCACAAGAATCAGAGTCTTTGTACTGATGCAAAGGGACTCTGGTGTTTTCCCAATAAGCAGGACAACCAAGGAGTATTTCCATTTGTTCACTGCCATGCTTAATAGAAATAGAGTGCCCTTTGGAAGCTGAGAGCTCACTGGGGAATTACTAGACTGTTAAAACAGAAGATAGTACAGAAAATGAAATAGGGTATACAAACTAAGAAAGAAAATTAATAGGTGACCTAAATGAAAAGAAAAAAGGAATAAAGCCAATGTGAAGCTGGAAACCTGTGGGGATATATGACTAACAGGTGCTTTAATTTCTTTCTCTGGCCACTGTTTTTATTTTTATTTTTTTTTAATTTTGATGCTTGTTACTTAACTGCATGTACTAAATCCAAGTTACGATATTCTATTTCAGAATTACATCTCGAATATTCAGGCCATTAAATAGTTATGATCATTTACCCACAAATAAATCATTAGGCACTAGGAATTCTTATTAAATTAGTCCAAGTGGTCAGCAGCTAGTGAAAACACATTTAGTTGATGTTAAATATTGCATGGCACATTACAAATGGCTGATGCTCCATAACTGGTCCATTTATAGTTTATGGTACAAATTTTAAAGTCAAGTAAATGGTGTTTCGGCAGTAGTTCATGTGTTATGACTTGTCAGAGCTGTAAATAATTTGAAGAGCATTTACGTATTTCTAGATTCCATGTACCTCTTGCTTATAAATCTATTTATTAACCCTTATAAATAATTGATGGCCATATCTTAAAATGAATCATTCCTAAAATTGCTTAACTGTCTGGAATTTTTCTTTAGTAATCCAGTCTCTCATTTTCTTTTCATATCTCAATCAGATATAAATAGAAGAACCTTGTATGCACCTTTTTATTCTCATTCCCCAATCTAAGTGTCTGAGTCATTACTCACCTTAATGGTGAGAAGCTACGAATTCAAGCCATCAATTCTCCTTCTGGCACCTTCAATGAGTAATTGGTTTTCTTCGCTACCTCCACCCATCCCAACTTACAGTTAGTTTGTTTCTCCTTCTCTCCTTTCTTCTTCACTTCCTCACTAGTTGGATACTCTATCAATTTCTTAGAATTTCTTACTATCAGGGTCTGAATGCCTAATTTAGTCACATTACTGTGATGGATTTATATCTGAACATGCTGTCAATTAACACAGAAGCCTTATAAAAGAGAGAAATGAGATATACAAAATAGACCACAGATGGTTAGAAAAAGGAAAAGAAAAATATATGACAGGTCCTTGGAAAAATTTTGAAGGTGCTGATTTGTTTTGGGCCTTTGCTTCTACCTTATTTTGCACCATTTTTCTTATTGAAGTTCGAATCCTCTCACACTTTCCCCAACTACTAGGAAATCCATTGATGAAGTAATACATTTTATTTTTATTTGTTCTTCTATTCCCATATTCATTTAGCACTATTTATGATTTTATTATTAATATTATTCACTTATTTAGATTGACATGCTTCTTGACCTCTTTTTGAGGGAATTGAGGTTTACAATAACATGTGAAATACAAATTGAAGTAAAATAAAACAAGTGGCTGAGACGATCTAGACAAAAATAACTTGGGGAGGAATAAGACGAAGATAAGTGAGCTCATACAAATTCTGACTTCTTTTGTATAGTGTGAAATGCATATTCCAGAGCAAGGTTCATCCTTAGGACCAAAGAGATGCTATCATCCTCATCTACATTTGGGAAATCATACAATGCTATCCTTTATAACTAATGTTGCTTCATCCCTCTGTAAAAGTCCTCATGGAAATAATTTTTGCTGGCCTCTTCTTTGGATGTCATTATCATCTTTGTGTATTCCAAATGCACTAATACTCTAGATTGAATGGTTCAATAGAGCAGAGAAGATTGTTAAGAACTCAAGGTGGATTTCAAGGGAATTATTCACATAAACATCCCATGAATCAAATAAATAAGAAAACTTGCTGTCCACACTAAGGGTAGGCTTTGTCAACAGAACACAGATAGATGCTTTTTTTTTTTTGCGTAGGTGTGTTAGGAGTTTCTCCACAGATCAACAATATTTCTGGAGTAGATCTATTTGGGAAAGATAAAAAATGACTGTATTAGTGCAACTGACGTGTGATCTACCTCCAAATTACATTTTGCATTATGCACTATTTAAATTTGCTGTTTGAACATAAAAGGTTTTACCGGGTAAGAGGTCAGTCAGATACAGGAAAGTGGTTTTGCTAAATCAGAAGGGATTTCAAACGATGTGTCTGAGAGGTAAGAAAAGCAGTGCAAAGATTTATTGAGAAAAGTGTTTAGTTGATAAAGGATAACATTTATTTGTAATTTGAGCATTTGACCCAAATGACACTCATTAGCTCAACTTGTGTGAAGCCAATTAGTTTTATAAATTTATTATTTGACCTGATGCTATTTGGAAAAGAATTTTATAGCACTAAAGCTGAGATTTGTTTTAAGACAAATGTGAATTACTTCCTTAATTATGCTATTTTGCTTTCTCTATAAAATTATGGATGTTGTATTTTCATACACAAGCTTATAGATGATAGCCCCGGGGGGAAAAATGTAGACTAACAAAAACTCACCATTTGCACTTGAGGCACATTTTTATATGCATAAGAGAATCTAGTTTATTTACCCATAATTGTTTTTAAGCATATATCTTGTCACCCACACCCCGCTGATCTTAATAACAAAAGCTAAAATATTTACTGAAAATTTCTATGTTTCAGGTATGGTGCTAACTATTTGCAAGAATTCTCTTTTTAATTTTTACAACACAATAAAGTAACTTCTATTACATTTACCATTTAGGAGATGAGAGAGTAGAACTTAGCAACTGTAAATTACTTGTCTATGGAGATATACTAGTAAAAAGAGGAGCTGGGATAAATAGATGCAGATTGATTAAGAGATTTTATTTAGTCTCAGCTATTATTTTGTTCTTTTTGTCTTCAGTGCCATTTAAGAAGTTATTGTGTTCTTCACTGTGTATGAGTAAAGTTGCTATAACTTTACTTAGTACAAAAGTGTTAGAAAACAGATGGTCTCAAGTATCTGTCTCAATTTGTCAGAAAAGTACCTTAAATATACTTGAGAAAGACATACCTATTTAAAATAGATATCAAATATAAGTTTCTTTTTTAAGGAATCTCAAATGTATTTCCTCTTATAAGTGAGTTCTGATCACTGAACACTGAGATTCCATTGTTAGAGTAAGTGCATCATGATGCCATCATTTGATTCTGTGACAACTGAATATAAGAGCTTTAGTTTATTTGGCAACTGGTAAAACAACACTTTAAAAAGAATTTTTTATTGAAGAATGTCTAATGTTGGATGAGTAGACAGCATGAATATATCCAAATAAAATACGCTGTCAACCACAGAGGTATAGTTCTTTGTAACCAAAATTACCTTTTATATTTGGAATTATTAGAAAAAGAAGTATTTGTTATGTTGGTTTTCAATGCATTTTTATGAGCTCTCAGGCAAGAGCCATTGAAAGAAAGAGAGGCACAGTGGTTAGACACTGAGCTCTTCTAAAAGAAGAGCTTTACATTAATTTGTCAGGCTAAAGACTATTTGCCAACTCCTTTAGAATATTGTGTGATATTATTCACTCTTTTAACATCGTAAAAATAGTAATTTGCCACTTTTGCATGGTTTATGATACATAGTACATATTCTATTTCAATATCAATGTTACTATCATGTTCTATCATTAACTATCAGTCTATTTGCAGAAACAGGAACAATACATGACTGAATGAAAACTAATCTAAAACTCGTTGATGGTTGAAATCTACTACAATGGTATAATCAACTGGAACATCAATTGATTAAGCAGTTTATGAACATGCTCACATGCTGTCCATATGCTATACATGCTGCACTGCATGAGCACTCAGGGTTCTGAGAGAATTATGTTTAAAAACAAAACCTTTAAAGTAATTATTGTATTTGTTAATATGAGGGGAATGGAACTTGACTTCCTTACTACCATCAGTGGTATAAATTCTCTGAAATAATTCTGAAGTCTGCTGGCTAAGAAATGATAACCCAGACAGTGATGGTTTTATTTGTTATCTCATTATTTGTATTTTTTCAGCACTCCAAGGTTGACAAGATAAGATTTATTTTCATACTCAATTCCCACAAGAATGAGGAAACTGAAGTTCACAAGGACTAAATGAACTTTTCAAGAAAAACACCTCCTAAGTGACTTTTTAACCTAAGCAATGGCTACATGATTTACTAGTGTGTAGACAATATATGAGAAAAATTTTGACTGAAGAACAACAAAGGTAATTTGGTCATACTCCTCAGTAAATAAAAATACAAAAATGCTTTGACTAAACATATCAGTGAAATGATTGACTTCGTTAAACCCTACTTTTTTCAATACTTCAGCTCAACAGATAGATATACATTAGTCTATCTCCCTTTTTCTTCAAGTCAATGCATACCATGGTAAAGTTTTTCTTCACAACTAGTGCCCTCTTGGAAGTTTCCTCTATGTCTGCTTCCTAAACTAACCTAGCAATTAAAATCTACATACGAAATATAGAACGACCTCATATATTGCTCTCTTAAAACATTTGTTTTCACTTGCTTATGAGTGCAACCAAATATGTATGTCTAAGTTTGTCATTATTCTGAGAAATGGTAAGATTTGGGCCTTATTTCTTCTTCTATGTAGATTGTGTGTCTGTGGAGTAATGTGTCTGTATTAGTGGGTGAAGTCTGAAAAAAGCAATGGAGAGAATTCGGAGTTTAGGATATAATCTCTGCTCTGTGCTGCCCAGAAATTCAGTTGATTTGGAGTATGTGGGCGGGAACTGACATATAAAGTGAATAGTAAAGGACAAGGAATCAGAAATATGAGTAAAGGAGATAAAACATCTATATCCTAAGAACCCTGAAGTTCAAAATTATAGAAATGTATATGTTAGTATAGGACTCAGCTGCAAAAAAGAGGAGAATAAATATTATGAAGAGGAGCCCTTACCCTTCTTGTTCTCAATCCCTACTGTTTGAGAGATATCTGAGGACTGAAAGAGAGCTGGGAAACTGCTGATTTCTACCCAAGTCATGTGGGCTTCTCTCGTCTTCTTAAGACAGACAATCTAGAGATCCTATTAGGCCGCTCCTTGAATGTGAAGAAAGAGCTATTCAGCCAAAGAACACCTGAGGGCATTAGATAGTTAAAGTGTTGGGGGGACAGTCCTTTAGACCAGCACACTGAGATAGGGGGACATGAACCTCTAAAGATGGCAATGAGACAAGACATGGCTGGAGTCTTCAAAGATACCAGGTGGTAACATGGCTGGTTCTGATAAACTTTGGGGAGAAAGCGATTGCCTGAAAACAAAGAACACAGTTTGCTCAGTGACCAAGAAGAGACATGCTTTCACCTCCATGTCCACCAAAACCAAACTTTAGAGCTTTGTTTTAAAATCCAATAGACATATTGGTAGGGAAGTAAGTGAAGGAATTGAAGAATGTGGTTTTCTTTCTGATTAGGTTGAATTTCTTCTCCTGGGTATAGTATCATTGTATAACCAAACAGAAAAGAGAAGAAAAAGAAACAAAAGAAGGAAGGAAAAAAAGAAAGAAAGAAAGAAAGAACGAAAGAAAGAAAGAGAAAGAAAGAAAGGAAGGAAGGGAAAGAGAGAGAAAGAAAGAAAGAAGGAAGGAAGGAAGGAAGGAAGGAAGGAAGGAAGGAAGGAAGGAAGGAAGGAAGGAAAGAAAGAAAAGAAAGAAAGAAAGAAAAAGAAAGAGAAAAAAAGAAAGAGAGCAAGGGAAAGAGAAAGGAAGAGAGAAATAAAGAAAGAGAAAGAGAGAGAAAAAGAAAAAAGGAAGGAAGGAAGGAAGCGAGGGAGGGAGGGAGGACGGGAAAAAGCTAGGTGGCTCAAGAACAGCAATTCCATCTCAAATCATTTTAATTTCAGGAAGTAATTCAAAAATACCTTATTAGAATATTCAAGAATGCTTCTAAACTAGGACATAAATAATTATATTTTAAAAAGAGGAGCTCTTATTTTTGTTTGGATAATTTTACAATTTTCCCAAAAATTCATTTATATTTTAAAAAATAATAATAAACTTGTCAAAACAGAAAAAAATGTATTTGTTAAGTATGGTTGTTTTTTCACTTCCAGTGTAGATATGACATTCATTTCCAATGAGTACATATTTGGGTATTTTATTTATCACTGATTCTTTATAAGTTTGAATTCTCAGGCTATGTACATTTCAGTTTGTCATTATTTGCCTGAACCATTCTCATAATTCAGAGTGTAGGGACAAGAACATAGTATTATATAGCTTCTGTCAAGATTTAATTTAAATAGCAAGTATTAAAGAAATGTAATACAGCACCTGGAACCTAACAAATACTCAATAAATGTTTGCTAAATAAGAAAAAAAAAACAGAATTTATGGTTACAGATTCATGGTCTTCTGCAATCAAGAGAAAGATCTGGAAACTGAATGGTTTTCTTAAACAAAAAGACAATTTCAGCATGAAAATGCTGTCTGGATTCTGCAACACTCACTTTGTAAAGTATTATTTTATGCATCTTACACAGCTAACCCCATACTAATTCAATTATTTAAAAGATAAGACACTTATTTTTAAATATTATAACGGATTAAAAGTGAATTAGTCATGTTTATTCATCACTTTGCCCAACTTCCAACTACCAATACAGGTGCATTATTTCACAAGCACACATTCCACATGTGAGAGTAAAGCGAAGCCCAAAGCTTACTTCATTTCTCAGAACAATCATAAATTTAGACATTCATATTCTACTGCACTTATAAGTAAGTAAAAAAGAAATGCTTCAATATAGCAATATATGAAGTTTTCATAGTTTTTGTACAGATTGATTGCTAGGTTAATTTAGGAAGCCAATGGTAAGGAAAGTTCCAAAAAGGCAGTAATTGTAAAGAAAGACTTCCATTTCATATACATTTACTTGAAGAAAAAGAAGGAATAATGTGTGTGGAGGGGAAGGTTTGCAGAGGAGTCAGTTTAAATAAACTCGAACATTTTACCCAAGTCTCTAGTCAATGATTTTTTAAAATTTGTATGTATTGATAAGTATGGAGAAATTACCTCTGTAGCTCTTAAAATGCCCATGGTTCTGTACTTACTGGTTTATACAGTCTTTCATTTCTTCAACATATTTATTTTTTGCCTAGCAAACTCTGGGTGGGGGAACCAATCCCATTGGAATTCAGCCCTGCTCCAGCAATTACTATTCCATAGAATACCATGGCGATGAAGTCATCGAGTATAACCCCTGGTTCCAGGCATTGTTCTAGGTACTGGTGATAGAGCAGTGAGCAGAACAGACAAGACCCCACTCTCTGGATTGCACGTTCTGAATGTAGAGGCACACAATGCATGTGTTAAGTAAATTAAACATATGGTGTATTAGTGCTACAAAAGTGCTAGGGACAAATCTAAAGCAGGATATCCTGAGAGTGCAGGAGCTGAGCAGAGAGACTTTAGATGTGATGTGAAAGAGCTCTGTGAGAAGGCATCACTTTAGTCAGATTGTGAACAAAGAGAGCTAGCCGTGCTCCCTCATCTGGAAGAAGGGCACTCTCAGGAGAGGATGGAAGAGCCAATGGAAGGGTCCTAATGTGGGAGTGTGTCTAAGGTAGAACATCCTAAAAATAATGAAAAGGCCAATGTAGTCAGAGAAAAATGAGGCTGGATCAGAGACAGTAGAATAGAGTTTAGAGAGGTCCGTGGAAGGGATCAGCTGGGGTCTTGAACTTTGTCAGGACTTGGACTTATACTCAGGAAGAAAAAAGCATTCTGAGATATTCAAAAAGGAACATGAAAAGGTCTGATGTGTTTTATCCATTTATCTCTGGCTGTTGCATTGAAAATAGTCTGTAGGGTGACAAGGGCAGAAACAGGAAGAACAGTTGGAAGCTTCTGTAATAGTGCAAGTCAGAGACAATGAAGACTCTCACCAAGGCAACAGCTGTGGAGTGAAGAATAACAGCTGTCCCCAACATATATCTTAAAATTAGAATCTACTTATGAATTAGGTACTTAGTATCAGAGAAAGAGCACCATCAATAAACAACTGAATGACCGAGAAGTTGATTTGCCATAAATGACATGAGGAAGGTGGAAGAATCAGATGCGCTGACTCTCAGGAACACAGTTTTGCACATGCTAAATTTTAGATGCCTGTGGAAAGTCTATGTTGGGTGCTGACAATAGCCACAGAAATTTGTCTCTCTTTTTGTGGTGATTCTAAGTGTAAACTCAGTTTATTAAATTGATAAATGATACTGTTAATACATATTTCATTTTCTGAGGAACTTTTGCATTCTACAGAAACTTGTGTAACCTGGAAGAGTACTTGGGCAAAGTTACAGTCTTACTATCGCTGGTTTTTCATAAAGAATACCCAGAGAGAAAACCCTGGAAAAAGTCAAAGCATTTTATTTATAAAATTTACTGCTTTTTCTTCCTTGTGGAAAAAATAAGTACTTTAGGGTATTTTAAAAACAAAATGTCTATACCATAAATTACATATTTTAGTTATATTTAGCTATACCATAAATTAATATATTTGATAATTTCAATTATTAAAATATGCTTGCTTCTAATGAGAAAATACTGCTGATTCCTTCCTTCCAAGCCCTTTCTACACAGGTTCACATGTTAATGTACAGGAATTTTAAAGAGTGATATTTGATGCTATTTCCTCACTAGAAAAGAACTTGACATTGAAACTGCTTCTGTAGTTAATCCTTCTCTAGAGCACATATTTAGGAATTTTTAAAATAAGATGTTACAACCTAAACTTTGAATCTGAGCTTATATCACCAAAATACAATTAGAAATGTCAAATAAAATAAATACATGCTGTCCTGACTCTTTTATATTAGTATATTGTTTAATATTTTATAACAGAGGTGTCATTGATAAAAATTACTTTATTTTAAAATATTTTCATTCAACTGATTACTATCAAATGTATAAAGGTTAAATAAGATATATGCTCTGATATCAATGACATAGTAATAGACATTAATATTAGACAAAGTGTGATAAATCCCATAGAAAAGCTTTTAAGATACAAGAGTTTCAGAAGATAGAAAGATCATACCTGGGAGGAAAGATTAAATAAGGATGGAGAAAGTTGGCAAGACATATTTTAAAATACAAGTGGATTTTCAACAAGCAGAGGTGGAGGAGGGGAAAAATTAGTTGGATAAACTATGTATACTAATAATCCAATATTATATATTTATAACACCTGAATAACTCAAATACTTTGATAAATAAAATGAATCATTCTCCAGATATATTATATGACATAAAGATATTTTATCCTGTTTCATGGATTGCTCATTTTTTTTCACTGTATATGTTCATAAAATATTCATCTGCTTAATTGTTGGTGAAAACATAGCATCTTTTAAACAAATAAACAATTAGAATTGTGCATTAAATTTATCCTGAAGAATAGCGTTAGCAGTTATGGTTTTATCTGAAAGTAATGCCTACTTGATTTACATCTACATGCAACAGGCAGCCCCTACCCATGATCCCCTCTATCTGGTATTCATGTCTTTAAGTAATCCCATCCCCTTGGACCTGCTGATTCGCTTGTAATGAATAGAATGTAGCAAAAGTGGTAAGATGTTACTTCTGAGAATAGCTCATATAAAAGTTGTAGTCTCCATTATGGACACTTATTCCTCACTCACTTAATCTGAGAGAAGCCAACCATTGTTTTGTGAACAGACCTATGAAAGAAATATATGACAAGAAACGAATTGTTGTCCAAGGAATGAATAGCTGGCCAAGAGCAGCAAGGACCTGAGGCCCGTGGCAGCAACATGAATGAGCTAGGAAGAGAATCCTCTCCAAGTTGAGCCTTGAGAGGATAGTCTCCCTAGCTGACCCCTTACTGAAGCCTCGTGAGAAAGTCTGAGCCAGCTGTACCCAGACTCCTCCTCCATGTATCCTGGGGGAAAATAAATATTGGTTTGTGCTAAGCTGCTATATTTTGGGTTAATTTGTTACATAGTAATTGATAAGTAAGACAGTATAATTTTCTCTAATTACACAGGATGTGTCTTTTTTTTGTTGTTGGAGTCTCACTCTGTCACCCAGGCTATGAGTGCGGTGACACAATCCTAGCTCACTGCAACCTCCACCTCCTGGGTTCAAGCGATTCTCCTGCCTCAACCTTGCAATTAGCTGGGATTATAGGTGCGTGCCACCATGCCCAGCTAATTTTGCATATTCAGTAGAGATGAGGTTCCACCATGTTATCCAGGCTGGTCTTGAACTCCCAACTTCAGATGATCCACCCGCCTCGGCCTCCCAAAGTGCAGGGATTATAGGCATGAGCCACCATAGCACATGACTTTAAAACCAATGTTGTAATTTCATCTTGTGCCTTGTCCCAGAAATCAATTTATCTGAAGTATTCTTTCTAAATAAGATTTTCTTTCTAATTTAAACATATTCATAATCATATCAAAAATTATAAAGAACAAATGGAAAGCCACCCATCACTCATAGATAATGTTTGTTGGTTTTTATATAAAACCTGATAGAGTGCCAAGATGGTTGACAGGAAACAGTCAATGTAGTCTGCTTTCATGGAGAGGAGATAGAATGGTGAGTGAACATTGGCTCTTCGGCTGGATTGTCCAGGTGGACATGTTGGGATTCATCAAGGAAGCAAGGCAACCCACAGAGAACAGAGAAGAGTGAAACAAGATACTTGTCCACACGGGGTTGGTGCGGAGTTAGTAGGGAGAATCCCACTGTGGGAAAACAATGAATGAGTGAGAGCCCCAGGGCACTCACACTTCCCCCATGGACCTTTGCAACCCTGGACTAAGAAGATCCTACATGACACTCCTCCACCGGGGCCTCCAGACAGACATGGAAAGCTCTATGAAGTCTGGGTTGAGTCAACACTCAAGCACATGTGGAGTCCATGGGCACCCTAGCTGTGGCTGCTGTGGCTCTGACAACAGGGAAGGCCAGCCTCCTTCGCACAACCTCAGGATAGGGGCTAAATCCATGGGGCTGACGAGGAGATGGACTGCAAACCTCACTTCCACTGTACCTCGCCAAGACAGGGCCCATTGGCCTGGGACCCTAGCTTGGCCAACTCAGTCTACCTGACCTCTCTAAAAGGTAGCATCCCTTCCCTTCCCTGGAACAGAGCTCCCAGCAGTAGCAGGCAGGCTGCCATTTTCGCTGCTCCACAGCTCCCACCCCTGCAGCTCCCTCCCACTTCATGCTTGGAAGGGAGCAAAAAGATTAAGGACTAACACAGGCCTCCAGCACAGTGCAACTACCTTAGGGAAGAGTGGCCAGGCTGTTTTCCACACAGTCTCAGCTCCCGCTGCTCCTCACTGAACAAGGCCTCCTGACCTGGAACCCCAGCCACTGAGAACCCCAGCCACTGAGAACCCCATTTGGGCTCTCAGGCCAGTAGCAGTGCTACAGCTCCGCACTTCCTTGGAATGGAGCTCGCAGTAGTAGCAGGCAGGCCACCATTTTTGCTGGTCCGCAGTTCCTGCCCCTGCCGTCCTCGACCTCCAGAGAGAGCAAAGAGACTGGGGACTGACATTCTTCTGCACCACAGTGAAGCAGCCTTACAGAAAAGCACTCAGACTGTTTCCCACATTGACGCCCGCCACTTTACTCCTCACTGGGCAGGACTTCTCCACCTGGGCCCCCACTGCAACCTCGCTGCACTCACCTGAACATTTCAGTGACAGCTCTGAGTTTCTCTGGGGAGGAAATTCTGCAGACTACTCATAGCCCCTCTCTTGTTTCAGCTGCAGTGCTACCGCCCTTACTGCCCTCCAGCTGGGGAAGGAACAAAGGGCCTGGTCATGTTGCAGGCATACCCAGCATGCCACAGCCACCATATACGGAGGAGCCCAGTCTCTCTTTTCTGTGAGCCTCCACCTGCTCCTCATCACTAGGCAGGTCCCCAGCTTGGGAGTACAGGGCAGCTGCCCCACCCCCAACTGAGCATTCTCACTGGTAGTGGCTCCGTTTCCCTGGAGTGGAACTCCCAGAGGTAACTGACAGCTCCTCTGCCACTGCCACTGTGGCTGTTCTGCTCTTTCTGCCCTCTAACTGAAGAAGGAACAAAGAGCCTGAGGACTTTAGTCACACCTCCAGCATATCATAGTCAACATATGAAGAGGAGCACAGTCTTTTTGTGAGCCCCTGCTCCCCTGCTCTTCATCAAGCAAGGCCCACAACTCTGCCCACACCACAGCTGCCTTGTCGTTGCCTGAACACTCCCATTGGAGCAGTTCTTTATTTCTCTGGGATGGAGCTCCAAGAGCAACTGAAAGCCTCTTGCCACTGACAGCACAGTGGTACTGTCCTTGCTGCCTACCTACGGGAGGAACAGAGAACCCGAATGCTTTCCTCACACCTTCAGCACACCAAAGCTGCCCTAAGGAGAAGTGCCCAATCTCTCTTCCCTGTGAGGCCCCGGCAATCCTTGCTCATTACCAGACAGGGTCTCCTGGCTTGCCCCCACAATGCAGCTGCCCCATCACAGGTTGGTCACTCTGATTGGTGGAAGCTCTTTGTTTCTCTGAGGTGGAGCCCCTAGAGACAAGCCAAAGGCCCTATGCCATTACCACTGCTAAGGTGTCTGCCCCTGCTGCCCCCAATCTGGGGAGGGAGCATAAAACCTGAGCTCACCTTAGGGCTGTGATGAACAGCCCAGCAGTGCTAAGCCAAGTTCTGAGGACAGTATTCAAGTGGGAGAGGAGCCCGCACACTCCCAGCACTGAGAAAAAGCATGGCTGCAAACAGGAAATACAGAGGAGCCACATAGCTGCGCAAAAGTCTACCTACTGAGCATTATGTTTAAGCACCATCTACTGGATTACAGTCCGAACTTTAACACCAAAAATACTTTGCTAACATACCCCATCCCATGAAATCGAGTACAAAAATTCAGCTACAGATAAAGAGCTTGCACAAAGGCTTGGCCCTCTGAAAACATCCAGAAACAAAGTCAACTGGCTTTACTCATATTGCACTACGGTTTAAGGAACACTGGCCCACCACAGATGAGAAAGAACCAGCACAAGAATATTGGCAACTGAAAAAGTCAAAGAAAGAAGAGTGTCTTCCTTCCTTCAAAGGATCACGCTAGGTCCTCAGCAATGATTCTTAACCAAGTTTAAATGGTTGAAATTCCAGAAATAGAATTCAGAATTTGGATGGGAATGAAGACCATTAAGATTCAGGGGATTGTTGAAACCCAATCAAGGATTACAATACAGCAATACAGGAGCTGAAAAACAAAATGTTCCATTTTAATTTTAAAAATTCACTGTACTAGCATTATGTTATTTAATCCTCATACTAATCAATGAGGCAATGTATAAAACTGAGAAACTTTAAAACAATGGCTGCTTTACATAGGAAATCGGTGAAAAGCAGCATGAGGATGTATTCTAAATATGAGAACAATAGCTGTAATCAATAAATTAATTCAATACTGTTTCTTTAACCCTTTCCAGTAAGTAGGAAGTTGAATTATCTTACTTATTTAGGAGAGCAAATGGTCCATGAAAACAGGGACTCTAAATTTTGGAAACAACTAGATACTTTCTTGTGGAGCCTGAGGGTGGAGGAATATATTGCCAGTGACAAATGAGAGCAATAGAGTTGAGATAGAATTAATGAGGACAGGCTTGCTTCAGGCCCTTTTCTGTCCTGCAATTCCTTTTTGCCAGGTGTCATTATGACCTATCCCAAAGATAGCATAATCTTATCTAAAAGTCTACTCATTCCCTATTTCCATGGATACACAGACTACTAGTGTCTTTTTAAGTTACTAGTCTGAAACTGCACAAAAACCTTTCATTAATGCTGATGCTGAAATTTTGAAGAGATAACAGAGAGATTGACTTTAAGCTATTGAATAATTTGGTTTGGCTTCACTGAAGCAAAAATATAAAAGCTCTAAAGTTCCATGTGGGTTTCCTTACTTCTGTCTTGACATTGTACAGAAACATGCTAGAAAACTGTTTAGACCTACAAAAGTTACTTCCAGTACTTTGTGATTTTTGATTCCTAAGATTTGACAAGTATGTGGCTGAATTTATTAATAAACTCAGAAAATATTTATTAGCACTTTTTAGAGCCACGGAGTATGTTGGTGGCTGAATTTATTAATAAACTCAGAAAATATTTATTAGCACTTTTTAGAGCCACGGAGTGTGTTGGTGTTGTAGGGCAGGGAACTGCAATGTATACAGCAACTTCAGTGGCAATGAGCCCTTCTGGAAATCATGTCAGTGTTTGGTGTCACTGATCAGAGATGTTAAGAAAAATATGACTTCTGAGTAACACTTGAAATGAATGTAGTATGATAAAAGTTTTAGTTTGAAGAGATTTTTCGCTGGGTCATTCAGTTTCTCCAGAGCAAAGATCTTCCATCTCTTTCTTGGATCCAGTCAGAGTGGAGACTGCGATTTGCTTGGATGGCAATCTTCCTTTAAGGTAGTGAGGGTCAGTGGGGAGGTTACCGAGAGTCCACAGTTACTAATTAAGGTTTTCATAAAATCTCTCCTATTTCAATCCTTACCTCCTCTCTTCTTTCCTCTGTGCTTGGGGATCTCAAATCTCTGCTTCATTTGCTTTACAGAGTAAAACATCTGTCTTCCACAACATTGAGGAGGAGGAGGAGCAGTCGTCTCTTGCATGAAATGGGGAACAGCTCTGGAGGGCTGAATACTCTCTAGACAGACACTAATCCATGTCCCACTCCTGAACCCCTGCTTGCATGTTTTGTGATGACCTTGAGCTCTGAGACTCAGCTAATTGACAGAGTTATTCAGCTCACTTCTTTTTAAATTTTAGTTATCATTTTTCAATTAACAAATAACATTGTATGTATTTATTATGTACAATGTACAGCATCACGTTTTGAGGTACATATACATTGTGCAATGGTTAACTCTGGCTAATTGACATGTGCGTTACCTCACAAAGTTATCATTTTTGTTATGAGAACACTTAATATATGCTCCTTGCATTTTTTTTTTTCAAATGTCATTTGTTTTTTTTTTTGTTTTTTTTTTTTTTAATTTTTTATTGGATTATAGGCTTTGGGGTACATGAGCAGAGCATGAAAGACAGTTGCGTAGGTACACGCATGGCAGTGTGCTTTTCTTTTCTTTTCCCCTTCACCCACATTTGGCATTTCTCCCCAGGCTATCCCTCCCCACCTCCCCCTCCCACTGGCCCTCCCCTTTTCCCCCCAATAGACCCCAGTGTTTAGTACTCCCCTTTCTGTGTCCATGTGTTCTCATTTTTCATCACCCACCTATGAGTGAGAATATGCGGTGTTTCATTTTTCTGTTCTTGTGTCAGTTTGCTGAGGATGATGTTCTCCAGATTCATCCATGTCCCTACAAATGACACGAACTCATCATTTCTGATTGCTGCATAATATTCCATGGGGTATATGTGCCACATTTTTCCAATCCAGTCTATTATCAATGGGCATTTGGGTTGATTCCAGGTCTTTGCTATTGTAAACAGTGCTGCAATGAACATTCGTGTACATGTGTCCTTATAGTAGAACGATTTACAGTCTTTTGGATATATACCCAGTAATGGGATTGCTGGGTCAAATGGAATTTCTATTTCTAAGGCCTTGAGGAATCGCCACACTGTTTTCCACAATGGTTGAACTAATTTACACTCCCACCAACAGTGTAAAAGTGTTCCTTTTTCTCCACATCCTCTCCAGCATCTGTTGTCTCCAGATTTTTTAATGATCGCCATTCTAACTGGCGTGAGATGGTATCTCAATGTGGTTTTGATTTGCATCTCTCTGATGACCAGTGACGATGAGCATTTTTTCATATGATTGTTGGCCTCATATATGTCTTCTTTCGTAAAGTATCTGTTCATATCCTTTGCCCACTTTTGAATGGGCTTGTTTGTTTTTTTTCCTGTAAATCTGCTTGAGTTCTTTGTAAATTCTGGATATCAGCCCTTTGTCAGATGGGTAAACTGCGAAAATTTTTTCCCATTCTGTTGGTTGCCGATCCACTCTAGTGACTGTTTCTTTTGCCGTGCAGAAGCTGTGGAGTTTCATTAGGTCCCATTTGTCTATTTTGGCTTTTGTTGCCAATGCTTTTGGTGTTTTGTTCATGAAGTCCTTGCCTACTCCTATGTCCTGGATAGTTTTGCCTAGATTTCCTTCTAGGGTTTTTATGGTGCCAGGTCTTATGTTTAAGTCTTTAATACATCTGGAGTTCATTTTAGTGTAAGGTGTCAGGAAGGGGTCCAGTTTCTGCTTTCTGCACATGGCTAGCCAGTTTTCCCAACACCATTTGTTAAACAGGGAAACCTTTCCCCATTGCTTGTTTTTGTCAGGTTTGTCAAAGATTGTATAGTTGTATGTATGTTGTGTTGCCTCCAGTGCCTCTGTTTTGTTCCATTGGTCTATATCTCTGTTTTGGTACCAGTACCATGCTGTTTTGATTATTGTAGCCTTGTAGTATAGTTTGAAATCCGGTAGTGTGATGCCCCCCGCTGTGTTCTTTTTCCTTAGAATTGACTTGGCTATGCGGGCTCTCTTTTGGTTCCATATGAAGTTCATGGTGGTTTTTTCCAGTTCTGTGAAGAAAGTCAATGGTAGCTTGATGGGGATAGCGTTGATTCTGTAAATTACTTTGGGCAGTGTAGCCATTTTCACGATGTTAATTCTTCCTAACCATGAACATGGAATGTTTCTCCATCTGTTTGTGTCCTCGCTGATTTCATTGAGGAGTGGTTTGTAGTTCTCCTTGAAGAGGTCCCTTATGTTCCTTGTGAGTTGTATTCCAAGGTATTTTATTCTTTTTGTAGCAATTGCGAATGGCAGTTCGCTCTTAATTTGGCTTTCTTTAAGTCTGTTATTGGTGTAGACGAATGCTTGTGATTTTTGCACATTGATTTTATATCCTGAGACTTTGCTGAAGTTGTTTATCAGTTTCAGGAGTTTTTGGGCTGAGGCAATGGGGTCTTCTAGGTATACTATCATGTCGTCTGCAAATAGAGACAATTTGGCTTCCACCTTTCCTATTTGAATACCCTTTATTTCTTTTTCTTGCCTGATTGCTCTGGCTAGAACTTCCAGTACTATATTGAATAGGAGTGGTGAAAGAGGGCATCCTTGTCTAGTGCCAGATTTCAAAGGGAATGCTTCCAGTTTTTGCCCATTCAGTATGATATTGGCTGTTGGTTTGTCATAAATAGCTTTTATTACTTTGAGATACGTTCCATCGATACCGAGTTTATTGAGGGTTTTTAGCATAAAGGGCTGTTGAATTTTGTCAAATGCCTTCTCTGCATCAATTGAGATAATCATGTGGTTTTTGGTTTTGGTTCTGTTTATGTGGTGAATTACGTTGATAGACTTGCGTGCGTATGTTGAACCAGCCTTGCATCCCCGGGATGAATCCTACTTGATCATGAGGAATAAGTTTTTTGATTTGCTGTTGCAACCGGCTTGCCAATATTTTATTGAAGATTTTTGCATCTATGTTCATCATGGATATTGGCCTGAAGTTTTCTTTTCTCGTCGGGTCTCTGCCGGGTTTTGGTATCAGGATGATGTTGGTCTCATAAAATGATTTGGGAAGGATTCCCTCTTTTTGGATTGTTTGAAATAGTTTTAGAAGGAATGGTACCAGCTCCTCCTTGTGTGTCTGTTAGAATTCAGTTGTGAACCCGTCTGGACGTGGGCTCTTTTTGTGAGGTAGGCTCTTAATTGCTGCCTCGACTTCAGACCTTGTTATTGGTCTATTCATAGTTTCAGCTTCCTCCTGGTTTAGACTTGGGAGGACACAGGAGTCCAGGAATTTATCCATTTCCTCCAGGTTTACTAGTTTATGCGCATATAGTTGTTTGTAATATTCTCTGATGATGGTTTGAATTTCTGTGGAATCTGTGGTGATTTCCCCTTTATCATTTTTTATTGCATCTATTTGGTTGTTCTCTCTTTTATTTTTAATCAATCTGGCTAGTGGTCTGTCTATTTTGTTGATCTTTTCAAAAAACCAGCTCTTGGATTTATTGATTTTTTGAAGGGTTTTTCATGTCTCAATCTCCTTCAGTTCAGCACTGATCTTAGTTATTTCTTGTCTTCTGATGGGTTTTGAGTTTTTTTGATCTTGCTCCTCTAGCTCTTTCAATTTTGACGACAGGGTGTCAATTTTGGATCTCTCCATTCTCCTCATATGGGCACTTATTGCTATATACTTTCCTCTAGAGACTGTTTTAAATGTGTCCCAGAGGTTCTGGCACGTTGTGTCTTCGTTCTCATTGGTTTCGAAGAACTTCTTTATTTCTGCCTTCATTTCGTTGTTTACCCAGTCAACATTCAAGAGCCAGTTGTTCAGTTTCCATGAAGCTGTGCGGTTCTGGGTCGGTTTCTGTATTCTGAGTTCTAACTTGATTGCACTATGGTCTGAGAGGCTGTTTGTTATGATTTCAGTTGTTTTGCATTTGTTGAGCCGTGCTTTACTTCCAATTATGTGGTCAATTTTAAAGTAGGTGTGATGTGGTGCTGAGAAGAATGTGTATTCTGTGAATTTGGGGTGGAGAGTTCTGTAAATGTCCACCAGGTTTGCTTGCTCCAGGTCTGAGTTCAAGCCCTGGATATCCTTGTTGATTTTCTGTCTGGTTGATCTGTCTAGTATTAACAGTGGAGTGTTAAAGTCTCCCACTATTATTGTGTGGGAGTCTAAGTCCTTTTGTAAGTCATTAAGAACTTGCCTTATGTATCTGGGTGCTCCTGTGTTGGGTCCATATATGTTTAGGATCGTTAGCTCTTCTTGTTGTATCGATCCTTTTACCATTATGTAATGGCCTTCTTTGTCTCTTTTGATCTTTGTTGCTTTAAAGTCTATTTTATCAGAGATGAGAATTGCAACTCCTGCTTTTTTTTGCTTTCCATTAGCTTGGTAAATCTTCCTCCATCCCTTTATTTTGAGCCTTTGTGTATCCTTGCATGTGAGATGGGTTTCCTGGATACAGCACACTGATGGGTTTTGGCTTTTTATCCACTTTGCCAGTCTGTGTCTTTTGATTGGTGCATTTAGTCCATTTACATTTAGGGTTAATATTGTTATGTGTGAATTTGATACTGCCATTTTGATGCTAAGTGGCGGTTTTGCCTGTTAGTTGTTGTACATTCTTCATTATGTTGAAGCTCTTTAGCATTCAGTGTGATTTTGGAATGGCTGGTACTGATTGATCCTTTCTATGTGTAGTGCCTCTTTTAGGAGCTCTTGTAAAGCAGGCCTGGTGGTGACAAAATCTCTGAGTACTTGCTTGTTCGCAAAGGATTTTATTTTTCCTTCACTTCTGAAGCTCAGTTTGGCTGGATATGAAATTGTGGGTTGAAAGTTCTTTTCTTTAAGAATGTTGAATATTGGCCCCCACTCTCTTCTGGCTTGTAGTGTTTCTGCCGAGAGATCTGCTGTGAGTCTGATGGGCTTCCCTTTGTGGGTGACCCGGCCTTTCTCTCTGGCTGCCCTTAGTATTCTCTCCTTTATTTCAACCCTGTTGAATCTGACGATTATGTGCCTTGGGGTTGCTCTTCTTGCAGAATATCTTTGTGATGTTCTCTGTATTTCCTGCAATTGAGTGTTGGCTTGTCTTGCTAGGTGGGGGAAATTTTCCTGGATGATGTCCTGAAGAGTATTTTCCAGCTTGGATTCATTCTCTTCATCCACTTCTGATACACCTATCAAATGTAGGTTAGGTCTTTTCACATAGTCCCACATTTCTTGGAGACTTTGTTCATTCCTTTTTGCTCTTTTTTCTCTGATCTTGGTTTCTTGTTTTATTTCATTGAGTTGGTCTTCGACTTCAGATATTCTTTCTTCCGCTTGGTCAATTCGGCTATTGAAACTTGTGTTTGCTTCGCGAAGTTCTCGTATTGTGTTTTTCAGCTCCTTTAATTCATTCATATTCCTCTCTAAGGTATCCATTCTTGTTATCATTTCCTCGAATCTTTTTTCGAATCTTTTTTCAAGGTTCTTAGTTTCTTTGCATTGATTTAATACATGATCTTTTAGCTCACAAAAGTTTCTCATTATCCATCTTCTGAAGTCTAATTCCGTCATTTCGTCACAGTCATTCTCCGTCCAGCCTTGTTCCCTTGCTGGTGAGGAGTTTTGGTCCTTTCTAGGAGGCGAGGTGTTCTGGTTTCGGGTGTTTTCCTCCTTTTTGCGCTGGTTTCTTCCCATCTTTGTGGATTTGTCCACTGGTCGTCTGCGTAGTTGCTGACTTTTTGTTTGGGTCTCTGAGTGGACACCCAGAATGTTGATGATGAAGTATTTCTGTTGCTTGGTTTTCCTTCTACCAGTCTAGCCCCTTCGTTGTACGACTGCTGAGGTCCGCTCCAGACCCTGCTTGTCTGGGGTGCAACTCTAGTAGCTGTGGCACAGCGAGGGATGCTACCAGTTTCTTTTTCTGCTCTCTTTGTCCCAGGATGATGCCTGCCTAATGTCAGTCTTTTGGATATAGAGGGGTCAGGGAGCTGCTTGAGGAGACAGTTTGTAGTTTATAGGGGTTTAATTGCTGAGCTGTGCACTCTGTTGTTCATTCAGGGCTGTTAGGCTGCTATGTTTGATTCTGCCCTAACAGAGCTCATTAAAAAACACTTTTTTTTTTTTTTCTCAAATGCTCTGTGTTGAGGAGTTTGGGCTTTATTGTTGGATGTCCGATCAGGTGTCCTGCCCAGCTAGAAGGCAGACTAGCCACTGTTTGGCTGTCGAGGCTCCGCCCTGCTGTTGTGTGATTCGCGCTGTTCCTGCCGGCTCTGCTGTGGTCTCCGCCATGCCCTGCGGCGGAGTCTCTTCGTTGTAGCATGTTGCCTCAGCAACGGCAGGCTGCGTCAGCAGTGGGCGTGTATCTCAGTTGGGGCGGGTTGCCTCGGTAGTGGTGGACACCCCTCCCCCACAGAGCGTCTCGGACCATCTGCTAGGGATAGTTTGAAATCGCGGTTTTGTTCGTCCAACTGGGTATCCCAATCCCTGCAATCCCCTGGGCTGGCCTACTGTCCAAGTCTCGTTCAGTCTCAAGTCCAGCCCTCTCAAGTCTCAGGTTGCCGGTTCAACAGGGCACCCGGACAAGCGCGCCCTGTGGGGATTGCTAGGTAGGGCCGGCCGCCGCCGCCCCGGCTGCCGGCTTCGCCAGGCAGACCTACTGCCTGGCGTCCCATGTCTTTTTTATACTTGGGAGTTTTCCCCTTCTGTGGGCAACAAAGATCAGTTTGGAAATGCCGCTCTGACTCACCGTTTGCAGATTCAATGAGAAGAGCTCCAATCCTGGGTTGTTCTCACACCGCCATCTTGAGTCCTCCTCCGCTCCTTGCATTTTTTAAGACTATAGTCATTGATGTTCAATTGAGCTCTGAATTTATTCCTCCTATCTAACTTTAATTATGCATCATTTGTCCAACCTGTTCCCATCCTCCCTACCCCTCTTACCACCTCAGCCTCAAGGATATGAATAAAAGGTAACCCCAACACACTACTGATGGGAATGGAAATTTGTACAGACATTATGTAAAACAGTATGGAGATTTCTCAAATAATTAGAAAATAGAACTACTGTAAGGTCCAGCATTCCTGTTACTTGATGTATATCCAAAGGAAATGAAATCAGTATGTCAAAGAGACATGTGCACCCCATGTTTATTGCAACACTATTCACAATAGCTGAGATGTGGAATCAACATAAGTGTCCAGCTACAGAAAAGTCTATGAAGAAAATATAGTGTATATGCACAATGAAATACTATTTAACAATAAAAATGAATGACATTTTGTCATTTGCAACAAGAATGAACCTAAAGGAAGCTACGTTAAATTGGCTCACCACTTGAGGGTATTTGCCTCTGTAGGCAGAGATTTAACTAGCTCAGCTCTGGACAATTACCACTTTTCTATCTTCTTCATAAAATCCTGGCTAAAATTTGTATCCACTATTATTTCCTGCTTCCCATTCTCATCATCCTTTTGAGTTAACATCTTAGTTTTTTTAGAGGTTAAGATACTAATTTCCAAATGGAAATTAACAATTAAATTTCCAAATGGAGAATAGTTTCAGCACAGAGAGAATTGCATTGAACTCCTAGCATATAAAGCTTAAGTGGCAGGACTTCCTGTACTACAGCCTTTAGTCACTGTAGGGTCCTCTCTTCATCTGGGTTCAATCAGAACTGACAGTTGGCTGGGTGTGGTAGCTCATGCCTATAATCCCAGCATTTTGCGAGGCCAATGCAGGCAGATTGCTTGAGCCAAGGTGTTTGAGACCAGCCTGGGAACACACAGTGAGACCCCATGCTCCCCAAAATTACAAAATTAGCCCATCATAGTGGTGCACACCTGTAGTCCCAGCTACTTGGTAGGCTAGTGTGGGGGATCAATTGAGACTGTAAGGTCCAGGGTGAAGTGAGCTGTGATCACATGACTGTACTCTGTACTCCAGCTTGGGTGACAGAATAAGACCAAGACCCTGTGTCATGAAAGAATGAAAGAAAGAAAGAAAGAAAGAGAAAGAAAATGGGGAAAATTTGCTAGTTGCTTACTGAAATACAGATAATTGCATCCAAAAATCTGAAAATCAGTATAACAGTTAGGTACAAAATCTTAAATACATAACCTATGAACTTATATAGCACTAGTAAATGACACTATATAATTTTCCACAGACTCCAGAATGTACCTTTCCTGTGGTCTTGTTTCACCAGAGATAACCACATTTTAACTTGTAATGGCCATTGACACATTCTGTTTTTATAAAATGCCTGGGTAAGTCTTTTTGCCTTTTATTTATTACATTGTTGCTTTTTTCCTTATTGGTTAGCAGAAGTTGTTTATATATATTCTGCACAGCATTTTTTAGATATGTGTATTATAAATATCATCTTTCAGTCTTTTACTTACCTATTTACTCTTTGATATGATTTAGATTTGTGTCCCTGCCCAAACCTCAGGTTGAATTGTAATCCCCAATGTGGGAGGAGGATCCTGGTGGAAGGTGATTTGATCAAGGGGGTGAATCTAGTGATAGTAAGTGAGTTCTCATGAGATCTGGTTGTTTAAAAGTGTGTAGCACTTCCCCCTTCTCTTTCTTCCTCCTGCCTCAGCCATGTAAGATGTGCCTACTTTCCCTTCTGCCATGATTGTATGTTTCCTGAGGCCTCCTCTGCCATGACTCCTGTAGAGCCTGCAGAACCATGAGGCAATTAAGCATTTGTTTTTTTTATAAATTACCCAATCTTAGCTATGTCTTTATAGTTGTGCAAGAATGGACTAACACTACCTCCCTAAATAGTATTTTTATGAATAGAAGTTCTTAATTTACATTATGTCAATATATAAATATTTTCCTTAAATGTTTGCATCCTCTTTTTTTCTTATGGAAAGGTTATGAAGGTATTTTCACAAGTGTCCTTCTAGAAGTTTAATTGTTTTAGTTTACATTTGGAGGACATTTACACGTTATCAATACTCTCTGAACCCATGGACGAGGTATATTTCTTCATTAATTTGACTACATTTTCTTTATTCATCTATCAATGAATACCTGTTTTTTCCTAAATCTTGGTCATTATGAATAACGTTACAAGAAATATGAGAGTGTAGATATCTATTCAAGATCTTGATGTTATTTATTTTAAATATATACTGATTTCCAAGTCATGTGGTAGTTATATTTTTATTTTTTGAGAAACTTGCATACTGTTTTTCATAGATACTGTACCATCATACATTTCCACTGACAGTATGATGACACTTTCTCCACATTCCTGCCAGCACTTATCTTTTTTTTAATAGTAGTTACTCTGTCATGTGCAAAGTGACATGCAATCAGATTAGATTTGCATTTGTGTAATAATTAATGATGTCAGGCATCCTGTCATATGCCAACTAGTCATTGCAAATCACATATTTGATAAAAGGTTAATTTCTAAAATATATTAGAAACTGTTACAACTCAATAGCAAAAAATAATAATAATGATAACCTGATTAAAAATAGGGCAAAGAACTTGAACAGGTATTTCTCCAAAGAAGACATCCAAAGGTACTTCTTTAATTTTTCTCAACAATGTTTGTAGGTTTCAGAATAGAGGTTTTACAGTTTTTGGTTGAAATTATTTCTCAATATTTGACTTTGATGCTATTATAAGTGATATATTTAAAAAACAGGTTCTGATTGTTTATTGCTAGTGTATAGAAGCCCAATAGATTTGTATATTTTCCCTTTTATTTATATAAAATAATTTCCATAATATTTATATATATATTTATATGTATATGTACACACACACACGCACACCCCTCAAATATCCCGACTTGCTCATTACACATTCTATGCAACATTCACATGTATATGTGTATATTCTATATATACATATATATGCCCATGCATATATAGTTGCAATGATCAAGTCAGGGTACATGTATATACATATAACATACACATATACATGTGAATGTTGTATAGAATGTGTAATGATCAAGTCAGGGTATTTGAGTTATTTATCATTTTGACTATCACTTTTGTGTGATGGTATCATTTAAAATCTTCTCTTCTAGTTACTTGGAAATATACATAATATTTTGCTAACTTTAGTCACCCTGGTCTGCTATCAAATATTAAAAAAAAATTTCTTCTAGTTAATTATGTGTTTGTACCCATAACCAACCTCTCTTCATCCCTCTCCCTAGCCTCTTCCAGACTCTAGTATCTGGCATTCTATTCCCTATGTTCATGAGATTAAGATTTTCAGCTCCTGCCTCTGAGTGGGTATGTCTCGTACTTGTCTTTCTCTGCCTGAGTTTCCCACTTTAACACTAGGAGTTGCCTAGGGATTGCAGTTCTTGTGTCCTAATCTGCCTTCCAAGTTTACTTAAGACCTCAGAGCATTTCGGCTTGCAATGGCAAGGCTTATCAATAAACTCAAGTTCTAACTGCTGGAATGGGCAAATTTCCCTCTAGCTAGGGCTGATTTGGTTGCACCCTCTTGCGTGGGCACTGGTTGGTCCCAGGATGGCTTTATTCTCTCTTATGACAGGGTAGCTAAGTACAATGTGAAGTTATCCAGTCTCTTTACTCTCCCTCCACTAAGTGAACAGACTCTCCATGCCATAGGACCATTGCCAGGGGGTTGTGGCAGCACGTGGGGAGTGGCATCAGCCATGCAAGACTGTCTTGCTCACCCTCTTCAATGCCTCATTGAGTGATATCAAATTAAAACCACGTGCTGAGATTGTTCAGTTAATTTTTGGTTCTCACGACGGTGCTTTTCTATGTGCCAATAGTTGTTAAAATTTGATGTTCCTGGGGCAGGGAGGGGCCAGTGACACCTTCTATACCAACGCCTTGCTCCACCTCCTCAATTTTAAATGACATGGTAAAAAATGCATTTGCAGCATGTCACTTCTTCAGGAAAAATTAAAAGGAAGAACAAATGATGACTACTGTATCTAAATGTTTGGAAAATTCATAACATTTTATTTTTATTGCTCTTTATGTGTGTGTATACACTGTATGGATTCACTTCAACCTAAAATACAATGAACATTTTTATACAGAGGAAATTATGGTAGCAAAATCTCATTTGTACATCAATAATTTGAGAAGTATCATCTGATTAGACCTGCAAAGTTAACAATGGTAACGGTTCAAGTTTCCAGCATCTAAATAATATCCATAATTCTTCACTTATTAACTTTTAAATCCATCCAAATCTCAGCATGCCTATCACCTACGTAAGACACATTCCTTTAATTAGAATAAATATGGAGCACTGTCCACAAAATTATCACAAAATAAATTGTTAGAAGTACAGCAGAGGGTGAGGGATACTTGTAGGATCAACATGCAAATCCCCTGGCAAAAAAGATTAAGCCTTTCTTCACTTTCAGAAGTTCCTTTCATGAAACTCTCCTGGGTCCTTTTCCCATTCACATGTGAATGAAATGTTTCTTGGGCTGCCTGAGGCATGGGGGATTCAGGATGATACTCCATGTGCATTAATCAATGGTAGCATAGGCTAATTCTGAGAGATAACATAAGTAAGTCTGTAATTCATCTTAAATTGTTAATTCAACTGTTCATTGAAAATATTTATTCAAGATTTATCATGGACCAGACTTACACTGAGATGCAGAAAACAGTGGTGAAGAGCAGGATCAGCAGATCCTCTATTCAGTGGTATTGATGCCGCCTGATCTATCCAAAAATCATTTCATGCTAGAGGAATAAGGTGCTTAGTTGATCTTCTTGAGTCATGGGATAGATAGGGATTCAAATATTATGTTGCTGCCACTGCTAAAGCAGTGAACAGAGTTCATGGCCAGGTACAGTACCAGTTATTATATAAAGATGTATTTGGGAAGAAATACTTAAGAAGAGTAATTTGAAGCAAATCTGAACACTTCTTTTTGAAATATGATCAAAATGGGCCTTACACACTCTACAAGAAAATGAATAAATCATCAGTGTTTGATGACACAGGTATACTAGGCTATCTCCTTAATGTAGTGGTATTCTTTCAATGTTCAATCATATCTTTCAGCCTGTTTCTTATGAAATATGTAACAGGCATCTCCAAAACTAAAAGAATAATGCTAACTCATTGTTTTCACATATGCATTGCTTTTGAATACGCACAGCTGTTCTTTTCTCTGTAATTTCTAACAAATTAAAAGTAAAAACAGTCTTATTTTAAGAATAAATAATGAAAATAAAATTATTTTTCACATGGTAGTTTATGTCTCGATGAAACCAAACAAACCAGCGAACAACAACAAACAATCAATAACTTCTTCACCCCGCCCTAAAAACTGCTAAATCTTAAACAACTATGTATTTCTGGACCACCAACAAAATCTAACAAATTGAACAAATTTTGCTCTTACTAGTGTGAAATAGAATGTGTGGCCCAGAGAAAGTCATTTTTTTTCCAATGAAGAGACATAATACCTAAGTTTGGGGATGATCTCTAATAACTCTTTTTCTCAAAAGTCAAATGCTTTCTCTCCTTATAGAAGGTGCAACTGATATGTGAGAAGTTTACAGAAATGCAGTGGTTAATTTCTTAAATATTTCTTGAAAAAAAATCCTTAAACATTACAATGTTTTTTGAAGAATGAATAGAATATGGTTAAATATTGTTTGTATAAATTCAATAATATTGAAAAATTGAATTTGTACTAGTTCTCAGCGATAATTTTTTTATTTTTTGTATTTTCTCTATTCTACGGCCTGCACTGATTATTCTTCCTCAAAACTCAGAAATGGAGGCCAGTAAGTCACAAGATATCTTTGTATCCCATGCTGAATGTGCTTTGACCTTGAACGTTTGCTAGTAAGTGTTTCTGATAGTCACTTAGACAGGCATGTCTTGACTATAGCTGCCATGGGACACTGGAAGGGAAAAGTCTGAGAAAAGTGGCTTTTCTAACCATTCCCTATGGTAAACTCTTATTTAGTAGGCTATGAAGTCTGAATTAACTTAGAAAATGTGGAAAGAGAACAGAAGAATCTCCTGGCAGGTTGACTGACTGATAAAGGAGGAATTCTGACACCACTTAGGGAAGAAATTGAAGAAGTGTCACATTCCAGTAACATGGTCTGCTAATAGGCAAAAAAGGCTGAAGACTTTATCTGTTCAAACAGAGAGCAAGATTCCGCCATTTAAGAAATGTCATCAATGTATTAAATATCGTCATTGCCTTAAGTTAGACGCATTTAAGATGAACAATAAAGTATTTTAAAATGTTTTAAGAAGCTTGGCATTCCTAAGATTTCAATATTATGGTTTTGTCCACAGCTACTTTTCTTAAATAGTTATTTTGCTGCAATACTTAACCATAATTTAGAAACCTAATTGTTGACTTCTATCAGATTATCTGATTTTTGTTGCTCTTTTGTCACTGTTAGAGTGAGAGCAATATAGCAACATTCTTTTGTACTTTACTGCATCTTAAGAGGAAGCCCAAGTCTTACAATGGTTGGTTTTTGATACCTTGTCCTTAGTGTGGTTCCTGGAGTGGCAGAGGGCTTCCTTCAATGCCAGTGGACATTTGTAGCTTTCAAGAAACTCTGCGGACTTGTCCTTCAGGTGAGATTTCTTTTCTTTTTTTTTTTTTTTTTTTTTTTTGAGATGGAGTTTCGCTCTTGTTACCCAGGCTGGAGTGCAATGGCGCGATCTCGGCTCACCGCAATCTCCGCCTCCTGGGTTCAGGCAATTCTCCTGCCTCAGCCTCCCGAGCAGCTGGGATTACAGGCACGCACCACCGTGCCCAGCTAATTTTTTGTAATTTTAGTAGAGACGGGGTTTCACCATGTTGACCAAGATGGTCTCGATCTGCTGACCTCGTGATCCACCCGCCTCGGCCTCCCAAAGTGCTGGGATTACAGGTTTGAGCCACCGCGCCCGGCCATGAGATTTCTTTTCATACACATGCCCCATCCCCAGCAGCAGACTGCTGTTGCTTGTTTCCAGGTGCTAAGATTGCGGTGGTGGGGTGTTGGAAAAATGGGGACAGTGCCCATTCTTGATTCTCCCTGTCCAGCCATAATTTTAATATATTTCAAGGTAATAGGATTTTTATTTATATAATTTCTCTTTTATAGAAAAATGATTCTGAGGGTCTATAAACATGACTGAATGACCTGAAAAGCTTATAACATTTAAACACTTACAAAATTTAAAAACTAGAGAAAATAATAAATCAAAATCTTGCAAAAAAAAACAAGCATAGAATATCTTGCAACAAATCAAGACATAATTTGAAAATATAGCATGTATAAAAAACAATTCAAAATCTCTCTCTGAAATAAAATTGTCAATGTTTAGAAATTATTCATTTATTTTATGAGTTTCATTGTAAGGACTTTGAAAAATATTTTCCATCAAAAGATTTTAAAATCAAACTAGTTAGAATTTAATTTAGAAATAAATTTATTTCAGATACAAATTCAACAAAGACTATTTATTAATCATCCATTCTGTGTGTGAAGGTGTTAACTCTTTATTGAGATTCATTTATTTTGCAGGTAGCTAAAATTCCATTGAGAGTATAGCATATTTGGCAAGGGAAGGGAAGAAGTGAGGATAAAATAAGTAGGCAACTCTGGAGCTTAGGAGCGTTGTTGACTGGTGCCCACACCACCATGTTGCCAGGGTGGGGCTCTGGTGGTCTTTCATAGCTGAAGAATAGAATGTGGATCTGGGTGTTTAGAGTAGAGGGGAGGGAGCTTCAGGCACAAAGTATAGAACACCAAAAATAGCAAAGATATGATTCATTTAATTAATATTTAATATTTATACTGTGGCTAATCATGCCATAAAATGTATCATACCATAGTTTACATGTGTCTGTCCATAAAAAAAAACAAAAACAAATAAACAAACAAACAAAACATTTAAGTTGAGGTCTCCTGAAGTCAAAAAATGTTTAAGACAGAAAGAAGCGACTTCAAATAAATTAACAGTTTTTTCATAATGCTGAAAACCAGAATTTGGGTTAGAAATCAAATCAAATGAGTATTTAGCCAGACAAAGTGCTCATCATAGCTACAAGTGTAGATAGTACAAAGGTACAAAAAATAAATAGATAGGTGACAGATAGATAGATGGATAGAGATGAGAGATGACAGATAGATAGATAGATAGATAGATAGATAGATAGATAGATAGATAGATAATCTTTTTCATATAGAGTCTCTCTCTGTACTTTACTGCATCCTAAGAGGAAGCCCAAGTCCTGCTGTGGTTGGTTTTTGATATCTTGTTCTTAGTGTGGCTCCTGCAGTGGCAGAGGGCTTTTCTCAATGCAAGTGGACACTTGTAGCTTTCAAGAAATCCTGCAGACTTGTGTTTTAGGTGGGGTTTCTTTCTATACACGGGCTCCCATCTCTAGGCTGGAGTGTAGTGGTGTGATCTCGGCTCACTGCAACCTCAGTCTCCCAGTGGTTCAAGTAATTCTGCCTCAGCGTCCCAAGTAGCTGAGTGCTCACCACTATGCCTGGCTAATTTTTTTGTTTTTAGTAGAGACAAGATTTCACTATGTTGACTAGGCTAATCTTGAACCCCTGACCTGAAGTGATCCACCTGTCTCGGCCTCCCGAAGTGCTGGGATTACAGGCATGAGCCACTGTGCCCAGCCACAAAAATATTTTGAAAAAAATTGATAAATTCTGTCCTCGATATTTTTTTGGTGATATGTGATTCTTGAAAACTCTGAAATAGCTGATTTTCTTTTAGCTTTAGATCAAAAATCTCAGAAGGAAAGTTCAGATCTGTTAAAATGCCTTGAGGAGAGTACTCATGATTCTTCATTTAGATTAAATCTTGAGACAGGCTTATCTTACTATTCTGACCATAATGTCTGTATGGATCTCTTGAAGACTCTAGAAAGATTTATTCTCCTAAAATTTTCATTATGACAGGAAGTCACAGAAGAGGCCTATCTGACTTTTGATGATTGCTACTCTGGATTTGTTAATAGTTTAAGAACATAGTTAGTACCTGATTCCTGGTCACTGTCCAATTGTTCCTTCCTGAGGATGAGAGATCAGCTACCTGTAACCCAAGGATAGTGACTGAAACATGCTTGCTGCTTAGTAACTCGGGAAAATTGCCTTTTATAGTGTTCTTTCCAGCTGAAATGCAAATACAAAATTATAACATTTCCCAAATCAAAATTGGATGCATATTTATCTTTAAAATCTTTAAGAAACAATTCCGTTTTTCTTATCTGCAAGAGATTAAATAAATCATAAAGCAAGCCTAAAAACTGTTTTATCTAAATTGCATGCATACAATCAATATTTTTAATGCTCACTTAACTTTTTATGCCAAGTGTGAGAGTAAACATCTGTTTGCTTTGTAAGGGGATACACATGTCTCCTTCCCACTCTATCCATCCCTCTACCAAACTCCAATACCATATGAAAATTTTTTAAATTTCTTGAGGGCCACAGCTGGATACAAAACTGTATCGAGTATTAAAGTGACAAACTACATCTTCTTAGTGTATTAATGGGTGCTTATGCTAAATGAGAAATATTTTGGCATGATTAAATATGGCGTAAATAGAGTCACTATGCAACGTGTTGACCAGCTTAACTTTTTCACCCTGGTTAGATTTATCAGAGTTTTATTTAAAATCTGGATGTTCTTCATTGTCTTTTCTGATTTTAAAGCAGCAACATATGGTGCTTTGCAGCAAAAGATAATTAGAACTTTGTCTTGCTTGCCTTTAATGTCTCGTTTTTTTAGCATTTGTTAATAAAATTTACAAAGTGTTTGTTAATAAAATTTACAGAGTACAATGAGAACTTTAAAAATTATTATGTAAAGTACGAATTTGGCACCATAATCTGTACATTTCTAAGTTTTCAAGCTAATGAACCCATACCCAAAAATGAATAGAATGTTTTAAATATTATTTTTGGTTGGGCGATGTGGCCCACACCTATAACCCCAGCACTATGGGAGGCTGAGGCAGGAAGATCATCTGAGGTCAGGAGTTTGAGACCAGCCTGGCCAACACCGTGAAACCCTGTCTCTGCAAAAAATACAAAAATTAGCTGAGTGTGGTGGCACATGCCTGTAACCCCAGCTGCTCAGTAGGCTGAGGCAGGTGAATCATTTGAACCTGGGAGTCGGAGGTTGCAATGAGCCTAGATTTTACCACTGCACTCCAGCCTGGGTGACAGAGTGAGACTCCATCTAAAATAAAATGTGAATAAATAAACAAACAAACAAACATTATTTCTAGCCATTTAAAAATGAACTTCTGAAGCTTTCCTCTCCTTTCACATCCAGGAAAAAAAAACCTTTTTATTCTAAAATGATGTGTCATTGGAAACTCCTTAATAATGTCATGTTCTCTATCCTTTGCAAAGACTTAATATTAAGACAATATATTAATAAAATTGTGGCCCTCAAAATTTTTTGTTAAAAAATCTAGATTTTTATTAACAATTTTAGTCTTTGAACATTTTCAGGCCTCATCTTTCTCCTTGTCATTTTAGAAGTTGAAATATGACCAAAATGTTAGCTGCATCATGAACTATAACTGCAAAGAGAAGTGTAGTGCTTAGCAAATCATAGGAATTCAGTAAGTAATTGATAAATAAACAAACAAATAAATAAATAAATGGGTTCCTTTTCATAAAGTTACTCTTAATATAACTAACTTATCAGGGTTACAAGAAGCCGGGATGTTAATTCTAAGAAACAACCATGTTGTACTTCATTCTCTCGTTTACTTCTTTTTTGGGGGATGGCGGGGAGACAGAGTCTTACTCTGTTGCCCAGACTAGAGTTCAGTGGCACGATCTAGGCTCACTGAAACCACTGCCTCCCGATTTCAAGTGATTCTCCTGCCTCAGCCTCCCCAGTGGCTGGGACTACAGGCACATGCAGCCATACCCAGCTAAGTTTTCTATTTAGTAGAGATGGGGTTTCACCATGTTGGCCAGGCTGGTCTCAAACTCCTGAACCTCAGAGGATCTGCCTGCCTCAGCCTCTCAAAATATTGGGATTACAGGCGCGAGACACCACATCCAGCCTCTTGTTCACTTCTGTCTTGAGGTTTTTGACTGCTATTTTAAGTCTTTTTGATCATTCTTGAGGCATTTCTCTGTATTTTGTTCTGTTTCCGGCTTTCTGTTCTTTCTCTCTCTTTCCTTTTGTTGTGGCAGTTTCTGATCCTGGTCATGACTTAGCATCTTAACTCTGCTTTCAGAAATCACAATTCTAGAATTAATCCCCTATTCTAGATTTCAATTCCACAGTACTTTGCTTTGATCTGGAGCTTTCATTTGCATTTTTATGTCACTTTCACTTTGTTACGCAACTAAATCTTGCTGTTAGCAATCAGATTTGACATCTCACCCATGTTTAAAGGGATGATTATTATGCTGATTTCATATCATTTTTCATTTTCTAGTTAATAGAAAATTAGGCTCCACCTCCCTAAACTAATTTCTCATTTTCCTTTCCTTTTTTTTTTTTTTTTTTTTGAGATGGAGTCTTGCTCTGTAGCCCAGGCTGGAGTGCAGTGGCATGATCTCTGCTTACTGCAGCCTCCCGAGTTCAAGCAATTCTCCTGACTCAGCTTCCTGAGTAGCCGGGACTACAGATGCATGCCTCCATGCCCAGCTATTTTTGTATTTTTGGTAGAGACAGGGTTTTACTATTTAGCCATGTTGGTCTCAGTTTCTGGACTTCGTGATCTGCCCACCTTCGCCTCCCAAAGTGCTGGGATGACAGGTGTGAGCCACCCTCCTGGCCTTGCTCCTCATTTCCAGTTTCCAGTACAGACTGTCATGAGCTGACCAGAATGTTATAATCTTTATTCATTCCTTGTAAATATATCTTTGTATTCAGTGTGGGAGGAGGAATAGGGTCGCTCTCAAAGGGATTTGCCGGGAGGCTAACGAAGCCTATAATTTATGTCCCCTCCCTTGCATGAGCCCTTTGAAGGTGTAGAAAGGAGCCATGGAAGTTTTCTCCCATGATCCTAAGTTTTTGCCAAACCACAATCACTGAAGTCCACTGCCTCTTGATATCTGATATATCTGCAATCACTTTTCTCTTTGTAAGTGTGATTGATAGATAGGGTGGTTGTCTCATTCTGGAAGATCAGCTAAGGGGAAACTACAGAGAATTATAATTATTTTACATACATCATGTAATTTGTAGTCACTTCTGTGTTCACTTAAGATAATTGTTATCCACCTCCTGTGTACCAATAAATTTTAGAAATACACCTACAGAACACTGCACTTATTCACCTAGAGTTGTGAAGTGAAGGTCTAGATAAGTGGCCTTTTTGCAAAGTTAACATGTTCAGTGGCTTCTGGCATTGGAAATGTGTAGGTTATGAGGGAGATAAAAAGTTTGAATCATCTAGAGGCAAAAGTCAGTCTGTGGGAAATTATTTCAATCACCAGATGTATAAAGATAGAAGGAGAAAATTTGGTTTTCATTTATTTCTAGTCCACAGAAGTTCCTCCACATATGGTATATATTTGATAATGCAGTGTATAGTTGTTGTACCAGATAATTTTTCCCCTTTTTGTTAAGAATAACACAATATATAGTTTACCATTTTTTGTGATAACAGCAGACAACTATTTGATAATACTACCAATATGGAATTTTTTTATCATAGACTATGTTTTATGTAGAATTTAAAACATTGAACAAAAAATGAAGCATGTTAGAAGAAATAAACTATTAAAATACTATCATATCTACATAGAAACTATTTTTAAAATGGTCATATAAGGAGGCAATCAAGGAGTGACAGCAAAAACATGTTGGACTAAAATACTACAGAGATAGTAATTAATTTTTTAAATTGTCATTTCTTTCCCATTTTTGCAGCATTTGTGGTATTTGTCATATTTTAACCTAAGCAAATTTGTGATTTATTTTGCAATTAAGAATAAATCAATATTTTTGTATTTAATTTTATATTTATATTTTAAGGTTCATTTTTTTAAAAAAAAGTCCTACTAAAATTGGCTAAATAAAATGTAGATTATATTTCACTTAAAAGTTATTTATGGATCTCTTTGTATTCCCCCCAGGACGGTTATATTAAACAATCTAATAGAAAAAATACATCACAATTATAAATAATAAAGGCATAAGAGACAAAATAATTAGTACCACAAAATAAGTTTAATCAGTAAGTGTATATAGCTATGTAAGAATAAGGATTCATCACTAACGTATTAATGATTTAAAAAGGCCTCAAAAAAGAGGCAGTGTTTAATTCCAGGATGTCATTTGGATATGTAGAAAGTTGGTGATAGATTATTGATAAAATTGACAGTGTAGCTCAGTTTTCAAGTTTTCTTTTCCTTTGCATATTCAGAATTGAAGTCCATACATACCAGGTCCTAATCAACCACTATGAGTATAGTATTGAGACTGGAACATTCAGGTTAAAAATAATAGGTGTTTTTCAACATTGGGGTTTTCTGTTCCTTCTCCTGCCTTCATCTTCTTATACCTATAATCATGGGAGAGCAGCCAAATCACAAAACATGATCCCTGACCCAGCCCAGAGCTGAGTGGTTTAAGGATGAGTGTATATGGACAAGCTTATTCTCATCCATTTGTAACTGAGGCTGAGAAATTCCAGAGTAATCCTGGCTAAACCCTCAACTTTGGAGGTACTGGCAGCCCTATTTCAATTGTATGAACTAAGTGCAGAAAAGCCTTAAGGAAAGAGAATGAAAGTAGCAATAAGAGAGAAACAAAGAAGATAGAGGAAAGATTTCATAAATTCTGTAAATCTTTTTTTGTATCCTGGTTTCAGTCTTGGCCTAGGCCCAGTTGTAATATTGCCTTACCTTCCATAAAGCACATCTTTATAAACTGGTAGCCTTTGTAGTAAGCATCTCTCCATTGTACAAGTCAGTGGTTCTTAAACTTGGTGTCACAAGAATCATGTGGAGGAATGTTTGGCCCTATGTGGGGCAAATTAATTGATTTTCTCAAAAGTACAATTTGAACTTTCACTTCTAATGTATTCCTGGATAGTAAATCAAATGGGAATCAAAATAATTTATATTAAGAAACTAAGGCTGATGAATGAATTTGAACTACACTATGGGATATATTTATATAAGATAAATTAATGTTTATAGAGGTTCTGGTTTTAAAACTATTAACACACATGATAACATTAGCAAATGATAGTTTTAAAATAATGAATATTGTAGTACCATTTTCATGCTGCTGATAAAGACATACCTGAGACTGGGAAGAAAAAAGGTTTAATTGGACTTACAGTTCTACATGGATGGGAAGACCTCAGAATCATGGTGGGAAGCAAAAGCCACCTCTTACATGGTGCTGACAAGAGAAAATGAGGAAGAAGCAAAAGCAGAAACCCCTGATAAACCCATCAGATCTCATGAGACTTATTCACTATCGTGATAATAATAAGAGAAAGACCTCGGGCCCCATGATTCAATTACTTCCCCCTGCGTCCCTCCAGCAAGGTGGAAATTCTGGGAGAAATAATTCAAGTTGAGATTTGGGTGGAAATACAGGTAAACTGTATCATTACACCCCGAACTCTACAAATCTCATGTCCTCACATTTCAAAAGCAATCCTGTCTTCACAACAGTTCCCCAAAGCCTACACTTATTTCAACATTAACCCAAATGTCCACAGTCCAAAGTCTCATCTGACATAAGGCAAATCCCTTCCTGAGCCTGTAAAATCAAAAGCAAGCTAGTTACTTCCTAGATATAATGGGGTAGAATAATTGGGTAAATATAGCCATTCCAAATGGGAGAAATTGCTCAAAACAAAGGAGTTACAGGTCCCATGCAAGTCAGAAATCCAGTGGGGCGTCAAATTTTAAAGCTCCAAAATGATCGTCTTTGACTCCAGGTCTCACATCTAGGTCACACCAATGCAAGAGGTGGGTTCCCATGGTCTTGGGCAGCTCCACCTCTGTGACTTAGCAGGGTACAGCCTCTCTCCTGGCTGCTTTCATGAGCTGTCATTGAGTATCTACAGCTTTTCTAGGTGTACAGTGCAAGCTGTAGGCGGATCTACCATTCTGGGGTCTGGAGGACAGTAGCCATCTTCTCATAGCTCCACTAAGCAATGCCCCAGTAGGGACTCTGTGTGGAGGCTCTGACCCCACATTTCCCTTCCACACTGCCCTACCAGAGGTCCTTCTTGAGGGCCCTGCCCCTGCAGCAAACTTCTGCCTGAGCATCCAGACTTTTTCATACATCTGAAATCTAAGCGGAGGTTCCCAAACCTCAATTCTTGACTTCTGTGCACCCGCAGGCTCAACATCACATGGAAACTGCCAAAGCTTGGTGCTTTCTCCCTCTGAAGCCACAGACCAAATTCTATATTGGCCCCATTCAGCCAGAGCTGGAGCAGCTGGGACACCAGGCACCAAGTCCCTAGGCTGTACACAGTATGAGGATCCTAGGCTTGGCCAACCAAACCACTTTTTCTTCCTGGGCCTCTGGGCCTATGATGGGAGGGTCTGCCATGAAGGTCTCTGACATGGGCTGGAGGCATTTTCCCCACAGTCTTGGCATTAATATTAGGCCCCGTGCTACTTATGCAAATGCAAATTTCTGCAGCTGTTAAATTTCTCCCCAGAAAATGAGTTTTTCTTTTCTATCAAATTGTCAGACTGCAATTATTTTTTTGAACTTTATGCTCTGGTTCCATTATGAAGCTGAATGCAGCACCCAAGTTACCTCTTCGATGCTTTGCTGCTTGGAAATTTCTTTTGCCAGATACCCTAAATCATTTCTTTGAAGTTCAAAGTTCCACAAATCTCTAGGGCAGGGCAAAATGCCTCCAGTTTCTTTGCCAAAACATAACAAGAGTCACCTTTGCTTCAGTTCACAACAACTTCCTCATTTCCATCTGAGACCACCTCAGCTTGGACCTTATTGTCCGTATCACTATCAGCATTTTTGTCAGAGCCATTCAACAAGTCTCTAGGAAGTTCCAAACTTTCCCACATTATTCCGTCTTCTTCTGAGCCCTCCAAACCGTTCCAACCTCTGCCTGTTGCCCAGTTCCAAAGTCACTTCCACTTTTTAAGGTATCTTTTCAGCAGTAGCCCACTCTCAGGACCAATTTAGTTATTGAATTTAAAAATGTTGATCAGGGTATGAAATTCTGAATGAATATTATAAACAAGCATCATAAAATAGAGTGATACTATGAAGAGGTAGCTTGTAGTATAGTTTGAGGAATTTGACAAGCATGTAGAATTCATAAAAAGCATGGTATTCTAAATGAGTTTAAGCACATTCATTTAGGCCGAGATATTTTGGGGAAGCTTATTCACACAGAGAATACTTTCTGCTTCAGTAAATATGTTCCCTGGTACAAAAACTCTCAATTCTGCTTGAGTTCTCTGTAATATTTTGGCATGCATACTAGTTTGATGTGTATGTGTGTGTTTTATTTTCTTTCCGTCTTTCTTCTTCTCCTTCTTCTTCTTTTGACAAAGCACCATATAAATTGTTATGCACAAAACCCATTTAACTGAACTTGGTAGCAACTGTCCATGGTTTAAAAAACAAAACAAAATGGAAATACTATTCCCTAATCATGCAAATGAAGAAATTTCAATATCTCTTGTGTTTTACTGACTTTATTGTGTTTCTGGGAGGCAGAAGTAAAAGCAAAGAAATGTAAAAAATAACATACTAAAAATACAAGAATTCATGGTCATTTTTTTTCTTTTACTTTTTTTATAAAGATATGAAGATTGGGCTTGGTTTGATTTTCTGTCTTTTGGAGGAAATCTTTGTTTCAGGTTTTTATGTGTGTTGATTTACACAAATATATGTAAAATCTTTTTTATTTTCACAAAAGAAGATTAGGTAGAAAACTCAATACATTATCTTGGATTAAGTTAAGACCTGAAATTATTTTCTCCTTCAGGTGTGCATAATAAGAGTCCCCTACTAGATACAATGCACCTGAAGACAGTACTTGACTTAGTACAAGTCTCCTTGCAGAATTGTGACCACATGAAAAATAGTAACAGGATAAAGAGAGTAAGAGGTTATTTATTTATTTATTTATTTATTTATTTGAGACAGAGTTTCGCTCTTGTTACCCAGGCTGGAGTGCAATGGCGCAATCTTGGCTCACCAGCAACCTCCGCCTCCTGGGTTCAGGCGATTCTGCTGCCTCAGCTTCCCGAGTAGCTGGGATTACAGGCACGCGCCACCATGCCCAGCTAATTTTTTGTATCTTTAGTAGAGATGGGGTTTCACCATGTTGACCAGGATGGTCTCGATATCTTGACCTCGTGATCCACCCGCCTCGGCCTCCCAAAGTGCTGGGATTACAGGCTTGAGCCACCGCTCCTGGCCCAAGAGGTTATTCTTTCTCAAAGAATGTGATCTTGGTAAGTAACTTTATATCACAATTCTTAACCCCTTCATTTATAAAATGTAATCAAAACAGCAGCTAAATCGGACAAGTGAGGATTGAATGAGAATATGCATCTAAAATCAGTAGACCTAATGCCTCGTACATAGTAATATCTCTTTTTCTTTATCTTTCTTTATATATAAATAAAGATATCGCATATTTTCTAAGTTCTCTGACACATATATTGCCACTATATTATCTCTGAAATATGGATATGTCTATTGTTGATTGCATCTTAGCATTGTTATTGCTGCATTGGAATTGGTCATTTATGCTTTCTTATTATTATATAAAATAATGGTGTATTTTATATAAATCATGTCTTGCATTCAATTAAATGCATACATGATTATAATCTTATAAATTAAGGCTTCAATGAGTTATATCTATATGTTTTTCTATGTGTTGTATATAGAAATAGCACTTACCTTATTTGTATAGCAACCAACAGACCTATCTATCGGTAGCTGTGCTTTATTTTTTAATTCTTTAAAAGAGTTATTGAAACCAAGTATTTACTACTGCAAGAGCTATGCTCTGCATGAATTGTGGAATTAATGAACAATCAACATTTGCTAAATGGATCAATAGGCTCAATATAGAAATATAAGGATATATATATATAATGATGTGCATTTTATATACAATATATTTTATCGTGTTACATACAAAAAAATCATACTCATTAGGAAACAGGTGGTGTGGTAGGAAGAGGACATAGGTGGAAGTCAGGAAGTCAGATTCCAGACCTGGTTATGCTCTCAACCAAGACCGTTGTACAAATCTTTAGCCTCTCTAAGCAACTGTGTCCTCCATTTGTAAAATTAAAATTTTAGACTGGTGATTGTTGATATTCATATGACTTTTACGTTATACAACGTGGTAGGATTGTCTCCTATGGCCAGTTTCGGTCAGGATATTCCACTAGTGAGAATAGCACCATGTTCTTTATTCTTCTTTTATAAGAAATTTGCTTCACAAAAATCAGATAATAAAATGCATTTTAAAATGATAGTAGGAAGAACACAATTCTGGAAGTTTTGCTCCCACATATTTTTAATTCTTTTGAGAAGTTATACTCAGAGAAATCAGTAGTCAGAGTATTAAGCCCTAAGATTATTCAAAGCTTGAGTAGAGATTCCCATCTTTTCACAGTGTGGAAATACAAGTTGCCCTCTGCAATCAGAAGTAGGGCAAGGCAATTTGTACTCATTTTTGTTCAATCAAGATGGGTTCAGTGGAGGAGGCTCTATTTCAAAAATCTTGTTATGAAAGAAGAAAGAATGGTAGTCTATTGCTCACTCCCATTAAGTGTTCAGTAAACCTTACTGACTAGTTCACAGACAAGTGGAGCTATTTTCACTCTAGTGACAGCAAGAGCAATGATACAGTATTAAGAGAGGTGACATGAAACATGTCTGACATTTACTTACCATGTGACTTTGGGCAAGTCAGTTCTCCTCTGGAGATAATAATTACCTGGATTTTTTTTTTTCTAATTTGTTATCTAACTCTAAAGGAGCATATTGTAGATACCTATTGATAATTTGATAATTGAGATTTACTCTGTGCATGGTAGAGTGAGAATTAAAATGATTATTAGAGTGACAGGACAGAGAAATGTTCAGACTTGGGGCAACTTGAGTCATAGCTTGTTATCAAGAAAAGCTTTTGGGGACGGGAGTGGTGGCTCATGCCTGTAATCCCAGCATTTTGGGAAGCTGAGCAGATGAATCACTTGAGGTCAGGAGTTCGAGACCAGCCTGCCCAACATGGTGAAACCCCATCTATATTAAAAATACAAAAACTTAGCCAGGTGTGGTGGCAGGCACCTGTAATCCCAGCTACTCAGGAGGCTGAGGCAGGAGAATCACTTGAACCCAGAGGCGGAGATTTCAGTGAGCCAAGATTGCACCACTGCACTCCAGCCAGGGCAACAAGAGTGAAACTCCAACTCAAGATAAATAAATAAATAAGGAAAAAATTAAAGCTTTTGGAAATAGATAATATTTGAAGTGATATAACTGAACTGGTGACACAATGCAAATGTTTTATGTAATCATTTGTAGACTACTTCAAAAGAGCATTATAGTCCGGGTTTTTGGTTTTTTGGCAAAGAGCAAGTTTTTTACTGTTTTAAAAACATGAGATTGTCTACTAGATTGAACTTCAACTTAATTTTTTGATTTAGTCATGGCATCAAACATAATTTAGTTGATGTATCAACTTCAAGTCATTTTCCTCCACCTTTCTCACCTACTATTTGATAGTCCTGGAAGTTAAAATATATAAAACACGTTTGTACAATGATTACATTGACAGGTATTGATCCTATAGAAATGAAGCAACAGCAAATCAATACGTATTATATTAGGGAGTAGTGATGTTTGTTAATATGCTGTTTGTTCTCCGATTTATTATGGGAACCTATTCTGTAAGATGTTCATAACAATTACATAGAAAATTGGGTTAACATAACTAATAATTTGGAGACAGTACATAGTTTTAACAAAGACCATAGTTTAGATTTCCACTATTTATTGGCTCTGTTACCCTGGGAAATGATCTGGTTTATATATTTATGAAGTGGAGATAAATACTTTCATGATAGAGTTACTATAAAAATTAAATACTATTGTATGCGTAAGGTTTGTAAACTGCTATATAAATACCATGTACTGATAAGTAATCACTGTCATTCAAACTTTATGATAGTTATCAACACCCAAGCAACTGCTTGCCTATGGAGTTCACACATTTACATTTAAATACTAATATAAATTAATATGTGTTTGGTTTTTATTAATGCTAATGTGGTTAGGAACCTCCCAGTATATTTTACAACCTGTCCGCATGGTACTATAAATTTGTATGATGCACTGGAATAAGATGGAAAATATTTGAGTATATTCATTTAGTAAATAGTAAAAACAATCTTATGAAATATAAGTATTAAAAGGAAAATCAAAACCATTAGTGAAACATGTCTCAAACTTAAAATTATTTAAACTTGCTTCCATAAAATGGCTATTTTGATTTCTTTTTATAAACTACCTTATTAGAGTATGAATGACATATAAAAAACTGTACACATTTAACATATGCAATTTGATGAGTTTGGAGATAACCATACACATGTGAAACCATCACCATAATCAATGCCATAAACATGTCCAGAACCTTCAACAGTTTTCCCCACCCGCCTTATGATAATTATGATTATCATGATGATTGTGATGATCATAAGAACACAACATAAGAACTATCCTCTTGGTAGATTTTTAAGTGTGCAATTCAGTGCCATGAACTGTAAGCACTGTGCTGTAAAGTAGATCTCTAATACTAATCTTGCATAACTGATGTTTTGCACACTTTGACTAATCGCTCCCATTTCTTTCAAGCCATCTCCTGGAAACCACCATTCTACCCACTGTTTCTATGAGTTTCACCATTTTAAATATCTCATGTAAGTGAAATTATTTGTCCTTCTGTGACTGGCTTATTTTAGTAAGCACAACACCTCCAGTTTCACCCATGTTGTCACAAATGGTAGGATTTTCTATTTGTTAATGCTTAATAATATTCCATTGCATGTGTATACCACAGTTTTTTATCCAATTATCATCCATCGACATACAGTTAGGTTGCCTCCATGTCTTCACTATAGTGGATAATACTGCAATGATGCTATGTGGGTTTCTTAATAAAGCCTTTTTTAAGCCAGTTGAATACATTGAACACAAACTCCCCAGGAGCTCCATGGACCTTTTCATTCAAGGAGTATGGTACATCCTATTAGAGGCAGTGGAAACGTATGCTCAAGAGTAGAGCACCTCATCGACCATGCTCAGGCCACTGCGACAGAATTGTAGCAGACAGTTGTTGCAGTGCTCATGAATCTGTTCAGCTTTGCTCAACCTCTGTGGAACCCTAGATGAAGCTGCTTAAGCAGAGACAAGTGAGCTGTGGAATGTCCCCAAACCGGGCTCTCCTTGACCACTCCGTGAGATGAGTGATTGATAATTTAGTTGGTACTCCTGTAACTTCTTCCTGGCATAGCAGTGTGCTATAGCCTACCCACTGGGAACTCCTGAAAAACATACTATATATGAAAACATCTTGCCCAGGATCTAGCAGGTTTATTGGGTTTAAATATACATATTGCTTTGACAGACCAATATATATACAAGTGTTTCAAATGTTGTAGAGATAAATTTGGTCACTTGCTTAATGAGTAGCTATAAACTTCATGCCCTTTAAAGTCTTCAACTCTCTACAGGGTCAACACTCAACAAATATTTATGTACACTCCAAAGTACATTATTGGGAATTTATAAGATGTATTAGAAAATTATGCATGTGTGTCTATAAAAATATGACCTTATGTTTTTACAACTAGAAATTTATTTTTGATATTTATTAGTTTTTGAATAAAACTTATTTTTATTTATACTATTATGTAAATCTAAAGGACTCCTATGTTTCATTGTTAGTGAAAATGTAAGATTAAGAGAATTAGTTAAATTGTACTATTAATATTACAACAATTTCTCATTAAGGTGGTAACATTAATTTATTCTCAGCAATAATCTTGTCAGTGGTCAATTTTTTAATAGTAAACTTGTAGTCTCTATAGTTTGACATTATTTTGAGTTTTAGGATTTTGCAGACAATAAGAAGGATTAAAGAAAGACTGACAGTCCAGATGCTGTGGAATTACATGATTCTTACTAATGGTACTTTTTCTGGGTAGACAAAAGGCATAAATTGCTAGAGAAAAGTTAGAGTACTTATAAAATCTCACAATGCTGCCAGGCGCAGTGGCTCACACCTGTAATCCCAGCATTTTGGGAAGCTAAGGCGGGCAGATCACGAGGTCTGGAGCTTGAGACCAGCCTGACCAACATGGTGAAACCCAGTCTCTTCTTAAAATACAAAAATTAGACAGGTGTGGTTATGGGCACCTGTAATCCCAGCTACTCAGGAGGCTGAGGCTGGAGAATCACTTAAACCTGGGAGGCGGAGGTTGCAGTGAGCCAAGATTGTGCCACTGCACTCTGGGTGACAGAGTAAGACTCTGTCTCAAAAAAAAAAAAAAAAAAAAAAAAAAACTCACAATGTATAGAATTGTCTAGAGTGTACTACTTATGTCAAAACAAGACTTGTTACTTATTTGATTTTATATTAATAAAGGCCATATTTTCATGGCTAAACATAGTATTTTAAAAGGTTAAAGATATGAAATCAGCAAAATACGCTCTATCAATAAGAGTCTTGATGTTATGTGCAAATGATTTTGTTAATTAGGCTGTATCTACACTGAAAATTTGCCAACACTGGCTAATTTTGTCTCAATTTTCTTTATGAAAATGCATTCTACAATGTTGGTTCTATCTTTTGCTGAAGAGGTGGTAGAAAGGGCTTCATTGCCAAGGCTGCTAACCCAACCACAGTGGTGGCCAAACCTAGGCACTGAGAATCAATTCTTGAAGTCACCTATTCTGCGAGAAGAACAAGCAGATGCTTGTAATTTTATGCTTGTTATTTGTCCATAATTTTCTTGATGCCTTGGAGAATATAAATTATTAGATTCTGGATATTCTTAAGTAGCTTAAAGTCTAACTGGAGTAAGCCATGTATGTGCATCACATATGAACTACTTAAGAGCATACTTAATTGCATATAATATTAATCATTAGTTTAGAAAAAATTGAGAGGGATAAAGTTATTCTATCCTTCTTAATTTTTTTTAACATTTAGAAAAATTTGATTTATGTAAAATCAATGGATTATGTGTAATCGATGTAACCAAGGAATGTTCAGTGTAAATTTTTTATTTAAAATTTATCTTTAATTTTAAGGATTTACATTAGATAACATTTTATTAAAAACCAATATGCTTTTACTCATTTGAGAAATCAGGTATATGTTAATTTTGCTTCTTTTCTACTATCAAAACTGTCAAGACATTATTAATGGTTTAATACATTGAAATAACTTTTTGAATAAATTTTGGAGGTAAAATTAATTTCAGTAACTGGGTTACTCATGCTTCTTGGCATGACTGTAATCTGAAAATGCCATGGAATTACTCTCCTTTAAAAATATGACTTATGTCAATGACTGGAAAAACGTTGGTAGTATCCAGTTTTCAACCGATAAGAGCTTTTTTTCTTTCACGGTATCAAGTCCTTCATTTTTCATTTGGACTTTGGCAGTCATAGTATAAAGATACAAATATAGGGAAATATACAAAGCAAAGAAAAAGCCCTATGTGTATGGTGAAAAAAGGTAAACAGCAGAACAAGAGCCCTTAGTAGGATTTTAAAGCCAGACTATACATACTTAAAATGATTTTGTTAAACACATTCAATTTAATTTAACATAATGTTATCTGCTGCTAAATCATTCTCATTTTATGTACTAGATCAGCTTATGCTTGCATTCTTTTGAGTTTTCTAACAGTTGTTAAAAAATGCTCCAAATCTCAAGGCTTATTAATAAAACTTTATTTCTTACAACAGTCACTAGCAGGTCAGGAATGCGGATAGTGTGTGAAAGAGAGGTCTCCTTGTTTTATACAGAATGTAGGGACTTAGTTCATTCCAGCCTATGACTTTGTTCTCTTCTATATTTTTGAAGCTTCTCTCTTAAGTTGACAAATGGAAGAAAGAGAGAGAAAAATAGAATGGAGAAGGTACACCTGTTCTTAATCCCGTCAACCAGAAAATAGCACGTGTCACTTTTACTCACAATCTATTTGTGAGAAATGGTTATATGGAACCACATGGACGCAAGGGGCAAGGAAAAGTAGCCTAGCTGCCAGTCTTGGAAATAAGAAAAACACATCTTGGGTAGCAGCAGTGCCTGCATAGGTCTAATCAAGATTTACTTCTTTAAACCTAAGGAAATCTTAGGTACTTGAAATAATTTCAGTGAATTAATAAGAAAACCTATTATTTCAGTCAGGCAGTATATAACCAATGGGAATCCAGAGGAAGAATGATATTTTGCATCAGAAAAGGCTACCAATTGACACTTTAAATAACAAGATTTGTTGTTAACACATAACCTAAAACATGAGTTAATACAATGAAATAGCATTATAACAAATTTATCAAAGAGGAAACCAATTTTCTTTATAGAATTTTACATTTATCTCATAAAATCATCTCTTCCCTTCAAAGTTTGAGATCTAAAATGGAGAGGGGGAGACATATTACACATCTGAGGATTACCCTTGGCAAAATTTATCAAGCATTAAGATATTTACACTCATTTATAAAAGAAAAATGATGCAAAAAGAACTATAACATAATTATATTTTGAAAATTTCTAATTAGATTCTTACAATTATCTTCATTAATATTTTAATTCTTAGGAAAATATTTTCAGAAAAATTTAGGGGGCTTGCATGAGGGATAAAGATGAAGAAAGGGAGTAGTTAGAAATAACTGAAAGATTAAGCCTAAGTTTTCTTTTTCCTTTTAAATTTCAGCTTAAATAGGCACTTTGTTGAGAGAATAAGATCAGGGCTTTACTGCAGCTTACCTAATGTTTTCACATCTACGTGAAGACACGGAATTTTGCTATGTGCCTGTCTGCACATGTAAACAATTTTGTACCTATTCAGGAGAGTAAGAGGAATAAAAAGAAGAAAGGAGAGAAGAAAACTGATGCATCATTAACTAATTAGTGATAAAGTATTAAAAGGTAACCACCGCCTTTAACTAAATTTAATCAGCCATCTATTTTAAGTATAAATGCTTTCAATTAAAAATTGATCTAAATGATTTAAGAAATTAGTCAAGAATATTTTTCTTGAGGTTGGGCACAGTGACTCATGCTTGTAATCCCAGCACTTTGGGAGGCCGAGGTGAGGTGGTCAGATCATCTGAGATAAGGCCAACACAGCAAAATCCCGTCCCTACCAAAAATACAAAATTAGTTGGGCATGCTTGCACATGACTGAATCCCACCTACTCAGCTAGGGAGGCTGAGGCAGGAGAATCACTTGAACCTGGGAGGCAGACATTGCAGTGAGCTAGGATCACGCCATTGCACCCTAGCCTGGGCAACAGAGCCAGACTCAATCTCAAAAAAAAAAAAAAAAAAAAAAAATTGTCTTCTAAATAACTACATATAGTACTTTAAAGGAGTATAGTACCATTACTTTTGAATACACATAGTAATTTTAAATGTCATCCAAGCCCGTTTGAGTGAAATAATAAATCTTATTTGTAATTAGCAGCTCCCTAAAGCCCTTCATGTTACTATAATAAATTTATGAATGCTAGACTATGTAATTTATAAATACTAGAAGTTTGTTTTCATAGTTCTAGAGACTGGAAAGTTCAAGATCAAAGGTGCCAGTAGGTTCAGTGTCTATCGAGGGCACGTTCTTCACGCATACCACCTTGTTTCTGCACTTTCATCTTGCAGTGCATGAACACAGTGTCCTCACATGGGGAAGGAGCACCAGGACCAAAAGGCCTAGCTAATTCTCTCCAGTTCTTCATAAGGGCATAAATCCCATTCCAGTGAGCAGAGTTCTCATAACTTAACTATTTCCTGAATGCTCCCACCTCTTATCATCAATACCTTGGGGACTGAAGTACCAATGTATAAATTTTGAAGATACACACATTAAAATCATAGCCTCAGCTATGATTTTAGACAATTAACTGAATGCCAGAGTTAATTGCCTAAAATCACTTAGAAAAGAATGTGAAATTATATTGGTTAAACCTTTTCACTTTATTATTTTTTAATGAATGATTTTACCTGCCCATGTTTTACATTTAAGAAAATGGAAAGGTAAAGTCATAACCTAACCAAGTTCGACATATCATAAATATCTAGTGTTGCAGGTGCTTTGATGCCCCGTGTCTCCTCCCTTCCACCCATCGACTAAGTGAGCCCCTCCACACTGGACTGGATTAAAGTTCAGATGCAGTTGGCTATGTCCCACGCCCTAAAGTCTATGAGAAAAGCTTGAATGACAAGAATTTTGTACACTAGTTTACCCTTAGTGACAACCTTACTATTGACTTCTGATTTCTGTTTGACATGTAATTGAATCCCAGAACAGCAATGATATCCAGTAATAACAATCCCACACTATAATATTTATTATGATTTGACTAGCTGCTCTTTTGTATTATTTACAGTTTTGGATTAATTATACCTTTTGTTTTCTTATTTGTGAAGATAGTTGAGAGAAGACAGTAATGTTTTATTAGAGTTCGTAATTATATTACAATCAAGAAAACATTACAGTAATGTTTAGTTTTCATTAAATAATATCAAGGATCAGTTGATAATAAATCTTAATAAAAATTACTCTTCATTTAAATTTCTGTATTGTTTAAATTCATTTAGGTCTGTTTTAAATTAATATTTTTCTATGAAATATCAAGTACAATGCTGTTTAAACAATTTAAATTGCTTCCATGTTTCACTTCTGGATTTGTTTAAACCTGTGACTCAATATGTTCAAAACCAAACATACCAATTTTTATTTTAAATAGCTTTTTTCATACTTCTCCATTTCTGCTTCTCTATACCCAAGAAGAACAATCATTAATGTCCAAAAATCGAAGTTATGTTTAACTTGTTACTTTGCTTCCTACATTCAGTCAGCAAATCTCGTTTCTTCTGCTCAATGCCTTCCATACCTATTTCTTCTTTTCCTCTTAGTTCATTTTCTTAATAAGCCTCTCAATTGCAAATATGTCCTAGATTATTGCATTGCCTCTCTCCTTCCTTCCTCTCTCTCCCTTCCCTCACTGCAGTCTTCAATTTCTGGGCTCAAAAGATTCTTACACTTAATCCTCCTGAGTGGCTAGGACTACAGGTGCACCACCATGCCTTGCTAATTTTTAGATATTTTTGTAGAGGTGGGTATCTCATTGTGCCCAAGCTTGTCCTGAACTTCAAGTGATTGTCCTGTTTCAGCTTCCAAAGTGCTAGGATTCCATATCCCTTCCTTAATGATAATACCACATGCTGTACTCAGCATGCATGTTTGTAGATATATGATTTGAATACTAACACTTCTCTGTTGAAATGTAGATAAATATTATAAACTTTTGTGCAGGATAAAAGCCTGGCATTAGTTCTGCTGAATGCCTACCTTATTTTTACATTATCCAAGAAAACTGGGCAAAACACATTTGATCAATATATTTCTAAATATTAGCTTATACCAATAGGAAATTAATAAGCTTCTATTTATAAGTGGCCCTTAACAATTGAACTAAGCCTTAAGGAGCGTTCTAACAAAAAAAGATACCAATGTAGCTCCATTAGGTAATGGAGAGGAATGATAGAACAAATTTTTGTGACAAATTATTCCATTGCTTATGCTTTATATCTTATCACAAAAGTGATATTGTTTATTTTATAAATATATTATGTAATATATGTAATATTATATTTGTAATTCCACATCTTTTCTAAAAATCCCATCATCATTGTTATCATTTTTTGATACTTGAGGTGATCTTAATTTGCATACATGTGTATGCATGCCGGTAGTCATCACTACAACCTTCTTTTGTGCTAATAAAGCTCTAGGCTTTAGGAAGCATGTAGGAGGTTCCAAAGGGAACACACTTGGGATCAACATTTGTGGAAGAGAGAGGATGAAATCAGGTTTGAGAATAGGGAAGAATAGAGCCATGGTGTAGCTCCTCAAAGACCTTAGCTGATATTGTAAAGAGCTCTGGAGCTTGAAATGGACTTCAGAGTTGTCCTGAGTTAGGAAAAGGGGGCTTTACTTTCATACCTCGAGTTGACCAATGACTAGATGTTACTTGTCTCAAATAATTTTTCATCTTGAGTGTGGTAGGTAGGCAGTTCCTAGGGAGGGCTGATAGCAGAGGGCAGTCTTCCAGCAGCACTTCCAGCAGTTATGATTATAAATCCTTTATTTCTGATAAGACGTGTTGGTGGCACATGACAGCATTTTTCTCATAATTAATAATTATGATTCCACATGTTGGGAGGCTTCTGACACATGTTAGTTATAGGGCCTGAACTTGAGAGAGCCCTCTCTTGCTAATCTTGAAAATATCCAGTGAATCATTAACATACTGGATGATGAAATAAGGATTATTTTAAAAAGAAATTCAAATATTCGGCTTCTTTGAAAAATGATGTTCCTAGTTTATTTTACAAAGATGCATGTGTGAACTTGTTTTATTGGATTAACTTGTTGACATATTGAAAAGGCTGAGAGTAAGCATTTGAAGTAAGAAAAACAAAAAATGTAAATGTCAGTGGAAGATAGGTCATCATCAGCTTTATTCTATGAAAGCAGCAAGTTTGAACTGAAAATGTGATGTTTTCTTAGTCCCATCATTTAACTACTAAGAAAAAAGAAGCACCAATATCTCACTGTCTGCTCATAATAGGCAGAATAATGGCTCTCCAATATGTCCATATCCTAACCTTCTGAATTTGTGAACGTGTTACTGTAAATAGCAAAAAGACTTCGCAAATATGATTAAGGTTACAGACCTTGAGATAGAAAGATTGTTCTAAATTTTCTAGAAAGGTCCAATGAAACCATAGGAACCCTCAAAAGCAGAGAACTTACTCCAGCTAATCAGAGGTGGGATGAAACAAAAGATTTGAAGAGTGGAGGGACTATACCCATGGTTGCTGACCTTGAAGATGAAGAAAAGGATGACAAGCTAAAGAATGCAGATGTCTCTAGAACCTGGGGCCAGACTTGGCTGGTAGACAGTAAAAAAGTGAACTGAATTCTTTCAACAACCCAAACTTAAGAAGATTAAAAATTCTGCTTAAAATTCTTTTCTCCAAAAAGAAACACAGCCCTGCTGATTCCTTGATTTTAGCCCAGTGAGATCCATGTTGGATTTCTGACTCACAGATAACTAAGGAAATAGATTCTTTGCATTTAAGCTACTATGTTTGTTGTAACTTGTTATGTCAAAAATAGAAGGTTAATACAGATTTCCTACATGTCTTTAAAACTAAAAAATTCTTGATACAGTCCACTGAGATGCTGTAAATTTAAGGTGGTAGATTGAATGGACAGAAACAATGAAATTTGGGTGGGGACACAGCCAAACCACATCAAATATGTACTTAACCTTTATTTATTTTTTGTATCACATGAGCAGTAGTGGTCAGCTAGAGTAAGATTAAAGGGAGTAGCAAGATAGTTACATATAAATTTTTATTTAAAGTTTGATTTGACATGGCATACAGAAAAATATTCTGATTTCAGAGATAATTTATGCTGTTCAATGAGGAGAAATATGATACAAAGTAGAGAAAATGTACTTAAACTGCATTAAATACATTGATTGTATTTTGTTCACAAGTTATATTATTATTTATATAGGTCATATCAATATCATAACTTTATTTTTTTCATGTAATTAAAAATTCTAGTATGTTTGTGTGTGGTAGAAGTTGGGTCAAATTCTATATATCTCTCAAAATGCTTGTGCAATTACACATAGTCAAATCCTGTGCAACTTTCTGGATACTTTTAAACCTTTTCTTTTTCTGAATTATACATAGGTTGGACCATATAATTTAGTATCCAAACAAAGACAATTTTACAAGTAAATGGAAACACTATACATAATTACTGGCATAAACTGGAGCTCTTCTAGGAACTCTTAAATGTAAGATTTCTCCACCTATAAAAAAAGTTAGAAAAAACAGATAACTATAAAGAAAAAAATTATAATATCTTAATCTTTTTCCTTCTCCCTTTCTCTCTCTCCATAAGTACTTGCATATTTTAGTATATTGATGTGCATATATACCTATATACATACATACATGCATATATATACACACATATATGTTTATTACTAGAAACATACCATTACTAGTTTTTCAAAAACCATTTCAACCACTTCTATTTAATTAATCATATGGATTTAATTAAATAGAAGACTACTTAATTCCCCTATTATAAAATATTCACATTGTTTTTAACATTTTATAATTAACATTACTGTCAAGATATCCTTATATATAACTATCTGTCAATAACATTTACTTCTTTTTACAACAGGCTACTAGAAGTTCAATCACGGCATCAAGAAATATGAGTATTGTAATGTTCCTCATGCATCTTTGCACATTGATTTTTATGAAGATTGTATGAGTAAGCAATACTGCCAGTCTGAAACAAGGATTTTTTTTTAACTACACTTTTACCAGTACTGGACAATATAATTTTTTTACTTTTATCATTAGTGAGTCTATAACTACTTCAAGAAAGAGGCAAAAGAAGTTTTGAATTCTCTTAAGTTAAAACATCAAACAGTATTTAAGATTCTAATTTCCATGAAATTTCTTCCAGATGGCTCCTAAACCAGAGAAATTAAAAATTGACTATTTTAATCAACTTCAATTTACTCTTATTGTCCAATAAAATTTAACCTACCACCAAACAATTACAAACTGAAAAGAAAGCCTAATTTTTAGTTGTATCCTATAAAGAAGGGGAAAGGTTTCCTGTGATTCTGAGGCAGAACAGTCTCACTTCCTGATGTTTTTCTCTGAGAGATATAACAGATAAGAGATCTGTGGTTTAACACTCTTTTATGGGGCATACATTGACTACTGCTGGTTACCATATTGGGTTGTTTCCTTGTTGGCATACATCTTAGGTATTTACGTTAAGGAAGAAGTAGCATCTCAAACAATCATGGCAATGAGCAAGATATATAGGATAGTATTTTGCCTACTTTGCTGCCTTTTCCCTGGGGAAGGAAGTTCTATTGTGATCTCATCACTCAGAGGCACTGGGTCTTTTCCTCTACCTGAACAGTGAATGGCTTGCTATCCTTGCCTCAGCATCTTAAAGATTCTTGTTTGTTCCCCTGAAGAGATAGGTGAGAAGGATCTGGGCAGAGGACTTACTTTTCTTCCAGAGGCTGCTGTCATCATCCACTATGCCTACATCAGGAGTAGGCTTTCTCAGATATCTTTTTCTGACCCCCATCTGCCTTCTGAGAAGCCATTCCATGGAGAAAAGCTTGCAAATGGAATCAAAATCACTTTCTTATACTTACTGTATCCCACCTACAGTCATTAGCAATTCTTTAAGAATTTGGATGAATTCCTTTTATGGGCTTATGTAGCATTTGCCCTTCTTACCTGCTTGTATGACACTTGCTTACATTCAATCTCTTCTTGGAAGCATCTGTCTTTCCTTAGATTTCAGGTTAATTGGTTGCCCTATGACTTCGGGTATCAGGATAAATAGTGGTTTTTGAAGAGTGCCTGACTTTTTCTTGCTGTCATTGATGTTGCAGTATTTGCTATTGTAAGGGTGCATGGTAGTGGCACTCTTTCTAGTTCCCTACATCCTTAGCAGATACCAATCGTTCGTAGAGGTTTTGAGACTGAATTTTTGTAATGTGTGAATTTTAAGCGTTAGTGATGTCTTTTTGCTTTTTACTTTTCTTTCGAACTTTTTCCTAGTTGGAGTTGAAATGTATGTCATAAAACTTTTACCCTGAGCTAAAAGGAAAAGACTTCAATTCAATTGAAGAAATTAAACTCTTCTTGGGTTAATTTAGGAATATTTGTAACTAACTTTAAGGCGAAATCACATATGAAACATGTTCAAATGTGGTGAGTGATTAGGTAAGCTTGAATTTGTTTATTTCCTTTGGTATTTGCTGAATAAATGAGTGTTTCCTTATTTAAAACTATTTCAAAGGCTTTTGATTTTTATGTTGTATCTGTTGGTGTTATTTCCTGTTTCATTTGGGGGAAATAATGGAATTATGCTCTCTGAAGAAAATGCTTTTTATTAGCAGAGATAAGAACTACTTACAGAATTAAGGAATAATAAATCCCCTTATGAAATGCATTCTATTTTACTAAATTTCATTTTTAAATAAAATACAATAATATGTTTTATTTCTTTTATTTACTCTCAAGGACAAAGCAAAAAACCCTAAGTATTCCTTGAAAAGCTACAAAGGTAATCCATTAAATTATTCATTCAACAAAGCTTTTCTTGAGTACATTCTCTATGCTCAGAACTTAAGCAGATACTGGGATACAAAGGTAAGCAAACAAGAAGAAGATCACTAGCCTCATGTAAGCCTACATTTCTTCTAATTACCCTGGACCTCCATCAAATATTGATGGTAGGAGAATGAGATTCATTAGTCATACCACACAAAAATATATATTATTACAAACTGTAAGAACTCCTGTGAAGGAAAATCATAAGCTCCCATAAAATAGTATAATGGAGCAGTGGAGTTAGACTGGGGCAGTGTCAAAAAAAAGGACATATGACTGAGAAAATTACAATTCAGGTGATATTTAAGAGAAAAATGTGATTTGGATGTTATCAGTGAGTATATAATATAATTGGTCTAGGAAGAGCTTTCCAGGAAAAATGAACAGGATCTACCATGTTCAAATGCCACAGGGGACAGGAAGGAGCTTAATATATTGATGAAGCTGAGCAAATACTAGCCCAGCTGCAGCTCAGAAAGAAAAAGAGAGAATAGCATAGTTGAAGGACTAAACATAGTTAAAAACTAACATTTACTGATTATTTACTATGTGCCAAGAACTGTTGTAAGCACATTGGGTTAACACATTTTATTCTTCCAACATCCCAAATTTTATTTCTAGCCCATGATGAAATAACTGGAAACTGATTCCCCCCACCACCTGTGAACAACTAGAAAATTAAACAAAATTTATGAAAATACTGTTGTTTTATGTTGGGCAGCAGGCAGCACAGGACTGTATTTCTCTCTACAAAGAAGGATCAAGATAGATAATCCCTGAAATTGTCCCAGGTTTCTACCTTTAGCCACTTTTCAGTCAGCATAAACTAGGCAAGATCACAGAATATTGTGTCTCACTGATTTAAGGTTCAAGACATCAGAGTTCAAGGAGAGCTAAGTAACTAAATTTTACAGGGCAAGGTACTCTGTAGACAGAAGCTATGTGGAGAAAGCACTCTAGAAATATGTAGAAAAGTCCCCTAAAGTCTTTGAATACTAAGCTATGCACACATAGGATGAGATTCATTAAGGCCAAGAAAAGAATAATTACCAAGAAACTATATGATAGACATTTCCAGATCTTACTCAGGGCTAGACAACATGTACAATGAAAACAGGGTGGCACAACCTTGTTGGACATGTAAAACATTCAGCAGAGATGTAGAAAGGACATAACTTAATAGTAGGACTAAACAAGTTTAGAATAAAGGTGACTTTAGCTATGCCCTAGTAAAGCCTGGAAATAAGCTTTGAAAAATAAAATATTTAAAAAGCCTGGAAAAACCCAAGTTAATCTATAGCTGGTTAAACAATGTATTTAAATAATAGTAACAAAAAACCCAGGTAATATCATATTCACAACAGCTTAAAATAACAAAATAAAACAAAATAGAAGTATGAAACAACTCAAGGCATTGGACAGGCAATGAAGGACAGAGATCCTTGAGAGATAAGAAACAAACAAGATGGACTCTTTGTTTTTCTAACTTATCACCTGGAGACAGTTTTTATGTCACAGTGCTGGGAAAGTGCTCAGGCAGAGCCTCCCTCAGCTGAGGACATGCATCTGGGAGTCCAGGGAAAATAAAGTAGCTAAACTTTAATGGGAATGGCACCAACGGGAAGAAGGTACCCCCCCATACACACATAACAACTTTGGGTGTAAGCAAAGTGTCCTAGTGAAGTGTTCACTTGATTACTTATTAGCTCATACATGTAAGGAAACTCTGTAAGGCCAGCGAAAGATCATCTAAAAGTATTGGAAGAAACAATCCCAGTATTAAAACCAAAGTGTAAAATCTCATAATTCACCAAGAAATATTAGAGAATTAGGATGGGTCTTGCCTCAGTGGAAAAAATTCACTTACACTAAATGCAACTCATAATGGTTGTGGGGGGAGTGAATTAATCCAAACAAAATTAAATGACAGAGATAATAGGATTATTAGAAAAAAGGCATAACAATATTAAGCAAAAAGAAGAAAGCTGCAGGCATCTTGCTACCTGATTTCAAACTATACAGCAAGGCTATAGTAACCAAACAGCATGGTACTGATACCAAAACAGACATGCAAACCAATGGAATAGAACAGAAGCCTCAGAAATAACACCACACATATACAATCATCTGATCTTTGACAAATCTGACAAAAACAAGCAATGGAGAAAGAATTCCCTATTTAAATGGTGCTGGAAAAACTGGCTAGCCATATGCAGAAAACTGAAACTGGACCCCTTCCTTACACCTTATACAAAAATTAACTCAGGATGGATTAAAGACTTAAATGTAAAACCAAAAACCATAAAAATCTTGGAAGAAAACCTAGGAAATACCATTCAGGACATGGGCATGGGCAAATGCCTATGGTGAAACACCAAAAACAATTGCTACAAAACCTGATATTGACAAATGGCATCTAATTAAACTAAGGAGGTTCTGCACAGCAAAAGAAACTGTCATTAGAGTGAACAGACAACTTACAGAATGAGAAAAAAAATTTGCAATCTACCAATTCAACAAAAGCCTAATATTCAGAATCGACAAGGAAGTTAAACAAATTTACCAGGAAAAAAAACCTCATCAAAAAGTGGGTGAAGGAGATGAACAGACACTTCTCAAAAGAGACAGCTATGCAGCCAACAAACATGTAAAAAAATCTCAACATCACTGATCATTAGAGAAATGCAAATCAAACCATAAGACACTATCTCACACCAGTCAGAATGGCGATTATTAAAGTCAAGAAATAATAGATGCTGGCCAGGCTGTGGAGAAATAGAAACACTTTTACACTGTTGATGGGAATGTAAATTAGTTCAACCAGTATGGAAGACAGTGTGGCAGTTCCTTAAGGACATAGAACCAGAAATATCATTTGACCCAACAATCCCATTAGTGGGTATATATTCGAATGAAAGATAAATCAGTCTACTATAAAGATACATGCACAAGTATTGCAGCACTGTTCACAATTGCAAAGACACGGAACCAACCCAAATGCCCATAATGATAGACTAGATAAAGAAAATGTAAATATATACCATGGAATACTATGCAGCCATAAAAAGGAATGAGATTCTGTCCTTTGCAGGGACATGGATGACGCTGGAAGCCATTTTTCTTAGAAAACTAACACAAGAACAGAGGACAAAACATCACATGTTTTCACTAACAGATGGGAGTTGAACAAAGAGAACACATGAACACAGAGAGGGGAGCAACACGTACCAGGGCCTGTCAGGTGGTGGGGGGCCATGGGAGGGAGAGCATTAGGACAAACACCTCATGCATGTGGGGCTAAAAACCTAGATGATGGGTTGATAGATGCAGCAAACCACCATGGCACCTGTATACCTATGTAACAAACCTTCAGGTTCTGTACATGTATTCTAGAATTAAAGTAAAATTTTAAAAAAGAAAGAAAGAAAAAAAAAAAGACATCAAAGCAATGTATCCTAACTACATTCCATATACCCAAAAGGGTAGAGCAAGCTTCTCAACATCAACTCTACTGACATTTTAGTCAGTGGTCACACATTTTTGCTTTATTTTTGTTGTTGCTGTGTCTGTAAAATGTATGATGGTTAGCAACACTCTACACAGTAGAAGTTCCCACCCCACATTGTGACAATTAAAAATACATGCAGTCATTGACAAATACCTTCTGATAGAGTAAAATTGCTTCTAATTTGGAGTAACTGGTCTAGAGAAAAAAATTATATTTATTCAATAAAAATCAAAGAACATATTTAAAAGACTGAAATCAAACTTCTGGAGTTAAAAACTACACTGTCTGATAGTTTAAAAATACACTGGAAAGGATTAATGACAGGCCAGATATAAAAAGAAAAAACTAGTGGATTAACGATATGACAATATAAGCTATCAAGGAATAAAGAGTGGGAAAAATAACAGATAATAGGAGAATTTTTGGAAATTTCAAATGGTCGAATAGACATATAAATGGAGCCTGTAAAGGAGAGGAAAGAACGGAGAGAAAAAATATGAGTAATTGCCAAAAAGTGTCTGAATAAGAAACCATAAATCTAAAATTCAAGAAATGCAATGAGATCCAAGCATAAGAAATACAAAGAACATTATATCAAGGCTCCTCATAGTCAAATTGCTTAAACTAGTGGTTAAAACAAAAAAATGAAATAATAAAACTCTTAAAGGTGCTTCAGAAAGAAAGACACATTATACAGAGAGGAACAGATAAAAGAATAACAGATTCCTTGTTGATAACAGTAAAATCTAGGAGACACTAAAGCAAAATCTTTAAACAACAGAAACAAAACAAAACAAAATCCTGTCAACCTAGAATTCTTTAGTCAGTAAAACAAAACAAATCATTTTTCAAGTAGAAAAAAATTGAAAAACATTATCACAGCAGACTTACACTACAAACATGTTTTTAAAAAGTTATTTAAGAAAATGCAAAATAGTATCCATTGGAAATCCATTCTCCATCATGACATAAAGAGCACACAAGATGGAAGCTACATAAATAAAATAAAGACTTTATTTTTTTATTTATATTGCTTAAAACATTATTAAACGTATAAAGTGGAAATAATATATTGTGGGATTTATAATATTGTGAACAATTAAGCTGTATGACAATAATAGTGTTAAGTCTGAGAGAAAAAAATTACAAGTGCACTGTTGTAAGGTTATTATTTTATTTATGAAGCAATGTAATACTACTTAAAGATAGACTGATAAATTAAACACATATACTATAAACCCTAAATTAACCACCACAATAACACAATGAAGAGTTATTGCTAATAAGTTCACAAAGGAGATAACATGGAATAATAAGAGCTGCAGTTTAAAGAAGGTGTAAACAGAGAAAACCAGGAACAAGATATGTAGTACAGATAAAATAAAATGTCAAGTTGGCACATTTGAAGCTGTCATATCATTACATTAAATGTAAGTGGTTTAAATGTCTTAAAAGTCAGATATTTTCAGATAGGATTAAAAATTAAGATCCAACTCTATACTGCTTAAAAAAACACACATTTTATATATAAAGAATATAATAGACCATGAAAAAATGAAAAAGCATACATGATGCTAACATTAATCAAAAGCAAACTGGAGAGGATATACAAACTTTAGAGCAAAAAAATAGGGCAAAATAAAAACATTTTTTTGTAAAGAAAAAAACAGAGAGAATCCCTCATAACACACCTACAAGAAATGTACAAGAAATCTTTGAAATGAAGGAAATGTTATCAGATGGGAACTTGAATCTATACAATAGACTGAATAATTATGAGACTAGTAAAATATGTGGCTAAATTTAAAAATTTTAGCTCATTTTCAAGTTTTTATTTAAAAAATTATTTAAAGAGAAAATTTTTGTAGGGTTTATATATCATGTAAAAATAAAATGTGTGATTGAGATATCATAACTGTTGATATATGAAGGGGAATAATCTACAGAAGCTAGACTGTGATAAACTAAAGAAATATGGTAGAAAATCTAGGATGGCTGTGAAAAACTAGGCAGAGTTATATAACGTGAAAACAGAGTAGAAAAGGTGTAACAGTAAAAAATTATTTAGTAATCTTTAATCAAACAGAAAATGAGAAAGAAAGCAAAAAGTACAAATAGCATATAGAGAAACATCACAGCTGGGCACCGTGGCTCACGCCTGTAATTCCAGCATTTTGCGAGGCTGAGGTGGGCGGATCACCTAAGGTCAGGAGTTCAAGAACAGCCTGCCCAACATGGTGAAACGCTGTCTCTACTAAAAATACAATAAAATAGCCTGGCGTGTTGGCATGCCTGTAATCCCAGTTACTCAGGAGGCTGAAGCAGGAGAATAGCTTGAGCCCAGGAGGTGGAGGTCGCAGTGAGCCAAGATCATGCCACTGCATGCCAGCCTGGGTGACAGAGCAAGACTCCATCTCAACAACAACAACAACAACAAAAATAGATATAGATAGATAGATAGATAGATAGATAGATAGATAGATAGATAGATGATAGATAGATAGATGATAGATAGATAATTTAATTAACTAAAATATATCTGTAATTACTTTTAATCAAAGAATAAAATTTGATTAAAAGACAAAGTGTGTCAGTTTGTATAAAAATGCAAGACTCAGTTATACACTGTTCACTAGAAACACACTTTTAAAGGTAAAGACACAGATTAAAAGTAAGAAGACAGAAAAGCTAAATAGAATAAACTTTCATCATAAGTTGGAGTGAATATATTTATAACAACATATACTGTAAGGCAAGAAATAGTTCCAGAGATAAAATATTTCCTTATGATCAGAGGTGCAATTCACCAAAAAACAAACAAAATCTAAATGTTATGCATTTAATACAAGCACCTCAAGCTACATAAAGCAAAAACTGAAAGTGGAAATTGACAAATCCACCATAATAGGTAGTGATTTCAACACTCCTCTCTCAGTAACTGATAGACCAAGTAGACACTAAGTCAGTAAGCATACAGACCATTTGAACAACACTGTTGTCTAACCTGACCTAATGACCCACCTAACCTAGAACACCGAACATGCCACCCAATAGCAGAATGCATATTCTCTTCAATTGTACATGAAACATTTACTAAGACACATCATACATCCTGCAACACAAGTGTCAATCATTTACTTAACTTTCTTATGAAATACATACTATTTTCTACTCATTTTCTTGATAAAGAAACTGAGAAAAAGTGTTAAATAACTCAATCAGTCATTAAGAATCCAAGATAATATTTGAACATGGTGCTATTTGAAGCAGGGCTCATTGAGCTTTACAATAATTTATTTAAAATATTGTCCCAGGCCACCATCTTCACTTCCGGTGAGGTTCATGAAGTAGACAGATGTACAGGGAGTTACTGAAAAACAGTCACAAAACTCTGATAAGCTAGACTGCCTTGTAAGACTCTAAAGTGATTTTGCCTGATACATTCCTGATTCATGCCTCTTTCCTAGAATATTAATTTTGTCCCTTGCAATCACAAAAGTGTTCTTAATTGGACTATAATAACTGCATTTTCAAACCTAATAGTGTTTTTCCCTACCAAATTCAAGTCAGACTTTTAGAAATTATCCTACTCTGGCCAGTCTCACACAAAAAAAGCAACGGGTTGGTCACAGTGGCTCATGCCTGTAATTTTAGAGTTTTGGGAGACCGAGGTGGGCTGATTGCTTGAGCTGGGGAGTTTGAGACCAGACTGGGTAACATGGCAAAATGCCATTTGGTCTCCACAAAAAAAGAAAGAAAGAAAGAAAAAAGGCATGGTGGCATATGTCTGTAGTCTCAGCTACTTGGGAGGCTGACACAGGGGGATCACTTCAGCCCAGTAGGTTGAGGCTGCAGTCAGCCAAGATTGCACCACTGTACTCAAGCCTGGGTGGCAAAGTTGAGACCCTGTTTCCAAAATAAAAAAAGGAAGAAAGAAAGAAAAAGAGAAAGAAGGAAAGAAAGAAAGAGAGAAAGAGGAAGAAAGAAAGAAAGAAAGAAAGAAAGAAAGAAAGAAAGAAAGAAAGAAAGAGAGAAAGAGAGAAAGAGAGAGGGAGGGAGGGAGGGAGGGAGGGAGGAAGGAAGGAAGGAAGGAAGGAAGGAAGGAAGGAAGGAAGGAAGGAAGGAAGGAAGGAAGGAAAAGAAAGAGAAAGAAAGAAAGAAAGAAAGAAAGAAAGAAAGAAAGAAAGAAAGAAAGAAAGAGAAAGAAAGAAAGAAAGAAAGAAAACAGAAAGAAACAGAAGGGAGGGGAGGGAAGGGAAGGAGAAGGGAGGGAAGGGAAGGGGAGGGGAGGGAAAGACAGGGGAGGGGAGGGGAGAGAAGGAAGAGAGAAAATGTAAAACTAAAGAAAAGGAAACAAGCAATGAAAGAAAAGAGCAAGAATGTTTTGGCTCTTTTCCTTGTAGAGTGAATTCTGGAAAATTACCCTTTGAACTAATTTGAAAGAGAGGTAGAGAAAGACAGAAAATGAGAAGTAGGTTAGAAAAATAGTCCCATGAATTTAAATATGGCTTAACTGAGATCCAATCACTACCATCCAACTCTGACCCTTTCAGAAGTGATTCTTGCTCTCTTCTGTATAAGGAAGATAGAGAATTTGAGAACAGACACATCCCCTAATCTAGCTACTATCCCCATTTTCCTATCACTGGCACAATCACAAAGATTTCACTTTTCCCTTCTTTTAGTCAGGAATAGCCATCCATTATAACTAAAAACTCATTGCATATAAGGCAGCAGTCTCTAAAGTAAACAAAAGGAATGTGGTGTGATAATTAAAAGCCTCCAAAATGATCATATTTGAAATGAATTTTTGCAAGATTAATGCTTTAAAAATTAAATTCCCTACATTTGGAAGAGAATAAAAAGAAACAATTCCAAAGATAAATTGGAAACAGAAAATGAAAACATTTGATATAAACAGTGAAGCAGGAACATTCCAAGTCAGTCTTCCTGAAGTACTTAATCGGGATTGCCATAGACTAGAGCTGTGCTGCTCTTAACACTTAAAGGGGCAGACTGTTTCTCTTCATCTGAAGAAAACACCCCAAGTTCCCAAGAAATTATGTGCTATAGATAACCTGCAACTGTCTGTACAATGTAGCTTTGTACATTATATTATTTTTATTCTTTAAAATAAAAAATACTGAATGCATACATTCGTTATTTTATCATTAAACTGTAAAATTTGTAAAGGTAATTATTTAAATATTTTTATCACATAGAATCAAACTCTAACCCAATTTTTGTTCTCTTAAATTTTTTTTTAGAATTAAAATACTTTTAGAATAGTTTCAATGAAGTTTTGTTTCTGTTGCTGGAAGGGCCTATATATAATAAGAAATGTGACAATTACAAGATTTTTATTGACATCAAGAAATAGTTCTGCTTTTGAAAGAGACTAAATGTTCCCTTATTCTAGGCTTTATGGAAATATTTTTATAGTGGCTTTCTATAACTTTCTGGTCATGTATTTGCAATATTTCTGATATATCTGAAATTAATATATGAATATATAAAATAAATGACAGATGCATAATTATAGATTCTTTTGATTTCTCTCCATTCTCTACCAGTAAATGATAAAATATTTGTCCTTGCTATGGTTTTTTTTTTTTTTTTTTGATCTTCCAAGGTTTCTCAGTTACTGTCAAAGAGAAGAGGAATGTACTCCTGATGAGAAAGACTGTGTAAAAGTTCAATACTTTTATTAATTTTTCTATGTTGGATTAAGTCTCTGAATTCAGCCACTAGGAAGCCCAGAATATGGGCTTGTACGTCTTTATATAGGTTACAGGTAAACAAGTCTATTGTTTGAAACAAACTAGAGAATTTTTTGCATTAATGCAATCCCTAACCACGTAAGTATTTTGAGAGCCACATCGTTCCTTTCTGTAGGAAATTTCAACTAGTGTTGAAGTTAGAAGTTCAAGTCTCAATTCATTATCTGCAGACTTGGGGATATCTTACAGATAAATTCCAGCTGCAAACCATGATAGTGAGTCTAGATTTAATGTTTGACTTTCTGAGTGACAGGGTGAGTAATTTGAACCTGAGTTGATAGTAGTGACCCTCAACTAGAACAACTTGATGTATTAGCAAATTCTTCTTGCACTTAGTCTGCACTTTTCAATAACCTTAGTCAAGGAAAACAAGTTACTTTGGAGAAGAATTAAGTGAAACAAACCAGAAGAATGAGATCTTCTTCACGTATATTTATTTTTGTATGGGGTTTCCCTGACCCTTCAGTAATAGAAACAGCAAGACAGAATTATTTTTTCATCCAACCTGTTGTAAAAATTAGAAAGGAGTGGGAGAGATGAAGGAAAGGGTAGAGAGAAGTAGAAATGTAAGTAACTAATAGATTGCTTTAAATTTTATTCTTATGAATGTTTTGAGTATGAGAACAAATAGTGTAAGAATAAATTAGATGTGGTAATAATCAAAAGAATAACAATTAAATTGACAGATTGGGGTTCCATGGTAATTCTTAGAATAATATCCGTATCTATATTTCCGAGCATGGATGTCAAAGGTTTCGTTTTTCTAATTTTCAGAGCAGCAAACTCCACCTGGGATATCAAACTCAAGCTGTGTTTCTTCCCACCTCTTATGTTAATAATAGTCTTTACAATCTTTCTCTCAGAATTTGCATAGTCATTTGGGCTAGCATTTTTACAATTTGAATAAAATCTTAAATGTAGAATAGGAATGTATAAAAATAAGTGAATGTATTTTATTTGAAAGTTTAAATCTAAGGACACTGTGCCTTTCACAAATAGAAGTGGCATCTTTGTGTTTCCACATTAAAAAATGAAAAGTTGGTTCAGATTCTTCTTTAATCTGTCATGATATTTATTTTCTATTTCAATACTCTTTCATATATTGGTAACTGGATGATGTAATAATCAAAGAATGAATTGATAACTAAAAAGCAGTATGATTTGAAAGGCTTTTTTTAATAAAAGCTTCAACAAAAGGAATAATAGTTAAGTAATTTTCAATCAGTTTTGAGAAATAATACAAAAAATACAACTGAAGTTTTTAAATACAGAGTGTTTTGCTTATTATTATTCTTACTATACTTGAAGTTGACAAACATTCAAATCATCAGAAAATAATCCAAATCTAGTGTTTTATTCCAAAACCTTTTCTGTTGTTTCACCTGAAGTACCCACTCAGTCTTTCTTTCATTTTCTACATCCAAGTTACCATAAAGTGAGAATTCATTTTCAGTATAACTCAAAGATACTGCACGTAAGCCATCAAAAGAAGACAGCTAAGCTCACAATATTATATTTATAAAGTCAGGAAAGTGAACCAATACATTATAAAGGATTTTCCAGAGCAGGAGTTTAAAAGCATTTTCTGTTTTCATTTTCAGATATTAAGACTGTTAGATTAATACTTTTTTCAAAAACTCAAACAAAGTACAATGTAAGCAACTCAGGTTTTAAACTGTGAAACATTAACTCTTTTTTAAAAGATATGTCCTATGATGACAAGATCTTTTCTGTTTACAGTAACATGATTATTCAACAAATAACTTTCTGTTACATGGCCATTTTACTGACTGGGTAGGTGGGTAGGTTTTAGTGAGGTTGAGTAACTACTTTCTGCCTTATTAGACTGTGGATCATCTACCTTATTCAATTAGATGTTCTAAAATACTTATTGCTATGTAACAAATTGCCCCAAAACTCATTGGCTTTAAACAACAACAATGATTATCTCATACTTTCCGTGGATCAAGAATCCAGGCATGGCTTAACTCAAATCTCAGTGTAAGGGTCCTCCACAAGCTGCTATGCAAGTGTGTTAGCCAAGGCTGCAGCCTCATTCAAAGACCTGAGTAGGAAGAGACTGAGCTCACTTAGGCATTTGTTGGAAGGATTCAGTTCCTCAAAGGCTTTCGAACTCAGAGATTCTGTATTTTGCTGAGTGTTAGCCAGGGGCCACCCTTAGTTCCTTGCCATGGAATTCATGGATTCATACAAATTAATTCATCAGAGAAAGCACACTAGAGCAAGAAAGAATGCCAGCCAGAAAATAATTTACAGTTTTTTATAACCTAAGCTCAGAAGATATATTCTGTCATTTTTGCTATTATCTAATCATTGAAAGAAATTATTAGGTCCTGGCTACAATAGAGAAAAGAGGATTCCATAATAGTGTGGATACCAGAAGACAAGGATATTTGGCAGATAGTTTAGAAGGTTACTCATTACAAACTCAGACCATCAGATTACTGTATGAATTACACTGATATGTTATATTCTAAATAATTTTTCAGAGAAAATATCACTTTTATTTTTTAAAGTCATATAAATTAATATGTTAGCAATTGAGTTTATGGTCACTAGTATAGTGGGTTAAGAACTAAATGTGGACACTTTCTTATAATATGGGAGGTAAGTAGATAAGGATGTGTGTTTTTCACTGAATGATCTATTATATATACCAAAAAAGTAGAAAATTGTTATATTACTAACATACTGATAATCATTTGCTCAGAATACCAACATTATTTTTCAAGATTTTAAAATTTCCAAGGACTTTCTACTTTTTTTGTCATATTCTAGATTTTTATCCTTGAATTTTAGGTCATTGAAGAGGCTATTTTTTTCTTAATAAAAATTGATAATATTCATTGTATGTGTCCAACAATTTAATTTGTTTCCCTAACATTAATTTATGCACACATTTCCATGTACATGTATACACACATTCAATCAAATGTGCCTCTTGTTAAGAAAGTCCTTTTCAGACTATTTTACTAGATGTAACTATCTAAAGGAGTCACATATCCAATTCTTACTTATGGCTGTAATTGGCTTTGATTTTTCTTTAGGGCTTGCCTAGGGCAGCCAACTAGGCAAAAGAATATAAATTTTTGGATTTGCATCTTATTTCTTTCTTCATTAATTGCATTAACTTCAAAACTGATTAATTCTTTGAATTAAAGTGCCATTTACATTTAATACCAAAAATCACTTTCTTTGCATTTAAACCTTTTAATTCTATTTTTGAATTATAGTTCTAAATTGTGTTTGTCAAAATCTTAATTAGATTTATGTTGTAGGGATATAGTAGTTAGCTGAACAGTAGCAGAACTGAATAAGATGATTTTCTATGTAAGAAATTGGAAGCCTGCTTAAAATGTTTAGTGTGCAATACAGACTTTCTATACTGTGTAAATAAACGTATATAACCAGGATTGGGAAATATATATATATATATATATATGTAACTATTATTTATAGAGAAAGATGAAATCTAGACACCTGAAGAAGAGAGCTTTCTTTTTTTCTACAAGTACAGCCTGTGTGGGATTTGTATGGAATTTCATTTAATAAGAGATTTTATTTTGCTATTTACTTACAACAGTGACAAATGGTGGCCAGAAAGAAAAGCAAAGTATGTAATCAATCTTAACACCTTTGTTGTTTTCCTAAGAGAATAAAAAAGACTGAAAAAGGACAAAGCAAAGAAGATATTTTGAAGGAAAAAGAGAAAAATAATGTTTCTTGTTTTTGCTATTGATGCTGATGGTGGTAGCGGCACTGCTAATGACAATAATGGTAATAATAAAAACTGATATTTCTGGTCTTTAAAAGTCACTAGATGTTAGGTTTGATTATCACAGTTTCACACATGATGATATTTGAGATTCACAGAAGACAAAATTTTGCCTAAATTGACACTTCTAAAAAAATCTTAGAGCAATATTCAAATCCAGGTCAGTCTTTCTTTAATTTCTGGGTCCTTTCCATTATTTCAGGCTGCCTATCATAAAGACACTCAGTGTCAGTGTTAGCCACATAGACGTTATCCCCATTATTTCTATGGTAATCACATATTAAATCTAATCTTTATAATTTCTTCCTGACAAATTCTTAAGCCTGGTGCCTTCCAAATTTTTAATATTTAAAAAATACAAATATATCTCTACTAGTATATGTAAATATTTTAAAAAAACATATTGTGAACATTCAAAGAACAGCACATTTTGTTGTTGTTTTTAAATAAACCCTAAACCTTATAGTAGATAGTAAATTACAGCTCCTGTTACATGAATAAAAATCCAATAAAATTCATGAAAGTATGACAGATCTAATTTAAACTAATATCATACCCTGAACTCTGAGAGATTTTACTGATATTATTGTGATTTTTAATAACTGCTGATTCAATTATTGCTGCTAAAAGAAGACATTGAGAATATGAGATTTGGAGTCAAACAAACATGGGACAAATTCCAGCTTTGCCAGTAGCCACAGAACTTTACATCTAATTTCTCAAGGGTCTATTTTGTTTGTTTTTTAATATAGAGCTTTGCTTGTTTGGACTTCATGGGATTATTGTGCAGAGCAAAGGATATAATATGGCCTGTGAATGGACATCATATTATTGTTATCATCAGCAGCAGCATTGAGACTGATATTTTAAAGAGACAAACTTGGTTTTGAATATGGCTAGATAAGTTTGCCTCTTAGTGGCTCTTATTTATTTACTCAACTATATTTATTGAGATCAGATCATTTGCTTGTTTGTTTGCTAGCCATTAAGATAGATAGGGAATAAAATACATTTCCCCATCCCCCTCAGTCTTGTTCATGTCATCACTACTCCCAAACTTGCTGTGTCAGTCCATTTACTTCACTATAAAGAAATACCTGAGGCTGGGTAATTTATAAAGTACTGAGGTTTAATGTGTTCACAGTTCTGCAGGCTATACAGGAAGCATGGTACCAGCATCTGCTTCTGTTGAGGGCCTAAGGGATCTTACAACCATGGCAGAAGGTGAAGAGGCAGCAGGTGTATCATATGACAAGAGCAGGAGAAAGAGAGTGAGAAGGGGTAGGTTCCAGAACTCCTTTACACATGAAAAAGAGCTCGCATGAACTGAGCGATAACTCACTTATCACCAAGAGATGGTGCTAAACTATTCATAAGAGATTCTCCCTCATGATCCAGTCACCTCCCACCAGGCCCCACCTCCAACATTGGAAATAACATTTTAACATGAGATTTGAAGGGGACAAAAATTCAAACCATATCACCTCCTACTGCCTTAAAACACAACTGTGGCTTAACAAGAGGCCAGAATATCCAAGAATCTGTTGGGTATTTCGGCTATATTCTCTTCGTGTCTTATAGCTTAAAAGTTTTTAAAAGGGTGTGGACATGGTCCTGTTTAAAATTCACTCAGGCTAATATAAAGGATATGTGGGTAGAGTTCTTGCAGGACATAAATCAGTTAAGATTCTAATGCAGTCATCCACAGAAGAGATTACAATAGGGTGGGCAAGTCAGTGGAAGGTGGAGAGATATGGATGGACTTGTTATTAAACAGAGGCAACACTGAGAGATTTTCTAATAGGTCAGATAGGTGAAAACAGGTAAAGTGAGGAAAGCAAGAACAAGTTGATACCCATTCCGGGAAGAACGACTAAGGACAGGTTGGATTTACATAGGAAAACTAAAAGATCAGCTTTAAACATGCTGAGATTTAAATTATTGTGATATATCCAAGCACAGATGTCAAGTACGTCATTGACTAAAGAAAACTGGAATTCTTAGGAAATGTTTCCATGGAGATACAAATGTTGAAGTTTTTATCAGGCAGATGAGTTAAAAATTCGTTGAAAAATAAAGAGGCATTTTAGTAAGCTATCTGAATATGTAACATTTCAAAGCCAGATAAAAAGACAGTAGGGCTGTATGTGTGGCTCAGCACTGTAATCCTAGCACTTTGGGATTCCAGCTGGGAGGATTGCTTGAGACCAGGAGTTCAGAACCAGCCTGGACAACACACAGAGACCCCATCTCTAAAAAGAAGGTTAAAAATAAAATAAATAAATACATTTTTTTTAAAAAAAAGGATAATGTATAGAAATTACCTAGCAGAGTGCTGGTGCATATTTAAATGTAAATAAAAGTTCTTCAATAGTAAAAATTCGTTAAAAACTGTACTTTTGCTCACCTCAAATATCCATACAAGATGAATATTAAGGCAAAAATAAAATCAGGCAGCTAAATGTGTTTTAAATATTTTAACCATTTGTAGTTGGATAACTACTAAGTTCCAAATATGTGTTTGTAGATGACTATAACTTACTTCTATTAAGAATTCCATTCATCGCAATTAAATTTTGATTTATGTTAATTTTTTATTTTTTATTTACCAGGGATATTGGTAACATGCACTTTGTGTTACTTCTACGTCTTAGACTGTAATAGAGCTTTCTGAGCCAAACATCTTTCTTTATGATTTAGCCGAGCAAGAAGGGAGACAGAGAACACAGCAATGATGATAAAAAATATGTAAGGTGACCTTATATTTCCTTCTTCCTCTCACCTTCTGATTTCAGGTACTCTGAATACTTTCATTTGGAATGTAAATCTGCTTTCCTGCAAAGGCAGCTTTGATTACATTCTGTAAGTTCTTGAATGAAATTTCAGCCAAATCTCAAGGTCTTCACTAAATTCTCACATTATTTAGTTTCTTAGCTGTCTTCAGCCTTACTAAAAAAAGCAAGATCCTAATGAATCATGCATTTTGTTGGATGGGCATGCTATGTCACTTACTTGTCATTTTTGTATATACATTTAAAATCTAGGGGCTTTTTTCTCCCATTTCTTTTAGATGAAGAATATTTGCTTTGCTTCATCTATGAGGGAAGAAAAGTAATTAATGTTCAGGATAGTATTTTGCACATGGTTTCCAGATTTATTCATTATTGTCCTATTTGTTTAAGGTTATTTTTGTCATATTTTAAATTGCATGACTGACAGGAAAACTTGGATATGACAAAATTTTCTGATGCCGAATATAGATGACACGGAGCACTTGCTCAGAGGTCCTAGTACACAGATGTCTAAGCTATTATCTTGGGCCAAATCCTCACTTATTTTGCCAAAAGCACATGTCAATTAAATGGAGTCAGAACTTTCTGCAATACTGCATTCACATTCTGGCTCACAGTGCATCAACCCTAATATTTTTGGGTTTGTTTGTGTTTTCCCTTTGAATGACTTAGGCATTGTGTCAGTCATTGTTTCTTATTAATTTTATCCATTCTTTATAAAACCAACACAACTTTTTCCAACATCTTGCGTTTGTTTCAGTCTTCTGAGAAGTAAACTAAGATTTGCAAATAAAAATCTTAAGTCATACAGATACCATGTTAGTGTTGGAGAAAGCAGGAGTGGTAGATAGAAACTCATTCCCTGAGCCACACAGAACTGGTTTTATACTTTGGATTTGAATAATTAGATTTTTGAATGTGGCAAGTTTTTTAAAAAATTATTATTGTTTTAATTGTTAGTCTTTTAAATCTTTATTTGAAGGAGAATATTAAATTTTGTCTGAAAAAAATTAGATAAAAGTATTAAAAGTAATAAATTAGCTTCATTTGGCAACAAATAGATACTTAATAAATTGCATTTTTATTATTACAGAAATTTTATTAAATAGCATTACTACATAAATTTATTTTATTTTATTTTTGAGACGAAGTTGCTGTTATCTTGACTCACTGCAACCGCCACCTCCTGGGTTCAAGTGATTCTCCTGCCTCAGCCTCCCGAGTAGCTGGGACTACAGGGCAAACCACCATGCCTAGCTGATTTTTGTATTTTTAGTAGAGATGGGTTTTCATCATGTTGGCCAGGCCGTTCTTGAACTCCTGACCTCAGGTGATCCTCCCGCCTCGGCCTCTCACAGTGCTAGGATTACATGTGTGAGCCACTGCACCCAGTCTATTGCAGAAATTTGGACATTATGGAAGCTGAGGCAAATGCTCTAGATTTGTTGACTCAATTTTCATACCAACCTTCTTCTAGAATGAATTATGTTTCCTAGGCTCTCTTGTTGGTAGGGTTCCAAGAATAACTGTCTTCCACCAGGCGGATGCATGCATGTACAACAGAGAGAGAAAGTGAGCAGCATGAGGCTGGGGGAACAGAACTCCTAGGAGGCATGTCGCCAGACAAGTTTGATTCTTTTAGGACTGGAAGTGCTAGCAGAGGCTTCCTGATGTGGCACCTCTTGATCACAGTGAGACTGTGTGGTCTCAAGCATGGGTTAACAGTATTTCCCTTAGCTGATCAGTTCCAAGGTAGCAATTTGGCAGTTCTTTGAATTTCGAGCTAAATTCCTTGTGCCTCCCCAACAATCTCATGCACTATACAATATTCGTTAACGAATTATTTACTACATTATGCCACCAAAAATGATTCTATTTCTACAACTGACCAATGCAATAATCACTTACATATGATGAAAAACTAAAATGCATGATATATTTAAGCCAGTGTATTTTGGTTTGTTTGTTTTAGAGGGAGTGCTCTGTTACTTCAGTTCAACTTTAAAATTAGATAAATTATATTAAGGAAATAGAGCTTACAATGTGGGTTTTACTGAAGGAGAAAATGAAGAAGTGAATATTGAGAACCAGATACTACAGGATGGAAAGCTAGTGAGCTGCCTCATTACATGATGGTAAAATATTTGGTCATACCACTAACCTAATGTACACTTGAAAGCAAAACACATACCAAGGGGGGATTAAAAAAAATCAGATTGGTGATGTAGCTGGCTTCTCTCTGTCAATTCCTTCAGAATGACATTCAGTCTTATTTTATTTTTCCATGCAGGCATCCCATTCACCCAGCACCATTCATTAAAAAGACCATTTCCCCACCGTGCGGCAGTGTCACCTTGTGTTCAATCAAGGAACTGCGTTACGTAGGAGTCGACTCCGTGTTCTCTTTTCTGTTCCATTGTTTTATATGTGCATCTTACTACCAACACCACAATCTTAATTATTATAGCTTTATAAGTCTTTATTTGTAGTTGTGTTAGCCCATAAGACTATTGTAACAAACGCAATAGCGTGTCTTATAAACAAAAAAATATTTATTTCTCATAGTTCTGGAGGCTGAGAAATCCAAAATCAAGATGCTGGCAGATTCAGGGTCTGGTAAGAGTTTGCTCTCTGCTTCTTGGATGGTGCCCTCTTGCTATATCTTCACACGGTGAAAGGGGCAAGGTGGCTCTTTGGGCTCACCTTTATAAGGGCACTAATCTCATTCATTATCACTAATCAAGTCTTAAAGGCCCCATTTATAGGGGTTAGGATTTTGACATATAAATTTGGGAGAACACAAACATTCAGCCCATAGAGGTGATATTTGTTCTCCTTTAAGATTGTTAAGTCATTAATGGGCCTATGCATTTCCATGTAAATATTAAATTTACATTGTTAATTTCTGTATTTTGTTTTCAGGAGTTAGATTTTTTCTAAGGTTGCCCTAAATCCGTAGTTTAGTTTTGGCAGAAATGACATCTTTAAAATGCTGATTCTTCCAAAAAGAAAATATAGAATTTGCTTATATTCATTTAAATCTTTTGAAATATATCTTGATAATTTATTTAGCTTCTTGTGTATAGGTCTTACCCACATTTCATTACATTTATTCTAGGTTTTTCAAAGTTTTCTTTATGCAATATTTATTGTATCTTTATTTAAAAAAAATTGTTTGGCTCACAGAAACACAGTTGTTTATATATATATAATTGCACCTTAGCTTCTGGGGTACATGTGCAGATCATGCAGGATTGTTGCATAGGTACATACATGGCAATGTGGTTTGCTGCCTCCACCACCCCGTCACCTATATTTGGCATTTCTCCCCATGTTATCCCTCCCCAACCTCCCTACCCCATTCTGTCCCTCCCTTATTCCCCCCCAACAGACCCCAGGGTGTGATGCTCTTCTCCCTGTGTCCATGTGTTCTCATTACTCAACACTTACCTATGAGTGAGAACATGCAGTGTTTGATTTTCTGTTCTTGTGTCAGTTTGCTGAGAATGATGGTTTCCAGATTCATCCAGGTCCCTACAAAGGACACAAACTCATTGCTTTTTATGACTGCATAGTATTCCATGGTGTATATGTGACACATTTTCCTTGTCCAGTCTATCATCCATGGGTGCTTGGGTTGGTTCCAGGTCTTTGCTATTGTAAACAGTGCTGCAATGAACATAGGTGTGCATGTGTCCTTAAAGTAGAACGATTTATATTCCTTTGGATATATACCCAGTAATGGGATTGCTGGGTCAAATGGAATTTCTATTTCTAGGTCTTTGAGGAATCGCCACACTGTCGTCCACAATGGTTGAACAAATTTACACTCCCACCAGCAGTGCATAGTTGTTTTTATATATGGATCTTTTATCCAATGACTTGATAAATCCACTTGCTTATTCTAGGTTTGTCTTTAGATGCTTTTAAATTTTTACAGCATAAAACCATGTCTTCTGCAAATAACACATTTTTTTTAGATTTACCAAATTTCATGTCCTTTTGTTGTCTTATTGTTCTAGGATCTCTGGTAAAATGTCCAAAGGAGTATTGCTAGTGAATATTTTTGTTCATTTCTAATCTTTGGGGGAAAGGCATTCAATGTTTCAATTAATTGTAAACTTTGTACAGTGCTCTTCTCAGATACTCTAACAGAATAAGGGATTTCTCTTCTGTTTTTAGTTGTCTAAAAATTTTAAAGATGTTAATGGGTATAGAATTTCTATCAGGTAAATTTTTTGTATTAATTGAGATGATCATATATTTTTCTCCTCTAGTTTGCTAATTTAATGTGATAGAATTATAGTCTAATCAGAAATTATGAATATGTTATATTATATGACAAAATAAACTTTGCTGATATAATTAAGTTTATAGATCTTAAAATGGGGAGAGTATTCTGCATTAGATTGAGGTGATCTCAGTCTTACCATATAAGCTCTTAAAAGCAGAGAACATTCTTTGATTAAAGGCAAAAGAAATCAGACTCCATCTGTCATTGCTGCAGGGAGGTCATATGAAAAGCATCAGGAGGAATATATACTGCCTCTAGAACTAGCCTCTGGCTGATAGTCAGCAAGGAAACAGGGACCTAAGTGCTACAGCTACAAGGAACTGAGTCCAGCCAACAGTTTCTGAACCTGGAAGGCCCCAGCTGAGCTACAGAATACCTGCTCTTTTGACCTGCAGGACTGAGAAATTATAAACATATGGTGTTGTAGCTCTGCGTTTGCCATAATTTGTTATGGCAGCGATAGAAAATGAATATGCAGTGAAATCAGTTGATTTTTAAATTTTAAAACAGACATTTATGAAATAACTCAAATTCCTTCTTATATAGTTTCCCTTTATATATTGCCCAATCTGATTTACTCATAACTTGTTTATGGTTTTTGTATTTGTGCGCCTGCAAAAGATTGGTCTATGGGTTTCTTTTTTATTAATATTGTTGTCAACTTTTGGTATCAAGGATATGCAGTTCCCATAAAATTAGATGGTGAGTTTTGCTTTCTGTTCTCTGGAAGAGTTTGTTTATATTGGTATTTTTTTTTTCTTTTTTTTTGAGATGGAGTCTTACTCTGTTGCCCAAGCTGGAGTGTTGTGGCATGATCCCAGGTCACTGAAACCTCCGAATCCTGGATTCAAGCATTTCTCTCGGCTGTACCTCACAAGTAGCTGAGAATACATGTGCGTGCCACCACACTTGGCTAATTTTTGTATTTTTATTAGAGACGGGGGTTTCACTATGTTGGCCAAGCTAGTCTCAAACTCCTTATCTCAGGTCATCTGCACACATCAGCCTCCCAAAGTGCTGTAATTACAGGCATGAGCTACCACGTTTGGCTCCTGTTATATATTTTTCTTAATTTCTTTTTTATCTGCATCATTTTTAGATCACTTTTTTAAAAATTGGTGTAAATTTAGGACATAAAAATACAGTTTTGTTACAATTCCTTTTGTTGTATGGTAGTGTTCTTTTTTAAATTTATTGAGTTGGAATTTTGATAGGTGATTATCAGACTTTTTTTCCTTTTCTAACATATTAAGACTGAAAGTTTTTCTTTAAATACAATTTGATCTATGTCACATACATATTTACACTCTGCAATAAGGGACATTCTTGGACTCTATGTCATAAATTATAGAATTTTTATTCAGGACTGAATCATTCCCCCAGAAGAAGACTGTAGCTGTGCGAGTACTAAATGAGACTCACGTGCTGAACTCAGTATCAGTATATCAGCTACCCGGGCAGTTAGCAGAACGTCAAAAAAGGCTCGCAAATATGTATTCAACCAAACTGAGAAAGCCAAAAGGCAATTCCTGACAGATTAGATCCATGAGGATGGAAGAAGTTCAGTTCACCACCCCTTGTCATGGGAAGCCAGGGTTAAATGGAGCTTCCGATTAGAGACTGGGCCTCCTCACCTGTATGCGGTACCGCACACGGCAAAAGGGCAGACATTCAGCAGTTCATCTTTGTGTGTCTCAGAGACCAGCTCGAGGGTTGTACATCCAGAAAGGTGGTTACTACCACTTTGTTTAGGATGAGAATGTATCTGGCAGTTGCTTCTCTTCGAGATCACTTTTTCCTCCCTGTATGCGTATATGTCAGTGGTAGGGATGGGGTGAATTGGCTTTTCAGTTGGGAAGGAATTAAATGCTAATACTAATGTATGAACCTGAATTTACTGTGAGACTTTTAAAGCTTGAGGGACTTCTTAAGGGTAAATCCTAGCAATAAATTCACTTGGTAATGGAAAAAAATATATATAAATAATATATTAATATATTTAACATATATATGAATGTATTTATATATAAATATATAATATATAATATGTAAATATATAATAATATATATTTTATAAAATATATATCTATATAAATAGACAATATATATCTATATAAATAATATATATTTTATAAAATATATATCTATATAAATGATATATATTTTTGAAAATATATATGAAATATATATTTTTAACCAAAATTAATTTTAAGAGCTTACAACATCACCATTAAAATACGATATTGTTAATTATTTCTTTTCTAATTTACCCATAATATTTTTTTTATACTGTTGACTTCATACTCTGGATTTACCTCCACTAATGCATTTGATGTGATTTCTCTATTCCTGAGAATTATGTGATAAGATATTTTAGTGAATTCAGTCAGGCTTCAGTGGGATCTAGGCAGAATTTCATGTACTTCATTAAAAAAGATGATGCAGTTTTGGGTAGATCATGAGTAATGCATTTAAATATTCAGTATCTGTTGCCAGGGCCCTGCCAAAATTAGCAAAAGAGAAAGTGGGATGGGTTGACATTTATTAATATGTTCATGTTCATGGATATTTTCCTCTCCTGGTCTATCCCCAATAAAGAGGCATCGCCAGTGCAACACTCTTTCCACACCCCGGCCTACGCCCAACAGACAAAGGAATAAACTGGAAGTGATCTCTAAGCTAGTAAATTGTGGGTCCTCAGGGTCTGTCTTTTTGCTACTGTCTCTCTTGCTGTTCCTTCATGGTTCTCCATTGATATTTGTACACAAACACAATAAAAAGGATGATTTTTGCCTGAAGAAACCAAGCACACTTTAACTTTCAGAACTAACATAGTAGGAAATTTACACAGTGAAATCTGAACCTACTTCTTTTGCTTCAAGTGCGAGCAGCTGGCTAAATATTTAGCATAAGCTTATCTTCGATGTGACTTTCGTCTCTAGGATATCAATACCTTATTTCATCTTTCCAAGTATAACTAGAATGTGTTGAGGTACATCAGACATTTGAGTACTGTGTGCCATTCCTGACTTTACTCTCTTCTTATATTTATCAATGGAAGAATGTGAAAGGTTTCGAAATTTCAGATATTGAGGAGATGAGCAATTAAATGTTACAATGTATAATCTTTTATAAGCATAATATTTAAATGAGTGCTGTTACATATATCATACCCATTGAGAATTATCCAGCTCAAATTTGCCAGCCCCAGCCAAAGACACCTAGTCAATTTATCAAAACTGAAAAGTAAAGACAAAAACAAAATCAAGAGGAGAGGAGATATATGAATATAAGATATATAGGCTAGGAGTTGTGAATGGGTATTTTATAAGGAGAATCATTTGAATGAGAGATGAGGGAAATATCGGAATCTGGTAGGCCTGTCAAAGACAGAGAAAAATAAAAAGAAATTTGGAAACCGTGGCTCTGGACTATTTGTCACCTTCACGGTGTTTCAAGATGTACAAGTGAAGCAAAAGCCTTGAATGATTTTGAATGTATTCTGTTTCCATGGGCTGTGTCATTTTAACTGCACCACCACCCTGCTCTGAACTACATAGGTCAAAGCTGTAGAAGTATTTCCACACACCAGATTTACAACTTCTCATGAATCCGAGAAATTTTGTCCATTGATGTATATAGTAGCTATTCATATGGTACTTCTGTTTCTTATTTTTGCACTTATTATTATCTGTACATCTTTCCATTTTCACACATCCTTTCTTATGGACACATTTAATAAAATTAGCCTTAGATATTCAGGCTTGACTTCTAGAGCCTTTTGCAATGAAAAACATGATGGACAAATACCATTATGCTAAAGCTTATGCTTGTAATTTTGTTTGTAATATTTTTTAAATAGATATTTTCATTCTTTGGTTACGCCAGAAGGAAGAAAGTCAGACTTCTCTGATAGTTACTGGTTACTGGGGTTGTCTGATTCATTTCCATGACCATCCAATGAGACTATTTAGGTTTATCTGTGCAAAACTAAAATAAATAGTAAAAGCAAAACAAGCTCCCAAACTTATTTTCCTTAGAAAACCTAGGGAATTACTGGATAAAAAGAAATGATTTTATAAATAAGGAGATAATACATAGCCTAAGGTGCATTTCCAAATATGTGATCATCAGTTAGGAGCTCAGAGTCGTGGAAGCTGCTGATTTACCAGTTCCGCCCTGGAACCCTTTTAGCTCAGAAAGGACACAACAGAGTTCAGATCACCTCAGTGTATTTCCTCCAAAACACAGACCTTGAGTCAAGGATGTGGATACAAGTATTTCACCTGGATGGAATCTAAGAAAATACAGAGGGGTGGAATAAACATGGGCACAGATTCTCTGACATTGAGAAACTGGATCTCTTCACTCACTGGCTCTATGACTGCTTTAATATACACTGGGTTATGACTGCTTTGACTGACAGAAGAGAGTGAAAATGTATGGCAGAAATGTTGCTGCACAATGACTGAGGCTAAATACAGGTCAAAACACAATGAAACTGCCATGGTCTCAGACAGGCACTGAGTTCATTCCATAACCATTCTGTCCTACTCGGTATTTATGACCCTTTGGCAGAGAATGCTCTCAGACAGAGAGGTGAGGGTAACCATTAGCAGTTAAGGGAATCATCTACTGGCGAGGATAGGGAATATGTGTATGATACTATATTTTCTCGTAACCATGTGGATTTTAGTTTCCAAATGTTTGACTTGAAGATCCCTTTGAGTGACTTAGTTTCTTTAATTTCATTGATTCAGGCATAAGATTTTAAAGCCTATGATGGTACTGACCTACCTGCTGGATCAGAACTGGAAGAGACTGTTATTGGCCATAGACATGAACTTGGCCTTCATGACAAGTGGGCAAAGGAAAATAGAAGCATGGAAGGCTTGTGTAAAATACAAATGTGATATTCTGTTCTATCATAGACAGAGAAGATATAGAGGGTGAGCCCAAGCAGTAAAATTACAAAGATTCCTTCCAGGTGGCTGAAAGAAAGGTGTTAAGGTAAATCTGTCTCAGATCCTGGCTTCCTTGTGTCTGTCGACCTTTATGCTTGAAGTTGAACTTTTTTCTTAGCTAATGATGATACTTAATTCTTTCTGAGAGAGAGGGTAAATTCTCTTTTTAGGAGATAAAGTGCAAGAGATGTCTAAGGAAGAAACATTGCCAATGGCTACAATGGTCCAGAATTATTACAAGGTTTTGAGGAACTACTAAAATGGTTACAAGCATGGCACCAATCTTAGATTTTTAAATTTTTATAATTTTTCTAACATAACCTAACAAAAACAACACAAATCATTGCATTGCTTTCTTCCACCATCAGAAATAGAGTGAAGCCATGTTCCTAGAAAAATGACATAACCCATGGCGTTTAGAAGTGATCAGCACACACTGATGTAGGTAAAAGAATATCTTTAGAAACCCAAGTCCCCAAAAGACTACATAATCTTCTCTCATGAGAAGAGACGTCATGTTTCCGTCAGAGATCCCCTGTGTGTAGAGCGGTAATAGCTTTGTCAGAGAGTACTTCAGTTGAGGTAAGATTCCACTAAGAATAAGACTAAACCTAGTAATTCTCCTGTAGTACAGTTGAATAGAGCTAAGGTTCATACTTTTTAACTCAGGTAGGCTAAGCTGTTTGACTTCCTGCTTCATGCCTACTAATAAACTGACTAACTTAACGTTTACATTAACACTTAATTATTATAACAAAATGGTTGACATAAAAGAATGTATTTGACTATCTGATTATCTTTAGGGTTCCTCATATAATACATGAAAAATCTAAGAAAACCAGACTCAGTAAATATTTTCCAGAAAATTCTTTTGACTAAAGTATTGTACTACACAACATTAATGGTAACATCTTTTCATGTTGGTATCTGAAATGTTACAGTCCATACACACTGAAATTATTAAGATCAGCCCAGGCAACACAGAGAGACCCTGTCTCCACAAAAACTTTTTTAAAAATAAGTTAGCTGGATATAAGGGCACACACCTTTAGTCCAAGCTACTTGAGAGGCTGAGGTTAGAAGATAACTTGAGCTTAGGAGGTAAAGGCTGCAGTGAGTTGTGATAGTGTAACTGCACCCCAGCCTGGGTAACAGAATGAGACCCTGTCTTAAAAAAACAAAGTAAACAACAAACAAAAAACAATTAAGAAGTACAACAGGCTGGGCGCGGTGGCTCAAGCCTATAATCCCAGCACTTTGGTAAGCCGAGGCGAGTGGATCACGAGGTCAAGAGACCGAGACCATCTTGGTCAACATGGTGAAACCCCGTCTCTACTAAAAATACAAAAAATTAGCTGGGCGTGGTGGCGCGTGCCTATAATCCCAGCTACTCAGGAGGCTGAGGCAGGAGAATTGCCTGAACCCAGGAGGCGGAGGTTGCGGTGAGCCGAGATCGCGCCATCGCACTACAGCCTGGGTAACAAGAGCGAAACTCCATCTCAAAAAAAAAAAAAAAAAAAAAATACAATAATGGCTTCCTTGGGACTACTTCTAGATTTACCTTAACTCTCATTTTTTACTTTGTTTTTCAAAGAATTCAGCTAACTCTGGAAGAGTGCCATTTAGCAATATTCCTATTGCACAGTGTAGCTCCAGTGTTGGTTCTTTACAATAAAGTATTGGCTGAACTTTCTTTTTTAAGGTAACTTTGGTCAATAATGTAGTGTGTGCTATTGCTTTTGTTGTCTTGATAAATCCTGAAGATTAATTTTAGTTTATTTTCTTTTCTTCTTAACCTATCATTTTCTCCTTTTTGTTATCTCTTAGTTTTATTTGATTTGTTAGCTATTTTGCTGATCACTTGTCTGTAGTTTTTTATTACTTCCACTTTTATTTAATTATTAGAGTGACTGCACCATTTTCTCTTTAAATAGAGACTCATTTATAAAGTCCTGTCAGTTAGTCTCTTACACCTTTAATGAGGTTTACTGCAGCAAGTAGCAAAATTTATTTCAGATTCCAATCTCTTGCTTCTGCTCTCCCTCTGTCTCTCTCTCTCTCTCTCTCTCTCTCTCTCTCTCTCTCTCTCTCTCTCTCTGTCTCTCAGTAAAATCTATGAAGATAAGCACTGAAATAATAACGATGAAAAATATTATTTTGAAAATTTATGTTTCCATTTTTTGTTACTAGGAACTTTAAAAACTTAACAAAGCATGAAAGGGCTTGACTTAGCTAAAGTTCAAAGATCGAGACTATGAAGTAAAGTAAAAAATAGAAAATAGAGACCAAATTGAAATATTATAAAACCAAATGATGAATTTGTTTTTATAATCCAGACCAAAAAAAAAAAAAAGATTGCATTATTTCTTTTTCTTTTCTTTTCTTTCTTTTTTTTTTTTTTTTTTTTTGAGACGGAATTTCGCTCTTGTTATCCAGGCTGGAGTGCAATGACGCGATCTCGGCTCACTGCAACCTCCGCCTCTTGGGTTCAGGCAATTCTCCTGCCTCAGCCTCCTGAGAAGCTGGGATTACAGGCACGCGCCACCATGCCCAGCTAATTTTTTGTATATTTACTAGAGATGGGGTTTCACCATGTTGACCAAGATGGTCTCGATCTCTTGACCTCGTGATCCACCCGCCTTGGCCTCCCAAAGTGCTGGGATTACAGGCGTGAGCCACCGCACCTGGCCGATTGCATTATTTCTAATTTATCTGACATAAGTGTCTCATAAGATTTTTAAATTTTATCATACAAGCGTATAATGCTGAGAGTCTTTATACAGGCATAATTAAAAAATAACTTTATGAGATAAAGTCATTAGGTGCGGTGTTTAGAAAACTCTCATGTCATTTCCAATTTAAAACAAGTAAAAACATTCTGGGAGAGTGTGTCACAAAGAATCAACCTCTGTCTAGCCCTCAGATATTACAAGTTAAGTATCTCTTATCTGAAAATGCTTGGAACCAGAAGTGTTTTAAATTTAGGATTTTTTTCACATTGTGGAATATTTGCATGTACATAATGAAATATTTTGGGGATAGGACCCAAGTCTAAATACAAATTTCATTAATATTTCATATATAACTATAAAGAAAATTTTCTACAATAATTTTAATAATTTTGTGGATGAAACCAAGTTAATTTACAGGGACCCATCAGAGAGCAGTGGTGTCACTCTCGCTGTCACCCATGTCTACAGTGCATGGTTGTTTGGGTGTCACTCTCGCTGTCACCCATGTCTACAGTGCATGGTTGTTTGGCATCATCATTATTCCTGATTCTGATTTATATGCTACCAATAAGCAATCATTTTTTATGCTACGTACACATAAGAACTTAATAGTAAAACTATGACATACCATTCTTACCTTTAATATAGTAAAAAAAAAAGTGTTCAGGGTAGCTAAGCAGCACAGTAGCACCGCTGGAATACCCACATCAGCTGGCAGTGACAGGCTTTCAATCTTTATCTGTGGTGCTGTGTTTTGATTAAAAATTACTGAACCCTGTATTTTTTTTTTTTTTTTTTTTTTAGGTGAAGGAAACATCAGAGGCAGTTGAGGGAACAGGAAGTGAGTCCTCTAAGGATGAGGAGACATTCTGCTGGCTGGCTTTTTAAAATATTTCCTCCAGAGTCATTTACCTCACTAAATTAATCGTTTGTTTGTTTGTTTTAGCTTAGAAGTCTTTTGACTTTATAAATTGACATGACTTTTGTTCTGTTATGAATACAGTCTCTTCTTGTCCTTCAATGAGTCAATCACACATTTTCACCATGTCATCTACAGGCACTATTTTGTGCAGTGTTAACAATGCCATCTTTATCATCACCGTTATGATGATCACCTTGATTCAGAGCGATTTTACTTACCTTGCCATTAGTCAATGAATAAACAACTAGAGCCATGTTATCAATGTTAAAAAACTTCTTTGATACCTACTTCTAATCTCTGACAGACTTTTAAGGTACAGTTTTTGCATGTGTAAGAAGGCCAAACATCAGTTTTGTTCTCACTTGACATGCAGAAACCTTCAAAGTCACCACCTTGCTCATCATCATCACGTAGTGGACATAGTCACAAGGCACAGGTTGTGTCAGGCATGCACAATGGTTTCTTTAATCACCGTGTTGCAAACACTGGCAACAGCATACACAGCATTCATGATGCTAAATTCCTCTTCAAAACCTTCTACACCCATGCTTCTGTTCATTGCTGTTAGTATGCCATTCAAGAAAGTGTTTTTATATTTACTCTTCATTGATCTAGCGATACTGTGGTCACATGGCTGAGCCAAAGAAGTCACACTTGGGAGAACACACATGGCATAAGCATTACTTCTTATTAGAATTTCAGCTGGAGGATGAGCAGAACAGTTGTCATGAAATAACAAAATCTTGCAGTCATTATCCGGTCTAGTTTCCCTGGAGTAAGCATGAGCCTCTGGCTCAAAATGTGTGTGAAATCCATTAGAAGAGATGTCCCTGGTGACCTATGCCTTTTTGTTAGTGTTAGCAATGGACTGGTAAGAGATTCACTCCTTGAAAAGAGAACCCAAGCTTTTGCCTGTCACAGGAAGTTTATACTTCTGTGTGGCTGCTACATTAGCACATCCCAGCACAGTTTTTCTGTCCTTGGCATCCTTAACTCCTGAAGGGGCTGTTGCAACAGTTGTAGTCAATGTCTTTCTGGAGCCACAATGATGTTTCAGCAGTATTTTCTGTCATCAGATTTTCATCAGCAATGACCTTGACTAACTTGTCAATAAATTTGTCTGCCACTCATGATCAGCAGGTGCTTTATTACCACAAATTTTTAAAAATGTAATGTTGTTTCTTTTCTAAAATTTCTGTAACCAGCCTGCTGAATATTCAGTTTTCTTTCATTTTTAGCTCACTGAGATAGATGTTTTCTTGTTTCATGATCAGCATACCATGAAGTGGCATGTGTTCACTGTGATGCTGGTGGATCCACGCTTTCAATATGCAATTGAAATCTTCATTTTTAGCTTAGTGCAGTGTTTTTTTTATTTTTAATTAATGTCTGTTCATCACTTCCAGCAAAGGACTTCAATAGTTTGTCTTTCTGTTTCTTCAGATCATATAAGATGGTCACTCCAACACCATGCTCTCTGTAAGATGTTTCACACTTGGGCTATTACCAGGATTTATCCAATAGCTTGACTTTCTCTGCTATAAACGTAAATTCTTTCTCTTTTTCTTATCACTGCTACCCACAGGGGTATCTCTAGGCCTTTCTGATATTTTCAACAATAAGTAAAAAAACCACAATGAGTTATGTACACACAATGAGGGCATCATGGGGAACTTCTTGTTGGTGCATCCTGTCTGCACACCTGTCATATTTGTGGAATTGCTTGTGTGAGGAAATCTGGTATGCACGACAAAGACATATTGCAGCTTAATGGTGCTTGGAATAGTCTTTTTCTTTTTGTTTTAGGGACACCAAATAAACTGTGTTGTCTGCCTGTGTTTTGACTGTGACCCATACCATGAGGTCAGCTGTGCAATTTTCCATTTGTGGTGTCATTTCAGAGCTCAAGAAGTTTCAGATTTTTGAGGTCAGATGTGTAATTTTCCACTTGTGAAATCATGTCAGACCTCAAAATGTTTCTGATTTTTGAGCACTTTGGATTTTTGGATTAGGAGTGAGGAATCCATATATTTCTATCACTTTGGGGATTGTAGTAACATAGAAACATCACATCTCACAATTGAAAATTTCAAGGTATATTCACTTCAAGCCTCAGCCTTAACTGCACATTATCTCTATGTGGTGGAGACAACAGGCAACTAAATTCTGTGAAAGATTCATGTTCTTTTTTTTGGAGACAGAGTTTCACCCTTGTTACCCAGGCTGGAGTGCAATGGCACGATCTCGGCTCACCGCAACCTCTGCCTCCTGAGTTCAGGCAATTCTCCTGCCTCAGCCTCCTGAGTAGCTGAGATTACAGGCACGCGCCACCATGCCCAGCTAATTTTTTGTATTTTTAGTAGAGACGGGGTTTCACCATGTTGACCAAGATGGTCTCGATCTCTTAACCTCGTGATCCACCCGCCTCAGCCTCCCAAAGTGCTGGGATTACAGGCTTGAGCCACAGTGCCGGCTGATTCATGCTCTTTATCCATAGCATAAAGTAGATACCTGGAGAAAGCTATCACCAAGCCTCATTATATTTTTCAATTCTTTTATATCTAAGCAGAGACATATGATCAACTCAAGCTAATGAAATGTAAGCAAAATTGCTATCATTATTTTTTCTGAGATGGAGTCTTGCTTGCTCTATCACCCAAGCTGGAGTGCAATAGTACAATCTTGACTCACTGCAACCTCCACCTCCCAAATTCAAGCAACTCTCTCACCTCAGCCTCCTGAGTAGCGGGGACTACAGGCACATTCCACCACTCCCGGTTAATTTTTTTGTATTTTTAGTAGAGATGAGAGTTCACCATTTCTGCCAGGATGGTCCCGAACTCCTGATCTCAAGTGATCTACCATACTCAGCTTCCCAAAGTGCTGGGATTACAGGAGTGAGCCACCATGCCTGGCCTGAGTATCACTTCTTAATAATACAGTGATGTGTAATCCTCGTGCTTTTCCTTTACACCACAGGAAACTTGTTGTCCCCCTGTTAAATATTTCAGCATTACAAAATACGAAGCATCTGAACTTTTACATCTGCTTAGAATAAAGCTTCCTAGTAAGGCACATCTCTTTACGTTGGCACGCTTTCGATGAAAGGTCCACTAGGTAAACATTTTTTTTTTTTAATTTTTATTGGATTTTAGGTTTTGGGGTACATGAGCAGAGCATGCAAGACAGTTGCGTAGGTACACACACGGCAGTGTGCTTTGCTTCCCTTCTCCCCTTCACCCACATTTGGCATTTCTCCCCAGGCTATCCCTCCCCACCTCCCCCTCCCACTGGCCCTCCCCTTTTCTCCTCAATAGACCCCAGTGTTTAGTACTCCCCTTTCTGTGTCCATGTGTTCTCATTTTTCATCACCCGCCTATGAGTGAGAATATGCGGTGTTTTATTTTCTGTTCTTGTGTCAGTTTGCTGAGGATGATGTTCTCCAGATTCATCCATGTCCCTACAGACGACACAAACTCATCATTTCTGATTGCTGCATAATATTCCATGGTGTATATGTGCCACATTTTTCCAATCCAGTCTATTATCAATGGGCATTTGGGTAGACATTTTATGTTTTGTAGACTATAGTTTCTGTTTCTTCTTTTTCTCCTTCTTCTCATCCTTCTTTGTCTCCTCCATTTGCTCTCCTTTTTCTCTTCTCCTTTTTAAAAATATAAAAAATGTTTCATTGCTTGAGAGTCATACAAAAACAGGCCATGGGACAGATTGACCTGTGAGTCCTATAACAGTTTGCAATAACCCATATTAGGTCACCGAAATCTGTAGGTTTTGCAACAAAAGTGAGCATACTCTGATTAGTACATTTATATCAGGAGTTGGTAATCTTCACTCCACAGGGCAAATATGGCTTTAGCTTATTTGTGTAAGCAAAGTTTTCCTGAACACAGCCCCAACCATTCACTGTTTTATTCTCTAGGGCTGCTTTTGCACTGCCAGAGCAGACTTCAGTAATGGTGACAGAGACTGTACACCCAGCAAAGCCTCAAATATTTACTATTTGAGCCATCACAGAAAAGGTTAGCTGTCCTCTTTTCTGTAACTTTAACAATCAATAGTTTTCCTGTCTCTAGAAGTGCTCCTTCATTAATGTGGCAGCCATAACTCTCAAGGAAGCTTATTTTCCAACTTAATAAAATCGTATTTTTCATATTAAGTCAAGATATCTTTCCCTGTAACATTTATCCATTGATTCTATATCTGTCCGCTGCAGCCTCAGAGCTTAAGATGCTTCCTCTTTCACAGAGCAGCTGCTGAAACATCCTAGTACTTTTGAGTAGAGGAAGATGAGTTACCGTGAGATGTATCACTCGTTCACCACAAAAAGCGGTTGTTTGTTCTGTTTTCCATATAATAGTTTTCTGAAGTGTTTGTTAGAGCCTAAAAATAAATAGGTGGTTCAAATTTACCTCCAAAGTGACTTCTTCATTTATAAATTTCAAATGCTGGAAAAAAAGGAACAATATCCAGTTTTACCTTTCTACTCTGGGAGACATTGGATTTGTTACCTTTTGTTTTATTGATATTATGGATTAAATTGTATGATAACAGTTAAAACTCAATAGTAAGACTGTGAGGTCAGACTGACCTAAATTTTAAACAGAACTTCATCACTTTTAAACTGTGCAACTTTGGGCAAATTTATTAAGTCCATTACACTTCACTTGTCTGCAAAATGAGAGAATTATTACTTAGTCAAAAATGCTATATTACAGGTGTGTTTTGAGGATTAAAGGAGCTAATACATGTGACACATTTTGCTTTAACCTAAATAGTTCAGATGCATTGAGAAAATATTGTTTATTATGGTACTAAAGCACATTGTCATTTCTGTTGTAGATATGCATTAAGAATAGCATCTTATTGCCATGTTGTTTCTATATGCTCTTACACAATGAGCATAGCGTGCAGGTTTTCAAAGTTTTGTGTCGAATTCGATTAACAATTAACTTAAAGACTTTCTTACTAACTTGAACAATTCTTCAGTGTTTTAAAAACAAATTCCGCAACGTGATTGTATATTTATTTGTACACATGTGCTCTTAAGCATTATTTAGGACTGCAAAGTGTAAAGTTTTAAGTTGTTTGGAGTATACAATATAGTCCTCGTACACAGGGTCTCCTATTTGCTGCCTTTATTTTTGTTTGCCCGAAGGAGAGTCATAAATCTTAGAATGAATGAGAACTTGATCTCATAATACTCTACCTAAGGTGTGAATAACGTCAACATTTATTCAGTATTCAACAAATATTCACTGGTTGCCTACTCTGTGCCTTACACAGCTCTACTCTTGGAAAGTTTATTCTAGGAGAAGTAAAAGACAAGCTAATAATAGATAAGCAGAGGCAATATAATAACGCCACTGAGGTTACTTTTCCAAGAATAATCAAAGAAGATGCCCCATATTACTAAGGTTCAGCTCAAATGCTACCTCCTCAGAGAAAAGATACAAGACAAGAGCACATTAGGCTAACAGAACCACAAGAAAAATCTCCTAGAGTCATGAACGGGCCCACATGGGGAAAAGTAGTATCAAGTGACCTTGGTACAACTTGAAATTGTGTATTCGAACTGGCATGGCTCGTAGAAAATCCTTATTGCAGGAAAATATTTCTCCTTTAACATCCTTCCAGTTGTTTCTAGTATAGCACTTTAGAGCTATCTAATATAAGCCTAATCCTTCCAATATTTGTATTCCTTAGTACTAAACTTCCTCAATTCCTTTTAACATTGCAAGGTAGTATCATAGGAGGTGTCCTGGCTTTGTTGTTAGATAAACCGAGTTTCTTTTCTAGCTTTGCTATATATTAGCTTTGTGGTGTCAGGAGAGTTACTTAATCTTTCTGAGCTCTGGGTTTTTTTCTTGCAAAACCAGAAAAATCACACCCAGCTTTCAGGAATATTGTGAGGATTAAGGAAGAAAATTGTATAAAGTATAAAATAGCACCAGGCACACAGCATGTGTGAAATAGAAAGTGACTAGAATAATTAATAGCAGTTATTACATTCTTATTACCCTTGTTTTATGGCAGCTCTTCTGTTTGTTAATGTTTCTCTGGAAGTGCAGCTCCCAGAATTTAACACAGGAGTCTGGGCAGTGAACATTGAAGTAATCAATTTAGGACTATTGCATTCTTTGCTCTGGACACTTCTTTTATAATTGAAGCTTAGTATACTTTAAGTGTTTTTAGCAAAGGTATGACACTTACATATTGACCTTACTTTAAAATAAGGTATTTTTATTGTTTGCGTGTGTATGCCTGTTCTCTCCTTTTCTGAATTGAGATTTAGATTTCTGAAATTCATATAAGAGGCAATGTAACACAGAAAAAAAAAATATTGGCTTTGTGTCCAAATATGGCTTTGAATCCTGGCTTTGTACCTGTCTAAACTTGGGCAAATTGTTAAAAATGCTGAGCATTTTTCTCATTTGTTAAGTGTGGACTTTACTAACTACTCTGTATAGTTGTTATAAAGATTAAATGGGATAATATATTTCAAATGCTTAACATAAGACCTTGAATATAATAATAGATCAATAAATGGTAGCTATTATTAACATTTCATTAAACTGCATTTTGTTAGTTTAATCATTACTCTGGGTAAGTGTCTCTTTTTTTAAACACTCTATAATATATGTTCTCCATTTTGAGTAAGATATACATTTTATTAATGTTCTGTTACATTTATGGTCACGACATTGAAAACAACAAGGCTAACTGTAACATCACAGACAATCCACAAGATATCTTTTTATATGCAAAATAATCCATTGTTAGGTGCTCTTGAGTATGGACTGTCAACCAATGCCAAGAAACTTTGTTTCTTTGAGGTATATTAGCTGTTGATTTATGTTGAATTCAGCATTCTTTGAATTGACATATGATATATAACAGATGGACTGGGTAGACATCATTATGAAAATTAATTTCAATATCCTTAATTTATGAAGTATGCTAACAATCAAATTTCTATTTTTAATGACTGCCTGAACAGAACTTATGTGATTTATTTGCTCAAATTACTCTCTCATTTATTAGAAACAAATGAGAAAACCTGTGAATGGTCATTTGTATTGTAATTACTATATTCTTACCATTTTCAGTGGTTTCTGTTCATTCTTGACTATGACATCCATAGCAGTATTTCATTCCAACAAATCGTAGTAAGGGCGTATTTCACAAAGTGTTTTTTTAATTCTGCTATGTAAATTTGCATGGGCATTGTTTTATAAGTTTTATAAGTTTTTTGATTTGACATTCAGTCATTTTTATTACTTTGCTATTAGAAATCAATAATGTCAAGCCATATGCTTAGATTTTGATGCAATTCATATCAGTAATTAGAATCTCAATAATGACTCTGTTAACAACTGGTACATCTTAGGCCTTCTGGATCCATTTAATGAGATGGCAGCCCATTCCAATAGCACTATAAAAGACAATCATAACTTTTATAAATGTATAAAATAATTGATTGAAGGGAAGTCAAATACATCTTATTTAAGTGATTATTTAAATATTACTAAGCGGTAGTGGTTCCTAAATTTTACCCCATTCCACTACCTTTTGAAGAGATTACAGTTTGCAGAATTCCTTTCTTATTAGAAAAAGGAATTTCTCTTTTTGAGAGGGAATATAGTATGTTCTTGGTGTCTGAATAGAAAAACGTTATTTCATTAATTTTTGCTCCTCATTTTTCTTTTTTATAGAAATTCTTAGAAGACAATTAGTATGTAAATTTTGAAATTAATTTTTAGAGGACACTTTTTTACTAATAATATACATTCCCTTTCCATTTCAATTATAAAATATGGATTTTATGGAATTGATCATTATGTTTTAAAGAGGAAAAATGTTTTGAAGTAGGTGTTAATTTAAAAATCTACATGATTTAATTTATGATCTTGATTTTCAACATATATACTATAAAATCATCATTATGTAAAATCTAAACTCATTATTTTTCTCTTGAATGTAAAATTGCAAAACAATAAGCAGAACTGAAGACAAAATTTGGAAATTAATTGTGGAAAAAAATCCCCTAAAATTTAAAAAAAAATTATTAATCATTTTTCATTTAGTTTAAAAGTCACTTGAAATTGACAATAAATCATGTATAATTACTTCTAAAGATGTTAATAGCATCATGAACGAACAAACTCATTGCTATGGTTTATCAATATTGATATTGATATTCTGATCCAATCAAACAATGTATACACAAGTGGGTTGATGAGAAATAAATCTCCCATTTCTTTCAATAGACACTGCGGTATTCCACAAAGCTTAATTTTGATTAACATACATTGCACTGAATAGTTTTAAACAAAATATATTAAGAAAAATGAAATAACACAGTGTGTTAAAAAGAAGATCAAGGAGAATGCATATGAGCTAAATTCATTTGAAATGGCCTTATTTTTAATTACTTATTTGAATTAAATAGATTTGCTTTCGACATTAATTTATTGGGTTTCTTAAAATTTAGTGGGCCGGGCGCGGTGGCTCACGCCTGTAATCCCAGCATTTTGGGAGGCTGAGGTGGGTGGATCACAAGGTCAAGACATCGAGACCACCCTGGTCAACATGGTGAAAACCCGTCTCTACTAAAAATACAAAAAATTAGCTGGGCATGGTGGCACGTGCCTGTAATCCCAGTTACTGAGGAGGCTGAGGCAGGAGAATTGCCTGAACCCAGGAGGCGGAGATTGCGGTAAGTCGAGATCGCACCATTGCACTCCAGCCTGGGTAACAAGAGCGAAACTCCGTCTAAAAAAAAAATAATAATAATATTAAAGAGAACTATTAAAAGGCTGTGGGCTTTGGGTAAAATACAGTCTGCTGTAATATTTGCCACTGTAGAAAATGAGCTCCCTTGAATCTGTGAGATTAAGAGCTAAGTCTGGTATACTGTTGCAATACCATTCCCATTAAGAGATAGTCTCGTCTAGGTAAACTATAAAGATTTTCCGAACAAGTGAATGGCTGAATAAATGAAGGGTAGCAAGTATGTTCAGAAGAATATTTGCAGCAAAGGTAATCTTACCTTTTTCTGAGGATAGTCTAAATACATTTACATATATATACAGGCACACATTTTTAAAAGATTAAGATCTTTTAAAAGATTAAGAGCTTTATTTCTGGGCTTCAGTGACATTTAAAATACTCTCAAAAATATTAAAGATTGAGGATGAGGAAAAAATATATGTATGAGAATATAATAAAATCAGAGTTGTTATTATTAACGCAGAGGAATTCTCACTATGACATCCTATACAGCTGCTCATAGCTCTAAGACTTCCTTCAGTCAAGGCAAAGAGGAAAACTTACCTGATTTTCAGGGTCTTTAGAACAAACCATCTGTTTAGGGAAAGCTAATTTTTCCTGACATTTAGACCTGAGAGGAATTTCTCTTATGAGTCCTTAGTTAAGAGTTCTCTGACCTGAAATATGTTCATGCTAGATGTGTAAGACATTTGGTGATGTTGTTTCTAGTGGTGAATATAACACAGACAATATGACAAGTGTAACTTACTTGAAATTTGGCCCAGATGCAGTCTGAATGAAACTAGTATATTTGATAAATTAAATTTTCCAGAGCAGTAGTTTTCATATGGAATGCAGATTCTAGGAGATTCTTGGAAGAGGGTCATAGTCTCCCTTCAGGAAGAGAAGGCATGGAGCTGATTCCATAGGAAACAATAAGAGCAGAGATCACTTGGGTTATCTGTGTAAAATTTAGGAAATGACTCTGCTCCCACAAAAGTATTTGAAAAATAATTGATATAAAGAAATGTTAGACAACATGACTTGCAGACAATCATTTCTGAATTTTTTTAAAAATAATTTTTTTGAATATAAAGTAAGCAGTAGAAAATTAAAATATTTTTGTCTAGGAGAAAATAAGAGGGTCATGTAGGCTTTAATGCTCAATAGGCAAATAGCCATGTGTTTTGATAATCAATTTGATAGTAGATAAAGTTATTGTCCTCTTAAAAAATTGAAGCACTTAACTGAGACACACTCTGAATTGGTGAAATGACATTTTTCATGACTGAGTATATGCTGAGACCAAAAAAGCATAGATTAAACAAAACCTATAAATTTTTTAAAAAGAGAGAACATTGACCAATCCTTTATTAATATTTGATAAGCAAAAACTGCTTTGTAGACTGAGGAACTGAGAGAACAATGGTATGCTTTTGAAATATTTGTTAATGGAGGTTTTTTCTTTAACTGCAACTGCTAAAAATGTCAGTGTGAAAGACAAAAGAAAACGTAATTAACCAAAAAGCAACTTTATGGTTAAAGACTAAAGGTTTACAAATACAAATACACATTTGTATTTATATATGGGTATATATACATGCATACATATGCATAGATATATGCATAAAACATTAATTTAAAAATCGTATATTTATTCCTGAACACCTATATAATACACTATTCCATTATGGTAACATAATCCATTTAATTCCATCTTTGTTTTCTGGAATTAAGCTTTTTTCATTTTTAAAATTGTATGCCATTTAAGGAATTTTATTTGGCATTTGTAGGCAGTTTTGTGTACCTAGGTGTTTTCTTGGAATGCCTTTCTGTAAATAAATAGTGAAACAAAAATCATAAGGTTTTTAGAAGTCAATCATACATAGCATTTAATTAATTTCCAGACGATTATAGGCATTTATGTACACACCTGCTACACTTTGAGTCCCACCTTACAACATATTCACCAGCATTGAGTGTTATCAATGTCAGTTTTCAAATTCAAAGTATAAATGTTATAATTTGCATCTCTATGCTTACAAGTAAAATTGAACACTCTTTTTAATTATATCATTCAGTTTTATCTTCTGTGATTTGCATACTCGTTTACCCATTTATTTACTTGAGTATTAATGTTGATCTCCTTATGAGTTTCTGGTTGTTTCAAATATTAATTTTGAAATTAAAGGAAAGTTTAATTTTAAATGAATGGAGACAAGTTTTTAAAAACACTACTTTAAGTTAGGTTTCAAAGTGACACACTCATGAGGTGTCCATTACATCTTTAGACAATGTGACTTTAACAACTTCTACATTTTTATGAGCCAACACCTAGAAAAAAGAATATTTTGACATTCTCTTTTGATATCACCCTATCACCTTCCAATTTCAATAAAAATTCTGAAACATAGAGAGTAATGAATATATTTAACATTATCACAATTTTTGTGTAATGTATTAAACTCTATAAAATATATGCATTCAATGTTTTAAAAATCGATTACCCGTAACAACCTGTGCATGTGTCTTCTCACTTCAAGAAGTACTCTTGGAATAAAATGCATCATAAATTGAGATTTTTGCCTAGATGAGGCCCAATTTATTCAGCTATAATTATTGATTCAACAGAGTAAAACGGAAGCCTAATTAAGGTTGTGGCTATAACCAGAAAGTCTGTATCTACAGAATAAAACATCTGAGCTGTTACCCATTAATTTGGAAAGAACACCCAAATGCTGTTTTCAAGATGGAGTGACTAACAAACATATCGTATCTTCAAATAAATCATGTCCATGATGAGTAGGTGAAGATAAAGTAAGTTAAAAAATAAACTATCAAGGTTAAACAGCATAATTTAATGTCATATTTAAAATTTTGTTTGAAAAACTATTGGAGAAGTAGGTACAATGCAGTGGCTAAAAGCATGGCTCAAAGTCAAGCTCCTTCAGGAAATAGCTTTGGAAGCTCAAGTATGTTATATAACATCTCTTAGCTGCAGTTTTTTTTTTGTTGTTTTTTTTTTTTGATGGGGGATCAGTAATAATGCTATCATCCCCGGGTATCTGTGGAGTAAATTTGTTTCAGGGTCCCTGTGGTTACCGAAATTCACAGATACTTAAGTCTCTTATGTAAAATCATGTAGTATTTGAAAATAACCTACACATATCCTCCCATATACTTTAAATCATCTCTAGATTAGGTAAAATACCTAATACAATGTAAACGTTATATAATAGTTCTTATACTGTTAGGGAACACCACTGTATTGAGTAGGAAATAGCTAAAAGAACAAAAGGTCCGTACCTGTTCAGGACAGAGGCAACCATTCCTGCTTTTTGCTCCCAAAACTGCAGGTGGTTGAATCTACCAATGCAAAACCAACACCTAGAGAGGTGACTGTAGTACCTGCTTGTAGAGGTGTTGCTATTATCCCCATGCAGAGATTATGCATGCAAATTAGTTTATTCTCTAAAAATGAGGTCACAGTAAGATCAAAGACAGAATTTTAGTAGCTTATAACTGAAGAGAATATTGAAATGTGCTGAAACGTGTGAACATCATTAACATAAGTAAGTTCTTTAGAAGAGGGTGTTCATGTTACATCATGCATAAATGCAGTTAATTTTCCCAAAATAAAAATAGACTCATTATTCTCACTAGAAACTTGTAGCTTATTTTGTTTCATATTTAAAACGTGTGGTTGTGGCAATGTACATATATATGCTTTCAGGTACATAAAAGTGAGAGAAATTACTTTTGCCTTTTATTTTTAAGTTTCATATAATCCCATATGTGTTTTACTCTCCTTGAGACCAGAACTTTTTTTCCAGACCAGGACATAGTTCCCTAGCATACTTATTAAAACTAGCACATCCTTAGCAACAGGCTCATATTGACTGATGCAAATCTTCAGCAACATTTTCATAGCTGAGAGTAGTGAATTTCACCTATTCTCTATCATTTCTTTTCAGAACTTCATAAAACATAAGGTCCAGGGAGGTGGCGGTTAGAAGAAGTTAAACAACTTAGTTTTCTGAGGATTTCTAGAGTGTATTTTTAAGGCATTTTTCTTCTATAAGACTATTCCTACCTAAAACAATGCTATGTCAACTATGCATTTAAAATATATTATAAATGTAAAAATTTATAAATTTATGTGTTTATAAATAAAAATTTCAATTGATTTTGATACTGTGAACTCACCTTAATTTCTTTCAAGTGACAATGACTGTTTGAAAGAGTAGCTTACAAAAGAAAAGCTTTAATTATACAAGTAATTCAAAAGCTGCTACCTCCTAAATCAGTGAATCTCTCTGTCTTGATTATTTTAACAAGGCTCTCTCCATTTACATAATTTTCCCTGCCTGCCGTCAGTCCAATTACCTTATTTTCTTGTTTTATGACTCCACTAATAGATACATCATTTATAATCCACAAAACAGCTCCCCTATTCAATTTTATTTGTTTTTATCTCCATCTTCTTTTTCCTTAAATGCCATTTGGAAATCAGGTATTTTTAATGGAATTGCTTTCCTATCATTTGTGACACATTTGAATTCTCACTCAATAAAAAACACTGAGACCTCCGCGTTAGTGCTTTGGTTTTAAATTTGATTTAATTTTGATTTGTTTTAGAAATTAATAGCAGCACTGAAGGTGAGGCTGTAGTCTCCTATTTGAAATTTTATGTTTGCCTGAAAAGAAATCATGCTGAAAAGTTAATGGTCTGATAAAAAATACACCATGTTGATCTAAAAAAAAAAGATATTTTACTTTCTGAGGCCAAACTAGCTCTGCATGGTACAGATAAACCAGCTCCTCACTCTATGATGAAACATATCCAGGGCTGCCAGTGACTGATTGAGAAGGTAAAGGTAATTTAATAAGCAAGTAGCCAGAGCGAGTTCAATGAACTTCAAAGGAGAGAATGTAAGAATGGAATTTCCTAGGGTGAGTCCATTCCATGTCACTAGGACAAGAGCTGGCCCAAGGAGTAGGCTGTAACTATAAAGCATCTTATGGGAGGGACTGTGCATGTGTGCTGGGGAATGGACCTCCATGATTAACCACACAGAGAGCTTCGTCCCCATTGGTATTTTCTTCCCTAAGCTCCTGCAGTTGAAGAAATAACTCTCTGTTTCATGGCAACTCACAGCAGATATAAAAATGTATTATTCAATAAATGCATTTAATTTGTACCCTAATAGTCTCCAAAGTCAAAATTATTGGTTTTCTTTTTCATTTTTAACACCTGCTTTGGCATTCTGTACTGAAAGGAAAATAACACTGAGTTACAAAACTAGAGACAAATGTGATTAAAAAAAAATGTTTTCTTTCTTCAAATGTGAGTTTACTGAAGAGAGAAAAATAAGCTCCTGAATATACCATCTATACATCTTATTTTCACAAAGGAAACTTCCAATTAAAATATTGACAGAGTGTTATAAAAAATGCAAAGTTGTTCAAAACCTCAAGCAGAAAATGGTTGATATTGTTAATAGTTGTTTACATCCTTATGGTATAAGCATACCTATCAATCAAAATTAAAATAAAGAACAAGAACTATATGGTAATCCAATCATATATATGTGTGTGTGTGTGTGTGTGTGTGTGTGTGTGTGTGGCAATTAAACTAATCATATATTATCAGAATACATAATCAAAAAGTTTTTGTTATTGACACAGCATTTTTTGGTGCTGCTTTGCCAGCTGGAGACTTCTGCCTACTTGACCCAGCAGGCTGTGCTCAGCTCACACTACCAGCCTGGATCTCAAACCCACTGAGGGCAACCCAGGCATGCCAGCTGCTGCAGTGAGGTGAGTAGCTTCAGGCACTGGCACAGGTGCTGGCTCCATGAAAGGCTGTGGCTGGACCAGGTGTACTTCCAGGGGCTTCTGCCTTGGGCACTGGCATCTAAATGAGGGGAACATGGTGGTGCAAAAATACCCAGAGATGCCAATGACTATGGATCCCCAAAGGAGGGTTATAGTATGTTACAGCTCTAACTGTGGCAGTCCTGAGCTTTGGACCCCAGAAGGGTCATAGCTCACTAGTGTTACAGTTCGTTCGTTCCCACTATCTACATGCTTCAGCAAATGGGAAAGTGTCCCAGCTCATTAGGTCTTGTTGCCCTGCTCTGACCTGCAGCTCCTGAGCTGGCCCAGCCCTGCTGCCACTTCCTGTCCCATGGGGCAGCTTCCTAGCACCAGCAGAAGGCAAGAAGGCTACAGTGTTATAGCAGCATTTTTGGCACATGCTGTTGGAGGGTCCTGGGTTCTTGTCCAATTTCCAAGAAGAATGAAGTTACATGTACAACCAAAGAGTGAACAAGGCAGAAAAGAGTTTAATTGAGCAATGTAAACAGCTCTCAGTAGAGAGAGGGGATCCAAAGTGGGAACCCCTACCCAAAGACAGGTAGTCCTTCTGTGTGGCTGAGACCTGGGTTTTTATAGGCTCAGAATGGGGGAAGTGCAGGCTGTAGAGAAATAGAAGTTCTCACTGTGGTCCTGGACTACATCCAGAACCAGCAGCCTGATTTTCAGGCTGTTTTGGTTAAAAGGTCAAGTTTCACCAGGGACCCGCCCCTGTTTGCCTAGGAATGTCTACCTTCTGCCACTATCATTAAAAGTTTTATGGAAGATCCATCTTCTATGACCCCTGAGAAAAAAAGAATATTGTTAAAACATTCACTATATGTCTCAATATATTCAAGTAAGAAAAACATATTTTTGTTTTTCTGACTGCTTGAAATGCTATGGCAATTTCTAAATTTAAATAACTCTAAAAGCTAAAAGAAACCTTTTTTAATCTCTATTTTTTCAAGTTACTGTGAGCTGCTCATGTCATGGAATAGGAGAAGACTACAGAGGCTTTATCCCTAAGGTGGAAATTCTGATGACAAGATCAGACCATTTGCTCCCAGATCTGGATTGCTCCAGCACTGCATCTTCCACCTACGCAGACTTTATATCTGACCTATTTCCAAAACTTTCTACTTTCATGGAACTATTAAAGAATGTAAATGTAGGCCTTGGTTATAGGGATATAGTCCATCTGTCTCTGAGCTGCAATAACATGTAGCATCTGATAATGATATATTTATAGTTAGAACAAATGATTTTTCATTATTCCAGCTTGAGTTTTGAGAATTTATGTGAAATTGTCTCTAGAGTATCTTTGTTTCTCTTCAAACACATATGACTTTAATTTCAGCGCTGACATTTAACCTGCTGGGTATCCTTGGGCAATGGTTCAAGGTCTCTGAGCTTTACCATCTTCATCTGCAAAATTGTGATAATACCAATCTTGAAGAATTGCCTTGAGAACTAGAGAAAATGTCCACTTAGAACAATGCAAGATACAAAAGAGCTGCTTTACAAATGGCAGTTTTCATTATTTTATTCATGTTGTTTTTAAGTGAAAACCACTAACATATTGAAGCCATCTACTATCTGTGGCCACTTTACCTCCACCATCTAAGTGGTGCCTGGCATTTAATGGGCATTCAATGTGTGCCAATTTGATGAAGGGACAGTGCCTCCCACACAATACATAGTAATTATCTGTATTATCATTCTTCACATGTTCCTTCCCAGATCTGTGTTCTCACTGCCATCTGCGCACTCAATTCCCAGCTTTTTGCTCTTGCCATAAAGGTCCTCTCAATTGAAATGTTATTTTTCTCTCTCTCCTTCCAAATATTAGCCAGTTCTCTAGTTATAGCTGAAGTCAAACTTTCTTAAAGAAACCCAGCCTACTTAAATTTCTAATCTTATAATCTGTCTCTTAAATTTTGCCCTTTATTAATTGTGTTAATGTTGGCTTTTTGTACTTTACCAACCTGTCTTGACTCCAAAAGTATGTGTGCTGGTGGCAGGAGCGAAAGGGCCCCACTATCTTTGCACCAATCATGAAGCATTACTAAGCATAGGTGTGAGTTTTCTATTGCTGCTGTACCAAATTAATACAAACTCAGTGGCTTAGAACCACAGGAAGTTCTTACTTTACAGTTGTGGAATTCAGAAGTCTGAAATGGATCTCACTGGGCTAAATAAAATTAAGGTGTCCTTTGTGCTGCATTTAGTTCCATTTTCTTGCCCTTTTCAGATTCAAGTGGCTGCTCACATTCTAGACGTTTGTCTTTCCTTCCATCTTCAAAGCCAGCAGTAGCCAGCTGAGTTTTTCTCAAATCACATTCTGCTAATATTGACTTGTCTGACTCTCTCTTCTACATTTTAGTACACTTGTGATTACTTTAGGCACATTCTGATTAATCCAGGATAATCTCTGTAATATAAGGTCTGCTGACTAGAAACCTTAATTGCATCTGCTACGATACTTTTTGCTCCCTTTTCATGTAACCAAATCTATTGGCATGCTCCAGAAATTAGCAGAGGATCATTTTTGGAAGCCACTATGCTGACTACCACAGTTCACTATTCTTAAGATCCTTGGTGCAGTCAGCTAAGATAGGCTGACTGAAATCTCAGCCCTGCCCTATCTCTTACTCTAGTTTGTTTATTATTTGGGGATAACTTAGATTTCCTGGTTCTAGCACCTAAGCAACTCTGTCAAGACCAACAAGTCACTGGTAGCCACTTCTTGTACTGATTTCCCTAGTTTAGACCTCCTGGTTCAAGTTTGTACCTCCTACCTTTAAGTCCAGCCCCTGCCTTGTTCTAAAGTTTTCATTTCTAGAGCCAAAGCTCTGCTTTTATTCTGAGCTGTGCTTGGGACTCTAACGTGGCCTCCATCCATGACTCTTCCTGGACTACCAGTCACCCTGTTCCCATGTATCTGATGGCCATTTACTGATACATCATTTGCTCAAATTTTCTGAAATTAACCATCTGCTTTGATTAGCATCTTCTCTATTGCAGTGCCCTGAATTCTAGCTTCAAAGCCCGACAGAGATGTGGCAATATGGTACCTGCAACACTTTGATTGATGAGTCCAAACTTAGATATTTTAAACATAATCTTTGATCGTTTACCTGCATATTTCTCCCCACTAGCTTAACATTCCTTTCTTTGACTCTGCCTCATAAACAATTTTCCATATGCTGTCTATTCTTCCCTAGGAACCGGAGTAATGGTGAACAGGAGAGGCTCAGGACACAAAATTTGAGGAGACGAGATCAGCACTTTCTCGTTCCTGAGAATGAATGCCTCCGTTTAAATTTTGCATTCTGGGCTCTTCTTTTGCCTCATACTCATCCAGATGTTGTGCTTTACTCTCAAATTTAAAGGAAGTTATTATTAAATCTTTACAATCACTGCTCACTTTATTGTTTTCATTGTTGGAAAAGAGAAAAGAGAGTTGTACTGTGTCCCACAAGACAGAGTGATCCCTTCAAATGTGAGCATGTTCTGTCAGCCCCATCAGACCAACCTCACAAGGACACATCAACTTCTACTTCTCTACCAATACCTGACTTCTCTGCCTTGAGAAGCCAACCCCAACTTCCCCTACATGACCTTTAACCTCTACTTTCCCCACCATGACCTGTCAACTCTGACATTCTCTCACTAAGACCTATTACACCCAACTTTTCCCACCATGACCTCTGACTTTTTCTACCAAAAGTTTTGATTGTATCATTTTCTTTAGGAAAGTTCCTTGCAAACACTGAAGTTTTATTGTGCTAATCTATTTATTTGGTTGGACTTGAGATTTCATGGATAGGAAGAGTAAGAGAAAATTATTGTTAATTTCAATTACTCTGGAACATGAGAAGTGAGGATAGAAAGCAGCTCTTTCTATATTATCCTCTATCTAGATGAATTCCTCCATTTCATGCTATAAAACATATCTACCTTAAGAGTCCCTGCTGCATTACACTGCTACAGTTTCCTCTATTTTTCATCACTTTTTATTTGTCTACTGATATTAATTGACTCTAATGAATTTATTTAGGCTTTTTCATTTGCAGAATTATTTCCACAGGACAGAGACCAAATGCTGCTGGTCTGTGAGATTTTCTCCAGGATCATGATATTCTAAATTTTACATTAATTTCTTTTTTACTGGAATGAAATTAGATTATTCATTTTGGTCAATTGGTAATGTAAAGAGAGTAGAATATTTTTGAATTTCAGATCCATTTTAATGGTTTTTATCTTTATGAAAATATTTCAATTATTAATTATTTACCTCACATTGAAATCCTTCATATTTGTATTTTCTCAATTACGAATCTTAAGTTGCTGTTTTTAACTTAAAAATTAGAAGTCAAAATTAGTACAGAATAACATCATAAATGGTAAAATATCTTTATGAGTGAAAGTAAAATTACTTGTTAATAACTTCAAAACTCTGATTCTTTTTATTTGCTTTTTTACTTTTATTGTTTGAATGCTAAACTTTATACCTTTAACCTGACATGACTTAGTTACATGAACTATTATTTTTCTGGTCTTGTTAGTTCTAAAATAACATTATAGCAATGGAATTTTCCTAGGGAATCTAGAAAAGAAAAACATTCAGCATAATCTTACTTCAAAATGATTTCTTTAGGTATTTTTACAATTGGAAAAAATAGAGAGAAAGAGGAAGAAAAAACAAAAACCATAGCAACTCTTGTTGAGGAAACATATTGCATATTCAGAAGCTTTGTTTCTAAAAATGCTCATAAATAAAGAAAGAGTTTGTCCTAAACATACACTATATTTGACTGTTATTTCTTTAAAGGTTTTCTATTTTTGCTGCTATTTCAAGTGTTTGGGAGTATGTCTCAACTAGACATTAGTTTATTTTTAACATTTTAGCATCTGTTAGGGTTCAGGCAGGGAAGCATGGCTACTGAGTATTAATGGAATAAGAAAAATGTGAAAGGAATAATATCATGTATATAATGAGTAAAACTGAGGAAGTGAAAATCCGAATGGCCAAACTGGAGAATTAAAAACGAAGTCACTAGCTTATCCCCTGAAAAACCAGTACAGCTAACAAAATCTGAACTTGCAGCAAATCCAAGAAGCCAAGTCTAGCTGCTAAAGTGGGATCACAGAAGTTGAGCTTATGCAGAGGTATTTGGGACTGTTACCTCTGTGTGCCTTCCACCTCTGAAGGGGCACAGGCAAGCTGAGGATGTCTCTGGGCCACAACTGGCCAGCAGGATGGGGAGGCACAAGAAAAGCTGGAATTCACTGGGAAATTTCGCATTTGTCTGTCATTGTATCTAACCCAAAAATACTTCCAAGAATTAAGACTGCTGCTTCCCTTCGCCTTTAAATCTTAAACAAGTTCCTCTTTTGGTCAATTGGAACCTGTAAGTACAAAAGAAAAGTGACTCAGGGAAATAAGGTTCTCAGCTTAACTAGTCAAAATTTAGCACACGACTCCTCCTTATTTTCTAGTCCTTGACGACTACAGCCTATATCCTCCAAGGAGCCATTAAAACAAACAGTAATGAGTGGACTGGCAGGAGCCATAGATTGCCCTGAATGGCAACGGAAGTTGAACTCATGAATGCTTTCTGCAGTGAAAGTTAATTGAGTCCCAATATCTTGTATTTATAAGTAGTTTCATAAAAATATTTAATCAGATTTTGCCACTTACTTTCTGTGTGACATTGAATAAATCCATAAAATCTGATTATCTTCCCATTTATGAAAAAGAAATATATAAAAAAAGAAAATTTCAGTTGTTTATTTGTAAAATGAACTTATTAATATTATAGCTGCTTTAAGATAGTTCTATGGTTTGCATATGTTAAAATTTAGACTCTTGTGCGTCAGTGTTGGGAGGTGGTGTTGAGTGTGAAGTGTTTAAATAGTAGGGCAGATCCCTGATAAAAGGCTTGATGCTGTTCAGATAGTGAGTTCTCACTCTGGTATTACTGAATTTGTTCTTGCAGGAATAGATTAGTGCCCTGGAGACTGGGTTATTATAAAGCCAGGATGCCCCTGGGGACTACTTTTTTTTGCACATGTCCAGTTTTCTTTGACCTTCTCCTTCATTTTATGAAGCAGCGTAGGAGCCTCCCCACTGCCCCAGAAGCCAGAGCCATGCCCTTGAACTTCCAAGCCTGCAGAATCATGGGCTAAATAAACCTCTTCTCTTATAAATTACCCAGCTTCAGGTATTCTGTTATAGCAACACAAAACGGAGTAGGACAGCTGAGTTCCTTAGGAACCTGTTTTGAAATAAGTTTTTGTGCGACATGTTAGGAATTGTTCCTAGAAAAATCTGGCAAGGTAGGAGAGAAATGGGAAAGAAACGAGAGGACATCAGACGAGAATGAATTGTCACATAATGTACAGAGTAGAGTTTGATTTAATCCTACACAAGACTATGATGACAGTGTAAGGCACATACCAGAGTTGACTCAACCAGGGAACAAGGGAAATGGGGAATTTATAAACTGCACTATCAGCCATGGGTTAAGACTCTCTTAACGGAATGTCCCAAGAACTTGCCTTTCCACTTATATAGGCAAAGGCGTCTGGTAACACGAAAGTGGTTCTCTTACAAGGAGACATAGATGTTGATTGTTGGTATAAAGCATAGGGAAGCAAATATGCATGAAAATAATAACAGAATTGGAGAGGTTATAACCAGAGTGACTAACATCTGCTGCAATACTTTAAAAAGTTTTTTTAAAGATATTTTGAACTTTAATTTAAAATATATATTTAAAGTACATAGAGGCTGGGCGTGGTGGCCCATGCCTGTAATCTCAGCACTTTGGGAGGCGGAGAAGGGTGGATCAAGAGGTCAAGAGACCAAGACCATCTTGGTCAACATGGTGAAACCCTGTCTCTACTAAAAATACAAAAATTAGCTGGGCATGGTGGCTCATGCCTGTAATCCCAGCTACTTGGGAGGCTGAAGCATGAGAATTGCTTGAACCCAGGAGGCGGAGGTTGAGGTGAGCCGATATTGCGTCATTGCACTCCAGCCTGGGTAACAAGAGCGAAATTCCGTCTCAAAAAAAAAAAAAAAAAGTGCATAGAAAGTTAACTAATACAGAGTAAGAATCTAGTAACATCAGATGCAGAAAAAGGCATTGTCAATCTAAAGAGCATCCCAAATAAGCCCCATCATGTAAGATAAGGAAAATATTAGTGACAAGACTGGCTGTGGTAAAAATAGAAATGGCTGGTAAAGATGTACATAAATATACACACTAAATGAAACCATGACACTCTAGGGGCAAAGTCAATTCTGGCTCTGCAAGTTTATTAAAATACACTGTGAAGATATTGTGATTTAAACAGTTTGCTGTTACCATGAGAATAGACAAATAGATAAATGGAACACAAACAATTAGAAGGCAGTTTAGAGAATACATAAGAACACATCACATAATAAAGAAGGTATTTCAAATGATAAATGGTTGTTTGTACTCAATAAATCATGTTGGAATTATTGGCAATCCATTTATAGGTAAAATAGTTTTTTATTTTAATATCATGGAATACATAAAAATAAATCTCAATTGGAATCATGATAAAGAAACTTCAACATTAAAACAAAGTATAAGAATCTTATGTTAAGGTCCTCCAGAGAAGAACAAAAATTCTCATGCTATCATAAAAATTCATGGCAGAATTGACAATTTTTTTTAAATAAAGGAGAAAATAACATATGGGGACAAAGTATTTGAAGCACATATAGCCAAAAAAGCATTAATAACCAAAATACATTATTATTACACATTCTCAATAAGAACATAAAAAAGAAACTAATAGAAAATGAAAAATGTGGGTTTATAATACACATAAAATAATCAAAACGTTAATAAATATACATAATTCCATAGTAGTAATAAAATAAACAAATCATATAACTCTTTTTTTTTTACTTATTACATAGGTAAGAAAATAAGAAAACTTAAAATCCAATAGGGGCTAGAATGTAGGGAATAGGCACTCTCATATATATTTTAGTAGTACCAAAAATTGGTATAAACATTGGGGAGGAAAGGTATCATCGTTTATCAAAATGAAGAGCAGTTTAATCAGCAACTTCATGTGTAGGTATATCCTAGAAACACACACATACGTATACAGAAAAGCACATACAGGAATATTTGCTGCAACATTGCTTTTAGTAACGAGTGATGAGATTCAGAAATAATCTAAATACTAATCAAAAGATAATTGATAAAGCAGTGTATGATATGTTCATATGAAGAAACATAATGCAGCAATGTAACAAACATAGGTCTTCATACACTTAGAATAATTTCAAAAACATAAGTATATAAAGTGATTTTTATAATAAAAACATTAAACACAAAATTATTTATCAAAATATATACAATCATAAATATGTTTGTTTATATAAGTTGAAAGCATATACTCTGCTTAAAGAACTCAACAAAGTTACTGTTTGGAAAATGAAGCAACCTACAGTCTTAATAGTTTTGCTGATTTGGGGCTCATGATAGTATTTAATAGGTGGTAGCTAGTGGTTCAAATCTGGAAGCCTAACGGTGTTTGGCCACCATAATTTTTTATGTTCATTTATTTATTTTGTTATTATTATTATTATTATTATTATTTTGAGATGGAGTTTCACTCTTGTTACCCAGGCTGGAGTGCAATGGCGCAATCTTGGCTCACCGCAACCTCCGCCCCCTGGGTTCAGGCAATTCTCCTGCCTCAGCCTCCAGAGTAGCTGGGATTACAGGCACGTGCCACCGTGCCCAGCTAATTTTCATTTATTTTTTAAATTGAGCAATTATTAAATTAAAAATCATGAGAGCAATGTGGGAACTCGGACTTGCCAGTCATTCTTAAAAATCAGATTTGGCAACAGTGGGCAGGAATTATGCAAGGCAGGTGAATTTTCAAGTCTACAATATCCCTCCTGACCCTTATACTCATTATTATTACCTGCCTGGCATCTATAAGTTTTAAGGACTTTTTTTTTCTTTGACTATTTTCTTTATCACTATATTTAATATATAAAAACCAAGACTTGAACAAACTTCCTTGTATTCTAAGTTACTGTTAGAACCAATTATCACATCTGCAAAATAATGAAATAAGCATGTCTTAGTGCTTCCCAATGGATGCTTGAATATAATGTCTTATATATAATGTGTTTATATATAATGTTTATATGTCCCTAGTGTGCACCATACTGTGCCAGGAACATCAGAAAGCATCAGTGAAAGAATGAACTTAGAAGTGAAATCAATGGCTGTGGAGCAGAGGAAAGACTTCTAGTTAGATCTTTAATCTCATTAGCTAAAGATTATCTTTGAGCTAAATAACTGTATTTATGGTTGAATACTCTAGAACAGTTGAAGTTTTAAGAAGAAATACAAGGTGATTAAAGTTCCCTAACTCTCTGTGGCAACAGAAATGTCCTTTCACTGGCTACTTAGAAAGTCTGTTCTCTGTCTCTTGATGAGATGGGAATCAAATTGGCAGAAAAGAAATAAATAAATAAAAGTGAAAGCTACTCCTTAGGTAATCCTTTGTTATACAAAATGATTAGGGAAAACTCCAAGCTCATCTTTGCCATTTTCAAAAATGAAATGAAGAGTTTGTATTATTGTCTCTCGTTCTGGAAAAATTGAGACATAAATTAATTTGAAATAAAGCAGTGGACTAACATTGCACAGTGTCAGCTGACTCTACAAATAAGTTGAGTAACCTGACAATGGGTCTTTACCCTTCAGTCAGAGCTAATTGAAACTCATATATCCCCTAATCTGCTTTAAGCATTATTTTCGTGTAAGGTGTAATTGACTTGGGAGATGAATACACAGAACATCAGGACTAACTCACTAAAATTTCAGCTTTAGTCTGATAGCAACTCTAAATTCAAAGAAAGCAACTAAAAGTATATAATTTATTTTTTAACATTTCCATTTGATCTGTCACTTGATCTTTCTCTTTTGAGCTAAGTGGCCCCAGCATATACACAGGGAGACTTACAGGAGTGTGAAGTCTTACTTTTTAATTAGGTCAAATGTATTAAGTGGATATAAAGTAATTTAAATACAGCAGAGACCTCTTAAATCTCTATTAACAAATCTGTAACTGCAGCAGGTCTGTCTCTGCACCATAGATTTTGTTAAGGTTGGGCCTGAAATACAACAGTTAAATGAATTTTTTACTAATGCAATCAAGTGTTTCAGTAATTTATGAGAAAGTAATTCCTCAAGGTACATGACTTACTTAATAATTTAAGATTTTGATAGATTTGATAATAGAAGCTCATCATAGACTACAAAATAAAGGAATTTAGTACCTGCTCCAAGTATTGTATTTCCTAACTTCATTTTAATTACCATACTATTTATTCTGTAGAATAGAAAGTGTCTGGATGACACTATTTCTATGTGGTATTTCTGTAGGCTCCATCCAACATTATTGCTTCCTACATGATTAATGATCAGTTTGGTTCTAGCTTCATATTCAGCATTTTAATAGAATATTTAATCATTCAACTAGTTACCTCTTCATCATATATAATACAGATTTACTACTACATGTGGGGATTTATTTTGAGGAACAGTGATCAGTGTAAAAGAGAGTTATTCAAAATTTTATAAATACACATTTCTACTTACTTCATTTTATAGACAAAATGTTCTCCTGGAGATATTTATTTGTAAATGCTGGCCAATGTATGTAACCTATGCCACAAAGGAGAGAAATAATTTGATGAGATATAACATTGGTGTTTATTTTTTAAACTTAACATTTACTATATATTCCCTTGGCTAGCTAATATAAAGACCAGTATATTTCGTATTTGTTGTCCCTTTTTATACTTATATTTTTAATTTTATTTTATTTATTTTTTAGACAGATTCTTGCTCTGTCACCCAGGCCAGAGTGCATTGGCACAATCTCTCCTCACTGCAACCTCCCTCTCCTGGGTTCAAGCAATTTTTCTGCCTCAATCTCCCAAGTAGCTGGGATTACAGGCACCCACCACAATGCCTGACTAATTTTTTGTATCATTAGTAGAGATGGGGTTTTGCCATGTTGGCCAGATTGGTCTCAAATTCCTGACCTCATATGATCCACCTGCCTCAGCCTCCCAAAGTGCTGGGCTTATGGGTGAGAGCTACCGCACCGGGCTCCTTTCTATATGTTTAATTCAACATTATGTTTGGCTTTCTTTGTTTAATCCAATGTTCTACATAGTATATGAGTTTCCTCCAATAGTAGAAGAATGTCTTTATTTCATAGCTTTTGGTATTGTTTAAAAGTCCTTTGAAAAAAATTAAATGTATCTGCTAGACTCCCTTGTGTACAGGTTTCTGACAGCTCATTAAAAATTCTAATAGTTTTCCCCTCACAGAAATATTGTTGGCTTTTATTCAATAGATTGTTTTGTTTTTTAGGTTACATGAAACGTGCTGCATTCTGTACTGTTCTTAGAAGGAGCAGAAAAGGTTGTTTTAGCTTAATACAAGCTAACTTCTATCTGTAGAGAGCTTCGAGACAATAATTGGATAATACCAGGTAAATAACAGATGTTAAGTGACTCAGGAGAACCCTTATACAGTGACGTTTTAATGCCATTCATGTTACATATTTTCTTAATCTAATTTGGATTCATGATCAACAATAGTTTCACATAATAGTAAAGAAGCCAAAGTGGTTCTCTGCATGTTCTTTCTGCACCCCTAGAATAGCATTTCTTAAAGTGTTATCTGTGGCTCTTATGCCTTAGACTGACTCACCCAGAGAACTTGTTTAAAATGAATGCCACTGGGTATCTCTCAAGATCTAATAAACCAATCACTCATCCACAACTAGGCTGGGACCTGGGAACCAGCATTTTAACAAGCTTCTCAGGTGATTGCAATACACCTGTATTTTTTTTAAGAAACACTTCATACAGTCTTCCCTGATACCTAAAATCCTTTTGGCAAATTTTAAAGCTTTAAATCAGAAAGTAAGCCAGAGGGGTTGGAAATAAATTCTCATATATGTAGACTTTTTTATGTTGGAGTTTTATTAAAGTAATGGTGAATTAGTGATGTCGGTGCTATTGAAAAGTTTCAATACTGCTCCACCCTGAAGAATGACAATAATTACACAAATTCCATGTGTTTAAATAAGAAAGGCTGACTCTGGGTAAAACGTGAAAGTGCACAAGCTTACAGCTATGTTTCTGGGTTCACAGCGTCCTACTATTTAAGGGATCTGTTGCATCATTTATACTTGGAGATTTCTGACCTGTTCATTTTTCCAGGATAAAAATTTAGGGTTGATATCTTTTCTTTACACTTAGATATTTTGATTTCTGTATCTTATCTCTAATTATGAAATACAACAATTTAGTATTTCCAATAAAAATGAGTTTAGGCATTATCAGAGAGCTGAATAAAAATCCTCCCTGTGCTGTTAATCTTGAAATTACCATACATTTACTAGTACTCTACTACATAACCTGTATGGAGTGAGGCATAAGAATAACATTTTCAGACTATTTCTTCAATTTTTTTGGTAATGTCGTTCTTCCTTGGGGCCAAGCCCCAGTGGATTGACTGTAGCTGCTCAATGACAGGGTCTGGGAACTGATGGGGACAGATTAGTCAATCCTTACTGTGGCCATCATTTCTGGGACCTGCCTTGTTATAGAAGAAGTTTATAGGATAAACTTCTTATTTCTCCTGCAGTAAGAGTTGGTTGCTTTTAGCTTCTGAAACCCAGAACACCTAAAACCCAAAGCCCAAAATGTCTATAGGCCACAAGGAGGTAGCGATGAAAAGTGTTGACAAGTTTTATCCATATCTTACTCCATTCATGTGAGTGTCAGAGAATTTGTCAAGACGCCAAATATAGAAGATATTGTTTTCAGAAGGTTTAACCAATTAGTAAAACATGACTTTAAAAAACATTATTCCACTTTATATATATGCAGAGGAAAACTTCTTCCGTTTATGCCTTATTGCCACAAAGCATCATAGTCAAAATGTGTATTTTTAAAATGTGTCAGATTAGTATGTGTGTTTGAAATACAACATCCTTAATTAAGAAATGATGCACCAGATATCAAGTCCCTATACCAGAACTTATTAGTTATATGACTTTGGTAAAGTATCTTAGCATTTATAAACCTTGGTTTTTTTAATAACAAAAAATGTGTTTATCTCTAAGGGTATGTGAAAGGATTGAAATTGTAAAATGTCTAAAACTTTTAACATAGCACCTAACACATAAGTTAAAGTTCAATGTAAACTATCTAGTATCATTATCATTATTAGCATAATGTGGTGATTGACAGTTTACATTTTGCTTTTCATAAAAATTAGTTTATGTTGATCCTTCATCAGTCGTACTTTTGCAGTTGTCTTAATAATTAAAACACCAAGTGTTAAACACTGAGTGTTTTACACTGAGTGTTTTATGAATGCTTTACACATTAGAGTTTAAGCTGAGAAATGATACATCACAGGTAGAATGATGAAAAGTGATACAGGGTATTCAAAAATAAATCTAATTCATATTTAATTGAGAAAACAAAGCATACTACAGAATTATGTTGCACTTTCTCAGAGTGTATTAAATCCTCCAGTTCGACAATTAGTCATTCCATTTTCCTTGGATTTACCTTGATGTGGAACAAAATTAGATTACTTTCAAAAAGAAGGATAAGCAAATTCTTGTGAAGCTAAGTCACTGGCCTGAGGTTTTATAAATGTATGCTTTATAAGCTGGAGGTAACTCTTAGAAACTCATCAGTATGAATTTACTCACATTGTTCATGGGACTAATATGAGAAACTAAATATTTCTAAAAGAGTCCAAATGTACATTAGCATATCTAAGGTTTTCGATGTCTAATAGTAATGAAAAATATTCAGCTTCATTTCTCAATGTTTCTCCTATTTAAAACTCCATACATCTCTTATATTTATTTACTTATTTTTACAAAATACTTATTAGCATATTGAAGAAAGCATTAATGTTTTACCAAACAAGTTTTTGGAAAACATTAATCTCTGACAACAATTTCCTTTCTAGAGAGCGAACCGAGAACTTACAAAATTAAGAGAATTATGTAAGGACAAACTCATTAATGCATCTGTTTGTGGATGTGTGTTGGTTTAGTTTTTAAATTAACCACATAGCATGTTCCTCTGTTTTTTAATCCACCTAAACAATTCTGATAATTTGAGTCATATAAAGATTATTAAGCAATTTTTTTCCAGAAGCTTCTTATTTGGAAAGAATACTGTTTTCCCACCATAATGAGCACATAGTATTTTCTCAATAATATTTGTTGATGTCTTGATTACTTTGGAAACAGTCAGATAGACATTGCTGAAAAGACCTTTAGTGATTTAGTTCTAAGAATGCTGAAGAACTGTTATTTTAACTGCACTCAACTCTTGTTCCTCCGAAGGAAAGAAATGCATTAAATTGATGTAGTCAGCTGTAAATCACATTCTGTATCCTTGACCTGGTTTTCAAGTAGTCTGTATTGCAAGTGAAAAGCAGGTGCTCCTACCCTTTGTAGAAATGTATGTGCATGCTGTTTGCTTTCACATGTATTGCTAAATTTGGTGCCAAATAAATGTTGTTTAATTCTGGTCCATGCTTGAGGTTTACCCCGTAAATTAAACTTGACAAAGTAGAAAATGTTTGGAAACCAACTCTGTGAATTTTCAAAACCCATTTTATTTGGCAATATTGTATAGAAAACTGAACCCTGTGTGGGCATCAGTAGACTATATTAACTACAGAATATATTTGTGTGGGAGCTTTGTATAACTAATTTGAATCTGTAGGTTTAGGATCTTATCTTATGAAATAGGTAATTATTTGTCCAAATAGCCCAGTGAATTTTCTGTGGATATTTTTTCTTTCTATTCTTTTAAAAAATGTTTTTTAATGCTTACTTTGGATTAACTAGTCATGTAAACCTCAGTGGGTACCAGGCAGAATTACAGTATACTGTAGTAGAAAAAAACATCATTATTCTCAACCTCATTTAATATTTTGGGCAAAAGTCCACCATGCACCAAAGATGGGATACGGGTCCTCTGATCTGGTTTGTTGGAATTTGTATTTGCTGTATGCAAAATGGCCATTGCTATAAATGAAGAAAAGGGTGAGATAGGTCTGTGTGTAAGGTCGTATAGTTTTAATTGATTAATAAATCTGGCTAGAGAACAAGAAACACTTAAGTGCTTTTAATAATGATGATGAGAATTTTAATAACATAAAAATACATTTCAAAAAAATAGCATGTGTGATTCAATTTGCTTGGTCTTAAAAAGGGAAAGTTTCTGCCAGTTCTTTAGACACTTCACTGGGCTCTTTACATCTATGTCAGAAAACACATCATGGCCAGGTGATGGCAGAAGGCTTCTATAATTTTCCACTACCAGTCAAACATGTCTATAGTTAGTCCTGATTAGCCCACTTACTTCCTCTTCTCCTGGCTAAAAATAGAGGGAAACAGCACAGAAATGCTTATTATAGAGACTGAGGCTGTAGCTACAGTGTAGGTAAGAGAAAGACTATGTTGAGCATAGCTTTCTTGGTATGCATTTTACCTGTCTTGGTCCCTAGCTTTTCTCATTCATAGACTCTCCCAGCCCTGTTGGTGATCTTGTTGGCTTGCCCTCTTGCAATTGTTCTTCTGTTGTCTCCCACAATCATCCCCTTAACGGAAATGAAGGCTACTATCTACAGTCAGCTTTTCTATGCATGCCAGCCATAAGACTCAGAAATAACTGAAGACTTTCCTTGAGGTCAGTATGGAGACAGTTCATGTGTGTAAGAGCTAAAGGGTAAGAGAAAATGTTTGAAGGCTAACTTAATTATATGTATCTGATATTGACACTAAGGTTACTTTATATATTTTTTAAAATCTTGAATCAAGATTTTTAAAGATCTCTTTGAAATTTTTTTTCTTTTTTTTTTTTACTTTTCTCTTGGTTGAACCAAATTTTGATCAAGAATTTTTAATCTTAGGTCAAGTTTACCAGTGAAGGTTTCTAAGTAGATAAATGAATACTTTGTTCATATTTAATTTTAATGAGCATTAAGGGATTCGAGTATATCAGAGCAGCATGATATAAAGAAATGTTTGTTATCAGGTTGTCCTCAGCCTACCTACATGAGAATTACCTGGGACTATTGAGGTGAGGCTCAGAAATTTTTATGTGAAAGCAATTGCTCTGCCAATCAATATCTGTGACTCAGCTATGAAAGGATCCTAATATGGGTTTTAGAGAACCAAGGACTCAGTTGAATTCCTGATGTGGTCATTTACTACTCACAGAATCTTGGAGAATCATGTAACTTTATTGAGTCTTTGGCTTTTAATATGTGAAGTAGAAATGATAGGGCTCTGATGAGTGGAGGAACACCAGGTTCTTTGTCTAGAGTCGAATTAGAAAAACTGACACAGACACACATGGAGTAGATTTAAGGAGCAAGGAGTTTAATAGGCAAGAAAGAAGGGAGGAGGGCAGAAGGAAAAGGATCCCGATACAGAGACAGAGGAAGGGGAGCTCCAAAGCCAATAGAAGGAACCCCACACCTAGGTAATATCAGCCAACCTTAATTGATGGCTGGAGGAGGCAGTATCTGATTTACCTGGGGCTCAGGGGATTGGTTTGATCAGGCATGCCATTCATGTAAGCCACAGAAAAAAACTGGCCTTCCCACCCTAGCCTTTTAATCTGCAAATCCAGGGTGCCATGTTGTTCCACACATGTGAGGATATGTGGGAGTGGCCATGCTGCCAAGCACATGTGGGGCAAGGGCAAGAGAACAACAATGGTGGGAATTGCCACGTTGGGTGGACCCAGTTTCTAAGGGCATTTGTTTATCAAAGGTTTCCAGCCCTGGTCTAAGAGCCAGGGCTTTCATGCCAGACAAGAGCTATGAAAAATCTTCAAGACTTCCTTTCTTCCTCTCTATCTGCCTAAAATAACTTCTTAGTAACTCCTACCACAGAAATGCTTCCAAAATGTTAAGATTGCTTGAGAAAATCAAATGAGACTCTAAAGGTGAAGTGGCCAACCAAGTGCTGGTTGGCGGGTCTCATGGAGCCATCTGGTTGTTAGAAATGCAAAAACCTGAAAAGACATTTGCAATAGTGATGTTACCTTTAAGAGTAATTGGGGAAGTTGCAAGTCTTATGACCTCTGGAATAATGGCTGGTAATATTTAGAATTCCAGCCTCTCTCATCTTGACTTCATTCTTGGTGGCCTTTCAGTTGTTTTACAAGAACAGTTTAGCCTTTGGGGAAGGGCTATTTTTAAACTATACATTAAATTCCTTCCAAAGCTAGTTCAACCTACACCCAGGAATGAACAAGAACAGTTTAGAGGTAAGAAGCAAGATGGTGTCAGGTCTGATATCTTTCACCATCATAATTTTCTGTTATAATTTTTGCAAAGCAGTTTCATGAACATCTAACTAAGCTAGCAAAAGATTATGAGAATCAAAATACTTCTGTATTTTATTTCACTTAAAAATATTAATAGAGAGTGGTCATTCTAAGATATGATTGAGTGACAGTTGACCTGTCTTTTTAATGTTGTAAACTACAGAGTCAGAGCTAAAATACTTAGGATTCACTAGTGTTATGTATAAAATTTTTCTTTTTTGTGCCACAAAGAAAAATTTGTACTGAGACAAAAGATCTCTCAGCAAAGCAATTCTTTTTACTTTATACAGAAATGGTACTCCCATTAGCATTCTTGCCATGAGAGTACAACAAACAAAGGACAGCAGACATATTTATTTCTTATGCATTTGGGGTTGTCCTTAATGCTGTATCTGATCTCTATTGGCTGGAGCCAGACTTCACAGTCTAAATTAAAACCTGATTGGCTAATGACTTGAAACTTTTCTAAACAGGTAAGAGCAATGGATAGCAAAAAAAGGAAGCCCAAATAAGGAAGGGGCCTAGGTTGTGAGCTAGGACATGCCTGTGAGCACATCCAGCAGAGATATCTTGGTTAAAGTACAAGGACATAGAAGGTACTACATGCCTGTAAGCATGTCTAAAAGCTACATAGGATAAGGCTTTTAGCAAAAAAGCGAGAAGGCTTTTAAAGAAAGTGTTTAAAACAAACTATTATTTCTAACACATATGAATTTTCTTAAGAAAGAAAACTTCGAAGAGGAACTTTTCTACTTCCCACAACTAGTTAAAGGTAAGTGATTCTTATATATACCTTCTGTGTCTGTCTACCATGCACAAGTGGCCACTGAGGATAAAATACTATGTCAGGGTAGAGGTTTAGAAGTAAAACAAAAAGGGAGCCCAACAGCTGAAAAACACAATCTTATATTCCATTTTAACATTACCAATATTTTATCAGCAATGAAATCTAGAATTTTTAGTCTAAAAACTAAGCCTCATCAAGTATTTCTATTTATCATTGATTTCTGTTTTTCAAGTATCTTCTATATTGTTCTAAGAGGTTAGCCAAAAGTTAGAAATAGTCTATTTTTCTCATAAGTGGACTTAGAGGTCATTAGATCTTGTAGGAAGCTATGAGTTCTTAAAAACTACTGCTGTTAGAAGCCAAGGAAATGCAAACGAAAGCCAACATCAAAGAGCAAAATGGCCTTAGAGATACAATTCAGATCATTGTGGAACCACTAAATACATTTACCTTAGACTCATTGTGACTTCTGAAGAGTTATTTTTGAGGAAGGTACTGAGTCTTGAAGCAATTGGAGTAACAAAGTGCAGTAGGAAGTGAAAGTATGGGCTGCTAAATACCTATTTTTAAGAACTGAGTTCTAAGACAATAATACAAATTGTGTTACATTATTAAAAGTGAATAACCATGAGTGGAGATAAAACTATTTATTGATCATTCATGGCTTTCATTTATTTCGAAAGAACAGATATTTGCACAGATAAAGCTCTTAGTACTTAACATTACTTTAACTCTTATCATTACCTGAGCTGAATTTCGAATCTGTCTTATTAAGACTTGGGATTTTTTTTTTCAGATGTACTTTAATTTTACTTAATTGCCCCATAACTTTTTTTCTGAATATTTAGTGGTAGTTATAGTTAGTTTTCTGTCATTCACAAGAAGTTGTAAAAACATTCCAGTGGAAATAAAAGTACAAACAATATTTGAAACCACTTTACCAGTTTTTCTGGAAAATATCAGAATTGGGTGGCAAGGCTTGAAAGTTTCTTGACATAGAAATCACATGTATGGATGAAACTTTACCACCCTGAGGTGGACACTTAATTGCACCAGATGAAACATTTTTCTAGTCCAAAATTGTGAAACTAAAAATAACACACTGGAGAAATCTGAATATATTCAGATGAGTTTGTTAATGGACAGCAAGCTTTCCAATTAAAAATAATTAGATTTCTAATTGAGAAAATTCAGATTATTATGGTGAAAAAAATAGTACAAATCGTAATTGTCATGCCACTCAGCAGTAAGGTTGGGCCCTCTGTTTTAATCATGTTGTTTACTCATTTAGTTAGGATTTACAGAAAAACCATAATATGCAAAGTGTTGTTCTTAGTAACTATAATGAAGATGTGAAATATAATTTATAGTACTACTCAAAGCAGTTTTCAGTTTATTTGGGAAGACGGGGGCAATCAATTTAAGTTTTATATATATTATTAGGAAATAATACAGAATTTAGAGAGGTGAGATCAAAAAGTGCAGTAGTGGAAGAGTCAATATTAGTAGGTGTCAGAGAAAACTAAAATTGGAAAATGACTTTCACTCTGGACTTCATATAAGGAAAATTTCCTTTGAAGAGGCAGGGCTTCAACAAAGAAAACTTAATAAATAGGGAATTAATTAGTCAGGGTTTTCTAAAGGGAAAGAACTAATAAGTTACATGAACATATAAAGGGGAGTTTATTAAGAGAATTGGCTTACACTATCACAAAGTCAAGTCCCACAATAGGCCCTCTGCAAGTTGAGGAGCCAGGAAGCCAGACAGAATCACAAAACCTGAAAAGTAGGGAAGCCAACATTGTAGCCTTCCACCTGTGGCCAAAAGCCTGATAGTCCCTGGCAAATCACTGGTGTAACGCCAAGAGTACAAAAGCCAAAAAGTTGTAATCTGATGTTTTACGGCAAGAAGCATCCGGCATGGAAGAAAGATGGAGGGGAGAAAACTTAGCCTAGTCCTTCCTTGTTTCTCTGGTTGCTTTTGTCCTAGCTGCACTGGCAACTGATTAGATGATGCCCACCCAGATTGAGGGTGGGTCTGCCTCTCCCAGTCCACTGAATCAAATGTTAATCTCTTTTGGCAACACCCACACAGATACACCCAGGAACAATACTTTGCTTCCTGCATTCCAGTGAAGTTGACACTTAACCATTACAAATGGGAAATTAGGATTTCTCAGGACTCCTTAATCTCAGGTGCTCACACAAACACCTCATATCAACCCAACAATCCATTTTTTTCATCCAGAAAATTCTCTTTTTTTCTCTCTCTCTCTTTTCTTTTGCTAAGAATATGGAAATGTCTTCAGAAATCTTGAGTTTTTTTCTGTCATCAGCTTTGGAGATAATGGCAAATGTTCTGATTCTAATTGTTGTTCCCAACAATGTCACAGATTCTTTTCCCTGTGTTGGAATGCTACTCTTTAAAACTCTCCCTGTGATTTCATCCCAGACCAATCAGCACTCCTGGCTCACTGGCTTCCCCCAGCCCACCAACTTATCCTTAAAAACTCTGCTCCCTGAATGTTTGGGGAGACTGATGTAAGTCATAATAAAACTTCCGTCTCCTGTACAGCTGATTCTGCATGAATTACTCTTTCTCTGTTGCAATTCTCCTGTCTTGATGAATTGGCTCTGTTGAAGCAGCAGGCAAGGTGAACCCCTTGGGTGATTGCAAAATCTTCAGAAAAAAATTCTTAGGTGTTAACTTTTAAGATTAAACAGGAATTTTTACATTGGTAGATACTGCCAAACCGCCCTCTGAAAATATTGCATCACTTACTTGTACTGTCAGCAGTATATGACAGTATACATTATCTCACATTACCGGCATGTACATTCTTTCTTTTTGAGTTCACTCAAGAATTGGCAATTGGATCCTGCTAAATATTCAGTCAGTTCAGTGAGGGAGGCTGTGAACACAGAAGAGAAGTTAAAGATAACTAAGTATTAATAACAGTGTTACTTGTAAGGCCGGTTGCCTTGCTGGGAGTCAAACGGACACATTCATCACTCTCCGTGCCTGATAACTGCGTCATCACCCGAGCTCATTATCTGGCTTCCCTACAAAGCTTCCCTGCACCTGCCTCTGCATACCATGCCCAAGCCCACACACAGCACTAAATTATCCAACCAACCTCCAGCCCACTGTTAAAAAACCCTGCAGAGAAATTTTTTTAAAAACGAAGCCCCACCGTTCCCTGCCCAGCAATAGTCGGCCCTGTACGCCCCCAGCAGGCCCACGTAACCAAGGTCCTGCCCACCTACCAATGGCAGCCACTTCCTACTTTAATTCCATGTACTTCCTGCTCCTCAACAGCCAATAGAAATGCCTTCTCTTTGTTTCCCCAGTAGTCAATCAAGGCCCACTTACCCAAAGTCCCGCCCACCTACCAATGGCAGCTAGTTTCATGTACTTCCTACCCCTCAACAGCCAATAGAAATGCCTTCTCTTTGTTTCCCAGTAACCAATCAATTGCCTGCACACCCCATAAAACCCCACGCCCTGAACAACCAGGTGCAACTTCTCTGGCCCCTCTTGTATCACTGAGGTTGCCCAGGAGCTGAATAAATTGGCTTCTCATTTTTTTCATACCTGCCTCAGTTTCCTCATTTTATCTTGGCAATAAATCTTACATTACTGTCTTGCCAATGCACCACAATGGAATAGTCTCTCATTGCCTGAGGTAGTACCCAGAGTTCTTTGTCTCACGACCAGGAAAGTTAAAGAAAATGGACACCAAGAGTGAGATTGGAGTGAAAGTTTAACAAGTGAAAAAGAAAGTACTATACTGCAGAGAGGGGACCCTGAAGAGGGTTGCCATTTTTACAGTTGAATGCAAAGGCTTTTAAAGAAACCAAAGAGAGATGGATGTCTTCCTTGCATAAGGCACACAAATTTCTGGTAGCTACACCTGATCTTCCTAGTGCTCATGCAGTTTCTTAGCTTGAGTTACTCCATATTGATTTGTTCCCCTTTCTGTGCATATGTGTCAGGGGATGAAATTTTCCAATGCGAGCATGTCTGGTCAAGTCACCTGGGTATCCTTTCTTAACTTTGCAGCTCTGAACATGTCTTAGGCAAGCCTCCATGTGCAAGTTCCCTTATCTGTGCCTACAGCTTGATCTTTTGTATGAAAGAATTCAACTGAGGACCCACTCTAACTGCCTGTCCCACCAGTTTCTTCCTTTCTTCTCTCTCAGGAGGGTAGCAATATTGGAAGCACACTCCACACAAATACAATGCCTAGATTAGTACCACCATTGGGATGTCTGAACCCCAAGTTTAGGAACCTCTTCTTAGCTTGAGAACAAATTCCTCCCTATTAGGGAGAATTTAGAATACTACAAGTCTGTAGCCTATCCACTAAGCATTCATTGTATATCAATCTTTTTGACTCATGCCTCAGTTCTAGAAGTTGGTTTCTTGATTTGTCTTTTTCTTGACGATATTGCAAACATCTCAGCATTGGTAGTGATTAGTAAATATTATAGATATTGCAAGAGTCCCAGCATTAGTCCCTGTCCCTCTGAAGCAAGGGCTCTGTGCCACACAGATAAGTATTTGCAGATCCTTCTTCAGAATCCCAGACCTAGGATCGTATCCTTACTTTTACCTGATGTGTAGTGTCCAAGTTTCATTAAACTAACTGCTCCCACGTTCTCCTGCCACATCTTGTTATTCTGCCAGGCACCTACCTGAAACACTGACTTAGAAGGTCCACCTGCCTGTACAGTTTTATGTTGCCTGCTATGACATCTTCCTGTTCTGCCCATCTTTCAGCCTATCTACCTACCTGTCTGAAACTCATTTATGACTGGCACTTGATCCACCCACACAACACCTGCTCTCCTTTTGTGAATTTATTCTATAAGGTGCTTAGTTCTGACTTATTTAATTCATTTTGTTACTGACAAGCAAAAACTATTTAAAATGTATATTACAAAACCAAGTGTGAAATTATATTCTATGGGCTATAAGTTTAGAGCTGTAATTGGAGGAGCCAACCTATACCAAAGTCAAACATCTGGAATAGCATCTGCAGATAAAGGGTAAACAAGTGGTGTAAAACCATACCCTAAGCTGAGAGACATTTGAAATATGAACCTGAATTTTTCTTTTCCTAAAAACATTCCACAGAGTTTAGTGAGTTGAGAGCTCTACATTGTACTCTCTGTAGTAGCATGCTTTTGTTAAACCCTCTGAATGATAAATTATACTGGAGTTATGTGACTGTGCAGATTCTCAAATGGACTACTCAAAGTGAGTAAGAAATGATGAGAATGTTTAGTCTGGATTGAAGGGATCCTCATCTTTTATAAGCTCATATCCAACTTAGCATGTCCTTTGTATTGAAAGAGCCTGAAAGCTGCACTAAGACGTTGTGAGAGAGCTTATTCAAATGTTGTGCTGAATGCTGTTTTCTGTTTGATTTCCTATAAAGCTAAATGAGCAGATATATTGAATATTGAGGCTCTTTTTGCTAATTTTGAACATATGACTAAATGATATAAACTCAATTGACATATTGTTTGAAGCATTAGAACAGGTTTTTTTTAAATTATGGTAAAATGTAATATTATTTACCATTTAAACCATTTTCAATTGTACAATTCAGTTTAATTAAGTATATTCACATATTTATGCAATCATCACTGCCATCTATTTCCGGAACTTTTTCATCATCCTAAACTGAAAATTTATATTCACTAAAAAACTCTCCATGACTATCTCATACTAAGCCCTGTAGCCACCTTCTAGTTTCTTTCTCTATGAATTTGACTACACTTCACAGCTCATATAAGTGGATTTTCCAATAATTGTCATATTTGTGTCCAGCATTTACTGCATTTACTTCGCTAAATATTTTCAAAGTTCATCCATGTCCTGGTAGGTAAAATAATTTCATTCCTTTTTAAGACACAGTAATGTAGCATAGTATGCATACACCATATTTGATTTATTTATTTGTCAGTGAACACATGGGTGGTTTCCTATTTTTGGCTATTGTGAAAATGCTACTATGAAAATAGCTACACAAATGTCTGTTTGAGTCTTTATTTCAATTATTTTGTTTATATACAAATGTTTTCCATAAATGTGAAACTATTTTCCATTCCCACCAGCAATGTGTAAGCCTCAAATTTTCCTACATCTTCACCAACACTTTTTTCCCCCTCTCTTCACTCCTCTGTCTCCCCACTTTCTCTCTCTCTGTTTTTCTTTTTATAACAGTCCTAATGATTGTGAAGTGATACTCATTGTGATTTTGATTTGCATTTCCCAAATGATTAATAATATTGAGCATCTTTACATGTGCTTAGTGGTTTTTGTATTTTTTCTTCAGAAAAAAAAAACTACTTATGTACTTTGTCCATTTATTTTTGTTGACTTCTAAGAGTTCTTTACATATTCTGAATATTAACCTTTTATCAAATATATAATTTGAAAATATTTTCTCTCACTCTATAAATTGATTTTCAATTTCATCAGTGTCCTTTGTTTTACTTTTTTTTAATTTTTGAAGTAAAATTTATTCATTTTTTCATTTGTTGCCTATGCTTTTGACATCATATTGAAGAAGTTATTCCAAATCCAATATCATCTATCATTTCCTCTATTTTTAAATGTGTTTTATAGTTTTAGATCCCATGTTTATGATTTTGATTCATTTCAATTTAATGTTGATATGTTGCATAAGGCTGTGAGCCAATTTTATTTCTTGCATGTGGATATCTAGTTTTCCCACTACAATTTGTTGACAAGACTGTTCTTTCTGCATTGAGTAGTCAGAGCACTCTGCATCCTTTTCAAAAATTATTTGCTTATGTATACAATGTCTTATTTCTGCATTGTCTATTCTACTCCACAATTCTATATATCTGTCTTTATGCTGGTTGTATACTGTTTTGATTATCGTAGCATTAGAATAAGTCTTAAAATCAGGAAGTGTGAATTTTTCAACTTTGTTCTTTCTTTTCAAGGTTGTTTTGACTACTCAAAGTCTTGAAATTTCATACAAATTTTAGTATTGATTTTTTAATTTACATAAAAAGCACTTTGGAGATTTCAATAAAGATTGTATTAAGTCTGAAGATTTTGAGTAGTATTTCCCTCCTAACAATAGTGGTTCATCCAATCCATTATCATAAGATATCTTTTCTGGCTTTGGTATCAAGATAATGCTTGTCTTACAGAATGAATGAAGTGTTCTTGTCTCTTCAATTATTAAGAACAGTTTGAGAATGATTTGTGTTAATTTTTCTTTAAATGTTTCGTTTAATTCACCAGTGAAGTTGCCAGGGCCAAGGCTTTTTTTTTGTTATTGGAAATATTTTGATTACCAGTTCAATTTCCTTACTAGTTATGTTTATTCGAATTTTCTATTCCTTTGTGAGTCAGTCTTGATAGTTTTTACATTTCCAGTTCATATCATCGAAGTTAGTCAGTTCATTGGCTTACAACTTTTCCTAATATTCTCCTCTGTAAAATCAGTAACAGTGACAACTTTCATTTCTGATTTTATCATTTCTGAGCTTATGTTTCTTTTTTGTTGTTCAATCGAGTTAAAGTTTGTTACCTTTGTTAATCTTTTTGAAGAACCAACTTTTAACTTAATTGATTTCTTTCAGTGTTTTTCTCTTCTCTATTTTATTCTTCTCCATTCTAACCTTTACTCTCTTCCTTTTTCTGTTTGTTTGGGTTTAGTTTACTCTTGTTTTTTCTAGTGGCTAAGGTATAAGCTTCGATTGTTGATTTCAAATCTTTTATTCTTTCTTAATGTAAGTATTAGTTATAAATTTCCAGCTTAACAGTACTTTTGCTATATCCCGTAAGTTTTGGTATGTTTTATTTTCATTTTCGCTAATCTCAATGTATTTTCTAGTTTCCCAGGGGACTTAGTCTTTGGCCCATTATCTATTTAGTGAGTGTTTAATTTTCATATGTTTTTGAGTTTTTAATTTTTCTTATTGATATCTATTTTCATTTCATAGTATAAAAAAGATACTTTTTGTGACTTATTTTTCAATTTCCTAAGACTTTTTTTTGTCCTGACACATGATCTATTCTAGAGTATGTTCCACGTTCTCTTAAGAGAGGTACATGTTTTGCTATTTTTGAGTGAGTGTTCTGTATGTATATTAGGTTCTGTTAGTCTACACTATTATTTGTCTTTTACTTATTTATTGATCTCTGTCTGAGCATTCTATATATTATTGCTAGAATAATATAGAGGTATCCAACTATTTTTTAGAACAATATATCTATCCCTTTATTCTGTCAATATTTGTTCATGCATTTTGAATGTCTGACATTTGATGCATACATATCTGTAATTCTTATATCTTTCTAGTGTATTGACAATTTTATCAATATATAATGTTTTGGGGTCTCTTTTAACATATGTTTTGTCTAATACTGTTATAGCCCCCCCCATTGCTATAACCTAACTGCTTTTGAGTTTCTTGATTTTTTGTTTTTTGACAGTAAGATTACAATGTGTCTTGAGGTGAGTCTCTTTAGGTTTATCTTACTTGTAGCTCAGTGTACTTCTTAGATTGGATTTGTAAATTTATGCATTTTATCTAATTTGGGAAAATTTTGGCCATAATTTGTTTGAATAATCTTTTTCTTCTCTCTCTTCCTGTAAATTCCTAAATATTTATATTTGTTCACTTGTTGGTGTCTCACAATGACCTTTAGCTTTATTCATTTTTCTTTTCTGTTGCTCTGATTCAATCATTTCAATTATCCTGTATTCAGATTTGCTAATTCTTTCTTCAGCTTGCTTAAATCTGTCTTTGATTCCGTCTAATAAAATTTTCAACTCAGTTATGGTATTTGTCACATTCAGAATTGTTTTTTAAATTTCTTTCTTTTTTCTTTATATATTATTTTCCTGTTTGTTTTTTTAATTTTTCTTGTGTGTTTCTTTAGCATTTTATACATATGTAAGATAGTTACTTTGAAAGCTAAATCTATTAAGTTTTATGTAAGTGTTTCCTCTTTATGGTTTCTGGAAATTCATTTTGTTTTTTGAATGGAATGTGTTTTTCTTTTTCTTTATAGGCCTTGTGATTCTTGGTTACTTTTGTTAAAAATTAAGAGTTTGGGAAAAAAAACAAAATAAAAATAAATTACCTTTCCTAATCTTTGTATTTTGCCTTTTTGCCATAGAAGTCCTCTACTGACTTGTTGGACCTGCTTTGGGCCTTGCGATAAGCCCAAAGTAAAAAGCTTAAAGTCTTTTTAGAATTTCTCTGAGCATGTGCCTCATCTGGGTCTGCTTGTCACTTTCTCAATTCTCCTACATATATACATGCTTTTGAATGATTTAATTTGCAAGGAAAGTCTTATCCCAACTTCTCCTTGGAGCTTAGATCATCTGTTTTGTGTCTCTCCTATAATCTCTTACTCCAGGAATCTTTGAGTCTCTAGTGCCCCTGCAGCTTTCTTGATTACTGCCAACTTCTTCTCCTGACTGCGATCTCATTTAGATGAGACAGAGACAAGTATTTCAGGCAGTCCCCAGACAGTTTAGAGCCTCTCAAATGAAATATAACTTGCTCCTTTTGGCTTGAAAGAGGAAATTTGAAACTGCCTTACTTCTTCTTCAAGACAACAACTGTGCCATGCCAACAGTTGCTTGCCCTCTATAGATCTTTGCTCTCTATAGATCTTTGGTTGTTTTCCAGGGTCCTATAAGGATAGTTAGTCAATTTCTGTTTGTTTCTGATATTTTCATGAAGGAATGAGGACTTGGAGCTCTTTGTCTGCTGTTTTATTAATATTACTCCTGGAAATTATTTGTAAATAAAGAATTTGTTTGGAAAAAAATTTCAACTTGAAAATGGAGCAAACATGTGGGTAGATAATTAACATCTGTGGTTGATCTGATATAAGATACATAGGCCTAGAGAAGTACTGCTTGAATTTGAATTATGAATTCCCCAATCATCTTTGTTCTTAAAATTTTTGTAGCTTTTTAGTATCTCAATTTCTTCGTTTGGAAAAATGAGAAAATAATAAATACTAAAGTTCAAATGTGTTAATCTTTCATTATAAAATAAAAGAAGCCCTGGCACCATGGCTCACTCCTGTAATCCCTGGATTTGGGAGGACAAGGTTGGAGGATTACTTCGGGCCAGAAATTGGAGACCACCTCTGGCAACATATCAAGACCATGTCTCTACCAAAAATTTCAAAATTAACCAGGCATAGTGGTGCATGCCTGTAGTTTCAGCTACTTGGAGGCTGAGGTGACAAGACTGCTTGAGCCTGGGTGGTTAAGGCTGCAGTAAACTGTGGTCACACCATTGCATTCAAGGCTGGGTGACAGAGTGAGACCCTGTCTAAAAAAATAAATAAATAAAAATATATAAGCCCTTAGGATAGTATTTATCACATATTTACCTATCAACAAATTGTTGAATATTATTGTTTCTATATATTAACTATGTGTAAATCAGCATTGTAAAAATATGTTTTTGTATAACTGATCTTTTGATCATTTTAAAATATGGGTAAAATCAATTAATTTTTAGATTTCTATCAATGCATGTATTAATAAATTATGTACATGTTGCTTAAATATGTATATGCTACTTTAAAAATATTTTATAACTGCAGAATCTCATAAAATAAGATTTGTAATTAATACATATTTGAAAACATTATAAAATACACAATTATATTTCACATTTGCTTATGCTCTTCAATAAACATTTCGATTAAATGGCAATTGAAATAATAATACTATCTACTACTAGAGGCTATTTGTGTACCAGGTATCATCCTACTTGATTTACAAATTTTTTACTCACATAGATCATGTGAGTGTGTATGTATATATATATATATATCTACACACACACACACACACACACTTTATCTTCATTGTATATTTGAAGAAACAACTAATTATTTTTTCAGAGTAATATATTCATCAGTTAAATATTATTTTGTATTTATTTATTTATTTTAGAGACAGGGGCTGGGTGCAGTGGTTCACACCTGTAATCCCAGCACTTTGGGAGTCTGAGACAGTTGGATCACCTGAGGTCAGGGGCTCAAGACCAGCCTGATTAGTATAGAGAAACCCTGTCTCTACTAAGAGTACATAATTATCCGGGTGTGGTGGCACATGCCTGTAATCCTGGTTACTTGGAAGGCCGAGGCAAGAGAATCGTTTAAACGTGGGAGGTGGAGTTTGTGGTGAGCCAAAATTGTGCCATTGCACTGCAGCCTTGGTAACAAGAGCGAAACTTTGTCTCAAAAAAATACATATTAAAAATATATTTTTGAGACAAGGTCGCTCTGCTAACAAGGCCAGAGTGAAGTGGGACAATCACAGCTCATTGTAACCTCAAATTCCTGGGTTCAAACTATCATCCCACATCAGTCTTACAAGTAGCTGAGACTATAGGAGTGCACTACAACACATAGCTAATTTTTTTTTTAATTTTTTTGGTAGAAATGGTGGTGTCACTATGTTGTCCAGGTTGGTCTTGAACTCCCGGATGCAAACAATCCCCTCACCTTGGCCTCCAAAAACACTGAGATTATAGAAGCAAGCCAACACAGCCAGCCCTAAAAAATCATTTTATAGTCACATGATATGTTAATGCTAACCAATTATTGCTAGCTTACTATATGAACTTATTTGGTGAAAGAAAAATGAATAACAGAGTATTTTTATTTTACCATTTTTGGACTTGCCAATTTTGCCTCACTTGTTTAATTTATACATCAGTGTATAATCTATAAAATATTATTATATATAATGCTTTATCAAAATTGTGCAAATAATGCACGAGGTTCACTCAACTTATAATTTTAAATGAATGTGCTTATAATGTTTTTAAAAGAAGAAAATATTCACATCTTTTTATATTAATAAAATATTACTTCATCAAATTTTAAGGATTTTCTAAGATATAGTCTTTACCAAAATATTTTCCCACCTTTTTTTATGGCAATGAATGCACCTGCCTCCCACCTTGTGAAATTGGCAAACCAGTACAAGCTGACAAGGAAGTACCTAATTTTCACTCTTTCATTCGTGTAGAACTCATAGGAAATGTTTTATATGCCCAATGACAAATCTAAGGATAAGGATAAAAACAGTAAAGAAGATAATGATTTCCTGAAGGGTGAGAAAAACCACCTGGGAGAAGTCTACTTCAATCTTTCATTATAAAATTCATTTTTTCTGAAAGACAGCCTTACAGAGAAACACGATTCTATGTCCTTCACTTTACCTTTAGTATAAAGAAATAAGTGTGCACACTGCAGCTAACATCGGGGAATTTTCTTTATTTTTTAAAGCAAACGCCTGCTTCTTCCTAGAATAAATGCTCATTTACTGTGTTTACCTGAATATTCTCTGGATTACTCCGAATATCTTTAGCACCTTGTAAGTACAATATTCCATAATAAAAAATCAAATGGGATTTAAATAATCATTAAGTAAAATTTAAATCATTTTGGATATATTTTTTAAAGATTGCAGAAAAATGTTCATTTTAAGAAAGATCTATATAAACTGTTTTAAGGTGTTTGAGAAATCTATAGTTTGTAAAAGAGAATTTAAATAAACTGTACAAAATTTCCTTAAAAATTCACATATCCAGAAAGTTCTATTTTCTTGGATATATCACCTTTGTATGAAATGGTCAACATTTTCTGTAAAGGGCCAGAGAAAAAATAAATTAGTATTTGCTTGCCATTCAGTCTCTAGCAACTACTCAATTCTGCTGTTTTAGCATGAGAACAACCATCAAAAAATGCATAAATGAATGAGTGTGGTTGTTTTCCAATACAATGCTGCTATAACAGGTGAAGGACTGAATTTGTTTCACTGGCTGTAGTTTGCCAACCCTGCCCTCTACTACAGTTATTGAAGGGTGGGTAAAACTTGGGTATTGAAACATATTTAAGTTCAGTGGCAGTAAGGGGAATCTGGGAAATTTTTATTAAGTTGAGAATCTTGAAAAAGTGGTTTGCTTTTCAGTGGTTCAGTTTATTATTTATCTCACTATATTTTATTTATTGTAATACCAGCCATCTAAAATCATCTCTAAAATATCCCTTATTCTAGGTCGATGTTGCTTAAATTACAATCAGGCATTAATTCAGGAGCTCTGCCTTTACCTGCTGAGTTACTGGTCCCCTAGATCATCACAGAGCTCTTAGGGGATCTAATAGAAAATAGTGTGACTTTCCTGTGAGGAATGTCATGGGGAGAATAATAAATCCATTACTGTCAGCAAAAACTAAAGATTGGTAGATAGGTCTGTTTGCAGCCTTCTAAATTTGATTAAAAACCAATGGGTTCATATCTAATAAACATACCCTTTCAATTCCCGCATGCAATTTAGAGATAGCAGCATGAAAATGTCCATCAATATGCTACTGCACAGTGTGGGGGGATGTAAAGACCTCATGATGGATTCCTCAGCTTCCTTGACTAATGTCTCCAACATGACTTGTTAATCTCTGCACTGACCAAGTGGCTATTAATGATAAAGCTGTGCTAACCTTTTCAAAAATTAGAAGAGCATGACTACAAGTAAAGCTACAATAGCTTCCTGGAGAGGCAGCCTTATAGGTGAAAGATTGCCCTATCCAGGCAGGAGTAATGTATGCATTATTTATACAGTGTGTCTGGGGTCTGTATGAAAGATGAAATCCCAGTCTGGGAAGTGCCTTTCTCAGCAGGACTATTTCAGTTAATGTGCACAGAGTAGTCTGCTGCATTTTCATAAGCTGAATAGAAATGAAGAAAATGGGTATAAGATCATTTCTTCTTCTTGCTATGCTGAAGCCGATATAAAAATACTACTAATAAATAATATAGATGAAAATAAATTGGCTAGTCTAATATGACATTTTGCAGATTTTATAGTGAAGTAACAAAGAGTTACTTATTAGTTGCTTTCTCTGCACTTTCTTTTTGAGTTATTATTTAGTATATCTATTCTACCCCAAAGAAAGGAACTGTGTTTATTCTCAAACACAGCTATGTTTGCTTTCCATCTTGCCATAACACTTCTTGGAGGTAAGAACACACTAGCTAATTCCTTATTAAATGGATGAAGGATAAGGAGAAAACATTTGGGAAAAATCAAATTTATTAATACTAAACCAACACTACATTTCTATATTGCTTCAAGTAGCACCTCAGGTCCTCATTTCCTAAACTAATCTGTGCAATATTATTTAGCCATATTCGAATGTTCACCTGTCTCTGAACTCGACTGCCTCTTTCTGTGATTGTATACCTTTGACCATGCTGCTTTAATCATGCATGTGTCTGGAATGAATCTGGCCCTATTGTACCCAATAACTCTCTTTTTTTTTTTTTGAGACGGAGTTTCTCTGTTGTTACCCAGACTGGAGTGCAATGGCATAATCTCGGCTCACTGCAACCTCTGCCTTCTGGGTTGAAGCAATTCTCCTGCCTCAGCCTCCTGAGTAGCTGGGACTACAGGCGTGCACCACTATGCCCAGCTAATTTTTGTATTTTTAGTAGAGACAGGGTTTCACCATGTTGACCAGGATGGTCTCGATCTCTTGCCCTCGTGATCCACCCACCTCAGCCTCCCAAAGTGCTGGGATATAGGCATGAGCCACTGTGCCCGGCCTCTACCCAATAACTCTTGATCTTCTAGTCCAGTTATAATGGTTCAGAGTGTACACTTGCACATGAATACATAGTGTCCCTCTGAACACAATGAATCATACTTAAATAACTAGTTCATTGTTACTTTCTTTTGGAAGTTTTTCCTGGGTTTCCACTGCTCTTTATATTTTGTATATCTCATTTTATTTTTCAACTCATCATTTAGTGCTATAAATAATAACTTTTATATCTATCTCTTACATTAGAAATAGAGAATTATATACCTAATCCCAGCATCATTACCTCCACCTTAGAAAATCTGGAGTAAAATATAAACTGAGTAGGGACTTCAATTAGCAGTTCCTAGTAAAGACTCTTAAGCGAAACAGGTTGGTTGCAGCAAATTAAAGAAGGGCATAATTTTGCTGCCTCTCCCATTGTAAAGAGTTGAACTTCACTCCTCTTAAATTTGGCTAATTTGGGCTTTCCAAATTTTGGCTTTTCATCTGTGATGAACTTAAAATCATGGCAGAAAGCAAAAGGGAAGAAAGGCATCTTCACAGGGCAGCAGAATGACTATAGGAGACACTACCAAACACTTGCTTCACCAAGAGAATTTCTGGAGTTCCTGACACCTTATCACAAGAAGACTTGCAGTATCTGCCTGGGACAAAGAGATGCTTTCTTCTTGAAACACTGTTACCGTTGGATTAGTCACCCTTAGAATCCATGTTGTGAGGAAGCCAAGCAGTTCCTGGAGAGGCCCACATGGTAGAGAATCAAAGCCTCCAGCTAATAGTCTTAATTAGATTTCCAATTAACAGCCAGCACCAACTTGCCATCTGCATCAGTCTGCTTTTACACTGCTATAAAGAACTGCCTGAGACTGGGTAATTTATAAAGGAAAGAGGTTTAATTGACTCACAGTTCACATGGCTGGGGAGGCCTCAGAAAACTTACAATCATGGCAGAAGGCAAGGGAAAGCAAGGCACATTCTTCACAGGGCAGCAGGAAGGAGAATGACCACAGGACAAACTACCAAACACTTATAAAACCATCCAATCTTGTGAAAACTCACTCACATCACAAGAACAGCATGGGAAAAACTGACCCCATGATCCAATTACTTCTACCTGGTCTTTTTCTTGATACATGGGGATTATGGGGGTGATAGGATTAAAATTCAAGATGAGATTTTGGGTAGGGACACAGCCAAACCGTATAATTCCCCCAGCCCCTCCCAAATCTTATGTCCTTACTTTTCAAAGCACAATCATGCCTTTCTAACAGTCCTCCAACATTTTAACTCATTGCAGCATTAACCCAAAAGTTCAAGTCCAAAGTCTTATCTGAGACAAGGCAAGTGTCTTCCACCTACAAGCCTGTAAAATCAAAAGCAATTTAGTTATGTCCTAGATACAATGAAGGTACATGCATTGGGTAAATACACCCATTCCAAATGGGAGAAATTGGCCAAAACAAAGGGGCCATAGCCCACATGCAACTCCAAAATCCAGCAGGGCAATCAAATCTTAAAGCTCCAAAATTATCTCCCTTGACTCCATGTCTCATATCCATGTCATGCTTATGCAAGAAGTGGGCTCCCACAGCCTTGGGCAGCTCTGCCTCTATGGATTTGCAGGGTACAGCCCCTCTCCCAGCTGCTTTTACAGGCTAGCATTGAGTGTCTTTGGCTTTTTCAGGTGAATGGTGCAAGCTGTCAGTGGTTCTATGATTCTGGGGTCTAGAGAATGGTAGCTCTCTTCTCACAGTTCCCAAAAGCAGTTCCCCTGTGGAGACTCTGAGTGGGAGCTCATAACCTACACTTCCCTTCTGCATCACCCTAGCAGAGTTGTCCATAAGGGCTCCATCCCTGCAAGAAACTTCCTTGTGGACATCCAGGTGTTTCCATATATCCTTTAAAATCTAAACAGAAGTCCCCAAGCCTCAATTCTTGATTTCTGTGCATCTACAGGCCCAATACCACATGGAGGCCACCAAGGCTTGGGGCTTGTACCTTATGAAGCAACTGTCTGAGCTGTACATTGGCCCCTTTTAGCCACAGCAGGGAAACAGGACACCAAGTCCAGTGACTGCACGTAGAAGCAAAGCCCTGAGCCAGACCTATAAAAACACTTTTTTTTCCTCCTAGACCTCTGGGCCTGTGATGTGAGGGAATGCAGTGAAGACCTATGAAATACCCTGGAGACATTTTCCCCATTGTCTTAGTGATTAACATTTGATTCTTCCTTACTTATGCTAGTTTCTGTAGCCTGCTTGAATTTCCCCTAAGAAAATCAGTCTTGCTTATCTATTGCATTGTTGGGTTGCAAATTTTCTGAATGTTTATGTCCTGCTTCCCTTATAAATGTAAGTTCCAATTCAAAACCATCTCTTTGTGAATGCATAAAACTGAATGTTTTAAGAGCACCCAAGTCATATTTTGAAAGCTTTGCTGCTTAAGAATTTCTGCCATCAGACTCTAAATCAGCTCTCTCAAGTTGAAAGTTCCATATATCTTTAGGTCAGGGGCAAAATGTTGCCAGTCTCTTTGCTAAAACAGAGCAACAGTCACCTTTGCTCCAGTTCTCAAGAAGTTCCTCATCTCCATCTAAGGCTGCCATTGTCCATATCACTATGAGCATTTTGGTCAAAACCACAAGTCTCTAGGAAGTTCCAAACTTTCCTGCATCTTCCTGTCTTAATCTGAGCCCTCTAAATGGTTCCAGTTTCTGCCCATTACCCAGTCACAAAGTCTCCTGCACATTTTCAGGTATCTTTATAGCAATGCCCCACTGCCTCAGTACCAATTTACTATATTAGTCTGTTTTTACACACTATTCAGAACTGCTCTAGACTGGGCAATTTATAACAGAAAGAGGTTTAATTGACTCACAGTTCTGCATAGCTGGCCAGGCCTCAGGAAACTTACAATCATGGCAGAAGACAAAGAGGAAACAAGGTGCCTTCACAGGCCGGCAGGAAGGAGAATGAATGCAGGACAAACTACCAAACACTTATTAAGAAAACCATCAGACCTGTGAGAACTCACTTACTATCATGAGAACAGCATGGGAGAAACTTCCCCCTTGAATCAATTCTCTCCATCTGGTCTCTCCCTAGACACATTGGGATTATGGAATTATGGAGAGTACAATTCGAGATGAGATTTTGGGTGGAAACACAGCCAAAACATATCACCGTCCATATGAGGCTTCAGCCTTGGAAGTGGATTTTCAAGTCTCAGTCAATTTGCTCTAGCTACTGCCACATGAGACAGAGACAAGCACTGACAAGCTTGTGGACTCTTGAGAAAAGTAAATTATAATTGCTGTTTTAAGCCTGTAATTTGGGGTGGGTTTTAATGTATCAATAGACAGAAAAATAAAGACACAGTTTTTTTAAAGGCTACACTAGCCACACACATTCTTCCATATATAAGAAGGTTAGTAAACACATACATAATCCTCGCCGAACATCTTTAACTTATTTTCCTCAAAATAGAACTTACTCTTCTATAGCTGCACTTAATGGTGGGCACCTATAGTCCTAGCTACTGAGGAGGCTGAGGCAGGAGAATCACTTGAACCTAGGAGGCAGAGATTGACGTGAGCCAAGATTGTGCCGCTGCACTCCATCCTGGGCAATAGAGGGCCACTCCATCTCAAAGAAAAAGAAAAAGAGAAAAAACTTACTCTTCTAATTTATACCATACCCAAATGAAGCAATAAAGAGAGAAGAAAATATATACTTATGTATGTATACACATACATAAGTATAATCCTCATCATAAAATCTTGAAACTTAGATCTCTGAGATCAGTTACCACTTAACAGGTAAGACTAAAATTTACATAATTAGATGACTTACTCTAGGTCACATCATGATAGAAATTACCAAGATTGTCCAATGATTTTAGTTCTGGGTTATTGAAATTTAAATGCTAATAAAAAAAAGAATGAAGAGATATATAACACTTAATCAGACTTCTAGTTTCCCCAAATCTCTCAAGTGGAAATAATGCTTCAGTAAAAGGACTTTTAAACATACAAGTTCTCCTCTATCAGCATTAGTCTATTATTATTTCAAGACTGTGTTCAGTGACAGATGGCTGGGTCACTCAGATACTAGGGGGATACAAATATTTAGAGATTGATTATATCTGGGCCTTCACATTAGAGTACAAAAATATTTTTATAACCTTGCTTCCCTTGCATTAAGAAACTCCCCTTATATACCCATAACCAAATGTACTCATCTAGGACATGTAGGCCAATTTATCTTCCAGAGAATCTCACAAAATGAAAATAAAACCACAATAACTCACTTTAATGGATGATATTTTCAAGAGTGTTCCTAGAATAAGATACTCATTTTGCACATTTCAGGTCTATAAAGTATTCTATCTCTATTTTAGAGAACCTTCAACAAAACCTGTTGACATAGTTGAGTGCAATGAGAAAGTGAAACTTAATTAGAAAAAACTGAATATTAGGGTTCCTTTCCCCATTATAGGAACCACAACCTAAGTCCCTTGAAACTTGAGGCAATCTGTGTGAGGGGGTATGGAATATGGAGATGTTACACTCCTCGCATGGTTAAATTTGTAGACTAAGAATTATATTTTAAAAAATGTGTGTTTAGAAATAGTTCTAATCTCTATCCTCAAAGCTCATTATTCATCCTTATGGTTGAGGCCTAGGGTACCACCTCCTGCTTTTGAAGATTGCATAGAGTCTGACTTCCTTCCTAAAATATACCCTTTCTGGGCCAGCATTAGGCCATCCACTCTTCAGACTGGCCATCTCCTAGAGCTTCCTTTTTCCCACACTCAAAGAGCTCTGACTCTAGTCTGAAACCACAACTAGACTGATATTAAAGACTGAAAGAGCCACCATTTTTGAGAAAATTATCATTCCTAGAACAAATATCCCTAAGAGATAAAGTAAGTCTTGCTTGAAACATGAAGAAAGGAAAGTAGAGGGACAAGTACTTCAAACTACTTTTATCATAAATTACCCTACAAATCTTAGATACTGAGTTGAGGAAAGTTGTATGCTCAGGAATGTATGCCATATATTTAAGTTGCAAGTCTGCTTGAATGGCTGGGCCTCCCTTGACATGAGTAGTAGTAGCTAGGAACCAGATTTTGCACAAAAGATCAAGGTTTTATTTTGCGTATGTTCAACCGGAAATAGAAGATATTTAAAAGGAGCTGCCAAATTGACAGTTGGATAACTGCATCTGGTGCTCAGAAGCAAAGAATGGACTAGAGATAAGTGTATGGAAGGGTGTATGATTGTAATGTAGAAGCCAATCAGAGCCATGGGAGTATATGAGATTATTTAGGGAGGTGACATAGTGAAGACTGATTTTGAGGCTATGTAAAGGAGGATGACATGGCAGAAATGATTGAGAACAAGAGTGCAGAATGTTAGTGTAGAAAGTTAGATGGAAAATGAGAAAAGAAAATAAAGGAAGTAGTGTTTTAAGGAGAAAATTGTCACCAGCATCAATTTTTCCTCACATGTCAAGTATGATGAGAATTTATATCTCATTTGAATTTCACATGCTGTTTTCCAGTCATACAATTTTTATTGTCCTAAACATGCTATGATCTTATTCAGCTCGGGGATTTCACACCTGATTCCTCCCCTTACTATTAAGTTAATTAGTATTTAGCTTTTAAGGTTTTGACTTTAAAGTTACTTTGTCCAAAGAGCCTTTCAGATCTCCCCCTGTGTAAGTCAGGGACTCAACCTATGAGCTTACATTGTACCTCATACTTTTCTTATCATACAATTCACTACTCATTATTATCACTTTTCTTTTAACTGTATTTCATCCCAATGCTCTGTAACCTACATGATGATTAGGATCAAACTTACCTTTTCTATCACTATATCCCTGAGTAACTGGCACATAGTAAATACTTATTAATTCTATGCTGAATTAAATAAATGGTGTGAAACAGATTCACTGTGCACTGGTTACCATTTCAGCCCATGAATCTTGGACTTTGGTTTCCACTATTTGCATTAATCTGGTGAGAGAAACCATACACAAGTTAAATGAGGAAATTCACAGATAGGCAGCAAGGGGTAGAAGCTTAGGATTCATGTTGATCCAATCCTCCAAGGCTCTAGAAAGCTGCCCAAGGTAGACAAATGTTGCCTGCATGTGCTGCACTTGCACCATAGCTGTGGCACTCTGCAAAGCAACCCACCTTGGGCTTTGTGCCCTGGGACAACAGGAATCACTGTGCTAAATCACTGAAGAACATTCTATTCCAGGTGGGATTGGAATACAACCAGTGCTGTTCTGGTCAGTCACCCCATCTCAGGATGTTGCATTCCTAGGACATTATGTAATTATTCTTGAGAACTACACATGAGAAAAGGGGTTATGTTCTTGTCTATATTCTCCTGTTAATTTACTCCACTTCACATATTCATGCCGTATTTATAAAATCTTGATGAATAGCATATACTTATCTTTGATTCCAGTTTCCTCCTGTGATTTACACCTGTGTATCTACCTGTCTATTAAGTATTTGAAGTTGGATGTCCATGAAACTCTAGATTTAGCATAATCAATTATATGAAAATAAACTGTCTTTAATTTATCCCTCCACTTCTATTAAGTACCTCAGACATTGGCATCAATATTCATCTGGTTATCTAAGGAAAATATCTGGGTGATGCATAATATAATTCTTTGCCTACTGTATCTGATTAGCTAACAGATTTCTTAATGTTTTGGACATCTTTGTTCTCTTTATTTTTCATTGTATTAGATCAAATGCTAATTGTTGTTCCAAGGATTTTCTGAAAAGTCTCCTTAACTGACTTGTTTACCTCCAGGATCATTGCTGTACAATTTATTCTGTGTATTATTAAGTTAATTTTCATAATGGCCCACTTCAAACTCACCTGCTTCAAACCTTTCAGTCGATTCTCTTTTCATAATAAACTCTTAAACAAGACAGGAAAAGCCCTTCTGACATGATTCCTGTCTTCATCTTGACACTCATCACATCCTCCATCACAACTACAGTTGTAGTTCCCTGAACATATGTGTTCTCTTTATGACAGTGTGGCTATGTACGCAAATTTCCTCCCCTAGAGTGCCCATCTATGACTTTTGTCAAAACTAATAATTACTGACAAACATGTTCAAATATTATTCCTTTTGTGAGGCAAGCAGCTCTCACTCCTAGAAAATAATCTCTTCTCCAAGATAACCCTTTACCATATTGTATTAACAGTTCTGTTATTTAATGCCATCACCAAATTCCCATGATTTTTTTGTCTTTTAACCTCTACATAGTAATTTTAGTGTGAGGAAGGTCCAGGACACTAAATCTAATTTTGTATTTCAAAGTCTAACACAATGCATATGCTCAGTAAATGTTTTATGTCTTGAAATGAAACAGAATCTTGAAACAGAATTGCTGTGAGTTTAAAAACTGATTCTCATAGTGTTAAAATTTGTTTTTTGTGCAATTAGTCTTTGCTCTAAATCAACCAAAGCACTGTAACACCATAGCCAAAATTAAAAAGAGTTAAATTTAGATCAATTAATGCTATTGTTTCTAATAAGATATTAGCATATCATTGGGAAGTATTTTTGTTGCTGTTGATGGTGGTGGTATTGTTGTTAGCTGAATTGATTATCTTATTAGGGGAATACTATGAGCCTCATGTTTGTGTCAAACCAAGTCAAAATTTAGTAGCATAGAGCTTTTGTTGTATGTAAAATACTGGAAAATAAGAGGATGATACTAAAACTATCAACTAGAAAATTACTTCAGTACCGTTAGCATATCATTTTCTCATGCATAAACTCTATAAAGTTGTGTATGAGAAAAAATCCAATAAATCCCTGTGGCAATGGGGAATGGAATTAAAATCCAAGTGAAATTAAATTCTAGAAGATTAATGTTGCCAGTTATATTTTGATGACAACAATAAACATAATGCAATTTTATTAACTTATTGCTTTAAAATGCAAGTTGATAATCAACAATGGTACCATTTTAATACAGGTAGCTAACTACTTGCATTTGAGTGCCCCTACAGGTAACCTGAATTGCAATAATGGAGAAGTGCTTAACTCATTAATGTTTTTTTATAGTCTATTAAATAACATAAAAATTGCCTTAGAGTCTCTAATATATTTAACAATTATATAAAGAATGTCTTGTCCGTTTCCTTACCCAGACATTTGTCTACTTACCTTTATTTGAATCTTCAATTAAATATCATTTTCTACCAGAATTAAGCATGTATAGATGAATCCTCATTTACACAATCAGAGCTTTATATGTGAGAAACTCTTTTTAAAGATATACTTAGTTTGTAAATTTTGCTTATTTGCGGGGCTCACAAAATTTAGGATAGAACACCTATCCTTTACGTGTTAAAATCAGATAAATTCACATGCCATTAACCTCAAAATCATAAAAAATATGTAGTGTTAACAGTCTATTCAGATCCTTCTGGTACTGGTTACAAATGTGGTCCCAGAATCTACATCAGTACCACTTTGAAACTAGTTAAAATGCAGTTATCTGGCTTCACTCAGTATATACTGAATCAGAAATTCTGGGGATAGAGACCAGCCATCTTTAGGATTATGATGGATACTAAGCTTGAAGAACCACTGCTTTAAAGTAAATGGTTCATAGAATTTTGGAAACTAAAGGAAACTTAAGAACTAACTGACATCCCCATTTTCTAGATAATGCTAAGAATTATTAAATAACTTCCTCAAGAAAACTTTGTAACTAATGAAATTTCTAAGCTTCTGGTCCTCCCCAAATGTCTAAACCTGGAGAATGTAAGCATAGAATTTTCTTTAAAACTGGACACAAATACATACATACATATGTGTGCATGTGTACATGCTCATAAATTAAATCTAATATTTACTTTCTTTTTCTTTTGTTTTTTTGAGATGGAGTTTGGCTCTTGTTACTCAGGCTGGAATGCAGTGGCACTGATCTCAGTTTACTGCAAACTGTGCTTTCTGGGCTCAGGCGATTCTCCTGCCTCAACCTCTCAAGTAGCTGGGATTACAGGCACGGGTCTTCACACCTGTCTAATTTTGTATTTTTAGCAGAGACAGGGTTTCTCCATGTTGGTCAGGCTAGTCTCGAACTCCCTACCTCAGGTGGTCTACCTGCCTCAGCCTCCCAAAGTGCTGAGATTACAAGCATGAGCCACCTCACCCAGCCCAATATTTACTTTTTAAAAGGAGTTTCTGAAATTTTTATTGAACCACTGCAATGAACTAGACTTTATTATATTATGGGTAATAGTCAGTGTCACTTCATATTTTCAGAGGTAGACTTACTAAGGCTTAATATTCCAAGCCACAGATGTGCTATTCTTCTAAGAAGAGTTTGTCAATATCAATCTAATTAATTAAATAATTTACATGTGGGGAAACATTTCAGGCAGAGATAGCAAAAGGTCTCTTTTGTCATCAATCATTCTCAAATGATACCTTAAAATTAAAGATTTATATTTCAACCACATATATTTGATTACTTATCTATTACAAGCAGAGACAGATAAATATCTTGTTTTTAAAGATTTCACTACAATTGCAATAGAGTTATTTTAATATTTAGATATAATGACTTTTTTCTTAGTGAAGTCAGATACAGAAGTTAGTATTTTTCTGACATGCATATCTGTGTGAATAGACATGCTACTTTTTACAAATTAAAATGTTTACAGTGCAAAAGCTCTTTTTCCCTAAAGAAAAAGTAGAAGAAGTGAATGGAGAATAAGATCTGTTAAAAGAGTTGAAATTGTGCCAAAAGGAAATTGCATTTTCCAACGAAAGTCTCATTGTTGGGGAAAACATAAGACACAAGCTAAATAAATCAAAGTCCCATTTCAATGAGCCCATCTGAACAAAACCACATGCACTGGATTCATTACCTTAAAGATCAGTAAAATCCATGGGGTTTCCTAAGGAGTTCACATTTGATTTTCTGTCTTAACTCAAGTATTAATATGTTTTCATAAAGAGGAAGTTAAAATATTTTCTTGAAGAAGAAGCAGAAATATATATGCTATATTTCATCAAGCCTATCATCACCTCCTCATCCTCTGCATTACAACAGGAGCTAAGTAACAGTCTATGTCTGTGTTTACCTTGTCCATTTCATATCAAGTTAGATAATAACTTAGATAGTTCCAAAGAATGAAGTTAAATACTTCTGGCACTCCCAGCAGTAAACTAATAATATCACTTCCCTAGGCCTTAATGCACTTCCAAAGAGTGTGATAACAGCTCTAAATCTGACTGAGAGTGTTTCTCCTTGAGCTCAGTTAGGACCTGTTACAGCAACCCCGAATCCTATGACTTCCCTTTAGTAAACCAAAATAGAAATACTATCTAAAAGTTTCTAGTAGATTGAAACCATGTTTTCTCTCTCTAGCTATGCACAGCACTATGGGTATAATAATTACTTCAGTTCGAGTACCCTAGGTTAAAAGTCAAGTTCATCCCACTTCTAGATCAAATTATTTGAATAATAATATACTGTTCTAATGTGGGATTAGAACTTGTTATTCTTGATATTATGCAGTATGTCTCTCATTTAGTGTAGAAAAACACAGCTTTGAGTCAGTTCTATCTTAAAACTAGACTTTGTCTCATACGTTACAGGGCTGCAAATATTTGAGCAATAAAATAGTGTTTCTAAAAAGTATTTACAACTGAACTCAAAATTTATATTATGTATTAGATAGGGAACATGTGGGGGAAAAAATCCCAGAGAAAACTCCCTCTTCAGAAAGCATGTAGTAATTTAAACTTTATTCCTTTGTATGGTCTCATAAAATTTATACAGGAAGAAATTAAATGCATAAAATGATTTATAGGTGGATTAAAAAAGCTTGCAAGTTTGGGATTTCATACATCTTCATGAAAACTGTTATAAATCTCTGTAACCTAAATTGCTTATCCTAGTTTTACAGAAACAGCATAAACAGAGCAAGCAATTATCTGTAATAAACATTTTCTTTAATATTGTGGCAATCCGATTTTCTTAACACACTCGTCATAATATATCTTGGACTCTCCTACAGCCAAACACCACATCCTAGTTGCTTGTGCCTTTGGAATTGTGCAGGCACTGTAATAACTGTGGGTAAGTCAACAGGGTTGTAATGTTGAAAGGAAAATATGAGGAGGAATAAAAATCTTAGCTATGCCTTTTGAAGGCAAAGACATTTTTTATGAACAAAACATTAAAATGATTACTACTTATAGATAAAGTTTCAAAATAATATGACCTGCTTATAGTTTCAAAAAAAATGTGTTAAATAAGTTTCAGATTCTATAAAATGTTACGTACAATTTGAGATATTCATTACACTGAATGATGTCATGAACCACTGAGATAAATTTTCAGTCTGTGGTGCTAAGAGTTAATAATCATCCATCAGTTCCATTTGCAATTTTACTTTTCATATTATAGTTTTAAAAATAACTTTATTAAATAATGTTAAAGCATTAAAATTATAAACTTTATTGCTAAAACTATTTGTAAAAGTTCCTTTTTAAATTCTTCTTCTTTATTTATTTTTTTTTTTTTGAGATCGAGTTTCACTCTTGTTACCCAGGCTGGAGTGCAATGGCGCGATCTCGGCTCACCACAACCTCCGCCTCCTGGGTTCAGGCAATTCTCCTGCCTCAGCCTCCCAAGTAGCTGGGATTACAGGCACGCGCCACCATGCCCAGCTAATTTTTTGTATTTTTAGTAGAGATGGGGTTTCACCATGTTGACCAGGATGGTCTCGATCTCTTGATGTCATGATCCACCTGCCTCGGCCTCCCAAAGTGCTGTGATTACAGGCGTGAGCCACCACACCCGGCCTTTAAATTATTATTCTTAAAAGCATTTATATATACCAGAGTATGTCAAACTATCATATGTACCCCCAAAATATGTACAGTATATATGTACATATACATTCATTTAGTGTATAAAGATCAAATCAAGGCAATTAAAGTATCTATCATCTTAAATATTTATTTCTTGTTTATGCTAAGAGGATGCAAATAATTTTCTTCTAGTTGTTTTGAAATGTACAATAGATTAATGTTAAGTTTAGTCACCCTACTGATCTACCAAATGCTAGGTTTTCCTTCTTCTACCTAACTGTAAATTTGTACACATTCATCGAACTCTCTTTATTCTCCCCTCACCTCTATCCTTTCTGGCCTTTAGTAACCACCAATATATTCTCTATCTTCAGAGAAATTTACGTCTTTAGTTGCAACATGTAAGAATATGTGATACTTGTCTTCCTGTGCCTGGCTTATGTCACTTAACATAATGTTCTCCAGTTTCATCCACGTTGCTGCAGATGACAAGATTTTATTCTATTTTATGGCTGAAAAGTATTACATTATGTATATATACTGCACATTCTTTGTCCATTTATCTGTTGATTGTACTTACATTGATTCTAAATTGCGGCCATTGTGAATAGTGCTGAAATAAACATGGGAGTGCAAATATCTCAATAAATGGATTTCCTTTTATGTAAACTCAGAAGTAGAATTGCTAGATCATGCAGTAGCTAAAATTTTAGCTAACATAAAATTTTGAGGAAACCCCAAACCGTTCTCCAGGACTAGTTTACATTTCCGTCAACAAGGTACCATAGTTCCCTTTTCTCCACATCTTTGTCAACATTTGTTATTGCCTGTCTTTTAGATATAAACCATTCTAACTCGGGGAGATATTAGCTAATTGTGGTTTTAACTTGCATTTCTCTGACTGCTGGTGATGTTGAATAACTTTTCAAATACCTGTTGGTCATTTGTATGTATTTAAAATGTCTATTCAGATATTTACCCATTTTCAAATAAGATTATTTGTTTTGTTTTTATTTTGGTGTTTTGTTTGCAACCGACCTGTTTGAGCTCCTTATATATTCTGGTTATTAATCTCTTGTCAGAGGGGTAGTTCACAATATTTCTTTCCATTCCTTGGCTGTGCAGAAGATGTTTAGCTTGCTGTGAAACAGATTGTCCATTTTTGCTTTTGTAGCCTGTGCTTTTAAGGTCTTACAAAAATCATCTTTACCCTGGAGCATTACCTAATGTTTTCTTCTAGTTGTTTCATAGTTTCTGGTCTTAGATTTAAGTCTTTAATCCAGTTTGGCTTGATTTTTATATATGATGAAAGAGATAGTATAGTTAAGTTTTTCTGCATACAGCTATCCACTTTTTCAACACCATTTGTTAAAGACACTGTTCTTATCCTATTATATGTTATTGGCATCTGTGTGAAAAATAAGTTCACCATAAAAGTATGAATTTATTTCTGGATTCTCTATTCTGTTTCATTGATCTATGTGTTGGCTTTTATGCCATTACTACACTCAACAACATTTATATACACCAATAGTGAATAATCATAAAATTAAAGACAGCAATCTCATTTAAAATAATTACAAAGAATATAAAATATCTAAGAATAAATTTAACCAGTGAAGTGAAACATCTATGAAAAAATAAAATAAAATAAAACACTAATGAAAGAAATTAAAGTGGACACGAAAAAGGGAAAGATATTTAATGACCATGGATTAAAATAAATATTGTTAAAATTACAAACCTATCCAAAATAATTTACACACTCAATGTAATCCCTATCAAAATACCAATTACATTTTTTTCCCATAAATGTAAAAAACAATTCTAAAGTGTACATGGGACCATAAAATAATTTTTATAGGCTGGGTGCGGTGGTTCACTCCTGTAATCCCAGTACATTAGGAGGCCATGGCGGGTGGACCATGAGGTCAGGAGTTCAAGGCCAGCCTGGCCAAGATGGTGAAACCCCGTCTCTACTGAAAATACGACAACCACCTCAAAAATTAGCTGGGCATGGTAGAGGGATCATGTAATTTTAGCTACTCAGAAGGCTGAGGCAGAGAATTGCTTGAACCCTGGAGGAGGAGTTTGCAGTGAGCTGAGATGGTGCCACTGCAGCACCAGCCGGGGTGACAGAGCCAGACTCTAATAATAATAATAATAATTTGTATAGTCAAAGCAAACTGAGCTAAAAGAACAAATCTGGAGGATGCATCACACGACTGAGTTTAAAATATACTTCAAAGCTACAGCAATCAATGCCTAAATTCTGTGGACCATTGTGCAATAAAAGTTATAAAATGCAAGTATAAGCTAATCACAGACATTTCTTCTGCAGAGTATTTTAGTGATTTTTATAAAAATTTAAGGACGTGCCAGTTATCTCTTCAAAAAATTTACTTGTATGTATTATTTAAAATTCCATTTCTTTGAAAAATTAGTGCTTAATACAGATTACTTAAAGATAGTAGTACTGATTTTCTGGGAGAAGATGGAAAACAGATGAGATTTAGATATTGGAGAACATCTTGGAAAACAGCTTAAATGGATAGAATTAAGTAAAACTGTACTTTTGAGGAACTGTGTTAAGGAAAAAATCTTCTCTTCTCTGGTCCACGAGGGGCATGGTTTCAAAGGCAGGAGCTTCCCAGCCCCACACCTCCATCCAAGCCACCATCCAGGAAAGTAAAGTTCTTTTTCTAACTTTACCATGGTCTGGTTAGGAGGAAAATCCAGGTGAGCTTCTTTGTTCAAAAAGCCTCCGAAAGCTCTGGCAGGAGGGGGCTTTGTTGTGGACCAAGCAGCCCGTCCAGTATGAGAGTCAAAGATCAATCACTCCAGAGGATGTTTAAAAGAACTTCTCTCAAGAGGAGAACATGAGTGGGGAGGGAATAACTCCAGGGTTAAAACCCAGTGGTCCTTACCTATATGGGTTCCTCCCTTGGATCCCCTCCCACAGCTATGTGAGAGGTATCTCTCTCTTTCTCTTTTTTTTTTTCTCTCTCTTTCTGCCTAGCAAATCACTCTCTGCTAAACCATTTGGGTCCACAATATTTATTCAAATGGTAAGCTCACCACACCTCTGGGGCCCCTTTCCCCATTCTTGGGGTTAGAGAGGCCAAGGACTTCGGAATCGGAAGAGGCGGGGAGCTGAGTATGCAGCCCTGCTCCAGTTACACATTCATTGAAAAATTAGTTTTATTTATCTGAGATTAAAAAATCAACTAGTCTCATAATTTTTGTTTTCATTATCTCTTCCTTGCTTTTAAACTTAAGTCAAAGGTTATTTATCATGACCAAGTGAGCTTTATCTCTAGGATGCAAGATTTCTGCATACCCAAATCAAGCAGTGTAATACATCATATTAAAAGAAAGAAGGATAAAAATTATGTAATCACTGAAAGAGCATTTGATGAATTTCAACATCCTTTCATGATATAAACACTAAAAACACTAGAGATAAAAGGAACATACCTCAACATAATAAAAGCCATATATGGCAGACTCACAGTGACTATCATAATGAATGGCAAAAAACTGAAAGCCTTTTATCTAAGATCCAGAACACAAGGATGTCTACTGTCACCACTGTTATTTGATAGAGTACAGAAGTCCTAGATAGAGCAATTATACAAGAGAAAGTTGTAAAAGTGTCTAAATTGGAAAGGAAGAAGTCAATTTATCTTTGTTTGCAGAGGATATATTTTCAAAAACTTAAAAGACTCTACAAGGAAACTATTAAAACTGACATATATAGTAAAGTTGCAAGATACAAAATCAATATACAAAAATCAGTAGCATTTCTGTATGCCAACTGTGAACAATCTGAAAAATAATTTAAAAGCTAATCTCATGTAAGATAGCCACACATAAAATTAAATATACAGGAATTAACCATATAAGTGAAAGATCTCTATAATGAAAACTGTAAAACACTGATAATGGAAGAGGACAAAAAAGCAGAAAGAAAGAAAAGTATTCCATGTTAGTGGATTGGAATAATTAATATTTTTAAATGTCCACACTACTCAAAGCCATCTGTAGCTTCAATGCAATCCCTAATACCAAAGACATTCTTCACAGAAATAGAAAAAAAGTCTCGAAATGTATATGAAACAAAAAAAACCCAAAATAGCCAAAGTTCTCCTAAGTAAAATAATGAAGTCTAAAGGAATCACATTACCTGACTTCAAATTACACTACAAACTATCATAACCAAAACACCATGGTGCTGGCATAAAAACAGACACATAGACACATAGACCAACGGAATAGAGATTCCAGAAACAAATCCACATACCTACAGTGAACTCATTTCTGACAAAGAGGCAAAGGACAGACACTGGGGAAATGGCAGTCTCTTCAATAAATGGTGTTGGGAAAACTAGATATTCCTATGCAGAAAAATAAAACTAGACCACTAAGTCTCACCATACACAAAAATAAAATCAAAATAGATTAAAGACTTGAATCTAAGACCTCAAACAATGAAACCACTATGAGAAAACATTGAGGAAAATCTCCAGGGCACTGGTCTGAGCAAAAATTTCTTGAGCAGTACTCATAAGCACAGGCAACGAAAGCAAACATGAATACATGAAATCACATCAAGTTAAAGAGCTTCTGCACAGCAAAGGATACAATCAACCAGATGGAGATGCAACCCATTAATTGGGGAAAGAAAATGTGCAAACTACCCTCTCTGACAAAGGGTTAATGACCGTGATGCATAAGGATTACAAACAACTCTATAATTAACTCTATATAAATCTAATAATCTGATCCAAAAATGGGCAAAATATTTGAATAGACACTTGTCAAAAGAAGACCTAAAAATGGCAAATAAAAATTATGTGCTCAACATCACTGATCATCAGAGGAAATGCAAATCAGACTTCAAAAAATGAGACATAGTATTACCCAGTTAAAATGACTTATATCTAAAAGATAGAAAATTGCAAACACTGGTGAGAATGTGGAGAAAAGAGAACCATGACACATTGTTGGTGGAAATGTAAATTAGTACAACCACTATGGAGAACAGTTTGGGGATCCTTCAAAAAACTAAAACTTTAACTACTATATGATCCAGCAATCCCACTACTGGGTATATATCTGGAAGAAAGGAAATCAGTATATTGAAGATATATCTGTACTCCTAACTTTGTTGCAGCACTGTTTACAACAGCTAAAATTTCAAAGCAACCTAAATGTTTATCAACAGATAAATGGATAAAAAAAATGTGGTACATACATAATGAAGTACTATTCAGCTATTAAAAAAATGAGATTCAGTCATTTGCAGTAATATAGGTGGAACTGAAGATCATTATGTTAAGTAAAATAAACAAGGCACAGAAAGACAAACATTACATGTTCTCACTTATTTGGGGGCTCTAAAACACAAAACAATTGAACTTATGGACATAGAGAGTAGTAAGATGTTTACCAGAGGCTGGGAAAGGCAGTAAGAGACTGTGGAGGAGGTGGGGATGGTTAATGGGTAGAAAAAAAATTAAAATGAATAAGACCTACCATTGTATGGCACTACAGGGTGACTATAGTTAATAATAAATGTATATTTTAAAATAACTTAGAGTGTAATTAGATTGCAACCCAAAAGAGTAATGCTTGAGGGGATGTATACCCCATTCTCCATGATGTGTTTATTTCACATTGTATGCCTATATCAAAATATCTCCTGTACCCCATAAATATATATACCTATGTGTCCACAAAAATTTAAATAATTAAAAAAAATTAAGTCAAGAAACACTTCCTCCCCTTGCATAAAATTACAAACTCAGACACCTATAAGGGCCTGGCAAGCCAGAAAATGTAGCCCTTATAACTTGAGTGACAAAGGCCAGGCTAGTCAGAGAAACTAGCAAACAATAGAGCAAAAATGTTCCCAGTAGGAAACAATGGCCTCTCATGACCAACACTTGGTAATAACTTTTGGTAAGAGAATGCCATATTTTTCAACATTCTGGAGAACTAAGAAATCCAGATTTTAGGTTGTATCTCATGGATTTTATAGGTTGGCTCAATTAACAAAAATATGCTCGTCTAAAAATCTTCTGAAATTTATGTTTCAGTCTTTGACATAGTCTCAACTTCTTTAGGACACAGAAGTGAATTTTTATGGCTTTGTGCATCATCATTATATTCTAATAAAATCTCTTTTAGATCCAGATCCAATTGTAAACTCACATTCATATCAAGTTGGCCCTGATTCTGACTTCTTTAACAACAATGAGCACTCATTATGCATCTAACATGGCTCTTGATGTTATAGATAAGAGTAAAGAAAGACAGTATTTTGAATTTGTGTTGGGAAATATAAAACATAAATGTGCCTGTAATCCCAGCACTTTGGGAGGCCGAGGTGGGTGGATCACAAGGTCGAGTTCGAGACCATCCTGGTCAACATGGTGAAACCCCGTCTCTACTAAAAATATAAAAAATTAGCTGGGCATGGTGGCATGTGCCTGTAATCCCAGCTACTCAGTAGGCTGAGGCAGGAGAATTGCCTGAACCCAGGAGGCGGAGGTTGCGGTGAGCGGAGATCACGCCATTGCACTCCAGCCTGGGTGACAAGAGCGAAACTCCGTCTCAAAAACAAAACAAAACAAAACATAAATGTGAGCCATGGATCAAATACCAGCTCTGTTTTATGATTGTAAGTTATATAGTAATTATATCAGTATGGATAATGCTTTTGAGATACTTTTTTGCCTGTCTTTTTAAAATGCTGTGTATCCTTCATTAACATATTACCCCTTGGTTAATCAAAACACAAAATATTCTATAATCACGAGTAACATTTACTAAGAGATTGCTTTATATGCTAGAAGGAATATATATTTATATTTAATAAAACATTTTAGCTGATGACTCACAGAAAAATATAGATGATGGCATAGATTTTTATGTAAATGATATGTGTTTCTGTCTCAAATTGATGTGTGACCTTAGGCAAATCTATTAATGTTTGAACCTTGTTTATCTAAGCTCTTCCAAGACAATTATGACCATTCATGTTGATTATGATCATTTCTGTCCTATGTATGAAACAATATAGATGATTATTATTGGTCAAATGTTGGAACCTATGAAAATGTTTATTACTGGCCAGATGCAGTGGCTCACACCTGTAATCCCAATACCTTGGGAGGCCGAGGCTGATTGATCACTTGAGCCCAAGAGTTCAAGACCAGTCTGAGCAACATGGCAAAACCCATTTTTACAAAAATACAAATTTAACTGGGCATGGTGGTGCATACCTGTGGTCTCAGCTACTTAGGAGGCTGAGGTGGAAGGATCAGTTAGGCCTGGGAGGCTAAGGCTGCAGTCAGCTGTAATTATGCCACTGCTCTCCGGTCTGTGTGACAGAGTGAGACCCACCTCATGTAAAATGAATAAATAAAATGCTTATTATTATCTTTAATCAACCGTTTTACAAAAATCTGTAGAGAAAGCAAAAAAGAAAAGGAAGTATAGTAGATACAGTGATAGATTGAAACAATAGATCAGTCTAGCTGGAGATGCACCTTCCATGCATTGTTTGAGTTTTACATTAATTAACTTGTAATGTCATACATCATTTGAGGTAACTTCCTTTTTTGTCAATTCACAATTCTTAAAATTGCTCCCTCAATATTGACTAAATAATTTTATGAGGCCTTCATATTTTCTAGGCTGTTTACTCTAGGCTATCTAAATATATGTATGTGTGGTGTGTGTATATGTGTGTGTGTGTGTGTGTGTGTGTGTGTGTTTGTGTGTGTATTTAGATATATAATTGAGACAGATTCTAGCTCTGTTGACCAGCTAGAGTGCAAAGGCACAATCTCGGCTCACTACAACCTCCTCCTCCCAGGTTCAAGCAATTCCCCTGCCTCAGCCTCCCGAATAGCTGGGACTACAGGTGTACACCACCATACCCAGATAATGTTTTTTCCTGTATTTTAGTAGAGACAGGGTTTCACCATGTTGGCCAGGATGGTCTCAATTTCCTGACCTCGTGATCCACCTGCTTTGGCCTCCCAAAGTGCTAGGATTACAGATGTGAGCCACTGTGCCCAGTCAATATATTTATTTTAAATGAACATTTGTTATTTTGGAGAGAGAAACAAAATCTTTGAGTTGAATACTGAGCATGCCCCTCAGCTTTTCCATGGTATCTTTTTTTGTGACAACATTATTGAAATGCTTATTGTACAGCTTTTATAGCACCATTTTAATAAACTTTGTGAAGTATATATAGGTTTAAATGTATAAAACCTGTTTCTAAAAGTGACAGTGTACACAGGAAGTGCTACAGGTCATTTACATTCAGCAAGATGTCAACTCAAAACTATAACAATTCATACATCATTGGAGACAATGCTACTCATTCCATATGGAATTTAATAAGATTTTTCTCTTAGCCCTGAAATCACTAGGATCCATGACATGTTTACAAGTTAAAAAATGTATATTGAATTAAATAAATTTGTTTAGGAGCATTTATCTACCACAAAAAATAAAACAGAATAAATTTGTGTACGACAAGCGTTAGTTTAACAGGAATTAAAATTGTTATGTGATGAATCACTACAAAATAGAACCTTCAATAGAAAGTAGTGAAGGATTTACTATCAGCTCTTGGCTTTGTACATATAATTAGAGGAGGTATCCATCCAAGGAGTGGATCTCATAATTGTCAGCATCAGTAGCTGCATGACACAAACATATCTAGAGATGATGGATTGTGATTTCATTTTTCACTTTTAATTCAGTTAATTTGGCCTCAGAGAGAAATGAGAAATATTTCAAAAATATATTGAATTCTTCAGGCTACAATTTCCTGGGTGAATCAAATCAATATTAGCAAGTCGTTCAACCTAAATGCCTCTCTACTAAGTGAATAGAAATTACTAGGTGAAATCCAATGTAAGTTTAGCTACTCCCTTCTGAAAAAAAAAAAAAAAACAGCATAGCATAATTGAAAGAGAATAGCCTTTAGAATCACACACTCCTGGTTTTGGTTCCCAAAGCTGATATTTGCTTGCTATAAAACTATGGATAAATAATCTCTGATTCTAAATTTCTTCTGTTCTAAAAGTGGAACAAATGCATGCCTCAATAGGCTGTATAAAACTAAAAAATTACATTTGAGAAAAAGGCATTAACAGTACTGGCTATATGGCAGAGGCTATTACTGTTACTACAATTACTGTCCCCAAATGGAGGCCGTAACTGGAACTAATTATTCACCTCCTTCTAAGATACCATCCATGCTGTTCTCAACATGTTCTGTACCTCACTTTATCAGTTACCTCAAGAAGCTCAGGATTTCTCTGGTCATTCTTTATCTGTCATGATCTTACTTTTTATGCTTCTTTTGGTACATCTCTCTAATTGACTCAATTTGCCACTTAGTTGGATCTTGCAGAAAATACTCCTTATGCATTCTGGAAACCATGGCCTATCAAGTGCAAAATTCCTCATATCCTCAGTATAATAAATGTTTGACTTTATTTTTAACATTTGACTGCTGATAACCTTCAGGTCTCATACTTAACTTTTTGCCTTTTGTACCACATCTAACAAGACAATACAAAAACTCAGACACTCCTTTCCTTGACAGTAGCATGGACATCTGAACCACACAAAACCCAGCCCAGGTATAGAAGCTCTTTTCCCAGCCCCAACCCCTACCCACAATGTAAGCTAAAGCTATTAACTTTTCCTTCACTAAAGCTGTACAGCTCTTGGATCTTGGCTGCCTGTTCTGCCCTCTACAGAAAGTCTCATTATATGAGCAATGAACTTTTTCAATCAAGGCGAAGGAACTCATCTCTAACTCATTCTATGAAGCCAGCATTACAGTGATGACAAAACACAGTAAAGATACAAGGAAAAAAGGAAAGAAAACTACAGACCAATATCCCTGGTGAACATAGACACAAAAATCCTCAACAAAATACTAGCAGACCAAATCCAACAGCACATCAAAATGTTAATTCACCACTATCAGGTAGGCTTCATTTCTGGGATGCAAGTTTGGCTCAACATATGCAAATCAATAAATGTGATTCACAATATAAACAAAATTAAAACCAAAACTCACTTGATTATCTCAATGGATGTGGGAAAAGTTTTTGATAAAATTTAACATCTCTTTATGATAAAAATTCTCAAGAAACAAGGCATTGAAGGAATATACCTCAATATAACAAAAGCATCTATAACAAACACATAACCAACAATGACACAAGGAAGTCCATTTACACCGCTCCTATTGAACATAGTACAGAAACTGCCAGAGCAATCAGGCAAGAGAAAGGAATAAAAGGCATGCAGATAGGAAAAGAGGAAGTGACACTATCTGTCTTTACTGGCAATATAATTGTATACCTGGAAAACCCTAAAGATTTCACCCTAAGGCTCCTAGAACTGATAAGTTATTTCAGTAATGTTTCAGAATATAAAATCAATGTACAAAAGTAAGTAGCATTTCTATACACCAAATAGTATTCAAGCTGAGAGCCAAATTAAGAACACAATCCCATTTACAATAGCCATGCAAACAGAAATAAAATATCTAGTGTATTAGTTCATTTTCACACTGCTTATAGTGTGAAAGAACTACCTGACCTTGCTAATTTATGAATAAAAGAGGTTTAATTGACTCCCATTTCCACATGGCTAGGGAAGCCTCAGGAAACTTACAGTCATGGTGGAAGGTAAAGGGAAAGAAGGCACATCTTACGTGACATCAGGAGAGAGAGAAAGGGGAAGTGCCACACTTTCAAATCATCAGATCTCATGAGAACTCACTCACTATCAAGAGAACAACATGGGGAAACCACATCTATGATCCAATCAATTCCCTCATCATATGGGCATTATAATTCAAGATGAGATTTGAGTGGAGACAGGGCCAAACCATATCACTGAGGAATACATCTAACCATGGACATGAAAGCTCTGCAAGGATAACCACAAAACACTGCTAAAAGAAATCATAGATGACACAAACAAATGGAAAACATCATGGATTAGAAGAATCAATATCATTAAAATGGCCGTACGGCTCATAGCACTCTACAGATTCAACACTATTTCTATCAAACTACCAACATCATTTTACACAGAGCTAGAAATATCTAGTCTAAAACTCACATGTAACTAAAACAGAGTGTAAATAGCCAAAAACAAACCTAAGCAAAAAGAGTAAAGCTGGACATATTACATTACCCAGTTTCCAACAATACTACTAAAAGACCATAGGAACCAAAACAGACACATAGATCAATAGAACAGAATAGAGAACCCAGAAGTAAATCCACCTATATATACCCATCACATTGTCAACAAAGTCAACAAAAATAAGCAATGAAGAAATGATTCCCTGTTCAATAAAGGGTCCTGGGAAAGCTGGATAGCCATACGCAGATGAGTGAAACTGGACCCCTGCCTTCAGCAAATGCAAAACTTAACTCAAGATTAATTAAAGATTTGAATTTAAGACCACAAATAATAAGAATCAAAGAAGAAAACCCTGGAAACGCCATTCCGCACATTGGCCTTCGGTATTTATGACTTAAGTCTTCAAAAGCAATTGCAACAAAACAAAAATTGACAAGTAGAATCTAATTAAACTAAAGAGCTTCAGCACAGCAAAAGAAACTATCAAGGATTAAACAGATAACCTACAAAATGAGAATAAACATTTTAAAAATATGCATCATAAACTTAATTGAACAAACAAAATACATGTACAGACATTTCTTTCAAAATAAGACATACAAGCGGCCAACAAACATATTAAAAATGTTTCACATCAATACTTGTCAGAAACATGCAAATCAAAACCATGAGATACCATTTCACATCAATCAGAATGGCCATGATTAAAAAATCAAAAAGCAGCTGGGCACGGTGGCTCAGGCCTGTAATCCCAACATTTTGGGAGACCGAGGCAGGCAGATCACAAGGGGAGGAATTTGAGACCAGTCTGGCCAATATAGGAAAATTCTGTCTCTACTAAAAATACAAAAAATTAGCTGCGTGTGGTGGTGTGCACCTGTAATCCCACTAATTGGGTGCCTGAGGCAGGAGAGTCATGTGAATCGGGAGGAGGAGGTTACAATGAGTGGAGATGGCACCATTGCCTTCTAGCCCTGAGGACAGTGCAAGACTCCATCAAAAATAAATAAATAAATAAATAAATAAGGTCAAAAAGCAAAAATACTGGAAAGGCTCCAGAAAAAAGGGAACACTTATATATCCATAAATTATTTCAGCCACTATGGAAAGTAGTTTGGAGATTTCTCAGAGAACTGTAAACAAAATTACCATTTGACCCAGAAATCCCATTATTGGGCATATTAAAAAAAGATACATGCACTCTAATGTTCATCACAGCACTATTCACAATAGCAAAGACATGAAATCAACCTAGGTGTTCTATCAACGGTGGGTTGGATAAAGAAAATGTGATACTTACATACCATGAAATACTATGCAGCCATAAAAAAATAAAATAAATAATGTCCCTTGCACAGCATGGATGCAACTGGAGGCCATTATCCTAAGCAAATTAAGATAGGAACAGAAAAACAAATATTGCACGTTATCATTTATAAATGTTAACTGAACATTTGGTACACAAGGATATAAAATGGCAAGTGTAGACACAGGGAAGTAATAGAAAGAGGAGAGAGGAAGAGAGGCAAGGGTTGAAGATCTAATGATTAAGTACTATGCTCAGCTCATGGGTGCTAAGCAACAAACTTGCACTATACACCCTAAATGTAAATAAAATAAAACAAAAATAAAAGAAACAGACTCACTTTGATTTTTTTGTGAGCCAGGCAGCGATTGACAAGAGAGGGAGAAAGCAGAAAAGATGAGAGGATTCTGGATGTAGAAAAAAAGAAGCCTGAACTTGAGGTTAGAAGACTTGTGTTTAACTTATAGCTCTTTTATTAACTAGCCTTATTCTTCAAAATCTTGGAAGATTACTTCATCTCGGTTTCCTCTCTAAAAAATGTAGGAAGAATATGTGCCCCACAGCGTTATTTTAAGACTTAAACAAATGAAAGGTTGAAAAGGTTTCGTAAGTCTAAAAGCTCTAGACCAAAGCAACGGGATAATTACCTCAAGGTGCAGAGTGTTGGGTTAATTGCTGCTATAAGGAGAGCAATGCAAGGTGACTACTTATGTATAAATATAGACTTGACTGTCCATTTTCACACAGGTATCTGTCATATTATAGCATCCCTTTATGTGTGACTTTTTCAGAGCACTGAAGAATACTGGTCAATAGTTAACTACTTCTGTACGTTATGGATGATTCCAGCTTCATTATAGGTGAGGAAAAGCTAAGGTCCAGTGAGGCTAATTTACACCAGTAGTAAATTGTAGGGCAGAATTTGAAGTCACTTTGGGTCATGAAACTATATAAATCTTTACTAGACTAAATGGCACCAGTCTTATTAATGATTGATCCCTCTATCTATGCTACCTCTTCCCATGTATTCTTGAGATAAAAATCAGAAAGCATGAGCCATATGAAATCTCATTACATCTGTCCACTTTAGGGATCAACACAGTACAACCTGAGTCAAATCAAGTTTACTACTTGTATGGGTTAACAACGTTTTTTACATTTCTAAATGAACAATAATTAAAAGACAAATGCATTTTGAGACATGTGAAAATAATATGAAATGCAGATGTCAGTGTCCATGAATTAAATTTGTTGAAACACACACACACACACACACACAAACTTTTTTTATAAACTCTTGGTGAATACATGCCATCATTAGTCCTGACATTCAAGAAAATTTTAGGTTGGAGGGTTAATCCTGCTCCATGGGGAAACCATGAAACCCCCAATCTCTTCTTAATTATCTCTTCATGTTTTTTTTTTTTTTTTTAAAAAAAACTGGCAACCCAGAGAATGATGAGAATCTACATCACTCTGAAGTGGTGATTGTTCATTTTCCTTACATGCTTCTTACAACTGCGGTGCTGTTTTATCTTCTATACTCCCCATTTCCTCTTCCAGATTCCTGTTTCTTACCCTACTTTTAAAAACAAATCAGCAACAAGAAAAAACCCTCTAGTTGGTTAGTACCTGCCCCAAGAACAGCTAGCAAAGGTACAGTGTAAAGTAACTTTGCTAGCCCTTCTTGGAACAGGTACTGATGATCTTCCCAGTCACTGTGATTTATCTGGCAAAATTTTTACAGACTTGCTAATTTATTTGTCTACAATTTTTTATCAACATCTTTGATTGCTCCAATGACCCAAAAGACTGAAATAATCACATTTCAATACCATGTGATTTAGTTTCAATAGTTACACCTAACCATCACCTTCTGTATTAATTTCCTAGGGCTATTGTAACAAAATATCACATATTCTGTGACTTAACAGAAATGTATTGTCTTAGAGTTCTGGAGGCAAACCCAAACAAAGATGTCAGCAGACTTGCTTCTTTCTGAAGGCTTTGAGGGAAGAACTTATTCTTGGTCTCTTTCCTTGAATTCTAGATGGTTGTTCTATGTCTCTTCATATCACCTTCCTTCTGTTCATGTTTCTGTTCAAAATGTCCCCTTTTAATAAGAACACAAGTCATATTAGATTATGTTCAACACTAATGACTGCTATAAGACCTATAAAATAGGCTTGTCTTCCTATTGCAATAGTTGACCTCTACTTGTTTCTAAAAAGGTCAACTTTATGTAGTCTTACTTTCTCCTACTCACAAACTTTTACAGGGGTTAATTTTATGTGTCAACTTAACTGGGCTCTAGGGTGCCCAGATATTTAGTTAAACATGATTCTATGTGTGACTGTGCATTAGTCCATTTTCATACTGCTATAAAGAAATCCTGAGACTGGATAATTTATAAAGGAATGAGGTTTAATTGACTCACATTTCTGCACGGCTGGGGAGACCTCAGGAAATTTACAATTATGATGGAAGGCAGAGCGGAAGCAAGGACGTTCTTCACAAGGTGGCAGGAAAAAGGGGGAGAAGGAGGAACTGACAAATATTTATAAAACCATCAGATATCATGAAAACTCGCCATCATGAGAACAGCATGGAGGAAACTGCCCCCCATGATCCAATCACCTCCCACCAGGTCCCTTGCTCCATACATGGGGATTATATAATAGAGATGAGATTTGGGTGGGGAGACAGAGCCAAAGCATATCAGACTGTGAAGGTGTTTCTGAATGAGACTCATATTTCATTTGGCAGGCTGAGTAAAGCAGATTGCCCTCACCAGTGTGAAAGACCTCATCCAATTCACAGGAGGCCTAAATAGAACAAAAGAAAGGGTAAAGGAAAAAGTTGCTAATGTCCATTTTCAAGTTGAAAAATCATTGTCTGCACTTGGACTACAATTTGTACCACTGGTTCTCATAGTTCTCAGGCGCTTGGAATTGTACTGGAACTACAACAGCTTTCCCTGTGTCTCTAGCTTGAAGATGGCTGATCATAGGACTTCCCAGTCTCCATAATCTTGTGAGCCAATGCCTTTCTAAATCTTCAGCTTCTGAACAAACTGGCTAATAGTAACCAGATTTACTCTTTCATGTGAATCAATAATATTATGGATAAAATGACTGAAACAATTGTTTTTCCCACACTGTACATAGGCAATGAATGACAGTGATCACTGAGAGAGAAGAAACAAATAAGGCAAGCCCTAAGAAACAAATAGATAAGCCACAACCTATTTGTTTAAGAGAGTTTCCAGGCCATAGCACAGGAGGAAGATCCAAGGCAGAACCCAGAAGACTTCCCAATTAAGAAGATGGAGCTGAGAGTCCAGAGACAAGGCAGCAACAATTCAGAGGACAGAGAACACAAATGCACTGGTGAGAACTCCTGAGGGGAAACCCCCTCACCAGAGGGTTCCTGCTCAAGATGAAGTCTTCAGTGCATGAGTGGGAGTAAAGACTCTCAGGACCAAAGATAATGGGGACAGGAGGGCTCACACAGCACCAGAAATGTGCAGGGCCTGTACACTGAGAACTGAAAAACATTGCTGAGGAAAAGAGAAGAAGACCTAAATAAATGAAGTATATATCATAGTCACAGGTCAGACGATGTAGTATTAGTACATGTCAGTTCTCCCCAAATTCATCCAGAGATTCAAAACACTCCCAACAAAATCCAGCAGACTTTTTTTTTGGTAGAAATTTTGTAAAAGGATTTAAAAATTTATATGCAAATTTAAAGGAAGTAGAATAGCTGAAATAAGTTTTTAAAAGTTTGAGAACTAATACTACTTGATTTGAAAACATTAAATATCTGTACTAATTGAGACTGTTCTCCTGAAAGTAAACAAATAGATCAATAAAACAGAATAGAAAGTATAGAATTAGATCTACTGCTGCAAGGACATCTGATTTATTTATTTATTTTTACAAATTTTCTGAGAAAGTTGACTGCAGAAATAGTATTTTTTAATGGTGCTGGAAGAATTGCATATCTTCACGAGAATGATTAAACTTGGATACATACTTCATACCATTATAAAAATTAACTCTAGTAGATCGCAGACCTAAATATGAGACTAATTAAAAAGATTATGAAAGAAAACATTGTGACCTTTAGCTAGACTGAGGTTTTCGATATGGCACCGAAAACACAATCTATTAAAAAGCATGTTAATAAATTAAACTTCATCAAAATTCAAATTTTTTTTTTCTGTGAAAGACACTATTGAGAACTTAAAAAGACAAATCACAGAGTACTAGGAGAAAATATTTCCTAATTATATACATGATAAAGGAATTATATCTAGAATATATAAAGAACTCACCAAACACGATGCTAAAACAAAGAAACCAATTTCTTGTTTAAATGAGCAAAAGGTTTCAACTGCTAGTTCAGCAGGTATGTGGGTAGTAAGTAAGTACATGAAAAAATGTTCAGTATCATTAGTCATTAGGGAAATGCAAATTAAAGTGAGCTACCATTAGACATTTATTGGAATGACTAAATTAAAAAGATTGGCTCCATTAAGCATAGGCCAGGATGTAAAGGACTAGAACTCTCATACACCGTCTGAGAATATGTAACGGTACAACCACTCTTTTGAAAACAGGTAGGAAGTTTCTTAAACAGTTGCAAATATATTAACTACATAATTTAGTAATTCCATTCATAGGTATTTACAAAAAAAGAAATAAAAGAGTATATTCATACAAAGACTTTTAACTGAATGTTTACAACAGCTTTATTTGTAGTATCCTAATGCTGGAAATGGCCCAAATACTGATCACCAGGTACACAGATATCCTCCTACCTCAGTAAGGATTGTGGCATATCTATAAAACAGAATGCTATTCATCAATAAAAAGGAAATAATAATAAACAACTAATACAAGGTGTAAAATGTATGAGACCCCAAATATTTTTTAAATTCGATTTACTTAAAATTCTAGAAAATGCCTGTGTGTGGTAGCTCATGTCTGTAATTCTAACACTTTGGGAGTATTTAAAAATTCTATGCACTTATAGCGCTTCCAGTTCTTGCCCTATTTTTCTGCTTCCCCTTATAGCAAAAAAATGTTTAGAGATTCACTCCTATTTGGATGTCCTTACTCCTCACATACAACTTCACCCCCAAAAAGCTTTTTTTTTAATTGTACTGATCATATGAGTTCATGATGCATTAATTAAAATTGTATGCAGAAAATGTGGAATCAACCTAGGTGCCCATCAATGGAAAAAGAAAATTGGTACATATACAACATGGAATACTATGCAGTCATAAAAAAGAAAAAATAATAATGGACTTTGTAGGGACATGGATGGAGCTGGAGGCCTATCCTTGGCAAACTAATACAGGAACAGAAAACCAAATATCACATGTTCTTACTTGCAAATGGGAGCTAAATGATGAGAACAATGGACACTGGGGCCTACTTGAGGGTGGAAAGTGGGAGGAGGGAGAGGATCAGAAAAAGTAACTATTGAGTACTAGGCTTAGCAGCTGGCTAATGAAATAATCTGTACCACAAACCCCTGTGACATGAGTTTGCCTACATAACAAACCTGCACAAAGTTTTGGCAATATTTACAGGAGCAATAGGAAACATTTACTTGCTCTCTTCACTCCTACGTCCTCATAATGCACTGTTGATAAGGTATAAAATGTTTCTTTAAAAATGCAGATAAAGTTATTTTATTTCCCAACTCGAAATGCTCCAGTTCCCATTTCAGAAAAAAATCCAAAGCCCATATCATATCTTACAAAGCCTCAAATGGTTCAGTGCTGACCTCCTCTCTTCTGTTGGTTTATGCTCTTTCTGGCCACTACAGTCATGCCGTCCTCAGACACAATAAGCGTGCTCCTACTGCAGCAATTTTCGCCTCATTTCATTCACATTCCAGCTCAAATCCCTCATTCTTAGAGGACACTTTCCTCTCCACTGCCCTGTCCACTGCATGCAAACAGTAAGTATCCTTTATCTTTCTCTAGCCCTCACCCTGCTTTCCTGTGTCATTTCCTTTCCTATTTTTAGCTTTAGTTGATATGACATCATCTATCAGTTGATTTTATACCTTTTTCCACTAGAATATAAACGCGAAGGTAAGGACAGGACCTTTACTTTTTCAACTGCTCTAATTCCAGTACTTTGAATAATTCTGCCTTATAAGAGGCAATCAACAAATGTTTATTGCATGAATTACTTACAACATAAGTAGTAACAATGTTACAGTCTGCATTTGTGTTTACCCAATAAGCCCTCTCATAGCCCTCATGGTGCTCCAGGAACTGTTTATGTGCTTTACAATTTGTAACAAGTTTAATCTTAATATTAACCCTGTAAGGTAGGTACTATCATTAACTAAAATTTATAGATGAGAGAACTGAGGGACAGAAAGTTAAAACAATTTGCCCAGTCACAATGCTTATAAGTGTTCCACCTCTATCGTCCACGTTCTTAGCCAAAATGCTATGTTGCCTCTAGTAGCTGTGTCAAGGAAATACATATTGTTCTAGTAAATCTTATTATTGCCTCTAAATGTAACGCATTTTTACATTTAAAGATTTATTTCACTTATTTTTTAAGGCAGAGTCTTGCTCTGTTTCCCAAGATGGAGTGCAACGGTGCAATCTCAGCTCACTGCAACCTATGCCTTCCAAGTTCAATCAATTCTCCTGCCTTAGCCTCCCAAGTAACTGGGATTACAGATGTGCACCACCATGTCTGGCTAATTTTTTGTATATTTAGTAGAGACTGGGTTTCACCATGTTGTGGCCAGGCTGATCTCGAACTCCTGACCTCAGATGATCCACCCACCTTGGCCTCCCAAAGTGCTAGGATTACAGGTGTGAGCCACCAGGCCCAACCTCAATTTTTTAAATTTTTTGCACTTTTGAATAATCACAGATTTACAGAAAGTTGTGTCAAGTGGTCATATGCACTCTATACTCAGTTTGCTCCAATGATTACTTCATCTTACATAGTTATAATGCAATATCAAACCCAGGAAACTGACATGGGTTCAATACGCATATAAAGTTTAGGCCATTTTATTACCTGTAGATTTCTGTGTAACCGCCAAACCAATTAAGAAATCAAATTAATCTATCACTAGAAAGATCATTTGTACCCTTTACAATACCTACCCCCTTCTCAGCATCCCTAGACCCTGGCAACTGCTAATCTCTTTTCCGTCCCTATGACTCTGTCATTTGTTCTGTAAATAGAATCATGTATTATGTGACTTTTTGTAATAAGCTCTTTTTCCTTTACCTTAATGCTCTTGAGACCCATCTAAGCTGTTATGTTTATCAATGGTTCATTCCCTTTTATTACTGAGTTGTATTCTATGTTTCAAATATAATTTATGATAATCTTTTTCTCTATATAAAATAAAAGTCTAAGAGGACAACACATAATTAAATACATGTTTTAAAAGTCATAATAGATTTCGTTAGAGAAAATCTATTATTGTAAAAGAGTTAAAATTAATAAAATTTTTATAGACATTATGGAGACACATTAATTTCAAAATACGACATGTAACATATTTTGGAAAATGTAACATTAATTTCAAATAAACTAAGTAATATAATGCTCAGTAACGCATACATTTATAAAAATAAAATCATTATTTGGCACCTGTCATGACACTATAAATTTGTGAAATTATGCTTTTTAAATGACCTCTGGGTGGTAGCTGGAATAAGCATGTAAAAACCATCCCAGATGGACCTAGGCATGTTGTATACCAGAATACAGACAAGCATCTTTTGCATTTGACAGGTAATTTCTGTCCAAATTACTTTTTGTTGTTTTTGAAAGCCTAGCGAGGCAAGGCTGGGAATGCTAGGGTTCTGGGAGTGAGTGTGGAAGAGAGAGTCAGTGCTCTTGGAATAGTACAGATTGGTTTGTTTCTTGGCCAATCTGTGCATCTGGGTCTGTTCCTATGTCAGAAAGGCCAGGGTTGGGTACTGTCTCTCCAGTATGGGCACACACACAAAAAAAATTAAAAAGTTTTATGTTCAGCTTTAACATATCTGGCATGGGATAATCTGTCTAGGCCATGAGTTATCAATTATATCACGACACCAAAGCCTTGGATAAAGCCTCCCTTCTCCTTCTGAGGGTTTGGCTCTGTGGTGGCCACATCCGGGAAAGGAATAGGGGTTCATAGCTTGCCACTGTTCAACCTCAGGCTTCTACAATCCCAGTCTATTCAGACTGGCCTTGAAAGCTTTCAAGAGACTCTCAGCCTTTTCTCCCCATAAATGCCAAAGCTGCAGAGTTGGGAGTCCCTAGCACTGGAGAGCTAATACATATGATTCCTTAGCGAGTCTGAGTCTTAGTTTCCTGATTTGTAAAACAAGGGTAAATATTTTACCTACCACATGGAATTGATGTCAACATTATGTAATCTCAGACCTGTGAAATGTTTAATATATTCCCTTGCATTTTAAAAGCATGCATGGCAGTGTTACTGATACATTCTATATATTCTAAATATAGAATGCTTAATTACGTGTCTGATTCAGCTGGGTATATTTTTTACATGCATTTGATTTGCATAAGGATAACATAAAATCCAATTTAAAAGGAACCCTGGAAAATCAGAAGAAAACTATACTCAGCTCAACTTTAGAAAATACATACCAATTTTTATGTAGAAAGTATTATGATTATCATTAGTTATGGAATAATATATTTAAGATATGGTAATTTTTTATGAAGTCCTAGATGTCACTGAGATTCCTAGTAGCACTCTGTATTAAAATTCATTCTAACCTATAATCTGGACCCAATATGATTTTTTAGATATAAATTATAATACTTAATCATCCATTTTTATTAACTGATATTACACATCCATTTTATATACATGTATACTACCTAAAACATAAAATTGTGATTCAATTGAACAAATAATTGATAAAGTCTGATAGTTCAAGATGGCCTATAAGCACACATATATTTGTCTTCGCTTTCTTCTAAGACCTCACTCATATGAAGCAATGACATGTAAAGAAAATAAATAAAATAAGCCCATAATAGCAGAAAAAATAATGAAAGATCCATGTGTATACAAGATGTTTCTACACTCAGAATGGTGGAAAGTTTATAGAAGCTTAATGATAAATTTTTATTTAAAAAAAGAATAAAATTAATAAGATTTGGCAGCCAGAATAATGCAAGGGGGCTACAATGAATGAACTTCAGAAAGATTTTGGTGTTGGTGTCCACAGTGCTGGATGATGGAGTGAGAAAGAAGCTGAAGAAATGGGAATTTATTGGAAAGCTGTTTATGGAGGTAGAGGATCTCAAGGGCTTTCCACCTCCACCTCTCACCATGACTCCTCATCCCCTGGTAATTTAATAAGACTTACCAGTAGCCTGGAGTTTTCGTCTATGCAAAAAATCAGAAGACAATGCATTACCCATATTTAGCTGACTGTGGAGAAGTAGGACTCCAGTTGTTAGCATGGACATTAAAAAGCAGAATTCCTTTTATTATAGAATTTTGGGGGTAAGGGGTGTAATAACTAGTTCTCTAACTGTTAAACTCAAGATGGTTATTGAGAGCATCAGGAGGTAACCAAATGTGTAGGCAGATGGGTGAGTCCCCAGTGAAATCCCTCACCCAAACGGAAGAAAGTTTAAAGCCTGAAAGCTGAGCTACAAGTTATATCCTCTGACCAGATTCAGAGCTTGTTTTCCTATTTGCCACGCTTTCCTCTAATTGGTCCCCACCCTTCATCTATTTTACATATACCTATCTCTTCCTGGTTTTTCTACACTATTGCACCCAACTTTGAGTGGTATCTTTGCTTTATTCTTTTTTTTTGCACATTCACAAACCAATCGGCATGCACTCCTCATTCTGAGTTCATAAAAGCCTCCAGATCCAGCCACATAGGGACTTTCCCACCTTTGGGTAGGAGGCCACTAAGGCATCCCCTCTCTGCTGAAAGCTGTTTCACTGCTTAATAAAATTAGAAGTTTTATACCTAAATTGGGAAATAACAGTTTAAACTTTCACTTTAAAACTATTTCAATAACCTTCAAACGTGAAAACGGAACAGTGGGGTTGGGGCTGGTAGAAAGAGTTCTGTGAGAAATCAGAAATTTGCACTGTAAGTTCTATTTTTTTTTAACTCTGTTCATATAAATATTTTAAAAACTAAAGATATGAATCCTATCTCACCAGGTAGATTTAAAACAGTAGAAGTAAGTCATACTGATTACATTTAACAAGGTTTTCCAGAGTGCCTACTAATTTGACATTTATCTGACTGCATTTGTCATTAAAGAGAGAGAGAATAATCACATTCATAAACTGTGTGACTGTAGCTCAAAGCTATGTCTTTATTAAACATGTGTAGTTTAATGAATATTTCCTGGTGTTTAGATGATACTTGTTGTTGCATTTCATTTAAAAAAAATGTTATTAAAAAATACTTGTTTACTGTAGAGATTCAAACAAAAAAAGAACAACAAAAGTTACTTTTTATCTAATGTCTTCTCCTTTAAAGCCACCATTTTTCCTTAATGTACATTTATTTTCCTGAGAAAAAATTCTCAGGAATTTGACATTTTATAACACTCTGTGCATAAGCTCATATACTATTTTAAATAAAATTTATAACTTAGACATATACAGTATTCTAGTTCCAAATTTCTAGCTATTGAAGCATTAAGCTATTTTCTTTGGGATGCAATTTCAAAAGAGATATTATTATGTTGGTGCAAAAGTAATTGCGGTTTTTGCTATTACTTTCAATGGCAAGATCCACAATTACTTTTGTACCATTCTAATAACTACAGTAGTGGTTACTTAGAAGAACTAAACAGAAAATGCAGCAGAGATTTTTTAAAATAAGTGCAAATAATTTCTATACCTTTGTCTATTGAAAGTATAACTTTCTTTGTATCTTCAATTTACAAAATAAAGATTATGTAAATAAATAGAAATTTTGTCTAATTTGTGGAAATTCTGTTGTTAGTTTATGTGTCAATTTGAAACCTTTGAACAGTAATAGATGTATAATGGAAATAAAAATAAAGTAATCATCATTATTATGATATAATTTTGTTAACTTTCAATGTTGGTTGAGTTGGTTTTACAGCAGACCTCTGCATTCATCATCATAATCTATTTATGATTAATTTATACATTTGACTACATCACTTGATTTCCAAATCATCTAGATTTTTTTAATCCATGAAATTTTATAAATCACCAATTATAAAACAAGCACAGTTCTGACTGCTAAAGTTACAAATGTCCATGAACATGGCATTTTTTTCTCACCTAAAAAATCCGTAAATACAAATTAGTGTAGAAGAAGTAGTAAATTAAAGTTCATATAGGTCTTGCCTGGTTCCTTAGAAAGGCATCATAAAAGAGACGGAATCCAGGCTGGGCGCGGTGGCTCACCCCTATAATCCCAGCACTTTGGGAGGCCGAGGTGGGTGGATCACGAAGTCAAGAGATCGAGACCATCTTGGTCAACAGGGTGAAACCCCGTCTCTACTAAAAATACAAAAATTAGCTGGGCGTGGTGGCACATGCCTGTAGTCCCAGCTACTCGGGAGGCTGAGGCAGGAGACTTGCTTGAACCCAGGAGGCGGAGGTTGCAGTGAGCCGAGATCGCGTCATTGCACTCCAGTCTGGGTAACAACAGCGAAATTCCGTCTCAAAAAAAAAAAAGAGAGAGATGGAATCCAAAATTAAAATTAGGATGAGGAGGGCATTCTAAGAATACAGAACGATACGCAAAACAAAGTGGTGAAAAGGCAGATGTGACTTCTTTTCATAATTGAATGAAGTTTTCTTAGGCCTATGCCTCTCAGGCTTTTATGGGAATGTGAATCATGTGGGCATCTGGTTAAGCTGCATGTTTGAGTTGGCCGATCTGGGGTGTGATCTGAAATTCCGGATATTGAAGAAATTCCCAGGTGATGACCCTGCTGCTGGTCCAAGTACCACATTTAGCTTAGGCAAGGCTGATTTCATAGAGACGCAAAATATGGTTTGTTTACATGATGAACACTTGTTTATTTTATCTATACTTTGTAAAATAGGCATTACTTTTCTCCTTAGCTAGTTTCAATGTTGATGTTAGTTTACTTTTGTAAGATACTTCACATTGATAACTAATATAGCTGTTACCCTTGCTATGGGTATTTCCAACCACTGTATAATATTCCCAACCAGCCTGCATATATATATAGCTCATAACCCAGAACTGAAAATATGTGATTTAATATAGGTGGCCACTTGGTCACATGTTAACAAACTTTACTGGTGGGCATTTCTCAGTTGGGGTATCTACCTATTGACTTTATCTGTTATGTCTTTATGCATAAGAAAATGATTAGTAAATGCCTTAAGAATATTTAAAATGTAGCTTTTTCTCTCTCCATTTACAGACTTTTATTCAATACCTCTGGTGTTGGACTAAAGAAACTATTTTAATTAGCACCTGGATGAATCTGACTTCTTGTGAATCTGTACTCAGGAGTTACTTTTTCCTTGCAATACCAGGTCATCAGCACAATTGATGAACATGAAGGGGGGCATCTGACAACTCCTCTGCAGGTGGTGATTCTTGAAAATGAGATGTAACTAATTTGAAGCAACCGGAGGGACTATAATTGAGAATCTATTAGTGATCTGACTACAAACTGAATGAGCTATTTTTTTATTAACAAAGAAAGGAAGAAATTGACCTTCAAATTCGGTTCATTTTGGACTATAAGGTAGAATGTCATTCAACTAAATGCTCATTATTCCTGATCTTTAGAGGAAAGATAACTTTCCCAAAAAGATATGAAAAAACGTTAAGCTAATTTCACATGCTGAGCAATGGATAATGCTAAGATGTCAAAATGTCTCTGGAATAGAAAAGTAACAATTGTGTACACAAGAAACATTGCAAATAAAAGATGATTGCTATTGGGAATTTGCATGAACGTGAATCTTAATTAGTTCTTCCTGTGCTAAAGCTACTCTTTAAAAGAAGAAATTTGAGAACAGAGGACAGGGCCTCCATGAGATATTATACTAAATTAAACTAATTAATCATTAATTTTAGAAACATGAATCTAAGATAAATCTCTTATTAGAGCAATATTGAACATAGCATCTTTATGTGATCAACTCTTCTCTAAATGGCCATAACCCAACTTTAAAATTATGCTTTATAATTTGAAGACATGCAAATCTACCAACGATTTTGTATTTATTTTTAGTAAGAAATTTCAAGTTTTCAAAGCATATTAATTTTATAAACGAGAAATAAATTAATGTTCTTATTCCAAGTAGAGTGAAAAATTGGATGAATAAGATTTAAGTGACAAATGACATTTTTCTCATTCCAAAAAACATAGACCAATGTTTTTCTTGTGAAGGCTCCTGCAGGTCAATAATACATTGTACAAATCCCAAAATGATAGTGAAATGTATTTTATATTCTAGTTGGTTAATGAATAAAAATGTTAATGATGGGGTGTTTAAGAATGTTAATGATGGGGTGTTTATTTATTTTTTATTTTCATAATTTTAGAAATTCTTTTAAAAATAAAAATAGTTTCCATGGAGAATATGACACAAAGAATATACAGATGAACTTTTAAGCATTAGAAATGCTTAGTGTTTCTAAAAATCAAAATTTCCCCTTTTAATTTAAATATAATTATTAGTGGGGTATGGTTGCTCACACCTCTAAGTGCAGCACTTTGGGAGGCTGAAGTGGTTAGATCACTTGAGGTCAGAAGTTTGAGATCAGCCTGACCAATATGGCAAAAACCCATCTCTGCTAAAGAAATAGAAGAATCATCCAGGTGTGGCGGTATGCACCTGTAGTCCCAGATACTTGGAAGGCTGAGGCAGGAAAATTGCTTGAATCCTGGCAGCAGAGGTTGCAGTGAGCTGAGATCATGCCACTGCACTCCAGCCTGGGCAACAGAGCAAGACTCTGTTTCAATGTAAACAAATAAATAAAATACGATTATCAAAATACTCTGTTCAGTTAGACTTGAGAAAATTACTGCCACTGTGGGATAATGAGACTTTGCAGAAAAGTGATGACCAGAGAAAGGAGACTTGCTCAGGGAGTATCAAGTCAGAAACACAGGACAGTAAAAGAATTAGAAAAAAAAAAAAAAAAATAGTGATACTAATAACTAAACACATTGCCATTACTGAGCCCTATATATAGGATAATACTTAGTAGAATCTATAGAATGAACTATTCCGTATAATCATACTTTAATTTTTCAACAACCCCATTATCTCCATTTTGCAGATAAGAAAACTGGAAGCCTACAGGGAGCGGTGGCTCACAATACCAGCACTTTGGGAGGCCGAGGTGGGTGGATCACGAGGCAAGAGATTGAGACCATCCTGGTCAACATGGCGAAACCCCGTCTCTACTAAAAATACAAAAAAAATAGCTGGGCATGGTGGCGCGTGCCTGTAATCCCAGCTACTCAGGAGGCTGAGGCAGGAGAATTGCCTGAACCCAGGAGGCGGAGGTTGCCGTGAGCCGAGATCGCGCCATTGCACTCCAGCCTGGGTAACAAGAGCGAAACTCTGTTGCAAAATAAAATAAAATAATAAAAATAAAACTGGGGCCGGGTGCGGTGGCTCAAGCCTGTAATCGCAGCACTTTGGGAGGCCGAGGCGGTTGGATCACGAGGTCAGGAGATCGAGACCATCCTGGTCAACATGGTGAAACCCCATCTCTACTAAAAATACAAAAAATTAGCTGGGCATGGTGGCGCGTGCCTATAATCCCAGCTACTCAGGAGGCTGAGGCAGGAGAATTGCCTGAACCCAGGAGGCGGAGGTTGCGGTGAGCCGAGATTGTGCCATTGCACTCCAGCCTGGGTAACAAGAGCGAAACTCCGTCTCAAAAAAAATAATAATAAAAATAAAAAAATAAAACTGGAAGCCATAGATTTTATAATTTTCTCTATTTAACTGGTAGTCTCTGATAAAACCAGGTGTTGACTACGTATCCATCTGATATGAAAAGTTCACTCATATAATCACTACAAGGAACAGAGACAATCTGTAGCATCTAATACTCTTGAACATCCTTTAAATCTCCCACAAAGACATGCTAACTTGGGATTCAAAATACCATTCTTCAATATATATGGCCAGACGGTATTTCCTCTGTACTGGAATAGAAAAGTACTTACTTTGTGGTGGCCAAAGTGAGTTTTTAATTGGTTTTCCTCTCAGAGAGATTAGAAAGATAGATGTATAGTGAAATAGAATCACACACTGTTATAGCAAGATGCTCACATTCTGGGAGACACATGAAAACTGAGGCAAACTATAGGAATCACACATGTGTGTCTCCCATCTCACCATGTTCACTCTGGGAGTAAATGTTCATTAAGTGTTTTATCTTGTCAGGAGGACTCATCAGCACTAAGTAATGTTTTTTCTCCTCTCTCATACTCCTCATGCTCATAGCACTAATGATATGCATGTCTGATGCACTTCTAAACCCTTTATTGGAAGGACAATACAAAGCATGAGGAATAAGAACAGAGAAGAATCTCATGCCAATACAATGATTTAATTTGGCCAGTACTTCTTTGTAAAAACCTCAATAGTATTTTAAGCACCTTCCATATTCCAAGTGGTATCCTGGAAGTACATCACTAGTACTTAGGATACCAAAATACTAGTGATGTAGTCAGATTGTCTATATTTTATGAAGAATGCTTACTTCAAGTAACAGACATGTAAAAAGATCATTTCAAGTTCTGCGTAGTAAGAGCCATGGACAGTTCTAAGAAAGCATAAAGACAGATATTTTAATCCAAACTACAGAGATGAAGTTGGGGAAGTATGATCTCCTAGGTTGAGTGTCAACATGAAAATTAATATTCCAGGTTAAAAGGCAAGAGGCATATACTTTCTGTAAGGACAAGAACCAGTCCAGAAATTTAAGCACTCAGAGATTATACTGACTAGCTGTTAATAAAAATTTAGGTTGAAGCTGTGGGTAGCACAGATGTATGGAAGTTAGTGACATAATCTCATTAAAAATTAATTCAAATACATTAATAAGATGAGCATACCTTTAAAATATGTAATAATATAAGCAAGTGCTTGCTTCAAGACGTCCTGGAATTTTTGGATTGATGAACACATCAAGATGCTGCAAGGATGGTGTGCTCACAGAGGTCGTGGAAGTTCCATACTTCTTCTTTAGTCCTATACCTTGACCATACTTTGCATCTCTTTCATTTGGCTATTCCTGAGTTGTATCATTTATAATAAACTGCTAATGGTAAGTCAAATACACAAAAATATATGTAAGAAAAATTTCTCTGAATCATGTGAAACTATTGATTATTAAATTCATCTTGTTCATAAAATATTAGAATCCATGTATAATGCAGGTCCAGTAATCCATACCAGACCTACAGAAGCAGAAATGGTCCTGCTTATTGATTGTTTTCCTGTATAAATTGACCACACATGCCATTGACTGACTTGTAGCAAAGCGTTGTGATGTTTGGAAATAAATAGGGTTTTATCCATTTCAGAAGAGTTCATCTCTCCAAACATCACAAAGAATGCCATTATTTTAATGAAACTTTCATTAGAAGGGTCACTGGGATGATAAAGTGGCAACAAAGATTAGCATTTAAAGGAGAAGCATTACATTTTCATGACAAGCATGCTCCAGTGTGTTTCCCAAGAATGGAAGGTGGTCCCCAAACAAGGAAATGTTAGACAGGAGCCAGGCTTTCAATTTGACTGATTGGATATGGTAATTTTCTGCCTATTTTTGATGCGATATTGTAAAATACATTTCTGTGATTATTAGAGCAAACTATCTTTTATATTTGGCATTAGTCTTCCACTCTGTGATTACTTGTTACTGTATTATATTATGCTAAACTCTCTCTTGTAGGTCATTAGCTATGATACTGAGATAATTTACCACTGAAGAGTTTATTCTCAAAGAGTATAGTACTATCCCTAACCAGAGGGGTATGATAGGCTGTTCTTGCATTCTATAAAGAAATACCTGAAACTGGATAATTTATAAGGAAAAGAGGTTTAGTTGGGTCACAGTTCTGCAGGCTGTATATGCATGGTGCCAGCATCTTCTCAGCTTCTGAGGGGACCTCAGGGAGGTTTTACTCATGACAGAAGGCAAAGTGGAAGCTTGCATACCACATGATAGGAGCAGGAGCAAGAGAGAGTGGAGTGGGAGGTGTGACACATTCAAGCAACCAGATTTCGAGAGTACTCACTTGCTGTTGCAGGGACAGCACCAAGACTTGAGGAATCCTCTCTCATGACCCAAACACCTCCCACGAGACCCCTACCTCCAAAGTGAAACTGAGACTACATTTCAATATGAGATCTGGGCAGGGATAAATATCCAAACTATATTAAGGGGAAAGAAGAAAAACATAGCAGCATAGCATTTGAAATTATCTGTATTAGTAAGGAACAGTGGGGTTGAAATCTTACAAAAGATTGGTAAAATTCCCCCAAATCATACTACAGGAACAAAATACACTAGTTTATGCTAAACCACATAATCATTTTATGGGTCATTGACTGGGAATCTAAATTTATTCTTGGCTTTAAGTACATAATTTATCAAATTATTTAGCTCCCTTATCTATACTTAAATTGTACCAAAGTAGGCAATTGTTCGCTGTCTGTATTCAGTGGTTAACTTCTGTTGATGTTTCAGCTTTCTTTACTATTTCTTCTCTCCCTCTGCTTCTGTTCCCTCAAACTAAGTGTTCTCTTTGACAGACTCAATATTTTATTCTGTAACTGAAATGGCAATATTTTTCTGCCAAAAATTTACTCAGTGGACACCATTGTGGACTTAAGTAACATCTAATTTCAAGACTAATTTAGAATGCAGTCAGTATTCAATATGAATCCCTGCAAAAGTGTCAGCTTCCAACTCCTCTGAGGCTGAAATCTTCCAGAATGAGTGGCCCTTTCTCACAATGCCTTTATGAATTCATGATGCAGCCCATCCTCATCTAGACCAATGCTATCAAATATAAATTCTATGCAAGCCACATAGGAAATTTTAAGTTTTATTGTTGTCCTATTGAGTAAGTAGAAAAAGAAGAAGGTAAAATTAATTTCAATATGTATTTTATTGAAATCAATATATCCAAAGTATTTTGTTTGTTTGTTTGAAACGGAGTCTTGCTCTGTCACCCAGGCTGAAGTACAGTGGCACAATCTTGGCTCACTGCAACCTCTGCCTCCCAGGATCAAGCAACTCTCCTGTCTCAGCCTCCCAAGTAGCTGGGATTACAGGCATGTGCCACCACGCTCAGCTTTTTTTTTTAGTGTTGGTGGAGACAGGGTTTTACCAAGTTGGTCAGGCTGGTCTTGAATGCCTGACCTCAGGTGATCCCCCTGCCTTCACCTCCCAAAGTGCTGAGATTATAGGTGTGAGTCACCACACTCAGCCCCAAAGTGTTATCATTTCAACAAATAATCAATATAAAAATTACTGTTGAGGTATTTCACAGTCTTATTGTGAATTAAGTCTTGGAAATCTAGTGCATTTTTTTATTCTTCCAGCTCTCAATTTATGCTACCCACATTTCAAATACTTTATAGCAACATATGGCTAGTGGTTCCTTTATTGTCTAGCCCAGGCCCAGAGGCTTCTAGGATCCTTAGAGATGGGTGTTCAAATAAATTTAAAAAGCACATAGTATCCTAGGCCTTAATTTAACTTCCACAAAGTATAGTATTAAGTATGTAATTTAAGATTAAAAATCAAATAAATGAGATGTATTATACACATGTGCCCACATTTATAGGAGTATGTACTGAAAGGTAGTATAACCTGCTTCAAGAAGGAAAAAGAAAATAAAAACAAACATAAAAAGTAATTGAAAATCTCATTTATTTTATATATATAGATATAAACATATATATATTTATATCTATATATAGAGAGATATATATCAACAAAAGGAACAGCTTTATGTTTGGATGGATCAATTTTTTCTCTCAGAATATATTAATTAATAATGAATTGCTAATACACTTATAGGTTAATTGTTACAAGACATCATCTTTGTGTAATAAAAATTTAAAATCCCCCCTAACTTTAGGGCTTTACTTCCTACTTCTCTAGACTCTTACCCTTCTGCCACCATTATCTGCACTGTTTATGTTTTTCTCAGACAGCTGTGAGCCCAGAAGATAAGGAAGACAAATTTGTAATTAAATCTTCCATGAAATGGATAGCCACATCTATGACAGAGAGAGAAGGAGAAATGTTTGTACAGAGTTGTTCATGGTAGTCAAAATAGATATTTCTCTTGCATTGGAATTCTCTGGTAATTACTTTTTAAAGGCTTGTAATTGTTTTAAAGCTGCTCTACCACTCACTCTTAGAGAGAGTCTTTAATAACCGCACCAGATGCATAAGCATTAGAGAACTGGCCTCAGCCATGATTTTAAAACACAAATTTCAAGACAATTTCTATAAAATTCTGAAGCAACTATGCTTGTCACTCCACTGACCAGTTAAGTCAGTGGGGAAAAAAGTCAGTTAAATTGATTGTTTGCCTGAATGGAGTGAATGTTCTTGGGCATAACTACGATGTTGGCTGGAATGTGACTGACAATATTCACAGGACAGATGCTACAAGTACAGTAGAAAACAGAAGCAATCTATGAATGGTTCATATGTGTAAATGCATTTGTCTGAGCTATTTGGATAGCTTGGTTAGTATTTCCACTTAGTTCTGAGTATGAGGACTAAGTCTCCTGTAGAGGAGTGGGAGAAGCAGTCAGGGAGCTCTGAACTTCAGTGGAATAAGAGCCAAAAGTCAACAAAAGAGCAGAAATGAAAAGACATCCACACACAGAATGAAAAGCAAACAGAATGGACCAGAATAGCTTAAATGGAAGAAAAGATCGATAAGATTGAGATAATTGGTAGAAGAATAACGCACCTATTTCTCCAAATTTTACTGACCTCCTTTCTTGTTAAAAAATATTATGTCTTTTTCTATCTTGATTATTTACAGGAATATATACTTTAGATACAATATTCAAGCCAGTAATTCCTACTAGAGTGATAAATGTTTACCAAGGTTTTAGTTTTATTATGATAGATTTTCAAAAACAATTTCAGAGATTAATTGAATAAATTTTCATAGATATTTTATTAATAACTAGCATATTTAATAGCAAAAATAGATCTATCTATTCATATCTATCTGTCATCCATCTATCTAAATCTACCTTTTGCTTGAATATATATATATAGTATGATAGAGTAATCATCACAAACAACCACTTCAAATTTGTTATATTTAAGATAAAAAAAGACAAGTTCACTTTAATAAAATGATTCTTAGCCTTAGATGCTTTTTTAAAATACTGCTTTTGGGGACGGTGCACCTAACACCACCAGTGAAACCTTAAATTTCCTCTTACAAAATCTACTCTTCCATTACTCTATGTCTCCTCAATAAAGGTTCAAGGTTCCTATTTAAATACATACTTTGCTGTTAATTTCACAAAATTCATAGATAAATTTCTGTTGAATACCTCTCATTCTGCCACTAACTAATTCTTTTAAAATGTAAATGGAGGAAATATTCACCATGTAAAGTTGATAAAAGGAAGAAATCATAATAAAGAATATGTACAATAGCACGGTTATCAGTACTCACATGAAATTCATTACACTCTGTCTACTGCTGTGGTTCTCATGGGTCTCATCTCATGTAACCTTGCATAGGCTGGAGACTGCCTCTCAGTGCTCTATTTCAGCTGTATATGTTGTCGCTAGCACAATTTGGTTGCACAAAAGTTCTTTCTGCCTAAAAATTGCTTTGAATGTGAAAAATGTTCCCTTCTTCAAAACTCTCCTTTTCTATAAAGCTCCCTTGACTCCCTCAGCAACTGAGGCACTCCTTACACTGCTTCTATTGCACTTCCCCTATGTTCCCTTTTTAGTCAATCAGTCTGTTTTTTTTTTTTTCAACCTCTTGTTATTATAATTCCCATTTAGAGATAAGAAAACTGAGGTTCAGAAAAATTGAGTAATCTGCCAAAGCCCACACTGGGAGTAAGCAATACAGCTGATCTCCATTTGGATCAGGAGGGTTTGGATCAGAAACCCTTGCTGCTAACCTACTCACTCTAAGGTATCTCTATTTTTTTATACTGTCACATAGAACACTTTGTAGATTTTGGTGGAAAATGAATTAAAACAAGGAATTTTGGGTACACAGTCACAGCCGTTTGGAGAAAAACTCGACCTTGACATAGTGAAAATGTCCAATAAATATGCTCACTGTTTGGCTAAAGTGGGGTTTAAAACATGTTAAATGTGTGACTGAGGCAGGCTTTAGAGACTCAACATTTTTCATTGTTTATTGCCTAACTCGTGGTGACATATCTAGGATTTTGTCATTGGCTCTCTGCTGTTTAGCCAAATTAGATGACACAAAGCAGCAGCTCAAAAATGTTGATTTAAGAGAGGTGAGTAGCCAACAGTGGTATGTCTAGAGGAAGTTCAGCTGGTTTCATAATATTAAGTCTAAATCACCAATGATTTCTGATGTGTGTGCTTTACCATACAGAATTTATTCTGTTTTGCCTTTAATGAACCTAAAAGGACAATGGCTTTAGTAGGGACTATTCATCCATCGATTAATGTGCATTGTTGCCCTTAAGGATTTGACAGTACAACTGGGGAGAGGAGACTAAATCGTGTAAGTCATTAAAAAAACAAACAAACAAAAAAACTAAACCTGCAGCTAATGTAAATTATAGACTTTGAATTACAAATGCAGAAGGAGATTAGAAAAGAGTGGAGAGTTCTCATGGAGAAGAATCTTAAAACATACCTTAAGGATATGTCATGTTGGGTTGTTGGGTCAGGAAGACAGGGAGAAGAAGGAAATCAGTAGAAGGTTGTTTGACAGATTTCAGACAGAAAACACAAGTACTCATGAAGGCAGAATACTATATTTAAGGGCTACAAGTATTTGAGTCTGTGTTTGACAGTCAGTAACCAGAATGTTTTGGGGACATATTTCACAGACGTTTCTCAGAGACAATTGCAAAAAGATTGTCTGTCACCATTGACACTAATTATAATAACAATTCTAAGGCCAGTATTTTGAACCAAATACATAGGTATTTTTATTTCTATGACTGTGAAACACTGCCCCCATTTTCTTTCTCTTAAAACTAAAATTTCTTTAAAGCAGGTATTAAATGAGCACAGATGGTACAGGCAAGTTCCTTAGTGCTTGTTAACTAGATGGCAATTCCTAAATCTTCTCACCATTCAGGCAGCAAAGGGAGAGGCGAAAACAGTTGATCAATAGTGACATAGCTTTACAGAAGGCTAAATAAGAAAAAAAATGGACTTAAATCTTACTAAGACATTTCTGCTAGACATACAGAGAAATTTCTTGATGATTGTGGAATTAGACACTAAAATAGATTATCAGCACAGCAAGTGAGATTTCTATTCCAGAAAATCACTGAACATTGAACAGACCATATGCTCCAAGGAGTTTGTTCGCTGACTTGCCTGGCTCCGATGGCAGACTTCTTGGAATCAAACTCCTGTAGTGTGACTGAATTCCACACTTTGGCCGAGAGAATGTGCACTTTTTTACTTGTTATAGGATCACACACATTTCTGAACTATGCCTGATTCTTCCATTTTTAACAAAGCTAATTATCACAGAGACATAGATGTAAAAATAATGAAAATTATGTTTATATACATATGTAATCATAACATAATACATATTAAGGCATTTAAACTATTTACCATAAAGCATAATTTCTTTTTTTTTTTTGAGACGGAGTTTCGCTGGTCACCCAGGCTGGAGTGCAATGGCGCGATCTCTGCTCACCGCAACCTCCGCCTCCTGGTTTCAGGCAATTCTCCTGCCTCAGCCTCCCAAGTAACTGGGACTACAGGCATGAGCCACCGTGCCCAGCTAATTTTTTGTATTTTTAGTAGAGACGGGGTTTTACCATGTTGACCAGGATGGTCTCGATCTCTTGACCTCGTGATCCACCCGCCTCGGCCTCCCAAAGTGCTGGGATTACAGGAGTGAGACATTGTGCCCGGCCCATAAAGCATAATTTCTATCACACTTTTATCTTTGATTTCTGTTTGAATCAATTAAGTATTTAGACCTTTTTTTTTTTTTTTTTTTTAACCAATCTCCAAAGCTGGAAAAGGTTGGTAAACAAAATATAATACAGAGCCTGCTCTAAAGCATATCTTATATAGAACTACACAATATGGTAATTTGTGTACATTAAAATGGCTGAATTATAATTTGGTTCAACTTATGACAACCTATTAAAGAGGAAGTAGGAGCAACATACCCAGAACAGGTAAACCATGATAGAAGGGGGTACATAAGTGAAAATTCTATTGATTTTTAGAGAAAAGAGTGCTCAGAAATTCAAAGAAAGAAGAGATCAATGTGGCCTGTAGTGGTCTGAGTAATAAATGCTCTTTGATTTGAATTGACTCAAATAGTTTGTCCAGTTTTGTTAAGAAACAAATCTTTTCCTCTTTAGGGCCCTAGCTCTCTCTGCTCACTAGGCATCCAGCTACCAAACTGTATAATAGCATGGTGTTTGATTCAGTGAATCCTTCAACAAAGTTTTTATATGGCAGACACTTGATCTAAACATCTGGAAGAATATGAAAAACAAAATAAATCCTGATCTCTGCCCTTGAAGAGATTATAATTCTGTTGATTAAATGAGACTTACATCAATGGAATAAACTAAAGACGCATACACATACTATTTATCCATGTGCCTCAGAGTCACACTAGAGTTTAGCAGGAGAGAATCATTATGGTAACGTGATCAGAGAAGGGTTCTGGAAGTTAACTTATATGCATCTTGAAGAATAGATATGTTTTTAATTGACAGAGTAAAGACAACAGTGTACTCGTTGACCACAAAAATCTACAAATAACCCTTCCCTTAAAATAAGCTGCACATTTTAAAACTCTAATTTCTGAAAATGACATCACTCTCTACGTGCATATTTCTAAATGCTGTGATAAAACTCAGTCTAAGTACAGTCACACTTTTCAGTGAACTTAATTTTTACAGTGCCATGTGACCATAAAAGCTCAGTTTCCAGAGAATTAGTCTTTGATAGTATTCTAAAAAGAAATTGTATGGAATCCACAGGAAAAGAAAACACTTATAAAGCAAAACAACAACAAAAATTGAATGGTTGATTCGATCAGAGGTCATAGATTTACTAATACCTATTCAGAGATTGAGGTTGATGTTAAGAACGCAGTTAAATTGTTAGCAACTGTTATTAAGATATACATAATTACCTTTGCCTCACTGACTCACCTCACACAGAGGCTACTTCCTAACAACTTCTATTGGGTATGGAGGATGCATGCCTTCTCCCAGTCTGGTACTTAGAGATATTCTAAGCTCTCAGACAGGTACTACAAAGTTATTTGTTAACTCAAAACGCCAGGACTGCCCTAAGATTTAAATATTTCATCAGATGATGGAATAAAATGCAAATTATTTTTAAACTATCAATGTTAGTAAGAAATTTACAGTTGGTAAGTGAGAGAAGACATTATGTTCTCTACTGAGGCAAGTCAGAAATAGTATTCAGTGCTGATCATGTTGCCCAAGTCAGTTTTCGTAATAGATTCCCCAGGTAAGCTCCACTTACCTGGGTTTCAAGCATATTTCTTGAATCAATGACCTCCTAATAACTAAGTTGTTATATCATTATTGCTTCTAATTCTATTTTTTAGTTTGCTTCCATTTCTGAACTTTCCAAATATTCTTTCCAACCATGTAAATTTCTTTACAAACTTATGCTACTCTCTTAGGAAATACTTAAAAACAAGGCCCAAAAGATTACTTTTTACTTGCATATATAATTATGGAAATGATTTTTTGCTGCATTCTTATATAAAACAGTTACCCCAAGGTGCACACATAATGCTTAGTTAATATCCATGCTTATTTTAAATTAGTTAACAGCTCCATTAATGTTTTTAGGACAGAATAAAGTTAGCTCCCTGATGACTACAAGGAAGTTATAATTTACAAATACAGAACTCTATTAAAGAGGAAGAATATTATGATTAGCTCAATTTTTTAAGGGTGAAAAAAATGCTCTAAAAATGGTCTAGGCCCAACATCATCAATATATTTACATGCATAATTAAAGGCCTCAGGAGACAGATGCAAAGGCTCCAACTCTCAGCCAGAAGGTGTGAGGTTGTATCCAGACAACTCTATTTATTGGCTGTGTCTTTTGCCAATTATTTAATCTTTATGAAATTTTATATGTTGAATATATATATATATATATAATATGGCGATTAAATGAGGTATTTAATGCCAGGCATTTAATTTGAATTTGCCTGGCTATAATAAATGAAGTAAATACACTCAGCAGTTGTTATTATCCCCAACATTCAAAGTATTGCAACTGGTCTTAGCAACTCCTCTTGTCCTCGAAAGGTTTCAGTGCCCATTCAGAGTGGGAGAGGCTTGAAGAGGAGGTTTTTGAAGTTAAAAAGATGGTAGAGATTCGAGAATCTTTGGGGAGTTTTGGTTATCTATGAATAAAAAGGATTTATGTACCAATGTAGTTTGCCTCCTTCATTATCACTTGGGACTAGGTTTATGAAAAGGTAGATAATTAACAATAACTCTGTGTAGCTGCATAGTGCTTGGAATTCTCTTTTCCTAAGGAACTCACTCATTTTTTCACCATGGAAAAGTTATGAAGAAATAATAAAGTACACAGCATTTGCTTAATATTGACAGCTATAGTGTGGTTCCAAATAAAGTACTTTCTTTACATCTGATAATGTTAAATGAAGTACTGCATTAGAGAATACTTAGCACAGTTCTAGTTACTGAGTTTGTAATCAGGATCAACAATAGTTTTCTGATTCCTTTTCTAGATCAAAGTCAGAGCCCAGTGCTCACACAGGAGGTACTTCACAATAACCCTTGTAGCATGTGGAGGACACACATCTTCTTCCAGTTTGAGGGCTTGTATATATTATCAGCTTTCAGACAGATATCAAACTTACTTTTCAATACAAAAAGTTTTCATTTTCCTCTCTAAGAAGAAAACTCCAGCATGGGTTTTCCACAAGATGCCCAAAACTAAATTAGAAACCAGCACTTTGCGTACGTGGCTATTTTACTATTTCTCCATTTTACAAGTGAAGCAACTGTGGCCCAGAATAATTAGCTGGAGGGCATGGCAGAGATAAAAATTATTGGCAAAAGTACATTTACCTTTATTAGCTATTTGTGTATTCAAACTATTTAAGGTAATTTGGGGAAATCAAGAGAGCTTTCTAATCTTCAATTACATCTTAATAACTAAGTTTGTATATCATTATTGCTTCTAACATTTTTCATTTTACCTCTGTTTCTGGGTTTTTAAAATATTTTTTCCCATCATGTAAATCTCTTTACAAAGTGAGTCTACTCTCTTAGGAAATACTTAAAAACAAGGATCCAAATAATGAATTTATATTTGTATAATTAAAGAAATGACAGTTTTGCTACATTTTTATATAAAACAGTTAATACAAAGCGAACACAAAATGGTTACTGGATATCTGTGCTTATATACATATAAATGCAGAATCGTTGTACTTCTGGGTATAAGCAATGAATGAACATCCTATAATGCTGTAACTTAACCTAATTCTCAATACCTTGATCTGTAAATGAAAACAATACTCTCTAATAATATATTTTTAATTTTTATCAGCAACAAATATTTATCAGGTGCTGATTATTTGAAAAATTATTTTTGATTAACAATAATTTTTAAATATGATTCTACCTCAAAACATTGTTTGCATCTCCATATTAACCTATTGTCATAGGATGGACTAGCCTTGTGCCTTCTTTCCTCAGAATGCGATCTGAATTCCTGATTCTGGAAATGTGTTCATAGATTCATTTAGTCAATTCATATTCTTTGTTCACCCTATGCTAGGCACAGTGTCATTTTTTAAACTGTTTGGCCATTCAGGTCAGAACCTTTAAAACCTCATTTCAGTGAAGTTATTTCACAGAATAAATTTGCTCACTGCTATCTGCTAGAGAGTGTTTTCCAGTAATATCAGTGCTTATCAAGTTTGTCCCTAAACTTTCATATCAGCATACTAATATCTGATAGCAGGTAATGACGTGATGACCTTTCTCTGCTAAGATTTCCTGAGGCTCATTGCTGAAATAAACTGTAGCCTTGGATACACCTCTCCTTAAGGGAGAAGGAAACCTAGAAACAGATCTAAGTATGTTGGAGGAATGAAAGAGAAAATAACTTGAAAATAGAGGTCAAAGAAGAATGAAATATCATGAGAAAGACCTGACAGAGTCACAAAAGATGCAGTCAACTTGTGATTCTGTAAGACCTGACCCCTGGTTGGATAGTTTTTTGAGGGATAGGGTATCTCCTAGCAGCTATAAAAAGTCGAGGAACCATTTTCCAAACAATGTCACTCAGGATTTTACTGCAAAGTTGAAATTCAGAATTGCAGGGAAAATCATGTTGTTATTATACATGAGCAATTGCTCAAATACTATAGTTGCAAAAAAAAAGAATATTTGGTTTTATTAACGTGTCCTATTTGTTCTATGATGACTTATGAGTAAAGCAGTCATTCCCAAAATTTAGCATACATCAAAATAATATTATTAACATTATTAAATATTATTTAAATGTATATTTCTGAATCCTTTGCTGAGATTATCTAATTTTGTTGGTCAGGGCAAACAGAAAATGTACCTTTCTAACAAATCCACAGTAAAAGCTGATAGTATTGGTCTCTGGGATGACACTTCAAGAACTACCATAGTAATACGGTAAATGTATTTCATTAGAAATTGATTGTGGTCATAAAGCAGGAATCAGTTTGGAAAGGTTGAAAAGATCATTCGTTTTAAAACTGGAAAAACCTAGAATAGATTTCTAGATTTGTGATGTTTTGGTTGCCGACAACCTAATATCAAAGGGTCACAGCTATTTCACTGAAAAATTAAGATTGTAGTACTTGATATCAAGGGCTATTGTAAGGATTAAAACATTTTATGCAAAAATATTTTAATTTTTTTAATTCCATGTGTTTGTGATGGTTCTGCTTTTAAAAAATATCTGGGCCGGGCGCGGTGGCTTACACCTATAATCCCAGCACTTTGGGAGGCTGAGGCAGGTGGATCACAAGGTCAAGATATCGAGACCATCCTGGTCAACAAGGTGAAACCCCGTCTCTACTAAAACTGCAAAAAAATTAGCTGGGCATGGTGGTGCGTGCCTGTAGTCCCAGCTACTCGGGAGGCTGAGGCAGAAGAATTGCTTGAACCCAGGAGGTGGAGGTTGCAGTGAGCTGAGATCATGCCATTGCACTCCAGTCTGGGTAACAAGAGCGAAACTCCATCTCAAAAAAAAAATATATATATATATATATATATATATATATATTCACATATATATATATATGCATTAATCAGTTGTAGAATTGGATGGATCTAGAATTTACAGTGCAACTATAGGTCTTTGCTACAATAACTGGGCAGAATAGTGGTTGTCATCCTTCTCACTCACCACAGATGTTGCCTCTTATATATTTGCAAATATCCCTAACACTTCCAGTCTGAAAGATCATTCCACTACAACAAAATCTAGTTTCTTCTTGCTTTTATTAAAAGCTGAGGTTGGAGGTCTACTGCATTGTTAATAACCTCTCCTTTCACCTCAGTCTTCGTACAAAGTTCAAGAATTCTAGATCTGCAGTCATCACACAGACATTTATTCCCATGTGTCTCCAGACATATTCTGTGGCCTGTCTTCTATTCTTACCTTTTCTCTCCAAACCCTTTTTATTCTGTCCTTTGTGATTCAAGGCCTGTCATGAACAGGTTTTTCTATACTCTGAAACCCTTCTTTAAACACTTATTTTATAGCTGAAATGGGGCTATCTCCTGAAGCCCCAGATTTCCATGGTTTCTGTCCCTTTTCACACTCAGGTCAGCTTAAGCCTCATAGCTTAGGCCTTATAAGGAATTTTATGCTACCCATTTTTACGTCAAAATTAATTCTTGTCCTTCTATTTTCACAAACTCTAATTTCTTTTTCCACATATTATCAGATTATTCCTCCTTGTTTTTGTTACCTTCTTCCTTCTCCCTTACCTTAGTGATATGGTTTGGCTGTGTCCCTACCCAAATCTCAAATTGTAGCTCTCATAATTCCCACCTGTCATGGGAGGGACCCAATGAGAGTTAATTGAATCATGCTGGCATGCTTTACCCATGCTGTTCTTGTGATGGTGAATAAGCCTCATGAGATCTGACAGTTTTTTTTTAATTTTTTTATTTTACTTCAGATGTATACTATATCCAGCATTTCTCCCCATGTTATCCCTCCCCACCCTCCCAATCCCCCACTGTCCCTCCCCTAACCCCCCAACTGCCCCCACTGTGTGATGCTTCTCTCCCTGAGTCTACGTGTTCTAATTGTTCAACACCCATATCTGACAGTTTTATAAAAGGGAGTTTCCTACAGACCCTCTTGCCTGCCACCATGTAAGACATGCCTTTGCTTCTCCTTCACTTTCTGCCATGATTGTGAGGCCTGCCAATCTCACAGTATAGTTCTGTTCATTATAAATTACACAGCCTTGGGTATGTCTTTATTAGCAGCATGAACACAGACTAATACAGTTAGTATGTTTTGTGTTGCTATAATAGAATAGCACAGACTGAGTGATTTATAATGAACAGAAACATATTTGAGTTACATTTTTTGGATGCTGGAAAATCCAAAAGCATGGCACCAGCATCCAGTGAGTGTCTTGGTGCTGGGTCATCTCATTTCAAAATCAGATTTCAAAAGGTAGAAAAAAGCAAGAGAGGGTGAAAGCAAAAGAGCAAAAAGGAACTAAACTTACTTTTATAACAAAACCATTTGGTGATAACTAGCCCTCTCCCTCAATAATGAACATTAATCAATTCATGAGGGCTCAGCCCTCACGAACTAATCACTTCTTGTTAAGCCTCACCTCCCAGCACTAAGACATTGAGGATTAAATTTCCAACACAAGAAATTTGACGGATACATTTAAACTATAGCATTCTCATTCATCTGGATAAATGTCTTTTTCATACTATTCTGCCATCATTCTTAGAGACTTGAACATCAAACCACATGGCCTAAAAATTCAATCTCTTGACCTCCTTAGAAATAAAAATTATTTTCTTCACTCAAACCCAATCATTTGATGACATGATTGCATCACCAGCAATAATAACACAAGCTATTATTTTCAAATACCTACCATTTTCTGGTCATCCCTTTTCCTTCTGTCCTGTTCATTCACTCTTACTCATATCTAGTATTCAAATTCTCTAAAAAACAGTAACAGTAACAAATAATTTAAATATTTTTAAAGCATTAAAACTTTCTCAAGGGAGGGTGATTCATCTTTAACATTATCTGGACATCTGCGGCAGGGATGGCAGAGATAAAAAGCTCAAGTAATACAAAATCACCCAATCTTATGTCACTCTTCTCAGTATTTAATGGGGAAAAAAAATAAGAAAGCCAGAAAACTGTTAGCTGTCCCTGTAAAAGAAAGCTGGCCAGTTTCAAAATTTCCAGGATAAAACAGGCAAGATGTATATCCTCAACTCACTCTTCCTGTCTCCCCTACCCCTGCAACACACACACACACATGCACACGCACATGCACACCTGAATGGGTCCTGGCAGAATTGCAGCAAAAATATCCATCACATCGTAGATATAATCTGTGGAGAAAGTAAACAGTAAAGAATTTAGGTATCTGAGCCCCCAAAACTTGCTTTCTTAGACAAATCCCACAAGACTGAGTAATGACTGTAATGGGTAGCCTCTCCTGTCTTAATTCAGCAATTCCCTCTTTAAATTATGTATTAATAATTCCTTAAGTTCAGTGACTAAATTGAGCCAGTTCTACACATGGAAATGAAAGTGTCAAAGCTAATGGAAGAAGATGCCTCTCCTCTTAAGCTTATACCAAGTATAGGATCTATAGCTATGTGCCAGAATAAGTGGTCATATTGATATCATGGGAGGAATTACAATGATCATTCCTTTGTTTAAGCCATTTGGGTGTTGTTAGATAGACCAGACCATATGGCAAATGGACAAAGAAGATCTCTGCATTCTTTCTGGAGTTGATACAGATGGAGGCTTTGGAGCAGTTCCAAGAGGGTGATTGATGACTATACCACGACCTCCCTTATTACCACCTAATTCCTTTCCACTTTTTGGCGAGAAAATAAACAAGAACAAAAGATGAACACTATAGCAAACCACCTTAAAATGCCAGTTTTTGGCTGCAAATGTTTTGGAGCTATCTTCATTCTACAGGAAACATTTGGGTGCCAGGGGTGTTGCTTTTCCTTTTGATTTTTTAAATATAATATATATTTATACAGAGAGGTTAGGTCAGAGGAGAGAGCTAAAGGAGGCAACCAAAGAACCTAAAGAAAAAAAAATCCTTAATGATGAGATTTTGTCTCTTGGATAATAGGTGGTTCAAGAATATTCTAGTGATATAATCTAGCACTCATTGCTGCTCAATAGCAATGGAAGTCCTCATTGTATTGAGAGAAAATATTCACGAAGATTTTCTTGAATGTATTACAATAAATCCATTTCTCTAGATGCTCTAAAATAATCTAGGCTTGAACTTATGTAGACCAATAAAGAACTGTACATCTGGATTGCACGGAATTGCTTTGGCAACCTTCCCGTTCTCCCCTCCTCATCACTACTACCACCACATTCCCAGTGTTCTCTGCTGCTACTGAACTATGCTTTGGTAGCTTGGCCTCAGTCCATATGAAGAAGCTTGATTACCTACTCATGTCTACTGTGAAGATATTGTTCACAGTGCCAATTGTGAATACTCCTAAGAAACAAAACTCTTTTATGAAAGTATCAAGAAAACTGTTGTCTGTGTTGAATCACTTGTTTGTTTTCATATTTTGGATGCTATGTATCATGTCACAGATTATATTTTCAATTTTTGTATGACCTACTAAAAACCGTAGAACCAACTTTGATGTCTACCTATAACAAGCATAGAGGAATTATTTCAGTTACTTTAAATTTTATTTCACTTTGTTGCCCATGATATTCTTCTAGTACAAATGATAATAAAAATATGTTAATACTTATATAAGATAAACTGCGTATATTGATAAAGGAAATAATCAGCGTGCTATGCAGATAAAAGGAGAAAATCCACTATTTTTTCACTATACAACTTTCTACCTGTGCTTCAACCATAGCACCATAAGAGAGAATCTGGCAAAGGTGTAAAGAAATATGCCTAAAATTGGACAGAATTTTGATTTCCAGGGTCTCAATTTTAACTATATTATCTTAGATATGTGTTCTAATTTCTTTAAGATTCCTTTTCTACAAAATATATATTAATGTCACATCTACTTTATAATAAAATGAGGATTTGCAGAAGTGAGATTTATAAATGTTTTAGTGTCCCCATCTATTATACAGATATTTAACACAGTGATACATACATATATGATATATTTTTAAATATGTATATATAATATACATATATAATGAGCCAAAATAATAAAATAAGAATAGCCTACGTTAGCATAAGAATTATTTTAAGCTGAAAGCAATTTCAGAAAAGCAATCTCTCTATTCTTTTACTGTCTTCTAAAAGCAAAAATTAAAATTCACTTGTGGAGGAGGGGACTCAAGATGGCGCTGTGAGAACAACCCAGGATTGGAGCCCGCGTTGAATTCGCAAACGGTGAGTCAGTGCTGCATTTTCAGACTGATCTTTGTTGCCCACAGAACGGGGAAACTCCCAAGCATAAAAAGACACGGGACGCCAGGCAGTAGGTCTGCCTGGCGAAGCCGGCAGCTGGGGCGGCGGCGGCCGGCCCTACCCAGCAATCCCCACAGGGCGCGCTTGTCCGGGTGCCTTGTTGAACTGGCAACCTGAGACTTGAGAGGGCTGGACTTGAGACTGAACGAGACTTGCACAGTAGCCCAGCCCAGGGGATTGCAGGGACAGATCGTTTGGGATACCCAGTGGGACGAACAAAACCGCGATTTCAAACTATCCCGGGCAGACGGTCCGAGACGCTCTGTGGGGGAGGGGCGTCCACCACTACGGAGGCAACCTGCCCCAACTGATATACACGCCCACTGCTGAGGCAGCCAGCCGTTGCCGAGGCAACCCGCCCCAACTGAGATACACGCCCACTGCTGACGCAGCCAGCCGTTGCCGAGGCAACCCGTCCCTACTGAGATACACGCCCACTGCTGACGCAGCCTGCCGTTGCTGAGGCAACACGCTACAACAAAGAGACTCCGCCGCAGGGCGTGGCGGAGACCACAGCAGAGCCGGCAGGAACAGCGCGAATCACACAACAGCAGGGAGGAGCCTCGGCAGCCAAACAGTGGCTAGTCTGCCTTTGAGCTGGGCAGGACACCTGATCGGACATCCAAAAATAAAGCCCAAACCCCTCAACACAGAGCATTTGAGAAAAAAAAAGGGTTGTTTAATGAGCTGTGTTGCAGCAGAATCAAACATAGCAGCCTAACAGCCCTGAATGAACAACAGAGTGCACAGCTCAGCAATTAAACCCCTATAAAGTACAAACTGTCTCCTCAAGCAGCTCCCTGACCCCTCTATATCCAAAAGACTGTCATTAGGCAGGCATCATCCTGGGACAAAGAGAGCAGAAAAAGAAACTGGTAGCATCCCTCGCTGTGCCACGGCTACTAGAGGTGCACCCCAGACAAGCAGGGTCTGGAGCGGACCTCAACAGTCGTACAGCAAAGGGGCTAGACTGGTAGAAGGAAAACAAAGCAACAGAAATACTTCATCATCAACATTCTGGGTGTCCACTCAGAGACCCAAACGAAAAGTCAGCAACTACGCAGACGACCAGCGGACAAATCCACAAAGATGGGAAGAAACCAGCGCAAAAAGGAGGAAAACACCCGAAACCAGAACACATCGCCTCCTAGAAAGGACCAAAACTCCTCACCAGCAAGGGAACAAAGCTGGACGGAGAATGACTGTGACGAAATGACGGAATTAGACTTCAGAAGATGGATAATGAGAAACTTTTGTGAACTAAAAGATCATGTATTAAATCAATGCAAAGAAACTAAGAACCTTGAAAAAAGATTTGAAAAAAGTTTCGAGGAAATGATAACAAGAATGGATACCTTAGAGAGGAATATGAATGAATTAAAGGAGCTGAAAAACACAATACGAGAACTTCGCGAAGCAAACGCAAGTTTCAATAGCCGAATTGACCAAGCAGAAGAAAGAATATCTGAAGTCGAAGACCAACTCAATGAAATAAAACGAGAAACCAAGATCAGAGAAAAAAGCGCAAAAAGGAATGAACAAAGTCTCCAAGAAATGTGGGACTATGTGAAAAGACCTAACCTACGTTTGATAGGTGTACCAGAAGGGGACGAAGAGAATGAATCCCAGCTGGAAAATACTCTTCAGGACATCATCCAGGAAAATTTCCCCCACCTAGCAAGACAAGCCAACACTCAATTGCAGGAAATACAGAGAACACCACAAAGATATTCCGCAAGAAGAGCAACCCCAAGGCACATAATCGTCAGATTCAACAGGGTTGAAATAAAGGAGAGAATACTAAGGGCAGCCAGAGAGAAAGGTCGGGTCACCCTCAAAGGGAAGCCCATCAGACTCACAGCAGATCTCTCGGCAGAAACACTACAAGCCAGAAGAGAGTGGGGGCCAATATTCAACATTCTTAAAGAAAAGAACTTTCAACCCAGAATTTCATATCCAGCCAAACTGAGCTTCAGAAGTGAAGGAAGAATAAAATCCTTTGCGAACAAGCAAGTACTCAGAGATTTTGTCACCACCAGGCCTGCTTTACAAGAGCTCCTAAAATGGCACTACACATAGAAAGGATCAATCAGTACCAGCCATTTCAAAATCACACTGAATGCTAAAGAGCTTCAACATAATGAAGAATCTACAACAACTAACAGGCAAAACAGCCACTTAGAATCAAAATGGCAGTATCAAATTCACACATAACAATATTAACCCTAAATGTAAATGGACTAAATGCACCAATCAAAAGACACAGACTGGCAAATTGGATAAAAATCCAAAACCCATCAGTGTGCTGTATCCAGGAAACCCATCTCACATGCAAGGATACACAAAGGCTCAAAATAAAGGGATGGAGGAAGATTTACCAAGCTAATGGAAAGCAAAAAAAAGCAGGAGTTGTAATTCTCATCTCTGATAAAATAGACTTTAAAGCAACAAAGATCAAAAGAGACAAAGAAGGCCATTACATAATGGTAAAAGGATCGATACAACAAGAAGAGCTAACGATCCTAAACATATATGGACCCAACACAGGAGCACCCAGATACATAAGGCAAGTTCTTAATGACTTACAGAAGGACTTAGACTCCCACACAATAATAGTGGGAGACTTTAACACTCCACTGTCAATACTAGACAGATCAACCAGACAGAAAATCAACAAGGATACCCAGGTCTTGAACTCAGACCTGGAGCAAGCAAACCTGGTGGATATTTACAGAACTCTCCACCCCAAATCCACAGAATACACATTCTTCTCAGCACCACATCACACCTACTCTAAAATTGACCACATAATTGGAAGTAAAGCACTGCTCAACAAATGCAAAACAACTGAAATCATAACAAACAGCCTCTCAGACCATAGTGCAATCAAGTTAGAACTCAGAATTCAGAAACCGACCCAGAACCGCACAGCTTCATGGAAACTGAACAACTGGCTCTTGAATGTTGACTGGGTAAACAACGAAATGAAGGCAGAAATAAAGAAGTTCTTCGAAACCAATGAGAATGAAGACACAACGTGCCAGAACCTCTGGGACACATTTAAAGCAGTCTCTAGAGGAAAGTATATAGCAATAAGTGCCCATATGAGGAGAATGGAGAGATCCAAAATTGACACCCTATCGTCAAAATTGAAAGAGCTAGAGGAGCAAGATCAAAAAAACTCAAAACCCAGCAGAAGACAAGAAATTACTAAGATCAGAGCTGAGCTGAAGGAGATTGAGACACGAAAAACCCTTCAAAAAATCAATAAATCCAAGAGCTGGTTTTTTGAAAAGATCAACAAAATAGACAGACCACTAGCCAGATTGATTAAAAAGAAAAGAGAGAACAACCAAATAGATGCAATAAAAAATGATAAAGGGGAAATCACCACAGATTCCACAGAAATTCAAACCATCATCAGAGAATATTACAAACAACTCTATGCACATAAACTAGTAAACCTGGAAGAAATGGATAAATTCCTGGACTCCTGTGTCCTCCCAAGCCTAAACCAGGAGGAAGCTGAAACTATGAATAGACCAATAACAAGGTCTGAAGTTGAGGCAGCAATTAAGAGCCTACCTCACAAAAAAAGTCCAGGTCCAGATGGGTTCACAGCCGAATTCTACCAGACACACAAGGAGGAGCTGGTACCATTCCTTCTAAAACTATTTCAAACAATCCAAAAAGAGGGAATCCTTCCCAAATCATTTTATGAGACCAACATCATCCTGATACCAAAACCCGGCAGAGACCCAATGAGAAAAGAAAACTTCAGGCCAATATCCATGATGAACATAGATGCAAAAATCTTCAATAAAATATTGGCAAGCCGATTGCAACAGCAAATCAAAAAACTTATTCATCATGATCAAGTAGGATTCATCCCGGGGATGCAAGGCTGGTTCAACATACGCAAGTCTATCAACATAATTCACCACATAAACAGAACCAAAAACAAAAACCACATGATTATCTCAATTGACGCAGAGAAGGCATTTGACAAAATTCAACAGCCCTTTATGCTAAAAACCCTCAATAAACTCGGTATCGATGGAACGTATCTCAAAGTAATAAAAGCTATTTATGACAAACCAACAGCCAATATCATACTGAATGGGCAAAAACTGGAAGCATTCCCTTTGAAATCTGGTACTAGACAAGGATGCCCTCTCTCACCACTCCTATTCAATATAGTACTGGAAGTTCTAGCCAGAGCAATCAGGCAAGAAAAAGAAATAAAGGGTATTCAAATAGGAAAGGTGGAAGCCAAATTGTCTCTATTTGCAGACGACATGATAGTATACCTAGAAGACCCCATCGCCTCAGCCCAAAAACTCCTGAAACTGATAAACAACTTCAGCAAAGTCTCAGGATATAAAATCAATGTGCAAAAATCACAAGCATTCGTCTACACCAATAACAGACTTAAAGAAAGCCAAATCAAGAGCGAACTGCCATTCGCAATTGCTACAAAAAGAATAAAATACCTTGGAATACAACTCACAAGGAACGTAAGGGACCTCTTCAAGGAGAACTACAAACCACTGCTCAACGAAATCAGCGAGGACACAAACAGATGGAGAAACATTTCATGTTCATGGTTAGGAAGAATTAATATCGTGAAAATGGCTATACTGCCCAAAGTAATTTACAGAATCAACGCTATCCCCATCAAGCTACCATTGACTTTCTTCACAGAACTGGAAAAAACCACCATGAACTTCATATGGAACCAAAAGAGAGCCCGCATAGCCAAGTCAATTCTAAGCAAAAAGAACACAGAGGGGGGCATCACACTACCGGATTTCAAACTATACTACAAGGCTACAGTAATCAAAACAGCATGGTACTGGTACCAAAACAGAGATATAGACCAATGGAACAAAACAGAGGCACCGGAGGCAACACAACATACATACAACTATACAATCTTTGATAAACCTGACAAAAACAAGCAATGGGGCAAGGATTCCATGTTTAACAAATGGTGTTGGGAAAACTGGCTAGCCATGTGCAGAAAGCAGAAACTGGACCCCTTCCTGACCCCTTACACTAAAATTAACTCCAGATGGATTAAAGACTTAAACATAAGACCTGGCACCATAAAAACCCTAGAAGGAAATCTAGGCAAAACTATCCAGGACATAGGAGTAGGCAAGGACTTCATGAACAAAACACCAAGAGCATTGGCAACAAAAGCCAAAATAGACAAATGGGACCTAATGAAACTCCACAGCTTCTGCACGGCAAAAGAAACAGTCACTAGAGTGGATCGGCAACCAACAGAATGGGAAAAAATTTTCGCAGTCTACCCATCTGACAAAGGGCTGATATCCAGAATTTACAAAGAACTCAAACAGATTTACAGGAAAAAAACAAACAAGCCCATTCAAAAGTGGGCAAAGGATATGAACAGATACTTTACGAAAGAAGACATATATGAGGCCAACAATCATATGAAAAAATGCTCATCGTCACTGGTCATCAGAGAGATGCAAATCAAAACCACATTGAGATACCATCTCACGCCAGTTAGAATGGCGATCATTAAAAAATCTGGAGACAACAGATGCTGGAGAGGATGTGGAGAAAAAGGAACACTTTTACACTGTTGGTGGGAGTGTAAATTAGTTCAACCATTGTGGAAGACAGTGTGGCGATTCCTCAAGGCCTTAGAAATAGAAATTCCATTTGACCCAGCAATCCCATTACTGGGTATATATCCAAAAGACTATAAATCGTTCTACTATAAGGACACATGTACACGAATGTTCATTGCAGCACTGTTTACAATAGCAAAGACCTGGAATCAACCCAAATGCCCATTGATAATAGACTGGATTGGAAAAATGTGGCACATATACACCATGGAATATTATGCAGCAATCAGAAATGATGAGTTCGTGTCGTTTGTAGGGACATGGATGAATCTGGAAAACATCATCCTCAGCAAACTGACACAAGAACAGAAAATGAAACACTGCATATTCTCACTCATAGGTGGGTGATGAAAAATGAGAACACATGGACACAGAAAGGGGAGTACTAAACACTGGGGTCTATTGGGGGGAAAAGGGGAGGGCCAGTGGGAGGGGGAGGTGGGGAGGGATAGCCTGGGGAGAAATGCCAAATGTGGGTGAAGGGGAGAAGAAAAGCAAAGCACACTGCCATGTGTGTACCTACGCAACTGTCTTGCATGCTCTGCTCATGTACCCCAAAACCTATAATCCAATAATAAATTAAAAAATAAATAAATAAAATAAAATAAAATAAAATAAAATTCACTTGTGAAAGTCTTGTCTTCTCTCTTACCGGGAAGGGAAGACAACATTTATTCCTGGAGGCTGAAAGGACATCAAGATGAGTTTGCAAAAACTAAATTATGCTAAATAATCTTCATCTGCCTTTTGTTTCCCCCATATATTTTATCTTTCCACAAATTATTACCCCTAGAAGCCCAAACTTTCTTTTCTTTTATCTTGTCACTTCTCCACAATGCGTTGTCTTTTCTTAAAATGGTATATAGGCCTGCAAATTTATCCACTTCTTTATCTTCATTTCCTTTTTATGAAGGCGTCTGTGCACATAATAATAATATTAACAACAAACAAAAAAGAATATCTTTTCTCCTGTTAATCCGTCTTTTTGTAGTCTAATCCTATTGACCCTGCGACTAGTTGATGGGGAAAGATGGAATTTCTTACTAAATCTTTCTCATTATATTTGCGCCAGTCATCTTATTTGAAGAATAAAGCTGATTATAAAAGCTTCAGAGCCAGGAGTAGTAGCTCACACCTGTAATCCTAGCACTTTGGGAGACCGAGGCAGGTGTATCACCAGAGGTAGGGAGTTTGAGACCAGATTGACCAAGATGGTGAAACCCAATCAATACTAAAAAAAAAAAAAAAAAAAAAAAAAATACAAATGTGGCCAGGCATGGTAGCGCATGCCTGCAATCCCAGCTACTCAGGAGGCTAAGGCAGGAGAATCGCTTGAACCCGAGAAGCAGAGGTTGCAGTGAGCCGAGATTGCACTATTGCACTCCAGCCTGGGCAACAAGAGCAAAAAAAAAAAAAAAGGCTTCAGTTTTGTTTCAAATATTGGTGATTTTTCTCCTCCCTGCTTAAGGTTATGCTCAAATTTCAGCTGAGAGATTCCAGAAGAAATGATGGATTTGGGGGTGGTATTTAAGCAATGATGACTTAGGATAATAGGCACATCAAAGAGGAAAAGGAACACCTGTCAGAAGTAAGAACATATTTGAAAGTGTACCTAGGGCTCTCACAATGGCTGATTTCAGGATGGTAGTATAATTTAGTGAGATTCACATGATTCATTTACTTGCTACATGGAATATTGACTCTTCTGTGTAAATTCACCTTTCTCCAGTGAACTTTCTCCAGTGAAATGGTTGCTTCACTTCTCAGACAATCTATGGGAAAGAGAAAAGAAAATTCGATAGCTTAAGGCTATTCAGTAGCCTGTATTGTGATGACAGTCTTCTACCTGTCATTTAGATAAACGTTGATGTGCTAGAAAAGAAGAATAAAAGCTTTTCAAAGTTATTTTTTTCAGCCAATCATAGCTGAATTATTTTTTTAAAACCAATGAGTGGAACATAACAAGGACATAACTATTCAGAGTCACATTTCTCAAAATTTTAAATCAAAGAAGCAGTTTTTCCATTTGAAATAGCATAAAACCTTTAGACAGGCAAAATATAATTACTCCAACATACATCAATCCAGATCGCTAAAATTTTACACCAAGCCTTTCTGTTCTTCTCCTGACTGACTATGTCACGGCAAGCATTTCACTGTGAGAAATAGCGGGGTGGTACAGGAATGTGAGGAAGAATGGAAAGAATGTCATTCATTATAAATACTGTATTAATTAAGATTAAGAACATTTTTACTTAATATTAACATAAATGACATTCAAGTACAGAATGACTCCTGTGATTATTTATAAACAGCCAAGATAGCACAAGAAACTCTAGTGATTTGTTTTTCTCTGTTAGAATTATTTCAGCATCTTCTATCATTCATATGACTCCCCAGTGCCTTTGAGGCAAAGACATTTTGAAGGGGTCATTTGAATTAACAAGATGTGTCCGACTAAATTACTTCATTAGTACTTTCCCATACAGTTAAAATAATATTTCTATCGTGACTTCTCATTTTTATTTTCTGTCTTAGCAGAATTATCTATTTTATCTGACTAACAGGACAAACTCAGCAACTGACTAGCCGTAATTATTAGTAATAAACTTGTTTCTGTCAACAAAATGAAACACGGGAAAGTGAAGAAAAGCATATTGATCGAATTATATCCCCATAAGCCATTTACAATACTAAAATGGGACACGTTTATTCAGAAATATTTATTAAGAGTTTATGATATATCTGGGTCCATTTTAAGTCCTGATTCGAGAGCAGAGAACAAAACTGAACAAAAATTCTTTCCCTCTTAAAATTACATTCTGGTAATATATTTTTAAATGGAAGTTAAAAAGAAATGGAGGATAACATGTCTCAAGACAAGTGTCAAAGTTAAAGTTTTAATGCTGCAAATGTAATTTCCACGTCATACATAATAGCATGAATAAAAGTCTATGTTTACTCTGTACTTACTATGGAACATGAATTGCTCATTAAATGGAATCTTTTACATAAAGCTCAATGACTCTTATGAGTTTGATACTTTAATTATTTCAATTTTACAGTTGAGAAAATTGAGAGTTTCAGTAATTTCCCCACAGGTACACAACCAAAAAGTGGTAAAGGTGGAACCCACCCACCCAGACTGAACTGAAGATCTGTGTACTTCACCACTTGGCATGGTGCCTTTGTGTACAGAAGAACCCAAAATTAGATATAGAACTCAGAATGCCAATGTTGACCCAGTGTTTCTATCTGAAGTGTTAAATCTTAGCTATTTTCCATATGAATGTAAAAATTATTCCTTCTGTAAAATCTTGGAAAGGTGAGGATTTGGGCAAACTAGCTGAAGAAACCATGTCTTCTACCCTAGAATATCAGAAAATTGTCCAAATCAGTGTCATTATTTTATGAAGTTCAACACTATAACAGAGAACACAAACTCCTTACACAAGTTAGTATCATATGGAATGGGTTTACTGTGTTTTTTTCATTATTAGACTATTTACAATCCAAATATTAATTGAGATTGTGATCTAAAATGGATTAGTGTTTATATTGCCAATTTTCACCTAGAATGATTTATCTTCCAAATGAGAGTATTTTGTGATTTTCATTGTATTCTCTTCCTTCTATGTGCTTGCAGTAGAAAGAAAATAAGAGAATAATTAAGATTCATGTAATCAATGGCCTTTACCAGGCAGCTCTGCTGTTACCCAATTTTAGCATTTATCTCAAAGTAAGGTCCATTCCATTCTTCTGAGTTATAATTCCAAACATTTCCCATAATTCTTTGGTTCCTAGTATAATTTTTATTATTCTTGTTCTCCCAGAATAACATTGACATCATTTAACATAAACTGCTTCAATCACACTATATGTATTTTAAAAATGTTTTTGTATTTTTATTTTAGTTTCTATATTTTTAAACATGCAACTTTATATATATACTCCCCTTTTCAACTGTGTTTTACAACAACACCTTGAATTTTCTTTATGTTCTTGCCACAAGTCATCTTTCTTTTTTTATGTTTCTACAGTTTTTCTACATTTTTTACTCCTTGGGCTAAGACACAACATATTTCGCAATCGGACTTCTTTATGCTTTTAAAATATCCTTTTTTACTGACTCAACTTTACTTCCAAATTACTTGCCCCGGAAACAGGAATTTGTTTCACTATTGTTTCTCAAGATATCCACACACCACACAGTCTGGAAAAACTCAGCCGACAATGATCTCTTAGAAGCACTAGTGACTTCCCAAGTGATATATTCATGACTACTTTTTAAAATTATAGAATATATTCATGACTTTAATTTATAAAATTCCACCCTCTACCTTTTCCTTTCCTAATAACTGTACTCATCCAAATTTTTTTCATACTTTTTAGAATATTCCTTTGTAGATGCCTTTGTTGCTTCTCTCTAATTGCTTTTTAATGTTAAGTTCCCCACTATTTGAATATCACCTTTCTCTACTCTTGCTTAACACTTTGCCTTTGATAGTATTAATGTAAGTTCAGAGTTTCAGTTTTGACTTTTAAGTTCGTGACAACTCCCAAGTTCATATCTTTAAGCCTTGATTCCTAACTCACTTTTAAATATCTGAGCGAAGCATTCTGAAAGTTCCACTCTCATAGCCCAGAAACCCTGTCTCTTACTCTTATGCCTTTTTCACACCCCTCATTTTTGCGATCTCTCTTCTATTTCCAATGCTTCTGAACCAGTGGTCCAAACCTGCGCCAGGACTATTCTAATAATTTCCTAATTGCTGCATTTACTTACAATCTCATGTTTTCTAATCTATGAGTCATAGAGCTATCACATTTCCCTTCTTAAACAGAATGAAGTTGACAATTTCCTTCTTCAAATGCCTGCACTGTCTTCTATTTTGTAGAGAGTGGTACTCAAAATATTTGTCTGGCATTTAAGTTTCTCTCTCATCAGGTTACCAAAAGCCTTCCCACTGATGGTAGTCATCATACTCTGCCGCTACCGTTCCTTAAATATTTCATCTGCTTTCCCATTTCACAGATTTCATTTATGTCATTTTCTCATATGATTTTATTCCCTTAGCCATCCTCATCATTTGTTAATTATATCTTTCTGAATTTCCAAAACCTAGTTATATCTCTTTTTGACATTCACACACTTTGGACTCTGTCATAGTGCATATTGTATTGAAGGAAATTAAATAAATTTAAAAATATTCATGTTTTCTGAATAAATTTGGAAGAGTGGAAACATGGCTTCTTGTTAAGATAACAAGTTCCATGGTAGGAATTAGTTGTCAGTGGCACAGTTATGATTTTAAAAGCACTGTAGGAATGGCTTATTTAATCTTTACCTGGAATCTTATATTACTACATTTAACAGTTCATCATGAATAACTTTTTAAAATTATGTTAATTTTGAGAAATTAATGTGGAAGTTTCAGGAAACAAAACTTAAAGCTATTACTGTGTATATCTGCAATAAGATATGTCTATATTTATATATCTGAAATATATTAACATTAAAAATAAAATTTTCAGATTACACAACTTAAATTATACGTTAAAAAGAAGATTGCTTTTACATTTTAAAACTGAACTGAAAATTTGAAATGATAGTAAATATATGCTGTGACACAGTATACTCTGACAGAGCAAAGTTGTATTCTGCCATTAAGGCCAATTCATCTTACATTTCATCAGAAGTAACTCTGCTGTATTTATGTTTCACACAAATCACACAGATATAAATAGTACTTTCATTATTAACATAATAAATTGATATGACAAATAATAAATAAAAATAGTCAACACAACTGGAAGTGTCCTCACTGAGCATTGTTTTTCCATCATTATGAGGGAGTCACACTTAACAATAAATAGCAAATCCATGATTCCTTTCACTAAATTTTACTTCCATTGATAGAAGTTGTACGCCATTTGTAGCTTTCTTCTATCTGGCATTCCTTTAACGTGTTACAGTTTATCATATTTTTTTTAAACGGTAGTAGTTTATAACTCTGGTTTCTAGTATTAGATGTGTCACCAAGTTATCTTGCACAAGGCATTTCATTGGTGTATAGTTCAGTGTCCTCATTATGGTTAGTTAGATATGAAGATAAAGCTATAATGTATAAGTTGTTCTTAGTAAGAGTCTTGGAGACATTTACAAATGAGGTGGTCTTAGTATGCGTCTTGGAGACATTTAATCAAACTGTGTGTGCATATGTGGGTGTGGGGGTGTGTATGAAGGAGAGAGAGCAAGAGAGAGAGTGGGAGGGAATCAGTCAGAAAGGTGTAATTTAAAAAATAAAGTGTTTGTAAAAGGGAAAAGAATAATTAGCTAAGTTAGAAATGCGTATAGAGCAAGAAACATCTATTATATGGTTTTACATACTCTTTCAGTCTTTCACAGACTTACACAATGGCAGGAAATTACTACTCGATTACACTTTCTCATAGCTTGTCTTCTTAAATAAATCACGATTTGGCCCTTTGAAAGAGAATACTGGTGACAGAGGAAACGGGCAGGTGCCCAAAGTTGTGTTCCATTTCTCACTTGCTTTCCGCAAGAACCGACCAAACCCACGGATTTTGTGAAGCAGATTCTGTTTATTGGTAGTCTAGAGGTCTTGCTAATTAGCATTTAGTTATAAGTAATGCAAGGGTAGCTGGCATTAAGTAGAGTTCTGTGCAATCTCTTATTTCATTGCTATGTTAAAAGGGAGCTTGGGGAATAATTAGTATATGGAGTATGTTTTCTGGAAATTACATTAAAACCTTTATTCGTACTTTATGGGCAGAATCACGTTTCCATTTGTTTTTTATAATTCTGATCTTGTTTATAAAAAGTTTAATAGCAATTTTCAACACAGTCGTTTTCAAAGGACATTTTCAAAATCCTCCTACGTTATTTCTTCTCTTGATTATTTTATTGTTTTATTTCTCATTTCTGGGTTTGTTGTTGTTGTTGTTGTTGTTCTAAAGAAACTATAACCCTATATCCTCAATTGGGAGTTAGGGGATTGCCAGTGGAGTAAAAGAAGCTAAATAATTAGAAGCACATTCTCCACAGTCTCTATTTATACAAATAAAATCATTTCTTTCTCCAGACCATATTTGTAACTATGGCATTTCAACCAAGGGTTAGATATTTTGTTTTCTACCACAAAGTTGTTGGATTTCCTTCCTAGATGCCTGTACTCACTTCTCATAGTCTCTCATCCCTCATCACCCTTGTCCTCAGATATTCCCAGATAAAACCCTCAATGACTCGGAAACGACCCACACACAGCCTCTATCCAACCCTGAGTCCCCTTTGTTTTGAGATATTTCTTATTAATGAATGTTTTCCCTTTTGCTATAGCCTGAGTAAAATAATCCTATTTGTACAGTGCATTCTGCTTTCCTTAGATCTGCACCAAAGTTAACATTCCAAAAAAGTTTTCTCAACACCTCTATAGCCAAGACGATATTTATCTCTTTTCTCTCACGGACCTTATGACGATGCCTTAATGGCATAAGGCAATATTTCGTTGAACTGGTGATATAAAAATATGAAAAACCTATTTTTATGTTTGCATTTGTAGCATTAAGTGTTAAAAGAAAAAGTGAAATAAAAAGAGTGAGGAAATTTAGCATATTAAAATAGTATGCTGCTTTTTGAAAGATACACTATTTTCTGAAATTAATGAGATTTATCCAATTTTAATGCTCTTTGAACAGAAAAGCATGGGGGAGTCTTGGTGACTATAGAAAGTTTATAATTTCTTACCAAATTTCTTTCTGAAAAATACCATGAATATGAATGTTTGTTAGGCATTTCTGTAAATGTATTGTGGAAGAGATAATTCTTCATTTAAAGTATGTATCATCAGTGGCATGAAGAAGGGGTAGTCATGTTCAAACAACAAAATCCTGTATAAATTCATTCACTTCAGTAGAAGTTAAGAAATATATACTGTTCTTATTTTTCATCCTAAGAAAATGTATAACTAATTCATCATGTAAGAACAGTCCTCTGAGAATAACTTGTGTTTGGAAACGGCCTCAGTGGAATTATAAAATTACTAACAAAATCAAATCTCATTACACCATTTAAGCATCTGTTTAATATAATGAAAGAAGCCAATATTTGAAGACATCTATAAATTCTAATAGGCTAATTACTAATATACTGAGAAACTTATTTTAGCTGGATTGTTCCTTACAAATTGGTATTGGCCACACACAATGTTAATTTCATTGTATAAATATCCTAGAACACCAAAGAAATTTTTAAAAGCAAAATCCTTATCACAAAAGGGTCATAATGTACATTCAAGAAAACAAAAACAGTAGAAAAGATAAACGGAGAGCAGTGGGATTTGGTTATTGCCAAATGATTGGCATAGAAAGCATTTGAGAAAGTGGAGTGACTACACGACAGGAGGTAAGTAAAGAAGGAAGCAAAATGCCTCGTGTTTAGTGAGTGGTCAGTATATGAAATCCGGAAACATTATCTTCTCTAATGCTGGGAAGGCCATCTAGAGAAAAAGAATGTAAATGCTACTTGAGAGGAACAGAATCTGATTCTAATAAACTAAGGGAAAACACTAGAAGACAGTATCCTAGATAGTCAAAATAGAAAAAGCAAATATATTGAGAAATGACAGGCATAACATGAACATTTACAGTTCTTAATTAAATCTTATGTCCTTCATTATATTTTAAAGATAGGCCATAAACCCCTGAACAACCATAAAGCCACAAGGTCATTATTTTCCAGGGGGTGCTTGGGTTTGAGGTGGACTTGACTGAGTGGGCATGTACTTTGAAAGAAACCCTGGAAGGTCTTGTTCTTGTTTTCACTTGAAATTTATGAGATTTAGTCAGCAATTTGTAGGAGTAGTTGGATATAAATGTGTATACGTACATGACAGAAAAAGCAGGTCAGTAAATATCCAGCTAAGAACTGTGAACTGGAGGCAGAGGGAAAGCACAATAGTATTTAGGGGAAGGACAAAGGCAGAGTGATGTGTTGGGGAAATATATGTCAATTATGTAATTTGTTTGTATGGAGGGAGAGGAGAGTCAATGGAAGAAAACCAGTTAGGAGATACTTGGAATATTGAAAGTGCCTAAAACTAAGCAAACTCACCTGAATATCCTCACAATTTACAAGTAACAATATTGTAACGTTTTATAAACCTACCACAGTGCTCCAGTGTTCCACTACTACGTAATAAGCCTATCCACACATACTATGCTCAGGGATTCTGTGGGTCCGATATTCAAAAAAGGTACAGTAGAGCCTCAGCTTAGATGATTTGAATTGCTCAAGTGACGACATTTGGATAGTGGAATTATTTGGAAGTTTTTCTCCCATTCTGATACCTGGGCGGGGATGACCTGAAGGCTGGAGCCAGCTGGGCCTATGGACCAGGGCACCTAATTAGGCAGGACCTCTTCATGCAGCTGGGGCTTCTCACAGTGTGTCATATGGATTCTGAGGAAGACGCTGTCCAGAAGAAACTTGTGGAGAGTGAGTGAGTATTCTGAGAGATCTAGGTCAAAATTCCAAGGCCTCTGCTGACCTTGCCTCAGAAGTCAAAGGCATGCAGCATTCTTTTCCTGCATTCTATTGTTCAAACACTCACCAAGATTCAAAGGAAGGGGACACAGACATCACCTTTCAATGATAGCAATGCCCAGAAATTTGAGGCCATGGTTTAAAGTGCAACATATAGATAATAATGAAAAGAAATGTGTTATGAAAAATGTATTATGTCAGCAAGCCTTTTAAAAGAACCTACTAAAAATTGCATAGTATTTATTTTTGACATCACTCATGCAATTCTATTAATATAATAGTGATGGGGTTTAGGACAAGCCAACCCCAGAGTATTGCCACCTTGACGTTTGATAAAACAGCACAAGCAAGAAGGTCATTTTCACTGCTCCCTACCCTTCTCCCTAAAATCAGGTTATGAAACCTAGGAAGAATTTTCTGACCTTCCCCTGGAACAGGTCGTAAGATTCTCATTCAAGGTGTGCCCTCCCTATACCTAGAGGAAAGGAACATTCTCATCTCTGAAGACACAGGGACATACAGGAAAACACTGAACAAACAGGTCTTGCTAAGCTTGCCCTAGATAATTACCGTTAGACCATACCCCCTTTCACAATCATACTTTCCTAAAGCAGTCTACTCTTCATTAAACCTAAGCATAAAAATAGTTTCCTCTCTTTCTCAGGGTCTTCATTCTTAAGTCTCATGTGTTATGTACAACTTACCTTAAATAAACTTGTAAACTCTTCTCCTGTTAAGCTGTCTTCTGTTACAGGGTTCTCAGTCACAGCCCTAGCAACAGGTGAGGCAACCATTTCTTCCCTGCCACTGCCCACCTCCATAATAGTCACAAGTAGGAGTCATGCAATGGACAAAGTGACATTAGCAATGCTGAAGTAATAAAAAACACTAAACAATTAAAAGCCATATTCTAATTTGAAGTTATTTTATTGGGAGCTTAAGGGTTTAAAAAAAAAACATTGAAAACGCTGCTCGGTATTTCTCAGAAATGAATGAAACTACAGCTGGCCCACTGATGCAGAAATCATGCAAATGAAAAATGATGTAATTAATTATCCAGATGCTTCGAATGTCAGTGTTTGCCTTCATTTTCACCATATCACCATTCATTTAGTTCAAATTTTTCATTGCATTCAGGCGTTTGAGGTTGCAAATTTAGGTAGAAAATTTGGTTTACTCTTAAGGCTGCATATGTTTTGCTTGCGCATGAAAAATGAGAAGAACCTAAGCCTTTGCCATGGAGTCAGGTAAAGGGTTTCCATCAATGGCTATTAATTTTGAGCAATGGGGTTTTAAAGAGACAACTTGTAGTGTTGCTCTTAAGGAACCTCGACAGCGATTGTGCTTTAGCTGCAGGTTCTACGATCCAACTGTAGCTTTGGCCCTATGCAGTCCCTTGCCTGTGTCACCACTGCTTGAATCCCCTCTATGGTATGCATCTGTTACCAATTCCCTTTCAAAGAGCATCTGCTGCCAGGAGAGGAAAGCTTTTAATATGTTGATTTATCATCATCGGATACAGGGTTTTTATTGCTTGCATTTGAATATTATATTTAAGGTGCTTTGTGATTACAGATGTTTTACATATAAATTGCTTTATATTAGAAAAACCTTTTATTCAGTATTTTTGAGGAAACTTCACATTCATGTGTTTTACATTTTAATATCTTCTGCATTGCTGAAAGCTTGTGAATTGCTTTCTGTCTGTAATGGTAGTCAGTATGAGCAACAGCATCTGTGACTGTTGTTACTTCATGAAGAGAGTTAAATGTGGGTGTTTTTCTGTTCTAGGCAGCCAGAGTTTATTAATCACTAAAGAAAATTTCGATTGTTATTTTATTCCCAAAAAGGACAGAGTAGGTCACTACAAAAAAAACTTTCCACTCCATAACCTCTGTAAACCAGAAAACGATGTCAGTCAAGTTTCTACTTTCCTTTCCCTTGTTTCCTGTAGTCTTAAGAGAATCTGGAAGTCTTATGTACTGTATGGTCTTTGAAATAATAGCACCATCTACTGTCTGAATCTGAATTCATTCATCATATTAGGGAAATGATGAAGATGGTAGAGATAGAGGAAGTGCTTTAAGTCATTTAATAATGTGACTCAAAGTAAATAACATATCAATGAAAAATGTGAAAATTCTCACCTAAAGTACAAAAACAAAAGTATTCACCTCTGGGGATAGTCACATTAAATATACATTGTGAATTACTCTTTTTCATTAAGAAAGTCTATAAGATCATACAGGAAAGACAATGTCCTTATTATCATCCTCATTATTATTTAAATTCTCCAGTGTCAACTTATTGTATATTCATTTAGATGAAGTATAGGGGTGCACAAGGTAGACTCAAAAAGAAAATACCCTAAGGAAATCCCCATCTTTCAGCCAGGCATCCAGATGTAAGCCTAAGTGGTCCATTTTTGCACCAAGTGCCAGCCGCTCTCAGGGAACACTTCTCATAGTGGGAGTTGCTTGTAGTCCTGACTGTTCCCTGTCCTCAAGTCCCTCTCCCAAAGGAGTCATGGTATTTCATTAAAAACTCAACTGTCTGGATAAATGATCATTGAAAGTATGTCTCAGGGCTCTCATAACAATAAGCCACTAGCTATTTGAAGAACATAGAAGGGAATTCAGGACATTCTCCAATCCTCCTTCATGCAGATTTCTTTCAATGAGCAAGAGGTCACTTGTCATTCTGACTCAAACACAGTTATTTCCTTAACCTCATAACTCCCAAAGAGCTGTCTTGCCTCCCACACATCTATTGCTGGCTGCACATTGCTCTTTATTCCTCTGGAGCTGGCAGCCAGCTAGCTATTCTATAGACAGCAGGAATTTTATGCTCTCTGTTCGGTTTATTATCTTTTTTCTAAATCAATTCAGAAGGTTTATTTTCTCTATCTGGCCTCTGTTCCCTTTCCTCCCACTTCCATTCTACTTCACCTTTGATTTCAAAATGAAACCTGAATTGAAATGCCTGACTTAAATTTTTTTTTAAATTCGTATTTTTAAATAACCTTTCATAAAATAAATACTTGGAGAAAACATATATTCTAACCACTGACTTTCCTATTCTGGTCGATTTCTTTGAGATGCCAAGAAACATACTAAGCAGGAAATAAACAACGAGATAATTAAAATATCAACTATGCTTCCATACTTGTTTACTAGATATTAGTTACCTCTCTTCTTTCTGCCAAAATATATAAAACCCAACCCCAGACTTCAGAGGAGCTTATAGTCAAGTTGGTCATTCCTTATCCTCGTCTTTTTAAAAAGTTACTTTATTATCTGTTTATCGCCATTGTAGAAACTAAATACTAGCCAACTAGTTTTCTGCTTAGTCTAATCTTATCTTAGTTATTATTATAACTATTGCAGGATAATATTTTAAAACATTAACTCATTTTTTTCGCTGGAAAAAATAAAGTATTGCTTTATGTATGCATTTCCTTTGGGGAGAGAGTGGCTGTGTCTGGCAATTGATAAATTAATAGATCAATCAATAAATAAAATAAAACCAGTTGAGCCACCAATTATGTTTATTTAGAAAAACTTATGGCAGAAAACAATAGTTATAAAAGTAAATACATTTAATGTGCAAGCTGTTTTATTTGTTTTCTGAAAGAGGTAAAGGATCTTGAGGGTCAAAAAGTCAAGCTCCAAAGGAAGCAGAGTGGTAAGATCTACAAATAAATGTAGGCAATGATGACAAATGATAATTTAAATGCTGGTTTCCCACTCAGATGAGACTATAATTCAAAGATTATGAAGAAGACAGAGATCACTGGAAAAAGAGAACTTGCTGACACTAAGCAAGCAAGGCACTTGTCTTGGGTGCTACATTTAAGGGGGCACCGAAACATTCAGTCATCAAGATAAGTAATATTTTAATGCAATGTTTCAAAAAAATCAATGATAAATGAAGTATCCAAATTTTAAAGACAGGGACCTTAAGGATGAGTGAATTTCTATGAGGGGAACACAAGTCATGATGGAATCCTAAGTAAGTCTCAGGGGAGGGACAATAGAAACTCTAGATGATAAAAACGAAAGATGGGCTTAGAAAGACTGGGGGTCAGGTGAGTTGCCTTGCAGCCCCCAGTCATCCTTATCATACTCTAGGAAATGGTAAGGATTTTGAAGAAGTCATGAAGTTCTAGCTATGTAGGACAAATGTGTTAGTTCCAAGGAAAGCTTGCTAAAATTAGAGACGTTGGGATCATGGAGGGTAAACAGCTATGGGTTTCCTAAGGTTCAGAAGTCCTGAGGAAGGTCAAATGAAATAAAGGTTCTGAGCCTGAGACAAGAAAGATTTAGATGAGATGGGCCTAGCAATTGGCCATGCTTTGAAGGTCACAGACTCAGAGACAGAAAGCCCAAGCTGATGAAAAAATGGGGAAGCAAAGCACATGCCATCAGGACACAAATAAAAGACACAAATGAGACGTGAGCCACCTGGAGGTTTCCCCTACCATCTCACAACTAAAACCACCCCAAGGAAAGAGAAAGGGAGGGAGAACTGTGCATTTGACTCAGTCATTACCCAAAAGAGAATAAATTTTAAATTGCCATTGACCATGAATGGAAGTGAGGGTTTCAAAAGGTAAATATAGTTTAATTTTAGCAATTAAAACATATTTTTTCCATTTGCATTTAGTAATTCAAAGATGTGGTTGTCAGGCATTAGTACCAGTGTCACCTTTGAGAAGTACTATGTTACACAAGCAATTGAAAGAAATAATTTGGCATTGCTCCTTTTGTCAATACCCAGGGCTATGACTACATGGGTAGGTTTAATAGTTCAATCATATTTTCTTCTCAACTTCTGGGATATTTCTAATTACGTCAATAAGACAATGGTCAACAACAGGGCCATCAAATTTTATAAAGGACCGGATGGTAAATATTTGGGGCCATAAAGTCTCTTTTTTAACTACTCAACTCTGCTGATGTAGCAGGAAAACAATCATAGAGATACGTAATCAAATGAGCCTGACTATGTTCCAATGACTTTATTTATGGCAACAGGTAACATGCCTGATTTTGGTCTATGGCCATAGTTCCCCAAATCATGATATAGCATGTTCTAAGAAATGATTCTTCTAAATATAAGGAAGTAGTAAATAAGGAATAACTCAGTGGCCATAGTTTTCCAAATTGTGTTATAGAATGTTCTGTTAAATTGTTCTTCTAAATATGAGGCATTGGTAGCTAAGGAATAGGGTTTGCCTCCCCGCTACAAGCATTTCATGATAACTGCTAAATTCTCTAGCCATCCTGTCACATAGCCTTTGTGACTGCAGAGCATTCACCTTTGTATTGTGCAGTCTTAGCACATCGAGGGTACGGCTCTGCTTTTCTCAATCCTAGGTTACAGCACTTAGAACACTCAAAATGCCCTTTCACTTACACTGCTAATGAAATTCCTTTCTGTCAGTTTTTTACATATTACAGATAGATCTGTGGCATCCTGAAAATCAATATAGCAATATTTCATGTGTTAAGTATGCCAGTTGTAAAACACTTGAAAAATAAGAGCTTAATAATGTTAAATCATAATGTAATAGTAGCAGTGTATCCTTTGAATATATAATGCTTTCATGTTTTTCTTTTGCTCCTTTGTCCTTTGACTGTTAAACAATTGAGCCAGATAGATAGGAAAAGTATTTCTGGGGCTTTGGGAAATTAAGTGAGATGCCCAAGGTCATGGGACAAATAAAAGTTAGACCTTGGCTCAAACCTTCATTTCTACTTCTTATTCGAGCACACTTTGCACCACAACACAATATCTTTAACCAGTAATAGCACTATATATTAATGTGGTTGATAAAATCTGTAGTTAAAACCCACAATTTTCTTCTGGAAATGTCCTCAATTTCGTTAGTGACTGAGATAGAACTGTTACGTGTGTTTCTGCTTTCTTTTATCACACTCTGTATCAATGCTCATTTCTCTTTTGCCGAAAGTTTTAAAATTTGTTTTCAAGGAACTGTTATGCATATTTTATTTTTATGCAAATAAAATAGATTACCAATTAGCCAATAAGCTTCTTTCTTTAGGGAAGTTACATTCTCTGAGATACTCACATGTGACTTAATGTAGCCAGTGAAGTCCAAACCAAATAGTAGTTTCACTCTTCTTGTGTTTTCAATCTCTCATATCCCTACTGATATGTCAAAAATCATCTGCCCTCATTGTCTTTTTTTTCTTTAAGTAGATGTTACTTTACACTTGAATGTACATATCATTGAGCTTTTAGTTTCATTAGAGAGGTCTAAGTTTTAATCTGTGTTCTCTATCTCTTTCCATTACTGTCCTATATATCTTGGTAAGATAATTAATGAAGTTAAAAGACAGAGACTTTTAAATTTTGTGCATGATACTCCACCTTCAGGGATCAGGAAATCTGCCAGATGCATTGGTAAATATGGATAAGGTATGAAAACAATGAGAAGGATCTGTCTCTCTTTAGGTGGTGCCCTTTCCCCCAAACTACTCTCAGTTTCTTCAGAAAAAAGAATATGTTGGTACTGCAAAAATGACATTATAATGCAATCCCTTCTTGTTAGCACTTGTGTGATTCTTTTGATACTTGCATATAAATGTCTCCCAGCCTGTTTTACTATAATGAATGGAAATGTATTCCCGCAAAAACCTTTTAACTTTCTGCTTAATAGGGGAATTCAGAAGGATAGTGAAAAACTGAAAAAAGAGTGGAAATAGTAAACTAAAATTGCAGGTATAGGTGCACAGCTTGTACATGTGTAACAGAAAGGTTGTGTCCCTGAAATATTTCAAGTTCTCTGACGGTATTCACCACCAATATTGTTTTTTGTTGTTCTTTTCATGAATTTTTGCCTTATTTTAGAACATAATTGAGGCATCTAAAAGCCAGAATATGAATAATAGAATGTTGGTGAAAAGAAGCAAGACATAAGGGCCGGGCGCGGTGGCTCATGCCTGTAATCCCAGCACTTTGGGAGGCCGAGGCGGGTGAATCACGAGGTCAAGAGATCGAGACCATCCTGGTCAACATGGTGAAACCCCATCTCTACTAAAAATACAAAAAATTATCTGGGCATGGTGGCACGTGCCTGTAATCCCAGCTACTCAGGAGGCTGATGGGGAGAATTGCCTGAACCCAGGAGGCGGAGGTTGCTGTGAGCCGAGATCGCGCCATTGCACTCCAGCCTGGGTAACAAGAGCGAAACCCGTCTCAAAAAAAAAAAAAAAAAAAAAGAAGTAAGACATAAGAATCAAAAGGAGGGGAAAAAACAAATGGAAGTAAACAGATACTGCTGAGTAAATAGTAGCAGGTAGTTACTACGGTTATTGCTGAGGTGAGAAAGTGGAAGGGAAAGGCAGAGAATCTGTATATTAGGCCTGTACGGTCCACATAATTGTGATCATTGGCCTTTAAGATAGATTGTGTGCTTACTCACAGCTTGAGCAAAGAAAAGGAACACAGCTATGATTATTATAGGGCACAGCTAAGCTACACCATCCTTTTTTTAGGTATTCAAAGCTGCAATACAACACTAAAATATTAAAGCATTAATATAGTATCTTAATATTATGGACTGAATTGTGTTTCTTCAAAATTCTTAAGTAGATGCCCTAACTTCCAATATGACTACATTTAGAGAACAGGGTTTTAAGGAAGTAATTAAGGCTAAAGGAGGTCATAAGAATGAGGCCCTAATTCAATAGGACAAGCATCATTATAAGAAGAGGAAGAGATACTAGGAAAGTGCATGTCGAGGAAAGGGCATTTGAAAATACAAGAAGGTAGCCTTCTACTAACCTGGAAGGGAGCTCTTATCAGACATCAGCTCTGCCAGCACCTTGATCTTGGACATCCACCCTCAGAATTGTGAGTAAATAAATGCCCATCATTTAAGCCACCCAGTATGTCGGATTTGGGTTATGGCAGTCCAAGGTGACTAATATACTCAGAAAGAGCATATATTATGTATATATATATATATACACATAATCCTGAATTATATATATTAAATTTGTCCCCTCCAAATCTCATTTTGAAATCTGATCCCCAAGATTGAAGGTTGGGCCTAGTGGTAGGCGTTTGGGTCATGGGGGAGGATGCCTATGGATGGATTTGGTGCCATTCTCATAGGATTGAGTGAGTTCTAGTTCTATTAGTTCATCCTCCTCTCTCTCTCTCTCTCTCTCTCTCTCTCTTGCTCCCTCGCTTGCCATGTGACACGCTGGCTCCCTTGCCTTCCACCATAAGTAAAAGCTTCCTGAGGCCTTACCAGAAGCTGAGCACATGCTTCTTGTGCAGCTTGCAGACCGTGGGCAAATTAATCCTCTTTGCTTTATAAATTACCGTGGCTTGAGTATCCCTTTATAAGAATGCAAAGCAGGTGAAAACAAATACCATATAATATTTGGTATTTGTCCCAATTCCATCTAAGGATAAAAATTAGAGAAAAAGGGAGAGGGCACCAGAGCCTAGTCTCCAGGTGGGTGGAAAAATAGGTAGGTGAATGGATGGTTAGATGGATGGATAAATAGTTTTAGAAACGTGAATTTTCTTGTTTCAGCTTTCAAAATACAAAAAATATTTTGTTTTTATATCATTTAAAGTGGCATTTGTTACAAAAATAATATTACATGGTAATGTATGCTTAACTTTTTGATGAACTGTCAAACTGTTTTATCCAGTGATTGTAGCATTTTATATTCCCACCAACCACATACGAGAGTTCCAGGTTTTATTCCACTCCTAGGTATATACCCAGGAAGAATGAAAACGTGTCCATGTAAAAATATGTAGATTAATGTTCACAGTATATTATTCATAATGGCCAAAAAGTGAGAATAATTTAATGCCCATCAGCTCATAAAGTGATAAAATGTAGTTTATCCATACAATGAAATATTATTTATCAATTTAAAAAGGAATGAGGTACTTGTCATGCTACAGCATGAATGAACCTTGAAAAAATGTTGCTGAGAGAAAGAAACCAGACACAAAACTACATAGGACATTTGAAATGTCTAAAATGGAATGGGACAGGAATAGGGAAAAAAATAACAATTAACTGTTATAAGACAGCATTTATTTTGGGGTAGATGGCAAAAATGTTTCTAAAATTACTGGTGATGATGGTTGGACAAATCCTGTGAATACACTAAAAAGTGAGTCATGCACTTTTAAATGAGTAAATAGTATCTCAATAAAGCTGTTTTTTTATTAACTTTAAAAAATAATATAGTGAGTATTCAGAAAACTCAAATCTTAAAATTGGCTGTCATTTCAACAAGACGCAAGTGATCACTTTATATTTAGCCTTATTTTTGCATATGTATGCTATTTTCTTTAAAAATAGATTCTAATAGACAAAACATTTTTAGCCTTTCTTTTTTGTTCCCTTTGGAATACACCAGGAGAATTTTCTCTTACCATCAACCGTTCCTCTGCATGGATTCTTGATGAATTTTCAAAGGTTTGGCAGAATCATCTATAAAGGGCAGCAACTCATATTAGCTCTTCACATTAATAACCTCTCTTATTCTTGCTATTCTCTGGGAATCGTTATATTGTGGGCTATGATTATTCAAGGAAAGGAAAGCCTTGACTGTAGAAAAAAACTTGAGAGCCCACTAAAGACTAATTACAATGTGACTGTGTTAATCAGTTTGTCCACATTCTTACCCAGGAATTTATTTGGATGTCCAGATAATGACACAATGCACTAAAAAGTGTATGTGAATTATATGCATGTAATACTCACCATTAGCTGGTGATTCTCAGGAGAGGAGAGGCTCAAGCAGGGGTCTGATGAGATGACAAGCCAAGGTTCAGGTGGCAGTGTAGGGGCTAGCTTGCATTTCATTGAGGGTGAAGAGTAAAGCTAGGGTAGGAATTCCCATGTGGGCTGAAGGCTGCACTATTTAAAATTCCCTCTGGCCTGCTGAGACAGAGGGTCTGTGCATGCCTTTTTATCCTGGTTACCCAGACATGGAGTGGGCAGGAAAGAGTAATGGGAATCTAAAAACTGTTAATGGTCAGACATCAAAAATTGAATCAACATTTTTAATACAATGGCCAAGGAAACCTTTCATCAAGCATTTTTATTCTGTGTGCTTAAATTCCACCATGCAAGCCACAGAAATATATCTATAATATTACAGTAAGATAACTTATTAGAGGCAATATAAGCTCCCTTTAAATGTCTGAGAAAATTAAATATAAAATATATTCCTTACATAATCAGACAAAATAATTTATTATATAGTCTGTTGGCCCTGAACTAAATAAAATTTGAAGGTCACCAATCTAAGTAACAATTATGGTTTCTGTTAAATAAGCCCACAATAATTTTTATATATGATCTGGTTCATAGCAAAATAGTGACAGAATGCCAGAAAATTATATTAACTGCATTATCCACGCCACTGGAGTCAAACCCATAATTACAACAGCCACTCTAACCTTCCATAACATAACAAATCATCACACATAAGTTTCATAAATAACTATATTTTAGATGCCTGAGAGAACAGTTTAAAGAATCAACTTTCCCTTATGTCTTATGAAATGTCTGCTCATTACAACTTAGGTCAAATAAGTGGGTAGTATATATTTTGAATAATACCAATGTTTCTGAACATTGTATCATTGGTATTAAATTTTCTTTTCCTTTAACACCTTAGCCTGACAAGTGTAGCCCTCCTTGATGAAGACACGGCTGATTTTAGCATTCCTAAAACTAATTCCCTTCCTACACAAACTCAGGCATGTTGTACTGTATGTATTTCCCAAGTGCAATGCCCATCAATTAATTTTCTTATGGTGCTTTTCCTGCCTGAAATACAAGTTCTTCCCTTTTCCATATGATAAATAACAATTTGAAACTCAGTTGGAGTGTTCAAGTTGAGTATCATTTCTTCTAAAACCTTCCTTGGTCACCCCAATAACTTGGGTAAGCCATAATCCTTCTTTTGTGTCTCTACTCTATGCTATATATCTATAGATTTGGCTTGTTTATATCTTTGAGTTCTCTTTCAAGATATGAACTCCTACAGTGTCGAGACTGTGTTTTCTACTTATAACTAACACTCAATATAGTGACTGCTATCTATCAAGAAGAAGGAAGGAAGAAAGGAAGGAAGGAGGGAGGGAGGGAGGGAGGGAGGGAAGGGAGGGAGGGAAGAAACAACCTCATCAGAGGTCAAATTTTATTTTTATTATGACAAAATTAGTCCGTTACTCTCCTAATAAATTTACTCACCTCTACCGCTTTCATGCTTATTTTCAAATTTATTTCATATGCAACTGAAATAAACAAAAGATGACTTCAAAAACATGGTTATTTACCCCTCCTACTTTGTTAAATTTCTACCCTTTCTAAGTCTCTGTCACCACAATCTTGCTAAGTGTTCCCAGATCCTTCAAGCAGCCCACAGGTTCCTTGAGGTCTACTTTGGCTTCAATAGGAATTGAGCAATCTGTGGACTAAATCTCTCTCTTGCTCCCTCTCTCTCTTGCTCCCTCTCTCTCTTGCTCTCTTTTTCTTCTTTTTTTCCCCCTCTTTTTACTGACCAAAGCTTGCTCATATTCTGGCATGTATTTGAGAGGTCATCTCTCAGCAGCTTGTAACAGTAAAAAGTGATCTGGCTTCACACTGATTCACACAAGATGCTTTCCTTCAGTCCATTTGCCTGGAACAAAAGACGGGATTTTAAACATGCAATCTGAATGCCCTTAACTATGTCATAGAATATATTTTCCAATTTCGTAATTATTATCTATGCGACATGTATTTTCTAATGCTGTTCAGCTATGTAATACTCTTATTACAATAATAATAGCAAATATTACGAACATAAAACCATAATATGCCTATGAACTGTAGTTGAGATCATCCATATAGCAGTCATAGCAATTATTAATTCCATGTTAGGCATGGGGGCTAAGTTCTTCATGATTATCAACTCATTTAAAGTTCATGTCAATGCTGAAAGGCAAGTGCTCTTTATTCTCACTTTATATAGCTAAAAACCAAATCCTGTTGAGAAGCTGCTCTAACTCGCATAGCTGTTAAATGGTAAAACTGGTATTCAAATTTGGGTCTCTGTGGAATACTATGCAGCCATTAAAAAGAACGAGGTCATGTCCTTTACAGGGACATGAATGTAGATGGAGGTCACTATCCTTAGCAAGTTAAGGTAAGAACAGAAAACTAAATACTGCATGTTCCCACTTACAAATGGTAGCTAAATGATGAAAACACATGACCACATAGAGAGAAACAACACACACTTGGGTCTTTTGGAGGGTGGAGGCTGGGAGAAGGGAGAGGATGAGGAAAAAATTTATTGGGTACTAGGCTTAATGCCAGGGTAATGAAATAATCTGTGCCACAAATTCCCATGATAGAAGTCTACTTGTGTATCAAACCTGCACTTGTATTCCTACACTTACAATAAAAGTTAACATAAACTGGGGTCTTTCTTACCCATAAGCTTTATACAATACTACCATTCTGATCTGAAGGAATCCTCAACCCAGCCCATGAGACCAAGAAAATAAACACATTGCCAAAACTCAGTACTTGCAATGTGTAGGACTCTCTGTTGTATAAAATGTTGGCAGCTCTTTATTTTCCCCGAGCAGTAGTCTGAAAGTATTTGGATCCCCTCACACTGCTCTTACTCTTTGGGAACAGTAAAGTTTTGTTTCTAAGTGAGACATTTCCACCCAGGGATCCCCATGGCTGTGACATTAGTCTTGGTCAGCTGTAACGCATTTTGTACTCTTTTGCTTCAGAGATGGTTCACCTGTTCAACTTATTTAAGGTCACTGATTCAGTAGAGTTTCATCAGTCTCAAGTTACATAGCTCTTAATTTAAAAGAGAAATAAATTTGCAAGTATGGTTTTAGAGACCATTAAAAGTTGTACTCTCTTGAGGTGAAATTACCACTTCTCACGAACACATTATTTAAGGAGAAAAGTTTTTACTCTATTTTACCCGGAAAATTTTAGTAAATGATTTCTTGTCTATCATATTTGGCCCACATTCGTTAGTTTCCTATCAACTTTCTACAGGTTTTTCAGGTCTTTTTGCCTTTTTGGTTTTTGCTTTGTTTTGATGTTTGTATTTAGATAGGAATGCTTATTTCTATAGTTAGTGTGTATTTTCCCCTTGAGTATTATGTTTCATATTCTTCAAGGATTTATTTTTTTCTCTTTATTCTTATTTAGCCTACATTCTGCAAACAGGGTCACTATTTGGTCACCCTTAGGTGTATGTGTTTCTTCCCGAAATCCTCTGAATTCTCAGGGCTCCGAGAGGAAGGCACACAGTTTCTCTTGCTTTGGGTCAAATTCACTGTAACTTGAAGTGTGGAAATCTGTATTTCTTGTTTACTCGGTGCAACAGGCATGGATAGTGCGAAATAAGAAGCAAGTTCTGGTTCAAATGGCACATGTGGCCCCTCAATGCTGTCAGCACCTCCACTTACTCAGACATTAAGGTTACCACATTGAATTTGTAGTTTTCAGTTTTGCTGAACTACCACACATCATGTGTCCACTATAATTTTGTGCTCACAGGGCATCAGGTCTGACATATGCAAATATGGCAGCAAGGAATATGCCAATTGCAAGTGTCCCCTCTGCCCATGTGTGCACTTCATTGCCACGCTTCACTTACAAAACACAAAATCAAAGACACAGCTATTAAGAATTTCAAGATGGTAAAAGCAGAACATCAAACTAAATGCAGGGTCCTTCTGAGCAGAGGCATTGTATGACTGCACAGACTGTATGTATGACTGGCCCTTCCAGGAAGCCAGCCATGACAAAACATACTTGACTCTAGCAACAAACTTTTGCTGGACGAATTTGTATCTGTGGCTTTTCGGACCTCAACTTTATCTTGTTTAGTTTGATTCTTAAGATACTATTTTGCACAGTCACCTTTAACCCAAGTGACACCTTAGTGAAATTCAGAAAAGGTACCTCCTTTTCTAGGCAGACCAAGTTCTCATAGGACACATGGCAAAATCATTCCCCATTGAATATCATGGTAATAAACTTAATTGAATGATGGGCATATCGTGCACACTAATATGCATCACTCTTACTATTTTTTTTCACTGATAATAAACTGTTAAAACCAAAAATTAGCATAAAGAGCTAGTATTACTGCTGAAGTCCTTCCTCCAAAATCCTGAATCTTCTTTCACAAAGATTTTCCTTTTCTGCTCCTCTGTCTCTTATAAGATTCTACTTTCATTTTATTTGGTCTTTGTGACATGTAAACAGCTAAGACTTCCTCACGCTGTTACAATCACTTGAGTAAACTGGCCTTGGAGCTCACTGGAATACAGCTACCTCAATTCCTACCTCCTTCACTGTGCACCTTTATTAGCATCAAGCCATTTCTGAAGGCTTTCTGCTGTTAACACTCATGGTCTGTTTGAGTTTCTTTTGGTCTGGAGCTTTTCTAGTTTCGCTCATCTGCTGCAGACTCTCTCCCTCTGTCTCAGTTGGTATGGTGGCTGCTATTGCAGCAAACATATTGCTGACATCAATTTTGTTGGGATATAGAGTGTAACCTGCCTCTAGGAGATGCAGTCCTTCGCTCCATCAAAGGAAAACTCAGAGACAAAATTGTTTAGAAAAGAAAAGTTTACTGGCAAAAATGTGAAAGAGTCAGACATAAAAAGATTGACTCACTAAGTAAAGAATATGGTAAGCATTTAAAAGAAAAAAAATTCCAGGATTACCAAGTGTATGTTACTGTGTTCATAGTGGAAAAAATTCCCATGATTATCATATTCATAAAGGTCATAATATTCCTTCAGATATTAGCCTACAAAAATTGGTGATAAAATTGTTTTTACTGAAAAGTTCAGGTTACAGTAAAATCTCAAGATTTCATTTATTGTGGGGACCAGAACCAAAGAGAATGACCCTGTTATTCGTGGTTTATCTTGGGGTACAAACTGCTTTTTCCTCACTATGAGTGATGTCAAGTACGTAGCAATGTTCAAAGCAGGATAAACTGTCAGCTCTTTCTTCCCTACCTCCCAGTGTTAGTCTTCTTCCCACCAATTCTGAACAGGTAAGATGATTAAAGCTATACATCAGCGCATCCATAATGTAGCTATGTCTTGTATTTACAACTTAATGCCTTCAGGGTCACAGTGCAGACTCCCCAGACAATCCTTGGAGAGACAACTGTGGTTTTTAATCGTGCAGGCTGGCAGTCTACCTTGCATTGTCTTTAGTGAAAAGATATGTCTTATTATTATCTAAGTCAACTTTTACTTACAAGAGCCATTATTATTTCATTTGACCACTGTGTTGCTTTCTCAGAAGCTTAAGCGTCTCTGGACAAGTGAGAGGTCTGATGGTCAATCATGTCTTTCCTGTTCCTGAGTCTGTAAATACACCAAATTTCACTGATGTTGTGCAGCCATGATCACAGAGTTTCAACAAGTCCTTGATTCTTGTGCCCACAGAACCATATATTGTAGATCTTTTAAGTCACAGAAAAGTGATATTTCATTTCTAAATACTTCAGCATTGACTCCTCAAAACAGTCTATACATTACCAAGATACCTTCATAACATCTAATGTATGTAACATTTACATCATAATATTGTATGATTTCTAGTCCATATCCAAATTTACCCAGTTGCCCCCAAGCCGTCCTTTATAGTGTCTTCTGAAAATTTAGAATCCAACCACACACAACCGATTGTGTTTGGTTTTCACGTCTGTTTAATCTCCTTTAATCCAGAGCACATCCAGTAACTTTTTCTTTGTGTTTTGTCCTTCATGGCATTGACATTTTGAGGAAACCAAGCTGTTTGTTGTTTTGTAGAATCTTCTATTGATCTGTCTGTCTAGTAATGTACCAATGTAAAACACTGCTATATTATAAAAGTTCTATATTCTGCTGTTTTAATCTTTGCTATTAATTAATTCTCTTTCCCCATTTCTCTAATTTCTCAGTGTTTTAAAAAACTCTTCTTAAACATTTGCTTTCCCATATAAACTTTATGGTCTAACTTTCTATCTCCAGGAAAAAAAAGAAATCTTGTTGGGATTTTTAAAAATCAAATTGCTGCTATATATTAACTTGAAAAAATTGACACACAGGCTAACCTATTAATCATAAAAGCTGTTTTGGAAATTCCCTTAATGTTTCAAAGACGTAAGACTTCTCCCCAGCTAGGTGAGAATTTGTGCCTTTACTAATAACCTTAAAGACACAAATACTAAGCAGGATATTAATTGTTAATTTGTAATTATCAAATATAAAAGGTTAAACTTTAAAAAGTGTATAATGAACCCCCCCAGAACCATCACTCAGCTTCAATAATGATCAGCAATGATTGCTTCTCTACCAACAATACCTCTCTTGTGGCACAAATTATTTTACCTCATGGTGTTTTAAATATTTTATTCCCTTATGCTATACACAAGTGATCTAGCTTTGCTAAGATATCATTACCTCTGCCTGTATCATCAAATTTCTGGTCTTCTTAATTTAAATTATTGCTATAGTAGTCAAAACTAAAAGTGCAAACAAATACATTGAATTAAATTGAGAAGTAAATGATTTTTTGAACAGATGATTTTTTCCACATGTAGAATTGAATGACCATGTGTTGAGATAGACTATATAGATAACTGTAGTTTCAAAGCTTTTCCAAGAATAAAACAAAAGACAATTATAAGTGGAGGGCATATTTAGAAATCCCTATAGATATGTCCACATTCTACTTGGCAAAATATCTTTTAAACATAGAATAGTGATAGTAGAGTATATGCATTTTTATGGAAGCCATCAGCATCCATATGATTTTTTGCATTTAAGTCAACACCAATTGTCTTATCACATAATATTAAAGTCATGGTGCTCATTGTCTTCAGAAAGAAAATTGAGAGATTGTGTGATCTTTCCTTACCTTTCCAACCTCTGTCAGCTTACTGCCTTTGCACATTCTGTAGTCCAGCTATCCTGAGCTGCTTATGGTTCCCCTAATGTGTTGATACTTCTTACCTCTAGGCATTTAAGTGTATCCTTCTACATACTCTCACCCCTTTCTCTCACTTCTCCCATTTACATTTATAGTGATACCTCCTTAAACAAATGTGCAGGTTGATATCGTTCCTCCTGCTAATCATCCCTGACACCCCTCAATTCTTATTTATGACACTCTACAAAGGCATAATCTGATGTATATTTATGTGTTTTCTTATATATTTGAAATATATGATATATATTTATGTGTTTGAAATATATTTGATATATGTTTGTGTGTTTTCTTCTCCTGCAGTCTATGAGCTCCTTGAAGGAAGGTACCATATCTAAGTAACCCATTTTATTTGTATCTTCTAAACAAATTCTGATTATAAAACAGATGTTTGTGAGTATGTGTGAATGAATGCTTTAATGAAAATATATTTTATGTAAAAATATAATTCAGAAACTATGATTTGGAGAATCTACATTCTAGTTTCTTATCTGCCAAAAGTTGAGTATGTGATATATAAGTGTATCTTTCTGTGTGTTTTTGAGGCTCTAAAATAAGAATCCTAATATTAGTCATGTATATATTACAAAATTACTGAGCATTAAATGTATTCAAAAACATAAAAGTAATGAATTTTGAAAAACAGCAAGCAGAAAATGGTATTAAATTCACACTGGAACTCTGACCCATTATATTACAAGAAACAGTTGCATTAGCTGACATACATAAGTTTGCCCTATGTACTAGTTCATGTCCCTCATGTATCACCCCACAGCTAAGCTAATGTATTAGAGAGGGATGCACTGAACTTGTAATTATTACTATGTGTCTAAAAAGCTCTGCTACAGTGGGCACATTTTATATGAGGACTTTTGAAAGATTAACTTGAAGAGGTCTCTCCCTAATATAAATTAGCACAAACAAGCAACTTTATCTTTCAGAGATCTTTGAATAACTATCTAATATATCTATAAATACACAAACTACTTTTTGGGAAAAGTAATATATATATTTTGGCCTATCAGGATTCTTTTGGAGAGATACACTATTTGGGGACTGTAGCTTTACTCTAAAGCTAGCAAAACTAGTGGAGCATTACCATGCTTGATGAAACACTTCTGCTCAAACAAATGTATATCAAAATGAAAGTAAGTGGAGAGATTACTGCTTTTTAGATTAGTGTCTATTATCAATAAGCAGAGAGTTTCAAGTGCTCTAGCTAATGTAATTTCTTTGCCATTAAGGATAATTTATTGTTTTATTGTATGAATAGTTGTCAAATCTTTTTACAACGAGTTGGATAATTCTTTGCACAATATTTAGTACCTCTGTAAAAAATGAGATTTGAAATGCATTGAACAAGGGACTACCTTTTAACATTTTCTCAGATAAAATGCTTGCTGCTTGAGGACTTGGTACAGATACAAGCTTATAATATCTCATGTGGCAGAGAGCCCAGTAGCTATTTACATGTGGCTGCCATCTTGTCAATTAATCATGCATAAGCTGCACGAACTTCTGAATCTCATATGACTAAACTGGTCACGTCAACATTACTTCTACATCAAAACAGCCCTAACAAAGTATTTAACTCTGGGTTTGGCTTTCCACAACTTTTCTAGTAGTGAGGGAGGTCAATGGGATGTGCTAATGTGCCCGTGTGACTGGTGGAATTAAGGGAGGAGAACTACATGAGTGCAACAGAGGTGAGTAGAACAGTACCTCTAACTGGCAGAATTTTCCAGTCAATTCATTGTAGGCATGGTCCAAGCAAGGGGAAACCAGAGGCAAGGATATCAAGAATGAGTGACAGATTGTTGTTCCAGAGGACTGGCTAAGGATGCAGAAATCCTAGCCAATAAGATCTTTCATAGAGTAGAATTTCTGGGTCAAACTTCTGGGTAACTAGAGAACTGTAAAGAACAAGGCAAACAACGATCTTATAGGAACTGATACCACAGTACAGCTTTGTGAATAGCAAAGATAATTTTGGGTGCCAATTAATCCTAGGAGCGGTGCTGGGACTCAATACATCTCAAGGTAGAAAATCGAATTACAAAATTCAAAGCAGAGATGATCATAAATAAAAACTATAAAAATTGATTTTGTTTGTTTGTTTTTGAGATGGAGTCTGGCTCCATTGCCTAGGCTGGAGTACAGTGGTACAATCTGGACTCACTGCAACCTCCGCCTCTAGGGTTCAAGTGGTTCTCCTGCGGCAGCCTCCAGAGTAGCGGGGATTACAGGTACACGCCACCATGTCTGGCTAATTTTTGTATTTTTAGTAGAGACAGGGTTTCACCATGTTGGCCAAGCTGGTTCTGAACTTCTGGCCTCAGGTGATCCACCTGCCTTGGCTTCCCAAAATGCTGGGATTACAGGCATGAGCCACTGAGCCAGGCCGATTTGATGTTTTAAAATCTAAACTATGCAAATCTTATTAAATTATCCTTGATCAGGGAAAGGATGTTCCCAAGAGCGTAGGTTTAGATGAACAGGACTAGATGAAAGATCTGAAAAATATAAAGAACCAGGCAAGATCTGCCCTATGCTGCAGATACAATCTCAGAGGTATTGAAAATATATGTTTTACCTGCAGCTCTCTAAGGATGTGGGTGAGAGGCAGAAGTAATAAAAAGGCCTGATTTCGAATATCTGCTAATTTTTTAATGTAAATATTTCCATCATGATTAACTTCAAGCTACCATAGTGCTGTCATACTGGATGTAATTATGAAAATATTAACAGTTGGCTCTTGTGAGCTAGTAAAAACAATTTCCAGCACATCACTCTTAGGACAGATAAGTACATGTCATAGTGAATTTATCAAACAACTTGTTTGAAGAGTGTTGTTAATAAATTATCTATTTTTTGTTAGTTTTTTGAGGCAGAGTCTCACTCTCTTCCCCAAGCTGGAGTGCAGTGGCATGATCTCAGCTCATTGCAACCTCCACCCAAGTGATTCTCCTGCCTTGGCCTCCTGAGTAGCTGAGATTACAGGTTTGCCCCACCACAGCTGGCTAATTTTTGTATTTTTAGTAGAGATGAGGTTTCACTGTGTTGGCCAGGTTCGTCTCAAACTCATAACCCTGTGATCCACTTGTTTCTGCCTCCCAAAGTGCTGAAATTACAGGTGTGAGCCACCATGCCCAGCCAAATTATCAATTATTTTAAATCAATATTTGTTTTGAATAGTTATTTAATCATTTGGAAAGTATTAACTGAGTACCTTTTATATGCCAGAGCTTGTACTGGGTATTACTCACAGTTTTTTAAGTCCAATGCAACAATTATTCTGGAAGGTCATGGACTGTATTGTATATAGGTCATAAGAAATCCTGGAATTATTTTAAATTATAGACAGTTAATAATTCAATCAGAAGATGCATGTACTTGCCATTTTTTTTTTTTTTTTGATATGGAGTTTCACTTTTGCTACCCAGGCTGGAATGCAATGGTAAGACCTGGGCTCACTGCAACCTCCGCCTCCTGGGTTCAAGCAATTCTCCTGCCTCAGCCTCCTGAGTAGCTGGAACTACAGGCACGCACCACCATGCCGAGCTAATTTTTTTTTTTTTTTTTTTTTTGTATTTTTAGTAGAGATGGGGTTTCACCATGTTGACCAGGATGGTCTTGATCTCTTGACCTTTGTGATCCACCCAACTCTGCCTCCCAAAGTGCTGGGATTTTAGGCGTGAGCCACTGCACCAGGCTGTACTTGCCATTTTTATAGATTAAATATAGTCACAATTTTCTTTGCTATTCCCTCCTCTAAAACAAGAATCTAATTCCCCATTCTGTGTATCTAGGCTGGCATCAGTGGCTTTCTTGACTAATGGAAATTGACAGACAAGGGATGTGTAAGATATATGTGGGTCAATGTTGATGCCTTGTAGCTTTTGTAAGGCCTCTTGGAACACTTGTGTTTTGGAGCCCTCGGTCTACATGTAAGAAGTTCAACTATCATAAGGTAGTCATGCTACCTGGAAGCCCAAGAGAAGTGCCCCTTGCTGTTCTAGCCTCAGCTTTACAGTCTTCCCAGCTGAGGCCACAGACATCATGGAACAGAGATGAGCCATCTACATTCAGCACTGTCTGAATTCCTGACTCTCAGAATTGAGAGATGTAGTAACAATAATTATCTTTTAAAAAGTTATATTTTGTTTAATCCTATAGGATTATTATGTTATTGCCTTAGTTTGGGCTGCTATAAGAGAATACCATAAACTGAGTGGTTTAAATAATGGACAATTATTTATCACAGCTCTGAAGGCTAAGAAGTCTGAGATCAGGGTGCCGGTATGATCAGTTCTAGTGATGGCTTTTTTTCTGGTTTGCAGACACTTATTTTCTCCTTGCATCCTCACATGGTGAAGGGCAAAGACAGAGCAAGGAAGCTCTGCTTTTTTTTTTTTTTTTTAAATAAACAGGGTCTTGCTATGTTGTCCCAGGCTGGGGTGCAGTGGTGCGATTATGGCTCCCTGCAGCCTTGATCATATGGGATCAAGCAGTCCTCCAACCCTAGCACCTGAGTAGTTGAGACTACGTGTGCATGCCGCCAAGCCTGGTTAAGTTTTCTTTTCTTTCTTTCTTTCTTTCTCTTTCTCTCTTTCTTTCTCTCTCTCTCTCTCTCTCTCTCCCCCCCCCCGCCCCCCTTCTTTCTCCTTTCCATTTTTTGGCAGAGACAGGGTCTTGCCATGTTGCCCAGACTGGTCTGGAACTCCTGGGCTCAGGTGATCCTCCCACTGTAGCCTTCCAAAGTGTTGGGTTTACAGGCCTGGCCTGAGGCACTGTACTCAGGCCCTGTCTGGTGTCTTTTTATAAGAGCGCTAATCCCATTGATATAGAGTTAGTTATATAAGGCCCACTCTTCTGACCTAATTACCTCAATGGCCCTACCGCCTCATACTATACCTATCATTAGGATTTAAACATATGAGCTGATGGAGAGGCACAAATATTCAGTCCATAGAAATCATGGTATAGTTTGTTACTCAACAAATAACACCTGGAATTTCAATATTCAAGGTTATCTCCTGTTTCCTGTACATTTCTATTGTTGGCTCTATACTTCAGAGGGATACATACACTGAAGGAAAGTGATCAAGAATAGATATTATACTCAAATACTTTAAAGCATTAAAATGCTATCAGAAGTTGAAAGTTAATTTCAGATATTTGTAATAATATTGCTTCAAAATAATAAGTATTTTGTAGCTTTTTAAAGTAGGAAACCCAACCTAATGATCCTTTTCCATTCTATACCCTGTTAAGAAAAATGAAAAACTCTTAAGCTTTCAGTGTTTATTCTTCAGAAGCCAGACACAGAGTTCATGCCTCTTTTATAGAGTTTATCTATTCTATTTCAACGTTACATCTTGTTTCCTCTTCTAGGTTCTCAAGGGCAGAAATCTCATGTGTTCTTGGTAGTCCTAACTTAAGCCCTGGTACATCACAGGTATTCACTAAATTCCTAACGAATAAAGTCAGATTTTCTTTACTTGTGTCCCTAAGCAGCCTCCAAATATTATGAAAATGTTCATAAATGTATTTGCATGTACTTTTATACATGCATTTTTCCAGAGGGAGGAGCAATCATTTTCAGCTGATTTTCATATTGGAATTCAAGAAAAACAACATTTTTGTGTTATTGTCTCTCCTCTCCTCCAAAGCATTCAAGTTATTTCCAGTCTTTTATTTTTCAAATCTTCAAATAAAAGAATTTTATGAATTATTTCATTATATACTCACCACTTTAGAGTTGTATAGTCACATTTCTTTTTTTTTTTTTCTTCAGGGTACCCTAACTTCCTGAAGAGCAGTTTCCATATCTAGCTGCCTCTCAGATTTCAATCCTCAGCATTTATTAGCCAGCCTGCTACACAGTGTATACTCAATATATTTGTCAACTTAATCAAAAACTATAATTTTTGCTACATTCTAATTTTAGTCAATGCTGAATAAAATATATGAGTAAATATGGTTTTGTCTTGAAGATGTGTATTCTTGACTCAGAATTTTTATTGCTTCAAATTATATTAGTGTTGATAGTAGTGTTTACTTACTGCTTGAAGCATTTCTAACAATGATATATCCAGGATATAAACTGCTATCAGGGTGTTAAGATAAACTACTTAAGTTTCCATAAGAGAAACTTACTGGAATGAAGTTGAAAATTATGACAAAGGAATAAAAATTGCCTTGTTTGTTTAGATTTGGGCTGAAGATTTAGTGAGAATTAGTGCTGTGGATACCCTATCTCAAACACTGATACCATTTAATTGACTTGAACACAAGACAGCCCCTAGGTCACCAGCAAGATGGAAGCACTAGTCTTCAAGAAGAGTCTTTCTGTGGCTCCACATACCATCTGCACTAATGCTCCTGAACATTTTGCTGTAGATTAATATAATTCTTCCTGACAAAACTGCCCTCATCTTGTAAATCAGGGTATTATTTTTATTTCTCACACTAGTCATTTTCATATCACTTTCTCACCATTAGCCAAGCAGAAGAGTTAATATTGATGTATTGTATATGACATTTTCACTGAAGAGGCGATGATGGAAAAAGGGAAAATAAAGGAGAACATCATCTTACAATTCTGTGTTTATTTTGTTAAAGGTTGGAGTCACATTTAGCTCCTTAAGCCCCAGATTTCCATTTTAATTTAAGCATTCCTTCCCAGTGACCTTTCTCTTTCGCTGAAAAAAAAAGTGTGTAGTCTGACAGTTTTATTCTTCAAAATCTACCCGCTTTTCTGCTTTTTTGACTTTTAAGTAAGAACTGAGACAGTCTACCACAGTCTGCATAAGGCAGGCATTTTTTTTTTTAACTCAAAGTCTTCTCTGTTGTCTTTATTGGAGCTGGCATTATTCAGTCTAAGGCAAGAAAGAAAGTCAGAAAAACAGTCTTTAAGAATTGCATTTTTAATGGAGAGAAAACAGGGAAATACCACCTTGTCAATGTTATGGTATCTGCAACCTCTTACTCTCTACTAAACCTGCTCAGTACCATCAGCTCCTGAAGCATGTGGTCTGATAAAAATTATTGTCAATTTTCATTAGTACTTATATTACTTTCTCGAAGGGGTGAAAATGAGTGGCAAAGTATTCAGTAATAGTTACAACACACACACACACACATATATATATATATATTTCACCCCCCCAAGGTATTGGAAATCTCAGCAATTCAATGATATACACCATTAGTTATAAAGCAGACTAACTGGAAAACATGATCCTATTGATGCAGCAGATAAATTGTTAAAACCTAGTCTAATGATGGCAATTCAAAAGTCAGTGTGTGTTTTCATAATGTGTTTTGCAAATGTCCTCTGTACAAAACATAAGAAAATTTAAAATGGATTTTAAAAGTTCTACCAATATCAATTTTTATGTATTGAGTACTAAAATACAAAGTACTACTCAAAAGAGACACACAGCTGGGTGCAGTGACTCACATCTGTAATCCCAGCACTTTGGGAGGCTGAGGTGGGTGGATCACCCAAGGTCAGGAGTTTGAGACAAGCTTGGCCAATATGGTGAAACCCTATCTCTACTAAAAATACAAAAATTAGCTGGGCGTGGTGGTGCACACTTGTAAACCAAATTACTCAGGAGGCTGAGACAGGAGAATTAGAGAATTGTTTGAACCTGGGAGGAAGAGGTTGCAGTGGGTTGAGATCATGCCATTGCACTCCAGCCTGGCAACAAAAGCAAAAACTCCATCTTAACAAAACAAACAAACAAACAAACAAAATGGACACACAATAAACAGGATAGGCAGAGCAGCTGCCTTCAAGGGGAAGGTGTGACAGTGACCACATGCTATTGATATAAAAATAATCTAGTTGAAAGACGAGAAAGAAAGAATCACCCAGGTGTCTGTTTCTCTAAACCAATTAAGTTCCTAGTAGATTAATTTTGTTAAGTTTGGAAGAAGAATGCTTGGCTAGAATTTTTTAATTCAATGAAAATATTTTCTCATACAGTTACAAATAAACAAACAAGCAAACAAAACAACAACGAACAAACTGGAAAGCATTTTCCAATAGTAATAAACATTCTTTTCTCCTCTCTCTTTCGTTTTTCTCTCTCCCTTTAACAAAGATTCAATAAACACCAAGTTTGTTCCAGTCACTAAGTTAGACAACTGGGATTTAAAGTATAGCACTTTAAAAATGTCACAATTTTATGAACAGACACTTTACAAAAGAAGACAAATATGAGGCCAACGAACATGAAAAAACACTCATCATCACAGGTCATTAGAGAAATGCAAGTCAAAACTACATTGAGATACCATATCACACCAGTTAGAATGGTGATCATAAAAAAATCTGGAGACAACAGATGCTGGAGAGGATGTAGAAAAATAGGAACACTTCTACACTGCTGGTGGGAGTGTAAATTAGTTCAACCATTGTGGAAGATAGTGTGGCGATTCCTCAAGGACCTAGAAATAGGAATTCCATTTGACCCAGCAATCCCATTACTGGATATATCTCTGAAGGATTATAAATCGTTCTATTATAAGGGCACATGTACACATATGTTCATTGCAGCACTTTATAATAGCAAACTTGGAACCAACCCAAATGCCCATCGATAATAGACTGGACAGGGAAAATGTGGCACATACACACCATGGAATTCTATGCAGTCATAAAAAACCATCAGTTCGCGTCCTTTGTACGGACATGAAAGAACCTGGAAACCATCATTCTCAGCAAACTGACACAAGAACAGAAAATCAAACACTGCATGTTCTCACTCATGTTGAACAATGAGAACACATGGACACAGGGAGGGGAGCATGACACCCTGAGGTCTGTCGGGGGGAACTAGGGGAGGAACAGCAGGGGTGGGGAGTTGGGGAGAGACAACATGGGGAGAAATGCCAGATATCAGTGATGGGGAGGAAGGCAGTAAACCACACTGCCATGTGTACCTATGCAACAATCCTGCATGTTCTTCACATGTGCCCCAAAACCTAAAATGCAATAAAATTAAAATAAAAAGTCACAATTTGTGTTTTCATAATGTGTTCTGCAAATGTCCTCTGTATGAAATATAAGAAAGTTTAAAAAGAGTTTTTAAAAGTTCTAACAATATCAACTTTTATTGAGTATTAAAATACAAAGTACTATTCAAAAGAGACCCAGAACTGGGTGTGGTGACTCACACCTGTCTTCCCAGCACTTTGGGAGACAACTGGGATTTAAAGTATAGTACTGCGTTATGGAGTTACTATCTAGTTGAGATGGGATGAGAAAAGCTCTTTAATAATAGAATGCTTGCTTTATTTAAACAAGTGTTTATATTAAACCTAATTGCAAAGATTTTAAATGGAACAATAGGGAGGTAATAATGAATTCTGCACATTAATTCAGGGAAGTCATATATATAAAATTTTCTCACTAATGTACGTTGAAAGATATATAGAAATATACTGTTTTATCAGGCTTATTTCCCATTTGTTCTTTGAGGGGTTCACACTGCCCACCTCCCCACACCTCCCACACACACACACATAAACCCTACAATCACTTAAAACATTCTTTTTTTTTCATCAGTTTAACGTCAGCCTATCTTTAAAGGTTCAGCTCAAGTTTTGACTTTTTGAATTTCACAGAAAATGACATCTCCATGTCCACAGTTTGTTCTTAGTTACAGCCAATAACATTTTCCATTAGTCTTCCTCCCTCCCTCCCTCCCTCCCTCCCTCCCTCCCTCCCTCCCTCCCTTCCTTCCTTCCTTCTTCCTTCCTTCCTTCCTTCCTTCCCTCCTTCCTTCACTCCTTTCTTCCCTCCCTCCCTCTCTCTCTCTTTCTCTCTTTCTTTCTTTCTTCTTTTCTTTTAGACAGACTTTTACTCTTGTTGCCCAGGCTGGAGTGCATTGGTATGATCTCAGCTCACGGCAACCTCCACCTCCTGGGTTCAAGCAATTCTCCTGCCCCAGCCTCCTGAGTAGCTGCAATTAAAGGCACGTGCCACCATGCCCAACTAATTTTTTGTATTTTTAGTAGACACAGGATTTCTCTATGTTGGCCAGGCTGGTCTCGAACTCCTGACCTCAGGTGATCTGACTGCCTTGGCTTCCCAAAGTGTGGGACTACAGGCATGAGCCACCACTCCCAGCCCTCCCACTAATTTTCTAGTTGTCTTAGGTTTCATCTTTGCCTCCCCAAGTAGATGAGCAACTCTGTAAGTGGATAATACAGTCCTATGAAGTCTCCTGGTTCTCTTGAAAGACATTTAGTAGTTAGTAGCTATGTAAAATTAGTTTGATTGTTTTCTCTTGGCTATTTGTCTGACGGTTAGACAAATGCTTAATCATCCAATTTTTCCCTTCACTGTCCCATTCCCTGACCCTAAATGTGCATATTCTATTCTAGGCCATAAGCAATAAAATCTCTAACCAATTAAAGAGCACGATATCTTCTTTTTCACTATATTTTCACATACCAAATGAAAAGATGGAAACACACCAGTTGTCATATCACCAACCAAAATTATAGCCTTTATCTTTGCCTTAAAAAAGTTATAGTGGAATTAATTCTCAGTGATAATGAAGCTTTTTCTGGATTCAGTAGTGTCCTTCAAATGTAAAATGTTGAATGGCTTCAAAGAAAGGTGATTTATACATAAGAAACATTGTTTGGATATTGTAATTAGACACCTCAGATGAATACTGGTTTCATGGGTGGTATTACATACAGACTTTCTTACATATGCATGTATGTTTCTTTCTTTCTTTTGTTGAGATAATATCTTGCTCTGCTGGCTCTGGGCTTATAGCTGCTCTATTTCTAAACTACAAGGAAGAAAAACTGTGAAGAATTTTTAAAAGAGTGAAAAAGTTGACTTCAGGTGTCTTTTTTTTCTATAGTTGCAAATCTTTTAATGATCTTGTTTAAAGCAGATGCACATCTATTCTGTGAAGAAAAACCATGATGTGCTTTGATACCGTGTTCTTCCTGCAGCTATTCACTTCCTTAAGGAGAAAGGGAAAAAACTTTCTCAGACTTGAAAGATGTGGATTAAGGGGGTCGGCTTATTATAGTGCCATTATCTCCCCACTTCCTTCTGCCTGCACTGAGCACAAAGAAATTTCTTCAGAAGTTTAGAAGGAAAAAGACATCTCCCTTGGGTTGTCCTTGAGCTAACAGCTGCAGACTTCAGATTTTCAAGATAACTCATGCATCAGCACATGTAAGAAACCAGGTCCTGCCCTCACTTAAAAGTTCAAAGGCTGTGGTTGAAAAATGTGCCCATATCAAGTGGCTTCTGAAGATGCTGAACCTTTAACAAGGTTAAAGGTTAGCAAATATTAGGAGGTTAGGGTGAAAAGGCTCAATAAAAGCCTTCCATTAAAAGTTGGCCAAAGAGAGATGATCTAGACAACTTAAAGAACAGAAGAGTCAAGCAGCAGGAAACATACACAGTGGTCACAAATCAAAGCAGAGAGGAATTGCTGAAGGAGACGTCTGCTGACCTTTTTTTCCTTTGAAGTGCTAAAAATGTAGGGATATAAGTCAAAATAAAATATTTTTTAAAGTCAAATAACAAGTACCTACACAAGTATGATTTGTATGTGATTCAGGACGGAGTCAATCAAGGAGAATCCATCAGAGATAGATGATGCCTTTAATCTAGGATTCAGGTTTCAGGACTGCCTTATTAGAAGTGAGGCTCCTTTATCATCAGTCTTATTTTACTACTTCAATAATGTAGCCCCTGAAAAGTAGAAAGAAAACTTAACTGATATTAAATTTCTTTCTTTATAATTTTCTTTCTTTTGCTTTTAAAGACAAAGGATCTCATGATAATGTCCAGGCTGACCTCAAACTTCTGGCCTCAAGCAATTTTCCTGGCTCAGCCTCCCAAAGTGCTGATGTTACAGGCATGAGCTACCGTTCCTGGCAGATACCAAACTTCAATATGTCATCTGAGAGTATGCTTTTAGTGTAATAAGACATTGTCTCTTATTTGCAGTCCTCCAGGAAAATAATTACTTTTACTATGTTCCAAATTATAACAAAACCAATATTATATAATATTGGAAATATTCAGAGAGATCCAAGGTGGCAGATCACTAACAGCTCAGGATTTTAGCTCCCAGTGAAAGCTCAGAGAACAAGAGGACGCCACACTTTCAGACGAATTTTTGTCACTCACGGACTAGCAGATTTCTAGTGGAGGAGCCCCACGGGTCGTCAGCGTGACTCTCGTGGCCGGCAAAGCTCCAGGAAGGCAGAGCCGCTTGTTGCAGACTCAAGAAGGAAGCCAGACCAGAGATTCCCAGGAAGAAGAGCACCATCAGTCTTATTGCTGCTATTGTGGCCGGCACTGTGGGTTGCTTGAATCCCAGCACTGGGAATCAATAAATTGGACGTCGACTCAGAAACCTAATTAGAAAGGTGGTAATTGTAAAGACAACAGATGGATAAATTTATAATAAAGGGAAAAAACCAGCCTAAGAAGGCCGAGCATACCCAAAATCAGAACCCCTCTCCCTCTACAGGGGACTGCAGTTCCTCATCAGCAACGGAACAAGCCCTGATGGAAAAGAACTGTGTTCCATTTTCTGAAGTAGGCTTCAGAAGGTGGATGATAAGAAACTTCTGGGAATTAAAAGAACTTGTTCTAACCCAATGTAAAGAAACTAAGAACTCTGAAAAAAGGTTTGATGAAATGCTGAAAAGAATGGACAATATAGAGAGGAATATAAATGAACTAACAGAGTTGAAAAATACAACACGAGAACTTAGTGAAATATGCACAAATTTAAATAGCAGAATGGATCAAGCAGAAGAAAGGATATCAGAGGTCAAAGACCAACTTAATGAAATAAAACAAGACAAGAATAGAGAAAAAAGGATGAAAAGGAATGAGCAAAGTGTCCAAGATATATGGGACTATGTGAAAAGACCCAATCTACGTTTGATTGGTGTACCTGAATGTGATGGAGAGAATGAATCCAAGCTGGAAAATACTTTTCAGGATATTATCCAGGAAAATTTTCCCAATCTAGCAAAGCAGGACACTATTCAACCCCAGGTAATGCAGAGAACACCACAAAGATATTCCTCAAGAAGAGCAATCCCAAGGCACATAATCATTAGATTCACCAGGATTGAAATGAAGGAGAAAATACTAAGGCAGCCAGAGAGAAAGATCAGGTTACCCATAAAGGGAAGCCTGTTAGACTTACAGCAGATCTCTCAGTGGAAACCCTACAAGCCAGAAGAGAGTGGGGACCAATATTCAACATACTTAAAGAACAGAACTTTCAGCCTAGAATCTCATATCCTGCCAAACTAAGCTTCACAACTGAAGGAAAAATAAAATATTTTGTGAACAAGCAAGTACTCAGAGATTTTATTACCACCAGGCCTGCTTTACAAGAACTTCTGAAAGAAGCATTATACATAGAAAGGAACAACCAGTATGAGCCTTTCTAAAAATATACCAAAAAGTAAAGAGCATCAACATAAAGAAGAATTTACATCAACCAATGGATAAAATAGCCAGTTAACATCAAATGGCAGTAACCCTCAATTTAAATCGACTTAATCCCCCAATCAAAAGATGCAGCCAAAACCTAACGGTATATCCAAAGATACACAAAGACTCAAAACAAAGGGTTGGAGAAAAATTTACCAACCAAATGGAGAGCAAAAATAAATAAATAAACAAAAAGCAGGAGTTGCAATTCTCACATTTGATAAAATAGATTTTAAAGCAACAAAGATACAGTGGTAAAAGCATCAATGCAACAATAAGAGATCTTAATACCCAGATACATAAGACCCATAATGAGATTTAGACTCAACGAGACAGAAAATTAATAAGGATATCCAGGACTTCAAATCAGATCCAGAACAAGTAAACTCAATAAATATTTATAGAATTCTCCATTTTAAATACACAAAATATTGATTGGCCATTATTAATACCCATTTTTAGAATGAAGCAGTATTCCTGTTCTCTCTCCCTCTTTTTCTTCCTCTTTCTTCGTCTCCTTCTCTCCTTTTTTTACTTTTCAACATCCTAGTTCCTCACCTCTACTCAATACATTCTTCTGAACACCTGATTCCTTGTGATTCTCCCATCCCACTGGAAAAAAAAGGAAATATTCAATATTATATATATATTTCTAATGTTATATCATATTGCATATAATACTGAATATTATATGTGTGTGCGCACACACACACACACACAGATATATATATATATATATATCTTTTCAATAAGAAATTACATTTCCAAGAACATCAGGGATGCCCACAATAGTTCTTAATTAGCCTCCAGAATATTTCTTTTTTCTTTGTCTTTTTCTTTTTTTTTTATTTTTCTTTTTTTTGAGACAGAGTCTCACTCTGTCACCCAGGCTGGAGTGAAGTGGCACAATCTCAGCTCACTACAACCTCTGCCTGCCGGGTTCAAGTGATTCTCTGGCCTCAGCCTCCCAAGTAGCTGGGACTATAGGCGCATGCCACCACACCTGGCTAACTTTTTGTATTTTTAGTAGAGATGGGTTTCACTGTGTTAGCCAGCATGGTCTCAATCTCTTGACTTAATGATCCACCTGCCTTGGTCTCCCAAAGTGCTGGGATTACAGACTTGAACCATCGTGCCTGACCTAGAGTGATATTTCTAAAAATATATATCTAACCTCATCACTGTTAATAATATCTTTATTCTTCATATTTTTTGTATGAAAAGTGATATGTATAAAAGTCCCAGTGCAATGCTATGTAGGAGGCTATACAAAGAGATCAATAAATGCTGATCTTCCTCTTTCACCCTCCTTTCAATGACAATATGCAGAATATATCATGTGAAAATCTCATACAGCACAACACTCAGAAATTATGTACCAAATACTTTGAAAATTCCCTTTAAGTTCTTACAGAAGTAAGGAAAATGTGAGAGAAAAATTATAAAGAGGGAATCAGAAATAATGATAAATGTGAACCAGTACTGGGAATACAATGGGGAGGTAGTGAGGATTTTCTATTTTTGGGGAAAAAATAGAAACTGGGGCTTCATGGCCACAGGAGATGAGGCCCTTGGTGTAGAAGAGTCAAAGAGCAGGGCTCCAAATCAACGCACCAACCTGAGGCTCTCAAAGACCACGTCCTCAGAGCAAACATGACCTAAAAATAAAAACAAATCTCTATTCCGCAAAAATGGGCCATCAGAAAACTTGCCTTTCTTAACCTGAGTAAATTTTTAGAAAGTCTCTTTGGAGAATACTAAAAATTAACAAAACATTAATTAAAAATTTAATAGAGAATAAAACAACAAAATAGATTCAGAGAAAGGAGTCAATGAAAAAGCTAAAGATAACTTTGAAAAAATTATTTGGAATCTAGCACAGAGACATAAAAAATAAGATGTGTAAATGTAATGGAGTACCCTATTTTTTCAATTTATTGGTTATACTTTAAATTCTGGGGTACGTGTACAGAACATGCAGGTTTTTACATAGGTATACATGTGCCATGGTGGTTTGCTGCATCCATCACCCAGTCATCTACATTAGGTATTTCTTCTAATGCTATCCCTCCTCGATCCCTCTATCCCCTACTATCCCTCCCCTATCCCCCCACCCACAACAGGTCATGGTATGTGATGTTCCCCTCCCTGAGTCTATGTGTTCTTATTGTTTAACACTCACTTATGAGTGAGAACATGTGGTGTTTGGTTTTCTGTTCTTGTGTTAGTTTGCTGAAAATTATGTTTTCCAGCTTTATGCATATCCCTGAGAAGGATATGAACTCATCCTCTTTTATGGCTATATAGTATTCCATGATGTATATGTGCCACATTTTCTTTGACCTGTCTTTCTTTGATGGGCATTTGAATTGGTTCCAAGTCTTTGCTATTGTGAACAGTGCAACAATAAACATATATGTGCATGTGTCTTTTAGCAGAATAATTTATAATCATTTGGGTATATACCCAGTAATCGGATTGCTGGGTCAAGGACTCACACACTGTCTCACAATGGTTGAACTAATTTACACTCCCACCAACAGTGAAAAGCATTTCCATTTCTCTACAACCTCTCCAGCATCTGTTGTCTCCCAATTTTTTAATGATCACGATTCTAACTGGCATGAGATGGTATCTCAATGTGGTTTTGATTTGCATTTCTCTAATGACCAGTGATTACAAGCTTTTTTTCATATGCTTGTTGGTTGCATCTTTTTGATGAGGTTGTGTGTTTTTTTTGGTTTTTTTTTTTTTTTTTTGGTAAATTTCTTTAAGTTCTTTGTAGATTCTGGATACTAGCCCTTTGTCATATGGGTAGATTGCAAAAATTTTTCCCCCATTCTTGGTTGCCAGTTCACTCTAATGATAGTTTCTTTTGCTGTGCAGAAGCTCTTAAGTTTAATTAGATCCCATTTGTGTATTTTGGCTTTTGTTGGTATTGCTTTTGGTCTTTTAGTCACAAAATCCTTGCCTGTGCCTATGTCCTGAATGGTATTGCCTAGGTTTTCATCTAGGGTTTTTATGGTGTTAGGTCTCCTGTTTAAATCTTTAATCCATGTTGAGTTAATTTTTGTATAAGGTATAAGGTGGGGATCCAATTTCAGTTTTATGTATATGGCTAGCCAGTTTTCCCAACACCATTTATTAAATAGGAAATCCTTTCCACATTGCTTATTTTTGTCAGATTTGTCAAAGATCAGATGGGTGTAGATGTGTGGCATTATTTCTGAGGCCTCTGTTCTGTTCCATTGGTCTATATCTCTGTTTTGGTACCAGAAACATGCTGTTTTCATTACTGTAGCCTTGTAGTATAGTTTGAAGTCAGGTAGTGTGATGCCTCCAGCTTTTTTTGCTTAGGATTGTCTTGGCTATGCGGGTTCTTTTTTGGTTCCATAGAAAGTTTAAGGAGTTTTTTTCCAATTCTGTGAAGAAAGTCAATGGTAGCTAGATGGGGATAGCATTGAATCTATAAATTACTTTGAGTAGTGTGGCCATTTTCACAATACTGATTCTTTCTAACCATGAGCATGGAATGTTTTTCCATCCATTTTTGTTCTCTCTTATTTCCTTGAGCATTGGTTTGTAGTTCTCCTTGAAAAGGTCCTTCACATCCCTTGTTAGTTATATTCCTAGGTATTTTATTCTCTTTGTAGCAATTATGAATGGAAGTTCACTCATGATTTGGCTCTCTGTTTGTCTATTACTGGTGTGTAGAAATCCTTGTGATTTTTGTTCATTTATTTTGTATCCTGAGACTTTGCTGAAGTTGCTTATCATCTTAAGGAGATTTTGGGCCAAGACAATGGGGTCTTCTAAATATACAATCATGTCATCTGCAAATAGGGACAATATTACTTCCTCTTTTCCTAATTGAATACCCTGTATTTCTTTTTCTTACCTGATTGCCCTGGTCAGAACTTCCAGTATCATGTTGAACAGGAGTGGTGAGAGAGGGCATCCTTGTCTTCTGCCAGTTTTCAAAAAGAATGCTTCCAGTTTTTGACCATTCCGTATTTTTTTTCTTTCCTTCTGTAGCCCTTTGTAATAATAACCCTCACTCTCCTTTACACCATACATTCCTTTGCATTGTTAGCCTATCTAATTACTTTTGTATAGAAGTTCTACAGACTGAATCTTGAGACAATCCAGGTGTCTATGAAATTATTCCCCACTAGATCACTTCAAGACTGTGATTAATTTACAATTCATCCCAGCTTGAGACAGCACCAGCCCATTCATCAGATGGGGCTATAACTCAAGACAAGTAATCAGCCAGACCTCATCAACGTACCCCTTCTGTCTGCCCATGATTCCAAACTCCCCTTTTTAACCCCTTGTATTCTTCCCTGAAACTTTGAAATGGTTTATTTAAGGCAGGAGTTTCCCCACTGTTAGCTTTGGAAAACAAAGTCACTTTGCTTTCACCAAATCTTGTTTTTGTTTTGTGGCTTTGCAAGTAGCAGAAACTGTTCATTTATATGAAGACTGTTTAAGAAACCCAGAAGCAGAATACATATTTCCTTCATATGTCCATTAGGAGTTGCCAAAGTCATGAAACGATGAATGAAAAGAGTATATTTTCAAGAATAGAAGAAATAGATTCATAGATTTGAAATTTACAATGAGTATCAAACATTTGCATATAATAAATCTTTCTCTAAGAAAATACAGAAGTGAATCCAGATACCACAGAAGGAAGAACTTAGAAGCCAAAGAAAGAAAAGACGAATTACCTAAATGGGAAGAAAATTAGACTGCAATAGACTTATTTATGCAGGTAAAAGATAGTGAAATAATGTATTAACATGCTGAGAGTAAGTAATAACACAGAATTGCATATCCCAGTTAACAATCATTTAAGATTTATAGTAGAACAAATAATTTTCAAACACCAGTAACTAAGCACCTTCTCCAAAAGTCTCTCAAAGAAATAACATCTTCAAGAAAAAAAACACTGGAAGTCAGAAAAAGTAAGATACTAGGAGGGAAATAGTTAAGTAAACAAATTATTAGACATACAGATGAATTTAAAGATGTATTAAATATAGATGCAGTCATAAAAAAAGACAGTCTGAGTTTAAAAATAAGGTAAGCAAAATGCTGTGCATTATAAATGTTAAGACCAGTATTAATGATGAAAAATTCTGTGTAGAGCAGAAATTAAACAATTAACATGAATATTATAATAATCTTTATGGCAATACTTTTGGGTGAAAATAACTAAATAAGAAATTGAAAGGCTAATTCTACAGCAACTTAATAAACGAAATAACATTTCATTATTAACAGATCTACACCAGGCACAAAGGGCATGCAAAGGCCAAATAAAGATTTAAATTCTACCAAAAAGTTCAAGAACAAGATTATCCAATTTTATTTAAGCTATTTTAGACAATAGAAATTGTGGGAATTATTCCTTATTCATGTCATAGATTAAGTATAATCTAGTACTAACATCAAATAAGTTATGAAGAAGAGCAAGTATAAGAACATCTTATAAATCTAGATAAAAGAACATTAAATAAAATAACAGCAAAGCAAATTCAATAATATACATAAACTTTTATAATTAAATTGTTTCTCTAAGAATGCAAGAATGTCTTAACATAAAACATTTAGTTTTATGTTACATTTTCCTCATTAACATACTAAATTTCAAAATTGGCACCTCAGAGGTACAAACATTAATATAACTCAGCAGATATTAATGAAAACTCTTAACAACTCAGGAATAGAAAGAAAATTTCTTAACCTAAAACTTGCAATAAGCATTATACTTAATGATAAAATATTAGAATTCCACTTAAAATCATTTATAAAATATTTAAAAATAACTCCTAGAATGATTAAAAAGGAAGAAAAATATTTCTCCTCATTTATAAACATAAGATTATCTACTTAGAAAATTTAAGAAAAGTGACAGTCATAACTAATAAAAGAACTCAGCAAAGCTGTAAGATAAAACTTTTGAAATGAACAACATGTAAAGCAATTGTTTGCCTATGTACTCAAAAGAAATATTTAGAAGATATGATTGATTTAGAAAACAAAAATGTGACTGAAAATGGCAGCAAAAGAAAAATCTTAGAAATAAATTTTTAAAAAATATTTTTTAGAAAATGTTGAGGTTGGAAAAATAGCTGAAATATTTGGATATATGTCAATTAAGAGGAAGATTCACTATTATAAATATAACATTTTTCAAAACTCTATCAATTTATGCATTTAATACATTCTAATCAAAATGGCAACAAGTTCTATTATAGATCTTTAAAAGCATGACCCAATAATTCAAACAGAAGGTGTCTACTGAGATTTCCTGTGGATTATTTTTATCCTGAATCATATCAATTGATTCTCTTTAGGAAAAAACTTAGAGGATGAAAAAAGGAGTTAGCAATATGATAAACTTCAATATTTTGTCTAGGCCTAAATCCTCCTCTAGCAGAGTAAATATGTGTCAAAGTAAAAGGAAGAATCAAATGAGTTATTTAACATTTTATAATCAGTTCAACCAACTAAGCTGATTATTTGTGTGTGTGTGTGTGTGTGTGTGTGTGTGTAAACATTTCAATAAATTTCTTTTTCTTGTATAGAGACAACTATTCAATTCAATAATATTAATGGGATGGGAAACATCAAGGTTAAGGAATGGGACCAAATGTATATAACTGATTTTGTTCCAATTTTAAATTTCACGAAAGCAACTACAAAGAAATTATTTTAAAATGTATAAATCCATAAGGGGAGGGAGAACAGGAAAGGAAGCATAAGAAACATAAGAAAATATTGAAACCTGACAAAAGGGTGGAGGACTATCTTAGCAGACTCATGGAGGCCTAATTCTAAATCAGCAATGGTGAAAGCTAAAAACTATCATAAAGTCTTCAAAAAGCTCAAGAATTGGTAAAAGCAGTTACCTTTGGAATGAAGGAAATGGCTAAAATATGAAGAACAGGCTAAAAAGTGTTCCACTTACTCTATGAATCACTTCTGGTAGATGACAGGTTTATGTCATGGAAAGAATAAGAGAAAAGAGATTTGGTAAGAGGCCAAATGGCTCAATTATACATGTGAGTACCATACCAGCAGTAGGGGATTGATATATTCTGACTATTGAATATTGGCACTCCATGTTATCTTCCTTTACTCAGGCTCCCAGAATGATGCAGAATTTTATGCTACCTGCAAAGAATTCAAGAAATCTTACCAACTTAAAATGTTAAGTTAACACTGAGGTATCCTATAGTGGTCCAAGTGATTGTCATGTGCTAAAACTTAAATATGATAAGATCTATCTATGTGCTCAGAGTTTGCAATAAACTTTTTAGTACTCTACTGCTGAAAAGGACAGATTGCCAAAGATTGCTCCAATTTGAAGTAAAAACAGTATACAATAGTACCAAGCAATATGGCAGAATAGAAAGCTTCATTGACTGTCCTCCCCCAAAAGACACCAAGTTAACAACTATCTTCATAGAGAAAACACATTAATAAGACACAAAAGTCAGACGAGTGCTCATAGTACCTGGTTTTAACCTTCATATCGCTGAAAGAGGCGAAAAAACAGAAAGAGAGAAAAAACAGTCTTGAATTACCGATCCCACCCTTCCTCCCCTACCCCCAGCAGACATGTTGTGGTCCAGAGAGAGTCTCTGGGCACTGGGAAAAGGAGAATACAGCAATAGTAAGGCATTAAACTTAGTCTGTTCTGCTAGAGCAGAAAGGAAAACCAGACCAAACTCAGCTGATGCATGTCCACAGAAGCAGCATTTAAATCAGCTTCAGTCAGAAGGGAATAGCCTATCCAGTGGCCTGAACATGAGGGCCCACACACCTCACCATTGAAGGCCAAAGTGCCCTTGATATCTAAGCAAACTTTAAAGACAGTTTAGGCCATAAGAACTGCAACTCTTAGGTCAGTTCTAGGGCATAACTAGGCCCAGAGAGAGTAGACTGTGGGGGGACACATGATGTAGTGAGACACCAGCTTGAGCACCCAAGAGAGTGCTGACATCACCCCTACTCTAACCCCAGGATGCATAGCCTATGGCTCCACAAGAGACCCCTTCCTTCCCTTTGAGGAAAAGAGAGGGAGAATGGAAAGGATTTTGTCTTTTATCTTGGATACTGGCTCAGCCACAGCAGGATAATCATGTGGCCCCCACTTTCAGGCCTTAGCTCCCAGGCAACATTTCTAGATACACACTGAACTATAAGGGGACCCACTGCCTTGAAGGAAAGAAGCTATTCCTGGCAGCATTTATCATGGGCTTCTAAAGAGCCCTTGGGCCCTGAATAACCAGCAGCAATATCTGGGTACTCCACTGAGGGCCCTGGTAAGTCTCTGAGACTAGCTGGTTTCAGGAACCAACACCACCACAGAGGAGGTGGAGCACCCAGTGGGCTCATGGGTTCCCTAATTCCAGGACTTGACTCTTGGACAGCATTTGTAGACCTGCTGTGCATCAGAGAGGTGCCCACTGCCCTGAAGGGTAAGTCGCAGACCAGGCAGCTTTGACCATAAGCTGAGTTAAGAGCCTTAGACCTTAAGGGAACATTGGTGGTAGTCTGAAAGTACTCCTCATGGCTAGAGCTGACATTGGCTATGTGGTGAGACTTCTCACTCTTTTCTTTTGGAAAAGAAAGGAAGTGTGGGAAGAATTGAGTTTTGTGGTTTGAGTGCTGGTTTAGCTGCAATATAATAGAATAACAGGTAGACTTCCAAGGTTTTTGACTGTAGTCCATTACTCCCAGATAGCACTTCTGGATACACTCAGGGCTTGGGGGACGTCATTGCCCTGCAATGGAAGGACACAGGACTAGCTGGCTTTGCCATCTGATGATTATAGAGCCCTAGGGACTTGAGCAAACAGGCAGTAGCCAGAGAGTAGTTACAGCAGGAGCTGAGAGAGACTCAGCACAGTCAGAGTGTGGTGGCCACAGGGGTGCTTGCATCACTCCACCCCCAGATTTAGGTGGCTCAGAACAGAGAGAGAGAGAGAGGGACAGAGCGACAGACTCTGCATGCTTAGAAGAAAGAAAGAGAAGAAAACAAGAGTCTCTGTGTGGTAAGCCAGAGAATTCTCCTGGATCTTGTCGAAAGTAATCCAGGCAGTACTTCTACCATCTACAAAAACCACAGTATTACTGGGCTTGGGGTAGCCCATAAAGCAAAGCAGCTTAGATCACAACACCAAAGTCCTTTCAAATATCTGGAAAGCCTTCCCAAGAAGGACAGCTACAAATAAGCCCAGACAATAAAGACTATAATAGATACCAAATTCTTTAATGCCCAGACACCAAAGAACATTTACTGGCATCAACACTATCTGGGAAACATTACCTCACCAAATGAACTAAGTAAGGCACCAGGGACTATTCCTGAAGAAATAGAGATCTGTGATGTTTTAGACAGCAAATTCAAAATAGCTTTGTTGAGGAAAGTCAAAGAAATTCAAGAGAACACAGGAAAAGAATTTAGAATTCTATCAGATAAACTTAACAAAGAGATTGAAATAATTAAAAAGAAGCAGGAATTCTGGAGCAAAATGCAATTGGCATACTGAAGAAGTCATTTGAATTCTTCAATAGCAGATTCAGTCAAGCAGAAGAAAGAATTAATGGGCCTGAAAACAGTCTATTTGAAAATGCATGGTCAGAGGAGATAACAGAAAAAAAAAAAAAAGAATGAAGTACACCTAGAAAATAGCTTCAAAATGGCAAGTTTAAGAGTTGTTGGCCTTAAAGAGGAAGTAGAGAATAAAGATAGGGGTAGAAATTTATTTGAAAAATAAATTTATTTGAAAAAGAGTAACAGAGAAGTCCAAAAAAAACTAGAGAAAGATATCAATATCCAAGTGCAAAAAGGTTGTAGAACACCAAGCAGATTTAAACCAAAGAAGTCTACTCCAAGACATTTTATAATCAAATTCTAGAATGTCAAGGATAAAGAAAGGATTCTAAAAGCAGCAAGAGAAAGGAAACAAATGACACGGAATTGAGCTCCAATACATCTGCCAGCAGACTTTTCAGTGAAGATCTTATAGGCCAGGAGAGAGTGGTATGACATATTTAAAGTGCTGAAGAAAAAAACAAAAACAAAACCAATAAACACCTTTACTCTGGAATAGTACATCCAGCAAAAACAAACTTCAGACATAAAAGAGAAATCAAGACTTTCCCAGACAAACCAAAGCTGAGGAATTTCATTCATTCCAGACCTGTCCTACAAGAAATACTAACAGAAGTACTTCAGTCAGAAAGAAAAAGACAGTAGTGAGCATTAAATAATCACTGGAAGGTATAAAATTTCCTAATAATAGTAAGTACCCCAAAACCACAAAATTTTATAACACTGTAACTCTAGTGTGCATACTATTCTTGTCCTAAGTAGAAGGATAAAACATTGAACCAATCAAAAATGATAACCACAAGAAGATTTCTTAGTCTTTTCTCTTTTTTTTCTGACTCTGTTGCCCAGGCTGGAGTGCAGTGGTGCAATCTTGGCTCACTGCAACCTCCATCTTCCAGTCTCAAGCAATGCTTGCACCTCAGCCTCCCAGTTAACTGGGATTACAGGCACGTTCCACCATGCCTGGCTTATTTTGATTTTGGTATTTTCAGTATAGATGGGTTTTTACCATGTTGCCTAGGCTGGTCTCAAACTCTTGAGCTCAAGTGATCTGCTGGCCTCGGCCTGACAAAGTGCTGGGATTACAGGCAAGAGCCAGTGCACCTGCCCAACAACTTTTTAAGACATAGCCAGAAAAATAAGATAAAAACAAAAAGAACAAAATGTTAAAAAGCATGATTAAGTTAGCATAAGGTTTTCTAAGTTATCTTTTTTGCTCATTTGTTGGTTGGTTTATGCAAGTAGTGTTATATTGTGATCAGCTTAAAATAAGGGGTTAAAAGATAATATTTTGTAAGCCTTATGATAACCTCAAACAATAAAAAAATACAATGAATACATACAAAATTAAAAGCAAGAAACTGAGTCACAGCATCAGAGAAAATTATCTTCACAAGAGGAAAATAGGAATGGAAGAAAGAAGAAAGAGAAGACCACACAACAACCAGAGAACAAATAACAAAATGGCAGAAGTTAAGTCTCTTTACTTATCAATAATAATACTGATTGTAAATTGGCCAGGCACAGTGGCTCATGCCTGTACTTCCAGCACTTTAGGAGGCCAAGACAGGTGAATACTATGGTCAGTTCAAGACCAGAACAGCCAACATAGTGAAATCCCATCTCTACTAAAAATGCAAAAATTAGCCATGTGTGATGATATGTGCCTGTAATCCCTGCTACTCAAGAGGCTGTGGCAGGAGAATTGCTTGAACATGGGAGGCAGAAGTTGCAGTAAGCTGAGATTGCATCACCGCACTCCAGACTGGGTGACAGAGTGAGACTCCATCTTAAATAATAATAATAATAGTAAATAATAATACAAACTATAAATAGACTAAACTTTCCAATCAAAACACACAGACTGGCTGGATGGATTTTAAAAGAATCAAAATAGTCATTTATCTGTCTCCTGCAAGAAACACACTTCACCTATAAAGTTACACATAGACTAATAATAGAGATGGAAAAAGATATCCCATGCCAATAGAAACCCACAACAGCAGAAGTCACTACACTTACATCAGACAAATTAAATTTCAAAACAAAAACTATACCAGACAAAGAAAGTAACTATATAATAATAGAGGGATCAATTCAGCAAGAGGATATAACAAATTTAAATAGAGATGCAACCAACTCTGGAGCACCCAGATATATAAAGCAAATATTATTAGACATAAAGAAAGAGATAGAATCCAAAACAATAATAGCTGAAGACTTCAACACCTCATTTTTAGCACCAGACAAAGCTTCCAGACAAAAAATCAACAAAGAAACATCAGATCTAATCAGCACTATAGACCAAAGAGATCTAAGATCACAGCTAGTATCATAATGAATGAGAAAAAAACTGAAATACTTTTCTCTAAGATCTGGAACTCAACAAGGATGTTCACTGTCACCATCATTATTTAACAAAGTGCTGGAAATCCTAGCTAGAGCAATTAGACAAGAGAAAAATGTAAAAGGCATCTAAATTGAAAAAAGAAGAAATCAAATTATTTCTTGTTTCCAGATAATATTATCTTATACTTGATAAAAACCTGAAAACTCCATAAAAAAATGATTAGAATGAATAAACAAGTTCAGTAAAGCTGCAAAATACAACAACATTAAAAATAGTAGCATTTTTGTATGTCAACAGTAACAATGTGAAAAATAAATTTAAAAAGTTATTCCATTTGCAACATTGCAAAGCTACACATAAAATTAAATGCCTAGAAATTAACTTAACAAAGAAGTGAAAGATCTCTAATGAAAGTAATAAAATACTGATAAAAGAAATTGCAGAGGACACCAAAAAATTTGAAAGTATTCCATGTTCATGGATTGAAATAAATAATCTTGTTAAAATGTTCATATTATCCAAAGCAATCTACAGATACAATATAATCCCTATAAGAATACCGGTAATATTCTTCACAGAAATAGATAAAACAGTCCTCAAATTTATATGGAACCACAAAATATCCAGAATAACCAAAGCTATCCTAAACAAAAATAAATAAAACTAGAAGAATCTCATTATCCAACTTCAAATTATACCATAGGGGTATAGTAACTCAAACAGCATATAATCAGCATTAAAACATACAAATATAACAAAGAAACAGAATAGACATTCCAGAAACAGATCCCCACATCTATAGTAATCTCATTTTCAATAAAGACACCAAGAACACACAAGAACACACAGTGAGGAAAAGATAGTCTCTTGAAAAGAAGTGCTGCAAAACTGAATATCCACATGCAGAAGAATGAAACTAGATCCCCATATCTCACCATATACAAAAATTAAGTAAAATGGATTAAAGGCTTAACTCTAAGACTTCAAACCATAAAAATACTTCAAGAAAACATTGTGGAAACTCTCCAGAGCATTGGTCTGGGCAAAAGTTTCTTGGGCAATACCTCACAAGCACAGACAACCAAAGCAAACATGGACAAATGGTATCACATCAAGTAAAAAAGGTTCTGCACAGCAAAGAGTACAATCATCAAAGTGAAAAGACAACCCAAAGAATGGGAGAAAATATTTGCAAACTACTCTTCTGATAATAAATTAATAACCAGGATATGTAAGGTGCACGAACAATTCTAGAGGAAAAAAAAAATCTAATAATCCAATCTAAAGATGGGCAAAAGGTTTGAAGAGACGTTTCTCAAGAAAAGACATAAAAATGGCAAACAAGCATGAAAAAAAGGTGCTAAACATCCTTGACTATCAGATAAATGCAAATAAAGCTACAATAAAAATATAATCTCATCCCAATTAAAATGGCTTATATCAAAATGACAGGCAATAACAAATGCTCACAAAGATATGGAGAAAAGGGAACTCTGTATACGGTTGGTGGGAATGTAAATTAGTACAAACACTATGGAGAACAGTTTGGGAGTTTCTCAAAAAAACAATATAGCTACCATATTATCCAACACACTCACTGCTGGGTATACACCCAGAAGAAAGGCAATCAGTATATTGAAGAGATATCTGCACTCCTGTGTTTGTTGCTGCACTGATTACAATAACCAAGATTTGGGAGCAACGTAAGTTTCCATAAACAAATGAATGACTAAAAAACTGTGGTACATCTATACAATGGAGTACTAATAAGCCATGAAAAAATGTGATCCAGTTATTTTCAACGACATGAATGAAACTGGAGATCATTAAGTGAAACAAGAAAGGTATAGAAAGACAAATATCACATGTTCTTACTTATTTGTGGGATCTAAAAATCAAAACAAATGAACTCATGGACATACAGAGAAGAAGAATGATTACTAGAGGATGGAAAAGGTATGGGAGCCTGAGGTGGGGCAGTAGGTGGGGATAGTTAATGGGTTAAAAAAAATATTAGAAAGAAAAAATAATACTTACTATTTGATAGCACAACAAGGTGACTGCAGTTAATAATAGCTTAACTATACATTTTTATAACTAAATAGTATAGTTGGACTGTTTGCAACTCAGTGGAAAAATGCTTGAGTGGATGTATCCCCTATTTTCTTAGATGTGTTTATTTAACATTATTGCATGCCTGTATCAAAACATTTCTTGTACCCTATAAATATATACACCTACTATGTACCTACAAATATTAATCAGTAGACAAAATCAACAGGAGAAAGATTATTCTGGAAAAAGAAAACGGTGACATACCTACAAATTATATGCATACAAATTTACTTGTATGTTTATATTATATATGCTTATATATTTTATATATACATATACATATATGTAGATACATATATACATATATATACACTCATCTATAAAGCTGTCAGTAATCTTCCCAGAAAAATAAGAATAGAAATATTAATTACACTAAAAATGCTAATAATTAAAACATTTGAAAAATAAAATGAGCTCTTAGAAATTAAAAGATATGAGAGCAATAATGCTCACTATAAGACTTGAAAAGTATAATTGAGCTGCTGCGTGTGCCAGAAAGTGACTAAAATATATAAGTAAATAAATAAATGGACAACAGGAGTGTGATAGATTAAAACGCCTGCCAAAATTTTGGGCACTCATTGAAAATTCAATCTAATTCTCCTCCTTTTAAATCTAGGCTAGATACAGTGACTGCTTTAAAAAATAGAATATGGCAGAAATGACATGGGAAAAAAAGATCAACAGAATTGGCTTATGATTTATTAACTCCCTTCACCAGGGGCATGTCCCTGGGGAGAAATAAATGCAGTGTACCCGGTCTAATATCTGGGGCCTTGGATATATACACTAATATTTACTAAGAAAAAGAGAATATGTTTTTTTAAATCCCTCAGCAGAAGGTCCTCTAACTAAAAGATCATTTTGAGGAAAAAAAGAGAGAGACAAAAGTAATCTGTGACATTTGGGACAAAAGTAATCTGTGACATTTGCTTCTTGGGAAATGTCAAAAAATCCACACAATTCTATCGAGTATAAGCTGGGCAGAACTGTCAAAAACAATCCATTTTAGCACTTTGGGAATCAACCAAATGTATTCAACAAAGGAAAAGTATATTTATGAAAAACACCGAATTTCAGGTAAGAACAGCATGTTTTTTCCCCAGGACTGCTCCCTTGCAAAACTGCAGCTTTTGTTGTGAATTAGAGATGTATCCCTGATACAGAAGAAAACGATTTGCAGGAATGCCCCTGATGTTCTACATAACTCCACATTGCATAAATCTCTCAATTAGTTGTATCTTTGACACAATTAGCAAAGCTTGCTATTGGGTGTTGTGGACTGAGTTTCGTCCACCTCAAATTCTTATGTTGAAGCCCTAACCAACAATGTGACTGTATTTGAAGACGGGCCTTTGGAAAATAATTAGGGTTAAATGAGGTTGTGAGGGTGGGGAACTCATGGTGGGATTAGTGCACTTATAAAAGGAGACAGCAGAGAGCTTATTTTCTCTCTCTCAGCCATGTGAGGATACAATGAGAAGACAGCCATCTGCAAGCCAGGACGAGGGCTCTCACCAGGAACCAAATTAACTCATATGTGGGTTTTGGCCTTCTCAGACTCCAGAATTTTAAGAATAAATTTCTTCTGTTTAAGCAACCCAGTCTATAGTATTTTGTTACACAGCCCAAACAGACTAAGACACTGTGTAAAATCTTTGACTTATGAGTTTCATTTGACAGCTTGCTCCTGTGCATTAATTCAAGATGTTCTGCCAGTTTCCAGGCCCAGGCCTTAAGAGACTGACAGTGTCCTTCCCGACTCCTGGAATACTGTTCATGAGCAGCCATGTAGGAGATCTAACTCCCCTTCCTTTGAATCTGAGGGTTCTGTGACTGCTTTACCAATAGAATTTGGTAGAAGTGATGCTGTACTAATTTCTAGGCACAGATTAGACACTAGCAGCTTCATTTTTTTTTTGATTCCTTGAAACCTTCTCTCCTGTACCCTTGAGGCACCATGTGAGAAGTTTGAACTTCCCTGAGATTACCTGGGTCGAAAGGGCACTCTGGTAAATATTCCCAGTAAGCTCGGCCCTTTGTCCTTCCCCACCAACAGTGTCACGTTATGAGATAGTGTCCTGGCTCATCCACTCCATCTGTTGGATGAGGTCTGAGTCAGTGCCTCAACAGTACAGAGAATTGTCTCATCCAATCAAGTCATGCCTGAATTCCCAACCCCCAAATCATCAAATATGATAAAATTGTTCTTATACCACTAAGTTTTGGGTTACTTTGTTAGGCTGCAATATACAACCAAATAAGGAAAAAAAAATACATCAAATTAGAGGACAAATTCAGAAGGTGCAGGATTTTTTAAAGTTTCAGAAGGAGAGAACAGGAAAGCACATGGAAGAATTAATGAAAAGTTTTATAAAGATTTTCCAAAACTGAACACAAATTTCTAGGTTTAAAATGCCCACCACATGCACAGGATCATGGCTAGATGTACACCAAGGCAAATCAGTGTAAAATTTCAGTACCCTGGGGAATAAGAAGTAAATATCTAAATTTCTTCAAAAGGACAAAAATAAAAGCAAAAAAAAAAAAAGACTAAACTAAATAAAAACAAAACAATAATATAACAAATAATAAGAATTTAGTATGGCTCCCACCTTCTAACAAAGAAACAATGCCTTCAAATTTCTGAAGGGAAATTGTTTTTAACGGATTAAATGTCAGCTAAAGTTATTAATCTAAAGTGAGGACAGAGTAATGTCATTTTAAACATGCAAATCCTCACATAAAAGACCAACCCAAGTCAGTCTTTTGCCAGGAAGCCATTGGAGATTAGCCTCCAATTTAAAGAAATGCAAGTAAAATAAGAGTAAGGGATATGAAAAAAAGAAGACTTGTGACTGCACCAGCCTGGGACGAGGTAGCTGGTGTGAAATAGCCAGTTCAGAGGGGACCATTATGACTCAAGAAGCAAGAATTTCATTGTCATCATCACGTCTTTTGCTGTTCAATATTAAACCAATAAAATTTCTAAAGAATGAGATCCTTAAAAGAAGGGTATGAACAAAAAGAGAAAGAAATACATCATTTCTTTCAAATAGAAAAAGTAAAAGAGAGCAAAATACCATTCCCAGGTTAGCTGTGCAGTAGACCTGATGAACAACTAGCCTTCATAGAAGATGGGAAATTTCTAGGTTTTCTCCAAGGGGGAAGATTAATAGAACCTATAAATAACCAAATTAGATTTATCTTTTAAAAAATGTAACTGTGAAGAAAGAATTAACATGAGGTACAAAAAATACTAAGAAAATTGAAAATATCAGCAATTATTAACTTCAGGAAAAACATAGAACATAAAAGGAATGCAATGAGGACAGAACGAATGTATAGGGAAGGAGTTTTGGGAAGGGTTTATAGGCGAGAACTTTAATCTTAATCTAAAAAAATAAGTAGAACTCCAACAGGCAGAGTGACAAGATCATGGTATGTGCCATGAAGTGAAAGCAGTGCAGTTTAGCTAAAGTGTCTAAAATTTAACAGGAGTTATAAATACAAAAATAATTTTTCTCATCTTCTGTGAATTGCTTCCACACAAGAATCTAAGCCTAAATTTGCCATATATTCTAATGTTTTACAGGAAGTAAAAAATCTTGATTTGTATATGAAATAGCTTGATTTTTAAACCTCGACAACTAATAATGATGCACACAATAAATATATACATGTGTGTATACATATGTGTGTGCATATATTTGTGTATGTATATATGTGTATATACACGTGTATATATGTCTGTGTATATATGTGTGTATACATATTTGTGTATATGTTTATGCCTGTGTACATGTGTGTATATATGTGTATATGTGTTGTGTGTATATATTTGTGTATATATGTGCATGTATAGATGTGTGTATATTCATATTTGTGTGTGTGCATATATGTGTGCATGTTTGTGTATATATGTGTATATATGTGTTTGTATATATACACACATACACGCATATATATGTGTATATGTTTATATACATATATATACGCATATATATGTGTATATGTGTATATACATATATATACTCATATATATGACAAAATAAGTTCAGGCCAAATAGAAATGTATCTGCCATCAGAATATGGAAACTCCCTGTTTGAAATCTCTGGATAAATCATATTTTTTTCGAATGGGAGTTTTACTCTTGTTGCCCAGGCTGGAGTGCAGTGGCATGATCTCTGCTCACTGCAACCTCTGCCTACCAGGTTCAAGCAATTCTGCTGCCTCAGCCTCCCGAGTAGCTCCAGTTACAGGTATGTACCACCACGCCTGGCTAATTTGATATTTTTAGTAAATACAGGGTTTCTCCATGTTGGCCAGGCTGGTCTCAAACTCCTGACCTCAAATGATCTGCTTACCTCAACCTCCCAAAGTGCTGGGATTACAGGTGTGAGCCACAGTACCTGGTCAATCATGCATCTTAGAAGTGAGTGTGAGGCAGTGTAAGCCCTGGTTATAAGGGATCTGCTAATTCAAGAAAAGGAGCAATACTCAGATTCCTAGAATGTTTTTGAGAAGGAGAATGAGATAATGACAGCTATGGCTAAAATTATTTTTTTTCCCTGAAATGTTTTTTAAAATTATATTTTATACTCAATAACAAAAGTATGATATTTAACATGTGGCTATTGTCAAAAATACTTGTGATTATGCAGAATGAATAAGAGTCTCTAGATTCTTGAAAATGTAACCAAATACAGGTTCAGCCACTCCTGCTTTCAAAATCAAATAACAAGGACAAGGTGTGGTAGAAGGAAAGTTATTTTATTTTCCAAAGTTAGCAATGGGGAAGCCATTCAGGCTCCTGCCTAAACAAAATTGCTTCAAAATTATCAGGCCAAATACTAGGGTTAAAGAAGGAGAAGTTTGATATGGAAGGCATGTGGGTTGCTTGAGGCAGTGCAGGTCTATTTGACTTACTGCAATCTGGTGAATTGGCTAGTGCCATCTTGGGCTCAACCAGGTTGTAAACTAGACACAACCTGAAGTAAGCTGGTGTGGGAGAATTGCACAGACACCTGAATTGTCTCAAGAGTCAGTCTCTGGAACTTCTAAACAAATGTAGTTAGATAAGCTAGAAATGCAAGGACATGCCTGGTGGAAAGAAGGAGAGTAAAGTTCATTATTTCGTTACTCAAAAGTTAATACAAATCACTGTAGAAGGAATAGGAAACAAAAGTTTAAAAATAGGGTATTCATTTCCAAGAACATGTCTTTCAACTGAAGGGAATTTTGAAATCAGTGAAATATATTATAGAAAAATAAGGTATGTGATATGTTTGTGTTCAAATTCCAGTTCGGCTACTGAAATGGGAGGGTTCTCTGATCCCCGTCACAGGACGTATGATGGGGGTGTGGTTCGTCTGATAGGTCCTAGTGGTTTCTCAAACCCCTTATGGAAGGGGAAACATGCAGACGGACAGGTTAAGAAGCCCAAGTGGGCGTGTGTTATAGTGTGCCCTTTTAGCCCTGCAGTTCATGGACAGCTTGAGTGTTAATCAGCTCAGTGGACCCTCTGCCTTTCTGCAAGGGCAGAGGGCCAATGTGACAGTTTTCTGTATCCCAAGCTCTTGTCCAGCTTTCTGAAAAAAATGGATCACACGTGGATTCAAAGGACGAATGCAGGAGTTTTATTGAGTGGTAGAAGTGGCTCTCAGCAGAATGGATGGGGACCCAGAAACAGGGGATGGAGTAGGAAGGTGATCTTCCCCTGGAGCCTGGTGGTCCAGCCGTGGAACCCCTCTCCAACCACCCACAGCCAAACTCTCAGCATTCAGACATTCCATCTCTTCTCTCTTTCTCTGCCTCCTCCTTTCTCTCTCTCTGCCATGTCATTCCACTGTCCGTTTGCTTGTCTCCTCATCTCACCTGCTTGTCTGCCTCTGGAGCCTGAGGTTTGAGGTTTATATAGGTACAGGATGGGGGTGTCCTGGGCCAAAAGGCAACTCTTTGGGAGGGAAACAAGAATGCCGGTCTTTAGGCTTGAGGGTGGGGCCTTTGCCAGGGAACCACCCTCTTCTACCCAGTGTTTCTCTGTCTCCTGTTCATAGCACTACTAACCAGCTGTGTGATGTTATAGAATTTGATTAGCATTTCTGGGTTTCCATATTCTCAATGCAATGAAAATAATATTTATTTCAGTTATTATAAAGGGTACCTGACATTATGTATAGTGACTTTCATTTAATAAGTAATTAATATTGGCAGGTATTTTGTCTTTTACACATTTACTTACTCATCCTGTCTTCTTAATTGGCAACATCATACATCACCCTTATCAAAGACAGTTCAAAGTCTTTCAAATTTGGAGAAATCAATGGAATGTTAAAACTGAACTTTGCAAATAAATGATTGAAGAAACAATTTATTTCAGAATAAAATTAAATATTATTGAGAGAATTTTCTGCTTCAGCATAAGAAGCAGAGCAGTATTCATGAAGAATTTAACAAGTACAGTATTATTATAACTTAATTTAAGTTGACACCATCCAAGCAGAAGTTGTAAGGAAGTCAGAGGCATATCATAAGTGAGAAAAATATAATAAGCCAATGTTTATGGAAAAATCAACAATTTAAAGTGATAATAATGTGTATCGTAGCTTTTTCTTTCTTCTAACACTTGCTCCCTTTAGCTAGTGTATTTTATATTTTAAACATGGCCTGAAATTTTAAGTCATATATGTTCTTGTCTATTTAAACATTTTATTTTACTTCATTTTTAATGGAGAGAAATGTTTGCAATTACTAAATGTATTATTCTTTTTACAAAATCTGTACCTGAAATAATTCTAGCTGCTCAGCACGCAGTACGATAATCAAAAACACCAGTCACTTGGAAGTAACTACCACCGAAAGAAAAGGCAGACAGAGAGTTTCTCTTGGACTTGCCCTGCAACATCAACCCTTTAAAAAGGAACAATAAAAGCTTATTAAGGGGAGAGAATTTTCAAAGGAAACTTGTTTTAAAGTGGTACATTCTAGATGGTGGCCTTAGGGCCTAGCTCCTGAGAAATGCATTTCTAAGAAATCACTGAAAAAGATTACAAAGTGTTTTTACAAAGTGTTTTTTCAAAGTCTTCCTCATTTTTAGAATCACACAGGCTAAGAGGAATCTTAGTTGAGAAGCAATGTAATCACACTCCGTGACACCTAGAAACCCAGATCTACACGACCCAAAGCTACATGCTCAGCTAATTTTATATTTTTAGTAGAGATGGTGTTTCACCATGTTGGTCAGGTTGGTGTCAAACTCCTGACCTCTGGTGATCTACACACCTCAGTCTCCTAAAGTGCTTGGATTATAGGCATGAGCCACCATGCCTGGTCATAATCCCCTACCTTTAACTATTGGAGGTCAGCAAAATTTTACTGAAATCTATGAAACATAATTCAGTGATTGTGAATGACTATAAATTCTATAAATATGCAACATTATTCCACTCTTACATCCCCAATCATCTGATTTTACAGGTAATTTTAGCCTCAACACACAATGTGGTACTTATTATAAAAATATATATCTCATTTTTCTTTTTCCCACAGTAATTTATCCCTTTCCAAATTTCCTGGCTCTTGCTGATACCTGTGTTTTAAAAAAAAAACATTAGACAAATCAAATTAATCAAGTTGAACTGGGCAAACAACAATGTGTAAACTGGGCAGCCCTCCCCAGCACCCCTCAGCAAAACAGAATAAGGTCAGAAAGACTCCAGCACTGCCACATGGTCAAAAAAAATTTAGAGGCAGAAAAGGGAAAGTCATTTACAGAAAACAGAAGACAGGTACAAAACATCTGGATTGGTTACAGTTCAACATTTGCCTTATTTGAAGATGGCTTCAATAATGGGCAGCTCTTGGCCAAAACTTAGTGATTAATACTAGAGTAGGTTACATTCTGTTTATGCATCCATTTAGGTTACAGTTCATTATGTACATGGAAACCTTCAAACCAAACATAATATATGTATAGTGCCAGCTTTAGGCTAAACTTAACAACTGTTTTCTGTTTTGTTCAGTTATATTTGTTTTCTCACAACCAAATGGAAGGCAGAAAACATGGTGTGGATAAAAAAAGTACATATCACTTAATTTAGGTTTCTCAGCACCAATCTGAAGGCAGAAAACACAGTGTGGTGAAAAAGAGTATAAACTTTAGAGCCAAAGAGTACCAGAGGCAAATCCTGGCTACTCAATTTTTTAGCATTATGACCTTGGGCAAGTAACTTATAGTTACAGCACCTCAGTTATGTTCTATGTAAAGTGGATATTGTAACCATCCTATGGGTTCACCTTGCGGCCTGTCTGGAGAAAGCCAATTTATCAAGGCAGGTGAATTGAGATAGAGAAAGAGTAATTCATGCATAGCCAGCTGTGCGGGAGATGGGAGTTTTATTATCACTCATATCAGTCTCCATAAGCATTCAAAAATCAGTTTTTAAGGACAATTTGGAGGGTGGGGAAGGCCTGTAAGTCAAGAATGCTAATTGGTTGGTTTGAAGATGAAATCGTAGGAAGTTGAAGTTGTCTTCAACTGAATCTGTTTCTGGGTCAGGGGCCACAAAATCAGATGAACTCGTTTATAGAACTAACTGGGTGGTGCCAGCTTATCTGTCAAGTGTAGGGTCTGCAAAATATCTCAAGCACGGATCTTAGAAGAAGTTTAGGGAGGGTCAGAATCTTGTAGCCTCCAGCTGCATGACTTCTAAACCATAATTTCTAATTTTGTAGCTAATTTGTTAGACCTACAAAGGCAGTCTAGTCAGTCAAGAACAAGTGGTTTGTTTTGGGAAAGGGTTATTACCATCTTTGTTTTAAACTATAAACTAAGGTCCTCCCAAAGTTCAGCCTACACCCAGGAATGAACAAGGACAGCTTGTAGGCTAGAAGCAAGATGGAGTCGGTTGGTTTAGATCTCTTTCAGTGTCTCGGTTATAATTTTTCACTGGCAGCTCAATACAATAATACCAAACTTACCTGAACTTTCTGAAAAATAAATGTGGATATTCACAGTGCTTAGCATAATGACAGATACACAGCACACTCTCTGAAATTATAGATTACCTTTATTTTACTTAGTATTAGAGTATACATACTAAGTAAAAACTCAGTGAATCTTTGCTGACTGGGTAATAGGTACAAGTGAATTTTTGTTCATTCTAGGCCAAATACTATTGCTTTCATTTTTGTTAAACATATTTTATTATAACTTCTAATATCATATCACAATTATCTTGTCAAATTATGTGATCTCCATGGGAGTAAATGTAAATCACCAATTATTTAACACCCAATTATTATTTTGGGACAAAGACATTGGTGTTAATTTGAAATAATCAAATAAAAAGCAGGCATGGATAACCAGTATCTTTTCAAATACTTAAAACTTTTAAGAATAATGCATTAGGGTCACAATAGCTAACAATTGTCTATACATTTTTTCTTCAAGTAAATCCTCTTTTGCTTGTCACCATTAAATTTCTCAGCTTATGTCAAAAATGCATAAAATCCCAGATGTGAAAATTAAACAATATATTTATCATAATTATACTAAGAAGAGCAACTGAAATAAACCAAGATTAAACTATTCACTTCGAATCGGATAACTTAAATCATCTGCCATTGATGGGAAGGCAAAAGAAATCAAATGAGTACTGCTACCTAATTTTTAAGTGTAAATTGACAGCTCAAATGCCAAAAGAACAAAAAATATATAAACACAGGTAAACAAAGATTAGCGTATTTTCCTTCCCCTTGTTGTTTAGTGGATCACAAGCTAAATATACCTTATTTGCCTAAAACGACTTCTGCAGCATCTAGGCAAAATTGATACCTACAGAGCTAAAAAACATTTCTAGCCTTGACTGCTGCATATCCTCTATATCATTTTTCTCTCTTTATCATTCAGGCCCAATAATACAATCCCGCAGAGAAACTGTAGCTGTGCATCACATGGGGTATGAACTTGTGCCACTGTAGTGTGTTATTTAATCTGTTTGTCACTATGTCTTTGGAACTGACATAGAGGGTGAAAATATTTATGTATTCATATAGGATTCAAATACTTACATTGCCTTTTTTTTCATATATGTCTAAGCCACTTCCTAATTGTTAATAGTTGGGGTGCTTTCTATTACATCATAATTAATTTTAAAATCAGTGTTTTTTAAATTGTACTTTAAATTTAAATTTTAAAATCAGTGTTTTTTAAATCTTTGTTATTTTATCAATTATTTAACTGTGTCTAAATTATCAAACACCAAGGTACATGGACTGTTGTCTGAGAATATTTTTTCATTCAGAGTTTTTTTATTCAATTTTTACATTCTGAGTTGCTAAATAATATAAAACAATTAAATTTTTAAAAAGACATAGATAACCAGTATATTTTCAAACACTTAAAACTTTTAAGAATAATGCATTTAGGGTCATTAATAGACAAAGCTAATGATTGTCTATACATTCTTTCTTTAAGTAAATATTCTCCTGTTGCTTGTCATCATTAAATTTCTCAACTAATGTAAAAAATGCACAAAAATCCAGATACTAGAATTAAACATGTCTTTCTTAATTATACTAAGGAGAGCAAGTGAAAGAAAAACAAGATTAAATCATTCACTTAGAGTACTCTAAAAATACTGACATCATTAAGATAATACTCCACATACTCAAAAAAAAAAAAAAAAAACCTGGTCAAGACCAAATTTGCAGTTGCTGTGGCAAATGGCAATTTTGTTTTATCGTCAATAAGCTGAGAATATATTGTGTGTTTGCATGTGTGTTTAAGCTGCATATTAAGAATGCTACTTATGTTGATATCCTAAAATTTAAAAGATCTCTCACCTGTCCATATGCTCCCTTCTACTAATATGTACACAACTTAATAAACAAATAAACATGCTTAAAGAACATTAGTTGGAAATCTGACTATACTAGCATGGAAAAAAAATTTGAATGCATTTGCCTTGCCATCTGTGACATTGGATTAGTGGATCAAGACTTCTGGGTTCAAATTCTAGTTCTACCCTTATTATTCAACATTGTACAAGCTACTAAAGTCTCTTTCTTTCTCACCAGTAAATTAGGCATAATAGAAATAAGCACATCAGAAAGTGTTTGTGAAAATTAAATGACTTAATATATGTGAAGTGGCATAATAGAAGCTGTCATATAGTAAACACTCTATACTTATTGGCCATTATTATGATGAATTTATTGGTTTCTTCCAATAATAGTCATTTCTCTTAGTTGATGTTAACTGCTTCCACTTTGATATCTAGAGGCAGAACAATTACTCTACAGACTTTTGTAATGTGCAATTTTATATATGATTCTAATCTAATTTAAAATAGAAAAAGTTATAACTTATTAAGTATTCAATATGCAATAGCCAAAAGGTAAGCACTGAATATATACATATATCAGATATATTTTCACTTAATCCATTAAGTTAGTTGCATTCATTAGATTCTCCCCTTTACAGAGAAAATGAAAGCACACAGAAACTAATAACATTTCATCGCAATTCTTATAACAAGTATTTATGGAGTTGGGACATAAACTGGATCTATCTAAGGCCAGTCTTTGTCCTCTTAACTACTCATACTACACTGTCTACCAGTGAAGCAGTATTCCAATAAGAAGATATGGCAAATAATTGATCTACAGAAATTTATCATTTTAAATGCTAAAGCCACTTTTGTATTCATAACTTATTCTGTATATTCTCTCTTACATAACCATGAAGACTGGAGAGTCACACTTAATATATATTTGTAGAATTAAGTTTATTTACATTAAATACCACAGTACCCTTAACTTTTTCACAGAGTTTTTGATTTACAACTCTTTAATTACTTTTATGAATTTCCTTGACCCTGTCTTATTTCTCCTAATCTTTCTTTAAGGTGTGAAAAACAAAAGTAGGTACAGCAAAGGTATGACTAATGCAAATTCTAATAGATGTTTCTATTTTAAGAAAAAAAATCACATTATTACATCTCAATTCAATTTTCCCTTTTATTGTGGAAAAGCTTAGCTTTCCTTTAACATAGGAAAAAATGATTTTCTACTTTTGCCATCTTACCTACATTTACCCTAATTTGAAGATAGACAGCTTCTAAGGTTCAGGATAAAGTTTAATATCTAGGTAATCCTTTCACAAAATATGTTGGACACACCGGTCACGAGTTATCTTTTAGAAATGGATTTTCTGCACAAAGAGATTAAACCAATTATATCTTCCTCTTGGAAATTCTCATGTAAATGTAAAAGTAAGCAGTTATTTTTGTTTGATCTAGCATTTTCTAGTTTAATTGTCATAGAGACTTTTTTTCTCATAGAACCTATGAGTGTCCACTGCCATCTTTATTAGAGGGCCCAACTAATTATTAACCTCATCTCTTTTCTCCTGCTTCTTACTCTGCTGACATAGCTAACTCTGGGAAAAAAATAATCTTAGGACAAGAGAAAGATACTCAATTACTAGACACTAAATACAGTTTAATTTGTAATCATGTTTATGATAGCCAACACAGATGGGGATTTAAGATCACAGGAGAAGATGATCTTGCAGAAAAGTTATGGGAAGCAGTTTCTGAGTTGGGATTGTTCAATCTTTATTTGGTCACTAGCACAGGAATTAGTTGTAGACTTCATTAAGTTTCATTCTTTAAAATGTGAGATTATAGTGTTAAACCTGACTAAGCATATTTTATTAGTTATGTGGCACCAAATTTGATTCTTCAGGTAAAAAATTAATCTTTGAAAAGACATGCTTTTATAATTAAATAGTGACCTATCTGCAAATAAATAACTAATGCACAAAAGAAAGTGATGAATGGTACAAATAGAGTGCTGAGGGTATTTAAGAAGAAAGGTAATGCTTTTGATATTTAATGGAAGAAGAGCTATTTCAATTAGGGTGTGAGGATGGGTAGAATTTAGAAACACCAAAATTATTTAAACTTTAGGTTCAATAATTGAGAGGCATTTCAGATACCAAAGGAGAAAAATAGGCAGGCAAAGAAACATGGTATTAACAGAAACATCCAAGGAATAATGCATTAATTAATTATTCATAGAGCTGATATGAAGGTTAACATAGATAATAAAAAAGCCTTCTACTTTAAGTACTAGTATATAATTTAAGCCAACAACCAATTCAGGTAAAACAAATTGGTAAAAAAATTTTTTTTAAATTATACGGATTATTCTGTTGATCTTCTCTTTCTGGTACGGCATATAAGAAGTTAGACAAAAACCTAAACAAACTGAAAATCAACAACTCTTCTTAAATCTATCAGAGCATTTAAGTCATAGGGCAACTTGCTGTGCAAAACTTGGAGGGACAGGAATATATAAAAAATCACAGCCACCAGACCAGAAGCCCAAAAGTAAAAGCCTGCTGCTGGGACCAGTACCAGAGGAAACATATTAAATATATAGTAATTGATGAATTGCTACAGCTCAACATGGATAGCTTGGGAATAAAATACTGTCCCAAATTTTACCTTCAGGAGCTCCTCTAGGTTCTCAGGGTGAAATCAATGAAAAACTCCCTTGTGCTTCTGGCAGGAGGATAGGAAAGTTAACCATTCTAAAACATGCCAGAGCATTCTGTTTTCCTTAACAAAAGTCTGCCCTCAAGAAAAACAATTGTGCCAAAATGTTTGGTAGCTTTGGTCCTACAAGAACCTAACCAGAATGAGAGAAGATGAGCACCCAGCTCCAGCACTCTTTAGCCAATTGAGACATCATGGAAAACACAAAACTATAGAGACACTAAAAAGATCATGATTAGAAGATGATCGGGGGAAAAAGTATAAAGAGGTGGAGCATAGAGAATTCTAGGCAATGAAATTTTTGTATGATACTATAATGATGGAGACATGTCATTTTACATTTCTTAAAATCCATAAAATGCAGAATGCGAAAAGTAAATCCTAATATAACTGTGAACTTTAGTTAAGAATAATGTATTAATATTGATTCATCAATTGAAATGAACTTACCACACTAATGTAATAAGTTAATAATATGGGAAACTGTGCAGTGTGTGTGTGTGTGTGTGTGTGTGTGTATGTGGAGGTGGGGAGGTAGCATATGCAGACTCTCAGTACATTCTCCTCAATGTTTCTAGAATATGAAAACTGCCCTTTAAAAAGTCTGTTAAAAATGCCTGATTTAAGGCATGGAAATCTAATAAGATGATGAAAAAAAATTATCTCAAAATACAGGAAATATTACAGTCCCAAGAAAATAAGAAACATTATTTCCTCTCAGATATTTCAAGAAAAGAGTTGATGAGATGAGATACTGAATGTAGGTTTCACTAACTTGGAAGGTGGGAGACAGCAATGAGTCAGATAAATTACTGGAACGTATAAATAAGTAATTTCATACCAAGGTATAACGGTTACTTAGATACAGCTAAGTAAGAATTAGTAAACTGAACAACACATCAAAAGAAAAGTTCCAGAATAAAGCACAAAGAGAACACATATGCAAATTTTATTATGAAAGAGTATAAAATATAAAGATACAGTGAGAAGTTCTAACATATGTGTAAATGTGTGTAGAAGGCAAAAAATGTAAGAATGGGGCTAGAAAAAATATTTTAAGAAATAATGTCTGAGAACTTTCCAAAATGGATGAGAAAACATTGACAGAGATCAATAATCCTATGAAGACCAAGCAGAAAAAAAATAAATAAAAGAAAGCAACACCTTAGGTATGACATAGTATGTGAAAAGTAAAAATGAACAAGGCAAGAAGAAGCTCTCAAAAGATAATGGCTGAAAATGTCCACATTTGATAAATTACACTAAATTTCAGATTCAAGAAATTCAGTGAATAAATAGAAGAATATCATACCAGTTTCAATATAGCCAAGCTGGCAAAAAAACAAAGAGAGAGAAGAGTTTCACAGCAGTAAAAGAAAGATTATCCAACAAATATAATATACTCAGGAATACACTTAACAAAAAAGGAAACCTGTACATTGAAAACATCGAGATATTGTTGAAAAAAGTTAAAGAAGTTGTAAATATATGGGAAAACATATAATGTGTATGGATTAAAATAATTAATATTGTTAAAATGTGAATTAACTTAGATTGATTTATAGACTCAATGCAGGTGTTATAATTCCAGCCAACTTTTTTTTTTAGAAATAATAAAGATGTTTCAAAGATTATGTGAAAATACAAAAGATTTGGAATATTCAAAGCAATCTTGAATTAAAAAACAAACTTACAGAATTTTAAATTTTACGATAATGCTACAGTAAATATCACAGAATGATACTAGCATAAAGGTAGACAAATCAGTAGAAGAGAACAAACAACACAGAAATAATTCCTCAATTATATAGTCAACGAATTCTCAATAAAGTTGAAAAGCAATCCAATCAGTAAAGAAAGGTCTATTTAATAAAATATGCTGAAACAACTAGAGTTTTTAATAAAAAATAAACTAACTGCAATTGTACCATACATAAAATTTAAATGTAAATGAGTTGCACACCTAAGCATTAAAGTTAAATATATATGTTTAAAAAAAAAAGAAGACAGTATCATCGCAACTTGGAGGTATACAATGGTATTTTAGACAGGACACAAAAAGCTATAACCATAAGAGAAAAAAAAAGCTAAATTCATTTTCATGTTAAAAAATCTGCTTATCAAAAGATACCATTGAGAAAATGAGTAAGCATTCATAGACGGGAGAAAATATTTTCAAAATATAATTTTGATATATATATGTGGAATCTAACTATATATAGTCAGCTATATCTCTCTTTATAAATATAATTATTATAATTTGATTTTCTTATAATAATTATATAATTATACAAATTTTTCATCTATATAAAAGATATATATTTTTATATATCATAAATAGAAACAAAAAAATTTTTAATGTGCAAAAGAATAGAATGGTCACTTCACAAATGAGATAAAGAAATGGTCAATAAGGTCATTAAATTATTTCAACATCATTAGTTATTAGGAAGATAACATTCACCAGAACTTCAAAGACAAACAAACAAGTTTCTGATAATAATACTAAATTTTGACAAAGATGCAGAGTAATCAGAAAACTTTTCAATTGTTCATGGAGTAAAAAACACTTTAAAAAAATTTTGACAGCTTTTTATAAATCTAAATATGTACCTCTCTTCCAATGTAACGATTTTACTTGCAGGTTTTTACTGAAGAGATAGATATGTTCACTAAATATTTTTCTAAGAATGCTCATGTTAGCTTGCTATATTATAGTAGCCAAAAACTAGAAACAGTCTAGGTGCTCACGAATAGGAGAACAGTGAAACAAACTACTATATATTCATGTAATTACATACTAACCAGCAATAAAAAGAATAAAGCACAGGTAGTCATAACAATATGGGTGCATCTTTAAAATATTATACTAATGAAGAAAACTTTATCCCACTATGTATATACTGTATTATTTTATTCATATGAATTTGCTCCTATTGATCTGTATGTGCATATGTCAAAACTTACTAAACAGGACTGGGCATGGTGGTACAAATTTGTAGTCCCGGCTACTCAGGAGGCTGAGACGGGAGGGTAACTTGAGTGCAGGAGTTTCAGAGCAGCCCAGGTAACTAAGACTTCTGCCTCAAAAAAATTTTATTCAACGGTAATCAAAATTGTACACCTCATTCTGATATGGTTTGGACCTGTGTCCCCACCTAAATCTCATGTTCAGTTTTAATCCCCAGTGCTGGAGGTAGAGCCTGCTGGGAGGTGATTGGATCCTGGGGGAGATTTCTCATCATTTAACACCATCCCCCTTAGTGTTTTTCATGGTGATAGTGAGTTATCACAAGACTTGGTTGTCTTAAAGGTGTGTAACACCTCCCCACTCTCTCTCTTGGTCCTGTTCCTGCCATGTAAGACCCCTTGCTCCCACTTTTCATTTCACCATAATTATAAATTTTCTGAGGCATCCTCAGAAGCCAAGCAGATGCTGGAATTATACTTCCTATACAGCTTGTGGAACTGTGGGCCAATTAAACCTCGTCTCTTTATAAATTACCCAATCTCAGGTATTTCTTTATAGCGATATAAGAATTGACTAATACACACACTGTGTAAATTTATCTCAAAAAAATGCAATAAAAACCGTAAGCATTTATTGAATTTATATTAATGGAGTGTTTAGGAATGTATACTATCTGTCACTTGCTTTGTAATCCTTCAAAGAAATTAATTAGTAGACAACTAGACAGGTAGGTTGATACATCAAACTGTTAACATCACTATGAAGGGATACACAGTTATTGTGATAGGCCCAAGAGGAGCTCTGCAGAGTGACTTCAATCATATAAAAATGTTCATAACACATATTTGTATTTAAAAATGAATTGATTAGGAAATTAAATTAATTTTTTAAAATTATATTAATGTAGAACTCCATATGCTTAGAAAGAAAATGAAGAGGCTCTAGTTTGACAAATAATGGAGAAATAACTGTCTACCATTTCCACTGTCTTTAGTCAGGTACATAATATGATGGAGGGTATTACACAGCTTCTGTTACAAGATAGGTTCTCTGTATGCTCGGTTATTTATCAAAATTCTTATTAAGGAGAATGGGTCTTACTGAAATATAAAACTTCTTAAGTAAAAAATATATCTGCAGGTTCAGATGAGGTTAGGTGTTACTTGCTCAGTATCTCAAGCTCAGAAAAAGGAGGTAATCCTAGAAGAAAATGACGTTGAATGTGTATCAAATTCGGCTGCTTTGGTTCAGTAAGCCAACAGTTAAAAACAAAAAATATCCAAAAAAATTTGGATGGAATCTACATTTCTGAAAATGGAGTAGGTCTCTGGCCATACCATCTTGAATGCAACTGATCTTATCTGAAAAAAGAATAGTTCAAAAGGCTGATAAAAAAATCTAGAGTTGTTGGGCTGCAGACACAATGAGATTCTGGTTGGGTACATATGAACATAAAGATGGGAACAATAGACACTGAGGACTAGTACAAGGGAGATAGCATCAGGGCAAGAAATTGGCATTGTTTGCATACCACAGGTACGGACTCTATAAAAGATGAGGTATGAGGCCAGTTTTCCCAGGGGGATTTTATAGGCTGTGTAAGTCAGCCTCATGTCCTCAAGGTTATATGAAAATATGTCACACCATCCAAAGCATTCGTAAAATAACCAGTGTCTCTGATTATGTACTGTTGTAAAAACAGTTTCTCATTGAATTTATGAAAATAACTATATTGCCATGTATTAAGAATACTCACACATACTTTCTAAATGTTAGAGAAATTATGTAGAAAGAAATTGTGTTTTAAATTCTGCTCACTAGAGAATACTCAATTGTTAAAAAACTATAAATTCTTAAAATAAGAGAAAGTTTTCTTGACTCTGAAATACAAAACAAAAAGAATCAGCAAAAGTTTTATTTTTTTTAAGTCATAAAAGTTATTTTAATCTTCTGAGGCTCAATTCATGCACATGCATTTAACTCCTGTTCTTGTTAATACTGGATCAACAGTCCTCATGAATATACCAGCTCTCCATGAGACTCCTGGAAATTTTCCTCCACAATTCAATGGCACAATCTCTTAATTTATTAGGAGCCTATATTTAGATTATAGAATTCCTCTTAATTATATAACTGATTATAACCCACCCTATAGAAGGATCAAAGTATCAAAGTGAAGCGACATTTGTGGTGACAAAGTCTTTAGAACAGTTATGGCTAAAGATAAACTGATAGGAAATTTGGTTATTTCTGTGGCATCCAAAAATTTTACATTATAACCATAATTACTACTGATAATATATACTAAGATATATCAAAATTATAAGAATCTCATACAATTTTGGAAAACATACAAATTTATGTCAATATGTTATTATTTAATCCAAATAATAAAAATCTAATCCAAAGAATGTTAAACACCATTTTGTACTTGACAATGCTTCCTGTATGATATTACTATACCAAATAAGCTAAATATATCTCTTTGGAATTTCAGGGGATCTAATATAAAATAATTAATGAGGTCAAAGAGACTAAATTTAATATTTCATTTTGGAAATGTCAAATATCATAAGTTTAAAACACTTGACATCACTAAATAGTATCGCAGGTCATTGTAAAATAAGACAGTACTCCCCAACTTTTTATCACCAGGAAGTGGTTTTGTGGAAGACAATTTCATCGTGAATGTAGGAGCAGGGATGGTTTCAGGATGAAACTGTTTCACCTCAGACCATCAAGCATTAGATTCTTATAAGGAGCATGCAACCTAGATCCCTCACATGCACAGTTCGCAATAGAGTTTGTGCTCCTATGAGAATATAATGCCACTGCTAATCTGATAGAAGGTGGAGCTCGGGTGGTAGTGTTTACTTGCCTGCTGCTCACCACCTTCTGTGTACCTTGGTTCCTAATGGGCCAGGAACCTATATTAGTGTATGACTTAGGGCTTGGCAATCTCTAAATCAAGCCATCCATTTAGTTAAAGTGGTAACACAAAGACTTCAAAAAAAGAAGCAAAAACCTTGATTCTTTGAGACAGTAGACTTACATTCTCAAATACTAAGCCCTAATAAACACAATATGAGGCCAATTAAATCTGTCTCTCAAATCTTATAAATGAATCTATTAAATTTTAATCATCTTGACATAAGATATAATTTCTATAAACCTTTTTATAGCCTTTCATAGTTTTTTAAATTAAAGAATATGTTAATGCTTCAAGAAAACCTTGTTAATGTGATACAGGGGTCCAGCTGCTGGTCTTGCATTAGTGTACTTATGATCATAATGTTTAATTTATAGAGAAACTCTGAATGAATTATGTCTCTCAAAGTCAGCCCTTACAATCTCACATGCCCATCTCTTTTTTCATAGCCCCTGGACTTACAGGAGTTGAATAGTTTTAATTCCTGAATCTATGTCTCATGAATATAATTCACTTTGATTGTGATCTTTTCCTAAGTCTGAAGATGACAATCTAATTGCTCTCAGTGTTTACGATTTAGCAGTACTTGGTATCCTTTTTAGACCCAGGAGTTAAAGTTCTATAACTTAAGAGCACAAGGACTTTAAAAGCAATACAGAAAGTTACATGGATGTAATAACTTCAGTCTTTTTAATCTCAGTTTTTCTAGGCAAATCAAAAGAATTAGTAACAATGATACAGAATTTATTTTAGCAAAATAAAAAATCTGTTAGGTCAGTTACAAAAAGGGAAAAGAAGGTCTTCTGCAGTGTAATTTCTCTTCCCTATGGGGAGTCCATTTAGATAACTTGCAGTTCAAAACTAATGAAAATAGTACTTGAATTTGTAAGACATAGAAAAAGTGTGTCCTGGGTCACAAGTAAATGTTTTTCATTCCATAGAAGAATTTAAACCCAAGATGACAGGTTATCCTGAAAGAAAACATTTTCTTTAGACATTTAAGATAAAACACTTTTAGTATCAGACTACAATAGCAGTTAGAACCTGAGGAAAAAAGGTTATAGGAGCTGATGGAAAAGTTGAAGGAGATAGTTAGCATCCTAGGCTTTCTCAAAGGAGCAAGAAAGCTGAAAACATTGACATGCAGTAAAAGTAAGCTGTTGGGTTAAAACAATTGAAATCGCTTGTGATTTTGTTGTTCTAATCAATTCTTTAGAGTATTACTGTATTTTTAATATCAAAGTCCAATCTCTAGAAACAATGTTATAAATACTTTTTAATTATAGCCAATTTGATAAAGTTTATTTTTCCACACATTCACTTTTTATAAACCTTAATATGACTTACACAAATCATTTACAACAAGCTTGGATCTACTCTTTTATCCTAAAATGTGTTTTTCTTAAATATTAGCCAATTGATTTTAGGACAAAAAAATATACCATACAACATTATTTCTTATTTAAAATTATTTTCCTTTTAATATTTCTTACTAAAAATATCTCTATATATTTATAACTTTCTTTCCATCTCCCTTATTTACAGATCCTTTTACCTTTTTTTCCCTAATAACCTTTGAATTAGAGAAAAATTGTTTCCCTTTAATAGGAAGGCATTGTGTTTTTTTTTAATTGCATTTTAGGTTTTGGGGTACATGTGCAGAACATGCAAGATAGTTGCATAGGTACACACGTGGCAGGGTGATTTGCTGTCTTCCTCCCCTTCACCCACATCTGGCATTTCTCCCCATGCTATCCCTCCCCAGCTCCCCCCACCGCTGTCCCTCCCCTATTCCCCCCAATAGACCCCAGTGTGTAGTGCTCCCCTCCCTGTGTCCATGTGTTCTCATTGTTCATCACCCACCTATGAGTGAGAATATGCGGTATTTCATTTTCTGTTCTTGTGTCAGTTTGCTGAGAATGATGTTCTCCAGATTCATCCATGTCCCTACAAAGGACACGAAATCATCGTTTTTGATTGCTGCATAATATTCCATGGTGTATATGTGCCACATTTTCCCAGTCCAGTCTATCATCAATGGGCATTTGGGTTGGTTCCAGGTCTTGCTATTGTAAACAGGGCAGCAATGAACATTCGTGTGCAAGTGTCCTTATAGTAGAATGATTTATAGGCCTTTGCATATACACCCAGTAATGGGATTGCTGGGTCAACTGGAATTTCTATTTCTAGGTCCTTGAGGAATCACCACACTGCCTTCCACAATGGTTGAACTGATTTACACTCCCACCAGCAGTGTAAAAGTGTTCCTATTTCTCCACATCCTCTCCAGCATCTGTTGTCTCCAGATTTTTTAATGATTGCCATTCAAACTGGCGTGAGATGGTATCTCAATGTAGTTTTGATTCGCATTTCTCTGATGACCAGTGATGATGAGCATTTTTTCATATGTTTGTTGGCCTCATGTATGTCTTTTTTTGTAAATTGTCTGTTCATATCCTTTGCCCATTTTTGAATGGGCTTCTTTGTTCTTTTCTTGTAAATCTGTTTGAGTTCTTTGTAAATTCTGGATATCAGCCCTTTGTCAGATGGGTAAACTGCAAAAATTTTTTCCCATTCTGTTGGTTGCCAATTCACTCTAGTGATGGTTTCTTTTGCTGTGCAGAGGCTGTGGAGTTTGATTAGGTCCCATTTGTCTATTGTGGCTTTTGTTGCCAATGCCTTTGGTGTTTTGGTCATGAAGTCCTTGCCTACTCCTATGTCCTGAATGGTTTTGCCTAGATTTTCTTCTAGGGTTTTTATGGTGCCAGGTCTTATATTTAAGTCTTTAATCCATCTGGAGTTAATTTTGGTGTAAGGTGTCAGGAAGGGGTCCAGTTTCTGCTTTCTGCACATGGCTAGCCAGTTTTCCCAACACCATTTATTAAACAGGGAATCATTTCCCCATTGCTTGTTTTTGTCAGGTTTATCAAAGATTGTATGGTTGTTAGAGATGTTGTGTTGCCTCCGATGCCTCTGTTCTGTTCCATTGGTCTATATCTTTGTTTTGGTACCAGTACCATGCTGTTTTGATTACTGTAGACTTGTAGTATAGTTTGAAGTCCGGTAGTGTGATGCCTCCTGCTGTGTTCTTTTTGCTTAGAATTGACATGGCTATGTGGGCACTCTTTTGGTTCTATATGAAGTTCAAGGTGGGTTTTTCCAGTTCTGTGAAGAAAGTCAATGGTGGCTTGATGGGAATAGCATTGAGTCAGTAAATTACTTTGGTCAGTATGGCCATTTTCACGATATTGATTCTTCCTAACCAGGAACATGGAATGTTTCTCCATCTGTTTGTGTCCTCTCTTATTTCTTTGAGCAGTGTGGTTTGTAGTTCTCCTTGAAGAGGTCCATTACATTCCTTGTTAGTTGTATTCCTAAGTATTTTATTCTTTTTGTAGCAATTGTGAATGGCAGTTCGTTTTTGATTTGGCTCTCTTTCAGTCTGTTATTTGTGTATAGGAATGCTTGTGATTTTTAAACATTGATTTTATATCCCAAGACTTTGCTGAAGTTACTTATCAGTTTCAGGAGTTTTTGGTCTGAGACGATGGTGTCTTCTAGATATTCTATCATGTCGTCTGCAAATAGAGACAATTTGGCTTCCTCCTTTTTTATTTGAATACCTTTTATTTCTTTTTCTTGCCTGATTGCTCTTGCTAGAACTTCCAGTACTATATTGAATAGGAGTGGTGAGAGAGGGCATCCTTTTCTAGTACCAGATTTCAAAGGGAATGCTTCCAGTTTTTGCCCATTAAGTATGATATTGACTGCTGGTTTGTCATAAATAGCTTTTATTATTTTGAGATATGTTCCATCAATACCGAGTTTATTGAGGGTTTTTAGCATAAAGGGCTGTTGAATTTAGTCAAAGGCCTTCTCTGCGTCAATTGAGATAATCATGTGGTTTTTTGTTTTTGGTTCTGTCTATGTGGGGAATTACATTTATAGACTTGCATATGTTGAACCAGCCTTGCATTCCCAGAATGAATCCTACTTGATCATGGTGGATAAGCTTTTTGATGTGCTGTTGCAATCGGTTTGCCAATATTTTATTGAAGATTTTTGCATCTATGTTCATCATGGATATTGGCCTGAAGTTTTCTTTTCTTGTTGAGTCTCTGTCGGATTTTGGTATTAGGATGATGTTGGTCTCATAAAATGATTTGGGAAGGATTCCCTCTTTTTGGATTATTTGGAATAGTTTCAGAAGGTATGGTACCAGCTCCTCTTTGTGTGTCTGGTAGAATTCGGCTATGAACCCATCTGGACCTGGGCTTTTCTTGTGTGATATGCTCTTAATTGCTGCCTCAGCTTCAGACTTTGTTATTGGTCTATTAATAGTTTCGGCTTCCTCCTGGTTTAGGCTTGGGAGGACACAGGTGTCCAGGAATTTATCCATTTCTTCCAGGTTTACTAGTTTATGTGCATAGAGTTGTTTGTAATATTCTCTGATGATGATTTGAATTTCTGTGGATTCTGTGGTGATTTACCCTTTATCATTTTTTATTGCATCTATTTGGTTATTCTCTCTTTTCTTTTTTATCAATCTGGCTAGTGGTCTATTTTGTTTATCTTTTCAAAAAACCAGCTCTTGGATTTATTGATTTTTTGAAGGGTTTTTTGTGTCTCTATCTCCTTCAGTTCTGCTCTGATCTTAGTTATTTCTTGTCTTCTGCTAGGTTTTGAGGAATTTTTTTTTATCTTGGTCCTCTAGCTCTTTCAATTTTGATGATAGGGTGTCAATTTTGGATCTCTCCACTCTTCTCATGTGGGCACTTATTGCTATATATTTTCCTCTGGAGACTGCTTTAAATGTGTCCCAGAGATTCTGGTATGCTGTGTCTTCATTCTCGTTGGTTTTGAAGAACTTCTTTATTTCCGCCTTCATTTCATTGCTTATCCAGTCAACATTCAAGAGCCAGCTGTTCAGTTTCCATGAAGCTGTGCAGTTGTGAGTTAGTTTCTGAATTCTGAGTTCTAGTTTGATTGTACTGTGGTCTGAGAGACTGTTTGTTATGATTTCAGTTGTTTTGCATTTGCTGAGGAGTGATTTACTTCCAATTATGTGGTCAATTTTAGAGTAGGTGTGATGTGGTGCTGAGAAGAATGTATATTCTGTGGATTTGGGGTGGAGAGTTCAGTAAATGTCTGTCAGGTTTGCTTGTTCCATGTCTGAGTTCAAGTCCTGGATATCCTTATTAATTTTCTGTCTGGTTGATTTGTCTAATATGACAGTGTAGTGTTAAAGTCTCCCACTATTATTGTGTGGGAGTCTAAGTCTCTTTGTAAGTCATTAAGAACCTGCCTTATATATCTGGGTGCTCCTGTGTTGGGTCCATATATATTTAGGATAGTTAGCTCTTCTTGTTATATCAATCCTTTTACCATTATGTAATGTCCTTCTTTGTCTCTTTTGATCTTTGTTGCTTTAAAGTCTATTTTATCAGAGACGAGAATTGCAATTTCTGCTTTTTTTTTTTTGCTCTTCGTTTGCTTGGTAAATCTTCCTCCATCCCTTTATTTTGAGCCTTTGTGTATCCTTGCATGTGAGATGGGTTTCCTGGATATAGCACACCGATGGATTTTGGCTTTTTATCCAATTTGCCAGTCTGTGTCTTTTGATTGGTGCATTTAGCCCATTTATATTTAGGGTTAATATTGTTATGTGTGAATTTGATACTGCCATTTTGATGCTAGCTGACTGTTTTGCCCATTAGTTGATGCAGATTCTTCATTTTGTTGATGCTTTTTAGGATTTGGTATGTTTTAGGGATGACAGGTACTGGTTGTTCCTTTCTATGTGTAGTACCTCTTTTAAGAGCTCTTGTAAAGCAGGCCTGGTGGTGACAAAATCTCTGAGTACTTGCTTGTTCAAAAAGGATTTTATTTTTCCTTCACTTATGAAGCTCAATTTGGCTGGATATGAAATTCTGGGTTGAAAGTTCTTTTCTTTAAGGATGTTGAATATTGGCCCCCACTCTCTTCTGGCTTGCAGGTTTTCTGCTGAGTTATCTGCTGTGAGTCTGATGGGTTTCTCTTTGTGGGTGACCCGACCTTTCTCTCTGGCTGCCCTTAGCATTTTCTCCTTCATTTCAACCCTGGTGAATCTGACGATTATGTTCCTTGGGGTTGCTCCTCTTGCGGAATATCTTTGTGGTGTTCTCTGTATTTCCTGGACTTGAATGTTATCCTGCCATGCTAGGTTTGGGAAATTTTCCTGGATAATATCCTGAAGAGTATTTTCCAGCTTGGATTCATTCTCTTCATCACATTCAGGTACAACAATCAAACGTAGATTAGGTCTCTTCACATAGTCCCACATTTCTTGGAGACTTTGTTCATTCCTTTTTGGGCTTTTTTCTGTAATCTTGGCTTCTTGTTTTATTTCATTGAGTTGATCTTCGATTTCTGATATCCTTTCTTCTGCTTGGTCAAGTTGGCTGTTGAAACTTGTGCATGCTTTGTAAAGTTCTCCTGTTGTGTTATTCAGCTCCTTCAATTCACTCATATTCCTCTGTAAGTTGTCCATTCTTGTTATCATTTCCTCAAATCTTTTTTCAAGGTTCTTAGTTTCTTTGCATTGAGTTAGAACATGTTCTTTTAGCTCATGGAAGTTTCTCATTACCCACCTTCTGAAGTCTGATTCTGTCATTTCATCACACTCATTCTCCATCCAGCTTTGTTCCCTTACTGTTGAGGAGTTGTGGTCCCTTGTAGAAGGCGAGGTGTTCTGGTTTTGGGTGTTTTCCTCCTTTTTGCACTGGTTTCTTCCCATCTTTGTGGATTTATCCACCTGTTGTCTGAGTAGTTGCTGACTTTCCAATTGGGTCTCTGAGTAGATGTCCAGATTGCTGATGATGAAATATTTCTGTTTCTTAGTTTTCCTTCTAACAATCTGGCCCCTCTGCTGTAAGACTGCTGAGGTCCACTCCAGGCCCTGTTTGCCTGGGGTACACCTGTAGCAGCTGCAGAACCGTGAGGGTTGCTACCAGTTTCTTTTTCTGCTATCTTTGTCCCTGAATGATGCCCACCAAATGTCAGCCTGATCAGTCCTTTGAGAGGTGCCTCTTTGGTTATACAGGGGTCAGAGAGCTGCTTAAGGAGACTGTCTGTACTTTATACTTAAGGAGAAAGTCTGTACTTTATAGGAGCTCAAGTGCTGAGCTGTGAGCTCTGTTGTTCATTCTGGGCTGCTAGGCAGGTATGTTTAAGTCTACTGCAGCAGAACTCATAAAGCCTCTTTTTTTCCTCAGGTGCTCTGTCCCGGGGCATTAGGGCTTTATTTATGAGTATCTGTTGCACTGTCCTGCCCAGCAAGGAGGCAGTTTAATCACTGCCTGCCTGTAGTGACTATGCTGAGCTGCCGTGGGCTCCGCCCTGCTGTCGTGGTTTCTGCCATGCTGCCGTATGTAATTCCCTGTAGTCCTGTTTATATGGGTGTGGTTAGAGCTGCCATGGTGATGGTGGCCTGCCTCTGTAGTGGTGGACTCTCTCTGTTATGGTGGGTTGCCTCGGCAAAGGCAGGTTTTCTTAGCAACAGCAGGCTGCATCAACAATGGCAGAGTACCTCCATAGGGGTTGAGTGCCTCGGTAATGGTGGATGCCCCTCCCCCTCCGAGCTGCACCATCCTGGGTTCAGCTGTGCTTGCTATGGAACTCTCAACCCCAAGTGTTTACAATTGCTGTTTTGTTTGTATTTGTAGGGGTGGTACCCACTGAGCCTGATCACCTGGCTCCCTGCCTAAAAGCCCCTTTTTTTTTAAGTTGCATGGTTGACTCTCTCCCACATGTTCCAGTCGCCTGCTGAAAGGGTGGCTGGATCTGTGTGATTTTCCCGTGCAGAGACCCACTGCGCCAGCTGGAACAACATTGCTGCCCGGGAATCTCCTGGCCTGGCTTTCTGTTTAATTCCTGTTTAATCAGATGAATGTGCTAATCTGCCTTCCAAAATCTCCAATTGCTGGTTTAACAGGGCCCCAAACCAGTGTATTTTGTACAGAGTGCCGCTGTGCTGCAGCCCCAGCCCAAACAGCTATGCCAGCCCAAACAGCCATGCTGGCAGCCCGTCGGGCTCCTACAGCTGGGAATCTCCTGGTCTGTGGGCAATAAAGATCCATCTGGAAATGTGGTATCCACTCACCATCTGTGCTTTCACTGGGAACGGCAATCCTGAGTTGGTTCTACAGTGCCATCTTCTCCCCCGGAATCTCAGCATTGTGTAGATTTTTTTTTAAAAGTTCTATAATTAAACAAAAATCGAAAGTGACTCAGATATTTAATAAATATGGTTTAATTTAATCTTACATTCTAAAGTATATGACAAGTCTATTTATACGCACTTATGGTATTACATTTAGTTTTTTAAAATTATTAATGGCTACAATAGTCATCATTTAACATTATTTCCCTGTTAATCATTTTTATAGTCTGTGAATTTCAGGTATTTTCCTATGTACAAAGCTTAAGTTTAAATAAATGTGTTTGGTGCCTTTTTTCCCCCTATTATTCAGTTAGCTATTTTCATTAAAACAACAATACTAAATGCTTTATTCATAACAAAAAAAAAGTATTTGTGTTCATTTATTAAATTTATTTATTTTTTTAAGAAAGTGGAAAAATGTTAAAGTGAAAGGATGGAAAATATATACAAGTTAAATTTATACACTAAATTTACAAGTGCTTTTATTTTTAACCTAATTTGTTACCTTGTGGCCACAATGCATAACAAAACATTTGTACATACATATAAATGCACCTAAGCACACATACACACTCATAAAAATAAAGATCTTATAGCTTTTACTTTGTAACTCTAGCCATAAAACATCAATTCAAACTTATAAGTTTATAAAATAATGGTTGGGTGTGAATGGTGGTTTTTATCTCAACACCAGTAAAAAGGTTCTTTGAACTAGAAAAGCAATTACATTTTTTGAAGCAAACCCCACATCTTCCTGTCTTTTAGAAACCACCAAAAATACATATTACCATCCCACTATTCTACTAATTTTCAGTGAAAACCCTAGAATTGCTTAATTTAACATAACATGATTTTAAATTACTGAAGAGAATTTTGAAACTAAATTTATAAAATTAATCTCACCAAAGATTACTAAAGTCATGTGAACAGAAATGCCTCTCAGCCAACTTCTATTAGTTTGATAAACACTTACTTTGAGCCAATTAATTATAGCTCTTTCATACAATGGTAGTTCATATTATTTCTACATAACACATATATGACACATCTAAACAGAACCAGACAGAGGGAGATCTTATACATTTAAGATTTTTCATTTGCTTATTTTCAAAAATGTTACCTTCCCTACTTTAGACTATTAATCTCTTGTCTGTTCCAAGGTCTAAAAAATTGCTGACTAGATGACACCCTAAATTTGCATCTTCAAAGACATGATTTGGGTGAAGCAAGGTAGAAAATGCATATCCCAAAGGCATAATGTAATTTCAAATTAAATTAAAATGAAGGAAAGATCTGTTACATAAACTTTAAGCCATTGTCTTCACTCTAGTTACAGTCCATAGTGGTTTAGATGTGGAGACAGAGATGCTGATATTGTTTAACTGTGTCCGCAAATCTCATCTTTAATTGTAGCTCCCATAATTACCATGTGTCATGGGAGGGACCTGGTGGGAAGTAATTGAATCATGGGGATGGGTCTTTCCTGTGCTGTTCTCATGTTAGTCTCATGAGATATGATAATTTTATAAAGGGGAGTTCTTCTACACAAGCTGTCTTAGCTGCTGCCACGTAAGACCTGTCTTCCTTCCCCTTTGCCTTCTGCCATGATAGTGAGGCCTCCCCAGCCATATGGAACTATGAGTCAATTAAACCTCTTTCCTTTATAAATTACCCAGTCTCAGGTATGTCTTTATGAGCAGCATGAGAACACACTAGTGCAGATGCTCTTACAAAATGGAGATTACCTATAAAGATATACATTTTCATTATAAAGAGTTTTATTAAAGTGGCTTAGTTTGATAGGTGGTGTTTTCAATTTAGCTTTATTAGATTACTGGCTTTTGGGTGGAGCCCTTTAAGAAACAGTGCAAAGAAAGCATGCACAATTTTCTTATCTAAATGTGTAAAGAAATAAGTAGCCTCCTGTAATAATGACTATTTTCTGTAACCTATCCTTAACTATCATAACATTGTAGCTCTTGTCCAAGATTATACACACAAAGGTCATATACTCTCATAATATAAAGTAATCTCTGGTACCCACAAAACCCAAAGATGTCAGCTAATGCAATACAAAAATGCTGAACTTTAGACCTGAGAGAAATCTACCCATGACCCTTGAAATTCCACAAAGAAAGCAGAACACCCCAAAAGGGGATGAGTGGTATCTTCATCCTGAGTTTTTAAAGAGGTTGGTGTATTAGAAATCTTCTCTAATTTTTTTTCTTTTTTGCTTGGTAACAAAGATGACAAAAGAGAAAGGAGGAATAGAGTGGAATAAAAGTAAACAAAAAAACTCCACAGTTTGTTAAGAAAGGAGTAAACAGAGAATCCAAGTACATGTTTATTTGTTTGTTTTTCTTTTTTTTGCAGCTGTTGGAAATTTTAGCCAATTCAGAGGTCTTGTTCCCCATAACTTGAAATTCTCATTTGGATTTAACCAAGTTGGGTAGAGTTGGTCAAACCTGATGAGAAGAAGACTGAAGCAGCTACAGCAACAAAGCCACACAATACAATTATGGAATGCTCTAATGGTAAAGAGAAATTAGGACCAGCTGGCTGTCAATCTTAACTTTTAGTCATTAAGGAGCACTTCCAAGTCAAAATCTCAATTCAGCTTCTTATCAATGAATGTGGTCCAGGCTTAAGACTGCTCTCTATCTTAGAAGCAGGAAGAAATTTAAACTTCCCTTTCTTGTTTGAAGCAAGCTGAAACTCCAGAAAAGTTGTACAGTGAAGTAAACCTTAGATATCAACTGAATTTTTGGAAACCAGGGATTCTCTGAAGCAGGGAGCTCCCACACCTTAACAAATTATCCTATTGGATAGAGCAATAATGATAGCCTAAGCTAGTACCAAGCACCCACAGGAGATTTGTGAAATGTCAGAGCCATCTCCACTCAGAATCCTTTCCATTGGTCACCAATTTGTAAACCAAAAAGTATCTCAGATAGCTCTTAATTCATTTAGAAGTTTATTTTTCCAAGGCTAAGGACATGCCCACAAGGAAAAACCACTGAATCACAGAACAATCTGTTGTCTCTGCCTCTCTCCAAAGATGAATCTGAGAGCTTTAATATTTAAAGGGGGAAAGTGGGCTAGAAGGGAAAGAGGGAGGGTATGGTGATCCACATGTCGTCAGGAGAAAAAAAGCAGGTGGGGGAAAAGTCAATTATGTTTTTGCTAAGGAAATTGGCACTTTGCATAAGATAAGCTGAACATAGAGTAGCTACCTGTGGATATGTTTAACCTTTTATCTGTAGCTATCTACTTGGGGACAAAAGGAAAGACAGCTTCTCATACAGCTGAATGAAGTTTTAGCCTACTTTTTTTTCCCTTTTGGCATAGTAAATTAGGGTATCAAGTTTTTATTTTATTTTGACAAGGTTTTGTGCTTTATTCTCTGACAATTAATGAAGAAAAAAATTCACTGATGTTTGATAAAGCATGGTAGAGGAGACTTTCTCCCAGATCATCCCAATAGGTATAGAGACTATGACCATGGGATTTTTGAAGTAGGGAAGAGAGAAAGATGGTTCAACTTTGCATACAGCATGGGCTAGCAAGAATTAATAGCCAAGGAACAGGGAGGGAGTTCAGAGTATGAAAAATTACTAAAAGGAGATATGAGAGTCAAGGAAGATTCTAGCTGAACCAACCTAAGAGGATTCTTGCTGAAGACAGGCCAGAGTAAATAGCCATCACCTGTGAAATGGAGGAAGAGGAATCACTGATCAGATGTAGAGGGTGAGCCATAATCAAGAGTGCAGAGTTTCTGTTAAAATTAGATTTTACCAGTAAATGCACAGATGGGCTTAGGAGAAGGTTCAGAATCCTGATTAAATCTTGGTCAGAATCTTGGACAAAGAATCTTTGTCACAATGCAGCACTAAAAAATAAGTAATAATTATGTAATTATTTTGAGGTATCATAATTTTATATGAGAAACTGAAATGGTAAGGAATTAACTACCTTTTCTGGAATTACTTTAGCAAGTAAATGAGGAGCAGAAATTCAGCAGCTTCTGAAAGCTTGAAGTGGCAGTAAGATATAAGCAGATTTGAAGGGAGACGTATATAAGCAGGAGGGCAAATTAGGAGGCACTTTCAATATTCCATGGTAGTGAGAATAGAAAATTAGGGATGGATGAGAATCAACAGGATTTGAAAGAAGGTTTAGTGTGGCAGCAAGAGGGAAATTAGAGGAGTTTTTGCTATTGAGGGCTGAAAGTCTGGGAAAATGGTGGCGCTATAAACAAAAACAGAGATCACAGGAGTAGTAGCAGGTTTGCACTAGCGAGATAAAACATTTAAGTTAGACAGAATGTAATTGTGGGATCAGCACATTCATCATCATCATAAAAACTGTATTAAATATTGCATTATGAGAAGCTATGCTTAACAAAGCAAGCTAGGTGGGTCTGGCATCAAAATCTCACAGTAGGAAGAAAGGAAGGTAAATGCTGCAGCTTGAAGCCCAGCAGGATGGATAGCTGAGGAAAAGGATTGACTTGAGCATTTGGTGAGCTCCCTCATGGTGAAGCCCCGGGCAGATTAGAGGCTCTTTGAAATCAATGAGAAACAACAGGAAAGAGAAGGATTCAGGCAGGATAGAAAGAAACCCATTACAAATTTTGCCTGTGATGTATCCTGTCAGAACTGCCTGAGTCTGGGCCAGGTTTTCAAGAGGCAGGGCTAGGGATAGGGTAGAAGAGACACGGCTGCCAAGCTGCAAGGAGGGAGCTAAAAGCTTTGCGCAGGAACAAAGCTGGAATCAAGCTAAGCTGCAAGGCAGAGACCAGGTGCAAGGCAGTAAGAACGCTAAATCACCTAGGCAAGAACAAGCAGATCGGAAACAGATGAAGTGAAAGCAGCAGCATGTGGAGACATTCCACGACGGTCTGGAGTCTCAGACTGTGTCTTTTTATAGGAAGCCTCAGGACTTGGCTATGACTGATGAGAGAGTTTGTTGCAGGAACTGTGCTTGTTCAGACACAACAAAAATGGGCAGTGAATTCCATGATGGCCAGTAGACACACAGATGCAAAATAAAAGGAGTGTGGCTCACATCGTTCTCAAGCTAAACAGGAACCCATACAACACCTTGGTAAATTATTTTCTAAACTTTGTTTTTCCTCTGACTGCTTTGTTAAATCCCTATTCTTTTTTATTTTGTTTTTTAAGGAAATCGTACCTTTTACAAATGACACACTCTGCTACAGAGCTCGAAGCTGGCATATGGCTGTTGTGAAGAGGGAAGCTTGGGCCGCTTCCGCCTATATCATGTGCATCTCATAGATAACAGAGAACCTTCGACTCCCTGGCTGCCAATCTCCCATCTTTCATCTGTACCAAATTCACAATGATGAGGGAGAAAGAAAAGCAATTTAATTCTCAATGGTACTTCATATAGCTGCTATAAAACATCCTTTCTGCTTTAGACCAAGTAAGTAGTAATAACATAGGAATACTGAAAATTGTCATTTGGAGGGTAAAAATGGTGGAAGGAAAGTTCTGCAGAATAAAGCTGTGTAATAAGGAAAAATATATACATGCTACAGTGGGTTTTCATCACGGATTCTAAAAACACCCACTTATCCTCTGCAAAGAACTTGTTACAGCTCATTTTCTATTTGTGTATATAACTCCATCCCAAGATGAGCATCTGTCAAGCCAGGAAAGCACAACATTTATAATATTGTTTTCATTCTTGACTGAACACATAAAAAGCACAAAATCTAGTTATAAGAATGGCATATGTGTGTGGAGTTTGTCTCAAAGCCTTTGCCACTGGCTCTCCCTTTCTTATTATTTACAGACTATTGGTAGGTTTTTCTCAGAAGGGTAGGACAGAGAGAAAATGAATCATTGGTATTTCCTTTCAGGTGGCTCCAGGAATGGCATGGGAATGAAAGCAATTACCTAGCTTTGTATAATCTTTACATTTTCATTTTCAAGTGTCTGATAATCATCATGTTAGAAGTTGCAGTTTCAGTTTTCCTTAACCCGGATTTTGGAATCCTAGAGCCTGGTTAGATAAATTTCTCAGCATCCCAGGCAAAGATCGGCTCTGTGGTGGTTTGGACTCCATTTGATGAGGCTGCTGACAGCTGGGCAGTTCACTGTCTCTGGCTCTAGCTGTGAACTTTAACTCTATCACTAATCTCTGTTTCTTAATGCCAGGATATGACCCATGTTTATTATGATCTCTGAATTTGGCTTTGAGATATGCATACATATTCCTTACCTTATAATTCTCAAGAAAGATGTATCCTGAGACAATCTGGTCATTTGGTTGAAAAAAGATGGGGAGAGGAGAGGAAAGAGAACTGGTATCCTTCAGGAGCATTTCTGACACCAGAACGGTAATTGGGGAGTCTTTGGCCAGTTATAATTTTCCCTCAACACCATGTCAGATACAGTGAGCATTTTTCCCTGTATCTGACATGGTGTTGGACCCACCAAAATAGCACTGTGGAGTACTGCTGCCAAAGAACATTAATTTATAGTTTTAGAAAACTTGACTTTGGATCCGCATTCCATGACTTATTATCTGAATGATCTTGAACACATTCTGTTACTTTTTCTCTGCCTGTTTCTTCACTGGAAACATGGAGATAAAATATCTTAGAAAGATATTTTTGAAGATAAAATGTGTTAATGTATGTGAAGCACCTACGTGTGCTGCATTAAATTATCTGCTCTCAACACATTATATTTGTAATAGTAGTTATTGAATGGTATTTTGTTATTGTACTAAATAATTATTGCCTAAGATCAGAAATGTCAGAAGTACAGCAAAACTCAGGTACAGAAATTATTCTGCTCTTCCTACCCTCTCAGCATGCACTTATAAAGTGTGGTATTTTTCTCACATGGATTTCTTATGGGGCTCCTCCAGGGTTCCATTTTATTTTCTTTTGCTATAACTCAGGGCCCTGAGGAAAGGATACCAGGAGAAAAAAGCATTACTCTCCTGCAGAGGAGCAGCTCAGAATCTCTCTCATCCTATTAGGGTACATAAACCTGTTTCCTGACAGTGATACTCATATGCTTTCCTGTGATGTGCCCCATACATTCTATATGCCATTCTGATTTTATCAAGGTAATTTAAAAAGAGTTGTATGTAATCCTCAAAGCACTTTTCAGAGCAATGCTTTCAGTAAACAGTCCGCTAAATTATCATTTCTCTTTCTTTGTCACTTCATTTTGGGTGGGCTACTTTTTCCTAGAGCAGTACTTCTCAGTGTTGGCTGCATATTAAAATTACTGGAGGAGATTTTTCCTGACTTTAGCTCCCTATTCCCCACCTCTGAGGCCACCCTGCATATTCCACAATCTCTGCAGATGAGGTTCAAGAATTAGCACATTGTAAAGTCACCCCAGGAGATTCTAATATGGAGACTGGGTAAAGAAACACTGATCACTGTCTTTTGGGAATCAACTGTTTTTTGTTTTCTTTGGATTTTTTTTTCTTCCCGGGCTAAAAGCTGGCAATTGATGCTTTATTCAATTCCTAAGGGCATATAACAGGTGAAAAATAAATATTCAAAGTATTTGTTTGTTTGTTTTTGTTTTGAGACAGAGTCTCCCTCTATTGCCCAGGCTGGAGTGCAGTAGCACAATCTCAGCTCACTGCGACCTCTCCCTCTTAGGTTCAAGAGATTTTCATGCCTCAGCCTCCTGAGTAGCTGGAACTATGGGCATGTTCCACCACATTCCACTAATATTTGTATTTTTAGTAGAGATGGGATTTCATCATGTTGGCCAGGCTGGTCTCAAACTTCTAGCCTCAAGTGATGCACCTGGGTTAGCCTCCCAAAGCGCTGGGATTATAAACGTGAGCTACTGTGCCAGGCCTAAGTATCTGTTGAGTGCCTATGTACCACGCTGGACTCATTTCAACCTACCAGGTCTCTCAAATCTGAAGTTTTCCCACTCAGATCTTTCATCCCCTAAAGCTTAAATTTGTTTCATCTCCATCTGATGAACTAATTCATGCTAAAATAAGAGGACAGAAATAAATATTTTAATTGCTATTTTCTGAGGATCATACATTTTCCTTGCTGTTATAGAGTCTAATCATGAGAATTTCATAGAGGTGTATGAGTAAACATAGCCAAAGCTAGTAGAGGTTATGGGATACAAGAAAGCTTGTAATAATTAGCAACAAAATTCTTTGGTATAGTGGGAAACACATGGAATCTTAAGGTCAAGGTTCAAGTCTAGTCTTTCATTGTTATAGGCATTCTTCTAGGCTCTGGATATGTAACAGTGAATAAGATTCAAAATTTCTGCTCTCATGAAAGTTGCCAGACAAAAAGGAAGTAAATAACAATCCCCTTGTTTTCCCCACCCCCAATACACACAAGCAAAACATTTCATGTAGTAATGAATAAAGCCATACAGTAACTAATGAGACTCTAGTAGGGAAACTGGAGAGTCATGTAGCAGATGTAAACCTACTGATGAGAGTTGTTGGGGTAGGGATATCTAAGGAAGCAAGTTTTGGTTGAAATCCAAACAGTGATGTGACCTAAACATGCAACTATCTGATGGCAAAGATTTCCAAGCAAAGGAAAGACTAGTACAAAGACCTCAGAGCAAGAACAAGCTTGAGGTACTAAAGGTATAGGAAAAAAGGCAACCACATCTGAAGGATGTTGATGAAGTATGAGTGATAAAGAATTTCAGCAATATCTTCCTCCAGATAGTAGATTCTCTCCCTGATCTCATTTAAATGAGATATCCTAAATGTCATTCATCAGGCATAGTCACAGAGAAGTTTACTCTGACCATCAACCTAAAGCACATTCAATTATGCACACACACACACCTTCTTCCCTTCTGGTTGTTCTCTTCAACCAAGATGTAAGTTTCACATAAGCAGGTACATTATGGACTCCTAGAGGCACAGGATAAGTGAATAATAAATACTTCTTGAGTGAATAAAGAGATGAACAAAAAAGGCAGAAATAAGATTACACACAGATTTTAGCTCATGATAAGGAATTTGAAAGTCCTTAAGTGGTACTAAGCAAAGGAGTGCTGTGGTCTAAAACATAATTTTAAAAGGTCACTTTGGTTCTCTGTAGGAATATGAACTCCAGGCAGGAATAGAAGCATAGAGAGAGTTAAGAGTTTCCTGCTATAGTCCAGATGACTCTAATGATAGTCTGTGCAGTAACATAGCAGATCTGAGGATAAAACATAATGGATTACGCATTGAAGTCTGAAATGTCTAGTAGACTTGCAAAAGGAAAGGATGTATAAATAGATGAAGGTCAGTGGAGACACCAGGGTTTGAAATATCAATTCAGGCTGAATTGTCTTATGGATGATATTTAAAAGTTATCTCACTAGTAAGATCATCTGGAGAGAATGTTTGAAATATTAAAGAGTGTCTAAGACCAAGGCCTGGATAGCTTCATCATCTGGAGTTAGGGAAAAGAAAGGAGAATCATCCAGCCAAACTGAGGAAACAAAACAAAGCCTTTGGTTTGGAAGACAATTAGAAGATCTGGTTGTAGAAGATTACTCAGTGTGATAGGAAAAGTTATCGAGAAAGATACAAACCTTCTTGGAAGACCAGAAGGTTTGGCAAAAGCTTTGGGAAAAGGTTTATGGCTAAAGGCAGCCTAATCCTCTTACCTTGAGCTAATAGCAAAGAGCAGATAACAAGAGAATATAGAGAAGTTTATCTGAATAGTTTGTTTACTCATGTTGTCCTAAAACTGATCTTTGATCATTCATTCCCAGGACTGCTCTCTATTGGGGAGAGTCAGCAATATTAATTACCCACTAATGGTGTTTGCTTTAGACCTTTGTCATTAAATCTGTTCTAAAATAAATGCAAGCCTCTCTGGCATATGGGGTTTCCATGGCTAAACTCCAGTCTCTTCAGGGTCTGTGAGCCTGGGGTGAGGGAGGGGGGCTTCTCCTGGCTGCACTTTCACAAGAAAAACACCCGTGCCTGTGTACTTCTGTTATCTGTCACTCAGACAGAGTCTGCTGATCAACTGATCAGACTTGGCAGCTGGTGCCCCGTGTAAGGATTGCTGCATCGGATTCAGCATCTGGTATCAAAAGAACCAAAAAAAAAAAAAAATCAAGAAGGGCATGATCAGTTGTGTTAAATGTTTCTGGAAGAAAAAATGTGACAGGAATAAAAAACTGACCCATCATTTTGGCAAGATATTGGCCTTGGGGCCCTAATGAGAGCCATGCTAGTAAAACAGCCTGAATAAATTACACAGAAGAGATTGAAGAGGTCAGTTTGCAGTTCAGAAGGGCAGTCTTTGCTGCTTACTAGCTGAATAAGCTTGGGAAAGTTTTTGAGACTAGATTTCCTCTTTTTTGAACTGGGAGAAGCGTGTAACAGGTGCTCTACTGACTCCACAGTGAGGAATTTTTTGTAAGACAGAAGTGTTTGAACCAGAGCGATACCATCTTGAATAAGGGCTTGGTGAAATGAGGCTGAGATCTACTAGGCTACATTCCAAGGATGCTATGCATTCTTAGTCAACAGGATATTTACAGTTAAGGGAACAAGTTAATAATGTTTACCGAACAGACCTAGGACCTAACAAACTCAGGAAATAACAGACCCAGCAAACGTCCTAGTGTCCTGATATCTTAAGAACAAAAATTTACTTAGTTTAAGAATGTTTCACTTTAAATATAATAATATAGATTCTTGCTAAAGACTACAGTTACAAAAAGATTAACAATCCTTTGTCTCGAGGCCTGGTTGTAGAGCACATCTCCCCATGACTTTACTTTGTTATCTTATGTATGAACAAGCATTGTACCTAAGGTGGAAGCATTCTTTCTCCTCTTGCTTTTGAGAATGCCCTGCTCTGTCTATGAAATAGCTATTCTTTTATTCCTCTATTTCCTTTTTTTTTTTTTTTAGACGGAGTCAAGCTCTGTCACCAGGCTGGAGTGCAGTGGCACAATCTCAGCTCAGCTCACTGCAACCTCTGCCTCCTGGCTTCCAGTGATTCTCCTGCCTCTCAGGCTCCCGAGTAGCTGGGATTACAGGCAGTTGCCCCCATGACCAGCTACTTTTGGATTTTTAGTAGAGATGGTATTTCACCATATTGGCCAGGATGGTCTCATTCTCCTGACCTCATAATTCACTCACCTTGGCCTCCCAAAGTGCTGGGATAACAAGCATGAGCCGCCATGACCAGCCATTCCTCTACTTTTTAGTAAACTTGCTTTCACTTCATTCTATGGACTCGCTCTGACATCTTTCTTGGAAGAGATCCAGGAACCCTCTCTTGGTGTCTTGATGAGGACCCCTTTCCGGTAATAAGACCACATGTGAAAGTTTATCTCCATAATCTGAATTTTATGAAAAATATATAGTCATTATTATTATTTTGTGGAGAATCAATAGTGTTATTCAGAACACATAATAAATTGAGACAAACCACAGTAAAACAGTTATTACAGTTAACATTTTATTTTGTTTTACAAAATCTCTTTTGTCACAATTTAAATAACTGAATGTTATAGATATTACTTAATATGTTTCTTCTTTTTACTATTTTTTTTCCCCATCTCTTTCTTCTTTTCTTTCTTTCTCTCTTTTCTCTCACTTTATTCTCCACCCCGCTCTTCTTTTCATTTTTCCTATGGTAATCATTATTTGCCTAAGGCACATAAGCCACTTAAGAACATACTAATAGGATCCAATGAGTTTGGCTTCTGCGATCTCTAAGATATCAGGTGAGATGAAATGCTTCTAGGTCACAAGAAAGGAAGCAAATATGATGGCTATCATCTCCACAACTTCTGTAGTTGTGAACAGTAACATGATTACTAGTAACAAAGACTTAATTTATAGAAAATGGCCCCTAATTTAATTTTACAAGAAGGTGGAATAAATTTTCCAGAGCTATGGTTCTCTACTTTGGCTGCACATTGAAATCATCTGGGGAGTTTTAAAAAACATGGATGCCTGGATCTCAGTCCAGGAGATCCTGATTTAAATGGTCTGGGGTGCAACCTGGTTATCGGGATTGTTTTTTTTAATTTCATTTTAGGTTTTGGGGTACATGTGAAGAACACACAAGATTGTTGCATAGGTACACACATGGCAGTGTGATTTGCTGCCCTCCTCCACATCATCTATATCTGGCATTTCTCCCCATGCTATCTCTCCCCAACGATTGATTCTATTGTGCAGTCAAGGTTGAGAATCTCTGGAATGGGGGCACAAAATTACATACATACAGCAGCTTAACAGGAAATTATCCTGTACAGGCAATCCGATGAATCCTCAGGTATAGCCCAGGCTCTTTCTCACCTTGACTTTGTTGCCCTGCATTTGTCATATCTTTTTGCAGAGCACTAAATTCTGTTGCTCCTTAAAGGCAATAGCAACTGACAAAGAACGATTAAAAGAATGGTTAAGGCATAGCACTGATACAAAAAGCAAAAAAAAAAAAAAATCTAAACTTGGCTTTTAATAAATGTAACTATCTCTTTTGCTGTGCAAATTATAATAGCTCATGAGAATTGGACAAAACTCTACACTGATAGCCTTAACTTATTTATGTGAAAGTTATTTTCTTAAATTCCCCAGTGGTGACTTTCAACACTTCTTTTATTCACTTTACCAGAGGCTGCTTGTGTTTCATCCAAGGTTACAGTGCTTTCAACATTGAATTCAAAAAGGAAGTAAATTCATTTTATTTTCTCTAATTATACTTTATTCACTAAACATGTGAAGGTATGTCCAAAACAAGTAATAAAACATTTTGTTTCAACTTCAGTAGTGTTAAAGATATTATAACTGTTTTTTTTTTGTTTATTTGATATTTTAGCTAATGTTATGCACCAACAAGAGAAAAAGAAAGAAGAAAAGCAATATATTTTCAATTTACATTTCTATGCATCATTAGGTTACTTGGCTTAAAATATGAGTAAAGAAAATACTGAAGAACATACAACTCTCAAAATTTTAAACTCCTTAAGGATATGATAGCCTAAATGAGTAAAATGTTGAAATTTTAGACTGATTAAAAGAAAATGCAGTCAGACATTCAAAATCATCCAGCTGCAGCCTAAAATGAATATATACAGTAATTCTAACTAATATTTTCAAGTGTGTTCTCTGTACACACAGTCATTATATAAGCAGTAGTGCATGTCATTTTCACATGAATCCTGTGAGGTAGGTACTCATGCACCCATTTAAGAAATGAGGAAACTGAGGAACAGGACAGCTAATACATCCAAGTTCCTACAGATGCAAAGCTAGAATTCCTACATATGTAGTCTGGCTACAAAGCTTATGGCTTAACCATTTTTCCGTTTTGTGCTAAAGAACACACTGTAAGATTACTATCACCCACAGACTTACCCACTGCAGTTGACTCTGTTCAAAAGTCATTCTTTTATAATATAAAAGATTCAGATTATCTGAGCCACAAGTATTTTAATCTCATATATTTGGCTAAAGTTTTGAAGAGTAAAATAGATGTGTCATAGAGGAATATTGGCTGCCAGCTCTAGGCTGAGTTCTTAATGACAACAATATCTTGAAGTTGTCACCACATAAAATCTGGTCCTTTATTTTACAGATATGAATATGCAGTCAAGTTAGTGCACTCAGAGATGATCAAGCTATCAGAGATGGATTTATTAAATATAGTTTCAGAATGGCAATGTATTCATTGTATATTAGGGGCTATATTTACCTTTGCAGAGATTACAATATTCATTTTTCTGTTTAGGGAATTTTCACTTCTCTTTGGAAACTAAATCCAGTTTATGAGATTTCTTGTTGAACATGGATTCTGTACCAAGAAAATTGAATGCTACTTTCAAAATTACAGATATTTTTTAAGATACAAAACAAATCACTTTTATTGTATAAAACTGAAATATCCAAAATACACCTTAAAAAATGCTACCACCCGAAATGTAATTTTAAGGTATTTTTTCCTATGCCTAATAAAATAGGTAATATCATACATTAAAAAATTTTATAAGTTAATTTGTTCTTGATGATATAATTAAACATTCTCAGTAGAAATGATTTAAAATAGATTATGTAATTTACATGTTTTACCTAATTATATAACTATAGTTATATATTAAATTATATAATTTGTTCTTATTAAATAAGTAATATGAAAATTAATACCGGCTTTTTATAAAAATAGAAAATATAAAGAAATATAAGAAATGTAAAAATTACTTAGAGCTTAAACACTATGATTCATTCATATTGATCATGTATTTGCTATGTATTAGGCTTTGGGTAATCAAAAGTGCATAAGACACTCAAAGAGATGCCACAAACACAAATGGTCAATTTGCATATTGCAATAGCATGGTGTGCTATTATAACGTAATCATAGTCTGCCTGCGGTCATAAAAGAGGGCAACTTAACTTGGAGAATGCTTTCTGATCCAGTAATATCAAAGCTGAGATCCCAAAGTAAAATAAAAACCAAGAGAGAAAAAGTTTAACTTATTTAATGTGCTTACTTGGCAGGCACTTTGAGAAATAGTCTGGTAGTTCCTCAAAAGTTAAAAGATAGAGTTACCATATAACTAATTTCATGCCTCAATATATACTCAAAAGAAATAAAAACATATGTCAATGTAAAAACTTACACATGCATGTTTATAGCAGTATTCTTCATAATAGCCAAAAAGTAGAACACACCCAAATGTTCATTAGCAGATGAATGAATAAATTTTAAAATGTGGTATATCCATACAATAGAATATTATTTGCCTATACAAAGGAATTCCTTTTACATAAAGTGTTCATCATTGGCAAGTCTACAGAGACAGAAAGTAGATTAGTGGTTGCCTAGGTCTAGGAGGAGGAGGAGGATTGAAGAATGAAGGCTAAAATGTATGAGCTTTCTTTGTGAGGTAATACAAATATTCTCAGATTGATTCTGGTGATCATTACAAAACTCGGTTAATAGTCTATAAAAAATGAAGTGTACACTTTAAAAGAGTGAATTATATGGTATTCAAATTACATCTTAATAAAAGTTACAGCAAGAAAATCCACTTAGGGCAAGGTACCTTTTTAAAGGCACTTCATCTTATATAGCATTTCCATTTCCAAAATCTTGCCAATTCTCCGAGAAGTGCTATAACACCTATTTTAAAAGCTTGAATACGTGAGATACCTTTCCAAGGTCCCTCATTTATAACTAATAGTTGGCAAAGCCAGGACGTAAATTTAGAATTTTTGTTTTACACAGAGCTTTTCTTTTTTTTGAATTCTTTACAGGATCCAAAGTATATCATCATTTGTTACAAATAATATAGTGAAATGTGGTTTTACACAAAATGAATCATTTATATTGCCTCAGATAAAAACAGCTGAGAACATGAGATTGTGGTTGCATTAACACTAGGCACATGAAAAATATTAGAACAGTTTTCTAAGATGTCTGACTTGTGTTGGTTTCATCTTCTAAAACCAGGAATAATCATGTTTCTTAATAATTCTTAATGTGAAGTCATCCACTCCCACATTACCTGCTAAGGTTTGAATGTTTGTCCCTCCAAAGCTCATGTTGAAATTTAATTGCCAGTGTAATGTTATTAAGAGGCAGGACCTTACAGAAGTAATTATCCATGAGGGCTCTGTCTTCATGAATGAATTATTGCTAGTATCAAGAGATTGGGTTCCTTATAAAATAAGAGTTTAGCCCCTTTTACTCTCTCTTGCTCATCCTCTTTGCCCTTCTAAACCTTTTTCCCTAGGATGTTACAGCAAGAAGGCCCTTGCTAGATGCTGTTACCTTGATCCTGTACTTCCCAGACTCCGGAACTCTCATGAGCATGGGCTGGAATCCCATAAGGATAGACTAAAGCAGTCGTCTGCTCTTGCTGCCTCTGATTTCAGTGCCTGTGTGTCTGCTGAGTATCCAGTGGAAGCTGGGGCCCATAGTCATGGAGGTTAAACACACACAGCCCAGTAGGCAGAGAAACTGAAGAAAAACTGTAGGGAAATCAGAGCAATCACAGGCCCAGCTCCTATCTCCCTCTGTGTTCCAACCAGTTAGACTTTCCTTTGTATCCTCAAACTGAAACTGACATTCAAATGAAATGTGCTTATCTAGGAAGGGAATTTTGGGAAATGAAGTTCAGTTTGGCAAGCTGACACATTTCAAAGATATGGCATAATCCCAGTTATGCGAAGAGTACCACATAGTTACTCAAATGATTTAAAGCTTTTGTTTTCACCTGAAATCGGTTTGTGTGTATATGCTACAAAATATACATCCTTTTTCTTTTGTGAACAAACAGTTCCTCCAGCCCCATTATCAGTATATTTTTTTCAAATGAGCTACAATTGTTGTCATATACTGTTATCAATGTTGACTATTTTCTTTCATCCTATTCTCACACTGTCTAAATCTAAATTAGTTTAGATTTATAATAAGTCTGATAGGATATACAAAGGACAATTTTTATGGTTCATATTATTTTCCTTTGTGTCCTCATCTAAATCTCATCTTAAATTGTAATCCCATAATCTCCATGTGTTGTGGGAGGGACCTGATGGGAGGTAATTGAATCCTGGGGCACTTTTCTCCATGCTGTTCCCATGAGGTCTGATGGTTTTATAATTATCTGTCATTTCCCCTGCTGGCACTTATTCTGTCTCCTGCCGCCTTATGAAGAGGTGCCTTCCGCCATGATTGTAAATTTCCTGAGGGCTCTCTAGCTTTGTGGAACTGTGAGTTAGTTAAACCTCTTTTCTCTATAAATTATCCAGTCTCAGGTATTTCTTTATAGCAGCATGAGAACAGACTAATGCAATACTGGTGAAAATAAATGAAACTCAAGTGAAAGGTAAGCAAAATTAATATTGAAAAATAAACATTGAACAAATTAACATAAGATTTATGAGAAAAAGGCAAGATAGAAATATACACATATCCTATGGTATCATTTATATGATAGTTAAATTCATGTAAAATTAGATATAGTTTAATGATATGTACCTACAGTAAAAATAAAAATCAGAACATTTAAATGATATGAGGAAAGAGCATAGCATTATGGGGAGTCTTCAAATATATTGGTAATTATTTTTTTCCTAGTTGGGTGGTAGATGTACAGAGATTATATTGTCTTTTGTGCCTTTTGTATATTTGGCCATAGTGAAAACTATGTCCCTTGTTTCAAAAAAAAAAATCTGTGTTTCAGCATAATCCCTATCAATGTTCTGTACTAAGGGCTTTGACATGAAGGAGCCCAGAGAGAGACTAAGCAGCCCAGCAGGGATGCATGGAGACACTGTTGCCCTTTAAGGAGTCTCAACAAGTATAATAGCTCTCTGACCATGAGGAGCAGGCTAATGTTGGGAGTACATGTGAAACTATCCCAGGAAACCTCAGAAATACTTGTAGTGTACCTGTGAGAATTTGCAGAATATTGCACATCTCTGTCCAATTTACACAGTAGGGAAATTGAGGTTATACCTATTTTCTTTCATTTATTTACCCTCTGCTGCTTAACAGCAGCCATAGAGAACTATGCAATTCGAACTTTAAGTTCTGTTCATTTTTAGATGACAAGAAAGTGCTGATTGATAATGAATTAATGGATGGGTCAGTAAATATTTCTTTGGTATTTAACTTTTCTAGGTTATTTCAATTCTCTAATATAATGAATGATACTCAAGATTTCCACTTCCTGTGAAAGAGTCTGCTTCAGTGAAGATATGAAAAATAAATGTAATGAGACACTGACGTTCAAATAGAATGTACTTATCTAGTGTGAATGCAAAATAGCATAGATTCAGTATAGAAGATATAACAAGGTGTTTATAAAAAGAATTTATGGACAGATTTTTAAAGTAGAAAGATAAAAGAATTTAAGGTTCTCTCATTTGAACATCAAAGGATTTACCCCTTAGGTTGGCAGGACAGAATGCAGGTAATGTCCTCATCCTTTTTATCTTCAAATATCACAGTTGCTTTCAGAACTGCTTTTAAAGGGTTGCCAGTTTTGCTAATGTACAACAGCCCCTCATCCAGAGGCAAAGGTTTGCATCAAGGATAAAATGACTTTTTAACTTTTCATAAGAAAGCTTAAACTTTTCTACTACCACAACTTGCTTATTAAAGATAAAATGCGTAGATAGGATGTACTAAATAGGGCATACCAGAGAAGACTGGATGATTTTCTTTTTTCTTTCTCTCTTTTTTTTTTTGCTAAATACAAATAAATAGAACTTACTAAACTATCTTCTATCACATTTAACCAGGTTGACTTACAGAGTATAATAAAATTTCCCATCATCTTTTCAAAATCCCCTAATTCCAAGGGAACTGAGCGTGCGCGCGCACACACACACACACACACACACACACACACACACACATTCTTGAAGAAAAAAGCTTTACCTAGATCTAACTCAGTTTCTCCCGGTACTAAAATAGATTGCTGTCATTTTATTAAGTACCAATATGGAGAAGATGAAACTATTTCTAGTTCTTTTTATTTTAATAGTATCTACATTTTCTGTAAATTTGGGAACCTTGAGTAGCTCTCTACAATGACTTGTGTTATCCTGAGTTGGCAACCTAAGTAAGACTCGTTTCTTAATTTATACCTAGAAAGTTGGGATGTTAAACGAGCTTGCCATACCCTATCTAGAAATCTAATAAGTCAACTGAAAAAGTTATATTTCTTCAATAGCAACTTGTCTGGATAAAAACTTCTCTCTTTTGGAGTTGTCAAATATGTGAAATGTGTACAATTGGCACTTCATCTAATAGTTTTAGTTTAAAATAAAATAAAATATAAATTAAAAGAAAGCTTTTTTCTGACTTAATTTATTTTCAAAAAAAGGAACTATACATGGTTAGCTATAAAACCAGGAAAACTCACTATTATGAGATCGTGAATTATGTGTCATTTTTTTACTTCTAATTCTTACCTACCCACAGCATACACAGAGTATTCTAGAAAACTGTAATACTGTACTGATTTCATTTTTCACAAAAAGTAATAGAAATTCTCAAAATGTTACTATCAGAATTTAACAATAGGCTCTGAGATAAATGGACATCTGGTGTTCAGAGACCATCGAAGCAGGGAAAACTGTATTCCTTTTCTATAGAAGACAATATAATGAAAAACTAGGAAACACTGAAAATTTGATACTATGTTCCCACATGAGATAAGCTTAAGAGTGGAATTTTATCATAAGTTTATCTTTTCTATCTAATTTGTTGATTGTTGATTTCACAAGCATGTTAAGCAGTAATAATGAGATTAACATTGCAGTTGTAGAAGTGAATGGCTAATGGGACATAACATGATATTAAGAAAAAAGCATGTATTTCAAAGCAGATCTGTGTGTTTATGTAACAGCCTCTCATCTACTGATGGCCAGCCATACTGAACCTCAGTACTCTGATTTGTAAAATGGAAATTAAAAATAAACACTTCATAGGATGGTATGGTTGTGGTACTGGGCATCAAGTTGTAATTCAAAGAAATCAAATAAAGAAAGACAAGTTGGAGACTGAACGGGGAATGTGCTTTGCTAAAAAGTTTGTATTATGTTCCTTAGGCAATGGCAGGTGCTGAAGCATTAGAAAGACACTGGCATCTACATTTACTTTGAAATCCATGGTAGACTGGCAGGTTAAAATAGTAAATCAATACACTTCCAAAGCACCACATGATGCACTATAAAAACAATTATATGCATATATGTTAGATTACCCAATATTGTTTTAAATATGTTTGTCACTGTTCCACTTTATTATGGAAATAGTGATTTTCAAACTTATTTTTCCCACAGAACCCTCTTTTTAGATGAAATCCTAGCCAGAAGCATAAACAAATAAAACAGATAAAAGCAGAATGATTCTGTTAAATATGAGAATAAATCAGAGGGCTTTTCAGCTGCAAAGTACTAAGTATTCTCTTCATCCTATGAATTTCCATAATACTCATTGTCTACATCTCTCATCTCAAGCCAAATTACATACTCCCTTGAATTTTACTTTAATGTAACTCTTTCACTTCAACTAAATTGTGAGCTCTCTGTGACAGGGACCAGAGCTTTAAAGCTTTACATCTCCCTCAACACCGCCAACAATGTCTTTCACACAGTAGCTGCTTCCTGCTATGCACATGTTTCCAAGTTAATTGAATATGATGATGAACATATAGGATTGGAAATAATTCAATTCACTTTTTCTAGAATTTTAGGATGAATTCCCCCAGGGTCCTTAGATCCAGGCAGTTAAAATGCATGTGCACACACACACACACACACACACACATACACACACACACACACACAAAGTTATATGGTCAGAAATATCAAAGTGATACATGTCAGAGAAATGAAATGTGTATAAATTTATAAAACAAATCTCTCAGGAAGATAATGCATGAAATCATTTTTAATAATGTGTTACGTGTAATGTGAATACATACATTTTGAAAGATATAACAGGTATTTTTTTTTTTTTGATTATGGCTCAGATAGAATTCTATGTTTTTCACTTGCCATTCTGGCTTACCTATATCACTCTGGGTAAATCTAACTTACTGTCAAATCCAACCAATTTGTAATTCTCTTAAGTGAGAGGAATCTGATACTATTGACTTAGCACAAGTAATCAGAGTTTGAACCAGGAGAATGGTGGTGAGGATGCAGAGAAGTCGAAGTTGCAAGAGATATTTCTTTCCTGTTCTTAGCTCAATATTGAGCTAAACTTGTACTACAAAAAAATAGAGATGCACACATTCAGATGGAAAATTGACAGCAATTGTCACAGGCCTTTAGTCTGTCACATTTAGCTTTGTGAAATATTGTCTTTCTGCCAAAAAACAAAAAAAAAAAGAATTTTTTTTGAGACAAAGTCTCACTCTGTCGCCCAGGCTGGAGTCCAGTGGTGTGATCTAGGCTCACTGCAACTTTCACCTGCCAGGTTCAAAAGATTTTCCTGTCTCAGCCTCCCAAGCAGCTGGGACTACAGGCATGTGCCACCACACCCAGCTATTTTTTTGTATTTTTTAGTAGAGATGGGGATCTCGCCATGTTAGCTAGGATGGTCTCAATCTTATGATCCACTCAGCTCAGCCTTCCAAAGCACTGGGATTACAGGTGTGAGCCACCACGCTGTTCCAGAAATGTGTTCTTCTTTCAATTGAAATAGAACTGAGAAAAAATAACTACAGGAGTATTATAAGGATCAATTCTGAATTTTAAATAATTTCCCAAAGATAAATACCTATAGTCTGAATTTGGGGATCACACCAAAGTTCATATGCTGAAACCTAATACCTAATGTGATACTATTAAGAAGTGGAGCCTTTTGGGAAGTGATTGAGACATGAATGCTCCATCTTCAGAAATGATATTACTGTCCATATTAGAGAAGTTAGAGGGAGCTGCCTCCTTCTTTTCTATCATGTGAGAATGTAGCAACAAGTAACCCTATCAATGAGAAACAAGCCCTCACCAACACCAAATCTGCAAGTGCCTTGATCTTGGACTTCCCAGCCTCCAGAACTGTCAGAAGTAAATTTCTATTGTTTGTAAATTATCTGGTTATGGTATTTTGCTATAGTAGCCTAAGCAGGTTGAGAACTATACTATATATTAATAAACGTTATATATATATATATATATATATATATATATACATACATACATATATGTATATATATATATACATACATACATATATGTATATATATATATATATACACGTGTGTGTGTGTGTAACTCTAGCTTGCCTGTGTGAAAGTTAGAGAAGCAATAAAATATATGAAATATGTATTTAATTTATTTTACATATTCTTTGTAAGTGGTACTGAAAAAGGCTTTCCAAATAATTGGGCAGTTTAAGTTGGCAAATCTTTCAAATCTTTCAAATTCCAAATCTTTTGGAAAGGTTTACTGGAAGACCGACGGCAACTAAGATTATTGTAGCACATTTCACATGTTGTTTACACAAGTTAGCATCTTATAGGTACTTTATTTCATTTAGAAATGCTAATTGTAATCTTGAACCCAAACTACTTCCCAAATGTTTTCAATATTTATATAAACATTCAATAAATCTTTTTAGTGAAAGTTAAAATGTGTTTTCTTCAAGAAGGGATTATAGTGACTTGTGTTGCCCCTTTCAATGGGCTTTAAACTAAGTGCATTTCTTAAAGGAGCTTTGATCTTTAAAGGTAATGTATATTATTTATATTATTTTGATTTTGCCTAAGTATTTTGGTAAATACTGTAAAGTCAGAAAGCACATTTATTGCATTTTAATGAATACTCCAGAAGTCTCTTTGTGCAGAACATTTAGGGTAATCCACCTAAAATATTTACTGGCATGAATAGCACATAATTTATTAGAACTTTTATAATCACTTAGAAATGTCATTATCAAATGACCAAGACATTAGCATCCTCTTTATTAAAATATAAATAGGGAGGCTTCCTTTTGGAATCAAATTATTCAAGAATATTATACAAGTTTCTTAAAAATATTTGGCAATAGCAAGTAAAATAAACCACAAATATCTGTGACCACTGTGTGCCTTTATAAAGAAAAATGTAATAACAATAAATGTTACTAACAATATTAATCATCATAAATTGAGCCATGGTATATGTATTAAGAGACTCTTATAGTACAGTTTTGAGAAAACTGATACCTCGGAATAAAATCATATCCCCATCACTTTTGAACTCTGTTAGACTCAGCACCTTCATCCACAGTGGATTTAAGTATAATATGTATTTTATAGGTTGGAGAGATGATAAAATGATAAGTTTGATCAGTAGGCACTCAATAAGTATTAGCCACGATTATAATTACTAAAATAATCTCTTTTTATCTTTACATCTACTATGCAAAATAGGTATGTTATTAGCCTCATTTTTTATGCATGAAGGACAAAGTTGGTGACTTTCGTGGTTATCAGAAAGTCACATCATTGATAATCAGCAAGTTAAATAATTGATACGTTCATCCTTTCAACAATATTTATCAAGAGCTTATTTATATCAAGCCTTAGGGAATATGGCAGTGAATAAAATCTAAAAAGTTCTTATCCTCCTAGAGTTCACATTTTAGTAGAAGGGTAAATGATAAATATGTAATGCCAAGGCAATTAGTGATACATGCTATCACAAAAATAAATAAGAGTCAGCAAATAAAGGAGGATGGGGGAGAAAGGGGCAGAGAAGAACAGACAACGGTGTTAAAAAATGGTGCTTTGGGACAACTGAGAAGTGATGTGTGTCAAGGGATGATGTAAATCATGTAGATGGAGAAAGCATGTCCCAAGCCAAGTGAACACAGGAGCAAAGCCCAGGCTGAGGGTGGGCTCAGTGTGTTGAGAACCCAGGCTTCAAATTGAAGTCTTTGAGTCTATAGCCTGAAGATGCTTGGATACAGGTTAGGGAAGCCATTCAAGATATATCCACAAAGTGAAAGACCTCATTGTAGACAGTATAGATTATCCCATTTGTGCTGTAATACTTTTTTTTTAATGTCAAAATCTATATGTATGTTTATATGCCAGTGCCTGCAAATAAATATTTTTGGAAATACCATTCAAACTATGTTATTGACCTTGAAATTCCTGCCATCTCTGGCTTGAACTGCTGATTTCCTGCTATTTCATGTGGCCCAGAGACTTGTTCTCACTACTTCTCCTGGGCTGCTCCAGGTGATATCTCAGAACTCACTTCTACTTCTTTTCGAATTGTGACTGATCTTCCTCAGTCCGCTTTTCTCACAAACATCACTCATCTCAGTCACTTGACAAATGTCTTTTAATGTTCTGGACAATCTGTGCTTAATTTTCTAGTGTTGGCAGGAGGATGTCTCCTATCACTTTATGTTTTGCTCTTTTCATCGGGGAACTATATCAGAGTTAGTAGGGTCCCAAAGCTTAGGTAAAACTGTTCTTTTTGTTTCATAATTAGTTCTTTCATTCTAATGGTATGAGCGTACTCAACTCTATTGCTGGAGTCAGGGATGTATTCAAATGACAGCCATCATAATATCCTCTTACCTAAATTTACCCCAGCTGATGAGTCCTGATATTTATTCTTGTCTCCTTCTTCAGGTTCCAAGAGCCCTGGAGTCTTACTTACCATTTAGCTTTGGCTGCTGTCTCCCAAGTTTGCCATACTTTCTTGTATGTCTCGGAGTCCCCAAATCTCCCAGCTTTTTTTTTTTATCAAGCTCATAAACATCACTGAAATCATAGAATATATATGTATATATTATTATAACGATTAGTTTATAAATTTGATCCTTTGTGATTACCACCTTTCACAAATTTATTTCCCTACCCACTGTATTTTCCTAAAGCTAGGTAAAAATTTCACAAAATTTTACAGCATGGGTTGAAGGATAGAAATAGACTTTATTGAGGAACTCTGCAGCCAACATTCCATAAGAATGAAAGCCACAGTCCTTCTGATCTTCAATAGCATCACACAGTCCTCATGCCAGGGCTCTCTACAAGATGGATAATATATGCCTGCGTTCTAAGGCAGAGACTCCATCATGACATTGCTCTCCCTTTTTTTTAACAGAGCAACTGGCAAATAATTAGATGACTGAGGTGCCAGCAGTACCAGTGCTTTATAGGAGTTGTCTGTTATGAGATAATTGTGGCTCCTTATTCTGGGGTAGGGGGAACCAATGGTCTAATGAGAAGCTCAATTATGAGGCACCCATAAATTTTTGCTAGAACAAAATAAAAGTGGGTGGGAAAATGGAGCTTCCCAAATAGCTCAGTGTTCAGGCAACTTAGTGTGAGTCCCCAGTGTGATTTTCAGACAATCTGCCTGTCACACCAGCATACTTCAGTTTCTGTGTTAGCCTAGCTATCTTCCCTGCTATAAATAGTCCAAAAGATTGAATGAAATAATATGAGGCACACAAGTAGGTCAGACTAATTTTGTTCTGAAATAGAAGTTTTTACTTTTAAAAAATGTGGATTCCATTACGAATCTGGTGTAAGCCTTAGATATTATCCCTGAAATATGAATTTTGGCAAATATACCAAGTCTACCACATTGCACAATTTCAAGGGAGACATTCACATGATAGTCTACATGTAATTTGCACCATATGTAAATCATTCTACAAACTCATAAAACAAATTTGTTTATGCATTTATAGAGTCCCATGCTCTGTCATGTTAAGTCTTTTTTTTTTTTTTTGTAGAGACAAAGTCTTGCTTTGTTGTTTAGGCTGTTTGGAGCTCCTGGTTGCAAATAATCTACTTGCTTTGGCCTCATATTAAGAATTCTTAGCTTAGTTTGTTCTTCTATTAATACAACTCATATATTTCTCTCGTACTTCTTTAAAAATTATTAGAAAGTAAGACCAAAATCTGTATAAATGGTCATGTGAAGTGAGTGTAAGGAAATTATCTTTTGTAAAGGTTAACTGCAATTTTTTATTATAAAAATACACCAATATTCAAGTTTTACATTCTTGAAAAGTGACTAGTTTTGGTTATGTTCTTTATATCATTAATTTTACTACATCACAGTGAAAGGCAGCATTAACTCTCCCTTTCAAATTATGACCTCACAATGACATATGTCAGGAAAAACTGTAAGACTTTGAAATAGGAAAAAATTGATTAGTAGTGTTCTGTCCAGAATACATTTGTTTAAGATTTTCATGGTCTTCAATCTATGTTACAATTCTAAGTTGTGGAAAACTGATAGTAATGCAAATGGTTCTTTTTTTTAGTTATGAAAATTAATTGTGTCCATTGCAAATGTAATTGATCATTGCCCTGTGGATATTGATCTAATTTACGTTTGTTTAAGAATTAACTTCAGTATTTCTGATTGTTTATACATGTGCACACTTTGAATTCTCCTTTGAGCCAGTTTTTACATCTTGCTGATTCCTTTACTAATTATTATGTAGAATAAAATCTTTGAAATATGTTCATTTTATTTTTCCATGTTTCATAATTTTATCTTTAAAAATTCTTCAGCACATAGTCTAAGTGTTCATGAGCAATAAAAAAAAATACTATTGCATGGATATGGGACTTTAAATTTTCATGCAAAAGAGATCCTCCAATTCTGGAGTTCCTATTTAATATCATGGACTAGTTATATAGAAAAGAAGTTTGAAATTTTTACTTACTTATTATTTTTTACAAAAAGGCTCATTCTCTAATATGATAGTATTTACCAGGGTTACCATTCTAAAGTCTTCCAATTATAGCCAATCACAATGTTCTTTGCTATTATGTGCTTGGTTTATGTGTAAGAAAATTTAATAACACAATTTACAATCTTCAAATTTCTACCAGATAGAATTATTCTAGGCACACTTGACTTTGAATCTTGCCAGTGTTGTTATAAACTGAAAATAACAGAAGCTAAAACTATGTTTAAAATATATATTTTTGTTGAATAAAATATATATTTATCACAAGGTGGTATTTATTCTTATTTTCCGTGTGATTACAGTTGCATTAGTATTCCTTAGATAATGAGTATTCTGATCTTTTGGGTAAAAATCAAATGAGGTTTTAGTTCTATTGTCTGATTTCTGTGGAATACCTGCTTCTTTGGGGAAATAGATTATGACAAAGTACAAATTTATTTCTGTTCTTTCAAAAGAAAAAGCTTCAATTAAATGTTAACACCCCAGGTGTTTTACATTTCTTCAATAAAAATATTATCACTTCAACTATTGAGACAGACCTATGTCGAAAATCCAGATGCTTCATACATTTCCTTTGGAATTCAGTGAAGAAAGTTAAGGCAACTATCTGCATGTGAATTACTTTCTACAATGGAAGGCATTATGACATTGATTAATTGCTAAGCAAAACCCATATTCACTGAAACAGTAGTTATATGCAACTATCAGAGGCCAACTGAAGAAGGCCTGAAATGACATTCTACTTACAAGAAATTCAATTTTCAAGAAATAAATGCCAGATACTAAGATAGTGAGACGTGGAGAAAAATAAGCAATATAACTTGGAGGTATAATTTTATTTTCCTTGTTTTAAATTATTTCTTACTTCGTATGTTCATGAAAGTGATTTAAAGTGTAACGTCTTTTAGGCCGACTGACAGCACCATCGACTATGTCATGGTAACCTCTGTAACCTGCATGTACACTCCAGATGAATTCCTGGAAATAAAAAGTCTGAAGTAACTGGAAAACCACAAAAGGGAAGAATGATGAACTTCTGCAACGCCTAATTAACTTGAGACATTGTTCTGTTGTTCCTTAACCCTGCCTCAATTCATAAGGCAACCGACCTTGGTCAACCTCTTAATTCCAGACCCTATGACCCCCTCCCAGCTTGCAAAAACCACCCTGAACTATAACTTCTGTAACTTTCCACTGCCTACCCCAAACCTATAAACCAACTCCTATCCCTCCTCCATGCTCTGCTGACTCTTTTCTGACTCAGCCCACCCACATCTGGGTGAATAAACAGCCATGTTGCTCACACAAAGTCTGTTTGCAGGGGGGTCTCTTCAATCAGAGCACATGTTTTAACATTTGGTGCCAAAAACCCAGGACAGGGTTACTCCTTTGGGAAGACTAGCCCTCTGTCTCCACTCCTGCTCTGGGAAGAGACCAACCTGAAACCTCAACACATCAGACGAGACCAGCAGCTGACACTTAGTATGCCAAACAGCTCTCTTGTCACTTTCAGATCAGGTAAGCAGTCTCTCCCTCTTTCTCTCTCTTTTCCCTTAGAGAAAAGGAGACAAGTCTCTCCCTGTTTCTCTTTCTTTTCCTTTAAAGAAAAGGAGACAAGTCTCTCCCTCTTTCTCTCTCTTTTTCTTTAAATGCTTCACCGTCTAGGTAGAGAAAAGGAGATAAGTCTCTTGCTCTCTCTCTCTTTCTTTTCCTTTAAATTTTTTTTTTTTTTTTAGTAGAGACAAAGGAGACACTCTACCCATGTAGAGGCAGAGGAGACAAATCTCTCCCTCTCGCTCAATAACTCCAACGTCATTCATGGACTTGGGAAGACAGTGCTCGTTTGCTTTCTGGTCAATCATGGAGACACCTTCCTTGATCACTCACCCACGTTACAGCCCAGGAATCAGTCAGGGATGCCTTTTGAAACCCCTGATAGCTGCTTGCTCCTTCTCATCTCTAATTGCCTTCTCTTCTTAAAACTTATCTCCTTTGCCAGGGACAATATTCCACCCTCTATTCCTCTGTCTTCACCTCCAGCCTGCATCCTAAAAAACCTAAAACCTCTTCAACTGTTGCTCCGTCTGAAACCTAAACATGTCATTTTTTCTGTAACACCACCTGGCCTCAATACAAATTAGACAATGGTTACACAATGGCCAGAAACAGTACTTCGAATTTTTCTATTCTGCTAGACCTAAACGACTTTTGTCAACGAATGGGCAAATAGTCTGAGGTGTCTATCCAGGCATTTTTTTTTACACTCCAATCCATCCCTAATCTCTGCTTTCAATGCAACTCATTCCAAATTTTCCTTCTCTCCCTTCTGTCTGCCCCTCCTGCCTCTGCCAGTGACACAGAATGCTCCTTGTCTATCGACTCTTCTGACCTTTCTCCTCCCGGCCTGTCCAAACCAGACCTAATTCAGGCCCTAACTGCTCCCCCCAGAGCCTTCCTCCTCTTCCTCTGCCCACAACCCACCTCCTTATGTCCCTCCTCTCACCTCCCCACCGCATATCCTGTCCAGATTACAGTTTAGTCCTGAGGCTAACTCATCTGCCCTTGCCTAACAATTCTCCCTTCAAGAGGTGGCTGGAGCCGAAGCCATATAGGGTGCATGTTCCTTTCTCTTTATCTGATCTTTCCCAAATCCGCCAACGGTTAGGCTCCTTTTCATCAGATCCTACTAAATATATACAGGAGTTCTGATACTTAATCCAGTCCTGTAACTCACCTGAAGTAACTTACATGTCATCTTTACTTCTACTCCACCCCTAAAGAATGCTTAATATGCATTTTATCACCCAATCAACCCCTGAAATTACCAAATGGCTACAGAAATTAAAATCTAGCCCTCAAACCCCACAACAGGAATTAATCAACCTCACCTTCAAGGTGTTTAATAATAGGGAAAAAACTGTCCATGGCAGTGCATCTCATAACTACAGATGCTTACCTCTGCCTTAAGACAAACCCCAGCCACACCACAGGCTCACAAAGACTTCAAAACACCCAGACTGCAGTGTCCAACCATCCCTCCCTTGCTTCAAGTGTCAGAAACTTGGCCACTGAGCCAAGGAATGCCGGCAGCGCAGGATTCCTCCTAAGCCCTGTCCTGTCTGTGCGGGGGGGCCCTCATGGAATGTCCACTGTCCAACTCACATTGCTGCTTAGAGACTTCCTGGAGCTCCAACCCAAAGCTCCTAGAATTAATCCTTTTCAGATCTCTTCAGCTTGATGGCTGAAGACTGACACTGCCCAAACATCTCGGAGGCTCTCTGGATCATCACGAACATCGAGCTTCAGGTAACTCTTACAGTGAAGGGTAAGTCCATCCCTTTCTTAATCAATGTGGGGGCCACCCACCCCATGCTGCCTTCTTTTCAAGGACCTGTCTCCTTGGCCTCCATAAGTGTTGTGAAAATTGAGGGCAAGGCCTCCAGGCCTCTCAAAACTCCCCAAGTCTGGTGTCAATTAGGCCAGCACTCCTTCCCAAGTTCTTTTCTAATCATCCCCACTTGTCCAGTTCCCCTGTTGGGCCAAGATATCCTAGCAAAATTGTGTGCTCCCTTAACTATTCCAGAGCTACAGCCATACCTCATTGCTGCCCTCCTCCCTGAACCCCTACTTCCCTTAATAGCTCCCCTTCTGTTCCCCTACCTTAGGATGTGGGACACCAACTTCCCATCCTTTGCTACAAGTCACTCATCATCCCCTTAAAACCTAACCACCCTAATCCCACCCAGTGCCAGTACCCTATCCCAGCACAAGCCTTAAAAGGCCAAAAATTACTCACTTACTAAAACATGACCTTTTAGTTCCCACTAACTCTCCTTACAATTCCCCTATCCTACCCGTGTCCAAAAACCAGACAAATCCCACAGACTAGTCCAAGATCTCTGCCTCATCAGTCAGATTGTACTTCCCATCCACCTGGCTGTACCAAACTCTTATACTCTCCTATATTCCAAATGTCCTTCCACAACTCACTATTCTGTTCTTGACCTCAAAAACACCTTTTTCTAAAGCTCAAATTTCTTCCCCATCTGTTATAACCCTTCATCCCTAGGAGACCTCCCACCCTCTTTGTGTTCCTTTACACTCCACCTCCAAGGTCCTGTCACCCACGTTAACCAAGAAATAGGAACATACCAGCTTTGAATTAGGGAAAGGACCTCCCTCATTACTAGACCAAGTTTTTCCTAGATAGGCATTTACCCTGTCTCTCACTCCATCCTTCACTGCCCTTCCCTTGTTCATCAAACTCTCCTCTCAATCCCTCTTCCTGCCTGCTCATACCTTGTTAATGAAAGTGAATGGTTACTCATAGATACCAAACACTTCCTCATACACCATGGAAACAAAAGCTCTCCCTCCACATAGTTACCCTAACAAACCCCACTACAACCTTGCTGGTTCCCTTGGCATTTGGGTCCAAAACCCCAGCCCCCTCAGAACCCTTTCTTGCCTTTTCAGTTACACTTCCAGTTCTGTCTAAGCCAAGGACTTTTTTCCTCTGTGGTTCTTCTTCTTACATCTGCCTTCCTACCAACTGGACAGGTACTTGTACCCTAGTTTTCCTTATTCCCAAAATTCAGTTTGCCAATGGAGACAAAAGCCTCCCTATTCCCCTTGTGGTTCTGACACAACACAAGCAGGTCATTCCATTGATCCCCTTACTTGTAGGGTTAGGAATTACTGTTGCACTTGGCACAGGCATAGCAGGCCTTACCACTTCATTCATCGCCTTCCGTAGCCTCTCTAATGATTTCTATGCTAGCATTGCAGAATTAACTCAATCACTATCCTTTCTTCAAGCTCAAGTAAATTTCCTAGCTACAATTGTCCTCTAAAACCACAGAGGTCTTAATTGAAAAAGGAGGTCTTTGCCTATTCCTAAATGAAGAATGTTGTCTTTATGTAAACCAGTCCGGCCTCCTATATGACATCATCAATAGATTAAAAGACAGAGCCCAAAACCTTGCTAATCAGGCAAATAGATATTCTGGACCTAGCTGAACTGGGTGGACACTCTCTAAGTGGGTGTCATGACTTTTTCCGATCCTTAGTCCTCTGATACCTGTCTTTCTCTTTCTCTTATCTGGACCCTGTGGTTTCCAATTAATATCTCAATTCCTACTAAACCATATACAAGTGATACCCAATCAGTCAATATGGCATTTTTAGGTTTCTGCACTGCCCCCAATCCTAGTCCAAGAAGCCCTGAGAAACACTGCCCCATCACACCTCTGTCAGGCCTTGCTAATATTCCACTGCCCTCCACTCTTTGTTTCTTTTTCCTTTATATTACTAATATAAAAAGACAGAAATGTGAGGTCTTTCAGGCTGACAGCACCATGTACTATGCCATGGTAACCTCTGTAACCTGCATGTACAGTCCAGATGAGTTCCTGGAAATAAAATGTCTGAAGTAACTGGAAAACCACAAAAGGGAAGAATGGTGAAACCTGTGACACCTAATTAACTTGAGAGATTCTTCTGTTGTTCCTTTTTCCTGTTTTAATTGATAAGGTAATTGGACTTTGTAACCAACCATGGTCAACCTCATGACTCCAGACCCTATGACCCCCTCCCAGCTTGCAAAAACCGCCCTGAACTGTAACTTCTGTAACTTTCCACTGCCTACCCCAAACTTATAAAACCAACTCCTATCCCTCCTCCCTCTGCTAACTCTTTTTTAAGAGACAGCCCACCTGCCCACCCCCCAAGTGAATAAACAGCCATGTTGTCACACAAAGCCTATTTCGGGGGGGTGAAGTCTCTTCATTCAGAGCATGCGTTTTAACATAAATTTTGTTTGTTTGTTTTAATATAAAGCATTTTTATTGATCTAAATAAGTTTTCCAGAGTAGGTCTTAGGAACAGCTAACACCAAGTCTTTTCTCTTAGGTTACAAAGACCAAAACTGAACAGTTGTGCTAAAGAGACAAATGAGAGATTATCGAGTTTAAAATATAATGGGTCCCTGTAACTTCTTATGAATGTTGTGGGACTCAACACTAATTTACCATAAATATAACATCAATGCATGATCAAAGGTTAAAATGCACAAACAAAATATTGGAAAGATCAGAATATGCCATTTCAAAACATGCCACATAGGCTATAGATTTTTTTGAATTGAAAGCAATTGAAAAACAGTAGAAGAAGAGCTCTCTCTCGTTCTGTTTAACAGCAGGGCATAAATTTCCTTTCTGAAGGTGACATAAATTTCCATTTGTAAATGTGTTCCTCTCTTCTGTATCAGAAGATCAGAGATGACGACATGAGTCTTCATAGCAAATCTTACTTAAAGCCTCTTAACACACATTTCTAGTTACTTTCCTATAATTTATCAACCACAGTTTAAAAGGTATCTATAAAGCCCCCACATCTAACTAATTTGTTGGATTTTTCATTTATTTTCTGTGAAGCACCTGTGTCATGTACACAAGCATATTTGCATAAAATAAAATGTGTATGCTTTTTCTCTTGTTAATCTTTCTTTTGTCAATTTAATTCACAGACCCTAGAGACAGAACCGAAGAGATTAGAGGAAAAGATTTTCCTTCTCTAAATTTCTATGAAACTCAACATTCATTAAAGACTTACTTCCTAACATATTCTTTTATAAGCTCTAAAAGTACCTGAAAGGGAAGATCTGAAGGAGTATGGTTTACTTTGAGAATGATGTGACTTCCAAGGGTGGTTTGGCATGACTGAAACAGTACATGGAGTAGCAAGGCTAAATGTGTGAAGTTCCTTGGTTCAATCACAGTAAAACGTGTAGGCTACAGAGTATGGCCTTAAGTAGATTTCAATAAATTCCAGCCTGGAGCTCAATCACTCATTTACTCAGCATGTATGTATTTAATTATTTACTTATTTGTTTATGTAATAAGTATTTACTAAGCACATAACATATGCCACTCACTGTTTTAGGTGCTGGCAATAAAACAACATGACAAACATGTTCTCTGCCCTTAAGACAGTTACAGTAGAGCAGGAGCTAATAAACGTGTATAACAAATTGGTAGAATAGTTTATAACAGAGACTGGAAACAGAATATACAAGAGCTTAACATTTATGTTAATATCCTGAAAAGAGACCGAAGAAAAGATCCAATAATTTACTACTTATATATTATTTGTCCTATCTGTATCCAAGACTTGTAAATGTGTGCTATTAATACAAAATGGTACATATCTATTTTACCAGATTTTACCAGACCTTGAAGAAATATTTGCCTTGATTGGTACTACTAGTCGAATTGTAAGAATGCCAGCTCCACTGCTTAGTTTGCTCCTCTACTTAAAGCAATGAAAAAGAAAAGTTGTACACAGCATCTATGGGAATGCTGTCTCCTTCATTATTATTAGTCTCCAGGCCCGTGCATCCTTGGGATGATTTCCCAATAGCTAAAAAAGTAGCCAAGATTATGTATGTTGCCCAGAGAGCACATTAAATGGAAGTTTCTCCATGTGGAATAGCTGTTCCAATAAGCCAAAGAATTGAAAGCTTTTCCTGTAACGTATTTGTGATACTCATATTTCAAAATTTATGGTGGGCACTTTGGTTTTTTTTCTTTTAATATATAAGCATAGGTACTCCTGACAAAATATGTTTGAAATTAAAAAATTCAAACTCTCCTAAAATATGCCCTGTTAGCCTTAAATCACCTCTCACATGCTGAATTAAATCTTTACCACAGATAAATCAGATAATGAACAAACAGTTGGCTATCTAATTTTGCTTCTGCAAGTTTGTACAATCAATTAGATTATACTGCATTTTGCATGTATTCCTTTGTATTGTATGAAGAATGTAAGTACAAAATACCATAGAGATGAATAGGAAAAAGTATTATTCTCAAGATAAAACTGAAATAAAGTAGAATATAAAGCATAATATCTAAAATTGTATCACTGAAATTGAAATTGGCAAGGTTTCATTACAACGTAATTTTTGGATCTCATGGAAAAGAAACTCTTTATTCTATGTAAGTTTGTTTATTATCTTATGGACATTCAGAATAGATACATATTTTCAAGAAGCAATTACACACAAAGGTAGGAAGTATATTCTGAATAACACTGCAATGAACATCTTTATATTTAAATTTTGGACTATATCTCTGATAATTTTGCCATGTCTAGTGTCTTGCTGTCTATGCTATGGGTAACATTGCTGTGAATATTTTTATACATAACTACTTGACAGTACCTACCAATATTTCATTAGGCTAGGTAACTTCAAGTGAGATAACTGGATGAAATGGAATAAATAACATGAAGTTTTGAGATATATGTGTTTTACTCAGGCTCTACTGGCAGCAGAAATAGAGAGTTCAAATTTTGCTACCCAGATTTGGATTTTTAATTCCTCTGCGAGACAGGCAATAATATTTTACAGCAAGAAAGGAAAGATTGTCAAAAGAGAATTTTAAAGAATTCTTTATCTCACATTTAATACTGGATTATAGAACTCGACAAAAGGAGCATGATGTCCAGAAAGCAATGTAAAAAAGAATAAAACTGCCCAGCATCAGCTATGTAACTTATAGAGCCTAATGCAATATAAAAATGCAAGGTTCCCTGTTTAAATATTATCAATAATTCCTCCTGGGGGCAAGGAACCACTGGCTTGCCTGAGGACAGTTGAATGGACCCAGGGTCGAAATGGAGCAGGTCACAACTCCCAGCTGACCAGTATTGGGAGTGTGCCTCTGAATAGCCACTGCACTTCAGCCTTGGAAACACAGCCAGACTCCATCTCTTTAAAAATTAAATTAAAATTAAAAATTTACAAAGTGTCTTGGCATAGTGGCTTGCTGCACTTTAAGAAACAGTGCCTATTATCCTAGAACTTTATGAGGCTGAGGAGGGAGGTTTATTTGAACTTAGGAGTTAGAAGCTTCAAGGAGCTATGGTTGTGCCATTGTATTCCAACCTGGGCAACAGAGTGAGACTCTAATTTTAAAGTAAACAATTAAAAAAACAAACAGAGGAGAATTTTAAAACAGTGACAAAACATTATTAAACCAGGTATGGGGCCCTGTACACCAGCACAGGTCAAATATCCACAGAACCAGTCCTGATTCTGCCTCTTTTGACCCTGCTGCATTGTGGGGAGAAAGATCCAGAAGCTTCTTTTTGCTGGTCCCTATGTAGTGTTCAGCAGAAAGAAGAATAGAAAATCCTGGTTAAGATTGTTTATCTGACAAAAATAAATACTTTACATAACATTTTGTTTACAAATAAGTGCTACATGGGAAAGTAAACCAAAAATCTATCAAGAACATTCAGGTGCATATACTTATGAATAATACAGTAGTTGCCACTTCTGTGGTTGAAAAGCTGATTGCCATTAATAGTGTCAGCAGAGCTGCCAATTGTCCCAACAGAACACCAGAGTAACCTATTCGTCAAGGAAGGCCCAGTTTATAACTTGTTACAGAAAAGGTAGAGTGGCACCTTCAAAAAGAATTAGTAAGGAGGAAAGCTGTGAATATTTAAAGAATTTGAGGTGTTGTCAGTGGGTAAAGGGTAAATTGGTGCCTGAATTTGACTGGGATTGGGTACAGTGTTGTTGTTTTGTTTTTTGTTTTGAGATGGTGTCTTGCTCTGTCACTAGGCTAGAGTGCAGTGGTGCAATCTCGGCTCACTGCAACCTCCACCTTCTGGGTTCAAGTGATTATTCTGCTTCAGCCTCCCGAATAGCTGGGACCAGAGGCGCATGCCACCACACCCAGCTAATCTTTGTATTTTTAGTAGAGATGGGGAGCTCACCATGTTAGCCAGGATGGTCTCAATCTCTTGACCTCATGATCCACCCACCTCAGCCTCCCAAAGTACTGGGATTACAGGCGTGAGCCACAGTGTTTCGTTATAATGGTTTAGGGCAGTGGACAAATCAAGTTGTAGATTTCAGCAAAAGCATTCTGAGTCACCAGTTTTCACATAAATGACCTCTCTATTTGAACCATCTGCTGTCCTGAGATAAAGGTTGTCTACCCAGACACGCAAACCATTGTTTTAAAAGAAGGCTGGTTAAGTGTACTTCTTTCAGGTAAGAAGTTTATCTGGATTTGGGAAGTTCTTCAAATAAACCATGAAGTTATTTACTGGTTTACACACTTCTCTTTCTGGGAGGAATTTTTCAGAATAAATATTAATGTGAGGTTGATGAAGGCAGTCTTGGTTGTCCTGAAAGTGAAGCTGTGAGGCTGCACGTGCTTTTAGTCTTCACTAGACTCAGGAAAGTAACATAAAAAGCAGCCTCTAAAGAAAAGGGTTTTCCTTCACTCTCCAGTAAGCAACAGACACTATTTGAGTAATTGCTAACTGAGCAATTGGCCAGACATGGCACAACATTTTAAAGAAAGTAGAGATCTAACACTTCTTTCATTATCTTTATAATTTTACTTTTCCCCAACCACTTGGACTTCTGCCTGTGCTTCATTTTTACCATTTGCCTTACCCCAAACTCTTGGATACCCTCACCCAAAGTATGACTACAAGAAACAGAATGAAATTCAATAAACCTTCTTTCCTTTCACTAAAATGAGAACTCCTTGCTATCAGTGCACTTATTTGGTAGCTGTTGTACTGTTTCAATAAACATTTATCATAAACAGATAATAAAACATGCAATATTTGTGTCTTTGGGGAAGAAGAATTGCTTAGAAAGGCACAGTATGTTTCCTAAAACTATTTATTAACTGCGTAATTAAATACTGACTCATTTATATATATACATATATATATATTTTTTCTAGATAGAGTCTTGCTCTGTCATCCAGGCTGGAGTACAATGGCACAATCTTGGTTCACTACAACCTCCACCTCCCGGGTTCCAGAAATTCTCCTGCCTCAGCCCCCTGAGTAGCTGAGATTACAGGTGCATGCCACCACACCTGGCTAAGTTTTTTGTATTTTTAGTGAATACAGGATTTCACCATGTTGGCCAGGCTGGTCTTGAACTCCTAACCTCAGGTGATCCACCCGCCTCGGCCTCTCAAAGTGCTAGGATTACAGGCGTGCACCACCGTGCCCAACCCAATATTTTTAGGGTTTTGACTTTCACCCTTTAGTTGTAGCAGCTTTAAATAAAATATTGAATTAGTGTTTTCAGACCAAGGTAGCTTGGATTAAATAATTGAAGCTTATCAATCAACTTCTTACTTATTTAGTGTAACATAATGAGAAAGCACTGAATTGAGAGTGAAAAAACTTTGGTTTTAGTCTTGATTCTGCCACAAAAGGACTGTGGAACTCCATATATCACTTAATTACCCTAAATTTCAGTTTATTTATTCATTATTTGAAGAACTGACCATAAGACTAAAGCCTATTTCATCTTCTCTGATGGATGATTCTAAGTTGTACAGCATTTCCTAAGTGAGCTGGTTAGATGTAAAAGTTCTACTTTTTTTTTTTTTTTAACACACATTTGCCAGTTCCGGTGGGTGCTAAGTCTGAAAGGCTGTTTATCACATATTACTAGTTTATCATAGTTACTTCTGTACAACTATTTAAAGTGCCTATAACAATCATTTTATAGCAGTTCAGGAGTGTGTTGAACACTCTTTTGCCAAAAGCACATTTGAAGAACTTATTGAGATAATGAAGATTTGGGAACCAGGGAGGAACTATTAATTAACTCTGTAGATTAGTTGACTCTCAGCTCCATCTCATGAAGATAACTTATCACAGAAAGATGCTATCGTCCAAAGGGTGACAGTTGGGGGTCAGGGGAAAGGGTTGATTAACTCCAAATATTGCTTATTCTGACTCTCAAGTCTGGCTCAGTTAGAATGTCATTGCATTTGATTTAAAAGGCTTTTGTAAAATTTTGAGGTTATCAGTATTTATATGGAAAAAGATAACTTCTTTTACATCATTAAAAATGATAATAGTAAATATATTTATTTTTAAATGTTTAAAATACTAAGCAAAATTAAGCTTCAGATCTTTATTCTACCACAGCAGTCTGTTAGCCAGCTTTCAGACCCAGAACAGAAAAAAATGAGAGTTTTATCTCTGTCTACTGCTTTTCACTTCCAGGACATGTTTGGTTTTTTTCTTTATTATATTTCACCTGCCTCTGTGCTATCTTTGGAGGCAAAAGGTCAAGTAGAATAGAACTTCCCATCCATCTAAGAAATATAAACTCACTATGCCACATCGATGCAAAGCCCACACGTATACTGTGTGCCAAACTAATTTTTTAAAAAATGACTTCTATGCCTTGGTTATCTAATGCTAGCTCTAACACTCTGCTTCTTGACCTTTTTGAGGCTGCTGCCTGGACAAGGGCAAGGTGAGAGTTCCTGGACAAGGGAAGCAAAGCCTGGTTGGTCCTGCAGTAGTACACCAGACGAAGTAGTCCAGTGCTGGTCCTTGGTTCCTCTCTGCTCCTGGTAACCACAAATACATCCTGGCATTGTTACCATACCTGAGTCACACAGCACCAAATATGTTACTGGTGGAAAGTGTCCAAGTTACTAGCTGCAAATCCACATGCATCTGCAGCAACCTTGATTCTTGCCTCCTCAGAAGAAGGGATTCAACTGAAGAGCACAAGGCAGAAAAGGAGATCAAGGCACGTTTCAGAGTAAGAATGTAGGTTTATTTTAAAAGGCTTTACAGCAGGAAAGAAAGGAAAGTGTGCTTGGAAGAGACCTAAGTGGGCACCGAGGTTAAGTTCAACATCTAACCTTGATCCTAGGACTTATAGGCTGGCCCCTTTCCCATGATTCTTCCCTTAGGGTGGGCTGCCCACATGTGCAGTGTTCTCCTTATGCTTGGGAGGTGAGCATTCATAGTATGTTTAGGAAGTTGTAAGAATGCCCACCTAAGGGGTTCTTCCCTCTTCTGGTGGCATGCCCTGGAGAGGTCATACTCCATTGAGTCTTGCTCTGTCACCCAGGCTGTAGTGCAATGATGCAATTTTGGTTCACTGCAACCTCCACCTCCCAGGTTCAAATGATTCTCCTGCCTCAGCCTCCGAAGTAGCTGGGACTTCAGGTGCCTGCCACAATGCCTGGTTAATTTTTATATTTTTGGTAGAGATGGGGTTTCACCATGTTGGCTAGAGAGGCCTCAAACTCCTGACTACAAGTGATCCACCTGCCTTGGCCTCCCAAAGTGCTGGGATTACAGGTGTGAACCACCACGCTGGACCCTGAATTTTTACTGGAAGCCCGTTTTGCTTCTCCCTTGGCACCTACATTCAGTTAACACTCTAATGTAACAACTGTGTACCATCAGGAGATTGTCTCTCCCTGACGATGTCTGCCAAATTATCATTTTTAGAGAGGCAATATGATCATTATTGAACCATCACTAATGATTGCCTGACATTTCTGGCAGGTGTGGGAAGAGCACTCTCCTGCCCCATTCATGCCTATCTAACTACCTGAAGAAGCATAGCCCATTCTTGATAGGGATTCTGCCATTTTTGTATCAATAATGTGGTTTAGGTAATTTAAGTAGTCATTTCCTTTTTTAATTCTGTTTCAACTATTTTGAACTTTCAAAAATTTCTCACAACTTATGAGTCAATGACCTTCCTCTGTGTGTGTGCACATGTGTGTTGTTTCCTTTCTTTGACTGTGATTCTATAATTTTGCCCTTGTGTTCTCCAAGTACAATTTGAGTGGAAGATAAATGTGCTTCTCCAAAAGTGTAAGGATGCATCTTCAAAGAATTATTCTCTTTCACTACTTCATCAGCCTTCATTAATAACCCTAATCAACCTGTTTTCTTCTGAGTGAGCAGAGTAAACTTTCAATAATTGATTTTTTTTCTTTTTTTGAGATAGGCTCTCATGCTGTCACCTAGGCTGGAGTGCAGTGGCACAATCTAGGCTCATTGCAGCCTCTGCTTCCTGGGCTCAAGGGATTCCCCCACCTCAGCATCCCAGGTAGCTGGGACTACAGGCATGTACCACCAAGTCCAGCTAATTTTTTGTGATTTTTTTATGTAGAGACAAGGTTTCACCATGTTGCTCAGGCTGGTTTCAAATTCCTGGGCTCAAGTGATCCTCTTACCTCAGCCTCTCAAAGTGCTGGGACTATAAGCATGAACTACTGTGCCTGGCCAATTGCAATTCATTTATAAGCTATACTTATATTATTATCACTTACATATTTATTTGTTTAATTCAATTGATATATTTTTCTTTTGTAAAAATTGCATAACTTACATTAGTATAGAATGTACTATAATTTTCACAATATAATTAATAGAAATATACTTTTTTTTAACCTAATAATGTTTTGACTCCTAAGTCATGTTTTTAAAAACCAATTAAATTTCCTGTGTGGCCAGCTTATGCTGTAATCCCACCACTTTGAGAGGCCGAGGTGGAAGGATTGCTTGAGACCAGGAGTTCAAGACCAGCCTGAGCAATAACAAGATCTTGTCTCTACATTTTTTTAAAATTTCTTAAATGAGACATAAGTGAAAATAATGTATTTCCATTGTCATTCCATATTATATATATATTGTTACAATATAAATCTCTAAATGTCATAAACCTGGTCAAAGATTTTACTTAACACGTAAGCTAATAAGAGAGACAGTGAGATGGTAAAAATAAATGAAAACAGAATTCAAGAAATGGAGATTAAAGAAGGACAGACAACTTTACCCTAATAATATGGTTCGCTGGCATAACAAATATTTTCTATTAAAGGGCCTTAGATCAACAGACACTGGAAACTCCCCCAACTCCTCCCACCCAAGATACATGAAGACCAGAGGGACCCATCCAGGAGAAAAATTGTGTTTCTTCCCCTTCCTGTTATCCCATTATCTATTGCAGAAAAGAAGACCAAGAAGGTAACCACACCTGAACAGACCCTTTCACATGATAATACCTGCCTTTCAGGGTCATTCTAGTTCCAAAAACCATTTACAAGTAAGTATCAGTTTCCTGATCCACTGGCTTTTATTAGTAATCATTTATTGTTCCTCAGCAGAATTCTTCTCTCACTCCCCACTACCTGTTTTGCCAGGATGCAAGCCCTCATTCTATTCTGTAATCTCCAGATGATATATAAGATTCTGATATATTTGGGAGTGGGTAATCATTCTGTGGTACTCCTCTGAGTATATGTTAATACATTTTTATGCCTTTTCTCTTATTAATCTGCCTTTTTGAGCTCATTTTTTTCAAGGAAATTTCTTATAAGATTTATGTAGTCTGTCAGTCACAGTAAAGCTGAAAAGAATTTGCAACTAGATACAAAACTGATTAATACCTGAATGGCGGTAAACTCTAACATTTGCAATTACTTCCTTTCCTGGGTAAAAATAGTTTTGCATCACTATTGAACAAGAATCAGATGTGTTACCCTCAGTCAAGATACATTTTCAAATATCAGTTTTCTACAAGTTAATCTCTATGCAAATCAATAGTTAAAGGTATCCTAATGAAGGGAACCATCCCTAGAAAATTAGAGCATCCTCAGTCAGGTTTTGTGCCCATAGTAAGTGCTCAGTATGACACCAAAGAACACCTATTAATTTCTTTACCTGTGTCCATGTCTTGGATATTTCTTTTTAAAAGGGTCAGCGGGGTGCAGTGGCTCATGTCTGTAACCCTGTCACTTTGGGAGGCCAAGGTAGGTGGATCACCCGAGGTCAGGAGTTTGAGACCAGCTTGGCCAACATGGCAAAACCCCATCTCTACTAAAAGTATAAAATTAGCTGGGCATGTTGGCACATACCTATAATCTAAGCTACTTGGGAGGCTGAGGCAGGAGAATTGCTTGAACCCAGGGGATGGAGGTTGCAGTGAGCAGAGATCACACCATTGCACTCAAGCCTGGGTGACAGAGTGAAACTCCGCCCTCCCAAAAAAGTGTCTACATATATGTGGGCACAGAGGCAAGACAGTGTTAGTATTATTACATTCAGAAAACAAAAAGGAAGAAAGAGTTAAGATTCAAATTTTGACACCCAAAATAGTGTGAGATTGTAGAAAGAAAGAAAAAAAAAAGTTGAAAGGAAGCAAAGTTCTTTTAAGAGAGAAAAATAACTGTTAAAATTATTTTATCTTTCTATTTAATATATCAAGAAAAGTTCTGGAAAACTTGATTGTTGAATTCCATCTAAAGAAAATAAAAATAAAAATGGAGAAAAATCCACATTCTCTCCAGGCCTGGTGGGCAGTGATAGAATACATAAGTTCTCACATGCCCTTGCAAGGTATTGCTATGGTACAGGCAAGGATTTCTATAGTTGTACCTAGGCTTGGAGCTGATGGGACTCATGCCCACACCTCGGCAGGCTCCATAAATAGGGAGAGCCAAGGTATGGCCAGTTTATCAAGGAGGGCTGCCAGTACCCCACCTAAACTGGGAAAGGACAGAATGTTGCCCAGCCACAGACTGCAGCAAAAGCCATCAGTAGATGGCATCTAGGGTGGGAGGCCATAACCACTCACACAGAAGCAGCCAATACTTTAGAGGGAAGGCCAGATCAGCAGAGCTTCAGGGAAATGCAGGGATAGAGCTGGAGGCTGAGGAAGGGAGAAGTGAATGGAGGAAGGACACTACTGGGGATCAGAGATACCACTCCATCCCAAAGCTTCAAGTCTTTGTGGCCACTAAACTCCTTCTTCATACATCTAGATCTTACGTAGGAGACAAACAGGAGACCAAAGAAAACTCCAAAAATTATCCCAAATTGTCTAAATATCTGCCTTAAAGGACCTTATATATGAATAGACAATTTTTACTGGATTAGAGGGACTTCCCCCATCTTCACCTCTTCCAACTCAGAAGGGTTGAGACAGATGATGAAATCAGATTCATATGGAGATTAGTCAGTATTTATTTATGTGAGTAGTTGTACTTGAGTAAATATGCAATCCTGTTTATCAGTCTATTCTGTTTTCCTCAGTGGCTTGAATCATTTTTCTCTTTAAGATCAAATGGAGAAAGGAAGGAAGGAAGGAGGGAAGGAAGGAAGGAAGGAAGGAAGGAAGGAAGGAAGGAAGGAAGGAAGGAAGGAAGGAAGGAAGGGAAAGGAGGGAGGGAAGAAGGAAGGAGAGAGAAAGAATAAGAAAGAAGAAATGAAGGAAAGAAAAATAAAGAAGGGAGAAGAGGAAGGAAAGAAAAAAGGAAAAGAAGGAAAGAAAGAGGCAGAGAAGGAAAGAAGAAAAAGTCTGGAGCATGTTTATTCAGTTGTTTTGTATGTACGCTGGGGCATTCTATCTGTTTGCAAATGTTTGCATATATATCCTGCTCATTCAAAATAAGTAATATATGCATCCTCCTTATTTGGAATCACATTAGAGTTCCCTGAGAAGTTAGAGAAGTAGGAGGAGATGACACGGTACTTTATGCTTCTTGTCTGGGGTTACTAAAAGAGGCATCGTGCAGAAGCACTGAAGGACTGTGAGGGGGCAGTAGGCAGAACCCAGATGCAACAGCAGAGCTGGAGACTGCCTTTGGAAAGCACACAGCTTTTGAGGCTTCGAGAGTAATGCTGAGGATATTGAGGGAAAGAATTACTTAGCTGGTTGTGGTTTCATTAGGCAGATGTATATTAAAACACACACACACACACACACACAACAACAACAACAACAATAACAACAAACAAACAAAACAAAACTCTGGTGTGAAGGAAGAATTGAGCCAAGAGCCAGAAAACTATTTCCCTGTGGGTGGAACATGCCCCCAGGAAGCCTCCAGTTGCTATTCATAGGCACCACCTCTGCTGAGCAGAGACTGGTTAAGCATTTCAGTGGTGACAGCACTGGAGTGTGCAGGGGGCATAGACTACCAGAGACATGAAGCAACCTAGAAACAGCGGGAAAGAGGGAGCACAAGGGAAATTTAAAACCTGGGAGAGAATGTTCACCAGACGGGACCTGAATAGAATGAGAAATCAAGCACTGTATTATATGGGAATTAACCACAGATGTGACTAAATTAACTTAATAATAGGCAAGCAGGTAGCTCTAAGTCAAAAAATTTAAAAAATAAGGAATAAATACTTTTTTAAAATTTCTAAACTTGTCACTCGCTATGGTTGTAATTATTAAAGGTATGTACATTAATATTACTTTTTAAAGTAGGTGAAATAAAACCTAGCTGCTTATGTCATCATATTCAACACTGTGATAACTTTCACAGTGCGGTGAGGAAACCCTAAACTATTATTTCATTATCTGCTGAATATTTTAATTTGAAGTATTTGGAGCTTTTTTTTTAATTGTAATGCAGAATAGTGTGTGAGACCCACTGAGCACAAAGTAAACAAAAAAAGAGATAGAATATAACCGAGAGAGAATCATGTTTGTAGGAAACAGTAAGAAAACCCAGCATATACCTGCAGACAAAGACAATGCTAATGAAAGAGAGAATAAAAGAAGAGACGGTTTAGCAATTACAAAGCATTATATAGCTAAAAGTCAAGATTTGAATTCCTAAAGATCAGGAGCTAATGGTTATGTTGAAAATTAATTTCTCAGAGCTCTACTTTCTATGATGCCTCCAAATGCCGTTTCTTTACATTGCAAAACTATACAAACAAAAACTTCCCCTTTCAGCTGCTGCCAATGGCAGTTAAGAATGGGATTTTCTCACCATGAGGTAGGCCTTCTTATATTAGGACACTACTTTGTGTAAATCGAGTCTAATTTGTCTTACTTTGGTAAAAATTAGAAAACATCAAATTTACCAGTTTAATCTTTTATTTATTTATTTATTGAGACAGAGTTTTTGCTCTTATTACCCGGGCTGGAGTGCAATGGTGCGATCTTGGCTCACCACAACCTCCGCCTCCTGGGTTCAGGCAATTCTCCTGCCTCAGCCTCCTGAGTAGCTGGGATTACAGGCACGTGCCACCATGCCCAGCTAATTTTTTGTATTTTTAGTAGAGATGGGGTTTCACCATGTTGACCAGGATGGTCTCGATCTCTTGACCTCGTGATCCACCCACCTCAGCCACCCAAAGTGCTGGAATTACAGGCGTGAGTCACCACGCCTGGCCTAATCTTTTATTTTTATTTTTTTAGACAGTGTCTGGCTCTGTTGCCCAGGCTGGAGTGCAGTGGTGCTATCACAACTCACTGCAACTTCCACCTCCTGGGCTCAAGTGATCCTCCCACCTCAGTCTCCTGAATAACCGGGATTACAGGTGCGCACCAGCATGTCTGGCTAATTTTCTTTATTTTTTATAGAGACAAGGTCTCATTGTGTTGTCCAGGTTGGTGTCAAACTCCTGGGCTCAAGCGATTCTCCCGCCTAAGTCTTCCAAATTGTTAAGATTACAGACATGAGCCACCATGACTAGCTATTTTAATTATTTTAAAGTGTAGAGTTCAGTGGCATCAAATATATTTATAATGTTGTGCAGCCATCATTACTATCTAGTTCCGGAACCTTTTCATCAGTGCAAATAGAAAACCCACATGCATTAAGCAATTATTCCCCATTCCTCCCTCCTTCCAGCTCCTGACAACTGCTAATCTACTTTCTGTCTCTATGGATTTGCCTATTCCAGATATTTCACATAAATGGAATCATATCATATAAGATCTTTTATGCCTGACTTCTTTTCTTAGTATAATGTTTTCAAAGTGTATGCATGTTGAAGCATGTGTGAGTTCTCCATTGCTTTTCATGGCTGAGTAGTATTCCATGATATGGATATGCACATTTTATTATTCATTGATAGACATTTGGATTGTTTATGCTTTTTGGCTATTGTTGATAGAGATGTTATTAATATGTGTGTACAAGATTTTGTTTGAGGATCCATTTTAAATTATCTTTGGTACATACCTAGAAGTAGAATTGCTGGGTCATATAATGATTTTATGTTTAACTTAATGAGAAACTACCAAGCAGTTTTCCACACATGCTGAATGTTTTACATTCCTACCCCAGTTTATGAGGTTTCCAATTTCTCTATAACCTCTTCAACAGTTGTTTTCTGTTTTAGGGGCTATTTTTCTGTTTTTGTTTTTGTTAAGTATAGCCATCTTGCTAAATGTGAAGGGGTATCACCTTATGGTGTTGATTTGAATCTTTTAACAACTAATAAGGTTGAAAATCTTTTCACGTGCTTCATAGCCATATATGTATTATTTTTGGAGAGGCACCTATTCAAGTCTTTTGCCTATTTAAAAAATTGAGTTGCTTATATTTTTGTTATTGAGCCATAACATTTTAAACATGAGAGTAAATTAGAAATGATCGTAAAAAGTACCCTAGTCTTGCAAAAGAGGCAGCTAAGATAAGGGGAAGTTAAATGGCATGACCAAACCCACCCTGTTATTACTGAACCTAGGATTCAGATGTAGGTGTCTTGTCCTCCAGGTGCTCAAGCTCTCCCTATACCACAATCTTATATGCTACATCTTAAAACCAACATAGGTTTTTAAAATAGTTGACTAGAATAGACAGAGAGTCTGTCATAATGAAAGAATCATGACCACCTGAGCAATTTTAAACACATATTTTGACTTAGAAACAAGATTTAGGATTTTATAAAGGAGTTAAAGGAATATGTATATACAACATTGAGACCTGTCAAATGTGGAAATATGTCGTTTGAATGTTATTTTGTAATTAAGGCAATTAACAAAGAAGATGAAAATTATAAATAAATTTCCATAATCCCAGCCTAAATCTGGCATTTAAAATAGCTATGAAACAAAATTAAAAAGGGAAATTTATGTATACTATCAAATAATTAATATAAAATATCACTAAAAAATTAGTTGGCTCTTGTTACCTGTAATACATTGTCAAGCTTTTTTGTTTATTTTCTTTTTACTTTTTAAAATTTCAAGTCATTGTAAAGCATGAAAGGGCACAAGGAGAAATGAAAAGCTTAAAAATGTTTTAAAAATGGTTGAAAGGTCTCCAGAGTCCAGACTACTTTTGGCAAGGTATTAACTGGAGTGCAAGGAGGCTGCCAGGCTTGCCCCTGTTAGGGCACTAAAACCAACCTTTGCTGTGCTGTATCAATCAGAGTATGGAGGGAACATCAGAAACAACGAGGCCAGAGGTCTAAAGCCACTGAGATGGGAGATAAAAGATGGAGCTAATCAGATGCTTAGATGGTCCAGGAACCAAAAGCATGGATTTAGTATAAAAGCATTCGGCTATTTCAGATACAGCAAACAGAACGGAGCATGACCTTCAGCTGGGCAGAGAATGCGCCGGGCCCAAATTTTCTCAGAGGTCAAGGATTATAGACGAAGAATCGTTGATAAAAACACAGACAGGAGTAAATTGCCTTAGTGCTTTGTGACCTGAGAGGAATATTTGCTCTGCTCTTCTTTCCTGGGTAAGAAAGAATATCCTTCAGCTCTGCTACCAAAAACATCGTAACTTTTTTTCCCCAGAGCCTCCCTTCATTTTTGTATAGTTTTAAGATAATAAAAATTTATTATTTCCTTTATATGGAAAAGTCTTAATAATTATCAGCAGTTTTTCTTCACTTTCAACTTTTAAAATAGTTTGAACAGTTTAAATAGAATTTGGTGATTATTCCAATATTCCTACATGGCATTTTACCTTTGGTGGACAGGGGTATAGTGAAGCAGCAAGAGAAGCTAGGACTGTTACACATGAACTGAAATGCATTTGGAATCACATTTCTTCTGCTTAGTTAATTTGCCTTGAAGGCAAAGAAGTAAACTATGTAGGAGCTCATTTTCCCATGAAAATGAGCTTCCCATGATCCCCATGGGATCTTATAAACTCCTCCTTGTAGATAATGCAAATCATTAGTTTAAAACAATGGGCTATCCCTCCTAAATACAAAATATGTTTCCACTTGATATCTGGCAATATGAAAACAAAACCATGCATTTGTTGTAGAAATTAAAATACAGACACATTTATTTGCTATGGAGAATCATATAATTCATTCTTATGTTTTCTGTGCTACCTTTGCAGGCATTCTTTTACTTTTGATTTTAAGTAGTTGTCTTATATCCAATTTATAGTGCCAACTCTAATTCACAGATATTATGTGCAGATCCTCCTGCCACTTCTCTATTTGCCAGCTAAAATTTAGTGCAGAAGAGAGGTATATGGAATATGAAAGTCTAGGAGTCAAGTTTATGTGATGAGTCAGTCTTTGCTCCTCAAAACATAATGTGGCAGATAGAGCGTGTTGCTCACTCAGATCCCATCTGCATGTATTCCTTGCTAATATAAACCAATTTGTTCAGATATTCAGCTTTCAAAGAAGATGACCTTTTCTCCAAATCAGGGATAAATCTCGATCTTCCTAAAATTCCAGTACTCCAAAAAGAATTTCTGGGATGAGAGAAAGTTCACTTTCTACAGTGTCTACTATAGTAGCCATTAGCTTTATGGAATTCATGAGTACTTGAAATATGGCTAATGAGACTCAGAAACTGAATTTTAAATTTTATTTAATTTTCATTCATATGAATTTAAATGTAAATAAATGCATATGACTACTAGCTATCACACTGGATAACAGCGCAACTAAACATGGTGATTCCATCCCAACAATTACCTTGACATAAAACATTAGACAAAATGTTGGTTGATGGATGGAAAGAGAGTGTTGCTGGAATACAAAATAGTCTCTTCTCACTCTTGACTATGCTCTGCCTTCCACTGTTGCCTGGAACTCTGGTACCAACCTTACTGCACCAGGGATAGTAACAGCATAGCAGAGCAAGGCTGTTCCAGAGTAAATTGTTTTACTAAATTTCATAGCTAAGAAATTGGTCGGAACTAGCATTTACTCCTATTAAAGTTAACTTTTCAAACCACAGGTCTTAAAATGTCTGCTATTAGTCATGAATGTTAGAATTCAGAAACTATTAACAGTGGGGGCAATAGGTTTTGGTTTAGCATCTTCTTGCCTTCAGAGATTGTCCTATTGTTTTCCCTTGTCTTTTTAGAGTGGGACAGGAGGGGAAAACCTTTGAAAATCAGCACAGGCTCTTTGGTTTAGACCTGAAGTTTGTGAAATTCTAGAAAGGTCTGTCGAGGCAGACTATGCATCTCCTTTTCTGAAAGCATTTAAAACAAAGATTTGATCATTAGGTGCCTGCAAAATGATGTTTTCACATGATGTTCTGCACAAAGATAAAGCAGTAGACTAAAAAATGATTCCAACTTATTCCAACTTGTATGATTTCATAATTTAACTTTACCATTATAAGCTTAAGATAACCAACATATTCAGATGATGTTGGAATTTAACTATTTTAACCCAACTGGTTTACCCCGAGAAGCTCCCCTAGCTTTGCTCACCAAAAAACAAATTTGAAAGTACAAATTCGAGACTGACTCAAGTAGGAGTGAATGGAATGGGAACTATTACCATATAAGGAAATTATTTCTGGATAACCACTACAATACAGCAACACTGAAGAAATACTTATAAAAATAATAATAAATAATCACAACGACTATTATAATACATACATATATTAAACAAAAATTATGGGATGTCATTGTTCTGGACTGAGCTCCTGCACCAGGCCCCAACAGACCAGATGAAACCAAAATGGAGTCACTCCTCCCAAGTGCCGCATAATCAAAACGAGACTTAAGAAAGCAGATAGATCCTAAAACAGATCAGTTTTCTTTCCTGAAAACTGGATATTCCAGTCTACCTAAATCAGCATAATAAGGAAATCTACTCTGCCTTACTGCTCTGCCATTGCCAAATAGAAGCGAATTCTATTTTGTAGAGCAGAGACTGTCCTGATTCATGAATTGTGAATAAAAGCAAATTTGATCTAAAACTAAATTTGTTGTAATTTCATCTTTTGACATATATTATAAATATATATATAATACATGTAATTTAAAAGAGTGAAAATGATAACAGATAAATCTATTACACTATTTTTTGTGCTAGGTACCAAACTGAATTTTTTATTTATCTCATTAATTTCTTATGGCAATCTGATGAGGTAGGCACTAATATTATCCCTATATCACAAGGAAAGAAACTAAAGATTAAAGAAGCTAACAAGCTTATTTTAAATCAGGAAGCATAGTTTGACATTTGGGGTGATTGTTGAGCTGAGCTTGTTTGTTTCCTGTCTCTTAGAAATAAGAGTCCTGTTCTACCATCCAATGCTTAAAAACAGTAGTTTCCCCCCCACTTTTTTTTTTTTTTCTAGTTTTCTAATCATGTCCAGTAGAATAGTAGGTCAAGGTCCTGTGGACTGTAGGAGGTAAAACAACACCCAAATTAGAATCAAAACTTTCAAGCTCAATGGGAAATTTTGCCTCACTTAAATACAAACAAGAGGAAGCTACACTATTCTAAAGAGAAACTGGCTATGCAATGAAACATGGCCAATAGGACTAAAGATAACTTTATAAAAATCTCTGTGCCCTAGAATGGCATGAAAGCTGTAGAATAACTCCTGTGTCCTAAAACGTGACATACAACTCATTAAAAAGTGGTTGAACTTGGATGAATAAATGGGTATTTTAACCAATCAATAAACTGACCCCCAATTGACTTCTCATCAAATGAAGCCTTCATCACTCAGAATTTATACAAGGCCCTAGGGGAAAAAACAAGAGATACAACATTTATACATTGATCATTGAAATTGATAAATCTAATAAATTCATCTCAGTGTGGTTAACAAGTAGGTTTACATGTTATAATTCTCCAGTATTTTGTGAAGATTCCTTCTAACTGAAAGGAATGTTTATAGTACTAGGAATATATGACTTGTGATGAAAATAGTTTGGGATAAAAAGGCTTTCAAGGCACCTTAAATCATCCCCCACTTTTTTATTGACACCAGTGTCACTCACCAAATACTCTTTTCTTTTTCTTTTTGAGGCAGAGTTTCACTCTTGCTGCCCAGGCTGGAGTGCAATGGCACTATCTCAGCTCACTACCACCTCCCCATCCTGGGTTCAAGCAATTCTCCAGCTTCAGCCTCCCGAGTAGCTGGAATTACAGGTGGCTGCCAACAAGCACAGCTAATTTTTGTATTTTTAGTAGAGATGGGGTGTCGCCATGTTGGCCAGGCTTGTCTTGAACTTCTGACCTCAGGTGATCTGCCCACCTCAGCCTCCCAAAGAGTTGAGATTACAGGCACGAGCCACTGCACCCAGCCACCAAATACTACTAACTGATAATTTTTTTTATAATCAAACACTTGGCTCAAACTATATATGTATATATAATTCATACTGGGATTTCAACTACTGGACATTTTCTGTTAATCCGGGCTCACGATGAACTATTTCTCTACAACCTCTCAGGTCTGCAGACACAGGTATGCCTGTCAAAAAAAAAATGCCTACTTCCTGTGTATCACAAACCAGCCTGCCTTTCACTGAGAAATATGTAAGATTGTGTGTAGATGCATTACACTTCTTAGTGGCTATCATTTTTATCACTGCAGAATCACATTTAGGTGATTAAACTATTTGGCATGGAATTAATATTTTTCCAACTGAAATATATGAAAAATACACATTATTTTTTATGTTAACTAGAGGATTTATAACTGTGTGTCAGTCTTTGTTTAAAAAAATAGTCATTCAATCAAATGAGTATATACTTGCTGTGTCAATTAAGCTTACATTGGAAGGCATATAGAAGTGGCAGAGTAGAAATAAATAGAAAAAATAAAATTCTTCACCTTTCTCACTTTATAACAAGAGATTTTCACTGTACTCTAGAGCCAAAGACAGCTGTTTCAAGTGCTCAATAGAGGGAAACATCAAAAGGGTAGGTTAATTTTTTAATTGAGCTAAACTAAGAACATGGATAAAAATCTATCCCCCTAATAAATTTATTGTGACATCTTGTAACTATAAATGATGGGACTCCTACTTCAAGCACCTACACTTACTCCTGCAAAATGACTCTTTAAGCTGTGTTCACATTTGGCCTCTAACTCCAGTGAGAATGAAACAGAAGAAAATAGAGCTATAATACCATCTGAGTGATTTAGAACAGACATAAGGAAAGGTACTAGTCCCTGAAAGTTTATACACTCATAAATAAGGGATTATGTAACCAGGGTGATATACATCTGGTCCTACCCAGAATCCAAGTAATATTGTACTTTATGTTTCTAGTCACTAAATGAATGAATTGGAAACAAAAATTATTGTTTTATACTGGTGGTTTTAGGGGAGGGGAACAAACATTCATATTTCAAATTGATACAGAAGTACTAGATTTGGGATTCTTAATTCAATTCCTTAGAGCAACCATGAATGAGCTTCAGGAAAACTATGAACACCTTGAAATTAAGTATAGACAATTTCATATAGATACATACATACACTTTTATAGAAGGAGACTTGTATCTTTCATTAGATTCTTTGTATAGTCTATAGTCACACACACAAAAATAACTTAATATTACTTGCAGTATTGATGAAAGAGTCAAACTCTGTAAAATAATTTAGGAGATTTAGTCTGAGACAAATATGAGTGACCATGGCCCATGACACAGCCCTCAGGAGGTGCTGAAAGCATATTCCCAAGGTGACTGAGGTACAGCTTGGTTTTATACATTTTAGGGTGGCATTAGACATCAATCAAATACATTTTAGAAATATGTTGGTTTGGTTTAGAAAGGCAGAACAACTCAAAGCCAGGGCTTCCAGGCTATAGGTAAATTTAAATATTTTCTGGTTGACAATTGGTTGAGTTTATCTGAAGACTTGGGATCAACAGAAAGGAAGTGTTTGGGTTAAGATGAAGGATTGTGGAGACCAAATTTTACTGTGCAGAGGAAGTGCTCAGATAGCAGATTTCAGAGAGTGAGCAGGTTGTAAAATGTTTCTTATCAAACCAACAAGGGTGCTTGGCCCTTAGTTGATTGTCTCCTGGACCCGGAAAGGAAGGAAGAAAAACAAAGGGGAAAGGGGGTTCTCTACAGAATATGGATTTTTCTTACAAGGGACTTGGCAGAACAATTTCAAGGTATGGCAAGGAAATACATTTTGGGTTAAATATTTTGAATTTTTTCCTTGTCTCATAATGTTATGTCACAGTCACATTGAAAAGTAAGCCACAATATATAGGGTTAAATAAAACCCATCAGATGAGAATTTATGGTTTGTATGGCATGACTCCCCAGATCCCTTAGATAGGAAATGGGGAAGGATAAAAAAAAATCAGAGCTTAGTTCTCAGTAGATACCTTTGAAATTAGGGAAAGGATAATTCATATAGATTCAAATGATTTTTCAATGTGTTGTAAACGATGAACAAAAAACAGAAGTCTCCTATAGTTTCTGACTCTTGTGTTCCAACTTACAATTCCTTGCACGCATACTCCCTATCCTACTAAAGGAATTCTGATTTGGAAAAATAATTTTAGGAATATTAATGTGATCATACTTCTCACTGCCTATGGCTCTGATCTCCCTCTGGTCACTTGTTGTCTCCCTCAGGTTCTCTGCCCCAGGCCTACTGATCCCTATAATTTCCAGTGTGTTTTGCGCTCTCTGACTTCTCACCCATTGCAGACATAGCTTGTTCTGTCTAAAACAGTATATCCACTTTTGCCTTCAACTGATAACGCTAACGGTCTTTCAGGATTCCTCTCTGCTGAGCTTCAACCAGGACCCTGGGCAAATCTCTACCAATGCACATGTCAAATTGCATTAAAATAATGTGTTTATTTTCTTCCCTTTCTGAATTGAAGACCTTCTTGAGATCATATGAGTTTAATATTTTATTCACCTTGATAAGCCTGCAGCCTCACACCACATCTGGAATATAATGGGTCAGCTGTCTTTATGAAGGTTGATTATTTTGGAAAACAAACGAATTGTAATGACCAAAATGTTGACAGTTTTTCTTTTTCGGGTGCATATATTTGAAGCAAAAATTCGATATAGGTTAAAGAAATTAACAACTACTTTTTAAATGAATTTCCTGTAGAAAGAAGCAATTAGAATATATCTGGTAATAAGGAAACTTTTCTGAAGTCACTGAAGTGACTAAATTCTTATCACATAGTGGATACCTTAAGAGACCTACTGTTACCCAGTGTAATCACTACATAATATAGCTGAATTTCTGTCCCACCCTAATTCTGCTTATCCTTAAAAATCGGGATGCCTGCTGTAAGAAATTTCCTTTGTAATCAGACCGGTTGAGAAGGGTTAGGACCAAGATAGCTGACCAAATGGCTTTTAAATGACCTCCAGCTTCATTATAATCTCATTTCCTTGCTAAATGGGACTCCCACCAGCACCATGGCAGTTAGCAATTGCTATGACAATGACTGAAATAAATTATAAAAGGACAGAAAAAAAGGTGGTGCTACTGGTTCTGGGAAGTTCACTGCCCATTCCCAGAAAAGACTTGGATTACTACCCTCACTTTTAATGTTCAACCCCTTTGTAAAAAAAAAAAAATCTAGATTTTAAACCACTCATCCTTCACTCATCAAGAAATTGATATGTAAGCTGTGTTCCTGCTTCTCAATTCTATGGCCATTGAATAAATCCTTCATTGCTTGATACTCATGTTCAATTTCATGTCATGGCTTCATAACACCAAATAGGGAAAGACTCCATTTTTGAGTACTGGTTTTGTCCATAACAAAACTGGTGACCCAGCAGGGGACCCTGGACTGGGTGGTCTATCTCCCTGCTTGGGAATCTCCCTTACCTACCTAGAGACTCAACAACTGGCACCTGACAGCATCAGTTGGTAATGGACATGCATTAGTCCTGACTTTCCATGCAGGAATCAGCTATGGAAAAGGTAACATATCATTGTTTTAAGATCATAAGCAGGCAGGCAAAGGTTATATAGCTGTACTGGGAAGGATCCCCTAAGCTAAGCACAGTGGGGATGCTTGCCTGAAATCAGAGTTGTGCAGAGGGATGCCCTGCACCAGGCCCTGGTCCCATCCTCAGAAGAGGGTCCTGTGGGAGTTCTCTAAAGTGTGAGAGGAACCAGAGCATTTGAGGTTTCATCCCAAATAGATGATCTGCAAACGTTCTCATACAGGTGAGAGAGAAACTGAAGGATACTTCCATCCCAAGTAAAGCCTGCACCAAGGACTATTTAAAAGTTGAGAGAGGAGCCAAAAATCTGATAATTTAGACTGCAAGATCAGGAAATGACCTGTTAGCAAGTCGTGTGTGTGTGTGTGTGTGTGTGTGTTGTGTGTCCTTTGTTTCTCTCTGTTTAGTCCTCTTGGTATATGTTCTTTTATAGTCTTTCATGCACTGGAGGAGCTTAGGTTTCTCTTTTCCTTGGAAATACTCCCTTCCACCCCTTGTTCTTGCTGAAGGACAAGGTGGCCTTGGTTGCTCTCTTGAGAGGAAGAGAATAAAGGGACTGAGAGGTAAAGGGACCACTTTCGATGAATTGGAAAAAAAAACTATTTTGAGGCTAAAGTAGCTAGGGGCAGACACTCTGAGACAGGGTGCCAGGGATACCTGGCTGACCTTCAGGAAGACACCAAAGGCAGCTGAATACAATGGTCAGTATTGGTTTTATGCACAATAAGGAAAATTTAGAGTTTAAATGGTTAATCTGCAACTTTAGAGTTAAGTAGAGTCTTCTAAAGCTATCTATCTTCTTCTCTTTTCTCCTCTGTCTGCTTTGAATCTGGTGTTACTATGTTGCTGGTGCTGAGATAAGACTCATTATTTATGGTCTAATTGAAATGAAAACATTAGAAATTCATTTGAAATTGTAAAAAACAAAAAAGTAAAAGAGGTTTCTAAAAAATAAACTGCCATAGAAAACATACTAGGGCAAAGTTTAGCCATGTGAATAGGTTTCAATTTTGTTTAAAAAATTAGATTCAGCTATATTTTGTAAAATAGTTATCTCATGGCTAAAATTTCAAGGTAAAAGCCATTGGATTGTGTGTGTGTGTGTGTGTGTGTGTGTGTGTGTGTGTATACATTCTTAAACATATTTATGTGTATACATTTATACTATGCTATGTGGTATGTCTAGTATGCTACCAAATGGCTTCTAAATAAATGCTCATAAATTGTAAAAGTCCAAATATTCTTCAAGTTTACATGAATTTAATTATCTTTGATAAATAAAAAGTTTTAAGTTTCTTAGATAAAATTAAAATTAAGTCTTCAAAATTATTAGCATACATTCTTATCTGAGTTTACCGATTGAGATGTCAGGGTTTGGCATAAATGCTATAAGACTATAAACCTAGCCAAAAATAATCTTGTGTAATTTATCTGACAGATAAGACTAACTTAATGTTGCTGGTTCAATAAAAACAGCAAATTCTTCTGGATTAGTGGCAAAAATACCTATGTGTTTAACTTTAAAGTTCTTTCTTAGGTAAACACCTGATATTCACAAACTATAAAAATGGTTAATAAAAAATTGAGTTGATCTGAAACTAGCTTTGTTTAATATGTGCATTTTCAAAAGGAATCTAGATAAACTCTTAAAATGAAAAAATAAATGCATATAAATGGGATAAATGCTTGTAGATAAACTTTTTGTGTAACTTAAAATCTTAAAATTATTTTAAATTCAATAATAAATGCTTGCTGGATGGCTGGGTCATTTCCAATGAAAAGGGATTATGATATGAAAAAACATGTTTTTAAAAATTGTCAAATGGTTTCACCTATAAAATGCTGACATCTAAAAAATCATTCAGGATTTTTTGCTTCTCAAGTTTTTATTAAAATTAAAGGTAACTAAGAATTTTAATTAATACATAAGTCTGCAAGCTACGGGTTTTTTGTTGTTGTTGTTGACCAGAGATAGACCCGGAAAAGCTGAGTTGTCAGAAGTGCGAAACAGCAGCAGAAGGTTTAACGCCCAACCCATGTATTTACAATATACAGGAGGTGAAGTTTCCCATACATATCTGTACTGCCCTCCCTCAGCTTCAGATTTATCCTCATCAGCACATTCATTCCTTTCCTGGATCTGCCTTGGCCATAAAAGACACAACTCTTCAGGGTAATATCCTATCATATAAACCTAGGCATTAATTGTCTCCTAAGTCCCTCTGAGTCCCTTCTCAGTGGCTTCTGCAGGCCACACACCTAATTCCTACCAATCACCCACTGATTCCTGTCAGAGAGTCACCTGGACAGTATTAAGGGCAGGGCATCTTACCAGCCTTCCTCTATGATGTCCCCTGGCAGGGCACCAATGAGAAAGAGGATGGTTATTGTACATGTTCTCTTCACAGCTTTAGATCTTTACAACTGGAAGTCACATTCCAAATGATTTGGGAAAGATCTTGAGGGTTCAAACCTCATTCAGAGTATTTTTCAGATCCATGATCCCAACTGAGCAGATGTCTAGTCCCTTTTGAACATTCTCCTCACTGTTAAAAATTTAAAAGAAAAAAGAAAAAAAATCCTTGGTTTTAGAAATGCTAGGGAGGAATGAGACAGAGCTCACAGAGACAAGATAAACTATCCTGTTAAGATACCAGGGAATGAGGCTGTGACAGACCTTGACCCCCTTTGGTATCCAGAGACAGGTATGAAAAAGTCATGATTCAGGCAAGATGAAATGTTAATGTTAAAGGGAATAAGGCCGCAGAACAAAGACCCACTAACCTGTGTAAGCTAAGAAAAATTAATCAACAACCCCAGAGAAGTCCATCTATCTTCCCAGACAGGTTGAGGGGAAAATATGTGGTTGTATACTGCTCTTACTCCTGATTCAGCAGAGAGAAAGGGAGAGAGAGAGAGGCAGTTCTGAAATCTATCTCCGAGAGGACATGAGACATTAGCCATAAACTCCAAAAGGTAAAATTAGATCTCAGTGCTCCCATCTTAAGACTAACAGACCTAGCCAATAAGGTGTTCAACAACCAAGAAGGGGATGAGGAGCATAAGGAAGAAAGAGAGTCCAAAAAGCAGGCCCAACTGCTGGTTGTTACCTATCCATGGAAAACCACAGCTCCGGTGAGTTACTGCTGGTCCTACAACCAATAGCAAGGGTTCCAAAGACCTAAGAGACCAGGACCAAATAAATGTGCCCTCTGCAAGGAAGAGGATCACTAGAAAAGGGACCCATCTGAAAAGAGGTGGAAGGGTAATGTCCCACCCATATGTTTCACAGTAGCAGATGGTATAAGTAGAAAAACATTGTCTATAGGTCTTAGGGGCTCCTCAATTGGCCCTCCAAGTATCCATCAAGGAGTCCTGACTGACACTGGACATAGGAGACAAATGTGGGCTCCTTGGTTTACACAGGGGCAACCTACTTAGTTTTGAACACACCCAGGGGTATACTTAACAAAATGTCAGGATTCCACAAACAGGCAAAAAACCCAGCAGATAACATGGACTGTGTTGTCTCAAGAATTCAGACCTTCTGCCTAGCTCCCAAAATATTTGGAGAGGCCCGGAGGAACTTCCCCTTGAACGAGGAACCCTCTTCTGGGATGTGGATAACATCCATTTTCAGCCCCTCTAAAAAATTTGAGATCAAAATACCCACTAGCCTTTAACTTCCTAGTGGATAGGGGTTCTAAAATCCCTCCAAAAGTACAAATATTTCAGTAAGAAGTTACCTATCTGTGGTTCCTCCTAGAAGAAAAGAACAAAGTTAGTCCCAAGGGAGATGGGAAGTAATGCACCAACTACAGCAACCAAAGACCTGGAAACAACTTCAAGGGTTTCTGGGCATGGCAGGATTCTGCAGCCTCTAAATTGCTAGCATTGGCCTCATTGCCCATCCTCCATAAAAACAATTAAAAGAACACAGACCCTTTTAAATGCATGACAAAATGCAACCAAGCATTCCCAAAACTTAAAACCCAGCTCACAAAGACCCCAGCTTTAAGTCTACCAAACGTAACTAAATCTTTCCATCTTTATGTTCATGAAAAGGGAAAAGCATTAGGAGTACTAACTCAAAGTTTGGGCCCACTGACCCACATATCCTACTTTTTCATGCAGCTGGACTCGGTTGCTAAAGGCTGGTCCCCCTGCCTTTGGTTGACAGTAGCCATGGCCCTCCTTTTAAAAGAGAGAAGTTAACCTTTGGACAACCCATAACAATCTGAACTCTCCACCATACCTAGCCCCTTATAAAAGAAACAGGAGTAGAATGAATATCTCCAGGCCAGGGTCTTCAGTTATAAAGTTATTGCAGGCTGTAAGAAATTTAGCCCAGCCGGCAATAGTTCATGGCCATGGCCACCAGAAGGGTAAAGCTAAAGTAATTAAAGAAAATAATAAAGCCACTCTAATGCCAAAACAAGCAGCTTTAAGAAATTTACCCTTCAAATGAGACTTTTGCTTTTCCTCCTGAATTATACTCCTTGTTTTAAAAGAAAACAAATCTATGGTTTACTCTTTTTTTTTTAATAATGGAAAAAGACCTCCAAATGAGAATATACCAGAGGTTCTGAATCATCCAGGATGGCTAAAAAGTCCTCATGGACAACTCATTTTCCCAAAAGAAGTTACATTACAGACTATTAGAGAAACCCATTCGAACATTCACTTTGGTCATGAGGCGCTTTATAACAGGCCTTCAAGAGCAAGATGACCCCAAAGTTCAGGGAGCTAGACAAGGAGATGGTTACGATTTTCCCAACATACTATGTTAAAAATTCTAATAACCACTCCTCAGAGTTTGGTGGGGGAGGCAAAAGGGAACTGCTCAGCTGATACAGTACCAACATCAATGCCCAGGGGAAGATTGACAAATTTATTTTACAAATGTGCCCAGAGCTTCAAACACCTTTAAATTTACTGAGTTGAACCACTCTCAGATCTAAAATTACTGATCTGTTTGAGTACAAAAACCGTCAACCAAATAAGTTACCCTGGGGCTGCATATACTTTCTGCGAGGACTTAGTTTACTTGCCCTCTTACAGGTAACCTCATCTTTGCTTTAGAGTAACCTTGTGGCATCCAGAGTCTACCAGTGTTTGGAAAACACATGACATTAAGGAGATTATACCCTATGGCACCTAATCCCCAGAGAAGTCAAAATCTTGGTTTCCCATCCCCCTTTTGCCCAAGGAATAAAAGGGTAATTAGGCTTTTTCTAGGGCCATCAGGGTAACAGACAGTCTCCTAAACCCCTGGGGAAGGGTTGCATATCATGAAGTTACCCTCTGCAACCTCACAACAGTTATGGAAATGTGAGCTGATGAGACTGATGATGCCCCTCCTCAAATTCTCCCTAGTCTCATTAACCAATACTGTACTTGGTAACTGTCTGACTCTTGAATACTTGTCAAAACAAGGTGAATCATGTATAGTAACCAAGACTTCCTCTTGTACTTTGGTAAATAATTCAGGATTAATTCAAAAAGACATTAAAATAATCTATAACCAGGCCAAGTTTTTGCACTAATTAACCAAAAGGACAGAGACCCTCAAGGAATATTTTTAAAAATCATAAAATAGGCCTCCCCTAATCTCACTTCCTTCTTGTTCTTCCTGGGCCCTTTAGCTGCTATTCTATTTCTCTTGATTTTGGGGCCCTGCCTCTTAAACTGTCTGGTCTTTTTTTGTGTCTAAACAAATAGAGGTCATAAAACCACAGATAATAGTTACTCAGTGCTATAAACAAGTAGGCTTACACCCAGGAGATAACCAGACCTACCTAACACTAGCTAGAGAAAAATTTCATTCCTCAGGGGACATAGCAACACCCGAATTTAGCTTTAAGAAATTATAGAAGACAGACTCTTGCTCCTTTGAACCTCTAAAGGAGGGAATATAAGAAAAGGGGGATTTGTTTCCCAGTGTAACAGCATGACATATCTGAATGTCTACTCAACAATAATTCTGCTTATCATTTAAAAACTGGATGTCTGCTTTAAGAAGTTTTCTCTGTATTCAGACTAGCTGAGACTGGTTAGGACCAAGATAGCCGATATGGTTTAGTACTGTTTCCCTACCAAATCTCATGTCAAATTGTAATCCCCAATGTTGGAGGAGGGAACAGGTGGGAGGTGATCAAATCCTGGGGGTGGTGATTTCTCATAAATAGTTTAGCATTATCCCCTTAGTGCTGTTCTTGTGATTGTGAATTCTCATGAGATCTGGTTTTTTAAAAGTGAGAGGTACCAGGGTCCAAAGTGGCTCCCACCGGAGGTCATGGTGCTCACGAAGGCGAGGTCATCAGTTCTAAAGCTAACCTCATAAGCTCAAACTGATTGGCAAAAAAAAAAAAAAAAAAAAAGTGAGAGATACCTTCCCCCTCACTCTCTCTTGCTCCTTCTTCAACCATGTAAAGTGCCTGTTCCCACTTTGTCTTCAACCATTAGCAAAAGTTCCTGAGGCCTCCCCAGTAGCATATGCCACCATGTTACCTGTACATTCTGCAGAGCTGTGAGCTGATTAAGGTTCTCTTCTTATACATTATCCAGTCTCAGGTATTACTTTATAGCAATGTGAGACCAGACTAATTCAGAAAATTGGTGCCCAGGAGTGGACATTGCTATAAAGATACCTGAAAATGTGGACATGACTTTAGAATTGGGTTACAGGAAAAGATCAGAAGAGTTTGGTGAGTTCAGAAGAAGACAGGAAGAGGAAGAAAATTTTGGAACTTCCTGGAGACTGGTTGTGTGGCTGGGACTAAAATGTTGATAGTGATATAAATGGTGAAGGTAAGGATGAGACGGTCTCAGATGGAAATGAGAAATTTATTGGTAACTGGAGCAAAGATCACTTTTTTTACACCTTAGCAAAGAGATTGGGTGCATTGTTCCCATGCCCTAGGGATTTGTGGAACTTTGAACTTGAGAATGATGATATAGGGTATCTGGTAAAGGAGATTTCTAAGCAGCAAAACTTTTAAGATGTACCCTGCCTGCTCCAACAGCTTATGCTCATATGTGTAAGCAAATAAATGACTTAAAAACTGAAACTTATATTTAAAAGAGAAACAGAACATTTAAGTTTGGAAAATTTGTAACTTGGCTATGTGGTAGAAAAAAAGCCCATTTTCTGGGGAGGAATTTAAGCAGGCTGCAGAAATTTGCATAAGTGGAAAGGAGCCAAGTGTTAAGGAGCCAAGTGTTCCTCAAGACAGTGGGGAAAAGGCCTTGAAGGGATTTTGGAGACATTGGCAGCAGCCCCTCCCATCATAGACCTGGAGGTTTAGGAGAAAAGAATAGCTGTGTTGGCCAGACCCAGGGCCTCATTGCCCTGCTCAGCCTCAAGACACTGCTCCCCACATGTCACCTGCTCTGGCTTTCACATCAGCCCAAAGGGCCTCAGATACAACTCAAGCTGCTGCTTCAGAGAATACAAACCATAAGCCTTGGCAGCTTCTATGTGGTGCTAAGCCTGTGGGTACACAGAGTATAAGAGTTAAAGCTTGGTAACCTCTGCCTACATTTTGGAGGATGTATAGTAAAGCCTGGATGTCCAGATAGAGACCTGCTGCAGGGGTACAGCCCTCATTGAAAACCTCTATGAGGGTAGTGTGCAGGTGAAATGTGGGGAAGGAGATCCTATGCAGAGTTCCCACTGGAACACTCCATAGTGGAGTTATGAGAAAAGGGCAATAGTCCTCCAGACCCCAGAAATGTAGATCTACCAATATCTTTAACATTTTCAACATCCTAGAAAAGCACTAGGAACCAAACAGCAGCTAGTGAGAGCAGTTGCAGAGGCTGAATCTTGAAAACTAGAGGGCCAGAGCTTCCCAAGACTTTAGGAGCCCACTCCTCACACCAGTTTGACCCAGATGTGGGACATGTGGTCGAAGGCAATTACTGTGGCACTTTAAGATTTGATGATTGTCCTATTTACTTTTATACTTGCATGGGGCCCATAGCACCTTTCACTGTGGCCAATTTCTTCCTTTTGGAATAAAAACATTTAGCTAATGCTTGTACTTTCATTGTATCTTGGAAGCAACTAGTTTGTTTTTTATTTTACAGGCTCATAGATGAAAAAGACTTAACTTGTCTCAGATGAGACATGGGACTTTGGAATTTTGAGTTAATGTTGGAATAAGTTAAGTCTTTGAGGGACTGTTGGGAAGTCATGATTGTATTTTGCAATGTGAGAAGAACACAAGATTTGGAGGGTCAGGGGCAGAATGATATCATTCGAATCTGTGTTCCAACAAAATCTCATGTAGAATTGTAATCCCCAGTGTTGGAGATGGGGCCTGGTAGGAGGTGATTAAATCATAGGCAAAACCATTCAGGACATAGGCATAGGCAAGGAGTCCATGACTAAAACAAAAAAAGCATGACAACAAAAGCCAAAATAGACAAATGGGATCTAATTAAACTTCAGGGCTTCCATACAGCAAAAGAAACAATCCTTAGAGTGAACCAGCAACCAACAGAATGGGAAAAAAATGTTGCAACCTACCCATCTGACAAAGGGCTAATATCCAGAATCTACAAAGAACTAAAACAGATATATAAGAAAAAAACAAGCAAACCCATCCAAAAGTGGGTGAAGGATATGAACAGACACTTTTCAAAAGAAGATATATATCAAGCCAACAAACATATGAAAAAATGCTCATCATCACTGGTCATTAGAGATATGCAAATCAAAACCACACTGAGATACCATCTCATGCCAGTTAGAATGGCAATCATTAAAAAATCAGGAGACAACAGATGCTAGAGAGGATGTGGAGAAATAGGAACACTTTTACCCTGCTGGTGGGAGTGTAAATTAGCTCAACCATTGTGGAAGACAGTGTGGCGATTCCTCAAGGATCTAGAAACAGAAATTCCATTTGACCCAGCAATCCCATTACTGGGTATATATCCAAAGAACTATAAATCATTCTATTATGAAGACACCTGCACATGCATGTTTATCACGGCACTGTTTACAATAGCAAAGACCTGGAACCAACCCAAATACCCATCAATGATAGACTGGACAAAGAAAATGTGGCATATATACACAATGGAATACTTACTATGCAGCCATAAAAAAAGATAAGTTTGTGTCCTTTGTAGGGACATGAATGAACCTGGAAACCATCATTCTCAGCAAACTGACACAAGAACAGAAAATCAAGCACCGAATGTTCTCACTCATAGGCTGGTGTTGAATGATGGGAACACTTGGACACAAAGAGGAGAGCATCACACACTGGGGTCCATTGATGGGGGTTACAGGAGGGATCATGGGAGGGAGGATGAGGAGGGATAATGTGGGGAGAAATGTCAGGTATAGGTGATGGGGAGATGGTAGCGACAAAACACCTTGCCATGAATGTACGTACGCAACAATCTTGCATGATCTGCTCATGTACCCCAGAATCTAAAGTACAATAAAAAAAATTAGCACCTATTGGTATCACTTAATTCAGAGGTTAATCTATTGATCAAAGATAATGTACATAGCTAAAATGTAATAGTAGCTTGGCCTTAAGCCCTGCAATAAAAGATTTTCTGATGTTTTCATAAAATAAATAAATAAATAAGAAGTAGATTCTCATGGATGGTTTAGCAGCATTCCCTCTCGGTACTGTCCTGGTAATTATAAGTGAGTTCTCATGAGATCTGGTTGTTTTAAAGTGTGTGGTCCCTCCCCGTCACTTTCTTGCTTCTACTTTGGCCATGCAGTTTGCCTTTTGTCATGAGTAAATGTTCCCTGAGGTCCCCCAGAAGCAGATATACCATGCTTTCTGTACAGCTTCTAGAGTTATGAGCCAATTAACCCTCATTATTATAAATTACCCAGTCTCAGGTATTTATTTACAGCAAAGCCAGAACAGGCTAATATAATAGCTGACCAAATCACTTCAAAAAGACCTCAAGCTTTATTATAATCTCATTTCATTATAGACAACATTCCCACCAGTGCCATGTTGGTTGACAATCACTGTGATAATGACCAAAGGAAGGAGCAAAAGGAGAAAAAAGAAGGCAGTACTACCTATTCCGAGAAGTTTACTGCCCATTCCTGAAAAAGACATGAATATTTCTCCCCTTGCTTTTAATGTCCAGCTGCTTAATTGGAAAAACACGTCATTTTAGCCCCCTCACCCCATACTAAAGAGAAATTGATCTGTGTGCCATGTTCCCACTTCTCAATTATATGGCCATAAAATAAAACCTGCTCTGCTTGATGTTCACATTCAGTTTTACATATTGAGTTTGTGACACTGAATAGGGAAAGACCCCATTTTGGGGGGGACTGGTTTGGTTGGTAACACTACTTTCTCTTGAATCATTAATCACTTGTTCCGTTTGAAAGTACCTTGGAAGACACATAGACCAATGGAGCACAATAGAGAACCCAGAAATAAGGCAGCTCATCTACAACTATCTTATTGTTGACAACCCAGGCAAAAACAAGCAATGGGGGAAGGATTATCTATTTAATAAGTGGTGCTGGGAGAACTGGCTAGCCATATGCAGAAAATGGAAATTGGACTCTTCCTTACACTACATACAAAATTCGGTTCAAGTTAGATTAAATACTTAAATGTAAAACCCAAACTATAAAAACCCTAGAAGAAAACCTAGCCCGCTGCACTCCAGTCTGGGTAACAGAGCAACACCTAAAAAAAAAAAAAAAAGAAAACCTAGCCAATATATTTAGGATTAGTCATGGGCAAAGATTTCATGATGAAGATGCCGAAAGCAATTGCAACAAAAGCAAAAATTGACAAATGTGATCTTATTAAACTTAAAAGCTTCTGTACGGCAAAGAAACTATCGACAGAGTAAAAAGACCATCTACAGAATCGGAGAAAATTCGCAATCTGTGCATCTGACAAAGGTATAATATCCAGCATCTATAAGGAACTTAAACAAATTAACAAGAAAAAAATGACCCCATTTAAAAGTTGGCATCGGACATGTACAGATACTTTTCAAAAGAAGACATACATACATAGACAACAAACATATGAAAAAAAACTCAACGTCACTGATAATTAGAGAACAAAAATCAAAAAAACAATGAGATACCATCTCATACCAGTCAGCAAGGCTATTATCAAAAAGTCAAAAAACAACAGATCTAGTGAGATTATGAAGAAAATGGAACATTTTTACACCATTGGTGGCAGTGTAAATTAGTTATAAATAAACACATGCTTTTTACTACATATTAATTTAAGGTAAATACTATACATCACATGCTAATGAAGAAAAAGGCAAAAATGTGCCTAGGAAAAGTGGATTTTATTAAAGATTCTAATTAATCATCAAAAGTAGAACTATACAATGTATTGCTTAAAGTTAGAACTTTATCGTATCTCACACAAAATGAGTCACATGACTGTTAACATTACTCAAAAGCATTTGTTTGGCAACATACTACCAAGAACGTGTCAAGAGAGCTCCAGAAAAGTAGTTAGCATCTTCCATATATCCTGATTTAACTAAACAATTTTATGTAAGACATTTATACATAAGTCAGATTCCAATAGCAAATTCTGTAGCATTGGGCCACACCACTTACAAATAAGAGCATCTGGAGACCCACGAGAAAATATCCGTTTCCATGGTTATTATGCAAACAGGTTCAAACTCAATTTCAGCTATTGTTTGTATTTATTCAGGGGCAAGTTAGAGGGGAATATATGCAAAAACACTGTCTTAACTCCTGCCCACCTGTTTAAAATTTCATTTCAGTTATGATCTTTGCTCCATTTCCGTTTTGGGTTAAATTTTTCTTCATTACGGGTTTGCTAAAACAAACATAACAATTTCAACTATTGTCATTTAAAACAGAGGTGAATTATTGCCATTAAGTGAAGAGAGATTTGGTGCAGTATGAATGAATGGTTCATTTGTGAGGCAATGAAATCAGCTCCTCTCAAGAAATCTTTTGTCACCATAGAAAAGTCAGGGCTGTACAAAAGAAATCAGAAACTCATACTTTGCTTGTTTAAATTTGAAGTTGGTCTTGACCCTTGCAATACCAATTCATTTTTTAATGTAAATCAACTTGGATCTATTTGTTTGTGTAAATTTCTGTAGAAAGAGTGGCTTGCCCTTAAACTGCCATTTTATTATTTTCTCATCATGAAATACTTGGTACAAATATTTCTTCAATAGCCATCAAGCAAAGAAGAATGCTTCACATTATATAACTTGAGAGGTCTCCAGTTATATAATAGTTCGAGAATATATTATCAATTACATATCAATCGATATGTATATCAATTGTTATATAATTATATACTTAGATATAATATAATTATGTATTATATATAAACATTTTACATATAATCTATTATACATTTATATATATTACATACATAATCAATCCAATATATGAAATTGGAGTTTTGTTTTTTTATATTTATATTTTTATATATATTACATAATCAATCAAATATATAAAGTTTGAGAATTTTTGTTTTTCCAAGAAGTATGTTGGGTTGGAATTACATTTTTCAGTAAAGAAACAGAGACTTATAGCTAACTATCATTGACCCATCTACCTATCTATCTATCCCTTTTGTACATATAAAATAACAACTCTGCTGACGTACTTCCACTGATGTCTTATATTTAAGAATTGGGAGGCTAATTTCCTTGTTATGAAGTTCCCCACTTACTAAGCACATGGGGTTTGAATTTTGAGTGGGTATTTTACCAAAATAAATTCAATCTTGAACATTCGTGTCATATTTATCAAAGCCTATCTGCCAGTTTGGATGGGTTCTTTCATTTAGTCCTTAAGACATTACTTTTTCCTCTGATTTATTTATTTGTTTTTTAAGTTTCTTGGTCATGTTCTGCTAACTGTATGGCTCTTTTAAAACACTTTTCTTGCCATAGCTGCATGGTCAAAGACTGTCAGGCTTTTTGTCTCTGGGTGTGGAACCAAGAAAACAAACATACAGAAAAAAAAAAAAAAAACCCAGAAAATATTATTCTGTTGGGAAGGTGCTGCATTTATCTCTGGGCCCTGACCGGGCAATTTCAACTTCTCCTTTTATTTTACCACTTGTATAGACTTTCCACACAAACTTGAGCCTCTTACTCATTTGATAATATAAACAAGAGTCATATTAACCATATTTGCTTCTCTAAGAGATAGAAAGCAAAAAGAGGGTGATAAAGTTAGGTATTAGTAGCTGATCTGTAGGAAATTGAAGAAATCTGGAATTACTTTTGTCATTTCCATGAAAAATATGAGGGGTAGAGTTAAAGTTATGTTCTACACATAGAAAATCCTACATTAAAACAATTCTATATTTTGCTAACATATCTCCTCAATATGTATTTAGACTGATAGGGCTTTTTGGGGGGAGTCTTAAAGACTTACGCTAACCTTTAAAGCTTGTGTGAGTTTGTGTTTCTGTGTTTGTGTGTGTATGCATGTATATGTATATATGTGTGTATATATGTAAAATAATGCATTCTTAGCACTTGAAAACTTCTACCACTCTGTTACTATATCATTTAAATACTATGTATAATAAAAACTGCCACATGGAAGAGTCCCACACTATCAGGTGTAAATTTCAAATGAAATGTCTGGAAATATCTACACCAGATGTAGTAACAAATGTTTGAATCAGTAAACTGGATGTAAACTGAATTTTGGCTGCAGCATTTTTCTCACCTGAATTAATTAACCTGTATTATTTTTCTGTTTGACAATATGAAAATATGTGTGCATTTTAATGGTCTGTCCATATATTTTCCTTTAAGTTCCCTATGATTCAGTAACAACATAAAATCAAGTACTTTGGCAGATTACATTTGTTCCAACTGAATATAAAAATGTATTCTGGGTTGGAGAAGGCAAGTGGCACCTCAGACAGTGATGCAGTCAGATGCTTTTTGACAATGGTTCATGGAAGCTTACATTCCCTCTGGTGAAGGTAGCATGACAAATTGAATCCTAGCATATAAAAAAGCACATTATATCATGCATTTTGATAATAGAAGTGATTATTACAAAAGGTAGCAGGTTATCTAAGTAGCAGAATAGAAGCTTTTTAGATTATAAATGTTAATATTTTAAATTAAACAATATCTTTGTGAAAAAAGGTTTCCGCTAAAAAAAAAAAAAAAAAAAAAAAAGGCTTAGGAGACCCAATAGAATGTTTCTGGGTAAATACTTCATAGAAGAGTATTGCATAGGGTAGTCACCAGGCCCCAAGTCCCTATTATGCTCAGTGAGCAACTGAGAGCTGACCAGAGAAAGTGTATATATGACTTAAATACCATAATGGATCCCCAAAGTTTAGCAGCTTAAGGCATTAACTGACTAAGGATATTTGACTGGCATACCTCAATAGCCTGCACATTAGTAAACCCCAGATTTTCTATAATCCATCTTAAATATTTTTTATTTATATTTAAAAAATAACAAACATTATATTATGTTAGATATAAATGTAACAACAAGAAAACGTATAAGACCTTTAGAAAAATAAAATAAATTTTTATGGAAATCATAATAGAAAAACCAAATAATTTATATTATACAATAATCATGGAAGAGTCTATATCAATGATTACTCTACAAATTCATTGAGACTCCAGTTAATAACCTAAAAAGATTTTAAAAAATGATTATAAAATATCAGAGCTTAAGAATATCCAAGACATTTATGAGGAGGAGTTACAAAGTGGTGACGTTTGTATTATCATACAGTAAGACTAATCATAAAGGTAGAGTAAATATAGGCAATTTATACAGAAAAACCTGGAAGGCGAAGGTTGCAGTGAGCCAGGATCATGCCTCTGCACTCCAGCCTGGTGATGGAACAAGACTCCTTAATAAAAAAAAAAGTATTTATTTTAGATCTGTGACAGAAATTAGATAACCACCAAATAATAATGGGTCACTTCAACACCTCGCTGGCAGCAACAGACAAATCACTTAGTCAGAAAACTAACAGAAAAACTTTGGACTTCATACTTGACTAATCTGACCAAATAGACATCTATAGACTATTCCCCTCATCAACCACAGAATACACATTCTTTTCATCAGCACACAGAACATACTCCTAAGTTGACCACATATTTGTCCATAAAGCAAGTCTAAATATTTTTTAAAAATCAAAATCATACCAATTATATTCTCTGACAATAGTGGAATAAAAATAGAAATAAATACCTGGAAGATCTCTAAAAGTCACACAACTACATAGAAATTAAACAACTTCTTCCAAAATGACTTTTCAGTTAACAATGAAATTAAGGCAATTAATCGATTTCTTTTAATTAAATGAAAACAGAGACACAATATACCACAGTATCTGGATGCAGCAGAGTTAGTCTTAAGAAAAAAGTTTACAGTGCTAAGCACCTCCCTAGAAATCTTAGAAAGATCTCAAATTAACAACATAACATCACACCTAGAGGAACTAGAGAAATAAGAGCAAACTAACCCTAAGCCTAGCAGAAGAAAAGAAATAACCCAAATACCAGCATAATTGAATGCAACTGAGACCCAAAGATCCATGGGAAAAACCAACAAAGTCAAAAATTGTTTCTTTGAATACATAAGTAAGATTTATAGACCACAACCTAGACTAATCAAGATAGAAGATCCAAATAAGCACAACTATAAATGACAAAGGTGATATTAAAACTGATCTCACAGAAATAAATTTTAAAAAATCTTTAGATACTATGGTAAATGCCTCTAGGCAAACAAACCAGATAATCTAGAGAAAATGGATAAATTCCTGGAAACACACAACCTCCCAAGATGGAATCAGAAGGAAATTAAAACTCTGAACAGACCAATACTGAGTTCTAAATTTGAATAAATAATAAAAACACTCCAACCAAAAAAGCCCCAGAGCAGATGTATTCACAGCCAAATTCTACCAGACATACAAAGAAGAGCTGGGACTTATTCCATTGAAACCACTTTAGTAAAAGTAAGATGGAGAGATTCCTCCCTATTTATTGTAGGAAGCCAGCATTAACCTGATACTAGAACCTGAAAAGGACACAACAACAACAACAACAAAAACTATATCCCTTATAAACACAGACACAAAAATTCTCAACAAAATACTAGCAAACTGAATCCAGCAGCACATCAAAAATTTAATTTAACGCAATCAAATAGGTTTCACTTGGAGGATCCAAGGTTAGTTCCATAGTGCAAATCAATACATTTGATTAAACATATAAACAGAATTAAAACAAAAACCATATGACTAACTTGATGGACACAGAAAAAGCTTTGGATGAAATCTAACATCTCTTCATGGTAAACACACTTAACAAACTAGACATTGAAGGAACATACCTCAAAATAAGAACCATCTATGACAAATCCACAGCAGTATCATAATGAATGGGCAAAAACTGTAAGCATTCCTCTTGAGAACTGGAACAAGACAAGGATGCCCACTGTCATCACTCCTATTCAACACACTACTGGAAGACCTGCCCAGAGTAATCAGGCAAGGGAAAGAAATAAAAGGCATCTAAACAGGAAAAGAAGAAGTAAAACTATCTATCTTCATGAATAATACCATTCTATATGCAGAAACCCCAAAGGCTCTGCCAAAAGCCTCCTGGAACTGATAAGTGACTTCAGTAAAGTCTCAGGATACAGAATCAAAGTAAAAAAATCAGTTGCATTTCTATATACCTGTAACATGTAAGCTGACAGTCAAATCAAAAACACAATCCCATTTACAATAGCCACACACACACAACATAACCAGGAATATATCTAACCAAAGAGGTGAAAGCTCTCTACAAGGAGAACTAAAAAATACTGCTGAAATAAATCATAGATGACACATGAAACTGAAAAGGCATTTCAAGCTCATGGATTAAAACAATCAGATTCATTAAAATGACCATATTGTCCGAAGCAATCTATAGATTCAATGTTATTCCTACGAAACTATCACATTGATAGTTTTTCCACAGTATTAGAAAAAAAATTCTAAAATTGATGTGAAACAAAAAAGAGCCTGAATAGCCAAAACAACCCTAAGTTAAAAGAACATAATGCCAGAGACATCACATTACATAACTTCAAGTTATACTACAAGGTTACAGTAATAACAACAGAACGTGCTGGTACAAAAATAAAAAATATGTACTGACCAATAGAACAGAATAGAGAATTCAGAAATAAAGCCACATACCTTCAACCATTTGATCTTTGACAAAGTTAACAAAAATAAGCAATGTGGAAAGAACTCGCTATTTAATAAATTGTGCTGGGATAGCTGTCTAACCATATGCAAAAGAATGAAAGTGATCTCCCACCTTTCACCATCTAAAAATTAACTAAATATGTTTCAAAGTAATAAATGTAAGACCTCAAACTATAGGAATCCTAGAGGAAAACCTAGGAAATACCACTCTGGAAATTGGCCTTGAGAAATAATTTAAGATTAAGCACTCAAAGCCATTGCAACAACAACAACAACAAATTGTCAAGTGGTACCTAATTACGCTAACAAGTTTCTGCACAGCAAAAGAAACTATCAACAGGGTCAATAGTCAACCTAGAGAATGGAAGAAAATATTTGCAAACCATGTATCTGAGAAAGGTCTAATATTCTAAGATCTAATATTCGAAAGTCTAGTACTCTGCTAAGTACCTAGGTGACAGAATCAGTTTTACCCCAAACCTTAGCATCTTGCACTATACCCATGTAAGAAACTTGCATATATAGCATATATACCCCTAGAATCTAAAATAAAAGTTAAAATGTTTTTTTTAAAAAAAGGAGAGAAAAGGTGAATTTCTAGAAGTTGTTATAAAAAATAAAATAAAATTAAAGAGTCAGTACTTTGGGCCTCAGATATTAGCCCAACCTCCAGGAATAGGAACTGCAGACTTAATTCAACCATGTGTTGAAAAAATCAGTCACCCCTGTGAAATTAATACTTAATCAAAAGTCTGGACATCAAAACTAGAATGAGTGGCCTAGGTTCGCCACAATCCATATGCTATTGCTACACTACAATGTCAGAAGGGTAACATGTCTCTTTAGAACTCAGAAGATTTTCATTTGAAAGTTTCTCCTAGTTCCTCATCCCACCCTACATGTTTCTTCTTTTGGTTGTTTTTAATTTGTATCTTTTTCCTATAAGGCATCTAATGGTTAGTATAGTGATGCCTGAGTTCTGTTAGTCATTCTAGCAAACTATCAAATCTGAGGGTTCCAGTCTAAACGTGGCTGGTCCTAGGGATCTCAAAACTTGCAGCTGATATCTAAAGTCATAGACATACCTCGCAGTCTAGAGAACTGTGCTCTAAATCTTGATTTTGTCCTAACTTTGGGTAGCAGATGATATCAGAATAAGAATACTATAATAAAAATGCACAAAAATGTACATTACCTTTTATACAGTAATTCTAATATTAAAATATTTTTCTAAGGTTTTAAGTATATACCCATTGTCACAAAATGATTTATGATAACCAATGAAAGAGAAGATAACTCTTCTCTCAAGAATATTTATTTAGTATACAGTATTTATTAGGAGATGGGCCCTAAGTTGTAAAGGATAAATATTAAAAAGATAGATATATTATTTGTACTCTAACACTAACATAACTAACATATTGTAATTTATTTATTTAGATGAATAGACAATTTTAATATTTTCTGATATCATCTTTAATAGTGGATGAACCCTCTGCTACTGAATCACCTAGAAGTGGCACCCAGCCAAGATATTGGTATCTAGAGTAGGTTTTACAAATAAAGTGAAAAAGTTAGATAGAATTGACTATCAATAATAGACTATCTGATTAGCAGTGGTTTACAAATAAAAATGTTTAGTTATGCAAATCAAAGATTTTAAATAAATATGCTCAATTAACTTATAAAACAAGGCAAGTGGTAGGCAGTGCCAAATTTAAAACCAAAGCCCAGTGATGTCATCAGAGCCTAGTGATGCCATCAAATATGGCATTCTGTTCTCCTCCTCTACTCCACCATGCTATTCTGCCAGTTAAGTATACAGGCTTTTCAATTTTTGGTAAGGATGGTTGCTGCAGGTCCATCCTGTCACATCCAAAGGAAATAAGTGCAGAGTGAGACCATAGATATTCTCCTCGAGAAGTTCTGCCTTCTTTGTCTTTTGTTCATTTTGCTCTGTGTTTGAGACGGTCTCACTTTGTCTCTCAGGCTTAAAGTTCAGTGGTGTGTTTATAGCTCTCTGAAGCCTCAAACTTCTGGACTCAAGCAATCTTCTTGCCTCAGCCTCTCAAGTAGCTAGGACTACAGGCATGTGCTAACATGCCTGGCTAATTTTTTTTTTTTTGAAGGTACAGGGTCTTGCTATGTTGCTCAGGCTGGTCTCAAACTCTTGGCCTCAAGTTATTCTCCTGCCTCATCCTCCTAAAGTGCTAGGATTACAGACATGAGCCCCCATGCCTGGCCAGTTTTTTCTTTTTATCATGAGAATACACTAGTGCCTTTGCCAGAATGAATGATGTCATCATAGGCCTTCTTAGTGAGAGGGTGATAAAGTGAACTTTTGACATAAGGGAATAAGATTTCCATGATTAAGTAAAACTCATAAAGATTCATACTCTGGCACTAGTGGAGGGCCCATACTTATTGTAAAATTAGATTTTCCTAGTAAAGTCTAACCTTTACTTAATATTTGGCTATTGGTTAAGTGACATTATCTGCCATAGTAAGTAACCTAAAAGCTAAGACATGGTGGATAGGCAGGATTCTCTGGAACATCCACAGGAGAACAAGAGGGAAACCTTTCCAGAGAGAATAACACATGTAAAATTTCAGAGAGTGAAATTTTAGCAATTTCACTGAAATACAAGCACTTTGAGATTACAGCATAAAAAAGTAATTGTTGATAACGAGGTAGCAAAAACTAAGAAAAAATTAAATCATAAAATACCACAAAAAATTTACTAAAAACGGTATGTTTTTCAGTCATCGAAAAGATAACGAATATGGTTAATATGGAACATGCAAATATTTATGGCTACTATTAAAGGAAATTAATATGCATATTTATGTGAGACTATAGTAAGTGTAATAAATGTTTAATATAATATACAAAATAGAGTTGAGAGAGGATGGTAGGATTATGAATGTTAAACCATTGAATTATTTTTAATATTTTAAATTTTGTTGCACTGATATTTACATAAAGTAAAATGTGAATTAGTTTCCTAGGATCACCTTTATTTTTGCCTCTTCTGTCCAGTTAGCAAGTATAATTGCCAAGTAAAATTTTATTTTCTTTAAAGTCAAGCTGTAAAATGTAGTTGAATAAATTGTACACTGGACAAGATCACTTAAGAGACAAGTGGAAGTTCTGCTCACTCTGGTGTTTGTTCTGATTCTTGCTCGGAAAGTTTCCATTTTTAATTCCCATAAAGTTATTGAATGGGTTAGCCATAGCACTGCCTACTTTGGGAGAATAACTTATTATTTGAAATGAGATGTGAAGATACTCATTTCCTATATTCTCTTCTGTCTCAACTAGCATGACTAGTTAAAGCTTACTGTAAAACTCATGAACTCACAAAAGAAGTGAATTTGAAGTTATACAAACGCAGAACAGTAGCAAAGTTCATGGAATAATGAATACGAATATTCTTATTATGAAATAGAAAACCTTTTAAAGAAAATGTATGTGTCAGGCAACTGTGGTTCCTTAATGACCTCTGGGGATTCCTATAGATGCTCTTTGCAGAGAGTTCATTTTCTGTTCAATATTAAATTATTTTTTAAACTCTGAGATTTTTTTTATAGTGCTGTTTGACCTAAAAAAAAGTACTGAAATAAAAGTTTCTTTTCCCTCTGACCAAATGAAAAGAGCAAGATTTGTGAAGATTTTTCAAGAAGAAATGAACTCCTTATTACAAAGAATTATGTGAAGAATAGGGCCAAAATATTATTTGGTTCTGGTCTTCCTATTCAGTAAGTTTTCTGAGCAGTCAGAATCCTTCTTTGGTTTGAGCTGGTGGCATGACCAGCTGAGTACAGTCACAACAAAGAATAGATTCTGTATTCGGGGTTCATGTAGCAAAATAAGAACAAAACGCTTTCATTAAGTGGGATGAAAAACATCTTAGAAGATATGAACGTCATGGCTCCTGAAGTAAATGACTTTCCCCCCAAGGTGGTCCTTGCCTTATAAGCTAAATTTTATTTCCTAGAGGGAAATTTTAACCAAAATGTTCTATAAGATGAACTTCTTAGCTGACCTGTACTAGACATTTCCAGGAATTGTGGTTTTCTTCTGAAAGTAACATAATTTCAAAAGTTAGCAATCTGTCCAATCACCCTAGTCAATTCTGTTACCAGGTATAACTAATATCAGTAATTACTATGCATATTAAATGCTTACTATTGGGCTATGACATATTCTAAGCATTTTATATGAATTTTCCTTAATATTCATGTTACATCATATGAAGTAATATTGTCATTCACAATTTGTATGTGAGAAAATTGAGACGTTGAGAAATTAAATAACTGTCCACAGTCAACTAAACTTCAATTGAGGAAGTTACATTAAAACCCAGGAGTCTGGCCCCAGAGTCCTGACCTGTAACTTTCCTTTTGTGATGGCTCTGGTTGATCACTCTGAATATCATATTCAGAGCAAAGAATCACAGAAACAAATGTGAACCTGTCAACTAGTCCTTATATTACTTCCACATCAAGCCCACTAACCATTCAGCATCTCTGGGGATAAGAAACCTACTCTTGCAAACCTGAACAATTGATACAGTTAGAAGAAAATAAACCATTACTTGTATTCAGACTGTCAAGTTGACTTAGGCAGCTATGAGAAGAGTACTGGACTGGTTGCCAGTGTCTACTCTAATTAATAAAGTGAAAAATATCAGCAATGTCTATTTGTTCAACTGGCTTCATTTATGCAATACATCTCATCTAGATGAAAAATTTTGTTTCATTATTTGCTGAAAACCATTTATTCCCCAAAACCACAAAACCTTCATACATTTTAAGTAACATTTGTGCAGTTCACAATTGACACCTTCATTAAAAGATTAGTGAAAACTCTCATTTTCCAATGGAAAGTATAAATGATAAGGCTTCAAAGTGAAAAACCTACCTGAAACATGAATTAGCAGAAATAGGTTACTAGCTGTAGAGCAGAATATGACATTAATGCTTATAATTTTTTATCATAGTAAAGGGCCATGGTGCTAAGCAGATGACAGCTGTATTATTTAAACTGGATGAGAAATGTGTCTTTGCTTAAAGCGCTCCTGCAAAAAGTAAGTACATACCCTAATATAAGAGACATTAGAATGAGTGGCCAAAATAAAATACCATGTAAACATCCCTGCCTCCACGCTCACATGGCCTTATGCATTAATTTAACAATTTCCTGATTCTTAACTCCTATTTTGAATTCTTCATTCCCTATGGATTATTATAATAGCCTTCTAATTGAACTTTTTGCTTACAGTCTCTCAGGCCTTGAATCTAGCCTTCACACATCTAAGTTTCTGAATCATATGATGTATCTGATCATTTCAGTGCTAAAACATGATTGCAGATGGATTGCCTGCTAGGATCCTATGTTCCAATCATATAAAGCAAGAACGTCTGTTTTTAGCTCCAACCTTCCCCAGTCTTCATCATCTGAAATTTCTGTAGATATTTTTCTTCACTTCAACATCCATCCAACAATATGAACATTGTAAGATCAAGATAAGTGTACAAACTATCTCAAAGAATGCCAACTAAAGGTTTGTAATCACAATAAGTTAAAAGTGACTAGTTAGGGATTTTTAGGAATGTGAGTCATGGGCAGGATTATCAGAAATTACAAAACTGTTGAAAAAAGTAGAAATGCACAAGAAATCCAAATACAGGAACACACCTGGAGCATTCGTAGTCAAAAATACTTTGAAAATTAAAAAGTCTTTATGAATTAACCAACACTACATGAAATAGAAATAATACGTCACTGTCTTTAGGTGATGCCAAAGAGTTCTGAAAGCTGTAATTTAGAAATCAGGTTACAAAACATCTAAATAATAGGTCCACAATATTTTAAAATTTGTATCTACATGAAATTGCAATGACTTGTGATGAAGTAATTGAGGATAAATTTCCTGTGGGTTCTTCATGCACTAATCCACATAAAAATTTTTATTGCTTCATTAGATTTATATCTAACAAATTTTAAAGTTAAACCCAAACACATTTCAAATGTCAATAGAAATCTATATATCTCAATTGCCTATTATTTTAGATGTTTTCATGTAAGGTTAGATAAAAAATTTATTAACCTTCATAGAATATACATTGATTTACGCAAATATCAGGAAAATTGAAGAGTTCCTGTTTCTGTTTACCCTCATGAATGTAATGTACTATCAAACTTTTTCACTTTGCTAATCCTAAGGATGAAAAAACGGTAAGTCATGTTCATTTTAATTTTAAATTTTCCTAGTAGGAATGAGGCTGAAAGTATCAGTCATATGTTTAAGATCTATTTATATTTGTGTTCTGTGAGCTATCTTTTCATATCTTTTTCTCATTTTTTTAGAGGGGAGTTTTTCATGAAGTAAACGTATCAGTCTATTGTCTATGTCAGAAGTCCCCAAACTTTCTGGCACCAGAGATTGGTTTCATGAAAGACAATTTTTCCATGGAGCAGGGTTGCAGGGAATGGCTTTAAGATGAAACTGTACCACCTCAGATTATCAGGTATCAGATTCTCATAAGGATCACACAAACCAGATCCCTTATGCATGTAGTTTGCCACAAGGTTCACACTCCTATGAGAATCTAATGCCACTGCTGATCTGAGAGGGGGTGGAGCTCAGGTGGTAGTGCTCACTTGCCCACCACTCACTTGAGGCCCGGTTCCTAACAGGTCACAGATTAATAATAGTCTATGACCTGGGGGTCGGGAACCCTTTGTCTATGGTATGAATTGCAAATATGTTTTTCAATCATTTTTTTTTTTTTGAGACAGTGTCTCACTCTGTCATGCAGGCTAGAGTGCAATGCTATGAATATAGCTCACTGTAGCCTCAAACTCCTGGGCTCAAGTGATCCACCTGCCTCAACTTCCTGAGTAGCCAGGACTACAGTTATGTGCTATCATGCTCAGCCTTTTAGTGTTTATTCGTACTTTTGTTATTATTTAAATTATATGTAGTCAAGTTTATCATTTGCTTTTGTTTGGAATTATAATTAATAATATATTTTGTCATCAGCATTATACTACTTTTCCCTTACGTTTTCTTCTAGTACTTTTATTGTTTTATTATTTTATATTTAAATCTTTATATTTCTTAAAATTTTGTGGTCTAAGGCAGGGGTTGGAAAACTAGAGCCCATGTGCCAAACATGTTTTCCAGCAAGCCAAATTCAGCCATGACAAATAGTTTATTTATGTATTGTTTATGGTTACTTTCATACTACGATGACAGAGTTGAAAAGAGTGACAGAGACCTGTGAACCCCAAACTATTTACTATCTGGTCCTTTATAAAAAGAAGTTTGCTCGCTCCTAAAATATGTCATATAAATACTGTATTACTTTTTAAAGAATTTAAACATTATTTATTTATGTTACTCTTTATCCACTGATTTGAAATCTACCTCTATAATGTACTTAATCTTTAAAGACCTTTAGAAATGGAAGGGAAACAGGCTACAGATAAGCCACAAAATTTCAGAAAGGTAGGTTAAATAGATACCTTGAACTTTCATACGTGAATGAGTCCCAGGTATTTCCTTCCAGGGAGACTCTCTGGCCTGAGGTCTAAAAAGATATCATGAAATTCATATTTTATTGATTCCTTTTTGATATTAGATAGGTTCTAAATGTTTGTTGTAAAGTCATATTTTTCTTCTTCCTTTAATGTATCAGTAGGGGAACACTGGACATTATGCAGCAAAGACACATAGCTAGAAGTTTGCCTTTCATGTAAGATCTGTCTGGTTTTATACATATCATCATTAGCATTATTGGCCACTACCCTGTAAGCATGCACTCAGAGTTATTTTACTGGTAATCTGATTGGACTGATGAAGAACTCATAATGAATCTTTCTCTGGCTCCTCTTGAGGTCCGTGGCATCTACTGGTGACTATGATTTGAATAACTGGATTTGGAGGCAGATTCGGTCTGTGATAGAACAACAGAAGTACAAAGATGTTTCTCACAAGATGCCTCAGAAAAAAGAAAGAAAGAAAGAAAAAGACACATACATATAAATGTAAAATCTTTCAAAATGTAATTACTATAAAAATCTGTGGCCAAAAAAACAAGTCACCAGTCCTGGATCCTAGAATAGAATATATTCAGGGTATCGACAATTAATACAGTCTTGAAACCACAGTAAACAGACACACCCTAAATTCAAAGTCTACTCATGACCTTCCTATCATCATGAGCACTAGTTTAATTCAAAGTTCCAAGTGCAAATTTGCATGTGAACAGAGAAAGATACCACTTGCCAATATTTGATCCACTTTTTCTTCTATGTGACTTAGAGATGTCTCTTTATTTCTAATGCCTTAAAATGTTTAAATACATTTTAGTGCTCATGTAAATTTTATGACAACTTCACAAATAACTCACTCATTTGCACTACAGTTGTCACTACTCTGGAAAATAAATGACTAAATGATACCCAGCTATCCACTAAATGCCCAACGTGAAGAAAAAAATGGAAGATTGATAAGTTAACTGACTGTTCTAAGGAACATAAAGAAGACTCGATATATGAAGTGAAGTTTAGTTCTTTAAAGAAACAGTTAAATCTCTGTCATTTTCAGATAGCCTAGGAAGTTTTAAGTGGCCGCTCATTGTGAGAAACTCATTTCGAGTACGTTTGAAAGACAGAACATCTAAACGTGCGGTGGCCTTTCCACCTCTCAGGAACTTTGATTGGACCCTGACTGCGAAGGAGAATGCATCGAACTGAGTCACCAACACAGCTTCTATAACACCCCGGGGTCCTTTGGAAATGACTCGTCCAACCTCAGTCTAGGATGGGTTAGAACAGTGATTTCTCAAGGCAGGGGTCTGAGATAAACGACCTCCAGAGTCCTCACTCAGCCTCTCGGGCCTTTGATTTTGAACTGACGAAGTGCAAGCCGATTTTAACTAGGTCATCCAAAGAGCTCGTATCCTAGCATGTAGTTGGCATTCGCTGAATAATATGGCGCAGAGAAAGAGAGAAAGTGGGAGATGGAGAGAGTAAGCGAGTGACAGAGAAAAAGCTAACATAGACTTTAAAAAGCAAGTCTTTCTAAATGTTTTCATTTTTCCAAGATTCTATATAATTTTTTTTTACCCTCGAGGAAGCTGTTTCTGTGAATAATAACACTGATGATCATGAGCTAGAAATTAAGTTATATGTAATTGCTTGGCATCCATGTTTACAAAGCTACTATCGAAAAAAATGCTTCTGTCTGTCTCTATAATCAGTTAGCAAGGGCAGGTAGCATTTGGATTCTTTTAACTTTTTGGGCCAAACATGTTACACCATTACCTGTAATTATATCATGGAATTTTTAATCACTCTGGCTTAATTAACTCTGGGACCTTAGTGACTGACAAGTTCTCAGTCATTTAACTCCTTGATCATCTTTTCTGTGTTTGTTTGTTTCACCTTTCCCTAATCCTCTTGATCTACCACCATCGTTAATGTAGAAGAAGTCAGGAGCTACCATAGGTTATTGATATCTTTGTAACCTCTGTGATTTACAAAATTATGCTTCTTTAATAACTTACATACTCTCATGAAGTCTTAAAGTAACAGCGGACCTTAGTGATCACTTAATTCAATGTTTTCATTGGTTAAAATGGAGAAATTGAGATTTTTTTGTGTGTAAATTTTCTCATCTCATATACCAAGGTTATTGTTTTTTACTTACTCATAAAATGTACCTTTCACTTTTATTTTTGGTAAATTATTTTATCAATATAATTTCTTAATAAAGCAGAAGGTTGGGACTTTTTCACTTTTATAAATGTTTTTCTTCATAAAAGATAAAGATATTCATCTTAAACCACCATTGACAATTATTTGAGGTGATTCTCTAGATCGTACTTTTTTTCTCAATCCTTGGCTTCACTTAGGTGAATCTTTCAGACACTCCAATAATTTGAATACTAGGGCTGACACATGGCTTATTCTTCACATGGACTCCTGCACCATTTCCCTCAACTTATAAGCATATGGTGTATTGGATGGGTTGCGAGAGTGTTCCCTCTATGTGGCTGATTTCAAAAATATGCTATGTTGAACCAAATTTAAACAAACCATTAAACATGCAAAAAATAGATTTAACTACAAAGTAGAGAATTTAAAAAGTTCATGCAAAATGGCCTAGAGAGAAGAAAACGGAGGTTTTTTTTCTTTTTGAGACAGAATCTCACTCCATCGCCTGGGCTGGAGTGCAGTGGTGCGATCTTGTCTCACTGTAACCTCTGCCTCCTGGGTTCAAGCAATTCTCCTGTCTCAGCCTCCTGAGTAGCTAGGACTACTGCTGCTGGCCAGTAGATTTGTTCTTTGGTTTTTGTATTTCAGATGTATACAAACTATTCCAAAAAGTTAAAAATTATGCAATTGGATAGTTTGAATAAGACAGTTCAGTAAAACAACTATCTTTAAGAAAGTATAATCATAATTAAATTATGGCTTAATATAACATTTTCTTTAAAAAATAAAGTCTCACAATAGGTCCTATCCATTGTGAAAAATATGGTTGGATTTTGTGCATTTCGCTGTCTTCTTTTTGTCCTCCTCCTCCTCCTTCTTCTTCTTCTTTTTTTTTTTTTTTTTTTTTTTTTTTTTTTTGATACAGAGTTTTGCTCCTGTTGCCCAGGCTGGAGTGCAATGGTACCATCTCTGCTCACTGCAACCTCCACCCAGGCTCAAGCAATTCTCCTGCCTCTAACCTCCCTAGTAGCTGAGACTACAGGCATGTGCGACCATGCCGGGCTAATTTTGTATTGTTAGTAGAGATGGGATTTCTCCGTGTTGGCCAGGCTGTTCTCAAACTCCCAACCTCCAGTGATCCACCGGCTTCGGCCTCCCAAAGTGCTGGGCTACAGGTGTGAGCCACCACCACCAACCATGCACTCAGAATTTGCAAAATTGTTTCTGAATCTAGGTTTGAAATATGTTATCAACTCAATCTGGTCATCAAGTCAAATATTCTGAGTTAGAGAGGATTTTGGTAGATCATCTGTCTGCACTCATATCCCAACATCATTTCTTAGAAATCTAAGATCCATTAGTTATTCATGTTGAAAAATAACAAAATTGAATAAGGATTGTTTGTTAAGATGGGCTTATAGATCCACTCCAAACATTAGAATAAAGAGCTTAAGTCTACAGCACTTGAGATTAGTAAATTTCATTTAAATGACTTTGACTATCTTTAAGCAAGATACTTTGTTCAAACCAAATTTGTTGCTGTTGGCAAATTTTAAGTGGGGATTATATAACTCAGGTGGAGACTATCTTGAACAATAAAATAGCCAAGTTTTCTTCCAAATGAAATAAAGGAAAAATGTGTATGCATCCAACAGATATTTTGTTTTTTAGATTTTGTTCTTCATAGGTGCCAAAGACATGCTGTTTCACGTTTTGTATCTCTGAAATAACCAGCAGATACATGTTCATAGAGAAGGCCATTTCTCTTAAAATAAGAAGTATAAAGATACCTAAAGAAACATCTCATGGTTATAGTAAAACTGCCAATGGAAATCAAAACCATTTTGTTACTATATTAATTTCAAAATGCAATAGAAAGATCAAGCATTTGACTATTCAAAGTGAATCATTACCATGTGTCTAGGCAACACATTTGGCAAATGCTGAAAAATTGAACACTGAGGATTTGTGATAAACTACTGTTACAACAAAGCTGTTGGAAGTAATGCTTTAATTCGTGCTTGGGAGTATAAAGTCATTCCTTATCATGCTGGCCAGGCAGACTTGTTTAGTGTTTCTGTTTCTGAACTCCTTCCTCGACATTTTTAAAAGCTATTCCAACATGATGACATAGAGTTTCTCCTTCTACTGTTGATTACATGTGTAAGCAGTGAGAAGAACTTCTAGGATGGATGATTAATAGTCATCAATTTACATCATTAAACAATTTGAGCAGGGAGAAACCAAAGAAAAATACTTTAGGCAATGAAACAGAAAAAGACTTTTACAAATAAATGAAAATAAGTTTTTAGAATTCTTATATTGTTAGTGAAATCTACATTAAAAATACCAAAAGGGAAGACATAGCCACCTGTATTATGTGAATGCTTTGTTTTCTCCTCCTTGTGAATGATAACACCTGTAGAAAGAATTTCGTGTTATTCCACAAAAGACACTTGTTCAACTCATGTATATTCATACTATGTACTAGGCCCTCTGCTAGGCACTCAGATTAAATGGTGAGTAAATACAGTTCTCAAGAATCTTACACTTTATTGACATCTGAACTCATTGAAAAATAGTGCAATACAAATATCAATAAAACTACCAATCAATGGTCTTGCCTGATGGGTAAAATATAAGGAGCTACCAATATGAGTAGTGTTAAAACTAAATAAGATCTTGGAAGACATTGGTCTGGCCTCATTTATCTTTGAATATTGCCTACCTGGCAGAAATACTAGAAGATATTTGTTGAACTGCAGTAAACTAAAACCATACTGGTGAAAAATAAGTGCCATTATTTTCCATAATAAATATACAACTTTTAAAGAAAATATGTGTATATATTTCACTAGTCAGCCTTCACAGGATATCCTAGAACCCAATATTTTTTATTTTTATAAAGTCAAAGTCAGAGGTAGGAATATTGAACCAGATTCAAGTGCCATTGGGGTGGCACCTGAAACAAGTTCAGAGATAATCACAGCTCAATCTGAGGACATTAAAAAAAATAGATGTCTTTAGCATTATTGGTCTCATTCATTCCAAACATTAGAAAAAATTTCAAATAGATTGTAAATGTTGCTGGAATTTACTATTTCTGGATAAACTCTGAATACATTTAATTAATACTTGTGAATTAATTCATGGAGGAATACTGTTTGGAGACACACATTCTCAATAGAGACACAATGAAAATCAATTTACATCATAATGAAGCCCTCTGGGCTCCAAAATCAAAACACCTTGGTTCATTTTGCTGTTAGTCTAGGAAAACAATACTTAAAGATGTATGTTTAGTTAGATTACTGGCAAGAGAGAACCTTTTGTCATTTCCTCTCACTTTTTTTATTTTTAGAGGAGCAGGAAAGTAAATCAATAATTATAAATACAATTTTCTTTTTATCAACTCCTCTAATGCCTTCTTTTATGTCATCATTCCCTAAAAAGATAACAACCTTTGCAAATCCATGAGACATTTTCCTTTCTTTAGCTGACAAAATATTCATCATTGGTTCTGGTACTCAAGTGCTACACAAATTAGTATAATGGTGACAGTAGTTATAAATAAGGTTTTAATAGTGATTGAAAAAAAGAATTTTATGCCAGGCAAGGATACCTTTTTAAATGCAGTAAAAGTGAAAGAATTAGATATGAAAATAAAATTTTTTCTGTTATTGCCTTATGAAAAATGAGATGTTGAATTTTGATTGCTAACAATTAAGCAACTCATTTTATTCTTCTCCAACTCTCTTGAATACTTGCTGAGAATAGGTAAGATGGACAACGTAAAGCATAGCACCTGACATCACATAGTGGGCACTAAAAAATTACTTGTTTCTGTTGATTTCTCTTCAATTTCTTCTACCTAATGAGAATGGTTATTTATTCATCCACTTAGTTAATATTTATTGAAATTATTTGTGTGTCATGTACTCTGCTAGATACTTGGAATTCAACAGTGAAGAAAGGGGAATTTTTTATAGTATTTTCTAGGCAAACTGATATCCACCCTGTGGAAAAAAAGGACCACATGACATTGAAACTTAACAGACCCTGAAATGCTTTTGTATTTGTAATATTTATCAATACCGACACAAAATACCAAAACTATTGTTGGGGTGTACATTCATAGAAACCATTTGTTTCACATTATTAAAGAAAATGTTTAGCCGTTTCAGCTTTTTACTTTATTCTTGACCATTTGGAAAGAGTGATCATTTGGAAACAACATATTGCGAAGTATATTTTTGTTACTGAATAGCCCTGTAGATTAATTATTCCAGGTACAGATATCCTTTATAAGAAAAAAAGACTTAATAAAAGTCGAATGTTATAAAAGGGAGGAACTCAGCATAATGCTTGTCAAGAGGTAGATAGAAGCTTCAAGTATTTGAAGTAAGAATCCCTTGTGATCAAGCCAGTTGTTATCAACAAACAAAACAACTGGCTGCACTGCTTATCCTTTTTGGTTTTTATTAGTTACTAGTTCTGAAAAAGTTTATTGTTGTTTGTAACTGACTTATCCTTACAGATTTCCATAAATTATTTTGCACTCTTGTAAAATTAAATGGGTACCAAAATATCCATATGGGTATGATACATGTTGATTAGAATTTTGTACCCTTTCTAATCAGAACTGTTTTCTTTTTTAAAAAACAATGAAAAATATTTTTTAAAGCACAGCTTTTAGATGACTTTTTAAATGTCTTGTTTTTGAAAACAGCATATTTTAAGCCAACATGTTCTCAGGGACATAGTGCTAGGATTCCCTGTTTAAGTGTAATATTTTTACTGGGCTCTTCATGGATCTGCCACTGTTCCCATAGTAACTCATTCTTCGATGAGTAAGGAAGTAGGATGACTGACCAGTGTGTTGACAAATTTGACTTAATGGTATTTGATAACTATTCACGTATATCTAGGGCAGTATAGGTGGAGAGTAGGCTTTTATCAGGGACTATAAATATATTAATCAGTTGTCCAAAACAAGGAGAATAAATGAAAAAAGAGTGCAGCATGCTTTTGCCCTATGTGTCAGTTTCCACTACATTACTTTTCTGGTATTAGAAAAAGTTTTAGTTTTGAAATAAATGAGGAGGAGAAAAATTTATAGAGTATCTTTTGCGGAAATATTCAGGATGTTGGTAGACTAGGAAAACATCAACGTACAGGTATAATTTTACAAGTACTGATCTTAAGTCTGAAATGATAGATAATGACTTTATAGCTCTATATCAACATCCGACTCTTTTAATAAGACTGGAATCATCAGAAAAGTACATCGGTTAAACAGTAAGATCTTCGTTAATTTGTGGGAGTAATTGTTATCTGTAGTTTAGAAAGTTGTATGACACCAAAAATCAACAATTAAAATAAAATCTGTTGCTTCTGAAGTTTGTCTTGAAGACACTTTAAAGATATTTTGACTTTGGTAACTGCCTCGAGGTCCTTGCCTTCATCTCTTGTGTTTTCTTGTTGCTGTTTTTCACAGCACAAGTTCATATCATTTCATCTAAAGATAAAGAGATACATCAAGTACCTCTACGTGAACGACAACTGTAAGTTCAAGTGTTTGGATTTCATGAAGTAAATGATGAATTAATCTAGAGAACTGGAAGCTAGCATAAAGTTGTTGTGTGTGGGGGGGTTATTTATTTTATATATATTTATATTTGCACACTGCTTTAATTTTGACACAATGAAGAACTTGTCATGTTTTATATTTTTGGAGATTAATAAAAATTTTACAAAGAAATGCAAACTAAAATGTTAGCACCACACCTTCTAGCCTTCTATTAAGAAAAATATATTTCGATATATTTTATAAAGTGCAGTCAAAAATTTTATATTTTGCCTGATAGTCTTGGAAAAAGTCAATTGTGATATTTTAGAATAAATTTTATACTTTTCAAGATAGAAATCAGTTAACTTTGCATGAATTGTCCCTTTATTTACCTATTGCTATTTTATAATACTATAAAAGTTGAAAATATGTAAGGATAATAACTTATCTACAAGGTTTTGATTCCATTATTCTTCACTGTATGGCAACCTCTTTAGTTGTCATACCATGGAAGGAGTCTGAAATTCATGATCTGATTAACGGCATACAAAGATTTGAGGGTGTCTTCTTCAGTCAGGCTCATGAGCAATAAAAATATGAGCAGCCTAGTTCAAAAGTTAAATATAGGGACTCTAGGATGTGTTAATTGGATTTTTAAACTTATTCATATTTAAAATTTTTTAAATTTATGTACTATATTTTAAATGGGAATGATATTACTCAAAGTTAGCATCTAATAAGAATTAAGTGACTGAAAGTATGAGAAATTCTTAAAATAGTTATTGAAATATAATAAATGTTAAATAACTGACAGTTGGGCAAAGGGCTTTTACTGCTCCATATTTGTCCCTTTTTCCACAAAATAAAGATATTATTATCTATTTACAAGTTCATTATGATCATGAAGTGAAACAATGCATGTATAGCATGTTTAGTACATTGCCTGGCATATATTATTTAAGAAATATCAGCTTTATTATTATTACAATCAGCCCATGCAATCTCCACCACTCTGCCATACTTTCTGAAATTATGAGCTGCTTTTTTTGAGGTTCTTGTTTCTTTGTTTTTCTTTTAAAGGAAAAAGTTGTGTGATTCAATCCAAGTTCAACTATATATAAATGATAGGGGAGGGATTCTGTGTGTGATAGATTTGTCCTGATCTCCAGATCCCGTTGGAGAAGGCTCTGTACATGGGCAATAGCATTTTCTCACAACAAACATACGTCCCTGATTCCCCAGCCTCCTTTTCCATGCATAATCTTCTCCCGTCTGTTGCTACTATTTGGCTCATGTTCAAGATAAACAAACATTCTTATCGATTCAGAAGCCTCTTTCTGATATTTGCAAAGACAGTGAGAAGTGTCTGGATTTTGATGTGTCAGTTTATTACTTCTAAAACAAAATTACTTTGTGCCATGTACCTCCTTCTCTATTTACTTTCGAATTTGCAACTTCTTACTTTCTAAGCCATTAATTACTTGCTTATCATATATGTAGCCACTGACTGACCAGGATACTAATGTGTTCTCCATAATACCTAGGGTCCTGCTGCTCTATTTTTCATTCTTGATGTCATCTATCAGAGAATGTCAATTGTTTTACTATTTTTTTGAACTGACAATATTCTACATATAGCTCCTCCTATGGAAAGAAATTTTGTTCTCTATGTCCTTTTACTATCAAGGATTTTTCTACTCTAAGGCCTATTTTAACCTTTTAGCAATTTAGATAATCTTGCTTTGATCCATTGATATTGCAACCTGGGCAAATTTCATGTCCAACATACACTCTTGATGAATTCTTTAACTTAATTTCTTATTAATCTCTTTGTTTTTGTTCCTAAAGCCAAGAGGAATGTTTTTGTTCATCTCAGACCCACCTTCTCACCTTCATGCCAACATGAAACAGAACTTAGCTTATTTTTGTCTTCAAGAAGAAGCCCAATGAAGCTTTAATATGGTTTACTAAAGATAAGGCACACATTGAGCAAAAGCACCCTATTGCACACACTCATACACATATTACAGTCCTGAGCTCCTATTCTCTGCCACTTGTCAAAAGCTTCACTCACCAAATGAATTTCATCAACTGTATACAGGATCCTTGAAAATTTAACCTGTTTGAACCCTTCCCTCATCAGGCTCTATTTTAATCTAGTGAAGTAAAATAATCTTCTATATAAATAGAGGGAAAACTGTAGCTCTTCCCAGTTAAAGCTACTGTTATCAAGCAAGCAAGCTAACCAAGAAACTGTAAATTGCATATGTATTCAAATAATTATGGGTCCTTTGCCATTCACACTTAAGTATAAACCCCATGTCCCTCCATATTTACCCATTCACAGAAGCACAAGCAACAAATGAAGCTTATTAATCATACTCATATATTTGCAGGTCTTTCTTTAAAATGTCAAAACCAATATAAACCAAGGCAGTATTCCTTAAATCCTCTTTGCCATCTGTTTCTCACTAGCTCTCCTTTCTCACACTTCCCACTAGCAGCCTCTCCTTTCTTGTTCCGTTCTACCTGCTCACCAAGTACTTTATCCAAATACCCAGCTGGGTGTTCTTTGATCTCCACAATTTTTCTAATAATGGAAGCAATTTAAAAAGATTTCTTTTCTGATTTGGTGAACATATATTTATCATCTCGATCTGTCTCAATGTGGCTGGGCCTGCTCACTCCAACCACTTGGAATTTTCCAAATCCCTATTCCCAAGAAGCAGGGTACACTTTTCCTAGACACTGCACAGAAGAAAATATTTTCCTATCCCAATCTGAATCATGCTGACTTTTCTGCCCAAGAATGACAAGAAAGAGCACTCATTCAAATAAAATCATCCTATTTTCAACAAAAGAGTGTGGCATTGACCAAGGATGGGGAGCAATAGTGCATTTCAGAAGTCTGGGTTATTCACTTTGAAATGGCACTAGGGCAGAGACAATTGTACTACAGCCCAGACAGCAACACAACCAGGCTGGTTTAGATACTTTTCACATGCTTTTTTTCAGCACAAAATAGAAAGACCATGTCTGCATCTCTCTAGAACCTTGATTTCAGATCCTGAATGCCTTGGCAACAAATGTTTAAATAAGAAATGAAGATATATCTCTTGTTGAAAAAATAATATTCAGACAGAAACAAAAATAAATCTAGATTTAGTAGAAAAAATAATTCACATGCACATAATTCCACTAAAATTAATCCACTTTACATTCCTTTATAGAATACCGCATCTTAATCAAAGCACTTATTTTAGATTTTTTTATTGCCCTTAAGCCTGATCCAAGTAAATAGTCTATGCTTATCTTTATCTTTACATCTAATCATCTTTATACTGATATGCCAAAAATAACCAGAATTGTCAAGGCTCGTCACAGTAATTGGTCAGGATCACCTGGCCTAGGATGTTCAGATGACTCAGTGAATTTCATCACACAGCTGTCTTACCAACTCCTTCTCCAAAACAATCCCATAGCAGAAAGGTTGTAACTTCCTTCCATTCAGTATATTTTAGAGTTACATTTATTAACCATCTTTATTTATATATTTACCTATATAGTTCTGTTACATATACATTTCAACAGTTGTATTTACATGGTTATTATATATGTATGTATATATGTATAGAAATATATAGAAATGCTTATGTCTATATGTGTTCATGTATGTACCCATTTATGTATTTACTACTGCATAGTTATATTAAATTGTCATCTTTTTTGAGATGGATTATAAAGCCCTTGAGATGTCATTCAAATCTTATCAGTACCAAAAAACGGTTGGGCTGAATTCCTTTCTCCTCTATTAAGATTTCTATAGAGAAAATTCAGATCTATTTCATATCCACTATTAATAGTTTTCATTTCAATGGTCACTCCATGATGCTACCCCAAATTCTGTGGCTTCACCCTAGAATTCATTATGATCTGCATTGATGCCATTAAAAGATAGCATTTCTGCCTCCTATTCTCTTCACCTAATAATCAGCCAGAAAGCCAAATATCTTCCCCACCCTCTTAATATCAGATCCATGGTGAAGGCACACATTCAAACCACCTGCTTCTTTAACTAGAATTCTGGGTGTCAGTCCAGAGGTTTCTGTTGGCCTATGGCTGTCTTGTTTTTCTCCATCTGCAGGATTCTTGGCTTATGACTAGCCAGCTGCCTACAGCGACACCACAGATCCAGGCTGAGCTCTAGTTGTTTTCAAATGCTGCAGTAGAACACTCAGTGTGTGTCCTCCTTAAAGGGAATCTTTAAAGAAATTTCCACAGGCTCAGAACACAAGAGGAAGGCATGCCATCAGATTCTGATATCTCTCAAATCTCCAAATTTCTAGGGAGCCAGCAAGACACCCACTCAAGTATTCCTAAATATTCCTAAATCAAATTTCCCTAGCTTTCTCCTTTTTCTTGAGCAAGAATTCAATTTGTACAGTCATATAAAAAGAAATAAAAGAGGATGTGATTGTCAGAAGGTTATCTTAACTGAGTCAGATCTGCTACAGATACTCCTCACATTATGATAATGTTGCAGACCCAATAAACCCCTCATAAGTTGAAACTATTTTAAGTTGAAAACATATTTAATACATATAGCCTACCACACATCATAGCATACCCTAGTTTACCTTCAACATGCTCAGAATACATAAATTAGTCTACTGTTGAGAAAAACCATCTAACACAAAACCTATTGTATAATAAAGTATTGAATATCTTATTTACCCTATCAAATACTATATGGAAACATGAAAACATGGGTATTCAGGGTTTTAATTATTCACGTACACAGCTGAATGCACACTGGGCCTGAAGGATCTTTGAGGCATTGAACTAAAATTAATAGCCGGATGATGGGGAAGATAAAGCAACAGGGTCATCGATTTCTCTCTCTTCTGATGAGGCTTAGTATTCTTCAGGAAGATACCACATTTTGCCTGTACAGTTTTTTCTTTTTATGATTATCTATAAAGTGCTGGCCACACCATACACTGTGGATTATTGGTTGTTTACCATCATCATCAAGTGGCAGACTGGGAGCTGTCACTCATTGTTGCTGCTCAGCATCTCCCCAGAATCACCAGAGAGTATTGTGCTGCATATTGCTACCACAGAAAAAAGATCAAAATTCAAAGTGCAGTTTCTACTGAATGCATAACATTTTTGCACCATTTCAAGGCGGGAAAATCATAAGGTGAACCATTGTAAGTTGGAGACCCTTTGTACTTAGATAAAACTTTTGCTTAACATGATATTGATTATTTGTATTTACTAGTGTTTTTAAACTTCAGGTTACTTTTGTAAACAAACCTCTAGCTTAGTTGTCTATCCACTGTCATTTGGTGTACTTTAAGAGTTATTGTTGGAAAATAAAAATTTATGGGTAGATGGAGGAAAAGATGGTTGATAGGACACAGGACTAATGTGCAGCTCCTGCTTGGATGGAGAGAATAGCATCTGGAAACACACATTGAGAACTTTTGCTCCAAGAATCACTGCAGGAACATATAAGACAAACTGTAAGAATTTGCAGACCCTTTGAAAGCAGTGGTTTGCTGCTGAAAATATTGCAGGACAGTTGAAAAACTTTCCTGCAGCAAGCTCCACCCACAGAGAGTCTGAGCTCAGACCCACTTAACCCTGTTCCCACCTGATGGTTTTTCTCTACCCACCCAGGTAGCCAAAAACAAAATACATAAACTCTTGGGAGCTCCGTTGTCCCATCCATCACCAAAGAAACCTGAGTAATTGTCCTTGACAACAAAGAGAAAGTCTATATCCCCTTTCTACTACTGCAGCTGGTAATTTCTTGAAAGTACTACCTCCTGAATGGAGGCCAACCAACTCAAGTTATTACAGCAACTCGAAACAGAGCAACCTTTCTCCAATGAAGATAGCAACAGCTAATTTCACCAACTGCAACACCCTGGCTAAACAGAGGTCCTGAATCTATCCACGTGACAACTTCACTGCTGGCATAACCAGCATTTGAGAAAACCATTGCACTAAACAAAACTATAACTAAGGATGCTCACAGAGTCCACTTTACTCCCCTGCCACTTACAACCAAAGGAGGTGCTGGTATCCACAACTCAGAGAAATGAAGACAGATCATATCCCAGAACTCTTTGCTGACATTCCTTAGCACCAGCGTGAAGCCCAGAAGCCCCACTGGGTGTCTAGACTCAGAAGGGCAATAACAGTCCCTGTAGTCTGGCTCTCAGGAAGCCCCATCTCTAAGGGAAAGGGGAGAGCACTACATCAAGGGATAACCCCTTGGGACAAAATAATCTGAACAGCAGACCTTGACTTCCAGATCTTTCCAGTGAAACCGTCTACAAAATGAGAAGGAACCAGAAAAACAATTCTGATAATATAACAAAAGAAGGTTTTATAACACCCCCAATAGATTACATTAGCTCTGCGGCAATGCATCCAAACCAAAAAGAAATCTGTGAATTGACAGATCAAGAATTCAGAGGCTGATTGTTAAGCTATGCAAAAAAAAGGCATAAAAGAACAGTGGGGAAAAAGAAGAAATTTTTTTAAATTACAGGATATAGAAGAAAAATTCTCCAGAGAAATAGATATCATAAAGAAAAGACAATCATGACTTCTTAAAATGAAAGACTCAGAGAAATGTAAAATACACTGAAAAGTTTCAACAATAGAATCAAACAAATAGAAGAAAGAACTTCAAAGCTTGAAGACAAGGCTTTTGAATTGACCCAGTTCAACAAAGCCAAATAAAAATAATTTTTAAAAATGAAGCCTCCAAGAAGTTTGTGATTATGTGAAAGGACCAAGCATAAGAACATGGTGTTCCTGAGGAAAAAGAAATCTAAAAGTTCGGAAAATTTATTTGAGGGAATAATTGAGAAAAATTTCCCTAGTCTTGCTAGAGATGTAGACTTCCAAGTACAAGAAGCATAGAGAACATCTGGGAAACATAGAATATCACAAAAAGGTCATCACCTAGGCACGTAGTCATCAGGTTATCTAAAGTCAAGACAAAGGAATTCTGAAAAACTGTGAGGGAAAAGCATCAGGTAAACCATGAAGGGAAACCTATCAGATTAATAGTAATTTTCTCAGTGGAAACCCTACTAACCAAAAGGGAATGCGATATTTAGCCTCCTTGACCAAAACAATTATTAGCCAAGAATTTTGTATCCAGTGAAACTAAGCTTTATAAATGAAGAAGACATGACATCTTTTTCAGACAAATTTTGGCAGAATTCACCACTACCAAGCCAGCACTACAAGAAATGCCAAAAGAAATTCTAAATAAATAATAATAATAATAATGATAAAAACCTTGAAATACACCAAAATAGAACCTTCTTAAAGCATATATTTCACAGGATCTAAAGAAAAACCATAACACAATGAAAAAAAATCCTAAGGAATTTAGGCAGCAACTGACATAATGAATAGAACACATCTCAATACAATACTAATGTTGAATATAAATGACCTAAATGCTCCACTTAAAAAACAGAAATTCAGAATGGATAAAAATCCACCAATCGACTATCTTCTATCTACAGGAGACTCACCTAACATATAAGGACTCAAATAAACATAAGCTAAAGGGGAGGAAAAAAATACTCCATGTAAATGAAAACCAAGTGGACTCACATAAACATAAGCTAAAGGGGAGGAAAAAAATATTCCATGTAAATGAAAACCAAGAGCAAGTAACTATTCTTATATCAGACAAAAAAGACTTAGAGCGATAACAGTTAAAAAAGACCAAGAGAGACATTAAATAATGATAAAAGGAAAGCCCGACAGGAAAATATTAAATCCTAAATAGATAAGCACCTAATACTGGACTTTCCAAATCTATAAAACAATTGCTACTTGACCTAAGAAATGGAATAGATGGCAGCACATTAGTATTCGGGGATTTCAGTACTCCACTGATAGCACTAGACAGGTCATCAAGATAGAAAGCCAACCAGGAAACAATGGACTTAAACTATACCCCAGAACAAATGGACATAGAAGATATTTACGGAACATTCTACCTAATGACTACAGAATATACATACTTTTCCTCAGCACTTGGAACATTCTCCAAGACAGATCATATGATAGGCCACAAAACAACTCTCAATACATTTTTAAAAATCAAAATTATATTAACTACTCTCTCCTACCACTGTGGAATAAAATCAAAAATCAACTCCATAAGGTACTCTCAAAACAATGCAAACACATGGAAATTAAATAACCTGCTCCTGAACGATCTTCGAGCAAACAAGGAAGTTAAGATGGAAAATTAAGAATTATTTGAACTGAACAATAATAGTTATATAACCTATCAAGAACCCTGGGATATAGCAAAAGCAGTGCTAAGAGGAATGTTTATAGCATTAAATGCCTACATCAAAAAGTCTGAAAATCTAACCACACACACCTCAAGGAACTAGAGAAACAAGAACAAACCAAACCCTTGCTCTTTTCATGATAGTGAAATAATTCTCAAGAGATCTGATTGTTTAAAAGTGTTTGGCAGTCTTACTCTCTCTCTCTCTCCTGCCACCATGTAAGACATGCCTTGACTTTCCTTCACCTTCTGACATAATCATAAATTTTCTGAGGCCTCTCAGCCATAGAGAACTGTGAGGCAATTAAACCTCCTTTTTATAAATCACCAAGTCTCAGGCAGTTCTTTATGGAAGTGTGAAAATAAACTAATACAGAAGATTAGTACAGAGATAATTGGGGCACTGCTATAAAATACCTGAAAATGTTGAAGCAACTTTGGAACCAGGTAATGGACAGAGGTTGGATGAGTTTGGAAGGCTTAGAAGAGGAAAGGAAGATGTGGGAAAGTTTGGAATTTTTTAGAGACTTGTTGAATAGTTTCAAAATATGAGAAATACATGACATTTCAGAGGGGCCAGGAGCAGAATGATAAGGTTTGGCTCTGTGTCTTTACCCAAATCTCATCATGAATTGTAATGCCCATGTGTCAAGAGAGGAAACTGATTGGATCATAGCAATGGTTTCCCCCATGCTGTTTTCATAATAATGAATGAGTTATCACGAGTTCTGATGGTTTAAAAGTATTTGGTAGCTCTCCCCACTATGCTTTTGTCACCATGTAAGGTGTGCCTTGCTTTCACCATGATTGTAAGTGTCCAGAGGCCTCCCCAGCCATATGAAACTGTGCATCAATTAAAAATATTTTTTATAAATTACCAAATCTCATGTAGTTTTTAATAGTAGTATGATAACAGACTAATACAACATTGGCTTTGGCAAAGAGTTCATGACCAAGAACTCAAAAGCAAATGCAACAAATAAAAAGATAAATAAGATGGGACTTAATTAAACTAAAAAGCTTCTGTACATCACAAGAAATACTAAACAGATTAACCAGACAATCTACATAATAGGATAAAATATTCACAAACTATGAATCCAACAGAGGACTAATATCCAGGATCTACAAGGAATTCAAAGAAATCAGTAAGAAAGTAACAAATAATTCCATCAAAAAGTAGGCTACAGACATGAGTAGACATTCTCAAAAGAATATATACAAATGGTCAACAGATTTGAAAAAGTGCTGAACAACACCAATGACCAGGGAAATGCAAATCAAAACAACAATGCAATGCTACCTTACTCCCACAAGAATGATCATAATCAACAAATCAAAAAATAATAGATGTTTGAGTGGATGTGGTTAACAAGGAACACTTCTGCACTGCTGGTGGAAATGTAAACTAGTATAACCACTATGGAAAACAGTATGGATATTTTTTAAAGAACTAAAAGTAGAATTACTACTTCATCCAACAATCCCACTACTGGGTATCTACCCAGAGGAAAAGAAGAAATTATATCAAAAAGACATTTGTACACAGTAGCACAATTTGCAATTGCAAAAATATGCAACCAACCTAAATGCCCATCAATCAATGAGTGGATTAAGAAAATGTGGCATATATATACACCATGGAATATTACTCAGCCAAAAAAGGAATGAAATAATGGTATTTTCAGCAACCTGGATGGAATTGGAGACCATTATTCTAAGAGAAGTAACTCAGGAATGAAAAGCAAACATTCTATGTTATCACTTATAAGTGGGAGCTAAGCTATGAGGAAGCAAAGGCCTAAGAATGATATAATGGACTCTGGGGACTTGAGTGGAAGAGTGGAAGTGGGATTAGTGATAAAAGACTACCTATTGGGTGTAGTACACTGCTCAGGTGATGGGTGCACCAAAATCTCGGAAATCACACCTAAATAATTTATCCATGTAACCAAATACCGTCTGTTCTCCTAAAACTACTGAAGTAATAATAATTACAAAAAAGAAAAAGGAATTACGCATAGGTGGAATGAATTTCAGTCTTCCCAATAGCATCCTCTTGACTGTCTGCAAAGATTATCCAAAGAAATTCCCTGTCCCTTTTGCATAAAAAAGAAGCTCACACTGGCAAAATATAAAAGTTTCCACAATTTACCTTCTCTTTCATACATTGCCATTTTCCCATAACTGGGTCAAAATTCAAGGCAAAGTTTTTTGTAAAGCGATCTAGTGGGATGAATGGTGGTCCACCCAAAATTAAAATTATCTGAAACCTGTAAGTGTTACCTTATTTCAGGAAAAATTCTTTGCAGATTTAAGTTAAGAGTCTCAAGATGAGATCATCCAGTAGGTTCTAAATCCAATGACAAGTGTCTGAGAAGGAGAATGCACAGTGGAGAGCCAATGAAGAACAAGGCAGAGGTTGGAGTGATACAGTAACAAGCCAAAGAATGCCTGGAGCCACCAGAAGCTGAAAGAGTCAGAGGAAGGAATCACTCCTACAATCTCGGGAGTGAGTACAGCTCTGCTAATTTTGACTTCTAGCCTCCGGGGTAGTGAAAGAATAAATTTTGCTTGTTTTGCAAAATTGTTTTTAGCCAATCATTACAGTGTCCTGGGAAAGTTATACGAGGTCTAAACAGTAAATATTTTAGGCTTTGTCAGCCATGTGGTCTCTGTGGCAGCTACTCAAATCTGTGTTGCAATGGGTAAGCAACGCCATAGACAATTTGCAGACAAATGAGCATGGCTGTTATCCACTAAAACTTTAGTTACAGATATTTGAATTTTCCTATGTCACAAAATATTATTCTTATTTTGATATTTTTAAAAACACTTAAAGATGTAAGTACCATTCTTGTCTCATGGGTCATACAAAAACAGGAAACAGGCCAGATTGGTCCTGCAGGCAGTAGTGAGTGAGCTGCTGTTGTTGAGTGTAGTAGAATACTGAATATGAAGGTGGGGCAGCACTGGTCATGCCAATTAGACCCACTCTGGAAGCCAGTTTGAATGTCCAATTCCTTTCCTCTTTGGAGATTCCCTGTATCTCCAAATTCAAATTCTGATGCATTTAAGACTATGTGTACTCCTGTAAATAGTTCTGATAGCCAGGTGTGGTGGTCCATGCCTATAATCCCAACACTTTGGGAGGCTGAGGTGGGAGGATAGCTTGAGCCCAAGATCTCGAGGCTGCAGTACAACATGATTGTGTTGCACTGAACTCCAGCTTGGGTGACAGAATAAAACCCTGTTTCTAAAAAATAAAAATAAAAATAAATAAAAATGAAGAGTTCTGACGGTACCAGATAGTAGATGGATCTCCACGAATATTTGATGGTTGTTGGCCCAGTTCCTAGTCTCTATCAGCTCACTTTTCCTTGTTAATGTCTTAGAAAAATTGCCCTAAACCTAGTCTACATATTACAATAAAATATAACTGTGTGTGTGTGTGTTTGTGTGTGTGTGTCTGTGTAGTGTGTGTGTGTATGTGTGAATACCCAGGCTTCTGAGAGATTCTGTTTTTACTAATCTGAGATGACCTCCAGGCACTAAATTGTTAAGTGCTTTCTAGGTAAGACTGGCTTAGACTTATCTGACATTGAGAAGGATTTGTTTCCAAAGATCCTAAACCTGTGAGTCATGCCCTTAACCACCAGCCCCGTATGTGCAGCTGCAAAGAAATTTGCTCTCGTTTCTCTCAGAATTCTAATATAGCTCACTAATTTACCAACAGGATATTCCGACGCAGTGCCTTTCCAGTATTCCAGAGGAGAAACGTTGCAGCTGTCAGAAGTTTGACAGACTATTGAAAACATATAAAAAACGACTATGTAAATTGGGAGTTAAAAAATGCTATGGGGACTTTTTTTCTGACAGTGTAGAAATTACAACCATTTTATCAGAGCTGAAATTCAAATAAACTCTAAATCCAAAATAAATGGTATAGCAATCTATAACATCTCATTCAAGAAATGTTTCCCTCCCCTAACAGTTTACTTGTGCTTTGCTCACGTGCCCTCCAAACCCCTCCCACCAGTCCAGTCTCCTTCCCATTTCACACAAGGAAACCTAACAAGAATCAAATGGGAGATTTGACTCTACTCCCCAAAGAAAGACGCTACTCCTAAAGTTGTTTTATTTTCTTATTGTTATTATCATTTCTTTCTTCCCATTTCTTCTCTTTCTTTTCTTCCTAGATTTCTTCACCTTTCTCCTGCCATGTATTGCAAATTCTGTTAACCTCTTGGGCATGCTCTTGACAAGTATGGTGATGAAGAATGACTTTGAATAAAGTATATATTCTATGTCTGATATAATCTTTGACTAGGGTCTTGGGGTATTAAGCTTACCATTTCTCATACACCTATACAAAAGGAATTAAAAAGATTAAATATGATATAAAGAACTTAGGTAAGCCACTTCTCATTTATGCAGAGATTCATAGAAGATGTTTGTATGCATGCAATTAATCATAATCATTGTGTGATTTTCAGAAAGCTTTTTTGAACTCATAATGTTTGTGTTAAACATATATTCTGTGCTCTTAATCAGTCTATTTAAATGTAGTTAATAGGGTTTTGCTCAAAGATCATTCCAAAATCACCTGAAAAAAAAATGTGTTTCTAGAAGTGATTTAAGGGGATATTTCTAATAGTTCCTTATATTGCAACTGGCGATAACAAATTCTGATAACAGAAGTGCATCAGTAAAGACAATGACCTTAAGGCACCTGTCCTCCCTCCCTGTGACTGATTTATAACCACCAGCTTCACTAATGACATAAAATCACCTATAAGTAGCACAGAATTCTGGAAATATAATCAATATAGTTTATCAATCATATTTATTTATTGATTTATTCATAACATATGCCACTTTTATAATAATAATGTATACTTTCAAATAAGTTTTGAAAATGATTTTATAACTTACTGACAATTTTTTTTTTCTTTCACCAGAACTCTAAAGTTAGGAATAGGCAACATTATTAAAATAACTTAATGTGTTAAAAGTAGCTTAGCTCCAGTATTTACAAAAGTGTTGTTTATTTTATATTGCACTAAAAAACAAGAACTATACTAGTTTTACATTTTTTCTTGGAACTCAGAACTCGGGTCAATGGAGGTTGAATTATCACAAACAAAGAAGTACTGACAGAGGATAGGCTTTGAAAATCTGGCCTCGCACTTTTTCATATATTTTTGTAGCTAATGTGGCATGATTTAATTTATTTCTCTACAGAATACAGTGAAGTTTCATCTTGGGGAGTTTTAGACATTTATGAAAAAGCAAATTACTTTCCATTTGTTGCTTTGAGTATAAAGGAGGCCATCAAAAGCCTTGTAGTTACTGATTCTCCTGATTTCTACATGGTGCACATTTGGGTTTGATAATAATGAAGAAGTGAGCTCCTTTTTATATCTTATTCCCATTGTTTGCCAGCAAAAGTAGAAGGACTAACAGTCTGTCACAATATGCATTTCTGTTCCTCTCTCTGGAGAATAGAAAGTATGTGCGTGTGTGCATGTGTATGTATGTATGCATGTAAGAAAACAAAACAGTTAGAAGGTAAAATTAGCATCTAACCAAGAAAAAATGACACAAATTACCTTTGTCAAAAATGAAAGGGGAGCCAACACTACGGATCCTGTAGGCAAAAGGAAAATAAATTAATTATAAAAGACTCTAGGCCCACAAATCTGACAAGTTAGATGATGAAATGAACCAATTTTATGAAGAGCACAATTAATCAAAACTCACATGAGGATAAATAGATAATTTGAATAAGACTATATTTATTAGAGTAACTGAATAGATAATAATCTTTCAAAACAGAAACTCCAGGTCCAGATGGGTTCACTATGAATTAGACAAAGCATTTAAGTAAAACAGTATATTAACTCTCCACAATTTCTTGCAAAAATAAATAAATAAATAAATAAACAAACAAAAGGAACACTTTCTAATTTATTCTATGAGGCCAGCACTGCCCTAATATCAAAAGAAAATAAAGACATACCATAAAGGCCAATGTCTCTCATAAATGTGAATGCACTAATTGAGACAGGAGAGTTCGCTGACCTCTTTGTGCAACTTGTGATGGGGGAAGGCAGAGGCGGGTGGCTTGTTTGCCTAGCTGGCCCACCTGAGCTCAAACCCTTTATGTGAGGAGGAGCATGCAAACAGGCAGGTTCAGGAGTTGGGGCAAGTGCTTTTGTGCTCTGACCCCAATCTAGGGTGTGTTACAATTAATGCTTTTGTAGTAATTGCTTACAGATGGCTAAGTGTTAAACCAGCACAGTGGAGAGTCAGGGTAACAGCCTTTTACATCCTGCCCTCTTTGTACTTGGGTCTTTGCTGGTGTCTAGGAAGAATTGGATCACACAGACTGAAAGAAGAATGAATGCAGGAATTTTATTAAGTGATGGATGTGGCTCTCAGAAGGATGGATGCAGCGCTGGAAAGGGGATGGAGTGAGAAGATGATGTTTCCCTGGAATTGGGCCTCCTGTGGCCCATCTCCTACCTGACTTCCCAAGCAGAACTCCTCCCAACTTTCAGATGCTCCCTTTTCTCCTTCTCTGCAGCACTGGTCTGCTGCTCTGCCGCTCTGCCACTCTGCCACTCTGCCACTCTTCTGCTTTGGAGGCTGAGGTTTGGGGTTTTAACGGGTACAGGAAGAGGACATAGTGGGCCAAAGTAGTCTTGGAAAATGCAACATTTGGGCACAAAAACAGGAATGTCTCTTTCCATTTAGGGCCATACGGTTTCCAGGCTTGAGGGTGGAGCTTTTGCTGGGGAACCACCCTCTCCTACCCAGTATTTCCCTGCCTTCTGTTCATATTATGATCCTCAACAAAATATAATATTGAATCCAACTCCAAAAATATTTTGGTCATAAAGTCCTTGCCTACGCCTATGTCCTGAATGGTTTTGCCTAGATTTTCTTCTAGGGTTTTTATGGTGCCAGGTCTTATGTTTAAGTCTTTAATACATCTGGAGTTAATTTTAGTGTAAGGTGTCAGGAAGGGGTCCAGTTTCTGCTTTCTGCACATGGCTAGCCAGTTTTCCCAACACCATTTATTAAACAGGGAATCCTTTCCCCATTGCTTGTTTTTGTCAGGTTTGTAAAAGATCAGATGGTTGTAGATGTGTGGTGTTACCTCCGAGGCCTCTGTTTTGTTCCATTGGTCTATATCTCTGTTTTAGTACCAGTACTATGCTGTTTTGATTACTGTAGCCTTGTAGTATAGCTTGAAGTCCAGTAGTGTGATGCCTCCCGCTTTGTTCTTTTTGCTTAGAATTGACTTGGCTATGTGGGCTCTCTTTTGGTTCCATATGAAGTTTAAGGTGGTTTTTTCCAGTTCTGTGAAGAAGGTCATTGGTAGCTTAATGGGGATAGCCTTGAATCTGTAAATTACTTTGGGAAGTATGGCCATTTTCACGATATTGATTCTTCCTAACCATGAACATGGAATGTTTCTCCATCTGTTTGTGTCCTCTCTTATTTCTTTGAGCAGTGCTTTGTAGTTCTCCTTGAAGAGGTCCTTTACATCCTTTGTTAGTTGTATTCCCAGATATTTTATTTTCTTTGTAGCAATTGTGAATGGCAGTTTGTTCTTGATGTGGCTCTCTTAAAGTCTGTTATTGTGTATAGGAATGCTTTTGATTTTTGTGCATTGATTTTGTATCCTGAGACTTTGCTGAAAGTACTTATCAATTTCAGGAGATTTTGGGCTGAGACGATGGGGTCTCCTAGATATACACTCATGCATCTGCAAATAGAGACAATTTGACTTCCTCCTTTCCTAATTGAATACCCTTTATTTCTTTTTCTTGCCTGATTGCTCTGGCTAGAACTTCCAATACTATATTGAATAGGAGTGGTGAGAGAGGGCATCCTTGTCTAATGCCAGATTTCAAAGGGAAGGCTTCCAGTTTTTGCCCATTCAGTATGATATTGGCTGTTGGTTTGTTGTAAATAGCTTTTATTATTTTGAGATACGGTCCATCAATACCAGTTTTTGAGGGTTTTTAGCATAAAAGGCTGTTGAATTTTGTCAAAGGCCTTCTCTGCATCAATTTAGATAATCATGTGGCTTTTGTCTTTGGTTCTGTTTATGTGGTGAATTACGTTTATAGACTTGTGTTGAACCAGCTTTGTATCCCCGGGATGAAGTCTACTTGATCATGGTGGATAAGCTTTTTGATGTGCTGTTGTAATCAGCTAGTATTTTATTGAAGATTTTTGCATCTATATTCATCATGGATATTGTCCTGAAGTTTTCCTTTTTTGCTGAGTCTCTGCCAGGTTTTGGAATCAGGATGATGTTGGTCTCATAAAGTAATTTGGGAAGGATTCCCTCTTTTTGGATTGTTTGCAATAGTTTCAGAAGGAATGGTACCAGCTCCTCTTTGTATGTCTAGTAGAATTCGGCTATGAATCCCACTGGACCTGGGCTTTTATTGGGTTATAGGCTCTTAATTGCTGCCTCAACTTCAGACCTTGTTATTGGTCTATTCGGGGTTGTGGCTTCTTCCTTGTTTAGGCTTGACAGAATGCAAGTGTCCAGGAATTTATCCATTTCTTCCAGGTTTACTAGTCTATGTGCATAGAGTTGTTTGTAATAATCTCTGATGACGGTTTGTCTTTCTGTGGAATCTGTGCTAATATCCCCTTTATTGTTTTTTATTGCATCTATTTGATTATTCTCTCTTTTCTTTATTATTAATCTGGCTAGTGGTCTGTCTATTCTGTTGATCTTTTGGAAAAACCAGCTCCTAGATTTAGTGATTTTTTGAATGTTTTTTTTTTGTGTCTCTATCTCCTTCAGTTCTGTTCTGATATTAGTTATTTCTTGTCTTCTGCTAGGTTTTGAGTTTTTTTGGCCTTACTCCTCTAGCTCTTTCAATTTTGACGATAGGGTCTCAATTTTAGATCTTCCCTTGCTTCTCTTGTGGGCACTTATTGCTATATATTTTCCTCTAGATACTGCTTTGAGTGTGTCCCAGAGATGCTGGTATGTTGTGTCTTCATTCTTGTTGGTTTTGAAGAACTTCTTTATTTCTGCCTTCATTTCATTGTTTATCCAGTCAACATTCAAGAGCCAGTTGTTTAGTTTCCATGAAGCTGTGCAGTTCTGAATTAGTTTCTCAATTCTGAGTTCTAACTTGATTGCCTGTGGTCTGAGAGACTGTTTGTTATGACTTCTGTTCTTTTGCATTTGCTCAGGAGTGATTTACTTCCAATTATGTGGTTAATTTTAGAGTAGGTGTGATGTGGTGCTGAGAATAATGTATGTTCTGTGGATTTGGCGTGGAGAGTTCTGTAAATGTCTATTAGGTTTGCTTGTTCCAGGTCTGAGTTCAAGCCCTAGATATCCTTGTTAATTTTCTGTCTTGTTGATCTGTCTGCTATTGACAATGGGGTGTTAAAGTCTCCCATTATTATTGTGTGGGAGTCTAAGTCTCTTTGTAAGTCATTAATAACTTGCTTTATGTATCTAGGTGTCCCTGTATTGGGTGCATATATATTTAGGATCGTTAGCTCTTTTTGTTGCATTGATCCTTTTACCATTATGTAATGTCCTTCTTTGTCTCTTTTGATCGTTGTTGGTTTAAAGTCTATTTTATCTAAGATGAGAATTGCAACTTCTGCTTTTTTTTTTTGCTCTCCATTTGCATGGCAAATCTTCCTCCATCCCTTTATTTTGAGCCTTTGTGTATCCCTGCATGTGAGATGGGTTTCCTGGATACAGCACACCAATGGGTTTTGGCTTTTTATTCAATTTGCCAGTCTGTGTCTTTTGATTGGAGCATTTAGCCCATTCACATTTAGGGTTAATATTGTTATGTGTGAATTTGATCCTGCCATTTTGATCCTGGCTTGCTGTTTTGCCCATTAGTTGATGCCATTTCTTCATTGTGTTGATGCTCTTTACCATTTGGTATGTTTTTGGAGTGGCTGGTACTGGTTGTTCCTTTCTATGTTTAGTGCCCCTTTCAGGATCTCTTGTAAAGCAGGCCTGGTGGTGATTAAATCTCAGAGTTCTAAAGGTAAATTCATAAACCAACTGTCATATAACCATACAATGAAATACTATTAAGTGATAAAAGAAAATGAGTGATTTAGCCACAAAAGATATGAAGAAAACTTAAATGCATATTCATTAGTGAAAGAAGCTTTTGAAAATGTGACACACTGTGTGATTTCAACTATCTGACACACTGGAAAAGACAAAACTATAGAGACTAAAAAGATCAGTGAAAAAGATAGCAGACAAATTTCCATGCTGGCATTGCATGCATCCAAATATTAATAAATGTAACACACATTCCATTTGTTAATGGGCATATATGTGAAAAAGCAGTGTAGAAAATAGGCTAATATTAGAAAATGGTTAAGTCCTTAATAACTTCAAGTGTGGTTATATAATGGACACTGTCAAAGTTCTTAACTTAAACCTGGGTACCTGGTCAAAATAATGCTTGGGAAACATTAAGATTCAGCTAAGTTGTTAAAAAAAAAAAGAAAGAAAGAAAGAAAGAAAAGAAAAGGTAGCAGAATAGAAGGCCCCACTCATTGTCTCTGCAGCAAGGACACCAATTTAACAACTATCTACACCTACAGGAAAAGGACTTTGGCAGGAACCAATAGTGAGGTGAGCACTCCCAATATCTGATTTTAGCTTGTTATATCACTGAAGGAGGCACTGAAGAGGTGAAAAAAATATATATTGAATGATTGACACCACCTCTCCCCCATTCCCCAGCAGCAGCAGCAGTGTGCTGCTGAGAGAGGTTCTGTACACTGGAGGAAGGAGAACACAGTAATTGTGAGGCATTGAATTCAGACTTGGCCTGTTATAGCAGAAAGAAAAGCTGGACCAAACTCAGCTGACACCCACCTATGGAAGCAGCATTAAACCAGCCCTAGTCACAGGAGAATTGCCAATCCCAGCACTCATAATTTGAGTTCCCACAAGCCTTGCCACCATGAACGGAAGTGCTCTGAGACTCTATATAAACTTGAAAGGCAGTCTAGGCCACAAGGACTGCAACTTCTAGGAGAGTCCTAGTGCTGAACTAGGCCCCAACACATTGGACTAGAGGGCAAATGACTTACTGTGACATTAGTTGGGGTGAGTGAGGAAATGCTAGAATCAGCCCTATGCAAAACCCAGATTGCACAGCTCATGGATCCAAAAGAGACCCCTTTGTTTTCTTCTTGAGGAGAGGAGAGAGAGAAAGCGAGGAGGTATTTGTCTTGCATCATTGACACTAACTCAACAGAAGCAGGATAGGGAATCGGTAAGAGTCATGAGGCCCAATTTCTAGGCCATAGGGACCATTCGTTTTTAGACTCTAGGCCAGAAGGGACATTTCTAGACACACTCTAGGTCAGATGGAAAACTACCTTGAAGTGAAACTACCTTGAAACTGCCTTGAAGGAATGGACTCAGTCCTGGCAGCATTCATTACTTGCTGACTGAAGAGCCGTTGGGCCCTGAATAAGCAGAGCAATACCCAGGTACTATGTTGAGGGCCTTAAGTGACACCCTGGGACTTGCTGGCTCTAGGTGAGACTCAGCACATTATCATCTTTGGTGGCTTTAGGGAGAGGCCCCTCTTCTTGAGAAGAGTGAATGGTAAAATAAAGGGAACTTTGTCTTGCATCTTAGGTACATGCTCAGCCACAGGTGGGTAGAGCACAAAGTGGACTATCAGGTCCCCAATCCCAGGAGTGGCTTTTGGATGGCATTTCTGGATTTTCCTAGGCCAAAAGGAACCCACCTTCCTTGAAACGTGGGTTCCAAATCAGGTAGTATTTGGCAAGCTGATGGAAGGGTCCTTGGGTCTTAAGAGAAGATTGTGGTAGCCTGAATGTACGCCTTGTGAGACAGTGGTGGCAGTGGTCATAGGGTGAGTCTCCTCTGCCTTTTGAAAGTGAAGGAAGAATGCAAAATATTGTGTCTTGTGATTTTAGTGCCAGCTTAGCCACAGTAAAATAGAACAACAGGTACACTTCTAAAAGTTTTGACTCTAGTACCTGGCTCCCAGACACCTTTAGACTTGCCTGGAGCATGGGGTGGGTACTTGCCACCCTGAAGGGAAAGACAAAGGCCTGGCTGGCTTTGACTCTGTCTGACTGCAGAATACCATGGCCTTGAGCGAACATAGGCAGTGGTTACAGCAGGCCTTTGGTGAGACCCAGTGCTGTGCTGGCTTCAGGTCTGATTCAGCACAGTAATAGTGGTGGTCACCACAGGGGTGCTCATGTCACTATACCCCCAGCTTCAGGTGGCTTAGAACAGAGACAGAGATTCTGTTTTGGAGAAAGTAAGAGAAGAGAACCAGAGTTTCTGTCTGGTAACCCAGAGAATTCTCCTGAATCTTGTCAAAGACCATCAAGGTGGTACCTCTACAAATCTTCAAAAACCACAGGAGTACTGGGCTTGAGATGCCTGACAAAGCAGATACAGCATAGGTCACAACATCCAAGTCCTTTCAAATATACGGAAAGTGTTTTCAAGAAGGACAGGTACAAACAAGCCCGAACATATAAGAATACAATAAGTACTTAACTCTTCAATGCCCAGACATCAAAGAACATCTACAAATGTCAAGACAATCAGGAAAACATAACATCCCCAAATGAACAAAATATGGCCCAGGTCTATTCCTGGATAAACAGTTATGTGACCTTTCAGGCAGAAAATTCAAAATAGCTTTATTAAGCAAACTCAAAGAAATTTAAGAGAACACAGAGAAGGGATTCAGAATTCTACCAGATAAAGTTAACAAAGAGATTGAAATAATTAAAAAGAATCAAGCAGAAATTCTGGAGCTGAAAAATGAAATTGGTACTGAAAAATGCATCAGAGTCTTTTAATAATAGAATTAATCAAGCAGAAGAAAGAATTAGTGAGCTTGAAGACAGGCTATTTAAAAATACATAGAGGAAACAACTCCCACCCCTCCCATGTCCCCCCATTCCCCAAATCCATTTTAAGGAGCAGCAGACTGACTTTGGAAAGGGAGGTGCTGGGGTTTGAACCTCCAGCTGAGCTGCTAATCTCCCCTGGGCCCCACCCCGAGGGATGCTCTCTGCCAATACTGTGAGGGTCTAGGCCCCTTTAGGAAACCTCTCCTCTCTTCTTCCCCAACAGACCTGTCTTCACCCTTGGGCTTTGAAAGCCAGACAAACCAGCTGTCCCTCTCCCTGCCAAAGAGCAGTCATTCCCCCAAAAGACAGAGGGGAGACCTAACCCCAAGTCTTTCCTCCCAGCAGCAATTTCCCCCAAACTCCTTAATTTTATTCTCCTCTAGATTTTAATGTCCAGCCTTCCCTCAGCTCACTGGGGAGGGCATCCCTGCAAAAGGACACAGAAGAGGCCAAGTGCCCCCACGCCATGGCCTGGGGTTCAAGGCTAGAGCTGCTGGGGAGGGGCTGCCTGTTTTAGTCCCCACCAGCTTCTGCCTCCCCAGTCCTGGGTTCCCGTCCTCTGGCTTAACTGTCAGCTGTCCATCACATCTCCCCCGACTGTCTCATTTGCGCTCGTTTCTCTCATAATAGAAAAGTGGGAAGCCACTGGGCAACCACCCCATTCCTCCCCATATTTTCCACTCTCACAACTTCTCCTCATCTCAGGAGGAGTTCTCAGGCCTGCATGGGGCCCCGGGTGGATGCAGAGTGATTCAACCTGTGTGCTGCGAAGGACGAGATTTCCTCTTAAACAGTGTGTTGTTGTAAACATATTTGAAAGTTATTACTAGCAAAGTTTCATCTAAAAAAAAAAACAATGAAGTTTGTCTACAAGATCTAAAAATAGAATCAAAGGGCAAGTGCAGGGGTTACTGTCCTGGAAGAGGAAATAGAGGAAGAGATAGGAGTTAAAAGTTTATTCAAAGGGATAAAAACAGAGAAATCAGTAAACCTAGAGAAAGATATCAAAATCCAAATTCAAAAGTTATACAACAGCAAGTAGATTTAACCCAAGGAAGACTACCTCAAGATATTTAAAAGTCAAACTTCCAAAGGTCGAGGATGAAGAAGGCTTCTAAAAGCTGCAAGGGGAAAGAAACAAATAACATGTAATGGAGCTCCAATACATCTGCCAGCAGAGTTTTCAATGGAAACCTTACAGGCCAGGAGAGAACGGCACAACATATTTAAAGTACTGAAGGGGGAAAAAAATAACATTTACTTTAGGATAGCATATCCTTAAGGATGAAGGAGAAATACAAACTTTCCCAGACAAACAAAAGCCAAGGTATTACATCAACACTACACCTATCTTGCAAGAAATTCTGAAGGGAGTACTTCAGTCAGCTCAGAAATAAAAGGACATTAATGAGTAATAAGTAATTGCCTGAAGGTACAAAACTCACTGGAAATAGAAAGTACACAGAAAAACACAGAATCTGAAAACACTGTAACTGTGGTATGCAAACTACTGTTTTGTTAAATAGAAAGACTAAATAAAAGTAATAAATATAACTTTCCAAGACAGACAGTATAATAATATATAAATAAAAACAATAAAATGTTTAAAAGTGGAGGCATAAAGTTAAGGCATAGTTTTATTAGTTTTCTTTTGTTTATGGAAAAAGTGTTGAGTTGTCATCAGCTTAAAATAATAGGTTATAAGATAGTATTTGCAAGCCTCATGATGATCTCAAACCAAGAAACATACAATGGATATAGAAAAAAATGAAAAGCAACAAAGTAAATTACATCACCAGAGAAAATCACCTTTTGTAATATAAGACAGGAAGGAAAGAAGGAAGACCACAAAACAACCAGATCAAATAACAAAATGGGAGGAGTAAGTCCTCACTTATCAATAATAACATTGAATGTAAATGTACTAAACTCTTCTACCAAAAGATACAAAGAAGCTGAAAGGATTTTTTAAAGAAATATCTATTGATCTATTACCTACAAGAAACACACTTTACCTGTAAAGATACACATGGACTGAAAATAAAGGGATGAAAAAAGATATTGCATGCCCCTGGATAGCAGAAAAGAGGAGTAGCAGCTATTCTTATAACAGAGAAAATAGATTTCAAGACAAAACTCTAAGATGAGATGAAGAAGAATACTATATAATGATAGATTGGTCAATCCAGACACAGGATATAAAAATTGTAAATATATATGCACCCAACACTGGAACACAGATATGTACAGTAAATATTCTTAGAATGAAGGAGAGAGACAGACCTCTATACAATAGTAGCTAGAGACTGTAACACCCCACTTTAAGCCTTGGACATGTCTTCCAGACAGAAAATTAACAAAGAAACATTGTACTTAATCTGTACTATAGGCCAAATGTATTTAAAATATATTTACAGAATGTTACATTCAATAGGTGCAGAATAAACTTTTTTCCCTCAGGACTTGCATCATTCTCAATGATAGACCATATGTTAGGTCACAAAACAAGTCTAAAATCTTTGAAAAAGTTAAAGAATATCCAGCCTCTTCTCTCACTGTGATAGAATAAAACTAGAAATAAATTACAGGAGGAATTTTGAAAACTATACAAATAAATAGAAATTAAACAACATGTTTTTGAATGATCATTGCATCAATAAAAAAATTAAGAAGGATATGAAAAAATGTCGTGAAACTAGTGATAATGAAAATAGGGCATACCAAATCCTATGGAATCAGCAAAGAACAGCAGTAAAAGAGAAGTTTTTAACAATAAATGCCTATGCCAAAAAAGAGGAAAACGTTCAAACAAACAATCTGTCTTTAAAAACTAGAAATGCAAGAGCAAACCAAACTAAAAATAATAAGAAAAGATATAATAAACATCAGAGCACAAATAAATGAAACTAAAATGAAGAAAACAATACAAAGGATCAATGAAACCAAAAGTTGTTTTTCTTGTAAAGCTAAGCAAAATCGATGAATTTTTATAAAGACTATGGAAAAAGATTGAAAATCCAAGTAAATAAAATCAGAGATAAAAACCAACACATTAAAACTGATATCACAGAAATTCAATGGATCACTAGTGGCTCTTATGAGCAATACGTGCCAATAAATGGAAAAAAATCTAGAAGTGGATACATTCCTAAACACATACAACCTCTCAAGATTGAATCAAAAAGAAATCTAAAACCTGAATAGACCAATAACAAGTAATGAAATTAAATCCATAATGGATAGTCCCCCTGTAAAGCAAAGCCTAGGATATGATGACTTCACTGCTGAATTCTGCCAAACCTTTAAAGAAGAACTAATACCAACCCTACTAAAACTATTCAGAAAAAATAGAGTAGGAGGGGATACTTCCAATCTCATTCTACAAAGCCAGTATCACCCTGAGGCCAAAACCAAAGATACATCAAAAAAAGAAAACTACAGGCCAATATCTCTGATGAATATTGATGCTAATATCCACCCCCCTAAAAAAAATAGCAAATCAAATTTTACAAAATATTAAATGGATCATTCATCACATTCATCACGACCAGTAGGATTTAACTCTAGGATGCAAGAATTTTTAACATATGCAAATCAGTTAATGTGATATATCATATCAACAGAATGAAGGACAAAAAACATATGATCATTTCAATTGATGCTGAAAAAGCAGTTGATAAAATTCAATATCTCTTCATGATAAAAACCTTAAAAAAACTGGGGATAGAAGGAAGGTAACTCAACATAGTAAAAGCCGTATATGATGATAGTCCCACAGCTAGTATCATATGGAATGGGGAAATCTGAAAGCCTTTTCTCTAAGATCTGGAACATGACAAGGACACTCACTTTCATCATTACTATTCAACATAGTACTGAAAGTTCTAGTTAGAGCAATCAGACGAGAGAAAGATATTAACAGAATCAAAATTCAAAAGAAGCCAAATTACCCTTGTTTGCAGATGATATGACTTTATGTTTGAAAAAATCTTAATACTTCACAAAGGGTTAGAACTGATAAATTCAACAAAATTGCAGCATGCAAAATCAACATACAGAAATTAGTAGCATTTCCAGATGCCAACAATGAAGAATCTGAAAATAATTTAATCCCACTTACAAGAGCCACACGTAAAATTAAATACTTAGAAATTAACAAAAGAAGTGAAAGATCTCTATAATAAAAACTATGAAACACTGATGAGAAAATGGAAGGAAATACCAAAAAATGGAAAGATATTTTGTATTAATGGAGTGGAAGAATTTATGTTGTTAAAATGTCCATACTCCTCATAGCAATCAACAGATTCAATGTAATTGCCTATTAAAACACCAATAAAATTCTTCACAGAAATAGAAAAGCAGTCTTAAATTTATATGAAACCACAAAAGACCCAGAATAGCAAAAGCTATCCTAAGCAAAAGAAAAAGTCTGAAGGAATCACATTACCTAACTTCAAATTATACTGCAGAGCTATAATTACAAAAACAGTATTGTACTGGCATGAAAACAGACACATAGACCAATGGAATAGAATAGAGAACCTAGAAACAACTCCACACACCTACAGCAAACTCCTTCCTGACAAAGTTGTCAGGAACATACATTTGGGAAAAGATAATCTCTTTAATAAATGATGCTGGGTAAACTCAGTATCCTATGCAAATAATGAAGCTAGACTCTTTATATCTAGTCATATGCAAAAATTGAATCAAAATGAATAAAGACTTAAATCTAAGACCTCACTAAGAAACTGCTACAGAAAAACATGTGGATATAAATCTCCAAAACATTGGTGCGAACAAAACTTTCTTGAGCAACACCTCACAAGCACAGGCATCTAAAGCAAACATGGACAAATGAAATCACATCAACTTAGAAACCTTTTGCACAGCCAAGGAAACAATCACCAAAGTGAAGGGACAATCCACAGAATGGGAGGAAATATTTGCAACCTACCTATCTGATTGGGATTAATAACCAAATACACAAGTATTTCAAACAACTCTATAGGAAATAATCTAAGAATTTAATTTTTTAATGGGCAAAAGTTTTGAATAGACATTTGTCAAAAGAAAACATTTAAAAAATGGCAAACAAGTATATAAAAATATGCTCAACTTCATTGATCATCAGAGAAATGTACACCAAAATTACAATGAGATATCCTCTCATCCCAGTTAAAATAGTTTATATCTAAAGACAGGCAATAACAAATGCTGCTGAGGATGTGGAGAAAGGGAAACCTTGCATGCTGTTGGTGGGAATGTAAATTAGTACAAACACTGTGGAGAACAGTGTGCATGTTCCTCCAAAAACTGAAAACAAAGCTCCCATATGATCTGTCAATTCTACTGATGGGCGTATACCCTAAAGAAAGGAAATCAGTTCATCTATGTGGTATCTGCACTCCTGTATTTCTTGTACCATTGTTCCCAATCACCAAAATTTTGAAACAGTTTAAGTGTCCATCAATAGGTGAATGGATAAAAAATGTGGGAACTATACACAGTGGAGTACTATTCAGCCATAAAAATATGAGATCCTGTTATTTGAATTTACATGGCTGGAACCAGAGATTAATTATTATGTTAAGTGAAATAAGCCAGACATAGAAGACAAGCACAGCACGTTCTCAGGTATTTGTGGGATCTAAAAATGAAAACAAATTCATGTAGCTGTAGAGTAGAAGGATACCAGGGGCTAGGAAAGATAGTGGAGGAGTGAGGATGAGTTGAATATATTTAATGGGTACCCGAAGCAGAAAGTGTAACCAAGACCTAGTATCTGATAGAACAAGGTGACAATAGTCAATAATAACTTAATTGTATACTTTAAAATAACTAATAGAGTACAATTGGATCGTTTGTAACACAAAGGATAAATCCTTGAGGGGATGAATACCTCATTCTCCATGATGTGTTATTATGAATTACATGCCTGTATCAAAACATCTCATGTGCCCCAAAATAATACACCTACTATACACCCACCAAAATTAAAAAGTGTTGTTTTTTTTTTAATTAGACAAGCTACTTAGAAATAAACAAAAATCAGTGGCTGTCCGGGGTTCAGAAGAGATAAGCAGGCATGTAAACAAGTGGGTTGCAGGATATTTACAGGGTAGGACAATTATTCTGTCTGACTCTGTGCAGGTGGATACTTGACATTACACATTTTCAAAACCCATGTCACTGTACAACACAAAGTGTGAACCCTAATGTACTTTGTTGGTTTTAACAAATAACAATGTATTAATATTTATCCATTAGTTCCAGCAAATGTGCCTCACTAATACAAAATAACACTCTTTGAGTCAGAAAGAGAGGGAATATGTGGGAGCTCTGTGCTACTTGCTCAATTTTCTGTAAAACTACTATAAAAATAGTCTATTAATTTAAAAATAAACAAAAAAAAAAGCACTGGGCTTCAACCAAAGGCCCAAATTGTTGACATATCCTAGTCTCATTTCTTCTGAAAAACATGACTTCCTCATCATGACATTCATTTTCTACAGCTAACTAGGAGGTTGATGGTACACTCATTAGAAGAGCATCACTTGGTGGGAAAGCAATAATTTGAAGTCAGGAGAGTGTGCAAGGACTCTGAAAAAGAAATATAAGATTTTCACTTTTGTGGGGCCCTATGAAATAATTTTCATTTAAAAAATATTAAAAGTCTAATAAGAAAATAAAACAATTGCAAGTTCACTGTAGCTTGAAGTTAATGCAAAATCACTGTTGGCAGAACTGGGTTAAAAATAAACTTGTTTTATATAAACAAAATGAATCACAACATTGTGCACATCTGTGCTAGAAACCATAGACATGCTAGATGAGAATAATGCAGTGTGAACCATTTTCCTACCTTCATAAAAGCATCCCTAACATCCTGATACAAAATTTAATTAAATGAGCAATATCATAAAATATAGCTACACACACACACACACACACACACACACACTCCTAGAGAAACTACTTGCTTCTCAAAGTGACACACCCTAGGAAGGATCTCTCCAGACGCTATTATATGTCATGAAATCAATTGTCTGGTTGAAGATCTTGCCACAATGCTTTGAGTGACATTAGTGTCTGACTTTTATTTATCAGTGATAGCAAATGAGATTTTGCTTCATTTCATTCAGAAAGAGTTAGCCTATATTATTTAGCAGAAAGTTGCATATCCTGAGAGAAGTGCCTTCTTAGATATAGCTTTAATATGTGGAATCATGTATAATTGCTATTATCTGTCCAAAAGGAGAAAGAGCTAGAAAGATGCTAATTATTTGACCTTTCCTCTAACTCCTAATTTATAAATTGTGATTTTCCTTATGTCCTAGATTTCAGAGAAATAGCATTAGTTAAAAGAACCATATAAACTTAGTTTTAAAATAATAGTCTGCTATGGAGTTGACATCTGACCTCTTTAGTCCTTAAACCTCTGTGGTCAGAAAGAGCAATTAATATTTCCTCAAGGGAATATAATATCAATTTTGAGAATTTGAGAACAGGTAAAGGATACAAGAACAGGTAGCAGATACCTGGGATGTTAGTGTTCTGTCCATTAAAAAGGGAAAATTACTTTTAAAAGTATTTTCTTCTGTTTTCTTAAAGTAATAGAAAAAAGTAAATATTAACATATAATATTTTAATTGCTTCTACCAAGTACCAGGTACCCTCACATAATTTACCACATTTATATCTTCATAGCATTCCCATGGAAAATTTTATTACCATTTCACCATTTTGTTGAGGATCTGAATCCCAAAGAGGCTACATAACACAACAATTTCTTTTTCTTTTATTTCTTTTTCTTTTTCTTTCTTTTTTTTTTAAGAGAGAGAGCAAGAGAGCACTAGGTCCTAAGTATGAAATCAAGTCTTATATGTTTTTAATAGATCACTCTACCTCTGATTGCTAATGAATTAATGGTTTTCTATTATATCTCTATAAGAGCTATTCTTCACTTCTGTTAGCAATTTCCTTTGGATTTCTTTTTTCTATTTTTTTATTCTTACATGTTGTATTCAGCAGGGAATGAATTAAACCAGTTAGCCTTTGATCCCTTTATGCCTGATAGGGAGGTAGTTTGCAAGGACATGGCGCTAGGGGACAAAAAAGAAGGCAGGTGACCAAGTCTAATCACTTTGTCAACTGGACCTCCAGGTACAATTGATTAATGACATTTGCTAGGATGAAGGGACTGATGTTGGAAATGCCTTTAGCAGAATCTCTCTTTTTACCTTTAGTAAATAGGACACAGGAACCATGAGGCATGGCTCCCCAGAGAATGTAGTATAAACTGCACAGCTCTCTTTAAATGCTCTGCTCTGTCTGAGAAACTCCACTGAATCTCACTTAGAGACTTCGTCTTTTCTGATCCAGAAGCACATTGCTGACATAGAAGGAAGGACTTGAGGATCTGCCTTTAAATTTCAACATTTCTTTTGGTTTTGCATGAGCCTCTTGGTAGCCAATATCCCGTAATATTTTTTGGCAAAACAATACAATTATGTCTGATTTGCCAGTTTGAACCAGTGTGCTAGCTAACTCACTAAATTTATTGCTGATGTATGGCTATAGCTGATAAAGATGACTAGGAAGACTATTAGGAACTCTAGAGTAGCAATACAGATTTTATAATTAAGGATGACTGGTGTATCTGTGCCCCTGTTTCTGTGTATCTCCTGAGACTAAGGCTAGGTCTCTGGAAATGTTTTCATGCAGTTCTGGAAGGCAGCAACCACTGAATTGCAGGCCAGTAGCCCCCGAGAGTGGTGGCATATTGTTATCAACAGATGGTGAAAGAAAATGAACAGTGTGGAGTTAAGCTCCAAGGGAATTCCAGTCAGGCAGGCTAGAGCTATTCAATTATATGGTACTGAAAATTGTATTCTGCCAAATATGATGTGAGTAGACTGCTCACTGCATTGCTCACCTTCAACACCTAATTTCTGAAGGACTGGTCCTCACATCTATTGCAGAAAGCTTAGAGATTTTTAAAATGTAGAACACAGCAATGGCTTGAAGAATCAGAAATAGCTGGTATGTTATGTAATAGGACTTATACCAGCTTAAATGTCTAAAAAAAAAATAGAAGATTTGCCCATTGTTTGACATTTTCTTAGACTAGCATTAAAATTAGCTTGACATTTTTGGGCTATTCATACTGGGCTCCCAATAAGCATAACAATAGATTATTTATTCCACAATTTATGTCTTTTGGCTTCTCTGAGAAACCAATGCCCAGATAGAATTAGGTGTGCAAGATATTTATTGGGGGAGACACTTGTGAAGAATAGAGTCAACAGGGAGAGACTTAAGACTGCAATGATTATATAACTCTGTTAAGGGAAAGAGGAAAGAATCAGGTAGCAAGAGCCTCAGACTGGAGCACAATTCTGAGCACAATTCTTCAGTCATGGTGATGGAAATCAGTAAGCAATATTTGCCTATTAAATCTCTTAAATCTCATGTCCTTCTCACATTACAAAATAAAATCATGCCTTTCCAATAATCCTAAAGTTTTAACTCATTCAGCATTAACTCAAAAGTTAAAAGCCAAAAGTCTCATTGAGACAAAGCTAATTTCTTCCACTTATGAGCCTGTAAAATGGAACACAAGTTAGCTGATACTTTCAAAATATGATGAGAGTATAGGCATTGAGAAAGTACTCCAATTCCAAAAGGGAGAAATTGGCCAAAAGAAAGGGGTTACAGCTCCCATGCAGGTCTAAGCCCAGCAGACAGTAATTAAATCTTAAAGCTCAAAATTAAACTTTGTCTTTATGTTTCACATCCAGGGAATACTCATGAAAAGGGTAAGATTCCAAGGCCTTGGGCAGCTCTGTTCCTGTGACTTTGCAGGGTTCTCTGCAGCTGCTCTCCCAGGCTACTGTTGAGTGCCTGTTGCTTTCCTAGGCATGGGGTGCAAGCTGCTAGTGGATTACCATTCTGGGTCTGGAGAATTGTGGCCTTCTTCCCACAGCTCTAATAGGCAGTACCCCAGTGGTGATTCTGTGTGAGGGCTCCAGCCCCACATTCCTCTCTGCACTAGTAGAGGTTCTCCATTAGGGTTCTACCACTGCAGCAGGCTTCTGTTTGGACATACAGGCTTTTTCATATATCCCCTGAAATGTAGGCAGAGGCTACCAAGCTTCAGTTCTTGGAGAGTGCACACTCGCAGGCTCAACACTGAATGGAAACCACTAAGATTTATGGTTTGCACCTTCTGCAGCAGCAACTCAAACTGTATCTGGGTTCCCTTGGGCCATGGCTGAAGTTGGAGTGCCTGATAAATCAATTTCCTGAGGCGGCACAGTATGGTTGGACCCTGGGCCTTTCCCATGAAACCATTTTTCCCTCTTGGGCCTCTGGGTCTGTAATGGGAGGGGCTGCCATGAAGGTTTTCTGAAATGCCTTCAAGGCTTTTTCCTCATTGCCTTGAATATTAGTATTTACCTTCTTTTTAGCAATGCAAATTTCTGCAACCTGCTTGAATTTCTCCTGAAAATGGGCTTTTCTTTTCTGTCATATGAACAGGCTGCACATTCTTTCAAATTTTTATGCTCTGCTTCCTTTTCAAATATAAGTTCCAATATTGCATCACTTGTTTGCTGATGCATATGAGCATGGGTTTCTAGAAGAAGCCAGGATGCATCTTGAAACCCTTTGCTGCTTAGAAGTTTCTTCTGTCAGTTACCCTACATCATCAATCTCAAGGTAAAAAGTTTCACAGATCCTTAGAGCAGGGGTGCAATGCACCCAACCTCTTTGCTAAGTCATAACAAAAGTGACCCTTGCTCCAGTTCCCAATAAGTTCCTCACCTCCATCAGAGACCTCTTCAGCCTGGACTTCATTGTCCATATCATGATCACTATTTTGGTCACAACAATTGTAACAAGTCTCCAGGAAGTTTCAAACTTTGCCTCATCCTTCTGTCTTCTGAGTGAGACCTCAGTACTCTTCCAGCCTCTGCTTGTCACCCAGCTCCAAAATCATTTCAACATTTTTGGATATCTTTATAGTAATGCCTTACTATCAGTACTAATTTTCTGTATTAATTCATTCTGACACTGCTATAAAAAACACCTGAGACTAGATAATTTATAAAGAAAAGAGGCTTAGTTGGCTCATAGTTCTTCAAGCTGTACAGGAAGCATGATGCTGGCATGCATCTCCTTGGCTCCTGGGGAGACTTCCAGAAACTTTCAATCATGACAGAAGGTATGCCTTACATGGCCAGAGTAGGAGGAAGAGAGGGTGAGTAGGAAAGTGCTGCACACTTTTAAGCAACCACATCTCATGATAACTCACTCACTATTGAAAGGGGATGGTGCTAATAATTCATGAGAAACCACCCCATGATCTAACCACCTTCCAGCAGGCTCAGCCTTCAATATTAAAGGTTACAGTTGAACATGAGATATTGGTGGGGACACAGATCCAAATATATCTCTAATATTAATAACTGCCAGCATATTATTTCAGAAATTTTTGGATAGAAATACAAAATTGTGTATGTATCAAAATACTATACAATATATTCTATTTTTACTGGCACTCCCATTATTTTTTATGTAAATGTACTATATTTTACAAATGATTAATCAACTGTAGTTTTTCACCAATATTGGTATATCTTGAAACACACACACACACACACATATATATACGTACACACACGTATATAAAATTGCTGTGTGTGCATGTTTGTGTGTATCTTGACATGTCAAGATATACTAGATCACAGTTGAAATAAGTTGCAGAATATATTTATAATACATTTATATATTATATGCATATATGTATATATATATATACACACATATATGCATTATTATTATATGATATATATATATACATATACACACATATAGGCATTTTTTTTATATGTGCATAGATTTTTATTACATAGATGTGCCATGACTGAGTTGGACCTTATTGTGGACTATTTTCTATTGTTTTTCTAGTACAAATCAGCTCTGACAAACAACCATAAACCCTCCCTGCACCTTTAGAATACATTTTGTGGACTTTCTATAATCTCATAATTCAAAAATTTACTAGGGAATAAAGAGTGGGGAGCATCTAAACTAAACTATTTAGAGAGCAGTAACCCCACTTTGTCACTTAAAATCTCTCTCTCAATATTAAAAAAAAAAAATTCAGGCAGAAAATCAAGGTGATTTTCTCTACAAGAGAATTCTGGAGTAGTGGCTTACATAATCTACTTATCTATGAATATGTATAAAGTAGTACCTATATGAGTCAAGAAAGAGGGTAAAAGCTCCATGTGCCTCATTTTACTTGACAATGTTCTCATTAATTGTACTCTTTGTTTAAAGAACCAATATGTAAACTTAATTCAAATTTTGGGTGTCAGATTGCACAAAGATAAAATTTACAGTAAGATCACCTATCTGTGGGGACAATTCCAAGAACCCCAGTGTATTCCTGAAACCACAGATACTATCAAACCTTATATATATTGTTTCTTTGGTCTTACAACCTTGACAAGGTACTAAATGTCTAACTGGCTGGTAGTGTATACTGTGTGGATGCACTAGATAAAGGGATAACTCAAATCCCAAGGGGGTCAGAGCAGGGATGGTTTGAGATTTTACCCTGCTATTCAGCATGTTGCACAATTTAAAATTTATGAGTGGTTTGTTTCTGGAAATATTGATTTAATATTTTCACACCCTAGTTGATCATGGGTAACTGAAACTACAGACGGTGAAACCTTGGATAATGGAGGATTACTGTATTATAGATGCTAATTGACTGTTAGAGTCTCAGGTTGCCGAGATACTCATAATTTTTTTAAAGGCTAATTTGGATAGGAATAACCATTATAAGAAAGAACAAGGTGCTGGGGGCATTTTTTACTAATCATCTTAGCTCCTAAATATTTCTTCCATCTATTGCTTTATCTCTTGTTCCAAATCTCCTATTTCCACTTCTTTAGATTCTCTTTTACAAAATTGGAGTAATAGTCTAGCATTATGTTTTTCAACTTTTTTTCCATTATTCTTTTCCTAGAGGAAAATTAATATATTTTAATTTAAAATATTATTTGTTTGTTAAAACATTTAATTAAATGTGTTCACCCTAACAAAATTAAATTAATTTTTCCTAACAAGAGAAATTAAATGCCAGGCAAAAAAATTGTGTTGGGTATGATTGAGCGAGGTCCACAAATGATTTTAATAGATAAGATTCCTCATCCCCTATCCAATTTTTACCCCTTTGAGGGTTCTAATGCCCTCACTGGAAACGCATACTCTATCACTTTTGTGGTCCACCTGTTTCCAGCTCTTGCCTCTTCTAGCCAATTCCCTATGTTGCTGCTAGGATTGTCTTTCTTATATGCACATATGATGACATTAATTACCAGCTTAAAATTTTCACTGAGTTTTTTACACAACTTGATAAAACACAAAGTCCTTACAAGACCTTTAAAATTGAATCTGGCATTACTTTCCACCTGAGTGGAATGTCAGTCTGGAACTACTGCCTTGTTGAAGTAATGGGACTTCCCTGAATCTACCAGGCCTTGATAAGCCTCCAGCATTTTGCATGGACTTTTCTCTCTTCTTGGAATGACTTCAGGAAAACTCCTATACATTGTTTAAGTGTCACCTCTGCATCAAATCTTCCCTGATGTTTCCTCACAAACTTGATCACTCCCTTTGTTTTGCTCTAAGACCTCAATTATTATACTGTTATTTCTCTACTATTTTACCATATTAAACCTCAGTATTATAATATAAAGTTCGCTAATAAGTACTTATCCCCTCCCCTTTACTTCATGAGTCCTTAAATACATAGAGATTTTCTGCTGTTAATCTTTGTATCTGTATTGCCTAGGACAATGCCTCGCTAAAGAATTCATAAGACACATATATTTGGAAAAAATTACTGAAAACACTTATAGTTCTGGCGGTAATATTTTGTTTCCCAATGTTGTGCTTTTTCCTCAACCAGTATCATTTAACTAATCCTAAGAAAATAGATCAGATTTCAGCCGGGCGTGGTGGCTTATGCCTGTAATCCCAGCACTTTGGGAGGCCGAGGCGGGTGGATCACGAGGTCAACAGATCGAGACCATCCTGGTCAACATGGTGAAACCCAGTCTCTATTAAAAATACAAAAATTTAGCTGGGCATGGTGGCGCGTGCCTGCAGCCCTAGCTACTCAGGAGGCTGAGGCAGGATAATTGCCTGAACCCAGGAGGTGGAGGGAGTGGTGAGCTGAGATTGCGCCATTGCACTCCAGCCTGAGTAACAAGAGCGAAACTCCGTCTCAAAATAAAAAAAAAAAGAAAAAAAGAAAAAAAAAATAGATCAGGTTTCTAAAAAATGCTTCTGAAACTCCATTCTTCAATAATATTAGAAACCCTAAACACTTCAGCATTATCCTCTTCTATTTTTTGAAACAATCCTGTTATTTCCTCCCTTCAAGTACTAATTGTTTTCCATATCCTATAAATCAGAATTGTTTTTTCTCACTTTATTATGAGTTACTCACTATCCTGTTCTAGAAGGTAAAATAGTACTATGGGCATTTGTTCATTTTGTTCTGTTGGCACACTTTCTGCTTCACTTAACCCATACTACATTTTTAATACCTCCTGATGTACAACTCTTACATTTTCCATTCAGTGAGAATCTTAGATTTCTCCACTTAGTGAGATCCTTCTTTTTCACAAAGTTTCCTTATAAATTCAACCACTCATTTTCTCAATGCAAATAAACAATTCTATGAGCAATGTGTCTATTTTATTAATTTAAATAATGAAAATATTATTTTGATTGTTTCACAGAATGCCACTGTAACTTGGCAAAACTTACCAAAAGCCCAACATGCTACCTTAGAACAACATTTCAGCTCAAGAAATGAAAGGAATAGGTTGATAGAGATTTATATACATGGATGTACAGTGTTTACTATAACAGTAAAGTGTCAAAACAGTGTTTGCTATAATAGTAAAGGTTTTAGATATAGCTCAAATATCCCACATAGCGGCTAAGTATCATGGTACGTATGTGCACATGCTTGTGCATGTCATCTGGCCATTAACAACCAGGCTTTGAAAACAGATTTCAACTTACAATTTTTTGACTTTACAATGGGTTTATTGGGGTATTAATACATTTTTGATTTACAAGTTGTTTATCAGGTTGTAATCATATGGTAAGTAGAGGAGAATATGTATTATGTATCAGGCAAATATAGTATGACCCAAATTTTCTCATAACTGATATGTTCCTAGGAATAAGATCAGAAATAAACCAAAACATTTGTTTCTCTCCTGAAATATTTACCTATAGGTTTTATGTTTTCCTGTTTTTCTTTATTTTTCAAATACTTTGCAATAAGCATGTACTCCTTTTATAACCAGAATTAATTTTAGTTGCAACATAAAAATGATATGAGAAAAAATATGTAACTAGTAAAAAACACAAAAACCACTCCCGATCTTTTGGGACTTCACAGATTCACCAAACTTGTTTATTCATATTAGATACAATATATCTACATAGACCTGTATTCAACAGGGCTATTTTCTATAAGCACAGTTGTTTAGTAACCATGTTATAAAATTTAATGAACATTTACTAAAAACCTGAAATGTTTAGTTGTTTGTCTTAACTCCCTGTGTCCATGTGTGAGCAAAGACTTGGATGAAATATAAATATTTCAGTGAAGCATAAACTCACATATGGATACATACTTTGTTGTGTTTGTTTGCTTTCCAGAAGTCTCCAGAAATTGCTTCATCTGTCACTTTCATTGTAACTTCTTGGGGAGTACAATGCCAAAGATGAAATCATTTCTATAGTGAATTAATTTTACATTAAAAATCCAAATTAGTTGGCTTTCATCAAAGAGACCAAACAAACATTTCTTAATTTTCTTTCTTTTCTTTTCTTTCTTACTCTTCCAATGTTGCTCAGTTATTTTATGATAGTTTTTGTCAAAGTGGTTTTATTTTTGAGGACTCCAACCTTTTAGAGACAATCAATTTGTGAATTGTCTACAAAAAAAAAGTGCAAAAGAAAGCCCAATTTGGTGTCTAAAACATTTTTTTCAAAGTTGAGGTCCCAGACTTGGATTGAAATTTAATAAATCTGTTCCTGTGATTTAAGAACTCTTTTACTTTAAAAAGTGATAAGTGCCTATACAGGGCTTAGAGGCAAGATATATCTTGAATAAATAAAATATCATCCCTAGGTGTGCTGTTACTCAGTTCTAGCTGAGAGTTAATAGAGGTTAATGAATTATTGAATGCTAGTATTCACTTAAAGGAAACAAATCCCATGATGCACAATTATAAAAACCATTAATGCTTTTTTGCATGCTTACTATGAAGGAGGATAAAAAGTTTCTTGTCATTAAGCATGCATTCATTTATATTTGTGTGCTCTTCTTAATTTAAAATAGGTTAACTTCTGCCAGCATTCTGTGTTCCAGCTGTAAATTTCATTGTTAGGATTTGATTGTTGTTCGCTGTAAAATTCCGTAAGATACAGAACTACCAGGCTGGAATTTGTTCTCCTTGAAGCAGTAGAATCCAGATGGCATATAGAGGAATTTGATGTTCAGTTCTTAAGGAGAAACAGATACTTCCTCTTTACCAGTGATTTGGTACTCACTGAATTTTCTTGCAATTAGATTGGAGCCACATTATTACTCCTGGCCAATGAACTGTGTGAGCACAATTAATGACATTTCCTGACAGGTGTACATTTCCCTTTCTTCCCTGCTGCCATAACCTTGGAGGCTATATGCTTCAGATGGCAAAGTTAAAAGATAGAGAAAGGCTGGCTAACCTGTATCAGATGTTAGGAATTTGTCTGACACCATAGCACACCAAAACTGACCCAATACACCCATGTTTTAGAATTATTTATGATCGCAGCTCTTAGGTTAACTGATATATATATAAAGATAAAGAAAGAATCATTAAATTTGAAACAACCATTAAATTTAATGGCAATTTAATGGCAAGAATCTGCCAAAACACACTTCACTAGAAAATAACATTTTAAGGCAAGATAGATTCATTTCAAGATCTCATGCAAGCATAAAGCCCAAGAAATATTTCATACCATTTTCTCTATTTTTAATACTGTAAGTCATTAAGGGTCCTGAATATTGGAAATATAATAAAGAAATCGAGTATATGTCTTTGAGTTCAAATGTAAATACTAGATAAAACCATTAGTGTGTCACTAATCTGAAGGGTAACTAAAATACAATATAAGGAAAGAGGATAGCTATAACCCATCCTTGCAAGGAAGGAGTGACTTTCACACATGAAGCTCTTAAGGATCAGAGTTCAGGAATTGGTCAAAGATCACACAGTCACAAATACATACTATGTACTGAATGTTAAGTTAATTATACTGACTGCCTGTAAGAATCCAGTTGAATCAGAGCACACCAAGCTCCCTTGAACTATCAAGTAAAACCTCTGGCAAAGTGATGATATAAAACTCAGAGAGAGAACAGATGTGCTGCAGAAAAACATGCTGTTTTTATAGGCACTAAAGTTTCTCTTAAAATAAATACAGTCATTTAAAGTCTTTGAGTCATGGCTGGAGAAGCACCACATGGAGGTGATAGAGCAATTAAGAGTCCTATGGGAAAGGAAAGAACTGAAAGATATTCTCTATGGAGCAAATCTTAAACATACAAATTAAATTGCATGTAAATACTAGATTGAAGCATGCCTTAAATTGGTTGCATATTGACATAGGATTCTATATAATACACTAAGTCTGCTTTTTTATCAAGCCTGATCTAAAGAGAATAAGGAAAATAATAGTCAGATGTCAACCCTGGTGCAATCCCATTATTCTTTCTCAATTTAGTACAAGCGGTTGGTTGATTTCTCACTCTGCATCGCTAGTTTCATCACTCTGTGGGCAAGTAAACTTTTTAGTGAAAAAAAATACAGTGGCCTTTGGATTTGAATTCTAGCTTTTTTTGTTAGGTCAGCATCTTTGGTTAAGTTCCTTAATTAGCTGAAGGCTATTTTATTATTTTTCAAAGAGAAACAACTCCTATTGACAGGGTTTATGTGAGAATTAAGGGTAGTCAGGTTTTTAGAATCACGGCCACACATTAGGAACTCAATATTGTTTTTCTTTCTTGTCTTATAAAATAAGAAAAATTACATGGTCAAGTTAAAGGGGACCTGGAGTTAAGCCTTGAAATAACTTTTAAAATTTAATATATTTTTTCTAAAAAATTATGTATTAGGTTGGTAGAATTCCTAGTGAGGAATGCTTTGAAGATTATGATCCTTTTAAGCTATGTCATATTTTACTGGAAATTTAAAACTATGCTTAATATCAACCATGCTTTTTAAAAAAATTATTATAATGTTTATTTTTTAAAAGGACTTATAATCCCTTCAGGATAAATTCAATTCTCTGTTCTGCTCATATCTTCACTCGGATGTGTAACAAATACCTTAAATTTGAAATGTCCAAATCAAATACTTTTTTTCTGCTCCAATATGAACTTTTTTTTTCTCTCAGCCTTTGGAAATTTCAATTCCATCCTATTAGTTGCTAAGAGCAAAATTTACTTTTCTCATTATCTTAAAATCCAAAACCAAACCAAAGCTTATTCCTTCACTTATCTTCAAAACACACCAACTCTTTTGCTCCTATTAAATTACTAGTCATTGCTAAATTTCATGTGGCTTATAGCAATTTTCCCTTAAGTGGTTTTGTTTCTACTGAGCCTGCCTGTATAGTTTATTCTCAAAAAAGAATTTTGAGTGGTGTTTTAAAAACATGAATTAGAGTACATCAAACCACTGCTCAAAATCCTTGCAGAGTCCCATCTCACTCAGAATGAAAGCTGTTGCTATTATAATGGCTTAGGAGACCCTTAATGATCTGGTCCTCATTAACTTTAGATTTTTACCAACCTTTTCTTTCCTGACTCATTCCAGACATTCTCACTTATTTGATGGATCTCCAAAAGAATATGCTGCTTATCTGTTCATCAGATAAGTACTGAATGCTCTTTCTCACATTTTCACTGTCACTTCCTCTACTCAGATACTTTCCGTTCAGTGAAGTCTACCCGACCACCTTTTGTAAAATACGAACAAAACAACCGCATCCCAAGTTTTCCTATCTTCTAGACCCTGTTTTATATTTCTCCATGACACTTAGCATCATGCAAACCACTTAATACTTACTTGTTATTTTTACTGTCTGATTCCCTTACTGACATACTCATTTCCATCTATTTTGATTACTGTTTCCTCAGTGTCTAGAATAGTGCTGGGTCTATATTTTCTCAAAAAAATATTGATTGAAAGAAGGAAGGAAGAAAGGGAGGGAGAAAAGATTTTATTTCCTGTTCTGTGCCTTTAGATTTCTAAAGAGAACTATGCTTTGGAGATCATGATCCATATCTAGCATAGTTCCTCCAAGATATCTGTTGGATATCTTGCAGAGAAAGAAAGCATATTGGTTCACTTTTCTAGTAAAGTCTCAAGACTTTTATTTTCCTGTAACATTTAGAGCAACTTGAGCCTTGACAGAATAATGTAGCCTTAGTAGTTTGCCAAGTTGTTTTGCTGATGCTGCAAGGCACAGCCTACCACACGAAGGGGGCATTAAAGGTTGTAAGTCTGGATTACCTCATTGGACAATAATTGCCAAGTACAGTGTGAATTTTGTGTCCTTAGAAACATGAAGACCAGTAGTTACTTTCTGCTCTTTGGTAATTTTGTAAAGACTTGGGGGACTTATTTATCTTGTTAATAGTAATCAATATTAATAATACATTAGAGGACACACAGATATAAATATGATATGAGAACAAAAATATTGGAAAAATGAGTGTTAGATAGGAAACAGCTTATTATTCCTCCATGTGCTAAAAAGAACTCTTATTAAAAGGCAATTTAAAAATCTTACCTTAGTTCTACAGCAACCCTGTGAGATAACTATTGGAATTCCTAGTGAACAGATAAATAAACAGGCTGAATAAAGTTAAGGGTTTTATTTGTGATTGTACATAAAGTACACATCAAGGCTGGAAATTAATCCAACATCTATGTGAGTTCACAGCCTGTGAATTCTTTTGAACATGCTATGTTATATTAGAAGTCTTGCCTGTAGCATCCCGTTAAATCCAATGGAATAATTGGCCTTCTGCAGAAGGCACTCTGAAAGTATATTTAGAAAATATACTGTTGTCTTTCTACAAATGAAGAATTGTTACTCTAGTATAGAACAAAATAACCCAAGTTTAGGATGTCCCTTTATAATAAATTAAGTTCAAAGGACATTAATAAACTCTCAAAGTAGAATCTCAGCCATCACTTTCATCACTTAGAAAAATCTAAGATTATGTAAATAGGTCAGGAATTACCTCTCATTATTTTATACAATGAGGTTCTGTAGAGTTCATGCTGAATCAGAAAATGAACTCTATGTAACACTCATTAATTTAAAGGATTACTGCAGTCATTAGTTTCTGTCAATTCCCAATTGCTTTAAGAGAGTCTAAGACATTTGAGTTTTTCAGGTTGTGCTACATCTACACATATTTTAAAAATATAATGTTTTGTCATTTTACCTGGCAGTTATTTGGCTTACTCCATACACAGCATTTGGGAGTATTCGTGAGGGTAGTAAGACTTTTTTATTTTTTTTCAGAACAGTCAGATATTTCTTGATCATTTCAGTGTAATATATTTTTCCTTGTGGATATTTAATACACCTTTTTAATTAACATGGTTAGCAGTTCTTAATTTTTAATTAGTTCTTCATGATATAATTTATCTAAGACATATCTTTTGTGTAGAGGCTATATCTTGGATAATATAGCTTATGTCTTACCTCATATAAAAACTATATCAAGCATTTTATGCATATGTTTATCCTTACTACATGCTATCTCTCAGGTAAATATGTGTATTCTTATTTTACTAAGGAAAATGCATGAAGCTCTAATAGATTGTGACTTGCTCAAATAAAATTGGCAGAGTTAGCATCCAAATCTAGGTCTGACTGCTCTACAGGTTGCTTTCATTGTCCTTCACTCAATGTATCTGTGCCTTTGCTTTATATTTTATCCATAAAAACTTAATACTTGTTTCACTTAATACACAAGACTGTAGTGAGGCTAAAGTTAAGAAAAAGAAGTACCTCTTAAAAAAAAAGAAGGATGCTCTCAGTAACAAGGAAACTACCATCAGATTACAAGAGAAATAGCCAAAATTACTAGGCTGCTCAAATAAACCTCCATGATCTAGAGAGGAAAGGGTCTGCTTCTGTGCAACAACTTTCCTTTCCCTTAAAGCTGTACAGTTGTGCTGAACCAGAGGGTTAAGAGAGCATTCCAGTGGGAATCCACATTTGGCAAATGAAACTGCTAGTTAAAAGCTTTACTTTGTGAGAACAAACTCTCATTACATAATAATGCCCTGAGAGCCGGTCTCTGTTCCTGTAACTTACTAAATCCTGCCTTTTCTGAAATTACCATTTGTATGGATTTTACATAGATGGCAGAAGGCTTCAGGTGATGGTATTCACTCTGATCCATGTGGTTCAGAATGGTAATTGCAGGTAGGTAATGCATATCCATTACCAGCATATTGCTACTTCATTTCCCCAGCAAAGCAGGAGAGCTAAATGCAGGCAGTGTCACATATTGAAAGCTATAGAAATAATTTCTTAGAACAGTAGAGTTTTTGGCAGAAAATGACTTGACCAAGGCAGATTCAGGCTTCTAACCTGTACTACTATATAATTTGGAGCCAAACATGAGAAAGTTCTATACATTATTGTGTTTTTCTAGTACCAAGACTAGGTAAAGGCATGGGAAGACAAGTAAAAGTGCAGAAGATAAGAAGTGTCTGCAAAAGAAAACCAAACAAAACTAAATTTTGAATCAATGCCCATGAAGTATGATTTATGTCAATATACTTCATTAATTTAAAGAGCAGAATTTAATGACTTCTGAAAGATATCTACTCATAGAATGATCAGAATATAAAATATTTTATATTATTCTTAAAGTTTCCTCATACCCCTTGACAGTTCATCCCTCCTTCTGCTCCCAGACAGAGGAAACCACCAATTTTCCTTTTATCACTACAAATTACTTTTAGTTGTTACAATTTTATATAGGTAGATTCATACAATACATACTTTTGTGTGTCTGGCATCTTTCACATAGAATATTTAATTCTGAAATTTATTCACATTTTGTGGTATCAGCTGTAGTTCATACCTTTTTATTGTTGAATAGAATTTAATCACACACAATTACATTTATTACTTCTTCATTCAACTCTTAATAGATATTCATCATTTGATGAGTTGATTCCAGTTCTTAGCTATCATGAACAAAGCTGCAAGGAACATTTGTATATACATCTTTGCGTGAATATATGTTTTAATTTATTGGGAGAGATACCTAGGTATAGAATGGCTAGGAGATGTTAAACTTTTAAGATAAAACTGCCAAATCATGTTCAAAAGTTTCTGTAGAATTTTTCATTCCTATCAGCAGTGAATGAGAATTTCACTTGCTCAACATTATCCTCAATCCTTAGTCATGACAGTACTCGTAATTTTATCCATTTTAATGACTGTGTGGTGGTGTCACACTGTGGTTTTCTTTCTAAATGCTTTTATTAAAATAGCCATTCAACATCTCAGCAACGACTTTCTGAATAGAATAGATCAGAGAAGAAAATAGCTTCCCTTTCAAAATGTTTGTGCTTCTTCAGGAATTCTTCACTGTTGCCAGCTCACTGATATCTCCAAGCAGTGTTTTTAATTAATTTATTTTTATTTTATCTTTTTTTATTTTTTGTAGAAATGGGGTCTTCATATGTTTCCTAGGCTAGCCTTAAACTCTGGGACTCAAGTTATCCTCTCACCTTGGCCTCCCAAATTGCTGGGATTACAGGTGCAAGCCACTGCACCCAGCCCAGTTGCTTTTTAAATTTTGTTTAGTTGTCAGCTTTACTAGATGTTCTCAGCAGAAGCTCTAGTCCAAATTACTTGACCTACCATTACTGTAAATGAAAGCCTTTATTTTTATTTATTGTAGAGTTGGGGGTTTCTCTATATTGTTCAGGCTAGTCTTGAACTCCTGGCCTCGGGGAATCCTCCCGCCTTGCCCTCCAGATTTCTGGGATTAGAGGCATAAGCCACTAGAAAAATATAAATAAACACACATATAAAAATGCAAAAATAATAATTGTACAGTTGTATAAATTTCCAACAAAGTGAACACATAGTGTAACCACTAGCTGGGTCAAAACATAAAAGAGAGGGTGCTAGTTTACATACAATATAATTAATTTGTTGATGTGATTAAGTGATATAAAGAAAAACAAAGTGAGGGTTTGCAGAGGGTGTTATCTTAATTCAGGTACTTGGGGAAAGTCTCTTGAAGAAAAAGGTGTTGGAACAGAGGAATGGAGTAATGAAGTAAGCCATTCATAAGCCTGCAATGGGAGAGCCCCAGGCAGGGGAAATGGCAAGTGCAAAGGCTGGGAGGCTGGAATGTGTTTGGAAGCATGTTCTGTGAGGAGCAAAGATACTTTGTCGTTCTGCCCGAAGGACTTCCATTAACATTGTCATTATGTGGTTCTGCTGAGGAGAAATTATTTTAGTTTCTGTATATCTGAAAATATCTTTATTTTTTCTTAATATATGAAAGATATTTTTAGACTTGTGTTAACAGTTTCCTTCTTTTGTATTTTAAAGATGTTGCTCCATTGCTTTGTCACTTGCATTGTTTCCTGTGAGCAATCTGATGTCATATTTTATCTTCTGTACATAATGCACATTTTTATCTGTTTTTACAAACTTCTCTTTATCAGCGATTTTGGGAAATTTAATTATGATATACTTCGGTGTCATTTTCTTTTGTTTCTTGTGCTTGGGCTTTTGAGTCTGTGGACCTTATATTTTTATCAAACTTGAATATTATTTATTCAAATATCTTTTACCTCTCTGCACACTTTTGGGATAAAAATTACATATGTATTAGGTCACTTCCATCACTGTTCACCAATACTCTTATTTTCTAATTTTACTTTCTGTGCTATACTTCATCTTAAGTAGTTTGCATTGCTACATCTTCAAGTTTAATAATCTTTTCCTCTTTAATAAGTAATCTGTTGTTAATCCAACTCATGGACTTTTTTCATCTTATATTTTTCAGTTTGTATCTGTAGAAGTTAGATTTTGATCTTTTTTATGTTTTTCATGTAATAACTATTCTTTTGAGTGTATAAAATCAATTATAATAATTGTCATAAAGTTATTGTCTACTAATTTTAATATATCAGTTATGGGTTAGTTTCAATTGTTTGATTTATCTCCTGTGGTGAGTCCTGTTTTCTGGCTTATTTCTCTTTGCATGTCTAGTAACCCTTGAATGGATTCCAGGCATTGTGAATTTTACCTTGTTTAGTACTAAGAATGTGTACATTCCTAGAAATGTTTTTGAGCTTTGTTTTGATATGCCGTTAACTTACTTGGATACAGTTTAATCCTTCCAAATTTTACTTTTAATATGTGTTAGGTAGGAAGGGAGCAGTTATCCCTCTAAGACTCACTATTTTTACTATTGAGACAAATACTGTTTGGGTACTCTACATAATGCCTCATAAGTCCTGAGGGCTTCCCATTTGAATGAAGATGAGCACTATAACCAGCCCTTAGTGAACACTGAATGCTGTTATTTCTATTCATGGTTCTCTCACCAATCTGGGCTAGTTTCCTCACATACACATGCTGACCAGTACTCAACTGAATGCTCAAGAAAGACACTCTTTCTAAATTCCTCGAGTAATCTTCTTGTGGTTTTCTCTCTTCTACAGTACTTTGTCCTGCAAACTCTATACATCTTGGTCTCTCTGGACTGTGTGTGCAACTCTAGAACTCCACCAGGCTTTGCCTAGTTTCTTCCTCCCTATATTATCTCTGGAAATTCTCTCAGGGCAGTAAGCTGTAACAATCACAGGGCTCACCTTGTTTGTCTCCCTTTTCTCAAGGATAACAGTCCTTCATTACCTGGTATTCATTTTTCTGATAAAGCATTGTTTCATATATTTTATCTGTATTTTTTTATTGTTGTTTCAAGTAGAATAATTTTTTTTCTTCAACTTTTAAATTCCAAGGTAGGTGTACAGGATGGGCAAGTGTGTTAAACAGGCAAACATGTGCCATAGTGGTTTGCTACACAGATCAACATATCACCTAGGTATTAATCCCAGCAACCATTAGCTAATCTTCCTTACGCTCTTCCTCCCCAAAACCCTCCCACAGGTCCCAGTGTGTGTTGCTCCCCTCCTGTATGTCCATGTATTCTCATAGTTCAGCTCCCACTTATAAATGAGAACATTCAATGTTTGATTTTCTGTTCCTGCCTTAGTTTGCTGAGGCTTCCAACTCCATCCATGTCCCTGCAAAGGACATAATCTCATTCCTTTTTACAGTCTCATAGTATTCTTTGGTATGTGTGTGTGTATATATATACACACACACACGTGTGCGTGCACACACACACACATATATACACACACACACACACCCACACACACATCTCACATTTTTTTTGATAGTTTCTATCATAGATGTGCATTTAGCTGATTCCATGTCTTTGCTATTGTGAACAGTGCTGCAATGAACATATACAGGCATGTATCTTTACAACAGAATGATATTCCTTTGGGTATACACTCAGTAATAGGATTGCTGGGTTGAATGGTAGTTCTGCTTCTAGATCTTTGAGGCATTGCCACACCATCTTCCACAATGGAAGACTAATTTACACTCCCATCAACAGCATAAAAGTGTTCAACTTTCTCTGCAACCTCACCAGCATCTGTTGTTTCTTGACTTTTTAATAATCACCATTCTGAATGGCATGAGATGGTATCTCATTTTAGTTCTGAGTTGCATTTCTCTAATGATCAGTGATGCTGGGCTTTTTTCATATATTTGTTGGTCACACAAATGTCTTAATTTGAGAAGTGTCTGTTCATGTCCTTTGCCTATATTTTAATGGGGTTATTTTCTTGTAAATGTGTTTAAGTTCCTTGTAGTCTCTGGCTATTAGATCTTTGTCGGATGGATGGATTGCAAAAACTTTCTTCCATTCTCTAGGTGGTCTGTCCACTCTGATGATAGTTTCTCTTGCTGTGCAGAAGCTCTTCAGTTTAGATAGATCTCACTTGTCAATTTTTGCTTTTGTTGCAATTGCTTTTGGCGTTTTCATTATGAAATCTTTGCCTGTGCCTATGACCTAAATGATATTTCCTAGATTTTTTTCTGGGATTTTTAGTTTTGGGTTATACATTTAAGTCTTTATTTCATCTTGAGTTAATTTTTGTGTAGGATATAAGGAAGGGATCTAGTTTGAATTTTTTGCATATGGCTAGCCAGCTCTCCCAGCATCATTTATTAAATAGGAAATCGTTTCCCCATTGCTTGTTTTGTCAGGTTTGTCAAATATCAGATGGTTGTAGGTGTGTGATCTTATTTCTGAGTTATCTATTCTGTCCCATTGGTCTATGTGTCTCTTTTTGTACCAGCACCATACTATTTTGATCACTGTAGCCTTGTAGCATAGTTTGAAGTTGAATAGTGTGATGCTTCCAGCTTTCTTCTTTTTGATTAGGATTGTCTTGGCTATTTGAACTCTTTTTGACTTCCATATGAATTTGATACCTGTTACTCTATCTTGATCAGAAGTGAAAGCCCCTCTAGTAGAGGTATTCATTTGCAATTTCCTGATTATTAGTGATGTTGACCATCTCTTTATGTAGTTTTGGGCCACTTGTATATTTTTTATGGCAAAGGGTCTCTTAAAATATTCTATTTTTTATAGGTGTCTTTCTCTTATCGTTATTGAGTTACAATAATTATTTTTATATATTAGATATAAGTGCTTTCTTTACTAGATATATGTGTTGCAAATGTGTTCTCATCTGTTTTTTATTTTTTGTTTTCATAACAAAAATTAAAAAATAAGATGTTCCAAAGAGAAATGTTTTAATTTTATCAAGTCAAATACATCAGGGGTTTTTTTCTAGTGATGCTTTTGTGTGTGTGTGTGTTCTAAGAAATACCTGTCTACTCCCAAGTTTGCAAAAATGTTATCCTATATTTATTCTAGCTTTGTTTTTGTTTTTAGCATTTACATTTATGTACATGGTTAATTTCAATTTATTTTGGTATATGTGTAATTTCAGGTAAGGGTTAATGCTCATTTTTATTATCTCACAGATATCAGATGTACTAGCCCAATTTGTTGAAAAACTTACCTTTCTCCTTTGAATTGCCTTTGTGTCTTTGTCAAAAATCAATTGACCATAAATGTGTGAATTTATTCTTGAATTCTGTGTTTAGTTCCATTAATTTATGTTTATCCTCCCATTATTATCACAGTATCTTTATTAATGTAGCCTTAAATTAAGTCTATTGCTAAAATCAATCAAATTTAATTGAGCAAGAATTATTTCAGCAATTGCTGTGTGCTTTACCAGTGATATGTTGTGTAAAATGAGATTATTGCACCTTTTTCATGCTCCTCTCGATCCACAACACATAAAACACAGACATCCATATGTTACATTAAATAAAATTTATAGAGTGAAATTTTTGCTAACATATTTTAAGTTCATTAATTAAACATTTAACATGCAGTTTTTTTAAAATATTTAATATGCAAAATTTTAGTTTGAGGCCGGAATAAAATTTTTAAAATTCTTAATATTTTTCAGAACTTGGAAGCATTTAGGTGACTCCTTTATAGATAAAATGGACTTATTTTGTGATACAACTAGAGTTTAAGCTATTAATCCTGTCCTCAGTAGCAAAAAGACAGTTCCTAAAAAAGAATGCCATTCAGTTGCTTGCAACAACACGATGGAACTGGAGGATATCTTATTAAATGAAACAAGCAAGGAACAGAAAGACAAACTTTAGGTGATCTTTGTGGGATCTAAAAATAAAAACAATTGAACTCATGGAGATAGACAATAGAAGGATAATTACCAGAGGCTGGGAAGGGTAGTATGAGGGTGAGAGGGGAGGTGAAGTTGATAAATGCCTACAAAAAATAGTTAGAATGAATGAATACAGCCCTGCTTTAGACAGCACAACAGAGTGACTATAGTCAATAATAATTTAATAGTATAATTTTCACCCATTTTTTTCATTTAGAAAAAAAATTTGTAGCTTACTGCCAGCACTCATTTCTCAGGGCAACAGGAAATTGCTTAAAATAACTTAAAGAGTATAATCAGACTGTTTGTAAAACAAAATGATAAATGCTTGAGGGAATAGATGCCCCATTTTTTATAATGTGATTATTACACATTGCATACCTGTATCAAACCATGTCATGTACCCCATAATTACATATACCTACTATATACTCACAAAAATTATAAATTATAATTAAGGCATATAATTATAATTATAATTAAGGCATAATATAGGATGCCAGCAAACTATCTGTGAGAGAGAAGAATACAGCTAGATGCTTAGAATTTCAGAGTGGTAAAGTCATTGTAGGTTGGAGTGGTTTCAAATAGAGAAAAGAAAAAATTGAGTGAAGTCTTGACAGAAAAGTATAATTGGAAAGGTGAAAGAGCTGAAAAGAGAAGCGTTTTGTATATACTGTTTTAGGGTAAAATTGGGGATATGGTGATTAGGCAGTTTGGGCATAATAATGTCAAAACACTGGTCTTATCTAAATAAGAATAAATAAAATGAACGGCCTCCTTATCCTATTTTAATATATTTATATTATATTACATAATATAGAAATAATGTTATAGGGCCGGGCATGGTGGCTCACACCTGTAATCCCAGCACTTTGGGGAGCCGAGGTGGATGGATCATTTGAGGTCCAGACATTAAGACCAGCTGGACTAACACGGTGAAATCCCTTATCTACTAAAAATACAAAAAAGTAGCCAGCCATGGTGACACAAGACTGTAATCCCAGCTACTCAGAAGGCTGAGACAGGAGAAACACTTGAACCCAGGAGGCAGAGGTTACAATGAGCAGAGATCACTCTACTGCATTCCAGCCTGAGTGACAGAGGAAAGAAAGCAAAGTAAGAAAAGTAAGAAAAGAATGAGAAGGAAGGAAGGAAGGAAGGGAGGAAGGGAGGAAGGGAGGAAGGGAGGAAGGGAGGAAGGGAGGAAGGGAGGAAGGGAGGAAGGAAGCTAGCTAGCTCTTGGTAGTTGTAGACCACAATAAATTTACAAGTCTGAAGGGTGTGATATTACAGAGGGACTAGGGACAAAGATACAAAGAAATCTAAAGTCTCAGGGAGTCATCTGGTCCAACTTCACATCGAATGCAAAAAAAAAAAAAAAATCCTTACAACAGCTTGGAAAATTGATGATCCTTATTGCTTTCTCAACTATAAAGAGTTGGATACCCTACAAAGTAAAGGTAGAATATTTACTTCTTTGTAACGTCCTCTTATTTACATAGTGTCCTGTTCTTGAAACTACTACTTATTTGCTTTATAATTTACTACTTAAACTCTATGGGATGTTTCCTTCCCTTCACAGCCTCTCTACTCCTAACTGTACATGTCTTCTATTGGCCAGACAACTAGTCATATTACTGGTTTCCCAAAACAACTTTTTGTTTCATTGATCCTTTGTATTGTTTTCTTCATTTTAGTTTCATTTATTTGTGCTCTGATGTTTATTATATCTTTTCTTATTATTTTTAGTTTGGTTTGCTCTTGCATTTCTAGTTTTTTAAGACAGATTGTTTGTTTGAACTTTTTCCTCTTTTTTGACATAGGCATTTATTGTTAAAAACTTCTCTTTTACTGGTGTTCTTTGTGATTCCATAGGATTTGGTATGCCCTATTTTCATTATCACTAGTTTCACAACACTTTTTCATATCCTTCTTACTTTCTTTATTGACATAATGATCATTCAAAAACATGTTGTTTAATTTCTATTTATTTGTATAGTTTTTAAAATTCCTCCTGTATTTATTATCTCAACGCTGAATTTTTTGTGTCTCTCTGAACATGTAACACAGATCTGTACTCATAACTCTGGGTATAGCCAGACTACTGCAGAACATGGTGAAATAATTTCCTCCATGAATCACGTGACTAAATGATGATTAATGTAACAGAAGCCAGCAATAACTTTTATGATAATCACATTCTGCAGTTGATATTTATTTTGTGATAGTATCATACAGTGGAAAGACCATGAAGTCTTGAATTATTTCCTTGTTCAACTACATGCTGCTTATGAGACAAGTATCTCAACTCTCTGAGTTCCAATTTACTTTCTAGTAAAATGGGGCTAATAATCCCTAACTTATAGGGCCGTTCTAAATATAAATTTAGATAATATATGCAGTGTGACAAACATATAGTGGCTGCTGAATAAATGCTAGTGAATTTATCTTCTGCTTTGGATATGCTTGCATACAGCTACAGCCTGAGCTCAAACAGATATTGATAAATAGGTTGACTAAAACAAGGCCAAGAAAAGAGCACTGGGACATGGAGCTAGACGGTTTACACCTGCCTGACACTGATTCATAAATTATCACCCTGGGTATGGGCACAGAACTAGGCTCACATCCATGCAGTGCACTATCAGCTAGCCCACATTGCTCTAGCTTGTCCACAAGGACAGCTGAGAACTTGTCCAGTGTTTTTCTATAATCCAGATATATTATTTCTGGAGCATTTCTTTTATCTAGCAGTCTGGTAGCTATATCAAAAAAGAAAATAAATTTAGTTTGTCATGTTTCATTTACAGAGATCATGCTGGGACCAAATGTTATGTGATTCCATTTGTGAGTGTTTACAGACCATCTGTTTTGTAATCTGTACTAGACATTTTCAGGAATCTACATTAGGTGCTATAATTTTGGGCATCTTTAATGTTTACCTTTCTGGAAGCTGAAGAATTTATCCTTTTGTAGCTTTCTGGTTTCTTCTGTTTTCTGTCTAGAATTCAAACATTCTTTACCACTTCAGTAATTGGGATCCTAAAGATTAAAGACTATTATTCTTTAAAAATCTTTCTCTTGTAGCCGGTGGATAGAATTACTATTCTTACAAAAGAAAATAGGAGAAAATTGAAGCTCTTTTCTCTACTTGATGGCTATTGGCTATTAACATTACAACTCAAGCTCTATTTCTATTCCTTCTTCGTTTTATTCTGAACAAAGCTTTAAAAGCCTTAGCTTGTTCTTAGTGTGTTTTATTTCAGTCTATTCTGGGATTTAATCCTCTTTGTCTGATTTTACAGTTCTAGGACACTATTTTGTATTTTTTTCTTGCGGTTTGAAGTCATAACTTACTGGAAAGTTTTTCTGTGGCCAAAATAATTTATTACCTATATTCGCACCTTTTTTTTTACTATGATCACTTGTAATTTCATCACTTGCTTTTTATTTTTTTCCCTGGAATGCCATACATTTCCCTTGATAGTTATTCTCTTATAAAGTCTCTGCTCAAAGGAACATACCTTCATTTCTCTTAGAATCTTGATATTTATTTTTCTAAATTCACAGATATTATTTGTGAATATAAGTAGTATTCCCTACCTTGATGTGTTAGTCCATTTTCATTGCTGTAAAGGAATACTTGAGAATGGGTAATTTATTTTAAAAAAGAGGTTTATTTTGGTTCACGGTTGTGCAGGCTGTACAGGAACCATGGTGCCAGTATCTGCTTCTGGTAAGGGTTTCAGGAAGCTTACAATCATGGCAGAAAGCAAAGAGCGAGCAGGAACTCACATAGCATTGAGGGAGCAAGAGAGACAAGAGGAAGTATTAGGCTCTTTTAAACCACCAGATCTTTTATTAACTCACAGAGTGAGAACTCTCTCACTACTGTGAGGACAGCATCAAACCATTCATAAGGGATTCACCCCCATGATTCTAACATCTCCCACCAGACTCCACCTCCAACATCAAGAATCATATATTGACATGAGATTTGAGAAAGACAAACATCCAAACTATATTTTTTGTCCCTGCCCCCAAATCTCTTGTCCTTCTCAAATTGCAAAACATAATCATACCTTCCCATTAATCCCCCAAAGTCTTAAATCATTCTAACATCACCCAAAAGTCTAAAGTTCAAAGTCTCACCTGAGACTTAAGCTAAGTTTCTTTAACCTATGAGTCTATAAAATAAAAACAAGTTAATTATTCTCAAGATACAATGGTGGTACAGTCATTCAATGGGTATTCCCATTCCATAAGGCAGAAATTGGTCAAAGTAGGGGGACAACAGAAGTGGCACAAGTTCAAAACCCAGCCAGGAAGGCATTACATCTTAAAGTTCCAGAATAATCCTTAATTCCATGTCCTGCATCCTGGGCATACTGGAGTGAAGGGTGGGCTTCCAATGCCTTGGGCAGCTACACCCCTGTGGCTTTGCATGGTGCAGTCTACATGGCTGCTTTCACAGGTTGGAGCTGTGTGCCTGAGGCTTTTCCAGGCTCAGGGTACAAGCTGCTGTTGGCTCTATCATTTTTTAGTCTGAAAGATGGCAGCCTCCTTCCCACAGGTCCAATAGACAGTGTCCAAATGGAGACTCTGTGTAAGGGCTCCAACCCCACTTTTTCCATTGTTAGTGTCCTAGTAGAGAGTCTCTCTGTGGGCACTCTGCCTCCGTGGCAGGCTTCTACTTGGGCATCTAGGCTTCCTAACACATTCTCCAAAATCTAGGTGGAAACCGTGAAGCCTCCTTCACTTTTGCATTCTGTGCACCTGCAGGTTTGACACCATGTTGAAGCCACAAATGCTATTGGTACCAAGACTTATGACTTGCGCACTCTAGAGTGGTGGCCAGACTTGCACTTGGGGCGCTTTGAGCCATGGATGGAGTTAGAGCAGTGGGAATGCAAGGAGCAGCCTCTCAGGGTGGGTAAGGGCAGTGGTGCCCTGGGCCTGAGCCATGTAACCATTATTTTCTCCTAAGTCTCTGAGCCTGTGATGAGGGGCTGTCTCAAAAGACTTTTGAAATGCCTTTGATGCATTTTTTCCCATTGTCTTCGATATTAGCATCTGGCTTTCTTTTATCCATGTGAATCTCTGTAGCACACAGTTTCTCTGCAGCTCACTGCTATTCCTCTCCTAAAAATGCCTTTTTCTTCTATGCTACATGGCTAGTCTGCAAATTATTCAAATTTTTATTCTCTGCTTTCCTTTTAAATATTAATATAATTCCCAACTCTAAGTCATTTATTTGCTTTGTATCTGATCATAGATTATTAGAATGAGCCATGCCACATCTTGAACACTCCTGCTGAGAAATTTTTTCTGCCAGATATCCTAGGCCATCACTCTTAAGTTCATCCTTCCACAAAGCCTTAGGACATTAAAAAAAAGAATGCAGCCATGTTCTTTGCTAGGGTGTAACAAGAATGACATTTGCTCCAGTTTCCAACAACTTTCCCATTTCCGTCTGAGACCTCCTCAGCCTGGCCTTCACTATCCATATTTTTATCAGCACTTTGTCCAAGTCACTTAACAAGTTTCTAAGAAGCTCCAAACTTCCCTTCATCTTCCTATCTTCTGAGACAACCAAACTCTTCCAACTTCTGCCTGTTGCCCCCAGTTCCACAGCTGCTTCCACATTTTCAAGTATCTTTATAGCATCACCTCACTCCTCAGTACAAATTGTCTGTATTAGTTCATTTGCATTGCTATAAAGGAATGTCTGAGACTGAGTATAAATAAAAAAGATTTACTTTGGTTCATGATTTTGCAGGCTGTACAGGAATTGTAGTGCTAGCATCTGCTTCTGGGGAGTGCCTTGGAAAGCATACAATCACAGTGGAAGGCAAAGGGGGAGCAAACACGTCACACAGTGATAATAGGAACAAAAATAAATAAATAAATAAATAAGGAAGTTCCAGTCTAGGCTCTTTTGTTTTCCTCTCTTTTTCTTTTTCTTTCTTTCTTTCTTTTTTTTTTTTAGAGACAGAGTCTCACTCTGTTGCCAGGCTGGAGTACAGTGGCACAATCTTGGCTCCTTGCAACCTCCTCCCAGGTTCAAGATATTCCCCTGCCTCAGCCTCCCTAGTAGCTGGGATTACAGGCATGCACCACCACACTCAACTAATTTTTATATTTTTAGTAGAGATGAGGTTTCACTATGTTGCCCAAATGATCTTGATCTCTCAATCAAGAGATCTGCCCTCTTCGACCTTCCAAGGTGCTAGGATTACAGGTGTGAGCCACCACACCTAGCCAGTTCTAGGCTCTTTTAAATAACCAGTTCTCATGTGAACTCAGAGTAAGAATTCACTCATTACCACAAAGATGGCACCAAATCCCTCATGACGGATGCGTCTCCATGACCCTAACATCTTCCACCAGAACTCTCCTCATGAGATTTGGAGAGGACAAACAGCCGAATTATACTACATGCATATTAGGAATTCTCAAATGTCTTGGTCGTCTTAAATTTTCTAGGCTAAGTTTCTCCTGACTTCAACTTTATCAGTTTTTCCTTTTGATCAAAGCATTTAATTGATTTGGTCAAAACATATACATTGATTTACTCATTAACATATTGTAAGATGAGTCTTATAATAATACTACTTAAAATTTATGAATTGTTCCCTTCGTGTCATAGGTGTTTTAAACACTTAATATATATTTCTACATTCTTTTCCCATCCCCCCAACAAAACTTTATGAAATAGGTATACTAGTTATTCATGTTATAGTCAACTGTTGCTTTGCAACTTTAAATAAGATACCTTAAGCTATAATCAAGTTAATGGTGTTGCTATACTCAAGATAAGGTAGACTGACTTTAGATTCTACACATATGTCTCTGTTAAAGAACATCTGTCATGCTTTACATAGAATAAGTTATAATTATTTGAAGCCCCTCATAACTGCATTTTTGTTTCTTCTTCTCCAGCTTATAAGTTTGAAAATTATTACCCATATTCTTTTCCCACCTTACTATTTGTGTGTATGTGTTTTATAACACATCATTTTCTAGTTTTTAATGTGCTCAAATGCTATATATAATATTATTTATTAATTTAATTATAGTGGTCTGATATAAACTATCTTATGCATGAATAATCATACTGCTGATTTCCAAACATGGCTCTAGATATTTCTCATCTGATTTATTTCCTATTGAGTTTTTATGATGTATAATATAGCAGTAAAAACTATATTTTTAAACTTTCACCTCTGTTTGTAAAAATTGTTCTCATATTTTAAAAACATTCACTTAGATAGTTATATAAACATGGCATTATGTGCAAATTCCAAACTCTTCTGGTGAATTACATGCATATTATTATGTAGTGACACACTTTTTTTTCTAGTATTGCTTATGCTTTAATGTCTGATATTAATAAACCTAGAGCAAATTTATTTAGTACCATTTTTGTATTTATATTTTCAATCTTTTTGGTATTTCTGATAAAAAGTATAAAAGTTAATTTTGCCTAAGCATAGCTTGACACTTTAATTAAAATTTTTAATCCATTTATATTTATTGTGATTACATATACAGCTGGATATCTCCCCATACTGTTTTTTGCTAAGATATAGTTTATATATAATACAATTTATTCATTTTATGTGTATAATTCAATAAGTTTTAGTCAATTTCTAAAGCCATGGAAATTCATGGAAACCTATCATCTTTACTAAAATAGAAATTATTGAAAGCTCTTCTTTCTAATAAATTCTCACTATTTTCAGATTTAAACATTGCTCTGATTTTTATTACTAGATATCATTTTTGCCTGTTTAGAATCACACAATATTTGCCTCTTCATGTCTGCTATCTTTGTTTAAATACATGTTTTCAATATTTGATCATGTTATTGTATGCTTTCCCTTTTATTACTGACTAGCATTCAATTAAACTAATATTATACTTTTTTAATAATACAATAATTTTTTGGATACATAATATTTTGCATATTTAGACATGTGATATTTTATTAAATGCATAGAATGTGTAATGATTAAGTCAGGGTATTTGAGGGGTATCTGTTAACTTGAGTATTTATTATTTCTTTGTGTTAGGAACAAAGGCTCTTCTAGAGCCTTTGTAAGATACATTGTTGCTAACTATAGCAACCTATTCTGCTTCAAACATTATAACTTATACCTTCCATCTAACTGTGCATTTGTTTGCATTGACCAAAGTCTCTTTATCCTGCCCTGCCACCCATACATCCTCCATAGCCACTGGTATCTATCTAACATTCTACTCTCTGCTTGTATGAGATCAATGTTTTTCACTCCCACATATAAGTGAGAACATGTGATATTTATCTTTCTGTGCAGGGCTTGTTTTACTTATCATAACTTCCAGTTTCATCCATGTTGCTGCAAATGATATGATTTTTTTGTGTCTTAATAGCATTACATTTTGTATATATACCATTTATTTACCCATTCATCCATTGATGGTCCCATAGGTTTATTCATATTTTTATTATTGTGAATAACTCTGCAATAAACAAGCAAATATAGATATTCCTATCATATACTCGTCTTTTTTTTTTTTTTTTTTTTTTTTTTTTGGTAAATACCCAGTAGTAGGGTAAACTCCCAGTACTAGGATTGCCAGATTGTATGACAGTTCTATTTTTAATCTTTTGAGAACTCATTATAATTTTTTCCATAGTGGCTATGCTAATTTACATTCCCATCAACAGTGTATGAGTTTTCTTTTCTTTCTGTCCTCTTCACCATAATGTTTTTGTCTTTTTAATAAAAGCCATTCAAACTGAGGTAAGATTATATCTTCTTCTGAGTTTGATTTGCATTTTCTGGTGATTAATGATGCTGAGTATTTTTTTCATATTACTGTTGGCCATTTGTATGTCTTCTTTTGTGAAATATCTATTTATGTTGTTTGCCCACGTTTTGATGGGAATATTTGTATTTTATTGCTTTGAGTTATTTGAGTTCATTGTTAATTCTGATTATTAGTTCCTTGTTGGATGAATAGTTTGCAAATATCTTCCCCCATTCTATGGGTTGTCTCTTCACTCTATTGATTGTTTCCTTTGCTGTGCAGAAGCTTTTTAGTTTAATATAGTCCCATTTATTTATTTTCATTTGTGATTCTTAAGTCTTAATCATAAAATGTTTCCCATGAACAACATGCTAAAATGTTCTCCATAGGCTTTCTTCTAGTAGTTTTATAGTTTTTCATCATACATTTAAATTTTTGGTCCATCCTGACATGATTTTTGTATATCATTTGAGGGAGAGGTCTGGTTTCATTCTCTTGCATACAGATATCCAACTTTCTCAGCACCTTTTATTGAAGAGGGTGTCTTTGTCCCAACGTATGTTCTTGTTGTTGGGACCTTTATTGAAAACCATTTGTCTGTAAATATGTGAAGTTATTCCTGGATTCTCTATTCTATTCCACTGGTATATGTGGTTTTTTTCTACTGTCATCATACTGTTTTGATTTCTAAAATTACTACCTTGTAACATATTTTCAATTAAGGTAGTGTAATGTCTCTAGCTTTTTCTTTATTCCCAGGATTGCTTTGACTATGGGAGCTCTTTTTTCATTTAATAAAATTTTAGGATTTTTTTTCTAATTATGTGAAAGAATGACATTGGCATTTTGATAGGAATTATATTGAATCTATAGATTGCTTTGGGAAATATGATCATTTCAATAATGTTAACTTTTTTAATCCATGAGCATAAGATATCTTTTCATTCAATTACAATCTCTTAAATTTCCTTTATCAGTCTTTTGTAGCTTTTCTTGTACATGTCTTTTAGCTCCTTAGTTAAATTAATTATTAGGATTTGTTTTTCCATAGCTAATGTAAATGGGATTTCCTTCTTAATTTCATTCTCAGCTAAATCATTATCAGTGTGTAAAAATGCTATGAATTTTTGTGCATTGATTTAGTATCCTACAACTTTTCTAAATGTATTTATCAGATCTATGAGCTTTTTGCAGGAGCCTTTATGTTTTTCTAAATATAATGTCATCTAATCTGGAAAGAGAGATAATTCAACTTCTTATTTTCCAGTTTAGATGCTTTTTATTTATTTCTCTTGTCTGATGTCTCTGGCTAGGACTTTTAGTAGGTGGTTGAATAGGAGTGGGGAAATTGGACAACCTTGTCTTATTCCAGTTCTTAGGAAAAAGAATTTCAGCATTTCTCCATCCAGTATGATGTTCACTGTGGGTTTGTTATTTTGCATAGAAATATCTAGATTGTTAAGGCACTTTATATGTCATTTTTTTCTCTTAAAAGCCAATCATGTTCAGAATAGTGTAGAATGAAGTAAATTATTTTTATGCCTGAAAATGAGCTTGTTCTTTCGTCTAGGCCTCAAGTTCAGGTCATTGGGTTAGAAGTTGTCCTGTGTTGAGATTTATTTGTTTACTTTTTTACTTTTTATTTTTTGTGGGTGTACAGTAATCATTATATCAGGATAAATGGTATATTCATCACCTCAAGCATTTATCCTTTGCATTGCAGAAAACCCAATTATACTTTTCTAGTTACTTTTAAATGTACAATTAAATTATTTACTACAGTCACTCTGTTGTGCTTTCAAATACTAGATATTATTTATTATTTCTAACTAGTATTTTGTACCCATTAACCATCCCCACATCTCCACAAAACTCCCACTACCATTCTCAGCCTCTTATATTATCATTCTACTCACTGTCTCCATGAGTTCAATTGTTGTAATTTTTAGCTCCCACAAATAGGTAGAAACATGTAAAGTTTGTCTTTCTGTTCCTGGCTTACTTCACTTAACATAATAACCTCCAGTTCCATCTATGTTTTTGCAAGTGACAATATCTGATTCTTTTTTATGACTGAATAGTTCGCCATTGTGTATTTGTAACAAATTTTCTTTAGGCATTCATCTACTGATGAACACTTAGGTATCTTCCAAATCTTGACTATTGTGAATAGTACTGCAAAAAACATGGGAGTACAGATAACTCTTTGATATAATGATGTCCTTATTTTGGGTATATACCAGCAATTTTGGGATTCCTGAATAATATGGCAGCTTTTTTTTTTTTTTCCTGAGGCACCTCGAAATTGTTCTTCATAGTGGTTGTAATAAAATCCATTCCCAGCAAGAGTGTATGAGGGTTGCCTTGCCTTCACATCCTTGCCAGCATTTGTTATTGCCTGTCTTTTGGATATAAGCCATTTTAACTGGGTCAAGATAATATCTCATTGTAGTTTTGATTAGTATTTCTTTAATGAGCAATGATGTTGAGTTTGTTTTCATTTACCTATTTGCCACTTGTATGTCTTCTTTTGAGAAATGTCAATTAAGATTTTTTGCTCAATTTTTGGACCAGATTATTAGATATTTTTTCTATAGTATTATTTGATCTCCCCACATATTCTAGTTATTAATCTCTTGTCAGATGCACAGTCTGCAAATATTTTCTCCCATTCTGTGAATTTTCTCTTCATTTTGTTGATTGTTTTACCTGCTGTGCAGAAGCTTTCTAACTTCATTCGATGCCATTTGCCTATTTTTCCTTTGGTTGCCTTGCTTATGGGCTATTACTTAATACATTTTTGCCAACTTCAATGACCTACAAAGTTTCCTCAATCTTTTCTTTTAGTAGTTTTATAGTTCGATGTCTTATATTTAAGTCTTAAATCTATTTTGATTTTTTAAAATATATTGAGAAATAAGGGTCTAGTTTCATTCTTCTGAATATGGGTACCCAATTTTCCCAGCAACATTTATTGAGGAGACTGTTCTTTTCCCAGTGTATGTTTTTGGCACCTTTGTCAAAAATGAGTTCATTATAGATGTATGGATTTGTCTCCCGATTCTCTATTCTGTTCCATTGATAGATGTTTCTGTTTTCATGTCAATACCCATGCTGTTTTGGTAATTGTAGCTCTGTGGTATTAAAATCCAATAACATGATTTCCCCAGTTGTGTTCTTTTGTATAGAATAGTTTTGGCTATTCTGGGTACTTTTTGGTTTTGTTTAAATTTTAGAATTGCTTCTTCTATTTCTTTGAAGATTGTCATTGGTATTTTGATAAGATTGCATTGCATTTTTAGATTGCTTGGGTAGTATGGACATTTTAACAATATTAAGCCTTCCAATTCAGGAACATGGAATATTTTTCTATTTTCTGATGCCCTCTTCAATTTCTTTCATCGGTGTTTTAGAGTTTTCATTGTAGAGATCTCTCACTTCTTCAGTTAAGATAATTCCTTGGTATTTTATTTGGGGCCACTGTAAATGTGATTACCTTTTTATTTCTTTTTCAGACTGTTCACTGTTGGCAAATAGAAATGCTACTGATTTTTGTATGTTGATTTTGTATTCTGCAACTGTGTTTCAGATTTTTAATGATACGAGTAATGGCTAGTTAACCAGATAGAAAAAGAAAGAAAGAAAAAAAAAAACCTAACATCTTTTTTACCCTCCGCTCTAGGGGCTTCCCATCAGAGAGGGTTTCTTTCCATATTCTTTCTCCTCTTTATTTTTTTCTTCAGTAGCATTTGATAGTTATTTGCTAGTTAACACTTGTTATTCTGAAGATGGGTGACTGATTAGGTAGACACTCTGTTCATAGGGACAGAAAGAATTCTATGTCTGCCTACATTTCTCCAAATCGTTATTCTGAGCCATCACATATTCCTTCCTTGTTCACGTGAAGTCTTCCCTCAATTTTCCCTCTTTGTAGATGCAATGAGTTTTTATGAGTGTACTCAGAATGATTTTATTTATGGTCTGTCCCCATCGACAAAAACTTTTGCTCCATAAGAGAGGTGGGGAGGAAGAATCTGAAGGCAGTTTGTGCCCCTCCTCCAATGGCTGCCCTTTTCCTCTCCCAGGTATATTCCACAAGTGATACTTTATTACAGTCTTATCCAACATTTTCAGTGAGTACACAGTGGCATTTTTAGAGAAAGACCATGAAAAGCACTTCACCTCCCCAAGTTCTGTGATTCCCAAAGACTCACTCTTTCCAGTGCAGAATCATAAACCTTTACCTTTTTTTTTTTTTTTTTTTTTTTGGAGATAGAGTATCGTTTTGTTGCCCAGGCTGGAGTGCAGCAGCATGATCTCAGCTCACTGCAAACTCCGCCTCCTGGATTAAAACAATTCTCCTGCCTCAGCCTCCTGAGTAGCTGGAATTACAGGTGCACACCACTATACTCAATTAATTTTTGTATTTTTAGTAGAGATAGTGTTTCACCATGTTAGCCATTCTGGTCTTGAACTCCTGACCTCGTGATCTGCCCACTTTGGCCTTCCAAAGTGCTAGGATTAAAGGCATGAGCAAACCCGCCTGGCCACCTACACCAATTCTTTAATCTCTGTAGATGAATTGTTGTTACCAGAATCTGGTTGAGTTTACCACCAAATAAGTCAATGTGCATGTCTCGTTTTCCTAGATTTTGGCATTTGCTTCTCTTTAAATTTCACACCAGTTTGTTCCCCAGTAATCTCACTTCACATTAATGAAAATTCGTGACTTTGCATTCGTACAGATATTTGTTTTTTACTTATTTTATGACTGGAAGTAATGCTCTTTCTAGCTTTCTAAATGCCTGAGGGGATATCACATAACCTCCCAAATCCTGTGTTCTTTTTAATCCAGCAAGCTGTTTTAAACAGTCCTTAAATGATCTTCTTCATAAAATTATGATTTTGCCTAAGACCGTTTTATGTTTTTTAATTGGATATAGGTAAAGATGGATAATATATAATTAAAGTATACATACTTAGTTGAATTCTTGTGTAATATTGGAAGGAGTCCAGAGATTGTGATTGTCTTTATCAACTAACAATTAATTTAATATTCGTTTATATATCTGTGTCAAATAATGCAATAAAAAAGTATTTCAGTAAAAGACAAGGTACCTGGTCCCTTTTCCTGGTTTTGCTGATGCTTACATTTGTTAATGTATCTGTGTTTCTTTAGTTTTTAAGTTTCTGTATTATCTTCTGTCAAAAAATTTCTGATTGATGTTAGTTTTTTTTTTTTTTTTTTGGTAATTGGAAGCCTGGATTTAGTAATTACATGATTATAAGTCATATGTTTTAGAACATTTTGGTGATAACTTTGTAATGAACATTTGTTTATCTTTCCAATCATTTAATAAATAAATATATACTAGTTATTTATTAAGCTCCTTTTTTTACTAGGTATCATTACAGGCACTGGCATGACTAATGCAGAGGTGACTGAGACAGACAAGGGTACTGGTCTGGTAGAGTTTCTGTTTTAATTATCCTGAATAATTAAAGAAATAATCAAATGTAAGATTTTTCTTAATAAGAATTCAATGCAATAAAATAAAATTAGCTAATAACATCTGGAATTATTATTTCAGTTACTATATTTAGTCAAAGAGAAACTCTCAGATGTTATAAATCTAAAACATTTCAGAGGATCTAGCTGTATGAATATCGAAAAAAACAGTAAATACAGATAGATATGTGTGGGGGTGTTTTTATATAAGTTATATAAAGCTGTGTGTGTGTAGATAGGTAGATAATGTTATAAACCATGACTAATCAAAAAAGTTTGAGATAGAGTGAAAATAGAGAAAGCATTCACCTAAGTCATTTAAATCTATTCCAGATGATCATTCGTTCTGATTCTGGAATATATTAAAAGGTAGTGTGATATATAGGATGCACTTTAAAAAAAATTATATTAATGTATTCTCGTAAAATAAAGCAAATTAGATTCAGCTTCTCTGTGCAATTAGGAAACACCTAAGATGTTCCAATCAGTCAAGGCACTTGATCACTCTTTATTGCAAGTGGGGAAAGAGATGTAACATCATGGTCCATTGCTAATGGGTTCTCCCACTGTTCTGGTTAATAGCATAAGTTTCTTCTACATCTAATTTAAGGTTTCTGAATTAAATAGATTAAAAGATTACTGAGAACTCAATAATGTATTAGTGTGTGTAACCAATTATGTCCCTTTTAAACTTAGTTTTATAATAGCATAATTTTTTATTTAAAAACCTTTTGGCTTGACTGGGGAGGGGAATTCTTCAATTACATTGCACTTGGAATAACAAGATTATTTTATTAAATATCAACTATCCACGAGTGCTTTTGATTTTCTTAGTTGGCTGTCGAGAGCAGCATAGTGTAAGTAAAACAAATAAACCTACCACCAGACAAATATAAGCATTATTTGTGAAGATTGAAGGTTTGAATTATAGTCCCATATATATATATATATATATATATATATATATGGACTATATATAGTCCCATTTTATATATATATATATATAAAATGAACTACATGGCTCTGTCAAGTTATTTAATATTTCCTATTTAACTTCTAATTTATTTTAATATTAAAAATACCAAAATTCATTACCTCCACTAGTCATTACCACTAGGAACCTGATATAATTTAAAAGACTATAGAGCTGTATGGGGTTCTTCAGTCAAAAGCTAAGGAAAATTTTTTGCCACATGAAATGCTATCCATCTGGGCAGGTAGATGATGTTCTTATCCATACCTGAGTCAAAGTGAGAGGACTTCACAAATATTTTTGTAAAATTACAACTTTCAATAAAATCCCATTACTTTTCTATCCTACCACTGTAATTAGAATGTCCCACATAAGAGGATGGTGAAACATTAGTGGGCAATTTGCTTCTACAAACTTTCTAGTTTCCTGAGAAATTTGATATTCCACAGAGACCTGGTCCTTGGCACTGCAGGCCATCAACATCCATTTTCAATCTTTCTCAATCTCTAGTCAATTAGCTCTCAGTGAAAGTAACAAAGGAAAGCCATTATGCAGATGTATCCATTAAGAGTCATCTTTCCTTAAAGGTCATGGAGAAGGAGGTGCAAATTGCCTTATCTGACAGTTTGGCTTATAATTAATGTCAGGACTCTGATTTTTACTATTATGGCTCAGCATCCCAAGGTCAGAGATTCTGTCCTAGTACAATCCTGTCCTTACCTCAGTATTTACAGACAACTATTCTATGGAAGTCCCTGAGCTTATAGAACTCATACTTGTCAAATTCAAATCATTGAGTTATTTTTAATACAGAGACGTCATTCATTCAGATAATTCTGAAAGGTCTCCAGGTGTGTCGTACTCTGAGAGAATCACTTTTATTTTGTAAACGTTGGTCAGTTGTTTGGGTACTTGGCATTTTAGGCATTTGTGGCTTAAATTATCTCAAGAGGTCTTTTAACTTGGAAGTTTAGAAAAATGGCAAAAGGGATTATTTTAGAAGACAAAACAATTTTAAGAAAAGTGACATATAGTCTTACCTAATGGATAACTTGTTTCAAAAAATATTAATTATGGGATAAATTTGACAAGGTTGATGTGTTCAGTCAATGGTTCCACTTTACAAAATATTGTCTATTCCTCAGCCATGGGGTCTTAGAGTTAGGGAATTAGTTATCTGGATCGTGAATGCTTAAACTGTTACTCAATTCACCCTTTTGAGTTTATTGTATGCTCAGATTCTTGGCTTCTTTCGAAGGCTATTCTTTGTCTACTACCTTGTAGTTGCTAGCATTTTACCAACTTTTTCTATGTTTTTAGTATTCTCTCTGAGAGATGTTATTCACTTCCATTATTTGCCTGCCACATGTGTTAATGAGAGCCCATATATATTGAAAAATCTCAAGTATATATCTCCAGATATGATTTCTCTTTTGAGCTCCAAGTCTTTGGTGCCTTCTTCATATTCTTGCATGGCTATTTCATGCATATCTATAACAAGACTGAATGCAAAACTATACGCATGATATTTTCTCAAACATCCTCTTTTCCTGTATTTCTATCTTGGCCAATTCCTCATTATTCCACGAGCTATTCCCAACTATTATATTTAACCTCCACTTATGATCTAGCCTAAAAACAGATTTATTTAGGCACATCTATAATTTAACCTTTATTCTTTTTTTGGGATTCTTAACTATGCTAGTTTGGACTATTGCAATAATCACCTAATTTGTCTTATTATTAATGGCACATGATACTGCAATGCTGCTAAGTTGATGTTTCTAAACTGAAAACATTATGTTATTTGCCTACTATAAGCTTTTCAGTATTTTCTCATTTCCTCTGGGAAAATTCCAAATTTATTTTAGAAACACCTGCACTCATTAATTTATTTTTAATAAAGTGACCATTTGCGAAGTATAGGTAACTTTCTAGACTCTGGGGCCACAGCTGTGGAGGAAGCATGAGTTTGACTCCTGCTCATGTCTCTAAACTTTGTTACCTCAATCCTCTTCCATGACCATCACACAGTAAACTCCAGTCATACTGAAATCTCTGCTATCTCAGAAAAATGACATGATCTGCAAAACTCCTGTGTACAACTGCTTTCTTCTTTATCATTTTTCTCATTCTCAAGCCAATATACCTATTTAACTTCTAATTATCTTTTAAAACTCGACTTAGCTAATGTCTTCTCCAGAAAAAGAAAAAAGTCTAATAAGTTGCAAAAGAAATAGAAGAAGAACCATGGCTCCTCCAGGGTAGTAGAATGTAGAACACTGTTCTCCGGCTTCTCTAGTATTAGGTATCATCTTCTTTTGTGGCACCTTGTCTTGGAACAGAACACTATTTCAAAACTTTGGTGGAAACCTGGGCAACATTGTGAGACTCAGAATAAAGTGTGTTCATCACAAAAACGTACAATTACAGTGGAAAAAATCAGAATCACGGCATGGCTTATTTCCCAGAGAGCTGCTCCTCTTAATGCCAAGAAAAGCTTCCTTAAGTGTGTATCAAAACTGAGTACACAGTGTGCACAGAGTACACTGTAGAACACCTTCAAGGCCCTTACAAGTTATGATCAACAATTGAGAACATGCATATTAACAAACATGTAATAAAGGCTTACATAAAAATGTTGTTAGCTCTAAGTATGCACTCTTGGTGTTAATTACACAACATTGTTATTATTGTGTATCTGCACATTTCTACCATAACATCATTTTGTGTCTTCAGATGACTAATCCTAACTAGGCTTCTGCACTTCTGGATGACCTTGAAAGGCCTCTTTGCTCCATCTCCAATTTACAAACCTGTAATATCACTGATGTTATTTGTTTGCTTATAAACGTATCTTTTACTCTTAAACAGTTGGCTCCCTTTAAGCAGGGACAATATCCTGCTGATAATATAATTGTGTACCTAGAAAACCCTAAAGACTCCTCCAAAAAGCTCATAGAACTGATAAAAGAATTCAGCAAAGTTTCAGGATACAAAATTAATGTACACAAGTCAGTAGCTCTCCTGTACACAAACAGCTGAGAATCAAATCAAGAACTCAATCCCGTTTGCGATAGCTACAAACAAAAATAAAATACTTAGGAATATACCTAAACAAGGAGGTGAAAGACCTCTATAAGGAAAACTACAAAACACTGCTGAAAGGAATCATAGAGGACACAAGCAGAAACACATCCTATGCTCATGGATGGCTAGAATCAATATTGTGAAAATAACCATACTGCCAAAAGCAATCTACAAATTCAATGCAATTCCCATTAAAATACATCATCATTCTTCATGGTACTACATAAAAAAATCTACAATTTACATAGAACTAAAAAAGAGCTCTTATAGCCAAAGCGGGACAACCAAAAAGAACAAATCTGGAGGCATCACATTAGTGATTTCAAAATAGTCACCTAAACAGCATGGTACTGGTATAGAAATAGGCACATTAGACCAATGGAACAGAATAGAGAACCCAGAAATAAACCCAAATACTTACAGTCAACTGATCTTCATAATGTATGGAAAGGACACCCTATAAAAGAAATGGTGCTGAGATACTGGCAAGCCACATGTAGGAGAATGAAACTGGATCCTCATCTCTCACCTTACATAAAAATCAACTGAAGATGGATGAAGGAAATAAATATAAGACCTAAATCTACAAAAATTTTAGAAGATCATATTGAAAAACCCCTTCTAGACATTGGCTTAGGCAAGGATTTCATGATGAAGAACCCAAAAGCAAATGCAATAACAAGGATAAATAGGTGGGACTTAATTAACTAAAGAGCTTTGCACAGCAAAAGGAACAGTCAGCAGAGTAAACAGACAATCCACTGAGTGGGAGAAAATTATCACAATCTATACATTTGACAAAGGACGAATATACGTAATCTACAAAAAGCTCAAACAAATTAGCAAGGGGAAAAAAAAAACAAAAACAGAAAACCAAACACCACACATTCTCACTCATAACTGAGAGTTGAGCAATGAGAACACATGGATACAGGGAAGGGAACATCACACAGCGAGGACTGTTCAGGGGTGGGGGCCTGGGGAAGGGCTAGCATTAGGAGAAATTCCTAATGTAGATGACTGGGTGATGGATGCAGCCATCCAATAAACCACTGCTTCAGGTATAAACCTATGTAACAAACCTGCATGTTCTGCACATGTACCCCAGAACTTAAAGTACAATTTAAAAAATACACAAAAGTACAAAATTTAAAAAAAAATCTAATCAAAAACTGGGCTAAGGACATGAATAAGTAATTCTCAAAAGAAGACATACAAGTGGCCAATGAACATATGAAAAAATGCTTAACATCACTAATGATCAGAGAAATCACAACCACAGAGCAATACAACCTTATTCCTTCAAGAATGGCCATAATCAAAAAATCAAAAACTAATAGATGTTAGTGTGGATTCAGTGAACAGGGAACACTTGTACACTGCTGGTGGGAATGTAAACTAGTACAACCACTATGGAAAATAGTGTGGAGATTCCTTAAAGCACTAAAGGTAGAACTACTATTTGATCCAGCAATCCCACTAGTGGGTATTTACCCAGAGGAAGAAAAGTCATTATATGAAAAAAGATACTTACACTTACATGTTTATAGCAGCACAATTCACAATTGTGAAAATGTGAAACCAACCCAAATGCCCATCAATTAATAAGTAGATAAAATATATATATGTGATGGAATGCTACTCAGCCATAAAAAAGAATGAATTAATGGCATTCACAGCAACCTGGATAAATCTGGAGATTATTATTCTAAGTGAAGTAACTCAGGAATAGAAAATAAAACATTGTATGTTCTCAATCATAAGTAGGAGCTATGCTATGAGGATGCAAATGTGTAAGAATGACAGTGGACTTCAGTGACTCAGGGTAAAGGTTGGGAAGGAAGTGAGGGAGAAAAGACTACAAATTCGGTACAGTGTATAGTGGTTGGGTGATGGGTGCATCAAAATCTCACAAATCGTCACTAAAAAACTTACTTATGTAATCCAGCACCACCTGTTCCCCAAATAATTTATGTAAATAAGAAGTTTTTAAAAAGTTAAAAGAAAAATAGACAAGGGAACTATTAGAATGGGGAGAGAGGAAGGGAGGAAAGCAAGATTTGAAAACTCAACTCTTGGATATCATGCTTACTACCTGGGTGACCAGATCAATTATATCCCAAATCTCAGCTTCACTAAATATACCCATGCAACAAACTTGAATCTAAAATAAAAGTTGAAAAAGTGTATATTATCTGATAAAACACAAAATATTTGTGTACTAAACCAGTTAAGGAAAGGTAAAGAAAAACCTATTGAAGTATGATTTCTTCTCCTTATGGGAAGTCCATTTAGATAAACTGGAAGTCAAACTTGATGAAAAGATACTTAAATTTTATTAGACACAGGAAGAGTGTGAGTTCAAGTTTATGAATGTAAACCATATAACAGAAAACATAAACAAGAAAGCTTAAACAAGAAACAAACATTAAGCAGGAGAATATGCGGCTCTTACCAAAAAGCACTGGAAATTGCCCCATTACGTGGAACAACAAAGACACATCAAAAAGAGAGTACAGAATCAAGTTATACTCGAGAAAACATTGCTTTAAACAGTAAAATTTCAAATTCAGAAGATAGTTGAAAATTTTTGAAAAATCTTAGAATTAAATGAAAATCTCTTATAAATTTTATTAAAAGCAGAGAAGTACTCCATAAAAATCTTGTACTAACACAGGGTAACAGACTTTTAGTTTTATATCTCTGTGTGTTTTGTGTGTTGTGGCATGTGTGTGTGTGTGTGTGTGTGTGTGTGTGCATGCGCACGTGTGTGTATGTAACAGTATGTATATATTTGTATATTCTATAAATATGTTTATCAAAACTAAATATTGAGAAAGTCCTTTAACTTTCTTCTAATTATAGCTAACTTAATCACACAAAACGTTTTTTTCCCATAAATTTATCTTTCATAAACCTACCAAGAGTTAGCTAGACCTTCCACAACATGCTTAGAACTTAGTTTTGTTCTATATTGTTTCTTTCTTAAATAACCAGCCTTTTTCCTTTAGGAGAAAAATTTACAGCATAAGATTCTTCCTCATACAAAATTATTCTTTTTTCTTTAAAAGTCATCCTCAGCAAACTGACACAAGAACAGAAAATGAAACACCGCATATTCTCACTCATAGGTGGGTGATGAAAAATGAGAACACATGGACACAGAAAGGGGAGTACTAAACACTGGGGTCTATTGGGGGGAAAAGGGGAGGGCCAGTGGGAGGGGGAGGTGGGGAGGGATAGCCTGGGGAGAAATGCCAAATGTGGGTGAAGGGGAGAAGAAAAGCAAAGCACACTGCCATGTGTGTACCTACGCAACTGTCTTGCATGCTCTGCTCATGGACCCCAAAACCTAAAATCCAATAAAAATTTAAAAAAAAAAAAGTTCCTTACCAAATATACATCTTCATCATTATACCTATCACTTTCTTTAGATCTGTCTCTCCCACTTTCTCTTTTCTTTCTATTTTGTTTCCATTTCTTTCCTAAATCCATATTTGTAAGCAACTTTTAAATAACCTCTGAGTTTAAACATAATTTTTTTCTCAAAAGCAGCATGTATGTCATATAATTTTTCTCATAAAAACATTTTTGCATTCTTTGTGCAGTTATACATATTAGAATTCTAACACTTACTAACCTTATTTCTAGTTAAATGCAGGAAGCAAGATGTTTTGAACTATCTGTCACATGTCAGTATTTTACAGATGTGAAACATTTTATAATTTATAGAAATATTTCTTCATATCATAATTTTAATGTATATTAATAGACATAAATACATATAGTCTTTCTGTAAAATTTAAGAAGCCCATAACAAACATTTGTATTCAGTAATTTACGTTTTAGTATTTTATGTTACTTGAAAATTTTTGTCTACTAAATTTAACTTTAAGGTTCTAAATTACACAAAAAGTTTCCTTATAAATATTTATTCCATTTACATTTATTTATTGTGATTATTTCTAGGTTTCTTAAAATACTGATATTGTAAACAGAACTATTCATTATTTTAAGATATATACTTGTTAACCATTTTTATAGCCTATAAATATCATGTGTTCACCTAAGTAAAGAAACTTAAATATGTAGAGATTTTACTGATAATTCAAAAGGTACAATTGCTTTAAATAAACCAACAATATTAAATTAGTTTTATTTATCAAAGAGTAACAAAAATAAAGAACATTCACTCTGTGTTTTCTAGGTTTATAATTCCATAATTTTTGTGTCAAAACCTGACACCTTAAGGACATCTTGCAGAGACAAATATAAAACTGTCTGACCAGTAACCCAGATAAAAATGTACGCTGACAATTCTAAAAATGTTTCTTTTTATTTTATCTATACATTTAATACTAGCTTATTTATCAAAGATTTACTTAAGTCTCATGAACTAAAAGGCATTTGGATTAATTACTATACATTTTAACAATACTTATATTGATCCTTTAAGACAATCTGAATAGAATTTCTTAAGAAACATATCACTGACTAGGACAAATTTTACCATGTAAAAATGAAATATAACATAATTTTTATTTCATTATGTTATATGAAATAAACACTAAATATATATACACATACAAGCAAAGATCATATACCTTTCATTTTAGAATTTTAATTATGAGACAGTAAAAGATAGTAATACATACTCACAAATTTATAAAATATATTTAGATCCATATTATATTTCTAATAAAATGGGAACTGTTGACATATCTAATCTTACTTGCTGTGGTAAGTAATCTTATGAAGACTATAGACCAAAATTTTGGGTAAAGCAGTTTGGCTTAAAAAAAAAATCCCTTATTTACTTTTTTGACCCCTTTTACAGATTCAAATGTGTTTTAATTAAATTTTCTGATGCCTACATTTAAGCTATGACCAGCTGAAGTGTAAAAGAAAAACAAAATTTTCAGGTTATCTTGAATTTTAGTAACACATTTTTATTTTGATTGCTGGTCTGGTTTACTTGACTAGTTAATGCAAGGAAGGAAGCATTTTTTAAGAAAACATAATTTGCAGTTTTAATGGCTCTTTCAGGGCCACGTGTGGCAGGTAATTTTATGCTAGACAGAGATCATTTATATTATTGATCTGAGCTCAATATTTTGACCTGTTTGATCTGAGAGCCTAACTTTTATAAACATTTATCTAGTTCTTTCCTCTCAGACTATCAATTATTCAATTAACTATTCCATCACCCTACATTATCTTCAGCCAGGAAAACCTAAATTTACATTAAAAAGAATGACTTCTAGGTCTGAGTTAGTGGTTGCCATGGAGCTGCTGTAATTTTTAAAGCCATTAATTGAAAACGCTGGGAGTTTTTTTTCCTATCTTGGCTGGAATGGCATAAACAGTGAGTTTATCTTAATACCATCAGAAAGTCAGTGGATTTAAAGTAGACAGAAAAAAAAAAAAAGAGATAAAGAACTTAGAAGATTCTCCATGTTGACTTTACAGTTCCTTGCAGCTTCTAATTCAAAGCTATGGAAAACAGGTTTGGGAAGTTTAAATGATCACCATGATACTCACTGACTTAAAAATATGCACAAGGAAAAGCCCTGTAGCTGGCTGGAGTCCCAGGATGCTTAGCACGCTTTAATATTTAAGTAAAAGAATCTTACTCCATTTCATATTAATTTCTCAAAAGCAAAGAAAAACGTACAAATCCTGTCAGAGACTGTCAGGAGTTTGGGCTGGTGTTTAGATGGTAGTGGCTGCCCTAGGCACTTTACATTGGCCATCGTACGACCACTATTAGGATGGCTATTTTTGCTCTTGGAAAATGTTTAGAAATAAACAAGGGTAGAACAAAAGTGAAAGAGCCAAATCACTTACAGATACATGTAACCAAATCAAATAAGAGTGTTCACAGAAATTTTAAACCAGTCATTCAGACAAAACATTTTAAACTAGGGAACAGAACCAAAAGTGAACTCACCAGATAAGATATGTCTCACATACAAAACCTCAATTCTGTGGAAACCAGAGTACTCAAATAAGAAGGACACTTGTCTTTATGCCAGAAAAAGCCTGCCAAAAGCAAACAAAACTTTAACAGTCTCAAGGGGGGTGCAAGGTCCTGTATTTAAGGTGGGCTTATCACCGAATCAGATCTCAAATGATGTAAAAAGGAATTTGCCAGTTGTGAGTAGACAGATAATCCCAGAGGATGTTCACTAGGGCAAAAGTGACAACACATAAACTCATGGAAACAGAGTGTGAGGCCTCAGTTGTTACCACACTGGATTCCAGAGGCAGCCAGTTCATCCAAGGTGACCTCAATTTAGTCCCACTTCTGAAGCACTATGTACATATCATTGAGAGACTCTCTAAAAGAAAATATTTGTTCAGGAATAAGTATTGCAATGGGAATATGCCATAGTAAACGATGTGTGTATTCGAGAAGGTATTATAAATGAAGACAAGGTTTGAAAAGGAAAAAGGAGGAGAATTTCCAAACTATTCTGAGATAATTATCCTTGACTAAAGGATTAATAACAAGGATGCTTTCAATTTGAGGTTGGACAGGCGGATAGGAACAGATGTCCTTGTAGAGGTACTATTTTGTGTAAGATTGTGGCAGTTTCTGTGCAAGATTGTGCTTTTGGGGAGTCTAATGTGATAGTTACTGATATCAGGCATTTGTCAACGGGAACCCTCTCTTCATGGCTTTCCCCAGCTCTGTTTATCAAAGTTTGTAACACAAGTGACTTCGTTTCATGATTGATATCCCACAATTTAGCCGATCAATTTTCAAAAGCTTGGAAAAGCATTAAAAAAAAATGACAACATTGTAACAAGATTCCCAGGTGATATTTTAGGCACATTAAAGTTTGAGAAGGACTGGTCTATCAACTTCAACAAGACCAAGTTTCTATCCTCTCTTCACCCTCATGTTTCACTGTCTTCACTTAGCTTTGGCGACTGGGCTCCTCACTGTTTCTCAGATGTGTCAAGCGTTGTGTCATTCAGGATGTCTGCTTCAAACCTTCTGCCGCCTGGAATGTTCATCCCTTAGGATATCTTGCCGGCTTATTCCTTCACTAACTCCAGATCCCTACCCACCATCTTCTGAGGGAGCCCTGACCGTCCCTACTCTCCCCTGCCAACTCATGTTCTCTAGATTCCTAGACCATGCTTTGATTTGATCAAGATATTTATTACTGCTTTCTTTATAAAGTTTGTTATATGTTTGTAAGAATACTGCTCTCTCCTACAAATAAAATCTCCATAACTGCAAAGACTTTGTCATTTATTTAATTTACTTCTCTATCCCCAAAGCCCAGCATATAGAAGGTATTCAACACAAATTTGATGCTCAAGTGAATATATGAAACAAGTGCTTCTAATGAACAGTGGCTTAGCCAAGCATCCAAACTTGTTTTTAAAGACCTTAAAAATATAACTTAGGCACTTTTGATGCCTGAAAGAAAATTAGCTATAGTTTACAAACGAGAAAACGACATCTAGTCTAAAATGTCTAGACACCGAGTTGTATGAAAGATCTGATTAGATTTTTGAGGTTTTATGTCTGAAAATGGGATAAATGTTCTTTCAGTTTTATATAAAGAAAGGTCAGCTTCATTATGATATAGTGGAGATGTTTTTCCCTTAAATTCTAATGGGAATAAGGGTACATATGTGTGCTAAGAAAGTAGAAGGAATGGATTGCAGAAGATATGCATCATTCTGTCAGTATCCTTTAATCTCAACTTACATTTTAATGTGAGGATGTTCTTCATCATATGCATCTGTGGAAGCCAATGAAAGTAGATCTTCCCTTGCCATAAAACTTGGGAGCTTGAAGACGGACATCTGAATAATTTTACCAAGCAGATGCTTCTATCAGTGATTTTTGAAACTTACCTGAGTGATAAATACGTGTAAGGACTTTAAACATGATTTACACTAGCCTGGGAATAATGGGCACACCCTGAGTCCAGTTGCGGTGGGGTCCCAGCAGCTGTGGTCATGATGGCAGTGGCAGCAAGTTCCTATCCAAATCCTTCCGACTGCTGGACACTAGCTGTGGTTTTTGTTTCCCTCTTTTTTGTTTCAGGCCTACATTTCAAGGTTCCAGTATTCAGTCTTCCCAAATATTTTATGAGATATATCCTAGCTTTCCAATAAATTCTTTTTCTGTTTATGTTAGCTAAAGTCAGTTGCTCCTTGCAAACAAGAAACATTCACTACTTCTTATGTATTTTCAATCCTCCTGTGTGTGTCCATTTCTTTATTTCTTTCCAAGATACTTTCTTTGAAAGTTCTGCCAGTGGTTGCCTGTGAGTAGTAAAATCTTTCAAAGTTTGTATGTTTGAAAGTATCATTATTAGCAACAATATGCATCAACTTATTCAACAGAATTCATTGCATATCTGCTACACAACTGGTGCTCAGAAACCCCTCACACACATGAATAAGATTTAATCTTTTGCAAAGAATAAATGTTTTAACTATGCTAAAGGAAAATATTGCTAAGATTTATAACTAATATAAAAATATAAAGATTGATATTTTTAAGAAAGTCATACACAATGTGGTTTAACATCTCAGCTTTTTGTGTGCTTTTTGAGTAATATCAGCCCATATAGTTTTGGGATATATTTTTAAAATAAAAATAAGAATTTAAATTTTAAGTCTTTTGTGTTAAAAAAACTTAAGTTTTTAAGTCCAATATACTTAGGAATATGTGTATGTACGTATATATGTTCTGATACAAACTGCACACGATATATATACTCACATATATATGTATATGTGTATATTTACATAAAAGTGTGTGAATGTATAGAATTGGACTAACTATAGCCTCTAGATTCAATAAATTTTTTTTCAGAAAAATGAACTGAAAGATTACTTAGGAGAGTATACAGCACATAAACACCTTGCAAGAGATTATAGACAACAAAATAGGTGATATACAGATATCCATGTGTAGATAAAGAATTATCTGAGTTTATCAAGAATACTGTAAGGCTTGGAGAGGGTGGGTCCTTGAAGCTTGGATGAGATTTTGATAAACAGAATACTGGAGAGGTAATGGCAGAAATAGGAAGGTACAAGCAAAAGTACCTCAGATAAATTCTCATTACAAAGCCACCATGAAATTCAATAGTATTCTTCTTTCTTTCTTCCTTCCCCATATTTCATGATTCTAAAATGATTAGAAGGTACTGGGTGTTTCAATCATTATTTTGAAAAAATAATCATAGTGAGTGACTTTCTATTGCAGTACAACTTTTACAAAATCCTTTATATTTTCAAAAATTCATTATATCTCAACAAAAAGGTATTAGTATAATTTCTTGTATTTTACGTAGAAAACTGAGGAATAAAACATAAATAACTTGCCAGGAGTGGCACAGCAGTAGGTACAAAAGCTGAGCTGGGTCCTTCTGAGTCTCTGACTCCTGGGTCATTATTACCATCCAGGCTGCCTCCTTTTAGCCTCCTGTTGGGTCTATATAACTTTAAATCAATACTCTCTTTTTCAAAAGGTAGAACCCTTATGTTAGTCACTAAATAAGTTTTATACTCATGCTGGGTCCCAGTATACTTCCATGATTGTTTAATGTAGAAATATTACTAAATATCAAGGTGCTCCAATCTAAGTAAGACTGTTTCCCTAAACTGAAAGTGTACACTTTTTTTTTTTTTTGAGACAGCTTTGTCACCCTGGCTGGAGTACAGTGGCACTATTTCAGCTCACTGCAACTTCCACCTCCCAGGTTCAAGCTATTCTACTGCCTCAGCCTCCCGGTAGCTGGGATTGCAGGCACTGCCACCACATCTGGCTAATTTTTGTGTTTTTAGTAGACATTGGGTTCCACCATGTTGGCCAGACTGGTCTTGCACTCCTGACCTCAGGTGATCCACCTATCTTGGCCTCTCAAAGTGCTGGAATTACAGGCATGAGCCACTGTACTTGGCCCTAAAAGTTCATGTTTTAAATAGAAGCAAAAGCACTCCATAGGCTAAATTTTTTCTTCACAAAATCTCCGTATGCAAATATAATTTTATTTAGATTTCTCTTAATGTAATTATTAAAGAATATTCTCATATCCATCAGGCACATGTGACTGTGGATGAAAATGCATTCATTATTCTCTCTGTCACCACGTCAGAATTGTTTTAAGATCTTTAATTACTTTTTAGTCTATTGAAAGTAAAGACCTTATCTCTCCTCATTGGCAGCAGATACTGGGCCACAACTTTTTAGGTAGAAAGCTGCTTTTATTTTTATTTTTATTTTTTGACTTCTTCTAGTCCTGTGACAGAGACAGTGGGAGGTGTGTTAGTGATTTCAGTTCCGGGTGGATGATAATTCCTCCAGCAGAGAGGCCAAGCTCTGTGTCCAGTGATGGGAGGGACTAGAGGTCATATAAACTAAGTTTAAGCCTTTTAAAAACTATTGGTGCTAAACTGATAGAAGAACAGAAAACCAAACGCTGAAATGTTCTCACTCAAAAGTGGGTGTTGAACAATGAGAACACATGGACACAGGGAGGGGAACATCACAGACCAGGGCCTGTTGTAGGTAGGGTGGCTAGGGATAATATTAGGAGAAATACCTAATGTAGATAACGGGGTGATGGATGCAGCAAACCACCATGGCACATGTATACCTACGTAACAAACCTGCATGTTATGCATATGTACCCCAGAACTTAAAATATAATAAATAAATAAATAACTGTTAGTGCTGAGCAAAAACCTGTTTCAAAAGAGATGGCTGTTGAAAACGCTTTAAGGCAGGAACCCACCTGACAAAAAAAAAAAAAAAAAAAAGAAAAGAAAACATGTCCCATATAAAAAGGAATGTCACAATCTCAAATATAAATCTGATCATGCCTTTAATTTTCTCAATTTAATGTCATCAATGTCTAACAAATCAGCAAAGTGTGTTATGTTTCAAGGCAAGGCTACCTATGCTTACCCAGCGTCAATACTCTAAAGCTGCAGCAGAAAGCATTGGAATGACTTTGAAGTCTAGAGCTTGGGACATGTTTAGTCATTTGACATCACCGCCTCCTTTTCTGAACGCTCAAAGCAGTTTCTTCCTAAAAATAAGTATGTCATATATTTGGAGACAGAATTCCTGAAAAGTGGAGTTAGAAAAAGAGACCAACATAGGTGTCTGCTTTTTATTTTTATTTCAAATGCTCATTTCTATTTTTTGACTCTTGTCCTTTGCTTTTTACTAACTCTAGTAAGAACAGGAGCATAAAAACTAAAATTGAAATTGCACTAGTAAAGTCACTGAGACCTTAAAGTTTGACAGGGATATTGGTGTTTGGTGATATTAGCTTTAGGTTTATCTGTCTGCATTCACTTTCACACATTTGCAGAAATGCTCAATCTTTTTTTAGATTTTCCCTTGAAAATTTCTGTCCTGCTCTTCCTAATCTCTTACTCTACTCACAGGCATAAGCATACATTAGCACCATACTGGGTCTACCCTTGATCATAAAATATGACACTTCTGAATTTTTTTTTAAATCCTAAGTATTGATAGAAGGTTTACATTAGCATTGGAAGCGACATTGATTTTGGCTGCTCTCATGCCAAGGTTTGATTATTTTCTGCCTTAAAAAAAAGAATAAAATTCTTCTAGACAAGGACAGAATCTCTTTCAAATCCTACCTGCTGTGCAAGCACAACAAAAGATTGAAGGACGGGAATGTACGAAGGCAGCCCAAATTCATTCTTTGACCTCCGAGCTCAAATGGCTGTCATGCACAAATTTGATTTTTGCTAGACAGGTCTATTTTTTTTCATCTTTCAAAGGACAAAATTAATGAGACTGAATGAGTTGAGGAATTCTTTCTTAAGCAATCTTTCACAAGTGATGTATAGCAAATCTGAGACTTTTCAATATATATTTTGTTGGACAATTTGAGGAGTGAGAACAAAACAGAGAAACTTTTTGCTTGAAAACATAGAAAACATGTTATAGAATCCAGTGATAGGGACCAAATGGTAATGGGAAGCATCTTTAACTCAGTTTGAAATTATAAACTGAATTTTAGAATGCTGCTGGCCCTTCTTATTGCTGCGTGTCATCTTTTTCTCCATGTCTTTTACCTCTCTTTACCCCAACTCAGTATAATCATTCAAAAATGGTGTTGAGTCATTCTGTTCAATCTCTCTCCTTCCACACAGAAACTTTCCTGAAAAAGAAAGTGATTTACTTATCCAGAAAAGATCAATCACAGGTGAGTGAGACACTGCTGTATTCTAATGAGTTTTAAGTTGAGTTAAGCAGGGATAACATGCACATAAGAAATGTGTAAAAGTAGGCATGTAATGTTTGCTTAAATTCGATTATGAGAATATTGCAAGGTGGCATTTTAGGAAAGAGAGAGATAAGTTGGGATAAATGAAAGGGAGTGGGGAGGAAGACTTCACAAGGAAACAGAACTTAGTCTGTGCCTGGAGTTCTTGGTAGAAGTTTGAGGCTTAGCAAAGAAACCATTTTTATATGATCAAAATTACACTGGTGTTGAGGAAAAAACTGCTAGCTTTTTTGAAAAAGTCATTTAAAACTCGTAAGCATTCAGATTCCCTAACAAATTAAATCAGATAACAATAGTGATGTAATTATCCCATTTTCACAGGTTAATTGAGAGTATTTTAATAGATAGTTTATATGAAAGAGTCCAGTGCAGTGCCTGACATATATCGAGTACTAATTTTATACTGGATTTAGTTCAAGAGGAGGCAAGATGTAGAAACAAAGAGAAGGTCATGATAACAAATGTGCCATGTTCAGAGACTAGTACAGAAACCAGACTCGCTAAAGAGGAATCAGTCACTCTAGATTTTGAGTGTAGCAAGAAAAGAGCCATTTCCCTTTGTGTATAAGAAGGTAACTATGACCTGTCTAAGCTAATTCTCACACCTTGATGGAATTGACAGTGGAATGGGTTTCTAGATTTTCTACCTAAGTTTAAGTCTTTAGTTTCCTATTTGTTGAGTTCACTTAAATTGGTCTTAGTGATACCTGCACAGTGCCAGACCAACATCTCTAATAATTGGTAAAGGCAGAGGGGAAAAGTACAAGTGACAGTTGACTATGGGTTATTGAATGAATACATGAGTGAGTTCAATTTTTAAACCCTGACACACTCATGGTATATATTTTTGTGTATAAATTTACTTATATTCTGAGGTCATATATTAATTAGATTTTTAAATCATGCTGTGGCAGGCAACAAATGGCTGCAAAGTCTCTGGGTTTACAGCAGTATTTATTTCTCATTCACATGTATCTGCTGCAGGTTGATTTCTGTCTACTTCACTTCGATTCTAATTTCAGAACCCAGATTCACAAACTGAGAAAGCAGTCATGTGGCAGAGGTAGAGTAGCATCACCACATTCTGGCCGCATTTAAAATTCTGCAGACAGGTGTTTAGCACTTCTGTTTCTTTATATTAGCTAAAGAAAGTCGTGTGGGGCAGAGATGTATACTTCTATCACAGAGAGAGCTTTAAGTTGCATATCAGTGGAAAGTGAAGTACAATTCTCCTACAAATGAGAAAGGACATGAACAATGGGAACAAAAACATAACCATAAATATCCAAATTAAGATTTTCTAAAAATTAACATACAACTATTTTGCCCTTATTCTTCAATGGAAAATGTAGCCCAAAACTAACATGTCATTTTGACTTCACTAAAATCACCTTGGGCCGGGTGCGGTGGCTCACACCTGTAATCCCAGCACTTTGGGAGGCCGAGGCGGGTGGATCACAAGGTCAAGAGATTGAGACCATCCTGGTCAACAAGGTGAAACCCCGTCTCTACTAAAAATACAAAAATTGGCCGGGCATGGTGACGCGTGCCTGTAGTCTCAGCTACTCAGGAGGCTGAGGCAGGAGAATTGCCTGAACCCAGGAGGTGGAGGTTGCGGTGAGCCGAGATCGTGCCATTACACTCCAGCCTGGGTAAGGAGAGCGAAACTCCATCTAAAAAAAAAAAAAAAATCACCTCTACTTCACAGATGTGTAAAATTGCATTATCTGTTTTACCTGCTTGAACTTCTTTGGAATACTTTAGAGGTTACTGTCCATTCCTAATACATCTCAATCAGACAGAGTGGCAGGTTGTGGTCTTTCTCTGATATCTCACTCTTGGATTAGCCTAGTATTGTTCAGAGTTTAATGGGTTTCCCAAAATCAAGATTTATTGATAAGATTCTGGGTGCTCCTAATATACGTTAAAAGGCATTGTGGCATGCATTGTTGTGACCTTGCATTTAAAGAATTGCGTAAAGTAAAATGCTGACTGTGTAATGGATACATCAGTCACTGTCCAGGGTCTTTGGAAAGTATGCCTATCAATACAGCTGGAGCAATGGGTGAACTTTACATTCAATGGGTTTGCCTTACATTCACACAGCCTCTCAAGCAGTCTCCATCTGTAGCTAATATTATAAAGCCAGTGTCTGAGACATCTTTGTTTTTATTGTGGCAATATATCTAAGCCTTCTCTTTATCTTAAGTAATCCAGTACCCCTGAAATATGATGCTGGGTTTCTGAAAAAAGAAAAAAAAAACCTGATAAGATAACCGCCTAGAGTGACATTTATATAATTGCCCAGTCGGAACTCATTTCCAGCTGCCTGCGTGGAGCTTGCTTCATTGTTGTAGCTAGGAAACCGGAAAGGCAAATAGCTGATTGTCTTTGGTGCCAAACTTCTGAACTAGTCATGCTTAAAGAAAAGGATTTCTGTACTTGCAGTTACACAGATTTGCCTCCTGAGGTCTCACTTTTTTTGAATGATAATTAGAGGGACCTGGCGTTAGAAATCAAACTGTCCCAATGTAGATCCAACAAGATAGTATCTTTATACTTAATAAAATTCCCCATTTTTTCTCCAGTTTGTATATTATAGATGCCCCCAAACCCTCTATTTTAACTAAACTTTTAATCTCAAAATTCAGTTAAGTTTACACTAGGGTGGCAGCTGATGTGTTCCTCTCTGCAGCCGACAACAGGGATTTTCTGCATTTAGTAGGACTAGCCTACTACTGTTGCTGTGAATTCCCATCCAGAGATTTCAGAAAGTCTTTCTTGACTTTCTCTCCAACTAATGGTCTCTTTATTGACTCCAGGAACCTCAAAACTTTACAGGTATCAAGAGTCTGGCTTAATGCTCTTCCTTTAAGCCAAGGTAACCAACAAGGAGGAAAATTTGCATGACATCGTAGGCATCTTCCCAGAACTACGTTTCCAATACTCTACCAGTTACTCTGATTTTACACAATCTAAAGCTCAGCTTTACTTATAAGTTGTGTTGTTCTTGCCACCTTAATATTCTTTGTTTCCACGACTCGTACAGGAATCGAGGTCTACATTTCTCTCAGCAATTCCATTCCCGGGTGCCTTGGAGAAGAGCTTGTACATCTGTTCTAGACTTTGAGATATAAACCTAGTCCCAAGCTATATGGCAATTGACTGTGGCCTGGTTGAGTCAATTCAGAGCAAGGGTGAATGTCCCTCCACTTTAAAAGTTGGAGTCTTGAAGAAAAGCCATTCTCATTTGCTGCCACATAAATAATCTTTACTCTGTCAAACTAAAGGGCATTTAAATGGTGAATTACTCAGAGCACAGTTTGAAACTCTTGTGAGTTACATAGACTAAACTTAGCTTTAAAGAGCCGCACTTTGAGAAAATGTAAAAGTTTTGGGGGTCAGTTCTGATTTAATGTTTCTTTGATATTCCTTTCTCAAATCCTGTTTTTTTTTTTTTTTCTAACAAAGCTCAAATTCCTGAGACACACTATGCAGAAAACTCATAATTATCACGTAGGAATAAGCACTGTTTGGGTATAAACTTCCATTCAATTTTACATATATCTGTGAATGTATATCATAAAATTGAGGTTATAATGTAGAAATAATTATTTAATTTTTGAGACCATGATCTTAATGGTGATATAGTATTGAATAACACAAACACAACTTAACTAGTCCTCAACTGATATTCATTTAGACTATTTTCACACATTCACTGTCAAAAATAAGACTGAAATGAACACCTTTATAAATAAATATGGGCATGTGTACCTAATTATTTTCTTCTATTTAACATAAATTCCCAGAACTAACTCTTTGAACTCTTTATATAACACCTCTGGAATTTAAAATTATATCTAAATAAAAAGTTAAAAATAATTTTTCAAGTTAAATGTATATATGCACAAAATTGCTTAGATATTTTTTATTTGCATTTTTTCTAATCCTTTCTTTCAATGAATATACTTCATGTACTACAAGAGTGCTCCTAGAAGAATCAAATCAGTAATACTGCAATTCAGCTAACAATAAACATTCAGAAATATTTGAAGAATGATGAATGAATAATTATTAAAAGCATTAATAAATTATTTCATGCTAACATGACTGAACATTCACACTGTTTCATTTATTTTTTTTCTGACTACTGCTTCCTATATCCACTGCATTCCTCTTCTTTTTCACATGAATAAGACATAAGGCAAATAACTTGAGGACTGTCTTCTCTCTGCTCTCTACCGAATTCTCTACATGGTACTATGAATGGAATATTAGTAACACAAATTACTGCTCCTGAAGTACTACACTGCAACCGTTTTTGACCCCTCTGTTGGGACAAAATCTGGTGTCATTGTGTTAGACATTCTCTGTCTCCTCTATGTAGAGTTTCTATCTGAGAATGTCTCATGTTCATTCTATATTAAACAGAATTTTAAATAGAACCTCTGACCTATTCTATATAAAAATATGTTTTATCACAGCCTTTATGATACTTTCAAAAGCTCTTTGGAAATCTAACATGTGACTAGCCTATAAAATACATACAGTTCTTTCTGACAGTGCCACATGAGAGCCCTAAGCTGTAGCTTTGGAGGCCAATGGACAAGCCTCATTACTTGGGAATCTGTCTTACTGGTCCTTGAATTGAAGTCCCTGAACTCTGACAGATATTTTATTTTTCCTCCTTATTCCTCTCTGAGTCTAAGCTCTCAAGCCCATAGTCATTGTTTAGCTGTCTTCTTTCTTTTGCTTTTCATTTACATGTTCATTGGAAGGTGGTACATGAAAGCTGATTCCTTATCCTGGAAAATGATAGGTTGTAGACATGTTTCCCTTTCTCTTCTTGACTTTTTAGGTAAGAGTCAGGATTTCAGATGCTCTGCTAAGACAGATGCAAGTCATTGACTTGTATTTAATTCTTCCTGTGGAAGAAAATATTCTTGCAGGATCAAATCAACTTCCTTTATTTCTGATGAGTACCAGGTAGCAGGATAAATCCATATAAGGATCTAGTAATTAAATGAATTAGAATGCAGACCCGCCAAAAAATAGAGAATCCTTCACAGAGATATGCTCTGACATATTTGGAGTGATTTTCTCCTTAAATTATAATTTTGTGTTAAATATGAACAACTATTTTATTTCTCCTAAAATGAGAAAAGAGACAAAATTTTACCCTTCTCCCAGTGAGGATAATGACTTCAAAGTGATACTGTATAAAAACCTGACTGAGGCATTTATTCTTATTGATATACCTACTGATACAGTTAGGCTTTGTGTCCCCACTTCACCTTGAACTGTAATTTCTCAGATGTTGAGGTGAGGAGCTGGTGGGAGATGCTTGGATCATGGGGGTGGTTTTCACCATGCTGTTCTCCTAAGAGTGAATTCTCAGGAGATCTGATGGTTTTATGTGTTTGGCAAGTTCCTCCTTTACTCACTCTTCTCTCTCTCCTGCTGCCATGTAAGAAGTCCCTGCTTCACCTCCTGCCATCATCATAAGTTTCCTGAGCCTTCAGAGCCATGTGGAACCGTGAGTCAATTAAACATGGTTTTTCATAAATTACCCAGTCTTGGGTATTTCTTTATAGCAGTGTGAAAATGGACTAATACACCCCCTTTCCAGTTTTATGAACAGATTGTGACTAAGAAGGAGCTGTTCTGGATTCTACTCTCAATTAATTTGTAATTTACTGGATTTGACCTTGGAAATAGTACTTAAATTCTTTCAGTCTTCATTTATAATGCTGAAGCTATTGATAACCCTTATTAAATATTTTACATTTGAATTTAATGAAGTTGATTTGATGGGATGGCATCTTTAGTAGATATCTATTTTTGTACCTCCCCAAGTTGTATCCATTCCTCTGATAACCATATCAAATTTTCCTCTGGAGTAACACCCCTCACTTTACTTTTATCATGTTCAGCTAGGGGTAGTTTACTCCAGCCCTTTCTTCAGAGGTAGACATTTGACTGAGTAGCATATTTTCAGGTTCACACTGATTATTCAATGAGAGGTTCAAGATGCAATCAGAGCCAATGAAAAGCAATAGGTGTTGGCTGGAATTTCTGGGCAAAAATTCCTTATCTTTTCCATGGGATTTGAGGCTGAGAATTTATGAAAATAATAGCAATTTTTGGACTGTGATGGGGTGAGGATAGTTTCCAGAAACTACTACATGAAACCACAGAATGAACCCAATTAAAATGGAAGAAAGACTCAAGAGAGACAAAAGAAATCCTGATATAATTAGTTGAGTGCCTATAATGCAGCCATTCCTAAAGATAGAATACTTGGTAACATGAGAATTATATAGGCCAAGATCTGGTGTGTATATGTGTGTGTGTGTGTGTGTGTGTGTGTGTGTGTGCATGCTAATGCCAGAGTCTCAGTTGAAATTGTTTTTAGTACAAGTGAAAAAACAAATGGCATAAATAATAGAGATAATTTGTTGATTTATATAGATAAAAGTACTGAGATTAAAAGATCATTAGATTTATTTCACTTAAGTCGCCTATAATAATAATATTCACTTTCTTTTGATTTCTCTGATTTCCATAACAAGAGTTTCATATAAAGACTTGCTCCCTTTTAGTACTAAGATGGCCAGTTGCAATCTGATTTACATATTTCCTTGTCCAAGGCAAGGACAGATCTTCCTTTTTAGTAAACCTATTAGAGAAGTATTTTTCCCTACAAAATGCTAACTTTATGTCATATTTACTAAATTCAGTGAAATGTTTGCTCTTATATAATTTCTGTGGCTAGAGGATTGCCATAGCTGATGAGTTTAAAACCAGATTTCCTGAAGCAATAACTATGGCCTTGTGACTTTATCAAATCTGACCTCACCTACTCAGATGCTGGAGTGAGTTGGTCTCATCCACATTACGTGAGGATAACATAACAGGAAAGGGGTGAAGGTGATGATGCGGACACAGCCATAAATGTCTGCCACTGCCAGGTCAGTATAAATTTTTTGGCACTTACACGTGACACCATTCTTCTAGTAGAGTTTCTCACTTAATTTGCACTTTAGTTTACACAACACCTATTTGAAATCTGTAGATGAAACCTGGGGCTGAAATGGGAAACCGCAGTTGCTAAATGTTCTTACTCTTCCTTTCTTTCTCTGACATGAAGCTTCAGGAACCTAAGAAAATCTGGATGAGACAAGAGAGGAGGATTGTTTACAGAAGAATGGTTTCTGGAAAGTGGATTGGAAACCAAATAAGACAGGAAAAGTTAGGCAAATCCAAAAGCTGAGGTCAATCATTAGACCTGCTCTCTAGCCTGTTGCCAATTCAGCCAAATCCTCTGATAAATCCTGGAAGCTTCATCTGGGTTTCAGGTAGCCTCAAACCCTAGTAAGAATTTGAAAGCAAACCCTTTAATAGAGTTGCTATCCTTTGCCTTCAGACCCAAATTACCTTCCATGACTCTGCTATTGGGGTGTGAAGCATCTGTCCACCAGGGGCGATATTCCACCAGCTGTAATGCTAACTTCTCTGGCCATAGCAGGCTGCAACAAGGATGACAACCTGGCTAATAATAATAATGTGAACTAGAGGACAAAACATTTGGGGTCCTCTGCTATCAGACACTAGAACAATAAAGTTACAACAAACAGAGACTCAGAGGAGCTGAAATCAAGGTAGAACAGACATGATAAATTGTATGAAAGAAGCTTATCAACAAAGTACAGAATGGAGAATGAGCACACAGAAAAATAAGAAAGGATCTTGTGATTCTGGAGAGAGAAAGACGGACAAGGGCCTGTTCACTGACTTTCTTCCTGTGAAATACGGTTATACTAAGGTCTCTAAATTCTGAAGGTACCTGTACCCTTACCCTAAACATGTTTGCTAAAATGCTTAAGTTAAATAGAATGTTTTCCTTCTTTTAATAATGAATAATACTAATTTAGATAAGCCTCGAGAAGACATGTACAAAAAATAAATATATATCAAATTGATGTTTCTTAGTACCTATTCTTAGATACCCCTAAAGAAAACAAAACTAATACAGAATCATAAGGGCCCTAGCTGAGAGAAAGGCTTAAAGTCACAGAAATGATGGTCTGAAATAAACAAAAAACTACTATTTACTTTGCCCATAACATTTCATATGACCTTATTTAATCCTTATAACAACCACATGACATGTATATCATGATCCTCATTTTTTTTTCAGATGAGAAACTAAGACTCAAAGAGGATTCATAATTTGCATAGGGAAAGTGGCAAAGTAAAAATTTCTTCTATAACCTCAGAGGAAAAAGACTCTATACCTTTACACCGCATTTTTCTTTCTCCTTCCTCTTTTCATAATAAGGATCAGGAATCTTCATATATCAAAGTATCTCTTTCAAGCCAGACACAATTTATGATTTTATTATTTGTACAGGAAGTATGTAGCCAGAGGGAACAGCAAATGCAAAGGCACATGGGTGTGTGAAGACCCAGTGCTTGAGAGAACTACATACAATTCCAGTTCTAGAATAGAAGGTTCTACATGAAGAGTGGTTGGTTGCTGATGAAGCTGCAGAAGTAGAAAGGGGATCACTTAACAGTGTCCCTTCTGAGGGATTCTAACTTTTTTAGGTTTGCCCATTATCATACAAACTCTCTTAAGGATTACAGAAGTGGAATAGAAAAAATGTCATCAAAATATGAGTATGTTGTTGCTGGGCTACAAAAAAACCCATAAAACATAAAGATGCACACACAGAGAATGATAGAGGAAGAAGTCTTGCAAGGAACTTTTAGACAAGAAGAAGAGGAATGCGGAATGATGCGACATTATCTCTACATGCTGAAATTTATTTTTAAATGTATGGTATAGTTCTGCACAGGCATCATAATGCTGATATCTTCACAACTAAATTTAGACTTCTTTTGTTAAATATTCTGTATAATACCAATACATTTCTTAACAAGTTCACAAAATAAAATTGCTGATAGAACAGGCATTGGACTGATGAGTACATTAAAAAAAAAAAAAATCTTGCTCCTAAGACCCAGGTAACTTGGGCATTCAATTCCCACTCAATCTGCAAGTGGATTCTTTGGGTGCCGCCTCTCTAGACACTTGATGGTGTGTAGATAGATGGTGTTAATTTAAGATTGGGAAATCTCGTAATACAGTCCTAACCCCTGCAAACAAGGTCGAATATTTGTAGAAGCTGTTACCCTTCAGAGAAACATGCTTGTTTATTTTGTCTGTGAATTTTGTCTACATATTACTTCCGAATAATTTTATGTGTGTCAGGGAACATAATAAATGTTTCTATGTTTGAATTTCTTATGGTTTTCAACAGAAAAAGCAAAGGACTTCCTTGGTTTAACTAAAGAACACCTTGTCATCAGTTGTCTTGCATCAGTTGTCTGGGATACAGCTGAAAAGTGTGTATGTTTATGAGAAATGGTCAAGGTAGCATTTAAACTCGTTAAGACTTTATCTACTAAAAACTGTGAGATGGATGACAGTCTTTCCACATCTCCTAGCTCCTTTTTACTAGTGATTACCCTGTGATGCTTCTCTCCTCCTCATGTTTTTGTTCTTTTATGTAACTGAAAAATGACTGACCTTGGCATTCTTATCATCTAATCAAATTCAACCAATATTTCCTCAGCAGTAGTTATGCACAAAACCATGTAGGTACTGCAGAATAGGGTCACTGCCCTTATAGAGCTTTTAATTCAGGTGAGGAGACAAGGCATTTACAAAATAAATAGTTTAATAACAACAAACAGGTGAAAAGCTACTGTAACAAAGCTGTTTGGTAGTTTGGTTTCTGCTCAGAGTTTACATGACATCCAAGAAGAAATGGTAATGTGGAGCAATCAAAATTTATAACCAATATTACATCCCCTCATCTCATTGTCACTAACATAGAATCCGACAGACTGAAGATTCATAAATGACTCCAAGCTATTGGGCTTGGGTGACAAAACCAATGATAACATTCTTCACAAAGATAGAAAGAAAACAAAGATAACTATGTTTGAAGAGAAAATGTGTCTAAAAAAACTGCTCTGATAATGTTATTATCCTGCTCAAAAAATGCCCATCACTTCCTGGTGCCTGCTTGCAGAGTTTGGTAGAGCAAAGTGATTACCTTTAGCGGCCTTCATGCTATGAAATGGTGACACAAGATGCAATAAACTGTACTGTCTGCTACTGAACTCAGTGTAAATAGAGAGTCGTGAAAGTGGGTAAAACTCCTTGAGAAAAAGAAGACTGTGGATCAAGCGAAGAAGAATTATCAGAAAGCATACACACCAGCCTTCTAGAATACCATTAGTGAAGAAAACTCACAGAAATGAAAGCAGTAAATTTCAGAAATGAAAGTAGGTATACATGACTCGGGCTTTTTGCAGTTTGTGGCAGTGTTGTAACCGAGCGAGTTAGAAGAAACACGCCACACTCTGAGTCCCAAATTAAGAGTCCTTTATTATCCAGCAACCGAGAGACTGCTAATCCTCAAATTCTCTTGGCCCCGAGGAAGGGGACTGATTATCTTTTATACCTTGATTTAGGTAGGGAGGGGAGTACCTAGCTGAATTGGAATTTTACAGAAGCAGAAAAGCAGGTTAGAGTAAGGGGCTGAGGGCACAGGTGGTCCAAGAAAGGGGGCAATCAGGCTCCTTCTACACAGTGATCAAAGGGAAACTTTTTTCTTACAATAGCCGGGGGGAGGTATGCCAAGCAGGATGAGGTTATAATGCTTATAAGTGTTACGAACAGTATGCTACAATGCTTCTAAGTGCAGCACGACCCAGTTATGCACTCAGAGGGGCTGTGGCAGGGAGAGGGAAGCCAGGTTGCAGTTTACAGCTAAAATGGAGTCAGTTATGCTAGCCCACGGTCTGTTATTACAGCAGCACACAAAGATCTATTTGACTTCTACAGAGGGACTTGGCCGTTTGCCTGGGGCTTTCTAAGCTCCTTAACTGGGGAGGTGCCCATCTTTCATGGCATGATTAGGAACTAAATTCAACAGTGGTATGATATTGCAGAACCTAGGCTCAAATGTAATCCAACATCTGAGCACTCATTGGTTGAGAGAGCATCGGAGCCTCCCTCCCCTGGCACAATCAGGAAACTAGGTCCAAGCCTTGAGACTTCAGCTATAAGGCTAATGGAGTACTGATCCATCACTCCAGTATTTATGGTTGTGTGAGTCTTATCCCTACCACTGGCATGATCAAGGTGTGGGGCACAAGTCCTCCAGTTACAGCTATTCAACCTGTCAGAATCTTGCCTTGAACTGACATTGCAGCTCTGCCAAGATTGATTGCCTTAAGCATGCAGTGTACCAGTTTCTATGAAGCTTTGCTGCAGCCAGTCTAGAAAGAATCAGTTTTGCAAGAGTTAGCCCTAATCTTCAAATGTTAAGAAAAGAAATCGGATTTGGAAAATTCTAAATGTAGGGGTCAGGAAAAGGCAAAACTACCTAAAGAGGCACAAAGAGTATCCAAAGAAGTATAAGGTGAATGAGAGTATTCAGGGCCACAGAAGCAACAAGAAATAAATTTCAAGTAAAGAAGGACATTTAAATTGATCTATGCTAGTGAGACTATAGGGAAAAGGAAGCATAAACAAAAGATGCAAGATTTTAAAAAAACGAGTATATTAATGAGCGTGTTTCAGTAACTATACAGTTAGAAACTAGATTAAAAGTTGTTAAAAAATAAAGAAGTGATAAGAAAAGATGGAAACAGGGACAGGGAGGAGAAGGTAATAGTTTGAGAAAGAAAGAAGAAGGAGTAAAACTTTTTCTTATCTCTGCCATAGAGATAACCTGAACTCTTGTGAGAGGGGCTATTGAGGATGGAGGAAGTTAACCCGGCTAGAAAGAAATTGTGTTCTCTGACAAACGATTTCTAGTTCTTAAGAGTTAATGTATATCAAAAGTAAAGATCAATGAGGTCTTTAAATCGGGTGATTGCTGTCATTTGATTAAGACTAATTTCATGATTCTTTATGCCAACTCATAAGAATAGCTTTAATAATGGTGTTAAAGTCACCAAGGCTAGCTAAGAGAATTGTATTCTGGCTAGGACACCTTTTCATGATCCTTCACATTTCATCTTCAATCTACTCCTTCTTTTCAGTATCAAACAGCTCTACCTTTACAAAATAGCATAAGCACAGTTTTCTCTTCCCTTACAAATTTCTATAGAAATAAATGAGGCCAAAATTAAGGGTGGATAAACCACATAGGAATTTTTCTTTTCTCCTGAAAAATTATAGTTTTAACTTCTATTTGTTACAAAGGCAAGAACTAGGAACAAGTGGATTGAAACTTTTAGTCTTTCTTCTTAGAGACTCAATATTCCATAAATGTAATTTTAGATTTGTAGTATTTATTTGAAATGTATTATTCAGTCAATAAATGAAGAAACCGAAGCACAGAAAACTTAAGAACATTTTCAGAATCACACGAAAAGTGAATGAATGTAGCAGCTGTAAACAGCCAGATATATCTGATTGTTTTCATTTAGTGTTCTAAACTTCTCTGTTGATATTTTACAGATGAAAGTAGAGTAGCATGTTTCCAAGATACAAAACCATCTTATATTAGTCTGTTCTCATGCTGCTACAAAGTACTGCCTGTGACTAGGTAATTTATTAAAAAAAAAAAAAAAAAAAGAAGTTTAATTTACTCACAGTTCTTTATGGCTTGGGCAGCCTCAGGAAACAATCATGGCAGAAAAAGAAACAAACACGTCCTTCTTTCCCTTGTGGCAGAAAGGAGAAGTGTCAAGCAGAAGTGGGAAAAGCCCCTTACAAAACCATCAGATTTCATGAGAACTGTTAGGAGAACAGCATGGCGGTAACCACTTCCATGATTCAATTACCTCCCACTGGGTCCCTCCCATGACACATGGGGATTATGGGAACTACAATTCAAGAGGAGATTTGGGTGGGGACGGAGCCAAACCATATCACATCTTATCTCAAAGTTGAGTTTGAGCTTTTCATGTTTGTTGGGTTTTTTCCATTCTGGATATTTTTACTATTTTGAGACTTGATGGCCTTCTGTGAGACATGTCGAGGCAATACCATACTATATGGTATTGTCAGCCAAGGTAATTTGCGTGACAATGTAAGTCAAAATCATAGCCTGGTATCTTGTAGAGTCATTTAACCAGTTGAATTACTGTTTTTTTCTCCCCTTCACTTTTCAACCCATCATCCAGAAACATACCCCTGCAACATATACCATTACAAATCATACCATACACAAGATATTTACTAAATTATATCATATTAAGCCAAAGAGTTAAAGCTTTTTCCTGCTTCCCAATTCAGATGCTTTGTTACAACATCAGAAAGGTTCTCAGCATGTATCAGAGCCATAGATCTTCTTTAGTTTGTATTTGAGATTCAGGCAATGTCAGCTAGAGCCAGTAATAATTATGTTCAGAGAACAGGCATATGGTCTAATTCACACTATCATTTTTTTCTCACGATTGAAAGATGGCAGTTTTTAAAAATACATGATTATTCAGCCTATAGTGGTCTGCCTTGCCAATTTGTAGGTCACAGACTCTTAGTATGCTAAAGCTGGAACTCATAAATCCTTCATGGAATAGTCTTTCAGTAGCAGAGATGGAGATTGCAGGGGCCAGATGGGACCATATTCATGGCGAAGCATTAGACTAGAAAGATTAGTCACTGTATTTTTTTTCTGTCCTGTTGCTCTAAAGATCTTTTTCCTACAACCATTACAAGCACTAAAAATAAAGAAGTGTTGTTCCAAAGAGTCAACTTGCAGTAATTTTTAAGAAGAAAAATGTTTATATTGCAAGGAGAATCATGATATAAAAAAATTCAGAAATTTGTTCTCTTCAACTGACTACTGTATCCCACTGATTCTACCTCAAAAATCTCTCTCCAGCTGTCTTGCAAGTATAGGCCCTCTATGCTTCCTACTTGGATTATTGCAATGGTTTGTTCCTTGTGCACCCCAGGGTTGCCTCTGCACATGTATGTCAGGATAGATGACTGAATTTATCCAGCTGTATATGACATATGCTTCAATTCCGTGTAATTTTTTTTCTTCTCCCTGCACATAAATTCCATAAAGGCAGATATGGTTTTGTTCACTGGTGTTTCCCCATCTCCCAGAATGATGCCTTCTAATTACTACATCCTAGAGGACAAATAAAAAGTGTGTCATGTATTCATACCCAATTCCTCTCAGTAAATATTTGTTGAATAAATAAATTAAATAAGTAGAAACTATACTTCTCAGATGACAGGGAAACTTCTTAAGAATTGAGTCATGAACTTTTTTTAATCACTTTTCTATCATTCCCTTCCTTAATTCTGCTCATTGGAGTAGAGACTGATGGTTCGAGATGAAGCAGTTACTGAGGACTATGAGATAAAACTCATCTGTAGAATGGTAAAGCAACTAAATCAACTAAATTGAAAAATGTCAAATAAATGGCTTTATAAAGTCAAGATACCCTGTCTCATTATGAGATAAAATTAAACTTCTATCTTATTTAAACCACGATTATTGTCAGGTTTTTCTTACAACTAAATTTGTCTTTTTTTTTTTTTAAGAGATGGAATTTCACTCAGTACTCAGGCTGGAGTGCAGTGGTGCCATCTTGGCTTTCTGCAACCTCTGCCTCCCATGTTCAAGCAATTGTTCTTCCTCAGCCTCCCGAGTAGCTGGGACTACAGGCATGCACCTCCACATCTGACTAATTTTTATAGTTTTAGTAGATGCAGGGTTTCACCACATTGGCCAGTATGGTCTTGATCTCTTGATCTCATCATCTGCCCACCTTGCCTCCCAAAGCGCTGGGATTACAGATGTGAGCCACCACCCCACTACCCTGAATTTGTCTTTATGGATGGAAATATAATGTAATACATACATTGTTTGGGATGACATGTTCTGTCCAAATTCCTGGAATTTTAAAATCCTCTTTCCACTGTCATATTTAATTTTATAGTTGTGGTTGCAAACAAGAGGCTCGGTGAGATTAAAATGGCACATGTACATATTTTTTTGGCCAATAAAAATTTAAACACTTACTTTCCTAACACTAAAAGTCAGGAATTACACATCAGATCTGGCATTTGGGAGTCCAAATGCGTCATAATAACAGTTACAACTGAGTTTAGATGAGGCAGATGTTCTGTATTTCATCACATCTTTACACCGCCCATTCATATCTATTAATCATCACACCTAGCCTGTTTCACACACTTACATTATATTACTTATTGGATGTATCATGGAAAACACCAATATAAGAGCTCTCCTTTGTTCTTTCTTCTATTCAGCAAATATTTTTGAAGTACAGTACTCCCATTCTAAATAATGGGAATATGGTGGTTGTAGCGATCATCAAAGTCCTTACATTTTAGAGAGAGAAGACAGACAATAACCAAGTAAACAGAAATGCAAAAAGATATTTTCTGGTAGTTCTAAGTGTAGTGGAGATAATCAAGAAAATGTGGCGAGAGAGACAGTGACTGATGTTAGGGAATGGGATCCTGTGGATTCGATATCAGGAGAACTTCTCTGAGGAGAGGCCTTTAAAACGAGACCTGAGTGACTACCAGAAGTCAGCTATTCAAGATCTGGGGGAAGATTATTTTAGGTAGAGGGAATGGCAAGAACAACTCATCTACAGTAAAAATGAGAAAAAAATCATCTTGCTCAGACAGAAAGATAACTTCTGGTACATGATACTGTACAAGGTGTTGTGAGCCACAGCTACCTAGGAATTCTCCCAGTTTTCCTGGGACTATAAAAATGTCAAAAAGAAATCCTCTGCTTGGTCACATATGGTAGCTGAGGCTTATGATCCCAACACTGTGGGAGACTGAGCCTGGCGGATGACTTGAGGCTGGCCAACATGGCAAAAGCCTGTCTCTACTGAAAATACAAAACTTAGCTGGAAATGGTGGGGCACACCTGAAATCACAGCTACTCCAGAGGCTGAGGCATAAAAATCACTTGAACCTGGGAGGCAGAGGTTGCATTGAGCAGATTGCTCCATGGCACTCTAGCCTGGGTGACAAAGCAAGACTCTCTCTCAAAACAAGAAAATAAAGGAAAGAACAAAATGAAATCCTCTTTTCTCTGTTTAAAACTTTCAATTTCCAAAAAGTATTAAAAGGTTGATTGTGGCTCAGTAATTCCACAAACTGATTAAAGATATTAAGCTTAACTAATGGAGGGTAAGGGTGTTCATTAAATGTTAATTGTACAAACACAACAGATTGCTAGGTGTACATATGCTTCTGTTCAGAGTCTTCTACTTTTCCATTTTATTTTATTCAAAATATGCGGAAAGTTATTAGTTCATGAATCTCAAGAAGCAGATGATTCTCATCTCTTGATCAAGCACATGTTTAAAACATAATTTCCATTTAAATATCAGTGTAAAAACTGAAAGCCTTAGTTGACTAATTTAATGTTATACCAACAGTTTTGTGAATAAAACTGAGCAGTCTGATTGTCACATAATCACAAACTCACACACACACACACTCACACTCAAACACACATAAGTACATTTTCTTTTAAAACTCAAGTTCACTTAGATTGGTGGAAAAGCTCCTTTATTAAATAGTAATTTAAAGTTATTAAGTATTAGCATTTTTTCACCAATTCAACAAATTGATCTTAATTTTTTGCAACTGAAAAAAAATGTTGACTTAAAAAAATTAAACCTTGGCATGAACCTTGGGTGGGGAATGCATATGTATACAAACAGCCATTCTTAATTAAGGAAACCCCATATCACAAACAATCAGAGCCAAGCTCTTTGAAACATTCCCTCCTATGCCAGTGTAATATTCAACCACCATCAAATTTTCTGCATTCTGCATAATCTGCCAGTAATTAACCTTATAAACTTATTTTCTGAGCAACTCTCACAGTTGATAAATGTAGGTAAGGGTAAAACTCAGCAAGGTTATTGAATAACAATCAGTGCATCCAGAATGAAAAATAACCCACCTTCTTCTGAAATAAGATATGAATAGACTTTACTCTAGTAATTAATGTTGCTGCATTTTGCATGAAGGTGGTGTATTTTTCATTTAAAGCTCATGTGTTAATTTTCCTTCCTAGATAAGCCAAAAACCTTGACTCTGTCATCAGACCTTTGGCATCTCCTTCTGTTTCAGTCTTGGGACTCTGCCAATACACAGCTATTCTGTATTTAAACTTCCATGCTGGAGTAGGGGCATAGAGAGTCACCAGAATTCACTTTGTTTTCAATCAGATCCGGATTAAAAGAAGTCACATAAAAACCAAATGCTACTCTTATTAACCAAGTATATGCCAAACATTCATCTGAAAGACAAGGAGCCCTACAAATCAGCTTTAAAAAAAAGCTAAACATAAAAGCTATGATAGGAGAATTATGGTTGGGACCAAGCAGTGCCAAGTGATGACATTTTACAACAATCTCCCCAAGTCACAGTGATGTGAAATTCTCAAATAACTCTGAAAGATTAATTAAGAGACTTGTGTTCCAGTCCAGCTCTGCACCTGGTTGGTGGTAAGACCTTAAAATTTTCATTATGTTTCTAAGAATCTTAATTTCTTTATTTGCAGAAAATGGAGACTTGTCTTGAATACTCCTTAGGCCGCCTACAAAAACAAAATTTCTATGACTTTGGAAAGATACCATTTTTTTTATTTGGGATATAAATTACATATTTCCTAAAGGGAGAAGCAATTGTGTATATGAGTCACAGCTTTTAACAAAATTTCTGCTTTAACAGTCTTTCCATAGCTTGCCACTGTCCAAATGATAAAGGTATTAGCATGGGGCACATGACCCTACAGAATCACATGTCTATATTTCAGACTCATCTCCCATCTCTTTCTATTACTCTTCATTCTAAATTACAAGATAACAAACTATATGTAGTTTTCTGAATATGCATTTCTATTTCACTTTATTGCCAACACCCTTTTTCACCATCCCCATTTACCCAGTTAATTTCTATATGTAATAAAAAGCCCCATTTAAGCAACACTGCTTCCCTAAAGATTATGGTGTGCCAAACATAGTTAATCCCTTTTTCTTCTGTACTACCCTTTTGCCACATACCTCTCTTCTGTCATTACATTCATGAGCTATCATACTTAATACAACATGAAACCAAGCTTACCGTATGTTCTTCCTTGAATTACCTAGCACTATGCCTTATAAGTAGGATAACACTCAGTACGTACAGATAAAGTTAAAATTCTTGATCTTTGTGATTTTGAATGATCCTTTGTTATATGTGCTGATTTAGTACCATTTACCTTAATAAGCTAGTTTGAGAATATACTTAGGACTTGTATTGGTCAGTTTAGTAAAACATTTTTAAAAAGTCAATTATGGTTTGATTTTACTTTATCAGCCATTAGAATAAAAACTGTGACACTTGTAGGGATATTTCTGTACTATAATAGGCATACATCAAATATTTTTTCTGTAGTTTTAAAGTGTAAATAAATATCAAAAATTCTTAATAGATGGCCAGTTTTTATAAAGAACATCAATTATTTTAATAAGACAGTTTATAAACTTGTAAGCTATACTTCTAAATAGCAGGTCAATTGGTTCAGATTTCTTAATTTGTGGAAATGCAAAATGTTGGCTTATGATCAACATGATCAGTTACATTTCTAGGTTCCTTTGGGTTTATTTCTTATTCACTGAGAACAAATCAAATCTCTGAGGAAAACAAACATTGTTTCTTCATGTTTTTAAAATCGTGTCCCCTTAAGAAATTCATAATGGGGGGACTCAAGATGTCGCAGTGAGAACAACCCAGGATTGAAGCTCTCGGTGAATGCATGGAGAGGGTGAGTCAGGGCCACATTTCCAGATGGATCTTTGTTGCCCACAGAATGGGGAAATTCCCAGGTATAAAAGAGACGCAGGACGCCAGACAGAGGTTTTGGCTGGTGTAGCTGGCAGCCAGTACAGCCGGCGGCCGGCGCTGTAGTGCAGCGGCGCTACACAGTGCTCTGCACAAAGCGCACTGGTCCAGGTGCCCTGTTGAACCAGCAATCTGAGACTTGAGAGGGCTGAACTTAAGACTGCACGGGACTTGGACGGTGAGCCAGGCAAGGAGATTCCAGGGAAACAGCATTTGGGGTAGCGCAGGGGGACAAACAAAATGGCAATTCCAAATGCTCCGGGTGGAGAGGTTCCCTGAGGGCACAGCTGAACCCAGGACGGTGCAGCTCCATGGGGGAGGGGCATCCACCATTACTGAGGCAATCCGCCCCTACAGAGGTACACGCCCATTGCTGATGCAGCCTACCATTGCCGAGGCAACCCACTACAACAGAGAGACTCCCCTGCAGGGGGTAGCCCGTGGCAGCAGGGCAGAGACCGCAGCAGCACGGCAGAGCCTGCAGCAACAGGGCGAATCTCACACCAGTAGGCAGAGCCTCGGCAGGCAAATAGTGACTAGACTGCCTCCTAGCTGGACAGGACAGCACAACGAACACTCACAAAGAAAGCCCCAACCCCCCCGAGACAGAGCATCTGAGAAAAAAAGGGCTTTTTTTATGAGTTCAGCTGCAGCAGAATTAAACGTAGCAGCCTAACAGCCCTGAATGAACAACAGAGCTCACAGCTCAGCACTTGAGCTCCTATAAAGTATAGACTGTCTCCTCAAGCAGCTCCCTGACCCCTCTATATCCAAAAGACTGACATTTGGCAGGCATCATTCTGGGACAAAGATAGCAGAAAAAGACACTGGCAGCATGCCTCACTGTTCCACAGCTGCTATAGGTGCACCCCAGACAAGCAGGGCCTGGAATGGACCTCAGCAGTTGTACAGTGGAGGGGCTAGACTGGTAGAAGGAGAACCAAGTAACAGAAATACTTCATCATCAACAATCTGGGTGTCCACTCAGAGACCCAATCGAAAAGTCAGCAACGACACAGACGACAGGTGGATAAATCCACAAAGATGGGAAGAAACCAGTGCAATAAAAAGGAAAATGCCCAAAACCAGAACAACTCGCCTCCTAGAAAGGACCAAAAGTTCTCACCAGCAAGAGAACAAAGCTGGACGGAGAATGACTGTGATGAAATGATGGAATTAGACTTCAGAAGCTGGATAATGAGAAACTTTTGTGAGCTAAAAGAACATGTTTTAAATCAACGCAAAGAAACTAAGAACCTTGAAACAAGATTTGAAAAAAGATTCGAGGAAATAATAACAAGAATGGATACCTTAGAGAGGAATATGAATGAATTAAAGGAGCTGAAAAACACAATATGAGAACTTCGCGAAGCATGCACAAGTTTTAACAGCCGAATTGACCAAGCAGAAGAAAGAATATCAGAAGTCGAAGATCAACTCAATGAAATAAAATGAGAAACCAAGATCAGAGAAAAAAGCGCAAAAAGGAATGAACAAAGTCTCCAAGAAATGTGGGACTATGTGAAGAGACCTAACCTACGTTTGATAGGTGTACCAGAAAGTGATGAAGAGAATGAATCCAAGCTGCAAAATACTCTTCAGGACATTATCCAGGAAAATTTCCCCCACCTAGCAAGACAGGCCAATGCTCAAATGCAGGAAATACAGAGAACACCACAAAGATATTCTGCAAGAAGAGCAACCCCAAGGCACATAATCATCAGATTCAACAAGGTTGAAATAAAGGAGAAAATACTAAGCGCAGCCAGAGAGAAAGGCTGGGTCACCCACAAAGGAAAGCCCATCAGATTCACAGCAGATCTCTCAGCAGAAACACTACAAGCCAGAAGAAAGTGGGGGCCGATATTCAACATCCTTAAAGAAAAGAACTTTCAACGCAGAATTTCATAACCAGCCAAACAGAGCTTCATAAGTGAAGGAAAAATAAAATCCTTTGTGAACAAGCAAGTACTCAGAGATTTTGTCACCACCAGGCCTGCTTTACAAGAGCTTCTGAAAGAGGCACTACATAGAAAGGAACAACCAGTATCAGCCATTCCAAAATCACACTAAATGCTAAAGAGCATCAACATAATGAAGAATCTACAACTAACAGGAAAAACAGCCAGCTAGCATCAAAATGGCAGTATCAAATTCACACATAACAATATTAACCCTAAATGTAAATGGACTAAATGCACCAATCAAAAGACACAGACTAGCAAATTGGATAAAAAGCCAAAACCCATCAGTGTGCTGTATCCAGAAAACACATCTCACATGCAAGGATACACAAAGGCTCAAAATAAAGGGATGGAGGAAGATTTACCAAGCAAATGGAGAGCAAAAAAAGCAGGAGTTGCAATTCTCATCTCTGATAAAATAGACTTTAAAGCAACAAAGATCAAAAGAGACAAAGAAGGCCATTACATAATGGTAAAAGGATCGATAAAACAAGAAGAGCTAACGATCCTAAACATATATGGACCCAGTACAGGAGCACCCAGATACATAAGGCAAGTTCTTAATGACTTACAAAGAGACTTAGACTCCCACACAATAATAGTGGCAGACTTTAACACTCCACTGTCAATATTAGACAGATCAACCAGACAGAAAATCAACAAGGATATCCAGGGCTTGAACTCAGACCTGGAGCAAGCAAACCTGATAGACATTTACAGAACTCTCCACCCCAAATCCATAGAATATACATTCTTCTCAGCACCACAACACACCTACTCTAAAATTGACCACATAATTGGAAGTAAAGCACTCCTCAGCAAATGCAAAAAACAGAAGTCATAACAAACAGTCTCTCAGACCACAGGCAATCAAGTTAGAACTCAGAATTCAGAAACCAACCCAGAACCACACAGCTTCATGGAAACTGAACAACTGACTCTTGAATGCTGACTGGATAAACAATTAAATGAAGACAGAAATAAAGACGTTCTTCGAAACCAATGAGAACGAAGACACAACATGCCAGAATCTCTGGGACACATTTAAAGCAGTATCTAGAGGAAAATATATAGGAATAAGTGCCCATATGAGGAGAATGGAGAGATCCAAAATTGACACCCTATCGTCAAAATTGAAAGAGCTAGAGGAGCAAGATCAAAAAAACTCAAAACCTAGCAGAAGACAAGAAATAACTAAGATCAGAGCTGAACTGAAGGAGATAGACACACAAAAAACCCTTCCAAAAAATCAACAAATCCAAGAGCTGGTTTTTTGAAAAGATCAACAAAATAGACAGACCACTAGCCAGATTGATTAAAAATAAAAGAGAGAACAACCAAATAGATGCAATAAAAAATGACAAAGGGGAAATCACCACAGATTCCACAGAAATTCAAGCCATCATCAGAGAATATTACAAACAACTCTATGCACATAAACTAGTAAACCTGGAAGAAATGGATAAATTCCTGGACACCTGTGTCCTCCCATGCCTAAACCAGGAGGAAGCTGAAACTATGAATAGACCAATAACAAGGTCAGAAGTCGAGGCAGAAATTAAGAGCCTACCACACAAAAAAAGCCCAGGTCCAGACGGGTTCACAGCCGAATTCTACCAGACACACAAAGAGGAGCTGGTACCATTCCTACTGAAACTATTCCAAATAATCCAAAAAGAGGGAATCCTTCCCAAATCATTTTATGAGACCAATATCATCCTGATACCAAAACCTAGCAGAGACCCAACAAGAAAAGAAAACTTCAGGCCAATATCCATGATGAACATAGATGCAAAAATCTTCAATAAAATACTAGCAAGCTGATTACAACAGCACATCAAAAATCTTATCCATCATAATCGAGTAGGATTCATCCAGGGGATGCAAGGCTGGTTCAACATACGCAAGTCTATAAACGTAATTCACCACATAAACAGAACCAAAAACAAAAACCACATGATTATCTCAATTGACACAGAGAAGGCATTCAACAAAATTCAACAGCCCTTTATGCTAAAAATCCCTCAATAAACTTGGTATCAATGGAACGTATCTCAAAGTAATAAAAGCTACTTAAGACAAACCAACAGCCAATATCACACTTAATGGGCAAAAACTGGAAGCATTCACTTTGAAATCCGGCACTAGACAAGGATGCCCTCTTTCACCACTCCTATTCAATATAGTACTGGAAGTTCTAGCCAGAGCAATCAGGCAAGAAAAAGAAATAAAGCACATTCAAATAGGAAAGGTGGAAGCCAAATTGTCTCTATTTGCAGATGACATGATAGTATACCTAGAAGACCCCATCGCCTCAGCCCAAAAAATTTCTGAAACTGATAAGCAACTTCAGCAAAGTCTCAGGATATAAAATCAATGTGCAAAACTCACAAGCATTCCTCTACACCAATAACAGACTTAAAGAAAGCCAAATCAAGAACAAACTGCCATTCCCAATTGCTACAAAAAGAATAAAATACCTAGGAATACAACTCACAAGGAACATAAGGGACCTCTTCAAGGAAAACTACAAACCACTGCTCAATGAAATAAGAGAGGACACAAACAGATGGAGAAACATTCCATGTTCATGGTTAGGAAGAATTAATATGGTGAAAATGGCTATACCTCCCAAAGTAATTTACAGAATCAATGCTATCTGCATCAAGCTACCATTGACTTTCTTCACAGAACTGGAAAAAACCACCATGAACTTCTATGGAACCAAAAGAGAGCCCGCATAGCCAAGTCAATTGTAAGCAAAAAGAACACAGCGGGGGGCATCACACTACCGGATTTCAAACTATACTACAAGGCTACACTAATCAAAACAGCATGGTACTGATACCAAAACAGAGATATAGACCAATGGAACAAAACAGAGGCATCAGAGGCAACACAACATATCTACAACCATACAATCTTTGATAAACCTGACAAAAACAAGCAATGGGGAAAGGATTCCCTGTTTAATAAATGGTGTTGGGAAAACTGACTAACCATGTGCAGAAAGCAGAAACTGGACCCCTTCCTGACACCTTACACTAAAATTAACTCCAGATGGATTAAAGACTTAAACATAAGACCTGGCACCATAAAAACCCTAGAAGAAAATCTAGGCAAAATCATTCAGGACATAGGCGTAGGCAAGGACTTTATGACCAAAATACCAAAAGCATTGGCAACCAAAGCCAAAATAGACAAATGGGACCTAATCAAACTCCACAGCTTCTGCACGGCAAAAGAAACAGTCACTAGAGTGAGTCGGCAACCAACAGAATGGGAAAAAAATTTTGCAGTTTACCCATCTGACAAAGGGCTGATATCCAGTATTTACCAAGAACTCAAACAGATTTACAGGAAATAAACAAACAAGCCCATTCCAAAATGGGCAAAGGATATGAACAGACACTTTACGAAAGAAGACATATATGAGGCCAACAATCATATGAAAAAATGCTCATCATCACTGGTCGTCAGAGGGATGCAAATCAAAACCACATTGAGATACCATCTCACGCCAGTTAGAATGGCGATTATTAAAAATTCTGGAGACAACAGATGCTGGAGAGGATGCGGAGAAATAGGAACACTTTTACACTGTTGGTGGGAGTGTAAATTAGTTCAACCATTGTGGAAGATAGGCCTCAAGGCCTTAGAAATAGAAATTCCATTTGACCCAGCAATCCCATTACTCGGTATATATCCAAAGGACTATAAATCATTCTACTATAAGGACACATGCACACGAATGTTCATTGCAGCACTGTTTACAATAGTAAAGACCTGGAATCAACCCAAATGCCCATTGATGATAGACTGGATTGAGAAAATGTGGCACATATACACCATGGCATATTATGCAGCAATCAGAAATGATGAGTTTGTGTCATTTGTAGGAACATGGATGAATCTGGAGATCATCATTCTCAGCAAACTGACACAAGAACAGAAAATGAAATACTGCATATTCTCACTCATAGGCGGGTGCTGAAAAATGAGAACACATGGACACAGGGAGGGGAGTACTAAACACTGGGGTCTGTTGGGGGGAAAAGGGGAGGGCCAGTGGGGGGGGGCTGGGGAGGGATAGCCTGGGGAGAAATGCCAAATGTGGGTGAAGGGGAGAAAGGAAGCAAAACACACTGCCATGTGTGTACCTATGCAACTGTCTTGCATGTTCTTCACATGTACCCCAAAACCTAAAATGCAATAAAAAATTTAAAAAAAAGAAATACATAATAGATAATAAATAGAAATATGTATGTCTACATAGCATATATATGTTTTAAATATTAATATTCAATTGTTAAACATAGACAAATTGTTCCATTTGTGGGTAAATGTGCTATAATATACTAAATGAAATTAGCCAGACCTCAAAAGAAAAACACTACATAATTTAATATGGAATCTTTACAAGCTGAATACATAGAAATGGAGTTGAATAGTGTTTATTGGGGTGGGGAGAAAGTGGAAATGAGATGTAAGTCAAAGGATACAAACTTTCAGCCATGTAGGATGAATACATCTAGAGATCTGATGTGCAACATGAGGAATATAGCTAATAATACTGTATGATGTTTAAATTTGCTGCAACTGCAGATTTTAGGTACTCTCTTCACAGAGAAAAGATAATAAATGGTGAGGGATATGTTAATTTGCTTGACTATTATAATCATTTTATATGTATATCAATACATCTTGTAAACTTTAAATGTATATAATAAAAATGAATTTAAAATGAGAAATCTTTAGATTTGTAATAATGGTTACTGAAAGTCATTTAAAATTTAACATAAAAAATTTAAAATGTCTAATATATAATGACATAGAACATGCTGTAGGAAAAGGAAGTGCCAAGTTCAAAAGCATTTATATGCAAATTTTGAAAATACAGCAATTAGAAGTGTACCTTGAACATGGCTGATGTTTAACATATATTTTTGAAATTAAAAATGACTATCAGACATGATTGCTACTGTGATGTGACCTTTTGATTTTCTTTACTTTTGTCCATTTAATTTTTACTTTTACTCTGTTTTCCCATTTAAAAATACGCCCAGGATCAAATCTTATTCTCTCACAGCCATAGATATAATTTCAGAGAAAGTGAAAGAAGTGATGATATTGAGAGAATAACAAATATGTTTTTTAATGTTATATTATAGATAAACTAAACATACCTGAATTCACTCTCTTTTGTGACCATGTTTCCATTGTTATGCTTATAATACAGAATTATATATATATGTGTGTATATATATATACACACACACGTATATGCTACTTAATAAATGTTGGCCAGTTTCACAATGGATGAATGGATAGAAGGAGGAAGGGATGGATGGTTGCATGATTCAATGAATAATAGTGGACATAAGTAACTGCTTAGATAACTAAGGCACAAGGATCATCTAGGAAGTGGCTGACAAGTTGGTGACATCTATAGCATCTGGAGTATGTTGGTTCACAGTAATTCCAGTTTTATTCTTATTTTTTCAACCTTTTTCACATTGTCTCATAATAGCCAAGCTCATAAAACTGATAGAAAATTACTAATTTAGTAATTTACAAAAAGAAATATAACTGCTAAATAGACAATATTTACAATTTTACATTGCAAGAAATTACTTGGAAAGTCAAAATATAAAGACAAGGTTGCTAATAAAATATAAATTAGTACAAGGGGAACTGAGGTAGATGTTTATGTCAAACTATGTAATGTCCAGTGAATACTTCACTATTAGTATTGCCAAATTTACCTTCTGTTGAAAATTATTTTCTAGAATAACCAATATTATTCTGAACAATTCACTTCCTAATTTTCAAATTAGTATCAAATTTTCTCTTAAACATTCGCTTTAACATGTTGCTGAGACATTCATTAACTGCTATTTTATTTCTTATCTAAATAATTGAATGTCATCACAAGAAGCATTTAAAAAATATGTTAACTTTTTTTTCTTTTATATGGTTTGTTACCAGCATTTAGAAGACAAGACCTAGGGAACAGGCTTTATCTGGGTACATATGCATGATATTAATATAGAAAATGTTTAGCCTGTTCTGACTATTACAAAAGCAGAACATTGAGAATATTCACAGAAAATATAACTTTTTGAATGTTAGAAAGCAACAAACATTTATTTATACAAGATAGGATACTAATGTCAGAAGAGATGCTTAATTCAGTTTATGGGGGGGAATATACATAAAAATAATTATTTGATATCACCTAAATTAAGATACATCAATTTCAGTAGTAGTGCTTTGTGAAGAAGAGTTTACAACCAGGGTAAGTTCTAGATAATTTTTGTTCTTTGGATCAATAATAAAAATAATAACAATTGTGTTGAAGTGAAATATTGTAAATGATATCTTTAAAACTGTTACTTAAATTGTTCTGGCAGTATGGCAGTTTTTATGTTCTGAAAAACTAATCAGTATTAAACACCTAGGAATGCTGAACAAATTTTGACAACTATATGTTTAAATGCATAGGAGAGCTCTCAAGAGGCTAAAGAAAAATCCAAAGAGGGCCAAAACCAAAAGAAAACTAGCAGCAAAGTGAAAAACAAGAACTGAAGCACAGCTGTTCTATAGGTATATGATGATTCTGGAAGTATAAAACTGTGACTATTAATCATCACCTGGAGAAAGGAGGAAAGGTCATGGTGGACCAACCGGATTCCCACATACATCCTTCATCTTCAAACTACTACTACATTTCCTGTACACTCATGAACTAAATATATGTGTGTGTGTGTGTGTGTGTGTGTGTGTGTGTGTGTGTGTGTGTGTTTATATATATATATACCGCAGTAAAACAAACAAACAAGATGGTAAAGGTAAGTAAGGTTTTTTTCTGCTTTAGTTAAGACTTTGGGGGAAAATATATGCAATCATTAGCTTAAATTAAAAAGAGTTAGGGTTTGAATTAAGAATACTTAACACAGTTTAGAAAGCCATAGTCCCCCCACCAAAAAAAATCACTCAAATTAGTAAAGTTTTATATAGAAGCAGAGGGGAGGGGAAGGGAGATGAGGGGGATGCAAGCCAGCCTTAAAAGTAACTAGAAAAAAAGACACAAAAAATACAGAAGGCAATGAAAATAATAATGATAGATTTCTTCTGGGAGAAAACAGTAGAACAATATATTTAAAGTATAAAAAGAAGAAACAAAAGAAAACAAAACAGTGAAAAAAATAAATAAAAGAAACATGTGAATCCAAAATTCTATACCTAATAAAATCATCCTTGAAAACCAAGGTGAAACAGACTTTAAAAATATGTATAAAATCTTAAATAATTCATCACCATCAGATGTCTAAAACAAACAAATATTAAGAAAGTCTTTTAGAGCAAAGGAAAATGATGCCAGATGGAAATCTGGATCCAAAAAAGGATTAAATAACACTGGAAATGGTAAGTATGTGGGTAAATACAAAAAACTTTCTTTTTATTATTATTTTAGTGACTTTGAAAGATAACTGACAGGCCGGGTGTAGTGGCTCATGCCTGTAATCACAGCACTTTCGGAAGCCGAGGCACTCAGATCACAAAGTCAAGAGATCGAGACCATCCTTGCCAATATGATGAAACCCTGTATCTACTAAAAATATGAAAATCAGCTGGGCATGGTGGATTTTCATGCCTGTGGGAGGCTGGGCAGGAGGATTGCTTGAACCCAGGACACAGAAGTTGCAGTGAGCCGAGATCACTCCACTGCACTCCAGCCTGGCACCTGGCAACGGAGCAAAACTCTGTCTCAAAAAAAAAAAAAAAAAGATAACTGACAGTGTAAATAATATTTTTTAAAATATATTGTGATGTTTATAACACATGTGAAATGAATTGTATGACAATAATAGAAAGGCTGAGAGAGGAAAATATAAGTATTTTAGTTCTTATGTTTTTTTTTTTTTTGAAGGAAAGAAAGAAACAAAATGAGTGAAGGAGAGGAAGAAAGAGGAAGAAAAAGAGGAAGAGAGAATGGGAATATTGCTTTATTCTAAAAATGGGTATTAATAATGGCTGATCAATATTTTGTGTATTTAAAGTGGAGAATGTATATTTTGTGTATTTAAAGTGGAGAGCTCTATAAATATTTATTAAGTTTACTTGTTCCGGATCTGAGTTCAAGTCCTGGATATCCTTACTAATTTTCCGTCTCACTGAGTCTAAATCTCTTTATGGGTCTTATGTATCTGGGTGTTAGGATCGTTAACTCTCATTTTTGCATTGATCCTTTTACCACTATATCTTTGTTGCTTTAAAATCTATTTTATCAGATGCAAGAATTGCAACTCCTGCTTTTTATTTATTTTTGCTCTCCATTTGGTTGGTAAATCTTTCTCCATCCCTTTGTTTTGAATCTTTGTGTATCTTTGGATGTGAAATGGGTCTGGATGTAGCATACAGTTAGGTTCTGGCTGTATCTTTTTATTGGGGAATTTAGTCGATTTAAATTTAGGATTACTGCCATTTGATGTTAACTGGCTATTTTATCCATTCATTGATGTAAATTCTTCTTTATGTTGATGCTGTTTACTTTTTGGTATATTTTTAGAAAGTCTAATACTGGTTGTTCCTTTCTATGTATAATGCTTCTTTCAGAAGCTCTTGTAAAGCAGGCCTAGTGAAAATAAAATCTCTGAATACTTGCTTGCTCATAAAAGATTTTATTTTTCCTTCAATTGTGAAGCTTAGTTTGGCAGGATATGAAATTCTGGGCTGAAAGTTCTGTTCTTTAAGGATGTTGAATATTGGCCCCCACTCTCTTCTGGCTTGTAGGGTTTCTGCTGAGAGATCTGCTGTAAGTCTAATAGGCTTCCCTTTCTGGGTAACCTGACCTTTCTCTCTGGCTGCCCTTGGTATTTTCTCCTTCGTTTCTACCCTGGCGAATCTAAGATTATGTGCCTTGGGGTTGCTCTTCTTGAGGAATATCTTTGTAGTGTTCTCTGTATTACCTGGGGTTGAATATTGTCCTGCTTTGCTAGATTGGGAAAGTTTTCCTGAATAATATCCAGAATAGTATTTTCCAACTTGGATTCATTCTCTCCGTCACATTCAGGTACACCTATCAAACGTAAATTAGGTCTTTTTACATAGTCTCATATTTCTTGGAGACTTTGCTCATTCCTTTTTATCCTTTTTTCTCTATTCTTGTCTTCTCATTTTATTTCATTAAGTTGGTCTTTGACCTCTGATATTCTTTCTTCTGCTTGATCAATTCAGCTATTCAAACTTGTGCATATTTCGCTAAGTTCTTGTGTTGTGTTTTCCAACTCTGTTAGTTCATTTATATTCCTCTCTATATTGTCTATTCTTGTTAGCATTTCTTCAAACCTTTTTTCAAAGTTCTTAGTTTCTTTACATTGGGTTAGAACAAGTTCTTTTAACTCTCAGAAGTTTCTTATCATCCACCTTCTGAAGCCTACTTCTGTGAATAGAACACAGTCCTTTTCCGTCAGGGCTTGTTCCATTGCTGATAAGGAACTGTAATCCCCTGTATAGGGAGAGGGGTTCTGATTTTGGGTATTCTCAGCCTTTTTAGGCTGGTTTCATCCCTTTGTTATAAATGTATCCATCTGTCATCTTTACAATTACAGCCTTTCTAATTAGGTTTCTGAGTGGACGTAATTTATTGATTCCCAGTGCTGGAATCCAAGCAACCCATTGCGCCGGCCAAAACAGCGGTGTTAAGAACATAATGTTCTTATACTATATGTGAAATAGTATAATACCAACTGAAAATAGATTGTATTGAATTAAACATGTATTCTACAAAAACTAAAGAACCACTAAAGTACAAAAATATTACTAAGAGAAATTAAGGAATACCAAAATTATTGGGGAGTTATGCCAGGTTCCTGGATCAAAAACTGTAAAGTGTTAAGATGTCAATAGTCAAAATACACTGAAACAAATAGGAAACTAATTAAAGAACTTATACTATCTGATTTCAAGACCTGCTATTATGAAACTGTGATAAAAAATATAGTGCTGCATTTGAGATACAAAAATAGGTCAATAGAATAAAATTATATGACAAGAAATAGACTCATGCATAAATAGTGAATTAATTATTAAGCATTCAAGAAAAATACTAAATCAATTCAGTATAGAAAGGATAAACTTTTCAACAAACAATGAAACAATTAGATATCCAAACACAGCAATAAAAACCAAATGTTTCATAACTTGTACAATATAAAAATTAACCCAAAATAAACCAAAGATCTGAATTTTAAAACTAAAGTAAAACTTCTGGAATGTATGAGAAAATTTATGTGTAAGCATCTTCTTTTTTTTCAGTATATGATTCAATTTATATAAAGTTGAACAACAACACAAACTAATTAATATTTCTAGATACTATAATAGAGATTACCTCTAAGTAAGCAAGGATGAGGTTAGTAGTGGTGGCATGTATTGAAAAGGAGTGCAAATATACGTACACTGTAATGAGATGTTCAGTATCTTTTTTTAAAAGTGTCATTGTTGTATAGAATACTTTTAGGTTCATAGCAAAACTGAGAGGACAGAACAGAGATTTCTCACATACTTCCTGACCCTACACATTCATAGCCTCTCCCACTATGAGCATTCCCCACCAAAGTGATACTTTAGTTGCAATAGATAAACCTACATTGACTCATCATTATCACCCAAAGTCCATAGTTTATATGAAGGTTCACTCCTGCTGTTGTATGTTCTATGAGTCTGGACAAATGTAAAACTATACAAATCCATAATTAAAGTATTATTGTGGTAGTTTCACCACCTGTACTCTTCCTATGCATCCCTCTCTCCGCCATATGCCTTGGCAACACTGATCCTTTTACTGTCTCTATACTTTTGCCTTTTTAACAATATCTTACAGTTGGAATCATATAACATGTAGCATTTTTAGGTTGCCTTATTTCACTTAGTAGCAGGCATTTAAGTAATCATTATGTCTTTTCATGGTTTGATAACGCATTACTTTTATTGCTGAATAATGTTCCCTTTTATGGATGTATCAGATTATTTATCCGTTGAACTAGATAGGGACATTGTGGTTCCTTCCAACTTTTGGCAATTATGATTAATGATGATGTAAAGATCTGTGCACATAAGATTTTTACTCTTTTGAGTAAATTTCAACTCCTAGGAAGCATAATTGCTGAATCATATTATGAAAGTATGTTTAGTTATATTTTTAAAAAATCAAATTGCCTTTCAAAGTGACAATACCATTTTCCATTCCTAACAGTAATTGTGGTTCCTGTCACTTCATATCCTCAACAACTTGTAGTTTTGTCAGTGTTTTGAATTTGGCCACTCTATGTATGTAGCAGTATCTCGTTAATTTGCATTTTCTTCATGATATTTGATGTAAAACATGTTTTCATATTCTTATTTTCCATCTACATATTTTCTTTGGTGAGTTGTCAGTTAAGTCTTTGGCCTATTTTTAAGTTGGTTTGTTAAATTTCTTAGTGTTGAGGTTTCGGTGCTCTTTGTATATTTTAGATAATAGTCTTTACCAACTACATCTTTTTCAAATACTTTCCTCTGTATGGGACTTGTCCATTCATTCTCTTGTGAGTGGTTCGTGTATGGGAAATAAAATTAACTATAATTAAGTCAAGCTTATAAATTATTTCTTTTTGTAAAATTGTTCTCTTCTCCTTTTAGTATCCAGGGGAATATGTGCAGATTTGTTGCAGGGGCAAATTGTGTGTTGCTGGGGCTTGATGTACAAAAAGTCTTATTACCCAGCTAGTGATCATAATACCTTATAGGGAGTCTTCTGACTCATACCCTCCTCCTATTCTTGCTCCTCAAGTGGTCCCCAGTGTCTTCTATTTCCATCTCTGTGTCTGTGTGTACTCAATATTTAGCTCCTACTTGTCAGTGAGAACATGGTATTTGGTTTTCCACACCAGCATTAATTTGCTTAGGATAATGGCCTCCAGCTGCATTCATGTTTCTACAAAACACATAATTTTGTTCTTTTTTTATGGTTTGTGTGTGTGCGTGTGTGTGTGTGTGTGTGTATGTATGCATATATAGGGGGATTCACTAAAAGTGGTGGCAAAAATATTAAGAGAAAAATATTAGAGAAAGTTATAGAATGTAGTCTCAAATCCTTTTGGAGTGCCTAAGGGGTTTTCTTATAGTTCTTGCTTAAAGGTAGCTAGAGTCTTTTTGCAGGAGCTAGAGAGATTAAGGTGCAAATACAAAGGAATGTGAGTTGCTTACCTAGCTAGCTACTTTGTTTACTCATGTGGTCTTAAAACTAAACTTTGAGCTGGATGGCCCTCTTTAGGAGAGGTTGACCCACTAATGGTGTTTTCTTTGGGCATCAGAACCCTGTTTTTTAATCTTTAAGCTCTAGTGGTGTTAACTCAAGCCTTTGCCAATTAAACTTTACTAAACGAATGCAAGTCCCACTGGCTTGGGAGGGCTGGCAGCTGCTATCTCCTTATAACACTCTCCAGAGTAACTGGAAGCCACCCAAACACACTCAGTTGAACTGGCAAAGCATAATGTCTGTGTGTCAGTATACTTTATTCATCTGTCATTCAGTCAGGGTCTGCAGGACAGACCCCTGCAGGTAGTGAACCTGACATATACATATGTCACATTTTCTTTATTCAATCCATCATTGATGGGCATTTTAGGTGAATCTGTTTTTGCTATTGTTAACAATGCAATGAACATATGAGCATATGTGTCTTTTTGATAGAACAATTCATTTTTCTTTGGGTATATGCACAGCTGTAACATTGCTGGGTGAAATGGTAGTTTGTTAAGTTATTTGAGACATCTTTAGACTGCTTTCCACAATGGCTAAACTAGCCTAAATTTCCACCATCACTATATGTGTTCCTTTTCCTATGTAACCTTGCCAGCATCTGTTCTTTGTCTTTCATTTAGATCTTTAACACCTCATGAGTTAATTTTTGTATTTGGTGAAAGGAAGGGGTCCAGTTTCATTCCTCAGTATATGGCTAGCCAGTTGTCCCTTCACCATATTTTGAATAGGGAGTCTTTTCCTTATTGTTATTGTTGACTTTGTCAATGAACAGGTTATTGTAGATGTATGGCTTTATTTCTGGTTTCTCTATCCTGTTTCATTGAACTCTGTGTCTGTTTCTGTACCAGTTTTATGCTGTTTTGGTTACTGTAGCCCTGTAGTATAGTTTGAAGTCAGGCAGTGTGATACCTCTGGCTTTCTTCTTTTTGCTTAGGATTGCTTTGGTTTTTCTGGTTCTTTTTAAGTTCTATATGAATTTCAGGATACCTTTTCTCAATTCTGTGAAAAATAATGCTGATAATTTGATAGGAATAGTATTAAATCTGTAAAATTGCTTTCTGTAGTATGACCATTTTAATGATATTAATTCTTTCTATCCATGAGCATGAAATGCTCTTTTATATGTTTTTGTCATCTTTTATTTCTTCCAGTAGTTTTGTAATTCTTATTATAGAATCTTTCACCTCCTTTTTGAGCTGTATTTCAAGGTATTTTATTCTTTTTGTGGCTATTGTAAATAGGATTGCATGCTTGATTTGGCTATCAGCTGGGACCTTTTTGATATATAGAAATGCTACTGATTTTTGTACATTGATTTTGTATCCTGAAACCTTACTGAAGTTGTTTTGCAATTCTAACAGCCTTTTAATAGAGTCTACTGGGGTTTTCTAGGTATAGACTCTACAAAGAGAGAATTTGACTTTCTCTCTTCAGGGATTGTGCCTAATTTCATAACTGAAACTTCATTGCCAAACCCAAGGTCATCAAGATCTTCTCTTCTTTTTTTTGTAGAAATTTTGTAGTGTTACATTTTACATTTAGGTTTATGATCCATTTTCAGTTAAGCTTTGTGAAGAGTGTAAGGTCTGTGTCTAGATTCATTTTTTTCAATGTAAATGTCCAGTTGTTCTCCTACCATTTATTGAAGAGACAATTATTTCTCCATTGTAATTCCTTTGCTCCTTTTTAAAAGATCAGTTGATTATATTTATGTGGGTCTATATCTGAGCTCTCTATTCTATTTGTAGATTTCTTTTTTTGCCAGTACTTCAATGTTTCTCTTCTTATTGTTTTTTATTATTATAATTTAAGATATGGGTTACATGTGCAGAATGTGCAGGTTTGTTACATAGGTATATATGTACCATGATGATTTGTTGCACCCATCAATCCATCATCTACATTGGGTATTTCTCCTAATGCTATCTCTCCCCTATCCCCTATCCCAAGACAGTCCCTGGTGTGTGATATTTTCCTCCCTATATCCATGTGTTCTTATTGTTCAATGCCCATTTATGAGTGAGAACATGCGGTGTTTTGTTTTCTGTTCTTATGTTAGTTTGCTGAGAATGATGGTTTCCAGTTTTATCCATGTCCCTGCAAAGAATATGAACTCATCCTTTTGTATGGCTGCATAGTATTCCATGGTGTATATGCACCACATTTTCTTTATTCAGTCTATCACTGATGGGCATTTGGGTTGGTTCCAAGTCTTTGGTATTATGAACAGCGCCACAGTAAACAAACATGTGCATGTGCCTTTATAGTAGAATAATTTATAATCCTTTGGGTATATGCCCAGTAATGGAATTGCTGGGTCAAATGGTATTTCTGGTTCTAGATCACACTAGAATTGTCACACTGTCTTCCACATGGTTGAACTAATTTACACTCCCACCAATAGTGTAAAAACATTCCTATTTCTTCACATCCTCACCAGCATCTATTGTTTCCTGACTTTTTAATGATCACTATTTTAACTGGAGTGAGATGGTATCTCATTGTGGTTTTCATTTGCATTTCTCTAATGACTAGTGATGATGAGCTTTTCTTCGTATGTTTGTTAGCTGCATAAATGTCTTCTTTTGAGAAATGTCTCTTCATATTCTTTACCCACTGTTTGATAGGGTTGATTTTTTCTTGTAAATTTGTTTAAGCTCTTTGTAGATTCTGGATATTAGTCCTTTGTTAGATGGATAGATTGAAATTTTTTCTTCCATTTTGTAGCTTGCCTGTCCATCTTTAACTTGAATAGGGCAAGTTCTTAAATTTGTTGTTCTTCTTCAATATTGTTTTGGCTATTCTGGATCTTGTGCCTCTTTATATGAACTCTAGAATCAACTTGCTAATACCTTTAAAAAAAACTGTCTGCTGTCGGGCATTTGATTGAGGCTGCATTGAATCTGAAGATCAAACTTGTTAGAAATGGCATCTTGGCCATACTGGAATCATTGCCTTGTTCTCAGAATTAGTAGAAGAGCTGCTATTTTTCTCACAATTTAGAATGATGGTAGCTATAGTTTTTTTAAATAAATGTTTTACATCAAGTTGGTTAGGTTTCCCTGTATTCTAGTTTGTAGAGAGTGTTATCATAAATGGGTATTTAATTTTGTGAAATGCTTTTCCTGCATCTATTGATATAATCATGTGATTTTTCTTCTTCAGCCTGATTATGTCATGAATTATATAAACTGATTTTTAAATGTTGTATTAGCTGTGCATTCCTGAGAAAATTCCCTCATGGTTTTGGTGTACAATTGTTTCATACAATGTTGGATTTCATTTTCTAGTATTTTGTTGAGGATTTTTGCAACTATGCTTGTAAGAGCAATTAAGCTATTTTTAATTATTTAATATATTTGTCTGGTTTTAATATTAGCATGATGCTGCACTCATAGAATGAGTCAAGAGGTATTCTCTTTGCTTCTCTCTTCTTAAAGAGATCTTTTTTTTAATTGATAAAATTGTTTTCTTGAATGTATGGTAGAATTTGCTAGTGAAATTATCTGGGCCTGGCACTTTCTGTTTTGGAAGTTTTAGTCAGTTCAGGCTGATATAACAAAATTATATAACCTGGGTAGCTTATAAACAAACTTATTTTCCATAGGTCTGGAGAATGGAAAGTCTAAGATCCAGTTGCCAAATGTTTTGGTGTCTAATGAAAAACTACTTTTTTATAGACAGCTTCTCACTCTGTTCTCATTTTCTAAGGGAAAAGACAGCTTTCTGGTGTTTCTTTTATAAGGTCACTGATTCCATTAATGAAAGCACTACTCTCATAATCTAATCATCATTCAAAAGCCCCCACCTTTAAATACCATCACATTGATTATTAGATTTTCAACATATAAAATTTAGGGGGACACAAACATTCAGATCACATCATTCTGCGCCATCTCCACAAAATTTATGTTCTTCTTGCTTGTAAAATATATTCATTCTTCTTGCTTGTAAAAAATATTCCAATGGCCTCAGAAGTCTCAACATGTTCCAACATCAACTCAAGTCTGAGTCTGAAGTCCAAAGTTACATGAAAATATCTAAACTTGACATGGGTGACACTCTCTAGTTGTGAACTTATAAACAGGTTGTTCTTCCAAAAGACAGTGTTGGCACAGGCTTAGGATACATTCTGATTCCAAAAGGAGCAATAGGAAAGATTACACAGGTAAGAAGTCCCAAGCAAGTCTGAAACCAAACAGGGCAAACAAAATTAAAACTTAAGGCTCAAATTATTATCCTCTTTTACTCAATGTTCTGCTTTCATGAAATACAGGATAGGGATTGGGCACCAGGCTCCAGGAAGCTTTGTCCTTCAAATTCTAGATGAATTTAGCCACAACTCAACAGTTCATGCAGTCTGTGCTCTGGGGAAGAGAAGATAACATGTAGTGGACACTGCCTATGTCGAGTATTTGTGCCCTCTGGAGAGGTAGCCAACTCAGTCCACACTGCACCTGAACCCACTGGAGCCACATGTAGAGCAGCCAAGGAGCACTGTGCTGAAATTCATGGAGCAGAGCCTTGAAATTGCTTTGACCTATGGTTCCTTACACTCTAAGCCTATGATTGGAGGTGGTAACTCCAGTAATTTACAAAATGTTCTCAGGGGTATCCCTCTATTGCCTAGATGAGTAGCCCCTGGCTTCTCTTGAGATAGCAAATCCATACTTATTTTATGAAAATCGCTTGTCTCCACCTTTATTCTGTCCTGAACATATTTTATCATTCATTGCAACATGAGTAGGCTGAGAGTTTTCCAAACTTTTAAGTCATGCTTCCTTTTTGATTAAAACTTTGATCTTTAATCATTTCTCTTTTCTTATATTTTATTATAAAAACTGAAAATGACTCAGGACACACTTTAAGCACTTTGCTTAGAAATTTCCTCAGCCAAATATCCAATTCATTGCACATAACTTTTGCCTTTTACAAAGCACAATTCAAAAATCCAAGGTTTTTGCCAGTTTATAAAAAGAATTGCCTTTCTCCAGTTTCCAATAACATGTTCTTTATTTCTGTCTGTAGGGATTTGTATCCAATATTTACTGCAAGAACCCAGGTAAACTCCTGGAGGGGAAACTCTCAAAGAATGGGGACTCCCCTATGACTAGGTCCCTCTGGAGTTTTTAACTCTCATACTTGTCCACACCTAGCCTCAGCAATGTCAAATATAGTTTAGGTTTTATTACCTGGACACTTGTTCCCATGGGAGTTTTTGCTCTGTTATGTTGTGATTCCCTATATCCCCCTGTCAGTCTCTCCAGTTTTAGGGGCAGTGGTTTGCTCTGTGATCTGACTTCTCTTACGGATCTAAGACTTTTTTCCAGTTTGTTCAGCTTTTTGCTTACTATTAGGATGGAGTGGTGACTTTCAAGCTCTTTATTTAAGGATCCAAGATTTTTTAGATATAACATTGAAACTGTGACCCACAAAAGAAAAAAAATATAACTTAGAATTCATCAAAATTAATACTTTTTAATTTTCAAAAGTTTCTGCTAAAATAATTAAATGGAAAGACATTGGGTGGAAAAAATTAAGCATTTATAAATAATATATTTGATGAAGTACTTACATGAAGAGTATATACAGATATCTTCAAACCCAATATGGAAGCAAACAACCTGCAAAAAGTCTGCAATATATTGGTGCACTTTACAAAAGAAGATACACAGATATAAGCATGTGAAAAGATGTTTGGTTTAATCAGTCATGAAAATATCAATATATATCTTTTAGAATATGTATCTTATATTTTGTGTCATTTTACACTCTGATTATCAAGCACTCTAATCAGTATAAAATGATACAACCTTTCAGAAAACTATTGTATTTTCTTTTTCTTGAATTTTAAATTTTAGGTTTGGGGGTACATGTGAAGGTTTGTTACATAAACATGCCATGAAGGTTTGTTGTACATATTTTTATATCACCCATGTATTGAACTCAGAACCCAATATATCTTTTGCTGCTCTCCCTCTTTCTACCATATCCCCTAAGTAGATCCCAGTGTCTGTTGTTTCCTTCTTTGTGTAAGTTCTTATCATTTAGCTTCCACTTATATGTGAGAACATGTGATATTTGTTTTTCTGTTCCTCCATTAGTTTGCTAAAGATAATAGCCTCCAGCACCATCCATGTTCCCACAAAAGACACAATCTTTCTTTTTATATGGCTGTATAATATTACATGGTTTATATGTACCACATTTTATTTATCCAGTCTGTCATTGATAGGCATTTAGGTTGATTCTATGGCCTTCCACTGATGGGCATTTAGGTGAATTCCATATTGTGAACAGTGCTACAGTGAACATTCACATGTCTGTTTATGGTAGAATGCTTTATATTCTTCTGGGTATATACCCAGTAATGGGATTGCTGGGGCAAATGATTTAGCACTTTGAGGAATCACCATACTGTCTTCCATAATGGTTGAAATAATTTACACTCCCAGCAACAGTGTATAAGGGTTCCCTTTTCTTCTACAACCTTGCCAGCATCTGTAATTTTTTGACTTATTTACATCATAGCCATTCTGACTGGTATGAGATGGGTATCTCATTGTGGGTTTGGTTAACATTTCTCTAATGATTAGTAATATTGATGTTTTTCTTATGATTGTCAGCCACATGTATTTCTTCTTTTGAGAAGTGTCTGTTAATGTCATTTGCCCAATTTTTTATGAATTGTTTTTCTCTTGTAAATTTAAGTTCTTGATAGTTTAATTAGATCCCATTTGTCAATTTTTGCTTTTGTTGCAATTGTTTTTTGTGCCTTTGTCATAAAATCTTTGCCCATTCTTATGTCCAGGATGGTATTGCCTAGAATGTCTTCCAGAGTTTTTATAGTTTTGGGTTTTATATTTAAGTCTTTAATCCATCTTGCATTGACTTTTATATACAGCATAAGAAAGAGGTCCTGTTTCAATCTTCTGCGTATTGCTATCCAATTTTTCCAGCTCCATTTATTAAATAGGGAGCCTTTTCCCCATTGTTTATTTTGTCAGCTTTTTCAAATATCAGATAGTTGTAGATGTGCAGTCTTATTCCTGGGCTCCCTATTTTATTCCACTGGTCTATGTGTCTGTTTTGTACCAGTACCATGCTATTTTGGTCACTGTAGTCTTATAGTATGCTTTAAAGTTAGGTAGTGTGATGCCTCCGGCTTTGTTCTTTTTGCTTAGAATTGCCTTAGCCATTCAGGCTTGCTTTTGAATCCATATAAATTTTAAAGTAATTTTTTTTTTAGTTCTTTGAAGAATGTTTTGGGTAGTTTCAAAGGAATAGCATTGAATATATAATTGCTTTGGGAATTATGGCCACTTTAATGACATAGATTCTTCCTATCCATGAGCATGGAATGTCTTTCCACTTGTTTGTGTTTTCTGTTTTTCTTTGAGCTGTGTTTTGTAGTTTTCATTGTAGAGCTCTTTTACCTCCTTAGTTAGCTGTATTACTAGTGTGTGTGTGTGTGTGTGTGTGTGTGTGGTGTGAATTATGAATGGGATTGCCTTTCTGATTTAGCTCTCAGTTTGGTTGTTTTTGGTGTATAGAAATGCTAGTAATTTTGGTACATTTATTTTATATCCTATAACTTTACTAAAGTTGTTTATTAGCTAAGAGCTTTTTGGCTGAGACTACGAAGTTTTCTAGGTTTAGAATCATGTCATCTGCATCAGATACAGTTTGACTTCCTCCCATCCTATTTAGATATCCTTTATTTCTTTCTCTTGCCTGATTGCTATGTCTAGGACTTTCAATACTATGTTGAATAGAAGTCATTAGAGATGGCATCCTTGTCTTGTGCTGATTTTCAAGGGGAATACTTCCAGCTCTTACCCATTTAGTATAATGTTGGCTATGGGTTTGTCATAAGTGGCTCTTATTATTTTGACGTATGTTCCCTTAATAGCTAGCTTATCGAGAGTTTTTAACATAAAGGGATATTTAATTTTATCAGAAGCTTTTTCTGCATCTGTTGATACAATCATGTGTTTTTTGTCTTTAGTTCTGTCTATGTGATGTCACATTTATTGATTTTCATATGTTGAACCAGCCTTGCATTACAGGGCATAAAGCTTACTTTATCATGGTGTATTTAGTTTTTATGTACTGCTAAATTTGGTTTGTAAGTATTTGTTGAGGATTTTTGAATTGATGTTTCTCAAGGATACTGGCCTGAAGTTTGTTGTTGTTGTTGTATCTCTGCTGAGTTTTGGTATGAAGACGATGCTGACCTCATAGAATGAATTGAGGAGAAGTCCCTCCTCCTCAATTTTTTGAAATAGTTTTGTTGGAATGGTATGAGCTCTTCTTTGTACATATATTAGAATTTAGCTGTGAATCCATCAGGTCCTGAGCTTTTTATTTTTTGGTAGGCTATTTTTTACTGACTTAATTTCAGAGCTCATTATTGGTCTGATTGGTAAACTAATTTCTTTTTTACCTAATCTTGGGAGGGTGTATGTGTCCAGGAACTTATCTATCTCTTCTAGACTTTCTAGTTTGTGGGTGTAGAAGTGTTTGTAATTGTTTCTGAGGTTTATTTTTATTTCTGTGGGGTCAGTAGTATCATTCCCTTTGTCATTTATAACTGTGTTCATTTAGATCTTTTCTCTTTTCTTCTTAATTAGCCTAGCTAGTGTTCTATTTGATTTTTTTTTCAAAAAATCTACCTGAATTTGTTGATCTTTTGATATTTTTAGTGTGTCTTAATTTCCTGCAGTCCAGCTCTGACTTTTGTTATTTCTCATCTTCTGTCATCTTTTGGGTTGATTTGCTCTTGCTTCTCTATCAGTTGTGAAGTTTGGTTCTTCATTTGAGATCTTTCTAACTTTCTGATGTGGGCATTTAGTGCTATAAATTTTTGTCTTAACTTTGCCTTAGCTGTGTTCCAGAGATTCTGGTATATTATATCTTTGTTCTTATTAGTTTCAAATAATTTCTTGATTTCTGCCTTAATTACATTGTTTACCCAAAATTAATTTAGAAGCATGTTGTTTAATTTCCATGTAAATATATGGTTTTGAGCGATTTTCATTGTGTTGACTTCTATTTTTATTGTGCTTCAGTCCAAGAGTGTATTTGGCACACTTTCAGTTCTTTTACATTTGTTGAAGATTGTTGTAGTCCCAATTATGTAGTTGATTTTAGAGTATGTGCCATGTGGTGATAAGAAGAATGTACATTCTGTTGTTTTGAGGTGAAGACTTTTGTAAAGGTCTATCAAACCCATTTGGTCCAATGCTGAGTTTAGGTCCTGAATATCTTAATTTCCTGCCTCAATGATCTGTCTAATACTGTCAGTGGAATGTTGAAGTCTCCAATTAATTTTCTGTGGGAGTTGATGTCTCTTTGTAGGTCTCTAAGAACTTGATTTATGAATCTGGGTAGGCCTGTGTTGGGTACATATATATTTAGGATAGTCAGGTCTTGTTGAATTAAAATCTTTATGATTATGCACTGCTCTTCATTGTCTTTTTTGATCTGTGTTGGTTTGAAATCCATTTTCTGTGAAGTTAGGATTGAAACCATTGGTTCTTACTTTTTATCCAGCTTTCCACTCTGCTTTTTAAGTGGGGCATCAAATCCATTTGTATTCAAGGTTAGTATCAATATATGTGGATTTGATTCTGTCATTGTGCTGTTAGCTGGTTATTATGTGTGGTTGCTTTACAATGACATTAGTCTGTGTGTCTATGTGTGTTTTTGCATTATCTGGTTGCAGTCTTTCCTTTCTATATTTAGTACTCCTTTCAAGTCCTCTTGTAAGGAAGGTCTGGTGATAATAAAGTCTATCAACTTTTGCTTATATGAAAAGAATCTTATTTCTCCTTCACTGAGAAAGCTCAGTTCAGCTGAATATAAAATCCTTTCTTGAAGATTTTTTTTTTAATGAATGTTCAATATAGGTCCCAAATCTCTTCTGGAATGTAGAATTTCAGCTGAGAGTTCTGCTCTTACACTGATAGGGATATTTTTGTAGGGGACTTGCCCTTTAACTCTAGCTGCCTTTACCGTATTTTCTCTCATTTTGACCTTGTAAAACCTGATGATTATATGTCTTGGGGATAATTCTCTTAGGTAGAATCTTGCAGGAGTTCTATTTCTCAGATTTGACTGTTGGCCTCTTTAGCAATATTGGAGATATTTTCATGGATGACATGCTGAAATATAATTTTCACATTGTTTACTTTCTCCTCCTTCCTTTCAAGGATGCCAGTGATTCATAGATTTGGTCTCTTTACATAATCCTGTAATTCTCAGAGGTTTTGTTTATTCCTTTTATTCCTTTTTCTTTATTTTTGTCTGTCTTATTTCAGAGAACCAGTCTTCAAGTTCTGAGATTCTTTCCTCAGCTTGGTTTATTCTGCTGTTAATGTCTGTCAATGCATTGTGAAATTCTTGTATTGCATTATTTATCCCTGTGAGACCCCATTTGGTTCTGTTTTATACTGGCTATTTTACCCTTCAGCTCCTGTATTACTTTATTGTTATTCTTATTTTCCTTGGACTGGATTTTGCCATCTTCCTGGATCTTGATGATTTTTGTTTCTAATCCTCAAGACAATGTGGGAAATGTCTCCAGGGCATGTCAGAGGATTTCATGGCAGCCCCTCCTATCGCAGGCCCAGAGACCTAGAATAAAAAAGTGGTTTCATGGGCCAGGCCCATAGTCCCCATGCTATGTACAAGCTAGGGACTTGGTGCCCTGTGTACCAGCTGCTCCAGCTGTGACTGAAAGGGGCAAATGTAGAGCTTGGCCATGGCTTCAGAGGGTGCAAGCCTCAAGCCTTGGCAGCTTCCATAAGGTGTTGAGCCTGCAGGTGCACAGAAGTCAAGAATTGGGGTTTGGGAACCTCTATTAGGATTCAGATGATGTATGGAAACGCCTGGATAGATAGGCAGAAGCTTGCTGCAGGGGCAGGGCCTTTGTGGAGAACCTCTACTAGTGCAGTGCAAAGGGAAATGCAGGGTAGGACCTCCCAAACAGAGTCCCTCCTAGGGCACCACCTAGTGCAGTGATAAGAAGAGGGCCACTGTTCTTCAGACCACAGAATAGTAGATTCACTGACAGCTTCCACCATGCATCTGGAAAAGCCACAGACACTCAATGCCCACCTGTGAAAGCAGTTGGAGGGAGGCTATACCCTGCAAAGCCACAGAGGTGGAGTTGCCCAAGACCATGGGAACCTTTCTCTTGCATCAGCATGACCTGGATGTGAGACATGTGGTCAAAGGAGATTATTTTGAAACTTTATGATTTGACTGCCCTGCTGGATTTTGGACTTCCATGGGGCCCTGTGTTTGGCCAGTTTCTTTGATTTGGTATAGCTGTATTTACCCAATGCCTTTACTCCCATTGTGTCTAGGAAGTAACTAACTTGTTTCTGATTTTACTGGTTTATGGGTGGAAGTGACTTGCCTTGTCTCAGATGAGACTTTGGACTATGGACTTTTGAGTTAATGCTGAAATCAGTTAAGACGTTGTGAGACTGTTAGGAAAGCATGGTTGGTTTTGAAACGTGAGGACATGAGATTTGGGAGGGGACACAGGTGGAATGATATGATTTGGCTTTGTCTCCCCACCAAATCTCATCTTGAATTGTAACTCCCACAATTCTTACATGTCATGGGAGGAACCCAGTGGGAGATGGTTGAATTATGGGGGCAAGTCTTTCCTAAGTTGTTCTCATGATAGTGAATGAGTCTCTTGAAATCTGATAGTTTTTAAAAATAGGAGTTTCCTTGCACAAGCTCTCTTTTCTTATCTGCTGCCATGTGAGATGTGCCTTTTACCTTTTGCCATGATTGTGAGGCCTTCCCAGCCACATGGAACTATAAGTCCATTAAATCTCTTTGTTTTGTAAATTGTGTCTTGGGTATGTCTTTATTTTCAGTGTGAAAATGAACTGATACATGCACTTAGGATTATTGGTCAGCTGATAGACTCTTGCATGGATGTGTGACCCCCCTGTTTCCTCACAGTCCCAGTTTTGTTCCTCTCAGTGCTCTGAAAGTGTGGGTTCCTCTCCCCCTTGAGGGTTGGCTGTAGATTACAACTTGGCACTCCTGTGCTGCCCACTGCAGCTCTGGGGCAATCTCAGTGTTTATATTCTTTCCCCAGCTTAGAGGCAGCAGGGGAAGAAATCTTAGTAGTGGTTGTGGGCAAGGGTTATTTATTTGACTCCTTGGGGCTCCAGCCAGAGAGATGTAGGTCAGCAATCATTCAGTGCCGTCAGCCCAAGATGTGCATAATTTCATTATGTAAAATTCCAGGAAATGCAAGATAATTTACAGTGTTAAAAAGCAGACTGTTGGCTGCCCAAGTACTGGGTGAAGGAAGCAGAGATAAGTGGACAGGTGGCATTAGAAAGCTACACAGGGAAATTTTTGGTGGTGATAAATATGCTGGTTACTTTGATTGTCATTATGTTCATTAATGTGTACAGAAGTCAAAGATTATTGAATTGTATACTTAAATTATGTGTAGCTTGCTATATGTCACTTATAATTCAACAAAACTATTAAAAATATAACTTAAAATGATACAGGTAAGAGCCTTATTATCATCCAATTTTGAAATACATTCCAGTAGAATTTCTATAAAGAAAGAACAAAATCACTGAAAATTAAAAATTTACAATAGTAAAGTTTTGGCTTTGTGACTTGATTTAGCCAATAGAATATGGTTGAATCAACATTGTGCTAGTTCTAATCTAGGCTTTCAAAAAGCATTACAACATATGTGCTTATACTCTTGGACCTCTACTTCCATGAGGCAAATAAGTCCAAGATAACATGCTAGAGGATGAGAGACCAAAGCTTGTTTCATCCATATCTGTAATAAAGCACCCAGCCTAAAGACCCTCCAATTGGTTGCAGACATATGAACAAACCTAGCTAACATCAGCCAAGCCTAGCTCCTACGAGAAGGACCAACCTCCTAAACCCAGACCTAAGTGCTGATATACAGAACCAAAAACTGACTAAATTATTATTCCAAGTTCAAAGTAGTTTGACAAGTAGTAAAAGCTAACTGATACATATGTGAAGGAGTTACACAGAATATAACACAGATAGACTTGCACAGAGAGAGAATATAAGATTAACGTTGAGACTTCAAAGGTACCTTGCAAAGATCTAATGCTCACTTTCAAATTCTTGAGGAAAACAATAGAATCAGTAAGAGATATTTGAAGAGATAATAATGCTTGTGGTGGGTTAAATAGTGGCCCTAACCCTGAGGGTAATTTTATCAAGAATCTCAAAATGTGGCATCATTTGGAATAAAGATTTATTCCACTGATAAAATTAAAATAAGAATCTGAAAAAGAAATCATACTGGTTTAGGATGGACCATAAAACCAATCATGGCTTATAAGAGACATAAAATGAGAAGATACAGAGAGGAGGCTTATGTGAAGACAGAGGCAGAGATTGTAGTGATATATTAATAAGCCAAGGAGTATTAAAAATTGCTGGGTTCCACGAGCCTAGGAGAGAGACAATGAATGAATTTTCCCTCAAAGCATCCGGGAGGAGCCAACACTGATGACACCTTGATTTTGGACTTATGGCCTCCAGAACTGTGAGATGGTAAATTTCTGTTGTTTTAAATTACCCACTTTGTGGTAGTTTGTTATGGTATTCCTAGAAAAACAATACTGTGGTTAAGAAGTTTTCAAAACTAATGAAGAATATGAATTCTCAGTTTCAAAATTATAACACATATTAAAAGAGTGAAAGGAAAATACAGACAGCTATACCTACACAACTGGTTAACTCAGTATTAAAGGTAAAGGTGTATGATGAAGAGTCTCCTAGCCACCCAATTCTCTTCCTCCCTGATACAACTACTCTTATCATTTTGTTTGCATGTATGCATCCACCCACCCTAGATTTTATATTTGGTACAAAATTTAATATTTTTAAAGATACATTTCAGTATTAATTGCTCAACTCCGAAGGATGTAAATTTTCTCTAGATTGAAAAGAGTCTTAGTTCTTAGGGGTATTCATCTTCTTTTGTTTCTTAGGGTAAAGTAGGGGTATCTAGGCATTCTATATTGTGGTTAATTTTGTTAAACTTTTTTTTAACCAATGTAAATATCCATAATTGACTATTTTGGTTTAGGGTTGACAAAGTAACAATCCTCAGATAACATTTATTAAAGGTGAATTTGGTTTGGATAGCATTGTGATATTTATGTTTTTATTTTACATTAAAGTAAAATATTAATTTAAAATTCATTAGGCTAGGCTTGGGTTTTCTGATTGTTTTATAGGGCTCTATTGTCTAATTTAGACACTTGGGTTACCTGCTTGGTCTTTTCTAAGCATTCATATTTTCTGTAACTTATTATAACAATAACTTAAGAATTCATTAATAGAATAATACCACACTGTTATAAGTGATATTGGGATAAGCTTTTATAATAAAGAAGCATGGTCTTGATAAATTATTTAGTGGGAATAAAAAGCATATGCTGCTTGATGCTATAAGAATATTAACTAATAATATATAAGAAGAAAAACATCTAGGAGAAACTTTACCAAAATGTCAGCAACAGTTGTTTCTATGACAAAATTGTAAATATTGCACTTATTATTTTTTGCTTATATAAGCATTCCAATTTTTGTATAATAAAAATATATTACCAACATCATAAACTATTCTAAAAGTTAGAGGGAAAGAAGAAAACCACCTTTTTTTGCTCTACTGGACTCTGAACTTCATTCATTATTATTTAATTACAATTCATTTTCTGTTAAGAACCCTGATAATTAAAATGACCAATATTTTTGAAACCTATAAACTAAAATACAATACTACTTGTATTGTGGAATAGCTATACCCAGCCTTTTTGGTACCAGGAACTAGTTTTTTGGAAGACAATTTTTCCACAGACGAACATAGTAGGGGGGATGGCTTCAGAATGACTCAAATGCATTACATTTATTGTGCACTTTACTTTTATTATTATTATATTTTAATATACAATGAAATAATTATACAACTCACCATAATATAGAATCAGTGGGAACCCTGTGCTTGCTTTCCTGCAACTAGATGGTCCCATCTGAGAATGATGGGAGACAGTGATGGATCATCAGTCATTAGGTTCTCATGAGGAGTGCATAACCTAGATTCCTCACATGTGCAGTTCACAATAGGGTTTGCATTCCTATGAGAATCTAATGCTGCCGCTGTTCCAACAGGTGATGAAACTCAGGCAGTAATGCAAGTGAGGGGGACAGCTATAAATACAGATAAAGCTTCACTTCCTGCTGTGTGGCCTGGTTAGGGAACACTGTTGTAGAGGACTAACACATTGACCAATACAAAACTTTCAGAACCTTCTCTTTTTTTTTCCAGCTTAAGGGATTTATTGCAAATGCAAATGATCAAGAAAGATCAGAACTCTACAATGTTTTGAATTCCTACTTAATCACACACTTGAACTGGAATTTTGGTAAAATTTTTAATGTCTTCATCTTAGTTTTCTCATCAGCAAAATCTACAGTTGTTTCCAAAAGGTTAAAGAGATAGTGTCTAGAAAGTGTCAGGTATGTTGCAGATGCTCAATAAAGTATGTATAACTTTCCTATAGATTTGAGTTTTTCCTTTTCAATTGATATCAACTGAAGAAAATCTGAGTATTATAAGATACTAAAACTGTTTTTTTGGTTACTCTGGCTTTTTAAAACTGAGAAACTTCTGTGTAATAGATTAAGTCAGTTTTTCAGTAATTACAATAGCATGGATATATATTGCAATTGTTACTTCTTTTCTATATATTTTTATACTTCAAATGGTTGGAGACCACATTTCTATTTACTGCACTCCTATTGACTTTACACACATTAATATATGGGTAATTTTTGCCCATGCAATATACATTCTATTGATGTAGCATGCAGGTAGCTCTCTAGGGTGAGACTCTCTAGCTTTCTCTTCCCCTCTGTTCTTTGTATACATAGTCACACAAAAATATTCATGTGTAATAAAGCAAGAAGTTTGTAACAATGTAAAATGTTGATTTATCTTTTCCCTAGCTGTATATGCCTGTTTTTCTCCTCTTCAGTTTTAGAATCTCATACTCTTTGCAAAGTATTAATATTTTGAGTCATACTCTTAGAAGTAAGTCAAATCTCATTTTCACTGATATATACAATCTGGTTATTAGAAGTCATATATATCCAGTTTTTAATGCTTAAGTTAAATCACTTCTCACAAAAAAAAAACACCCTAATACATACTTTAAAAAACGTTCATCTATTTTTTATACTAATTTGATTCATGCCAGTTTTGATCTTCTGTGATTAGTGCATAGATTGGACATTTCATTGTTCAAAGGGCTAAACTATTAGTTCCTGTTACATGCTCAACATATTTATCACTTGATAAAGGAAAAGGTGCCTTAAACAAAACCTTTACATTAATTATATCCTATAAAGCCTTCTATTTTATATCTACCCCACTAGGTAAGTACCAGAACCAAGAAGAAAGAAACCAACAATATGCTCTCCTAAATAAAACTACATAATTGTTTTAATGGTTCCTCACAAAGAGTAATTGAGATTTAGTATCACATTATGGTTTGAACTTTTATTGACTTTCTCCCGCCATGAACTGGCAGAGATATTTCTTTATAATGTTCAAATGTGCTTCTTTTTTTTTTCTTTTCTTTTCGGTTTTACTCTGGGCACTGATTTTGTTATTACAGGCAATATGTTGGTAGCATTTATGTTATTCAAACTATTTTAGCTTTAATAAATAAAACTATAACAGAGAGCTGAGAAGCTTTCACCCTGAAAATCAGGTCAAACATTTATATTAAAAGAAGCAATAAATACTTTCTTAAATCTATAAATGAATTTAACTATATTTTCTCTTGGATTTTTATTCTCACTTCTTTATTTTATTGCAATGTATTTTTCATGCTGAAATGCTAAAATGTAAGATCATGGTCAGGACAAAACTTTCAGCACTTTCTCTTTTCTTTTTTGGCTTAAGAGGCTTATTATAAATGAAAATGGTCAAGAAATATCAGAACTCAGTAATATCATTGTGAATCCCTACTTAACCATAAACTTGCATGGTTATTTTGGTAAAACTTTTATTATCTCTGCATCTTAGCTTCCTCATCTTCAAAATAAAGTTTTGAGTCATTTCAAGATGGGCAAAAAAGATAGTGCTGGGAAAACAAGGTATTATGCTCAACAAGGTATTATGATTTTCCTCTAGACTGATTAATTTCAAGTTGATTAGGTTTTTTGAGGACATTGTAAAGATTGATTTTTACCTGAATAATACAGTTCAGTTTCCATTTATTGCAGACATTTGGGTGTCTAATCCCCTGGAACTCACCACTTATTGCTTGACTTACTTGTTTCAATCCTTTTCTTCTACTGGACTCTAAATTTTGCTCTTTAAACTATGAAGGTTGCCAAGTTAGCACTTGTTCACAACTGCTACTCTGAGGTCTATCAATAATGCCTGTAACATAGTTGATGCTCTAAATAGTCTTTATTGAGTGAGTTTACTGGGAAATTTCTTGTTTGTCTCTCTCTCTGTGTCTCTCCCTCTGTGTGTCTCTCTCTGTCTCTCTCTGTCTCTGTCTCTCTCTCTCTGTCTCTTCTCTTCTACTCTACTACTTTTCCCATTCAAGTTATGCATCCATCATAAGTACTTTGATAACAACCTCTAAGACTTCTGCGGCACATGACATATGTCTACTAGATTATAATCTGAAAGCAGCAATTGGTCTTTTGCAGTGTTTGCAGGTTGAGCCCATTTACAGTGTTAAACACGTGATAGACTTTCATAATTCAGCTATTGAGTGAATAGAAAAGTAAACAAAAGTCTTCAATTCATTACTAAAATTTTAGTATTCAAAGAAATTTAGGCACTAAAGAAAAAAATGGAACAAGTTTGACAATGACTAGTGATGGGGTGGGTAATTGTGCTATCCCTTCATCTATCCATCTATTCATCCACTCGATTAATCAACAAGCAGATATTGAGAATGTGTTTATAACATCAGCACCAGGCTTTGAGAGATACAAATAAAATACATAATACATATGGAAAGCGGTTCCTAACCTTAAATTGTTCACATTATAAACAAACACAAATAACACTACTTCAGTTATCTGGAATTTTGAGCATTCCAGACCATTATTAAGTGTGTAACAAAATGTCATAGCAGATTTGTACTTCAGTCCACAGGCTCACTGTAATGAAATACTCCTGATTGTAGTTATTTCAAATTATAACACAACTGTCTAATGTATAAGCTAAGATTAGTTTTAGCACCAATTAAAATTCATGTACTTACTATGCATAAAAAGATAACATATTTAGAAATAAAAAATATAAGAAAGTAAATAAGATTTCAAGTAAATAATGTACTAAATTTACTATATTAATAAATAATTGCTACTCATTGTTTCAGCAATGCTATCTATCCAAAATGTGCCAGGTCAGTTATGACTCCAATGCCAAATGTCATTCTTCTGTCAAAATATGGCAGTCACTGGTGTTAGATGTTTCTTCCAAGAACAAATTATTTCCGGCAATAAAAGCCCATCTGTTTATCTAATTTGTAGATGTGCTCTGCCTACATTATCATTTGTCCAACTAGCCTTGAAATGAAATATCTCATGACAAAATATTATAGGCCCTGACATGACATCATTTCTCTACATAGCTATTGGAGGACAGCAATTTCTCTAGCTTGCTGAATGAAATAGTCTCTGAAGCTAACAAACAATTCACTCTCCAATAATAGGTGCCAACTCTGCTGAAATACTGTGCCAGGTACCGCTGGGGATGTCACAGGTGAATTACACCACCTGAACTATTATGATGATTACAGTTTTCTGGGAGCCAAGATAGTCTATGGCAGTATATTTATTATTTTAATTGATTTTTGAAGAAATTTTTTTGAAATAAAACAACAAAATTAAAGGTCATTCGAATTTTTTAAAATAATACTAAATATAATGAAGATTTACATACATTATACATAACAATAAAAAACTGGAAATACAGCCATGCTTCATATAACCCTTTGGTTAACAACAATTATTATAGTATTTGTTAATGATAATAAATAGCTGTTACTAGTTTATGTATTTACTATACTATACTTTCTATTGTTACTTTAGAGTATAATCATTTTACTTATTTGAAAACAAAGTTAACTGTAACTCAGGCCTGTCCTTCAGGAGGTGTACCAGAAGAAGGCATTGTTAGCATAGGAGATAACAGCTCCACTGTGCCGCTGTCCCCAAAGATCCAGCGGAACAAGATGTTCAGGTGGAAGGCAGTCAAACTGATGATCTTGACCCTGTCAAAGCCTAGGCTAATGTGTGTATTTGTGTCTTAGTTTTTTACAAAAACACTTAAAAAGTAAAAAAAAAAAAATGTTTTAAATAGAAAAAAGCTCATAGAATATAGATATTTTTAAAGAACATATTTTTATACATCTAAACAATATGTTAGTGTTTTAAGCTAAGCATTATCACAAATAGTCAAAAAGGTTTTTTAAATAAAGTTTACAAAGCATAAAGTTATCCTATGCCAAGGTCAACTTATTACTGAAAAAGAATATTTTTTTAAATTCAATATAGCCTAAGTGTACAGTGTTTATAAAATGTGTAGCAGTGAACAATGTCCTACACCTTCACACTCACTAATCACTCACTCACAGGCTCACATAGAGCAAATTCCAGGCGTTCAAGTTTCCCTCATGGTTAGAGTCATTTACAGGTACACCATTGTTTTTACAGTACCTTTTCTATGTTTAGATACACAAATCCTTACCATTGTGTTACAATTGCCTACAGTGCTCAGTACAGTAAAAATGCTGTACACGTTTACAGCCTAGAAGCAACAGGCTATACCATGTAGACTAGGTGTGTAGTAGGCTGTACTATCTAGGTTTGTGAATGTTCTCACAATGTTTAACATGCATTTATCAGCATGTATCTCCCTTGCTTAGCAATGCATGACTGTATACTAATTAATCATAGTGATAAGTCTCACAGAATGGAGCCTTGAAGTCATGTCTATGAAGACAGTAACATAGAATATTTTACTTTTTCCTTACGTATATTCCTTCTCCCCCCCAGAAAAAAAACTCCAATGTAACAAATTGGAAAGGAGACTGAGAAAAAAATATCACATTATCTGAAGTGATAGAACTGAAAATACAGGAATTATTTTTTTATTTATTTTCTGCTGTGTTCTCTAAATTTTTAAAACCATTTCGTATCTTGAAATAATCAAAATACATCCTGAATTTAGGCTTGCCCTTCTGACCTAACTGCATTAACTTGTACTTAACCTTGGGCCAAAAGCCTCCAGATGGGCAGAATTGATTAAAAAAATAGGTTTATAGATGGAAATTTTTGTGCAGGACGCTTTAAAGAAATACAGTATTTGAGTATTTTATATTTCTCCAAATGCTTTCAGAAATAATGTCATTATTTTTTCACAAAATAACCCTGGACAGTAGGCATTATTCTTGTTTTATATCGGAAAATTCTAACTCAAGTTAAATGGCTTGTCCCAAATTGAAGATTTTGTAAACATCAGATCTGAGCCACAAAATCCCATTTCATAATTCTGGGTCTAAGGTGTTTATTCTGCACGTATTGTCTCTCACTACAAGAACAGCCTCTGACTTCACTTATATGTTGGGACAAGTTATTTCAACAAAGGAAACATTTTAAACATTGGTTTCCAAGCTTTTTTTTTTTTTTTGACCATGGTTATACACTATTTGCTTTGCCTTTATAAATAAAATGCCATTTTACATTTCATTTAAAATAATACATCCGATGTTCAACATTAAACTGAAATGTATCTGGGGTGGTTATTTCTAGATCTCAAATGCCTCTTATCATTCCTTCCAGGTCAAAATTCATAAGGCTTTTCTCTATCACCCCACAAAGAAAGAGAATGAAATTCAATGTAGCCTAAGTGTACAGAGTTTATAAAAAGTGTACAGTAGTATACAGTAAAGTAAGAAAATGTTTTTATAAGTGATATTAATGTCCAGACTAAAATAAGTCATATATGATAACTGCATTCTCCCACATCCAGTCCAAAAGAGAAATTACCCTCCAATACATTTATAGAAGGCATTTATTTTGAGACTTCTGCCTGTATCACCTCATGCCTGTTCCACAGAGGACAAAACAGCTAATTTTATATTATCTATGTAAGACAACTTTAATCAAAAGTGCTTCTCAATAACCAGTATCTCGATAATTTTCTAACTTTGATTTTTTAGAGCTGTCTTTAGACTAATGAGAAGCAAATTTTGTTTTGTTTTGTTTTGTTTTGTTTTTTTGAGATAGCATCTCACTCTGTTGCCCAGGCTGAAGTACAGTTGGGCAATCTGGGCTCACTGGAATCTCTGCCTCCCAGGTTCAAGCAATTCTCTGCCTCAGCCTCCAGAGTAGCTGAGATTACAGATTTCCATCACCATGCCCAGCTAATTGTTTGTATTTTTAGTAGAGATGGGGTTTCACCATCTTGGTCAGGCTGGTTGTGAACTCCTAACCTCGTGACCCACTCACCTCAGCCTCCCAAAGTGCTAGGATTACAGGCATGAGCCACCAAGCCGGGCCACAAACTCTTCTTAAAGCAAAAGACCTGAATGTCACGTACAGCTTTGGAAACAAGAAATCACAAGTACTAATAGGACCCTTGTTCAAGTATTAGTATAATATAGTATTAATAATACTGTATAGCAATGGAAGAAGCCATATTTTTTTTAAAAAGCTGTTTGGTGCCACTACATGTTTCTGGTCTCCGTCTAGTGTGTATCTTCTAAGCCATGACCAAGCCCTCTAATTGTTTCAGCCAACGTGTTCTCCAAGGATCTTTTATCACTGTCCTTAACCTCTATGCCCCCAGAACTCATCATGTCATCAAAAAGAAATGCAGTCAGGTATCATCTTTCTCAAATACAAAGCTTCTTTCACACAACTATGCAACCATGTATTTGTTTTGATTTCTGTCTTTGCAATATTTTTCTTCATTCTCAGATGTAGTATCCCTCCTATTCAAAGGCAATCTACTCTTTCTTCCTTGTACTTATCCACTTCCTAGGTCCTAGGTTAGACTTATTTTTCTCTCTCTATCCATCCCTGAGCCTAAATCATCCTCCAATAGTCAAATGTTTTTCTTGTATTTCTCTCTGACTTCAAAACATGGTCTATTCTCATTGTTACCACTTTCTGACCTCATGCTCATTTTTATTCTATTGAATTCCAGCCTCTGTCCCCTGACTCTACTAGCATCATCTCTCACTAGAATCAAAAAGATCCTCTAAATTTTTTAATCTGGTGGACATTCCTAAGCCTTTATTATATAAACTTTCCCATTGAATTTGTCTTAATTACTTCTTTCTGTTTAAGATGTCATACTCCTCTCTTCTTATCAATGTTCAACCAAAACAGCATGGTACTGGTACAAAAAACAGGCACATAGTCCAATGAACAGACTAGAGAACCCAGAAATAAGATCATACACCTATAAGTAGCAGATTTTTCCCAAACATGAGAAAAAGAAGAAATGGGAAAAGGATTCCCTATTCAAAAAATAGTGCTGGGATAACTGGCTAGTCACACAGTAGATTAAAACGGGACCCCTTTCTTACATCATATATGAAAGTGGACTAGAGATGAATTAAAGGTTTAAATGTAAATGTATAACGACCCCAAACTATAAAAATCCTGGAAGACAACCTAGGCAATACCCTTCAGGCACAGGCAAACATTTCATAATGAAGATGACAAAAGCAATTGCAACAAAAACAAACATTGACAAATGGGGATCTAATTAAACTAAAGAGCTTCTGCAGAGCAAAAGAAACTATTAACAGAGTGATCAGACAACCTAGAGAATGGGAGAAATTTTTTGCAAACTATGTATCTGACAGAAGTTTAGTATTTAGCATATATCAAAAATTTAAACAAATTTACAAAAAAAAAGCCATAAAAAAAGTGGGCAAAGGACATGAAAAGTCAGTTTTCAAAAGAAGAAGTTCATGTGGCCAACAATCATATGAAAAGAAGCCCAACATCACTGATCATGAGAGACATGCAAATCAAAACTACAATGAGATACCATTTCATACCAGTCAGAATGTCTATTATTAAAAAGTCAAAAAACAACAGCTGCTGTTATTTTACGCTCCAACCCTTATACACTGTTCATAGGAATGTAGATTTGTTCAACTACTGTGTAAGGCTGTGTGATGATTCCTCAAAGACCTAAAGACAGAACTATCAACAATCCCATATGTATACCAGCATATATAAGCATTCTACCATAAAGACACATGCACATGAATGTTTACTGCAGCACTATTCATAACAGCAAAGACATGGAATCCCCCTAAATGCCCATCTGTGATAGACTGAGTAAAGAAAATGTGGCACATATACACAATGGAAAATTATACAGCCATAAAAGGGAATGAGATCATGTCCTTTGAAGGGAAATGATGGAAACAAAGGTCATTATTTTTAGCAAACTAACAGAAACAGAAAACCGAATACCACATATTCTCACTTATAAGTGGGAGCTAAGTCATTATAACATTTGGATAGATAGAAGGGGGAAAACACACACTGGATCCTCACTGGAGGGTGAATGGTGGGAGGAGGAAGAAGATCAGAAAAAATAACTAATGGATACTAGACTTAATACTTGAATGATGAAATAATCTGTACAACAAACCCCCATGACACAAGTTTACCTGTGTAACAAACCTGCACATGTACCCCTGAACTTAAAATAAAAATTTAAAAAGTCATAGTCTCTTACTTCTAGGGCATCATAACTTCCTTGCTTTCTGCACACTTATCTGAGTATTAATTCCTCCTAGAGCATACTTTTATCATTATTAAAAAATAGTTTACTAGGCAAATTCATCAGTACCACCAAAAACATTCCTATTTCACCATTCTGAGTTTTCTAAAGTTTAAAATAAAATCATACTTAAAAATTTTATGGAAAACTAAACTTTTAAAACAAATTAGAATTTTGAAATTGTATTTTTAACATTAAACAAACAATATGATAGACATTATTTCCATTTTTTTGTTTATCTTTTGGCTAATTTTAAAAATTTATTGACCATATTTTAAAAATCTATCTTAAGAGTCTTGTGACATTACTTTTAAATTCAACACTGCCTCTATTCTCACGGGAATTATTTAACCTTTTCTTTTCTTTTTTTAATCATTTTATAGATTTGTGAGTAAAATAAAATGTTATCCCTGCTCATATAGATAATCAGGAATAAAATAAAGTGTTAATGAAAGTAGTTCTCATATTTATAAAAGCAGAGACTAAAAAATTATGTTAATTTCTAATTCTAATCATCTTAAGGAACCAGAGCTTGCTCTGATTACCCTGGAAACTACTTTCTTCTTTTTATTTCCAAATTGCTTACTGTCTGTGTAACTTACTTGTCATTTACTACCTTGAAATACTAGTAGGTTTTTCATCTATATAGCTCTTATTTTCCTAGATATAATGTAACCTCCTTGAGAGAAGAAATACATTGCATTCTTACTGTATTTCTCAGGTTGCTTTTTGAAAATTAGTTGCTCAAATGGTTTTCTAACTACTTTATTATATAATGGATTTATTAAAATACAGTGTTTTTTCATTCCTACTAGAGCATCGTAAATAGATTTTTTTTTCTCTTTGATATCTACTTTGAAGAATTACTGCCTGTACAGTTTCTAGGATATGGAGGTAGAGAGAAAACAACTATAAGAAGGCGTTTGCATGTAAGATGTGTCTTTACCTACTCACATATTTTTAAATACCCTGGAAAGGGTTTATAACAAATAGAAGTGTTCGGGAAATGAAAGTTCAGTGTGAATGGTTTGTAACAGTTATCTATTGCTGTATAACAAATTATCCCCATATTTAGTGGCTTAACTAAAAGCATAGTAACATTTGTTATAGCACAGTCAAGAATACATTTCAAGTCATCAGGCTCTAGGTCTCTAACAAGGTTGGATCAAGGTGATAGACAATAGGGGCTACACTCACGTTTAGGCTCAGTTGGGGATAGTCATGTCCAAGTTCAGCCAAGTGATTATTGGAGGGGTTTAGATCTTCACAGTTTGTTCAACTGAGTGCCTTAGTTTCTTTTGAGCTGCTGATCAAAATCTTCCCTCAATTCCCTGTTATGTCATACACATAACAGGGAATTGAGGGAAGCAGCTCCCAGTATTGCAGCCAGTTTCCTCAAAGTGAGCAAACCACAAGGGAAGAGAGTATAGGCTAAGAGGAAGTCAACAGTCTTTGGTAACCTGTCCTAGAAAGTGATACCCCATAACTTTTATATGTTCAGCATGTTAGAAGCCAGTCAGTAGGTCTTACCCATATTCGAGAAGACAGGATTACATTGGGCATGAGTACCAGGAGGGAAGGGTCATGGAGAGTCATGGTAGAAAGGTGCCCACGACAGGGTGATTTTACTCTTTCCTTCTAATGTATTATATGAGAGAGATACAATTTAGAGATAGTAAAGCATGGAGGGATGAATTGTAAGAAACTCTCCTGAGCTGAAAATCGAAACCAGGTTACAAAGAAGAAAAACTGTTATGTAGAATATTAATAGGAATAATACCTTTTAAAGTAACAATCATATCTAGGCTTTGCGCTAGACTTTACATACATTTTCTATAACACATTACAATCCTTTGGAAGTGTGAACTCCTAATATTAAAGACAGGGCTCAGTTAATTTAGAAAGTTTATTTTGCGAAGATTGAGGATGCACACCCATGACACTGCCTCAGGAGGTTTTGACAACATGTGTCCAAAGTGGTCAGCACAGTTTTGTTTTATACATTTTAGGGAGACATGAGACCTCAACAACATATGTAAGATTAACATTGGTCTGGTCAGCAAAAGAAAGGCGGGACAAATCTAAGCACAGGTGGGACAACTGGAAGAGGGGAAGAGACTTCCAGGAAATAGATAGATAAAAGACAAATTGTTGCATTCTTTTGTGTTTCTGCTTAGCCTTTCCAAAGGAGGCAATCAGATATGCATTTATTTCAGTGAGCAGAGGGGTGACTTTGAGTAGAACGGGAGGCAGGTTTTCCCTAAGCAGTTCCCAGCTTGACTTTTCCCTACAGACTGGTGATTTTCGGGCCCCAAGATTTATTTTCCTTTCACAAAAGAGAGTATTATTCATGGTTAACAGATGAAGTAATGGTAGTTCATGAAAGGATTATGACTTCTTAAGCCTCAATAATTATTAAGTGACAGGGCACAATCTATATTAGAACACAATTCTTCTAGTCTTCAAAACTCACAATTTAAAATAAGAAAACTAATATAGAGTTGGGGTATTTCACTTTTAACATAAAATCTCCTTTTATCATAGATTTGTATCTTATTTTCTTTCTTTATAAAAAAGTTATAATGCAGACGCTTTAAAAAATGGCTTTCTTCTGGAAAACATTGCACATCAAGTTGCAAGTTGGTATTTGCTACCTTGATGAGTTTTCAATCCTGCCTGAAAAGCCAAGTTTGTTTTGGAGAGAGATAAATGAGATGCTACTTAGAATATATCTGTGTGGGATGTGTACGTTTAAGAGGCGGGTGATGGTGGTTTCCATATCCTGGCTTCTATGATGGGGGAAAGTAATGCAGATATAGGATTTATGGTTTGGAGTCACACACATCACTAATTTTGGCACAATTGACCTCCCTGTTCAGGTAAGACACACATCTTTATTTATATCTATAGGTAGAGCTGTGTCATCTGTCTAACCCGCCTTATCTCACATTCAGCTATTGCCTAATAACCTGTTACTTCATTAATCTTCACTAGAGTTTAATTTGAGGTATGATAACGTAGCCTAATAATAAAAAAAGTAAGCAGTACAATTTTTCAAATTAATTGAATAAAGAAAATAATATAATTATTTTGACAGGTAAATAAAAAATTATTTGTTAAATTTAAAACTCAGTCATGGTAACTACTCATCGAATTGAATTAAAAAGAAAACTTTAATACGATTAATGATACCTGTGAAAAATATTCAACTTTATACTGAAGGTGAAATATTTAAAGCTTTTTCCTAAAGTGGAGAAAAAAACAAGGACACCTGTTATCAACATTTGTATTCACCTTGAATTTGAGAAACTAAAATTGTGCAATAGAAAGAGATTTAAAAAAGGGGTTGTAAAACAATAAAAAGATAATATAAAACTGTAATTATTTATAGATGACATAATGGTACAGGTAGAAAATCCAAGTGAATTAGTATGGAAATATTACAAGGTCACCAAATACCGTCAATACGTAGAATCAATTGTATTGCTATATATTAGCAACAAACAGGAAAGTTCAATTTAAATAATAATATTTACCATATTATAATAAATATGACCCATTCATTGTTTTTATAAAAGATATGAGGCTTATACACTAAAACAAACTAATAATAAAAACAGGAACAAAAGGCCTAAAATACCACTGAGATAAAGAAAACTACATAAATGGAGGCAAATGTGATGTTCACACATTATAAGATTCAATACTATAAAGATGGTAACTCTCCATCAGATTTCTGTATAAAAGCAATGCGGTCTTAGCCAAAATCTCTACATTATGTTCTTGCAAATTTACAAGCTTATTTTGAAATTTATATTGCACTCTAAAGAGCTAAGAACAGCTAAGACAATCTTGAAAACAAAGCCAGGGTATTTATGCTTTCAGAAATCAAAACTTGTCATGAAACTACAGTAATTCAGAAGATATTATGTTGGTACACAAAGAGTCCAATAGGCAGAAGAAATGGGGAAAAAAAAGAGTCCTGATTCAATACAAATTCACATGAATGTAATAATCTGCTTTATAACAAAGTCACTTGCTTTATCTTGCTTTATAACAATGCAGTGCATAAGACAAAGATGACATTTCAATAAATGGTGCTCAGGTAATAGAGCTTCCATATGGAAAAAAAATTGAATCCTCACCTCTACCTCACACCATAGATAAAAACCAGTTCTAGACGGATTACAGATCTAAACATAAATGTCAAAATAATTAGCTATTTGAATAAAACCATATAATATCACTATATTTCTGAAGAAAGCAAAGTTTTTAAAAATAAAACACAAAAAAAACTACCTATATTGGAAAATACCAGTGAAATGAAATTTACCAAAAGTGAAAACTCAGATTAAAACAAAATGAAACTAAAAATTTCAGAGAATAAAAATACAAGCCATAGAGTGATGGTGGATATTTTCAAAACACATATTGCACAATGAATTTACATCCAGAATATTTAAAGAACTTTTATAAATCTATAGGAAAAGTAAAGACTCAAAAGAAAAATTGACCAAAACTTTCACAGACATTTTTCAAAAAAAGCTTTCAAATAACTATTATGTATGTGAAAAGATGCTCACTCTTAGACACCAGAGAAATGTGAATTAAAATCAAACCTATCAGAATTGCTAATAATTACAAAGGAAGACAATATAAAGTGTTGCTGAGACTATGAAGCAACTGTACACTGATGGAAGTGATGTAACAGTACAACACCCTTGAAACTGTTTTAGTAATTGCTACTAAAGCTAATGATAGATACAAGTTATACCCTGGCCTTCCCAATCTAATTATATTCTACAGAAATACATATATATGTTTACAAAGAAACATAAAGCAAAGTTCATCGATGGCACTAACTGTAATAACTACCCAATGTTAGAATTGGCTGATAAATTGTGGCATATTTTTACAGTGCAATGACAGAAAATAAACTATAATTAGAAGTAACAATAAATACATATCACAAACATGGTTTTGAGAAAAACAAGGAAGGTATACCATGATTGCTATTATGTAAGTTTCAATAGCAAGGAAAATTAATTTATTTTAAGGTTTTAAGGTTCAGAATAATGATTATCTTTGAAGGAGAATACTGGTGAGAAGGGTCATAAGAGAGTTTTCTAGAGTATTGACAGTGTTCCATATCTCGATCTAGGTGATGGTTTGCAATCTCGATCACATTGCACTATGTGAGAATTTATCAGGCTGCACATTATTATTTGAGTGTGTTTCTTTATTACGTGAGATTTTAGTAACGGTAAATTTAGAAAAGGGAGAAGGTACACTTCTCTTTTTTTCCTTTCTCCTTTCTTCTACTTGGAATGTGAATGTGATAGTTGGAGCACAAGCAGCTGTTTTAAGCCAGCAATCGTGAGACAACATTCTGAGGATAGCAGAGCAATAAGAAAGGAGACTCCTGGGTCCCAGATAACATGAAGCTGCTATGCCAGCCCTAAACTGGCAACTACTGAGCTTTTCTTACGTGATAAATATGAAGTAAGGAAGCAGTGTTTTTTTTCTGACACACTAAACAGTTTAACAAAATTAGAGTTCATACTGCCAGTTTAGACAGTTTATTTTTTTTTTTCTTGACTAAAAGAAACAATAACGAGGAACTTAAAAGTTAACCGTTCTTTAGGCCCACTTTTGAATTTCTCCACTATTTTCATTAGACATAAAATCTCCCAAACAGGTTAATGAAGAAGATGTAGATTTAATTATTTTCCCATGGGCATTAACATAAGCAGTAACATGCACTTCATTTATTGGGGTTGCTCTACACAGTCACAATTTTTTGGGAGACTTTTCTCATCAACATGCTTTGCTTGAAAAGAATTATGACTTTTCTGCTGAAGTTAAGGTAATTCCATAGCTGAGCTTTAGTTAACACCCCTTAGCACATTAATGAATAATATTTGTACGTTAACAAACATGCTCCAGATACAAAAATCAAATCAAATCAAATGGGCTTGGATGTTCATAAATTCTGACACTTCCAAGCTCTCCTAGAGAAACTGCTTTATAATGAATTGCTCAGGTTACATGCATTTCACCAGGAGACTTAAGGCTCTGCTGTGCTTCAGTAGAGTAAAATTTAGTTAAGGATAAAAGCAACAATAATTAAGAATTTTCACAAATCCATAAGGATTTAATTAAAATTTGACTTTCTAATCATCAGCTGTGTACATGCAGTGTTGATTTAAATCACCTAACCTTTGGCGGTGTTCTTCTATGGACTGTGGTATACATATTGATCACACAGTTTTTCAAAAGTCTCCTCCCCCGTCCCAATTACATTAGTTCCTTTTAGGTGCTGGGATGATGACAGAAGAATTTCTGCAAAGGAGGCTTAGAGATTAAGTGGATTTCAAAATAAGTAGTTTGCAATGGTTATTGCTTAAGAGAGGCAGAAAAAAACATTGTTAAATAATTAAACCACTAATTGAATACAGGTCTTGATAAATCTATAGTTCTAATTTCTTTGTGTAACTCTTCCCTCCCATTAAAATTGATCTCCTTATTTCAAAGTTGTCTGTTAATTTCTGCTTTTGTTCTAAATTCTCTTCCCATCCAAACTTTTCTTTGTGTTGCTTATACTTTCCATGTACATTTTCACCTTTGCCATTCAAATTCAAATCATAATCTGGCTTAATAAGTTTTTTGAATTTCTTCTACTCCTAGTGCCTAGCATAATACCAGATGCACAGTGGTGGCTCAATCAGATTTTTGACTAAACAATAGATAAATGGATCATTTTATTTAATTTTTTGCTAAAATCTTATTATCTGAGCCCCATCTACTGGTCACTTCTTCAAGCTACAGACACATAATCCCTGGAGCTTTTAAGGAAGTGTTAGCTTTTAACGATTGTCTTCAAAGAATCAATTTGTAATGGATTTATCACAACCACGTTACCCCTAGTAGAAACTATAAGTGCAAGAATGAGTGCCACCCAATTAAATAACCCAAATATCTTTAAAAACTGAGCTTCTCCAGCAGGAGTAAGTAATTATTTAAAGCTCTTCAAAATGTGGGCCACAGACCAATTTAGTATGTCAGGATTTTACAACTTAATTGGACTCAATGCAGAGAAAGAAAGACTTAGGCCCTTTTCCAACAGCTGTTAGCTGATGGAGGAGTCATATGGTTATCATTTGCACTGTTGAAATGGTGTCTCTGTTAGCACTGGATGGTATCCAATTTTATAACTTCCAGACACTCTTTTATTGTTTTCCCAATAGGAAACATTATATATATCAAAACAAATACTCTGTCGTCCACGTCTTATGTTAACCAGGAAAACTGTAGATTTACACCAGTTGTCTAAACAATTGTTTCTTAATAAGTTACCTGCTTTCTGTGATTTAGCTTTGAGCTTACTTCTTACTTGAGAAAGAATGTTCTGTGCAGTCTTTTCTTGGTTTTCTACAAAAATTAAAAATAAATGCTGTGTAGATGATGTACTCAGCATGATTCGTTAACATAAACTGTTGATCCTTAAGTGTATAAGACACAGTATTCACTTTGGAGAATTAATCTGAATATGATCCTTTTGTCTAAATGTATCTGGAATCTACTTACTTTCCACTGTTTCTAATGTCACTTACTCTGCTGGGCCAATTTAATTCCCTGCTTGGACAACTGCTGTAGCCTACTACCTGGTTTCCTCATCAATTTCTGTTCTCTAGCAATAGATTATGCCATTATCCCAGTGTCCTTATTACTTCACTATAATAATTCTTAAGAAAAAGGGTACAAGCCTCAACCTGCACTCTCAATCCTTGCAGGATCCAGTGCCAGCTGCCTTCTCTAGCTTCACCTTGCTGCTCCTTCCTCTTCCTTTGGGAAGTTCTGCAGTATTGGCCTTTTTTCAGAGTCACATGATTCCCAAGTCCTTTCTCAGTGCAGTGATCATGCCTTTGCTCTTCTTTATACTTAGAACCTTCTCCTCACTCTACCCCTACCAGCTTGGCCAGCTCCTTATTTTTCAACTTTCAGCGTCTCACATGCTTAGAGGATCCTTTTCTTCTTGTTCTAAAATCTTAAGCCACCCTATTATTTGCTTTAGTGATGGGCCCTGCTGCAATCCAGACAACTAGAAATAAGTTAGTTGAGAAAATAGCATGGATTTACACATTAATATGAGGGTTACCCAATACAAGAAAACTTTTTTTTAATCATCAACTTCTGGAACTTAGTTGAAATAATACATAAGCAACAGCTTTAAACATCTGAAACTGATTTTCATAATTTTGGATAAAAATGTTTCCAAACTAAATTATATTTTCATGTATCTTTAAATAAATCATATTGAACAAAATAATTGCCTCAATGACATGGGGCTGCTATGATGATTTGTGTGAAAGCCGACTGAACCTGCTACTGGAAACTCATGCTTATTCACCCTTTTGAATCAAGTTTTTCTCTAGACTTTCAGTGCTTCCAGTGGAAAGGCCACTGTTTGAGGTAGAAAGAGCTGAGCTCAATCTAGTAAATTATTCTTTTTCAATTTCCTACTAGGTTACTATTGAAAGACAATTCATGTACCTGCATGGTGAGGGCCTTTCTTTGAAGAACAGTCTTACAAAAAATGTATGCCTCCAGAGAGATATGAAGACAAACCTTCCCAGAAATATCCAAGGATAATAATTCTAATCCTATCTTTTTCTCCTTCCTGGAGACATTTACTTCTATACAAGGGTAATATGTTCTCTCTCTCTCTCTCTCTCTCTCTCTCTCTCTCTCTGTGTGTGTGTGTGTGTGTGTGTGTGTGTGTGTGTGTGTGTGTGTTTCTCTGTCTCTCATGTCAAGAAAGGTAGATGTGCCAGAAAATCAGTCTCCTGTTGTCACAGTTCCTGTCCTGTGATGTAACCCTCTGCACACACAGGTAACACTTGGCCTTCATCACATTGCCCTTTGAGAACTGTGGTGCTAGGAACTGATGCAAGATGCTGTTCTGTCTAATGTTTTTGCTTTTAAAAAATAGTCTGTTTCTCTCATCCAGTGATTTTGTGTTCCTCTGTCACAGTTTCTGACTTAATAAATTATTTCAGTTCCCCAGAGGTGAGAAGAGTAAAAAGACAAGAGAAACATATAATGTACTCTGGGACAAGTCCTCTTTCTGGAAATTAAGAAATGGGGAAAATGTTTCCCCTTTTCTAACGATGATGGGGATACAGATAAGAAGAACAGCAACCTAGTGCTTACTTCTTATTAATGCTTACAACAATCTCTTTACAAAGAAACTTACTATTATCTCACTGAACCCCCAGCAATTTCATGAAAGAAATACTTTTATCACCCCCACATTTTATAATAGGAGAAATTAAGGATCAGAAAGGTTAAGAGACTTCCTCCAAGTCATGATAATATGTGTAGAACATGGAACAAAGGCCCAGGTCTGCCTGACAAAGAATCAATCTCTTTTGCTAAGTAATAATTGAAGCACCACAAGGCCTGAGGTTGTGACATATCAGTCTTGCTGACCACTAAATTTTTAGTGCCTATCATAGTCCCAGACCCTCAAAATATATTGTCTCTCCATAGGGCAGCTCTCAGTGTGGCAGCTTGCCTTCCTCAGATCCAGCACATGAGAGGGTGAGAAAGGGTGCTCAACCTGAAATCTTATAGGGATCTAATCTTGGAAGTGACATCTCATTTTCAATAAATTATAATTGTTAGAAGCAAGTCTCTAACAAAGTCTCTAGGTCCAACCCACACTCAGAGGGATGGTAATAATAACACAAGGTGTGAATACAAGGAAGCAGGGATCCTTGGCAGCGGTTTCAGGAGCTACCTGCAGCACATGATAAGATCCCTTCTTTCCATTGCTGGCAGGATACTGGCTCTAACTGCAAAACCATGAGAGCCATAGTTCCTGGTTTATCCTGCAGTGCTCTGCTAGAGAGAGGAAGTGGCTGCACCTATTACCTCTGGTTAGTTCTCTTCTCTTTTAATAGACTTAGAAGGACTTGATTTTACTGTTTTAACTCTTCTGTTTTCTGTAGCTATTCTTGGTACTCTGAAAAACAATTGCTAAGAAGAAAAAAAAAGATAAAAATGAATGTACGAAAATCTTTGTATTCATTTTAGCTGAATTATCCTCCGATATGACTAATATTTCTGAGTCACTTAAAAACTTAAATATATTCAATGATTAACTAATGGCACTTACTGCAAGCGATAATGTTTTTATTATTTGTATTTTGATGGCAATTAATCCAGGAAAGAGCTACATATATTGCTATTGAGTGTGTATACATTTGCATGTGTGCTTATGACAGTGATCTCACATGAAATTACACCACAAATGTTGCCCAGTTGACAATCCCTAAATTGGTCCTTCACCAGAAAATAGAAGTTTTTGCTTGATTTTGTTTTTTAAGTACTTCATTTTTCAGAATAAACATTTCATAATGAATGTTTGTATGTATTTGGGACTGGCGGTACATGGTTTGTTTTGATCTTTATCCTGCTTTCTTTTTAATATCCAGTTATGAAGCTGCTCTTTACCTAAGAAAAATAACCAAAGATAAAATAAAATAAAAAGGTAAAATGCACTCAGTGAGAGAACTGTATTTTAGCTCTGTTGTTCAAGTTTTCTTGTTCCTTTACCTGCTTACTTTTAAATGAGAATGCAGAACACACACCTTATGCAACCTGAAAATGGGCAATTCTGAGAACCCATTTGTTTGGTTTTCTTTTGAAAAGCCCCCCTTTTCAAAAGAAAACAAAACAGAATTTGGAGTTGTTTTTCAAGAAGTTTAATGTTTAAATGGCTGCATACCCAATGATTTTTTCTTTCTTTTCCTCCAATGATTTCTGGGCTATTTTCCAAACATGGAATACTTCTAAAGTATTTAGGATTTGAGTATCCTAAGTACCTATCTGTCCTATGAATCCCAGTGACTTTAAGAGGAAATCAGATTTATAAAAATTTCATTTTGTTTCCAGAGACTAACCTGATAATTAAGATTAAGTGCTAACAATCTCAAAATACAGAAGGATAAAAATTTTTCAATGCAATTATGCTATATTTAACCACTTATTCTATATAAATTATGCTTGGCACACAGATGAGAAAGATGAAATACCCAATTTTAAGAAGTTCATAGCCCTAATGTGACAAGAATGCTTACATACAACTCTACTGCAAGAAACTTCTAACCCTTTGGAAAAATTCACATGGAAAGTTATTACTTCTACCATAGATCTAAATTCCAAATTGAGACATATGAAACACACACTTAGTCTTAAATAATTTTTTTCATTAAACTTATGTGATTCTGAAATTTGAGACTCTTCATGTATTTTTTATAAATGTGCCTTTCCAAATTGTTTTTCTTGGAATTACTAGAGCTCAGAGGAAACTTACAGGGTATCATAAATGGAATGAGAAAGAATATGGAAAGAAGTGGTAGATGATTGACCAGGGCTCTAGCGTTAGGCTATCTAAATTACACGTTGGCCGATCATGTCATGTTGCCAAATCCTACCATGTGTTTTTGTAAATAAAGTTTTGTTGGAACACAGCCATAACTATTTACTTATGTATTGTTTGTGGACACTTTACAATTCAACAGGAGAATTTATTGCTGGAGTTGTAACAGACATGAGTTGTAACAGATTATAAAATGTGAAAAGTCTAAAATATTTACTGCCCCTGTCTAGGAAAAGTTTGTCCATACTTGATTTATATTTAATTTCAGTCAGATTTGGTGATCTTATCTGTTTTGCATATGGGATCAAAATATGTAAGTAGAAGAAAAAAATATGAGATTTTGCTTTTCTCTCATAATCAAGGGGAGTTAGTAGAGGTCAGAGACTTATTCCAGAAAATAACGCTTCCATTCAGTTTCATTTAGGTAAAATTGATAAGTAAAGTTTTACATAAAGTGTACAATGTGATGTTTTGGTATACACATATATTGCAAAAATATTGCCACAATCAAGCAAGTTAATATATCCATCAAGTCACAGCTACCTTGTGTATGGGTACAATAAGACCATTTAAGATCTATTTTCTTAATGAGTTCCAAGTACACAATGCAGCATTATTAACTATCATCCCCATGCTGTGGATTAGAACTCCAAAATTTATTCCTTTTAAACAGCTGAAACTTTTTACCCCTTAATGAACATTTTCCTGTTTCCTGACTCCTCAGCTCCTGACAACCACATTTACTCTCTACTTCAATGAAATCTGCTTTAGATCCCACATATAAGAGAGATGATGCAGTATTTGTCTTCTGTGAATAGTTCATTTTACCTCCAGGTTCATCCATGTTGTTGCAAATAGCAGAATTTCTATCTTTTTAAAGATTGAATAATAGTCTACTATATATATATATATATATACACACACATACATACATATATATACATATACATATGTACACCATATTTTCTCTATTATTTGATCCATTAATTGACACAGCTTGATTTTATATCTTGGCCATAATAAATAATACTGCAATCAACATGGAGTGCAGATATCTTTTCAACATACTGATTTTATTTCCTTTGGATATACACCCAGAAATGAGATTGTGGATCATACGGTAGTTCTGTCTTTAATCTTTGAGGAACTTCTATATGGTTTTTCATAATGACTGTACAAATTGACATCTTTACCAACAATGTAAAAAGGTTTTCTTTTTTCATTCTCACTAACACTTATGTTTCACCTTTTTGATAATAGCTATTCTAATAGATGTGGAGAAATCTTTCTCTGATGTTTTTATTTGCATTTCCTTGATAGTGATGTTGAAGAACATTCTATATTTATTTGTAGAGAATTTTTATTGTTTAAAAAACTGGATTTTTTTGATGGCTTTTTCTGCTTCAGTTGAAATGATCATACAATTTTTATTCTTGATTTTGTTAATGTGGTGTATCACATTTATTCATTTGCATATTTTGAATCATTTTTCCATCCCAGGGATAAATCTCACTTGATCATGGTACATGATTCTTCTAATACACTATTAACTCTGGTTTGCAGAAAATATCTTAATAAGGCTTTGGTGACAAAGAAAATTTCTTTGGGCCTGATCTAGATAGGAGCTTTATATCAAATACGCAAATTACAGTGTATTACAGTATAAGCAACATGCTCAGTTTCCTCCTGCTATACTTTTGAAACAGAATGCTGTCAAAATGGTAGTAGGAGTGACCTTGGTGTGCACAAGAAGCAGAAAAGAGAATTAATGGAAGGGTAGATGTTGGGAGTTTGCTCTGCAACAGGGTACAAATTAAAATCTCAGAAGATGAACAGTAAGAATATTCTTGTGGTGGAAATGGTTGGTGAAGTTTAGAATTCAGGGTATTACATTATGATTTGTTTTATTTTATTTTATTTTTATTTTTTTGCTCAAAGTATCCCAACACCACCTTCATACTCTCTAAAACTTTAGTAATAATGTGATACTAATAGCCATGTTTATGTTAGAAGGAAAGTAAAGAAAGGCTGCTCCAACATGGGTCCTTCTTCAGGAATTGAGACACTGTTTCAGAGATGCTGAAACAATGCTTATGAGCTAGATAACTGTTGAAAAGCAGGCTTCCAATCCTCAGGAGGTACATTCAGACAAGTCTGCTTTCCCCTCCAGGATAGAAAGGAGATGATTGATGAGAAATGAAGTAGGTAATAGAGTCCACTATTATATAAGGTTTAAGCCTTTTTTTTGTGGGAGTGGCAGGAATGTGGATTATAAGTGTGAGAGACTGAATATGCAAAGGGACAATGGCCAGACCACATATAAAAATAAAACTCTGACCCACAACAGGCAGCAACCTGCATAGGATCTCAACCAGAAAGCCAGCCTGCCATAAGTCACATTTGTGGGAAACCAGATTGCCATCTCGAGTAACAGTCTAGAAGCAAAAACTTCTGTAACAATCAGCTCTAATAGTCAGAACTTAATAATTTACAGCTTTTCTAACTTTGGTCCCCATGTCCAACTTGGGACCAACCAGAGAAAGACAAATATGTATCCATTAGCCATCCCACATGATGTCCCACTTCTAGTTAGCCTACAGCATTCCTCATGCCAACAGCCTTCAATCAGGGCATAACTGAAACCTTCTCTTTCTCTGCTATTTAAAACTTTCCCACTCCTGTGCCTACCTTTGAGTCTCTGCCAAAATGCAAGGGACAAGTGCTGATTTCCTTGCTATAGCAAGCTTTGAATAAATTGCTTTTGTTTTCTAGTTTGGTTGGTCTTTATTTCTGCAAAGGTAAGATTTTGCTTAAGATACAGGTTGAGATTTGTGTCCCACTTAAAAATAAAAAGTGGAAGCCATTTTATAATCCAAAATTTTTATTATATAGATGAGAAATTTGATTTTGGAGAATAACATAGACGACATTAAACCAATAATTCACAACCTCCTGCACATTAGAATCAGTTGAGGATTTTGAAAATATCTGATGCCCAGGTCCCTCTACATAGAAAAACTGAGTAAAGACAAGTATAAAGATGTATTTTAAAAGCTTGCTAGAAAATTCTTATAAGCCACAAGAATCTAGATTCTCTGTTTTACAAGATGGTAAAAGTCAGATGCATGTGCAGGAAACTGAACTCTTCACCTCACTGTTTTCCATTATCTTCTGACATCTGAAACCTTTCATCTCAATAGGGAAAAAAGATGGGTAATCCAAAGAAATATAGTAACATCCCTCCTAGGTAGAATTTAAATACCAAGCAGCTTCACCTGTCTAAAAAGTAAGACAAAGGAACACAAAAATGACCTCTAGGTAGTCAAAATCCTGTCACTTATTCACAGAGGACACCCTCAAGCCTTCACTCAGAAAATAGGTATTCTTATTTTACACATACTTCTGATATGAAATCCAGTTTTCAGATTTGCAAGATTTAGGAGAGGTGCAATGCTTCATGCCCTGCCTGTTTTTATGATTGCCCTGAAAATTTATACTCAAGAGCAATGGAGAAACTGGGAAACACAAAAGCCACAAAATTCAGGACCTGTATAACTTCTCATCCTGTACATCTCAGTAGATGCTGGGATCACAGAACAACAAAAGATCATATTTCTAGGAAAGGAATACAAACAATTAAAACATATCTGTTGTTTAGCTAAAAACATTAATTCCCAATTATTCAGACAGGTGGATATTTCAAATGGCACATTTCTCGAAATTTTCACATAGCAGAAATGTTTTGAAATTTATCAATATTGTGTTTTTAAATAAATAAGAACAACTGTATCAGCTTTTGTTTCCAAAAATGCTTATCCAGTGAGGTATATTTTGCAAACACCAAAATATCAGTCAAAGCTATGAACTTTGCTGCACTTTTAATGTATCTGCTTCAGTACTTGCTTTTTCAAAAACTTTCTCTTCAAATTTTATTTAAAATGAATTCCTGGCCAGGTGTGGTGGTTCACACCTGTAATCCCAACACTTTGGGAGGCCAAGGTGGGCAGATCACTTGAGGTCAGGAGTTCCAGACCAGGCCAACCCACATGGTGAAAAACCTGTGTCTACTAAAAATACAAAACTAGCTGGGTGTGGTGGCAGGTGCCTGAAATCCCAGCTACTCAGGAGGCTGAGGCAGGTTAATCGCTTGAATCTAGGAGGTGGAGGTTGCAGTGAGCTAAGATTGTACCACTGCACTCCAGCCTGGGCAACAGAGCAAGACTGTCTCAAAAAATAAAAATAAAATTAAAAATTAATTACTGTAATTACAGCAAGCGAAAGAGTTATTGGCTATGATATTCCTACTCCCATTGTCTGTTTAAATAAAATTCTCCTAGCTAAGCCACAAGTGACGTTAACCCTCAGAATGGAGGAAAAAGTCCTCTATTGAGCCTTGGGTTTCCGTCAGTTCTGATCTTTACTGCTTGTAGTCTAAACTAATAAATGCTTGCCCTTGAATAACTTATTTGAAGGGTAATCATCTGAATGACATGAAGGCAAATACAGACAATATTAAATATTCATTTAATATTTAATGTTACTTTCCTGCATACACTTTAAAGTGAACACTTAGCATATTGCCTATACTGGCACTTGAAATAAAGTGGCAGCTTCAGTAATAACAAATGCAACAAAAATATTCATTTTAGTGGAGATCCCAGTGAATTTGGAACATTGCAAGTAGTATTTCCAAAATGACCCAAATCCAAACACTGAAAACATCTCAATATTACTTTTCATTCAAATATTTGTCATAGCAAGACACTTCTAAATAAATGCTGCCATTTATATCTCCTCAAAGTTAAATGTCAAATGTCACCTTTCGTGATCCACAAACTACTACTAGACTAAGCCAGAAGAATAAAATCAAATGGCATTATTTACATTATATATTTTAAGTCTAAGGTAGTAGAGGTTAGGGGCCTCTGTTGCCTGAGGAGCCTGCCTCCTATTTAAAAACCTTTGTGTGACCTCTCAGGCCTGACCACAAGCAATTACAAAGGCTTTACCTAGCAGGCTTCATGAAAAAGGCTGCCCTCTGCACCTCACGTGGACAGGGTGCACAGCCAGTGCACGGAGGAGGTCTCTCCGGGGGGGTGCAGTCAAGGACTCAGGTTCCGCAGGCAGGTTATGCTCCTTGTGCATTTACCTTCCTAGCCCAGGTGTCTTCTTTCCTAGGTTTCTGAGTCCTTGGTCAGTTTCTCTTCAGGTGTCTCTACTAAGGCTTCCTTATGGTTTGCAGGTGGGGCTTAAAGACACTTTCCCCACCCTGACTCAGCACCTAGCACTTTTCCGCTACTACTGCTCTCCCAGATCCTAGAGTCCATAACATTCCAAACCTTCTGTTGGGAGCTCCCTCAACTGTGAGAGGACTCCACATCTGTATTAATTCACATGACCTCCCATAGGTGTTCTGTTCCATGGTGGAAAATGGAGCAAAGTGAGCCTGTGTTTTCTCTGGTTTTAGCCTCTTGCTTATACCATAGCCATAAGTGATTAAAATCTTAAGGCTTTCTTTTTTGACTTCTTGCTTTATTCGGCTATCCTGACGTGACGGATCAGCAATCTCATTCTCTCCCAGCTTAGCTGAATTCCTAACACTAGTTTCTACCCAGGACAAAGAAGGATCTGGATGAAATGTTTCTTCACCATTAATTAGGTATTAGTAAATTCCCACAATTTTAGGGGGGCACGTTTCGAAACCCACAATACTTGAAGAGTGTGACTACCCAGGTGAAATATCGGTCTTCTCCAACCTCCACTAGATGACCTCATTTTTCTTTTTTATTAATTCCACTACCACATTCTGAGAATCCGTGCTTTCCCTTAGCACACACAAGTCATGAAGTGTCTCACGATACATGATAATTTGCATCTCACAAGCCTAACCTCTTCTTTGTATGTTTCAAATCTAACCAGAACTTTGTTCTTCATTCTGAGTGCTTCTCCCACTACACACCTGTTGCTTTTGCAGATTGATTTTAATGAGCTACGTAGGAGAGTCTGCTGGATAGTCTTATTTCAGGAGGCTTTCTGCAATGCTTACACCGATTGCTGCAGGCAGATACTTATTCTTCATCTTCGTAAAATTGAATCTGTACCTTCCTGGGTAAGATGCCAGCATGACTTATGCATAATAACTATTCCTGATTGGCAAAAAGCTGTTGGATGTATTGCAGCTCAGAAAATGATACTCCAAAGTATGGCACTTTGGAATGTTGGACACTTTACTAAAGAAAAGTAAAAGGCCTGGAAGCAGTCTCGGAACCATAGACTTTCTGATCTGTTTCCACCCACAAGCACAGGGTGAAACTTTCTCTCTGATGTTCTCTTATCTGAAGTTTCTCCAGAAGGAATTCATATGCCTTCCATCTCCTCCCTAAAATATATTAACCAGTGAAAATTCGACTCATATTGTAGGAAGGCTGAGAAATGTCATCAAACATAGACTGACTTTGTCACAAGCCATTGTCTGTTCTTCAGTCCCATTCAATTTCCAAAGAGGAACATTTATAAACTATTATCTGTTCCCTGGGCCCATTTGATGGTCCTAAAAATTATGTGCTACCCCTCAAACTTGCCTACTTTTCCCCTTCTCCCTCTTCACTATGAAGAAGAGTATATAAGCTTCTGTACCTCACTCGGTCATTGAGTAATCACCCTCCTGTGACTTTCTTGTACTTATACTGAACATTCCTTTTTCTTCTGTTAATCTATCAGGTTTTTTGTTTTGTTTAGTTTTGTTTTTAGCGATGTCAAACATTTGAGGGTTAGGGAAAATTCCCTTTAACCTTACATATGTTAAGAAATACATTTCCAGGAGTCTCAATCCATAAATATGAAGACTATTCTACACCAATGGTTATCAGAAATTACATAAAAATCAAAAATAAAATATTGAAATACTAGTGGTGATAGTGGTATTAAAAGCTGATATTTGACTAAGATTACTGAATATCAACAGGAAATTTTCTCTAATATTTATAAAGCACAACAGATTCACAATGGATCTTTCGGTGAAAGCACTCTTCAGACTGTAGAAAAGAACATACTTGCTTAAGCAGAGCTTTCCCAGAAGAAGAGATTGCAGAGAAAGGGCCTTCAAATGTCCTGGCCTCTGGGGCATACCTGTGATTGTTTTCCTTTATCTCTGAGAATACATATGTAAGGGGCATCACCATCCAGGTTTGATCCTTTTTTCCTTGAGGTGAAGGAGCCCAGCAATAGATCTAGTATAGTGTCAGCTGTTTGAGAAAGTAACAAGGTTTCATTTCTTGTTGTTAGTATTATTACACTCCACCCAGGAGCATTTATTGCCTCAAGGAGAAGTATACATTAGCATAGAAGAAACAGGACATAATAATGTATAAAGAAATGTTTTCACATGAATAGCAGAAAAATAAAATTCAGAGCACTTATTATTAAGAGTCTGCCTTTTATCGAGTAAAGGATTTTTTAAATTACTGAAACTTGACTCTGTTTTGAGAAAATTTTAAAGAAGTTACAGTTTTGAGTGAGCAAAATTGGGGATGAATAAAGAGCAGTTTCCTTAATCTCAAGAAAGGTTGTGATAATTGAAGATCTTCTTTAGGATTCTGAATGCAGGGAGAGTTAGGATTGGGAGAGAAGAGCTGGAGAATTTAGAAAATCTTGGAGAGTTATAACACTACCCAATGTGTGTTTTTTGTAGTTGAAAGCCTGGTTGAAAGTTTAATAAAGAAAATTATTAAAAGATGATCTGACAGCAAAATTATCTGTTACCGGGTCCAACTCAGTCATAGAAACCCTACCCAGACTGTGCTGAAGGAATTAAGAAACAGAGATAGAACAGCCTTCCAAGCTGAGAGGCTCAGAGGCCTAAGAGCCTTCTGAGCTGAGGGCCTCAAGCACCTCTGACCCACGTATTTATTCTCCTTGAACAGGTGAGTATTATTAACAAGCAGGTGTTCTGTGTTTTCTCATAGAACCAAGATGAACTAGGCAGGCAGCTGGTGCCTGCTTACCACTGATAAAGTATTCTTCAGGAGGGAGCCATAGGGCAGGGTCACAAATCCTGTGTTTAAAGAATGAGTTTAACTGGTGTATGATATGCATATACTGTTTTCTACTTTAGAACACCCTAAGCAGTTTTCCACTTGAGGGGCCAGCTCGGTTTACCTTGCTGTAGTTCTCAGCAAACAACATACTCCAGCACACACGTTAGGAAACTTGTCCCAGCAATCTGTCATGAGTATAAACTGTGCCACCTCACAAAGTGAAGTCTGACTTCACTTACAGCAACACAGAGCAAGTTCCCAAAAATACACTCATGCTGTGACTGTATATTTATTTCTGTTTGAATAAATTTGTCTATAAAAATATATTTAGATATAAATATACTTATTTATATTGAATACATAATTGTATATTACATTATAATTATATACTATATTATATAAACATATAATCAGTTGTGTTTATCTAGTTATAGACATTTATATATGTTTAAACTCCTGGTTGATATTGTGCTTTCATTTTGGATAGCAGAAACAAGGGGCAACTCAGCAAAACTTGGGTCCAATGCCCAGAGGACATATTCTGTATAAGCTTTCCGAGGACAAATACACGTATTAGTCTCCTATTGCTTATGTAACAAATTACCTCAAACTTAGTGCCTTAAAACAACATAAATTTATTATTTTATATTTCTGGAGTTTAGAAGCTCTAAAGTCCAGGTGTCATCAGGGCAGCCGCATTCCTTCTGAGGGTTCTGAGGGAGAATGTTTTCCTTACTTTTTCCAGATGCTAGAGGCTATTTACATTTCTTGGTTCATGACCCTGTCCTTCATGTTCGAGGCCAGCAGCTCAGCATCTTTAAATCCTTCTTTTACTGCCTGACCTCTGCTTCCATTGTCTCATCTTATCTGAATCTGAACTTTCTGCCTCCCTCTTATAAGAACTTCTGCAACTCTATTGAGCTCACTCACAAAATCCAGGATAATCTTCCAATATTGAGATTTTAAAAATCTGCAAAATATTTTTTCCAATGTAAAGTAAAATATTCACGGGTTCTGGAATTAGATCATGGACATCTTTTGGGGACTGTTATTCTGTACACCACTTTATGATTTCAGGTGTATTGTGTAAACCTCTTTAAATCAGATTCGTGGCTAGAAATCATCATTTGACAACAAAGTTTTACTGTCAGAATGTGAGATTTTTAGAGCCCCAATTAATTTATTATCCAATTCCTATAGCAGTTTCTGGTCTCATCCTCAGCAAGACAGGAAAAGGAAATTAGTTAATTTGCTAAGGTTGGTAATTATTAGGCAACTACTTTCTTTCATTATAGACAAAAGGATTATTGTCAATAGATTTAATAAATGTGGGGAAGCCTTTCATGTACATAGCTATTTTAGGACAACATTATGCCACTGATACACTATAATCATTTGTTATTCATCTCATTTGAAAGCAAAAATGGAAAAGGAAAAGCAATTTCCAAACTTCGTTAAGTTCATAGTTTCTCTAAAATAAAATCGTAATTAATAAGTTACATGCTTTTCACATAAAAATGTTACTTTAAAATATGTGTCACAGATATTTTCATGAAAACTCATTAGATAGAAGAATGTATTTATTTATTTAGAGACAGAGTGTCACTCTGTCCCAGGCAGGAGTGCAGTGGTGCAATCTCAGTTCACTGCAGCCTCTCCCTCCCAGGTTCAAGTGATTCTCCTGCCCCAGCCTCCGGAGTAGCTGGGATTACAGGCATGCACAACCACAAAGAACTAACTTTTGAAATTTTTTCTTTTTTTTAGTAGAGACAGTTTTTCATCATGTTGGCCAGGCTGGTCTTGAACTCCTGACCTTAGGTGATCTGCTCACCTCAGCTTCCCAAAGTGCTGAGATTACTGGTGTGAGCCACTGCACCTGCCAGAAGAGTTTATTTTTATAAACTTGTGAGATCTTTTGATAACCCAACTTTTTTCAAGAAGGATTAAAGTAGACTGTATGTTTGAGTTAGCGTCATTTTTAACTTTCATAAGTGTACAGGTTTAATAAATTATGTGACCACCTTAGGATAATTCTTCCTACATTGAAACAAAAATAGAAGATAGTTTGTTGTCTGCCTTCTCCATAATCAATATATGTTGAAGATACAAGCGGAAAAAATATGCAAATACCTAGAAGTAAAAAGGGATATCTTGGAACAACAGATGTTGTTAAGGATGCTTAGAGGCTGAGGGCAAATGGGATCAGATACAGGATTAGAACAGTAGTCGGGGCCCTTGCTGAAAGCTGGGAGAGGGCCCAGAAAGAGGAGCAGCAGCCAACAGTGTCAAGCAGTTTCTCAACTGGAAACATTATTGAAGGAAACAACTACCAGACCTCCAAGAAACAGCAGAGCCCAAAGAAACTGAAACAAATGACACTATATCCAAGGAAACAGATGACAGAGCAGCCAGAACTAGTGAAACCAAATAAAACTAATAATTTCAGAAAAGTGAGAGAAGGTATTTAATCAAAGGAACATCAGTAGAAAGAGTTAGAAAAAGATGTATAAACGAACACCTAGAGATGGTGAAGGTGAACATAAAAAATACAGTCTTAAACAAAACAGTCCATTTCTGGGCTAAACAGTAAAAAGTCCAAATTTTGATTTAGGAATTTGCTTTTATTACATCAGAAAAGGATAGTGAGATAACAAGCATAATATAAAAACTTGAAAAAAAAGGATAAATAAATGGAATTTGAAGAGAGAAAAGATAGACTGTAATTGTAATTATTGTAACTGATGGAAAAACACTACTGCTTTAAAAATATTGATCTTGTATTCAGATGCCCTATTAAGCTTTTAAGAATTAATTCTTACTTAAATTTATCCATTTATTCTTTTGGTTGCCCTATATAGACAAAATGGTATCTGAAAATAAAATAAAACTTCGTCTTTAATTATTTTACCTATACTTTCACATGAATATAAAGATGTTCACAATTCATAACAGCAAAAATATTGGAAACAGCCTTAATTTCATCAGTGAAGGAAGAATTCAATTACATTATGGTGAAATGCTATATAGCAATTAGAAATAGTGATCTGACTTATAAGTATCAAAATAAATGAATTGTTTAATGTTGAGACAAAAATTGACAAAGAAAACTGTGGAGAGATACATTTCAATGTGACATCTCAGCGTGAACATTAGATATTGTTGTTCATGGTACATTGATTGACTTTACACATATAAGAAACAGCAAAAAAACAGATTAGCAACATGAACCTTAAATATATTAAAATGGATATCAGAAGAGGAAAATAGAACTGGGAATGGGGTATAAAAAGTTTAAAAATAAAAAGTAAAGAGTGGGTATCTCCTGGACCAGTGAAGAAACGATGTCACCATCCTAAAGAGTATTAATCAAAACAATGTTATTCTTTCCATCTAGTCTGGTGGATCAAGATAAAAACAAACCAAATTCAAAGCTACATTTTCTTAAATAAAATTAATACATAAATAAATGAGTGGAATTTCAAAAAAGAAAAAAGTAAAACCCATTTTTAGTCATAATTACTTTCTTTCCTGGCAGACACTGAGAAAGAAGAAAAGATACGTGATTTTTCTAACTTGTTATTCAAAAAGTAGTTGCAATGGACCCTTCTTCACCTAAGCTCTACAAAATGCATTTGCATGTGGGGGGGGTGATATTGTGGGGATAAGAGGACAATTTCTTATTAATACCTCCAAAGCGTGAAGAAATATAATTCAAAATGCTGGTTGTTATAGTGCCCTGTGATAACAATCAAAGTCTTGATTATGAAGGATAGTTAAGGATAGCCAATAAGTGAGCATGAAAAGTACCAACCTTTTTCATTGCACCTTACTGAGGACTAATCTGTATGCACCACTCAAAAAGAATAATAAAGAAATAATATTTACTCCAAGTGGTGCAGGGGAGCATAGGGCTCTGCCCCGTGATGTACAGTCCCTTTCCACAAAGTTGGAGATGAAGCTGGGCCTCGTGTCTGTGCCTGCATATACCTACAGCTTCCCAGAGTCCTGTGGACAATGACTGAGGAGACAAACCATTCAGGAGACATGTCTAGGGTACCAGATTTTAAGCTGAAGTAGGATTTCAGGCGTTTGATCATTATTTCTTTTCCTTTAGGAAAGAAGAGGATCTGCACTTGACCTTGGGCATTGACATTTAATTTTTGGGTCTTTCATATAGAAGGGAGTGTAGGTAAACTGATATTTTTTAAAAGGGAGGGTTTCACAATCTTTGGCAGACTGGGAGGAAAACATTGGGGTCCATTTCATACCTCTTGTAAAAGTTGCCCCTAAACAGAAGTTTGTTTTGTATTAAAGACTTTGAAATTTGACAAAAAAAAAAAAAAGAAATAACATTTACTAATTTAGATGAAAAATGCACCCAAATCTCATGGAATTATTGAAACTAACAGAAGTAAATGGCGTGGTAGGGTGACTTATCTCTAAATAACTAGAGTAAGATTTATTTCCCATAATTGGAAGAAATGGCCTCTAAATGTGAAAACAAACTTTATTTCAGGCCTAACATATATGACATTTACAGTAAGAATTTCTTCACATTTGTACTTTTAACCCTGTTTCTTTCTGGTTATAAGAGTGGGGGAGAAGTATTACTAGGTCTAAAAAAGGCTGGCCATACTGCTTATGTTCAGTATGTGAACTACAAATGTTCTACAGCCTGTAGAGTTGTTTGCTCCCAATTTAACTTCTGTCAGTTCAAACAGGGTTTTCATTTATTGGCTGGTATGATGATTTCTGAGGATTTGGATGCCAGCATTGATTAAATCGCTGCCAAACCTTTACTACCTCACAATCTGGACTGGGACAATTTTTTCCCTAAGGGTTGCTTTTCTGTATCAGTTACTGAATGCAGGGGAAAGAAACAAAACAAAACTGGTGTTGTTGGTCAATAGATAGAATCAAATACAACTGAATGTCAGCCTGTGGGACAAATCTAGGTTTGTTATTTTCTTAAATAGCTCTAATAAGGTTGCATTTTTTTTCTAAAATGCCAATTTGTGAAAATTTCTGATCTTGATAAAAATACTGATGCTCAGAATAGGGCAGGGAAATTGAAAGACTAGTGTTACAGGTAGTGTTTCTAAAGTTCAGTCTGTGGACCATCTGCTTCAGATTCATGGGGGTGTGCTTATTAAATATTCAGACTTCTGGTCTTTACTACCAAATGAACTCTATAAAGCAGGCACCAAAACACAAGCATTTTAAAAGTTTCTTATAATCTAGAAACTCAACCTAGAGGATTTTAATTTTAACTCAGTAGTCTAGTGATTCTTTATTATTTCTCATAAGAAGAGTTCTGCAGAATAACTCAAAGTAATTGATTATCAATTTTAATTATATATGGGTCATTATAGGGATCTTTTCTGAATCGAAATCTACACAGCCATCCTGGGTCCAATTTGCAGTGGTGTGTTTTCATGAATTAAAGAATAATGATGAATGCCATTGGATAGAGACTTTGGATTTCAAATCTCAAGTCTCTGCAAAATGACATTGCAAAATGATGTGAGAATTCAGAAACTTTTAAACAAGTCTCATAAAATAATCTTTTCATTATCCTACTATTAGATCAGAAAGAATTTTGGTTAGAATATACTATTGTGCTACCAATTTTAGTTATTTAGAAGTCGATGCTTCACCTTTGGAGGACCACTATATGGAACTAGGATGATATTCAAGGATAATTAAAGGTGAATGTGGCCCAGCCATGGCAGGCACATAGCAGAGAGCAGGTCTAGGCAGCAAAGGGGGAGAAACCTAGATTTGCTTGAATCAGAGTCTGAACAGATAATGTAAAACCAGAACATTATGTTGAGAAACTTCTAAACTGCATATGTGTTGACTTCCATGATTTTTTTTTTTTGATGTTTCAAAATGTATCCCAATAAACGCCTGCATCATAGAAAAATATCAGTAATAATTGGAGTAAGAAAAATAGCCCAACCTTCTTATTAAAAGTATGTTTTAACGTTTAGAGCTAAACTAAACATGTCTAGGAATTCCATTTGCCTCATTATTTGACAAAAATAAAGAAAGGTCGATGCTAAGCAAAACTAATAAGAAAAATAAAATAGAGAGGATAAAAATAAACTGAATTAAGATAACATTTAAAAAATATATGGTTAATTAGCTAGGATAATTACATAACGTCAAGAGATGGTTGATATAAAAAAATCTTGAAGAATCAAGTAGAAAAATCAGATTTGAAAAGATGAAAACATTTAACACAAATACATTTTAAAAGAATTTTTTAAAAGGACTAGAAATTTGAAGAATAAAATAACAAGACAAATATATAGGAATGCAAGAACCTCTTATAAGCATAGGAGCTAAAAGAAAAATCCAAGCTATATATAGAAAAATCCAAAGTTTAACAGTCTTTGAGATCTTAAAACAGTGTTCTAGGATGAAACACTTGCAAATCTCTGGAAAACCTCGTCTTTACCTCTGTCTTAGTCCATTGAGACTGCTAGAAGAAATATCATAAACTGGATAGATTATAGACAACAGACATTTATTTCTCATTATGCTGGAGTCTGAGCAAAGTCCAAGATCAAAGCACCAGCAGGTTGGTTTCTGGTGAGGGCCCACTTTTAGGCTCATAGTCAGAGGCTTCTTTCCATGTGTCCTCTTATAAATGCACTAATCCCATTTATGAGTGCACCACCTTCATGACCTAAACATCTCCTTGAGCTGTTTTATGTCCTGCAATGGTATATAATTGGTTTATTAAAACATTGCTCAAATACTACAAGTGTTTTCATAATTCTAGCTAATTTTGTCTACTGTTGATATACTTCATTTACATAGGGCAACTATGAAATCATTGCCACCTTTTCACCTTTTAATATCTACTCCACAGGAATTATTTTAGCTTGTTCTTTGGTACTCAATACATGAAGTGGGACAGATACTATTTTGCATCAAAGAAAAGAATATATATTGCATTGCCTCTTTTGCACTTGCACTTCCTGCTGTATATTTTAAAAACACTAGTAGTAACCTGTGTGGTAAGTTATTTAATCAAGCTTTGTGCAGTAAAAAAAAAAAAAAGGTCATATTGCTGGATGTTTACTAGTTGCAAAAATATGCTAATAGTACATAATTGCATATTGCCTCACTGCACACTTCAGCCTCTTAAATGAGGAAATATCTCTAACAGCATTTCATACTCTGGAGGGACCATTTCTTCCTAAAAGGAAATTTAATACACAAGTTTTTCTTCCAAAAGGATTTCACCAGAAAATATAGCATACTGAGATGGGCAAAATAGAGCTTTTTGCTCTCTCTCTATACATCATTAATGTCAGCTGTTTAAAAATGGATGTCTCTGAGCCAGTTTGCGGCATGTTTTACGGCTGCAAAAGTGTTTAGTGTGGATATAAGTCAGAATATGATTTGTTCCTGACACCAGATGCTGCCTGTGACGTTTTCTTGAGAGAGAATAATGAAGAGAAGTTGCCACATAGATTCTATTCATTAGGCTTTTCTTTTTAATCAGGTCACAGTTTGAAACCTTCTGACAGTGTCAGTTCTGCACTGATCCAAGGATTATCATGGTCGATAATGGACAGTGAGTATTCTACCTCAACTTCATTTGGACTTATGAGTGGTTACAGTTTGCTAATGCAGCATGTGTTTTTTATATTAGAATATGAGAGGGTGAAAGAGTTCACTGAATAATTTTCCTTTAAGATTTATTCAATAGGAGAACACTAAAGTTTTCAAGTATCTCATCGACTTATCTCTTAACAAAACTGCAGAATTGATACATTTGAAAGTGAGTACATTCAACTTCCGAGTTTTAAGATTTCTATAAAAACAGCTTCCAAAAGAGGAGTCCAGGAAATTTCTGATTTGAAAGGCAGTATAATATGATGAAAGAGATCAACCACAAAAGCTGGTGAGCATTAAGAATAGCAATAGTTCATAGCTAAAATTTGCAGATAGCTAAGTAGTTCTTTCTTTTTAACATATTACAGTCAAACCTGAACATTCTCCTGAACGACTTAGGGTACTGGTCTCATGAAGGGGGTCTATCATCATTGCCTGGCAGCACTGATCATTTCCCTCAGCTTTACTTTACCTGAATTGGAAAATCCAACTATTCTAATCAGCTTGGAACTAATTTTCTGAACTCAGTATAAAGTTTTTGTGTTGTCACCTTTCATTGGTTTGACCCAAATAGCTTCCCAAAATGTATTTATTATATGCTTGTGTCTGTACCATCTCTATTTTTTTCTGCCATGTTGTCATAAACATATTCTCTAGTCTTTTAGAGCTATCAGCGAAATTGATTTTAAAAGGTTACCTACAATATTGAATCAAAATTGATAATATTCTAGACATAAGACCTAAAAATACAAAACTCTTAGAAGAAAGTATAAAAGTAAATTTTCATTACTATAATGAAAGGGATACTTGCACCAACCTCATGTTTATTACAGCACTATCTAGAATAGCAAAGATACAGAATCAACCTAACAATATCCATCAACAGACGAATGAATAAAGAGAATGTGGCACATATATATACACAAAGGAATATTATTTGACCATGAAAAGAATGAACTCATGTTATTTGCAGCAATATAATGAAACGGGGAGGTCCCTATGTTAATTGAAATAATCCATGCACAGAAAGACAAATATTATGTTCTCACTCATATGTGAGAGCTAAAAAGTAGGTCTCATAAAGGCAAAGAGAAATAACAGATACTGGAGGCTGGGAAGGTGGGGTGAGTGGGAAGAGGGATGAAAAGAGGTATGTTAACAGGTACCAATATACAGCTATATAAAAAGTTTAAGTATAGTTAGTTACAATGTATTGCATATTTCAAAATAAGTAGAAGAGAGAACTTAAATCGTTCCCAACACATAACAATGATAAACACTCAAGAAATGGACACCTCAAATACCCTGACTTGATCATTACATACTCTATCCATGTAACAAAATATCACATGTAACCCATAAATATGTAAAATACTATTATCTATAAAATTTTGTTAAAGAAGAACATCAGTAAAAAGAGTGAAAATACTTATATATGCTATGACACTCTTAAGCCTTAAAATGATATAATAAGTTAAACCAGTTACAAAAGACTATACATTGTGTGATTTCATTTATATGTCATGTCTAGAAGACAAAAAAAAGATACAGAAAAAACTGAATTAGTGGGTTATTCAGGCCAGGCAGGAAAGAAGGGAATGGATGAAGAGTGACTGCTAATGGGTACAAGAATTCTTTAGTGGATAATAAAAATATTATAAAGTTGTATTTCTGTGATGATTGCTCAACTCAGAGGATATATTGAAAACCCTTGAATTAAATGAGTCAGTTTGTGATATGTGAATTCTCTCCCACTAATGCTATTTAAAAATTGGTACTAGAAACAAAAAAGAATATTGACTTTTAACTGTTTCTTAAAAATGACTACAAGTGTACAAATCAATGTATATCACTTGGTTGTAATACATTTTTGAGTCAAACACCAATTTAGTTGTTTAATTCTTTTATCATCTTTATAAAACAGGAAACAGAGTATCAAAATGGACTGTAATGGAAAGAATAGAATAGAATAATTAGTGAAGAAAAGGAAAGTAATGGAAAAAAGGAAACACTAGAACACATTAGCGATTTTATGTATGAGTTATATTTTAAGGCTGGTGAAATGCTTATATATGTATAATCCACTCCTTGTCTACCACTTCCCTTATCTGCCAGGCAAATAGATGAAACTACTGTATCTTCACATAAAATTTCAGACTGTGTTTAAGTGGCTACTTATTCTGTATCTCTGCTATTTGTCTTATGAATGGAATTTCACCTTTCTATAAACAGGACAGCATTTTCTGAGAAAGCTCTATCCATCACTGTTTCCAGAGGAAAAAAACCTGGATTTTAGCCAATGTTTATATGAATGGCAATGCTTTTTTGTTCAGCTTTGGTGTCCCTTAAAGTATTATACCTTTCAACCAAAGTGTCATAGGTTTATATTTGTCCCAGCCATCACTGCCTGCTGTACAGCCCATGTGAAATTGCCAAACAACAGTTGACTATATCTGGGACTGTTTTAACTCTAATGTGGAAGTATCTTCCATTAAAAAAAAAAAAAAAAGCAGGATAAAATGATCTTCTTTGTTCCAGTACCCCGGGGAGCACACAGCTAGCAGAAGACAGAGTCATGAAGAGGGTACTGAAATTAGAGACAGAAATACCCATAATGGCAGCCCACAAAGCTCTTCACATTAATTCATAAAGTAAGCAGGTTTTTAGAGTATATTTGAGGAAGAAGAAAAGTAGTTCCCATTAATCTGTTAATTACAAGGTCTCGTATAAGATTAGACTTTGCCTAAGGGCATGAGTAAAGCCTAAGGCCTGTTGGGGATTGATTGTAAAGCTTTTGAGAACAACCAGGGTGCTTTGTTTGGTACAGATGGTGTCAAGGAGAAGTTAGTCTGAAGATATATGTAGAGGACCTGTGAATCATGAAGATGGAATGAGAAACCAAGATGCTTATAGACTATATCTAGCTCTGTTGCTCCAAACCAATGATATTTCATTAGAAAAAAAAAAAAAGTAGACTAATACTATAATCCAATGCAAATGTATGATTTCTACTGTGTTAATTTCAGCTTGGTAACCTTATTTTTAAAATAATCACGACATTTAGAGTACCAAGTGCTCAGCTGCTCCCAAGAGTATCATTTGTTCTGCATTAGAAAGCTTTAAACTGAAGAACAAATTTCCTCTAGTAATGTTATATAGGAATTCCTATAAAACATTGGATGTAGATTTGTCAGGAATTCCTATATAACATTAGATGTAGGTCGAGATCAGAACAGAGTTTCCCTGACTACCAAAAAAACTTAGTTGTGACACAGTAAAATGAAATCTTTTCACTCAACACCTTGAAGTTTCACATTTGCCTATCTCTATTGTTTGATGCAGCATAAGAAGTGATGGATGAAGGCTTCGGAGTCAGAAAGTACCAAGTTGAAACAGTAACTCTTCTACTTACCACCCATATCACCTCAGGCATTAGTTAACTTCTCTGTTCCTTATATAATTACAACAATACCACCTGGTAGGTTTTATAAAATAATTATAGAGTGCTAAAATGTAATAGGATAAATCTCAATCTTTACAAAATTTCAATTGAGTTTATTATTTGGGGATAACAGAAAGTTTAATAGTCTTTCTATATCTTTGTATGTTACTGATTTTTTTCACTTGTTACATTTTCCCTTTCAGATCTCATTATGGCCTTTACTCATTAGTGGCAAAAATAGTATTCTTACTTCTCTCTTTGAATATGCCAGCTAATACACAGAAATTGAATTGAAACCAAATACGCAATCATCTCTTACAACTAAAATATACAGAAAGAGAAAAAGTGAGCATAATGCTGCTCCCAAACACTGGTTGTTTACGCTTAAGCTAGAATTTCTGTTTCACCACTATTGGCATTTGAGTCTGGATGATTTGTTGTTGTGGGGAACTGTCCTCTACATTATGAATTTTTTAGCAATATTTCTGGCTTCTAGCTACTAAATGAAAGTAGCACCCCTTTCCATATAGCAATCAGCTTATTATTGCTTCAGCTTTCTGCCTAGAGAAAGTCTCTAGGCTGCAGGGGAGGCAGAGCCCACTGGAATTCATGAGTTGAGGGGCTGGAGCTGAGGTTCAATGGAAACCACTGTATTTAGAGTTTGCAGTACAGTTACATGGGAAAAGATACATTACACAGCAGGAGAAGACATAGAAACCTGGGAGTTAGTTGAACCAGTGAACACAATAGATTAGAGTTCTGAGGAAAAGCCAAACAGCAAACCAAGCAGAGAGAAGAAAGTGAGCAGAGTGAGACCTTGATCACTTGAGAGCAAATGAAAGATGTAGGTCAAAAACCCATCAAAGAAAGGTCTAGAAACGTATGAAGATGGAAGGGTAGGGTGAAGCAAGAAAGCCAGCATATAGGGAAACAGCTGGAGCAGGAGACGTGAGACACAAACTGTTAAGATACTGTGATAATAAGATCACTACCTGAAAGTCAGAACAAGTCAATGATCTTTCCACTATTCTAGAAGTGAATTTGAGAGCCTGCAGTGGGAGCAAAGAAAAAAGCTGATAGGACGGTAGACATTTGAAGATTATGATAGATCCTCACACTTAGCCAACCACAGATGAGCCAGAAGTATTTACAGAATTAGCAAATAACTGAGAGATACAAGGCATCTCTATATTGCACATTATAAGTATTAAACACTAAACACATTATAAGTATTAAACACTAAACAAATTGTAAGTATTAAACACTAAGCCAGCTCTTAGATCCTTCTCTCATTCACATGCATGCTACTCAATTATTTTGTGAATCTCTAACATGTTTGCTTTCTTTCTTTGACCTGGCACCTTACTTTGCTGCCCTGTTTGGTTATGGAAGTGTTCTTGTCAATATGTCTTGCTTCCTCAACTAAATTCTGTGTCTCTTAACGTCAAGAACTTCATCTTCTTTGTATTTCCTATGCTGCTTAGAAAAATGCTAAGTATTTAAAAGATACTCTGTTAACCTGTCTAGAATGAATAATGAATATCACTCCTCCCCATGTGTGACCATCTGTTTTGGAAATGGCATGAGAGAACTGAGGGGTTTGAGAACACATTTGATGGCAATGTGGGATTGGGGGCCTCATTGTTATAGTACTAGAAATGATATCAAGTTGGTCACCTGGGTCTAATTTATTATGTAAATCTTAATGAATATAAAATGATATTAAATTAAACAATGAATTTAAATGAGGAGATTTAATGAGAAATTTCCATCTGCATATTTCATCTGGGCCACTGTTACCATTTCCCATACTCTATTTTAGGATACTCAGATGTGCGGAGAAGATCAATGAACTATAACATCTTGGACTTTTCCAGTCAACTTAGCCATTTTAATGACAGAATAGAAAAAGTGAGAGTCAGTCACAAAAAGAAACAGGGAGATGAAAGATTTGTGATGGTGAAGGCAAGGGATATGCGCTTACATATGTGCATAGAGACATGTTAAATTTGTATAATTTCACATATATTTACGACTAAATCTATTTCCCTAGTAATTCATTATGAAGTTTCTAAGAATAATACATATACATTCTCTTAGACAAACACAAAAACATCTGCTGAAGGCTACCTTATATTACTTGTGTTTGGAAAGTACACATGATGAAAATACTTGGGGGAAGAATCTGACTTTAGGCTAAGATTTCTAAGGTTTCATGGGAATAAGGAGTGAAAGTGATATGAAGGTTAAAGTCATTCTCACCAGGGTCAAGTTCCAATGTTAGTCATTGCTTTCTGGCAAACCAGTAAAATTAGTTGTAACTATAAAGCTACTACAACTTCAATTTAAGATGTTTCATTCAGTACAACTAATTCTAAGCAATAGAAAATTACACAACTTTGCTGATAACTTAGCTTTTTTTCTCTCTTTGAAAAATGTTGTCCAGGCATGGTGGCTCACGCCTATATTACCAGCACTTTGGGAGGCTGAGGCGGGTGGGTCACCTGAGGTCAGGAATTTAAGACCAGCCTGGCAAACATGGTGAAACCCCGTCTCTACTAAAAAAGTTAGCTGGGCCTGGGAGGTGGAGGTTGCAGTGAGCTGAGATCGCATCATTTCACTCTAGCCTGGGCGACAGTGCAAAGCTTCCTCTCAAAAAAAAAAAAAGAAAAAAAGAAAAATTTTGCTACTCTTATTATTTGTGTGTTAAAATACAATTTAAAATATATGAAGAATGTGTAGAATTGTATAAATTTTTATAATGTAATAATGTTAAATTGCCAAATGGTACATATGATTATGATAAAATTTTATAGGCAAATGAAAAAATACAGAAGATATAAGAACTTTAATTATGCTAGGTTGGTATAGTTGTAGGTGATTTTAAATGTGCTTAAATATCGTGATAATATTGTTTTTCTTTTTTAAAAAATTGTAACGTAACACTTTAAAAAATAAGACCACCTTTTCTAACCAGGTATCATTACAGATTTTATGGAATTCCCCAGGCTGACACATTAATCAAAGAAAATGTCCATAACACATAGCTGGTGTCATTGTTCTACCTTCTTATTTCCTCAATCAGAGGCAAAAGATCCATCTCGAATTATGCCATGCCCTTTGATAAATACATTTATATGAAAACATATAACTCATAACTCTTGACTTTTTCACCAGAGGAAGTAGCTGAAAATATAAAGTGTTCCATGTCGTAGTACAGGCTCTATCAATTTGAGCCTGTTGATGCATTTAAGTGTGATGACATTAATTACACTGGCACACACTCCAAAAGTGCACTTTCTTTTATAGCAAAATGCCTTTCAAATAAAATGTTTTCAAACCTGGCTAAGAAAGTTTGGAAGAGAGATAAGCCTCATTATTACTTATGATTATTATAAATATTAAACCCTTTTATGTCATAAATTGTAGACCCTTAAAAATAAATTATTAGCTTCAAGCTAAATACTAAAATAATTTTATTTCATAGCAATATATCTCAAAGCAATATGTGCATAATTACAACTTCTGGTATGTTATTAGAGCTAAGTTTTGATATGAGAAATTTTTAACACTTTATATTTTAAGACAGTATAAGATTTTTCCAATTTTTTAAAAAAATTATGCATTTGGTCAAAGTGGTTGTGATTTAAGTTGTAAAAATTCCCCATTTGGTAAACAAAGTCTTATTAAATGTTGAATAGAAAGCCTGCCAAAAACTTTAAAGTTGTGAAAAGGCTAACTCATATATTCAGAAAAGTTTTACTGCAGAAGATTAAAATAGGCTTAAAATGTTTATACTGTCCCACTTTCGCCTGGACCAACTCTATAATGAGGTAGGTAAATTGGGCCTTTAACCTGCTTTCAAAAATAGCACAAAACAGTTCATAAGAATTATGTTGAGTGAGAATTAGAGATTGGAACTTATCTGCAAGGATACATGGTGTCTTCCTTCTCCTGACACCATTAAAAGTGTTTCTCTTCTTTATTCCTCAGACTGGCTGAGGAATTACAATACACTCAGTACCCCAAGCTACCTCTGTGGAGGTAAGGTTTTCATGTCAGTTCTGCAATCAGATAAACTGGGGTTTTCTTGGGGCTTCGGTATCTGAAAGCAACAAGTACCAGGACAAATTACCTAAACTCTTTTAGATTCAGGATATTCTCTCTTGTTTCAGGGGATGAACACACAATTTTCCATGATGTGATTCTTATGTATTGCATGTCTGTAACAAAATATCTCATATACTTCATAAATATATATATACCTACTATGTACCCACAAAATTAAGAATTAAATCATTTTTAAAATGAGGATAATGATAACTACTTCTGAAAGTTGTTAAGTATTAAGTAATAATACTTAATAGGTAATATTTATTTGAATTTCTGCCTCCCCATTGTCTCTAATATCCAAACAGCAAATTAATCACATAAATTCTAACTTTAAAAAATGCTTCTCATATCTGAGACCTTTTCTTACCAACGGACTCTCATTACCTTCCATCTCATCCTCATTCTGTTTATCTTCTGCAACATTGTTAGTGTTCCCTTTCTCAAAATCCATCTAGTTATATCATGTTTCACCATTTACAATGACTTACTGTTAAAACCTTTTTGTTAATATTCTAAAAGTCAACAACTTGGCATGCCATTCAGAACTGGCTCAATCTGGATTCATCTTGCATCCTATGTTTTGGGGTTTACTGTAACCACATTGCAGTTAATGTTCAACAAACACTCATACATCTATGATGATGTCTACACTAATCCCTCTACCTAAAATATTATTCCTCAATGTCTCATTTTCATATCACATGTCAATGTCATCTCTGTGAAGCCTTCCTTATTAGCATTTCTATGGTACTCATTTCTAGTATAAACTTGATTATGATATATTGTGAATTTATACGGCATTTATACAGAATTGAGAGCTCTCTAAAGTCCAACACCTAGTCATTCTATAAATAGAAAATATTAGCATATAGTAGTGTTTGATTAAATAAAATATCTGTGGATAAACTTAATAAAAGTAAAAGAAATCTTTGTGGTGATTTGACTGTACTTAAATATTAACAGGTTTTAATATTTTCAAAGCATTCATTTAAGCAAAATACAACCACAGTATAAATTTCTACAAGGCCATGTATTAGCATTATTTCAGAAAATATATCTTATGAAGAGCTATATAGCCATCTGATGTCCTACATTTATTTACTCTGGAAGCAAGGTTGAATGTCTTGATATTTTCCAATTATGATTCAGGCTCAATTTTGGAAGATCTACTAGGAAGGGTATTTTCACCTTTAACAATTTGAAAATAAAAACAGAAATTACTTAAATTTCAATATTTAGTGAATCCTTAATTGAACAACTGTATAAACACAAATTTTCTTCGTTTACTTCAAAGAAAAATCAATCAAGCCCAATAATTTTTGAAATCATGAACTACAAATACCAAGAAAAATAAAAGTATATGATATGTTAAAATAAGATCAAATATACCATTTATCACAACTGTAAGGTTTATTGCCAAGTTTAAAATGAGAAAACTGAGGCCAGTATAAGAAAATGAAAATCCAATTTATTCAGCTCCTGGGCGAGGTTCCATGGTCCTAGGGAAAGGGGCCAGGAAAGTCATGCCAACTTCCTGGGGTGTGGCGTTTTTATGGCTAGAAGGAACGAGCAACAGCTGGGTGCTCTGATTAACTCCAGGGGAGCGGGATTAAGACGGGGCAGGTCGCTATTGGTTAGTGGGTTGTTGGGTGGGTTTTCCAGTGAAGAGCCGGCCAGGAGCCTTGCATCAGCTGGAGCCTTCCAGGCGAGCCATGCAGCAGAGCTAGGTGACAAGTGCAGAGCCTGGTGCCGGGTGCAGAGGTAGGTGTGTCCAACCTCCCAGCGAGGCAACCAGCCTTACAACAACAATTGTGAAAAGGTTAGTACCTCTTTTAAAAGCCAAAAGGGACAAAAAAAAGACTTTCTGTTACGTTTAAGTAACAGGATGAACAAGGATGTGTCAATGTTTCAAGCAAACATATATAAATCAAAATAGAAATTTAGGCCAAATACATTAAAAGGGCAAAAGTAAGAAATATATAATCATGAAAATGACAAGGATGAAATTTATTTATATGATATTTATTTGTATTTCACACAGGCAGTGAAATTCATAAGACAAAATTATTAGAAATACAATAAACCTTTGAGAAAGCCCCAGTTATAGTGAGGGATTTTAATTTACTTCTCTGGAATTTGAGCAATGAAGAATATAAAATATGATTAGTATAAAAATGTGAATACTATAATTACCAGAGGGTACATTTTTGTCTTATAAACATTTTTTAAGACATTTAAAAAATAATTTTATCTTTGAACATAAGGTGAATGTAAATAAATTCAAAATTGTAAAGGTGCTTTTAGCTGAATTCTCTGGCCAAAAATAATAAACAAACAAAACCGACAATGATAACACTTACAAATAGAAGTTTAACCATATTTGAAATGCCTAAAATATTTTTAAAATTAATATTAGATTTAAAATAACTAAACTGCCAGGTAATCAAGAAAGTAATGAAAGTTATTAAACTAAAAAATATAGAAACTACTATAATTAACAACTGTATATTTTAATGCAACGGCGTGTGGTTTACTTTCTAATAATTTGGTGTAGAAGTTTTCGACTGAGTCCCAGGCATCTCACTTCTGAAAAACATCCAAATTGTTCAAGAACCATACATTAAAAAAGATCAATCACTGAGAATCAATAGAAATCACTGTACTCAATAGAAAAGTAGTAGCAGGCCGGGCGCGGTGGCTCAAGCCTGTAATCCCAGCACTTTGGGAGGCCGAGACGGGTGGATCACGAGGTCGAGAGATCCAGACCATCCTGGTCAACATGGTGAAACCCCGTCTCTACTAAAAATACAAAACATTAGCTGGGCACGGTGGTGCGTGCCTGTGATCCCAGCTACTCAGGAGGCTGAGGGAGGAGAATTGCCTGAACCCAGGAGGCGGAGGTTGTGGTGAGCCGAGATCGCGCCATTGCACTCCAGCCTGGATAACAAGAGCGAAACTCCGTCTCAAAAAAAAAAAAAAAAAAGAAAGAAAAATAGTAGCATTAGAGTCTTTATTCTTTAAGTTAAAAAAAGATAAATTCAGATTACTTCATTTAATAAGACACACATAGGAAATCAAAGAAAATATATAAAATTAAAAAATTAAAATATATAAAATTAAAAAATTAAAATTAAAAATAAAAATATTTAATTTTAAATAAAATTATAAAAAATAAAATAAAAATAGTGACTCACACCTGTAATCCCAGCACACTGGGAGGCCAAGATGGGCTGATCACTTGAGTTTAGGAGATCAAGACCAGGCTGGGTAATATGGCAAAACCCAGTCTCTACAAAAAATTTAAAAAAAAATTATCTGGGCATGGTGGCACATGCCTGTAGTCCCAGATACTTGGGAGGCCGAGGTGGCAGGATCACCTAAGCTCAGGGAGATTGAGGCTGCAGTGAGCCATGATTGTGCTACTGCACTCCAGCCTGGGCAATGGAGTTTGATCCCATCTCAAAAACAATTAATAATTAAAATAAAAGCAAAGTTAAGATAACAGAAAATTATAAACACCAAAATTAATTTAAAAATCATAATGCTTCTGAAAGATTACTAAAACAGACATAGCTGACAAATTTGTCTGAAAAAAAAATCAAGAGTATACAATAACATTAAGTAAAAGATAATAAATGAGGTTAATCAGAAAAAGTATATTCAATAAAATGTAATGATAAATTTGAAAAGTTAGTTAAATTTTAAAATACATTTGATCACAATTCACTCAAGAAGCTAACTGGACAGCCATAAAATACACAGAAAATATCACCAAAGATTAAGCACTGAATTATGAGTCAGTGTTTCATAGACAAGTTCTTCTTTTGTTCCCTTATGGTACCTAATTATTCAGGAACACGAAAGACATTAAATTTTTTTTTCTGATTTATTTAATAAATACTGATGTTAGTTTAAATAATTTACTATAACTTTATTAACTTTATTATGAAATAATACATTTCTTAATATCTATAGAGTGCCTAACATACATTCTTCTATTTAAATTATTTTAATTATCATAAAGTAACTTTTAATATGAATAGCATTTTAATGCTCATATTAGAGATAGAAAGTCTGAAATTTAAGAAGGATACATGTCTTGCTCAGAATATTTGTACAAGGATAGGTAGAAGTAAATATATGCACCCTCATTGCAGAACCTGTATTTCTGATTATCTATGCTATGTGCTCTAAAATGAAAATGTCTGGCAGCACACAAGAAAAAAATTTTTAAAAAAATGGCAGCAATAGAAGATAGAAAGGGAGAAGAGGAAGAAGGAGGACAAAGAAAATGAAGAGAAAAGAGAAAAGAAAGCACAGTTTCACTTACGAGTATGCTCAACATCTCAGAGGACTGTTATTACTTCAAGTTGCCTTCTATACCTTTCTAATACTTCATAAGTTTCTTGCTATAGTTTCTTTGTGTCCATGGGGTTTGGTTCCAAATGCCCCTTCAGAAACAAAAATTTAAGATGCTCAAGTCTCTTACATAAAATGATGTAGTGGCTGGGTGCGGTGGCTCAAGCCTGTAATCCCAGCACTTTGGGAGGCCTAGGCAGGTGGATCACAAGGTCAAGAGATCGAGACCATCCTGGTCATCATGGTGAAACCCCATCTCTACTAAAAATACAAAAAATTAGCTGGGCATGGTGGTGGGTGCCTGTATTCCCAGCTACTCAGGAGGCTGAGGCAGGAGAATTGCCTGAACCCAGGAGGCGGAGGTTGCGGTGAGCCCAGATCGCACCATTGCACTCCAGCCTGGTTAACAAGAGCGAAACTCCGTTTCAAAAAAAAAAAAAAAAAAAAAAAATGTAGTATTTGCATATAATCAATGCACATCCTCCTGTATGCTTTAAATCAGCTATAGATTACTTATAATAACAAATACAATTTTTATTTGTATTTTTCATTGCATTGTTGCTGTTGTTGTTTTTTAAAATTTTTGATTCATGTTTGGTTGAGTCCACATACGTAAAAGCCACATACACAGGAGGCCAACTATATACCTTTTAAACAAGAAATAAGAGGTTAGGTTTAAGTAAAATTATATTATTATACCTATTTTAACTATATATAAGGTTTTTGGAATCTGGAGCAGTTCCAAGACTGTGAAATGAAACAGGAGGGTCAGGTATCTTGGTAATGGTTTCTTCCTAGAAGATAATGAGAAGATTTCAACACTTTAATTCCAGGGTGAAAATTTGTTTGAAGAACAGCAAAATAGTTCCCTTTGCAAAATGGCTGAACTCTGAAAATATTTCCTTCTTCTTGGGGTAAAACTTTATATGGTAAGACTGTGGATTACAGCAGACTGAATATACAAGTCTGATCATGTCTGGCATACCTCAGTGTTCAGGTTTTCAGAGCATATATGAGAAGCAAATTGATCCAAGGGGACAAACAACTGAGTCAACTCATCCTTCATGCTTCACTGGCAACAGGATGTGACTCTCAAGAGATGCTTCAGTCATATGCCCTTTGGCCCAGCATTGGCCCTGGCTGGGTCCTATGTCATGGCTCAACTTCTGAATGTGTAGAATCATGCTTCTACTCTGAGAGTACCTGGCATTCTGACATCAAGACAGGACTTGAAACATATTTTACTGTCTTCACAGTTTCCTCTATTCACAGCTTATTGTTGGAATCTCATCTCCTCATTGCCTTGGCTCACACTTAACAGAATCAGATTTCTAAAGCCAAAAGGATTTTATAAAGAAACCAGAGAATGAGGAGAAGGGGTAGAAGAAAAGGACAGGGAGTTATATCTCCTCCAAAAGAGCACTGAAGTGAATAGAGCTTTTAACAATAACATAATATAAGAGAAATATGGCTTGGAATTTGTCTTTTTTCAATAGTAGAAGCTGTGAAAATTGTCAGCATCAAAATGGAGTCATTTGCGTTAAAGCCCCTCCAAAAAAAAAAAAAAGCTGTGTTTACAGCTGGATAAGGCCATGAAGGGCGCAACCTCTCATGTATAAATGCCTGATAACAAATACTGTCACAAAACACTGCAAAAATTACAACACTGCATACAGGTCATCACAGCCTTAGACAAAAAGCCCTTCTGAAAGGTCATCTGCCCAGCAACTCCCTGTCCAAACTTAGGCAGATGTGACCCTTGTCATTGATACTTGTAGCCAAAGACAATTATCTCAAGGCAGTAATCCTCCTCATTCTTCCTTTAAAAACCTTTGTCTTCCTTTACCTCCCCGAACACACACATATGTTACTGTGACACACATATTTTCATTGCAATGCTCTATTCTTAAATATTTTCTTTTAGAGAATCTCTTCTTATTTGTTATTTAGGTTGACATAAATTGTGTCAAAAAAACAGGATCTTAAGAAAAATCACTAAAAAAACCTGTTGATCCTTAAAAACTTCTGTGAGGTACTCACTTGAAACCTTTGAGCTCCTTGTTTCCACAGCTTACCTTTTCTGCCCAGGTGGGTGAGTCTTCTCTCAGACTGAGCCTCCCTCTTTTGCTAAAAGGTCTTTCGTTTATTTGAGATTTGGTAGGTTATAAGCCTGTCTTAACAAAAATCTTTACATCCCTCTTGGGATAATAAAATACTTTTTTGTATTTCCTGGAAAGTTCTTTTAGGTATGAAGACAAGTGTCTTTCCTGTTGGAGCAAGTTTGGTTTCTACAGAATTTGTTCTGCCTGTGAGGCACGACTCTTCTGGTAAAGTTACTTTCAGTTCTCTCTGCATGCCTAATTTAATATTTTGTTTGATCTGTGCACCTGGCTTAAATTTTTTTGCAAACACTCTTTTTGTGATTTTATTCTGATTTAGTTATATGCATTCATAAATTATTTGGCTCTTTTCCTTTGCTTGTTTCTAAAATTCCTCTGAGAGCAGAAATAAACACTCTAAATGATGTACACATGGTGGCTAATGCAAAGTGACTAGTCAGTCACCACCATCTAAAATACAGGTCCAAATTTCTGACACTCTGACAGGATTCATAAAATTTTCCACTTCTTTCAAAAAATAATAAGAAATGTAATAGGATTCTCAAACATTACGGAATGCCAGAGTTTTCTGTGACTCCAGCCAGCTACACAGTGTAGTTCGTTCTTGTGTACAGTTTTAATTGATGGGCAAATATCATCAAGGAAGGTTCAGACATCAAATGGTCACTATTTAAATTATCTTACAAAACCTGCAACTTTAGATGAACATGTAGAGCTTTCTATTTTCTTTATAACTGTTTGTTGTTGTTATTGTTTGTTTTTCTGCCACTTTGAATCTCCTGACAAGTCTACTGGTGTTGAAATAAAACTCACTGCTTATAGAATCCCAGTCAATATTTTAAAAAAAAAAAATCTTAAAAGGTTTTTAATTAGTGGTTTTACAAATTACAAGAGCTCCATGTTCAGAGACAACCCAAACACATTTTGGAAATGTAAATTTAGGTTTACCTGACTAATAATTGTTAGGGTGATAGAACAGGTAATTGAAGGCTTGATAGTCAATGACAAAAGAACCAGATAAATGTTTATAAAAGTTAGGCTTTCAGATGAAATAGGTCAAAATCTTGAGGTCAGAGTAATAATGTACATTGTTTCAGTCAGGCATACAAATTACTTTTTGTGCCATGAAAGGGCAAAAAAGGAAATAAAAAAGAAAATGAACTGCTAAAATGCCTTCCTGCCCATTTTGACTAGTTAAGCAAACCAAATAACAAACAAAAGATAGATTTGTTCCTGAAAAATTAAGGTTATTTGAGGATTTTGTTTCTCTTCTACAATTCAACTAGTTTTAGCTAAAATGTAAATTTTGAAGATTTAACCTAAACTTACTGAAACTGGATAAAAAACATTTTAAAACTAAACTGCTATGAAAAGTGCTTTATCCAAAATTGTAATCCACAGTCTTCATTACATTACCTACTGGGGCAAAGAAATTTTGTTCATGTGAACTGATTCTATTTTGTCAGAAATATTTGGGTACAACTGTCTTCTGCAAAGAAGTAAATTTGTATTGTTATGTTTATTGCCTTGTGACTAAAATTCTAAATGTAAGCTATAAGATCTCGGTGTGTGTTTGTGTGCATGTGAGTGTGTGTGTAAGTGTTTTTAAACATATGCACATAAATTACGTTATATTGTGTTTAAATGGTAAAATCTGGCACTGTTAGCCAGAAATTCCTCAGGAATCCTATCCAGATTGGCTTAAATAAATGAGCACTCAGGTAAAATATGTAGTAATTAACTCAAACGCCTTATACTTCACACAATTTGAGTAAATTTTTAATAAATAATTTGGTCTTAAACTTGTTAGAAAAGTACAAATAGAAATATATTCAAAATAGCATATATTTTTCCCAGGCTTATGGGTAATAGTTTTCTATTTGTCTTTGCTAGATATTTTTAGGGGTTAGGGTTTGACAAAAAGATTTTAAGACTAGAAACCCAGCCTAAAACAGAAGCTTTGTTGATTGATAAGTAAGACTAATCTCACCTTGTAATTCCTTTATCAAAGTAATTTTGCATGTGATCAAGTTGACTATAATTAGAAGAAAATTATTTATATGCCATTCAAAAGTTTGTGTTTGATATATTGAAAATGCACTAAGACAAAACTAAAAATGTGGTCCCCTACCTTACAACAGGGTTTTCTTGAAGTATTAATCTGCTCTTAGTAAAACTGGAACAGGTATTGATTTCTATTTCTAAAATCTGTTTTTATAGTCATCTTTTCAACTGCAGGCAACTTCTATTTCTGCCATGTATCTCCTAGTTAATTTGAATTACTTTTTCTAGTTTCAGGTAAGAAATGCTATCCTTTTTTTATTCAGCATATTAATCTCATTTCTTGAAGCAGAGATTTCTTCTTGAAGCTTCTCAGATATATACCTCAAAACTTTAAATTTTTCTGTAATGAACAGTATTATTATTTATAGTTCATGCATCATTTCGTTTAGCTCTTTCTCCCAAAGAGGCCTGGGATAATCTCTCCTTTCACTTTTTTGTCAGGTCTTCCACTCTTCTTCTTCTATTCTAATTTCACTATTATGATCTAATGCTGAAATGTTTATCATAAAGGCCTAGGAAGGCAAAGTTTTCCTCCAGTGTAGCTTGGTACCATACACCTGATTTTTCTTGATGTGCCTGAATTGTTTCATTTAACCAGAATACCTCCCATGCTGTTACTAACAGTTAAGGGTTCCCCTGATCAAGGTATTAGTGTTCTTGTTTACATTCCTCTGGAATATGGTATACATGTGTAACCTTGGACACACTCTTCCTGTGTCTGATAAATTCAAGTACTCTTTTTTATCAGGTTGACTTCTAGGTTATCTAAATGAATAGACTCCCAATAAGGAGAAGTAATCACAGTGCAAAAGGTTTTCCTTTACCTTCTTGGTAAGAGGCCTAACAATAATAATAATTTTGTGTTCTATTAAGATAATGCCCTGAGTTATCTTTTCTACACTATGCATTACTTAAGAAAACTGGGCTTTGAGAGGGTTGAGAGTTTATAAATCTATGTAACTTTCTTTATTGCTTATGAAGCTTTCAATTATCAGTCCGCTTAAATTATTGTTATTTCACACTAACCTGTAATCCTGTTATGATCAAGTGTTTTAAACAGTTTTTACATCTTTGGCAGACATCCTCAAGATCAAACTCTAAATTAATAAATTCTATAGACCTACTGTATAACATATTCTCTATAGATAATAATATACACTTAAAAATTGTTGAAAGAGGTTCTCAAGTGAAGTGGACTCACCATAAAACAAAACGAAAAGAAAAACAAAGGAAGACAAGGAAACTTTGGAAAGTGTTGGATATGATATGTCTATCATTGTGAATTTGTTGATGGTATCAAGTGTTTATTTATTTCCAAATTCATCAAATTGCACATGTTAAATAAGTGTTGTTCTTTGTATATTGATTGTACCTCAGTAAAGGTATTTTTTATATCACAAAAAATTCAAAATTAAGTCAATGTGACCTAGAATTAACTTAGGTTTTCAAGTTAGGCCCCTGGAGAGTCTCAAAGAATGTATTCCTTATCTTGTAGATATAATAAATTATCAGTCTTGTTTGGTAGATTGTATGGGAAATATTGTCAAATAATAAATAACTTTAGGTATTTTTTCAGTTACATTTATGGATTAATATTAATATGATTGTTTCAAAAATTGTATAAATTCATAAAATCTAATGTTATTAATTATAACTTTATTATGTTAAATCTTCTCTAAAGTTATATGGGAATATTATTTATGTGTATAATCTAAAGATGATATGAAATTTATAAACATCTGATCTTGTTCTCAAACTATCATGATTCTGATTATTACATAAAAGGTTGTATGTAACAGCAATAACTAAATTTTATTATCAATGGTGAACATTTATTTGATTTTAAACATGGATATTATAAGTGTTTTTCATCTATGGTTATTTTTAAATTTTTCTCTAAAAGCATCTGTAATCAGCTATAACTCAAAATTGCTTTTCCATAAAATAATTGAATAATTGACGATGGTAATGTTTTTATGACTTTTACTTGACACATTGGTTGATTTTTCACCTAAGTGTTATTTTCCACATTTAAGAAAAATTTTTTTTAAACTAAGTATAGTTTACAATAGTTGGTTAAATATATTTTTGTGAAGAAAGATCAGAGCATTTGTATTTTTTTCCCTACTTGGTTTCTCCATAATACAGGAATTACTCATAAGTATTCTTATGGTGATATGATTACTTGCATATATCCAATAAAAATCTTCCCTCTCATTATGACAGGAAGTGAAAAATTGGTTATATTACCAAGGCTTTGACCAAAATATTGTATTTGGGTGCATAGAATACATGGCTTCAAGGATTTCTAGGTTTATAGTGATAACATAAAAATTGTAACTTCCTGGAAGGCCCAGAACCTGTTAAAATCTAAAATCTGCTTTGCTTTGGCTTTCTAGTCTCAACGGGTTTTAAATCTGTGATTCTTATGTGATTAATGTAGAGAGAAGAAATGTTTTTAAAGAAAAGCTGTTATATACCTCGTATTTGACTGTACCCCTATGTTTCAAGTTCTTCTTAACCTATAGAATAGACTAAATCCTAAATTCTTCTAGGTTTTTCCAAATATAATTTTCTTTTACAGAATTAATAAAAATGAAAACTGCTCTGTTCCTGAAGCCCTATAAGCTGAAACTAGATGGATTTTACAAAACAGTTCTCAAGCTTGATGTCTGTGGTTGCACAAATATTCACCAAACCACCCAATGACCTAACCAGAGACATTCAAACTACAAATCTGGAAAATAAATTGAAGTTTTAACCCATTAGACAGCTTTTCCCAAAATGTATCCCAGGACTTCATGTTATAATGGGACTCTTAACCATCTTCGTGTTCACTTTTTGACTTGGCAAAATAAGGGTCATTTAATTTATTTATTTGGCTGCCTTTAAGCCTCACTTTATGTCTCAAAACTATTATACAAACTAGAACTGTCACATTACTATTAATTTTTCTTTGTATCCATAACTTAAAATTTTTGCAGACATGCAACTCTTGAGAATAATGTTGGCTCAGCACTTTATAGAACTATGGAACAAAAATAATGGAACTTAATGATGGACTCCTGGTAGAATGAGCCTGAAAGCCATTCCTTTCAGTCCTCCCTTGTTGTTCAAATGTGGCTAAAAGCATTTTAACACTGACTCCTACCCACCATTCAATCCTTCCAATGTGAGATAAGACCAGCAACTCAGGACAGGTTCATCCTGGCACCAAGGAACATCAAAATGTAACTGTGGGATGATTGATTAGTGATGCTTTTGAAGAAAGATCTTGATCAAAAGGAGGAGATGTGAAAGTTATCAGAATCAAAGGGAAGTTACTTGTATGCCTGTGTTGGGGTGAGGGGGAGAAGTCTCTGTCAAACTGAGCCAAAAGAGATCAAGAAGAGAAGAATTCTCATACATACATAAATGACTGATGGAAAAAAAAATCACAAAAGACTGCAAAACCCACAACCTTGCACACAGGCCATACCAATCTTACACCAGAATACTGTCTCTCGTGCAAGGACATCTTCTCAGCCACCTTGGACTAGTGTGCGCTCCTTAGTGATCTTTGTAGTCAAAGATAATTAGGTAATCCTCCTCATCTGTTTTTTTAAAGACCTTTGTTTTTATTTTCCTTCCGGAATATTTGCATAGTTTACAATGATATGTGTATTTCCTTGCAGTAACCTATTCCCTAATAAACATTATTTTCTTTCAGAGAGCCTCTCTATGTTTATTATTCAAGTTGACAGTACAAAGCTAAATTTCTAGGATATTTTAAGTTAAATTTTTTTCTCTGAAATTTCACACTACACTATTTTTAAAGAGTCATGCTCTGCTAAAATTTATCTCATAACCTATTTCTTTTTATAACTGCTCTATAGACTTTCACTAGTAAAGAGAATTTGTGTGAGTCTGTGTGTGCACACATGCACACGTACATGTGTACTTATAAAATTCTGAGAATAGGCCAGGCGTGGTGGCTCATGCCTGTAATCTCAGTACTTTGGGAGGCCAAGATGGGTGAATCACCTGAGGTCAGGAGTTCCAGACCAACCTGATCAGTATGGTGAAACCGTGTTTTTACTAAAAATACAAAAATCAGTTGAGTGTGTTGGCACATGCCTTCAGGAATCCTAGCTACTCAGAAGGCTGAGGAGGGAGAACTGCTTGAACCTGGGAGGTGGAGGTTGCAGTGAGCCAAGATCCAGCCTGGGTTACAGAGCGAAACTCCTGGCCAGGTGTGGTGGCTCATACCTGTAATCCTAGCACTTTGGGAGGCCGAGGCACACAGATCACCTGAGATTAGGAATTCGAGACCAGCCTGGCGAACATGGTGAAATGTCATCTCTACTAAAAATACAAAAAATAAGTCAGTCATGGTAGTAGGGCCTGGAATCCCAGCTACTTGGGAGGCAGAGGCAGGAGAAACACTTGAACCTGGAAGGCAGAGGTTGCAGTGAGCAGAGATCGTGCCATTGGACTCCAGGCTGGGCAACAAGAGCAAAACATGGTCTAAATAAATAAATAAATTCTGAGATTTTTGCAACTATTTTATTTATATCATAAATGTATATAAATTTCAGTAATCATTTGAAAAGCTTGTTTGTTTCATGGATCTTTTGTTAAAGAAAAAATTTATTTTATGGTTTAATATAGCATCTAGATTTGTAACAGATGTATCCATAACCCATTAGAAATGCAAAAATATAACTAAGCATATTTAATTTTAGCAATTCAAGGATGGATAAGTATGAGAAAACAAACGTCTATCATCAGGTTAGCAAATAATGGAAATAAATTATGAATCTATAATAGACACAAATATTGATAATATACAGCACACATTTTTATAAAATTACAAAGATACAATTAGACTAAATGAAAAATTTCTGAATATTATGAAACATTATTATCTAAAATCAATATCAAGTATCATATTGTTACTCAAGTATAAAGACATTTCCAATAAGGCCAGAACAAGACAGTGGTATCTCTTTCAACGTTATTAAATATTCTACCTATACAGAAAATCATATAAGCAGAACCATACATGTATGATCATTTAATATATGATAATAGTGACTCAACCAACTTGGAAGAGATGAGATTTTCAATAAAGGGATTCATACAATTGCTTATTCATAAGTTTATATCAGTGTGTGTTGTGTGTCTGGATATAGTTAAACCTCTTTCTAATTTCAAATATACAGATAAATTCCAAGTAGAATTTTATATGTGAATTTAAAAGATATGACTGGACTTGGTGGCTCACGCCTGTAATCCCAGGACTTTGGGAGGCTGAGGCAGGTAGATCAGGAGGCCAGGGAACCAAGACCATTCTGGCCAACATGGTGAAACCCCAATTTTGCAAAACATACAAAAATTAGCTGGAGGTGGTACTGCATGCCTATAGTCCCAGCTACTCAGGAGGCTGAGGCAAGAGAATTGCTTGAGCCCGGGAGGCAGAGGTTGCACCACTGAGATTGTGCCACTGCACTCCAGCCTGGCAGCAGAGCAAGACTCCATCTCAAAAAACAAACAAAAAACTGAAAGAAAATAACTCAAAAATATTTGTCAGAAAAAAATGAATGACTTCAAAATATTCTCACAGTGAGGACGACATGCCAGAGCAAAACCCCAAATCAAGGAGACATTTAAACTATGACTAGATATATTTCTAATAACCTACATGACAAAATTTTATATATGCAAAGTTTACAAACTGTAGACAGGGACACAATATTTGAAATACATGTACTAGAAAAACTTCTCTATCTATATTTATAGTGTCCCTATATATCAATGAGGAAATGGCAAGCATCACTTAGAAAATATAGTAAAGGTTATGAAGAGAAATCTTATACAAAAATAATTTTAAATGGCCAATGAAAACATGAAACCCACCAGCAGATAATTAAATGCAAATTAAACATTTTTGAAAAACAATTTTATATCACCTAGTTTTGCAAATTTTAAAAAAAATGACATATTGTAATCACAGATAGGAAATAGTCATTCCTATCTGATTCCTACCTACATGATTTCAAGAAATACAAACTGATGTAAAGTATTTGGAAGTTAGCAGTCTCCTCTAAAATGTGCACACACTTTCAGCCTATAATCCACAATAAAGGAGGAATGAATGTTGAGTTCAAATAGCATTGCAGAAATAAGTAGACTTACCTGACAGAGAAATAGCAGTTTATATCAAAAACAGTACTGTAAGTATAGGCCAATTTAATGCCAGCTAAAAACAATAGTTGCTCACTTTTTATATATTTTGGTTCAAGAACATATACAATGGCTTTCACAACCTTAGTGAATAAAAAAGGATAGCATTAGCATTAAAGGGGAAGGAGTGCACAGGCACCAAGCAAGGGGACCTAAGACACCAAGTCACAGTGGTTACAATATAAAGAGGCTATAAAATATTAGTGTGGAAATGGAAGTGAGCAACAATATGAAACCACCCAAAATATAGATATTGGTTAGAAATCACAATAGAATTAGAAGAAGCAACAATAACAACAAGGTTGATAATGACAACAATAATAAAAGGAGGATTTCGTTTGATACAAAACCTAACCCTAAAGATGTTTGTGCTCAAGAACATCTGGTTTATTCCATACCCATCTGCTTTCTCTCCGCATTTCATCACTGTTCTGTGTAAAGTAATATTTGATAACAGATTCTTATTGCTTTATTTTAACCACAGATATCATTGTTTTGACTTGAGTCCTGGAAGAGGTGGAGTGTACTCTCTTGGCAATGCCTGGCAGATGAATTGAGATAACTTGACTGTCTGATTGAGGTGGGTGAGGGAAGGGGGACAAACATAGCACTAAAAACAGCAATATATTTCAAAAGTTGACAGTAATCTTCAGACTGTGAGGTATCTGGAAATGTGGATTTGTAAAGAAAAATATTTACACTTCATTGTATAAAATTTATTTAAAAGGAATGTTTTTATTAGTTTTTGCTTGCTTAGACTTTCAGATTTTGAAAGGTTAGCCAGGATATTTAGTAGATTGCAGAAAAAAAAATCTGATGTATTTTTACAGTAAAACGTAAGATACTGAATGCATTTCATGTTTTTGACCTGGTTCTTCAATCTATACCACCAGTCTAATTGAAAATGAACTGTACTCCAATGTCTTCCCGTTCCTAGGTGTATTTTTGTGAAGAGGCATTAAAACAACAACTTAGATGAGTGCTAATAATATGAGAAACATTGACATACATTACATATATTGATTATTATCTTCTTAATTACAGAATTCCAAAATGTGCAACAGAGTCTGTTTTACCCTTACAAACTGATTCTTCTTTCTTTAAACATTACATTTGACAACACTTACCATCTCCTCTTGATCAAACAAACATTAGTTAGACTACTGAACTTTGTTTTAGGCCCATCCAAGTGCCTCCTTGAAAATCTCATAATGACTTTTATCCTTTATTTGTATCAATTCTAAAGTCTCTACTCCCTCTACCCTTCGAAAGTTGCCTTTCTACTGCTGTCTTGCACAGTCCATTTGTTATATTCAGTCCCATTTCATCATGCACATTAATTAATTCTTGCTGCTGTAACTTTCTTGCTATGCTGATTTGATGCTAAACTCTTCTCTCTTCTCCCATTGACTCAGAAAGTCTGACCTATTTAATGGCCAAATTAAAGTCACTTACCTTCTTAAGGATATCAAAGTACTCATCTTATAAAATTATATGGTACTTCAAAACAATAGTATCCCCTATGTTAGCCCATTCCTGCATTGCTATGAAGAAATACCTGAAACAGAGTAATTTATGTAGGAAAGAGGTTTTTGGCTCTTAGTTCTACAGGCCTGGTGCCAGTATCTGTTCAGCTTCTGGGAAGGCCTCAGAGAGCTTTTACTCATGGTGGAAGGTGAAGCAGGAGCAGGAATGTCACATAGCTAAAACAGAAGCAAGAGAGAGAGAGAGAAAGGAGGTACCATAAAGTTTTAAACAACCAGATTTCAAGAGAACTCATTCACTCACTCTGGCAAGGATAGCACCAAAAGGATGGCTCTAAACTGAAAATGAGAAACCCGCCCCCATAATCCAATTACCTTCCATCAGGCCCCATCTCCAACACTGGGGATTATAATTTAATGTGATATTCAAAAGGGACAGCATCCAAACTGTCATCCCCTAAGTAGCATACATTTATTTTAAAAATTATTTTTATTTATAATTATTGCTTTCATTGCATTTCCTAAGATAGACACAATGGTTAAAATTTCTTTATAAGAGTTATCAGTCACTTCCTCTCCCTCAAGTACCCTTCAACATTCCTAACGTCACTCTTACTGAAACCTTTATTATTGCATAGTTAAGCTTTGAGCCAAATGTGCACCTTAAAAGCAACAATATTTACAATGGGAATTTCACTTTGTTAGAAATATTTTTATAACATTTCTCTGGATTATCAGTTTTCATAATTCATATTGGTTGATTAAAAAATGCATTGCTTGAAAAGAAAAAAAAACCCATGCAAACATCACACAACAGATGTTAACCATGTACAGGTGGCTGAATAGCTCATGGGATGTCTGATTGGATTTGAGACTTTTCACCTTGTGGTAATCAGTCAGAATTTGGCCCATGGTTGACAGGTCACTCTACAGCTGTTAAAGGGATACCAGGTGTGATAAGCTCTCATTACCAGCATGGTGGGCAGCTGTTTACATCACAGTGAGCACCCCTGTGGCCACTTCCAGGAGCAGCAGAGGCCCTGGTTCCTGGAAGGCATAGCTACCTGTCAAGAGTAATGTGGGCTGCTATGCATAATGGCTGCAATGTTCCCAAATTATACCAGAAATACCATAAAGCAAGCAGTGACACCTCACTGTGACTTAGTAAGATGTGATAAATGGCACATTTAGAAATAATCTGGTAAATTTTAAAATATCAAAATCAGTTCCGGTTTGAGCCCATCATTATCTCTAAATGAAAGAGCTTTTTTTAGAAGACTAATTCTGTATTTACATGAATTATTTTTTACTAATACTTAAAATGTGGCATTTAATTTTTCTAACTGTATCTATGATGCAAATGAGGGATTCTGTTTTATGGAGTATGCTATGATTTGAATATTTGTCCCTCCCAAAACTCATGTTAAAGTTGAATTTATAATGTGGAAGTGTTGAGAGGTGGAGGCCCTCAGAGGTGATCGGGGCATAATGGCTTTGCTTTTCAGAATGGATTAATCCATTCATAGATTAATAGATTAATGAATCAGTGGGTTATCCTGGGATTGGGACTGGTGGCTTTATAAAGAGAAGAGAGACCTGAGAAACCACACCCAGCCCCCTCGTCATGTGGTACCCTGTGCCACCTTAAGATGCTGCAGAGGCCGGGTGCTGCGGCTCACGCCTGTAATCCCAGCACTTTGGGAGGCTGAGGCGGGTGGATCACGAGGTCAAGAGATCAAGACCATCCTGGTCAACATGGTGAAACACCGTCTCTACTGAAAATACAAAAAAAAAAAAAATTAGCTGGGCATGGTGGAACATGTCTGTAATCCCAGCTACTCAGGAGGCTGAGGCAGGAGAATGGCCTAAACCCAGGTGGCCGAGGTTGCGGTGAGCCGAGATCGTGCCATTGCACTCCAGCCTGGGTAACAAGAGCAAAACATGGTATCAAAAAAAAAAAAAAAAGATGCTGCAGAAACCCCACCAGCAAGAAGGCTCTCAGGAGTTGTGCCTTCTTGGCCTTGATTTCCCAAACTTCCAGAATTACATGAAATACATTTTTCTTCTTTATATTTTGCTTAGTTTCAGGTATTCTGTCATAAGTAACAGGAAATTGACAATGACAGAATGTCATTTGGAAACATTTTTCAAACTTGAAACCATGAAGCAGACAGAACCCAGGTGGTAAACTCCTTCATTAACCCCTAAGGTTTCTAAAGAAACCCTATTAAAATTCAGTCCTTTGCTAACAGAAGCCACCTAACAACTGTTCACTAAATCAATGCATGACTATACTTGATTATTTTTTAAATAAAGGGATTGGGCATACTAACATACTTTGGTGATGTTAAGTGTTTTCTATAAATGACAAAAGAAATCATCTTCCTCTAGTATGTTACCAAGATTGTGTACAATCATCTGTGTTTATTCTAAATTGAGTTTCTCAAAGAAGGAAGACGGAAATTATTTTTGTTTTCTGCCTTCAGAACACTTTTTTGCCATAGCCTACTTTATAGTTATCTGAGTTACAAATACTTCAACCTAAGGATTTTAAATGTGGCTGCTTCCATTGTAATCCCTCCTTAACTAATAAAATTTAAATAACAAGCAGGGGCTACCCATAGAGTAAATGATGGGCTGAGTTGTGTATGTTGGTAGCAAAGAGGAGGACAATATGCATGTAACTGAATATTTCTAGTTACCTGTCAAGTAACGTATATCATATATAAGGTCAAAGAGGCATCGAGTAACCAGATTCTCTACAGAAAGCTTGATAGTACCTGCTGATAATTTCCTCAATCCTTGTTAATAAGCTGTCTATGTGCTGGTGGGTAAGAAGAAGAATCAAGAAGAACTTGTTGACTTTGTACATCTCAACCTCAGATTATGTCATCAGATAAGCAGCAAGATGAACAAGACCAGGTCTTGGTGGGGAGAGCCTTCTTGCTGGTGGGGACCTTACAGCGTCTTAAGGTGGCACTAGGCACCAGATGATGAGGGGGCTGGGTCTTTTCACTTTATGGCTGAATATTGGCCCATCTGCAGAAAGCTCCAGATTCTCCGAGGTTCTAATGCCAAAATGGTGCATAGTGAGATAACTGTTGGGTGAACTTGAAGTGGGTCTCCTAGGGTAAGTTTCATTTATACATAGGCTCTTATGTCTACTTCCTTCATAGAGTGTACTGAAGAAGCTTCTTAGAAAAGCCTACATCAATAGAACCATAAGCGACCAAAGTATCTTTGTGTTTGGGAGAAAAAAAATCAGAAATTCTCCACAGCACCCAAGACTCCAGGTGCCCGTAAAGAACAAAGAAACTCAGCAGTTCAATGACTCTACTATCAGAAAATATACTTAACAGAGACATATGAGACCAGGGAGTTCTCCACATTACCAAAATGTAGCCCAGTATAGAAGACCAATTTTCCCACCTTTCTCTCCCATTCCCAGAGGAGCTAGAACTAGAGGTTGGGACGTATAACCAAATTGCTTCTCCTACTGATGGGACTTAGGCTACAGACAAGTAAAGTTGCAGGATCTATCTTGAATCTCATTACGGATCCAGGAAAAAGAGATTCAGAAGAGTTTGTTTGAAAGCAGCAGTCACTGGAAAAATAAATTAAAAACCCACTTTATATTTGTAGCTTGCTGGATACCATTCAGTAAACCAATGCACGTGTACGGGAAGGGGAGAGTGGTGTTAGGTGAACACTGAGAGTGTCAACCTAAGTAATCAAAAGGGTTAGAATCTAATTTAAAGAGAGTTTAAAAGTGAAAACTGTGAGGATGAACCACCAAGAACACCAACTCAAAGGAATGGAGCTAAAGTAGGAAAGTTAAGGCTTCATTTATAGAGGCAAAGAAAAAAGGTTTTAGCAGGATGACAACTTTTTTTTCAAATTATACTTTAATTTCTGGAAGACATGTGCAGAACATGCTAGTTTGTTACATAGGTATACACGTGTCATGGTGGTTTGCTGCACCCATCACCCCATCATCTACATTAGGTGTTTCTCTTAACACTATACCTTCCCTAGCCTCCCAACTGCTGACATGCCCTGGTGTGTGATGTTCCCCTCCTATGTCCATGTGTTCTCATTACTCAAATTCCACTTATGAGTGAGAAATTGTGGTGTTTGGTTTTCTGTTCCTGTGTTAGTTTGCTGAGACTGATGATTTCTAGCTTTATCCATGTCCCTGCAAAGGACATTAACTCATCCTTTTTTATGGCTGCGTAGTCTTCCATGGTATATATGTGCCATATTTTCTTTATCCAGACAACATTTTTTATACAAGACTGACAAGTAGTTACAGCAATTTAATGGGTTTTAGGCAGTGTTTCTTTTTGGAAAGGGTTCACTTAACACCTTTTACAGGGGGTGTAATAGCCGTGGGTTTTCTGTCATCTGGTCTAAGCAAAACAGGACAACAAAGGGGGAAGTTAATCTATGGCAAGGATAATTAATTAAAAAGGCAGGAAGTTTTTGTCACTGATGTTATTTAATTCTATCTAGTCAGTGTACAGAACAAGAAAAATGAGAAAGCTAGTTAATCTATAATCTGAGAAACAACAATTGTAACCATATGTGACTCAGATCATAGTCACATCTCCCTCAAGACAAAGTATTTGGGGGGATTTCCAACAGCTTTTAACTTACCTTTATTTTCATATAGAAAAAAAGGGGGAAAAAGGAAACAAAAGCTCAGAATTATGGACCCATAGCATAGCCATCACTTGGGAACTTCTTAGAAATGCAAAATCTTAGGGACCTCTACACAACTACAATGGAGTTTCTCAAAACTTATCATACATAGAACTATGTAGAGAGTTTGATAAAGCAGAATCCTGGCCAACCCAGAACCTCTGAATCAGTTGTTCTAGGGTGGATCCAGAGATTCTGTATTTCCAGTATACTCCCAAGTAATGTTTCTGTACTCATCTATAGATCAAATTTTAGGTTAGTAAGACAGGAAGAAGCTAAAAATTAGTAATTATCTATTTATTTGATTTTCTAAAGAATTAAATATTATCTAAACAAGAGGAATGTAGAGAGGTATTTTTTTTTTACTTACTTCCATTCATTGTATCTACTTTGCCATACAACAAAAGGCTGATTTTCTTGCTTATTTTCTATAAATAAATGATATTTATTAATACACAATTTAATAATAATTAAGGAGTTGGAGAAAGAATATGTAGCCAAACGTGAAAACAAACAAAAGCCAAACAAACCCAAGAAGACAATAACAATGCATATTGTCTATAATTAGTTTCTTTCATTCTTTTATTCTTCCCTTAGTCTTTGTGTGTGTGTGTGTTATGCATTTACCCCAGCATTTCTTGTTGCAAGCTTCCATTATTTTACTGCCTTAATAAGTCTCTGAGTGTATTCTCTTAACACCTCACCTTTTCATTTCACGAGATCCAAAGGAAAAAAAATGCAATTGAATAACATCTAATAGAACTGAAAACTACATAAAATCAGCTGTATATTTTGCAAAAATCCCAGTCCTATTTATTTTATAAAAATGTAAAACTTGAAAACCTTTTCCATGAGGCTAGGAAATAAAAACACATGAGAAATAATCATACTCTGTATATGTTAAGAAAATCTAGCACCCACAAAGAAAGTAACTGCTGTTTTCTTTTTGTGTGAAGAAATGTTCAAAGAGACACTTTGATCAGAAATTGGGTGAGGTAGCTGAGATAAAAGATAAGACAGAAAATTTTGCTCAGTCTACCCTCACCCCAGCAGTCTTATCTGAGACTCTCTCAAGAGATCAGCTAATGTGTTCTCTTTTCTCAGCATGGAAGTGACAGGAGAAGCTGAAGGCTGGCGAGGAATCATAAAAGTAACTTTCAATAGCTTCTTTTTCCCATAGCAAACATTACCATTAACAATTGCTGAGGGTTTCACCACTCTGTAGTTTGAACTCTTTGAAATAAAGATCACAGATAAACATCCTAATAGACTACATCAACCAATAATTAGATTAGATTCCTATTTCAAACAGCACATGTGTTCTGTCTATTGGATGGAACTCAGGAGAACAAAACTGAGGAGAAAATACTAGTCCCAAACATTTATTTTCCACATGGAGCTAAATGACCACCTAGATATCTGACAAAGGAACATCTCTCATTTTCTTTAAAGGATTAAAAACTAAAACCTATTTCTATTAGAGTGAATATTTGTATTTTCCTGTGACACTGTTGTTGTGCTTAAGATAAATGTTTGCCGATTCTACTTGATATCACTCCTCCTTTGCCTCCTTCACTTACAAAATCATTTATCCCCAGATAGGAAGATGTCAGGTGGGTCTCCAATTATGGCTCTTTGTGCCTGTTTAGATACCAAACTAAACACTAAGCTAAAACCCAAGATTCAAGCCTCTCAGGGTAAAGCATCAACAAAAAGTATTAGGTTAGTGGAAAAGTAATGGCAAAAACTGAAATTACTTTTGTACCAATCTATAGTATTTTTTATACTATTGTTAAAGGTTTCAAATATTTTCTAGTATTTTCTATTGTGGTTTTTGCCATTGAAAATAATGGCAAAAACACAATTAATTTTGCACCAACCTATAGTTAAATATGTGTTCACATGGAAACCTGATAGCTATTTTTAAAGCACGAGGGGATGACTTTTTTTGTCTCACTAAATTAAGGCTGCTAGGAACAACCTTCATATGTACTTCATTATATGTGATTAGCTTTAAAATGAATGCTGTATATCTTTACTAACAGGTTTGCATTTCCTTATCCTAATTTTATTTAAACTGGAGTCCTATTCAAAAGGTCTATTAACAGTAAAGCAATTTTATTTTCTATGAGACACATATTGCTATTTTTCACTCCTGGTGCTAGTAAGAGAGGGCATACATTGACTTGACTTCATTATATTATTAAAAAAATAAAGCAAGCATCCCTTTGAAGCAGGCTAAGGGTTTGGGAAAGTAAACGACTTATTTTCACACTTTGGTTTTGGCTAAAGCTACAGTCATCTCTTGGATAGTCTAGGGTGATAGAGTCCTAAAGAAATAACCTTCTGGGGAGAGGACTCAAGATGGCGCTGTGAGAACAACCCAGGATTGAAGCTCTCGCTGGATGCACCGAGAGGGTGAGTCGGGGAAGCATTTCCAGACGGATCTTAGTTGCCCACAGAACGGGGAAATTCCCAGGTATAAAAGAGACGCGGGACGCCAGGCAGAGGTCTCCGCTGGCGTAGCCGGCAGCCGGTGCAGCTCCGGCCGGCGCCGGAGCACAGAGGCGCTCCACAGCACTCCATACAAAAGCGCACTGTTAAGGGTGCCCTGTTGAACCGGCAAACTAAGACCCGAGAGGGCTGAACTTGAGACTGAACGGGTCTTGAACTGTGACCCAGCCCAGGAAATCCCAGGGACTCAGCGTTTGGGGGAGCGCAGTGCGACAAACAAAACGGCGATTCCAAATGCCTCAGTGAATAGGTTTTTTTTTTAAAGTGCAGCTCCACGGGGAAGGGGCGTCAGCCATTACCGAGGCAATCAGCCCCTACTGAGGTACACGCCCATTGCTGACGCAGCCTGCCGATGCCGAGGGAACCCGGTACAACAGAGAGACTCCGCCGCAGGGTGTAGCCCGAGGCAACAGGGCGGAGACCACAGCAGAAGGGCGGAGCCTCGGCAGGCAAAAAGAGACTAGACTGCCTCCTAGCTGGGCAGGACAGTGAGGCGGACACTCACAAGGAAAGCCCCAACCCCCCCCCAAACAGAGCATCTGAGGAAAAAAAAGGGGTTTTCTTACGAGTTAGGTTGCAGCAGAACTAAACATAGCAGCCTAGCAGCCCTGAATGAACAACAGAGCTCACAGCTCAGCACTTGAGCTCCTACAGACTGTCTCCTCAAGCAACTTCCTGACCCCTCTATATCCATAAGACCGACATTCGGCAGACATCATCCTGGGAAAAAGATAGCAGAAAAAGAAACTGGTAGCATCCCTCACTGTTCCGCAGCTGCTACAGGTGCACCCCAGACAAGCAGGGCCTGGAGTGGACCTCAGCGGTTGTACAGCAAAGGGGCTAGACTGGTAGAAGGAAAACCAAGTAACAGAAATACTCCATCATCAACAATCTGGGTGTCCACTCAGAGATCCAATCAAAAAGTCAGTAACTACACAGACGACAGGTGGATAAATCCACAAAGATGGGAAGAAACCAGCACAAAAAGGAGGAAAACACCCAAAACCAGAACACCTCACCACCTAGAAAGGACCAAAACTCCTCACCAGCAAGGGAACAAAGCTGGACGGAGAATGACTGTGATGAAATGACGGAATTAGACTTCAGAAGGTGGATAATGAGAAACTTTTGTGAGCTAAAAGAACATGTTTTAAATCAACATAAAGAAACTAAGAACCTTGAAAAAAGATTTGAGGAAATGATAACAAGAATGGATACCTTAGAGAGGAATATGAATGAATTAAAGGAGCTGAAAAACACAATACGAGAACTTCGCGAAACATGCACAAGTTTCAATAGCCGAATTGACCAAGCTGAAGAAAGAATATCAGAAGTCGAGGATCAACTCAATGAAATAAAATGAGAAACCAAGATCAGAGAAAAAAGCGCAAAAAGGAATGAACAAAGTCTCCAAGAAATGTGGGACTATGTGAATAGACCTAACCTACGTTTGATAGGCGTACCAGAATGTGATGAAGAGAATGAATCCAAGCTGGAAAATACTCTGCAGGACATTATCCAGGAAAATTTCCCCCACATAGCAAGACAGGCCAACACTCAAATGCAGGAAATACAGAGAACACCACAGAGATATTCCGCAAGAAGAGCAACCCCAAGGCACATAATCGTCAGATTCAACAAGGTTGAAATAAGGAGAAAATACTAAGGGCAGCCAGAGAGAAAGGTCGGGTCACCCACAAAGGGAAGCCCATCAGACTCACAGCAGATCTCTCGGCAGGAACTCTACAAGCCAGAAGAGAGTGGGGGCCAATATTCAACGGCCTTAAAGAAAAGAACTTTCAACCCAGAATTTCATATCCAGCCAAACGGAGCTTCAGAAGTGAAGGAAAAATAAAATCCTTTGCGAATAAGCAAGCACTCAGAGATTTTGTCACCACCAGCCCTGCTTTACAAGAGCTCCTGAAAGAGGCACTACACATAGAAAGGAACAACCAGTACCAGCCATTCCAAAATCACACTAAATGCTAAAGAGCATCAACATAATGAAGAATCTACAACAACTAACGGGCAAAACAGCCAGCTAGCATCAAAATGGCAGTGTCAAACTCACACATAACAATATTAACCCTAAATGTAAATGGACTAAATGCACCAATCAAAAGACACAGACTGGCAAATTGGATAAAAAGCCAAAACCCAGCAGTGTGCTGTATCCAGGAAACCCATCTCACATGCAAGGATACACAAAGGCTCAAAATAAAGGGATGGAGGAAGATTTACCAAGCAAATGGAGAGGAAAAGAAAGCAGGAGTTGCAATCCTCATCTCTGATAAAATAGACTTTAAAGCAACAAAGATCAAAAGAGACAAAGAAGGCCATTACATAATGGTAAAAGGATCGATACAACAAGAAGAGCTAACGATCCTAAACATATATGGACCCAATACAGGAGCACCCAGATACATAAGGCAAGTTCTTAATGACTTACAAAGAGACTTAGACTCCCACACAATAATAGTGGGAGACTTTAACACTCCACTGGCAATATTAGACAGATCAACCAGACAGAAAATCAACAAGGATATCCAGGGCTTGAACTCAGACCTGGAGCAAGCAAACCTGATAGACATTTACAGAACCCTCCACCCCAAATCCACAGAATATACATTCTTCTCAGCACCACATCATACCTACTCTAAAATTGACCACATAATTGGAAGTAAAGCACTGCTCAGCAAATGCAAAACAACTGAAATCATAACAAACAGCCTTTCAGACCATAGTGCAATCAAGTTAGAACTCAGAATTCAGAAACCAACCCAGAACCGCACAGCTTCATGGAAACTGAACAACTGGCTCCTGAATGTTGACTGGATAAACAACGAAATGAAGGCAGAAATAAAGCAGTTCTTCGAAACCAATGAGAACGAAGACACAACATGCCAGAATCTCTGGGACACATTTAAAGCAGTCTCTAGAGGAAAGTATATAGCAATAAGTGCCCATATGAGAAGAATGGAGAGATCCAAAATTGACACCCTATCGTCAAAATTGAAAGAGCTAGAGGAGCAAGATCAAAAAAACTCAAAACCCAGCAGAAGGCAAGAAATAACTAAGATCAGAGCTGAACTGAAGGAGATTGAGACACGAAAAACCCTTAAAAAAATCAATAAATTCAAGAGCTGGTTTTTTGAAAAGATCAACAAAATAGACAGACCACTAGCCAGATTGATTAAAAATAAAAGAGAGAACAACCAAATAAATGCAATAAAAAATGATAAAGGGGAAATCACCACAGATTCCACAGAAATTCAAACCATCATCACAGAATATTACAAACAACTCTATGCACATAAACTAGTAAACCTGGAAGAAATGGATAAATTCCTGGACTCCTGTGTCCTCCCAAGCCTAAACCAGGAGGAAGCTGAAACTATGAATAGACCAATAACAAGGGCAGAAGTCGAGGCAGCAGTTAAGAGCCTACCACACACAAAAAGCCAAGGTCCAGACGGGTTCACAGCCGAATACTACCAGACACACAAAGAGGAGCTGGTACCATTTCTTCTGAAACTATTCCAAATAATCCAAAAAGAAGGAATCCTACCCAAATCATTCTACGAGACCAATATCATCCTGATACCAAAACCCGGCAGAGACCCAACAAGAAAAGAAAACTTCAGGCCAATATCCATGATGAACATAGATGCAAAACTCTTCAATAAAATATTGGCAAGCCGATTGCAACAGCAAATCAAAAAACTTATTCATCATGATCAAGTAGGATTCATCCCGGGGATGCAAGGCTGGTTCAACATACGCAAGTCTATCAACGTAATTCACCACATAAGCAGAACCAAAAACAAAAACCACATGATTATCTCAATTGATGCAGAGAAGGCATTTGACAAAATTCAACAGCCCTTTATGCTAAAAACCCTCAATAAACTCGGTATTGATGGAACGTATCTCAAAGTAATAAAAGCTATTTATGACAAACCAACAGCCAATATCATACTGAATGGGCAAAAACTGGAAGCATTCACTTTGAAATCCGGCACTAGACAAGGATGCCCTCTGTCACCACTCCTATTCAATATAGTACTAGAAGTTCTAGCCACAGCAATCAGACAAGAAAAAGAAATAAAGGGTATTCAAATAGGAAAGGTGGAAGCCAAATTGTCTCTATTTGCAGACAACATGATAATATACCTAGAAGACCCCATCACCTCAGCCCAAAAACTCCTGAAACTGATAAGCAACTTCAGCAAAGTCTCAGGATATAAAATCAATGTGCAAAAATCACAAGCCTTCCTCTACACCAATAACAGACTTAAAGAGAGCCAAATCAAGAATGAACTGTCATTCACAATTGCTACAAAAAGAATAAAATACCTTGGAATACAACTCACAAGGAACGTAAGGGACCTCTTCAGGGAAAACTACAAACCACTGCTCAATGAAATCAGAGAGGACACAAACAGATGGAGAAACATTCCATGTTCATGGTTAGGAAGAATTAATATCGTGAAAATGGCTATACTGCCCAAAGTAATTTACAGAATCAACGCTATCCCCATCAAGCTACCATTGACTTTCTTCACAGAACTGGAAAAAACCACCTTGAACTTCATATGGAACCAAAAGAGAGCCCGCATAGCCAAGTCAATTCTAAGCAAAAAGAACACAGCGGGGGGCATCACACTACCGGATTTCAAACTATACTATAAGGCTACAGTAATCAAAACAGCATGGTACTGGTACCAAAACAGAGATATAGATCAATGGAACAGAACAGAGGCATCAGAGGCAACACAACATAGCTACAACTATACAATCTTTGATAAACCTGACAAAAACAAGCAATGGGGAAAGGACTCCCTATTCAACAAATGTTGTTGGGAAAATTGGCTAGCCATGTGTAGAAAGCAGAAACTGGACCCCTTCCTGACACCTTACACCAAAATTAACTCCAGATGGATTAAACACTTAAACATAAGACCCGGCACCATAAAAACCCTAGAAGGAAATCTAGGCAAAACCATCCAGGACATAGGAGTAGGCAAGGACTTCATGAACAAAGCACCGAAAGCATTGGCAACAAAAGCCAAAATAGACAAATGGGACCTAATGAAACTCCACAGCTTCTGCACAGCAAAAGAAACAGTCTCTAGTGTGAATCGGCAACCAACAGAATGGGAAAAAATTTTTGCAGTTTACCCATCTGACAAAGGGCTGATATCCAGAATTTACAAAGAAGTCAAACAGATTTACAGGAAAAAAACAAGCCCATTCAAAAGTGGTCAAAGGATATGAACAGACACTTTACGAAAGAAGACATATATGAGGCCAAAAATCATATGAAAAAATGCTCATCGTCACTGGTCATCAGAGAGATGCAAATCAAAACCACATTGAGATACCATCTCACGCCAGTTAGAATGGCGATCATTAAAAAATCTGGAGACAACAGATGCTGGAGAGGATGTGGAGAAAAAGGAACACTTTTACACTGTTGGTGGGAGTGTAAATTAGTCCAACCATTGTGGAAGACAGTGTGGCGATTCCTCAAGGCCTTAGAAATAGAAATCCCATTTGACCCAGCAATCCCATTACTGGGTATATATCCAAAGGACTATAAATCGTTCTACTACAAGGACACATGCACACGAATGTTCATTGCAGCACTGTTTACAATAGCAAAGACCTGGAATCAACCCAAATGCCCATCGCTGATAGACTGGATTGGGAAAATGTGGAACATATACACCATGGAATATTATGCAGCAATCAGAAATGATGAGTTCGTGTCGTTTATAGGGACATGGATGAATCTGGAGAACATCATTCTCAGCAAAATGACACAAGAACAGAAAATGAAACACCGCATATTCTCACTCATAGTCGGGTGATGAAAAATGAGAACACATGGACACAGAGAGGGGAGTACTAAACATTGGGGTCTATAGGGGGAAAAGGGGAGGGCCAGTAGGAGGGGGAGGTGGGGAGGGATTGCCAGGGGAGAAATACCAAATGTGGGTGAAGGGGAGAAAGCAAACAAAACACATTGCCCTGTGTGTACCTATGCAACTGTATTGCATGCTCTGCACATGTACCCCAAAACCTAAAATGCAAAAAAAAAAAAAGAATCAAGAAACAGCTATAAAAAAAAAAAAAAAAAAAAGAAATAACCTTCTTATTCCACGTTGCTCATATTCAGGCTAATCAATAATAGTCAGAATAATCTGCTAAAAACACAAATAAGATCCTATCACTCTCATGATTTTAAAACTCTCTGGCTTCTTTTAGTCTTATGATGATCTAAGTTTCTTACCATGGCCAATGTCATCTAGCCTTTCCTACTTCTATGGTCTCTACCACTATCCTCTCCATTAATTCTGCTTTAATCCCACTGGCCTTTATTTTATTTTTTTATTTATTTAGCATGTTGATTACAATGTATCTTCAAGGCCTTTTTTTCATTATTTCTAGTACCTACAATGCTCTTCTCAGCTATACATGGCTCATTCCACATGCCCCCACCCCCTCCACTAGTCAGATCTCTGTTTAAATACTGTCTTGCCAGAAAGATCTCATAGACTACTCCAATTAAAATAGAACCTGTCACTTTAGACCCTCACATTGCTCTACGTTTTCATGGTGAATATCTAATTATAAATATATCAGTTATATAATTAATATATAGGCATAATTTCCTTTTTGTATCTCTCTCTCTCTCACTGTACTATACACTCCAGTGTATATTCTTGGTTTCCTCAGTTAATCCACAGCATCTGGAACAATAAATGGATACATGGTAGGCACACAGTCAGTGTTGAGTAAATAAATGGGAAGAAGCAGGAAAGCATATATATGTTCAATAAAGCCTGAGAAGTATTCTCAGAGCTCAGGAACTGAATAAAGGGAGAGGTGGAACCAAGATGGCTGAACAGGAACAGCTCTGGATTGCAGTTCCCATTGAAAATGCAGAGAGTGAGTGATTATCGCATTTCCAAATGAATTTTTACTGCCCACAGACCAGGAGATTCCTGGGAAAAAAAGCACCACGAGTCTCCAACACAGCTGTTCCAGCCAGAGCAGTAGCTCTCTGTGCAAAAACTCACAGAAATCTGGGCGCCATTTCAACTGGTGACTAGAATGCCTGAGAGACAGAGTTGCCTGTTTAACTGAAAAAAAGGGGGCTGAAACAGGGAGCCAGGTGATTTGGATTGGCAAGTCCCACCCCACAAAACAAGCAATCTGAAATGCTCTGGACTGAGAGTTTCACAGCAAGCACAATTTGACCCAAGACAGTCCAGCTCTGTGGGGTAAAGGGTGTCCGCCATTACCCAGGCAGTCCACCGCTACTGAGGCAGTCCACCATTACCATGATAGTCCACCATTACAGGAAGAGTCCACCATTACTGAGGCAGACTGCCATTACTAAGGCAGTTCTAACTATACACCTATAAACAAAACTGCAAGGAAGTTCACACAGTAACTGGGTAGAACCAACGGCAGCTCAGCAACACCTCTGCTGGCAGACTGTGACTAGGCTAACTCCTCGCTGGGCAGGGCATCTCTGAAAATAGGAAGCAGCATGACAGGAACTTATAAATAAAGCCCCACCTTCCCAGGACAGAGCACCTGGGAAAAAAAGGCAGTTATGAGTTACGCTGTAACAGACTTAAACATACTTGCCCAGCAGCTCTGAATGGAACAACGGAACTCACAGCTCAGCACTTGAGCTCCTATAAGGGTCAGACTGTCTCCTCAAGAAGCTCCTTAACACCCATTATCCAAAGAGACACCTCATAAAGGAGAGCTCAGGGTGACATCTGTTGGGTATTCTTCTGGGACAAAGATAACAGAAGAAGAAACTGGCAGCAACTCTTACTGTTCTGCAGCCACTGCAGGTGATCCTCAGGCAAGCAGCAGTCCTACAGCAGAGGGGCTTGACTGTTAGAAGGTAAACTAGGAAACAGAAAGAGATAACTTCATCATCAACAAAAAGTATGTCCATTCAGAGACCCCATCTGAAAGTCACCAACTACAAAGACCACAGTAGATAAATCCACAAAGATAGGAAGAAACCAGAACAAAAAGGATGAAAACACATAAAACTAGAACACCTCTAGTCCTCCAAGAGATCACAACTCCTTACCAGCAAGGGAACAAGGCTGGATCAAGAATGAGTCTAGTAAATTGACAGAAACAGGCTTCAGAAAGTGGGTAATAAACTTCTCTGAGCTAAAAGAACATGTTCTAACCCAATGCAAAGAAACTATAACCTTGAAAAAAGGTTTGATGAAATGCTATTGAGAATAAGCAGCTTAGAAAGGAATATAAATGAATTGATGGAGCTTAAAAACACAACATGAGAACTTTGGGAAGCATACACAAGTTTCAATAGCCAAATCAACCAAGCAGAAGAAATGATATCAGAGATTGAAGATCAACTCAATGAAATAAAACAAGAAGGCAAGATGAGAGAAAAAAGAGTAAAAAGAAATGAACAAAGCCTTCAAGAAATATGGGATTATGTGAACAGACCTAATCTACATTTGATAGGTATACCTGAATATGATGGAGAGAATGAATCCAAGCTGGAAAACACTCTTCAGGATATTATCCAGGAGAACTTCCTCAGCCTACGAAGGCAGGACAATATTCAAGTCCAGGAAATAAGGAAAATGCCACGAAGATATTCCTCAAGAAGAGCAACACCAAGGCACATAATTGCCAGATTCACCATGGTTGAAATGAAGGAAAAATGCTAAGAGCAGCCAGAGAGGAAGGTCAGGTTACCCACAAAGGGATGCTCATCAGACTCACAGTGGATCTCTCATCAGAAACCCTACAAGCCAGAAGACAATGGGGGCCAATATTCAATATCCATAAAGAAAAAACTTTCAACCTAGAATTTCATATACAGCCAAACTAAGCTTCAGAAGTGAAGGAAAAATAAAATCCTTTACAAACAAGCAATTGCTCAAGTGATTTTGTCACCACCAGGCCTGCTTTACAAGAGCTCCAGAAAGAGGCGCTAAACATAGAAAGGAACAAGCAGTACCAGCCTCTCCAAAAACATACCAAATGGTAAAGAGCATCAACCCAATAAAGAAACTGCATTAACTAATGGGCAAAACAGCCAGCTAGCATCAAAATGGCAGGATCAAATTCACAGATAACAATGTTAACCTTAAATGTCAATGGGCTAACTGCCCCAATCAAAAGACACACACTGGAAAATTGGATAAAAAGTCAAAACCCATTGGTGTGCTGTATCCAGGAAACCCATCTCACATGCAAGGATACATATAGGCTCAAAATAAAGGGATGGAGGAAGACTTACCAACCAAATGGAGAGTTAAAAAAGAGCAGGAGTTGCAATCCTAGTATCTGATAAAATAGACTTTAAACCAACAAAGATCAAAAGAGACAAAGAAGGGAATTACATAATGGTAAAAGCATCAATGCAACAAGAAGAGCTAACAATCCTAAATCTATACATACCTAATACAGGAGCACCCAGGTACATAAAGCAAGTTCTTAATGACCTACAAAGAGACTTAGACTACCACACAATAATACTGAAAAACTTTAACACTCTACTGTCAATATCAGATCAATGGAGAAAATTAACAAGGATATCCAGGACTTGAACTCAGACCTGGAACAAGCAAACCTGATAGACATTTACAGAACTCTCCGCCCCAAATCCATAGAATATACATTCTTCTCAGCACCACATCACACCTACTCTAAAATTGACCACATAATTGGAAGTAAATCACTCCTCAGCAAATGCAAAAGAACAGAAATCATAACAAATAGTCTCTCAGACCACAGTGCAATCAAATTAGAACTCAGAATTCAGAAACTAACTCAGAACCACAGAACTTCATGGAAACTGAACAACTGGCTCTTGAATGTTGATTGGATAAACAATGAAATGAAGGCAAAAATAAAGATGTTCTTCAAAACCAATGAAAGCCAAGACATAACATACCAGAATCTTTGGGAAACATTTAAAGCAGTGTCTAGAAGAATGTTTATAGCAATAAATGCCCACATGAGAAGCAAAGAAAGATCTAAAATCAACACCCTGTTGTTAAAATCGAAAGAGCTAGAGGAGCAAGATCAAAAAAAATTCAAAAGCTAGCCAAAGACAAGAAATAACTAAGATCAGAGAAGCACTGAAGGAGATAGAGACACAAGAAACCCTTCAAAAATCAATAAACCCAGGAGCTAGTTTTTTGAAAAAATCAAGAAAATAGACCACTAGCCAGACTAATAAAACAGAAAAAAGAAAATAATCAAATACATGCAATAAAAAACGATAAAAGGGATATCACCACTGATTCCACAGAAATACAAACCACAATCAGAGATTACTACAAACAACTCTATGCACATAAACCAGTAAACCTGGAAGAAATGGATAAATTTCTGGACATTGTACCCTCCCAAGACTAAACCAGGAAGAAGTCAAAACCCTGAATAGACCAGTAAAAAGGGCTGAAGTTGAGGCAGCAATTAATATCTTACCAACCAAAAAAAGCCCAGGTCCAGATGGGTTCACAGCCAAATTCTACCAGATATATAAAGATGAGCTGGTATCACTCCTTCTGAAACCATTCCAAACCATCTAAAAAGAGGGAATTCTTCCCATATCATTTTATGAGACCAACATCATGCTGATACCAAGATCCAACAGAGACTCAACAAGATAATTTCAGGCCAATATCCATATTGAATATAGATGCAAAAATCTTCAATAAAATACTGGCAAACTGATTGAAATGGCACATCAAAAAGCTTATCCATCACGATCAAGCAGACTTCATCCTGGGGATGCAAGCCTGGTTCAACAGAAACAGAACAAAGACAAAAACCACATGTTTATATAAATAGATGCAGAGAAGGCCTTCAACAAAATTTAACAACCCTTTATGCCAAAAGTTCTCAATAAACTAGATATCTAGTTTATTTGAGACAGAACGTATCTCAAAATAATAAAAGCTATTTATGACAAACCCACAGCTAATATCATACTGAATGGGCAAAAACTGGAAGCATTCCCTTTGAAATCTGGAACTAGGTAAGGATGCCCTCTCTCATCACTCCTATTCAATATAGTATCAGAAGTTCTAGCCAGAGCAATCAGGCAAGAAAAAGAAATAAAGTGTATTCAATTAGGAAAGGAGGAAGTCAAATTGTCTCTATTTGCAGATGACATGATTGTATATTTACAAGACCCATTGTCTCAGCCCAAAACCTCCTGAAACTGATAAGCAACTTCAGCAAAGTCTCAGGATACAAAATCAGTGTGCAAAAATCACAAACCTTCCTATACACCAATAGAAGACTTAAAGAAAGCTAAATCAAGAGTGAACTGCCATTCACAATTGCTACAAAGAGAATAAAATACCTAGGAATACAACTAACAAAGGATGTAAAGGTCCTTGTCAAGGAGAACAACAAACCACTGCTCAACAAAACAAGAGAGGACACAAACAGATGAAGAAACATTCCATGCTCATGGTTAGGAAGAATCAATATTGTGATATTGGGCCATACTGTGCAAAGTAATTTATAGATTCAATTGTATCCCCATCAAGCTACCAATGACCTTCTTCACAGAACTGGAAAAAAAACACCTTAAACTTAATATGGAACCAAAAGAGAGCCCACATAGCCAAGTCAATTCTAAGCAAAAGAACAAAGCTGGAGGCATCATGCTACCTGACTTCAAAAAATACTACAAGGCTACGTTAGTCAAAACAGCATGGTACTTGTACCAAAACAGAGATATAGATGAATGGAACAGAACAGAGGCCTCAGAGGCAACACCACACATCTACAACCATCTAATCTTTGACAAACCTCATAAAAACAAGCAATGGGGAGAGGACTCCCTGTTTAATAAATGGTGTTGGGAAAACCGGCTAGCCATGTGCAGAAAGCAGAAACTGGACCCCTTCCTGAGATGTTACACTAAAATTAACTCCAGATGGATTAAAGACTTAAACATGAGACCTAACACCATGAAAACCCTAGAAGAAAACCTAGGCAAAACCATTCAGAACATAGGCACAGACAAGGACTTCATGACTAAAACACCAAAAGCATTGGCAACAAAAGCCAAAGTAGACAAATGGGATCTAATTAAACTCTAGAGCTCCTGCACAGCAAAAGAAAAAAATCATTAGAGTAACTGGCAACCAACAGAATGGGTACAAAATTTTGCAATTTACTCATCTGACAAAGGAGTTATATCCAGAATCTACAAAGAACTAAAACAAATTTACAAGAAAAAAAAAAAAAACCCATTCAAAAGTGGGTGAAGGATATAAACACATACTTTTCAAAAGAAGACATATATGAAGCCAACAAACGTGAAAAAATGCTCATTGTCACTGGTCATTAGGGAAATGCAAATCAAAACTACACTGAGATACCATCTCAAACCAGTTAGAATGGTGATCATTAAAAATCTGGAAACAACAGTTGCTGGAGAGGATGTGGAGAAATAGGAACACTTTTACACTGTTGGTAAGAGTGTAAATTAGTTCAATCATTGTGGAAGACAGTGTGGCACTTCCTCAAGGATCTATAAATAGAAATTCCATTTGACCTAGCAATCCCATTACTAGGTATATATCCAAAGGATATATATATAATATACCATTACTAGGTATATATCCAAAGGATCACAAATCGTTCTATTATAAAGACACCTGCACACGTTATGTTCATTGCAGCACTGTTTACAATAGCAAAGACTTGACACCAACCCAAATGCCCATCAATGATAGACTGGACAGGGAAAATGTGGCACATTTACACCATGGAATACTATGCAGCCATAAAAAACGATGAGTTTGTGACCTTTGTGGGGATATTGATGAAACTGGAAACCATCATTCTTAGCAAACTGACACAAGAACAGAAAATCAAACACCACTCATAGGTGAGTTTTGAACAATGAGAAGACATGGACACAGGGAGGGGAGTATCACACACTGAGGTCTGTAGCGGGGGACTAGGGGAGGGACAGTAGGGGGTAGGGTACTGGGGAGGGATAACATGGGGAGTAAGGCCAGTTATAGGTGTTGGGGATGGAGGCAGCAAACCACATTGCCATGTAAGTACCTATGCAACAATCCTGCATGTTCTCCATGTACCCCAGAACCTAAAGAACAATAAAATATATTACGTATTTTATTATATATATATTATATATATGAATAATATATATATGAACCTAGTAAAGATAGTGCATTCATTACTGGTATGGTCCACTCGTAGACATCCTTATTTTTACTTGTGACTGGCTCATCACACTCCAATAAACTGACTGCCCAAACTCATCTTGAGAAATGGTACTGAATCACTGCCATTTGTTATTTCCTAAAGAACACTCACAGCCCAGTTGCCTAAATGGTTATTTGAGAGAAGTCCCACATTGTCAGACTCAATATCAGAAATGTGAATGTTTAAGAAAGCAAATAGGGAATAACCTATGTGCACACATCTGATGAACTTTAATATAAAAAAGCCTATTTTTCTTTTAGCCCTTCCTGTAATGGTATATTGTATAAATTATATCATACAAAATTTCCTACTGTTAATAAAAACAATTACAAACTCAGGACAATATATATTAAAGAACAGTTAAAAGGAACTGAGGAACAAAAAAAAAAAGGCAAAATTAGAGCAACTCTGACCATAGAATAAGAATTTCATACTCAGATTGTCTAAGGAAAATTAGAGTCACGGCCATGAATAAGATAGATATCAAGAAGAATGCTGCAGTCCTATTGGACTAGGCAGTCAGATGTTGAAGTTTAAGACCAAGAAAGAAACTGAATTTAAGAAAAGAAATTCTGGACAAAGAAGAGACCCTAAAGTGTGAGTGTAAACTGTCACATGAGCTTGTACGTAAATTTGTAGCTGACATCTGAATTGTTCATACACAGGATGAGACTCCATACAGTCCATGAGAAACAACAGTTTTTAAGCAAGAAAGATCTCAGCAAAGATTTCAACTGGGGCTGGGTGCTGGAGAGAAAGAGTTTGATGTTTATTTTAGGCCAAATTACAGGGCCCTAGTAGCCATCTCAGGCTTTCCACTGAATTCCCGCAAGGGTTATTTCTCATAATTAAAACTTATATCTCAGAACTAAGTATATCTCTCCAGGATTAACAGACGAAAGAGAAATTGACCTATATAAAATGAAAGTTAAAGCCAACCCTTAGTAAAACCAAGATAACATACTAATAACAGGCTGCTCAAAAAAAAAAAAAAAAATCTTTACAACCCAGAGGGAGATAACAAAATTCAGTCTCTTCAACTTTAAAAAGCAAACATAAACAACTACTAGAGACAAAAATACAAAGGAAAATGGAATAACTAATTGTATAGAGAAAAGCATTCAATAAAAGCAGGTAAATGACAGAGATTTAGGAATTAGAAGAAAATAACTTTTACGTAACTCTATTACTTCTGCTTCTGACTATGAAGTAACTAGGAGTTTTCTTGTCCTATTGATGTAACCATCGAAAAAACTAGGCAAATTATTTAGACAACATTTTTTTTTTCAGATTGAGCAACAATCATTGTGGAACTGTGATCACTGAGAAGAAGAGGAAAAGGAGAAGACATCTATCTAAAATTATCCTGGTTTCCTGCCTAACAATAACATTATAGAGCTCAGTGCACAGTAAGATAAGCAAAGCATGAAAATATCATTAAGTTTAGGAGTGAGATGTCACAGTTGAGGGAGGATAAGATAGTTGGACATTCAGAGTAATGAAGATGAGGTAACTAAACAGAGAAAGAGGTTCAGAGAGCTGGTCAAGATTCCATTTTAAATTATATGCCATGCATCTGCAGAATGAAACTCGATGTGGCCAAGAAAATAAATGACTAGGAAGTAGTAAGCGAAACAACTTTCAAAGCTTGTATAAGGCTGTGAGAAATGAGTTTCAGTCCATCAAAATGGACAGTCTTTGTTTAACTCAAAGGACCCTACATAGAATCCTCAGAAAAAGCATGACTTGGTAATAATGCTAATCTAGCTCTGCATTAAAAGCTTTTATAGCCCCACCATAACTAAATGAAAAGAAAACATGGAAAGATCAAGCTGATTGCCAAGTAATTTAACTATCTGTCAGAAGGAGGTCTAGTATTTTCTAAAAGATAATAAAATCAATCATTCAACAGTGCAATATTCACAATATTCAAAGTTAAGTCAAACATTTCTAGTAATATAAAACGGAAAATGTGACCCAAAACAAAAGCAAGTCAGTTCATGGAAATACAGACATGACAGATACAGAATTAACAAACAAAACCTTTTTTTTAAAAGCTACTAAAAATATGTTTAAGCACTAAAGAATGAGGAGAGAAATGAAACTTAAAAAAAAATACAAAAACATACAATATATAATACATTTACTGGGAGCAACAGAAACTTTCAGATAAAATATCAATAAACTTAAAGGTATATTAATAGAAATTTTAAAAACTGAAACATATAGAAAAAAAAGACTAACAAATAGTTACCAGAGCCTCAATACTTGCAGAGTAATATCAAAAATTCCAACACATATGTAATCAGAATCCCAGAAAGAGAGGAGAAAGGATGAAAACAATATTAGAAGAAATAATACAAACAAAAGTTCAGAGTTGATGAAAAGTATAAACCCACTGATACGGTCTGGATATTTGTCCCCTCTAAATTGCATGTTCAAATGCAATCTCCCGTGTTGGGAATTCTCTCATCCCCCTCACAGGGCATGCGATCGGGCAGTGGCTTGCTTCTTCCGTGCCCCACTGCTCAAACCTCTAGGGGGAGCATGCAGGCAGACAGGTTGAGGGCCTCTGATCCTATGGCAGTATCTAGGGATGAATGTTTGAAGCTGAAACCCCAGTGGCCATGTGTTATACGTGCTCTTTCACTTTAGCCATCTGTACCTAGGTGGCTTGTGTTAGTCAGCTCAATTAGACCTCCTGCCTCATCTCAAGGACAGAGGGCTCTCTATATCCCGGGCTTTCTTGCCTTGGCCAAAAGAATCAGATCACACATGGGGTTGGAAAATGAGTGTAAGGTTTTATTGAGTGGAAGTAGCTCTCAGCAGATGGGGGAGCCAGAAGGGAGATGCAGTGGGAAGGTGGCTTTCCCTGGAGTCGGCCACTGAGCAGCCCAGGCTCTCCTCCAACCACCCCAGACAAACTCCGTGTCATTCTGCCAGTCAGTGGCCGGCTGGCCTATCAGAATCTGCGGGTGTGTTCTGTTGGCATGCTCCCATAGATGCCCACTAGACATCCAGCCACTTGTGTGTTCTTCCAAAGATATGTTCCTCTCAATGTCCAGCTGCTTGTGTGTGTGCCTGCTAGGGTTTTTAAAGGCACGGGATTGGGGTGTGACGGGCTGGGGTGGTTTTGAAAATGCAACATTTGGGCAGGAAAACAGAAATGCCTGTCCTCACCTAGGTCCTTGGGCACAGATCCCAGGGTGGAGCTCTAGCCAGGGACCACACCCTTCCCTTCCCAGTACTTCCCTTCCCCTCTCCCATATCAGGATGGCCTTGTAGGGGGCATTTGGATCATGGGGACAGATCTCTCATGAAGGGTTTGGTTCACTCCCTGCAGTAATGAGTTCACACGAGATGCTGTAGTTTAAAAAATCTGGGACCTCTCTCTCCTCTCTCTTGCTCAATCTCTCTCCTTAGCTTCCTCTCCCACCATGTGACACATCTGCTTCTACTCCACCTTCTGTCATGATTGTAAGCTTCCTGAGGCCCTCACCAGAAGCAGACGCCAGTACCATGCTTCTTGTACAGTCTGCAGAACCATGAGCCAAATAAATCTCTGTTCTTTATAAATTACCACAGCCTCAAGTATTCCTTCTTGGTCATGCAAAATGAACTAATACACCCACTAATTCAAAACTCTCAATGGACCACAAGTAGAACACCTGCAAAGAAACCACATAAAAGTGGGTTGTAATTACATTTCTAAATGTATATATGTGTGTGTGTGTGTGTGTATATATATGGAAAATTTTAAAACACCTTGACAAACAAGACATTATATAGAAAACTTTCTACTGATAAATGGAAAAACAACCTTCGAAAATGAAGAGAAAATAAGACGCAGATAAACAACAGCTAAGAGAATTTATGCCAAGCCAACCTACACTACATCAAATGATTAACAACAACAACAAACATTTCTAAGACTTAAGGAAAACTATGCCAGGTGAAATTTTGGGTTTATACAAAGGAAAAAAGAGCACTTGACAAGAAAAATATATGTGAAATATAAAATATTTTTTCATTTAAAAATATGGCTTAAAAGATAATTGAAGTCTCCTGGTTGTCCTTGTAACAAGTAAATGCCTTGCAAGTTGTCACACCTAACCTTACAACACAAAGAAGCTGAACAAATTGAAAACCAAAATATTTTCATGGACTTGTCAGAGGCCTGAAGTCACATGGAAAATATCACTGTTAAATCTAAAGATATTCACAGAAATATGGCAATCAAGATCTGCTTACCTGGAGCAGAAGCTACTGAAGCATCAAGTGGGAAGCAATTTAAATAGTAATTTTGACAAATTGCTGGAAGCTGAGTACAGATTAGTCTGAGTGAGAAACCCCTGTTGGTTGCAGTCATATGAAGGGCCCACATTTTTGCAGGCTTTCTCTCCAGCAACCGTTCCAGGTTCTCAGAGTGAGGATCTGGAAGGACCCCTACATGGCTCTCATAAGGGAGAGAAAACGGTAATCATTATGGAGCCTGGCAGCAGTAACACAAGGAAAAGGAAGGTGGAATTGTGAATATCTCAAGCCTTCAGCACCTCTCTGTCAATAACCAATAAATATAACCAGTATCTATGTCCATCATCAAGGATATAGATAACCTAAACAACACTGTCAATTAACTTGATCTAATTGACATTTATGAAGTATTCCAGCCAGCAATATTGATAAAGAAAAATATACTTACACATAAATTGCCAGAAATGAAAGAGGTATATTTAAGAACATTAAAGATAATACAAACATTAAAGAGAAAAATAAGAAATCATTATTTAAAAACTGAATGCCAATAAATCCAACAATTTAGAAAGAATAGGAAATATCTTTGAACAATACAATTCATGAAATGAATAAAAGAAAAACAAAATGATTAATTCTATATCTACTTTGAAATACTGGATTTACACTTAGAACTTTTAAAAAATAAAATCCTAATGCCAACCCAGATGTTTTATTGGTACATTCCATTCCATGTTTAAGAAAAAAAAAAATAACCAACTTATATAAACTATAAAAACAGAGGAGGAGAGGACTAGTTCCAACATGTTTTATCAAGCCACATAGCATTAATACCAAAATCTTGCAATCAATTTATTTGATTTTTGAAATCACAGAAAGAAAATCATAGATCAATATTCCTCATAAATATAACAAAAATGTCCTCAACAAAATGATAAAGTATTAAATGTAGCAATATATAAGGAGAATATTATACCAAGGACTAGTTACCACAGAATATAAAGTTAATCCAACATTCAGAAACCACATTATGTAATATTATGTAATTAATAGAATAAAAAAGAACATAATTAGTAGAATAATCATAAAATCTTTGCCTAAGCCAATGTCTACAAGGGTTTTTCTGATGTTATCTTCTAAAATGTTTATAATTTTGTGTCTTAGATTTAAGTCCTTGATCCATCTCAAGTTGATTTTTGTATAAGTCAAGAAATGAGGATCCAATTTCTTTATCCTACATGTGGCTAGCCCATTATCCCAGAGCCATTTCTTAAATAGGTGTGCTTTCCCCACTCTGTGTTTTTGTCTGCTTTGTCAAAGATCAATTGGCTGTAAGTATTTTGCTTTATTTCTGGGTAAATTTTTCTGCTCAACAAAATATGTTATTAAGAAAATAAAAATAAGAGTTACAAGTTAGATAAAATAATTGCATACATATATCACTATGAAGTTTCTATCATAAATAGGATCTTCATCAATAATAAAAAGGCAAACAGCATAATAAAAATAATAATTAAATTTGACATTTTACCAAATAAAATTTATGAATTTTTGGACAGTACTAAGAATACAGTCAAAACTAATAGTCATTAGATCAATACAAATTGGATATTAAAACCACAGTGAGATATGAGTATAGACCCATTAGAATGACCAACATTAAACAGACTGATGATTTAAAATTTTCGTGAGATGCAATTTAATTGTAACTATCACACATTAATAGTAGCAGTGTGTATTTTTTTTTTCTTGCTGCTCTAAAATAAAAATACTTCTTAGTGGCTTATAACATTACAAATTTACTCTCATACAATTTTTGAGGTTAGAGGTCTGAAGTCAAAAATCAAGGTATTGGCAGTACTATTTTTCTTCTAGAGGCTTCAGGAGAGAATCCATTTCTTTGACTTCCCTGGGTTATAAAAGCTGCCTGCGTTCTTTGGCTCATGGCTCCTTCTTCCATTTTTAAACCGTATTATTCCAACCTTTTCTCCCATCATATCTCTGATTTTCTTTCTTGGCTCCTAATTATAAGGAATTATTTGTAATTAAATTAGGCCCATGAGGATAACGCAGGATAAACCCCCATCCCAAGATTCTTAGTTTAATCACATCTGCAAAATCCCTTTTGTCATGTAAGTTAACATTTTCAAATTCTTGGGATTAGGATATCTTTAGAAGACCATTATTCCCTTTACCATAGATTGTAAAATGTTACCTTAGACTGTCTCATTAAGTTAAGCAAATACTTCCCTTATAATTCAGGAATTCCACTCTTATTTGCTCAAGAAAAATAAAAGCATATGTGTATAAAAGCTTTGTCAAAAAATGTTCATAAAATCTTTATTCATAAGCCCAAACTACAAATAACATAAATGTCTATCAAGAGACGAGTGTAAAAATAGATGGTAATAAATTCATAACAAAACACACTACAGGTTGAGCATCTCTAATCTGAAAATCTGTTCTAAAATCCAAAACTGTTTGTGTGCTGACATGATGCCACAAGTGGGAAATTTCACACCTGACCTCATGTGATGGGTCTCAATCAAATCTTTGCTTAATACAAAAAATTATTTTAAAATATTGCGTAAAGTTACATTCAAACTATGCATATAAGATTTATATGAAACAAACAAACTTTGTGTTTAGAGTTGGGTCCCATCCCAAAGGTTTCTCATTATATACTTGCAAATATTTTTTTTAAATCCCAAATTTAAAACACTTTGAGTCCCAAGCATTTAGGATAAGGAATACTCAACCTGTCTTCAGAAATAAAATAGAATGAACTACTGATACACAAACAACATGAATGAATCTTCAAAAACGGAAACAAAAATATTAGGCAGAGTAAAAGAAGCTTACCTGAAACATTACATTCTGGATGATTTCATTTACATAAATTTCTAGAAGTAGCAATTTAACACATTACAACAGGAATTAGAGTTGTGGTGGCCTCAGATGTGGGGTAGTGGGAGAAAGGCACGGAGACGAGGTGATTGAAAGGAGGTACAAGAGAAATTCCTCAGGTTAGGAAGATTTCCTGTGTCTTGTCTAGCATCGTGGGTATTTGGGTATTTACGTTTGTCAAAACTCATCAAGCTGTGCACTTGTAACTGCTACATTTTATTACATGTAAATTAAAATGAAGTAAACTGTCCATTTCCTACCCAGATGTTTAGAGTTTTTAAGAGAAATATATTTCAAAAGTGTGTGAAGAAAGAGGATAAAAACATCTATTTTTAAAATTTCCAAAGCTTTCTACGCTTACTGTTTCATTGCCAAAGCAGATCACAAAGGAGTGTGATTATGACACAAAAGGACCAAATAAAGGGACTGGGGATATTGCAGAGGTACTCAAAAATTTTATTTTATATCTACTTTTATGTACCTGACTATTAAATTTAACATTTCTTGAGGTTTTTGGGCATTGTGAAGGAAGGATTCTATACCCCTCAGCCAGCTGCCATTTGAGAGAGAGCAGAGCCTTTCTAGCTCTGAGGCTGCAGACAACCTACTCAGCACAGGGCCTCTGCACTCCCAGCCTGTTCTCAGCACTGTTGAAATGTCCTCCAAAGTCTACATAGGTGCTTACAGATGGTCAAGAAATTGAATTTCCTCTTTGACCATGTACCCTTTTTACCTCTTCCACACAGATTTATTGTTTTTTACACTAAACCAAATTTTGTCTCACTATGGCTTCTTATCTTTATAATCTTGCTCTATTTACTTGGGTTATCTGTTTTTCTACCTTGTCTGAACTTCATATTAAGATAATTTAATGATACAGTCGATGACATCTTAGAAATTAGTTTGTCAATATTCTACGCAAAGACAATAATACTGTGTACATTCAGAGTAGCCCCCATAATATACATTTTTCTGTCCCTAAGCTCATAACCTTAACTGATCTTTTTCTGATTTAGACCTCTGCATATCACTCTTTTCTACCTTTTAGTTACACCCTCCCCGCTAAAAAGGTGAAATATTTTTATTCTTTTTTGTAACTTTCTATTTGTAGATATTCCTTCAAGAATTCATTTACTGTTTTGACCTCAATATCTATACCTTCAAGCACTCACTTATTGCTTTAACCTCTTAATACCAATAGATAAAGCAATAACCCAATATTCTTATTAACTTTACTTTCCAATTCATTTATATCAAGATAATTTGACGTGAGTTTCTTCTTCTCCTTTCTTTTTCCATTCAGAAAAGAAAAAAAAAAAAAAAAAAAGAAAATACATTAGGGAACTCATTTTAAATCACACCTTTTCTTGTTCCTCATTTTAAAAGAAGAACAATGACTCCTCATTGCCAAAATAATATATTAATATAATATGACTCAGTCAAACCTTTCTTAACTGGTCCAAATACAACTTTCTAATTATTTATCCTGCTGTTTTCCATTATGTGACTAATCCACAGTGGGCTAATTGCAGGTCCCCAAAATTACAGAATTTTTCTACTTTGAGGATACCTCTCAGTTGTTACCTGGTAAGTGACTATTGTTATGAATATCTCAGAAAGCAATTTGACAAGTTTCAAGAGACTGCAAATTTTTTTTTCTTTTTACACCAGAATTCTTTTTTGAAATCTAACAAGAAAAAATAATTCTAAATATATTAGGAAGAGAGAAGAATGTTTAAGCAAAACAAACAATTAAAAGATTTGTATATTAATTAATATTTATTTATATTAATTAATATTTTATTGGAAACTTTTACAATACAATAATTCACAAAACTGGGCAAATCAATGTAAAACTTAAATGTCTATTGCTATGTGATTTAAAAATACTTTAATTCTGGGGCTAAGTGTGGTTTATGCCTGTAATCCTAGCACTTTGGGAAGTTGAGGCAGGTAGACTGCTTGAGTTTAAGAGTTTGAGATCAGCCTGGGCAATATAGTGAAACCCTGCATCTCTAGCAAAGACACAAAAAATTAGCTGGGCATGAGAGCGCAAATCTGTTATCCTGGCTACTCAGGAGACCGAGGTGGGAGGATCACTTGAGCCTGGGAAGTAGAGGTTGCAGTGAGCTGAGATCCTGTCATTGCACTCCAGCCTGGGTAACAGTTTAATTTTTTTTTCTTTTTTCTTTTTCTTTTTCTTTTCTTTTTTTTTTTTTTTTTTAACAGAGTCTCTCTTTGCCACACAGGCTGGAGTAGAGTGGTGCAATATTGGCTCACTGCAACCTTCGCCTCCTGGGTTCAAGTGATTCTCCTGTGTCACCCTCCCAAGTAACTGGGATTGTGGGCTTCCACCACCATGTATGGCTACCTTTTAAAAATTTTTACTAGAGACCATGTTTCACAATATTGGCCAGGCTAGTTTTGAACTCCTGACCTCAAGTGATTCGCTTACCCCAGACTCCCAAAGGGTTAGGATTACAGGCGTGAGCCACTATGCCCAGACAGAATTTTTGCAGGCAACAATTGTCCTTCCTTTTACTCCTACTTCATCCACTCTCCAGATGCAATCACATTCAATTCTTTTAGTATTTTTTTAGATATTTACATGCATATCTCTAAATAATAAGAGCATATTGCTATGAGACTGCCAAAACAGAATCATGATATATTTGTTTGAGAAATGCTAACACAGAAGACTGTGAATTTTCTAGCAGGAATTTATAAAGACGGTCTCACAAATTAGGAGATCAAAGCAGACTTTTCCCAGATGGAGGTACGACTTTGCAGTCTCTAAGACATAGCCCATGACACTACCCTTGGTAAGAGAAGACATCATCAAGAGGCACAAGGACACTTTTATCTCTTTCTGGAAGTGGGTTGTCCATTAATATGCAATAAAGAGTCATGAAAAAAGAAAAATATAAGCTGGAATTGAAATCTTGGTGTGACTAGGTAGTTCTTATGAACAGGAAGGTTTCAATGCAGAGCTATTAGATGGTCAGTCACATTTTGCTTTTCAATCAGTAAAGGTCCTTCCTTCCTTTTTCTTTATGTTGATTAACCTGGCAGTTAGTTTTCTGCAGTTGCATAGGGAAAAAGTGCTAAAAGGCCTCAGTATCAGAGGCAGAGTTTTATTTAGGGATTCAATTTCCAATAGGAGCTCTCAATTTGTCCTCCTCTAATGACTGATATCCCATGCCAGAAGTCTCACTGACTCTGTTCTTTAAAGAAAAATAAAATCATGTCTAAAAAGATGGGAAACAAAGACTTGGAGCCTGAGCACTCCCTTCTACAACAATCAAACTATGGCTTAGTTTTCACTCCGTCTCATTCCTACTTTCTGCATTACCAGCAATTCCCAAAACTTTATCAACTGACTTTAAAATGGATTCCAGTGGAGAAATCATGATCTTATTGGTACTTCCCCTGTACACACTTGGGTTGGATTCTCTGCTAAGTCATTTACTTATGTATCATTTGCTATCTACATATGGTGCAAGTTACAGATGACTCCTTGTTTTCATCAGTGGTGAAGCTTCTGTTTCTTGTTTGTGTGTAATATATAGAGGAGTGGTTTTGGGGAAGAGGGGTGTGGCATGTCCTTTACACTACTATCTTGAATCCAGAAGTTGGTATAATCATATTTAGATATGTGGTTGCTGACTCCAAGGTGCTCACATGGACACAGTAGGCATAATGCATCAGTGGTTTGTTTTGGATCTTTGTCCTCTCCATATCTTATACTGAAATGTGATATCAGGCAGATCCAGTGGTTCACACCTGTAATTCCAGCACTCTGGGAGACTGAGGCAGGTAGATCACCTGAGGCCAGGAGTTCAAGACCAGCCTGGCCAACATGGTGAAACCCCATGTCTACAAAAATACAAAAGTTAGCCGGGCATGGTGGTGGGTACCTGTAATCTCAGCTACTCAGGAGGCTGAGGCGGGAGAATCTCTTGAACCCAGGAGGAGGAGATTTCAGTCTGCTGCGATCTCACCACTGCACTCCAGCCTGGGCAACAGAGGGAGGCTCCATCAAAGACAGAAAAAAAGAACGAAAAGAAAAGAAAGAAACAAAGGAAGGAAGGGAGGGAGGGAAGGAGGAGGGAAAGGAAAGCAAGAAGGAAGGAAGGAAAAAAGGAAGGAAGGAAGGAAGGAAGGAAGGAAGGAAGGAAGGAAGGAAGGAAGGAAGGAAGGAAGGAAGGAAGGAGAAAGAGAGAAAGAAAGGATTTCAATTTTGGAGATGAGGCATACATAGTGCGAGGTGATTAGATCATGAGGTTGGACCCCTCATGTATGGTTTGGCACCCTTCTCTTGGTGATGAGTGAGTTCTCAGTTAGTTTATATCTCTAGTTGCTTAAATGCCAGAAGCCTCCCCACTTCTCTCTTGCTTTTATTCCCTCTCTCTACCGTATGACAAATCTGCTACTGCTGCCATGATTTGAAGCTTCCTGAGGTCCTCACCAGAGGTAGATGCTGGCAGATGCTTCTTGTACAGCCTGAAGAACCATGAGGCAATTAAACCTCTTTGCTTTTTAAGTTACCCAGCCTCAGGTATTTCTTTATAATGATGCAAAATGACCTATTGCAGTATGCTGCTTACCTAGTTATCAGAAGCCCTGAAATGTATCCAATATTTTCATAGCCCACAAACTACTATAAAAAAGCCAAATGAGAAACCCAAAGAAAATTTAGAGCTTCTTTTCTTCTGACTCTCCTTTAATTACCCTGTTAAACAATGTGGGGTGTGGATTTTTATAATGGGGTTAAGTCATATTGATAAAGAAAGAAAGAAAGTTGATTGACACTCAAATGAGGTATTATTAGGAAAAAATGTTTTACTCCATTTGATATATTATTAGGAAAATGTTTTACTCCATTTAGCTGGGTTTTGGAAATCACATCCCTGACTGTCTGTTTCTATCATGCCGCTAGGCATTATGAATTCAATAAAGTTTCCTTAGGTTCTATAAGGCTAACTGGTCTCTCTCTTCTCTTTATCACTCTGGATCCCCCAGGGCTCAACCACTAATGGAGGAGAGACTCCAGGGAGTATTCACAATGCGTTTGTAAGAAATCACATTCATTAAGGCTAGGGGAAAATGTGAGAAAATTCTTATAGAATGAGGACAAAAAGAAAAATCAGAAAAAAATGCATTAAATAAATATATATTTTTCTCTCATTTATATGTAAAAAGACTTGAAGAAAATATGCCACCTTGCTAAACAGTAATTACATTTTGGTGATTCCAAATAATTTTTTCTTCTTATTTTTCTGTATATTTGAAATAATATTCAATGAATACTGCGACTTTTAATGAATGCATTATTTGATTGATTCAAACACCCCTTCCTCTCTCCTTTTTTTCCTAATTTCCTCAGTTGAAATGATGTTTTCCTCCTTTAAAATCTTCAAAATTTGTTTTAGTATAGCTTTTATGATGTTTATAACATACATCCTTCTAATTTAATTAACTGTCTTGGTTTTTATATTTTTTATTTGTTTTTTTACTTGAGATGAAACATTTAGTAGCATGCATCTTAGCATTCCATACAGTACCAAGCATAGTATTTGACATATAAGGTTTGCTCCTACGTGTGTAGAAATGAGTAAATGAGCTGACTGTTCTGTCAGCTCCACAGTTATTCTGTAAGTTGCTGGACAGTCCACGGGCAGTTTGCTTAGTACGGATTTTTCTTCCAAAACATCATGCTGTGAAAGTTTCCCATTACAAAGCTCACCATATTTATTATACCCCAGAGGAAGGGATTTTTTCCTGTTTGCTTTTATCAAATGTTCATCCTTTTTTATCCATATCGGTTGCCATAGAAGCAGCTCTAAGACAGAGCTGAACACATCATAAGAATTCGTACACACACAGACTGGTAACTACAGTGGTGGAAGCTTGCTTATGGCACTGAATGAGTGTTTTCACATGTCCTTTCCTGAACTGCCTCCATTTTTCAAGACCAGGTGCCTCACTGCATTAATGAAGGTGCTTGTCTATCAAAGTGGTATTGTAAAGTTAGAAAGATGTGTGTAGCATATACTAAATTTCTGACTGAATTTGTTGTGATATTTTTAAGCAACACAGTAACTATAGTCTTTTAATTTTTCATTAACTGTACCAGTTATTTTCTTTTGTTGAGACTCTGCTGCTTCTAAATTTCCTAAAAGACAATGGACATGTGTAATAACGGGACACTCAGAGTCTTCTGATCTGACCTCTCTTACCTCAAAAAAAAATGATTATAATCTTTATAACCAGATATATAGCCATCACTCCCTTCAATTTTTCTGAAAAGCAGGGCTGCAGTCTTCCTAATATGTTATCTCTGTGATATTTTTGTTTTGTCTTTCCCTTTGTATTTTTCTTCTCTTGTTCAACCTATTGAAAAATGGGAAATTTTAGGAGTTCAGAGTCAAGGATCATAGAATGTTGTGTGATGGGAAGGACTAGAGAGACTATCTATTGCAGCATTTTCATTATATTTGTGTGTAAATTGTGGCTGAGAGAGGGAAAGTTAACTTTCAAAGGCCCTACTGTGAGTTAAATATATATTTTTTATAATTAGCATGTTCTGATTTTTAATCCGAGGTTTCGTCACTACTTATTGCTTGACATCAGCATGAGTTTTAAGCAAAAAAAAAAAAAAAAAAAAGTTCTACTTTAAATCAAAAACCAACACACCAACAATTGTTTCTGTATTAAAAAGAACTGGAAGTTTGTCAAGAGAAATATAGAAGGGTTTATAGAAGGGTTTGAAGCTTGGAATGATATCAAATTTGTCACAGTTATATAAAGTGCTATATACCATATTTTTATGTCTTTTTGCCATTTCTTGTTACACCCTTCTTCTTTTTTATGTCTCGTAGCCATCCCTTGTTATTTAAGTATGAACTCAAAAGTCCAACATCCCTTCTTCAGGAGCTTTTGAAGCAGCTAGGTTCCTCTTTTCTGTAAACTTCTCTACCATAGCACTTGCACCATCACACAATTTTATGCATTAATACTTTCATATATCCATCTTGTTAAATACTAATTAAGAACCTACTGTGTGCTCCCAAGAGTTATAAGTACTACGATACCACGAAGAGTAAAGAAGAAAAAGAAGATTATTGAACTCAAAAAAACATCTGTTTACTTGGAAAGTTCATAGAACGTTTTTATCAGTTGAGACATTAGGCTGTTAGATTGTAAAGGGCAGGGATTGAGCTTCACTCATTATTATGTTCCCAGACTATAGTGTAACTCTGCAAATGTAAGACATACTTATTGAAAGAACCAATGGATGAATAAATCATATATAAAGTATAAATACCATAAAATGCAAAGAAAAAGAAATGTTGATGAAGGCTAAAGTATTTTTAGTTTACTTCATCAGTCATTTGAGGCTGTCCTTTGGAATTGAAAGCAGAGTCTTAGAAAGGAAATAAAGGAGAAGAGGAAGAATTCAGGGCAGGGAAAAAAAGCATGAACAAAGACAGAAAATGGAGATTTAGAACTCAAGTAATATTCATGGATACAGATGACAACAATTACAACCATTAGAGACATAACAATACAAAGATAAGGACAGTTTGTAAAGAAGTTTATTTATTCTATTATTACCTTTACATAACATCTTATTTTCAAAAACGTCTGGCTTATTCTGGGACTACTGGGAAAAATATATTTAAATAAATATACATATGTAGATATATACACATATGTGTATATATATACCTATATATAGATATATGCACACACATATTTTTAAACAGTATTTTAAGATATGCCTGTGAAGAGATAATATAGTAATATATTTGGCCTTTTAAAATAAAAAGACCACATTCTAACTAGGGGAATAGTGAATTCCTGTTAGTCTATAAAGATTGACCTACTGACAGACTATACATTGAATGGGCAGGTATGATATATAAATTGCTTTTCTAGGATTTTGGATATTTTGGGGCTGATCATCAATAGATGTGTGTGACTAATTCATTTATACCAGTAGTTCAAATCTGAAAAGGAGTTAGCAAACATAAAGCATTACCAATAAAAAATAAAATAAAATAAAATGAAGTGGCCACCTATCGATTGAAACTAGATTAGACATTTGCTGGCTGAATATATAAAAAAATACATTAAAAAATGAAGAAAAAAAACTACAGTCTTAGGCAGGGGAATATCTATTTTTATTTTTCTCAACTTTTATCTTCTTCCTTCCTAATTTAAAGAATGTATACAGAAGAGAAATCTTACTAGGACGCAGAATTCCACAGATCTTCATGTAGCCAAGGACCACAACTATAGCCAAGATCTCGTTATAACATTTTCCTCATTATAAATTCACTTATTCTTTTCCTTGGTCAATGCCTAGAACTGTATGTAAGTGATTGGATGTATAAAACAAAACATGATTATGTATTCCATGGCATAGTCAAAGAATTCTTGTAAGTAAATCATTACCAGTATTTGTCTGAAAAGTATACACACATGTATACACACTCATTTACATCAAAATTAGCCATCATTAGCAATCCAAATGCAGAAAGCAAGACTATAATTTTATACTTCATCATGAAACATTTAAAAGCAATTAAATTATAATCATTTTATAAATGGTTCCAGGGAGAAGTATCTTTGAGACAGCACACTGGAGTAAGACATGATGTACAAATAATTGAACTAAACCCAAAACACTCATTTTTGAGAGAAAAAATACTTCAAATGCCATAGATAAAAGAAAAATTTACTGTGAATCTTTATTTAAAATCTTTAAGCTTCAATGTAAATATCTGAGAGCAAAAAAAGTAGAATATTTTTTCCTCTGAAAAAGACAAATTGAAACAAAAATTATTCACATAAGAATAGTAAATTTAGGGAGAAATGCCAAACTTAATGTGGCCTCAACTAAGGGAAAGACTAAAAATAATTTTTCCTTAGGATTTTCTTCTTTAAATTTTCTGATGCTTTATCAATATCTTTCAAGAACAATAAGGATCAAAGGAGATCATTAGCCTTAATCAGGATTATATTCTAATAAAATAATTAATTTAAAATATTTTCTTTATTCAGTAATCCTTTTTTATTATTATTTTAAATGAATGCTACATATACATGGAAACAAATAATTGAAACAGAATTGGAGTCAAGTCTTGTTTCTTCATACTCTTTCAGCTCTATGTTTTATTTGTGGAAAATTTTTAACACCATAATAGTTTTTCCTAGTGCCCCACATTTTTTAAGCTGTTTTCTCTTTATTCTTTTGTTGCTGATGGCATGGAAAATGAAAACTAATTTTAGGCCATCAACAGTGATTCACAGCTGTAATTCCAGAACTTTGGGAGGCTGAGGCAGGAGGAGCACTTAAAGCTAGGAGTTTGAGACAGTCTAGACCAGAATAGGAGGTAAGAGAGAACATCCTTGTCTTGTTCTGGTTTTCAAGGGGAATGCTTCCAGCTTTTGCCTTTGCCTATTCAGTATGATATCGTCTGTAGGTTTATCATAATGGCTCTTATTATTTTGAGGTATGTTCTATCAATACCTCATTTATTAAGAGGTTTTTTTTTAACACGAAGTAATGTTAAATTTTATCAAAGGCCTTTTCTGCATCTATTGAAATAATTATGTAGTTTTTGTTTTTAGTTCTTTTTATGTGATGGATTACATTTATGTTTTGTATATGTTGAATCAGCCCTGTATCCCAGAGTTACAGCCAACTTGATTATGATGGATAAGCTTTTAGATGTGCTGCTGAATTTGATTTGCCAATATTGTACTGAGGACTTTTGCATTGAAGTTCATCAGGGATATTGGTCTGAAGTTTTCATTTTTGTTGTATCTCTGCCAAGTTTTGGTATCAGAATGATTCTAGCCTCATAATGAGTCAGGAAGAAGTCCGTTATTTTCAGTTGTTTGGAATAGTTTCAGAAGAAATGGTACTGGCTCCTCTTTGTACCTCTGGTAGAATTCAGCTGTAAATTTTTCTGGTCTTGGGCTTTTTTTTTTTTTTTTAAATCTGGTATTTATCACTGCCACAGTTTTAGAACTTGCTATTGGTCTATTCAGGGATTCAAATTATTCCTGGTTCAGTCTTAGGTGGGTTCTTGTTTCCAAGAATTTATCCATTACTTCTAGATTTTCTAATTTTTTTGCCTAGAGTTGTTTAAAATATTCTCTGATGGTTGTTTATATTTCTGTGGGGTCAGAGGTGATATCTCCTTTATCATTTTTATTGTGCCTACTTAATTATTCTCTTTCTCCTTAATTGGTATAGTTAGTGATCTATTTTATTAATATAAAAAAATCAATTCCTGAATTCATTTATTTCTAATACCTACCTTCCGAAGTCTATGTCTGTCAATTCATCCATCTCAGCCTCTGCCAAATTCTGTATTCATGCTGGAGAGTTTTTTCAGTCACTTAGAAGAGAATAGGTACTCTGGCTTTTTGAGTTTTCTGTGTTTTTTTTATTGATTTTCTCATCTTTGTTAGTTTATTTAGCTTCAATCTTAGAGATTGCTGGTATTTGGTTGGGGTTTTGCTTCCCTGGGGGGAATCCCGCTTATCTGGACTGCCTGGATTCCTCATAGCCAGTAGGGAGAAAGACTAAGTCTGCTGATCCATGGAGACCATGGCCTCTCCTACCCCCAGGTTCTCAGTCCCAAGGAGATCAGAATTCTGTCCCTAAACCTTTGGCCGCAGTTGTTGAAATTCCTGCAGAAAGGGCCCACCCTGTGAGAAGGGATGGGTCAGGGTTTGGCCTAAAGAGGCAATCTGGCCACTACTGCTGTGATGTGCTGTGCTGTGCTGAGGAGTATTCCTCCGGTGTCCAAACGGTCTATCTCTACTGCACCAGCTGGGGGAAAAATGCAGACTGAAGCTACAATGATGGGTATTGCTCCTCCCTCTAGGAGCTCAGACATCTTGGGCAGCAGGCAGCCACAGTGATGACTGCTGCCTCTCCTCCTGGGAATTCACTGGTCTTAGGCAGTCCCCAGTCAAGTGGCTGCTGAGAATCTGAACAGCTCTGTGCTTAGGACCCAATCTGTTGGCACGGGCTCATGAGAGGGATCTCCTGAACCGTGGGTTGCACAGATCCATGGAAAAAGCATGATTCCCAGGTGAGGTAGCGTGATCACTCACTGCCTCCCTTGGCTGGGAGTGGGAGCTCCCCTTCCCTGTATGACTCCCAGGAGGGCCATTGCACCACCCTCCTTTTCCTTTCTCTCCATGGGTCACATCAACAACATAATGCGTCCCAGTGAGAGAACCTGGATGCCTCAGTTGTTGGTGCAGGATTCGCACTGTTTTCATTCTTGGTGGGAGCCTCCAGCCACAGCTGTTTCTAGTTGGACAGCTTCAATATTCATATTTTCATATTCATAGAAAAATCTTGTACTTGATTTTAGACTGCTTTCCATATTCTGCCAGCAGTATTATGAAAAACACAGTTGATGCGAATATTACCATCTGAAATCCAGGAGATTCTAATAAGAAATACAGACTTTTATGAGATAGTTATAACAATTGTAGAACAAGCATGCAGCCAACTAAGACATCATTGTCTTCCTTTCTGAGTTTCTGTCTCACAGGTCCTATGGATGCAGCCATCTGATTGGAGTAATAAGAACAGGTCAGGACAGAGAGTCTAACTGAACAGTTTTTTTCACTACCAGTTAGTTAGGCCAGAAAACACAGAGCCTACAACAAGGGCAGAGGAAAAGAGGCCCTTGGCATGGGAGGAAAATAGAACAGTACATATTTTATTCAACACTTTGGTAGCTTAATTCATTATTTAAAATATTTAGACATGACGAATGTGGACTCTGTACTCTTGTCCTAGATTCTGAAATTATTAAAGGTGAGTCTGAGCAATTACTTGCTGCCATGTATCAGTCCCATAGTATGTGACTGCTAATAAAAGGAATGGGAGTGTGGAATTGATGCAGTAAGGTTTGCTGGTGTTTGCTTCCCTTCCCTGCCTATCCCTGATGCTTATCAACCTTGAATTAGAAGTTTTTAACCTATTTAGAGAACATACAACAAATACTGTTTTTTGTATAGAAATGATTTTCATGCAGAATATACTAAATAAATATAAACCTTCTTCTTCCTTTGGAAGAGATGCTTGGAGCTGATATAGAAATTTTTACTCTAAATGCATTAGTATGAGAATGGAACTTCACATTCCAAGAATGGCAGAATATGAAAAAAAAAAAAAAGCCTAGATTTTTAATAAAGTCAATGCACCCTCACACTGTCTACCAGTTAGTGTCATTTAAACCAGTGTTACAGTGTTATTCACAACTGAAATTGTCCTAACTGATTCAAAAAGGAATACTACTTTTTGACAACATAAAGAGCAACCCAAAGTAGGAAGTTTTCCCTGTGATAATGTTCGAGGAAGGGCTAGTGGGACATATTTCTAGGATATCTCAGAAAGGGTTCTTAGATTTATAAGGACATTTACAAGAACAACTCTAAAATTCATGGACTCATATATTCAAAGAGAAATAGGTTTTGTTGTTGTTATTATTTTAATTAGTTTGTTTTATTTTTGTTAAGTCTATCAATATACCCTGGGCAACATGATGAGACCAGATATCCACAAAAAATACACAATAGCTGGGCATGGTGATGCATGCTAGTAGTCCCAGCTACTTGGGAGACTGAGGTGGGAGGATCACTTGAACCCAGGAAGTAGAGGTTACAGTGAGCAGGGACTGGGCTACTGCACTCCAGCCTGGATGACAGATCAAGATCCCGTCTCAAAAAATGAAAAAATATTAAAAAAACACTATCAGTATAGATATAATCTACATTTGGGCAAGTAACTTATACTTAATTCTTCAATGTAACACTTTGAAAATTATCACTGATAGAGTAGAAAAATTGTCTCAATTTTTACATGAGATTTGTGCTTTTCAATAAAACTGAAATGACCACTTCTTTAAAGTAATTGGCCAACATAGTCTTCTCTAACCAAGCGAAAAAGGTGAAAGTGCTCTAATTCATCAATTTTAAAACATCAGCACCTATCTCAGGTTCAGGAGCACAGTAGACAGTCAGTAAGTGTTTACTGAAGTGATTTTCATTTTGATTGTAATCCTCCCTCTGCCACTCTGACAAATAATCAATTATTTTTGATTCTTACTTTCTAATTATTATATTATATATAATATTAACATAACACACTATAAATATAATCAAATTTTAATTACTGCTTCTAGCTTTTCTCAAAGGTCGTATGAAGAACTGCCATAGAAATTGATCATTACATTTGTAGTAAAGATTTTGTTAAAGATACTGCTGACTCTGTTTCTTTCATATCCTTTTTATAATAACTCCCATGGTGAATTATTTTAAAAATTCAATGTTAGAAAAAAAGTCTTTCTTCAGCAGAATGCTTTCTGCTTTTCAATAATGCACATAGTAGGTATTATACAAAAATATTTTAAACGAGGGAATAAAAAGACTGTATTATTGATTACAGCACTTTGAAAAGATCTCACTTGGAGTTCAGACAAAAATGAGAACTGTATTCTTCTTTAGTACTATTATATTTTTGTTTCCCTCAATCTTAAAATTTTACTTATATACGTATTTTGGTAAATATTAATATGTGTTATGTTTGAATTTACCTGATATATTTTATACAAAACAAGGAGGGCAGAAACTTGAAATAAATAATCATGAAGCAATTTTTTTCATTCCAAAAGTTGTGATAGTGGAAGTGTAGGTAATCTTAAACACAAAATTATGCAAAAATAGTTAGTTCAGTGTGTGACTTTTCTTTATTAAATATTTGTTATTGCATTGCACCTTCTGGCTAATTAAATTAACTTGTAATTCTCAGAGTCCAGTAAAGATTGTGAGAAAAATGGCCCCAAGACAAGAAAAGGAAATATATTTTCTGTGATTAATACTTAAATAACAATAACTAATAATTTTTGATTGCTTGTTATACCCCGTTCATCACTCTTGATCTTTTTTGTATATTATTTCATTTATGAGATAAAAAGCTGTTGTTCTTTTTTTTTTTTCAGACAAAAAAATTAGGCCCAAACTGGTTAAGTAGATCTATTGAGATTATAAAACTAGAAAGTGTTGAAGTTAGAATTCAAAATCAGGCAGTATAACACCAGAGTCTACAATCATATTTATGCAGCCTGACACTGCCTCACATGGGATATTTTTATTTATTTAAAAATTGTGTATAGATGGTCTGCTATCTGTCAGGTATAAAACAAGCACTGACAATATAACAATAATCCACAAATAAAAAATTAAGACATTATTATACTTTATAAATTCATTATCACACTCAGTCTATTTCTGTCTGCCCAAGTGCAAACTAAAAATGACAAACAAGAAAATAATGTCCATTTGATGTTTAATTAAGATTTTTACATTTTAGCTATGTGTTCGATCACAAAGGAAAACCAGAGCACCTGTTAGTGTCAGTTTGTTTCACAAATAAAAATGTTTATTTTTGGTATATTGAACAAACAGATATAATTTTCTTTCTGTCAGTCTGAATTGTTGGTCTTATATAAATGCATTTGCTTTGCTTGTTTGCTTTTCCCTATATATAAGATATTTTCTGCAATACTGTTTCCAATTTTACATAATAAGCTGCCAGACCGTAGGGACCCTTAGTTTCAAGCAAGCTCAGTTCATGGCCCAAGTGGATGCCTGGTTAATAACTTTGAGCATGACGCTAGTTAACTGGCAAAGTTTGAAAATGAAAACTATTTTCAAACAGATGGAGACTGAGTGGTAAGGCAGATTTAACAGTTAATATGAAAGAACCAATTTTCCTGACAAAGAAACAGTGGGTGAATTGGAGCCACAGGGACAGCTTTAAAACACCACCTACCTAAAAGAAACCCTCAAAGGAAACAGTTGTTTATTTTAAAACAATTCAAACGGAGGCTGTACTTGTTTCTCTTCCTGTCAGACACTCACATTATTTGAAAACTATTAATAAATGACAGGAGAGCTAACGGGAATGTTCAAAATACTTAGTGAAAGTAGCCAAGCATCTGTTTTTGCCATTGAAACATTAGATAAGGATTTTCGTTTCCCATCAAGATATTTGTACAGAAATTTAACTTGAAAATTTTTATATTTTTAGCTGCTGATAATGTATTGGAATCTGATGCCAAGAAGACAGGGATGAGGCTGAGACTAGGTCCTTCCACATCAATTTGAATAAGTTCAATTTGTATGGCTACCTTGCTATATCAATCATCAATTATACTAATGACCTCTACAGGCTAGAGGATTGCATTCCCACCTCATTGGGTGTTGCATTTAGTGACGACATCTTTGACTAAGCTGATTAATATAGAAAAATGCATCATAAATCAAATATGGGTTTTATAATTTTCCTGCATAAAATAAGCTGTTAATTATCCATTTTAGGATTCTAAAGAAATAATACGAGGGTCTAGCCAATCATGAATGCATGATTTCTACTATTTGCTATGACAGTTTCTTCCACAGCGTTAAAGATTCTATCAGAAGTTTTGTCCTCAGAAGCTGCCAACTTCCTCTTAAAAAAATAAAAATAAAAAAACAAAAACAAAAATCCTCTGGAATTCTCATCCATTTTGGAAAAATTCATAATTCGAAGTCTGTTGAAGAAATGTTCAATTTCTTCTTCCTGGTGTTCTTTCATACTAATTGCATTCTCTGTCTGAATAGCAAATAGAGACTTCCTCCTCATGAGAGCAATTACAGAACTTGTTAAAAACACGCAAGTGGCTTGTAAAAGCAATGTACACATTAAAGATAACTTAACTTCCTAAAAGGACATTTGTAAAGGTCTTCTGAAAACATCAAGAGATGAGAAAGTAATGAAAATTCAGGGGATCTTTGATGATAATGTTGCTTGCTAGAGAATGGTATGAAATAGAAGTCAGGACAATGTCAGAGAGAACATTATTTACTGAAGTCTGAAAACAATTTCATTGCGACACTGAGAAAGTTCCACTTCTAGGTCCCACAACGGTGTGATCAGAGGATATTTGGGTATTGAAAAAAACAGAAATGAAGCAGAGTAATTAGAGTCTGCTTACCTGATGTATAATTTTACACCACTGCTACAAAAATGAAGTTCATATCTACATATCCAAAGTATGTTTTACCAAGGGACAGAATCAAATATTTCATTCAATCCTTTATTCAACAAATATTGCCTACCCTGTGATCATTTTATTTTATTGATTGGGACTAATATTAATCACTTAAAATATATGTACTTTGAATTCACATAGACCTGGACTTCTGTTCTAGCTCTACCTCTTACCAATAATAGCTGGATCTTGGGTACATGTGGAGGGTAAAATTATTTGCACCAATATTTTACCTATCTGTATTTACGCTCTGTGCCAAGTTGCCTTTTCTCCCAGTAGAGATGAAATATATTACTCTTTTCCACTGATGTTGGGCTATAGCATGTGTCTATCTTTGGTGGATGGATATTAACATTTGTGATATAAGCAGAAGTTCAACATGTACTTACATAGTTGAGGTGGTTGGGCTTGCCTTTTCATGCTTCTGTCACCACCATGAGAAGAATATTCCTCTTATAGCCACTGTTCAAAGACAGATGCTATGGAATAGAGCTAGAATCAGTCTGCAGCTTAACCACGCCCAGCCTAGACCAGTTGACTCTCAGGTTATCTCCAGCTAACTGAAAATGCAGTTAACTGACAAATACATCTGAGTAAAATAGTTTCTAAAATGAGAACAAAAGAAATATGTAATACAGTGGCTCAAGCCTGTAATCCCAGCACTTTGGGAGGCCAAGGTGGGTGGATCACAAGGTCAAGAGATCGAGACCATCCTGGTCAACATGGTGAAACCCCATCTCTACTAAAAATACAAAAAATTAGCTGGGCATGGTGGTGCGCACCTGTAATCCCAGCTACTCAGGAGGCTGAGGCAGGAGAATTGCCTGAACCCAGGAGGCAGAGGTTGCGGTGAGCCAAAATTGCACCATTGCACTCCAGCCTGGGTAACAAGAGCGAAACATCGTCTCAAAAAAAAAAAAAAGAAGAAATATATACTACATAGGATTACTATAACAATTGATGCTTTGAATACGTGTAAACTAAAAAAATTAGTTGCATTTCTATACACTAACAATGAATACACAGACATTAAAATTAAAAATACAATAATATTTATATACTCAAAAAAGAAAAGTGTTAATTTACCAAAAATGTAGAGGACTTGTTTGCTGAAATCTGCACAATGCTTATGACAGAAATCAACTAATATCCAAAAGAATGGAGACACATGATACTCATGATTTGGAAGACCAAAAATTAATAAAAACATGAATTCTCCCCAAATTGATATACAGTTTTAATGTAACTCCTATCAAACCCCTTTGTATATGGATAAGATTGGTTTAAAATATATATGGAAATATATAAAACAGAAAAGCCAACAAACTTGAAAAAGAAGAATAACATAGGAAAACTCTGTCTACCTAATTTGCAGAGGTATAATAGAGCTACTGCAGTCAAGACTGTAGAATATCCGTGCAGAGACAAACACACAGATAAACCGAACAGCACAAAAGAACCAGAAATAGACCAATACAAACATGCCCAAAACAAATCTGACAAAAGTACAACTCAATTAAGGAAAGAGAGATTTCAACAAATAATGCTAGAGCAAGTGGATATCCATAGACAAAAGAGAAAAAAAAGAAGCTTGATCTAACACATTTCAAACAAAAGTTAACTGAAAATGGACAAAGGACTTATATTCAAGATGTAAAACTGTAAACCAAAACAAAAGAGGAGAAAAATTTCAGAATCTAAGGCTAGAAAAAAGGCACACCAAAAGCGCAATCCATATAAGTGAAACTAAATCAACTGTACTTTTTCAAAATTAAAATATTTTGCTCTGTCTGTAAAAAAATAAATACATAAATACCCCATTAAGAGAATGAAATGATAAGCCATAGAATAGGAAAAAAATATTTTTAACCACATGTATGACAAAAGACTAATATCTAGAATATGTACATACGATCAAAACTAAATAGTTAAAAAAATTCAATAATAAAATAGGAAAAGATATGAAGAGATATTTCACGGAAAGCATATACAAATGGCAAAAAAGTACATAAAAAGATATTCAATATCATTAATCATTATGAAAATGCAAATTAAAAACCACAAAGATATATTTGTACACACATATTAAATAACATATATATATATACTAGTGGCAATTTCAAATTATATATATATACACACACACACACACTAGTGGCAATTTCAAATGTTGGCAAAGATGCAGAAGAACTGGATCACTTGGATCACTCACACATTGCTGTTGGGAATATAAAATGGTACAGTTACTTTGGGAAACAGTTTGGAGCCTTCTTTAAAAAACTAAACACTACAATACACTACTCAGCAACTGTATTGTTGCACAGTTATCCCAGAGAAGTAAATGTTCACACAAAAATCTGTACAAAATTATTTATAGTAGCTTTATTTATAATAGACAAAAACTGAAAATAACACCAGATGGTCTTCAACAGGTAAACAAGTAAACTGTGGTACATTCACACTGCCAAATTCTACTCAGCAATCAAAGGAAAAGAACTGTTGATACCTGTAACAACCTGGACCAATCTCTAGAGAATTATGTTGAGTGAAAAAAAGCCGGTCGCAAAAGGTCACATGCTGTATGATTTCATTTACTTAACATATTTAAAATGACGAAATTATAGGAATGGAGAACAGATAAGGGATTGCCAGGGACTGGGGTTGACAGAGAGTGAAGCATGAGTGACTGCAGAGAACAGCATGAGGGAATATCGTGGCAATGGCAACGTTCTGTATCTTAATAAAACTTAGCAAAATGTACCTATAATCTCTCTGTATCATTTTATAACTGCATGTGAGACAGCAATGATCTAAAAATGAACCACTTAATTAAATATATTTATTTTAAATGTTTAAGACAAAATAGTATCTTTCAAAGTTTTCCAAAAACCATTGTAAATGTAAATGATAAATGTGACACAACTATTTTTCAACCAAAATGCTTTTTTATCTTTCAATTTTAGATCATTTGTTCAAGTACTTAAGAAGTCTGATGGTTTTTTTTCCATTTTTGGCTAGAGAGAGATGCCTCAGCTCATTAGGCAGTTATTAGACTAGTGGACTCACTGTGCAGACATCAATACAGGCAGTCAACTGCAATCCCGTGTCCCAAGGCTCCAAAGTGAGACCAGCATTTCCTGGGCTGGTTCACTGTACATGCAGTGCTTCTTTAGGCTCCCTTCCAACCCAGAGGGTCACAGGTCTACAGCAGTTCCAGAGTTGCATCAAGGACTCCAATCCATTTAGAATTTGCTGAAGAAAAAGCTCTCATTAAAACAAATTAGTGATTTTTTGCCACCTTTGAAGTAATTGAAATGGAAGGTGTGACATTTCACCATTTTGGTGAAGGTATCTTAAAAGGGTGAAAACATTTCCTTAGTCTATATTAAACACTCAACAGTTGCTAGGTTTCTTTCCCATTAATGAATGAAATATCTTCAGAAAGTCCTCAATAAAGAACACATTCTCCTACCTGCCTGTGATGATAAATTATATCAGATTCATTGCCTTAATGAACTGATAATGTTTCACTTAGAAATTTCAGATTAAGGTAAAACAAACTACTTGATTTTAGACTCACACCTTCTCATTGCCCTTCAAAGAATCTTGAGCCAGTAATCAACATAATGGATCACATTGTAACAAATCAGTCCATAGCCTTTTTCCCCTTTCCATTTTTACTATCGTTCTTCTTTGGGATATGGATTCTAGCAGTTTTCTTTTACCACCATCTAATCCGGCTAGTCTTTGACAGACTATTAAAAACCACAAATACAAATATAGACACAAGTCTATTTAAAAAAAAAAAAAACAAGATATATTTGTACACACAAGTGCAGACTATTAAAAAACACAAGTTCTCTAAAGTCCTAACATGAGAGGGAAAAGCCCAAAACTTAGTTTCTGTTAAGCCAGTACAATGGATCAGATTTCTCTATTTTTTCTAAATGTTAGGACTTGAACAACTAATTTTTCTTCTATGGGCCTCCGTTTCCCAAAATGTAAAGATACATTTTGGTGAATATGCCAGACGTGCTTCATTCACCGTTTACTTCACAATTAATTTTTCCACCTGTCTCTTTTTCCAGCTACCTACTTTGTATGAGCTCCACCTAATTTCAGGCAGGAATGCTAGACAGTGCCTCATGCCCATGCTGCATGCTTCTCGCTTGTGTCTTGGTGCTTCCAATAGAGCTGGCCCTGCTCAAAGACTGCACAAGTGCAGATGAAAAAGAGGCAGTTATTAACTTCTGGAAAATTTTTGAGCAATGAAAGATGGAATATGGTGGATAAATTCTTCCTTCTTTCTTTCCATGGGCAGACCTGAGATACAGTTTATATTACTGAAAAACTGTCACAATGGATTGAGGAGTCAACTGTACTTGGAAGTGTCCAGCTTGATAATGCATCTCATGTTTTCTCTTCATATGCTCCTAATTCGTTTTCTGTGATGATTAATTTTGTCTGTCAACCTGACTGGATTGAGGGATCCCAGTAAAACATTATTTCTTGGGGTATGTGACAGGGTGTTTCAGGAAGAAATTAGCAGTCAAGTTAGTAGAACTCTTAGCAAGGTGGGTGACTATTACTGAGTCCATCAAGGGCCTGTAAGGAACAAAAAGGCAGAGGAAAGGTGAATTATTTCTTTCTTCTAGAGCTGGCACATTCATCTTTTCTTGCTTTGACACTTTAGAACATCATATTTCCAGGTTGGATTCCAGGACACAGTAGTCCCTCAGATTCTCAGGCCTTCAGCCTAGGACTGAGAAGGATGCCATTGACTCCCCAGTTCTCAGGCCCCTGGACTCTGTCTTCTCCCACTGGCTCTCCTGATTTTCCAGTTTGCAGATGGCATACGGGGGCTTCTTGTGCTCTGTAATTGCAGAAGCCAATCCTCAAAATAAATCTCATATATCTATGTATGTATATCCTACTGGTTTTGTTTCTCTGGAGAACCCTAATTCTTCTCCCTTTCTCTCACTTCTCGGGATTGTAATTCCTGAGCCCTTGATACAGTCTCCTCTTTCTGGGGCACCCAGGCAAAAACAGTTAGTAAGAGGAACAGCAGTAAAAACCCTCAGGATGAGATTTTGCAGAAAAACTAGTCACCAGTATCATAGCAAAATCTCCCCATTGCTGGTGGCATTATAATGACTAAGGCTTGCACCTGAGACTAATTGCTAATAAAGAACATATCAACATGTAGCATGGGGATGGGACATATGAACTACATGACAGCAATAGGAAATTTAAGAATTGTAAAGTGTATTTCTCAACTTTTGTTTTTAACTACCTTGAAAGCACCAATTTTACAAAAATAGGCTCTGAAAGTCAGCTTCTAACTAAAGGCAAACTACAGAAGACAGAAAGCCTGTGACAGCAACTCACAAAATGCACTTGTTCTTCTCACAGTCCTCACATGCCACTCCTATTGCCTTCAGGGTGGCATTTGACATCACATCTCAGAGAAGCCCAGTGGGTAAGTACAACTCTAGTTAATGAGGGAAGTCACTCACATGCTGAAGGAATTAGACTCTGCCTGTGTGCACTGCTGGTGACTGGAAGCAAATGTAAGAGTAAATCTTGTGGGTTAAAAAATAGGGCTAGACTACATGTGGGCTATAGAATTAAGTCATTTATATGGGCCACTCACCCATGACTTGAGCTTCAATGTTCTGGCCAGGGCATATTATGTTTTTTGGTGATGACTTCTTGAAACATGGCTCTGAAGATGGCCAATAGATAAAATACCTTCTGAAATACACTGAGAAAGTAATCAGCAGGATCAGGAGAAGTGGGAGCATTAAAATGAAATCACTATATTAGACTTGAGAATCCACCACCTAGCTATGTTCCCTAGTATGTCCAGTGATACTCTTGTTATTAAGAAAATAGGTGATCTTTGTAAAGCTTGAAAGTGTCTGTCTTTTGTAGCACAGTAACGGGAGATGCTTCTTTCATACTGTCTCCCAAGTAATAAAGGAAGTAGCAGATTCTGGAATGGTGGTGATCTGGTGGCTGTGTATAACCCTCTGCGGCAAGGCAAATGCAATTTCCATAATGGGCAGCAAAGCAGAGTGGCAAAGAGAGATATTGGATTCATAGGGGTCTGTGGCAATCAATAGTAGACCACGATATTCCCAGTAGTAAGACAAATAGGCAGTCAATCGGGTGTTGCTAGAGTTGTATGATAATATTGATTTTGAAAAACCAAATGCTGATAAGCAGAATTTTGAAAAATCAAATACTGAGAACTGGAGTATTTCATCAGGTTCTAGATCTGTTCAGATTCTAGATCTAAGTTTGTCAGATGCAGATTGAAGCTGAAGCCGAAAGATTTTGAGAAAGGACTTTGTAATGCCACTACAAGGAAATATGGTAAATATTCCTTCAATCCTTCCCTAAAAAAATCTGAAGCCATTTGTTAAAATAATTGTGCATTAGGAAAGGGGGAATATTCAGATTTTTTTGAGGCTTGATAGATGCAAGATTTGCACTCATACTGGTTCCAGAAAGCTGAAAATGCCATCATGCTTCACTAGTTAGAAACTTATGGAAACCAGGTGATGAATGAATTTTTGGTTTGCATGCATCTCGACAGAACCCAAGTGGTTCCCACTGCCTATATGTGTAACCAGGATAGATATACTTATCAGCTATCGTATCTATTTTGTTGATTTTTTTAAGTCTGAGGTAAGACACAGGCCAGAAAAGGTTAAATGGAAGTTCATAGAGGCTTTCCCAGTTAAGAAAGAAAATTAAAAAAAAGAATTCATATTCTTGGAAGGACTGCAAAGGGTAGAACTTCCATCAAAATCATAAAAACGTTTCATCATGTCTCAAAAATAAAAACAAGGAAAAGATGAATTGCAAGAAATAAAGCCTGCTCTACTGGATACAGTAACTTTAAAAAAGCAGATCAAAACAGCTTCTGGCTCTTGGTTTATAGCTGGGGATCTGGCAAATATGTTCTTGATTGCATTAGTAAGTAAGGTAAGAGTGATATACCTTCACATGGCAGTAATGCAGTCCAGGTGCACTCGTTTGCTCCAAGGCGTTATTAACACCTCTTGCTTTCTGTCATTGTAGTGTCTTTATCATCTCGCAATTTCTCAATATGGTGCTGGTTCACTAAGTGATGAACCATACTGTTAGGTCTCAGTGAGTAGTAAGTAGTGATACTCTAGATGTCCCAGCAAGACACACATGTCAGAAAAGGGAAATAAACTCTATGAAGATTCAGAATCATGCATTATTGTGAGTATTTTTTAGAATGGAGCTATCAAAGTTAATCCTCTTGGTTATCCTCTGTAGAAGAAAGGATAAATTGTTGCCCCTCATACCACCTACCACTAAGAACATGGCCTCTTTGGATTTTGATAGCATAGACTCCTCTTGGTAATACAGCTCTGATACAGTTTGGGGGTGATGGGAGGTTTCCATATTTGAGGGACTCAAAGATTGTTAAAATTCTGCTGTAAATTCAGTCTGCGTTGCAAGTGTTTCTGCCACTCAGAACATTGTAGCTAAGCTAATGTTGCTAGATGTAGTTTCCGTCAAGCCATAGTATGAGAGTTAGAGTGAAGGCTCCTAAGCTTCTGAAGCAAAGCTATACATTATGTGGCAGGAGACTTCCCTATGTTTGAAAACTGGTCCTGGTATGCTACTGGGTCCTCGGTTGTGGGGGGAGAGCTGATCACCTGACTTTGGGACATCCAGTGGTACTGGAAGTGGATCTAGCCATCTTTTGCTGAGTATTATAGTTTCCATTGTGTAATAGGTAAGGCAAACATAGCCATGGTCTATAAACATAGAGAAAATGGTATATTTGGAAATGGGTCTATGCAGTTCCAAAACCAGGATTAAAGTACACAAAAAGCCAGTTCAGAATATCCTATATTACATCATTATCTCTCTTCAGTTTATTGATATAAATTTATTGGTTATTAACAATAACCAGATATTGGAGGAGAAAAAACTCAGCCTAGTTCATTGATGTTGAAGCTTGACCCAAATGAACTATTAGGACATCTTAACCACACATGGAAAAGCCAGAAAGGAGTGTGGTGAAGGGAAATCCTCCCAGTGGACAGAGCTGTGAAGAATCCTTTAGTCATCTTCTTTATATACAGAAAAAAGTGGTAGGAATTACATGTATACATGAGCTCTTGGGAAATAACATAGTTTGGTGGTTTACCAGGGACCTGGATGGAATGAGATTCAGAGAACAGAGACAAAGAAAAAGAAAAGATGTATATGAATAGACTTAGGATACAAAAAATAGACACACAAATACAAAGTGTATCTATTTTTATATCTTAAGTTAATATCCTTAAAAAATGTCTACGTGTAGAAGTCTCCTTATAAAGAGATAATAAGATAATTCATTTTGTGAAAGCCAGGAACACTTTATTCTTGCTCATCTCAGTGGTAATGCAATGAGCCCATGAAAAGAGTGAGCGTGGTGATGTGGTTTAAGGTTGTACATATGCCCAATAATGCAGTCTTCCTCTCACCAATACTAATGCAGCTACTACAATTGCTGAGTGTCCAACTTGCCAGCAGCAGAGACCAATAATAAACTTTGTAAACATCACCATGCTTCAAGGAGACCAGTCACTGTAAGCAGTAAGTTCAATGTACTGGACCCCTATAATGTACCCCACTCAACCCCCTAAAAATATGACAGTGACCTTTTATACCAAAACTGATATCTACGATAATTATGGTGTGGGTTTTTTTTCCATCCTATAATTGCCAGAACAGGAACAATCTTCAGAGGACTTACAGGATTTCCTGACTTATTGGCATGGTATCATATACAATATTGCCTTGGCCTAACAGAACCATTCTGTAGCCAGAGTTGTGACAGAAGGTCTCATAGGACCCATTGATCTTGCTATGTGGATCTTACCTCATCATGTACCCCACACACCATCATTCATAAAAGCTGCCTAATTCAAAATGTAGAATGGCATGTTAAAGGGTCAGCTATGGCACTAATTCAAATCCAAAAGCCCTCTGCATTGGGATGCTGCTCAAACAATATACTAAACATAATGCAGCACGACTGGAAAATTTTATCTTGAAAGTGTTGGTAGTCCTAGAACACATTCCAGTATTGTATAAGAGATTCAGAATCACTGACCCATTCAGCTTTTCATGGGTGCTTTTCTGTCCAATTACTGACTCTAATAAAAGAGTAAATTATTCTCTTAAAGATAGTTGAAAATAACTACTTAGGCTTTTATGTGAAAAAAACAAAGCATTTTCGTGGTCATTATTTCCTGTTAAGATTTTTTTGCTTTTCTTTCACAAGACTCTCCTTCAAGGGAATTTTATTTCTTAAATATCGGGATATAAAACAGACCACGTATTTAAAGAAATTTTTATTTCCATTCTGTATTAGTTTTCTATTGCTGCTATAAAAAATAACACAGACTTAGTGGCTTGAAACAGCTACCATTTATTATTGCCCATTTTCTGTAGGTTAGAATTCCAGAAGGCATTGTAGTCTGTGCTTAAGTTTCACAAGGCTGCAATCAAGGAGTCAGCTGGAGCTAGGAGAGAATCTTCGTTCCTTTCTGGAGTTGGGGAGAATCTATCTCTTTGTTCATTCAGGTGGTTGACAGAATTTATTTCCATGTCCACGCAATTTAAGGAATGAAGTCTATTTCTTTGTTGGCTGTCATCTGGGAGTCATTCTCAGCTTCTAGGAGCCACCTATGTTCACTGGCTTGTGGCCCCCTGTATCTTAAAGCCAGTAATGGCAGATGGAGTCCCTCTCACTCTGAAAATATCTCCTACCTGTTCTTCATCCACTGCATTTCTCTGACAGACTCTTCTGCATTTTTCTTTTATTTTTAAGGGCTCTTGTGATTACATTGAGCTCATCCAGATAATCCAGGATAATCTTTATATTTTAAGACCCTTAATCATAATCCCTTTTACAAAGTCCCTTTTGTTATATAATACAACACACATGGGAGTAACAGTAAGGGCAAAGATCATGAGGGCTAAAGCTCTTTTGACTACATACAACTAGGTCATTCTGCCAGCCAAATTCTAGGACCTTGTTTTATACTTAAAATAAATTTATATTCTAGAACAGGAAAATGGAAGTCTCATGAGTTTAAGAGACTCCAGTTCATCATGAAAGGAGAAATTCCCTCTGTTTAGTACCATGGAAATTTTATGCGTGAAATCAATGTACCATAGTAACATTAAGAATCTTTCTTCTGGAAAAAAAAAAAGGTTATAAAACAATCAATTTACCAGAAGAATTAATTTTGAGCTAAATACATCTATTTTTGAGGATTATAACCTCAAATTTCTTAAAACAATGCCTTGGAAATCTTTGCCTATGATCCATTATTTGAGCATTTCCTACTGACATAATCCTCCCTCATTCGAAGAAAACTGGATGATGACATCTTAGGAATCATTCCACCTTAAGTGCTCCAGAATTTTTCAATTCTGTCCCTGAACGAATGAAGCACTGTTATTTTTCAAAGAAATTATTGAAACTAGAGAAGAACTAATCTTTCAAACCAAATATTTTGAAGTGGGTAGATCTAAAGCTCTCATTATATAGGAATATTGTAGCTATAAACAATAACTGGATAGGCTATCAGATAAAAATATTGCTTGAGATCCATGAGTAGATGATGAAAACCATTGGACTGAAAGTTTTAATTTCAGAAACTTGAAAGATGACTTAAAGCTAATTGGAGTTGAATTGGATTAATTTAATCCACTAGTGAGTTCTCCATTTGATGTTTGTATTAGTCTGTTTTCACACTGCTATAAAGAACTACCTGAGACTGAGTAATTTATGAATGAAAAAGGTTTAATCGAGTTATAGTTCCACAGGCTTAACAGGAAGCATGGCTGGGAGGCCTGAGGAAACTTACAATCATGGTGGAAGGCAAAGGAGAAGCAAGGACTTCCTTCACGTGGTTGGGGGAGAGAGAGAGCAAATAGGGAAATGCCACACATTTTTAAACCATCAAATCTCATGAGAATTCACTCACCAACACAAGAACAGCAAGGGGGACATCCATTCCTATGATCTAATCACCTCCCACCAGGTCCTTCCTCTAATACATGGGGATTATGATTCGATGTGAGATTGGATGAGGACATAGAGACAAACTCCACAATGTATTAGACATGGGCAAGAACCATTTAAGCTTTTATCATAGAGAATATTTTTTCAGAGGATCAAGTTAACTGTAAGAATGATCTCTGGAGGCACTGCTTGGCTCTACTTTTCCTAATTTAACCACATCATCAACCACATAAAAATGTATAACATCAAGATGTCTGTTTATAGAGTTCTATTGCAAAATAAAGATGTGACATTAACAGTAGTTTTCCCAGTTTGCAATGCTTAGATGATCTATGCATTCACTATTAGAATAAACACAGCCAGCTCTGGGTATTCTTCTTGGATGCAGCTGAACTCCTTTCTTCAATGCTTGTTCAATGGAGGATGCTATGGGACCTAGATTGCACCGTTCAATGGGGGAGCACCTAGTCACATGTGCTATTTAGTACTGGAATTAGAGTTAGTCTGAACTGAGATGTGCTGCAAGTTTAAAATGCATACTGGATTTCAAAAACTTAGTTCAAATTTTAAAAAATGAAAGTATTTCATTAAAAACATTCTACATTGATTATGTGTTGAATAATAATTTTATCTATATTTGGATAAATAAAATAATACTGTTGAAATTACTTTTATCAGATTATTCACCTATTTTAATGTGGCTGTTAGAACATTACACATTACAAATTGGCCCACACTGTATTTTCATTTGTTGTTAGGGCTAGTACAGACCGTAGCAAGACTCCAAAAGTCATTTTTTCAAACATGCTATGTTTGTGCCTAACAGTCTTGTTTTATAAGTGCTCAATCTTCTTAAAAGTCTTTCTCCTCCTCCTCTACCCCTCATCAGAGGCAGAGTCACACTAGTCCACAAAGCTAGTAGTTCAAAAGAGATTGCTGGTTTCTCATTACCTTACTATTTTCCAACATCCATTCAGCAAATCCAGAGCTTAATTATTTATGTAAAATTTTCCTCGGGAGATTAATAAAATTTAGTGATACTTGAAACCAAAATATTCTTGTGATCTGGTTGTCCTAACCAGTGTGAGGTTTTTAATCTTGACTTTTAATCACAGCATTTACTCTTCATAAACAAGATGATACCTACTCTCATTTCTTCATTTCCCCAAGCAAGATAGCCACAGGAAAAACTTATACATTTTTTTGTTCTGTATGAGGATGAGTTTGATGTGACTGAAGAAAGTAATGAGGACAGAACTGCCTAAACTTTTTGCACTAGGTAGAGATAAATTCCATCTTTGATCAACATCTACAACTTCTGAATAACTGCTTCTTAGCTATGCAGTCAGCCTGGTGCCTTGGCTCTATCCATGAACACTGACAGCAGCTGGTCAGACAATTCTGTATGCAGTTTTGACTGTAGAGCCACAAAGATTTGTCAAGGAGAGAAAGAAAGAATTTCAGCCCAAACCATAGCCAGGCTTGCTTCATTAGCTTTCTTGAGAACCGTCAAAATTGATCTATAACGGAGCAAATGAATGGCAAAGCAATGCCAAATATGAAAGACTTGAATCCAAATCAATAGAACTCTGCATAGAGTAACATATATTAAAGGGCTGTGATTTGTATGTAGCAACAGAAATATTAACAGGACAAAAAATTCAGTAATTTAGGGGAAAAGGCAGAAAAATACATGGTGGAACAAGATCCCTTTAATGACACTGGAGTCTGTTGAATGATATAACTTTGGGCTACACATGCATATCCAAGATCACACAAGGCTGGAAGTCATATCCAGGCAAGCTGGAGGACAGGGACACCCAAAGAAGGGGAGGTGGAATGTTACCTGTTAAAACATAACTGGATAAGTAAGTAGACAAGAAGATACAAGTAGAGCACAAAGCAAGAAGGTGATTCAACGTTCAGAGTAGAAAGTGACAACCAGCCAACCAAACAAACACAATGGAGATATGTAGGAACTGATGTTACTATTAAGGCAAGAACTTTTCATTTAACATTCTAAGGAAGTAATTAGAACTGAGGGTGATGACAAAGCCAGTTACCTAATGGATATGGGGCCCTACTGTAACATAACAATTTTAGTGACAAGGCAAGTTCTTATAGAGACAGAAGTAAAGTGTTGTCAATCTGAGGGAAGGCTTGAGAGAACATGAGGCTGAAGTGGTGCGTGGGGACTAGGATGGGAAGCTCCTGACTGGTAGAATAGCTCAGAGTTGGGAACACACCGTTGGCTGTCACCTGCAATGATTTTTCAGTTTCTCACAACTTGGCAGAGGTGTTATATGTCACTGGATTATGAAAACATTTGGCATCTGGTTGTAGGGTGGGGTAGGGGGTAATAACCTGAATTACACTTTTTTCTTTTTGTTGAAAATACTCTGGTGCTCATGCTTTTACTGACACCATTGCTGGTGGTGGCTCAGCTCAGGAGGTGGACATTTCCAGGACTCTGTGGTCCATGGTTTTGCTCTGTCGCTCGGTACTTAGTGACAGTCATGCAGGACATCAAGTAGCAGATGAATCAGGTGTGCCCCATATACAGGCAGAACTGACAACTTAATAATAGTTTATGGATTAATTATCATTCCATTGTAGATCCTTAGCATGTGCTGTACAAAAGGGAACAAAACAATTTTCTTTTTAAAACCTGGCACCTTATTAAGGAAACAATTATATTGAAGGAAATCATAAAAACTGAGCCATCAAAATAGAATTTTGTACTATAACCAAATGTATCATTACATGATAAAACTGAGTGAGAGTTTAATGGTTATTTCTTACACAGTAAAGAAATGGCTCAGATGATTTTTAAAGAATAGGCTAACAGTATACAATTTAATCAGTACTTCCCAAACATTACCGTGCCTTAGATTGACCTGGGGGTCTTCTCAAAACAGAGATTATTGGGCCCACCCTCAAAATACATGATGCAGTAATTTTGGCGTGAGATCTAAGGATATGCATTTCTAACAAGCCAACAGATGGCTGTGGTGCTGGTCTAGGGACCCTACTTTAAAAATTACTAATCTAGTCAGTTGGCCAGTCAAGGCAATGACGCTGGCTGTGTCTAACTGTCAATTTTTCTATATTCTAACAAGACTTAAGAGAAACAGTGCGAAGGAGAGAGAGAGACAGACAGACAGAAATATTTTCATTTTGTCAGACTTGAGAAACAAAGATTACTTAATAGCTTAGAAAATGTTTTGTCACCAGGGACATTCTGGGTGAGTTTGTTTGATGAGACTCAAGACTCTGGGCTAGACACAGTGACTCATGCCTTTAATCCCAGCACTTTGGGAGGTCGTGGCCCATGGATATCTTGAGTCCAGGAGTTGAAGACCAGCCTGCATAACCTGGCGAAATGCTGTTTCCACAAAAAATACAAAAATTAGCTGGACATGTGGTGCATGTGTCTGCAGTTCCAGCTACTTGAAAGGCTACAGAGGCTGGATCTATTGAGCTCAGAAGGTCGAGGTTTCAGTTAGCTCTCATCGTGCCACTGCACTCCGGCCTGGGCTACAGAGCAAGGTCCTGCCTCAAAACAAAACCCAAAAAGACTCAAGACTGCCCCAGTTGGGAAGGAACACTTAATAATAGTTCTGAGAAGTAACTATTATAATAGTTAATATTGTATTATATATTATTATATATAATATATGTAATAATATTTATAATATATAACATACTATAATATATGTTATATATAACTATAATAGTAATAAAAAGAATGCCTGAATGCCCGCCTGTTGATGTCACTCAGAGTACTTGCTGTCTCTCCTCTAGGTAATGTAACACTTATCACACTCCTCTTCTGCAATTTCAGGACTGCCATTAGGATAATGTGGATTACACTTCGGCAGCCCCTATCTAGATGTTTCATTCGAATGTCACTGACAGTAAATGGAATCTTCTATAAGAAATAATAGAGAATGCTGGCCAGAGTCTGTTGAAAATAGATACCTGCCTTAGCCACACACAAAGAAAGATAACCCTGAATGTAGATTAAGTCTGCAATACACACAAATTCTTGATTCTGTCAGGTTCATCAGAGACAGTAAACCCAGAGAGATTTGAAGCCGAATGGATTATGATCATTTACTTTGTATTGAGTTCCATGGTGCCTGTGAATATTTACCCTTTGCACAGTAAAACTTCAGGCATAGCAATCTGAAAACCACTCTCCTGTATTCTGCTTAAAAGTATGTAGTCAAAGTTTCTGCACACCATATCTAGGTGGCTTATTACTATCATCATTAAAAATGCATGTCCTATTTTCATGTGGCAAGGTGACAGGTGATATGCAAAACAAGATGCATCTATAATCTATGCCCTTGAGGATCTTTCATACAAAGACAAAGACAAGCACTGATTTGCAGACAATAGCCATAAAGCAGCTTAACGTAAGATTGTTTTGTTTTGTTTTTTCTTGCACAGAATTTAAGTGAAAAATGTCTGGTTTTGTGAAGCAGTGGTTTGGAGGGGTCAATTTCTTTAGTGGGCAGATGTGATGGTTAATACTAGGTGTCAACTTAATTGGATTGAAGGATGACTAGGTGGTTGGTAAAGTATTGGCTCTGTGTGTGTCTGTGAGGATGTTGCCAGAGGAGATTAACATTTGAGTCAGTGGACTGGGAGCGGAAAACCCACCATCAACATGGGTGGACACCATTCAATCAGCTGCCAGCACAGCTAGAACAAAGTAGGTGGAAGAAGGTGGATAAGCTGACTTGCTGAGTCTTCTGATTTTCATCTTTCTCCTGTGTTGGATGCTTCCATCTGTTCCTCCTTCCCTTGGGCATCAGATTCCAGGTTCTTCCGCCTTTGGGCTGTTGGTCTTACACCAGTGATTTGCTAGGAGCTCTCAGGCCTTCAGCCACAGACTGAAGTTTCTGTACTTTTGAGGGATTTGGACTTCGACTAAGCCCACTGCTGGTTTCTTTCTTCCTCACATTGTAGACAGCCTATCATGGGAGTTCACCTTATAATCATGTGAGCCAATTCTGCTTGATAAACCCCCTATCATATACATATATATCCTATAAGTTCTGTCCCTCTGGAGAACCCTAATATAGCAGAGTTTGTAGAAATTTGTTCAGTGACATCCCCGGGCACTGTCTATCCTCCCACTGGCTCTTCCGATCAGCATGTCCACGTTTCTTGTTCTGGGAGTAAAGTGGCAAATGAAGCAAAGGAAATGATTGGCAACATTTTTAGTATATGCACATTTTTTTTCCAGTTCTACCAGTATTATTCTGTATGTGATCTTACATGGTTTAGCTATGTCCCCACCCCAATCTCATCTTGAATTGTAGCTCCCATAATCCCCACTTCATTTTTATTTACAAACTTCTTTTTATTTACAAATTACTCAGTCTTGGGTATATCTTTATTAGCAGCATGAGTATGTACTAATACATGACCTAAAACTAACTGGGCCAGACAATTGCTTGGTATCTTCTTAGATTTTACCTAAAGGAAAGCCTGACTAAAAGGGAAAAAATTACACTGGAGCTCCATGGTATTTGAATCTGAGAAGACTGAATATCCATATCTGCTGGACTTCAAATCCAGTCCTGTTGTTTCAATGCCCATCTAGGTATTGAAACAACAGGACTGCTGGCATCCTTGCCTGACACCTGCTCCAGGGGGACTATGCTACCAAATACCCTCACCTCACTAAAATTGGTTTAGAAGTAGACTTTAACTGTAGTGGGCTAGAACCAAGGTATTGAGAGGACCTTCTGAGCATCAGCCATTTAGACATGGGCACCACTGCAAATGGTCATCTCTCTAGTCTAACATGAGGAATAATCTATCCATTTGCCTTACACTGTGATCCAAATAAATTCAATGGAGTCAGCCCTGTTAAGTGGTTCATTTCTCTCACTTTTCCTATAGGGTTGGAACGTGCACTAAAACTGCACTTCCTGTGATGACTTATAGGTGACTTGTCTCTCCCTGTGAAGTGTTCTTACAGCTGTAGCCCAGTGACACCTTCATATATGATTACAACAACATTTAGAATAAGAAAGGCAATAAGGCACCTCTTTTTCCTACTAGAGATACAAGAGCTCTACTATAGCTTGTAACTTCAACACTTTGTAGACATCAAGAGAGACCGTTCACACCAACACCACCACCACCACGGCTACTACTTTTACTATTTCTACTAGTTCTTCCTTCTCCTTTCCTTAAGCTTCTGTACTTACCCTTTATTTTCATGCATATTTTCCACATGTTGATTACACAACTGGAATCTGCCTATGTAGGTTGATGGTAGAGCAAGCCCAAAGCAATATGTGAGGAGGTTAAGCTGCAGAAGATTAATCCTTGTGACCCACTGTTGTCTCAGATCATGATGTTTGTTTCCCAAGTTAAGGCCTCCTTTTACTTTGGCATGCAAAATGGTGGCATCTACCCACTAATTTATACTAACTTCCCTTTGGCAGTCATTTCTTAAGCAGAATACCTACCACAGTTTTCTTATTACATGTAGAGTGTAAAACTGTTATGCAATATTTCTAAACACATTTAGAGAGAAAAAGAGAAACTTTAGAACTAAAGGAGATTTTTGTATCCTCAATTCCTAAGGCCACATTTTGTAAGGCCAAAGAGGAATTCCATGGCCAGGGTCTGAGAAACGTGTTACTGAAAAAGTAGTAATAGGTGTCTCTTTTATTGCTGAGTTATTTTTCCACATAAGAGGCCAGATCAGTCATGACTCATCTATATAAAGGCATACATTGGACAACTTATATTTCCAAGACAAAGACAATTGGGTTATCTTAGACAGAGGTTTCAATTTGGTCTATAATTATAATTAATTTGTAATGGTTTGTCCTCTAAGTTACCACATATATAACTGACATTAGAGATAATCAGCTAAACTACAGGAAAATTTCTCAGGTCCTATTATTAATAGTATTCAACATATTTATTAATGATGTAAATGTTTTGCAAACCAAGGAAGGCATTTCTTACAGCAGTAGAAAATTCTGTTGGTTCTCTTACTGCCTTTTTTCTTAAAGCATTAGAGTTATTAAATGCAACATCTGCACAGAACAGGTTGTTTGCTTTTCAAATAACTTTAGCAGAAAGAAATATTTGATGAATTAGTAATGTGTTTGACCTTGAGAAACTGATCAAAATATCTGGCGCTTTGGTCCTTTACTTTGATGCCTCAGTAACTTTTTAGAGCTGAATTTTACAAGCCCCTTAGCAAATTGGTTTTGCAATGGTGTTTTTTCTTGTATCTGATATATTACTTGGATGCTGACAAACCTGCTGGAAAGGAAAACAAAAATGAAGGTCTAAGTAATCAGTAGCCTCTGCAATCATTATATATGCCCAGTGGGTATTTCAGAGTCCTTTAATTGAAAACAAATTATGTAAATCCACTTATGTGTTGAAAATTTACAATAACTGTAAAGAATGACGAACCAGACACATCAGCACAGTTGAAAGTTAACTTCTGAGACATTAAAAGATGTTCCTAGGTCTGTAACTTCTTGCTCTTTGTCCAGGAAATTTATTTTCTAGACAATTACCTCTATGGGGAACACCCAGGGCTGGAGGGAACAATTTTACAGAATCTTACTGTTATTGAATCAGCAGTGCTAGCTATTAAATAACAGGTGACAGCCTGTGATTTATATGCGCAAGTTGCACTGTGCAGTTGTCCTATGGCAGCTCTGGCCCTCAGGAATGAAAGCCAAAGATGGTACATCAATTACTATAAAACTAAAACATCTTCTTTTGTTACTTCATATGTGCTTACCTATTAAGCTATAAAAGATATAATCCATAAGCCAAGACCAAAATCACCAGTGTACCCTCACTCCACACATACATAACGTTCTTTAGTCTTGTCATCATCCTTTACATGTTCATTACACATATTAAAAAAAGATAACTTATCTTCCTCTTCCTGTAAGATATGCTTGGAACTAAGCAGTATGGCAGTGAGTCGTAAGAAACCTGGATCAGATACTCTAATTGCATAGACAAATCAAATATCATGTCTTGCTCGACTCAACTCAGTAGGCATAGTGACTTAATCTTTTTGCTTAGTATTTCTGAGGAATCTCAAATCTAAAATAGCTGTATGGCTTCATGTTTAGAGACTGTCCTCTCCTCTCAGTCTTTCAAACATTATCCAGGGAGATTTGTTTCTACTTTAAATATGAGAGATATTGCAATACTGAATCTGTGAGAGCTTCCTTGCCTTTTGAATGTTGATTGCCTGCTCAACATTTTGAATGAAAATTGTTCATCCAAAGGAAGTTCACTTCATTCTGAAATTCAATTCATAGGTATCTCAATTTCCCATTCTGAAATTCCAACATCAAGAAAGTGTCACCTTACTCTCTGATATATTTTTGTTTTACAAAAGAGTCAGAGACTCACAATTCTGGGAAAAATTTATTTCCAATTTTCTTATTACAGTTCTCACAGCATATAGTTAAGTTCACTAACTTTTTTAAAAAAAAGTGTTACATAAGAATTCAGCTTTCTGTCTGATGCTATGAGGGATGATAAACTCAGTAACATCTAGATACTTTCTCAGTGTGCCTCGCCATGTGGATGTCATACCCAAACCAATGTAATCTTAGAAAAGTCATGTGGCCAATAGAATGTTACAGTGTTCTTATTTTTTTTTCTCTGAAATGTTTCTAACTTACAGATAACATGTGAAGCATAAACAGTGTATATATTTGAAGGCTACTACAAATTCTGATGCTTTTAACATTAAAAGTGAGCCAAAATATTTGGTGAAACTCTTCTGTTTCCCTAAGAGTTCATACTGGAATGTTTGGGTCTCTCAAGGATGCTATTCTAGAACTGCTCCACACATTCTGGACATGCCTTGCTTTGACGTCATTTTGGTTTTGCTCCAACTTCAAATTCTTACCTCTTCAAAAAATAGATTTTGAGTCTTCCAAACATGAAGACAAATTTTGCAGACAACCTATAAAAATCAAGTTGGAGTATTTCATGCTGCCATATAACCCCAAAATCATTCCATGTCTAAAAATTTACTTCTCACTCTAATTGTGTATTCAATATGGGCCAATGGTTCTCTGCTCATTGTAGACCCAGGTTCACATAGGCATTATCTTAACACAGACTTCCATCACCTGGAAGAACAAAGTACTACATTGCCTCACAGGGCCAATTAAATGCCACTTCTTGGTGGGAGATGCAGGCAATTTCTATCATATCTGCTCACATTTTGTTGGTCAAAATAAGGCCAAAGCTAACTTCAGAGTGGATGGGGAAGTACAAGGCTGCATGAGCCCAGAAAAAGGAGAATGAGAATGTTTGTGAAGAGTGCTAATGGCAAACTTCCCTTGGAAAACCCCGCCTCCCAAATCTGGCTCTCAGTAGACAGATGCTTCAGAATACTCATGGTAGCACTTTCCAGGTTTCTCTTTCTGCCGAGTGCTATTCACAGGGAGAAAAAGAATAACTCTAACATGTGTATATTAAGACTCATTTAGAGACACAGTATGAATTCAAAGCATGTTAATTCAATCAAAGAGTAAATATTTTCTATATCACTCACAGTTTAATTTTTCAGTAGTTATCCTTTATAGGTCTAGGGGAAAAATAAAGTATATTTCGGCTAGGCACGGTGGTTCACATCTGTAATCCCAGCACTTTGAGAGGCCAAGGTATGAGGACGACTTGAGCCCAGAAGTTCAAGACCAGCCTGAGAAATGTAGTGAGATCCTGTGTCTACAAGAAATTTAAAAACACAAAATTATCCAGGTTTGGGGGCATGAGACTGTAGTCCCAGCTACTCAAGAGGCTGAGGTAGGAGGATCACTTGAGTCCAGGAGTTCAATGCTGCAGTGAGCTGTGATCACACCACTGCACTCCAGCCTGGGCTAGAGGGCAAGACCCCATCTCAAAACAAAAATTATATTTTATAATTCTATTCAAGACATTTTGGTAAGTGGAAAAACAATCTTTTCTTGTTCGCTTTTCACTGTTCCTGGTATCTATTCCAGACACTTCATGATTATTTCTTGCAATCATGTGGTTAGTAATTTCCTGATTCCTCCCACTCCCACTTTTAAACTCAACTGATGCTGGTTACACTTAAAATTTTTTACATTATCTACTTTGCTTGCATCTCCCGAACCTAATGCCTTTCTCTGTGTTATCTAAGTTGTCTCCTCTCAGCTATTTCAACATAGTGCCACTTTTTTTCTATGCTAAATACAGCTTGTCGAAGGAAAAAGAAACTAATTGTAACTCCCATATGGAAGCTGCAAAGATTGTTAGAAACTGCTCTCTACTGCTGCAGGCTACAAGTACGTCACTAGGTCTTACATGTTTGTTTGACAGTCTCACAGCAGGAATCGCTGTGGGGAGAGTAGGAAAGTGAAATAACAAGGAGATTGGATGTCAAACTGTTTTTTATATGAGATCTCCTAATAAGGATATTTATTACCTAATGTAGAAGATTAAAAATTCGACCCGCACCTTGGACAGCCTTGCAAAATGGCCCTCTCTTCCTGTTACTGTAGCTCATCAACTTATTTTTTCAGAGAGTGGCGTTCTCATCATCCTAGTTGGGAGTTTCAGCAGGCACCTGTGGACACTGCACAGCCTTTAAACTCTCTTTCTTCTTTCCCACTAGTCCCTCATCCAGGGCATCCTGCTGACGAGAATTAACTTGCTTAAACACCTGTGACTGGGTAATTATTGAGATGTTAATTTTAGACTACTTTGCTTGATACTGAAGATGGGAATTAATTGGAGGTAGATTTTATGCTCAGCCCAAAAAATCTTTTGTTCCGACCCTGGGTTGTCAGGTTAGCAATGATTTCTGTGAAGCAAGGCCCTAGGCAGAAATGTAGAGAAATCCAGGGCATATTGCTCCATATCCAAGCTTTTGTAAGATATAAGCTAATGGGGTAAGGACAATACTTATGGTGAAAAAAGCAGAACTGGCTCTAGAGCGGAGACATCACTTAGCAAGGCAACGGAGGGATCAGGGTCGACAGTTTTCTAGAGTGAAGTGAACTGTTCTCCCCTCCCACACAGTGCCCCAAATGGCAAAAGGATCTGTAACAGAATACAGATCTACACCAAGGCAACAGAACACAAAAAGGCCATGGTGGTGTCCAAACCATGGAGAAAGAGCAGGTCATTATATTGGAAGATCAGGAAAGTAGGTAGCAGCTACTTTAAAAGGACCACACAGGCTTGATAAGAGTGAATAGGGGACCACTATCATGGACTAAAAACTAGAACCTTCCTCTCTACTCGCAAACTTTTACATAAATCACTGTGACTGAGATAGGACTTATTGCTACTTTTTGTAGGTAGAGGTCAAGCCTGATGTATCTGATTTCAAACATAAACAGGAGTGACGTTTTCCTCATTTCAACAATGTTCTCTATATTCAAAGCCACGACACACCAATCTTAACATTATACTTTCTGGCTCAGAAGTCTTCACAGGCTCAGATTATGTGCTGTATTAAATCTAAGACACAGGAGAGCATTCAGGGAATTCTATAATTGGTCCCTATCTTTGCCATGAAGATATACTTAATTCTTCTTCCAGATCTTCATTTTCTGCACTCATCTGTTCACATCATTACTTTAGCCCCATGAACTATTATTTGTTTGTTCCTTGAACTATGAAAGTAATTTATCCCCATGTAACTCTAGTACATGAACCACCTTTTTAAAATGCAGCCTGGATTATCTGTAGTTGCTTCATTAGGTTTAGAGTTCTTAATGAAAATAAAAACTTTTTGGGGACAAGATTCATGTGTTAAATATAAATTTATTTTATATACCCTCCGAGTGTCCAGCAAGGGACTAAGCACAACATAAATAGATACTTCTTAAGCAATTGCATTATATGTCACTGCTTCTCATATGGAGTAGTGTCTGGCTCCAGAATGTCATCAGGCCACAGCATGCTGTACAACATAATTAACTGACATAACAAACGTCTTCATGGTAGAAAAGTACAAAAGATGATGGATTGGTTGTTTCATCTGCAGAACGCAGTTTAACTGACTTGGCAGATACAAGAACTATATTGACTAAACATAGCCTTATCTTAGCTCTGTCAAGTTGGTGCTTCCTGGGTCATGAACACTGGTATTCTTCTGCTGAGAGAAGAATGGAAGCCCAGCAAAAAAGCCAGTGTTCAAATTCCTGAAGAGTGAGACCAAAAACCTCATGTCTGGAGTTCGTACTTGCCTTAGTGCTAGCTATAGTAATATAATCAGGAGTACCATAGCAAGAAAAAGACCAGAGGACTCTGTGATAAATTATTTGGCCATTTTCTTCATTGGGCAAAGAGAATAAGTATAGAAGTTGTCTTTATATTGCAAATCCTAAGCCAGAGAATTATTATTGCTCACTGATCTCATTTTTGTGTAGGATAATACTAAGGATATCTGCAGACTAGAAGATGAGTAGACTACTAATGTCTAGTGACACCTGCAGCTTTAATAATCACCTTGCAAGTATACTCTGGAAAACAGAGCCAGAAATCTCAGTCTTTCAAAGACAGAAACATTTAAAGATGAAATCAAGTAATTTATCATCGTCAGGATACTGTAATTCAATCTTTGTTGAAATATAGAAATCAACAATTAGTATTGCTTTTGTATCTGCTTTTATTATAGCCACTGAATCACAGGAATTCTTTGAAAATGACTAACTCTCACAGGTCTCCCGTTTTCTGCTAACCTTTCTTGCTATGAAAGGCGTAAGACAAGAGCAGTCATTGATTGGGGAATTGAAGTTCTCCCATAAAAGATGAGTATGTCGACAGAAATACCATCAGTTCTGCGGCATGCAGGTCAAATATTCCTTAATCTCACTTCTGTCAAGGGATTGCATGACCACCCTCAGACAAGGACAGCCAATATCACCTGCACTGGGAATTGGACCTGTTGAAAATGTGTGGGAAAGGGACAGAGTGAACTAAAGAACAGCAGTGCCTCCCTCAGACACACAGAATTATGTCTGGCTATATTTTAAACACCAAATGAACTGTACTTTCAATTTTACTTTCTGACATTTACCAGAGGGATAAAGATACATAAGTAATGAGGCAAAAGGGCATTATAAGCTGAGTGTGTATTTTCCCATTACTTTAAGAAATGAGCCTAGCCAATATTGCACTCTGAATTCTAAGTTAAAAGTGAATTAAATGAGTATCCTTCACATTTGTCACAGCACCCTCAACAAATTCAACAATTCTCAATGTATATATGTGGTTGGTCTTTGTCTATGCTATTTCCTAACCATATTACTTACCTGTTTTCACTGTATTAAGCTGCAAATTATTTTGGGTTGGTATGTAAACACCAACATCTGTGTCTATCTCCTCTATGTTATTTTCCTTAATATCCTGTTATTATCAACTGCCTGGTATTTGGCAGGCATGGTAATAGTGCTGTACATGTATTTCTGCCATTTAATTTTTCACAAAAACCCTATACACTTGCCACCATTATTTATCAAGGTAGATGAAAGCTTTCTTTTTTTTCTGTCTTTCTCTTCAGAGCCTAGCACAGTGTTCCGTCTCCTCTGCAATCTCGGTGCGTACATTGACTGATTGCATTTGCTGGCACACATTAACAAAACAAAAGGTTGAAGCATAATCAATATGGCTATATGTGGATAAGTAGAAAAAACATCCAGTGCCCCACTTTGCTCAAAAGTGACTTACACACTCACACACACTCACCCCCCCACACACGTATACACATGCGCATATTTGGAAGGCATATTTTTGCTCTAAGTGTGCAGAGTCTGATTCTGATTCCTAATCACCTGATCATGCAGAATGAATTAAACTGCTTTTTTTTTTTTTGCAGTTGGGTGGTCAGTGTTCATGATACCCAGAGGGTATGGACTACTCAAACTGTATCACATTCTAATCCAACACCAATGAACATTACTTGGTAATAAAAAGATGTTTAATTTCTTGGCTTGCTCCTCTGGGGATTTCCTTGTCCTAAGGTGGTTGATGTGACAATGAAAGCTGCTGTTTACAGTTGAAAGGCACCCCTATAATCTGGCATGGCTCCAAGAACTTAGATTTAGAAAACAAAACTCTCCAGCACCTGCATAAAGTGCTCAAAATGTCATTGCTACCTGTAATTAATTACATGGAGAATTCAATTACCACAGCTAAGGAATCAGACTGGTACATGCAATTTGTACATGTTGACCATGTTGGCCATAAAAATTATAACAGAAATACACATAGTGAGTAATTATGCACACCTTGTATAAAGCTTGAGAGAGCAATTAAGATATAAAAAATAATGAAGAATAATAAGAATAAATGAGTTTCACTGAAGTAATAACATTTCCCAAGTTGTAGTTTGAAGGCTCTTCAGCTTAAATAAAGAGAAAATTATCTTCAAATGAAAAAAAAATTTATACAGCTTTCTGAGGTAAACCAAAAAGTGATAATAATAGAGATATATTATAGTTTTTCGTGCACATTGGGCAGACCTGGCTGGTGTTCAGTGTATGTAGACTTGGCATGTCTTTATAAAATATGAAGATCCTATACATATACTGAAAAGTTTCTAGGAATAGAGAGGTGGTTCAGACCAGTATGAAAGTTGGAATCAGTAAAACGGAGTCAAGCAAACCCCTGTGACATTCATCGTAGCAGTTATATGAGTTACTCTAAACTATGATCCTTTTTCTTATAGATGGAGGAGTGATAAATGCAGAGCTGTCTGCCAGCCTATTATACGGTCAGTAGCAGTGAAAGAAATGGAAAATGACAGAAATAAATAACATAATCTGATCAGTTAGTGGCACACAAAGACTTCTGGGGCGATGCTTTGTGTGACAATTGGTAGTCTCCTGGGAGCCACCTTAGAAAGATTGACGGTTGCCACAGGTAAGTTCAATTGTGTGAAGGACAGAAAGCATCCATTTTTAGATGCTAGTTAGATGCTTGCTGTATGAAGCAAATGGACTCTATATCAAAGCTTCTTGAAACAAACTAAATTACCATGCCCCATGGAAAAAATGGGTAAGTTTTTTTTACTGAATCATAACTTCTTTTGAATAGAGTTTGTGACTATTAGTGAATAGTTTGTGAATAGTTTTTTTCTAAAATATCTCCAAATATCTTCAAGTTTATAGGAAATAGATACATGGTAAATGTTCTTTGTCAAATTTTTATGTATACATTGCAGAAGAATGTGCATATTCTTCTACATCTTGTCTCATGAAAGTGACACCATAATATATTTCAGAATGATTAATACATGAGTTATCCTTATAGTATCTTTTGGAGGAGGTCAAAATTAATTATAAACTATCATATTAGTTCAGAATTAAAGTGTTTTAGTATGAAAATAAAGAAATTTAAATTCATCCAACATAGACATAGAAAATTGTTTTTTGTTTGTTTTTGTTTTTGAGACAGGGTCTCACTCTGTTGCCCAGGCTGGAGTACAGTGGTGCAATCTTGGCTCACTGCAACCTCTGCCTCCCAGGTTCAAGTGATTCTCCTGCCTCAGCCTCCTGAGTAGAGGGGATTACAGGTGCATGCCACCACACTCAGCTAATTGTTGTAATTTTAGTAGAGACAAGGTTTCACCATGTTGGCCAGGCTGATCTTAAACTCCTGACCTCAGGTGTGATCTGCCCACCTTGGCCTCCCAAAGTGCTGGGATTACAGGCATGACCTACCACATCAGCCTGAAAATTGGTTTTAAAATTAGTTATTTGCATGAAATTTAAGGAATGTAAATAAGTAATGTTCTATCCTTGTACCTATCACAGACTAAGAATTAAATATACGCTAGCTCTTAGAAGTTTATTTAAACCACAAGGAGCAATTTCTATCGTGCACCTGCAGTTCTACAATCTTCTTTTTAGCCAATTACTAAAGTGCAGCACACTCAAAATGAACAAGTCCTTGTGACAGGATGGTGGCTAACATAAAATGTTCTGCAAATAAACAGCCTTTCAACAGTACTGTTTCATTAAGCTCAACCATTTTTCTTTTAATCAATTTCTCTAAATGTCTCTGCTTGGATTTATATTTAATAAAACAACTTGCTGGATATTATCAATAGGTTAAAATTGTAGCATGGGATTAGGGAGCTCTGCCATGCTTAGTTCTGTGACCTTGGACAAGTCTGTTATCTCATTGTCTGACATATATATGATTTCCAACCAATTTTAGCACTATCATCTTTCCTCTCTCTAAGCGTTTTACTGCAGACTGTATAAAAAGTTTAGCACTTGATAAGCATATATTAATATAATGTCAGAAAAATATAAATTTAATCTGTAGGCCTTTCTTTGGTGTAACTGCTTCATTGTCTCCAATTAAAAATGACTAAAACCTCAAGAGTAAATTATAAAACTTTATATTTTTTCTCAAAATATTCTTAAGTTAATAGAAAGTTGGTCACATATTCAACAAAAGCCACAGCATTTTTAAATTTTGCTTCCTGGAGTCTCTTGGCGGTACAAAAATTAATGTTGCATTTCTTAAGAGTAGGAACTTTAAAGCCCACAAAAGAAATAAAAGAGCAAATACCTGTAAAGTGCTTAGAATAGTGACCGGCATGTAGCAAGCACTATAGAAGGATTTGCTATTATCATCATCATTATTAATATGGAACAATTTATATTCCTTCATAAGCCTTAGAGAAAGCATCTGTTATATGTTATTTACACATAGGTTAAAATCTTCCAGAAACAGGTTCTGGGTCAGGTGCCAGATTGTAAAAGCTACTATTAAGAGACATGGTAAATTAGTCATATTCAAGTTAAACTATCCTTGATATAAGCTCTGGGCTTCAAAGGGAAGGTTTTCTGCAGTGAAATAAAAGTAAATGTAGGGCAACAGCCTCATCGATGTCGCTGTAAAGAATAGAGAAGGAAAGCCAATCCAGAAAGAAAAAATTACATTTACATTAGTCATTCTCTCAGCCTCTCTTTACCATTGATATTTACTTTTAGTTTGTTTCTGTTCAGTGAAAAGAAACTCTTAAATTCCTGGATTTAGACATTTCAGAGATACTGATTGTTTTAGGCTAAATTTGTTCCCCTAAAATTCATATATTGAAGTCCTAACACCCAATACCTCAGAATGTGACTGTAGTTTCAGACAGGGTCCTAAAAGAGGTAACTAAGTTTAAATGCAGTAATTAGGACAGATCTTATTCCAATATGGCTTGTCTTTATATAACAAGAGGAGATTAAGACACAGACACACACAGAAGAAAGACCACATGAAGACACCCCAAAAGGCAATCTTTACACGCTAAGGAGGGAGGTATCAGAAGAAATCAATCCTACTGACACCCTACTCTTGGACTTCCAGTCTCCAGAACTGCAAGGAAATAAAGTTATGTTGTTTAATCCACCTAGTCTATGGTACTTTTTTTAATGGCAGCCGAAGCAGACTGATAAACTGATCTAATGATGTTTCTGATGAAGGTATAAATTATTTTTATTCAGATAAAGTCTAAGAAGCAGAATTATAAATGTGAGATGTTTAACAGTCTTCCGACTGCTGAGCTAGAGTAAAAACAACAACCATAATAGCTTTTTGGTGCATGCTATAAAATAGGCTCAGATAAACTTAGGAGGTTAAGTAATTTGCCCAATGTCACAAATAGAAAGTGGGGAAACCACCCATCAAAATGAGGTGGTTTAATTATAGAATCCATGATATTAATCAAGATAGATTAAAGTATTCTAGTCAACTTTGGATGTAGAGTGAATTAGAGATTGCTGCACAGGACAAAATGAACACTTCAAAAGAATATTTTCAAGCTATAAAAGTAAAATAATAAACAAGTCCTCCTCTCAAGTTACAAGGATGTAGAATAATTCAGGTAAGTCAATTATAAACCTCAAAGATACAGTGTGGATACATCTTTTTGTTATTTGAATTAAATGAACATGATATTGTTTATACACACATGGAAGAAAATCAGCTGGCACTCAAGAGGGACTGCAGGGGCACCAAACACAGAACATAAGAGAATCAAACCGGCCGGGCGCGGTGGCTCAAGCCTGTAATCCCAGCACTTTGGGAGGCCGAGGCGGGTGGATCACGAGGTCAAGAGATCGAGACCATCCTGGTCAATATGGTGAAACCCCGTCTCTACTAAAAATCCAAAAATTAGCTGGGCGTGGTGGCGTGTGCCTGTAATCCCAGCTACTTGGGAGGCTGAGGCAGGAGAATTGCCTGAACCCAGGAGGCGGAGGTTGCGGTGAGCCAAGATTGCGCCATTGCACTCCAGCCTGGGTAACAAGCGAAAACTCTGTCTCAAAAAAAAAAAAAAAAAAAAAAAAAGAGAATCAAACCATGCCTTATATCGTAATGGCAGAGAAAAGGATGAGATATAGGTAATGTTGGGGGAAGATTCTGACTGTGGTTGTGAAGATTCTGATTATGACCAACCAGAGCAAGATACTAGGTGGAAAGCTGGAGAGTCAAAAAGAGAAGCAAAGAGAGTGGGGTTCCAGTTTTTCACAGGAATGTGTAAACTTAGCATTTGTGTTGGAGAACTTTGGAACAAGGCAAATCTGTTGCTTCTCTCTTAGATTTTGATTAGGTCTATTCTGTTTTCTGAAGGCTGAACAAGTACAGTCCTCCAAAGCCCTGACAATACTAAAGTAAGCATTTTAAATAGCAACATCCTAGATGTCTTCAATCCTGAGCCTTCTTCACAGCATCCAGAGTGTGAGCCCTGATTTTTGCCAGGCTTGGTTCTCTCAGTGCAGCAATATGAAATAGGGTTAAAACAGGTGACACTACATGGAATTATACAGTTATAATTCCACTCAGATTCTGTAAGAATGATTCGTTGACACTGATTAGCCAAGAACTGTACAAAAATGATTTAGAAAAATGGGGAATAAAGAAAAAAGGTAAAGTTACCTAATTGCCATACTTCTTATAGAAATAAATTTGTGTATGTATAATATATATAATTTACTTATAACTCAAATGAAAGTGTTATGTATATTTTAACTAAAATACTTTTTTAAACATCACACAGAAAACTTTTTATTGCTCAATGAATATATTTCTTTCTTTATTTTATTTTATTTTTTGAAATAGTGTCTCACTGTGTAGTCCAGGCTGGACTGCAGTGGCTCACACAGCTCACTGCAGCCCAGGTTCAATCAATTATCTTACTTCAGCCTCCGCAGCAGTTGGGACTACAGGCATGCCCAGGCATGCCTGGCTAATTTATATACACTTTTGTAGAAACAAGAGTTTCACCATATTGCCTGGGCTGGTCCTGAACCCCTGGGCTCAAGTGATCCTTCCACCCCCAAATTGCTGGGATTACAGGTGTGAGCCCCTGCACCTGACCTTTATTCAGATGTTTCTTTTTCTTGAAGATTTTAAACTAACTTCTAAAACACTGTAATCCTATTACATGCGAAAACATTGTTTTTCTTTACAAATCCTGTCTATGATGAACAGAGAAATGTATATCTAAAATTAAGTGTGTTCCTGCCTGGCATTAAATGCTATTGAGCCCTAAAGAGAATTGCCTGTTCCTCTCCTCTTAGCTTTGAGCATCATTAATAACCTTGCAACACACCACTTCTGATTGCACACCACCTTTTACCTCCTAATCTTAAACACACAGTAAACATTCATCTTCAGCAATGGCTTCGTGAAAGCAAGCATTATTATCCACAGCATTATAAATGAGGAAGTTGAGCTGGAATGACTACTCAAGGGAACTCACAAAGAGGGGCAGAGCACAGAACCAATCTCTAAACAGGAACTGGGCAGGGTAAGAACTACTAACTACATGTTGTATTGAATCATGCTTCATTTCCATTTGTTACCTTAAAATTCAGGGACGCACCTTCAATTCATTTTGTAGAAGCTTCCTTCTTTCCAACTCCTTTTTCCAGGTAAAGTCATAAGAACTAGGTTTATGTCAGTAAAATATATATATACATATATATATATATATATGTAAACTGATGTGACCCATAACTACCACTTGTGCTTTGTACCCATTCATGCTTCTTTTGTTTCAGCATACCTAATTCCACATCCAATATTCTTCTGGTAATAGTTCCATCTCCTAATCAAGGAGCACAACAGTTTACCCAGGTCTCACTAAGCAGTGTGAACAGTATATAAAGTTGACATTTGGATTGATATTCTTTAGGGTTTATAAATTATGTGAGAAATTTTGGACTTGACACCAAAAGCAGGAGAAAACCCACGGAAGAATCTCACATAGGGCATCTGCAATGTGAAATTTAACTTTCAAAATGATCACTGTATCTATGTGGAGAGTTGGTGATATGGATGTGTAAAGACCATATATATATATATATATATATTTGTAACATATATAATGTGTGTGTGTGTGTGTGTGTATAAAATCTTTTTGTCCCCCCCCCCAAGAAGGCCTCTTGCTATGTAGCCTATGCTGGAGTGCAGTGGCATGATCACAGCTCACTGCAACTACCAACTTCTGATTTCAAGCAATTCTCCTACCAAGTAGCTGGGATTGTAGGTGCACACCATCTCACCCAGCTACTTTTTGTATTTTTAGTACAGACAGCATTTCATCGTGTTGACCAGGCTGGTCTTAAACTCCTGACCTCCTGATCTGCTTGCCTCAGCCTCCCAAAGTGCCATGATTATAGGCATGAGCCACTGTGCCTGGTGAGACAACCCTTTTGATAAATTAAAGATTTACATAACATGGGTCATCAGAGAGGGAAATATAAAAGAGACCCTAGGCTTCTGGAAAATCAAAACAAAACAGCTGTGTATGTTTTGACACTGTGATTTTAAACCAAGAAACCAACTCTCCATGAGCTAAGTATATGGTATGCTAACTATATAGAAAAGATATGGGCCTTTGTATACCTCCCTCAATCAATTCCCTTTGATTTCTATTTCAAGCCTTTATTCAGGAGATTTTTATACAGTGGACAGAATATCATCTTGCCATATTTTTTTTCTCTTCCGAGAAATCAAAGCACAAAAGGAAATTTGACCAATTAGAACTAATTATATAGAAAGAGAGGGTAATGTTCGTGTTGATGCCTCTAATACAAATGTGGGACACTAAGTTAAATGATGGCAACTTCAGATTATTTGTGATACTACATGGACTCTGAATATACTCAATTGCTATTTTTGGTAAAAATTAAAATGTCATAGTAGAATTACATTTAATGTATTCAACGTACTAGCCTATAAATTCCCTGTCTCATTGTGACTTCTTATTATAGCTGTGATATTTTTAGTGACTCAGTCATGATTTTCAGCCAGAAACTGAAAAGCTTCTTCCCATGGTTTTCCAAACACAAAGCAGATAAACCTTTGAAAAAACTAATCCATTGGATGTATATGAAACTATGTCATCCTAGTAAATTATGTAAGCATACTTTAATTTTTTGCTTCTTATTCGTCTTTTCAGCAGCCTACTGACAGCTTAACATTAGTTTCAGCTTTCAGTATGTTCGTGTTGCTGTAAAATTCCCCGGTGCTTGCTATAAAGTTCTATCAGGTGACAGCCCCTGGAGGCCTCATATTACAGACTTAAGGAATCATATAATTTTCCTTAATCAAAATTAGCCCTTGCATTGTTTCATTTGCTCATAACTCCTTTCTCTCATTGTATGATCATTAGAAAAAACCTAAATCTCAAGATTAGAAAAAAATGTAATGCATTTCAAAACTCCATTCTCAGTGATTTCTTTACAAGTACATTTACTGCTAGGAATTTAAAATATAAGAGAAAGAAGATAGTAAAGATACTCTGGGGAAGATAGTTTTTTGGTTTAAAATTAATAATTGGACACATTTTGTGTGTGTATGTGCTTTGTTTTTGCTGTTATTGTTAAAGGAATTTGCATGGTTCATCTACTGCTATACTGTTAATTTAAAACATCAAGCCACATTCTGGAAAGAGAGAATAGTGGAATTTTGATTCATGAGTTCTCTAAAAACTCATCAATAAAGCCCCACCAATCATTTGGTAAGCAAATATAATCTTGGAACAGAAATCAACCATATTTTTGATCAAGAAATGAAGTCTTGTGCAGTACATGTGGGTTTGCAACCCAGATATTAAGAAAGAAGAAATTGCTGTGAGATGCCTGAAAACTATAACTAGCCCATTACAGCTATCTCCTTTCCTGAGCATTCATAGATTACTAATAGGCTTGCAAACCCTACTTATAACCCATTTGTTGTGCCTTATCAGGAAGGTTGTTATTAGCTTCTTAAATTCACTTCATTTCCTTCTTAATATTTTGCAAGGATTTATATTTTTGCCCTCCTTCTCCTCAATATTCCAAATGAACAAGTATTTTTTTCATTAGTGGAGAGTATTATAAGCACAGTGGTATTCATAAGGGGCAGGTGTGATGTGACAGCAGTGTTCCAACCAGGAAAGCCCTCAAGTGAAAATAAAATGCAGGCCTTCAGCCGTAAGTGCTGTGGGTGTGCATGCGCTGCTTCTGAGGATATTCTGCTCCCAGAGCAAAGATTGGAATTTCTGGGTTTGTTTTCTAAGAGTAAGTTGGAGGGGTTTTTGTGTTCCACCTGGATTTGGAGGCTGTCATAAGTCTCCCTGAAGGTCCCTCCTTTGATTGGCTGAGAAGGGCCCCTCGGCTGAGTTTGAATTACCTAGTCAATTATTTTCTGGGAGTTGTGATCTAGGAAATCAGTCGAGTTTGCTTTCAATTTGCTCAATTTCAGAGAAACCACAATACTTACTGATTTCACTGTCACCTCCTACATTGTTCTTTTCTGAAAGAGCTGGAGACTAAGCTCTAAAACAATAAAACACGGTGAATTTTTATACTTCCAGTTGGTATAGGAAACCACCTGTGAAGCTTTCTGTTGCAGTTTGTTGATATTGTTTATTATGTAAAGAGTAAAGTATAATTTCTGGAGCACTGGCCAAGAAGCAAAAAAGAATTCATTTCAGAGCTATCAGGATCTGCTGTGCTGAACTCCTCTCACTGCTCTACCTTAAACATGCCATTATCCCTTCTCACTTCCAGGGCTTGGCAATGCTGTTCCCTCCACTTTCTGTCTGCTCTCTTTCCTAGATACTTTCTGTTCATTATTAATGCTTATAACCACTCCTTTATTGCTTTGAATTCCATTTGTATTAGTTTCCTAGGGCTCCCATAACAAAGAACCACAAACCTTGTAGCTTTAAGCAGCAGAAATTTATCCGCTTACAGTTCTGGATGCCAGAGAGTCAAAATCAAGGTGTCAGCAGGGCCACACTCCCTTCAGAAACTCAGGAGGAAAATCTGTTCCTTGCCTCTTCCATATCTGCCCCTGGCCCCTCCCAAATCGAATGCCCTCACATTTCAAAACCAATCATGCCTTCCCAACAATTCCCTAAGGTTTTAACTCATTACAGTATTAGTTCAAAAGTCCACAGTTCCAAAGTCTCATACGAGGCAAGGCAAGTCCCCTCTGCCTATGAGCCTGTAAAACCAAAAGCTAGGGGTTCAGGCATTGGGTAAATGCAGCTGCTAAAAATAGGAGAAATTGGCCAAAATAAAGGGGCTACAGGCCCCATGCAAGGCTGAAAGCCAGTGGGGCAATCAAATAGTAAAGCTCTAAAATGACCTCCTTTGACTCCATGTCTCACATCTAGGTCACGCTGATACAAGAGGTGGGCTCCCATGGTCGTGGGCAGCTCTGCCTTTGTGACTGTGCAGGGCACAGCCTCCCTCCTGGCTGGTTTCTGGGCTGACATTGAGTGTCTACCGCTTTTCCAGGCATACAGTGCAATCTGTCAGTGGATCTACCATTCTGGGTTCTGGACAACACTGTCTTTCTTCTCACAACTCCACTAGGTGGTGCCCCAGTAGGTACACTGTGTGGGGACTCCGACCCCACATTTTCCTTTCACACTGCCCTAGAAGAGGTGTTCTATAAGGGACCCATCCCTGCGTCAAACTTCTGCCAGGGGTTCCATATGTCCTGTGAAATCTAAGTGGAGGTTCCCAAAACCTCAATTCTTGACTTCTGTACACCTGCAGGCTCAACACCATGTGGCAGCTGCCAAGGCTTGGAGCTTGGACCCTCTGAAGCCACGGCCTGAGCTATAGCTTGCTCACTTTCAGCCACAATGGGAGTGACTGAGACTCAGGGCACTGAGTCCCTAGGCTGCATACAGCACAGGCATCCTGACCCTGGACCTGAGCTACAAAACCACTTTTTCCCTTTAGGACTCCAGGCCTGTGACAGGAGTAGCTTCTGTGAAGACCTCTGACATACCTAGAGACATTTTTCCCATTGTCTTGGGGATTTACTTTTGACATCTCATTACTTATGCAAACTTCTGCAGCCAGCGTGAATTTCTCCTCAGAAAATGGGATTTTTTTTTCCTATCACATCGTCAGGCTGCAAATTTTCTAAACCCTTATGCTCCCCTTCCTTTATAAAACTGAATGCCTCTAACAGCAAACAAGTCACATCTTAAATGCTTTGCTGCTTTGAAATTTCTTCTGTTAGATTCCCTAAATCATCTCTCTCAATTTCAAAGTTCCACAAATCTCTAAGGTAGGGGCAAAATATCACCAGTTTCTTTGATAAAACATAACAAGAGTCACCTTTATTCCAGTTCCCAAGAAGTTCCTCATTTCCATCTGATACCACCTCAGTCTGGATTTCATTGTCTGTATCATAATCAGTATTTTGATCAAAGCCATTCAACGAGTCTCTCGGGAGCTCCAAATTTTGCACATGTTTCCATCTTCTTCTGAGCCCTCCAAACTGTTCCAACCTCTGCCTTTGTCCAGTTCCAACATTGCTTTCACATTCTCAGGTATCTTTTTAGCAACACCCCTCTCTACTGGTACCAATTTTTTATATTAATTCATTTTCACACTGCTGATTAATACATACCCAAGACCGGGCGATATACAAAAGGAAGAGAGGTTTAATGGACTTACTGTTCCACATAGCAGGGGAGGCCTCACAACCATGGCAGAAGGCAAGGAGAAACTAGTCACATCTTACATGGATGGCAGCAGGCAAAGAGACAGCTTGTGCAAGGAAACTCCCATTTTTAAAACCATCAGATCTCATGAAGCTTATTCACTGTCAAGAGAACAGCACCTGACCTCATGATTCAATTACCTCCCACCAGGTACCTCCCACAACACATGGGAATTCAAGATGAGATCTGAGTGAGGACACAGCTAAAGTGTATCAGTTACTGAGTAGGTAATCTTCTCTCAGTCTTATAATATATATTTTATATTCTCTTAAATTCAATTTTCATTGACTGTACACTTTCAGACTAATAGATTCACTATATCATAATCAACCTGGCGCTTTCAAATAGAAAAGTAATGCATATTAAAAATAATAGATTTTTAAAGCTTCTCATTATTTTAGTATCATCAAGTGCCTGTTTGTTAACCAGATTTTATTATTATGTATATTTATTCTCTAAGATTAAAAAGACAATATTCAATAGAATAAAATACAGATGAATATCAGTAGTGAGTGACATCTGTTTGAAACAAATAAATGGACATTTAATTTAAGTCATTTTCTTCCATGATCTGAAAAGGACATCCATATTTCCTGGACACATCAAAACATGATAAGATTAATGAAAACATTAGGCAGCAGGCAGTCTTAGAACATATCCAAATTCTGTGCCCCCACTTCTTGAAGACATATTTGAGTAATTTTAAAAATTCAGGAGAATATAAACCCAATTTCCCCAATGAAAACAATAGCTGTTTGGAAAGGGGGCTGTAATAGCATGCATGTATAATATGATTTGTAACAAATAGTGGAAAGAAGTTTCAGACTATAGAGAAAATGGACATTAAGAAAAATCCAAATAGAAATACAAGACTATGCTACTAGATATGGGATTTACACCAACAAAGCACATTTTTCTTTAAAAATCCTCATGTTTTAAGAGACATTTCCCACAATGTGATTATCTAAAACCTGCGCAGATAAAATGCATCTTTAATAGTTCTGCCTAGATGATGACACATTCACAAAGTAAAACGTTAATTATTTATCAAGGCATTTCGTCCACTTGACACAAACTAAGCAAATTGCCAAAAGTACTTCCAATATTTTCAAAAATCAAATGTAAGATTCAATTTTAGTATATATGTTTATGGTCTGTTGGTAGGGAAAGGACCATTTGAATGACTGAAAGTTTGGAGACTGCATAGGCACTTAAACTGAAAGCTGCTACATTCCCATCTTTAAGGAAAGACAGTTATGTGAATGTGAGCAAGTTCTTTAATACCATCATGCCTCATGATAGAACATTAAAGTTGAAAAAGGAATCTAAACTTATCTTGCCAACTGCCAACTTAATGGCCAGCCATCAACAGAAATTTGAAATTCCAATGTCTCAAAATTTAGCAAGTGACAGCAATGTATAAGTGTGTATAATGGCTGTGTGTAATAAAATAACAAATGGTATACTATCGGCTAATTCAAATTTGTATGTTTTGCCTAATATTATTCAATATGACATTTTTATGAACATTGTTGGCCAAATCCTTGAACTGCTCTGTAACATTTTGTTTTGTGGTTGTACAGCCTCTGGGCTGCATACAAAAAAACCAAAATACTAGAATTCTGTTTGCTGTGGAATACTTTACAATTTTTTTTTTAATGAATACATAACACAGAGAAAGAAAGCTATCTACCATTAAAGTGACTGAAATCCTTTAATAAAACAAATGTGTCAGACAAAGTGTCATCTTAAAGTACTTCTAGATCTACATTTCCTGTTTCTAGATCATTGCTACTCCAAGTGTGGTCCCTGGACCACCAGCAGCATCATGACTGGGAATTTGTTAAAAATGAAAAACTGGAAAAACTTGCCACCATAGACCACATGAATCAGAAACTGCATTTTAACAAGATATCCAGGTAAATTTTATGAAATTTCAAAACTTGAGAAGCCTTATATTAAGAGATGTGATATAAAAAATTAGACTTGGACAGGCACAATGGCTCATGCCTGTAATCCTAGCACTTTGAGAGGCCAAGGTGGGCAGATCACCTGAGGTCGGAAGTTCAAGACCAGCCTGGCCAACATAGCAAAACTTCGTCTCTACTAAAAACACACAAATTAGCTGGAAATGGTGACAGGAGCCTGTAATATCCCAGCTACTTCAGAGGTTGAGGCACAAGAATCGCCTAAACCTGGAAAACAAAGTTGCAGTGAGCCGAAATCACACCACTGCACTCCAGCCTGGACAACAACCACAGACTCTATCTCAAAAATAAAAATAAAAAACAAAAAAAGGGAGTTCACTTGCTGAGAAATAAATTATCTTTAAACATTTGTATAAATAACTGAGAAGAATGTATATTCTATTGATTTACAGTGGAGAGTGCTGTGGATGTCTATTAGGTTTGCTTGGTCCAGAGCTGAGTTCAAGTCCTGAATATCCTTGTTAATTTTGTCTCACTGATCTGTCTAATATTGACAGTGAGGTGTTAAAGTGTTCCACTCTTATTGTGTGGGAGTCTAAGTCTCTTTGTAGTTCTCTAAGAACTTGCTTTATGAATCTGGGTGCTCCTGTATATGGTGCATATGTATTTAGGATATTTAGCTCTTCTTCTTGCAGTAATCCCTCTAACATTATATAATACCCTTCTTCGTGCTTTTTCATCTTTGTTGGTTTAAAATCTGTTTTATCAGAGACGAGGATTGCAAACCTTGTTTTATTTTATCTATTTGCTTTCCATTTGCTTGGTAAATATCCATCCCTTTGCTTTAAACCTATGTGTGTCCTTGCACAGGAGATGTGTCTCCTGAATACAGCACACTGAAGGGTATTCACTCTTTACCCAATTTGCCAGTCTGTGCCTTTTAATTGGGACATTTAGCCTGTTTACATTTAAGATTATTATTGTTGTGTGTAAATTTGATCCTCTCATTATGATGCTAGCCAGTTTTTTTGCCCATTAGTTGATGCAGTTTCTTCTTAGTGTCAGTGACACCACATAGCACTTGTTCTAAAATCAACCACATAATTGGAAGTAAAACACTGCTTGGCAAATGCAAAAGAACAAAAATCATAATCAACAGTCTCTCAGAACACAGTGCAGACAAATTAGATCTCAGGATTAAGAATCTCACTCAAAACCGCACAACTACATGGAACTACATGAACAACCTACTCCTGAATGACTACTGGGTAAATAATGAAATTAAGGCAGAAATAAATAAGTTATTTGAAACCAATGAGAACAAAGATACAATGTACCAGAATCTCTGGGACACACAGCTAAAGCTGTGTTTAGAGATAAATTGATAGCACTAAATGCCCATGGGATAAATGGGAAAGATCTAAAATTGACACCCTAACATCACAATTAAAAGAACTACAGAAGCAAGAGCAAACAAGTTCGACAGCTAGCAGATGACAAGAAATAACTAAGATCAGAGCAGAACTGAAGGAGGTAGAGCCACAAAAACTCAATGAATAAGGAGCTGGTTGTCTGAAAAGATTAAGAAGATAGATAGACCACTAGCCATATGAATAAAGAAGAAAAGAGAGAAGAAGCAAATAGACACAATAAAAAAAATGATAAAGTAGATATGACCACTGATCCCACAGAAATGCAAACTACCATTAGAGAATACTATTAAACACCTCTACACAAATGAACTATAAAGTCTAGAAGAAATGGATAAATACCTGGACACACACACCCTCCCAAGACTAAACCATGGAGAAGTCAAATCCCTAAATAGATCAATAACAAGTTCTGAAATTGAGGCAGTAATTAATAGCCTACCAACCAAAAAAAAACCCAGGACCAGATAGATTCACAACCAAATTCTACCAGAGGTACAAAGAGGACCTTGTACCATTCCTTCTGAAACTATTCCAAACGGTCAAATAAGAGAGACTCCTCCCTAATCCATTTTTTGAGGTCAGCATTATCCTGATACCAAAACCTGGTGGAGACACAATTTTTTTAAAAAATTTCAGGCCAATATCCCTGATGAACATCTATGCAAAAATCCTCAATAAGATACTGGCAAACTGAATCCAGCAGCACATCAAAAAGCTTATCCACCACGATCAAGTTGCCTTTATCCCTAGGATGCAAGACTGGTTCAACATATGCAAATCAATAAACATAATCCAGCACATAAACAGAACCAATGACAAAAAATACATGATTATCTCAATAGATGCACAAAAGACCTTCATCCATATTCGACAGCCCTTCATTATAAAAACACTCAATAAACTCAACATTGATGGAACATATCTAGACATAATAAGAGCTATTTATCACAAACCCACAGTGAATATCATACTGAATGGGCAAAAGCTGGAAGCATTCTCTTTGAAAACCTGCACAAAACAAGGATACCCTCTCTTACCACTTGTATTCAACATAGTATTGGAATTTCTAAGTGGTCACATTGTCTCTGTTTGCAAATGACATGATTGCATATCTAGAAAACCCCATGGTCTTAGCCCCAAAACTCCTTAAGCTGAAAGCAACTTCAGCAAAATCTCAGGATACAAAATCCATGTGCAAAAATTATAAACATTCCTATACACCAATAATAGAAAAATAGAGAGCCAAATTATGAGTGAACTCCCATACACTACTGCTACAAAGAGGATAAAATAACTAGGAATACAGCTTATGAGGGATGTAAAAGACCTCTTCAAGGAGAACTGTAGACCACTGCTCTAGGAAATCAGAGGGGACACAAACAAATGGAAAAACATTCCATGCTCATGGAAAGGAAGAATCAATATTTTGAAAATAGCCATAATGCCCCAAGGAATATATAGATTCAATGCTATCCCCATCAAGCTACTATTGATTTTCTTCATAGAATTAGAAAAAAACTACTTTAAATGTCATATGGTACCAAAAAAGAGCCTGCCTGCCAAGACAATCCTAAGCAAAAAGAAAAAAGCTGGAGGCATTACACAGCCTGACTCAAACTATACTACAAGGCTACAGTAACCAAAACAGTATTGTACCAAAGTGGACATGCAGACCAAGGGAACAGAACAGAGGCCTCAGAAATAACACTACATATCTACATCCATCTGATCTTTGACAAACCTGACCAAAAAAAAAGCAATGGGGAAAAGATTTCCTGTTTAACAAATGGTGTTAGGAAAACTAGCTAGCCATATGCAGAAAGCTGAAACTGTATCCCTTCTTTACAACTTATACAAAAATTAACTCAGGATGAATTAAAGACTTAAATGTGAAACCTAAAACCATGAAAAACCTAGAAGAAAACCTAGGCAATACCATTCAAGACATAGGCATGGACAAAGACTTCATGACTAAGATACCAAAAGTAATGGCAACAAAAGCCAAAATTGACAAATGGGACCTAATTAAACTAAGGAGCTTCTGCACATCATAAGAAACTATCATCAGAGTGAATAGGCAACCTACAAAATGGGAGAACATTTTTGCAGTCTATTCATCTAACAAAAGGCTAATATTCAGAATCTACAAGGAACTTAAATGAATTTACAGGAAAAAGCCCAACAACCCCATCAAAAAATGGGTGAAGGACATGAATAGACACTTTCCAAAAGAAGACATTTATGAGGCCAACGAACATATAAAAAAAGCTCATCATCACTGGTCATTAGAGAAATGCAAATCAAAACCACAATGAGATACCATCTCATGTCAGTTAGAACGGTGATCATTAAAAGGTCAGGAAACAACAGATGCTGGAGATGATGTGGAGAAATAGGAACACTTTTACACTGTTGGTGGGAGTGTACAACCAACAGTGTAACCATTAGTTCAACCATTGTGGAAGACAGTGTGGGAATTCCTCAAGGATCTAGAACTAGAAATACCATTTGACCCAGCAATCCCATTACTGGGTATATACCCAAAGGATTATAAATCATTCTATTATAAAGACACATGCAAAGGTATGTTTATTGCAGCACTATTCTCAATGGCAAAAATTGGAATCAACCCAAATGCCCATCAATGTTAGAGTAGATAAAGAAAATGTGGGACATATACACCATGGAATACTATGCAGCCATAAAAAAGAATGAGTTCATGTCCTTTGCAGGACATAGCTGAAGCTGGAAACCATCCTTCTCAGCAAACTAACACAAGAACTGAAAACCAAACACTGCATGTTGTCATTCATAAGTGGGAGCTGAACAAAGAGAACATAATGGCAAAAGGAGGGGAACATCACACATTGGGGCCTGTCAGGGGGTTAGGGGAGGGAGAGCATTAGGGGAAATAACAACTGTAGATGACAGGTTGATGGGTGCAGCAAACCACCATGGCACATGTTTACCTATGTAATAAAACAGCACATTTTGCACATGTATCCCAGAACTTGAAGTATAATTTTAAAAAAAGAATTGAGAAATGAGACATTGTAGAACTTATGAAATCTTCATTGCTTCAAGATTTGGGAATTGTTTCTTTATCTTTCTGGTGTGGATTAAGCACAGTCTTTCCAAAAGCAAAAAGAATTGACTGCATGACATCTGAGTTGTGGTCTAGCCCTGCATTCTTAGGATTACCTGTGTTAGCTTGAAACTCCATGTCCTTTTAAATGGCTGCATTCACATAATGGATTTCAATTTCTTCCTTTCCTTGGCGGAGTGGGAAAGGAAAGGTTGCAAGTTTGGCTTTCATTTACACAAAACAATTTAAGCTGAAAACTCCACAAGACTACTGGCTTTAAGAAAAAGTATTTTCCAAGCACTGTAGATAAAATTAAATATTCTTGATAAATTTGAATTCAGACCATTGAGGAAATAAATGCTTTTTATTCATTAGTCAGTTATAAGCCTAAAATGGAACTCTAAGCATAATTTCTCAGTTCTGAATCTTTTCGGGTAATTTTGTGTATATAATTTTTAAATCCTCTGCAGAGAAATATTTTCAGATACTTCTGAAACACATTTCTTTAATATTAAATACAAGCAAAGGCTTGAATATTTTCTTTAAAAGCTGAATACTCTGTCTTACTTTAAACGTTCACTAGAGAAGTATTCAATTCTAGTAAACAATCACTTCATCAATCAAGTGTTACTATTTAGGATTAAATTTGCAAATGTACCATTTTATGTCATTAAACATTTTAAGCACGCTGTTTTTCTCTATGAACCCCCATTTCCCCTCATAGAGCTTAAGGTTACATGCATAAGAAATGTCTCAAAGTGAATGAAGACGGCCCACAAACTCACCTCTTTACTCTTGTGAAGAAATCTCTCTTGTTATCGGCGTGTTGTATATACTGTATTAGAAAATGATCCTCAACTTTCTTGTCAAACTGAGAGAAGACTAATAAAAGGTAAATTCATTTGAGACAGTCAATCCATATTTATGTAATTATAACTTTTAGAAAATTCTCTAAGTAGGCTAGGCATGGTAGCTCATACCTGTAATTCCAGCACTTTGGGAGACTAAGACAGGTGGATCACTTGAGACCAGGAGTTTGAGACCAGCCTGGCCAACAATGCAAAACCCGGAACCAGGTATGGTGGCAGGCACCTGCAATCCCAGCAAGACTGAGGCACAAGAACTGCTTTAACCCAGGAGCAGAGGTTGAAGTGAGCTGAGATCATACCACTGCACTTCAGCCTGGGTGACAGAGTAAGAATCTGTCTCAAAAAAGAAAGAAAGAAAGAAAAAGAGAAAGAAAAGAAAAAGAAAGGAAAGAAAGAAAGAAAGAAAGAAAGAAAGAAAGAAAGAAAGAAAGAAAGAAAGAAAGAAAGAAAGAAAGAAAGAAAGAAAATCCTCTAAGTAGCCAAACATGGCATTTGCATATGGCTGCCACCTCATCAGGAATTGCCCAGAAGCCAGCTGGAAAGCTGACATTTTGACCTTGCAGGCACAGTAAACCTTCTCTTGACTGTTAGCAACTGCTTGTACCAGCAGACAAAATACTCCTTATCACTTCCCATTTTCTCAGCTTGAAACTTTCTTAACCCACAGTTTATTGGGCATCAAAGAAGAGCTATGAAAAAAGGTATTATTTCTGTGGTTGATAATAAAATTGTAGGTCAATATTATCTTTTATGGAAAGACTGCTGATGCTCAGCAAACTAATTTTGAAACTGGACCTTAACTTTTATCACTAGAAAGAGAAAAACTATTTTTGTTAAGAAAAAGAAAGATAATTGGACACTGTGAGTCTCCTGAAGAATGCAAGTATTTATTCATCATAATTCAAATATGAAGACAAGATAAAGTCTTCATGTAAACAAGAGGTGGCTAGCAAATGCAATCCCATGTGTGTGTGCACCACACACAGGTCACTTAATATTGAGAATTATGAAAATCCCAGCCACCTACTTTACTTTCTCTGTGTTTCTATCACTCAGATGATTCAGTAAAGTGAGGAAGAGAAGGGAGTGTGCACCATAGATGATAATCCACTGCAGTAATGTTATCTGCAATAATTATTTAGTTACATTTGTTTTATGCTGTCACTGTTTTTTGGCATGCACATACAGAACTATTTGGTTAACACTTCGACTAGTATCACCAATTAATATAGTGGTGTCTTTCATCCCACCAGAAAAGATACTTTGAAGTTCTAACTCCCAGTACTTCTGTATGTGATCTTATTTAAAAATAGAGTCTTTACATAAATAAATAAATAAATAAATGAAAATGAGCTCATTAGGATGAACCCTGATCCAATATAACTGATATCCTTAAAAAGGGGGTAATTTGGACTAGAGATGGACATGCATGGAGGCACGATAATGTACAGACACACAGGGAGAACATCATATGAAAGAAAAGGCAGATTGGAATGACAAATCTACAAAGAAGGGAGCACCAAAGATTGGCACCAAACCACCAGAAGCTAGGAGAGAAACACAGGCCAGATCATCTCTGAAAGCTGTCAGAAGGAACCATCTCTGCTGACACCTTCCTTTCAAATGTATAATCTCCAGGAGTGGGAGATAATAAATTTCTGCCATTTAAGCCATGCAGTTGGTGATGCTTTGTTATGGCATCCCTGGGAAACACAGATGGGTTGTGATGTAGGATCATGTTATAGCGTTAAACTAGATATTTGGCAGACTGGACGTTTTTCAAATACAGACTTGTGAATGAATAAATGATACCTTTTGAAAAACCAAAAATATATACAAAACTTTTTAAAACTGGCTAGTTGTCAGTTTAAATTTGACTCAGAAAGCTTTCCTAGAGAACTCCATAAAATCTAAGGTTGCATAAAAATGAGCTCTTGACTCTACTGAGACCTGTTAAAATTTATCATGACCTTTTTTAACATTGCATGATGTTGACAATATTAAAGATTCAATAAGCTCACCAGACCTAAACCAAGGCAGAGAGGATGCTGTAACCATTTTCTCTTTGTTGTATTAAAAAAAAAAAAAAAAAAAAATCCATGGCCAGGTAGGGTGGCTCATGCCTGTAATCCCAGCACTTTGGAAGGCTGAAGAGGGCAGATGACAAGTCCAGGACATCAAGACCATCCTGGCTACGCTGGTGAAACCCCTTCTCTACTACAAATACAAAAAATGTATCTGGGTATGGTGGCACATGCCTGTAATCCCAGCTATTCGGGAGGCTGAGGATGGAGAATGGCTTAAACCTGGAAGGTGGAGATTACAGTGAGCTGAGATCATGCCACTGCACTCCAGCCTGGCCACAGAGTGAGACTCTGACTCAAAAAAAAAAAATCCATAAAAAGTATGGTTTTTAGACATACTGCTTCAATATTATATTTACTAGGCTCCTGCTAGGGAGGAGACACAGTGCTAATGACTATTTCATAACTAGTAGGCTAGATTATGCTTCAGGAAGAAGCAGTCCTCAAAACTAAATGGCATATCATACCAGGAGGTTGATTTCTTCTCCAGCAGCGTATCTATCATAGGCCAAGTGGAGGTTCTGCTGCAGACTTCTTCACTTCTGGAGGATGGGCAACAAAGAAGCTACCATTTACATTTATCTTGACGGGAAAAAAAATGAGTGTTCTATGAAGTCTTTGCAGACAAATATTCTGGTCTAAAATTGACACAAGTTACTTCTGTTCATAAGCAATTGACCAGAACTAATAATGTGCCCCCATCCAAACATGAGGTGGCAAGGCAACGCAATCCTACTCTGTGCCTCGAAAGCAGATACTGTAACTATTCCGTAAACAGCACTAATAACTGTCAAAATGATTTCACTTGTATGCATTTTGTAGTTACAGAATTGTGACTCAAAGCCAAAATTATGTAGTTGGAAAGTGGTGCTTCTGAGATTTGGACCCTGATCTACCTAACTTAAGAGCTTCTAATATAGATACTATAATGTTTCTATTTTTTTCACATCTGAATTTTTTATGAAAATTGAAGTCGTAGTAAAAATGGAAAGATAATTAATAAAAGGTAAACAGTGGAAAATGAAATGAGTAAATGTAAACAAAAATGAAATTCCACATTTCATCTGTGGACTTACCCTCTTTTTTGATATTTCATTTGGTTTAATTTTCAAGAGGTACATTTTTAAATACCTTTGCTTTTTTATATGTATAACGTATTTATTTTTTTATTTGTACTCAAGAAAAATGCTTTTTCCCCCTAAAATCACATCCTGAACCCACAGAATTCTATAATGATATTACTTATTTCTATGAAACAAATGGCTCCCTGCAGTATTACTTTCAGATGAGATCATATCAGCTCTCATAAGCTGAGACAAGTAGGGGTTGTGTACAAATGAGATCTCTGAGGAAAAAAGATACTGTAAGAAAATACTTTCAGGGACTCAATAAATAACATTTGGAGGTGATTAAATAACAATAAAAATAATTCTTCAGACTTAGCAAGCTATTAAAATTCGACATCACAGTGCTTATTTTAGATGAAATTAAACCAAAATTCTGAATTATAACAATCTTTGTGTTCATTCTCATTTGTGTAAGTTATAAAAACTTCAGAAACTAGCTAGATTCAAAAATTACAACAGAACACTAATATTTTGGTTTGCACTAATTTACTTACAACATGACAGAGGCTTTTTTTCCTGTCAAAATTACCTTAAATTTGTGTTACTATTAAAGTATTTCCATTCCTCTCTCAATATTCAAGTCGATTAAAACAAGGCTATATACAGATACCTAACCCATACTGTGAATTGCTTGTTCTATTAAACTACACAAATGCATTAGTTAAAAAAAATGTTAGGTGAGGACAGTTTTCAAGTCATGTCTTACAAAGGCATTTAGATTTGTTAGAATTGCCTGAATATGGGAATGGGAAAATATAGTTCATAAGATTTCTGCTTAATATGAGAAAGATCTTCATAAAATTACAAATGTCCAACAATGTTAAAGGCTTTGGTAGACAGTACTGAGCTCTAGAATCTTAGAAAAGCTTTAAGCAAAAATTTAAACATTTCCATCGAATCACTGGAGAAGGAAACTGACCAAAAGACAGGAAGTTGTGTTTCCATTCTAAGAGTCTATCATCCAGCTAGATGCAATGCATATACTCGGCAAACACTGTTCAGCACTTAGCATTTCTCATGACTGAGCAGCCTGGCCATCCCAGAAAAAACCTAATCAATTTAAGTAAATTCTATGAGCAAAAGATGTAGACATGGTCACCTCAAGATGTAATGTCAATTTACCTTAGCTCTAAAAAGTAAAAAAACAATGATGTTGGAAAAAGGGTTTTGAACAATCTGAGTTCCTACAGTAGAAGACAAAAAAAAAAAAAAAAGACCAAATAAAGTATGCAGAGAAAGAGGAGGTCACATTAAATGAGAAAAAGGCAGAAGGTAGAGAAAAAACAGAGTATTGAAGTTGGGAAAAAGGACATCCTACTGTCAGGTTGTACCCTGTTATCAGGCAAGTGCTTTGTAAAGAATATGAATAAAAGATTAAAAATCCCTTTTCAAAGATTGAGCTCCTACCAGCTCCCTAGGGAGGTGAGAAAGGGACTTAGCTGTTATGATGGTAACTTTGAACGTCTCAGACACTTAGCTAGCCCCCTACTGGGTCTAAAAAAACCAAATCAAGTCCATTAAATACTTAAGTATAAAAAGCTCTCTAAGTTTTATCCACTGAATGTGTGGATTTTAATGGTAGCTTGATAAAGTTTAATAAACAATTCTGGGGGGTACTCAGATATACAAAGTACATAAATGTATCATTATTATTCACAATTTAAAGTACCAAAGTACCTCTCAAATACTCTGGCATTTTAAAAACAACTTGTTTAGAAAAAGAATGTTATATTATTATCCGTCAAGATAGAGATTCATGAGGACTATAAATCTGAGAAAAAAACAATCTGCAAAGACCCAAAGAAAATCCCAATGTAACATTAATACATTACATAGTGCCTTTCAATTCAAATATAAAGGCCTCAGCACAAAGGAAAAAATATATATAAGAAGAAATCGATTTATGCATCATTTGAACAAGGCATTTCTATGTGACAAATTTGTTAGTGCCAGCAACAATGTACCAAGTTAACAGAGGAAGTAGAAGACAACTTACCTCATAAATATACCAGACTCTATATAGGTAAATTGATACATTTAATTTAAACTTGATTAAAATGCCTCTGAAAATCACCTTTCTCTCTCTTTCCCCCTCTCTCCTCTGTCTCTCTTTCCTCTCTCATATCTCTTTCTCTCTCTCTCCCCTTCTCTCTTCTCTCACTCCTCTCTCTCTCTCTCTCCCCGTCCCCATCTCTCTCTCCTGCCACCCCTAAAATAACTGGGCTTTGACGGGCTTTTATAACAACATGCTGGAGGAAATGTAGAACTGGGAGGACTCTGATTTAAAGGAACCATTTTTTCATGGATACTGGGAATCTGAGTATTGTGATGCATTTCCCTGGATGGTTTGCCAGGACTTCAGGGGACTAAGAACTACAGAAAAAGACTATAAAGCCTCACGTTTTAGTCAACATAATTCTGAAACCCCCGGCACCCCTTATACTTACGAGGCACATCTGCTTCTAGGTGGTCCATTGTCAAACTTCCTTCTGGAGACATCTATCAATCAGTACAGCACAGCACTTGACCTAAGTGAGAAATTGAGCCAAAGAAGTCATCACCAAGAAGCTGGCTCCAAATGTGCAGCTTATTATTTATAACATTATCGAAGAGGTTAAGCAAAGCCATAATTGAGTTATTTTCAGCTTCTGTCTCTACAGGTCATTGTAAATATGCTTCCCATTGCAACTACTCCTTAATCTTTTATTCATTATATCCCCTCATATTTGTGAACATTCAACCTCCATTACAGTGTTTGAAAATCACAATGACCTTAATAAGATCAAAAAGATTATCAAATTGAATATTATATATATTGGCATATAGGCATGAACTATTTAGTATTTTTGCAATTTGAAGTGTCATTTACCCAATCCTTACGTTAAGTGGAGGGTGTTCAGTAGTTCAGTCACAGTAAAGCATGAACGGTAAAATAGCATTTAGAACAATAGAAAGGTGATTGAAGTGGTCATTGTTGGATTTCTTTTATGCATAGTGAGAAGTGTCTTCTTTCTTTTGTGTCATCATCCTGAGCTCACACACATAATAACTAGATAGGACCTGGGTGACTTCAAAGGCTCTTGCTATCCAATTGCACATTGATTCTTCTTTTTCTAAGTCAGTAGGGTGGCTAAAGCAAGTATCATGTGAGTTTAAATATGGTGACTACATCATACAGAAACAGAAATGTACATTTTCTTTCATTGCTTCTAAGAAGAGACAGTGAATAAAAACAATTCATCCACAGTCATTTATCTGGCAGGCATTTAACAATTGTTTAGTTCAGAATTTCCATACCCTAGTTCAGTGAAGCTTGAAATCACAGTATTATTTCTCATTTTGCTCATATGTTATCTGTATGCTTGAATGTACTGCTAAATGGATTTGAATGTGAACTATCAGTACTAAGTAGAAAGTTTCTTTTGCATGATTAGAGCATCTTTCATGTAAATAGTCTGGGTTGCACTAGAGATTTTTATAGTGTATGTTAGATTATTGTTTCATGCTTCTTTCTTCGGGGTTTCTTAGAAGAGGACCCTACACTAAGTCTAGGTAACACACAGAAATATGCATTTTTGTTTATAATATGTTATGTTAATTAATAAAATCCTATGTATTTTCAACAATTTTGAAGTATTACTCTACAGGCAGACCTCATTCCAAGGAGGTCACATTATGTCTAAACTTCATCTTAAAATTACCAGTATGGGCTCACTTGCTCCTGCCTGCTCACTGACAATACCACCAGTCATGCAGTTACTCAAAAGCTGCAGCAGCTCAAAGGTACAAGATTCTAATGTTGGCAATTAGCCTGCCTTCCTTCTCCTGAGACAGGTAACATGTTACTGAGTACAAATCTATGAAACAGACTCAAAGACAAGGCAGCCAATCAGGTAAATTAGAAGAGCAGAATGGAAATAAGAGTTAAATAATGAGTGTTTTAAATACTTATAAAATTGCATAGCTAGAAGGCATCTTGAATGTGATTTAATTTAATTATCTAATTCTGTAAATAAGAAATTTAGTTCTCACAGATTGAGTAAGCCAATGATATACGAAAATAAGCTTTAGTTGAACAAGAGAAGTTGTTAAAAAATGCCAACACCCTGCAATTGCCCTCAGAGAGGAGTAGCCAGGAGTTTCATATACATTGTCCAAAGACATGTAGCAAATTAGAGCTTAACATAGTATGAGATTCATTCAGAAAGGATCATTGTGACACCATGCCATGGCTGACATGACAACAAAAGCAAAAAACTTTTGAAGATGAGTAGTTGTGGTTCCTAATGGCCCAGTGGCAATGACCCAAGCCAATGAATAAAAATATGTATGTGAAGACTTGATAATTTTTCTAGAAAAATAGGTGATATGTTAAAACTTACAAACTAGGCTATATTTTAGGGCAGATCTTCTGTTTGAAGACAAATTTAGAATGCTGACTGGTTTTAAGTTGGTAGGCCAGCAATATCAGCACAGAAAAAGCTGCATGAGAATAGACATTAACATATTCAGGAATTATTTCAGTCTTACTGGTCACTTCTATTTTAATGTGGGTTTAATTTGCCTGCTCTGTGTTTGTGCTTTTGTTTTTGTGCCCCATGTACTTTCATTTAAATTCCAACATTTTAAAAATCTGGAAAATTCACATTAAAACCTGGATATTTAGATTTTTTTTTTAATTGTGAAGTCTCTGTCATCACCCAAGTTAAAGTGCAGAGGTGCAATCTCCACTTACTGCAACCGCCACATGCCAGGTTCAAGCGATTCTCCTGCCTCATCCTCCCAAGTAGCTGAGATTACAGGAGCCCTCTATCAAGCCTGGGTAATTCTTGTATTTTTAGTTGATACGGGGTTTCACCATGTTGGTCAGGCTGGTCTCAAACACCTGACTTCAGGTGATTCGCTTGTTTTGGCCTCCCAAAGCACTGGGATTATAGGTGTAAGCTACCATGACATGCCGATATTTCGCTTCTCTTTTCTCCCTATTGTTTTTCATCTTAAAATCAAGGATCAGGTATAACTTAGTCATCTCACTTGAGCAATTGATTTTGTTGTATCTAGCATATCTGTTACTTGTAGGCTTTTGAGTCTCTGTATCTCAATTTGTACTACACAGGGATAATCAGTAACATCATAACACATCTAATTATCATTTTATTGCATCCATGTTTTGAAAGATCATTGTTTCTATAACTGTATATTATTAATTGTTTAGGCCATTTCTAGAGTAGCAGCTGTGACATATTGCAAAAACCTGTTGAAATTACCCTCCCTGTATCCAAGCCTTTTGTGTTGTAACACAGTAGTACTATCTGTCTGTGACTCTAGTCTCAGCCATACAACTTGCTCTGGCAAGTCATATTTGCAACAGAGGTAAGGATACTTGCTACATGCAGAGGTAGGAATAAGCACTTGGACGTTTCTGTTTTGCTGTTCTTGAATCTCTGCCAAGGCTGGACATGCCCATGGTGGTCTGCTGGAGTATAAAATGTGTGAACTACAGCTGAGCTGTACTAGTTTTTCCTACTGAGGCCATCCACATTTAGCCAACAGCCAAATGAAGAGTGTGCATGTGTGTAAGTCCAGCTCACTCCAGAGCAGCGGAAATGCTCAGCTGTGCCCACCTAAAAAGTTAACCTATGAGTTTGTGAGCTAAATACAAGTTTATTGTTTTAGTTCACTGAAGTTGATGTTACTTGTTGAGCAGCTCTATTGGAACAATAAATGACAATTATAGAAAGAAATTTTTACCTAGAAGTGAAATACTATTGTAACCAAACATAGCACACTTTGGACTTGCTTTGAGATTAAGCAGCATGGGACAAAGAAACTGCTAGCGGAAGTAAGAAAGATGGCAAGAAAGCTATTATTGCAATGATGGAAAAAATGGCAATTCATATTTTATAGTGGCAAAAACTTTGGCAGAATTGTTGCCCATGGTGCCTTGAAAGAAAAATTAATTCCTTAATGAAATTTTACACTTGGGAGAACTTATCTTTAGATAAAATGTTGGTAGCATTTCTTAAGTTGTTTTCTTTTCCTATGAATAAATATATACTACAAGGAAAGAGAAAGAAAGAAAGAGAGAGAGAGAGGAAGGGAGGATGGAGGGAGGGAAGGAGGGAAGGAAGGAAAGAAGGAAGGAAGGAAGGAAGGAAGGAAGGAAGGAAGGAAGGAAGGAAGGAAGGAAGGAAGGGAGGGAGGGAGGGAGGGAGGGAGGGAGGGAGGGAGGGAGGGAGGGAGGGAGGGAGGGAAAGAGAGAAACCAACAAAGAAAGGAAAGAAAGAAAGAAAGAAAGGAGGGAGGGAGGGAGGGAGGGAGAAAAAAGGAAAGAAAAGAAAAGAGCCAGTTTGTAAGCCAAACTAGAGGGGAGTAGAGGGACCACATCTTGTTAGCTTGACATCTTGTTAGCTTGTAAAATAAAACTGTCAGCCAGTCTATCAAGCCCATGGATGTATTAAAAGTAATACATGTTCTCAGGATAAAGAGCAAAGCAAGACTATGACTATGAAACTCTCCAAAAGATTATGACCATGCCTAATAGACATGCTGAGTTTCAAAATTAAGCTGGAATCATACCAACTCTTGTGTATACTTCTGGTAGAGCTGGGCTGTAAATACATCACGCTCTGGCCTTTTTCTAGTTGGTAGACTTTTTGTTATTGATTCAGATCTGGAGCTCGTTATTGATCTGTTCAGGGATTCAATTTCTCCTTGGCTCAATCTCGGGAGGCTATATGTTTCCAGGAATGTAGCAATTTCTTCTATTTGTCTTTGTTTGTGTAATCAGAGGTATTCATAGTAGTCTCTGAGGGTTTCTTATATTTCTGTGGGGTCAATAGTAATGTCTCCTTTTATTTGGATCCTCTTTTTTTCCCTTTATCTAGCTAATGGTCTATCATTATTTTTATCAAAATACCAAAATCTTGGATTTGTTCATCTTTTGTACATTTTTTTCTATATATATATTTTTAAATTCTGCTCTGATTGTGGTTATTTCTTTTTTCCTGTTAATTTTGGAATTTGTTTTCTCTCTCTCTCTCTTTTTTTTTTTCTTGTTGTTGTTGTTGTTGCTTTATGTGTGATGTTAGGCTGGTAATCTGAGATATTTCTAACTTTTTGATATGGGCATTTACTGCTATCAACATTCCTCTTAACCCTGCTTTAGCTGTGTCCTGTAGATTCTGGTATGCTGTATCTTTTTTCTCATCAGTTTCAAGGAACTTCTTGATTTCTGCCGTAATTTCATTATTTGCCCCAAAGTCATTCAGGAGCAGGTTATTCATTTCCATGTAATTGCATCATCTTGAGCAATTCTCTTAGTATATATTTCTATTTTAATTGTGCTGTGTATTAAGAGTATGTTGGTATGACTTATGGTCTTTTTAATTTTCTGAGTATTATTTCATATCTCATGTGTGGTCAGTTTTGAGGTGGAGAGTTCTATAGATGTTTATTATGTCTATTTGGTCACCTGCTGAGTTCGGGTCCTGAATATATTTGTTAGTTTTTTGCCTCCATGATCTGTCTAATAATTTCATTTGGGTATTGAAGATTCCTGACATTATTGTGTGGTTATCTAAGTCTCTTCATAGATTTCTAAGAACTTGCTTTATGAATTTGGGTGTTCATGTTTTGGGTGCATACACATGTAGAATGGTTAGATCTTGTTGAATTAACTTCTTTACCGTTATGTAATGCTCTTGTTTGTCTTTTTTAATCTTTGTTGGCTTAAAGTCTGTTTTGTCTTAAATTAGAACAGCAACACATGCCTTTTTTCTGTTTTCTGCTTGCTTGGTAGATTTTTCGTTATTACCTTACTTTGAACTTATGGTTTTTATAGCATATGAGATCAGTTTCTTGAAGACTTCAAGGCTTGAGTCTTACTTCTTTAACGAATGTTTTACTTTTTTATTTAGGGCATTGAGCCTGTTTACATCCAAAATTAGTAATAATATGTGTGGATTTAATTCTGTCATCATGTTGTCAGCTGGTTATGATTCGGATTTGTTTGTCATTGCTTTATAGTATCACAGGGCTAGGTATTTAAGTGTGTTTTTTTTTTAGTGACTGGCAATGTCTTTCTTTTCCGTATTTAGTATATTTAGTACTCCCTTCAAGACCTCTTATAAGACTGGTCTGTTAGTAATGAATTTCCTTAGGATTTGCTTGTCTGAAAAAGATCTTATTTCTTCTTTGCTTATGAAGCTTAGTTTGGCTGGATATAAAATTCTTGATTGGAAATAAATAACAACAATGATACAAGGAAAGGAAGGAAGAAATTAAAAATATTCTATTATTATAAGTTACCTGAACTACTTGTGGAGATTTAGAATTATTTTAAAGTTAATTAGTTGTAAATGTGTATTATCTACTCTATAGGAACAGTAAGAATAAGAATAAAACATGTAAAAAGCAGTATAACTGATATGCTAAGATAGAAGAAACAATGACATAACATAAAATGCTCAATTAATATCACAAAATCAGAATAAGTATGGAAGACATGAACAAGAATAAAAATCAAAAACAACAAATAGAAAAGAGTGGCACATATGGTAATATTAATTCAACTATATCAATAATCACCTTAAATGTCAATGGTCTAAATATACTAATTAAAAGAAAGAAATTGTTAGAGTGGGTTAAAAAATATGATTGAACTACAGTTAACCCTTGAACAACATGGGTTTGAACTGCACAGATCTTTTTATATGTGAATTTTCTTCTGCCTCTGCAATCCCCACCACAGCAAGACCAACCTGTCCTCTTGATCCTCCTTCCAAGCCTACTCAACATGAAGACAACAAGGATACAAATTGTTATGATTATTGATTATCCATGTCAATTTAATGAAGTGATATGCTTTTTATTTCTTATAATTTTCTTCATAACATTTGCTTTTCTGTAGCTTGCTGTATTGTAAATATATAATATGTACCACATATAGCACGGAAAATGTATTAATTGACTCTTATCAGTAAAGTTTCCATTCAACAGTACTCTATAAGTAGTTAAGTTTTGAGGCGCCAAAAGTTATCCACAGATTTTCAATTGTGCAGTGTTCCAGTGACTCTAACATCATGTTATTCAAAGGTAAATGGTATATTTTGTCCACAAGAAAAAACACTTTAAATATAAAGACAAATGTAAATTAGAAGTAAAGGGGTGGAGAAAGATATAACATGCTAACATTAAGCAAAGAAAAGGATGAAATGGTTACATTAATTTCAGGCATAGAAGACTTGAGAGAAAGAAAATTTTTCAGGGATAATGAAAGGTATTACATAAAAATAAAAGGCACAATATTGCAAGAAGACATAATAATCTTTCATGTCTAGCACTTAACAGCAAAGTATGAAAGTACTTGGGTAAAAACCAATAGAACTGCAAGAAGAAACAGGTAAATTCACAATTATGGTTTAAGCTGTAACAATACCATATCAGAAATGGGTAGATCCCGCATACAGAAAATCAGTAAGAATGCAGCTGAGCTCAATACCGTCAGTCAATGAGACATAATTGATATTTATTGAACACTTCATTCCACAGTGGAATACAAGCTCATATTGAATATTCACCAAGATAGACCACATTCTGAGCTATACAACACAGCTTACGCAGAATATAAATTATACAGTGTATATTCCCAGGTCACAATTAAATTAAACTAGAAATGAATAAGAGAAAATAACTGAATAAATTCAAAATACTTGGAGATTAAACAACATGCTTCTAAGTAACACATGAATCAATGAAAAACTTTCCAGAGAAATTAAAAGATATTTTGAACTACATGAAAATGGAACTGTAATCTTTGCAAAATTTGTGGGGTGCAGTGAAACCAATGATTCAAGAAAAAATTGTATCCATGAATGCAAATATTCATTTCTCTCATACCTAAGCATATACATGTATATACACACACCCACATATATACACATATATATTTATACATATATATAGACAAGAATGTTATCATTATTTTAAATAAATATTTATCTGTTAGATCAATTAAAACTAAAAAAAGTAAAAATTTTTACTTTACCTTCACTTATTCATTTTTCTGATGCTCTTCCTTTTTTACATATATTTTCAAGCAGATCTAAGTTTCAGACCTATATCATTTACCTTCTCATTAAAGAACTTACTTTAATATTTCCTACAAGGCCCCTGGCAGTGGTCAATTTTAATGAAGAATTTAAATCTCGCTGTTGTTTTGTTAGTATCCCAGCAAGCTTCTTGGTCTTGTTTTTCTTATTATAAGAAAATTGTTGTGCCTAACTGGCTGGATGGATTAATTGGCATACATACTATAAGTTTTCAAACCCATATATAGAGTCTCTGGACCAAGGAATTAAACTGTTTTTGCATGTCCTTTTATTTCCTTCATAAATCTACTAAAAATCTTCTCAACTCAAAGTATCAACTATTTGCTACAAGCCAATAATTCTGCTAAATGATGAATATAACATGATTTAATAGGGAATATCTTATAGTTTGAAGTTCTTCTGATGATCTTCTTCAAAACAAGTGACATGAAGTGTATTAGAATCAATATTTACATTTCATATTCTTTCAAAACTTGTTTTGCTCCCTGTAGTAATAACCTATGATAAAAAAATTACAGAATTAATAAAATTTTTCAAATACTCAACTCTCATTTTCAAGAAATATGTTGTTTATTGTTAGGCCAAATATCTCAAATTCACTTATTCACCTTACAATGAAAACTTTTGCCACAATGACTACCAGGGATAAGAATATTATCAAAACTTCTTATACATGGGATTTAATGCTCTGTCTTCCTGTCACTTATCTTGTCTTTGGGATACCATGTATCTACAGATAATTAATATACACATCAACAGAGTATCACTTATATTTAAACATTTGTCAGCAGCAATAATTAATATAGATTCTCTAGATTGTCCCCAAACTATCTTTAAGAGGGTTTCTTACAAGTGAAATACTAATTTGGCTTCTAGCAGTCATCTCTTTTATTTGCATAAATTCTGTAAAATACTCAGATTTCTGTCTTTTTCAGTTCCTTTCAAATATAAATAACGTGTGCCCACATTTGCACTAAAAAGTATATTAAATACATATACACTGAATATTGATCAGGTAATTTCAACATACAGTTAAATATTCTGATATCTGACAATTAATGATCTGGCAAAGTGCCTTTGAAGCAATGCATAAGAGTAGTAATTCTTCACACATTTCCATATAGAAAGATGTAATATAAAAACACGTTTGAAAACCATTATATAGTCAAGAGAGTGATTGTCCTGTAATTATTAATACGTATGTGACCTACAGCATTGAAAGTTTCTATAATGCTAAAGGAGCAATATATTTTGTTTTAAATGTATTTGGTTTCCTTCAAGGAAATAAAAACCAGTCCTGTCTACCCTGCCAGAGAAGATACTTTGTTTCTGAAAAATCTCAGGAGCCCTGGAGGACAAGTTTGTGTGCTAAATTTTGAAAACGAGGATGCCTATGAAGAATATCTCCAGAGATACTGAGATAAATGAAGATAAACCATGGAGAATTATCCAGCTCCCAAGAGTAATATCATATTCGCAAGTATTCATATGTCTAGAGGTGAAGACTCCACAATCTCATTATCCTTAGAAAACAAAGAACAAAGACTATAAAATAAACTGTACAAGCTCCCTGAAAAATCTTTTCATAGAGATAATATATTTTTTATTTTTATTTTTTTATCATTTTCATAGGAAGCCTTCTAAAAATATAGCCTGGGAAGGAAAGACACTTTCTTGATCCTACCAAGTTAGATTGGCATCAGCAGAAAATAGAGAATTCCAAGAGGAAGAATTTTCTCTCTTTTACTTTGGGGAGAGATACATGTAGATTCCTACCTGAGTAAAGATGCAGTGAATTTATAGATTAAGGAGAATTAAAAAAACTTTCCCAGGGAAATCAGTTTGCAAAATTATCCAAATTGCTTGCCTTTATAAAAATGGTCATAGACCTTATCTAATTGTGATAAATCTGGATTTCTGTTTATTTGGTAGTTTTAGGGTCTGGTCATGGTCAACAGAAAATATTTAGGAGAGGGGGAGACATAATTCCCATATATATATATGTGTGTGTGTGTGTGTGTGTGTGTGTGTGTGTGTATGTGTATATATATGTATATATGTGTGTATATATGTATATATATATATATGTGTGTATATATATATGTGTGTGTGTGTGTGTATATATATATATATATATATACACATAAATTTTGAGGCAGAGTATTACTCTGTTGTCCAGGCTGGAATGCAGTGGCACTATGCGTTCAAGGAACAATTCTGTCTCATCCTCCTGAGTAGCTGGGATTACAGGCACGTGCCACCACACCTAGCTAAGCTTTTTTTTTGTATTTTTAGTAAAGATGGGGTTTACTGTGTTAGCCAGAATGGTCTCTATCTTCTGACCTCATGATCCGTCCACCTTGGCCTCCCAAAGTGCTGGGATTACAGGCATGAGCCACCATACCAGCCCATCTATATTTTTAAAATACAGAAATGGGTCTTATTTCTTTTTCAATTTACTTAAAGAATATTAATTAGACACTCCCTTGGAGCCAGATACAACATTAGGTCTCAGAGATACAGTGGTATACAAGATAGACAAGTTTTTGCTCTCATAAATGATAAATTTTATGATTATTTATTGAAATATATTCAGATAAAGATAGATACTATAAAGAATACCAAATAGGATTATATGACAAAAAGGGTCTCTGTGGCTGGGGGAGGTGGCTCTATATAGGATGGTTAGAGAAAGATGTTTAAGGCAATAGACACAAGAGCACCCTAGGTAGCAAGATGGGCAGTGCAGTGGCCTAAGGTGAAAAGACACTCTGAATGTTTGGGAAAGTGTCAAGAGCCAAAGTCAAAGAGGCAGACAAAGGCCAGATTACATAAGACTTTAGAGTTCATAGGACAGGGCTAGAGTTTTATGCGATGTACCGTGACTCCTAGAATGAGTGCAGGCACCTGGTAGGCAACTAAACAATTTTTAACATTAAAAAAATATTGTGAATCTGCTTCCAATTGTACTTGCATTCTTAAGCCTAATCGTTTTTTTTTAATTAAAGTAGGTCTTTATGTGTCTGAGTTCTCCTATTTTTTAAAGTAATGTACTTAACATTCAATCAAACTACCTCTATGGTGGAGACCACTTAATTAACCAAAAGGTATAAACATCTTTTTCTTAAGTAAAGATTATTTGTCACTAAAGAAGAGGAAAATTCATGTATTTTTTCATCCATCTTACTTGCTGTGCATTTTTGCTACAATTTAGTCATTAATCATTGCTTATGTGTACTGCCAGATAAAAAGACCATATCCAAACTTAAATATATATAATGTCTACTGGTGTATGCATCAACTGTGAAACATGAACTTTGTAAGTTTTTTTTTATTTTTTTCCCAGAGGGTAGCTTTTGATTCTTTTGCCTTTCTTACAGACTAGGCAATCTATACCTATACCTGGACTTTTTTAAAGGCTGTGTCATCTTTCTAAACAGAGTATCTGTAAGGAACTAAAAAGATAGTCTTAACATGATGCTCTTATATATGAATGTTTGTAGACATCTTCCTCCTCCCTTTTAGACTTTCATATTTGAGACTGTATTTTTTACTAACTTAACAAACATGCATGTAGCTCTTTTCCGGTGCCAGCTATTTTTCTATATATTTTTACAAATATGGATTCATTAAATAAAACACGGAAATAGTATTGAAGTGAAACTCAAAGTACATAGCAAACTCATGACACACGAGTATGGTTTTCATCAAACATTCTAGGTGTTTGTATTTATTGCTGGCTGACATCATTAGCTTTCTTGGAGAAATTTTATTTTTGAAAACAAGTGTAGCTTGTCAACAAGACTGAAAATTTTTTATCATATAATAATGGCTTAGTGTTTATTTGTTTGAGAAGTACAAATTTACTAAAGAAACACTGGTTGAAGGAATCATTGGTTCTAGAGGAAATAATGGTGTTTTTTAAAAAAAAGTTCTTAAATTTAAGATGACATCAGGACATTCAGGTAAAGAGGAGGTCCGGTCCCTTAATGAGCTTTAATAATCACCAAGATCTCAAACAACATCATCATCAGGGTATGTTAGTATTGTTAACTTTTTGATCAGCCAGCATTTGGATGGGAAAATGCTATGGATGGATTGGCTGATAGACCAGCACATGACTACAAGTGCCAACACAGTGGTTAGTGTCAATAGAAGGAGAGAAAATTTTCAAGTAAAAAATTACTAAAATGTTAAAATATTCACATGTTAAACTGACATTTCTGCTTTGACTAGCTCTATCAAGATAATTAATGCATATTCAGATTTCACAGTGTTGCTGAAGTTACATTTTACATGGCGAGCAAAACTCAGAAAATATATTTTTACATACAGCCAGGAAAGAAGGTTTGACTGAAAGCAAATAGTTATAACAACAGAAGGTTAACTGGGAACACAGATTTTTAATTTACTCATGATTGAATTATGATCCATTGTTTGCCATGTGTTTACTTCATCAGATAGAGCTCTGTCTCACTGTAGGCATTTTTTACTAATTTTTTCCCGATCTTTAGGATATTTCAGGATTCCATGAAAAGGTTTGGTCTTAAAGCCTTGTCATTCATGGTATAATATCCAAGGATGAGACCTGTCGTAATTTAATTGAACATATTAGTGCCAATTGGACCTATTAGCACTGCAAGTTAAACTTGCTTTCTGCATCCTATCAGTATTATATAAAGGAGTTATAATATATTATTGAATTTTTATCTCATATATGCTAGAGATGCTGATAGGAAATCCTCTTCCATGAGAATTTCTAAAAGCCATTAACAAACATGTTTGAGACAAGTGCATATTAAAAAATGAGCATGAAGCTATCCAAAAAAATGAGACATAACTTCAGATCAAGATAACCCAAGAGATTGAGAAGAGCAAAGCAGATGAAATGAGTGACTTTTACCTTTGACTTTTCTCTGACTTGTGCTATTGTTTTTTAATACACAGTTTTTATGCTTTCAGGCCTTAAGTCCTCAAGGCACTTCTGAATCTATTTATTAGCTTTTCCCCAACTCCTGCCTGCCATTTCTGTTTGAAATCAAGTGAACCTTATTGAAACACATGTTCCTGTGTTGCGTTATTATCCATCGATAGTAAGCCAAGAGTGAGTATAGGTATGTAGAGATGGAAGAAGAGAGGAATGTGGAATGTGAGATTGAACTAAAAATATGGGAAAATTATTTTAAAATCTAAGATTGGTATCCTGTTCAAAGAGATAATTCTAATTCCAAAGAGTTATCACTTATTGTGTCACACTGCAAAATGTCCTACCTATGCATTACATAAGGTAAAGTTGAAACTAAGCCAATTATCTGCTTTGACAGAGACCCGATGTTTCACTATTGGTGCTGGACCATCCATATTGTCTTACTTCATCCAGGCTGCAATATAATAAAAAAACATCAACTGGATGGCCATAAATATCAGAAATTTATTATTCACATTTCTAGAGGCTTGGCAGTTCAATATCAAATCACCGGAAGATTTGATATCTGGTGAGGGCCTCATTTCAGGTTCATATATGGTGACTTCTTATCTGTCCTCTAATGATGGAAGTTGGCTACTTCATGTGGGCATTAATCTCATTCCTGAGGCAAATGTCCACGTGCTAATACCATCATCTCGGGGGATTGGACTTCAGCATATACATTTAAGAGAACATAAATATTCAGATTATAGTCATATAGAACACATGAAAAGACTGTAAAGCTGGGTCAGACACCTTTAACATATCACCCACCACCAGACCATTAAAGAAAAGGCTAAGGATTCACAGGACAGGATGGCAAGAGTTTCTTTGGAGAGATATCAATGGATATTCGGCAACTCATCTACTTCAGACCAAATTTGTGGAGAAGGACTATATCAGTAGTTCTGGGGTTTGGACAATGCCGAAGCTAGTGTTTGACTATGACCTGGCAAGCTTTATTGGCAAAAGTTGGGATAGAATTGCCTGATGTGGCAAAGCAAGGAACGAGGAGTGCAATTCACTTCTACTCATGGCACAAGCATGTCAATTTCTGGTAGGCAATGAGAACCTCTCAAAAAGTCAAACCTAAAACATTTGGGAACAATCCTGGCTACAGGTTTACCTCCCAGAGCTGGGTGACCACAACAGAAAGAGCCTGTGCAGGATGTTCTGCAAGCAATTGGAGCTAAAGCAAAGGTAGTTAGCAGCTGTGTGAGAGGCAGATCAACCATAGAATCAGTAAAGTGGAAAGCCCTCCAGGAGGTTGCTAGGTAGTAGTCACTGATGACCCCACAAAAGCACCCCAAGAGGTAAGAAAGAGCATTTCGCTATCTGACACACCAAGAGAGCATTTTAGCATATGACACATCAGCCAAGTCAGAAAATGATATTTCTTTACTTTTTTTACTTCTATACCAGTTGAGTTGGAGACAATAGGTAAATAGAGGAGAGGAAACAGAAGAGGCCAATTAATAGTAAGAAATCTGATCGTGCTGCCATTCCCCACTTTAGGTTTCTTAGCTCAAGTTAAGCCTAAAATAATCTGACTTTAAATTGCGTGTGAAAACAATGTTTTGATTTGTATCAGACTTGTCTGACTCATCCCTAACCATGAGACTGTTGTTGTATAAAAGTGAGTAAGAAGCTATTCTGGTTCTGCCAGATTCAAGAAAGAGAAACTCAGAAGAGCCTGTTTGAAAACTAATGATGTGAGAAAAGTAAAGTTATTCTAGAAGTTCTCCTTAAAAAGTTCAGATTGTTTAAGACATTAATTACAGAATTCTCAGGAACTGTTTTCTAATACAGATGTTCAGGAACACGGCCTTCTAGAAAATATAGATATTGATTCATCCAGCGTTCCATGAAATCTCTGTGTACATTTTTAAGGTTTTCTATAATAAAAATCAGATGGACATTTCGTCCTTGTAATCCTTGTCCATAAACTATGCTTATCTTCTGCTGTGCGTTTCTCATTTAGCCTTTGGTTATTGCTTCCCTTCACTAGAATCTTTCAGTCATCTAGACTGAATGAACATCAAACTATCTTATGATTTCTTATCTCCTAAACAGTTTATTTTAGAAATAGAAGATTGACATTGGCAAGGGGACAACTAATTGCAAACTTTACACTAACATCTGATGGCTTTCAAAGGTGGCTATTTTTATTTACCTCATAACCAAGGGGACTGTCCTCTGACTTATGCCCTGCATCCTGGCACCATTCCTAAGGAAAACATGTTGATGAAGGAGAATCTGTCAATCCTCTTGATAATGAGAGACTGCAATAGAATGGGGTGCAAAGTTGAGAAAACTTCAAATAAAGTTGACTCAAATATATTGATACAAAGCAGGCATAGTTTTTCTTCTCAGGGCTTCATTTTTCCATCATCTGTGAGTAGAGAAATGAGTGATGCCTCAGATAGCCTCTTCATACTCCCCTGTCTCATCAATCCATAGGTTTATCCATTTGTACAGCAGACTAGCAGATATCTAGGTCCACCGTTTTTATTTCTCAGACTCATTCATTTTCAAAATAATTTCCTTTTAGAATTTGGTTAGTCAGGATTGAACAGGATCACATCTGTCAGATTAAACCCATTTACATTCGTTTTTATTCATTGTCACTACTAATGTTTATTACTATTTACATGCAAAATCTAAAACCTTAAGGCTTCTGAAGAAAGGCCATTAAAGAAAGAAAATGGGGTGAATATATCCATTTTTTTCCTCTTCAGAGAATATTTTATTTGCAAATATGCAACCTTTGTAAAAAATAAAAGTAATGAGGTTATCCAGTCTCACGTATGAAGTTCTTTGTTCCTAATTTTTAATATAAAGCTGTTTATCTCTCAAGGTATCAACATTTGCACTCTATCTCATCAAACTCCGTGTTTGAAGAATGTGTAAAGTTTCAATAAAAATGATAATAGTAAGCATTCTTTTCAATTACAATTCTTTGGAATGGCGTTTTTCTTTACCTCCAAATTTAAATTTCAAATCCTGCATAAGTATATTTATTAGAAAGCAAAACTTGCTATATTTTGATTTGTTTTCCCATTAATGGAATCAGAATAGAATATATTTTTGATTTTAAGACAATTGCAAGTCACATTTTGAAATGCTTACTGCATTATAAATCATGTGACTTCATTTCCCAAGATGATAAATGGTCTTTGGCCAACTTGTGAAATGTATTTATATCTTTTCATGATTCCCTCATTTGATGTTTTGTTTTATGTCCCTGATGGCAAATTGAGTTTGTGCCTGAAAATGCACTTGTAAGTAACTTTACCCTTTTTACTAGGTAGACTAGCCCATTTAGTTATACAAACATGCACAGAAAAATAAGAAATAAAAACAAGGGTTGAAATCTTCATCAAAGTTTTTGTTTTTTATCATTTTTGTTAGACAAAATGTCAATTGAAACTAATTCTAGTATCTTGTCAAAATTTAGCAGTAATTATCTATCTCAACTTTACCTCAATTAAACCAGCAATCTCAAACAGAAATTTCTCTAGAAGTCTAGGGGTGACATGTAATAGGCTATTAGAGAATTAAACTAAACATTTGGATTGAAATAAGAAAACAGTTCTAGTGTCCTGTGAAAATAGAAGTCAGATGGCATGTCCATCATACTGAAATCAAGCACCTGCTAGTAGAACAAAATCAAATTGAATCTATTTTCTTAGGAATGTCACTTCCAGATAAAAGATTAAGAAAAGTACCTGATTTAAGTATCAAAAAGCATGAATATTTTTAACTTTCAAATGTTAATAACACATTTTTGTCAGACAAAAGACTTGATGATTGTTATTAACAAATCCTTTCTTGCCAGGCGCCCAGCACTTTGGGAGGCTGAGGTGGGTAGATCACGAGGTAAAGAGATCGAGACCAACCTAGCCAACATGGTGAAACCCCATCTCTACTAAAAATACAAAAATTAGCTGGGCATGGTGGCGCACGCCTGTAGTCGCAGCTACTCAGGAGGCTGAGGCAGGAGAATTGCTAGAACCCTGGAGGTGGAGGTTGCAGTGAGCCAAGATCGTGCCTCTGTGCTCCAGCCTGGCACCTGGCAACGGAGCAAAACTCCGTCTCAAAAAAAAACAAAAAAACAAAAAAACAAATTGTTTCCATTGTGATCAATATTATACATTTGTTTATTGACAGAAAGTCACTGAGAAGTGAATAGAGATGCTGTTTTTGTAGTTGTTGTTATTGATGCTGCTGCTGCTGCTGCTGTTGTTTTGTTGACCCCTGAGTCAAGAGTATATGAAGACAGCACTCAGGAAGAGTAGACAACACTCACTGGGAGAATTTGACATATACTATGGTTTCTGTATTGTTTAGATAGTAATGATGGTTTCTTAAAAACCCACCCTAACATTCTGAGGCTTTGTACGTCCACACATCCCATCCTACTTCACTCTGTAAATCAAAATAAGAGAAAAATTTGAAGTTTAAAGTCATAGTAGCTCATTAGCAAATTCTATGATGTATAGCAGTTGTCTCAACCTGTTCTTCTCCTGTCCCTGTACTATATACTAGTTACCTTTCACTATACCAGTGAAAGAAGATGTAACTTAAAGACTATACTCTCTTGTTAATCAAGTAAAAACTACTGAATGCCCTGTACATTTCCAAGGTTATGCTGATGTAGCAGGTAATACGCCAGGAATTGAATAAGTCTATACATTTCTTTTTGTGTCTTGTGCTTCCATCTTTTGTAAGTAATATGTACTTACAAAATAAGTACGTACTGTAAATAACTTAAGAGGCCTCCTAAGGTATTACGTAATTCCTGTTCACTAGTGATTAACCACTTCTGTGATTTCCTGGGCAAATTAATTAATTATTAATATATTAAATCAGCACTTTTTTATACTATTAGATTCTTATTTCATACGTGTTTACTACAAAAATGTATGCAGAAAGTAAAATACATTCATAAAAAGTGATCAACTGTTCAGCTTGAGCCCTGCACAATCTGCATGTTGTGTGCAAAACAAATTAGCATTTCTCAAAGCCACAAATCTTGGGGTAGGGTATTAAAAATTTGGAACACCAACTTTCATGTAGATAATTATTTCTAAGTATATTTGCAAGTTAAAAAGGAATAACTGGTAAAACATTAAAAATAAACATGAGGAATATAATCTTTGACCACAAATTTCTTTTTATCTGATCTTTATTCAGATATGAACGTAATATTTTTTTCAATTTCCCTTTTATTATTTGTTTTATTTTAAATTATTATTTATATGATATAAATACTGTAACATTACAATTAATGTATTATTTAATAATATAATTCTATAATATGGTTATTTTATTATTTATGTATTATCTATATTCATTTTACTGTAATACTCATATAGTAATATGAAAAGATAAATCAAAGCCAATGAGGTTAGCACCATGGACAGTAGGAAAAGTTGATTAAGACTCTTTATTATGGCTCTGAGATAAGCTATGTGAAAGAGAGTAAGTCCGGTATCTTTTGTGGTCCCAATTTGTAAAGAAAGGTACTGGATGAGGTGATAACTAAAGTTTTTTCATCTCAAATAGTCTACCATGTTTTAAAAATAGAAAACAATATAATCCATTTTTTAATTAACGTAATGAATTATAATAATTATCCAGAATTTTTGATTGGAACAAACTTCTTATAATTTTATGCTGACCTAGAATGTTGGGATATAAAGGCCCCAAGGGCAAGCTTCCGTTTGAGCCAAGGCTAATATCAATGAAAAAAACAATGTAACTTCCCAGATAACTACTTTTTGGAATAGTGCAGTTCTAACATAAATTAATTTCTTTCATCAAAAGCCTTTTATTCTCAGCCAAATCCTCTTTAAAATGTCATTGCCTGAGGAGTGTGGGTAATTCTGAAAGGATCATGAAGATAAACTGTTCTTGATACTTACAAAGTGTGACAATGATATTTTAATATGGAATGAATACCTCCAAGCATTTTCCTTAATTTGTGTAATGTGTGTATTTTTCCTTTTAAATGGGCTTTAATAAGGCCTTAAAGATGTCTGCAAGGCATTTGACTGAATGAAAAGATAATTATTTCCTAACGAGTTATGAAGATATTCATCCAATGGTCAAATGTTTAGGCATATACTTTCCTGCTTTCGTAGTATGAACACATTTCCAAAGAGATTTCAGTGTCAGTATATTTTCATATTTTTTTTAGAAGTAATGAACAAGACTACACACAAACACACGCAGGACACACACACACACATACACACACACAAATCCAGATAGATAGATAGATAGATGATAGATAGATAGATAGATAGATAGATAGATAGATAGATAGATAGATAGAAAGATTTTGGTGATTCTTTTCAGTGGGCTAGATTTTTCTGCTTGACTAACATCTCTCTCTATGGATCTCTTTGCTCAACTTAAAACTGTTTCCCTTTCTAGTGTTAGTGTTAGTTCACTGCATTGCTAGAGCTTGTGTTCACTGACTCTTTATTGTTGTTCTACTGGCATTGCTGAACCTTAGACACTCAATTACAATGTATTTGAAAAAAAATTCTTGGATAAATAAATATTTCTGAAAAGTATCTATCCCAGATCTTTATTCTTCTCCCATATATTTGAAATTCCCACTCAGAGACACTGCTAGGATGACAAAGTTTTCTTGAAATGGGAAATATTATTGATTCATTAAGACCTTGGTACCAATTAAAGCATATCTTTGAGAAAATGCACCCTTCTTGGATTGCATAAGTTATAGGAGAAGAAAAATGACAAATTAGGGCATTAGGTACTAGGAGAGGTGAATAGCACATTGAAGTGGGAGACTTGTGCACCTTGGGAACAGGGAAAGGATCAGGATTGTTGGTGAAAAGTAAAGAGAGAGAAAGGGTTGTCATAGGAGAAGAGAATTAAAAGTGATCTATATCAGTTACGTCAGGACCACGCCCTGACTAATGTTCACTTTAATCTAGAAAGCAAATAGCTGTGGTATTAATTTTAAGGAATCCCATCACAATCACTTTCACTTTTAATGGTACTGAGCAGAGTGCCAGGGTACTTCAGAGTAGAGAATTTGTGAAAAAAAAATTATCTTTGTTCATATTTTCCTTTTCAGTCCATTCTTTTAAGAAAACAGAAAAGGGTCTTTGATTGCCAAGACAGTTTATGTAAGGACCCAAAACTTACCTTATAGGCCATCTATCTAATCATATAATTAAAGATTGCTTTTTAAATTGAGAAAAAACTGAATCCATAGAACAAAGAGATGGGTGGGGGAGTAGAAAGTGGGTCTTATCTTCACTCTTAAGCAAAATAAACTTGTTTAAATAGTTTTAGATAATTTTTGTTGTTTGTATTGTAAAATAAAACAGAAAGAAAATACAATAAAATATGATGAACATTTTATGTTAATGTTATGATTTTTCCAAGTTCCTGCCCTATTCATTTTTAGCAATACTGGGACAAAAAAAGACACAAGGCAACAAAACCATCTGATATGATGCACATAATAATTATAATAAACCACATTATCAGCATAGTCATAAATAGGAGGAATTAAAATAATTTCCTTTTAATGGATACAAATAAAGTGTTATGCACTTAAAAATGATTTTATTTATTCCTTATAGCAACTATGTGGCCACAGAAATTGAGGCTAAAAACAGATGAAACCACTTACCCAAGTTTCCATTTTTAATAGGTGGAGGTGCTGGAGTTCAGCGTGAGGCTTATTATATTCCAATAACCTTGTACCTAACTCCTTCAGTACACTGTTCTCTTCACAAAAAATTATGGCTACATGAAAGTTTTTGAGGTAGTCTTTGATTTTTTCAACATAGACAGAGTCAAGTTAAACTAGTTGAAAAGCATCCACTTTTAGGATGTTATCTTCTTGAGATCACACAGGATTACTGAATACAATTAACATCTTAACAAATACAATAGATTTTCACAAGTAATGTGTAGTAGAATTAAGTGTGTGAGTCTTAAGCAAACCATTAGATATAACCACCTGTTTAAAACACTGTCTATACCTGTTAAATCACTGGATACCCCATTCCTTCGGTAAGCCTCTAAGCAATGAAGATTTAAAGGCATTGTATTCCTTCCAGATTTTCTCTGCCCCTGGACAATCTTAGTGAAGGGGAGGTGAATAGGTTTCTCAAGCTTGATTGTTGGACTTTCTTCCATGGATGTGCAACTTGGAAAGTTTTATTCGTTTTCACTATAAGAAAGTGCAAAAACACATTTTAAAATGAATCATGCAATGGAAGTGCATTTTAAAGAACTGGCATGCAAATAATAAAGCCATCGGTGACTTTCTCAACATAAACTTTTTTGAAAATTATAATGTAAGTATGCATGAAGCAATAATGAAATAAATTATGACAGCACTGAAAAATATTATGATGTAGAGCACATGCAAAGAAGCCTTTTTTCAGGGGTAGAAACCAGCTCATTCTGGTTACACGTGTACTTAAAGATTGTTGTTACTGGCAGAGAGCTAACATCATTTCCCTGATGCCTTATAAACAATGCTACAGAAAAAAAAGTAAAAGTACTTTGAGTTCATTGGAGCTCAGTGAAGGGGCTGGGCAAAGCAGACACTGTGAGGTTTTAACTGGAATATTTTCCCTATCATTAGAACCAAGTTTTCTTTCTTCTTCTCACCTCCATAACAATGAAAGTGGCCCCAGACCTCTACTATTTACCATTGTCCCCACCAAACACCAAAGAAAAGGAAAGTCAACACCACGGCAGAAGTAAAAAGCTCTGGAAAGGAGGGAACCTGTGTAAAAATTTATCAGAAAAAAAAATCCAATTAAGAAAAAATGCCCACCCAGGGGAGAAAGTTAAGGTTACTGAAAAATAAGAAATTAAAAAAAAAAATCCTCAAAGAACTAAACGTTGGTGCTTAAAAAGAGATAGAGAAAAACCAAGATATAAATGAAGATACATTTCAGGAGACAAGTGCCCAGAAATCATCCAGGGACCAGCCAATTCACAGTCAGAAATTACACAAAGCTTGAGAATCTGAGTCAATGGTGAAATTGACTCAGTGGTTTTAGGTCATAATCAATTAATAGTGAACAAATGCCTTCTTTTCCATTGAATATCAAGTTTTTGTTCAGAAGCTGAAATCTAATAAAAACTGCATTTAGTTATTATATTTCAAAGTAAATACATTCTTTTTTGTCTACCTTCTGTTTCCACTGTGTTTGAGATGCAGCATAGATGATGCCAAGAACTGAATGAGCTGCAACAGAGCATAAGAACCCAGAACACATTAAGTGCAGGCCAATCAGACTACAGGCTTCTTGTCTCTTACCTGAGCCCTATTCTTCATCCCCTTGCTAACCTGTTTGCTCAAAAAGCTGGGGCTAGAGAAGAACCTTCCAGGGTGGAAGAGATTAGAATAGATGAAAACAAGGTAACAGCTTGAGATGAAAGGACAAACAAAAAAGACTGTTTTATGGCCACTTTTTTATTAGTAGGTAATTGTGACTAAAGTGAACTATTTAAAAGCATATTTGAACATATTATCATATATTAAGGTAATTTATGGAATTCAATTCAAGGAAAGTGTTAAAATTATAAAGTATCAAAGCTGCCTACACTGCATATCAGTCACTCCTGCGTTGTTACCTTACAAATCCTGTTTTGCCCACTAGATTTTGGCAAATCATGTAATTTTTCAGTGTGGGTTCTATATACATATTTTTTTGAGACATAGTCTCACTCTGTTGCCCAGGCTGGAGTTCAGTAGTGCAATCATAGTTCACTAGAACCTCAAACTCCTGAGCGCAAGTGATCCTCCTGCCTCATGCTTCCAAGAGTATCTGGGAACACAGGTGCATGCCATTACAGGCGACTAACTTAAAGATTTTTTTCATAAAGGAGAGCATCATGTTATGGCTCAGGCTGTTCTTGAGCTCCTGGCCTCAAGCAATGTTTCATCTTGGCCTGGCAAAGTGCTCAGATTATAGGCATGAGCCACTGGGCCTGGTCTATACAGTTTTATAGTGATATAAAGCATGACTCTAGGAAAACTCAGATTTTTTTTTTTTTTGAGATGGAATTTCACTCTGTCACCCAGGCTGGAGTGCAGTGGCACAATCTTGGCTCACCATAACCTCTTTCTCCCAGGTTGAAGTTATTCTTCTTCCTCAACCTCCTGAGTAGCTGGGATTACAGGTGTGTGCCACCATGCCTGGTTAATTTTTGCATTTTTAGTAGAGATGGGGTTTTATCATGTTGACCAGGCTGGTATCAACCTTCTGTCCTCAAGTGATCTACCTGCCTTGGCCTCCCAAAGTGCTGGGATTACAGATGTGAGCCACCATGCCCGGCCAAACTCAGATATTTCTGAAATGTTACTACTTAGAGGTTGTTGTGTAATTCTTATCTCCTGGAGGGTGGTTACTCCACTATCCAGTTAACAGTAACCAAATTTATGACCAAATAGTTTAAGAAGACAATAGGTAAATATGTGATTGAGTACAGGTTAGGCTGGATTTAGAGGGATGTGGCATCAGCAGAACCCTGCTTCTCCAATTATTTGACCTGGCCCTTGTTTGTCCACATTGATGTATACAGTTCTCATGTATCCTTCTGCTCCCTCCTGTCTTCCCTAGGCTTCTATGCTGATACTTCTCTATTTATTTCCCTTCAGGCACTGTCTCATGTTCTGAAACTATGTGGGCTTCTGGAATCTACTGACATCAACTCCTATTAAACTCTTTACTCAAACTTCCTTAACTCATAAGAGGAATTTTTGCTGTTGTGACTGTGTTATTCAAGTTGAAGAAGTGGTAAAGACCTTGCTCTTAGACATGAGGTTTTCTCCAGATTTTTTATTTAAAACTTGTGTGGGCCCTAAGCTTTTGAGACTCAAAAGCAAGGGAGAGTCTTCCTTTAGTGTTCATTCCTTTGTTACACACACATGCAGAGGCAGTAAAAACACAAATTGCTCTGCATCCAAATGTGAACAAAGTGTATAGGAAAAATATTGGTTAACCTTTCACAAATATTATTCTGTCATTTGGTATATTTAGCTAATGCCAGGGCATGTTTTAATTTCTCTAAATTTAATTTCATATCCCCAAGTGCTCTGCAGCTCCCCTGGTAACCCTCACTCAGCTTAACACCATCCTTAAGGACTGCACACCATATTTGCCCTTGTAGTAATAGAAGATAAGCACAGAAAAGAAACAGAAATTAGTTTTTGCACATTAACATCTTACCTCTTCTGGATCCTGACATTTCTTTCCCTTCAAGTCTGGAACTCTCTTGTCGGGTAAAACAAAAGAAAACAGAACAAAGCAAAACCCACACACACAAATAAACAGGCAATTTGATTAACATAACAGGTTTATGGGTACAGATGAGTTAAAATGGGGTGGTCCTTGTCTTCTGGGAAAATATAAGTGCATTGTCTGGCGTCATGTTCATCCCTAACATGGTAACAATTGAAAGCCATTTCTGTAGGTTTTGAGGCATTCCAGGAGCCCATTAGTACAGAAATCCTGTCAGCCACCTGTACTCTCTGTGTAACACTGGATTGGGGCCTGAGCCAGATTGCTGTTCTCCTGAGAGTCCACTCTAAAGCTCACACTTTTTCTACTTCAGGAGGCTAATAAGTATTATGTCTAGAAAACATACAATGTGAAATTGGCCATGAATCTTAAATTAAAATAATTAAACACACCACACAGAACAACCTGTTTATGGTTCTATTGCTTGAATGCAATTCCCATTTTCTGTAATAATTCATTACTGTCTTAAAAGCTAGGGCTTCAGCTATTCCCTAGTAAATGCATATTATCCACCATAGCAGTAATGATGAATTAATCAAATAAATCTCTCTAAGAACATAGAAACTATACATATACTAGAGGAAAGAAAGGAGAAACTATTGATTGCTATTAGAACACTCTTATAGAATCTGTTAATAGCTCGTTAATCTGCTTTTGAATTCAGAGTTTGCATTTGAAATTTTGAGGGAGGTGAGCAGTGCAGTGATACTTTCAGAATGTCCTATCTCTACATCTATTGTCTCTTCTTGAGTCTTGAATGAGCTACATTTGTCCAATGATAGCATAGGGCTAATATGGTATGATGCAGATTCCTAATACTGAAGGGTTTTTTCTGTTAATGAACTAGTTTTCACTTCCACTTCCATGGTAGAATTGGTGGAACTAGTTAGGAAAAGAACAGTAATACTTAAAGCATTTGTTCTAATTTAAATGAAAAGTAGATACTTAAAAGGAACTAAAGCATCCCATAAACTGAGCAAGAGAGAAGAACTTTCACTGATAAGCACCCTGAATCCCATGGAAGAATCTATTGGAGAAAATATTTTAGTTCATTATTAACGATTTCATTAAAATATTTAAATGAAATGTACTGAATGTGCTTACAAAGACACTGCACTTCAAATGCAGTATGTTTGTCTAAAAGTAAGCACTTTTAACAAATGACATTTATGTGTCACATTTTTTTCCTGTTAAATTTTTATTGAAACCTGGAAAGATTGAATTATGCTCCTGAACAATTTTAAGTTTACTTCTTTGGGAAGGGGTTTTAAAAAAGGAAGAAAAACTAGAAAATTCACCTTTTAAACTTAAAGAGGAATTTGTCAAGAACATTAATGCCATCTATCAGTTCTCTGTGGAAGATTCACAAGACTATTTGCTATGAATGACTGATTTCATAGCATTACACATTCCATCCAATTGCTTTTATGTTAAAACGTGTCATATAATAATAAAGAAGCACATATCTTATGATGTTTTGTGTATTTCTTACTGTTATTGTTTATTATTCAAAGGAGAGAAATTTGGCATTGACTTCACACAGGCTAAGCTGAATTCTGTGTTAGAACTGACCTTTATGTTTGTGGACTATAGGCTCTGCTCGTCATTGTGCGGGTATTGTGAAAGATGACTTCAGCCATGGATATACAATGTAAACCACTGATCTTATTTGAGGAGATAGCTTTAAAATGTATCGATAACAACAACAACGAAATCTTACAGAAGTTACTTTATCTATCTGGTACTCAATTTTCACTTTTGCAAAATGTGACGGTATCTAAAGATCCCTCTGTTCCTAATGTTATTTGATTCGGTATGTTTATGAAATATAAATATGTCTCTACTCAATTTTGCAAAATAACAAACTATTATACTTTCGGTAGAAGAAACACCATTCTTATATTGTTATTTGCTATAGTAAGACTAGATTGCAGTCTTTGCCATAATCTTAAATGTTGCAGTGGAAGGGAAGGAAGGGAATGAAAATATTTCAAATGCTTCTATCCTGACTCTTATATCGGGCAAACTAAGTAGGATATATCTAGATAACATATATAAAAATTATTGTTAACTCATAACTTGGTAACTGCTCAAATATAAACTGTCTCATTTTGTAAAGATAATTTGGTGGCCTGTTCTTCCACTACCATCTTTCCAAAAATAAGAACTTGAAACAAAGCCTAAGTAACAGGGCAACTTCAGGAAAGAAACAAATTGAAATGGTCTCTGGTGAGTATTTAGAGAACCAAAGAACATGTAACAAATCACTCAGATAATTACTATACAATCCAGGATGAAATTCCTCTGCCTTGTAAATTATCAAGACACAAGGGAAAGGGAGATAAATCCAAACCAGCTACTTTCACTTTCTTAGCCCTCTGGTTGTCCATTTAAAGACTCTAGATGCCCATGTGAAATTGAAGGTGTTTACATCTTTTGGTTAGGAAAAAATATGGTAAAAGAGTATACATACTAACTCTTTACCTCTCTCTCTCTCTCTCTTTTTCTTTATAATACAGGGCATTATTCAGACCTTTACTACTATAGGAGTAGATTTTAAAAATATGCATTATTTAGAGTTTTGTATTTTGCATATTTTTTCTTGACATTTCTTGTGTGTGTGTGTGTAAGAGAAAGACAAAGAAGACAGAGAGATGGTAACACAGAGACAGAGAAAGAGAGAGGAAAAAAAGAAGAAAGAGGGAGAGAGAAAAACAATTCTTTTTTTAAAAGACATTAAAACAAGTTAATATTTTTAATCCCTGGGTTTTCCATTAACTTAATGATTATTTATGAATAAAATTCAGCAATTATATTTGTACATAGAATTTAGATAGCAGGGGTAGGGAAGTAGATATCTTTTTCACCTTGAGATTAAAACTTCACATGGTGGGCTTCCTTAGAGCTAATGAAAGAGTAATTCTATTTGTCCTTTAAGATCTCAACGAAGAGATTGTAAGGTCTGGTGCCAATTACAATGTGGATATCTGACTACAGAAACTGGTATGACACCACCAACTCATCTCATTGCACTAGCAAGGAAATGTCAGACAAAAAGAGTTCTCTGCTTCTTCCACCTCAGGCTATATCTAAACCAGTTGCTTAGGGGTGAACGACTCAGTATATCCCATTATAATAATTTCGACCATCTCATGTCTCTGAACTGAACACATGCTCGAGCGCAGAGTGGAAATAACCTCAATGCCATCTCAAAAGAAAATAACAATGATCAAATTTACAAAGAATAATCCAAACCTCCTAGGAAACTTTATAATGTCTTCGAGTTTTACAGGATTTTATCTTAAAATGTTAATGTCAATGGCAAAGAAAATCTTCTACATGCTGCTGTATATAGCAAGACAATGATTTTACTACAAAATACAAAAATTTAAAATAGAAATTAAAATTAGGCATAGCCTAGTAATATCCTTCATATTGATAAAATGCAATAACAGGCAAAGTTAAATATTTAGGGTAGATTTACTCGGAAATGGGGAAACAAGTAGGAACCCCTTGTGCTATATACCTAGGGTGTTAAGTGTAAAAATTCTAGAATCAGAGAAGTGGACTTGAGTCCCTCCTTTACCACTAACTACTCAGCAAATCGAGGATAAATGGCTTAAATCATCTGTGCCATAGTTTTCTTACCTGTATAAATAAGTGTAGTGGTATCAAACTAATAAAGTTTGATACTTTATTAAAAATTCTAAATAAAATACTTGAAACAGTGTTTGGCACATTGTGAATGCATACACACACAAATGGATAGTATTACTGGTAAAACAGAAACAATAACCTTTAAAGAGGAAAAAATGTATTCATACATTTACATATTTTCTAACTTTGTCAAAATAGAGTTTTATCAGAGTCTAGTCATGTTATTCTCTTCTTTTTCTGCTCTCACTACCAAATGATTAGCTCTAGGATAAACTAAGATTCTCCTGACAAAGTGAGAAAATTCCAGGAGGCTTTACCTGTTGGTAAATATAAGTCTCATGCAGTCTGGGGCTTTGAAGTAATGGTGAATGATGATTGTCTTCTACTTTGTGTTGAATATTTGCCTTTGAATTCCAGTGTATATCAATTGAACTATCCAGTGAACTATCATTTTTTTTCACTTACAATTAATTCTCATTAGGTAATTGCATGTGATAGGGTCCCGTGTACCCAAGCCAAAATAGAGTTTTAACAAAGGAGGGAGGCTCCTTCCCACTAGCTAGCTGTAGTCTGATAGCTAAACCAAGAAGACTTCAGTTCTAGTTTATTACACAATATTTGCTTTCTGTGATCTAATAGGATATAAATTATTTTCAGGATTTGTATTAGAAGTGTTTATGCTTTCTCTGAGCATTTTTAAACTGTGCAACAAAAATGTTGCTGGGAATCAATATTTATTAATTACTTGTTTAAATTATAATTCTGAACTACCAAAGAGCTATTTTCAGATAAAAGGTATTATTATAATCTTTGTAATAATGTGTTAAAACAGCTGTTAAAATCCCACTTAGTTAAACACAAAAAAAGACAGAATAAGATATTTTCATTTAATTTTAATTTTAATAAATGCTTACCTGTCTATGTTTTTTTTTCTTTCTTTCTTTCTTTTTTTGTTTTTTTTTTTTTTTTAAGACAGAGTCTTGCTCTGTTGCCAGGCTGGAGTGCAGTGGCACAATCTTGGCTCACTGCAACCTCCACCTTCTGGGTTCAAGCAATTCTTCTGCCTCAGCCTCTTGAGTAGCTGGGAATACAGATGCACACCACCATGTCAAGCTAATTTTTGTATTTTTAGTAGAGACAGGATTTCACCATGTTGGCCAGGATGTGCTCCATCTCTTGACTTCGTGATTTGCCCGCCTCAGCCTCCCAAAGTGCTGGGATTACAGGCGTGAGCCACCACTCCCAGCCAGCATCTTTATACATATATTCTAAATTGTGGATATTTCTCTCATTTTATTCTATAACTTAAGGAGGTGACAAATAAGAATACTGTTGAAGGACATAGGAATGCATTACAATGTTTTAATAATCGTAGAGAAGTTTTGTGCACACTGAGCAAGGAGATGACTAAAATATTCATGATGCTACTTTAGGGCAGGTTCAGTTATATACCAGTGAAATGTCACCCTCGGCTCTGTGCTTATGTCTCAATCCTCTAGAAAGCCAACCGTAACTGACTGCAATTCATTGTAAATAGATTCCAAATACTTGGAACTTGAGAAGAATAAGCATGAACTCCTTGGAGAGTCCATTGCAAGTAGCACTAACCTATTGGGTTATTTGTGTATTCCATGAGAACATTCTTCATCTCTCCTCTAAGAAGATTCTCTGTCCCCTTCACATAATCACAGGGTGAATTAGCATCCTGTGATTCAACCTGTCATATAACTTCCTCTCTTTTCCCTGTTGTTGTTTCTATTACATTTATCTATCTCCCATGTTTTTCTTCATTTTTTACCCTGAGTGCTTCTCCTCTTTACTCTCTATCATATCACATTGTTTATTTCTTTTATAGCCTAGATTGCAACCTAAGATCTCTTCTTTATTTACTTCATATATACCTATTGTCTCCTTATGACCCTCTATTGCTGAGAGTTTATGAACAGAATCCATTACACATAGGCTGTCCATAATATCAATTTTTAATGAATGAATCAGTAAAATGAAAGTACTGATTAGTTTTCAAGATGGACATATAAAGCAAGGGCCTCTTTTTCTTTCAGTAGACGTAATTATTTATGAATGAAGATGAAGACTTCAATAAAACACAGTAAAAAGGTAGAAGAAAAGTTCTTTGTTTATGAGCAATACAACATTTATAAATTCCTGTACAATTATATATTGAGTTTAAAAACCACCAGTTACTTAAGGAGCTAAGATATATGCACCATGAAATTACACAACAGCAACATGGTACCAAGTGACTGTTTCAGTCTAAGAAACTAGGATAAAAATTACAATCAAAGTTCTAGTCTCAGGAATAGCTCGTGTTCTTATACTCGTTCACTTATACTTTTCAAGTATAAGTGAATGAAGATTAGATACAAATTATATGAAGGACAAGAAAGGACCATTTATACTTAGATGTTTCTAGTTATATAATATTATAGCCATTTATTCCAATCATTGCTCTATCATTCTAAATTTTTGACATAGTAATTTAAAGCCATATTTAAGATCATGAATCACCTTTTCTCATGCAAAATTTTAAATGTTTGACCTGCATCTGACAGATGGTAGACACCAGCCTAGACTTTGAAGTCAGGTTACGCTTATTCCTAGACTCAGTAAATGTGCACTACGTGAATGCTTAACTCACTATGGAGTCCCTTGCCCCCTGCTTGACTTCCTGGTTCTCAAGACTCCTTTTCTGCTGCTAACAGTAGTATGAAACTCCCAAGACATTAAGTCTTTATCTCTTGTTTTTCAGAGCATTCATTGAGGTTTGCGTTCTTCCTTCAGGCCATACCTGTATGTTTTGTTTTGATACAGATCCTGAATTTTGCCCATGAAATTTTTGCCACCTGCACCCTAACTGGACTGAGCTCCTGTGATTTCCATCTAAGTTTTTCAGCATAAAGGAGGCACACAGGGCATAGAGCCAGTCTAAAGAAATAGCCTAATTGAAACTAGATGAAGAATTTAGCAAAGATCTCTTGAGTCAAGCTTCTATTTTTTTATTTCAAATATAGTAGTGTCATTAGCAAGCAGGCAATAAAAAGGGATGCTCTCAGGATTTAAAGTATTTCAAATTCTGTACTCCAGTATTTAAAGGGTTCTAGAACCCAAACAATCAGTCCTTTTCAAAATGAGTTTGATAATGAGGCATCAATGGTGTGATGAATCCTTCTTTGATTGTCACAAAATGCCTTCTTGTCAGCTATTAATTGAGGTTTGCTCATGTGACAAGCTGAAGGGTGACACATAGACACATTTCAGTGCTGAATCTAGGGATCCTATGAGTGAAAGTTGGAGGAAGTTGCTAATACAAACTGTGTCTCTTAGATATGATAGACTGATTGTTTCAACCCCTTTATAATTTGATTGAGTACAAATCTGGGTGGCTTCATTTGCTTATTCACTTACTTTATTTACTTTTCTTTTCATTTCATTGCAGCATAATGGGCAAAAAAATTATACAATTAATTGTAAAGTTTCAGAAAAGCCCCTTGCGTACTCTGAACATGATTATCTGTATCTTGTCATTTCATTACCAATATATTTGTTGTTTTGCAACTATATTAAACAGAATACTGCTTGGAAAATGCACTTAAATCGGTGGCAAGATCAAGGTTATGAAATAAGTAAGATGATTTGATTGGAAGTGTTTAAGGAAAAGTGACACGGTGCTAAATTAGAAAGGAAATGCCACTCTCTTTCTTTTCCATCTTGAGGGGATGTACCTGAGTTTCATCTTTATGTAAGTAAATTATGTTTTTCCTCCATGTATTCTAGCATGATTGCTATAACTGATTCTAACACAATCATTCCTAAGATTTCACAAGAGATTTGTTTTTAGGAAGTAAAAGTATCAATACTACTCTCTACTCCCTGTACTTTTGTTTGACAGAAACTTATGCTGGTGTTTTGCACCAAAATATTCTAGGACTGCCTCTTTTAGGTCCCTGCTTCCCGTAAACTTCTAGTCAGCTTTACTATGGGGAAGAAAATGTATTTCCTGCACCAGAATTTTCTGACCCCATAGTCAATGGTTACCTTTTGTAAGCATCATTTATTCAGTCAATTGAAACGACAATTTAATTAGAACTAAAGTGGCTAAAAACATATTAAGGCCAATTCTTGATAATAAAAATAAGTATTAATGTGAATTTTAATAATTTAATACTGATTCAGTCTTGAAAAATACAAGCCATATGTTTGGCTTGTATGTCATTCTTTGGGATCCCTAAACACATACTGTTTGAATGACTGCCTCGGTGCTAATTATAGACCTATAATTATATATTACTGCATGTAATAACCTGTATTACATGCAGTTATACAGGCTTTCACTGCACGAGGGCATAAGCTGAGAGAGCAGGTAGGGATTGGAATCTAGACTGCATTCTACTTGCCAAGCGCACTCCCTAGGATAGGACTTCGTCACTCTACAATATGGGGGTCCTTTCCTTAAGGATACAAATAAGAACTAGCTATTTCCCAATCAGTGTATTTCTGGATGCAAGTGCACTTAGAGAAAATACTGATTGTTCTGTTTGTTTTAGTTTGCATAAAGGTGCCAGCATTTGCCCTGATAGGACCAGCTTTGCTTCCTTTGTATAACTATTATTTCTTCTACTAGATACTTTTACATTTGCCAGCATTAAGTCCAGTTTTCTTAATTGTCTCTTGCTATATACTGAACTTTGGAGCAGGGGGTCTTTGCAAAGATGTTCTTTTAGTAGTTTATTTGAAGTATTTATCATTTTTAATATTTAGTTCATAATTATGTATATTTTATGTTATTTTATCACAAAAGCTTTCAACTGTTCATGGAGTCATTTTTAAGGTATACTTAAACTACATGTGCAAATTGAGAATACTGATTAGATTCCATGTGAGAAAGAGTCCCACGTAAAAAGCCATTGCCAGTTAATTAAATTACAAGGTATAAGATATAAAAATTCTATGATTAACCAAAGAAATGAGCTTATACTATAGGTCCCATAATGACATAAATATTATCCAGAAAATGATGTGGAAATTTTGGTGTTTTTCAAATCTTTTAACTAATCTTGCCTGACATGATTGATATTAAATATGTAGTCTATTAAATTATTAAATCACTTATTTCATTTAGCCAAGAAAATTCAGGTGCAATATATTTTTTTTTTTTTTTTGAGACAGAGTTTTGCTCCTGTTACCCAGGCTGGAGTGCAATGGCACGATCTCGGCTCACTGCAACCTCCACCTCCTGGGTTCAGGCAATTCTCCTGCCTCAGCCTCCTGAGTAGCTGGGATTACAGGCATGCGCCACCATGCCCAGCTAATTTTTTTTGTATTTTTAGCAGAGACGAGGTTTCTCCATGTTAACCAGGATGGTCTTGATCTCTTGACCTCGTGATCCACCCACCTCGGCCTCCCAAAGTGCTGGGATTACAGGCTTGAGCCACCACTCCCAGCCTCAGGTGCAATAAAGTCACTGACCTCATGTTTCTTTCACCACCTGTGTAAGAAGTACTTGTAGCAGAAGCAGTGGATTGACACCTCCAGTAGCCAGGAGGGTTAGTTGCCAATTACACAGAGCTGAGTCCCTTGCCAGGAATTGCTCTCTCTCCCTCCCAGAGGGCAGCCCACACACGATGACTGACTTACGAGGGAAGGACAAATGCCTTAGCAATTCTGGACAAGTCTGAAAAACCATCCAAATTCCAGAACTTCCCTTTGAATCAACTGAGGCTTCTGTTATAGCTGCATTACAGGTTAACTCTGCCCTCTGCTCAATCTTGTATTCCTCACTCATCACAAGTTTTATTCCTGAAATTTCTCAGCAATAAACTTCTTGCACACTTATCCCAAAAACAGTTCCCTGAAGAACCCTACTTACTAGAGTTGGTACGAGAAGTGATTCCAACACAGGAGAAGGTCACCGACCAACTGGCCATGGAGCCCCTATCTCTGGTGGGATGAGTGGGATGGATAGCACATGGCATAATCTGAGGGCAATTGTAAACCTTTCACCCGTGGTGAAACTGATACTGGAATCCTGGAGAAGGAACTGCACTCAGGACATGAAACATTGCAGGCATTTGGGAGATCCAAGAGCAACTCAAGGATTATGGAATCAGATAGATGGGAGCCGTCAATGTACTAGTTCATCACCAATATAAGGTAAACTTTCTAAGTCAGAAGGTCTTCTTAGCAGCATACAAATAGTCTCATCCAGAAGAGTCAGGGGAAAAAATAGCCCGATGTTCTTGTTCCAGGACTTAATCATAATATTAGCAAAATTCTAGAGAGATATGCATTAGCAACCCTAGCAGATAGGCTGTGCTGGGTCAGGTCCTTGATTATGAAGGAATAAGACTCAGACACCTGAAACGGTTACATCTTGGTCAAGGAAACAGGAATTCTTGAATACCCAGACAATTCTGAACACTTTAGGCATGTGATAGCCTAAACTGCCTCTCCAATAGATCAAAGTGTAAGCTTTTTGCCCTTGCTTAAATATGATGAAAAGAGTCTTCTTTGTTAGATGACATGTACTCCCCTCATAATCTGCCTCACCTATCTTCCTATTGGACCAATAAACGAGTAAATTTACAGCATAACCCTGTAAACTTACCAAGAAGTACTGGGCTGGCTAAGGAATAAAATAAGGCAGTGCACAGAGGAGCAGCAGGACTCAACCAATATGCTGGGGCGAGAACATGGAGAGCATGTGTGGGGCTGGATGTAGAGAATGCTGGATCAAGGAGGGAGAGAGACAGCATTTAAACTTAAACAAAAGACAGTAACAATATGGGAGCATTCACATGTAATATAAGATTTCAAATCCTAGAACCTATTAGAAAGGATTCTGGCATGCCATGCTTATACACACTGGGTGGGTCTTAGAAGCTTAGATAAAGAGATGGTCCATGCTAAGAGAAGTAGAGACTCCAATCTACCTTGAAAAAGAGAAAGAAGTCATCAAAAACCTCAAATAAATAAGCATTCTAAAGTGGATATATTATCTAAAGCGGATATACTATCTAAAGCCAAAAAACTAACTAATTAACTATGACGTGGGAGCCAGAGTAAGTATGTTAACTGAATAAACCACTTTGATTGTACGATGTGTTTCTTGCTGGGACATTAACTGATAAAACTTGTAAATTTTTTTCTTTATTTGTACTTGTTTTAAAAATCAAAATTTGTGTCTACAGTGAAAAGCAATGACAGTTGGAGTTACCAAATTGCTAAGGGATGTGCTACTGGGATGAGCACCGACACTGTCAGCAGTCAGTGGAACTGTCCTCTAGGCTGGTCTTGCCCTCCATAGACAACACATAATGCGGAAGGACTCATTTCCCTGACAATAATGTGGTGGTATGCTCCAAAAACCAAAGAGACTGTCTCGTAGCACCTGATCATCAGAAACAAGCAAAATGAAATGATCATTATGAGTGTCACGGATGGAGATAAAAGGCAATCCTGTGCTTTCCACCTTTATGAACTATAAACTTAATTTTTTCATCATTCCAGTCAATGGCTGTGACTATCTGGAACTGCACTAGATACTACATATGAACATTTTTGCTTAGTCACTTTTGAGAAGGAAAAACAAAATAATTCAGGGTAGATGGATTTTAGACCCATGTCTTTTTCCTTGATTTATAAAATGTAATTCAACAAAACCTAATCAACATGTAGAAAGCAGTAATCTAGGGAGAACTCTTCTGAAAGACAACTTTCTACTTAGAAGAAAGGAACAAGAAGGTTCTTCTGATTCTTCTAAAATAAGTCAATTTCCTTTGAAAGACTGCCATGGACACACACACTTACAATTTGATAAATGTCTCAAAAAAGGGAAAATAAAGTGGTCACAATAATCATAGGAAGTAAGTTTGGAAAAGCTTAGGAAGATTTATTCCAGCACCTGAACAATGTGTATTTCTAAATGGTTGACCCATAGCTTAACCTGTGATTCTCTGTTTCTCTAGATTCATTCTCCTGACCTCTCTGCCATGAATGGCCCTAGGGAGGTGGACAGCTATGGACTCCATGATTAGGCTCTCTGGCCTTCTCTTGATCACTGGGTTCAGACAATGAGTTCTGAACTATCCCAGAGATGAGCAGAGAGGAGAGGAAGGATGGGATATTTTTTCTTTTGTCCTTTCCCAATCTGGCTGTAGTTTTTGGCTCACATATAAATTCATGTCTTTTTGGGTGGCCACTCCTCCATGGTTAAAATTCTAGTTAAGTTTCAGTAACACTCTTTTTTCCTTGTGCCCCTCTAATCCGAGGGATGGTAATGATTTCTCACTGACTCTTGGCTTCAAGTTCTTCTTGGTTCTCTTTGCTGTCCCCACACTCCTTCAGTAGTCCCATTGTTAAGTTCTCTTCTATTGAATAAACACTGTGAATGTACCATCTGCTTCTTGTGAAGACACTGGCTGATAAAATTGGTAAGATTTTCTTCTTTGTTTGTACTTGTTTTAAAACTCAAAATGTGTGTCTACAACGAAAAAGCAATGGCTGTTTGAGTTTTATATATTACGTTAGTTTTGCTAATTATTTCCTAAGTTGGGGAAATAATAATAAATTTGTAACTACATACAATTTTCCTTGAAAATATTAATAAAGTGACACAAGTTGACCCTATGGCTTTTTTTGTTTTTGGTTGGGCTATGATGGTTTATCCCAAGTGAACCATTTTGGGGGAGTGGGTGAAGACAGGTGATGGAGTCACATCCTTTGGGTTTTGCTTTGTTTTGCCATGATCACAGCAAAGTTCAAAATTATTCCTCTCTTTCCACATTTCAGTTCATAGATAAAGCCTATACTGATGAGTTAAGAGTCTGTGTTACTGAAAGTCATAGTTGAGCTGAACTAAGATTAGCAAAGCAGATATCCAAGACTAACCCATCAAGTTGTTTAATCCTAAAAATTAAAAAATAATAATAATTAAAGGCAGCATCTGCAGGATATTCCCATAGCATACCACCATATATATACATCTATTTCATGCAATTGCTCATTTGAGGTGGTGCATAAAAATACCCCATTGTCACATAATAATATATGCAAACACAATCTCTTCATTTTGATTTCAAGCATTTTATAGAAAAATAAAGTTGTAGCTATAAAGTTGGCTAAATTAGGAGATGCTTGTTGAATTTGAAACCGTGTCTTGAATTTAATACCTACAGACATTCTTCCTCCCCCATGTATTATGAAAAGAGAAATAATTAAGTTCCTATATACAGAAAGAATTGGTTTGCTGTTTGGACATATCATTTACTTTAGCTCAACTGCTCCATGGGAAGGCAGACAGATATAGCTTTGATATGTGCCTGTGCATCTGTACAGTTTGTTCAGAGCAAGCACCTAAACTCTTGAGATCACTCAGTTAGAGAGTGAAATAATGAAAACATTTTATCAAGAGAGAAATATTAGCTTCTGACAGGCTCATCTCCGTGGTACCCCTTGAACTGAAGCATTCTGGAAGAAAATATTTGGGCATATATCTTGTATAGGATTCTTAATCCCATATTGCTGCCATCCAAAAGGTTGTATGTAATGAGGTCCAGCCACGTATAGGTTAAGACAGCACTATTGAGTGTTAGAAGAGATGACAGGGATCATGTTGTCTAACTCTCTGATATTTTGGATGAAGAAAGTGAGACTCAGATTAAGAACCTTCTCTAAGACTATGAGCTACTCAGTGCCAGACCTCATGTCTCTCTGACCATTTCATCCAGTACATAAAACTTCCGTTATTATTACCCTTTCATTTGGCTTAGCATCTTCTTATATCCTGTTATGTGTTCTTCTCAGTTTCATTAAACACATTTATTGAGAACATACTATGTGTCCAGTGCTGTGTGTGGTGACAGAGACTGTCTGCCAGGCATTGGAAACCATGGGTTGAAATGCAGGCAATATTACTGGCAAGACAAATGTCAAAAGGGAGCCAGCTCTTCTTAAATCTGATAGTAAGAGGGTGCATTCAGAACTGTGAAGGCATAATAAGACCTTTGAAATGAGTGAATTGAATGTCGAGTGTCACTCACAAGCTACTTATCTCTGAAACATCTACATTGTATGAATTGGCTATAAGCAACTATTGATGGCTTGGAAAAATGTTCACATTTGTGGAAATTGAAACCATGGTAATTAGTAAATTAACCATGTAGTTTATTGAATGAGAAAAAGGAAGGAATAAACCTGAAACTCTGGGAAACATCAACACTCAAGATGCTGTGTTGGGAAGAAATATGTCAAACCAGAGCAAGAAGCCATAGGCAGGAGAAAGTAGCTAGAAACTCAGCTGGGAGTAAAACATCCTAAGCCAAGGGTGGAAAAAGGGTTCTATATTTTGTTTTGTTCTTATTTTAACCAAGTGGGTAAACTACATTGCGAAATAATGCAAGAGATCGAATAGCAAAGGACTTACAAATGTGCATTAGATTTAGCCCTACAAGGACGTTACTTGTAATTGTCAAGATTAGGTTAAAAGATTCAGTGACATTGTAAAGTGGAAGTGGATCACAGTGGAATCAAGTGTTAAGAGGAGGTGAGACAGTGGTGGCAGCTGTAAGCCCTCTTTTTAAAGAAATGTGGCTAAAAAGGAAAGAAGTAGTCAGAGTAAAATGTGCTGGAGGGGAAAAATCTTTCTGAGAAGAAAGCAGCTTTGGTGCAAGTCCTGGATTTAGAAGCAGAACTACACACACACACACACACACACACACACACACATACATATATATACATATGTACACACACATATGTATATATTCTGTCTACCTCTCCTCAGTATCCTTAGTGAAATAGAGACTTAGGAAATACAGATTTCTTCTAAATAATATACAGATTAATGGTTGTGTATGTGGGAGTGTGTGAGGAAAGAGTGGAGAAGGGAAAAGCAGTTCTTAAATCAATCAGTCATGTCATGGCATCGCAAGTGCGTGGTGCATTAGGCTTGACTATTTTGTGAGTCAACTGAATCTCTACGTTCCAGCTACCACAGATGTATTGCCAAATATAACCGTGGTGATTAGCACTGACAACTCAGTTCTGACAGACTTGTTTAGATTTGCTTTTGCAAGAGGACTCAGAGCTGAAGAAAGATATTTACCAACAGAGAACTGCCAAAATGACATTGAGTGATTGAGGTTAAAAAATAAATTACAGCTCCATCACCTGAATCGCTCATCTTAGACCGATTCCTGCCAAATTAAATGGTCATTCTGAATTGCCTCAAGACAATATGTGAGTCAGATAGGTTCCCTGATATTCTTCCAGTTAATCTATGGCATCCTCCTTCCAGGAAAAAAATTTTACTATTTTCATAACAGAAAAAAAATGCCAGATCTCTTCTAGTCAAACATAAAGTTTAAATTAAGTCATAATCATTTTTTACCAAAATTAGTTGCATGCTCAGGAGTAGTAAATTTTTCAACGAACAGTGGAACTATTTTCAGCTAGACATGTTTCATGCAAAGGCAGACTGCTAGACTGTTTTAAATTAGCTCTCATTAATTATTCAATGACGTGTCAAATGAAATGATCTCAAATAGACTGATGCTGCTACCTGGTCACTATGCTGTGTGCTTCACCACAGCTGAATCAAGTGGCGACATTAAAATAGCAACAGTCTGGCTTCCCCAGTCATCATGTGATGTCAGTGGCAGTGCAATATCTTTAGAGATTATGCACACTACTAGGCTCCTCTGCCCAGTGACAATATATCCACAAACCCCCAAAGCTGGGAATCTTTGGAGTTGCCTAGTGTTTCAGCTGAGATCATCAAGGTGTTATTCTGAATCCATTTGCAAAAAAGAGAAAGAATGTTTCAGAATTTCCTTCTTTCCCCTTCTTCAGTGTGGATGAATACTAGTTTAGACCATAATTCCTAGAAAAGATAACAAGAACAAGTCTTATCTTTCGTGAGATCTTTGAGACTTTCTTCCTGCCTTCCACCATCCCAGGGACTCTCCAGACTTCTGACCATCTCAAGCCATAATCACCAGGAAGATACAGACTGAAATAGCCATGGGCCAAGGTTACTCACAAGTGCCAAGGACCAATCTGTTTGTCCATAAAATCATATGGATATATGAAATCTTAAAAGAGCCTGCCCTATTCAGTAGAGAGATATTGATAGAGCTGCTCATTCCTGAGCCTTAACCTTATACCTGGGCGTTTATAAGGCAGACTCTAATTGAATTCTAGCATTGGATAGCCAGGCAGTTTCAAGGGTTGCCAAGTTACCTAGCATCAGATATGCCTAGAGAACAACAAAGTTAAATTTAGGGTTAAAGAGAGCACTAATGTGCTCTTTATTTCCTTACTAAATACGTCATTCTGGGTTGACAATAGTACTATAGTATGTATGCTTTTGTGCTCTGCACTGCACTGGACCACACATCCAGACCCTGTCTTCTATGAGTGCAAGTTAGTAAGAATTCACTACTTCTTCCCTTGATTACTACTAGATTCCCTTACGACAACTAACATGCCATGATAGTTCCTGAGCAACACTAATTACAGAATATTTACCATCTATAAATTTAACGCTGATATTGCATTAGGAAGATCGAACAATTAGATTTTACAAATCAGGAAACAAACATATCAGTCTCACTTTATTCACTGTTAAAATGTGGCCACTATCACCATACACCAACGAGCAGTAACTATAAGTCCTATCATAAAAGTAATTGTATGTTGGATGCAGATTTGTTATAGTGAAATCAATTAGATATAATTTTCTACTAATCCTATTTCAAAAGAGATTAGGCTTCAGGCTATAGAAAACAGAGTGCTAAATTTTAAAAGCTATATTTGAAAATGACCCTAAGTTAAAATCTGACTTCAGATTTAGGACTCACAATAATTATAATTCTAGGTCTTGAAAACTCTGATCAGAGGTCAAGTCTTACAAAGATTAACTTTCTTCCACTGCTTTAGTACAGCAGACACTAGCTGCTTTTTAAAAAAATAAGTCAATGAATAAATAAGAATAAATTAACACAGAATTTCAATTTGAAACCTTTTAATCTTAGCGGAAGTCCCAGGCATTTTTCTGTATTTAATTATGTAGATATACCATATTATATTTAATGTAACTTCCAATGATAAGCATTTGGTTTCTCCCCCTAATTTTTACAAAAAAAAAAATTGTACTAAACAATTTTTTAAAGGTATTTATAAATCTTGTATTTTATACAGGATGGATTCCTAATAAATACATTTCTAGGTAAAATAATATTCTATTGATTTATATAGATTTGAACGTAATTTTAAGCTCCTTTTTAGCATTGTATTTCATTGTTCATTTCCACAAAACCCTGATGAGACCTTTTTCCTTCTTTCATTTTACTCTTGTAACTCTGAATTTCAATTGCAGTAGTCCTCAAGAATCCTGTTACGATTCCTGTTGTCCTTCTCTATGTATCTACCTCTCCCGTTAAAAGAGGAGTCTCTTCCCCTCCTTTTGAATCTTTTTTGATTTTGACTTGCTCTGACTAATAGAATACAGCAGATGTGACCCTATACCAGCTGGAGGCCAAGCCCCTAAGAGGACTGACAGCTTCCACTTTTGTTTGGGAATGCCAGCCACCAGGAGGTAAATAAGGTCAAGATTGCCAAATAAATGCCGAGATGACATGAAGAGAAAGAGAAAGGCCACATGAAAAAGTACAATGAATCAGATATGTGAGTGGAGCCTTCTAGACCTTCAATTCAGCCCAGTTACCCAGTTGAACTGAGCAGTGTGAATGGCCCCAGCCAGGACTACCAGTGCCACATGGAGTGAAAAATTGATTGCACAAATCTCTGAAGTACAGACATGAGAAAAAAAATAAGTAGTTGCTGTTTTAAGCCACCACGTTTTGGGATGTTTTGAGGGCAGAATATATCTGATAATTTTGTATTTTCATATTGATCCATATGGGAATCATAACAAACTCTTCATATTAATTTCATTTCAATAGAAATGAGTGAGGTTGACTATTTTCTCATACCTTTTTCAGCTGTTTCTATTTCTGTTCATAGCTCTGCTAGTTTTAGTGTTTTGCCAATTGTTTTGCCAAATTCATCATATTCATCTTGTGTTTATGAATCAAAGTACCTCCCTATAACATTGTATATTGAGAATTAAATTTTGTTACTGGTTTTGAAAGAAAACACTTTTAGTTCATTTTTTCCTCCAATGCCATGTGTAGTGTGTCTGTGTGTGTGTGTGTGTGTGTGTGTGTGTGTGTGTGTGTGTCCCTAGATTCCAGGTATGTTTTTCAAAATCCTGCATGGGTCAATAACCTCAAGAGAGAAAGCCTAAAGAAATGAAGTGGGAATGAAAGAAAGTAGAATAGAAACCTGTATACAGCTTATGGAAGCCCAGGTAGTAGTTGAATGCAAGACCTGATGGCTGAGTGCGAGATTATAAATGTGACCTTCTTTGCCAGCCTAACCCACCTGGGGGCTTTCATAGAGGTAATGTAAGAGGGTTGGGTTATTAAAGAGGTCCTGAATATGAGCAAACAGAGTGGAATTTTTTGTCTGCCAAATTTATTTAAATTATTTTTTGAAGAAAGAAATAGACTAAAATATTAATATTCCTCAAAAAGTCTGCAGCTGATGAAATGCTTGAGAAGACCATTATAAGGAATCAAATGAGCCAATACTAAGGGGACCTGCACCAAGGTCATGGACAGGAGAAGGCCTCATATTCCATCCATTTGGGATAATGCTTCAGCGTGACTCCCAAACACATCCAAGAAGAGAAATTTGCAAATTCCTCTAGGTGTCATCAACCCCTCTAAACAGAAAATTGATTTCAGTTATTTACCTGCATTTAGAGATCACAAGACCAAAGCTAGCAATAAGTCGGGAAAAATGACAATATGTTGCTAAGTAGAGCCCCTAAATCAGGTGGTGAATGTGAAGTCTCAGAATGAGATGAACACAGAAAGTAATCAGGAAGTGCCAAAACAAATTAACCTTTTGGGGCTCTTGTTACTAATGGAAAGTTGAAGCCTACAGCACTGTGTACACTTGTCAGGTTGGACAGGTGCCCTTTCATAAGTCATAATCAACAACAGCCTGGGAGGAATTTTTTGACTCTGAGACTCTGAGCTGAGCAATATTCTTGAGAAATAGGCAGCTGTGTGCCCTCATTTTCATTTTCTCTCCCTCTCTATGAAAAATAATTTAAAATACCCACTTTCTACTTTTCATGAGAACCCTGGCTCAAAGCAAATAAAACAAGTGGGGCCAATTCCCCTAAAGCGAATCTACCAATTCAAACTTCCAAATGTAGGTGAGCACTGATACTCCCTTTCTCTCTAATGAGCTTGTTTTCCCAATCCATGGTCCCCAGGATTGCCCAGCCATGGCCCAAACAACTCCAATTTCACTTCCTCAGAAGCATGAAAAATTTGCAGCATCTAGCAACTGTAATCAATAAAAAAATAAATCCTTAATATATATTTTACTGGTGTATCCGAATAAAAATGTCCTTTAGTATTCAGTCCATTATCTATCAATCTAGCACAGTAGTATTTTCTACAGTTTGCATATTTCAACATCTCTACCCTCATAGAAAAAGCGTGTAATTGAAAGTTTCTTTTCAGTCCCAAAAATTAGAATCTAAGTATTAGGATTTAGAAGAATAAATTGTCACATATTGATAAATTCATTAAATCATTCATGTCATGAAAGATGCATTGTGTCAAGAAATATGGCCTCCTTGATACAATTAGAGTAATTTTTTTAAGGACAAATTATATCCATCTATGGATTCTCCATAAGATGAAGAACTAACACTTTATTTGTTTTATAGCTTGCTGCTAAAAATGAGTATATGAGAACCTGTTAGAGTCGTAGAAACCGAGGCTCCACACCGTGTCCTGTAAATCAAGTTCTGCACTTCTACTGAGCTCCCACGTCATGCTGAAAGTGACAGTCTGCTGCCTATGCTTTGAAAAGCTCTAGTTTACAGAGCCCTGTGTGACAGAACCTGCTTCCACTGCCACCCTTATCTGTGCCATTCTGCGCCCTCCCAGGTAAGCTTTAAGCCCCAGCCACACCAATTTACTCAGAGTGCATCCAAAGCGGGGACTTCTGGACTTTGTATTTCTTTCTGTGGAGGGATAATCCTACTTCTTCCTAGTACACCTGTCCTGTATGAACTACCCTTCAAATGCATCCCCTCTCCTTTGTGACTAACTCTCTTTTTTTTCAGATCTCAGGTTAGAAGCCACTTCCTTCAAGCCTTCCTTGATATTCTCATATCAAATTATGTTTCTCTCCCTCGCATTCCCATGACACCCCTTTCTTACCACTACTGGAAAAGTAGCATGATCTCACTCTGTATCTGCTCATTTACTTTTTTATATTCACAAGTAACTAGCCTTTAGGTGCTTGCTGAGCTCTTAATCTTACTGATATCTCCATCACCAGGACTTAGTAGAGTAACTGGCAGACAGCAAATAGAGTACGTGCTTGATATGTGATTGTTGAATGAATGCTTAAAAGATAGATCATACATCTTACCAAGGGCTATTTACATATTAAAGACTTTTAAGTCTTAAAATTAAATGATTGTATTTCTATAAAGGAATTTAAAACATTAAGAAGCAGGGGAGGAAACTGCATGGTGAAGGCTGGGTTTAGGGAGACCCAGTCTCAGGAAATTTTGAGGCATGCCTGGATTATAGTGATATTTGTTTTGAAGAATTTCTACCCCAAGTCTCTGGAGCTGAGAGGCGCTTCATGGGGGAAAATCACAACTCCTTTAGAATATTCTGTCTTTTATTTTCTGTACAAAACAGCAGGTTTTAAAATATACAGACTATTTTTTCTTTGCTTTTTCATGGCTGCTTGACTGAGGGCTACTTTAAACTGGCACTTTGCTTTGGATAGAAAAGTCCCAGCAAGGGGAATATTTCCACAGAAACATATTTTTCAGTCAATGATATAAATGCATTGAGCTCACAATTCCAGAGGTATTTAGATAGATGTGTACGTTTTTCTTATTTCTTATGGAGAGGGTTAATGTGGTGTGTCTTATCTTTTGCTGACCATATGAACCTCTATTATATGCTTGTGTATCTTTATTGAATCATTTATCTAGATTTCAGTGGCATCCTGGGTGCCCTTGCACAGCTCCACAGAAATATCTATCAAGGTAATAAGAAAGTAGTTTCCTTTATTGTTTAGAAACTTGGAAAAAAAAAAAACTGTGCCTAGGGTCGAGGGAGAGTCATCTCCTTTGAAATCAGAGTTGGATTGGGAGTCTGTTGTGCTGGTATCATTTTCTTTTAGAGAGACTGGTACTTTAGCAACATGGAACAAAAAGGCTTGGGGAAGTAGGAGCGAGCAGGACAAAAAAACCTCATAAAATTCCAAATAAAATAATGTTTCCACGTGAATTATGGCCAATGAACATCATCTAATTTAATCTCTTTCTTTTCCTTTAAACTATTACCCAATCAAATTTAGAAAGGTGCTATTCCCATTTATTAAGTCTATGTGAAAGTATTGACCTGTCATGGTAATGGCTTCTGATTTGCTATTTTCATCTAATCTATTTTCCTTTTAATTCTAATTTTCTTTTCTTCTTAAACCTTCATGTCTTGTAAGACTCATTAATGAGAGACTAAAAGTAATTTAGTGTATTTTCTTACAATACTGTAGTATTGCTCATCTCCACCCAAACTAACTATTTAAAATGTCCTGGAGGCTGGGCATGGTGGCTCATGTTTGTAATCTCAGCACTTTGGGAGGCTGAGGCAAGTGGATCACTTGAGGTCAGGAGTTCAAGATCAGCCTGATTTACATGGCAAAACCCCATCTCTACTGAAAATGATAATTAGCTGGGAGTGGTAGTGCACATCTGTAATCCCAGCTACTTGGTAGGCTGAGACAGGAGAATCACTTGAAAGTGAGAGGCAGAAACTGCAGTGAGCCAAGATAGAGTCACTGCACTCCAGCCTGGGCAATGTGAGCAAAACTCCATCTCAATAAATAAATAAACAAATAGAATACAATAAAGTGTCTATAAAGAATATATAGTGAAGGACATGGTTTTCAATGTCAATGACAACTTCAACACCACTACTATTTAATGAGGTTTTGTAATGTTTTAGGCAATTTGTCTCGTTCATTGCAGGTGTACTTTGATTTATAAGTCACATAAATACTGACATTTTTTTACCTGAGAAAATTGAGGCTGAGACTGTAGGTGATTTTTTTTCTATTTAAAAACCAAATGTAACAGAGCTGTGATTTGAACTCAAATTTCCTGATATCAAACTTAGTTCCTACCATTGAATTATTTTGATTTTTAGTGTACAGAGAGACCCTTGATGTGAACTCTGTGTTTTATTTTCCATATCAAATTTAATTCCCACAAAGAAAGAATGTGAGCTTATATTTTACATTTGGAGAAAATATTGTTTAATAGCAAAACTTTGTTTAATTGTAGAAAGAGAAGAATTATCAATAATTTTTTCCAAGACCCGTAAAACAGCAGGTGATGCAGAGTTTCCATTTAGTGTAAATCTCATTAGCCCTGTAATTTGTTCAATAGCATAATATAAAGAAAATTCCAAGTCATTAAAGCCTTCTCAATCTTCACTGCTACAAGTGCCTGATGAAATAAGTAAACAATCCATCCTGCTTGGAAAGCAATTTTTTAATTCAAAACTGCAACTAATTTAACACCATCTAACATCAGTGCTAATAATTATATGCCCTTACTTTGGAGAAAAATAAGTTAATTAATCAAATATAATCAGTAATAGCTGAAGCACCAAGCATAAAGATGCACCCACGTGAAAGGACAAAAGCTTATTGCCAAGGTGTGTAGCCAGTTATCACTATATAAGGTACAATAGATCCTGGTGGAGTTGTACACGACATAGTCCAATGACTAATTTTATTTTATTATGCCAGGTCCATAGGGAGGAATTCTAACGTAATAGAAGGAACACAGTCTATCTATGTTGTAATATGACATAGGGCAAGTGACCATCTTCCCAGAGACAGTTTCACACCTACCAAATCATCTGTGTAACACCCTTAGCAGCATGTCATTATGAATCAATGATAGCATAATCTCAACCTTGTAGTTACTATTGAGATGGGTTGGGGATGGTAAGATATACTTGGTGAGAATGAAAGAAGACAAAAGAAGACTTTAAGTCATTTGAATATAGTTTGATGGTATTATCTATTACATATCCCATTACACTGTGACAAGATTGTTTTCCAGATAACTATTTTTTAGTAGGAATGAATGTTGACATAACCACAATGCACAAAATTGGAATACTGGGATAAGTTATTATGCTTTATTTTTTGCATATGCAGTGCATTCTGAAGTTATTGGTGCAATAACTTTCCAGGATTCTCATACCGATGTCTCAATACTCCTCATGCTCAGAACTCACTCAGGGGTCACAAATGCTGAAATTCTAATAGGTGATTGAGTTCTAAGGACTGAATTGGAGTGAATAAGATATTAACTTATGAAAATGAGTATAGAACCAGCAAAGATGTGAGCCACGAATGGTGTCAAAGAAGGGGGCCTGAGGTTATTACCAACGCAAAAGAATCAAATGCCAGGCCTGTGTGGTAAGGGTAAGTACTTCTTTCTTTAAACTATGCTCCAAGTGCTTTGTTCAATATGAAATATACACTGGTGAAAATAGATGTGGCTCCTGCCCCCATGGAGCTTAAAGTCTAGTAGATATAGTCAAGAAAGTAAAATATATATTAATCCCCAAAGCATAATCCGTTGAATAAAATCCATAAAAAGAAAAACAGTTCAGTCTTAAAAAGTCAGAGAGGTCAGCAGGCGCTTAGAAATCCTATAATAGCACAGGATGGGAGTTGTTGAAACCAACTGTTGACCCAGGAATGGGAATTAATGAGAAGAGAGATGTCTGTTGTAATCAATACTAATCACATTAGAGTAGAGGCAGCTGGCCCAGTTAAAAACATCAGTCCAGGCTCCATATTCTGCTACAGCTTCACTCCATTTCTGCCACTGGGAAGAATAATAAGAATCAGAGTGACTTAGACACAATGGTTAGATCTTATGTACGAAGTGCTAGACACAATTCTAAGAATCTTGTATCTGTTATCATTACATTTGATTCTAAAATCACTTCTTTGAATTAGGTGCTATTATTGTACTTGTTTTACACATGGGGAAACTAGGACAAAAATAGATATAAAACTAATAACATGTCTAAGATCACATAGACAATAAGTCACACAGCCTAGAATTTACATCAGACTCTGGCACCAGAATTTGGCTCTAAATTTCTATACTATTTTACTTCTTATTTATTTTTTTCAGTAGATTTTTGGGGGAACAGATGATGTTTTGTTCATGAATAAACTCTCTAGCATTGACTTCTGAGGTTTTAATGCATCCATCACCCAAGCAGTTTACACTGTATGCAGTGTGTAGCTTTTTTATCCCTCATCATCTGCCCACTCCTTCTCCAGAGTCCCCAGAGTCCATTGTTTCATTCTTATTCCTTTGTATCCTCATAGCTTAGCTCCCACTTATGAGGGAGAATATGCAGTGTTTGGTTTTCCATTCCTGAGTTACTTCACTTAGAATAATGGTCCCCAATTCCATCTAGGTTTCTGTGAATGCTATTATTTCATTTCTTTTTAGGGCCCAGTAGTATTCCAGTGAGTGTGTGTGTGTGTGTGTGTGTGTGTGTGTCACAATTTGTTTATCCACTTGTCGATTGATGGGCATTTGGTCTGCTTCCATATTATTGTAATTCCAAATTGTGCTGCTATAAACATGCCTGTGCAAATGTTTTTTTGTGTAATGACTTCCTTACCTCTGAATAGATACACAGGAATGGAATTGCTGGATCAAATGATAGTTCTATTTTTAGTTCTTTAAGGAATTCCCAAACTGTTTTCCATAGATGTGACCTTAAATTGTCTATTTGTGCTCTTTTAGCACAATAGACATTTTTCCATGTAGGCGTTTAATGCTATGAACTTTCCTCTTAGCACTGCCTTTGCCGTATTCCAGATGTTTTGATAGGTCATGTCACTATTATTGTTCAGTTCAAAGAATTATTTAATTTCCATCTTGACTTCATTGTTGACCCAATAATAATTCAGGAGGGAGTTATTTAATTTCCATATATTTGCATGGTTTTGAATGTTCCTTCTGGAGTTAAATTCCAATTTTATTCCACTGTACTCTAAGAAAGAACTTGATATAATTTTAATTTTCTTAAATTTACTGAGATTTATTTTGTGTCTGATCACGTGGTCTATCTTAGAGAATGTTCCAGCTGGTAAAGAATATAATGTATATTCAACAGTTGTTGCGTAGAGTGCTCTAGAGATGTCTGCTAAGATCACATTTTTTTCTGAGGTATATTTTAAATCCATCATTTCTTTGTTGACTTTGTCTTGATGATCCGTCTAGTGCTGTCAGGGGAGTATTGAAGTCCCCCACTATTATTGTGTTGCTATCTTTCTTATTTTTTAGGTCTAGTGGTAATCGTTTTATAAATTTGTGAGCACCAGTGGTAGGTGCACATATATTTAATATTGTGATTTTTCCTATTGGATAAATCCTTTCATCATCATATAATGTCCCTCCTTGTCTTTTTAAATGGCTGTTGCTTAAGATTTGTTTTGTCTTATATAATAATAGGTATTCTTGCTTGCTTTTGGTGTCCATTTGCATAGAACATGTTTTTCTACCCCTTTACCTTAAGTATATGTTAGTCCTTATGTGTTAGGCACGTCTCTTGAAGATAGAAGATACTTTGTGAATTCTTCCCCATTCTATCATTCCGTATCTTTTAAGTGAAACATAGAGGCCATTATAATTCAATGTTAGTATTGGGATGTGAGGTACTATTCCATTCATCATTCTATTTGAGGCCTGAATACCTTGTTTGTTTATTTATTTATTTATTTATTTATTTATTTTGTTTGTTTGTTTGTTTGTTTGGTGTGTTTTTGCTTAATAGATCCTGTGAGATCTGTGCTTTAAGGAGGTTCTATTTTGATGTATTTCAAGAATTTGTTTCAACATTTAGAGCACCTTTTAGCAATTCTCAAAGTGCTAGTGGTGAATTATCTCAACATGTGTTTGCCTAAAAAAAGACAAATATTTCTTTCATTTGTGAAGCTTAGTTTCTCGGGATACAAAATTCTTGGCTAATAATAGTTTTGTTTAAGGAAGTTGAATATAGGGCCCCAATACCTTCTAACTTGTAGGGTTTCTGCTGATAAATCTGCTGTTAATCTGATAGCTTTTTCTTTATAGTTTACCGCGTGCTTTAGCCTCAGAGCCCTTAAAAGTGTTTCCTTGATCTTGACTTTAGATAACAGGACGGCTGTGTGCCTAGGCAATTATCTTTTTGTGATTCATTTCTCAGGTGTTCTTCGAGCTTCTTGTATTTGGGTATCTAGATCTCCAGCAATCCCATGGAAGCTTACCTTAATCATTTCTTCAAATATGCTTTTCAAACTTAGATTTCTTTTCTTCCTCAGGAACACCACTTTTTCTTAGGTTTGGTCATTTAACATAATCCCAAACTTCTTGAAAGCTTTGTTTACTTTTTTAATTCATTTTTCTTTGTTTTTGTTGGATTGGGTTGATTCAAAAACCTTGTCTTCGAGCTCTGAAGTTCTTTCTTTTGCTTGTTCAGTTCTATTTCCGATACTTTCCAGTGTGTTTTAAATTTCTTTAAGTGTGTCCTTCATTTCTAGAAGTTGTGATTATTTTTTATATATACTGTATATTTCACTGAAGGTCTTTCTCTTCATATCTTTTATCTTTTATAAAAAAAATTTCATTAAATTCAACTTCACCTTTCTCTGGTGCCTCATTGATTTGCTTAATAAATAATCAACCTTCGGGGCCGGGCGCGGTGGCTCAAGCCTGTAATCCCAGCACTTTGGGAGGCCGAGGCGGGTGGATCACAAGATCAAGAGATCGAGACCATCCTGGTCAACATGGTGAAACCCCGTCTCTACTAAAAATACAAAAAATTAGCTGGGCATGGTGGCACGTGCCTGTAGTCCCAGCTACTCAGGAGGCTGAGGGATGAGAATTGCCTGAACCCAGGAGGCAGAGGTTGCGGTGAGCCGAGATCATGCTATTGCATTCCAGCCTGGGTAACAAGAGCGAAACTCCTTCTCAAAAAAAAAAAAAAAATGAAAAAAGAAAAAGAAAAAAGAAAAATAATCAACCTTCAGAATTCTTTTTCTTACAATTCAGGGATATTTTTCTTGGTTTGGATCCACTGCTGGTAAGCTGGTGTGATCTTTTGGGTGTGTTAAAGAGTCTTGTTTTTTCATATTACCAGCACTATTTTTCTGGTTCCTTTGGATAGACTGTTATTAGGAAAGATCTGTGGTTTGAGGGCTGCTGTTGAGATCTTTTTGTCCCATAGAGTGCTCCCTTGATGTAGCGTTCTTCCCCTTCCTCAAAGGATGTGGCTTCCTGAGGGCCAAACCACCGTAATTGTTATTTTTATTCTGGATCTAGCCACCCAGTGGAACTACCAGGCTCCGGGCTCGTACTGAATGGGTTTCTGCAAAGGGTTCTGTGATGCATACCATCTTCAGGTCTCCTAGCTGTGCATACCAGCAGCTGCTTCGGTGGAGGTGGCAGGAGAGTGAAATGGACTCTGTGAGGGTCCTTAGTTGTAGTTTTGTTCATTACTCTAGTTTTGTGTTGGTTGGCCTCCTACCAGGATGTGGCATTTCAAGACAGCATCAGCTGTGGGAGTACAGGGAGGATCAGGTGGTGGACACGACCCTAGAACTCCCAATAAATGTGTCCTATGTCTTTGGCTACCAGGGTGGGTAGAGGAAGACCATCAAGTGGGTCAGGGTTAGGCATGTCTGAGTTGAGACCGCCCTTGGGTGGGACTTGCTGTAGCTGCTGTAGGGTACTGGATATGGTTCCCAGGCCAATGGAGTTATATTTCTAGGGGGATTATGGCTGCCTCTGCTGTGTTATACAGGTTACTAAGGAAGTTGAAAAAAGCCGGCAGCAAAAGGCCTCATCCAGCTTGCACGCAGCCCAAAAGGCTGGTTTCACTCCTACCATGCTTTCCAATAGCACTGAGTTAATCTCCAGGCAGCAGATGAGCAGAGAAAGCAGGGTGTTTAGGTTTCACAAGTCCCTGCCTGCTGTCGCTTCGGTAGTGTGTCCCCACTCCAGATTTACCCCTTCCCCCGAGTTCTGTCAAGGAAACTTTACATTCAGTTGAAATTATTACAAAGTTCAGCTGGAGTGTCCTTCTCTTTATGGTCTTTTCTCATTTTCTCTGGCAGCCCTCCTCAAGGGCAACTGCAAGACAAAGTCAGAAATGGCTTCCTTGGGGACCAACAGAACCCACAGGGCTCTTCCTGCTGCTTCTTCTACCCCTGTGTTTTGCTCCGCTCTATAAATTTGTCTCAGCTCCAGGTGAGGTCAAATCCTTCTCCCATGATCTGGACCTTCAGGTTCCCCAGTGAGGATTTGTGTTCAGGGGCAGATGATCCCCTTTTACACTTTCACACTTTGGACACTCACAGTATTTGGGCCACCTCCTGGAGCCTGCAGGAGCAATCTGCTTTCTTTGAAGGGTCTGTGGATTCTCTCAGCCTTCCTGCAGGTATGTATCTGCAGTAGTTCTTAGAGCAACAGTTCACAATGTGAGTCCCACACACTGTTCTGCCCATCCAAGTGGGAGCTGCAATTTAGTTCTGCCTCCTAGCAGCCATTTTCCCTCCAGCACATGTCCTCATTTCTGTTTTGATTCTTAATACCATTTTAATTAGGCTGGATTTTAAAAAGCAAATCTTAAAGGATAAGCAACCAACCATCACATTATACTCTTTAAGTTTATGTTTACTTTTCCTCTGCTTACCTTGTGTTCCATCTTTTGTAATTTCTTCACATGGAACTCTTGGCTGGGATCCAATACTCACTTGAAACCACAGTTTTGGTATGATGAGTTCTGCCTCTTCTACATTGGAGCCACTCCCTTGAACCTACCTGCCTCATATCAAATATTACAAAGCCAAGGTCTAGCCCCATCTCACAAACCTTCTTCAATCATGTGTCCTGCCTCTGTACATGGCATGGTTGATGGAACTTGATAAAATCATTTCTTTATACTCATTAATTATTTTGTAATTTTTTACCATTTAGACATCATCTGCTTACCTTATTCTTCAAACACTAATAATCTTGCATTCCCCCTTATTGAGCTCCACTTTACTAACAGATGTGTTGTATTAGTTTTCTCAGGTTGGTATAACATTTACCACAGAGTGGGTGACTTAAACAACAGAATGGCATTTCCTCAGAGTTCTGGAGGCTAGAAGTCCAAGATCAAATCTGGGCAGGGTTGGTTTCTTCCAAAGCCTTTGTCTGTAGCTTGTAGCCATGTTCTTTTTGTCTGCGCAGGGTCTTCTGTGCATTTCTGTATCTTACTTCTTATAAGGGCACCAGTTATAGTCAATTAGGGCCCACCTTAGTGACCTCATTTTAACTTAATTACCTCTTCAAATTCCCTATCTCTAAATGCAGTCATATTTTGAGGTACTGAGAGTTAAGATTTCAACATGTAAATTTTGAAGGGGACACAGTAAAGCCCATAGCACTGGGATAGTTTGGACCTCTTTGATATCAACTATATTCAGGAGTAGATGTCACCATAATCTCAATTTAAGAAGCATGTCTGCTAGACTGAGCCTCTGACCATCGTCCACAATTGGATCTGTCCCCTAGTGCAGACTACATGGCTCTGGGACTGTGGTCCCAGAGGATTAAAACTTTATCTCTTTCTTCAGATTATTGGCTCATCAAGCACTGGATATACCAGGATAGTACCCTTTTTGAATTCCCATGAAAAGGCTGAGCAAGAATAGTTTAACTAGCAGCTAATGTAAGTTGTCCTGTTCTTATTTCCAACAATGCTTGGAAGCATAGGACTAACTGCCCTTGGCCACAATAGGAAAATGAATGCTATTCCTAACTTATAGTTACTAATATGATACTATACGGTGATGATTTAAAGACCAAAACTCTTTGGAAGGCAACCTGTACCAGCTTGTTTACATTGTTTATTGAAAATGTGTCAGACTTACATGGTTGCTTAGCCAAGTTTGAGCTACATTTACCAGTGCTTTGGCTCCTTTGAGACTAAGGCAACTTGCCTGTTTCTTTTGGGTTCATGATGTGAAAATAAAGTATTTCCTGTGTTACTGAGCAAAGTGCCTGGGAGCTGGGCCTGGACTTCTTGAACTTCTCTGATATATGTCTGTGCTTTTTTTCTCCTGATGTACTATATCCTTCACCTTTATTAATGCCTTGTATGGACTTTCATGGGTCCTGTTAATTATTTGACCTCATGAAATTGCCTTAAGTTACCATACATGCAAGCCATAGAGCTGAACAACTCTTCTGGTAATAATACATTGTTATTCTAGTTCTGTTTCTTGATATGCATTAATAGTAATAATTACTTTCATTTTTTAACCAAATGTTACTTGGTAGATATTAAACTATTTGCTCTAGGAATGTCTTTTAATTATTCAGACATATATTGAACATATTTTATGTGCATGGTAGCTATCTGGGAAATAATACTCAACAATAAAGTTTCCCTGGCATCTGCATTGCTTCCAGTTTACCAATCAACACAGAAAATATTACTTTTAGATTCATTTTGACTATACAAAATCACCCACATATATCTTACTTTTACGAAAACTAGGTTGTGGTTAATTTCACAGATTGCCTTGCAACAAATGCTTTTTCTTCCACTACATACATTGAATGTCAGTAGATTTACTTCAGTAATATTTTAGTGATATTACTGTACTCCTCATATGGGTGTACTTCTAATTATTTATTTGAAATACATATTATTGGACATTTATTGACTGCTTATGTTTTTGTACTAGCTTTTGATATAAATGAGTATATTACCACAATTTTAGGGCAGGAAGCACTGTTTCTAATAGTGGTGTGGAAATATCTGCTATATTTAGGTATTCAATCACTGATAATGCCACAACATCCCTAGGCATAGAACATTATATATGTCTTAATAAAACCAGCAGAAATATTACAGAGCCCTATTATAGAAGTCACACAATAATGGCAATTGTTGCTTTTCTATTGTCATCATTATTTTTGGAAATTTTTCCATAGTTTTTCTCTGAAAATTATCATATTTTAGTCATTGAATTGCTTGATGGGTTTGGGGAGAGAAGGAGATGCCTAGATTACACCATTTGTTAGATGATAAAAATTCTTAGAGGATTTTTACTGATCTGTTCCTTTTTTTCCTAATTTAAGTTGTGAACAATCCATGGAAATAGAAGCAACAGAGACAAAGTGCAAAATATCAAGAATTAAAGAGAAGAGTACGGAGAATCATCCCCATCTTGAAGACAAGATAAAAATTCTGAAAATGTTCTTCCATTTGTAATATCCTTTTCTCTTTCTGTGTTCTTCATCCATTTGCCTACAAATATGAATGTGCACACACATACACACAGACACAAGCACGCGCGCGCACACACACACACACACATATACACACAAGATGACCTTTCCAGTAACAAAATTGCATAATTAAATATTTTGGTTGAGTTTTGAAATCCAGATATAACACCTAAAGTTGCCAAGATAGGCAGGGCGGCAGGATTTGTTTAGATGGCTAACATTAGGAGAAATATTTAATATAGGTGACAGGCAGATGGAGGCAGCAAATCACCATGGCATGTGCATACCTATGCAACAGTCCTGCAAGACCTGCACATGTACCCCAGAACTTAAAGTTAAAAAAAATAAATAAATAATTCTTTTTTGTGACAAATCTAGGTTTGCACCTAAGCAATGAGCCTAGGATTTGCTAAATTGCTAAATACTCCCAATTTTAATGATATAGTTAGCTAATGATGTAGTTCAACAATAAAACCCAAGCCATAAAACCACCAAGGAAAAGTCTTTAGGCTATGTGCCATGAATAATACTCAGATTCAGTCAGAAGATCAGGTTTATGTTACATATCTCTAAGTAAGGTAGTGATTTTTTCCCTTCATCAATCATGAATACCTCCTGACTTTTATAAGGCAATAATAAACCTATTTCCAAACAATTCTGCAGGCAAAACAGCCTTTAGTATTTACAGTTACATGACTGCATTATTTTCCATTTTTATCGTCTGCCTTATAAACTTGATTGATTTCAACTAATATACAATAAAATTCCCATTACCTAAACTTATTGCCAGAATAAACTATTCAGATTATGTAACATTTGTAAAGCTAAAAAAATTGCATATGATTGACATCTTTTAACATGTAGCATTTTAAAGGAAAGAAGCTAAAAACAATTTGATGTTTTCTTTTAAACTCACGCTTACCAGAAAAAAAAATATTTTTCCCAAATGCAAATGATGTGGGCCATAAGGCAGAATGACAACCTGCTATCATACCAGAGACAAAACCCTGAAATGCACTGACATGCACCAGTTGGTCAAACTTCAATGAGGCACATTGATACTTTTGGAAACTGCTAAGGCACCAGCATTTGGTTAATGACAAGTAACGAGTGAGAAAGAATGTAAATGACTAAAACCTAATATCTTTAAGGTTTTTAACTATTTTTAACAAAAAAACAGTCCAATTGGTCATGAAATGAACCTTCCTAAATTCAATCATGGCCATTCAACTTACTAGTTTGATAGCTACCCTCATTATTCAATTCACTTAATTATAATAAGGGTTAAACATCTATTCAGCCTGCTGGAGTTATTTTTAATTTCACAAATAGGACACATTAATATTTTCTTTCTGAAAAATATGCAAGTACATCTTTAAAGAAAAACATGAACATTGCTCCTTATCTGTTTTCTTATTGCTTTTCCCCACCTGCCCCAGAAATTCCTAAAATTAAGAGTTTGACATCAAGATATCCTGTAATTTTTCTAGTATTTACCTGCAATATAAGTAATTCTTTGTGAATATACCATAATTTTATTTGAATGGTTTTCTAATTGATAAATGTTTAGAATCATTACAATTTTTCCGTAGCATTCTTAAACACACAAATATTTCATTAGGATAAAGTTGTAGCATTAAAATTGCTGAATCAAAGATTAGAAGTTCTTTTAATTTTGGTTCATGCTAGAAAGTTGCTCCTAGGCTAAACCAATCATAATCTCACTTTAGACGGGATCACTCCTTTCTGTATCCACGCCAACACTGGATATTATCACACTCTTTCAAGTTTGATAGCGTTAAAAAATGATTTACATATGAATTTCCCTATTAATTCTTTTGCATATCTATTTAAATTTTTACTATTTAACTTTTATTTTTTATGAACTGTTTCTATACTTTCTACATTGAGCTGTGTTTTAGAAATTTTCACTCTATGAAAGAAATTTTATATCATATCAGACTTTATTCCTATTAGTCAACCTTCAGTATAGTTTCTTGATCTTAAAATTGCTGAGAAAAATTTGCTGAAATCTTCCACCACGATTGTGATTTGTCAAATATTTTTATGTTTCACGAGGTGTTTTAAATTCAAAGCTATTACTATATTTTAATACTATTTTTTATTAAGTACATAAATATTTATGACTAATGTGCTTTGAGTAAATAATAACACTTATTATTATGAAATGCCTCTTTTTATCTTTCTTTAAAATCCATTTGAATGTATACATAATGAGAAATGTTCAATCTGATGTTAATATTACTACATTTCTGTAATTTTAACATCTGCCTTCTGATGGTTTAACATTGTATTAGATTCAAATTTTGTGTTATTTTCCACCTTTGTCTCTTTTATGCAGTGTTTATTTTTAAATCAAAATTCAAATGAGAATTTACTTCTTAATAAAAGAGATAATTCATTCCATTTCAGTGTGATTATTGATGCATTTTGCTTTATTCTGATATTTATCTTAAATTTTTTGTTCCATTTCTTATTCCTTTTCTTATCTTTCTGCCTTTTTCTTTGATGGTGTTTTCTTAATTCTAACTTTGTTTTTCCTTCTAATGATTTGATATGTAGATATAGTATTGTAATCTAGTGGCTACTTTCACATTTCTAACATATTTATTAAATAAGCCCTAATAAGTATTTATGCAGTCTATTTCCTAACCAGAAAATAAAAATATAAGCATTTATTCACTGCAGCTTCTTCTTATTTTGATTGTTTTTAGTAGAAAAGAGATAATGATTTTTTTATGTAAAGCAAAATGAATGTTCAGAGTTAAATATAAGATTTACTGAATAATTCACTCATATTTTTCCCCCCATGGATTTATTTTTATCTCTTTCTGTGGTATATACCTGTTTGGAAAAATCTTATTTATCCCTTTTGTTAGAATGCTAGCACAGCCAGTTATAGAATTCTTGGCTCAAATCATTTTCTTTCACTATTTCATGCCAATGTCAGGTAACCTCTGATTATAGGGCACAATTGCAATCTAAGGATTAGTTTAACTGTACACAAGCAGGCATTGAATCCCTGCCATTGTTTACCTTCTGGAGTGATAGGCCTGATCCCAGCCAATGGGACAGGATAATTGCAAAGAGCCAAACTCTTGATTGTTGTAAATATTTATGTTACTTTCATAACCACTCATGGAGAGGAATCCAATCTTATCTGTCATCAAGAATTGTCTCCATCAAGAACTCTCTAAGTCTCTTTGTAAGTCATTAAGAACTTGCCTTATGTATCTGGGTGCTCCTGCATTGGGTCCATATATGTTTAGGATCGTTAGCTCTTCTTGTTTTATCGATCCTTTTACCATTATGTAATGGCCTTCTTTGTCTCTTTTGATCTTTGTTGCTTTGAAGTCTATTTTATCAGAGATGAGAATTGCAACTTCTGCTTTTTTTTTGCTCGCCATTTGCTTGGTAAATCTTCCTCCATCCCTTTATTTTGAGCCTTTGTGTATCCTTGCATGTGAGATGGGTTTCCTGGATATGGATGAATCTGGAGAATGTCATCCTCCTCACTCATAGGCGGGTGATGAAAAATGAGAACACATGGACACAGAAAGGGGAGTACTAAACACTGGGCTCTATTGGGGGGAAAAGGGGAGGGCTAGTGGGAGGGGGAGGTGGGGAGGGATAGCCTGGGGAGAAATGCCAAATGTGGATGAAGGGGAGAAGGAAAGAAAAGCACACTGCCATGTGCGTTCCTACGCAACTGTCTTGCATGCTCTGCTCATGTACCCCAAAACCTAAAATCCAATAAAAAAATTAAAAAAAAAAAAAAAAGGACTCTCTAAGGTACATCCTCAAATTTCCAAAGTTAGATTGACCCCACTAGGTCGTCAAAAAATTTCAATTTTTCTTCACCTTGTAAAAACGTTACTCAATTCATGTTATTAAGATTAAGCCCTTACCGAGGGTACCAGACACTGGCCTGCTCTCTGTTATGATTTAAATTGTGTATTTAAATTTTATGCCTATTTTCATATTTAAGTGAAACATGGTCTGGTTTAAGAAATAAAGACTTGACTTAGATCAGTATTTCTTTAAATCAATCATTTCATCAACTTTGTATTTTGAACCAGAGATATTAGCTATAGGTTAAAGTTGTATAGTTAGATTGGAAGGTCCCTCTCCCTTCTTAATTTTCCTAATCAATCTCCTCTTTCTTTGAATTGCAACTCAAGTATTACTTTCTGTAGGAAATGTTACCTGCTACTCAAGTTTGTACGGAGAAGGCATACGTACATATATACACAATATATTCTATTCAGAGTAAACTAAAATCACAATTCTAATGATACTGTTAAAGCAAGATAAAAAACCAACATCTGTTCTTCTATTCCCTATCTCTTCTTCTTTATTTTTCTATTCCCATGAAGCAGTCATCCTTTATGGATTTTATGTTTTTTGTTCTGATTATCTTCTCCATATTTCAAAACAATCAATAATCCCATTAATTTATTATTTGCTTTTTTCAACTCTAAAACACCTTCTATGAAACTCCTCCCCTTTCTTTTCCTAATGTTTGTTATAGCATAATATTTAATTTTTCTTTTGTTTCCCTTCTAACTCAAAATGATATACACATTTCATTTGTTCATTTGACTCTAGCAGCATTTCCATCATGCTCTGTAAAAAATACGCATCGCTATTTCTTCCACTACCTTTTGTTTTCATATTTTTGTATTCCTCACTTTGAAACCATTAAAATTCATTAAAGTCGTAAACCCTAAATTTTGGTCTCCTACAAGAGTCAAGTCTTTACTTACCCATAGTTTGTTAGTGAAAGTTAAGATTAAAAATAATGTTTACATCATCTGATTCTTACAAATGCTGCTTGATTTAAGACCATATATGTTATAGAATTGCAAATCCTTCTCAAAGCATTCAGTGTGATAGACTGCTGAGAACTCTAGAATGAACGGCAAATGAGTTATCTTTCCTAACATTCTAGCAATTGTTAAATTCATGCTGCTTTTTAGGTTATTTTACATTTGGACCATGATTTTATTGTACAACTTTTGCTTTCTACTTATCTGCCTTTCTTTCTATCATTCAACTTTGTATGCCTAGTGCATAATACATTTTCTGAAGTAGAAAAATGAATGAATGGAAACTGAAGAAAGCATTTATATGAGAATATTGTTCATCAACATTTCACAGTGGACACAGTATGCCAATGCTTTTATTCCTCAGGAATTACCTAATATAATGTCATTGTTTTTCGTTTAGGAAATCAAGGAATAGAGAAATCAAGCCACTGGAGTCAGATCACGCAGTTTGGTTACTGGAAGTCTGGGACTGGAACCCAATTTCCTTACTCTCAGACAACACCTTTTCTATCCTATATCATTATCTCAATTTGCTGATGTATAACCCTGACTTATTCCACAGGTCTAGGTGCAGTTCTCACTCAGAGCAAGAGGTCTCTTGATGACAAAGGAATGCTAGTTTTAAGGAATTAAGTGTTATTCTTCTAAAACTTCAGAAAAAATTACTAGTCAGTATATGCCTTGAAAGAAACCAATGTTAATTGAATATGATGTCACATTTGTTTTGTTTATGGAGAGTTAATAATTATGTTCTATCTCAAATATCCGTATACAGAGTTTTCTGTAGATAGCTTGTCTTACTAGTCAATTAAGTCCAATTAAGACTTTTTTCAAAATCTATTTAAATCATACATCTGTTTAATAAAATTTTGGGTAGTGTATTCCTCACTTTGAAAAAAATAAAATTTGTTAATGTTGTGAACCCTAAATTTTGTTCTGCTATGGTAATCAAGTCTTTATTTACCCGTTTGTCAATGAAAGTCAAGATTAAAAGTAATGTTTGTGTCATCTGACTTTTATAAATACTGCTTAATTCAAGACTATATATGTTACAGAATTGCAAATTCTTCTCAAAGCATTCAGTGTGATAAGCACTGAATGGTGAGCAATCAATTAATTTATGTTCCTTCTCATTTCTAAACCCATCAATAAATATTTGGTGATGTTTTAATAGATAGTAGATGAACCAAAATCAGGTTCTACTGTCTAATTGTAGACAAGACGTTTTCCACACTTATATTTAAAAATTCTGCTGTGAATGTAAAGCTTGTAGTTTGTGAATTATAAATTCCACACACTGTTTAAAGTTATTATAAGATTTATTAAATTCTTGTTATAAGTTCTATTTGTACAATATTGCTAGTATCCCACAAAGACCAAGTCACACTCATATACCTGGAGAAATTTTTAAACAAGTTCTTATTTGTAAGACTGTGAAGAAATTACCTTAGGTGGTATTCCTTTAGCTCATAACTATTGTAGCTTCAGGGCAGAAAAGACTTTTAGAGCCACTCTGACCATGGAATAGCATGTCCTTCTCCACCCAAACTCTAGGGAGCATGTGTTAAAGAGTGAGTTTGAGGCAGAAGCAGAATTGGATGGTTTGAGATCTAGATAGAGCTGCAGTGGAGATTCTGAACAAAGGTATGTTCAAATCAGGAAGATTTTTGAAATAAGTATTCTCATACTACTTCATACTAAAGACACTAAGGCATGGTGACACATAAAATATCAGTACCAGTGTGACTGAAAGCCTTGCTCTGTCTACATCTGCTCAAAACAAATATTGCAAATTTTCTGGGAAAGAGAAGTTCGGAATTCAGTATGAACACAAGGAATCATTAATTATGTATATATAAAAATGTACACACACACACATAAACACAAATATATATATACGCACATACACACACACATACACACACACCACACACACACACACACACACACACACATATTTAGTACTTCATATGGTAGGTGGTAAACAAGGTAGGAGTGAATACCTTTTGTTCCTCCAGATCAACTTTACTCTCTTTACAATACTCTGTACCCAGAAATGGTTAGCTCATAGGGATTTTGACAAAAGAGGAGAATTCCCATGCCACTGTGGCTTCCAACCAGTGGAAAAATTCATTAAATTAAAGGGAAAGAAAGAAAGGAGAATGAAGTCAGAATACTTACTCTGCTGGCTGCTTCCCTTCAGAGTCGTCACATGTGCACTACATTCCCAAAATCTGCACAGAAATGAATTGAGGTCTAATCAATTCTCCTTGTGCTATGGATGAATGTTTGTGTCCCCTAAATTGATACTTTAAAACCCTAACCCACAAAGTGATGGTATTTGAAGGTGGGGAATTTGGAGGTAGTTAGGGCTTGATGAAGTCATAATGAGGAGATTTGTGCTATTACAACAAGAGGAAGAGACCAGACACTTTTCTCTCTCCTTATTAAGACAGAGTAAAAAGGTGGCCGTCTTCAATCCAGGAAGAGAAGCCTCACCAGAAATGAAACCCTGCTGAACCTTGATTTTGGACATTTCAACCTCTAGAATTGTGAGAAAATAAGAATGTTGGTTGTTTAAGCCACCCAGTCTATGACATTTTGTATGTCAGCATTGGCTGACTAAGACACTTTGGCTCTACCCATGAGTTGCACTGGTCCAGACAAAAGCTAGTACTCATCAGCATTCATTTGGATGATATGTGGGAAGCCATGGCAGCCTTCCTAGCTGCAGGGTTCCATGCTAGTGTTCCCATAGTAAAAGCTGTGGAAGATGTGTCTACTTACAAGTTAGCTTCCTGGTACCATCACCGGACCAGATCTATGGTAGGGTTTAAGTCTTTATACAAACACCTGAGCCTGTATTTCTGGCATTTTCAGATATTCCTTTGCATAACCCCAATATTTTCTAAAATCAGCCGTAGTCAATGTCTATTGCTTTCAGCTAAAAGTCCTGACGTATGTCAGCTGCTAATTTTAAAATATTATTAGTTGCAGTGATTATACAACTATTATAAATAGAGTTTTTAATATAGGTTATTTTTGTGGTACCCACAGAAAAAAATAGTTGAATGCTTTGGTTGACTCTTACCCTAGTTTATATAACACAGTGGCAGACCACCTCTGCTGTTCTGGGGAAAAGGCTGATATTTACATCTAAATTATAATTAAACCTGGCTGTGTATCCCTAGCTCTGAGGTGACTGATCAATTTGGCCAAACTGGTCAATTCAGTCCAACCATTCAGATGCACTGTAACATACAAATTCTCTACCTGTAGAGAACAAGGTTAATAAATAGCATCTCCTGTGTTTTCTCCGCTAAAACAAGTTAACACGTTAAGTTACTTGTTTCTCAAATAGGTTCACCTAAGGCCATACTGTGATTTGGCTCATCATTTACCTGAGGTGGCTAGAAAATCACTCAATTTAAATTACAATACACTGCAGCACAGTGAAAGCTATTTTCTAAGCTTTATTATGTTAGGGAACCAAGATGGCCTAATCAATTTCAAGCAGTTTTTAAAATCTTCTAGAATTGAATAAAGGAAGATACTGTGTAAAAGCCATTTAGTTGGGCGTATGTGATACTTAAGACATGTCTTATTATTCTCCAACAAGACATAGTGCATATCATTTTTTATTTCATATGCAAAAGAGCTTTCAGTCCTATATATTTATAGATCAAAATATCATAATTTCACTTTCATTCTGGTTAGTGCTTGAATTAAACTAAACTAATCCCTGTTAAATCTTTTCTTTTTGTCCTCGGGGTAAAACAGAGAAATTTTCCTCAAAACTCATTTTTCACTTCTTCTTTCTAGACATTTAAATCACCCAATGTTTGTATGTTTCCTTCTGTTGCTACCCCACTGCTTCTATGCACCAACTACCCCAGTCCTTATTCATAAAGTTTTTACATATGTCTTCATTCATTCTAAGATTTCTCTCACCTTTTTTCCCTGGTGGTCTAGTGATTAGGATTTGGTACAATCTTTCTCTTTTGCCTTCCAAATATGTGCACTTTATTCACTCAGAGCTTCATTGGGAGACAGCTGGCCAATCTGATAAATTTACCTTGTGATGATGTTGAGACATTCTAGGTTTTCTAGTTACAGATTAATGAAAAATTTCTGAAGAAAATGCATAATCCAAATGGAGGAGAGGGAACCCTTTTAGAAATCTAAATTTAGAAGCCTGAATTTTGCCAAAAAATAACTATTATTTTTTTCTTTCTTCTCATTATTAAAACAAGGGAATTATCCTAAGACAAATTTCAGTTCTCACATTAAGTACTAGACTTTAGGGACCCTGGAAAGCTGTTGGGTAAATTAATTTGAATGCAGTAAAATAGCAGTATAATTGGTCACCTACCTTAACTTCATCTATGGGCAGAAGCATTTAACATTCTGAGATACCAAGGTGGGCAATATAAACATGACAGATTAAGGGAGGTCAAAAATACTTCATACCTCTCCCAAACAGTGGTAGCATCAATGTTTCTACCTCTTGAGTCTAGGTGGGTGTGGAACGGCTTGATCAATAAGAATATGGCAAAAGCTTGCCTGTACCAATTTCTAGGTTCATAAGAGACTGCCAGCTTCTACTTTCTGTCCCTTGAGCACTTACTTTTCAATCCACGTGTTGAGAAAATAAAAGCAGTTCCACCTAGAAACTCACATGGACAAGATATGGGCCCCAGCAATAGCCCCGACTGACTGCCCAACTGACAGCCACTGACAACCAGGCTTATTGTGTAGGCCATCCAAAGAATGGGTTCTCCAGCTGCAGCTGAGAACTCCCAGCTGAGGCCTCACAGAGCTGAGATAAACATCTCCTCAGAAACTTGTCCAAATTGCAGATTTGCAACAAAATTAATAATTGATGTTACTCTTATAGCGACTGAGCAGTTGAGTGGTTTGTAATCCAGCAGTAGACAATTGGGATAATACAGAAGCACCCTCCAAAGCTCTCACTTCTTTCAATTCTCTAGTTTGTCTCATGTATGTCTTTATATGTATTTGAGCAGAGGGAATTAGCTTTGAATATGGTCTATCCAGAGAAGTACCTGAAAGTGTGGGGCAAACAAACAAAAATGGCAAAGAAATACAGTGGTATTTGCCAAAATAGTGAAAGTATAAACTCAGGAAAAATGATAGGAGAAGCATTGCTAGTTTAACATTATTGTTCATTCTCTATATCAGCAGTTTCCAAACTTTTTGGCACCAGGGACTGGTTTTGTGAAGACAATGTTTCCATGAATCTTGTGGCGGGGTTGGGGGATGGTTTCAGGATGAAACTGTTCCACCTAAGATCATGAAGCATTGGATTCTCATAAGGAGCTTGCCACCTAGATCCCTCACATACACAGTTCACAATAGAGTTTGTGCTCCTATTCCCATAGATCTAATATCGCTTCTGATCTGACAGGTGGCAGAGCTAAGGCAGTCAGGTTTGCTTGCCAGTTGCTCATCTCCTGTTATGTTATGCAGCCAGGTTCCTAAGATGCCATGGTCCAGGCACACAGCAGGAGGACTGGTACTGGTCTGTGGCCTGGGGGCTGGGGACCCCTGCTCTGTATCATGTCTCTTACTTCTCTAAGGGTGATAATGATAGTTATATTGACAGACTGTTGTGTAAAACAAATTTGCTGAACTCAGACCAACAGTTTTCAGTCCATAGGGTCAAATTAAGCAAGAACACCCCCAAACATGTTGTTTGTTTACCAGAAATCCCAGTTCAGAGAAAAAACCACAGGCCAATGGCACCTATCTGGCGAGGAACCAAACAGTGAACTCTTCATCACTCTCTTGCTCTTCTCTTGAGGCTCCTCTCTCAGAGAGTCTAGAATTCCTAAGCTAGGGCTTCCAGGAAAACACAGCCCTGTGTCCATCATCACAAAAAGTTCAGCAGTCCCAAAGTGTGTGATCTTTGCTCCATAACTATTTCACTGGCCATTTTGAAGAACGTTTTGGAAGTTCCTCCAAAAACTAAAAATTGAGCTATGATATGATCCTGCAAATCTACTACTGAGTGTATACCCCCAACAAAGAACATCAGTATATCAAAGAGATATCTGCACTCCCATGTTTGTTGCAGCACTGTTTACAATAGCTAAGATTTGGAAGCAACCTGAGTGTCCATCAACAGATGAATGGAATAAGAAAATGTGATCCTTATAGACAATGGAGTACTATTTAGCCATAAGAGAGAATGTGATCCAGTCATTTTAAACAACATGGATGGAACTAGAGATCATAATTTTAAGTGAAATAAGGCAGACATAAAAGAAAAATCTAATTTCTTTAGTGGCTGTGAGGACAGATTTACATCCATATGCAACTATGCACATTTGATCTCAAATGCAAACTAATAGAATAATAGTGTTTAGTTCAATTTATTTAGTTTAATTTCTTTTTTAATGAGAAGGTCAGAATTCAGGATTTGGGGATTTTGTTTTAAAATATGTTTTTAACCTCATTCTTTTACTTTTCAGCATGTAATACTGTATTGCTCAGGATGTTAGAGTAACCCAAAAAGAGCTATTGATAGACAATTGTAAGATGATAATAATCATTCTTGATTTAGTGTCTGCTCACAGAACTGTTTCCTCCTAAAAGAACTCATTTGGCGTGCTGTTACTGTTTTATTCACATGTATTGTTATTATTTGACAGTAGCCTTCATTTGTTAGTGACTAAGATTCAAACTGTTCAATCTGGTTAAAAATATCAGTTATTTATCACGCCAAGGTGAAGTTGGACTTACTGTCTCCTCTAGTCAGCACAAACCCAAAGATAGTTATAGAAAAAGACCTCCAAATGATAGAAGCATATATCTTCTCTTTTCAGAGATTCAGAATTTGAGTGTCTAAAAAAGTTTCAAATTTTGTAAAAATCATCACTTTTCCTGTTTCATAGTTAGGAATTGTGACTTTATCTTTTAAACAATTACTTACAATGAGACTTAAAATATAGTATTTAGAAACCAAAGAAAACCAGAGGCATTATCTACAGTCATTTTTAACTCTCTTAATTTTTTTCAGAAAAGTCCTCTCTTTTAAACAACTGCAAATGTTATTTGCAAAATAATCGAATCTGTCTCATTCTCTGTAATTATTTTTATTTTCTCCTTGAGAAAATTAAGTTACAGTTATGTTATTCTGCACACAAAGATTACCTTATGTATTTCTGGAAAAAAAAGTAACATTTGTAATGATATTTAAGTCTCTTACCTGAAATTAGTATAATTCTTTGATTGTAAAATAATATGATCGAAACATTATTTCCTTTAACATGTATAAAAATTCACTGATATGTTTACATGTCAATTCTAATGGCTTTGATGAATTCCAATACAACTTTTCTGGAAAAGGAGATAGATTTTCACAGAGGGCAACCTGGAGATGAATTAAAGCTTTCTTTTCTCATCCCCTTTTATTATAATGTCAAAGGATGCTATTCTTACATACACGGGTTCTCATACACTAAGATCACCAACTAATAGATTTTGCTTTTTGATTTATTTTTTATAAAAGAGAACCCACAAAGAATGAAGAAATTAGGAGACTATTTTATAACACAATTTTGACAACTATTAAAGAATTTGATTTTTTCAGAGTACTAAGATCCACTGATCAAATACAAAGCAATGTGTGTGAACTACATGATTCATCTTCTGTGGCGTTATCAGCCTAGGGCATACTACCTTTACCATAATTATTGAGGGGTTTAAATTGTGATGGTATTCAGTATCTCCCATATACATTAATTTAGAATTCAAGGAGAAAATAATATTTTTCTAAAAAATTGGTGTGCTTTCTCACTTCTGATGATAATCATATAATCAACATTTTCTTTTCCCCTGATTGCCAGGAAACTCAAGGTCCAACTATCTTGATCATTGGGATAGAGTAAATTGTATCTTTATTTCTTAGATAACAATTTTTACCTTTTCATATTATTTTATGATTATCTGACAAACAAAATGTCTTCGTACTATGCTGTTTCTGACTATTGTTAAATTATTGTAAACTAAAGATTACATTCTAAATCAACCCTTATTATAATTATTATACAAATTAAATTAGTATGATCCAAATTAAAGAATAGAGGAAAGCTTTGGAAAACAAAGTATGTTTTTGGACTGTATGTTGTAAAATAATCTGCCTTTATATCTCAAGGTATTTATTTTAGATTGACTTTTGATCTGAGATTCTCAAGGCTGGCAGTTGTGAATAGCATATTCCTCTTTATTCTGTGATATCAAATCTCCTATTCTTTCTTATGAAGCAATTTGGCGTGAGGATGCAGCACACATACAAACCCAATAAGAGACAGTAGTGTTCTTCTCTAAATCCTTATGCTGGATCATATTGCAAGATGAGTGTCAGGGTGAGAAATCATTTGGACAAAATCAAATAAGAAGATGAATATACGTTCATGATAAGGCAATTCATTTAGCATTTGTTTCTGTGGATACAAATCAGCTGTATTTCCTTTTCCATATAATTCATTATATAAAGTTATTCTCATTATAACAAAGAGGCAAATTGGTTCTTGAAATATTATCATTATCCTAACATATCAGTTTTTTATACAGTTGTAACAGGCATTTCTTTGAGAAAAAGAAAAACTGGTTGTCTTCCCAAATGTTCATGAACCCCTATAATACTCTCAAGATGTCATGAGTCATTGATCCTTCATTTTTCTGCTTGGAATAAAAGCAATCACTTCTTCATCCTAAGGGGACTGCGAAGCAGAGAAAGTAATAATCTTTCTCGTTCTATAAGTGACTCTCAGATGAAAGAGTAAAAGCTCATACACATTCAAAGGCTCTGCCCCTATGAGTGCAAGGCTAATAAATTAATTGAAGATCTCTAACAGAGAATGTTATGTTAGTGTTATTTCAGGAAGCTATGCAGCTATTTTTTGATACTGTATTTGAAAAAGGAACCTCAAATGTTAAACCACAAGGAAAACCTTTCATCGGAAAGTGGCTTCCAAGTCACGGTCATAGGATTTGCAGAAGTATCTATAGTGTATGTCAGAAAGTTCACACCATGACACTGATACAGTTTAGGAAGTCATCACTCTAGTTAGGATAATGTGAGTTTCCCTTTTATATGGATTTTATCTCTGTATTTCAGTGGTTTTAGTCATCCACACAGTTCTGCTCTCTTAACAGATCCTTTGTTCCTAAGACTGCAAAAATATACCATGCAATTAGTTCCTGGTTTCCTGATATTTGTCCTGAATTGGCATTCAGCCTTACCTGTAACTTGTCTTATCTCTGCATGCCTTTGTCTGCCCAAGAGACTTTAGCTCTCTACATCCTGTGGCTTTGGCATCTTGACTGCGCTACTTCTTGATTTTTTTTTTCCTGTTAGGTTTCTGGTTAATGGCTCATCTACTCCTCTCTAAAATGCCTCTTTTCCAGTTGCCCACACAAAACCATTAACCTGAATTCTGACATCAGCCATCCTCCTGAAGTTTCCCCATCCTTACAGCCTTCTCAACAGGCTCAGAGAACCATGCCGCAAATAAAGTCCTGTTGAAAACACAGCTCGCTTCTTGTGTCTTTTAATTTTAATTTTTTTTAACCATAGTTCCTCCCTAGATGTCCTCGACCCAGGATCACATTCTGGACTTACCTTATTGACCTTACACCATATATTCAGAGCCTATCTTCCTTTCTTTGGAGAAATAATTGCTCATAGTCTCATTAGAATCCAGAATTCAAATCTCATTGGCTCACAAGGGATGATTGTTAGATATTCCAATATTTTATGAGCTGATTGTTAATCCATTAGTGGCTTAACATCAGCCACGATAAAAATGTTTACACCACAGGAATTGGCAAACACTTTGAATCAAAGGTTTCTCCATTATCCCACTCAGTTCCCCAATGCCCACCTTTCCTTCCATCCAGTTTATCACACACCACTGGTCTTTTTCCTGGGCATCATCCTATGAGGCAGAATTAAATCAGAAAATGTATTTAAATCTAGCATGTGATAATGTGCTATAAGATGCTATATAAAAACATTTGTGTTTAACAGGCATTCCCTGAAAAATTACATAAACTCAATATTTCTCAAATTTAATGTCCATCAGAATCGTATAAAAAGTATATAAAATTGCAGAAGTCAAGACTCTATCTCAGACTTTTCTGCATTTGAGCCCTGGGTGTCCTTGTTAACAAACCTGCTTAAGCAAATTAGAGTCCAGCAAAGTTTGAGAACCACTCAAACAATAAATCTCAGGTGGTAACCTGTATAGTATCAAAATAATAAAATAGTCATTCAGCAGAGCCTTTCCCATGAAACTTTGGAGATGATTATCCATTATATTCCAAAATATGCTCAGATGCATATAAAGCAAGAAGTTATACAGTGCCTCCACTAATTATACAGTGCCTCTACTAAGCAATTGTATAATACCTGTACTACACAATACTAATGTTCTTTTATAGTTTATTCCATAGCACATCCCTAAACAGTGACAAAAGATATAAACACTCGATTTTCAAACTCCAGAAAGCCCTCTCCAGACTTCAGTAGTCTTATTGAGTCTTCCTATATAAGTAAAAGTAATTCAATTGTTTTTCCAGCTTTATCTATCTGAAGACAATTTTATTATTTTGCAAAGATATGAATCTTCAAAAAATACTTCTATGTACCTAGACGTTTCTACATTGCTTTGTTTATGTATGAACAAATTGTTTTGATAGCTTTCCCTCAAATATTGGGTTTAAATGCTATGTTTTAAAAGACAATTACCCATTCTCTCTGTCTGCTGATTGGTTCTCATTTGAGAAAGAATGAACAGAGAGAAAAGTAGGGGGAAAAAATGGTTAACAGAGAGAAAGCAAAATGGATGCAGCAATCCCTGAAGTTTAAGTAACAAGGCTCTTTTTGTCAGTGCAAATTTTTGCCCTCTTTTGACACTTTAAATAAGATGTATATGCAGGTGGATGTCTCTGTATTAAATGATGAACCAAGGAGTGTAATATATCAGAAGAGCTTTCCTCTGTAGACATTTTTCTGAATGAGAAATGTGCCACCTAGAATGTGCTACAAAATGTTAATGGCTTTGAGGCTATACAAATTTGAACTTTATTGAAATATGCTAATAATGAGATAGATTTAAAAATTATATACTGGGTTATAGAACAGCAGGACTGTGGCAAGGAAAGCACAGAGAACAATGTATCATCCTGCCATGTAAAAGGACCCCAGGCATTCAGCAATCAAGAGATGGTTTCCACTAACCTTTCCCTTGCCGTGTTTTCTCACAAACCTTAGCAGGTAGGGTAATTTAGCTTGACTTTGATAATGAGATCAATGGTTAAACCAAGAGGCAGGAATGGTTAAAGGGAGCAGGCAGTTTAAAAACTCATATTTTGTTGCGCTTTAAAGTCAATAGGTTGATCACGTTTAATAGGAAGCCACCCTGCTTCCCCTTCAATACAAGTCTGGAGAATCACCACTAAAAAGCAGCAGAAAGAGCACATGCCTTCCATCAAAGTTTTGAGAGTCATTTGTTGGCATTTACAAAATGGCCATTTTTCTGCAAGGAAACTAGAAAGATCTGTATTTTCTCTTGATGGCACATGCATCTGACTTAGTTACTGTGATGCTCATCACTGGCTTCTTTCAAAGAAACTGTGCTTGTTCTTTCTGTGTTGAAGCCTAATCATATCATCACATCACATTTTTGTGGACTTCAGTTTGATCTGGAAAGCATTCCTTTTAAGCTTCCATTCATAACTATATTCTTAAAAGATTTATTTTTAAATTTCACTCTCAAACTAGATGTTACCTTCTGACAAAATATATTAAGGATGTGTGTGACATGGTCTACACTCCTCAGAAGAAATACTTAATGATTCCTTCATTGATTCTAACACATTTTGGTTTTGCCAAAACATAAACATACAGAATTTGGTACCACTGAGAGGTCAATAGCAGGCAAAAATAGGAAATATTATTTTAGACAGATAAAGCAGGCTAAATCCAAGTACCCATTCTTTCTTATGTTAAGGTATCACCAGTGCTTTTAGCTATCCATTATTCACCTTCACAAAAGTGTCAAGTTGGAAAATAAACCCTGCCATTTATCTCCAATGCTCACTTAACAGAAATAAATGCAGCCACCACCTTCCAATTCTAAATGATATGAGATGGAGTGCTTGAATTACTGACTGTAACCTTGACAAGGTGTCTCATCACTTGTTTGAGAAACTCAATCGGTCAGCATCTAATTATTCACTGGGATGAAAAATAAGGTTAGAATCTCTTAGTCCAGTGTGGAGAATGGAATTTATATTTGAGAAGCAATTTTATCAGTTAGCAACAGATTGCAGATTAGCAAGACAGAACTCTTAAGGATTGGAGGAAATTGCAGATTTAGACCCTTGATTACATATTTCTACAATACTCCGTTATTGCCGAAATAAGATTTGTGGGGTGTGTGTTTGTGTGTGTGCCTAACAATCACAGTCCTCAGGGTAACTGTACTTTTATTCAGGCTTTCTCCTTCCTGTATGAAGTCAAATTCTTATGTGGATGATATATAATGTCAGACATCTTTAGGAATATATAACAAATTCAAAATTTTACTTGTATTATTTCAGTTTAAATACACAACGGTCACCACATTTTGAAAATAATAAATCAATCGAGACCTGTCAGCATAGTGAAGGTGAATTATTCAGCTATGTAAAATAAAATTTGTGAAATATCTGAAAACTTGCACTTCTGCTTATCTCTACAAAGTATGATATTATTTTCTGTTTGAGCCAAAAACCAGAAATGTATGTGACTAAATAAACCATATAAGTTCATTATTAGAGTTTAAATGAGTAAGACATTGTGAAGATATTTACTTAACAAGCACCTATGCAGTAGTAATTGTGTATAAATCACTGCTCTGTGAAGCCTATAAATACTAACTTACTTCATCTTCATAACAACCATTGAGGGTACTATTACTACACACATTATATAAGTGAGCAAACAGAAATACAGAGACATTAAGTAGCTTGCTCAGAATCACCTGCTAGTAAGTGGCAAATACAGGATTTAAATTCAGGCAATCTCACCAAAGAGGGTGTACTTTTCTGCAACTCATGAAAGCTGTGATAAGAGCCTCTCGTGCTCAGGAGATATTTTGTTGACTGACCTCAGTGATTTAGCAACAAACATTTTTCTAGACACCATTATAATGTTCTTGCTCAAATAGGGATAGTAGCTAATATTAGTTGAGTAGCTACCACCATTGTTCAGGATGGATTTGTATTGTATCCCATTTATCTTCACAGAGACCTATATAGACACAAAAACAAAACAAAACAAAGTAAACAAACAAAAAAACAAGGGTCTCACTTTGTCTCACCAGGCTGGTGTGTAGTGGTGCCATCACGGCCCATGGCAGCTTCAATCTCCTGAGCTCAAGCAATTCTCCCACCTCAGCCTCCTGAGTAGCTGGGACAACAGGTGCATGCCACCATACCTGGATAATTTTTTGTAGAGACAGAGTCTCCCTATGCTGCCCAGGCTGGTTTTGAACTCCTAGACTCAAGTAATCCACTTTACTCAGCCTCCTAGAGTGCTGGAATTATGGGTGTGAACCACCTCATCTGACTCACATTTTTAATTGTATTCTACAATTAGGAAATTGAGGGTTAGAGAAGTTAAGTAACTTGTCCAAGGTCACACTCCAAGTAATCACATATTCTAGTCTACTGACTCAAAATTTCACTCTCTACCACGTACCACATTTTCTGAAATTATTTGTGATTGGAAGAGTTGATGTGTGGGTTTCTTTAGGAAAGTAAATTAAACTTACATTTTTGGTTTTGCCTAAAGACCCAACTAATGTCTGGCACTTCATATTTTCATGTGAGGCTTTGGTAATTATCATAAACTCAGGTACAGATTAACCATAACTAGTCTCTAAAAAGAGAGAAAATCTCTAGACAAGGCCATAAAGAAATGTTCAGCAAATTGTACCTAAATAACATATCTGCATATGTAAAGACTTCAATCAATTAAATAAATTAATATTTTCATTAGTACAAATAAGTAAACATAAATTTATTTAAAATCTCTAATAATTTGGGTCAAAATTGCAACTATTACCTTTGACTATTCTTAAATTTAAGTGCAACTGTGAAGCCGTAGTGCCTCTGAACTCATGTTTAATTTAAGGTCCAAGGGAACTGGAATATCTGAGATGTGGAGGGAAGAAAGTAAGTTCATAAGCTTATAGCAGTCTACCGGGTTGTAAATCCTGGCTGCTCCACTAACTTGGACAAGCTATGAAACCTCTTAATGCCTCAGTTTCCTTATCTATAAATGAAGATAATACTACTGTATAACTCATTAAAGATTAAATGAGTTATCTATTGAATAAAACTTGACAGACGGTAATTGTTTGATACTATTATACAGGACATTAAAGTATTTTTGCCCTGTTTACTATTAGTTTTGCTTTTTCTTAGATACAGTAGGAAATCTTGACTTTCCTATAGGGATTGAGATGTTTCCCTAACTTGTATATCTAAAAGAATTATAAATAAGTAATCTGACTACTTTCATATGACTACTATTGGGTATTTATCTTTAACTATTGCCGTATGCACATGTTTTGACCAAGCTAAATGAAAATCTTATTCACGTAATATACAACTATTTGGTTTTAGTTTTAATAAATACTATCTTAAATACTAGTTGTCTTATGGTTACCAGAAAGAGCACCTAAAAAGAAAACTTAGATATAAATGAAGTCTCTATATGCTTTTGATCTACATTTGTTTTATATTTCATAGCCTTTGGTCAAGAAACGACTGAGTTTACTTAACATTATTATTAATAACAGAGTCATATGTCTCCCACATTTTAGGATTTTTGACTACTTGGATCAGTGCTAAGTAGCATTTCAATGTCCATACTGCAGAATGTTCTACAAGACGAGCATTTACTGGGTTGTGAAGACATCATGGAAAATCGCTCCAAGATCGTTAATAATGGGTTAAAATGGATGTGATCTCTTCTCAGCTTTATCCAGTAATATGCTACTACAGCATGCAAAATAATCCGTAACTCAGTATTCTTGAGTGTCATCATCACGATGAGCTAGAACTCTCACCTATATGGCAGTCATTAACTATCTGTCTATCCATCTGCCAATGCATATATTATCTATCTATTATCTGTCTATCTATCTATCTATCTTATCTGTCTGTCTGTCTGTCTTTTGATGTATCTGCCGATCTCTCTCTCTCTCTATCTCTGTTTCTTCTGTGAGTTCTCCTTTTGCTTCTCTACTCACCCATTTCCTCCATATTAAAGCATTTAGGTTTTTCTTTTCTCTTTGCTCCAGGAGAAAGATTCTACAGATTAGGAGACAGGAAAAAAGAGTTGTATTCTGAGATTTTTATCTCCACAAGCCTAAGTCTTAAATGTAACCTAAGAAGACACCAGGCATATACACTAGTCCATTTCCAGCTATTGTTGGCTAGAATTGTATAACCTTTGACACTATAGTTGACCCCAAAATATGCAATTTAATCTATTTCCATTTGTTTAAGTGGTCTAGTGTACTAATGGGTCTTCGGCAGAGACGACCAGCAGTGGGGATTCTGGGAAGAGCACTGGGGATGAGGAAGTGCTCTAGGAATAATTCAAGACTCACAACCATCCAAGGGGCATGTCTAGACTAACAAAGTTTCAGGCAGCCTCATTGAGGTTTCTGCCCTCCCAGGAAAGCAGAGCATGGCAAAATAATTCCTGTGAGCCCAAGTATATTACTAATGTGTCACTGAGAGCTCTGGGGCACAAAAGGACTGGTTAAAGAACAATAAAGTTCTTGGCATTTCACAAGAGTGAAGAAATAACTAGAAAGAACTTTGGCAGTTCATTAGGCTCCTGCAACTTAAACACAGATGCATGGATCAAGAAGGACCCTGATAAATTATTATTTCAATTTCTCCCATTCCAGCTGAATGAGGATGTAAAACAAATTAAATTGAGTAACGAAAAAAAAGTTATCATTCTCAATATACCTGAATTACCTGGCTTGAGATTTATGCCACTTATACATATAATCAGATACCATTTTTTTTTTTTTTGAGACAGAGTCTTGCTCTGTCACCCAGGCTGGAGTGCAATGGCATGATCTTGACTGACCGCAACCTCTACCTCCTGGGTTGACCAATTCTCTGCCTCAGCCTCCCATGTAGCTGGGATTATAGGTGCCCACCTATAATTAGATTAGCCCACATCTCGCTAATTTTTGTATTTTTAGTAGAGATATGTTTACAGTCATCTTTGCTATTACTGCTACCTCTGTCATGGTAGACTTTTTTAAGCACTGATGTTCTTCTATTGTTATTGTTTTCTTCTTTACTTTTAAAACCAGCTCTTTCTAAAGAATGTTGCACTACACAGATCACTGAGTCACAGTGATGTAGTTCTTTGCCATGTGTCATGGTCTTCTCTTTCTCAAATCTACATACTCAGGATTGGGATTGGGAATGGGAGGGGTGTGTGTGTGTGTGTGTGCGCGTGCGTGTGTGTGTGTCCTCTAATGGCCACACACAGCCTCACATTTTGCCATAAACCCTGCTCTTTCTGCCTGTAGGGTCCAATATACCAATTGGTCCAGTCTCCCAGACTTTCACTTTACTTGTGGCTATATCCTTTCAGGGGAGTCACAGTTTTTCTTCCAGTTCTACTTCTTGAGTGAAATCTTGTCCATTTTCCTAATTTTTATATTTCTCATTCATAATGTTAGTTTCTAGCTCTGTATGACATGCATCTTTGGTCACACACCTGAGACAGGGCACCCATTTCAGAGTGGCTGGTCAGTTTGGTACTGGTCAGTTAAACAAACTTCAGAACATTCTAAAGAAGCAGTTTGTGTGCCTGTGGAACAAAGAGGGTCTCTTGGGGTTTACAGGACCTAACTCCAAAAGCCAGCTTAACTGACTCATGGTCAAACACCAAATCCTGTGTTTCCTGACTCATTTGATCCCATCATCAAAGTGCTTGTGCTTTTGAAACCTATAAACAATAAGTAGATGAGGGAGTAACTTGACATTTTTCCCTCACAGGTATTTTTCATCTTTAGTTATGAAAAGCTACTTCTTTTCTCAAATGATTCATTCAAAAACAAACTCACTGTAAATGGCTATTTTTGTAAGAGAGGGAAAGAAATGTCCTGTGTCAAGGTCATGGTCAAGGTCTGGAGATAAAATGCCCTCAAAACACCTCATGTCCATGACTTCCTTGGTAGTACTTTGATCGATGAGCTGACCTTGCTTGTGTGGTTATCCAGGGTTATTTTTTACATGCAGGACAAAAGATTCTCATTTATTAACCTAGAGAAAGCTCCCCAATGAAACAAAGTCTTTCTGAATGTACAGTTTAAGTGGATTGTAATCCATTAACTTTCATTATTAAGTTTTTTTATTCTCTTGTGTTTAAGCCCTTCAAGATATGAATTTATTATCATAATCAAGAATTAGTTAAGAAGGCTTTACAATGTGAAAAATTTGAGTCTTTATCACTAGAGAAGGGATGGATATTAATTCTCTAGTTGGCTGCTAAACATAGGCACACATGGATTAAGTTAATGCACAGTCATACAGATTTCAATATTACATTTTCCTCAAAATGGTAGTATAAATGCTTACTTTGGAAGAATTTCACTTTACAAAGATCAGCTTAAAATGAAGCTAAGATACTTGTATTTTCCTATATTTGTCAAGTCTCTACAGGGTTAGTCTGTAAAAAAAAAAAATACTTTATAAATCCAAATTACTTTACTCTGAATATGTAACAGCTTTGTACTCAAAAAGTTGTTCTATTTCTCTACCTCATAACAGACCAAATCAACTTAATAAATGACAAGAATATATAAGATCTAAATTTCATCCTCCTGTAGGTTTATAACATGCTATTGATTATTCCTATAACCTGTCCAAAAAAGCTGTATGGTTAAGAATTCAGAGAAAGTTGACGCATATTTTTCTTCCCATAAAAGTACATAAGAACTTTGTAATAGTTTGAAATTACAAAAACCATAATAATCATCATTATAAAATCTTTTCCCATGGTTGAGGAAGCACAGAATTCTTTAGGCTTTACGGGATTTTCTTTTTTAAGTTTAAAAGTAGTATTTATCATAGTGTTTATGTATTTCTTCACCACTAAAGATGTGTAAAACTGCTATTATTTTAATTAGATTTCTATCTTTATTATGTGTTACTAAGTTTTGGAGTGTTGTGTCTCAACCCCATTTATCTCTTAAGTCCTGTGTTGTGTTCTTTTTAATTAAGCTTTTAATTAATTTAATTTAATTAAGATAATTGTAAATTCCCTAGCAATAATTAAGAAATAATACAGACAGATTTCTTGTACCTTAATCCAGTTTCCCTAATGGTAACACATTGAAAGATACAATATCACAAACAGAATAATGACATGAATACAGTTAAAATACAAAATATTAGAAGACATACATGAGGCCAACAAACATATGAAAAAATGCTCATCATCACTGGTCATTAAAGAAATGCAAATCAAAACTACATTGAGATATCACCTCACACCAGTGAGAATGGCAATCATTAAAAAATCTGGAGACAACAGATGCTGGAGAGGATGTGGAGAAATAGGAACGCTTTTACACTGTCGGTGGGAGTGTAAATTAGTTCAACCATTGTGGAAGACAGTGTGGCGATTCCTCAAGGACCTAGAAATAGAAATTCCATTTGACCCAGCAATCCTATTACTGGGTATATATCCAAAGGATTATAAATCGTTCTACTACAAGGACACATGCACACGAATGTTCATTGCAGCACTGTTTACAATAGCAAAGACCTTGAACCAACCCAAATGCCCATTGATGATAGACTAGACTGGGAAAATGTGGCACATATACACCATGGAATACTATGCAGCCATCAAAAACAATGAGTTCATGTCCTTTGTAGAGACATGGATGAATCTGGAAACCATAATTCTCAGCAAACTGACACAAGAACAGAAAATCAAACACCACATGTTCTCACTCATAGGCAGGTGTTGAACAATGAGAACACATGGACACAGGGAGGGGAGCACTACACACTGGGGTCTGTTTGGGGGAAATAGGGGAGGGACAGCTGGGGGTGGGGAGTTGGGGAGAGATGGCATGCGGAGAAATGCCAGATATAGGTGATAGGGAGGAAGCAGCACATCACACTGCCATGTGTGTATGATGCAACAATCTTGCATGTTCTTCACATGTACACCAAAACCTAAAATGCAATTTAAAAAAAAATACAAAATATTTTCATCAACACAAGCTTTTTGTAGCTGTACTTACTTTACTTTCACCTTGACCACTTCCTTACCCCTTGTTAACCACTAATCTGTTCTCCATTTTTATAATTTTGCCAATTAAAAAATGCTGTATAAATGGAATCACGCTATGCAACCTTTTGATAAGGACTATCCTTCGCTTAAGATAAGTATCTGGATATTCATTCATGTTATTCTGTGTCCTGGCAGTTCACTCACCTATATTGCTGAGTATCTCAGAGTGTGGAAATACCATACTTATCTAACCCTTTACTTGTTGAAGAACAACTGGATATTTTCCAGTTTGGAGCTCTTATAAATAAAGCTGCTATAAACATTCAAGTCCAGATTTTTTTGTGAACATTAGTCTTCATTTATCAGGGATAAAGCAGAGTAAAGAAGCTTCTGGTTGCATGTTTAGTTTTCTTTTAAGAACTGCTGAACTGTTTTCCAGAGTGACAGCAATATGTGAGTAATTGAGCTTTTTGGTATACTTGCCATGATTTATCACTATTTTATTTTAGTCATTTTGACATGTGTATACACATATTTCATTGTGGTTTTAGTTTGCACTTCTCTGATGGCTTATAAGGTTGAACATTTTTTCACATGCTTAATTATATCTGTGTATTTTCATCAGTGAAATGTCTCTTCATATCTTTGGCCCATTTTCTAATCAGAATGCTATTTCACCATTGACTTCTGAGAGCTAATAATATATTCTACACACTAGCTTTTTCTCAGATATGCACTTTGCAAGAATTTTTACCCACTCTGTGTTTTCATCCTGTTAAAGAAGGGGGGATTTAACAGAGCAAAAGTTTTTAATTTTCATCGAGTTCAATTTTTCAACTTTTTCTCATGAATTGTGCTTTTAGTACCAAGGCTAAGAATTCTGTCTACCCCTGGATGCTGAGTATTTTCTTCTAGGTTTTTTTTTAGCAAAATTATTCTAATTTTACATTTTACATTGAAGGCTGTGAATTCATTTTAAGGTGTTTTGTTGCTGTTGTTTGTTTTTTGTTTTAATAAAGCATAAGACTTCACTCAAAGTCTTCTTGTTTGATTGTTTTGCCTATGGATGTCCAATTACTCCAGGATCATTTGCTGAAAAGGCTATCTTTTCTCCACTTAATGTCCATTGCTACCACATTATATATTGGAGTGTGTGTGTACATATAAATATATATATATATATAACCAAAAACTGAGAGATCCAAGATGGCTGATCCCTAACAGCTCAGGATTGTAGCTCCCAGTGAAAGTGTAGAGAATGAGAGGATGCCACACTTTCAGACAAATTTTTGTAGCTCACGTACCAGAAGATTCCCAGCGGAGGAGCCCCATGGGTCACCAGTGCAACTCTTGTGGCCGGTGTGGTGGTTTCGCCAGTGCCTTGGCACAGTGGCTCTTGGTGCAGAGTAAACGGGACTGGTTCCCCTTCTGACCAATGTTTGGAGCTCCGGAAGGGCAGAGGCACCTATAACGGACCCAAGAAGGAAGCTAGACTGGAGATTCCTGGGTAGAAGAGCACCATCAATCTTAACACTGCTGTTTTGGCCGGCACAGTGGGTTGCTCAGATTCTGGCACTGGGAATCAATAAATTGGATGTCCACTCAGAAACCTAATTAGAAAGGCGGTAATTGCAAAGATGACAGATGGATAAATTTATAATGAAGAGAAGAACCCAGCCTAAAAAGGCTGAGAATACCCAAAATCAGAACCCCTCTCCCTCTACAAGGGATTACAGTTCCTCATCAGCAATGGAACAAGGCCTGATGGAGAAGGACTGTGTTCCATTAACAGAAGTAGGCTTCAGAATGTGGATAACAAGAAACTTCTGGGAGTTAAAAGAACTTGTTCTAACCCAATGTAAAGAAACTAAGAACTTTGCAAAAAGGTTTGACAAAATGCTAACAAGAATAGACAATATAGAGAGGAATATAAATGAACTAATGGAGCTGAAAACACAAGAACTTAGTAAAATATGCACAGGTTTTAATAACCGAATTGATCAAGCAGAAGAAAGAATATCAGAGGTCGAAGCCCAATTTAACAAAATAAAATGAGAAGACAAGAATAGAGAAAAAAAGATAAAAAGGAATGAGCAAAGTCTTCAAGAAATATGAGACTATGTGAAAAGACCTAATTTATGTTTGATAGGTGTACCTGAATACGACAAAGAGAATGAATCCAAGCTGGAAAATCTTCTTCAGGATATCATCCAGGAAAACTTCCACAACCTAGCAAGGCAGGACAATATTCAACTCTAGGTAATACAGAGAACACCACAAAGATATTCCTCAAGAAGAGCAACCCAAGGCACATAATTGTTAGATTCACCAGGGTTGAAATGAAAGAGAAAATACTAAGCGCAGCCAGAGAGAAAGGTCAGGTTACCCACAAAGGGAAGCCTATTAGACTTACAGAAGATCTCTCAGCAGAAACCCTACAAGCCAGAAGAGAATGGGGGCCAATATTCAACATCCTTAAACAAAAGAACTTTCAGCCCAGAATTTCATATCCAGCCAAACTAAGCTTCACAACTGAAGGAAAAATAAAATATTTTGTGAACAAGCAAGTACTCAGAGATTTTATTACCACCAGGCCTGCTTAACAAGAGCTTCTGAAAGAAGCATTACACACCAGTATTAGCCTTTCCAAAAATATACCAAACAGTAAAGAGCATCAACATAATGAAGACTTTACATCAACAAATGGACAAAACAGCCAGCTAACATCAAATGGCAGTAATCCTAAATTTAAATTGACTAAATCCCCCAATCAAAAGATACAGCCAAAACCCAAGGGTATGCTGCATCCAGACCCATTTCACATGCAAGGATACACAAAGACTCAAAACAAAGGGATGGAGAAAGACTCAAAACAAAGGGATTTACCAACCAAATGGAGAGCGAAAATAAATAAATAAATAAAAAGCAGGAATTGCGATTCTCACCTCTGATAAAATAGATTTCAAAGCAACAAAGATATAATGGTAAAAGGATTATACCTTTTATAAGGTATAATCAACAAGAAAGCTAATGATCCTAAATATATATGCACCCAATACAGGAACACCCAGATACATAAGACCTATAAAGAGACTTAGACTCCCTAGACTCCCACACAATAATAGTGGGAGACTTCAACATCAATATTAGATAGATCAACGAGACAGAAAATTAATAAGGATATCCAGGACTTGAACTCAGGTCTGGAACAAGTAACCTTAATAAACATTTATAGAACTCTACACTTTAAATACACAAAATATACATTCTTATCAGTACCACATCACAACTACTCATAGGTTTAAATGAAACATTGACTGGCTATTATTAAGCACAATTATTGCCATAAAAGAGGTTTTCAATACCCATTTTTAGAATAAAGCAACATTCCCATCCTCTTTCTTCCTCTCCTTCATTCCTTTTTTTCTTTCTTTCTCTCTCCTTCTTTTTTCTTTCTTTCTTTAAAAAAAAAAAACAACTAATATATTTTGGTATATATATATATACATATCCAAAAATACAGATACACTTTATTTCTGCATTCTCTATTCTTCTCCATTTGTCTACAGGTATTTCCTTCCATCAATACTGCATAGTCTTGATTAGTGAGATGGACGTCTCCCATCAATTCTTTTCTTTCATTTTTTTTTTCAAAATTGTTTTAGCAATTAAGGTTCCTTTGTCATTTAATATAAATTTTAGAATTATCTATTCTATATCAACAAAACTCTTGATAAGAATTATCTAAAACCTGTATAAATATTTGAGGAAATTACAGTCTTTACTATGTCGAGTCTTTCTGTTTGTTTGTTTTTTGAGACAGGGTTTTACTTTGTCATTCAGGCTGGAGTACAGAGGTGTGGTCATGGCTCACTGCAGCCTCAACCTCCCCAGCCTCAGTGATCCTCCCATGTTAGCATCCTGAGGAGCTGAGACTACAGACAGGTGAATGCCACCATGACCAACTAATTTTTGTATTTTTTGTAGAGACATGGTTTCACAATGTTGGACAGGCTGGATGTTAAGTCTTATAATCTATGAATATCCCTCTATGTTTACTTATATTTTCTTTCATCAATATTCTGTAGTTTGCAGCATACACTCCTGCACGTTTTGTTAGATTCGCTCCTAAGCATTTTCTTTTCTTGAGTGGTTAGAAATGACATTTTAATTTCACTGTCAACATGTACATTACTGGTATATAGAAGTTCAATTCAATTTTATATTGGAGTGTTTTATATTAAAGTGTTTTTCACAATTTCTTGAGATCTTCTATGTAGGCAAATATGTCATCTGCAAACGGACACTGTTTATTTTGTGTTTTCCAATGCACATATCTTGTATTCCTTTCTGTTTTCTATTGTACTGGCTAGAATTTTCTGTCCTATATTGAATAAGAGTAATTGAATAAAAGCAGACTTGCTGTTTATCCTAGGAGAGAACATTCAGCCTTTAACCATTGGCAGGTGTTAGCCATAGGTTTTCTTAATAGAAGTTCTCTATAAAGTTTAGGCAGTTCTCCTCTATTCCTACCTATCTGAGGGTTTATAGCATGATTAATGTTGAATTTGACAAAAACATACAGACACATACATACATACATACATGTATATATTTGGAATCAACTGATATGAACATAAGAGTTTTCTGCTTTAACTTGTTAATATGGTGGACTACATTATTTTATTTTCAAAATTAAGCCAGCTTTGTATCTCTAGATTAAAATCCACTTAATCATGGTTTTAAAAATATATATTACTGATTTCTATTTGCTCTTATTTTACTAAGGATTTTTGTGTGTATATTCAAGAGAGATACTGCTCTGTAGTTTCTGTTTTCTATTGTCCTTGGTTTGTATTTTTTATGTATTTGCATGATTTTGGCTTCAGGATAATTCTAGTTTAATAAAATAAATTCAGAAATATTCTTTACTCTTTTATTTTCAGGAAGAGATTGTATGTAATTTATGTTAGTCTTTTAAACATTTGAAATAATTATTCATTGAAACCATCTGAACCTAGATTTTTGGTGTATTATTTTAATTAAAATTTTAATTTCCTTAACAGTTACAGGGCTATTTCACTTATTGATTTCATGTTGGGTGAGTTGCGGTAGTTTGTGTTTTTCTAAGAACTACTCATTTCACCAATATTGCTAAATTCACATGTATAGAGTTCTTTCTTGTATTTCTTTGTTAGCCTTTTGGTGTCTGTAAAGTCTGTAGTGATGTCCCTGTTTTATTTACGATGCTAGTAATTTTTCTTCTCTCTTTTTGTTTTTTATCTGTCTTCCTAATGGTTTGTCAGTTTTATCAATCTTTTTAAGAACCAGCTAGCTGTTTCATTGTTTCTCTCTATTATTTATTTTCTGTTTCAGTTTCACTAATTTCTGCTATTTCCTCTCTTATTATTAATTTTTTCCTTTGATTGGTCCAGGTTTATTTTACTTATTTGTTTATTTTTTTTAGGTTCTTGAGGTGGGAGCTTAGACTATTGATTTAAGGCATTTTCTCTTTACTAATGTATGCATTCAGTGGTGTAAATTTCATCCCACTACTGCTTAACTATGCCTTATAAATTAAATATTTTTTATTTCTATTTTCATTCAGGCAATGTATGTTTTTATTTCCATTGAGACTTCCTTGTTTACCCATGGATTAATTAGATGTATATTGTGTACTTTCTAGCGTTTGAAAATTTTTCTTTTTTCTTTGGATTAATTTCTAGTTTGATTTCACGGTTTTTAAAGAAGACACTCTGTATGCTCTCAATTCTTTTAAATTTGTTAAGGTTTGTTTTACAGCCCAAGATGTGATTTATCTTGGCATGTTTTTCCCTGACACTTGAAAGAAATATATATTCTTATGGTGTTGGGTGGAGTGTTCTAAAAATGTTCATTAAATACTTTTTATTTGATATTGTTATTGAGTTTTTCTATATCCTGTCCTATTTTTGGTCTACCAGTTGTTAACTTATCAAATTACAGTTTTGAATTCATTTGTTCTTTCAGTCTTCTCAGTTTTTCTTCATCCATTTTGTAGTTCTGTTGTTTTGAGCCATACACATTGAGCATTGCTTCCTGAATGGTCTCCACTACCACTGGATTCTGCATTCTGTGTTCTGTTCCATTTGTCTACAGGCATTTCATTCCACCAATGCTATATAGTCTTGATCAGTGAGATGGATTCCTCCAATCAATTCTTTTTTTTTTTCATAAATTTTTTCAAAATTGTTTTAGTGATGAAGGCTCCTTTGTCATTTAATAAGAATTTTAGAATTATTTATTCTATATCAACAAAACTCTTGGGGAGAGTTTAAGAATTATCTAAAACCTGTATATATATATTTGAGAAAATCATAATCTTTACTATGTTGAGTCTTTTTGTTTAGTTTTTGAGACAGGGTTTTTTAAGACATTCCTACTAGGTAGTGGTGAAAGTCCTAGCATTCCATGTGCAGCTGTTTTGGCTGTGTCCCAGTGTGCCAGTTCTTCGTACAAAATACACTGGTCTTGTTGCCTTTTAAGATGGCAATTGGAGCTCCGGGAAAGCAGAGTTGTCACCCATTCATCTGATTAAACAGGGGCCTGAAACAGGGAGCCAGGCCAGGAGATTCCCAGGCAAAAAAGCACTGACACACTGGGTCGCCGCATAGAAAATCACACAGATCCCAGCGCCTTTTCAGCAGGCGACTGGAACACCTGGGAGAGAGTCAACTGTTCAACTTAAAGAAAAAAAAAGGCTCTGAGGCAAGGAGCCAGGTGATCAGGCTCAGTGGGTCCCACACCCCCCCACACACACAAAAAAAGCAGCTGGAAATGCTCTGGGTTGAGAGTTTCAGACAAGCACAACTGAAGCTGGGATGGTCCAGCTCTGTGGCAAAGGGTGTCCGCCATTACCGAGGCACTCTACCCCTACAGAGGTAGTCTTCCATTGCTAGGGCAGCCTGCTGTTGCCGAGGCAACCCGCCATTACAGAGAGAGTCTGCCATTACAGAGGTGGGCCACCGTTGCTGAAGCAGTTCTAACCACACCCATATAAACAGAACTGCAGGGACGTTTACATGGCAGCAGGGCAGAGCCCACGGCAGCTCAGCAAAGCCTCTGCAGTCAGACAGTGACTAGGCTGCCTCCTTGCTGGGCAGGGCAGCCCTGAAAAAAAGAGGCAGCAGCAAAATGGAAACTTATATATAAAGCACTAACTCCCCGGGACAGAGCACCTGAGAAAAAATTGGGGGGTTTATGAATTCTGCTGCAGCAGACTTAAACGTACCTGCCTAGCAATTCTGAACAACGGAGCTCACAGCTAAGTACTTGAGCACCTATAAAGGACATACTGTCTCCGCAAGCAGCTCCCTGACCCCTGTATATCCAAAGAGTCAATTCACAAAGGACTGATCAGACTGACATTTGGTGGGCATCATTCTGGGACAAAGATAGCAGAAGAAGAAACTGGTAGCAACCCTTACTGTTTTGCAGCTGCTGCAGGTGATCCCCAGGCAAGCAGGGCCTGGAGTGGACCTCAGCAGTCATAGAGCAGAGGGGCCAGACTGTTAGAAGGAAAACTAAGAAACAGAATAACTTCGTCATCAACAAACTGGACATCGACTCAGAGACACAATCTGAAAATCAGCAACTACAAAGACAATAGATAGATAAATCCACAAAGATGGGAAGAAACCAGCGTAAAAAGGAGGGAAACACCCGAAACCAGAACACCTCTCCTCCTACAAGGAAGCACAACTCGTCACTGGCAAGGGAACAAGGCTGGATGGAGAAAGAGTATGATGAAATGACAGAATTAGACTTCAGAAGGTGGGTAATGAGACACTTCTGTGAGCTAAAAGAACATGTTCTAACCAAATGCAAAGAAACTAAGAACCTTGAAAAAAGATTTGACAAAATGCTAACGAGAATGGACAACTTAGAGAGGAATATAAGGGAATTGATGGAGCTGAAAAACACAACATGAGAATTTCATGAGGCATGCACAAGTTTCAACAGCTGAATTGACCAAGCAGAAGAAAGCATATCAGAGGTCGAAGATCAACTCAATGAAATAAAACAAGAAGACAAGATTAGAGAAAAAAGTGTAAAAAGGAATGAAAAAATTCTCCAAGAAATATGGGTCTATGTGAAAAGACCTAATCTATGTTTGATAGGTGTACCTGAATGTGATGAAGAGAATGAATCCAAGCTGGAAAATACTCTTCAGGATATTATCCAGGAAAACTTCCACAACCTAGCAAGCCAGGCCAATATTTAAGTTCAGGAAATACAGAGAACACCACAAAGATATTCCTCAAGATGAGCAATCCCAAGGCACATAATCGTCAGAATCACCAGGGTTGAAATGAAGGAGAAAATGCTAAGGGCAGCCAGAGAGAAAGGTTGGGTCACCCATAAAGGGAAGCCCATCAGACTCACAGCAGATCTCTTGGCAGAAACCCTATAAGCCAGAAGAGAGTGGGAGCCAATATTCAACATCCTTAAAGGAAAGAACTTTCAACACAGAATTTCACATTCAGCCAAACTATGCTTCATAAGTGAAAAAAAAGAAAATAAAATCCTTTGCAAACAAGCAAGTACTAGACATTTTGTCACTACCAGGCCTGCTTTACAAGAGCTCCTAAAAGAGGCACTACACGTAGAAAGGAACAACCAGTACCAGCCACTCCAAAAACATGCCAAATAGTAAAGAGTATAAACAAAATGAAGAATCTGCATCAACTAATGGGCAAAACAGCAAGCTAGCATCAAAATGTCAGTATCAAATTAACAAATAACAATATTAACCCTAAATGTAAATGGACTAAATGCCCCAATCAAAAGACACAGACTGGCAAATTGGATAAAAAGCCAAAACCCATCGGTGTGCTGTATCCAGGAAACCCACCTCACATGCAAGGATACACAAAGGCTCAAAATAAAGGGATGGAGGAAGATTTACCAAGCAAATGGAGAGCAAAAAAAAAAAAAAGCAGGAGTTGCAATTCTTGTCTCTGATAAAATAGACTTTAAAGCAACAAAGATAAAAAGGGACAAAGAAGTATATTACATAATGGTAAAAGGATTGATGCAACAAGAAGAGCTAATGATCATAAATATATATGCACCCAATACAGGAGCACCCAGATACATAAGGCAAGTTCTTAACGACTTACAAAGAGACTTAGACTCCCACACAATAACAGTGGGAGACTTTAACACCCAGTGTCAATATTAGACACATCAACCAGGCAGAAAATTTATTTTATTTTATTTTTTTAAAGAAAGGAGAGAAGGAAAGAAAGAAAAAAAAGGAGTGAAGCAGAGGAAGAAAGAGGAAGAAAAAGAGGGAGAGAGAATGGGAATGTTGCTTTATTCTAAATATGTGTATTGAAAACCTCTTTTATGCCAATAATTGTGCTTAATAATGGCCGATCAATATTTCATTTAAACCTATGAGTAGGTATGATGTGGTACTGACAAGAATGTATATTTTGTGTATTTAAATTGGAGAGCTCTATAAATGTTTATTAAGTTTACTTGTTCCGGATCTGAATTCAAGTCCTGGATATTCTTATTAATTTTCTATCTTGTTGATCTATCTAATATTGATGTTGAAGTCTCCCACTATTATTGTGTGGGAGTCTAGGGAGTCTAAGTCTCTTTATAGGTCTTATGTATCTGGGTGTTAGGATTGTTAGCTCTTATTATTGCATTGATCCTTTTACCACTATATCTTTGTTGCTTTAAAGTCTGTTTTATCAGATGCAAGAACTGCGACTCCTCCTTTTTATTTATTTATTTATTTATTTTTGCTCTCCATCTGGTTGGCAAATCTTTCTCCATCCCTTTGTTTTGAGTCTTTGTGTATCCTTGCATGTGAAATGGGTCTGGATGTAGCATACCGTTGGGTTTTGGCTGTATCTTTTGATTGGGGGATTTAGTCAATTTAAATTTAGGATTACAGACAGAAAATTAACAAGGATATCCAGGACTTGAACTCAGACTTGGAACAAGCAAACCTAATAGACATTTACAGAACTCTCCACCCCAAAACCACAGAATATACATTCTTCTCAGCACCACATCACACCTATTCTAAAATTGACCACATAATTGGAAGTAAATCACTCCTCAGCAAATGCAAAAGAACGGAAATCATAACAATCTCTCAGACCACAGTGCAATCAAGTTAGAACTCAGAATTCAAAAACTAACTCAGAACCGCACAGCTTCATGGAAACTGAGCAACTTGCTCATGAATGTTGACTGGATAAACAATGAAATGAAGGCAGAAATAAAGATGTTCTTCAAAACCAACGAGAATGAAGACACAACATACCAGAATCTCTGGGACACATTTAAAGCAGTCTCTGGAGGAAAATATATAGCAATAAGTGCCCACATGAGAAGCAAGGAGAGATCCAAAATTGACACCCTATCATCAAAATTGAAAGAGCTAGAGGAGCAAGATCAAAAAAACTCAAAATCTATCAGAAGACAAGAAACAACTAAACATATTTAAAGGTAAAAGTATTGGGTTCAAGAGCTATTGGCAATAATCAGTTTGTCTGCACACTACAATGAAAATATTGAATAGTATTTGATTATTTATTATATGGGAAAACTTTATACATGTACACACAAATATATACATTTCTGTGCATATCAACACACACAATTATATCTAGCTATATATATGCACGAATCATTTTCTGTGTGTATTTGTGTGTATACCCAAATATAAATAGTCAAGAAGAAGTGGAAGAGGGATTTCTACTCCCAAGTATTCTGACTTCAGAGGCTGGGCTCTTTACTTCTGTACTAAACTTTCTGAAAGAAATACTAAGTAAAATTACAAACTTTGAGAACATAATTTAGAGATCATTAATGTCATATATAATTGTATAATAATGGTAATATAACCAATAACAATCAAGAAGTAGAGAAAGAAGTGGTGGAATAATTGGAAGAGGATCACTTTCCCCAAACATCATAGCAGTGATCAATGGATATTATTTTAAATTAAAACATAACTTATAGGATATGGAGGTGAGTGGGTTACTCAAGGCCAGGAATTTGAGACCAGCCTGGGCAACATGGCAAAAGCCTGTCTCTACTAAAAATACAAAAAATTAGCTGGATCTAGTGGAACATGCCTATAGTCCCAGCTACTTGGGAAGCTGAGGTGTAGAGATGGCTTGAGCCTGGGAGGCAGAGTTTGCAGTGAGCCAAGATTGTGCCGCTGCACTCCAGCCTAAGTGACCGAGCAAGACCCTGCCACAATTAAAAAGAAAATAAAGGTTGCCAACTTTTCATATTTTCAGTAACAAATAATATAGCTTAGAAAACTTCACTCTATCCTACACCAAGATACGCTGAGACCCTCCAATGATGGTTTGCAGACAGATGGTCTTTTCTAAAGAAGTGAAACAATGATGAGATACCCTCTTTGGTAACCCAGATGATTGACAGCCTATTGCTTTAACTCCTTTTTAAAGGAAACTAAAAAAAAAAAGAGCTTATCTGGGACATTTTTTTAAGTGGCAAAGTTGCATAGTATATTTTACTTTAAAAGTTGAGTTAAAATGTGCATGTACTATTTCCTAAAAAGGAGACAGATTATATCATCAATTTTCCCACCAATCAATCCCACTTCCAATATTGTTGCCCTTACCCAGTATCCTGGGCTTGGCCATGTGACTTGCTTGACCAGTGAGACATGTGCAAACATGACACAAGCAGAGGCTTGGTAAGTGTTTGCACATTGAGGACTGCACTCTTGTACTACAGATGCCACCAGCTAAGAAATTCCAGTCTTGTCCAGTGACCTTAAGGAAGAATGACCACATGAAGAGAAAGGTTCAGTGATTACTTCAGCTGAAGAATGTCATATGTGTGAGTCCAAGGGAAACTAGTCGAAGAATGCCCATCCCACTGAGGGAATTATGAGAAATAATAAACTGGTTTTTTAAAAACTTATTTGTATTTTAAGTTTCTCGGGTACAGTATGTGGATGCTTGTTACACAGGTAAACGTGTGTCATGGAGGTTTGCTGCACCTATCAACTCATCACCTAGGTACTAAGCCCAGCATGGATTAGCTATTTTTTCCTAATGCTCTCCCTCCCCCCACCCCACTTCCTGGCAGGCTCCAGTGTGTGTTGTTCCCTTCTTTGTGTCCATGGGATCTCATTGTTCATCTCCCACAAATAAGTGAGAACAAGTGGTGTTTGTTTTTCTGTTTCTGCTTGGTTTGCTGAGGATAATTGCTTTTGGCTCCATCCTCATCCCTGCAAAGGACATGATTTCATTCCTTTTTATGGCTGCATAGTAATTTATGGTGTATATGTACCACATTTTCTTTATCCAGTCTGTCAATGATGGGCATTTGTGTTCCTTCCATGTCTTTGCCATTGTGAATAGCACTCCTGTGAACATACACCTACATGTATCTTTGTAACAGAATAATTTACATTTTTTGGGTATATAACAAGTAATGGGATTTCTGAGTCAAATGGTATTTGTGGAACTACAGGCATGTTCCACCACCCTTGGCTAATTTTCGTATTTTTAGTAGAGATGGGGTTTCACCATGTTACCCAGGCTGGTCTCGAACTCCTGTCCTCAAGTGATCTACCCACCTCAGCCTCCTATAAGCTATGTTTTATGTGGACATTTAGCAATCCATAGCAAATTCTTCAGTGTATTGTTCCCTACCCAAGTGCTCTTGAATAAAGACATAAAATTAAACATCTGTGGAATATAATGTTATACAGACAGCATACCCATAAAAGGCTGCAGGAAATAAACATATAAACTCTACTCTGATATGTAACATTAATTGAATGTGCATAATGTACACCCCAGTTTAAACATTACACATAAAGTATTTCCTCAATCCCCCCAACAACTCAATAAAGTAGTGCTGTTATGCTTTACTTTACATATGAAGAAATGGAGGTTTAGAGATATGAAGTGACTTTCCCAAAGCAAGGTAATAAGTAATTTGTGAATCTGAAATGTGAAGGCAACTGGATCTGGCTCCAAAGACACTGATAATTTTTAATTTTCATTTTTAAAGGGTAGCCGAGTAGGAAGTTAAATTGTCTTTGTTCACAGATGACATTTTTCTACATCTAGAAAACCCTATCATCTCAGCCCAAAAGCTTCTTAAGTTGCGAGGCAAATTCAGCAGTCTCAGGATACAAAATCAGTGTGCAAAAGTCACAAGCACACCAACAACAGGCAAGCAGGGAGTCAAATCATAAATTAACTCCCATTCACAATTGTTACAAAGAATAAAACACCTAGGGATACAACTAACAACGGAAATGAAGAACGCTTTTGAGGAGAACTACAAACCACTGTTCCAAAAAATAAGAGAGGACACAAACAAATGGAGAAACATTCCATGCTCACGGATGGGAAGAATCAATAGCATAAAAATGGCCATACTGCCCAATTAATCTATAGATTCAATGCTATTTCCATTAAACTACCATTGACATTCTTCACAGAATTAGAAGAAACTATTAAAAATTTCATATGGAACCAAAAAGAAGTTCTCATAGCCAAGACAAATCCAAGCAGAAAAAACAAAACTGGAGGCATCACGCCACTGGACTTCAAACTGTACTAGAAGGCTGGAGAAACCAAAATCACATGGTACTTACAAAAACGGACAGACAGACTAATGGAACAGAATAAAGAACTCAGAAATAAGACTGCACATCTACAACCATCTGATTTTTGACAAACTTGACAAAAAGAAACAATAGGGAAAAGATTCCCTATTTAATAAATGGTACTGGGAAAACTAGTTAGTCATATTCAGAAAACTGAAATTGGACCCCTTCCTTACAGCTTATACAAAAATTAACTGAAAATGGATTAAAGACTTAAATGTAAAATCCAAAACTATCAAAACTACAGAAGAAAATCTAGGCAATACCATTCAGAACATAGGCATGGGCAAAGATTTCATGAGGAAATCACCAAAAGCAATTGAAACAAAACCAAAAAATGACAAATGGAATCTAATGAAATGAAAGAGCTTCTGCACAGCAAAAGAAACTATCATCAGAGAGAAAAGGCAACTTACAGAGTGGGAGAAACTTTTGGAATCTATGCATCTGACAAAAGTCTAATATCCAGAATCTGCAAGGAACAAATTTACAAGAAAAAAATGAAATACCCCATTAAAATGTGGGCAAAGGACATGAACAGACACTTCTCAAAAGAAGATATTCATGCTGTGAACAAACATTTGAACAAAAGCTCAACATCACTAACCTTTAGAGAAATGCAAATCAAAACCACAATGATATATTGTCTCACGCCAGTCAGAATGGCCATTATTAAAAAGTCAAAAAAGAACAGGTGCTGGTGAGATTTGTGGAGAAAAAGGAACACTTTTTTTTTTTTTTTTTTTTTTTTTTTTTTTTTTGAGACGGAGTTTTGCTCTTGTTACCCAGGCTGGAGTGCAGTGGCGTGATCTCGGCTCACCGCAACCTCCGCCTCCTGGGTTCAGGCAATTCTCCTGCCTCAGCCTCCTGAAAAAAGGAACACTTTTACACTATTAGTGGAATTTTAATTAGTTCAACCATTGTGAAAAACTGTTGGGTTTTGCTTTAAGGTGTTTTTCACTGAGGCTGTGGTGGCTCAAGTGATTCTCCTTCCTCAGCCTCCAGAGTAGCTGGGACATGTGTGCGTCACTATGCCCCGCTATTGTTGTATATGTAGTAGAGATGGAATTTCACCATTTTGGCCAGGCTGGTCTTGAAGTCCTAGTCACAGGTGATCCTCCCACTTGAGCCTTTCAAAGGGCTGGGATGACAGGCACGAGCCACCATGCCTGACAAGGTGTTTTTATTAATGCCTAAATAGATAGGTGATGTGACAAAGCAATTAAGAACTTGAAGTGCCATGCCCAAAGAACACAATGAATTATCAAGCACATCTGTTTCTATAATGAATAAATAGTTGCCAAACGTTAAAGTTCCCAGAAACTTGTAGCCTGAATTTCCCAGAGATCTGACAGGGTTGCTTTTGTTTTGTTTCATTTCTTGGATGAAGACTTAATTAGTAAAAGCTCAGCATCGTTTTTAGTTTCACTTCAATTTCTCTTTTTCTTGGTAACTTTGGAAGACTTAAAATTGATACAGTTTATTTAGTATGATATAATTTGATATTGTCTGTAACTCTCTTTTTTTCTCACTGTCTTTTATTCTCTCTCCATCAATATAAATATAGCTGAAGCAAATCATACTGAGATAAATTTTTAAAATACTATCCTTGAACTTTGGTTTATTGTTTAAATTATAATTAGTAGATATACTTTTTTAATAATCATAATAAAATTTTTAAAATATACTAAACTTCATTTTTCTACAAATTTATTCATTTAGTATTTTAACTGTCCAAGATAAAAATATATTTTTCCCACAAATAACTTGTTATTTAGGGTTTTTTTTTTTTTTTTTGACAGAGTCTCATTCTTGTCACCCAGGCTGGAGTGCAGTGGCCTCAATCTGGGATCCCTGCAATCTCCGCCTCACGGCTTCAGGCGATTCTCCTGCCTCAGCCTCCCAAATAGCTGGGATTACAAGTGCCCGCCGCCACGCCTGGCTAATTTTTGTATTTTTAGTAGAGACAAGGTTTCACCATGTTGGGGCACGCTGGTCTCAAACTCCTGACCACAAGCAATCTGCCCACGTCGGCTTCCCAAAGTGCTGGGATTCTAGGCGTGAGCCACAATATTTAGGGTCTGAACTGTCCAATATAAAAATGTATATAACAAAATTTTCCAACATAGGTTGCCCTAAGGAACAGAAACAGCTCTAAAGTCATTCACAGCCATCTTTCCTAAAAGAGTCCATCTAGAGATTGGAGAAACTATGCAAGATATATAATTTTTGAACTTTCCTTGTGATTATCATTTATTATAAGACTTCTGAGTAGGTATTCATATTACGTTTCTTATTTCATAATAAACATTTCTGTGCATAATATAGCATAATTTCCTAATAAATACTAGAAACTCAGAGCATGAATTCTGCTTATTTATGATTATACTATTTAATTAAGAATATGTACCCCTAGAATCCAATTAACTGAGATTTAGTGAGTATATTACCAAAGCTCTCTCAGTATAAGTCTCTCCAGCTTAAGTATCAATATGGTATGAAACATACCACCATTGCTCTCTGGTGCTATTTTAGTAACTTCCCAACTCGTCTGCAGCTCTTATTTGCATTTTCCCTTCAAGATGGAAACGTCATAATGTCATTTACATCACTTCACCTTACAGATTTTTTTGCAGCCTACTTCACTACACCTGACACTGAATTTGATGCCTTTTCCACTGGATTTGTACATGTTCTTCTAGTAAGATTCCACACATGTATTCTTTGTAAGCACCGTGGTAGAATGGTTTCATAATTTTCATAAATGTTTTCTCTCAAAGACTGCAAGCTCATGAAGGGCTGAATGCATGTGTTATTTACCCTTTCTTCCGCAGCACCTAAAAACAGTAACTAAAGCAAATGTTTCAATAATGAGTTCACAAATATAGGTATATCTAAAATAAAGCAATGAACTAATTATGAGGAAAAAGATTGTTTTAAAAATATTGTTACAAGTTTAAGATAATTAAAAGACTTTCCTAAATTTTTAAAATGGAAAGTTAAACCATTTATATATTTTCTTAGGCTAGACAGAATAGACTAAGAAAATCAATTATTCTCTTCATTCTTGATGATTTTAGAAATGATTAGGCAATATAAGGAAAAGACAGTGAGTAAAAACAATATGTGATGATGTTTGTGGATTTTAACCAGACAGACAAAAAGTTAAATTAAAAAATATATATCTGTAATATCAAAAATTACCAGCCAAACTATGTAATCGCATAAGGATGCTCAGTTTAGCATAAAATAAAATTTGGTATTTTGTACATATTAAAAATATGTATATTGATTTTATTTTTACTTTTAAGTGACTGACAAAACTTCAGGCTTTAAACCATTTCTTTTTAAGAATCTCGTTTCCTTTTCTCACATTTACTGTGTCACAGTGATCTTCAGAAAGCAGTCAAGTTGATCCTGATGTTTAAACAATTGAGACATGATTCTATTCATTATTGAAAACATATTCCAGTACTGATGCTTACAATAACCCCATATAGGAACAGCATCTTCCTGCCAGTCAGCTCCTAGCTGTCCCAGATAGCACACTGCCCTAAGTTTAATAGTCTGAGTATTTTGAAAATTCTAGTTAGAAAATAAATTAACTCTTAAAAGCTGTAACTGCTTATCTGTGGCAACACTCTCCAGGGTTCAAGTAGAGTGAAAATGTGCCAGGTCAGCTATGAAATCGGGTCTTCATTAGGGTGGCCTTCATATCAGTGTGAACTAGGAAAAGAGGCAACTCAGTGGCTTCAACTTCATTTCTCTGTGTTCTTTCTCCTTCTGCCATACACTTCACCCTTTTGACCATATGTTTCCTCTTTATTCTTTGTTTGAAAATAAACATTCAAAAAAGTATCTAAGACTACCCATTCATTTTCACACAAATTAAAGTGAATACATACTCTCCTCCAAAGTATTTATATTTCAAACCTTATCTATGACACAGAAATAAATGACTCCATGTCATTAATGGAATTTCAGGAATTGGTGCATGAATGGGATCTGCAGCTGTGAGGTCATCTGAATAATCACATTTCTCCTGTACTTCAGTATTACCTTAATTTATGTCAGATGTTCACAGTGTACAGAAGTAATATAAAGGTAAGAAAAATGATGTATCACCTTGAAAAACTAGCCCAAGTTTGCTTTTTACTTTTACACTTTTCTTATTGTAGAATATTCAAATAAGTTTTAAAAGATCAGTTAAAAATATTATTGGTACCAAATTGGGGGGAAAAACATATTCTAGGTTTATACATAGTTATTTAGAACATCATTTAATTTGTAATTTTTCACTTCTCTGCTATCCTTAGGAAGGGTGGAACAGGGGAGGGAATTATTTTCCTGTCAATCAATTCAATTCTGGAATTCATTTTTCATTTTTATGTACTCACTGCATTGATTCAAACTAAACTCAAAATTATACTAACCCACTATTCAAAGCACCCTAGTAATATAATCAAAATCAAAGATTTTGCTGTCCATTCTAACATATTCTTAGAAAAGAGAATTGAAAAAAAAAAGAAGTTCCTATTCTAAAAGTTCTTAAAATCTCTGGTGGAGAAAATCAACACCAGAAATGCCAACACTAAGTAAATCAACATGAAAAACACTGATTTTGTCAAAAACACATTATGTTGTATTTTTCTCTTATTTTTGTTAAGCTGTTATTGAACAAATATCACCGACTTAATATGTGGACACCAATGATGTACATAACATTCCTATTAAAATACATTTTTAAAAAATGGATAGCAAGGCTGGGTGCAGTGGCTTACTCCTGTAATCCCATCACTTTGGGAGGCCTAGGCAGGTGAATCATCTGAGATCAGGAGTTTGAGACCAGCCTAGCTAACATGGTGAAATCCCATCCCTACTAAACACACAACAATCAGCCAGGCATGATGTCAGGTGCCTGTTGTCTCAGCTGCTTGGGAGACTGAGGCAAAGAATCGCTGAACTCAAAAGATGGAAGTTGTAGTGAGCTGAGATCAAGCCACAACACTCTGAACTGGATAACAGAGCGGGTCTCCATTTCAACAAACAAGCAAACAACAAAGATGGCAGAAACAACCAGCACCTCAATCTCAGAGACCAACAGCTTATAAATCCATTATTGAACATGATACAGAAGAACTAAATAATAAGAGAGATTGTATGTTTGTGTATCTGTGTGTGTATGTAAAACTTTTCCATTGTGGGTAATTCAATCTTAAGTAAGCTTCCTGGCAAGACTCAACTTGAGTGGCTTCAAATATTTGAGTGGCTTCAAAATCTATTTAATCTCCCAAAAATATATTGCTAAAGCTTGGTTTTAGGGTTATCTTGTATTTATCTGAACTAGTCTTCGAAAAAGACATGCCATCCATACTCCTGTTCACATCAACATCATGCAGATTAGATCCAGTGCACTGAGCTGTGTACCAATGGAGTAAGAAACTTTTTTTTTAACTCTGGCATTGAATTTACCATACTCTGTACCAAAGCTTGATATTAATGTTTCAAAAGGAAGTACTGGCTTAGCCATGCTGTCGCAAAGCACAAGATCAACTGCTGGTTTGGATATCAGTTTTATTTCTTTTTTGTACACCTTTCTTGCTAATGGGCAAATAAGAAAAATGAAGTAGGTGGAACAAACTATAAATATATATTTGCCTTTTTATTTCTACTTGCCCTTTTGATTTTCTTTATGGGTTTTCTTCAGAGGAAAACAGATGGGATGTTTTAAGCAAGCTACAAAATGGTAGAAAATTTACAAAATAAGATCTGTGTGGGAAAGTTAAGAGAACTATATGTCCTCAGTCTGGGAGATACAGGAAGACAAAGTGGAAACATCAAAGCTGTCAACACGTATATAAAAGGATATCAGAGCGATGTGTTGTTGCCATTGACCACAATCAGGAGAAATTGAATTAAATGACAGCAGAAAAAATTCTGATGAAAGGCAAGCCTCACCCCCACCCCATCCTCAACCCATCTTAAAGCGATGCTGCCACATTCTCATATAAAGAAATAAGGGAAATCTAGCCATTATTCACATTCGGTAAGTTTTGAAATAGTTCAAGTCCTCCCATGACAACCAAATGAAGATAGATTAGCCAACCCAAACACATATTCCAAATGCCTGGCATCTATCTCTACATATGGGTAACTACTCAGTTGAAAGTCATGTTTGAAGGACAATCTGGATGTATGGGATTTAGGGGCCAGGAATATCTCTAGTCTATCATCACACTGCCATCACATGACAGTACATGGGCACTAGGAATACAGCTCCCTGCAGAGAGACTTCTGAGAAAGACAGAGTTCAGGTTCTGGTGTGTGATTAAACAGTCACATGAAGAAGGTGCTGGAGAGTCTCTATTATTCTTTCCAGCTGCATTGTTGGAAGTTGTTTAGAGACGATTCTCTGCCTTATTTTATTCTTTCATTAGAAAAGTTACAAGCTGTTGCTTAAATATAAAAACTATATTTTGCAGTATGCTTTCTTCCTGTGTTAGGAAATCCTCACAACTTTCTAAGGAAGATATTAGCCAATTATAGACTCTGAGAGTTTCATATCACATTATCCCTAAGAGAAGATTCCAGAAGAATCTTAGAGTAGAAGTCAGGAATAGCCACACTTAGGATATGGGCATAGAACTCCAGGTGAAATGAAAAAAAAAAAGAGAAGCAATAGATTTATGAGAAAAGAGACAATGGCCATGTTGTTGAAGAAATATATGGTATTTGATTACAATATCATATCAGCTAATTAATCAAGATGTCAGCAGCATCATCCTTTTCCTTGTGATATCAGGAGAATCATCTCAAGCTCCATCCTATTTACATGGAAAGCATAGTGCCTTTTCCAACATTTCTGCCAATTCTACCACTTTCATGTTTCTTATTTCATGTTCCTCATGAATTCTCAATTTTATGTTATGTATTTTATTTGGTTAATTTATTTCATTCCTCCTGGGATCCAGTTTTTACTTCTTGATTTTGTTTCCACAACCTTCCGAAACCCGCCGTTCATGTGATAACTACAGTTTGCAATAGGCTTTTACAGAAAGGAGATTCACTGGAGACAAGCACTTCATTGCAGGACTATACAGCATATTGTTTTAAATAAAAGATTATGTTTTCTGTTACACAAATAAAATCTTTTCACAATTTTCATTAACTTACCAAAGTAGATGGGCTGTCAGTTTCCTCCCTCGTCTTCTGCAATATAATGGTTTTAAAGCTTCACTGTCTCTACCCCAGTCGGCGTATAAATAAGACATTTCTTCTTTAAGACAAATACTGGTGTTCAGCAGGGAAACAATGTGAACTAATCTTATTTCACAGATGAAGAATTTCGTAATGGTGTGTTTAATTAATGCATCTGAGGTGTTAACTTACAAAGTAGAGATTCAACACATGAACGCTAGTCATTCCAAGAGTGAATGCTTCCAAGGACAACACGTTTTACCTTATGTGTAACTTAGCCTAAACACGACTGACTCATTAGATAAACATATTGTAGCAGATTCTCTGTTACAGTTCTCCTTTATGGACTATACTAGACATACGGAAATCTTCCAAAATGTCTCCAACTATCAAGATTGAACCCTAACGATTCACTAATTATACAAGGCTGATATAATGATGTAATGATCTCCCTTCAGGGCACATGTATTTTCAATTCCTTCCTATATGTTCTGAAAACTCCAGAGATATTTCTTCTTGGACTAACTCTGGCCTCACTGAAACTAGCAGATTTACAGGTAGGATAGTAGTCTGACTTCCTGAAAATACCCTGGCATTCATGACTAGATAATAGCACTTAAGCTCAAGCCTATTATTCTTCCAAAAGCTTATCTAAATCTTCAAGAGACCTTTCCCATTACTGATTTTAGCATTGGTGAGCAATCTGTGTGTTCAGATTGGCACAAAGGATGTTGGACCACCCCAGCTAGTGTCCCAGAGTTCTTAGAGTGTCCTGTAGCAACCCATTCTTGCTTATGCCCAAAGGGCCTTTCTCTTTGAATTATTTTGGTGGTCTTTTTTTCTAACTTGTGAGAGATATTCATTTAATGTGAAGGGAAAAGAAGAAACTAAGTCAAGTCTACTTTGGTAATCACTAGCATGCCCTCATATGTTTTAGTGCCTCTTTAACTCTAATCTTCTTGATCAGCAGGTAAATGGTCTTTAAGAATCTTGACCTCATTTTCTTTTCTCATGACTTAAGTAACAACTCCAATTACGTTACCCAATCAGAAGGAGCATACACTAAATATCCTTTTAAAAAGCAAGGGCAGAGACAGGGCTCAGTGGAGAAGGACTTATTATCAGAAATGAGAATGAATTAAGTAGGCTTTAAATTATTTCTCTTTTCTAATTTCTCTTTAAAATATAATAAAAATTATTCATTAGCTTTCTGATGAAAAAAATGCCTATTTTAAGACATTTACTAGGTACCATCTACATCATTATACAGTGGAGAGAATCCTGAAATATTCTGTGTGCACAGGTGCTAAAATCTTTCTTGGAATATTTTAATAGCATTTCTCTAGAGTCTTTCAGAATGATGACATTCTATAGAATGATTATGAACTTGGATAACAGTCCTGAAAAACAGCTCTGATAATAAAATATCTTTGAGTCCAAATTTCTATTGCATACTAACATCTACTTGGTTAAGGTCAAATAGAATTTTGTAAATGATATGAATAGAATGAAGCTGTTGTTTCTCTTGTGCCGTACTTTACCTTTTACAGAAATATCAGCCTCTACCTCCCTCCTTTCCTGTGGCATCCTATATCCCATCACTTAATGAGGACCCAAAGGAGCTATAGATATCCAAGAAAACATTGCATTAAGATTAAGAATTATCCAAAATTTCCAGACTCCTGGGAAGGACACCAGTACGGGAGATACTCTGCAGTAGGCACACACCTCTTCCCTATTCTTGCATATACGATATTATTCAATGAATCTTATGAGAGATAAAAAGGATACATTTTCACTGATGCATAATTTGTGTTCTACTTCCATACTTTAAAATAGAATCTTAAAGTATGCCATGTGCATCACTATGGATTCTTTTTGAACATTTTAATAATTTTTCTAAAGTCTTTCTATATGATAGTCTTCTGTAGAATGATTAGAATCTGAAATACCAGTTTGTAAAGCCAGTCTGATTGTAAGATATTTTTGAGTCTCTTTTCTACTGTAACACTGACTTCTGCTGAGTTAAGGTGAGTTAGAACCCTTAGAGTAAATTCACATTGGCTGATGGGTTAACGTAACTGGGGTTGAAAGAGCAAAGTCATGTTGGAAGGGGAGATAATGTATATCAAGCTGGAAAAGGTCAGTTAAGGTCTTTTACCTCAGGAAGTTATGATCCCTCTGTCATAGTTGAAAGTATAAGCAAAATGGGTTCATCTCTGTATTAGTCAAGGTTCTGTCAGAGGCACAGAACTAATAGGCTATATATATGTATATGCATGTGTATATATGTATATATATACATGCATATATGTATATATATGTGTGCATATATATATATATATGTTATATGTATGTGTGTAAAGGGGAGTTTATTAAGGAGTACTAACTCACATGATCACAAGGTCCCACAATAGGCTGTCTGCAAGCTGAGGAACAAAAACACCAGTCTGAATCCCAAAACTGAAGAACTTGGAGTCTGATGTTTGAGGGCAGGAAGCATCCAGCACTGGAGAAAGATGTAGACTGGGAGGCTAAGTCAGTCAGCCTCTTCATGTTTTTCTGCCTGCTTTATAATGTGGCTATTCTGGCAGCTTGATTAGATGGTGCCCACCCCGATTAAGAGGGGATCTGCCTTTCCCAGCCCACTGACTCAAATGTTAATCTCCTTTGGCAACACCTTCACAGATACACCCAGGATCAATATTTTGTAATCTTTAATCCAATCAAGTTGACACTATTAACCCTCACAGTGACGAAAAATTTTACCTGTGCAACTGAAACATTAATATTTTCCAAATTATTTTTCAAACACTCTCTCCTCAGTTTTCCTACCCCTCACATTTTTGTATCCATTTTTGAATATTCTGAAATTGTAAGGAAATCTGGCTAGTTTTGTGATCATACATGTCTCATTAAGCTCTCATTAGCAAGTTAAAACTTTTCTAGCAATTTACTTAGCAGATGTACACCCCTTCCCAAACTATTCATAATATAAAAGTGTCCAATATCAAAACAACAGTGTTAGGAATTCTAGTAGAGTTTACCACTGATAATCAAAGACTACATAGAGTTGTCCAGGGGTTAAATAACAGTTAACTGAAGATGGGAATTCCTTCACTTTTCCTAATACAAATGCTAGAAATAGAAATACTGCCAAGTAACCTGCTGGAAATTGTCAATTATAAAAATACACTGCCGAGCTGACAGCCCTGAAGAAGAGGGATTAATGACTCTTTCGTGAACCTTGTATGATCTTTCAGGATGGGAGAAAAGCTGCATGCTACTCCCTCAAGTGTAATTACACCTCAACGGCCTTACTCTAATGGCAAGAAAATTGGGTTGCTTACAATGATTTAGCTGTATACTGCTTGCATTTTTTAGATGGATATACGATGCTACAGAGCAAAAGTTTACATTGAAAAAAAATCAAAAATAAATATAGCCCTACCAGCAATAATTATTCAGGATCTCGTTTTAATCAATTAATGAGTATTATCAACTTCTATAACAAGGGTAAAACTCAAGATGAATATTGTAACTGCAGCAGTAGTAACAGAAATGAGAGTAAGACAGGAGATCAGAAAAATGAGAAGATCTCTAGGATCAGGTAGGCCGTTGGAAGGACATTGAGTTTTACCTGAGTGGGAATGGACTGGACTGCTACTGGACACTCTAAGCAGAAGTGTCACATGATTTAGGTTATATTTTTAACACTATCACCTAGCTGCTCTATTAAACATGGAGTTGGAGTGATACAAGAGAAGAGACAAAAATTCAGCTAAGGCATTCCATAATATTGTTTTCTTGTTCCACATATTTCTCCTTATTTTTCTCTGAGATGCCTGAACAAAGGGTGGAAATATATTCACATCTATGGAAAAATATTATATTTGGAAAAAACACAAACATTGGAATCAGATAGTCTTGGTTTTGAATATCAGATATGCTTCTTACCGTGATATCACTTTGAATATTTTCTTCAACTTTCTCATTTGTTGAAAAAAATTAATAATTCAGTGTTATATAGTGTTATTTTAGAACTATTGAAAAAGCATGTAAATATTTGACAGAGACTAAATGCTCGGTAGGTTGTAGTTATTGATAAAAAAAGTCTTCTGTACCTAGTGAGGCATGTGATAAAAAGAAACTGGTCAATAAATATTTGTTAAATCTGATGTTTATGTTATGCAGAAATTTTTTTAAAAAGTCAGATTTTCAAGTCTACAGAATAAATAAAATGACTGAAAAGAAAGCAGAGAAACTACGTGAGTGCACAGCTTTTATGTGGTGATTTTTACTGATCCCTGCATATATTTAATTTTGCTCCCCAAATCCTACTGATGGATTAATGAAATTATTACACATTAACTTTGACAGTACCCAACAATGTCTGTATCTATATATTTCCATTGTATTTTCAGGCTTTCTCTCTCTCTCTCTCTCTCTCTCTCTCTCTCTCTCTCTCTCTCCAAACACACAGGCAGAAAATTTCAAATATAAAGCCCAAAATTCCAATAAATGCTATAACAAAGGGTAGTTTTAAAATCAATATGCTTACATCTGGAAGTCAGCTGATTGCCAATGCTGTCCCTTTTTGATTATTGAAATATTTTGTAAACTATTTGTATTCTAAGACGCACACTATCTAGATAGGGGTTTGGATATTCAATTCCAGGGTTTTTTGGACAAAGATATTTTGCCATTCTGACCAGGGTCTCTGCATACAAATTAGGCCTGGGCCACTGCATCTTCTAGCTCTTGTTTGGTGGATCTCTTCCAGAAGATGAAGCTCTGTGTCAAGTGAGGAGGGTTAGAGGAACATAATTTATTATAATCACGAGAAAAACTTTCCAATTAGGTATCTTCTGATTCATTCTTTTGTTTATAAAATTGTGGTAAAATTTGAATTGATGCTTCTGCCTGAGTGATACTGTACAGAAATGCCCATCAACATGCTGCTCCATTTCGTCACGGGCATGGTAGGCAGTGTCCTCCCTTTGTGGAGTTGCAACGTCAAAAGGATTCTATTCAGTGGCAATTGTCTACCCATTTGTCCTGCTTAAACCATTTCCTCAGTCCCCTGAGGTTACTTCTGATTGATCAACATGCTATTTTTAATTCAACACAAAGCAGATCCCCCCACCCAAGCCAGCTGACACAGAGTGGGACCACCTTTATTATTGGAGAGCAATCTGGCAAGATATAACAAACCAAAATATAACCAACATCTCTATTTTCAGTTGCAAAATTCTTACACGAGAGATAGGAAGCCATTTGTGAATAACTCTTTCCTATATTTGTTGTAAAAATATAAAATAAAAAGAATGAAATGTTCCTTAGTACAAAACACTGTGTGATACACACTATACAATTGATAACCAAAGTTAGAGAGCAGAAATTATGTCTACAAATATGAACAGGAATAAAATTTCAAAACATCATATTAAGTGAGAAAAGCTAATTGCAAAATAGTACCTACAACATGCTGTTATTAGAGGAGAATTTTAAACCACTTTTGTAAACTACTAATACTGTAGTATAAAAATGCAAATGCAGAAATAAAAACCACTTTGAACATGGTGCTTTCCTCTAAAAAGGGAATAAGGGAAATAGGGTACAAAGAAAGCTTCAAATCATTCTGTTATAGTTGATTCCTTCCAACAGTTGTTCATGGTATTATTACCTGTACTTTCCTTTATATCTGAAATAGTCGTAATAAGTCAATCCATGAAGGAAACCTAAAACTGATTTTAAAAACTCATAATTGCATACCAACATGAATAAAGAGAAATTCTGTGAGATTGGTCTTAAAAGACTAGTCCATTAACTCAGGGGAACCCATGTAATTGACTTCTGAGGACTTCTGATTGAACTCTGTGTTTGCTGATTAGTATTTTTGAATTGGTTAATCATAACTTCAAGGCTGTCAAGAGAGAGAAATATTCCCTGAATTCAGTTGATATATGCAGATATATTTTTTATATTTGACTTCCCAGATCAGCTGGTAGATTCATAGCCAGAATGATCACATGTCTGGTGCTTCTCAGAACATCTGGGAATGGCCACAGGGATACATACAACTACCCCTCCACACACACACAGACACACACACACACCACTCCCAGAAAGTGTGATTCTTTAGTGGATTAGGACTCCAGTTAGACTTGCAGGTCACTTTCATGGGATTTGCAAACTGGTAATTTGGCTGATCCAAATGGTAAGGGTGACCAAGTGTCATACTCTTAGGAGCCATCTGCATGTATTTATGTTTTTACATCTTTTATTCATATTTTCCTTATTTCGTCTGTTACTGTTCCTCTTGTAATAGCTGCAGAATGTAAAAACTCATAATTAAAATATTCATAAATTAAATCTAACATTATTAGATATAAAATGCATTTTTAAATAAAATATGGCCAAATAGGTTCAACATCATGAAGTCTTTTGATTTTCCTCACTACATGGAAGTTTAAGTATGAAGAAAACCATATTCATCTCAGATGTATCATAATAGCATTTAATAAATTTTATTACCCATTCCTGTCAAAAATCTTGATAACGTAAAAATGGAAAAAAGTCTATAAAATACACTAAACATATTTCTTATTGTCCACTCTTGGCTGAGCAAGAAATTGGGGGCCAGATAAATTGTTAATTTTGGCCCATTAGTTGGACTAATAGTAATTTATTCAAAATACAGCAAACATCAGTGTTTCTATTCACATCAAACAAGGAAATGCAAATACCTCAGATGTGTGAGTATAGCTACATCTATGTAAAAATAAGCACATAAGTATATGGTAGGTATGATATAGGAAAGAATATCACTTAAAAGTCTGGAGACTAAGTCAGAACTCTTTAGGATGCCTGATTTGCTACTTAATATTGCACATCTTTGTGTGAGATACACTTGAGCCTTACCTTTCTTTTTCTTTCTTTTTTTCTCTCTTTCTCTCTCTCTCTGTCTTTCCCTCTCTCTCCCCCTTTTTCTTTCTTTCTTTCTTTTTCTTTCTTTCTTTTTCTTTCTTTCTTTTTCTTTCTTTCTTTCTTTTTCTTTCTTTTGATGGAGTCTCACTCTGTCTCCCAGGCTGGAGTTCAGTGGCAACATCTCGGCTCACTGCAACCTCCGCCTCCTGGGTTCAAGCAATTCTCCTACCTCAGCCTCCCGAGTAGCTGGGTTGAGCCTTACTTTTCTAACATATAAAGTGAGGGATATGAGTAGCACTTTTATGGATTAAATATAAAGGTTAAGTGAGAAACAAAATGTAAGTCACTTAGCCTCATGTGACATGTAGCAGGTGTCCAATAAATGGAATTTCAATTCTGTAAATTCCACATATATGCAGATAAATGTACATAATGGAGCAAATGGACTCAGTTCATTCAAAATCCATTTTGTCTCTTCTCTAGAATTTATAATTAATGAAGTTTTACAATATCCTTTTACTGCTCACCAAATTCATGTACAATTTGCATACATCTACCCAAATAGCTCATGTAAAAGGAAATGTCCTAGAAAAGTGGCTCTAAATGTGATGGTTTAATTAACCCTTTTCTTTCTGTGTGAGTAAAATATCCTCAGCTTAATTTTTCCTGAGGGATTCTTTTTATTTTAGCTACAATTTCTATTCAGCAAAAATGCAAATGAACTTTTAAAGTAAGGAGTGACAGTCCCTAGGCAATACAGAACTAGTGTATAATAATATACGTCATTTCACTCTTCAACATTAATGTCCTTCTGATTACTTGGAGAATGAGCACAGGAGAATGGATATAACTACTTCAGAGTACTGTAAGCATGAAAATATTAACCTTAAAAAGTTGTTATGCCTATGATGGGCATGCATTTCTTATCTAGATTTGTAGGACTGAAAACACATATGAGTTTTCTTTACTTGAAAAGACGTTACAATCCATAATGCATCTTTGAGAAAGCAACATAGCTCAATAAACTAAAGGAATAGAGGAATGAAATTTTTTAATTTATAATTCTACCATTAATCCCCGTGCAATCTGAGGCCAGTTGCTTAATCAGGGTGAGTGTCAAGAAAGATTACAAAACACATCCGAAGTGTATTAGAGAAATATGAACCAGAAATCAAGCTAAACTGACCAAGGGGAGTCAGTGCAGCATGATTAGAAACTTGAGTGTTTTAAAAGATCTGTACTGGCACTTGCCCTTGCCCTTAAAAAAGAACAAAGACAGAAAGAAGTTGAAGCTAATGATGGAATTCTGAGAAATGTCAAGATGATTCTTCAAAGATAATCACACATAACCTTGGGCTGGTTATGTAACTTCTTTGAAACTTAGTTGCTTTATTTATAAAATGTTGACAATAATGCTTCCTTCTGTACAATTCCTGCAACGATTAAGAAAATAAATTCATATAGATAGAATAGCACAGGGAATGTATCTGGGCAGATATTTTCATTTTAATCATTCATAACAATTAACCATACAGTTGTAATTCAGCAAACAGTTTGCCAGGGCCTATGACTGCCATTCTGCCCTCTAGGAGGAAATAGCCAGAATCCCCAAATCATATATCCTTGGTTGATCACCTACCTGTGTTTTGTTACATACACACAAACACACAAACATATATGTGTGGCCATGTAGTATATATTATACATATATACATTTCTAGATGTAGACATAGATTCATAAATATATCCTATATTTTCCTATAAGGGATTTCAGCACCTGCCCTGGGAAGCATGACAAGGTCACAAGTGACATATGTAGACTCCTTTTGTCACTTTTATTTACAGTCTAGGCTGGAGGCAGGCTGCAAATTGTGCTTCCTCACTTCTTTATATCTCAACCTTGTTACAGGTCCCTCACAGTTTACATTTTATTTGCCTGAGTGAAATAAGCCAGTCACAGAAGGACAAATACTGTACAGCTCCACTTAATATAAGGTATCCAAGATAACGAACTTCATAGGCTTCTACAATGGAATGGTGGTTGCCAGGGGCTGGGGGAGCGGGAATGAGGAGTTGCTAATCAATAGCTATAAAGTTTCAGTTAAACGAGGTGAATAGCCTCTGGAGAGCTGATGTACAACAGGGCACCTATAGTTGACAATAAGGCATTTTACACTTAAAAATTGTTAAGACAGTAGATCTCAAATTAAGTGTTTTACCAAAGTAAAATAAAGTTTAAAAAATAAAATAAAAGAAGAATTATTTTTCTCAAAGCCTACACAGAAGTGTCCAAATGATCTTATCTGGTATAGATTCCTACCAGGTTGTCCAGAGGCAGAACCAATAAAGTGTGTGTGTGTATACATAGATACAACTGTACTATACTGTATCATATCTATACAGCATATCAAATATAGATATGATATACATATTTATATCATATCTATACTCTATCATATCTATCATATCGGATATAGAGATGATAAAATATATCATATAGATATCTATCTTTATAGATATAATATAGATATATAGTATAAATATAGATATCTATAGATATAGATTTGTCTATGAACATGATATATAGTATTGACATATCTATCTATGCATCCACATACACTGTTTGATCTGTCATTAAAGAATACTGACTCATTCACAAATTATTCATATATAGTCAAAGATTATAAAATTACTGCATTTGTGTGCACATACTCCTTTCCTAGAACTGCTTCCTGTGTATATACATCTATAGAATAGATACACTAATCTATATAGATATAATATAGATAACTACATCTACCACAATATAGATAGTATATAGATACTATATAGGGTGTATCTATATTATAGATATGGTATGTATAGATATAGATAACTAAATCTATCATGATATAGAGATCTAGATAGCTATATACTATATATGATATATACTATATTATATATGGATAATATAGATATAGAGATATATACACTCATATGGATATAGTATAGATACATCCATATATTTACAGATATATAAAAAGACAAAGAGAGAGAGAGATTTTAAGAAATTTGTCCACAAGATTTTCAAGGCTGGCAAGTCCAAAATCTGCATGACAGGCCTACAGGCTGAAGATCCACAGAAGAATTACAGTTCAAGTCCAAAAGCACTCTCCTGGAAGATATCTCTCTCACTTGGAGGAGGTCGGTCTTTTTCCTATGGCCTTCAACTGATTGGATGAGGCTTTCTGTGTTATAGACAGCAATCTTCTTTACTCAAGGTCTACTGATTATTTTGCTAAGATCATCCAAATATATCTACACAGAAACATCTAGAATGGTGCTTGACTAAATATTTGAGTACCATCAGTTATCAAGGCTATATGACTTCTGTGCAGTTTAAAAATTAAGGAAGGTGGCAGCAGCGATCGCACATTTTTGACCCTCTACTAATCCCACATAAAAACAGAGCAATGATATTGCAAGAAAAAAAGTGGGGAAAAAGAATAAAACCTACAGACAGTATTTACCAGAAAAAAAGGCCATAAGGTTTCTCTACAAACCATTATATCTGAGCAGGTGAGGTGAATTCACAAACAGCCAGGAGACTTTCAGGGTACTAGCATCTGTGTGGAAGCAACAGAGCAAGGGATGCTCCTGAGAACAAAAGAATCTTAAAATAAATAAAATAAGCAGGGGCTTATTGGAAATCACATTGGGCCAATTTGACAACAGCTGTTAAAACCGGAAGAGGTTTTGTGCAATCTGGGAACCAATCAGTGCTAAGGGCTTGAGGTAAGGCTGCAAAGAGAAGTCTAAGGCTGGGCTCGGTGGCTCACACCTATAATCCCAGCACTTAGGGAGGCCGAGGCAGGTGGATCACGAGGTCAAGAGATCGAGACCATCCTGGTCAACAAGGTGAAACCCTGTCTCTACTAAAAATACAAAAATTAGCTGGGCATGGTGGTGTGCCCCTGTAGTCCCAGCTACTAGGGAGGCTGAGGCAGGAGAATTGCTTGAACCCAGGAGGCGGAGGTTGCAGTGAGCTGAGATCGCCCCATTGTACTCCAGCCTGGGTAACAAGAGCGAAACTCCATCTCAAAAAAAAAAAAAGAGAGAGAGAGAGAGAGAAGTCTAGATCCTACAACTCCTTGAAACTGGCCAGCTTGTCTCTCTTCCAGAACAACGACCTACACTGGGAAGAAACTGATGGTGTAAAATTAAAGTGGAGCAGGAAAGGGACTGATTAGAGAAGAGGAAAAGAATGTGTTGATAGGTCAGGTACAGTGGTTCAAGTTTGTAAACTCAGGACTTTAGGAGGCCAAGTCATGAGGATCACCTGAGATCAGGAGTTGGAGACCAACCTGGCCAACAGGGCAAAACACTGTCTCTACCAAAAATACAAAAATTAGCCAGGCACAGTGGTGCATGCCTGTAGTTCCAGCTACAGAAGCTCAGGCATGAGATTCTCTTGAATCTGGGAGGTGGAGATTGCAGTGATCCAAGATTGAGCCATTCCACTCCAGTCTGGGTAACAGGGTGAGACTCTAAAAAATAAATGAATAAATAAATAAACAAATAAAGTGCTGATAAAAGTGACTGGGCAGGTAGGGATGGAATGAGGAAAAGAACCAGAAATGTAAGCAAGCCATAATTTTTAACACTACTCAAAAACAACAGAAGAAGTCTATGAAGTGACTGAAGCTACCTTAAACCATGATTTCTCCTAATTTAGAAAACCGATTTTACATAAAAATGATATCAAAATCAAGTCTCAACAGTGTTACCACAGAAAAGAGGGAGAATGAAGACTAAAATAAAATCTCTACAGACAATTGCAACATACCAGAAAGGCACGTCCATCGATCGGATCTCTACAACATTCTATTTCAAAATGAGTTGAAAGACATTAATGAAATGATTCAACACATTAAAGAATAACAAAACTCAAAATTAGAAAAACCCAGAAACAAGATGATAGAACTATAAGAAAAAAAGCGGACCAAAAAGAAAAAAATAGTTTTTGAAATAAAGACTAAATTGGAGGGAACACAGGAAGGAATGCACAGAATATGGTGTCTTAAGAGAAATGCAAGATGAGAGATTTTTTTAAATCAAAAGATATGAAAGATTTGTAAGAAAGTGACAAATGTTAACAATAGACAAAGATCTAACATGGAAATAGGAGTCTTTAAAGAAAACTTAAGCAAGATAACAAATAAAAACTAAAATCATAAAAGCATTTTTGAAATATAAAAAAAGAAACTCCATATTGAAAAAGCAAATTACATACCTGGAATCAATAAAAACATATTTTACTAAAATTACTAAATGGTTTTTAGAAAGAAATAAAGATTTTCCTCTGGCAAAAACATTGAGTGATTTACAAGTACGAAAAAATTTGATTATCATTAGGCACTTTAATAGTGACATTTTATGTTATAATAAAACAGTTACAAACTAAAGAATCCCCCCAAATTGAAATATGCATAAATGATTTTGTATACAGCAAAATTGACTTTCAAAATAGGGAGCCAAATATATATCAACATGAAAGAACTCACAGAATATTTTTTCTGTGAATCTTTCTTATGAATCTTACAGTTTGAATTCCATACAAGCTTGACATAAGGGTAGGTAGTGATAAGGCTACTTGAAGAAGGAAGATGAGCTGAGGGCTAGGAGGCAAAGAATATAACATACAATGGCTATAACTTCAGGTAATGTGGGTATGGTAAAATATTAAAATGGGGAAGAATAGAGAATGCATATTTAAAGAAATGTTACATTGACAGGGATAATGGTAGTACAGTTATTCTCAGATGAGTATGTGTGTGTAATGCAGGATAAAGTAAATAAATAATCATGGGATAGTCTGATTCAATTATTCTCTGTGTCTTTGAAAAGAAGGTTTCTTAGTGTGGATAAAAGGAGATATAGAAGTAATATAGAGGAGACTAAGAACAAGAAAATCCTCTGAGTTCTAAATTTGATTTAGAACTATCAGTATAAACTTGAATTTATCACATGAGCATATGTATGTATGATAAATGTATATGTATATGTTTTAATATGTATGAGTTAACAGATATATTTTTTAGCCTGGCCACTCAAAAGGCCTAGAAGCAACACTCAACATAGGACCAATCAGAATCTCTAGCATCCAGATATCTTGTGGTCTTAAAATGCTTTTTATTTTATTTATTTATTTATTTATTTATTTATTTATTTATTTATTTTTTATTGCATTTTAGGTTTTGGGGTACATGTGCAGAACATGCAAGACAGTTGCATAGGTACACACATGGCAGTGTGTTTTGCTTCCTTTCTCCCCTTCACCCACATTTGGCATTTCTCCCCAGACTATCCCTCCCCACCTCCCCCTCCCACTGGCCCTCCCCTTTTCCCCCCAATAGACCCCAGCGTTTAGTACTCCCCTCTCTCTGTCCATGTGTTCTCATTTTTCATCACCCGCCTATGAGTGAGAATATGCGGTGTTTCATTTTTAAAGGTATTTCACAATACTATTTCCTTCTTGAGGAAATGGCTAAATCCATTTACAAAGCAGAAAATATGCAAGATGAGCCTGAACCTTCTTACAGCTGCTAAAGAGGAAAGTGTTAAAGACAGTAGAATACAAGAGACTCTAAGTGAAGCAATACGAGCTTCAAAAGAGGGAACTGCTAAAACCCACCAAATGTGGTTAAATCAATTGTAAATAATAATTTGAAAATTGGTCCCCTTTAGAAAAGTCAGCAAACTAAAAATTCAAGAATCAAGAATTTATCTTATTTTTCCTATGTGAATTTTACCACTGGGTTACTGAGTTGTAGATGAGGGAAGCATCTTTTAATAAAAATCCATATAATACATCCAATTAGCTCAATTAATTCATGAAAAAGGAATTACAGAGCTAGAATATCATCATTTTGCAACTCTCAGTGAATAAATGAATCATAGAGCATTAGAAGCTGCTAACTATACAGTAAGTGGGATGACCAGGCATTATGCACCCCATGGGAAAACACATTGCCCCATAGTCTTGAGAGTAGTATTAAAACTGAGTCTGATGAGGACTTTTAATCCAGCAGCCAAATCTCAGCATATACAGGTTACTGAGAAACATGTCAAATATTCTCATGTCATCAACAATATTTAAACTAAACATCTAAATGGGCAAGGCTAAACAAGATTGTCTAGAAATGCATATTTGGATGATAAAACAGAAGGACGAAATGCAGGAAAGTGATTGCTGTAAATCAGGATAATGGGTACTTACTGGGGGAAGACAAGGATTTTGATTGGAAAAGGGTACAAGAAGCTTCTGAAGTGACTAACAGAGTTGGTGGTTGCAAGCGTGTTTGCCTTGTAAGAACTATTTAAGATGCATATTTCTTCTGATTTTTCTTCATCCATGTTTTATTTTACAATAAAGAATTATAGTTTTCACAATAAAATATGAGCTCTATTTTACCATAATATGGTTTTTAAAAATCAGCCAAGCCTCATTGTTCTACTAGTTTCAGATCATGGCCATAAAGTGTCTTACACAATACACTTGTAATAAGATTTTAAAACAGTGCTTGTTAAGTATGTATAGAAAAATTAGAAAACACAAACAAGCAAAATAAAATTAAAATCATTCTTAGCATATCTCCTGACAGACTTTTTCCTGTGTGTATACAGTTTATATATTTTTTCATAAATATTAATAGAATCAGTGTTTGCTATTTTGCAATCTGTTCCTATTACTGAAAATATCATAAATGCACTTCAATTTTGCCACCTATAGTTTTGCAATATCGTTTCAAGGCTGAATTTCTATTGATTATCTTAAAATAAAAACTTATTTTCAGTAGATCCTCCATACTTGAACATTGATGTTGGTCTTTCCAATGTTTACTATTGTACATAAGTCTGAAATAATCATGCTCATGGCTAAATATCGGTACATACCCTTAATTTTTTACTGAGGCTAAATTTATGAAAGTGGAATTACATGTCAAGGTATTTTTCTGGTATGAATTGTAAAATTATCCCTCAGTAAGATTGGGCTAATTTATGGGAGTGTTACATTATTCAGTGAGGTTGATTTTAACATCAGGGCATTAGGTAAAAATCATGTGCAGCCAAAACCACTCTGGGAAATTATTTTAACATCTCGTAAAGTACAGTATACATGGTTTTATGTACACAAATTGAAAATAGCATATACACCAACATAATTTTACTAGAGAACACATTCAAGATGTTCTCTTCATGATACTTCAGAAGCAATTAAGAACAACATTGAGATTCTAGTCTCAAATAATATGTTCTTTCCAAAGCTCCTAGAAAATAAAGTATTTCCAGACTCTGCTCACTTACTTTAGTTTTTCATCATATTTGCCCCATTTTGATTATGAGGATTTTTTTAAATTATGAGCTTTCCCACTAAATTAACAGATGTTTGAAGTCAGAAAAGAAAATGTCTACTTCGTTTTATTAATTACCTCAGGATCCAGCCAGAAGCCACCTGGAAAAATTTACATGTTAAATAAACATTAAGTAAAGAAGAGTTATTTCTATACAAATTTTAATGCAAACATTTTGAACACTTACTTTGTACCAGGAACTGTGCTAAGTTTCCTCCTTGCATTATTTCATTTAATACCTTTGAAATTTGTATCACTATTATGCCGATTTTACAGAAGTAAATCTGTCTTAGTAAGTAACAGAACCACCTGGCCTGTTTGACCCGGGTTATAACCAATACTTCTGTTATGGAGAACCTAAATGTCCATTTAGTTTTTTAAAAAAGAATAATAATGGTTCTCCTTATAGTTTATTTTCATATGTCGGTGAGATTTTGCCCTGTCTTTTTAAGATTTACTAAATGTAAAGCCACCTAAAACCAAAATGTAATAACTGGTTAAATTCAGGAAAGCTATTTCTTTTCAGGATATTTCATATTAGTTTGGATCAGTTTTTCATTTTGCATAGTTATATACTTGGATTAAATTTAATTGGGGTTGAACTAACATTAAATATTTGCCCCTTGTACTGTCGTCTAAGATGTAGACAGAATAAATATCAACAGAAGAGGTAAAAAACTAAGGAGAAGAGATGAATAAGTAAGGACACATCACAAGTGAAGTAATTATTATCTAGTACCTTCTTCAGAAGGTAATAATTCTGATTACAAGTTGATTTTGAGAAAAAAATTTAATCTACTCATAGACCACAAGAGTTAATGTTTCTTACTGGAAGAGAAATTTAACAGAAGATAAAACAAGTTTTTTGTGAAATATTTCTGGTCCCTTTACTTTTCTGTCTGTAGAGTCATATTCTAAATAAGAATTCAAGTCTAAAATAAGTATAGATGGTTAAAAACAAAAATCTACCAGTCAAAATTAACTCTAAGACCCTGTCGTGGGTGGAATTTTGTCCCTCCACCCCAAAATATGTTGAAATCCTAATTCCCAGAACCTGTGAATGAAAATTTATTTGGTAATTAAGGTTTTAGTAGATGTAATTAGGGTGGGTTCTAATCCAGTATGACCAACCTCCTTATAAGTAGAAAAAGAGACAGCTTGACAGAGGGAGTAGACCTCATGACAGTGGAGGCAGAGACTGGAGTGGTGCATGTACACTTCAAGAAATGCCCAAGATCGCCAGCAATACCAGAAGCTAAGAGAAAGGCATGGGGACAAATTACCTACAGAGGGCATGGCCCTGCTGACACCTTAATTTCAGACTTCTGCTCTCCAGAACCATAAATTAGTACATTTCTGTTGTTTGAAGACACCCAGTTTGTGGTACTTTATTTTGGCAGCCCCCAAAAAATCTAATATAGATCCTTTATAGAAGCACTGCTTTAGAGAATAAAGTACTAGCTCCAAATTACAAACATCCAACATATGCATTTGTTTTCCAATTAGATTTGGAGTGAGTCACTGTTTTCTCATTGAGCATCATATCTAGTGGTTAGCTTGTGTTTAGGAGCCAAGTTGGATGATAAATAGCTATTTTCAAGTATTAAATTACCTTTAATACAGTGAGCTATATACACTCTCAGAGGAATCAGGAAACATGTCTCTTCCCATGTTCATCCCTGGTGACTGGTGAAAAGATAGGCTGAGTCACCCATACTAAAAACATTCTTTCTATCTATCTGTCTTCTTTTTTCCCTTCCTCATCTGGGCAGTGCAGTGGAATTTGCATAGGTGAGATTCACTATTGTGAAATTTGCACAGTATTTTGTACTTTATACTTCTTTTGTTTTAGTTGTCTCATAAGAATATGATTTATTATAAATGTTTCAGTTTCCTGAGAGTTTCAAATATATGCTTTTTATTGCCCTTTAAATTGCCTAAAATTAAATTTCAAATTTAGGAGGATATTATATATAAAGCATAACTTTTGTGCTCATAAAACTACCATTCTTGGTTTATTGAGTATAGACATATGGTTCATTCAGGCAAATAATACATACTAATTTAATTTACTTTTAAATCTGTATAGATTTAGTTATAAATGGAGCTGTGAACTGCTTAACTTTAAGGAATTGCATCACATTTTTATCTAATTTCAGAAAAGACAAAACTTGGAACAAAAATTACCCTCAAAATAAAAAGAAATTTAAAAAGTGTCTGTCAGAGTAAATGCCTTCATTACATCAAGCATTTATACAAATTGTTCGATTTATAAAAGGAAGTAAGGGTCAAGAACGTATTTTTAAAATAAACCATCCTTTGCTACAGAAATAAATGAACACTACTTGTAGACTGCATTTCCCCATCAGTCTTTTGAGATCTAGTTTGGAGGACAGAAATGCTTTCATCAAAGTGTACAACAAAAGTTAACATATGGAAGTCTACAAGGAATCACGTAATTCTTCACTTCCTGCTGAAGAAGACAGGGCCCCACAGGAGCAAAAAATGTGTCCTTTTTAATTTATGAGCTAGAGTGTGTGACTTGTCTTCATCACACATGACCTTAGGGTTCCAACAAAGCTTTTACATCAAAACTTTATATCCATGCCTTTGTAAGTATTTCTATTTAAAATGGAAGCAATAAAGGAACACCTTGTTGGATATTTTATTCATTTTTCCAAATACAAGCTTAAATATAAATACTCCTAGTTTTGAAGCAAAAAAAAAAAGGAAAATTGTTAATTTGTTTCATTTCCTTAGTTTTAAGCACTAGGACAGATTGAAAGTTTGCTGTGAATGCTCAAACCAGGGGCACCACAAGGATTATTTTTCAGTCCTTTTCTGCATGGCTTTCTTCTTCCTTTTCCTAAGAAGGTGTATAAAAAACTAAATGAAAATATGTGATTTTATGATTCGTTTTCTATATCCACATTTTTTGCTTGCAAATTAAGTCAACAGAATTCAACTTTCCAACAGATAGAATTTAATTTACCATTTTATTTTGTTCTAAAGATTTTTCTTTTAGAATCTGATGCAGCTAATGATTAAAAGATTAATTTCAGTTATCGTCACTTTTCAAGTATCTGAGTTATACCTAATTTAATTGTTTAATAATCTGCCCACCTATGCCTGGGAAGTTAATATTCAACTACATTAGGATAATTTGTTTGTATTCTCTATAATATAGCTCATTTACAGAGGAGACATGTTCAGAGTTTATAAACATTGAACACCTACAGTTTACCATATGATCAGATTTTTAACCATATAGATATTATGGTTAAAATATTTTCTTCATTTTACCAGGTGACTCCTAGATGCATGTAGCCAAAGAGATTTATCAGAGAATGATTACATAAGGTACATATATGACCACTTAATCCCTTAAAGCTTTTATGAAATTTTGCAGAAATTAATTTTTAATGGACTCTTGCTGGGTGGAGTATTCTCCCCTTTTGTTAGCACTCCAGGATATCCATAAAATATAAAACAAACTCTCCTTCTGCACTGTTATGCTAAGAAGCTTAATTAACAGAAAAATGCTACTAACATATACATCCAATATTAAGGGTCCAAGTCCTTATTACTTCTCTTCTGGAAAAATATAAAAAGCTCCTCATGTTCCCTCTTTTATTGGTGACTCTTTTCTCCATGCCCTGACACAGCAATCACATTGATCTCTTTAAAGTAAAACTCCCCATTGTTTAAGTGATGAAATAAATAAGTGTTTAGATGCTGAGCTATCCTATGAAAATTTGCTCTACAAAACCCATTCCTATCAGTACCATGAAAGTTATTTTTTCTTTAAATTTTTTTAAAAATTTTCACCCTGCTATTATAGAACTCCACTAAAAGAGCCAAGTTCGTTTCCCTCCAATGTCCAAATCGGATACATTTTCACCTAAACAAGTTATTTCACTCTTGACTTTATACACCAAGGTCACCGAGCCCTGGAGAGAGGCAGAAAACCCAGCCCACATCCTGCCACCTGCCTTAAGAATGCAAGTTGTAGCCTGTTACAGTGAGTGCTGTCTCCAAGCATATTGAATCAGGCCACAACGCAGACTCTCAATTATACATTTTCTATGTTTCACTGGAAACCATGAACACATATCAGTTCTGCAAGGATTCCGGGATAGAAGTTTTCCTGCAGGTTACTCCATTACTCTATTTTTTCAATTATGTTCTTATGTTAATCAAGAATGGGTTTCCAGGCCCCACTTCTTACTTTCTTACTTGAAAAGAAGTTCTCCAGCCTCTAGTTCTCCATCTAGTTCTCTAGCCTCTCTCTTCTATCTATCTATCTATCTATCTACCTATCATCTATCTATCAGTCTCTGCATAATTGTGTGTGTGTAGAAAAAGATACAGACATAGAAAGTACAAAGATGAATAGAAACATACAGTAGAAGGCAGCAAATCTTGTTTTAACGTCAGACTTTAATTCATTAGCAGATTTACCCCAAAAATGTAAAGTGAGCAGAGATTTCTAGCTTACATGGCAGCAGGCAAGAGAGCATGTGCAGGGGAACATCCCTTTCTAAAACCATCATACCTCATGAAATTTATTCACTATCATGAGAGCAGCACAGAAAAAACCCAACCCCATGATTCAATTACCTGCCCCCAGGTCCCTCCCAAGACACGTGGGGATTATGGGAGCTACAATTCAAGATGAAATTTGGGTGGAGACACATCCAAACCATATCATTCTGCTCCTGGCCTCCCCAAGTCTCATGTCCTCACATTTCAAAGCCAATCATGCCTTCTCACCAGTCCCCCAAAGTCTTAACTGATTTCAGCATTACCTCAAAAGTCCACAGTCCAAAGTCACACCTGAGACAAGGCAAGTCCCTGTCACCCATGAGCCTGTAAAATCAAAAGCAAATTTGTTACTTTCTAGATACAATGGGGGTGCAGGTATTGGGTAATATAGCCATTCCAAATGGGACAAATTGGCCAAAACAAAGGAGCTACAGACCCCATGCTATATATATTTTTTAAGAGCTCCTCCTCCCATTCATTCTGATAAAATACATTGCATTCTCTGGTCACAGTCACATGCCTTTATCAAGAAATTTTCTAGCCCTGCAGTCTTGTAGCTTCTCCATTTTCTCAACTCTTTATCCTTTTTTGTGGTTTCAAGTCACCTGCCTATTATCTTGGCTTGACACCTTGAATCTCATCATCTCTGAGCAATAATTTGCTGCCAAAATCTTCAATTTTGAAATAATATTCTTTGACAACTTCTACATTTATACTAAAGCCAAAGGAAGTCAGTCTTCTTTGCAAGTTCTGCCACCTTTGTGATTCATTTGCAAGCATTATTTTTAGCACAGTCTGCAATCTAGTTGTAGGACATACTGATAGCTTTAAATACGACCACGCAACTTTCACAGCATTCTCTGAGTAGATATTTGGCTGAACTGAAATTGTCATCGTGTTTCTTCAAGATATCAGGGTACTTAATAAAAGCCAGGCAACTACATACGTTTTATAATTACCTGTGTGCCCATGAATATCAATGGGTAAAGATTTGGCATGGCTAATGCTTTTCTGTTAATCTGTAACTCCTTCCAATCCACCACAGTTTCATGTTAGTCAATGCATGCCAAGAATTACAACCACTCCATTTTCCATGAGCAATGAAGCCATACTTGCTATATGACTTTGAGGTAAACTAATACAGTCATTTCATCATGAAGATCTGATTTTGAAAGCAACTTCTGGCATCAACTGTCTTAACTTAGATTTTTGACCTGAAAATAAATGCTTAGACAATGACTAGGACACAGATAATTTATTAGGGTCTCCTGAAGCAGAATTGAGAAAGTGGGGTCATGGATTTTTGGGAGAGAGAAAAAGGAAAAGTCTGCTAGCTAACATGCTAATTATTTACGTGAAAAACTGGAGTTCATTCCTTTTAGATGTCTTCTGAGAAACCATATGCGACAGGCCTCAGCATTTTCCCATAGAGGACTGTAGAACTGGGGCTTTTATCCTCTGTATTAGTTCATTCCTGCATTACTATAAAGAACTACCCAGGACTGGGTAATTTATAAAGAAAAGAGGTTTAATTGGCCCCCAGTTCCTCAGGCTGTACTGGAAGCATGGCTGGGGAGGCCTCAGGCAACTTGCAGTCCTGGTCGAAGGCCAAGAGAAAGGAGGCACATCTTACATGGCCAGAAGGGAGAGATGCTACACACTTTGAAACAACCAGATCTTATGAGAACTCACTCACTGTCATGAGAACAGCAAGGGGGAAATCTGCCCCCTGATCCAATCACTTTGGGGATTACAATTCAACATGATATTTGGACAGGGACACATATCCAAACCATGCCATCCTGAAACTACATTTCTCCTTGATTGAGGATTTTCTTTCAGATATTCACCTTTCCACACTCCTGGGTCGGCCTGCAGGTTGCTGAGTGATCTGTAGTCTGGGAGGAAGCAGAGAAAAGAGAAATATCTTGGCCTGGCTTTGATGCGTTTCACTGTTAATGATGCCTGGAATTGCCCATCCAGGGATGCTAAAACCAGAAGGGCTGAAATGTTATGTGATTCATGTCAAGGTCTCCTCATTATAATTTAATGACATTTTCTTAGCTCTCATTATATGTGAACCTCCTCGTATCATTTGATATTTTGCGTAATTCTATCTTAAAACACTCCTCTTTAGTTTCCATAAAACCATGGCTTTTTAGATTTCCTCCTATTCCTTTCTTCTGTAACTTTACTTTTTCCTTCATCCTGCTAGATGTATTTTTTATGTTTAAATTCCCTCAATCTTATTGTTTTACGTCTCTCACCTATCTACCTTGTTATTTTCCAACTTCAACTAGCACCTATTAATCTATATTTCAGTGTTCTAGCCCTAGTTCTTCATTTTCACCTCGTAGGCATCTTCAGTGAAAAGTGCCAAAAGCAGCACAAACTCAACTTGTCCAAAATACATCCATCTCAGATCTGTGTATTTTCCCAATTTCTTATTTCTGTCTGAGGCATCATCTCTCAATGCTCAAACTGAAAATCTCAATATTGACATCTACCACTCACTTATTTCTTTTTTCATATCCAGTAAGTTTCCAAGTACTCTCTATTCTAAAGTTTATTTATTTGTGAATCTTCCCTCAATTCTAATTTCTCTCTATTTCTATCTTAATTCATGCCCTCACTCCCTCCAGTTAGGAAGATTGCAAATGCTTTCTAATGCATTTCTCTTTTCAATTTATTCTACACAGTGCTAACCCACTGTTTTAATATCAAGTACATCTCTAATTCACACACATTCTTCTAAAATGCTTTTGATGACCAACCAATAGTAATAGATTTTATATACATATATGTGTGTGTGTGTGTGTGTGTGTGTATTCCTACTTATCAGCTACTATTCTATAGAATTTGCATTTTTTAAAAATTATTTTATCCTCATAATTATTATCTCATTTCATAAATGAGAAAAATTGCCTAAAATTATATACCTACAAACAAGCAAATCAGAAATCAAACAGGTGACCTATTTTAAAAATCTGTGCTACTAGTCAGTATACTAAAATGACTTACTGAACCCACATAGAACGAATGCCTACAGAATAAATTGACAGACACTTAAGACCCTGTGTAAAACTTGGCCCAAACTACTTTTTAAAATTAACTCTCATTTTTAATGATTTATTTGGGATATTCTGTCCTAAATTATTAATATACATTATTCTATTTTGTCCTCCTAATGATCTCATGAAATTGATATTTTTCTTGCTCTTATTTTTTTCATGTGGAGAAACTGAGGTTTAGAGAGGAGGTATTAGTTGCATAAGGTCCCATGTACAATAGGTTGCAGAGCCAGGAATTGAAATCATGATCTTGCCTTCTAAGTCTACATTCTAGACAACTGTATCTTCTGCATTCCCTTATCCTTCCTTTTGGAGAGATCTTGGAATAATCATTATCCATGTATATCCCTCAGTGACTGGCCTCCATGCCACCATTTATATAGCTTCCTTCAAAGAAACTGCATTGCTACCTTACATATTCTGCAGGCCCAAACTTTGCCTATTTTGAAATTTTCCTTGGATATTACATTAATTGAAGATAGTTTCCCCAGGCTCTGTGCTAAAAAGCCTTGTACCTCTCTAAGACCAATATGACTTTCTAACTAGAATTTATAGTCCATATCTTCATTCTCTATTTCTATGTGCTCAGGGAGAAAAAGAGGTCAATCTATAGCAAGTCTAACACCCAGCATGTAATATTTTTGGAGACTTGGTTAATTTATTTTTGTAAGAGTTACTCATCAAGAGGATAAAATTATTTTCATTACCCTTCAAAATAAATAACCCTAAGTGCAGAAGTAAAATAATATTTGAAAAAAAGAATATAACAACACAAAGACTTGATAACTTATATCAGTTGAATTCCTAATTGCCTTAAAAAAATTCATTACCTTAAAGTAGCCATTAGGTAAGAAATCTAAGAAAGAGTGAAGGTACTTTATTTTAAAGCTTATGAACGTAGATGCTCTGCTTTTTTGGCAAATATTTGCTAAGTCCCCATTATGTGCCAGGCACCAATGTGGTATGCTGTAGTTACAACACTGAGCATCACAGAGACCTCACTTCTGACTTTAGGATCAGTCTATTGGAAGAGACAAACATTAATAAAAATACCACATAGATGTAGAAAACATTGCAGTTATACCAAATTCCACAAATGAAGTTTTGAATATGGGAATTTGACAAGAATGTAGAATAAGGGCTACTTTTGTTGAGTTCTGAAGCATTACTTGTAGCTAAGGAAGACCGGGGAAAACAAGAGTACTCTATGCAAAGAATATGCAAAGGGTCAGTGAATGCAAAGGGTACAAAGAGGTCACCTATTTTGACTTATTTAATTAGACTGCTAGATGATTATAATAGGGTTCTCTAGATAATTAATAGGAGATATATATAGATCTCCTAATAATTCCATACACCTATGATTTTATTAAACATTAAATTACATCATCACAATTTCCCACAATAGGCTGTGTGCAAGCTTGAGGAGCAAGGAGAGCCAGTTCAAGTCTTAAAACTGAAGAACTTAGGATTTTGATGTTCAAAGGCAGGAAGCATCCAACATGAGAGGAAGATGTAGCCTGGGAGGCTAGGCCAGTCTTGGCTTTTCACATTTTTCTACCTGCTTTATATTCACTGGCAGCTGCTTAGGTGGTGCCCAGCAGATTAAGGGTAAGTCTGCCTTCCCCTGCCCACTGACTCAAATGTTAATCTTTTTGGTCCCTTACAGACACATTCAGGATCAATACTTTATACGCTTCAATCCAATCAAATTGACATTCAGTATTAACCATCACAAGTTCAGCTCTTGCCAACTTGAACCTATACACATCTCCTGAGATCATATATAATCTTCAAATAAAAAAATAATAAGGCCATAATTATGCCTAATATAACACAACTCTCCTTTGTACATCTGGAAACACCCAAATCCCCAGCCCAGATACTATTACAAAATGTTTATAACAATACTTAAATGCTGATATGAAGTCAATAAATCTTGTCATATGATAAAGGAAAAGGAAATAAAATGAAGATATTTTCTTAGTTCAATTGTATACATGCACAAACATGTTTTTAACAGAAGAAAGAGGAAATGAGGGTTTAGTGTTGGTCTCTGCTGCTGGAAAATTGGGCATTCTACAGTGGCTGTAGCCAGGTCAGCCTTGATTAATGTAAGTCTATGTTGCTGAGCCCACGTGTAACCTCCATCTCTGCCACCATGACCACTTTGTTCGTGGGCTTATTGGGCGATGACAGGTGTGGCTGTGGAAAGATCCTGAATGGTATCCACAGGATAGGTCATCCTATCTACTTGATTATTGAAATCCTCCTCTGCTATGGTCATCCATTGATGAGCACTCACATGGGATACAAATATCTTATGGAAATCCTCCTCTGCTATGGTCATCCATTGATGAGCACTCACATGGGATACAAATATCTTCACAATTTTTGACCACTCAGAGAAGTTCATCCACGTACCTCTTCTCCAAATTTCTTTAGCACCGATTTTCCAATCATGCTTCTTCCAACCCCTTGACCATCCAGTCAAATCCTTGGCTACAACCTATGAATCAGGATATAATAGCACATCTGGCCATTTCTCCTTCCATACAAAGTGTACAACCAGATGCACTGCTCAAAGCTCTACCCACTGGGAGGATTTTCCTTCATGCTGTCTTTCAGGGATGTCCCAGAAAGGGGCTATAATGCTGTAGCTGTCCACTTTCTGGTGGTGCCTGCTTGTTGTGCAGAACCATCTGTGAACCACGTCCTAGTCTTCTTTTCCTCTGTCAACTGATCGTAAGGAGCTCCCCCATGAGGCCATCAGTGCAGCCTGGGTGAGAGAAGGCAGGGTGTCAGGAGTGGAGACCATTGGCATTTGAACCACTTCCTCATGTAACTTACTTGTGCCTTCAGATTCTGCTTGAGCCCGATCACATAGACTTAAATTTGACGATGGAATGTTGGTGTGCACAACCCACTTTATTCCTAGATGGGTCAGAAAGCACCCAATCAATGAGAGGCAGTTTAGGTCGTGTGTTGACTTGATGACCCATAGTTAAACGTTCAGTTTCCACCAAAGCCCAATAACAGGCCAAGAGCTGTCTCTCAAAAGGAGAGTAGTTATCTGCACAAGATGGCAGGGCCTTGCTCCAAAATCCTAGAGGCCTTCCCTGTGATTCACCTATGGGGGTCTGCCAGAGGCCCCAAGCAGCATCCCTATCTGCCACTGACATATCAAGCACTATTGGATCTGCTGGGTCATATGGCCTAAGTGGCAGAGCAGCTTGCACAGCAGCCTGGATCTGTTGCAGAGCCTTCTCCTATTCTGAACTCCACTCAAAACTGGCAACTTTTCAGGTCACTCGATTGGCTGGAGTAATACACCCAAATGAGGAATGTGCTGCCTCCAAAATCCAAATAGGCCCGCTAGGCATTGTGCCTCTTTCTTGGTTGTAGGAGGGGCCAAATATAGCAAATTAATATCTGGACAGGCCCTACACCACTGGATCCCTAAAAAATTTACTGAGATAGAAGTTTCCTGAATATTTCTCAGATGTATTTCCAATCCTCTAGAAAGCAAATGTCTCATCAATAAGTCCAGTATGTTTGCTATTTCTTTCTCACTGGATTCAGTCAGCATAATGCCATTGACATAATACATCAGTGTGATATCTCACAGAAGCAAAAAGTGGTCAAGGTCTCTCCAAATAAGATTATGATACAAAGCTGGCGAGTTAATATACCCCTGATGTACATTGTAAAGGTACATTGCTGGCCTTGCTAGCTGAAGGCAACTTGTTTCAGGTGGGCTTTATGGACAGGAATGGCGAAAAAGGCGTTTGCCAACTCGATGGCTATATGCCAGGCATAAGGAGATGTGTTAATTTGCTCATGCAATGAAACCACATCTGGTGCAGCAGCTGCAATTACAGTGATTACTTGGTTAAGCTTATGACAATCCACTGTCATGCTCCAAGATCCATCTGTGTTCTGCACCAGCCAAATGGGAGAGTTGAATGAGGATGTGGTGGGAATCACCATCCCTGTGTCTTTCAAGTCCTTAATGGTGGCACTAATCTTTGCAATCCATCCAGGGATGCAATATTGTTACTGATTTACTATTTTTCTGGGTAGAGACAGCTCTAATGGCTTCCATTTGGCCTTTCCCATCATAATGGCCCTCACCCTACCAGTCAGAGAGAAAATGTGGGGGTTCTGCCAGCTGCTATGTAAATCTATGCCTATTATGCATTCTGGCACTGGAGAAATGAACACAGGATAAGTCTGAAGATCCACTGTAAGTGGGACCTGTGCTAAAACTCCATTAATTACCTGACCTCCATAAGCCCTTCTTTAACTGGAGGACCACAGTGCCATTTTGGGTTTCCTGGAATCAACGTTAGCTCAGAACCGGTGTCCAGTAGTCCTCAAAGTATCTGGCCATTTTTCTTACCCCAGTGCACAGTTACCCTGGTAAAAGGCCAGAGGTCTCCTTGGGGACATATGGGAAGAAGATTAACAGCATAAACTGTTGGTAATGTAGTGGAGGTCCTTCCTCAAGGGGACTCAGCCACCCCCTCATTCAAGGGGTTCTGGATTGTAAACTGGCTCAAGTCTGGAAATTGATTGGGGGGCCATGATTCTCTGCTTTTATAATTCAAATTAGTCTTTTGTCCATTTGACCTAGAAATTTTCTCCTTATATAAATTAAGTAAGAATGCAGTAGGCTTCCTATTAATTTCAATTCTAGGAACATAGTGATTTATTAGCCAATGCCAGAGCTCTACACGAATCAGGCTATTCTGATTGCTGCTTTGTCTCTGCTGTTCATTACGGTAGCCACGTCCACCTCGTCTTTGACAGTTGAGTGACACCACTTTGCTCCTGCCACCTCAAGATCCAATTATTCCCATTGTAGTTACATTTTGTAGTTGAGTGACTGCAGTTCCCACTGTTAGATCTGGCAAAGAGAGAAGAGCAATTACAGGCTCTTCAAAGATGCAAGTGCTGCCCTCACAAATCTATTTCACAAGGCATTCTGGAACCTCCTAGTTGGGATGAGTATGTTTGACGTGACTAATCTACTCCACCATCCCAGTCTCCCTAAGCCTTTGGATCCATTCCTCTACATTAAACCAAGGAGAATCAGGCATTTTCAGCTTGCTCACAGTGGGCCAGCTTTTAATCTATATTTTTATTTTATTTTATTTATATTTTAATCTATATTTCATATAACCAAGCAAATAAACTATTAGAACCTTTGTTTATTATGTTACCAATTGAAAGTACTCAGGTGATCTTCTGGGGAAAATAATTTAAGTTCATTCACTAGAACTTTCAAGGTGATAGCTGTCAAAAAATCTTAAATTTTTTTTATATTTGATTGATATTTATTAGCAGTGAGTTGCTCTAAATTTTCTTACCTTTAAAGATTTTTTTTTCTTGACCAGACAACCTCAAACTATTATTACTTTAAGATTAATTTTAACATTTTCCTTAGGTTAAATCATTTTAATGAAAAGCTATCATAAATATTTGTTACTGTACTTTAGATTTTCATGGCATAGGAGAAATAAATCAAATTATTAACTCCAATAAATTAGATTTTATTTCTACAAATGAGAAATAAAATACATTTTTGCAGAAAAAAATGTACTCAGTAGGATTTTAAATCTATTAATCTAAAAACATTTTCTAACTATTGGTGTATTTATGGAAGTTTTCAATATCAGAAGAGAAGCTGCAAGAAAGACACTTCTCAGCCTATGCTTTCTATGCCAGCCAGAAGCATAAACTACAATTGAATATTGAAATTTTTTAGTAGCCCCATTTAAAAAGTAAAAATAATTAGATGAAATTAATTCTGTTTGTTTGTTTGTGACCGAGTCTCATTCTGTCACCCAGGCTGGAGTGCAGTGGGGCAATCTCAGCTCACTACAACCTCTGCCTCCTGGGCTCAAATGATTCTCCTGCCTCAGCCTCCTGACTAGCTGGGATTACAGGTACACACCACCATGCCCAGCTAATTTTTGTATTTTTAGTAGAGACAGAGTTTACCTTGTTGGTCAGGCTGGTCTCAACTCCTGACCTTGTAATCTGTCTACCTCAGCTTCCCAAAGTGCTTACAGTTGTGAGACACTGCGCCTAGCTGAAATTAGTTTTTAAATGTTGTATTTATTATAATGTAAATATCAGTTATAAATAAGAGATTACACATTTTTTTACTAACTTCATATTTTTGTATATATTTTAAAGTTACAGCACATATCAGTCTGATTGACCTGATTCTATGTGCTCAACAGCCATATGTGGACACTGACTGCTGTATTAAACATTGTCAGTCTTAGGCCAAACTCGTCCTTAAAAGAGTTTTCTCAAAGGGTCGCCTTTTGATTAATAACATGAATTGTTAGTCAGGTTAACAATCCACTTCTTCCTATTTCATTGCTATACTTTCATTACTTAGTCACCTCTAGAAATTTACTCTCTTCTTCATATTTCCCTTGATTTTATCCATGATCCCGAAGCCACATTCAGTGCCTCAATTTTAAATACTGTCATATAATGCATATACGGATATAGAGATATGATATCTTGTAGTGTAATATACATGTTTGTTATATATGATATACATAAGTGGTGTAATGTGTGTGTGTGTTCCTGCCTATGTGTGTCTCCTTCAATCATTACACAAATATTTACTGAATGCCCTCTATTCATTTGGCTCAGAGTAAAAACATGGTGAAATGTACATGGTCACTACTCTCCAGGAACTAAAAATCTATCTGTGCCTCTTAGTCCTTGTGACTGAAGGTGCATCCATCTTGCATATCTCAGTAGCTAGGAGACTAAACACAAATATCCTTCACTGCCTCCCTCCATTCACTATTAATTACTCCGTCATCAAATGAAATACCTAATCACTCATAGCATAGACACTTTGCTGACTGTCCAGGTTCAAAGTCTTTAATTCATCTTTAATTTCTTTCTCATTTTCTCTCCACATTCACAAATAGTTTCTATTTCACAATATCCAATTTAAAAACAGACTCAACTCTGTTTCTTTTCACTCATTGTAGTACTCTGACTTTATCCCCGTTTTACTTGCCCTCTCATAAGTACCAGTACATAATATTCTATCTTCCTATTTTCTCCTCAAAAGTAAAAGTATTTTTAATGTAAATTATAAAATCACACAAGTTTACTGTAAAAATGATCCTTTAAATATAAATGTAGAGCAACAACAGCCCTCTTCATTTCCTTGAAAACCAATTTTTTGGGAAAAACTGCCAAAGTTCTACATATCCATTACTGATAATTTTTACAAGTGTTTCTTTTGTGAACCACAAAAATTATGACATTAAATTATAATAAGGTAACATTGTTTGGTAACTTATAGTATAATCTCAAGAACACTACAGTTTAATTATTGTTTTGTTGATGTTGCTAGAAGGATGATATTTATAAAATGGATAAATCATTTATAAAGAAACCTCATATAGAAGAACTAGGCTTGTAGATTAATATGAGCATTGCTATATGCTAAACTTAATTACATTAACCACTGATACATCCACTTTATACATATTCATTTTATTGATGAATGAAAAAAGCACTTAATATTGAGATTTTAGTTTAATATTTTTGGTAGTATGTCATTAATAGCAAATCAGTTGTAGGAAACTGCAGTTCTTAAGACAAATATTCAATTTCTCTGAATATAAAAATACTTACTGATTATTTCATTCCACTTTCCTATTATATAACATAGAAAGGATAGGAAACTGCTAGAATTCAATTTCTGAAAATTTATAAAGCTGAAGGAAGTCATTCAATAAGCAATTCATCACAATGAGTATCATTTATAATTAAATAAGGCAACCACTTTTTATGTGACTGGCAAGGAAACACAGTAACAAATATAATAATCATATAATAAAATTCCACAAATCAATTTCTTGAACTAAAAGTAAGAGAACATTTTCTTATTAAAAATGTGATTATCTGTGCATGCCACCAAAACACACTGGTGGAAAATAGAATGAAGGAAATTAATGTTGTTTACTGAATGATTATTTCTGATTCCTCAGACTAGCTTCTCCATCATCAGATGAAATTATTTTAGTCTGGTATGACTTATACTTAATGATGATCACTGATTTCATTCCTAAGTGAACATAAATCATTCCTTTAATAATATTTGTTAGAATCTTTCCCAAAACTAATATCAAGAGTGGAGAACTCAAACGTCTAGAGACTAAGACATGACAGAAACAAAAGGGCTGGAGAACATGAACCTTTTTGAAGGTAATGGCTGTCACTAGGTTCTAGCCAGCTGTGGGGTGGTATATGATTTCAAATGTTCACAACTAATTCTCTGCTTTCGTTTGTTTTAGTTTTTGTTTTGATTTGACATTGGGATACCCTAATTGCTTTTGTAAGTCACATTCACTTGTCATTTTACAGTCTCTGATACACAGTTAAAATCAAGATTCTTTCTTTTTTTTTAAATTGGAAAATCTCCTGACAAACACTCCAAGCCCCTTATTTCTGTTCACATGCAGTACCAATAACAAGACTATCGATAGAGTCCATGAAAATTGCATAAACATGTTGTGAGCCACGGAAGCAATCTGCATTTGGAATTTCTTTTGAAGACGCAAGCTCTTGAGGAGTAGTCAGTCATTCAATTAGAAAATGAAAAATTACCTGCATTTAAAATAGAATTTATACTTTTTAAAGAAATCTTCATATGTGGGGCCTATTTTTGAAAGTTCAAAACCATCAGTTTACAGAATTTTTTTCAAGGAATCGATTCTTTTTCAGCAAGAACACAATTATTTCATACTTAATTTATGTAGTTCCTTATGTTAGTGTTTCTCAGTGAAAAGATTAATCAAATCACTTAGATGATTGAAATCACCAACCAGCTGACTCAACTGTTTAATGGAGACCCAACTAGTATGTTAAACAATGTCAATATCGTACCACAACTAAGGAACTTTAATTCCATTGCTGTGAACATTCTTCCTCTGAACATTATGTTCTTGCCAACTCTCATTATTCAGAAGTCTTTAATTCTTGCACACTGTGAGACAGAAAAAAATCACTCTCTCATTAAGTCCTATTTCCTACCTCATGTACTTACCTTCCTGAATGTAAGCATGCTTATTTTGTCAGAAGTTTTGCTCATAACTTTATAGATTCTAACTGTGAAACAGAAAGAGAGAAAGGTGCTTATATAAGACAGTTTTGTTGCTTGACCGTAAGATATGATTTGGACAGAAAAAGCAAGGCATCTTTATCTTTGCATTGTGCTTGTGATCACCATGATTTCAGCCATTCAGTTGTGCCATCCTTTTCCTCACACAGGGCCAGATAGCTGAGTGTCAGCTGTGGTGCCTGTAGACCGTGACCTGAAATAAAAATGTTCTGATTCTGCTAAAGCAGCCCTTCAAACACAATCTCAGCTCCATTGATTCCCTGACTCCCCTCTCACCCAAAACCCATAAGAGCATGGGTTTATTACATTTAGGGCTTAGATGTTTCACTTTTAACTTCAATTCTTTGACTAAAGGTTCTCTCGCATAAATTACTACTCCTACAACACCATTTTTTAATCACTTAAATTTTCTCCCCAATTATCAGCTTCAACCTTTTACAATTATTTTAATAATTGCAAATCTCATAACACTCTTCATCTAGAGACAAAGGCTATGCACTCTAATGTAATTTTTTTGTAAGCATCATAGAATTTTATTGAACCATTCATAAAATGTCCCTATTTCTTTATCCTTGATTTATTTAATATTTTAAACCAATATTTGTGAAAATGATAGCTAAGATTAAATAACTAGAAAGAGCAAGGTTAACAGATCCATAAAAACAATGGAATAATAATCTTGACATTGTTATTCCGATTTTCCAAACAACTTTACTAGCCAACTACATGTGGTAGCCAAAGCTGTCAAAGAATACTCATCTAAGAAATCATGGATGGGCTCTTAATTCAGTTATAACGGTACTCAGTAAGTGTTTCTTGAACAAATGAGTAAATACTAATGTTTATTCTTTTTCTGTTAGCAAATATTTTCATTTGCATGAATGGTGATAATGAAACTAAAATCAAATACATGCTTTCATTTTCACTTCATGATTTACAAAATATTGTGATTAAAGAGACCTGGAAAACCAGGGTTCAATATGCTTAAGATTAGAAACTCACTAATCTATTTTTCAAGGTACTTTCCTTTTGACCGCATATTTGTATTATGCAAAAATATGCACATTATATAACAACATTTTTAACATAAGAGTTCCTATAGTAAAAAGATATTATTTATAATAATGCTGGTGAGATTCAAAATGTGTGGGTGAGTACAATAATGCTAATCTGGAGACTGCAAACATAACCTACTGCCATATCATTAATATTAATATTTGAATACAATGTAAAGCATTATAAATGTGTTTAGAATACTGCATATATTATTTGATTTCTAAAACATGACTTATAGTTTCATTATTGCAATGCTTTCTGCTAATTAAGCGTCAGATTGGGCATGATGGGAAAATATTAATTCATATCTGAATGTGAACGTTTGATATTCTGAAGATTTTTTTTTAATCATGCCAAAAACTTGATGGACTGGGAACTCTTCATGAAACTTCAGTAACCTTTTCATATTCCAGGTAGGCCTTTCAAGGTAGTGAATTTCTACTTCAGTATTAGAGTGGTTAGAAGTATGACAATCACAGCATCAGAAACCGGGAATAAATAGAGCACGTAGAATGCTATCCTTTAAGAAACAAATATTAAAATTGATTTTTATGTTTCATGTTGATCTCTCCATTTTGTGATGACATACAGTAGTTACTTCACATACGCTGTATTTTGATGTCAATAACGTTTCGTTTAGCACTTCAGTGTTTACTCCAAGAATTATTCTGTTTTTAATGGAAAATAGCCTTTCTCTACACATGACAGTACCACAAAACAGTGATAACTTCTCTCAGTTCAAAGACTATTTCACATAAATAATTTACATTCTCTTGCAAAATTCTAACAGAACTCTAGGCAAACAGTAGGTATTTAGTAAGTATTTGTTAAACTAATTTGTTGAAAAATTGAAATATTTACTCATTTATTTACTAAATAGTGTGATTACTATGTATTAGGCTGGTGCAAAAGTAATCGCATATTTTGCCATTAAAACTAATGACAAAAACTGCAATAACTTCTGTATCAACCAAATATAAAGCACTATCATAACAACTTTTTCTTCTTAAGAATATAAAAATATAACATTATATAATGTGTGTATGTGTGCCTGCCTATGTGTGTCTCCTTCAGTCATTACACAAATATTTACTGAATACTCTGTATGCGTTTGGCTCAGAGTAAAAAAAAAAATGGTGAAATGTGCATGGTCACTACTCTCCAGGAACTAAAAATCTATCTGTGCTCCTTGTGACTGAAGGTGCATCCATCTTGTGTATCAATGTAAATTCCAAGTCTTCTGAAGCCTAAAACAGGTTTATTTCTACTGCGCACTGATTCAGACCATTTTCAAAAGCAACTCTCAATCTCTCTGTCTCTGTCTCTCTCTCTCACACACACACACACACACACACATGCACACACACACATACCTCTAAAAGCATCAGCTTCTTCTTCTCTGGTTTATATTCAGTATGTAGCACATGCTCTATGAAAACTATAGATAGTAGGATAGAGAGAAATTTTCTGTCCATACTTATGACAGCGATTCAGTAACATCAAGGGAGCCAGTGAAAGTGCAACTTTTCTTCCAGAACACCCTAGTGAAATGAGCCACTGTTGATCAGTAGTGCCCACATAGAACAGAGGAAACCAAATAATGTGCATGATTAATATTCTTAACAGGTGTAAGCTTTTGCTACTCTGTTTTTTACCAGAAAATTATTTTGTAATATATTCACATAGAAGAATTAATGTTTTATAAGGCCTTCAAAGTTTGAATCAGTTTTAAACATATTTGCCTTATGAGTTTCTACTTCTTCCTCTTTTTCTCTCCCTCTATGCCTAATACCCTCTTCCTTGCACTCCTTTTTATATATGTTTTATTTGAAGATAAATTGCATTAGCAATGCTTTTTAAACCCTAAATGCTTCCATGTATGACATTACCTTGTATAATCACAGAATAACTATCAAAATCAGAGAAAATTAACCCTGCATCTAATAACTTTGCATCTAATAATTTTGACTATATTCTAGCACTTATTTTCACACAATAGACTAAATAAACTCCTCATATAAGCAAAAGAAAAACATCATGTTAGCCTTAACCTAAATCAGCTTTTCCTGTATAGACTCTGTTTACGGACAGTGTAATATTTGCTAAAGTTTCCAGGGAGGCCTTGTCATCATATTTGTTGTATTTCAGGAGCATAACTTGGGCTAAGCAAATGTTTAACCATTAGCATATTCAATAATCTTCTCCAAGGTCAATCACCATGTATTTCAGTCTTCTAATTCAGTCAAAACCAAACCATGGCCATTTAGAAATGTAATTAACTGTTTTCATCCTCTAATTAAAACAGTTGTAAAACTCCAAATCTCCTTTTTTCTTAGTCCCTTCTTTTTTATTAATGAAGTTTTAAATCTTGTTAGATTGGTATCAAGGAAGTGGAAAACCAAAGAGTAATATAGGAAATATAAGAACAAAAATGTCCTCTCACTTGGGCATTATGATGTAAAGGGTCTTCTTTTCTCTACTGTTATTCTTATTTTTTTTAAATAGACACTAGTTTTATTTCTCTCACATGCATATTAAGTAGAGGATTTAGATTGATTTCGGCTCTAATATTCTAACAATGTGGCATATTAGCCAGTGACCTCTATACAAAGGACAGAGACTGCACTTACCCTTGCTACCAGTAGGTTAGTAGAAATACTTTTTTGCTAAGTATATGCTCAGGGAAAACAATTAGTTGACTCGGGCCTATGTACTTAACTGGTTTTAGATTGAATAGTGTGTTCATAGTTAGAAAATATTGTTAATTACACAAATTCATCATTGGGAAAATAGAATTAAATACGTGTCCTAGGATGATGATCCTGGTATTTTAAAACATTAAGTGGAGGTCCTTTCCCTTCAAAATAAAATGAATAGGTACTCAACAGCTATGCATCTTGCCTTTTGGAATTACTAGACTCATCTTCACATGGAAGTCTTGTGATCTCCGCATTGGCAAAGGCCTGAGCATGCATTTCAATGTAGATGTTCTGTGATCCGTGAAGCCTACTTTGTACCCAGGGGAAAATTAGTTAGCTAGCTTAGATCTGTCAAGGAAAGTCAGCCATTAGCAGAGAACAGCTATGTATTCTCACATTGCTTTGTTTCTGAATACTTTCAGGCAAGTATTTTTGTTTTCATGGCAGAAACACACAACTGCACACATGAATTATATGTAGATATATAGGTATTACTTTTCTTCCCTTAACTTTATGAAAAAATAGACCTCTCAGACTTGAAATCCTACTTTCTTGCTTACAGGAAAACTTACATTCTGCATGGTTCCACGACTATGAAGAGAATCTTCATAGATTCTGGTAGAATCTTTCTGGTTAGAGGGAAATAAACAATTGCTATGTGTTCAGTTTGGAGATTGGGGAAAGTCTCGTCCTTAACCCCAAACACTTCTACATTGAAAGAGAAAATCCATGGCAGAGCAATTAACAATGAAAACAAGCCTGAAGGGATATTGGTCTTGAGTCTCTTGCTTCTACCGAAGTGACTCCTTTCTTTCTATTTATTCCAATTCCATTGTACAGCTTGTTTACAACACTTTTAGAGCCTTCTTTCTTGTATCAACTGCTTTGATCAAATAGCTATGACTTGCTCAGGAGAAATTATTCTGATACCAGGTGGCCATTTGTGTCTATGGAGTCTTTCTCTTGGTGGCAATGCCCTGAATCAAACTTTCTCTATATTTTCAAAACCCTGTCGGGATTGCCAATGATATACAGCTTGTATCATGGTCTTTTGTACTTTATTAGACGCTAGAATGTAAACCTTGAAGGGGCTTAAGGATTCATCTAATCTAATTTCTCCAACAAGATTTTAAGCATTTTGAGGGCATGGCACCTTGTTTCTCTCTTGTATCTTAGCACCTAGTGTAGTGCCCAATTCACAACAGGTACTCAAAAAGTGTTGGCATTTAATGGAATAAACCAACACCTTTACTAATTCAATAAAATTGTGAACTGATGATATCCAGAGTAGCTGAGTAATTTTTCTATTATCACACAGCTTGTTAATAAAAGAGCAAGAAGCTGGAAAGTGGTCAGTATTAAATTCACTGCACATCCATTCCTCTGTGCAAGATTGTCTTATACCCAGTGCCAAGGAACTGCTATAATCACCCGCCTGAAACTTAGCGAAGTATTGCTAAGTATTATTGGTCAGATAATAAGTTGTTTTTCACTTTAAGACTGTCCCTGTGCCTAGTAGAAATAGCACGGGGTTTAGAGTAAAAATGTGGGTTGGATACGCCCCTTAGTGGCCACATGAACTTAAATTTTTCTACAATAAAAAAGATAATAATTCTGGCAACAAATATAAACATTCGAATTTTTTTTACGTATAGTCTTAGATATCCTTTTGTTTGAGTCAGAGTACTCAGAAATACTCTACTAATAAGGGAATGATTTTTTATTATATAAATGGTCCTTCTATTCCTAAAGGAATTGTTATTTTAATTATCCATAACATTGCATATCATACATAATAGATGATACACAATTACAAATAACATAAGTTGGTAAGTTACTAATTTATTTTGTAGAATCGATGTCAAAAAGGACCTGTTAGACCTGTAAACATAAAAAAATCCTTACTACAAGTTCAAAATGTAGGTTAATATATAGATATATATCAGCTCAAAGGCAATGTCAAATAAAAACAATTAATACTAAATGAGAACCTACCCAAGACTTTCTTTTTGCTCCTCCTCTTCCATATTATCCCCTAAGAGGCTTAATTCAGCATGCTTCAATATTTCCCCAGGCCCAGGCCTCATGAGCCAGAATACGCTACATTCTAAGAGCAAAAGCTCCTGGTGTGAGACAAATTAGCACAGCACTGGGAGCCATTTAACAAATTACCTTTTCCAGTGCCTATACTGGCACCACAGTACCCACTAAGGACCAACGTTCACATCAATTAGATTAGCAACTCAGTCCCAGAGGTCGTTTTCTTCATGCCGATTCAGGCTGTGAACTCCCTGTTAAAACCAGAAAATAAACAGTCCTAAGATGAGCAGATGAATTTTTGAGACAATTTCTTTAGGAGAGTAAAATCATCCACCTTAGAAACTGTCTGTTTGGCTGTTTCCAGCTGTATGTGCCATATTTTGCTTTCTAAGTTTATATACTGAGATCTCTAGTTTTTATTTCTGATCCTTTTAATGTTTTTTCCCAGTATGAGTAATAAATAATTTCAATATAAAATGTTATTTTAGGGATTCATCTATTGTTGTTTCAGTTTTCTCTACTTTAGGTGACCTCTAATTTCTTTTCTAACCTTAGAGAGTGTCTGATTGTCTTAGATATTAAACTGCAAAACTTGGAAGAAATTTCTTATAATGAGAATTCCAAAAGATGGAACTAAAACAGACTAAGAAGAAAGCAAACAGTGTGAGAGAAGAGAAAAAGGAAAGGTGTGAAACACCTAAAAATATTCCCAGAGAGGTATACAGAAATACCTAACACTTTTACTAAAGTCTGGGGTATTTTATGGCAGTGCAGAGTGTTTGGTAGGGGAAAAAAATCGTAACATGGTACTTTCTAAAATATACATCACTTTCCTCAGCATCTCACAGAGTCTTTTCTTATTTATTATTTAGTTGAGCTTTTCACAATTTTTATAGTGAAGTCCTGGAATGATAGAAGATTTCACATAATTTTTCCATCATATTTTTTGTGGGAGCGTGAAAGGAGGATGAATATAGATAGGAAAGAGGAAAGGCAATTGATCAACATGTCTCTGGTCTGTAACTTCTGCCATATGGTATACAGGTGGGTATCCCGTGCCCTACTTTCCGAGATTTTCTTCTTTTCCATTGTACCTTCAAGCAATTCTTATTCCTGGTACCAAGAAAAAGAATAAATAATGTGAACCTTGGAAGAATTAAATAGGTACCAAAAAAAGAAAAGGAGAGAAAAACACTCCCCAATCCCTCATAGCAAAGGAGAAGAATTTTCCTGGCAAGTATATACTCCTAAAAGAGCAATAGGTCTGAATATGGAAGTTGCAATGTACAATGCCTGGAATTTTACAGTGTTTTTGTGGGGAAAACACAAAAGAGACAAAAGAGAGGTAAGAGTGAAAGAGAGTAGCAACTTGAAGAGTGCTGTTCTTCTTCTAGAATCGCAGCACATAATCCGCCCCACAGACTTTGTCAGACGCAGTGTCATGAAATACAACAACCCTGGTCATACGTTTTATTTTCAGTGACTTATTTGCAGCTAAGGTATAAGTATGATGCTTGGATCAAGTTTTATTTTCCAGTGTTAATGGGGTAGATTTACATCTTAAGAAGGTAGACTATTTTTTGTCAATTCTATAATTAACGTATTTGTATGTCATTCTCTGGCAAGGTCACACTCTTGAACATGGGAGCTGAGAAAGGGACAAGGAAAAAAATAAAAATAACCTATTTTACAAGACTTCATGTAAGTTGCTTTGTATTGTTTTCTGATTCTAAATTTAGGTCAATAGTTTCCTAGACAATTGGACATGGGGTTGAATATAAGAAGTCTACTGAACTCTAAGGGGGATTTTTAATTACTTTTGTGATTTATTACTTACTGGGATAATTCCTGAGAGTCAGCAGAATTGCTCACTAGAGCTATGAGAAATTGCTGGTTGTGAGTTACAGGTAAGTCACATTAATCATTTCTGGAGCTTTGTCAGTATGGACTTTCACCCTATGAAGCTTCTACCTAAACAGTAAGCCATAATATGCTAATCCTGCATCACTACTCCTTTAAATCTAAAATTAATATATCTTCTGTGGGTAACCCCCTATATAGGCACCAAGGAATGAGAGCTAAGCAGAACCCTGGCACAGTTAGGGCTTGAGGAATATCTCACTTTATAGTGTTACTACTCAGCAATTTCCTTTTATATAATCCTTTATACAATCATATATTAGTTTATAGAATTAGGGCTTGAAGAATCCCTTTATATAATCCTCTCTATATAATCATATAATAGTTGATAGTATGAGTGCCTAAAGAATATTTCCCTACATATATATAATTATATCTTAGTTCATAATTGGAAGATTGCTTAGAGTGGACACAGTACAGAGCATGAATTAAGGAATAAGCAGCTTATAATCAGAGGAATGCCTAGAGCAGACACAGCGCAGAGCGTGATTTAAGGGAAAAACAGTTATACCAGGACAAGAATCCATGGCCCAGGCGGCAGCGTTCAGTATCATAAAGATACCCGCTGTATGGCAGGCTTGGGGCAAGAGCCACTCCTCCTGATAAAGGAGTTGTAGGACCTTGCTCCAGTTCTTGTGGAAGGCTGCCCTTAGACTGGCAATCCACCTTGGTGACTGTGAACTTTATCAGAACTTGCTACTATGCTGCTCAAAAAGCATCTTCCCATAGAATTCATTGGAAGTTGCCAGAAGGTGGCAGTAACCTTGACAGTTCTGTGACTGCTATGTGACTTAAGGCATCCTCCCATAAATCTTCTTAGAAGTAGTTTGCCCATAAATAGAAGTATTGCACACTGCACGCTCTTCACTGCTCACGGCCCACCTTCAAGCCTCAGTGACCTAATGGGGGTGGACCCCTTACTACACACAGCCCTTGCCTTCATGGGAAAAGGACCCTTGCTGTGCACTGTCCACCTCCTGGCCTAGGTGACCTAATGGGGGTGGACCCTATGTTTTATTGCTCACCACCCTATCACTATCCTTAAAGATGATTTCACTCACTGCCCTGACCCCTAACCTATACACAATAAATACTCAGACTTCTGGACATTTGGGGCCTCACTTGTCTCTGCTTATAGGTGACGTAGCGCCCTGAGCTGAGCTGTGTTTTCCTTGTACTTCTGTGTCCTGTTTCTTTATTTCTCGGATCCTGTGCCTCAGCGCAGCATAAGGCACACCCCACGACCCTGTGGAGCCCTCAGCCCTGCAATCTTCATCTCTTCCACCTTGGTTAAATTTGAAAATAACCATATTGTCTTATGTGACTAATCTGACTCAAAAGCAACGCGATGAGGCAAATAACGTCTGCTCAAAATTTGAGTATATATTTATTAATTCATAGATTCAGAAAATAAGTTATGTGTTGTTTTTAGTGCCTACTTTTTATTTTTTTTGGTGCACTACCTAAGGTGCTAGAGTCACAGTAGTAAATAAAATCAAAGTTCTCATTCTCTTGGAGGTTACTTTCTTGCGGTAGGAGACAGAAATAAATGCATTTATAAAACCAACCAGGTGGTAATAATTGCATAGAAAAGAAGAGTGAGGAATGCTATTTTGCATGGGGTGGTCAGGAAAGATATTTTTGTTAAGGAAATATTTGTGCAGAGATCTACAGAAACTGAGGAAGAGACAAGGAGTTAACATAAAAAAGAGCTTATTAACCAGAGCCTTTAGCACTCAAAGGGCCTAAGGCAAGTGTGTTTATGGGAAGAGTAAGAGGATGGTGTGGTTGAATTAGATTGATCAAGGTAGCAAGTGATCAGAGAGGTGGTCAGAAAGCCAGCCAGAACTAAAAGATACAGGACCAAGACCATAGCGAGATGAAGGCTTGAGAAGAAAGTGATACGCCCCCATATCTGTTGCATTAGCATCTCTCTGGGTGATGTAGGCAGGGAAGAGAATAGCAGGCAAGAGAGGATTTAGGGAAACTATTTGAGGCACTACTGCAAATAGCCAAGTGAAAAATGAAAGTGGTTGAAAGTGATAAGAAGTAGTCATATTTATGTACTATTTAAAGGCATATGTAATGACATATTCGTAAGTGAGAGAGAGAGAGAGAGACACAGAGAGAGAAAGTAGCCTTGAATGATTCCAAGGTTTATATTCCAATCAAATGATAGAATGTAGATCCACAAAACGACCTAGGCAACCAGGGAAAGAGTAGGTTAGTACATTTTGAATTAAAAGTTTGTTTTTGAACTTGTTAAATCTGAGACTCTTTTAGGCATTGAAACAGAGATGCCTGGATTTCATTTAAGAAGTCCAGATGTAAGCCTGTAATCCCAGCACTTTGGGAGGCTGAGGCGGGTAGATCACGAGGTCAAGAGATTGAGACCATCTTGGTCAACATGGTGAAACCCCGTCTCTACTAAAAATACAAAAAATTAGCTGGGCATGGTGGCGTGTGCCTGAAATCCCAGCTACTCAGGAGGCTGAAGCAGGAGAATTGCCGGAACCCAGGAGGCGGAGGCTGCGGTGAGCCGAGATCGCGCCATTGCACTCCAGCCTGGGTAACAAGAGCGAAACTCCAGCTCAAAAAAAAAAAAGTCCAGATGTAAGAATAAAAATTTGAAATTATCAGGCATGTAGAGGTCATATTTAAAGCCATGGGACTACTTGAAATCAGTTAAAGAGTAAGTCTAGAGAGAAAAGACAGAAAAAGACCAAGGTTCTTGGTACTTCTACATCTAGAGTCCAAGATGTAGAGAATAAAAACAAACAAAAAAGCCAGCAAACAAACAAAAAATAGAAATAGAGGAGAAAGTAAACCCGGAGTCTTGTGTAAAAATAACTGTGGCAGTCACAAGTGTGCCGTCAACAATTAGAATAAGATGAGGGTTCCGAAATTGCCTTTGTATTTGACAACGATTGTTATTGGCATTGTTAGTAAAACTCAGAGTATCCTCTCCACCATTTATCTCAAAGAGCAATTAGCCACACATGCCTCATTTCCAATCAGGAGACAACATCTTTTTTTTTTTTTTTTTTTTTTTAAGAAAAAGTACTATCTGAAATAGCCAACACCAAAATTAAAAAAAATTAAAATTGACATTAGGAGAGGAAAAAAATCAACATCTTTTACAGACAAGAGCATGTTAATTACACAATCATATAAATAAAATAGAGTTTTGTTTCCTGAGTTTTTTTCTTTTAGGGAAAACATACATTAATGAATAAAGTTATTTTTAATTTAGTTGATTTTGTGCCAAATCTAAGCTAGTGAATCAGGCATGTAAGAAAATAATTTGAATCCCTGACTGTTCAAAAGACTTATATTTTGACCACTTGTGTCTGGAGTCAACCATTAAAGGAATGTGTTTTTCTTCCTTGTAATAACTCTGGTTGCATAAGCTTGAATAGGTTCTGTTTTTTCATTCTTCCGTTAATAAGTGACAATTCAGTAAATTGATCAATACAAAGTACAACCAAAATTTTACTGAGTAAAAATTTGTATTTAATTATTGCCAAGAATGACATCTTCTATTTATATTTTTAACTTATGCATTTGGTTTTGTGTATGCCAACAGAAATTAGACACAGCACCTAGAGGTGCTCAATGACTGTATAAAGAATGAGTAAATAAATTATTGAATGAGTGGACTTCTCCATAGCTTATTTCCTAACTTGTTATTAGACATAACAGAATTACCTGCCTACTCAGTATTGATGCAAGAAAAAACTGTCTGGGTAAAACAAATATTTTGACTCTGAGTTTAAAATATTAAACTATTTGATGCCAAAACTATTAAAAAATAGTTATGTGAAATAACATTCATAGAGTATTGCCTAAAATATATGAAATTCCCTATGTTCTACCAAATTTTATTATTGCTATCATTGAATGTTTCCTACAAATTTCTTAAGAAACACAGCAAATATAATAATTTGTGAAAGTTGATATGCTCTATGACTGGAATACAATTATAATTTCCCCAAAATTGCAGCTGAGTGAATTGAGCATGTTAAATGCACATGCTGTCTCAGGTTTTTACTGTGTTTCTTCCTGGAGGCAGAACAGGGCAATGCTTATCCTCAAAGCTTGAGGCAACCGAATTTGTGAATGTCAGCACATGCATTTCATAGAATGTTGAATAACATGATGAGAATAATTTCTGTCACAGTGCTTGCCTTTCCTAGATTCATATTATGCGATGGAATTTGCTGGTTTCTTACTTTCTGTGTGTACACCCATTGCCAAGTGGCCTCCAGGTGCATGAACAATAACAACAAAGATGAGGTGAATAGCAATATTAAAGAAGAAAAGTACTTGTAGCACTACAATAAACATAGTATGTGAACAGTGGCTTGCAACCTCCACAATACTGCCCCTTTGAGACAGACAAATTTAAAATCATGGTCTGAAACCACATCAAGGACATTCATTGAGAGGAGCTATGTTTGATTCATGAGCAAGGTTTCAAAGAAAATTCATTCATTTCAATCTGGATAAATCTCCGAGTCATTATCAGAAGTGTAAGAACTAATGTTAATTGCAAAGTGACGTCACCAAGACAGACATTGTCACAAAGCTGGCAAGCAAGCAAACTTTGAAGAATTTGTGAGAGGAAAATTAAACAGACCCTGGAATCATGCAAAAAAAAAAAAAATTGCTCCCGGCTGGGTGTGGTGGCTCATGCTTGTAATACTAGCACTTTGGGAGGCCTAGGCAGGCAGATCATGAGGTCATGACATTGAGACCATCCTGGACAACATGGGTGTGCAGTGAGCCGAGATCTCAATACTGCTTTCCAGCCTGGCCACAGAGGGAGACTCCGTCTCAAGAAACAACAGCAGCAAAAACACAACAACAAATTGCACCAGCACAGGGACTACATGTAGTTGGAATTTCGAAAATTTAGGCATCTGCAGTCAACCCATTTTGTCAGCAATATTTACTGAGACCCCACTGTCTGTTGAATGTTATCAAGCGTATAACAGAATGAAATAAAAGCTATCATGATGTCTGTTGACAGTTTAAGAAACACTGACAGCTAAAGATAAATGATAGTTGGGATTCCCCACATCTAGAATTTGTAAGCAGAGGCAAGGGAAGGTCACTAACAGATCTACAACAAATATGCCCTCTAGAAAGAAAAGAGAAGAAAAGGTATCCTGATAAAGCCCATCTCAAAAGAGAGCAAATTCTTAAAATTTAATGCAAAGAAATTGCTCAGTATATATTCCCAATTGTATGTTCATTTTGTCTGTGTAAGCTGCAATTTTTATGATGCCAATTACCTGTAGGCCTGTACTGGTACTTGATGTTTAACCGCAGGGTCCTGTTTTAATTTTTTTCTCATAAAACCTCCACATTTTTTGCATTAAAGCATTAAAAAGAATCTAGACAGTCCTCTATGATTATTTGGATATTCTTGGTTCCTTTAAAAAAAAGAAATGTTGTGCTACAATGTTCTTGTTTCTTATGCTGATGGAAAGAAATCGTGAAGACAGAGTCCACTTAAGAGAAATTAAGGTTCTGGGAAAGTCCTTAATTTGAGAGATATGTGAGAGATATGACAAATAGTTTTCCTCTTTTATTTCTTCAATTAAATTTGCAAAAGGAGTAGGAGAATACAAATAATGGGGCTATATGAGAAGACGATCTTATTTGGCTGTGTGCTTTTCATGACAATTCCAAATCCAGTCACTAAAACAGATGGAAATAAAGGGAACAATTGAAACAAGAAACCCACTTCCTGACCTTTAACTCGATTCACATGGGGACTTTCACATACAATTAATGAAGTAAATTCTCATAAAATTAAAAAGACAAATATCAAAAAGTAAACATTCCAAAGGCATACAGAGGATTGAGAGACATTTTGCATGTGAGGTCAAAAGTTGGAAGTAACCTCAGATAATTAACAGATCTGTAAATACACTTCAACTGCTGAAGCAGTCTTGATATCTCAGTTTATCTTTGAGTTTGTTTTAAACTACTTGGCTAAGCTCTACATTATGTACAAAACACAGCACAATTTCTATCTTACAGAAATCAGAAGAAGATACAAAATTCATTAGAAGGAAGCATGTGTTTTCAAAACTCCAAGTTCTCTACTTGTGATTATCTCCCCTTCAGAGATAAAGAAGAGCGAGCATCCAGTTGCTTCTAGAATTGCAAGTTTTGTGATAAGAAAGCAGATGTAACAGGCTTATAATCATTACTGCCCACCAGAAAATGTTAGTTTCTCTAGCTGCTAAATTTCACTAAGAAAGAGCAGAATTATACCAATGTGAAACAAAACCTTGCTTCATTGCAACTGTTTTAGAGGAGATAAAGTAACAAGAAACTGGCCCCAGTCTCCAGGGAAGTGATCTGAAGACAACTCTTGACAGGAGTAAAACTTGGTCATAGGCTGAGACTACTGCTGGATACATCTTTGTGGTATCAAATGATGCCTTGAGACTCAGTTTGACTTCTCAGCTTTCCCTCAAAAAGCAACGTACTTGGAATAGGTCTTAGTATTAGTCAACCAGCTGAATTGATGATTGTGACAGTATATCGCCCTGTATCCAATGATCACAAAAATGGGAGGATTGCAAATTGGTGTCAGAAGTAGACATCTGTTGTGTTTTTCTGCCCAATTTATTTGTAACTGCCAAAAAACTAACTTCCTTCCCCTATTAATGCTTGCAAAACACAATTTTTGTTTATCGAATACAGTGCAAAATTCTAGGGCTTACTTCGACTGACAAATTATTCTCAGATTTTGCCAAAACAGATTCTTAGTACATGAATGTTTAAGACATGATGAACAAATATGTTCTGTTGTGCATCATCTGATTTATTCAATTCTTTCTTCCATTGCATCTAAGTTTTATTTTTGGAGTCATACTTTTCATAATATCTGATTTAATTGTTTTATTTAGGAGTTGGTTTTTAATTCTTAATCTGTTATTTGATTTTAACTGTAAATTCTTGAGAGCTACCTACTGAAAATATATTTTTTAATTTTAATAAGAGGGACTAATTTCCAATATGGTTTTACAATCATTACATTATGTAGTATAAATCAAGCATGTATACATTTATGTACTTCTTAGATCAACATAGAAAAACACATTAATGGATTATTAAGTAGAATGCAAGGATTTCTGGTTGTTGGTGGAATAAAGTTGTTCATAATTATTATTTCCCATGTAAAAAGAATAGTGTCTGGCCTGTGAATTAGCTTCTGTATTAATCCTATAAGAAAAGCATTGGCATAGTCAACATACATCTCATGATTGGATCCAACACATTAATGGTAGCAATCATCTTCCTAACATTAATCTCTGATTGGATATCATATTGTTATCATCCTCCATTACTAGTTGTAACCCGTTTGACTGAACAAAATTTAAAACTTTTATCCTTATCAGAAGATACCAAAGTCATTGAAAAATAACATGTACCTATGCTGTGGATACTGGAATGACAGTCTTTCTGGAAATCACTTGTCACCCACTGTCAACAGTTGATAACGGTACTTCAAAATCACTGAACGGCCTCTTCATTATTTCTCCCATAGCTGTTAGCCTCTCTTTATCCAATTACAGTCATCATTACGGATTTTGGTGCACTGTGTTCTGTACCCTTAACCCCCCTCACTTGGTCATACGCTTTTTAAGGGCAGGAACTAAATTTATAAACAAAGCCTCGCACAGTGTCTTTGACTTTACGGGTGCTTGAAATGTCATTGTTAAAATGGGAATCCTCTCCAAAGTATAGCAAAATGAGTGTGCTAAAGTTTGGTGTCATAAAGGAAAGAAGAATCTTATCATCAATTATACTGAGAAAATGTTAGATTTATTAAAAATATATAATAAGCTTTGTAACTTCAGAACTTGCCATGCTTTAATTGATAAATGTATGACACATTTGTCAATCACCAAGCATGGTGAATCAAGAAAGGGTAAGATAACTGGTTATAGCTTACAGCATTTCTCTAATTTATTTTGCCATCATATTTCTTCAGACTGCTTCCAAGGACCGAGTTTTGAAGACTATCTGGAGAAATACAGTGCAGTGGTCAAGAATATGGAATTTGGAACATTGGCTATGTTCAATCTATCTCTGCCACTTATTATCTGTGAAATCTTATATAAATTACTGAATTGAACCTTAACATAGCCCTAATGAGATTTGTAAAGTTTAAAATAAAAATAAAAGAGCTACAAATGATTATACTGTAAGGATAACATATTATATGGGAGGTCTTTATTATAATGTCAAATGTTTAAAGCATACTAATTTTTTGAAAATTTTTAGTTTAATTGATTTGACCATATAGGCTATCTTAGTATTACTTATTCTTGGCTCTTAACTTTTCTTTCTGCTCTGACAGTTTTCAATCGGCAATTATTTTCCCCACAAATTGAGACCTGTGTTAAAGGACCTTGTAGTTAATATCTCAGCTCCAAGAGCATACATGAATCAAACCCAAGCCAAAAGGCTTTACTATGGGGAATTTAAAATATCCATTAAAACATGTGGCTCTGTGTAACTTCCCAAGATATTTCAGTTCTATTAGTTGCTAACCAAGTCAAGCTCCTTCCTCTTATAGAACAGTGTTATTTTGTTTTCGGGGTGGAGGAGGAAAAGAAAGCCATTATTTCCATTGTTTGACAAAAGTTCACCTCATTAATTTATCCTTGGTCAAAGAACAAGCCTACTGTCAAATATACATCTCAATGACTTTGCAAGCTCTTTTTAGACCTGCTCTCTCCTTTGCAAAACGTGTTGAAGAAAATGTGCTTCTCTCTGGTTACTTTCAGAAACCCTCCCTTTGTTTTACAGACAATTCTTTTTAATTTTGTCCTTTTATGCATGTGCAATAGCAAGCTTAATCCAGTCAAGGGACAGCTTTCCATCACTTGGTTATCAACTACAGCCAGAGTGAAGGGCTATTGTCTGGCCATGGGCCTGACTTACACAAATTTGCATACTGCCTATTTCCAATTCTATTCTATTGCACTGCTGTGCCTTACCTGCTTCTCAACTGGAAGAAAAGTCAACCAAATGCAGCAGTGGCTCAATCAATGCAGAACCACAAAAACATGTCTAAACAAAAGGTCATAGTGTGAGCTCAAAGGCTTTGAAAGTAATCAGCAGAGGAAAACGAAAACATACATAGAAAACGTTTTTCCCTCTTAGCTCTGCATTCTCTTTGCTCTATCTTCCTTACACAGTAACACTCTTCTTGAGCAAACTAATATCCACCTATCGGCATGATGACTTCCTATTTGTGGTGAATTGAAAACAAGCTACTGCAATAAAGAGAATAGTCAAAGAAGAATATAATTCAGCAGGTGAAAAAAAGTCTTTCTCAACATGAACAGGAGGTGCCAACAAAAGAATAGACACTGTATAAAGAAAAGAAGCATGTCACAAGTTCTGTTTCTTATTCCCAGGATCATTTGATACTGAGATTTTTCTGGTATAATCAACATGTAAAACAGACAAAATTAGATAAACAGCAATACCATGGGAAAGCAGCATTTGTTTGTAAAGGAATAGATTTTAACACCAGCTGCAGCTGCCGAAGGATGGCTTAATAGAGGGAATTCGAGAAATTGTCCAGTTAACACTTAGTCTAGGAAATGGCAACAACCAATATTTTTTCTCTGCAACTGCATCAGTCATTTACAGGTGTTCATAAACAGTAGGGTTTTTGCACATCATTATCACATCCGAGGAAAGCAAAACAGCAGACATGTTCTGTGTTGCCCAGAATTTCACACAGCAAAAAAGAACTGGAAATACCTAGCTAGGGCACTAAAAACAATTCAGAAATATAATTTTGGTATGTAAAACTTCTGTACTTTAAAGCCCAAATGTTGGACACATCTAGGCAATAGTGAGAGAAATGGTTTGTCACTAATAGATCTATTCTAACGCAAAGGAATAAAATGATTAATCTGATATGTATGGATGTAGACAAAGATAAGATGCTGATTGATTCATTCTGGAAACATATATTGAGTGCCTACCACAATAGTAAGTGCTGGAAAGTCAATGTATGGTCATCTGGGTTTAAATCAGTACTTGGAGAGTTAAGTGGTTTTCTTCACCAACCTCACTTGGCTATAAATTCTAGTCAATATTAGTGGATGTTACTGTTTTCAGAGCACACAAGAGAACCTGAATAAGAGCAAAAATAAGGCTTTACCAATATCTGTGTGGCAGGCCTGGTTTCTCACGTCACACACAATAAAGTCATATCCATATCTTACAGAGAGAGAAAGGGACAGAGAAAAAACAGACATAGCAATAGTTACATTTAAGTATTTAAACTACAAAATATTGAATTTTGTAGTATAAATTATTCTATGATTGTTACTAATTCAGCAAGTTAAAAATAATCTTTCTTGTCAATACTCCTTGTGGAATATCTCCAAGGATGATAATTTCTACTTATTCCATACCTGTGTGAGTACTGTAGTCCCAACATTTCCTTAAAGAAGCTGAGATATAACCATTGATATAAAGCGTATGAAGGATCACAGTTTGGCTGTGATTTCTGAAGAATGCTACACATGTCCTATTGATGTATACACAGTGTCGCAAGATGGCTGTCACCTGGATTGGACCTGGTCCTAATTCCATTATGTAAGCACTTGATTTGATTCATATAAGAATCCAGTGTGCACTGAAGAAATGTTCTTTCTTCTCTTCTATCTTTTCCAATATATTTATATGATAGTCATCATCTCATTTTCAGACAGCTTAATTGACTGCATTCTAGTTTCAGGTTTTATAATATCTCAAGTGAACAATAAAACTATTCCATACAACTCTTCAAAGAGCCAAAATCAATTCTGATCAAGTTGTACATTCATGTCAAGTTTCAGCCATGTCAATACTTCAGACAGTAATTAATTTGGCTCAGAAGTTCATTTTACTTTGACAACACTGCATATCATTCCTCTGAAAATATGCTGATCTTGTGAAACAAGAAGTTTATAGTGTCACCAGTCTCTGCTTGTTGAAGAAATGTATCATGTGGCCATTCACCTATAGACATCCTTGCTATATCAGGACCACCAAAGGCTCCGTAGGGGTCTAAAGCTTCACAACCCAGCCCCTTAGCATTCCATGAAGTCATTATGATATGTACCATATCAGTTAAATTGCAAAACAAAGTCATATCCAAATTAGTCAAAGCCTAAATGCAGAAACAGACAGACACATAATGAAGTAACAATCCCTATATGCACCTCTCTTTTTTGTCCCCATATCTCAACTTAAGTGTTAGTACTATTTTATTTACTTATTCTCCCTACGTATACAGACCCATGCTATTCTCAATAAATTTCATTTACTTGCAACACACTGCAAATCCCTTTAACAAACGGATTAACATTCAGTACAATAAGCAGGCCTCTTATCCAGTCTCTTGTCCAAAGTAGCTGTTGTCTTAATTGAGAGGCTAGAATTCCATGCAATCTTGAACAAATTCCTGGAATGGTATAAGAGTGACCTGAAGAAGGGACTTGAAATCTCTGAAAGGCCAAAACTGCATTCCAGAACAAATGAATAAGTGAGTACATAAACACACATATGTATCTTAAGTGAATAAATGAATGATCAAACACACATCTTTACTCTTAGCCAGTTTTATTAAAATACTTTCACAACCACATACAGCAGCAATGTACCTCAACCTTTTATTCTGGACACAGGGCAAACATATGCAAGTGACAGAACAGAACAGTACGTGTGTGACTCCCCTGTCATCCAGGCGCTTTCTGTTTATCACGAATCAGTTTTTGCATCTCTACTATTATCGTCATGCATGCCTTGCACAGCATTTTACAGATAAAAATGATTTCACTTATAGCATCTCATTTATCCTTGACAGCCCACTCAGAAGCAGAGAGGCAAAAGATATACTTTATGTTTTACAAATGAAGAAACAAAAAATTTTTGTGTTTCTCTGTTTTCACTTTGTTTTCTGAACTCACCCTATTAAGCATATACTAAAATCAAGTCTTCTGATTCTTGCGTTGGAACCTTTTACTTAACTCATTGGCAGAGAACTAAAAGATAAGTCCAGTGAAGCTTGGGCAGCCATGGATACTTCTAGACTATAATTTGTTTGCAATAGCAAAATCTTTATTAAAGTTAATGTACCCATATTATAATGCACCAAAAATTGGAGATAGAGTTGAGTCATGAAAATGGCCAAATATATCCAAGGAGTGAGATAAGACACTCCAAGGAATCATTCATCTTTCCCATGACACAACTGGGTAGCAAGTGAGAGGAGATATAGGCTGGCAGGAAGATCCCAAAGTTTAAAATGAAACTAATCATTACATCAAAAAGGCAGATATTAGCAGAAATTAACAAGCAAATAACTCAATTTATAAGATTCATACTTTCTCAAAAACACTGAGTGCATCTAAAAAGAGAAGTATTTCTGATTTCTAGTCTTGGTAGTACAGTCAGTCTTGTCTGACACTTTTTTTTTGACCCTGTAGCACAGGTGCAGTTGCTTGGGGCCACATAACTGCTTTATCTACAGTGGAGGACTGAGTCAGCAGGCATATCTTCCCACAGGATACAGTCAGGATGAGCATGCCCCAGGCATGTCCCCATTTTTTATCTCCCAGGCAGCACTGCACTGCCAGGCGCTCAGCTCCCTTGTCTCCAGCCAGTTCCTGGAAGCACAGTGACAGGTAATTATAAGAGCTAAATAGGCTTGGCATTGTCATTTTCAGAAATTGCTTGCAAAGCACACAAACTTTGCTGCACTCCCCCTACTTCAACATCCAATAAAAATTAAAAGGATTTTTATTTAGAATTTTATATTCCACAGCCATTTTGTGATTATTTTTCTCCCTACAGAGAACTTACATCTGCTCTGAGTAGGAGTTTATTTATTTTTTCCTTTTAAACCAAGCTGTTTAGTGTGGCTGACCAACAGTTCAGGTTATTACAGCCAATTAAAAATTAAAAATGGAGAGTATTTAGCTCCAGTGATGCAAGAGATAATGGAGAAGTTCCCATTCATCATGCTTTCAAAATTTTCCCAGGAAGGAATTTGTTTCTTAAGCTGCCATGTTAGATTTAAACAACTTTCCATATCCTGAGGTCTGTTCATTTAGATAGAAATTCACTCAGATTTCTCTACTCCTGTGTTGAAGGGTGGGAAATATTATTATTATAAAGTACTTAGAAACATATAGTTCAACCTAAAAAGAGCAGAAATGCCTCGTATTGGCTTTTCTCAGTTTATTTTTTATCAAGGTAAAGGATGTTGTTGACTTCTATATAATTGTCCTTTTAGGATTCATCTTTTATATTTGCGGGCTTCTACAGTTTTACCTTAAACAATCATGAAAGAGCTATTTTCTTATGCCCTCCATATCTTAACCTTTGGGATGTACATATCTCACAGTTGTCAAACACAGATTTCTGTTTGTTTGTGTTCAAAGAGAGAGTAATATCCTTCTTTATTGCCTTTTATTCCACCTCAACCACTTTCATCTCCTTACCTGCGCAATAATTTCATCATATAACTCAGTACTCCAAGGTGGTAAACCCAAATGCAGCAATGAAGACATTGTCAATTCCAATTTGGGAAAACTTGCTGATCTTAAATCCTGAGGGTGTCTGCATTGCACTTAAACTTGTAATTGAGTGATAAACGCTGCTTTTATTTTCAGGGTTTTTTTTTCTGGTAATCCAAGTCTGGGACTTCCAGTTATACTAATATATATACTGGTTCAGTGTGAAAAGACTTATAAATTGGAATCGGTGTCCAGAGGTCAGTTCAATAGGAGAGTCAGAGAAGTATAGGAAGATTGTCGAAGTCAGACATATGCCTGAGAGGATTCTGGTAATTTAGTTTGCTGTCTGAGCATCTGATCATTTATTTAGCTTTCCTGAGAGATTTCATAACGTTTTCATTTGCTATTTTGCAATTGGAGTTTTTCCACAGAACTTCTGGAAGGGGGCGGGAAAGATCAGAACTAGTTAGTATCAACAAATGTTGAAGCATCTCTTCTGGGTACTTAAAAAAATAAATTGCATTCAAAAACAGGAAAGAGATGAGGAGAAAAGATATGGGATGCTGAGTGGGAAAAGGAAAGATAATTCTGTATACATTTGCATAAAGGCACCCACTTCTCATTGTGAACAGTATATCAAATAGGGTGGGGTGAAACAATAATGAAATAGCATTTCAGAGACTAACAAAGGCAAGAGTCCAAGTCTCCTGCAGTTTAAATAGACTAGAGTGTGTATTCTCCAGCCGAATAAATAATAACTTGTTCACGCCAGATCTACTAGGATAATGCTAATGGGGTCGGGTAGAACAACTGTCATTGAAAACAGGACTTGCCCTGATGGAAACCAGAGAAGAGAGTTGAAAAGGGTAACCACCACCACCTGCCTTCAGGGATACTGGATAAGAATCTCTGGGTTGTGTCTACTCTACATAAAAATGCTTGATTAAAAGGAAATCTCCAAATCAACACTGGGTAGGCAATTCCTCGCTAATGAATGTTAAAAGTTGCTTGGGAAGTTGGGCAATTCAAACTGCAGGGCGTCCACTGTGAGACAGATGGGGTCTGGCTCATTTGACTCTCATCAGATGGGCAGCACTCTTATGAGCAGAGATGGTATCTGCCTATGCAGAGAGTTTAGATGATGAAGCATCCCCTTCTTTTGAAAACCCCCTCTTGTGATGGTGCCAGAACCTCTCATGCCATCACTCCCTGTCCCAGACCAGTTTTCCTTTCCTCTGGACTCATGGGAAGCTCATTCTGAAGTTGCTTGCATTACCTCTAGGCTGCTGGACCAATGAGATGTCAATCACCACGTGTGGAGGTTTGTCCTGCAGAGCCTGACTTGATGACGGATGAATAAATGCACTTTCACACCTTGCCAGCTACCCTGAGTGAATTCCAACAGACCAACCTTCCTCACCGGCCTACAATTCCAAATATGTGTACCAATGCTTTCTGGCCACCTTTTCTGACAGTCAGCAAAACCTTCATCTCTGTGTACCTGAAATCCAAGACATCACATCCTACATAAAACCATGTGTTATCTGATTCTCATACTGTTATTACTGGTTCCATGCCTCCAATGATAGATGCAGGGAAATTTGGGTTATCTTCTGACCCTTCTCTCTCCTCTAAAAATCACATCTGATAAATTCTTAGTCTTTCAATTTTACCCTTCAAAGGGATTTTTCTGTTCATTCTTATCTGTATTATTCTTTTTGTTGCCTGATTTATCTTTTTAAAGCAGAATGTTATGAGGTTAATGCCTTTCTCTAAATCCTGAATGGGACCTACAGAGAAAGTACAGTCTACTTCAATTTTATTAAATCCCTATTCGGTCAATTTCCAGCCTAATCTCTCAGGATAGCCCTCACACACTGTTACAGGCTGTATTGTGTCCTCCAAAATTTACACGTTGAAGCACCAGCCCCTAGTACTTCAGAATAACTGTATTTGGAGGATAAACCTTTAAAGAGGTAAAGAGTTAAGTCAGTTAAAGTGAGGCTGTTAGGATGAGCCCTAATCCAGTCTGACTGGTATCTTTCTGTGTGTGAGAGAGAGAGTCTTGCTCTGTTGCCCAGGTTGGGACAGTCTTGGCTCACTGCAAACTTTGCCTCATGGGTTCAAGCAATTCTACTCCTCAGCCTCCCATGTAGCTGGAACTACAGGTACGTGCTACCATGACTGACTAATTTTTGTATTTTAATAGAGGTGGAGTTTCAACCATGCTGGCCAAGCGGGTCTCAAACTCCTGACCTCAGGTGATTCACCCACCTCAGCCTCCCAAAGTGCTGGGATTACAGGTGAGGCATAATCCACCACGCCCTGCCAAGTTTTTTTTTTTTTTCACAGAGTCTCTGTCATCCAGGCTGGACTGAAGTGGGGCAATATCTCAGCTCACTGAAACCTCTGCTTCCCAGATTCAAGTGATTCTTCTGCCTCAGCCTCTAGAGTAGCTGGGATTACACAGGCACCCACCACTATTCCTGAATAATTTTTGTATTTTTAGTACAGATGTGGTTTCACCATGTTGGCCAGGCTGGTCTCTAACTCCTGACCTCAGGTTATCCACCTGCCTCGGCCACCCAAAGTGTTGGGATTGCAAGTGTGAGCCACTGCACTTGGCCTTGACTTGTATCTTCATAGGAAAAGGCGATCAGGACCCAGATATGCTTGTGCACTGGAGGAAAAGACATGTATAGTCATAGGGAGAAACAGACAATTGCAAGTCAAGAGAATAGAGCTCAGAAGAAACTAACCCTGCCAACACCTTGATCTTGGACTGGCAGCCTCCAGACTGAGAAAATAAACTGTTGTTTAAGCCACTGAGTCTGTCATATTTTGTTACGACAGCTCTAATAAACAAAGACATATGTGTTGAAACTTAGTAAAACTATTTTCCAGCTAAATAAATATTATTCCAATATTTTTTGCTCAACATTTTGTATGTTCTTGATGATATGTAATGTTTCTCTCTGTTTCTGAATTTGCTGTACTCTTAAATAATTAGCTCAAATGTTTCCTTCTTTCTGAAAGTTATTTCAGATTTCTGAGTTTGGAGATAATCCTTCTTCTGGTCACTAGCGACAATTTATTTTGTAACTCTAATAAAATAGCTACCACAGCCCAACACATACTACACTCATAGGTACACTTGTCATTTTTCTTAGTGCACTTGCAGTCCTTAAGAGCAAGTGACTTTTCTGTGACATAATTGGAGCCTCCATAGTGCCTTGAACCGTGCTCTGCACATAAGAGGTGGGACTGTAAGTTCTATTAGGGAAAAGGTCATGTTTACCTTATTCATCATTAAGCATTCAACATCAGCACAGTGCCCATATAAAAACAGTGTTTAGGCTGGACGCAACGGCTCACGGCCTGTAATCCCAGCACTTTGGGAGGCCAAGGTGGGCAGATCACCTGAGGTCAGGAGTTCGAGACCAGCCTGGCCAACATGGTGAAACCCCATCTCTACCAAAAATACAAAAAATTAGCTGGGCGTGGTGATGGGTGCCTGTAATCCCAGGCACTCAGGAGGCTGAGGCAGGAGAATGGCTTGTACGCAGGAGGTAGAAGTTGCAGTGAGCCGAGATCATGCCTTTGTACTCCAACCTGGGCAAGAAGAGTGAAACTCTGTCTCAAAAAAGAAAGAAAGAAAGAAAGAAAGAGAGAAAGAAAAAGAAAGAAAGAAAGAAAGAAAGAAAGAAAGAAAGAAAGAAAGAAAGAAAGAAAGAAAGAAGAAGAAGAAGGAAGGAAGGAAGGAAGGAAGGAAGGAAGGAAGGAAGGAAGGAAGGAAGGAAGGAAGGAAGGAAAGAAGGAAAAGAAACCATGTGTTCTTCCTATTCAAGCAACAAAATTAATCAATAGAGAACTTAGTGCCTACCTTTGACTCTGCTAGTGAATCAATAGTCTAGCTAGTGCTGTAGGTTGCACATCCTCAGTCCATGGTTCTTTTCACAACACAGTATTGCCCTCCTGAAGTAATATGATCTTATGAAAAAGTTAGTGTATTCTTACAGAAGAAAAACAACATGAAATCATTCATATGTGTTTTTTTAATTGTATGAGATACTTATAAAAGTGCAAACCCTTGAGAGAATGGGACATGGATAATTAAATGTGTAAAAATGACATGTTGAATGATAGAGGTTTTTTTCGTATGTTCATTGGCTGCATAAATGTCTTCTTTTGAGAAGTGCCTGTTCACATCCTTCACCCACTTTTTGATGGGGTTGTTTTTTTCTTGTAAATCTCTTTTAGTTCTTTGTAGATTCTGGATATTAGCCCTTTGTCAGATGGGTAGATTGGAAAAATTTTCTCCCATTCTGTTGGTTGCTGGTTCACTCTAATAATAGTTTCTTTTGCCATACAGAAGCTCTTTAGTTTAATCAGATCCCATCTGTCTATGTATATAGAACACCCCATTGTCTCAACTCAAAATCCTCTTAAGCTGATAAGCAACTTCAGCAAAGTCTCAGGATACAAAATCAATGTGCAAAAAATCACAAGCATTCCTATACACCAATAACAGACTAACAGAGAGCCAAATCATGAGTAAACTCCCATTCACAATTGCTACAAAGAGAATAAAATAGCTAGGAATACAACTTAAAGGGATGTGAAGGACCTCTTCATGGAGAATTACAAACCATTGCTCAAGAAAATAACAGAGGACAAAACAAATGGAAAAAAAACAAAGCTCATGGTTAGGAAGAATCAAATCATGAAAATGGCCATACTGCCCCAAAGTAATTTATAGATTCAATGCTATCATCATCAAACTGCCATTGAGTTTCTTCACAGAATTGGAATAAAACCACTTGAAACTTCATATGGAACCAAAAAAGAGCCCACATAGCCAAGACTATCCTAAGCAAAAACAAACAAAAAAAAAAAAGCAAAGCTGGAGGCATCACGCTGCCTGCCTTGAAACTATACTATGAGGCTACAGTAACAAAAAAAAGCATGGTATCAAAACAGACATATAGACCAATAGAACAGAATGGAGGCCTCAGAAGTAATGCCATAAATCTACAACCATCTGATCTTTGACACACCTGACAAAAACAAGCAATGGGGAAAGGATTCTCTAATTAATAAATGGTGGTAGGAAAACTGACTAACCACATGCAGAAAGCTGAAACTGGATCACTTCCTTATACCTTATACAAAAATTAACTCAAGATGGATTAAAGATTTAAATGTAAGACCTGCCACCATAAAAACCTTATAAGAAAACCTAGGCAATATCATTAAGGATATAGGTATGGGCAAGGATTTCATGACTAAAACACCAAAAGCAATGGCAACAAAAGACAAAGATGTGTTTTGCAACAGCTAATAGTCAATAAGAGTGGCGCTTTATCTAGTGCTTCCCTCATTATTCAAGGTTTTTCGTCCTCGGCACCACGGATTTGTGGGGTCAGATCAGTCTTTGCTGTGGGATACGTCCTACACATTGTAAGGTGTTTAGCAGCCTCCTTGGCCTGCTGCATGCCAACAGCACTTTTTCCCAGTTGTTTCCAGACATTGACAAGTCTTCCCTGGGCAGTAAAATTTCCCAGAATGGACAGCCTCTGCTCAAAACAGAAAAGTTTTTTTGAGGTACTGTTGTTTAAGGCAGGCTAACTACTGTTACCAACACACACACACACACACACACACACACACACACTCTTCCACTGGCTGACAATAATAGTTCATTTTTTGCTCTAAAAAGCGTCTAATATGGGTCTGGATTGTGAGGCTTGTCTCATGCCGTGATGCAGGTTACTAGGGCCCTGCCACCTTCGTGTTTGCCCTGACACATGGCAAACAGCAGGTAGGAAAAGAGCTGGGAAGAATATGGCTGGTAGATTCCCACTAGCCAGGCCTGGACCTGGAACACATACACATGCCTAGTGAAATGGGAACTCGTGACTTTGTTGAAGCTCAGTCACAAAGCCTCATTTAATCACAAGGAAATCAAAAATAGAATGCAGCTCTGTGAAACGAAATGGAAATATTTTGATGCAAAAGTAATTGCAGTTTTGCCATTACTTTCAACGGCAAAAACTGCAATTAACTTTTACACCAACCTAATAATTTTAGTACTATGGTTTCTTTTGTATATTTAATAACAATTTTCAAAAGTTGTGTTACATTGCATTTCTGCTGAATATGTTACAGTTGAGGGTGCTGTGGGCTTTTATTAGGCTCAGGAAGTCATTTATGAGGAGTAAAGGACTCTCCACAGTATGCTTCAGTTAGTTTTCTCAGTCTCTGAATTAAGAATGACCTGAGAGAAACAGCCTGTCTTTAATCACATTTTGATCCATTTATACAGTAGACTAAATGTGAACTAAAATATACTTAAATAAATAAATGTATATTTTATAAAAGTTCTTATGTGGTTTCTCTAAGATGATATGTACTTTATAAAATCAAGAAGTTTTAAACTTAAAAACCAAGCATTGATTATAACAATGAGCACCGTTCTCATGTGCCATAGATTTTTATGTTCTAAAAAGGGCAGGAGATTGAATCATTTTTTTGTAATTATTTTTACTGCTGGGAATACTGAGAAATGATTTGCACTGTTCATGGAACACAAATACATAAAAGGGTTGGCTGGAATGGAAAGAGTTGTGTTTGTCATTGTGGGGCAGGATAAAGCTAGCATATCACACAAAGATCAGATCTGTCATTCCAGGCCAGTGATGTCTGAACTTTGCCTGCTCTAAGAATGAGCTGACAATAGATAAACTATCTTTCTTCCACTTTATTTTTGGATACAGCCTACTCTTAGGATTGCATCTTACCCCTTAGATGTTTTTCAAGTTGTTTCCTTTCAATTCAACACGTAGTATCAAGAAAAATCTATTCAAAAACATATACCTATGCCATGGAGTGATGCAAAGACACCAACTCTGCTCTCTGGGAAACAGTCATGCAAACAGCTAAGAACATTTAACATGACAGAACAGAACAGCCTACCTATGGCAGCTTTCAGATGCTATAGAGTGCAGGTGATGGAATAATTAAGTTTAATTGGGGGGCTATTATCAAACGACTCAGAGAAGAGTTTGAGTGGAATCTTGAAGGGTATATGACTTTCAATAAGCTGGAGATAGAGAAAAGATAATTGGAGGCTACAGGAATAGTTTGATCAAAGGTGCAGAGGTGTTTTTGTGTATCTGGTGTGTTCAGGGAAGGCAGACAAAGTGGCAACAGAATATTTAAGACAGAGCACAGCCAAATGTCGTGAACCAAAGGCAATCTAGCTTACCCTAACTACACCGCACTTGTCTAGTCTCATATCATCTACTTTAAATGTGCACTAAATGAATTGTGTTCACTCTCATATTCATAGTTTTCTTCATATATTTTCACACAAACGAGAAGTGTCCTGTCTTCTAAATCTACATTTAGACAACCTCACTGTCACTTCACCTTACAATTTTTCTTTTCAGTGTCACCTTCTTTCTATCCACCCCTTGCCCAAGATTCATACACATTCGGTACTTTCTTCCTAGATTGTTTTCTAACATTTAGAAGCAAATACAGTCATGTCCTACATTCTCTCATTTTGGCATGTGTGGTGTGGTTTGGCCATTTACTGAACTTAAGATCTATGTGGACAAACCGTGACTTACACTTATTAACAGTATCTTTCATACCTAAGAATGCAAACAACAGATAATTGCTTGATTACAGACTTTTAATTAAATAGGTCAGTATCTTGAGATGATAATATCAGCTTTGGGATTTAATTGCAACTTTAAGATGGCAGCCAAAAAAATAATACAAACTTTTGCAAATTTCACCTTCCATTTAGCACTTAGTATGGTTTAAATGCATTGCTGAATGTCCCTCTACCCACCGTGTATTTTTTGACATATAAGAAGGGTCTGCATATATAATTTATTTTCTTGTTCTAGAAAACTCCATTGCCACAAGAAGGAAATACCGAGAGAGATATTTCACAAGGGAAAAGGAACATCATTTTCTTCAATTCATGGAATACATCTAAAACCTCTGAAGTTTTAACAAGCAACGACTTGTTTTAAAATAGATCTCAGACTAAGAAAGAATTAAAGGACAAATAGTTTTGCCAGTTTTGTTTACATAGTAAGTCAAGTTTCACTTGCAGAAAAAAAATTACTGCAGAAAGTTTAGGTAACTATTAAGTATGTAGAATTGGGAGCTGGTCTGCTAGAGTTTAAATTCTGATTCTGCCTTAGTTTCCTCACCTGCAAGATGAGTTATAACACATAGTAGAAGTAACACCAATAAATTCTAACTTGTAAAGCTCTGAACTGTGTCAATACAGTTAGTCAAAATGCTTAGACCAGTGTACAGCACAAAGCAAAGCCTCCTTATGTATTATAGGCGTCTTGAGGCCAGTGGAATTTATTTGTGAGGAGCTTAAACAATTCTAAAACAGGATTTTTCCTGATCTTTTCTTTGCCTGTTTGGTTCAAGTGAGTTCCTTATTCAAGTAAATGAACGATGCCCATGCTTCATGTGAATAAAGGTTTTAATAAATGGTTGGTTGATATGAAAAATAATTTTGGGCAAAGATCACAATATTTCACAATTCTGGAATGGCGAAAGAACTATTGAAGCATGTAAGGATTTCACAAAGGACAAAAATAAACTCCAAATTAAAGTCACAGAGAGCCAGCCAGAATGTAGGTTTGCCCTACTTTGTGTAATATTCTACTTTATTTTCAAAACCACAAATTATAGACTTCCGCATCTCAGGGAATATTTGATGGATAAAATTAATTAAATTTTTCTAAAATTTCTCATTAATAATAATTCTCAGGGAGTACTTTGCACATCAGTCACATGTGCAGAGATGTCTTTTTCAACCAGGAAAATAAAGGCCTTAACAAGAACTTGGCAGTTATGCTAATCAATGGTGTTGGTCCACTCTGAGCTGCTCTAAAGACTTCTTGCTTGCATTTGGGAGAGTAATTGCAAACAACGTATCCTTTAGTCCTCTGGTAACAAAACAAGCTCTTCCTGAAGAGTCCTTAAAAGGTACCTGACAGACTGAGCTCAGCATATCCTCAAGGAATTTATAGACATTGTCACAATTCAGGGATGTAAGTATGAGATGACCCAGTTACTTTTCTTCTCTTAATATCACGTAATAAAATTCTAAATAGGAGTTGAATTTCTCTAGTGCCTACAATTGTTTAATTTATAACTAAAAGAGGAAAAATTAACTTCCCATTTTCATGCTATTGCAGAAAACAACACTGAATTGGGTTCGCAGAAAACTTGCTTTCCAAAGAAAATGGCAGAAGTCAATATACTAATTAATACAGTTTAAAAACTACCAGTTGTTTATGTGAATTTAATGGTCTATGACCATTGATCTGGACATATACATGAATGTCCTCACGCTAGGGGCAGGCCCTAGAACCAGTAGCTTTCTTAACATGGAAAAGGAAAGAATTTCAATTAATTTATCTACTCATAGCTATTAAAAGATGACTATTTTAATAGGACAGTCCACTGTGTTGTCATTCCTTTCAAAATTAGAAAACGGTAATAAAAATATGCATTGCTGCCTCAGCAGCTTAGGGGAGAGAAAAAAAAAAACTTCATGTATAAAAAAATCCTCAGAATGATATAAGCATTTTGTATTTCAACAGAAAAAAAAAAACTGCTTTTCTATCTTTAGCATCCATGTCTGTGTTATGCATATTTATGAAAATTCATTTTTATAGCATTAAACTTGAAACATTGATTTTAAGTTTTTAATAGGCACACATATTTTGTTATATTTTACATGGAAACATAATATTTTTAAAAATATAGACCTATTTAAGAGCAGCACTAAACCCTTCCAAATAGATATACTTTCAAGGTCATCAGATGCATCTCAATACATAATTTTGAGATGAATATGTTCTCTGACTGCAATTCAACTATATTTGGGCTGTGGTTTACATAAAAATACAATTTTTAGAGAAAAATCATCATCTTATCTGAAAATGTTTCTGGGATAGCTTTTCGCCCAGTGATCCATTCCCACAGATGATGGCAGATAAACTGAATAAATTTAGAGGCAAAGAATGCCACCTTCTGCTACAAGATGAATTAATTTATCAGGCTTTCACCTTAGGTGGTCTGCTGGTGATGAGGGTTACAGCTCTGAATATCTTCATTGCAGTTATGTTCCAGGAGAACAATCTTCATCATTTCTCTGCTACTGCCTTCAAATTACATAGAGCTCTGTGCAGGGATAAACTGTAATGTATGGGCATGGCCCTAAACATGTGTATATAGCTTTACTTAGTTTCATAAAATGAGAATTCTGCACAGGTAATCGTTATTTAAACTGCTTTGCTATTGAAATAGGCCACATGCTACAGCTCCATCTTTTGCTCTTTTTCACAGAGATACACAGAAATATTATTGAGAGTTAGTGTGCTTCTATACGGGGGAAGGAGACAGCTATTGATTGGTGTTTGCTTATTAAGAAGAATATGCTATACTGGCTATAAGTTAACATGCTTTTAAATTTAAGTACTAGACAAACTGGCCTGCAATACAAATATATTTATTATCTCACATAACAAGAAGCCCAGAAAAAAGGTGTGCCCTAAGGCTGATTGAGTCAGTGGCTCAACGGTGTTACCAAGGTCCATATTTCTTTCTAGCTCTCTTTCCTCATCCATCATTTCTGGAGTGTTGGCGTCATCCTTACTCTAGTTTTGCTTGTGGTCACAAGATATCTGCTCCAGAGCAATAGAGGCAGAATCTTCCTGTTCATAACCAATGGAGAAAAAAACCTTAGCATTTTTCTTTGATCTGGTTGAGTCTACCTCAATCAGGTATGAATTCCCTATTTAACACAAGTAACCAGAGGAAAGTTTTGCCCTGGATCCTTTTTTTTTTTTTTTTTTGAGACAGAGCCTTGCTCTGTTGCCAGAATGGAGTGAGTGCAGTAGCACCATCTCGTCTCACTGCAACTTCTGACTCCCTGGTTCAAGAGATCCTCCCAAGTTGCTGGGATTACAGGCACACGCCACCATGCCCAGCTAATTTTTGTATATAGTGGAGATAAGATTTCACCATGTTGGCCAGGATGGTCTCAATCTCCTGATCTCATGATCCACCTGCTTTGGCCTCCCAAAGTGCTGTGATTACAGGCATAAGCCACTGTGCCTGGCCTGCCCTGGATTCTTTAAAGTTACTGGGCTCTATTTCTGCAGTTGGGAAAAAAATGAATACCTGAATAATATCAGGATACCTGCTCTTGAGGAAGAAGGGAACAAAGATTGTTCTTATATAAAATCCACAGTGTCCACCAGAAATAACCTCAAGACAGACCTGACTACATAATTCAAATCAGCTAATTTAGCATATTACAAATGATCAACTTCTATGCTCTCTTTTCTTATTTTTAATATAAGAATTACAAATCACAGCATAGTTATGATGATTGGAAATAATATATGGGTACAATTTAGCACAGAGCATGACTTGTATAAAGGGACGAAGTTACCTGTTCCAAAAAGTTACTGAAAAGAAAAAGGCGAAATTACTTTATCATTTTGTTATGAGTATAATGGGTTGTAATGTGGAGCACCTAAGTGCAGACAGCTAAGAGAGTGTATTTATTTCAAGGAAAAGCAAATGGCAATCTCTAAAATATGTCTAATTATCTTGTAAAGATGTTCATCAGAATCTACTGAGACTTAACCATTTAGAAAATAACTGTATAGATCCAGTGCCAGCAGGCATCACTTCAGGAACTCCAGGGCCCTGACTGTCATAATGCCAGCCATCATGCTGGCTCTCCATCCTGCCTGGGATAGGAAGGAACACAGAGACTCTACCATCTGCTATGGCCCTAAAGCTGAATGAATGGGATAATATGACAATTTCCGAAGGGAATTCTTCTGAGCTAATATAGATAGATAGGCAGATAGATACATAGATACATAGATAGATATTCCGATTAATTGATTCAGCTTTCTTACTATTTTAGGGCAGTTATTTTTGACTGTCTCTTAATTGATACATTCATTATTGGTTTTTAATGACGTTTTAAACTTGTGAAATCTATTCTTATGGTATCCATTTGTAATTCTTTTCTTCTGCAAAGCACTCTCTACCTTTCCTTTAGAATGAAAGTGCACTCCAAATAAATATTTTGTTCTGATTGCTATAGAATGCATTATATCAGTAATTTCTATTCCAACAAAGTACAAGTTGATATTTTACTATAAATTATTCTCCCAGACAATGACTCATTTATGATTTAATGCAATAGATCTAAAATGTAGTTAGGGCCTGTCTGGCCAGCTTCCTGTAAAGTGCTGTAATCATATAACTCCTTTTTTTTTTCTCTTTTCTATTTTTATCTCTTTATTCATATTTCAGGGTGCAACAGTGATGTGCCTTTCCCTCACTTCATATGTAATACATGATATACACATTAAAAGTTAGCAATCAACTACAGGTGCATTGATTAAATTAGGCCCTCATGAAGAAGAGTTGAATAAATTTTACATTTATGTAAGTTTTTTCTTCCACTAATCCTACCTGCCACTGTTTTTCATAGTATGCTTACTTTGGTTTCAGTGTGTGAAGCATAGGTTTTACAATATAAATTAAATATTTTGGAATAAATAAAATAATACATAATTATTTCTTGAATAATGGAATTTGTCACATATATTTGGCATATGATGTAGATCATATATTTGAGTTTAAGAGTTATTTGGGGCATTAATATAGCAAGCAAAAATTAGAATATATTATAGGATATTTAGTTTACTTTTGAAAAGATTTAAAATTTCAGGTATAAATAAAATATAATTGATGAAAGTAAGTGAATTGGTGTTCCTCAGAAAAATTAAAAGATAAGTATGTTAAAAATCTACATAAAATATATACTTACCATATGTCTTAGTAAGCTCAGGCTGCTATAACAAAATGCCACAGACTGAGTGGCTTAAACAACAGATATTTATTTCTCACAATGCTGGAAGATGGAAAGTCTAAGGCCAAGTGCTGGCAGATTCAGTTCTTGGTGAGGGCCTTCTTTCTGGCTTACAGATGGTCATCTTCTTACTGTGTTCTCCCATGGAAAAGAGAGAAAGTTCTGATGTTACCTTGTGTTCTTCTAAGTACATTAATGCCATCATGGAAGTGCCACACTTATGACCTTATCTAAGCCTAATTATCACTCCCCAAAGCCCCACCTTCTGATACCTTCACAGTGAAGGTTATGGCTTCAACCCATAATTGTTTCTGAGGGAACACATTCAGTCAATAATACCATAACCCAGAAATCTAATGCCTAGATGTTTACTCTCCCCAAATTGAAAACTTGTCTATACAAAGATCTGTATATAGATGTTTATAGATGGAATCCTTTTTCATAATCACAAAGAAATGGAAACAACAAAAATTTCTTAACTGGGGGAAGGATGAACACATTATGGTACATCCTTAAAATTAAACACTCCTCTGCAATGAAAACAGCAAACTAGTGATCCATGTCATAATGTGGGTGATGTGGGTGTTACACAAAAGCTTTGGGCTAAGTGAAAGAAGGCAGGCACAGAAAGCTACTGTCATGTGATTCTGTTTATGGAACACTCCAGAACAGGCAAAACTATAGGGGCAGAAATCAATCAGTGGTTTCCAGGGGCTATACTTGTGCTTACATGACTATATACATTTATTAAAATGCATGAAATTGTGCATCTGTATAAAAATTGTACCTCAAAAAACTAGCAATTAAAAAATACCTAGACTACTAACATGATCAAAAGACGCCCTTAGAAAACTCCTTTAAATCATCAACTAAATGTCTAAAATGGTTATGTGTTAGGCCAGGCGCAGTGGCTCATGCCTATAATCCCAGCACTTTGGGAGGCTGAGGCAGGCGGATCATGAGGTCAAGAGATCAATCCAGCCTGGCCAACGTGGTGAAACCCCGTCTCTACTAAAAATACAAAAAAAAAAAAAAAAGAAAATCGCTGGGCCAGGTGACGCGTGCCTGAACCCAGGAGGTAGAGGTTGCAGTGAGCCAAGATCGTGCCACTGCACTCCAGCCTGGTGCCTGGTAACAGAGCGAGACTCTGTCTCAAAAAAATAAAAATAAATAAATAAATAAAATGGTTATGTGTTAAAAAAGAAACAGAATATTAATTTGTGAATTTGGGAATGACACATTATAATGTGTAGTAGTTTCCACTTATGAAAAATGTCACTATTATTACCTGGTCGTCTCAAAGCTCCGGTTACCTTAGTGAATATTAGGGGCTGCCTTGGGAAAAGGTAGAAAATTTCTACGTGTATTCATGAACCTCAGTCTCAAACCATTCCAAAGTCTTCCTCCATGGTTCGTCATTGACATGGAACTTTCATCAGTATCTCTCTTTTGCATTAAGTAACTGAAACAAGAAACTGAGATGGGAACTATGTTTGTTTCTTAAAAAAAATGAAATTTGTCACAGGTATTTGGCATATTAAGGTTTATATGATTCATTATGGAGCCACAGAAATCAGTAAGTACATCCAGGAGAAGCATATTAAAGGGGCATTTTACCCCATATTGACATTAGTTCTGATCTGCTCTTTTTACTAAAAGGCAATACAAGATACAAGACAGTTGTTACAAACATAGGAAATAAGAAAGTTGCTTCAAATGCTGACTTAATTCCTTAGAGCTTTTCATGTTAGCTCAGATTACTTAACTACTTTTGGTCTGAGTTTCCTAATCTATAAAGAGGAGAAGAATAATGTATTACCATTCAGGGTGGTTTTTAGGGGACACTCACATACACAGTATCATTCAGTACATATACGAACAATAATTCACACATAGCAAATGCTCAGTAAATGTAAGCTATTACTAATAATTACTATTATATCATTTCTTCCCATTTTAAGCCCTTTAAGCTACTAATCAAGTATGTAAGTTAATATTTGGTGTTTGCTGAGTAACAAACTACTCTATATTTAGTGGCCTAAATCAAAGATTATTAATTATAGTTAAGTTTATGGAGCAACTGGAGCAACTGAACAATTCTGTAGATGGGTGGCAGGCTTTGCTGATGCGAGACTTGCTTGCTCTCGTGTCTTTGGTCAACTGGTAGGGAGGTCTGGCCGGTGGCTATCATCAGGAAGACAGAAGTTCTGGGTCTTCTGTTTCATATACAGCAGGCTAGCTTGGGCCTGTTCACGTGATAGCGGCAGATTCCAAGAGGGTTTGTGGAAATGAGCAAAACCTCTTGAATTCTAACCTTGCAAATAACACATTACTCCTATATATATACTAGCTCATTCTCCCCTGATGCTTTTAAAAAATATATTTCATCTTCAGTTGTCCCTGTTTCTTTCTGGCTTTAATTAGGTTTAAAACATATTCCTAGGCATATCTAATAAAGGGTAATCCATAATTTCCACACATTGTATACCTAAAAAAAAAAGCATGGTGTAATAGATACTTAGCATAACAAAGTCATACACCTTACATGTCAATTGATCATACACTGCACTTCTCCACTAAATGTAACTCCTTACATTTCATCTCTTTTTATTATATTTTTTATTTATACTTATGGCATGATGCATTTCTGGACAAGAAAGATTGAGTTTGATTTTCTTATAACCCTACTGCCTGATGCATCTTATAAAAACAACACATATTTGTTGAAAAAATTCCTATTAGAGGTATCATGTAGCAAGAGAGAGGCCTTTGTTACAGATCATCAAGGAAGACTGAGAATAAGGGTAGACCTTGAAGTCTAGGAAGGAACTGCATTTGGGGAAGAGTCTTAGTGAGCAGCCCATCCAAAATGAAGAAAGCTTAGAGTGGGAAACAGCCGCTGTGGGTTAAATGAACAAAGACTCTTTGTCTTGAGCAAAGTGTGATTTCGAGCATTAATGGGAATCGGGGGTAGAAAGTCAGAAAAAAACTCCAAACAGCCTCAAGTTAAAGAACTTAGTTTAAATCCATTCATTATTTAATTAACTAGAAATACTTAACACATTAATTAAAAGAGAGAAAATTAAGCCATTAACTCTCATTGCCCATTAAGCTTATCAGACTAGACTTTACCTTAATAAACAATAACATAAGCGAATTTAACCAGCAAATTTCTTCACTCTGAGAAGGGTGACGTTGATGGAAGGGGTCATAGAATATGTATTGTATGAGAAAGTTAAGTTTCTATGTATTATGAGAATAATTAGGAATACCTAAGAACCTCGAGGACATGAATAGAAAGTGAATGCTGAGAGACAGATAAGTCACAAGTCATTACTCCATAGTACAGTCCTTCACTGGCTCTGACACGCAGAGACAGAGTTAAAAAATAGTTTATGAATCATTCTTGGACATGGCACATATAAATTCTTCCTCTATTTCATTTATCAGAACCTAGTTGCAAGTTCTCAACCTCCTACAAAGAAGCTTGGGAAATGTTCTCTTCATTTGGCTTACCCAGTTTTTATCACTTAAACATGACATAAGAAGTTGTACAAAAGAGCACTTTGGGAGGCCGAGGCGGGTGGATCACTAGGTCAAGAGATCGAGACCATCCTGGTCAACATGGTGAAACCCCATCTCTACTAAAGATACAAAAAATTAGCTTGGCATGGTGGCGCGTGCCTGTAATCCCAGCTACTCAGGAGGTTGAGGCAGGAGACTTGCCTGAACCCAGGAGGCGGAGGTTGCGGTGAGCCGAGATCGCGCCATTGCACTCCAGCCTGGGTAACAAGAGCGAAACTCTGTCTCAAAAAAAAAAAAAAAAAAAAAGAAGTTGTACAAAAGAAATGAACCATTTAGGCAGAGCACAAAGTAACAGTTGGTGAGGTATTTTCTATAGACTTAATATGTGCACATGTGCACAAAACACATGCATACACATAACTTGACATTTACAATTTTGAATGTCTCAGATGGAGCTACCACTCTAGTAAGTATTTATTTTTAGTGAGGAAATAATGCAGTGAGTCCTAGGAGGAAAAGAAGGATGTGTGTCAGGAAAAGATAAACTAGAAATTTTCAAATTTTAGCATGATTCAATTCATTTGAGGATCTGATTAAATATACAGATGCTAGGCCCCAGCCCCAGAGAGTCTAATTCATTTTAAGAAGATCTCTTATTCCTAATGGTATTCACTTTGACAAATATTGCTCCAGCCCTGACTCATGGGATGTGACCCTGTTTCTTTTTTTTTGTTCTTCTGTGACTTATTTATTTCACTTAGCATAACATCCTTAAGGTTCATCTATGTTGTTGCATTTCATAGATTTTCCTTTTGTTAATGACTGAGTAATATCCCACCCCATGTATATACCAAAACTAAAAATAGAATTACAATATGATTCAACAATCCCACTTCTGGATATTTATACAAAATAATTAAAATCAGGATCTTGAAGAGTTATTTGTGCCACCATATTCATCGCAGCATCATTCACAATGGTCAAGATACATGGGAAACAACCCAAATGTCCATTGGTGGATGAATTGACACTTTTTTTTTTTTTACTTTAAGTTCTGGGATACATATACAGAAAGGGCAGGTTTGTTACACAGCTATACATGTTCAGTGGTGGTTTGCTGTACCCATCAACCGGGCAGGTGACCTTGTTTCTTTCATGTCTGCTGCAAAGTCCAACATAATGATAATGGCCATAGCCATTCTAAAACACTCCCACCTGCCTGACGGGAAACTCATCACTGAGTTTGTAAGTCCATAACTTATTTCCCATTTTTTTGCTGTTCTAGAAGCTGAGAACATATTTCCCTGGAAAGAACAGTTAAAAAAGAACCTGGCACTCTAAGAAATGTAAAATGTAGACTCGCTCTTTAGTTAATGCATGTAGAGCCTTCTTCTTATATATTTCGTCCTTTCTGCCAAAAGTAAAAATTGACCAACATATTTTAGATTTTCAAGTTTACTCCGAAAAATATTTTTTAAAAGTGAGATATATATCTTAGAGTGTTTGGAAGAAAGGGGATGGGTCAGCTACAGAAAGCAAGATTAGTTACAGGGCATAGTTAAGGATAGTCACACCATTGAGTAACCAATCGTTTGTAGCTCACCAACAAAGTCAGTAGCTGCATCACTTAATCCACCAGACAGAGTAACTATTACTTAACAGCATATCATGGTAATATGATAGATCTTATCTTTCTTTGTTTCTCTTTGCTCTTGTTGCCTGTTTTATCACTATAAAAAGTTTTGAATGTGTGTGCTTTCTTATTTATTTTACCTTTAAGGGTTATTTGTAAATTTAAATAAGCCCTGAAGAACAGGATTATTATTATATATATTTATGTTTTTTTTAAAATAAAAAGTCCTTCTCAGGGACTTCATAATTTTTATTTTGTTTCTAATTGACATAACAATTATACATATTGTGGGGCATAGTGTGATGTTTTAATACAAGCATACATTGTATAATCAACATATCAGAATATTTTGCTGTATTTATAATCTTGTACATTTATTATTTTTTGTAGTGAGAACATTCAAAATCATCTCTTCTAGCTATTTTGAAATATATAATACAATGTTTTTAACCATAATCACATTGCAGTGTAATCGAGTGCCAAAACTTTTTTCTCCCAAAGGTCAAATAAGTTTTTTAAATGGTATACATACATAATTAAATACTATTTGGCCATTAAAAAGTGTAAGCTGCCATTTTTAACAATATGGATAAAACTAGAGAAAATTTTGTTAAGTGAGATGAGCCAAGCACAGAAAGACTAATGTTGCATCATCACAATCATATGTGGAAGCCAAAAGAGCTGATTTCATAGAAGTAGAGAGTAGACCAGTGGTTACCAGAGGATAGGCAATGTGGTGAGAATGGGGAGATAGTGAGATTTGGTCAACAGATACAAAGTTACAATTAGGTAGAAATTTCCTTATTAGAAAAACTAATAGAGGTATATTTTGGTTATGTTTTCACATTAGCACATCCTGAACATGAATATAAGCTGAAATTCAAATGTATCTTCAAGACTTTTAATTTATACTTCAACAATGCAAGACAGGCTTTTTCCTCAAACCTGGACTATAGACAGAATTAGTTCTTAACTGTTGCCTGTTCTATCGTTAAACAAAGTTTTGAATTATTTCTTAACTGTTGTCTGTTTTATCATAATACGAAGTTCCCTACACCTTTAAAATACGTTGTGTACACAAGCAGAGAAGATTTCTAAAGTACTGCATGCATTATTCCACCTCTCTGCTTAAAATTTTAATGGCTTCCTACTTCCTAAAAGAGAATTATGAGCTCTTAGCCTTCAACTTAGTGCTTTAGACACTAAAAACAGCATTGCTTAAGCGAGATAGGTTGATCCATCTCCAGACACACCTTACTTAGATTTTTTCTTCTGGTTTTACACTTGACACAGTCCTTTCCTTGTCTATATTATTCCTACCACATCTAGATGCCTACATATATAGTGGATTTCTCACTAAATTAAGACAACCTCATGAATCACCTTCCAATAAGTGGGAATTCATTCTCTTTTGTTTTTGTCTGTTGCTAGTTCTGAAAAGTGAGCTGTTTTCTTTCTACAACCGATTTCCACATTGTATCCTAGTTCCCATTAATCTTTCCAAAAGAAGAAAGACGTTTATTTCTGTGGATTCTCACTAGGCAGGAACTAGAGTACTCATGATCAGCCTTAGTGCATTACCCAAGGCCATTTTTCCTACTGTTTCCAGGCTCTCCTGCCATTGACTTCCAGACAGCTACTCTAGAATGATAGATGCCCCTAGACTGTCACAGCTGCATCCCACCTAACTGTTGGGTCATCCATTACAGCAGGTAGAAATCTCTGATGCCAGAACTTTCTCTGATTAATAACTCATTACTATAGCTGGCCACTTGGGTGGAAACAGAGCTATGGTATGTTCTTTAAGCATAATGTCTTGGGTGAATTTCTTGAAAATGTTGTAAGCAAAAAGTAATGTCTAGGAGCTCAGACTTGAATAGTTCTCCTTGGGAAGATGTAGGAAACTTGGATAGAGCAGGAGTGATGTTAAAATGTGTGTGCACGTATGAATGTGTGTATGTATTTGTGTATATGTATATACATATATATGTGTGGGTGTTTGTGTGTATACATATATCAGTACTGGATTCTAGAAGTAAAACTGTAGAAGGAAGCAGTACAGAGATAACAAGAGCTAATATTTGTTGAGGGCTTACTCAGTAAGTGTTTCAGAAAGGATACTTACAAGTTCTTTAGCAAATTAGCTTGCTTAATATCAACAAACATTTAAAGAGGTAGGTTCTGGGTGTTGAACAATGAGAACAAGTAGGCACAGAGAGGGGAACATCACACACTGGAGCCTGTCAGGAGATGGGGAGCTAAGGGAGTGATAGCAAGGGGTGGGGGTTAGTGGAGCAATAGCATTAGGAAAATTACCTAATGTAGACGATGGGGTAATGCATGCAGCAAACCACCATGGCACATGTACACTTATGTAACAAACCTGCACATTCTGCACATGTACCCCAGAACTTAAAGTATAATAATGAAAATTAATAAATAAATAAAGAGGTAGATTCATTATTATGCACATTCTATAGATGAGAAAGAAGATAAATAAGTTGCCCAAAGGACTTATGGCTAGTAAGTAGTTATCCCTCAGCATCCATGGGGGAATGCTGCCAGGACTCCCCATGGACACTGAAATCTACATATGCTTAAGTCTCTGATATAAAATGGATTTGTATATAACCTACCCACATCCTCCTGTGTACTTTAAATCATCTCTTGGTTACTTGTAATACCTAATATAATATAAATGCTATGCATACATTTATTGTACTGTATTATTTACACAATAATGACAAGAAAAAAAGACTGTACATGTTCAGTACCAGAACAACCCTCCTTTTATTTTTCTGACTCTTTTTGTTCTCTGTTTATGGATCTATGAATGCGGTTCCACATTTGCCTCTATGGAGGCAGAAAACTGCTCGTATTTCAAACAAAGGTAGTTTGATTCCAGAAATTAATTGGGGCCAATTTATACTGCTGTGTCACTGATACAAGAGCTTTACATAAGATATCTCACTTAATTCAACAACTCTGTAATGCAGAATTTCCCATTTTCTTATTTTTAGTAGGAAAAAACAGTACTCAAAACAGCAAAGTTAAGGTTTCACATCTGGTGTGTAAGTAGCAAAACAAAACTTTGAACTCCAAACTGTCCGTCCAAATCTTGTACTCTTTCTGCCAAACCATGCTACTTTTTACTTTGAGAAAGAAAGTATTATTGTCTTCTGTATTCAAACAAAGCTTCTCCCTACTGCAAAGCAGTTAAATTGCCTGAGGGGAAAAAGGTAAACAGAAAATATGCTTCTCTGATTGGGGTGAAAAAGTTGGAGGACCGAGTTATGTTCTCCACAAAAAGATCTAGTAATCAGTTTCTAGTGCCTTGAGGCGAGAAACAAAGGTAATCATAACCTGCCCGTGAAGGCTTTCCTTCTCATAAATGCATGTGGTTTGAGTAGTATTCATAAATGATGAGGTATGTGTTGCTAAGAGGGAAGGATGGAGAAAAAGACACACATACATGGAGAAAAGGAGAAAGAGAGGGAGAGAAGATTCTGAGGTATCTGGATACTGTACTAACTCTTCTTAACTATACACAGGGTTAATTTCAGAGCTCTCAGTGATAATCTGGTAAAGGTCAAATTACCTGGGCTACAGAAAGAGCTGGGATTTATAGATTATGTGAAAGGAATATAATTAAAATTTATTAAATATCTATTCTGTTTTGTATTATTAGACATCCTGAAAGGTTGGAGATTTATGTTCATTTACAGATGAAAAAAATAAGGTTCAAAAGTACTAATTTTTTTCCCAAAGCCAGACAGCCAGAAAGCAGCAGAGCCAGGATTTAACAACATGCCTGTCTTTCTCCAAAGTTCATACTCTTTCCTCTAAAGATACTTTAAGTTAGGTCCTTATATAGGTATCATTTTAGTAGACGAAGCTATTGAATCAGCTCACACTAAATTACTGATGCAATCTATTTGCTGACTCTGCCTCTAATATTCTTTTATGCTTCAATCCATCCATTACATTTTTAAAACTTTAAATGCTGGCAGTTTTTCTAAAAGATAAAAGCCAAGATTCCCAATGTGGTCCCACTGCATTTGTCTAATTGTATCTGCTGTTTCTTACTACCACCAACCAACCATCCCAGCTGATCTCCTGAATTATCTATTGAATACATGCCACACATTCTTTCCTCTTAACATTCGTTCTTACAATACCCACTGTCTGAGTTACTTTCATCCCTCACTTTCACATCCAGATGATTATTCCCTTGGCACTTCACTGCTTCACCTTATCTCAGCACTTACCTTGTTTGCTACTTCTTATATATAGTTATGTTTTGTTCTGCCATCTAACTCCCTACTCCTATAGACAGTAACTCTACATTTTAAGTGAATTTAACAAACAGCATCTGAGAATGAATTATGAGGCCTGCCATATGCTAGATATTTTAGACAAAGAAATGCAAAGATATGGTTTCTGCCTATAGGATTTATCCATATGCTTATTTCCACATAGTACTCAAGGGCAAACTTGCCACACAGCAAGTGCTCAGGAAGAACACATGTTAAAACATAGCTGAAATGATACGGAGAATGGCCTTTCATTCTGAATTGTCTCCATGTTTTTTCAAGTTTTCATGTTTCAAGTGCCTGGATTATATATGCCATCAATGCGGCCCAGCTAATTGCAGCTTCGGATCATTAGTTCCTCTGTGTAGTGCTCCATTTTGTGGCACAGGTTTTCATAAAGTTTAATAGGTTAACATTATTAAATTTCTCCACGGTATGTTTCTGCTCAGATGATTTGAATAGCAGATTACTTTGTAAAAGTGAGTTTGACTCCAGTGAGCTCCTCTCCTCCCTTTTCCTTCTTTCTTTGCTTTTCTCTTATTTGTGTCACTAAGAAGAGATATTTGCCTAAAGAGAGCCATGAACACAAACAAATAATATGACTAATAACAAAAGGCAGGTTGGTTCTGAGAACTCTCAGTTTGTGACATTCATGAGAGTTACTTATGACCGTAGTAGCCTCTGGGGCCCAGATATCCAAGTCTCATTTACTTTCTTTGTTTGAAATTGTGAGGACTCAAGTTAATAGCTTTGTTATTTTCTGACCATGTTCTTTAACTTCAACTACTGAACACATGCTTAATTCTAGAACTCCTCTGCCATCTGACTACCTCCTCAAACAGACAGTAACTCTACAGTTAAATACGACCACCACCACCACCAAAGTTTCCGAAAAAGACATTTTTCCTTGTTTTACATTTCAGGAAAATATTTCTTTGGGAACACATTTTTGCGAGTCATTTCAAGGAATTTCAGCTTAATAAATACCCTTGTTAGTGCATAATACCACCACCTGACTTCTATACTTTCAATAGATTGGCCTTTTTTTAGGGGGAAGGATATGTGTATGTTTGCATATACATATATGTATGTACATACACATATATGTGTGAGTATATACGTGCATGTATATACTGCATGTGCATGTGTGTACATGTATATATACATGCACATGTGTGGACAAACACACCACAGATATATTTAAATGAGGGTGTGGTATTCATGGTATATTATATAGGTTGTGGAATATTCTTAAACTGTGTAATAATTAAAGGTTAGTTGGTTATATTTGTTTATCCATTTTTTAAACATCCACTAAAATGCACATTGTGTTTTGAATATCAATGTTGGAAAAGAAATGGAAAATAGCAGTGAGAAAACTTATGAGCTAACTTTGGAAAGAGCTGTAACATGAGAAAATAAAGTTATAACATTGCCTAAGTCTCAGTACTTCCCGAGATGAATAAGGAAGACACCCTTTAGTCACAAGCAAACAACTAATTAGAAAGAATTCTCTCCGATGTTAAATCTGAACCTGTAGATGACGAAAACTAGTGCTAAAATATCAACTGGCATACAATTAATATTTATATGGTGAAAAATTAGCACATTTATCATTCAAGCTCTTGCTTATTATAAAATCCTGTGAGATAATGCTAACATGTACAGATTAACTAACTCCAATTTCCATAATGTTTTAATTCCTAATTTTTATTTTTTCTTATTTTCTCAGCTTAAATCCTTTAGATAACCCAGAGAAATTCATGCTCATTCTATTGTATAAAATCATGTTTCTTTAAGATGACTTATATCATTATTAGACACATGCTCCAAATTTTCTCATTATAACTACATATGTTTGTATCATGGGCATGTTCATAGTTATTTTTGACTCACTTTAAACGTTTCTTGAGGGTAAGTTTTAAATTTTACTAGAGGGCAAATTAGTCTGTGTCCAAGCCTTTAACAAATGGCACTTTGAAAATACTTCTTAAATGTTCCTTCTGCTCTATCAACTCTGTTATAACAGTCATCCACCTGTCTCAATCACTGCTATGAAGAGGAGAAATATTTTGGCATTATGTTATTCAGACAGCTCAGCTCATGAGAACTAATTAAAATGATAATCTGACATGCATGTTACTCTTAGATTACTGTCTTATGAACTGGTTGTTCACAACATTCCAATGTCAAATCAACTTTGTCAGAGCACAACTGCTAATTAGAATGAGAAACTGGCTAATTCACAGTCAGAAAACTGTTGATTTACAAACATAAATGTCAAGTATCAAGGGTAGTGATTCACTAAAATGTAGAGTAACATTATCTCCTCAAATATTAGAAAGAATATTTTAAGATTATATAAAAATAATAATATGATGATGAAGAAGAAAAGGAAGAAGACCATATTACAAATCCACAAAAGTGATACTCAAAATCAATATATCTTCATGTGCCTATATGAAAGTGATCACAAAACTACATGAGAGCTGAGCCTTGGAAAGGCAAAAGGACTTGCTGGATGACACATAGTGAGCACTTTCTATCTCGTAGAATAATACATTTTCTGGGACGAATTCTTGCAGCTGGCTTTCATTTCAACAGTCACTTTTTCAAAAACACACATTAATATAGAATCTGTGTAAGAGACAATATATCAGAATTTACAGAGGAAAAAAGAGCTCTGGTTTGTCTGATGAAACTTCAAAAGCAGCACACAAAAGCAGCACAATCACACACATACAGAGAGATGTGCGTCAATTACTAAATGAATAAAAGTAAAGTAAAGTAAATTCAGTGCCTAAGGAGACCAGCTAAAACAGAATTTTTTTTAATGTATGAAGGCTTTTTGCTTTTTTTTTTTTTTTTTTTTGAGACGGAGTTTCGCTCTTGTTACCCAGGCTGGAGTGCAATGGCGCGATCTCGGCTCACCGCAATCTCCGCCTCCTGGGTTCAGGCAATTCTCCTGCCTCAGCCTCCCAAGCAGCTGGGATTACAGGCACGCACCACAGTGCCCAGCTAATTTTTTTGTAATTTTAGTAGAGACGGGGTTTCACCATGTTGACCAAGATGGTCTCGATCTGTTGACCTCGTGATCCACCCGCCTCGGCCTCCCAAAGTGCTGGGATTACAGGCTTGAGCCACCGTGCCCGGCCGAAGGCTTTTTGCTTTTTAACTTTTTTTTTAAGTTCAAAGGTACAAGTGCAAGTTTTCTATTTAGGTAAACTTGCGTCATGAGGGTTTGTTGTACAGATGAGTTCATCACCCAGGTATTAAGTCTAGTACCTACTAGTTACTTTTCCTGATCCTCTTCCTCCTCTTACCATCTGCCTTCTTATTGGCCCCAGTGTGTGTTGTTCTCCTTTGTGTGTTCATGTATTCTCATCATTTAGTTCCCACTTATAAGTGAAAACTTACAGGGTTTGGTTTTCTGTTCTTACATTAGTTTGCTAAGGATAATGGCTTCCAGCTCCAACCATGTCTATGCCAAGAAAATGAGACTGCTCTTTTTTATGGCTGCATAGTATTCCATGTTGTATACATACCACATTTTCTTTATCCAGTTTACCATTGATGGACATTTAGGTTGATTCCATTTCTTTGCTATTGTGAATAGTACTGCAATGAACATATGTGTGCGTATGGTCTTTACAACAGAAAAATTTATATTCCTTTGGGCGTATACCTCATAATGGGATTGCTCAGTTGAATGGTGTTTCTATCTTTAGTTCTTTGAGGAATCACCACACTGTCTTCCACAACAGTTGAACTAATTTACACTCCCATCAACAGTGTATAAGCATTCCCTTTTCTCTACAACCTTGTCAGCATCTGTTATTTTTTGACTTTCGACTAATAGGCATTCTGACAGATCTGAGATAATATCTCATTGTGGTTTTTATTTGCATTTCTATAATAATCAGTGATGTTGAGCTTTTCATTTGATTGTTGGCCACATGTATGTCTTCCTTTGAAAAGTGTCTGTTCATGTCCTTTGCTCACTTTTTAATGGGGTTAAAACAGAAAATTTAAATAACATCGACAGTTTCCTGATATAATACCAAAAACATATAGGATTTTCAAAAATTACTCATCATCTCAAAAACTCAGAAAATCTCAACTTGAATGAGAAAACAAAATCAACAAATGTCAATAATGAGAATACACTTAGGTTGGAATTATTTGGCAAAAATTTTAAAGCCACATTATAAAATTCATAAATAATCAATTATCAATATTCTTGAAATACCTTTCAAAATAGAATGTTTTAGCAAAGAAATAAAAGATATTATAAAAACAAATGGAAACGAATGAATTGAAAAAGACAATCAAAGTAATAAAAACCCCAGTGAGTGAGAACTGACAATAGCATGGAGAGGACAGAGGAAAGAATCACCGGATTTGAAACAGAACAAGAGAGATTGCCCAGTATCACTTAAAAAAAGAGAGCAGAAACTCAAGGGCCTGTGGAATTATAACAAAAGGTCTAACATTTGTCATTCAAGTCACGGGGCCGAAAAATTACTTCTTAACAAAAGCCTGAAAAAGTTCCAAGTTTGGTTAAAACAAAAATAAAGACATAAACATACTGATTCAAGAAGCTGAAAGAATTCCATACATGATAACCCAAAGAAATTTATTCAAACACAGGTCATAATTAAACTTCTGAATTAAAGCAAAGAGAAACTCTTGAAAGTGACGAGAAAGAAAAAGTGACAATTTAACTATACAGGAAAAACAATTTAAATGACAATGGATTCTTATCATTACAATGGGGGCCAGAAGAGAATAGCACATTTTTCAAGTGCTAAAAGCAAATAAATGTCAAACAATAATTCTAATCTGGCAAAAATCATCTTCAGAAATGAGGGAGAAATAAAGACATTCTCAGATGAAGAAAAACTAAGAGAATTTGTAACCTCTAAAAGAATAACAAAATTAAATTTGAAACCAAAAGGAAGTAATAAAAAAATCTTGGAATATTGGAAAGTAGAAAGAACAATGAAAAGAACAAAGACATAGTTAAATAAATAGGCTTTCTTTTCTCAAGTTTCCTAAAATATGTTTGAGAATTAAAGCAGAAAATACATTGCCAGATGTGGATCTCAATGTACATAGAAGAAATATCTAAGTATAGTATACATGAAGGAAGGTAAAGGAATTTAGATAAAGGGAGGAGAGATTCTTATACTTAAACTCATAAAGTGTTAACAACAGTAGATTGTAATAAAGTGGGTATATACAGGATAGTTAACTTTTTATGTGAACTTCACTGGGCTAAGGAATGCTCAGATAGCTAGTAAATTTAAATAAGCATTTGAATAAGTAGACTGAGTACAGAAGATCCACCCTGACCAGTCTTGTTGGGTATCATCCAATCTGCTTGTCCAAACAGAACAAAAAGATGAATGAAGGGTGAATTCTATCTCTCAATCTCTCTCTCTCTCTCTCTCTCTCTCTCTCTCTGTCTCTCTCTCTCTCCACCCCCCACCTGAGCAAGGACATCCATCTTCACCTTTTTTTAAACCATGGAGTTCCTGGTTCTCTGGCCTTTTTATTCTGGGACTTACACCAGTGAAACCCCATTCTCAGGCCTTTGACCTTGGAAGTTATATCATTGACTCCCCTAGTTTTCAGGCTCCCCTTTTAATTCAAACTGAATTATATGATTGGCTTTTCTGTTTCCACATCTTGCAGAAGGGATATCGTGAGACTTATCTGACGCCGTAATCGCAGGAGCCAATTTTCACAGTAAATCTTCTCTTATATATCTGTATATAACCTATTGGATCCGTTTCTCCAAAGAATCTTAACAAAACAGTATATAATGTAATAACTGGCACAAACACTAAAACATATATTAAGAGATACACTAAAAAACACTATAGATAAATCAAAATGGATTGTTTAAAAATGTTCAAATAACCTATAGAAAGGATTGAGAAATAAAAAACAAAGGGAACAGACAGAAAACAGAAATGAAATGGCAGAAATATGTCCTAATATATCAGTAATTACATTAAATGTAAATGGTATAAATACATCAACTAAAAATCAGAACAACAACAAACCTATGCAGGGGCTAGAGTAAAATAAAAAGCCAATATGTACAGGAAACATTCTCTTTGATTACATATATGTATCATTCTTGAAATGACAAGAGAGCAATGTAGTGATTGCTGGTGTTAGCAGGGACAATGGGGAGAGGGAGGGTGGGTGTCACTATAAAGGAGTAAAATAGTAATTATTTTTAGTAATGGAATAATTCTGTATCTTTATTGCTGTGCTGGTTTCATGAATCCACACAAATATTAAAATGGCATAGTGGTATTATATTCACATATTGTACCAATGTAAATTTACTGGTTTTAATATTGCACTATAGTTATATAATGTATGATCACTGAGGAAATCTGGGTAAATGTTACATAAGACCCTTCTATAAAATTTTTGCAGATATCTATGCATGTATGATTATTTCAAAATAGATGATTTTCAAAAGAAAAAATAATAAAAATTAAAAAAGGAAAACACATCAATATTTTTATTTGCGAAAACCTGGGGAAAGAATGGAAATACAGCAATGCTAGGATAAGCAATGAAATTTGAAGATGATTAGTGAGAACAATTATTGGATTGAAAAACTCATGTTATAATTGTGGAGGAAGATGATAATGAAGAAACATTTGATTTAAAATATTTAAAATAAAGAGGTGTGTGTGTGTAAGTGTGTGTGTGAGGACAAAAGGAAAACAGAAATAACGTAATGATTAATTCTTAAAGAAAGATAAAAAATTAACTTGTGTTTTTGAATACATTTTAATATAAAAGATTATATTGAAATTCATCAGCTGAATGACCTGTTCACCTTCTGAGAATAAATATTTTCTACTTGAAGGGTTTTAAAACATTTTATGATCTGTATCAAAGAGCTCAGAAAAATTGGGAAAATCTTTATACTATTTCTTAGGTTATCCCTTGTGATAACTGAATCTTTAACACAGCCTACTTGTTTTCTGCCAGATCTTAACTAATAAACCAGTTTGAACAAAGAGGAAAGTAAAGCATACTACAAATTAATGTGTTTATGATTACAGAAAATATGCAGAATCTATGTCATTTTAGGCAAAGCAAATATCTCTACAGTTAAATTTAATGAGAATATCTTTGTAAGAATGTTACATAATTTTTTTTGCAGCTGAATGTTGTCCTGATTTTGTTATGGATAAATTTCTATTGCATACTTATTATACATTTTGTGTGTCCATAAATGTCACCACCAAATAACAAACCAATTGGTATGATTTGAGAAACCTATGTCTATACGGTTGAGTATTGTCCACTAATTTTCCAGAGGAACAGATTTCCTGGACTATGTCTGCATTCATGTTGGATTTTCTTTTATGAAAACTGAATGCAACTTTTTGTGTCTTCTGCCTTCTACCACATTAGAAAAATTATGAATTATATGCAACAGGGAGAGACAGTGGTCTTGTAAGTTCAAAGCAGGGTACTGAGAGAGAAATGAGACCTATCAGTTAAAAGTCACCTGTAGTAGCTGTTTGCTTCTGTTTCCCACTGGTACTAGCAGGTTATTTTCTGTAATTTGAACCTAAGCCGACGCAATAGGTGGAAGTTATTGTCCGGAATAAAGACAGAGTCTTAAAACGATAATTGAATCATCTTATGTCCATTCTGAGTGAACTGTAAATGGAGGTCTTCCTTTGAAGTTCTGTTCTTTAAAAACAAGAAGTTTCATTGTGAATAACAATGTCACAAGAGTAAACCTAATCCATAGAGCTAATCAGCTGATTCAAACAACTTCTCTGTTTCAAAAGGGAGAGGACTATTTGTCAAAGTTACAACTTAGTTTTTTTCTATGTTCTCCCAAGTTTAGACTCTTAAAAAGTTTTCACTAGTACAATGTTAAATCACAGAGGAATGCAGGAAATTAAAATATTCAACACATTAGTATGGTTAGCATATCATATTATTAAATATTTATTGAGCAGTAAGAAGTGCTAATTCTACAAAACACAGAGTTAGGTTCTGCTTCTTCCCAGGATGGTGTTAAAAGCAACGTAAAAACAGTAACGCCTGTGATAGCACACTTAGCTCTGGCTCACAAGACCCACAAATTTAAAATAAAATGCACCATTTGGACCAGAGCTTCCTTATGCAATTGATTTAGTTTCTCAGGAGGTTTATGTTTCTATAGTGTCTTTCCCTCTGCAATCAGCACCTTCGATTACACACTCTACACTTCTTAAAGTCATGAAATTGTTAAAAATTGCATTTTCTAATTGTGGAACGATTTCACTCACTCTTAGGAGCTAAAATATTTGTATTGTTATCTGACTCTAAGAAATCTGCTCAGAAACACTCTCTTCTGGAATGATAAAAATATTTAATGTTTATTATGCTAGGAATCTTTGCATTAATTCTGAATTAAGGTGTAATAATACTGATGGAATAAAGGTAACTTTGTGAGTTTCTACTTTAAAACAAATATCTTCTGGAAGGTTGATTAAGAACAAATAATACAAAGTAAGCAGGTATTTGTAACAAGTCTCATACTTCTGATGATATTTTCATGGTTTGAAAATATTAACTTCAACAATAACAACAATGAAAGTTGTATTGAAATAAAACATTTGTGTTTTCTTCAAACAAACATTGAAAGATTTCCCTTCTGGGCTGACTGGTCCATCTGTACCTTCTTTGTAGAATCCCATCTGTCTGCCAGACTTCGTGTTTGCCAACACTCATTCAAAATATGGATGCATCAATTGATTTTATTTCCTTTGACTCAATGTGGTGGTATTTCATTTTGGAAAATGGCTATGGCTTGGGAACTGAGTGTGTTCCAAGAGAGGGTGGACAGGTGTGAGAAAATCAGAATGAAGCTTGCAAAGTTTGAAAAGTGATGAGCATGGGGAATACACCCCTAAGTTCTACCATCTGCTGAAAAGCATACACAATTAAATAAACCAGATTGCCATTCATTCATCATTCATTTAGTAATTCATTCAGCAAAATGATGGTCACTGTCCTTGCTGCTGAAAATCCAGACTCAAGACATAACAATACTTCAGGAATTTAAGCTCTAGCGAGGACCACAGAAAATACTGAACTTAAATTCTATTTTCAGTAACTATAACTTCCCATATTTCTAATCTTCTGGGATACATTCATTCACTAAAATGAATCTATTGTAGTTACGCATGTATATTTAGGACAATGGCTTTCTAATAGAGCTTAGTGTTTGTGAATTAAATATGACTGTTTGCTTTTCAGAATAAAAGACTAGTGAGAGAATGAAAAAAGGAAGATTGGAGAACCTCACGTTTTCATTCTACATCATTTCTATCACAAAAGAAAATTAAGAGCAATAACAACTGGAGAAAAGTTCTCTGGGTGAACTTGGATGTAGCCAGTTCTCCTCCCTTTCTCACTTATATTTCTCAAGAGTAATTGTAGAATGTGTTAGGAATGCCACATCCTCAGATGAGGAAGGACTGGATAGAACAGCGTGGGTTATCTTACATTCCCCTTCTAGAAACAGGATGTTCTCCAGTGCTTTAACCCACCTTGTCATGTGGCCCACAGATTACACAATGTGGAGTTGGTTGCTTTTTGGGGTTTGTCAGCTGCAGTGCAAATGTGGCACATGCACATAAGACTCCATCTACCCCCACACAGATTTCTTGAGTCTTGGATGACTGGCTTACAATGAATCCCAAGTTTCTTTTGTCCCTTGCTGTCATATGTAAGCAGGAAACTCGCTGCATGTAACTTGTTACTTATGTGAATGTTCTGTCTCACCAGATTCAGACAACCTGTTAAGCAGCGCTCAGTGAAATTGTTTTACCCCATCATCTTTCTGTGCCCATACATTCATCTCCAAATCTAAAACTGTTATCAGAATACTGGGTTTCCTCAGTTAGAGTGCAACCATTTTCCATAATGTTCTCAAATCCTCTTTATTTAGCCTAATTATGCCATTTCTTTCTCAGCCCAACTCTGACTATAAAGGTTTGCTTTGATCTTGCAATTTGCATTGTTTTTCACTTGTGTTGTTCCACGGCTTGTGTTGTTTTACAACTTGCAGGCATACCACATAAGAAGATATATATATTTTTGCATGTGGGCTCATAAATAATTCCTCCACATGTTTTCTTTATCCAATTGAGTTAAAGCTCTTAAGAAGAGCAAATGCCATTAAATCTATGGTATTCCTTGTTTGTGCAAGTCAGTACTTACTGCACCCACAGCAAAGGCTCCATAATTACTTATTGATTAATGAATAGATTGACTGATTAGTTGCTAAGTAGCTCCTCTCCAGATCACACTTCCTTTAAACATTTATCATGTAAAGAAATGAACAGTATCTTCTGCTATTGCAACCTTCCACCTTCAGCCCTTGATGGCATTTATTTCTGCATATCTGTAAATTCTTGAATTTTATCTTCCCTGGGTACCCTTTTTCTAAGATTTCTGCAATTTGAAATATTGCTCTGAAAATAATGATTACCTTTTTCTGAGAAGTGAATGTTTTTATTAGCTCAAATACTCTCGCATATTTTTATCATGAAAGAGGTTATTCTTTTTTTTTTAATTTCTACAAATAAAACCAAGCATTTTGACACTTGCTTCAACACATGCCTCCAATAATCAAAACCTGTAATGGCTACATGTTCCCTCTTCTTCACCTTTTGAACCACATCTCACCTTTGCAAAGAAGCCTTCACTGACCCAATTCCTTTAATAGTGCTCCATTGCCACTTAACAAATTATAATAAATTCAGGGGCATAAAACAATGCACATTTATAATCTCACCATTCCCACGGGTTAGAGTTTAGGGTCTTCTTACCTGGGCACACTGTTCCGATCTTACAAGGCTGCAGTCAAGATGGCAGCTAGTGAAAGATTCTCATCTGGGGCTCAGAGGTCTCTTCCAACCACATTGTTATAGGCAATTATAATCTATTTGTGGTTGAAGGATTAAGATTTCTTTCTTATTGTCTGCCAGCCAGGAGCTACTCCTGAACACCTTCAGTTCCCTGCTACATGGCCCCCTCATCTCCCTACATGGTAGTTTGCTTTACCTCCTAAGCCAGCAGGAGAATGACTGATGCTTCATTATATTGTAAACCCCTCACATGATTAGATCAGAAACACCCAGGATCATCTTCCCTTTCACTAGCTTCAAGTAAACTAATTAGAAACTTTAATTACATCTGTTGAATCCCTTTTGCCATACAATGAAAGTGATATCTCATCATACTCAGGGTTCTGTCCCACACTCAAGAAGAGGGTATTATACAAGCACAGGAGTCTCTGAGGGCTCATTTTACAATTCTGTCTACCACATGTCCTTACCCTGTTCCATTTTCTCTTTTCCTCTAATATTGTTTTACATTCTGCATGGCATATAACATATATGTATTATACTTGTTGTCTATTTCCCTCCACTAGAATGTAAGCCTCTCAACAATCCAGTCTTTTTGTATATTTGTTTTTGTATTTGTTTTGAAACATAGTTTCATCCATAGTTTCCCAGGCTGGAGTACAGTGGAATAATCTTGGCTCACAGCAAACTCGGTCTCTCAGGTTCAAGCGATTCTCCTGCTTCAGCTTCCAAAGCAGCTGGGATTACAGATGCCCAATACCATACTTGGCTAATTTTTGTGTTATTAATAGAGACAGGGTTTTTCTGTGTTGGCCAGGCTAGGCTGGAACTTCTGATCTCAAGTGATCCACCTGCCTTGGCCTCCCAAAGTGCTGGGATTACAGACATAAGCCACCACACCCAGCCAACAACAGGGATCTTAGTGTCTTTTGTATACTAATCCATCCCAAACACCTGGAATAGAGATTGGTTCGTTCTATGTGCTCAACAAGTAGATGATAGATGAATATGTGAAGGCTCATGGAAGTGCTTCACCATCAATAAAAACAATATTACGAGAAACTATTTTCTGGGACAGTGAAGGAAGTTTCTTTTTTTCTTTCCCAGGAAATAATTATTTAGTCATTGTATGCAGAATATTAAAGAAAAAATTAATAAAAAAGGATATAACACACAAAATTTCAGACACACATAAAAATGTATGTTTTCTCTGAAATTTTTAAAGCTTTAGTCCTTTTAGTTTTCATTTTTAATTTTCTACCATGAGCTTGCCAGACTCTTAGAATTGCGAAAATAACAAAACTCCTGTAATAAATCTTTTAAGTACTTGTTTGAAGTAGAAATTTCTTCACAAATGTCCCTTTGGTTGTTTTACAGGTGGCTATGTGTGATATAGCTAACGTAAGTTGGAACCTGTATACTGCCATCTTATAAAAGACAAAAATGTTTCCATTCTCCTCACAAGGACTGCTAACCTTGGTTTCTGAAAACTGCTAGATTATTTGCAGGATGCAAAGAGAGGTAAAGCTGCATACCTTCTCTTATCTGCCAGAATTGCTGGCCTTTGTTTCCCAGAGTAAGCACCCCCAGATCACTCCATCCTGGCGACAAGCAACTGAAAATCTATGGATCCCACCCCTACCCAGACGATGTGGAAATGAATGCTAATCTTAGCATCTGTGAACCCCTTAAATAACAATCAGAATGTCAAATAGTCCCCTGGCCCTCGAAATGTCCGGAACCCCCTCACCCTCCTCTCCTCCCAGAGGTGATTTGAATCCACTGGCCCTCGGAATTTCTGAAGCCCCTCACCCTCGTCTTAGCCGGGGAGGTGATTGACAGCTTTCATTCCCATCTCCACCCCCACTCCCAAGGTGGTTTTGCGGGTATAAAAAGGTCTTGTCTCTCTTCTTTGGGGGCCACGGGTTGGAGAGACGTGAGTCCTCCGTGGTCGCCGGCAATAAACCCTGTAATTTGGCATACTTTTGTTCTGGTGTTGACTTTCTGTGCTGAGTTCGATATAACATATGTAAACAGAGTAAAACTGTCCTCCAATGGCATTTTCTTATTTAAGAATGAAATTGATAGTAGTGGCTCCTCAAAGGGAACTTATCTTTAGTTACCTGTTCAGAACAATAAAAATGGGAAAAGTTCTCCCAAATGGTGAAAACAAAACATTTCATGCACTGTAGAAGTTGCCAGATGCTTTTGTTTAATTGCTATCCAGTGTTACACTGCAGCTTAGCATTATGTAACATTAACAGTGAGCTAATTAATTAAAGTTGGAAAGTGTCTTTCCCATCATTACCTAAAGAGACCTTAGAACGCATGATGAAACCGAAGAAATCATCCAGCCCATGAAAACAGTGGAAGTTACCACACTTGGGTATTGACTCTTATATTGACTTAGCTATGTGAATTAAAGCAATTTTCTTAGCTTTAAATAACTGCTTTAATACTTCCTAGCAGCAGTGAACTCTTATAAATCAATAAACTGTGCTTTTTTTTTTTTTTTTTTTTTTTTTTTTGAGACAGAGTCTTGCTCTGTCACCAGGCTGGAGTGCAGCAGCGCAATCTTGGCTCACTGCAACCTCCACCTCCTGGGTTCAAGCAATTCTTCCGCCTCAGCCTCTCGAGTAGCTGGGACCACCGGCGCGTGCCACCACGCCCGGCTAATTTTTGTATTTTTTTAGTAGAGACGGGTTTTCACCACATTGGCCAGGATGGTCTCCATCTCTTGACCTCATGATCCGCCAGCCTCGGCCTCCCAAAGTGCTGGGATTAGCGACTGCGCCCGGCCTGTGCCTTATTTTTATCATCTGTAAAGCAAATATAGGAACAGTACATATTCTATATACCAAGGATAGAATTAAATCTGACAATTTTGAAGTGCTTTATAGCACCAGATACAATGTAAGCATTCATATGTATTTTATTGTTTTATATGTAATACTAAATATTAGTAGTACTATACCTCGACTAATTTGTATGAAGAGAAACTAGGATTTTTATATAAGAAATATTCTAAAAATTAAAATAAAACTTTTTAAATATTATAACAAACTACAATGTGCTTGCATAAAGAATGTTTGAAAGAATAATTTTTTATTTCTAAAAAGAGTAAAACATTAGTTTGGTTCTGTTGTCACTATCTAATGGATAAAATGCAATTCATGTAGCTTTCCTGCAGAGGAGTATGTTTCTTTCTGTTCAGGTTTGAGCAGGATGTGATTACAAGAGTCAACTGATTGTGCTCTCCTCCAGTCATAGGAGAGAAGGATGATCCTTGAGCTTGCAGAAAATTTTACAAATAATTTAGGTATAATTTTTCACAGAAACTCACTTGATTTTTCTTATAAGTGTGACATGGTAAAAAGCCCCATAAAACTGCATACCTCAACCATACCTCAGCTTTCTGTTGAAACTGCTATCTGTAACCCAAATGTGAATAAGTAATTAAGGACTGTGATCCCCACCCTACCCAAACAATGTGTAAATGAATGCTAATCTTAGCTTTTGTGAACAATCAGAATGTCAAATAGTCCCCTGGCCCTTGGAATGTCCGGAGCCGTCCCCCTCCCCCCCCATCTCCGCCTAGAAGGTGATTTGCAGAATCCACCAGCCCTCAGAATGTTTGAAGCCCCTCACCCCCATCCTCGCCCCTCACCCCCACTCCCAAAGTGGTTTTACAGGTATAAAAAGGTCTTGTCACCCTTCTTTCTCTGCCACAGGTTGGAAAGAATCTGTGAGTCCTCCGTGGTCGCCGGCAATAAACCCTGCAATTTGGCATACTTTTGTCTTGGTGTTGACTTTCTATGCTCGGTCCGGTATAACAAAAGCAGATTACAATTTAGTGTGTGAGTTTCTGTGATTAAAATATAGTTTAAAAAAATAACTCCCAGTGTGGGAGCACCACACACTGGGGTCTGTTGGGGAAAATAGGGGAGGGACAGTGGGAGGTGGGGAGTTGGGGAGACACAGCATGGGGAGGAATTCCAGATATAGGTGAAGGGGAGGAAGGCACTGCCACGTGTGTACCTATGCAACAACCTTGCATGTTCTTCACATGTACCCCAAAACGTAAAATGCAATTTAAAGAAAATAACAAAGAAACAAACAAAAACTCTTAGAAAAACGTCTATTTCCTGCTGTTTTTAGCGGGAATTTGGAAAACCCCAAGCAATGCAATTCTCTCTCTCACCCTTTTTAAATACAGTAACCAAGGTATAGGATTCTCTTTCAACTTAATCAGTGGCTGTAGCAGAAGGTTTGTACCACAGTTTCTACTTAAACAACTCAATTTTCAGTATATGATATATGCATATCATTATATATTATAATATGTCATTTGTATATAATACATTAACAATATATTACGTTATATAACTTAACATTAATATTATGCATTAATTAGATATATCTATTAAAATATCACATCTATGAACATTATACATCATATGTAATTTATATATTATATATCACTAGTCATATTATTTTATATGCTCTGTGGCTGAGATAGTTGAACACATAGTTTCTAAAATTTTAAATATATTTCCAAGTGAAAAGCTCCAAATTACTGTTTCTGGTCCTAACATAAATCTATGTATGTCCAGAAATAGTAAAACTGTAAGATGCATGATAATATTACTACAAATAATAATTATTTTGATAATGTTAACATATTTTTATGACATTTTTGGAAAGTCAAAGAATTGTTACAAATGTCAACTAAAGTTTTCCTGCAATTATTAGCTAACTTTTAGTGCTTCATATTGTTTTTACTTTTATCAGCCTTTAGAAACAGAAAATATCAGAGAATTTCCCAAACTCACAAAGTAAACCAGAGATAATCTTGAGTCTTCTCATTTGTAAAGTTTTTCATGAGACTACATTAATGTATAATAACATTTACTTGTAAAAGCTAAAAATCATACAAGTCACAGAGATTATGTAATGTCTATGTAGAAAGAAGTAGGCTAAATGTATCGATGGTTCATTCAGCCATTATCCATGGCATTCTCCTGTTTGATGCATTTCCCTAAAATGGTTATGCAATTCTAGACAAACAGACAATGATCTGAAAATAAAAGAAAGGGCAAGATACATAAAGAATACAGTCAGGTAAGGTATTTTTATCTAGATTTTCAAAGAGAGAGCCAAAAAAATATGGCAAAGAGGAGATATGCAAAGTAATGATGGTGCAATACCATAAACACAAAATTCCAAGTGGTTTTAAAACAAAATTCACATCCAGGCCCACTGTAATAAAGCTGAAGAACTACAAACATAAAGAACAATTTACAACAACGAAATACCAACAAGGGACTAGAAGCTGACCTGGCCACAGCAACAAGGTAAATTGCAGACAGGGACAGATAATGTGCGTTGTCGAGGGTCACTAACTGTCAGCCCAGAATTGCACACACAGTAAAGTTATTTGACTGAGCGTGCAATAAAGACAGCTTAAATAAAATATCCTGTGGGTGTACATCAGGGGGAAAAAATAATCCCAGAAGAAAATTCTGAGATGTAAGAAAAAATGATTAACAGGCCAGGCGCAGTGGCTCAAGCCTGTAATCCCAGCACTTTGGGAGGCCGAGGCAGGTGGATCACAAGATCAAGAGATCGAGACCATCCTGGTCAACATGGTGAAACCCCGTCTCTATTAAAAATACAAAAAATTAGCTGGGCATGGTGGCACATGCCTGTAATCCCAGCTACTCAGGAGGCTGACGCAGGAGAATTGCCTGAACCCAGGAGGTAGAGGTTGTGGTGAGCCAAGATCGCGCCATTGCACTCCAGCCTGGTAACAAGAGCGAAACTCTGTCTCAAAAAAAAAAGAAAAGAAAAAATGATTAACAAAAACAGATGGATGTGTTCTTGAATCTACAAATAAACAAATGAAAGCCAGGCACAGTGGCTCACACCTGTAAACCTAGCACTTTGGGAGGCCAAGGAGGGCAGATCATGAGGTCAGGAGTTCGAGACCCGTCTGGCCAACATAGTGAAACCCAGGCTCTACTAAAAATACAAACAATTAGTCTGGCACGGTGGGGTGCACCGGTAACCCTAGCTTCTTAGGAGGCTAAGGCGGCAGAATCACATGAACCTGGGAGGCGGAGGTTGCAGTGAGCCGAGATGGCCCCATTGCACTCCAGCCCAGGTGACAATGCGAGACCTCATCTCAAAAGATAAATAGATAAAATTTTTTTAAAATAAATGAATTAATAAGTAAATTAAACAATGTACAAAATAATAATGATAAATTTGAATCATTAAGGGAATAATAGTGCAATTTATAGGTTACATGAAAACATAAAAAATTGACTATATAACTTCCAAACTATTAAAGAGATAAAATAAGGTGAAGAAATGTGGAGAAAAAATCATCTGCAAGAAATATAGATAAAGCAGGACAAATAGCATAAACTCAGAAGCTGAATTAAATCTAAATATATTTATTTAACTTATTAAAGAAATAAAAGATAGCTATATACTGTTTACAAGAGACATCTCTAAAATGTAAATCCGCAGTGATTTATTGAACTGGAAAAATGGTTGCAAATTACAATAGGCAAATCCTCCCTAAGGACTGATATTGTGGCATACATATAGACTTGAAGGCCAAAAACATGATTGAATTAAAAAGGACACAAAATATTGACAAAGAATTTAATGTACCAGGAAGATAAAACATTTTAAAGTTGTATTATTTAATAGTTTGTCCAAAAACTATGCAAAGAAACATTAACAGAAGCATAAGAAGTTGGACACAAATCTCCATCAAAATCAAAGACATGAAGACACTGCTCTCAGTAAGAGATCAAATATATTAAGAATTGTGCAAAATTAATCAACTCGTTCTTATATAGAACACTGTACTCAATAAATAAAAATTTTTTTTACATCAGATAAAAATTTTTTTAAAGTGTCTTTCTATAAGGTACTAATGCAAGTCTAATAAATTTCAAATTATTGACTTGTATATATGTATATGGTACATGTACATTTACAATATATGTATACAATGCATGTATATATATTACACATATATACACAGATACAAATATATATAATATGTATTATACATATATAAATACATGTAATATGTAATACATATAATACATATTATATACACACACACATACATCAGGTATGTTTAACCACAACAGGCAAATTTGTAAATCATTATCCACAGATAACTACTTAATATAGTCATATTATTGGAATTAGTATTTATTAAGGTAGTCAGATGTAAAATCAGTATATCTAAACAAATTGCATTTTTATATATCATTTCAAAAAGTCAGAAAATTAAGTTGTAGAAATAATATAATTTTAATACTCAAATGTGAGATTGATAGAAATATATCTAACATGAAATTAGGAGACCTTCCTGAAGAAAATAATGGGTTAAATTGAAAGACATTAAAGAAGATTTAAATAACTGGGAAGAACTAACATTTCTCTGGAAAGGAATACTCAAAAAAAAAAAATTGCTCATTTCCTCTAGTGTCTAGAAACATTGCAATTTTATTTTTTATACCAACAAAATATTTTGTGGAGCTTGATAAGCTGCTTCTAAAATTTGTATGAGGCAACGAAGAGCCAAGGATATATTCCTGAAGCAGAACTTGGAGACTTGCCCACTGAGAAAATAATACTTACTACAAAGCTGTAGTAATTAAGATACTGTAGTACTAGTTTCGTGCTAGACAAATAAAGTATCAGAAAAGAGTAAATAGTCCAACACCAGACCTATGCTTATTTGGTAACACAGAAGTATTGTCATTGCCAATCTTTGGTGAAAGGGAGAACTATTTTTCTTAATGATACTATGACAATATATTATTAATACACTGTTACTCAGAGTTCTCCAGGAAAACATAAGCTGTGGGGGGTGGGAAAGAAAGAGAGAGAGAGGAAAAAAAGGTATTATTGAAGCTGACTTATAAGGTTAGGAGGATGAGAAGTCCTAAGAATGGATCTCCTCCAAGCTGGAGATCCAGGAAAACTAGTGGTGTAATTCAATGTGAGTTAAAAGGCTTGAGAATTGCAAGGAAGGTCAGAGGCCATGCCATAAGTTGCAGTCCACGTCCAAAGATCTAAGACCTAAGAGTATGATTCTCTAAGGGCAGAAGAAGTTGTATGTACCAGCTAAGACCGGAAGCAAGTTCAGTCTTCCACTTTTTTATTCTATGTAGGCCTTTAACTGGTTGGATGATGCCCACACATATTGGGAAGGGCTATTTATTCTATCTACTGATTCAAATGCTAATGTCTTCCAGAAACACTCTCACAAAAACACCCAGAAGTGATGTTTTGCCACTTACTTGTGCATTCCTTAGCCTGGTGAGATTGGCACATAAAATTAATAATCACCCAATATGAGAAAAAATTAATTAGATCACAAATTTATATCATATAAAAACATATTACTTTGAATCTATACATTGCTTTAGGAAGTATGGTCATTGAAAGAATATTGATTCTTCCAATCCATAAAAATGGAATCTTTTACCATTTATTTTTGTTGTCTCTAATTTCTTTCGGCAATGTTTTATAGTTCTCCACTTGGAGACTTGTCATCTCCTTGGTTAGCTGTATTCCTAGATATCTCATTTTCTTTGTGGCTATTGTAAATGAGATTCTGTTCTTGACTTGACTCTCAGTCTGGACATTACTGGTATATAGAAATGCTACTGCTTTTTGTACATTGATTTTGTATCCTAAAACTTTACTAAAATTTTTTTTTCAGTTCTAATAGCTTTTTGGCAGCGTCTTTAGGGCTTTCTAGATATAGAACTATATCACCAGTGAAGAGAAATAGTTTGCCTTCTTTCCTATTTGGATGTATTTTACTTCTTTCCCTTGCTGGATTGCTCTGGCTAGGACTTCCAGTACTATGTAGAATAACAGTGGTGACAGTGGAAATCCTTGTCTTGCTCCATTTCTCAAGGGCAATGATTCCAGCTTTTGCCTACTCAGTATAATGTTGGCTGTGGTTTGTCATAGACTCTTATCAAACTACCAATACAATCCTTCACAGTCTTAGGGAAAAAAAAACTATTATAAAATTCATATGGAACTAAGAAAGAGCCCAAATAGCAAATGCTCTCCTAAGCAAAAAGAACAAACCAGAGACATCACACTACCCCACTTCAAACTATACTATAAGGCTACAGTCACCAAAATAGCAAGGTGCTGGTACAAAAACAGACACATAGACCAAGGGAACAGAATAGAAAACTCAGAGGGAAAAAAGCCACGTACTCATATGATTTTTGACAAGGCCAGCAAAAATAAGCAATGGGGAAAGTACTTCCTATTCAATAAATGGTGTTAGGATAGCTGGCTAGCCATATGCAGAAGAATGAACCTGGACCCTACCTTCCACCATACATGATAATCAACTCAATATTGATTAAAGAATTAAGTGTAACAAGAAGAAAATCTCAGAAATACCCTTCTCAACATTGGCCTTGACAAAAATTTTTGGCTATGTCCCACAAGCAATTGCAACAAAACCAAAAATTGACAAGCGGGGCTTAATTAAACTAAAGAGCTCTTGCACAGCAAAAGAAACTATCAATAGAGTAAACAGACAGCCTACAAGATGGGATAAAACATTCTAAAACTGTACATCCAACAAAGTTCTAGTATTCAGCATCTATAAAGAACCAAATCAACAAAGAGGAAACAATAACCCCATTAAAAAACTGGCAAACGACTGGGTGCAGTGGCTCACGTCTGTAATCCCAACACTTTGGAAGGCCAAGGCAGGTGGATCAGCTGAGGTCAGCAGTTTGAGACCAGCCTGGCAAACATGACAAAACTCTGCCTCTACTAAAAATGCAAAAATTAACTGGGCGTGGGTGGTGCAGGCCTGTAATTCCAGCTACTTGGGAGACTGAGGCAAGAGAATCCGGGAGGCAAAGATTGCAGTGAGTCATGATTGCACCACCGCACTTCAGCCCGGGCAACAAGAGTGAAGCTCCACCTCAAAAAGAACAATAAAACCACCACCAAAAGAAAAACTGGCAAAGAGCATGAACAGACACTTCTCAAAAACAAATATACAAGCAGCCAACAAAAATGAAAAAATGCTTATAATCACTAATCATCAGAGAAACGCCAATCAAAACACAGTGAGATACCATCACACACCAGTCAAAATGGCTATTAAAATGTCAAGGCCTCATGCCTCCCAGCACTTTGGGAGGCTGAGGTGGGAAGATAATGAGGTCAGGAGATACAGACCATTGTGGCTAACATGGTGAAACCCCATCTCTACTGAAAAAAAATGCAAAAAGTTAGCCAGGAATGGTCCAGCTACTCAGGAGGCTGAGGCAGGATAATTGCTTGAAACAGGGAGGTGGAGGTTGCAGTGAGCCAAAATTGCACCACCACGCTCCAGCCTGGGTGACAGAGGGAGACTCCATCTCAAGGCCAGGCACAGTGACTCACACCTATTATCCCAGCACTTTAGAGCCTGCGGTGGGTGAATGACAAGGCCAGGAGTTCGAGACTAGCCTGGCCAACATAGCGAAACTCCATCTCTACTAAAAATACACAAAAAGAGCCAGGCATGGTGGTGTGTCCCTGTAGTCCCAGCTACTTGGGAGGCTGAGTCAGAAGAATCACTTGAACCTGGGAGCAGAGGTTGTGGTTACCTGAGATCACATCACTGCACTCCAGCCTGGGCAACAGAACAAGACAAAACAACACAAAATAACAACAACAACAAGATGCTGTCAAGGCTGCAGAGAAAAGGGAACACTTACACACTGTCAATGAGAATGTAAATTAGGTCAGCCACTGTGGCTGTTTGGGGATTTCTCAAAGAACTTAAAATGGAGCTACCATTTGACCCAGCAATCCCATTACTGAGTATATACCCAGAGAAAAATAGATCATTTTGCTAAAAAGATACATGCACTCCTATGTTCGTCAGTGTGCTATTCACAATAGCAAAGATTTGGAATCAACAGATCAATAGTAGATGGGATAAACCAAATATAGTACATGTACACAATGTAATACTATGCAGATATAAAAAAGAATGAAATCATATCCTTTGCAGCAATATGGATAGAGTTGGAGGCCAGCCATAATCCTAAGCAAACTAATGCAGAAACAAAAAAAACACAAATACTTCATGTTCTCACTTATAAGTGGGAGCTAAACACTGAGCACATATGGACACAAACACGGGAACAACAGAACTGTGGACTACTAGGTGGGGAAGGAAGGAGGATGCTGATTGAAAAACCACCTATTAGGTACTATGCTTACTACCCAGGTGCAAGACACCCATGTAACATGCCTTCATATGTACCCGCTGTTTCCAAAATAAAACCTGAAATTACTTTTTAAAAGTGTATTACAGAGAGCTTCAGAACCAAGCAAGACTATTTCAAAGAAATTAAACATTTAAAGTCAAAATCTTATAACTTTTCAAGGAAATAGAGAAGAATATAGTCATACCTTTTGGGCAACATAGAACTTTCATCTAGGAAAAGGTTAGTAAGTTCAACTAACTGAAATAAAAATGGACTCATCAGAAAGCAACATCAATGAGTAAAAAGTCAAGCCACAAGCTGAGAAAAGTACTTTTATTCATATAAGCAATAACAATTAGTATTTCATATATATATATAAACTCCTTTGAATTGCTAACAGTTCAATAATTCAATTGAAATACGTCCAAAATACGTGAAGAAATAACTTACAGAAAGAGAAATATAAATTATCAATATATATGATGGTCATCTACTTTTTAGTAATCTTGAGAAACAAAGCCAAAATTTAATATTGTTTTGAAACCATAAGATTGATAGAAATTTAAAAGTCTGCTGATACCACATATTCTCCAAGGGTGTGGAGAATTTGGAACACATTGACGATAGAAGTGTAAATTGCTTGATGACTTTTGAGAGCAATTTGGCAGTATCTAGTAATTGTGGACATGAATCCGGTAACATTATCCGGAAGCAGTGTTTCTTCACATTATTCAAGTTCAGAGAAGGACATAATATCTGCACAACATGTTAGTATAATAAATGAGGCTGCTTGGGGATCAATAAAACCACAAATGTTTAATCCAATTACAGAAGAAGCTAGTAGGGAACACTGCCCTAGAGAATACCCTGCAATATGCATCTGGAGACTTGAATAAGAATGATCATGGCAGCTTTGTTTTCAATAGAAATTTAAAAATTAAGCTAACCTATATACCCACCAATAGTAGAGTGCAGAAATATATTCGCATGTAACAATACATATGGTACATGTTAACAAAGATGAATCTTATGAACATTGAGTAATAAATCAAGTCACCAAAAATGAATGCATTATGATTATAAAACACAAAAACAAGCAAATTCAAACCATAGTTTTAGGACTGCTTACATTTGTATTATTGTAGGTTGAATTGTGCCCCCCACGAAGTTCCTGTGTTGAAGTCCTAATCTTTAATATCTCAGAATGTGATCTTATTTGGAAATGAGGTCATTGCAAATGTGATTAGTTAAGATGAAGTCATACTAGAGTAGGGTGGGCCTCTAATCCAGTATGACTGGCATCCTTATAAAAAGGAGAAATTTGAACACAGATACAGACACACAGGCACATACACACACAGAGAATGCCACGTGAACATGAAGGCAGAAATCATATGGGAGTGATGCATCTGAATGCCAGCGATCCCAGCAAATCACCAGAAGCTAGCAGAGACCAGATATTACCTCACATTCCTCAGAAGCCACCAACACTGATAATATCTTGGTCTCGAACTTTTAATATCTAGAGCTGAGAAAAAATAAATTTCTGATGTTCAAACCTACAGTTTGTTACAACAACCCCAGCAAACTAATACTTGCATTAAGGCAATTTTTTAAGTAAAGGAATAATTATATATACTGAGGAGGTACTTCATTTGGAAAGAGACACATGGAAACTCCAAATATCCTGGTAAATTTATATTTCCTAGCCTGGGTGAAAATTATACAGAATATATTAATTTATATACAGAATATATAAATTTATATACAAAAAGTTGTAAATGTCTGATATATTTGGTATTAATGTTTTTTAGTTCAATGTGCTTTAGAATCTCATCATGAGTAAAAAAATAACTCATAATTGATTTTGATTTTGAGGAACTAGGGGTGTTATAGAAAGCTTTTGCTTTGTGCCAGAAAAGATTGAAAAGTACGGGAGATGTCTGTGTAATTGTAATAGTAATTTTATCTATGCCAAATGATTGTTTTAATGATTAAACTAATTAATGTAAATAAAGTGTTTGGTGCCTGAAATATATTAAGTATCTAATAAATATCAGGTAAAGGACAACTATAATGATTATAATAAAAGAATAAACAAAGACATAAGATATATTTTTATTAGACCTGAGAAATTCAATATTGATTCCATAATATTATATAATGAAGAGTAAATATTCAAACTTAATCAGTTGTGAAAGAATGACCTTTGAGGCTATCTTTTTTTCAAAAGAGAATTATTTTGAACAGATGCTATGTCATTTGCGGTGCCCCAATGGTCTTTAAGTATTTCTTTGCTTTTGGCAAAAAAAACAGTGTTTTAAGTTTGTCTTCTACTTTCCATGAACTGTATGTAAAATTGTTTTTCCCTCCACAGAGCTCTCGAGTTTTTGTTTTTCATAGGAAAAATATTTAGACACCAAGATATGGGCAACAAATTTTTCCATTGCTATAAAATACCATTACTTTAGGACCCTTACTGTGGACAGAGCTAGACATTTTTCTTTTGAAATTTATTTCTAAGTCCAGAATTGAGCTCTATTTCCAGCCATGAGATAGTATTGAACTTACCTACCACCTTAAACAGCTATAAAACTGGACAAAATGTATGAGGTAACTGCTTTTATGCTTTGAACATCAAGCAGCATCCAGTTGTAATTCCCTAAGACCAGGGAAAAGCCTGAGGTAAGCTTTTCACCTGAGGACACTTTCTAATGACCAGCACAGGAATTAGAAGCCCAAACAGAAAGCAGAACTTTTCTGGCCAGAGGACTCAAAGCCTAAAACCAAGGTGCCACTGGATCAAGCTTATCTAATTACATTGATTTCATGCCAGAACAGCACTCAATCATCTTTTCTAAAACGTAATAATAATGAGAATTATAACATTGTACCCAAATACATGATATAAACAGAAAAATCACTATACATGTGAAGAAACAGGGAAAATATTTCTTATAATCAAAAATGAAAACATGCCATTCACAAAAATATTTTTATAGGAACATTTATTGCAGCTTTATTTATAGAAGTCCAAAGTGGAAACATCCCCAGTGCTTCCCAAAAGACAGTAGATAAATTTGCATATTAATATAGTGAAGCTCTACTAAAAAAGTATGAATAACTAATACACAAAATACAAAATATCTCATAGGCATCATATTAAATGTAAGAAACAAAATGCAAAGGGCACATATACATAATTCTGTTAGAGTAAGTAGCATACATGAGCAGGGCAAGAGAACCCCTCTCTGTCCTCCAGGAATGTCAGGCAATCATCAGGTGATGGTTGTTAAACTGTCTCTCTAAAATAATAATTGCTTGCAGGTGGCTCCAGGGAAAGGCAGTCTCCCAGCTTGAAGCTGGTATCAGTAGCTTCCCAATAAGGTCTCAGGAGTTGGGTAACTGGGCTCAAGCATGCACACTAAGAGGCAAAATGGTATAGTTTAACTGGTATATGATCTTCCTCCAGAAACACTTGACTGGTAAGGAGAAAACACCTCAAGTGACCATGCATACAACTTCAGTAAACACACTGCACATATGGACAGCCCACTGCAAGGAAAGAATCAGGGAATAAGAGATGCAAGACCTCTGAATCATGCCAACATATAAAACCACAAGTCAAAGGTCAAATCATGCACTTGAATCTCTCGAGTTTCCTGCTTGGCCCTCTTCCAAGTGTACTTTAACTTCCTTTCATTCCTGCTCTAGAACTTTTTAAGAAACTTTCACTCTTGTTCTAAAACTTGAATTGGTTTCTTCCTCTGCCTATGCCCCTCAGTTAAAATCTTTCTTCTGGGTGTAACTGTCCAGTAGGCTCACCTGGCCCACTGCCTAGACAGGGCCAATTTATCAAGACAGGGAAATTACAATAAAGAGTAATTCATGCCAACCTGGCTTTGCAGGAGACTGGAGTTTTATTATTACTTAAATTAGTCTCCCCAAGCATTTGGAAATCAGAATTTTTAAGGATAACTTGGTGGGTTAAGGGAAGCCAGTTGTTGAGATTCACTCAGGGTGGTTGGCAAAATACTAAGAGAAATATTAGGGAAAGTAGTAAGATTAGAGTCTCAAACCTTTTGGAAGACCAAAAGGTTTTTGTTAATTTATGGAATGGGCTGAAGGCAGCCAGTTCTTATGTTAGACTATTAGGTCATGGGGTGAAGATTAGGGATAATAATAATTTCCCAAGTTAAGTCTGTTTACCCCGCATCCCTTTGTCTCTGTTTACTCATGTTAACTTTGTGCCTGATGGTCCTCTCAGGGAGAGGTTGAAGGGGGATTACCCGTTAATGGTGTTTATTCTGGGCCCAGGAACCAAAACCTTTAATCATTTGTAAAATCACTTTTATCCATGTTAATTATTCACAAGCTTGTTGACATGGAACCTCTGTTATTAAATCTATACTGAATAAATGTGAGGAGGAACAGGTAGCTGTCGTTGGTTAGCTTCAATCATCCTCTGAGAGCAGCTGATGATGCCCTAGCCCAACTATTACACTGTACTCTTGTGTGAGAGTGTATTTCATTCATCTGTCACTGAATCAGGGTCTGCAGGACAGATCTCCACAGGTAGTAATCAACGTCTCAGCCAGTGAGCTAGGAGTTCTGATTGGTCAGGTCAGATGTGAAATCACAGGGAGTTGAAGATGTCTTCTTCTGCTGAGTCAGGTCCTGGATGAAGACTACAAGATCAGATAAGTCAGTTTATCCATCTGGGTGGTGCAGCTGATCTATCAAGTGCAAGGTCTGCAAAATATTTCAAGCACTGATCTTAGGAGCAGTTTAGGAAGGGTTGGAATCTTGTAGCCTCCAGCTACATAACTTTTATACTATAATTTCTAATCTTGTGGCTAATATGTTAGTCCCACAAAGGCAGTCTAGTATCCAGGCAAGAAGGTTTGTTTTGGGAAAGGGCTATTGTCGTCCTTGTTTTATACAATTAATATAAACTAAGTTCCTCCCAAAGTTAGCTCAAATTACTCCCAGGAATGAACAAGGACAGCTGGTAAGGAAGAAGCAAGATGGAGTTAGTTAGGTCAGATCCCTTTCACTGTCTCAGTTGCAAATTTGCAATGGTGGTTTCATGAGGAGGCAAGAATTAAGATTCCTACAGACCTGTATGGATTCAACACTGCTAACAATTCCATTTATATGATGACATAGAGCAGGCAAAACTAAAATAAGATTATAGGAGTCAAAGAAGGGGTTGCCTATGTTGGGAGTTGGGAAGGTATTGAACAGGGAAGTGCACAAAAAAACACTGAAGATTCATGCATTTCTCACTATGTGAATTATACATCAATAAAGAAAAACATGGATGGGAAAAAAATCATGGCTTACAAAACAGTAAGTCCACCCCTAAGAAATAGATCAGACCCCTCTGGGCCCAGGGAAACCAGAAAAACTAAAGTTTAGGCCCTGATAGGAAGAGATCTCATGCCTCTTATCCTCTCCCTTTTGAAATATAGGCACAACTGATGAACCTTAACATTAAAATAGAGATCATAATGTTATAGCCAGAGCAAGCATAGAAAATCAACACCAAGACAAAAGTATGCCAAATTGTAGGGTCTTTATTGCCAGTGGCCATGGAGGACTCATGTCTCTCCAACCTGTGACCCCGAAAGGAGGGTGTCAAGATCTTTTATGCTCGTAAATCACCTTCTAGGCAGGGGTGAGAGTGAGGGGCTTCGGACATTCCGATTGTTACTTAAGTGGTTCACAGAAGTCAAGGTAAGTGTTAGTTTATACATTGTCTGGGTAGGGTGGAAATTACAGGCCTTAGTTACTTATTACAAGTCACAGGGGCCAAGATGGTGTGCTTTTGGACTGCTTGCCTGTCACATCAGGGTTACAGAGAGCAGTTTCGACAGAAAGCCAAGATATGGTTGAGGCATGCAGTTTTATGGGGCTTTTACCGTGTCACAACTACACTGACAAAACAGATTCTTTGTGACCATTAGATGCTAAATTTCAGCCTAGTTCTGGTATAGGATCACATGGCAAATATCACGCCCTGAAGGAAATAAAAATATTTTACCCCAAAATATATTCGCTTGACATATTTTGTCTCCAGTACAGGAAATTTACATCTGTAGAGAATCTCCTTCTTTTTCTAGATATCTTCCATATCTAGAAGAGATTTAACTAAGAATCTGACACCTTTTAAGTCTGGAAAGAGACATTTACCATTTATTCTCTCTGACACTGCAACTTAGAGGCCTCATCTATGTAAAAAGAACTGTGGCTTCAATAACCCCTGTATCTTAACTCAAGCATTTCTTTGTACTGATTTCTTAAGTCTTTAAGTGAAGCTTAACTCTTTCAACCAATTGCCAATTAGAAAGTATTTGAATCCACCTATAATCTGTAATTTTCACCCCCTTTTAGCTATCCTTCTGTTATATGTGAATTTGCAGTGTGGTTCCTCAAAAAGAAGTAGCACTCAAATATAAATTTCATTTTCTCAGCAAGGTAACTTTACTTTCTGCAGAAAGGGTGCTCCTGTTAGCCATCTTGCCACAAAAGGACACTGATCAAAGGAAACAGGACCATTTATATCTAATGCATCCACCCTACTGCTGTGTCCTGATTGCACTGACTGAAACTGGATTTCACAGTTCAGGCTGCACTTGTTTGGCTAACAACTTAAAACTTTTCTAAAGAGGTAAAGGCAGAGGAGAACAAAGGAAAAGAGGAAGTAACTTGAGGAATGTTTAGAGAAGCAATAACATTTCCAAATAAGGAAGGAAAATAAACTATAATCTAAGATTTGTCTGGCCTTGTTCAGGCATGGCAGGGCAAATATCTAGGCTAAAGCGTACAAACTGAGAACACTGGATAATTGGATAATACACTTATTTATTCATTATCACGAACAGCTACCTTAAGATTATTAATAAAAGCTTTAAAATAAATTAACCTTTGAGGAAACTATTATTTATTTATAATGAACTAAGAGGAAGCTTTGAAGAGGAACCTTTTTCTTAATTCTTATTTCCTACACCTGCCTTTCCAGCTTTCTGGGCCAAACCAGTGTATACTTTACATTTATTGATTTATGCCTTCACCTGTAGCTTCTGACCCTATAAAATGTATAAAACCAAGTTGTAACCTGACTACCTCGGCACAAGCTCTCAGGACCTTTTGAGATTGTACTCCAGGCCATGGTCACTCAAATTTGGCTCAAAGTAAACCTCTTTAAATATTTTACAAGTTTAGATTTTTCTCTAACAACTCTCTATACTGAGACCTACAATGAAAATCCAATAGTACAGAGTTTGTTGCTAGTCTTCCTTTCTCCTATTTAATATCTTCCACAAAAAACCTTAATTCCCCAAATCATGAACATACACCTTGCACTCATTTTCTCTAATCTCCGAGTACAATAAGTGGTTGCAGAAATACCAGTTCCATGAACAAAGACAAACATACTAAACAAAGTTCGTCGTTTTATTTAGGTTCTTTTTGTCCTTAGCAGATATCCTTAAAGGATTTGGGATAGAACACAGGGTTCACAATTTACTTAATAGTTCAGTTTCTTTTTTTTTTTTTTTAACCTTGAAGTTACTTTGTAAAAAGTGACAACTTTCTTTTACTTAGTAAAAAGTGAAATTAAAAAGTTTTGCAAAAATTTCATCATTAAGAAAATGATGTCACCAAAAGAAATTTGACTTAACCCACCTCCCACCTTGCCTTGTCTTTCCTTATGGCTGGGTTATTGGGCCGAGCTAACTTTGGAAGACATTTAGACTATGGTTTAAATGCTAATCAGCGTTGCCCTGAAACTCAACTGCTTTTGTAAGGCTAATGGGGTTTTCAGGCTAGGGGGAAGGAAAGAAGCTTAATTCCTGCAAAAGCACAGACATAAAGAACTGTCAGCCAATATTCTGGAGGTTGTAAAATAGGCAACTCCCCCAATTACTCCTACAAATAACACCACTGTTGTGGAACCTAAGGTTGGCCTTTGAGGTGTCTTTTCAGGTTTTTTGCATGTCTGACATCATGGACCTGCCAACCCTGCTCCAAAGGTCCCTCCCAGAAGTGATTTAGCCCACAGGAAGACAGCATTAACAACCTATGACTTCTCCACCCAAACCAATCAGCAGCAAGCACACATTACCTGGCCACGCCCATTCCATCCCTTAAACTACCTTTGAAAAGCCTTTAACCTATGAGCTTCATAGGAAATGATTTGAGTGTGAGCTCCACCTACCACGTGGTGTAGCTGGCCTTGTGTGTATTAAACTCTTTCTTTACTGCAATGTCATGGTCTTTTTTATGCAGCAGGCAAAAGGAATCCCTTGGTGGTTACAAAATGATTGATTGAGCTATATCTTAAATCATAGAGATTGCTAATCAATTTAGGGCATAGCCAGGAAAGACACAAGACACAGACACATCTGTGGCTGTTTTTTCTGGGTTTTTAAAATTTAGATATTTCCTTAAACCTTAAAGCGCTGGTTGAGAAGGCAAGTAGGAAAAAGGGCAGGCAGGCAGGTGGTTAGGTGAATTTTACATAAGATAAGGTGAACATCTAAAGACAGAGTCACTAAAGGAAGGGTCAATTACGCAGATGTCTTTGGGTGGGTAGGGTCTTGACTTTATTCTGCATCTGGAAAGAAAGCTTATAATGACATTATCAGTATAAAATTGGACAGACTTTAGTTTTAGGAGCTAGATATAAATTGTAGACTTAAAGTTACAATAGGCATATCCTTTTTTATGAGACTAGTAATTTACTTATGAATGATCTGTGCGGGCTGCCTCTCCCAGGTGTCTGGGACCTTTTCCCTCTTCTTGGGTATCTGGCTGATCATAGTGTTAGTAAGAGCTACTCATTTGAAAGAGGATGTTGCAATGAACTTCCCATTTGGATAAAAAGTTTAGAGGGTCCTGAGGTGTTTTATTTTTATTTTTATTTTTACAAATGTTAGCTTTCTTTGTGTTCAATTTATTCTTTTTCATTTAATTTTATTATTTTACCATTAATAAATTTACATGTTTCAAAAGTCATGCAACATAAAAGAATGCTGGAATTGGATATTTCTGTTTCTCCATGTTGAAGGCCAAGGGGTGCTGGAGTTGCATATTTCCTTTCCCCCACATTGGTAAGGCTCTAATAAAACCCATATGGTTTAGTCTTTGGTAAAATAATTTCCCTTGAAAGCAGGCTTTTGTTACTTACAACAGAATGCTTTGGATGTATTTCAAAATGGTTAATTTTTCTCTTCCCACCCACCTGAAGATTACAAACTTTTTCTCAGTTCTTCCCTTTAAAAACTTTGTGGAACTTCTGGAGGTAAAACTCATGAAAATTTGGGAGCCTCTCCTAATATATTTCTTTAAATCTTTCAAGCATATACACTCAGTGTCCAACAATATTTGATGATCCTTTAAGTGTTCGTACCAGCTTCCAGCTGTGGCTTCTACTTTCACTAAGAAAGAAAGTTCTGAATTTTCTACATTTGCCTGTTTTTCCAGTTTTCTACGCAGTGGTTTACTCTGGGACATCAGTTATCTGATATCTCTGAAAGGAGTTGATGTCAAGTTTGTTTTTTTTTGTGAGGACAACCCTGATGATACAAGTGAGCTGGAGGAGATTCCCAAATGCCACTTGGGACTTCAACCTCTGCCAGTATGCAGGCTCTTGACACCATTCCAAGAATAACTTCAAGCACAAGACAGGAAATAGGGAATGTATGGAGATTTGTTTCAAAGGAAAAGGGACACCTCAAGAAAAGGGAATGCAGACATACTCAAGAAAGAGTCACAAGCAAGGGTGTTTGTGGCTGCAAACAGAATATTCATAAAAATTCCTGGGAAAAGATGAAGTTTTCTCAGAATTGAGGTGGCACCCATTTTTTATCAATTGTGAGTGTCTCCAGAGCTGTCATGGCACTGATGGATGTGTGATTTCATATGTTAATGAGCATACAGTGAGGTCCCAGGAGAAACCTATGTCAAATCCATTTTTTTAGGATCTTAGCAGCTCTTAGCTTCTGCAGCTATTTCAGGTTGCCTTTTGCTAGTCACGTGAAACTGCTACTTGGAATTTTCTAATCCCCTGCAACCATCCTGTATTATTCTTGTCTCAGTGTCAACTTCCAAGCTTTCTACATGCCAGACTGGAAAATCTAAGTGTAATTTTAACTCACTTTTTCTCGTTATGAGTAAAGGTGAGCGTCTTGTCTGCAGGCCATTTGTATATCTCTCTTTCTGTAATATATCTGGTACATCTTCTACACATTTTTACATATAATTTCTATTTTTTCTAAATATTTTCTTAAATATAATTGGATTTTGGAAATTAATATATATTACAATTTTTTAAATCCAATTTGACATTTGACACTGCTTATAGCTTTGTTTTTGTTTATAGTGATCTTTTGCTTATGTCAAAATTTAGAAAAAATGTTTCACATAATTTAACTTGAGTTTCTTTCAGTTTTACTGGATTTAAAGTGATATTCAGAAAGAATTACCCCACATCCATGTTACAGAGGAATTCTTTGAACTTTTATTTTAATTTCATGGATACATGTACAGGTTTGTTATATAGGGAAGATTGTATTGGGAGATTTGTTGTACAGATTATTTCATCACCCAGCTATTAAGCATAGTACCCATTGGTTATTCTTCCTGATCCTCTTCCTCCTCCCACCCTCCACCCTCCGACAGCCCACAGTGCATGTTGTTCCCCTCTGTGTGTCCAAGTGTTATCATTTAGCTTCCACTTATAAGTGAGAACATTTGGTATTTGGTTTTCTGTTCTGTAGTTAGTTTGCTACGGATACTGACCTCCAGCTCTACACATGTCCTGGCAAAGGAAGTGATATATTTCTTTTTAGTGGCTGCATAGTATTCCATGGTGTCTGTGTAACATTTTGTTTTGTTTTGTTTTTGAAATAATCTCACTCTGCTTCCCAGGCTGGAGCATAGTGGTGTGATCTCAGCTCACTGCAACCTCTGCCTGCCAGGTTCAAGTGATTCTCCTGCCTCAGCCTCCTGAGTAGCTGGGATTATAGGCATGCACCACCACACCTGGCTAAGTTTTGTATTTTCAGTAGACCTGGGGTTTCGCCATGTTGGCCAGGCTGGTCTCCAACTCCTGACCTCAGATGATCCACCTACCTCGGTCTCCCAAAGTGTTGGGATCACAGGCGTTAGCCACCGTGCCTGGCCCCACATTTCTTTATCCAGTCTATCATTGGTGAGTATTTGGGTTGTTCTACATCTTTGTTATTGTGCATAGTGCTGCAATGAGCATAAATATGCACGTGTCTTTTTAATAGAATGATTTATATTCCTTTGGGTATATTCTCAGTAATGGGATTGCTGGGTCAAATAATGTTTCCTTCTTTGGGTCTTTGAGAAGTAGTCATACTGTCTTTCACAATGGATTAATTTTGAACTAATTTACATTCCCACCAAGGGTGTATAAGTGCTTCTTATTCTCTGTAACCTCACCAGCATCTGTTATTTTAAAAATTTTCAATAGTGGCCATTATGACTGGTGTGAGATGATATCTTGTTGTTTGATTCATATTTCATAGATGTAGTCGTCCTTTTTTACACTGCTGATAAAAGACATACTTGAGACTGGGCAATTACAAATGAAAGATAGGTTTAATGAACCTACAGTTTCACATGGCTGGGGAAGCCTCATAATCATGGCACAAGACAAGGAGAATAAAGTTACATCTTACATGATGGCAACAGCCAAAAAAAAAAAAAAAGCTTGTGCAGGGAAACTTCTTTTTTAAAACCATCAGGTCTCCAGTGACTTATTCACTATCATGAGAACAGCATGGGAAAGACCTGCCCCATGATTCAATTACCTTCCATTGGGTTCCTCCCACAACACATGGGAATTCCAAATGAGATTTGGTTAGGGACACAACCAAACCATATGATTCTTCCCCTTTCCACTCCAAAATCTCATGTCCTTATGTTTCAAATCCAATCATGCCTTCCCAACAGTCCCCCAGCATCTCAACTCATTTCAGCATTAACTCAAATGTCCACAGTCCAATGTCTCATCTGAGACAAGCATGTCTCTTCACCTATGAGCGAATAAAATCAAAAGCAAGTTAGTTACTTCCTAAATACGATGGGAGTGCAGGCATTCCAAATGGGAGAAATTGGCCAAAACAAAGGGGCTACAGGCCTCATGCAAGTCCAAAATCCAGTGGGACAGTCAAATCTTAAAGCTCAAAAAGGATCTCCTGTGACTCCATGTCTCACAACCAGGTCACACTGATGAAAGAAGTGGGTTCCCACAGTCTTGGGCATCTCTGCCCCTGTGGCTTCCAGAGGACAGCCTCCCTCCTAGTTGCTTTCACAGGCTGGCATTAAGTGTCTGTGGCTTTTCCAGGCACACAGTGTGAGATGTCAGTGGATCTGCCATTCTGGGGTCTGCAGGATGGGGGCTTTCTTCTCACAGCTCCACTAGGTACTGTCCCAGTAGGAACTCTGTATGGGACCTCCAACCCCACATTTTCCTACTTCACTGCCCTAGCAGAGGCCCTCCATGAGAGCCCCGTCTTTGCAGTAAACTTCTCTCTGGACATCAAGGCATTTCTATACACCCTCTGAAATCTTGGTTCTTGACTTTTGTGCAACTGCAGGCTCAACACCATGTGGAAGCTGCCAAGACTTGGGTTTACACCCTTTAAAGCCACAGCCCAAGCTATACCTTGGCCCATTTTACTCATAGCTGGAGTGGCTGGGACAGAGGGCACTGATTCCCTAGACTGCACATAGCATGGGGAACCTGGGCTTAGCCCATGAAATGATTTTTTATTCTTAGGCCTCTTGACCTGTGATAGGAGAGGTTGCCATGAAGACCTCTGGCATACCCTGAAGACATTTTCCCCATTGTCTTCTGCCAGATACCCTAAATCATCTCTCTCAAGTTCAAAGTTTCACAAATCTCTAGGGCAGGGGCAAATGCTGCCAATACCTTTGCTAAAACATAACAGGAGCCATATTCACTCCAATTACCAACAAGTTCCTCATCTCTATCTGAGACCACCTCAGCTTGGACCTTATTTATTGTCCACATTGCTATCAGGCTTTTGGTCAAAGCCATTCAAAAAGTCTCTAGGAAGTTATAAACTTTCCCACATTTTCCTGTCTTCTTCTAAGGCCTCCAAATTGTTTAAACCTCTGCCTGTTATCTAGTTCCAAAGCCATTTTTCAGCATCACCCTACTCTACTGGTATCAATTTACTCTGTTTGTTTTCACACTGCTGATAATGACATACCCAAGACTGGGCAATTTTGAAAAGAAAGAATTTTAATCAACTTACAGTTCCATGTGGCTGGGGTGGCCTCACAATCATGGCAGAAGGCAAGGAGGAGCAAGACACAGCTTACATGGATGGCAGCAGGCAAAAAGAGAGAGCTTGCACAGGGCAACTCCTCTTTTTAAAACCATCAGATCTTGTGTGACTTATTCACTATCATGAGAGCAATATGGGAAAGACGGGCCCCCATGATTCAATTACTTCCCACTGGGTGCCTCCTACAACAGATAAGATAAGACAAACTATATCAATAATTTTTTTTATGATTTCTTTCCTACTAGTTGTCCCTCTCATTCATCTGGAGTTTATTCTGATGTATGGTATAATAAAAGAATCTGGATTCTTATTTTCCAAAATGCCTGTCCTCTTATCTCCATAAAATGTTTACTTTTCTTAGTTATTTTAGATGCAAACTTTATAATATGCTAAAATTCCATATATACTAAGATCTACTTCTGGCTTTCTATTCTACAAGCATACATCAGAGATATTGTGGATTGAGTTCCAAACCATCCCGTTAAAGCAGATGTTGTGATACATTGAGTCACACAATTTTTTTGCTTTCCCAGTATACATAGTTACGTTTATACTTCACTGTAGTCTATTCTGTGTGCAATAACATGTCTTTTAAAAAGTACACACCTTAATTTAAAATAATTTATTGTTAAAAACTGCTAACAATCATCTGAGCCTTCAATGAGTCTAAATCCTTTTACTGGTGGAGGGTCTTGCCTTGATGTCGATAGCTGCTGACTGATCAAGGCGGTCATTGCTGAAAGTTATGGGTAGCTGTGGCAATTTCTTAAAATTAGACAATGCTGGCCGGGCGCGGTGGCTCAAGCCTGTAATCCCAGCACTTTGGGAGGCCGAGGCGGGTGGATCACGAGGTCAAGAGATCGAGACCATCCTGGTCAACATGGTGAAACCCCGTCTCTACTAAAAATTACAAAAAATTAGCTGGGCATGGTGGCGCGTGCCTGTAATCCCAGCTACTCAGGAGGCTGAGGCAGGAGAATTGCCTGAACCCAGGGGGCGGAGGTTGCGGTGAGCCGAGATTGCGCCATTGCACTCCAGCCTGGGTAACAAGAGCGAAACTCCGTCTCAAAAAAAAAAAAAAAAAAAAAAAAAAATTAGACAATGCCTCCCCAATTAGCTCTTCTTTTTTTCTTGAAAGGTCTCTGTAGCATATGATGCTGTTTGATAGCATTTTAAACACAGTACAACTTCTTTCCAAATTGTACTAAATCCTCTGAAACTCTTCCACAAATTTATTATCTAACTTTATGTAATATCCTAAATCCTTCCTTGTGATTTCAACAGTGTACACGACATCTTTATCAGAAGTATATTTCATCTGAAGAAACCACTTTCTTTGATCACCCATAATAATAATAATAAATTCCTTATTCATTCAATTTTTAATTCACATCTTCAGGCTCGGCTTCTAATTGTAGTTCCCTTGCTATTTCCACCACATCTGCAGTTACTTCCTCCAATGATGTCTTGAAGCACTCCAAATCATTTATGACAGTTGGAATCAACTTACTCCTAACTTGTATTAATGTGGAAATTTTAACCTTCTATTATGAATCACAAATGTTCTTAATGGCATCTTAATGGTGACCCCTCTCCAGAAGATTTTCAGTTTACTTTGCCCAGATCCATCAAGGGAATTACAATTCTTTGCAGCTATCACCTTAAACCATGTATTTCTTAAATAATTAAACTTGAAAGTTGAAATTACTCCTTGATACATAGCCTGCAGAATGGATGATATGTTCCTGGGCATGAAAACATTGATCTCCTTGTACGTCTCCATCAGAACTCTTGGGTGATCAGTGGCATTGTTATTGAACAGTAATATTTTGAGAGAGGTTTTTTTTTTTTTCTGAGCAGTGGGACTCCACAATAGGCTTAAAATACTCAGTAAACCATGGTGTAAATAGATGTGCCATTATCCAGGCTTTGCCATCTAATTTATGGAGCACAGGCAGAGTAAATTTATCATAATTCTTAAAGGTCCTAGAATTTTCAAAATAGTAAATTAGCCCCAGCTTCAGCTTAAAGTCATCAGCTGCATTAACCCTTAATAAGAGAGTCACCCTGTCCTTTGAAGCTTTGAGCTCAGTCATTTACTTTTTCTGTATAGCTGTGAAGTCCTAGATGGCAATATCTGTCAACAGAAGAATATTTTCTCTACATTGAAAATCTGTTGTTTAGGGTATCCACCTTCAATTATCTTAGCTAGATCTTCTGGATAACTTGTTGCAGCTTCTACATCAGCACCTGCTGCTTCACCTTGTCTTTTTATGTTATAGAGATAGCTTCTCTCCTTCAAACTTAGTGAATCAACTTAAGCTATCTTCAAAGTTTTCTTCTGCAGCTTTCTCACCCTAGTCAGTCTTCATAGAATTAGAGAGAGTTAGGATCTTACTCTGGATTAGGTTGTGGCTTAAGGGAATGTTGTGGCCACTTTGATCTTCTAACCAAACCACTAACACTCTCTCTATGCCAGCAATAAAACTGTTCTGCTTTCTTATCATTTGTGTGTTCACTGGAGAAGCATTTTCATTTCCTTCAAGAACTTTTCCTTTGCATGTATGAATTGACTAACTCGTTGGTGCAAAAAGCCTAGCTTTCAACTTCTCTCTGCTTTTGACATGTCTTCTTCACTAAGGTTAATTATTTCTAGCTTTTGATTTAAAGTGAGAGATACGCAACTCTTCCTTTACTTGAGCGTGTAGAGACCATTGTAGGGTTATTAACTGGCTTAATTTTAATACTGTTTTGTCTCTTAGGGAGGCCCCAAGGGAAGGAGAGAGATGGGGAATGAAGCAGTCAGAATACAGAACATTTATCAAAGTTCATCATCTTATATGGGTGTTGTTTGTGGCACCTCAAAACAATTACAACAGTAACATCAAATATTACTGATCACAGATCACCATGGCAGATTAATAATAAAATTGTTGAAATACTGTAAGAATTAATGAAATGTAACACAGAGACACACAATGAGTACATGTTGTTAGAAAAAATGACAATAGACTTGCTCCATGCAAGGTTGCCACAAACCTTCAATTTGTTGCCAAAAAATTGCAATATATGTGAAGTAAAATAAAGCAAAGCACAATAACATGAGGTACATCTGTATTCCATTGGATTTATGCCCATAATATAGTATTTTACTTGAAATTTTTTATAAAATATTTTAATCTCTTTTAGAGCTATTTGTCTCCCACTCTACCATTTCTCCTGTGTTTAAGGATTTTTCTAGCTCTTCTAGGTATTTGTATTCCAATCCAAACTTTAGAATCAACTTATCCAATTCTATTAAAAAGCTATTGGCATTTTCTTAATATCATCTTATGTTTATTTACTAACCTGGAGGAAGTGACGTCTTTGTGATATAAAGTGGAACTTGTTCAAGAAAAAGACATATCTTTACATTAGTTCAAATTTATTTGCATGCTTTTGGAAACTGTTTAAAATTATTTTCACATAGATTTTGCATATGGGGTATGCTTAAGCATTTTATTTCCGCTGTTGCTATTTTTTTTTTCTGCTATATCTTCTAAATAGATGTTGTCTCTGTATAAGATGACTACAGAGTTTGTATTTTCATTTTAACATCCTGAAACTTGTTTTATACATTTTTTTTATCAAGTTACTTTGGATTTCCAGATACATCATCTCCAAATAAAGATAGTTTCTCTTATTCTTTTTCAGTGTTTGTTTTATTAACATTTTTATCTTTTAGATTTCATTGATTAAGGTCATCAATACAGTGGTTCTAAACTGAGAATGAATTTGTCCTCAGAGATTATTTGGGAAAATCTGGGAACATTTGTGTTATCACCACTGTGGGAGGTGTGGTGCTACTGGTATCTTCTAGAGAGTAGCCAAGCTACTAAACATCGCACAGGAAAGCCAGGCACCCCAACAAAGAATTATCCAGCCCCAAATACCAACAGTGACAAAGCTGGAAGCTCCGCTCTAATACACTTTAACAGTGAAAACGGTGAATGTTCTTGTCCTGTTTCAACTCTATGGGAACTCCTCTAGCACTTCTCGGTTAAGTAGAAATTCTGACTTCTTTGTTGTTGCTGTTATTGAAAGTTTTTGAAATTCTTTTTCTATTGCCTAGAGCAAGATAAGACACATTGGGATTATCTGGGAATTAAACATTTAGCAAAATTGTCTAGTGAAACCCGCTGGGCCCATATTAAACAAATGTTATTATTTAGAAGTATTACAGAATTCTAGAAGAACAATTGGGAATGACCTAACAATTTTCAACATTTAAAAACTAGTTTTAATTTTAAAAATGTCTCCTAGAGTTTCCCTTGGCTCAGTTAAGGGTGTGTGTGTGTATTTCTGTATGCATGTATACATTTACAAATGTACTTGTGTAGTTCAACTCTACTTATAGGACTAGTATGGCCACTGTATGCATAGTTAGATAAAGATATGTGCCTTCTATGATTCATGGGTGCTAGGGGAGTTCTCTTGGACAGGATAATGCCTAACTTCCCTATTCATTTATGCCTATAATGTAACCTAGGAAACCCAAGTGTTTCTAGTGTATTTATTTATTTATTTTGAAACAGGGTCTTTCTCTGTTGTCCATGCTGGAGTGCATATGAGCACTGCTCACTGCAGCCTTGGCCTCCTGTGCTCAATCGATCCTCTGACATCAGCCTCTCAAGTAGCTGCGACCACAGGTGTGTGCCACCATACCCTGCTCCTTCTTTCGCTTTTTTTGTAGAGAGGTCGCACTACATTGCCCAGGCTGGTCTCCTGGGCTCAAGCAATCCTCATGCCTTGTCCTCTCAAAGTGCTGGGATTCCAAGTGTGAGCCACCGCACCTGGAAAGGATTGCTCTTTTATAATCCTTGTATTTACCAAAAACACAGCCAGGGTCGTTATCCAGCTTGTCTAGGGGAAACCTAATCTTTTTGCCAAGTATTTCTGAGAATCCTCAGGCTGTCCACTTATATCAACATGTTGTTCTGAAAATTACACACCATTTTGAAAATAAAATTTTAAAAACAACATGAGTTTATGCCACATATTGTTAATTTACACTAAACTACAATGATTTATGGCTACAAAAATATTTAAAAACCTATCATCAATTTTACCTAAATTTTATGTGTTTAAAATAAATATTGGTAGAATGAAGACAAGTATCCAAAATATCTTCTAATGTATCAAAGATTTGATCGAGCTCAAAATACTTTATGTTTTAAAATACTTTTTGATATTATTTTAGTTGTTAAACATGTCAAATATTACGTGAGAACTTTTACATAATGGATGAACATCCTATTGCCAAATCAGGCTGAATAGTTACAGATTTTGCTCCATTCTTCAAAGCATGGTATACATTTTACAATCAATATTTTCACTAGTCATGTACTGTAAAAGTTAGTAGAAAAAATTGATGTGCAGCCATAATATGAATACATAATACATACTATCCAGTTTTATCTTTGAACTTCTTTTTTTGGCAGTTATTTGCCATCTCTTATAATGATGCAATAGAATGAGACTGAAAAAATCTACATCTACATTTCATGTATTATTCATATTAATTTAAAAAGCAACTAGCTTTCAAAGGGTTAGCTCCAGGGAACACAATTTTATGGTCATCTTTAAATTATATTAACATAACCAGGAGCTAAGAAATTTAGTTGTATTAAACACAACCTAAAGCAAATTCATCCTTGTTTGATAAATGCTCTCATTTTCTCAGTAAAAGCCTTTCTAAATCTCTTACGATATTATAGAACGCAGACAGGGTTACTATGATTGCCTGGCTTCAAAATGGATAAAGGGATTCCAATGTGCTTCTATAATTTTGCTCTAAACACCCAAAGAAAGGATCAAATCCTAACACAAGAGTAGTTTTAAGTGACTACAAAATATGTAATACATTCCTAGATTGCAACTATTTAACTTACTTTGGAAAAGACTACATTGAAAAATGTGCTGTTATAAAAATATGTTCTGAGGAACTATTGCCACCTTGAATGGCAAGTAAACACTGAATGGGTAATATTTCATTTGACTGAGTCCTGGATTCCGAAAGCAAGTAATAGTTTCTCCAACTGGTGATTTAAACTTATATTTTGCATATTTTGCATGGTATGATCATTGAGTATTTATTAATTGATTGATTAATGATGACATGTTAGGGTGTGCTGTTTGATTTATGGATTGTTTTGGTTTATGAGTTGGTGGTTTCTATAAAGCAGAAAGGAGAGAAAAAGATGCTAGGCAACAAGAACTAAAAGAAATCTGCAATGCAGAACAGTGAAATAAAAGAGAGAGCAGAGATATGAAGTAAAATTGCCTTGCTCTAAAGCAAAAGGTAACTAAAATAAAGATCAATAGAATGTCAAAAGAAGATCCAAGGATGATGCCAGCCATATGATCATAAATTCACTGTGGCCGCAAACAACCAAATAATGGCTATATGATTACTTCGCTTCACCTTCTGAAGATTCTAATTCTCTCCCAAGCAATCCCCTCCTCCAGTTAGCAATACAGGAAAATTGAGTATAAAAAGAAAAGACTTGAACACAATTTTTACTTGTCAATTAAAAAGACAGATAAAAATTAAACTTTCTGTGATGCCAGCCAGCATTATGGATTATAATTGATATCAGGGTTAAAGAGACATAGAAGTGGGAATCATTCACTCAATGTATGAATAAACTATTGCTGCATAAGAAATTGCCACAAAATATAGCAACTTAAAACAACAGCCATTTATCTCACAGTGTTGGCAGATCAGGAACCCATGTGCAGCATAGCTTCATCTTCTGGCTCAGAATCTCTCAAAACCAAAATTGAGATCATTCTTGACCAGAGATTGCATTATATCAAGCCTTGTCTGGAGGAAGGTTCACTTTTACGCTCACTTATATGAATGTGAGTAAAACCTGAACCCCAGCACACTTTTGCCCATGCCCCAGAGAGCTTGGTTGCTGGCCACATCAGCCTTCCCAGAAACAGGTCACAACATGATGAATAGCAGAGAAAAGAGAGGAGTAAGGCTGAAGTCACAGTTACTTTATCACCTCCTCAGAATTGGCATTCCTTTACTTTTGCTGGTTGTATTCATCAGAAGTAAGTCACTAGTTCCAGTCCACATACTGGAAGAGGAAAAAAACACGAAGGCATAAATAGCAGGGGACTTTGGGAGTGACTCTGAGGTTAAGCAGCTTCTAAACCACAAAACCCCGGAATGAGCAGGGGAAGGGAGCAAGTTCTCCGAGTTGATGCGTGAATTACAAGAAAATGAGTGGTCCGTGACATCCAACAGTCTTCCCCTTCACATGTAAGTTTAGGGAGGACTGGCATGGATATGGAGAGAAGAGAAATTTTAAAATGAAGAAAAACATCTTTAAATTCCTGGACTGCATATTATTCTGGCAACTTCAGTGGTTGCTCCTGGGGGCTTGGAGAAGAAGGCGGAATATTGATGCCTTTTTAAAATATATTTGTACTTTCCAAATGTTGTATAGTATGTATTATACATCTTACGTTTGTCTGTCTTCAGAAACAAAAGACTGTATAAAATCCTGAAAACAATACTGAAAGTCTATGAAACTTTTACTTTGTGTCTCACACTCACACTAATGCATCTTTAGTAATTCATATTTTCCATTATACAGACACCTAAAACTCTTATTATTGTCAGATAGTTTAATAGCATCATACCAGCTGTTGGGGAGAGGGCTTATTTTCCCCAATCTCTTCAACACTGGAAATTGCCAATTAAAAAAACAACAATACATTTAGCTTTATGCTAAGGGATTTAGAAGCCATGTTATATTGGTCTTTAGAAGAGCGAGGAGTAATGGCTGTAATACCTTTTCTAGGAGTGGAAATGGAGGAATAGGTTAAGTAGGAAGTGCCCTCATATAAAACAATGAGATCTGACTTCCTCTGTACTTAATAAGAGCTTTTGAGATTCTTCATTTGTTTTGATTTTTTTCCCCAGTAGTGCTTACAAACATTTCCTGTGTCCATGACCTCAGCACTCAGCAGCACTCTGCAGGAATAATGGACATGGTAGCCTCAGATTAGAAACAGAGCATCACTGAGCAACAGTGGCTGCTTTTGGGGAACTTACATTACCTAGACAGAAATTTGGTTGTAACTAGAAGCTGCTGAATCAGTGTAGATGGCTGAAACCAGCGTATTATGAGGACTGAGAGAACCAATTCTGCTTAGATGACATCTATTCACCTAGTTATTCTGGTTAAGGGTAATCACCTTCAACAAAAACAAATTAATAATTAAGACATTCATAATTAATTATGGTATAAATAAGTTACTTAAATGCATATACAAGCCATATGCTAGACCTCTCTATATCTTAATACATTTAATGCCCGCAGCAAACTTGTGCATCCCCGTGTAAGGAACCTAAAACTGAGTGTTTAAAACTGCTTAAGGTCACACAGGTAGTAAATTGGAATTTGAGGTAATAACTCTCTCTTCTTATTTTGTCTCTTTGCCATCATTGCAGATTATAAAGCATACTATTAAAAGCATGAGTTATGAACTCACAATGTAGGGTTTACATTTTGTTTCATGATTAGCCTTACAATACTGGGCAACTTACTTAACTCTCTGTTTTGGTTGCCTCATCTATAAAATTTAGATAAAAACAATAACAATCTTAATGGATTATACTAAAGACAAAACAAGACAATAGATATAAAGCATCCAGAGCACTAGCTAGTACATATTAACTACATAGCAAAATACAGGCTTATTTTAAGACACTATGCTAAAGGCACATATCTTCTCATTTAAAAATCATGAAAACACTTCAAAGCAAGTGCAATTATTATTACAATTTTAGAGATTAAAAAAAAAACAGAGAATTAGAGAGATCAGGTATCTAGTCCAAGATTATACCACTGGCAAGTGGTTTAGCCAGAATTTGAACCCAGGCAGTCTGATTCACAAGCCTCTGTGCTAAACCACTGAGCTGTTATCTGCTTGATTGCAAAATCCTTTCTTTTTGTCATCTTATGTTGTTATATTGGCATTCTGCTTTTATTTTTTTCAAATATTCCATTGTTTACCTCATTTAGTCTTCATGAGGTTGTATTACTATTTTTTCTTCTCATCTTATAGCTAAAGAAACTGAGATTCAGTTAACTTGAATGATTTCCTGGCTAGTCTACTTCAAAACTTGCAGAACCTAGGTTTCTAACACCTCACGGAATGACACTCTTGGTCTCACAACTTCAAGTTCAAGTTTCTGCTGAAGCTTCACCTGGCTCCTAACATGAAAATATTCTACCTTCTTCAAGAGGAATTACCCTGAATGGGAAACAACTTAAAAGAGATGAAGACAGACTGACATGCAAAACTACTGTGTGACGAAACTCGGGATCCATAATTCACGCTGTCTTTCCAATATCCCCCAGAATTTATCGATGATACTTTAATTAATTTCACACCAAAATGGCTGAGTTTTATGACTGACCAGTTATACAACATAGACAGAGGGTTAGAGACGCTAAGAAGTAACACACACACAAAAGATAATGTTTAAAAGGAAGAAAAGCCCTCCTTCACTCACTAAGTGACAGTAAAAATATTTGACCTTACCAGTTTATAGAAGACTAAAAATAGAGATGGCTTTCATTTAGGGAAACATTATTATGGGTGAATATTTTCCAGACCTTCCTCTAGATCTTACAGAATCTAAGGATAAGCACCTTGTCTGTCTCATTTACCTCTATAATGCTGGCAACACATAATAGGCACTTAAACAATCTTTAAAAATTAATCACTCAGTTTAATTAATTAATAAATTAAATTAATTAAATACTTAATTTCCTTAATCAGAAAACTATCCAGACCTTCACTGATTGTTCTATGGCTGGTGAAGTTCTCCAGATACCAAGGTATCTCTGTTGCTGTTGAACTGGGAAACTGTATTTGCTTCAATTTCTAGAATACATATTCTGATAAAGCATAATCATGTAGAACAATTCCTTAAATGTCTATATTTATTCTATTACTTTCTAATTATGAGATGTCGGTTAAGTTTCTTTAACTCGAGGCCGAGGCGGTTGGATCACAAGGTCAAGAGATTGAGACCATCCTGGTCAACAAGGTGAAACCCCGTCTCTTCTAAAAAAATACAAAAATTAGCTGGGCATGGTGGCATGTGCCTCTAATCCCAGCTACAGGGAGGCTGAGGCAAAAGAATTGCTTGAACCCAGGAGGCGGAAGTTGCGGTGAGCCAAGATTGTGCCATTGCACTCCAGTCTGGGTAACAACAGCGAGACTCCGTCTCAAAAAAAAAAAAAAAAGTTTCTTTAACTCTCTGTGCCTCAGTTTCCCATTTTATAAAATATAAAACATTTTATATTTATAGTAATTATAAAACTAAAGATGGAGCTGAGTGCATTGGCTTATGCCTGTAATCCCAGCACTTTGGGAGGCTGAGGCAGGCAAATCACCTGAGGTCGGGAGTTCAAGATTTGCCTGACCAACATGGAGAAAACCCATTTCTACTAAAATACAAAGTTAGCCGGGAGTGGTGACCCATGCCTGTAATCCCAGCTACTTTGGAGATTGAGACAGGAGAATCACTTGAACCCAGGAGGCTGAGGTTGCAGTGAGCCGAGATCGTATCATTACATTCTAGCCTGGGCGACAAGAGTGAGACTCGGACTCAGAAAAAAAAAAAAAAAAAAAAAAATCAAAACAAAACGTAAAGACCTAAATGTACTATAAAATGAAAATAGTGAGATTCTCTACTTCTTAGAGTGGTTCTGAGAATTAAATAGATGAATGTGAGTAAAACCATTTAGAATTGCCTGACAGATACTGTGCACTCAATCCAGGTGTATACCACGTAAAAGTTACTTCTAACTGATATAATAACTTATTTTTAATTCATACTGATTTATGTGTTACAATCCTGCAAGATCTGCACATGTACCCCAAAACTTAAAGTAAAATAAAAAAAAGAAATACATAAAAAATAAAAAAGCTGTCTTGCCATTTTCTGTAAAGTGCATTCAAGTTTTACTAAAATATATATTAATTTATATATAATTTTTTTCTGTGAAAAAAACAACTTTAATATGCCAAAATTAAAAGCAAAGAGTCATTTATCTAAATAATTAGGGTACAGATTGGTCACTATGGATATTATTTTGTCTTATTCTCTGTCCCACTTGGGTCCAGACTGTATTTTTCTGAGTATTTGCACATAAACTATGCACCTCCTCCCATATACTTTAAATTATCTCTAGGTTACTTATGAGACCTAGTACAACATAAGTGATGGGTAAATGGTTTGATTTATTCTGTTGTATTGTTATTTTTTATTTTTCCAATATTTTAAAATTCATGGTTGGTTGAATTTGTAGATGCAGAACATGCAGATATGGAGTGCCAACCAACCAGCCTTTGCTCTATTTTCTACACCATTTACCATAGTGCCTTTTGACTCAAGATTCAGTACACATTTACTATCAATCCCTTAATGAATCTAAAAGCAAGTGATCAAAGAGGCAACATTTTTAATATACTAACTCGTGGCTAGCACCATGTTAGGCACATGGTAGTTCTCAGTATATTCTGGCTTACTACCTTTCTTAAACAGCTACTTCATTTGGATCAAATGAGCATTAATTTAGTTATATTAGAAAATCAAGGGATCTAAAAACATGTTTACGTTAAATAGAGGCATCCATTTCATAATAAAGCTCAGTGTCAGTGAAACCAAATGCCAGTTGCCATATTAATGGAAGTGTAAGGGGAATGAATGAGTAGTCGAAGACTTGGAACCATAATTGGTTATTGCCTATTTTAATTTTAGTGTTTAGAAGGGAAAGAAAAAACATTAAATCTAAGAATGAAGATGGACATCATACACACTTCAAGTGATTACACATGCAGTGGCAATTGTGTTTTCCTTCTGAGTTGGAGTTGGTAAGAGAAGACTACCCATTACCCCATGCCATGATGTTAAGGAAAGTCAATGCTAATGAACCAAAAGTCCATGAAAATCCAGACTTTGAAACATAAAAATAATTGATAACTCACAGTTCAATGCAGTTCATTTGGAGAAAGAGGTAGTGAAGAATACTTAGGCTTTTACCAAAGAAAAATTGTATTGAAGCAGTAGACACCTACATGTTTAATACCAGAAAGAGAGCCTACACATTTTGAGGTTCATTAATGTGATGTATCTCAAACTGTCTGAGATGAAGGAAATTCTCTCTCTCTCTCTCTTTCTCTCTTTCTCTCTCTGTCTCTGTCTCTTTGTGTGTGTGTGTGTGTATGTGCACGTGCTCATAATTTTTCCTAATATACCCTGGACCTATATGTTGTTGAAGTGCCCATGACTTGTTCATAGCTTTTGACAACGTACTAACCCAAACTAGTTAAATGAGACAAGTCTGAAAATTGTACATTTGAATTTCAAGGCAATGTCAAATTGTTATAAAGTTTTTAAAGTGCTTAATCTCTATTTCTGTATTCATCTCATTTTGGAGCAGCAAAGAACAGACTTTGAGGGTGAACATTGGGTTCATGGAGCAACTTTCTGTAGCATTGTAAAGGAAGACCTCTAAGATACAACCTGAATAAGGAGAATTGTAAGCTAGAACATGAAATAGAAGAAGTTAAAAATGTCTGTAGACAGATTACTATTAATGAATCTGTGGAAAACATATTATCACAGAAAACCTGGAGAGGAAACATAAAAAATTTAACTTCAGAGAAACTTCAAAGCAACAATAAGAGAGCTAACGTTCGGGACTTGAGTGAAGAACATTGTGCCATAAGGAAGCACACTAGTAGATGTAAGTAGTCCAGATATTTGTACAAGCATATTTTAGGGGTTTATTCTGTGGATAGCATTCTTTCTTCAGTTATTAAGAGAACTATAAAGAAGCATAATATTTAAAGGTGGTATACAAGGAGTTTAAGAGAAAGATGGGATGTAATAGATATGTAAATGAAAGTTTAAATAAAAATAAAATACCTAAACAATAATATTAAATTATTTTATTCCATATGATATTCAAGATTATACCCAGCTTGGAGCAACTAAATGGTTCTGATAGAAAGTGAAAAGGAGAGCATGATCAAATAAGAAAAATTGTGTGTAAAATGATTGGCAGAATTGGCAAGTTATAACAATAATCACACTAACCATTGTTTACTGAGAGCACATAATGTCTGTCAGGTATTGTTTCAAATGCTTTAGAAATGTGGTCCCATTTAACTGTTACAATAATCTTGAGAAATAAGTGTGACTAACCTCATTGTAAAATTAATGGTTAAAAGAATTAGGTAACTTGTTTAAGGTCATGTAGGTAATAAATAGCACGGAAATTAAACTAAGGTCTACTTAAGTCTATGTAAAACACTCCTGATAAATAATGGCTGACGTAATGTATCATTCAGAAAGGTTAGAGCTAAGCTGTTATCATTAGCTATTAGCTATCATCTCCTAGTCTGCCTTATAAAATATGGGTGCTATATAAATTTTAGCTATGATTCTTATTAGACTTATTATTATATCTATAAAAAGCTGCACAGGAATCAAAATAAGTATTTTTACTGAGAATTGAAAGAATCAAGTGGATAACTTCAAAAGCATTTGTATTTTTTACTTATATGAGAATTAGTAGTTGAAAATGTACATTCAAAAGAGTAACATCAATTATAAATTTATATTATAAAATTAACTCAAAAGAAAATGAAAAACTTAAGCATACTTTTCTTTTCACCCTCTATCAGTTAGGATCAGTTTTAAATAATATTTAAATATTTGTCTCTCAAGCAAAAGAAGTCTGGAAGTAGATAGTGCAGTATGATATTGTAACTAATGACTATTGTGTATCTACTACACCTCAAGGCCACTTCATGATCTAAGACAACTGCTGTCATGGGTCTTGACGTGGATCTTTACAGATTCATATTATTTGGTGTTCTTTGGACTTCCTGGGTCTAGATGTCTATCTCTTTTCCCAGGTTTGGGAAGTTTTTAGCCATTATTTCTCTGAATAAACACTCTTCCCCTTTTTTCTCTTTGTTCTATAAATTTCACAATGCATATATTGGTCTGATTGATGACAACCCATAACTCCTTTAAACTTCATTCTTTTTTGTTCTTTCTGCTTTTTTTGTATCTATGACTGGGTGTCTTTCAATAACCTGTCTTTGAATTCATTGATCTTTTATTCTGGTTGATTATCTTTGCTGTTGAAACTTTCTATTGAATTTTTCTGTACATTTACTGTATTCTTCACATTTATAGTTTCTCTTTGGTACTTTTCTGTACTTGCTTTTTTTGATGCCATTCTCACTGTGTTCGTGCATTCTTCTGTTGGCCTCAGTTAACATCAGTATGGTCATTATTTTGGATTCTATGTTCAATAAATAACATAACTCTATGTCTTTTGGGTCAGTTTTAAGAGTTTCACTTTACTCTTTTATTTAGAACATGTTTCTCTATTTGTTCATTTTCTTTGACTTTTTTTTTTTTTTACAGATTAGATATTACAGACACTATCCAGTCTTCATAAACTGGCTTCAGATAGAAGGTGACCACCACCAAATAGCCCAGCCAGAGATTCTAAGTGCCTCTCAAACATCAAAACTGCTGTTTTGTTCTTAGCAGTTCTCTGGAGACCAGAGTATGTCAAGTTCCCTCAATGCTCCAGGATAGGCAAGATAGTAAACATTTTCACAGGTTTCATAGCCAAAAACATCAGGGTGCTATATGTGTAATTCCTTCTCTCCTCCAGAAAAAGGTGGGAGCTGTAGTTTATTGCCCACTTGCTCTGCTCTGATCTGCAAAGGGGAGCTGTGGGAAATGCCTGCATGATCATTCAAACCATAACTTTGCTCTTTGTCACCCCTAAGGGCCTAGCCAATCATGGGGCCTGCTGGCTCACAGAGACAAGTGGAATAAAAGTTAGTTTCTCAGGTAGCAACTACAAAAAACAGGATGCTAAATGTATAGCTCAACTCCTACTATGGAGAAGCTGAAGGTTTTATTTTATTGCTGGAGCAAACCATAAAGAAGTGTCATGAGAAGTGCCCGTATGCTCACTAAAACACCCAAAGGACTAGTTGCTAGAACTGCAGACTCCTGATTAAATTTCAAAAAGCACAAAGGAGCATAATCAGTTTTTTTTTGAAATATTTTTCCCAGGGTCCTACATATTATACCTACTTTTATTTTATTTGATTGAGCTAGGAATATAGACCCACATAGCTGCAGAGAGATGTATTTTAGGTGAGCATATTAATGCTTTCAATAAAACCAAAATAAATAAGAAAAAGAAATTTAATAAGGTTAAAAAACTATTAATAGCATTTTCTGCTACACACTTTTTGCTTGTTCTCTATTTTACAGAGAAAAACATTACAGCATTATAAAGCATCCAGGCTCACGTGAACACTAATGTATTCATAATCTACAAATTCAACAGGAACTAGGCAGTAATTTTGTTTCTTGTTTAAATTTTGAGTGTGATATTAACCAAAGAAGTTAAATTACCAAAAAATGATTTCAGAGGAATAAGATTTGATCTTCTAATTATACACATATAAAAGTAATAAGTAAGATAATCTCAGATTTATTATTTCTAAATAGTTGAAGGTTATAAATGATGACTTTAATGCCATAAATAAATAAACAAGATACTTTATGTACTGAATTGCATGGCACCTTAAAAGGAATAAGTATTAAAACTCCACAACAATTGAGGTATATTATATAGTAAGATTTCAAGAAAAGGAGAATAATTTATTTGTAATTTTAAGAAGATCAGGTAAGAGGTAGCAAAGTTACCAGTCAAAGTCATAGAGGAATTAGATGTTGTACTGTCATGGATGTTGACGTGACAGAAAAAGGATTTGAAACTCTGAAACTATGTCTATGAGTTATTAAAAGGTACTAAGTTTTAAAAATGGATAGAGAAATAAAAAGCCCAAGATCTACAGCAAAGCCTTTATTTGAGCTGTTGTAACTAACACCATAAAGAAACAGGCCATAGTGTACAAATAGAAACATACTGAAGGACAAACACAGTTCTGTAGGGAAAACCTCCCACAAACAACAGCAGTTGAATTACATTGCTGCATATCAAAGGAAAATATTTATTTTAATCACAATAAAGTGTAATACTAACTGAGAAAACAAAATGACATAAAAAGAACCTGTCATTTGAACATTTATTATTTATAATTATTATCTTGAAAGGTCTTAGGAAATATAACTATATTTGCTATTGCCATTTAAAATAACTAAAAATTTACCTATAATTTTGAAAAAAATAAATGGAAGAGGAATAAAACAATACATGAAAAGGAGGAAACCCTACTTAAGTATAAAATTAGCAGATTTATTGCAGAAAGTACTAGATGAGAAAGAATGTGAAGGGAGGTTTAAAAGACCAGTAAGAAAAAATGTTTACTTTCTAGGGGAAATTACGTTAATCAAAAATAATATTTAATTTTAATATATGTATGTGTAAAGGATAAAATAATATTTATATAGAGCTGTCACCTAAATATTATTGAACATAATTGATAAGATTAAACCATTATTGAGTATTTAATGTGCAATACAATACAAAATTATTTAGTATTTCCTTCTTCCACGTAAAACACAAAAGACAAACTTAGACTTAACACAGTGCATTGTTAATGAGAAAGTTGTCTAATTGGGTTTGTAAATTTAATTTCTACAATTCTATACAGAGAATAGCATATTAGAAATATTTACATGCTACCAAAGTGATAGAATAGGAAAGCCTAGGCCCTCTTTTTCTCTACAGGCACCCTGATTCAACAAGAGTACACAGAAAATACACTCTGAAGTTGAGAGGCTTCTTTATTTTATATGAGCATGAAACCAGCTAAGTCAAAGCTGGTATAATTATTTGAGATACTCTTTCACCATAAGCTCTAGCCCCAGTACAGTGTCTTATGATTATGAGAAAACCTTTTACTTCCAGCTTTTTCCTTGTGAGATAAGAAAAAGAATTGGACCATATGTCTAACATCCTAATTATTCTGAGGGATGCCCAAGGCAGTGGGTTTTGCTGTGTCTATCTCAGATTGTTGACAGTACCCAGTGTACCCTAGATGACAGGGGACCACTGAGAATAGACTGTGTTTTGATCTATCATGATAGAACATGCCACAGCCCTACTCTTCAGCTCAATGCAAAATAAGCAGGTGAAAAAATACCCACTTTCCATTTTTTTTTTCTTGGAAGGGAAGAAAAGGACTGGACTATATGTGCAATACTCTGAATATTATGAAGACTGTCCAAGTCACTGGCTTTTGTCTTACCTGTCTTGTAGTGCTAACAGAACTGAGCATACTCTAAAGAGCTGGGGGACCAGTGATATCAAAGACAGTAATTTGAACTAGCACAAAGGTTAAAGAGGTCACCAGAATCTCTGTCTGGGCTAATTAGTGAGGCTGTTCTTTTATAAAAGTTCAGTCTGTGGAGATGGGGAGAAGTGACTCTGTATCCAATGCACAAGCATCAACACATGAAAAAAATCAAGAAAAATGAAGAAACAGGAAAATATACTCTAAAAAGAGAAACAAGATAAATCTCCAGAAACTGATGCTAATGAAGTAAAGATATATATCTTACCAGAGAAAGAATTCAAAATGACCATGATTAAGATACTTACAGAGGTCATGAGAACAAAGCATGAACAAAGTGAGAAATTCAACAGGGATAATAAATATAGAAAAGTACCAAACAGAAATCATAGAGCTGAAGAATATAATAACTGAATGAAAAATTTATTTTAAAGGAATTCACCAATATAGAAGATCAGCCAAATCTTATTAGAATTTATTTAGTTAGAAGAACAAAAAAATAAATGAATAAAAAAGAGTGAAGAAAGCCCAGGGGACTTATAGGACACAATTAAGTGAACTAATATACACATTATGGAATTTACAAAAGGAAAACAGAGAAAGGGGCAGAAACCATATTCAAATAAATAATGGCAAAATGTTGTCAAATCTTGCCTGTCTAGGAAAGAAAACAGAAATCCAAATTCAGAAATTTCAAAGGACAATGAACAAGATGAACCCAAAGAAATTTACGGTTATATACATTATAAACAAACTGTTGAAAGTCAAAGACAAAGAGAATTTTAAACATTGGAAGAGAAAAGCAACATGTTTCATACAAGGGATTGTTATTAAGACTATCTGATTTTTTTAACAGAACTATTGCATGTCACAGTAAAGTGTGCTGCCATATTCAAAGTACTGAAAGAAAATACATTGCCAACCAAGAATACGATATCAACAAAACTGTCTTTCAAATATCAAAGCAAGATAAATACTTTTCCAGAAGAACAAAAGTGAGAGTCTTCAATACCACAGGACCTGTCTTACAAATGATAAACAAGTTCTTCAAGTTGAAAAGAAAGGATGCTAAGTAGCAATATGCAAACATATAAAAAAATAAAATTTGTTGATAAAGGTAACTATATAAAAAATAGAGAATACTGAAATACTGTAATGGCTGTGAGTAAATAACTTTCAATTTTTATATAAAAGTTAAAATGCAAAAGTATTTAAAATATATATAAATATTAAAATATGTTAATGAACTCAATATAAAAACATGTTAAATGTAATATCAGTTACATGAAGTGGTGAGGGGAAAAGAGTAGTTTTTTTAAGCAACTGAGTTAAGGTTTGTGCAAATACATTACTTTATGTAAGATCCATGATAATAACAAAGAAAATATCTATAGGAGTCACCGAAAAGAAAAAGATAAAGGATTCATGGCATATAAATATAATACATAAACAAAACACAAAGAAGAAAACAAGAGAGAAAAATAGAGACAAAACAATTATGAGAAAAAAAAGAATAAAATGGGAAAAGTGATTTCTTCCCTATTCATAACCAAATGTAAGCAAACTAGGCTCCCTATTCAAAAGACTTAATGTAATGGAATGGATTTAAAAAATCCAAACACATGCTGTCTTCACTCACTTTAGATTTAAGGTCACTGGCTAAAAGTTTAGGAATAGAAAAAGATGTTCTATGTAAATGGCAATCAAAAGAAAGCAGGAATGACTCTGCTTGTGCAGGCAAAATAGACTTTAACTAAAAAACCTTCAAACAAGACAAAGAAAGACATTATATTATGTTATTATATTAAAATTATAATGGTCAGTTCAGCACGGAGATGTAAGAATTACAAATATGTATATATCCAGTATCAGGGCACTTAAATATATATACAAATATTGACAGAACTGAAGGGAAAATACACAGTCCCACAATAACAGTAAGAGACTTCAATACTCCACCTTTAATAATAGATAAATAGAGAATAAATAAGAAGACATTAGATTTGAACAACACTATAGACATAATGGACCTAGTGGACATGTATAGAACATTCACTCCAACAACAGTAGAACATACATTCTTATCAAGCACACAGGAAACATTCTCCAGGATAGATCACACATTAGATTACAAAACAAGTCTTTACAGGTATGAGAAGATTGAATCATACAAAGTATATTTTCTTACTACCATAGAAGGAACTTGAAATCATTAACAAGGAAAATGGAAAAATTTACAAATATGCAAAAATTAAACAACACACTTTTGAATAATCAATGAATCAAAAAAGAAGCAAAAAGGAATATCAGAAGACATCTTAAGACAAACGAAAATAAAAGTGCAACATACCAAAACCTATGGAATGCAGCAAAATTAGTAGCAAGAGGGAGGTTTATAGCAATAAAGGACCATAGTTTAAAAGGAAGAAATATTCAAGAAAATAGCTTAACTACACCTCAGAGAAATGGAATAAGAGAAAAAAACAAAGCACAACATTATCAAAAGAAAAGAAAGAATAATTATCAGAGAAGAAATATACAGAAAACAGAAAAACAGACATAAACAATGAAACAGAGTTGGTTATTTGCAAAGATAAGCAAAATGGACAAATTATTAGGTAGACAAAAAAAGAAAATACTCATATAAATAAAAAATGAATGAGACATTAAAACTAATGACATAAATAAAAAGGATCATAAGAGACTACCACAAACGATTATATTCCAGAATATTAGAATAAGCTGGAAGAAAAGAATATATTTCTGGAAATATACAGCTAATCAAGACTGAAATCTAAAGACAGAAAATTGGAATGTACTAACAATAGATAAGGAGACTGAATCAGTAATGAAAACTCAATAGGAAAAGAAAAAGCCCAAGACCAGATAATTTCACTGATAAATTCTAACAAATAGTCAAAGAATAATTAATGCCAACCCTTCTCAATTTCTTCCAAAAAATTGAAAAGGGAAGAACATTTCTAAATTTTATTTGGCCAGCATTATCCTGATACCAAAGATAGACGAAGATGCTACAAGAAAAGGAACTACAGGCCAACATTTCTAATGTACGTAAATGGGGAAAAACCTCAACAAAATACTAGCAAACAGAATCAACATCATAGTAAAAGAATGATATACTATGACTGAGTGGAATTTATTCTTGGGATACAAGATGGATTCAAAAAATGAAAATCAATAAATGTGATATACTACATTAACATAATGAAGAATAAAAACCACATTATCATCTTAATGGGTGCAAAAAGAAAGCATTTGAAAAAAATCCAATAATTTTTCACGATAAAACCTCTCAACAAAATAGAAATAGAAGGAAATTATGTTAATGAAATTAAGGCCATGTATGAAAAGGCCACAGTTAACAGCATACTCAGTGGTAAAAAGTTGAAAGAAACAGGAACAAAAAAAGGATGACCACTGTTACCACTATATTCAAGATAGTACTGGAAATTCTAATCAGAGCAATTAGGCAAGAAAAAAATAAATAAAAACCTTTGGCATTTGAATGGAAAAAGTAAAACAATACCTACTTATAGGTCAAGTGATCTTATTTGTAAAAGCCCTAACGATCAAACAAAATCTGACAGAAATAAAAAATGAGTTCAGTGAAATTGCAAGATATAAAATTAACATAAAAAATCAGTTGTCTTTCTATAAACCAACAACAAATTATCCACAAAAGAAAGTAAGAAAGCAATACCATTTACAACAATATTACAAAGAATACTTAGAATATTGGCCTGAAGTTTTCTTTACTTGCTGTGTCTCTTCCCAATTTTGGTATCAGGATGCTGGGGACTTCATAAAATGTGTTAGGGAGGAGTCCTACCTTTTGGAATGGTTTCAGAGGGAATGGGTCTTTGTATTTCTGGTAGAATTCAGCTGGGGAAATGTCTGGTCTTGGGCTTATTTTGGCTGGTAGACTATTAATTACTGTCTTAATTTCAGAACTGTTATTAGTCTATTCAGGGATTCAACTTCTTCCTACTTTAGTATGGGTAGGGTCTACGCGTCCAGGAATTTATCCATTTCTTCTAGATTTTCTAGTTTATTTGCATAGATGTGTTTATTGTATTCTCTGATTGTAGTTTGTATTTCTGTGGGGTCAGTGGTAATATCCCCTTTATTATTTTTATTGTGTCTATTTGAGTCTTCTCTCCCTTCTTCCTTATTAGGCTAGCTAGTGGTCTATCTATTTTGTTAATTCTTTCAAAAAATCAGCTCCTGAATTTGTTGAGTTTTTGGAGGGTTTTTCATGTCTCTATCTCCTTCAATTCCACTCTGATCTTATTTATTTTATTCTGCTAGCTTTTGTATTAGTTTGTTCTTGCCTCTCTAGCTCCTTCAATTGAGATTTTAGGGTGCTGATTTGAGATCTTTCTAGCTTTCTGATGTGGGCATTTAGTGCTATAAATTTCCCGCTTAACATTGCTTTAGCTGTGTCCCAGAGATTCTGGTATGTTGTGTCTTTGTTCTCACTGGTTTCAAAAAAACTTATTTATTTCTGCCTTAATTTCATTATTTACCCAGGAGTCATTCAGGACTTTATTTTGAGTCCGTGTGTGTCTTTGCACGAGTCTCCTGAATACAGCACACTGATGGGTCTTGAATTATTATTTGATTTGCCAGTCTCTTTCAGTAGGGGTATTTAGCACATTACATTTAAGGTGAGTATGGTTATGTGTAGATTTGATCCTGTCATTTTGATACTATTTGTTTATTTTGCATACTAGTTTATACGTTTTCTTCAGTGTCATTGATCTTTTTATATTGCTGTGTTTTTGCCGTGGCTGGTACTGGTTTTTCTTCTCCATGTTTAGTGCTTCTTCAGGCCAATATTCCTGAAGAAGATCTATGTGAAAGTTTTCAATAAACTACAGGCAAACTGAATCCAGCACCAAAGTTAAAACAATTGCAAAAGAGCAGAGTATTTTATTAGATAGTGAAAGCAGGACATTGTGCAATGAAATCTGAAAGCTACTTGGAAATTAATGAACGATGTTAAGAGCTGAGGTATCCCATCATAGATTCTGCTACAAAGCACAGCCACTGTTGAGTTTAAATTCAACAATAAATTAAACCTTATGGTTAAAGTTCCATTACCTATGAATGTGGTTGTATCAGGTTCATGACTAAAATGTAAAAATTACCTAAACTAAAATGCCCAGGGTCAGAGGAGAAAAGAATGACAGGTTTATTCCCCTTGTTGATGAGAGGGATACCCTTTTGTTTGTTAGTGTGTCTTATTTAGTAAATTTGAGATTTAAATCTTTAAGTGAGTTATCTCAATACATTAGTTCAAACGCATTCATCAGCAACTGAAAATATTTTATTTTTATTTTCAGTAAAAGCAGTTATAATGAATAGCAAATCCATTTTGCTTTTTAGAAAACATTATCCAGTTGCAACCAGCAAATATAAAAAGTACTTTTAATATAACATCAGAAAGCATGGCATTATCTTAGGAGAACTGTAAAAGTTACTGATGAAATCTAGTTAGGTTACAGATAAGTGCTATATGATATGCATTATTTAGAATATCCATTCCCAACCTAAATGAAGACAGATAAGGAAAATGAGGAAGAATACACCAATGTCTATGCTGCCAAAGTAAAAAATTAAATTATGCAGGTGTTTAGACTACATGCAAATATCTTAATACTTGCTGACAATTTACCCTATGTATAACTTTCCATCTAGATTTATGATATCAAATATCAATGGCTTATTCATTTTAGATACAGCATTGTCAAGGAAAATATTTTACATTTGTTATACATTCTTTTTTAATTCCTCCACTCTGTTCTCTTAATTTTCCTTTTCTTTTTGACTCCACTTTGTTTTCTCTTTTTCTATCCATATTCTCCTTAAAATTTTTCTGCTTCAGAGGAGCAAATTCCCAATTTCTGCTACTTAAAGCCATTCATCGACTCACTAATCTATCACAATACTCCTTTAATCATCTTGTCTTTTGTTCTGCAATTCACCCGAATTTTATAGAAATGGGTTTCAGATTGTATTAAATACAGAGGGAATTATCTGGAACTGCAGCCCATTTTCAATTATCTGCATTTGTTTACATTTCTCATTTTATTCTTTCCCTCAAAATACTACACTAACTCAATTAGTGACGATTGCTTAGTAGAGCAATTTATTAAAGTATCTTAGTACAAGATAATTTGAATGCAGACGATTATTTTTTTCATTGGAAACATTTGGCAGTAAGAATACTTTTCTGAAAAATGATGAACATTTTTTGAAGATACTACGAGAGGCTATGGGAAAAAAATAAGATCAAGAACATCCCCTCTCACTAAAAATAGTGAATATTTTATCCTTTTTGATGATTCCATTGAATTTTTATCACTCTAAAAGGCTACCAGCATTAAATTAATTATGAGAAACACGGATAGTGCCTCAACTCAAATCTAGTAACTCTTTCAGAGATAAAGCAGGCCTAATGCACCAAGTACATTGTTCTAACAACTGTGAGGCTGTTCTATGAATATATAATCTTGCCTTTAGAACTTTTCAGATACTGTTCACATCAAGCATGTATTACTTCATAAATGACAATATACTAAAACAAAAAATATTGTGATACTTACAAGGATAACTAGGAGGAAAACTTCCTGAAAAGTTTAAGCCATGTTATTGTAGTCATGCTAAAGGGATGACTCAGGAATTGCTAGAAAAAAAAGTCATCCAGTGTGACAGTGGTTTCAATATTTGAGTTCTAGGATGAAAGGAATCTAAAAACCATGGTAAGGAAGCTTTAAAAACTAGGCCCGGAGACTTTAAAACGCCTAATGGAAATTAAACAATTGCTGTTCGAGACTTTATTGCATACTTAGTTATGTGTGGCCCTAAAATTTATACATCGGGAAATAGCTTATTATATAAGGTCAGAGGGGAAAATAATAAAGCGGGGAACAATTAGGAACAATTAGACCAGACGCTTTTTCTAATAGCTAAGAATTCAAGCTGATAATTAAAGTATTACAAAGAAGTGAAGCTGTGTTACATTATTTAGTAGAAGCTGATAAAGGATTCTGGATCCCTTGAGACACTGAGGGAGAAATCTCAGTAGAAAATTTTGTTGTACACATCCAGAAAATGCTCTTTATATTTAGGTTACATATCTCAAGACAGCTCAAAATTCTAATTTGCTCGTGCAGCCACAGCTCTGCTACTGGGTAGTTCTGTGCTAGTCATTTGGAATACAGATTGTTGTCATTCTAATTTATGAGGAACGGGTTGCATTGTCCTTAACTGAGCTTCAGGAATTTTCAGGCAGGATATTTTCTGGACATCAACCTTTTGTCTCTCTTTTTTTTTTTGAGACGGAGTTTCTCTCTTGTTGCACAGGCTGGAGTGCAATGGCACGATCTCGGCTCACCACAACCTCCACCCCTGGGTTCAGGTAATTCTCCTGCCTCAGCCTCCTGAGTAGCTGGGATTACAGGCACGCGCCACCATGCCCAGCTAATTTTTTGTATTTTTGGTATAGACGGGGTTTCACCATGTTAAACAGGATGGTCTTGATCTCTTGACCTCGTGATCCACCCGCCTCGGCCTCCCAAAGTGCTGGGATTACAGGCGTGAGCCACCGCACCCGGCCCCATTTGTCTCTTTATCTTCAAGAACTTGGTATCTCCAAGGGAGGGAGTAGATTGCCAAGGATGCTCTGAAGTAGATGCTGAGCAGAAACTGACTTATTAAGATTTTCCAGGCTTCTCATCACTCCTGTAGCTCCATGTTCAAATATACTCAGTACAATGCAATTATTTCATTAAGGTTTAAATTTATAAACTATGAGCCAGATATGCAAAAAAATTAACATTACTTAAAAAAATTGCACTTAAGTTTTCTCTCAAGCTCCTCATTCACATAAACTAATTGACTTAGACTATTTCAATCCTGTCTACCTTGTCCAACCCAAATATGTTTAACTGTATTCAGGTAGCATTATTTCAGACAGTATCCACATGAATGTTTAGATACTTCCTGGAAAATAGTGTTTCAGAGTTTCCAATTCTTACCAAATTAATCTATAGGTTTAAGGCAATTTCTTATTTCATTCCTCACATTGGGGATTTGCATATTCTGTTTTATTTACAATCAATCTTTCTAAATGTTTGTTAATTGTATTGATTTTGTTTTGAAGATTCAGCCTTTATTTTTTTTTCCAACTGTTATTTTAGGTTCAAGAAGTCCATGAGCAGATTTGTTACATGGGTAAATTGTGTGTTGAGGGCTTTTGATGTACAGATAATTTTTTCACTCAGATAATTAATACCTGATAGGGAGCTTTTCAATCCTCACCTTCCTCCCACCCTGTACCCTAAATTAGAACCCCAAATCTACTGTTCCTTTCTTTGTGTCTACGTGTACTCAGTCTTTAGCTCCCAACTTATAAGTGAGAACATGCAGTATTTGGCTTTCTGTTTCTGCATTTCTTCACTTATGGTAATGGTCTCCAGCTCCGCTCATGTTGCTGCAAAAGACATGATTTCATTCCTTTTATAGCTGCATGGTATTCTGTGGTGCATATGTACCAAATTTTCCTCATCCATTCCACAATTCATGGGCATCTATGGTGATTCCATGTCTTTGCTATTGTGAATAGCACTGCGATGAAGATACACATGCATGTGCCTTTACAGTAGAACAATTTATATTCCTTTGGTATCAACTCAGTAATAGGATTGCTGGTTTCAATGGTAGTTCTATTTTAAGTGCTTTGAGAAATCTCCAGACTGCTTTCCACAGTGGCTGAACTAATTTACTCCCCATAAGCAGTATACAAGCATTTCCTTTTCTCTGGAAACTTGCCAGGCTCTGCTAATTTTTGACTATTTATTAATGGCCATTCTGACTGTTGTGAGATGATATCACATTATGGTTTTGATTTGCATTTCTCTAATGATCAGTGATATTGAGCCTTTTTTAAATATGCTTGTTGACCACACGCATGTCTTCTTGCAAAAACTGTTTGATTATGAACTCTGCCCACTTTTTAATGATGGTGTTCATTTTTCTCTTGTAAATTTGTTGTAGTTCCTTATAGTTTCTGGATATTAGACCTTTGTCGGATGCTTAGTATGTGTTTTCTCCCATTGTGTAAATGGTCTGTTTACTCTGCTGAGTTTCTTTTGCTGTACAGAAACTATTTAATTAGGTTTATATTGTCAGTTTTTTGTTTTATTGACATTGCTTTTGGAGTCTTTGTCATGAAGTCTTTGCCAGGATCAATGTTCAGAATGGTATTTACTAGGTTTTCTTCCAGGATATTTATAGTTTTAGATTTTACATTTAAATCTTTAATCCATTTTGAGCTGATATTTGTATATGGTGAAAAGTAGGGCTCAGTTTCAATCTTCTGCATATGGCTAGCCAATTATCCCAGCGGCATTTATTGAATAGTGAGTCCTTTCCCCATTGTTGTTATTGTTGGCTTTGTCAGAGATCAGATGGCTGTAGGTGTGCAGCTTTATTTCTGGGCTCTCTACACTGTTCCACTGGTCTAGGTGTCTGTTTTTATTATGTACTAATACCATGGTGTACTAGTTAGTTACTACAGCCCTATAGTATACTTTTAAGTTGGGTAGTGCTCTATGTTTTATTCAGTCTCTCTCTTCAGTTCAGTTTCTTTGATTCTGCTTTTATCCTTATTATTTCCTTCCTTTTCCTTACTTTCAGTTTATTTTTTTTCTTCCTTTACAACTTTATTGAAATAGAAACTTTTGTTTTTTATTTCAAAACTTTTAATTATTTATAACATAAGCATCAGTGCTACATATTCCTCAGTATTACTTTAGTTGTGTTCAGTAAAATTTGATATGGCTTTCATTTTTATTCAATTTTATCTATTTTTGTTTCTTTTGAGACTTATTTGATATCTACATTATTTAGAAGTATGTTCGTTAATTTCCACATATTTAGAAATTTTCCAGTAGTCTTTCGGTTATCGTTAATTTTATTCCACTATGTCCACAGAACACAGAAAAGGACCATTTAAATTTCTTGAAGTCCATTTTGTAGCCCAGAATATTGTCTATCTTGGTAAACATTCCATGATCAATTGGGGAAAATGTATATTCACTTTTTCAATATATGTCAATTAGTTCCTATTGTTTATTTCATATCATTTATATCCTTGCTAAATTAGTGTCTAGTAGTTCTATCAGCTGCTGAGAGGGGAATGTTAAAATCTCCAACTATAATTGTGTATTTTCTTTCTTCTTTCAGTTGTATTTTTTGTTTGTTTGTTTGTTTTATGTATGTTGAGTCTCCGTTGTTTGATGTGTTGAGGGTTGAAAATGTTTTTGATAGCTGCTTTGAAATCCTGGTCAGTAATGCCAACATTGAATTTATTTCAGTGTTGATTATCAGTTGATCGTGTTTTCTCATTCAGGTTTATATTTTTTCTTGGTTCTTGTTATGACAGGTGATTTTTCAATCTTATCCTGGATATTTTGTCTATTAGGTTAGAAATCTCTGAGTCCTATTTAAGTCTTTTCTTTTAACACCAATTCACTCTGTTTAGGTTTAGCATGTAGATCTTGGCTTACTTTGTAGATTGTCATTTCAATGGCAGTTTAATTTCCAGAGCCTTTGAAGTGTTGTTTTGGTCTGCTTGTTTTTTCTGGCAATGATAACACTTCCATTGGTTCTTGTTGGTGCTTTATAAGACGGAAGAAATGGTTTCTCAACTAGGTAATCAGTTTTTTGCTCACGGGTGTGAGTGTGCTGGGATGTCTGGGTTTGTCTTATTTACATGGTACCATGAGATCACAGGCATTCCAAACTTTGCTGGAGGATTTAGGGAGAAACTCCTGCTCTTTGCTCCTCATATACTTAATAAATCCACCTCCTAACCATAGGTTACAGCCTTACTCTTCCTATTATGATCCGCCATTCAGCAAAAACAAAGACTTTCTAGTTTTCCTTCCCTTCTATAAGGAATTGTGGTTATTTTGTACCCTTCTCTTGGAACAGCCTATAACAAAAGAGACAAAAAGACCAAAAAGTAGGGCTTGACTCCCTATTTTTACCTTGTTAAGGTTTAGATTTGAAATTATTTTGTAAAGCACTTTTTCTTTCAGCAAAATCTCATTTTTGAAAACTAAAAGCTTCAAACTTAAGTATAGATACTTAAATCTTAAAAGACTGTTTTGAAAGACAAAGCCAAATATTAACTTTTTAATTCTAATCTCTGTCTTTTTCCTGGAGCAATAAAAATTTTACTTTAATGGCTGCAAAGCAGGTTGACAACTAGGATTAATTAGTGAGTATATTAAAATAATTTAGTTTAATCATTCCTATTGCATTTGTGACATCTAGTAGGTCTTTTTTTCACTTTATATTTATTTATTTGTTTGTTTGTTTATTTATTTATTTATTTTTTACGTTTCCTTGTGGAACAGGACTACTCCATAGGCAGTGTGCATAGAGTGGCAAAGTTCTTAAAGTAACATTTTCCATATGTGTGTCTTTAACTATTAAAACATGCAAGACAATTAAAAATAGAGATTATATTTAACTTTGTTCATTTTTTCTAACACAGCTAGACATCAGAAACTTCTAAATTGAATCAGGTTAGTTTGTGATATGAATATGTAAGATTCTGAGTATAGACAGGTCAGTGTAGCATGAAGGTATTGATTTATTTTGCATTCCTCCAAGAAGAAATTAACAATGAAATAAGGACTAGAAGCATGTCCTCTATAGGAGGGACTAGGCCAGATAGTAAGTATTTTAGGGTTGTGGGCTGCACTGTCTCTGTGGCAACTACTCAGCTCTGCCATCATAACACAACAACAGCCATAGACAATATGTAAATGAAAGACAATATATAAATTGAAAAAAACACTGGTTATGAACACTGAAGTTTAAAATTTCTATAATCCCACATGTCATGAAGCATTTTCATTTTTTTCTAACCACTTAAAATTTCAAAAAATAAATTATTCTTTATTCATACATAGTACAAAAACCGGTGATAATCTGGATTTGGCCTATGAGTTCTACTCTGCCAAGCCTTGGCTTACAGCCATGCCACACTGGGTCTTTACTGTATCTCATAGAGCTATTAAATCAGTACTTAGAAGGAAGCAGTATATCTTCTGTGATTGCTTAACCAACATTATTCATCTCATTAGTATAGAAAGATACATATGCAGAAAAATAATACACCTTTTTTTGTGCTGGTTAAACCATCTTTCTAACATACTGCAAAAGAATATTGCCCATGAATCCTAAAAGATGAATTCATTATGATAAACATCTGTACTAAAAATGAGAAAGATCCTAAATAAGCCATTTAGTGTTACACCTTAAGGAACTGTACATAAAAGAACAAACTAAGTTCAAAGTTAGCAGAAGGAAAACAAAAATGAAGATTAGAAAATCAATAAATAAAATAAAGATTAGAAAAAATAGAGAAATTAACAAATGGAAGAATTAGATTTTTTAAATGATAAAATCAACAAATTTTTAGCAAGACTAGATAGTGAAAATAGGGGGAACTCAGATCAGAAATTTAAAAAGAAGACATTAAAACTGATAACACAGAAATACAAAAGATCATAACAAACTACTATGAACAATTATATGTCAAAAATTGTATAATCAAGAATTGGTTAAATTCCTACACAAATACAATCTGTGAAGACTGAATCATGAAGAAACAGAAAATTTTAAATGAGCATGTGGATTGAATCAATAATAAAAAGCCTCCCATCGGAGAAAAGCCCAGGACCAGATGGTTTTCCTGCTAAATTCTACCAAACATTTACAGAAAAATTAATGCCAATTCTTCTTAAACTTAAAAAAAAGTGGAGAGAATATCGCCAAATTCATTTTACAAAGCCAGCATTTTCCTGATACCAAAGCCTGACAAGGACAATACAAGAAAAGAGAATTGCAGGCCAATGTCCCTGATGAGGATACATGCAAAAATCCACAAAAGCATACTAGCAAAAACAAATTCAACAACACGTTAAAATAATTATCATCATGATTAAGTGGGATTTATCCCTGGGGTGCAAGAATGATTCAACATAAACAAATCAATAAATGGAACATACCACGTTAACAAAATGAAGGATAAAAACTTTGTCATCGTGGCAATAGATGAAGAAAAAGCATTTTAAAAATTCAGCACCCTGTCATAGCAAAAACTTGCAAGAGATTAAGTACAGAAGAAAGTACCTCAACACAATAAAGGGCATATGCGTCAAACCTGTAGGACATAATTCTCAATGGTAAAAAGTTGAAAGCTTTTCCACTAAGATCAGAGACAAGGCAAGGATGCTCACTGTTGCCACTTATTTTCAACATAGTACTGAAAGTTCCAGCCAAAGCCATTAGGCAGGAGAAAAATATGAAAGCAATCCAAATTGAAAAGAAAAAATTTAAATCATCCTGGTATGCAGATTGCATGATCATATATAAAGAAAACTTCAAAAGGACTTCATGGAAAACTGTTAAAATTGAAAAACAATTTTAGTGAATTTGCAGGACACAAAATCAACATAAAAAATTAGTAGTATTTTATATACTCATAGCTAATTATTAGAAAAATAATAAAATAATCTCAGTTACAATAGCAACAAATAAATACTTAAATATAAATTTAGCCAAGGAGAAAAAGATTTTATACTGAAAACTATAAAACACTGATGGAAGAAAGGGAGGAAAACACAAATTAATAAAAAGATATCTCACACATTCATAGATTGGAAAAAATAATGTGAAAAATGTTCATACTACCAAAGTGTAGATCACCTATAAAAACTCCAATGGTAGTTTGCACAGAAATAGAAAAGTTACATCTTTTAAATTTGTATGAAACCACAAAAAAACCCAAAGAGTGAAAACAATCTTGAGCAAAAAGAGGAAAGTTGGAGGCATCACACTCCCTGATTTCAAAACATATTTTTAAGTGATTACAGACGGGCATGTTGGCTCATGCCTGTAATCTCAGTATTTTGGGAGTTCAAGGCAGGAGGATCACTTGATCCCAGGAGTTTGAGACTAGCCTGGGTAACATAGTGAGACCCCTGTCTCTACAAAATATACAAAAATTTACCTGGGCATGGTGGTATGTGTCTGTAGTTCCAGCTACCCAGGAGGCTGAGGCGGGAGGATTGCTTGATCCTGGGAGACAGGCTACAGTGAGGCATGCTCATGCCACTGCACTACAGCCTGAGAAACAGAGTAAGACCCTGTCTCAAAAACCAAAATGTGATTATGATAAAACAGCATTGTACTGGTATAAAAACAGATGCATTGGCCAATGCAATAGGATAGAAAGCCAAGAAATAAACCCATGCTCTTCCTGACAAGAACATCAAGAACAAACAATGGGCAAAGGGACAATCTCTTCAAATGGTGTTGGGAAAACTGAATATCCACATGTAGCAGAATGATATTTAACTCTTTTCCCACATCTTATACAAAAATAAATTCAAAATGAATTAGACATTTAAATGTAAGACCTAAACCTGTAAAACCATTAGGGAATTAAAAAACAAACAAACAAACAACAACAACAACAACAAAAAAAACAGGGGAAAGCTCTACAATATTTATCTGGGTAATGATTTTTTGGCTATGACCCTAATAGCACAGGAAACAAAAGCAAAAATAAACAAATGGAATGCTATCAAACCAAAAATATCCTGCACAGCAAAGGAAATAAAGTGAAGGGACAATTTACAGAATAAGAGAAAGCATCTGCAAACCACACAACTGATAAGGGGTTAATACCCAATTTATACAATAGATTCAGATAATTCAATACAAAAAACCCAAATAGCCCTATTAAAGGAGTTCAGCAAAGAATCTGAACAGATATTTCTCAACAGAAGATGTACAAATAACTAACAGTTACATGAAAAATTCTCAGTGTCACTAACCATTAGGGAAATGCACATTAAAAACAAAATGAGAGATCACCTCATACCTGTTAGAATGTCTTTCATCAAAAAAGATGAAAGACATCAAGTGTTGGAGAGGATGTAGAGAAAAGCAAATCTTTGTACACTGTTTTTGGGAATGTAAATTACTATAGCCATTATAGAAAACAGTATGGCGATTCTTCAAAAAGTTAAAAATAGAACTACTATGTGATCCAATAATTCCAGTTCTGAGTACATATCTAAAAGAACTGAAATCAGTATGTCAAAGGGATATCTGTGCTCCCATGTTCATTGCTGCATTATTAACCATAGCCAAGATATGGAATGAACCTAAGTGTCTATCAATGGATGAATAAATAAGAAAATGTACATATACACAGTGAAATGCTAGTCAGTTAAAAAAAAGGGAGAAAAATACTTTTATTTGTGACAACATGGATGAATCTAGAGACTATTAGCCTCAGTCAAGTAAGCCAGGCACAGAAAGACAAATATGGCATGATATCAAATTTTTAAAAACTTGAACTCATAAAAGCAGAAAGTAGAACGATGGATACCAGAGGTTTGGGGGACGAGAGGGGAAGGAATGAGAAGTTGATGAGCAAATAAAAATTTTAGATACAGGGGATGAACAAGTCTTTAATTTTATTTATTTCTCTACTAAAAGATTTACCCACTCCCAGAAGGAATAGGTTTTCACAGCTATTGTACAGCAGGTAGACTATAGTCAATACTATTTGTTTTATTATTTTATTGTAGTTTTATTGGCTCTGGATGGCCATACAGTTAGTGATATTATACTGTATATTTAAAAATAACTAAGATATTAAATTTCAAACTGTGTAATCAATAAAAAAGGTAAGCAAAGTAATGGATATGTTAATTAGCTTAATTTAATCACTGCACATTGTATGCATATATCAAAACATTGCATTGTACCCCATAAATGTATGCAACTATGGTTTGTCAATTAAATATAAGATCAGTAAAAAAAAAAAAAAAGAAAGGTACTTTGCGTATGTCAAGGGACAATGCAATTTGGTTATAATGGTTTCATAAGTTCTTGAAATAATAGGCTACAGAATTTTGTTCTTGAGAAGTAGGCAGCAAAAGAGTTTCTCTTATAGCCTAGGATTCTACAACATGCCAGGGTTAGGGAGGGAAACTTTCAGTTTTTTTTGTTTTGTTTTTTTTTTTGAGGTGGAGTCTTGCTCTGTCACCCAGGCTGGAGTGCAATGGCACGTTCTTGGCTCACTGCAACCTCCTCCTCCCAGATTCGAGCCCTTCTCGTGCCTCAGCTTCCCAGATAGCTGGGACTATAGGAATGTGCCACCACACCCAGCAATTTTATTTATTTATTTTTTGTATATTTAGTTGAGATGGGGTTTCACCATGCTGGCCAGGCTGGTCTCGAACTCCTGACCTCAAGTGATCCACCCACTTTGGCATCCCAAAGTGCTGGGATTACAGACCTGAGCCACTGCACTCAGTCCAGATTTTTCAAACCCACAGTTATGTTGTTGCTACATTCCATCCCCTGATGCATCAAAGATGAAGATGTTCAAGGCCTGGCAACAAAATTTATAGCAGCCCAGGGGCAGAAATTTCACTTTTCAGAGACAACGATTTCACCATTAGTTTGGAGATCAAACCCAAGACTCAATGTCTGGGTTTTAAAAAGATCAGTATTACCTGAGCGGGAGAAAGGGAAATATATTGCTTCTCAAGATTCTCCTTTCCCCGCTAGATATATTGAATTTTCTTCTTATATATAATTTCCAGTTGCTGAACTGTTCTACAAAATGTAAAGCACATGAGTAAAAGCGATTACTTCCAGGAGTCTTTTCTAGAGAGGCAGCCTCTGAAACAAGTTGTCTAAGGTTGAATAAAATATTATTAAAATAAGTTCATCAGCACTTCTCAACAGGGGCCATAGTCCTCATTAGCACAAACTGGAACTAGCTAGGGACTCACAGGTGACCTAATTCCATTGTCATAACGCTTGCAGAGATCAGTAGAGTTATGTTTTTTACCTTCAGCAAAGGTCAGATGGCCTCTTTGCTCATTACCCCAAAGAAATTCCAGAAACATGAAAAATCCAACAAAAACCAAATAAATCCAGAATCTATGGAGTATGTTAATGCTTCTAGGTAAACTTAATATTATCACTACACTCTAGTGATAAAGGCTTCGGTCCACTTCCTAGCTTCGCTAGCTAAATTACCAAGCAGTAATTTATACTTAGCAGGAAACCCTTGCCTATTTCTTTATTTTAATACACATTCTCATTATGCTAAGTTCAAAGAAATGCATGCATTCTACATTAAATAAAATTGGAGACTTTTGCTGCTTTAAACTTTTTATAGGCAAATAAATATTTCTACCCACATGGCTTGTGGCAATCATTTCTCACCCAGGCTTTGAGCAGGACAACCAAAAAATTCTAGTGAACTGAACTGTCGTATCCTTGAACTGATTGGCACCCCAGGAGAAACTGTGTTATCATGACAACAGAATTTACTCAGATAAGAGTAAATAATCGTTCACCATTTAGGCTTTTCTTAAATAATTTTATCTCTGCATAATCCTATCAAAAATATTTAGCTTTTGCAGCTCTTTTGCAGGTGGAAATGTACTGACTATATGAAGAACATGTCAGAATCAAGTGTATTAATAGAAAGGCTCAGGGACATTCCAAAACATGTCACATACTGGGTAAGTAATAACAAGGTAACATTCCTGATCATTCAAGAAAATCAACAGTTCTGTGAGTCTACAAAAATACCAAGTGGTCAATTACCATTTTCCAAATTCGACCACATGCCCAGTATATGATGTTAGATACAGAATAAATAAAATATTTGTTCTTATTAATGTAATATATAGGCTTCAGAAGAAACAAAAACAAATGATTAGCATCTCTTGTATGACACTAAAGAAAAATCTACAAGGATGATGATTTTGATGACTACCACATCAAGGAAGAATGAATATTGTGAAATATTTATCCAAATATACAATGACAAATGCGGACAAAACTAACTTCATTATTCATGCCAAGGCAGGGAATTGTTTGGTAATCAACAAAACCTGACCCTAAAATTTATACTTATTCTTATTTTCCTACAAAACCACCAAAGGAGGCTACTGTGACCTTGCCAACAATTTTTGGTTGAATTAATGGAATCGTACTCTCCAGTGAAAACCCTACATTACTTGTTTGAGAGGAAAGAGAATTCTGAGTTTTCAGCTGTCTATCCAGTCTTATCTCAATACGGATTGCACAAGTTAAAGGAAACGGCCCTCACTGTCTCTGACACAAGTAACAAAGCTCTTAGGCCTTCTGCTCTGCCTGATTGATTAGATTTAGCCACAAGAGCAGTGAGACTGAGTCACAGGTCTAAGAGCCTCCTCTTCATGGTTTAATTATATCTTAATTCATTTAACACCACAATGTGCTGTAAAGATAATGGAAAAACAAAACATAGCAGGAAATTATTGCTTTTGTTGAAGAGGACAAAGAATGATTATTATGGCCTAAGTGACCTATAATATAATAAAAGCATTTTCAAAATAAAAAAATTGCAAATATAAACCCTAGATGAAAGAATGTTAAGGAGACAGTAAAAGTACTAGAGGAAGGAGGTTTTACTAAATAAGACTATTAGCTAAAAGGCATATATGCCTCTAGGTTTCTGTTCAAAACAGAAAGAGATACAGCACATGTAATATACTGCTATTGTCAGAGCAATGGAACTTTGTCCATTTTCCCTTTGCACTTTAAGTGCTGCTGTCAAACATGGGCTTGTTAGCTTTTAATTTGCTTTAGAAACCGTCTGCTATCTTGCCCACTTTTAGAAACCATCTGCTATCTTGTGACATGCTATATCACAAGCATGGTTTTCCAATTAGCTGGGATGCTGGATCAGATTCGAGCCACCCCAAAAATCAATTTTACAACTGCCAAAGCCAATTGCCAGGGGCAAGGAGAAGCTGTATGATTTAAGAATTTTATAGTGTTTGTAAACCCTAGAAAGTTTACAGCTTTCTTTAATTGGCCAGCCTACACAGAAAAGACTCTCTTCACCAACCTGAAAAGATACATTCAAAACATAAAATGGTGCATTTTTGTTAAAATATTGTTTTAAAATTAGTGGAAAAGGTTTAGCCACTGTGCATATTTATTTAAGTGCTGATTGGTAACATCTTCATATTTAGTAAATAATAGCTGAGAGCTGGTTGCATAGCATGTTAGTATTAATACAAGCCAAAGATTTTTCCATGTGATACATTTCTGTGATTAAAATTCACTCACATTTATCGTAATACAGAAAGGATACCATCTATAGAATATTAGTATACTTTTGTAATTTATATTGTAATTATATTGAATTTGATTAATTTACTAAAGTTCGAGATCCTTAACTAAATTCAGTGCTAGGAAAATAGAATAAAATTTTTATATTAAAATTTTTTCATGTAGTGATACAACAGCTGGCCTAACTCTCATAAATGTCCTAACAGGACATTTATTTCTTTTTCTCTATTCCCTGATTTGCAACATTTCTACCCAAACTTCAGAATCTCTGTTGGCCGGGAAACCCTGTTCTATTACAATATTTTATTTATATTTTAAGTATTTTTTCATAAGAAAGAATATCAAAGTAACTGTCGTACTTTAGCACATGTGGTATTATCAACAACTATTTGAAAAGAAATTATGAATCTGTAATAGCTGATGAAATGCATTTGAGGTTCAACCTCAAATAATATAAAACTGAGTTAATATCCCAAGATCTTGGTACTAAATTGGTGGCTATTAGGACAATAAGATCTGAGATGGATAAAAACCAAGTTAAAGGGTCCTTAAGGGGTACATATTGCTCTTCCATGGGATTATTCTGTGTGTGCAAATAATATGAAACTTAGGCTATTGGAAAAAAATTAAGACCACATTCCATTACTACCATCACCAACAACTCTACTGATTCCAACTTAACTCTCCTTAAGTTTATAAATAAATATTAAACAAAATTTCTGATTAAATGAAAATTACTGTCTATTTTCAGAGACACGATTATATAGATTGAGAAAAATTGTCACTGAATGAATAAATCAATAATATGGTGAATTATGAAAAGATTAACTGTGGGCCAGGAGTGGTGGCTCATGCCTATAATCCCAGCACTTTGGGAGGCCGAGGGGGGTGGATCACAAGGTCAGGAGATTGAGATCATCCTGGCCAACATGGTGAAACACCATCTCTACTAAAATACAAAAAATTAGCTAGGCATGGTGGTGCACACCTGTAGTCCCAGCTACTCAGGAGATTGAGGCAGGTAATTGCTTGAATCCAGGAGGCAGAGATTGCAGTGAGCCAAGAGAGTGAAACTCCATCTCAAAAAAAAAAAAAAAAAGATTGATGTGAAACAGTGCATCTCTTTCTCAAATACTGTACATTTTAGATATGCATGAGACTGCAGGCTTTGAAAGAGTTACCTTGTGAGTGATATTCTTATTCCAGTATAATTTACATTGTTCAAAATACTTTTTAATTCTCCTTTTGAATTTCTCTCCAGTTCACCTTAAATCCTACTCAAGGAAGACAGTCCCATTTTATATTAATCACATCTAGACATTCAGTCGCCTGGCTATTATCCAATTTGATCAACTATCCTATTAGAAAAGTGAATCTTGAAGTTTTTGGCAGTATCTATCATCACATTCACTCTAATTTATTAAAATGATTTGGCATCTTTGATGGTGTATAAAATGCTTTTTGCTATGTGTCTGCTCCCCTCCCAAACAGGAGATATGTGAAATTGAGGACTCACAGGATAAAGCAAGAAAGCTAGGCGACCATATATCAACTGGGCTGTAATGTATAAGTTGCCCTGCATGATGGTTTATTATATATAACAGTTTGACGAGGCTAAGAGATGCTTAAATAGCTCCTAAAGTATTATTTCTAGGTGCATCTCTGTGGGTGTTTCTGGAATAGATTAGCATTTGAATCAATAGACTGAAATTTTAAAAGGCTGCCCTCACCAATGTGGACAAATATCATCCAATTCATTGAGGTCTGAATAGAATAAAAAGGTAGAGAAAGGATGAATTTCCTTCTCTTCTTGACCTGGGACAGTCATCTTCTCCTTCTTTCTGATATCAGAGTTTTGCTTTGTGGTCCTTCAGATTTTGATCAGGACTTACTGAAATTCATGGCTCCCATGGTTCTCAGGCCTTTGAGCTTGGATTGAAACTTCTTGGCCTTCCAGCTTAAATATGGCAGATTGTGGGACTTCTTAGCCTCTGTAATCACTTGAACATTAAGAAGAGCATCTCTTCTTCTATATCTGTTTTTAAATCTGTCTCTATGTCTACATTTATATTGATCGTATTGGTCCTGTTTCTTTGGAGATCCTTTACTAATGCACCCTGTAAGGGTCTGGTATGCAGAAAAGACTTGAGTGGCACTTATTTCAGTACCAAAGACAGTATCAAAGGTAGCATCTCCTTTGACTTGTCATTTAGAAAATGGAAACTAGGAGAAATTCTTTAATATCTCTCAGCTTTATTGTGACCTTGTGCAGTGAAGAATCCAGTTAATAATCTCTTGGAAGACTATTCCTTAGAATTCCCATAAGTGCAACAAAATGCTTGCTCCATTCTGACTTGAAGGCTGAGGGTTTAAATGAGAGCGGGTATCGATGTCCCAGCTGTTTGCTCTGACAGATGATGGGACTTAAACCCAGGGAATGATTCCTTAATTCCAACACACAGAGATGCTTCTTCAGTCTCTTTTACTGTGGAAGACTTTTATTCCAAGCTAATCAAGGCTTCGTCTATGGATAGAAACTGGTCCTTGATTATTTAGAAAAAGAATGACTAAGAATGACTTCAGAGAGACAACTCCTCCACACAGGACATTTGAAGACTGTTCAAATTTAGCATAACATCTTGGTTTTCCTGAACATTTTTAGGCCAAAGAAAAAAATTCCAACATCTTTACATGCACAGTTATTCCAGAAGTGGAAAAAAATCTCAATGTAGTAATTGTGAAAAGTATGTCCCGCAGAGGTGACTGCAAAATGTTTAGAACAGTAGAAGCCCATGGGATTTTATTGGTTTCTGAGGTGATTTTGAATGGGAATAGGCAAGTCTGGGGCATGTATTAGACTATAAATTCTGAGACTTCATATTGTATTATTGATAACATTCATTGGTTAAAGACACTATTCCTCCTGGAATTTCAGTGGCGGGGAATTGTTTTGTGACTTCTTCTATGGCAGAAAACATGGTGATGGTCTGGATGAAAGCAGTCACTGATGGCTAGTAGCAATTGGGAAATGCAAAACCAAATAGTGCTATATTTATATAAAAGTATATATGTAGTGCTGTATTTTTATAAAATTATAATTTTGAGATATCTAAATTTTTTAGGAAAATGCAAAACAAATTTTGAGTGAGATGAGTTTTGCTTTTATGTCCTTTTCTGCAAGTAAAATAGATGATACATATGTAAACAGATAGTTTACAGATCTTTTCATGTTTTTTTCCTCCCTAACCACTTACTGGTTGCTTGTAAGTCACTTATCTGCTGGACAATAGCTTATTTGCATATGCACATGTAAAACATATGCAAATAATTAGAAACCTAAAGAGGGGTGACTGCAAGAGGCAAGTTTAGTCATAAGAAGGAGGAGATGTTTCTCTTGCAATATTGTCATTGTCTGACCACAGAGGAATCTTTAGAAAAATATATTATGTTCCTTTCACTTCGTTTGTCCTTGGTCCATCTCAATTTCCTTGTAGCCACATGGAGTCTTAGTCACATGTTTTCGTTTTCCCCTTTATCATGAATAACTGGATTTGAGCCGAGTTCTCAATGATACATGATCAAGGTGAGAATTTGAAAAGCTCCGGTTAATGTATACAAAGATTTAATAGCTAAATCTATTACCAAACTCACCATCTTCTTTGGAGATATTTGTATATAAATAGATAATCATACTCAATCCCACTTAATAGCTGCCTATTGGGTGGGTTGTATGCAACAATAAAAAGCTAGAGAGGAAATGCTTGGGAAGAGGAGACTCTCCTGGACTTTCAAAAGTATTTCCATTTCACAAATATAAATGCAAATACAAAAAATGAAATTTCAGAAAGAAGACCTACTGTGACTCAAGAACTTTTGTAACTGACATAGGGTCATAAGAAGATTAAAATGTGTTTCTGTGCTCACTTGTTGAGTACAGGAACTATCATGAGTGTGTAGCACTGGGCCCATTACTAAATCTGTCTGGTGACCCATTTTCCTGTCTGCAAAACAGAAGAAATATAATTGTCTAAAGCATATGATTGAGGATTTCGTGTATAGTCTGAATTAGACAGTATTCAGGAGGATTGAATATATGAAAAAGAAAAAGAAGGAGAGGGAAAACGCAAGGAGGAGGAGGAGAATAAGGGGGATCAGGTTACTCCCAATTCTACCAGAAGACACTTAGGCCATTAAGGCCTCCACAAGATTCCTCTCAGTTCCACTGTTGATCAATGTGCTCTTCTTTGTCAATTCTGATCCAGGAATTCTCATTCTTCACTGTCCAGTAGAATCAACCTGGGAAGCCTTCAAATTCTGGTGCCCAGGCTGCACTCCAGAACAGTTAAATCAGAAATGCTGGGAATGTAACTCAGGCAGGTAAAATCTGTAAACCTCTGAGCTAAGGTCAAGAACAATTGCTCTCTGTTCCATGTCTCAGCTTTGTATACTTAACCAACTGAGTGCTTGTTGGCTCTGGCATAGAAAGCTCTTTCAGTCCGGTAAACTTAAAACATGCTGACACAAATTTTTTAAATGAGCATATTCTTTTAGCAAAGAAGAAGAGAATATATTAAAACACATGACTTTGGACTTGATAGCAATATTCTCTGTGTTTAAGCTTATTTTTTTTAAAAAAGAGAAGCAAGTTATCCCATTAAAATATTCACTCAAAAATAAAAATTTTCTACCCAACTTGGAGAAAAATATACAATGTGATGTGAAGCCCAATGTCAGTCTAATCTTTGAGGTTTATATGCACTTACAGAAACAGAATTTTCAGTCTGGACCCATAGGGATTTTTTTCTAATGCCACATCAATAAAGCCTTGCTCTGGATCACTGTGATGCTTGAATGGAAAGTGGCTGTTTATGGAAAAATTTCGTGCCATAAAATGTACTTCTAAAATTACACAACCAAGCGAGGGTTCTCAGAATCTCCTCTCAAAGATACTGTATGCAAATTTTTGTTTCACTTGATGCTGATTTCAGTAAAATTTATTTTTCTCATCAATTAGAAAAGCACAAATAGATAGGTGTTTTAAAAGGATGTTTTAAAAGAAAACAGAGAAAAGCATCCACCTGAGCGTGATGCTCAGAAAAAAAGATTTATGTTTTCTTACCACAGTGGGAAAATGGTTGCAATTATGAACAAACCCTTTAAGGTAATAAATGAATTTTTCATAAGACGTCATTTTTTACTAGCTGTTATAATCATTTTCTCCTTATTGTGTTCTCCAACTTGCCAATAACATCATTTTAACATTCTTATGCAACAAGCCATGCTCCACTCTGTGGCCTAATATTTCACTTTAATATCCATTCATTTTCGATAGCGCAGGCTCTCCAAGGCCGTGCAGAAGCACTCTGTCTCTGGTGAGGTGTCACTTTAAGTATGATCTATTATTAGGCTTGGTAAAGGAGGTGTAACCACTCAGGGGCAATCATGAAATCATGAAAAAAATGTACAAACATCTGGGACCCAAAAGTCATTTCACTGGCTAATAGTGTCTGGGCTTTGCTAATAGATCTTATTTAAAGTGCAGGACACTATTTATATATTTTTTAAAACCCTATATAACAACTAAAGAGACATTCTATTTCAATTACAGCATTGTACATAGTGCAGAAAACAATGCTCCCAATGTGACCTACAAATACTTCTGAAGCTGACATCACAGAGGAGCAGCCAGGAGTACCTGGAATGATGCAATCCCAAAGTTCTCTCTTTGCATAATCAGCCAGCGTGCTCAATATTTATCTTAACAGACACAGGGTGAATGTGCATGTTTTCGTTTCACATATAAAGAAGGGAGTATAGTAGAGAGACTAAAGTAAAGCTTTGGATGCAAATGCCTGGGTTGAAATCCCACAGCTTGACTGTAGGCAAATTCCATAACGTCTATGTGCCTCAGCTTTTTCACAGGGTAGGGTATAATACTGCTCAGAATATTTGCCACTGCGTCTGGGAGAGAATGCTCTTCTCCTATCCCATTAGCTTCGGGCTTAGATGTGAGTCTTGCTTTGGCCAGTGATGTATGTCAAAGTGACATGTGCTGCTTCAAAGCTGTAGCATGAAGAGCTGTGCTGTAGTGCCGTGATCTTTCTTGTCTCTGCCAGAAAACTCAGAATGAGGACTCGAAATGAGCCATCCCCTCTACTTGGTCCCATGGAAAAAGACTACAGTTCACCCCTGAGGGACACAGTGTGAGTAAGAAATAAACCTCTGTAAATTAGCTCAAACCGACTTATTTATCTCATGTATGATGAGAATAAAAATAATACTTTAAAAACTAGAGTAAGTTGCATGAGCTCTGAATGAGACAATATCAATGCAACTATTCTAAAGTGCCTGGCATATGAAGATCATTCAATGTGAGCCATTATTATTATTAATATTATAAATACACCTAAGTCAAAGATGAGGCAGATGATGGTGTCTGTTCTTTAAATGTGATAGTTTTTGCCTCATTCAGAGCAAAAAAAAAAAAAGACATGAATCGGGATTTTGTTTTGACCTACTTATATATATGGGAATTGCTAACCTAGTTATGTTTCTCCACTGATTCATCTTAGTGGATTCCCCACTAAGTTATCTTTTAATGGCTGGGTAGGGTTGCCAAATTTAGCAAATTAAAATACAGAATGCCAGATACATTTTAATTTTATATAAACAATGAACAATTCCTTATATTAGTGTGCCCTATGAAATATTCAAGATGTCCATATACAGAAAGCCTTTGTTGTTCATCTGAAACTCAAATGCAACTGGGTGTCCTAAAATATATTTGACAATCATAACCTGGAGCTGTACACAGTCCTGGTCTGATAGTAGCAATGATCCCTTTCCCCTCCCTTTATTTAACCTGTGGATCCTGAAATGTGTATTACCATCATTTGAAACCACAGATGTATTTTGTTGTAAAAATTTTGACTTTGTTAGTACAGGTGCACAGAAATATAAACTGAGTCAAGGATCAGAAGATTTAGCGTTCTGTGACCACTCCAGAAGTCCAGTTCTGCGATTAATTAACAGTGTTATTTTAGACAAATCACTAGTGTTTCTCCAAGCTTCAGTTTTCTCATTAGTAAAGTAGGAAAATTATAGGAGTTCTTATAAAACTCTCCAAATAAAAGTATGTGCCATTGTGCTGATGAGGTCTTAGATCATTATGACTTGTTTAATTAATGACTGCTAATATGGACTTCTCTGTGACCTACTTCTTCTAGGCACTTTATAAATATTAACTAATTTTAACTTCATAATAACTCTATAAGGTAGGTGCTCTTACTATCTCCATTTTACAGATAAAGAAATTGAGAGAAGTTTAAATACCTTGCTTAGGATCACATATAATGAGTGGAAACTCTGCAATTTGAATCTTCGTGAACTGTCTTTATCTTCTCTGCACGTTAACATGGATACTGTTTACTTAAGCATAAAACCAGGTTAATACATCTTGGGGCAAACCTTCAGTCATAATTAAATTTGATAAAAAGTTACATAAGATCTAGTTTGAATGACTGACCTTCAGTAGAATTGAGCAGCACTGAGTGACAAAGAAGTACCTGAAGTTGTGCTCTCTTTCAGGCATTAAATGCTGGCAGATGAACATTTCAATTGGTTAATATGAAAACTTATAACTTTGGCTGATTTTCCCCTCAGAGTTTTTATTTTTTATTTTTATTTATTTATTTATTGAGACAAGGTCTCCCTCTGTTCTCCAGGCTAGAGTGCAATGGCACCATCATGGCTTATTGCAAATTCTACCTCCCCAGCTCAAGCAATCCTCCTACCTCAGCCTCCCAAGTAACTGAGATCACAAAAATGCACAGCTGGCTATTTTGCCTTTTTTTTTTTTTTGTATTTTTAGTAGAGATGGGCTTTCACCATGTTGGCCAGGTTTGTCTTGAACTCCTGGGCTCAAACGATCCACCACCAGTCTTGGCCTCCCAAAGTGATGGTGTTATAGGCATGAGGCACTTCACCCAGTTTTCCTCGGTGATTTTTTTAAATTGATTAAGGCCAGGCTCGGTGGCTCATGCCTGTAATCCTAGCACTTTGAGAGGTGGAGATGAGCAGATTGCCTGCGGTCAAGAGTTTGAGACAAGTCTGGCAAAGATGGTGAAAGCATAGTGAAAGTCCATCTCTACAAAAAATATGAAAAAGTTAGCTGGGCATGGTGGCATGTGCCTACAATCCCAGCTACACAGGAGGCTAAGGCAGGAGAATTGCTTGAAGCTGGGAGGTGTAGGTTGCAGTGAGCCAAGATCGCATCACTGCACTCCAGCCTGGACAACAGAGTAAGATTCTGTCTCAAAAAAAAAAAAAAAAAAAAAGTGATTAAATTGCCTAGAAGCCTTGGAATTTTGTGGAAGAACTTTATATGGCAATTAATGGCAATTATAGTAAGTCATATGCAATGCAGTTAAAAAACAGTTTTTGAAAATTCTTAGGGGCACCTAGTTAGACTCAGTGCTCATCTTTGATTGTATTTGGGCAAGGAAACAGAGGGTGCTAGTGAATTGTCTGTTTTCTCCCTTGGCCTATGACCCGTGAAAGGGACACTTAGTATCAATGTTTGATTTTACTGACCAGCAAATGACCAAAGCATACAGTGAGATCATGATATAATACACACACAAAAATGAGGACTTTCTTAAAAATGAAAGCTGGGTTACAGAATTTTGCTTCTTACATTGATATAAAATTCCATTGTAATGGCTCAATGTATGTGGTGGCAGCCACTGGTCAGGGTGGTGGGTGGAGAGGTTTAGTTTACCGTGGAAATGAAATTAAGTCTAAATTTCCCATGAATTTATCTCATAGCGTAGGTATTATTCCCCAAAGAGATTCATACAGGTTTGTTCAGCCCTAAGCATTTTACAGAGATATTGCAGAACCTATAATCCATGTATTTCTTAAAGATTGCCTCTGTCCTAAATACAGTGTATGTCTTGTACATATTGTTACAAATACTTGCCAAATTCATTTGCGTATTATTGCAATTAGTCCAACATAAGATAAAATATTTACAGAATTTTGGAAGTTGCTTTTACTTCTTTTATTTTCTCAAGCCATGTATACCGGTAGCATATAGAGATCTGACAATTCTCCCACTCCTGAAAAAAAACTGAGAAGCAGGGCTCCAAAGTATTAGATGTTAAAGCTATTTTCTATAGTCTGTTTTGAGAGATTTCAAGTAGGCCTTTTGTTCAAAGACATTCCCTAACCCAGGTGTTTGAAATTTTACCATCAGAAAGCTGTTTGTTGCATGAACCAAACTCTGACATTCTGGGGTACAATCAGATTTAAGGGGCTGCACATTTTCTTTAGATGGTCAGGACACACATATCAAAAAGTATAGATTTTGTTGATTCCTAGCAATTTATATGACCCTTTTTCACATTTTTTTAAAGAATCTTCCCCTCTCCTCAATCTCCTCTGTGTGTGTGTGTGTGTGTGTGTGTCTGTGTTATTTTCCTCAGATTCAGATACATACTTTCCCAATATACCAGTATTTATTGACAATCTCACTTTGTGAGAAATAAGAAACTGACACTTTTGTCAGGTGGTTTACAAACCTATTCCACTAAATCTTACTAAAGTCTTATAACATTCTTGAAGAGATTGATATTAATACCCTCAGTTTACAAATAAGAAATAGGAGACTAAGAAGCTAAATGTCTGGCCTAATGTCTTTTTGGCTAAGTGACAGAGTTAATATTTGACCCTAGAGCTGTGAAGTCCTTCATCTTTACACCCCAATGTACGGCAGGAGACAGCCATCAGCCAGTCTGGGCCACCAACTATCTGTGTAAGACCTGCAATCTAAACATGTATTGTACATTTTAAATGGTTATACTTTAAATGGTCATGTGAATGCAGGCATTCTATCTGTGATTTTTTTTTCTTTTGGTTCGCAAAGTCTGAAATATTTACTATTTGGCTCTTTACAAAAGAAGTATGCAGACCTCTGGTTTAAGGTTCCATAACTTCACACAGCACTGTCCATTTGAAATACAATGTCAACCACATATGGAGTGTAAAATTTTATACTAGCCTTATTTTAAAAGGTAAAAAGAAACATATGAAATTCATTTTAATAATATATTTAATGTAATCCAATATATCTCAAATGCCATAATTTCAATATGTTATCAATACAAAAAAGCTATTAATGAGATATTTTATAATTGTTTTCATCATAAATCTTCAAAACCCAATGTGTAGCTTAACCTCACAGCACATGTCAATTTGGGCCAGGTACATTTCTAGGGCAAAGCATTCATGTGTTTCAGTGATGATGTATTTTTTAAATCATTAATGATGTTTTATTAATTTCTCCATTAAAATTTTAGTGCAGACTAGAAGCCAAATTCAACATCATGATTGTCTCTATTGTCACACTTTAAGTTTTGTTACTATTCCTTTTTTGTCAACTTTAATTAATATTAAATGAATAAAAAACATTTTATTCAGATTTTCAAGTTGGTATTAAGGATTCTATGAATGACAAGCCTGAGTTAGTTTCTGATTTTGATGTGTGGGGCAGGACACATGAAACTCATCAGCCACTCTGTCCCTTTACCCTGTTCTGCTCTCTTCAGAGCACTAATCACTTGATCATGTGCATCTATATTATGAAATCTCTCTGTGTGTTTTTTGCCTCCCTACCACTGAAATGGAAGCTTCATAGTGTAAGGGACTTTTTAGGTCTTGTCTAGTTCTGTATTTCTAGGGCCTAGAAAAGTGACTGGCACCTAACGGATGGTCAAAAATATATTTATTTTGGATGAATAAATCATAAAAAGTTTCACATATATAAAGGAAGGCAAGCAGAATATATTTCTGGGAAGTAAGTGCCATGCAGAAAGGCACCAGCACCTCAGAATGAATGGGTTTATCCAGTTGATTTAGACAAAAACGCTGGACTCATTGGGCAAGAAAGGAAAAGTTCTGAAACAGGAGCGAAAAAAATAGACACTGCTGAATGCTGAATACCCGCTTGGTAAGTTTTCCTAGAGCTAACTAGCAATGTAAGCTACCAAAGTAGATTCCAAACATAATATCCATCTCTCATTTTTATGGAGGTTGGCATGTATTTTTAATTAGATTAACAATACTTTCTACCACAGTTTCTTCAGTAGAACAGCAGGTGAGTGACGAAAGAGCCCTGTTTTTTAGTTTATTACATCCACCAGCTATTTCTCTTTATAAAATTTCTGCCAGCACTACATGGTGAAGTTAGACTAAGAAAATGGAAGTTACATTTCAATGCCTGGGAGAAAAGCCTTCAGAAAACTTCACAAAAGAAAAACTTTAGTTCTTATTACCTCCACCAGGCCTTCAGGTTCACCTAAAATTCCTTAGAATCCTTGGAGACCTTTTAAATGCAGTAAAATGCCTGCCTTAGGTAAAATTGGCAATGCTTTAGAACAAAGGTTTCGTAAGTGGTGGTTTATAAGGCATGTAGGATTTGAAAAGTACATTTTTCCTTGTCTTGAAGATATGTCTTATTAAGATGGCATACACCCTTGGAGGCAATATTACCTTTTCAATAGTTCACGTTTGCAATAACACTATTTCTTGTGAGGAAGCCTGGAGTATTTTTATCTGGAATAGATTGATGCTATTTGAACAAATATTATTTCAGGAGATTAGAGATTTGCAGGTAGAAAGAGCTGATCGTGTTTTCAGCACAGACAGGGGTTGAAAGAAGAGTGTGGGAAAGGAAATCATCAACCCATTCACAACACCCTCCTATTCTCCTGAAAATCGAAGCACTGTAACAGTACCTCTGTACTGTAACATTTTCTTCAGAATTCTCCTCACTGCTGCTACTAAAGGCATGTTCAGATTTTCCTAAAATAACAGATATGAATTACATAATAGAGAAAAATTCCCATGTGAGTATGAAGTTTATTCAGATTGCCATGTATTAACTTTATTCTGGATAAGCATAGCATTTTTTAATCTGTGAATTCAAATTTTACACACACACACACACACGTATTAATGTATATATGAAAGTGTTTATTCATCTAGAAGTTCTATCTTAATAAAGTAAAACTTTGAACACTAAATCATAGTTATTTATTGTGTGTGTGTGTAGAGTGCATATATGTGACTAAAAAATATTAAAATATACATAAAGGAGCAAATATTAATAAGACCCAGCACAGATAAAAAATGTAAACACTCACTAAACTATATTCTAATTTTCTAATCTTTTAGGACGGATGTATTACTAAAATCATCAGGTGAAGTAACTATTAAACAGGCATTTAGAAGTGTTTTTTTTCACATTGTAAATCTGACTGCTACTGCTGCTAAACAGTTTTTTCTAGATACAGAACTGATTGATTTTCTGAATAATCCATGATCTTTTACAATTCCAAGTCAGCTTCTTCAAATCATTCACCTGTATTCTTTATCCAATAGCCAGTCTCTCAGTCCCTTGATGGGATTAATACCACTAACTGTTCCCATTCCACTTGTGTGACTGACTCCTTTGCCCCTGGGAAGCACTGAAAATGCTCATCTTAGAAACCTTCATTTCCATTTTTATATATCAAGATATAATTAGAATGTACATTATTTAAGAAACTGTGCAATTAATTTCTCTACTTCATCACCAATACATCTTTCAAAAAACTTCTAGTTTTATTTTTTCTCTCACGTGAGGGCCCTGCCTTACCAGTACCATTCATTTCCCTTTCCCTTTGTTCTTCCATTGATCTAGACCTAAAAACCTCAGGAAATTATCAATCCACCAACCCTCCTTCTTTGACTATACATGTGCTGCTAGAGAAAAGCAAAGAAACTGAGCAATTTGCCCTACTGTGACTTTTGATCTCTAAAACCATCTAAATGATCTGTGTTGTTGGTCACTCAAGTATTCCATAACTAGCCCCTTTTAACATTATTTCAAAAGTCATTCTAATTACTCATCTCATTCCTTTAAGTTCCTTGCCTGCCTTGCCATGCTTACTCTTAGCATGATACCCCACAGTTTACAGAGAGAACAGGTGCTGCTATATAAATGTTCTAACTTCTTGGCCCTGTTTACAAATATGTTAACATTTAATTTTTCTTTGCATCTATGTTTATCCCTGACATTGTCTATGCAAGGTAAATGATGTTGTCTATGTGTGATGTAGTCCATTTTTATTCAATCACTTTCTAGGGTATTATTTACATATATTAAAGAAATATATATCTGTTTTTTTCTTCTCCACTGGACCCATGTCCTTCAGTATATAAATATGTATATGCTTATGTCTCTTTCATCGCTAAGTAAAAATGTTGCCATGATCTTGCCTGAAGGCTAGGTATTTATGTGTCCCTTCAATAAGTATCTAATGAGTAACTACTCAAGTATGTACTAGGCATTGAACTCTTGATCAACCGTCTCTTCACAACCAAGCTTTCAAAGAATGGCTTATCTTGCAGATCTCCATTTGCATCCAGGCATTCAGACATCAATCCCCTGAAACTGTACTTCACCCCTGCCTGCCCACACTACTGAAACTGTTGTGACAAAGATGATCCGTACATTGAACACCCCTTGATTTGTGTTTTATATGCTTTGTTGCATTTGACACTATCCATCATTCAATTGTCGACATCATAAACTCTCCTCTTGCATCTTAATTCTTCTTTCACACTTTCTCAAGTTCTTTAAGGTCTCCTTTCTCACACTTGTTGGATGATGTTTGTCTTTCATGCGTTTTCTTCTGATTTTGCCATGCATCATAGGCAAAACTTTCAAATACTGTACTATATGTGATTAGAATTTTCATAACTATGGTTTTACCCAGGACCAATCTCTTGAGCTCTAAGTGTGGATTTCCATTTCACAAAATTCAAACTTAAAACCAGCATCTTTCACCTCTTTGTCTTATTTTATTTGATGGAAACCTCATCCATTAAACACCCGAGACGGAATTTAGAAACTTTCTTTTTAATTTCCTTGTTTTTACAAAGAACTCTGTCTGGTGACTCCTTCCTCTCATCTCTGTACCTACTTCCTTGCTTTAGTCCTGTGCTTTGGCTCCTGAGTTACTGAAACAGTCTCCAAAATGGTCTTTCTACCTCTACTTTAGTGCCTCCTAATCAACTTTTCTACTACTTCAAGATATATTTCTAAAGTGTAAACCAAAGCACAGGACTTCTCTGTTAATAAATTGTCAAAACAAAATAAAAATTCCTTGTAATTCATTCACTTACTAAATATTTATAAATAGATATGAGTCAGAAACCAAACCAGCCGCCACATACCCTGTGGACATAAAAGTGACCAAGTCCCTGTCCCTTTAGGGTATACATACTGGACCATATAAAATGCTACAATTTTAATGCCTGAAATTATCTTCTGCACAGTCAACACTCCATTGCTCAATCTTAGTCCTTACCACATTTTAGAGTGTGTGTGTGTGTGTGTGTGTGTGTACGCACATGTCTATCAGTCTTTCTGTTCATGTCTTCACAAACTCCAGCCCCTTGATGTCAGTGACTGAACAACAACCAAATGTAGCTAATAACTGAGTCTGGCCTGTTATACTTGCTCAGGGATCCTGAAAGCAAACCCCGACAGAGTACTTATTATGTTCCACACGTTGTAAGTGACTTAGATATAGTAACCCATTTAATTATCACATCAACTCTATGAGTAAACACTATTATCATTCCCATTTTCCGGATGAGAAAATAGAGGATCCAAGAAATAAAGTAATTTGTCTATCTTTACCTATTTAAGAATCAGCAGGTCTAGCATTCACATTCAGGAAATGTAGAGTTGAATGCCAGAAAAAAATGCTAAATACTTTTTAGATGAATACCTTCAGAGATGATGTTGCTATATTTAAAAGTTATCTGATCAATACCTGTTAAATGACAGCTCAATAGACTTTCAATATTAATGTAAGTAAAATAAATGGTAAGTAAAACAGCTATAAACAAGAATGGTCAAACACTGTGTTTAAAGCAGTAGAATATTTATCTTGTTTCGCATGCTCCCACTAATGATTAGCTGTGTGCCTTAGGCCAAGTAGTCTCACCTCCTTGAGTTTCTATGCCCTCTTCTGCAGGAAGGGGTGATTGAAATTGATAATCTCCAAGGACTCATCTAACTCTCTATTACATGGCTTTTGTAACTCTCCTTATTCTCCAATGAGCTCCATTTCCTCCCTCCACCTAGAAAGGAGCAGTATCGTTTTGTCAAAACCCAGTACAGTGCAAACCTCTATGTAATTTCAGACTTTAAAAAAATCTCAGCAATACTTATATTTAACTCAAAATTATTTTTAACTTCTGCTAAAGGTATGCAGTGAATTACAGCTGCTGCTCTAAAAACAGAAGCTCAATTTTGTTTTGCTTTTATAGGTTTGTAAAATAAGAAAATCAAAGTTAAATTTTTTTGTGAGGAACCTCAGAGACTTTATTTTAGAAAGAATAATGAGAAAGAAATTAAAAATAAGTTTTGTAAACAACCGTTAATTCCTATAGTGTTTATACTTTAATTTATACATAATGAACTACACATATTTCATGACTTTTGACTAAAAGTTTTTATTTTTAAAAGGTAACAGCACAACGTGTTATTAAGACAGCTCTTTTATTTCTATATTAAGTAGCAGGAAATTCAACATTTATCAGACAGTCATGTCAATTTTAATTTTACTTGAAGTTTGTATCAATTTTAATTATTAATAAAGTAAGTCTTTCTCCAGTTATCTAATTCCTGGGTTCTATAACCTTAATTTCACCTAAAGCCAACAGAAGTCACACTTATCATAATACCAAACAAATACAGATTTCTTTTTTTAGCCTAACTGGGTCTTTTTCAGAGTTTTTTTTATAATTTATTTTTCCCTTTATAAAGGAAGATACACAGTTTTCGTTTTATATATTTAGATTTCAAAGAAGAAATCTCTATTTTTTAGTTTTCTTAACAAGGTGCTATGAGGAAACCAAATGAAACCTAAGATATATAAACAACAGGGAACATTCCACAGGGAAGAGAAGAGAAACCAACTTATCACAGAGAACCATGAAAGCAGATCCATAGTTCTTTGATTGTCATGATTTTTATGGAATTCAAGATTTGATTCTTGCACCAGGCTTTCCACTGCTTAGATCTGAGCTGTCCTCTTACAAACAGAATCGATCTTGTATCTCCCTTTCTCTTGAGATCCAACCAGAAAAACTCATTGGAAAAAATACATTGCAAAACAAATAAGAAAACAGATTAAAATCTACAATATACAAAGGTCTTTTGCAAACATAAAAACATAAATTTGATTTTAAAAATGTAATTGAAATAAGAAGGAGCAAAGGACCTAAATAGTCAATTCACAGAAGATGATATCTAATATTGTTAGGAAAATTAGTATTAAGATGTAAAGGACACCTACTTTTTACCATATCAGTTCCATTCTTAACTTCTCTACTTCATTAAATGAAACAAAAATTCATAGGGAGATATGTAGAGAATATTTATGATAGTATTGCTTTCAAGGGCAAAAAAATATACAGAAACAGAGTACTCATTAATAGGAGAATGAATAAATTATAGATCCATTAAAAATGATATACAAATTTAGAAATAAGTTAGCACTCTCTCACAAGAAATAGAATAATTTTCCGTTTTATTGTTAACTAGAAAAGCAAGATACAGACAAGTGTCTAGAATATGATCTAAGTTTTATAAATTAAATATACAAAATGAGAAAAAAAATCTATGCAAGTGCCTGGATGATTCATTGAGCATGGAAAAAAGGAAGGAAGGATATACATCAGGTAATCTCAATGCCAGTGCTGGTGAAAATAGGGATGGAAACAGGAAATGACATCCAAAGCAGAAGGCTCCACAAGGAAAACTATCTTCTACATGTAATCCCATTGATATAAAGTTGTGTATATCTTCATAAAGAGATGGATGAAAGAGCGCTAAGCATGTATTAATGCTGGTGATACTTACTTAATGAGATTTCAGGAAAATTTTACTTTCTTCTCAAATCTTTTGGTATTTTATTTTTTTAATGTTATGCATATATGAATCAAACAAACCAAAACAGAATATGAGCGTACTTACATATTAATACATAAAAGTCCTTACTGTCAGTCTATGTTAAGTGAATCAAATAAGTTAACATATTTAAATTATTACCTGCCTAAAAATAGGCTGCATTCTTGTTAGTGTTAAAGGTTACAAAATGCTTTATAAATGCCATGGTGAAAATAAAGCAGTCTGGACTATTAGACAGTCTGAGTATAAGTTGAGTTGTTGAACTGCATAGGAATAGAAGCAAATAGCCCAAGGAATAAATTACATTCGGTGAGGTCAGAAGATGCAATGTTCATAGACAGATAGAATTATGTAGAGGCGAAGATGCTAAGACCACATTCTATGGCATGTTGTTTTCCCCTAAAATGTACTGAAATTTGGAATTTCTGTCTGAAATCTGCAAAACTAAAGACATAGTTTTGAATAAAAATTTCTACTTACATATATGTTTTCAAGCCAAGAACACAGACCACAAAATCCAACCACACAAATATATTACCATATGTTTAAATATTCTTTATTTCTTCATAAAGTTGCAAAACTGTCCTGAATAAAACATTAAACTGCTAAGTCTTTCAAGGAGCTCTTCCTTTAAATCCTTCTTTCAAAATCTGCAGGACCTGCTTCACCATCACAAAATCCAAGATAGAACAAATAAATACCTAGGGAGCAATCCTTCTAGCCCTAAAAATCTATGCTTGTATCAATTACTGACATGTCACCTTCAACACTTCATTACAGGAAGTATTTATTTCTGTGCATACTGATCTTTTTCAAAGGGTTTAGTTCTTTCTTGAAGATAAAATACAAATGACACTGAATCTCTTGCAAGTCCCTCAGCTCATTCATTGTGTCTGAAGGACCAGGGGATTAGTCTTGCGGGGTGGGGGCGAAACAGCTTTGAAAGAAACACAGGCTGTTATGGCTGGAATACACTATATTCATCTTCCTTTGTTGTGTATCCAATGACATGGTGTAGCTCCTGCTCTGGGAATGTCAACATTAACAGATGAATACTATCTTTTATTAGGGGGAGAAAGGATTTGATAGATATGTAGATAGAGAAAGAAATGAAAAACACCAATTTTTCTCTTGTAGAGTCTTATAAAGGGATTTTCATTTTTATAACTTTTATTTATATATTCAAAGTAAGTTTATAATTTTCAATAAGGCTATAAAAACTTTCAGCTTTTCAAATGTCTTTGGCTTTAAATGAATCATTAAAAAGTTACTTTTGCTTTAAATAAATAAACAAAGTAGTCACTTTATTCTTACATGAACCTCCAGGATTTTCAATTAGTTATTTCCACATTAAGCTTGACTGAGTTGCTATGCTAATGTGGTTTTATCATTTTTGCCAAGAATAAACATGTGACTAGTTTACAGTAGGATGGGACGCCTCTGACTTTCATATGTCTCCTGCCATTGGTATTCTGAATGTAAGTACAAGTTCCACTGCTCAGTAAACACCATTAATCTGCAGCCTATGCAAATCAGAAACCTATTATTTTAACTGTTTTAATAAGCAATAAAATCAGGACTACTGTTACCCCACTTATTTGGAAGAGAAGTGTTCTATAACTGGAAAATAACATTCCACTATTATCATTGGTATTGTCAATATTATATTAACAAAATTTTACAGGACATAGAGAGATTTCAGCATAAAGCAAGATTACATCTAAAACAATGTTCTCTTTCAAAAGCACTGGTAAATAAGTTACAGTGATAATGCCAAAAACATTTCATTACTGATTTAATGCCATACTGTTTGTGATTTGTAAAAACATTCTATTTGTCAGTTATTTCTTCTTCAGTGTTTCTGATTTATTTCATTTTGTAGTGAACTGGTGGGACATAAAATAATAAATGTATAGTTGGTTTATCCCCCACTTTTCTGACACAGAGCTTCTAAAACCCTGGTCACTTCCTGAGTGATGGATCAATAGGAGCATCTTTTATTATTTAGTCTTAGTTTCCGGTTTCTGACACAGCACTTCTAAGACACATAAAATCTCCAGAGTACTAAGAGTGTCTTTTTGTAGCTATGAGATGACTAGTGGCTGGTGGTCCCTAGGGAGCATCAGGTTGGGGACAGGAAAGGAAGACCAAGCCATAATTAGAGGGTTGGAATTTCCCCACCTCTCCACCTCCAGGAAGGGAAAAGAGGCTATTATCTACTTATCAATGGCCAATGAGGTAATCAATCTTCCAACGTAATAACACCCCCATAAAAACCCTAAGCAATAAGGTTTGGAGAGCTTCCAGGTTGGGGACCACAGACATATGCCAAGAGAGTGATGTATGCCAAGTCCACAAGGACAGAAGCTCCTGTGCTCAGGACTCTTCCAGATCTTGCCCAAGCTGACCTTTGTAACATCTTTTAAAATGAACTGGTGAACATAAGCAAGTGTTTCTCTGAGTTTTGTGAATTGTTATAATAAACTATCAAACATGAAGAGGAGGTTGCAGAAACCATTGATTTAGAGCTGGTTGATCAGAACTGAGAGGAAACAATCTGGGACTTGCAATTAGCATCTGAAGAAGGGGAAGTCTACTGGGACTGAGATAGTTAGTGTCAAAATTGAGTTACATTTTAGAACATGCAGTTGGTCCCCTGAACTGGAGAATTGCTTGGTGTGGAAAACTTGCACATTTGATATCAGAAGTGTTGAAAGACACAAGAAACAGAGTTTTTCTTTTAATGAAAAAAGAAAATTTAGGAGAGAAACTTCTGTTCTTTGTTCTGGATAAGATAGTAGAATGTAGGTATTGCATAAAACAAAGACAATGGACCATCGAGAGGTTTCAACAAGTGCATTGCAATAACAATTGAAGATTGTTTGAGCCCTACTATTCTTTCCTCACTATTCTTTCATTTATAAAGAAAATGAGGCCAGACATGGCAGCTCATGCCTGTAATTCCACCACTTTGGAAGGCCAAGGTGGGAGAATCGCTTGAGGTCAGGCGTTTGAGACAGCCTGGCCAACATAGGGAAAACCCGTTTCTACGAAAAATACAAAAATTAGCTGGGTGTGCTGGCACATGCCTGTAATCCCAGCTACTCAGGAGGCTGAGGCAGGAGAATCACTTGAACCCAGGAGGCTGGGGTTGCAGTGAGCCGAGATCTCTCCACTGCACTCCAGCCTGGACAAGAGGGTGAAACTCCATCTCAAAGAAAAAAAGAAAGTGAAATAATGAAGTGTAATAGCAAGCATTATGTTGAATAAACCCACAGGCAGTTCAAACATCCCTAGGACCTCACTCAGAACAATAAATGCATTATTTTCATTGAAAATAAAATCCTTTCTCTTGCTCAGATAACATGGTAGATATTTGATTTATGATAGTCTATGAGTGTGAGTGCATATGGGTTTTTGTGTGTTTCTGTACAGATTTTGTGTAAGATATTAAATCTCATTGTGCTATTTCTCCATTTTATCTACTATGCCTGGCATAGTTTCTGAAATACAGGCACTTAGCAGAGATAGATTTACTAAAAAGCCAAGTCAGATTATGTTTTAAGTCCTCTGAATTGCCTGAGTCCCTTCTAGAGCTCTTATCTAGTTGTATACTTATAATACATTTGCAATTTTATATAATTTTCCTAAGGGTCACAAAATTGCTTGAGCCCCATGAAACCTGGATCTGCTTCAAGAGTCAATAAAGCTCTAGTGTCTAACGAAATGAATGGATGAATGAGTAATGAAGACGCCAGGTAATCTTTGCTTGAAGGTAGTATTTCATCTCCGGCCCTAATCTACCTCACTTAGGATTATCAAGGTCTATTTTGAATTTCTTTTTTCTCAAAAAATGTTCTCATGTCTAAAATTTTCTAGCTGTAAACTCCTACTTATCTATAATCTCTCAGACAACACTTCCTCTACTTTTCACTCAATCTGATCAATCTGCTTTTCCCTTACCTCCTGGAGAGCTACAGACAAGAAACTTTTTCTATGTTTCTAGCTATATGTTCTCCTTTTAATTTATTTCCTCCCTGATCAGAAACACTGTGGAGATACTCTTGACCCCTCTACTCAGTCAACCTTAGGTGGCTGAGTCCTGCTGAAGAAAACTATTAAATGATATTGAGAGTCTGTTTTAAACTTTTATGTATCCTTTTATCCATATCTTGCTGATCCCCTAATCTCCCACAGTACTATTCTGTCTTCTCCAAACACTTGTGACCCCAACATCCTCCACTGACCTCTCACTCTCAGCTATTGATTCTCCCTCTCACTTTACAATAGCTTCCTAGCACTTTGAATACAGTAGAACCCGATATACATGGGTGAAGTTAAAATTACTGGATTAAATATTTCTGTGAAAAATAAAAAAGACACAAACACTATTTTCATCATACAGGGATTAATTAGTACCACTCCCATGAAGTGGTGTCATTAGTTAAATTAAAGAGAAATGTTAAAGACACAAGTAACTGAAATGTTAGCAGAGATCACTTACTGAGAACTTAATCGTAAGTGTGTGTTTAAGTGTTCTTCATAGAAATACATAAATACAATTATTACTAACTATAATACTGCATTTCAAAATATATTCCATATAGCATGTTATTGTTTATTTATGTGTTCATGGCATTTCAACAAGTAAATTAAACTTTACAGTAAGAGAGTCAGTGCTGATGCCAGTAATTTGTTGGAAAAGAGTAAAACCCAGGCACTGAAAATGCGAATAGGAACTTTTATTTCCGAAAAATAGTGTAAGCATTTTTATTTCATTCAAGTAAATAAGAACCTCATTAAAATTGTCATATGATTCTTAGGTTTTCACAAATTGAACGTATAAAAACTGTTTTGCTATAAGAAAGCACAGCTGGTAATGATAAAGAACTTTAATGAACAGATCCATTTGGAAAAGGTAAACATGTTGCATTTCACAAATCTGAGAATGTTGTGTTCATATTTGATATGTACTAAATATTTTGCCAATCATCGATGAACTGATGCAAGTTATTCCCATATGAACAATTTAATTAATATGAGCTAACATCTATAAATCTTCATGTTAGGTATCAGGTCCTGTTCTAAGTGCTTTACATGTATTGGCTAATTTATGTCACTGAAACTAATCAAGAAAATACTACTTGCTGTTCATTTTGGAGGTAAGAAAACTGAGGCTTAGAGAGTTTAACTACCATATCCATGGTCACACACTGCTAGGTTTTGAATCCGAGATATATGATGCAAAGTTAGTCATATTAACCACCTCTCTATAAGCAAATATGCATAATTTATTCTACAATTTATATTGTCATAAGTGAATGATGTTATTGGAGTTCATTACCTTGGTATCTGATACAGGAAAGATTCATTACAAGTAGTAGCCATATCATAGACAGCTGAGTGGTTAGATTGATTTTATTGGCAGTTGCAAGTCTTGGTGGAAAGCTCTGTGTTTGAGCTCAGACATTATCAGATTCCAACGGTCACTGTCAATCACTAGCTGAATGACTGTGGGCAAGTTACTTAGTTTTTCTGTATTTCAGCGTTCTCATCTGTAAAATTAGAATGATAATGCCAAGTTTCATAGTTTGCATAATTATAGAGAAAACCTATATGAACAAAATGAGGGCTCAGTATATTTACTTTATTATATTTTATCTTTTAAAATTATCCCTCATTTTTTTAAAAAAATGAAAAACATAATTATTCATCATTATTAGAGAAAATATTTAGAATGGTCTGATTTAAAGTAGAGTGAACATTGTGTACTTGAAATTCACTTTTATGCTTTTAATTCTGAAGCATTAAGGATCTCCCTTCATCTTTTTAAAGAGCATAAATATTAGAAATAAAACAAGACAGCAATAAAAAATATTAATATAAGTTCTATAAGAGAAACAAAGGAAGCAAAATCCCCTTATGCTACAAGTGAAGGTTCCTAGAAAGTCAGGCCTCAAGAATGGACCACAAGACCTTGGCTATCTTGCTCAGGGCAGTGTCAGGGAAGTCAAACCTTAAATCTACGGAGTTGATGGTCGTGGAATCAGGAACCATCTGCTGACGTGGGGAAGGAATCCCAAGCTAATAAAGAAAGTAAACTAGATCGTGAACCAGTGAACCTCTGGGGCTGAGAGAAGATGCAAGAGCTACACTTAGCAGGGAAGGTATTACAATGTGGACACATTTCCAGAGGCGAGAACAGCCTTTGCTGAATAGAGGCTTACAATCAAGATCAGGAGAGCAAACGAGAAATTATCCCCTAGGAAGAAAAGGCAGCAGACACATTAGACTGAGCAGTTAGCATACTAAGCCCTCTAAAAGACCATGAAGTAAAAACTGTACATTTAAATTAAGTAAAATAACTAAAGTCAGAACAGATACCATATGAAAGTATAGAACATTACATGAAAGTATAGGAGGATTTGCAAATTCAACAAAAGGTAATTTTATAAGTGGAAAAAAAAATGTAGTATTGAAAATAATGACTTAAAGATCAGCTAAATAGAAGATTGAATACAATTAGGAAGATAATCTGTAGGATGGAAAATATTTCTGAGGAAATTATCCAGAATGTACAGAGAGAGGGAGAAAGAAACAAAGAGAGACACAGAGAAAGAGAAGGAGATAGAGACTAAAGAGCAGAAAAATATGAAAGGAAAATTTGAAACTCAAAAATGGAAGGAGAAGGCTCAACATATGTCCATTAGAACTTCCAGATGGATAAAACAGAGTGAATGGAAAAAAGGCTGAGAATCTTTAAGAATTGATCATAGGTAAGACAAAGAAAAGAGACTAGCCTCAAGTGAGAACCAGAGGCCTGAAATGGTGTCTATCTGATGATTGAGGAAACATGACCCAAGATGACACTTTTAGCTGTAATATCTGGGGCTCAGATGGAGCTAAACGCCATCTCAAGAGACACAAATAGGAAAAGACGTTAACAAATACCAGGTGGGACTAAAGTTGACAGGGTGGGTACCTCTGTATTGTCCCTTTTACCTACTCCTCCATTATGTCCTAGCCATACAGTTTGAATGGAATTGACTCTATATCTGAGAAAAAGAATCTGATGGATCTAATAACATATTTTTTTCATAGCATTTGGTTCGAGACTGGGCATGTGAATGAAGATGGGCCAATCAAATGGATGCTTTGATTGTTGGTTGTGGAAAATGTTCTCTCCTTCTCCATGCTTACATGTGAATTTTAGTCTCAGTTGCTGTTCTCAGCCAAGTAGTAACAATGAGGAAATTCATCTTTATAATAAAGTTGACAAAGTCAAAGGATAGCACTGATTTTTTTTTAACTGGAGCCAGATCCTTAACTAGAACATTTTGAGTCTGACTAAATGATACAATTTTCTGAGCAGACGTCCTTCTTCAACTGTTTAAGCTACTCTGAGTTATTTATGTTCTTGTCATAACAACTAAAAGCATTGTGATTCACAAATCAGCAGAACCATGTTACAACACCAAGAACCAAAAAGATTTTCCACTGTTTAAACTCAAAATGACTGAGAAGCCATTAGTGACTCTAACTTTTTGAAGTTGATTAGATTCATTCCTACTATGTAGAAATAGAGGTAAAGTGTATATTAACTTTAGTGTAAATTTTAATTTTTTTCTATCTCAAATCTAAGAACAGAAGATATAATAACTGCTATAAGTATAATGTTTTAAGGGCGTTATATGATCCACATTATTTTAATCAATTTCAGTAGACTTTTAAGATAAAATTAAAAAGTGCATTATGATTTTGATAATTATGTAGTATTCAATTGTATGAATGTGCATAAGTGTTTAACTGATCCACATGCTCTGTGATTCTCAAGACTAATGGTATCTATGAAAAGAAATTGTGAGTTTGTAGACATAACTAAAAATAATTCACTGTACAAAAGAAATCCCATCTTGGTCCATTTTTGCAGCTATAACAAAATATGTGAGACCACTTAATTGATAAAGAAGAGAAATTTATTTCTCACAGTTCTGGAGACTGAGTGGTCCAAGATCAAGGCACTAGAAAGTTCATTGTTTGATGAGGGGGATGGTCTGTTTCCAAGATGGCAACTTGAACGTTGTGTCCTCCAGAGAGGAGGAGAGCTATGTCCTCATATTGCAATTGACAAAAGGGCAAAAAAAAAAAAAAAAGAAAAAAAAGGCATAACTCCCTCCAACAAGCCCTTTTATAAAGGCAATTAAACCCATATATATATATGGGAAGAAATCCTCATGATCCATCACCTTTTAAAAACCTCACCTAGGCCAGGCACAGTGGCTCAATCCCGTAATTCAAGCACTTTGAGAGGCCGATGCAGGTGGATGACTTGAGGTCAGAAGTTTGAGATCAGCCTGCCCAACATGGTGAAAACCCATCTCTGCTAAAAATATAAAAATTAGCCAGGTGTGGTGGCTTGCACCTGTAATCCCAGCTACTTGGGAGGCAGAGGTGAGAGAATCACTCCAACCCAGGTGGCAGAGTTAGCAGTGAGCAGAGATTGGATCACTGCACTCCAGCCTGAATGACAGAGTGTGACTCTGTCTCAAAAATAAAATAAAATAATAAAAACCTCACCTCTTAATACTCTCACATTTGCAACACCTAAATTTTCCTGGGACACATTCAAACCATAGCAAATACTAATGGTCTTTTATGGCCCATATAGTTAATTCATAGGACCTATAAAATTTCCAAAATCATAATGCTAAATCAGTTAAATAATTTCAGTCCCCTTATGTCACATTCACAAAAGAAGTGGAATTGAATTCCATGTGAAAGGATATATTTGTAAATAACATGTTTTTAAAGCAAAATGTTCATTCTACTATTAATATTATAGCAATGCAGATTATTGACACTTTGAGTTACCAGAATATATAATTACAAATTGACAAATCAACATTTGGCAAAAACTTACCTAAGACATTTGAATGAAATAAACTTTAGGGTACATTATACCTAATATATTAGGGTACATTATCTCTACAGAAATTATTTCTTTCTATTTATAGGAGCTATTTTGTTACCTCTTAAGAAAGCAGAGTTTTTAAGTTACCTAGTAATGACTTCACTGAAGTAAAACTTAATGTCAAACTGCTTTTCTACAATGTAGAAATAATATAAATGGTCACTATAAGAATAGCTGTATCTTTTGAAAACAGCTAAACGTTTTGTTCACTATGTTGGTTAAAGTCTCTCATTTAAAGATTCGTATGAAGGACCTAGAGTGACATAACAAGAATAAGATCATCCCTTGTGACAACTTTAGGTGCTTATTTAAATGTTGGCATGTTAATTATATTTTAATCTTACAGTTTTACTTTTTAAATGGTCACACTAATTTTTTGATGTTAGATAATAAGACAATATAATAGCCTCCCTATTGAGAAGCTGATGCATATTGTGTATGCATACGCTTGCAATCATTTTTTTCTATTTAAAAAGAAATTAAATTGTTTCACAAACAAGCCATGGAAACATACAAAGTGTCATTAGACAAAGTCAAACCTTTTTTAAAAAGTATATCACCACATTGCTAGCTTCCTCAGTATTAAAATATCTGTATATTCTCTTTGCTGGCACAAATTTGCATATATGGTGTGTATCTAGAATGTAGAAATTCAAAATGTGGGATTCAAGTCTTTCAAAACAGAGATAAAATACAATTCATGAATGACATCTATGGGTTTTCCCCTTCTTGTTTGTTGTCAGCGTGCCAGCATCTCTCTTCAGTCTATGATTCAACCAAGACACAGAAAGTGGTGGATTCAGACAGATTACATCTTTGACAGTTTCTGTCCAGTGTTATACTCTTTTAATGGAGCTTCAAGAGGCAGTAGACACACAGGATGCATGCATGTCATGCATGATTGATACAAAGTGTAGGTTTGCTTGCTCTGATGCTTGAAAATGAGAAGCAACAGTCACTCTCTCATTACAAATTAGAGCACTGACAGCCAAGACACACACAGCCTGCCTGCAGACCTTCAAGCCCAGAACAGATTTAATTCTCATCCATCATCAGAAATACAGATTCACTGGAAAACCTTAATGCATTTCATTTTGTTAACAAATGATGAATTTGGTAGAATTTGTTTTTATTTTTCTTTCTCATATATGACAGCCAGTTGTCAGTTTAACTCAACAAATACTTGTGAAGGCCTCTAACTTGCTAGGAATTGTTTCAAGCACCAAAGAAATATATAAATAAATCCCTGCCTTCCTAGGACTTACAGTCAGGAGGTGGGGAAGGGGTTGGAGATAAAACAAATGCAAAAATTGTTAAAATACAGGACAGGATATAATTGATATTTAGAAGGATGTGGGTTCCTGTGTAGTTGAGTCAAATACGGAAAATTTTATGGCTGTTAGCGACATGTACAGAGCTACAGCTTTACATTTAAAAAGAAGTAATTCTTTTACTTTCATATGCATGTGTTCTTTGCAAAAAAAAAAAAAGTATCATTCCAGGGAGATAACTGACATCATTTTGCAAATAGAAAATTTCATGGAATAAAGCAAGAGATAAAGCTGAAAAATTGTGCAACCTGGATGAAAGCTTGTGACTCCAAATACTATTTTGTTTAAAAAAATATCATTGCATGATTCAGTATGGGATTTGGGAGCCTGAATCTGGGTGTTGATGATAGAAGCTAGAATATGGATGTGAGACTGATGGGGGCTGATTACTAAAAAATAAAAGTGGGTATAATAGTGAAGGAGCACATTTAAAAAGAAAAGAAGCTTGGAAGAAAAAGCTATGTTTAAAGAAATGGAGCATAAGGAAAAAATATTTCCCCAAACTAGTGAAAGAATTTGGAGAAAGAAATAGACAAGTACCATGATTACTCAAGAAGAAAGACAATCACAAGAAAAATTGGTGATTCAGAAGTAAAAACTGCTGTTTCCTCAAAGCCACCACAGTGCCCAATGACAGGCATATTCCTGATAAGTATTATTTCAATGAAAATATGACTCTGATCTGTGTACGTTGTCTTCCTTACACTCAGTTTTCTTGTTCTGATTTAAAACCTTGAATGTGTCTTCTGGTTTGGCCTGAAACACATAATTCTGTCCTTAATTTCACCTTCATAACTCTGCTTGACACTATATTCTCTTCACACACAAAACACTACTCATTCCAATTCATGATCTTAAACTTGTCAGCAGCATTAGCTAGACTCTCACTGTAACCCTAACTTTACTCCTACTCTTGGTATACCTTGATCTTACTTTCCCTTATTCTACTTTATACCAACTAAGAAATGACATTATTTTCAGAGAAAACGTTTCAATCAATTACATTTTAAAGTTGTTTGTGGATACTGGTAGATGTAGTAGACAACTACGTAAAGGTACAACCAAAAGAGCTGAAGGAGATCCCATCAGAGAGCATGGAAGAAATCCATAAAATTAACAAACCAGATGCATCCTCAGAGGCAAACACAAGACAGGCAATTATTGAATGTTGAGCTATTGAATACTGTAGAAGTGTCACACAGTTGTCACAGCATGGTAGAAATATGGAAATCAGAGGCTGACGGTCAACAAACGGTTTAATAAATGAATGCTGGGAGGTCATGGTTAATGACCTGAAGAGGAAGTTTGATTTTAGAAAATAAATTTTTGTGACATAGCATTCATGTAGCAAAAAAAGTAACCAATCAAGTCCAAACATGTAAAAACATATTTGTAATCTTTCCCAAAAAATGTATGATTCCATTTCCAGTGAATGTATATTAGCTAATAACTTTTTGATCTGTTATTTGACTCACTAAGGGGGCTTACTTCCTAAGAAAGATAAAACCTCATAAATTATAGTTTCAAATTTGTACAGTTTTATGGCTTACTCTCAATGAATAATTAGCTTTCTAGTTAGAATTATTTTCAGATTAAGTTTTCCCAAGGCATTCGTTCCCCTTTTTTGATAGGGTTATCCCAGGATTAAATCATTGCCACCATTCAAAAATTACTTTTTCCCTGGGAACTCACTAAAATCAGTTTATCACCATAATCACTTCATGACATTATATATATTGAGGGTGTTTGAAAGAAATTGTGACCATATGTAATAGTATCAAATTTTGAGATTTACTATGCTAATATTTTTAGTCTATGAAATAAATTCCACATAAAGAACCCAGCATTTAACAACTCCCTTTCTCCAACCCTAAACTACGTTCCTTGCATGGTCCTTACTCCCCATGCATTTTAAAAGCTGACCTGTCTTTCCTTCCCTTTATACTGGTTCTCAAAAAATACATTCCCAGAATTTGCTGTAGGGTGACCAACCACTCAAGTGTGCCTGGGAATGAGAAGATTCTCAGGATGCAGGACTTTCAGTACTAACATGGATGCAGTTTCAGACCAACCAGAAGAAACTGACAACCCATCTTTCAAAGGTTATTTTAAATGTCATTTTCATGGTGAGTCTTTCTTTGTCTCATCAAACGGTGTCAACATTATCTTCTAATATCTTCTTATAGTACAATGTAAACTTTTCTTCTGCCACATGGTTCTTCTTGCTATTGGCCAAAAATCCTAAGGAATTTCTATTAAGGGCCTCACTATTCACTCATTCTGACCATTTTTGTACAGAAGTACTTTTTTTCTTTTCTTGGGTTTTTTAAAAATAATTTTTTGATAATGGAAAGAGGGAACTAAAAAGTACTGCAAATATACTTTTACTTCTGGTTCAGGATGATTGATGGGGCATACATATCTCCCTTTTTGCATTTCTAAAGTTTCACTTAAAAATAGCAGAAGAGATACATATGAAGAAATGCACTTCTCCAATAACACTGGATAACTGGAGTAGCTTTCAGTAGCATTCATGGAGCAGAAACATTGAGAAATATCTTCAAGATAAAGAGTAAGTTTGTATAACAACATGGCAGCCTCATAATTGTGAAAGAGGAAACCAGTAGAAAGTAGGAGAAGAGCCTGTGATTATAGAAAACAGGTTCTGGAAACAGAACGGACCCCAGAAAGCCCTGTGTAGAGTAGCTGGCAGTACTAAAGAATGGTGGGACTTAGCCTCAAATAAGGTAAAAGAAGTATTTGCTCTCAGGCTAAAGACAGAAGAAATGCTTTCTTCTAACTGGAACAGATTTGCTGCATGGGACAGATGAGACGAACCCTTAGAGATGGAAAAAAGTGAGGGATTAAAAGAAAGAAAACATAAAACCAAAATTAAGAGCTATGAATCCTAGAAATATATATCAAAAACCACACACTAACAATTCAGATAAGAAAAAGAAAAAAAATACTAAAAGGAGAAACGAGTTGAAAAAAAAAAAAAGACCCCATTTTTCCCAGAATTTAAAAGCACAAAACTTTATGATTTAAAGAGTTCACTGAGTTAACAAAAAGGAGGGAGAACACAAAATATAAATACAAAGAATAACACAGAATAGATAAATGATGATGGCTAGATACAGACATATGCTTAGATTGGTAATTATGAGATTTGAGCACATTAAAGACAAAATAAGTAGAAAAAAATTGTAAAGTCCCTTGAAGGAAAGAGCGCAACACTAAATGCAATAAGAATCAGAAGAGTATCATTGTTCTTAAAGCAACTCAGAATACAAGAAAACAATAAAACTGTTTTTAAAATCTTGAAGGAAAATAAGCTTTTAGGCAGTCAAGGTCCAAAAATTTTACCACACAAGGAATCTTAAAAAAGTATTCCTGGAGAAAATACCCAGAAAAAAGTAAAATAAATCCTGGAGGATTCTATAGGTATATGGGAAATAATGCTGTACAACTGACTTATAAAGGAAGCTGTTATCTAAATGAACAAGGAACAAAAGAAAACAAACATAAGAACCTAACTATAAGCAACTCAGAATAAAATTTTAGTTTTCATTGTAGCCTAATTGATGCATAAGATGTTTCGAACAACTATCTCAGTTATTGATATATCGTATAGGAAAATGTATAAAAATATTTCACACGTTCTAGTGGACATATACAGAACCCTGCAGCTAAACATTATAGAATATACAGGTTTTTAAATCACATGGAATTTTTATGCTCATTAACTATAGTCTAAGCAAAAAGTAGTCAGAGCAAACTTCAAAAAATGATTATCATACATTCTGTGTTTCATACTTCAGGGCAATTAAGTTAGAAATCAGCATAGATAACATTAGAAATATACACTAGAAAAGTTACATAGCTTCTAAATATATAATGAGTCAAGAGTGGAATCAAAACACATTTTAGGAAGTATCTACACCCAAATAATCTTGAAAATATACCACATCAACACCTGTGTATTGAAGCCAAAGCCACACTCACATGGAAATTTAGAGCCTTAAATTCATTCATTCAAAAAGAAGAAAAACTGAAAATGAGCTAAGTGTCCAACAAAAGTGTCTAACTGAAATTAGAAGTTTCCATGAAGTAAATACAAATCAAGAAGCCAAAAAGAAATAAAATGCAAATATATAAAATTAATAAATTATGAGCTATGAGACAATGGAGAGGATAAAAAATATCAAATCTGCATATTTAGTATCCAATAGAATGAAGAGAACACAACTAACATTTTTTAAAAGTAGGAGTCAAAATACTTATTATTTTCAGGTGGCGTATTTTTTGCATTAAAAACTCAAATGACTCAAATAAAAAATTATATTAATGTGAGTTTAATGAAGTGGTCCTTTGCAAAATAATATAGCTAAATTATAAGTTGTATAAGTATACCAAAAGCAACCTTCTTTTTTAATCTTACAAAATATCTAGAAATAAGTTTACAATGTTTAATTTGATGCAATTCTAATAAGTAAAATTTTGTAAAATTAAATTCTATAAAAGATGAGTAATAAGTGCCATTTTGTTTCTGGCTTTCACTTATCCTAATAAACACACTGTATGATTTCTAAGCTTAAATGTGTTAAGGTGTGTTTTATAGACTAGAATATGGCCCATTTGGGTGAATATTAAGTTTGTGAGCTTGAGAAAAAAATATTTATATGATTTTTGTTAGACGACATATTCTATAAATATCAATCAGATCAAGTTGATTGATAGTGCAATTCAAGTCATCTATATGCAGATTTTCTTCCTGCTTGATCTATCAATTGTTGATAGAGGGGCACTGAGGTCTCTAACTGAAATAAGGAATTTGAATGTTTCTGTTTTCAGTTCTATTAATTTCACTAACCTGTATTCTAATATTATGTCCTTAGGTGCATAAACATTTAGGAGATAATTAGGTTCAAAGGAAGAAATTAGAGCCTTGTGCTCTGGATCTCAGTCTCTCTCTCTCTCTCTCTCTCTCTCTCTCTCTCTCTCTCTCTCTCTCTCTCCACCCCCATCTCTTCTCCCTTCCTGCTCCATGTGTTGTCACAGTGAGAAGGTGGCTATCTGCAAGCCAAGAAGAGAGCTTTCACCAGCAATCCAATGTGCCGGCTACTTGAACTGTGAGAAATAAATATCTGTTATTTAAGCCACTCAGTCTAGGGTGTTTTGTTATAGTAACCTGGGGAGACTAATATAGTTGGCTCGTATTTTTATTAATTGGTGTATGTAGACCATTCATATTTAAAGTGATTAGTGATATAGTTGAATTCATATCTACCATGTCTGAAAGTGGTTTCTATTCATTGCATTTGTTCTTCATTCCTTTCCTCAGACTTCATTTTCTACCTTCTCTAATTTTTACATTTAATATGATTTTATCTCCTTTCTTAGCATATCATTTAGACCTTTATATTAATTTTTTGGTGTTTATCCTAGAGTTTACAATATAGATTTTTAATAAACCTAATTCCACCTTCAAATAACACTAGTCACTAAATGTAGAGCAGGTGTCTTGTAATGGAGCATTCCCAGTGCCTCTTTTCTGTCTTTTGTGGTATCCCTCTCATTCATTTCATTAATGCACATGTTATAATTACACAAAACACTATAACTATTATTTCTTTAAGCAGGTGGTTATCTTAAATCAATTTAAGAACAAGAAAAGAAAAGATTTTACTTTATTTATTTATTTTCTGATGCTCTTCCTTTCTTTATATAGATCCAAGTTTCTAGTCTATGTTATTTGTCTTATATCTGAAGACTTCTTTTTAACAGTTTTGCAGGGCAAGTTGGCTGGCAATAAATTTCCTCAGACTTTTCTTATTCTTTTGTTTGCCTCCTTTACATTGGCAGCATAATTGTGTTGGACATAGAATTCTACCATTGAAAGTGTTATTCTAGACACCAGAAATATATATATCAATAACCACACACTAACAGTTCAAAAAAGAAAAAAAAAAATATTCTGAAAGGAGAAAATATTTAAGAAAAAAAAAGACGCAGTTTTTCCCAGCATTAAAAAGCACAAAATTTTATGATTTAAAGATAACACTGTTCTTGCTTATATGGTTTCTGATGTCAAGCTCAAGATAATTCTTATTCTTATTCTTTTGTTGGTAAGAGTTTTTCTCCTCTGGCATCTTTCAGGCTTTTATCTTTGTCTTGGACTTCTGCAGCTTGATTATGATAGGCTTAGACTGTTGTTTGTTTGTTTTGCAAACATTATTTCTTCAGATGTTTCTGTTACCCCATTCTCTCTTTCTTCTCCTTCTGATATTCTAGCTACACATACATTTCACATTTTGCTATTGTCCCAAAGTTCTTGTTTTGTTTTGTTTTTAATTCTTTTTATAACCTTGAATTTTGGTTTGGGAAGCTTCTATTGTTTATCCTTAAGTTTCACTGAATTTTTTTTTGTTATGTTAAATCTATTGATAAATTAATTCAAGTCACTCTTCAGTGTTTTTACAGTTTTCTTTTCATTTCTAGACTTTTGTTGTGATGTATTCTTAAGACTTTCTTCTCTCTGCTTACACTGCTTTTAGTTATTTCATATCATCTACTTTTTCCAGAACATTAGCTATATATTCTTTCACATGGTCTACTTTTTCCTTAAAGTATCAATTATAGTTACTTTAAATTTCCTGACTGATAGTTCCATCTGCATAATATCTAAGTCATTTTCTGATGATGCTTTTGTCTCTTCAGAGTGAGCTTTTCCTTGGCTTTTAACATGTTTTGTAATTTTTCTTCAAAACTGAACAGATTCTATTAGATAGACAGCAGAAACTGAGATAAATAGACCTTTAGTATGAGGGTTTGTGTTAGCATTGCTAGAACTTAGACTTTGTTTAATTTTTTGATGCTGCTGTTGTGGATATAGGTACCAGAAGCTTCAAATTCCTGTAATGCTGTCATATTTATCTCTCATATTGTCATTGGTCTTCCCTAAGAACAGCTCTTCATAGTCTGTAGCTTGTAGATTTTTCCACTGTAATCCAGTTATGATACTGGAGCCCTGTTCATGTGGTGGTGTGAAATTTTCTATATTCTTCCATCTAAATTGCAATTTCAGTGGGCCTACATCTCAGCAATGGGATGATCACAAATGTTTCTCTAGTGGTATATAATATTGTACTGCCACCACTACATTCCTCTTTTTGGCTGAAAAATTTCAATCTATTTCCATGACACACTGTGTCTTCCTGACTATTTTTCTCCCTTAAGTGAGGCAGGAAAACCATAAATCTCTTCCTGGAACAGGAAGAACTTTTTTCCTGATTTATGATAAGATGTCAGGACTGAGTTTTCTCAAAGTCCTTTAATATGGAGAGTAGGCCTTTGTTATAAAGGACATTCTAGCTACTCTTCTCTTTTCCCTGCTGGAGTCATGTAGTGCTCTTTCTCAGATTCTCACATAAAGAAATTGGTAGGACTTGTGGAGACAAAGCCCATAAAGTGTGCAGACCATCCTAAGACTTCAGCTCCTAAGAGTCTCATTCTCATACTAATCCAAGCTCAGCCTCCTTAAGTACTCCAACCAGTTAATTGGCCCAGTAGCTTCGAATCTACATATGCAGATCTTAGATGCTTTTCTTTCTCTGGATGTGTCTATTTCTCCATCTTTAAGAGGACCAGATTTCCCTGTGACCTGAGTTCTCAGAGGGTCAAAGAAAGGTCTTTATGTTTAGTTTGTTCCCCTTTTACTTGTTGTAAGATGGAGTGACATCTTCCAAGCTCTTTCCCTGTCGGAGCTAAAGCTGAAAGACCCAGTTGTGCGCTTTTAACAATTGTGCGTTTTTAAAAGACAATTCTGTTACTTCGTAAATAAGTTTTAAAAACCATACTTGAAGAATGGAATTGGTGCTTCAGGAGGTAAGTATCAGACATCTGGAGAATGTATGGACACACACACGTGCTTGTTCTCTAACAATGCAGAAATGAAAAAGAATGTGTTTAAAAGTACAGAGATTTCAAGAACACAGCAGATTATGTTTTCCAAAATTATTAATTGCTTTCACTCTTGGAAGAGTCAATTCAATTACAGAATGCTCCTTTATTCCTATTATTAAAGTACTGAACCCAGTCTGGTATGTAAAACAGTTCATATGTAAATCTATCTACTTAATGAGATAGTGTGAAAGTATATTTTGGTATTTCCTAGACTTCCAAACACAGAGCTTTGCATATAATAGGCACTTAATGAATGTTTTAAAAATTGAAGCCAAAGACAAAAATTAATCATTTCCATTTTTGTATAAGTAATACAATTTTACAAAGCATAAAATAATTTGCACTTTTTAGTCCCAAATTTCCTGTTCTTCGTATGTAGGATAAGATCTATAAACGATTTAGGGGCTCATTATGAGGGGCTGTGTTAGGGAAGGAAGGAAACTTCTCTTGTCGGCGAGGGCGTGGTTTCACCTCCATCCAGGGACCAGAGGCGTTTCAAATGTAAAGATCTTTGTCTAACTTTCCAGCATGTGGGCTAGGTAGAAATTCCAGGTAAGCTCCTTTGTTCAGAAAGCCCACCAAAAGCTCCGGGAGAAGGGGCCTCTGATTGTGGTCCAAGCAGCCAATCCAGTATCAGAGTCAAAGATCAATCACTACAGAGGAAGTTTGAAAGAACTCCTCTCATTTGAAAAGAACATGAAAGAGGTGGGAATAACTTCAGGGTTAAAAACTCTACTGTTCCTTACCTGTGCCAACTCCTTCTCTGAATCCCCTCCCTCGGCGGCAGCACGAGCTGTCTCTCCTCTCTCTGTTTCTATCTCTGCCTAATAAATTGCTTTCTGCAAACTCTTTGCCTACTAAATCATTTTCTGCAAAACTCCTTGGTCAACAATATTTATTCCAACGGTAAGCTCACTGTGCCTCCGGGGTCCCTTCCCCCATTCTTGGGGTAAGAGAGGCCACGGACCTGGGCACATCAGAAAACTGGGAATGTCTGCGGGACACCCCCACAGCCCTTCTCCCATCCACCAATTACAATTAGACTGATTCTCAGAAATGCCTAAAAAATTGACCTCAGTTTTTGTTCCACAGTACTGAGGTCAGCAATGCCCAATGCCATATTATTTTGTCCTAGAGCAGTTAATGAAAACTGTGTTCACATCTGGGTATCCTTTGGTGCAACTGCTTATTCTAATAAGCACTTGCGTAACTTTGAGATGTATAAAATGGCCCTGGCTTAAATGTGGTCCTTGTTGCTTACCTAGAAAACCTATGTGGAATGGTGTTTGACTTGGGTAAAGAGTCACTGATATTTTTCCAGAATATCTACTGTGACTTCAGCCACTCTGATATTATCACTTGCATCCGTGCATCCACTGAGCCACTAGATGGAAATGTGGAGTCTTGGGGGTGCTTTTAATTGTCTGATCCTATGAAATTGCTGCAGGTGTCCACATATTTTCAAATCTCGATCAAATAGTTAATTTCATAAAAGAATAAAATTTACCAAAATTACTAGAAAAAGAGAGAATATATCTGAACCATCAATCTCCTTAAAAACAATCAGACAACAACTGTGCAAGATTTAAATACATTCAGATGAGATGCCATCACTTTCAGAGATCAGGAACTTCCAAAACAAATTCTTCCTTGCTTATGGCTTAATTCTTGTCTAAATACTGCAGGTCACAATCATTATGTTTCGCAGCAAAAGAGAAAGAGGCTAAAATTGTATTAGCGATAATGTTTAACTTTTAAAAACTGTTAATTGTGTAGCAAGCAAACAAAATTAGAAACCTAGGAGGTTAGTGATTTTTTAAAGCAAGCTACATAAGAAAAAAAAAAAATACTGGGTTTTAAATACAAAAGAAATGTCTAGTTCCTAGGGTAGAAAGCACTCCTTGACAAATGTTTTGCAGAATAATGCTTACAGCTTATTGATATGGAGAATGCCTTAGTAGACTTGCAAGACTGTAAATTTTGGTAATTTTTAAAAGATACAATCATACTCATGTCTCAGAGTAAATAAAAGCACCTTGAAAATCATTGTTTTTCACCAGTAATCTTATAATCAAGATATCTGACTCCACAGACTGTGCTGATATTAAATGTTGCAGTGTGGATGAGATCAAATAAGGATCTTTGCTAAAACAGCTAAAAATAAGGCAAGATAATGGAAAGGCAAAATTAATAGTACATAGGCTTAGCCTCCTCTCAAAACTTGACACAGAAGAAATATATTTGCATTGTTTCCATACCTCACTTCTCTGCTGCTCCTCCCTGCCATTTTCTGGTACTTAATATAAACTTCACCTTTTAAATACTGATTTGAAAGCTTACAAATACCGTGGTATAATATACTGGATTATAAAGAAAGAAAAAAATCAATAAAAGGAGGGCAAAACAAAGAGAGCCATCAACAGAACAGGAACTCTTTGAAGAATTGTTGAAAGATGTAACCCATGGAGAAACAAACATTTCAGAAAACCATGATTTAAATGTCTAGAAGTCTTTTATAGGTGTGGGAGAGACTCCAGGACTTCCAATCTCAGAGTGTATAAAATGGATCCAAGAAAAAAAGATTTACTGAGATACCTATCATGGCGATTAATATAGGAATGATATTTGAAGTAGCTAGGCCAGGAGGTATTTGTCCCTTTCTACATGTGCTAGCAGCAGGTGGCAGTACACTGTGCATATAGGTTAGACAGTGACAGTGGGGATAAAGAGGCAGGGTCACAACTGTGGTAACAATCCACCACAGGAAGATGGGAAGTCTACACACAGACTTTTGTAAGCTGGTGGCCTGCCACTGACAACTGACAAAAACACATTGCTGAAAATAGTATGGCTAGATCTACCAGGAATCATAAATCAAACTCAGTAGATAGACAAGTGTTCTGCAACCATCAATATGAAGTGGAAGGACCAAGCTCCACAAAGCATTTTTAACCCCCAGAGAAAAAGAAATACTATGGTGAAATTTCAAATTAAGAAAGATACAAGGGAAACCCAAAACAATTTCAGAAAACAAATTTTAAAAATCAGATGATCATGAATTTTTTTTTATTATGAACACTGGATGCTAGAATGCAACAGAGCAACATCTTCAAAATGCTAACCAAAAATGTGATCCTAGTAAAAATACTATATGCACATCAACGTACAAATGAGAGGGAAAAATGAGAACACTTTAGAATATGCAAGGATTTAGAAAGTTTAACAAACTCACACCCTAGATGAAGAAAGTACTTGAAACTATTTATGAGCATATGAATTACAAATCCACGGTAGATAACAAGCATGGAATATAAGAAATACTGGTTACAAAGGAATCATTCAATATATTTATATTTAAATAATTATTAATGGGTAATATGAAAAAATAGTCACTGGTAAATCAAATTTCATGTCACCAAAATTAGTAGCATGGGAAACGGGATGGAAAGAAAAGTTAATGTATATGAAAATTTTTCATATCCCTTGTCCTTACTAAAGTCTTACCTGAATATGTCCTGTAGAGTCTTGGGTGTACTTTTAATTGTCTGCTTAAATTGTCTGGAATTGCTGCAGATGCCCACAGATTTTCAAATCTAGATCACATAGGTGATTTTATAGAAAACCAAAATTTACCAAAATTACAAAAACAAGATGAATTAACACAGTATACCTGGAAGAAAATGAAGACATAGATTAAACACTAATCCCTATTACAGGAATTAGGCTGAATGCATTTTTCAGTGATATGTAACAGACATATTACTTTGTTATATTTGTTATATTAACCATTTCAGAGAATAAGAAGTAAAAAGGTGAAAAGCATTCCAGCACAATCTCTAAACCTTACTTTATCACAATTCATAAAGAATTCTAAACCTTTATCACAATTCATAAATAGCACAAAAAATAAAAATTCAAACTGCTCTTTGTTCTAAATACAAATATAAAAGTTTAAAAATATTAGAAATCATTATCAATGAAAAAGAGTTTCAAGACTAGTTTAGCATATAAAACAGTAATTCACTACATTAAGAGATTAAAAGGAAAAATCCCTTGTCATATATATATATGTATTTTATTTTCCTTAGCCTCCTGGGTAAGCGATTACAGATGGACACCATGATGCTCTGATAGATTTTTGTTTTATGTTTTTTGCTTTGTGGTTTTTGTTTGTTTGTAAAGATGGGTTTTGCCCTGATGGCCAGGCTGGTCTCAGACTCCTGGACTCAAGCAGTCTGCCCACCTCTGCCTCCCAAAGTGATGGAATTATAGGTGTGAGCCACCATGCCTGGTCCCACTGTTATCTTAATAGATGCAGAATATTGGCTTACTAGAAACATTATAATTTAAAAAGAAAAAAACAATATCACTATTAAGAAGAGAAAAAAATGCTATTATATGTGGTAAGCACTGTTATGGTCAACATTTTCTACATATGGTCTACATTTAATCTGCTATATGAAATAAAAAGTATAAAAATAAGAATTATAAATATTGGGAAAAGACAAGAATATCACTAGTTTAGATGCTATTCAACATTTCCTTAAAATCTCAAGAAATAAACTGAATACAGTTTAAGATAAAAGAGAGATTGGATATAGCTGTGAATGTGTAACCCATTTAGTATGTACCATTGTGAAAGTGGCTATTCACTCACAGGAGAATGTATTATCCACAAAATCAAATATGTGACAAACTTCAAAACATATTTCCAAAATATTTAGCATTAACTAAAAGCACCTAATGCCATTTTTTTAAATAGGGGAAAAAAAGACAGCAGAAGAAAATAATTAAGGGCTATGACTAGGTAGTTCACAGAGAATTTAAAACAGCCAACAAATATTAACAAGTGAAAACTATAACTTCTTTTGTTATCTCAAAGTTTCTAGAGAAACTCATTAAACTGAGACCAAACAAGGGGTATTAGGTATTCCTCATTCTGAATAGAATTGCTATAAAGAGATTTGCAAAGATGCTGGCTAAAAATGTATTCTGCTAACAGTAACCAAGCACGCATCGCCAGTCTAGATGAGAGGTTAAGTTTGAAGCTGCCTTAGGAAAAGTTTCTCAGGAAATAATTGTTAGCATGGCATGGGTCGCCTTCTGAGTGAGGCTCAGAGCTTTCCTCATATCAGGCAGGGACTTCTAGTTGGATACATGTGGATCATGGGGAAGAGAATCAGACTGGTACTGTCTTAAAAGGGAATCTGTATGCTTGTAGTAAGGACACATTATCCTGTACATTGCTCTCAGGAAGAAGAGCAGGCCACTAACAGACCATTGCTCTCAGGAAAAATAACTATAAAAACTAAATAAAATACAAAGTTTCCTGATTGTAGGCATCAGAGAAATATAAAGGCAGCATAAATGTGAGGAGATTAGATACTAGACAGAAAAATTTTGCCGAGTTTTAGGTATATTGCAAAGCAAAATGAAAGGGAAAGAAAGAAAGAAAGAGAGAGAGAGAAAGAAAGAGAGATAGAGAGAAAGAAAGAAAGTGAGAGAGAGAAAGAGAAAGAAAAAGAAAGGAAAGGAAGAAAGAAAAAGAACAAAGAAAGTAAGAAAGAAAAGAAAAGAAGAAAACACAAAATGAAGCTCAGACATACCAATAAGTTGTGACTCATGAATTCACAATCCAGGAGTGAACAGCAGTTCAGTAAAGGAAACTCAGCATTCTGATCCTCTATTATCCTCAAAGCATCACTGATTCTTAGGCTGCTCAGCCTAAGAGGCAGAGATGCTGAGCAAAACAAAGCTGCTAAGAGGCTGGAAAGGCAAGTAAATTTATCTACAGGAGAAATGAAAATAGAATACAGAGCCACCGAAATGGAGAGACTCTTGTGAAATCTCAGGTTTTCAGTTGAGTTAATTTAAAATAACTCTCTAAGAGTAAAAGCAATTTAGAAACAGAAAATTTTATAGAGACCAAAAACTAATTCCAAATAAACTTTATCTTACTTACATTATTGAGATCTGATCTGATTCTGTTTTAACTACTTAGAAGAAAGTAAATAAAATCTTTTTAAATGAAATATAGCATAATTTATATTCCTTACAGTTCTTAATTTTTAATGCCTGACAATCACTCAAAAAACAGTGAATAAGGATCTTGAAAGTCAGCCTGAGACAATATCAGATAAAGGAAAATGTCTTCAGGTGATTCAGATAGCTCAGTTATTAGATGTGAACTTTCAGAATTATTAATATGTTCAAGAGAAGATATGGCAATATAGAGATTTTCTAAAAAGAAATGAAAACTATGAGAGAATTAAAATTACGTTAGAAGTGAAAAAATGCTTGCATGAAATTAAAAATACAATTAACAAGATTCATTACAATCTATAAAGAGCTATTAATGCTCTGGAAGAACCACTGAAAATAGCCAGACAGTCTTTTGGTTCCATATGAAGTTTAAAGTGTTTTTTTTCCAGTTCTGTGAACCAAAAGAGAGCCTGCATAGCCAAGACAATCGTAAGCAAAAAGAGCAAAGCTGGAGGCATCATGTTACCTGACTTCAAACTATACTACAAGGCTACAATAATCAAAACAGCATGGTACTGGTACCAAAACAGAGATGTAGACCAATGGAACAGAACAGAGGCCTCAGAAGCAATGCCACACATCTATAACCATCTGATCTTTGACAAACTGGACAAAAGCAATGGGGAAAGGATTCCCTGTTTAATAAATGTGGTTGGGAAAACTGGCTAGCCATATGCAGGAAGCTGAAACTAGACCCCTTCCTTACACCTTATACAAAAATTAACTACAGTTGGATTAAAGATTTAAACATAAGAACTATAAATACCCTAGAAAAAAACCTAGGCAACACCATTCAGAACATAGGCACAGGCAAGGACATAGGCACAGGCAAGGACTTCATGACTAAAGCACCAAAAACAATGGCAACAAAAGCCAAAATAGATAAATGGGACCTAATTAAACTTAAGAACTTCTGCACAGCAAAAGAAACAATCATTAGAATAAACTAGCAACCAACAGAATGAAAAAAATTTTTGCAATCTACCCATCAAAGGGCTAGTGTCCAGAATCTACAAAGAACTAAAACAGATTTACCAGAAAAATACAAACAAACCCATTCAAAAGTGGGCAAAGGATATGAACAGACACTTTTCAAAAGAAGACAAATATGTGGCCAACAAACATATGAAAAAATGCTCATCATCACTGGTCATCAGAGAGATGCAAATCAAAACCACATTGAGATACCATCTCACACCAGTTAGAATGGCAATCATTAAAAAATCTGGAGACAACAGATGCTGGAGAGGATGTGGAGAAAATGGAATACTTTTACACTGTTGGTGGAATTAGTTAATTTACATGGTTGGTGGAATTAGTGTAAATTAGTTCAACCATTATGGAAGACAGTGTAGCAATTCCTCAAGGATCTAGAAATAGAAATTCCATTTGACCCAGCAATCCCATTACTGGGTATATACCCAAAGGATTATAAATTATTCTATCATAAAGACACATGCACACATATGTTCACTGCACCACTGTTTATGATAGCAAAGACCTGGAACCTACCCAAATGCCCATCAATGACAGACTGGACAAAAAAAAATGTGGTACATATACGTCATGGAATACTATGCAGCCATAAAAACAATGATTTTGTGTCCCTTGTAGAGACATGAATGAACCTAGAAACCATCATTCTCAGTAAACTGACACAAGAACAGAAAACCAAACACTGCATTTTTTTATTCATAGGTGGGTGATGAACAATGAGAACACTTGGGCACAGGCAAGGGAACAACACTCACAGGGCTAGGTGGGAAGGTGGAGGAGAGGGGAGAAGAGGGACAGCAAGTGGGGTCGGGGAGGATGGGGAGGGATAACACCAGGAGAAGGAAGAAACGCCTGATGTAGGTGGAAACCACCATGGCATGTATGTACCCAGGCAACAATCCTGCAGGATGCAGGACATGCACGTGTACCCCAGAGCCCAAATAAAAAACAAAAACAATAGCCAGACTGAGGCATTAAAGTTGTATGATGCAACATAAAAAGATCAAACATATAATTTGACTCTTAGAAGGACAAATGAGAGAGAATAGCTCAGGAGTAACGCTGAAAAATATCACAGCTAAGAATTTGCATTATCATTGAAAGTTATGAAAACACAGATTCAGGAAGCATTGTGTAACTCCAAGAAGCATACAAAGAAAAGTATACTAAGTACATTAAAGTGAAACTGTAGAAATCCAAAGAAAAAATAGAACAAATAAAATTTTACCTTAAGAGAAGCCATTTCCAACTGTAAGTTGACTTCTTTTTTTTTTTTTTTTTTTTTTATGAGACGGAGTTTCGCTCTTGTTACCCAGGCTGGAGTGCAATGGCGCAATCTTGGCTCACTGCAACCTCCGCCTCCTGGGTTCAGGCAATTCTCCTGCCTCAGCCTCCCAAGTAGCTGGGACTACAGGCACGCGCCACCATGCCCAGATAATTTTTTGTATTTTTAGTAGAGATGGGGTTTCACCTTGTTGACCAGGATGGTCTAGATCTCTTGACCTCGTGATCCACCCGCCTCGACCTCCCAAAGTGCTGGGATTACAGGCATGAGCCACTGCGCCCGGCCTGTAAGTTGACTTCTTAAAAGAAAATATAGAAGCTAGAAAACAAAAATCACTTGCTGGAGGCTGAATGAGAGGCAAATAAACACAATTTCGGACAGTAAAAGAGAAATACATTTTCTGGCCAGCCAATCAAACTAAAAGAAGAAGAAAGGATGAAAAAAAAATTATTGAGTCAAAAGAAATATGAAGCTTGGCAGAGCATGGAAACTCAGGAAGAATGCCATAACCATATAATAAACATGATAACTAAGTGGGTAACTAAAAGTAAATATTGATTCTATAAAATAATAATATACTGAGAGATTTAAAATACAAATAAAAAATATGAAAACCAAGACACGAAAAGCAGGAGTGCTTGAATGAAATTTAAGTGTTTTAAGATGTTTACATTATTTAGGATGTATAAGAGTAGTAATTTACAGAACTGTGGATAAAGTCAAGATTATGAGTGTTGTAATCTCTCAAAGGTAACCAGTAAAAAAAAAAAAAAAAAAGAAGGAAAGTAAAGAAAACTGACAATATAGTATTAGATGGGGAAAATTGAATGGAATAACAAATATATTTGAGTAACCAATAGATAGGAAAGACAAAGAGCTGAGGTAATTTTAAACAAATGGTGAGATCATAGATTTAAACTCAATATATAGGCAATTATATTAAATGATAATACTCTAAACAAATTTTTAAAGGACAATTTTAAGACTATATTAAAAATATGACTATATGCTGCTTTAGAAAGATATGCATTGAGGGCCGGGCGTGGTGGCTCACGCCTGTAATCCCAGCACTTTGGGAGGCCGAGGCGGGTGGATCACAAGGTCAAGAGATTGAGACCATCTAGGTCAAAATGGTGAAACCCCGTCTCTACTAAAAATACAAAAAATTAGCTGGGCATGGTGGCGCGTGCCTGTAATCCCAGCTACTCAGGAGGCTGAGGCAGGAGAATTGCCTGAGCCCAGGAGGCGGAGGTTGCGGTGAGCCGAGATTGCGCCATTGCACTCCAGCCTGGGTAACAAGAGCGAAACTCCGTCTCAAAAACAGAAAAGAAAGAAAGATATGCATGAATACAAGGACACAGAATGTCAAAAGTTAAGAGATAGGAAAATAAAATGTATACCACAAACATTAACCAACAGAGCAATTGACCCTATGTTCGGTGAGATAAAGCCACAGGATGATCAGAAGTACTGTTAGAGATAAACAAGCACAGCTTTAAGTCAAGACAGCGGTTACTTTGGGAACTCATAACAAGAATTCTTCTTGCTTCTTGCTTAGCTGCAAAGATTTCATATCTTGATCTGAGTGGTGAATATATGGATATATTCACTTTGGGAAAAAATCCTCAAGTTGTACATTTGTGTATTTTCAGTATCTAGGCTTTCTGCTGTAGTAAAATGTTATTGAGTGTGATTTAATACATGCTTTAATGGAGTATTACATTAAACGGGAGTTTCTACTCCTCAAAAACCACTTTAGAGGCAAAAAGATTCTAACAGAGATATGGACCACCACGCACCCCACAGCTCAGCCTGCAGAAGAAGCATCACTGATATTCAGTAGGCTGGGGTGGGATTGCGGTGGGATTTCGTTACAGAGAAATGTCAAGGATGTGAAAAAAACCTTTCACAGAGAAAAAATAGAAAAACACGACTATTTTATACTTGTCAAGAAAGTTCTGTGGCTGGAGGTTATAACTCTACCAGTACAAAAGGATCACTTTTCTTTTTTCCTAATAAGTTTTTCCACCAAGCCCAACCCTCAAAGGGTTAGAAAGGTATGTTGAAAGTGGGGAAGACAGTGGATGGAAAAATGAGTACACAAGCTGTGCCCTCTTCACATGGGAAATGTGTAGCTGGGAAAAGGGAAGAGCTTGAAATTGAACAGTGAGGACTAGTGTTGACCTTACATTACAAAGAGTTTCTGAAACTGCTGAGATGAGAATGTTCTGAAGACTGGAATAAACAAGAAAATCCATGGTGTGGCCCCTCATTTCATCCATGGACAGAACAGAACAAATTCAAGGGGATGACGTTGAGTGGTTTGGCCAAGAACTAAACAACTTGAGTGGTTGGTTCCTGCATTACATAATCTTAACTGAAATTCATTCCATTAACTTTTTATATGTGAAAAAAAAAATGAGATCGCATATGAAGTAGTTAGGAAAATGTAAATTAATGTATTGACTTCATTTTTCATAGGTTAGACTGGCAAAATGTAAGAGACTGATAAAAATCCATTTTTGTAAAAATGAAGGAAAATTAGAATTCATCCACAATGTTGATAAGAATGTCAAGAAATAGTTTTGGAAGGTAAATATGTATATATATATACACACACACACACACATACATATAGATACAAGCATACAAAAGGAGATATGCAACATTTCAAAACAAGTTTTTCTAACTTAAAAACAGGAAACTCCATAAGTTAAGAGCAATCTAAGAACATAAGCTCCATGAAATCAGAGGCAATCAAAAAAAGTCCTTGGAACATGAGAGTCATTCCATAAATATTTGTTGAATGAATAAGGTTCTATCTGCATACAAAATGGAGGAAAATAAAGATATATTTAAATATTTTTATGTAGTTCTGTATTTTGTGAATTTTAAAAATAAATTTAATCACATAGTACTTAAAGTAAAATTAAATAAATTGTAAGTTAACAGTACATGCTTTATGTATACTAGTTCTAACATTCTGCAGCTCGAACAAATCTACCAAGCTACTAGTCTGCTAATATCTCTGGACATCTTTTAAATGAAGATAATAAAATACAACTAATGAGATTTTTGTGAAAATAATAAGTGAATACCAATTAGCCAACTGCTTGACACATTGTATAGTCATTAAATGGTGGCAAGATATTATTTATCACTCTTCTAACCTCTGATATAACCCAATGTCCTTTGCTGACCTTTTTCTAAATCCAAGTTTCTCCAAGATGGAACCTCATCCGGGATTGTCATAATGAGCTATGCCATCACCTTAAAATATCTCCCTACTCAGTAAAACTATGTATTAATGGTGTTTTTTTAAGGAGAAGGAAAAAAAAAAGACTTAGTTGTTTATCTCAAGCCATACAACAAAATATATTTTAAGATCAAAGTTTAAATAGTCAAATAACAAAAACGGAGAAAAATATGGGCAATATCAATATGAACTTCAGATGTGTGAAGACTTTTAAGCTTAACCAAAATTGAATAAATAACAAGGAAAACAATTAATAGAATTGACTATACAAATATAGAAACCTATAGCAGACATTAGGCCTAAAAAGCTTTCAGCAAAGATGCCAAATATAAATTTAGTGCATGAATTTTTGAATGACCCGTGTATCTATCATAAAACATAAAGAAGTCCTTGAAGACATTTGGACAAAAGACGACACATATAATTTACCCTCTCTCCAAATCAGACTTAAACTTAATGTATAAAAAGCATTATTGGTACTTTTTAATATTAAAATAACTTTGTATATTATATTTTCCCATTTATCCTTGAAGCCAAGCTGTCACCAAACAACCCCCACCCAGTGGGACAACATCCCCTAAGCTGTGTGCAGCTATTACAGCCTTCCCTCTGTGTTCAAGCAGTGAGGGAGTCACTCCACTTACCCACCATGCTGCCTGCTCCCTTGGCCAGAGCTGAAACTCGCATTCCCTCCTGGGGAAACAGAGCCTTTGCAGAGGCTCATTCCACTCTTCACCATCACTGCTACTACATTGTGCGCCTGGGTACCAGCACTAAAGCAGCTTACTCTCTTCTAGGGTAACAGGGCTGAGGGGGAGCTGTGCCATCCACCTCTCCCAGTCAATTGCTGCACCCTGCCCCTGGGGCCCTGAGCTGAAGCTGCACACTCCCTCCTACAGAAATGGTGCTTTGGTGGAGTAGCTACACACTGCCTCTCAAGAAAAGAGTGCCTGGCAGAGTTACTCCAAAAATCCCTCTTGGTCACTGCTGTGCCCTGCCCCATGGTACTCAAATTGAATCTGTACAATGCCTCTCAAAGAAATAGTGCTTTGACATATCTACTTCATAAACCCCTCTTTGTCACTGCTGCATTCTGTTCCCCTCTGCCACAGCTGAAGCAATGCAGGGCACCCTCAGGAAATAGTGCCTTAGCTGTCCAGAGCAGGCATACCCCTCTGTGCCCCAGCTGAAGCAGAACCTTGCTTCCTGAGAACATGGTACCTTTGCTGCTGCCCAGAGCAGCCACATATCCTTGGGGCTGAGTTGAAGGAGTTTGCTAACTCCCAGTAAACGGCATCTTGGCTGCACAGAGGTGTCACACACCCTGATACCTAAGCTGAATCAGCACCCTGCAACCCAGGGAAACCATGCCTGGGCCATTCAGAACAGTCATGCCCCCCACACCCGAGCTGAAGTGGCACAGCAACCCTTAGGAATCACTTCTTTGGCTGAGCTGAGCAGCTATACATCCCAGGACTGAACTGACCTAGTACCATATATCACAGGGACACAGTGGAGTGGCTGATCTGAGACATTCTGTCCTACAGGCCAAACAACTCTAATACTTTATTTCCCTGGACATGGACTAGTAACCTAAATTTGGAGCTGCTGATACACCTCTTTCCCTGGGTAGTGGAGTCACTGTTATGCTGCTTCCTGACCCTCAGGGCTCAAACAATAGCTATGCTCTGCAATTCTGAGGTCTTTGCTGCTGCTGCTGTGCGTGGCCTCACAGAGTCTAAGATACTGCCAAGTCCCGCCATTTCAAAGTCTGGAATCACTCCTACATGGAGTCTCATTGCCCGAGATTCCAGTGCCACTGAGCCCTGTTACTCAGATTGCTGAATTACAGACATACCTTGCTTCCCAGGCCCAAGCCTTCAGAGCACCTTTTCTTTCCCAGAGTTGGGCCAATGCTGTACCATGAACCCAGGATTAGGATCACAGCTACAATGCAATCTCTCATGCCTTAGCTGATGGGGCATACCCCAGAGTCACAGATCTTGACTCTGGGCAACATAAATCCAACCTAGCTGCAGAAAGCAAACCTGAACCCTAATTCCCAGGTGCTACTATAGGATCACAAGACCTTGAGGCTAAAACCTCAACCCCACAGCTGCTCTGAGTACCTACACCTGGAAATCAGCATTGGTGCAGCTGCATGCAAAAGGCTGCTGAATCAGCCCTTTGGTTAAGTCTCCTCATTGTGTGGAAAACAAGAATAAGAGGACACCAAGATTCCTTTGCCACCAAGAAAATCAACAACCTACATCACTGACATTGCTGCCACAAATGTCTGCAGGTCATGCTAGTAAGGTTCCCATAGTTACTGCTGACATTAATGGCTTAATGGATTTAAAACATTGCTCAACTCTATGCTGCCTAAAAAATTCACTTCACCTGTAAAGACACATAGAGACTTAAAGTGAAGGGATGTGAAAAGATATTCCACACAAATGGAAGCCACAGCAAGCAGAAGTTGTTATATACATAAAATAGACTTTAACTGAAAAACAATAAAAAGAGGCAAAGAAGGTAATTCTATAATAATAAATAGGTAAGTTCAGGAAGAGAATATAACAATTATAAACCTGTATGAATCCAACACCAGAGCACCCAGATGCATAAATACTATTAGATTTAAAAGGAGGAAGAGATTCCAATACAATAATAGTTAGGGACTAACTTCCCACTCTCAGCATTGTAGACATCATCCAGACAGAAAATCAACAAAGAAACTTTGGATCTAAACTGCACATTAGACCAAATAAGCATAGCAGACATTTATAGAACACTTCATCCAACAGCTGCAGAATACACATCCTTTCATCAGCATATAGAAAGTTTTTAGGATAGACCACAATAGGCCACAAAACTTGTCTCAACAAATTTAAAAGAATTAAAATTATGTCAACTATCTTTTCTTACCACAATAGAATAAAACAAAATCAATAGCAAGTGGAATTTTTAACAATGCACAAATACATGAAAATTATTCAACATGCTTCTAAACAACCAATGAATTCATGAACACATTAAGAAGAGAATTAAAATATTTCTTGAAACAAATAAAGATAGCAACACAACATATCAAAACCTATAGGATACAGAAAAAGCAGTATTAAGAGGTAAGATTATAGCAATAAACACCCACATCCAAAAAGTAGACCTAACAATGCATCTCAAGGAACTAGAAAAAAAATAAGCCAAACCCCAAAATAGTAGAAAGAATAAAAGTAAATAATAAAGGACAGAGAATATATAAATAAACTTTAGAATAAAAACATAGAGAAGATCAACAAAACAAAAAGTTTGTTTTTGGAAAGAGATGAAATTGAGAAACCATTTAGCTAGACTAACAAAAATAAGAGAGGTTAAATATTCAAATCACTAAAATCAGAAATGAAAAAGGAAGACATTACAATTGATATCACAGAAATGCAAAGGATCGCTAGAGACTATTATGAACAACTATAGTTGACCCTTGTACAGTGTAAGTATTAGAGAAAACCAACACTCTGCATAGTTGAAAATCTACATATAAATTTTAACTCCCCCCAAAACTAACTAGTAATAGGCTCTGGTTTACTAGAAGCCTTACTAATAATATAAACAGGCTATTAAAACAAATTTTGTGATTATATGTATTGTATACAGTATTCTTACAGCAACACAGGGGAAAATGTTGTTAAGGGAATCATAAGGAAGAGAAAACATATCTACTATTTATTTAGTAGAAGTGGGTCATCATAGAGCTCTTCATCTTTGCCATCTTCACATTGAATAAGTTGAGGTGGTGAGTTTTTCTTGCTGTCTCTGGGGTAGCAGAGGTGAAAGAAAACCTGCATATAAGTGGACCTGCACAGATCAAATCCATGTTATTCATGAGTAAGCTATATATGCCAACAAGTTATAAAACCTAGCAGAAACTGGAAAATTATCGAACATATACAACCTACCAAGATTTAACTCAAGAAAACAAACCTGAACAGAAAAGTTTTTAGTAATGAGATTGAATCAGTAATGAGAAGTTTCCCAACAAAGAAAAGCCCAAGACCAGATGGCTTCACTGCTGTATTCTATCAAACATTTAAAATACCAATAGAAATTCCTTCCAAACTTTTCAAAATGTTGAAGAGAAATACATTTCTTCAAACTTATTCTACAAAGTCATCATTGTCCTGACACCAAAATCAGACAAGGACACAACAAAAAAAGAAAATGATGGGACAATATCTCTAATAAACAGGAATGCAAAAATCCTCAACAAAATACTAGCCATCCAAATCCAGCAGCACATTAAAAAGATGGTTGATTATGATCAAATAGGATTTATTAAAGGAATTTGAGGATGATTTGGCATATGTAAATCAATAAATACCATATATCACATCAACAGAATGAAGTACAAACACCATATCATCATCTCGATAGACACAAAGAAAGCATTTTATGGAATTCAACATGACTTCATTATAAAAATTCTCAGTCAACAAGGTATAGAATGTATCTCAACACACACAATGGAATATTATTTAGCAATATAAAAGAATGAAATTCTGTCATTCACAGCAATGTGGATAAGATTGGAAGACATTATGTTAAGTGAAATAAACAAGGGAAAGAAAGATAAATGGCACACATTCTCAGTCATATGTGGAAATTACAAAAATTGATCTCATAGAAGCGAAGAGTAGAATAATGGTTACTAGTGACTGGGAAGGGTAGAATAAAGGAGAGGATAACCAGAGACTGGTTAATGGATACGAAAGTGCAGCTAGATATGAGGAATAAGTTGTGGTGTTGTAGAGCACTCTAGGTTAACTATAATAAACAACAACATATTTTATATTCTCAAATAGCTCCAAGAGTGAATTTTGAATGTTTTCAACCCAAAGAAATGGCAACTGTTTGAGGTAATGGATAAGCTAATCACCCTGATTTGACCATTATGCATTGTATACATGTATACATCATACTCTACTCCATAAATATGCATAATTATTCTGTATCAATTTAAAATAATAATGTTTTTAAATGTGGGAAAACATTATTATAAATAGCTATAGTGTATGAATATATTTTAGGGATTTATTTTAAAAAATAATCATATCATTTAAAAACTCACAAAAAAAATCTTACTTTTTTTGTATCAATTGCAATAGTGAAAACAGCCAATAGAGTATAAATTTTCATAACTAGTCCAGTGGTACAATAATATTAATAACCTACTGTGTGGTAAAATATTTATGACATAATGGTAAGAAGATAAGAAGGCTTCAATATTGAATGCATACACTAACTCAAACATCTATAATAAACGCAAATACATTTTATATATGTATAATAATAAACTTAGAAAGAAGTTGGTTACAATATTTATAATGTTTATTACCAAGTAAGGATTAAGATTGATTAACCCAAATGGGGAGGTTTTATTCCAGAGTGAGAGTGCAAAGGCTCTGAAAGCAGATTCATGAGCTTTGTATACCAGTCCTGGTACTTTAGAGAAGTTATTTAATATTTCTGAATATTAATTTTTTCATAGTTTTTTTAAAAGTACACACATACATTTGGTGGAGTTTTAGAGCCTCTATCAATTAAAATATGTAAAAGAGTGTAATCTAATTTTTGTCACATGAAAGGAGCTAAATAAACATTAGATCTTTTATATTCTTTATAAATTGTTATGTTTTCCAAGTTTTCTACCACTGAGTTTGTAATTTTATTTTGGAGTTAGATATTTTTCTGAATCCTTATTATCCTATTTCTCTTTGCTGTCCCATTGTGCCTGACCTAAGACAAACAAAACTCCTGTATCCTGACTCCACTATACAAGTGAATAGCCCAGAGAGGGGAGAAAAAAATAATATAAGCCAATTATATTGTTGCTTTTATGTTTGCTAAATCTATTTACTCTCTGGAAATATATATTTTTAAAACATTATTTGTGAACATCTGCACTGTATGCCTGGAAGAAGGAATTTTTTAAAACTCTATTTTATTTCCCAGCATATAACACAAAGCCAGAATCAAGATATTCATAAAAATCCGTGAAATTAAGTGGGTCTGCAGACATAAAATGCCAGGTATTCATAGCAGAAAATGGAAAATATTTCCAAAGTGAGGATATTTCTGGTACGGTACATTTTAAACCAAGCAGGAAGCCACTTAGTCAACTATATCAGTCAGGATTCAGTCAAAAGACAGAAACCAAATAGTAATTTAATCATGGAAACTTTAATATAAAAGTTACTAACTTTGAAAGGAGATTGGCATAACAAAGGACTTCCTAAAAATGAGAAATAGTCTTAAAAATACAGGAACAGTTGATACAAAGAGCATCCAACTACCTCACTTCTCAATACCACAGGGCTTGAGATAAAGATGGTAAAGTTTTCCAAGGTGCAGCACTTTCAGAACTTGCTAGAAACTGACCATCTGAAATGCCAGGGGAAGTGCTCTACAAGGAAAAGTTGCACCTCAGTTAGTGAGCAGCAGCACTCAGATCCTGGAGAAGCCACCTATATATCAGGAGCCTAATGCTATTGAATCAACCCATAATTGAAGAGCCCGGTGATGGATGTCTGATACATACCTTAAGGAGCCTGCCACAACAGGCACATTGGAACTTCCTTCTGCTCCAGTCTCCCTCCAGTGCCCTCTACTGATATGCTCTCTCATGGCAGCTGTCAAAAGACAAAATATTTGTAGGGCTCACCTCCATTATCACAGAGTAAGTAATAAAGATGAGTTTGGAACTGAGAGAAATTGGTATCTGGCAATGTTCACATTTTTGGTTACTCAGTTTCCACATTCACCTTTATACACACATTTGTACTTTATGATAACAACATATCTTTATCCCTTCCCTTAAAAAGATAAAGCTATTCTCTTTACAAGTGAGTTCTCATCTGTTCCCCAAAATGAGAGGAGGCAGAGTCCCAACAGTCAGTATATCCATCACTGACTTTAATGAGTACTACTCAAATCCCATCACAGTTTCATGGTATATTCTATTACCTAAAGGCCCAAGGTTAACATTAACTTCTAGCAATTTGCATATAAAACAAAAATAAGAAAGAGGTTAGAGAAAAAGAAAACTGTTCGTACATGCCAATAAACAGGCACATATAACCAGCAAAAAGAAAAAAATACAAAGCTACCACATTCCTCATCTCTGTAATTGGTCACAAGAACATAGTTAATATATATTACTTCATTCTACCACTATTCCTTTCATACTTCCCCTGCCCTCAGCCAGAATGTCAGTTGGTCAGGATTCTTTACTTGTTGGAGTAATGCAAATCTTCTTTCTTGAAACATCTGAGTTAGCAATCATGCTATTATTTGTTATTGTGTTTTTAGTGTTTCATTAACCTTCATCACTGGGCATCGAAGTACTAAGAAATACACTAGAGGATTTACTGGGTTTCAGATTTAGTCCTGCTTATCCTCATTGTGCAGCAACAAACCAGTTTTTCTTTGGTAATTGGGATAAATGACTCCATTGGGTAGAATACTTTTTTTTTTCTGCCTGTTTGTTCAGTGGCATTAAGAGACCAAACTGACCAGGTAGCAATTTCATCTTCCAATTCAGTGGAATCAATATTGTGTCCCATAGTTGATCCCTATTTACCCTGGAGACTAAGAGTTCCAAATCAGCAGAGTCCAAGATTACTAGAACAGAAAGCAAAAATTTGCAAGAGGATTACTGAGCATAATAATAATAAAAGCCACTCTAATTTTCATCATTTGATTCCCAGACTCATGTCTTTTGGCTATAGCAGAAATAGCATTGTACAATGACCTCTGCTCCAAAATATATACTTTATCTTGCATGTTAGAACCTCATCCTTTCAAGTTGTTATCTCTCTATTGGCTCTGGAACTGAGTCTTCAGCAAGCCATTTTATATTTCTATTTACTCTGTAACTTCTGTTTGATGGAGTGTTTAGAATGACTAGTTGATTCTATGGGCATGAGCCATTGCTGTATTTTCTTTGTGTTGAAATTAGTTCTTTGATCAAAAGAAATGCTATATAAAATGGCATGACATTGGGAAGGGGTTCTCTGAGTTCATCTATCAAAAGCTCTAATCTCCCCCATGATTGTTTCCTAATGCGATCAACCCACCACAAGATGGCTGGATGGTTCCCCTGAAGAATGGTGCCATATTGAGAACTAAGTATTTCTCCTTGTTGTCAACAGGTTAGGAACTCAGCATTTACATTAGCAAGGTCATACTTGGTAAGACAAATTCTGTGTTGTTAAGCCATGTGTAGTCTGTTCCTACGACCATGACTTTGCTCATGAGCCCATTGATCAAGAAATATAGAGTGTGGTAAAAAGAGATTGATTGGCATCCACAGAATGTGTTATTCAGTCCACCTAATTATTAACATCTTCCACAGCAGTGGATAAACTTTGATCAGAATTCATATGTGTCACAAATATCTTCATAATCTGTGTCTATACTGAGAAACACCCATCTTTTCTCCAGACTTCATGGTTGCCAATCATACAATTCTGTTTCTGTAATGTCCTTAACCATCCATACAAATCATTAGCAATTGCTTATAAAGTAATGAAAATTCTTCCTCTCACTGAGAAGAACTTCTTTCACTTTTATCCTTCAGGGAGCACCCCTAAATGGGTCATAGTATTGCAGCTATCCACTTTTGAGTGGTATAAGCATATGCAAATTACTCATAACTTTCAGACCCACCTAAGTTGAGTTTCTTATGGACCATTTCAATGTTATAGTACATATTCCTGAGCATGCCCAAATTTACAGCCTGGTGGATCAGACCAACTCATTATGGAAAGCTCGGGCCTCATTGTCAGCTGATGTCCCTTTATTAGAAATTCAGTCTCCACCAACACCCAAAGCAAGCCATTACCTCTCACTTAAAATAGCTGCAAAAGCAAGCATCAATTTCCTCCAAAATCCTAGATTTCTGGGCTGTGATTATCCTCTTGGTGCTTCCCAGGGACTCCATACAGGATCTCCACTTGCCACCAATATTTTAAATAATTGGTTTATACTGGACCTGCTAGATCAGGAAGGCCACGTGGTACTGTAGCCTTTACTACAGCTTGAAATTGCTGCAGAGATTTAGGACCACTTCTCGCTGAATGAGAAAACAAAAAATCTAAAATCTCTGAAAAGTTTAGCCATGTCAATTAATTACCTAATGTAGCATTATAATCTACCACATTTGTAATCTAACACCATTAGACTATATTTCTATACATTTTCCACAGATTTTCCCCAAAATATTTTAGTAACATTTTGTGATTTTTATGATTAACTATTGTCCAAGGTCATAGCGACCTGTCTCCTTAAAATAGACTGATATTTTATTCTAGTTATAAAATAGCATCAAGAAGGCATAGGTGTAGGTCTTCAGAAGAATGAACTTCCTCCTTCAAGGCATCTTAGCCAAGCAAATTTATGTCTCACAGTGTTTTCAAATTAAGTAAAACTGTTTTACTTTTTCAAGTACCAGATTGAAAAGTAATTCCACTGGAAAGAGTATGAAAAAGTGATTTAGTGGTCAAGATTTCCTATTTCATCTAGATCTAGTGAGATGTCCCCACTCCAACCAGATCTCCCATCCAAGATCCAAATCCTTCCCAATCAGTATCCTAAATTTCACATGAAAAAAAACCTGACACAACAGTGAATTCAATTGCTATTGTAATTCATCAACATGCTAACATACAATTAAATTTTGTGTTTGATTTCCAGAAATAACTATGACTTCAAAAAATTTTAAAATTCATTTTAGCACTTTCATGGAAACTCTCCAGTGTTTGGAACTGTGACTTCAGCTTACAGTTAAAGGACTTGATCTTGTTATTATATTGCTGTAAGCAGTGAAGCACAATAAAAAGAATCTATGGCATACCATAATCCTTATAGATATCATTACTACCATATTGTCAAATTGGCACCTTAGCAAATAACAAGAGGATTTTATTATCTTTATTTTCTCCTGGTAAACAAAAACTTCCCTGCCAAACCTCAAAGAATTCCTTAATTCTTTGAGTCAAATCTTGATTTCGTATAAATTTTACATTTTGATAAGGTCTAAATTAGCTTACGATGATCAGGATGCCCTTGGTGCTTTCATGTAGATTTAATACTACTTGGGCTCATTAGTTATAATTTTATAACAATCCTTATTCCACTTTCAACTCATAGGTTTCATGGAACTCGGATACCAATGGTTATTGTTTTATTTGTACTTGAAAAGCATAAAGTCCTGGAAGATACTGTGTGTATATAGAACTTTAGAAAAATATGTTTTTCCAAAGTATAAATAGAAAATAAAATTTTTTAAGATTCTTCCTTATCTTGGGAATATGTCATTGCTTGGTGAATGTGTATATGCTGATCTCTACTTCTAGTCATTCAATAAGGCAGGGAAGATTGGCTTTACTCTGGATGTACACAGTCAAAAACAGAATACTTACTTTTCTTTCTTTGCTCTCTAAATAAAGACAAGAATATTTCCATTTGACAGAGAGAAATTGGGACACAAGACAAAAGTGAGATATTATTGTCAGTTTGAGGGCAGATATATCTGTTTTCACTCAGCTTCTCACTGAATTGAAGTTCAACAGGAAGAAAATGACTATAGCTCTACCTCAGTCACCAAGAAAGTAACATCATCAATAACAAGACACAGTAGCAAGAAACTCAGTGTAAACTTGACTCCTGGAAAGTACCACAGGAAGTGTAAAAATAGTTGAAATTAAGAGAAGTATCTTTTCTTCATCTATTTTCATGGTATTACAAAAACTCAATGTGGCTTCATCTTACAACAACAAAGGACTCTTAAATGTCATCTTCTCTAAAATAGAATGCTCCTGTGCTGACACAAATATTCATGGTATAGCATCCTTTACCCAGTAAATTTCCTTTTTAGAATGCAGATTTTTGAAAACTTCCAAAATGCTTGAATTCTACTTCCTACATCTAAAGTAAAAGACTACGAGTAATCTATTCTGTTACTAACACTGAGCCAAAAGATCTTCAAAAGCAAAAGCAGCCGGAGCACCACCCCTTTACTCAACAGCATCTACTTGAAATAACTACATAATTAGGATATCACAGAAAAGATGGATCTTTATAACAAGGAAAGCAAGTCGGTTGTAAAAATTTCAGCATAGTCATCTTTTATGATTGTTGTTTGACAAGTAATCATAAAACGTCATTATTTACTATTAGTATTTTTGCATTAAATTTTTTAAAGGAAAAAAATAGCCAGGCATGTTGGCTCATAACTATAATCCCAGCACTTTGGGAGGCTGAGATGGGTGGATCACCTGAGTTCAGGAGTTCAAGACTAGCCTGGCCAAGATGGCAAAACCCCATCTTTACTAAAAATACAAAAATTAGCTGGTTGTGGTGGCAGGCACCTGTAATTCCAGCTACTCAGGAAGCTGAGGCAGGAGAGTCACTTGAACCCAGGAAGTGGATGCTACAGTGAGCTGCAGATAAGACTACCACTGTTTAGAAAATATAAAAAAGGTTAGATAACCTCACATGAAAAAATAAATATAACTAAAAGTCAAGTTTCTGTTTGTTTGCTTTAATCTAATTTTGAAGCAGAATATCATATCTAAGGGAAAAGAGGCCGAGCAGAAAGCATGAGATACATGTACATTTTGTTTATAAAGAAGTTTTTTTGGAAAATAAAATATTTTGGTGGATTGGATTCAACTTAACAATTTGATGTTGTCAAGATAATAAAAAATGGAAAGAACAAACCATCTTTACAACACAGAGTTTAAATTACATGCTGAGCATAAACACGTGAGACCTCAATAATTTTTTTCTATCTCCACAATGGCCCATCCTACTTCTTAACATCACATGGATGTTTTTTAGCATCCAGGCACTTATTACTCAATACCAGCTACATAGACTTCTTTTCTTTGGTGGCATATTTTCTCACTCCAGGAGATTAACAATTCCAAAGGCCATTCTTACTGGTATATCTATAAAAATGTCCTTCATTCTACTTCCATTTTTCTTCTTGATCCTTCAATTTCCCCCTTTCTTTTTTTGTTAATTATATAAAAGTCATCTTTCTGGGTACGACATCACTGAAAATGATGCAGTGGGGAAATCTAAAACTGTTTCTCTCCCCTAAGGCAATAATTAGGCTAGGAAAAAAACTATCAGAATCAAAATTTTTAAGACCCAAAACCCCACAAAAAATTAATGCAATGAAGGGAATGATCAATGAAGACAGAAGTTGGTGAAATTTTTTAAGAAAGTATTTGGTATTTGAACTTATCTATCTATCATTACTTCCTCTCAAGCTTAGTGGTGACAAGTGGCAGTCTGCATTCCTGGTGCAGCTTGTTGGTGCCACAGGAGCAATATATATCTTATTCTCAAAGTACTGTGGTTTTCTAGTTTTACCTGTCTGGTGGCTCCCTAAGAGATCAGCTCAGGAACGTATCTTTGTTTCACCCACCTCAGAATTTTCCCAAGGTTGAATGTTATTCCTGAGCAGTGACTGTTGAAAGACTCAAAACATTAATTAACTAGCCAGACACCTGAAGCAAGGGATAACAGTTAGAGCAAGCAATAGGCGTATCTAAATGTATGGGAAGAAAAAACCTAAGGAAGAAAATACAATAGGAATAATATCTTCCAAGAAGTCTTACACATATTGAGGCAACTAGAAGACCATACCATTCCCAGGACAAGACATTTACCCAGAAAATACCTGAGAAGACACTAATCCTTCACCTGTGGCTGACAATAAAGCCCCATATAAGCAGGAAGTGAAATCTAAGGCAGAGTAGTAAACAGCTTGAATAAGCACTAAAGGAGTGCCCAACACAGAAACAAATTTCAAAGACCAGGAGAGATGGTGGTGGTTGTTGTTGCTATTGTCGTTGTTTTGACTACAAGCATTTAAGGATATTGAATTTAAGCCCCATGGTTATATAAATATAAAACACACACACACACACACACACACACACACACACACACACACATATATGACAAGAGAAGATGAAAGGAAATCAGAAGAGTTTAATACAAAAAAATTAGTTAAACACAAAAGAAGGCAGTAATGGAGGAAGACAAAAAAAAAGCTGTAAGCCATAAAACAAATGACAAATTATTCTTTATAAGTAATTACTTTAAATGTAAATGGATTATACTCTCCATTAAAAAGGCATAGATTGGCAGACTAGATTAAAAATAAATGATTCGATGTGTTGACCATGAGATTCACTTTAGATATAATGATAACAAAGGGTTGATTAAAAGTGAAAGAATGTAAAGGATAGTCCATGTAAATAGCAAACAAAAGTACTGGAATCACTATGCTAATATCAGACAAAATAAATGTTAAGTTAAAAACTCCCACAAAGGACAAAAATATTGATATTGATAAAAGGGTCAAATGATAAAGATAATAAAACAATCTAAAGCATGTGAAGATTATTGCCAAAAGGGCCAATCCAAGCAGAAGACATAACAAGTGTACACATACATGTGTCTAACAACAGAATTCAAAAATACATGAAGAAAATTCTGATAATTGAAGGAGGAAATTAACAGCTCTATTATAAGAACTGGATACTCTCATACATCATCTTTAGTAATGCACAGAATAACTAGTCAGATCAACAAGAAAATAGAGAACTTGAACAACATGATTAATCAATTATTAACAGACATACTCACAAACTAACATACACAACATTTCACCCAACAGTAAGGGAATACTCATTCTTTTCAAATGTACATGAAACATTTTTTGGGATAGATCATATATTTGTCTACAAAACAAGTCTCAATAAACTTAGAAAATTAAAATCATACCAATTATCTTCTCCAACCCTAATGTTATAAAGCTAGAAATCAATAACAAAAAAACTAGAAATTTCACAAAGATGTGGAAATTTAAAAACATACTTTTAAACAACCAAAAAGTCAAAGAACTCACAAAGGTAAATTAAAAATAGAGATTAATGAAAATGAAAACACATCAAAGCTTTTTGAATGTAGTGGAGGCAGTCCTCAGAGAGAAATTTTTAGTTGCAATCCTTTCATTAAAAAGAAAAATATTGGGGGAGGCTGGACAAGATGGCTGACTAGACACAGGCAGGTGAAAAGCTGTCACTGAGGGAATAAGACAACTGGTGTACTCCTAACAGATCTTCAGAGGGAAGGCACTGAGAGTTGACAGAGGAAAGACACAGACACTAGACTGAAGGAAAAAGAAGCTGGGAACTCCTCATGGGCTTACACACTGGGACTTGTTCCTGGCCTCCAATGACTCTGGAGAAACAAGTGAGTCAAACTGGCAAGGAGTAGTCTGCTGTCACGCTGGGTCTCTGGAATCTCAATAGGAAGAAACCTCTCAACCACCACAGACACTCAACAGGAAGAGACCTCTTGACCACTACAGAGACTCAAGTTGGCAAGGAAGGCTTCTTAGAGAAAGGGTCAAAGCAGCACATCAGCTGATGTGGAGCCCAGAGGGTTTGATGTGGGAGCCTCTATAGTGAATCATGGCCAGGGATGCCCATCCCCCTAGCCTTGACTTGCTCCCATAGGAGATTTTGGCCCTAGGGGAACTATCAGACCTTAACTCTGCAAAATGGTCTTGCCCATCAGATGGGGCTTGTCTGACCTGAGCACCCCTTGGTCTGCTGGACCCTTCCCATGCCCCAGTCTGGTGACACCTGTGTGCAGGGCTGCCTCCGGTGTCCACATCATATATCCTGCATTTGTGGACTCTGCCTAACTGGCAGAGAGCTCCAGTGGGGCAGCCCCCATGGCCACACTATAAGCCCTCTCACTCCCTACCCACCACTGCAGCTTCTCCCAGGCCCATGGCTATCCCCCAATATCACTTTGCTGGTACACATGTGCACGGGTGGGTTTTTCCTTCCCCTCCCTGCCAGTGCTCCCTGCCTCCTGCCACTGCTGCAGTATGAGTGTACTCTGTCCCCATCTCCATACCACCATTGCAGTTGGAGCCTTGGCAGGCAACAGCCAGCCAGCCCCCACACTCACCAGCACCCCTTCTCTGAAACAACACTGCTGCAGAAGTGAAATTAGGCACAAAGAACAGCATACCTTCTCCTACCCTGAGCAATCACCCCTGCTTGCAGCACACTGAGAGCTCACACAGATCTACACCCATCCACCTCTCATCTGTGCCCCCATGCCAACACCACCACCAGTGTGACTGCAGGCACGGTCACCAGTAGGGACCTCACACCCCCCCACACATGGTGTGCTGTCTCTGCCACTGTTGTGAATGTCCATATGGTGACAGGAACCCCAGCATGTGCTAGCACCTTACCACAGCTAACAAGTGTGCTCCCTGCCATGCTGCCACTGCCACTGTGCTTTCACATGAAAAGTAGGATCCCCCTACCACCATGCTATGAAATGCTGTGGCTGTCATTTCCCACTGGAGTGTAGTGACCAGCAGTCTGGGAGCACCTTGACGCCCTCAGTGCAGTGGATTCCTAATCCCAAGGAGCCAGAAAACAAAGTCAAGCCCAATACAAGTTCCGCAGAAATAAAGCATACAGTGCAGGAGTTTGGAGCTGAGCATAGATAGGTCCACTAAAGCCTTCCAGAAAAGAGCCAGTGGACTCAATCCACCTTATACCACAATCAAACTGTCAGGGTCATCAAATATAATGAAAAAATAAATCCAAAAGTCAGCAACTTAAAAGACTGAAGGAACATATGCCCACAATGATGAGAAAGAACCAGCACAAACATGCTCACAACTCAAAAAGCCAGAGTGGCTTGGTTTTTTTCTCCAAACAACTGCCCTACCTCTCCAGCAGGGGTTTGGAACCAGGCTGAAATGACTGAAATGGCAGAAATAGAATTCAGAGTATCAGTAGAAGCAAAGATTATTGAGATTCAGGAGTATGTTAAAACCCAGTCCAAGGAAGCTAAGAATCAGAATAAAATGACATAGACCACTAACTAAATTAACAAAGAAGAAAAGGGAGAAGCTGACAGACAAAATAGTCAGTATAGAAAAGAAGAGAACTGACCAGATAGAGCTGAAAAACACACGATAGAAGTATTATAATGCAATCAGAAGTTTTTTTGCTTCCTTGTTTTTGAGGCAGGGTCATACTCTGTTGCTCAAGCAAGAGTGCAGTGATGCAATCTGGCTCACTGCAACCTCTACTTCCAAGGTTCAAGTGATTCTTGTGCCTCAGCCACCCAAATAGCTGGGACCAGAGACACATGCCACCATGCCCAGCTAATCTTTTGTATTTATAGTAGAGACTGGGTTTCACCATGTTGGTCAGGCTGGTTTCAAACTCCAGACATCAAGTGATCTGCTTGCCTCAGCCTACCAAATTGCTAGGATTGTAGGAGTGAGTCACAGCACCTAGCCTTAATCATAAGCACTAATAGTAATATAAACCAAGCAGAGGAAAAAGTCTCAGAGCTTAGAGGCTGGCTTTCTGAAATGAAACAGGCAGACAAAAATAGAGAAAAAAGAATAAACAGGAACAAACAAAACCTTCAAGAAATATGAAATTATGTAAAGAGACCAAATTGATGACTCATTGTCCCTGAAAGATATGGAGACAATATAAGAAAATTAGAAAGCATATTTCAAAATATCATCCATGATAACTTCCCCAACCTAACTAAAGAAGCCAATCTTCAAATTCAGAAAATGTAGAGAACCCAGTAAAATATTTCACAAGTTGATGATCCCCAAGCACATAATTATCAGATTCTTCAAGGTCAAAATGAAAGAAAAAAATGTTAAAGACAGCTAGAGAGAAAGGTCAGATTACCTACAAAGGGAAGCTCATGAGACTAACAGCAGACCTTGCAGCATAAACCCAGTAAGCCAGAAGAGGTTGGGGGCCTAGATCCAACATTTGTAAAGAAAAGAAATGCCAACCCAGAATTACATATCCAGTCAAACCACACTTCATACTCAAAGGAGAAATAAGGCCCTTCTCAGACAAGCAAATGCTGAGGAAATTTGTTAACATCAAACTTACCTTACAAGAGATGCTGAAGGAAGCACTAAATGTGAAAAGCAAAGACTGTTACCAGACACTACCAAAACACTGAAGTACACAGACCAGTGACACTATAAAACAATCATACAAACGAGTCTGCATAATAATCAGCTAACGTCCTGGTAACAGGATCAAATCCACACATATCAATACTAATCTTGTAAATTGGCTACATTCTTCAATTAAAAGCAGAGTGGCAAGCTGGATAAAGACCCATTGTTATGCTGTCTTTGAGAAATCTATTTTACATGCAATGACACCCATAGGCTCAAAATAAAGGAAAGGAGAAAAATCTACCAAGCAAGTGGAAATCACTAAAAAACAGTGTTGCAATTCTAATCTCGGGGGGGGGAAAAGCAGACTTTAAACCAACAAAAGTCAAAAAAGACAAATAAAGGCATTACAGAATGCCTTTATGTAACCCAACACAAACGGTTCCCAGTTTTTCATCTGTACTGTCAAGACTGAGTAGTTGGATGGCAAGCATGTGGTCTTTGGCAAGGTGAAAGAAGGAATCAATATTGTGGAGGCCATGGAGTGCTTTGGGTCCAGGAAGGGCAAGCCCAGCAAGAAGATCACCATTGCTGACGTGGACAACTTCAATAAGTTTAACTTGTGTTTTATCTTAACCACCAGACCATTCCTTCTGTAACTCAGGAGAGCACACCTCCACCCCATTTGCTCGCAGTATCCTAAAATCTGTGCTCTCGCTGCAGTTCCCTTTGGGTTCCATGTTTTTCTCGTTCCCTTCCACGCCTAGCTGGATTGCAGAGTTGAGTTAAGTTTATGATTATGAAATAAAGACTAAATAACAACAAAAAAAATTGTTCAGTTGAACCAGAAGACCTAACTATACTAAATATATATTTACCCAATACAGGGGCACTTGGTTTCATAAAGCAAGTTCTTAGAGACCTTCAAAGAGACTTAGTCTCCCAAGCAATAACAGTGGAAGACATATTATGTCAATTAAGCAGAAAATTCACAAGGTATTCAGAATGTGAACTCAGCACTGGATCAAATAAACCTGATAAACATCTATAGAACTCTCCACCTCAAAACAACAGAATATACATTCTTTTCATTGCCACAGGGCAAATGGGATACTCTAAAATCAACCAGATAATAGGACAACAAAATACTCCTCAGCAAAGCAAAAGAATTAAAAGTATAATAACCACTTTCTTTGACCATAGCACAATAAAATTAGAAAGGAAGAATAAGAAAATTGCTCAAAACCATACAATTACATGAAAATTGAATATCCTGCTCATGAATGGCTTGTGGGTAAAAAAATGAAATTACGATAGAAATCAAGACGTTCTTTGAAACTAATGAGAACAATGATACAACACACCAGAACCTCTAGGACACAGCTAAAGCAGTGTTAAGAGGGAAACTTATAGCACTAAATGCCTACATCAAAAAGAAAAATCTTAGTTTAGCAACCTAATGTCATAACTAAAAGAACTAAAGAACCAAGAGCAAACAAACCCCAAACCTAACAGAACACAAGAAATAATCAAAATCTGAGCTGAACTGAAGGAGACTGAGACATGAAAAATACATTCAAAAGTTTAACATTTCTTGGAGTTGGTTTTTTTTAAAAAAAATAATAAAATAAATAGACCAATAACTAAATCAATAAAGAAGAAAAGAGAGATGATCCAAATAAAAACAATGAGAAATACCAAAGGGAATATTACTACTGAGCCACAGAAATGCAAATAATTATCAGAGAATATTATGAGCACTTCCATGCACACAAACCAGAAAATCTAGAAGAAATGGATAATTCCTAGATACTTACACCCTCCCAAGAATGAACCAAGAAGAAATCAAATCCCTGGAATGATTAGTAATGACGAGGAGGGACTCCTAAGTTATTCTATGAAACCAGCATTATCTTGAAACCAAAACCTAGCAGAGACACAACAAAAAAAGTAAACTTCAGACCAATATTCTTGATGAACATTGACGCAAAAATTCTTGACAAATTACCAGCAAATTGAACTACCAGTATGTCAAAAAGCTTGTCAGCCAGGCATAGTGGCTCACTCCTGTAATCCCAGAATGTTAGGAGGCTAAAGGTGAGTGGATAGAATTTGAGTCCAGTCTGGGAAACATGGCAAAGCCCCACCTCTACAAAAAATAAATAAATTAGCCAGCCGTGGTTGTGCAGTCCTGTAGCCCCAGCTACCTGGGAGGCTGAGGTGAGAGGATTGCCTGAGCCCTGGAGGTCAGAGCTGCAGTGAGCCAAAATTATGCCACTGCACTCCAATCTGGGCAACAGAGTGAAACCTGTCTCAAAACAAAAAATAATAAAATAAAATAAGAAAGAAAACAAAACAAAACCTAATCCACCATGATTAAGTAGGCTCACTTCTGGAATGTAAGTTTGGTTCAATGTATGAAAATCAATAAACATGTTCATCACATAAACACAACTAAAGACAAAAACAACATGATTATCCCAATAGATGCAGAAAAGGCTTTCAATAAAATTCAACACCCCCATTAATATGGAAAACTCTCAATAAACAAGGTATTGAAGGAACATACTTCAAAATAATAAAAGTCATCTATGACAACCCAGAGCCAACAACATACTAGCAAAAGCTCAAAGCATTCGCCTTGAAAACCAGCACAAGTCAAGGCTGTCCTCTCTCACCACTTCTATTCAACACAGTACTGGAAGTGCTGTGCAGAACATATCAGTCAAGAGAAAGCAATGAACATCCAAATAGGCAGAGAAGAAGTCAGACTATCCCTGTTTGCAGATGACATGATCCTGTATCTAGAAAAATCCATAGTCTTGGACCAAAACCTCCTTAAGGTGATAAACAACATCAGCAGAATCTCAGGATACAAAAACTATGTACAAAAATTAGTAGCACTTCTATCCATCAACAACAGGCAAGCTGAGAGCCAACTCAGGAACATAATCACATTCCCAATTGTCACATAAAAAATAAAATACCTAGGAACACAGCCAACCAGGAAAGTGAAAGATCTCTACAAGGAGAACTACAAAATACTGCTTAAAAAAAATCAGAGATGATACAAACAAATGAAAAAATCATGCCATACTCATGCATAGGAAGATCAATATTGTTAAAATGGCCATAATGCCCAAAGCAATTTACAGATTCAGTGCTATTCCTATCAAACTACCAATTATATTCTTTGTAGAACTAGAGAAAAAAAAAACTGTTTAAAAATTCACAGGTAACCAAAAAAGAGCCTGAATACCCAAAGCCATCCTAAGCAAAAAGAACATACATGAGGGCATTATACTACCTAACTTAAAACTATGCTACAGGGCTGCAGTAAGCAAAATAGCTTAGTACTGATCAAGAAAAAAAAATGACACATAGACTAATGGAACAGAATAGAGAGCTCAGAAATAAGGCCACACACCTACAACCATCTGATCTTTGACAAAGCTGACAAAAACAAGCAGTGGGGAAAGGACTCTTTAATCGATAAGTGGTGCTAGGATAACTGGTTAGCCACATGCAGAAGACTGAAACTAGACCTCACAATGATGAATACTAGCAAAAAACAAGAGATAACAAACATTGGTGAGGATGTTGAGAAAAAAAGAACCCTTGCACACTATTGGTGGGCATGTATATTGATATAGCTATTATGTAAAATAGAATAGAATTTCTAAAGAAATTAAAATAGAGCTACCATATGACCTAGCAATCCCTATTCTGGTTATATACTTAAAGGAGACGAAATTACTACCCAGTAAAGATGTCTGCACTCCCATATTCATTGCAGCATTGTTCCCAATAATCAAGATATGGGAACAACTGAAGTGATTATCAGTGGATGAATAGATAACAAAACGTGGTATATATAATATTATTCAGCCTTTAAAGAGGATATTCTGCCATTCGCAACAACATAAGCAGATCTGGAGGACATTATGCTAAGTGAAATAAGCCAGGCACAGAAGGAAAATTATTGAGTGATCTCACTTATTACATGTAACAAAAACAAAGAGCTCAAACACACAGAAAAGAGAATAAAATTGTGGTTATCATGGAGAATGGAAGGAGAGGAAGTAAGGAGATGTTGGTCATGCATAAAAACAGCAAATAGGTAGGATAAACAAGTCTAGAAATCTAATGTGCAACGTGAAGATTAAAGTTAATAAAATTGAATTCTATTTGAGATTTTTGTTAAGTAACTGGATTTTAGCTAGTCTTATCAGAAAAAGTAACTATGTGAGATGATAGCTATGTCAATCTGATTTATTATAGTAACCATTGTACTATCCACATGCATTTATATGGATCTATGTGACTATATGCATCCCATAACATCTCATTGTAAATCTCAAATATACATAATAGAATTTTTAAGTTGTGAGGAAGAGTTGATTGAACTCATGGATCTGGCTGGCCTCTCTTTTCCTTTTCACTTAAACTAATCCAAGTTGTGTTTCCATTAGCAGCAAATCAGAGTCCCGGTGCTCAAAACATCACTAAGTTAACCCAAGTGTGTGAATCTTCCTAAGGCCGGAAATAACTCCCCTAAGGAGGAAATATGGGGAGAGAAAAATACAGTTGTATAGGAATATATTACCCCAAATGATTGTGCTAATGTTTTTACCTCCTTTGAAAGCCAATAAAAAACCTATCCCTTAATTAGTGAGCTAGAATTAATACATGTCCACTGGTGAAATGTCTCATCTTGATTCTAAAATTTTGGTGGTAGAATAAGAGATGCAGCCAAAGAACAAAGCAGGCAACTTGGGATTTTGCAAAGCCTATGTGAAACTACTATGCATGTTGGAAGAAGCAACTATTTTGCCTCAATGCAACGCTCAATGAATTTCACTTTATCTACTATGGCTTCAGCATTAAAAACCATGCAAACACAATTTTGTAAATATATTGGCATTTTTATACCTTGAGTATGATGCACAATTAGAGATTTTTATAGTATTTTTTAGGAATCTCATTTATAATATGTAAGGTGTTTTTTAGAATGATTTCATTATATTTGACTGATGAAAAATGTAAACTTTCTGTTTCTCTGTTGAATTGCATACTACTTGCAAATTATTTCTTGTTTATATGTCCAATAGTTTCAAGGCTGTTATACTATATTCCAGTATATGTATAGAAATATATATATAGTTTTACATCAAATAACAGGTGCTTAATAAATATATTTGTCAAGGATAGAGGTAGAGCTTCATAAATTTTGAATATGTTAATGCCAAATGTACAGTCTAATTCAATAGATTTTAATAAGAAAATTCCTATGTTCAATACCATGTGATCCAAGCTCTTTTTATAAAAACATGAAAATAAAAAAGATACACAATCTTTTCCCCCAGGAGCATAGAATCTAGATATTAAAATGTAAAAGGCAAAAAGATGGACAAGTCAATATGACACCAGGTTAATAATAAGAGCAGCAAGAAAATAACAAATTACTATAATCATTCAGGCCAATTCACATTAGGGGAGACCATGGAAGCTTCAGTAAGGATAATAGCTCAATATCTGAGCTAATATTGAAGAAGGTTAGTGCTTTACCAGGTAGAAATCTTAATCCAAGTAAAAGAAAAACTATAGCCAAAGGCCTCAAGGCAGAAAAGTATGATTACAAGAGAGGAAAAGTGGTTACTGGAGAGGAGAATTAAAGTTAGCAATGGGAGACAGGGCTAGAATTTTGAGGTCTTGGGAAATTTGGTCAAGACAAACTCCAAGCTGTTGCAAAATAATAGCTCTAGAAAAGTGGAAATCAACGTTTGAAAATGCTTCTAATATCTCATGTGTTTTGTATTTAAGCTGCAGTGACTTTGGGCATGTGTTCATAGTCACCAGGGATATGAAAGTTTGGAGAGTCAAAGCAAAAGTCATTTTCTGCCTTAGGGATGTTTAGATCTATGTTCAGCTCGGTTAATTTAAGCGCTTAACTTTTACTGGTTCACTTAGTAGAAGTTGCTCTTAGGGAAAAAAACACTAAATCTCAATTATTATATGACCTTTTGGGAATTTAAAAGACAGTCTTGTCACTGGGTTCAAAAGCATCCCTTGCCCTTTCAGGAAACTTTTTCTTCATAGAAGGAAAGGCTTCCCTCTCTTTTTTCACAGTTGTGTGTTCTCTAATAAGTGTGCCTTTTCTTTTCGGGCTGACCTGCTTTTACTTCAGTGCATGTTGTTTTCAAAGAGCCATTGATGTACAAGAAATCTTTTGCTTAAAAATAAAAAGGAATGTGGAAGTGTGGAATAGGAAGAAGGGATTGGAGGAAAAGAAAAAAAATGCTTTCTGGTGTTTGTTTTTGTAGTTGTGGGTGGGTAGATAGATAAATATGAAGCAGAATTTGCACTAAAATAATCTAACTTCCAGCAAATTGCAAACTCTATATATTTATTATTTTATTCTTCCTTAATTCTGTGCCTCATTTTGACCAAATTTGAAGGACATAAACAGATGAACTCCAAAGAAACTATTTTTTGACATGAAACAAGAGAGGAAGAGAAATTACTTCTTTAATGTCCATTTACAGAATTCAAACCCTTTCATATGATCTTTGAAAATCCCCAGGTATAGGTCTTTGCCTCAGCCAAGCATATTCCTTTATTTTGCTCTCTGAATCTCAGCCGCCTTGATTTCTGGGATCTCTGCTCCAATAGAGTTGGTGTATTTATTGTTGTATACGTGCAACTTGCTTTTAGTTTTATCATGGTTATTGTATAAATCATTCTTAACATCAAAACTATGCTCTCTATTCTTTTCTATGTGTTCATCTGATTTATATGCTCAAGATCTGCCTTACCCAGGAGACTTTCCTTATTGTACTTTGTCTAAATAAACCTTTATTTTCTTCTCAAACTGAATTGTTAAACTTTGGATTTCACTTTCCATGTATTATAAAGTATATATATATATTTTTTTTTAGATGGAGTTTCGCTTTTGTTACCCAGGCTGGAGTGCAATGGTGCGACCTCGGCTCACAGCAACCTTCGCCTCCTGGGTTCAGGCCATTCTCCTGCCTCAGCCTCCTGAGTAGCTGGGATTACAGGCACGCGCCACCATGCCCAGCTAATTTTTTCTATCTTTAGTAGAGACAGGGTTTCACCATTTTGACCAGGATGGTCTCGATCTCTTGACCTTGTGATCCACCCCCCTTGGCCTCCCAAAGTGCTGGGATTACAGGCTTGAGCCACCGCGCCTTGCCTATTATAAAGTATATTAAGTATTGCTATTAATTTTCTATATTTATTGCATTTCTTAAATTATATAATACATTCTTCAAGGGCACAAATAATGTTATATTCCACTCCATTTTTTTTTGCTCCTATTTGTTCTTAACATGTCTATTTGAATTTGTGTCCTTTCATGCTACAAAAAGGAAAAAAAAACTGATATGTGCATGGGCGTGCACACACACACGCACACACGCACATATACCATATGAAGGAATATATCAAAAAGTCCATGGAAAAATAGAATTAAAAGATAAAAGTTAAAAATATAGACTTTATTTATTAACATAAGCTTCAACAAGTTCAAAACACTTTTGTAACTGATGATACTAGCCTTCAGTGCATCCCTAAGGAACTGAGGGTACTGGGAATTGATCCATGCTAATTCAATTATTTTTTACATTATTAACTAATGCAAAATAGGTTCCCTTTAAATATTTTTTTAATTAGAAATCAGAAAGAGCCAAATTAGGACTGTAAGGTGGATGCCTAATAATTTCTCTTTGAAACTCTCACAAAATCGCCCGTGTTTGATGAGAGGAGTGAGGAGCGTTGCTGTGATGGAGAAGGATTCTCTAGGGAAGTTTTCCCAGATGTTTTTCTGCTGAGGCTGTGGTTAATTTTCTCAAAACACTCTCATAAAAGCAGATGATTTGTTCTTTGATGTTCTCTTTCTCCAGAAAGTCAACAAGCAAAATTCCTTGAGCATCACAAAAAACTGTTTTCATGCCCTTTGCTCTTGACCAATCTGCTTTTGCTTTCACTGGACCACTTTCTTCTTTTGGTAGCCGTTGCGTCAATTGTGCTTTGTCTTCATGATCATACTGGTAAAGCCGTGTTTAATCTCTTGTTATAATTCTTCAAGGAAATGCTTCAGGATCTGCATATTACTCGTTTAAAATTTCCATGGATAGCTCTACTCTTGTCTGCAACTGATTCAGGTGGAAAAGTTTTGGCCCCAGCAAGTGAAAAGTTTGCTCAATTTTGATTTTAGTCAGAATTGTGCAAATTGAAGCAGTTGAGATGTCTTTTATGCTGTCTATTGTTTCTGCTATCCCATCAGTCTTCCCTAATTAGGACAGAAACAATATGGATTTTTTCCTCACAAATTGATTTCGATGATCTGCCACTATGGGCTTCATTTTTGACACCATCTTGTCCCTTCTTAAGTTATCCATTTATAAACGGCTGGTTTCTTTGGGGGCATTGTCCCCATAAACTTTTCATAAAGCATCAATGATTTCATCATTCTGCCACCCAAGTGTCACCGTAAATTCAATGTTTGTTCTTGCTTCAATTTTATCAGAATTCATGTTGCTCTGATAAGGGCTCTTTTCGAACTGAGCTCTTACTTTTCTTCCTGCCTCAATGTAAATCCTGTTCAAACACATTATACAAAGGTATGACGAGTTTATTTTGGTACAGAAAATTTTGAAATCCATGCATAATTTTCTCATAATATGCACTTTCCATGAATGTTTTGAACCCTCCATGTATATTAAGGCCTAGACTTAACCAGACATAATTTACATACACAAATACAGATCACTGAGCCTACACCAAATCTTTATTTTCTACATGCTTTTAAATCCTTTGCTTAGCATATTAACTTTTTTTTTTTGAGACCGAGTTCACTCTTGTTACCCAGGCTGGAGTGCAATGGCGATCTCGGCTCACGGCAACCTCCGCCTCCTGGGTTCAGGCAATTCTCCTGACTCAGCCTCCCGAGTAGCTGGGATTACAGGCATATGCCACCATGCCCAGCTAATTTTTTGTATTTTTAGTAGAGACGGGGTTTCACCATGGTGACCAGGATGGTCCCGATATCTTGACCTCGTGATCCACCCGCCTCGGCCTCCCAAAGTGCTGGGATTACAGGCTTGAGCCACCGCGCCCGGCCAACTTCATACATTTTTCTATTACAAATTTTAGCCGAGTCATATAGACATGTATATTTCCCACCAAAGATAGCAAATATATCACTCCTTCCACCACTCGGCTTATTGAAGATGAAACAGCACTTTTGCCAATAGACTTAGAGGAAGTTCCAGAATCATTCTTGATACAGCAAAGTATGTTACAGGCAGTCACTAACAGTGAATTGAAAATCACTTGAAAATAAATCTTGTTTCTAATTTTTGCAAAACTGTCGGTTTGCTGAGGGCAACAACATGTGTTTTATTTACTATATCATCATGAATTGTACTTGGCCACATTTGAGAGAAACCTATAAGAGAGACTTAACGGTGGGTGGCTCACGCCTGTAATCCCAGCACTTTGGGAGGCCGAGGAGGGTGGATCACGAGGTCAAGAGACCATCCTGGTCAAAATGGTGAAACCCCATCTCTACTAAAAATACAAAAAATTAGCTTGGCATTGTGGCGTGTGCCTGTAATCCCAGCTACTCAGGAGGCTGAGGCAGGAGAATTGCCTGAACCCAGGAGGCAGAGGTTGCGGTGAGCCGAGATTGCGCCATTGCACTCCAGCAAGAGCGCAACTCCGTCTGAAGAAAAGAGAGAGAGAGAGAGAGAGAGAGAGAGAGAGAGAGAGAGAGAGAGAGAGAGAGAGAGAGAGAGAGAGAGAGACTTAAGCAATGAGAACCTTACTTTTCAAACAACAAAATCTGAAGTCCAGGTATAATCTCAATACCTAAGGAAATAAGTGAAGACCCAGGCTCTTTTGAAGTGCCTTTATAAATTTGGGTATTAATCCTTTACGCATGTGTTTTGATTTCATCTGTCTGGGGATCCTTCCTTCATTGAAAAAGATAGGCTAAAAACTTTCAACCTGCTTCAATATGAAAACAATTTTTCTCTCTTCATTTGAAGACAAGCATTTTTTACTTTAACTATTGAGGAAAGAAAGCCCTCCCTCTTTCATTGACAAATATACTGGATTTAATGATGATTGTGGCACCAAATATGGCAATCTCTTATGCTGGTTAAGGCTTTTTTGTTGTAATCAAAAGAAATGGATTCTAAGGTCAGAAGAATCCAAGGTCCCTCTGAATTTACCTAGGAATCAGGAATTATAAGCCTCCTAAGAGAAAGAGATGGTCACAAATTAGCCAGGAGAATAAATGAAGATCCAGTTATCAAGGCCCTTTTTCTCTTCACTGACAGAAAATGGACATCTGATTTTCCAAGGGAGAATATATTGGAGTTTCTGTTCATGTCTGTTAGAGTGTGTTCATAGTGAGAAGAAATTTCCTTGAGGGTAAATCTGGCTGTAATTAAGATATATTGCTGCAGGCTAGTAAGGAAGGCCAACTTGTGGCAGGTAAAGATTTTTCTGGTTCTAGCATTGAATGTCCCATATACCAGGAAACCCAGTCTCAGGCAAAGTAGGATGGTTGGTCCCTATAACACTAGCCTATATGCAAGCGCACACACACGTGCACACACACACCTGCACACAAACATGCCAGACCCTCCTTGTTTTCCCATCTTCTCTTGATGTTAATTCTCTCTTCACATTATATTTCTTCATAAGGCTACATGCTCTTCTTTTCTATTCACAATGAATCCTAACAATTATAAAATCAAAAGTCTGAATTGCTAGCAGTCCTCCACCTCAGAAAGAAAAAGAGAGAGAGGGCTTTCTTTCCTCAAGAGTTAAAGTAAAAAAATGCTTATCTTCAAATGAAGAGAGAAAAATTGTTTTCATATTGAAGCAGGTTAAATGTTTCTAGCCTATCTTATTCAATGAAGGAAGGATCCCCAAAAAGATATGGAATCATCACACATGTACAAGCACATGCAAACAATTGTTATCATTAAGTAACTTCCTATTAAAAATTTGAAGATGGCCATATTTAAAATTATGCTGCCAATTATAAAATACATCATCCTTCTGAATTGTGCATGGAATATAATAGACTCCTTGAGGAGCAAATGAAACCCAATTAGTTCTATACTCATTAGTTGACTGACAAGAAAGAATAATAGACTAAAGACACACCCACCGCAGTTTGGTAACTTGGAGACCTCCCCTTATGTAGGAACACAGAAAGTGCCTTTATTTTATTTTTTAAGTGAATATTTTAGTCTTCAAAAATAAGAGTTAAGACATGAACAGACTCTTCAATGATTCTCATGGCAGGACCAGATGGAATGTGACGTCTGATGTAAAATTATGCACAATAATGAGGAGTCATGTAAGATAAAACCTGAAAAACAGAAGTCATGGATTTGACACCAGACAGAGGTTGATGTCCTCTTATAAGGTATCTAACTCTAAGTCCAGGGATTTAAATAAAAAAGCCAACAGGAACCAAGTGGATAGCTTAAATACACCAGGATGAGGTCCAGATGGAGACTCCAAGCCTAATTTAAAAGAAAGAGTCCCTACACAGTGCCTGTTGATTGTTGCCTAGGTTCAGTGTGTCTGATTTTGTGATATTTCCAGGACAGCAAAACAAAAACAAAAAAAATCGAACCACAACCCAGTTTGTATGTCAAACCCTTTAATTCATTAATTCTAATTTAACACTTTCAAAAATATTGTATGCGAAAACACACCTATAGGCTGGATCTGGCCCACAAATCCCACCTTTGCTATTTCTGCTCCTAAAGCTCTGTTTTTTGTAACTTTGATTAAATAGAATGGGAGGAGAAAGGAACCTGATGGAAAATCTAGAAGCATGATCTCCAGGGGCCTCAGAGGCTCATGGAAAGTGACAGGAAAGCTGGAAAGATACACTCCACAGCCAGCTTCCTCAAGCTACTCTCAGATGATTCCAACTACCTAAATCCAGTGGTTACAAATAATATTTACTTTTAAAAAATGGTTATAGAACTGAAAATATTTAAGTAATGATTAATTTCAACAAAATACTAAATTTTACTGTTAAAACAGTAAGACCCAAAGTTAGTGTCGCACCCTGGATTATAATCCAGATCTCTTGTCTTTCATTCCAATACTGTTTCTAGTTAATGTCACAACATTGAGACCATACACGGCCTTTCAATACCAAAGTCTTCTTTGAGAGATAAAGCAAGACATCACATATTGACAGTCTATAAACTATCGAGTGTTCTGAAAATGTAATTTACTGTGATATGATGAAGAGAAAGAATGTGGCTTGGTAGCTGGAACATCCTGATGGAAAAGCTTATTATACTAAACTTTCAGGAGAAAAATTCATTAATGAAACCTGTAAAATAACATGCTAAGTTGACCTCAAAAGATCCACTCTGTAAGTCTCTAGAAATATTAACAACTCCAACAATCAGAAAAAAAAAACAACATAGAAATTTGAAAGTAGAAATAACAAGACATCTCAGTAAGAAGCACAACAATTAAACATCATTGTCATTTGACAGCAGACATAGAGAAATTAAATTACTCAGACTTAAATATGAGACAAGGCTCTCACAGGTTCATTTAATTCTCTGTTACAGCTCTTTCAATTTCAGCGACAAAACAAGATATTCCAACTCATTGCTAAGAGTCAGCTGGCAGGAAGGGAAACAATGGAGAAATGGGGAGTTATCTTAAACAAGCCCAGGGTAGTCGAAACACATTGCAAATGAACAATTTCCTTAAAACATACATTCCTAATTTCATGAAATTACAAAGTTTCATTTTTTTCTATTTATTTTTTATTATACAGCTGCACATTCTCTAAAACATAGGTGCAACAAACAAAATAAATACTTCGTTTTTTTTTCTTTTGGTGAATTTCAAACATAGAAGTAAATAATTTTTCTCACGATTTATACTTAAATAATTAGCCCACCTATTTTTTTTCAATCTGGAAGATGCATCTGGATTTAATTAGAAAAGCAAGAAAACAGCATCTGGAGAGGATCAGGCCAGCCTGTTCTTCAAATGATTATGAACAGTAAGTTAGAAAATTCTCTTTATGCTCACGGTCCACCTCAGAAACAAGACCTTCTGAAGGAAGTTATAAAATGTTCCACTCTGGCTAATATGACATTAATATCATCCAATGATGAGTATTATAACCCATCAAACCTCTATTATGGTTTTTCACAATTTTCCTTTAATGCTCAGAAATTTCTTTCTCAGAATTTAAGTCTGAAATCCAATAGAGCCAAATTTCGCAGGCCTATGGACTACAATAAACATATCTCTCCCTCTTTTGAAACTTAATCTTGCCCCTAAGTGTCAGCCCTTCTCTCTCTCTTCAATTTCTCTTCACTAATTATCTTCTTTTCCTCCTATCACTGTTCTTCTCATCTTAACTTTTTTATTATTTCATTGTATTTTTGTCAATTAAAAAGAACACTATATATAGTTGCTGTCAAATATTTACCATTTGAAATAATCTCATTTCCCCCTCCTTTGTCCTACCACCCTCTTTGTCTTCTCTTTCATGGACACCCTTCGGGAAAGATTAGTTAACACTCAATGTCTTTGCTTTCTCACCTTCTTTCCTTAGCCCACCATATCTGACCTCTACTGTCATCAAGCCACAGAGCATCTCTCCTAATATCACTAATGATCTATGTATTTGTCAAATCACCAGCTCATTTTCTGCACTTGTTAAACTCTTGGTGCCATTTGGCATTTTTTTTATGATCTTGAGATAACACAACTCTATTCTGATTTTCCTTCCATGTGTCTTTCTATTTCACTTCCTCACACAAGCCTTTAAATGCTGATATCTTAATATTCTGTCAGTAGGTCTCTGCTCTTGTCGTTCTGCATATATTTCTGGGTCACACCTATATTTTCATAGGTTGTTAACTCTAAAAATTTTTTCTAACTTGTACCTCAACTTCTAAGTAGATATCTTCAATTGTAGATATCTGATGAGGATATCTAAAACTTTCTTTCCCAGTGAAAGCTAATCTTCCTTTCTCTCTATTCCCACTTTTTTTTTTATATAAGTAAGGGAATGGAGAAGTATCACCACACATTTTCTCAAGATAGCAATATGGGCATTATTATGGATTCTTCATCTTGCTCACATTCATGTTTATCCATTGATATCAATTACATTTTCTACCTATCCCTTTGTTTCTGTCCCTTCTCCAGTTAATTATCTTCATGATGCCAATCATGTACATAGAAACAAGTCACTTCTTATCTTTAGTTCCTTCCAAGGATGACCTTACATTTGCATAAAGAAGTCCAAACTTTTTGACATTACATAAAAGGCCCTTCAGAGTCAGGCACCTGCCCACTTTGCAAGGTATATACCACCAAGTTCTCCTTCAGGTCCCCTAAAAATCTAACCAAGTGAGTTATTTGAAGGCTCCTGACTATAGCATGATCTCCTGTGTGTCTGAGTTTAAACATTCTTTCTTACTGGCGGACTGTTTTTAACCCCTTTCTTATCTGTGTCTTCTCTAGTACTCACTTCAAGGTCAGTCCCCTCATGAGAGTATATTTTGATGCTTATTCACAATTTTGTCCTCTCTTGTCCCCTTCTAGCATTAGAGTTTCTCATAATCATTCTCACAGCAGTTATTAAAAGTCCTTTTATGAATCCCCACTTCTTTGATCCTCAAAGCTGGTCTAGTTGTTATTATTGTTCAAGACACAGTTGTTTATCTCTTTCTTTGAATGCATGAGCTACCTGGTTTCCTTGCAATAAATTTATCTTTGGATAATATAGGTGAGTAGCTGAAGCTGTGTAGTATGATCGCACAAATGCACTAATGTTATTAGTTAGTTATTCAACCTCTTTAAGTTTTAATTATGAGGTAATTAGACCAGCTCTTGGGACAGAGTCAGTGCCCAATAGATGAGACACCTTCTCCAGGCAGAGCACTTAGCACACTAATCACATTGCATCTCATTATAGATTCCATTGCCTGCTTTCGTCTCTGTACTCTGAGCTCCTAGTTTCTAATGATACTTGTTAAATAGCACATACTTAGTAAATGTTTGATGAGGAAAAGAAAATACTTACTTGGTGTTCATGTGTTTTTGCCTCTCCTGAATCTAAATCCCTGTCTTTCTTGGAAACGTTCTGAATTATCTCTGGACAATCATCTCTCCGTAATTCTTAGTAAATGTGGCCTGATGGCACACCTCATGCCCTAGAGATGATTAATGAATGGGTTAAACTTACCAAGTATCTTACTCCCCCGGTTGCAATGATTGACTCAGAGAGCAATATATAACTGAAATAAAGCTAGTAAGATGCAAGGAGACATTTATCACAAAATCCTGGGATAAAATGCTTCCATAGCACTACAATTCCTCCCTGGCTATAGTAGTGTAAAATGTGAAATTTGAAATTCCAAATTTATATTGTTAACATCAAGCAAGGTATCCAAAATTAGTGTAAATACATTAATTTACTCGAGTACTTTTAGGAGTACTCGAGGCAGGGAAAGAGTAAACTGGACTATATCTGAAATCTTTAGTGCTATAATATCAAGTCCTCCTTAAATAAGACCAATTTATTAACTTTTCCGTTATGTTAACCGATGTATTTTTTGTCATTTAAGCCACACTGAATTTTTTCCTTTTATTTTCAATGTAAAGAGTCATAACAGATATGTTATTTCACTCACTTTACTGGCAATGTCTTTTCTTGCAGAAACATTTTTGCTAGTCATGTCTCTAGCTTCAGCAAATCATTAAACTCTAAGTTTCTGCACTAATTTATTCACTGGCCTATATTTGACTTATACACATAACAATAAAAATTTACTCTATTATGTTGATATTTAGAGGCACATTGCTTCTTTCATATGATCTTACTTTAATGTACTTTTTTTCTTTTTGTAGGATCATTATTTCTAAAGCTGAAAGGTTTCTTAGAGATTATGTTATTCAATGAACTCATTTAGTATACAAGAAAACTGAAGCCCAAAAGGTTAAGCAGTTCTTCCAAAGCTATACAAAATGTATCCGTTAAAAGAAACTCTATGATCATATTTACACTAATTAATCAGTTATTTGGCTTGATTAAACTGTCATTTCTCACAAACAGCTAATTTATTTTCTCTATATGCATACAAAGATCATGACATATTTTCTGTTCAAGCATGATGGTTAATACTGAGTGTCAACATGTTTGGACTGACGGATACAAAATATTGATCCTGGGTGTGTCTGTGAGGGTGTTGCCAAAAGAGATTAACGTAGTCAGTGGGATGGAGAAGGCAGACTCACCCTTAATCTAGTCATCTAATCAGCTGCCAGCGAATATAAGGCAGACAGAAAAACGTGAAAAGGGAGAGATGGGCCTAGCTTCCCAGCCTACACCTTTCTCCTATGCTGGGTGCTTCCTGCCCTGGAACGTCGGACTTCAAACTCCTCAGTTTGGGGACTTGGACTGGTTTTCCTTGCTCTTCAACTTACAGACAGCCTATTGTGGGACCTTGTGATCATGCAATTTAATAAACTTCCATATGCGTATGTGTGTGTTGTGTGTGTTTGTATACATGTATATATATTCCTATTACTTCTGACCCCCTAGAGAAACTTGACTAATACAACAGAAGTCTCCTATACATCATTTTAAGAAAACTAAACTAACATTTAAGTAACAAATAACTAATAATATAACATTATTTGTTACAAGATAGCTATGAACAAGCACCATAAAATTTCTTCTAACTCTTTATTCATTCATTTATTCATTGAACACACATGTTTACTGAAGACAGATTGAAATAGCCTGTTTCAGACTTCTGTTGTTAAATAATATCTATGGATACAGTTAAAATGTAACTGGATGTTGAAAAACAGGTTGAATATTTAAGTGAGCGAGACTCAAAGGCATTCTTAGGAAACAGAATCTATGTTAGCAAAGACTCAAGAGAGGAAAAAATAATCCGTTATAGACAGATAAAATTCGTAGCACAAAAGGAAACTGAGCCAAATGATGAAAATCTAGAAGTCGTGTGTGAGGCATTCAAGCTTTCAGTTGATCTTGCCAGCATGTGTGCACAGGGATGCCATAGCCGGGTGTCTTAGGCATTAGTTTGACCATAGGTAAAGAGCATTTGCACTGAGTGTGTGCCATGTGCCACTCAGCCAGGTCCTTCTCATGTAACATCTCACAAATACTCACAGATGTACTTTAAAATAAGCATGCACCAACATGGTGAAACCCCGTCTTTATAAAAAAGAAGATTTTTATGTTTATTATTTTTAATTTGTTTTTAAATTTAAAAAAAATATTTAATTAACAAAAGCATGCATTTAATGTATGAATTAAGAAATCAAACCTCAGTGGGATCAAAGTAGCATCCAGGTAAGTTTAAAGTATTCTAAAAGCTCAAACTGTTACTGAACTCAGATATGGCAAAGGAAAACTAGGTACTCACTAATCCTTTTTAACCAAAGAGTTAGGGATGGAGAACGGGGCCTCTCATCATTTAAGAGAAAGATCAGACTTTTCTGTGACCCAAAGTGTGATTGAATCAACGATTGATGAGTTGATGCTTTCATGCAGATTAGATTGAATGTACTAGATATTATGCCGCTGAGACCAATTTTGGCCCATTCAGTAGTGGTGTCTTATTTCTTCTGTCATTCACTCAGAGTGCTGGCTAATATTTTTTCAGGAAATATTGAATATTGTATCAAGGGTGCCATCAATTAGAACCTTAATCATCATTATGTAAGATTCTGCTTGTCATTTTAGAAATCATTTCATATTTATTGCCTTTTCACGAAGATGATGCTAGAATGTCTCCTTGATAACTGGCCTTCAAAGAACACTGGCCAAGAAGAATCTGGTCTCTGCAGACTTGAGAAAAGCAAGCATCCTGTGCCTAAATTCGATGAAAATTACAAGATGAGATTTTCTATTATTTAAAGAGCTAAACATGTCAGGAAATCTATATATAGAAAAACATCTATTTACAATGGTATTCACCAGTGCTATAAGATACTGAATTTACATCCCTGTTGTTTTCAAAACCGGTTGAGAGAAAGGCACTGTGAGAAATCAAAAAATGTATACACGAGCCTTTGGAGGATGTTATTGCACTCACACACACAGAAATTAACACTCATCTCCTTAATATCAACCCATAAATGTGGCTCTCATTATTCTGCTAAATTAAGTGTAGCCTTCCCACATTCTTCACAATTCCTTCCTCACTTTACAATTCAACCTTATTTCTAATGTTAAAAATAATATGGCCAGGTGCAGTGGCTCACACCTGTAATCTCAGCACTTTGGGGGGCCTAGGCAGGCGGATGATGATGTCAGGAGATTGAGACCATCTTGACTAACATGGTGAAACCCTTTCTCTACTACAAATACAAAAAATTAGCCTGGTGTGGTGGCACACACCTGTAGTCCCAGTTACTCGGGAGGCTAGGCAGGAGAATCGCTTGAACCAGGGAGGCAGAGGTTACAGTGAGCCAAGATCATGCCACTGCACTCCAGTCTGGGTGACAGAGCAAGACTCTGTCTCAATAATAATAATAATAATAATATCAACCTTAGCATTCTGAAAGATAAAACTCTTTTAAATCAAGGAAAGACCTAAAGTCTGCATGAAAATTTTTGAAAAATATTTTGCTTCAAACCTTGAATTTCAACTCCTGTTTCCCATCAAGACAACTGCATCTTAATACTTAAAGATAAATAATGAAAATCTTTTGTATTTCCCTACCACATAACAGAGGCTGCTTGAGCAGAAGGCGCTATAATTGCTTTGACAATTAAAAACATACAAATACCAAGCTGCTGAAAGATTATCTAAGTCCAGTAATTTGCTGTTCTACTTAGTAGACAGATTGCTTAAGGGCATATCACAAGAACATACAATTTGTTGCATAACGGTAGTGACATTTTCAGTCATTATTATTGTTATAGATTAAAGTCAACCAAATGTATTATGTCAAATGCTAACATGGTGATGGTCTGAATTTTAAAGATACATTTAAACAAAAACTGGTAAAATGATCATGAAGAAATTCAATTTTGCCCCTTATTTTAATAATACCCCATTTTAGTTCACAAGCCAAGCTGAACATTTCATAAGCAGTAACCTGGGGGTTTATTTCCCATTGACAGTTAACATAAAATATTTTCATTTCATATTTCTTGAACATCCATATTACTTTACTATTAATATATGCTAAGCTTTAGAGGATAAGAAAAGATAACATTTTTCATAATTCTCCAAATAAAAATTTTAGAAACCTTGATGAGTTTTTCTATCATCTTTGCCAATGTCAGGATCTCTAGGCTTATTGTCTAATAGAGAAGACCATTAACATAATAAAACACTTTGGATTTGATTGCATTTGTTGTGATATAATCTATAAAATCAAGGAAGATAATTCACATCTTTCTATCAAAGGATAGAATAATAATAGCTAACATCTACTAAGACTTTACCATAAGTCAGACACCATACTGAGGACTTTATGTTAATCACCTCTCCTAAACCTCAACACAACCATATGAGATACTACAATAATAATAATAATAATGATAATAATAATATCAACCTTAGCATTCTGAAAGAGAAAACTCTTTTAAATCGATTATTGTCCTCATTTTATAAGGGGGATAACATGTCAATAGTCACACAGATATGATGTAGAGAAACATGATCCGGGCAACATTAATCCACTTATACTGTGTCAAGAGTAAGGCATACATATTCATTGAGCCAACAAATATTACTTGAACACGTTTTGTGTTCTACACAGAAACTTTGCTGTCACTGTACCAGGTACTAAAGGGAACTGTCATAAATAAGACAAATAGTTTCTATTCTCAAAGAATTTAAGATGTATGGGGAGACAGATTGATAATTAGGCAATTTCAATACAGACCATGCTTTCATTTGCAATGTCTGGTTCTTATGTTTAAAGGTCCTGTGGCAAAAATCAGAGCTCCCTTTTTAGTATGCTTTGATATTTTTAGAGAGACTCTATAACGGCATAACTTCTTTGTTCTGCATAAGCTTGGACATTTGAACTCAGAAATATCAAAGCAATAAGGGGAGCCAAGAAAGAAAAATCCAGAATCTTAGAATCTGGGAATCCCTATGGTTCTTTCCAGTTTCGCTTCTCCAAATATTTGATTCCCTTTTGAATAATATCTTTATTTCTTTATCAATTTTGTGGTCCTAATCTGAATCTGTCATATGATTCATGAACAAAAAGGACTACACAGAATTAATGTTGATTTGCTTTATTGACAGTATATAAAGAAACCATTCAGGACATAGGTATAGGCAGGGACTTCATGACACCAACACATTGGCAACAAAAGCTAAAATAGAGCAATGGGATCTAATTAAACTTCAGAGCTTCTGCACAGCAAAAGAAAAAATCATTAGAGTGAACCAGCAACCAACAGAATGGGAAAAAATTTTTGCAATCTACCCATCTGACAAAGGGCAAATATCCAGAATCTACAAAGAACTAAAACAGATTTACAAGAAGAAAACAAACAAACCCATTCAAAAGTGGGTGAAGGATATGAACAGACACTTTACAAAAGAAGACATATATGAGGCCAACAAACATATGAAAAATGCTCATCATCACTGGTCATTAGGGAAATGCAAATTAAAACCACACTAAGATACCATCTCATACCAGTTAGAATGGCGATCATTAAAAAATCTGGAGATAACAGATGCTGGAGAGGATGTGAAGAAATAGGAACACTTCCACTGTTGGTGGGAGTGTAAATTAGTTCCATCATTGTGGAAGACAGTGGGGTGATTCCTCAAAGACCTAGAAATAGAAATTCCATTTGACTCAGCAATCCCTTTACCAGATACATATCCAAAGGATTATAAACAACTCCATCAAAAAGTGAGTGAAGAATATGAACAGGCACTTCTCAAAAGAAGACATTTATGCAGCCAACGAACATATAAAAAAAAATCTCATCATCACTGGTCATTAGAGAAGAGCAAATCAAAACCACATTGAGATACTCTCTCATGCCTGTTAGATCAATTAAAAATCAGGGGACAACAGATACTTGAGAGAATGTTGAGATTTGGAACACTTTTACACTGTTGGTGGGAGTGTAAATTAGTTCAACTATTGTGGAAGACAGTGTGGCAATTCCTCAAAGATCTAGAACTAGAAATACTATTTGACCCAGCAATTCCATTACTGGGTATATATCCAAAAAATTAGAAATCATCCTATTATAAGGATACATGCACATGTATGCTCACTGTGGCACTACTTACAATAGCAAAGACCTGGAAGCAACTCAAATGCTCATCAATGATAAAATGGGCAAGGAAAATGTGGCACATATACACCATAGAATACTATGCAGCCATAAAAAATGATAAGTTCATGTCCTTTGTAGGGACATGGATGAATCTGGAAACTATCATTCTCAGAAACCTGACACAAGAACAGAAAATCAAACATTGAATGTTCTCACTCATAGGGGGGTGTTGAACAATGAGAATACATGGACACAGAGAGGGGAGCATCACACACTGGGGTCTGTTGAGGGGGATTAGGGGAGGGGCAATGGGGGTAGGTAGTTGGGGAGGGATAACATGGGGAGAAATGCCAGATATAGGTGACCAGGATGGAGGCAGCAAACCACATTGCCATGTATGTACGTATGCAACAATCCTGCATGTTCTGCACATGTACCCCAGAACCTAAAGTGCAATAAAATATATATATGAAAAAAAAGAAATATAGGTAATGGTACTACTGGTTTTTAATAACAAGAACCAGAACAATCACTTCATTAGTTAGGCAATTATAAATGGGGAATGGTTTCATATGATATTTCCTTCTTTGCTTAGAAGCTTGTTTTGATCAACTCTCACTTTAAGATATCAAGTATCTGTTAGACCTGCATTACAAAAGTGCTAAAGAAAGTTATTTAATATGAAATAAAATGAAGCTTAAAAGCAACAAGACAGCATAAGAAAGTAGCAAACTTATAGGCAAAGGTAAATATATACATAGACAGAATAACAAAATCCTGTAATGGTGGTGGATAAATAATTTTTAACCCAAGTATAAAGGTTAAAATAATAAAATTAAGTATAGCTATTAGTTAGAGGCAATGGCTCATCCCTGAAATCCCAGCACTTTGGGAGGCCAGTGCAGGAAGATGACTTGAGCCTGTTGGATTGAGGCCAGCCTGGACAGCAACATACCGTGACCTAATCTGTAAAAAAAAAAAAAAAATTATTAGTTGTTCACAGTGGAATATATCTGTGGTCTCAGCTACTTAAGAGGCTGAGGTTGGAGGATTGCTTTAGCCTACGAGTTTGAGGTTGTAGTAGGCAATAATTGTGTCACTGCACTTTGCCCTGGGTGGTAACACAAGACCCTGTCTCTAAATAAATAAATAACTACAACTACAAAAATCTATAAAAGGTTATGCAATATAAAAAATGCAAATTGTAACATCAATAACATAAAGTTTTGAGGAAGGAGTAAAGGTATACCAAAGTGATTAAAAGATATACCAAAGTAATTAAAATTAGTATCTCATAGAGATACCTGTCTTTTCATATTTATTGCAGCATTATTCACAATAAGATATGGGAACAATCTAAATATTTATCACTGGATAAATGGATAAAGAATATATGATATATCCATATGATGGATTATCGTTCTATTTAAAAAAGGAAATTGTCCCACATGCAACAATATGGGTGAACCCAGGGGACAGTATGCTAAGTGAAATAAACTAGACCAAAAAGGAAGACACAAAAAGGATAAATGCTCCATGCTACCACTTATATGAGGAATCTAAAATAGTCAAACTCATAGAAGCAGAAAGGAGAATTTTTTTTCCAGGAGATACGGGAGGGTGAAATGAAAAGATATTAGTCAAAGAGTACAAAGTTTCAGTTACAAGGAATGCAAAATCCTAGAGATTTACTGTATAACATAGTGCCTACAATAAACAATACCATATTACATACTTGAAACTTGCTAAAAGAGTAGATCTTACGTTGGGTCCTTATTGCAAAAATAATAAATAAGTAAATAGGTCAGAAGGAAATTTTGGATGGTATAGTATGGATCTTTATGGCATAGATTGGGGCAACAGTTTCAAAGGTGTATGGTTATCTCTAAATTCACTAATTTGTGTAAATTAAATATGTACAACTTATGTATATCAATTATATGTCAATAAACTGGTTTTTAAAAAAAAAACAATTAATCCACAGATTATTTTCCTGCCCCTAATATTTAACCTCCAAAACTCAAAGCCCAACACATAAGCTATATAAATTATACATTCACTTCTCAAAACACAATGTTATTTCAGAATTATCTGTGTGGTATTTACCTTTGCTGTAGTAACTTAAGATAAAAACAGGTGGGATTTTTGTGTTTGTTTTGCTTCATTTTTAGGATATGGTTTGCTAATCTCTAGTCATTGGATAAATTTTGCTATGAATATTTTATTAGCCATTGGTCCACGACACCAAAGTTATAATCCAGATGCAACCTGAAAATTCAATCTTGTGTAGAAAGTTTAGGGCCATTTTGAATGCTGCCTCCAAGATCCCATCTTGACAACCCTGCATTCTCCCATATGTGAATGTTTCTTTCTTCTTTCTCTTTTGACAAATGAGAATGCTTTCATTTTATACATTATTAAGAATTCTGTTGGCAGAAAGAGGAAAAGATGGCGCTATAGGAGCAACTCAGGATTGCAGCTCCCAGTGAAAGCACAGAGGGTGAGTGGATGCCGCATTTCCAGATGGATCTTTATTGCCCACAGACCAGGAGATTCCCAGGTGTAGGAGCTCCACAGGCTGCCAGCACGGCTGTTCCAGCTGGCGCAGCTATTTCGGCCAGTGCTGCAGTGCAGTGGCACTCCATACAAAATACACTGGTCTGGTAGCCCTGTTAAAACAGCAATTTGAGATTTGGGAAGCAAATTAGCACATTCATCTGATGAAACAGGACTTAAACAGTAAGCGAGGCCAGGAGATTCCCAGGCAGCGATGTTGTTTCAGCCAGTGCAGTGGGTCGCTGCATGGGAAATCACACAGATCCCAGCGCCCTTTCAGCAGGCGACTGGAACATGTGGGAGAGAGACAACCATTCAACTTAAAAAAAAAAAAAGGGCTCTGAGACAGGGAGTCAGGTGATCAGGCTCAGCGAGTCCCACCCCAACAAAAACAAACAAAAAAGCAATTGGAAACACTCGGGGTTGAGAGTTTGACGGCAAGCACAGCTAAACCCAGGATGGTGCAGCATGGTGGGGGAGGGGCATCCACCATTGCTGAGGCACTCTACCCCTACAGAGGTACTCTGCCATTGCTGACACAGCCTGCTGTTGCCGAGGCAACCCACAATAACAGAGGCGGGCCACCATCACCACGGCAGTTCTAACCACACCCATATAAACAGGATTACAGGGAATTACACACAGCAGCAGGGCGGAGCCCAGAGCAGCTCAGCAAAGCCTCAGCAGGCAGGCAGTGACTAGACTGCCTCCTTGCTGGGCAGGACAGTGCAACAGATACTCATAAATAAAGCCCTAACTCCCCGGGACAGAGCACCTGAGGAAAAAAAGGGGCTTTATGAGTTCTGCTGCAGCAGACTTAAACGTACCTGCTTAGCAACACTGAATGAACAATGGACCTCACAGCTCAGCACTTGAGCTCCTATAAAGTACAGACTGTCTCCTCAAGCAGCTCCCTGACTCCTGTATATCCAAAGAGTCACCTCACAAAGGACTGATTAGACTGACATTTGGCAGGCATCATTCTGGGTAAAAGATAGCAGAAGAAGAAACTGGTAGCAACCCTCACTGTTCTGCAGCTGCTACAGGTGTTTCCCAGGTAAGCAGGGCCTGGAGTGGACCTCAGCAGTCCTACAGCAGAGGGGCTAGACTGTTAGAAGGAAAACTAAGAAAAAGAAATACTTCATCATCAACAATCTGAACATCTACTCAGAGACGCAATCAAAAAGTCAGCAACTACTCAGATGACAGATGGATAAATCCACAAAGATGGGAAGAAACCAGTGGAAAAAGGAGGAAAACACCCGAAACTGTAACACCTCACCTCCTACAAGGGACCACAATCCCTCACCAGCAAGGGAACAAAGCTGGATGGAGAATGAGTGTGATGAAATGAAAGAATCAGACTTCAGAATGTGGATAATGAGAAACTTCCGTGAGCTAAAAAAACACGTTCTATCTCAATGCAAAGAAACTAAAACCCTTCAAAAAAGATTTGAGGAAATGATAACAAGAATGGATAACTTAGAGAGAAACATGACTGAATTGACGGAGCTGAAAAACACAACACGAGAACTTCGCGAAGCATGCACAAGTCTCAAGAGCTGAATTGACCAAGCAGAAGAAAAGATATCAGAGGTCAAAGATCAACTCAATGAAATAAAACTAGAAGGCAAGATTAAAGAAAAAAAGCTCAAAAAGGAAGGAACAAAATCTCCAAGAAATGTGGGACTATGTGAAGAGACCTAATCTATGTTTGATAAGTGTACCTGAATGTGATGAAGAGAATGAATCCAAGCTGGAAAATACTCTTCAAGATATTATCCAGGAAAATTTCCACAACCTAGCAAGGCAGGTGAATATTCAAGTCCAGAAAATACAGAGAACACCACAAAGATATTCCACAAGAAGAGCAACCCCAAGGCACATAATCGTCAGATTCACCAGGGTTGAAATGAAGGAGAAAATGCTAAGGGCAGCCAGAGAGAAAGGTTGGGTCACCCACAAAGGGAAGCTCATCAGACTCACAGCAGATCTCTCGGCAGAAACCCTACAAGCCAGAAGAGAGTGGGGGCCAATATTCAACATCCTTAAAGAAAAGAACTTTCAACCCAGAATTTCATATCCAGCCAAACTAAGCTTCATAAGTGAAGGAAAAATAAAATCCTTTGCGAACAAGCAAGTACTCGGAGATTTTTCACCACCAGGCCTGCTTTACAAGCGCTCCTGAAAGAGGCACTACACATAGAAAGGGACAACCAGTACCAGCCATTACAAAAACATACAAAATGTTAAAGAGCATCAACAAAATGTAGAATCTGCATCAACTAATGGGCAAAACAGCAGCTAGCATCAAAATGGCAGGATCAAATTCACACATAACAATATTAAACCTAAATGTCAATGGGCTAAATGCACCAATCAAAAGACACAGACTGGCAAATTGGATAAAAAATCAAGACCCATCAGTGTGCTGTATCCAGGAAACCCATCTCACATGCAAGGATACACAAAGGCTCAAAAGAAAGGGATGGAGGAAGATTTACCAAGCAAATGGAGAGCAAAAAAAAAAAAAAAAGCAGGAGTTGCAATTCTCATCTCTGATAAAATGGACTTTAAAGCAACAAAGATCAAAAGAGACAAAGAAGGTCATTATATAATGGTAAAAGGATCGATACAACAAGAAGAGCTAATGATCCTAAATATATATGGACCCAATACAGGAGCACCCAGATATATAAGGCAAGTTCTTAATGACTTACAAAGAGACTTAGACTCCCACACAATAATAGTGGGAGACTTTAACACTCCACTGTCAATATTAGACAGATCAACCAGACAGAAAATTAACAAAGATATCCAGGACTTGAACTCAGGCCTGGAACAAGCAAACCTGATAGACATTTACAGAACTCTCCACCCCAAATCCACAGAATATACATTCTTATCAGCACCACATCACACCTATTCTAAAATTGACCACATAATTGGAAGTAAATCACTCCTCAGCAAATGCAAAACAACTAAAATCATAACAAACAGTCTCTCTGACCACAGTGCAATCAAGTTAGAACTCAGAATTAGGAAACTAACTCAGAATCACACAGCATCATGGAAACTGAACAACTGGCTCTTGAATGTTGACTGGATAAACAACGAAATGAAGGCAGAAATAAAGTTCTTCAAAACCAATGAGATTGAAGACACAACATGCCAGAATCTCTGGGACACATTTAAAGCAGTCTCTAGAGGAAAACATATAGCAATAAGTGCCCACATGAGAAGAGTGGAGAGATCCAAAATTGATACCTTATTGTCAAAATTGAAAGAGCTAGAAGAGCAAGATCAAAAAAACTCAAAACCTAGCAGAACACAGGAAATAACTAATATCAGAGCCAAACTGAAGAAGGTAGAGACACAAAAAACCCTTAAAAAATCAATAAATCCAAGAGCTGGTTTTTTGAAAAGATCAACAAAATAGACAGACCACTAGCCAGATTGATAAGAAAGAAAAGAGAGAATAACCAAATAGATGCAATAAAAAATGATAAAGGGGAAATCACCACAGATCCCACAGAAATTCAAACCATCATCAGAGAATATTACAAACAACTCTATGCACATAAACTAGTAAACCTGGAAGAAACGGATAAATTCCTGGATACTTGTGTCCTCCCAAGCCTAAACCAGGAGGAAGCCAAAACTATGAATAGACCAATAACAAGGTCTGAAGTTGAGGCAGGAATTAAGAGCCTACCACACAAAAAAGCCCAGGACCAGATGGGCTCACAGCCAAATTCTACCAGACACACAAAGAGGAGCTGGTACCATTCCTTCTGAAACTATTCCAAATAATTCAAGAAGAGGGAATCCTTCCCAAATCATTTTATGGGACCAACATCATCCTGTTTCCAAAACCCAGCAAAGACTCAACAAGAAAAGAAAACTTCAGGCCAATATCCATGATGAACATAGATGCAAAAATCTTCAATAAAATACTGGCAAGCTGATTGCAACAGCACATCAAAAAGCTTATCCACCATGATCAAGTAGGATTCATCTCAGGAATGCAAGGCTGGTTCAGCAAGTCTATAAACGTAATTCACCACATAAACAGAACCAAAAACAAAAACCACATGATTTTCTCAATTGATGCAGAGAAGGCCTTTGACAAAATTCAACAGCCCTTTATGCTAAAAACCCTCAATAAACTCAGTATTGATGGAACGTATCTCAAAATAATAAAAGCTATTTATGACAAACCAAAAGCCATATCAAAATAATAAAAGCTATTTACGACAAAGAAATATCATACTGAATGGGCAAAAACTGGAAGCATTCCCTTTGAAATCTGGCACTAGACAAGGATGCCCTCTCTCACCACTCCTATTCAATATAGTACTGGAAGTCCTAGCCAGAGCAATCAGGCAAGAAAAAGAAATAAAGGGTATTCAAATAGGAAAGGAGGAAGCCAAATTGTCTCTATTTGCAGACGACATGATTGTATATCTAGAAGACCCCATCATCTTAGCCCAAAATCTCCTGAAACTGATAAGCAACTTCAGCAAAGTCTCAGGATACACAATCAATGTGCAAAAATCACAAGCATTCCTATACACCAATAACAGACTTAAAGAGAGCCAAATCAAGAATGAACTGCCATTCACAATTGCAACAAAGAGAATAAAATACCTAGGAACACAACTAACAAGGAACGTAAAGGACCTCTTCAAGGAGAACTACAAACCACTGCTCAACGAAATAAGAGAGGACACAAACAGATGGAGAAACATTCCATGTTCATGGTTAGGAAGAATCAATATCGTGAAAATGGCCATACTGCCCAAAGTAATTTACAGACTCAATGCTATCCCCATCAAGCTAACAATGACCTTCTCCACAGAACTGGAACAAACCACCTTAAACTTCATATGGAACCAAAAGAGAGCCTGCATAGCCAAGTCAATTCTAAGCAAAAAGAACACAGCAGGAGGCATCACACTACCAGACTTCAAACTATACTACAAGGCTACAGGAATCAAAACAGCATGGTACTGGTGCCAATACAGAGATATAGACCAATGGAACTGAGCAGAGGCCTCAGAGGCAACACAACATATCTACTACCATACAATCTTTGACAAACCTGACAAAAACAAGCAATGGGGAAAGGATTCCCTGTTTAATAAATGGTGTTGGGAAAACTGGCTAGCCATGTGCAGAAAGCAGAAACTGGACCTCTTCCTGACACCTTACACTAAAATTAACACTAGATGGATTAAAGGCTTAAACATAAGACCTGACAACTTAAAAATCCTAGAAGAAAATCTAGGCAAAACCATTCAGGACATAGGAGTAGGCAAGGACTTCATGAACAAAACACTAAAAGCATTGGCAACAAAAGCCAAAATAGACAAATGGGACCTAATAAAACTCCACAGCTTCTGCATGGCAAAAAAACAGTCATTTGAGTGAATCAGCAACCAACAGAATGAGAAAAAAATATTTGCAGTTTACCCATCTGACAAAGGGCTGATATCCAGAATTTACAAAGAACTCAAACAGATTTACAAGAAAAAAACAAACAAGCCCATTCAAAAATGGGCAAAGGATATGAACAGACACTTTACAAAAGAAGACATACATGAGGCCAACAAACATAGGAAAAAAAGCTCATCATCACTGGTCATTAAAGAAATGCAAATCGAAACTACATTGAGATATTATCTCGCGCCAGTTAGAATGGCGATCATTAAAAAATCTGGAGACAACAGATGCTGGAGAGGATGTGGAGAAATAGGAACACTTTTACACTGTTGGTGGGAATGTAAATTAGTTCAACCATGTGGAAGACAGTGTGGCGATTCCTCAAGGACCTAGAAATAGAAATTCCATTTGACCCTTCAATCCCATTACTGGGTATATATCCAAAGGACTATAAATCGTTCTACTATAAGGACACATGCACACGAATGTTCATTGCAGCACTGTTTACAATAGCAAAGACCTGGAACCAACCCAAGTGCCCATTGATGATAGACTGGACTGGGAAAATGTAGCACATATACACCATGGAATATTATGCAGCAATCAAAAGCGATGAGTTCATGTCCTTTGTAGGGACATGGATGAATCTGGAGAACATCATTCTCAGCAAACTGACACAAGAACAGAAAATGAAATACCACATGTTCTCACTCATAGGCAGGTGATGAACAATGAGAACACACGGACACAGGGAAGGGAGCACTACACACTGGGGTCTATTGGGGGGAAAAGGGGAGGGACAGTGGGGCAGGGGAGCTGGTGAGGGATAGCATGGGGAGAAATGCCAGATGTGGGTGAAGGGGAGGAAGGCAGCAAATCACACTGCCACGTGTGTTCCTATGCAACTATCTTGCATGTTCTGCACATGTACCCCAAAGCCTAAAATGCAATTAAAAAAAAGGAATTCTCTTGATAAGATCCTCCTGTACTATACAAACGATACAAACGTTAACATCTTTCTTTCATTAGCAATCTCTGGTTGCACCACATACTCTAGCCATGGAGCAGGACTCAGTATGTTGTTCCGTTTCCTCAAGTCAAATAAATTTCACAAATCATTAGTGAACATTATAGATTAAATGCAAAATTTAGAGAAAAAGAGGAAAATGAGAATGTTAGGATGCATACCATGTAACAAAATAATCATTAGATATGTCTGTTTTCCTCCAAGCCCTAATTCATTGTCAAATCACAGTTGTGTTTTGACAAATTGATTCTTCTTTCTTGCCATCATTTTTTTCATTTCATTCCACTTTATATTCCTCTTTAATTATGTAGAAATTTCAACTCAAAGGTCATTTCCTTAGGGAAAAAATTTTATTATAACAGCTGCTAAGAAAACATTTTCTCCATAATTTATACAATATGACATAGGTCAGGATTGCCTAAAACATATCCTGTGAGATATAACCAGGGAATAAACTTGATCTGTAGTCAACTTAGTTTGGAAAATAACGTCCCCCTTTTTTTAATTTACTGTACACTTCTAAGAGTCTTTATTATGGTAATATGGTGAATCTCTAAGATGTGGTGAATCTCTAAGGTAAGAAATTCTCACATAAAATTGACTTTCAAAGCCTGTGGTGTTTTTATAAAAAAAAATTTGTGATGCTACTTTTGCACCAAATGAACTTGGAGATATTAAGAACTAAAATTTTTAGGCTGAATAGACAGCAAAGGAGCTCTGTGGACTCAGGTGCTATCTTTGATACTGCAGATAATGGTTTCACTAAGATTGCCCTTAACTGAATTGTGCCTTTGACCCCTTTCATAAGAGTGAAATTCATCTGGAACACTGTAACTTCCAGACAGGAGAAAGAATGATGTGGCCAACAAAGGCAAGAGGAGCTATGAGGGAGGAAGTAACCAGGGAACATACATGTTGATGAGAGAACCAAGAAACGTGAATATGAGTGATAGAGATTTTCAGAAAGTCTGCAATGAAACTTTCTGTGACACTTTCAGCATGACATGTTGTAAAAATGAATACAGAAAAATATAACTTTGGACTGGTCCATTTTAAACACCCCTATAACAAGAAGCTACTTTATTCTTTTTGGTTTCTGAAAAACAATAGTTATTTTATTTGGACTGTGAACCTTACAAACTACAAAGTAGAACTCTTGCTTTCATTTACACAAAAATAAAAGCAAGTTGAGAGGGTACAATAGCAAGTATCAATGTATATTTTCATTTCATTTATTACATTCAATTCTTTAAATAAAAATTTTTATAAGATTTGTATTATTGTTCCAATTTTAATTGAGGTTACTGATAATCAGTTGCCCTTGTCCTCTTAGCTACAAAGGATCAAGACCAAGACTCTTCTTGGCAGTACCAGATAGCCCTCAAAATTTCTAGTTCTAAAGAACAATATAGCAAGGCTATATAAAGCAAGCCATATTTTTTTTAATTGTAGAAAACTTTCTAATTCTTATTTTTGATTAAGTGGTTGTAGTTAATTCTTTTTTTGGTTTATACCTCCCATGTTCACAAAATATCATTAAAAATACTAATCTGCAATTATTAAAAATTTTAAAGTTTAAGGTCACAGAGAGCAAAAAGTGTGGTCAAGAGCTGGGCAAAAAAAATATCGATAAAAAAATTTTTTTAAGTGTCGAAATATATATTACTTTATCAAATGAATGGCAAATAAAATAGGTGCCTCAGGAAACAGAGGCCAAAATGAAGCTCAGCAGTGAAAGAGACTAGGCATGCATTCAATGAAGAATAAATAAAAGAGAAAAATGAGGATGAGAAAGAAGAACATGTGCAAATTTTTCTTTTTACCTACTGCATATTGTCTATTTTCTCCTTGATATTTATTCTCCACCCTTTTTTATCCTGCTATGTAGCACAGAATGCTAACCTTAATGGACAATATAAAGTAAGCTCTCTTGCCTTCTGGCTTCTGGTTGTATTCAACCAATAGAAGGTCCTGGAAAAGACTGAAGGGTGTGATGAAAGAGAGATGATAGTATTGGCCTCTGGCTCCCTCCTTGATGGCTGCAATTTGGCAGTGACTGAATTTCTCTATCTAAGGTTGCAATGACCATAGTTGGCCCAATTCTGGCAAGTGTGCCTCTCACTGGGTTCTGCTAGAGCAGTGAAATCTACCATGAATACCTGTGACCTTTTTTTAGATCACTAATTTCCCCCTTTTGCAATTGTCTCTACCTTGAATATTCTTGTGTAGAACTAGATCTAGATCAAATAAAAAGTGAAGGTTAAGAAACAACCAGAGGAAGAAAAATGGCATAGAAAAGATGGATGATGGAAATAAACTGAAGGCAGAACTGAAAGCCACAAGTACAGTGCAGTGACTGACAAATGAGGTGGAGAACAGAAAAAGAAAAATGTCCCATTCTGTTGCCTCTTCCAACCCTGCTTTCTTGACTTATTGAAAGGCATAATCAAAGAAAGGATGAATTTCAAAAGCGTGAGCAAGGTGCCCTCATTGAACGTCAATGTGAATGTCCATTTGTCTCTAATAGAAGACCTATCATTCATCTTGAAATTGGGGTTATCAGACTTATAAGAGCCAAGAGAGTTATTAGGCTAACTGAAGCTCAGGATGCCCAGGAGGAGAAGAAAAGAAAAGACTGATATGTGTGACAGACAGGTTAAAGAGAGGCAGTAAAATTTTATGTCAAAGCTAGCCAGTGTGTCAAGCCTCCATCACCCTCAAAGGGCATGACAATTATTTCTGTCCCTCTAAGCAAGAACATGTGCTTGACCTGCAAAGAGGAATCAGCTAATCCCTTCTCAATTTGTTTTCCTTTTGCCTCCCCAACCCCCAACTTACAATATTTTATAGACATTTTGTAACCTTACTACCATTTAAAATTATCAAGAAGCCTTGGTTAAAATAAACAAACTTGAAAGACTTAACTTTTAAAAAAGAATAATCTGATGTCAAGTCCAGACCAGCAGTATCCTAATTGAAGAATCACTTTATTTACTTTTTTTTTTCCAGAAAGAGTCTCACTGTCACACACTGGAGTGCAATGGTGCAATCACAGTTCACTGCAGCCTTGACCTCCCTGGGTTCAGGTGATCCTCCTGACTGGACCTCCTGAGTATATTTACTTTCTTTCCTCTCCTAATCATTAACAAACTCGACTTTCTTTTTTCAAATGTTTTTCTTGCATTTTCAAACTCTAAGCTTCAGCAATAAAAGAGAATTAGTCTAAAGAAGGGAGTTTACTGCTGAAGTGAAGTCTGGCATAAATATGACAAAATTGATCCAATTCCCACAAATGCAAGAGAATGAAAGATGAATTCTTCAAATAATCTAGAAAAATGAAGCCACAGGGTACCTAGAAAAAATCTGAAATGCAAGGAAAAAAAATCACTAATAAAAAATTATAATAAAAATATTAAGGACCTGTTAAAAATCATCAGGGCGATTTGCTCCAAGGATTCATTTGTGTCCAATTTTCCATAAATCTGCATAATATGTTGATAAGCCCCTAAGTCCAAGTATGAAATATCAAATCAAGCGCACTAATTAGTGTGGCTGACTAGAATTAAATCCAAGGCCAATCTGGCTAGCTCTCAATTACCTGCTTTAGTGGAAAGAAACAGCCCTGTGGGGGATAATCCCCTAAGCATTTCTTCCTGGCTCTTGCACATATAATTATGCTGGATTTTTGTTGGGTGATTGCTTGTTTGTTTTTAGCACTGTTTTCTTCCCAGTTGTTTTTACTTAAGTGTAACAAAATAATTCCTCTTCCCAAAGTTAGCTGAGCTTTGACAATGGCATTGAAGCAGGACCATACTTAGAATCAGGCAGCTCAGAGACCTGTGCCCCTTGCTGGTGCTGTTCTTTATCTCATGAAGCTGGATGACCAACTGTCACTGCCAGGGCTCTCAGAGACTCTCTAGGGTACATGGGACATGGCTGCAATTGAGGCAGTGATTTCTAACCATTGTGAACTATAAAGTCAAATGTTTTATGACTGCAAATTTTGTCCCCAACTTGTGTTTTAGGCAATTTATTTTTTTCTTTCTATTTTTCTCTTTTGGAGCTTTCTTATCCTTGAAAATTCCCATGATGGTATGATATACATTAAAATTTCTACTAGGAAAGCTTGGTCTTGTCCAGCTGCCTTTACAATAAGTGAATTGACATCCATGAAAAATTATCTATCCTATGTCTTGTTCTATAATGAATCAGTAACCTGATTTATGATGACAATGGCTGTTTCCACATAGAATATCAAGAGTTTAATATTGTAATAGGAACGTCCACAGACCAAGCCTTAACCAAAAGAATAATAGATTATATAACCTTATAGAGGAGATAATTATAGACCCGGTAGGAGGCCAGAATACATTTCTTAACTTTTATTTTAATATTCACTTTGTATATGGTGCTCTGTGGTACTCCAAACACTGTACATGTGGCTTCCCATTTCCTCCAGGTGGTGATCCAGGCAAGGGAAGAAAGGAAAAATAGTCCTAGATTGGAAGGAGAGGTCTGCATTACTCAAGAATGGAACCCTGGCTGGTTGTGGTGGCTCACACCTGTAATCTCAGCTACTTGGGAGGCTGGGGCAGGATAACTCTTTGAAGCTAGAAGTTCAAGACCAGACTGGGCAACAGAGCAAGATTTTATCTCTTAAAAAAAAGTCCTTTTAAGTAGTAGACATGGAGGTGCAAGCCTATAGTCCCAGGTACTGAGGAGGCTAAGATGGAAAGGTCACTTCAGCCCAGGAGTTTGAGGCTGCAGGGAGTTATGATCAAGCCACTACACTCCAGCCTGACCAACAGAGCAAGAACCTATCCTTAAAAAAAGAAAGAATGAACCCCAAGTGATACAAGGTGTTTAAGAAAGGGTTAAAGGGTGGGAGAATCCAGATGATAAATATTATGAATCCTCCTACGAAGCAATCTTCATTTAAAGATCTTAGAGGTAAAGTAATTGGCAATTGGCAAACAATTTATTCTTCACATTTTACAATACAAATTTTACAGATAAATCTCTAGAGTTCAGACACAAACGTAATACCAACTTTGTTCTGCTTTCAAAACTTTAATAGACATTTTAACAATATTAATTCTTACAATTCATAAACATAAATAATAATTTTTAGTTCTCTGCTTAAGTTTTTCAGATTGGCACTTCTTAAACATGCTAATTGCACTTATTTAAAGGATGTGATTGATATTTCTAATACCTGGATCCTCTTTGTGGTATTCTTTTGTTTGTTAACTTTCCCCTTTTTATGTACCTGAGTATTTTAGATTGAATACACAGAGTCTGAAAGCATATACATGTAATTTAAGGAACTTGGTAATGTTATTTTCCTCCAGAAAGGATTTACTTTTTGTTCCAATTAGGCAGTTTAAAGAAGGAATATGACCTAATTCAATCAACTGCTGAGCTAATTTAAATTCAGGCTTCAGTCTGTGTGAGGTCTGCCATATTTTTGGCTTCCTTCCATGTGTATTCACATTCCTTACTATCATATCTCAGGAGTCCTAACTAAAAGCCTGGGGGTTTCCCAGTATTCTTATTTCACAGTGGGCCATGGACACAAAGTCTCGTGAGATATTTGGAAGCTCTTCTCAATATCTCAGCTTACTAGGCATTACTTTTTAGTCAGCTCTTCAGATTCTCATCTGCATCTTTTAAATCAATAATTTTCTGGAATTGAAAAAAAGCAAATTTTAGATCACGTCTTCAGGCATTCTATTTCTCAAAGACACTGACAACTCAAGAACTCACTTTCTTGACCTCTGTCTGATGTCTCCTTCAGACAATTTTTTTTCACATTTTATATTATTTTTCTAGTTACTCTCAATAAGTTGGTCTATTACAGTATCAGCAGAATCAGAAATCTGACCACTTTGCTTTTTAATTTACCGATATAGTTTGAATATTTGCCCCTTCCAAACCCTGTGCTGAGATGTGATCCCCAATGTTGAAGGTGAAGCCCTGTGGGAGGTGTTTGGATCATGGGGACAGGTCTGTCATGAATGGCGTGGTGTCCTCCATATGGTAACAAGTTACTGTGAGAGCAGGATGTTTAAAAGAGCCTGGCACCTACCTCCCTTTCTCAGGCCCCTTTCCCATGTCTTTATCTTCTGCCATAATTATAGTCTTCCTGAAGCCCTCACCAGAAGCAGACACTGATGCCATGCTTGTATAGCCTACAAAATAACCCTCCTTTTTTTTTTTTTTTTTAGTAAAGTACCCAGTCTTAGGTACTCTTTTATAAGAACATAAAACAGACTAACACATTACCTCTCAGGAGACATAGTTTTATTACATTGAATTTTCACTTGAGATCTGAAGTTTGCTTCTAAGTTCCTCAGTGTACATTTTGGGTCACATCAGCTGATAAACATAACCATCCATCACATTTACTAAAGCTGAATCAGATATTTTAGATACTATTTTTTAAATGTATTTTCTAGGTTTGACATACAAGTTGCATATGTCCATAACACCATATTAAGGTTATAATGCTCATGATAGGATATAATGTATTTCAGTTATTTATTGTTGCATAACAACGTTTCCTCCTAAAACTTTACAGCATAATCCAACAATAATTATTTGTTTTGATTTGTAATCCACAATAATATGGGCAGAGCTGAGGGCAGAAATTTTGCTCCTATTTTCATAGTGTCATTTGGGGCAGCTCAAAGACTGGGAACTCCCTCACAACACATCTGATGATTGGATACAGGCTGTTGACTGGTACAACTGGGGATGTTGGCTGTAACACATCCATGAGTCCTCTCCATGTGGCAGAATGGCTTCCTTATAGAACAGTGGCTGAGTTTCTAGAGCAAGCAACTCAAGAGGATTGTCTTTATAACCTAGTCTTAGATGTCACATGGCATCACTACTGCCATTGTCATGAATCCAGGCTAAAATAAAAGGGGGAAAAATCATTCATCCCCACCCTTCTATGGTAGGAGTGTAAAAATTATATGCTAAGAGATATGGAAGGGATAAGAAATAGTGCTGTGGCCATTTTGGGAAAATACAATCTGCTAGACTTTTCAGAAAATCTGTGATCAGGTCAACTTTCTGAAAATACATAATATGTGAAATCTTATAAGGGTGTTAACCTTTTAAAGATCCAGATAAAAATCTTTAATTAATGTTTAAATTATTCCTATAGAGAAAGTCAATCTCAACTTTTTAATTTATGAAAATGAAAATTCTCTTAAACTTGGTTAAAGCTCGTATCTATGTATTTTATCTCCAAGAAGCTATTATTTTAATATTCTAATTTTGTCATGAATTAATTACACTCTTGTATTTGTTTTTTCTAAGTGTTATAGATTATTTTGATGAGGCTTGTCATTGGCACTGAGTGTCAAGAGCATTGCTAAACCTGCTTTAATTATTTTGTGCCATTTGAATTTTTGTAAGTGATCTACCACATAGACAGCATGTTTGTTGTCAGAACTTGAGATGTGCATTTAAGAAGCTCTCTGGAGTATCTTCAAGTTAAAAAATATCATCTGGCTGATGTTTTCTTTATATAGTCTCTTGAAAATGCTCACTAAATACCTTCAAAATATTCAAGAAGAGGGAAATGTTCTCTAATATTTAAATATAAGACAGTCAAAAAACTCCACAGAAGTCTAATGGAAAATATAACAATACTGCTTATATGACAAGAATGCAGTAGACTAGCATATGCTTCGGTCCATTGCATGCCTCAGTTTCCCTTCACAAGATGGGGGATGCCTGACCAAAAAAAGGAAGTTCTGTTTTATTTCACCACTATATGTTTCCTAATTCTGAGACCCACAATTGTACTGACAAAAGGAATAACTCGTGGGTGATGCAGTGTGGGACTGGAAGTGTGTAGCCTCCTGCCTTCTCTCATTCTATAACAGTTGCACTAGCTGCATTCCTAAAATAAGGCTTCAAATTTCATAAAAACTACCACACAGGAAATGGAAGCTGACTGGTGGTAGCAGAATGACCTGGGGACTTCAAGTGGAGGCAGAGATTATAAAAATCTTAAAGCATAATGAAAATAGGAAATTGTAGGCATGAATTAAGGGTAGGAAGGAAATGCCATCTGAATAGGTCAGGAGACTTTTGACTGGTTGTATAAAAAAAAAACTGAACATGGCATTTTACTAAGTTATAGTGAAAGAGAGTAGAAAAAAATCTACCAATGACCACGAACAGTCGAGATCCTCCATCTCCACTTACAAATACAAAGATTATGAGCAATAATTAAACATCCTAAATTATTCATGAGTCAAAATAGAATGTAAAACTGAAATTACAGATTAAGAACATGTATCTATAATGAGAAAAGTACACATTAAAAATAATTAAAACTGTAATCAGACAAACAAAAGCCTTACATTATATTTCAATAAAATACAAATGTTAAAATTTGTAACAAAATTCTAGAGAAAAAAAGATAAAAAACCAGGTAAGTAGGAAGAAGAAAAATGACAAAAGATACATTTTTTAGTATTTTTATTAGAAACATATATTAGTAATATTTTACTAATAAAAATTAAAGCAATAAAAAACTAAATTGAGGAGGTAACTTATTGAAAATATCCATCAAATAAAATTATATTGTGTCAAAATATTGCAATTATAAATGAAATAGATAAGTTTCTAAAAACATATACATTTCTAAAATTGATTTATAAGGAAAACTTTAGAGCATTTTATGTATCTGTGTGTGTGTGTTCATACATGTGTGTATATACAAAATGGTGAGTGAGAGAATGAATAATAGATGAATGCAGAAAAAGAGCATCTAGAAAGTTACCTGTCAATTGCTGACAATCTCTTTATTAGTAATAAAATTAGGGTTGAATTTTATTTTCTTGAAAATTACTAGTAATAAATTCATTGAAACTCAAAAGCACTTAAGTTAGAAAAGAAGTAAAATTATCTTTATTTACAGACGATAGGACCCCACATATGGAAAATCCCAATGAATAAAAGTTATTAGAGTTACTAAATAAATTCAGCAAGTTGCAAGGTACAAGATTGAGACACAAACGTCAGTTAATGATTCTGCACGCCAGCAAAGAAGAATTCAAAAAAAATTTTAAAGCATTTCCATGCACTATAATGTCTAAAATAATAAAATACCTAAGAATAAGTTTCATCAAGAATGTGAAAGATTTATACCCTGAAAACAACAGAATATTTCTGAAAGAATTTAAAGACCTAAATAAATGGAAAGATATCTCATTTTTATGAAGTGGGTGACTTATTGTTAAGATGATAATAATATTCAGAGTGAGCTACAAATTAATTCAACCTCTACAAAAATTTCAAGCCATTTTGCAGAACTGGAAAAGTCAAACCTCAAATTCACATAGAATTGCAAGGGGCCTTGAATATAACAATCTTGAAAATAAGAATAAAGTTGGAGGAGTCACACTTGATTTCAAAACTTTTTACACAGCTACAGTAATCAAAACTTTGCTGGTGTGGCATGAAGAAAAACATACAGACCAATGAAATAGAATTGAGACTCCAGAAAACCCCACATGTCTCTAACCAATTGATTTTTCAACAAGGCTGCCAAGTCCATTTAGTGGGGAAATAGTCTTTTCTACAAATGATGTTGGACAACAAAATTTCCACATGCAGAAGAATGAGGTTGGACTCCTATCTCACATCATATTAAGAAAAAGAACTCAAAATAGATTAATGACTAAATGTAAGTAAGAGGTAAAACCATAAAACTCTCAGAAGGAAACATACTGGTTAATATTCATGACCTGGGATTGAGCAATGAATTCTTAGACATGACACCAAAAGCCCAGGCGACAGAATAAAAAATAAATTAAACTTCATCAATATTAAAATCTGACACATCAAAAGACATTATTAACATAGTAAAAAGACAACCTACAAAATTGGAGAAAGTATTTGCAAAACATATATCTGATAAGAGTTTACTACCTAGAGTGTATAAAGGACTCCTACAATTCAACAACAAAAATACAATTTGATAAAAATGGGTGAAATACTTGAAAAGATATTTCTCCAGAAAACATATACTAATGGCCAATAAACACATTAAAAGATTTCCAACATCATTAATCATTAGAAAGATACAAATCAAAACCACTATGAGAAACCACATTATACCCACTAGGATAGCTATAATTTTTTAAAAACAGAAAATAACAAATGTTTGAAAGGATTAAAAAAATTGGAAACCTCTGAATTCCTGGTGGGTAGGTATATATAAAAGATATAGCCACTGAAGGAAACATTTGATTGGTTCCTCAAAAAGCTAAACATATAATTATCATATCATCCAGATATTTCACACCTAGGAATATACCCAAAAGAAGTAAAGGCAGGTACTCAAAAAGATATGTTCATAGCAGCATTACTCACGATAGACGTAAGGTGGAAACAACTCAAGTATCTGTCAACAGACTAAGAAAAAAACAGTACCTGAACCAGGGAATATTATACAACTGTAAAAAGGAATAAAGTTTTGATATGTGCTACAACATGGACAAACCTTGAAAACAGTTTTTGAAGCAAAGTAAGCCAGACACAAAAGAGCAAATACTGAATAATTTCACTGATAAGAAAGACCTAGAATGAGCAAAGAGGCAGAGACAGACAGTATATTAGCAATTACCAAGGGCTAAGGGAGGAGAGAATGGGACATTACTGCTTAGTCATTGAAGAGTTTCTTAGTAAGTTCATTAAAAAGTTCAAAAAACAGTGGTGATGTTTGCACAACAGTGTGAATGTACACTTTAAAATGATTAAAATGGTAAACTTAGTTATATATTTATATATATTACATGTTTGTTATATACATTACATAGTATATATTATGTAATATATATTTTACCATAAATTTTATCATATACCATATATTGTTATACATAATGTGTGTTATGTATCAAAAAATAATACATAATACATATTATTTTATAATAATATATATTATATATAACAAAATTTTTGTATGTACTATGTATAATGTATTTTATACAATATTATACTAACATGTTAATATATTAACATATATGTCATGTATAATATATTACAAATTGAACATATATGTTATATATATTTCATCACAATTTAAAAAAATATTTTTCTCACCTTAGATTAATATAGGTTTGGATTTTGCTTTTACCACTTGTTGGGGAACCTTGAGCAAGTTATTTAATATCTCTTAGTATTAGTTTCTTCAGCTGTAAAATATGAATAATAACTACAGCCCACACCTCCCTCATAAGCCTGCGATGGGATAATTTGGCCCATTCAGCATCCTCCAAACACGATCACGATAGTTATCTCTAATACTGTACATCCTCTATTCTGAAAACTGTTTTCTCATTCATTTTAAAAATTAGGTTGTGTCTTACAATTGACGAACACATGTAATAAAACATTTTTATCTAAGAAATATTATTAAATACTGTGCACAGTGATTTACACTTGTAATAGTAATACTTTTGTAGGCTGAAAAGAGAGAATCACTTGAGGCAGAGTTCAAGACTAGCCTGGGCAACATATTGACACTCCATCTCTACTAAAAAATAAAAAGCTATGAGATACTGGTGTAAATTTCATTTGATATTATCTTATAATTGAGAAAACAGTACATTTTTATTATATAGATTTACTATTTTTAGTGGGTAAATATTCTTTACATAATCAGAATAAACTAATAGAATTTTGAAAATGTTAATTAAAATACAGTGACTAAAATAGGTGAATTATCTAGAAATTTTTATCGGCAATCCATAAAAAACTTTCTAGAAACTATGCAGTTAAGGCCAGGCGCAGTGGTTCACACCTGTAGTCCCAGCACTTTGGGAGGCCGAGGCAGGTGGATCGTGAGGTCAAGAGATCGAGACCATCCTCGCCAACATGGTGAAACCCCATCTCTACTAAAAATACAAAAATTAGCCAGGCATTTGGCACGCATCTGTAGTCCCAGCTACTCAGAAGGCTGAGGTAGAAGAATCCCTTGAACCCGGGAGGTGGAGGTTGCAGTGAGATGAGACTGCGCCACTGTGCCCCAGCCTGGCAACAGAGCAAGACTCCTTCCCCCACTCCCTGAAAAAAAAAATTAGCACAGATGTTAAAATTTTCTCTGTATTGACTATCAAAAGGCAAACATAATAACTGGGTGACAGAGCGAGACTTAGTCTCAAGAAAGAAAGAGAAAGAGAGAAAGAGAGAAGGATCTGGGATTACACACATGAGCCTCTGTGCCTGGTCTGTATTGGATAATATAATCTAGAGATGATTTAAAGCATACAGGGGGATGTGGGTATAGGTCAGATCCAAATACTGTGCCATTTTATGTAAAATGATTTTGGTATCTGTGGAAGGTCCTGAAACCAAACCCCCCAGATACCAACGAATGACTATAATTCTGACCGAGCTATAAACTGAAATCCTCTGGGTTGAAACACTTCCCTGATTTTTTTTCATTCATTTTATACAACAAATGTGGATACTCCATTGTAGGAGAATCAAGTTGTGCAGCCAAAACTGGCAAAAAATTTTCTTGCCCAGTTGACAAAACACAGGCATGCAAATTTGCATCTTTTATCAATTTCAATCCATGTGTTTCTAGCATATATCCCAAGATAATTCTCTGAAGTCTGCTATACCTAAAATATATGTTCTCAGTTTTGAAGAGTATACTTTGAGAGGGTAAGGATACTTACTTCATCTTTGCACACGATTGGTTCCTCTTTCAAAGGCAAGATGGCATATATTGCAAAGTGACTATGATATGGTTAGGCTCTGTGTCCTCACCCAAATCTCATCTCAGATTGTAATCCCCACATTTTGAGGAAGGAATTTGTAATTCCCACGTGTTGAGGGAGGTAGGTGATTGAATCATGGGGTCAGTTTTCCCCATGCTGTTCTTCTGACAGTAAGTTCTGACAAGAACTGACGGTTTTATAAGTATTTGGCAGTTACTCCTTCACACATTTCTCTCTCCTGCCACCTTGTGAAGAAGGTCCCTGCTTCCCCTTCCACCATGATTCTAAGTCTCCTGAGGCCTCCCCAGACATGCAGAACTGTGAGTCAGTTAAACCACTTTTGTTTATAAATTATCCAGTATTGAGTAGTATCTTCATAGAAGTGTAAAAAAAGACTACAAAAAAGAACTTTAAAAAAAATAAAAGTTAGATTTAAATTAAAAGAGAAATATCATGTTTAAACAAAAAGTAAAGGAAAAGAACATTTCCTAATCCTGGGCCTATAGTGCTCTCAGTTAGAGTTAGTCGTAATTTCCACACGCCTCATTCACTTACATTCTTCTCACTTAACAATATTTTGTTCTCCTGGGACAGGTAAATAGACAAGAATCCATTGTCATCTTGGCTGCAGTAATGTTGCCTCCCTTAATTAAGCAACTTATCTTAGTTGTTCCATTGCCAGCCTGAAATTGTTCTTGATCCACTGATATTTTCATAGGGATTATGTAAAATATTTTTTCACTTATCTTGTTTTATCTCTCTAATGAATGCCTCTCAAATTTATATGCATGCTTCTCTGATAATGAAAAACAAAGAACTGAAAGAAAAATTAAAAATACCCTAACTGTGGACTTGCCCATTCAAATACCTCAAGAACTACATCGAAAATATAAAGGCCATTAAACTAAGCAAACTAACCCAGGAACAGAAAACCAAATACCTCCTAATTGACACTATTTGGGCAAAAAAAAAAAAAACTATATTTGTTAGCCAGATCAATCTCAAATTTATTAACTTTTTATTTAATTCAATTCCCTCATTTTACAATTGGAAAAAGTAATATTCAGAAATGATAAGTAACAAAACCACTATGAGATGGTAAGATGACTATAAGATAAGAAGGATTTGCTAAGCAGTTCTTTAAAAACAAAAACTGGGAAGTCCTGTACTGTCCCTTCCAAATTCTGGAATCTCATCTCCCTGTAGATACCCACTCCCAAACCTAGTCCTATCTTTGGCCACTGTGATCTTCTTCCAAGACTCTCTTAGCAAAATGGCAGAAACTATTTTCCCACTTCTTGAAATTTGGACTGACACTGATTTCCATCAGCCAATGGAACATTAACAAGTATGACTCAAGAAAGCTTGAAAAGTGCCCATGCATTTCTGCTCAGTCTTGCCCACACCTGGTACCATAAGAGCATGCCCTGGCCTGCCTACTGAAAGATGAAAAGCAGGAGACAGGTCAGTTTTCCCAGGTGAAGCCAAACTGTCCTAGTTTAGCCCACAGCCAACTGACATAACAGTTCTGCCTTGCAGAAGCACAGCAAACCACAGACACATGAGCAAGCACAGCCCAGATCTTCAGGAGTGTAGACTAGATTAGCTGAACCCCACAGACTCATGAGCTAAATGACATTTTATTGTTGCATGCCACTGAGATTTTGTGGTTGATTATTACTCACCATTCTTGTGTCAATAGATAACGGATGCACTCGCGTCATAATTTCCAAACCACGCCACCTGTGACAACATTTAGTTGAGTCATGTTGACAGAGGAATATTCAGACAGGTCTGAGGCCAGTGAAATATAGGTGTAGTATGGACAGCCAGGTGAACACTCACTCAGCTTGTGAATAACTGTGGGGCTCAGATGGCGGCTGTAATTAGTTCAGAAATGGTTTCTAATTTATAATTACATTAAATCCGAAAGCAAGCAGATTCAGGACCCAGGGCAGTCTTGGAATATGGTTAGATTGATGTCAACCAAATAATAAGAAATCTGAGTCAATAGCAGCATAATAAATCAAACAAACTTTTTTCTTTTTTTGGAACAGGTGTTGGCAGCTGGGACTGGTCTGGATTGGATTGGGTTAGCATAGGACTGGGCTTCAGAAGCAGGTGGCAACAGACAATTCTCCTGTACCTTGTCCTCTCCAGTGGTAAACACCTAGGCAACTTCCAGAGATGCCTTGCACATCCTGACTTGTGAGTCCTGCCCAATTTGGAGCAGTCAAGGAGAAACACTTTATACCTATAATTGCTCTGAGTTATTGTTGGTAATAACTGGTTATGCCTTTAATTAACTGGACCAATAAACTCATTTTTAACCAGATCAACTCAGGTTAGCATTTTCAGAGAAAATGCAGGATGCCAAAATTAATTTGACTTTTAGATACCCAACATAAAGCAACATAAGTATGTCTCAAATGTTCTGAGATATACTAAAAAAACTATTGTTTTACGTGAAATTCCTATATTTTTCCTATATTTTTATTTGCTGAAACTATATTTTTCCTGTATTTTTAGTTGCTAAAACTGGAAATCCTAACATAGGGTGCTCTTAGACGATTCTCTAGTTGAAACCTACTGTATTAGTCCATTCATGCACTGCTATAAAGAACTACTTGACACTGCATAATTTATAAAGAAAAGAGGTTTAACTAGCTCACAGTTCTACAGGCTGTACAGGAAGCGTGGTTGGGGAGGCCCCAGGAAACACAATCATGGCAGAAGGCGAAGGGGAAACAGGCACATCTTACATGACCATAGCAGGAGGAAGAGAGAGAACGGGGAAATCCCTCACACTCTTAAATAACCATGATGAGAACTCTATCATGAGATAGCACTAGGTGCTAAGTATGGTGGCTCATGACTGTAATCTCAGCACTTTGGGATGCCAAGGCAGGCAAATCACCTGAGGTCAGGAGTTCGAGACCAGCCTGACCAACATGGTGAAAGCCTGTCTCTACTAAAAATACAAAACAAGTTATCCAGGCATGGTGGCATACTTCCAGCTGACCTGTAATCCCAGCTACTCAGAAGAGTCAGGTAGGAGAATCACTTAAACCCAGGAGGTGGAGGTTGCAGTGAGCTGAGATCGCACCACTGCCCTTCAGCCTAGACCACAGAGTGGAGACTCTATCAAAAAAAAAAAAAAAGCACTAGGAGAATGGTGTTAATCCATTAGAAAGTACCCCCCAAAATCCAATCACCTCCCACCAGGCCCCACCTCCAACACTGGAGAGTATGATTCAACACAAGATTTGCATGGGGACACAGAGCCAAACCATATCACCTAGTAAATTCCACACTTCATAATTCTGTTTCTTCCAAAACACAGACAGAGTTCCTGTCTGCCATCTATCAGCAGATAATTCAATACATTCCAGATGAGAAAGCAAACTCCCACATTTGGCTCTGTGTGTCGGTTGATAGATTATGGTCACAGTGTTTTTCATCGTATGTTTGTTTCCGGGTTATTTCCTTCTCCCTGTGTACTTTTTCCTTCTATCAGTAACTAGAGTATTCCTTGCATAAAGTAAGTGATGACAGCCAGAATAAAGAAAGGAGTTAAAGGGAAATAAAAGATTTACAGCATGTAAAAGAATAAAGTGATCAGAAAGAGAAAAGCTTCCTGCCTCAAAAGGTTAAAAAAAAAATTTTTTTTTTCATGTCTGAGATGATGAGAACAGTTGGCTGGGACATGAGAAAGTAAGACATTATCCCTTCCAAGAAGGGGTAGGACCCGAGCTGACTCCGTAGAGAAGCAAATTCACATCCTATCTGAGCACTGGGACTCCATGCCTCCAGGTGGTCGCTCACTGCTTGCGGACTGCTGCACTCCTGCTGTGGTAAAGTATATCACCTGCACCCAGAGTTTTGGGAGCCTTACTTTCTGTTGGCTTTAGAGAGGACGTTCCTTAAACAGCATTGCTCTTATTGGACAGGCAGGCTGTCAAGCTGTTTGTGCCCTGAGAGACTGCTTGTTTCTCAAAACTCCTCCCCCATGTGGACAATCCCTTGTGAACTTCTGAGATGGTTCCCAGATTAAAATGGATTATTTAAACATAGAGGAGAGCTGGTAATTTAGAAAGGAAAGTCCAAGAGCACCTCTTTTATTTTTTGAGACGGAGTTTCGCTCTTGTTACCCAGGCTGGAGTGTGATGGCGCGATCTCGGCTCACCGCAACCTCCACCTCCCGGGTTCAGGCAATTTTCCTGCCTCAGCCTTCTGAGTAGCTGGGATTACAGGCACGCGCCACCATGCCCAGCTAATTTTTTGTATTTTTAGTAGAGACGGGGTTTCACCATGTTGACCAGGATGGTCTCAATCTCTTGACCTCGTGGTCCACCCGCCTCGGCCTCCCAAAGTGCTGGGATTACAGGTGTGAGCCACCGCTCCCGGCCCAACAGCACCTCTTTTAGGGAGAACTAAACAGAGTTTAACAGAATTAGCTGCAGGTCACCATCTGAAGCAAGGGCGGTGCTAAAACATAATCAAGGTATATTCCTTTGGGGGCTTCAGTTCCCCCAGGACCCCAAAGCTACAGATTAATTTCTGAGAATGTGAACTCTACTCTCAGACACACCTGAATCCAAACCCTGGGTTTGTCACTTACCAGTTGCATGACTATGGGTAAGTTTATGTCTCTCAAATCTTACTGTCCTCATCTATACGATGTGAACAACCTTATTAAATTGTTCAATAAGTTAATACATATTCACAATTCACAGTTCAGACAATGGGCAGCATGTTGTACTCCATCAACACAGGCTAAAAATAAGGACAAAACAAGACAGAGAGAGAGAAAGAGAGATAATTAAGGTGCTAATACTGGGTCCGGGATTATGACAGTGTAACCTTTATTCTTAATGCCAGAATAACACCTCATGTAATTAAGACTTTTCAAACAATGGTAATCTTTTCTCCATGGTATTTACTTCTGTAGATGTAATTGAGTGGAAGTCTGTCATAGTGGCTCATGCCTGTAAATCCCAGCACTGTGGGAGGCTGAGGTGGGAGGATCGTCTAATATCAGGAGTTCAAGACCAGCCTGGCCAACATAATGAAACCCCATCTCTACTAAAAATACAAAAATTAGCTGGGCATGGTGGCGTATGCCTGTAGTCCCAGCTACTTGAGTATCTGAGGCAGAAGGATTGCTTCAACCTGAGATGCAGAGGTTGCAGTGAGCCAGGATCTCATCACTGGACATTGTTTTTTGTTGGTGTTGGTGTTGTTTTTCAACATTAATATTCAGTAACCATTCAATAAATGTTCATTACATTTCCTTTTTTGTGTATAAACATTCAAAAGAAACAAGATGCATAATATGTATTCATTGCCTCCGAGGGGCTTACAGCTCTATGGGGAAAATAAATGAGTCTACAGATAATAGGTCCATGATCCTATTGGACCACCTTGGTCCACTATGAACCACAGAGAGTGGGTGTACCATCATCCATGTCCCTTGCAAGAGTTCAAAGCAGGGTAGGAGTTCTAATGCTAAACACTGCAATGCATGGAACACTTTCAAATAAGCAAGGATTACACAGCCCAAATGCCAATGCTTCCCCTAGTGAGAAATAACTAAGAAAAACAAGCATTTTAGGGAGCCAGTAGAATGCAGTGGAACGAATGCTGTCTTAGGATCCAGACAGAGGTAATTGTAAACAATCTGGCTGTGAGATCTAGACCAAGTTACTGTGACTTCTCTGAACTTTGTATCTTCATTTGAATTGTGGAAATAATTATGCCCGTCTCCTAGGGTTTACATCAGAAATTGACAATCTAGACTAAACATTCTGCACAATGTCAGGGACTAGTTAAGACTCAATAATTGGTAGCTATTATTAATATTTTCATAATTACAAAGTTATATATGATAAACTAAAGAGAAAACAGTGTGTGTGTAAGTGAAAATTATCAGAGAAAAGAAAATTGAAGAAGGTAGGGAAAAAAATGGCTTGTTCATAAGGTTATATATTATAAGTATAAGATGGCCTGTAATCCCAGCAGCTCTTGAGTCTGAGGCAGAAGGATCCCTTGAGGCTGTTACAGTAGGCAGCTAGTCAGACATAGGAGACGGCTGCCCCCAACCAGGAATATCAGGCAAACATCAGGTGATGGTCAGGCAGTTGTTACTCTGTTTATCTAAAATAATAACAGGCTGCAGCCAGAGCCAGAGAAAGGCAGTCTCCCTGTAGGTAGAAAAAAATCCTGAAACTGGTGATCAGCAGTTTCTCAGTAAGATCTCAGGAGCTGGGCAAGTAAGCTCAAGCATGTGCATTAAGAGGCAAAATGGTGAAGTGTAATTGGTATATGACCCTCCTCTAGCAATGCTAGATTGGTAAGGGCAAAACACCTCAAGAGAGATGCTCAGAACTCCAGTAAACAAACTGTGCATGCTCCCCTCCCAAACACTAACAGGCCATTGCACATGCAGACAGCGCATGCCAAGAGAAGAATCAGGGGAGAAGGCACACAAAACCCCAAAAGTATGCCAACGTGTAAAACCCCAAGTCAAAAAGTCAAACCATGCACTTGCCTTTCAAGTTGCCCACTTGGCCCTCTTCCAAGTATAATTTTCTTCTTTTTGTTCCTGCTCTAAAGCTTTTTAATAAACTTTCACTACTGCTTTAAAACTTGCCTTGGTCTCTCCTTTTGACTCATGCCCTCAGTCAAATTCTTTCTTCTGAGGAGGCAAGAATTGAGGTTGTGGCAGACACATACAGATTTACCACCACCATCAAGGCAAGGAGGCCAAGACCAGCCTGGTCAACGCAGGAGACCTTGCCTCTAAAAATTTTTTTAAAATTAACTGAGAGGGCTGGGCGTGGTGGCTCACGCCTGTAATCCCAGCACTTTGGGAGGCCGAGGCAGGTGGATCACGAGGTCAAGAGATCGAGACCATCCTGGTCAACATGGTGAAACCCCGTCTCTACTGAAAATACCAAAAAAAAAAAAAAATTAGCTAGGCATGGTGGCGCGTGCCTGTAATCCCAGCTACTCGGGAGGCTGAGGCAGGAGAATTGCCTGAACCCAGGAGGCGGAGGTTGCGGTGAACTGAGATCGCGCCATTGCACTCCAGCCTGGGTAACGAGAGTGAAACTCAGTCTCAAAAAAAAAAAAAGAATTAACTGAGAGGTGGGAGGATTGCTTGATCCCAGGAGTTAAAGGTTGCGGTGAGCTCTGATTGTGCCACTGAACTCCATCCTGGGTGACAGAGTGAGACCCTAGCTCATAAAAAATAATAATAATTATAAATTAATAAATAATTGTAAAGACATAAGCAAAATATTGAAATACATATGTTTAAATACATTTCAACATTCTGCTTCTAGGTCATCACCCGACAATCATTTTTAAAAGAAAAATATTGATAGAGGTCTTTGCATTTGTTTGGGCAGCATTTAAACGCTAGGAATGCAGATATAATAGGAAAATAGAAACTTTTTTAACCTTCTCCAGCAATTGTTTTGGAAAGACAGTTATGCATTTCAGTTTCATTTATCATTCAACAAATCCTCTTTTATATATTTTTGGTCTTCTTATAACAAGAAATTTCTCCTGGACCCTTGAGGAAAATAATGTAAAATAGATTCCAAAAACATTTTAACTGTCAGTTATATACTGAAAAAGCCATATTAATCCCCATGGACCACATGGTTGACAAAGTCCTCACTTAATGCATTTAGCTATAGTGCTAAGAGGAAATTGACAACAACAGTCTGGGTGCCTCAGTGCTGTTACATGGAATAATTACTGCCCTGGGGTATTGAAGATAATCAGATACACTGGGTCTCTTCAGGACTCAGGGAAGAAGAAAGGGGAAAGGGTGATTATCTTTCCATAATACCGGCAGCTATTATGTCACATTTCTCAAATTCATTTCAATAAAATAACACTGTTTTTGTTTCCCTTAAGTGACTTATTTTTCTAACCTCTTTTTTCTGGTATTGTTTTATTTTCAATATAAAGAAAGCCAATTTGCTTTGCACAAACTTTGTTGTGGAAGAATAAATCATGTGAAGACGTGAAACCAGAAAACTCACCTAAACTACTGGTGGAAATACAAATTGTTAAAGCCACTTTGGAAACATTTTAAGATTACCTAGTAAAGTTCATGTGCATGGTATGCATATTTACTCCTAGGATATCCCCTAAGAAATAAGTTCACATGTGCTCCAAGGAACATGCATAAGAATAAGAATAAAAACAGTATTATTCATAATAACCCCCACATTGGGGAAAAAAGGTTATCAAGAATAAACTAGATAACTTATAAATATGTTTATAATCTGGGTTACTACATGCAATTAAAAGGAATAACTGCATTAACAAAAACATGGATAAACTCCCAAATATAAAATTTCGAGTAAAAGAAACCAGACAGCAAAGAATACATACGATGGGATTTCATTCAAAAAATGCAAAAGTTAATTATACTGTAAAGACTTTGATTCTTACATTTTAAACTCCCAGAAGAGGACGGGTAAAATTACCAGAGAAATCAAAAGAGTGGTTGCACTCAGGTGAGCAGGAACTATAGTTGAGAAGAGGTCTTCAGAGGACAGGATTTGGGAGCACCAATAACATAATTTCTGGACATGGTGTTCAACATATTAACCTATTGGGCAACAACTACTCTTTTGTATAGTTATTCACTGGATTCTTTTAAATTATATTTTAAGTTCTGGGATACATATGCAGAACGTGCAAGTTTGTTACATGGTTATACATATGCCATGGTGGCTGCTGCACCCATCAACTCATCATCTACATTAAGTATTTCTCCTAATGCTATCCCTCCCTTAGCCCTCCACCCCCTGACAGGCCCCAGTGTGTGATGTTCCCCTCCCTGTGTCCATGTATTTTCATTACTCAACTTTCACCTATGAGTGAGAACATGCAGCACTTGGTTTTCTGTTCCTGTGTTAGTTTGCTGACAATGATGGTTTCCAGCTTCATCCATGTCACTGCAAAGGACATGAACTCAAATTCACTCTCTATCCAGTTTTGTTTCCTTGCTGGCGAAGAGATGTGATTCCTTGGATCAAAGTGGATCTGCAGTGGATCTCTCTACAGAAACCCTACAAGCCAGATCTCCTCCTTGGAGGAGAAGAGGCCTTGGTTTTTGGAATTTTCAGTCTTTTTGTGCTGGTTTTTCCTCATCTTTGTGGATTTATCTACCTTTGGTCTTTGATGTTGATGACCTTTGGATGGGGTTTTTGTGTGAATTTTTGTTGTTGATGTTAATGCTATTACTTTCTATTTATTAATTTTCCTTCTAACAGTCAGGCCCCTCAGCTGTAGATCTGCTGGAGTTTGCTAGAGGTCCACTCCAGAACCTGTTTGCCTAGGTGTCACCAGCAGAGGTAGCAGAATAGCAAAGATTGCTACCTGTTTCTTCCTTTGGAAGCTTCATCCCAGAGGGGCACCTGCCAGATGCCAGCTGGAGCTCTCCTGTATGAGGTGTCTCTGGACCCCTCCCAGTCAGGAGGCATGGAGGTCAGGGACCCACTTGAGGAGGAAGTCTGCCCCTTAGCAGAGCTTGAGCACTATGCTAGGAGATCTGCTGCTCTCTTCAGAGCTGGCAGGCAGGAACATTTAAGTCTGATGAAGCTGTGCCCACAGCTGCCCTTTTCCCCAGGTGCTCTGTTTCAAGGAGATTGGAATTTGATCTATAAGCCCCTGACTGTGGCTGCTGCTTTTCTTTCAGAAATGCCCTGCCCACCTACAGTGGCTTTGCCAAGCTGCAATGGGCTCTGCCCAGTTTGAACTTCCTGGTGGCTTTGTTTACACTGTGAGGGGAAAACTGCCTACTTAAGCCTCAGTAATTGTGGATGCCCCTCCTCCCACCAAGCTTGATCATCTCAGATCAACTTCAGACTGCTGTACTGGCAACAAGAATTTCAAGCCAGTGGATCTTAGCTTGTTAGGCTCTGTGGGGGTGGGATCCACTGAGCTAGACCACTGCACTTCTGCCCCCTTTCTAGGGGAGTGAACGATTCTGTCTTGCTGGCATTCCAGGTGCCACTGGGGTATTAAAGAAAACTCTTGTGGCTAGCTTGGTGTCTGCCCAAACGGCCACCCACTTTTGTGCTTGAAACTCAGGACCCTGGTGGCATAGGCACCAGCAATGACCATGGGAAAAGCATAGAGTCTGGGTCAGAATGCACCATTCCTCACAGCACAGTACCTCATGGCTTCCCTTGGCTAGGGGAGGGAATTCCCAAACCCCTTGCACTTCCTGGATGAGGCAAACCCCCGCTGTTCTTCGGCTCACCCTCCATGGGCTGCACCCACTGTCTAACCAGTCCCAGTGAGATGATCCATGTTCCTCAGTTGGAATTGCAGAAATCACTAGCCTTCTGCATTTTTCTCTCTGGGAGCTGCAGACTGGAGCTGTACCTATTAAGCTATCTTGTCAGTCACCAACAGTTAGTCTATTAAGCTATATAGTTATGTCATATCTACACTTCTGTTTGTGTTTTATATTTCACACAAAAAAGACTTCACAAGAATAAGTCATTTTGTTTTTGTTTTTGTGAAGCAATTTTCTCTAAACAGAGGAAAGGGGCTTAACGATGACTGTTTCACACTGAGCAATTTATATGCATAATCTTTTCTAATTCTAACAATAAAACTCTTAAGGACTTACCATCTTCTCCATTTGAGGGCTCAGGGAGGTCCAGGAGTTTGCTCAGGGCCACATAACCAGTGAAAGCAGAGCCAAAGCTGAACTCAGTCTTGACCCAATTGCATGCTTTATATACTTCATCATGCTGACTATATCTACATTTAGCATAGCTTTATGCACAGAAATTTCATATTTTCTACTAGGAAGTCTAACTATACACACACTCAGGGTATGTTTTGAGTATTGATGCATAAACAACTTTAAATATATCCTAAAAGATAATTGACTAAAAATATATGTAGCTGATTCTGCACTAAAGCCAGACCATTCTATTGAATAAATGTATTAGCCCCAATAGGGCTAAATGTATTATTTCTTTTTAAATAGTAAAAACAATTTTGTGAGTCACTGGCTCATGCAAAGAGGTTTCTGAAAGGAAGTGTGCAGAGTCAAAATATCAATTATTATTCTAACATCTTCTCCTACGTAGCCATGGGTCACAGAAATAAAAAACAAAGAGAGAAGAAAAAGCTAATAAAAATCTTGACCCTTTCTCAAGCTGAGACAGGACTCAAAAGAAGACTTCATCCATTTGTTCCCATAGATATTTGAGTGCTTACTCTTGCACCTTGTTCTAGGCCCCAGTATAACGATTAAAAGATACACGAGGTGAGGGGGGTGATAGGGATTATATTCTGTGCAAAAGACTGACAAGCAAGTAAACAAATGAGCTACCGTCAGATAGAGAATAATAGAGTAGATGCTCCAAAGCAAAGAAGGGCTAATCAGATGAGGAGAGTTCAAAGTTACAATGAAGGTGGGATCAGTGGCATAAGTCAAAACCTCTTTCAAGAGGTGATACATGAGGCAAGGCCAGCAAAAAAGACCAGAAGAAAGGCAGACAACCATGAAAACCAGAAGAAGGTACAGAGGTGGCAGCAAGAATAAATTTCTAAGTTAGGATTGTGTTTGGTGGTTTCAAAAACAATGTGATTAAAGAATAGTCTGTGTAAGAAAATAAGTTAGGATTTGGTTCAACTTCGAATACCAAAAACTACAAAGTAACAGCATCTTAAATAGAAATCGTTAGTCTCAAATTGAAAGGGCAGCTTCACAAAGCCATCAGAAATCCAGGTTACTTCCATATTATGGAATCACCATCTTCCTTGTGATCCATAATAGCCACAAGAGCTCCAGCCCTCACAGCTGAATTCCAATTGTGGGCAGATAGAAGAAATAACAAAAAATCGACTTCATTTTTTTAAGGGTACTTTCTGGAAGTGAACACAACACTTTAATATCTATTCCATTGACCATAAAAAAATCAAATGACTAAGTACAAGAGAGATTGAGAAATCCCAGAAGGAAACTAAAAAACGTGTTTTCTTTTTTACCAAGAGAGAAAAAGAAATGTTTATTTTATACAACAGGCCATTTGTCACAGGGAAAAAGAGGCAAAATAATTGAATATGGAGGAGTAGATAAAAGTAACTCATTTAGGAACGTAGTAGACCTTAGTAACTTTAATTTTATATTTGAAGGAAAAGGTCACTTAGCCCTAACATAGTTCTTTGCTTGAATATAGGAGTTGTTGAAGTTAAAGCCTTACCAGTGTACCCTGCATGTAATTCATTCTTCAAGTCTGTCTGGGGAATTGGCTGATAATTCCTTTTTCAAGCCTGTTTCAGAGACTAGCTGGGCTTTCAGGGTGGTCACCACAGCTTGAAGCATCTTCTTCTAAATTTATTACCTCCACCTTTTTCACGTCAGTCTCCATGTCCCGTCAATTCTATCATCATAATGTCGATTGCACAAAGAATGGAAAAGCTTGCTAGAATACTAAAATTGTGAATTCCATACCATGCCTAGCAATATCAACCATAAAGAAAAAAGAACAGAAAGGCACTGCATGGTGGGTGTAATTGTGTCCCCTTAAGATATATGTTGAAGTCATAATTCCTGGAAGCTCTGATGTGACCTTATTTGGAAATAGGGTCTTCAAAGTTGGACTCAAGTGAAAATGAGGCTATATTGAATTAAAGTAGGCACTAAATTCAATGACTGTTACCCCTGCGAGAAGGTCAGGTCATGTAAAGACAAAGGGACACAGAGCATACAGGGAGCATGGATGCCATGTGATGACAGAAACAGAGATTGAAGTGATACAGCTGCAAGCCAAGGAACACTAAAAATTGACAATCACCACCAGAAACTAGAAGAGGAGCAAAGAAGATTTCTTCCTCAGAGCCTCCGGGAGGAACCAATCTTGCTGAATCTTGATTTTAGACTTCTAGCCTCCACAACTGTGAGAGAACAAACTTCTGTTGTTTTAAAGCCATCCAGTTTATGGCAATTTAAGGTCACCCTAGGAAACTAACACAACCTATAGCACTGGTTCTGAGATAGCTGAAGCAGAAAAAGAGAAATGGGAATCCAATCAGTAGCTGATTGGGCTGTGGAATAAACAAAGTCCCAGCAGTATTGGGAACAGGTTCAGAAACTGCCTTTACCAGACAGCCAAGATCGCACTTGAATGAGAATATGGTAATTGTCACACAACCTAAGGAGCCCCCAACTTTTGAATCATGAAGGAGTATGTAATTGGAGAGGCTGAACTTGCAAACCAGCTGGTGGGAGTGAGTCACTGGAATTTTGTTCTCCTTTTCCCTATAGTCACTTCAAGACTGGAGATCAGGTGGGATCATCACAAATTTAAAAGTCACCCCGTAAGGATGTATTCAATGATATCTGAAATATTTCATAAAAAGTTATAAACCATGGGGCATTTTACTCACATATTTACCCAGAAAAAGAGGTAGGGATTTGTTATGGGCTGAATGTGTACTCCCAAAATTTGTATGTTGAAACCTCTCCCCAGTACCATAGAATGTGACTGTATTTGGCGACAGGGTTTTTATAGTAATTAAGTTAAAATGAGGCCAGTAGGGTGGGCACTAATCGAATATGCCTGCTGTCTTTATAGGAAGGGAAGATTAAGACACACAGAGAGATATACACAGAGAATAAGTCATAGAAGATAGCTATCTGCAGAAGACTGAAAAAAAAATCTGTCAATACATTGATCTTAGACTCATGCCCTCCAGAATTATGAGGAAATTAGTTACTGCTTTTTAAGGCACCCACCCAGTTTGTGGCATTTTGTTATGGCAGTCCTAGCAAGCCAATACAGATTTTGGTACAGTGAAGCAAGGTGCTACTGTAGTATATGCCTAATAATGTGGAAGTGGCTTTGAAACAGGATAATGGCTAGAAGCTGGAAAAGTTTTAGGGCAAACATTACAAAAAGCCTAGATTGCCTTAAAAAGACTGTTGGTAGAAATATGGACACTAAAGTTTCTGTTGGTGCAGATGTAAATGAGGAACATGTTATTCGATGCTTGATGAAAGACAGTCCTTATTATAAAATGACAAGCATCTTGACTGAGTTGTGTTCTAGTATGTGTGGAAGGTAGAACCTGTGAGTGATGAGCTTGGATATTTAGTAGCAGAGATGTCTAAACAAAGTGCTAAAGGTGTGGCCTAGTTTCTTCTCGCTGCTTAAAATAAAAGGCAAGAGGAGAAAGAGGAAGAAGAAATTGTTACACAAAAAGGAATCAGAACTTGAAGATTTGGTAAAAAAAAAAGATAAAACATGTTCTGAAGAGAATATCCAGGATTTTGCTGGACAACCATTTGATAAAGGGATTAGTAAGAATATGAGTCATAGATCTAATCAAACACCTCAGCAGAAACTCTGACAGCTTAGAATGAAAGGGACAGAGATGGTACAGAATAAAGGAAGGCATTTGGACTTCTTAGATTTTACAGGATGGGACAATAGAGCAATCCGGCTGTGAACACGCATTATCATTGAAGAAAATGATCCCAAAAGTGATTCAGAAATAAGCAAGGCTGTACTGTCACAGTGAGCCCAGAAGTCATAGGGAATGCTAGGAGAACTGAAGCTGTATCTACTTGGTTTCAGAGGGTAGGACTGCCTCCTCCATTTTAGCAGATTAGGCTGCTCACTAGGGATCTCAGAGGAATGGCCACTTGGGACCTGGGAGGCAAGGCTGCCCACTTGGGATCTCAGGGGCTGGCTGCTCACTCAGACCCTTAGATGAGAGGCTACCCACTCAGGACCTCAGAGGCAGGGCTACCCATCTGGGACCTCAAGGAGAGGCTACTTGGAACCTCAAAGGTAGGGCTGCTCACTCAGAACCTCAGGGGCAGGGCTGCGGCCACAGTTTACAGGGACAATGCTGCCATCCCAGTGGGCCAGCCTGGAAAACATCAAACCAAAATCCTACTTTAAAATCTAATGGAATTTGCCCTGCTAGGTTTTAGGCTTGCTTGAAACCCATGACCTCTTTCTTCTGTCTGATTCCTTCTTTGAAATTGGAACGTCTATTCCACGCCTCTCCTATCATTGTATTTTGGAAACAGGTAACTTGTCTGGTTTGACAGGTTCACAGCTGAAAGGAATTTTGCATCAAGATAAATCATACCTTGAAAATTACCCATACCTGATTTAAGTGATATATTGATAAGACTTTAGATGTACACTTGAGGCTGATATGGGTTAAGACTTTGGGGCCACTGGGATGGGGGATGAATGTATTTTGCTTATGAAAAGGACATGAATTTTGAGGGTCCCAAGGGTGGAGTGCTACAGGCTTCTTTGTGTCCCCTGAAAATATATTGAAACTCTAGTCCTGCTACCTTAGAATATAACTATATGTGGATATGGGGCTTTTGAAGAGGTAATTAAGTTAAGATAAGGCCTTTAGGATGGGACCTAAACCAATGTGACTGGTGGGAAGTCAGTCATAAGAAGAGAAGATTATAACATACAGAAAAACAGGGATGGGGGAAGAGGAGAACACAAAGAGGAAAGACCATGTGTGAATGCAGTGAAAAGGTGGCCATCTGCCAGCCAAGGAGAGAAGCTTTTGAAGAAACCAAACCTGCTATCTTGATCTTGGGCTTGTAGCCTCCAGTACTGTGAGAATATAAATTTCTGCTGTTCAAGCCACCCAATTTGCGGTATTTTTCACAGCAGCCCTAGCAAAATAATACCATGATTTGACTGAAATCTAGGCTGAGTTTCAGATTCTGTGTTCTACATTACTATTTGCTAAGTCCTTCCAGCATACCCTTTGGGTCTAATGAAAGACCCAGCGATTCACAGGAGCAAACTGTGTGCATAAGCTTGAGATCTCTGTGGATTTTGAGTGAAACATTTTCCACATTACACACATGTACACAAGCATTCTTGTCAAAATAATAACTGACCAGAACCTCTCAAGAGTGGCTTTGAAGGAAAATTATACGGTAAACTAAATACGAGTTCTCCATTTAAGGCCCTGCAGGTTTGAAAAACACAACATTGTAAACTAACAATAAAAGAAAAATCATCAAGAGCAACTGAAATACAAACAATGCAAACGTAAGGGTCTTCTTCAAGCCCTTCAGCAGACTTGTTCTTTGGTTTTCCAGTTAAAATGTTAATAGAACGTTAACATTCCACTTGGGTCCCTTAACCTCCATCATGAAGGATCGTTGGGAAAACTGACTTTCTGAATGTTTTCCAAAAATTGTCCTCAAAAATTAAGTAACCTAATTTACTTTGGTTTTAAATTCTGGGAAATGTCCATGCATGCTTCTTCTTATAAAAGGACAGTAAAACCCACCTTAAATTCAGTTACAATCATCACTGGAATCATGCCCTCTGGGTACATACAAGATACATTGTGTCTCTCACCACAGCACGAAAAGTTCATGAACATTGGTAGAAGCAAGGGGAATTAATGATTGGCTGTAACTTGACATCTTCTTTCATCTAGCACTCTACCACCCTTCACAACACATAAAGTGTATTGTCAGGTTCAGTCATTTGTTTTCGTCATTATGTACCTCTCATATCTGTTCCTCCCATTTCATCTACTAGCAATTTTCATCTAACCTCTCATCACATTGCATCTAAGATTATGATTCTGTTCTAAATGATTTTTAAAAAATACTATTTTCTCAAATGCCTTATTTCATTTTTCTTATTACATTTCATCCATCATCTGAGTTTTGCAGATTCTATCTTCCCCACATTTCTAGTAGCAAAATCAATACATCATATATTTAGAAAAGAATGCCATGTTCTCCTCTTAGTTGCTGACATAGTTTATGTACAATACCTTTGATGACTAGACGAGGTTTGAGTAAGTGCCATAAGGAGTGGCTGGGATGAACGTCCTGAGGTCCCAGTAAAAATATGAGTGATAGCCAACATTCTTAGTAGTTAGTCTGTACCAGGCACTGTACTCAGCACTTCACATACATTCACTTTTTTTTTCATCAAGAAACCTAGGAGGCAAGTCCTATTTAATAATTTCTTTTTTACAGATCAGGAAGTCAAGATACAGCAAAAGTAAGTAACTGGCCCAATTTACAAAAAACCCTCAAACTCAAGCTCCAGATTTGAACCCTGTGCTGCTGGCTCAAAAGTTAAAACTCTCATAAGTATATAGTGAAGCAGAAATTTTGCAAGCTAAATTTCTTAAGACTCTATGGATCCTTAAGGCCAAGCTACACAGAAAGAGTCGAGAAAAAGCTATGTCTAGGAGTAAGGAAATGTGTGTTCTGCTCACATCTATTGCTGTGTTCCTATGAGAAAGCCAACTTTCCTTGCTGGACTTCAGTGTCCTAATCTGCAAAATGAGTGCATTAAACTACATTACGTCTAGGGCAGTGATTGTTCACTCTCTACTCCAGTGTACATAGGATCCCTGCAACTACTCAATCTATAATAATCTCTCTTTGTGTGTGTGTGTGTGTGTGTGTGTGTGTGTGTGTGTGTGTGTGTGTCTGTGAGATGAGAGAGAGGAGAATAAAGAGACAGATATAAGAAAGTTTTTGTACGAAAACTGGACTAACAGTATGTAAAGATATATTTGTTCTTTTTCCTCCCATAATGGTAGGCAATTATGAGTGTAACTCAGTGGCTTTCAGATGAGGAGGGCCTGAATCAGCATCTCTACAATACTCTTAGCCATACAGTACAGTACCAAGATGGATGCAACAGGAAGTAGAGGTGAAACAGAAGCACTTCCTCAGGGGTCCCCTGCCAAGCTTTCAGTTACATCTTTTTGGTTACAGCTAAGTTATATGCTATCTTAGTTGGCTTTGTGCTGCTGTCACAGAATACTTCAGATTGGGTAATTACCCAATTATAATTGGGTATAATGAACAAAAACTTATTGGCCATGGTTTTGAAGCCTGGAAGATCCAAGATCACCTGCCAGCATCTGTCAAGCATCGTTTTTCTGCACCATCCCCTAGCAGAAAGGCACAAAGAAAGAGAGAGAGAGTAAAAAGAAAAAAAGAAGGAGAGAGAGAGAGTAGGTTTCTTATAACAAACCTACTCCCAATATAATCATGTCTCATTAGAGCCCACATCCCCACACTGTTGTATTGAGGATTAAGTTTCCAACCCATGCTTAGTGGGGACACATTCAAACCGCAGCATATTTTACTCCTAAAGCTGGGTCTGGGCCTGGCCTCTTTGAGATTAGAGAATTTCTGAACAGTTCCAAACAAAAGTAAAAGGACAGGGCTTTGGGAGTAACCAACCAAGTGTATGTCACAGTAATGCATTCTCATGTATAGAGCTGCCTGGGAAATAGTCTTCAAACACATACATGGGAAATGATTTCACATTTCAAAACCCTTCTATGGTTACCACTACAAAGCAAATTCAGTGTAACATTGAACAACTTTGTAATTTAGCTCTCTTTATTCTAATTTTATCAAATTATCCTCCCTCTTAGGTATTTTGGAAACCAATGGAAACATTCTCCTCACTGTTTTCCAAATATCTCATGTGAATTCCAATCTGTTATTTTGCTTACCCTACTTTGTTTTGCCTGAAATGTTCAATATTCTCCATTATCACACTTTTATTAAGCGTGTTCTGTATGTCAGGCACATGGTAGTAACTACAGGAGAAGCATATATTACTGAAAAACAACAACAAAAAGTGCCTTTTCTACAAGTTTCCAATAGTCCAGTTGCATGAACAAGTGCATACATAATTAATTATACAAAGTAGTACAGAAAATTATGGTAAAATAAACATGGTTTCTCGATGTCATGCTTAGTTATATGCATGCATCTGACTCAGCTCAAGTCTAAACTTCTCTAAGAAGTCACTGATCTCCATCTGGGGTAATCTCCTCTTCCAGCTGCACTTTGTAGGACATTTCTTCTAGAGAACTCATGAACTCATGTAACAATATAAACAAACGTACTTTTTACATTTCCAATATATGGGCTATATTTTCTTTTTAAAATACAGAGATTTTATTCTGTATCTGTTAATTTCTCTAGAGCTCATATATCACTTGCTTTTTCGTTTGGTCATAAATTTGTTTGTTATTCATTCATTTTGTTGTTTCTATGAGCACAGCTTTGTGCCAGGTCCTGGGTGGAAAAGACAGGAAGGAAAATCCAATGATAACTAAGACACAGTTTTTAACCTTAGCATACTTGTAATACAGCAAGGGAGATGGATCAGAAAAACACCATAATACAAGATGATCTTTAATAAGTACAGAAATAGACAGTTGAGAGGTACCTCTGAAGGCAAGCCTTGAAGGACAAGTAGGAGGTCAACAGATGCAAAGATGGATCAGAGAAGAAATGGATAGCATTCTCCACAGGAAGAAGATAATGGATAGCAAAGTGGGTGCAGAAAACTTTGAGATATGCTCAGAAAGCAAGTAATGTTTTACTTTAGTGTGAATAGCTATAGGAAACTGAAAGAGGCATGCAAGGCTTAACATAGAAAAATACGCTGGTCCAGATGGAGAAGAGATGTGAGAACCGGAACTTTAATCAGTTGACTTTAGATTGAGGGATAAGGGAAAGAGAGGGTGAACAAAGTTTTCAGCCAGGAAGTAACATGATTAAAATTTTGGTTAAAATGACTAACCCAGATATACAGGTAGAACTGGAATGGGAGGTAACCACCAATGGAAAGGCATTTGAAAGCCTGCTGCAGGAAGTTAAATGGAGGAAAAAAGAAACTTATTTAGCTTTCTGACCAAGTCCCCTTTGATACCTGAAACATAGGTGACATGCATTACTTTTCACATAGCCCAGAGGCAGAAGCTACAGAAAGGAAGAGGTGTGGACATTGGTTTTGATGACTCAACATGGATAACAGGGAGAGAGAGAATGCATGATGAATTCCATCTCCTACTGGTTATGAAATCTTCCTGCACCAAAATATTTCCCCCATTTACTCTGTCTGTTCTTAAGACTACACAATTTGCTCTTTCTTCTTTGCCTTCTTTATTCTGTTAACTCTCTTTTTCCTGTTCTCTGGATTACATAAAAGTCTCATGTAATTGCCCTTTTCACATATTATTCAGCTGAGTATCATATTGCTTAATCATTCTAAGCTATATTATCAAGTAAAACCTTCTTAGGAATAGACAGGTACATAATATAGAGCACAGCAAGGGAATATTCTGCTCCCAACAGTGATGACAAAGAAGCTACACAGCAAGGGGAAAGTTTTATGTAAAGAACTAGAAAACAAAAGGTTGGTAAGAAGAGCAGTGATTTCCATGAAAAGATCACTAGAAGTCTGAATCCCCAGTACATACAGTTGTCTTTATTCTTTGATCTTCCTTGGCTCTGAAAATCTGGCTTAAGCCACAGTCCTTGACAGCCCCAGGACATAGGGATTTGATAGCTCCCAGTTCCATTACAGTTTTTTCTCAGATCAATAAAGTGACCTTGAAGGAAACACACTTTCCAGTGTTTCCATTTTCTTGAAAACAAAATGGGAATGATACCAAGTTTCCATACTTGAAGCATGAGGACAAAGCCCTGTGAGGTGCTAAATAACAAATAACAAATTACATATTCCATCCATCATGCCTCAGCACTGGCCGTGCACATTTATTATTACTTTCCAATTTCTAAAGTGATGGAGAAATGGAATTTCCACTAATTTTTCAAGAACTTGAATCTTATTCTTATAATTTTGAGCTTTGTGTTGCTGATATATTGTAGATATAATTTTTTGTGTGCTCCAAGAGGCTTTCTGCTCACAGGGCATTGCTGTAAGTTGTGGATAATTTATTTTCCCCTGCTATTATATTGTGTAAATTACCATGTTGGCAATATTTTAGCCTCTCACACTTTGAATCAATGCCCAGAATAATTCTAACAAGATTTTGATTCTCTGGAAGCAACTCAAGGAAGAAAGCTCTTCAAAATGCCTGCATATTCATTTAAACTTCAGCTGGGAAAAAAACATCTCCTCGAGGTCAAGTATAAGGTGAATCTGAAGGGCAAGTGATACTTGTCTCAGCTCCCTGCTAATATCTATAGCCTCCTTTGCTGCCAGAAATAATCACGGGGACTTGCCAGTTGCGCACACACTCCTAGACCTTTCTACCTCAGGATGCAAGTTCTAGAAGTGGAATCCAATTTGAGGTCTGCCAGAAACCACAAGGAAATGTTTGAGTCCAGAGATCCAGCTGCATCACCAAGTCTATGGTTTAATTTTATCACCCAAAGGAGACACTTTGGTTTGCAGCCCAAAAGTGGCCCATTTGTTAGTATTACAGGTAATTAGGCTGGGTCAAACTGGAAACTGGCTTGCAAATAAGGTCCAGCAAGTTGCTAGGGAAGTGGTCACAGTGCCTTGTGGTTGTAAAAGGCCCAGTGAAGATGTGGCCTTTATGCAACATTTTATTTAATTTTGAATAAAAATATAACCTTATGTAGTAATAGGAAAAGAGAAAACAAAAAACCTTCTGTTTTGTTTCACCTTCCCTAAACCCACCTCTACTTCATATTAATGGAGAAAAGCTTTTTGAACTTATTACTGGAAGCCCAGAAACCCAGCACTACATCTATCAAAATCTCCCAGCCTAGATGCAGAGCAGGGGGTTCTCCATTCGTAGGCTGACTACTTCGACCCTGACTAGCTGAGTGTCTCAGGGAAATATTCTTTATTAATATTCTTGATTATGATCATGCAGGATATATTGTTAGTGCTGACTTCCTGGGAGGTTGTGAGAATTCAATAAGCAAATGCCTGTGTGTTTTGCCCAGCATATGAAGCAATGAAAGTTATTAACTATTACTGTTCATAGTAAGATACCATTATCATTGACCCTAAAGTCAACAATAAGGATTTTCCAGCAATACAGGGAAAGAGGCTAAACCTCAGTATAGACGACTGTTTTTTTCCTTAAGAACCTTCTACTGCAAATCAGGATTGAGTGTGGGCCCTGGGGTAGGATGGGTGCAGCTACAAGAAAATTAATAAATAGGCTCATTTCCTCCTAACATGCTCCTTAAAAAATACATATCAATTTTTATTTGTTTTAGCTAAGCTCTCCTTTTTTCTAGTCATGCTCCTATCTCTAAATGCAAAAGTAGTTTGAGAAAGGAAGAAAAGAGCCCTTAGAAGTACTTTTAAATTTCTTCCAGTTTTCTAATGAACTTAATAAGCTCCCCAGACACACCTTACAAAGTGAATAAACCTTCAAAAATATTCAAGTAATTTTGCTTTCTCTGGTGAACAGAGCATTGTAGGTGGCTGGCAAGATACATCACCATCAATTTTACAAGTGTTCTGCTAGCAGTGAAGGGAAAAATCACAAGAGAAAACACTTTCTCTTTGATGTCTTTTAATATATTTGGATGGAGTTCTGTTGCATGATTTTTCACTGGAGCTGTTTCTCTGAATTTTCACCTCAAATTCCACTTGAATAATGATAATTTTAAATCTTCCTTCTTTCACTGCCTGGCAGGCCTAGCAGATTTTGACAGTGCCAGAAACTTGCCAAGATTTTTGATCAAAGAAATAATGGACTCAATTGAAATCAGTGTCACTCTTTTTGCTATCTTTACTCATTTAGTGAGTGCTCCTGTAAGAAGGGCTATGCTCTGGGTCCAGGGATTAGGAGAAATAAGTGAAATTGCTTGAGTTTTGCCATCAAAGTCATAAATTGCATCTGAACAGCAGAAGAAACATCAGACTCCAGGACAGAAGAAGCATAAAACTTGAGCTGGAGATTCGTAGCCAAGAATAATATCAAAGGTGACGTGCACCCTGACAGTGATCAAGTTCATGGGACCATTCTTAACTGTCCAATTGGCTTTCTGCAGACCAGATTTCGAGAATCCCTTGCCTGGAACTCATAACTCATTAGCTCTACCTCTAACCTTTCTAAATCAGAATACCTGCAGGAGATCCTAGAAAAGAAATTTTTTTTGAGACAGGGTTTCACTTGGCTGTGCATTGGAATGCAGTGACATAATCATGGCTAACTGACATCTCGAACTACTGGGCTCAAGGGATCTTCCTGCCTCCGCCTCCCAAGTAGCTGGGGCTACAGATGCTTGTCCCCATGCCTGGCTAATGTTTTAATTTTTTGAAGAGGCAGGTGCCTAAGTTGGTCTCAAACTACTGGCCTATTCCTCCTATGTTGGCCTCTCAAAGTGCTGAGATTATAGGTGTAAGCCACTGCACTTGGCTAAAATCTTGACTTTTAATAAAATTCTTAGATTCAATTAGAGAAGAGAATGGACTTGAAATGGAAACTGACATTGCAACCCAGGAATACTAAATATACACATATTTATTACATATAGAATTATTTCCAGGCAACATTGGAAGATTCTAAGAGAAGTCCCTTAAGTAATTTAAATGCAACTTGATGTGCTCATGAATACCTACAAAACAACAAAACTGTTTAACCCTGAAAGGGGTGAGAACAAAGTTAGGGTCTTCTTTTAGGAAGTGGCCAGTCACCTGGTGACTGACTTGTGTGACCTTGCTGTAATTGTTTCCTGCTTTGCTTATAGAGTGGATTGAAAAGTAACTCTAGCCACCATAGACATTGTACATCTATAAAACTGAGGGGTGTTCCCTCTGAAATATTCAAGAATTCAAGTTTCTGGTATCCATTAGAGGGTTCTGAGAATTGGGATCCTTCAGAATGTTAAAACTTTTCTGTAAGAGGATGGAGTTGTGTAGGGTAATGAAATCAGGCACCATCTTCTGCTCCATCCAATCTGTAAGGCTGCCCTATATCTCAAGTGTCTGGAGAAGAAATTTCACCTACAGCTGTGAGGTCAATTTGCTCTGGTTTGAGTGTGGTATGGATGGCACAAAGCTATCCAAATGAATTCTGTTGCCTCCTTTGCAGTCACTATAATCCATTTCCGTGCTGTTCTATATTCATGAGCTAAATAGACATCATCTCTTGGAGCTTATCTTCTCAGGAAAAAAGCTCCAGTCTTTAAATTATGACTGATTCACAAAATTATGATTTCCTGGAGCAGAAAAAATACAGGAAATTGGGCATAGTTTCAAATACAGTCTTTAAACCAGAGTCTAACTCATCTCAGCTTATTATCTTGCACCAGAAGATTTGTGCATTGGCTGTTTTGGTCAGATTGATGGGTATATTATGGGAACAAGGACCACAAAGCCATCTGGACTCCAGTAGTGATGGAGAATACCTGCCCCCACATAAGTCAATAATAAAACAGTGCTCAAGGTTGTTGTTATTCCTAAGAGATGAGAGAGAGTGGGGAAAATGAGTTCCCTTTTTCTAGAACATAGCAAAGTGGCTGTAGATAATATTTTTGGCTTGCTGACTCTCTAAAGGTGTAGCAAGTGTCCAGGAGGGTGTCTGATTCAGCTTTTCATAAGCAACGCAGAAGTTATTACAGGTCTATATCCCCTATGTGACTTTTTGTATCTACAGATCAAAAAGCCAAAGCCTAAATTGGGATCCCAGAGAGTCATGAGAGCTGCAGGGGCAGTGCAGCATGCTGAGATGAGCTCTGTCTGTCCCTGTCAAGACAGTTTCTCACTGAGCCTAGCTCCTATCATTATGCATCATTATCAGTAGGAGATGAGACAAAAATTCTGTTAAAAGGGCATGTTTTCAACTATATCTGCAAAAAGTATAAAATGCAAAGGTGAATATTTTCCAAGTAAATAATATTCAGCACCTGCAAAAAGTAAACAATGAGTTGATTCTGGAGGAGATACTGAGAGAATGAGAAAAGGCTGAATCCTGCTGGGGAACCCCTCCTGCAGGATATGCAGGGCAGCGGTGGGGGGCATAATATTTCCTCTACAACCTTTGAACAGTGGTTTCCATGACATCCACTGCACCAAGGAGTATAAATCCTACCCAGAAGAAGATTATAAAGTTACCTGAAGCTACTACTAGTACTGTGTTTCCAATTAGCTTGAATAATAAACAGAGAATGGCATGATGTGGGAAGACTTAAACTAATACATTTACCCATAGCTTTTAACACAATCTAAATCTTGAAGTTATTAAAGGTTCAGTTCATCCAAGCACTTTTCTTAGCTATTGAGACTACAGTTGTATTTTATTTCTCCAAGAGCACTCAGTATTGAATAGTCTAATAATTGTATATGGTCTTTACATTGGAACACAGACACCCAGCTATAAGGTGCTACTGCTTTTAGTGAAAGCATCTTTTTTTATTTCAAAGGGGAAAACCTGAGATCCAAGTTTGGTCCACGTACTCCTGAGGGTTCCAGAGGCTCCTTCAGGGGGGCTATAGGATCAAAATGATTTTTATAATAATACTAAGAAGTTACTTATCTGTAACATTGTGTTAATTATGTATTGATGGTACAGAAGCAATAGTGGGTAAAACAGCTGCAGCCTGAGCAAGAATCATGTCAGTGGTACTAGCTGTCCTTGTAGGCATGATATTACTCTCTGCCAGACAGTTGCAGAAAGAAATAAGTGCTGTCTTCACTTAAGAGTTCCCTTGATTGAGTACTAACAATTAATTTCATTAAAGCCTGACCCTTGCATGCATAGTTTTCACTTATTTGTGTGATAAAATGAGAAGTACATGTAAAGTACTTATGCTGCCTTTTTAAGTACAACGGTGGTCTCAAGTAAAAGCACTGGTGTGCGTGAGCTGTGAGCTGTTCTTTTTGATTATTTCATGTAAAATGATTTCTACTTGAAAGAACAACTGACAGACAACTACAGTTATTCAGATTTGTGCATTTGGCAATAAAATGAATGAAACAAGCTTTTTATGTCAAGGAAAAGAACTAACACTGTGTATTTCCAATGAGAAAACTTTTACTTTCAAGAGAATAGTATGATTTTGAAAAACTTGTATAGCCATTCTGAGCTTGACAGCTTCCCGATATTTAAGACTTTTCTGAGGATATCAGTGATAATGTTAAGAAATACGGATTTTTTTTTGTATAATGAAGTGTGTCAACATTTAGAAAAAATGATCAATGAATGATCCATTCAAAGTAAGGGATGGACTAGTGGATCGTGATTTAACAGAGGATGAAAAGTACATTTTTAACATTTCAGATGCCACACTTCAACTAGCCTATGGGGAACTACCACTTGCAAAATTTCAGTGCTGTGTCAACAAAGCATATCTGCAATTATTTGAGAAGGCATGAAAATATTCCTTCTTTTTTCAAGTATACATCTACATGAGACCAAATTTTCTTCTTATACTTCACCTAAGTAACAGAATCCAACACATTAAAAGCACAGGCAGATACAAGAATGAGACGTCCATTTGACTTCGGTCTACTAAAGCAGCCATCAAAGAGATTTGAAAGATGTAGAAAATGGCATTTCTTTCACAATTTTTTGTTTTTGAAAATAGTTAATTTTTCATAATAATATATTTATACTATTTAATGATGTTTTAATAAAATAAACATTTTTAAATGTTTTTATTTTTATTTCTAATATGGTAACTGTCAATAGGTATAACCCACATTTTGTTAAAAAATGCTCTTTGTAGTCTTTATTAATTTTTAACAGTAAAAAGAGGTTCTCAAACCAGTTTAAAGATCACTGCCCTAAGGAAAGGGAAAATCAGTAGGCTTATTCCCTATTCCGAAAAAACTGAAAAGAGGAAAAGAGAATTACTGCACAGCATAGGACAATAAAGAGTATCAGAACCATTCTTGGTTTAGATTATCTTATTGGTTAAATTGTGAAAGAGGAAGACCGTATTTTTAGGCCCAATGAGCTACAAACACTTGGATCAAGCCATTCCTGGCAAATCTTCTTCTTCTTAGACTATGACATGCATGACCTTTGACAGGAACCAAAGAAAAGGACAATGATTTGTGGAGAAAGAGGTAGAAAGAGTCTTCATGGTGGGGGTGATGAAGGCAGGAAATTCATTCTTAAAAACTAGTAATAAAGAAGGAGCATCCCAAATAATAAGATAACAAAGAAAAGGAAGAAAAAGCACTAACATTTCCAGGGTTAATGGTTATGTGGAGACTACAAGCTCCGCCCACTACATGTATCAACTTATTTAATCTAAAAGGTGATACAAAGAGGTAGGTATTGTCAAAGATGTGGTCTCTAAATATTATTCTTGCAGATAATTTCTTTACAAACTCTTCATGGAAATCCTGAGGACATAAGAAGATGTTGTGCTATGTAAACTTCTCTGAACTCCCAGCACAGGCTGAAATTACATGGAATAAGTTCTATAAAGCATTCATATATTTACTCATGTTTATTTTCTTAATATCTATAGCTATTCATGAAAATGCTTTGATATTTTTCCTTTGATGTATATTTTTGATACATGTTAGGGAGCATTATTATACTTTCAAATTTTGGATCTATTATTGAAGATATATGCAGAGTGCTAAACTTTCAGAAGCCATGGTGAGCAAAACAATAAAATGTACAGAATGCAAAATAAAATGAGATATCTCATGAGGGAATAGCACAGATATTAATATCTCTTATGAAGGATAATCTCTGCAGCATTAAGCATCTTAGTTTTTACTTTTGGAAATTCATTGTTTGGTACAAATGGGATGAATGATTGTGTGTCCTGTATTAAGGACTGAACTATCGCATGCATGCACTAGTGACTTACAATTATTTAATATAAATACAGATGACCTTTTCTGTGTAATGGTCCTAATAACCCACCACCCCTACACTTGCATCTAGGATTGTTTCAACAGAGGGAAGGTAGGTATGCCTGGTTTATCTGTGTTCTTTTGTGTGCTGCTGATTGCCAATAGCAGGACTAAAGGAGATGGTTGCTAGTGTTTAATTGTGTGCCCTCTGGCTACAGAACACAGTTTACCTAAGGGGTCAGTACGGGGATCAAACCTACAAATGAGTCCTCGCTTAGAAGTGAGGTTGACATAACTAAAATAAGCAACCAGCATTATCAGAGAACCCTATGAAAAGTGTGTTAGCATATTAAAATCCAACAACTTAATTAAATATCTAGAGGCTACCTTGCTGTTCATTGTCAGTAATTAAACAGACACCAACATTAGGGGAGATTTCAGTTAGTGTCAGAGGCATTTCTCTCATTAAAGTCTGCCTAATCACTACATCATGATTACCCCAAAAAGTAACATTCAAGATTGCTGAAGGGATAAAATATCTATTACTACCTTGCCTAATTATCCGTGGTGTGAATAGATCTGATTTTACAGTTCAGGGAGTGGAATCTCCATAATGATTATTTGCAGCAAATTTTTTTTAACATGAAGGAAAGTTTCCTGAACCTAGGAAAAATTGTTTGTTTGTAACTCAAAGTGTCGAGAATTCATTTATGCAAAGTTTGCATGTAAGTCCTAAGTACATTTTGTTGCTTTATCACAGCTAGAGACTATTCAAATTTTTACCTTTAATTTCCATTAATATTCCTCAGTTTTTGATGTGCATTTCTCTAGTGATCAGTAATGTTCAGCTTTTTTTCATATGTTTGCTGGCCATGTAAATATCTTCTTTTGAGAAGTGTCTGTTCATATCCTTTTCCTACTTCTTGATGGCGTTATTTGTTTTTTTCTTGTAAATTCTGAATATTAGACCTTTGTCAGATGGGTAGATTGCAAAAGTTTTCTCCCATTCTGTAGGCTGCCTGCTCACTTGGATAATAGTTTCTTTTGCTGTGCAGAAGCTCTTTAGTTTAATTAGATCCCATTTATCAATTTTTGCTTTTGTTGCAATTGCTTTTGGTGTTTTCATCATGAAGTCTTTGCCCATGCCTATATCATGAATGGTATTGCCTAGGTTTTTTCCTAGGGTTTTATGGTTTTCGGTTTTTACATTTAAGTCTTTAATTCATCTTGCATTAATTTTTGTATAAGGTGTAAGAAAGGAGTCCAGTTTCAGTTTTCTTCATATGACTACCCAGTTTTCCCAGCACCATTTTTTGAATAGGAGATTCTTTCACCATTGCTTGTTTTTGTCAGGTTTGACTAAGATCCGATGATTGTAGATGTGTGGTGTTATTTCTGAGGTCTCTATCCTATTCTATTTGTCTATATTTCTGTTTTGATACCAATACCATGCTGTTTTGGTTAGTGGAGGCTTGTAGAATAATTTGAAGTCAGGTAGCAAAATGCCTCCAGCTTTGAGCTTTGGTCTTTTTGCTTAGAATTGTCTTGGCTGTGTAGGGTCTTCCTTGATTCTATATAAAATTTAAATTAGTTTCTCTCTAATTCTATGAAAAATTTCAATGGTAGTTTGATGAAAATAGCATTGAATCTATAAATTATTTTGGGCAGTATGGCAATTTTTATGATATTGATTCTTCCTATCCATGAAAATGAAATGGTTTTCCATTTGTTTGTGTCCTCTCTTATTTCCTTGAGCAGTGGTTTACCTTGACAAGATCCTTTATATCCCTTGTTAGCTGTATTGCTAGCTATTTTATTCTCTTTGTAGCAATTGTGAATGGGAATTCAATCATTGTTTGGCTTTCTGCTTATCTATTGTTAGTGTAAAGGAATTCTTGTGATTTTTTTGCACATTGATTTTGTATCCTCAGACTTTGCTGAAGTTGCTTATCAGTTCAGGAGGTTTGGGGGCTGAGATGATGGGGTTTTCTAAATATAAAATTATGTTGTCTGCAAACAGACAATTTAACTTCCTTTCTTCTTATTTGAATACCCTTTATATTTTACCCTTGCCTGATTGCCCTAGCCAGAACTTCCAACAGTATGTTGAACAGGAGTGGTGAGAGAGGTCATCTTTGTCTTGTACCAGTTTTCAAAGCGAATGCTTCCAGCTTTTGCCCATTCAATATGATATTGGCTGTGGGTTTGTTATATATAGCTCATATTATTTTGAGATATATTCCATCAATACCTAGTTTAAAAGTTTTTAACATAAAAGGATGTTGAATTTTATCAAAGGCCTTTTCTGCATCTATTGAGATAATCATGTGGTTTTTGTCATTGGTTCTGTTTATGTGATGGATTATGTTTATTGATTTGTTTATGTTGAACCAGCTGTACATCCCAGGGATGAAGGAAACTTGATTATGGTGGATAAGTTTTTTGATGTGCTGCTGGATTCCGTTTGCCAGTATTTTACTGAGGATTTTCACATCGATGTTCATCGGGGATATTGGCCTCAAGTTTTCTTTTTTGTTCTGTCTCTTCCTGATTTGGGTATCAGGATGATGCTGGTTTCATAAAATGAGCTAGGGAGGAGTCTCTACTTTTCAATCATTTGAAATGGTTTTTAGAAGGAATGGTACCAGCTCCTCTTTGTACTGGTATAACTCGACTATGAATCCCTCTGGTCCTGGGTTTTTTTTTGGTTGGTAGGTTATTAATTACTACCTTAATTTCAGAACTTGTTATTGTTCTGTTCAGGGATTCAACTTTTTCCTGGTTTAGTTTTGGGAGGATGTAGATGTCTAGGTATTTATCCACTTCTTCTAGATTTTCTAGCTTATTTGCATAGAAGTGCTTATAGTTCTCTAATGGTAGCTTGTATTTCTATCGGGGTCTGTGGTGATATTCCCTTATATCTGTTTTTATTTTGTCTATTTGATTCTTCTCACTTTTCTTTCTTATTCTGTCCCTGAGCCTCTGGCTGGATTTATTGGAGTTCCTGAAGGGAAGACCTGCTCAGGGAGGAGGTATGGCTCAAGGTCAGGCCTGAAGAGGCATTCTGGCCACAGACTGCCACAGCTGGTGTGTTGGGATGTGGGGGATATGTCTTGGGACCAAGCCATTCATTCAGCCTTTTTGGCTCCATCGGGGGAAAAGTATGGTGTGGAGCTGTAGAGATGGATGCCATCCTTCCCTTGCTGAGGGAGATTAGCATGACAGGCAGTTGTGAGCACAGTGCTGGGTGCTGTCCCTTTCCCAAGGAACTCAAATGGTTTAGACAGTGGACAGCCAAAATCGCAGCTGGTTTTGGTCGCTCCTTTGTCCCTGGGGGGTTCTGAATGCTTAGGCAGATTCTAGCTCAGAGGCTGTCGAAAGTCTGCGCAGCTCCAGGGTTGGGACTCTAGGCCCCAGTGGCATGGGTTCACAAGTGGCGTCTTCTGATCCATCGGTTGCACAGTTCCATGGAAAAAGCACGGTTTCCTCAGCTGGGTAGCATACTCACTCGCCACCTCCTTGGCTGGGGTTGGGGGTTCCCCTGCCCCGTGTGACTCTTGGATGGGCTGTTGCACCATGCTACTCTTCTTTCCTCTCTGTGGGTCATGCCAGCTGCCTAGTCAGTTCTGATGAGGGATCCTGGATACCTTGGTTGTTAGTGAAGAATTCATATGCTTATCATGGTTCTTTTTGATGGGAGCCTCCAATCAACAGTTTCTAGTTGGTCATCTTGGCCCTTCTCCCCTTCAGTTTTCTTGATTGTAGAGTTCTTACATGTAAAGTTTCTTAAGCTCAATTTCACTGCACATGGCAAGAACTATTAAAACATATTTCAGGAGCTTATAAATTTCCCCAAACAGCAAACAAGTTCAGCACACTCAGTATGATGTTTAATTCTGCATAACTTTGTGTTATGTTAAAAAACATCATAAAAGACAAGCGGGTCTTATTACAAAGTGCACATCCTTCTGGTAATTTAACAGTGAGCTACATTTATTAAACCACAAATGACTCCCCATCAATCCACCATTTAGCAAAAATTTAACAAATCCCTATTGATATAGTTTGGTTCTGTGTCCTTGCCTAAATCTCATGTTATATCTTAATACATGGGGGATAGACTTGGTGGCAGATGATTGGATCATGGGGGCAGATTTCCCCCTGCTGTTCTCAGGATAGTGAGTGAGATGCCATGAGACCTGATTGTTTGAAAGTGTGTAGCACTTTCCCATTCACTCTCTTTCTCACCTGCTGCCCTGTGAAGACATACTTGCTTTCCCTTTGCACTTCTGCTATGATTGTAAGTTCGCTGAGTTTGCCCCAGCCATGCTCTCTGTACAGCCTGAGGAACTGTGAGTCAATTAAACCTCTTTCCTTTATACATTACCCAGTCTCAGGTAGTTCTTAGTGTGAGAATATACTAATGCACCTACCAAATATGTGTCATGTTCCTGAGCATTACAGGAGATTCCGCAATTCTGAAAACCTCCCCTCCTTCTTCAAGAAACTTAGTATAGTACAAGATGTGAAAATTAATGTATTAAAATATTTTCAGCATACTAAATAATACTTTTTAAATGTATTTGTGAGTATTTCATGCATTTTCATCCATTTCTCCCTTCTCTCAAACTTGTCCTCCATATTTTAATATTTAGCTGAGTTTAAAGACCTATGATTTTCACCTTACTTACAATATGTAAGAGCATGAAGTAGAGGAAAAAATAAATTTATTCCTAGTCTTTGAGTTTAAAAAAAAATCAGTACTTGGGAGAATGCAAAAGATGTATGCATAGGCAAGAGAATCCAAGGAAACATCACAAATAAGACCAAGGCTTCACTGTTCTTAACCCTCATTCATCCAGATTGGAATAGAATCCCCAGGACTGAAAAAGAACCCTGTCACTTGCATTTTAAAAAATTAGGAAAATAATAAGAAAGCCTTTGGGATCAGAGAGCAGGAAATCTGTGCCTCACTTCCCAGAAGAAGTCACAGGGAGACAGTAGGACTCCTCAGTTAGACATCGGGAGAGGAACAGCCACATGCTGCCCATAGGCAAGCATGGTCTTAAACAGCTTCACGAGCACAGAATGGTGGCCATTTATCCAAGGATGACCTAAAGACAGCAGAGAGAGTAATGGACCTGTGAAGACCATATTGAAAAGCACCTAAAGTGGATGAATGAGCAAGTGACTTTGGAGAGCAGAGAGTACCTTAGTAGACTCAAGTTTTGACAATAGCACTGAATAATGACCCAACATCCACCAATTGTTTTTCAAGTCCTTCGGAATGTGGACAACACTGTGGGAAAGGAGACAGCATAAATCCTCACTGGAATGCCTGTTGATCATTCCAGTGAGATGGAGGTGATAAAAAGAGAAATTCACTAACTACAAGAGAGAACGAAATTTGTACTTTTCCCATATCTGAAATTGTGGGTTGATAATCATAGCCAGTGCTTTGCATAAGCTCATCAGCACATAACCAGATCCTACCTTCCAGATAGTAAGAGCCCTAGCATCTCCTATTTATCAAAGGGCACCTGTGAGCTAACATTGTATTAGGGCTCATTATTCTTCATGAGTAATCCAAGAGGATCACAATGAAAAATAAGCCAGAGCTGGTCATTAAAGAACAGTTAATATTTAAGAAAACTGGTTTTCAAGGAAGGGAAATTTATGAGCAAGAAACAAAATAGAAGGACGGAAGGAAGGAAGTTAGAAAGTCAAGTCAGCATTACATGTCTCAGAATAAGGAGACTGGCCTGCTAAGAACAGAACATATATGATGCTGAATAAAATGAAGTAATTTGGCAAGAAATAGTAAGGTCACAAGAACTTGATGCACATTAAACTTTGTGTGACCATACAAGGTCAGCAATAAAAAGCTGAGCCCATGTTAGGAATCTCTTAAATATGTTAATTCCCAACACTTATAAAGTCTTAAAGAAATGGTTTTCTGAAACTAATTGGCACACCAGATCATTCTTCTTCTCCCTCTTCCAAGCATCTGTCCAGCTGAAGGTACAGATAATAAACTGCAAAGCAAAACAGCATAATAAGCAAGGAGGGAGACTATGGAGAGGGGTCTTTCATCACCAGCCCTACGAGAGAATGGCATTTACATGAAATTGATTTTCAGTGGTGAAATTATTCTTGTGATGTTCCATTGTAAATATTGACAGCATTAAAAGGAATGTCTAAAAGATGGGCACTAAAATGTCACCAGCAAAAGGCTGACCAGTATTTATGTTAAATTCCTCAAATTGCATCCCTTTTTTACATAAGTAGCTATGCCTCATGAAACAAAGCAGGTAATTCTCTGGAGCTATGAAGTGAGATAAAATGAATGCTCCTATATTCTCTGTCATGTGGAAAGACATCCACTGCCTCTCACCATGACACAGTTTTTTTGTGTGTTTTTTGTTTGTTTATTTTGTTTTGTTTTGTTTTTTTGCCCTTCTTTGAGGATTTTCAGATAGAAAAGCTTACATAGTTCCCACACTGAGCTAGGAGGATGAGTAGACAAAATAAATCATCATAAAAACAGAACCTTAGCAACATTAATAGATTGCTGGTATTGAGTTGAGAGTATTGGATGTTGATGAGACTTTGCCATTTAAGCTTAGAAACATGTTTATCTATTTAATGAGGAATTAAACTGGCAGCTTGATAATGATGGGAAACAAACAAAAAAAATCAGATTTTGCTGCTTCTTTATTAGTAGTGAAAAAACAGTGGCTAAAAGGTCCAATCTGTGGGTTTTCTCTCAGCTGAATTTCTGGGAGCTTTAAGTTTCGTCCTTTATCACTTTTTACCTCGACATCTAGCACTTTCATTATGGATTACTGTTAGCCTGTGCGCTGCCTAATTCAAGAAAATAAAGACTGCAGTCTTTTGAATGCCAATAAATTTTTTAGAATCACATGCAATTATTTTGAAAGAAGAACCTGAAGAATTTTCCTGGAATTCATTTTAAGAATATTATTGCCACATACTACATTTATTAAGTAATTTAGAGCAAAATATTTTATTGGATTGCTAATTATATTATAGAACATTACATTTTTGAGCTTGTGCTAAAATATCCTCGGAGTGAATTATAATTCTAGGATTAATAGACTTACAAGTTTTGAAAAAAATGAAAGGTTTTCTTTGAAATATTACAATTAGTGCTTTGCATTGCTACTGAATAATACTTTCTCCAGTTACTCTGAGGAATGTAATTTAGAGTGCTTTGTGCAGAATCTAATTATAACTTTGAGTTTTGACAATGACATTTTACATCAAGAGACAAATTTGTTGAGAAACACCAACTACAGTAATTCTGGGACAGTCCACAGAGTTAAATACTTTCTGTAATGATCAATAATATGCATAAAGGTACAGTTGTTGTCTCATGAGGTCTATAGACTTAAAAATACAATTAGCCATTTATTTGGGGTCAGCCAAGTAGCAAAGGTCCTTGTTTACATTGAGTATGCCAAAATTATGGTGGAGCTTAGTAAAACAGAATAACTGGCACAAAAACAGTAGCCCCCTCTTCAAATTCCCTCAGAAAGCTTTTGAGCTATAAAAATGTAGTGTTTATTTCCTGAGTATCCATGAGGCTGTGGCTTCCTAACATGAAGATAATAGATGAATTCAATGTAAAGTCTATCAGGAAAGCTGCTGGCTTCAGTGACAGAGTTGGCAGCACCTAGCCAAGGTCACCTGGGGCAGAACTGAATTTTGAGCACAAACCTCCTAACTCCAAAATTGGGTCTATATTTTATAATTCTCCTGATTATCTCAGGAAGGAAAAGACAGGGCTTTGTTTGTTTGTTTCATCGTCCATGTGTTTGTGTGTTTGCCACAGCTGCAGGCTCGGGAATGCGGAAACTGCCTGCTTCTTGGGAAAGGAGTTGAGAGCATATGTTAGAAGCTCAGGGTGGCCCCATAAAAAGAGCCAGAGTTGGAGCCTAAAGCCAAGGTTTAAGGCCTGACTGAAGAGTTGTTTTAAGGATCAATGACTGCAATGCTAGTGTTCAATCGGTAAAGTGCACTAGAAAGGTAATGAAGATATGCAGAATTTAGGTGTCTGGGCAAATAATTTAATCCCTAGATCCTGAAGCTGGAGAATAGACTAAAGTCACTACGTAACATATAAGACTTTTTACATTCGTTATAAAAAAACATTAATTTTTCTTTATTTTTTCACCTGTTACATGCTTCATGTGTTTTGAATCAAGCTTAGTTTCATCCAGGTTGTGTGCCTCATAAATATTAAGCTCTCAATAAACATTGTTCAAAGAATGAAGTTATCCTTGAACAAATGAATAAATGAAAGATTTCATAACACAGGATATCATTTTGTAATTGACAGTGAAATCAACAGGGATCAAATGGATTCTTTGTGTTTACCACTGTTTCTTTGTGACTACATCTTGCCAGTTTGTCTAAATATAAACACAATATAACCATTCTTCCCTAAATCCAATCAATACTGTTTTTCCTCTTGCCATCTACTTTGAACATTGTCTTCTGGGGATACAACCTGTTTGTCCCATTGGTAAAGGTTAGTGCCTCCCAGGCATTGTCTGCTTCTGAAAGACAGGAAAAGCATCTTTGTAGCTACACCTTAAACAATTAGCCACAAAGGTGCTTGTTTGGGTAGTAGGCAATTGGTAGAGTTGCTGAAGGATTCATCTGATATGATCTCTAAAACTACCAACCTGATAAGGCCAGTTTGGCTATCCAAGTACCATAGTCATTCTGGTTATTAAATCATACTGTCTAAAAATGATTCTAGTCCATTGCTGTTAAATTATCCTAAAAGTAATTGAACTGAGAAGATTCAGCCCCAATGTGTGGTGATGACAGAACTGTCCACTTGACCACATGCCTCCACCTACCTCATACTCTAAGGCTCAGCTCCTGGAACCCACTCCTTACACTCGACAAGAGGTCAGAACAGAGAAACATCACTATCAGGCTGTGAAAAATAATTCTCTGGGTTCAACGTCCTGTTTGAACCGTTGGGAGGCTCCTAGCAAAGGCAGGACAGCGTGGCAGCCAGGAGGCCAGAAAGCTAAGCAGCAAGACTTTATGGGATCTCTGAGGGGAAGGGAAAGAAATTCTAAAGACAATCTTTTCACATTTTGTATTTTTCCAAGGACTAGGTCAACTCTGACAGAACTTAAAGATAATATCACGGGGGAGAAGAGACAAGGTTTGCATACAATTGGTTGAGGCTTAAATTGTGGAGCAGGGGAAAGCAAAACATTTATTACATTTTTTATATTGTTTTTGATACTTTTTTTAGATATAATCTTTAAGCCAATTCTAATGAGTGCCAAGTGTGACACACATCATAGATCATGGAGCACATATTTGGAAGTGCCTGACAGTCTAAAACTACAGATCCTGAGATAAAGCTGACTTTATGTTTCCTGTAGAATGTCCTTAATGTGTTTCTGAGATCAGGAGTCATAAATGTAGTGTATGTGTGAAAGATATATGAAGAAAATTTTAGCATTGGAGCTGGGTCAGCAGGCACTCAATCGAAGCCCAACCATTCAACATTTATGTTACTTACCAACTGACACATGCTTATGAGCTTAATGTTATTAGGTGGCTCCATCTAACACAATGGTGTTTTTTTTTTTTTTTTTTTTTTTTTTTTTTTGAGACTGAGTTTCACTCTTGTTAGCCAGGCTGGAGTGCAATGGCACAATCTTGGCTCACTGCAACCTCCGCCTCCTGGGTTCAGGCAATTCTCCTGCCTCAGCCTCCCGAGTAGCCAGGATTACAGGCACGCGCCACCAAGCCCAGCTAGTTTTTTGTATTTTTAGTAGAGACGGGGTTTCACCATGTTGACCAGGATGGTCTCGATCTCTTGACCTCGTGATCCATCCACCTCGGCACAATGGTGCTTTTAGCCAATTTCTTAAAAAACTCATTTGTCCCCCTTCTGATCCCATCTCGCTGCCATGCCCGCCAGCCATGAGCACTAAACAATTCAACAAGGCCTCTCATACCAGCTATCAGCCAAGGTAAAGAACCTGCTTCTGTCCAAGTATGATCCCCAGAAGTAGGCAGAGCTCCGCAGCTGGATGGAGGGACTCACTGGCCTTTCCATCGGCCCCGACTTCAGAAGGGCCTGAAGGACAGGATTATCTTATGCACACTCATAAACAAGCTACAGCTAGACTCAGTCCCCAAATCAACCACTCCATGCAGAAGTGGCACCAGCTAGAAAAACCTCTCCAACTTCATCAAGGCTGTGGTCAGCTATGGTATGAACCCGGTGGACCTGTTCAAGGCCGACGACCTGTTGGAGGGTGGGAACATGATGCAGGTGCAGGTGTCTCTTCTTGCCCTGGCAGGGAAGGCCAAGACTAAGGGGCTGCAGAGCAGGGTGGACATGGGCGTCAAGTACCAGGAGAAGCAGGAGCAGAACTTCAGCAACGCCACCATGAAGGCATGAAGGCCGGCCAGTGTGTCATCGGGCTGCAGATGGGCACCAACAAATGCACCAGCCAGTCAGGCATGATCACTTACAGCACAAGGAGGCATCTCTATGATCCCAAGAACCACAACCTGCCTCCCATGGACCACTCGACTATCAGCCTCCAGATAGGTACAAACAAGTGTGCCAGCCAGGTGGGCATGAGCAAATGGGCTGTGAAGGAAAGGGTTCAAGGCCATATCCCAATACCTGTAGGGTGAGGGTTCCTGCTGGCATGTCCAGGCTATGGGACCAGCTGTGTTAGGGAGAAGAGACCTGGGCTTGGAAGTATCCGGTCTTCGAAGATTTTCACTTGCCCCGCCTCTTTGCCCTTTTGTCAGCTGATCAGCTGTGGTTTCTGTACCTGCAAAAGTTACAAAAGAAAAACACATTTTTTTTTTCGGGGTAGAGACAATGGAGAGAGTGCTGGGAAAGGAGTCCCTGGGAAACGAGGCCTGGCCACCATGCTAAATATCTCAGGCTCCCATGTGGCTGGATATCCCTAGAACCCTCAGACCAACAGACCTCAGACCCTCAGACCTGCCTTGGAGCCTGGTGGGGAAGGTGAGGCCTGTACAACGAAGTGGAAGTCTGAGTTGTTGGAGCTAAGCCTGATCGCATCTTCATGCCAACCCCCACGACTGTGGCCTCAGTAGTTTATTTATTTATTTATTTATTTTAGTTGTTGTTGCCCAGGCTGGAATGCAGTGGCGCAATCTTGGCTCACTGAATCTCCACCTCCTGGGCTCGAGGGATTCTCCTCCCTCAGCCTCCCAAGTAGCTGGGACTGCAGGTGTTCCATGTTGGGATTACAGGGGTAAACCAACACGCCCGGCCCCTCGGTAGGTTTTAAAGAGACCCCAGCCCTCTTTCTCCCCTTCTGGGCTTGACCAGCTATACTGCTCCATCTCCCCTGGCTACACACACCCCCACAAATATTACACAGGAGCCCCCACCCAGGGGCCCTGCTCCATGAGATAATGTGAAATACGACTGTGGACCACATGCAATGAAACCTATGTTTGTAAGGAAAAAAAAAAAAACACCTCATTTGGAAGCAAACGAGGAATCTCCACTCGATTAGAGATGAAGCAATGCACTAGTCTCCCCTTATCCTCAGTCTTGCTTTTCCATGTTTTCAGTTACCCAAGATACACTGCAGTCCAAAAATAGGTGAGTACAAGATAAGGTATTTTGGAAAAGAGAGAGAGAGGAGAGAGAGACCATATTCACACAAGTTTTATTGCACTATATTGTTCTAATTGATTACTGGTTATTGTTTATAACATCTTACTGTGTCTACTATAAATAAAACTTTATCGTGAGTATGTTCATATCGAAAAAAAAACAGTATATACAGGGTTGGGTGCTATCTGTAGTTTCAGCCATCCACTGAGGGTCTTGGAACATGTCCCCTGGGGACTAGGAGGGGTTACTGTACTATATCCCCATCCTCCGCTGAGCTAGGAATGGAATTGCATGCCTGAAGCAAATCACCACCCTGGCTCAGTGGTCCCAATGGCAAACAGGGTTGATGCACCATCAGACGCTCTGTGTGACCACATCTGCAGGAGGACAAATCCCTGAGGAGTTGTGCATGGAATGGGATGGGCCTGGGAAACACGGGCCTGGAGACCACGATGGTGAGGAAGAAAGGAGAACAGAGAGTAAACAAGAGAGAAAAGGTGGAAGGGGAAGAGTGGGAGAGTCAGGGAGGCAGGAGGAAAAGAGCCACTACTGCCCAGGAAGCGGGCAAAGCTACCGGAGGGCATCCCACTCCCAAAACTGATATAGCTCCCTTATGTTCCTGGTGCCCTCTAATATATAAAAACACTCTCTGCAGGCCAGACACAGTGGCTCACGCTTATAATCCCAGCACTTTGGGAGGCTGAGGCGGGTGGATCACGAGGTCAAGAGATCGAGACCATCCTGGTCAACATGGTGAAAACCCATCTCTATTAAAAATACAAGAATTAGCTGGGCATGGTGGCATGTGCCTGTAGTCCCAGCTACTCGGGAGGCTGAGGCAGGAGAATTGCGTGAACCCACGAGGCAAAGATTGTGGTGAGCCGAGATCACGCCACTGCACTCCAGCCTGGGTAACAAGAGCAGTGAAACGCTGTCTCAAAAAAATAAATAAATAAAACACTCTCTGCTAAGCACAAATCGTTTTTCTAGTTGTCAACTCTTCCCTTGACTATTTTAAGGGCCTAATGAAATGAAATTTATGAGTGAAAAAAAGAGATTCATTATATGGTTATTTCAAGAATATAAACAACAGCCACACACCCCTCAGTGTTGATGCAGCACTCCACCTTGCCAGTCTTTTTTTGAGTTATTATTATTATTATTATTATTATTATTATTTTGAGACGGAGTTTCGCTTTTGTTACCCAGGCTGGAGTGCAATGGCGCCATCTCGGCTCACCGCAACCTCCGCCTCCTGGGTTCAAGCAATTCTCCTGCCTCAGCCTCCTGAGTAGCTGGGACTACAGGCATGCACAACCATGCCCAGCTAATTTTTGTATTTTTTTTTTTTTTTTTTTTTTTAGTAGAGACTGGATTTCACCATGTGGACCAGGATGGTCTCGATCTCTTGACCTTGTGATCCACCCGCCTCGGCCTCCCAAAGTGTTGGGATTACAGGCGTGAACCACCATGCCCTCTTTTAGAGTTATTTTAAAAACAAATACAGTTTCAGGATTCTCTCTATGGACAGCCTAGAAAAAAGAAAAATGATATGGTGTAGCCACACTCCAAAGGTCCCAGTAACCTCTACTCACCGTGGTCTTTCTCAAAGTTTACACTTATCGTACTTAATTATATTTTCTCCCGAGAAGCATGAAATGTTATGGAGTTGGAAATCACATCAACTAATCTATACACCTTATTTTGTAGTAGAAGGAACAGAATCCCAAAGCCATTAAATGAGCAGTTTTAGATCACACACAGATCTGATGATGAAAGAGGATATTACCCAGTTTTGCCATCACCACTCCACTATAACGGATGGTATCTCTACATACATACATCACTATCTATAGGTCAATAAATTAGCCATTTCTTCTTATTCACACAAGAAAAGCTTTTTAGAAAATGCTCAGTTGTTATATATTTTTTTCTTAATCCATGCTTCTGTAATCTCCTGAGACAGGCTTAGAGAGAATACAGAGCTTATAGACAAGTCTTAGGAGTGTGATTTCTTTCATGTTTATAGTCTTATAATGCAATATGTATTAAAATGTATTTTTAGGTTGATAAAAAAACAATTTTTGCTGGAATATTGTGAAATTTATGGAAAAATAGATGATTATATTCAAGATTTTAAACACATTTTCCAGCTCTTATTTTTGGTCATTTATTTAATTTTTATTTTTAAAAATCTCTTAATCATCAATCTATTTTTTAATAAATTTTACAATATTTTACCAAAGTATATTCCACTTAGTCTTAAATGAGAATCTGAAAGACTAAGTACAACTTAAAAGAATGGCATTACTGTCATACTCATATGAAGAAGAAAATATAGATATATCGTCATTAGTTTTGGGACTGTGAAAAATATAACTTTTCTTAAGTATTGTTTTGTCTTTACAAAAAGCAATGTGTAATTCTCAGTCTGAAAAATTTCCACTGATGAAAAGTATATTCCGTAAAAGGTTACAGTTAAGGAAAACGTTTAGCATAGGAATTTACTGCCATCTTGTGGAATGTTTACTGTTACATTCTGAAATACCTTTTTCTCCTTTATTGTCAAGAATGTCATTTTTGTTACTACTAATTACAAAATGATTCAAGAGGTCCCCAAGAACTAATCGGAACTGATACCTATCTATAAAACAAGACATGAGAAGACTCATATGTCTCACATCACAGAGACTTTTGATTTGTATTGCTTACCTACCACATGTTTCCAGTCATTTACTCATCTACTTTTCCTGTTAAATGGATTTAGCATTTAATTTGATATATTTTACTTATCGAGGATTCAGAATGAGAGAAGTACAATGTTAGAGGGTTGATTGGCACAGAAAAGAGCAAAGAATATGTTCTATTCTGGGATGCTTAGGGCAATCCTGGCATCCGGGACAATTGTTAATAAGGTAGGTCCTTACTAACCAAATTTGGTCCTGGGATCAGCATCAGCTGGGACATTTTAGAAACTGAAAAGACTTGGACCCCATTCCAGGCCTACTGAAACAAAATTTTCATTTTGCAAGATCCTCAATTGATTCACATGCACAGTAAAATGTTACATGTACTAGCATCGGCCACCATATATCATTTCATTTACATTTTTATTATAGCAGAATATGCACACACACACACACACACACACACACACACACACACACCACAGTTGCTTGGAGATGTGGAAAAAGCCAAGAACCAAAATACCTGAATTCAAGTCCATGTTATTCAATTTGTGCATCTGAGTTTAAGCTCTAGAATTTAATTTTTGTGGACCTGAGATTTTTCATCTGTATCATAGAGAAAGATGTTCCCAGGTGATTCTAATGTCCTGTCTCATTCTAAAATTCTTTGATTTATTATTTATGCATCAGTTGTTCATTTAGTTAAATATCCATGCATTATTTATTCATGCATCAGCAACTTAATTGTTTGTCTCAGTAACTCTGATTGCAACCCAATGATTAAGTTTTAAATTCACAGCTGGCAAGTTGATGACCCAGCAGACATGTTTTTCTAGTAAGAAAGATATTTAAAATTTTTGAAATTATTTACCAACATTTTAACAAATCATTATTTCATATCAACTCTATGGATTTTCTTCTTCTCTTCAAAAATCAAAACACCTGTCCCAGCTCACACTTCCATATGGAAACAATTACCTATGTCTGAACTACAGTTTGCCCCAGTCCCCACCTGACCCTTTTCTTGACATTAATGCCTGGTCCCTATTGGCCTTGGGATCAGTAAACTCCGGCTTAAGCAGTGTCCTCAATTGAGCCTTTTAGCCTGTCCAAAAGCTGTAATAGACAGACTGAATGAAAACTTGTATTCCTTTACAAGCTCTAATCTTCAGCACTGAATTGTGCATTGCAATGTGGTATGAATATCCTTTGTATATACCACAGTACTCTTTTATGACTATTAAATATTCACAGCATTAGATTGAGAATTGACTTGTTCACACAGACCCAATTTACTAATTACCTCTCTTAGCCAACTTTTATATGTCCACACGTATAAAAATGCAAATAATACAGTTCTCTTTCTATTCAAAGGTTACCACTAAGCTCATGCTGTAGGAGAGGGGGAAAAAATCTATTTTGGAGGGCCTCTGACTGGACTTATGAATTAAACTGACATAAGACAGATTAGCAAGAGAACAATGTACCAGTCTTACTTGAGTTTTGCATGTACCTGGAGTCCTCACAACAGAGTGAAGCCTCAAAGAAGTAATCAGAGCAGGAAGCTTATATACCATTTAAACAAAGCAATGAAGGATTTGTGAATAAATGACAAGACATGGGTGGTTGGGCTAGGAACAGTAAATTGTGGGGTAGTGATTAAGAGACATATTGGGGAAAACTAATGGAAGATAAGGGTTATTTTAGTAAGGTTGTTTGTTCAGATACACTTAAGCACTGATTTCCAGTCTCTGCTGATAAGGATGTTCTCTTCCTTGTATGGGAAGGGCAACTTCCCTTGGTAAATTTTATAGCCTGTTTTTTAGGCGGAAAAGAGGAGTTCAGAAAGCTCTTTCTGTATCTGTTGTTTCTCAAGTGCCTTCAGCTCAGAACGGTCAATATGCCACCGTAGTATACTTTTGGGTGGCATGTCCTGAACTCATTCAATGAAACAAGTGGAAGCCATAGCACTATCTTTTCTAGAGAAAAAATAAAAACCTCTGGTCATTGGTAAAGGTTTTTCATGCAGTAGATATTTATTGAACAATGTACAGGGAGACATGATAGCTTTGAACAAGACAGACACACTCTCTAACCTCATAAAATGTGCAGTCTTACAGGGGAGACATACAATTGTGTAAGCAATTCCAGTCATCTCTGATGGTGGTTATGATAAATGTTGTCATAGCTTAAAACAAAGGGTGTGAGCTGGCTTAGGAGTTGGAAATTTTAGGGGCTCCAAACGTCCCTTAAGCTGAGACCTGGGAACAATAGCAGTCATTCAGGGAACAAGGAAGGAAGAGGGTTCCCAGAAAGAATATCATGTGCAAAGATCAAGGGTGAGAGTGAGAACATGGCAAGAAATGAACTGAAAGATAACAACGTGGTTGAAATGGAAAGAAAGAAGAGGGAGGATGGTATAAAATGAGCCTGAAGACTGGGCAGTTTCTAGACATTGGACATTCCCCTCGGAGCTATGGGAAATCACCAAAAGGGCTTCAGTGAGTGATCATCTTTGGGCCTTTAAAGTAGCACTCTCGCTTAAGTCTACATCTAAGAGCTTGGATATTCACAGATTTTATAGGTATCAAGTAAATTAATAAATGCATTACCATCAGATCCCTGGCATCTGATCTCATGTTCACTGTGCCTGCACCTGCGGTGGAGCCATGGGGCAAGAAGCCTGTCCCACTTGCATTTTCAAAGGTCTCTAGGGCATTAAAAAATAAAGATATGCCTAAACATGGATATCAGAAATAAACTGTGTTTTATGTGAATTGTTTACATTTAACAAATTAATACTTGTAAAACACAAAACAAAAAAGGCATATCATTTGTTCTACATTATATATTTTGCCAAGTTAATCTAAAATATTAATTTGTCATGTCCTGGAAGCACTGTGGCATGGTAATGAGACATATGTTCCATATTTTACAACATATTTTTTCCATCCTGTCATGTCTCTCTGTGATAGTATGTATGACCTCATTTGGGGATAATGCTGAAAGTCTAAATTTGAGCCATGTTGACTGTGAGGAAGACCTAGTCGAATGGCCTTCTGGCCCCATGGAGACAAACCCTGGCTATGTGGATGAGGCAGTGTTACAGCCAGCAACATTTACTCATGGGTGCACAGGAGGTCGAATGCATTATTCCTTGACCTGCAAGCTGAAAGCCAATCTTGTCTGGCTGATCCTGCTGTTCCTAAGCAATCCACAGCTGGGTGGCTCATTTAGGATGGCACGTTAGTGTCTGAAAGTACTCTTTGTTTAGCCCACTTATTTCTATCCCACTTAATATAACCTCTAGATACTGGTCAAGCATCCTGCTGTTGAAAATTCACTGTCCATATTAGACGGAGCAGAGTTAAATTATGGGGGCATTGCCTGAACATTGATGGCTTATAGCCAATGTCTGATGATCTTTACTTGATAAGTAGCATGTGTGAAAATGACATCTAAGGCACATTATAGGTCATAAAACTGTAAAAAATATGTTGTCAAAGACCCATGCCCAACCTAAGATTTTTAAAATGAAAATCTTTCATTTTGAAAAATTTCAGAGAAGTCCCATGTAATTCTCATGTGACTCAGTGTGTTAGTGTCAGTGCTGAGACCAGGACACTGAACTCCAGAGGTCCAGGCATCGCTTTCTGTGCCAGCACTTCTTTTTCTTGTTAAACAGACAAACTAAAACCAAAGCAAAATGTCCTAAGATTGAACACAATCATCATATCCTAATAAAAGCCTGGCAAATCTGAGCCTGCAGGACAAATCTGGCCCACCATCTGCTTTTGTAAATAAAGATTTATTGGAACACAGTCACTCTCATTTTTAAAGAATTGCCTATGGCTGCTTTCACATAACAATGGCAGCATTTAGTAGTTAGATGAGACTTTATGGCCCACAAAGCCTAAAATATTTACTTACCTTGCTCTTTCCAGAAAAAGTTTGCTGACCCTGGTCTAGAGCAAATAAAATTGGTTTGGAAGTATATTTGTAATTTATTTTTCTTTATTTGTCTTATTTTAGGTTACTTTAAAGCACTTTGCAAAATAACAACTAGTGAGAGCAAGCATATTGAATAGGAGAGGATAACGAGGCTGGGATTTTAAACCTGGTATCAATGAGCCACACAGAGTGGAAGTTTCACCTATTATTTACTGAGCATTGATCATACTGAGGTGAGAAGAGCTATAACAGCAAAAGTATCTAAGCACCTGTACATAACTTCCCCCAAAAGCTACCCTTAATTGAGCCTTTACAATGAGCCATGCTATATTGTACACTTACAAACATTATTTCATTGAATACAAAGGACTCCTACAAAGTGCGGTTTAGTATCCTCATTTCTTATAAGGAAACTACATCTCAGAGAATTAAAATCACTTGCCCAAGTTCAACAGGAAATTAAGTGTCAGAGCCAGGATCCACAGTAGGCTGATCCAGCTCTGCAGTCTTGGTTCCTAACCTCCATCGCCCCTGGAAGCACACTGTGGCAGTCTGCACCAGCCTCTGCAAACTGCTCAGTCACCATCAGACATGGCTGTGCAGTGAGGGAAGCTTTTTTTTCTGGTCAAAAGGGAACCCAGGGCATGTCTATTGATGCTTTGCTTGTTCTTCCCACTTTGACCCGAATTTGGAAACCCAGGAAACCAGAACTATGCCAGTGCCTGTAGGTTCAGGGAGAAAGTGAGAGGAAGTCCCAGAAATCAGGACTACATGAAGCAGCAAAGGCAGGCACAAGAATCCCTTTCCTGTCCACCTCCAGGCACTTCAGGCAGCCACAGCCCCAATTCAACCCAAGTGTGACACCCCACCCCATCCCCGCTGCTTTGGCATTCACTTTAACCAGATTTTTTAAAAACTGATTTTATGTATTTCATTTTATTTTAAGTTCTGGGATACATGCACAGGACGTGGTTGTTATACAGGTTAATGTGTGCCATGATGGCTTGCTGAATCTGTCAACCTTTTACCTAGGTATGAAGCCCTACCACTTCAATCAGATTTTACCTGGCAAGAAGACGGGGGTGGGCAGGCCTGACATGACTGCTCAGGATGCTGCATCCCCCTCCAGAGGAAGCACTTCCCCTACAGGTAGAAGGCAGCAGTTACTAGGAAGCAAATCAGCCTTCAAGCAACTTCAGTGACTTGCCCCAAAGAATTTAGATCTCTTTCCTCTAGAATATTAAAATTTAGATAAAAGTCATATAATTAAATGACTATGAGTAACTTAGAAAATATAAAATCTCTCAGAATTAATTTAAATTTACTCAATTTTTAAGAGCCACATATATTTTACCCACCTTTTCCCCCTAAATATTTCATTACTCAACTTCACAGCCACTTTAACGTATAGCAGTCGCTTTTTTATTTTTATGCTATTTAATACCATGTATTACCAGTTTTCATGCCAGTTACCTGTCATAAGAGCCTTACCCTTGTCAAATTTGGAAAGGGATGTTTCTTCAACTAGGAAAATATTTTTCTCTTTTAGCTCTAGACATCTGAACCAAAAGAAAAAAGTCTCCTTCAATGATGAAAAGCATGGTGTGCAAATCGACTCTCTGGGTTCCTGTGGAGCGATTCCTATCCCACATAAATAACTCTTCAGGCCCCCTGGTCAGGACTTCGCAGGCAAATTCTCTTCCAGGCAGGTAGGAGCTGAGATGAGGCAAAAGCAGCTGTGTGCAGTGTAGCTTCAAAAGGCAAGGAGATAACTAGACAGAACTGCCTCCAGGCAAGTCCTCCACGAGAAAGCTTACCAGACAGGCAGCAGTTCCTGCCTGCCTAGAAAATAAGGCAGAAGCCATGGGGACTAAAGCTCCTAGTCAGGAAACTTCCTCAGTATGTCCTGGAAGGCAGGTCAGCATGAGGCAGGCAGGGCCACTGGGCATGGAGCTAAACTGTGGAAGCCCAGCCTTAGGCTCCTTTCAACATGCTGTCAGTATAACAATGTTTCTAGAAGAAAAACAATTTCTTTTAATAAAGTACTGATTTAGACTCTGAGGCAACTGCTGACCTATCTTGCTCTGAAAAGATAAAAGGAAGAATGTAATGTGTATGCTGCTTGGAAAAGGTGTAAATGCAGCTGATAGATCTCTGTGCATGTATTTATGAGAGTTTTGTTGGCACACACAGTTGTGTCATCCATATGGAACCTGGTTAATGATTCTTACCATCTTATCCTGAGTTCACAACCTATGATTCAGGTGAATTTCTTTTTAGGGAGAACATAGCAATCAAATATGAGAAAGAAAGCATATAGCTAGTGGGATATTTAAAATAGCCACAATACACCTATACACCATGGAATACTATGCAGCAATCAGAAATGATGAGTTTGTGTCGTTTGTAGGGACATGGATGAATCTGGAGAACATCATTCTCAGCAAACTGACACAAGAACAGAAAATGAAATACTACATATTCTCACTCATAGGCTGGTGATGAAAAATGAGAACACATGGACACAGGGAGGGGCGTACTAAACACTGGGGTCTATTGGGGGGAAAAGGGGAGGGCCAGTGGGAGGGGGAGGTGGGGAGGGATAGCCTGGGGAGAAATGCCAAATGTGGGTGAAGGGGAGAAGGAAAGCAAAACACACTGCCATGTGTGTACCTATGCAACTGTCTTGCATGTTCTGCACATGTACCCCAAAACCTAAAATGCAATAAAAAATTTAAAAAAAATAAAATAAAGTTCTATTAGAAAAATAAAATAGCCACAATAACAACAAATTTTATATTCCTTAATTTCAACAGGTGAAATAAATTAGAGATAGCACTGATTATAAGAGATTCTAAGTCTGGTAAACCTCATTTGGAATTGTCCATTGGTTAGCTTAATCTGTAAAGCAAATTTAGAAATTAGAAAGTCTCAAATAAACAGACCATGAAAGAGCTGATTAAATAATTATGACTGACTTAATGCCAATGAGATAGACACAATAAAGGCTGAATCAATGGCCTGGAGCAATGTTGCTCTAAATCATGTCTTTAAAACAAACTGGTGAATGTAAATTTGGTCACATGAAATAGTGTATTTTATAGGAGCTCTTGCCTACCTGGACATCAGACTTTTCTGGGGCTAACAGAGTCCAAGCCCTCTAAATACTAGTAATGTCCCAAATCTGGACCTACATACACCTTCACTAAAAGCAACAACTTTTTCTAAGAGCTTGTCTCTGACTCTCAGTCCAGGAGACTGCTTCTAACAGAGAAAGATGAGAAGGAAGGTCAGATAAACCAAGGACCACCTGATCCTAGATAAAGCCCTTGGACAGAGACCTGGCCTTCACGAGATGGTCTCCCTCCTCAGGCATGTGAGTAGGATGCTTAAACACCCGGGGTAAAATCAAGTATGAGAAAAGAGAAGTATCAAGAGATCAATAAAGATGGGACTGTTCTTTGTAGCCCAATTGTGCCTGACAGAAATTTTCCCTGGCTGGGTGCAGTGGCTCAAGCCTGTAATCCCAGCACTTTGGGAGGCCGAGGTGGGTGGATCACGAGGTCAAGAGATCGAGACCATCCTGGTCAACATGGTGAAACCCTGTCTCTACTAAAAATACAAAAAAAATAGCTGGGCATGGTGGCACATGCCTGTAATCTCAGCTACTCAGGAGGCTGAGGCAGGAGAATTGCCTGAACCCAGGAGGCAGTGGTTGCGGTGAGCCGAGATTGTGCCATTGCACTCTAGCCTGGGTAACAGGAGCAAAACTCTGTCTCAAAAAAAAAAAAAAAAAAAAAAAAAAAAAGGAAAGAAATCTTTCCTAATGTATGTAATAAAATATTGCATAAATAAATAATATCACATACACAAAAACAGATCATCTGGTGTGTAAGCATGAAAAATATGAGAATAGATTACAGAGTATGTAGTTCAGACAATTAAAGGCTGAATTATAGAGATGGTAGCACAGAAAAAGGCACTGATTCAAAAAGCATATAACTCCTATTGCATTATGAGTACATCATTCAATTCACCCACCCATCCAAGACATGCTTACTGAGCATCAACTAAATGTTAGACAGCATTCTCAGCATTGGGGAATATGGTGAACTAGACAGAATGCACAATCCTAAGGCACATACATTTTAGTGCAGAAAACAGAGGAGAACATATTTATGCATATGTAGCAATAGGACTTTTCAGGTGAAATAAATCAGGATAAGGGTTAAACTAGAGTGTGGAGAGATGACTTTGGTACATAGAAGCTCTTCTATATTGGGGTTAGGAGGGCCTTTCTAAATGACATTGTAGAACAAGTCCAGCGAATATCTGGAGAAAGATAGTCCCTAGAAGGAAGAATAATGAGAGACAAACTCAAAGAGATTGACAAGCTTTGGATGCTTAGGGAACAGGAAACAAGCCAGCATGAGCAAAGTAGAGTGGTAGAAGCTGAAACAAAACAGATGGGCAGGGGACAGCCCCTGTGGGGCATTGGAGGCCACAGTAAGAAGTTTGATTTTTAAAATGCATAAATAGAAACCACTGATGGTGTAGAGCAAGGCTATGGGGAATGGCATGATCTGAGATTTGTTTTTAAAAGATTATTCCATCTCCTGTGTTGGAAACAGACTACATCCAAGAAAGCATGGAAACAGACCAGTTAGGATGCTATTAGAGAGGCCCTAGAAGAAGACGGTGGTAGATCAAAATAGAGTGATAGTGGAGGAGTGAATGGGAAATAGTCAGATTTGGGTTATGACTAACTTCTGAGGACCTGGGAAAACTAATGACCATTATACTTTAAAAATTGCTATGCAAATGATGTCAACACAGGCCTTTATAGCTCATCAACTACTTTGATGCTTTAAAGTAACATTTTCCCTGGATCTAGGTTCACCAGCTTATCTGATAGTAGGACAGGGCTTCAGCACACATGCTCCCCTGGAGCATCTGATTTTGTAAATTCAGTGGGGCCTATAAACAAATTATCTAAGAGGCTTTAACAATAGAAAAGTTGGGGAGCACTGGCTTAATAACTGAATTTCTTCATGTTCCACATGCTGTAGTTAGCTCCACCTCCCAGTGAAAAATTTAGTCCTCATGACTGTGGGTATTGAGGATATCACCAAAGCCATTGCTTTCAATTCCAGATGCAGTTCAGAATCACACAATGGCTTTGATAAAAATGCTTTTGGCCAACAGATCAGAAGTAGGCATGTAGGTATTCTCGTTGCTCCTAGATTTCTTCTGTTTCTGCTTCCTACCATACTAATTCAGATTATTAACTGTACTTTTTTAATTCAATAAGGAACTCTGATACTAAGTCAAACTTCACAGTACCAGATATTAAAAATGCTTCTCCCTTGCTTAGAAACTTCCCCGGAGTCACATTTTTCTATAAATCTCCAAATTGTGGGTTTGGCATTCAAGAAACCTGCTATGGTTGGGCTTCTGCATAACTTCACAGCATTCTCAGTTCCTAGTACATTAAGAATCTCCATGTTCTGACCATTTTGTCAATCACAACAACTCACGTTTGTAGTTGTTCATTCATGTCATTCTTTCCTTCTTTCTAGAATTCTGCTTATCAAAATTTTACTGTACTCTATCGCCCATCTGATATGGTTTGGCTCTGTATCCTCACCCAAATCTCATCTTTTAGCTCCCATAATTCCTAGTGTTGTGAGAAGGACCCAGTGGGAGATTATTGAATTAAGGGTGTGGGTCTTTCCCAAGCTGTTCTCATCATAGTAAACAGGTCTCACAAGATCTGATGGTTCTAAAAATGGGAATTGCCCTACACAAGTTCTCTCTTTGCCTGCTGCCATCCATGTAAGATGTGGTGTTGAGCCTGTAAGTGCACAGAAGTCAAGAATTGAGGTTTTAAAACAGCCTAGATTTCAGAAGATGGAAACGCCTGGATGCCCAGGCAGAAGATTGATAAAGGGGTGAGGTCCTTATGGAGAACCTCTGCTAAGGCAGTGCAGAAGGGAAATGTGGGATGGGAGCCCCCACACAGAGTCCTTACTGGGGCACTGCCTAGTGGAGCTGTAAGAAGAAAGCCACTGTCCTCCAGAACCCAGAATGGTAGATCCACCGACAGCTTGCATTGTTTGCCCAGAAAAGACACAAACACTCAATGCCAGCCCATGAAAGCAGCCTGGAGGGAGGCTGTACCCTGCAAAGCCACAAAAGCAGAGCTGCCCATGACTATGGGAACCTGAATCTTGCATCAGTGTGACTTGGATGTGAGACATGGAGTCAAAGGATATCATTTTGGAGCTTTAAGATTTTACTGGCCCAGTGGATTTTGGACTTGGGTGGGGCCTATAGCCCCTTTGTTTTGGCCAATTTCTCCTATTTGGAATGGATTTATTTACCCAATGCCTGTACTTCCATTGTATCTAGGAAGTAACTAACCTACTTTTGATTTTACAGGCTCATGGACAGAAGGGACAGACTTTGGGCTATGGACTTTTGAGTTAATGTTGAAATGAGTTGAGACTTTGGGGGACTGTTGGAAAGGCATGATTGGTTTTGAAATATGAAGATATGATATTTGGGAGAAGATGGGGCAGAATGATATGGTTTAGCACTGTGTCCCACCTAAATCTCATTTTGTAGCTTCCATAATTCCCATGTGCTATGAGAGGGACCCAGTAAGAGATGACTAAATTATGGGGTGGGTCTTTCCCATGCTGTTCTCATGATAGTGAATGGGTCTCACAAGATCCGATGGTTTTAAAAACAGGAGTTGCCCTACACAAGCTTTTTCTTTGCCTGCTGCCATCCATGTAAGATGTGACTTGCTCCTCCTTGCCTTCCACCTTGATTGTGAGGCTTCCCCAGCCACGTGGAACTGTAAGTCCAATTAAACCTCTTCTTTTTGTAAACTGCCCAGTCTTGGGTATGTCTTTTGTCAGCAGCATGAAAACAGTCTAATATACGATCTCTAAACTCTTCAACCAGAAGTGACTTTTCCTTTGTGTCAACTTTAATGGACTGACCATCTTGGCCACTTCTTTGGCTTATAAGGCCCTATATTGTGGCTGTGTACTTAATTTAGATTGCTGATTGATGGCAAGTGCTTTTTTTCCACCAGGGTCTACCATGTCTGATATACGTTAGTCTGTATCATCCAATTTGCTTTATATATTTGCATTTGTTTGGTTTCCCTTGGTGTGGTCAGAAGCATGAAGGAACCATCTAAAGTGAAAATCCAAAATCTTTCACATGCTTTCGATCACTTATAGGACATATCTGTCCTCCTAAGTCTGGTGTGGAAGGTACATGGGAACTTGAATCCTGCCTGCCTCTTCAGTCTCACCTCTTGTTACTCATCTCCTTGTACTTGGTATTCTAGCAAAATCAAACTGTTTTGTTTCAGTATGTGAAAGAGACTTATTCATGCCCCAGCTGTGTGATTTGTTTATGAAATTTTCTTCACCCTACTTCATCCTGCTCACTTCTTTTCATTCTACGGTACTCAGTTCAGTGGATACTTCCTTCAGTAAGCCTCCCTTCTCACCAAATTTATGTCTTGTGCCACCAGACTAGAAGATCTCCTTATTTCTTACATAACTTAAGAAGAACCATGCATTGAGATTGCCTTTTTATTAGTTTCCCTGTCAATCAACTGTAAGCTTCTTAAAACCAAGAAATATGTCCTCTTTTATTTTAATTTCCAGTGTCGGCAGAAATCTGGCTCTGAGAAAAGAATATGTCATTACATAAATATGCATTCAGAGAGAAGTATGAATATAAAAAAATAAACACATTGACAATGTTTCCTGAGTTTGTTTACACCTTTCCTATTCCCCAGGTGATTCTGATGTACTGCCAGGGTGAGATTCATGGCCTTAGACCAAATGTAATTGGCACTAAGTAAAAATCAACTGAGCTGACTACCCTGTGCTACACAGACCACCAACACTATTAAGAAAAAAAAGAGTGTCTAACCCTTTGAGTTTAGTCAAAATTAAAGTTAAGGATGGAAGCAACTTCGTTAATAGTTTAGAGGTCTAAAACAAAGTTGTCTGGCTCAAATTGTCCCTATATTCTCTATAGATGGATCTAACTCACTGAAAAATTAATCTCATTTTTACTTCTTTCAGCCTCAATAGGACACAGCTGCACTGATGTTAGTCTCAATTGATAGAGCGAAGAAGCCTCATCTTTATTCAGTGTAAAGCAGCTGCCAAGAGAAATGGCCTTTGAGAGGGGTAATAAGTTCATGACTATCACCTGTGTTGTGCAAAACAATATTTGATTTTTTTGAAATTTTAAATTGATTGGAAAGAACATATGAATTAAGTGTCTATCTTTGGGTGAAAAGTTTTGCTGCAGGGTGATGGACTGCACCATCAAGGTGATGCATTTCAAACATTACCTTCCTGTGACACAAGGGAGTCACGGAGCAAATGGAACAGAGGAAATTATAACCCACTGGCCAGGATGGATTTGTAACACAGGAATGCCACACCAATATCCTGCATTCTGATTTCAGAGAATAAGACTTTGAGCAAATAAAACAAAAGCTGAAATAGAGTTTTTCTCTGTGTATAAATATCCTCCACAAAATGAAGCCATGCTGGAAATTCATTATCTATTTAGGAAACTATTCTCAAGGGAAAAAACAATGTTATAAACTAGCAACCTAATGATTGAATATATGCACACACACACACACACACACACACACACCCCTTGGTCTTTTTCCCTACTCTTCCAAAAATGTCTCACCTTTCTTTTATATTTTCAAATTCTTATAAATTTCTCCCTTTCTTTCTATTCTATTTGCTTTGAGAGATTCTTATTTAACTTTTAACAAAAACCTTGTGTTGTATTCCACAGGATGTTCGTTCTTTCAGCTCTTGTCTCTCAAAGAGATGGCATATGTTCCATTTAATGGAATTGCTACCAAGGGAAAGTAAACAGTCTCCAAGAATTACGAAGCCATTCTCCTCAGACTCGTTAAGATTTGACCTTTTAATAAAAGATAGTGTTTACTTAAAGGTGATATTATATGAGAACTTGGGAATAAAATGTTGATTTCTTTCACCTGGAAAAAAAATGTGCAATAAAAATATAAGGACTGACAAAGCCCTCTATATATGTATACATGCCAGGGAGAGTTACAAGTAATTTACATGTATATATTAATCTGCTTTTTTAACAAGCTTTAAAGTTGTTTTCAAATGCCATTAAAATAAAATCGAAACATTTAATGTTGTCTTAAAATTCCATTAAAAATAAAACAGAAAAATTGCAGAGCTGGAACACTCAGCTAATAAATGAAAGAACCAGGATATGGACCCAGAAACTGTGGCTCCGTAGCTCTGATTTTACGTATAAGGTATATTACGCTAAACTTCAGCAGGAGAGATTTTGATTAGGCAATGAAAAAACTCATAGACCTTGGGGAAATGTCCAGCCGAGGTGGTAATTTTTCTGATTTAAGGAGTCTAAAGAAAACTGCATATGATTCTCTTTCTAGTATAATTATAATATAGTCCATTCTCTCAGCAGGTTATTAAACTGGTTATCTCACTGGGTCCTCTCCATTACATTATGACAAGTAGTAGCACACGTCACAATATTATTTTCAGCTCTATCTCTCACTTCCACACTAGTTCTATTTCCAGCATCAATTCTCGCTGAATGGTTGACTTTCATCACAAACACATTTAGCTTCATTAATAAACTTCAGCCCTTTTTGTTAACCTCTTCTTATTCTCTGCACAATGCAGGCAAAATATCTATATAAAATTTTGTAATTTTTATTTATAAAGAAGTTTCAGAATTTTCTTTCTCAGATATCCAGAGCAAGGTATTTTAATATTCAATATTAATCTCAGTAAGGCCACCAAAGGCATCATAAAGGGGAATCCTGAGTTAGGTCCAGTTTAAGAGACTTGAGGACAGTGCAAAGATAGTAGACTCAGAGTTGAGTAAATTCTCATTTTGGGAGGCCAAGGCAGGTGGATCACGAGGTCAAGAGATTGAGACCATCCTGGCCATGGTGAAACCCCGTTTCTACTAAAAATACAAAAATTAGCCGGGTGTGGTGGCACGCGCCTGTGGTCCCAGCTACTCGGGAGGCTGAGGTGGAAGAATTGTTTGAACCCAGGTGGAGGTTATAGTGAGCCAAGATTGCACCACTGCACTCCAGCCTGGCGACAAAGTAAGACTCAGTCTCAAAAAAAAAAAAAAAAAAAAAGGTAGTTCATTGATTCATTTTATATAAGTACCAAAAACTATTTTACAGAAACGAAAAATTTCTTCTTAAACCTTGGTACATTTCCTGTGAATTTATGCCTCGGGCACTAGGCAAGAAGGTATGGAAGGATAAGCTGAAGCTTTTTCTACTGGTAATAGAAAAACTGCTCAAAGAGCAGATATTTCGTAAGTAGTGTGAAGCATTATTTACAACAGCCAAGATACGGAATCAAAATAAGTGTCTCTCTACATAAGAATGGATAAAGAAAATGCAGTGTGTATGTACACAATAGAACACTATTCAGTGTTCAGAAAAGAAGGAAATTCTGTCATTTGCAACAACATGGATAAACTTGGAGGACCTTATGTTAACCTCGATAAGCCAGACACAAAAAGACAAATACCACATAATCTCACTTACATGTAGAATTTTTTAAGTTGAGCTCATAGCATCAGAGAGTAAAGTGATTACCTGGGACTGGGTAGGGGATGGGGAGTGAGTCAGAGAGATGTTGGTCAAAGTATATAAAATTTCAGTTTGATAGGAGGAATAAGTGGTGATTATAGTTAACGACAATGTGTTATACTCTTAAAAATAGCTAAGAGTAGATTTTGTTTTCTACCACAAAAAAATATGCAATCTGAAATAACACATATGTTAATTAGCTCTATTTAGGCAGTCCACAATGTTTACATAATTCAAAATATGTTGTATATGGTAAAGATATACATTTTTACATTAGTAATTAATTTTATATCTCAATAGTCTAAAAGATAATTTACAATTGAATTCTTTAAAGTTTAAGACTGAGGCAAGAGAAAACAAATAATGGAACTGCTTTGCCCAATGTTTCCTAAGTTCACATGGCCTGCTTCTCATACGTCCCTGTCTTTTAGTTTACTTCTTCACCTCAAGATATTTATTTAATTGGTATGCTGGCTTTATGACCACTTTGAACACTTTTCCCTGGCTCTCCATAAGTGATGGCATTTGCAACTGCAGCAGTTCATTCTTTTCCTGATTTTCCTTCCAGAGAAATAATTCAAACATTTCCTGCCATCAACAGAACATGCATCTTGACAGTTTATGATTATGTGCTCTAATCATCATATTGTCAAGAATAAGAAGCAAATCACTACAAAAAGTTTCAATGTCTGTGTGGTAGAGTAAGAAGATCTAGCCCCTTTTTTTCAGGATCTATATTCATTTTTTTCTCAAGTTACACTAATCATGGGACACAATAAATTCATGGTAGTATATTTTAATCCAAAAATCTCTGGTTCATGCCTAATGAGGAGTACAATCACAATAGCATACAGTTCTTCCATTTTTCATATGTGGAAAAATAGGCAACTAATTTGAGATATCAAACTTAGAAGGGTTCATTTATCCTGAATGCATTTCTTAGAACATATCCCCATCATTGCACAATGCATGACTATAGATAACTACTCATTAAGTCCTTCATGTCAACTTTTAGTTCACTCAAAATTAATTCTTTCTTCATTAGACACTGCTTTAGGTGAAAATATAAGGATAAATTTGTTATTTAACTGAAATTTTAGGAATCATTAAGCTAGAAGAAGACAAGTCTCAATACCGTGACTTTTAAAAATTGTATGGGCCTTCTACGTGCAGGTTCAGTGTGAACGGCCTTGTGTTTTGTATGTTCGCTGTCTCTCAGTTTCTAAGTTTTATGGACTTCCACTCCTGCAACTTATAGTCCACTTCAGTCTTTACTTTTCTTTATACATAATGTCCAGGTTTTAATAAAAAAAATTCTAAAATATGTGAAGAAGCAATAAAATGTGTTCTAGACCAATACTCAAGAGGAAAATCAGTTAATAAAAATAGAGGCAAAGTTTGGATGCAAGAATTATAAAATAAGAACATAAAAATGACTGATAAATTTGTGCTGGGATTTATACAAAATGAAAAGTATAATGAGCAAAGAAATTTTGGACATATTTCCAAACTATAAAAGAAAACCAAAATAGAATCCTGACGCTAAAAAATTGATGCCAGAAATAAAGTATTCCTGAATGTGTTTATGAGCATATTGGACACAAAACAAGATGGAAAAATCACTCAAACTAAAGCACAGACAGAAAAATATTTAAAATAATTATTGAAGTGTAACAGTATTAAGTAGTCAAATATGTAATATTGCATTTTAGAAATAATGAAAAAAATTAGATAAAATAATGAAAAAAACTTTCTAAAACTGATCACGAATATCAATTCAGAGGTTTAAACAGCCAATAAACACCAAGCATGGTAAATTGAAAACACACACACATACACAGCACTAAGAATATGGTAAAATGGCTTTAAACAAAGATAAAGAAAAAACTCACAAAAATAGCCAAAGAAAAAACAGACTAGTACAGATTATAAATTATATAAGTGAGTGATGATTTCCCATCATAGACAAGAGAGGCAAGAAGATAATAAAACAACATCTTAAAAGATCAAAAGAAGAAAATTATTAAGTCAGAATACACACAAATGCAACATTTAAGACATGCTGAGCAGGTTCTTCATGACGAAGGAAAATTACAGCAGATGGAAAATTGAATCTACAGGAAGGAATACAAAATACCACAAAAGCTAAATATATGAAAACATATAAAATCTTTTGTTTTTCAAAGCTATAAATATTTTTGTTTCTCAAAGGTATAAATCCTTGGCATTAATCTAGCATTGTATGAATGTGAGGGAAAAAGTCAATAATCAGAGGAAGTAAATGAAGAAATGAGGATGGAATAATAAGACATTTACTACAGTTAAACTTCTTTTGAGACAGAGTCACTGTCACCCAGGCTGGAGTGCAGTGGCACAATCTCAGCTCACTGTAGCTTCCGCCTCCCGGATTCAAACCAATTCTCATGCCTCAGCCTCCTGAGCAGCTGGGACCACAGGTGTGCACCATCATGCCTGGCTAATTTTTGTATTTTTAGTAGAAACAGTGTTTTTGCAATGTTAGCCAGGTTGGTCTCGAACTCCTGGTCTCAAGTAATCCACACACCTCAAGTAATCGGCTTCCCACAGTGCTAAGATTACAGGCATGAGCCATTGTTCCTGGCCTACATATTTTTACTAATGACTTAAAAAAGACTTTGACAGCATGCTGGAGAAGAAAAGTAAAGTAAAAGAAAATGAACAAAATATGCTGCACAAAATCTAACCATAAGACATCCTATGAATCTGTAATAATGTCAGACAAATTAAACTTCAAGGCAAGTAGTGAGTCATTTCAAAATGATGAGTCAAAATAATCATAATGTATATTTTAAATACATATAATAAAAAAGCTTCTAAATACATGAAGCAAAAATTGATAGCAGGGAAGTGATGTGTTTACATCTCTTAGAACTTGAAATGATAAGGACACATACACATACCGAATGAGTTATTAAGAATATTTGAGTAACCAGATCAACACAATTTGATATTCATCAAATGTTATATCCAAACAAGACCAAAATATACATTCTTTACAAATCACATGGAACATCCACTAAAATATACCCTATACTGTATGTATCATAAGCCTCTGGAAATTTTAAAAGGGAGAAATTATTTAAATTATATTTGTTCTCTTACACAATATAATTAAATTAAAAATCAGCAACATTGAGATATACAGAAAATCTCAAAATTATGGAAAATAACCCTCTTTTAAATAGCCTGTGGATCAAAGAAGAAATCAAATTGAGTTTAGAATTATTCCAAAATGAAGCTAACGATAACACAAAAGATGAAATGGGTAGGATGTGGCTAAAACAGTTCTGAAAGTAAAATTCTATCACTTTTAATAAAGAAAAACAGAAAGATGTGAAATCAACCATCTACATTTTCCACTTAAGAAGGCTGAATAAGTGTAAATTAAAATAAGCAGAGAGAAAGAAGTAACAAATAGAAGAGCAGAAATTAATATACCAGAAAATATAGCATCAGAAATAAAAAGCAAATATTATTTCAAAAGGATTAAAAAGTGGGCATATGTTTAATTAAATGACCCAAAAGATTTTAAAAGAGGAAACATATATTATCAACCCAAAGAATAAAGGATGGCATATCATTATGTATTTTAGAAACAGTAAAAAACAATGAAATGTTACAGAAAAATTTTAATCCAAGGAATGTGAAACATTATGTATTGGATAAAGTTATTGCAAAATACACTTTGTAAAATTGACATACAAGAAAATAAAAAAGTAAAATAGATACTTATCTGCTAAAGAAATCACAATAAAACTTTCCCACAAAAAAATCGAAAACTAAAGGTCCAGATGTCTTTAATGATAAGCTTTATTAAATGTGTAAAAATAATTAACGCTTCCTGATTCATTTCATAAGACCAGCATAACCCTGATACCAAAACCTGAGAAAGATATTACAAGAAAAAATTACAGAGCACAATCATGATAAAGGAATTTTTAAATAAAATACTAAGAAATAAAATCCAATGATACATACAAAAGATAATTCATAATGACCAAGTAGAGTTTATCCAAAGATGCAATTTTGTTTTAACATTCAAAAATTAATGGTTGGGATTCTTTACATTAACAAAAGATTAGAAAAAGTATAAGTTATGTGACTGATGCAGAAAAATATGTGACAATACTCAACAAGCCTGATAAAGGGCATGTATGAAAAACCTACAGCTAATATAATAATGTTGAAACATTGAACTCTTCTCCCCAAGATCAAGTGAGTGAGGCAAGAATATCTGCTCTTACCATTTCTGTTCATTATACCAGAGCAACAGACAAGGAAAAAAGTCATGAAGATTGGAAAGTAAGAAGCAAAAGCTTTCATTATTTGCACATAGTTTGACTACATAGTCATAAAATATCTATCAAATAAATTATTAGAATTAATAAATAAAACTAGAGAGATCAGAAGCTGAAAGTCCACAAATTATTTGTGATTCTATATACTAATCATGTAGAAACCAGAAAATAAACAATTTTAAAATACCATTTATAGTTGCACAAAATTTAAATACTATTTGCGACAGCATCCTATTACAATATTCATAGAAATAACTTTAATAAAAATCTATAGAACCTATATGCTAAAGCTACAAGGATATTGAAAGAAATTTAAGAAGACCTAAATAATTGAATTGAAACTCTCAATATTAAGATTTTATTTGTCTCTAGGTAGCTATATAAACTCAGAAACAATGCCAGACAAAAATCCTACAGAAATGTTTCTACAAAATGTCCAGCTGATTCAAATTTATTTAAAAAAAAAACTCAAAGAGTTAAAACAATCAGGAAAAAGTTGATGGAGATACAATAGCTTATTCTCAAACTTATTCTAAAGCTACAATAGTTAAAACGAGTCATATAGGCATACAGATAAAAATAAATAAATTGACTGAATGGAATATACTCTAGAACTAGAGCCACATACATAGGATCAATTGATTTTCATCAAAACTCCAAGATAATATTCATTAAAAAAAAGTAGGAAAAGAATATGAACAGACACTTCTCAAAAGAAGCCATTTATTTATGTGACCAACACACAAATGTAAAAAGCTCAACATCACTGATCATTAGAGAAATGCAAATGGAAACTACAATGAGATACGAGCTCATGCCAACCAGAATGGCAATTATTTAAAAAGTCAAGAAAAAAACAGACACTTGTAAGACTGGAAAGGAAAAGGAACATTTTTACACTGTTGGTGGGAATGTAAATTGGTTCAAACATTGTGGAAGACAGTGTGGCAATTCTTCGAAGACATAGAGGCAGAAATACCATTTGACCTAGTAATTCCATTACTGGGTATATACCCAGCAGAATACAAACTGTTCTATTATAAAGATACATGTATGAGTATGTTCATTGCAGCACTATTTCACAATAGCAAAGGCATGGAATAAACACAAATGCCCATCAATGATAGACTGAATTAAGAAAATGTAGTATATATATGCCATGGCACACTATGCAGCCATATAGAGGAATGAAACCATATCCTCTGCAGAGACATGGTTGGAGCTGAAAGCCATTATCCTTGGCAAACTAATGCAGGAGCAGAAAATCAAACAGTGCATGTTCTCATTTATAAGTAGAAGATGAAAATGAGAACACCTGGACATTGGGAGGGGAACAACACACAGTGGGTCCTGTCAGTTGTAGGGGTGGTGTGGGACAGGAGGAGAAAGATCATCAGGAAAAATAGCTAATGCATGCTGGCCTTAATACTTAGGTGATTGGTTGGTAGATGCAATAAACCACCATGTTACACATTTACCTATGTAACATACCTGCATATCTTGCACATATACCCTGGAACTTGAAATTTCATTAAATTTGATTTTTTAAAAAAGAATTGTCTGTTGATTGGAAGTTCATGAATTGTCCTCCTGTTGGGAATAGACTTTACAGAAACACCATGTTTTTGAAACAAGATTACAGAGAAAGATAAAACATCTTCTAAAGCCTTTTAAAAATTTACGTGTGTGTAAACTGAAGTCCAGTAAAAAGCATTTCCCATGGTCTTCAAATGAACATTAAAACAGCTTCTCTCCAGTGTGAACCAGTTGATGTGGTCTTAGTTTTGAGCTCTCAACAACAGCTCTGCTACGTTCTGCACAAAAGTGGACTCTGGGATGATATGTGTGCAGATGTTTTCTCCTGGCAGTTATCCTTGAATATCTGTGTGTAGCCTTGGCGAGCACCAGCTATTTTTCATGGAGCATCATCTTTTACACTTGTCTTGGCTTCATTCTGATGAATTCTGCAGTTGTTTGGGATCTGAGAGGTCAATGCCAGGTATTCCTCCAGGAGGAAGTTTCTTTCCTCTCATATACTCTGAATAATCAGGAGGTGAGTTCTCTCCAGTGATCTGTTTCTCAACTACTATTTTATGGCTAATATCTTTTGTTTTTACCCGAGGACCACATGGTGACAGAGAACTCACCCTCCAGGTTCTTGATCTGCACCTGCTTCTGCTTCCACTGCTTATTGCCTGAGATAATGTCACAGCCACCCTTGTCAGCCTCCACCATGGTAACCAGAGCCTGTTCAAGGTGATCGTGGTCATCGCTGGCCAGTTCTGGCACTAGGGTATCTGGTCCCCCATCCGAGTCACCACCACCCACCGCCTCCTGGTATGCCTGCTCTAGGATCACCTCCTGGTGGTGGTACACCTGGGTAGGGTCATTGTGAGGAGTGACCGCAGCAGATCCTTGGCAGGTGGTGTAGGTGGTGGTGGTAGTGGTGGTGGCTGGCCTGCCTGTGGCCACCCCTGCTACCATCTTTGTTGTCGTTATCCTCCTCCTTGCCTGCCATCATCGTCTCAATGGTCTTCACCGAGATAGTTTCCACCTTGATCTAGCGCAGCTCCAAGATCTCAGGCAGCATCTCTGAGCCATCTGTGCTCAGAGTGTGTCCCATGGCCTGGGCTCCTCAGCTGCAGGTTGCAGGCAAGAAGGTTGCCAGCTGTGGAGAAGGAAGCTTAATTTTTACAAAGATCTAGAACACTAAAAACAAAGCTATGATAAAAGTAATCAGAGTGTCTCAGAACAATGGCTGGAGTTATAGGAACTTCCTGCAAAGAGGGATGCAAGAGACATTTTGGGATGATGGAAGTACTGTATATCTTAAATATGGTGCTGATAACATGAGTATACACATTTGTCAAAAGTCATCTAAGTGTTCTCATAATCTGTACATTTTACTGTGTATAAATTATACTTCAATAAAATCATTAAAATTTTGAGATAGATAAGTAGATCAAGCTATGAGTAGATATTCTTCATACAAATAGGCCCCAGGTCGATTTCCCACATGTGTATACATAAACTTGTTGGACCTTTGTCTGGGATCCTTGTTTTTCTCCAATGCTTCAAAAGGCAATTTCCCATTCTGAGAGTGAACTAGGGAAAAATACTCTAATTGATTTGATCAGCAAACCCAAACCTATCTCTATTTAAAGAGAAACCAATTTGAACATTCTATACCTGCATTCAGATCCTGCCTTGCTTGAAGGGGTCTGCCTAGTAATGCCATAATACATAACTCTATTTCAAATGGGATTGAGGTTACTGAGGCAGAGCAGAAACATTTGCTATGCTTATTTGCATTAACCAATAGTTGGACTGGCCTTGGGGCTCAAAGCTATTTGTGGAAGGCTCTATGGTCTACTAAGCTGATGAAATGACATAGCTTTCTGTATACACAAAGATAACTTTTTGATAACTATGATCACTAACAAATGCTGCTACAGAGAGATGTAGACAAGCATAGTCTCTGATTAGAAGGGATTTAGAACCTAGCATGGATAATGTTGGCATGATTCAACATGTAGAGGATTTAAAACAGACAGAAAAAGATACTAACCAACACACAAAATTATATGCTTCATTTCTCTATGTATCGAAATTTTGAGCTGTGTATTTGGGAGTCATTGGAAAACCCCCAAAAAACTTAACTAAAAAGATTTAATTTCATTATCTTTTATTCTTGATCTTTATGTACCCAATAAAAACAAAGTATTGAATCAAAAATTGAGTTAACATCAGAAATTTAGAAGATATCTGACAAGGTACAATAGAGCTGCAAAAATGTTTTGGAAAAATTTCAACCCCTGGACATTGAACTATGGCTTTACAAGTAACTGGCACCATTCCTCATCCTTCTGCCTACATGTAGAGAGACCCAACACTTTCATTGGGAATGTAGTGTTGGGAATGTAGTCCTTTTTTTTTTTTTTTTTTTTTTGTCAAGGGGCTCCTAGAGAGCCAACCCGAACAGGAATGGGAGACGCAGTGGTCTGGACTCCCGGGTCCTGCTCTGGCCTTCCTGTTGTCTCTCTGGAGGGCTTGAAAGAAAACCACAACTCTTGCACTGCTTCAGGATTCTGCTCAACTGGACAGAGCTGTATTCACAGGGAAAGCCCTATCACCTTTCTGAGCCTCGGTTTCTCCATGTCCCTATTGAGGTTGTAATCCTTCACACAGTGGCTTTTCTGGAAGAGTGCAGCCTTCAGAGACTGCAAGACCTGAGTTTGAAGCTAAGCCTTTTCCTCTAAGACTGCAAACGTAGGCAAGGCATTTCACTTCTCTGAGTCTGTTTCCTCATCTGTATGATGGGCACAATAACAGCAACATGGCATCCCTCTTGTGCCTGGCTGGTGGGTGGTAACACCCAGTGAATGTGAGTCTCCTCCTCACCTCTTCCTGACCGTCCTGCTTACACTGCACATTCACCCTCCCCAGCCACCTGCAGCTCCCAGAACCCCATGATCTCAAGCAGAGCTGTGGCCCGTCTTTCTTTGCCTTCTCACCCTCCAAGTCCTATTTCAGTCATCTTCCTTCAGGGAACAGAACTCCAGGCTCCTCCTCTGTCCCCCAACACCGCCCCCAAAGCTTTACATCATCATAGTTTAGTCAGATGGTAGTTAGACCGGTTGTCTGCCTCCTCCATGGGACTATGTCCCATCTACCACTATATTCCCAGGACCCACTTGATATAAATAGGCTGGATGGATAACTGAGTGAATGAAGCAAAAAAAAAAAAAAAAAAAGGCCAATGGGTATGACCTTTTGTTTTATGACGCACACCAGTATCATGGGAATAGGTAAGGCATTCTGTCAAGCTCAGCTGAAAAGAGGTCATCATGAAAAAAGATTACACACCTAATACATATCATTCACCAGTGCCCTCAGATTAATTCTCCTCAGAGTTCTCCCTAACATGACACATATCGTAAAGAGCAATGAGGAGCTGTTATCTTGAAATTTGGAGGAAGGATGCCCAGAAATAAAACCCTTATTCTCAGTTTGGAGCTGTTGGTCTTTGAATCTCATCTGCTCTCATCCTCCTCCTTCACTTCCTGCTAGCCATTGTGGCCCCTTGGTATTCCTCAAACATTCCAAACAGGATCTCCATCTTCTCACCAGCTGGAATGATCTTCCTCCAGATAGTCACAAGATTTGGTCCCTCACTTCTTCCATCTTTGTTCAAGTGTCATCTTAGTGAGCTAGGGTCCAAATACCCTATTACAAATGGCAGAATCAACCAGCATCTCCCTAGCTCCTTCCTGCTTGAATTTTTTTGTCTTTATCACCACCTCTCACCTCTAACTGTAAACTCCATGAGAGTAGAGATGTCTGCTCTCCTTATTGCTGTTCCTCCAGCACCTAGAATTCAATCACTTTCATGATAGGCTCTCTATCATGGCATATGAAGTGACTATTTCTGTGACCTGCAAATATGAAGGATTTTTGTAACATTCATTCTCTTTCAGGGTGGGGTTTTTTTTTTTTTTTGCACTTTTCTGGGTGTCAATCTCTTCCTAATGTTTACCTGTATAGTGTGTCTTTGGTTAAAAAAAAAAAAAAGCACTCTGGAAGTCAACAAAGAAAAATATCTTAAATAAATAAAACATTTTCTTTCATCTGAACTTTGGAAAGTTTTTATTAAAAGGCACTTTAAAAAAAAAAGGAAAAAAACGATGCCCAAATTTTACACAGAAAGATTTGATCAGTAGTTTTCAACTTAAGATGACCTCTTTACACTTCTACCATGTTTTCATAGATCAAGATCATTTTGATGACAATATGTTCAACGTTGTTATTTTAATACAAATATGTCTTTATAGTCCTTATGTTCCAAAACATTGAAGTGTAACATTTGATTCTCATAGGTTTTATAATGAGCATGGCATCTCTATTTATAATCCTTCTGTTCTCAAGCAATATGTACACACATTTTATTTCCATTATATTCTTTTTCAATTGTTTTATTGCTTAATTTTTAGTTATCTTTTTATGTAGTCTGTTAAGTATTTATGTAATTCAGTACGTTAGCTATCCTTATTTTAAAATTTTTTGTCCCTCTTCTTCACTGGCAACTTCTGTTCTTTGTAACTGTGGCTTCCCCATTCTCACTGTTGTCTTTCTCAAATCTTGCGTAATACTCTACTTACCATATCTTTTAATTAAACAAATATGGTGGTTTTATCTTTTCTACCCCTACAAACTATATATATAGCTCAAGACATCACTCTTTGTCTCAGTTCCATTTCCTGAAGCTTAGTAAAAATATTTTAATCCCTAAGTCTATCAACTTCTAATCTGTGAGCAAAAAAACCTTTGAGAAAATTTCTTACGTAATACTTCCCGACTTTCCTGTTTTAGATTCTATCCTTTCCATTTCATCCTATTTTAACGTATGGGCTTATGCAAATAGATTTACTAAAAGGGTAAAATAATTTTTGGAAAGAAATATACAATAAGAAAGAAATAATATAACTTCTCTGATAATTTAAACCCCCAAAGATAACTACTAATATGAAGAAACCTCTTATTGGCCATGCCTAGGTCTGTTTGCTCTAGAGGTCAGTTTGGGAAGAAACTGTTGATGAATTTTGTCCCAATATTGCACAAGTGATAAGTTTCTTACTGAAACCTGGCCCAGTTCTCTGTTGTGTAAATCAACTCAAAGGAACTATGTGCACAGCTGATCACAAACGAGATGTGATTATTGCATAAGTAAAAACTCCTGAGAGACTGAAGATCAGGTTTACCTCATTTAAACTTCCAGATCTTTGACACTGATTTTGGCCCATTCAATACAAACTGACCAAGTGACTGCTCTTGGCCAGATACAGAGGTAGACACTAAAAGTCCAACATGAATGAGACAAGACCTCTATTCTCAAGAAGTTGATGTAGAACAGCACGTGCTAACAAATGATTCCAATGTGACCTGATATTTCCATTTGTTACTAGAACTGAAGGGATCACATCAGAGTCGCAGGTATAAGGGAGAAGTCACAGAACAATAAACATTCAGAGTCTAAATTGAGGAAACAAAAGAAAAGGGAAGGTGTAAAAGAGATAATCAGCATCTATTGAGATAATCATGTGGTTTCTGTCATTGGTTCTGTTTATGTGATGGATTGCACTTACTGATTTACATATGTTGAACCAGGCTTGCATGCCAGGGATGAAGCCAACTTGATCATGGTGGATAAACTTTTTAATGTGCTGCTGGATTCAATTTGCCAGTATTTTATTGAGGATTTTTGCATGCACGTTTATCAGAGATATTGGCCTGAAATTTCCTTTTTTGTGTATGTGTCTCTGCTAGGTTTTGGTATCAAGATGATGCTGGCCTCATAAAATGAGTTAGGAAGGAGTCCCCCTTTCTATTGTTTGGAATAGTTTCTTTGTCCCTCTGGTAGATTTCAGCTGTGAATCCATCTGATCCTGGGCTTTTTTTGGTTGGCAAACTATTAATTACTCTCTCAATTTCAGAACTTGTTATTGGTCTATTCAGAGATTCAACTTCTTCCTGTTGAGTCTTGGGAGGATGTAGGTGTCCAAGAATTTACCTATTTCCTCTAGATTTTCCAGTGTATTTGCATAGAGATGTTTATAGTATTCTCTGACAGTAGTTTGTATTGCTATGAAATCAGTGGTGATATCCCCTTTATTATTTTTTGTTAAGTCTATTCAATTCTTCTCTCTTTTCTTCTTTATTAGTCTGGCTGGCCATCTATCTATTTCGTTAATCTTTTCAAAAAACCAGCTTCTGAATTCATTAATTTTTTGAAGGGTTTTTTGTGTCTTTATCTCCTCAGTTCTGCTCTGATCTTGCTTATTTCTTGTCTTCTGATAGCTTTTAAATTTGTTTGCTCTTGCTTTCCTAGTTCCTTTAATTGCGATGTTAGAGTGTCAGTTTTAGAACTTCCCTGCTTTCTCCTGTGGGCATTTAGGAAACGCACTGTTTGTATGCATTTATTTTATTTTTAAGGCTGTAAGGTGATGTCATCATGGCAAAAAGACATAGTCTTTATTAACACACATTTTAAAAAGAGTGTACCCAATGTTGAAAATTTCCATCCTTTGAAATAAAAACTGAAGTTATAATCCTGGTGACACTTTCATTTTAACGTCTTACCAAATAAATTGGGAAATAAAGACAAGGGCCAAAGCTCTAAGTTTTGCAACATCACCACAAAGCTCAGTTTTCTTATGGTAAAAAGGGGACAATAAAATATCTATATCATAAAGTTGCTATAAAGATGACAAATGTTAGGTGAGCTGGGAATATGGAAAGAGTTAAGTGAGTATCAGCTAGAATCATAAGTGCTTGGCATGAAAACCTTCCAGTGATGAGACTTTATCTGTTAATTATCTGGGAAAAACTGAAATAGAGATCTCAGTATCTGATGTCTAGTGACACTTGGCATGAGAGGCATCCTGAAAAGCAGGATGAATGGTGAGGTATGAAGGCTGATAATAAATCAGTTGCAAGAAAAAGAAAGCCAGGGAGCAGGTTTGAGCTTGAGGAGAGTCTCAGTGTTCACGGTCAGAGAGACCTGGGAAAGGTTTCTGGATAACAATCCAGTAAAGTAGGTTGAATATAGATTGTACACCCTGAGATTAAGTGAATTGCTCAAATTTACACAGCAAGACAGTGCTTAAACCAAGATTAGGATTCAGCCCTCTTTTATGGAGACAAGGGATACATTTATCAGCCCCACGGAAATTCAGGAAACACAATTCCTCTTTACTCTGAAGAATGCCAAGTTTTCAATCTCTTCCTTAATAACGGAGTGAGAGGGAAATGAATTGGGTGATCCTCCTTCAGGGCTGGCACCACATCCCCTTTCTTAGAAGCCAACTAGCCTTACAGGGCCTGTGGGAAGACACAGACAAGAAGGCTATGTCTTGGGGGTCACTGCATCCAGCCCAAAGGGATGATGTGTGGAATCAAGTGTGGAAATGGGGACCATGATAGATGACTCAAAACTTTCTCATGTACCTGCACAAACCTCTCCTTCCAATTTTGGCAGCTGACCCAACTCTTTTTTTAAAAGTTCTCAATAAACATCTTTGTTGTATGTGACAACAAATAACAAGCTTCTGTCTTGAATATATTAACCCCACACTCCTCTTATCTCACTTTGATACTCACATGTCTACCTATTGTACAATACGTTTACTTAAACTCATTAAGATTTCTGTAAACTAAAATTATGTATGCTCATGATGATTTCAAGTAGAGCGGGGATACAGACACTTCCATTAGAGTATAATCTGCGTTTTGTGTTTTCTGGCTTCGGTTTCCTCACTTCTTACTGTGGGGTGTTAGGTTCTCTTCATCTGTAGAATCCTGTAAATCTGTCTAACTCGTCTTGGTGAATTTGTTTTATGAGAATTTAGCAAAGCTGGCACTGTATTTCCCAAAGTACCCTTCACAACATGGCTTCTAATGACCATGGGTAGCAAGAAATCTTCTGTAAGTGACTGAAGGCAGAAGGCATGTAGAGGATCTCCTTTTCACACAGGGAAAAGTCAGAACAGGCCACCAGATGCTTTCTCTACTCAGGCACATAGTTGCTTATCTGCTGGCTCATTTTGTTGGCATGGGGCAGTACCTGAGCCCATTGCAATTCCAGCTCCTTTCAGATGCTTTTTCAGCTTCTCTAACTTTGTGATCAGGGTGTGTTTAGCTTCATAATAAAGGGCACAAGATTCTCTTGCAAGACACTCTCCCACTGTAAAGGATGGAGCTTAGATGGAGATGGTAGGAGAATGATTCAGGTCCTGGCCCATTGCTGTGGGTTTGCTCCCATCTTCACCAGTTCTAGTTTGTTGTCCTTTCTTCCCTCATTTCACATCCATCTTCAATTTCCAACTGTCCATGCTCAGACTTCAGGATCCCAACACAAAGAATCAGCTTTCCAATGATTATTTAGCCAATCCATATAGTCATGAAGGCCAAAGTCCTATAGAAAATCTGCAGATAGATGACAGACAGCCAGATAGTATCTTAGTCTGTTCACACTGCTATAAAAACGTACCTTAGACTAGATAACTTAGAAACAACAGAAATTATGGCTCACAGTTCTAAAGCTGGGAAATCCAATATCTAGGGGTCAGAAGATTCAGTGTCTGGTAAGGGGCTGTTCTTCATAGATGGTGCCCTCTGTATCTTTGCATGGCAGAGGAGCAAACAAGTTCCCTCAGGCCTCTTCTTCAATGGCAATAACCTCACGAGAGTAGAGCCCTCATGACATCACTTTCCAAAGGCATCACCTCCTCATAGTATATTGCATTAGAGACTAGGTTTCAACATAAATTTTGGAAGGACACAAACATTCGGAACATATTAGGAGGTAGGTAAGTAGAGATAGACAGACAGATAGATACATAGATAGATAGATAGATAGATAGATAGATAGATAGATAGATAGATAGATAGATAGATAGATAGATCCCTACTGGTTCTTCTCCTTCATCAAAGCCTAACTCCTTTCATGTCTTTTCATTTTGCATAATGTTATTTTCTATTTTATTAAACTCAGCTAAGCTTCTTAAGGGCAGAAGTCTGCATATAGTGTTGCTAGATACCTAATAACACAATGCCTGGCACAGCAAACTCTTAATCAATGCTTCCCATTGTTAACTGTATGATGCTTTATCTTGATAATTTGTACTTACAAAGAGAAACCCCCAATAAAGTCTTCCTAACCCTCTGTAAAATTCCTTTTTAAAAAACATAGTAGTTGTAGTAATACCAACAACTTGTACTTACGTGTTACGCATTAAATACCAGACATTTACATAGATAAACTAATTGAAGTTTTACCACAACCCTATAGGAGTCACAACCAGGTGGGCTGGTTCTTGGGTTTGTTCTTAATCACTGCACTATTCCATCTTCCAGTGCTTCGGTTGATTAAATATATATAATACAATATTAAATATATATAATATCTATTTGGTTGATTAAATAGATATCTATTATATATGTTAATAGATATAATATATATATATATATAACCAATGCTTTGTTTTATTATATTTATTATAACCAATGCTTTGGTTGATTAAATATATATAATATAAACATATAATATAAATAATATATAATACATATAATATATTATATATGTTTATGTTATATATATTTATCATATATGTTACATATATTTATCATATCATGTTATATATATTTAATCAACCAAAGCATTGGTTATATTTATACATATTATATATATAATATATATTTATATATATAACTTTGGGTGTGATATATATTATATATATAGATATATGTATATAAAAGACTTGGGGTGTGATATATATTTTATATATCTGTAAATATATATATATATATATAATTTTTGGGTGTGGTGGCTCATACCTGTAATTGCAGTGCTCTGGGAGGTCAAAGTGGCTTGAGGCCAAGGGCTTGAGACCAATCTGCATAACATAGCAAGACTTTGTCTCTACTAAAAATTAAAATAATGAATTAAGCATGATGCCACATGCCCATAGTTTTAGCTACTCAGGAGGCAGAGGTGGGAGCTTCACTTGAGCCCACAAGTTCAGGGGTGCAGAGAGCTATAGCTGTGCCACTTCACTCCAGCCTGGTTGACAGAATGAGACCCTGTCTTAAATAAATAAATAAATAGAACAAAATTACGCCAACCAAAATTTATAATACATAAAACTTATATTAACAGAATTCTTTTTTTTGCAATACATCTATTAGTTGGAGTTCCAATGGTACATAGATGACACACTCATAGTAGGATAATAGTGGTGGACATTTTTAAATGAAACTGTTTACAAAAACCGAAGGTGTAGGGAAATTAGAAGATATACCACTGTAACTGATGGCTTAGTAGCTGCTGATTTGTTATCACCCCCTAAGTCTTTAGGGTTTAAGGAAGGCCAGCTTCTGGGATTAGGAGGAATGAAGAAATGCAGAGTGAATCATTGTGAGAGGTCAACAGTTATAGCCAACCTAAGGTGACCCTGAAGGAAGGAACAAGGGAAGGAAATAATAGGACCTCTCTCTCCCATCTCCAATCTCCTCTTGGAACTCCCTATTGGCCAAACTCTGACCAAGTGGCCAAGTCAGACCAGTGGAAGTGACCCATTTATGTGGCCCATATGAATCAGCCTGGCAGAATCATAGAGGTGGGTAGAAAAGGGTGAGAGGATTCAGGACATTCAGAAGTTATCTGTTAGGTCCGCTTTGAAATGTTATCAAATAAAAGGCATGGATCAGTTCATATGCCCATCACAATCTTCTTTCCTGGGATCTAAAATACATGTCTTTCAGAAAAGACAAATTAAAATCTATAAATTGGGCTAGTAGTACAGATTCTCTGTCTGCCAAGCAATTAAGCTGACTATGTCTAATGTATGTAAACTTTCATTTTAAAATTTCCCCTTGATCACTGATGAATTTCCACATGATTTCCAAGACACCTACTACATGGTCATGAGTCAATTCTCCTCCAAGTTCATCCTGAAGACACCTGGTTTTTCTTAAGGTTTAACTGTGTCTTTAAAAGGAAATCTCCAGATAATTATGTTGCACAGAATAAAGAAAGCATTTCCTTTTTCCTCTCATGCTGAAAACTCTCATTTTCTGATATTGGACATATGCCATGCATTTTACATTAGCTCTGTGGCAAATGTCTAGTGTTAAAATCCAAGCATCAGTGCTCATTAGCTCTTTCAGGAGCTTAGAGACAAGAGTTGGAAAGGAACAACTCAGAGAAATAATTCTCAGTGAGCAAGTAGCAATTTGCCAAGCAGACAAAAAAAAAAAAAAAAATGAGGAAGATGAAGTAGGAAACCCAGAGAAAGTTTTCTGAGTTAAGGAACCAAAATTTGAGCCTATGACACCAATGAAAAATATATTTTTTAAGGCCATGGAACTTGCAAAAAAATTTTTAAAGGTATGCAATGAGTAAGGTTCTATGAAATTTTTCCTGTGAATTCAACTCCTGCCTAGACCCTATGTCAAAAGAGAAAGGGCCAAGTGGCTGGGGAGTGAATCAGGGCCATCAGGACAGATGGAAGGGAGGGAAGATCATCAGGAGACTGTATCGGTGTGCTTGCCATATTGGAAGAGGGCCAGGTACCCTGTCTGATGTCAAAGCCTCTAAGTGTCCTGGGCAGAAATGCCTCTGATTGAAAGTACATGATGCAATGAATGCAGGTCTCTGTTGGAAGACCAGCCCACGCTTGCCCTATACCACTCCCACCCAGCACACATATGTATTAACATGAATGCCTCCAGAGACACTTAACTAAACCCCTACAACTTTCCTCACCTTCTCCAGGCTTGCACAGGTATTTTTAAAAGTTACATTTTAGCCAGAGCTGAATACCACAACATATTATACAAACGAGGAAACAATCAAGTCCCTCCAGGTCCTTTGTGGGTATTTGGCATGAGGCCAGTGGTCCATACAAGCAAGAAAGGGCATTTTAATTAAAGAGGGCTGGAAATAAACTGGGAAACTCATTTTTATTATTGGAGTGTTCCTATTCTTAAAAGGATGTACAATCCTGCAGTTTGTTCAAGACTATTTAAGGAAATAAAAGATTGATATATCAGTAAACTGGATGAGCCCGTCAGTATGGAGAGTCCAGATGAGAGTTATTTAAAAACATGTGTCATTCCATGATCAAAACGGTGCCTTGTAGTTCTATAAATTAGAATCTTCCTCACAAAGATCCATATATCCTTCCCTTCCTCCTCCCAGGAGCAGGGAAAAGGTAGAAGCCTTAAGTTCTGCGATAGAAGATGGCTTAATAGAGGATGCAGTCATTGTCTCACCTACTTTCGTTTCAATTGTATAGCTGAGAAAGTGGCATCAGGGTTTCACATACAAATACTTTGCCAGTCTTAGATGACACTGGAAGGCAGTTGTTTGTATCACATTGGCCTCCATGTACCAGTACCTTTCATTAGGAGCCACCTTTATATCATCTTATTCGTACCTTATCCAGGACCACACCACATTCCAAAGATGTCTCCAAATCTCCAAACATTTCCAGACCTGTCCCCATTCCCTAAGGGCCTTACGTTCCAATAAACAATCTGATAAACAAATTTCATAGAGTGGGTTGAAATATATATATTTCAACTCAGATTTGCTAAACGTCTAACTTTTTTTCTGAAATAAACTTTATGTTATTCTGGAATAATTATCACTAATTGTGCCTCTGACCTGTGTCACTTGAGTGATGTGGGAATTATGTGTGCCATTAGACTCTTGCCTATGTGGTTCTGGGTTGTGGTTGCTCACAAGAAATATTCATGAGAGTTGGAAGCACAGAAAGAAGAACAGACATGTTTACCCTTGGGAGTTTGGCTCCTATGGCAGTAGCTCACCTTGTTGGTGGGAAGATCAGCCAGGTCTCAGCACCTTCATCTCCTGCCAGAGGTCCTCCTCCTACTCCTCCAGCTGCTAGGCTGGATGTGTGTGCACTCCCATGGCGAAGGCATCAGCTCCTTCTGCAGGCCATCCACACTAGGCACAATAGAAATGGAGACAGGAAGATCCAAGTTCTACTTTGTCCTCATGAGCTCCAGCTGGTTCTTGGAGATTCCAGTTTGTCTTTGCTCTTCACAACTTTATGTTCTGATCTCCCTCTGGGTAAGCCAGAGTAGCTGACCCATAGTCACTTTGGGCTACCACCTGGTATAAAGGAAAATCCTTGCCAGATTACTCCCACTATTTCATAAGTCCTGATCAAACCCTGACTAATATGCTGAGACACACTTAGATTTGACAATTAAAGGTATCCTGATTCCTTGCAGTTTGTAAATAAACTCTTTGGGTAAATATTCAATTGAAAGGTCAAGGTTGTTTCTTGATTCTCAAGATATTTCTTTCTTCCTCAAAATGAAGTCCAAATGCAAGGAACAGGTAATGTGCTCACCTTGGTGCCTTTCTGGTACAAATCACAGGCCTCACAGCATCAATATACTTTCCCACCCTGAAGCACATGAGGAATTTATGTAAGCTCACAGAGTTCTTGAGGAATTGGTAGATGGTTCAAGACTCTCTCTAGGCCCTTCCCTATGTCAGTTTTACTCTCTATTTCTGTGCCTTGTTTGCCTAAGCAGCTAGCCAGAAAAGAGATTTTCTCTAAAGGACACTAGCACTGCAGTTCTCAGACTGTTCCTAACTTACGTAGATTTCTTCCTTAATCTCAGTTCAGGAGAATTGGCACAATGGGAAGCTGTAGAACTCAAGTAGACATTTATTTTCATCTCTCCCATCTCTACAGATTCTTCTACCAGCATAGAAAGGCTATGACCTTCCTTTTATTACTGGGGAAAAGGGCACTTCCATTTCATTATACCCTCTCCTTCTTCTCCTGTGTTCTGCGACTTATATAAAAGCTCTATTATCTGAGTCAGTCACGCTTGGTTCTTATTAGAAGAAGGATGCTTTTAGAATTTAGAAAACTCTCCTCTCTCAATAAAGTGTTGCTTTGAAGACACTGACTGGTTGGGATACATAAAATGCCAATTTGAAACTAGAGTGAGCAATGACCTCTTTGCTCTCAATGTCCCTGAAGCAAATAAATAAATAATTGTGCTTGAGTAAATGTCACAGGACATTTAGGCCCCAGAGACAATTTAGAATAAAAATAGGTTAGTGTATTATCTCAATAATATGTTCACATTGTATCATCTGATGTTTTAATTGTTCTAGGGAGTAGGTTATAAAGATAATAGGTGGAAGTGAAGTGATGTATTCTTAGATTCATAGATGTTTAAAATTCAAAGAGACCAACTAGGTGGTTGACACATGTATCTGATAGGAATTGCATTTGGCTGCTGGTTATGAACAAAAGTATGTAGGCAGTCCAGTCTGACTTGGCCATCAGAAACTGAGTCTGCTTCTGTATTTCTGCTCCACTACACCACATGTGTCTCTTTCATTCTCAAAGTCACATCATCATCCTCATCCCAAATACAGCTGGAGCTACAGCCAGCACATCTGCATTCCCAGCAGGAAGCCAGAAGAGAGAGAGGAAGGGCAAAAAGCCTTTACCAGAAGCTCCATCCAATAAGTGCTCCTTACAGACCTTTGATCACATGTGTCTTCAAGGGGAGCTAGGAAATGTACCTTTTCGTCTGAAACAACCATCCCAGATCCTGTTGATAAGAAAGAAGAGGAGAATGGATAGTAGGGAGGCCTTCAGCTTCCACTGCCACACCACTCCTCTACTAGATTATCATCCAGCATCTAGCTAGGTGATCTCCAGTGATAGTGAAATCTCCTACAACCAAAAGCAAAGCAATTCAGTAGCAGACTGGCTCTTTCCTGTGTCCAGCTGCAATCTGCCTTCATGATGCTTCTCCCTGATCACTACTCTGCCCTACAGCAATGAAGAGAATGAGTGGTATTTCAAACAAGTGGTATTTCTCTACTTAAAATTGTCCTTCAGTTACCGGAACACAAACACCACATTTCCCCCAAACTTTCCTTTGCTGTCCTTGTTATTTGGTATTGTTTGTCCCATCAGACTGCATCTGAAATACTCTGGATTAATTCTATTAAGAATTCACCTTTTATAAGTGTTCCTCTTAAGGCAGTGATCCCAGGATTGAACATATTATTCCCAGTGTTTTACCAAATCTAAAGAAACGATTCAAATGATCGCTTTTCTTAGTTAGCATATTGAGCTGCAATTAACTAGACTTCATGGAAACAACGTTAATAAAGAAGAATTTCTATAGAATTGAGAGTCCTGTGGGCCATAATATATTGACTGAAATTTTGCATTTTAACATAAGCTATGTAGCAGACATTTAATCTACCTACATGTAGAGCCAGTTATGAATACACAGACATGCACAACTGAAGACTCCACGGCTACAGTGCAGTTACATTACAGGAAATATAATTTCATAGTTTAGAGTAAAAATAATGTGAATAACACCACCAGAAAAATACTCTCAGTCAGATAACCATAACACCTCCCACTCTGGCTTAGTCCTCCCTTCCCTAAGCCTGGACCAGACTCTCATTTTGCCATATGCTGTGTGGAATTTGAGCAGTATGCTCATTTCTAACTGACATGGAAATGGTGCTCAAGAGGAACTAAGTGGCTTTAACTTAAATGACTGAGTGAGAATTTGGAGGGAAAGGGTCCCCAGATGCATATGAAGAGGCACACACATGCGGCTCAGCTGTAATTGCTGAAAGGCTGGTTTTGCTGAAGACTGGAGATGCTGACAATAGATTCCCACATAAAAACCACAAGTGTTGAAATGAAGAGTCACACACATGCAGCTCAGCTGTAATTGCTGAAAGGCTGGTTTTGCTGAAGACTGACGATGCTGACAATAGATTCCCTCATAAGAACCAGAAGTGTTGAAACTACCAATCTTTAGGTCCCACTGAGGAGGCAAAATGCGATAATGTTCTCCACCATGTGGCTGCTATTGATCTCTATCTTTCCAGAGAAACTCAGACAATTTCTTCAATCCAAGTCACTAGAGATAACAGCAACCCCTGTGCCCCTGGCAATGTAGGGGAGAGGTTGGCATTGCTTACTAACATTACGAGGAAAGTGGGTGTTCAGCAGAGCACCTACAGATACCTAAGGAGTTATTGCCTATCAGGAAAACCAGCCATGAATCACGAATACATGTGTTTTTGTGCCATTCATACAGCCTGTCCCTGGATGTACAGAAGACATTTGAGTATGTCTGACAAGGAATTCTTCCCACTGAGGCTATGTTACCTAACAAATGTTATCATTGGTTTCCCTGGTAATTTTTCCCAGCTCATATCAGAGTAATTTCTTGTTTGTATTGGTCCCAAACGACTCAATTTGGCACAAACAACATTAGCAACTTTTGTGTGGCAGAGTCTATGCTAAACACTTGGAGTATGTGAACTAAGACACTGTCTTAGTCCTTAAGAACGTCACAATCTAGAGGAAGTGAATAGACAAGGAAACATAATCTAAATATAATTATGTCATTTAAATTTTAAGTTAGCAAATTAACTTCATCCAGAAGTAAAAAACAAAAATTGTGTGTGATGGGACGTGGGGCAGAATTTATTGACAACAAAAGCTGATGTCCCAGGTGATTGGATACAGGTGCTTAAATAATGTGATCAAGACTCTAGCAATGTCCTTGATCCCTTTCCCTCTGTGTTGCCTTTACTCTCAGGTGTGATTTCTTCTTAAAGTGTCAATAATGGCCCCTCCACAGCTGTAGGTCAGTATGTGTACCCTCAGTCTTTTATGGAGAAAATGCTTCTTTACAAATGGTTCTAAAAAATATCCCAGAAAAAAGTTGTCATTAATCAGTTTAGGTCACATGCCCTGACCTTCCATGAAGGGAAGAGAGCTTGGGAAGAGCTGCTTTACCTGCACAACATGGGCTAGGAATGGGGAAGTTTCCCTCAAGTGGAAGAGTTATTGTAGTACCAGAAGAGGAAATAGACAACTCAAAAGAGCAAGGCAAGAGATGATCCTCACACCTGGAATCACAGAGTAAGAGCTACGGAAGATGCAATCATAATCTTACTCGGAAAATCAAGACTACAGAGTTTGTGAGCTCTGAAATCAGCAAGGCTGGATTTACGCTACCAGTTCTGTGACCTGGGAATATTAATTAAACTTGTTAAGCTTGTGTTATCTGCCATAAAATGAAAATCATAATCCTATCGAAATTATAATGTGGTTTATTTAAATTAGGCAATCCCCATAAAATGCTCAGCTCACAGCTACACAGAATGAGTACTTAATAAGTTTCTATCATCATCATCATCATTGTATTATTATGGTCATTATTATACAAAAATGGAAAAGACTAAGAGCAGGAAAGTGGGAATCAGAAGAGCAAGGGTTACAAATAGCTTCGCGTTTTGTGTTGATTGCAATTACTGTGTGGCTGAATGGATTGAGGCTGGAAGCAGAATTTGAGTTAGGATACAACACATGGCTTTGTGCACATGTTATACTTTGATGACTTAGAGAACCATGAGATGCTACCAGTGCAAGGATATGCATTGGAAAATGCTCTGGGACCTGTTCATGAAGGTAAAAAGCAGGGATCTATGACCTAGTGGCTGCAGACATCAGGTGGAACCCCGGCTCAACTCCCCACTCCCCACTGCATAATATACATGTTTTGATGAGAGGCTGAGTTTCGCATGCCTTAACAAATGAAAACCTGCCACTGCTCTCCCCCTTCAGTGGTACCAAATGCACTGCTTCGGTGCTCACTGTTAGATACCCCTTACCTAGTCTATGTGGCCTTTTGCCAGTTTGGGTAATTTTTTTCTTCCTACTGCCAGCATCTCAGGCTCTTCAGAGTACAGCCGTTGGGCAACATAAGCAGCTAGACCTTTTCTACAAAAAGCCAAAACTGCTCAGAAATTCACGTCTTCTGGGTAGCCCTTGGACATGACAAATGACAACTGTAGCTTACACTCCAGAGTTCCCCTTAAGGGCCAGGCCAGGTAGAAGCCACTCTTTTCAAGATGCGACCTGAAGTCATGCCCTTACTTGCCTCGTTGCCTTCCCTGTCCTGCTTCCCTACTTCCCTATAAGTATCTTCTGGGCTCAGGTTCTTAATAAATCAAGGTCTGCTTTGGGGCGTTCAACCCAAGAAAATTGCTGACCCTACTACCCCTGGGTAATGTGCAGCAATTTGGACAGTTTTATATTCTGCTGTCTATCACTGGGGTTTCTTAAGCTCCCACAACCAAGAATTTATAGGAAGCTATAGATTTTGCTCAGGGGGGAAAAACACCATATATACAAAATATTCTACATCATTTCAAAGACTTTCTGAGTCCCCTGAAACCCACCTATGGGCCTTAGTTTCAAAACTATTGACCTCGACACACTATTAAATACAGGGAACAAAACATAAGATGCCAAAATGCCAGAAGATTAAAAAAACACAGACTTCTAGTGGTTTTCTTTTTTGCTCTTTTCGAGGCCTCATTAATTTTGTATTCTATCAACAATTTTGCTCTGCTGCTTCTTAATTTCCTCAAGTTGGCAATTGTTCTGGATGTGTTTAATTTTTCCCTTCAGATCACACTTCCCCACCTGCTGTGCTCCAGCAACTGACTATGCAGACTGCATCCACAGGCTGCCTTCCCTCCAGCATTCAGGTGGGCTTGGCCAATGGGAATAACCACCAGAGACTGAAGAGGGACTGGAAAGTGGAGTCTGTGGTTTCATTTTCCTGCTCTCTCCTCAGGGTTACCATGGATGGGCAATGTCCTCTGACTAAAGGGCATAGCCCCTATCATGTGGCCCTCCTCACATGACTCTCCCTCTCCAGATTCTGGAGATTACTTCCTCCCATTTCCCTTCAGGCTTGTGATGGTAAAGACTCACTTATTTTAAATTTCTTGTGTATCACATTATCCCCTGTGGTTTCTATACACCCTGCCAACATAGTGTTGTAAATAACTCTTTTATTAAATTTGCCTTAATTTACACAATTTGGGTGCTGTCTATTTCTTGATAACATTTTGATGCATAATAACTCATCAAAATGCACTGACTACCTTTCATTCCTGAGGCAGGAAGCAAGGTAAGGGCTGGGCTACAGTTAAGGTTAAGATTAGGTGAGAGGGTAGCTATAAAGATGTGCTCACTAGCTCTCCTTTTTAAGCTAGAAATTTAAAATTCAGAAACCAGCTAGGATGAATGTTATCTTTCCCCATTCTCTAACGCAGCTCGCTCCAATGTAGTTATTAGTTACATGTGACTATGAAACACTTACCATGTGGCTGGAGATTTGCTGTAACTGCAAAATGCATGCTGAATATTGACAATCATACATAAAAAGATGTAAAGAGTCTCAATTTTTATATTAATTTTAGGTTGAAAAGATGATATGTTGGTGATCTGGTTTGGCTGTGTCCCCACCCAAATCTCATCTTGAATTATAACTCCCATAATTCCAGGGGTTATGGGAGGGACCCAGTGGCAGGTAATTGAATCACAGGGGCAGGTCTTTCCCATGCTATTCGTGTGATAGTGAATAAGTCTCACAAGATCTGATGGTTTTATAAAGAGGGGTTTCCCTGCACAAGTTCTCTTCCCTTGTCTGCTGCCATGTGAGAGGTGCCTTTCATTTTCCACCATGATTGTGAGGTCTCCCCAGCCACATGGAACTGTAAGTCCATTAAACCTCTTTTTCCTTATAAATGACCCAGTCTTGGGTATGTCTGTCTCAGCAGCATGAAAATAAACTAATAGAATTATAACAGTAGGTAAAATACAATATATTATAAAATTAGTTTCCCTCTTTTGCTATTTTTAGCTTGGCTACTAGAAAATTTTAAATGTCATATGTATTTCACATTCTATAAAACAGTGCTGACCAAGTGATATCACCTGGTTATATTTGTCTCTCTTTAGAACTGCATAAATTTACTTTTGGTAACTCTTTATAATACATACCCTTTTCTTAGTTTTCTCCTGTATTATTTACTATTCCACAGAATCTCTTTCTAGAAAGTCAGTCTCTTGGTGTTACATATTTTTATTTAACTTCACTGCTTTGATGCAAAATACCTGGCCTTCTGCAAACACAGAAAGCTGAAAGTGCAGTTAGACCAAATATTTAGTCACCGCTGCAACTAGCATATCTTCTTCTATTCTCTTGCAGCACTGAGGTGGTAAACAATACTGATCTATTTAAAGTATAGGTAATTACTCCAGCTGATCAGAATTTGCACAGCCATTGCAAATTATGTGAGTATAGCAGTGTTGCCTAAACATGTTTACCCTTCAGTTCACACTAAAAAAGTCTTTTAACTGCATAAAGAAAATGTAGCACATATACACTATGGAATACTATGCAGCCATAAAAATGAATGAGATCATGTCCTTTGCAGGGAGTTGAACAATGAGAACACATGGACACAGGGAGGGGATAATCACATTCCAGGGCCTGTTGGGGTATGTGGGGAAAGGGGAGAAAGAGCATTAGGACAAATACCTAATGCATGTGGGGCTTAAAACCTAGATGTTGGGTTGATCAGTGCAACAAACCATCATGGCACCCATATACCTATGTAACAAACATGCACGTTCTGCACATGTATCTGGGAACTTAGAGTAAAATTAAAAATATAAATAAATAAGTATCTTTTAGTACGGAAACAATTTCATATTCTTTTTAATGTAATAAATGTATTCATAGTATCTTGGAAATGAAACTGAGTCTCAAGCAATTGTTAACACCTGGCATGAGTGTTAGGAATATTAAACCTAACACTCAGGCTTATTAAAACTAGGCCATGTGACAAAACCTGAACTTTTAATCACCAAGTCTGTCCCATCCACTCTAGTCCTCGACAGGATAAATCTGATACTTTTAACAAAATAGGAAAAAAACATTAACCCAAGACACAATAGGTTATTTTCATGAGAAAGAGTTTCTTCTGATGCATGTGAATTAGGCAGAACTCTCTCAGTTTTGGAAAAGAAAATTTCAACTCAAATAAGCCTCAGCTAGAAATGGAATTTATTACTTATATTACAAAGTGTTTAAACTAAGCCACATAACATCTTTTTCTTGCTATTTCTTGATTCTTCTTTCTTTGGTATTAACTAATTTTCGGAAAACACATTTCCGTGTGTTGATAAAGGTGACAAGCTAACCCAGGCATATAATCCTCCACCTCAACAGTCCTGCCAGAAAAAAATGGTTCAAGCAGAAGACCCAAGCCAGTTTCTCATTGGACAAACAAAAACAAAAACAACACCATGCTTTTTCCTTACCCAATAACTGGCACTCTTGGTTGGCCAGGCCTGGGTCATGAGCCTACTTATGGAGTAAAGACAAAGGAAAATTTAGTCTTGAGAATATGGAGGAAACATTTCACAAAATAACAAGGGAACTCTGTTAGCTGGATTAAGAGATGCCAGACATGCTAAATTATCAGACGTGTACTATGACAGGGAAATAATTAAATGCTAAACTAAAGTAAAAATGAAGGCTTCTTTCTTATAACCCAAAGTAATTATGATATATCACAGGCCAAAATCCGTCAATTTTTTTCAGCCATTGTTATCAAGAAAGAGAGAGAGATTTTATCAGTGAAGGTTTGAGAAACAATGATCTTTTCTCAATCATTAAGCCTAGATTTAGATATGAATAAAGAATGGGAAAGAGAGAGAGAGAGAGAGAGAGAGAGAAGGTGCTCTCTTCAATCTAAATGTATCCTGAGTAGGATTATAATGAGTAGGAGTAGAGATATTTAAACTTGTCAAATTCAAAATTTTAAATTTGACCCAGTTACATCAACTAACCTGATTTCTATTTGGTTCTTTGCTAAATTGATGATCTGTCTTTGTCCAGTGGTACATAAGCAGACATAGATTAGAAATGCTGACTATGTTTAGATTTATGTCAATCAACAAAGAAGTCTTCAATATTTGCTGTGAGTATGGCGTTATGCTAATGTGCTGAGAGATGCTTAAACTGTCTCAGATGTGATTCCTAGCTTTAACAAAACCTCGCCAATGAATTTTTAAAAAAATAAAATAAACACATTAAACAAAACTGGACAAAATTGGGTAGGGGCAAAATGTGAGGCTAAATGTTTGTGCTGCAGACTCAGTGCTAAATACTCAGGGCAGAGAAAATTTGCCGGTAATCACAACGTGAGATCAAGGTTCCACCACTTTGTATATACATGGACTTGATTAGAAAAAAGTAAATAAAGAATAAAGGCTAAGTTACTAAATTCTGACATACAGTATAAGCACTTTGTTTTCTAATTACTTATGAGAAATGCATAAGCAAAAGCTTTTTAAATATTCTTTCCGTTTTTAGACAATGTCTACCAAGGCACTTGAACCTTTTAAAACGTTTAACAGTACAGGATAAAGAGTTGCTCAAAGAAACAAAGAATCAAGGATAATAACCTCAAGCAGATTGCAGTGATTATATAAACATATATAAGAAATTTTGTTTAGGATCATAGTTAAATCACTAATTTTTACTTATATAAAAAAATCTGCAATGCCTAACACAAGCAAATATTGGGTAATTGACACATATTTGTTATGAAGAAAATAAGGTAAAGCCTTTTTGTAACAATTCATTATACATGAAAGAATTTGGTGAGTGTTTTTCATGTTGCCTCATTCACTGGCTGAAGTACAGGTGTGTTATAGCTTCTCCCAGACGAGGTCGTTTATCACTGGTCTCTGGAACTGTAGGCCTCAACCATAACTGAGGGCCTAATTTGTTTAGATACATGCACTATGCTTGTACTCTCTCCAGTGATTGGTAGGAAAATTCCAGTGGGGTATAAGTAATGTGCAAGGCATGTAAGGTAATTTGCTAGCCTAGCCAAACTCTAATATAATTTTAAAAACAGCAATTGTGAAAAATCACCATAAGGGCTGCATTTTGCTCTTAACTAAATTTGTACCTGTTTGCTAAAGATAATAAAGACTCTTGGAAGGTGCTTGCAAATACATTGTAGTTTAAAAAAAATTCTATAAAACAATTTTTTTTACTTTTATGAAACCCTTCTAAATATATTTACTCAAACTTTTTTGTTTCACATTTTAACCAGAAATGTGACTCTTGCCATTCTGTTAAATTTAACCTTTGTTTAAACTTCTAAAAAGTCTTTTTCTAATTTATTATATCAATTATAAATAAATGTTGCTCAAGGTTAAAACCATTTTATGCAGACCAAAATTAGATACTGTGTTTTTCTTAATATAAGACCTAACATTAGGCAGCATAACAGTTTGCATTTACTTCTATTTAAAGCAACATTAAGTGACTAGTAATGTCATATGATTTATAATTTCATGTGTGTAGTGTAAAACCTACAATTTTATACACTTAAAGTTTAAGTATGGATTACAAACTAGAAATGTTCTCTTTCAAAAATCATATTGTATTAATAAAATAAATATCTCTGCCCTATTCTCATTTAAAGACACACACTAGTTTTTAATCCAATCTCTTGCCCACAAAATTGATATCATTTCATCTTTATTTAATATTTAATTCCTTTAAGAAATTCCATAATTATTTTTGAGCACCTTGTTCTGTTTTGATAAACAGATATTTGAGTATAATTTAGCACAGTATGCTGTCTTCCCATCCCTTTATTTGTGACTCTCCCACAAAAATACATAAAGAAATGTTTTCATTGGTTCTATAAGTCACAACCTCTAATACTCAGGTCAAAAAATGAAGTTGGCTATTTGTAGAACACTAATACCTCCAACCTGCCTTTTGCATACTGGTGGTTCTCAAAAATTTTTTAACATAGCTGACTCATATAGGGCAAGCACCAAATGATCCAATTCTTAACTCACTTTCACATTCCAGTGACCAAAAAATTGCATGAAAAAGAATTTCAGAGGACATTGCACAAATTACTCATCACTCACGTTTTTAAACAGGGTCACCAAACTACAGTCTGTAGGCCTGATTGGCTCACCATCTGATTTTGTAAATAAAGTTTTAATTTTAAAATAGCCACATCCATCTGTTTATGTATGTCTACAGTGGGTTTTGCACTAAAACATCAAAGTTGAATAGTGGTGGTAGACACCACATGACCTGCAAAACCTATACAATCTTTTGCCAGAAAAAGAAAGAAATTGTCCTTCTTTTATTTAAAGCAAGTGTAGTGATATATACACTGATCTTATATGAATCACAATGGTCTCTGAACTTAAAACTAGCTGAATAATTTTATAAGACTTACCTTGATAGTGGTAAGTTTCGCCTAAGGCTTCCCCTTACATATTCAGAGTTCAGCCTAAAGGTTTTTCTAAATGCTTCTTTCTTTTTTTTTTTTTTTTTTTGAGATGGAGTTTCGCTCTTGTTACCCAGGCTGGAGTGCAATGGCGCGATCTCGGCTCACCACAACCTCTGCCTCCTGGGTTCAGGCAATTCTCCTGCCTCAGCCTCCTGAGTAGTTGGGATTACAGACACGCACCACCGTGCCCAGCTAATTTTTTGTATTTTTAGTAGAGATGCGGTTTCACCATGTTGACCAGGAGGTCTCCATCTCTTGACCTCGTGAGCTACCCGCCTTGGCCTCCCAAAGTGCTGGGATTATAGGCATGAGCCACCGAAGGTTTTTCTATAGCCTATTTAAATGTGTAAATAGACTATGCCCTACTCGAGTAATTACTGAGTTTCAGCCAATCACAGAAACTGTTCAAACAAGGCAAGTACCAAGCTGTAACTAATCCAGCTGTTTTTGTACCTCACTTCTCTTTTCTGCACCTCACTTTCTTTTTCTATCCCTAAATCCTCTCCAACTATGAGGTGGCAAAGAAATAATTCTGAATTTATTCTCAGGAGCAAGGAAGGAAGATGGGGAACAGAGGTGGGTGGGAGAGGTTGCTTGATTTGTAAAGGATCATTCTTTGCTCAATTAAACTCTGATAAACTTAATTGGTCTGAAGTTTTTCTTTTAGAAATACTATGTTGAAAGTGTATTCACAGGCCTCTCATTGCCAGTGAACTATAGAAGCAAATTATAAAAAGCATTATGAATATGTTTGCTTTAGAAATTTGGGTATGGTTAACAAGTGGGACCTAATTAAACTGAAGAGCTTGTGCACAGCAAAAGAAACTAGTCAGAGTGAACAGGCAACCTACAGAATGGGAGAAAATTTTTGCAATCTATCCATCTAAACAAGGTCTAATATCCAGAATCTATAAGGAATTCAAACAAATTTACCAAAAAAAAAAAAAAAAGAAGAAGAAAACAAGAAGAAGGACGAGGAGGAGGAAGAGGAAGAAGAAGAAGGAGGAGGAGGAGGAGGAAGAGGAGGAGGAGAAGGAGGAGGAAGAAGACCTATTAAAAAGTGGGCAAATGACATGAACAGACACTTCTCGAAAAAAGACATTCATGCAGCCAATGAACATATGAAAAAAATCTCATCACTGATTATTAGAGAAATGCAAATCAAAACCACAATGAGATGCCATCTCACACCAGTCAGAATGGCCATTATGAAAAAGTCAAGAAACAACAGATGCTGGCAAGGTTGTGGAGAAATAGGAGAATACATTTATACTGTTAGTGGGAATGTAAGTTAGTTCAACCATTATGGAAGACGCTGTGGCAATTCCTCAAGAGCTAAAACCAGGAATACCATTTGACCCAGAAATCTCATTATGGAACATATACCCAAAAGCATATACATCATTCTATTACAAAGATACATGTACATGTACGTAGGTACTATTCACAATAGCAAGGCTGTGGAGTCAACCCAAATGCCCATCAATAATAGACTGAATAAAGAAAATGTAATACATATACACCATGGAATGTTATGCAGTCATAAAAAAGAATGAGATTATTATTTTTTCTTTGCAGGAACATAGATGAAGCTGGAAGCCATTATCCTCAAATTAACACCAGAACAGAAAAACAAACACTGTATGTTCTCACTTATAAGTCAGAGCTGAACAATGGGATCACATGGACATAGGGAGGGGAACAACACACATTGGGGCCTGTTGGCGGTAGTGTGGGGGGAGGGAGAGTATTAGAAAGGATGGCTATTGCATGCTGGGCTTAATACTTAGGTGATGGGTTGACAGACGCAATAAACCACTGTGGCACATATTTACCTTTGTAATAAACCTGCACGTCCTGCACATGTACCCCATAACTAAAAATAATTTAAAAACAAAAGAAATTTGGGTAAGGGAGAACAACAATACAAATATATGTAAAACTTAGTTTAGGCACATACACTGAAGGATTAACTACATACAAACTAAATGTTCATGATATAATGGTAATTGATAACACAAAATAAGACTAGCCATTGAAAACCACCACTGGGACCAACCAATACTGATGCTGCTCCACTAATATCTGAGACCATTTCACTTTCTGCATATGTGTCTGTGTCTAGAAGCGCTGCAACAAGGATCTCAGCAGTCTTGAATTCTGGACCTCAGTAAATACTAGCAATGGAGTAGTTTCCAAATAAGATGAAAGGTTGATAGCCCTTAATAACATAATGGGTGGTTACCAGTAGGTGACCTTTAGTCATCTGTGAAAGCATAAGTTTTTAGAATTGTAAATTGCTTCCATCAAAAGGCCCATAAAGACTTGTTCTAGGCCCATTGCTGGTAAGTTGTGTACTCAATATTTCAATAAACACAGTTTGACTTGATATTCCTGAGCAGGCATCAACTAAGCTCCATACCATAGTTGAAGAAGGGCTTCATTAGATCATTCATGGGATAGAAAAAGAGTGAGGCTCTTCTAGATCCTTCTCTGGGATTTCCAGTCATCACCTGTCCATCAGGCCAAGGTTTACAGATAGCAGAGAACAGCCTGAAACTAGGAGTAAGTAAAAGCAACACTTCCCACATATTTTCTTTCATCAGGTTTTTGGTAGTATGAACTCAGAGAAGGTAAGATCTCCACAAGCCCAGAATACAAACGCTATAAAGTTGTTTGATTTTGCCCCAGTATTTTGCAGATGAAATACACACAGCTGAATAAAAGGTAAGTGCCTCTCCTGGACCACAGGTCTCCTAAATTCAAGCTCACTGCCAGTGGCACAGCCTTCCTGAGGGCTTAGATTATGTAGCACATGAGGCACAATCTTAGCTCTGAGTTCCAGCCTGGGACTCCTTACCATCCCACTCTTCCCATGTGCTACTGTTTTCCCTTCCCTATCTAATTAAACACAAACTCTTCTTAATTCCAGTGAGCAAGGTTTTAAGAGTCTCTGCTCAGCTACAGTCTTCTCCTTTACCTTGGAACATTGTAGACTTTATATTTTATCTATCAATCAAAATTGTACGTTTTAGTGTGTTCATTTTCTTTTAGCTCTCTTTCTAGAAGATAGTTTTTTAAACTTCATGAATTTTTTTTCTATTTGATTCCAACTCTCCTCTGAAATGGATTCTTATTCTTAAATCATTTTGTCAATGCTCCCACGGCAAGTGATCTTTGTCTTGCACATTCTTTAATGAAGTTTATTTGGAAGGGGCTGTATGCATGCCACTGCCTTCAAATGGAGTTCTACAGTTGGAAGGAGGGTTCACAGGGGAAAGAAAGAAATGAGAAGCTGGATCACACTATGTATTTCATTAGTATTTTGTAGAAAGATTATGGTTCAGTGGGTTGAGAATATCACATACATCTATTTTTCTAAATGGTGAATAAATTCAAAGCCCGTGCTTAAACTAACTTCAATTTTGAAGACGTAATTTGAAAGCTTTCAATGTACACATGGCTGCATGTACTTGCACCACCCTGGATTGAATATATAAAGTCATAATTCATTTGTGAGAGGCAGCACAGGGTAATGAATATAACATAGGCCTTACAGAAAGGAAGCCAGAACCCTAAACCATGTCTGCCACCAGCTGGTTTTTAGCAAGTTCCTTAACTCACCTTGCTCTCAGAGTCCCGATCCTTAAAATGAGGACACTGAGCAAAGATGGTTACAATGGACTTTTCCCAGCTTTAACATCATATAAGTCTGCAAACTATTCAAAAGTCTTTGCCCTTAAAGAAATTCAAACAGACCAAGAGAAAACGAAGCAGTGCCTGTTGCTAAAATTCTCAGAATTGCTGAAATGCTCAGACCAGAGAGTCTGATTAAGGTACTAAAATTTGTTTCAGGCTACTGCAAATCAATTTAATCCTATTAAGTAGGCTAGAATAATTGAGCAATAGCCTTGGGAGTACAAGTAGCCAATTTGAATTTATACAGAAAAGAAAGAAAATCACTTTTTTCAAAGCTTCTATTTCAGAAATCAGAAAACTGTTTTTGTAACATGATTACCTGACTTTCTACTAGAATCTTAAGAACATTGGTACACTCTTAAATCTGAGCCTGTATTCCCTCAGTTCTTTATTTAATCTAGATGAAGAAAAAAACCCAGCTGTCTCAAGAGTGGTGACTGGTTGAACCAGTAAATGCAGACACTCAATAAAAATCCACTGAAGGGGTGATGGATGCCATCACATTTGCTATAATTATTTGACAATTATTAAAGACTTGGATCAGCACTTTTTAGTTTTCATTCTTACTATTTGACAATGAAATGCCCATAATAACTGTGTTGGTTCTACTGCTATTAAAAAATCAGCCTATGAGAAATGTACTCATTATTCATGTATTCATTCAAAAAATACCACTGAAGTGTGCCAATCAATGTATCTGATGAGACAAGTAGAAAATTCTCTATTTCCCAATGGGGGAAACTGACACATCATCAAATGACAGCAATGTTGTAAGTGCTGTACGATGATGTGAAACCACTGAGAAGGATGCATCTGATTCTTCTTGGAGTGCTCAGGTTGTCCTCCCAGAGGAGGTCACACTTGAATGGCATAATAGAGGAAGCCATGTACTCAACACAGAGGAAATGGCATTTACAATGGCCAAGTGGAAGCTCCAGGAAGTAAGGCGTCTTTGGAAAGAAACGGTGCTGCATTGAGCATCCCTGGAACACAGGAGACCTTATGGTGGCAGTCACGAGAGCATAAGCTGGGCAGACGGAGTCCAGGGCAGGAAGGAACTTACAGCCTGTGGTGATAAATTTGGACTCCATCTACCAGAAATGAATGGATTATGTAAGCCAATATGCTTTTTAGAAAGAATGTGGAGGAAAAATGTGGAAAGCAGATTGCAAGAAAGAAGGCTAGAGGAATTACTTTATTTTATGCTGCATTTATAAAACCGAAAGGAACTTATTTTTCTCTCTGTCACAAAATGACTGTGGAAATATCACTGTTTTATGTTCAGTTCTACTGAATAAAAAATCAAAGACACAGAATGGGTTGAAACTCACTTGTGATTGTTGACTTTGCCACTGTAAGAACCCAATCCAGGTTCTTCCTTGAAAGGAATGGCTAGAGGGTTAATGACTGCTGCACTGGTCAAAGGTCCAATCTGAGAAAGGGAAGACAAGGTGCATGCATGCCTCTTGGAACTGGGATTCAGGAATATGAGAAGATGAACAAAAATCAACCAGCTAAGAAAAAATCCAACCTAAGTATCTTTCCCTGTGCACATTCAATTGCTGCTGCAGCTCTTCCTTCCTCGAGAGAATGTGCAGAAGAAGAAAGGCTATTTTAATTCCACTCATTGGCCATTGAATGGTTGGAACAGAACTTGTAACTAATAGTGAAAGTGATCCTGGATACAACCCTAGTCTCTGTCTCTATTATGATAGATATACTGTAATGTCTGATTGAAAAGTAAATTTTTCAGCATTTAGAAATTTATCTTCTGGTCTTCATAATGTAGAGTTCTGAACATAAAAATGGGTTCTTTTTATAATGGCATATATTTTTACTATAGTAAACATAGCATAAAATTTACCATTTTACTCAGCTTTAGTGAGATGTAATTAACAAATAGAAATCACATATATTCAAGGTACACAATATAATAATTGATATATGTATAAATTGTGAAATGATAACCATAATCAACTAATTAACATATTTATCACCTCACAGTTACCTTTTTTGTGGTGAGACATAAGATCTACTTTCTTAGTGAATTCAAGTATGCAATACATTGACGTTATCACCATGCTCTACCGTAGGTCTCCATAGTTTATTCATCTACCATTTGAACCATTTTTAAGTGTACAGTTTGGTAGCATTTCGTATATTTGCATTGTTGGGCAGGCATCACCACCATCCACCTCTGGATCATTGTTTTAATCATTCCAAACTAAAATTCTGAACCCAGTAAGCAACAACTCCCATTTACACAGTTTATGCCTAGGAATAAGAAAGTAAACATGACTGGTTAGCTGCAGCCCATGTCCTCAGAGAATGTAGAATACTAATTATTGGGAAGGATAAAAAAAGGGAGGATGGAATCAAGGGAGAAATGTCCTTTGTCAAAAGTTGCAATCTGCATGAAAAGAGAGTAACATCCACATAAGGCTGCTGTCCCACAGCCCTACCTCATTCTGTTAATTATTAGTTTATCCTCAAACTAATTGCCCTGGGTCTCATTCTGCATATCTGTGAAATGGGATTAAATTTATTATCCACAGGATGAAGTGGGGGTAAATGTTAACAGATACTCAAGACAAACAAAAAATTTCCAAATGTGATCTTGTTGTTGACTTGCTGGTGGTCTGCATAAATGATGATCTCTCTTTATGTTTTTGTTCTCTCATTTATGAATCAGAGGCAATCATATAGTAGCCTCTCAATAATACATGCAGTGTAACTGCCTGCTAGACAATTACAAAAAATGCCTTTCATACGTGATTTGAAGAAGCACATCTATTGTCGTTCGATATCAATTGCACTACTACTTATTAAGAATCTACCTCGGCCGGGCGCGGTGGCTTACGCCTATAATCCCAGCACTTTGGGATGCCGAGGCGGGTGGATCACGAGGTTCAGATTTCGAGACCATCCTGGTCAACATGGTGAAACCCCGTCTCTACGAAAAATACAAAAATTAGCTGGGCATGGTGGCACATTCCTGTAATCCCAGCTACTTGGGAAGCTGAGGCAGGAGAATCGCTTGAACCCAGGAGGTGGAGGTTGCGGTGAGCCCAGATGGCGCCATTGCATTCCAGCCTGCGTAGCAAGAGCGAAACTCCACCTCCAAAAAAAAAAAAAAAAAAAAAAGGAATCGACCTCATGCCAAATCTTGTTAATTCGTGGAAGTTTAGAATTGAAAAAGACAATACCATTTACAATATAACTTAATCCCTAAGAATAGAAATGTTACTGGCTCATATGCTGTATTAACACCTTTAATATTTTCAGATTTTGTAAAGAATATCACTATGTATATTTTAAATATATGTAGATTTGTATTTATAATTAATTGTAGTTTATTCCATTTTTAAATTCTGTACAACTGCATCAATTCATATATTTTAAAATTTTATAGCTTAAAAAATCTGCATATCAAAACTAGCTGTTTATACTTTTTCTCCTCGAACAAAGAATGGAGCCCAGTGGTTTCTCTATGTTTACATGAGACATATGGAGTTGTATATTTCATAAAGCTAAATAATTTTTAAAATTTGATTCAACTACAATGAAAGTTTATTTCTATCACTGCCTCTATAGGGGATTTTTTTCTTAAAATAGGCTGAGAGAGGGAAGATTCTTTCCCTGGGATTTAATTAGAACTCAGTCAACAAGAGTATAAAATCAAATGTTCTACAGAGAGGACACTATACTGTCAGCTGAATTGTATTTTTCCAAAACTTGTTACAGACAATACAGACTTGGTAGTTTTTGTGGCTTGGGAAATCTGTCTTAGGATGTGAGGGCAATCCGCCTGGGACATCTGTCACCCCATTGATTGCCAGAGTTGATTCAGCTGATCTGGCAGGCTAGGCAGGTGTCCTCTTCTTCCCTCATCACTCCATGTGTGTCCCTCCCAAAGCTGTGTGCTTGGTTGAAGAGAACCACCATCCCCAATAGAGGAGGACTGGTCTTCAGTCAAGGGTATATGAGTAGCTGTGCTCCGCTGCTAGAACCTCCAAACAAGCTCTCAGGGAAATCAGTCTGGAAGCTGGGAATTCTCCCTACATACCTGTGACTAGGAACAAATGTTCTAGTAGCCCAGGAATGGCCATGAGAGTGTAGCATTTTTATTACCTTTAATACCCTTCATCTAGATAGGTGACCTCCTTCTGACCTCCTTCTTCAGTCCAGGTTCCATTCTAAGGAAGTGTTCCTTGACCCATAATAGCCTTCTCCAGGAGGCCAAATAGTCTTTTTTTTTACTTCCTTGATGCTTATGCATTCTTGAAACTTTATGTTCATTTTCTTGTGTCTTTTTCCCTCAATTAGACCAGTACATTACATATTCTTTTTCATAGTCTCTGACACACAGTAGGTATTTGATTTGTTTCCTAACTGTCCTTTTATGCTAGAAAGCAACAAATGAAATAGAAGTGGAGAGATAATGCAGAAAACAGATAAGATAATGTGCAGATATAAGCATAGGTTCATTTGTTCATCCAAACGCATTCATTGAGCACTGACTTTTAGTGTGCTAGGCAGATATGCCAAGAAACAAAACCAATACAATTTCTGCTTTTGTGAGTTTACATTTTAGTGAGAAAGAGAGAGGCTATGAAATATGTGTAAGACAGAGAGAGAGAGGTACATATCATATGCTGATTAGTGCTAGGAAGAGACCTATAATGAGATAAAACACTGTTGATGGCTACTGTTTTATACAGGGTACAGACAGACTGAAAGGGACAAGAGTGAAAGCAGGAAGATGACTTAGGAGGCTCCTTTCTCAAGAGGTTGTTGTCCAAGGAGATGGATCAGACTAGAGCATTGGAGGCAGGGCTCATATTATCCATGTATTTTGAGGATAAAGTCAACAGGATTTGATATGGATTGAGTACAGGATATGAGAATAAAAGAGAAGTGAGGGTTGACCCTAGGATTTTTGGTCTCAGCAAGCTAAAGAATGAAATTTCATTTGCTGACATGGTAAAGTCTGAAGAAGGAGCTGATCAAAGGAATGAAAATTAAAAATTGTGAATATGTTCACTCTAAAAACTATTTGCACTCATTTTGAGACTGAACTTTCAGGTTTGTTCACCTGTGCTTGCTTGCGTGCCTGCCGGGGATGCCGCCCCCACCCATGACATGCTTAAAAGAGGGCACACAGATGCAAAAGCAGCATCTTGTCAAGATGTCATCCTTGGAAGAAAGAGGCATACCTTCCTTTATTGAGCTTCACTTTATTGCCCTTTATTGATGTTTGTTTTTAACAAATTGAGGGGCTGTGGCAACACTGCATTGAACAAACCTAACAGCACCATTTCCAGCAGCGTGTGCATGTACTCACTTTGTCTCTCTTTTTCACATTTAATAATTCTCATACTATTTTAAACTTTTTCATTCTTGTTATATCTACTGTGGTGATCTGTGATCTTTGATGCTACTGCAGTAATTGTTTGGGGGCACCACAAACGACACCCATATAAAACCTCAAACTTGATTGATAAATGTTGTATGTAATTCTGACCACTACACTGACAAGCAGTTCCCCCATCTCTCTCCCTCCCCTCCCCTTGTGCTTACCTATTTCCTGGGATGTAATATTCAAATTAGCCAGTCAATAACCCTTACCATGGCCTCTAAGTGTTCAAGTTGAAGAAAGAGTCCCAGGTGTCTCACTTTAAATCAACAGCTAGAAGTGATGAAGTTTAGTGAGGAAGGCATGTCAAAAGCTGAGATACAAGAAGAGCTAGGCTAGGCCTCTCTTGGGCTAGTTAACCACCAAGCTGAGAATGCAAAGGAAAAGTTCTTGAAGAAAATTAAAAGTCCTATGCCAGTAAACATACTGATAATAAGAAAGCAAAACAGCCCTTTTGCTGACATGAAGAAAGTTTGAGTGGTCTGGATAAAAGATCACATTTAAAAAAAAAAAAAGTCACAACGTTCTCTTAAGCCAAAGCCCATTCCAGAAGAAGATCCTAACTCTCTCAAATTTTATGAAGTCAGAGAGGTGAGGATGTTGCAGAAGAAAAGTCAAAAGCTACAGAGGTTAGTTCATGAGGTTCAAGGTGAGGCAAGAAGTTCTAAGGGAGAAGCCACAGCAAGTTATTTCGAAGATCTTGCTGAGATAATAGGTGAAGGTGGCTAAATAGATTTTTAACATAGAGGAAACAGACTTCTATAAGATAAGATGCCATCTATGACTTTCATAGCTACAGATGAGAAGTCAATGCCTAGCTTTAAAGCTTCAAAGGTGAAAGCTGACTTTTGGGTCTAATGCAGCTAGTGACCTTAAGTTGAAGCCAATGCTTGTTAGCGTTCAGAAAAACCTTAGGGCCTTTAAGAATGAGGTCAAATCTACTCTCTGAGCTCTATAAAGGAACAACAAAGCCTGGATGACAGCACATCTGTTTATAGAATGGTTTACTGAATATTTTAAGCCCACTTTTGAGACTTACTTCTCAGAAAGAAGATTCCTTTCAAAATGTTCCTGCTCACTGATAATATACCTGTTTACCTAAGAGCTCTAATGGAGATGAACAAGGGTATTCATGTTGTTTTCATGTTTTTATGCCTGCTACCACAATATGCATTCTGTAGCTCATGGATTAATGGGTATTTTGACTCTCAAGTCTGATTATTTAAGAAATATATTTCCTAAGACTATAGCTGCCATGGATAATGATTCCTCTGCTGTATCTGAGCAAAGAAAATTGAAAAAAGATTCACTATTTTAGATGCTATGAAGAATATACATGTTTCATGAGAAATCAAAATATCAGTATTAACAGAAGTTTGGAAGAGGTTGATTCAAACCCTCATGGATGACTTTGAGGGATTCAAGACTTCTTTCAATAGAGGAAGTAACTGCAGATCTGGTGAAAGTCATAAGACAAGTCATAAAATTAGAAGTGGAGCCTGAAGATATTATTGAATTGCAGCAATCCATAGTAAAACTTGAACAGATGAAGATTTGCTTCTTATGTATAAACAAAGAAAACGGTTTCTGGAGATGAAATCTACTCCTGATGAAGATGCTTGAACATTGTTGAAATGACAACAAAAATTCGAATATTCTATAAATTTAATCGATAAAGCAGTAGCAGAGTTTGAGAGGGTTCACTCTAATTTTGAAATTTCTACTGTGGGTAAAATGTTATTAAACAACATTGCGTGCTACAGAGAAATCTTTCACAGAAGAGCCAATGTGGCAGACTTCATTGCTGTCTTATTTTAAGAAGTTGCCACAGCCACCCCATCTTCAACAACCATCATCCTGATCTGTCAGCAGCCATCAACACTGAGGACCCTCCATCAGCGAAGACTATGACTAGCAGAAGGCTCAACTGAGGATCAGCATTTTTTAGCAGTAAAGCATTTTTACAGTAAGGCATGTAAATTGTTTTGTTGCAGACATAATGCTGTTGCATAGTTAACAGACTACAGTACCATGTAAGCATAACTTTGGTATGTACTGGAAAATAAAAAACCTCATGTCATTTGCTTTATAGCAATAATCACTTAATTGCAGTGTTCTTTAGGGTAAGCCTGTAACTTGTATTTTCTTCTTTCTTTTTGTATGAGCTTGCTTTGATTTCTTGATCCTCAGGTGGGTAATCATTTGCTTTTATCTTCACAAGGTATAGTTTTGCAGAAGCACCACACATTTTTCCAATCACATTCTTTCAGACAAGTTTCAGACAAAGTCTTAACACTGAATTCTGGACATCAGTACAAACAGTTGGTAAGCTTCTAAATCCCTGATTAAATGTCAAGGTTATTGCTTACCTAGTGCATTCTTCAGTTATCGCCTGGTAAATACACATACACACACATACATACACACACACACACACACACACACATGCACACTTTCTTTTATTTTTCTCTGTCTCTCTCCTGTCATGATTTAAACTCATATCAGCTGCAATATATCTGGCACTGGAGAGGAGCATAAATTCAGAATTTTATGGGGATAAAAATAGGCATAGGAGGTGGGATAGGGAGAAGAGTATTAATTCTCTACCAAGTTGATTCAATTGTCCACCTCACTTAACCAGTACAGACCTGGTTTAGAGAAGAACAGGGTTTTAGTAGCCCTATCAAAACCATACCTAGAAATTGGAGTATGTGCTGATCAAGAGTTAATGGCTTCCTCCCACGTGTTTCTTTCAGTATTATATTTCAGGGGGCACATAATTGCCTTATTGAAATGTTGCAAAATGATTTCTTGCTGCAATTAAAATATGGTCTCTACTGTTGGCAGAGAAATTGAAATAGATTTTTCAGTGTGATCAACTATGTAACCCTGATGCTAAATGATGTGCTCCTTGCATAGAGCAGGTTAGTGTGAAATTTTATGTGGGGTCACCTGCCTCCGACCAGTGAAGGACAAACTAATCCCTAGCTAGAATTTGACCAGTTTCTAGGACACAATGACTCAAACATGGCATGTCTCTAGAATGATGCCTCCCTCCACAAGGAAGCAAAAAGTGTTATGTATCCCTAAAAAAATCATTCACCACATTCTATCGAGTCTTCCTTTGTTATTACTCTCCCATTCGCAACTTTCTTATCCTCCTTCCACCGTCTGCCTGAGGCCCTGGTCACTTTAATTCTGGGTAGAGAAATAGCCTTCCTATAGTTCTCTACCTCTCCCCACGTCTGTGGTGCTTATTTCTGCCATCTCAATATTTACGAAGTGTGAATTTTTATCATAAAATTTCCTATGGAAAAGCATTCAGTGGCATCTTTAACCTGCCATTGGAAAACAACTAGACTTTGCCTCAGTGAGTCATGTTTTCTTTTCTTTTCTTTTTTTTTTTTTTTTTTGGAGGCAGAATTTCACTTTGTTGCTCAGGCTGGAGTGCGGTGGCATGAACTTCACTCACTGAAAACTCTGCCTCCCAGGTTCAAGCAATTCTTCTGTCTCAGCCTTCTGAGTAGCCTAGATTACAGGCGCGCTTCCGCCTACTTTTTGTATTTTTAGTAGAGTTGGTATTTCACCATGTTGGCCAGGCTGGTCTCAAACTCCTGACCTCAGATGACCTGCCCACCTACACCTCCCAAAGTACTGGGATTACAGGCATTTTTAAATTTCTATTCTGTCCCAAATCTTCAGCCAACACACAAGGAATCTGGTTCTATGGTCTTTCTTGCTGCCTTATTCCTACCTAAATTTCTTTTTCATTTATTCTAATATATTCTTCTGGATTTCAGAGATATGTATGAAATTACAGCAGTAATGGCAGAAAAATAGCTGAAATTTGAAACTGCAACTTATCTAATCAATGTTGCTACCTACAATATAAGTAGTGAGACACAAAACTGTTTTAAAAAGGTAAATTCTGTTGTGTCTCACAAAACTGTTTTAAAAAGGTAAATCCTGTTGCTATAATTAGATGCATTAGTGTATAAGCCTCGACTTTAATGGTTACCAATAACAAAACCATACTGAAACTAGCTTAAAAGGGGAAAAGAATGTATTAATTAATGAAGTTTGAAAGTCAAGAGGTAATCACTTCAGGCACAACTGCATTCAGGAGTACAAATTATGTCATCATGACTTTTTATTTATATCTATCAGTGCTAATTCCAAGTTTTTTTATTTTCCTTCATTTGTTTGCTTGCTTGCTTGTCTTTCCTTCTTTCTTACAAAAGGTGAACTTCTTCCGTGGAGACAGGGTTGGTATCACTCAGATAATTCAGGCTTTCCTGGTCTGGATTTAACTACTCCAGTAGGGAAAATAAAAAGAGTTTTTTTTTGTAATTTCATGTATTCATGTAAGAATTTAAGAAAAAGATTCTCATATGCAAGGCTTATGTGCCTGTCATTTAGACCAGTCACTCTTGGGTGACCAGTTTCAATGACTGACCAAGCTTAGAACATATGTCCATTCCTATGGTCTACTAAGAAGACGGTCCCATAAAAGTTACATGGAAACCTCTGCCTCCCGGTTTCAACAGATTCTCCTGCCTCTGCCTCCCAAGTGGCTGAGACTACGGCTACGTGCTGCCACACCCAGCTAATTTTTATATTTTTAGTAGAAATGCGGTTTCAACATGTTGGCCAGGCTCAAACTCCTGACTTCAGATGATCCGCCCTCCTCAACCTCCCAAAGTGTTGGAATTACAGGCATCGATGGATATTTTGTATGGACAAATTCCAGAGCAGAAGAAGTTACATGAGATTACTGGAGATGATGACACTTGGTTTATGCTTTATATCCTTTATTATTTTGCCTTGATTTCTGTTCTGTTTACCTGTGAATGTACAACAAATCTCCCCAGAATCTAGAAACTTAAAATAATAACCATTTTGCTATTATCTCACAGCTTTATCAGATTGATAGGGATTGGCATCTCACACAGAGGCATTCAGATGGCAACTGAGGCTGGAGTCACTTGAAGTTTCTAAACTCACATGTCTAATGCATGGCCTGGGATAGCAGAGAGAGCTGTGCCAGGTCAACATCTTTGCATTTACTCTCTCCTACCTGTCAAGCATGGACTTCTCTACATGTATACGACATTCAGTGTACTCAGGACACTTGGACTTTTTATAGTCAGTTGGCTTCCACCGGAGCATGCATTCCAAGAGAATGAGGCAGAAACTGCCAATCAGCTTAGAGTCTAGGCCTGGAACTGGTCGAGCATCACTTCTGCTAAATAATATTGGTCAAAGTAATCACAGGCCAGCCACCTTTAAGATGGTGGATGAATAGTTTCCACCTCTTAATGGGAGAATAGTAAGCACATACAGTAATGGAAGAAATTGATGGCAGCCCTTTTGCCGGCAAGTTACCACAACAACAGTGGACTGGGAGATTTGGGGGAAGCAGCAAGAGACACTATTTTCTAACCACGTGGAAGGTGCAAAGGACCACTGAGAGTTCACTTTTTGCTCATTCTTCAATGCCTCTTTTCAGATCCTCTCTGCTCCATAGAGGCAAATGTAAGTCTCAAGACCAAAAGAACTGAGTTACATAATGCTGTAAGAAGCTGCATTTATTAAAAATGTAAACATAATTCAGCTTTGGGTGGGATTCACTTTTTACCTACCAAATTGCCAAACTTAAAAATTGTATTCAAAATTGAATAGTGTGCTATAAAGGAGATATTTTCATGTTTTAGTTAGAAACATAAATCAACAATACTGCATAGTGACAATGAGTGTAAATGACATTAACTAACCCAAGCACAGTGGCTCATATCTGCAGTCCCAGCACTTTGGGAGACTGCAAATAAAACTTTAAATAAAAATTAGCTGGGCTGGGTGGTGCATGCCTATAGTCCCAGCTATTCAGGAAGCCGAGGCAGAAGGAGCCCTTGAGCACAGGAGCTAGAGACTGCAGTGAGCCATAATGGTGCCTGGGCTCCAGAACAAGACCCTGTATCTCAAAAATAAATAAATAAATAAATAGAAAGATATCAACTAATCAAAATGCCAGCATTCTTTGTTACAATAATTATCATTTGGGGGAGTCTATTCTCAGATAGTTACTTGAAATGTGTATGGAGAAAGCAAAAAATACTTTATTAAAAAGTATATTATGAAGAATTATTTATAATGGCAAATTTTTGGAATAACTAAAGTGTCCAACAATAGACATAATAACCTTAGAAAATCAACTTAATAAATTTGATTAATTATATAAAAACACATTTATAAATAATTCACAATATGAAAACATTTATGCTTCAGTGACAAATGAAAAAAATAGGACACAGAGTTCATTTGTGGAGACCATAACCAAAAGTATCTATGCAAGAGGAAAAAAAGGACTGGAAATAAAAATACCAAAAAATCGCCAATGTTTAGATAACCAGAAAATCAAGCTATCAATAAATAATTTTTTCTACTTTTCTTTATTTCTAAGTGCCTATAAATAACAGGCATCAACCGTGTTCTTTGAAGAAATAATGAGAGCAGCCTCTCTTGCCTTACCTTGATTGTCACATAACCAACATCCTCTAAGAAGAAACCACCTCAGCAAATGGGAGGGGCTCATTTTCTCCAATTGCTTCATCAGGAAAAAAATATATATCCAAATGAAGATGCTGGGGCAATTACAGTAAGTAGGATCTCTCCCTCCCCATTGGGCCTAAAAGTAAAATGTAGCCTTTTAATACTAAAGTATGAAATCATTGAACAGAAACTCCAGGCATTTGTTACAAGTTCAAGGATCCCAAGGAATAAAAGATAGATGGGCTTTAAATCATCACAACACTATTTCATAGGCTGATAAAAAATCATAAATGATTTTGGAGTCCGAAAATTTTGCTGCTTTACAGACCTTGGCTGTAATTTGAACAGAACTTAGATGAGTTTCTCCTGAAAGTTCAGACACTTAAAATGTTTATGAACATGTTCCAGTTCAATTCAAAAAGCATTCATTAGATAGTTTGAAAACAACACTTGAAGTGCTGAAGAAAAGTGAGATGTTATAAACTCACACTGTGGGTACAGTTCTCCCTGAGCAACCAGGACAAGACGAGGCATCCAGAGAGCCAGGAGTGGCCCCGTCAGCACAGTGTCCTCATAACCCGGTGCAGCAGAGAGGAGGCAGAGGACTGTTTTCAGAATACGAGAAAGAGGAGTAGAAATAGTGTAAGGTTAACATATTTTGCTTTTAATTATTAAAAAAAATGGCATTTGGCCATCTCTTGAGAAAAAGTTGATGTTCTCTGCTTAAAGAGAAGCAGAGATAGACTCATGTGTTTTGACAACACAGATTAAAGTTTTACTTGTTTTCCTTGGCACGCTGAAGTGAAGAAAAGCTAGGCTTTCGGCACTTTTCCATCTCATTTTTCTGATGAAAAATATAGATTAAATTTATAACAAATAGCCTGTTGGCAGGAGACAGTACCTGTCTTTGAATAGGCATTTAATTGCTATACCAGTAGACATTTGAATGTATGCTGGGGATGACTGTGGCTCTGAGGGCCTTTGTCCATCAGAGACAGAGTTTCGTTCATTCCCACAGAGCAGAGCTGATGCTATAATATTATACCTAACACCATGTACACAATGCAGCCGGTGGGAGGGGCAGTACAGAAGGAAGATATGGATCTGCTTGTAAAAAGGTTATTAATAATTTCAAGATGGTGACAGAAGAACATTAAACCCAGCATAGAACTCTTCTGAACATGGAACCCTTCTGAGTGTGGAAGTCTTTTGAGTCATCATGTTCACGAACCTGGCCCCGATGGCACCTATCCTTACAGGACAGATCAGATATTCATATTTCTTTTAACTATTTACTAAGACTCTAACTGTATACACACACCCTTGGCTGGTCCTCAGCAAATTTATTACCAAGTGACTTCGGTTTTCAACTCATTTCTTCCCCTCTTGCACTCCTTCCCATGACTCCCCAAAGCTGGTTATTCCCTGCTATAACCTAATTGCTCAGAATGTTTTTAAATCATATCCCACAAAAGCCAAATCCTCCAGATAAGAACCCTGCTTAAATAATATCTTCCCACTTCTTTAAAATTCAGCCGATTGTACTTCATTTTTTCACGTTAGAAAAAAAAACCTTGATAATGCCAATGAACATGTCTTCCAGAATATATGCATTTACCCAATGATGGGATGTACAGAACTTAATGTGAGTAAGCTAAAATGTCAGAATTGTTAGTTCTCCCAAAATTCTCAACTGGGAGTTCTCCAGAATAAAGTGTTTGCTTACACGGCAGCAGCTGCTGTCTATAGCCATGAATAACTACATCTAACTATGTTACTCGGGTTTTTAATCTTAAATTGTCTTCTGCTATAAGCACAATGTTAGAAAGACTAATAAGGAGACAATTTAGTTGTCAACAAGCAACAAAATAGCTGCTTTTTCATAAAGATGCTTTATTTTAAGAGAATGAAATTTTCCCTTAACAAGTAGTCATTGAACACCTGTTTTTTATACTACTCTTTACTTTTAACAGCATGCACAGGATCCTATTCAACCCAAATAATATGTAGATATGATTTTGCCACACTAGTTATCTCAGGCTGTGTTTCCGAGTTGCAGAGTATGGCAGTTAGCAGGCAGGTCATTCACTGTGGGGAGCCTTGATATCACCCTTATGCAATAAAAGGGAATGAAGCAGGATTAGGCAGAAAGAAAAACCAACTGTGATTCAGCAACAAATGACAGCTTTAGCCAACCCCATGGGGTATCTAGAACTAAAATGCCCAAAAGGCTAAACATTTAAACCCCCACGTCCATCTGTCATTGTATATGGGTCATCCCAGGAAGACACACTTCTTTTAAACTGAGGCAATCCTTGAACTGGCTAATATTGGTACCCACCACACCAGTTGATAAAATACTGAAAGACTTCTGGTCTGTTTGGTATATCCAGCCATTGCCCTGATGCTTGGGCCATCCCAGCTTCTTGGAACCTCTAGGAATGATCTAACCCTATGACTAGTGTCTGTTCTAGTACTAACAATTGCCATGCTACCACAATTGCTGGACATTTTGACTTTCACCTCTAGAACACTAAGAATATCAGCCTACATGGAAGGTTAGGTCCATGATAAGAGAAGTGAAGATCTGTATGTACGGACAATTGACATAGACTAGAATGTTGGACTAAGAGTTTAAATTTGGTATGGTTGTCTAAAGGGAGCTAAAAAGAACCCTATGTAGGAATCCTGTGACCTAAAGGTAAAGTTTGTTAGAAATTGCTATTCTGGATAAATTAGAGAAGAGGAACTCATAGACAAGTGAGAAATATAAAATAAAAGGAAGGTGAGTAGCTGTGAAAATAAAGAAGGCCTAAATCCAAAATATGTTAAATTCAAAATACATTACATTCAAGTTGTGAGGAATCCAAGTTTACCAATTCACTTTTAGGTGATGAACTCCAAACTTAATTATCCTTTTTCATTTATAATTCATTGACTACATGAAGTACTCTGCATTTCTGTCTTAATTAGAAAAGTCGCTTAATTTAATTTGGGCCAACTGACCAAAAGACTCCTGATGGGTATTTAAATCCACAATGCACAGTGACAAATAGGTTATAGAGTTTTTCTCTAGAGTATTACAGAAGGAATTCATTAAAGAGCATTCAAAACATTTCATTAGACAAGAATTTCTGAATCACAACTAATTTTGAAATTTGCATAAAATATCACATAAGATTTACAAGCTCAAATTTACATTTCATAATTAACTCTAGAGGTAAATTTAATAACTAGGTATCGCTGTTAGGTTTCCTTATTCCTGTAAATAAAACATTTAGAAGGAAGAGCAGGACTGATATAAAACCAGAAAGCCTTAAACATTTGCTGTCTCATTGGCCAACCCGATCACCAACATCCCCAACTATACTATTTATTCCTTCCTATATTCACCACAGCAGCCCTCCATAAATAATGAAGAAATATGGAGCTCAGGGTCATGTTGAGGCATTATTTTCAAATGATCTCCAGTAAAATGTAGAAATCATGTGAGGTGATGAGGGTAGTTACAGAGGGGCAAGAGGAGTCTATGGGGACAGAACTCCAGGCTTCTACCCACTACTACAAGTGCAGCTGCTCTACCTTAATTAACTTTTTTATATAGAGGACTTTTACCAAAAATCTACCTTAAATAAAATAAAACTATACTCTAAAAAAAAATAAGTTTGCAGACTACTGCATAAAGTGGCCCAAATTAGAACTGGAAAAAATTGCAACTAGGTGTCATTTTAAGATATCTAAGCATAAGTAAGTTGGATGAGTTGAGAACTCATAAATTGATAATTTATGGTAATTTAGACCCAAATCATGATCACCCTGACCTTTTCACTGTGTGGGGGGAAAGGAGGTCAGCAATGAAAAGAACTGAGTACCCAAAGGAAAGTTTTAAGGCCAATTTAAAGCCAACTTTGCATATAGTTGGATTCTTTTTTTTTTTTTTATTGCATTTTAGGTTTTGGGGTACATGTGCAGAACATGCAAGACAGTTGCATAGGTACACACATGGCAGTGTGTTTTGCTTCCTTTCTCCCCTTCACCCACATTTGGCATATCTCCCCAGGCTATCCCTCCCCAGCTTCCCCCCCTGCTGGCCCTCCCCTTTTCCCCCTAATAGACCCCAGTGTTTAGTACTCCCCTCCCTGTGTCCATGTGTTCTCATTTTTCATCACCCACTTATGAGTGAGAATATGCGGTGTTTCATTTTCTGTTCTTGTGTCAGTTTGCTGAGAATGATGTTCTCCAGATTCATCCATGTCCCTACAAACCACACAAACTCATCATTTCTGATTGCTGCATAATATTCCATGGTGTATATGTGCCACATTTTTCCAATCCAGTCTATCATCAATGGGCATTTGGGTTGGTTCCAGGTCTTTGCTATTGTAAACAGTGCTGCAATGAACATTTGTGTGCATGTGTCCTTATAGTAGAACAATTTATAGTCCTTTGGATATATACCCAGTAATGGGATTGCTGGGTCAAATGGAATTTCTATTTCTGAGGCCTTGAGGAATCACCACACTGTCTTCCACAATGGTTGAACTAATTTACACTCGCACCAATAGTATAAAAGTGTTCCTTTTTCTCCACATCCTCTCCAGCATCTGTTGTCTCCAGATTTTTTAATGATCGCCATTCTAACTGGCGTGAGATGGTATCTCAATGTGGTTTTGATTTGCATCTGTCTAATGACCTGTGATGATGAGCATTTTTTCATATGATTGTTGGCCTCATATATGTCTTCTTTTGTAAAGTGTCTGTTAATATCCTTTGCCCATTTTTGAATGGGTTTGTTTGTTTCCTGTAAATCTGTTTGAGTTCTTTGTAAATTCTGGATATCAGCCCTTTTTCAGATGGGTAAACCACAAAAAATTTTTCCCATTCTGTTGGTTGCCAATTCACTCTAGTGACTGTTTCTTTTGCCATGCAGAAGCTGTGGAGTTTCATTAGGTCCCATTTATCTATTTTAGCTTTTGTTGCCAATGCTTTTGGTGTTTTGTTCATGAAGTCCTTGCCTACTCCTATATCCTGGATGGTTTTGCCTAGTTTTTCTTCTAGGGTTTTTATCGTGCCAGGTCTTATGTTTAAGTGTTTAATCCAACTGGAGTTAATTTTAGTGTAAGGTGTCAGGAAGGGGTCCAGTTTCTGCTTTCTGCACATGGCTAGCCAGTTTTCCCAATACCATTTATTAAACAGAGAATCTTTTCCCCATTGCTTGTTTTTGTCAAGTTTATCAAAGATTGTATGGTTGTAGATATGTTGTGTTGCCTCCAATGCCTCTGTTTTGTTCCACTGGTCTATATCTCTGTTTTGGTACCAGTACTATGCTGTTTTGATTACTGTAGTTTTGTAGTATGGTTTGAAATCCGGTAGTGTGATGCCCCCCTCTGTGCTCTTTTTGCTTAGAATTGACTTGGCTATGCGGGCTTTCTTTTGGTTCCATATGAAGTTCATGGTGGTTTTTTCCAGTTCTGTGAAGAAAGTTAATGGTAGCTTGATGGGATACCGTTGATTCTGTAAATTACTATGGGCAGTATAGCCATTTTCACCATATTAATTCTTCCTAACCATGAACATGGAATGTTTCTCCATCTGTTTGTTTCCTCTCTGATTTCACTGAGCAATGCTTTGTAGTTTTCCTTGAAGAGGTTCCTTACGTTCCTTGTGAGTTGTATTCCTAGGTATTTTATTCTTTTTGTAGCAATTGTGAATGGCAGTTTGTTCTTGATTTGGCTTCCTTTAAGTCTGTTATTGGTGTAGAGGAATGCTTGTGACTTTTGCACATTGATTTTATATCCTGAGACTTTGCTGAAGTTGCTTATCAGTTTCAGGAGTTTTTGGGCTGAGGCGATGGGGTCTTCTAGATATACTATCATGTCGTCTGCAAATAGAGACAATTTGACTTCCACCTTTCCTATTTGAATACCCTTTATTTCTTTTTCTTGCCTGATTGCTCTGGCTAGAACTTCCAGTACTATATTGAATAGGAGTGGTGAAAGAGGGCATCCTTGTCTAGTGCCAGATTTCAAAGGGAATGCTTCCAGTTTTTGCCCATTCAGTATGATATTGGCTGTTGGTTTGTCGTAAATAGCTTTTATTCCTTTGAGATACGTTCCATCGATACCGAGTTTATTGAGGGTTTTTAGCATAAAGGCTGTGGAATTTTGTCGAATGCCTTCTCTGCGTCAATTGAGATAATCATGTGGTTTTTGTTTTTGGTTCTGTTTATGTGGTGAATTACGTTTATAGACTTGCGTATGTTGAACCAGCCTTGCATCCCCGGGATGAATCCTACTTGATCATAATAGATAAGTTTTTTGATTTGCTGTTGCAATCGGCTTGCCAATATTTTATTGAAGATATTTGCATCTATGTTCATCATGGATATTGGCCGGAAGTTTTCTTTTCTTGTTGGATCTCTGCCGGGTTTTGGTATCAGGATGATGTTGGTCTCATAAAATGATTTGGGAAGGATTGCCTCTTTTTGGATTATTTGGAATATTTTCGGAAGAAATGGTCCCAGCTCCTCTTTGTGTGTCTGGTAGAATTCGGCTGTGAACACCTCTGGACCTGGGCTTTTTTTGTGTGGTAGGCTCTTAATTGCTGCCTCGACTTCTGCCCTTGTTATTGGTCTATTCATAGTTTCAGCTTCCTCCTGGTTTAGGCTTGGGAGGACACAGGAGTCCAGGAATTTATCCATTTCTTCCAGGTTTACTAGTTTATGTGCATAGAGTTGTTTGTAATATTCTCTGATGATGGTTTGAATTTCTGTGGAATCTGTGGTGATTTCCCCTTTATCATTTTTTATTGCATCTATTTGGTTGTTCTCTCTTTTCTTTTTTATCAGTCTGGCTAGTGGTTTGTCTATTTTGTTGATCTTTTCAAAAAACCAGCTCTTGGATTTATTGATTTTTTGAAGGGTTTTTCGTGTCTCTATCTCCTTCAGTTATGCTCTGATCTTAGTTATTTCTTGTCTTCTGCTAGGTTTTGAGTTTTTTTGATCTTGCTCCTCTAGCTCTTTTAATTTTGACAATAGGGTGTCAATTTTGGATCTCTTCACTCTTCTCATGTGGGCACTTATTGCTATATATTTTCCTCCAGAGACTGCTTTAAATGTGTCCCAGAGATGCTGGCATGTTCTGTCTTCGTTCTCATTGGTTTTGAAGAACTTCTTTATTTCTGCCTTCATTTCATTGTTTATCCAGTCAACATTCAAGAGCCAGTTGTTCAGTTTCCACGAAGTTGTGCGGTTCTGGGTTGGATTCTGAATTCTGAGTTCTAACTTGATTGCACTATGGTCTGAGAGACTGTTTGTTATGATTTCAGTTGTTTTGCATTTGCTGAGGAGTGATTTACTTCCAATTATGTGGTCAATTTTAGAATAGGTGTAATGTGGTGCTGAGAAGAATGTATATTCTGTGGATTTGGGGTGGAGAGTTCTGTAGATGTCTATCAGGTTTGCTTGCTCCAGGTCTGAGTTCAAGCCCTGGATATCCTTGTTTATTTTCTGTCTGGTTGATCTGTCTAATATTGACAGTGGAGTGTTAGAAGTCTCCCACTATTATTGTGTGAGAGTCTAAGTATCTTTGTAAGTCATTAAGAACTTGCCTTATGTATCTGGGTGCTCCTGTGTTGGGTCCATATATGTTTAGGATCGTTAGCTCTTCTTGTTGTATCAATCCTTTTACCATTATGTAATGTCCTCCTTTGTCTCTTTTGATCTTTGTTGCTTTAAAGTCTATTTTATCAAAAATGAGAATTGCAGCTCCTGCTTGTTTTTGCTCTCCATTTGCTTGGTAAATCTTCCTCCATCCCTTTCTTTTGAGCCTTTGTGTATCCTTGCATGTGAGATGGGTTTCCTGGATACAGCACACTGATGGGTTTTGGTTTTTTATCCAATTTACCAGTCTGTGTCTTTTGATTGGTGTATTTAGTCCATTTACATTTAGGGTTTAATATTGTTATGTATGAATTTGATACTGCCATTTTGATGCTAGCTGGCTGTTTTGCCTGTTAGTTGATGTAGACTCTTCCTTATGTTGATGCTCTTTAGCATTTAGTGTGATTTTGGAATGGCTGGTACTGGTTGTTCCTTTCTATGTGTAGCGCCTCTTTCAGGAGCTCTTGTAAAGCAGGCCTGGTGGTGACAAAATCTCTGAGTACTTGCTTGTTCGCAAAGGATTTTATTTTTCCTTCAGTTATGAAGCTCAGTTTGGCTGGATATGAAATTCTGGGTTGAAAGTTCTTTTCTTTAAGGATGTTGAATATTGGCCCCCACTCTCTTCTGGCTTATAGAGTTTCTGCCGAGAGATCTGCTGTGAGTCTGATGGGCTTCCCTTTGTGGGTGATCTGACCTTTCTCTCTGGCTGCCCTTCGTATTTTCTCCTTTATTTCAGCCCTGGTGAATCTAACGATTATGTGCCTTGGGGTTGCTCTTCTTGTGCAATATCTTTGTGGTGTTCTCTGTATTTCCTGCATTTTAGCATTGGCCTGTCTTGCTAGGTGGGGGAAATTTTCCTGGATCATATCCTGAAGAGTATTTTCCAGCTTGGATTCATTCTCTTCATCACATTCTGGTACGCCTATCAAACGTAGGTTAGGTCTCTTAACATAGTCCCACATTTCTTGGAGACTTTGTTCATTTCTTTTTGTGCTTTTTTTCTCTAATCTTGATTTCTCATTTTATTTTATTGAGTTGATCTTCGACTTCTGATATTCTTTCTTCTGCTTGGTCAATTTGGCTGTTGAAACTTGCGCATGCTTTGCGAAGTTCTCGTATTGTGTTTTTCAGCTCCTTCAATTCATTCATATTCCTCTCTAAGTTATCCACTCTTATTATCATTTCCTTGAGTCTTTTTTCAAATCTGTTTTCAAGGTTCTTAGTTTCTTTGCATTGATTTAAAACATGTTCTTTTAGCTCACAAAAGCTTCTCATTACCCACCTTCTGATGTCTAATTCCGTCATTTCGTCACAATCATTCTCCATCCAGCTTTGTTCCCTTGCTGGTGAGGAGTTTTAGTCCTTTGTAGGAGGCGAGGTGGTCTGGTTTCAGGTGTTTTCCTCCTTTTTGCACTGGTTTCTTCCCATCTTTGTGGATTTATCCACCTGTCGTCTGAGTAGTTGCTGACTTTTCGATTGGGTCTCTGAGTGGGCGCCCAGATTGTTGATGATGAAGTATTTCTGTTACTTGGTTTTCCTTCTACCAGTCTAGCCCCTTTACTGTATGACTGCTGAGGTCCACTCCAGGCCCTGCTAGTCTGGGGTGCACGTGTAGCAGCTGCGGAACAGTGAGGGATGCTACCAGTTTCTTTTTCTGCTATCTTTGTCCCAGAATGATGCCTGCCAAATGTCAGTCTTCTGGATATAGAGGGGTCAGGGAGTTGCTTGAGGAGACAGTCTGTACTTTATAGGAGCTCAAGTGCTGAGCTGTGAGCTCTGTTGTTCATTCAGGTCTGTTAGGCTGCTACGTTTAATTCTGCTGCAGCAGAACTCATAAAAAAAAAAACAAAAACCTTTTTTCTCAGATGCTCTGTCTCGGGCGGTTGGGGCTTTCTTTATGAGTGTCCGTTGCGCTGTCCTGCCCAGCTAGGAGGCAGTCTAGGCACTATTTGCCTGCCGAGGCTCTGCCCTGCTGGTGTGAGGTCTCCCTTTTTGCTGCAGGCTCTGCCCTGCTGCTTCGGTGTCCGCCCTGCTGCCACTAGCTACGCCCTGCAGTGGGATCTCTCTGTTGTGGCAGTTTGCCTCTGCAACAGCAGGCTGAGTCAGCAATGGGCGTGTACCTCAGTAGGGACAGATTGCCTCAGTAATGGCGGATGCTGCTCCCCCACCCAGCTGCACCATCCTGGGTTCCGCTGTGCCTGCAGTGAAACTCTCCACCCGGAGCGTTTGGAATCGCTGTTTTGTTTGTCCCACTGCGCTGGCCCAAATGCCGTTTCCCTGGAATCTCCTGGCCTGGCTCACTGTCCAAGTCCCGTTCAATCAGATGGATATGCCAATCGGCCCTCTCAAGTCTCAGATTGCCAGTTCAACAGGGCACCCAGACCAGTGCGCTTTGTGTGGAGCGCTGTGGAGTGCCGCGATGCTGTAGCGCTGGCTGTGGGCTGCACCAGCCGCCGGCTGCACCAGCCAAAACCTCTTTGCTGGTGCCCTGAGTCTCTTTCATACCTGAGAATTTCCCCGTTCTGTGGGCAACAAAGATCCATCTGGAAATGCGGCCCTGACTCACCCTCCATGCGTTCACCGAGAGCTTCCATCCTGGGTTGTTCTCACCGTGCCATCTTGAGTCCATCCTCTATAGTTGGATTCTTACAAGTGATTCTGATTTAAGCAAGTGAGATGAACCCTTATTTATGCTTATGACAGAAAAATATTTGTAAAATTTGTTTATATAAAATTAAATGATGTGTCAATAATACCTAATGCAGGATTTTTAATGTATTGAGAGTAACCTTCTTTCAATTCAATCTGAATTAATTATATCTAAGTATATGCTAAATTTGTTAATAGAAAAAATATAGCTAGCTATAATGAAATGATGCAAGCAAAATTAGCACTTCCTGGTATTAGTGGCCATAATGGATCAAGAATTACTAAATCAAATCGAGAGGTGGGAAAATAATTTATTACAGTGATGTTTGTTTTATTTAGAAAACATCTGTTGAGTATGACAGAGTAAAATTAAACCCTGCAGCCAAGCTAAACTGTACAAACTTGAAGTTTCGAACAGCTTGAGAATTAGGATGTCTGCCCTTTCCTTCAAGTATTTTCTTGAGTTCTTTAACATTTTATTATTTTTGGTACATAATCGTTATGTATATTTATGGGATGCATATCATGTTTTGATACAGGCATACAATGTGTAATGATCAAATCAGAGTAATTGGGGGTGTTCATTACCTTACACATTTATCATTTCCTTGTATTAGGAACATTGCAACTCTGCTCTTTTAGTTATTTTAAAATATACCATAAATTATTTTTAACTATTGTCACCCTATTATGCTACCAAATATTAGATCTTATTCATCCTCTCTAACTGTATTTTTGTACCCATCAACCACCCCCACTTCATGCCCTCCTCCCACTACCCTTCATAGCCTCTAGTAATCAACATTCAGTCCTCTATTTCCATGAGTTTAATTTTTTTAGTTTCAATATATGAATGAGAATATGTGATATTTGTATTTTTTTATTGGATTTTAGGTTTTGGGGTACATGTGCAGAACATGCAAGACAGTTGCATAGGTACACACATGGCAGTGTGTTTTGCTTCCTTTCTCCCTTTCACCCACATTCGGTATTTCTCCCCAGGCTATCCCTCCCCAGCTCCCCCTCCCACTGGCCCTCCCCTTTCCCCCCAATAGACCCCAGTGTTTAGTACTCCCCCGCCGTGTCCATGTGTTCTCATTTTTCATCACCCGCCTATGAGTGAGAATATGCGGTATTTTATTTTCTGTTCTTGTGTCAGTTTGCTGAGAATGATGTTCTCCAGATTCATCCATGTCCCTACAAACGACACAAACTCATCATTTCTGATTGCTGCATAATATTCCATGGTGTATATGTGCCACATTTTCCCAATCCAGTCTATCATCAATGGGCATTTGGGTTGATTCCAGGTCTTTGCTATTGTAAACAGTGCTGCAATGAACATTCGTGTGCATGTGTCCTTATAGTAGAACAATTTATAGTCCTTTGGATATATACCCAGTAATGGGATTGCTGGGTCAAATGGAATTTCTATTTCTAAGGCCTTGAGGAATCACCACACTGCCTTCCACAATGGTTGAACTAATTTACACTCCCACCAACAGTGTAAAAGTGTTCCTTTTTCTTGCTTATTTCATTTAATGTCCTCCAGTTCCACCCGTGTTGTTGCAAATAACAGGATTTTAGTTCTTTTTATGGCTGAATAATATTCTATTGTGTATGTATATCACATTTTCTTTACCCATTCATTAATTAATGGACACTTAGGTTGACTCCATATCTTGGCTTTGTAAATTGTGCTGCAATAAACTTGGGAATGCAGATGTCTCTTCAATATACTGTTTTCCTTTCTTTTAGATGTGTTGCCAACAGTGGAATTCAAAGTATTTTTCTTTGACACTGAGTTATAAAGATGTCATCTGCAAATAATGTTTTATGTTGGAAAAATACTTGTTGAATTTATCATTGTAAATAATTTCATTTTCTTAAAAACAAAAATCAATATATGTGAACATAAATCTGATTGAACTTGTAGTTCTGACAATCAAGTTGCAGGACACAGAAAACAGAGAAACTTGCTCAATGACAGCACAGAGATGCAGGTAGCAAAATGCAGAATACAAGAAATTTTGTTAACTTGGATTTTTTAGCAAATAAACTGCAAGGAAAACACAAAGAGGGAGAGTACGTTGTAGATTAAAAATAAATAAGAGATGTAACAATGAATTACAACGTACATTTCTCCTTTAGATCTTTATTCAAAGAACCTGGACAAAATTTGACAACAGAGAACTCTAAACACAGGCTGAATAAAAAGCCTTATACTCGGCTGGGCATGGTGGCTAACATCTGTAATCCTGGCACTTTGGGAGGCTGAGACAGGCGGATCACAAGGTCAGGAGTTTGAGACTAACCTAGCCCATACGGTGAAACCCCGACTCTACTAAATATACAAAAATTAGCTGGGTGTGGCAGCAGGTGCCTCTAGTCCCAGCTACTCAGGAGACTGAGGCAGGAGAATCGCTTGAACCTGGGAAGCAGAGAAGCGGAGGTTGCAGTGAGCCAAGATTGCGCCACCTGCACTGCAGCCAGGGCGACACAGTGAGACTTCATCTCAAACAAAACAAAGCAAAGGACAGAGTCTTGTATTTTAAAGAAATATTTATTTAAATAATACAACTTGCTTCAAAATAATCTTGGGAAAGGAATGGGCATTGCTAAACAGGAAAGAAAATCAGACGTGAGTTAGTAATTGTTGATGTTGAGCGATATGCACATAGAGTTTTGATATATTCTTTCCCTTCCCTTTTGTATTTAAAATTTTCTGTAACAGAAAGTTAAAAATAAAATTAAAAAATAAGGCAAGTATTATTTTCCTAGGTAAAAATGAAATGATTAATATGTATGTATAGTAAAAGAAGCTTTACATGTTTCACAAGCAGGGGAGCCAGGCTCATGCTGTCTTGACTTTCAATAGCTAGGTTATATTAGCTACAAATCACATCACCTCCTTGGCTGAAGCTGAAAAGCAAGATGAAAGTGGGAAACTGCCATAAGATCTGGATCTTCCCATCAACAAAGTGAGCAGTTGAAGGTATGTGATAGATAGACACGTGATGCTTTCTGACGGTTCTCTGAACTGGCCTGCAAAGGAGCCTCTGTACCTACGCTATGACTTCCAAAACCATTCCATGGTTAGGCTTGACTTGTTGTCCCAGCTCAGTCACCTCCCAGTCATGCAAATTTCCTGTGAACAGGTCTCTAGTCCAATCATTTACACGTGGTCGGGAAGATAAGCCCAAATGACATCATAAAAACACACTAAAAACGACAATATTTGGTATGGCAGACAATGCCTCTTCAGTATTCATTTTCTCTTTTAGAGATATTTTCTCTTATGGCAGACAATTCCAATATGTCTAATCAAAAATATTCACTTTTCAAAAATCTCTCAGAAGAGGGTTGACCATATAACTTAGTTCTGGCCAATGAAACTTCAATAAAAGATTTTGAGAGGGAATTTCAGGAACACTTTTTTAGAAACAGCCAGCTTATTTTATTCTTGTTTTTTTCTCATTTCACTGTATAAATTGCAGTTTGACACCCAGTGCTGCAGCTGCCATATTGCAACCATGGGAGCAAAATCCACATGCTCAAGATGACAGAGCAGAAAAAGAAAAGGAGCCTCATTCCCTAAATAGCTGAGCAGCCATTAACTGCTACCTCCCAAACCAGAGGACATAAGAAAAATGAATTCCTATTTTATTAAACTACTTCAGTGGGATTCTGCTATATAGAACTAAAAGTAATCCCTAAGTGATGTATCAGTTTATAAACTGTCCCAAATTTAAGAAATATGCTCCTTAATATTAAATTCCTTGGGGGGATCAAAATAAAAAAATTAAATATAAAATTGTTTTGTAAGTAGAAGGCAAAACAATAAAATAAAAATATCCTAACAATTCCTCATCTTGGTTGGTGTCAGTTAAAATGTTCTCAGGCAGATGCTTGAGCATTGCAAATACTTCTGCTGTCATTAATGTTCTGTGCACCTATGACTCAGCTTAACATACTACACCGCCACCTTTTATTTGTGCCACAAGAAAGCACAGATGTGTAATGTAAGCTCCTAATATGAGAAACTTACACCTGCATACAATGTGAAAGAAACATACAAATGTAGATATTTTAAACAATGTATTGTAGCATCCTATTAACCACAATGTAAGTACTGTAAAAAGTCAGAATAAGGCAGCCCCACCGCTAGTCCATATTCTGCCTTTGTGAACATTAGAAAATATTACTGCTTCCACAGAACATCTTACTGATATCTGTAGTGGGCATGTATATATAATAAATATGCAAGTATCATACACAAAATATATTATGTAAACAGCACTCCCCAGAGGTATGCAGTATACAAGCAGCTCACTGTCAGCCCATCCTGGAGTAGAGAGAAATCAGTGTGGGCTGAAGTCAGAGATGTCACATATGGAAATGGTTTTGAATAGAACCCTCAATATAATAGAAAACAGAAGAAAAATTAAATTTTGTATTTTTATGGAAGTTAGATTAAGTTTCCATTATTTTAAGAAATGCTATCTATCTATAGAAAACAGTGCCAGATCTCAGATATTGATCACTATATCGTACCATGTCTACAAAGGTAAATAACTTTTTAACCTTGCCATTAGAAATCCATGGGAATGTATCTTCCCATGCCATAAAGGAACTCACACACAGAGTGTCAGTAAATCAAATTTCAGAGGAACGTTTGCTGTGCTGGAGACTCACATTTGCAGGGGCATGCACACATGCAGGAGAAGCATCATAAGATTACCCTTCCCGCAGTAGCCTGCACACATGCAGGGGAAGCATCATAAGATTACCCTTCCCGCAATAGCCTGCACACATGCAGGGGAAGCATCATAAGATTACCCTTCCCGCAATAGCCTGCACACATGCAGGGGAAGCATCATAAGATTACCCTTCCCGCAATAGCCTGCACACATGCAGGGGAAGCATCATAAGATTACCCTTCCCGCAATAGCCTGCACACATGCAGGGGAAGCATCATAAGATTACCCTTCCCGCAATAGCCTGCACACAGGTTTTGCTATTTGCACTGCCACCAGGATGCAGCTCTACCAGCTGAGATATCCAAACCAGGGGTTTTGTTTGCAAAACAGACGAATATAACATTTAACCTCTTCCTGAACAAGACTATGACAAAGCAGAGGGACTTGATTTAATGTCCCATCAAGCAAAAGGTTCACTTGAGTACATTGGAAAAATACCTTTCAAAATATCTCCATGGTTCTTTTCAGATTAAAAATGGACATGATTTTATTCTTGAGTAAAGTTTGGTGGAAATTTACTTCTAGATAATTGAATTCAAGAGTATCCAGCCTGTAATCCCAGTGCTTTGGGAGACCAAAGAGGAAGAATAGCTTAAGGCCAGGAGTTGGAGGCCGCAGTGAGATGTTTGCACGACTGCACTCCAGCCTCGGTGACAGAGTGAGGTTCTGTATCAAAAAAAAAAAAAGAGAGAGAGAGAGAGAAGTATTCACCTTGCTTGGTGGGTCATCCAATACCCTGAGAAGTTTCTAAAGAAAAAGAATTCTCAGCCCTCTTCAGTCCTTTGATCCCTGGATGGAACCAAGTCTGTCATTTTTAAAATAATTTTCCCATGATTCAGATATAAGCTAATGTGGCACTGGACTGATTAAGCTTTTAAAAATTAAACTCACAATTATCTTGGTTCACTTTTATTTTTTATAAGACATTGGTCCCAATCTTTTGGAGGCCACGAGACTCATTGAAAATCATAGTATTTATAAAGCACACTGCATAAAGAACTGAGGCTGTTACAGCCTCAGACTATAAACCGAAGACCTGGGGGTCTCTGGACACTGCAGTCTCTGACCAGTCACCAAGGTCTGAGGGAATCAGGGCCCTGGCTCACTAGTAATTCACTCTAGGAAGAGGAGGGAACTCATGATAGGTATTACAATGTCGAGAAAAAAAGAAGCCAGGATATTGCACTCTAGTAAGCTTCCTTGACTCCTCAATCCTAGAAACGGCTTTAGTCCTTCTTAACAAGAAAACTTTTATATCTAATATTTTAAACCTAATGTTTTATACCCAGTATTAAGAATCTTTGGGGCAGGCACAGTGGCTCACACCTGTAATTCTAGCACTGTGGGAGGCCGAGGTAGGTGGACTACCTGAGGTCAGGAGTTCAAGACCAGCCTGCCCATGATGGTGAAACCCCATCTTTTAATTAAAAAAAAAAAAAAAGAATTTTTTTTTTGAGACAGAGTCTTGCTCTGTTGCCCAGGCTTAAGTGCGGTGGCATGATCTCAGCTCACTGCAACCTCTACCTCCCAGGGTCAAGAGATTCTCCTGCATCAGCTTCCCAAGTAGCTAGGATTACAGGTATGCATCACCATGCCCAGCTGATTTTTGTATTTTTAGTAGAGACGGGGTTTTGCCGTGTTGGCCAGACTGGTCTTAAACTCCTGACTTCAAGTGATCCACCTGCCTCGGCCTCCCAAAGTTCTGGGATTACAGGTGTGAGCCACTGTACCCAGCCTAAGACAAAATATTATAACTAATATTGCTCTGCCAACACTATGATGTCTAGAAAATCTCTAAGTTTCATTCCTTCTGGCTTGGTTTTTAGTGCAGTATGCCTTGGAGATATTGCAGGTTCAGTTCCTGACTGTTGCATTAAAGTGAATGTTGCAATAAAGTGAGTCACACAAATTTTTTGAATTCCCAGTGCATATAAAAATTATGTTTACACTATACTGTAATCTATTAAGCATGAAATAGCATATGTCAAAAAAAAGTATGTAGCTTAATTGAAAAATACTTTATTGCTTAAAATGCTAATGATCACCTCGGCTTTTAGCAAATCATAATTGTTTTGCTGGGGGGTCTTGCCTCAATGTAGATGGCTGCTGATTGGTCAGGGTGGTGGTAGCTGAGGATTGTGGTAGCTGTGGCAATTTCTTCAAATAAGACAATAATTAAGTTAACTGCATCAGCTGACTCTTCCTTTCACAAAGTATTTCTCCATATCATGCAATACCATTTGATAACATTTTATGCACAGTAGAATTCTTTCAAATTAAAGTCAGTCCTCTCAAACCTTGCCACTGCTTTATCAACCAACTTTCTGAAATATTTTAAATCTTTTGTTGTCATTTTAACAATGTTCATAACATCTTTGCCAGGAGTAGATTTTACCTCAAGAAGCCAGTTTCTTTGCTTATCCTTAAGAAGAAACTCCTCATCATTCAAATTTTATTGAGATTGCAGCAATTCAGTAACATCATCAGGTTCCATTTCTAATTGTAGCTCTCTTGTTATTTCCACTTTATCTGCAGTTTCTTCTCCCACTGAAGTCTTGAATCTATCAAAGTCATGAAAGGAGTTGGAATCAACCTCTTGTAAACTCTTCCCATGAATCAAGAATTTTCGTAATGGCATCTAGAATGGTGAATTACTTCCAGAAGGTTTTCAGTTTACTTGACTCACATCCAGCAGAGGAATCACTATCAATGGCAGCTAGAACCTAAAGACCTAAAAGTCAAAATTACTCATTGATCTGTGGACTGCAAAATACACGTTGTGTTAACAGGCATGAAAACAACACTAGTTTCCTTACACATGTCCATCGGGGCTCTAGCATGACCAAGTACATTGCTAGTGGGCAGTAACATTTTGAAAGGAATCTTGTTTTCTGAGGAGTAAGTCTCAAAAATGGGTTTAATATATTCAGTAAACCAGGCTGTAAACAGAACTGCTGTCATCCCGGCTCTGTTGTTTCTTTATGGAGCACAGAGAGTAGATTTGACCTCATTCTTAAGGACCCTAAGGTTTTAGAATAATAACAAGCATCAGCTTCAACTTAAGGCCACCAGCTACATTGGCCTCTAACAAGAGTCAGCTTTGTCCTTTAAAAGTTTAAAGCCAGGCATTGACTTCTCATCTCTAACTATGAAAATCATAGATGGCATCTTCTCCTAATAGAAGGCTGTTTCATCTATGTTGAAAAAAAATCTTTCTGGCATAGGCACCTTCATCAATTATCTCAGCTAGATCTGAGTAACTTGCTGTGGCTTCCTCATCAGCACTTGCTGCTTCACCTTGCACTTTTATGATAGGGATACAGTTTATTTCCCTAAACCTAATGAACAAACCTCTGCTAGCTATCAACTTTTCTTCTGAGCTTCCTCACCTCCCTCAGCCTTCATAGAACTAGTTAGGACCTTTCTCTGGACCACAGGGAGCCCTCACAAATAATCATTCACTTCCCTGGACAATGCATTTCAACTTCAAGAAAAATGAGTTATCATAGAAAGAATAGATTGAGTAAACTTTGTATACATTGTATCATTTATTCATTTATTTGGTGAGGAGTTAGTATTTCAATGGGATAGAGAGAAACAAACACAATCAACCTTGATAGGAACTGGTTGGCTACCTTTACTTGAGAAGAAGGATATGCAAAGAGTTCTGGGACATCTTTAATTGAAGTGCTTCTCCTAAGAGAAAAAGCAAGAAATATTTCGGAAGATGTTGACCTTATATTTAATTGAAAATATTCCTTCTAAGCACATTATTTTCATTTCAGCAAATGGGAGAATCTCTTGAGCTCAGGAGTTTGGGACATGCCTAAGCAACATAGTGAGACCTCATCTCTACAAAAAAAATATGTAAATTTAAAACTCTTGTTCTTTATTTGTTTGTTTTTTGCACAGGCATGGTGGCATGTACCTATGGTCCCAGCTACTCAGGAAGCTAAGGTGGGAGGATCAAGTAAGCCTAGGAGGTGCAGGCTGCAGTGAGCCATGATGGTGCCACTGCATTCCAGCCTGGTGACTGAGGGCCCTGTATCAAAAAGAAAGCAAAACAAAACAATCTTGGTTTTTATGATATTTCAGTAAAAACCAAACACATTCATGCAATCATATTATTTTTAATAGGTTTCAGCAGATTCTTCTGGTTTTCTGGGTCCAGAATTATACAACTCAAAAATAAATTTTGCCCTTAATTTTCTAAAAATTTTGCATTAAGGATTTTTTAATCTCTATTGCTAAAATAACTATACTAGGAATCAGTTTTATTAAAATTATGTTATTTTGGGAGGAAGGGATGACTCTGTGTTTCCAATTTGTCTTCATATTTTGAGTCACATTGATAATAATACACATAAATAACACACATGGGGTTTGTGCTGTATTTGTATAACTTTTTTTTTTTTTTTTTTTTTTTGAGATGGAGTTTCGCTCTTGTTACCCAGGCTGGAGTGCAATGGTGCGATCTCGGCTCACCGCAACCTCCGCCTCCTGGGTTCAGGCAATTCTCCTGCTTCAGCCTCCCGAGTAGCTGGGATTACAGGCACACACCACCATGTCCAGCTAATTTTTTTGTATTTTTAGTAGAGACGGGGTTTCACCATGTTGACAAAGATGGTCTCGATCTGTTGACCTCGTGATCCACCTGCCTCGGACTCCCAAAGTGCTGGGATTACAGGCTTGAGCCACCGCGCCCGGCCTGTATTTGTATAACTTTTAACCTAATTTCCATCTTATAAATTATCTTTTCTGTGAAGTGCAGTCTGCTATTTGACAGCTTTTATTTTGAGTTGTTGCATTTTTTTATTTATAAAAGTTGGATTTGGTTCTTTTTTTTTTCCAATCTGCTAGGTTACCTTGAAAATATATCAAAGGACATCATTTGTTTTTAAATATAGTGAGCTGAGTTAAAATCTGTATATGAACATTTTAATATTTGAATTCTGCATCCAGTTATTTTATACCTGTTGTTTCTGTTGATTCTTGTTCATGCTGCCTTGTCTTTGTGCGCTTGATTATCTCCAAAAGCTTGCTGAATATTATTCTTGAATGATTATTTGTGAGAGTTCCCTGTGATCCAAATTGACTATGTTCTTTCCTAGTGAGATACTGTGCTTGCATCTGCCAGGTAGCTGGGTGCCTCGATGTATTATCCAAGTTCATGCATAGAAGTTTTTTGACTAAACCCAGTAATGTAGGATATGGCTACAAAATCCTAGTGGTGATTTTATTTCTCCTGTTTTTCTTCTGCTCTACTCAAAGCAGGGTAGCTTGCTTTGCATTCAAGATGTAGAATCTAGTGGTGGGTACAATCACCGCACACAAATGAAGGATACCTAGTTAAATCTGAGTTTCAGAATATTAACAAATCATTTTTAAAGTACAAATATATCACAAATATTGCATGGAGCAATACACTAAAAAAGCTTTTCATCGTGTAGCTCAAAGTTGAACTTGGTGACCTGTATTTTATCAGGTAATCATGGCAATGGGTTTCTTTCTTCTCCATACTTCATCCTGAGGGTATAAGCCTTGGTCACTGCAGCGCAATGTTTTGGGTGGGTGTCTTTTAAGAGTCTCAGCCCCCATGGTAAGATTGTGGGCCTTGACTTCTGTATTTCTTGTCCCACTAGGTTGCAAATAAACCCCAAATATGCAGCATAGACAAATGCCCTCAAGAAAAATGACTTTGATGCTCAAATATTCTGCTTATGTATTTGATTATGATTATCTTCCCAAATTGATTCAGCTCTGGCAGCCGTCTACCCTCTTTTCAGCTTGTCAATATTTTTAAAGAAATGGGCTTGCTTTTACTGGTGCATGCTAACCCAGCATTTTGTTGTTGGTGGTTAAGCAGGAGGGATGACCTGAAAAACCTAGTATGAATTACTGACGAAGTCGTGGGGATCATTCTTAGCCACTGAGGACTGAAGGCTATGTCTTTCTAAACTACTGAGCAGTGCAATTTCATATAAAGTGTATGAAAAAGGTAGTATTTCTGCAGCAGGTATACCTTTATTTGGCAGGTATTTTTTCATACCTTAAGCACGAGTAAACTGAACATGTAAAACTGGAGCTTTCGTCCCAACTGGAATCAATTACTCCTTCTTCAGAGCTCTCAAAGCAGTTTGTAACTTAATATGGCACTAAGCCTTTCTCCAAAGTATAGATTTTACATACACATTTGTCCTTCCCTTTCGATTGAAAGCTTCCTGATGGCATGGTTTTGTTTTCTCACCTTTAAACTTCAAATAGCCCCAGTAAAGTGGTGACTAAAATGCTTTCAGCACTCAAAAGATGTCTGTTAAGTTACATCGAATGAAAAGGACACTGGTGGAGATTTTATCTAAAACCAAAGGTAATACACTTTCTACATTAAAAGAAAAAGATATATAGATGCAAACAGGCAAAGCCTAGTTGGCAGCAGATATAATACATGAACATTATTTAAGAAGGGAGGCAGGGCTATTACTCACTATTAACACTTAATTTTGAATCAGTTAGCCAATAGCCCATCTGGGGATAGTACTTTGAAGGAAAGGTACAGGAGAGATATATGTTAATGAGGACAGAGGAAGGGCTATTACTGGAGCCTGGGGGATCATATGATCTAATGGGGTGTCATAGCTTTTGTACTGTTTCTGATTTTCTAACCCCTGCAGATCAGGGTTTTAGACAGCCAGGAACTGCACAAAAGGGATGGACTAGGAAGCAGGATGGAACATATACGTAGGTGTCTAGAACTGGAAACAGGAATATGGGAGAAAACTGGTTTCTACTTTCAATTGTGCCTACATTGAATAACAATCCTCCAGCAGACTTTAGAATTCTCACTAAGTAGGAGCAAAAGAGGAAGTTGGGATATGGGCAGAGATCCCAGGAAGCTAAATCCAAACCTGAAGCTTATCTCCTGTGATAAAGAAACTTAGCCCTAAGAAGTTATTTGATAAGGCATCCGTAAATCTCTCCCCACTAACAGCAGACCATCTCCTCATTCTGCATCCCTGCCTTCATCAGGGGAATTTGGATGTAAGCACCTGCTTTAGGGCCTTAAAAACCTACAGACCAACAAAGCAAATGAGGGGATTAGTGTTATTAAAGGGCATCACAAGCAGTGTCCAGAGCAGAGCAATCAGTCATAATCTGATTTATCATCCTGCACAGAGCAGGGAAGGCAGGATAAACACCATATGAGCCCAGATAGAGGAGAGCAGGCAATGTTGACCACAGGGTTTCCTTTTGAGAAAATGCATGAACACATGGTTTTGTGGGTGTTGTGTGTTTGGTTTGATGTTCTAAGTACTGCCAAATGAGTGTATTCCTCTGCCTTAAAAGATAGGATAGTTGATTTTATTTGTCAACTTGGCTGGGCCACAGGGTGTCCAGATATTTAGTCAAACAATTATTTAGTCAAACAGTACTACGAGTATTTCTGTTAGGGCGTTTTTGAATGAGATTAACATTTAAATCGTGGATTTTGAGTAAAACAAACTGTGCCAGAAAATGTGGGTGGATCTCATCCTAGCAATTGAAGGCCTAAATAGGACAAAAACCTGTCTTGTCCTGAGTGAGAATTCTTCAGCAGGGTGCCTTTGGATTTCATCTGCAACATCAGCTCTTCCCAGTTCTACAGAAGACTGCCTTTGGACTTGAACCAAAACGTCAGCCCTCCTGGTTCTCCAGCCTGCCATCCTACCCAGCAGTTTTTAAACTGGTCAGCCTCCATAATTGCATGAGCCAATTCTTTATAATAATTCTGTGTATATATTCACGACTGATTGGCTCTGTTTCTCTGGAGACCCCTGACTAATACAGGAGGGACACTCACAGAGGAGGCAGGGAAGCCATGTGAGCAAACAAAGCACAACCGGCTTCACCCTGGACCTCAGAGAAATGAGATTTTTAAATACGCTTCAGGACCAATTTCTCTATTTCCTACTAGTTTGAACTCCTAAGTTCTGTCATACTGCCAGTTTTTAAAATAGCCTATTGATAGGCAGAAGCTTACGTGGGTTTGTTTGCTGGACACATGATGTCCATTTCAGGTGAATCCAGTTTCTCGTCAAGCCTGACTTCAAGCAGACATATTTACAAAGTGTTTTGTTAGCATTGGCAACCAGAAACAGTATCAAATTTTACCACTAAAGGAAGCAAGCATCTTTTTTTTTTAATTTGCTAACATTTGACTATCTTTTCTATGCAATTTATGGTCTGAAATAAATAAAACTGTTTTTAGAAATTTTGCTCAGGTGGAATAGCTGATCGCTGTGCTCCCTTTACTGGTCACATCCGTAAGAAACAGGGAGTGGTGGAGGTGAGTGAACTCAAGGTACCAACTCATTCTCTAACAAGTCTTGCACAGAGACTTGGCTCCCCATGTTCAACCCTCAAAAATCACTAGTTTTTAATGTTTTATATCTGAGAGAGGTGCCTTTTTATTCTTTTCCCATGTTTATAGAGGGTTATGCTTGAGCCCAATATCTGTATAGAAATAAACCACCTGAACATGAAAAAAAAAAATCATGACACAGACAGCTGTCCATGGAAAGGCATTGCCTGGAAGCCACGGATTGTTGCAGGACAGAGGCTACCCTGGAAGCATCATGTCTAGTTCTATGATAGTGTATATTTTGTTTGTTTGTTTTTGTTTTTTTGTTTTGTTTTTGAGAAAGAGTTTTGCTCTTCTTGCCCAAGCTGGAGTGCAATGGCACGATCTCAGTTCACTGCAACCTCCATCTCCAGGATTCAAGTGATTCTCCAGCCTCAGCTCCCGAATAGGTGGGATTATAGGCATGCACCAGCACACCCACCTGATTTTTTGTATATTTAGTAGAAACAGGATTTCACCCCATGGTAGCCAGGCTGGTCGCAAACTCCTGACCTCAGGTGATCCGCCCACCTCAGCCTCCCAAAGTGCTGGGATTACAGGCATAAGCCACTGTGCCTAGCCAATAGTATATATTTTAACACTACAGTTCCACTCATTTACTCTGCTAATTTGGAAATAATGATCATCCTGATTTTGAATGAATGGGGGACTCTGAGAGCCATTTGTTTAGCACAGACAGTGTGGTGTCACAGTTACAAGCATAGGCTGTAGTGTTGAACCACTAGGCCCAATCCCAGGTCCATTGCTTGCTGGGCCTTGGAGACAAGTTACTTATCCTCTCTCCATCTGTTTCCTGTTTGAGAAGTATAAGTTCCCATTGTTACAATAATAATAAAGATCCTTCATGGGATTGCTGTGAGAGTTGAAAAAAATGACTCATTCAAAGTGCCTAGGACTTAGGAAATGCTCAATAAATGTTCTTCATTATTAGAATCATTATTATTTAGAGAGTTCACATAAATCAAGAGTCCTTGAGCAAAAGCTTTAGATAGACAATAAGCAAAAGAGGTAAGAGCTCTACACAAAGTGGCTGTGAAATCAGAAGACTTGCCCAGCATCCGCCTTCAAATAATTACCCTGGTAAACTATTCTGTACTTGCTGCAAAAAGGAAGCTGATCCGTCCATGGACAGCCACAGGCATTACCTCCACGTAGAGAAACATTAGGGGTCATTCAGTCTCTTAGTTTTGTTGGCTGTAACTTCAGATAAGTAAGATAAATAAACTCCTGACCAAATAAGAACCAACACTGCCTGAGGATAATTTATAAATTGACTTATCAAAGTCTTTTTAAGTCTTTCCTTCAGTTTCTTGAGCTTTTTACAGCTACCAAAAACTTTTCTTATTGAGATAAATTATATAAATTACATAAATATTTTAGTTTGTACTAAATATTCACTTCTCCCAAATTTAAACAGATAGTGCTTATTTGTAAATTCATTACTGCACATCCATGGACTAATGCAAATAATAAAAAATTAAAATGGCATAAAATGGGCTTAATTTTTACCATTTTTGAAAGAACTGAGTCCTCAAGGTTCTCAATAAGCCTGAACACCACGAGAATAAAGCTCTGGTGAAGAGAACAGCCTGCATTTGCTCTGTCTGCTTTGTTAGATTCCAGGACATTCATCCATTCATTCCCTAACTTCATTCTTTACTGAGCGGGGAAAAAATTAACCTGATAATTTTTTGTTCTTATCTAGATTGTGTCTTCTACCTGACCATAAATGAATAAAATAATTTGAATTGTTCCATATATAAGAGAAAAAATTTTGAAAGCAACCTCCATTCTAAAGTTACTCATAATATTAAAAGTGAACTAACTCTGCTATTTGTAGTGCATATGAATTAATATTTGAAAACTATGGCTATTGAGAATAGAAAAGATTCTGGGCCTGACAGTGTCAACCCCCACTATAAGAATCTGTTGTGGACATCTCATCACAAAGGAAGGTCAATCACGATCTCGCCTTGCTGAGAAAGAGACTCATCCTTCAGCCTGAACTTGGCCTTGAGAGGGAGAAACCACAGAGAGGAATCCTCACTTTTCCTTTTTGGGAAAGGCCAATATGTCTTGGAGACAGATCTGGGTTGGAAAGTGTTAAGATGACAATTTTCATCAAGAAGCTGCCCAGAAGTTAAGAAAGGAAGGATCAAGGAAAGGTGTCCTGGAAGAAGCCTAGTCCTTGTTAGTGACCCTGTGTTGACTTCATTACAGCTCTAGCCTGGTGTTTCATGAGGCTCTCTAAAGACTTCCTGCCAACCTCAGATTTTTACAAAGGCAAAATAAAGGGAGGAATCATTTTAATCTTGTGAGTGTCAAAAGAGTGACTATCTTGAGACCCAGCAGGGTAGTGTGGCAAAGGCAGTCATGTTTATAGCCATGGTGGGAATGGTGGTGATGGCCTTATTTAAAAGAAAAGAGCCAGTCTTCAATGAACAGAATTGGATGGGGTCATTCAGGACTCCCTCCACGCTGAGAAGATTTCTTTCAGAGTTCGGTTTTAGAGAAATTTGTTTCACATTTTTGAATATGCAGAACTGTTACTCGCTTAAATTGATAACATATCTCATTTACTTTATATTTTTTATTTTTAAACATGTTTAAAATACTACAAATCTATGTAGGACTATTTTATTACATATGTGTGCATTTTATTGAAAAATGTCCTGCAATTTACAGGCATGCAAAATGAAACACAACAAGTATCCTTTCAAGCAAGGAATATGAGGAAATTTTCTCAAACTATATTTGAGAGAAACCTATAGCTAATATCAAATTTAGTTTTAAAAGATGACATGTTTTACTCTTAAGATTGGGAATTTTTAAAACATGCTTTCTCTCACTCCTTCTATTCAACTCCTTCTATTCACTAGAATCTCCAGCCAATGCAATAAAAGCATAAAATAAAATAGTTATAAAAATTGGAAAGGAAAAATAAAGTGATCTTTATTCTCAGATTACATCACAGTATATGAAGAATATCCTAAGATATTTACAAAAAGATACCAGAATTAAAAAGTGAGTTTGACAAGGTTGCAGGAAACAAGATTGATAAACAAAGATTAATTGCATTTATATAAACTAGCAATAAATCCTTGAATTTAAAATTAAATTAATAATTCAATTTACAATAGCAATCAAAAAAACATGAAACACTTAAGGATACATTTAATAAATATGTGAAAACTACTAAAATCATCTAAAATCATAGCCCCAGATAAAAGAAATTATAGAAGACCTAAATAAGTGAAGAAGTATACATGATTTTAATGGATTGGATGAGTTCATATTGCTGTCACTGCAGCCCCAATCAAAATACCATCACACATTTTTGCACAAACTGACAACCCAAGCCCAAAATATAATTGAAACACAAAGGAACTAGAAGGACCAGACTATTATTTAAAAAGAAGTACAATGTTGAAGGACGCCTAATTTCAAGTAAAGTTACAGTAATCAAGACAGTGTCATATTGATGTAAAAATAGACATACACATCCATGGAACAGAATCAAGAATTCAGAAATAGATCTACACATTAATTTTTCATAAATCGCTAATGGAAAAAGGAGCATCTTTTTCCATAAATTATGTGGGAACCACCAGATACTGATATGGAATATTGACCTTATACTATACATAAAATTAAATCAAATAGATAATAGACTTGTTTGTAACAGTTAAGAATATGAAACTTCTAAAAGAAAACATAAGAGCAAATATGATTATGAGATAGGCAAGGATTTCTTAGGCACAGAAAACACAGTGCATATAAGAAAAAATGATTTGATCAAAATTTGAGTTTTTATTCTTCAAAAAGACACAAATTTTAAGAGAAAAAGCAAATCAGAGACTGAGCAACTATTCACAGCATGTATATATCTGACAAAACACTTGTATTTTCTAAAATATGTTATGAAATTGTACATCTACATATTCTAAAATATGTTATGAAATTGTACATCTTTAAAAGAAAATAAACAATGTATTTAAAAGCACAAAAATATTTCAATAGACATTTCACAAAATAATAAATTAAAGTAATTATTACAGACATGAAAAAATGCTCATCGCCATTATTCAACAGGAAAATGCACATTTTAAGCATAATTATATCCCACTATATACCTGTAAAAATAGCTAAAATTAAAAAGTCTGACTATACCAAATATTGCTAAGGATGTGAAGTAACTCAAATTCTAATCTTTGCTGGTAGGAATGTAAAATAACCCAACCACTTTAAAATATAGTTTGGTGATTTCTTTAAAGGTTACACATATACCTACCAAATGATCCAGCCATTCCAATTCTAGGTTCTGGATATTTGCACAAGAGAAATGACATTGTATGTCCATGCACATGTGCAATGTTCTATAAACATACACAAATGTTCATAGAACTTTTATTCATACTGTTTCTAACTGGATACAATCCAAATGTCTATAAACAGGTAAACAAATTGTGCTATATCTATACAATAGCCTGTAAGAAGGACCAAACTACAAAAGATGGAATGTGAATAAAACTTAAAATTATTAGATAGAGTGAAAGCAACCAGACTCAAAACAGTATATACTCCAGGTTTATGTTTGTTTGAACCTCTGGACAGAAGGTGCATCAATGTTTGCTTAGGATCTAAGGTGTGATAGGAGTTGATTTCAAATGGGCAAAGGAATCCATCATGATGATTAAAACATTCTGTGCCTTGATTGCAGTGTTGGTTATATAGGTATATACATTTATCAAAACTCATCAAGTTATACACCTAAAGTGAGTACACTGTGTTTTATGTAAGTTAATCCTCAATCAAGTCAATAGTAATAAATTTTATTGAAATATAAATATCAAAACTCAGCCCTCAAAATATAGTCCTGCCTTATTTTTCAATAGCTATTTTCCTTTCTCCCAGAGAGCCTGTCTATAATACCTACAAACACCTACATAAAAATATAATACCTTTCTGTTAGGGTCAATGAGCCATGAATACAAAAACTAAACATCTTCATAAAAAGCCCAACGTAAAGAAACTAGGAACTTTGAAAAAAGGTTTGATGAAATCCTATTGAAAATAGACAACTTAGAGAGGAGTATGAGTGAATTAATGGAACTGAAGAATACAATACAGGAACTCCGAGAAGTATGCACAGGTTTAAACACTCGAATTGTTCAAGGAGAAGAAGGGATATCAGAGGTCAAAGTCCAACTTCATGAAATAAAACGTGAAGAAAAGATTAGAGAAAAAAGGATAAAAAGGAATGAACAAAGTCTCCAAGAAATGTGAGACTATGTGAAAAGACCAAATTTACGTTTGATAGGCGTACCTGAATGCAACAGAGAGAATGAATCCAAGCTGGAAAATACCCTTCAGGATATTATCCAGGAAAATTTTCCTAAACTAACAAAGCAGGTCAATATTTAACCCTAGGTAATACAGAGAACACCACAAAGATATTCCTCAAGAAGAGCAACCCCAAGGCACATAATCATTAGATCCATCAGGGTTGAAACGAAGGAGAAAATACTAAGGGCAGCCAGAGAGAAAGGTCAGGTTACCCACAAAGGCAAGCCAATAAGACTTACAGCAGATCTCTCAGCAGAAACTCTACAAGCCAGAAGAGAGTGGGGGCCAATATTCAACATCCTCAAAGAACAGAACCTTCAGCCCAGAATTTCATAACCAGCCAAACTAAGCTTCACAACTGAAGGAAAAATAAAATCTTTTATGAACAAGCAAGAACTCAGAGATTTTATTACCACCAGTCCTGCTTTACAAGAGCTTCTGAAAGAAGCATTACACACAGAAAGGAACAACCAGTATTAGCCTTTCTAAAAATACACCAAAAAGTAAAGAGCACCAACATAAAGAAGAATTTACACCAACGAATGGATAAAACAGCCAGTCAACATCAAATGGCAGTAACCCTAAATTTAAATCAACTAAATCCCCCAATGAAAAGACACAGCCAAACCCCAACAGCATGTTACATCCAGACCTGTTTCATAGGCAAGGATACACAAAGACTCAAAACAAAGGGATGGAGAAAGAATTACCAACCAAATGGAGAGCAAAAATAAATAATAAATAAATAAAAAGCAGGAGTTACAATTCTCGTGTCGGATAAAATAGATTTTAAAGCAACAAAAATATAGTGGTAAAAGGATCAATGCAACAACAAGAGCTAATGATCCTAACACACAGATACATAAAGAGTTAGACTCAATGAGACAGAAAATTAATAAGGATATCAAGGACCTGAACTCAGATCCAGAACAAGTAAACTTAATAAATATTTATAGAGCTCTCCACTTCAAATACACAAAATATACATTCCTGTCAATACCACATCACACCTACCCATAAGTTTAAATGAAACATTGATTGGCCATTATTAATACCCAATTTTTTTCAGAATAAAGCAATATTTCCGTTTACTCTCCCTCTTTCTCTTCCTCTCCTTTACTTATTTTTTTTTTCTTTCCTTCTCTCAAAAAAAAAAAAAAGAAATCAACTTGTAAACCTCTAGATCCAGGTCAGCAATGTTTCTCTCATTGCTTGATTTCCTTCCTTCCCTTCCCTCCCTCCCTTCCTCCCTCTCTCCTCCACTCCCCCCTTCCTCCCTTCCTTCCTTCCTTCCTTCATCCCTTCCTTCCTCCCTACCATCCTCCTTCCCTCCCTTCCTGCCTTCCTCCAAAAAATAATAATAATAATAATAATAATAATAATCAGAAGGCATATTTAAAAAATAAAAATAAAAAAAACACACAAAAAAAGCCATTCTATCATGAAAATAGTTTACATTTTTGGATACTTAGAGTCGATTAAATAAACATTATTTAAACATCATTTAGCTCCATTTCCTTTCTTGTCATTCAGTTGTACAAATTCAAGGATATCTTCAGAGCTTTCCCATAGGCAAAATAGCCACATCAACAAAGATGAAAGGGCACTTTGGGAGGCCGAGGCGGGTGGATCACGAGGTCGGCAGATCGAGACCAACCTGGTCAACATGGTGAAACCCCGTCTCTACTTAAAATTACAAAAAAAAAATTAGCTGGGCACAGTGGCGTGTGCCTGTAATCCCAGCAACTCAGGAGGCTGAGGCAGGAGAATTGCCTGAACCCAGGGGGCGGAGGTTGCGGTGAGCCGAGATCGCGCCATTGCACTCCAGCCTGGGTAAAAAGAGAGAAACTCCGTCTCAAAAAAAAAAAAAAAAAGATGAAAGGGCAGAAATAAGCCCTTTAAAAAAAAAAAAATCAGCTGCCAGATTGCTTTCAGAGATAGTCTTATTTCATAAACTCTAAGAATAAATACATAGAATGACTGGCCAAACTGTTGGACTAACATCAACTCTATTAAAAGATTCTTTCTTGTGCCTCTCAAGAGTGCAAAGATACAGAGGAAAACTCTCCCTGTCATCTTGCCCTCCCTATACATGACTTACATGCCAAGTGTTGCCCTTAGCACTTTCTAGTGCTTTTGACCCAGCAAGAGCAGGAACTCAGAATGACTGTCTGCTGTGCAATTGAACCTCAGTTGAAATTATTTGAGAAAAAAAAAATTGCTGAGCAAAGTCTGCTGCTATTTTTTTCTTATTCCTAGCCTCTGGGGCTTAGATTTTTACATCAAAATATAGATATTGTAAAGAAGATCAGTGGAAATGACTGATCTTCTTTACAATATCTACTGGGGTTCCCAATGTCTGGAAGATAAAGCTTTCCATTTGTTAAAATGGGAGAAATAGCCAGTATGAAAAAAAATAACTCATAAATACTAATTCCCTCTTCCTGCTCTTTTCAGAAGTATGATTAATCCAGAAAATTACTGTGCAAATTCTGTCTTCCATCCCACTTTCACTCCCTAGTCCTAACTTTCTAGCATGTTAAACATGCTGTTACTCAAGTGGATAAAGTCACACACACAGAAAAAAGAAAACTTACAAACTAAGGTCTATGACAGTGGCTGCCAAAAAGGAGACAATTATACTGTGGGAAATATGAGTAGATGTTCAAAAATAAGTCCACCATCTCCTACTTGTCTACTAATTTAAGATTGCTCTGTTCTCTCTTCTTTGACCAGTGTGACCAATGTCATGGTCTGTTCACATTAGTGATGCCTCAAGTATGTACACACACACACACACACACACACACACACACACACACCAGACAATGCTCATGCCTTTATTCTCTCATGATCCTAAAGAACTGCAGAAGTACATTCACATTTGTACGTCTGCTATAATATATGTTCCTACAAAAAATTAACTCAAACAATGAAGCACGAATATATTCACTTGTTTAGCGTATTTTAACAGTATGTTACATTCTTTATTAACTTTCTTTTCCAAATATTTTTCAGCACATCAAAAATGCTTTTAGTCCTGAATGTAGAAGGTCCAAAGATGCTTGAAATTAATGGATTTATAAATTTTGACATAAATGCAAAATCACTCTAAAGATAAAGAAAAGAAAGAAGCCTAGAGTAGTGGCATGTGTCTTTAGCTCCAGCTACTCCGAAGGCGGAGGCAGGGGAGTCGCTTGAGCCTAGGAGTTTGAGGCTGTAGTGTGATATGATCATGCCTGTAAATAACCACTGCAGCTCATTCTGCCTCCTTCCCTTTATCACTCTCTCTTCCTCTCATTCTTTCTTCCTGTATCTTTTGAAAGTCTAAATCACGAATGAATGTGGACTCGTTTATGTCTGTAAAATATTTTATTATTTTGCATATATTTACGTGTTTTTGCAGTATTTTCTGCCATTTTGCATGCCATATGACTTTTCTCTGTGTCTCCTGTAAGAACTTGGAGGACAGGGTTGATAAATTCTTTCTCTTTTGGCAATCTTCTCCCTTCCCCTGTACCCAGTACAGTTACCAAAATATATATAGCATCGTGTAAAAGATTCTGCTCAGAATTGGTACTTGGTAAATTTTTATTCTCTAAGTAAAGGGAATTAAATACACCAAATAGAATTACACCTATCTATAAAATTGTGTAAATATTTTTAAATCACTGCATTGCAAAGAAACAATCACTTTTCAAGTGACACGGACTAGTCTAAACATAGATTTACATGTATCACATTTTCCAAAGTTGACACTGCAAGGAGAGTCTTTTCCTAATCCTCTACAAAAACTAAATATTTGTAGGATTAATATAGATTTAGTGTTTGCATTAATGGTGTCTTCTTGATATACATGTCACTCATTGATCATACTAAAATCCTGAGACTAAATTTGAATTACCTGTGAATCATTTTCAGAACTTCAGAAATATTCATGCATTCTACACTTGCAGCTTTGAAGTCTTGAGAAGATCAAAGAGAATGTTCAGCTGTGAAAACCTTCTTAAGAGCTTTCTGAAACTTTACACATCACACCCATTTCACATATAAGACAAGATTTAGGAGAATTTAGGCCACAGTGGTATAAATGTCAGACTCCTTTGCTTATAACATAAATAATGTAAATGTTCTTTTGTAACAGTTATGATCAAATACTGCTTTTTGATAAAATACAGAAGTATATGATCTGCTCAGGATGATTAAAGCTAAGTAAAGTATTTTAATATGACTAATTTAGGGAAAGAAGGAAGGAAGGAAGGAGGGTGACTGGAAAGTTGGGAGGAAGGAGAGAGAAAGAGTTATATTTAATGATATTTACAGTTAGAAGAGCTAGTAATGATCTGACCCAACAGATTTATTTTTTTCAACTGGGGAAACTGAGGCCCAGAGTTTAGAAGTAGCTTGCCACTTCTTTTGTTTCTCTTCGCTATTAGGATACCACTTGTCTCTGTATATATCCTAAATATATCCTAAATATATGGTACAATGTCCAAAACATCAACCTGTCATCTACAATATTTAAAGAAAAAGCAGACTTTCTTAATCTAACTAGAATCCCAAGTTAAAGTATTTTCATTCTGGGAAAAAAAAAAAACAAAACCGGGTACACAGTCACATGTTGCTTAATGATAGGGATACATTCTGAGAAATGCATCATTAGGCAACTTTGTCATTGTGTGTACATCACGGAGTCTGCATTCACAAGCCTAGATAGTATAGCCTACCACACATGTAGGATAAATTGCTCTTAGGCTACAAACCTGTACAGCATGTTGCTGTATGAGTGTTGTAGGCAATTGTCACACAATAGCAAGAATTTATGTATCTAAACATATGTAAACATAGAAAAGGTGCAGTAAAAATGCAATATAAAAGATTTTTTAAATGGTACACCTGTATGACCTTTATTACAGATGGAGCTTGCAGAGCTGGAAGTTGCTCTGGGTGAATCAGTAAGTGAGAACCGAGTGAAGGTAAATGCCTAGAATATTACTGTATACTATTAAAGACTTTATAAATATTGCACACAAATTGCACTAAACATCTTTTTAAAATTTCTTTCTTCTCTAAAAAATTCATCTTAGCTTCCTGGAAGTTTTTACTTTATGAACTTTTTAATTGTTTTAATTTTAACTTTTTTATTCTTTTGAAGTAATGCTTAAATCAAGTACAAGAGAAAATTATGCAATCAACAAATGTAGTAAACACAAGCTATATGAGGCTTCTGCTAGTGTAACCGGGCATACTGCTTTACAGTAAACATTTTTATAGGTAGGAGTACATGGTAAAATAATGAAAAGTATGGTTTAATAAATACATAAACCAGTAACACAATCATTTACTGTCATTGTCAAGTAGTATGTACTGTACATAATTGTATGTGCTATGATTTTATGTGATAGCAATGCAGTAGGTTGTTCGCACCAGCATCATCATAAACATGTGAGCAATCACCACCAACATGTGAGTAATGCATTGCATCATATATGCAATAGAAAATTTTCAGCTTCACTATAGCCCTCTGGGACCACTGTTGTATGTGGTCCATTAATGACTAAAACACTGTGGAACAGCGTGTAACTATGTTTAATAAACAAGGGAAAATAACAAACCGAGACTCAATATCTAGATCTCTAAGGAATATGAAAGTGGAAAATGTGTATTTACCCAAATATGATGAACAAAAACCATGGATATAGATTGAATGCTTCCTTAACCCAGAGTTCAAGGAGAGAGGGTAAATTAATAGAAAGAAAATAGGCTTTGGAGTTAAAACATAATAATAATAATCACTGAATTTGAATTCCACATCTAATCCTTAATGATTATGTGTTATGGGGCAAGAAACATAACTAAACTGTCCTCATTTTCTGTCATTCTTAAAGAGAGTATAATAATGCCGATGATATGCAGTTGCAGTAAAGATTGTAGGAGATTACGCATTTAAAAGACTTAGTACAAAGCCTGGCACATAAAATCCTCAATCAATTTTACTTACTATTTATTACTTTTATTATTATCATCTTTTTGTTTTATTGTTTAATCACAAAATCATAGATTCACATTCAAAACAGAGCACCTAGGGCCAGGCGCCATGGTTCATGGCTGTAATCCCAGCAATTTGGGAGGCTGAGTCAGGCAGATCACTTGAGGTCTGGAGTTCAAGACCAGCCTGGCCAACATGGCAAAAACCCATATCCACTAAAAACTACAAAAATTAGCCAGGCATGATGGCATGTGCCTATAATCCCAGCTGCTCCAAAGACTGAGAATTATTTGAACCTGGGAGGCTGAGGCTGCAGTGAACCAAGATCACAGTGAGCCAAGAGACTCTGTCTCAAAAAACAAACAAAACAAAACAAAAAAACATAGTTTGTGGCCTGATTCTCATCTTTGCAGGAGACTCTAAAGCTTAATTGTTTTACATGGTGGTTCAAACTAACAAGTGATTGATTTCAATATTGGAATGTTCATCTTTTCGTTTAAGATGGAAATCGGCACCTATCCTGTAGAGATCAAATTGTATAAGCAGGCATGTGTGATAGTCATTACCAAAAAAATGTTGAAAATAGTAATAATAGCAAATATTGATAAGATGGTTATTATGTGTGAAGCAGTTTTCTCATATTACTTCGTTAGCCCAATAGCAATCCTGTAAATTAGGCACTATTGTCTCCATTTCTCAAATGAGATAAACTGAGGCATAGCAAATTTCAATACTTTGCTCCAAGTTTATTGAAAAAGCAAGCGATGGAACAAAGAATTGAATGTAGGTTTTTCCTGCACTATTAACCTTTCCGCAATTATATCCACCAAATACTACTACTATTTACAATAAGATACCATGATAAACTATTGTTCACCTATATTGGTTAGGACATGCACAGTAATGGAGAGAAGAGAGACTCAAAAGCACAGTGGTTTTCAAAGATATTTTATTCTTCATTAAAAGTCCAGGGGGGTGGCCCAGGGCTGACATGGTGGCCCCATCAACTTCAGGAATGCAGTCTCCTTCTCCCGTGTTGCTATTTCTCTCCATATACCTTTCTCTAACTCCCACCATCACACTTGCATTTCTGCTGATGGGAAGAGGAAAAAGGGGGCAGAATTAAGTGGGCACCTTACTTTTATATGTTTGATTCAGAATTTTCCCACACTTCTGCTCCTTTCATTGGCCAGCACTCAGTTACATAGCACAACTACCTGCAGCAGATGCTAAAAATGGATTTTTGGTTGCAGATGGCATATGCTCAGTTAATACTATATTAGTATGAGAGAAGGGAAAACCACCAGTCTATTCCAACCTTCCCTAGGGCCATTTCTATCTAACTTAATCTAGAAATCAATGTTCAGAGTACCCTCCCGCTTGTACATCGTACACCCCTGACGCATTCCATACACTACATGGTCCACTCCTGTGAGTTTTATTAGCATTAAGATTTTTCCTATTAGTGATCCATTACAGCATCCATATTATAGCTCATTTTGCATTAATCATAATTTAAAGGAAGTCTTTCTTTTACCTAATGTCAGATATGCTTTTTATCTTACATCAATAGACGGTTCTAGGCCTAAATTCCTCCCATCTAATGTTCCTTAAACTAGGCCCATCTGTCTGTGTTCTTAGCCAGGCATTTGCTATCTTGATCATATCAGACGTGGATAATAACAGTAGCAGACTTTCCAAGAACAATGACTTCAAACAATGCTTATAAAAGTCCAATTGTCTATTACAGTAGTAAGTAAGCCAGTTCAATTTGATAGTTGTCTTTGATTCTCCACTGGGCAGGAAAAAACACAGAAGTATGGGTCCTAATGAGGGAATTGCTAGCTCTTGCTATGCTACTGGAAAAGAAGACAGCAGTGTGAGACCACACTCTAGTAATCTAAACTGCATTGGAGAAACAAGCATCTGGTAAACTATGATTAAGTAAACAATGACCTTGCACCATTTTTTATGAATGGGATTATTTCCTTCCTCAGAAAAGCAAAACTAAACAAAACCAAAATGTGTGAACTCGCAAAAACACTGTGAAACACTATTCTGCTCTGCCTGCACTTTTTCTTCATTGTCTTCTCTTCGGCAATGTTTTCAGTGCAAATTCACAAAACATAGCCTAACCACTTTTTAACTTTGGACTTTAAAGTGGTCCTAGCTGTCTGGTGTTCTTTAAGCTTTGGAAACTTAGGGAATAGCACCACATCAGTAGACTCAAGCATGTTACCTGTAGGGGACTTGACAGGTCGAAAAGCAATGGCTGTGTTAGTACAAAAGTTTATTTAGAGAGCAACTCTATCTTATTTTACCTGCCAGAGAGTCAGAAAACAACCAACCAGCTCACTTCAATAGAACCTGAAAATCATATGGTCAAGCAGACGAATATGAGAATGCACTTTTAAACAAAGTCAGAGAGCTTCTGGACCTACTACACGTGAGGTTTCATATGCCCACACCATGTTACCCAGAAGCAAAGGTAAACATTGCTCTGCAGTAATAATTGATGTCCTTTCAGTTCTCCAGTGGCAGTGCATGCAGAAGCTGAGTAAGAGTGACACACAGACTCAGCGTGATCATCAGCCTTAAAGCATTGACCTGGGCATGTCCCCAGCAGAGGGCCCCCTGCCCTACCTATCAAGACCAGACTCCAGTAGTGGGATGAAGCTTTAGCAGCTAGCTTATCACACTGACTCTGATAAGGATGGCTAATTGCACTGGTTTTAACATGTGGAATTGTGTCTTTTCAGTGCACGGTGGATTTTTTAGAGAGACTCTGAATGCTGCTTCAAATGACATCGCTTTTGTTTTTTTTTTTTTTGAGATGGAGTTTTGCTCTTGTTCACAGGCTGGCATGCAATGGCAAGATCTCGGCTCACCGCAATCTCCACCTCCTGGGTTCAAGCTATTCTCCTGCCTCAGCATCCGAAGTAGCTGGAATTACAGGTGCGCCACCACACCATGCCAATTTTTTGTATTTTTAGTAAAGACAGGGTTTCACCACGTTGGCCAACCTGGTCTCGAACCCCTGACCTCAGGTGGATCCACTCTCCTCAGCCTCAACATCCCTTCCTTAAATGGCAAAGATTCTTTATGAAAGGTGGATGGACCCAGGGGCACCTTAGACAAGGGAAGATGCATATAGTTCTTACTGGAATCTGACAGCAACCTAATGCTGATTTGTCAACTGAGGCTGAGATATTATGGTATTGAGCAGAGGGGACAGTGTCTGCTTAATGACACTGAAAATCGAATTACCTGGAGAATGGGATGCTTTGAGTTCATTGGACTTTTGGTTATGTGAGAAACGCTGATGCTTCAACCCTTATGATCAGAATTCTTTGAACTTGAAGGAGCCAGCTTTCCATATGAGTACATACTTTAGGAGTATGCGGAACATAACTGAATTCGAGAATTCGGATTTGGCACAGACACTTGAATTGTCAGTAGTTATGGATGAGGAAGTTACAAGGGAAAATACGGACCCCAGGACATACACCAAAAGGCCAGTAATTCATTAAGCAAATAATTATTAAATATCTCTTCTCTGCCAGACATGGAGAACAAACATGTTTGAGGAGAGAAGGGGAGGAATTGACTAAATATTACACAAATGAATATTTAATCACAGACAGCTGTGTTCAACGTTATAAAGGCAGAGAGCAACTGGCGAATAAAGCAAGGGAGCCCGGCGTGGCCGGCAGTTGGAGAAGGCTTCTTCAGGGAGCTGACATTTAACCTAAAGCCAAGGAAAAGAAATAGCAGCTACAATTGCTTTTATAGCAAGATTTCTGAATGTCTAGCTTTTTATGATTTGATACCGTTTCAAATATATATATAATTAAAATTCTGGCTACATTGCTTTTCAGTTATTTGAGGTTTGAGACTCGAAACCCAACGATCCCCCAAATGCTTTACATGTTTGGTGTCTTGGATTTGGAATATATTTTTAAGTCCCTTGTTCTGAAATCTCTGTAGATTCGAGAGATAAAATCTAAAGTAAATCTTGATTTATCGCAAGCACAATGTTTTTTTAGCCGTTCTTAGAGATTACAAATGCCGTTTATCTCTGAGGTTCCTTTTTCCTGTGATCTTTGCCTACGAATCCTGGGAGAATTGTTCCCTATTGCCTTTCTTAGTTATAAATTGGCTTTACCCAAGAAGAAAATTGCACATCTCCAGGAGATAATGCTCAACTCCTGTCTCATTCGATACTACAACAGGTATTTGATTTCAATCCAAAATTTATAACAGCAAGTATAGTAAATGCTGAAAAGAAAATGAAAGTATAGCATAACTTCGTTACTTTTATTTACAGTCATTCTGGTTTTGAAATAGTCTTCTCAGACTTCCTTCTTCAGTGTACAAGCATCTATTACGTTTTGAATTTTCTTGCGTTTTTCCAGGTCTCTGTTAAATTCGACTTAAAAGTTATTTTCTATTCATTACACAGGAAAAGCATCTTCTCTAGAATTCCAGAAGATGGCAGCATAGAGCTACTGTTCCAGCCAGCATGCCGCTTCGTTTCTGCTGAGCATAGTGAACACTGACGAACAGCAGTGAGTCCCTGACACAGGATCTGAGCTGTGTGTGAAAGCCAAGTCCAACCCAAGTGACAAATACAACATCTCTAGACATCCCTGTGCATCTGCCAATGGGCGCTGAGAGTGGAAACTGTAATATTACCAATCGCAAATAAATGGAAAACATTTATTTCTTACATGCTGGCTGGTTCATTTGGAAAGCTGTAAAAGGAACACCTACAAATTCAAATGCTCTTTATTTGTTAGTAGGGGAAATAAACTAGGTTTAAACAAACTAAATCTGGGGGAAGTGCTTAGGGTTAAATACTTCCCACAGATCATTTTGTTACCAGTAGTGATATTAAAAATACGTAGCAAATCATAGGATTCAGGGCTCCCAGGCTTCACAAGCTTTTCCATTTTCCTTGGACTAGCAAGAGCCCTGGAGTCTCATTGCTAGGAGGTCTGGAGGCCATTTCATTCCCCTTCTCTGATGCTGTCTTTTTTGGTCCTCAATATTCTTACTTGTAAAATAGTGATAATGGGCCCTTCTCTGCTTCCTTTATAGGGCTGTGGTGGGGATCAGACGAAGGTAAGAACACAAGTGTCAAATGATTGAGGCAGCAGAACCTGGTGACGTGACAGTGGGTTTTGCAGCAACCAAAGAGGGCTTGAATCCACTTTCACCATTATAGCTGTTTAACTTCGTACAGATTACTCAAGCTCTCTAAGCCTTGATTACTGCACTGTCACAGAGTTCTGATGATAAGCATTAACTCATACGACAAGAAGATATTTAGTCTGTGTTCTCTCAATACATGTTAGCTATGACTTACTAAGAAACATAAACTTTGCCCTGGCTTTGCATTAAGACCATACAGATGGTATGAGCTTGGGTAAGTCACACAGCCTCTTGGAGTCTCAGGTGCCTCATCTCTCAAATAAACAGCTGGGTTTTTAGCCATATTCAATGCAAATGTACATTATATATTCATAAGTTGAAATGCCCCATATAAAATGAGAAGTATCTTACTAAGTGAAAACCTGGAAGAACTAGATGACCTCAGCCAACAGATGTTTTCATGAGCGGCCAGATTTGGAGAGTCAACCAGAGGCTTGTTCCCATGATCTATAAATACAGCTCAAAGAAATCAAAGCATAATCACATATTAAACAAATATTGAACAGGCAACAGAAGGCAAAAGCAACATCAAAAGTAACTTGGAAAACTAGCCAAGACTGGGCCACTCCATCCCTGAGAAGATACAGATGCTTCCTAACTGGAAGAAATCCCAGATGCAGCCACCATTTGACCACGCTCACTCACAGAAGACTTCACCACACGGCTCCACAAGTGTCCAGCCCTGAATAATCCACAGCCTGCCTCAGCATCCTAAGGATACGGATTTGTAGCATTTGCTCTTCCCCAAAATAATCCCAATTCTATGATCCTGCTGGAAGTAACCAAATTCAAGTAGGTTCTCAAGGAGAAATGGAGTTCTTATCTAGCAAACATGGAAAAATCTGTATTTAACTGGATGATTCTCCATTGTCACTTACTAGGAGAGAAAAGGTTCTGGAAACATACATACCTATAGGGAGTCAGGAAGAGAGACCAGAGTGGAGAGTTTAGGGCTAAAACCAGACAGGTAGAGATAAGCAAAAGGCCCAGGAGAACGGGAAGTGAGCAGACACGTGGCCAATATGGGGAGGCCTCAGCTGGGCTGCAAGAGAAAATGAGAAGTTCCCCATTTGTGAGACCTCCAAAGTTAGCCTCTCCGCACCCATGTCTGGAAATTCAATCGTGATCTGAATGGAAGATGAAAAGTCCTGAAATAAAAAAGATCTATAGTGTTTACAGCTCAGCAATGAACAAATTATATTTTTAAATGTCCTATATAGGCCGGTGCAGTGGCTCATGCCTGCAATCCCAGCACTTTGAGAAGCAGAGCCAGGGGGGTGGCTTGAGCCCAGAAGTTTGAGACCAGCCTGGGCAACAATAGCAAGATGCCATTTCTGTAATAAATAAATAAAATTCCTAGGGAAAGGAAAGTAAAACCAGGATTTTTCTTAGTGAATGCAGTAAAATGGAGCTAGAAAGGGGTCTGAAGATGTTCCAGGGTCTGCAGGCACTCACAGGCCCCAGCACTGCCCTTTCCTGAGGGACAGTTGACCTCAGCAGGGTTCTTGTATGGGCCAGCAAGTGCACAGAGAGGCTGGAGGAAGGAAGGTTTTCCCCTTGCTTGCACCGCCATGACAGTTAGTTAATAAAGCTCACCACACTGGAGTATAACCAACACCAGTCATTTCTGTCCATCTTTTTCTCTGATGCTATCAAACACTGTTTCCTACCTTTGGTCTCTGATAAATGGTTGCTAACAATTTAGGCGCACTTATGAAGCCCTTTCCATCTATTAACCCTTACACCAACCCTATAGAGATTTATCAATCCCATATTGTTCACAAAGAAAGAGATACAGATCATCTAAATAACTTGCCCAATGCATGATATTTAGTAAATAATGAACTAAGATGCGAACCCAGAGAGACTGGTTCTGGAGCTCATGTTTTTAAGTACACCAAAGTGCAGGCAACAGCAAAGCTGCCCTATGGATAAGTGAAGTAGAAAGTGGGAATGGAAATGAAATAAGTCCTTTAAACTGCCTACTTCCACTCCCATCAATAATCTACTGTATGCTATGCCCTGAAAATAGCAATGCTATGAATCTTATCTGGATTAAATAAACTAATAAGCAAGATTATTTATCACATTAAAAACCTAAATTTTAGTATACATGCTGTTCATTCCCAGTAAACAAGTTTAGTATATGGAATCGCTCTGTTCCTCATGACCCTTTGTTTAATTATATTGCAGAATGACCAAAAGACAGGAGCGCAATCGTGACTCTCTATAGTAATCACTTTGTACACATACCCTTAAATAACCATGTGTATAGTTTTGCACCTTCCTTTATTTCTAATTATATTTATTAAACTTTAATTTTTCTGTTAACTCTATTTGATTGGCAACCTCTGAGTTTTCTGTACCTGGATGTTGTTGTCTTTTCCCAGATTTGGGAAATTTTTAGCCGTTATTTCTTTAAATGAGCTTACTAGTTTTTTTCTCTCTCCCTTTTTCAGAAACTTATTATGTGAAGGTTAATTATTAACTAGCTCAGTTACTATAGTCTATTTCTAGGCTTTCTTTTTTTAATGTTTTTTTTTTGTCAAACTTCTCATTTTGTTCATGAATTGTTTTTCAAATTTATTTTAATCTTCTATCTATATTTGTAATTTCGCAGGAGTTTTAAGGAGGATTATTCTGAATTCTTTGCCAGTCATTTTATAGCTCTCCTTTTCTTCTAGATTCATTACTGGAGATTTATTTATTGTGTTATTGCTTTGGAGTTTTGGGGGGACAGGGTTATATTTTCCTGATTTTCATATTCTTTGTGTCCTTGCATTGATGCCTGCACATTTGAGGAGAAGGCCAAACTCTTCCAGACTTTCTATGTGTTCTTTGGTGGTGTTGGGTTTCTGTTTTGTTTTGGTTTTTGAGACAGAGTTTTCGCTCTTGTTGCCCAGGTTGGAGTGCAGTGGTGCTACCTCAGCTCACTGAAACCTCCGCCTCTAGGGTGCCTGGCTAAATCTTTGTATTTTTAGTAGGGAGAGAGTTTCAGCATGTTGGCCAGGCTAGTCTCGAACTCCTAACCTCAGGTGATCCACCTGCCTCAGCATCCCAAGGTGCTGGGATTACAGGCGTGAGCCACCACACCCGGCCTGGTGGTGTCAGATCTTTACTGTTTGATACTGGAATTTAATCACTAACCTGCTGTTCTTTCTCAGTCTGAGGAAGACTTAATGTGAGCCTCAGAATTAATTGCTTCATCAGAACTTAATCTCTGATCCCCGGTTGCTTCCTGTTCCGGGGATGACTGTATGCAAACACTGGATCTTCGTTGCTGCAGCAGAACTTAGTCGTTGACTTGCAGTTGTTTCAGAATCTGGGAAAGACTTAATGTGAGCACTAGAACTTAATTCAGACCTGTAGTGTGTGGCAGGTCTGAGAAAGTCTCAACAAAAGCCCCCAGCTATGTGGAAAAGGTGGCTAGGAACTCAGTCCTGGAAGAACTGTGGACCTGTGGACCACTGGCCGCTTTCTGTGACATCGTGCCTCAGCTGACTGCAATGAGCAGGAGCTACCAAGATCTGTGTGCTGAAGGCTCTGAGCCCCACCCCTATTCTTTGTCTCTAGTTGACCCCGGGTGATTCAACCCAGCCACCAGTCCCAGTGCTTCCCTTGAAATGAGATAGGAATGGGCCTGCTGCAAAAGTTCCTAGATTGGTAGGAAAGCCAAATGTTCACCTTTAGTTCTCCTTTCCCACTGTAGAAACTATGGCTCCAGGCCAGTCATGGTGGCCCATGCCTGTAATCCTAGCACTTTGGGAGGCTGAATTGGGTGGATCACCTGAGGTAAGGAGTTCGAGACCAGCCTGAACAACATGGAGAAACATGCTATCTACTAAAAATAAAAAAAATTAGGCTGAATGGTGGCACATGCCTGTAATCCCAACTACTCGGGAGGCTGAGGAAGGAGAATCACTTGAACCCAGGAAGTGGAGGTTGCAATGAACCAAGATTGTGCCTGTGTCATGGGAGTAAGATTCCATCAAGAAAGAAAGAAAGAAAGGAAAAGAAAGAGGGAAAGGGAGGGGAGGGGAAGGGAGGGAAGGGGAGGGGAGGGGAGGGAAGGGAAGGTGGAATGAACTGAGGCTCCAGGTGAATTCTTTGCACGTGGTGCTCTGCCAGCTGGGAAGGGAAGGGAAGAGAAGAAGGGAAGAAGGGAAGGGAAGGGGAGGGGAGGGGAGGGAAGGGAAGGGAAGAAGGGGAGGGAAGGGAAGGGAAGAAGGGGAGGGAAGGGAAGGGAAGGGAAGGGAAGGGAAGGGAAGGGAAGGGAAGGGAAGGGAAGGGAAGGGAAGGGAAGGGAAGGGGAAGGGGAAGGGAGGGAAGGGAAGGAAAGGGGAAGGGAGGGAAGGGAAGGGAAGGGAAGGGAAGGGAAGGGAAGGGAAGGGAAGGGGAAGGGGAAGGGAGGGAAGGGAAGGAAAGGGGAAGGGAGGGAAGGGAAGGGAAGGGAAGGGAAGAAGGGGAGGGAAGGGAAGGAAAGGGAAGGGAAGGGAAGGGAAGGGAAGGGAAGGGGAAGGGGAAGGGAGGGAAGGGAAGGAAAGGGGAAGGGAGGGAAGGGAAGGGAAGGGAAGGGAAGGGAAGGGAAGGGAAGGGGAAGGGGAAGGGGAAGGGGAAGGGGAAGGGAGGGAAGGGAAGGGAAGGAAAGGAGAAGAGAGGGAAGGGGAAGGGAAGGGGAAGGGAGGGGAAGGGAAGGGAAGGGAGGGAAGGAAGGGGGATGAACTAGGGCTCCAGGTGAATTCTTTGCACGTGGTGCTCTGCCAGCTTGGAAGATGGGTTGGTGTGCTTGGTGTGGTGGAAGAGGTCTGTGCCTCCTGCCATTAAATATATTGGAGCTTTTCTCAGTTTTGTGGTCCAAGGGGGTGTCTCTACCTCTCTTCCAGGTTCTGGATTATTCAGGATGACATGCTTGTCTGTGAATACTAACTAGTACTAACTAGTTGGACTTCTATGGGGAGAGCAAAGCTGAGAAACTTAGTCTACCATTATGCTGGCATCACTCTCTGTTAAATCTAATAATAAAAAATGGGTACTTACATTTTGTATGTCTTACGTATTTATTTTACAAAAGTGCACATCTCTAATGAATTAGTGGGGGAAAGCTATGCACCACAGATCATTAGAGAAATAATGCTGTTAGATGTACAAAGGTGAGTTGGACCATGAATTTTTCTGCAAGAGTCTATCAAGATAGAATTCATTTACATATGGGCAAAACCAAAATGCTTGTGTTATAACCAAAATGAATTCAAGATCGTTTTCTGGCACAGAATGGCTGGTGTATGTTAGATGTTATCTGCATTGCAAGGAGCACAAATAAAGAAGCAACAAATAGTGGTTTGTCTCTGAGCTTTTACAGAGACTCCCAGACGTCTCACACTATGTTTTTTCTTATATATCTTTGGAGAGAACCTAGTCAAATGACCAGTTATAGCAAAAGGGGGTTTTGATTATACCCCTTTGCTGGAAAAACTACTTCCCGAATAATGTGCGGTTTCATCACTAAGACGTGAGGGAGGAAAAAAATATGTTGGGATAAGAAACCAGCAATCTCTACCACACCAAGTGAGATACAAATTGTCCATTAACAATGAAATTAAGTTAAGATCTAAGAGCTATTAAGTACAGGCTGGGCCCGGTGGCTCACACCTGTAATCCCAGCACTTTGGGAGGCAGAGGAGCACAAATCACAAGGTCAGGAGTTCAAGAGCATCCTGACCAAAATGGTGAAACCCCATCTCTACTAAAAATACAAAAAATTAGCTGGGTTTGGTGGTGCATGCATGTAATCCCAGATACTCAGGAAGCTGGGCAGGAGAATAGCTTGAATGCAGGAGGCAGAGGTTGCAGTGAGCCAAGATAGTGCCATTGCACTCCAGCTTGGGCAACAGAGGGAGACTCCATCTCAAAAAAAAAAAAAAAAGAAGAAGAAGTACAGGCAAAATGCCAAAGGAGTCAAGGAGTTAAGGAGAAAATGTATTCAAATTGGAAATGCCCAACAAAAAGGAAAAAAACAGGTAAAACTGATTAACACCACTATATACCAGGTTCTGTACTAGGTGTCTCACATGTATTACCTCATTCTTTCCCAAAACAGCCCACGATATAGGATGGATGAGGTTTTCAAAATTACACAGCTGATAAGTGGAAGAACCTTGGTTAAAAATAAATAAATAAATAAATAAATAAATAAATAAGAATATTCTAGCCAGCATGATGAGCCAAGATAGGAAACTGGTGATTAGTTCAGGTTGGCTGGAGCACAGAGATCCTGAACAGGGTAGTGAGAATACAGCTGTCGAATTAGCCTGAGGCTGGATTACAGATAGGATGCATCCTCCTCTCAAGAATTACATGTTTAGTCGATAACACGACAGGATCATGGAAAACACCACAGGCTATGCCTGGGAAAATACAAAGATTGGGGTGGAGGGCTTATCATTTATAAAAATAGAGAGTCAAGGCGGTGAGTGCTACTCAATACTGCTTTAGAAGACATCTTATCCAACATAGTCAGACACACTACCTAGTCACATTCTAAAAGTGGTCATAGCAGAGAATTATATAAGGTAATATATGTGCGTTAAATGTATATCTCAATATGTATAAAAGTAAATATATGCATTATATTTTGGTGTAGGGGCAAAGAGCGGTCAGAATTCATTGTCATTCTTATATAAACCACCTCATACTACGTTGTCTATAATTTCCACTTTCTTCATAGAGCTTAAGAACATTGTGAAACAAACTGAGTACAGAAACCTTGGAGATTTTCGCAATTCTCCCCAAAACTAGACAGAATTTTGCAGCATAATTTAACAACTTGGTTTTACTGATTTGAAAACACTAAACTGATTTTTCATAGAAACAACAATGATCTTTTCACATTTCTATTTTGTCAACTACTTAGTATTTTATTAAGTTAAACAATTGTAATGGCTGGGCATGGTGGCTTACACCTGAAATTCCAGTACTTTGGGAAGCTCAGATGGGTGGATCAATTGAGCCCAGGAGTTTGAGACCAGCCTGAACATCATGGGGAAACTCATCTCTACAATAATAATAATAATAATAATAATAATAATAAATTGACTGGGCATGGTGAGCTGGGAGGCTGAGGTGGGAGGATCGCTTTAGCCTGGTAGATGGAGGTTTCAGTGAGCTGAGATCGTGCCACTGCACTCTAGCCTGGGTGACAGAATGAGACCTTGTCTCAGAATAATAATAATCATTATAACCAATACAACTGGAATAAACAGGTTTAAGAATCAACACAAAATGTCTTGTAAGTAATGTGTTGTAAGTAAATGAATCAATTGGTAGGTGCATAATTGCTTGGGCAACTGATAAGCCATGAAAGAGATAAGTAATTCATTTGTGAACTTCACCCAATGTGATATGCCTTACAGAAAAAAAAAATTAGTTAATCAAATAGAACTCAGGTAAGAGAGCATCTACTATATTAGATACGAGATGTCACTACTCATTTTAAAAATATTTTATTTTATCTCATTTTTTCTTTGTTATGGTATAATTGACAGATACAAATTATATTTCTGGTATTAAATGTGATGTTTTGAAATATGTATGTGGCTGGGTATGATGGTGAGATGGCTCAAGCCTGTATTCCCAGCACTTTGGGAGGCCGAGGTGAGTGGATCACCTGAGGTTGGGAGTTTGAGACCAGCCTGACCAACATGGAGAAACCCCATCTCTACTAAAAATACCAAATTAGCCAGGCATGGTGGCGCATGCCACTAATCCCAGCTACTCGGGAGGCTGAGACAGGAGAATCACCTGAACCCGGGAGGCAAAAGTTGCGGTGAGCGAAGATCACACCATTGCCCTCTAGTCTGGGCAACAAGAGGGAAACTGACTAAAAAACAAAGAAAAAGAAATATGTATGCATTGGGAAACATTTAGTAAAGCTAACTAGCCTATCTGTCACCCCACATACGTATCACTTTTTGTGATTAGAACATTTAAAATCTACTCTCTTAGCAATTTTCAAAAATACATTAACTACTGTCTCTATGCTGTAAATAGATTCCCACAATTTAGTCCTCTTTTCTAACTGACATGCTGTACCCTTTGACCAATATCTCCCCATTTTGGTCCCAGGACCTGGCAAACACCATTTCGCTTTCTGCTTCTATGAATTAAACTGTTTTAGATTCCACATATGAGTTACATCAGGCTGCATTTGTTGCTCTGCACCTGACTCATTTTACTTAGCATAATGTCCTCCAAGACAATAATATTTTTTTCTACAATTCCCCATCATTTTTCTTAAATTTTCTCAAACATTTTTCTCAGTTTCAAGCACCTGTACCAAATTATATTATTCTATTCACTGAAACTAACTTCATGTATTACCTTCACACCAACCCCAAGACATATATGTTCCATCCTCATCCTATCATACCTTGATACGTTATTTATATGCTCTGGATTCCTAAAAGAGTTCAGTGAAAAGGATTTTAGAGGTCATTAAGTTAAACGCCTCCATCCTCTAGATTAATGCTGTCCAACAGAAATAGAACACAATTCACATATGTAAATTTAGATTTTTTAGTAGCCATATTAAAAAGTTAAAAAGAAACAGATAAAGTTATTTTTCTAAATATAATTATGGAATTCATTATATCCAATGTATTATTTCAACATACAAGCAATGTAAAAACAATTATCAATACAATTATTTTACATTGTTTTGTAAGAAGTCTTCAAAATTCAATATGCATCTTACACATACAACACACCCCAGTTCAGATATGACATATTTCAAGTGCTCAAAGGCCACGTGTGACCAGTGTCTACCATGTTGGGCAGCACAGCTCCAGGTGATTTTAGATAATGAATCTTTGTTTCAGAAAGATTCAATGACTTGCCTCGGGCTATCTAACCATGATTAGTGGCAGCTTGCTGCAGAGCCACCAACATCATCAGTAAGGAAAAGCACTAATGTAACATTGCCAAACCTAAAATTTTACAGACCTAAGGACTTACCTAAATACAATTATTTTTCTAATTTGAAAATAGAAAATATTGTAAAGAATGTAAAAAGCAAAAGTTACTTTTGAGAACAATCACACATATAGCAAGTGTATAGGTAACATCACACTGAAAAATCTAAGTACTCTAAATACTGTTTAGAAGTTTATTCCTTCTCTTTTGTAGTCTTTAATATTTGTTTCTGTGTTCTTAAAGCTTTCTTTTTTTATTATGTATCATACTCTTTCTCGCTGCATTTAAAATATTGCATAATTTTTAATCCTACTGTCAAAAGAGTAGCAGTTGTCCAATATATCTATTTATTATGACAGGGGAAAAGAGAAGCTTAGCAAAGATCTGGAATCATTGTATGTTTAAACACTTCTAATGATCCAAAAGTACATTTGCCAGAGTCTTCCAGCTGTTAGGAAGGTGGATGCCAGATCTATGAATTCAACTATACCAGAACAACTTTTTCTTACAACAAATTACTTTTTCAGTAACATAAATACATTTCTTCAGGACACCCTCTGAAATGTCACTGAGACTGAAATGTCCTCCAAGCATTTTGTATTTTGAGCATATTATGTACCTTGTATTTAGTTTTTCATGAAAACCTAATCAAAGTCATATATAATAGATAGTCAGAATGTTCTACCTCAAACTCAAGTTCCTCAGTCCTCACATACATAGCCACTCTAGTCACTTGTGCACATAAATGAAGTTTTAATTTTAAAATTACAAAAAGCAAAAAAGATTTAAAATGAGGAGGATGTGGAACCATGTGGTTCCTAGGAGAAAACTCAGGATCACAAAGCACAGCATAGAAATAAAAAGGAAATTGAAAAAGTGAATTAGAGGAGGTGAGGGGGTAATTGAGTTATTTCCAGCTAATATCACAGAAATTGGATTGCACCCAATTGTAACCAATCCAGGCAATACCAAATGCTTATGTTAATTGGCACCTCCTTGCAGTCAGGGGAATCATACGGCATACGTGGAAGAGTTATTGGCCATATTTGTAGCATGAGACAAAGTTCTGCTTTCAAAATGCACGCAACAATCAACAAGCAAACCACTCCCAGAACGATGTGAGGGGAAGCACGCAGAGCCAAATGCTCTCACAGCCAACTACTCACCACAGTTTGTCATATTTGGCTTCACATTTCTCAGTCTGTTCTGAAACACATTTGACCTGGCTTTAGTTGTGCATTTAAAGGCGATCTGTTCTGAGTAGGGCTCCCCAGCTGGGCAGAGATTTCCTGGCCTCAGGCCATGCAAAACAGGCAACATCACTGCATCTCTGCTTACAGACCCTCAGCAATTGCCTCACAATTTAAATGAGGACAGAGGAATCCTTGGGGGGATATTTTTTTATATGTCTAGTGGCTTCTAGGGTTTGAGGAGTTGTTGATTAGAGCAGTTTTAAAGGAAATTCCCAGTGCAATTAGCTAGAAAAACAAGCTTGGCACTCAAGACTCTCTGAAATTTACCTCAAATAACCATCAGTCTTATTTCTTCATAAATATTAAAATGAATCACCTCTGGTGAAATTGGTTTATCCAGTATCACCTCTACACACAGTATCATTCTAACCGTTGCACACTTGTTCATGCATGAATTGCCCGTCTGCCACCAGCTCTGGCTTTATAAATTCTTTAAAGATCGTTTCCTCCATGAAGCTTCCCTGGGTTTCCTTAACCACTTCTAAGCTGCTTGCATTCTTAAAGCACTAAGAGGTGGGGGAATGCATAACCGTGCTTTATGAATGACAACTTTGTATCATTGTTCAAATGTATTTATTGAACACCTACCATGAGCCAGGCCCTGTGTCAGGTCCTGGGGATGCAATGGTGAGCAAAAACAGAGCAGGACTCCACCCTCATGCAGCTTACAGACTAACGAGGGAAATAGATATCAGCCAAATCAAATCATAGCTCTCTCTCCCTTCTCAAGTCTTAGCCATAACTCTCATTTTGCACTTAATGTAGACTAAATTTTTATTTTTTGTACATTTCCATACTATTGCCTAACTAGATGTAAAACTTTTGTGTTAAAAAAAGAAACAGAAAACGAAATCCCATTGGCCATGGCTGCATTCCAGGAACTGTGATGTACCATGTAGCACATGTGATATAGCACATGTTCCTAACACATTATTCCTAATCCTCATTGCAGTTCTGTAATTCTGGCATTATTGGCATCCTTTGCACATTAAGGATTCGAGTCCTAAAAGAATCATTGGCTTGCACCATGGATAGATAACACAAGGCAACTTTAAATTTGGTTTATAGTCTTTAAAAGTAACTATAACATAATCAGAAGAAATTCCTTTTTCCATTTCCTGTCCTCCAGTATTGTTAGAAGTTTAGGTTTCTCTTTATTTCCCCATGTTTTCCATTTTTAAAAATGCATTTTTTAAACAAATGTAAGAACTGGGTGTCTCACTTTGTCACCCAGGCTAGAGGGCAGTGGCGCGATCATAGTTCACTGCAGCCTCAGGCACCTGGGCTCAACCAGTCCTCTTGCCTCAGCCTCCTAAATAGCTAGGACTACAGGTGTGTGCCATCATACCAGGCTAATATCTTTTTTTTTTATTTTTTGTAAGTGGGGTCTTGGTCTTGCTACTGCCAAGGTTGGTCTCAAACCCCTGGCCTCAAGTTATCCCATCTCAGCTTCCCAAAGGATTGGGATTACAGAGATGAGACAGACATCACACCCGGCCTCTAAATTCTCCATTGCTTAACATACAAATACAAATTTTTGTTCCTTCTTAGTGTGCTTCTCCAAAATGACCTGACAAAGTCCACTGATTACATGCAGTAACTCTGGAACATATAGTATACTTTGAGAGAGCCCTTTGATCTAGGGGAATGTGTTTAGTGAAGAGGGCTGTGACATGCCCTTCAAAACACACACAGCATGTTCTCTAGTAATGCAAGGTTGTATAAAGGAATCCTATTCTTTTATCTCTAAATTAGAGTTTAAAGGTCTACTTAGGAATTAGCAGAAGAGAGTATACTGGCACTAAGATAACTTTCTATTAACAAATTCTCAAATCCTATCTTAAAGCACAGTATCTCTCTTTCCCTTTATGCTGTAGTTTGATCTGGTATCATCACCTACAATGCTAAAAAAAGAGAATCCTGAAGACCCTGTTGTGTTTCAGAAGAAAAAAAAGATAGAAGTCAACTCTCTTTACAATATGAAGTAGAGATACCTGGTTTTATTTTCTTGGGCTTTTTTTATTGCTGTTATTTGCTTGTTGGGGTTTTAAGGTCTGAAAGGTCATCATCGATAACTACCTGGTCTTAGTAGTAAGTCCTGTGCTCGGGCAGTACAGCAAGATGGAGCTGTATTAGTCTATTTCACACTGCTGATAAAGACGTACCCAAGACTGGGCAATTTACATGAGAAAGAAGTTTATTGGAGTTCCACATGGCTGGGGAGACCTCATAATCATGGCAAAAGGCAAGCAGGAGGAAGTCACGTTTCATGTGGATGGCAGCAGGCAAAGAGAGAGCTTGTGAAGAGAAACTCCTCTTTTTAAAACCATTAGATCTCGTGAGACCCTTTCACTATCATAAGTACAGCATGGGAATGACCTGCCCACATAGTTGAATCATCTCCCACCAGGTCCCTCCCACAACACGTGAGTTAAGAGAGCTACAAGTTCAGATTTGGGTAGGGACACAGAGCTAAACCATATCAGGAACATCATCAGATTTAAGTCAAAGTAGGAAGTGTGAACAGTTTGAAATCCAGAAAGCAGAGATTAAAAATGGAGTATCTAGTATTCTACTCTCTCTCTCTTTTCTTCTAAATGGGAAAACAACAATTTAAATGAGAGAGAAATGACAGCAAAGGTAGAACACTGAAGAACAGAGAACAGAAGACGAGGAGAGAAGGTATACCAAAGTGAAGCAAATGAAAAGAAGGCCTCATTTCTTCATGTGTAAAATGGGGGTGATAGTGGTACTAACCTTGAGATCACCACATTGCAAAACTTCACAAGACACACACCACTCACATCGTAATCAGTCATACACTGTGGCCTGCAGGGTTCATGCCAAAGGCTTGAGACAGCGTGACTAGCCCTATTTTGGCTGCTGGACCTATCTGCTCTCCCCCTGCAGCGTGCGCACCAAAGGCTTGAGACAGCTGGCGTGACTCGCCCCATTTTGGCTGCTGGACCTATCTGCTCTCCCCTGGCTCTCGAGGGCTGTCGAGTTGAGGCAAGGGTCGCGGGCTGAGCCACTGAGGCAAAAACAAGATACAGAGTTAGGGCCTGTGGTTTACGAGGGCATTGTGTTGTCTGCTTTCATATCCCCTTTAATCTCTGTGTAAGCAACAGACTTGCTGCAATTGAGATGCCTGAGAGGGGCAAGGACCCCTGCCCATATTTTCTCAGGAGCTGAGCCTTTGCTCTACCTCCTGATGGAAAACATAATTAACAAGCCACCATGAGGACACCATTGTTTGATTGCACTGTGTACTCTTAAAAAGCATATACTAACCTTTAAACTGCTTTGTAAGCTATTACCACAAGTCCCTTTAAACTGCTTTGTGAGCTGTTATCACAAGCCCCTGATAACTATTTTTATGTGGTTTCTGTTCCCTTTTCTGTTTACCCCCTTTTCTGCTGAGCTAAAGTAAATGTAATGAGAAAAAAGGTATAAAAGCTGTAACCCACAAAAATAAAGCTCCTGCTTGACTACAAGTCATGCAGACCTCCAGACTCTGCTTTTCTTTCTTCTTTCACTTCCGTGCACTCTCTCCCTCAGGTTGAACAAGACATCTACATTGGCAGTCTTGGGGACTCCCGCAGGTCGGCAGCCCCCGGCAGACATGCTGGCCCCAACAGCGGCCCCAATCTATCTTACAGGAGTTCTGCAAATACTCAACACAGAAGTATATTAAGCACAAAGAAAACTTTCTGCCATGTAGTGAATGCTCAACTCTCACTAGTTATTCTCTTTCTTAAGTTTCTAATTTTCTTCTCCAATTGTTTCTTCTCTACTGCCCACTTCCACAGTGATTGGACTCCCCTTTCTTCCACCAGTTTTCTGAGTGATTCATTTGTCTTTAAAGTCATAAGTCTCTAAAACATCTTTCCTAAGGCCTATATCACTGAAAACTTCCCATAAAAAAACTTCTAACTCTAGATCTGAGTGCTGTTGTTGTTCTTGTTGTTGTTTTGGGTTTTTTTGTTTTTGTTGTTGTTGTTGTTACTGTTTTTTGCTTCGGGAGCTCTACCAATTGCTTGCCAATGAATTTAGAACAATTGTTTACCTAGACCTGAGCAGTCCAATATGGAAGCCAATCACAACTTTCGATTACTAAGCACGTGAAATGGGGTAAGTTCAAACTGAGAAGCACTGTCAACATAGAATACACACCAGATTTCAAAGACTTAGCAGGAAAGAAGAATGTAAAATTTCTCTTCAGTAATTTTTATACTGATTAGGTTCCAATGTGATAATATAGGTGATACATCGAGTTAAAATACATTATTAACATGAATTCTGTCTCTGTTTCTTATTTTTAATGTTTCTATTAGAGAATTTAGAATTGCATGTGTGCCTCCTATGTTTATTGGACAGCACTGGCTTAAATCTTTTTTTAAAAGATATTCCAAATCAACACTTTGGTCATTTGCTAAAGGCATTTGTGTCCTTTTTCTGCATTCCAATTGCAGAATTGGGATCCCTATTTTTGTCCTCTTAACCTGGACCTTGTGCCTAGTTCAGCCTTCATCCAATTCCCAGGGGCCTGTGGAAGCCCAGCTGTAGCTCCCTGTGGTCAGGTTCATGCTGCCTCAGTCCCAACTGCCTGACAATCACTCACGTGTGATTTCCAGAGTATCCAAAAGCCCTGGCACCTGAAGTTTTAGACCCTCCACAAATGAGTCAGAGGTCCAGCCACAGTCAAAATTACTGCTTCAAGGCAACTTTCCCAAATGCTGATGTTTGAGTAAAATATAACTGTAACATAGAGGAAAAAACAGTATTACAGACATCCATTTCTGTTATTGCTTCACAAATAATGTAAGAAAGACCATGTTTACCCTGGAGAAGTCCATGCCCCCTGGTGCCGAAACGATAAAAGCACAACACAAACTAAGCTTCCTCATGTCCTCAGGCCAGCATATTCTAAACTCAGAAGCAGCTTGTTATATTAGTTGTTTAAGGAAAGGCAATACATTAACAATCAAGATGGTGCATTGATTTGCAAATATAAATAGTATTGCAAATGATGGTTGGTTTATTTTTATACTAAATATTGGGGTATTTTGTTTATTTTCCTTTCAACTTATGCCTTTTCTCCATCACATATTCTGTGAGTTGCTCATTGATTTTTCTCGCTGATACCTACAGAGAATGATTTGGAACAAATCCTGTTACTGCTAGAAGTCAGTCAAAAACTTGTTGATTTAAGATATCTGTTTGATTTTCTAAGCCAGATCTAGCTGGTAATTTATAACACCACCTGCTGGTCTGCTGGCAGGATGCCTACTGTGAGCTTGCAGGACTGGGAAGGCTGAAAAACTAATTGCCTCCCAATGTCACAGCTATAGGACCTAACACGGTAAGAACTCAACGAAGCTCTTGGCATTAAGAATATCTCTTATAGTCAGAGATGGTGAAGATGAACCAATATGTAAAACCCAAAATAGGAAAAAAATTTTCTTACCCTACAATTACTTTTTTCACCAAAGACTGCCCAACACTTAAGCACAGAATCTGGCACATTGTAGGTGCTTGCAGAATATATGTTGAATGTTGAATTAATTCATAAACAAGTCGGCTATTTCTGATAAAATGCTGGCTGATACTATAATCAACTTGGAACTTGATATCAGTAAGACTAAAAGAAAATAACTTAGATGGATTTTTATCATCATTTATAAAATAATTACCAATTATATGGTTCTTTTGTTGCAAAAGACAGTTTGGGTTAATGAAATGTAGTATAGTAGAATGGTTAATAGCATGGATGTGGTTGAGAATACTGTGTGTGACATTAATTAAATGGATGACTACTGACAAATTACTTAACTTCCTTGAACTTCATGTTTAACAATGAATATACATCAGTTTCATAATTATAATAATATTAATAAACTTTAAAAGTAAAAGAAATGCTTTGTATAAGGATATTATACTCCCAAAAGTAAAAGAAAGAGTACCTATTCCTAAAATAGTATATAAATATGGTAAGATGCTAGAATTATATTTTAAAAAGTATAATTATTTAGAAAATGAGATATTAACCAGAAATAAAAGGATAGCATTTAAAAAATCTTTTTTTTTTTCTAAAAACTATAGAAAAAAATTAAAGAAGGAAATGTGGCTAAATGAGAAACACATTTCTAGAATTACAAATAATAACCCCAGTAATTATAAAGACATCACATATGAAAATTATCTAATAGTATTTTGGCTGAGTGCAGATGAGATGCTTTGGGGCTGCTTTGTCTTCTCTGTACTCTGGGCAGACTTTATCTGCTGTTCCCAGAGCCTCTAAAAGTTGAACTACGAGGAGATTTTACAGATAAAAGTACTTAGAGAACTGAAAACAGAGACCAGCCACCTCTCTGGAGGTGCATAGACCCAGGAACCTTGAGGGAGAAGAAGAGAACTCAGTGCATCATTAAGGTTCAGACATGGACAAACTTGGGAGAAGCAATGGTGCCCTGAGACAGTGGGATGAGTGAAAGAGTCTGGCAGCATGGGTCATACAAAGCAGCCGGTTTGGGACTCAAAGGAAGCTGAGTGACCAGGTTCAGCTGAGAAGTGGGTACAAAGCAGAAAAAAGGAAAAGTGATTTCCGGTTTTAAATGGTACACAGAATGCATATATTTAATTCTACTAATTCCTAAAATCCTAGTAAGACAACCATAAATAAAATAGTTAACTTTTTAAATTTAAAGATTAAAGTCACAAGATCAAAAATAATGATGAAGAAGAGGATTAAAAACACAAACTGGGAAAAACAGAAGGACTTGCAATGACTACCTTAGCAGACTTATGAAAGCTGAATCCTAAGCCAACTGGGTTAAGGCTGAGAGGAAACTAGATTTGTAGGACCCAGAAAAGGCTCAGGAAAAAATGGTTTCAGCTGTAACCAGAAGCAGGATGATCAATTGAAAGTCTGCTTAAGAAACAAATATTCCCGAAATCCTCTCCCCAACTTCAAACAGATGGGCAAATTTCCCTTCCTCATTCCCAGAAACTACACAACAGAGTCCCTGGACTGAAGAATATTAGACATCCTAGAAGACTGGAAATGCAGAATTAACACAAAGAGATCAAGTGGAAGTTCACACACTGAATTTTGACAGCATTTCTTCCAGCCACGCATCACTAGTCAACTGTACTACAACTATGGATGCAAAACTTGTAGATTCCAAGATAGAGATTGGAAGATTCTTCTCTGAGCATTCTGATCAGGACAAAAGAAAAGTGCTAAAGGTATCGACCTTTGAGTTCTCCAGGAAAATGATCAAGGCAAATCAACTTCCAGCGAAGCTCAGAGTTGACACCCACACTCACAGTGGTTCCAATCAGCTTTTCAGTGACCCATTCTTTAACATAAGAAGATAGCCACAGACCATTCTATCATTAGGAATGGCCCTTAACATTAAAGACTGAGACCAAAGCTTACAAAAACAAAGCAATTGGGAAAAACAATGCTGCAGGGAGAAGGAAATTCCAAAAAATAAAATCATATTATCAGAAAAATGAGAAAAGGTTATTTCATCAATAAATTAAAACAGATAATAGCTCTTTCAATGTAACAGGACAACATGAACAAAATTTGACAGACGGTTTGGAAGACAAAATTTTAAAAATCTTTCAAAGAGTAAAGGAAACATATAGGAAGGTAAAATATAGAATGAAAAGATAAGAAGATAAAATTAGTCCCAGAGAAATAAGATCTGAATAATGAGCCTTTCAGAGAATGAGAGGAAGGGAGGAAGGAGAAAAATAAATAAGAGAAAAAGAAGGAAGAAAATAATAAAATAAATAATTCAAGAAAACTTTCCAGCACTAAATGGTGTGTTTCCCACATAAAAGAACCTAATAAGTGCTCAGCATAGTCGGTAAGCATAAACCCACATAAAAGGCACAACATCATGAAATGCTAGAGACAAGTAGAATAGTTTAAGCATCCAGGACATGCAAGCCAAAATAAGGAGTTACAAATTTAAAAAAAAAAATGACTTGAGAATTCTCAACAACACAGATAACTCAAAGACAATAGACCAATACCTTCAAAATGTAAATGATGAACGATTTACAACCTAGCTACCCTCAAACTATCAATGGATTGTGATGGTTTAAAAAAAAAAAAAGATTTCAGATATTCATTGTCACCAGTATTTTACCTAACATGCACACTTTCTCAAGAAGCTACTGGGTTTGGGGGAAAGTTCATCAACACAGGAGAGTAAATCAAGAAAAAAGAATCCATGGCATGCAAGAAACAGGAATACCAATTTAAGAAAGAGCTGAAGAGAGATCCTGAAATGCACTCTGCCGCTGGTGAAGAGAACAAAAGCAGAGAAGACTGGAGCAGGTCAGAAGCCTTCAGGTGCGATATCCCCAAGAAGATGAAGTTGAATGGCTCCTAATTGTCTTTGTACAGAGAGAAGATTTAAACAATTGGGAGAAAGTTTGCAATTGGACTACCCATAGGTATATCGCAAATTAAATAAAAATATGAAACATTTATTAATTCTAGGAAAAACGAAATGTGTAGGAGATAAAAAGTAATCACAGTCATTCATATAACTTAACCATGAAAATTATTTGTAATTGTCATAGTATTGTAAAAATTGAAGTGTTAGGCAAGGTTTTGATGCAACTATGTTAACAGGGTCAGCAGGTGAGAAGTAATGAAAGAAAAATCAGAGCCTTCTTTTCCGTATTAGAAAGCCAATAGAAAATGGCTGCTGCAGAAAAACAGAGTGATGGCAAGATCAATCATTATATTTAGAAAAATGGGAATGGGAAAAATTAGAACTAGAAAACAAAAATAGGGCTGGAGGTGGTGGCTTATGCCTATAATCCCCCCACTTTGGGAGGCCAAGGTAGGTGGATCACTTGAGGTCAGGAGTTTGAGACCAAATTGGGCAACATAATGAAAGCTGGTCTCTATAAAAATATGGAAGTTAGCAGGGCACGGTGGTGCATGTGTGTAATTCCAGCTATTCATAAGGCTGAGGCAGAAGAATCACTTGAACCCGGGAGGCAAATGTTGCAATGAGCCGAGATCACGCCACTTAGTCTGGGTAACAGAGCAAGACTCTGTTTCAAAAAAAGAAAAAGAAAAAAGGGAAAGCAGAAATGGAAAAAAAAATAGTGAAAGTAGAAATAGAAAATTTAAAGTAAGAATAAATACCAAAGGAATCAGATAAAGTAGAATGAAGTGCTTGATTACGAGGGTCCTCGTCTGTAACTGAGTAGGAGGTAAGCAGAGGACTACTGTTTTTCGTGATAAATCCTGCGTAACAATTAAGTTTTTTAAACAATGTATATCTTTGAGGAAAATAAAACTAAATTTGAAAAGATGTATGGGCAAAAGAAAGAGGAAAAGAAGGACAAAGCCATGTCATTAGAGCCCACACTTGATTTCTCTGAAAATCTCCAGTGAAAATTGGTCACGAGAAGCAAACTTCATTCTCCTCCTGGCCACAGAAGGAGCCAGGCACTAGAGGCTGACCCTTCAGAGAAGGGTGATCACTTAGCCTTCTAAGTTGCAAGGGAAGAATCCTCTGGAAAGTACAGCAGCATCATCACTGAAGGCAACAGAACCTAGAAAAGGACAGCTGCAGATGTTGACACAGCAGCTCCAACTGTCAACAGCCAAGTCCTTTCTACCATTTCCAACTCCACAGAGAATGAACCCCACAGAGAATGACTCAGAACCTAGCAAGAAGGATAGATGTCTTACTAATCAAGTCGGTCATATTTAAAGAGTCAACGGAATTAACACCGTCAACAGTGTTGTGAACGACTTCACAGTGCTTCTTGGTTAATTGACTATACAGAGTTCAGTGGAAAAAGTCCAACAGAGTGCTGTGAATACAAAAATATATTTTGCCCAAATAAGATATAGTTAATAAATTACAAGTGGGGTTATAAGTAGCTGTGTTTTGCAGCAGGGTCTGAAAGACCATATGAAAAATCCATGCAACTTAAAGTGTATCTCCCAAAGTTTTATAGCTGTTGAATGTTTCTCATTTTTGACCCCACACCATAAAATTTCTAAGAAGACTCTGCATATAATTAGCAAGGCATTGTATAGTAACTAAGAGCCAAGGTTTTAGAAGTAATTAGACTGGAGGTCACATACCAGCTTCACTATTTTCTCATTTTATAAGTACTTTACAAAGTGCTCTTCAAACTAAGTCTTTGCTTGTTCTTATGAAAAATGGTACAGTAATACTAAAAAGTTAAATTGCTGTAAGGATTATGAGGAAATGTGTGTAAGTCACTTAGCACTGTGTCTGGCATACAGAAAACGTTGAATAAATGATAGGACTACTGCATTTTTAAAGAAGGATCATAGGAAGACAGAGGCAAAGGAACTAAAGCGTGTTGTGCTACCTGCTGCTCCCTTCCACATTCTAAAAACGCCAGATGTGCTCTTATTTAAACTTTTCAATTTACCCAAGGTCACAAAGATGGTATCTGGTAGACGATTTGAATATAGACCTATCTTACTTCAAAAACCATACACTTTTTACTAAAAATTCTTAACCTGAATTCTGTTAGTGTGTCATCAAAGATTAATCCATCAGATCAAAATCTCTTTTCTCTTTCTGATCTCCACACGTCATTTAGAAAGAAAGAGTCCTTTGAGGACATGGTACAGCTGAGAGAAAATATTTGATCAGAAGAATGAAGTAAGCAAAGCCCCAAGAAATTTAGCATGCATAGAGGATCTCACACAGGGGACCCCCAAATACCAGATGAATACATGTGAGCCCACCCAGATGCCAAGGGAATGGGGGCAATGAAGAGGAGTGAGGAGAAAATGAAAGAGAATTGAGAACTATAGAGATCAACTATGTAAAGGGTCCTAGCCACATTCAAATACTTCCCAGGTCAAATATTTAAATTTGTAATTATACTGGAAATCTTAATATTTTATTATTAATATTTCAAACATTGAAAGTTAATTCATTCTAATTAATTAATTCTTAAGGATGTCAGTTATGTGCACTGCATACTCTATGTCCTATACAGTTGGAAAAGAACATAAATACAGCCTCTGTCTTGAAGTTTACCAGATGATGCTTCTGTTAAGACATTTTTCAGACAAAGATGACGCTAACAACACACTGAAATGTTCGAGAAGTATCGAATGAGTGGCCCTTACAATTACCTATGGAAGGAATTCAGAAAGCAGGAGACAACTGTGGGTTGGATAAATCAAGGAAAGTTTCAGTTTAGTTAAGCCTTGAAAATGGATTCAATTTGTATTCACAGAAGCAGAGAGGAGAATGATGGGTGCCCGTGGCTTGAAGGTGGGGAAAATGAGAAGATGTCAGTCAAAGGGTACAAACTTTCCATTATAATGTAAACTAGTTCTGGGGATGTACTGTACAGTATGGATGGTTATGGATGTGTTAATTTTATTGTGGTAATCATTACACAATGTATACATGTATATACACATATATATCATATTATCACATTGCATATGTTTAATATATGCAATATTTGCCAATTGCTATTTTAAAATTAAAAAAGAAAATGAATTTGACTAGAAAAAAAGGGAGAAACAGGATTGTGGGGGAGGCAAAGGGGTGAATTCATGGGCATGAGAAGGTATGTTGGAAGAACAATGATTTGCTTTCACTGGATGTGCCAATCTAGGTTTAGAAATTACAAAAGATAAGACTGGAAAAAAAAAAAGGATGTTGCTAAATAATAAAAAGCTTTGACTGTCAGTCTGGGGAGTTTGAACTTTATCTTCTAATAGGAAGGAGCCATTAAGGTTTGGGTTTTTGTTTCTCTTGTTCTAGTCTAAGAACGATTGTCAAAACTCCATAAAATTCCATTCCCCATCATTTCCACATAATTTGAGTTATAGATTCAAAATGCAATCCAACTATAGATAAAAGGGAGATTTTATTGTAGATACTGACATGTGTACTCCAAACTTTGCATGGAAAGGCAAGGGAACTAAAATAGACAATTCCAATATTCTGAAAAAGATAAGAACAAAGTCAGAAGCCTCACATTACCCAATTGTAAGACTTATAAAGCTACAGTAATCAAGTCAAGTTGGTATTGTCAAAAGGACAGACATACAGATCAATCAAACAGAATAGAAAGCCCAGAAATAGATCTACACAAATATAGTTAAATGATTTTTGATAAAGATTCAAAGGCAAGTCAGTGGAGGAAAGCTTTTCAACAAATGATGCTTGAATAACTGGACATCCATATGGGAAAAAGAAGAAAAAAAAAGTCTCCAAATGACTATAGATCTAAAGGTATCATGTAAAAGTACAGGCAGTATCTTCTAGGAGATATCTGTGTTGAACAGGGTTTGTCAACATATTTTTAGATATAATACCAAAAGCACACAACATTAAAGAAAATATTGATTAACTGGACTCTATCAAAGTTTTAAGCTCTAGTTCCATGAAAGACACTGTTGAGAGAATTAACAGACAACTCACAGAGTAGGAGAAAATAATGTCAATCACATATCTGATAAAAGACATGTACAAAGAGTATATAAATACTCTCAAACTTAATAATTTAAAAAAAGCAATCACCACAATTAGAAAATAGGTAAAACATTTGAACAGACACTTTACCAAAGAAGATCTATGGATGGCAGGTGGGTGTGGTGACTCACACCTGTAATCCCAACATTTTGGGAGACCAAGATGGGTGGTCTCAGTAGCTTGAGCCCAGGAGATCCAGACCAGCCTGAATAACTTAGTGAGCCTCCCTCTCCACAAGAAATATGAAAGTTAGCCAGATACGGTGGCATGCACCTGCAGTCCCAGATACTCAGGAGGCTGAAGCGGAGAATCAATTGAGCCTAGAAGGTTGGGTCTGAAGTGAGCTGTGGTCACACCACTGCACTTCATCCTGGGCAGCAGCGTAAGACTTGTCTCAAAAACTATAAATACATATAAATACATGGATGGCAAATATGTGCACACATATATACTCAGCATTATTAGTGTTTAGGGAAATTCAAATTAAATACACAGTGACATTTCATTATACATGTTTTAAAATAGTTTAAATCTTTGTTTTATTCTTTAATTGACAAAATTGTATACATTTATTGTATACAACATGTTTTGAACCATGTATATGTTGTGGAATGGCTCAAACAAGCTAATTAATATATGCATATAAGTAAAATTATGAAGTTATCATTTTTGTGGTGAGAAGACTTAACATCTACTCTATGAGAGATAAATGGTTTAGAATTTTAAAAATCTGACAATATCAAATGTGAATGAGGATGTGGAGCAACTGCAACTCTCTTTGTTGGTTCCTTTCCATTCTTTTTTTCTCTGATCTTGTCTTCACCCTTTTTTTATTAAGTTGATCTTCAATCTCTTATATCCTTTCTTCTGCTTGATTGATTTGGCTATTGATACTTGTGTATGCTTCATGAAGTTTCATGCTGTGTTTTTCAGCTCCATCAGGTCATTTATGTTCTTCTCTAAACTGTTTATTCTCATTAGCACTTCCTGCAACATTTAATAAAGGTTCTTAGCTTCCTTGCATTGGGTTAGAGCATGCTCCTTTAGCTCAGAGGAATTTATTATTACTCACTGTCTGAAATTTACTTATGTCAATTCGTCAAACTCATTATCCATCCAGTTTTGTTTCCTTGATGGTGAGGAGTTGTGATTCTTTGGAGAAGAAGCATTGTGGTTTTTGGAATTTTCAGCATTTTTACACTGGTTTTATCTCCTCTGTGTGGATTTATCTACCCTTGGTCTTTGATGTTAGTAATTTACAGATGGGGTTTTTGCATGGTCATTCTTTTATTTATTTATTTTTTTGCATGCTTATGCTATTTCTTTCTGTTTGTTAGTTTGCCTTCTAACAGTCAGGCCCCTCTTCTGCAGGGCTGCTGGAGTTTTCTAGAGGTCCACTCCAGACTCTGTTTGCCCGAGTATCACTAGCAGAGGCTGCAGAACAGCAAATTTGCTGTCTGCTCCTTCTTCTGGAAGCTCTGTCCTAGGGGGCACCCACCAGATGCTGGCCAGAACTTTCCTGTATGAAGTGTCTGTCAATCCCTACTGGGAAGTTTCTCCCCATCAGGAGGCACAGGGTCAGGGACCCATTCGAGGAGGCAGTCTCTCCCTAGCAGAGCTCGAGCACTGTGCTGGGAGATCTGCTGCTCCCTTCAGAGCCTGTAGGCAGGAATGTTAAAGTCAGCTGAAGCTGTGCCCACTACCACCCTTTCTCCCAGACACTCTGTCCCAGGAAGATGGGAGTTTTACCTATAAGTGCCTGACTGGGGCTGCTGACTTTTTTTCAGAGATGCCCTTCCCAGAGAACCCTAGAGAGGCAGTCTGGCTCTAGCGGCTTCGCTGAGCTGAGGTGGGCTCTGCCCAGTCCCAACTTTCCTGCCTCTTTGTTTACACTGTAAGAGGCAAACTGCCTATTCAAGTCTCAGTAATAAAGGATGCGCCTCCCACTACCAGGCTCAAGCATCTCAGGCTTACTTTAGACTGTTGTGCTGGCAGCAAGAATTTCAAGCCAGTGGATCTTAGCTTGTTGGGCTCCCTGGGGTTGGGATCCACTGAGCAAGACCCCTCAGCTCCCTGGCTTCAGCCCCCTTTCCAGGGGAATGAACAGTTTGTCTTGCTGGTGTTTCAAGTGCTACTGGGGTACAAAAAAAAAAAAAAAAAACTGTTGCAGCTAGCTTGGTGTCTGCCCAACTGGCCTTTCAGTTTTATAGTTTTATGCTTGAAACCCAGGGACCTTGTGTTATAGGCACTCAAGGGAATCTCCTTATCTGTGGGTTGTGAAGACCATGGAAAAAAATGTAATATCTGGCTTGGATAGCACCATCCCTCACAGCTTCTCTTGGCTAGAGGAAGGTGTTCCCCAACCCCTGTGCTTCTCAGGTGAGGCGATGCCCCATCCTGTTTCTGCTAACCCTCTGTGGACTGCACCCACCGTATAACCAGCTTCAATGAGATGAACCAGGCACCTCAGTTGCAAATGCAGAAATCACCCAACTTCTGCATTGATCTCCCTGGAAGCTACAGACCAGAGCTGTTCCTATTTGGCCATCTTGCCCCATCTCCATTTCTCTATTCTTTTTTTTTTTTTTTTTTTTTTTTGAGACAGAATTTCACTCTTGTTACCCAGGCTGGAGTGCAATGGCACAATCTTGGCTCACCACAACCTCCGCCTCCTGGGATCAGGTAATTCTCCTGCCTCAGACTCCTGAGTAGCTGGGATTACAGGCATGCGCAACCATGCCTAGCTAAGTTTTTGTATTTTTAGTAGAGACAGGGTTTCACCATGTTGACCAGGATGGTCTCGATCTCCTCACCTTGTGATCCACCCACCTCGGCCTCCCAAAGTGCTGGGATTACAAGCATGAGCCACCCCACACGGCCCATTTCTCTATTCTTTAGCTTTGTCATTGTAAATTTCAGCTAACACCTACCTTATAAGATGGTTGTACTGATTATATGTGATAGTATATGTATAGCACCTGAGGTGGAAAAAAATAAAGAGCTCAATTTAGGAACAATAAAAAATAAGTGTAAGATGGCCAGTTAGAAGCAGCTGCAGTCCACAGCTCTCACAAAGAGCGAATGAAAGTGGTGAGTGAATTCAGCATCTTCAACTGAAATATGCAGGTTCTCACACTGGGACTGACTAGGCAAATAACTCGACTCAAGGAGAACATAAAAAAGCAGGGGGAGGGGTGTGTAGTGTCAGTCAACCCAGGAGCAACATTGAGCTAAAGGAACCTCCACCTCCAGCCAAGGGAAGTAGTGAGTGATTATGTAACCCCACCCCAGAAACTATGCTTCTCCCATAGATACTTGCGACTTGTAAATCAGAAGATTCCCCTTAGGAGCCCATGCCACCAGGGTCTTGGGTTCAATGCACAGAGCTGTGTGGAGCCCCGGCAGAGCGAGGCTATGGGTGGGACCTCCCCTCGTGGCCTTCAGCCACTCCAGCCAGGGTTCTGCAGACAGAGTCCTGACCTCTCCCTGAACAGATCTCCCAAAGGGAGGGGTGGCCACTATCTCTGTGGTTTGGTAGATTCAACCATTATAGCCTGCCAGCTTTGGAGAACACAAATGGTCTGGACAAGGAAGGGTCCCTACTAATGCAGCACACCTACTCTATCAAAAAGCAGCCAGATTGCTTATTTAAGCATGTCTCTGATCCTGTTCCTCCTGCCTGGATAAGACCTCCCAACAGGGATCTCCAGCCACTTCCTACAGCCACATTGGGTCAGAAACAAGTCAGTACCTCCCTGGAATGGAGCTTCCAGAGGAAGGAGCAGGATGCCATCTTTGCTATTTTGCAGACTTCACTAGTGATACTCCCAAGTATGGGACAAAGCAGACTTCACTAGTGATACCCCCAAGTATGGGACAAACTAAGGCAACTAGGGTCTGAAACAGACCCCAGCAAACTGCAGCAGCCCTATGAAGAGTGGCCTGAAGGTTAAAAGAAAAATGAACAAAGAGAAAATAACAGCAACAACAAAAGACCCACAAAGACACCATTCGAAGAGAAGCAATCTCAAAAATTAAATGTAGATAAACCCAAAACATGAGAAAGAATCAATGCAAAAATGCTGCAGATTCAAAAAGCCAGAGTCCCTCTTTTCTTCGAAATGACTGCAACACCTTTGCAGAAAGAGCACAGAACTGGGCTGAGGCCGAGATGGCTGAATTGGCAGAAATACACTTAAATGTAGACTGGGCATGGTGGATAATATCCAGAGTATACAAGGAACTTAAACAAAATTACGGGAAAAAAAACAAACATTAAACATTGCCCATTAAAAAGTTGGCGAAAGACATGAACAGACACTTCTGAAAAGAAGACATATATGCAGCTAACAAACCTATACAAAAAAGCTCAATATCACTGATCATTAGGAAAATGCAAATCAAAACCAAAATAAGATACTGTCTCACACCAGTTAGTATGGCTTTTATCAAAGTTAAAAATCAACAGATGCTGGTGAAGTTGCGGAAAAAAAGGAATGCTTTTACACTCTTAACAGGAGTGTAAATTAGTTGAACTATTGTGGAAGAAGACAGCGCAGTGATTCCTCAAAGACCTAGCAGGTTGTTCTCGGGGGGGAGGACTCAAGATGGCGCTGTGAGAACAACCCAGGATTGGAGCTCGCGTTGAATCTGCAAACGGTGAGTCAGAGCTGCATTTCCAGACTGATCTTTGTTGCCCACAGAACGGAGAAACTCCCAAGTATAAAAAGACACGGGACGCCAGGCAGCCGGGGCGGCAGCGGCCGGCCCTACCCAGCAATCCCCACAGGGCGCGCTTCTCCGGGTGCCCTGTTGAACCGGCAACCTGAGACTTAAGAGGGCTGGACTTGAGACTGAACGAGACTTGGACAGTAGCCCAGCCCAGGGGATTGCAGGGACAGATCGTTTGGGATACCCAGTGGGACGAACAAAACCGCGATTCCAAACTATCCCGAGCAGACGGTCCGAGATGATCTGTGGGGGAGGGGCATCCACCACTACCGAGGCAACCCGCCCCAACTGAGATACACGCCCACTGCTGACACAGCCAGCCATTGCCGAGGCAACCCGCCTCAACTGAGATACCCGCCCACTGCTGACGCAGCCAGCCGTTGCCGAGGCAACCCGTCCCTACTGAGATACACGCCCACTGCTGACGCAGCCTGCCATTGCTGAGGCAACATGCTACAACGAAGAGACTCCACCACAGGGCGTGGCGGAGACCACAGCAGAGCCTGCAGGAACAGGGCTAATCACACAACAGCAGGGCGGAGCCTCGGCAGCCAAACAGCGGCTAGTCTGCCTTCTAGCTGGGCAGGACACGTCATCAAACATCCAAAAATAAAGCCCAAACCCCTCAACACAGAGCATTTGAGAAAAAAAAAAGGGTTTTTTAATGAGCTCTGTTGCAGCAGAATCAAACATAGCAGCCTAACAGCCCTGAATGAACAACAGAGCGCACAGCTCAGCAATTAAGCCCCTATAAAGTACAAACTGTCTCCTCAAGCAGCTCCCTGGCCCTTCTATATCCAAAAGACTGACATTAGGCAGGCATCATCCTGGGACAAAGATAGCAGAAAAAGAAACTGGTAGCATCCCTCGCTGTGCCACAGCTGCTAGAGGTGCACCCCAGACAAGCAGGGTCTGGAGCGGACCTCAACAGTCGTACAGCGAAGGGGCTAGACTGGTAGAAGGAAAACCAAGCAACAGAAATACTTCATCATCAACATTCTGGGTGTCCACTCAGAGACCCAATCGAAAGTCAGCAACTACGCAGACGACCAGCGGACAAATCCACAAAGATGGGAAGAAACCAGCGCAAAAAGGAGGAAAACACCCGAAACCAGAACACCTCGCCTCCTAGAAAGGACCAAAACTCCTCACCAGCAAGGGAACAAAGCTGGACGGAGAAAGACTGTGACGAAATGACGGAATTAGACTTCAGAAGATGGATAATGAGAAACTTTTGTGAGCTAAAAGATCATGTATTAAATCAATGCAAAGAAACTAAGAACCTTGAAAAAAGATTTGAAAAAAGATTCGAGGAAATGATAACAAGAATGGATAACTTAGAGAGGAATATGAATGAATTAAAGGAGCTGAAAAACACAATACGAGAACTTCGCAAAGCAAACACAAGTTTCAATAGCCTAATTGACCAAGCAGAAGAAAGAATATGTGAAGTCGAAGACCAACTCAATGAAATAAAACGAGAAACCAAGGTCAGAGAAAAAAGCGCAAAAAGGAATGAACAAAGTCTCCAAGAAATGTGGGACTATGTGAAAAGACCTAACCTACGTTTGATAGGTGTACCAGAAGGGGATGAAGAGAATGAATCCAAGCTGGAAAATACTCTTCAGGACATCATCCAGGAAAATTTCCCCCACCTAGCAAGACAGGCCAACACTCAACTGCAGGAAATACAGAGAACACCACAAAGATATTCCGCAAGAAGAGCAACCCCAAGGCACATAATCGTCAGATTCAACAGGGTTGAAATAAAGGAGAGAATACTAAGGGCAGCCAGAGAGAAAGGTCGGGTCACCCACAAAGGGAAGCCCATCGGACTCACAGCAGATCTCTCGGCAGAAACACTACAAGCCAGAAGAGAGTGGGGGCCAATATTCAACATTCTTAAAGAAAAGAACTTTCAACCCAGAATTTCATATCCAGCCAAACTGAGCTTCAGAAGTGAAGGAAAAATAAAATCCTTTGCGAACAAGCAAGTACTCAGAGATTTTGTCACCACCAGGCCTGCTTTACAAGAGCTCCTAAAAGAGGCACTACACATAGAAAGGATCAACCAGTACCAGCCATTCCAAAATCACACTGAATGCTAAAGAGCTTCAACATAATGAAGAATCTACAACAACTAACAGGCAAAGCAGCCACTTAGCATCAAAATGGCAGTATCAAATTCACACATAACAATATTAACCCTAAATGTAAATGGACTAAATGCACCAATCAAAAGACACAGACTGGCAAATTGGATAAAAATCCAAAACCCATCAGTGTGCTGTATCCAGGAAACCCATCTCACATGCAAGGATACACAAAGGCTCAAAATAAAGGGATGGAGGAAGATTTACCAAGCTAATGGAAAGCAAAAAAAAAGCAGGAGTTGCAATTCTCATCTCTGATAAAATCGACTTTAAAGCAACAAAGATCAAAAGAGACAAAGAAGGCCATTACATAATGGTAAAAGGATCAATACAACAAGAAGAGCTAACGATCCTAAACATATATGGACCCAATGCAGGAGCACCCAGATACATAAGGCAAGTTCTTAATGACTTACAAAAGGACTTAGACTCAGAATTGAAAGAGCTAGAGAGCAAGATCAAAAAAACTCAAAACCCAGCAGAAGACAAGAAATAACTAAGATCAAAGCTGAGCTGAAGGAGATTGAGACACGAAAAACCCTTCAAAAAATCAATAAATCCAAGAGCTGGTTTTTTGAAAAGATCAACAAAATAGACCACTAGCCAGATTGATCAAAAATAAAAGAGAGAACAATCAAATAGATGCAATAAAAAATGATAAAGGGGAAATCACCACAGATTCCACAGAAATTCAAACCCTCATCAGAGAATATTACAAACAACTCTATGCACATAAACTAGTAAACCTGGAAGACATGGATAAATTCCTGGACTCCTGTGTCCTCCCAAGCCTAAACCAGGAGGAAGCTGAAACTATGAATAGACCAATAACAAGGTCTGAAGTTGAGGCAGCAATTAAGAGCCCACCACACAAAAAAAGCCCAGGTCCAGACGGGTTCACAGCCAAATTCTACCAGACACACAAGGAGGAGCTGGTACCATTCCTTCTAAAACTATTTCAAACAATCCAAAAAGAGGGAATCCTTCCCAAATCATTTTATAAGACCAAAATCATCCTGATACCAAAACCGGCAGAGACCCAACGAGAAAAGAAAACTTCAGGCCAATATCCATGATGAACATAGATGCAAAAATCTTCAATAAAATATTGGCAAGCCGATTGCAACAGCAAATCAAAAAACTTATTCATCATGATCAAGTAGGATTCATCCCGGGGATGCAAGGCTGGTTCAACATACGCAAGTCTATCAACGTAATTCACCACATAAACAGAACCAAAAACAAAAACCACATGATTATCTCAATTGACGCAGAGAAGGCATTTGACAAAATTCAACAGCCCTTTATGCTAAAAACCCTCAATAAACTCGGTATCGATGGAACGTATCTCAAAGTAATAAAAGCTATTTATGACAAACCAACAGCCAATATCATACTGAATGGGAAAAAACTGGAAGCATTCCCTTTGAAATCTGCCACTAGACAAGGATGCCCTCTCTCACCACTCCTATTCAATATAGTACTGGAAGTTCTAGCCAGAGCAATCAGGCAAGAAAAAGAAATAAAGGGTATTCAAATAGGAAAGGTGGAAGCCAAATTGTCTCTATTTGCAGACGACATGATAGTATACCTAGAAGACCCCATTGCCTCAGCCCAAAAACTCCTGAAACTGATAAGCAACTTCAGCAAAGTCTCAGGATATAAAATCAATGTGCAAAAATCACAAGCATTCGTCTACACCAATAACAGACTTAAAGAAAGCCAAATCAAGAGCGAACTGCCATTCGCAATTGCTACAAAAAGAATAAAATACCTTGGAATACAACTCACAAGGAACGTAAGAGACCTCTTCAAGGAGAACTACAAACCACTGCTCAACGAAATCAGAGAGGACACAAACAGATGGAGAAACATTCCATGTTCATGGTTAGGAAGAATTAATATAGTGAAAATGGCTATACTGCCCAAAGTAATTTACAGAATCAATGCTATCCCCATCAAGCTACCATTGACTTTCTTCACAGAACTGGAAAAAACCACCATGAACTTCATATGGAACCAAAAGAGAGCCCGCATAGCCAAGTCAATTCTAAGCAAAAAGAACACAGCGGGGGGCATCACACTACCGGATTTCAAACTATACTACAAGGCTACAGTAATCAAAACAGCATGGTACTGGTACCAAAACAGAGATATAGACCAATGGAACAAAACAGAGGCACCAGAGGCAACACAACATACATACAACTATACAATCTTTGATAAACCTGATAAAAACAAGCAATGGGGAAAGGATTCCATGTTTAACAAATGGTGTTGGGAAAACTGGCTAGCCATATGCAGAAAGCAGAAACTGGACCCCTTCCTGACACCTTACACTAAAATTAACTCCAGATGGATTAAAGACTTAAACATAAGACCTGGCACCATCAAAACCCTAGAAGGAAATCTAGGCAAAACTATCCAGGACATAGGAGTAGGCAAGGACTTCATGAACAAAACACCAAAAGCATTGGCAACAAAAGCCAAAATAGACAAATGGGACCTAATGAAACTCCACAGCTTCTGCACGGCAAAAGAAACAGTCACTAGAGTGGATCGGCAACCAACAGAATGGGAAAAAATTTTCGCAGTCTACCCATCTGACAAAGGGCTGATATCCAGAATTTACAAAGAACTCAAACAGATTTACAGGAAAAAAACAAACAAGCGCATTCAAAAGTGGGCAAAGGATATGAACAGATACTTTACGAAAGAAGACATATATGAGGCCAACAATCATATGAAAAAATGCTCATCGTCACTGGTCATCAGAGAGATGCAAATCAAAACCACATTGAGATACCGTCTCACGCCAGTTAGAATGGCGATCATTAAAAAATCTGGAGACAACAGATGCTGGAGAGGATGTGGAGAAAAAGGAACACTTTTACACTGTTGGTGGGAGTGTAAATTAGTTCATCCATTGTGGAAGACAGTGTGGCGATTCCTCAAGGTCTTAGAAATAGAAATTCCATTTGACCCAGCAATCCCATTACTGGGTATATATCCAAAAGACTATAAATCGTTCTACTATAAGGACACATGTACACGAATGTTCATTGCAGCACTGTTTACAATAGCAAAGACCTGGAATCATCCCAAATGCCCATTGATAATAGACTGGATTGGAAAAATGTGGCACATATACACCATGGAATATTATACAGCAATCAGAAATGATGAGTTTGTGTCGTTTGTAGGGACATGGATGAATCTGGAAAACATCATCCTCAGCAAACTGACACAAGAGCAGAAAATGAAACACCGCATATTCTCACTCCAATAAAAAATTAAAAAAAAAAAAAGACCTAGCAACAGAAATATCATTTGACCAAGCAATTCCATTACTGGGTATATACCCAAAGGATTATATATTGTTCTATTATAAAGATGCAGGCACACATATGTTCATTGCAGCACTATTCACAAGAGCAAAGACACAGAATCAACCCAAATGCCCATCAATGATAGACTGGATAAAGAAAATGTGGTACATTTACACTGTGGAATACTATTCAGCTATAAAAAGGAACAAGATCATATGCTTTGCAGGAAGATAGGTGGAGCTGGAAGCCATTATCTTCAGCAAACTAATGCAGGGACAGAAAACCAAACACTGTGTGTTCTCAATTACACGTAAGAGCTGAATGATGAGAACACATGGACACATGGAGGGGAACAACACACAATGGGGCCTGCCAGTGGTGGGAATGGAGGGAGGAAGAACATCAGGAAAAGTAGCTAATATCTGCTAGGCTTATTACCTAGGTGATGGATTGATAGGTGCAGCATACCACCATGGCACATGATTACCTGTGTAACAAACCTGCACATCCTGCACCTGTACCTCTGTATTTAAAATGAAAGTTAAAGAAAAAAATTTAAAACAAAAATAAGTGTAAGTAAAATTTCTACTTGCACCTACAAACATAGCTTTAAAAAATATTCCACTGCCAAAACAGAATGGTTTAAAATGATAGGTGAATCTTTTAATTTATAATCTTTCTCATTTCAATAAAAATATTTACATCCATCATTATCTAATAACATACAAAAATCTGAATAAGTTAAATATATGGTCCCAGAATCAAGATATTCAATTTTGAAAATTATAATCTGAAATAGAATACAACCTGAAATAAGTATGATCTGGCATAAATAACACCAAATGACTAAATAAACAATTTAAAATAATTGAGTTAAAGCCATAAGTTGCATTTTAATAACTTTAGAAATTAAGATAGGACATTTTATTTTCTGGTATATTGTAAATCTATATCCTGCATTAAGTTTCTGTTGAGTACAATCTTACAATCTAGATTTTCACCTAAGTTAATGTCGACATACTGGGGTTTTCTCTTCCTTACCTCCCAATGATCAATATTGATCTCCTGCCCTTGGCTTTTCCATTACAGCTATTTGTCCTAAATCAGTCAACTGCTCGTTTTGCTATAGTAAGTAAGATTCCTCTGCCTTTTGACTGTGTCTCCTATCTCACTTGGCACAGACTGTCAGTTGCTCACTGTTCTGTGTCTTCTCCTGATATGTTCCTTTCTGTAAATCTGATTAAAGCATAATGTAGTCCTCTGGATAAATTACAAGATGATTAAAAAGAAAAAATCATGGGAAAAGAATAGGATTTTGGTTAGCACAAACTGGATGAATTTAACTGATACTTAATATGGTTTATCTGTTTATTTTTAAGTATTTTAACCATTACTATCAATTGGCATATACGTTCTACCTTTTTAAAGGGCAAAATAACTATAAAGAATCTTTTTAACTTCTTGTTTTCCTTTATGTACACATGAAGACACAGGATTATTGACCGATTCTATATAGCTATGCTCATTCAAAAATAATGGCATTTTTATCCATTCACATTACTCGGCAAAGTGCAAATTAGATTTAAGCTATTTGTAGTCAACCATTTCAAGGGAGGACGGGCAGGAACCTGCCTACCCATTATATGTCACTTATATGACAATTTGTGTGACTCCTGATCAAGGGATCCCCCAATCTCAAAGGCCATGAGCGATGTCTGGAAGTCATATTGTCCAAGAAAGCAGGTCCCAAGTGTGCTAAAACTTATGGCATCTATTCAGCCCACAAACAAAGTTATCTTTAAAAGAGCTATGACAATTTGTCTGTTCACCCTTTACGAGGCAATGCCACATTTGGCCAGTAGATAGCACCCAAGATATTCCAACAAATACAGAGAAAAAAATCTTAGTGTGATTATTACTTTGCCAGGGAAACGACAGACAAGTTCATTTTAGATCAGCAGAGGAGGAAAATAGAAGTCCCTAGTGCTTAGAAATTGGGAAATTTTTTTTAAACCAAATCTTAGTAGCCTCTTAGGGTAAACCCGTACTTTTCCAGAGTAGGAAAATTAGCTGACTTGTTTCCTAACACAACTTCTGTTTGAATGTGGGAAGGTACCACACATTTGACACAGATTTCAATAACACATGAAAGCAGCACTTGAACAGTAATGCTGAGGTCCGGGGAGACCAGGAAGAACATCATGCCACTGCATTTCACAAAAAGAATGAACACTGTGTAGTACTCATTGATCCTGCTAAAGGGCACAGTGAAAAGTCACATGCATTTCAGAATGCAATGGTCAAATTACTAAGAACCTGGCTATAAACAAACAAAAATGAATCATAATTTCCTAAATCTGGTGGATAGTGCCTTGGTGTTGTTAAACCTGCTGATATGAGTAGCTGCTGCTGTGTTTTGACAAGTCACAACATCCTTGTTGCACAGGGAGCAACGTCATGTTCCATTGGCGGTAAGAATAGTAAAGAGCTGCTTATGTGATACATGAACCATCATCCACGTGTTCCAACCTCAGTTCATCTGCTACAGCATGGACGGCTCTACATTTAATAAGGTGATGAGTATTAAGGAACCAGGCAAGTACAGAAAGCTGGGATAAGAAATTAGAAGATGAGAGTCATTTAGTCAGAGACCTATCAAAGAAAAACTATAGGCACCTGAACCAGTTGGTGGTGGGGGTTCAGGCTTTGACACAAATTAGTTTCTAGGTGATAGGTTTTTGTTCTCTGCTCTCCAGGGTCTAACATCAAGCCTTCTGCAGCTGCCACATCCAGTCCACTTTAAGGGACTTAAACACAAACTCGGAATGGTTGACCCAGTATCCTGCTCAAGAATTTTAAAATTTGGTTTACACTGCCTAAAACTGCCTTCAGCCACTGAACTTCCTATTAACATAAGCTATTAAATTTCCTCTGTTGTAGCTGTTTGACTTGTTTGAGCTGTATTTGGGCACTTGCAACCAAAAGGGCATTATGGTTCATGATGAGAAGTTGTGGGGGTCAGGGGGGGATGGCATTCACTCCAGTCTCTTTTCATCCCGGGTCTCTGTCTCCCCCCTCCTAGAAACGCTTAAGTATTCTCAAATTGGGAAATTTGCATTTGGTTAACTAAGATGGTATTTTGTAAATGTGTTTTCCCCTCATTGTCCTTTCATAATCATCTTGGTACAGGAAATAGGTGCCCCACAGCTCCGCGCTACCCCACAGAGTAAGCTTACCATAGTCCAAAGACACACTGATCCTGGGGTCTAGTCTTGATCTGCCACAACCTGGCTGTGTGACTTTGGGGATATCACTTTCTCTCTCTGGGCCTCAGTTTCTTCATTTACAAATTAAAGAGGTTGAACGAGATGTTCGAATTCTAACCTTCCATGGCTGTGTTCTGCCTTCTCTCCATATATGAAGCAACATTTGAGGCAGGTTAAATGATTCCCTTGTAATGAAAGCTGTCATATTTGATTACAAGTAGACAAGGTGACTATTCACTTAAATAAGCATGCATCCATGGACAATGCATGGGAACACACATGGAAAGATAATGACAGTTTATCTCTATCTACTCCTAGAAAGATAATGACAGGTTTATCTGTCATTTATCAAATCAGTCTGATTTGGTAGAGATGTAATATTGGCACCCAGGAAGAAACTCTTTATTGTCTTCTCAGTCTTGAGTGATGTTCTCTTGACCCACATACTTCACAATCATAGGGCCTGCTGGGATCCTGCCTGCCTCCCTGCCCCTCTAGACTCTCCTCTTGACTACTGATAGTTGCATCAACCACCAACACACTCCTGTTACCTCTTTCCAGCATCCAAGTGAAGAGATAATGAAGAGGTAGTATAGCCACCAAAGGTTGGGAGAAAAGCACTTTAACTACAGGCCAGTGAATTGTGTTTAAACCTGGAACAAATGATAAATTTATGCAATGAAACTTTATAAATCCTCCAATCGTGCCAAATATTTGCAAAGAAAATGTCCAGTTCTCACCTGAGAAGGGCCTATAGAATTAAGAATGTAAATAGATCCTAATGATAGTCACTAAAGCCTCAGTGTATTCCAACGATTAGGGCTACAGTTCTGTAGAGAATGGAAGGAATGAAGAAGGAAGGAAGGAAGGAAGGAAGGAAGGAAGGAAGGAAGGAAGGAAGGAAGGAAGGAAGGAAGGAAGGAGGGAAGGAGGGAAGGAGGGAAGGAGGGAAGGAGGGAAGGAGGGAAGGAGGGAAGGAGGGAGGGAGGGAGGGAGGGAGGGAGGGAGGGAGGGAGGGAGGGAGGGAGGCGGGAAAGAAGGGAAGATAGAGGGAGAAAAGCATCCCAAGTTCTTGGTAGAGTAGCAGTGCCCAACCATGGCTGTATGTTGAAATGTCCTGGGTGAAAACTATCACTGTTCAAGCCCATTCTCAGCGATGTTTAAAGTTCCATGTGATTCTACTATGCAATCAGTGTTGAGATTCAATGCAATACAGCATCATATTTTATTAAATAAGTGACTCAAGTATATTCAATTACTGAAGAAGAGTGGCCATTCAGAGGGATTTTATAATAGTTGTTAAGAATTGTTACCAAAAACCCCCACCAGCTTCTTATTGCAGAGGTCTAAGAAGCTAAAAGCTTCCTGAGAGTTTCCCCTACCCTTGGGGTAAATGCTACCATGTTCTGGAATCCTGAGTCTGAGGACTGCACAGTAGCCTTACACCATATAATTTCCCTTCTCTCATACCCTTTTAAAATTACTGCCAGATCAATGCTTCAGGCTCCGTATAGTCAAATCTCTTTTCCTGATCATAAGATAGACCCTGAGTCTTTTAGCATTCATAAATCATTCTCACCTCTATTATTAGCTAGAGGTTCATTTGTTGACTACATCAAAACTTTTATAACTGTTGGCCAATTGGAAAATGCCTGAGGCAGATTAATGAATTGGAACAAGCAGTGCACTGAGAATCTCAGGCCTTTGAATCAAGTTATGGATCTGCCCATGCATCTCTAGGTGACTTGAAGCAAGTCACATGCAAGTCACATAACTTTTGGGGCCTGTTTTCTTAACTGTAGAGTGAGAAAGTTGAATAATATCTAGTATCCACTTGCAACTCTAAAATGCATACTATTTCCTTCTCCACTTTCTGGTAATGGTACTAACGAACAGTAAAGGATAAGAAAGTTAAGTACAGAGGAGAAGCACCAGAAAAAACTAATGGGCTGGATGAGCTGTAGCTTGACAAATTAGATCTCAAAGCATTGACCATATCCCTAGATATGTTCTTTGCTTTTAAAAGACTGCAGTTGGATCATGTGGCAGTAAAACTTGGTAGGTTCCACTTTCTGCTATGGGTTTATATGGGAAAAGAAACATTCTCTTTCTCCTCACACTGGGAAGACTACCTTGCAAAATGAGAAGCACTTATTTGATTCTCTAGTTGTTCAATAGACTGGAAAAGAGAAAAAGCAGTGATTAAAAAAAAAAAAGACTTCTCTGCTATGCCAGACAAGTCTAAAAATATTCAAAGCCCAAGTTCAGTTCCTGTTTGCAGTTCGCTGCTCACTGTTGCCTTGTACCCACATCTCCACATTTCTCCATTCCTTTCTTTCCAGCTACCATGACCATCTCCTCATTCCTCCTATATATCTTCATGCCTCTTCATGTATGACTTGTCTACTCCAAAAAAGGTTTACCACTCCATAATTTCCTGCAGATTACACCTAAACTGTTTACCATGGCATTCCAGGATCTCTACAGTGCAGACCGTAACCTAACTTTCTTCTCACTTTTCCTCAGCACATGTCCTCCAGCCAGTTGTTTATCCCTCATTAAGTCCTACAAAAATCCTCCACTCCGCCTTTGTTCATGCTGTTTCTCCTAGAGAGAATGACCTCCTCCACTTTCTCCTATGTAGACTAATCCTGGCCATTCTGGGAAGCTGAGCAAACTCATGTTCCGCCTCTTCCAAGAAGCAGTTGGATCATTCCTTTCTCCAACTATACTAGACAGCACTTACATTTTGCTGTATCGTCTACTGTGTTTTGTTTATTGCATGTTCCTCAGACTGCATGCTGCTGTAGGACAACGTCTTAAATACTTCTATTTTCTGCCTGTCTTCATCCTTTTCTTCTCCCTCTCTCCCTTTCTTCTTTCTATTGTTTGTTCTCTTTACTGTAGTATGTACAGCAGAATTTGGGGGTGGGGGGATCCAGAAAGAGCAGTAGTTGTTTTATAAATAAACACAGTAATGCCAGACTTAGGTTAGTGGGGCTCTTAGTACATCTCTTTTACCTCGCCTGATCACTGGGCCATGAAAGTTTTCTAGTGTTTTTTAGCTTTTAATTTGGAAGTCAACACTCCTCAGCATGTTTCTTTGTAAAAATAGTGTTACTAGGGCACATGTCTGAATTTAGTTTCTACTTTTAAACTTTATGTAGTCTCTCAAAAGAACAGAAATAATCTAAGAAATATGAACAAATTGAAGGAAAACATTGAACTATCACAGTAATTAAACAACTTAGTTATTTATTTTAGTCATGTGTTAAATCATGCCCTCCTCATTTAGAGAGTTTATGATAGCAGAATTGCAAAGTACCAAACTACCAACTGGAGACAGGACCCCACCTTCTGGTTCTATAGATGAGTCAGCTGAGCCCAGAGAGAGACACAAAGTGTAAATGAGGTATTGCCTCTTGCAAAACAGTTAGCCTCTCTCCCCTTCCAGCTGTACCTCTTCAGAAAGAGATTCCTCTGCTTTTGCAAAACTCTTCCTATTATGCCTTTTTTGTTTCAAAAAGGTTGTATGTAAATAAGATGCAGCCCTATCTAGGGACCCAAAGTTGGGCAAGATCAAACAATAGAGATTCTTCCCATTTTTGAAATCTTATTTATGCTTTTAGGACAGAATACTTTTCTAGAACTGGGCTCTAAGTCTTGGTAAAGAGAATTTTTGTGGGGATGAGGAGCAGAATGGATGAGATATAGTTCTGAATATGCAAACAGTGGTTTGTTTTTTGAGTCTGTTGCAAGGCTAAAGAAGAGTCTGATATCAAGCAGAAATGGGATAGAGTTGCTGCATCCTTTGCCGTGGAACCTCCAGTCAGGCTTGGCAAGGGGTTAGGAAGGATGCATGACCCTTGCTTGCCACTCTTTCTCTCTACAGGAAATGGAATTGTACTGGAACGACAGCCTACCTGCAGCCTCAAGGACAACACACTCTCAAATTCACACTGGGGTTCTAGAATACTCTGGAATAACCTTCCTCCCCATCTGCACAATCTTGGCACACTCAGTGAAAGGAAGAGTAGGACTTTGCCCTAGTTAGATCAGTCCTTCTGCCTTTGAAACCTAGGACGAAGGCTGCTGTGCTTCAGGTTGTTAAGTCTTAGTGGTCCTGGACCTTGGAACTGCAATCCTGGACCGCTAAGATTTAACAACCCTCCTTCATTTCTATTTTGGGGTGGAGGTGATAAGCAGAGGAGAAGGAAACGGTTTTTTTTTTGGACCAAAAATTACAACCCAATCTGTGCTTTTTGTTGTGTTTTATTTTTTAAAGCCTAGAAATCAATTGCAATTCTACTCCTTTGCCTCAGCATGGTTTTCTTCTCTAAGAGCTTTGCGTTTCTAGATGTAACAAGCAGTCTCGCCTTGCGTATTTTGTTGGAGCAGCTGCCTACTCTCATCCTTGGAGAAGTGAATGTAACTCTCTGGACCTTTGGTTTCCCACCTGTTCAATAAAGGGGTGAAGATCGACGCCAAAACTCTCATCTACTGTAAAACAGTGCAGGTTTGCGAGCCCCATTGCCTTTGAGTTTTCCACTCTAGTGTCCAGCACAAAGATAGTAAAAGATTAAGGAGAGTTGTTAACATGGAGGTCGAGGCTCACTGGCATAAGGTTTGCAGCTTCGACCCGCCTCAAAGATACCCCCCTTCCAACATTTCTGAATTCGGAGACTGCGGTGGGGTATCCTGTCTTTATTCTGCTTCTCCAACGCCGGGGCAGAAGGTCTGGGAGAAACTCCCTCTGTCTTCAGGACACTTGTCTATACCATCCCCAAACCGAAGTAAAACGGATTTCACCTAGCTCCGTTTCTCACAGTTCTGCCGCTAGTCCCTCGAGGTCCCCATTACTTCCCAACCCCAGAAATCCTTCCAGCCGCACCAGACACACTTTGCACCCCTTACCCGCGGCTCTGCGAGCTTGGCGCTGCGGAGGAGTAGGGCGCTCTCCCAGGGCGTCCCGGGCTCCCGCCCCACCTCCTGCCCCAGCCTTTCGCGTTCGCAGCCCCCACGCCCCGCCCCAGGACTCTGCAATTGCTTTCTCCTCCTAAACTCTCTGGGCGCTCTCCCGGCGGACGCATTCCTTCTTGCAGCCATCCAAGGAGAACCTTTCCTTCCCCCCATCCCCAGCCTCCCCAGCCAAAGCGAGAGCCAGTCAGTGGGCAGGGCGCCTGGCACAGTGGAGCCTCTCGGACCGGCCTTCTGCTGGGCGGGGTTGGGAGGGGGCACCCGTCCTCTCTGGGATCGGGGGGTGCCGGCTGGTCAGGGGTGCTCAGCTCTGCCAGGCATCCGCTGGGCAGGATTGGATCTGGAGAGCAGCCTCGCGCTTGAACCCATCACCTAAGCGCCCGAGCCGCCGCCTCCTTCCCGCGGGCGCCCCCAGCGCTCCCCTCGAGCCAGGCCAAGCCGGAGAGTCCCGGGCGCGGCCGGCGCCCGCCGCCGCTTGCCAGAGCTCCAGCTGCCCCGCACGCTTTTTGCCGGCGCCCTCCAAGGAGGGGCGCGCGGGGGCCCAGAGAGGCACCTCCCGTCTGCCCACCCTCCCCCTTCCCTGCCCGCCCACCCGGCCGGAGCTGTGCGGCTCCGCGCAGCGCTCGAATTCCGAGAGGGAAGCGCCGCGCTGTATCCCTGGCGTCCTCAGTCCTGCCCCGCGAAGTGGAGATGCGCGAGAGGCAGGCGAGGGCGCGCAGCTCGTGAGAAGCCGCGCCAGCCGGCACCATGCGCCTGCGGCCGCTGCCCCTAGTCGTGGTCCCCGGCTTGCTGCAGCTGGTGAGTGTCCGCCGCCCCACGCGCTAGGGACGCGTTTCGGCGGGAAAACCGCGCGGGAGGCTGACTCGGAGCCAAGCCTGGGCCTGCTTAGGAAGTGGGGCTGGGGGCGCGCGGAGGGCAAGGAGTTTTGGGTTGCCTTAGAGCTTGCAAGGGAAGAAGGGAAGAATTGAAGAACGGAATAGAGGGTATCTAGAGGCGACTGAGGAGCTTAGCACGGGTTGGGACTTGAGCGCCAGGGTAAAGTGACCGAAGGTGGCCCGGAAGAAGGTCCGGGAGAAGGAAGAGGTTTGTTGGTGCAGCGGTTAAAGAAAGAAAGGGAGGTAGTTGGACAGGATGAGAAGGGGCAGAAAGACCTTCCTCCAGTTCAGTTTGAGAGGCTTGGTGGTGTTTATTTTTCACGTGGTGTCTTGCCCGATGCACACAGACACTTCTTCCAAAGCAGGGCTTCGTGCATCCTCGTTCTCAGAGCCAGGTAGTGGCTCCTTGCTGGGGGAAAACTTAGGAAAAATACAGATTTGGGGACAGCTTGGATTTCTCTGCGTATTCCGTCTGGCGCTGGGGACTGGGATGGGGTTTTCTGCCAGCTGGGGACGCAGGATGTAACTTTAACGCCCCGCTCCGCGCCGGGGCCCCCCTCTCGCGCATCTCTAAGCTGTCTTTTCTGGGAGACCGCCCCGGCCCGTCTGGGCGGCTCGGGGGCGCTAAGGAATAAGAAAGGTATTAACATGCTGTTTGGGGTTCGCGTTGTCAATCTCTTCACTCTTTCCGCTAGGCGCCAAGCTCTCCTCCTCCCTATGCTTATATGCTGTATGCATGGCCAGTTCATCATATTTAAGGGAAAACCAAAGCAAGACTTTCGAGAAGAAACTTTTAAAGTAAAATTATAGAAGGGGAGTGCTTTGGCTGGATCCGCTTCTGTGATGGATTTCTTCTCGTCACTTAGCACTTGCCTTGACAGGGTGCTATTAAAAGGGCTTTCTCCTGATGCCACAGTTTCTTTGGTCCTCATACTTAAGTCTTTAACCAAGCACTTAGAAGATGACAGTCTCTCTCTCTCTCTCTCTCTCTCTCTCTCTCTCTCTCTCTCGTTCTCTTTCTCTCTTTTCCTATTAGAGGGAAAATGAAGTAACTTGGAAAGTTTCTCTATGTTATGTATGATATTGTTAAGGCAGAGGTACTTTGCAAGTTCTGAGTGTGGAAGGAACAAACTCTAAAAGGTGGAGAGGCCACTGAGGTGCCCGTGGTCCGTGCTTACTACGGTGGAGATGAGCTTCACTTGCATAGCGTTAACTCAGAAATTCTTCAATGGCATCAAGAAGAAAATCCAATGATATGCCCAAATGTCCTTGAATGAGCTAACACATACTGTCTATGTACAATACTGCATATTAAAATACACTTTACATATTAGGCATTAATCCAAAATATATGCCACATTAATCTTTAGTATCCCTTGCTTTAAAAATTTTTTAGTCTGGATTCTAATAAAAGGTGATCTAACAAAGCAGCATTTATATAGTGCTTGTAAACAAATGCCTGGGGAAATCAGGTATTTATGTGGGGTCTTCAGAATATCTTCATGAATCTTAGTTCATTCATTTTGCATTTGATGATCATCAACTGTGTATCTGCTCCGCAAGCACTATGATAGGTTCTCAAAGATGAGAAAATGTATTCGGGAATGTGTCAGGGAAAAGTTCTCCTCCCAGCTACTATACTGGAAATGTTAGATTTTTTTTTTCTTCTGCACCGCCATAGTCAATAAGGAATAGGAAATACATCTTGAAGGGATTATATGCCCTCCTTAAGAGCTAGATTCTAATATTACAGCATGGATTGATTGATTAGTTTTTAAGAAAGCTTATGTCAAATGCTAATCCATTTTGGGATTGTGCTTGGGTTGTAATGTTTTTCTCCTGGAGCACTTTATCGTGGTCAGTGAGGTGGGGAGCTGCAGCTCTGTGATAAGCACATTCCTTACACTGCCATCCTTTCCGACAATAAAAGGCTGTTTACATTCTCCACATTCTTAGAGCAGTTGCCAGCCTTATAACACAAGGGGGTTAGAATGTGAAAGGAAAACAGAGTGGCAGAGCAGATGTAAATTGTAACATTCCCAATCCCACTACATACTCCACTCCAGTAGGTCTCAAAAAGGACAGATCATAATTTGCTCCTTTGGATGGCTCATGGTTTTGTTGTACCTTTTTCAGTTGATACTGAACCTCTTTGTTAAACCCTAACAGGATTTAACAAAGGGACAAAATAGTTTCTAGATGTGAAACAAGTATTTTACTTTTCTAGGAACCATATCTACTGAAAAAATCTGCACTTTGCTGAAATAAGGCTTTTCTTTTAAAATTTTTTGGTAAGGGAGGAGGGAAGTTATCTTATTGTTGAAATTGGATTTTACTTTTCCATCTGCACTGCCAGCCTGAAGAGAATACTTTTAAAAAATATTAAATATTTTAAATGTTCATATGGGCATATTGAACAGTTAGTGATATGAAAATTACCTGTTTTTTTAAAGCAGTCACAGGGAGCTGACCCCAAATAATTCACTAACAATGGTCATATATTACACATATAATATACATATATATATATATATAAAATACAATCACAATAACTAGAACTATTTTACTTGTTTATGGGATATTTAAAACTTCTAAGAAAACAATAAGCGGAATCGATAAGTACTGCAGGTAGCCTAGGAAGAACATGTGTCTGTCACCCATTCTTGCCCAGTTTTCCTGCCTGCGTATAGTGTTTTTAAAAGACAGGTTGCTATAGTGAATTAATGGGATTACTAGGCATTTGCAAAATTTAAGTATCCATCTTGAACGTATTCCTTTTTTTTTAGTTCTTCTTCAGCAATATACTGTTGTAAGTAATATTAAGAGCACAATATTTCTTTTCTGCTATCTAATGAAGAAAAAATTAGCATTTGAAGTGAATATTATAACAAAATGAGTGTTGTTTCATCATGATATAAGGTAAAGACTTCACCAGATGTCAACTGTTTACAGATCTGCGTGATGATTTGTAACTGGTAATAAGTGTGATATTTTGCCTTCAAGTAAAATGAAGATTATAAAAAGATTAAATTTTAATTTAAGTGAATGATTAGCTAGTGTTTAAGAGAAAAATTTAGTGCTGATTTAAATAATCAGTTTCTTACACATTTCAACTTGTTTTTCTGTGATACAATGCTGAGTTTACAAAATAAAATATCAGTTAAAAGCGATGTAAGTTGGGAAATTTTTAGAATCCTATAAAATCAGATCCTTGTGATGAACAATAGTAAAATTTTAGGTTAATACTTATAGTGTCACATAATTTATTGAGGGTAATTTATCTTCATGAATCTATATTAAAACAAATTAATAATTTTAATACTTGTTTAGTCTGATGATCCTGTTTATTTCTTGTTCTGTATTTATAAGAATTGATAACGTTTTACTATCTTCCATTCAAAAATCACAATTTTCCTTATACAGCCTTAATCAATAAATATCAAAATAGTATTTTCCAGTGCTGGATCAATAGTCCTCTGTTGGCTATATGACAATGTGGAGGGGAAAAAAAAAACACACACCACTATATCATTGTTATGACTTAGAGTTGGCTGGGCATTAAAATTAACTCCTCGTTATAAATATGATTATTTTAGACACTAAAAAATGAAAATTTTTAAAAATTAAGATTAGACAATTAAATCCTCGGTTCCAGCTACCCACCTCCCAGTAAAAGTTGTATTCCCTTGGCTTATTGTGATAATATGTTGTCTGGTCCAGTTTTAAATGCTTTTCATTTTAAATGCCTTCCATACAAAAAAACTGACTCCTGGGGAAATTATTTTATTGTTTAGTTTCCTAATGGAAAAGAAAAGCTTTCTTAATTTGTGTTCTGTATTTTTTCATAATTTGTTCTTTTTAATTTTTTAAATTAATAATTGGAATGCTAAATAAGGCAGACAGCTTTTTGAAAAATCTTTTAGAGATTTACATTGTCAGCTTAAACTGTGTAGTTATTGCAAACCAAATGTATAAAGAAATGTTGGTCTTTATAATACATTGCCCACTTTTTACCTATTAAAGAGCTAATCAATGCATCTTGAATGATTTAGTCATTTAGTGGTAGCAATCAAAGATGAATATAAATGTGTCACAGGTTTGCGATTTTGTAAAAGCTCTAGGCTGTCTCTTACTGTTTACATATTCTGTGGACTCTTACCTGAAGCTTTGCTGGAAAAGATTTGAAAAAAGAATTATAGCCGAACACTCAAATGCTTACAGTTAAGGCTGGGTCAGCGTTTCTGTAAAGAATCTCGTTTCTATCTTAGCCATAAGCATTATTGCTGGTTAGAAGCTGGCATTTAATATCTT